>NC_091702.1:55403111-60403111 GCF_041296265.1 Equus caballus | reverse complement strand
GGTAATGCTGCTAGAGCATAGTTCAGAATTATCTTTAAAATGAATGAGAAGCCAGAGCCACTTGAACAGGCAGATGGAGTTTTGTTTTGTTCCCTCCAGACCACGAACTTGTCTGCTTCTTTTTTCGAAGTACATTCATCATCTTGGTTGCTGTTTTGTTTAACCTTTTTCTGCCATTCTTTCCAATTACTTGGTTTAGTTTATCCATTTCAGGTTAGCTAATTGGCTTTGCTCAGCCCCTCTTTTCACACATTTCCATCCCATTCCACATGTAATTCAAGTCCCATTAGCTCCCACTTCATTTAAACTAACATAGGGCTCAGGGGAGTGGTACGGCTGTTGAAAACAGGTGCAACTGGCCAGATGGCTGCCTTGCCAGGAGGGCGGAGCAGACCCAGCGGCTCCCTTGCCAAATTCAGACTGTCACGCTGAGACAGCTAAAAGGGTTAGCACAGGGCTAAACCTGGATTTAATAGCTATAGTTCTGTAGTTGGCTCTCCCTTAGAATCCAAATGTATATTCTCTTCAGGCTTAAATCCAACTTTAAGATAAGAAACAATCAAGTTGTTTATAAAACATCAGGCATTCACTGCTGTAATGTGTGCTGCCAAGATATTGCTTGGTTCTATTTTGAAAGAACTAAGAGATGATTTGGGTGCTAACTTTCCTCTGTGATCAGCTATTTCCATGCCATATTTACTACTCCTTAAGACGGTCGTACTCTTTTGAACTCAGGGGGAACCATTCTGAACGTGGGTTACATCCTGGTCTACTTTCTCTTTTATTGGTGAGGGCCACGAAACAGAAAATCACGTGGAGCTTGCCCACGGCAAATTCGTGATATGCAGTGTCAACTAAACTCTGGTCTAGATTTTTTGTTTTTTCCATTCATTTTTTCCAGAATATTCCACAAGAAAACTTTTAAACACTACCATTAAGTCCAGATTCTACTTACTTCACTGTTGCAAAGATGACTGGACCTCTATTTCCTGTTATCCGTTGGCCACATATTCCTCTGTATCTGACTTCCTTTCACATGACACTAGTGTTATTTTGTACTTAAGGGATATCACTAGCCTTGTAATTTCCAATCTTAGTTATTTTTTCCCTTCAATTCCCATTTCCCTGAGCTTGAAGCAGTGAACACTTAAGTCATATAAATCGTCATGGAGATTTTTATTTTTCTATTTGGGCTTTTGAAATAACATATTTTTGTTTTCCATTTGATCTTCTGGTCTCATCTCCCCTCATCCCCCCCTTTTTTTTAATGCATTCTGTACATTCAGGTGTTATTCAAGGCTCTCTTCCACCCTCTGAAGTTATTTCTATTTCATCTTCTGCGGTAAACTCGCTATGCTGCATCCCACAGGGACTTGCTGATGAGTCTCTATCTGGCTGAAGTTCCAAATACTTATCTCAGTCATAAGTTTTTATGTTAGCTGATTTTAGGACTAGGTAGATTTCAGGGACTGCACCAGAGTTTTCTCAGTTCTATGAGCTCAATGACTTACTCTTTTTCATTTCTTCCATATGATCTTAACTTCCTCCCTTCTTTTTTTCTTTTTACCAAAATATTCTTCTTTTTTCCTCAACTTTTTCAGTTCTAGTGTTAAATATTCTGATTCAAATTTTCATTAACACGTTCTTGAACTACTGCAATGGATCCTACCCAAAAACAATTGATACTAAAAACAATAGAAGTTAAATAGCAAGGAATATTTACTATGTGGTAGATATCCCTCCAGTTGAGTCAATGCATTTTCCATTCAGTCTTCACAGTGTCCCTGTAAAGTATTATTAGTCTCATTTTACGGATGAGAATACTGAGGTGCAGAGAGGTTTTTCAGCTTGCCCAACATTACAGAACTAATGCAAGACAGAGCTTGAACCAAGGATTGCTGGGAAGGAACAGCTAGGCTCTATTGCCCCTACTTTCCTTTGTCTGTTCTCGTCAGAATAATGTGTTTTTAGAACAATATTTAGTCCAATAGAACAAAGTGCTATGCACACAAATGTCTGTGTACTTACCTCCTCTGACTCCTGACTTTCCTCCTAGCCTTCTCAGCCCTTCCTTGGAGATTTGGTATCAGTTATAGCTCTGGGACTCTGGCTTTACCCTTAGAAATAATTGGTCATAAAGGAGAAAATAAAGCAATATTTGGAGGGAACCCAAGTACAAGGGGTGAATTTTACCCCAATAAAAGATTCTTGTTTGAAAGCATATGGCTAAAAGAGCTTAAAATTTTTATCTTGACTTCTCCAGTTATCATGTCACCTTGCCGCCCCCACCACAATTCCGAATTATTTTACTCTGTTCCTCGTCTAACATCACCAATTCCATTACATCATTCTGTTTAAAAAAATTTCACCTCCCTCTCTGCTTCTTGAAGGATAAAATTCAAAGCTAGCCTATCACTCAAAACCATCTGCAAACTATGTATAACTGTCCCTCTATCATTCCCCCAATGTTCACTCGCCAGTTGAACCAGAGAATTCTTGTCATCACTCTGTTAATGCGTCTCTGTTCATTCTAGTCCCAATGCCCTGTATGATCCCATCTCTGTATATTGACATTCTACACATTTTCCAAGATCCATATTATGGCTTTTATGTTCCTGACCCTATAGCCAGAAATTAGCTCTTTCCTTTCTCAATTCTTATTGTGCTTTGTACGTCTTTGATTGCATTTATCATATGCTGGTTTGAATTTTTGTTTTCTCTTTAGATACTTTTCTTATATTTCCTAAGGGACTGTAAAATATTGATATAAGGGGTCAGCATTACACAGTTCTTTGGCTTTTTCCATAGCTAGCGGTGGGCTGCTTTTAATAGATGCCCAATAAATATCTATTGTGAATATTGTACATTATAAAAGCTATCATTGCTATCTCAGCTTAAAATGTGCTTTGATGAAAATTCCAAATCTGCTGTCAGCATGAGGGTAATAGCTAGCAATTAAGGAATGCCAGGAATAGCATTGGAACTTTGTATGCTATCTAATTTCATACTTCAAACAACCTGACATGGTAGGTACCCTGACTCTTATTTTATACGTGACGATCCTCAGGTTCAAGAAGGTTAAGCATATGCTCGTGACCCTGATAGAAAGTGTCAGAGTTGGCTGTAAAATTCAGGCATGCCTGACTCCAAATCTACATTCTGCCAGTCTTCATTTTTACACCCATAACCATTTTTCAATAAGACTCATTGAAATGTCTCTTAGGCTAATTCTCTCTTCTGTATGCTTACTATCATCTCCTAATTCTATGCCCTCATCTTTCCATATGTTGATTTCTAGAATATGCTTTTAACCAATTTGCTTCCCTAGGGAATTTCCAGTACCATCTACTGTTTCCTATACACTGTAGCCTGACTAATTTTTCTTAAAATTTTCTCCTTTCATTATAATTTTTTGTCTAGTCAACTAGCTATAAAATAAATTTGAATAATTTTTTCAATGATCAATTTTGTCATCTCTAAAATGGGAATAATAACACATTCTATCTCATAAAAATGCATGTGAAATGGATGCTTGAAAAGTAAGCATTTAACAGATTTTAGTTATTATCATTTGCATCATATTTTAGAACTAGAATGGCCAAGCCTAACCTTATTTTACAGAGAAAGGAAATGAGATGTAGATAAGAGATTTGCCTAAAATCAACCAGCACGGTAGAATGTGGTCTGAGACCCTGACCTGTTAAGCTCAATTCTGACACTTTTTGTACCATACAAAAATTACTCGACTCAGCTTGTGTACATACCTTCTTTCCTACTATCTGTCATCGTGTATCTTGCTTCATGCTGCAATATGCACATTAGTACACTTTAATTTTTGCTGTTTCTGCTTTGAAAGCCTTCTAAACTCTTTTTAGTTATCAATTCCATCCAACTGGCAGAACTTGTTCAAATAATAGTTACTCTAAAACATTTTCCACAAAAACCTCAGGTCATACCTGCTCTTCCACGCCTGACTTTCTCTCAGGCTCACTTCCTCCCTCATGCATTTACCCTATAATTGTATTGTACTTTGTTTGCTTTATAAATGCTTCATAGTGTGTGATACCGATTTTAATTTTACATAAGGAACTGTTAACATCCTAAACTGGTTGAGCAAAAAGGATTCTGGCTGCCCTGCCCTGCTGAGACCTTCTCACTATCGTTGTGGCAAGGCTTGGTTTGTTACTTCACATGTCACTCCAGACTATTTTGGAGCAGGCACATTTGAGTTTCTGGGCTTTGATAAAAATGTGTGAGAAACGTTTTTCAATATCGCTCTTTGCAACTGTTAAAAAGTCAGACTTGCGTTCAGTGTTGTCATCAACTCCACTGTTGGAGCTCAATTTACTGCCTTTCCTAATTTCCTACTTCTCCAGAGATTGGTGTGATGCTGAAACTGAAAACGTTTGTCCTCCAAGATGTATTTTCCAAAGTGCCCAACATATCTACCAGATTTCCTAAGATTTTTTCTTTCCTGTCTTATTGTACTGCACTCTTTTCATTTTATCTTCGCCTGAGATGGTGGGAGAGTTATAGAGACTATTCTGGAGTTTGGGGTGACTTCCAGCTCAAGCTGTAAAAAGAATCCCCCCGTTCTGTGAACAAGTCATGTCTCTGATACCTTCAAAGGACCTCTTTGACCATATTCCTTCGAGGTTTGCTGTTAACTGTTTTCTACTGACCGTGGGTTAGCCCAGGAATGCACTGTCAGTTGAAGATGAAGGAATGGTAATAGGAAGTCACCATAGTTATTACTTATCATGAAAAATATTCTGTTTTCCATTTATAAATCTATTGCTTTCATTTGTAAACTGTTGCAAGAACTTTTAAATTTCTTTTCATTTTCTGCCAATACTAGCTCTTAGAATAAGAAATTTTTCAAGTTTTGAATTAGTGGGTAAAATATTGGTATTAACTACAGGTAGTGGGATTGTGGGTTATTTTATAATGTATTGTGTGATATTTAAAAAATAAATATGAAGTGCTTTTATAATCAGAACAAAGTTGTTTTAATTTTGACAAAAATAAGACTTTTTAATGTTATTAGGTAGCTGAAATAATATTTCATCTTATGCATTTTAAATGTATCTCAGTGGTTTCTCCTTATTGCAATATTTTTAAAGATATTTTCTTGTACAATGTTCGATATATTAGCATTTGGTAAAATTGCTCATTTCATCAATTTTAGTCATAGTGGGACAAGAGTTGGAAATTTAAAATAGAGACATTTTTATGACCCCACTGTTGTATGGTCCCAAGACATCCACTAATTGCTCCAGTGACATCCATTGCTTTATAGGAAAAGTAGTTACTACCCAGAAAAAAATCCACTGAATTGCCCCACAGATATTTTTTAATTAATGGCAAAAAAACATATTTTCAAAACAGTACTTTCAATTGCAAAAGTAGATGCTTCACAGGAAAACAGATTTTTAATTTTTTAAATCTGGACTGTTAGACATAAATAATTGGAAAGAATGTGGGGTGCTCCCTGAGATTTATCTATCCTAGATCTTCCTAAGATCTGTCCTAGAATGAGATGAAAGTTTGACTTGCCTTTGAAAGAAAGTTGATCCAAATGGCAAAGCTAAGCTGAGATGGGGACCTGTTGCCCAAACGTCTGGGCCAAAACCTAGAGAAGCAAAGGTATTCGAAACCCTGAAAGATTAAGGGAATCTGAGAGCTTAGGAAGCATCTCTGCAAAGACCACAAAGCCTACAGACTTCTTAGACACATTCCTCTTCTATCGAGGTGGTAAAGTAGGAGAATTACAAGTGCTGAGATGAAGTCGGTGGATGGGCACACAGGCAGCATGTTATGGTCAGCACCACACATTGTAATGAAGGGAAACACCTGAATTGTTTCTATAACATTGGAAATGGCTGAACGGGAGCCACAAGGTTCAGACAGTAGATGTAGTGCTACCTTGGAGACCGTGGGCAGCAACAATGGTGCAAACATGTGACAATGGGAACCAAGAGGGCTGTTACCCTCAGTGGAGGCTAGCATGGATAGAAGACAATTCTGGATCCATATTCCTCTAATGCCAGGATCATATAGAATCACTTCCAGCTTGACCTAGGAAAATGCTAAATTACCTGAATAGTTACCCAAATGATACTAAGTGTTAAACTTGATTTGGCTGAGTTTACCTTGAATAGGTAAGATTAATGTGTATCTCTTTGGAAGCATCAGCTCTGAACAAACAAACAAAAAAACCCAGCCTTGTTCAACTCATTTGTGACCACAGAGACAGATGTATGGTAAATCTAATGCAGCTGAAACCCCAGAGCCTCTCACTCGCTCAAGCCTCTTCCAAAGCTATAGGAGGAGCTTTTGCAATGCTCGTATGCTTTTGTCAAATTTGCATAAGTAAGATTTTAGCCATAATTGCTAAGACAACTGCCTATTTCCACTCTGACTTTCCTGCAAGCACACTTCCTTTCTGGTCAGTAATCCGACTAAGGGGAAATCCAGCTGAGTGGAAATTGCACTGGAGGTACATCTAGTTCGGGTTTAATGAGATGTATGTACTTGGTTCATCCCTTCCATGAAGAGTTAGGTTAGTGTTAACCTCCCACAATGCCAAAGCACACGTGTTCACGGTATGTGCATGGGCAGGGGTCACATTGTGAGATGATGAGTCCTACCATACCTGGCGCTGGAAATACATGGGCTGTGGAGGCTTGGAAAGTAGTCTGTGGGAACTAGTCTGATCATCAGACACACAAACATTTACGTAGGAGACTCAGTTCTCCCTGATGCTTATTCAATGGAAAAGTTCTCTTTTTTGTTCTTGAGCATATACTCAGCAATGCAGTACCTACTACTATAAATGCACAATAAATAGTTTTCTGCTTTTTTGATTTTCATGAGTACAAATGATCACAATTCCTGAATTTATAGGGCATAAACCAAAAGGTAGACACAAAGTATGTCAGTGTGTAAAGAATCATGCTTTTCCATCCTTTTATAATAAATTGCACCTTAGCATTTCATTATTCAATGAGTTGTGAAACAGAGAAACTTTTCTAAACTGTCAATAATTAAAACAAATTTATTTCAATCAGCATAGGAAAAAGCCTGAGTTTTGTCTATACTCTCTACGGAAAATGATATAAAATCATTAATGTATGAGGAGGCTATAAAAAAAGTATACAGCCAAAATCTTAGGGAATAAAGGATTATACAGGTGTGTCAGATAGTTCATAATGTAATATAATATGCTATTATAATCTAATAATATCATAATAATAAAAAATGCTATTTTCCTGAATTTTGTAATGCTTGTGGTATGTATCAGCTTTTAAAAAAAATTAATTTGCGAGTTTTTTTCCAGTGATAAATAAATATTTAATTACGTATCCAATGTGCATTTCTAATTTTGTATTCTTTTTTCCTCAAATATCCTTGTCCACAATTAAACACACTTCAATGCCCTAAACCTGATTATGACTAGAAATATCATCATACCTTTTTACTGATGCTCAAATGCAAGCTCCATGGGAGCAGGAATTGTTTTTCTTTTGTTCTCTGCTATGTATCCAAAGCCTATACAGGATTGGAAACATAAAAGGTACTCAATCAATATTTGTGGAATCAATACCGGTCATTGTTTAAGCTCTGCTTCCACACAGAAGCAGCCTCATGTTTTATTTGTCCTTATTCAGTAGACTCGCTCCACCTGGTTTCCTGTATTAGATTTTTCCCACAAATATCATGTTGTTTAACATGGAAAATTTGTAACAAAAATTATTTGTAGAACTCTGGTAATTTAAAAAGGATTTACTTTCTACAGCAGTGAAGGACTCAGTTTAGAAAATATGCAAACAGAACAAATCCACAAAAGTTCAAGGTGAGGGAAAAAGAAAAAAAACCCTAAAGACAAAACAGGAAAGATTATTACCAGAGATATGGGAAAGATGAGAAAGAACAAGAGTTGACTACGGAAAAAATGGCTGAACTCAATTTTCCTTTTCACCTTAAGGGAAACTCAGAAAGAATATAAAAATTTCAGCTTACACATTTATCCAAATAGCCAATGTCTGTTACAGTCTACAGATAAATGTTTGAAAACCATCATCCTCATCTTTAAATAATATTTCCTGAGTGACAAAAGCACCCTGAGGGATAAACAGTTAAAATGACAGGCTAGCTCATTTTATACAGAGGTGAAAACAAGCACAAACCACATGTTGCAAAATTGAGATGCTGAGTGAAGCTGTGATGTGTGAGCAACAGGGCCACAGATGTTCAGATGTTACTTGTTGAGACTGCGCTCAGTAGACCAGACTCAACAAACCATGGAAATTTTAAATTTGGGGGCACCGATATTATTAAAATATTATGACTTAAGAGAGCTCAAAGCTTTGGAATAGTAGCTCCTGTTTGTCCAACAAACTCGAGATCATGCTCTTGAATATGTTTTTTTTTGAGACAGTGATGATATCAGATACAAACTCATACAAATAACAAAACTTATTATTTATAATTTAAAAAACCAGTTTTCTAAATTGTTAGAGTAAATTGGTTCATTTGCTTCCGTGAAGTCACTCTGCACTTTAGTGTGTCACTTTCTTGGTGCTAAGGAAGTGTTGTCCGTATTGCTTAAGTACTATTATCTCTCTCTGTGCCTGTAGGACCCTTCACAGGAAGACAATAGTTTCTTTTTCTTCCCACCTCTTTCTCTCTCAAATTCCATATTTATATGTATAAATGGATATATGTCTGTTTTTATGTATCTATCTGTTCAGTAGCATCTATGAAGTTCAGATTTTGCTTACTTTTATAATTTTTCTGAATGTAAATCTTTCTAATGATTTATTTTGTTACCTTGGATAGTAAAACCCATTTATAATCAACAATTCCTCAAATTTTTGGTTATATAATGACCCAAATCAGGCCCTATTTTACTGATAAATAAATTGAAGCTGAGCTAGTTTCAATAAATTGTCTGAAGATATTGCAATAAATTTGACATTCAGTAATTGAACTCTGGTCAATCTAATTTCAGAGGATAATTTCTTATGTGTTTCCCAACTTCAGATGCCCAGATTAATTCAATTATTTCAGTAGTTTCGTTATTATCTCAATACATATTCGGGAAAAGTAGCACATTTAAGCCAAGGTTTCACACACAGGACTATGAGACTGAGACTAGCACAGGCATTTAATTTTTTGAAGTTAATTAACTTAAGTATAAATGTTAAATAGTAGTACAGATGATACCCAGAGGTGGTAAAATCAGGAAAATGGCATGTGGTTGACTGAATTTTGGGAAATCCTATAGTGACCTATTGTGCATCACTAGTCAGTAGCATTGTTGATTAGACTCTATTCAGAGCTGGTCCTAGGATGATGAGTGCATTTGTTTTCAGTGCCTATCACATTCCAAGAGCTGCTTATTAGAGCTTGTCCTCATGAGACTCATGGGTTACTAAGGAACCATTCTCTATGTATTTGGAATTCATTTCTGCTCTCCAAACTTATCTGACCTATGTCCATTACTTAAATGCCATGCTTCCTGGCAGACTGTCAAACAGGTTTCCCCTATAAGTTAACTTTTTACTGTAACAGCAGCATTTATTACTTAAACCATAGGAGTGAATAATTATGGTTATTTCAGGCATTGTGTCACTACCAGAATGTTATTTCTAAGTAGGAAGGCCAGGTCCTTCAATGCTCCCTAAATCATACCAGGTAATTGTGATGTCAAACTGTTGGGAGGTGACCCTCCTTTCATTACCAATGGGAATCATATCATTTTGAAGTATATGTTTGTCTTAGCTCATGACAAAGAAAAGTTTTTCATTTAAATAGACAATGAAAGTTTCATCACAGCTTTGTTAATTATTTAGTTTTAAGCTTCATCAACAACTGCGAGGATTTATTATCAATTGTGTACCGGCCATTATTCTACACACTGAGGATACAAAGAATATAGGCACAATCTTTACTCTTAGATGTTTTATTATTGAGTGTGTGTGTGTGTGTTTGTTCTGGGAGGAAACGGAGTAGGAATAGAAACCCCGGCTTGGGAGAGACAAATCAATAGATGACCGTGTTGGAGCACTATAAGCTCTGTGGTGGCATGCGTGGAGTGTCTCTTGGTGTATGGCAGAGGCATAATCTCATCTGGCCCAGGAACGCTTAGAGGAGGCTTCCTGGAGGAGGCATGGTGTGAGCTGAGTCTTGATGGAAAAGAAAGGCTTAGCCAAGCAAACGAGAAGAAAGAGAATGGGCAAAGACATGGAAGACAAAGTGAGCTGTCACCTTAAGGAAGAGCAAATAAACCAGTGTGTGGCGACTATCTTGAGCTGGGACTTAAACCCACACTCTTTCCTCTACGCTGTGTGACGCCAGGCCCTCCTTACAGGCTACAGTCTCAGAGAGTTCAGATCTAATCAGGAAATGCACCCTGACACTGAAGCTAATGATCATTAATATAAAACTAAGTGAAAATTAAACTAACTATTGCATTTAGTTAATGGCTCACTATTTAGAATCCCAAATCCCTCAAAAAGATGCTAAAGTGTAATGAATGTAATATAAGGTAAAATCCACAATAATTTATTTATTCATTTATTCAACAAGTATTTGTCGAGTCCTGATGGTATGTTAGGAAATTGTGCTGGTGCAGAGATGCAGTGATAAGCTAGCTACGCTCTGTGCATCCTCACACATGACAATATAATAAGAAGAATGGTCTGCCTTGAGTCTGAAACACCAGAGACAAGCAGCAGTAATTGTTTGGTACAATTGGGGTCTTCTTCATAGGAATGGGCTGCTCGGGCTGCTCTCACGGCGGGGCCTGGTCTGTTTAGCGGGGTGACCCCTGTGGTAAAGGGGGAATATATCCGCCTTGATAAGACTTTTTCATAAAAGCATCCAGTATCTTTATTTTGACATTTTGCTCACTAAAAAACTTTCTGACAATAATTTTACTACTCCATCCAGGAATAAAATATATTGACAAAACAAATGAAAAACAGGTACATCCTGGATCTCTTAGCTGTTCTAACCCCTGTTCCAATTAATAACATTATATTATGTCTGATCCACCAGGAGCTTGTGATTTAGTGCTTATGACTATCCTCTGAGGCCTCATCACTGCCGGAGGAACTGATACAGGCCAATTTGAGGATCCAACACTGAATATGAGGGAGTCAGTATAAAGGGGAGTTAACTCTTGTTGCTTATCCAGTCAGCCACTGTCTTTCTCTTTATTTTATATTAATTGCACTAGACAGTTCACATTGGGCATCCAAACACATAAAATAGACAGAAGGGTACAATAAACCCCACATATCCAGAGTCCACCATTGATAAATATATTAGTATGTATCTCTAAATGATGTCTCTTAAAAAAAATCGTAACCTCAGTGCGAGTTATCACTAAAAAGTTTAGAATAGCTCCTTAACATCATTGAATATCTACTTCATGTTCAAATTTCCAATTCGCATGTGATTTTTCTGAACACTTGCTTGACTTAGGAGCAAAACAAAGGCTATGCCTTGCAATTGGTCAATACATGGTTTAAATACGTTTTAATCTATAAAGAGCCCCTTTAATTTTGTTTTTCTCACTTGCAATTTAAGTGTTGGGAAAAAACCTAGGCGCTGATGGCATTCCTGTAGTGTCACTTGACATCCTTATCAATCATCCATATTTCCATTAAATTAGCATTTGGATCTAAAGTTTTGCTCAAAATCAAATTTCTCCTTCATTTTACTTAATTTTGAACAAGATTAGCTCCTGGTTTGGATGTTCTGTCATGAGGCACTTAGTCTAGTCATCTTTCTTTTTGTGATGTTAGCAGCTATAATGTTTAATGCCTAGATCCAAATCACTTCTAGATGAATCAACTTATCTTTTTAAACTATGTTTGAAAGAAATAGTGTTCTTCATACCCTTGTCAACTCAGTATAGAATAAAATCAATGCGTAAGGTCTTTCTTCTCCTTCCAGAAAGAAAGAGATAGAAAGAGAGAGACCATCAATTAAAAACAAAACAAAACAAAAGAAAAAATTGAGGCTGGCCCAGTGGCGTAGTGGTTGGATTTGTGAGCTCTGCTTTGTTGGCCTGGGGTTCACAGGTGTCAATCCTAGGTGCGAACCTGCATGTTGCTCATCGAGCCATGCTCTGGAGGCGTCCCACATGCAAGATAGAGGAAGAGGGGCACAGACGTTGGCTCAGGGCCAATCTTCCTCACCAAAAAAACAAAGTAAAAACAAAAAAGCAACTCTTAGATCTTGTAATTCACCTCTAATATCTGCCCACCTATTTTATTGAGGCTATAGAAATTCTAATGAATAAAAGCCATTATCTTGATACAAATGCTATAATAGATATTTGTATATTTACAAGTCTCATAAAACCTCAGCACTATGAAGATTGTTTCTCCACCTTGGAAATTATTTCTGTTTGTATCTGTTTACTATAGGACTAAATACAGTGAAGTATCAAAGGCACCACATTGCACGGTCCCATGATAAATTCACACGAGAAGTGAATAGCAGAAATGAGAATGTAACTAACTTACATATTTTGGCACTATTTTACAAAATTTGCTAAAATATTCCTTAAGCCAAAAAAAGAAGCACAAGTAGAGATACAGTGAAGAAAGAATTCAAGTTGGGGTAAATGATTTTTTGAAAAAAGCTTCAAAGGATAGGCAATATTTGGGATAGACCTTGAGGAGTGACTCAGATGTTCAGAGGGAGATTGGAAGGCATTCATAATGAAAGACAATGGAGTGCAAATTGATAGTGGCCTACTTTGGATGGAGAATGGTGGACTAAAGATGAGCAGATAGTCTGGAAATGTGGATGAAGCCCATGTATTAGTAGTTAAGAATACAGTCTTTGGAGAAAGCTATTCTAGAGTGATTTTAGCTCAGCCTCTAAGTAGTGATGTGTGTATGAGTCTGGGTTCTCTGAGAAGCAAATACCAGACAGAATTAGCCATGCAAGAGCGTGATTGTGGTAAATATCTATGAGGGAAATTGGGAGGGACCAGAGAACATTGAGAAAGTTCTCAGACCATGATGTATGTCTGACCTCTGTGAAAGAGAAAGAGAAAGAAAGGTCTTAGACTGCAGTGTAGCTCAAGAAAATTTCTACAAAGTTGGTCGGAGTCATCCAGCCAAAGTTGTTCAACAGAAGAGTCCTGTGTCTCCCAGCCATTGACTGGAAGCAACCCATAAGTACCATGACTTCAGCGCACACATGATGGATTTCAGTGCCTAGCAGCTGGAGGATTGGTGAATTACACTCCCCACTCTGAAAGGCACATTTTTATGGCTTCCAACGTGGCCTTGAGCAATTAACTTTCTGAGTTGCAGTTCCACCGTTTACCAAAGGGAAATATGAATATTTATTTCATAAGGTTGTTGACATTTAAACGAGCAGATGTCTATCAAAGGGATAAAAATTATGGTATAGAAGTTCTTGTGGTTTCAGATATGATGTTGGTGACTTTGATGATAACGGTAAATAAATGCAAGGATAGAAATTTTCTTTAATTGGCTTAGAAATCAAGAATACATAAAGTCTTCCTGGCAAAACCATGACATTATCAAACTGTACTATAGGAATGAAAATGTTATTATTAAGAGAAAAGTGTCAAATGAACACTAAGGGAAAGAGCGTAGCTCATGGGATTTAGAGATAACGAATATAGTGGTATGTAAGTGTACGTCAATCTTGGAAAGGAGAGATTGCATGAGGGGAACCCTATCAGAAAATTGTCATATTAAATAAGGCAATGCAGTAGGAGGAACCAAAAGCCTGAGCTCAAGTGTTGGCTGTAATCATGGGAAGAAAGGGAAATATAAATGAACCACTGAGGGGAATTATCTATGGACAGGACAGCTGAGTAATATGTAAGGTTAGAGGAAGGAGGAAGCAAATTTTATCACTAAGATTTCAAGATGATATATTGGGAATGTTGATCAGGGGTAAAAAAAAGTTTAAAAAGGTAAGTTTTAAGTTTAGATATTTTCAATCCATTTAAATTTTAGATTATTGAAATTGTGATGTTAGCAAGTTAACCACATCTAAAAATGAAGGTCAGCAGCCCAGGAATATGTTAGATCAAGAGTAAATAGACTCAGGGCCATAGAAAAGGTAATGAGCTCTGACTAAGGAGATGTATGTGGTCACCAAGAAAACGAAATCAGGACTTTCACATATCCCTGCATTTAGCTGGTGGGCAGAGGCAGGGATTTGGAAGTTAGCAAAAGCGAGTGGAAAGGGAAAGTAAGAGGAAAAAAATAGCGAATTCAAAAGTTTAAGAGGGAAATGATGAAGACTGGCCAGGAAAATATGCTAAGAAAAACTTGCACATTGATATTAGAATTGAAGAGGAATTAAATAAATTTGTTGGTTAAAAGTTATTTAGCGATCTCTGAGACAGCAGTTTCACAAGGTACAGAGTTCTGAGTATGGAAAATAAGTGAGCTATGTGGAAGATAAGGCACCAAGGACACATTCATTTTCTACTGCTGAAAGAAAACGGAAAGAAAGCAATCGAACAGTAAGAGTTGACGGGCAGCAACATTCAGAGAAGTTTGTTCCTCCTTTTGTTTATTTTTCTGGGGTGGTTATTTGTTATTAACCCCCAAGCATATTTTTAGGCAGAGGGGGAGAAAGTAGTCAGAAGTGACAAATTAAAGAAATATATGTAATTAGGTATACTTATATATATATATATACACATATATATAGGCCATATTTGATAATCAAACCCTAGAGAAGACAGAACGATGAGTAGGATTAGAGCACATGCAGGAGGATCAGCCTTGGTTACAAAAGATAATTCTTTCTAAGAGATGGCAAAATAGGAAAGAGGGGGAAGCTCTTGGAGTGATTTTAGAAGTGAAAAAGGTGGAAGATGAGTATTTGCTTGTGGGGTGCCTTCTATTTCTCAGTAGATTAGGGAGTAATAGCATGCCCCCTTAGTAACAAGGTTTCCTTCACTTGGTAAGTTCCACTGTCAGCCATAATGCATTGGCCGCATTTGCTCTGCCGACTCTCTTTAAAATGCCTAGAAGCCTTTCTACTCCCTCCTGACAGTATTAATGAAATGATCCCATTAAGGCCCAAATTAGGCTAATATTTTATTGAGTTAATTTATTTAGATTGTGTCTGATTATTTAGGTATCATGATAACCATCCTGGTAGCATCTGAATAAAATAACCCAATTAATTTAATAAGTTCTTCATTCACTCTTGCATTCCAAACGTAATGAAAGAACCAGTTTAACCCATTAACAAGGACTTACCAGCTTGGTTTGTCAAATGAAGATATAACAACACAAAAATTGTGTCACTCATAAGAACTTTCTCTAGAAACATGATCAAGCAATTCACATTCACAATTTTAGAATAAGGATGAATAATGATGTCATTATTTATTAGTTTATTTTTGGTGAGGAAGATTGGCCCTGAGCAAATATCTGTTGCCAATCTTCCTCTTTTTGCTTGGGGAAGACTGGCTCTGAGCCAACATCTGTGGCAATTTTCCTCTATTTTGTATGTAGGTCACTGCCACAGCATGACTGGATGAGGGGTGTATGTCCATGCCTGGGATCTGAACCCATGAACCCTGGGCCGCCAAAGTAGAGCACACTGAACCAAACCACCACACCACCAGGCCGGCCCCTATAGTGATGTCATTATCATTATTTTATATTTAAAATAATTTTTACTCTGAAGTGAACTTCTGATGTTTTCACAATTTAGAAATAGCTAATTTTGATCCTATTTATGCATTAGTGAATACTATTATGCATTAAATCATTTTATTTTCCCCAAAAGCTATGTATATAAAGAACTGCTGTCAATAAACTGGTACATGATCTTGGCCCCCCCTAGTATATGCTCTCAAGAAAATTCAATAGCAGCTGTGTGGTAAAGACGTGATAAGATGAAAATATTTCTGTAGACTTTGGTATAACTGTGACTTTTTCAAAGCAGAATCATCTATGTCAGTCTTCATTAGAGTTGATACCCAGACAAGACAGAGCTCAAGAAACAGAAGGAGCACATCAGCTTGACAAGATTGCCTTCGGCATATTTGTACAACCCCTTTATTGGCAGGAGATATGTTCCAAGACCCCCATTTCATGCCTGAGACTAAGGATAATACCAAACCCTACATAGCCCCAATTTTTTCTATACATAGATACCTTTCACCTTTTCACTTTTCACTTAAAGGAAGCACTTTATGACTTCTCTCTGGCATATTCAAACTGCCAGCATCACTATTCTTGCCTTTGGGGCCATTATTAAGTAAAATAAGGGTGACTTGAACACAAGCACTGTAATACGGTGACAGTCGATCTGATAACCGAGATGGCTACTAAGTGACTACAGGGCGGGTGGCATGTACAGTGTGAATCTGCTGGACAAAGGGACAGGTTGGGATGGTGCAAGATTTCATCACGTTACACAGAACAGCCTGCAACTTAAAACTTCTGAATTGTTTATTTCTGGAATTTTCCATTTAATATTTTCAGACCACGTTGATGGAGAGTAACTGAAACTGTGAAAAGGGGAACCGTAGAGAAGAGAGGACTGCTGTAGTCATAATTTACAAAATGATACAGCACATTTTCCTGAACCAAAGAATCACGGGACTACCAGCGGCCCTGTGATGAAAAATATCTACTTCATAAATTGAGGGCTTTTGTGAACCGCATTTTGAAAAGCCACACCTATCCCCAAAGCCACAAAATATCATTGCTTTCTGATGGCTTAGTAACAAACACTTAAATCGGAATGACATGGGGAATGGAACACAAGCTTTTTTTCTTTTAATTTGAGGACTTAATGACAGAAATGAAGCCTGGTAATCCATGAACGGTAACTCATACACAAGGGGTCACACCTAGAGGCCAGGGGGTGCACATACCTGAGGAGGTCAAAGCTGGTGACTTATTTAATTAATACATTAACTCAATAAAATGTTAGCCTAACTTGCGCCTTTTATTTTAGACTAATAATCGTGGCATCATTGCCATCTTCAGCAGCTGTTATCAACACTCCTGCAAATGTCTGACGCTATTCTCAGAAAAACTCCTCTTCATTCTTATGGATAAGGTCTTACAAAGTCCAAACAAGTAGTCTTCTAATTAGCATCGGCATCAGAGTCACAAGAATGTCGGATTCTGAGTCATCCCTCTGTCCTACGCTAAAGCTTCCTGGCAGAGAGAGAGAGAGATATTTCTTCTCAATTCCTCTCCTTTCTTTGGAGAACTCTCACAAATACCCTCAAGAACATGAAAATGAGTCAACAGCATAAATTCATGGTCAAGAGTGTCTTAAAGAGAAAAATGAATCTTTAGAGAGGACATTAGGAGCAGTCCAGCATACGTGCTCCCCTTATTTCCGACCGTTGATGGGGGCATAAGAATTCTCACTTCTGCCTGGCCCTTCTTTTAGGGAATTAAGAACCTAAAGTTTCAGGAAATCAAAAAATCAGAAGCCAAACTGAAGTCTTCTGTGTTTGTGATCATGTATGTTCCTTCTTCTTAAAACGAGAACAACTTTGCAATGTTTTTCATCATAGGCAATGGTTCATAATTTATTTTTAAAAAGATGCATATAGCCTGCTTAAAGAACAGCTATTTGGAATACATCTATACTGGATTTTACACACACACACACACACACACACACACTAGCATCCTACTGAAATTTCTCAGCTTAGCCAACTCTCTTGTCATTAACTTTATTTGATCATTTCTGACTTATTAGCTAAGAACCAAGTGGTACGCATATGCAGCATTTCTTTATTCTATTGTTTTCTGGGGAAAATGAACTTATGGAACTGCTTTTAAATTATATTCATCCTTGTGAGTATATTGTAAAAGAAAAAGGAGAAAAAAACACACTGAGCTGTATACAATCTCACTTTCTTGTCCAAACAGTTTGTTGCAAGGAGACTATAAGACTACCTTGGGCTATTTTCAATCTCTTTTGTTTGTAGCTGTGTTTTGGGCCTTCATATGTTTTTATTAAGTGTAATATTACCTGCTTTGCCTGGCTCCTAGAAGCAGCAGCCAGACCATAACAAAGTGAGTGTTGAGAAGTACCATTAACAACATCAAGATATATACACAAATATGTGCTGCCATCAGCCTTCCTTTACCACAGGAAATTATTTAGGAAAAAGAAGCAGAGTGCCTTGTTCAAAGCAAATCCATGGCCACAAAGGCCATCATTATTGGTACTTTCAACCCTGTCGTCTCTCCCTGGCATCTCCCATCCTTTCCTTTTCCTATTATGCTTTCTCTTGTTCTAAATTTGTCTCAAAACTGTAGAACCCTGACATCAACTTTCTACTCTCTCACAGATGCTTGCTTCTTTTATTGTTTGTTTTTCTTCCTTCTCAGATCTTCTCCTCAGTTGAGTTCTTCTTCATTTTCTTCAGACATACTATAATTTCTTCATATCTTCCTCTTCCTTCTCTTTCTGCCCTTCCAGCCTATGGAGGTAATTCTTTGTGATTTTTTTGTTTAGGGGAGAAAACACACAGATTTGTGTCTAGCTAGATGGAAAAGAGAGGAGAGAGAGAGATAGAGGTGGAAGTGGTTCGCCAGGGAGCTTCCAACATATGAGTTGAGCAAACAACATTTGGATCTTCAATTGCAAGATGGAGCATGTTCATTGTCAGCTCAACCTTTGCATGTTGGAAGCTTCCTGGTATATACACACTTTCTCCAGTTATTCAATTCTAGGTGCTACTATGAAGGTATTTTGCACATTGAATTACAGTCCCCAATCAATTAACTTTAAGATAGATTTTCAAGTGGGCCTGACCTAAGCCAATGTGCCCTTAGATCTGAGCCATGCTCAAGGGTCAGTGACATAGGAAGTCAGAGATTCAAAACCAGAGAGACATGCTCCTGCTGGCCTGGAAAAAAAGTGAACACTAGTAAGGAACTGCAGCCGGACTCTGGGAGCCAAGAGTGGTCCGTGGTCCACGTTTAGTAAGAAAATGAGAGGCAGTCCTACAACTGCCAGGAACTGAATTCTGCCTTAGTGAGCTTGGAAGAGGACACCAAGCCTCAGATGAGAATGACAGTGTGACTGACACTTAGTTGCAACCTTGACAGCCACCCTGTGAAACCCTGAGCAGAGAACCCAGCTACGCCATGTAAGATAATAAATTTCTACTGCTTTAAGCCACTAAGTGTATGGTAATTTTTATACAGCAATAGAAAATTAATACATTCTTTATAAACAGAATGCAAAAAAAGAAAGTGTTTATCGTATATCTGCTGTTGCTTGGTTGGGCCTTCATTTGCTAAAATTAGTTTTAACAAAGAGTTTGCATGATTCCAGAAAGAAAGGGAAAAAGTCTCAAAATACCTATTTAATTGCTTACTAACATTTATATCTATAGGTACAGTTAATATAGATGCTGAAATAAATTATTATCAGCCTCTTAAGGAACCAGGATACAGGAAACGGTAAGCAATAGATTACTATTACAACATCACAAGTGTTCATTATCTTAACTCCTGGATACTCAACAAAGACCTTAGAATCACTTACATTTTAAAATTCTACATCTAAGTTCTTTAATGGAGTGTTTCAAAATACTGTAGAAGGGAGAAAAGTTGGACTTACCAGAACTCCTTCCCCTTCTCTTCTATTTTTATCCTTAGCAGGGGAAAGACATGTCCACTATGTTGATGACAAAGGACAGAATTATTAAACTAGAGGCAGATTCCATTCTTTTGCAAATTTTTTCCAGTATAGAGCTGGTCATTAACCATTTCTTCTCCATTGCATGACATAGATAACACCTAACACCCAATTCCTCCTTTTTTCTTCCTGACAGAAGCCCTTTTAGCACAGAGATTCACAGTACATCTAGCCCTCAAGGGAAATTTTCGTTTGTTTGAGCCAGGCAGATAATGGCATGCCCTAGTCTAGAGGTGGACATGTGAATTAAATTTTCTCAGTTGGATTGAAGAGAAGAAACATTTTCTACGTTTAAGGGAGAAATTTCCTCTTTCCTCTCCCATTAACAGTAAATAAGAATCAATGTCCTTCAGACTGTCAGTGGAAACCATCTTGAAACCACAAGGACAACCAGTTTTAGGAAGTAGCTAAGTACAACAGAGGAGAAAGAAGAAAAAGACCTGGATCCTTGATTACATTGGGCCTCTCATTACAATACGCTTGGAGCCCATCCTACCTTTGGGCTTCCAGTTATATTAGGTGATAAATTTCTCTGGTGATTAACCCACTTTGAGGTGGGGGTTTTCTGTTATCTGCAGCTCAAATATCCTAAAAGATAACATGAGGAATCAATGCTCACTGTCAGTATGCTGTTTAAACCTCACCTGAGCTTTATTCTCAAATGTAAGGCATTTCAAAGGCCTGTAGAATTTCATCTCTAGTTTCCCAGGCAACTATCAGATGTCACTCATGGATGTTCTGAAGCAAACAGGTAATATTCCCTCTCATCACCTCAGTTTTAAATCCGGAGAAAGACAAATGAAATGGGTGCCAATAAATCCTCAAGGCTTCAGAGATAAAAGAAAAGAATGAAAATCCAGGAGGCAAAGGCAAATAGACAATCTATTCTGCTATCTAATCTCTCCTTTTCCACTCTTTGTTTTCATTTCTCTTTTTTAATGCTGCCATGAAAGATCCCAAATGAGATATAAATTTTCTTGGAGGTTAAGTCTTTTCTGCATTAGTTTCCTGGACACACTTGACTCGCGCATACAAGAAACACCACCTCCTGCAGAGAAAGGATTCAACAATTCTAAATTCATAATGTAAGATCCATTGTTCTCTTCTTCAATCTTGGACTAAATTAGGTATTATAGACTTTAATGTAAATCATTTAAATGCTAATATTCTTACTCTCTGAACATCTCTTCAATAGGGCTGAATTATGTACTAATGATGGAAATAAAATTGAAAGATTAATTTTTGTCAAATTTTGTAATGCTGTTTTTCATCATAGGCAATAAACTAGAGATAATTTCAAGCCAGGGCTGGTGGCGTTTTCACAGATACTTTGGATAGTAAGTAAATGAGACTTTCATTTATGTCACAGAAGAAATCTCGTAAGACACAAAACATTCAGAAAAGCTGAGGACTTCTACATACCCAAGAACTGCTCAGCCTGACACCCAGAGAGTGGGAGTCATCCTTCATCATCTGAGCTGTTGATTGGCTCCATACAGGCTTCTTGGCTTCTGCTTCTTGCCTGCTAGAGTCTATTGTCCACATACCAGCTGGCAAGATCCTGTTAATTGTGAAACAGAACATGTCATTTCTGCTCCAAACCTCCAACAATTTTTCATCTTACTCAGAACATTACGGCCATCAAGACTCCAGATAATCTGACCTTCTGCGAACCTGTTTGACTTTATACTCTGCCCTACTTCCCTTCTCAAAGCCCACCCCATCCACCTTGGTCTCTCTGATGTTGAAAATGCCAAGCATGCCTCTGCCCTTGCATATCCTCTGCCTGGGCAACTCTTCCAGGAGATACTTGCTTGGCTCACCCACTTCAGTCAGGTTGCTACTGGAATGTCCTCTTATCTATTCAGATATATTCAGTCCTCCCTACCCAGTGTATACAATATAGCACCTTTTGCATCACTCTCCATTCCCTCACCATGATTTCTTAGTTTTTTTTTCACAGTATTTGTCATCACTGGACATCTTACCTAATTTGTTGTCTAACATCCTCAACTAGAATATGAGCTCCACGATATCAGGAACTTCATTTGTTGCTATATCCTAGAACTTAGATGAGTGCCTGGCACTTGGTAGGAGCTAAATGACTCTCTCTTAAATACAGGAATGAATTTTTTACTTCAGTAAAAATTGCCAAGAATATGCACAATACATCCAGATAGAATACTGTTTTAATGAAAGTCATTTTATCCTTTAATTCTGTATAATGAGATTATTTCTTTTTCATTTACTCTTTTAAAAATTGCCATTTCTTTTTATAAGGGAAGTACATATTCATTACAGAGAAATATGTAGTGCACCCATGTGTGTAAAAATGTAAAGGAAGGAAAACAAAATGTAGCTACGATTCTACCCATCAAAAGACAATCACTGTGATGAACTATGGAGGAAGAAGCTATTTACGTTTCCTGGGAAATAACTCAAATTAATATTTTCCTCCATGGATTGAAACAATTTCGTTTTTTGGCTGAGAAACAGACTGAGCAAAACATCATCGAAGAATCGCAGACTCTTTATTTAGCACAACGTTAGGCTTGATCACTCACAAGGAAGAGCACACATTTCACATGGTCGTGGCTGGGAGAGGACCGACTTGTCCCCAGCTCGGCACTGGTCCCAGCCAGAGCGTTTGCCTAGGATGCAAACTTTAGGAAAACAACCCGACGAACCAACAAAACATCAAGAGGCAAAAACAAAGCTAATTAAACAAAAATGCCAGTGAATTTTCTCTAGTATTTCATTCAAATACAATTAAAAGTGGAGCAAGACAGTATTTACCCTCCCAAATGGGCCCATGTTAGAACCAACCAAAATGTCCCTTTTATAGGAAGCTCAAGGCCCCATACCCTTTCTTACTGTTATCTGTGAATCAATTACAATTTGGATTATTATATATAATACATATAAAAAATAAACTAAAATTTACATAAATAAAATTGATACATTTAAAAATTTAAAAAATACTTTATAAAAAATTATGGTGTATCACTTTTGGCACTGTGGCCACAGCTTTCAATTCTGATGTAATTGACTCTTCTATGATCATTTGGATGTTCCTTTCAGCTGGTGCATACAGCTAGCATTTCCAGAATGTCAATATTGACCCTTTGAAAAGAATTAATCTCCATTCATTTATCCAGCAAAGTAAGTTCAAATTATGTATTTTCAAGTTACCTAATGTTATAATGCTTTCAGAGGTTTGTTTCATTTGAATTTTCAAAGAATTTTATGTTTTCAAGCAACATAATTTTTTCTTGTTGATGTTCCCCATTATATGTTTATGTATGTGTGTACATATATATCCTAATGCTCCCTATGGAGTCCTCAGTAAGACTCCCTAAGATGTTACTGGGAAGAACAAAAGAAAAAAGATAAGACACGCTGACATGCCAGAGTCGGTACCTTGGGAAAGACTCTTCCTGTACTGGGTAGAGTAGGCTTAAACTAAGTCAGTCCAATAAAAGTTAAAACATTTGGAATATTCTTTGACTTTTGTCAATTCAGAGACTTTTATTTTCCAAAATTTAATTGCGACCTCCATTTAACTAATATTCATTCTTCTTACAGAACAAGAAACCCCCAAAACACACAGAGCACAGATCCTGTTGATCTGTCTAAGACTCATGTCCAAAACTAAAATCTGGCCCTGATTACTGCAGAAGCTAGGTCAATAAAGCAGCTATCAATGGAGGCCTTGCTCTCAAGACAGGGTAGGGGATTTATTTTACTTCTAGGACATACATCATTAAATAAACCTATACTACATTTTCTCAAATTACAGTCTAAGACCGGAGGGCAAATGAATGAAAAATTTAGGGTAAGGGTTAATCCTCTCTCATACACTTATCGTGACATTAAAGGAATATACTGTCTCTCCAGCTCCCAAGATAGAGACCACATAGAGAAGCTACTGTTCAATAGCATCTAAAGCTTAGCGGTAACACTGACTCAGAGTAGGCACACCCTCGTGCATCGTCTATATTTACTGACTGCTGCCTACTTCGTGTTAGGCACTCTTCCAGGGGCAGGGGAACCAAACCAAGTCCCGTCACTCAAGGAGCTTACATCCAATCACCTCACAAAATCCAAAGGTTTAATCAATATACATCAGGCTTCTCAGAGTAAAGACATAGATGTTTTCAAGAGACTTAATCTCACAAGGAACCAACTATAATGTACCCAGACTTGCGCCACTTAAAAATTCCCTACGCAGCACCTGGAGGTGCTTACAAAATGCAGATTCCTTGGCCCACCTGCCACTGAACAAGAGTCTGTCACATTTCTACTCAGATACGCACTCTGTTGTTGAGAACCGGGAACCAGCAGAAAAGGGGATGAAAGGAATTTCCCAAAGTCTCTCCTTTCCCCTCACCACTCCTTTGGCAGTCTGAACACAAGCCCCTCTGGTGCTCTCCTCCCTCTTGTTCACAGAGCTGAAAATGCTGTTCAGCTCGATGTAATAATGATAACCATAATCATACAAATTGCATATTCTGCACAGCATGATACGACACAGAGAATTGATGGCCCTGTGCAGGGCAGTCATGTATCAAAGCTGCAGGACCTGTGTAGAATTCAGGAAACTCCAGCGCTCTCCTTCAGTTTATGTCCCCTGTAACCTTGTGGTCTCTCTCAGTTGCTGTACCAGAGAGCAGGTAATCCATCAAAAGAGAAACATCATAAACTACCCTTCTGCCCTGCAAAGTACCTTTTTTTTTTCTCTACGTTCTGATTTCAAAATCGAAGTTGAAAGGAGTTTTGAGATAGTGTGGAATGCTTGGGGGTCTCAGAATCCCGGCCCCAGTGTTGTGGTCCTCAGCCTGTTCGGGCTGAGTTTTTCTTGGAGCGATCCCCTCTGCTCTCAAGACGCAGGACTGTTCCAGAGAGCAATCAAAAACTCATTAGAAATTGCGTTGCAGTCAGGATGCTTTTCTCTCAGATTTTTTTGAGCAGTCTGGTTCGACCTACAGTGCCTGACAAGGCCTATGCTCCAGTCTCTGAACACGCCAGCACTTCTGCAGAGTTTCCTTATGTGTGTGTGTGTGTACGTGATCTGTTCTTGATGCTTTTGAAACAGGAACACTAACAACCGAAACAGATGCACAGGGAAAAAAAACCAGGGGAAAAATCTATATCGGAGATACGAAAATCTAATCCACATCCAGCGTTCTTAGCAGTTTGAGAGCAAGCACGAACTTCATTATTTATGCAGCTATTTCTGTCACCTCCCAGTGGCCCTCAGAGGAGGACCTGCCACTGCCCAGGGAGACAGGGGTTTGTAGTTCTGGAAGGCAACAAAGAAACCCTTATCGTTAGTGTATTAGGAGGTAAAGCCCAGCTATTGTACCAAAAGTGTTTCCAATCTTTATGCAGACTGAATTTGCTTATAGACTGCCTCATGTTCTTTGCTCTTTTTAATTCAATACTCTATCTCTGTCATTTTTGAGATCACTCTCAAATAAAAGTAAATTATTATGATGTGCTTGACACGTAACATTCAAAATGGATATTGAACACTCATATCCTAACATATCTTCAGTTTAGTATTTTGAGACCAAAGATTGTTTTTATAGATAATTTCTCAGAATGGATGAAGTCCTAATTCCATTGTCACTTGCGTAAGAAAGTCAATGATACCATTTTATATGAAAGCAATGTGAGCCAGGGAAAATTTAAGTTTATTATGGAAACAAATGTACTTAACCTTGTTGAGAGGACGTGATCTTATTGTTAATGCATGTTGATTCTACACTATATGTAACTTATATGTAAGGTATGCATAACATCTAAAGATGAACACTGGTACATTTTCCTTCCAATGGAAACTAGTCATCCCAAATAGCAACTCGTTCTTCCTCATCCAGAGGTAGCCCGTTATTTTTCTGATAGTTTTACCCACCTATCTCTGTCTCTCTAAACAACACAATATTTAGTTTTATGAGTTTATTAACTTTTTTATAAATGAAATTACACATCTATTTTGCCATTTACTTTGTTTACATAATATAACATGACATTTACTTAGTTTATAAATAGAGTAAACTGTATTTTCATTGCTGAATACTATTCCATTGTACGAACATCACATTTTTTTATCCAATTTTTAGTCAGGGGACATTTGAAGTGCCTCTAGTTTTGTTTTGTTTTGTTTTTTGCTATTAAAAAATTGCTTCATTCTTTTCATCAGACATTTTTCCATGTGAAACAAAATCTAGGTTTTGATTAACTCTTAAATCTACAAAGGATTTAAATACGGCATGCAAGATTCACTGCTTGAGTCTACATAGAAGGTAGGCCACAGACGTCTCTTTAGCTTTGCTTACGATGAGAAATTTTCATGGGGCTTTGTGAGGCAAGCCCTGTTATTTTCACTCCCCTTTTCTGCATTTTGGACCTAGCTCCTTACTCTCTGCTATCATACATGCTTGCCTCAGAATTCCCGACTTACTAAAAAAACCCCTTCATTTCATGTAAGAAATGAAAACGTGCTTTGGCAATCATAAAGAAAACAGTAAGAAAGTCTTTCTGTATTCTCTGTCTCCTGCTTATTCTCTCATATTGAGTATATTAAGGTATGTGCTTTTACTTGAAATATTTGTGAAATTTGTTGGCAAATTTCCATTTAGAAAACTTCCGTGAATGTTAGTTTCCTAGCCCCGGATGTCCCTCTCTGATTCGTTTAGCTCCGGCTCCTCTTGTGGATGTCTGCTGCACTTCCACGTGGCTCATTTACTCTCCCCCTTGGCTACTGAGCTTTACGGACCATTTCAGGAGTTTTATTGCTACTGCAAGGATGGAACATATTGCTTTATCAGTCAGCTTCTCAGCCAGACAACACTGTTACTTGTCTGGGACCTGCACTACTGAATCTCACAGATGAAGCAGTAATAACACACCCTCTATTCTCCTCCAACCACATCTCACCAGTGAGAAATAGAAAGGAGTCCTCAGACCTGGCCATGTTTTATACAGCTCTGCCTACCCAGATCTTAATGGTTCATAAAAGGCTCTGGAATTTGATTACTGGTTACTAACTTTGCCCTTTCACCAACTATCTGTGCATTCTTAATCAAATTAATTAACCTAAGACAGCCTCAATTTACTCATCTGGAAAGTGGGATATAAAACAATACTGCACCAGTTAGTTCTTGCTAACTATCCAATCACTCAAAAACTTAGCAGCATAAAATAATAACTATTTATTATTTCTTATGGCTCTGTGGGTTGTCTGGGCTGGTCTGATGGGCTGGGCTGGACTTTGACCTCAGCTTGGCTTATTCAGGCATGCACCCTCAGCTGACAGGTTAGCTGGGGGCTGCCGGGTCTAGGCTAGCTTTAGCTGGGTTATTCAGCTCTGCTGTACATGGTGTCTCAGCCTGGGTTTGTCCTTATGCCTATAGCAGCCTCTAAGAGTATGAGGACAAGGATCAGAATTGGCTCAATGTCACTGCTGCTAAAGCAATTGACAAGACTAGCCCAGAGTCAAAGTGGATGGAAAGTAAGGACTTATAGCTGAAAGGGAGGCCAGTACTTGGAGCCATCGATACAATAGTTTTACTGAATGATACTAATCTCTAAGAAGTTCCTGAGAATTAATCCACATAAACTTCTTGGTATAGAGTCAGGTACATAATAAAAATTGGTGAGGAACCAGTATTACCATCCTAATATCTAGGACTGGGATATGCTGTCTTCTTGTCTGAAATATGTTCGTTAAATAGAAGGGCAATGATTGCTTTCCTCTGTTCCTGACATTTAAGAAAAAAATTCCCAAAGCAATTATCATTGCCAAAAATGAGGGCTCCATTCCTAAGATCTTCTACCTCAGGAGCCAGTGAACACTTTCTGTAAAAGCGGGGATAGTAAATAGTTTAGACTCTGAGAGCCATACGTCTCTGTCACAACTACTCAAGTCTGCCATTGTAGTGAGAAAGCAGCCATAGAGGAAAGTGTCACCAGCTAGGCATAGCTATGTTCCAACAAAACTTCATTTACAAAAACAAGTGATGGATCAGATTTGGCCCACAGGCCATAGTTTGCTCTTTCCTAATCTAAATGACCAAGCACATGAAAAACTGGGAAGCTTGCAAAGACCTTCACATGTTAGAAGATTTATTCCTAAATTCACAAGTCTTCTATTTTCTTTTTTCTGAAGTTTTAAGTATGCTATTGAAATAAGAGATATTATAAGGCATATATCTCCAAATATCAAGCAATCAACATACAAAGCCTGTTTGTTATACCATAATATGACTCTACTGGTGGCCAAGATATTGTACAAAGTTTTCACTGTATAGGAAAACCAAAATAGCAAAGTGTTTTCAGATTGTTTGCCTTCAAAAAGCTCTTAAATAATATAGCTTATTTAGGTGATTGATATAGATCTCCTGCCCATACATTCAAAGCATGACATTATAAATCACATCTTTTCATTTGTAAGGAGTAAATGATATTCATATTTTGATGTGATTTATTATTTTGAAGTTGAACACAATGTGACTTTAATCTAAGTGTGAAGGTGCATTAGAATGTGTTATTAAAGTCAGGAAAGTTGCCTGTAGCTATTATTTGGTTCTCTAAGAGAGAGCAGCAATATTTTTTTGATGCTCTAAATTAATATTGATTTTAAAGCTGTGATAACATAGGTCACATAAGACATTATATTGATGGATCCATCTAGCAACAGGCCTCCCCTTCCATTTTACTAAGAAGTATCTTTGCAGCAAGAACTGGTTTCACTGCCTAGTCCTTCCTCTTGGCAAGTTTTTGGTGTAGACTAAGAGGGGGAAAATCACTCAGGAAATAATGAAAATCTGCAAACACATATTTGGAGAAAGTAAAAATCAATCATCTCATTGCATCCATTTTTATACATTTCTATGATAATTACTACCATTTCAGAAAAGTTGTCTTATTAGTTCACTTATATTTGCATTCAACCTCCAAATATCCTTTTTTTTTTTAAATTTTTTTTTTAAGATTTTATTTTTTTCCTCTTTCTCCCCAAAGCCCCCTGGTACATAGTTGTATATTCTTCGTTGTGGGTCCTTCTAGCTGTGGCATGTGGGACTCTGCCTCAGCATGGTTTGATGAGCAGTGCCATGTCCACGCCCAGGATTCAAACCAACGAAACACTGGGCTGCCTGCAGCAGAGAGCACGAACTTAACCGTTCAGCCACAGGGCCAGCCCCTCCAAATATCCTTTTTTGACAACTCCTATTTAGTTTTCCTCATCAAATTTAGCCCAGATCCTGTGTATTTTTTGTTTTCTTGGTATTTGTAAACTGTGATCTTAGAACTAGATTTATATTTTATTACTATTTATTTATTTGTTTAATTTTAATCTTCACATGCCTCCTGCACAAATGATTTTAGGTGATGCATATTTATTGCTTTTTATTTTTTTAATTAAGATATAATTAACATATAACGTTGTGTAATTTTGAGGTGTACAATGTGTTGACTTGTTCATTCATGTACTGCAATACGATTACCACCACAGCGTTAGCCAGCACCTCTATGGCATCTCATAATTATCACGGCTTTTTCTATAGCTTTTTAACACAACTGCTTATTGAATATCACAGCACTCAGGCCATGGTGCTTATAGAATTAAATGGAGAAGGAAGACAGAAAGAGAGATAATTCTTCCAAGAACTTAAATACAATGATTACTATATTTGGACACTCAATTTTATTTTGAACATGGTGGGAATCAAAGAAAGAATGGAACCATGGTGGTTTATATATTTCTCACTGTGAGATACAAAGAAATTCCATGTTCTACAGAATGACATGTTTTCTTAATATACTAAATTTGACAGATATTTTTCAGAAGATGAAAACTTGTCCATCTTTTCACACTTTCCTCCTAAGTCTTACTAAAAGCCAAGAAAAAGTATAAGAACATACTTCAGTGGACTGTGAGCTCAAAGTCTATATTTTCTGGTTACCTAAAATGATACGAGGATAGGATTTGGAAAATAAAACAAGAAAAATGAATGAATAATAGTCCTTATAGCTTTTACCTAATATCTTACACTTAACTCATAAATTCTTTCCTATATATCATCGACGAACACCTTGACACATATGGATAAATTCATTATCACTGTATGATTACAACAGTCTACCCTGCAAGAGAAATCCAGAATTATCTACCTGTAACACAGTGACCTAAAACTATTAAATTTAAATCCGTCAAATGTTTTAAAAATTTTTTGTGTAATGCCAAGAGCTCTTGAAAATAAAGCCACTATATAAATTTTGTCAACTAAGATGTCTTCTGTGGTGAGGGGAATATTTTCTCAGATATTTGGGGAAGATTTTTTATCATAAGCTGATCCTTCAGATTTATTTTAGGAGCTCCAATCTGTGATGATATACATTGAGTCTACTACAAAGCTTTTTTTTACGTATCTCAGATGATTCCAGATTAAAATAAAATTCTTCATACTCAAACAATAAGAATGTCTCACTAAAGTGGGCAACCAAAATAGCACAAGTTTTGCCACATTGTGAAGAGTCTGAGATTCTGTTTCTCTTTGCTTGTGTCCTTTAAAATAGGACACAACCAAATAGGACATACCCCTTTGGCTGGTTGATGGCACATGAAGATCCAGCTGTCAATGAATCTTACAGATCATGTTGGTTGCTGATTTACTCCCAAGGAAAGAGTCAACAACTCTCATACTTAGCAGGTGTCATTGTGCAGTTAAGCTTGACAAAGTCTCAGAAAATGTACTTAAAAAGGGGGTTGAATTGGATTTTCCTGTTTTATCCTTAGAGAAGCCATCAGATCATTAGGTGCCATTTCACCTTCTCAGCAGGGCAATTATATTGTCCTCAGAGGGTGCTGTGTTGGCATCTCTTGCCTCCACAATTTATTATATAATTTTTAGTGCCTTGTGTCATAAAAATGGGCATCTTAGAGCTACTGTTAATTTAACCTACTCCTATAAAATTGTTTTTCTGCTTGCCTACCAGATTCCCCCTATTTTGCATTTTCCTTTTTGTCACCGTTTTGATAGTTCATTGAGTTAAGTGAGGCATGCTGAGCCAAATAAGAGTGAGGGACTTACTACTTCAGTCCCCACTCATCCTTCCCTTTCTCTCATTAGTATCAGCTGCTGACATTTACTGAGCACTTCGTGGGGGCCACCACTGTGTTCTAAGTGCTCTACCTGTACTAACTGATTTAATCTGAACAACAGTCCTAGGAGGTGAGTACCATTAGTATCACACTTTAAAAAGAAGTCAGTCAGTCCATTCGAATCCATTCAAGGTAAGTGCAAGAGCCAGAATTCTAACCAGGCAGCCAAATTTCAGAGCATCTTCTGAAACCATTCATCTAGTCTGCCTCTCAACCATTCAAGAACTAGGGCAAATACCTGGTTCTACTACTTACTAGTTGTGTGATCTCAGTCAGCTCATATGGAATAAGTAAGCCTTCATTTCCTCTTCTCTAAAAAGATGCCTAATATCCTCACCCAAGAGTTGTTTATGGGGATTAGATGGAGACATACAATATCAGCCATTTGTAAAACTAGAGCATAACTATACTGTAAAGAAAATAAGAAATTTAAAAAAATTGTTATAATGACTGAAGAACAAACTCTCTCTCTTCACTCATGAAAGGAGGGAGAAATAATTGAAGAAAAGAAAAATATTTACTAAGCACCTGTTCTACATATGAAATAATAGACTCACAGTGAGCAAAGCCAGAGATGAATCGATAAAATAACAAATGGGTGATTTTATTCCTAGTTTTCTTGAAAAGAATAAATAGTTGAGATTTGACCAATTACGGATATGTGTCCGTACGTAAAAGCACTGACTATTATTGGAGTGAAATACAAAATGCAGAATTCAAATACGCTGTCCTGGGAAAGCTGATAGAGGTGGCATTATTGGGCACCCGGTGTCAGATGTCATTGTGCTTTGGAGAGACTTACAGAGTAGAGGAGTCTTTAGCAGAGGGATACGATTAGATGAGGAAAGGGAGGGAGGGCATTTGGACATAAGAAATGACAGGTGGGTTGACTTGGAAGTTTGGAAGTATGAAGTTTGTTAATAAACAGGTCATCCTGGCCGACATGGAGGATGACATTAGTGGGAGATGAGAGTTAAACGGAGAAATTTCTCCAGAGAGAATCTTAAATCTTAGATTTTATGCAATAGAGTGTTGGGTTACATTCAAATACATTAAAATCTTTTTAAAAACATCATTTTTAAAGAAAAGCTAGTAAATAGCAGAGAAAAAATGCATAAAACTTTGTACAGATTTGTCTTTGATTAAGAAGAGATGAAACTACTCAAACTAGTTCCTAATTTGGTCATGAAACTATACTTTCATTATTGGAAAACAAAAATAATAAGTTTAGACTCTGACTTTATTCAAATCGAAAAAGAAATGCAAAGTGACATATTTTGAACTATTTCTATTTTTAATCTGTATGTGAATGTTCAAAAAATAAGATGAGGGAAGTGATATCCTTAACCCTAGTGGTGACATTATCTTTTAGAAAAGCTGTTATGATGAGCATCTGAGTATCTCCAAATGATATCATTTGAAGTCATTTACAACCAAAATAAAGATAAGCATTTTCACAATTATTGATATAGATAATTCCTGTATTTGTATAGTGTTTGTTACTTCAAATTATTTGCTTAAATATTATTCACCAATACTCACATCTTATCTATATCTGTAATCTATTATCTATAATCTGTTATTTATAATCTATCTGTATCTATATAATCTTAGAGTTCTTATTTATAAAATAGATTTTATTATTCCCATTTTAAAGAAGAGAAAATTGAGGCTCAACAAAAGCAAGTGATTTATTTGAAGGAAGCAGCTATAAGATGGAACGTGGTTCAGGTGCCCAGACTTCAGTCCCTAGTACTCTGACTTCAGATTTCCAGAACACCACAGCTGTCTTTCAGTCAGTACCTACATTTGCTAAATTTATGAATTTAATGAATCCTTTGAGGTCTTTGCATTTCTCAATTCCTGGAAGTGAAGTTAATTATTAAATAAATAAATAGAATAAATAAATGTTTAAAGTAGAAAGAATGTTAAATTTAAATTAAGCAGTGAGTGGCATTGATTGATTTTAAATAAAAACATAGATGCTTCTAGTCTTTTAAAAAACCTGTGCTATTTTCCTATTTATTTTATTATTTTGTTATTGAGTTATTTGTAAAATAATAATGTTAGAGATCAAGGGATAAAAACGAGTTTCCTCTCCACTACCACTAACTTATATGTAAGGGAAATACAGAAGATTACCCTTTGATAGTTAAATTAGAAGAATTAATGAACCTAACAAATGAATTGGTTTAAAATGGTTTCTGGCTAATAGCCTTGTAAATTCCCATAAAATTATCTATGAGATCCAGAAAAAGATGTAAATTGACAAGACTTAAATATTAAGACTATCACACAACACATTACTGGTATGTGAGAGGAATTTTTGTAAACATATATGAGGAGGAGCTCGATGAAGGGTGGGAAATGATTTCCTTGCATATTTCGCTCAGTGAAACACAATGACGTCCTCCAGCTGAAAGCACGTGCCCCACGGCATGCTCCTCACGAAGGCAGACTCCCGCAGAAAGAGCAAAGGGCCGTGATTGCAGTGTTTCACATACTTCCCCATACAGCGTGTCAGAAGAAGAACTAGTAGAATAGGGAAAAATCCCACTAAGGACATGAGGCCTGCTAGATGAAACAGCTGCTAAATATGAAGGTTCAGTCAGGAAACATACAGACTAACCTGTTCTCAGTGGTCTGTCTATACTCAAATACCCAGCCCCAAAGTCTGCTTTACAAACACAGGTTTGAATATACTTCCCCTTATTAGAGGAAAAAAAATCAATATTCAAAACACCACCAATGAACAAAATGGGAGCTCTGAAGAAAAGCTGCACCGTGAAAGACAGGGTATGTTATGCTTTCAACCCAAAAACCAACCAACCAACCAACCAACCAACCAACCAACCAATTACTGATACAAATTATTTCCTGAAATGGCTCATCCACTCCTAACTTTGAAAACTTGGGTAAGCAGCTTACCATTCTATGCTTCAGTTTTCTCATCTGTAAGATGGGCATAATTGTTCTACCTCGAGCATTTACCCTTAGGATTGGAGGTGCTAATATGCGTGGAGGATGGAGGGCTGTCATAGACCCTCAATGCATTCTCCTCCTGCTCCATTGGCCCTCTCCTTCACCCCGTTAGTCTCATGAGACAAGAAAATTAGAAAACTTCTTACCATATCCTATATGATACTAATGGATCTAGCCACTCTAAGAGAGGAGCATGGATCTGTGAGAAAAGAAGCAGCTATGATACGAAGATAACAGAATAACATGCAAAGAAAAGAAGTTCAGTGAAGGTAGAGTTAGATAAGTAAAAGTTGAAGGAACTTTAAAATTGTCTTGGCAGAATTAAAAGTCAGATGAGATAGTAAAGAGAACAGCTAATAATGTGGGAACTGAATGAGATATTAATTTAAAATCAATTTAATTTGTATGTATTGAATATGTACTATAAGCTTAGCATTGTAGCAAACTTTAGGAACAAATTGAAAAGAAAAAAAGGTAACTAAGACACAGTTCCTGCCTTCAGGGAAATCAATCTCTCTCCTCTCTCTCTTGTCCTTGCTCTTACTCTGTTTGTCTGTCTGTCTCTCCACCCTTCCTAATCTACCTACCTAGGTAGAGAGTGATTGGTTCAGGAATGCGCTGAACACTCAGGTTATTTTCAACAAGGGATTGCAGGAGCTTCTTTCACAAGGAAAAACGTCTTTCTCACTGATCTTGAACCTGAGAAAAAGTGAGGCTGAACTTATTGTCACCATCCTTTCACCGCAAGGATAGGAGATTTCTGAGCATGAAGCCAACATGGAGGAAGGAGAGGAAAAGAACCCAAAGAAACAAAACAAAACAGAAATAAACAAGGTATGTTGCATGGCATCATTTGAGCTTCTAGATCAAGTCATACCTGAACTTCTCCAGAAATTTTCAGTTACATGAAACCATCGTACATTCTCCTGCTTAAGCCAGTTTGGGCTGTTGTTTTTTCTTACCACTGGAAACCAGGAGTGATAGTAATGCACTGTGGTTAGCCATGAATTTCCAAAACCATCAAGTTGAACAAACATCATGAAAGCGACACATAAAATGTCTGATGTAAATATAAACATGCCAGTTTTAAAAAACCACGTGGGGGAAAAACTCAAACATTTTGCAGATTGTGAATAGGCAGTAAGACATTGAATTAATAATGTTATGATTCTTTAAGGATAATCTAAAATTGCTATTTATGCCCTGTTGACCAATCATTCATTTATTTAAGGGAAATCTTGTAAATTTTCTTCACACTTTGAGAAATAAGACTTCAGATGGAGCCAATTTATCAAGATTTATGTATCCTGAAGAACTTGCATCCTGCTGAGTCTACACAGCTTGTTCTCTAGCAAGCTGCATTTCCCCACCGTCTAGCAGGCTGGATTTCTGCATGGGAAGTGCTTTAGAAGGTGTACTTATCCCTGCCTCCAGAACAGTTTGAACATTGCCAGACTGTGCTATTACGAAGACCATGAGTACAGGTTGGCCGAGCCAGGCTGGGTGCAATTGATTGGTACAAATGGTTTCCAATGGGCAATGAGGCCTAAAGTTTAAAGAGAAATAAGAGGTTGATAACATCCTTAAGTAGAGGCAGCAAAATCCGTGAAAACTATGTGAAAGGTATTGGGAAGAAGATCTGATCAAAATCTCTCTCCTAAACCCTGAATTTTTGCAGTAATGATGCATTATTTTGAATCTTTTAAGTCCTCAAATAAAATGCAAAATCTTGTGGGAGACATCGCAGTTCAATTTAGTATAGCAAAGACTGGTAAGTGTGTCAGACACTTTGCTAGGCTCTGGGAATAGGGACTGGTGAGACAGGGGGCCTGAGGCAAAGGGGCTTGGTCTGGCAGACAGATTAGTCCACATCAGCTGCTGTTGAGAGGACACTGACCAGGGCACAGGACTGAGATGAGAAGGAATGGGATCAGCCAGGATAAGGGGCCCCCAGAGGGAGGGAAGATCACTTAAGCACGGCGAAGCAACCCACTGATGACACAGTTTTGCTGAGAGCTGGTCTTACATAATGAAAAATGATCCTTCCAAGCATTATGCACTCCTTTCCTCTGATATACTGAGGAGCAATTTTCAACACAAATTCCTCCCGATGTCGTGATTCTGGCTTCATGCAATGAGATCCCTCCCTACTCACTTAGCCTCCCAGCTTGTGTAATTTTCCTTTCCTTTATCCTGTAAATATTTATTAGGCAGTGCTATAGGCAAGTCAAAATATGCTGGCTTTATAAACGAAGCTATAGAAAATTCAGCTTCATTCACACAGCTGTTTATTTTAAGCCAAAACGATTTCCTCTGTTCATTCGTTATTGTAGATCTAATCTAGGTTAAACTTCAAAAAAGTTTCAGTGCAGTCTCTATCAATCTTAAGCATTTTTAAAAAGTAAAACTATTTTATCAGTGAGACTTATCAATTCAATTTTCTAACCTGTACAAGACTTCCTAATCCTGAGATTTTAATAGATCAAGAGACATTAATACTTATTGACTGCCTACTGGGGGCCAGACTTCATGCTGAGGGACTTTTATAGATTTCACAGTATGCTTTATGTTTCCCTATCTTTGAAAATATTACTCTGGTATTGGCATAAACGAGATATGATAAAGCCCGTGAATTTATCATTAGTTCTCATTTTTCTTGTTCAACATGGAATTAGGAGAGAAAACATAGGGGATACTATTCTTGCACCTCACTATTAAGTAATACTTTTCAAGAAATTCTTCTCAATGTTTCAGTCTGTGAAATGTGCTTAAAGTTGTATTTCTAAGTTTTCCTTATTATTTTAGTTATAAAATAATCCATGATCATTGTATAAAAGTTAGAAAACATAGGCAACCTCTATACATAGATATAGATATAAACAGGTGCAAAGAGGCCATCATATTTTAGAGAGAGAGAGGTTTGTCTGTCTGCCTATCTATCTATCCATCCATCTCTCGTCTATCTACCTGGCTATCCATCTACACAGTTGGAGCAAGGAGACTAAAACCCCATGCTCATTATTGTCTTTTTGGGTCCTTGTCCATTTTATAAAACAATTCCATCTGGTATTAGAAGATTTGTTGTCCTCTTCAGGCCATGGTTAGGTCATGTTAACTTCAGTTGCTTTTTAACTAGATGATGGGTTGGGCCACTTGCTGAGAGCACTGCTTTGAAATCCTATTCTGCATGAATTCGCCCAAATAAGAGGATCTCCCTCTTCAGGCATCATAAACATATCTCCTAGTGTACCTGTCACCACTGAGTCTCCTGTGATGATTCCATTCAGTATGGCTAACTGATAGATGAAATATTCAAGCGGGGTCTGAAGAATTCCGCCCTAAGAAACATCTGTTCCACAGACAATCAGAGCAGAGCAGAGCATCCTAAAGTCCAGCAGTCGCACTACAAGCCAGTAGGAATCTGACACTCTGAGTTTCTGTCACCTTCATCCCATCACCCTGCTTTACCCACTTCGTCACAGGTTGCGTGATGACGCTCTGTTCCATGGTGTGTCCTGGCACTGCTATGGCCATTCATTCAAGTACCCCGTAAATGCTATGTACTTTGTTAGGCAATGGGGATGCATATATTAAAAAGGCATGCTTCTACCCTCAAGGATCCAGATCACAGAAGCAGAAAAATAGGCAGTAAAAGCAGTACAAGAGAAAGAGATGCAAGATTTTAATCATCCAGCAAGAGCACCCTTTGTTGGAAAAAAAATTGCCACCACCCTCATGCATGTTGGCTGTTCCAAAGTCACATCCAAGTCTGGTCCTTTCCAGCTTAGTAAATGGATTTTGGCTTCTCACCAAAAGAAGTATTCCAGGCTTTGCTGAAAGGCTTTCCAGCCTTGCCACAGACACAGTATTGGGAAGACTTGATTTCTAGGGTTGTGTTTGGAGTTTGGAGCACAGGGAACCCAACAGTATCCCATTTCCCTTGTTTCCAAGGACTCTTGCATGGTGTTCTAGTGCAGTGTTTCTCAGCGGTGCTTGGGATGTGTGTGGGGAGTTGAGGTGGTGGCAGTTACCACTGATTGTGAGCAAGGTGATTTTAGATTGTTTGAGGTCAGGACATCAAAATAAATTATTTTCTTTTTCTTTTATCCATCAACACTTTTGATCACTTCAAAAGAAAAATCTCTGGTTAGTGCCCATATGTATTTGATACCACTCTAATTAACATTAGGAAATGAAAGGAGTTTCAGGGCTTTTGATAAATGAGTATATCTTATTAGTATTAAATTACATTTTTTATTGTATTTTTTCTTTGCATGCTTACTTTCTACATATGATTATAATTTTGTTTTTCTATTCATAGTTTTGATATAAAGTTACCATTTTAATAAATTTATTTTAATTTAAAATGTGGATATATTCATAGAATGGAATACTATCCAGTAATGAAAAAGGAATAAACTTCTGATACATGCAAAAATGCCGATGAACACATTATACTGTGTGAAAGAAACTGGATACAAGAGGAAACTGCTGTCTGATTCCATTTACGGAGAACTCCAGAAGTGGCAAAACTAATTTATGATGGAAAACAACAGTGTTTATCTATGGGAGAGAGGGAATTGACCGGAAAGGGGCATGAGCCAACTTTCTAGGATGATGGAAATGTACCATATCTTGATTTAGCATTGCTTAGATAGGTGTATAAATTTGTCAAAATAAATGCAACTATTTACTTAAAATCTATGCATTTTTAGATACATTTTACTCAGAAAAGAGAGAGAGAGTTGTTTTAGGCAAAAAGAATAGATATACTGCATTGAGTTACACCGATTTGGTTAAGACTAGGAACAGCCTGTCCCCGAACCCCCTTCCCTGAGAGGTCCCTGTGGCTTCAGAGGCAGATGTGAAGCAGAATTGTCATTCCCCAGTGATGGTTGTGGGTAGACACTATGTCTGTCCGTCACAGAGGTGCCCAGCATGTGCCAGTTGTCCTTGCTCTCCTTTGCTCCAGCTCCAGCTCCTCTTCTTGACCCTGTTGACCAACAGCAGCCCCAGGCCCACCCCAACACTTCGTTGTGCAGCCGCAGAGCTGGTAGCTATTTCCATAGACGGTCCACAAACTTGCCCTTCACAGTCCCACTTCATACATACTTGTCTTCTGAGATGTTCCCGCTGTCATGTTGCCAGATAAAACACAGGATGCCCAGTTAAACTTACATTTAAGATAAACAATGGAAAAAGTTTTAGCGTAAGTATATTTCATATATTGCATTGGGCACATTTATACAAAAAATTGTATGTTATTTATCTGAAACTCAAATTTAACTTGGCGTTCTGTATTTTTAGTTGCTAAGTCTGGCAACCTCATCCTGCAAGTTCTGGCTGGATACCTGGACCTGTTTGTCTGATGGAGTGATTGGTGCCTAACTCCCCTCCTTTTAGACTGTAATTTCCCCAGGTTGTTTCCTATTAATGTAAGGTCTAATTAATATTATTAATTATCCTAATTAATATTAGGATAAATTCCTTATTCACATAATTCTTATTGTCCTATGTTTTCCTGACTGAACTCTGATTGATACGGGGGGTCAGTTTAAAGGGAAAATTTAATTCCATGCACATGCACGAGAAAGTTTTGATGACCAAACTCCAGCCAGCGGGCAGCGGCTCTCAGATTGCACGCTGCCCTGCATTGGCCGTTGTGGTACCCAGGGCAGATCCTCTCCATCGAGGACAGCTCAGATTGTGTTTACACAGGCGTAGCTCACGTTTGATTTTCCTCATCTTTAAGCAGGTGACAACACACCTTGATGAAGCCCAGAGGAGCAAGGCAGCCTGTTACAGTCATGGAAAGACCGTTCATTTTAAAGTCTAACAAGCCTGGGAGCAAATCCACTGACTCGCTGAGTGATCTTGGGCAGATTAGATAACCTTGCTTTATAAATCTGTAGTGTGGGCTTGATAATCCCTACTTTACGTCGTTACTGAGAAGATTATATTGCACATGTAAAATTGCTAACATGGTGATTGCCATAAATTAGATATTTTTCATAGGGGGTTTTATCTTGGTGGAAGGACGTTGACTTCTATCTTCTAAAACGTTGAATTTTCATAATCCACAGGCTTGTACAAGTCTTGCATAGTCACCAGCCCTCTGGCTCCTGGGAAATAGATTCAAATCACTGCAGCCTTTCATTAGTCATGAACTTGCACTGCCCTTTCCTCTCTTACAAAGCAGGCACACTCGGGCCTGGCCTGCTGGGCTTACTGCCTTGGGGCTACATATGGATGAGCTATACTGGATTTTGCTGACATGTTTACGTTTTCAGGATCATAGAAACTGGTTGTTTCAGATGATTTTAGTTAGTGGTATTTTGTTAAAATCCCCAAAGGAATGAGAGAACCTTTATGAAAACTCAAATTTTTATTTGTATTTTAACCTTGGCAGGAGGAAGAAAACTAAATCTGGAAATAATAAAAATTTAGTGCTGATATATTGCCAAAATAAGGAATACATGAGTCACAAATACAAAAAAAAAAAAAAAAAAAAAGAAAGGAAGAAAAGAAAGGTTGAACTGGCTAAATATTTGATAATATTAAAGAATTATTATTTTTAAGTGTGATGATGGCATTATGCTTATGTTAAAAGAAAGAATTCTTATCTTTTTGAGATTAAAAAAGAAAACTAAAAAGAGATTAAAAAGAAAATAGAAAGGTTAAGAAACATTCTTTGATCTGATGGAATAAGAATATCTTATCCAGAGTGAGGTGACCCGGGTATAACTCATGGAGGCATCAAGATTCTTGGCTGCCTCTTGGGAGCTGGGGAGGAGCAGTGTTCTGGGTAGAATCAGAAATTGAATCACTCAGAAAACAGAAGTGACGACTAAAACAACCTTGAAATAAGGAGCTACACCACTTTTTGAAGATACTTAGAAAATATTTCTGATCTTTCTTCTCACTTCTCTGAAAAGTCGCCCTCCCTCCAGCCAGATCCTGGGTCCTCATTCAGCCTCTCATCGTAACCCCCAGCTTGTATGTATGTTTCACTTCTGTAATCCTGACAGCTAACGAGGTCTGGCACATGGTCCTCCCTCAATAAATGTATTTCAGATTAGGAGTAACAACAACAATAATGATAGAAGCTATGCTTTTTTGTGCATTTACTTTATGTCAGGCATACACTGAGCATATTACATATAAAAATCTCATTCACATCTCAAAATAATTATCTAAGGGAGGGACTTTTATTATGCCTGTTTTACATATGAGAAAACTGAGGCACAGAGAGCTTAATCAATTTGCCCAAGTTTGTAAGGCTGTCAAGTAATTGAATCGATTCAATTGACTCATTCAACAAAATTTATGAAGCATTTGCTATTTGCCGGGCACTTGCTGTTGTTGCTGTATTATTACTGATAAAGTGGTAAAAACACAGAGCCCTTGCTTTCATGGAAGCTGGGATGTTGGGGTAGACTGGGTAGAGGGAAAACAGGGTCAGAGATAATGGGTTTTGTGGACTACAGAATTTCAATATTTTAAGTCCTGTTTCCACAGGCAATTATTCAAAATAATCATAAAGAAAACATCTAAGGAAAGTATGATTAGCAGGAAGGAAGTATTGCAATCCATCAGGAATAGTATCTCAGGGAAGCCATTCCTTCCTGTAGCTTAACAAATAAATTTCATTCGTATGTTCCTTCATGCCCATGCTGTGAGAGGGGGCCTCAACTCACAGCAGACGAGTGAGGGAAAGGAAGAAGCCGTCACCAGAGCAGACCATGGCCCCCATGGTCAGAACACAGAGACCATCAGAGAGTTTTGTGGTTTTTTTTAAAGATTTTATTTTTTCCTTTTTCTCCCCAAAGCCCCCTGGTACATAGTTGTATATTCTTCATTGAGGGTCCTTCTAGTTGTGGCATGTGGGATGCTTCCTCAGCGTGGTTTGATGAGCAGTGCCATGTCCACGCCCAGGATTCGAACCAACGAAACACTGGGCCGCCTGCAGCGGAGCGCGTGAACTTAACCACTCGGCCACGGGGCCAGCCCCCCATCAGAGAGTTTTAACTCTTCACAAATGCAGTCAGGTCGCAGACACTCGTTCGTCGTTGCTCAATCTTGTGTCTCCAGAATAGTGACACTGTTCGCTTTTTTAAAAATACAATTAAGTGGACATTTATATTAGGCAGAAAAGACAAACAGACCCAGAACCAAGAATTTGGGTGCTAGGAATTTATTTGAGGGGTGATCCCAGAAAGCATAATGAGGGAGCAGTGAAGTAAGTCAGGAAAGAGAGGGAGCAGAGTCAGAAAGTGTGTGTTAATGACAGAGTTTCCACAAGGAGCAACTGAGGCTGTCTCACTGGGGGTCCTCTGAGAAACCAGAGCAGCACACCTCAGGATTCCAGACCCAAAGGACCCAGAGCTGAAATTTTGCCCGCAGAGCTCAAACTCTCCCTGGCTGAGGTTGCTCCTGGGGCGTTACTTGCCCAGCACTCTTGTCCTACTCCTCTCGTGGGGTCAGATCAGCCTCTCAGACACAGAGTCACAAGTGCTCAAGGGGAAGCAAGAGGTGTGTATGGGGACTTCTCATTGAAGCCACAGGTGGGCTCCAGGGAGTGCCGAGGGGCCATGGCAGGGCACCAGCGCCATCTGTTACCAACAGCAGGGTCAGTCACCCCTGCTTCTCAGGGAGTCACACGAATAGACCAGTCAATTGACTCTAGAGACAATTCTATCCTTTCTTAAGTCTACAGAATCTCTGTAAAGGGATGCACAGTGGGATCAAGCCTCTGGTTCATACGATGCCAAGTTCTCATCACAAATAAGAGATCCAGCAGAGAGTTATTCCTAGCACTTCACCTGCCTTCTCATGAATCAACATAGATATACTGTGCCAGAGACAAACTTCATAAATTTGTCTTGAACTCTCTCAAAAGAAAACACAAAATAATCTGTGCCTTTCTTTTCCCTCAGCACAATCTATAATCTAATACCTCTTCTCAACGCACTGCCCTCAACTCCCCCATACGGTGAACTAGCATTCCTTGTTCAGTGAGAGCTAATTCTGTGACTTGGAAAGTTGTCATGAAGTAAAACATATATATTTCTGTATATAGAAATGAAGTTTTATATGCATATGAATAAATATATTCATATTCTGAATATATCTTCCAAGGGTAACTTTCATCACCTTGTAAAAACCGAAATATTATTCTAATTTTCCTCCATTTAGGGCAGAGGAAAAATTCCAATGGCCATCCAATATGATCAGTCAACAATGTTGAAATTTTGAATGAAAGGCTTCATATAGATCAGCAAGAATAAAAGGCTATGAAAATAAGATTCACTTTCAAGTTATTACTAGAGACTATAAATAATTTTCAGGGTTTCATAAAGAATAAATATATACTTTCTTCTGAAAATTGGAAAATTAGCCCATTGAATATGTAATTAATAAGTGATTTAGCTCATTTTCGCAAATTACCCATCTAATGTGCATTTGAAATAATTACCATTGTCTGAGTAGAGCTATGCATTTTCCTTCCTGTTCACTAGTAATTCAGCACGCTATAATTATAAAGGCATTTTTCTTTCCTTTTGTATTTTTCACCTCACCCTTGCTGGCTTCATTATTTGGCTTTCTTTTCTGTGAAAGTGATTTTTACAGCTATAGACTAATAGCTACAGCACAGTTCCTATCACTATTTGTTAGCCAAGGTTGTTCTTCTATAGGGATAATTAGCGTAGAGTGATGGCTATTGAAAACTTGACAGGACCTTTCCCCTGTCCTTGGATGGCCCTTCACCAGAGCTTTATGAAGAAAGTGCTATTGATGTAATTCATTCCCATACAATGGAATCATGGTGGACTCTACTACAAAATCTGACTGGAATAAGAGACCTTTCTCCGACCACAACAGGTAGGATGCAGACACATGACTAAAGGTCAGAGAGTCAGGTACTTTTGAAACTTGAATTAGTCTTCTAAAGATGAAGTTTGGAAATCATTTCCTGTGACATTGACCAGTGGCAGTAATTCTGTCTTGTAGCAGGGGCGGACTACTGACATAGATGGGATAAGTATTCTAGTGGAACCAAGGGTGGGATGTTCATCAGACTATTCTGGAATGTGGCCCTGGCTGGGTTTCCTACTTATTCAGCTCCTATAATTCTTGACCTCAATTTTCAAGCCTTCCCATTGCTTCTGTGATTTATCCAATATCCTTCCAATAATCTACTTTTATACTTAAATCTATTCTAACCATTTATTGTTGCTTACAAACTAGTGCCCCAACTGACATATATTTTATTGTAATATTAATAATGAGGGGCCGGCCCCTTGGCACAGCAGTTATGTTCACATGTTCCCCTTCTTGGTGGCCCGGGATTTGCCAGTTCGGATCCCGGGTGCACACATGGCACCGCTTGGCACACCATGCTGTGGTAGGCGTCCAACATATAAAGTAGAGGAAGATGGGCACGGATGTTAGCTCAGGGCCAGGCTTCCTCAGCAAAAAAGAGGAGGACTGGCAGTAGTTAGCTCAGGGCTAATCTTTCTCAGAGAAAAAAATAATAATGATGGTGATTTCTTAAATGTGTAAAATTTGTCATAGTTTTCAAAATGCTTTCACATGCATTATCATATTTTTTCAGCTTGATTAAGGTATAGTTGGTATACAAAAGCTGCACTTATTTTTCCTTGTTTTTTGCTGAGGAAGATTCGCCCTGAGCTAACATCAACTGCCAATCTCCCTCTGTTTTGCATGGGAGTCACTGCCACAACATGGCTGAAGAGTGGTATAGATCCATGACCAAGAACTGAACCTGCGAACCTTGGGCCACTGAAGCAGAGCACTGCCAAACTCAATCACCACACCACAGGGCCAGCCCCAAATGGCAAATCTTTAATGGATACAATTTGATAAGTTTGCATTTCCCTGATGATTAGTGATGTTGAGCACCTTTTCATATACCTGTTGGCTGCTTGCATACACCCATAACACTATCACCACAATCAAGATAATAAAGATATCCATCACTTTCAAATGAAAGTGTCTCTTTGCTTTGTGTGTGTGTGTGTGTGTGTGTGTGTGTGTGATAAGAGCACTTAACATGAGATCTACCTTCTTAACAAATTTTTAAGTGCACAATGCCATATTGTTACCTATAGGCATTCTGTTGTACAGAGGATCTCTAGAATTTACTCATCTTGTATAACTATAACTTTATACTCGTTGAACAACAGCTCCCTATTTCCCCCTCTCTCCATTCTGTGGCAATCTGCAACGACTTTCTGCTTCTATGTGTTTAACTATTTTAGATACCTCATGTAAGTGAAATCATGCAGTATTTGTACTTGTGACTGATATTTCACTTAGCATAATTTCTTTGAAGTCCACCATGTTATTGCAAATGGTAAGATTTCCTTCTTTTTTATGCCTGAGTAATACTCTGTGTATACCGCATTTTCTTTACCCCTTTGTCAATTGATGAACATATAGATTGTTTACATATCTAGGCTATTGTGAATAATGCTGCAAAAACTTTTCACAGCAAAGAAAATAACAAGTGAAAATGCAACCTATAGAATTGGAGAAAATATTTGCAAACCATATATTTGATAAGAAGTTAACTTCCAAAATATATAAGGAACTCCTACAACTCAATAGCCAAACAACAAATAATCAGATTAAAAAATGAGCAAAGGACTTGAATAGACATTTCTCCAAAGAAGACATACAAATGGCCAACAGGTATGTAAAAAAGTGCTCAACATCACTAATCATCAGGGAAATGCAAATCCAAACCACAATGAGACAACATCTCACATGTGTTAGGAGGGCTATTATCAAAAAAACAAAAGATAGCAAGTGTTGGTGAGATTTGGGTGAAATTTAAACCTTGTACACTGTTGGTGGGAATGTAGAATTGTGCAGCTGCCACGTTAAACAGTATGAAAGATTCTCAAAATGTTAAAAATAGAACTACTATATGATCCAGCAATCCCACTTCTGGGCACTTATTCTAGGGCATTATCATATTTGCTCCATAATGTCAGATGAAAATAATGAGCCCCAAAGAGGTTAAGCGATTTAGCAAGGTCATGATGGTGGATAGTGATAGAGTTTAAATCTGGTCTCCTGGCACAGAGTCCAGTGTTTTGTTAAACTATGCTTCTTGTCGAGAAATGCAAAGGCTGCAGCTGATTTTATTAAAAACAAATCCTTGAATTGCCAAATCTTGTCCAACTCAAACCAATACTAATTGGACCAACCAATGGATGGTTAACAATCTGTTTTACTTTTTTTGCTGGCTTTTATGGTATACAGATAAATGCACACTGTCTTTTCTTTCTCTTCACTTTAACTTTTCATCAAGGATCAGAACAGTGGAATAAAGGTGGATTCAAAATGTAGCATTCAGGAATTCTAGAATGAGGTCACCTTAACTTTTTAGAGACTCAAGCTGTGAGGCAATCAGAGAGCTTTTGAATGTCAGAAGGACTCTCAGACAATGCTCGTAAACTGACTGGAAACTTCTAACATCACGAAGTAAGGTTGGAGTAAAGTGTTGGTTCCAGTTTAAGTTATGCTTTTTGAAACATAAATCAAGAATTTAGTGGGTTTGTATTCTGCAAAACATTTTGGAGAATAGCAAATCTCAGGTATATTTTAAAGGTGGGTAAAATATAAAATGTAATTACTGTCATGTATTTGCTTTTTTTCTTACCCCCGATATTGAGTGAAAGTATACTTACCTGCTTATTTTGCCTATGGTGACCACCCCTGAGAGTCAACCATGGCTCAGCTGCAGCTCGACTAGAACTCTGAAGCTTGTAGACCTAAGTGAAGAGTAGTAAATCTCTAAAAATTTCATTCTGGTTGAGGCACCAGGGAGAAAGTTGAATTTCTGTTTCATCGGGCTTTCTTCCAGGGGTATCAGTTAGCCATTAGTGTGAAAAATGTCTGTTAAGGAGTCTGCTTGGGATCAGCACCTGTTGGAAGAAGAAGATGATGGGATTTGATAGAGGAAGAAGTCAAACCCAGTGCAGTGTCCGTGGAGGCTCTGGCTGACCCTGAGGGGAGCACTGAGGAGGAAAGACCTCAGGGATGTTGCAGATTTGAGCAGGAGAGCAAGTCTTTATACTCACACATCTGTCTGTCATTGCATGTGAGCTGCCTCAGGAAGTAGGCATGACCTTGGGCGAAGTGGCTTTCTTCAGCTGAGGTAATCCCTGAAGGGGATGACAGCTGAGAGCCCTCTGTCTGCAGCATCCTGGCAGCTGGTGTAACAAATGATTTATTTCTGAAGAGGCTTCTAGGCAATGTATAGCAGTGTCCACCACAGAATATGTCGGGTGCTGCTGAGAGGCAGAGGAAGCTGAGGTCTGAGAATTGACATGGAATTAGGCCTGGTGGGAGTCAGTGGGGTACTCTTTTTCATAATGATGGATGCTCAACCATATTGTGTAAATTGAAGGTCACACAAAATGCATAGTTCTTCTTATATAGCCATGAAGAAACTGCTTCCCAGATTTCCTCATTGGCTAAACTGGATCAAAAATATCATTCACAGATTTCCTCTGTCGTGGCTCATATGCCACGTTTCAGAGTTAGGGACAGAGTAAATTTCCCCTAAAACACTTGGATTGTGCAGGGGAAGTATGGAAACTTGAATGGAAATAGGGGTAGTTGCCAAGAGAAAGGAAAGCAAGTACTGGCAAGGCATCCACAATGCCCCACGATGGACACTGTATGGGTTAGTTTCTGTGGCCGTTTTGAATAATTTATTTCACTAATTTATGCAACAGATCTTTATTTATTGGTAACTTTAGACCAGGCACCAAGGATTCAATGGTATACTAGACACACAATGTATCTACTCTCCTTGATCTTACATTTTCAAGAGGAAATAAGCAAACAAATGAACAGGCTTATCACTGTGGTGAGTGTGGTGAAAGAAACAAAGAAGGTAATGTGGTGGGTGTTAAGGGAAGATACCACTTCAGAAATGGTGATCAGAGAAGACTTCACTAGAAGGTGACATTCTTGGCAATCCTATGTTATTATTCTCTATTTCTTGATACAGAAAAGAAGGAGAAAAGGAGGGAAGGGAGGAAAGGAAGAAGGAAAAGAAGGGAAGGAAGAAAAATGTACTAAAGAATGGCATATTGGGGATCATCCTTTTACGCTGTTGTTATTTTGAAGGAATTAACAATGTATTCAATTCTACTGCCATGAAAATTTAAAAATCTTGTACCTGTCTCAGGGTAGTTTGGAGGAAATTGCTAGATATAAAATTACTATATTTAGATGGCTATCAGTGCTCTTGAAAGTTTAATTAGCGTGAGTGGTACTCAGAGCTATGCAGCCCGAAGGAGGATATCGGGAGGGAAAAGGGGTGGGTTAGGCAGCTGTTTCATGGGGGTGCACTTCCATAAAAATATTATGCAGAGCCCAGCATGACATAGGTGCCTAGCACATGTTTATTGAATAAATGTATGCATCTTAATACATAAGTTTCTATATAAGTCGTAGTACCAACAAATATTTTGACTACCTACGCAGTGTAATGCTTTTCCCTTCATTTTTGTGATTGAAGGGAAACTGTAATGATTAAAAGTGAAACCAATTCTTAGAGAATAAATATATAAGCCCTGGGACCACAGAAGAATGCACAAGGAGGAGTATATAAAATACCTAAATGAATAAGCAATGCCCATAAAATTGCTCCTTTGATGCTAAAAAAAAAAAACAAACTTATTGGTTTGGGGAAATGAAGATGATATTATCTAGTTTATTAGGCATCATTATGCCTTATGAAACCCATTCCAATTCAGTTACATCTGCAAATCCATTGCAATAAACTTTATTTGCCCTACTAATGCAGATGAAAATTGTGTTTCAGGAAGCACACTTTGGGCAGAGAATAAAAAAGTGCATTCTAGAAGTCAGTGAATACATATGTAAGTAGTGGGGGACCATGTGGCAGCTAGTTTCCAAATGTGATCCCTAAATGAACCAAGGTTCTTGGTCTTCACACCCTTGTGTGGTCCCCTTCCGTAATGAATCTGGATTGGCTTTGTACAACAAAGAGAATGCAGGGTAAGTGATGCTTAGTGACTTTCAAGATTCGGTCATATCAAGCCTTGCAACTTCTACCTAAATTTCTTAAGACACTCCTGGAGGAAGTCAGTGCTGTGAAAGAATTCCAGCCACTGTGAGACTCCCAAGCTCTACAGAGAAACCAATTGAAGAGAAAAAGAGATGCTTGATCAGACCCAACTATTCTAGCCATTCCAATCCAGGTACCAGATTTGAGGAAAGAACCTCTCTTGGCTTTTCCAGCTCCATGGAGGGAAGTGAAAAACCCAGCTGACAGCCAAAACTGAGGCCCTAAACACATGGCCCTAGATATATGGCCCTAGTCAAGCCATACCAGTCATCTCCAGCCATACCAGCCACTCCAGGTGAGCCCCTCACTTCAGGGAGCAGGGAGGGGCCATCTCACTATGCCCTAACAAAATACCTGACCCACAGGGTGACCACAGATGGTAAATGGTTGCTGTTTTAATCCACTAATGGTTTGGAATATTTTCTTACTCAGGAATATATACCAAAACCAAAATTTGGTATTGAAAGTTGGTTTTTTGCTACAACAGAAATGCAAAACATACGCCTTTGGATTTGAAATCACTTGTTGAGTGGTAGTGTGAAACACCTCAAGTAGACTGTCTGTAGCAGTGGAAGGATAATGACAAAAGTGTTATTGGAGGCTGGCAAACAGATAAACTGTGTTCTGTGGTGATGGAAAATTTAGCAAAACTGTTGACTGAGGTAATGTAGACATGGTAGTTTTAGGATGTGTCCACAAATCCTTTGATACTCCCCTTTTAAGAGGTGGAGTTTAATTTCCCCCCTTGAGTTTGGGCTGACCTTAGTGACATGCTTCTAATGCAATAAAATGGAAATGTACAACTTCAGGGATTAGGTCATAAAAGGAACTGCAGCTTCTTTCTTGTTCTCTTTTTGGATCACTTTTTGTCCCTTGGGAGGAAGACAGCTGTAATGCTGGGAGGACTCCCAGGCTGTCCTGTGACACTGATGCCTCCAGCCAGCAGCCAGTGCTGAACTGATGCATTCCGCCAATAGCTGTGTGAGCAAGCTATCTTGAATGCTGGTCCTCCACCTCCAGTCCTGTCTTCAGATAGCTGTGCCTCTGCCGACATCTTGACTGCAGCCTCCTGAAAGACCCTGAGCCAGAAACATCTATCTAAGGCACTTTCACATTCCTGATCCTCAGAAACTATGTGGGAAAATAAATTTTGTTTCATTTTATCTTAAGATGCTAAGTTTTGGGGTAATTTTTTGCACAGCAATAAATAGTATAGAAGGAAATATAAAGTAAAAACGTGCCTATAAACTAGAAGATCTGGTTTAGCAGATGTTAAGGCAGAATGTCGAAACCGCCGATTGGTTTCCTTTAGTTGTGTCTACTGAAATATGGCTGTGGAGAGAAGAGATAGAGAAGGAAATGATCACTTTTCAATCTGAATTTTGAAGATATATAAAACAGCCAGGACTAGCTTCAGATAGCAAAAGAGTCTCAATTTAAGGAATGGACTCAAAACAAGGATCAAATCCAGCACCCTGCCAGTAAAATGTGACCTCTGTGCTACAATGGGGTGAAATTTGCAGGGAGAAGATAAGTGTATTTTGCATGTAGATGGGATATGGTTTGTTGTGGCCAGAGAGGTGACTGTCAAAGATTGCGTTGTCCCAAGATGGCAACAATACTATCTCTAAAACCACAAGTTTCTACTGCAATGTGACCTTCTTAATGCCTAATCAAGAGGTGACGTTTGTTTCTCCACTCCCTGGAATCTGAGGTGACTCTGTGACTACCATGATACTACGAATGCAGTGTAAGTGATGCGGCCCTTGTCCTGCCTGTAGCCCTTGACTGGCTAGGTAGCTTCCTTTTCCTGTCTCATGGAAGCCAGACACCATATGAGAAATGTGATTCTCCTGAAATAACCATGCTCTAAGAAATACAACCTTTGTGGAAGCCAACTGTCATGTCATGATGACACTCAGGCAACCTATGAAGTAGCCCATATAGCAGGGCAATGAGGCCTACAGGCAACTGCATGAGTAAGCTTGGAAGATCCCCTGATGTCTGCCAACAGTCACCAGAGAGAGCTCAGAAATAGATCCTCCCCCAGTGGCGCTTTGAGGCAACTGTGCCTCAGTGCCCAGCTTGGATGCAACCTCTTGAGAGCCCTTGAACCAGAATGCTGCTTCCATATTACTGATCCACGGAACCTATGAAATAATAAATATTTGTTGTTTTAAGCCGCTAAGTTTGGGGAGATTTGTTATGCACCAAAAGATAACTAATACAATTCTCTTCCGTCTCGGTTTCTTTTTTTCTGTTGACAGACCTGTTCTCTGGTTATTTCCTCTTTTCTTCTCCCTGCTTTTAAGATTTTTATCTTTTTCTGTTCTTACCTGAAGCTCTACTATGGTGTGTCAGGTACAATTTTCTCTGTATTTGTCCTGCCGAAGCTCATAGTTATTCCTGAATTATTGTTTCCATAACTCTCTAAAGATTTAAAAAATTGCAGCCACATCTTTCCACACATTGTTTCTATTGCACTCTTCCTTCTCTTTCTGAGACTCCAATTACACATGTGGTAGAACTTCTCACCGTATCCCTTAGGTTATCATGTTGTTTTGTGTTTTTTCCATCATATTTATTCCCTGTTCTTCTTTCTTTATACACTGTTCTGACTTATATTCCATTTTGTTAATGGTGTCTTCAGGTATTTGCAATCTGTTGTGAAACCTATCCATTGCATTCTTAATTTCAATTCCTGTTTTTCAGTGCCTAGATTTCCATTTTCTTCAATACTTTTTCTTTCGGAAACTCTCAACTATGTCTATTTCTTTGAAAATATTCAAGATAGTTATACTAAAGTCATTGTGTAACTTCATTTTCTGAAACACATTCAGGATATTATTTTAAAGTCGTTATATAACTTCATTACCTGAGTCCTTTGTGTGTCTGGCTCTATTATCAATATTTTCCTTTTTTTAAAAAAATAATGCTTTCCTTTTTCCCATGTGCCTGATGATGTTAGGTTAGTAATATACATCGTATATAATTACGACTAGTAGTATGTCTTCTCTTCCTCCAACGGGATGATGTCTGGGAGAGCTAATGACCTTCTAGGAATTTAATCTAATTATAAGAAGCGAGATTATTTGAAGTTGGACTTCATCACCCCGTGGGAGCTGTACCATTTTCAGTCCACTCTTACTCCTAGAGTGTAGCCTTTATTATGGGTGTTTATAGGTTTTGCTTCCATGGCAAGCTCTAGACTCCAATTTTGTCACTCCTAGCCTCATGGGCTTATGAAAAGCTCTGCTCAGCTTCATAGCTTCTGACCTGCTTTTTGACATTTTCCCAATACCAGGCTTCTATCTCTGGATTATTTTTCTTCAAGACCTTGGGGTCATAATATTTCAGTGCCTTGTTAGCTTTCTGATAACTTCATATAGATTCTAAAATATGTTTTGATTAGTTTTTCTATTTCTTCATGGTGGGAGGATTGGTGCACATTTCCTTGTCACTTTACCACAAGGGATGTCCCCTCATACAGAATTTTTGTCTCTCAAGTGAGAAGGAATTAATTTACTATGGAGAGAAGCTCTTTTTTTTTGTTTTAGGGGAAGGAAACAAAAGTCTCTGTGTGTGTATTTGGTTCCAGCAAATAGTCTCTTTTGAAAAGGAGAGACTCTGTGCATATATTTTGTCCCTATATTTATTTTTATCTCTTGTGTTATCTAAGATCTGCATTAAAATTTTGTTGAATTAGGGAGAAGCTATGCATGTGTGGGGGCAGAGGAGGTATGGGAAATCTCTGTACCTTCCCCTCAATTTTGCTGTGAACCTTAAAATGCTCCAAAAATATAAAGCCATAAAAAAACCTTTGTTGAGCTATATAACTATATCTTAACCACATTTAGTGAAAAGGAGAGGCAGATCCTATTTCTCTACAATATAAAGATGGCAATAGCCACTATGATACAGGAAGAGGTGACCTGCTATGCAAAAATGGATTTGTGTCCAAATTCGGAACAACAGATGTAAAAAGAAATTAAATCAGAACCACTGGTGGACTGAGGCAATGGGCTTTTTGAGATTCTGAAAAGCTGAAAGCAGCAATATACTAGTCAGAGTCACGTTAGCATTATCTTTCTTTCTTTGTTTTTCTGGATGAGGATGTGGTCTTATTGATACCATGTACGGTTCAAGGACCAGGAGAGCCTAAAGTTTGTAAATACTCCCTTAAAAAGCAGCCCCTGTATCATGCGTAAAATCTTCCTGAATAATGGCTAAATCAATAGATGACAGAATTTTGGACTAACAAGAAATAGAAACTCTTTTGAACCCCAAAGGTCTCCATCTTGCCAAATCCTGTGGCCTGTTCTCAACCTTTTGTTTTATCAAAGCCACTATGATATTGAGTCTGAAAGAGATTGGTTCACTTGGCTTCTGCTATATCTCATGTTCTTATTTTCCTCTTATCTCTCAGTCCACTCCTTCTGAGACTCTCTTGTTAGTTTGTACTTCTCTGCCACCAAGGCTCCAGGTTTGGATTTCACTTCTCTTTGTTTCTCTATCTGTACTCTCTCTTAAGGCAATTTCATTCTGTCTCATGTTTTAAAATATCTAACATAGAACTCCTAAATCTAATCCAAATATGTCCAAACTTCTCCTTTGAACCTCAAATTTATATATCTTGCTTATTGGTCATGTAAAAAAGGGCATCTCAAACTTAAATAGCCAAGATAGAACCGTCTCTACATACACCCCTGACTCTCGCCAAAGCTGTTCTTCTCCAAGCATTCTCCATCTTCGTGAATGTTTAGTCACCCAGTTGCCTGAGCCTGTAAATCATCGTCAATTTATTTTTGTTTTGAATATGCCACATCGAGTTAACGTGTCCCATTATCTTGCTTTATTTCCTTATATTTTGATTAAATCTAGCAAACTCTATAAATTCTTACCACTGCTACCACCATAATTCGTCTCCATCATTTATTTTCTTGAATACAATCTCATTATCGGGCTCTTTGCTTCCATGCCTGAACCACCATAGTTCAGTCTCCACATATCTTCTGGATAAACTTTGTTTGGAATGAACATTTACTAAAATCAGTGATATCTCACACTGTTTGTATCCCTTCAGTAGGTTCCACATCAGAAGCAGGAAAATCCATATTCTTTTGTATAACTAACAAAGCCTCACATAATCTGCCTGCTGCATAACTCTCTGACACAATCTTCTACCATTTTTCTGGGTTTCACTATGTTATAGCTGCTTTGACATTAATTTTTTGTCTTAAAAAAGCAAGCTTTAATGCCTCAGAGTCTTTGCACTTGCTATTCCCTTGCCTAGAATACTCTGCTTGTAGATTTTCACAGGGTTGATCTCTTTTCATTACTCAGATCTTATTGCAAATGTAAACTACTCAACAAACGGTTCAGTAACAGGGTATTGATAAGGAAGGCGCCAAAGGGGAAATTCTGAGGTCTGGACATGGTCCCTATCTTGATCAACATGGCGAACATACAAAAATATGCAAAAAAATGATGGAGCAATGCCTGTGAGATTGGTGATTTTTTACACATTTTTTGTATATATTTATACCTATTAGACATTAAAAAAATAAACTGTTCAGAAGTCTCCCATGATCACCCATCTGAATAATACGCCCAAGCCCTACCTCCCTGAGTCTCTTTATCTCATTTTTCAGGTTTATTTCCTTTACAGAACTTAACACTTCCAGAATAACCTAACCTATTTAAATGTTTACATGTTTATTATATGTCTTCCCTAGGTGGAATGTAAGATGTTTAAGACATGCATTTTGCTTGTCTTTTTCATCATTATATTTCTAGGACCTTGAACAGTAACTGGAACATAAAAGGAGCAAAATAAATGCTTGCTTGAATGAATTAAAGCAGGGGCTTAGCATATTTTGTTCATTTTTGTCTCTACACAATAAACAAATAACATACAGAAGGACACGGCCACCTTGATTAGACTCTTAAGAACTGTGGTCATAAACCATCAATTTCCTCTGTTCCCTAAAGAAGGAAAAAAATGTTACATAGTACATACCAGGAGATCTGCATAAGATCATTTTATTACAAATTTCTTTTTCTCCTTTCTTAGTTTCACTGATTGAAATTCTACTCATTCTCTTCTGATTATTTTCCTTTCGAAGCCTTTCACAGACTCGCGCTGTCTGAAACTGATATTCTCTCGCCTTCTTTTCAGTCTCTCTCATGAACATTCTTCTTCCATCCTGTCTGGATTAACGATATTTGGGTCCTGAATACTTTCAATTTAATGAAAAGCTTTTTTTTCTTTTGAGGAAGATTAGTCCTGAGCTAACATCTGCTGCCACTCCTCCTCTTTTTGATGAGGAAGACCAGCCGTGAGCTAACATCTGTGCCCATCTTCCTCTACTTTATATGTGGGACGCCTGCCACAGCATGGCTTGCCAAGCAGTACCACGTCCGCACCCGGGATCTGAACGGGCAAACCCCAGGCTGCCGCAGGGGAACGTGAGAACTTAACCGCTGTGCCACTGGCCGGCCCCTGAAAAGCTTTTGGAGAGGAGAAAATGTCCATGTTTATCTTTTATCCCTCTAGCTCCTCATAGTGCTGTGCACATCTTACCTTTAACAAATATTTTACTTTTTTTTTTTGTGAGGAAGATTGTCCCTGACTTAACATCTATTGCCAGTCTTCCTCTATTTTATGCGGGATGCTGCCACGTCGTGGCTTGACAAGCAGTGCTAGGTCCACACTGGGAATCCGAATCTGCAAACCCCAGGCCAGCCAAGCAAAGTGCGCAAGCTTAACCACTACACCACCGGGATAGCTCCCTTAATAAATATTTTAATTAAATTTATTCTAAAATATCTCAGGCAGATTGATAAAAGGTAAGATCATTTATAATTAAGAGCCAGTAAATAGATCAGTATGCGGAAGAGGACTTCATTAGGCAAAGAGGTTGTCAGTGCAAAGTCCTCCTGACTTGTTTCCCTGCCTGTTGTCTCAACTCTTCTAATCAATGTCTCATGTCAGAACTTACTAAAGCCACAAGCCTGATCGTGACTCTACTGCTTAGAATACTTCAATGGATAAATGAATCAAAGAGAAGTTTCCTAAAATGTTATACAAGGGTTGGCTTCTGCAGCCGACACACCCTACCACCACCTCATTAATCACATGGAGTCCCAGGACATGTCGTGTTCACCTCAAGCTCGTGGGATGTTGCATATGCAGAGTTACTTCCCTCTATCCACTTGGATTATTCATTTTATCCTTCAAGACATAATTCAAGTGTTACCTCCTCAGGAAGACTCTCCCTGACTGTCTTAACTCAATCAGATGCTCTTAGGGTATGCTGAAATAGCCTCGGACAGAATCCTATCACAGGCCTGCCTCCTGTAATTGTTTGATTTTTTATCTGATTAAGCCACAAGACTGTGATTCCTCCCTCAGGAAAGGGCTCTGGCTTGTTCACCTCCATATCCCTGGTACCCAATAGAGGGCTTGGAAATTAATCTGGCGTTAAAAACCTTTCTGTTAAACAAGTGAGTGAATGAGTAAGTGAAGGGATGTGTGGGTAGACATAGAGATGGGTGAATAATATATTAGTTTGGGAGGATAGGTGGGATTCATTTTTTTTTATGAAAAACAATGAGGATATTATTCTTGGGAACTTACTGCTACTGTATCTTATACTGATTTTGACAAATAGGAAGTAATATATCTGGATGATGAAAATACACTGTGAGGGAGAGACAACTTAACGTGAATGACCCGAGACTAAATAATTAGCTTAGGGGCTCTGGGAGATGAATGTTTAATACACTCAATTGCTTAGTCATTCTTTTTCGTTGTCATTTATCATTGGCATCCTGTGTCTACTAGATATTACAGATGCAAAGAAAAAGAGAGAGAGGCATTGTGGCCTACTCAAAGTCAAAAGCCTATTTTGAGCTCATGTTACTGTCTCAGCAAAGATGTTGTCAAATATGGAGTATTCTGGGTCAGGGCAGCTCCCCTAAACCATGAAGTCTCTGCTTTTCCTGGGCAGGATGCCAGTTCACCTTGAACCAAAGTGGAAATCTGCAGTGCTGAAAGCTATTTGGGGCATTGCCCCTGAAAGCCCCACCTGCTATCTGCTGGGCTTGCCTGACATTACACTAGGGCATTCCAGAGAACAGAAATATTGCAGCTGGCCTGCAGCCTAGACGATGACTTATTCATAATAATATTTCAAGAGGAACTTATTTTGCCAGAGATACAAAGAAACACACGGCCAACCATTTTCTAAATGACCTCTTCTCTTGGAGCTTTGATAACTAGCAGTCTTTAGGCAAGAATTCTCTTGATGAAATGGCTTGAGTAAATGTTCTAGAATGTCAGAAACCAAAGATTATGGTACAAAATATAATTAAATGCTAAATTAATATTGCCAAAAGTATATAAAATCTAATAATCTAAGTGAGCAAGCGTGCAAGTATGGTAGGAAAGGTAGAGAAGAGGGAAAGATATTTCTAGAAAGATCATTGCAGAATAACTCAGTCACAGGACACAGGATCACACAGCATTGGCAGCCATCTGAAACTGGCCTTCAGCAGCCATAGTCGGATGATTCCAGTGATTATTTGTCCCAAAAGACTTGAAGATAGGGTGTCATTTATTGTACAGTGCAGAATGTGTTATGTCATTGCTGTCTCTGTTTTATGGGGGAAGCCATTTTGAGTTGAAGATCCAAACAAGAAGAGAGTCTCACTGACAAAAGTGCTTGAAGGACCTTTTGTTTTTCTTCTCCCATTTCACAGGAAATACTGGATGTAAAAACTGAGATCAGAGTGAAATTTTGATGGCAACTCCCCAGTTTAATCAGAAAATTAACTAAAAAAAAAAATCAGAAGCAAAAAGCAGACATCTTAGCATGAGACAAAAATAATATAAAACATACAAAACTGGATGTATACGGGCTCCATCCCTTAGCTACACTAAGAGCCACCATCAATTCCTTGGTGAAAAAGATCTGGGGAATGATGGGAGATCTGGTGGAAACTCAGAGTTTTTGTATCTGTACAGTGAGGTAATTATAGTCCTTCTTACAAATGTAGATTCAGACATCAAAATCAACAAACACTTTTGTGAACTTCACTAAAATCCGCATTAAAAAATAACAAAAAAATCTTGATATTATATATGTTGTATGTAGTTGTTCTGAAAGGTTGTACATATCTGGTTATTGGAATTAAAGTTCTGTTGTCCAATGTGGGCAAAATTAGGTGAAAGGGTTGTGGAAAGGAATAAATGAGCTAAAAATCATAAAGGCACAGTGCCTGGTTCATGGCAAGAGCCATTCCTGCTCCAATGATGATTACACAATTTTGTCTTCAGTATTCTTTGTGTGTTAAGGTGATTTATAATCACAGGAATAACTAAATTCCTTTGAGGCTTAATTTATAAAGATATATTTATATATTGCCTTACTTGACAAAGTTATTTCGCATATATTAGGTCAAGAAGTAATGACCTTTTGGGGGTACAACTATCAGCCTGTTACTCAGAAAAAGACAATATTTATTGAGCTACTACTATGTGTGAGGTATCATGATATGCACTGCAAGTAGAAAGAGATAAGCTACCTAGTTCTACCTCTCATGGATTTATAGTGAAAAGGATGAATTATTAACTCCTGTTTTACAGGAAAAAGAAAACAACTGAAATTCATGGAGATCATATTGCTCAATCTTAACTAAAAATAATAATAACAAAAAAAAATCACCTATGAAATTCCCTGGAAAGTAGAAGGATGGGGTTTTGCCTCAACAAGAGAAGAAAAATGCATCTCACTGAGCAAAGAAAGTTGGTGAAAGAGAGTGAAGAGAGCATGAGGAAGGAAATAGTGACCACTGGGAAAAATGAATTGAGAACTAGAATCTGAAATCACAATGTGACCCTCACATACGGGTCCCGTTCTAATATTTCTTCTCCTGTCTTCTTCCTTTTTCTTATCTAAAAAAATAAATGACTAAAGCATATCATTTTCTCTCTAATTTTATCCCTGTTATTTTCGGAAAAACTACAAAGTTCAATGAAACTGAAGATGGCATGAAGGCAAAGAATAGATCAATTCATAAGGCGGGAAGCAATCGCCCCAGAATTCCTCTCTTGGAAATCTTTTTTATCCATCGGGATGGATTTTCTTTATGTCCTAAAAGCCATCCTAAGAGGGAACACTCCAAATAACACTTAAGAAAAGACAATATTAAGCAATGCTAACTGTGGATTCATTGCTGTACCTTTGGTCCATAATGTTTGCAGCATTAATTATCTCTTTTGTGAGATAAAGAGTGACTTTATGACCCATGACAGCAAAGACAATCGTTTTCCTTTCACAGCCATCTGCACGAATTTATTTCCCTTACTGGATCCTTTAATTGTGCCTCTTAATCAGATGTTCAAACCCTTGAATTCTCTCAAGTTCCTTCTCTCTTTCTCGCCCCACCCTCCGTTCCCCAACAGGCAATCAATACTCACTACAGTATGTGCCTTTTCTTTGTAAAAATATTAACGCTAAAATCTCCATGTAAGAACTTCTGATTATCGTGCTCTGTAGGCAGCCTTTCCTGTTTCTTTTCCTTTCCCAAAACATCTTCTAAGCAACTTATGCTAATTTACTAGAGTCTAAAATATAAAACTTCAAATTACGTCTTACAGAAAAAAATCTTCATAATTGTCCAAAGGAAAAAAGGTGTTGGCATCATTTTTTTCAGAATTTAATTTTTTTCAAATAAACATTATACTTCTAATGTTAAACTATAAATCATTTAATAATCAGAGAACTTATAATACCAAAGTGATTAATGGTGAAAAACCTATTCATGTAGGGTTTTTAAAAAAATTAATAACATACATGGGCTCCAAGGTGCGACAATGGGATATAGGATGAAAACAGTAAACTTCTGTGTTTACTGTTTTATTTAAAAAAATAAATGCATTGTGAACTCATTCATGATGTACAAATTGGCGCTTGTTTCTTCACTTGGCTTATTTCTCACAAATGATATATGCATAATTCTGCAGCAAGCATGGGAATGCTTTAATGTGGTCAGTTTTATAAAGATGAGACTTTTAAGCTATAAAATCTTTACTAGTATTAAAATCTTTACAAAACTTCGCAATGTTATCAAATATGATCATGCAAATACTTCGTAGTACATGAATTTTCCTAAGCTAACTCATAGCGTAAACCATAGAAGAGTTGTTGAATTTAGAGATGTATTGAAATTTTTCTTTCACAAAGAGACAAGAGTTTCAAATATTTTACCATTTTCCATAACAGCTGGCTATGGATAAAATTCTATTAAAAATGTACTTAATTTGTCCCTTTAAGATAAAGGAACATATTGCGGCATCCCAAAATGTTAAATCAAACTTTTCAAAACTATTGAAAAGGATTCCACAGCTAATTGTATTATTTAGTGAAAACAGAGAGGTCTTTGTTACTTTAATAAATAAAATTAAAAATATTTTTGAAATAGTATTTAACTGTTCTTCTCTCTTCTTTTTTAAGATTAATATTTTGCCCATATTTCTAACAAACATGAAAATAACTCTAAATTGTATAGATAGGTAGCATGAGGGTAATTATTTTTGACTGATAAGGTTCACAATCATAAAAATGTGGAGAGAAAAATGAATGGGAGAGATTTCTAAAGTAATGAAGAATCTACATAATTTACCAATCCTAAGTCTGCCCTTTTTGGTATACTAAAAGGTACAGGGAGTTAATTCACCTGTCCAGTTCCACAATGCTTCTTGAGTGCAGGCTGATCTAGAACCCAAGTGTCTTGACATCTAAACCTCAGTTACCACTCAGAATGCCACCCACAAGCCGGGATGCTGTGGCTTTTCTTCCTTATCACTTGATATCCTAAGCACACAGAACTGTTTGCGGCACCCCATACTGCCATGAATGCTCTTCACACATCTTTGCATTGGACATTTTGTTTTTTCAGTCCCACATGCCCTTCTCCAAAACCCTTGTTCTTCCTAATTCATCCTTCAAAGGCTCAGCTCGAACTCACCTCTTTCAGAACATTCAAGGATCTACATGATGACAAAATTAAAAGAAGCTTTATCAATGTTGTCTAAACTCCCATTTCACAAACAAACAAAGGCCCAGATGAGTGGTGTGCCCAAGGTGACCCAGTGATCTAGTACCATAATCCATGAAGTTTTCTATTGCTCCTCACTAGCTTCCAACTATCTTAAAACTCATGGCCAATAAAAATTAACCATTTTATATCCAACTACTTAGTACAAATGCCTTAGCATTGTTTGTACCTAAAATTAATTAGGAAAGAGAAAACAGATTAGATTATTTTCCAATTTGCTCTTAAAGTCCTAATAATCAAATATATTTCCTGTTTGTGGCTTATTAAATATTTCTCACAACATCTTTATAGGGTGATTTGTATCTTTCCTATTATTTATACAGGAGCAAAGGAAAGATATTGAAAGGATATGTTTAGCAATTCAGGGCAAACTTGAATAAGCACAAAGGATGTTTTAGAAGCCAATTAAGGCTTAATTCACCCATCATAGAACAAATATAAGATTGCTTTTCTTCTATTGAGAAGATCAGAAGCATTTTTTACTGGATTGAGTTTTGCAACAGGGAATTTCAAAATGCAAGTGTGTCTTGGAGAAGACTTGCCAAGACAAGACAACTTCCAGTTTTGAGCTGAGGATAGACAAGCGTGTTCTTCCCGATTACACCTTCTCCTGTTCCTTCTTTAATTGTTAGTCAGTTGGAGTTTGATCTTCCAAAGTTTGAAACCAGTGCTTTGATTAAAATATGGCCTTTGTTAAAGTTTACTTAAATTTGGTTTTGTATTTTGTTAGGGAAATATAGTTGAATTTGTTAGGGAAATATAGTTGAATATGTGAAAATTCTAATTTTTAAAAGAATAACAGCTAGATAGCAGACGTAAGCTTTTAGCCATACGACAGGCTTCTGCTTAGGTGACTTTATTTCTGTATAACTGAACTCAACTTATTTTAGAACTATTCATTTTGCTCAATACCTCAGATTTATTCTTGTCATTTTTTTTAGGTAATCGGTTCAGTTTTTAGGTTGAATACTTATATAACTATTCAGTCATTTATGGATCTTCCTCAATAGTCTTCTCTCTTTTTTATTTCCCTCTAGAGTGATCTAAGTTTGATGAATAGGGCTTAGAGTGTCTTATTTATTGCCCTGGGATCATTGGAAAGTTCTTTCCTACCGTTGTTTTACATCTGCACTGGCCTCCACCAAGAGTAACTCATTCTGGTCTCCATCATAATAGGCTAGCATCTACTATTAATGTCCATGATCCTCCCATGACCTCTGGTATCCAAGTCTATGCCTCACTGTGCATCCACACATCTTTGGCTCTGCTCACTTGTTCTCAGGCAATACCATACTCTCTAACTGGCGTTGGAACTTTCATAAACACTCCCACATAGTGATGAGATGCAAGGACCCTCTGAATCTGATTTTAGTCCCATTCCCTTTGGCTCCACCCTTATCCATTGTTAGAACAATCATTCCAGATTCAATCTGGACACAGAATGACTCTAAGAGAGTCTAATATCTCTCCATGCCACAGGCTGGGAAGGGAGACATGAGTCCCATCTGTCTCAGACGCCACATCCACCTTTTGTAATTCTGCCCTAGAGACCTCTCTAAGGTTCTCAAGAAGCATCTAAAGCTCAGCTGTATCTCTTCCAAATTTGTCTCTCTCCATCTGATGTGTTCTACCGGTTTTCTGTATTTACTGTAGCAGGAAAATACTTACATAATTCATACATTTCATTTCTGATGTGGTTTAGGTATAATCTTTCTGTTTTGAGCTCACCAGTCTTTTAACATTATGGAGACTAAATCCTTTTGCCTACAAAAATTCTAATATTTGCATTAGAGACTCTAACTTATCCCAAATGAACTCAGTGTTTTAAAAATATGTTCAGAAAGTCAATTGACTCCTTTGTTTTAGTCTGTGTCAACTCTCTCCAAGGATGAACAAATACCACTGAGCCACTGGGCAAATGGCCTCAGGATGATAAGAAAATTTTGGTCTCTATAAGAAAATATAAAGCTCAGGTAATGTCTTAAAATATTATTAAATTAAATCTTAGATTAATTTGCAAATTTAATATTCTCTTGGTGAGTAAAGTACATATTTTCTGGGTAGATACAGAATCTCAATTATTGTCATAAACATTAAACCTATTTTTTCATCAGAAATAATGATACTGACCTTTAATCCCAAACAGACTTTGGACCTTGTGTTCACACCAAATAAGGAGGAACATTTACAGTGCTACTGTTGTGGGACCTGACTAAACCATCTATAAGCCAAGAGAATTACTGGGTAAGGTTCCTAACATTTCAGGGACATATTCTGATCTGCAATTTATCCAAATCTAGGTAACAATATGCTTGACAACATATGTGAGTATTCTATTCTTAAAGCTTCTATTCTATTCTTAAAATAGAACAGCAAATTTCATTACAGCCAATTACTAAAACATGAAACTTTTGAAAGTATACTTATTTCAAGTGATATTAAATACAGCTGAATTCTAGTACAATAAACGAATCCAATAAGCCCCCAATACAATGATTGGATTTAAAATAAAACACAGTACTTTAAGAGTACAAGTTTCTTCTCACACTTCTGTATTGCATCCACGTTTTAAGAATTAAATATAGGGTTAGCATGACCAATGTTCCGGGTAGATGGTTTTTAATTTTTAAACAGAGTATATAAAGTCATTGAACCATCCTTTTGTTTGTAGTACACCATCAATTGATCATTCATTCTGCACATCTTTTTACAAAAGAAAAAAACTTAAAATTGATCTAATCTGACTATATTTTTCCATGGCTTGACTATATCACTGTAGATATCAAAGTTTCCCTCACAGACTGTTTGAAATTTGTCTTAATAGCCTTGTGTGGCCATCAGTTATGCTGTCGGTCTTGGTGAGAATCAATCTGAATTGAGAATGAGCCAGCTTTCTCATCGTTATTAAGTGATTCCTTAATTAGCCCAGCTGTGGTCAATACTGGCATTTATTTTTTTAAAGGACCTTTTTCAAAATTTTATTCCTGCAGTTTTACTTGAAATACTTAACAGATTCAAGATGAATTCTGTAACTCATCTACCTTCTCAAAGGAAAAATGTGAAAACAATCATGGGACATAGTCTTATTGTTTAAATTTGTTTCTTTCTCTTTCATCTCTCAATGATGATTCCCTTCCTTACTAAGTAGCTCTATTACATTTATGATTCATTCTAAAACTGTCCTTTTGTTCTTGTAAATTGTTTTATCCTCATTATAAGAGAGAAGCACAGTCATTCATAAGAGCCTTCATTATATTATTTTCAGTATGTTGAAAGTGCAAGTGGCAGCTTTTGTTCTTTTCCATTTGTAACACATGTGCCACCACTTGTTCACGCCTGGAATGCATTTCCTAAAATATGACTTTATTAGAGTATATGCTAAGCTTTAAAACAATCTCCCAAATAAAGCCAAATAAACAGCTATATAAAGCTGCCAAGTGTGATTTTAATGAGTTTAACTTTTTTGAGAATTCATTTCTTTCCTCTAAACTAAAGAAAATTAAAATATTAACTGTGTCTCTACAGTACATAAGGCACTACACTAATTACTAGAGGATACATAAAACTAATGAACACTCAGTTTTGCCCTCAGAAGAGCTTACATCCATTGTAATAGGAAGGACAAATCCAGTGTGAAACAAACAAAAGCCCCGACGTTTTCAAGTCAAGTGAGAGAGGTACAACAGATCAATTTAAGGAAATTTAGGAGAACTAAGGGGAATCAGGAAAGGCTTGATAAAAGGAGTATCCTCTGAGATGGACTTTGAAAGTAGGTGTGGCAGAGATTGCTTGCTGCTTACTTAAACCAAGGATTTCATCTTCCAGGGCATACATCTAGATGACAGTTCAGGCCCCCTTCAATTTGGTTCTATGACTAGTTCTAGCTAATTCAATGGGAACAGTAGAAGTGTCACTTTTAGGCCTGGCCTATTAGAACAGCTACCCCTTAATGTTCTTTCCTCTGCTGCCTAATTAGAATAAAGAAGATCTCCTCAGAGTGACTTGCTGTAGAAGATGGCAGAGCCATCAACGTCTTGAATGACTGTGTGAAAGAGGGCCACCCAGCCAATGGATTGCCTACTGAGTACCGTCACATAAGGAAGCAATTAATTTGTGTTTGAACTGTAATACATTCTGAGGTCTATTTGTAATAATAGCTGCCTTATCACAGTTGATACAGATTGGTAAGATTCTAATAAGTTGTTATTCGTGAGGGTGGATGACGTTAGAGGTATAGGAAATAATATGTCTGAAGTAACAACACTAGAAAAATGTGACTTTTACTCATGGTGGTCCAATAGTCCCATTGGGATGGAGTACAGGTCATGAGTAGGGAAAAAGTCAAAAGATTAAAAAAGATGGATTAGGCCAATTGAGAACACTCAGAACACTCAGACATATTTTTCCCACTTTTATCTGCTACTGTCGTAAATGTATCTTTCCATTTTCCCTTTGTGTCTGTAGTACCTATAATCGAGTGCAGATGTCTCAATAATAGCCTTGACTAGTTGTGACTGTTTTCTTTTTGCATTTCTGTATCCTCTCCTTCCTTTCCCAGTTTGACTTATAATGCTGAATTCAACCAACATGATCGAGAGAAACACTTGTACATAATAATTGTGTGAATATTAAAGGCTCTCAAGATAGAATAGTAAGATGATTAAAAGAATAGAGCCAAAACCATCCCAATTTTAGTCATCTTCCTTGATCTCCTCTTCTTATTCTCGCTTAGAGGTGAGGGTTAAGCTGCATCTATAAGCCTTTTTACTAGTATCCAGTGCGATTTTATTTTCCCAAAAGAATTCTAGTTTACATTGGAGGATCATATAATTTTCAGTAGTATTTGCATGAAATGCTTATAAATAAAGCCAATTGGAAATTATCACTTTCAGTTTTCCTTTAGCCAATTATAGGTTGCAATGGTAAAAACGCTTATTAAGCCTAATATGCCGATGTATTGAGATAAATACTTTGATATAGTAAATCATTTAACCCTCATTACAATCTTATGAGGTAGATACCACTGTTTGCCCCCACTTTACTGATGAAGAAACTGAGGCATTGAGGGAAAGTTAACTTGCTCTAGATTTCAGAGCTGATTAACAGTGGTCACAATCTGAACTTAGGCAGTCTGACTATAGAACCCACCTCAGCTCATAAATACAACACTGGTAGAAACCAGCTACATGCACAGCATCCAATTTCCTGCTGTTGAACACCCAGGAAGACTGCATTCCCCAGGCCCCATTTTAGTTCAGTTGGGGTCAAGTGATTGCTTCTGGGAAAAGAGCAAGAAAAAGTCATAAAGTGTCATGCAGAGTCTCTTTACTCAGTGCTCTCTTAACTGGCCAAATGAAGAGAGAGGACCCAGTGGAGGACTTGGAGGAAGCCGTAAAAGATCCAGCAATACAAGGCACAAGGAACTATGATCCCTGAATTATGGCGAAGACCATCTGCCAAACATCTGACTAGTCTGTGAGGAGAGCACGAAACAACCCTTTATCGTGTTAAGCACCGATAATTTTGAGTTGTTTGTTACAACAGTGAGCATTAATTACTTGAAGAATATGTGCTGTTTATACTAAATGAGAACCATTTAAAATTTGAGTTCTTTAATCTTCAGCGTGTTAGCTTTCTGACTTTTTTTCTTTTCTTGGGTCATTTTTCCAATCATTTCCTTGTTCATGATTTTCATTGGTATTTTTTTTCTCCTGACAATAGTCCCTGGGAAAAAATCTTCAGGCTCTACCACACATGTGCTTCAATTTGTTTGTTCCTTAGTCACTGTCCTGTTTGAATTACCTGCACCAAGTCTCCATGCCCCACACATGCCTCTGTTAACGGCTGAGTTAAAGTCCGCTTCCAGAATCTCACTTTGTAAATCATAGTGCATGTGATTCCAGCTTGGTCTTACAACTCAGTAATAATTTCTAGAAATTTGGAAACTCTTTACAATTACCAGAAGAATTTCAGTTTTAAAATACATTTCTAGCTTTTCTTCCACTTGCTTATCTTCCTTTTAAGAGCTTTTAATATGAAATATCATATGAATATAGTAGTGACACTAGAACTGCTTCTCAGAAAAATGCAAGAGAGAAAATGTACCCCACATGCATTCTTTGCGAGCACACAGAAATTCAAGCAATTTGTCTGTTGAGCTTTTCATTTGGAGGGGTAATTTTAAAAGCACGTAAAAGCAAAAGAGAAACCAAACGAACTCTAGGCCACATGTCCCTAATTTCCATTGCCCTAAATTTCTCCATAAGAATATGGTAACTTGTGCAAAGCTGAATTAGAATATTCTCAATGTACACGTGCATTATGAATACTAAGGTTTAAAAACACTATACTGCTAGCATTCTAATTTCAATTACCCAAGGCATAAAGAATTTAATAATTATCAGAGATAATCCCATCTACTATGAATAATAGCAATTCTGGAGTTGCCAAACACTCAACCTAAAAATCAGAACTGGGGTTGTAATGCAAATAAAATAATTACTATAATAGAGGCACGCAGAGAGTGATGTGATAGCCCAGAGGAGGGCACATTGGAGAATAATCTAGGAGGTTGCATAGCCATTTTCCAGGCAGCAAAAGAAAAAAATCTATGTCTGAAGTATAAAAGGAATGGTTCTTAAGAAAGGAGTTAAAAGACTAACTGCAGTCAAATGAGGGCCCACATAAAGCAGCGAGAAGTGACGCTCCCAGCTACAGAGAGGGTAAACTGAAGGACCCTGTAGGTGATGCTGTCAGTTTTCTGCTCAGCTCTCCTTTCCTTGCCTGGCACTTTCCTCCTCCAGCTATGGTTAGCGCGGGCCACCAACAACTCATGGCTGCATCCTTCTCAGGAGTACTGCCCTGGTCTACACGAGCCATTTTGTCCAGAAATGCTTAGGAGGTTACTCTCCCCCTCCTGGAGGGTGACCCATTGCTAGTGTTTGACATGGGGTAGAAAAGAAAGTGTAGCCTCCTTTTCTCATGGGGACAATTCTTTGGTGACATTCCTGATCTACTGGACAGTATTATTCAGGGTTTAGTCAGAGCAGTGAACAATTTCAGTGATACGAAATAAGTGGTTTTATATAGGAGCATAGACCTATGCAATTATGAGTGATGGTGCAGAAATCCAAGGAAGACTGTTGCCTCGGCATCTGATGGTAGCCCTGAAGTTGCCCAAAATCAGCAGCACGGTAGTTAGGAAGAAAAGGTGGACATAAAGTGGGAGAGAACAAGAGCAAACTGGAGCCCATGGAGACAGACTAGAACCAACGAGCACAAACTGGAATCCATGTTTCTCTCACTGCCTCCAACCGCAATGAGGTAGCTGACCTGTGGGTGAAGCTGGGGACCCACAGCATGGAGCTGCATAGTCATCTAGGCAGGACTTCGAGAAACTGAATGAGATCAAGTGTGAGCTGGAGTCACCACGGATGGAGCTGCTGCCTCCTGCCACGCATGAGAGCCAGCAGATGAGTGACAATGGCAGCCATCTGCAATGGCACCTGCCGCCCTTCACTGAGCTGCAGAGAGGAAGTGCTGCTGCTTCAATTCTGCCTTTCGAATTTCATATTTCTCTTGTGGCCAACCATAAACCCAAAACCTTAGAGGGAAGGAGATTCTAGAAAACATAGTTTCAAGTTAACTATATTGGTACGGTGCAGAGCCACCACAAGCTCGCTGTAGGCTCAGCAGCACACATCTTTACCTAGAATTTACATACTTTGGCTGAGCACACATTTTTACCTTGATTCTTCTTCTGCGCTTTCTGTTTCCCAGACATTCACAGGTTTCTCCTGAATGCATCGAAGCAGCAAATCACTTGCATGAGGATTCTGCTTTGGTCCCTGCTTCTGGATAACCCAACCCGAAGCAGCCCTCGTCGTGTTAATGCATTGTGACTGCATTTGATAGGCATCAGGGAGATGTTGATGGCTGTTTTTTTTAATTGAAAGTAAACCAATTAGAAAGGTAACATGAGGGAATGACTGAATTACTGAGCCAACATGCCAAAGCTTTTAAAGTACTCTAAAAAAAAAAGTACTGCCAATTAAACTATAAAGCAATACTTCCTGATCACTTAAAACTATTATTTTCTATTGGTTGAAAGAGCTATTTTTAGAATTAATTAAACGTTGATTTTATCAGTTATCACTTTTGTGCATACCTTAAAAAGGATATTATAATTAAAATCAAATGCTTATTTTCAAGACTTCTTTATATGAAATATCCAAATATTGAATCATTTCTCAACTCGAAGTGGTCAATATCTGGGATTTTACACACTAAATCTTCCACTGTGCCATCAAGAAGGTTGGTAATACATTTCTTAAGGAACTGATGAAAGAACTAAAGGCCATTAGTACTTAAAAGTTAGGTTTGCAGTCATGTAAAGCTAAACTACTTTTTTTTTTTTTTTTTTTTTTTGCTGAGGAAGATTGGCCCTGAGCTAACATCTATGCCAATCTTCCTCTATTATTTAGTATGTGGGCCACCAGCACAGCGTGGGCACTAACATAGCAGTGTAGGTCCATGCCTAGGAACCAAACCAGGGCTGCCGAAGTGGAGTGCACTGACCTTAAGCACTAGGCCACTGGGGCTGGCCCAAAGTTAGACTATTTCTAACTTTCTCTTTAGGAATGTTGTTCTACCATTATTCCTGGGGGGGTTTCCCAAGTCGCTGACATCCATGCAAGTTACGATCCTGAGGCACTTGATGTTTGGGCAGGAACACTAATCACCTCATCATGACTGTCACCTGGCTGACAGTGATTTTAAGAAGTATATCTATTTCAAAGAACTTAAAATATGAAATATTGTATACTTAGAATCAATAAACTATGCTACCTGAAGAAGAATTGAAAGTAGATAGATAACAATTAGGAAAATTGGCTACGTGGCATTTGTGTTGATCCAGGCAGAAGACGACAAGGCCTTGTACTAGAACATTAACAGTGGAGATGAGAAGGGGTTTGAGTTGCATTTAAAAGGCAAAACTAGGGGCCAGCTCAGTGGCACAGTGGTTAAGTTCGCACGTTCCACTTCAGCGGCCTGGGTTTGCTGATTTGGATCCCGGGTGCGGACATGGCACCACTTGGCAAGCCATGCTGTGGTAGGTGTCCCACATTTAAAGTGGAGGAAGATGGGCATGGATGTTAGCTCAGGACCAGTCGTCCTCAGCAAAAAGAGGAGGATTGGCAGCAGATGCTAGCTCAGGGCTAATCTTCCTCAAAAAATAAAGTAAATAAATAAATAAAATGTGAAACTAGTGTGAATACTGAAATTAAAAAAATCCAAAGAGTAGATATTTGGTACATTTATGTTAAAGGTTCTGGAGGTTACTAGAGGCTATTTTATACCAAGCAACCTAGGTTTATGAATGGGTATGTATATAAAGACCAAAGCTCATAATTACAAATTTGAAGAACTTTTTATGATTTCACAGTTCGGAATGAATTTTTAGATTTATACAGATTTGTTTGAAATCTGTTGCCAATATCTTGGTATTATTAGGGTATGCAAAAAGAATAGCTTCCACTCAACCGATTTCCATCTATCAATTGAACCCTGGTGCTGGACCACAACTTCTACTCGTACTCCTGTCTACAAATAGCTTAGAGAGTCTTGCTGTAAAACAATCCATTCATGAAATATGGCGATAATACTTTGCAATTTAGTACAAAATTGTTCTTCTCCTCGTTACTGGTTTAGATTTATTCTCTTCCACTTCATGAATAAATACACAAATTGTACCTTGAAATATCCTCATTATTTTTTCTTGCTATGCATTTTAGTGAGTCAAACATCTTATTTGCATTAGCAATATCTCCGGATGCTTGTATATGTCTAATATCAATTGCTAAGCACATCCCTCCTATTGGTTATCTTAATATTTTCACAATAATTAAATTCAACCTTTAAAACTTCAAAGACACTGATTACCACAGTATACACTTCAAAGCAGGTCATTTGACAAAAGCATAATTTTATTAGCAGGAGCTACTCCTCATACAATTTTTTTAAAGTTACTTACAATTTGTTTATTTTGCTTTACCACACATTTTAATGTAAAATACGATTCTTTGGAGAAATTGTATGATCACATTTTGAAACACAAAACTTATTGCTGGTTAACACATCAAGATAGGATGAAGAATTTAGGTCTCTGCTTGTCCCCTTAATTAGAAATGATTGTAATCATTTATGATTACAGTCTCTAGGTGGGGCAAGTAGGTATGCACAATATTAAACAAAAAATCAAGCTGGTAAAGCCTTGTGTTTGAAATTTGTCAGTTCTTGCAGATATCTCTTTCACTTGCTTTCAAAAATAAACTGTAAAGCATCTGTTAAGAATCACTTTCCATCTGTCAGCACATGTGTCTGTCTTGCATATATTTATGTAAATGTTTTTTAATTACCATAGAAAATTTCAAACATATATAAAAGAGAGAGAATAGTGTAATAAACTTCTGTATACTCATCTTCCAGCTTCAACCAATTATCAACATTTAGTCATGCGTAGTTTAATATAATATGACAGTTTCTGTTACAATTATTATTAACTACCACCACCACCATTTGAAGACTGGTATTATGCACTAGTGTTTCAGTGAAGGTTCTTGGATGTAAGCAGTAGAAAAAAGTTGGCTAATTTAAGCACAAAAGAGGGTTATTTATTAAAACTAAAACAATCTATTGAAGGATCAAATAATCCTGGAGATAAAGCATTTAGCAACACTGCCCAAAATCACAATGAGGCTTCCTTAATGGCCACTGGAAATTAGGTGTAGCTTCTACCTTTACCGTAATGTTGCCAGACAAATTCCATATAGACCTTTATTTTAGATGCCGCTAGCTTCAGTGATGCTATGAGCAACAAGTCCACATGCCTGTGCATAGCTACAAGAGAGATGAGAAAAACTGAGAGCTGGCTCCTAGGGTGGGAGGAGTCCTAAAAATCACAAAGTAGGACATTTCTTTAAAACAGGACTGGGAAAGCAAAGATGAGCGCTCACCGCTACATTCAGGCATCCCGTGCTAGGCTACATACTTGACATCAAATTTGCCTCTAAGGTAGTCTCTTATCATCCTCACTTTAGAGATAAAGGATTTGAAGATAAGTAACTTTCCCAAGGTCATGTAGACACTAAATAACGGAACTTGGATACAAATAAAGTTCTATCAGGTCCAAAGTTTGTGTGTTAACCACTGCAGCACTAATCTTGAATGGAGAGAGATTATTTACAAAACCAACTACTGTCTTCAAATTCATCATCTTACATAAGACAGTGAGGGTCAGGGAGAATGTTCAAGTGACTTGTCCAATTTTGTTGACACCAGCAGCCTCAGCCAATCTTTACAGCAGATCAGACTAGCTCACAGGATTTTGATATACGATGTTGCCTATAATCATGCATGCTGTGTATTGATTGTGGGGAAACTGGCATCCTCAAATTCTGAGTCTATCTTCGCTACTAAAGTTATTCTAGAATACTCAGGATACTGAACTGTAAAAGATATATATACAATGTCAAAAACAAACAAATAGACGATTAAAACTCCATACAAAGAGAAAGAAATGGCAATGGAATTTAGCCAGAGATTGACAACACGGAAAACATCCACCTCTTCCCAAGGAAGAACACGATTGTTGCTGCATTTGCTTGAAATCAATCTCAGACGTTCAGGCTGAATGAAAGGAACAACATTTCAATACAGAATCGATACAATCTAATGGAGGTTATGTACTTAAAATTACGTCAGGGGCTTTTGACATTCCCATGCTCACATACCTACAGATGTATATTGACAACAGGTACACACAGGAATGTAGGAGCCTAGTTTTGTTGTTGTAAGTGTTGTGGAGTCAATTCTGACTCCTAGTGTCCCTGTGGACAGCAGAGTGGAACCCTGTCTGGTCTCTCTGTCCCATCCTCTCACCTTTCAGCACTGTATTAGACAATGCTCTGCTGCTATTCAGAGGGTTTTTGTGGCCAATTTTTTCAGAAGCAGGTGGCCAGGTCCTTCTTCCAGGTGTGTCTTAGTCTGGAAGCTCCACTGAAACCTATCCACCATGGTGACCCTGCTGGTATTTGAAATATTGGTGGCATAGCTTTCAGCACCACAGCTACACGCAGCTGCCACAGTATGACAATTGATAGACGGGTGGCGTGGTTCCCTGACCGGGACACAAACCCAGCTCCTGGAGGTGCAAGCATCGAATCTTAACCACTAGACCACCAGCAGGAGACTTGAGGAGTACATAAAAATTGGGGGGAAAATTATCTGAGATGTTTAAGCCCAAATAAATTTCCATTATCAAAATTTTATGCACAAATATTTCCTTTTCCCAGGTTCTTCAAGGACCTATGATTGCATGAGATGAAAGAAAGCTAAGGAGTTTTTAAAATTATGTCTTTTACTACTTACTTACAGAGTTGTTACAGTCACATTGTCATATACTTACCTTTTTCGCACTTCTCCAATTACTTGGCTGGGAGAGAACATTCCTTGAAATGGAATTTTGAGGTATAAAGAAATGCATTTAGGCTTTTGTTTCTATCATGCCCTCTAAAGTTACACAAAACTACAACATGATACTTGTATATGAAAATGTCCATTCTCCCACACAGTTCATTACTATTTTCCAATATAACAATTTTAAAATGTTTTAAATGAATATTTCTTCGATCTATATAGAGGTAGCATATTTTATACATATCTCATGTTATTCATTTGAATTGTCTGTTCATATGTTTTCCTATTTTCTACTGGAAACTCTTGTGTGATTTTTTTTTTCTGTGTAAGAACATTATATATATATATTGAGAAATATGATCTTTTGGTATATATTGTGACATTTTCCTATTTGTTTGTTTTCCTGTTACATGTTTATTTATTTATGTATTTATTTAATTTTGCATAAAGATGTTTTAAACACATGGCCAATTCTAACAATTTCTGATTAGAGATTCTGGCGTTAATATCACTCAGAAAAATTTTCTGTCTCTTATGTGAAGTAAACATCCACTCATAATTTCTTCATATTTTGGGTGTTCATTTCTCCATTAAGAATTTTAATTTTTATAGAATTCTCTTCTGCTTCAGTTGTACATTTGTATGTGTGTATATTGTATCTATATTTACATTTTCCAAAATTGTTGTTTGTCTCTACCACTGAATTGAAAGACTTCCATTACTCCTGATTTGAAATGAAAGTAATGACAATTTTATCATATACTCTACCTATATATACTTGGCTTTTTTTCTTTATTTCCTGTTCTGTTTTAGTGGTCTGTCATTTTTTCTCATCAACAGTATACTATTTTGTTATTGTAGCTTTATGAAATATTTTAACATTTTGTATGAAAATACATTTCCCCTAATCAAGCCTATTTTTAAGATTTTTATAGTGTTGACTTTATTAAATTAATGCGAATTTTAAGGAAAAATTAACAAATTTATTAAAGTGAATTATTTCTACGTATTTTCTGTATTTTTTATATTTTATATAATTGTTGCTGTTATAAGTAGAAATTTTGTTTATATTGCATTTTCAATTTTTTCCTATTGTTTAACATGGGAACTATTGTTTACATACGAATAATGAAATTGGCCAATTTATAGATGTCATTTTCTCTTAAAAATATTTGTGGTGATATTTGCTTATATTTGTGGATAATTTTATCATCCGAGAATATTAATTATGTTGACTCACTTTCTCCTCGTCTCTTTGGTTAGCACTTTCAAAACTGTGAAAGATCAAGGCAGTGGCTATACTAGTCTAGTCCTGTCTCTCAGTGCAATGCTTCCAGGCCGGTGTACCATAATTAAAGAGCTATAAATGAGTATACTTTATATTTATCCTAATTTTTACTATTTCTGGTGAATTTCATTTCTTTGTGTTGATCCAGATTTACACCCATTATACTCCTTTTTCCTGAAGTAATTTCTTTAAGATTTCTTATAATGTTGTAGTGAAAGTCTATCTTAAATAAATTCTTTTATCTTTTTTTTCCTCTAAAAAAGTCTTTTTTCACTTTCAATTGTGAAAGATATTTTCATTGGCTGTACAGTTCCAGGTTGATAGCTTCGTTTTTCTTTCAGTGTTTTGGAGATGTTTCTTTGTCTCTGATTTGCACTGTTTCAGAGGAGAAGTCTGCTGTAATTCTTTATTTCTCTGTATATGATACATTGATCTCTGGCTACCTTCAAGATTTTCTCTTTAGCTTTGGTTTTCAGGCAGTTTCATTACGATATGTCTTAAGTGTGCTTTAGTGTTGTATTTCGTTTATTCTGGTGGTTGTTCTCTGGGCTTCTAGGATTTGTGGTTTGTTGTCTTTCATTAATTTTGAAAAACATTTTCCCTTTATCTCTTCAAATATTATTTCTCCCCTATTGTCTCTCCCTTCTTCACTGTTTGGTACACCAATTACATGTATACTATTGCCCCACGGTTCTATTATTCTTCTCTTTTATCTTTTCCCCTCTTGTGTTGTACTTTGAATAAAGTGTGTTGACCTATCTTTAAGTGAGCTATTTGATTATTTCTTGCATTCTATCCAGTCTGCTTATGAGGTCACTGAAGAATTTTTTATCTTTGATATTGCACTTTTTTCCATTTGCTAGGTCTTCTAGAATTTCTCATTTTTATACTTTTTTTTCTGAAATTATTTCACTAAATTTCTACTAAATTTAATTTCAACCAAATTTCTTTTAACATAGTAAACATATCTATTCTGTTTCTTGACTCTAAATTCTCCTCCATTGGTACGTATGTCTATCTCTGGGTCTTTACCACACTTCCTTAATTTCTGTAGGTTTATAATACTCTACATACTGGATAATGTAAACATTTTCTGGAATTTGGGGAAGATTTGTGGTGAATCTATAGATTAATTTTGGGAAATTTGACATTTTTAGTATATTGATTTTTACAATCTATGAACATAAGATATTCCTCCAATTTGTTCATATATTTGAACACATATATATTTGATATCTTTCAGTGTTTTATAGTTTTATGTGTGCATGTCTTAAATATCTCTTGTAGGATTAATTTCTATGTATTTATTTTTTAATACTAAAGTAAATGGCATTATATTTTTAATTGTCTATTTTTTAAATCATATATAAAAAGAAAACAATTTTGTATATTGACTTTATCTCCAGTAATCTTAAAAAAGTCATTTATTAATTCTAATATTTCTCCTATAGATTATCATCTTAATCTAATAAAATAAGTTGGGAATTATTGCCTCCTTTTTTATTCTCAAGAAGAGATTTTTCACTATGGTTGCTAAAGGTTCTCCCTCCAGTCTTTGCAAGACTTCCCCATGGAAGCTACCTAGGCTTGGGATCTCAGCTTTCCACCCTCAAAGGGTATGGAATAATTTATTTAATATATTTAATATGTTTAGGAGTATTTAGATTTCCTGTTTCCTCTTTTTCTAGTATTGGTAAATTATATTTTTTCTAGAACTTTTCCCTATTGGACAATCTAAATTGTCAATTTATTGGCATAAAGATGTCTTATTTATTTCAATGTTCATAGAATCTGTCATAATATGTCTTTTGTCCCCCCCGATGTTGGTAATTTGTGTTTACTCTCTTTTTTTCTTAATCCTGTTTCTAAGGGGTTATCAGTTTTATTAACCTTTTCAAAAAACCAATATTTGGCTTTGTTGATTTATCTATTGTATGATATATATCTGTACTATATCTATGTAAATTTCTTTTGTAGTCTATTATTTTCCTTCTCCTACTTCTGAATTTCATTGGGGGATATTCATTTTATAATTCCTGAAATGGAAGCTTAGACAATTGACTCAGTTTTTCCTCTTCTTAAAGTATATGCATTATTTAAAGATGTAAGTTTCCTTCAAAGGAATACTTGTGAATCACACAAGTTTTTGTGTCTTCTTTATACTTCAATTTTAAATATTTCCTAATTTCCATTTTGATTTTCTTTAGCTAGTGAAGTATTTAGAATCATAATGCTTAATTTCTAAGTAATTAAGGATTTGTCTCTTGCTTATTTATTTCTAGTTTAATTTCACTGTGTCAGAGAACATGCTCTGAATAATTTCAATACTTTTAAATTTGTTGAACAGCATGTGGTCAATTTGGGGAAATGTTCCATGTTCACATGAAAAGAATGTCTATTCTCCCATTCTTTCACAATATTTGAAATACGTCAATTAGTTCAAATTTGTTAATTGTCTTGTTTAGATCTTCTGTATACTTACTTAACTTTTTGTCTACTTATTTTAACAGTTAGTGAAGGACATATGTTAAATTCCTCCACAATGTCTGATTGTAATTTGTGTATTTCTTCACTGAGATCTGTCATGTTTTGTTTACTATATTTGGAGGCTGTGTTACTGGGGCATTCACATTTAGACTTGAGGTATCTTCATATATGAGGACCTTTGCATCATTGTGAAATGTACATCTTTATCTCTCATCTTAAAGTTCCTTTTTTCCAATATTAGTATAGCCATGTTGACTTTCTTTGGCTTAGTACTTGCTCAACACAGTCTTTAAATCTCTACATTCCATAGTTAAAATGTGTCTTTTAAGTAGAATATTATTGTTTTTATCATTTAATTAAATCAATGTTAGACTTTTAAGTATTTAATTTATTTACCTTTAATGTGGTTACTGATACATTTGATTTATACATACTGCTTACTATTTATTTTCTGTTTGATCTGTCATACTTTATGTTCCCTTTTATCTCTTCTTGGTATCTTTTAGATTAAACCATATTATGATTATCGTATGCTTTGACTTTTCTATTTTCTATCTATTAAGTTGGTAATTATTCATTCTAGGTACCCTAAACATTACAATGAACATCTTTTACTTATTACAACCTAATACAGATAATTACTTTCCCAATAATACTGGTATTTATTTTTAAAGAATTATACAAGTGGATGCCTTTGGAGAATTTGGACAGCTTTTGGGTTTTCAGCCTGCTGAATATCTAGATTGTTTAGTTTTCCTGTTTTTATTGAGGTCATAATAGTTTATAACATTGTGAAATTTCAGTAGTACATTATTATTTGTCAGTCACCATATAAATGTGCCCCTTTACCCTTTATGCCCACCCTCAAATCCCTTTCCCCTCTGGTAACAACTGATTTGTTCTCTTTGTCCATGTGTTTATCTTCCACATATGAGTAAAATCACATGGGATTTGTCTTTCTCTGCCTAGCTTATTTCACTTAACATAATACCCTTAAGGGCCACTCATGTTATTGCAAATGGGACAATTTTGTCCTCTTTAGGGCTGAGTACTTTCCATCACACATATAAACCAGGTCTTCTTTATCCATTCCTTAGTTGATGGGCACTTGGTTTGCTTCCATGTCTTGGCTATTGTGAATAATACTGCAACGAAAATACGGATGCATAAATCTCTTTGAATTGTCGATTTCAAGTTCTTTGGATAAATATCCAGTAATAGGATAGCTGAATCATGTAGTATTTCTATTTTTACTTTCTTGAGAAATCCCCATACTGTTTTCCATAGTGGTTGGACTAGTTTGCATTCCCACCAGCAGTGTATGATGGTTCCCTTTTCTCAACATCCTCTCCAACATTTGTTACTTTTTATCTTGGTAATTATAGCCATTCCGACAGGTGTAAGGTAATATCTCATTGCAATTTTGATTTGCATTTCCTTGATGGTTAGTGATGTTGAACATCTTTTCAGGTGCCTGTTGGATATCTGTGTATCTTCTTTGGAAAAATGTTTTTTTGTATCCTCTGCCCATTTTTCAGTCAGGTTGTTTGTTTTTTTGTTGTTGAGTTGTGTGAATTCTTTGTCTGTTTTGGAGATTAACCCCTTGTTGGATATATGATTTGCAAATATTTTCTCAAAGTTGTTGTGTTGTCTTTCCGTTTTGTTCCTGGTTTCCTTTGCCTTGCAGAATCTCTTTAGTCTGATGAAGTCCCATTTGTTTACTTTTTCTTTTGCTTTCCTTGTTCGAGTAGACATGGTATTCGAAAAGATCTTTTTAAGACCAATGTCAGAGAATATACTGCCTATATTTTCTTCTAGGATTTTTATGGTTTCACATCTTACCTTCAAGTCTATAATCCGTGAGTTAATTTTTGTGTATGATATAAAATAATGGTCTACTTTCATTCTTTTGCATGTGGCTGTCCTGTTCCAGTTCTTGGCTCCCTTGTTGAAAATTAGCTGCCCCTAGATGTATGGTTTTATTTCTGCACTTTCAATTCTGTTCCCTTGATCCATGAGTCTATTTTTGTGCCAGTACCATCCAGTTTTGATTATTACAGCTTGTAGTATATTTTGAGATCAGGGATTGTTATTCTTCTAACTTTGTTCTTTTTTCTCAAGGTTGCTTTAGATAGTTGGGGTCTTTTGTTGCCCTATATGAATTTTAGGATTCTTTTTCTATTTCCATGAAGAATGACATTGCAATTCTGATTGGGAATGCGTTGAATCTGTAGACTGCTTTAGGTTATATGGACATGTTTGCCATGTTTATTCTTCCAATCCATGAGCATAGGCATATCTTCCCATTTCCTTACATCATCACTGATTTGTTTCGACAATGTCTTATAGTTTTCTTTGGATAAGTATTTTACCTTTTTGGATAAATTTATTCCTAGATATTTTTTGCTTTTTGTTGCAATTGTAAACGATATTGTATTCTTGAGTTGTCTTTCTGTTAGTTTGTTTTTAGAGTATAGAAATGCAACTGATTTTTGTAAGTTGGTATTGTACTTTGCAACTTTGCCATAGTTGCTGATTATTTTTAACAGTTTTCCAATGGATTCTTTAGTTTTCTATATGTAAAATCATGTCATCTGCAAACAGCAGAAGTTTCACTTCTTCCTTGCCAATTTAAATACCTTTTATTTCTTCTTCTTTCCTAATTGCTCTGGTCAAAACCACTAGTACTATGAGTACTACGTTGAATAAGAGTGTCAAGAGTGGGCAACTTTGTCTTGTTCTTGTTCTCAGAAGGATATCTTTCAGTTTTTCCCTATTGAGTATGATGATGGCTGTGGGTTTGTCTTATATTGCCTTTATTATGTTGAGATACTTTCCTTCTATACCCGTTTTATAGTGAGTGTTTATCATAAATGAGTGTTAGATCTTGTCAAATGCTTTCTCTGCATCTATTGAGATAGTCATGTGATTTTTACTCCTCAGTGGGATATCATGTTGATTGATTTGCACATGTTGAACTATCCCTGTGTCCTTGGTATAACTCCCACTTGATCATGATGTATGATCTTTTGAATGTATTGCTGTATTCAGTTTGCCAATATTTTGTTGAGGATTTTTGCATCTATGTTCATGAGTGATATTGACCTATAATTTTCCTTCTTTGTGTTGTTCTTGTCTGGCTTTGGCATCAGGGTGATGTTGGCTTTTGTAAAATGTGTTAAGTGTTTTGTCTTCTTCAATCTTTTGGAATAGTTTGAAAAGGATAAGTATTAAATCTTCTTTGAATGTTTGGTAGAATTCTCCTGAGAAGCCATCTGGTCCTGGACTTTTATTTTTTGGGAGGTTTTTGATTACTGTTTCAATCTCTTTACTTGTGATTGGCCTATTCAGATTCTTGGTTTCTTCTTGATTCAGTTTTGGGAGGTTGTATGAGTCTAAGACTTTACCCATTTCTTCTAGATTGTCCAATTAGTTGGCATATAGTTTTTCACAGTGTTCTCTTATAATCCTTTCTATTTCTGTGGTATCCATTGCAGTTTCTCCTCATTCATTTCTAATTTACTTATTTGAGCCTTCTCTCTTTTTTTCTTAGTGAGTCTGGCTAAGGGTTTGTTAATTTTGTTTGCCATCTCAAAGAACTAGCTCTTAGTTCATTGATCCTTTCTACTGGTTTTTTGGTTTCATTTTCAGTTATTTCTACTCTAATTTTTATTATTTCCCTCCTTCTCCTGACTTTGGGCTTTGTTTGCTCTTTTCCTGGTTCTGTTAGGTGTAGTTTAAGATTGCTTATTTGGGATTTTTCTTGTTTGTTAAAGTTGGCCTGTATTACTGTGAATTTCCATCTTAGGACCACTTTTCCTTCATCCCATGTGAGTTGGTATGGTGTATTTTCATTTTCATTTGTCTCCAGATATTTTTCTATTTCTCCTTTAATTTGTTCAATGATCCGTTGGTTGTGCGGTAGCACGTTGTTTAGTCTCCACGTATTTGTCACCTTCCCAGCTTTTTTCTTGTAGCTGATTTCAAGCTTTGTAGAATTATGGTCAGAAAAGATACTTGATACGATTTTAATCTTCTTAAATGTATTTAGGCTTGTCTTGTTTCCCAACATATGGTCTATCTTTGAGAATGTTCCATGTGCACTTTAGAAGAATGTTTATTCTGCTGTTTTTGGATAGAGCATTGTATATATATCTATTAAGTCCATCTGATCTAGTTTATCACTTAGTTCCATTATTTCCTTGTTGACTTTCTCTCTGGATGATCTGTCCATTGATGTAAGTGGAGTGTTAAGGTTATTATTGTGTTGCTGTTAATATCTCCTTTTAAGTCAGTTAATAGTTGCTTTATGTACTTTGGTGCTCCTGTATTGAGTGCATATATATTTATATATGTTATGTCCTCTTGGTGGAGTGTCCCTTTTATCATTATATACTGCCCCTCTTTGTCTCTCATTGCCTTTTTTATCTTGAAGTCTACTTTGTCTGATATAAGTAGGACAACATCTGCTTTATTTTATTTGCCATTACCTTAGAGTATCAACTTCCATACCTTCCCTCTAAGCCTGTGTTTTCTTTCCAGCTGAGATGTGTTTCCTGGAGGTAGCATATGGTTAGGTCTTGTTTTTTAATCCATCCAGCCACTGTCTGTCTTGATTGGAGAATTCAATCCATTCACATTTAGAGTGATTATTGATACATGAGGGCTTAATGCTATCATTTTACATTTGCTTTCCAGTTGTTCTGTATTTCCCCTGTTTCTTGTCTCATAGATTTCAGACTACCAATTCAATTTGTTGGCTCTCTATGATAGTTTTCTCTTTATTTATCATTTGTGTCTTTGTCCTTATTTTTTGTTTGTGGTTACAGTGAGGTTTGTATAAAAGATCTTGTATATATAATGGTCCATTTCCTGATAGCCTCTTATTTCCTTAGTCTAAGCAGGTTCCGTCCCTTTCCTCTTCCCCTTGTAAGTTATTATTATCACAACTTACTCCATTTTGTGTTGTGAGTTTCTGGATAAAATGAAGTGATTATATTTATTCTTGATGGCCTCCTTCCTTTTATCTTTAATGTTATAATTGTTTGCTCACCTGTTCTGATAGAGAGTTGAAATTGTCTGATTTTGTCTGCCTAATTATCTATTTGCTCAAGCTTTGCAAACCCTTTCTTTTCTTTCCTCGGGTATAAGGGCCTTCTTGATCATTTCTTGTGTGGGGGGAGGGGTCTTGTGGCAATGAGCTCCCTCAGCTTTTGTTTATCAGGGAAAGATTTTATTTCTCCATCATATCTGAAGGGTACTTTCACTGGATAGAGTTTTCTTGGCTGAAGGTTTTTGTCTGTCAGAATTTTGAACATCATTCCACTCTCTCCTAGCCTGTAAGCTTTCTGCTGAGAAATCCACTGAAAGCCTGATAGGGGTTCCTTAGTAGATTATTTTCTTCTGCCTCGTTGCCCTTAATATTTTTTGTTTGTCATTGACTTTTGCCAGTTTTACTAATATATGCCTTGGAGAAAGTCTTTTCACATTGATGTAATTAGGAGTGCTATTATTTTCTTTTATTTGTAATTCCATCTCCTTCCCCAAGTTTGGGAAGTTCTCAGCTATTCTTTCTTTAAACAAGCTCTCTGTTCCTTTTTCCTTCTCTTCTTCCTCTTGAATACCTATAATCCTTATGTTGCATTTCCTAATTAAGTTGGATATTTCTCAGAGAATTTCCTCATTTCTTTTTAATTTTAGTTTTCTCTCCTCCTCCTTCTGAAGCATTTCTATATTTTTGTCCTCTAAATTTCTAATTCTGCCCTCCATAGTATCAGTTCTGTTATTTAAGGACTCCAGATTTTCCTTTATCTCATTTATTGTGATTTCCATCTCCAACATTTTTGATTGGTTTATCTTTATAGTTTCAATATCTTTTGTGAAGAATTCCCTGTGTTCACTAATTTTATTCCTGATTTCATTGAATTGTCTTTCTGAGTTTTTTTTTTTTGTAACTAATTGAGTTTTGGGTGGTTTTTTGAGGAAGACTAGCCCTGAGCCAGCATCCATGCTCATTTCCTCTACTTTATATGTAGGACGCCTGCCACAGCATGGCTTGACAAGCGGTGTGTATGTCCGCACCCGGGATCTGAACCAGTGAACCTGGGGCCGCTGAAGTGGAACATGTAAAATTAACCTCTGCACCACCAGGCCAGCTCCTCATTGAGTTTTTTACAATATCTATTTTGAATTCTCTGTCATTTAGATTGTAAATTTATGTGCCTTTAGGACTGATTTATGGTCATATCTCTTCATATTATTTGATGGGTGGATTTGTACCTTCACATAGTGATGGTGTCTAGTCACAGATTGCACCTGCTGAAACTGGGCAGGAGGGCAGGAACTGTGTATTCTGCACCTGCTGTTATCCCTGGCAACTGTGCCTGTCTGAGCCTGGACCACTCCTTGAGCCCACAGTGCCACCCACCAAATGGGGAAGCAGTCACAGAGGTACTCAGGGCTGCCGCCACCTACTCCCACAGTCCTCCTGATGTGTAGTCCTACCTTTGGAGCTGTGGTGGTACTATGGGCATTTAAAGCAGCCAATAACTTATTCACTGGAGCACACAGATCCTCTGCCACCTCTTCCTAGGTTGCACCAGTCACTGCACTTTGTGGGCAGGGCCTCCCCACTGTGTCCAAGCTGGGCCACTCCCTGGGACTGTGGCAGCACTGTGGGCTCTCCCACTGGATGGGAAGGCAATTACACAGAGGCTCAGGGCTGCTGTCCCTTGTTCCTTCAGTCGTGCCAAGCTGTGTTCACACCCTTGGGGCCGCAGCAGTACTATGAGTGCTTCAGCTGGGAGAGCAGTTGCACATGTGCACAAGGCTGCCAGGGGACTGGAGAGTGTTCACCTATCTCCACCACCTCCCTTGGGGTAGCCCATGCACCTTCAGATATATAGCTGCACAAGTCTCTCAGGAGTCCTGTTATGCTGTGTATGTATCCTCCATTGATCAATGAATGTCCATTTAGTTGTAGTTCGAATGAGGAGCGATAAAGTTAACAGCTCATTCTGCCATGGTGTTGACATCACTCTTCAGTTTTACTTTTTAGAAATACTGTAATGATGTCAATAAGTTATAGAGCAGATTAAAAGATAGATTCTTTTCTTCATGACGATATTATCTACATACTAAAATCTGGAAGTGAAGAAATCTATTTGTCCATGGTTAGTGAGAATAGTGGATGTTGAAAACTATATTCTGAATAACAGAGTAGCTAACTGGTTTCTTAAAAATCGAGACAGACTACATGCAGAAGATATTGGTCAATAAGATTGAGAAAAGTAACTGTGTCTCTTCTACAAACAATGAGAGTGTGGAATATGTGCTCAGCTGAATAAGTTAATGACTAGTTTCCAAGACAGTACAGTGTTGGGGTTAAAATACTGGTTTTCCAGAAAGTGTGCATAGGTGTTAGATGAGAAAGTCTTCCTTTCACCAATAGTTTACTGAGAGAGAAAAGAGAAATTATAGCTCAAAGGGAATAATTAGGTCAAAGGGAATGAGAACTTTGTTCTCAGTATAAATCAATTTCAATTTTTTCCAAATCAGACCTCTTTTTCTATCATTGATTGAGAGAAGAATAAAAATTCACTATGACATAATGTATCAGAGCTTCATATCCCAGACTTCAGTATTTTGTTACAAGACAGTACAATCTGTAAGCTAGAAAAGTCATTTGAGAAATGCTCTGCTTTTATTTACTGGATAAACTTGTGACATAGCCAATGCCGAATTTATCTTCTTTTGACTCTGTTTTACATGTAAAACACTAAGCCACAGTATTATATTTAAGGTATTGAGCACAGTTACTGTGTCTGGGGTTGCAGTGTATCGTCAAATTAGACATTGTTCCATTGGTTCTTCTAATTGACTATAGAAACATGGAAATTTGATTTAATTTTCCATATTTGCATCACAAATTGACAATTGCAAAGTTATCCAGTAATGTGTTTAATGGTTATTCATTTCTAAGAACATTAACATGAATATATTTTCTTTGTCCTACTCTCCACACCCTAACAAAAAAGTCTTGAACTTTGAAATCGTCTTTTACTTATTTTTCTGGATAAATTCCTGTTCCCATTCCGCTCTCAAGCTCAATCAAATTTCTCTTCAAAATGATTCTTCTCCGAGTCAAAAGGTATAAACTTCTAGTCAAAAATAAACTAATTGTGAAGATGTAATGCACAGCATGGCAACTATGGTTAGTAATACTGTGTTGCCTACTTGAAAGTCTCTAAGAGAGTCAGTCTTAAAAGTTCTCATCATAAGAAAAAAACATTCTGTAACTATGTATGGTGACAAATGTTCAGTAGACTTATTGTGGTGATCATTTTGCAATATATACAAATATTGAATCATTATGTTGTACACCCGAAACTAATATAATATTGTAATCAACTATACCTTAATAAAAAAAGATGGAAAAATTCCAAATTGATCCTTCTCCATCTCCTTACATTGCCTCTGCCTGATTTTTGCAATAATCTCATACTCCAATCCCAGTATAATTCAACATGCGCCATATTTTCTCTCTCAAACCACTGTTAAAAATATCCTTTCTCTTTCCTTCATTCCATTCTTCCTTCTTTCTTTCATTTCTTCTTCATTCTGTCCAAAAGTCATTAGATGGGGTGATAAAGGTGGGAGCTCATATAGTAGACGGGTGTAGCATTAGTGTCTTTGCTGAGCATAGAGTTAAAACTTGAGCAGGGTAAGGAACGTATCTACACTGAAGGAGGCAAAGTCTACTTCAGCATGAAGTTGGTGTGAAGAAAGGGACATTGATCAAATCAGTAAACACATTGTCAGAGATGAGAGTTACAAGTAAGTAAGGGGAATGGCTACAATAATCTCTGTGTGCTTGCTTTAAAATTGAAGTTTTTCAGTGTGAACTCATGGTTAGATAGAAACAAACAAATAAATAAATAAATAAATAACCTATATTATATGTTTTATTTCTGACCCCTGAGAGGACTTCAAAGTAGATCTCTATTGTTACAATGAAATCATCTAACACCCAGATCTTAGTTTCTAAATATCATTCTCCACTAACAGAAACTAGGGTTTCTTAGAGAAATGGTTGATTCTGGGGCTGTCACAGGAAAGTATAAAATAAGCCTATAAGTGAGCAAGCGCTTAAAGAATGACAGGAGCATGCTGCCCCAGTTATCTATTGCTGCATGACAAACCACTACAAAATTTCATGGTTTGAAGAAATTTGTTATTCTCTCTCATGGTGGTAGAAGCTCTGCTGAGTGATTGTTGCTTGGAATCTCTCAAGATTGAAAACAATGGCAGCCGGTGCTGGAATCATAAAGTCTGACTAGACTGGATGTCCAGGGTAGCTCACACTGATGACTGGTAATTGATGCTGGCTGTTGGGTAGGAGCTCAGCTGAGGCTAAATGCTGCATGTCTTTACCCTGTGGCTGGAGAGTCTTACCAAATGATTTCTGGATTTTGAGAGGACCCTTTCTAAGAGCAAGTATTCCAAGAGAACAAGGCAGAAACTGTAAGACTTCTTATGACTTGGCTTGGAAGTAATGTGGTGTCACTGCAGCATTCCATTAGTTACCGAGAGCAAATCCAAATTCAAGGGTGGAAGAGGGCTACACAAATGTATATACACCAGGAAGCATGATTTGTAGGCAGGCCATTTTTGTATTCTAGATACTAGAGTCTGCCCTCTGGCTTCAGTGACTTACATCACTCCTACGGGCAAACTACACTAGTGTACCCCAATAATTCACCCCACCAAATCTCATTTGAGACAATATCAGATTCAGGTTTGATACTCTAGTGCAGAAAAAGTCCTTGGAGGTGGTTCCTTAGGTGCATTTCCTAAAATGCAGGTCTCCAGCCTAACAAGCACTAGTTTAGGTAAAATATGAAATGACTTTCACAGATTGACCTTATATTACCACACTTGAATCACATACTGTAAATTGAAAAACACCAGAATTTAATTAGGGATGTTTAAGAAAAATAAAATAATTTCATACCAAAGTAAAAATTGGAAGCATGTTGTAGAAGAATTTAGAAGACAGATCAACAGTTGGCAAACTTTTCTGTAAAAGACCATAGAGTAAATATTTTAGGCTTTACAGGCCATATGCAGTCATTGTCCCATATTCTTTCTTTTCTTTTTGTAATCTCTAAAAATGTGATAACCATTCTTAACTTCGAGACCACATAAAAAGAGACTATGATCCAGATTTGACCTGTGGACCATAGTTTGCCCACCCCTGTGTTAGATCAATAATTAGTAGATACTAGAATTATGAAAGAAATAGGGCAATATTGTGTTTAAAAAGCAAACGTGGAGTGTTTATGAGCAAATTTCTATCTTCAACATTTCTTAGTTGTATATGAGACCTATATCTCAAATATATAGATACTGAAAATATATCTGGTTATTATAAAATCCTTAAGTCAAATTGTGATTTACAGCAATTATAAAATTGGGGTACTGTGGTTCCTCAGAAAAATACCCCTTCAGTTTTTTAGAGAATTGAAAATCAAATGTAAGGGTAATACATCCTAATCTCAAGCCCAGCCATAACGCTTTCTGTGATGCATTTCTCCAGTGTATATAATTTGCTTTCATACGACTCCCTGTTTAGTTACTAAATATTTCACTTGAACTGCCGAGGGCTGTTCATCTACCAAGCAGTCTGCTGAGGAAGCAGATGCAAATTGTGCTTGGTCATCACGCTCTTGATTTTCTAATGGGCAAACTATAAAAGTTATTCATGCAGAGACTGGCGTTTTCCTGTTTGTTATTGAACCTGGAGTTAACTGTCAATGGACTGAGTGCTCCCTGAGTTTTAAGAACTAAACTGTTGGAGGGAAAATTTTTCAAGTTGTCTGCAGAGATGGAAGTCAATTCTAAATACAGTTACTCATAGGAGGTTTCTGCAGTTTGACTTCACGCCCCTCTGGGGGAAAGGCACAAATGAACGATAGTGAGCACAAGAGATCTTACTTGTTATTATCAAATCAAAGACTGATGGTTTCTCCCGAGGCAGAGGTGCATTGTGGTTAAGGGCACAGGCTCCGCAGGCTGAAAACCGGGGTTCAAAACCTGTCTTCATTGCTACTTGGCAGAAACTGAGCAAATTGTGTCTTCTGTTTCCTCATCTGTAAAATAGAGAAAAGAAGTATCTTATGGGTATGAAGACTTTTGAGAGGATTCCATCAGTTAATACAGGAAAACCTCTTAGACGAGGGCCTGAACTTTCAGTTTAAAAAAGGAGAAAAGAACTGTAGGCTAAAATGGTAGAGGGTTCCCCAGATTGCAGTCATTCATGAGTGGCTTTTATGATTTCTGTGTACTCCTAGGATTCACCTTCTTGAATTTTCCTCTTAATAATTATTATGTGTATTATTATTTATTTGATATTCTTCTGTAGGTATATGCAAATAAAACAAGATTTAAATGGAAGCTGCCATCACCATAAAGGAAAGCCAATATTCTTGCCATAAACAGAAGATAACAAACAAATGTAAACAAAAAATGTTATTTATTTCTAACTAGATCATGTTGTCTGCCAAATGCACTGAGCTTTCTCACTGATTAAAAGAAACCTTATCAAGTGTTAGTAAAAACAATTAGAAGACAATTGAAGTCTTCTGCATGAGAAAATTAGAAAATTGAAAGGAAATAGAAAAGGGAATAACTTTTTTAACTAAATAATTCATGTTCTTTGAATGCTTTTCTGTGCCCCACTTAAAATTATATCTCCCACTCTTGGGAAAACACTGCTATGCAGGAAGCTTTAGTCAGATCCTTAGACTCTAATTGGACTTTGATATAAGGATAGAGTTTAGATAATTATTTTCAACTCAATAATATAGAAAAGGGAACGGTGCAAGCAAATGCACCCAATCAGGTATGTTGACTAGTGCATTGCTGTTCAATCACTGGGTTTATGGGAAGGTAAATAGCTAAGAACTCTGTCAGTCATACTGCACAGGGCCACGAAGTCCAGGCTAAGTAAGGCAGACTGCAAGCAACAGACAACATGGAAGGATTCTGAAGATGGGGTAATATCCTCAGTTTCTGAAGCTCAATCAAATGTAGTCTAGAACATAGACTCAAGAAGGCAACACCTGGATGTGAGGAAACCAATGCCATGGTGGTTCCTGTTGCAATGAAAAGGAATCTACACGTCTTTGTCATAAGAGGCAAAGGTTGAGGAGAAAAATGAAGAAGAGTAGAAAAATGATGTGTTCCAAGTTTCAGGGTTGAATGACAGGAGACTGCTGGGACCATGACAGAAGACAAAAATTTAAGGAAAAAAAGGCTTAAAAGGAAACATGATTTTTAGTCTTAAGAACTTTGAATTTGAGACGTACTGAAGTATGCAACTGCATGAAACTTAGTCAGAGAAGTAGGTTTTACACACACACGTTAGCTCATGAATGGAGACATTAGCCTAGGAAACTCTCTAAAGGACCCACAGTGTAGAAAAGGAAGAGAAGCAGAAGTGCATAATGTGTTGAGTGGGAATATTGAACGATGCTGATGAGGAGGCTGCATGGTGAGGGAGGGAGAGGTCAGTATCCTATACAGTGTCTTGAGACCAAAAAGTAAAGGAGAAGTTCAAAAGGAAGATTGGATTCTCTAGTGCCTGGTGCTGCATAGAGGTCAAGCAGAATAAATAAATTTAAAACACTGGATTTGACAAATCAGGAGGTCATTTAGCATCTTTAGAAGTCACAGTGATGAAGGCAGACAAAGATTAAATAATAAATGAAAGAAAAGGGAAACAGAGAGTATAAACTACCAAATATGACTACTTTTGTATTGAAGTGTTAGCTACCAAACTAAAGTTCAAGTTCCTTATAGGCAGATGTCAAAAACAATAGTTATATGTTTCCCCACCAATTTGACCTGATGCCTTGCAAATGAGAAGTGATCAACATCTCATCATGAATTTATCGATTTATCCATTCATTAAACTGATCTTCATTAAGCACCTACAGTATGACCCTCACTCTGTTAGGCCCTGGAGCTACAACAGCTATAGGAGGAAACTGTTCGGCCTTCTCCCTCAAGGTCACCTAGAGTAATAGTGGAGATATTTATAACCAATTAATTACAAAGTGTGAGAGCCCCCAACAGAGTTCCACGATCACAAAGGAAAAGACTCAACTCTGTGTCTGGAAAGGTAAGTGAAGGCTTCTTGGATAAGATGTTCTAAACTTTCCTTATTAAAGTGATTGGGAAAGGCAACAGTAGCTGAAGAATCTTAAAAAAAAAAAGAAAGAAAAAAGAAATCCAAATGTTTGAAAGGTCCCGTCTTCCACAGAGAAAACCCTTTGCTCCAAGCATCTCGGGACTGCCTCTGTCCTTCACCTCCTCTTCCACTGTCCTTCCCCCAAATCTCACAACATCATCAAAAGCAAAGTTTTGGTACTTAAATCTAATTCTCTGACCCCATCACAACCTTAACCTCCCACAAACTGTGCTCTTTCTCTTAAATGTAATGTACATACCTGTTGAACAGCACAGCCGAGTCTCTGTGAGTCTCTGTGGTAGATAGTCTCCAAAACCGAGACTACAGACGACAATAGGTTGCTAAAATGACTTTATGTAGTTCGTGATTCCTTCACACATGGGCTAATTTGAAACCAAGGAAGCGAGTTTTTATTGGAAATTGATAAAACTGCATGCAGAGATGAAGTATCAAACACTGTGCTCTTGATGATAGTTTTGAATGCAGTTGCAATGACAGGTAAATTCCCAATGTTGCTGCACAGCCACACACGGGCATATTTTGTCCCTAACCCCTTCAATGCTGAAATGTGGATAAAATGATTAGGAAATTCTTTGTCTTCCCCATATTTTCATCCTGCATCAAAATACTCAGGCCTTGGCTTATTAATCTAGCACAATTAAGGAGGTTAAAAGAGATGGAGTTGAACTCTCACTCAAAATGAATTTGGAATGTTATTGTGACATTATATCTACCCTTTAGAAGTCACGAGCTTCAGATTTTTTGCAAAAACTATGAACTGTTCCTGTCTATTCTGTAAAATGCTACCACGTTAATGTCTGTAAAACATCCTTTGATCACTTCAGATCCCTGCTAACAAGGCTTGGGAGACATGGTCTCCCTATGGTCCGCAGGATCAAGCCCAAACTACTTTGCCCTGAAAGCCAGGCCCCCTCAGTCAATCTTCAACCTATCAGTTCAATTTCACATCCCAGTGCTCCTGTCCTGCGCTCTCTGACACCAATTTTGTTGTTTGTTGCTTCCATGATTAATTTATCTCACCTTTCTACCTAGTCAAATCCCACCTGATTTCCCCATATGTCCAGCTCAAATTTCTTCCACAAAATCTTTTCAGTCTACTCCAATTCAAAATGACCTCTCTCCTCTGAAGTTTTAAATTGCAATCGGCTGTACCATTTGGTGATGGGAATAACGAAATCATGAAGTCCTTTGCAGTCATAAAACAGAGGATAACTTTCAATGAGTGGGAATTTCTTATGAGCCACCTTCCTCCCCAGGGTCTCGCCTCCTGCAATTCTGTTCACCCCCCTCTGCTCTCCTTCTCATTGCTCTTTTCAACAAAATCCAGTTTGTGGACTAAGTTTTTTTAAAAAGTTTACCCTGTATCAAACCATGCCCAAGAACTCTATTTTTATCCCAAAATACTTACTAAGATATTATTTTAAATCACTGTTTAAGACAAACTTTGGTTACAGCTGCTAAAATATATATAAACTGTATAATTTTATAACTATATACAATTATAAATAATAAATTATACAATAATAAATTTATACATATGTGTATTACCATCTTTTTGGAACTGATCAAATAGTGGCCCAAAAGAAAATACCTACCACTCTCACAAAAAAGACCAGCCTAGACTTTGAGGCTCCAAATACAAATCTTTTATTACAATTATAGAGCTCATCTCCCTCCAACTCATTGTCCTCCATGAGATGAAGGAGAGAGAGATTTCTTAGGGACCTTTGTCTCTACCCCAAACAAAAACCACACTTCAGTCACGCAGCTTGCAAACTTCCTAACCACGGGATGACACTCCGCCCCTCAAACCAGTGCTGGGGTGAATCTGTCTCGCCATTCTGTTGAATTACTGAGCCTCATTTAGGGTTTTCTAGAGGCAGGTAGTTTTCTTTTGGAACAATGTGCTACGAAGCTGACACAAGTGGATTTATACAAGGGGATAAATCTCAACAAAACAGTACACAGCAGTTCAATTAACCTGCTTCAGGGGAGCCTAATGTAATTGCAGAAATGCAATCACTTCAGCGCAGGTCCTAAGGTTTGAAGCTAACTTTACTATCTGCGGGTAAATGCATCAGTGCTAGCTTTCCTTCAGGAGCTGAACTGGGGACAAACCTAACCAACAAAATTGCTGAGTAATAATCGACAGTAGAAAAGTCTAGTAGCCGTCCAGATTCCAAAATTTAAATAGTAAGATTCAGAAAACCCAAATCAATAAAAATGCTCTCAACTTTTGTTTTTTGACTTTAATATGTTAAAGAAAAGAGTAAGGACTGAGGAGTAGGAGTTAGGGTAAAGTCACTAAACATTAGATTTAGGAAAGACAAGTTGGATTGGATATATGTAATCTTGATCATGTGACTAGAGAAATGCTTACTTTTCTCCAGGAGTAGAAAGAACTGTTTCTAAAAAGAAAAACCTGAGAAGGACAGAGCATTCTACAAAATGAATTAGTCCTCCTTTTGCATGTGGGGGGCTGTCTTAACTGTTCAGTGTCCAGACATGCCCGTGCTGTACAGTAAGTTTCTGTGTGCAGAAACGTGCAAGAACAGGGAAGATCCAGTGAGGCACCTAACCAGCTCCACCAGGCTGGGTGCCCATTAAGTTTAACAAGGTCAAGAACTACTCCTACGGCCACCACCCAGAGGTACAGACCCTACCCTGCCAACTGCATTTTTTCCTAAGCTATTGGGTACCCATTTATTTCTTTGTGATAACAACCAATATTTATGAAAAGCACTATACTATACCAATATCTTTCTTATCCATCATTTCATTTGTTGCTCACAACAAGACTTTAAACTAAATTTAGTTTCATCTCATTTACAAATAAGGAAAATTTAGTGACTTGCTTAAGGTCACAGAGCTGGTAAGTGGAATCTGAACTCTAGATTCTCAATTCTGCATTATTTTTATCTTTTATCACTGTGTTTTACACAATTGCACAAAAGTCCACTAGAATGGCCTAGAAAAGTAAATTGTTTTGTTATTGTAGTTTCCAAACCCAGCCAAAGAGTATATTTTTTTCCCCCTCATCTAAGGTTTAGTAATACCAAGTCAGAATTTCAAATGTGGGAGGGAGGGCCAGGCACAGCGGTCTAGTGATTAAGTTCGGTGCGCTCTGCTTCAGCAGCCTGGGTGCAAGCCTACACCACTCGTCTGTCAGTGGCCACGCTGTGACAGCAGCTCACATACAAAATAATGAAGACTGACAATAGACGTTAGCTCAGGGCAAATCTTCCTCAACAAGAAAAAGAAGAAGAAGAAGAAGAAAAAAATGTAGGAGATAAGTACTTATTGTTATGTGAGATATATGATAAGAAACATCATTCATATTTCCTGATGAATGAATGAGATCAATTCACTAAAAATAAGCAAACGTAAATAAAAATAAATGCAAGATACTATTTTCACTTTCTTGATTGGCAATTTACAAGTTTGACAATAACAAGACTTTCTGGAGGAAACAAGCATTTGTATGCATTGTTTGTGGTAGTATAAATGGCAATATTTTTGTAGGGCAATTTAGCAATAGCCATCAAAACATAAAAGAGAGATATCATTTGACTCAGGATTTTCACTTTAATGATTTGCTTTATGTGTATATACTGGTAAAAGTTTACTGATATATATATGTGTGTGTGTGTGTGTGCGTGTACGTGTACGTGTATACATACATACATAAACATGTATATACATACACACAAATATATTTATTTTAACATTGCTTTATTGTTTTATTAACAATAACTGGGAATAAAAGGAAATGTCCATCATTTGATGAATGGATAAATGAATTATGATATATGCATAGATTGGTGTATCCCCAGATAAATAATTAAGGAGAAAAAGCACAATAAAAAAATCAGTGCAAATTTAATAAAACAAGCTTTGCTAAAGAAAATTATGTAGATATATGCATATTGTTTTCATAAACGTTATGAAAGAAACTGAGAATAATGCTTACATTTGGGGAGAGGTGTCAGGGGAGTGTGGGAGATGCTGGTTTCTCATTTGGTACCTTTCTGTATAGCTATGAATGGTAACTACATATGTATATGACTCCCTAGCTAGTGTCATTTACTTACAACAATATTTTTCATAATGAATCTTTAAGTTTGTCACAGATTCCACGATCTACTATTGAGCAGTGATAAGATAGTTCATGCCATGCTAGACTGTATCTTGAATATTTGCATTCTTCAAAGTTTGTGGACTATGTAATCTGATGGGACTAATTTCACTCCTTTGACTGGCAAGCTCATCTTTGCATTTAACGTTGCTAAGCATGAAATGGTTAGAAACAGCTGCTGAGCCCTGAAGTGAAATAGATGTCTGAGTCATTCAAAATATGCCTTCAAATATACCTTCAAACAAACACTGTAACTGTGATCGCCTCCAATAATAATCCCAATGACAGCCGGCAATGTTCCGGTCTAGAGGGGATGCAAGATCGGTAATTTCTATTTCTACATCTCCACTACCATCTACAACTACATCTCCACTTGTGCTTTGTTTTTGTTTTCATGCTTTGCACAGGAAATATTACATAGAACTCACTCCATGAAACCCTGAAAAAGAACGTCACCGGAACTGAAGGAAAAGAGTGTGTATGAAGGTCAGTAGTTCACACTGTAATCGCTACTTGGGAAACATTTTCATGCCACCCAGCAGAAAATCCAGTTCCAATATGAAGTAAAACTCTTGGAAACACACTTGGATAACGAGTGAGGCAGACTCCTAGACATAGCAGAGGGAACACGTGGGACACAGATGGGCCTGACTCTGCTTCACTTTGTGTTTATCCACCATAGCACACTCGCGAAGAAGATTCAGTCATCTTGCTGTACTACGAAAATGATTTAAGGGATAATAACAAGGGAGAAAGTAAAAGAAATCAATTTCTTTCTTATTTCTACTCTTGGAGAAAAATAAGGATATTAAAATTGTCAAATTACTTAGAGAAAAAAGATGTTTGTGATAACAATCAAGATCTGGATGGACATCAAGGGGTTGTATGAGAAATATAGAGAAATCAATGTTTTTTAATGGAAATTTCTTATTTAAATAAAACTAGCTATCTTTTATCTATTCACTGAATTTTTTAGTTGACAGAAATGGAAATGGGATAGGGACACACCAAGGGTAGATGGTGGACCTTAGATGGCAGTCCTGGGGACGCAGTTGTAGCACTTTCATTTCTGTGTGAGTTAGATTTCCTCCAAGTTATGCTAGAAGATTTAAGGAAAATAAAAAAAATTAAATAGTTTAAAAAAGGAGAACATTTGGGGGAATAATTTTAAGTAGTGATTTTTTTTAAACCAACAGCATAGTAAGTGGTCAGAATAGAGCTCCCTGGGTCACTGTCGATCTCCAGTGATGTTCAACATCTGAAAGACTAGCCAGGTAAAGTCTAATGAATACCCCAGAGGAAAAGGGCAGTTGTTCTTTCATTTGTACCTTTCAAACCAGCAAAACAATGCTAAGACCTCCCATCCAAGTAATTCAAGCAAAATATCAGCCTTCAAGGCTTAGATAAAAGCTCACGTTCTCTTTAGTGCCTTCGCAATGCCTACGGACAGAACAATGTTCTCCACCTCTGACGTGCACAGAGAAATGTATTTGTGCTTTTTCCCCCACATATATGCACATATACAAATTTGCATACATATATAAGTTTGCCTAGCCCAATCTTTGCCTTGTAAGATTCTTGTATGGATATTGTCTGTCAGGCTCTGTACAACCCCCATCCCTTCAATGCCCTGCAATGTATGCTGTGACCTCCATGAACCATGGTACTCAGGCTCCTTTGCCTATTGTTTCCAGGTAACTTTCACTAGGCTTTGGCAGGACACAGGAGGGTGGAAAGATGAAGACTTAGGAGTACTTCTTTCCCCCACTCCTCCTTGCTTGTCCGCCATCCTGGGGATGATTTCCTTCCCAAACATCACATCGCTTGTTGGACGGATCCTCTTCCATGGCTTCAGCTCTTATCCCTCCAGTCTCGGGCTGGGTAATATCTTCCCACTGTTGGTAGTCCCTGGGTTGTCACTAATGCTGGTTAGTTCTCTCAACTCTGTCCATATTCACTAAATAGTTCCTTCATCTACTGTTCTCAAACTCTTCCCAGTGTGCAATCCACTTCCTACTTCAAGCCTGCCAGGATCCTCCCAGAATTTAGATGTTCATTACCCTAGTGTTCTCAGTGCTGAAGACAAAGCCTCGAAGAGAGTGGAATGCATGAATGAATAAATGAAAACAGTACCAGGTTAGCTACCATGTAAAAGCAAAAAGAGAAACAAACCATGATCCTTATTGCAATGGTTACACTCCAAGGAAGAAAACGATACACAGGTGCATAAATTCAAGTAACTGCTCAAGGCTACAAATGGTGAGTAACGAATCAACAGGCCTCCATGTTGAGATCCCAGAAAAGGTGCAATTCCTTGCTGTAAGCGGAGCAAAGCTACCTAACACAGGGTAAAAAAATATTAACATTCAGCAATCTCACTAATTCCCCGAAAGGTAAACCAGGTAAGATAAAAACAACAACCCAACACTTCTCTGCCGCGTGGGTGTGCTGGCAGCTCTGGTTAGTTAATATTTATAGAGCGCTTTGAAGATGAAAAGTGCTAAACATTATCTAACAGCCCTGTAAATGCAAATGTGTCAGGTCTCATGAAATTTAACAGAAATTAGAGAGTGGCAAAGTACTCACAAATAAAAAATGCTCAACTAAGGCTTTGCATTTAAAGAGGCCAGATGGGGGAGAAAGGCTTTTCCCCAGGGTGGAGAATCAAGCTAATCTATGCCCCACCCCGCCCCCACCAACACACACACTGCAGAAATGTTTAATTTAAAGCCTGAAGGATGATGCACTTTGTAGCAGCGTGTAAATCAATGTTTTATTAAAGCCTGTGAATTACTATGCAGAAAAATGCAAATCACAATAAAACACATCACAAGCAGATCCCACCCCGCTCTGTTCTCAGTGGAGCAATTAGCGAGCCTCGCTCTGGCAGGTGGGGGTAAAAGCTAACCAAGGTGGGCAGTTTTCTCTCTTGCTTGTGGAAACTGCAGAATCTCCCACTTCACCCACAGAAGTACAGTCAAATTTTCCCCTCACTACTATTTTTTAATTTGCGTTTTTAAAATGCTGATGGTTTTCCCTCCATTGGCTTTAATTACATCTAGCCTAAGAGGCTTGCCTGGCCTTTTCACACAAAAGAGAGGAGCTCGCACACCGTAGCATTTCTCTCCAGCTTATCCATCAGTTACAAGGCTTGGACTTGATATCGTTAAGCTTGTCTGTTTGCAGACTGATTTTATTTATTCAGAATTTATATATATAAACTAGACATCTGGTTAAAGAACCAGAACTATGGCTTTAATTCCAGCATAATTTTTCAGCTGCTTGGTCAGGACATGAGCGCAGGTTTACAGGGGTTTTTTACCATAGACAAGAAAAAGCATCCAGGCAACAAATCCTTTTCAAAGAGTACTGAAATGATGATAAATAACATCCGTTGAAATTGGATGCAAGTATAAAGAAAAAAGGGTAAAAAAGAAAGAAATGTAGGAAATACAATGCAAAATGAGTTCTAAGAAACATTGTATGGAAAAATATATTAAAAAAGAGAATAGTAAAGAGATCCTTAAGCTGCCTTGAATGTGCAAGTTTTCCATTACTAAAGGAAAGAGGAAGAAGCAGAAGCTATTATTGCCATTATAATCCGTAATCTTATTTTATACTTGGGACTTGTGAAACTTTTCTTTCAAAGAAGGCCCAGAAAGGCTTCACTGCTATGCATTTTGTTAAATAAATATGGCAGAATAAAGAAATCACAGACAATAAGATATTGTACGAGCTCCAGATAGGTCTTTAGGGCTCAGCGCTTCTTGATATACTAAGTAATTGAGTGTCTGTGACAAAATAAACCGGAATTGCCGCGATTTCATATTGCTGATACCTTGAACACTTAATAGCTAAGTGAATTTCCAGTGGGTATATTTTGTGCTATTTATGAGTAATAGAATACGTGTGAGAATCAACTTTTCCATTTCTCAAGCGTTGGGCTTTGACCATCAAATGAGACACGATGTGTGAAAACGATTTAAAAATTGTAACATTTGCAACAAATATTAGGCTTTATTAGCTTTTTCAAATGCTGTAATACTTTTGAAAAAAGAGTAAAATATTGATCCACCTGCATTTGAATTTATAAGCCAGTAATAATAATGATAATAATAATGATAATAATCCCCATTCTTTCTCATGAGCTAATCAAAGATCCTTTTCTTTTTTTTTTATTGAGTTATTGATAGGTTACAATCTTGTGAAAGTTCAATTGTACATTAATGTTTGTCAGTCATGTTGTAGGCACACAACTTCACCCTTTGTGCCCACCCCCCACCCCACCTTTCCCCTGGTATCCACTAAACTGTTCCTGGCCCATAGTTTTAAATTCCTCATATGAGTGGAGTCATACACAGATTATCTTTCTCTCGCTGGCTTATTTCACTTAACATAATTCTCTCAAGGTCCATCCATGTTATTGCAAATGGAATGATTTTGTTCTGTTTTGCAGCTAAGTAGTATTCCATTGTATATATGTACCACATCAAAGATCCTTTTCTAATCCATCTTTTCACACTAAATAATTTATAAACTAAGAGTCCACTTAACACAATAGACAATATGAAGGGGAGGGGCATGTTTCTTACCTGGCATCCCCGACTTATGGTATTATTCTATTCCTCAATTTGGAAATTTTTGACAGTAGGTAACTAATAAAGACATCTTTTATTTTAAGCAAATATATATCTCTTTAGAATATACACTCATTTAATAAGTGAGTAATTCCACCAAAGTAGCTATCTCCTGTGTGGTGTGCCCCCTAACCCAAGAACTACAGTGGCTGGTCCTTAATATTCTAATGGAGTTATGGAGAGAGATAACATTGTGGTATCCTAAGGTGTTTGATGAAGTTCTTTTTTTTCATATAAATGGCATCGAAAATGCTAGCTACATGTGTTTAAAATATTTAGATTGACCCTATGTATATACGATTTAATTAGCTTTCTGAGGTTAATATTGAAGAAATTACTATTTAAAATATTTGCTTAGTAAAAATTGCTTTCTAATCTGAAAAACAACTCTTTACCAATTGACTATTTTGTGTGTTTAGCCCATTTATAAACTTAGAACTATCTATTCGGTAAAATCTATTACAAATCCCTTTGAGCATCATAATTCTGGTTCTTCTTGGGTCAGACCACAATTTCAGGAGCTGTGATATAAGCATAACCAAAGCTTCATGCTCACTAACACCTGTTTCCAATGAGAGCATCTTCCCAGTTGCCCTGATGACCCTTCTGTCTTTAGTTTGTACCCAGATCCTGCAGAGACTGCCTGCCATGGTCAACAGCGACTGTATTCCTCAAATGCAAATTAACACCTGTTCCCCTCACCGAAGTATGACTGGGCAATAAGTAGAAGCTACATCTATTCCTCTAACGTCAACTTATAACAGTCTTCTCCTTTATATTTGCCTCTATGTATTAAAAATGATGCTAAAGCAGTGTAAAATCAATATTGTTTTAATAAAGTAAAGGAAGAGCCAAGGGGAAAAAATCTGGTTATGTTATTTTTTACGTTAGATTACACTGGATGATTTTACAAAAGCAGGGAATACCTACATACAAGTTTTATCGTTGTTACTAAAATGCAGCTTAAGAGAATGAGAAGTTTATGCTTATAGACTCTAAAAAATATTTTAAATGTTATTTTAAATTTCTTCCTTCTCATTCTTTTAACATTATTTAATAAAATTGCTCAAATATTTAATGTTTGATTGTTGATAACCAATGTTTCTTTGCCTAACAGACTTGTGCTACAGGTAGCTATAACTTTTACTACAGAAGTTAATGGCATTTCTCCAAATACCTATAGAAATGTGATTATTTTTCACATACATTAGAATACCATCATCTCATTTCAGTGAGAATGAAAAAAAAATTGATGTTGGAAGTTGTAAAAGTAATAAAAATAGGTACAAATGAATTTCACTATGAAATATTGCTATTAAAAAATAAGAAATGCCACATGAGAATTTCTACTTTGGCCAACATAGAGTAATACTTCCACCTGAAACAATAAAAAAAATACAGGCAATATTTATAGAACCATGGTGTTCAAGACTTTGGACCGCAGGCAATATGGGACAGTGATCCTAGAGAGATGACGCAGAAATGAGTTAAGCTTTACCATTGCCCCACCTTACTGTATTTTGAGAGTTTCCAGGCTTCAGCTTAAACAGGAAAACTGAAGCAGCGCCCAGCATATGATATGAGTTGAGGAGTCAGAGCTGAACATCTTGAGTGGCCAAGGGGTCCTGCGTTCACAGGACAGAGTATTGAAAAGGAGAGAACTGCACAGCGCGAACTCCAGGGACGTGCAGAAGGCCCCCTTGAGTGCTCAGCAGAGGACTGACCAGTGCCTGTATGTGAGGAAACGACCTGGGGCTCAGGAAAGAATTACCCGAAAGGTTTTGAGGGAGCCATATCCAGCACTAACAGAGAGCTGGAAATAATACCTGTTCCCATCAGCCAGACCCAACAACTTCATAATTCACTGGTGTTGGGCACAATACTCAGAAGACCTTGTCTCAGTCATAGGGAAGAATCAGACTTACACTACATATCACTGGTCCTGCCTAGCAAATCTTAAAAGCAAGACGGAAAAAACTAAAGTCTTTGCAAGTAACTTAACTGCTGTCCAGAAAAAGCTGAAGCATATTGGTAGGAATACAACAATATTCAACAACCAACCAGATAAAATTCATAGTAATTGGCATCCTCCTAAAGCCGTACAAAGAAGCAAGAAATTTCTCCACAATAAGGACAAAAATCAAATAATCAAAATGACCCAGAACTGATAAAGATGCTAGCATTAAGGATAAGCACATTGAAAGAGTTATTTATTCCATATTTCATATGTTGAAAAAGTAGACACAAGTAAGTTATAAAAAAAGATAAAAATCAAAATTTTAGAGACTAAAACTGCAATGTCTGAGATGAAAAATGCCTTGAATAGAATTAATGGAAGATTAGACATTAATCTATGCAGAAGAAAAGATTAGTAAAATAGAAGAGATGGAAACTATCCAAAAGGAAACACAGAGAGAAAAAAGACTCAGAAGAAATGAACAGAGCAACAGTGAGCTGCAGCCTAATATTTGTCCATTAGAAGAGGAGACAGAAGGGGATCAGAGAAATTATTTAAAGAAGAATAGCTAAATTTTCCAAATTTGAGGAAAACTACAAATTTATAGATCCAAGAAGCTCAATAAACTCCAAGTAAAAGAAACATGAAGAAAATTACACCAAGGTACATCATAACCAATTTCTCAAAACAAATCACGGCAAATCTTAAAAGTAGTCAGACAAAAAGAAACATTATGTATAGAGGAAAAAACAACGATAACTATACATTTCTCATCAGAAACAATAAAAACAACAAGACAGTGGAACAACATTTTTAAAGCATGGAAAGCAAAATCTGTCAACCTAGAATTCTACATTGAGGGAAAATATTCTTCATAATTGAAGAAGAACTAAAGACATTTTCATACATAAAAAGTGGAAAGTATTTATCACAAGCAGATGGGCCCTACGAGAAATGTTAAAAGAAGTCCTTCAGGCTGAAGGAAAATGGTAATAGATGGACATCTGGATTTACCTAAAGGAACGAAGAGTACTGGAAAAACTGAGTAAACGTAAAACATTTTTCCTTATTATTTAAGCCACTTTAAAAGGTAGCTGACTGTTAAAAATAAAAATACAATATATTGTAGAGTTTGTAACACATGTAAAAGTGAAATATATGACAACAATAGAATAAAGCCTAAGAGGGGCGCCATGCAAGTATACCATTGTAAGGTGCTGATTCCATATGTGAAGTGGTAAAATATCACTTGAAGTAGATTGTGTAAATTAAAGATGTAAACTATAAACCTTAAAGCAATCACTAAAATAGTGAAACAAAAAGTTACAGCTAATGAGCCTACAAAGGAGAAAAATGAAATCATAAAAATTCTGAATTAATCCAAAGGAAGGCAGGAAAAGAAAATAATGGGACAAATAACATATGGAACAAATAGAAAACAAACAGCAAGATGATAGATGTGAACACAACCATATCAATAACCACGTTAAAAATAAATGATTTATCTAAACACCTCAAATTAATGTGCCAACTGCTGTGCCCAAGTTGTTTGGTGAATTATATCATTTAATCCTCAAAAGAAACCTATGAGGAGATAGCTGCTCTTATCCCATTTTACAGATAGTTCAGTGAAATTGCATAATTTTCCTTTCCTTTTGTTAGAGGAAAGCAGCAAACCCAGATCCTAGGAATCAGAATAACCCCACTCCTCCAGGAGATAATGCTTTACGAATGTTAAATAGCAGAATAGTCAATTTCAATGATCAAGTCATAATTTTTACAACATCCGCAGTATATATTTCTTCATACTAATAAATGCACAGCCCATGGGAAACCAAAAATTTCATTGGTTTATTTATTTGTGATAATTTTAAAATTGTGTTGCCAAATCTTTAATTCTAGATTCTAGATTCTGCGCAGTCCAATATTTTCTAGAACCAAGCTTCCCACACTGCTTCCCAAGGAGCTGTGACCTTACTGATCAGTATAATCACAGACAATAATCTCAGAATGATCTTCCACCTACTCTAGTAAGAATAATTAGTGTCCATATTAGCCTCACCATACCCTGCTCATGTATATATGCATTTATTTATCTTCTTTGACTTGAAAATCAAAGATGAGTTGGCAAATGGAATTGAGGTAAAAATCATATGGTTTAGGCAAGGAACAGTAAGTAGATCCTTAAGTGGAGATGCAAAGTATGAGTCGAAGACATGAGGCAGGATGTAGTCAAAAGTCTTGACTCTAATACAGACTCTGCAAAACATCATCTGTTACAGAAGGAAACTGGTGTTACATTGAGGCTTGCTATATGGTAAGGATTGTGTGAAGCATTGTACATTCACTGCCTCTTTTAATCCTCACGAGGTTACATAGTTTTGAAATATCAGTTTCTATTCTCAGTAATTCCTTCTACTTTCTGGCCACTTTCTCATTGAGTCAGTCACTTGATATTCCCTACGCGTGGAAAGGATGACCTGTGAGATCACAGAAACAAATAAACAAAGGCTTGTTCTTGCTTTTTGGATTTCAAATATCTAGGTCTCAAGAGAGTGTGAGGAACTCATACAATATAAATAGATTACGTAAAATTAATAAATAAGAGAGAATCTATACATCCAGGGACAATAAAGGAGGAAAGGAAATGGGAAGAGACTCAAGGGATATAGAGAAATGGAGATTGGTCAAGACTAGGATAAGGGGTCCGGATATAGAAGAAGCTTGTGGAAAGGAAATAAGTCACCATCCAAGGACTACCAACCTCTGCTCCAAGGCACACCATTCATTGTCAGTGACAAGGAGTTCTGTAGGAGCAGAATCAGTGTTCACAAACTGTCCAGGCTCCATGTGTGTGAGTACATGTACCCTTGGCACCTAGGAAATACATTAATTATCCTTTTAGTGGCTTCCAGTGAGGACTTTCCTTTGATAGCAGCCACGTTGTTCTAGCTGATGGTCCTGAAGAGTTGATGCCCTTTGGTTTCCCTATACTTTGCCCAAAACATCCCTGCCTAATTTACCTTCCGCTTTTCATGAAGTATACTTTTACATTTAGGCTCTTCCATGGAGAATGGGCTTCTGGACTTCTAGAGGATGGTTGAAAGTGAAAAAGGGGAGACTCTTACTTTTGTACTTGGGCTTGACTTAGTGAATCAGTTTCATATTTCTCCTGATCCAAGTTAGAGGTAAAATACATAATGTTATTGTTAAAACAGCCCCACTCGGTAACTGTTCTAATTCTGATAAGACAGAGAAGAAACCAAGGGTTCACAAGAGCTAAATTAAATAATTTATTAGAAATTCAAGTCTAGGTCTGTCTATATATCCTTTTTTTAAAAATACCACTTAGCTTTGGTCATGGATATAGAAAATATCAAAATAACTTATCTTTTACAGGAAGAAATTTTCACTCTTGATAGGTTTTAGGTAGCCCCAAAGTTTCTGAATTATAAAAACAAACTGACTAAACTTCTAAGCAATTCATGGGAAAAAGAATATGCAAAATTGATTATATGAAATATTTAGGATGATATAAAGGATTAGCAGGGAGACACTATAAATAATATATCATAAAAATAATATGAACATTATGCTAATGTATTTGAAATTCTAATTAATTGGACAATTTTATAGAACAAAATAATTTCCAAAATCAATTCAAGAATTGGTTAGACTAAATATTGGAAAACTTTTCTTAAAAATGGCTAGATAATAAATATTTTAGCCTTTCAGGCCGTATTGTCCCTGAACGATGACTCAACTTTGCTGTTGGAAGTGTGAAAGCAGCAAATGACCACATGTAGAAAAATGAGTGTGGCTTTTCCCAGTAAACTTTACTTGCAAAAATAACCAGTGGGTTAGATTTGGCTTCCAGGCCCTTATTTACCAATCTCTTGATTAGACAATAGCTGTTATAAATATTAAACCAGTGCTCAAGAATATACCTACAAAATAAACTCTATTTCCAGATTACTTTATAAATGAATTTACCAAACCCTGAAAGACTAGACACCCCCGGATGCAACTGTTCCCAAGGAAGGAAAAAGAGGGTAAGACACAAAACTCTTGTATCTTAGTATAAGATTGACACCCAAACTAGATAAAATAATATGAGATTGGATGTTTTTAAGCCATTTTCGCATAGAAATGAATGTCATAAATAATTAGTAAGTCAAGTCTAGCCATATACATCAAAAAGAACGTAACACAAACAAATCGAGTTTCATCCCAGGGTTGCCTAGATTAAAAGAGGAAAATCATATTAACGTATCAAAAATGCAGAGAAAAAATCATATAAAATACAATACTTGATCGTGCTTAAAACTCTTAGCAAAGTAGGAATAGAAAGTAAATTGTTTAACTTGAAAGAGAATATAGACCAAGACCTTATAAAATTTTTGTAATGATCAAACTCTAAAAGCATTCCCATGAAAATAAGAGACCAGAGAAACATAATCAGTACCATGTCTACATTTTACATAAAGGACTAAATAACACAATGAGACAAGAAAAGATAAGAAAACTAAAGACTGGAAAGAAAGAAACCAAGTTATCATTATACTTCAGATACTTGGCTGCCTACAAGGAAAACCTGAGAACTTATAGCTAAATATTGAAAATAATAAGAGAATTCTGTATTGCATGATACAAGCTCAATAAACAAAAGTGATTACTATTCTGTTGTATCAGAAACAACTAATTTGAAAATATAGTATTTTTAAAAACATCTCATTTATAATGACTACTAAAACTATGGAGATTCTTGGAATAAATCTAAAAGTTAGAAACAGAAAAATTTTAGAGAATATTGTAAAACTTCATTGATGAATAAAAATGCCATAAATAAGTGGGGAAAGTATCCACATTTATGCATGGAATAATGCAATATTTAAAAATATTGTCCTCCTCATATACATACAGGTCAAATTAATCTAAATATATGCTTTTAATGGTATCAGGTATTCATGTGACATTCTTTTTTTTTCTTTTAAGATTTTTACATTTTTATTCTTCTTCCCCAAAGCCCCCCGGTATGTAGTTGTATATTTTTAGTTGTGGGTCCTTCTAGTTGTGGCATGGGGACACCGCCTCAGCATGGCTTGATGAGAGCAGTGCCATGTCTGCACACAGGATCTGAGCCGGCGAAACCCTGGACCCCCGAAGCTGAGCGCGAGACTTAACCACTTGGCCACGGGGCCGGCCCCTCATGTGCCGTTCTTTAATTTTACATGTTTAACTGTTTTGCTTTGCAGTCCTCCAAAGCAGTCTCAATTTCAGTAAGGTCCTTTTACCATGTGGTCAGTACTAGAGCAGATTCTCCTAATATGGGTCAAACTTCCTAATATTTGATAGATTTGTAAAATATAATGGCACATATGTCACACATAGCAACACAAGCTTTTATCATCTTTTTCCCATACAAAAGTAGAAGCAAGTACATTTTGAAAATACATATAATTGCAAGCAAGAGGGAACAAAAATTACCCATAATTCTACCATCTGTATAAACAGGATTGACATTTGGTGCATATATTCCTAGTTATTTTCCTAGATACATTTATTTTGCGACTTTTATATTTTTTAGATAGATATCTCCACTTTGTCTTCCTAAAACTAAGGCAGAAACTGCGTTAGGAAAGGAAATGCAGCCAGTATATAAGCATTTTTCTCTGGACCTTTGTACTGTCTTAAATATACATATCAGGTCTAGAGTCATGAGCAATATTCAAGATCAATGTTCAGCATTTGCTTTGGTTTACCTATACCAGAAAATACACTATGCATTCATTCAATAACTTTGCAAACCACCTTCCCCAATGAATCTACCCCTTTGAATCTCTAAGAAGCATTAAACCCATACCAGAGATTGATTTTGTTTATTTAGGAAATGCCAACATGTCTGATCTCAAAAATAAGCTATTCATAGGAACAGAAGTGCAGCTCAGAGATGCAGCTAAATCAACAATAAAACAGGACACTTCCTTTGGCTATATTTTAATTTCACTCTCAGGCAATCACTAGGTGGGCTGTGCTGTCATTTAGAAGTTTTACAATGCCAAATAAGAGATTAAAATGTGCTGATTTGAAAACATTTACATCATTTAAAATGAATACTAGTTAACCTCTAGGGTCTGCGCTATGATGCATTAGTCTACATAATTAGGAAAGTGTAAACTTTGCAAGCATTTTGTTTCTAAACATATTTGGGTTTTTCTGTATTCCACTAAGTTGAGGAGAGCTCTTCCCCATTCAGAAATTTTACCCAGACATATGCAGAGGACTGCACTTCTGCTCAGTCAGGTCAGACAAATCATTGTCTTTGCTCCATCTTCCTTCTTAATAATACACAGGGAATGTATAGATGAGACGCAGTCTTTTTTTATTTCCAATTTTTCATTCATCCTAGGTTTTCATTCTCATATTTTGCAAATATTGAGTCATTATTTCTCTTACCATTGAGGCCAATGACTTTTCTTCATTATTGCACATGAATCATTTTTATTTTCCTGATGTTAATATTCAAGGTTTAGTGATGTTACCAAAATTATACATATTCACTCTGATACCTTGATTACAAAAATGGCCTCAGATCTTCCCTGTCCCTGTATCCACATCCTTTACAAGCCAACTTCGCAGCATTTCTCATTGACTGGTAGAGCTGAAGTCTCTACCCTTGAGTCTACACTGAAACTCTGATTTACTTTGGACGGTACCACATCGTTATGCCAGTTCGGAGCCAAAGCCTCATGAGGTCTTGCACACATTTACTTATTTTCAACTGCCATTTCAACAAGTTCAGATTTGCCTGTTCTCTGATGGGAGACAGAGTGAAGCAAAGATGAGCCATGCCAGCTGAAGGCATCACAGACCAGCTGGTTCCCAGCCAACCTGAGAGCGGACTGCAGTCACATGAGTGAGCCCAACTAAGATCAGGGGACCCACGAGGCTGAGCACAGCTCAAACTGCTGGCACGCAGAATATAAGCCACATAACAGCTTTTCTTTTAAGCCACTAAGTTTTGGAGCATTTGGTATGCAGCAAAAGCTAACTGATATATTTATCCTATACTTTCATCATTTTATCTGTTGGAATTCAGATTCTCCCTTAATTAATTCACATTAGAAGCCACATTCTGATTTGGTGGACTAAGAGACATTAGGAAAGCAAAAATACATTAATATTTTGAACCAAACATAAGAAGCTCTATCTGTAAATACCCAGGTGGGATCATAAATATCTATGTTGTCAGCTTGCCTTTCCATGGAGACACATACATCAAATAGCCTAAGAGGCTGTTGTGGTTTTAATGGTGATAATAAAATGTAGCCCCTGGTGGAGACTATGGTAAACACTTTATAAGTCTTGTCTCAATTTTACCTTATAGCAACCCATAAAGTAAAATTAATATCATCACTTTTTTGCAGATAAGAGAATTGAGTTTTGATGAATTTAAGTGATTTTCCCAAAGCCTACAATGAAGTAGAATAAGATTAAATGAATAATCTCTGACTCCAGAGCCTGAGAGTAGAACCATAAAGTATGCTGCCTACAGTGATCGAGAAATGTAAAGAAGGGGTGATCTTTTATATGGTTTCAAAGTATTTACCATCCATCCAAATTCAACTGGGAAAATCTAACGTGAAAAACCAGGTAACGTTAATGTTTCTAAATTTGAATCTCAAGAAATTTATCAGTTCTCAATCAACTCACCAGGCTAACAACCCACCAGTTCAACCCATTGATGTTATGTTACCACAGCAAAAGTAAATTCAAGCAATGATAAAATGTCAGCAGACATAACAAGGACTATTACTCATTATGCAAGTAACTTGCTCTTACAAAGCTAACGGGCTGACAGTGGTATCATATGAAAGTCAAGGTGCAAATCTAGTTGAGGGAAGAATAAAAACGACTAGAAGAGAAACTGAATGCAACCTACTTTTATGAATTGGTAAACTGTCACCTACGTTGATACACAATCCTGTATCCACAGTTTCAACAACCACAATGCTCTGAAAACTGAAAAAATTTGGTAAGTTGAGGGCATATTCATTGGGCAAGAAAATCTGGACTGAACTGATATGATGCTATTTATAGTCTCTGTTTATGCCGCTTAGTGTGGTTATTCATACATTTCATTAAAAAAAAGGTTTTTGATTACATGGTTCTGCTTCAAGCCAGGCTGCAAGTGCTATGTAATATAGAATATATGTGCTGTACAAACTTTCTAAAGTTTAAGAAAGTCTTATCTCTAACACAATCTGAAAACAAGAACTTCAGATAAGTGAAGTAAACTTGAAGTATGATTTGAGCCTGAAATTCAGCCAATACATTGTTCTTCCTCATACCTATAACAGGATTCATCACTCATTTCCATTTTAGTCTGAATGAGTAATCAAATACTTTCTTGGGAGCACATTTTGATAAGAAGAAGAAGAAGAAGAAAAAGAAGAATCTGAAGTCCTTTTCTTTACTTCTACCGTAGTTGGTTTTTAAAATACAAATACGTCAACACACAAAAAAAATGAAATACGCCTTCAGAATAAAATATTAATGTCATAAGTTTAGGTAACATAAAAAGAAAAGTTTTCAGATAACAGAAATTTGGAGGTGGTTAGTAGCTATGGAAAGAATGACAGGGACGTGATATCACCCTTCATCATGGTGGGGACTCTGGAGATATTGTCTGAACTTGATGGGAGAGGGCACTGAAAATTTTGGATATTATTCAAAGTTATGTGCAAATAGTAGAAGAAGTAAATGATAATATAATTATCAAGCTTGGGAGTTAGGGATGAGGGCAAATGAAAAGCAACTCAAGTGGACTAAAGCTCTGGCTTTCAAAGTGGGAAGTAAACAGATAAGACTCAAGTTGATAAAGGAAGAAATATGTCATTTGAGTTACAACGCTAACTTTGAGAAGAAAGAAAGGCAGAAACAGTTTCAAATGCTTGCTTCTGGGGAATAGGATGAGGACAGAAGGGGTAGGCCAGAGATTGATTTTAATGACTTTGATAACCATTTTAAAAAATGAAAAGAGGCTGCCTCAGTGGAGTAGTGGTTAAGTTCATGCACTCGACTTCACCAGCCCAGGTTCCTGGGTTTGGATCCTGGGCACGGACCTACTCCACTCACCAGCCATGCTGTGGCAGTGTACCACATACAAAAAAGTAGAGGAGGATTGGCACAGATGGCACCTCAGGACTAGTCTTCCTCAAGCAAAAAAAGAGGAAGATTAGCAACAGATAGGAGCTCAGGGTGATTCTTCCTCAGGAAAAAAATAAAAATAAAAAGTAGAAATAAGAAGTAAAGAAAGCAAAAATGTGGTAGTGTTAGTTGACTAAAATAAAGCAGTCATGGGCTAGAAAATGAGCACGTGGTGGTCACTTTATGAAGTGGTTGGAGAGGGGGACCTGACTTACAGAGGAGGGCAGCTGAGAGAAAATCTGAAGTACAAGTACTCCAAGCAGAGAGCTCCTGTCCAGAGGTGCTCTGCGGAAGCCAGCTTGGAGTGTTGGAAGAAGAGACAGGAGGCCAAGGAGAGCTCACTAAAGAGCAGGGAGGGCTGCCAGCATCAGGTGGTGTAGACCCGTGTAGGTTATGGCATGAAGTTTGGATCATATTCTGCATAGAACGGTTTTAAGTAGTGGAGGTATATGTTCTGCTTTTGATTTAGAGAGACAATACTGGCCTCTCTGCTGGGGGTAGACTGCAGGAGGTAAGAACTAAGGCAGAGGGTCTAGTTAGGGTCTTCCTGCCATGAATCGGAAGAGAAAGCAATGATTTGATGAACAGTGTTTGAAGTGCTAAAAAACAAAATTCAACAGCGTAAATTTGAAAACCTACTTGGCTTTATTAGGCGATTCATGAGTCTGGCAGCATCCGGTCTAGCACTTACAAGGCCGCTCCCCAGGGGTGGTACAAAATGGAAGCATTCTATAGGAAGAAGGGTGGGGCAAGGGAGTCATTACAAAAGAAGATAGGTTATTTTAGGCCAGATCATCTTAATGGGGGAAGGGAATGGCAGGGGTTTTATCATGCAGATAACCTCATGAGTGCTGATCAGGAAGTTTCAGAATGACTGTTTTAAAGGTCACATTTCTGAGAGGGGTTGAAACTGCAATTAAGTCTTGGTTTGCTGTCCTAGGGGGCAAATGACTCCATTTTGGGCCTGCTGCCTCTTTTTGAACAAATTTTGAGATATATTTTTGGAAGTAAATTGAACAAGGCTGACTCATGGATTAGATGTAGTAGGTGAGGAAAAGTGGAAAAACACTGGGGACTCCAAGAAATGGGGTGAATAGTGGTGATTTTAACTGTCCTGGGGAAGACTGGCACAGAGACATTTTGGGAGCAGAAACCCTGAGTCTCTGGTGCATGTTCAGTCTGAAATGTCCGTTAGAAACTCAAATGGAGATTCTGTGCAAGAAATTTGAGATGAATCTGGAGGTCAGGAAAGAGTTTAACCGCTGACGTATATTTGATAACTGTCAGCATAGAGGTGATACTTAATGTGAAGAGGAGCTTACCCTAGGAAATAGGGTATGTAATAAAAATAGCTAGTGTTTATTACCTGCTTATTATATGTCTACACTCACCTAAATGCTTTTTACATGCTATGTTGGGGCATTCCCAAGGCCACCCCTAGGTTCGATGATTTGCTGGGAGGACTCACAGGGCTCAGTATATGGTCATAATCACAACTATGATTTATTACATCCAAAGGATACAAACAAATCAGCAAAGGGAGAAGGCACATGGGATGCAGTCGAGGGAGACCAGACACAGTCTTCTCCCAGTGGAATCACACAGGACATGCTTCATTTCTGCAGCCATCATTACCACACAAAATCGGGGTTCTCTTGCCTGATGCGTGCAAAAAAAGCTAATTAATTACAGCATCAGCTGTTGGGGAAAGGAAAGCAGCTTTATTCTATAAGATCGATCTGCAAGGAGACAAGGGGCGTTTGCCCTCATGTCTACCTCTCTGATTTCAGATTTAAAAGGTTTTAAGAAGTTAAGGAGAATAGGCTCCCAAACAGAAACACTGGCCAGACAGGTTTTGATGGGTGGGCTTCAAGCATTTATGATAAGGTTCTAAACAGTTATGGTAAGGTTCCAAACATTTATAGTAAGCTGGGGAAAGAACACCAGATCTTCCTGAATGATGGACCCCGAGTTTCTGCTAAGAGTTGGACTTTTCATTCCCTGTCATGTCCTGGTCCTTTAGTTCAATGAGGAGGAGAATCTGTCATTTCTCGGTCATTTCAGGTCAAAATTTCTTCTTCTGTGCATGCTCTGGCTACCTGACTTTGCAAATTTTCTGAAAGACAATTTCTGAGTTATCCTGTTCATAAGATGGCCTCAGTTGAACTGGTCCTGGAGGGCTCACAGTTACACATGAGTTGTGGCAACACCTGGGACATGTTGCCACCCAGGAAGGTTTTGGAGACTAAGTGCCCAGAGTTTTTGCTGGGGGCTGAGCATATAAGCAGCCTCTGCCTGGCACACACCAAAATTCCAGACTCCCAGAAGGAGAGCAGGTGTTCAGCATAAACCATGCTGTTTTCATATATAGTGCAGGTGCAGGGAGCCCGTTTTATCAGTGAGGTGGGGAGGAACATTCCTGAAATCCAAGTTCCCAGATGCTTACCCAGGGCCAACCTTGTCAGCAAACCTTTCTAAGGATGAGCAGTCGGGCCTGCTCTGCTGACTTTTTCCTGCACAAGTCCTAAATTATTTAAGACTGCAACAACGTTCTGAGGTAGGTCCTATCACCATCTTTATTTTACCGGTAAGGAAAGAGGAGGAGAAGGCTCACTCAGCTAATAAGGAAAGAGGTTGGGAATTGAAACTCGGCAGTTTGGCTCTTGCATGGGAGCTCTTGGATGCTTTGTAAAGGAGCCTCTCCTCACAGAGTACAGAGAACGGAAGAGGAGAAGGGCCAAGGATTGAGCCTTGGGGACTCCAACATTTAAAGGTCCAACAGACCATGGGGAAGACCAACCAGGGAAATGGGCAGAAACCAGGAGTCCATGCAGTCTGTCTCAAGAGGGAAGGAAGGGCTCAGAAAACGAGTTATGTCCATATTGGAGGTATACAGGGATTGTTGCTCACAAGGTTAAGAACATGGCCTAAATTTAATTTTCCATCTTTGTCTCCTATTCTGATGTTGAACTCTACCTACCTTTGATCACTTGGGCCACATGCTTTTCCCCAGACATCACCATTGTTATTAAAGCTAATAGTCCTTTACACACTTTCCCTGTTATCTGAAATGGTATTTCTCTATTTTCTAACCAGTAATTTCTTGTCATCCTTCAAGAGCTGTACCTAATAGTACCTTCTTTGTAGAATATTGCCGCATCTCCCAAACAGAGTTATTTACTTTCTCCTTGGAGCATTTATCTTCATATTTCTATTACAATCCTCTTCCTATTAGTTTCCCTTTATCTGGCTACTGTTCAGCATCCTCCTGCAGGGTGCCAGCTGCTGAAAGATAAGACCTTATTCATATCTATACTCTCAGCAGCTGGTGCAGTGTCCAGAACACAGCTGGTGCTCTAGAAATGCTAGAGGAAGGAAGGAAGGAAGGAACAGAGGGAGAGAGGGAGGAAGAAAGGAAGGGAGGGAAGGAAGTAAGAGACGGAAGGAGGATGGAAGGATCGAGGGAACGCTACGTAGGAGCAGAAAAGTGAAACAGAAAAAGTATTTTGGGTGAATGTATATCAACATTTCCCGTAACTCAAGTCATCCAAGCTTTTCTCAGATTGGAAGTATTTAAATTCTAGTAACATGTAGGTTGAATTTGCATTTGCCTAACAGTGTGACGCAAATGAATCTATGAATCTTACTTTCCCTATATGCACAAGTACCTGAGAGCTATAGATTGGAATCTCCTAGGCTCTGGGGTTTTTTTTCCCTTCCACTGAAAGCTTTCCTGAACTAGCTAAAATGCAAAATCTCATGAGAAGAGAGCGAGAGGCATATTTTAAGGGAACAGTACCTAATTCCCTAGTGTAAATGAATTTATTAGGTCTTTTCCTAGGGACGCTTTCTTTTTTCGAGGATACTGTGGGGATACTGGGACTCTAAGAGTAGGTGGCCAAAAAAGGAGAGAAAATTGTCCAGAACTAGGAGGCTAAGAGACCAGGGAAATCAAATTGTGTATTTCACATAATATCCCATCTTCTGAAATACAACCAAAAATATTCCTATGTAGCAATGGCAAAGGTGACAGGGACCCTGTTTCCAAAAGGATTTAGAGAAAATACCAGTAACACATGATAGCCAACTACGTTGGACAGGGAGAGTTGGATATAGGCTCACTGTAGGCAGGGCCGAGCTGTTAGGGCTGGCTGCAGGCCAGGGAGGGGAGGCACTCATCTCGTCCACCGCTATGGTGGGGTGCGTGTTAAAGAATCTTCCTCAGACTGGGGTGGATGAGACGGCACGGAAAGTTGGCAGAGCCACCCAACCACAGCTTCACGGTTCTCCCGTGCTCACAGATGTTTCCTGCCTTCCCCACCAAACGCAGCCTCCACTGAGGCCCCTGGGTTTTCTTGTAAAGGCATCTGCGGTAGCTGGATCCTCTTTCAGGGTCTGTTCCAGGCTAACCATCATTAAAAGGAAAGTCACGAAGAATTTATTAGAGGAAGTACGGAACACAGTGGATTGATTCTTTATGTCTTTATTTCTCCTTTTTTAGCCACTCTATTTTTATTATGGATAAACTGATTTTCCTCTAACTGACTTTTTATTAAAGAAAAAAAAAGAGAAGGAAATTTTGCACCCTATACAATTCTTTTTTAAATGAGTAGAGATTTAATAGATGTTAATAAAAAAAGTATTCACAGAAATTAATAGCGTTTTAAGTGCAAGTACTGAGGAGTGTAGTGTGGGTGGGGTGTGTGTGTGTAGAGGGAGGGTGCCTAACTGCTTCTGAACTCTGAGCAATTCAACCATGACTCTGTACTGTAGGTGTTTGTATTTCACAACATCTTTAAATAAGGACAAATGTGCTGTCGGAAGCCACTGTGACTGTCCTGTGTAGCGAGCTGCCCTCCACTGGCATTCCCAGAAGCTCAGCCCCGCTTCAGAGCCTCTGCGTTGCTTTTCCTTCCTGCTGAACGGCTTCCCGGCACCACTTCTGGGAGCTGTTACTCTCTCCAGTAAGATCTGAGATCAGAGGCTTTCCTCTGCCCCATCTACCACGTAGCTACGCCCCTGCCTTGTCACTCTCTGACTTCCTCTGTCTTCTATAGAGTGTTTATCACTATCTGAAGCAATATCATTGATGGACTGTGTGATTTCCTTGTTTATTGGAGAATGTGAGCTCTCTGAGAGTTGGGGCTTTCTATTTCCTTATATCCTCAGAGCATTAGAACAGTTTCTGGCCCTTTGGAAGTGCTAACCAGGTATTTGATGTGAGAGGCGTTCGTGGGCTCTGGTACCCTTTCCTCTAACTCCTCAATAGGAAACTGTTCATGAGCCTTGACCAATTTGCCAAAGAAATAGCCCGTGTTTGTTACACGGGAATCATCTGTGCATAGCACTTCCTATGGCCCCCACATATTCCAGGGGACTTTAATGTCTTTTCCCTGCCCCAGGGCCCTACTAATTCTAAAGTGATTTTTTGTTTGTTTGTTTTTTAATTATTTTATTGAAGTCATAATGGTTTATAACATTGTATAATTTCAGGTGTACATTATTATTTATCAGTTTCTGCATAGACTGTATTGTGCTCACCATCAATAGTCTAGTTTTTATCCATCACTATATGTATGTGCCCCTTTACTCCTTTTGCCCACCCGATGTTTTTATCGTGTTTATTAACTCTTTTAAGTCTGAGAACAGTGAAATTATGTCACTACTCAGTTTGTCTCACTGGAGGAACTTTGCTTTGTCTGCATGCTTGCCCAATGAGACTAGTTTTAAAATCTTCTCTTGGAAAAGAATCTTTTCTTGTTTTATATCAAACTGAAATTTAACCCTTTCAAAGCCGTCCTTTCCCTTTGGAGCAATAGCTTAGGACGTTACTGGGTTAATCATGTCCAACATGGCATTGATGCATGTGAAAGAAAACCTGAGTCAGACCTCGCAAGCTATCAGCTCCTAGACTGACTCTCCTCCAGACTTGATTTTGGTCCATCCAGTGTGGACCTGCAAGGTATTTCAGATTTCAGCTATTAGCCAGCCTTTGAAAATGGGGAACTTGCATGTGACATTTAGCCTTGTGAGCTTCTCTTGAAAATCTAAGATTCTGGGAAAACACAGAAATATGTTCCCCCATTTTAATAATCTGCTTGGGCTAGCAACAACTTCCTTCTTCAGGGAGGTCATGAACCCTCTAGCTGCCCAAATTCTCAGCCCTCCCTGTGGCTGTTCCCACCCTGAACCCAGGATCAGTTCCTTTTCTCATGGGTCATCCAGATTCTCCCAGTTACTGTGACTGCTTGAGCTCTGGAGGATCTAAATTTCTGTTCATGGCCTAAAAAAATTCAGTGAATTAAAATACTCTCATATTTTCCTTAAGAAGAAGGCAACCACAACTCAACACTAAATATTAGTAGTATTTTTGTTGTGTTCTTCATTAACAAGCAATTTAGAAAAAATGATGTGGGATAGATTGGCCTCTCAGAGGACCACCTTGCAGGGGAAAGTATTCTCACAACAGGCATAGGAAGAGTTTTGCTGGATAACAAACTCAGGGCTATATTGAATAGGGCATAGCTTTACCCATAGGTGTTGAAGGGGTAGTATGTTTTCCCTCAATAGATTCAAAGCCTGGTCTGTTGAAGGAGATAGAAAGTGGTTTGAATCCTGACTTTCCCTTTCCCCTCTATGAGGTCTTGGCAAGTCACTCAAGCTCTGTGAATACCAGGTCTTTTGTGTGGAGGACAATACAACTTGTATGCACGTCCAGGAAGGACAATAAGGAAGAAATGCTAATGTACATATAGTGCTTTTTATATACAGCCAAAATAGTCCACTCTGTGTATTTTAATTTTCATCACATGGCCATTTCCTAAATGTCATACTAGTTAGAAGGTATCCAAGCTGATGGCAAGACAAAGATGGAATTCAAGAAAGTCAAAGTTAGGTATTTAACCTTTTTTGTCTAAAGACAAAGGGTAATATAAATACTTACAGACATTTATACAAAACATGCATCAAATATATACCAAGTTGAATGATTGTGGTTCTCAGATTTCTGGATTTCACGAGATGGAAAATTTACAATATAAAATAAAAAAGAGATCAAACATAGAACTTTTTTTTCCAGAGTAAGAACATCAACACACAGCAAAACAAAAAGGTTGACGTTTATTATTGCCAATATTTTATGTAAGAAAGGACATTTAATACCCATCCATTTGTTGGTTGTCATCCTATGGCAGCTGCATGTTGCTGTGATGCTCAAAGCAATGCCACCGGCATTTCAAATACCAGCAGGGTCATCCAGGGGGCACAGGTTTCAGCAGAGCTTCCTGACTAGACAGACGAGGAAGAAGGAACTGGTTGCCTACTTCTAAAAAAACTGGCATGAAAACCCCGTGACTAGCAATGGAGCATCATCTGATAGAGTGCCAGAAGGTGGGAGGATGCGGCAAAATGGCCGCTCAGGGGTCCACTCTGCTCTCCACAGGGTCCACTTGAGAGACAGCACTAATGATAACAAGAAAGTGTAAGAAGGACACAATTTCACAGTGAAAGACAGCTCTTTATGTTGAATCAATTTAAACTAATGAAAAATACACCAGATTATTTTTATTAGTAGTATTTTTCGATGGACTATAAAAACATTGTCAGAACCTAAGACCAGAGCATTTATCAGTGTTTGAGAACCATTTGTGTAGATTACACTTAACGTTCTTGTTTCAGTGCCTCACTCTTACAGTCACGTATTTAATCTATATTTGGAAAAATAAACCTGACTGATTAGATCACTCTGTCACTCAAACTATCACAGGATCCTCCTCCACTGGGATTAACTGAGTGGCTCTAGGTTTCTGTGTTAGATGGGTTGGCGGGAAGGAAAGAGACTAGTTGAATGCCTTCACTTCTAAGTCCCTTCACCACATGTCCGCCATTAACCAGTTTGTTAAGGGAGGGAAGGACATGATGACTGAGACAGCTAGTTGCTTGCCAATCTCTTTACTAGTCTTCGTTAGGAACAGAATCCTGACAATGTTGAGGTCATCAATGTACGCAGCTAAAACTCCTTCATTTATCAACTTTCCTTGAAGAAAGTGGTGGCCAGGTGACACCATTTTGACCAATGAACTATTGAGGAAATTGTTGGTGAGGCTTGAGGAAAACAGTCTAAAATAGAGGGACATGCTCAGCTGCTTTTTCTTTTTGTACATGTCTGTCTCTTTCTCCTTGCCTGGAATAAAATTATGGCTGTGCAGCAGATGCTGAGTCAAAGCCCCCCCCAAATCACAAATCCTTGGCCCTGACGTGCTTGAGATGCTGAACCAATACTAGTAACTGCCTACCCCAGGATTTCTCATAATGTGAAGAAAATATGTCCTTTTTTATTTATGCTACTGTGGTCAGATCTCCTACTGGCAGCCAAACTCAATCCCTAATGCATACAAATGTAATAAATAGAAAAAGGAAGAAATACACTTTCCTCAGTAGCAGAACAGAAAAAAATGGTAATAAGAAGAACGCATTAGTTGACATCTTAAAGACTGATGGATAATTACATATATGTCATAATATGTTAGTTTGTTTTGTTAGGAATTTCAAAGTAGAATCTGGGTAATCTCATTATTTGTTGTTACATATATGGTAATAGACAAAAAATATGGTATATATGGTAATAGACAAAAAGCACGCTTAATAAGTGTTACGATTTGAACTGTGTCCCCCCAAAAGATATGTTGAAGTCCTAACCCCCATTACCTCAGAATCTAACCCTATTTGGAACCATAGTCATTGCATATTAATTAGCAATTAGTAAAATTAAGATAAGGTCATTCTTGGGTAGAATGGGTCCTTAATCCGATACCACTGGTGTCCTCGTAAGAAGAGGCAAGAGAGGCACACAGGGAGGAGGACACCATGTGACGACGGAGGCAGAGACTGCATGTTGCACCTGCAAAAGCTAAGGGATGCCAAGGATGGGCGGCCATCATCAGAAGCCAGGAAGATGCAAGAGAGGATTCCACACAGTCAGAGGGAGCATCACTCTGCTGACACCTTGATTTTGGATTTCTAGACTTCGAAACTGTAAAAGAATAAATTTCTGTTGTTCTACATCACCCAGTTTGTGGTACTCTTTTTACAACAACCCTAGGAAATGAATGCAACACAAACCAAAATATTTTTATTCAAGGATACTAAGGCACTTTATGAGTTGCAATCAAGAGAATTGTGAATCTAATCTGAATAACTTTTTCTAGTTATAGATTTTCTGATTTTTTTGTATTAAATAATATAGAAACACTTAAAGAAGAAAATAAGAACTGCCTGTAGTCCCACTACCTGCAAAGAACCACTAATATTCTGCAACGTGTGCTTGCAATGTTTTGTGTATGGAATTTATGCAGGATACTTGCACGTGAATGTGTAAGTTCACCCATGTATTTATTATGTGTGCATGAGAGAAAGACACTGTGTGAATAATAGATTACTTTCCTCCCTCCCTTGACCCTCCCCCTTCCTTCCCTTCACCCCCTCTTGTTCTTTCTTCCACACTTATTTAGAGAGCACTCTGAATGCCAGGCCCTCTCCTGGGGGCTAGGGCTACAGTGGGGAATACATTAGGCAAAATTCTTCCTTTCATGTGGTTTACAATTTGGTTCATGACACAAAATACTTAGCCTGGCTTTTTCAAAACAACATGTTAAAACAGAGCAGCACAGGGTGTCATGAGAGGACGTCCGCTGGTACCAAATGCACATTGGAGAGGTGGAGGAAGGCTTCCTGGAGTAGGTGAGGTCTCAGCTGAGGTCGGATGGATAAAAAGCAGCAGTTAGCCAAGAGAAGAAGAGCAGGGGTGTTCTAAGCAGAGGGAAACCTGGTACAAAGATGCAGCAACACGATGTGTTTGAAGAACACAAAGAAGTTCAGTATTTCCAGAATATTAGTAGAAGGGGAGCATTGGCAAGAGATGAAGCATGCAAAGGCGAGACCATGAAGGGGCTTCTACAGGCCACTGAAACGTTAGACAATCTTCACAGAGAGAGACAGTGAGGAGTGTATGCAGACGAAGCGAAGGGATCAGATTTGCATTTCAGGAGGATCTACTCGATAACCATGCTGAAGATTTACTGAAAAGGGGACAGGCTGCTGACATGGTCTATGGGAAAGATGGTGGCGGCCCCAAACTGGGCTTGACATTAAAGATCAGGATGCCATCACGGGGTAAAAAGAGGAAGGAGTTGACATTGGCATGACAAGCTTATTAAGTAACTGGAAAGCAAGTGAGGAAGAGGGTATGATCAGGGTTAATCGCAGAGGTCAGCTTGGCCTAGTGGGCAGATAGTGTTGCTGGTCAGCAGATAGCATAGGCGATGCCAGAAGAGGAAGAGAAAGTTCAGGGTGAATGGCATGAAGAAGATAATGAATATTTGACATTTTGAGTTTAAGGTGACTGTGAGGCATTGATATAGATGGACACTTGGCGAGTATGGCTGAAGCTCAGTAAAGAATTCTGAACTGGAGACTTGCATTTCACAGTTGTCAGAGCGTTTTTGATGGTGTTGAGGCTTTGGGAACAGACAAGAGTGCCCATGGAGGATGTGCAGACTGAAAAGAAAGTGACAGACTGAATTTTGAGGATCATCGGGATTTAAGGCTCAGGCAGAATAAGTGATACACCAAAGACAGTGAAGCACAAGCCAGAGGGGAGAAGGAACCAGGAGTTCATAACGCCGTCAAAGTCAAGTGGAGACAGCGTTTCATGGAGGAAATAATTGTTTGGATGTAATGATTAAAATTGTTTAGTTCTGGCATAAGAATTGCTAGATCAATGGGAATTACAGTGAGTCTAGAAAAAAGTACCTAAATATATGTGAGATTGTATTCCATGATAACAGTAACATTTAAATTGGTGGCAGAGAAGATGGATTATTTAGTAAGTGATATTAGGCCAAGAAGCTAGTTGTATGGGAACATATAAATAGGAAATGAAATTTTCTTCTTTGTTTATGCCAATAAAACTTCCAGGTGCACCATAAATGTAAATGATTACAAAATAAAGTCACAAAAGTACTTTAAAGTGACATAAATGGTTTTTTAAAAAACAGTATTGGGATTGGGAAAGTCAGTCTAGGTAGGACACGAGGCCAAAAACCATAAAGGCAAAGATTGATACATGTAGCTACATACAAACTTAAAGCTTTTCTCTAGAAAAAAAGTCATAAAATGTAGATAAACTATAGGGAAAACTTGCAATATATATGGAAAAGGACTCCTATCCTTCCTGTGCATAAGGTTCAAAAAATAAAAAAGAAATAGTTAAATGCCCCAGTAAAAAATTGTGCAGAAGGGCTGCCCTCATGGCATAGTGTTTAAGTTTGCATGCTCCACATCCATGGCCTGGGGTTTGCAGGTTCGAATCCTGAGCGTGGACATACACATCACTCATCAAGCCATGCTGTGTCAGCATCCTACATACAAAAGACAGGAAGATTGGCACAGATGTTAGCTCAGGGACAATCTTCCTCAAGCAAAACAAGGAAGATTGGCAACAGGTGTTAGCTAAGGGTCAATCTTCCTCACCAAAAAAACAAAAAAACAAAAAAAATTGTGCAGAAATATGATTATGTTGCACACAAAAGATAAAATACAAAAGGGTAATGAATATATGAAAGGTATCCAGAATCCCTACTAATAATAGAAATATGAATAAGGGTAATGAATATATGAAAGGTATCCAGAATCCATACTAATAATAGAAATATGAATAAATGCATTTATTGCCTATCAGTCTGACAAAGATTAAAGTAGACTTGTCAAAAGCTAGTGCCGGGGGTGAACGTGGGAACAAGTATCCTACCTTCCCATCATGGGGCAGCGGAGCAAATGGCTTCGGAGCCAAGCTACTGGGGTTTGAATGCCGGCTCCATCGCCTTCTGCCTGTGTGACACCGGACAACTTACTTCACCTCTTCATGCCTCAGTTTCTTCATCCATATAAGGGAGTAATAAAAAACACCTACCTCACAGGGTTACGAGAAGGTTAAATTAGTTGACGTATGTTAAGCACTCAGTGCTGGGTATAGAGTAAGAGTTACTAGTAGGGCTTACTTGCCATTATTATTACTTTCCTTTTCTTTCCTGCCAAGCTTAAGTTCCCTTGCCATCATTTTAACATGTCTCTCACATTCAGGAATATCTTCAATGCATCTGTTGTATTGTCATTCCATCCCACACTCTTAGATTTTTGATATATTTAACTGTCTGTATTTCAAAAACATTTTGTAAATAAATGTACACACTTTTAAAGGACTCAGAAACTAAATTTCAGTATTCTGCCTGTGTGATTCAAACCATGCCTGAGTTTAAGAATTTTCTTACCCTGAATCCTATAATAAGATACGTACAGTGTCTTCTAGCATGCTCCATATTATGGACACCAAGCTTTGTTAGTTTGAGTTCTCCCTCTATATGAATTATTCCTCGGGAGTAACTTAGGCACTTAGAAGGAACACATCCTCTTTCTGAAAAAGTTACTAAAACTGCCTAATATTCCACCATGATTCTCACACACTATAGGAATCTGACATCATTGATAATATTCATTCATTTCAAAAATCTCTTTCTTACAAAAGTAACTAATGTAACTCCGAGACTATTTTAAACCAATATTTATTTAGTGATTTCCAGTTTATTGAGCCCTTAAAAAACCCGTCTGTTTGAAGCTCACAACAATCTCATAAGTTATCAGACCAGAATTATCTCATGTCACCATTTTACACATGAGGACCATAAGGTTAAGAGAGATGAGATAAGTTGCTTAAGGTCATACCACAGAAAATAATCCAGCCCGGCACTGGAGTCTAAATTCCATTATTTCTATTCTATTTCTAATCATCGTTAATGTAACATTTTGTTTCCAGCAACGTGATTACCTTTGTCCTTAGAAGAGAAAGAAGGAGAGGGAGAGAGAGAGGAAGAGAAGACAGAGCAGTACCATATTGTTTCTTTCCTCTGTTATCCCATGATTGACACAAGATATTAGATCCTGGACAGGGTCTAAGAGCACCGGAGAGTCATTGCTTTCTGGTCATGAGAAGCAAATGACATAGAATCTCTCATTTAAGACATATTTACCATACTTATTGAAATCATGTTTGTTTTTTATCAAATATTACTAATCCAAAAGCAAGGGCATTTTGAAGGAGTGGCTCATGGTGCCCAGAGGTAGACTTGGAGGATCTAGTCTCTACTGGTAAGGGGATCACACACTCATCCTCCCCACAAGCCCGTGATTCAGAACACATAGCAAGAGTAGTTAATCATTCTTTTTCAGACGTAGTCATTTTGGCCTCTTTAAGTGTAGAAATCACAGAGAAAAATCATAGTACTTTAGGAGCTTTATCTTCACATTTCTTTAAAAAAAAAAAAAAACAGAGCAGGCACAGTGTGGGCAGGATTGATGGTAAGGCGAAGAACAGCCTCATTCCAGAAAGTTGCAGTGTGATGTTAGTTACCGGGCAGGTGGACGGACAAAGATGGGGAACACGAGAATACAGAAAGAGACATGAGACCAAAGCAGTAGTGCTGTCTTCTCCAATTCCCCCAACACTGGGCAGTCCGCAAAGGTCAGTTACTACTGAGTATGACACTGATGCTAAAATAAAGCTAGAACTTTCCCTAATTTTCCTCCTTACTCAATTTCATAATTTTCACCCTATATTTTAAAGTTCATCTTTTTTTCCCTCTAGGCTATATTTGCATATTAAACTGCTGAGTAGATAATTAGCTAAGTTAAAATGTAGCTTTTTTTCAATATAAATAATTTTGGGGCAAAATCAAACCAATGCAACAGCAAGTTAAAAAAAAGCCACAACAGACAACTGTACCTACCCACAGTCGATGGTCGTTCTCTACCTTCCAAAGAACATTTGTTTGTTGGAATCACTTAGTGACAAGAAAGATAAACAAGTCTCCCAAGACTGCCAGGCCTAGAGCTGCCGGTGGGATCTACAGAAGCATCGCCCGTGTTTGCAGCTTTCGGACAATGGTTTCAATGCTTCTGATGATCAGTTGGGCTATGTGTCACCTATTAAGTAAGGTGTGCTTTAAATTCCAAAAGAATGGGAGCATAATATTACTCAGTAAACATTTCTCACACTCCTTTCTACCTTACCCCTGTCATCTACCTATTCTTGAAAAGATCCTTTCTTGCTTCCTAAAATGACCTTTCAATTTCGTTTGAAATAAAGGTTGAGTAGTAATGAGTTAGGGCGGTCCACTAACCTTCACAGCTCACTGAAGGATGTTGGTGACAGAGGTGTCCTAAATGTGAGCAGGGGAAAGGTGAGCGTGTGTGCATGTCTATTTGTTTTCTAGCTCCTTTTTCACTGGTGCAGAACAACTGCAACATGTCGAGTACCAACCAAAAAAATAAGAAAAGAAAATCAGGAAGACACCCAGAAGATAATATATTGTGGCTGATGAGGCATAAAAATCTGACCTGTCTAGCCGCTGACAACCTCCTCGCCTTTCTCCTCAGGTGCTTTGCTGTGCCAAATTTCAGGGCAGTGACTGAAGCCGAGAAGCAACTGCTTCCCCTCCCACCTTAGTTTCATCTTCCTGAATTTAACCTTTTGTCTTCCAAACTATTTTATCACTCCTTTCCCCTCCAATGAGTGCCACATCTCTAAATCCACATAATTCCTCAAAAGTCCTTTTCCCAGCCTCAGGCCAGTCTTGTCTTGATGAAAATGTTCAAGGATGCCTACCAATGATTACGTAAGAATCTTCCCAATTCAACAATTTTAGAGTGCTTTACTCTGAAAAATAAAAATAAAGCAAATGTCAAAACATGTCTAATTTAGGATGCAATGAATGAACAATGCAATAAGCCCATTAGATTTTCAAACTGTTTCTATATTATGATCATATATTTTATACAAAACAAACTATACATCTATTCTGAAAGAACATGCAAAGCAAAGGCTAACAAATATTAGCTGTTCGACAATGTGGGGCATCGTGAAGAAGAATTTTCCATTTGGTAGTATAATTAATTTCATACTATGCCTCATTTTTCATGTTATATATGAATAATGTTTTTTAAACAAGCATGGATTAGTTAAATATTTTTTAAAAAGAAAAACAATAGAGAAAGTCAAAAATACAGAATGAAATAACCAAAGATGAACTTACTAATCGTCACAGAGCGGGTGCCTAAAATTTTGCCTAGTTCATCTGATAAGAATTCCTAACCCTCAGGCTTGCTACAGGAGAAATATCCAAATAGAAGCAGTATTTCAATAAGAATGAACAGGAATATTTAGAATGAAAATATTTGTATCAGTTCTTATATGTAAAGTAGCTAAGAGAGATTATTGCTCCTAGTCTAACACAGAGCAAGTCTCTACGTGAAAGAAAACAGGATCTTTAAATATAGAGAGGGTGGGAGTAAGGAGTCGAGGCCCTTTAGAATGTTCAGGAATAGTGAGTCACTCTGCTAAAGATCTGAGGTCTCGTGCAGACCACATTTTCTCCTTTTTCTGCCTACACTGCACTAACACTGAGCTTTGGTGCAGGGTTCTTAGCCTGGGGCCCATGGTCCCACAAAGCGTCACTGAATAGAGAGAATACAGGAAGTCTATCAGCTTGGATGAGCAAAAAGTTTCTTCTCTATCTTCATCAAAATCTAAAATTTAGCATTTCTTCCATTAGAGATGTCAGCAATAACCACTGTCACACCAGTGGTCCCTGTAACTTTCCCACCCAAGAAATCACAGGTGTTTTTACATCACATTACAGTGGCCACATGTATCTTGAAATATTATTTATGCACATTACCACTTCAAAATTAGAGTAGCTGTTATATCTGCTGCTAGATCTTGTTATTTAATGTTTTAATAAAGTGTCAGAAATGTGTTTTAAAAATATTTTGACAACTGTATTTTATTCCTCTTGATTCCCTTAAATTCCCATATATTTTGTTATATAGATCTAAATATCTTCTGCTATGAAGGGGCCTATAGATTCGTCAGTTCACCAGACTACCAAAGAAGTCCATGGCACAAAGACAGTGAAGAACCCCTCTTGATGACATGTCCTCCTAGTCGGCCAATTCTCTCTAGGAGCCTCTCCTCTTGTTCCCGCTCTGCCCTGTGGGTGTCCCATTCGAAGCCTTCCCTTCACGTTGTCATCTTCAGTTTCTTGTCTCTCCCCCTACTACCCAGCACAGTGACTTACATAAAATATGTGTGCAAGAAAAGGTTTTACAAGTGAAATGATGAAGTGATATGAAGGCACAGGGTCGCTGAAGTAGAGAGAGAACCAATAGTGAGACAATTCACAGCCTTCGCCCGACCCAATCCTTGTCAACATCATTAACAGAACAGAATTCTGACAGTTTGAAACTAGTGTTAGTGCCCTAAAAATTACACTAGAAGTCTAGAATATTCATACTCTTATTAGTAAACATTGATCTTTTTTCTTATATCGATAGCACATTATCCTTCTATTAAATTTAACATACCAGAGTTAACATGGTCAGAGTTATAAATATATGTGTACACACATACATACATATTTGTGTGTATATATGTACATACACATATACACATGTATATATGCATACTTGAGGGTATATGCATGTGCGTTTCTCCCAAACTACGTTACAAACTCCTCTAGTGTAAGGATTAAGGATTGCAGTAGAAGAATGGTTTCTGACATTTCAGAAAGAAGAAGAGTGACAATTTGCCAGACGCTGGTGGTGACCTCAGCTCGATTTTATACGTTCTCTTTGATACTTGAGTATAATGGAAGATTCCTCCACTCCCATGCCCCCACAGGAACTGCATTTTTTGTGATCCACAGGGAAAGGGGGACCTCATAAAGTAAAAAAATTTAAAAAAATAAAGTAACCAAATGTAAAAATATTTTTGGAAAAGAAAAAAGACTAATGATATACATTTGCAAAGAAACCAAATGTATGTGTTGTTTAAAGTTTAAAGTGCAGGGATACTCTGTTCAAGGGGGCCAAGGGATACGAACATTGAGGGTTTATAAACGGGCATGAGCTTGTCCAAGGGCGTAGAGTGTTGACATCTTCATTTTTGTTAGGTGAATTTTTAGCATCTAGAACAAGAGTTCTGTTCATGGTGGAGAGGTCAGTTTCTTCAGCAGGATCATGTCTTTTTTGATCACTGAATCCACCATAATGTTTGGTATCACCTTTTACACATAGTAGATATTCAAGGTTTGTTCAAATGAACTAATGATTTATTGTCTGAACCTACTTCTCATCACCAGTGGAATAAAACGGGATCACATGAGATAAATCTCAGTGACTCTTTCTGAGGTTACACCTCTGAGAGGCGGATTCTTCCTGCTACTCTGGTAAGCTTTTCGATGAAAAGGCTAATGCACCATCAAAGCTGATTTAGGAATGACAAAATCCCTAACACTGCGTTCTTCAGACACACACGCAGGTTTTTAACTGCTTTGCAAGATTATCACAGCTTTCTGTTTTGACAAATATTGTAGAAGATTAAGGTTTTAGATCATCCTGTACCCGGAAATCATATTGTTAGCTCTGGATTCTCCTAGGCAATTGAACCTAAATTCTGCAACAACTCTTCTCCTTATGAAGCTCATCGTCCTCAGATGCACTGATTGGTTAAAAAAAAAACCATGAAATCAAACCAATAACCCACATAGTTGGACTCTAGCCCTAATTATTCAGGTGACAATATTTCTGTGTGCTACATGGGCACTTAGGTTCTATTACAGTTCTAAAATTCTATGAACCTGTGAGGTCAGAAAGGGATGATCAAGTATGACAGCAGCGTTTCCATAGACTTTGTCATACCTGATCCTGTGCTGTCACAGACATCACTTCCAGCTCCTGAGTGGCATTACTCCCAAGTCCCATTTGACATCACATGGCAGGACAGGATCATTAAGGTCCTAGGTTATAACCAGTCCACTATTCCTAGAGCAATGTCATCGCTAAACAACTCAGTTGCACCGCGTAGAAGGCCAAAAGGCACCATCCTACACACGTGCACATATATTTTTGAGTATGAGAAAAATTTTAAAGATGGAGCCATAGTCAGTGTAGGCAAAAGATGTGATTAAGGGATACCATGGAGCAGAGATATTTTAAAAAATTATATACGTGCTTCTAAAAAACAGAGTCATGTACAGATTGAACTCAGGTACTAAAGTTAAAGATGGTCTGCTTTCGTTAAACTTAAGTCTGGGAGCAAAGAAGCATGATAATAATCTGAAAAATTGAAAAATGCAGCTAGAAACCAAACCAAAATTGTCACTGTGTTAATCAGGTGGAAATGTGACCCAGCCAAGCACTGCACATTCCCATGGCTACACATATTAAAGCAACAGTGTCAGGGACAACGCTCTCTCCCCTTTAAAGGCGACAGACTCCTAACTTGGTTCTCCTCTAACTTGAGTGTGCAGAAAAATCAATTTCGGGGCGGGGGGGTTATTTTAAGTGCATATTCCTGGTGCCATCACCGGAGTTTCTGATTCAACAAATCTGTGCTGAAGGTCAGGATTCTTCATTAAAATGTATCCTCAGGTTGTCACAATATGGGAAGCCTAGTGACCATATTTTGAGGAATGCCACCCAAGCATATGTTGGGCAAGGGTAGGATGGGTCTTTTTCTGTTGTTAGGCTGCCCCCCTGGGCCACCTCAAGGTCATATCCTTCTTCTTTGTCTCCCAGTTGCCAACTGGGCCTTAAATCACTTTAGTTCTGGACAATAGTTAAAACTACTACCACCGTGAGCCCATAATGATGTTTTGGTAAAGAGTGGAGCACATATATGATGGTGGTCCCATAAGATTAGTACCATATAGCCTAGATGTGTAGTAGGCTATACCATCTAGGTTTGTCTAGGTACACTATGATGTTTGCACAATGTTGAAATCACCTAACAACGTATTTCTCAGAATACATCCCCATTGTTATGTGATGCACGACTGTACTTCTAGATGGTCCCGTAGACAGGTTGCTGCATGCTACAGAGGCAATAACAGAGCTGAATGTGAGCCAAATCACATTTCCCTGTACTGTCTTGTCCCATTATTCTCAATGTTACCTCCTCTAAAGACTGCACAGCTCTATTAGATTTTACCAAAGAGTTAGTGGTGACTGATGGTAAGTACAACACAGAAGGAGAGAAATCATTTCATTTGACTGTCCCCCGAATCCAAGAGAAAAGCACACACAGCTGAAACGCCTTTCATAGGAATTAAATTTCAGACACATCCGCATTCTATCTTTGTTCTCCGTTTATTCATGACTGCCCTTCCCAAGCAGACTGGTGGGTCTCCTCTTAGGGAAACCATACAATCTGGTCCCTCCTCCTCAATATGACACATGGGATACTGCAATTCCTAAAGTCCAAAACTTCCAAAGTTTTGATGATTACGTTAGCAATGATTAGCAACGACTGCGTCTGTGGCATTTGCTTACTGGATGGATATTTGCCCTCCCAATAAACTGCATTCTCTTTGAGAGCATGGATCCTACTACCTGCTCTTTTTAAACTCTCATACCATAGACTTCCATACACCACAGCCCCCATGGATACTGATTGATGGTGCAACTTTGTGTCCTAGAGATTTGACAAACAGAAAAACTAGGATGGGTTTTTATTATCTTTCCGGTTACTATTAAGTTTTCCTTCTGAAGAAAGCATATTGCAACAGTGATGGGCCCTAGAAAATTAGCGAGACAGATTCCTTGGGCATTTCCACTAAAGTCACTTCAACAAAACAGACAATGATCCAAAACTAGCTTATATAAACCTCCAATGATTTTCTAAGATTTTGGCTACATACGGTAGCAGAAATAATATAGTAAGTTAAATATTACTTTTGGATTTGTCATATTCGCTTGGCCTTTACAGGGAGTCTCTGATACTTAAAAGCGCAGGAAGAAAGAGTACACGCCTTAGAGAACACCAAATCCCATTGCTCTGGAGAAACTGCTGGTCTCAGCACAGTGGGACTCAGACAGCAGTGTTTCAGGCCTTGTTGCACCCGCGCTGAGGAGCTGTGATGCTGATATTTCACTTTGACCTCAGTGTGTACTCATTGTAAGTCTGCATGGTGAGTAGACTGCTAAAAGGAGAGGAAATAATCACTAATGAGGTGCACATTTTGGAAAACAGTTGCATCGAGGAATATGGAAATCAAAAAAGGTTACAATCTAATGGCCCTGGATTTGAAATAAGGCTTCATCTCACACTAGTAGTGTGACTCTGGGCAAAGAGACATTAATAATAATGAAATACTGAGAATTTTATCAGTAGACCTTATGCTAAGTGCTTTACACATGTGAGCTTGTTTGAGTGATCTACTAAAATCAGCTTCCTTATTGGTTAGATAATTTCCGTACAGATTTAAATGAATTAGTAAGTGCTAAGTATAGTGTCTGACCATGACCTAGAAAGTACTAAGTATAGAGTGTCTGAAATGTAGTAGACGCTCAATCAATTCTAGGTCCTCTTCTTTATTATATATTTTTTTCTAATCTGTTTCAGTAGGTTTTGTGTTGTTAAGATACATAGACTACTGGAATTTACTTGTAAATCATTTCCATAAAAGAAAAAGCAAATACGTTGCTGCTTTTTTTTTTTGAAGAAGAAGATTGGCCCTGAGCTAACATCTGTTGCCAATCTTCCTCTTTTTGCTTGAGGAAGATTGGCCCTGAGCTAACGTCTGTTGCCAATCTTCCTCTTTTTGCTTGAGGAAGATTGGCCCTGAGCTAACATCTGTTGCCAATCTTCCTCTTTTTGCTTGAGGAAGATTGGCCCTGAGCTAACATCTGTGCCAATCTTCCTCTATTTTACGTGGGATGCCACCACAGCATGGCTTGACGAGCAGTGCTAGGTCCATGCCTGAGATCTGAACATGCCAACACTGGGCTGCAGAGGCAGAGTGTGCAAGCCATGGAGTGGATCCCAAAAATACTTTGCTTTAATAAGATAATAAGGGTATATGGCTTCATGAGTCTTGGAAGACAAAAATATTTCACCTGAAAGATTCAATTAGGGCCAGTGTCTGGAGTAGATTGAGTAGACAGCCACTGGCATGGCTGAAAATAAACAGAAAACCCTTCCTGCCTGCTTGCCTGCTATTCCCTCACCACTCTATCTAAAATAATCCTAATCCTAATCCTAAATTAGTACATAGGACCTGGCGTTACTATGAGCCAATCAGTCCTTCTCTACTACCATGTTCCTCCCTTTCCCTCCCTCCCTCCCTTCTCTCCTGCTTCCTTCTTCCTTCTTTCCTTTGAGTAAGAGTTTCAAATACTCCACTATTAAAAGGGAAATATGTTTGGAAGCTCTTGTTCTTAGCCCTGGATGTATATCAGAATTATCTGAGGTAATTTTTAACAGTATAGGAAAATCGAAAATAACTTCTTACTGGTGTTTTTGTTCCAAGACGAGGATAGAATAGCTAAGTAGGTAGAAGCAATTGCGTAATCTTTAAAAACGCATATATTCCATTTGATTTTATAGGTGATTATCTGTAGTCCTAATCTTCGCTAATTTCATTCATGCATGATTTTCCTCTGAAGAAATTCATATACTCTGAATCCTACGTAATAGAATCAATGATAGTTATATCTAGCCTTTCTACTCTTGAGAAATATAAAGCACATAGCAATTAAAGAGGAGTTGATTAAAACATCACTCAAAGGTAGAGAAAATATTAAAAACTTACGTTAGTGTGAATAACAAGATGAAGGAAAGAAATGTACTTGAGGTGACAAATCAAGTATTTTCTTTTAGAATTAAAAAATGGTCCAGTACAAATCCAAGGTTGTTTTAAGTAATATTCAGAGATGATGAAAAAAATATTTACAAATCAACCAAAAGCTACGTTATGTGATTTATGTTGCCACTGGAATAAAATACAGAAAGGAGTCATTCGCCTCAGCAATTGATGTTGCTGCCATTCTGTTGCAGACACTGTTGGTGAGCTCCTGAGGAGCCTCACGTGCCTTCCTCCTTGTAGAACAGAATTAATCCTACTGATTTGGTTCAGAAGTCTCCCTCCTCTGGGGGACTCAGGAGCTCCAGCCAGGCATGGTGCTTCCGTCTGTTTCCAATAAGCAGTTTAGAAGTGGGCATGTGACTCAGGTTTATTCAATGAGGTATGAAGGAAGTGCTGGTGGAGGTCTCCCAGCATGACTTGCTGTGCTCTTACGAAGAGATGTCGAGGAAGAAAAGGCACTCTCCTGCTGGAGGTTGTCATGTCTTTCATGGTCAAGAAATTGTGGCATCCTTCTGCAACCATTGGAGGAGCTAAGCTAAAGATGGCAAGGTGGAAAGATAGAAAGAACCTAGTCCTTATTGATGTCACTGAGCCACTGAATTAAGCAACCTAGAACTCTCTATCTCAGGATTTTTTGTTATGTATAAGTTTTTGTATTCCTTAATAACCCAATTGACTGTCTTATTGCTCAAACCATCCTGAAACACAAGTTCACTATAGAAACTTGAGCATGCACAGAGAAATCTAAAGAAGAAAACATTTTTCATAACCACTATTAATATTTTCTCTATTTATAAATTACATATTTTATATTAAATGTATACAATTTGGTATGCTAATTTTTCATTTACTATTGTAAGGTTTTCTTTACACTATTAAAAACAATAAAATTTTCAAAGCCTATCGGTAGTCCATACTCCACCCAACTATTTTACCATCATCGACTACTAAATTCCCTTTATCTATTTCCATGTACAAATAACTCTATGATAAAAGCTAGGTTGTGGTATAGCCGAGTTGTTTCGATTGAGTAGTCTGTTTCATTCATTCATTGATCTAACAAATATCTATTGAGTACCTGTTATAAACTAAATACACTGAAAAGCAAAGATAAAAGAAATGATTCTTGCTTGTGGGAGTCTAAATGTAGTGTAAGAGGAAATCATGAAAAGAAATAAATGCAAAGGAAATTTATAAGTGGTTTAGTGGTTTAAACAAGATAAAATCAAAAGGATGAGTAAGTGGAGAAGAGATTTTACACCATTGAAATTTACTAGAAAAAATGAATTTTGTTAAAAATAAGATCTAGAAACAAACAATAAAAAATGCAGATAAGAACAAAAGAGACCTTTATAGTAACTGCCTGCAGTGGATACTACATATAATTGCCCATCTTACATATTCTGTATTATGTTATATATTCTTCCCAATATATTATACAATTTTGTTGAGGTATGCACAGCTCTCTGCCTATGTTGAGTGATTCAAGGAAAGTGAACCAGTTTGGGGCTCAAGAGTAGATTCTGATCACCTAAAACCAATAATTATAAATTCCATGTCCCAAGGCAAGTGCAAGTCTAGTTATTGCAGAGCATCACTGCGTGAGTGTTTCTGGCCCACCAGTAGGTATAGGACATCAGCTGACGGAAATAGGAGAGAGGAGGAAAGGTGACTATGTCATAATTGGTGGAGTTTGGTAGTTTGAATACACAGGTAAGCAAGAATGCATGTTGTCCCAGTTGCAGCTGGCAGCCCTTGTCATTTGACAAGGAAAAACATCTAAAAGACAAAACTAAGGCACAAGAGCACAGAGCTGAAGAGCTACAGGGAGAAGAAGTGGAAGAACAAAGGAGAATACAGAAAGACACATGAATCAATAGGCACACTAATGGATGCTTAGACGAACGGAAGGACAGTAGCAAGAACAGATGGACAGACAGCAATTCAGATAGATAGACCAATATCCTGATGGGCGGAGACCAATGTACTAAAGGTAGAGAAATAATGTATGATGTAGAAGGCAGGCAGGAGGTAATGAAGGCAAGAAGAAGGGCTTAAAGCAGCCAACGTGTTAGGCTATTTAAAAACAGTATGTATGTACGCATGTATTTATTTATTTTAGTGAAAACAATGTGGTTGTCTACATTTTCACATCCTTTATACAATGAGACTAACTCATAATAATTTACACAATCAGAAGTGGCAGAGTGGATGCTGAACTGAAGGCTGACCAGCTCCAAAGCCACGTGGGTCTGATTCCATCAGGCATAACCACACTGCAATACAACCCAGATGGAGATCTCACAGTAGAACAACGGCAACAGCAGTGACAATAACAAAACCCAGACAGCGGCAAATACTGTTAAAATCTATAAACTGTTCTTTTCTTTTTTTTGCCAGTAAAGATTAGCCCTGAGCTAACATCTGTTGTCAATCTTCCTCTTTTTTTGCTTGAGGAAGATTAGCTCTGAGCTAACATCTGTGCCAGTCTTCCTCTATTTTGCATGTGGGTCGCCACCCCAGCATGGCTGATGAGTGGAGTAGGTCCCTGCCCAGGATCCAAACCCATGATCCCGGGCTGCTGAAGTGGAGCAAGTTGAACTTAACCACTATGCCACGGGGCCAGCCCCTATAAACTAGTTCTTGAAAATTATATTTAAATAACAAAATAAATAATTATGTAGATAGCTCTAATAAAGGTCTAAGTTAAGTGAAGAAACTAAGCAACATCAGGCAAAACTGATTATTTTGACTTTGGAGGTAATTTCATTAACACATTGCATATTTTTAAAAGCAAGGGTTTCATTATGTTCTAGAACAATGAGAGAAGTAGGAAATTTAGATATACGTCATATGATAAGGATTTCTAGCCTAATGTTAAATTATTCTAATATCCCTGGCTAATAAGGTCCATAACATTATGGCAAATATATATTAGATTAATCTGTGTTTTGAATAAGCATAAGTTAATTATGGTAAGTAACACGTTCAGTAATATATAGCGAAAAAATACAAGTCGCTAAGCTAAAATGTAATTGGGAGGAATAGTTCTTTTGACTCCTGTGGTTTACACCAACAAATTGAGTGCTACTGCTGAGGGGGCATATCACCAGTTACCCATCAGTGGTGGATTAATATGTGAATTAACATTGGCTTTAGTTATAAGCCAGTCGCCATAGAAAAGCGCTTGCTATGAAATACACAGAGCCAGGGTTTTCATTACAGAGCCATAAAATCTAATCTACAGACCCTTTGACCTTTGCTGTTTGAAAAACCTAATAAAGCACAGAGTTTATGACTGATATTACTATTACACTAGGTATTCTAAGAACACATGTTGAGAAGTTATGAGAAGTTACACATGTAATTCCGACCAAAAAGCTCCACCAGATGTGGATAGTGAGTTACCTCCAATAATTTGCATCTGAGATTCTCAGTGTTTCTCATAATTTAGCATACGGAACAGATTGTTCTTGAGTGTGACTTTTTGCATGGATATATCCAGATTTTGATGTTCCCTCCAATATTTGAAAAAGATTAGGGTATAGGGTAGAATAAGGGGAAAAGTAACAAGAAACTGACATTGTAGTTTGGTTGCTTGTTTCTTTCGTTTTGTTTTAATCACTGTATTAGTTAACCATTTACCAGTAATGATCACCTGGTCTAGACGGTGGTGTGGACAAGCCAGGCTACTTTTTTACGCTGTCTGGCCTGCTAGCTGAGGTTCTGTCATTTTCTTTCCTACTCAAAAGAAAAAGCATATCAGGATGCAAATATAGTGGAAGCGACATTATTACAGGAATAACTTTGGATCCACTTTTGTTTATAAAACTGTAGACTCTGCAAACTTTAGTTCTTTAACCAAAACACCTCATTCTCTCCGGTTTTCCTTTGTCTCTTTGGCTGCTCTTTCTCAGTTCCCTTTGTGCATTTTCGTCATCTCCCCACATCTCTTATTATTGGCATGTCAAACACACAATCCTTGGACAGCTTCTCTTATCTATCCATGCTTAATCCCTCATTCTTATCTCATTCTCATTCAGGCCCGTGACTTTAAATACTTTCTAGATGCCAAAGACTCGAATTTCAATCTCTAGCCCAGCCCGCTTTCTTGAACCGCAGATTTGAATATTTAGTTACCTGACCACTACCTCCACCTGGATATCGAATAGCCACCTCACACTTAAGATGTCTGAAACGGAGCCTCTGATCTTCCAGGTAGCACCCTACACATACCACCTGCCAGACATGCTCCTCTGGTCTCCCAGTTGCTCAGGTCCAAGCTGCTGGAATCTTTTTCTTTCCTTTCTCAAATTGCATTCTCTTTACATACTACATGTGATTGCAAATCCTGTCATCTATACCATCAAAATATATCCGGAATCTAACCACTTATCACCTCGTCCAGTTCTACTGTCGGAGCCGTCATCATTCTTTCCAGGATGATTGCAATGGCCTCCTCATCAATCTCCCCACTTTCACTCATGCTCCCTTCCTATTTGTAAACACAGCAGGCAGAGTGAACCCTCTAAAATGAAAGTCATGAAGTGAAATCACGACACTCCTTTGTTCAAAAATCTCTCAAGGCTTCCTACAGCGTTCAGGGTAAAAATCAACTCCATGGGCTCTGGTCCTCTGTTACCACTCTCGCCAAGTGTGCTATCAGCACCAGTTACAACAGTCCTGTTCTTTTTCCTCTACCACCCCACGTCTCTCCTTCCTCAGAGGTTTTGCAAGCTCTCTGCCTGGAATTTTCTTCTTCTGGATATTTACACAGCCAAGTCCCCATCACTTCATCCAGGTCTTTACTCAAATGTCACCTGCTCAGTGGAGCCTTCCCTGACACCCTATTGAAAAATGTAATGCTCCATACACCCTAGCCACCCCTCCTTCATTTTATTCTTAACACATTACTATCTAATGACTCATACATTGTATTTATCTTGTTTATATTGATGTAACAACATGTCTCTCTCTTCACAGTAGAAACTGAGCTCTGAGGGGAAGTCAGATCTTTCTGTTTTGATCACTTATATCTCCAGCCTTTAAAAAGTACCTACGTATGATAAGAACTCAAGACTTGTCAAGTAAAAAGAAGTAGCAATGATTTTCAGCCCATCTCACAACTATTGATAAGAACCCTTGTTCTAGAGGGAGGTCCTAGACAGGAGCAAAGTAGATCGACATCGTAAGGACTGGACTCCATTCAAAATGTTACAACTTGTCTCAGTATTTCCCCTATTACTGAAACATAATCACTGAAACAGAGAAAATAATTAAAAATGGAATTGTTTATTTGTTTATTTTTGTATTTCTTTATCTAGTTGGAACAAGATATGAAGTTATATAGCTAAAAATGTCCTTATGCTTCTTTACATTAAATTTTCTGCCCTCACTCATAGCTCCTGACAAGCACTGATCTGATTCCATTATAGTTTTGCCTTTCTGAAATGTTGTAAAAATGGAATCACGCAGTATGTACATTTTTGTGTATGTCTTCTATCACTTAGCATGAAGCTTTTTGAGATTCACACTGCTGCATGAAAATTCTACAGTTGTTTGGGTTTCTTTTTGTTTTTATTTTTGCATATGAATGCCCCACATCTTTTATTAAAAGTGTCCCTATCTCTATTTAATTATTTTGGTACTGCTGTAAAACATCAATTGACCACACATGTGTGTCTATTTACAGGGTTCTATTCTGTTAGAGTGGTCTATGTCTCTCCCTGTGCCACGACCACATTTTCTTGATTACTATCACTTTGTATTAAGTTTTATAATCAGGTAGTGTGAATATGCTAACTTTATTTTACTTTGCATTGTTTTGGCTGTTCTAAGTCCTTTGTAATTCCATATAAATTTTAGACAACTTGTCAATTTATGCAAAACACACACACACACACATTTTGCTAAGAATTTGATTTGGAATGTAGTAAATCTACAAATCAATTTAGGGAAAATTGTCATCTTAACAATATAGACTCTTCCAACCCATAATAACAGTATGAGTATTTATTTAGCTCTTCCATAATTTCTATCAGCAATATTTTGTAGCTTTTAGTCATGCATGTATTTTGTGACATCCACTTCTAAGTACTTCATGTTTATTGATAATATTATAAATGATATTTTAAAATTTCTTCTCCAATTCTTTATCGCCAGTATAGAGATATAAAACTGATTTTCGTATATTTACTTTGTGTCTTACAACCTTGTTAAACTTAATTATTAGTTCTAGCAGCTGCTGGACAATCATCATCTACAAATAGAACCAGCTTTTTCTTTCAAATATATATTATTTTAACTTTCATTTTTTAAATATAAATGGTGTTAAGGGACCAGCCTCCTTTCCTGTTCCAAAACTTGGGGGATATGGAGCGGACTTCAGTCCTTCACTATCAAGAATGATGTTAGCTATAGATTTTTCATAATTGGCCTTTATCATGTTGCAGAAATTTCATTCTATTCTCAATATTCTGGGAGTGTTATCATGAATGGATGTTGAATTTTTTCAAATGCGTTTTTGACTTCTATTTATTTTGTCTGTTAATATAAACTCATTTGATTGATCTTTGAATATTCATCTGACCTTGCATTCCTGGGATGAATTTCATTTGGTTGTAATTTGTTATCCTTTTTATAGATTGCTGGATTTCATACGCTAATATTTCATTAATGATTTTTGCATCCATGCTAATGAGAGATATTGGTCTGCTGTTTCCTTTCCTTGTAATGTGTTCTCTGGTTTTGATGTTAGAGTATTGCTGACCTCGTGAAATGAGTTAGGGAGTACTCCCTCCTCTTCAATTTTCTGGGAGAGTGTGTATTGAATTGGTATTATTTCTTGTTTAAATGTTTGATAGTATTCATTTCTGAAGCCACGTGGGCACAGATTTGTGTGTGGGAGGGGGGGTCAGGGAGCAACAAGGCTTTTAACTGCATAATCAATATCTTTAATAGCCAAAGCTTTATAAAGTCATTTCTTCTTAGATGGACTTTGGTAATTTTTGTCACTCAAGGAAGTATTGCAGCTTAACTATGTTAGTGAATTTCTTGTCATAAATTTGTTCAGAATACTCCTTTATTATTATTTTACTGTCTGTAGAACTTATTACAATGTAACCTTTTCTCATTACTGATATTGGTAACTCTTTTGACCTCTTTTTTTTTTTTTTTTTCCTGTCTTCCTGGCTATTGGTCTCTCCAAAGAACCAACTTTTAGTTTCACTGATTTTTTTCCATTGTTTTTCTTATTTCTCTTATTGATTTCTGCTTTTATCTCCATTATTCCTTTCCTTCTGCTTTCTCAGTGTTTAATTCGCTCTTCTTTTTCTGGTTTCATAAGATGGAAACTTCGATCACTGATTTGACATCTTTTCTAACATGAGGACTTAGTGCTGCACTACTTTAAATTCCTTCTACACATTGTTAAATGTTCTGTTTTAATTTTTATTCAGCCTAAAACATTTTTAAATTTCCATTGTGCTTGCTTTTTTGACTCATACATTATTTATTATTGTATCATTTAATTTAAAAATATTTTAGAGTTTTCTAGTAGACATATTTTGCTTTACATACTGTGAAGCTGTGGTATTACGTGCATACCCATTTAGGATTGCTTTGTCTTCTAGATGAATTGACCCCTTTAGAAGTATGTAATATCACTTTATTCTCGGTAAATTCCTATTCTTATGTCTATTTTGCCTGATATTAAAACAAAGTGTGCTCTTTCTCTTGCTCTCTCGTCTCACATTTTTGTCTCCTTTTAAAAATTAGTATTACGTGGTGGAAGAAAGCTATGTCTCTTTAACACTTTGCTTAGGGCTAGCTGTGCCTCTATAAATTACAGCCACTTTCACTTTAAGCCTTCATAATATATTTATTGGAAAAGTTTTATATGCTATTATAATTATTTGAAAACGGTGAATTATCCTCTAGGTTAGGTTCAGTTACACCTTTATAACTGTAGTAATAACAGTTTCTATCATATAACATAAGTGACGATGGCTATCATATCATGATATGCAAATAATTTGTTCAATTAATGAATACTTTCAAAGAGATGTATTTTTGTTGTTGTTGGAGAAAGTATGAAGATAGACAAAATAAAGACACAATAATATATATAAAAACATAGTTTACAAAGTCTTCTGTTATTTAATTCCTGATAAATAGGAAAATTGAAGGGGTTAAACATTTTCAGCAGAGCCAAGGCCCTTTGAAGACGTATGCTTGGGCTACACAGGTTCTATAGGTCTCAGAGAACCTAGTAATCCACATAAGTGATCTTGGCAATCATGGGCAAACAAGTTCACCTTAAGAGCAAAATCTATGGCTGATATACTTTATCACCCATGGCACCTACTAGAGTTCTTTGTATGTGGTAAGTGGTCATTGAATCCTTGGTGAAGATATGAATGAATGAAAGAGGAAGAGCAATGTGATCTGGGCGCTATACAATCAAAATTATTAAATGCAAATTTGCATGAATCCTGTGTTGTAGGATAAAAATTCCTGCATACAATAAAGATAATGTTACTATATGACAATTTTAATCAGTCTGAACAATAAAAGTCAACAATAGGTTTATTTCACCTAAACTCTACATTGGCAAAGCAGTAAGTCAGGATTTTGTTTTTATGTGTCTTCCTTGCAAAATAAGTTGATTAAAATACTGGTGGTTCTGTGAAGAAATGGGATTAAAAATATTTAACCACTGGTAAGCAGTATTTTGGAGGATGCAGTTTCCCAACAAGAGACCACATGAGGACATTCTGGGGAAATATTAATCTGTAGCGGGAAGTCAATCTCAGGTGGCCAGAAGGGCTGTGAACATTTGCCTGTTTCCCCTGACAGAGCTGGAGGCTGCTTTAGACAAAGGGTGACTTATGGTGATGGAAGCCATCTCATGGGAGCCACGGTGGGTTCTCTGGCTAGCTCATTGTCTAGAGGGTACCAGAATAGCTCACCAAAAGTATCCACTTAGGTTACCTTAGGGCAGGGCCAGTGGGCGCAGGCTCTTTGGAAGGGCCGAGAAATAGTTATTTACCAACCAAATGAAAGTATTTCAGTATTTTGAATAGTCAGTATAACTGAATCATTGTGAGTGTCAGTCCTGTTTACCTGTTTGTGTACTCATATACGTTTGGTAAATGTTGAGTTAAACAGATTTTTGCTGTGGGAGTTCTCAGAGCCTTATCTGGTAGGACACGTTGTGAATCTTAAGAGAGACATGCGGCATCTGGCTTTTTTCTTACTTACTTGGACATGGAGCCTTTTTCCAATAGAATACATCCTGGGATTGCTTTTTCTTGAGGCTGTGCTAACAAGTTCTGAAGTAGGCCTGTGGATTTGTCAGTGTAGTTACATTGTAACCACCCTAAAACCTCAGTGACTTAACACAAAGATTTATTCCCACCTCAAATCACAGCTCAAGGGGGACTGGGGTGCTCTCCAGGGAAGCTTTTGTTCCACGTTGTGAGTCAGGGCTCTAGGCTTTTCTATCCTAAGTTTCTGTCACTCCCTAGGGACTCCTCAGGGCCATCCGTTGGATTTCCTCCACCTGTGCAGCTGACAAGGTAGAAAAAAAGAATGTTGGGTTTTGAGGCAATGTAGTAATTTTATAATAGGTCCACAAACTCTTTCATAATCCTCGCCTCAAGAGATAGAGGCTAATTCTCCTTCCCTTGAGTGCAGGCCAGAATTGGTGACTTGCTTTTAACAAATTGAATGAGGGGGAAGAGATGCTGAGTGACTTCTGGAACTAGGTCATAAAAGGCTTTCAGTTTCCTCCTTGCTTTCTTTCTCTCTCTCCTTCTTGGATCACATTCTCTGGGAAAATCCAGATGCCAGGTTGTGAGGACAAGGTTGGCTTCAGGGATGTGACCTGTACATTCTCATGAGCCCCACACTTAGAAGGGCCCCACACATGGCTTAGGGCTCAATGGTTGCCATATTACAATTATTAATAATTTTTTAGTGAAAGGCTCCACATTTTCATGTTGCACTGAACCCCACAAATTATGTAGTCAGCTTTATGCAAGGTACTCAAGCAGCTTTATGGAGAGGGCTGTGTGATAATGAACTACGGCTTCCCACCAACCACCAGTGCGGAGCTGCAGATTCCTACTAACAGCCATGCAAGTGCACTGTCTGGGAACTGCATCCTCCAGCCTTTGTCAAGCCTTCAGAAAACTACAGTCCCGCTGACATCTTGATTGCATCTTCTTGAGTAAGAATCACCCAACTAAGCCACTTCCAGATTCCTCACTCACAACGAATGTGAGATAATATGTGTTTATTTTTTTTAACGACTAAGTTTTGGAGTAATTTTTATGCAGCAATAGATAACAAAATACAGAGATTTCAGAGACTGATCCTGAAAGCGGCATTCCTTTGAACCCAAATCCCAGTGACCAAAGTCCAGTCATGCGGATTCAACCAACTGCAAATGAAGATGAAAAAGGCTTTTTGTGGCTGGAAGAAGAAGAGATTGATGAGCACAGAGTCATCCTTAGGCCTTGCCTGCTAGGAAATTGTTACTCACATGTGGTAGAATCTTTTTATTCTGTACAATTTAGATATAAGGCTGACAAGAGTGTGTGGAATGGGAAGAGGAAGCCAGCACAAAATACAAGAGTCCAAGATCTTAAACGTTACCAGGGCTGGAATACAAATATTGTGTAGATTTTCAGTTATTCTACCTTTACTAGAGATGAAAAAGACCCCATTTCTTAAAAATTATTTTCATCAAAGCTTCAACATACTTTTGGAGGTCCTATTAATGTAATCATGGCTTGTAGTCAGAATCACTCTGTTCCTGTCTTCAGTTTTCGATGTTAGTCCTTGATCTTAGGTCACTTAATCATCCAGATCCTTCATCTCAAAGGTGGGGAAAAACATAGCCTATCTTAAAAGATTTTTAGGTGACATTGTATATATACCACTTGTCACATGACTGTTACTTAATAAGCACTCAGCAAATATTAAGTATGATTTTATTAAAACCAGAAAGACAATAGTATTTGTGAAGATAATAGGTAGAGATATGAAGGAGTCTGAGGATTTAAGTTTTCCTGAGAGACATTAAAATCATCTTATTGATGCCCAAAGTCGTATATCATTCATTCAACAAACTTTTCTTCAGTAGCTACTGTAGACCTGATATATACAGTGGCAGGTGCTGGGATTTTGCAGTCCCTCCAGTTGGGGTGCTTAGAGACAACCCTGGAAAAGATAAGGCAATGAACCTGTGGTTACCAAAATGCCTAGTGGTCAAGGGGAAATAAGAGATGTTTGAAGGACTGTGTGAGGGGAAGCTAATAGGGTCCTACAGTACAGGGGCTTCTGAGAAGGCTTCCCTGAAGAAGAAATATCTAAGCCATAGAAGGTGGAGCACATGTTTTCTAAGCGAAGAATGTGTCAGAGAAGGATCGTGGGAGGGTTGGAAGCCAGGCAGAGGGAAGAGCAGAGAGAATGAACTGAAGATGGGTTTCCAAAGGACAACACACCAAAGGAGTTTAGAAGAGCAATGAGGAAAGTAACTACCTGTTGGTTAGCGAAACCAAAACTGATTTGTGACGAAGTCAAAATAGAAGGTGGACAGAGAAAATGTTGCACATTTCAGGAGGAGGTGAAAGGAAAGATGGAGTGCGGATATTTGCTAGAGTGACTGGAAAGATAAGAAGTCATACACAAAAACAGGATGTGTAAGTCAGCCATTTCAAGGTGAGGCAAGGTCCAAGGCATAATGGAGCGGATGGACAGAACTGAGGGTGAAGGAATCACTGGCTAGAAGGCATTCAGGAAATGGAAGTCAAGTGAAAATTTCAGTTACCTCATGGCAGGACTTGGAATAGAGAGGTACACTGTAAATCAGGTTCCAGAATATTAATGGACGACCTTGAGAAAGATAGGGTAGAAAGTGATGGCACCAATAGTGTACGTGTAAAGAGAATAGAGTTTGATTTTTACAAGAGAGTAATCATCTTGAAATAGCTCTTGGGGGCAGCGAGTATGAACCACCTTTTGACCCTGAGGTATGTAGGATGTGGAAGCTTGAGCGGCCTTCATCAAAGAAGTTGTGTCCTAAATGTGTCCTATAAGTCTTTGACAGTGAACAAAATAATTTAAAGTCAACGTGTCCCCAATTCCTAAACTAGTCACTACCAGAAAAACAATTGGTCTAATAAAAAATTTTACCTTGAAATAAAATAGTGAAGAAGCTTTTAAGAGGGAGTAAAGTAATTTAAACTATAAATTATAAAACTTTAAAAATATATGTGTTCATATAAATGTATGTAACAGTTATAATACACACATACATATTGTTAAAATAGAGTTAATGTTGTTTAAAGAAGAAAGAATTTTAAGAAGTCTACTGTTTATGTGTACCATTCTACCTTTTATCATAACAAACCAAACTCGGTCACTTTAGAAACAAACAAACAAAAATGGCTCAAAATTTATTGGCTCTTACCCAAAAATTAAATTAAAAATTGGGTCTGGTCATAAATGTTTATATATATGTATGTGTGTGTGTGTGTGTCTTTGAGCATAAAAATGTACAAGTATATGCAGAGACTTGTAAAATAGTTCTGAAGATTTTCATTTTATAAGAGAAATGTATAAACACTTTACAAAAGGAATGTAAAATGCTATAACTTAAAAAACAACTCTCACCCCCTCCATTCCTACGTTGACCTTTGCACTCTGAGAAAGATTATCTCCGTGGTTTTAATGAGACGTATGTGCGTGTACACTTCAAAACCTAAACCCACCAAGAGAAAAGGGTTCTACAAACACAGCAATGATATATTTCGGATGTAATTCCCTGTGCATTTTAATATATTGGATTCTTTATCAAGCTACTCTTCAGAGGATAAATTGTTTGCAATGAGAAGAAAGGTAAATTCTCCAGCTAATAACATAGTGTAGAGTGAGTTACTCCATCCTCCCACAAAATATGAGAAGTTCTGGGTGGTTAAACAGTTTTAAAGATCACTGTCAGTAAACAACCACTATCTCCTCAAGCTGACATCAAGGACTGAAGTCAGCAAACAATGTAGTCATTGGGATGGAAAGTAGAAACCAGTTAGCAAAAATTAATAAGTCTTTGGGTCAAAGGGAGCTTATGAGGATTAGGAGAAACTCATTTACTACAGGGGATGAAGGTGACACCTGAGCTGGGAGGAGACAAACTGGAAGTGGAGCTGAGTTGGTGGTTATTATCCTGGATGAACAAACACCCTTCCTTGCGTGACTCTACAGGACTTTACCCAATAAACTTCACCATTCTGTCCTGCCACAGCACACACTGTGTTGCATCCAAGAAGACAATCACATTGAGATGACTTGTTCTTAGCAGCGACACACGAGAGAAAGGGGTGGGGATCAGGCAGTCTTCCAGGGCTGCAGGGACCCCAGTTCTTCAGGGGGTCTCCTTAGAGTGGGAAGATGTCTGAGCCTGGCCACTGTTAGGCGCTTCCCCAAGAACGTGGAGAACAGGCGCGCCTCCCTCTCTCTCTTCTCTCCTTGTACCGGTAGGGACTGACATATTTGGGCAAGAAGAGATTCTGAAAGGCAAATAGTCTTCCCTCCCTAACGTCTCTAACTATAAGCTTCAGGGAAATATGACAGGAATTTTTTCATACCTGTGATGGAAAAATAATTATGGACCAAGCAGATTGTACACTGACCCATGTTTGTTGTTGCTTTGATTATCCTGGTCACACCTAATTGATTCATCAGCAAAGCCTTTAACTGGTAGCTCCCTTCACCTCAATGCTCCACATCAAATATTGGTGTCTCTTTAAATTTTTTTCAGTTGTTTTTGCCGCTGTTGCTTATTTTTCCCCAGTGCCTCAAAGCACTGGGAGCACGGATCATACAGATAAGAAGAGAGTCTGCTGTTTTATTTTCAACTCCGTTTGAGAAGGTCTTATATTCTCACCGCCCTTGTTTTTTTTTTTTTTTAATCCTTTTTGTCTTGCCTCATTATGTCCAAATGAACATATTCCGTTTAATCAGTGTTTACAGCCCAGATTGCCTTTCTGATAGCCACAAACCTGTTTCATCAGGTAACAACAAAAATGAGTCAAAAGAAAACAGTGTGTTCAAACACAGGGTTGGAACCAGCCACCTCCTATTTTACAAACTTCATTTCTGGCGTGCGTCTCAACAAGTGATGGAGTTTGAACTCATGACAACTTCTGGAGCAGGACGGTTAACAGGCTTGAGACAGAGATTAGCCGCTTTGCCTCTTTCTCTTGGTAGGTTCTGCAGAGAATATTTTTAACCTCTCTCTCTCAAAACACAGACTTTTGAACAGTTATTTTCCACTCCATTCCTGCCCATTGAAAGTTGAAAAGTTGCTGGCACCACACTGCATTTTCAAAGACCCGGAAGGGAGAAGAGTTGAGTGAGTCACCACTGCCCTCTAGTGTTCGGAATAAGCAACAACTTGAAAACCACAGCGGCAGTGGCTTTGCTAACGCAGCTGCTGGAGTCTTTTTTGTTAGGAAGAGATGTGGTCTGTTTCCATCATATTTGGTAACCAAAGAGTTTCAGCTTCTTCCATAAATTCTCTGAGATCAGAAATGCTGCACCTTTCAGGTCAGGAGATATTTATTTCATAGTCATCTCTAAAAGCACAATGAAATGCAATTATATCATTCTTGAAGGGACAAGAATAGAAATATTTTTGTAAAAAAATAAAAGAAACAATTTCAGCAAAGCTTTTTTCTATATTTAAGGAAAAGGAAGACAAGAAATTAATACAGACTCACTCTCTGTGTCTGGAATTTAATGTGTTTTTATTTGGGGGGGTGTGTGTGCATGTGTGTGTGCTTTAAATTTGTCTCTAAGTAAATGTGAATGTGACCTGTTTTTACTAATAGGATAATTAATTCAATCTCTAAAAATCTACAGAAGAAAAGATGAGTTATCCTTCTTGTCCTAGAGGGCAAATAAATGCGACATTTTCAAGAGACTCCATAGGCAAAGCCATCTGTTTGTCATCACTCTGATTATAGAAGCTGGCGATTCTTTGTCTCAAAGGAGGCAGGAAGAGGGTGGAGTCTTTTTAAAGGTGATGCATCTTCCTAGAGGTCCCCAGAGACTGGGAGCGTCGAGTGGCCCTGCTCTGGACCATGCAGCCACTGGCCGCTCTCTCTGTCTTACCCTCCCCGGGGCTCCATGCCAGGAGGGGCTGTGCACAGTGTGTGATTCTGAATCACACGTGGACCACTGTGGTGAGGGCAGTGGTCCTCGGGGTGCTGTGTACCACAGACAGCAATAAGAATGATTAAATGTCAGGAGCAGGATGACTCATAAACTCAAATGAAAACACTGAAATTTGCTTAGTTTGGCCCAAGAGAGGAAGATAACGGTCAGCAAATATGTGACTTGCAGAGCAGTTGTTTTAAAGGGTATAAATAAAGGATGAAGGAGAAAATGGACTGATAAGGGTAGAGTCACTTTCTGGAAATATTTCCCAACCTGAAATTTAGGCAATTATGGAAGTGTTTCAAGGAAGAAGGGAAGTTTAAATTTCAGGATCTAAATTCCAGGTCAGCTAGAAGCAAGGATGATCACACTCAAAGGTGTTTTGGAAATTCTAGAGTATAGCACAGGATGGTCTAGGATGGACTGACCTCTCCTAACAGCTAAATTAAGCAGGCGATCCACATTTATGTCTTTTTACATAAGTCTTTCCCTCTGCACTGGAATTTCTCCCTCCTGTTTTTCCTTTTCCATCACCTCTTTCTCCATACATGTTCCACCTGAGCCTAGAATACCCTGTCCATGTCCATATGATTCATTCTCTAAGCTTATTTTTTCCCACAGACATTTTCCTTCCTGCCATATGCCAATGGCCACCTAGATTAATGTTTTATTTTATTTTTTTTCTGCTTTATCTCCCCAAAACCCCCTGTACACAGTTGTGTATCTTAGTTGCAGGTCCTTCTAGTTGTGGGATGTGGGACACCGCCTCAACATGGCCTGATGAGCAGTGCCATGTCTGCGCCCAGGATCCGAACCCTGGGCCGCCGCAGCAGAGAGTGCGAACTTAAGCACTCAGCCATGGAGCGAGCCCCTAGATTAATATTTTAAATGTTTAAATGTCCTCAGAGAACAGTACAGATAACAGGTTATGACAGTAGCCTGTTGCAATGGACTGAATGTTTGTGGCCGGCCCACCCCCTTGCCAATTCATATGTCAAAAACTCACTCTCACTGTGAGTGTGTTAGGAGGTGCAGCCTCGGGAGGTGATTAGGTCATGAAGGTGGTGCCTTCATGAATGGGATTAGTGCCCTTATAAGAAGAGAAGAGAGAACAAGCTAGCTCTCTTTCTGCCATGTGAGGACACAGCAAGACAGCCCTCCTTAGACCAGGAATAGGGCCCTCACCAAGAACCCAACCATGCTGGCTCCCTGGGCTTGGACTGCCAGCCTCCAGAATGCTGAGAAATAAATAGGTATTGTTTAAGCAACCCAATCTATGATAAGTTGTGATGGCAGCCTGAGCTAAGATGCCTGTGGAGCGGAATTGCTTAGGTTTGAAGAGTTCTATAAAGTCAGGAAAATCACTCAACTTCCCTGTGCTTCAGTATGTAAAGTGGAAAAATTATACGACCAGGTATGGACCTAAATGAGCTAACATAGAGCCACTTAGAATAAAGTCTGGCATTTAAGAACTGGTGGTAAAATGTAAACAATCTTCTAAACTATTTTTACTACAATAATAAAAACACACTTTACATTGTGACCAACTATATATATAATGATATACATATCATTTCATCATATAATAATTCATCATATAATAATTATCTTATTTTGTGTAGTGCATTCTATTTTATTCTTCTATATTTACTGGAAAAACTTGTGATGGTGACCCACTAAATAATTTTTATGTCTCGTTATTCTTCCCTGACTCATAGTTTGATAAACAGGTCTTAGGATAGAAGTCTTAGGCAATAAAGCTTTCTGGGATATAAGAGGGAAATAGGATGCTGATACACATAAACAATATCCGATCTATGGATAAGAAAGATACAGTGATATTTATTGAGCCAATGCTGAGGACTAGCCTGGAAGTGTCATCTTCCCCAGAGAAGAAAGCACTGCAGAGAAGCATGGTTTACAGCGTGGTTATATACCATTTCAGAACAAAGAACATACATCAAGCATGCCAGGAATACAATTTTTTCCCCCAAAGTCACAAGGAGATGTTTTGCTGCAGTTTAACACATACAAAGCAGGTCAACTTGAATTTGGTTCTCTAGAAAGAAAAGCTTATCTTCAAAGATGTACTGGTATTGGCATCAGACAAAGAGAGACATTCATCTCTATCTTTAAAGAGAGCATTCTTTGTTTTGGGAAAATGTTTGAAGCAGATGTACAATGAATGTTTGGCAGGCCATAAGCCAGGCTGCTCTGGGAAAAATAAGTTTTAGGCCAAATCGGATTTAAGCCAGAATGGCTTTCCCATATACCTCTGTATGTGAAAACATCTTATTATTCTCACTGATATCATACTTGGAATTTCTGACAAATCTCACAGCTCTGGGATTTATTTTCAACATTCCAAGTCCACTATGTAGCAAAGCCTCTTCTTGTGAGGAAAGAATTTTTTTTAACTAAAAATGGTAACAACAGCAGCAACAATAAAACTGCCACCCTGCCAGAGTGTCTACATCCTAAGATAATTGAATGAGAAAAGTTTCAGGTATCCTTTAAAAGATTATGTTAGAAGGATAAGCAATCACATGGCTCCAGGACTTCAGCAGCGCTAAGCAGATTTACATAACTTAAGCACACTCAGGAGAAGGTGTAAAGATCATGGCCTAGGTGGACCCTGAACTCACCTCCTCCCATGGAAACAACAAATTTCCAGCTACTCTTGGAACAGTTACACCTGAGAGAACCGAAAACTGGAGAAAAAGAACCCCTACAACAAGGAACAGTACTGACCGAGGTAGAAGACGCAGAAATTCCTTTCTGGAGAGAAAAAAGCCACCTTTGTGAGCCACCGCACTTCACAGCTGGTGGGGAGCAATCCTAAGGTACGAAGCCTTCCTTAGAGGAGTAGGGGATCTGAGCAGGGGAGCGTTACCACAATAAGCAGCTTTTGGACTCAGCACAACTGAAACAACTGTCATAATATCTGGCTTTGCTGGCTATTAAAAACAATAGGGAATACCCCCAGAAAAACTTTTGAACATAAGGGGAAAAAGCCTGCTCTTAAAGGGCTCATTTCGAAAGCTACTTAAAGTCACCAGAAAGAAAGGTGCACAGTCCTTTGGATAGGCTCTGGGCACATCTTGGTGAGAGGTGAGGCCTCCTCAGGCTGGGACTACCTCCCAGGGACTGAGACATTGGCACAGCCATTATCATGACCTACTACAGCTGTGCTGGCACAGACACTGGAAGACACAATTGGAGTTCTTCCCTTGGCCTATTAGTGCAGGGGTTTGCCCCAACCGCTATAGCACCAATTTAATCTAGCTCAGCCATGGCAGTCAGTCCACCATAGGGACTGGCCCCAACCCTGAAGCAAGCCCTTGGGCAACTTGTGGGCCCAATTAGTGGGGTAGCTGGAACATCTGCAGCCAGGCAAGTGGGTCCATCTCTGTGGGGCAGGGCATGCACAAGGGGCAGGACTGCATTTGCAGAGTGTGTGAGGCCTCTGCAGTGGGGGCACTTGGGTCCATTTAAGTGGATCAGGGTGTGCACAGGGGACAGGACTGTGTTGATGGGCAATGTGGCCCTGTGAGTGGTGGGGCTTGTCAGCTGCAGCAGATTTTTGCTTCTCAAATAGCCACATAGGGGATTGGCCCCACCTTCCAAAGCCTGAAAAAACTGGGTGCTCCCATGCCTGGGGCCAGCCCCACTCAGCTTTAACCCTGAGAGAGCTGACAACAACTTTTCAGGCTGGAGGCCTATGGCAATTGTAAGCCCACGAGCCACACTGGGAGCCTACTCACTTAACAGATAAACTGCAACAGGAATATGCTATTAGACCTTGCAGTCAACTGTGCTGGGGCTCCCCATGCCCACTAAAGTGACTGAAGAGACCATAGCAGTCACACACAGGTGAGCATTATGACCAGCCAGCCCAGCAGATGGCCTAGATTCCCTGGACACCTCCAGCAAGAGCAACCCTGCCACAACAGAAGACACACATAGCCCATACAAGGGACACTTTTGGAACATAGGAACTGGTGATGAGAGGGAAGGACACTGCTGAGCCTCATAAGGCATCTCTTACATAAGGCCACGTCTCCAAGATTGGGAGATGTAGCTAACTTACCTAATACATAGATATAACCACAGAGAAAGAAGCAAGATGATGAGACAAAAGAATATGCTCTAAGTAAAAGGAACAAGACAAAACCCCAGAAAGAGAACTGAATGAAAGAGAGATAAACAAACTACCTGACAAAGAGTACAAAGTAATAGTCATAAGGATGCTCACAGATCTTAGGAGAAGAATGGATAAACACAGTGAGAAGTTCAACAAAGAACTAGAAAATATAAAAAAGAATCAATAAGAAAAGAATACAATGCTGGAAATGAAAAATTCACTAGAGGACTCAATAGCAGAGTATATGATACAGAAGAACAGATCAGCAAGCTAGACAAAAGACAAGAGGAAATCACTCAAGCTTAACAGATGAAAAAAGAATTTAAAAAAATGTGGGCAGTCCAAAGGCCCTCTGGGACAACATCAAGCACACTAACATTTGTATTATAGATGTCCTAGAAGGTGAAGAGAGCAACAAAGTGGTAAACAATCTATCTGAAGAAATAAGAGCTGAAAACTTTCCTAAACTAAGGAAAGAAACAGATATCCAAGTACAGGAAGCACAGAGAGTACCAAACAAGATAAACCCAAAGAGGCCCACACCAAGACACGTTATAACTAAAATGTCAAGAATTTAAGATAAAGAGAGAATTCTAAAAGCCGCAAGAGAAAGGCAACAAGTTGCACACAAAGGAAACCCCATAAATCTATCAGCTGTCCTCTCAGCAGAAACCTGACAGGCTAGAAGGGAGTAGCATCATGTATTTAAAGTGTTGAAAGGAAAAAGCCTGCAGCCAAGAATACTCTACCTAGCAAGGTTATCATTCAGAATGGAAGGAGAGATAAAGAGTTTTCCAGACAAGCAAAAACTAAGAGTTTATCTCTAAGAAACCAGCCTTACAAGAAATGGGAAATGGACTTATTTAGATGGAAAAGAGCAGACCACAAATAGGAACAAGAAAATTATCAGAAAAAAAATCACTGGTAAAGGTGAATATATGGTAAAGGTAGCAGATCAACCACCTATAAAGATAATATGAAGGTCAAAAGACAAAAGTACTAAAATTGTTTATTTCCATAAGAGGGTAATGGATACACACACACAAAGAGAGAAGTTAGATATGATATCAAAAACATAAAATATGGCAGGGGGTGTAAAAGAGTAGAACTTTTTGAAAGAGGTCAAATTAAAGAGACCATCAACTTAATATAGATTACTATATACATAGCTTATTATATATGAATCTCATGGCAACCGCAAACCAGAAACCTATAATAAATACACAACAAATTAAGAGAAAGGAACCAAGACATAATACTAAAGAAAGCCATCAAACCACAAGGGAAGAGAGCAAGAGAAGAAGAAAGGAGCAGAGAAGAACTACTAAAACACCCAGAAAAAAGTAACAAAATGACAATAAGTACATTTTTGTCAATAGCTACTTTAAATGTCAATGGACTAAATTCTCTAATCAAAAGGCATAAGATGGCTGATTGGATTAAAACTAAGACCCATATATATGCTGCATACGAGAGATACACTTCAGAACCAAAGACACTCACAAACTGAAAGTGAAGGGATGGAAAATGATACTCCATGAAAATAGCAAAGAAAATAAAGCTGAGGCAATAATACATACATCAGACAAAATAGACTACAAAACAAAAACTACAACAAGAGACAAAGGAGGGCACTACATAATGATAAAGGGAGCAAACCAACAAGAGGATATAACACTTGTAAATATCTATCCACCCAACATAGTAGCACCTAAATATATAAAGCAATTTATTAACAAACATAAGAGGAAAAATAGCAACAGAATAATATTAGGGGACTATAACAGTCCACTTACTGTTAGATCATCCAAACAAAACTCAATAAGGAAACATTGGGCTTAAATGACACATTAGACCAGATGGACTTAGTAGATATATACAGAACATTCCATCCAAAAACCACAAAATACACATTCTTTTCAGATGCACATGGAATATTCTCTAGGATGGACCATATATTAAGCCACAAAACAAGTCTCAATAAATTTAAGAAGATTGAAACAACCAAGTATCTTTTCTGACCACAATGGTATGAAACTAGAAATCAACTACAGGAAGAAAATCAGAAAAGCCACAAATATGCAGAGGTGAAACAAAATGCTACTGAACAACAACTGGATCAATGGAGAAATAAAAAAAATACCCGGGGACAAATGAAAATAAAAATACAACATACCAAAATTTATGGGATACAACAAAAGTGGTTCTAAATGGGAAGTTCATAGCAATTCAGGAAAAATTCCAAATAAACAATCCAACAGTGCACCTAAAGTAACTGGAAAAAGAAGAACAAATAAAGCCTAAAATCAGTAGAAGGAAGGAAATAATGAAAATCAGAGTAGAGATAAATGAAATAGAGACTAAAAAAAGATAGAAAAAAATCAATGAAACTAAGAGCTGGTTCTTTTAAAAGATACACAAAATTGACAAACCTTTAGCTAGACTCACCAAGACAAAAGAAAGAAGGCTTAAATAAGTAAAATCAGAAATTAAAGAGGAGAAATTAAAACCAACACCTCAGAAATAGAAAAGATTATAAGAGAATACCAGAAAAAGCTATACACCAACAAACAGATAATCTAGAAGAAATGGATAAATTCTTAGACTCATACAACCCTCCAAAACCAAATAAATAAGAAATAGAGAATTTGAATAGACCAATCACCAGGAAAGAGATGGAAATGATAAGCAAAAGCTTCCCAAAAAATAAAAGTCCAGGTCCAGACTTCTCCCCTGGTGAATTCTACCAAACATTCAAAGAAGACTTAATACCTGTACTTCTCAAACTCTTCCAAAGAATTGAAGAGGGGGGGAAGCTTCGTGATTCATTCTTCAAAGCCAATATTATCCTGATACCAAAATTACACTAGGACAATACAAAAAGAGAAAATTACAGGCCAATATCACTGATGAACATCAATGCAAAAATCCTCAACAAAATACTAGCAAATAGAATACAATAAATTAAAAAGATCATACACCACCATCAAATGATATTTATTCTGGTGATGCAGGGATGGTTCAACATCTGAAAATCTATCAACGTGATACACCACATTAACAAAATAAACAATAAAAATCATGTTATCCTCTCAATAGATGCAGAGAAAACATTTGAGAAGATATAGTATCCATTTATGATAAAAACTCTGAATAAAATGGGTATAGAAGGAAAGTACCTCAAAGTAGTAAAAGTCATGTATGACAAACCCACAGCTAATATAATTCTTAATGGAGAAAAACTGAAAGCTATCTCTCTAAGAACAAGAAGCAGACAAAGATGCCCACTTTCATCACTCTTATTTAACATAGTATTGGAAGTCCTAGCCAGAGCAATCAGACAAGAAAAAGACATAAAATGGATCCAAATTGGAAAGAAAGAAGTGAAACTGTCACTATTTTCAGATAACGCTATTTTACATAAAGAAAACTCTAAAGAATCCACCAAAAAACCTTCAGAAATAGTAAATGAATATGGTAAACTTGCAGGATACAAAATTAACATTAAAAAATCAACAGCATTTCTATACACTAACAACAAAGTAGCAGAGAATTTAAGAATACAATACCATTTACAATTGCACCAAAAAGAATAAAATATCTAGAAATAAACTTAACCAAAGAGGTGAAAGACCTGTACACTGGAAACTATAAAATATTGTTGAAAGGAATTGAAGAAGACACAAAGAAATAGAAGGATATTCCATGCTCTTGGAATGGAAGAATTAACATAGTTAAAATGTTCATACTTCCTAAACCAATCTACAGATTCAATGCAATCCTTATCAAAGTTCTGACATTATTTTTCATAGAAATAGAACAAAGAATCCTAAAATTTATATGGAAAAACAAAAGATGCTGAATAGCCAAAGGAATCCTGAGAAAAAGGAACAATGCTGGAGATATCACATTCCCTGATTTCAAAATATACTATAAAGCTATAGTTATCAAAACAGCACGGTACTGGCACAAAAACTGATACACAGATCAATGGAACAGAATCAAGAGCACAGAAATAAACTCACACATCTATGGACACCTGATTTTTGACAAAGGAGCCAAAAACATACAATGGAGAAAGGAAAATCTCTTCAATAAGTGGTGTTGGGAAAACTTGACAGCCACATGCAAAAGAATCAAAGTAAACAATTATTTTACGCCATACACAAAAGTTAACTCAAAATGGATTAAAGACTTGAATGTAATTGAAACAATGAAACTTCTAGAAGAAAACATAGGCAATACACTCTCTGACATCAGTCTTAGCAGCATATTTTCAAGCACCATGTCTGACCAGGCAAGAGAAATGAGAAAAAATAAACAAATAGGACTACATCAAACTAAAAGGCTTCTGCACAGCAAGGAAACTATCAACAAAATGAAGAGACAAGCTAACAGTTGGGAGAAGAAATTTGCAAACCATATATTTAATAAGGGGTTAATATCCAAAATGTATAAAGAACTCATACGTCTCAACAACAACAAAACTAACAGCCCAATTAAAAAATGGGCAAAAGATCTGAACAGACATTTCTCCAAAGAATATATACAGATGGCCAACAGGCACATGAAAAGATGTTCAACATCACTAATTATCAGGGAAATGCAAATCAAAACTGCAATGAGATATCACCTCATTCCTGTCAGAATGGCTATAATTATCAAGACAAGAAATAAGTGTTGGAGAGGATATGGAGAAAATGGAACTCTCATACACTGTTAGTGGGAGTATAAACTGGTACAGCCACTATGGAAAACAGTATGGAACTTCCTCAAAAAATTAAGAATAGCACTAACCTGCAATCCAGCTATTCTAATGTTGGGTATTTATCCAAGGAACATGAAAACACGGATGCATAAAGATACACACATCCCTATATTCATTGCAGCATTATTCACAATAACTAAGACTTGGAAGCAACCTAGATGTCCATCAAGGGACGAATGGATAAAGAAGATGTGGAATATACACACAATGGAATACTACTTACCCACAACAAAGGATGAAATCTTGGCATTTGTGACAAAGTGGGTGAGCCTTGAGGGTATTATGCTAAGTGAAATAAGTCAGAGAGAGAAAGTCAAATACTGTCTGATCTCATTCATAAATAGAAAATGAAAACAACAACAAACACATAGAGACAGAGGTTGAATTGGTGGTTACCCGAGGGAAAGGAGGGAGTGGGGAGGGCTAAAGGGGTTATTAGGGATATGTGTATGGTGATGGATTGTAATTAGTCTTTGGTTGGTAAACTTGATGTAATCTACACAGAAATTGAAATATAACGATATACACCAGAAACTTATATAATGTTATAAACCAATGTTACCGCAATGAAAACAAATAAACAAAAAAAAATGAGGAAAAAAAAGAGCACTCATTGGATGCCAAGTAGGTAGGTATCTGCTTCTTTCCAATCTTCCTTCCAAAAAAGTACAAAACCAACTGAACATAAAATCCTCAAAACTGTGTTTGTGTGTGTGGATGATATTAGAATGTATATCATACAGTAAGGATAAGTACTATTTAATAAAACATATTTTTGTTTTAAGTATATGTTTATATTTGTGTGGGTGGTATCAAATTTATATCTTATGTGGAGCATCATCAAATAATTTTGGAAAATACTCTTTTAGAGGATCTGACAACTCTATGGGTAGCTCCCAAGAGGGCCACTTAAGGGTTAACTTCAATTTGTAATTAAACTGTGTCTTTTCTTTCCCATTTATTTCTCTTGTTATTTCCATATTCATAAAAAAAATTAAGATTAAACATTAACATTCTAAAACAGTGGAGGTGTGCCTGCAACCAAATAAGGAAGAGTCAATGTCATAATAATAACGAGCAAAAATTAAGCATGGTGAGTGTGGCCAGTTGGTGCCTGCAGCAGCTTGTGGAACAGACGTTGGATTTTCTGGGGTTCAGAGAGGGATTTGCTCTGACGAGGTCCTCTGAAAAGGCTGATGTACCGTCTACAGCCCTGGAAAAAGGTTCTGCTCTCACAGACTCAGCCTTAAGTCTACAAAGGACAAGAAGGGAACAAGCTAAGTAAGACAGAACTCACGTATCAACAGGAGTTAACTACAAAACACACTCTTCCACAGCTCTCTGCATCTTCATTGCCCCTGCACTGCAGACACAAAAGATAATATAATTCCAGAGATGCTACTCTCTCCTGACTGTGCATACCTCAATGACTATCATTTTCCCATCAGAATGCAGCACTTTTCTGCCCTTTCCTGGAAAGTGTTACATATCTCTTTTGTTCAGTATTTTAGACTTCAACAGATGTGATTCTAAGGTATGAATCCACATGCCCTTATAGGTGTGTCTGGTGTGCTAATTACTACTGTGTTCTTCAACTCTTCTCTTGCCAGTGACTGTCACTGCTATATTCAGGTTTGAAACTGCAGAGAAAAGGGGCCTTTGTCTTCAAACACGTCATCTAACAACGATCCTAGTAAGCAGCTAACAAGATTTCATGTATAGAATTTGCTCAATATCTAAATCTAAGCATGAGATCAGGTCCAAATAATGAATTTTTGAGTTCATTCCAGTCAAACAGGTCCTGGTGAATTAATGCTGTTTTCTGGAATGCTGGATAATATGTTTGTTGGTCAGAGTACGTTGTGCCAATAACAAATAGCAGTCGTCAGATCTCTGTGGCTTCACACACCAAAGTTTGTTTCCTGCTCACGCAGCGTGTTAAACACTTCTTGGCAGGAGTCTTTGCTGATCAGAGGTTTGGAGATCTGAGCTGAGAGAATCTATCTCGACAGACACTTCCATGAATACCACAGCCATTGTTTAATGAGCCTACCCCTGGATGCAACATGCATCACTTCTGCTCACATTGATTGGCCAAAGCAAGTCACAGTGCCACATCTCACATCAGAAGGATAAGAAAGTACAAAACCATCAGGGCCTAGAAGGAGAATGGGAAGTACTTAGAAAATAACCCTAATGACTATCATTTTCCTCATCTTTCACACATACTTGATGACTAAGACCTGTTCAACTCATTTCACCTACTTTCCATTCACTAGTTGATTTAGTTTATAATCTCATAATCCTTCAACTAGATTATAGAAAGGCCTTTAAGCTCATCCCAACAACCCATATTTTATATTCCAGTCATATTGAATTACTTACAGATCAGTATATTTTATTTCACAACTTCTTGCTTCTTCTCACATTTCTCCGATATCTTCTCTCCCTATAAACAGCCCCTTCCACTTCCACAGCCTTCTCAAATTTTATATCCTTTCTGAAGGCTCCCAGAAAGCCCCACGGACTCTCCAGTCCATGTTATATTTAGTAACACCATGGTGCTTACATTTTTTCTCTTTGTGTTTTTATGATAAGAACTTGTGCCTCCTTTACTGTAATTATTAATATGCAAAGTATGTTTACAAGAAAGTAAGCTCCCTGAAGGTAGCAATCATTCCTCCAGAAGAGCCGTCACAATGTACCATCATTCCACATTTCTGTATTTCTACCCCCATCTTTTTGTTTGTGTCCCTGGCCACTATAGTACTGTCAGAACTCAATAAAAACCAAACTAATGTATTAATTTGTACCAAGAAATATTTTAAAACATTCGAAATTAACTATTGTCACTAAATATAGACTCAGAGAAAAAGAGACCTGAAGGATGTTCTGGAACATCACCATTAAGCCATAGTGGTTTTTCAATATTTTCTTTGTTGAGCTTACTAGAAGATATGTATTAATCTGTGATTTCTTGAATAGCATAGGATACAGCCTGAGGGTTCTTTTCATTTCTAAAATTCCTAGAATGTGATTCTCTTGATACCTGTCATTGCAACATTCCTGTCACTCAGCTCCCCATTTTTGCAACGGGATACATTTCCCCAGCTTGTACCTTTCATTTGTATTCTACTTAACAAGCTACTTGCTTCCTGATGTTTCACAAAAAAGTATCTCAGTCCCAACCCCGCCTCTAGAGTAGCAGCTGTAGGAATCTATTGTGAGGGATCCAAACCAGAAACCTTGCCCTCATTGGCCGTGAGTGAATATTCTCAGCAGTAAGGGCTAATGCCTTGGTAGCTAGATTAAAGTGTTCTTAAGAGTGTCTATATGTGTATTGCAAGATGGAAAGTGAGCGGGTGTCTACTGGCTTCCACATTCTGTGCTTTTAATCACTTATTATTAGCTTTAGCACTGTTAGATCACTAACCCAGTCTGTGCTTTGAACAGCATTCACTTGTCTTGGAATCCTGCATGCTTGTAGTGTAAAGAATTTCGATACTAAGCTAAAGGTAGAGAGAAAAACACGAGAATAGTTCACTTGTACATCAAACTAATTAGAGTTACTTTGCTTATTCCAAATCCCAAGAACGGTCATTCAGCTCATATGAATTAGTAATTTCCACCGTACAAGAATACAATTTTCCCAGTCTATACTGTCAAATTTCAATTTACAGTCTTATTTATGATCAAGAGTACCTGTTCATGATAGAAGAAGAAGATCTTCTTGTCTTTCTTTTTTTAAATCTCAAAACACAGATTCTCGGCAAACACCAACTAAAACCTCATTAGGGATGACTCAATGTTTTCATGCTGCTATTGAGACAAAATGACTTCCCTGTCACTCTGTGTGGGTGTCTTTGCAGTAAGAGCTTAAACAGTAGGCTCAGGGCCTCTCTAGAGGAACCTGAAAGCTTCTTCAAGACTTCTAACAGGGGAAAGTTTGGTCTCCTTTTTTCTCCTTCACTGCAACATGTCCATTCCTTATAACGGTTGTCCAGTGATGAGCTCCGCTCTTCAGTTTAGGCTCTTTCCCTCTTCAGAACCCCCGGGAGATACTTCAATGAAGCTGGAAACATTCGAAGTTTCCCCGTAAGACTGGCCTTTTTATGTGTTATCAAGTCTAATTTTGTAGGAAGCCTGAAGCTTCCCTTATATAAATGATAGTGCCTGAACTTGGCATAACAGAGGAAACTAACAGGACATATTGGTTGTCCATCTTTTTACCGTCTTCTTCCTTCTTAGTGGAACCTAATTTTTTCAGGTCTGTTTTTCCTCCGTGTGCCTCATACCTGCCTTAGCAGGTGCATCAGGATTAGTTTAAACTCATGGTCCCATCAACCTGCCTGTGGCTGGTTTGGGGGAAAGGGAAGTATGTGGTCGTGAAGCTAGATCTTCACAGGGCTTCTGGGGAATATTTCCTTATTCTTCAGAAAACAACACAGAAATAAATAGTTTCTTCTCTGCCTCTACACATGGCCACTTCTTGATGTGATCCAGAAACTGCTGTAGCAGCCTGCACCCAGGAAGGGAGGGCAGAGGGCTGCCCAGCAGAGAGATGGAGGAGTTGGGGAACTGAGTCCTTGAGGACATTATAGAATCGTTGATCATATTGCACCTGGGGCCTCCTTTCTTCTTCCTCTGACTTTCAGCTATGTGGGAGAAAATAATCCCTCACTCACTAAGGTATTTCGAATCATATTCAGGGACAATTTATTCCTGTCTCAGTGACTCTCCCCTTACTTGCGTCTGTTCCTCATCACACATTGAACCAGTGACAAAACTATTTTAATTTCTCATTGGTTCTATTTACAGCTGCCAGATAAAATACAGGAAGCACAGTTAAATTTGAATTTCAGAAGAACAACGAATAATTATTTTAGAAGAAGTATGTCCCATACACCGTTAGGGATACATTAATACAGAAAATTATGCATCATTTATCTGAAATTCAATTTTAAGTGCATACTCTATATTTTTATCATTAAATCTGACAACTCTAGCTTTATTAGAATATTAGGAAGGAGATTTTAAAAAGTTACTTCTCCATAGACAGTGGGAGGTAGCATAAAATGGAGTGTGTGTGATTTGATTATAAGGCATCTGATATGATTTACAAGGTATTTGAGTGTGAGGAAAAACACCTAACTCAAATTTTCATTCATAAAATTATCGTCATAAATGCACATGTGCAGAAAACCAAATACATTATCACCAGATATATTATCATGGAAATAAGCTAAAAGAAGGGGAATTTCTTTCAACACCAATCTTGCATTAATTACAACACTTAAAAGCATACTTATGAAAGGCATTGATGTTAACCTAACTCCTACTTTTGTTTTGAAGCCAGGCCATATCTGTTCAGATAGATGCCTGGATTCAAGATCTCCAGATATGCCATTTTGTCTCTTCATTGATTGGAAGGGATTTGCAAATTTCTAATGAAGAGAGAGTAGAAAAGGGGTTAACTAGTGTACTCCATGGTAGAAGCGCAAGGAACCGTGACCATGAGGTTCTGGATTTGAGGCCCAGGAATAAGAACAAGAATAAAAAACTAGGAAAGTAAGCATGTATTCTCTTATTTTTGCAAAAATTTTGTAAGATTTTAAGCAACGTCTTAATTAGAGGTTAAGGAACCTCTAATTCTTAGCGTCTAAAATGAAGAAATAACTTATTTACCACATAGGATTTTTATGTTTAAAAGCATTTCACAAATCATAGGTCTCGGTTGGCATTATGAGTACTACTGTTAAAATAGGTTCAATGAAAGTCATCAACTACGGAACTCTAATTCTGGAAATATTCTCCCCACTGAAATCCACAAGGACTTTATTTCAACTTTTCTCATTTAAGTCTTGCTAAGAATTCATTTTACATCATGACTTCTCTCTAAAAATGTCGATTTCTTTTGTACAGAATCTCATTATCAAACTGTCTATGATGCGGATGCTCTCAATGGCAGGCAACTGAATGTTATTACCTCTGAAGTTGTCTTTGCAAAGAACGAATATGGACCTGTTTCTTCTACTTTAATGACATAATTCAAAAACTTCTCGAGCTTGGCAAATGAGGGTTATTCAACTGATATCGCATTTGAAACTTTGGTCTTCTAATTTGATTATTTTGACTTTTAGCATTTCTCTGTAGAACTATAGACAGATTGAATGCTTTATTTAAAGCACTTCTCCTGCCATGAGGGAAATAAATGGAATGAGTTATTAAGTCCATCATAAGCTTTTGATTATTTTAAAATTAAAATACATACCACCTAAAAGCCTATGGAAGCTAAATGTTTTTGAGATTTTCTCAGAGATGGTTTATATAAGGAAATGTTTGTAAATTGTTAATCAGGATAAACACATTCCAATCAAACATAGAAATTTTAATTGTTCTTTAAAACTCATACTTTCAAAACGTTGCCACAGTAGATGATTGTCTTCTAATTGCTCAGTTGTTCTCACTGCAGCACTTCAGTTTCCAGTCAAGACTGATGTGATGCGGATAGAGAACAGAATGAAATATTCCTGTGAACGTGAAGGAGTCGACCGTCCTAGACTATGCCTGCATTATCTCTAGGACATCTGCCCCTTTTTACACAAAGGAGAAAAGTTGATAAATTTCAAAAGTATTCAGATCGAAACTTGATTGTTCTAATAGGACAATGATATGTGTCCTTTGATGAGAAAAGCTAATGAAGAACCTTAAAATACATTTCTGTAACACAGAAAAACTCAATCACAATTTATTTTATTGTCATTGAATTTCCCGAATTTAATCTCCAAACATATTTTGAGCACCAGCTATTTGCTAGGCACGACATTAGCAGCTGGAGCTAGAAATAAAACATTAAATATTGTCTCCTCTTTTCAGGGCCTTCATTTAAGGGGACGATAACAAATCCTCCATAATCTGGAGATCCTGTCACCAATATTGCTCATTTGTTTTTGTTTAATTTTATTTTGTTAAATGCAAAGATTTGCAATCACCTCAGTTCTGATTTTATGGCTATATCTCTAGGTATTAGAATAGTTCTGAATTTTATGTAATTTCTTATGCCCCAGTCAGCCATTGGTATCTAGACCAATTCTTAAATATTGCATACATCTGATAATATTCCATCAAGGATTAGAAATAATTTAAATGCTTAGCACAGTGTATGGCACAAGGTAGGAGCTCCATAAATGGTTAAGTTATTTTTAAAATCAATATCACAGTGGACCTATATCACAAGTACATTTTTAGGAGGCTGTAGTTAGAGTAGAAGAGGGAAAGATGAGTTCAAATGTGATACTCCTAGATATTAATAAAAACAAAACAGAAAATTAAAAATTCCTTGATTCACGTTAAAACAAGTTGTGGGAACGAAAAAAAAAAAGAATTAAAAGATGTTGCATGCTGGTGTCGGCTAGGAAGTCTTTAATCAAAGGCAAAGATGTAAATTAGGAAGGTTTTTTATATTTGGAGATTTTTTTTAAAGAGAAATAGAAAGAAAGTCCATAGGAAATAAAATATTTTGGGTTTTGCAAGTACAGATTCTAAATGGATTACTAAGAAATTATATACGTACATTCTTATATATATGTTCTAATATCTAGTCACATTGTAGATGGATTCTTGGGATGAGTATATATACATCCTCAATGTGCTGAAAGGACGGAGAGAGATCTTTAGGCAGCTGATCAGGAGGAGCGGAGTAAGCAATTTAATCATCGCCCACAGTGATGAGAGTCCAAGCAACATAAACACTCAAGGAATCCTGTTCTATCCTTCCTTATTCATGTTATTTCTCTGTGTTAACAACTACTAATGCTGAAAATGATGACATAGAAGGAAAAGGAAAAATAGGGCAACCCACAGATTCTTTCCCCTTCTGTCCTTCCTTGAGCAGCAAGCCGAAGGCGGAGAGCGTGGTAGAAAGTGCACGGTAATAAGAAGTGAAATGAACACAGAGAAGTTCTGTTTGTGCAGCATTTCCATTGTTGTGGTAAGAACACAGTACATTTGCACGTGTGAGCTACTAAATACAAACTGAGTAATGTTGGTGACGCTGGATATGAATTAAGTGTTTTTACTTTTGCATTTAAGACTACTATTACATAAAATAAACATACACAGTAAAAGTTACACTAAGATTAAAAATATTACTTTTTCTTAACTTAGAACAACATTAAATAGCAAATATAACAAACCCTGAGAAATCAAGAGAGAAACTGCAGGAGAAAAGAAAAAGCTTTACATCTTAATACTAACTCCAATTTTTTTCTTACTTTTTGAAAACGTGGCTCCACATTTTTATTTTGTACCAGCCCTGGAAGATTGCCTAATCAAACCCTCCCCAGTAGAAGTGATATCTGTTGCACTGTGTCAGGATCTCATTTCTGCTTCTCTATCACAGACCGCATCTTCCTTCTTTTTTCCTGGAAAAGTCTACACAGCGCTCACTACTTTGACTACAAAATGATCTTACTCGTCTGGTTTAGCTTCAAACGTGGCACAGAGGTATATGTCTCTGGTACAAGCAGAGAATTTACGAGAGCTCATGGACTAGGCTCATTTTTAGAGCTCACAGTTTGTGGAGGAGCATTTAAAACCCGGATCAAGTCTATGCGAGAAAACTAAGGAGGCAAGTGATGTAACCGTTTGCTGCATGAGGAACCCCAGAAAGACATTTTGTGGCCTGAGAGAGGGAAAACTGGGGTGGGGGGAGCATGACAGCTGTCTTTTATCATAACAAGACCATAGCGAGAGTAGCGGCCTATCACTGAGCGCCAGCATGTGCTAGACTCTCTTCAGGTGCTTCAACACCTTCATTGTGTTTCTTCCTTGAAACAACGTTTTTGAGATAGATATTTTTATCCCATTTTATAGATAAGAGAGAGGAATGGAGAAGTGGAAGTTCACACAACTCATAAGATGTGGAGACAGTAATTAAACTTAGATCTGCCTGAATTCCAAACCCTGGCCCCTAATCTCTACCCCATGGTCCAAGGGCATCCATTTGTTTAGAAGAGCTCAAGAGGCTAAATTAAGGACAATGAGTAGAAATTGCTGAGAGAGAGATTTGCACTCAAGACCAGAAAAATGACTCAATTTTAAAGCTCATGTTTTGTGGATCAACACTTAAAATATGGATCAAATCTAAGGAAGAAACCCCGGAGAAGTGGAAAGCTTGGCCATTTGTTGTGTGAGGGGCCACTGAAGGACCATGGAAGGACCAACACCCTCTTAAAGCTGCCGGTAAATGGAACACATTGTCCCTCATGATCACGGGCTCACCGTCACTACTACTATCAGAAATGGACTCGATTGTACTTTGCAAAGTGTGTGTTAGAAATGGTGGTGTCAGTTACAGGCTGAGATCAACGGTGATCGTAGACAAGGAACCTGAGATTGATTTCCATTTCAGCACAAAATGATTGTAAGACTTTAAGAAATACTTAACTTCTCCAAGTATAGGTTTCGTCCTCTGTATAATAGGACTCATAATAAGACCACATGGGGTTATTGGGAAGATTGAACGAGGATATCAAACACCTAACTTGGTGCCTCACAGAGGAGCAAATGCTCAACAAAGGAAACCATCACTATTGTTGTGTGCGTGTGTGACAAAGGTAGCAAGGAGAAAGGATTAGACAAGATGATGTTAGCACTTTTTATAATTATGAATTTATACAGAAAATGCTTCACTATCTAAAACTGCAAATTTGGCCGGAAGCCAGAGGCAGATGTAAAATATAGATATAAAGATAGTAACTAGAATCTAAACTGAAACCCCAGGCACAGGTGGAAAATAAAGGCAGAATATAAACACCAGACAGAATATTTCAGTGTGTGGGGGCTGATTCTGTTACTCGGAAGGCAAAGAGGGACTGGAAGTTACATGTTGCTCTGAAGCTGTGCTGTGCAATACGGTAGACACTAGAGGCATGTGGCTGTTGAAATTTAAATTTAAATTATTTAAAAATAAATAGAATCATCCAGGGTTTACTAGCCACATTTCAAATTCTCAATAGCCACATGCACCTAATGGTTACTGCATTGGACAGAGAAGATATAGGACATTTGCAGTGTTGCAAAAAGTTACATTGGACACTGCTGTCTCCTGAGAAATGCAAAGTGTTACATATAATTTGGGTCTGTGGTTTCAGCCTTAGAAAGAGTCCCTACTTTCTCTTATTATATCTATTCATTTATTTTCCCCTTCCATATTTCCACTCTCTCACTGAGTGTTTCAAAGAAAACCAAGAAAAGCTCTGTGGTAAGCAGAATTCTAAGAAAGTCTCTAAAATTTTCACCACTGATATGTGCATCCAGTATAATTCCCTCTCCTTGAGAGTGGGTGGGTCTTACCAGTGGGCCCTTTTAAAAGAGGGTTTGGAAATAAGAGCAAGAAGGCAGAGAGATTCAAAGCAACAGAAACATTCTCCTGCTGGCCTTGAAGGATCAAATGGCAATGTTGTAGAGAAAGCTATGCAGAAGGGAATAAGCAGGTAAAGTCTAAGAACTGACATTAGCCCCGGTCAATAACCAGCAAGAAGACAGGCACCTCAGTCCTACAATCAAAAGGAACTGAATTCTCCTAACAACCTGAATGGCCTTGGAAGAGGACTTTGACCCTCAGATGAGAACCCAGCCATGGCCAACACCTTGGTATGAGCCTTGTGGGACCAGGTGAGCCATGCTTGAACTTCTGGCCTACAGAATGTGTGATAATAAGTGGGGGATGTTTTCAGCTACTAGGTGCATGATAGTTGTGAGGCAGTAATAGGAAGCTAATGCAAGCCCCTAGTAAATGCAATCATGCGCGTGCGCGCACGCACACACACAGACAAATGTGCCCACACTCACATTCTCACTTTTTTCTCCTTTAAAACACAAAAAATATAAATTTTAAAAATGCAATGTGTTTTTGTTTTACTAGGATACAATGCTAAAAGAAGGTGTATTCGAAATTTTGCTACTGGCTTGACAGAGGAACAGAAAGGAGGTGAGGCAATTAGCTGGGACTCTAGCATTTTTACAATTTCTCCAGATAGAATCAAATACACTTGACTCTCAACAACTCTGAGAAAGGAAAGAATAAATGTTCACTACAACAAAAAGTAGGCTCCGAAGGTGTTTGGTGACTGCCAAAATGTACCCAGTTATCACACACCATGGCTGAAATTGTTCTCTCATTTTAGGTTAAATCCTTGTGCCCCAAAGCCTCTGTTAAATGTTGTGTGTCATGTGGTGGGTGAGTAGAGGGGAGGGTTCTCACTAAACCTACTGGCACCTTAACGTAAGCTGGATTATCACTTTCTAACAGAAAACAGACCTAAAGCCAATGGGCAGAAGGTTCGACAAACTCAGAAAAGGAGGTGAGGAAAAGAAAAGGTCAATAACTATTCCCATGGCAGGCGGATTGGGATGAGCCCTCGGAGCGAAGCTCTCACTGAGAGGAAATTGCTGTAACACACCTTGGGGACCCCAAGCGGAGGGATGAGGTTTCAGAAAGGGGAGGAGAGGAAGACTGAGACACACTTTACCTGCTTTATAATTTTGCTGCCTGCCCCCTGATGTGTAAACACCACCTTCAGTCACGTATTATCTCCCTTGAGGGAGGAAACATCTGAAGAAGACTTGCTGCCCTAAGTGGCTTTTGACAGGAACTTGAAGAACCCCTGAGGAGAGGAGACGTTTCTAAGAAGGCGAGACAACCCGATTAGCTTTGCCCCTGATGAGCCTCGTCACAGTTCTCTATCACAGAAGGGATGGAAGACTGGGATCCAGAATCTAGACACGAAATAAGGTTCCCGAGTGACCAGGCTTCTTATGGTTTCCTGCCTCTTATTCTCTTTATAAAAAAAAAAAAAAAAAAACAACCAACCTTTGAAGGAAAATAATTTCTAAACAATAATATTATATTATTGCCATATAAAAATTACACCAGATACAACAGGTCAAGTATAAAATAGGACCAAACAGTTCACTGAAATAAGCTTTTGAAAATTCCATGGCATGCACACTAGGTAATGCTGTGTTCAGAAATAGTTCATTCTACTTTTCATAAAATGGGATATTAGAATATGCTGTTGTCTAATTTTCTTTGGTGGGTTAGCCTTGCTATTCAGTGTGGGTACACCCTGAAGTGAGGGAATCTACCTTAGTTCTCATTTGAATCTATCTCAAAACTAGTTGGGCCAGCCCAGTGGCATAGTGGTTAAGTTTGTGCACTCCACTTCAGTGGCCTAGGGTTTGTAGATTCGGATCCCAGGTACTGCTCATCAAGCTATGCTGTGGTGGTGTTCCACATACAAAATAGAGGAAGATTGGCACAGACGTTAGCTCAGGGACAATCTTCCTCACCAACCCCCCCCACCCCAAAACAGAAAACAACTAGTGTCATGCTGAACAGAGAATAGATGGTTAGTGACTAGCTAGTGATCACTTAATCATAACCACTGGTATCGAGGATCAAAATGGATGACTATTGCAGTTACATCTTTAAATATATGTATACATATACCAGGACACACATACACCTCTCAAATATAGAACAAGCGTATGGGGTAATGTGACAAACATCTTGTGGCTGGTCCTCCCTTTTTGTAGACAAAAAAAAGATGAAAAGAAGCATTTTCTTCTCCCCAAGCCTCACCTTGATCCTACCTTCAAACAATGCCACATTCAATCATTCTAGTTTTGACTTAGCAGAAGAGCATTTCCATAGAAGTGCATAGGGTAACGTGGCATAATATTTGCTTTGTAAATCAGGGGTTGAATGTTCCACCTTATATACCCACAGCTTGTTGGTGACTGTGTCACAGGCCTCAATCAGAAGTAGCTGCAGCACACCCTTTAAAGGGCATGCATCATCATATGTCAGCCCGAACAGTTAGCTTCTCCATGACAACTTGTAATTTTCACACTAAATATAAGATTATTAGGAACAGGCAGATCAGGATGAAGAAGCAGGATAAAGTTGTGTTGGCAAAAATAAGACAAGGGAAGGAATTCTGGGCAGCAACACCATCTGTAAATTGTAAGAGAGACACGAGGACACCATTTCAAATGGGCTCTCCTGCCTTCCCCAGAATATACTTTTCTGAGCGCAGTTATATGGGATAGGATGAGATTTTCCTGGCACAGTTGAACCCATCCTGGGATTAGATGTGTAGAAAGCTATTTGGTTGAACCATTAGACATAACTTCAATACAGTTATTTCTTCTAGGTACTGATAAATAAGCAATTAATGCTGGTACCACTTTAATGTCCTTACAGGGGACAGTTAGAGTTCTCTGAAACTATCAATTTAGGAAGAAAGAATCAAATCCTGCAATTTGGGGGACTACTAGTCCTTATTGCCTTCCATATAGAGTGCAAAAGATATAGCATAACCTTGCCCCTGCTCGTCTATTCTGCCTCATTTTTTAATGTATTAATTTGCTTTTGCTGCATACCGTATGACCCCAAACATTGTGACTTAAGTGACAATCACTTATATTGCTCAGTTTGGTGACTTGGGCTGGGCTGAGCTGGCCAGTTCTCCTAGTCTCCGCTGGTCCCCTCACACATCTGTGATGAGCTGCCAAGCTGGCTTGCAGCAGTCGTTTAGGACAGCCTCCACTGGAATGGCTGCCTCTGCTCCACGTGGTCTCTCATTCTCCAGCAGCTCAGCTCACGCCTGTTCACAGAGTGGCTGCATAGGCTTCCAGCAGAGTGAGGACAGCTGGCAAGTCCTCTTGAGTTTATGCTCACAACTGGCACATTTCTTCTGCTGCATTCCACTGACCAAAGTAAGTCACAAAGCCACCCTTGATTCAAGGGGTGAGTAAATAGACACAATTTCTCTATGGAAAGAGCTAAAAGGTCATATTGTTAATACCACAGATCCAGGGAATAATGCAACCATTTTTACAATCTGCTATACCCCTGAGATTCTAGATTCTATACCTGTAGTACCCTGAGTGAGCCCCTGCCAGCTTCTGCCTCTTCACTGCTGCTTTCTCCAAAGACTCACCTATGCATCAGGATTAGGCCAACATTCCTTCTATTAGGAAGACGGCTCTGAACTCTAAACTAGAAGATTCCCCTTTTCTGTGCTCTTATAATCCTTGGTCTCTGCACTTTTACCAAAATTTATGATAATTTTTCCAGCACTTAAAAGTCTTCCACATTTGAGGAGAATTAAGAGATGTTCCTCTATTTATTTCTACCCTACAGGGCAGTTCCTACATATAGTAAATATTCAATAAATATTTATTGACCAATGTTTCCAATAATTGGAAATTCATACATAGTTATCAGCAGTAAGGAAGGGGTATATATTTTCTAAATATGAACTTGAAACTCTATGTCTCAGCCAAGCCTGAAAGATGTCAGAATTCATAAAATTAGTCTAAATAGTTATAGCTTAAAAAAATTCGAAGAAACTGAAGTATTCTGTAAAATAACTTCTCCGCCAAGAGATAAAATTGGATCCTTAATGTTATAAACTAATTCAAACACCATAACTTATACAGTGTGTTAAAAGGTAATGGGCCTGGCACAGTCCTGAAGGACTGCATTTGTCACCTCTCCATAAGGATTTGCTACAATTTACTACCATCCTACATATTTTAGGCTACCATCAGTTTTCTAGCTAGGCTGGCACTTAGACTAAAGTCTAGCATTTTGCTCATTAACTTTTTCTATGACGGACTGTCAAAAGTCCCATCGGAACTCCTGTTAAATTACATCTACTTCTGCACCCTAATATAATTGCTTGGTCACTGCCGCAGCAAGCTATAAATTGTCTGATAAAACCCAATTTTTCTTTTAGTCACCTAAGGTACAATTTCCTATTTTGTTCCCCACATGAGCCAAATTGTCTGTTCCTTCCAAAGGACTTCAAAATTTTGGCTTTTTTAATTCAGGTACTTATCTTCCTACCTTTTGTACATAACACATATAAATAATACTCTAGTATGATTATTCTACCCTCTTGTTGAATTGCCTGCCACCCGCTTACTAGCTTCAACTAAAGACAAGAAAAAAAAAAGTTCAATAAAGCCATTTTTCCTCTAAGTCTCAAAACAAGTAAAATACATTACATCATCACATCTGATTTATGGAATTTCTAGACCAATTTTTACTATGACTTGATAAGCTTTCCCATTGTAAATTTCTCATAAAAGTACACTCAGTTTGAATGAGCAATGGAAGAGCTGACATCACACATCCGTATTTTTTCATTACTTCTCTTTTTGCTAAATGAAATATTCCTGTCTTGAAAGTGTTTCAAGGTCAAAGTTTTATGTTAGACTGATTTTAAGATTTACTATGATTTTTCGATGTACTATTGTCCCTTTACGTTTTTCTTTTTTTTGGTTAAAATGACTTCTTAATATTTTATCCATGGAAACTTGATAACTACAAAACATACAGATAAAAATCATCTAGTCACATTGTCTACTTCACACGTCTTTTGTGAGAGTTAAAAGATACAACACAACACAGGTTAACACTGGAACAGCAGCTGGTACATCGTAAGCACTGAATAAACAATTTTTTAGGGTTTTCTTCTTTTATTGAGATATAATTGACATACAATGTTATATTAATTTCAGGTATATGGCATAGTTATTAGATATATGTAGATAGTGCAAAATGATCACCACCATATTTCTAGTTACCATCCATCACCGCAGTTACAAATATTTATTCTATGTAAACGTTATTGTTTAAATATATTTGGAAACCTTTCTTAATTCAAGAAGTTAATTTTCTTTTGTTGAGGTATAAGGTATAAAATTATACTAGTTCCAGATGTCTAAAATAATGATTTAATACGCGTATACACTACAAAACGAAGACCACAATAAGTCTAGTTACGGTACATCACCATACAAAGTAACAAATTTTTTTTTCTTGTAGTGAGAACTTTTAAGACTTACTCTTAGCAACCTTCAAATATACCATACAATATTAGTGATGATAGTAACCATGCTGCACTTACACGTCCATGACATTTATTTTATAACTAGAAGCTGTGCCTCTTCACCTCCTTCACCCATTTCACCCACAACCCAATCTCCCTCCCCTCTGGCAACCACCAATGTGTTCTCTGTATCTATGAGATTTGTTGCTCTTTCATTTATGTTGTTTTAGATTCCACATATAAGTGAAATCATACACTATTTGTCTTTCCTGTCTGATTTATTTCACTGAGCATAATACCTTCAAGGTCCATCTATGTTGTTTCAAATGGCAAGATTTCATCCTTTCGTATGGCTAAGTTGTATTTTGCTGTATATGTATATCACAAATTCTTTATCCATTCATCCAACACTGGACATAAAGTGGTTTAAATATCTTAGCTATTGTAAATAATGCTGCAATGAACATAGGGGTACATATGTCTTTGAAGAGGAGGGAGCACTTCCAAACTCATTTTATGAGGCCAACATTACCCTGATACCAAAACCAGACAAGGACACCACCAAAAAAGAAAATGATAGGCCAATATCACTGATGAACATAGATGCAAAAATACTCAACAAAATATTAGCAAACCAAGTTCAACAATACACCCATGTGCTGCATAATGACGTTATGGTCAACAACACACCACATATAAGACAGTGGTCCCATAATATTAGTACTGTCTAGCCTAGGTATGCAGTAGGCTTGTGTAAGTACACTATGATGTTTGCACAACAAAGAAATCACCTAACAACACATTTCCCAGAAGGTATCCCCTCATTAAGTGACGTATGACTGTACACTAAAAAGAACATACACCATCATCAAGTGGGATTCATTTCAGGGATGTGAGGCTGGCTCAACATCCACAAATCAGTCAAGGTGTTTCACCACATTAACAAAATGAAGGATAAAAATCATACATGATCATCTCAATAGATGCAGAAAGAGTATTCGACAAAATTCAACATCTAGTTATGATAAAAACTCTCAACAAAGTGAGGATAGAGGGAATGTACCTCAACATAATAAAGCCCATACATGACAAGCCCATAGTTAACATTATATTCAATGATGAAAAGCTGAAAGCTTTTCCTCTAAGATCAGAAACAAGGCAAGGATGTCCCCCTGCCACTCTTACTCAATATAGTACTGGAAATCTTAGCTAGAGCAATTAGTCAGGGAAAAGAAATAAAAGGCCTTCAAATTGGAAAGGAAGAAGTAGAACTTTCGCCATATGTTGCTATGTTCAACATGATTTTATATATAAAAAACCCTAAAGACTCCACCAAAAAACTATTAGCACTAATACACAAATTCAATAAAGTTTCAGGATACAAAATCAATACACAAAAATCAGTTACGCTTCTATACACTAATAATAAGCTATCAGAAAGAGAACTTAAGAAAAAAATCCCATTTACAATTGCGGCAAAAAGAATAAAATACCTTGGACTAAATTTAACCAAGGAGGTGAAAGACCTGTACATTAAAAACTATAAAACATTTTTTAAAGAAATTGAAGGAGACACACAAAAAATGGAAAGACATGCTGTACTCGTGGATTGGAAGAATTAATAATGTTAAAATGTCCATATTGCCCAAAGTAATACACAGATTCAATGTAATCTCTATCAAAATTCCAACGGCATTTTTCACAGAAATAGAACAAACAAGCCTAAAATTGCTGTGGAAACACAAAAAACTCTGAATAGCCAAAGAAATCTTGAGAAAGATGAACAAAGCTGGCGGCATCACACTCCCTGATTTCAAACTATATTACAAAGACATAATAATCAAAATGATACGGCATTGGCATAAAAACTAACTGATGTAGATCAGTGGAACAGGATAGAGAGTCCAGAAATAAACCCACACATTTATGGTCAATTCATTTACAACAAAGGAGACAGGAATATACAATGGGGAAAGGACAGTCTCTTCAAGAGATGTCGCTGGGAAAACTGGACAGCCACATGCAAAAGTATAAAACTAGACTGCTGTCTTATACTATATGCAAAAATTAACTCAAAAGGGATTAAACACTTGAATAAAAGACCCAAAGCCATAAAACTCCTGGAAGAAAACATAGTCAGTAAGTTCCTTGACATTGATCTTGGTGATTATTTTTAGGTGCTGATTCCAAAGACAAAGACAACAGAAGCAAAAATAAACAAGTGGGACTGCATCAAACTAAAAAACTTCTGCACAGCAAAGGAAACCATCAACAAAACGGAAAGGCAACCTACTGAATGGGAGGAAATATTTGCAAATCATATATCTGATAAGGCTTTAATATCCAAAATATATGAAGAACTCATACAACTCAATAGCAAAAAAAAAACGAATAATCTGATTAAAAAATGGACAGAGGATCTGACTAGACATTTTTCCAAAGAAAACATACAGATGCCAAAGGGCACATGAAAAGATGCTTAACATCACTAATGGTCAGAGAAATGCAAATCAAAACCACAATGTGATATCACTTCACACCTGCCAGAATGGCTATTATCAAAAAGATAAAAAATAACAAGTGTTGGCGAGGACATGGCAAGAAGCAAATCCTTTTGTACCGTTGGTGGGAATGTACATTGGTGAAGCAACTATGGAAAACAGTATGGAGGTTCCTCGAAAGATTAAAAATATAACTACCATATCATCCAGCAATTCCACTTCTGGGTATTTATCTGAATATAATAAAAACACTAATTAGAAAACACAAACATTTATCATCATTAAAATTATTCCCTGCTGTATATGAAATTTATAATTTTTCACAGTATCTTCCTGTCATTTAATTTATGATAATAAGACCATCTTCATAAAAGCCTTGTAAAACACTATTCTTTTTAGAATAATTCTTCATGATCTTAAAGTCCAGATTTTTTTTCTTTGGATAAAATATTCATCACTTCTAAATCTTTTCCATTTTGCATTCAACACCTTCACATTCTGCTCTCAGGACTGACGTGGGTGGCAAATTAGTTAAACTGGACTTTCTACAGATGGCATCAAATGCGCCCTGCATTCACAGAATCAGGACATTCCTACACATTCACAATGAGCACAGGCCAGGGTGTAAGCTGCCTCTTGTTTCTCAGCCCTGCATTAACCCTGCCTCTATGTCATGATGACTGCTATTGCTCCCGCAGATGCTTGGAGCTGAAGCTTCCTTGAAGCATGAGCTTCAGCATACATTGAAATGATGTTTGAAGAGTAAAAGCTTTTGAATTAGATTAGGCTAAAAATCTGGCATTGTTATTTCTAGCTGTGCAACCCTGGGCAAGTTATACAACTTTGCAAAGTCTACCTTTCCTCATGATAAAATGGATGGCTAGTCATCTTGCAGGGGGAAATGTCCATGCCGTAGTGGAGGACGCAGAATCCGGACTGAGTTAGTTTGAAAACCAAGTGAAATATTAGGAAGTAGATAGAAAAAGTGCAGGCTACTATCTCAATAAATTCGTTAAATTACCAAAATGGATGAGACAGAAGGAAATATAGAGCCAAATATGTTTTGTTGGTGGTGGTGGTTTTATTTTCTCTCCGATGGCAGGCACTATGAGCATACGAATAATCTGAGTGCATATATATATGAATGTATGTATGGTTTCAAGGGGGAAAACCAATAGCAAAGAGAGATTGGAAAATACAAAAGAGAAAGATGATACTTGGAGAAAGGAACAAATGGATCAAGAGCTCTTGTGTAGAGGTTAATTTGGGGAGGAGAAGAGATTCCTCTAGTGTAGCTGTGCATTAGTTGTCAAGGGCTCCCATAACAAATACCACAGACTGGGGGGCTCAGACAACAGAAAATTATCTTCTCACAGTTCTGAAGGCTGAAAGTCTGATATCGAGATGTCAGCAGAGTTGGTTTCTTCTGAGGTCTTTCTCCTTGGCTTGTAGATGACAGTCTTCGCCTTCTTTCTTCACATAACTTTTCCTCTGTGTGTGTCTGTGTCCTGATTTCCTCTTCTTGTAAGGACACCAGTTATAGTGGATCAGGGCTCACCCCTACGACTTCATTTTATCTTAATTACCTTTTTAAAGACCTTATCTCCAAATAGGGTCACATACTGAGATACTGGCGGTTAGAACTTCAACACATGAATTTTTTAGCAGGGCTGAGGTGTGAGCACAGTTTAGCCCACAACAAGTTCTAATGGCTGAAAGGATGGAGGTAATACTGAAAAATTTGTAGTGGAGAAGTAGGAAGGTGAGACTCTTATGCCTACTGACCTCTTTTGTTTGTATTAAAAGCAGAGGTCATCTGTGGAGAGTGAGGAGAAAGGTGGAGAGTTCGGTGACTGGAGAGAGTGTAGAAGTTTCCTGAAAGGACTGGAGAGAAAGTTGGATGATTCTTGCCTGGCTGGGCTGAGGGCCAAATAAGTTTGGAGATGAACATTTGGTTGATGAATAGAAACCATATATTTCAAGTGAAGACTTGAAAATGAGATAGTGTCATTCTGGGAATAATTCACTGAAATTGATGAGTTTATATGACTTGCCAAATTGACTAAGCAGAATCTATAAAAATTTAGTTTTAATTAGATAAGGAATACATGAGTACATACTCAAAGGAAATTTATAACGTTACAAACTATACAGAGCCAAAACTAAAATTCCTTTTTCACCCCTACCCTAAATCCATATACTAAAGTATACTAGTATCTAAATACATGGACATGTAATTCGTGTGACGTTTTTTGGTATCCTTTTTTTTTTTTTTCATAAACAGGGTCAGCCTTCATGAGTTGTTTCACTACTTGTTTTGGGTTTTGGGTTGTGGGATTTTTTTCCCAACAATGATTTGGGGATCTTCCTAGGTACATACAGATATGTCTTACTCCTTTAAACCACTACATAGCATTATGTAGTACATATGTGCCATAGTTCAGCTAATTGTCTTCTTTTGATGGACATGTAGGCTTCCAGTCTTTCACTGCTATAATTAATGCTGAAATGAATATCCTCCTGCATGCTTCTGCCACACCTATGGCAGATACCTAGGAATCAAAGGAAACGAGCATTTAGCATTTTGATTGACATTGCCAAAGTTGCCTTCCAATAAAGTTGTGCCAATTTATACTCTCATCCCCAGTTTATCCATATGTGTGAACATCTGTAATGTATGAACATATTTTTTTACCTACCTTCTCACTAACGCCTGATATTAGCCATCTCTTAAACATCGATTAGTGAAATGATTCAGAAATTTTCATTTTAATTTGTGTTTCATTGATTTGAGATAAAACTGACAATTTTTTCACTTCTTCCTTGACCATATTTGTTTCGTCTCTTAAGTTCTTGTTTATGCGTTTTGTTCACTCTCTTATTGTGTCTTTAATTGACTTAATAGGTAATCTTTACAGATTCAGAATATTTTTCCTTGTCTTATTTTATATAATCTCAAATACCTTCTTTTGCTTTTTTTGGATTCTGGTCTTCGTGTCTTAATTAAGATAGCCTTTCATAATCACAAATAAATAACAGTATATTTGTACATTTTCTTCTAATATGTTTATAGATTTTTTTTTTAAGATTTTATTTTTCCTTTTTCTCCCCAAAGCCCCCCGGGTACATAGTTGTATGTTTTTAGTTGTGGGTCCTACTTGTGGCATGTGGGATGCCGCCTCAGCGTGGCTTAGATGAGTGGTGCCGTGTCCACGCCCAGAATCTGAAGCAGCGAAACCCTGGGCCACTGCAGCAGAGCACATGAACTTAACCACTTGGCCACGGGGCTGGCCCCTATAGATTTTTTTAACATCTAGCTCTTTCATTCACTTGACATTTATTTTTGTCAACAAGAAAGTATCCGGTTTTCTTCACTCCATAGTCCATTCCTTCACCACTTATTAGAAATGTTGTCATAAGCAGAGCAAGTCTTAAATAGTCTGTCTTAACAACATATCCAAAATCTAACGACTTTTCACCTCCCCCACTGTTCCCTCCAAGCTAACATGCACTTGCCTCACAACTGCCCTAGCCTATAGTCTCCTTTGTCCATTCTGTTTGCAGTGCACAGAATGACCACTTTAAAATGTAGATCAGATATGTGGTTTCCATGTCCAAAATTATCCACTGATTTCTATCACACTTAGAATAAAATCCAGACTCCTCAGTTACACCCTCCATAATGCTCCATGCGATCTGGCTCCTCTCTATCGTTTGATCTCATCTTGCCCTGTCCTACAACAAAGGCAGCTTAGGCCTTTCTACATGCTATTCTAGAACATTCTTTCCAGAATGTTCATTCCTAGATTGACCATGGCTTTTTCCTTCAAATAAAGTTTCTGTTTAAATGTCACCTTTTCAGGGACGTTTGCCTATTCTATCTAAAATTGTCCCCTCACTCTCCTAAACCTTTACTTTGGCATAGCAATTAACTCCAGAAATCATATAATCTGTTTGCTTGATTAAAAAAAAAACATAACAATATATTGGGACATATTTGGCCTTAATACTCCTGTTAATGTAGGACCTGTGATGAGAGGCATGCATCTTACTTATTGCTACATCAAATGGTACCAAAAATATATTAAGAATGCCGTAATTGTATAGTAAGATAATAGGCAAATCTATTAAACTAAAAATGCTGAAGTTAACGAAGTTATCAGATTGTGGGAATAAGCCAACATCTCTTACCTATATAAATTTAATTGGAAAAATCTATAATTTCATCCTGATGAAATATTTTCCTCCTGTCATCCTTTCAAACTTTAGAAGCAGCTGTGACATTGGTGTTGTTTCATTAAGATTCTGATTATACGTGAAGGATATGGGTAATTTAGGTGTTTTTCATAGCTACTCATTAGCAAAAATAGGTATTTATATGTATATGAAAGCACCTTTGAAAGGTGAGGCTTGGCTCTGCGGGAGTTGGTCTGTACATCAAGCCATACTCCCTACATAAACACCCCACCTTCACGCACACACACGTACTGATTATAAAGAACACTGAAGGAAAGCTTTATTTGTATTGAAATCAAAAGTTAACCCTCCACACAGGCCTTCGTGTGAATTATTACAACTTTTCTGAGATAAGGGTTGAAGCAAATATTAACAAAAGGACAGAAAGAAAGAAATAGCAAAGTTTGGTGATAGGTTCATAAAAATGCTGATATTATCTGTACAGTTTCCTATTTGTTTGAAATATTTTATTAGAAATAGAGATAAAAATGAAAACTTTCAGGACAATTAATAAAGTATACGTAACTCTTATGTCCTGGCTTTCCACAGGATGAAAGTCTGGGGTTATATATTAAAAACATATCAGTTTCTCAAGGCTGATACCTAGACAATTCTAACTAGCCAGCCCAGATTTGCCTGCAATTACTAGGGTCATAATAATCCAAAGAGAAAAACAAAGGCTTTAAGAAATATTAAGAACAAGAATAATGTCACTCCGCCCATTCCTTCCCATGACAGCCAACTCCCCTCACTGGCTCCAAACCACCTTCATGTGCAATGGTCCCCAAGTTCCCTTATGTTTGACCCATGCTACATCACCAGACCAATAACATAGCTTCTAGATGCATCCAACTCTAGTAAAAGAACGTGAGATTTTTGATTCAGGAAGCTCAGCTTCCTCTGGCTACCTGTGTGGCTTTAGACACTTCATTTGGTCTTTCCGTACCTCAATTCGCTCATTAATAAAATGGAGCAACGTGTAAAAATATGTTCTTTGCAACCCAGAAAATCATTTCCATGATCCCTTGCCGATTAGGGTTCACAGTTTCAAAAGCATTGTTCTATTCTTATATTTGAACATTTAACAGTTCTAATGTTTTCTGTTATAAAAATATTAGATAAACATGAGTATTCATAATTAAACACACATACAATTATAAGGAACATGATTGTACGTAAGTGTGAGTCTCTGGTTTCCTCATTGTACATAGTTATCAATAAGTGGATATCAATATGGTTAAACTTCTTAATAAATATTGCCAAAATTCTAATCAAAAAACAATATGGCCCACTTACTCAATAAGTAGTCTTTATTTTTCATGGACTTCAGTCTCTCTCTTAAGTTAGTAAATATGAGTCATGATCCCTGAGTAGGATTTCTGGATCACCAACAAGATCAAATTTTTGCGCCTGAAAGGTTAAGGACCACACCCTGGGTTTCTGCAAATCACCAACACAAAGGCCACCTTGTGAGTCTCCCCAAAGCTACCGTCTCCACACATTTCTGGGAACTTAAACTGTCACAAGTCACCGTCAGCCTGCATTGAAAAAGAGCACACATAAATGTTTCTGCCAACTTTCAAAAGAGTTGTTGCAAGGCTTTAAAACTGTCACAGTGTGATTACCAGATCACACCAGTTTCCAATTTATAAAAACAAAGCAAATTTCAGTAGAAGTCACTTGTCATAAGCACAGCATCTGCATTAGACTTAATCCAGATCACCACAAATAGCTGGTCTATGACTGGATTTATGGTATGACTAAACTTGTGAAACATCAAGATGTGTGTGTGTGTGTGAGTTTTGCTGCATCCCTTATCTAACACAAACAGATATTGGTAAGCTCAATGAGAAGATTTCCATAAACTATTCCAAGTTGCACGGGAAGAGAGAATCTAAAAAATATCAATGAAAAAAGCCTTTTGCTTTTCGTTCATTGGTTTGGTTTTGTTTCGTGCCTGATCAGCTTGGGCACTGCTTGGACAACTAAGTGCCAGAAAGAGAACTTCACGTTCCTGGGCACTTCTGTGTCAGGCCCCTTTGATGCAATTCCTCAATTTTATTCTCCCAGCAATTTAGAATAACCCGGGAAGCTGGCATTATCATCCCCATTTTACAGATGAGGAAACTGGGACACGAACAGGTTAATTTACTTTCCTGGGATCACATAGCTAAACAGTGGTGATATGACATTTAAACCCAATACTGCTGAACTGCAAAGTCCACATTCTGCTCTTTAAATAAATGCATAAACTGATTTAAGAGAATCCGAAACGCAGTGCAAAATACAGAGAATTGTTTCTCTTACACAAGCTCCCATGATAAGATCAAGAATTAGGTTGAAATAAGTGTTATTTCTAAATTGCATTTGCATATTTCTATTTTGACTCCTGAGTAGAATACATCACTGGTGCTATTGCATGATTCCCTGGTCCAGATAATGCTCTTTTGATTAGCAAATTATTTCATAGGCAAAGTTTATTTTCTCTACAACTTGATTATGCTTGGTGACAACAATTTATATTTAATTAATGTATCTTTAATGCCTAGTCAATTATTATGCTGCCATCAGTTTATCAATATTTTATAACAGTTCCCCAAATCTAGCTTTCAGCAGTGCAGTGGGGTGAATAGTTGTCCCCAAAAAGATATGTCCAAGTCCTAACCCTGGTACTGGTGAATGTGACTTTATTTGGAAATAGTGTCTTTGTAGATGTAATTTTTAAGTTAAAGATCTCTAGACGAGATCATCCTGGATTTAGAGTGGTCCCTAAATCCAATAATGGAACCCTTATTAGAGAAAGAAGAGGAAGATTGGTTACAGAGAAAAGATGCTGTGAAGATGGAGACAAATATTGGAGAGATGCATCTACAAGCCAAGGAATTCCAGGGATTTCCAGCAAACCCAGAAGCTGGGAGAGAGGCATGGAACGGACTCCCTCAGAGCCTCCAGAAGGAACCAACTTTGGTGACATCTTGATTCCAGACTTCTGGCCTCCTGAACTGTGAGAAAACAAATTTGTTGCTCTAAGCCAACAAGTTTGTGGTAATATGTTATGGCAGCCATAAGGAACAAATACTCAGAGCAACACTGCCTTTTAAGACAGAAAAATACATTCATCTGAGCTATCTGCCCCAATTCATTTCAAAGATGGATATAAAATGACTCCTCTCTATTCAAATTGGTGTTTCAAATTAGTAAAAGTTTCACAAATGACTTTCCTGCTGAATAAAGTGCATTTCAGAAGAACATCATAAATCTTATAACATGACTATAGGATCTTATGGATCTGAAACCAGAAACTTTCAACAACAAAATCAGTGAAAATGCAAGACTCAAATTATAAATAGATTTCTAATAAACTCAGTATCTCTAAGTAAATTTCACAGAAAATTGCAAAAATTTGTAACAATATATTAGGACATTTACAATGTTTGAAGTTGTTTACATTTATTATTTCATTCAATCCTTGCAAGGACCTCATAAGATAGTATTCTTATTATCTCTGATATTTTGATGAAGAAACTGAAGAAGATAGGTTAAAAAATCAGCACGAGGCTGTATGACCAGGAAATGATGAATCAAAAACTCAAACCTAGGTAGTCTACTCTTATCTCAATTATTTTATTCATTTTATGTCATCTGGGATACCTCATTTTTCAAGAAGTGGAAAGTGCAAACGCCACTTACCCAGAAAAAGTTCCAAAAGGAATAATTCAAAGAAAGAATTCAATAAATAAGCTCACGCCCAAAACATAAAATGCCACACGCATTTTACAGTTCTTGGGACTGCAGTAGGGCCTCAATTGATCTTGTGAGTAGACTCAAACTAGGTATATGACTTAAAACATTATTTCTCAAGTGTTTTGTTTGGCTTTTTTATGCCGTATTAAATTTCATTCCTACTGAGTAAAAGGCTGGGGGTCTATACCAATGCTGTCCAAAAATAGTGTCATTGAAGTCTTTGTAGCAAACCCCTCCAGGGATGGTGACTGGCACTTAGCCTGCCTCTAAATATGTCCTTTATGTATGATCGTTAACCATGAGGAAGATGACAGAGGAAGCAGTTGTCAGAACAAACCTTAATCTGAAATCCGCTAAGAATGCAGAAACTATCTTTGGTCATCCCGTTAACCAGAATGCTCCCTAATGTATAGTAGGTAGTGTTTTACAAAATGGGATGGAAGAAAGAGGGAGGGATAATGGTAACTGGAGTTATAAGACTCTAAACTGTTGTATGAAAGTGTTAAATTTAAGAACGTGTGAATTGTCTGCTCCAATCTTCTTCCACCTTCTTGACTCCTTTATTCGTCTCTTTATATACCTTAAAACACAGGAAGAGCTTGAACCCATGGAACAGCGATAGACTGTTGGGCAATTTGAATGCCTTTACAAAGTGCTATGTGTAGAATTTAGTAACATTTCTTCTAATTTCCTTCCTCTGTAATCTTCCATGCTTCCATAAAACTCAATTTCCTAAAATTCAGACCTAATAAAGACTGTTACTTAAAGACGCTTATTTTAAACATTCAGTTTTTCCTATTTACTTGAGATCACTTTCAAACTCTTTAGAAGAGTAGGTAAGTGTGTAGGATGTGAAATCAAAGACAGTGAGTTTGAATCATGACTCCAGACTTGCCAATTATATAGCTTTATGCAAATTATTCAATCTCTCTAAGCCTCAATACATTCATCTGAAAAATGGGGACTCCTAATAGTACAGACTGCAGATGGTTGTGCTTAAAATCAATAGAGAAAACATATGTCAACTGCTTAGCCTAAGTATTTGCATAATCGGTTCTCAGAGAGTGGCAGTAGTTTTTAAATTATTGTTAATACTGTTACACATCATTCACAATCTGGCTTCATCACATCTTTACAACTAAACTTACTACTCAAGTTCATTTGCCACTTCCAAAACAAGCCATCCAGTTTCATATTTCTTTGGTTTGTATGTTGCCTTTGTCTAAAATTTCCTTCCTCGCAACTTTCACACAATTCTTTACATGGTAAACCCTGACACATTTTTAGGATCCAGTTCAGCTAACCTCCTCTGGGAAAACTTGAGTAGATAGAGTTCCTGGCTCCCTGAATTGTGCTTGCATAGCACTTGGAAGCGTTTTTCTCTTAGCACTTCTCATGCTGGATCATAAACATTTGGGGGAGTCTGTGCTTCCCAATATTAGAGTCTGTCCTTCCTGCTAAACTAAAGTAAGGGCTTCGTTATATTCATCCTTTCCAATGCCTGGAACATTTGCTAGCACACTGGGTAAGTAAACATTTAGTCAATGAAAATAAATTAACCAATTTGTGCCATTCCAAAGTCCATTTTGGTGCTAGTTTTGGCTCTAATAATGGAGAAGTAGTTTATTTCTGACTAATCCTCCCACTAAGAACAGCTATAAACTCTGAACCAAACATTTAAAAAACGACAACTATTTGAAGGCACTAGACAATGCCCAAAGGCAGGCTAGAATTGGAAGTGATTCAATCTAGAAAGAAGAGAATTACACTGAGTGAAGATCTATGTTTATATGGTTCCGCCCCGCCCCCCAGTGCCATTTGTATGTGTGCCTGGGGCAGTTTGAACTCAAGCATAAAGCCAAAGTCATATTGGCCTGAAATCTCAAAGGACAGCATTTAGGGCTCCTAACGCAGGTGGAAATTGAAGGGAAAAGTGCTAGAAAGGAGGAAGACACAGATGAGAAAGCCCTGAAATCTCAATCCTTATCTTAGCCTCTAAATTGCACAGGCATGGGGGAGACATCTATAAACTGAAAAATATGAGCAGATATTTCAGCTGATGTCCAAACAAGGGAGACAGAACTTGAAGTTTTAATCTTGCTGTATTAGAAGAGCTTGATAAGCAGCTTGGTCATTCCATTAAAGCCCCAGGAGGGTTAAGTCTTAAGAGAAAAGACATCGACCCAGGACTGAAGATATGCTTAAGACTGAGAGCAAAATCAAAACAAACCATCCTAATAAAATATTAAACCAATCCTTCACCTGTTCAGGATGATCTAGCTTTAATTTAACCGTTTGCTAGAGGAAAAGCAGCACTCTTTAGAGGAACGTAATAGAACACATGGTGTCTATAACATACCATCCACAGTGCCCAATATACAATAAAAAAGTTAATAGACATGCAAAGAAATAGGAAAATGAGACTCATAGTCAAGAGAAAAATAAATTGATCAAAATGGACCCACAAATGAAAATGAGCTGCTATGGATTTCACCGGTGGGCAATTTTCTATTTTAAGACAAGGAATAGTACCAGAGATAAAGAGGGGCACTTTCTAGCTATAAAAGAGGCAGTCCGGTCAGGAAGCTATAATAATCCTAAATAAGTATGCACCTAAAATCACAGAGCTTTAAAATATCTGTAATAAATACGGTAGTGGGGCCAGCCCCATGGCCGAGCGGTGAAGTTTGCATGCTCCTCTCCAGCTGTCCGGGGTTTCCCTGGTTCGATCCTGGGCACGGACATGGCACCACTCGCAAGGCCACGCTGAGGCGGTGTCCCACATGCCACAACTGGAAGGACCCACAATTGAAAAATAGATAGCTATGGACTGGGGGAACTTGGGGAGAAAAAGAAGGAAAAAAAAAAGAAGATTGGCAACAGTTGTTAGCTGAGGTGCCAATCTTTAAAAACAAAAAAAAGAACTGGTAGAACTAAAGGGAGAAATAAACACACCTACAATCCAGGGAGATTGGCCCAGCTGTTTCTGCTTTCTTGTCCCTCTCAATGTCCTCACTTCCTTACTCAGCTACAGCTCCATGATCCGTTATGATAATCATAGGTTTAAATTTACCTTTCACACCCTGCATTCCCTTTATCTCCTTTGAATACACTAAAAGAAAACCCAACATGAGTCACGTTAAACCCAAAATTCAATCTATTCCACGCCTGGACCACAACACATGAATACAAATGGAGAAAACAGAATCTTACTGCCTGGACTCACTTTAAATTTGTGAACCCAGATTTCAAGTGGGTACTTAGCACTATGTAGCCATTACTCTACATTTCCTTTTTTTTTTTTTTCTGAGGAAGATTACCCTGAGCTAACATCTGCTGCCAATCCTTCTCTTTTTTGCTGAGGAAGGCTGGCCCTGAGCTAGCATCCATGCCCATCTTCCTCTACTTTATATGAGATGTCTGCCACTGCATGGCCTGACAAGTGGTAGGTATGTTCCCCCTCTGGGTGAACCCCAGGCCGCTGGAGCAGAATGTGCAAATGTAATCGCTGTGCTACCAGGCTGGCCCCACCATTATTCTACATTTCACCAGTAAAATTTGTTTTCTCACTTTTCAAGATAACAATTTAATATCAAACCTCCAAAAATTTTTCCTTTTTCTTTTTCAGATTATGACCTCAATTCTTATTCATTGAGAAAAAGAAATTGGAGAAATTCTATCTCATTTTTCTACCACCAGATATAGGAATCTTTTTCTGTATTCATATACTTCTTTCCCTTCTATTTCAGTTAAGAGTCGTCCCTGCTCCTATAAAATATTAGCTCCTCCACTTGGACGCTAGATCCTATATCCTCTCATTTGCTCAAGGACTTTGCCTCCTCTTTCTTCTGCATCTTCAATGTGCTCGTCTTAAGCTTATGTCCTCCTCCAGCTACCACTCCAACCAGTTATGTTTGTATAGAAGCCCTTTTTAAAAATACTTTCTACACACTAGTAGTAAATCCATCTATATTTTTCATTTACTCTTCAAACTACTCCAATCAGACTTTCTTCTTCACTCCTCCACTGAAATTACCCTGATGATTCTAAGTACCTCCTTATTGTCCAATTCAGTGGAAGTATCTCTGTTTTCATTTTAATTTCTGTCACAGGCAACACAGTTGATGAAGTGCCCCCTCTTTAAGCTTTGAGACTTCATAGCCTTCTAACTTTTCCTTGTGACTTTTTGGCTTTTTGCTGCATGAAGTACCCTTATACAAAACACTAGAGTGCCACAGGGATTGCTTCTGAACCCTGTTTTCTTCTCTAGCCATATTTTCTTCCTGAGTGATTATATTTCCACGGATTTAAGTAGCACTATATAATATGACTCTAACATTTACATCTCTGCTTTGTTCCCCTCAGCACCACACTCATACAGTAGTCCATTTGACCTTTCCACCATGATTTATAATTGGCATTGTTGGCTCTTGCTTACCTTCAAGACTCATTGTAAATGTTAATTTCTTAGAGAAATCATTCTACTGAAAATTCTTTCTATCCCATCACACTATTTTATTTACTAAAATATGCTTCTCATAGTTTGAAATAAGCTAATTTATTTAGGCTTTTATTTGCTTACTGTCTTGTTCCTTTCATAGAAAATAGTCTCTTTCTGGGCTAGATTTTTATGGATCATGTTTGCCTCTGTATCCTCAGCACCCTGAATGCATTTAACCTATAGAAGGAACTCAGAAATACTTGTTCAAGAACTTTTAGATAACACGTTCATGAGCTGAATTCTAGTAATCATCCATGCTAATATTAATCAATTCACCAATTCTAGTGAGAATTCTATTGATTCATTAAACTAAAACAGTTATAGTACATTTTAAATAACCTAAAGTTATAACTCAGCTGCATGCACAACATTGCAGCATTTATCAGTATGCATCATTGGTTTCAAACTCCTGCCTTTCCACATCTGATGTGGCAGCATGGGTTATTTTTAGGCACAAGTATCGATTGTTTTCACCCTGTTTCTTGATATTTATTTATTTAGGCTACCTTGTTTTGATTTATTTGCCTAGGTAATTATATTTCGTAAAAGTTATCTTCTATTTTTACAGTGAGAGTAATTCTTTTTCATTTATATGCTTCAAACTAAGAGTTTGAAAGGGATTGGACTGGATACCCACCAATCAAGTTGATTGAGGTGATAATTAGCTTCCACAAACACTTTTAAGACCATATATGAAGACTTACAACAAATAAATTAATGGGAATTTGCTGGCAAATTTATTTCTATTTGAATACATGTGATGATAGAGATTACGAACTAAACAAATGTTGCCAAACATATTCCCACAAAGAAACACAGTTTGCAGTATGCAGAAATGCACTGTTCTATTTAAAGTGCCTAGCTTTGTGCTACAAATTTAAAAGATAATACGAAGACATCAAAGATCCTAACCATAGTTTTCTATTAATCTTAGGTATTTTATTGTCCTACACACCTTTCCAAACTGTATGTTCTGGTTAAAATTGATGACCTTGCTACTGTTGACGAGTCTGAACAACATTAAGGACCATCTAAACAAATGTGCTAACTAAATAGAAAATAAAAACTAATCCTCCTGTGCTGACCAGAGTGTAGAGTTTAGGTTTTTTTGTTTTTTGGTTTTTTCATTCACTAGCAACCTGTTGGGAATCTCTCAAACAATCTGGCAAATAGTCACAATCTAAAAATTATGTGATCATTAGTTCCCCCCCAAAAGATAAAAGAATATCTGAAAGTATGAGATTCAGAAACTGTCAGTTCATTTGCTGTTTATTTAAAATTCCATAGTTTTCACTTCCGTGAATTCAGATTTCATGAATAGAGTCTTTAATAGCCTATATAATTAACCCTATATTTCCAAAATTGTATTAGCCTACCAAAATCTGTGAAACTATAAATTACGTAGGCAGTCAATCTTGAAACCTTCAAAAATCACTGAAGATTCACATTAGGGAGATGGCCTTGAGCCTCAAAAGAAGAAAGTTTGGGACATAAATGGAATAGAATGTAATCCAGCTTCAAAATTTTGTTTGTATCTATACCATGAACAATAAAATCTTTCTTTATTTCACTGATGTCTCCTTTGACATGGGTTGAAATGAGCAGAAAATGTAATTCCTTGTGACAAATTCCATTTTATGGAAATAAGGCATAAGTGCAGTTTCTGTGTATAATAGAATACTTTCTGAAATGGAAATATCAAGGAAAACATCTAGGAAATACAGATTTACCACACAGCTAACCTTGTAGCTGTAACCTTGTAACCTGTGCTCATCTTCCTAGCATTACTTTTGCCTTTCTCTGCTTTCCCACCAATGCCTTAGTCTTATTGAAATAAATTTTGTACCTTGAACCTCTCTGTTCTTCTCTCTACCTTTTTACAAGCTATTACTTCTACCTGACCCACCCCACTCTCAACACACCCCAACCTTCCCCATGACCCACCTTTTTCTGGCTCATTTACTCCTGCTTTTCAGCTCAGGTATCATTTCCTTCTCTGTCCCATTCACCGCCCAGTTTGGATCAGGCATCACTCAAGGTAACCCCATATCAACCTGGACGTACCTCTCTCATGACAGTAAGTACACGTTATCTTAATCTTCTAGTTACTCTTTCTGTTTCTCTGGACAAGAAGGCAGAGAACGTGTCTTACAGATTTTTATTCTGAACTTCAAACTGTCACGTAATTTTTGTGTAACTGCATGATGATAAGTACACAACAAATGATTATTTAATGAATGGGCTCATATGCATAGGTGACAGCACAAGTAGTGTCTAGACAAAGGACAGGAAAGTCAATTCACCCACGAGGGAATAAAATTAAACATACGTTGTTTACCATACAAATTGAAGAAGTGGAAATTAAGACAAATTTGTATTCAGTCACTTATTCAAAGAAAAATTGGATAAGTAGCATTACTCTATGACAGAAATTATGAAATGAAAATGGGATAGTTGTATATTACTAGTAGGAATGTAGATGAAAATACTTTTTTATAAATTTTGTAGTAATAAAAACTGGGACCATAAAAATATTCATGACCATCTCACCCATTTTGGGAATTTATCCTCAGCAAAGGAGCAAATGGGAGGAAAAACTTTTATCTCCAACTCAGGGCTCATCCCTGAGCTCCAGACTCATCTTCCCAGCTGCCAATTAGACAGCTCTGCTAGGGCATTTGGCAGTCACTCAAACTCAGCATGTTTGAAATTAGACCCATTCCTGCCTGGAAAGTTGGTTCCTGGTTATGAGCCAGAGTATACTCTTTTTTAGTTAACAGAATCACCATCCACTCAATTGTTTACATGAGGAATCTAGGAACTATCTTTTAATCTCTTCTCGCACTCACTTGGCTCATCCAATTAAACACAAAGCCTTCTCCACTTTACCAACTCCATGTGCTTCCTTCCATCTCTTCTGCTGCCTTCCTTCTGGGGTCTACTACTGTCCCCCACTTTAATTGCTTCAATTGCCTCCGCTCACAGCCAATCAGTTTTGCACAATACAAACCAAAAGATCTTTCTAACATACAAATCTTGTCGTGCCACTTTCTTGCATAAATCTCTCCAATGTTTTCTGATTGTTCTTGCTTATTGCTCCTTAACTTGGCTTCAAAGGCCAACTGCTGATGAGGACAGGCCTCTCCTCTTCTTCTCATTCTGTGCACTAACCAGGTTTTTTAGTTCTTCTTGGCCTTTGCTCTTGATTTCTCCCCTCTTCTTGGAAGGGCCTCTCCATCCCGTCTCTCCTGGTCTTGGCTGATTCCTACTCCTCTATTAGGCTTCAACTTGATTGTTTCCTCTGGGAAAGCTCAGCAGACAATATTTTTTAGCACCATGTGCTTTTCCTTGGACAGCACTTGTGACAATAAATAAATTTGCTAATTAATAATAAACTAAGCAGTTAAGTTCACACATTCCACTTCGTTGGCCCAGGGTTCGCCACTTTGGATCCCGGGTGCGGACCTACGCACCACTTGTCCAGCCATGCTGTGGTAGGTAGGCATCCCACATGTAAAGAAGAGGAAGATGGACACGATGTTAGCTCAGGGCCAGTCTTCCTCAGCCAAACAAGAGGAGGATGGGCAGCATCCCGAGCCCTGTTAGCTCAGGGCAAATATTCCTCAAAAAACAAAAAAAAAAGAAAGAAAAAAATAATTAACTTCCTGGCCCACTAAACTCCAGGAAGACTGACGTTATTTCTATCTTGTCTGCCAATGTATCCTTAATGCCTATTGTACTAAGAACACAGGAAATATTTATAGAATAAACAAATAATGCAATCAACGAAAAATTAGTTTAAACGAAGAGAAATCAGATTAACAGCCACAAAATCAATCACAACCAATTCTGGAAATGATACAAATAAATGAGTACTTATGTATCAATGTACAATGAGTACATTGGTGGAAATGTGAATTCCTATGAACTTTTATATTAAGTAGGCTGGCAATGTGTACTGAATTTTTTTAAAAAGTTCTCCACCCTCCTTAGAGCGGTAATCTTAGTTTCAAAAATCTATCATGCAGACATAAAAGCTTCGGTACATAAGGACCTATTTACAAAGAATTTATGAAAGTGTTGTTTATAGTGGCCAACAAAATAAAAACCAAAAGCAGTAACAAATAAAATTAGTAACCGTTGAAATACATGTCTGTTCATCAAGGGAAAGGTTGAATTAATATTGTACAAATGTAGCATTATACAGCTATGACAAACGAGAAGATCTATCTACATTATTGACTTGCAGGAATGCTCCAAGATACACTGTCAAGTGAATAAGGAAGTTTATGTGAAAAAAACAGCAACAATATAAAGAGCCATATAAATATGTATACATACACATATTCATAAAGAGATGTATAAAAGAATGCATAAATTGTTATCATTAGTTACCAAAAGGGCAGGATTTGAGAGAGAGAGGAAAAAATATTAAATTTCTCTGTATAAATATCTACATCATTTGACTTATTACAATAATCTAATGAAGGGGGAAATATATATATGAATAAAAAAGGTACTAATAAATGAAAACGGTGATTATTCTTTTGTTTTTACACATATCTTGAAATGTTATGCATTTTTACAGCATGTATTTTAAAAGTTGAGAACATACACAAAAGAATGCTATCTTACATCTATGATTAAGTTAGCCAGAACTGAATCTCTAAATTTGAGATTCAATTGTTTATCAAAATTTCATTTCCACATTGTTCCATACATTCTTTCATCTCACCCAAATCTCAGTCCTCCTGTCTTCTGTTTGCCTTTTTGGAACTCCCCTACATTGGCTTGACTGCCTGGTCCTGAGCGCACTTTCCCTCCTGAGTATTTCATTATTATAGACATTTATTCTCTCACAGCTCTCATACCTCAGGGTACAGAGATGGCGCCCATGGTTTTCTCCATTGCTGCTTCTACAATTTACTCCTCCTTATTTTTGAAAAACAAGCAACCAAAAAAAGAAAGAGGAGGGGAGAGGGCGGGAGGGAGAGTTAAGGAAGGGAGGGAGGGAAAGAAAGAGAGAAAAGGACAGAGGGAGAGATGGACAGAGGAAAGAAGGAAGGAAGGAAAGAAAAAGGAAGGAAGAACAACACACACTTATTTGAGTTTCATGCTGTCTTGCTATATGCCCACTATCTTCCTCATAATTTACCAAATTTCTGGTCATTCCCCTTCATTCACTAAGAACTTGAAATTCTTACACTTTCTTTTTCATTCAACGCATGTCATTGTTCTTCATGACTTCAATATCCAAAGGAGTCTGGATGGACTGTCAGATCCTTGACACATCTCTGCCAAAAGTATTTTTCCCCTTTACCTCAGCTCTCTACTGTCATTACCAGAAACTACTAGCCCTTAAATCAAAAAAGCAGCATTCTACATTCTGATCATCACTTCTTATCCTTCAAGCTCACTTACTCTAGTGTTAATTGACTAATTTCTTCTTCCAAATCAGTAACTCTAGCACTGTCTCACTACGCGCCATGTTTTTCCTCATTTAGCTTGGATTACAAGGCCCATCTTTATAAAAATGTCCTTGAAAATGTCTTCAATTTCCATGCCAGTTTCTTCTACTTCCTTGACCTGGGTGAAACACCAACCCTGGATGACCCTCCAATTATCTTCCTTCTTACCTCTCTGAACCAATCAACAATGCAGGAGAAAGTTCACTGTTCAGTCTACACCCATCTGGCTTTTCTCTCACTAGTAGTTACAAGAAACTACTTTTGCTAAAGTCAGCAGTAATTTTCATGTTGTTAAATTCAATGGACACTCATCAGAAATTTCAGTAAAATTCAATACTGTTGACTATTGCCCCCATCTTGAAACCCTCTTTTTACCTCAGCTCCTTTGTGACATTCACCTCCTTTCCCTCTACTTCACTGGCTTCACTTTCTCAGATCCTTTTCTGAATACTGTTTCTTTACAACCTCTCAGGATTCAGGCCTTGGTTTTCTTCTCACTCTAGGCTCCCTTCCTAGGTGATCTCCTCTATTCCCACAGTTTTAGATATCATTGACGTGCCAATAACTCATAAGCCTAGACCTAACCATAGGTTTCACTCCAAACATCAATATTCAGTTAGCTCCTTCTGTATCACTCATCTATTTCTTTGCTATATCCCAAACTGAAATATTGGTCTTCTTCTCATCCCTAGCTTCCTTTTACTCCAGTTTCTTTCTACCAGTAAATGGTGCTTGCATCAACGTAGTTGTTTAGGTCAAAGATGTGGGAATCTTCATTTATAACTCTCTCTCTCATCCCTCATATCTAATTCAATGCTACCTCGAAAAGGTATCAAACACCCAACCTATTATAATAATCTGTTAGGTTACGTTCTTCACTACTGTCTGTTATAGAATTAGACACATACATTCTTTGCAATATAATTTTATAGTATCTCCCACTGAAGTAGCCAGGATATATTTTCCCACCCAATGTTTTGCTTGGTCATGTGATTTACTGTAGCTAATGGAACGTAGGCAGGTGTAATATATGCACCATCTGACAGGGGTTTAATGTACTTACACAATTTGGCTTCGCCTTTTGCACTTCTGCCCATCTGCCTTGAAGAGAACATGTCTGGGGAAGCTGCTGGTTCCATGAGAAAGAAGGGATACTTGGAACAGACCCACACCCAATGCTTGAGGCAAGCGCTTGAGCCTTCAGTCTACCTGCAGGTCCAAGAGTGATAAAAATAAATGCTTTTAATTTTTATGTTGTTCTTACATGATATTACTGCAGCAAAATATTCATCCAATACAGCACCCTTGTCCAATGCTCTGCCTTTCATCTGGACTAAGGCTGTCATAATCACTTACCTCTGCAGTGGTTCTCCATAGAGCAGCCAGAATGGGTGTTTTAGAAATACAAACTCAGTCATGTCACAACCCTACTTAGAACCGCTTAGCGGTTTCCTATTGCACTAGAATTTAATCTAATTCTATATGGACCCAATGATCTATTAACAGGAATACATTTCAGATGGCATGTGGAAGTGCTAGTTAATTTTAGAAAAGAAGCATCTCTTTTCGCTCACTAGATTTCAGCCTTAGGAAAGGTTGCTGTTTGTGTTGGTTCCTTAATTATGCAGAGCTCTTTCCAGGTTAGGTCTCTAGTGAGAGCCGAAGCTCTGCCTGGATCTTCGTCTCCTGTTCCTCATGGTCTGGCTTATGTTTAGTTATCTACCAGGATTCATCTCCAATTCCTTCTCAGATATTAATTTTATCCTATAAGACTGTTTCTCTTCATATCACTTGGCACTATTTGCAATTACATATGCATGTTTATTCATATAACGTCTACTGTATTTTTCTTCTAAAAGATAGGAAGCTTCACAGGATAGAGACATTCTTTTGTCCATCCACATTCTCAGCAGATCAATTCTGTTTTTGTTTCCAAGTTCCTGAGAGTATATTGTTCTTGTTGCCTTCCTGTAACTGTATACAATCCTAATTGAGGACAGTGTTAATTTAAATAATATCTGAAAGATGAACTTGAATGACTTTTTATTTCCTTAGTGGTTATACCAAGGAATGGGAATGGCTGACAAAATATCTAAGGGATGGAAAACAAGAGACATTTAATGTATTAAAATCTATATGAAAGATATATATTATTTTAATGTGGGTAACTGAATATTAAATGGACAATACGTCTAGTGATTTTAACAAATATCTTTAAAATATAAAAATAATAGAGATCGTTTTATATATTGAAGAAAAGGAGCAAGGCTTGAAGTATAAGCATCTGCATTATATGATCCTATGATTTCCCATCCTTGAAGTGATGCTCTTTAGTCACGCACTCCCCAGGGAAGCTGGCAATGGAAATTCACCAATTGTGGTTTATTTGAAAATTTATCTGGAAGTCCTTCACTATTGAAGAAAATCAGCAGAGGAAACACTCAGACTTTATTATTAAGTGCCTGATGGTTCTTAGGAATGGTAAACATATTATAGATCTGCTCATGTGCATGTTCTTCCTTCAAATCCAACCCATCCTATCTAAAAACTATTACTCTTTCACTGTTATCTGCTCACAGCACATAGGGATGTTACTTCCTATCTTCTACTCAACCTATTTCTGGACTGCAGGTAACTACACTGCAATCTTCTCTCTCAAGAGAACAAAGTATTGCAGAATTTACGAACGTTAGAATGAGTTACCTAAGGTCTGTACTTTCACATAGACTGCAACATACAGTGGAAAGCACTGACTAAGGAACTGGAAGAAATTTGATTCTCTCATCTCCTATTTCCTCTGTTACCTACACATTAGCAAGGGAGATCCTTGGCGTTTCTAAGACTCAAATTTCTTATCCAAAAATAAAGAGAGAAAATCTATTTTCCTTTTTTATTCTTCTGTATTCAAAAAGGCAAATAAATGAGATAATATACATGTGAAAGTAATCTGCAAAATTTAAGACTACTGTTATAATAGAGTGCATTATCACATGTCTAATTATTCTGTCTGTCTTGGGCAGGTTGCTACCCAGACCTGTTAACAGAATTCAGACAATTAAAAATATATACATTGGGAATCAATATTTTCTGAATTCGCATGACTCTAACATGGTAGACTGAAATTTGAGCCATTTTAATAAGAAATTTCTGAGTCAATTACTACCGTTTTGTGTGTATTTTTTAAAATTTTAACACATTCACATATTTCAAAAAGAAAAACTATATAAAAAAGATACATTTTTAAGAGGTCTTGTTCCCACCTCAGGGACATCTATCCTGTTCCCCTTCACCACCCTTTCCCATAGGTCATTTCTTCTCTTAGTTTCTGTTATAGATTCTCATTCTTGCTTGATGTAAACACAAGAAAATATGAATATATATTCTTATGTGTTCCACAAAAGTTAGCAATATGCAGTAAACTTTTCTTGTTTTTTTAAAGAAGACTTTATTTTTAGAACAGCTCTAGATTTCTGGAAAAATTGTGAAGATAATGCAGAGTTCCTATACACCCCAAACACAGCTTCCTCTATTATTAACATCTTATGTTAGTATAGCACATTTGCTACAATTAATGACCCAATAACGATACCTTATGGTTAACTACAGTCCATGTATTTTCAAGGTTTCTTTAGTTTTTACCTAATGTCCTTTTTCTGTTTCAGGATCCCATCCGGATACCACAGCGTAGCTGGTTGTATGTCTCCTCAAGCTCTTCTCGGCTGTAAATTTCTCTTATTTTCATTGTATTTGATGATGCTGACAGTTCTGAGGAGTACTAGTGACAATTCTGAAGGATGTCCTTCATTTTGAGTTTGTCTAATATGTTTTAATGATTAGACTGGAGTTATGGGTCTTGAGGAGGAAAACCACAGAGGGACGCTGTCATTTCCGTCACATCAGATCAAGGATACATGCTGTCATCATGACTTATCACCAATGACAGTAGACTTTCCCACATGGCCGTGGCAATGCTCGTCCTGTTTCTACACTGTGAAGTTACTCTTTTTTCCCCTCTTCCTGTATTATCTGTAATTTTTGCCACATAAAATTTGCAGCAACAGTGTTTGTACATCCATGTTTCTATGTTGTAGCTCTTCATCAGACCTTGTACCTTTACCGTCACAATGCCTTTGACCTAGATTCTACATTGTCTGAGATTGAGATCATTATCTGCATTATCTGTGATTTCCTTTATTTTGCATTTGCCTAACATATGTAGGCTATTTTTTATAGTTAACCATTCTGAATCTATTAGTTTTAGGAATAACACTTTTATACAGAAAAGGATTGATTTTGTTTTCTAACTCATGCTAAGAATCTTTTAATAGTTAAGCCCATTTATATTTACTGAAAAAGATGTATGCCAGTCTTTCAGATTTTGTCTTTTAATATGTAACAGGTAGCATGCAAAACAACATATAATGCCTAAAATAGTATACAAACATTGTATAATTTATATATATGTGAATGTAAATATAAATATGTATAAATTACCTATATGTATAGGTGTGTGTGTGTCTGTATGATTTGTTTTCTTTGCCTCTTTTTGTAGTTCCTCTGAAATGTTGGAAGTCTTGCTTTTTTGTTCTAGTGGTTAACTTTATACTTATACTTTGATACAACACCCTTAGACTTTCATCCTTTAGACAGCATCCATTGTTCTCTCTTAGGATAAACAGTAAAATTAGCTCCAATCCTCTTTCCTTCCGTCTTCTCCTACTCTTCTGTTAGCAATTATTTTTCTTACTTTTTTCTTAATTACGTTTTTCTCTTAAATGTTCTAAAACTTTGATTACTGGAATAGTGAACTTAAATATGTTTTTTGACCCCTATCCTCACAGATGAGTAATCAGTGAGCTTATTGTACTTCCAATATTTACTCTCATTTTCTCCCAATTTTTATTATTCTTGATACCATTTCTATGTTTAAGAGCATTTAAAATTTACATTTCAGTTTTTTATCCTTATCTTACTTGTTTTTGGCTTCAATTTGAAATTAAATATATTCAATGCTTACTGTTAGCTTTTTTGCTAAAGTATCCTTGATTTGCTGGAACACTAGTATTTTTCTCAAGGAAGGCTTAGGAAAAGAATATTCCCAGAGTTCTTGCATAAAAATTCTATGTATTTCTAGGTTTTATGTTTGAAGAACAACTTGCTTGGATGTAAAATTCCCAGATCACATGTTCTGAGAATCCTGTAGTGTGTAATATTTGTGGTAAAAAAGATAGCTGAGTCAAATACTTATTAAAAATAAATTTCACAAGCATTTTTTTAGTTCCTACTGTCTGTCAAGTACTGAGTCAGGTACCAATGTTATATAAAATGAAAAACAGAAAACAAAAACAAAACTGCTTTTGCAGACCATATAGTCTAAGAGAGGAGACAGTATACCAACAAATAATTACAATAAAATATGAGAAAAATGAATAATAGCCAAAACCATGAAACATTGGGGAAGCACATTTATAGCATTTAGAGCACAGATAAAGGAACAAACATTGTACAAATAAAGGCAATATTTCTTCTATTTAAAAATGAAGGTGAATAAATGAATTTTAACTATCAAATTCATAGCAATGTGCAATGTTCTAATTGTAAATAATTATTTAATATATATGTATCCATTAATTTAAGAGAGTTAGTCTGAAGGATGTAGCAGAAAACAATTTCCTTTTCCCCTACTCCCCACTTAGTGCCCTCTCAAACCAGCTCTGGGGAATGTACTCTTCCTTTCCTCTCCATGAGCTCTCTGAGAGGTCCCATGACTTTGCAATGATTTTACCTGAAAGGTATCTCTGAAAGGTGATATTGGAGACTTGAAGGAGCAGGTAGGTTAACCAGAAGAATATATGGATGGACGAAAAGCATTCAAGACAGAGGGAGCTGCAAATGCAAATCTCTATGGGAGGAGCTCTGTGTGTTCTCAGAACAGCAAGGAAGTCAGGGAGGTTTTAGCTGATGGAACAAAGGAATGAGCAGAGGAAAATGAAATCAGAGGGGCATCAGAAGCTAGATTGTGTAGGGCCTTGTAGGTCATGTTAAAAATTTGGACGGTTTTGAGTAGAAATGACATGATCTGACTTTTATTTTAATAGGATCACTCAGGCTACTGTGTTGAAAAGAAGACAGTAAGAGGTAAGGACTCAAACAAGGAGACTACCATTGGAAGGCTTTTAAATGAGCGCAGGTGGGAAGTCATGGCAACATAGATGAGCATGTCAACGCTGGAAGTATTGGGAAGTAGTCAGATCCCCGATATCATTTGCAGGTAGAGCCAACATGATTTCCTAAGGAGTTGAATGTGGAATGTCAGCGAAAAGATCGAAAATGACTTCAGAGTTTCCTGACCTGAACACCTGGAGGATTGTAGTTGCTATGTGCTGAGATGGAGAAAGACCAAGATAGAAACAAGTTTAGTGGGCAAATTGAGATCAAGAATTAAATTTTGGCCATGAGAAGCCAATGAACATCCACATGGATAAGCTGAATACACAGTACAATATACATAGAGTTCAGATGAGTGGTCTAAGATAGTATAGGAGTCAATAGCAGTTATAAATTACATTTAAAGCTGTGGGACTGGATAAACTTTTCTAAGAAGTGATTATAAGTTCAAAGATCAACACGCGGAGTGCTTCAGAACTTAGGGGTAAGGAATTTGGGAAATCTACAGAGACCAAGAGGAAATAGCTGGTGTTGCAGGAAAAATACCAAAAGGGATTATATTCTGGAGGCCAATGAAGAAAGTGCAAAGAGAAAGCAGATGTGTCCTATGCTGGCTTTGGATCAAATAAGATGAGGACTGAGACGAGACCACTGGATTTGTGAGTGTGGAGGTCATCTGCGGCCTTGGTAAGAGCAGGTTTTGTGGAATGACTTGGGTGAAAGTCTGACTGATATGGGATTCAAAAGAGAATGAGCCAGCAGATATTGACGGCCCTGTCCTGTTTTGCTATGAAAGGAAGTAGAGAAAAAGTTCTCCAACCACTGTAGTTGTAAAAAACACCATTGAGTCATTGAAATGTCATCCTGTGGATGATGAAAAACTCCTAGTTCTGACCAACATTAGCCTTGGAAATGCTTCCATGGCACAAGAGGGCTGTGGTTGACTTCTCCGTTTCCCTGCCTTTCTGTTCTACTAGCCTACTCCATTAATTAAGCTGCTGCTGGGTTCTTGGGCATGAACAAAGAAGCAGGGAGAAGGAAGGCATTGAAAGGGAAAGGAAAGGTGGTACTTGATGAGCAACAATGGCCTCTGACTTTGGTCTTTGAGCTTGGCAGGTATGTAAGCTGTAGGCTTGAAAAATGTTCAGACTCAGTCTCCTCCTCCCACCCCACCCTGGGATAAGGTCTAGTTTCTTAAATTCGGATAATGTCTCCCCAAGCTTGTCTTTTATAAATATTCTCTCACCACCACAGCTGTGAGCAATTTATTTCAGACAAACCCTATTGAGCCAACTCCCCATCAAGTGACTCTCATTGGGCTAAGTCTCATTAAGACCACAGGATGGGCATGATTGATGCCAGCTTTGCCCTAAAATGTCTTGAGGAAAGCAGACTTTTCCCAATGCAAACCTTTTCCTTGATCCATCTTCAGAACAGCCAGGCGGTTTTAAGCTTCTAGACTTTTCCAGGCTTGAGTCTGATGCCAAGGTTACCTTCTGTTAACCTGGCTATTTTCTTTGCTATATGATTTTCCAAGGGGTAAACTATAAAGTTCTACTTTGGAGGATGAACTGAATACTACTAAGTTTTATTTAATGTGCACTATGACAAGCACTGTTCTAGAATCTTAATTCATATTAAAAAATGTATTGCTCACAGCATCTCTTTGAGGTAGGAATCCATTTTACACACAGGAAAACAAAAGGGCTATATATACGTATATATGTGTGTGTGTGTGTATATATACACATATATACGTATATATATATATATATATATATATATATATATATATATACAGTGAGCCCTGATAGTCTAGTGGTTAGGATTTGGTGCTCTCACCACTTCGGCCTGATTTTGTTTCCTGGTCAGGGAACCCCACCACCCATCTGTCAGTTGTCATACTGTGTTGCTGTGATGCTGAAAGAAATGCCACTGATATTTCAAATACCAGCAGGGTTACCCATGGTGGACAGGTTTCAGTGGAGCTTCCAGACTGAGACAGACTAGGAAGAAGGATCTGGCCACTCACTTCCAAAAAGATTGGCCATGAGAACCCTGTGAATAGCAGTGGAGCACTATCTGCCGGAAGATGAGAGGATGCAAAAAGATCTGGCAGGGTTCCGCTCTGCCATCCACAGGGTCACTAGGAGTCAGAATCCATTCAAGGGCACTAACAACAACACATATATCTTCCTCTTTTAAAGTCAGAAGAAATTCTCAGGTTTTGTTTGGTTGATTTCTTAGACTCCTACTTTTCCTATAATTTAGGTAAATTCCTGTCTAACATTGAAATGCAGGTATAAGCAAGAAGTTCATTCCTTAAATGAATTCTTATTTTGTAATTCTATTAAATACATTAGATTTTAAAAAATTAAGAAAACTTTTGTCAGGAGGTAATGAAAAAGTGCAGTGACATACAGCACCTTTATCTGCAGTCTAAAGGCAAGGTATCAAAATATCATGTGCGTCGTCTCAGAGGCTGGTATTATACTGACATGTTATCCACTTCAGCAAAGACACGTCCTGGCTTCAAACTGTTTACCCTTCAGGCCCATCTCCTGAGGAGTGCTAGATGGTTTTTCCGTAGGAGATGCTGCCAACATTATTAATGGCCTATCCTAAAAAATAAGCAAGCAGAAATAAAGTCAATTCAGCTATCTTCCTCCAAAGCTTAAAGGCTTATACAAAAAAATCCATAATCAGATGTGTTTTTTAAAGAGGAAATATGTGCAAGTATCCAGGAGCAAACAGTGAACTGAACACAGCCCTTTACCTATTTTTATAGAAAATATTTCTAGATCAACGTCTGTGTCAGAGTCACCTGGACAGCTCATTCAAAATGCAGAAGGGTATTACCCATTCTTGGAGAGTGGGAGTCTTGAGGTCCAGGGTGCGGTCAACCTGTTCCCTAGTTGACTCTAATTTTTGTGGTTACTGAAGTTGTCTACTAACTAGAATAATTGTCCTCAAAACCTCAATCTCTGTGTCATCTACATGAATATCATTTGAGGGTTTGATAACATTATTCGATAATTACATAATCCTTAAAGTTATATATATATATATATCTTATATAGATAGATAGAATCGACGTAGCCAGCTCACAAGTGATAGAACATTCCATTGGTCATTTCATAGTTTTGTATGCATGTATTCACAATTTTGGATTGCAAACTAAAACACCATTAAAATTCAACATCTGTTTCTCCCATAAAGTATTGCAATATAAATGATTTACATTGAACAATTCAAAAAACGTTTCAGAGCATAAATACTTCCAATGAGATGTTATAAAAGACCTTGCTGTTAACTACAAGAATATTGCATAGTAAAGAAATATTAATATCACTGTACATAATAAATAAAAAATGGCTTTTCTTATGTAAAACCATAAGCAGACATGGAGAACATGGAGACTAAGAAATCAACCTGGTATTTGAAATTAACAGTGAGTTTTGAATAATGAAAGCTGACTTGGAAATTTGGAGATCTGATCAGGATGTTGAAGAGAGAGAAGGGAAAAAAAGAACTTTAGCAGATGGCAAGTGTAAATTGAAAAGTAATCTAAGCACCTGAACTTTTGTGGAAACAGACATTAGCTAAAACTCAATTATGAAATCTAATTACATTTCTTGTGAAACTTTCTTTTAAAATGTTTATCAGTTATTAACAACTTAATATTTGCAACTACTTGGAACACAGTATGTAAAGACCCAGTGCAGTAGGACAAACTATAAAATATGTGTGGCTCCTTTATTCGGTCACCATGCCTCATGATTATCAAGAAAATGTGCTCAAGTTCGTTTGTGACTAATTGGCAAAGTCCTAATTACAAAACAAAAGCTATCTTTCCATATCAAAAAATGTTCTTAACTGATTCTTAACTGGAACCAATTGCTTCTCTGTCCTGAAATCCTTTTTATTTTTTCTTTTTGGTCAAAGTGAAACCTTGCTTGACTGCTTTCTTTTACTGTTGTGCTTAAGAACAAAAGCACAAAAACTGATCAATATGGCAGTCAAGATGATTCAATAAGACACTTTTCATCTGTTGGCCACCAATGAAAGCCACAGAGACCACCACTACAGCAAAGACAACAGTGGAGAAAACTCTTAAGGCTATGTTTGAGTTACTTTGCCAGTTTTAAAGTTTCTCTGGAAAAATATGGTACTTTGGTTCGGATACACAGTTCATAGTGCCATCCATTGAAGCTGCGCACAGATACACAGAAAGGAAATGTCTCCTTTTAGGTTAACTTGATTTTAAACTTACAATGTGACTTTTCTGTTTGAAATGTGGCTTGTTTCATGTGGTCTAAATTGGGGATATGTATCATTGTCTCTTTTTGCCTTGGGACAGTACTGGAAATGAGATGTTTCATTTCAATGCATTTTTCCCAGTTGAAATTGTGTAAATAAATAGATTGGGAAAGATTTAATGAAGTCATCAATAGCCTGGAGGCAGCTATTGGCCCTGTGCTAAGCATTTGGCATAATCAACTGTCTAAGAGATTGAGAGTCCTGGGTACTGGGAATTAAGGTTATCATGAGCTCCGAGAAGAGAGGATCTAGGAATCTTCATATACACAGATTAGGTCAAATGAAGTGATAAGTGAACCAGGGCACTTTAACCAATAAAAATAAACCATATGAATAATGCAAATATTAAAATTCATATTTTAACAGTGAAGAGCAACTAGATTAGAATTCATGAGAACTTAGTTTTCCTCACTGGTTGGTTGCCTTTAGATAAGCCAAAGATTTCTCTATGCCTCAGTTTCCTAGCAGGAAAAAATATACAGTTAGAAAAGGATTCTTTTACCCAGAACATGAAGAATTGCAGAACACAACAGGGAAATAACAAAGAATGGATCTGAGCACTTTATCTTTGCATCAACTGGAGCAGTACTGCATTTTTCTATTGCATCTTACATTTCCATCTGAAGGAGTCCTGTTGTTATAAGATGCTTGAGAAATTAGTAGTCTGGAAGAGGATTTCTAAAGTGACTTTCATCTCCGATGATAGCACAGGTATTTTAGATAAGACATATAATGCTCAACTCTACCATTAGTAACCTCTGTAGACACAGCTTCTGTCACACAAGGATTTTCATCAACACCAAGTTACATAGGAGAACAGGCAGGAAGGGAGGGGTATAGTGGAGACACAGCATGAAAGGCCTTCACTGTTAAAAGAAAAACTCAATATGAACATTTATATGCATTCAGAAACAAGTAGAAAAGAATGTTACTATTTGATAATTTTCCATTTGGTGGGATACAAAAGGAAAGGTATATATAAGTAAGAGAACATTACTTCTGTAATGCTAATTGATGACTCAAATTATTTCTAGCACAGTTTATTAGATTGATATAAATCGTATCTGTTTACGATGGTCTTAAGAAGCTCTTGGACTAAATGTTTTGATGTAATGGAATGTTGTTTTATTGAATAGTGTTTGAAATGAATGAGCTTTTGATAGAACTGTTTTGTTATACAAAGATTTCATTGAAATAAAATTTTGCATATGTATTCAAAGAGAATGTAAAATTCAGAAATTTATTTTCTAATGTAAAAAATAAACTGAAATGGCATATTGAAAAGTACCTAATTTTATGACATTTCAACTAGGTACAGAAAATTGGAATTACATTGTGCCTTATCTACTCAATTTCTGACTGTTATTTGATGGGAAATTTTTTTAAAACAATCTAATTCTTAACTAGAATCTTGAAAATAAGATTATCCTCAAATACTCTGCTTATAGTAGAGGATATTTTAAAAGAAATGAAGCACTTTTGGAAAACAACAAATTATGCATAAAATTCCCATTCGTTTTCACATACTCTTTTTTTTTCTTTTTCTTTTTTGCAGGGAAAGATTTGCCCTGAGCTAACATCTGTTCCCAACCTTCCTCGTTTTTTTTTCTCCCCAAAGCCCCAGTGCATGGTCATATATTCCAGTTGTAAGTCGTTCTAGTTCTTCTACATGAGCCACTGCCACAGCATGGCAACTGACAGATGGATGGTGTGGTTCCACACCCAGGAACTGAACCCCAGGCCACCAAAGCAGTGAGAGCGCCCCACTTCAACCACTAGGCCATGAGGGCTGGCTCCATTCTCACATACCCTTAATAACTAAGATGATCTAGAAGCATCCTCCCCACTTGGCTACTTTAATTGCTGTTAACAGCGATGGCAAGAAGTCATACGGTATTTAAGGACAACCACATAGGCACAAATGATTGTGTTCTGATGAAGATAATTAAAGATGGCAAAAGTGTTTATTTGCTTAACCATTCAATCAAACATCAGGATATATTACAGGATAGGGGCTGGCCTGGTGGCGCAGTGGTTAAGTGCTCACGTTCCCCTTTGGCGGCCTGGGGTCCACTGGTTCGGATCCTGGGTGCCAACATGGCACCACTCATCAAGCCATGCTGTGGCAGGCGTCCCACATATAAAAAAAGTAGAGGAAGATGGGCACTGATGTTAGCTCAGGGCTAGTCTTCCTCAAAAATAAATGAATAAATAAATAAAAGGATATATTACAGAACCAACTGAAAGGGAGATTGTGTTTCTGGGTAGATGTACCTTGAAAAGTTCCACGTCACTTTGTGAGGAAAAGCTAATTTTCATTTTCCCCAAGATAAATGTGGGTAAGCAGAGGGGCTCATAGAAAAATACCTAATCAGAACAGATTACACACCTCTCGACCTGAGACAGCTAATTGGGGAAACATGTTAACACGGAAACATGTTAAGCCAAGTGGAACTCTTAAATTTTTAAGATTTGTTAAAAATGAGGCATGGTAGACTAAACAGTGTATAAAATATGAATTCAGTTAGGTTTGGGGAAGAAAAATGAAGTATTTACCCGAAGACAAAGAGATACAGTCAGACCAAATTACCTAACATCATTTCTTACCCAGTCACCCAATGCAGATTGCCATTTCCTAATTAGGAAGAACTTCATTTCATCCTCTTAGAGTCAGGAGATTGTGACCATCCAGAAAAAAATGGTATGACTCACCTCAGCTGACCAATCAGATAGTCACCTAATTAAGTAAAAGATTTGATTTCACATACTATGACACATCAATAGATTAATGTCATAAATCTTCAGAATATTTCAAAAATTAGATTTGAACCAAGAAAGAATAGCTAGAAAATAAAAACCCATCAAGACGACGTCAAATGTACTGGTATAAATCCACCTATAGGGTTGCATGCTCTCTTCCAGCTATATTCCAAACATTTTATACTTTGAGATGTTTGGAGATTTAATTCAAAAGATAATTGGATTATTGATAAAAGATTGATAAACCAGAGGCTCACATGTGACTCTGTAATATTCTCCTGATTACCCACTGACTTGCTTTGTTTTCCTCCCAATCACCTCACCCCACCCACCATACAATCCACAAATTTCGAGTTAGAACCACATCTCACTAATGTGATCCCAAAGTGACAGAAAAGAAGGGGATTTTCCTTCCCTGAGTTGAGTTAGTCTCTAAGGCAGGTGGTTAATTCATTGCACCTGTAACCAATTAGCCATTCAAAACAACTGATTCTTCACAGTAAATTGTTGCCTTGCCAATCTGAGAAGCAGGTGCATATTCAATGGCTAAATCGCCAAGTGGCTGGATATACAAGATGGAAATAATCCAAATACAAAATTCCTTTAGATTAATGTGCAGAAAAATATGACCAGTTATAATAATTTCATTCTAAATTAAGAACTTAATTATTTCGAGTTTTGAATCACAGCTTTGAGAATTTTCTTTTTTTCATTATGATATTTGGCTACCAAATTAGACAGCTGTTTTTTCAGTGAAAATTAACTTTCTTTTTTAAATAAGGCTTAGAATTTTATTTTTCTTCTTTCTTGAAACAATGAATTTTGATTATAATAAATGTATTGAAACACATTACATTATGTAGTAATCCATTTAATACGTCTCCTTGAAAACAGGTACCTTTGTATGGAAGATTTAACTGCCAGCCCAGCCACCATAACTCCATGGAACTGGGTATAGCTTAGCCACTCTCACGTTTTGTAGAATGAGAATCTCTTTGGATTATTCTATCACCACAGTGCCAAAGTTACAGACTTTCATAGGCTTGAACCATTCTATTCTAGGAAATTATTCAAGAAAAATTTTCACCTTTCTCAGATACATTATTTGAATAAAAGGCAGGGGTCTATTGACAATTTCTCTAGGCTGCAGACATCTGCAGCATCAAATAGAAACATCCTGACTTCTGGTTTCTCTTTCCATCAGAACTGTGGGATGATAAAGAATTACTCCCAAGAGGAGTGTCAGACCCCATTTAGTTAGTACCAGGATCTTACTCACATCTTTCCATCCCAGGAATCAACCTGGTGGGTAGCTCTATGGAGAGACCATTGCCACATTTCTAGAATTAATAAAGGATCTCCAAATATCTCAACCAAAATTTTTGTATCAGAAAGACCTTCTTTGTGAGAAGAAAGCCAACTCCTACTGCATTATTGTGGTAGCATCACTATCCTACCAGACACCCAGTCTAGCCACACTAGAGACACCTTTAAATCCCTATCTCCCTTTCCACATCTCACGTGTCTCCAGTCCTTTGGATAGTATTTTCCACATGTTTTTCATTCCCATTGTCATTCTTCTTATACCTTTGTCTCTTAATTGACTTATTCAAAGTATTCACACATTTCTTCATCTACTTATCCAATAAATATGAATTAAGTATCCACTAGTGGCCAGGAATGAGAAAAGAAATGGTGAATGGCACAGAAGGCAGAGAAGATATCTATTTTTATAAGTTGATAGGCTAAGGCAGATCTTGACGAGTAATCAGTAATTACAATTTCGTCCCAATCCAGACCTGAGGATGAGGAAGCCTTCCTGGAGTAAGCGAAGCATCTAAACCAAAACCTAGTGGGGAGCCTTCTCTAAGCAAAGAAAGAGGGTAATTTTCCAGGCGAGGGGAATAATCTGTTTCTTCCCTCTTGACTCTCAATGCCAACCTTCACAATGTTTACAGCTGTGTGTCCTTAAAGATACTTCAGATCATGGTCATCCTCTGTTTAAATATCCCTTATTGTCTACTGAAGAAATTACAAGCCTGAGATTGTTTCCACTCTCATCTTCTCCAACAAACGCTGAAGTTCCATTTCACTGCAATATTAGTCCTTTGTTGAGAAACAGGAAGACTTAACCTATTTTCTTTGGCTGTTTGTGCTATCTGCTTATACTGAAATGCCCCACACAATAATGCCTCCTCCATCACTTGAAATCATACTTATACTTTAAATCTCTGTTAAAATATCATCTCTGGAAGCTTTCCCTTGCCCCGCCATTGAGAATTAATTGCATATTTTTCAGAAATTCCGCGGCCCATTTTCTGCTCCTCTATAATGTAGCACCTATTTTATTCTGCTTCATCTAGTAGTTCTTTGTTTATAACTGACGCCTAGACTAGGTTAACCACATGGCAGCCCCCACTTAGAATTCCTAGTCCACACCCCAGTCTGGAAAGCTTTCTTTCCTGCCAGTTGCTTTATTGCCACAGTGAAAATGGAGTTGCGCTCCGTTTCCTGTCCCCGATCAAGCAGCAGGGCTAACTTGATACCAAACGTTTGCAGTGGTATTCCTCACCACCAGGGGCCCCTTTAGCATCTAGAATTCGACCTTGCCCATGCTTTATTTCTCCTCTCCTCCCTGGTGCCGGGAGCTTCCTGGCATCACTTTTCGTCTCCACTCTCTAGTGTTCTTGGTGAACTCCCATTTAGAATCATGGCTCTTTCTGCCATCGATGGAAGAAAACTTTCCTCCAAATATGACAAAGCTTTCACAGAGATGGACTTGCCTCTAAGAAATGATGAATTTTTAAAAGTCCTCTAAAGAGATATTTGCTTTTTTAGATTAAAAGCTCCCTTAGATAAGAAATTCATACCAAGCTAAGGCAAACTGGGGTTTTTCATACATTCTTCTGCTCCCAAATCTGGTCCCTTAGATAGTCCCTGACATTTAGGGTTGTCACGGGAACCCTCTCCAGGGTTGGGTAGACACCCTGCATCTCAGCCTTCGGTAATGATTTTAATATCTGAAAAGAACTAACTCCTGGTCATAATATCCCATTTACAGTTGCCCCAGAGAATATTAGGTGCCTTTTTGCAAGAAATCCTAAGAATCTTATGACTCTTGATGCCCTGGAGTCATTGATGTAGGCTGTGGGTGCATACATCTCCCTCTGCAGCTAGATTGTGCCTAATTCTATTTTGCAGGTCTCTCAACTCTAAGGAAATCTTGCCTAGGATAGTGCTGTGTGCACAGTAGGCACCTAATAAATGCATGCTGAACTGAATTTTCCCAGGAACAAACATATGGTACAGATGACTAGAAAGTGAAATATACTGTAACATGCTGCATTGCCGTCTAAGGGGGAAAAAAATCTTGCTAATGCTCATGGTGACAAATTTATGTCCTGAAACATGAGATCTGATTAGCTTTTTTATTTTAGCTCTCATAACTACTAGTTTTATTGCTGGTCATAAAATTACTCAGCTCATTTTGAAATTCAGCTGCAAAATAGAACACTTTGACCTCCTGTGATTATAACAGGTGCTGGGAACATATGACTCCATGGCAGGGGGTTTACTCAGACTAGGGTTTGGGAAGCTTAGAAGGTTCTGCTGGAGAAGTCTCGGGGGTCTCAGGGATGAGAACACTTTGGGTGCATTTGGCAGCAAAAAGGAGAGTGTTTTGCCAGGATCTCATCTTGTTAATTGGCATCTTGCAGTCCCAATGGCAAGATCTTGGATTCAGTTTTGTATGACAGTTCCTCAGCTTTGGGCCGCATCCCCAAATTCCTAAACTTTTGTCCACAGACACCCTTCACTTACTAGGAACCAGGGGCACCAACTTGAAAATCCATCAATAATTTATTTCACACACGTGTGTTTAGCACCTACTGGGGGTTCTGAGCTTGCTCTGTAGATTAGAAACTAGCAGAAACACTTTAGTATTTTTTTTAAGGTGAATAAATATAAGAACTTTTAATCGATTGTGGAAGGGACTGATACCGCTCAGACACTCTTATTGCCTAACTGCGGCCTGTCAAACCTATGGCCCTTTTGAAAGAAAATCAAGCACTGGGAGCTATCCATAGCCTGGGTTGAGGTCAGTAGGCTTGACCAGGAGAAATAAAAGTGAACTGGAGTCTCTGGGCTTATCTTAGGTCAATTCACCTTAATAGGCGCCAGGATTCTAGGGGCCAATGGCCATAAAGTTGAGTCCAATCTACAGTTTAAAACAGATTGTGTCAAGAAATCTCATGAAACGAGGAGGGGATGGTCCCATCCATGACTCCTGGCACTGCAATTGGGGCAAATTATCCCAACAAGTAATGAGAGCAAGCTGCTACCATCCCATACTAAAAAGTGCATTGAGGTTTCCTATAAAATCAGGAAGGCTTCATAAACAAGGATGTATTTACAGGCGCTGGAGAGGTGGGGTTGGGAGGGCAAGGAGAGCCACAGTGCTAGAAGAACCAGGCACAGTTCCACACTATCAAAGCTTCTTCACCGATGAGGGGAGGAGGAAAAGTGACTTTATCTGGCTTCTCTCCTAACGCAAGTAGGGACCCTGGAGGAGCTGCCATTGTCCTCCCCTAGAATTTGCTCAGAAGACCCTCCCCCAGATTTTCTCCCTTGCAGATCTACACCTTCAGCATCCTGTCCCCTCAGGATATCCACTGCCTCAGCTGTGTGGGAAAATGATATGGACATTAAACATTTTTCTCCATCTTTAAGGATAATTACTTTAGTTGTGTTTTGTTTTTGAATATCTTAATTTAGGCATCCTTCATTCCTGCATTGTGTTCTTAGGTACACTACTGTGCTCAAAGATAAGTCATCAGTTTAGGATTACACAGCAGACACGTGCACACACACGCATGCACGCACACACACACAAAGCTCTCTTGCTTTATCATTGCCAATAGCTCTCTGTCATGTACAAACTGTCTTCTACCTCGTTTTGCCAGTTATGCAGGTTCCTCTGTCCTGTACTTATTAAAAACATTTAGAGATGGAAGGGTTTTACTTGGATCTCTCTATGAGGTTGCCCACAGCATTGATATGATTCAGAACTGAAGTAGAATGCAGAGATGTCAGGGGGTCCAGGATCATGGAAGGGTCTGGGAGCTCTAAGAAGGTTGGGGGTTGTGCTCAAGACTAGTGTGGATGCTTGGACCTCTAGGCATTGGTCCAGAAGACATATTCTTCATTGGATTAGTCTAGCCCAGTTACACATAGAGTCATGTGGTGGAAATTTTTAGATTAGCTCAGGTTTTAAAAAGGAAATGCCTGCACCTTTCTTGGGGATAAAATATGAAAGGAAATATCCAATAAGTAACTCATTATAATTCCTCACATCCTGCTTACTTTTTTCCTGAATCTATTGGATAAGGTTGAGTGGACCAAGGGCCCAATTTCTTGCCTTGTTCTAGTGGCAGTAAAGTGGTAGCTATTGGGGAAAAAAAATGATGTTTCTTTGACATTGGTGAAATCTGTGCACACTGACCTAACTGCCATCCTTATGGAGAAATTGTACAAATGCAGGGTCAGGCACTGGGCATGCATCACTGATTCTGGTTTTCTGTCTCTCCAAAATTCTTCCAACTTATAGTGTTCTATCTTTCCAAGTTTCAAAGAATTTCACAAAAAGGCTTTGAGTAGGCTACAGTCCGTCTAAAGATACAGAATGTAACTTATCTCAGATTTCCTCAGGGACTTTGTTTTTTCCAGACTTCTCAGGTACAGAATAAAAGGAGATGGGAAGCTCTAACAGGTACATTGTTCATCAGACAAAAGATTTTTGAACTATGAGCTTGGTCATCTACTGTTTCAAACTTAAGGAAGGGCCTTAACCCTGCATCTTACTAACCTCTTCTTCTTCTTCTTCTCCTTCTCCTTCTCCTTCTTCGGGGTGAGGAAGACTGGCCCTGAGCTAACATCTGTACCAAGCTTCCTCTATTTTATATGTGGCACTCCTCCACAACATGGCTTGATGAGCTGCGTGTAGGTCCACACCCAGGATCCAAACCTGCAAGCCCTGGGCCGCTGAAGCAGAGTGGGTAAACCTAACCAGTACACCACTAGGCTGGTTCCTCTCCTCTTCTCTTACTTGCCTATTTCCCAGTTTGCAGTGTGTGGGAGGCCTTGTTTTCAAGTCCTTCAGGATTTCTCCTGCTGGTTGAAGAAACTCATGTCAAAAGGGACATTGTCTAATAGAAAAACACTAGATTGTCTACAACAGATGAAAGATTGAAACACTATAGTCACTAGCATAAAAGCAAGCTTTATGGAGAACCTTGAATTTATGTAGAGGAAGAAGAATATTCGGCAAACCATCCTATATGTTTTCATAAAGTTTATTTTTTCCTGCTTATCTCCCTTCATCTTTGTAAAGTGGAAAACTGAGCTCCTTTTATATCAATTGGTTATTTCCTTTAAATTTTCCTTTTTCTCCCTACAGGAAATACTCCCTACAGGAAATAAGAATAAAAATTTAAAGAGAGAGAGTGAAAATTAAAATCATTTCTATCCACCTATATTTAACTGAGTTATGCTAGGTGTGATAACAAAAAATAATCTTGTGGATTAACATAATAGAGATTAATTTCTTATTCACACAGAGTCTTCCATAGGTCCAGGAAAATCTCCAAAATAGCAAGTTTACTTGCAGTGAGTGGATGCACCACCCTGTAGCTGCATCATCTGGAACACTTGGCCTCCTTGATCACAAAAGAAAGAGGAGAGTGTTTGAGGTATCACCCTAGCAATTCAATGCTAGGACCTACAAGTGATGTGGACCATTTCTGCTAACTGCCCTTGGCAGAAATGGGCCACATGAACCAGACTAAATGCACGGATGGATACATTTGGTCCTCCTACTTGCTCATACAGAGAGGTAAAAGACGTATAGGCGAGCACTCCCACTCCCACATTGCCCACCTCTGTTTTGCCCAGCCCCCCTTTTCCTGACCATAACCAAACTTCTCTTAGCTAGGAAGGAGATCAGCGCAGGGGAAGTGGAGATATTGCCATATTGCCAGGAGCAGGAGATGGTTGGGAGGGTCTCAAGCAGCTTTTACTAGTTCAGAAGTGGGGCAGAGTCAATGTCATCAAAAGTACTAAGACCTCATTTCTGCTGCTTTTCCATTTCACTTCCCTGTGTACATGTGCCTCAGACTCTGAACCAATAAAGCAAACTACTAAATATGTTCTATAGAACTACAAGATTAATAGTATTTGCATATGAGAAATATTTTTTAATATTTGCATTTTAATATGTAATACGTAATCCTCAATTGTTTCTTTAATAATACTTTGCCATAATCACTACTACTTTTATTACTACTGCGTCTAAAACAACTATTACTAATAGTTAATATTTACTGATAACCTACTGAGATAAGCAATTTACATATGTATAATTTTCAAAACAAGTCTACGATATAAGTATAATTATCCCCATTTTATAGTAAAGAAATTGAACAACAAAAAAATTATATAGCTAGTTAAATAATGTATCTACATCTATCCTACTCCAAAATTCATGATGTTAACCCCTCTGGGGAAGATAGAGAGTAAGAGAGAATTTATCCTCATACCGTCATGTTCAGTCAGCTATCGTAACACCTAAGATCCTATGGTAGTTGTGTCAATTGATGAAAATGTCTTGCACAGAACTTAACATGTTATGAGGATTCAAATATTTAATACCACCAACATCTAACACTATCTTCTTAAGTAAGATGAAAATAGATCTTGAGTATTGATTTGAATTTGCATCTATTTTCTGAATCTCATAGCTCCTTACTGGAAAGACACCATTTGCAAATGCCACATTATCATTATACACTGCCATGGACACCGAGTCACTTCACTAATTCAAGTGTAAACTCTAGTAACTCATAAAAGTTCAAGGAGACTAAGCCCTATCCCTCTGTGCCAAATTGGTTGATGCTAGCGTGCACTGCTGATTAAACATGTACGTGTGTGTGTATGAAACCATATCTAAATATATATTTTTTCTCTCTCTCTTTGAAAACAGCTCCTTTTAAATCATATCTGACTCATAAAGTATATGAAATAGTGCTTATGACTTTCAGGACACGTTCATGTTCTGGAAATTAGGAAATATGTCTAGTTTGTTCACTGTTAATCTCTAGAATTTAGCAAATCAATTTGTTGTTGTTGTTATTTAATATTATGCTAGATTTTCAGTAAATCTGTTTTAAAGTCCAAAGGAATTATAGAATCATTTACTCTTAAGCTAGACTTGATGAAATGCATAACCTCCTTTACCCTTCCACTGATCTTTCACTGAACAATCCCCTAATTATCTTCACTTCCTTAAGTCATTTGTTTAAAAGAAAAAATGTATAGCTATTGATAAATTATTGTGAGATGTATCTATAAGAAAAAAACATTGAAGTTAGGAAGAATATAGATAATTATACCCAACTTTTTCTCAAAAAGATTTGAAACAATTTATAAAATTTATACACTACAATAGCAGAGACATAGATAACAAGAATAAGCAAAGGGGGAAAATAGGGTAAATAGAAAATGAGATTCAAGGTGTTGATGCAAATAATCCATAACCAATCTATAAATCAAATTTGGGGTGAGTTTATTATGAGCCAGGTCCGAGGACTAGCCTGGGGTCTTCTTTCCCCAAGGAAGGCAGGGCACCAAAGAAGTGGGGTGTACAGAGTGGTTACATACCCTCAAAGAGCATGTATCACATTCCAATCGGAATGTCCCTGTTACAACCAGTCACAAGATTGCCTAGCCCACACAGCAATTCACACAGCAGGTAGCAGATGTGTTGTCTAGAACTGGGTGGTCAGAGAGTGGGCACAGCAATCAATCCCTAGCCTGGGGAGAGATGCTTATTCTTAAGGAAATGCCAATATGGGGGAAGCTGCACCTTTATCTTAAGGTCATTTGTTCTTGTCTTTGGGACATAGCAAATGCTTAAAGCAGATATACAATGCACGCTCAACAGCCATGTCAGGTCCTTTTGGAAAAACAAGGTCAGGCCAAATTAGGTTTACACCAAATGGCTTCCTCATATACTCCAATATATCCTATTGCTCACCATTTATTTATCAAGGGTAAGGCTAACCAAAAATGCATACTGACATTTTTTTAAATATATGTCATCAGTTCGGCTATGTGCTTCCTAATAGCCAAAACAAGTGTAAAATACTGTCATTTTTAAATTCACCAAGACTATAAGGAGATTAAATATAGCTGGTCAGGAAACGCACAGTTGGTACCTAAATAAAAGCACTGACTCTTCAGAGGTCATGTATTTATTTAAACATTGTTGCTAATTGGCAAAATATTTTTATTATTCTTTTTGGTAGGAAAGATTGCTTTCCAGGACATAGAAGAAAATTCTTTAGTACTCATTACTTTAGAATCATATATCAGTTTTATAATAAAACGATTACCCAAGGATCACCCATAATATACACCAGACTCATCTTTAAATGGCATTCACTGGTTTCCAGCACCCAAATCCAGCTTCAAAGACTGTAAATATGCTATGATAACGGATATCCAAAAGGTGAATGACAGACTTTGAAGGCAATTTTCAAAGAGGTGTTCATAAATATTTTGAGTGATGTTGATATCATAGGAAGAGTCATATAAGCTCTTAAGATGAATATTTGAGGGAGATAAATCCTTGTTCAGACAGTTTTCATTCTTTATGTGCCCAAATGATTATATTAGGCAGTCCAGGATAAGCACAGCATTTGCATAGCCTTCTATTTAGCTTGGAGGTACACATAATCAGTCCTTGCTCTCAGTAAATATATTCTTAGGTTTTTATATGCTTCTTGTGTACATGTCTTTTTTCTCCTTTAACTGGAATAAGAGTTCCTTTAGCAAAGAAAGCCTAACTGCTTTTTCATTTTACCATTGGCCACCAGCAAAGCTCCTGTTAGGTGCCAACAAATACTTATTGGATAAATGAACTGTTCTCTGATCCCCTGAAATATTAGCAAACTACCCAGCTTTCCCGTCACATGCCGTGTACAGATGTGGCCTCAGAACACATTCCCATGTATCTTCTCTTGAAAACTTACCAAGTTAATAATAAGGAGATGTGAAATATATTAAATATCTTCATAATCTCTTTCTTCTATGCCTTGGGTAAATGATAATCTGAGACTGTGTAATCTACATGACTGGTACAGATGACAGCATGCATAATTTGCTGATATTATTTCCTCAGGCTATTAAGCTCTGCCCAACCTTCTAAGAATATTGAATTGGAAGATCATGTTCCTACCATTTCAGGAAATTGGTAGCGTTACAGCCCAACAACTTAAGAAAACAATATTATTTTAGAGGGGAGGTAGAAAGAAGAAATGGCAACAAAGAAACTATCCTAAACCTCAGGCTGTAAATAATAAATCTCTCTCCAATGGACCCCAAATTTTGTCAAAGTGAGAAAAGCAGTAAAAAGAATAACACTGTGATTTATTTAACTCATTAGCTCACCTTTAAAGGTCTCTGGTATTTAAATTACCAACTGTAAATGTTAACCCTTTAGGTCTTGTCATGAATGAACAGTTTCCTCTGAGGCGGGAAAAACTGCTTCATTCACAATGGAAATCTGCATCATCGGGAGAATTAAAAAACACTAAGTGCAGTGGGAGAGCTAGAGATCTACCTAATGAATACAATTTAATCAAGACCACAAAGGAAGTGTACACAAACGGTTTCTGAATATAGAGAAGAGGAAAATGCTGGAAGAGTGGTCTTTAGTCTCGACGACCTTTCAATTGGGGAAATACTGTGAGTGAAAACTTTGCCACCTGATGGCTCTTCTAAGGAAGGGTATGTAGACGGGAGACAGTAAAGCAGCCTCGCAATCATGCCCGTTTCCTAGCAACCAGAGTTCCAGTGGCTTAACTAGATTTTAAATGTAAACAATAAACCTCAAGTATTGCACCTGAAACGGATGTTAAATATCTTGGGGCAAACTGCAGTCCTTCAGAGGAAACGCTCTCCAGAGGGGTAGTCCGAGTTACTAGTCTCTTTCAAAGCCTTGCTCCGCATGCAGGTGCCTGCAATGGGCTCTACATCAGCACTGGGTTCCATGGGGCTTAGACTGTCCCCTGATGCACTGATGGGCCCTACTCTTTTCCTGCTAGAAGACAGACTTTAAGAGTAGGGCGGCTCAAACTTGATGTGTGTCTATAAGGATTAAGTCTACTGCTTTGTATTTTGCAGCCTATTTTATTAGATTGGAAGTATATTCTTTTCAAGTTTGTCTTTCATCCATTTTCACTTTCATTCAGTATTATCGTTCTCATTTTCTGAAACACAACCTCAACAAATTCAATCTAAGATTCTATAGAATATTTTAAAATAGCACAACCCTCAAAAGTAGCATATGTTTTCAAAGTAGCTCTCATTCATAAAAACTGTTAAATGGAATATTGATGTGAGCCAAAATTAAAATTGGGTGAATATAAGTGCCTTCAGAACCTCTCAGTTAATTACCTAGTATCCCCCAATACCTTTTGGACGTATGTGGAGGCTTTAGAAGCTTTACTGGAAGGCAGTTGATTATCTAAAGTTAAGTCTCTTGCAGAAGAGTCCCCTGTCTTCAAGGGAAACCTGGAAGATAATCAAAGCCATGGAATATGCCCCCAAGTCTTAAGTCTGAATCCGGCCTTGATGGATCATGGATGGACAGCCATTCAATACAGAGGACACTTCCCGGGAGAAGAAGTACAACATCATTCTGTCAGTGGGTAGGGAGGAGGGTGAGGAAACCTATTTCGAGGGATTTTTTAATTAAACATTTTATTCTGAGATCATTGTAGATTGATATGCAGTTTTAAGAAAACAATACAGAGATATTTTATGCATGTCTTCTCCAGTTTCCTGATTTGGAAGGACCTTTAAACCTTGATGTAGTTGGCACATCCATCAATGGAGCTGTGATCAAGCAAATCAGCCTCCAGAAGAGCTCTCCATTTTGACAGTTCCACGTATGAACAAAGATGGTGTTCGCTAAATCGTCAGTAACACCCTCAAGCGCAGTACCATTAATAGGCAGTCCACCAGGGAGCACTGTGTTAAAACCGGCAGATTCAAGAGAGGAGGCCCCTGGGAGGCAGGAGGGAACTCTTGGCATTTCTTTATCAGATTTGACTCAAATGACTTTGGGGACTTGGTAAGCATTATATCTCCTTGCTGTAGGTAGGTTCCCTGTCAATAAGATTCTAAGATTGGAGATTATTAGGCAAGAAATTTAGTAGGTAGAGCTATTAGGATTAACACTTGTGAAAAGGAAGGAATAGGAAGGAAAGAAAGGAAAAAAGCAGTATTGGACAGCAAAGGAAATCAGGCTGCATGTGGTTTCACCAAGGGGCCCTTAAGAGTTGGTTTGCATTGTGGTGAGAGTGCCAGACCTTTACACACTTGCATTGACCCATCACCGGATGCAAGCTGCTCATAAGAAGGGGATGTGATCTTGGACTAGGCAGCCCTTTCCAGCCTAGGGCAATTTACAGAAAAGACCAACAGCTGAGGTCTGTTGGCTGTAGTACTTTCCAGAAGCTATAGGAACAAATGCCTCAGTTTAAAGGAGGATCCAGGCTCTACATACCAGCATCCACTATTCTACATCCCTCGTACTGGTCAGATCTACACCCTCATATATGCTCTGACTGGGAGCAGCCAGAGTTGTGGTTATAATGGTTCTCTTTTACTGGGTCAGACTTGTAAGAAGAAGATTGGTGGGATGAATAAAGTCCATGCCACTGTAGCTTATCTTAGGGCTGTAATTAATGCTCACCTCCCTCTTCTATCACCTACTCTCGATTCTCCTTGTCCTCAGCTAGCACTTCTGCTGATCTTGGGTCCATGGACACCATGTCCTTCCCAGATTGTGAATGTTGCACTCGTCCATCTATTGTTAAAATAGGATAAGGAATACCGAGAGGTATGGAGGTAGATTACCTGGGGCTCAAACACAGACCTCCTTGTCCTAGCTGAGCAACAGCAGCCTTACCTCCTCCTGATGATCTGAGTAAATTGCCTGCCAGGATGCTGACTTCTCTGCTCGAATGCTTATCCATCAGCCCAAGTGACAACCATAGGTTATATGCAACAGGACTCTTTCTGTGTCCCCTGGTAAAGTGTTCCTCCTTTGAGTAGGAGGACTTTTAAATCTGCAAAGCACAGAATTGTGCAACCAGAAAGCACAAATTTCCCAAGATGATCACTAGGAGTGATAGTAAATGGGGCTGTCCATCCTTCAACTCCTTGAATCTTGAATTCATATATTTTAACTATGAGGGACACAACACAATATAAAGGCCATTGATTCAGTGTAGAGGTTGGCACACTATAGCCCTCAGGCCAAATCCATCCTGTGTCTATTTATGTAAATAAAGTTTAATTGGAACTCAGCCACACCCATTCATTTACATATTATTTAAGATTGCTTTCACACTAGAGTAGCAGAATTGAGTAGTAGCAAGAGACCATATGGCCTGCAAAGCCTAAAACATTTATTATCTGTCTCTTTACAGAAAAACTTGACAACTCTTGACTTTATTTGTATACTGCATCCTGGAGGATGGTACCCCATTCTTCCAAGGAGTCATCTCTAAGCTGTTTGCCTTCACAAGTCCATTTCTTTGCCCTATCAGGCTAACAGCTTCTGGATGTTGTACAGCATAATGTGGCCAGGGGAACTCATGGTCATGTGTCCACTTCCACACATCTTTTGCTCTAAAATGGGTGTCTTGATCTGACGTGAATTGAGATGCTGTTCTGGTGGATCACTCTGTAAACCCTTGGACAGCAGTGATTGTTGAAATCATGCAGTCAGGAAAGGGAAACTCATCCTCAGAAAATATGCCTATTCTTGTAAAAATGAATCACCGCCATCACAGGGTAAAAGGGGTCCAGCATAGTCAACTTGCCACCAAGTGTCTTATTGTTTTTCTTGAGGGATGATGCTATATTAAGGACTCATTGTTTGTCTCTGTTGCTGATGGGTTGAAGGTTCAGTAGTGGAAGTAGCTAGATCAGCCTTAATGAGTGTGAGCTCGTGCTCTCGAGTCTATGCATAGCCTCCATCCCTGCCATCATGGCTGCTACATCCATGTGCCCATTATGCAAGTGCTAGAGTAGCCAATCACAGAGGCTGGCCAACATTGGCTAAGTCATTTTGTTTACCTGGTTGTTTAGTGCCTCTTCCATGATGGGTTCTTTCTGGTGGTATTACCATGCAATGGAAATATTTTCACAGCTTGTGCCTGCTCCTCTAGGTCCACCTGCATGCCTCTACCCTATAAGTCCTTGTCCATTATCTTCCATTCTTTCTCCTTCCAAGCCCGTGGCCATATAGGCAAACCATTCACTACTTCTCGTGAATCTCTATGTATTCTAATCTTGGGCTACTTCTCTTTCCTCATAAAGTAGATGAAAAGGTATACCAACAGCAGCATGCTAATCAGGATGATTTTCCCTCACCTCTGTCTCTTCCCCTAATCCTTGGAGTGGAACTGTCACATAGCCATAGTCAATTTTTTGTTAACCAACATATTAAGCCAACACATTTATGAACCAAGCTCTGCTTTTCTTCCTCCTGCAAATCTCTGTGTATCCATAAATATAACAGACTGAGAGGTTCTGAGGCGAAAGTGAATGACATGGTGGAGGTGAGGGTGATGGTGCAGTGAATGGTATAGTCGTAGTGGGGACAACGGGGGGCTCAGCCATCTGCTTAAGATATAACCTTAACTTGCATCTTTGGGCATTGCTTATGCCTGATCTCAGATGTACTACTTCCATATGACAGTGAATTCTTGATGGGCCCAATTCTTGATGGCCCACTCATCTTAATCATAGGTCTACTCACAGGAAAAGCTCTGACCACCTGGTCATTTGATGACTCCATGGCGAAGTATTCTATCTCTCCTAGTGTCCAGTAGTAAGAAAGAAGATTCTTTCCAAAAAGCATATATTTCTCTCAGAGCCTTGCTCCACAATAAACTATATTGTGTTTCTCTGACTGGGACTTACGAAATACTCCACCTGACATGTTTTTTCCCACCACAGACACATCCAATACAGTATAAGGCCCAAAAAGCAGAGCTGCTTGTCCTGTAGCCTGGAGCTATTGCAGAAACCTTTGCGTCTCTGATACGCCTTCAAATCTGGCAGCTTTACGTGTTACACTTTATATGGACAGAGCAGTTTCTCCAAGTGTTGCATATGCTGCTTCCAGAACCTGAAGAGGTCTACCAGGTGTCATGTTTCCTTCTTCATGCTGAGAGATAGCACAGGCAACAATTTGTCCTTTACTTTAGAGGGTATATATTGACATGTTCCTGACCACAGAACCCCTAAATACTAATATGACAAGCCCCTGAATCTTCCCATCCTTTGGAATGCATGTGTCTGACAAACACCTCTAACACGCTTGTCATTTAGTGCTTAGCGTGATGTTATACATATAACGGACCAGTGAAATGTTTATTACAAGGTCCAAAGGATTCAGGGCTCTTCAGACTTTATTATGGCAGGGGGTGGGAGATTTAACATATCTCTGGGACAAGACATTAACGTATATTATTGTCAGTTCAAAAGAAACAAACTGCTTCTGATCATTTTTAATAGGAATGGAAAAGAATACATTTGCCAGATCAATGGCCACACATTACGTACCTGGGGCCAAGTTAACCTGTTCTGACAAAGATACCACATCTGATGCAAGAGCTGCAATTGAGCCTATTATTTGGTTGAAATTGTGATAGTTCACATTATCCTTCAGCATCCAGAAGGCTTTCCTAGGGGCTAGACTGGTGAATTAAACGGAAATGAGATGGAGCCTACTACCCTTGCTCCTTTAGGTGTTAAGTGTAGCACTGATCTCTGTCACTCCCTTCAGAATGCACAATTGAATTTGATTTAGCATTTCATCCAAGGGGAAGAGAATTTCAGAGGTTCGATTTGTCCTTCCCCCCATAAAAGCTTTTAGCCTGCAGGCCAAGGAACCAATGCGGGGTTGTGCCCACTACCAAAAATGTCCCTTCCAATTATAAAGTCAGGGACTAGGAAAATGACAACCAGGTGGTCCCATGGACAAGTGAATCCAGTGCGAGCCAGACCTGCACCAGAGACTCCACTGATTACTCTGCCTCCATATCCTTCCACTCTAAGGGGGCGGCGGCTGTCGGGGTGGGATATGAAGATGCCTGGGTATCAGTGTCAACTCAGACCCTATGTGTATCAGTCCAAATGGATGGGTATCCCCCTTTCCTGAGGAAATGGTTTTCCCTGAAGCAGATTCTATTCAGAGATCTCCAAGTAGGAAGTTAATTGGGTAGTGCCCTCAAAATCCATGTCTGTGGGAAAGCAAAGGATATAGGATTGGATAAAAGGAAAACTTGGTCTGTGATGTTCTCTCAAAAAAGATCTCAGCTGGCCTCAGAGGAAGTACCAAAGCTTTGATAACCGTTTAGAGTTGTCCTAAGCTATGACAAAATAGCCTTTATGTTGACCAGTCATTGGATACCGGCTGCCCAGGGAAGGAGATAGACCCTTGGACGGAGTGGCTCTTTTAGTCGAGGCAATTTAAATAGAATTAATGTTCAGGATTTTCAGCTTGCATCTCTTGCAGAAGCTGAGGGGAAAGCCTTTTAGTCCTGAAGAGGGGTCACCATGTTTACTACCCCCTCCCTACTTGGTACATTAAACCATAAAAAGGACACCAGTAAACTGGAAAGAAGTTCAGTATAATTTTTAGGTCTTTCCATTGGAGCTCAATTCAATTAACATCATTTTTCCCGTGTCCTAATGTACATTACATGCTAACTATACTTAAAATATAAATCACACCAATAAAGGATAGATGCACATGAATGAGTAATTTATCATTACACTGTACAGCACACATTAATTTTTTTTAAAGCAAATACTCTCAATTCTTAAAAAATTCCATGGGAGAGCCAAAGAAACCAATGCTAGGGACATTTTCTCCTTCCCAGTATTCATGAGGAGCAACTGAAATATTACAACTTGCAAAGACCACTGCTCTGGGCATGAGAAGACCTTGGTTCAAATTCTAGTTTTACTACCTTTTATGTGACTAGTGCATGCAGTCAGGGTGATTTCTGATCACATGATGTAGGGCACGCTCTGTATGTCAGTTTCCTCAATGAGTGGATGCATGTGCATGTGTGTGTGTTTTATGACTACCTCAAGGATTATTGCAAAAATTGAAATGTGTAATATGTAGAAGTGTTTTTGCAATCTACAAATTAGTATATAAACATAATATAATTTAATAACTGTATTAATTCAAAATTACTGTAGCTGATTTATTACTATATATCCTTCTTAGAGCAGCATGTGAAGTTTCATCCTTCATTACAATTGAGAGATGATAATAGAGTTAGATGAACATACATGCTTCACTTAACAGCCCCCATGGCTCAGAGACTAGAGCTTAGTAGATACTCATTAAATAGTTGTTGAATGAATGAAACTCCAACATATTATAAAGAGCATCAGTAATCAATCTACAGATATAAGTCTTACTATTTATATACGACTTACATGAGAATATACTAACCACCATATTGACTCCCAAAGAGACTTGGTATTACAGAGACATATTATCTCAGGACTGGAAGGGGCCTTAATGGTCATCCAGTTTAGCCACCTCTTTTACAGGTGAGTAGATAAACATACGGCTATGGATAGTGACGTGTTTGAAATCAGGTCTAACTAGTTTTGTAACTGTGTCAGAATCCAAACCTCTCAACAAACAGGTTAGCATTCTTTCTTTTGCACCATTCTCTACGTCATTATTCCATTGTTCTGGTTCTCTACAGAAGCAAAACTCTGGGGAAAAAAAGAAGCAAAAGTTTTTTCTGGCATAATACAATATCTTAAAGAGATTTTTCTATTAAAGCTTATTAATCTAGTTTTCAAATCTGGAATATGGTGGAAGAATCTCCTCAGTCATTTGATATAAGGAGTTAAGAAAAAAATGTCTTAAAAACTAACATGACTTTTTTGTGGCACTTAATTGAATTTCACGTTATTTCTACCTTCAGATGCCATTCTGATTTTCCATCAGTACCCAACAAAACACACATAATCTATTAATTAATTTTTCTCTCTTCTCCCCTAATTTATCCAACCGTAGCTTTCTCATATGAAATATGTTTTCAGTGTATCTCATATGACATACAATTTATGTTTCTCAATTGCCAAATACATCATGATTAACAAAAACATATGCCTAAAGTCCCATCTGAACTTAATAGAAAAAAATTATTACAATCAGTTTTGCATATTATAAATAAAAGGTTTTAAAATGCTACCAGGCATATTTGATTTTTAAACATAAAAGAAAATTTCTAAAAGTTATTTTTCTGGTGAATATCTAGATAGAATGTTAGGAAACATTAGGGAAGATATCAAGAATGGATGAAAACAGTAATATGAAGGCATGTCTGCTTAATACAGTAATAAAGACAGGAAAGTGAGAGACCAGAAAACTTGAAATGTATAAATATGAGGTTGTCACAACAGCACACAACTTATAATCAAGGTATTTCCTGTGGCTTTTGAAAGTCAACAAAAATGGCAAGGTATTAAAAATGAATAAAAAGGAGATTTCATTGAAGATCTTTTATCAAAGAACTGAAGAAAAATTAAGTTAATGAAGATTTTAAAATAGTAATAAGGTAGGAGAGCTTTTAGAGATGGTTCCTCAGCATCCCAAATGGTAAAAAATATTTTTCTTTGGGGAGAAAAGATGGAATCCATCAATAGAATTCTCCACATAATCACATCATAGCGCTGTCCAAAAATATGTAAAATATACTTTGGCTTATGTTCCAGAATGTTAGGGATTGTTAACCTAATGCACTTAAGTATGAGTCTCAAAAAGAAATTTGTTATTTCCTACACTCACATTCAAGGTTGTATTCTGATATCTTTCTTTTTAGATTCATGAAGTAGTGGAAACCCCTATTTTCTATATAATATGGACATCGTTTAACATTATTAAATAATATAGTCAGCATTAATGAGGTATTTATGATGGTTGAATAGGTTCATATGCATAGTCTGATTAAAATGGGGGAATTTTGCCCCTAAATGCTAACTATTAGGAAAGTAAACCAGTGTTTTGGTCAGTGTCCTTTTAATTTATACTCAGAGATTTGGTGTTCTTACTGTTGAATGAATTGCCTTTGTAACATAGAGACCGCTTCTTTTACTCAGAGAAATTGGAAAAAGATAGGCATTCTGAAAGATTTGACAATTTCCATCTGTAGCTAAGCTACTTTAAAAAGAAAACCTCCCCATCCTTGGTATCTCTGTGCCTAATTATTAAGTGTCAATCAAAACTAAGAGTAGGACAACAAAGCCACACAATTACACAGAAGGATATACTTTCAAATGTCATTCTAAATTTATGAAATTGCATAGTTTTACAGTCCTCTTATGAAAATGTCAAAAAGTGCCAACCATAATCTTTTCCCTGAATGGTGAATACAACAAATTCACATCCTTAATGCATTCGCCTTTTATTCTTACAAAGAATGATAAAAATCTCAGAGTCTAACTCTTGCATTTTCTATTTTTTGAGGTGAGGATGTTTATTTCACATCTATCAGAATTCTCTTACACATAGAAAAATAGTGAAAAATGGTAAATTGAATTATGTTAATGTTCAATTATAAAAATAATTTATTCTCATAATATAATATTTAAGTAATGTAGAAGAAATTAAAGATTAAAATCTACTCTATTCCCAAGCTTCAGCTGCCTAATTCCTATTCTCGAAGATCATTTGGATACTCTGATTAAAATGGAGAAATCCGTTATTAATGACTTTTGGCTGATCCTTTCAGACATATTCTATGAATGGGTATATGGATATTTAAAGATATGTTTATATATAAACGTGTATATTGACATATATAAACTTGGCATGTATGTTAACATGTACTTTATTTTAAACACATCAGATCAAAAAATGAACCATGCTCTTCAATGTATTATCTGACTTCAGAATTTATATTATTTTATTTGTACATATAATGCTGCCTCATTCTTTCAAATAACTGTGTAATATTCTAATACATCTTAGTATCATGATTTGTTTCACAAGAGTCTCTTGGATTATTTCCAGTGTTGATATTAGAAAAAATACTCCATATTGTTTGATCCATACCTTTGATCATTTATCTTTGCATGTCTTTGTGAAGCATCTGCAGGATAAATTCTTAGCAGGGAAATTTCTATGTCTAAGCATTTATGTGTTTATAATTTAAAATAAATTAGTTGATATTAAATTATATCAGCTAAATGTGACTTCCAAAATAAAATTGTTGTGTGGAAGATTGGCCCTGAGCTAACATCTGTGCCAATCCTCCTCTATTTTGTATGTGGGACACCGCCGCACTATGGCTTGATAAGCAGTGTGTAGGTCCGTGCCTGGGATCCAAACCCATAAATCCCCAGCCACCAAAGCAGAGCCTGCAAACTTAACCACTATGCCACGAGGCCAGCCCCTAAATGTGATACATTTTTAACTTAGTTTACATATAATTCATTTTAAGAATTTAGAATTAATCAACCATGGACGACAAGGTTTCTCTCTCTCTCTCACACACACACAGACACACACACACACGTTTGGCAAGCTTCTAACTTCACAATGATTCTATTTATCCTAGAGATCACAATCAGCTTAGATTATCAGATCACTTTGTAAAAATAAATCAAAACAAAATTTAAAGGAAGAAAATGCTTTGGGAAAAATAGTTTATGGCCAACATTGGAATTGAATTTTGAAGAGTACAACACACTAACAATAGCAATCACTAGTTTGTAAGATTTAAAATGAAAATAAAACTAAAACTTGAGTTATATTAAGTTAATAAATTATTATGAAAACATTAATAATGGATGTGGTTATCTCTTGAATTGGCAGTATCATAAAAGGGACTAAAATTATTTACCATCAATTGAGATATGAAGTCTCAATGTAGACAGTAAGCAATTAGCCAAATATTTGAATGATATCATGCTTCAAGCCATTAAAATCATGCAATTCTCTGAAAATGTTTAGTAACTGTGGAACAAAGTGGATATGTACCTACCAATTCCTAACCATTTTCTTGGTAGAGGACAAACATACCGTTCAGTGACATGTTCTATTTTTTCTTTTGCTCTTTTACAAGGAGGGATGGAGATTTAGATGTTTGAAAATTTATCCTCACTTTAATTAATTATTTTCTATTTATATAGAGAAATTAAAAATTAGTCTTTTCAATTGGAACAACTTAAGATCTAGAGTAAAAAATATGCAGTAGGGTTGTCACTGTGTAGTACTTAGAGTTTTTATAACCAGAGTTTCATAACCAGTTTTTATAACAGATTTACTAGAGCTCCAATTTCTAGCAAGCAATTTGACAAATGAGGAGACATGCAGAACTGGAAAACTTTGGACCTCAAGTATACACGGGAAGTGCACCTGTGTTCAACTCTTCTGAAAATGAAAAAATATGTACTACATAATCTTCTAGAAATTTTTTCAACATTTTATCCTTAAAATATGTGTTCTAAAATATATTCCTTGAGGTCTTCTTATGGAACTTCTTTGAGAATGTGGGTTGCATTTCAAACTGCCTTCCAATAACTTAGAGTATGTTGTTTTATGGGCATTTATTACCACAGGCACATAATGAGGGAAGAAATGTTTAGATCTCAATCTCTCTCTTTCTCTTTCTCTGTCTCTCACACATACACACACATACACTACATGCACACATTCAGCAAGCCTCTGACTTCATAGCAATTGCATTTATCCTGAAGCTGATCCTAATCAGCTTAGATGGTAACTGCCTGGTTCCAAATAAACCTGTAGCATGATACCCAAAACAATATTCATAAAAAAGATTACAATCTCTTTAATAAAACATCTTTTCCAGGACTTCCATCATCAATGCCTGAACTATTTAGTGCTCCTGTTTTTACTGTGACACGTACTGTGCTACTTTCAAAAGAATTCACTCATCACTAACAAGATTAAATGTAATGTACACACTATGTAGATCACTGTATTAGGAACAACATATTGACCAAAATTTGGGTTTGATTCTGTGCCAAGTATTGCACCAGGTTTTATAGCTCGTACAGAGAAATACGGTCCTTCATTTCTAGGAATTTCCGAAATATCTGGGGATTAATGATCAACAACAAATAAAGCTCAAGTAGCAACAACATGTGGTACATAACAAATGAATAGAAAGGCAATAGAGTACTGTAGATTTTTTTTTTTTAAAGATTTTGTTTTTTCCTTTTTCTCCCCAAAGCCCCCCAGTACATAGTTGTATATTTCTCGTTGTGGGTCCTTCTAGTTGTGGCACGTGGGATGCTGCCCCAGTGTGGCTTGATGAGCAGTGCCATGTCCGCGCCCAGGACTCGAACCAACGAAACACTGGGATGCCTGCAGCAGAGCGTGCGAACTTAACCACTCGGCCACGGGGCCAGCCCCAGTACTGTAGATTTTTAGGGAAGAAGAGCAGTCATTAATTCGTAGAAGAAATTTATCTTGAACCATCTCTTGAAGATGAATGGAATTCAGACTTGCAGAGGAGAAAGAAAAATCCATCTTAGGTGTGGGTAATTGTGTGAGTAAAGGAAGGGAGGTGGACTTACAGTAAGAGACATTGTAGGGGATTGGTTTAGGGCGATCGTACCTATCCATCTGGCCAAGATAGACTTCAAGAAAAAAACTGTAGGATGTCATCACTGAAAACTGGTTGGAGAATAGGTCATTTTACATCATAGGGACATGCTAGTCCATAGGGACTTCTAATATAAGTCTAAGGAAAAAACGTTTTATACTACGGGAAGAGAAAAATTCTTGAAAGTCTTTTATCTGAGGTGGTGATAGTTTATAAAAATTAATCTATGAGAAGTAAACGTGGATTGTTAGGTGGATGATAATACTAATTTTTAAAATTTACTCAGCACTTATTGTGTAATAGGCATTGTGCTAAGTGACCAACATGGATTGTCCCATCTTAAACATCCTTAAAGACTAATATCACAATAATCCCTTTTTACAGGGGAGGAGATAAGGCTAAGCCAGGTTCCAAAACTTCCCCAAGATCCCCAAGCTAGCCATGTATGAGCCAGAATTTAAATACAGGCAATAAGTCTTTAAGCCAGACTTCGGGAAGCAACTAATTAAAATTAGTCTTTTGCAATAAGTTACCATTGCGTGTATCTATGGTAAAAGCAAAGAGGAATGAAAGAGTGTTACAGACAATGTGAAGGAAGTCAGATCAGGTCCAACAGTGCTGTGAAAGCACAATACATTTAAGGGATGAAAATTTTTGAGTAAGGATGTGTTCAAATTATGTGCATTTTCTTTAGAAACTTGCTTCCTCCTTTTCCTGAATTATGTGGTCATCCTAATGATAGCCAGTTATCCTAGATGAGTTTGACAGGAAATTCAAGATGAGAACAATTTACAGATTTCTCAGAATAGACTCATTTTCTTAGACTGCTCTGTTGGTGATGGTTTGGCTTTGTCTGAATAAATTTCCCCAGTATGTGTTCAGTAGAAATGATACAAAGGAGCTTTGGAGATAGATTCCTTAAGAAAATAATTAGCATTGTCCTTACCTATATTTCCTAAAAACATCTTCTATCTGATTATTTTTCTTCAGTTTCTTTTGGAGTGGACAAAATGGTAGCATTGAAAATCTGCTCACAGTAAATTCTTGCTCATTCATCTAAAACAGATGGAAAAGTAAGAATAACAATGAGTTCTTTGTCTAATTTTTGCCAGATCTCACCAATCTTCTTTAGAGACATACTTATTGAATAGCTTCACACAAACAACACCCAATTAGAAATATGAGTATCTAAACTCAAAGTAAATGTTTAAAGGCATTAAATCTGACATAAAATTTTTCTACCGTGAAGTCCCTACTAGGGCATACAGAGTGGGTTTGATCAATATTTATTGTTGAACGAGCAATGTGAGTTTGACTTGAATGCAAGTTCCAATTCTTTTCCATACCTATTTTAAAATGCAATTTACATGAGACTTATTTTGGATGATCAGATAGACATAATTTTGTCCAACAACATTAGTAGAAATGTGAGTCACGATCATGCTAATTCTCTGCTTAAGACTGAAATGGCCCTGCATTTCACTCTGAGTAAGGTCATATAAGATCTCACTGTGATCTTGTATGACCGAGCACTTGCTACCTCTCTGATCTCAGCTCTTGCTGCTCTCCCTCTCCATTCCCTCTGCTCTGGTCACTTTGGCCTCTTGGCTACTCCTCAAACAAACTAGGTACTATCCTTTGTTAAAACAATACCACTGGCTGTTCCTTCTGTCCAGAGCCTTCTTCAAAATTTCGGCATAGTTGATTCCCTCTTCTTCAAGCATTTGCTAGAAGACATTAATAATGCCAATTGTGACCATCCTATTTAAACATGATCTCCCCACCTATCCATCATTCTTGATACTGCTTATCTTGTTCCACTTATATACTCTTTGCCAATTATCATCTTCCAACACGTCAGAAAACCTATATGTAATATATTTTTAAAATTTTATGGCCCTCTCTACTAAGTGTAAGCTCCTGGAGAGCAAGAATGTTTGTTTTGTTCACTGTTGAATCCCAAGCATCTAGTTCAGTGCCTAAGTAGTAGATATTGAATTAATATTTGTTGAATGAAAGAATGAACAAATGAAAGCATCTTCACATTTTCCAGCCAAAACTCGTCTCTAAATAGTCATCTTGTGTTTCAGAGCTGCAGCGTAAAGATTCAATAACTTCTCTAGTTGGCCAATCTTTCACCAGGGAAACATTAATGTATATAATTCTGCCAAGGGCGTATTTTTCCTGTGTGTTTAGCACAATTACTAGTTAAGTACTGTTTTATTGTTGAAGTCTGAGGAGTGTTACTTTATAAAATGTCAATTAAACAGGACGAAGAGGACACTCTTGTCATATGCAATCCTATCATCTTTGATAAGAGTAGATGCTTAAGAGCACATCTCTGAGACAGGGGAAATCAACACAATTATCTTAACTTATATGTTCTCTGAAACTACGTCTGTCTCATCTTTGAGTAAAACCCCTCAATGGCTTAACACTTACAAATTCTCAAAAATATTTGTTGAAACCAGCATGCATTTCAAAAGTCCCAGTTCTCTAGCATCCATGAAAGTGTCAAGGACTCTGGACTTGAGCTGCTGAGACTTAGATCTCTGGTGGCTCCAGGGCCTCTCTACCCAAAGAGGAACTTTGGCTAAATGACTTGAGAGCCGCTATTCTATCAGTTTTCTCTTATCTTAACATTTCCGCTAGGTTAGAGAATTCCTTAGATAAAGGAACACCGGGAGAAAGATTAATGAGTGTTTTTTTCTTCAAATTGTCATGCTTCAATTATAGTTCTCCTTAATCTGTAGATTAAGGAGATGTTCTTTTAGTTTAGTTGAAACTACAAGTACCATGTTGAAAGAATCTCATCATTTTCTTCTCTGTTTTAATATTATACCCAAAAGGAAACAGTTCTATAAGTGAAAAGATACTAATGTCTGGCTGAATTTCATCAAACAATAAATTCTATTCTTTTAGGGTCTGTGGCCAGTGTACAATGTTGTGCAGTATTACAGGGTGGTATTGTATCTAAGGAAAGCCGGATAAATCAAAGGCGAAGTAACAGTCCTTAAACTGGATATAGCTTTTGGGAATTTAATGGAGAAATTCTTGAAAGAGAGAAAGTTAAAGAAAGTAGACTTAATCAAAAAAACCTTCTTTAATAATTATTTTTCTATAGTCCCTTTGCTATCATCTTAAACTTACATATTTGATTCAAAGCTTTTCCCTTATATCTCATTTAGTTCATCAAAGAAGTTATCATGATGCAATTGAAACTTTAGATTCTTTTATTAATGAGTTCATTCAATACAGTTCAATCAGAAGCATGGTTTGTAAAAGATCCTGCTATGGTCTGAATGTTTGTGTGTTCCCAGAATACATATGTTGAAGCCTAACCTCTAAGGTGATGGTATTGGGTAGTAGGGTCTTTGGGAGGTCATTGAGTCATGAGGGTGGAGCCCTCACGAATGAGATTAGTGCCCTGAAAAAGAAGCCTGACAGAGCTCCCTGGCCCCTTCTGCCATGTGAGGATATGGTGAAAAGTCTGAAACATGGAAGAGGGCCCTCACTTGACGATGCTGGCACCCCGATCTTAGACTTCCAGTCTCCAGAACTGTGAGAAATAAATTTCCATTGTTTATAAACCACCCAGGCTGTGGCATTTTGTTATAACAGCCCAAAGAGACGAAGACAGCTCCCTACTATTACCACCATTTCATGAATGCTTATCAATACTCACAAGGGCTCATGAGTTTTCATTCTTGGAATTTGATAATTCTTGGCTGCCTGTGTGATCTAGGAAGTAGATTATAGGGGATAGGAACTGCATTAACAGAAACAAAGACACAAAAACAATACTAGCAAAATCCCTAGAAGTACATCTATTCCTATATTGGCATCCAAAATCTACCTCCTCATCATGAAGACAAAATAAATGGGATTGCTGATCGCTAAAGACTGATTAATAAATTAATTCAGTTAACATTTATTTCTTTCTTCCAGGAACTGTGATAGGCTATCGAACAATGAGTAGAACTTTCTGCCGTGATAAAACTGTTCTAAATCTTCACTACGCAATATGATATTCACCAGCTACATGTGGCTACTGAGGACTTAGTGAGTGATCAGTGTGCTGAAGAAAGTGAATTTTTATTTTATTTAATTTTAATTAATTTAAATATAACTTTACTTAGCTACTTGTGGTTAGTGGTTACCATACTGTACAGTGCAGTTCTAGAAATGCGTTTCTGAGCAGGACCAACAGCAGCTCTGCTGGCAGAAAGATTATAGTCTAATGGACAATTAAAAAAGCAAAGAATGATAAGGAGAGCAAATACTTGAGAGAGCCTCTGTTTCAACTGTTTGTATTTGGAAAAAAATGGAGGCCGTTGGCAGCAGTAAGTATCCAAATCTTGGTGATAGGTCAGGGAGCAACGCCTTCATTTAAACACTTCTAACAAATATCTTGATACATTTGTAAGAGATATTAAAATGTATCAGAAAGTGCTCCCCATGAAAAATCTACTCCTGACTATCTTGTAAAAATAATCTGTCAGATATGGCCACCATCTGGTTTGGCGACATGATTGGCATCCCCAGGGACAGGAAGGAAGTCAATTTTAGGTGAATAGAAAGAAGACATTGCTAATGATTGTTATTAAAAATGGGATGACGATTTTCTCACCAGTACAATTGTGCAAGCAGAGAGTGAATAATAAATTTGAAGAATAGTTTGGGATGATTCGTGTATCATGAAGGAACTTGGATTAGAGATTGAACAAATCTTCTTTTTTACCCATTTGGAGCTTAGATGCCTCATAATATAAAACGGTCCTAGTGACATTGTCCAAAGACAATGGACTAGATATTTCAGTTTAAAAACCATGATTACCTGACTCCCTCTCGTCAAGGAGTTCATCTCACGAATTAATGTGAAGTAAAGTTATTTTACTTTTTTGACTAGTGTTAATGATACTAACATTATGTAGTTGCTATAGATTAAATGAGATACTAAAACTTCATCAAGAAATGAAAACTAAAACTAAAAACTAAAGCTAAGTGGAAAACGCTTAGCTCTTCCATATAAATATTTTTCTCTATCCTTTGATAACATGAACTCATTAAATAAGTCATTTGTGAATGTAATAAAAGTGATAAATATGGAAATTTGACTTCCAAATCTCTTCCACACCTTCCCTGTTTGTAGTCTGCAGATGTGCATTATCTTCATGGCTGGTTCATATTGTTGTTCAGAATTTTTACTCCAGAGACAGAGAGACAGGGAGAGAGAGAGAGAGAGAGAATGCAGTCTAGTAAAGAAGGAAGGAAGGAAGGAAGGGAGGGTGGGAGAATGGGAGAGAAGGAGGGAGGGACGGTGGAAGGAAGGAATTTGCTAACGTTGAAGTAATGATGTGGTTTAGAGAAGACAAATGCCATATCTGCTTTAAAGAAATATGAGAGGAAATTATTAAACCAAAGTGATTAATCATAGTTGTAGATGCTGTTCCATATGAAAACTTCCTTAAAAATGGAAAGCTTTCAACAGACTGGAAACCAGATTTTGTGTGCAAATAAAACATTATGCTTGTTACCTCGTGTCTGCTTTCATCATTTTATTTCTCGGTTATTTGCAGTGCACTGCATTTCAAAATGGGAAATCAGCTTTGTCAAATGGAAGAGGTAACTGAGCTTACCCGAGATGCCTATTTGGCTGCAGTGTGCTTCATTTTGGGGCTAACTGCTGGAGGAGATGGTGTGATTGTGTAGAGATGGACTCACGGGCTGGTACTTTAGGGAACAAAGAGAGAGAAAGAGTGAGAAAGAGAAAGAAGCTCAATGATCTAATTAGAAACCCAAGGAGCAAATTCAGAAGGAAAACCAAAACCTGGATGGTAATAACTAAGGAATTATCTAAGCAGAATGTTCCGAGATATAGTTCAAAGACATCAGGGCAAAGCATTAAAGGGACATGGATAATAAATTTGGTTTATTTGGAGGGTACTGAAACTCAGCACACAGAGACATGGTAACGTCAGGGGCTGACGAGCAGTGTCTTAACACTTGGGAAGATGTACCCATTTTTCTTAAATCACACATAAATGTGGATGCCTGTTTCCTTGCCCTTGCATTACTTTCTTTGAAAGAGAATCGGCAATAACTGCCTAACTGAATTGATATGAATTTGGACAATATTTTTTTCTCTTTCTACCAATTAAAGAAAAAGCAGTTCTGGTGTTTCTCAATGAAATTAAAGAAAATATTTGGTTTATCTAAAAAATTTGGGGGCACCCTGCAAACAAACTGAAATAATGTTGATATATTTGAAGAGATCTTTCATTTGATTCTGTCACTATCCCATGAGGTAAACAGAGTATATCCCATTGTCCACACTTCATTTTAAAGAGAATTAAGGCAAAACTATGATAAATGACAATGGAATGATAAATGTTCATAACTGTCTATCAGGTCAGTGACAAAAATGTCACTTTCATACTTTTAAAAAGGGAAAAAATTAAAGAAATAGAAAGTTTTCTTACCATTCCACCTATGCTTTCAAATGCTACTTCCTAATGTTCTCTAAGAAATGTATGTTTTTTGCCAAAGAAGTCAGATATCATGCGATACGTGTCCATCAATCTTTAAGAAATATAGAAACAGAGAAGTTAGTTGATTTTTCTCCCTCCCAATGTTTTCCACTTTCTTTACACCTTTGTTTGTTTTGTTTTGTTTGTTGATTTTTTTCCCTTAGGGCAGTTTGGGGGGTGTGTGTGTGTGTGTGTGGTGGTGCACATATATATGTTTGCTGTCTTCCTCTGATTAGTAAAATCAAATCCAATATTAGATTTGTGTTATTCATAGTACTGCTAAGTAAAAAAATCATATTTTCACCAGGGTATGGGCAACTTAATAGACCATGACCCCTAATAAAATAATAAAATAAGATGATGGGGCTCTAATAATTATATGTTCACATTTAGAGTGGCAGCTAAAGCTGCTTTCATGGTGAGGCATTACTAAATGTCACTATTTGTCTTTCTGTCCTAATTCTTTATAAATTCGTATTTGAAAAGCCTCAATTATCTAATGAAATCATTTGGAAATTATTTATTGAAAAGAGTAGTTTTCCACCAAACATTCTGGCTTTCCCTTTCATACTGTCAATGAAAATCTGTTCTCCACCAAGTTTTAATGTGCATTAATGAATAGCCCTGGAGACAATTCTTTGCCCTTTGGCCAATTTTTCATACAGAGGGCAGCGCTGTTTGGATTTAAGCAATGCTGCACTTGAGGCCAACAGTAATAAGTAAGCTCTCCTAGACTTTGATTACATTTTTTTGTCATTTGAATATAATCATAAGCACTTGATGCCACTCTCATGGCTTTCATGTGCATTATAAATACCACATTTAAGTTTCTCTTTAGAGGAGAGACAAGATTTTAGCTACGGACAAAGAAGTGAATACAGCAAATAACATGATCTGTTTACCAAAAGTGCCTGCCATCAGAAGAAAGCAAAATGCCTGGAAAATTGGAATTGGCTTGACAACTCAGTACTAAAAATATATATATACATCATTGTCTACACTATGGGATGCATTTCTGAATAGTGAATTAACCTATTAGCCCACTGTCAAAATAAAGCTTCCAACTGAATGCCCAATTACCCACTCAAAAGACCCCCACAAATCATCCGGGCAAAGGCCCTGTAAACAGCCCTGCCTGAAGGTCAGCGGTGGAAGTCTATGATGCATTAAGGGGGAAAAACATACACAGAGAATTCAAAGCACTTTCCCCGTCATTTCCTCAACCTCAAGCAAAAGAACCTTTTTAATCTACAATTAACTCCACATCTACCTCAATAGATTTTAATTCCAACAGTGGAAGTGCATAAAGACCATGTCTACTACAGCACAATTTACTCTCTCTAAGCCCTAAGAAATCCCACCAGCACAGTACAATAAATCAAGGGTAAATAAATAATCCACTCTAAAGTAGCTTGCCCAGATCGAGGTGATTGTCCATGGCTTGATATCACTAATTGGTTTCTGCACACTGCCTATTGTTCTCTGTGCTAGCTGAATTTTTGGTGAAGGAAAAAGCTGGTGATGCCTCTAATTTCAGTAATGAAAGCCCTCACTATGCCCTGCTCACCTGTTTTATGTATGCATACATGCAGAAACGTGGCATTGCAAAAGATGTATATAAGTAAAGGTTATCAGCCTTTAAGAATTGTAATGGAAACAACGCTAAAGAGAAAGGTCACAACTTGTATGTTATGCAAAGTATAATGAAAACTTTCTTTTTTTTGAGGCACCATCTTGAATCACTTCTGCTCTGTGAAGACTTTAATTTGGTGTAGAAAAAATACTCTTCAGCTTCCCCCAAAGCTTCCATTGTACCCGGATTAAACTTTAACCTGACTGCTTTCATTTTATTTTACGGTCATTCAAATATTAAGGGAAACACGAGTATCCATTTTAAAAGAAGTGTGCACCTCAGTAACAATAATAATAATCTACAGAAGTTCCATTTCATCTCAAATTGACCAAGACCACATTCAAGCCAGAAGATCATGAGATCACGAGCAAATGTTCCCCACAAACATATTACTGAATGATCAACCTGTGTATAAGAAAACTGGTACTATCTCTGCAAAATATTGATGAACTCTATTATAAGTTTAAAATATTGATCTCAAGAGTGAAATTGTCTTTGTTCAAATCTTGACTTTGCCATTTGCTTGTTGGATGACACTAAGCAAGTTATTTAACCTCTCTAAGTGTTACTGCACCAGATTCGTTTTTGCCCACTGGCCAGAAAACCAAACACCGAGATGAGGAGATTGCAGCAGAGAAAGGGTTTTAATCACAAGTCAGCCATGTGAGAAAGCAAGAGTATGAGTCTCAAATCTGCTTCCCTGAAAAGAGGGACTCAGGGATACTTATGGGGTAGGGGGCAACGTGATCTGAAATGTGGAGACTGATGATTGGACGTGAGGAGCTGAGGTAATTTATGATCTGCACAAGAGTCAGACTTCATGCCTCTTCACAGGATGCGTGTTCACAAAACGGCACTATTAGCATAACCTGAGGGTGGAGTTTTTAGCCTGTTGACCTCAGAAGGTCACTTATTGGACATCTGTCTGGGCCCAGATGATGAGTTAGCCATCTCAACTGGCCTGAAATGGACAAAGAGTTCTAATTTCTGAAGAACAGCTCACACAACCATGACCATGGTGACCCAGGCTACAGGGAGATGTTATCTATAGGAGCCTAGCGGAGTCAGATAGCATATTGCCTAAGCAGCTCAGTTAACAATGGATGGGTAAACAGCTAAAAGCTATAATCAGTAGTTTCAAAAAGGAAAAAAACACTTTAGTTGCTAGATACTTAATTTTCAATAGTTAACTGTTTGCCAGTTTCATAAGTCTCAACTCCTCATCCCCCAAATGAGGCTAACATAGTGCCTATTTCAAATGGTAATTGAAGGTTGTGAGATAATTCCGGTTGACTAGCTGTGACAGAAACCATAAGGCCCATGAAGCTCTTATCACAGCTCCTGGTGAACAATGAGCTGCATTAAGCGTTAATTTCTATAAAACTATTATTACATTGTGAACTAGACAAGATCCAGATATTCTGTTGAATTTCGTGGTTCCATTCTTCCAAATCAACCTTCTTAGCTGCTTTATTTTGACTAATTGATTGATGTTAGGAGTAACCAAGTTGTTGAAGTTCATAGATGTAAGTCATGGGACATTTTATGTTCTAGCATAACCTAGGAATTGCCAAACTTTTTTCTGTAAATGGATAGATAGTAAATATTTTAGGCTTTGAGCGCCATACGGTCTCTGTTGCAACTAATCCACTCTGCCACTGTAGGGCAAAAGTGGCCATCCACAACACAGATGATATACAAACGAATAGGGTAGCTCTGTCCCAATAAAACTTAATTTATGAAAACCAAAATATGAGTTTCATGTGTCACAAAATATTCATCTTATTTTTTTCAACCATTTAAAAAAGTAAAAAAACCCACAAAAAACACTCTTAGCTTGCTGACCATACAACAAATAAGTGAGAGGTATTCGGCCCTCAGGCTATATCTATCTAACTCTGCTCTAATTCACTATCTCTACAAACACTGTTTAACTGTTATATCTTATATTTAAAAAATAATTATGTATAAAATCTTTCAAAATTGTGGTTTATTTAGTAGTCAAATTAATGAAAATGCCATATTAATGGTCTAATATTGTATTGTAATATTAACAGTCCTAATAGCTAACAATGTTAAATATTCCTAAGCCAATTTGGCACATTCCTTAATTTTATTTCCCCTGAAATGTAGAAATAAAGTAAAGGGTACTTTAGACGTTGGTACTGAGGTTGCTCACTCTGGGAGAAAGAATGTAAACCTGTCTGATCAACGTAATGAAATGTCAACTCTGGAGTTGTCAAATGACACAGACATTGGAAGAACTGGGTTAGATAATTGGAAAGATAAAAAGCTCTGTCCAGGAGGGGAGTCTGCTCTTGATCGACATCAGGAAAAGGATTGGATGTGGATAATCTGATCGAACATTTCAACTTTGGTATCTAGCACTACCTGGTTAATTAATTGGGTGGCTTTATTTGAGAACATAGATTAATCCAGGTGAAAAAAATGAACAAGGGTGAGATCACTCAATAAATAAAGGAACTCTATTACTCTACAGCACTGCTCCTTGAGGAGTCTCTTGAGGATTCTATGCGTATATTAAATATCATCTGATATTTGTGTTGCCTGGGAGCTCTTTAACATGGGGAATGAGAAAAGGAGATGAGGACACCTGAGGGGAAGAAAATGGAAGAGGGATAAATGTAAATGGGGCCTATGGAAATTTATATTTGGAACTTCCAGAGCTTGGTCATCACTGAAGACCATTCAAGAATGTAATTTAGTCTCTGCTGTGTTAGCTCTGAAGAGGTGCAAGTTTAGAGTATAAATAGATTGCTTAGGGGAAAGCCCATAGTTCCCTAAAACAGGTGTTGGTAAGCTACAGGCCAGGAGCCAAATCCTCTCTCCTCCTGTTTCTGTGAATGAAGCTTTATTGGAAGATAGCCATGCTAATCCATTTATGGGTTAACTATGACTGCCTTCCTGCTTCAATGGCAGGAGCACTAGTTGTAACACAGACCCGATAGCCTGCAAAGGCTAGAATATTTACTATCTGGTTCTTTAAAGAAAAGGTTTGCAGACCCCTGTCATAAAACCTTACTATTCCAAGTGTGGCCTGTAGACCAATAGTATCTGCATGGCAAGAAAGGCGGTTAGAAATGGAAAATCTCAGATCCCTTTTCAAAGCTACTGAGTCAGAACCTATACTTAACGAGAACCCCTAATGACAAAATAACACATCAACGACTGAGAAGAACTTCCCTAAAGTAATTTCTTTTTGTTGACGCATCCATGAACCATGGAGGCAAAGGGCAACACGAGTTTACAATTTTCTGGCATCCATTTGTAAGGTTTATACTATTACTGCTTGCCCATGTAGTTTTGAACCTTGGAATGTATGAGTTTATAGTCCACAACCCAACCTTCTGATGTGGGATTACAACAAGAAGTCAAATTGAAGGCTGAAATGTGTATAGCAACAGAATACTCTGATAACTTATAAATTACCATCTCTACGAGTCTTCAAAGGTCTTCTTTAAATTGCCAATAGGCAATGGATGTACTACACCCAGCGTGTGGTTCACATTCAGAAACTGTCTAACTTAAATGCTGTTAAGCTACAATAATAATATTTCTAAAAACTGTTACAGTGTTGTCGTTTAATCAGTCTGAAGTGTTTTATTTTTATACTTCATTCTCTTAATCAGATGTAAAGATAGAACTTGCATTTCATCAGCACAGGTACGTGTTAAAAAGGAAAATACAGAAATGCACTTTTCTTGGCCGATGGAGAGGTAGCTCTATTTAATACTTTATATTAGGTATTTTATTATTAAGGTTAGATCAGTATAAATGCACATTTTCAATATCGTGAGTACTCGGCATGAATGATGTGACAAGCAATTTGCATTTATATAGCACCTTTCAAAGGCTCAGGACAGACTGCAAAGCAAAGCATAAATGCTCTTGTAACTTTGCAATTAAGAATTCGCTTCTAATTACTCCTACTTAAAAGTGCAGTCTCTTTTTAATCACAACATTTTTACACCTGTGGTTAAGTGCGCTGACAGAGCCTCAGCCTTATCTCCAAAGCATGCAAACTGCATGATTGGATTTGTATGGAAGGCTACGTTGGCCAGGGGGAAATGATCACAAGCATGGGATACCAGGAAAAATATTAAAGACATCACTAAATTTAAAAGCATCATTCTCTTGGATTACGTATTCATTCAGATCCACACACACACACACGCGCAAATACACGTCCAGCTCTGCAGCACACACAAGATTTAGGCGCAGATAAACTTCTGCTATATCACCAGAAAGTTAAACGGTGAGATCTGAAACCAGCTTGTAAACGTCTGCTTGCCAGGAGTAAATCCTTAGCTACCACAGCTACAATTGCTAACATGTGTGAGATTCCTAGTTTTCTTGTATAACCAAGGGACCAGTAAATAACATGGTATTGGAAAAAATGATATCCTGCTTCGAGGGGAAAGCACAATTCGGCTGCAACATATGGTTCTGGAGGGCTGCAGCCTGGTAAATGGAGCTGAGGAAAGAAAAGCAATTCTAGGAAGGCGGGGGCAGCTAAAGAGAAGGCCCTGGTGACAGCCATCTATGTAACTGACTGCAGTAAGGCACAAAGCTCCATTTCCAAAAACTGATTAGAAAGATTTATGAAGAAGCTATAGTGATCTAGGGACCAGTGAAAAGCAAATAGCCCAGGCAGTGCTCCTGCACCTTGGAAGGCTGCCATGAAGCAGCAGAGTTGGGTGGACCCAGAAGCAAACACATTTCAAATATCCACAGTCAATCATGAAAAATTAAAAGTCAGAAGGTCTTGGATTTTCAATAAAGTGCTAATGATATGAAAAATAATTTTTAAATAGACTGTCCATTTAAAAAATAAATATTGAGCCCTTCCAAGACACCAGATATTGTGCTTATCTCCAATGATTAAAGCCATAACAAAAACTGCAACAATAATAATATAATAACAGTAAAATGATGATGATGATAAAAAAAAGTGTTGGGAAACAAGACAACACTACACTTCCTGCCCTCAGGAAAGTCACAGGTTAGAAGGCAGAGAAGGAAGAACTAACCAACGTCATGCGTGCTTTTATGAGTTGTGTGCATCGCTCTGAGAGCAGAGAACTGGGAACATTTAATTCTGCTAGTCTTTGAGAAAGACTTCAGAGACACAAGGAAACTTCAATGGAAATGAGAAATTCCAGTAGGATTCTGCCAACCACAAAATTGGTAGGGGAGGGGTGAATACCAGGGAGTAGGAACATTGAGATATGAATATTCACACCAATTCTTTGTGTGACCCCTGACTTCGTACATAAACACTGCAGGAACAGCACGTTAATTAGGAGTACAGGCTCAAAAGTCAAATTATCTCTATTCATTTCTGTGCGACTTTGGACAAGTTACTTAACGTGCCTCAGTCTCAATTTCCTCACCTCTGTCATGAGGGAAAAATAGACTAGATCTCTGAGGATTGTTGTGGAGACTTCATCATACTTCATGTTGAACATTTGGAATTTTGACATGAAAGTAAAGTTCAGTAAAATTAGCTGTTGGGTTTTTTCTTTTCTTTTTTTACTTCTGTCTCTTTTTAAGTAAAGCTGGAGTCATTCCTTGTATATGATGAATGGAGAAGAAAAATCAGCCCCTCATGTGTGGGGAGGCATGTCTGTTGCTAGGTTTGGAGCGAAAGCCGACGGTGCTGCTATTTGAGAAATAAAACATGATGCCCTCCGCCATCTTTAAGTCAGCCTCGCTTCCCACTCACATTTCCCATTACATGTCTCTAGTCTTTACAATCATCCTATGAGGAAGGGAGTGTTATTATTCTCACTTTACAAATGAGGAAACTGAGGCTTAGAGATCAAATAATTCTGCAAGTTCAAGACCCAGGAGCTTGTGAAGCCATGATTAAAATATAGGTGTTCTAACTAGAGAAGCCAATTATTAACCACTTTATTGAAATGCCCTAAGATAGAATTTGGTCCAAAACTATTAGCCCTCAGGAACTGAAGCATCAAGGGAGCCCAGATTCCATTTCCAGTGGAGAGAGTGGTCTGGGAATTCTGACAGACTACTGTGACTAAAGTCCTAAAAGGCTGGATTGAAAAACATATTTTTAATCACATTGGTAAGTTTGTCACAAAAGGAAAGAAGAATCTGCCAAGATCAAGAATGATGAGAAAGTAGGAATGTTAGTAGAGAAATGATACACAAAACCAGTTTTGGACAAGGAAATTCTATTAACTCTTGGACACTTTGAGCTGCCATTTTGATGGCACATAGTGTGGGAGACAGAGGTGAAGCCCTTAGTTCCTCAAATATGATAGCCTCGTAGATGACTTCCACACAGAACCAAGGCCCTTGGAGGAAATGAGAAAAGAAGCGAGAAGCTCCCACCTGCTGTGGCTATGAGCTCACTCTATAACGCACAGCACAAAGAACTAGAATGGGTGGGACACTGGTTAAGATGATCGTGAGTTGGAAGCCATTTTGCTAGTTTACTCCTTGCTGCCCCCAATATAGCGGTAGATCAGTGCAGTAGTATTTTTTTATTTGCCTCCATCCCAAATCCTGCTACCCGAATACCAGATTACAATTGTGTGGAAAGGTGCTTGGACCTCCAATATAGACTTGTTGGCTAAACTATACTAATTTCTGACAATAACAACTACAACAACAAAAATACCAGAAAGAAGAACCAGTCTCCAGCCTCATCCACCTTTTCTTTGATCTACATCTGAAAATGCTCACTCATCCAGTAATTCTATTTCAGAACTGATGTTCTCCATTTAAATAAACTTTGAGAGTGAAATTAATTCTGGATCAAATTTTGGCTTTCTATTTTTCCTGAGTAGACAGCACCTCATTCTTACTGCCACGATATCTCTCCATCTCATTTTTGTTAATTACATTGCACTTGAGTTTATAAAACTTCCACTCTTTATATCCTGTATTCAGGGTCCAGATAGACCAAGTGTATTGACTGAAGAACTTTGGAGAAATAGGTCAAGAGGAGAGTCTAAGGATAAATTTGGAGGTAGACAGGGATCTTTTCACTGGACAGGAGACAGGGCAGGATGTCCACATAGAGAGACCAAATACGTGAAGGTAGACAGAGAAAGTAGAGAAGAGTAAGTGAGAAAACCAGTACATTTTTCTTATAGACTAACAAAGCACAGACATATCACCCCAAGAGTTAAAACAGTCACACTTGATTCACACCAAGAATTTTAAAGCCACAAATTTTCACAATAATAGTGTTCTGCTTCTCTTGCCTTCTAGTCTCACTCAAATGTTCCTTTCTGTGCTTCTATCCTCAAGTTGGACGGTTATAGTAGGATACGTTATGAAAGACTGAAACCTAAAGAAAAAGTGTTTAAATATAAGAAATTAGACAAAAGACAGCCTTTGTAGGTTTCCAAATCAGGGGATAGTATAAGGAATGTGGAACTAAAGGAACTTCAGAGGGGTAGAAATCTGTTAGATGGTCTGGAAATCAGAATGGAAGTCTAAGTTGTACCCAGATCACGTGGATTCTTAAATCTTTCCTTTATCAAATAGAGAGAGTACTGGTTCTTGGGAGATAGAGATTTTGTGTTCAGTTAAGTTTAACCAAGACTGATATTGTACCTACTGTGTGCTGGGATATCTTACTGGCAGTTCAAAACATATAGAGAGAGCCACCATTGAAATTTGCTTTGGGTTTTATAAACATAAAAACGAAATCACTAGCCGTATGCGTAGTTTTCTGTGTGTAATATTTCAACCAAATAACTGAAGAAATTGGAGAAAGGTTTCATAACTTCTTTTCACTTGGGATTTGTCAGATTCCATTAGAAGTTTGAAGATGAAATAATTTGAGAGTCAGATTATGCATCTGTGAAATTTCTACACGGCTAATTATTTCAAATTTTGAAGCCAGAAAGACATACATTTGATCCATGGGTCTGCCATATTCTAGTTGCAGGATCTTGCATTTCTCTTTGGTAAAATGGGGACAATAAAGCATTTCACAAAAGGTTTTCTGAGTGCAGTAAATTGGAAACTTTCGTCAAAGTTATCTAGCATAATGTCTGGCCCAGAAAACTTTCAGCAAATATTACTATACTTCTTACCACAATAGTCAACGAAAAACTGAAAACATGAATTGGAATTTCCAGACCCAATGGTCTTCCTTACGATTTCACACATCAACAGCTGATACAGCCACTATTTTATTTTCACTCAGAGCCACTAGCTTCCCACATGGGTAGAGAATTCCCTTGCTGTTTTGGAATGTAACGTAGCCTTTTGCCTTTTTTCAAATCACTTCAGTTCACCTAGAGGATTAAATTACTTTAAACCAAAAAACATAATGCAAAACCACATCTTCACGGCTTGGGAGACCAGACTAATTCTCTACACAACGCAGGGAGAAATCGTTAGCGCTCACTACGTGATAAGATCCCAAAGAAATCAAGCATATGTTCTTTTGTTTTATTCTGTTAAGCCAGAATAAGATGAGACTTGCATTTCAAGAAATTCCTTCCAAAATTCTAAATTATCCTTCTGCAGTATTATGTAGGTTCTTGCAATAATTTTTCTTTTCTTTTGTTTCTTTTCACCATGCACAGTGGAGCATGGGCCACAGAGTTAAGCAGATCCGATTCAAATCACGTCTGGCCAATTACTGTCTTAACTTGAGAGCGTTACCTCACCTCTCTGAGCCTCAGTTTCTTTGTATGTACATTGAAAATAATACTCTATACCATAGTTGTGAGGATTAAATGAGTAAAATATGAACATTTCCTTTTTTTTTTTTTTGAGAAAGATTAGCCCTGAGCTAACTACAGCCAGTCCTTCTCTTTTTTGCTGAGGAAGCCTGGCCCTGAGCTAGCATATGTGCCCATCTTCCTCTACTTTATATGTGGGACGCCTACCACAGCATGGTGTACCAAGCAGTGCCATGTTCACACACGGGATCCAAACTGGCGAACGTGGAAGCGGAACGTGTGAACTTAACCGCTGCACCACTGGGCCGACCCCAAACATTTCTTTATATGATGTCTGACATAGAGAAAATGCTCAACAAATATTAACAATGATTCATAGCTATTATTTTTGGGTGTGTGTGAGGAAAATTGGCCCTGAGCTAACTTCTGTTGCCAATCTTCCTCTTTTTCTTGAGGAAGATTGTCACTGAGCTAACATCTGTGCCAATGTTCCTCTATTTGGATATGGGCCACTGCCACTGCATGGCTTAATGAGCAGTGTGTAGGTCCACACCTGGGATTGGAACCCATGAACCCCAGGCCACCAAAGTGGAGTATGAAAACTTAGCCACTAGGCCACCAGGCCAGCCCAATTCATAGCTATTATTATCATGTAATAACGCCTAAGTAAGTTCACACAGAATTTGAGCTCCTTGCAGTTCCTTAAGTTATACTGATAAACTGTGAGAATATCAAGGTTTAATTCTGAACATGGATATTTGAACTAAAATTGAAAAGCTAGCGACATTAGGATATAGACATGGGAAAACACTGGCCAAGATAGTTTGAAGGAAAAAGATGTACAGGCATAATCTCTAGCAGAAGAAGACTGATTTGTTTCATATATTCCTAAAAATGTGCCATTCTCAGGATACTATAAGCCTGTGATATCTTCTTCAAAACACTCCCAGATATTCATAACCCCACCATGCAACTTACTGCGCGGCCAACCCTCTTGAGGAAGATGACAGGCCCCAAAATCCAAAACACACAAAATTAAAACATTAAATTTCTTTCTTGAAAAAAATTAAAGAGAGCTTTTAGAGGAAGGAGTGTCACATATGGAAGCTACAGCCTGAGGGATTTGTCTGAAATCAGAAGATCTAGGCTGTAAATTTTGTGTGTTAACTGGGTGATCTTGGATGAGTCACCCAACCTCTCTGACCTTCAGCTCCTTCACCATCTTGAGGGGTCACAGTGAGGAGGAAAATGAGATGAGGAGGATGAAAGCACTCCTAACATCACTACTCCTTAACATGCAGCAGACCCTTTCACCTGCTGCTACAGGTAGTTATAAATGGGCATCTGCCTTCCTCTAGGCTTTCTTCCCATCCTTCTATTTATAACCCTTTTCCATATCTGCCCTTATGTCCAGTCTTATTTGACTTTGTGCCTTGACTTCTCTAACTTTTGCCATGACCCTGTCTCACTAGATAGCAGACAGCACGCGGTCCGCTACCAGACCCGGCACTCCCATAAGACAGTGTTCCAAGGCTGACCTTTGGCTCCACACACAAGTTCACTGTGCGGGCATCAGCTCTGGGACAGCACTCTGGCTGCCTACAAGCAACTACTAACTTGACCCAATCCCATTGGCCAGGGAAGGGCTATGGAAATTAAACTGAAAATTGCTGTCACTTATGTCCATGGGGTTAAACTGGGGAAAGCCAGCTGCCAGTAATCCAGTCTCAGTGCCGTGGTCTCCATAGCGAAGATTGATTTAAGCTGAATGTATGCCTGAAATAACACTATACTCTTTCAACACCAGCTGGCCAGAAAGTTTATCTCCCTTGTCTGCTGCAGTCTGAATCCCTCTAGGTCCCTGGACTCTCAGTGGCACAGGGCACAGCGTTGGGAATATATTTTTCATGGGACTCAAATCCTAGGCCTTCAGACACATGCTCCAAAGCACAGGTGAGAGGGGAGGGAGCAGCTTCCAGGCGGATTACAGATTCTAGAGAAGTAGCTCACATTCTCGCAATGGTGTGGACCATCTTGAGGACAGAATGCCTGGGTCACAGTGATACTGTCTGTGTCACACTGCCCATGGCTGTTAAATCCCAACAACAACAGGGAGGAAGTTGATGGAGGACGCTCAGCTCAGCAAGAGCTCCTCTGCCAAAAGTGTACTAAAATGTGCCATTTTAAAAGCAGGGGGAATTAAAGATACAGCAAAGGAAGATCACTCTGGGAGCCTAAAGGGCCCTCATTCCTCTTCTGGCTTGGATTGAGCCTCCTCTTCAGACAAAAAGAATCTTTCTCGAGCCAGCCCTGATGGCCTAGAAGTTAAAGTTCGGCATACTCCACTTTGGCAGCCGGGGTTCAGTTCCCGGGCATGGGACCACACCACTCTGGCAGTAGCCATGCTATGGTGGCAGCTCACATAGAAGAATTAGAAGGACTTACAACTAGAATATACAACTATGTACAGGAGCTTTGGGGAAGAAGTGGGGGGAAAAGGAGATAGGTAGATTAGCAACAGATGTCAGCTCAGGGTGAATCTTTCCCGGCAGAAAAAAAATTAAAAAAATTCTTTCTCACATTTCCTTCAGAGAAGTCCCAGGAACCTCTAGAATCAAATCACATCCCAGCAAACCATTGACTTATGAGATATTGATCAAGTCAATTCACTTTTGCCCTTTTGTACAATAAAGAGTTCTCTTTCAATCCAAAAGTCTGTGATGCTACTCAGCCTTAAAGTAGCGGTAAGAATTAAATTATTATCTTTCAAATTGATATTTTCATATTCGGAGTCAATGGACCTATTCTGCTGAAGAGAACTGAGCATCTCTGACTTTGGTTACCCTGCAAAAGCATTTTATGAATCAGTGACTCCCAAACTTTGCCCAACCCAACACACCAAGTCATGAATCACATCCCCATTAGAAACAGCGGCTCACCATAGGATTGACCACGTATAGGTTGGAAGAGTCCAGTACCAAATGCAGAGAGGGAAATGTGTGGGTGGAATGCTGCTCAGGGAGTTCTGATATGTCCTTCTCACAGCACGTTGAGAATCACTATTACAGATTGAATTTACCTATTGAAACATACAGGCTAGGAAAAGTGTCAAAAGGAAGGAAGTTTTGATCAGAACAGACCCTGACTGGCAGAGTTAGAGATACACCTCCTCCAGAAAGCAGTCTGAGTGTGCCTTCTCAAATAAAGGCATTACACAGCTTCTGGTACAGCAGAAGACTCATAATAATTAATCAAAGAAACAAGAATGTGAATGAGAAAGACCTTGACTTTTAAATTTTGTTAGTTTTTTTCTATTAATTATGAAGTCAATAATGCTTGATTTCACAAATGAAATACTACAGGAATGTGTAAAGAAAATGTTGGTGACTCTCCCTACATCTCTTCAGTCTACGTCACTGCAGGAAATACTTACAGTGTGGGGTGTATATATCCACGTCATTCTCTATGTTTACTCAAACATACAGATTTGGTTTTGATGAAAATAGTATAATAGGGGCTGGCCCGGTGGCACAGTGGTTAAGTTCATGCACTCCACTTCAGTGGCCCAGGGTTCACTGGTTTGGGTCCTGGAAACAGACCTACACAGCACTCATCAAGTCATTCTGTGGTGGCATCCAATATACAAGAACTAGAAGGGCTTACAACTAAGATACACAACTATGTACTGGGGCTTTGGGGAGAAAAATTAATAAATAAATAAAAGAGGAAGATTGGCAACAGATGTTAGCTCAAGACCAATCTTCCTCACCAAAACAAAAAAAGGATAATATCCCAACATATTTACTTCAACTTGTTTTTGTGATTAAAGATATCACGGCTTTCCAGTCTGAGCAAGACAAACACCAGATGATCTCACTCATATGTGGAATATAAACAAGTACCGGGACAAAGAAAACAGTTCAGTGGTTACCAGGGGAAGGGGGGGCAGGGGGACACAGAGGGTGAAGGGGAGCACTTATGTGGCGACAGTCAAGAAATCATGTACAACTGAAATCTCAGATTGATGCAAACTATTATGAACTCAATTAAAAATTAATTAATTAATTAAAATCGCATGGCTCTCTTTTCAGGTTACTATACAGTTAGAAAGAGATTGAGAGAGATGGACCTAGAGATAGAGAGGTAGAGTGAGGTGAGGAAAACAGAGAAAGAGAGATTATGGAATATAACATTTGGTGAGCTATTCTCTACTTATTACTATTTAGACTTTTTCGGCTTTTTTTACATAAAAAATACCACTTAAAGAAATATCCTTTTGCATACACCCTATATCCTTATATATCTTCTTTTATTTTCACAGTTTAGTGTGCCAAAAGTGGTACTTCTGGGTCAGAGGGTATGATAGTTTAAATTTTAATTTAAATAATGTCAGAATTCTTTCCCCCAAATTTTATGCCGACATGCAGTCTCACCGGTAATGCATGAGAGGAACTATTTGCCCACATCCCCAGCAGGGGATGCAATGATTTTTCTAGTTTTTACTTACCTGAAGAGTGAAAATGCCAACAGTCTTGTTCTCTGTTCGTGATCTTTAATTAGCCATTTGCAATTAATTTTCTCTGAATTATTTGTTTGTTCCCATTTTTACAAGTACCTTATTCTTTCCATTTTAATTTGTGAGACATTTTTGTATATTGACCAAATTTCTCATTTGTCTAAACTATTTACATTTGAGAACTGATTTTTTAAAACTTTAAATAGTAAGACTTTTCGTATGTCTGCTTGTAATTCATAGTCCTGATATTTATCCTTAATCATATTGAAGATCACCTTCATACATAAATGAGCATTCACATAAATTTGACCATTCACCATCTCACCACCTACAAATATGAGGACTTTTATCTATTAAGTGCTTGTCCAAGTTTATAACACAAGTTTGAACAAAACTCCGATTTTTTCTTAACATGCAAATATAACATATTGAAAATAGTTTCAAAGTATGAACATCGTACCTAAGAAAAAATAATAAATGATTTATCTTCAGGTAGTTTATCTTTATACCTATTCAATCAGAAGGATATTCAAAAAAGGGTACTCTGTTTTCCTTTCTCAATATTACTCTGCTTTAATGCTCTACTTCTAATCCACATTTCATCCCTCCTTCCCCCATTCTTCCTTCCTTCTTTCCTTCCATTACTTCTTTTCCTCCTTTTAAAAGTGTTATTCTATTTTAATGCCTTCTTAAATTTCAGTTTCTTTCCTTTCTTTATTTTTTCTCTTTCATTTTATAAATAAGATAATATAAATTCTTGAAAAGGAAAAGTAGCTCAGAATACATGGTCTTCTATCCTTTTAAAAAAGTGGTATTTTTGAATACTCAGAAAAAAGTATTAAAAAGATGAATAAGTGATGAAGATTTTAAGGTATCTTAAACACACTTATGATACATAGATCAACTTGATGGAATATCATTTCATTGTTCTCCAAATGTATGAGTTAAAGCAAGAGGTATTATTCCTGAGGAAAGAAAAAAAGATTAATGAGAGCAATAGCAATGATGAATTACATGTGCCCGTGATAAAGTCTGTTTGCAGAGAAGCGTAGATCCTATCAATCTAATAAAGAAATGTTTAAAAAGAATTCAAAGACCTGATTTAAAAACATGAATTTTTCAAAGTTTTCTTCCACAGAATTTATTTTATTTTAGATTATCATCTTTTATAAAATTATGAAATATTGGATACTCCTTCTGTTGACACATTTTGATAACCTTGATATAGGAATGATATTTATTATTATATTATTCAAAAAGGGAGAGATTTTTCACAGAGAGACTTCCATAAGATTCTTAGGTGTTTATTGCTATAGAAGAGTGCCCTTAAAAATGTTATTACCATAGAACAATACACTTAATATGGTAGACAAAAAGAAATAGAATGATATCTTAATTAAGGATCAAGACATGAATCTAGAGAAAAATTGATCCTCCATACTATTGATCATCAGAGCAAGGATGACCAAACTATCAGATGACATCTCTTTTGAGAAGGTAAATTGGGCAATTCACCACTGCCATAGTTGTCCTCCAATACATTTCAAAGAATTTAGTGTCACTTGTACAGTTTTACAGACATTTAGACAAGGGTTGTGATTCTTTATTAACTATAATGATGATAAGCATTGTTGTTGACATTAATTAAGTTTTTGCTATGTGCCCAGCACAAATATATGAGATTTTCCAACCTTTTTCCTACCAAGGCCACTGAGAAGAATTCTGAATCAGTTCCTTTTATATGGATGAAAGGCTAGTGCAATTGACGGATTTCCACATTCCAACACCACCTCAGGCTCATAGGAGGATGGGCTGGTCTAATGACAGAAAGCTGTAATTCCTGATTAATCGTGCTCCAGAAACTTGTGATGACTGATACCATTAAGAACTAATTGGTCCTCTGCATTTTGACAAAAACAAGGGTAATCCTCAGGAGTCTTCCTCAGTACCATCAATGTTGCATAACTTGGGCATCAACAAATAAAGAATGAAAAAAGAAAAGAAGAGAGGAAAAGGATAAGGAAGAAAGAAGCGATACATTTGAATTTTCTTGAAAGTGCATCTGCTGTTCCACTCAGTATCAGTACAAGTGTATCCCAAGCAATGAATAGAGACAAGTCTGAAACATATTCAATGCTGGTGGTGAAACCCATTGAAAGATTGGGACATAGTTTCAAGGATAAAGAGCTAATTGCATTGTTTTGGAGGACTTTCTTGAAAAACCTGGAGGAAAATTTAAAGAATTAGTTGAGATTCCCAGTGATATTTACTAATAAAGAATTAGAGGATTGTACTGTATGTATCACACCAGATAGATGATAGATAGATGGATAGATAGATAGATAGATAGATAGATAGATAGATAGATAGAAAGACAGGATGCATGGGTAGTTTAAAATCTATACTCCCCTCTACTCTGGCCCCATATAGAAAATATACAACGTTGTATATTTCTTAAATTTAGCCCCAATGCACTATCTTTATGAGGCTAATAAGTTGCAACTTTTTAGTATCACGAAGACAGAGGACAGAGCTCTGTCATAGGCTATTTTGGAAAGAATATAACCTACGAGGCAATGCCATAGACACAGTGTTATTATACTGATCTCTGCAAGAGATAGTAAGCCTCCTTCTAAACTTCTAATTTATTTGGATTTATCACAGCTGAAGGGCCCATTTTCAGACTTAGTTAATTCTTTCCTTTCTATTCTGCATTGGCTTTTATCTTACCTTGAAGGAGAATTATAGTTTTGATGAAATATTGTTACTTGCACTGTTGTAACTTATATAAACTACACCTATAAGCCCCTATGCAAAATCTTTCCCGTATTTATGACAAGCTTAATGGCAATAGTTATTTAAAAGCTAGAGCTAAGCCCAATTTTCTATACATGGAAATATTTACAATATGATGAGATATCATGCAAAAATCATTACAGAGATGAAAAATAAAACTTTTTTTAACTTTTTATTTTGAAATACTTTTAGCCTACAGAAAAGTTTCAAATATAGTACAAAGAGTTGCTGTATACTTGCACTCAGCTACCCCTAATGCTAACATCTTCTACAACCATAGTACAATAATCAAAATCTGGAAATGAACATTGCTGCAATACTATCAACTAAATCCAAGCCTTATTCAAATTTCAAAAAAAGTCTTTCCTGACTTTCATGACTCTGACATCTTTGAAGAGTACTGGCTGGTAATTTTATTTAATTTGGGTTTGCTTGTTTTCTCATGATTAGACTGAGGTTACGTATCTTGGCAAAAATACCACAGAAGGGGTAAGACCTTCTCAGTGCATTCTCTCAGGAGGTGCTTGATGTTGATATGTCTTATTATGGGTGATGTTAACCTTTGTCACTTGGTTAAGATCATGTCTACCACATGTCTCCACTGTAAAGTTACATTATATGTTATAATTATGTTAGAAATATTATCATTACTTCTTGTTGTTGTCGCTCCAATTGTTCCAGTCGGCCATAGGGAGTTGGTCTCAATATGCCCCATCTTTGCTCTTTTTCAACACTTCCTTCTTTTCTGACAGCACCAGATATTCCAAGTTTCTCATATTTTTTTGTCCTGGTCCTGCAATCAAGCATTTCTCCAAGGAGCACTGTTTCCATTATTGGCAAATGGACTTTAGAAACCAAGATCTCAGCCCTAGGTGTGCTCCTTGCCACAGAGGTTTTACTGCTTCTAGGTATTCCCCACAGAAAGTTAGAAAATAGATGTGTATATGCTAACCACGCATACATACACATCTATGTTTAATTCTCTACCTATATATCCAAATACCTACCGATCTGTCTTTCTGTCTGTCTATCCTATGAGCTGACACTCCTACCCATCTTACAATCCAGCAGAGTTCTTTCAAGTCTCTCCCTTTTCCTTATTTATATCATCTTTCTCCATCAATGAGATACCTGGTTCTCATTTTCTACGATAAATTAGCTTATTTGTTCAATCCTACTCTACACAAAGTATTTTCAGAGTTGATAACCCATACCCTCGCAAAGAAAAAATTTAGTAACAAGTATCGTACTGAAGTAGTTCATTTTCTCTTTAGTCTTACACTATGGAGTCAAAACATTGTTTTCCAAAATTTTTTAGGTTAGTTCATTTCTTTCCAACTCTCTTTGGTGTGGTTCTGTGCAGCGGAAGACCTAAAATTAAGGTCCAATATTATATGTTGCCTTGACATCTGGTAAAATTGGAAGGGGCTCAAATAGCCTAACGTAAGTGCCCTCCTCACTGCACCGCCTGGGATAAGGTGCGCTCGCCAGACAACCTCCTCCTCAAAGGAGCAGGTGCAGGGCCTGCTTCTCCCTCAGCAGTGGGTGTCAGGTCTCTGCCGGGCCGCAGAATTATCCACGCAAGCTGATCACGTCCTCCCATGGGAACCAGAGGGCTCTATAGGGATTTATTAATTTTGCTTTTCCTAATTATGTTGGTATTGGTTGTTTTTAAAAGTGTCCTATTTTAGCAGGTTTTCTGTTTGTTTGGTGGTGGGGAAAGGGCTGCAGAGCACTCTTGTTCTCATGGGATCCTATATTTTGCCCTTTTGCTTCTTTCCCCCTTTGCTACCCAATCACCGAAAGGGCTTCTCTCTTCCTTTCCCTCCCTCAGAAACTACACCTTTCAGAGACACCCCTTTAATGCACACATGTTTTCTGGTCTCTTCCCTGTTGTTCATGCCCAGGAGCTTTTCCAGTGTTTTCTGACATAGAGGGGGTGGGTCTTCATGCAATCATTTTAGATCAGCAGTAGGTCCTTGCTTAGTCCCTTCTTCTGTCTTCCCTGTAGTTTTCCATGGTTTGCCTTTCACTCGCCAAAAATCCTAGAAGCAGGGCAGGGTTGCGGGCAGAAGAGTAGATAATTCACTAGGATTTTGTGAGTTTTTTTCCTTTCTATTCACAATTATTTGAAGCTTCAGCATTCTCTGTCTTCAAGTTATTCTGAGGGGATATTTTTCTGTAACGTTAATTTTCCTTTTTTGTACTTTTTGTATTACCATTGAGAGACGGAAAACTAGGTACCTGCAATTGCCTTCAGTCCTCAGTCATGTTTTATGTAATTTCTAGAGTTATATGATTCTTATAATTAATGTTTCCTCTGCCAACAATATAAAATTCCCATCTCTGTCCAACTCATTTAGGTGGGGAAGAATTTCTGCTGGTAGAGATTTTGCAGAGAAATTGATTCAGAAACTGCTCAATGCAGATATGCCACAGAAAAGAAGTGGTGATATCCTAGATGGCTCATCTACCCAGTTCTTCCTGCAAAACTTAAATATTAATTCTGACCATTTGGAGAAGAGAAAAGGGCTAAACAAGAACTGACTAAAAAGAGCGCCTTCTTATGCATCCATTACTGCCACATGTGTGTCTCAACATTCTGTTTCATGAATCACACAGAAATGAATATTACAAGTAAGGATCCATGACAGTCACTGACATGCAACAAAAGAGGACTTGTTGACCCATGTGAGCTTACAGTAGAATTGTTCAGGGAAGTAATTGCCCCTTTCCTGGAGTCTGGTAATTCTGACAGATTTCCCGTTTTCAGATAGATCCAGCTCCCTGCTTGCCGTAGGGCTGGCGAAGAGCCACATTCCCTTAGATACAGGGTTGTCAGTAGAAGCTGAGAAGGCTTCACTTCTCTTTGACCTTTCACGGTGGAAGGCTGCTCTAACTTCAAGTCGTCATGCAGTAAGTGTATGTAGCTTCAGTGAAATTGTAATTCAGCTTGCATTCCCCCCTGAAAATGATTTAAAAGTGATTTATATGCTTCATATGTTTGCACATCTGACATCACGCAAAGTATGCAACAATTTACAGATGTACAGAATGTAACACAAAAAATTTAAATTGCTGTTAATGATCTGGTTAAAAAGGATCACAGATGAAGACATTTATCACCACTGAAAATTGATGAGAGAAGTCAGGGTTCAAGCACTATCCAAATTATGCTGTGTTACTAGCTTCTACTCACAAATAGTTAATGGGAAAGGATAAACGTGAAGATTGGAAATGTTTGGGTATGGTTAATGGGACACTAACAAAAAATGGCATTGTTACTGTACATCTTGATGCTTTGATAAAAATCATGTCTAATTTCTAGATTCCAACTAAATTAGTGACACATTGGGAGAAATGTCTCTGGAATATTTTAGGTAATACAACTGACCCTAGGTATCACACTTCAACACACTAGGATGAAACTTAGGACCAATTTAGTCAAAGACTCACCACCCATCCATCACTAGGCTATATGAAACAGCAAATGGAAAAGATTTTCTTGACTGATTCAAGGAGGAGTTCATGGTTTAAGCACAGGGAGCAATTAAAATCTGTGACTGACAGGCCAGGGCATCCAAATGACCAATCTACCTGCAACTTGATACACTGAAGCTCATAAAAGTGACATAACAAACAACTCGTCATCGTAAGAATATTTTATGAGGCAGCTGGATTCTAGAGGAATTACAGGAAGTTATAACAGACTCGGAAAATGTCTTTTCTGCTCTCACATGAAGCTTTGGAGGCCAGATTGACACTGCTGAGATGGGATAACACTAAAATGGACAGTTTATATCAACCCTTCAAGAAAAGTCCAGTAACATGGAAACTCTCAGTTAATAGAGAAGCATCAGAACAAACGACAAAAGTGAACACTTTTGTTTGCAAGCTTGCTTAAGAAGAATTATGTATTTCTCCTACCTCACAGCTTCTCCATCACTCTCTTTCTGTTTTAAATGTATTTTTTATAAAAATAAAACTTGATTTCATTATTTTAAATACTATAATTTTCAGCTATAATCTCCTTTAGCTTATGTCTGAATGGCCAGTTTCTAGCTCGTGCTTAGGATATAGGAGACAACAACTATACATTGAATTCATGAATTTCTGAAAATTATGGCCTTTGGGAGAATGCTATCAAAAAAACAAAACAAACACAATTTCTATTTTTTCTTTTTTCTTAAAGATTGGCACCTGAGCTAACAACTGTGGCCAAGTTTTTTTTTTTTTTTCTGCTTTATCTCCCCAAACCCCCTGGTACATAGTTGCATATTTTAGTTGCAAGTCCTTCTAGTTGTGGCATGTGGGGCGCTGCCTCAACATGGCCTGATGAGCGGTGCCATATCCGCACCCAGGATCCGAACCAGCGAAACCCTGGGCAGCTGCCGAGCGAACTTAACTACTCGGCCCCGGGGCCAGCCCCCAAAATACAATTTCTTACTACAAAAATGTGACTTGTTTTTGAACTCCTGGAAAGAAGGAGTAGAAAAGTAGTTGTCATGTGTTGGGGAGTGCGGGAAATAAGGAGAGCTTAGTAAAATGGTACAAACTTCCAGCTATAAGATGAATAAGGTCCGAGGATCTGATGTATAACATGGTGACTATAGTTCATAACACTATTGTAAAATTGAAATTCGATAAGATAAACACTCTCATTCCCAAAACAAGGTAAATATGTGAGATGATCAGTATATTAATTAACTCGATGGCAGAATCCTTTCACAAAGTATATGTATAGGAAATGATCACGTTGTACATTTTGAACATCTTACGATTTTATTTGTTAATTACACCTCAATAAAATGAAAGAAATTTTAAATGTGACATGTTTTTAATTAAAATTATAATATTATGTTTCTTTTTCTATATAATATGCTGTTTAATATATTTATTTACACTCTGTTCACATTAAAACAGTTTAAATTAAGGATAGATATTATTTTAGTGGAAAATAATAAATACCACCTGCTCCTGTAATACATTAGTGGTTGCTGGAAACCAACAGAGATTTCAAAAAACTTGGGGAAAAAAAGATAAACGAATGAAAATATTTGACAAATGTGTTGAGATTGTTATCAACAAGATTTGTCAAACTTTAAATGTTGAATATTTTGCATAAACTCCAAATTTAGTATTAACTATAGGGATTGTAGTTTTCAGTATGAAGACTTCATACGTATTTTGATAAACTTAATGGTAAGTATTTCAAGTTTTTTACAGTATTATAAATGTAAATTTTCATTTAGTTTCCAATTGTTCATTGCTATATTACAGAAATACATTTTTAAAAATATTGAATTTGTATTGTGTGACCTTCCTAAACTCACTTATTAGTTCTATGAGCTTTTTATAAATTCCTTATGATTTCCAACATACACAATCATGTCATCTATGAATAAAAGCAATTTTATTTTTCCTTTTCAATTAATTTGTCTCTTATTCTTGCCTAATTGCCTTAGCTAGGACCCCTGGTATAATGTTGAACGTCTACCTTGACTTGTTCTTGATTTTAGAGTGCGTAGTGGGTTAACTAGTTTCCTTCTGAAATTTGTATCTACCTGGGACCTCAGTTTATGCCCTTACTTGAAAATAGCATCTTTACATATGCAATAAAGTTAGGATGGAGATGAGATATACTGGATTAAGTTGGGCCCTAAATCCAAAGACAGTGTCCTTTTAGGAAACGGAAAATGACACATAGAGACAAACACAAGGAAGCAAGCCTGTGAAGATGGAGGCAAAGACTGGAGTCATGCTGCCACAACCCAAGGAATGTCAAGAGCTACTAGAAGCCGAAAGAGGCAAGAGAAAGTTCTTCCTGAGCCTTCGGAGGGAGCATGGCCTTGCTGACATCTTGATTATAGGCTTCTGACTTTCAGAACTCTGAAAGAATAAATTTCTGTCATTTTAAGCCATTAAGTTTGTCGTAATATGTTACAGCAGCCTTAGAAAAGTAATGCAGGGTGGAACAATTTTGTCCTTCACCATTAAGTATGTTGTGTGCTATCGATTTTTCATAAATGTAGGGCCTGGGTTTTAAAAAGCAGTATGGTGGAGAAAAGGTAAAAAAGTCTTGTGCTTAATGGTGGTCAGAGTTGTCCATAGAAGGACACTCTCAATTGAGTTAGATAGGACAAAAACACAACTTGCAAAAGTTAGTGGCAATATTCTCCTGTCTTGGTCTTAGTGACAGTAGAATTTTTAAAAGCGTATGTCTCCTCCAACACAGAACAAGCACAAATCTTGAAAAAGAACAAAGTTGGAGGACTCGCATTCTTAACTTCAAAACTTACTACAAAGCTACAGTAATCAAGACAGGGTGGTATTGGCACAAAGACTTTCATATCAAACAATTGATCAGAATTGAGAGTCCAGAAATAAATTCATACATTGATGTTCAACTTATTTTCAGCAAGGGCCAAGACAATTCAATGGGGAATAAATAGTATTTTCAACAAATGGTGCTGGGATAAGTGGATATTCACATGCCAAAGAATGAATTTGGAGCCCTACCTCACACCATGTATAAAAATTAACTCAAACCAGATCAAAGATCTAGATGTAAAAGTTAAAACTATAAAACTGTAAGAAGTAAACATAGATGAAAACGTACACGACCTTGGATTAGGAAACAGTTTTTTAGATATAACACCAAAAGCGCACACAACAAAAGAAAATATAGATAAATTAGACTTCATCAAAATTAAAATTGGTCGTGTGTCAAAGGACACTATCAAGGAAGTGAAAAGATGCAGAATGGGTGAAAGTATTTGCAAACCATATATCTGATAAAGGTCTAAGGCCCAAAATACATAAAGAACCCTTACAACAATTCAACAACAGATAACTCAACTAAGAGTTGAGCAAAGTGCTTGAATAAAGATTTCTCCAAAGAAGATATACAGATGACCAATAAGCACCTGAAAAGATGCTCCACATCATTAGTAACTAAGGAAACACAAATCAAAACCACAATGAGATACTACTTCCTACCCACTAGGATGGCTAGTAAGAAAATTGCAAAACAGAAAATAACAAATGTTACTGAGAATGTCGAGAAATTGGAACTCTTATACACTGCTGTTGGGAGTAGAAAATGGAGCGGCCATTGTGGAAAACAGTTTGGCAGTTCTTCAAAAAGTTGAACATAAAATTACCATATGATCCAGAAATTCCACTGCTGGCTATATATCCGAGAGAATTGAAAACATATGTTCACAAAAACTTGTCCATGTATGTTCATAGCAGCATTATTCATAATACTTCCAAAGCGGAAATAACCCAAAGGTCCATAAGCTGATGGATGGATAAATAATACGTAGTACATCTATACAACAGAATGTTATTCAGTTATAAAAAGAAATGAAGTACTGTTATATGCTACAACATAGACGAACCTTGAAAACATTATGCTAAATTAAAGAGGCCAGACCACATATTATGCGATTCAATTTATATGAAATATCCAGAATAGGCAAATCAATAGAGACAGGAAGTTGATTGGTGGTTGTCAGGGGATGGGAGAAGGGGAGAATTGGGACTAACTGCTAACATGGACAGAGTTTCTTTTTAGAGTGAAGGAAATGTTCTAAATTGGATAGTGATGATAAGCGCACATAATGCTATATTCACATAATGAATATAGTTAAAATCACTGACATTAAAAAATACTTTTTTTTTTGGAGGAAGATTAGCCCTGAGCTAACATCTGCTGCCAATCTGCCTCTTTTTGCTGAAGAAGACTGGCCCTGAGCTAACATCCGTGCCCATCTTCCTCTATTTTAGATGTGGGATGCCTCCCACAGCATGGCTTGATGAGCGGTGCTAGGTCTGCACCTGGGATCTGAACCTGCAAACCCCAGGCCACCAAAATGCATAACTTAACCACTATACCACCAGACTGGCCCTGGTTTTTGTTTTTGTTTTTTTTTAATTTCTAATAGTAAAATTTCATTCAGATGTTTGGAGTCAGAATTTATATTACTGATATTCCACCAAAAGAAAAGATAAAATTTTAATTTAAATACATGTAATGGGGTAGCTTTTATTGGACTTACTCTTGGACAGAGGAAAATTATAAACTTTGTGTAAGTATTAATTTTGGCAAGAAAAATCAAAAGCATAAAGCTGAAAATGACCTAAAAGTTATAAAGATGTCTCTATTCATAGATGACATGGTTCATTTTAAAGCTAAAGAATCCTTTGGAATTTACAGAAAAATCTAATAGAATTAATAAGTAAATAAAGCAAAGTAAGAGAATACAGGACAGTATAAAAATAAATAGAATTACAATTTTTCTGGAAACAAACATTTTGACAATCAAATTAAATTATATATACCATTTATAGCCTAAAAAAACAAAAGTCTTAGAAAAATCAATTTAACAAACAATTTGCAAGATCACTACACTAGATTACTGAAGGCCTGCTGGTAAACGGGGGCCCTCTTCACTGGCTGTCCCAACTTCAGGCTCAGTCATGTCACATTGGTAACTAGAAATGAGTCGTGGTAGGAGTATTTATATCATACAAGTTAGCAAATGCTACCCATGAGAGCCGTGTATTCTACAGAGCAGGGTATAAAACACTTATCAGTATACCACTGAAAATACCTAAATAAATGAAGCGATGTACAAGTTCATGGGTTAGAAGGGTCAAATCATTAATATGTTAATCATCAATAAGTTGATTTATAGATTTAATGCCCATTCAAATCAAAATTCAAGCAGTCTTTTTGGTAGAAAATGATAAAGTTGCTCAAAAGTAGAGAGAGAAATACAAAAGACCCAGGCTAGCCATAACAAAATTATAAAAGAAGAATAAAATGGAAAGATTTCTAAGGACATAAAATTCACTAACCATTTTTTAAAACTGATAAATTGGCATAATGAAAATTAAAAATACTCTGCTTTTCAAAAGACAATGCTAAGGAAATGAAAAAAACAAGCCACTATTGAGTGAAGATACATACTATATATATATATATATCTAAGAGCAGAGTAATATCAGAACATATAAGAACACCAAAAGTACAATGACAAAAAGATAAATAATGCAATAAAAATAGGCAAATGATTTCAACAGGCACTTATCAAAATAAGATAAAAACAATCACAATATGGACAAGAAAAGGTACTTAATGTTATTAGATATCAGAGAACTATAAATTAAAATCACAATAAAATACAATATTAAATAACTAGAATGGCTAAAACCAAAAGTACCAATAATACCAAGTGTTGTTAGGTGGGGAAGCTACCGACACTCTCAGAGATTACTTATGCGAATATAAGATATTACAAACACTTGGAAAACAATTAGGCAGTTTCTCATAGGGTTAAATATTTACCTTACCTCTGATCCCACAATTCCATCCCTAGCTATTTACCAAGGATAAATACTAATATCCATCCACAAAAATATGTCTGATGACATATTAAAACATGGGTGAATATGACACCCAAAAGTAGGAAGAAATATGTAAAGATATCATGAAGAAAATAACACAGAGACAAAAAGAAAAAATGAAATACACGAAAGTGAGATGAAGAAACCCAGAGGAAAAGATTGGAAGATCCAACATAGATGTCATGAGAGAGAAGCCTTATTGGAAGAAATAATGGCTGAGAATACTCCAAAACTGACGGAAAACACCAATGAACAGATTCAAGATTTCTGTGTCCTACGCAGAAAAAGTAAAGAGAAGGCCATCACCAGACAATGGGGCAAGCGGCAGACGACCAGAAGCAAAGTCAAGATTTAGAAGCAACCAGAGGAAATTTCAGTTTGACAGTCACTTAACTTTTTAATATCAACAATAGCAGCAAAAATAAGAAATAGTATCTTCAAAATGCTGAAAGACGAGAGGATATACTATTTTTATAACATGTTAAGATAAAATTGGAAAGAGTTTACCACCAGAAAACCTTCACAAGAGACATTTCTAAAGGAGGTACTTTAGGAAAAGATCTCAGAAGGAAGGTGGAAGATTCAAGAATGAAAATAATGGGCAAAAATCACATTTATTTGACTAAATCCTAACAAACACTAACGATATAAAACAATAATGTATAATTTGTGGGACAAAAAAATCACCAAATAAGTATTTGACCAACATAGTATGTAAATTGGGAGAAACTAAATGAGGTTAAAGTACCCTCAGATCTTTGTTTTATTCAGGAAGAGTGTAAAGAGAGCAATTAATTTTAGATTTTGTTAAATGTATGTGAAGATTTCTAGAATAATCACTAAAAGATATTAATAGACTAAAGGATACTAGAACAATACACTAAAAGAAAATGTATTAGTAATGAGATGAGACAAAATTTATAAAATTTACCCTGAACTAAGCCTTGATCTTTTCAATCATAATAAAAGATTTGATATGTTAAATACTCTATACTCATAGAAAGCAGCTAAAACCTAAAATGTTCATATTAGAAAAAAAAAAAAAGACTGAAAATAAATGACTTAAGCATTCACTTTAAGAAGTTGGGAAAAGAATACCAGACTATATCCAAGTATTGCAGCTGGAAAAAAAATAAAGAGCAAATTTTAGTGAATAAAACACAAGGGTATCCAAGAATGAGACGCAGACTGAATGTAGTTGCTCTGGATTGAAAGCTGAGCAGGAGACAATAATCCAAGAAAGTGGCAAAGCCGACCTCACTGTGTGCCAACCCTAGTCTACCTACCGCATCTCTGCATAGGTCATTTCTTCCTCTGAGCCTAGCTGGTGGGGAACAGGACCCACAGAGTGGGTGGCAGAAGGAAAAAAGGTTATGAGAGAGAACCAACAGAATCTGGAGCTGGACATGAGATGACTTCCAGCGCCTCTGAGACCTATAATAAAGGAATGCTAGCTGCCAGCTGGGACTGTGCTTTTTCACTTGCCTAGAAAAACAAACAAACCTCTCCCAAAGACCTTGCACCAGTTCTGACTGGGGCATCGTGCATCGCCCATCTTTAACCAGGCTTTCGGCTGTGTGCTCTCAGCCGTTACTAACTGCTTGAAATATTTATAGTTTTACAGTGGTGTTTTATGATGTATATGCTCCCACAGGCCTTGGTGAGTAGCATGGCTTACAAATTTATTGAATTTCAAAACAGATTTATATATTTCCTTTCGGCTATGCTTTATTGGGCGCTTACTCCCAAATCGACGCACAGAAGATGGTGCCCTGTCTGGAGGGGAACTTGCCTGCCCCTGCACGCTTACCAGGGAAGCCAGAAACAGAGAAGCATTTCAAGCTGAATGGAAATTCATCTTCGGATAAGTACTTTTTTACAGCTGAGACAAAGAATGCTGAATTCTCGCTTATGAGTAGAGTGTGCTTGTAAAGGAGATGCTTGCTTAATGCTACCTTGTAAATAGAGATGGTGAGTCACAGCTTCCGCCTTGGAAGAAGAATTCAAGATGTGGAATAATATGCAAAATGCAGGGCTGACGAGGGGTAGCGTACTATCATATTGTAATATATCATAGAATGTTGAATCAGCATAGGAATTTATAAAAGAGTTTTCAGGAGCACTGTTTGCACCCCTCATACTACCAGAAAAATCTCTCTCATAGATGTATACATATATGTATGCATGCATTCACATATATATTCAAATATGTATTCACATATATTTATATAGATATACACACTTTTCAAAGTAACAAGGAATAAAACCATCTTTGCTGTTTGGGTTAATGAAACCCTTAGTATAGTTGATGCTTCTCTTCTCATCATAGAAGTATTTTTACATTACTTGAAATTTAAAAGTTATACTTTCTTCTACAACTTGGAGAATTGGAACAGGGAAATATAGAATTGTTTTGCTTGGGTCTTTTTTTACTCAGGCATTTGGTTATTACTTTTCTCTAAGAAAAAATGTTCCAGAGAATAGAAAATAATTACATATCTTTGGTCTGAGGTCTTTGGAAGCACGTCTGACGGAGGCTCTTCTGTACTCACCAACGCAGGCTGAATTCTCTGCAGTGACAGCTGAGCTAAAGGGTTTGTAACTCAATTACCCATCAGCTAGGAATCCCAGAGACAGTGGGTTTAAAAAATCCTTCTGCTTCCATTCTGACATCTCCCTTTTGAAAGAGCCAGCATCAATATTTTTAGTAATTTTAAATTTAAGCAAAAATGTCTTAAATGAATGGGTCAAGTGATATAGGAATGTCAATTATATCTTTGGAACAGGAAGAACTTTATAACATTCATTTCTGGGCAATCATGACATATGTTTTATAAATATATGACAGAAAAGAATTACAGTTCAAGGGCAAATTTTCTATAGATTTAGAGTTTTATGGATACATTTTGTTTCTTTTTTCCTATGAAAGTGCTATAAGACAGTGTCTGTTTCAGAACTACTTTCTTGTCATAGGGCAATAGAAGTTTAATCTGAAAAGCTGACAGCTATTTATTTCATTGTATATGTATTTTTCTTTCTGGTGGCCACCTAGATGGATGTGATATCCAAATGCCTCTAGGCATTGTATGCTGTGTATAGTTATGTATGTGTATCTTGGGGCTAGACCTCACTGTTCTTTTGGAAGAATTGAATAGATTTCTTTTGTTATGTGTCTCTGACTTCCATTAGATCTCCATTCTATAAATCAGCAACAAAGGAGAAGAGCATAGCTTTACCCTCAAACCTTATCTTGGCAGCTCCTCAATTGATGTCTGAGGCATATCTGATAATTGCCAACCAGCATGTTAGGGTTTTTTTAAGTTTTGTAGGAATTTTTTTCCAGCTTTATTGAGATATAATTGATACATAACATTGTGTAAGTTTAAAGTGGACAATATGATGATTTGATATATGTACGTATTGCAAAATTACTACCACAATAAGGTTAGTTAACACATCCATCACCTCACATAGTTACAATTGTGTGAGCATATGTTGAGAATTTTTAAGATCTACACTTTTAGCGACTTTCAAACATACAATACAGTATTTACTGTATTCATCATACTGAACATTAAATCCCCAGAACTTATTCATCTTACAACTGAAAATCTGTACCCTTTGACCAGCTTCATTTCCTCCACCCACCACCCCCACCCATGGCAACCACCAATCTACTCTCTGTGTCTAAAAGGTTAGTAATTTTAGATTCCACATATAAGTGAGATCGTACAGTATCTGTCGTTCTTTCTCTGACTTATTTCACTTAGCATGATGACCTCAAATTTCATCCATGTTGTTGCAAACTGTAGGATTTCCTTCTCTTTTAAGGCTGAATAATATTCCATTGTATGTATATACCACATTTTCCTTATCCATCCATTTATTGATGGACACCTATTGATTCCATGCCTTGGCATTCATAAATAATGCTGCAATGAACATAGGGGTGCAGATATTTCTTTGAGAAAGTGATGTCATTTCCTTTGGATATATACCCAGCAATGGAGTTGCTGGAATCCATACTTGGATTCATATGGTAGTTCTATTTTCAGTTTTTTGAGGAACCTCCATATGGTTTTTCATAGTGGTTATATCAATTTATATTCCCACCAGCAGTGAACAAGTGTTCCCTTTCTCCATAACCTTGCTCACAGTTCTGAGGTCAGAAATCTGACATGGTTCAACCGGGTTCTCAGCTCAAGGAATCACAAGACTGAAATCATGGTCTCAGCCAATTTGAATCATCATTTGAAGGCTCTAGGGGATAATCTGCTGCCAAGCTCCTTCTTCTTGTTAGCAGAATTCAGTTCCTTGCAGTTGGAGGACTGAGCTCCTATTTCCTTACTGTATGTCAGCAGAGGATACTTATAGTTCTTAGAGGCCACCTGCATTCCTTCTCATACAGCCTCTCCAACATCATGTCAGCAATGATATGTCAAATCCTCCTAGTATTTTGAATCTCTCCTCTCAGGTAGAGCCCAGTCCCTTTTAAGGGCTCACATGATTAGGTCAGGCTCACCCAAGATAAATTTTATAAAGTCAACTGAGTTGGGTCCGTGATTACATCTGCAACATACCTTCACAACAGCTCCTAAATTAATGCTTGATTAAATAACTAGTGTACAGGGGGCAATCTTAGAATTAATAACTGGAGATACTGGGGGCCATATTAGAATTATGCCTGCCTCCATATATTTAAACATTTCCTTAACAGCCACTTTATTACTTTCAGAATCAGCTCATGTAATCTTTAGATAAACACAAGGCTAGGTCTTTTCTTAACTATGAACTCCTCAAAGGCAGCAAGCATGTTTTACTTAGTTTGGTACATCAGGAACTCACACCAATCTTTACACAATAAATGATAGTTTGAAAGATACATAAAAACACTTTTTTAAAAGAGTTTTTGCTTATTTAGCTGAAATATCCCCCTTTTTTGCAGCTCAAATCCGTTCAGTCATTTGGATTCACAAAGAACAAGGCTAATCTCTATTTCAAATATTTGAAATCATCTGATATTTTCCATCTTTGAGATTTTTCATCTTAAGGCCACACATCCTAATTTCATCTGTCTTTCATCAAAGCATGTTTTCTAATCACCATTACCATTCTGTTAACGTTTTCTTGGACATTTTAATTTACTTTAATTTTACTGCTTACAACTGGACACAATACCTTGCTTTTTGCAATATTATTGTGATTATTTTGTTTGTATTTTTGTTTTATTAGTGCAAAGTATAATAGGGTTATTATCAGTTGAACTTGATCTTCACATTACTATGAAGCAGTTGAAGATGGCAATAACGTTTTTAGAAGTCATATAAAAATGTTTGACTCATTGAGCCTATAATCTACCATTTAGTTTACCTTAACTTTTTTTAAATCTGCTACTCTGAATTATGGCCTCTCAAAAGTAGATATTTTTAAATACAAAGTATACTGATTCTTATTAAATTTCCTTGATTCAAATTAAATTTCATCATTAGATTTAGCCTCTCATTTAAATCCTTTAATATTTCTTGAGATCCTGATCGTGGTTGTTGAATGTATCATTTGTACACCCTCTCTTCCTTTCTTTTCTCTTTAAAAGAGCTCAGAGTATGTCATCCAAAAAAATCCCACTTTGGCACATTGATTATTTTGAGTTAAAGGCACTTGAGAAATATCAGGTGCAAGAGGGCACTCTGGTCCTCATTCTTCCTAAAAGCAAGAGATAAAACTCTCATGTGAAAGGTGCCCTGCCTGTACCAGGAGGAAGGAAGACATTCTTATCACCAGAGACAGGGAATCAAGACCAAGAAATCTATACAAACAAACCATGTTAAATTAACCCTATCTTCCTCTTCCCTTCTCCACAATATACTACCTCTAGCCCAAACCATTTGTCTTACCAATTCTTCACAAATTTATTGTTTCTCTGTCTAAAAGATATAAAAACTTTCTGCTCTGGTCACTTCTTTGGGTCTTCAATTTCCTGTGAAGGCTCCCATGTACATATAAAAATTTAATAAATCTTGTATGGTTTTCTGCGAATCTGTCTTATGTCACTTTAATTCTTAGGCCCAACCAGTGACCCTAGGAGGGTAAAGAAGAACTTTTCCTCCCCTTCATCCTCATGACCCCATTGTCTGCATGTCATATTCAGTCTATATCTCCTGCTTACTCACATATACCATTAAGTAAAATGTGAACCCAAATAGAACCAAGTAGAACAGTGCTTCAGCCTCTGTGTTGACATTGACTCAAGAAGCGCACTCAGTTACCAATATACTTGATTGTGTTATTTCCCAACAGACATTTCCACATTTTAGCTACAATAACTTGTAAATACTCACCCAATTCAGATAAATTATAGCTACAACACTTCTCTGACCAATTGAATGAATCATTTTGATATACCTTGTCAAAGAAAAAAGTTACTATATAACATTAAGGAAACATTTATTGAACATCAGTTCCGACTCGAACATTGAATTAGAAGTACACAAGAAGTAGGAGTTTACTATGCCTTTGTTCTCCCACTTTTAAAGTTAAACAGATATGATCTGCCTGCAAAAGGCATGTTTTGAGACAGAATTAATTTCAAAATGTGAATTTGACCATAAAACAAAAAAGGATTGCCTAACTCAGTTGTACAGTCATGCATCGCTTAGTGACAGAGATGTGTTCTGAGAAATGCATCATTAGGTGATTTTGTCATTGTGTGAACATCATAGAGAGTACTTACATACCTAGATGGTATAGCCTACGACACATCTAGTCTACATGGTACTTATCTTATGGGACCACCATCATAAGTGCAGTCCATCGTTGACCAAAACACCATTATGTGACACATGACTATAACAAATGTAGACAAACATATTTCATAGATCTTTTCTAAAGCATCCGTATATAATTTTTACTGAATTTTAGAAACTTATTATTTACTTGTTGGTGAGAATTTACAATTTCTTCTTACTTGTATTCTATTATTTTCCATAATTGTTTGATTGATTGACTTAACTCAGTCACTCATCAACTATGTATTAAACACTGGTATAGATAGTACACTATACTAGGTAACTTTTAGTCAGTTTAAAGATAAGTAACAGAATCTTTCTTCAAAGAACTTAAAAATGTGATGTGTAACACTAGAAAATATCACCAACATAACAGTACAAGATATTGATGAGTATCATCAGAAAGGTAACAAATATGGGATTCACTGGTGAGAGAGAAAGAGACATTACATACATGAACTCACCTATTTATTCAATAAAATCTTAACAAAGAATTTACTACATGCCAATAATTGTGATAGGCATCGGGGATAAAGAGAGAAAAAAATAGAGTTCCTGCCTCTCAGGCCTTTACAAAATATGCATAACATCATAAAAATCTTCATGGGACTGGTGGCATTTGGGTCGTATGATAGACCATAGTATGTGTGATAAATCCTAAGCAAGGAAATACTGAAGGTAGGAGACAATTTAGAGGCTATCAGAGTAATCCAGACAAGAGATAATGAGGTTATGAATTTAGGTAGCTGTTAGATAATGCGGAGTTAGAAGCCAGATGTGAGAGGATTGATTGGACTAAGTACTCATTAAATGTGGGGGAGAAGAAGATGGAATAAATCAAATATGTCCCGGGTTAATCAGTGTGTCTAGGAGAACGATTTCTTTAATAGAAATACTGGATTTAAGAATAGAAATTTAATCTTGAATTAAATCTCAAGTTTCTCTTTAAATATCCCTTTAAGATAAATGATTATTGTGAAAAAGATAATCATTTGAATGATCTAGATTGAAATGGTAGAATATTGCATGTTGCCACTAAATTTTTAATTGCCAGGATGCTTCTTTCCATGCATCAGGGATTCAGACATTGGAGAAGCAAAATAGCATGAAGGTTGAGGGCCTGGGCTCTGGAATCAGATTGTCTGGATTTGAATCCTGCCCCTGCCACTTACTAGCTGAGTGATGTTGAGCCAGTTGCTTAACAGTGTGCACCTCTGTTCCTTCATCTGTAAAATGGAGATTATGGTAATACTGTCTATTTCACAAGATTCTCATGAGGAATAAATGAATTACTATACTTTAAAACAACGTTTGGCCCATCATAAGCCCTCAATACATCCACTCATTAGTCTTTATTCCCATGTGAACTAGACTGCTGAATGCCAGACTTAACTATGCGATTGACTACTTGACACCTAGCTTACACTCAACAGACACAAAAATGAATGTATTAGTACAATCCCTCTCCATCTTCCTAAAATGAACCTGCTCCTTCTCCCATATTCCTTTTGCAGAAGCCTGCATCAGAGAGTCTCTTTCTCTCCACAATTGTAATCAACTAGCAAATCCTGAAGACTTTATCTCCTTACCCATCTCCGACCTATTCTATCTGTCCTTACTCATGGACACTTCTGTGTTCAAACCACATTAACTCCCCTATGCAGCACTACAGTAGACTCCCAATTGGTCTCTGGCTTTCATATATTTCCACTATGTATTTGCCTAGACAATAGCTCTAAAGTCCAAAACTTAGCATGACATTCCCCTGATTAAAACTCAAAAGCTGACGATTCCACGCAATACAGAATAAACTCATCAAAGAAAGATCTTCCACCCCCTCCACATGCTTGGACCCCAGTGTACCATGACTTTAGTAGTCCAATCACAGTCTCGAGCCACATCACACTACTGGCAGTTCTTGGCCGAAACAATTGCTGCCAGCCTCCAGTTTTCATTTACACCATTCTTGTTGCCGATAATAGCTACTCCCCTCTGCTCCTCATTCCTCTTACCCTTGGAACTCATGGTCATCTGTCTAAATTCACCTCAAGGGTCATCTCATCTCTGAAGTCTTACCGATTACTCCTCCTTTTATCTGTCTGGCACCTTCCATGGTCCGTCTTCTCTGAAGCCCCTGTTATAACCTGCACGTTTGCCTATCAGAGCACATGTAACCCTAATTGAATCAATGTGTTTAAAGGTCCATTTCCCTTCCTTAGTCACTAAGCCTTTCAAATACACTTATGTGAATTTTTAACACTGCCTGGCACATGGGACATGAAATAGATGTTGAATAAGTGTTTGATACATAAGGGGAATTCATAACAAATTCAGTAAAGGTAACAGCCATAGTTTTCATAGAAGATAAGGCAATTAATCAGACTAGGAAAAGGATTGAGAGTGAGTGAGGATTTCCCGTCACTTAACAGATTCCTAAGATAAAAGCTCTAAAGCTCAATACTAGAGAGAAAAACATTTTTATAAAGAAACAAAAAGTAAGTTAAATTTCAAGTTCAAAATAATTTGTTTGGTGATTGGCATAAATTCTCATCAAATGTCTTTGTACCAATTATTTATTTCACATTTTTATCATCTTTTTCCAAACTAAAAATGTCATTAATAGAGTTTCACTCCTTCTTATTTTTCTCCTAAACTTAAATTTCTGCTAATAAATTCAGCCTGATCAAAACATCTTATAACTTCCTATTAGATGAATTTTCAAGTTGGGAGAAAATTAGCAATTAAGGTTTTTCCTCTCAATTATGTGCCTCTTTTCATAATCCTTGAAGAACGAAATAACAATTGTAATGAACTTTGAGATCTTATATCAAAATATATTAATTACTGAAGCACTATCTTTAATTCTTATAAATTTCCAGCCAAAACATTTCATCTTTCCCCTTCCTTTAATGTTGAAATATTTCATTTATATTCCAACTGAGATTATATTTTCATCAGAGAAAATATAAATGTACTAACTTTCTCTGACAATAGAAGAAAGAAAAAGTTATTATTATAGTACTGCAACACAGAAATCATGTAACAATGCAAATACCTCTATTCAAGAATATTCACTAATTCTTAGGTCAGTAACATAGGAAAGAATCTTCCAGAACCATTTAAACCTTTCTAATATAGATTCTTAATTACTCTGTAACTCCAAGTCATAATGAACCAAGTTATTTTGTAGGTAAACACAATCAGTATCTTGGTCCTTTTATAGGACAAGTAAGTTATTGGTAAGTCGGTACATTTCCCCATTAATGGCATAAAATTAAGTTAAAATACATTATATAAATGGTATTAACACACGCTGTGATTGAATCTCTTAAGAAAAATGGTAACATTAATTAAAGTTATGCACTAGTGGGTTCATCAGCAAATGCCCAGACTGACAGAGAAAGCTTAGAAGATAATTTATTCCTCTTTAGAAGTTAGATTGTAAGTTAGTGGTAGTATTCAAAAGAAAAAAAAATTCTATGAGTACCTCAATAGTTTGCAAAACCACTACACCACATAAGGACCAGGTTCATGATAAACGGCAAGTCTGAATCCCACACCCTAAATACTGCCCTAGTTTTTGCTTCTTTTCAATGCTCAACATCTCAAAGGAATTCTCTAAATTTCAATTTCAGTTCCCCATTTCTTCACTTAGTATCCACTCCACTATCATCTAGATTTTCTCTTCTCTGTAATGAAAGACCTCTTGCTAAAATCATAGATGATCTCATATTATGAAACCAAGAACCTTCCAACAGCACACGGTTAAGCACACTTCCCTCCTCAGCTTCTGAGACACTACATACCCTGGTTGCTTCCTCCATCTTTGGCTATTCAATTTGAGTCTCTTCTTCAGGCTTATCCTGCACTACTTAGACACTACATGTTGGAATTTCTTAACATCTGGTCTCAGGATGCTTTTCTTTACTCTGCTCTTTGCTTAAGTGATCTCAGCTATGATTACCTGGACCTCTTCTAGTGTCTCCATTTCATGATTTGCACCACCAGCCATCCTGTCAATTTATGCTACTCCATATCTCTAAGAGTTACCTATTCCTTTTGATTTCAACTGTCACTGCCAAAGTACGAGCCACCGGAATATCTTACCCTTATCAATGCAATTCACACCAAATTGGCCTCCCTGCCTTCTTGTTTTCTCCTTCTGAATTCTCCATACTTCTGCTAGAGTGGTCTTTTCAAAACGTGAATGAATACCACCACCACCACCACCCCCTCCTTAAAATTTAGAAAAGCCTTTCCATTGCTCTTAGGATTTGAATAAAATTTTAACTTGCCCTTCAAGGCTCTATCAGTTTGCTCCTACTCACCGCTCTAATCTCATCCCACACCAAAACCCCACCTCAGTCTCTGTGCTTCATCCACACTGCTCTTTCAGGTCCTTCGACTCAACGCTCCGACTCCCACGAGATCTGTGCAGGGCTCCCCAACACACACACCACTCTTCAGCCCAGTTAAAACCTCCTCCCCCTTTGGATTGCAGCTCACTGGTGACTTAACAGGAAACTCCTTCCATAAGTCCTCAGATACCCCTATAGGGTTGTCTTTATGGCAAGTGGCAAACTCAGAGGAACTGTAGGAAATGAGACATTAAAAATAAATTAATATGCTAGTTTACTGAGTCTGCTCATGATTTTTTTTTTAAGTAGTTAGTTACTTGGAATTGCTAGGCTTAGAGACTCACTTAATTTCTTGAAGAATCAATTTAGTAATCTCCTCAACCTCAAGTGTAACAGATTACGCTGACAAGCCACCTATCTATGTCAAACGATGAATTTAGAAGGAAATTCTCATAGTAACCATTTTGACACAAACAGTACTTGTCTGCTGTCAACTAGCCCTTTTTTTTAAGCACTCTAACCTTCTTCCTCCTGTTTTTGTTAAGTACATTGAAGTAAAACCCCTGGTAATTGACCAAGCTAGGCAAGAATAGACTTTTAATGGTTTTTCTCATTTTTGTCATAATTTTTTATTACAAATTTTAATTTCCACAAGTTCATTTTATGTCCCCCAGACTCTAAATGGACTTGAGAAAAAATATGTTTTAAAACTAAAACTTTTGAGTGCAACCAGCAGGAAAATGTCTGGGAATTATAATTTAAGAATAACCCAGGAATTTCTATCTTATCCAGACAAGAAACTCTCCCTCTTTTTACCTTGCATTCTTAATTCCTAGTTCAGTGCCAAGTTTAGTATTTAGTCTTTTAATTCGCTTTTTTCTTATATTGGGTGTGAAATATTTCATGAGAATAGTGTTCTGTGAATGTTAGAAGGATGCAAGGGGCCGGCCTTGTGGGTCAGTGGTTAAGTTCGCACGTTTCGCTCCTCAGCAGCCCGGGGTTCGCCGGTTCAGATCCCTGGTGTTGACATGGCACCGTTTGACAAAAGCCATGCTGTGGTAGGCATCCCACATATAAAGTAGAGGAAGATGGGCATGGATGTTAGCTCAGGGCCAGTCTTCCTCAGCAAAAAGAGGAGGATTGGCAGTAGTTAGCTCAGGGCTAATCTTCCTCAAAAAAAAAAAGAAGAATACAAAACATCTTTAGCATATTATATGGGATGAAAATTTAGTATATAGTAAGCCATATTAACAAACATCTAAAAATACATAAATAGGTCCATGAAAAATAACCAAAAATTCTAATCCAATTAAACAAAAAAAAAATCCCAGAATAAAACAAGAAGGAACACTATGCTATGAAATGTAAAAGTATGAGCAGAACCTGAATAATGCAGACAAGAAATCCAGTCTAGAACAGAGAAAGGCCCATGGCAGTCTAAAGGTTTTCATCAATTTCTTATCTAGGTAGAAATTGGAGATTGTTGTAAGAACCATATGTATATTTGTATTAACATTTGAGGATCTATATTGATACAGTGTTCGTTGTTCACATTCAAGAGGGTTGTTTCACTTACCATCAACTAATCATTTCATTGTCTCCTTCATGAAGTTCTAAGTTATGAAAACCCATCCAGAGGTTGTTACATAAGAGCACCGGGCCTAAGCAGACCCTACTTGACTATTGCCAAAATTCCAATGCCAATTGCAGGCACAATCAGGCAACATCATCCTTTAGGGATTATTGCCTTATCCTGGCCTATATCTATCTAGGCAGACAATTTCAAGACAATCTGGATATTTCTGTGAAGTGTGCTGATTAAAAAGAGCTACATTATAGAAACTGTTATGGAATAGTTCCTTATTACCGAAAATTAATAATAAAATACTCACCTTTCTTTCTTTTTAGCCATGTACTAAGAATTCACATATGATAATTTCCCTATTCTCAAAAGATAATGTAAAAGTTATTCAAGCTATTAGCAGCTTATTGCATAACTCTAAAAGGTCACATTCAGAAACTGGCTCACTACACACACATACACACACACACACACACCCCCACACATTCAGATTCATCCAAAGATGAACACTCAGAAATTTACACTTAAATGTTTTGATTTATTGCAAGAGTCCCAGAAGAGGACTTATTTCCAAAAAATAGAAGAAAGAAGATTTCTTAATTGATTTTATGAAGCTGGTATTACCCTCATACCAAAAGCAGACAAAGACATTATAGTCAAAGAAACCTATATCCCTCGTGAATATAAATGTAAATATATTAACAAAATATTAGCAAATAGAATTCAGTAATATATACAACCAGAGGCACTCACAACTGGAATATAGAACTATGACACAACTACATACTGGGGAGCTTTGGGGAGAAGAAGAAAAAGAAAGCAATAAAGGAAGGCTGGCAACAGATGTTAGCTCAGGCGCCAGTCTTTGAAAAGAAAATTCAGTAACATGTAAAAGAATTATATATCAATACCAAGTAAAAATGTAAATAATCCAATTAGAAAATGGGCTAATGACACAAAAAATCATTTCACCAAAGGTAATATGTAGATGGAAAATAAGCACATGAAACAACGTTAAGCAATTTAGAAATTAGGAAAATGTGATTAAAACTACAATGAGCTATCAATATACACCTATTTGAATGGCTAAAATCAAATATTATGGCAACATCAAATGCTGGCAAAATGTGGAGAAACCGGATCTGTCAGACATTACTTGTGGGAATGCAAATAGCCACTCTAGAAAACAGCTTTTCAGTTTCTTAACAACTAAGCATGAAACTACCACATGGCCAGGAATTGCCCTCTGCCGTATATTTCAGATAAATGAAGACTTACTCTCATGCAAAAACTGATACATGGATGTTTATTTGTATTATCCCAAAACTGGAAACAACTCAGATGACCTTCAACAGGTGAATGGTTAAGTAAATCTTGGTACATCCATACCATGGAATGTTACTAAGCAATAAAAACAAGCTATAGATACATGCAACGACCTGGATGAATCTCCAGAGAATTATGCTGAGTGAAAAAAGCCAACACCCAAAAGTTTACATACTGTATGATTCCATTTACATAATATTCTTGAAACGACAAATTATACAAAAGAACAGATTAGGTGTTGCCAGCGGTTAAGTAGGAAATACAGGCATGTGTAGAAACGGATTCACTATAAACACATAGACATATGGATACACATACACACAAATATTCTGATTCACTCAGAGCATCCTCAAATGAACGTTTTTGTTTTATTGCAAGAGGACCAGGAGAGAATATGTGCAGGGTAGAATTATACGTAGGCAGTATGGCTTTGGGGATTTCACACTTCTCCTCTTCAATCTTTTCTCCCATAACAGACAGCTAACTTCCCTCTTGGGGGTCTATCTTCCAAAGGACTACAAGGGCCTTTCCATAGAAGACTATCACCCAATCTCTTTACAGATATTATTTGTGGTGGTTTAAGATGTTATTGCCTCCCAGAGATACATTATTTTAAAAGGGGATTTTAAATTTGGAAAACATTGAAGAACCAGAGTAATGTATCTCTGTTGGTGGAATTGCTAGCACCAGATTGGGTTAGATTATTTGGGGCATATAGCCCTATAGAATTTCTTTAAAAATCATGTTAGGTAGACCACTCCATTCTGGAAAATGTGTGGATGCATCATATGCCGGCAGAAATGTGTGTCTGGATCAGCACAATTGATTCCCACTACTGGGAAAATAATTCAAATTTATGTCAACGTGATGGTGAGCCAGGAGTATTATTAACGTATATAAATGGATATATGAAAAGTAGCTTCCGTAAGGCAAATGAAAAGACAACCTGCTAATAAAGACATTATAAAGCAATCGATTCACCTGGAAAAGATTTTTTTATGGAGAATATATTAAAGAGAAAAATAATGCAGAGTTCATTAGTAAAGCTGAACTTACCATCAACCAAAGACTAAAATAAGGTCCCCAGAGGGTTCTAGATCATGCAGAACATTTTGAAAAAATCATTTATTTAAGCAAAGTCAATTTTAATTGCCACATCTGTACTGGCCCAAGGTAGGGCTTTTGTTTATCAAACAAAATTAAAACTTTGTTTGATCAGCATTGTGAAACCAGTCAAACTCCACAGTGGTTTGAGACCTGTTCAAGTCCACCGGGTGAGAAGGGAAGCTTACCAGGGAATGCTGTGAGCTCTCTTCATTTCCTTAGCTCTAATTCCAAATGGTAGCTCTGCTCTTTTGCTAACTTGAGCAAAGTGTGAAACCAGTGGGAAAAGAGCTTCAGAGGAACCCTGGCTACCTTCCCAGTTCCCCAAGTCCTGCGCCTCTCCTCACACCTTTCACTGTCTATTACAGAGACTCAGGCAGGGCTTCTGCGAGCTGTTGTCCTAGGGGATCTGACACTATCTAGTATGCAGGTTATTGAACCTGATCTCTGTTGAACAAGAGGAGACAGGCCCTGAGACTGTCTAGTGAGTGGTAGTTGTATCATTTAATGCTTCAAGCTTTGGGTCTTTGGAAAAACAGAAGAGGAAAGATCATTTTAACATTTTCCCTTTGCTTTCTGACGGTGCAGTTCTTAACTCAGTGAGTTAGAGACGGGCAAGCACAAATAACGCCTTCTCAGCCTTCTGGAAATGCTAACCGAAGATAAAAATGTTACGCAGTGGTACTTAAATTTTAATGCCATTTTGAAAATGAAAACCATGAGTTCCTAAGTGAAAACGATTACACTGCAAGATACTACTACAAATGCTATACAGATAAAGAAAGACATTTAAATGCAAGTGAGGTTGGCCCCTAACAGACTCCCTTCATTAGCACATCTCTCCTCCTCCCCAGTTCTATAACAGGGAAAGAATAGAGATTTGTTTAAGATGCTTATATTACTTTCCTTCTAGAATATTCTTTAGGTAAAGAGTGCTTAAGCAAGAATATGCATAAAGATAAGCTGTAAATTGAAATGAAGTTTAGGAAGAAGATAACGCAAGGTAAATAGCATGCAAAAAAGATATTAACTTGAAGGAAAAGAAAATGAAAATATTTTCTAAATGACTTTAACACATTCTGAAACTTATAAACTACCACTCATCCATAAAATAGTAAGGTAATATACTTACAGATTTCTAGTAAATATATGTTGTATGACCCATTTGTGATATTGGTTTAAATATTATTTTGAAAATTAAATTTAAAAACAAAACTGAAAAATCCACAGTCCTACAAGAGTGACACTCCATCTGGATACATGTTATCTTTGAACAGGCACGCAAACTTCCTTTACTAAATTATGTCAATTTTGAAGTGAAATGGCCAAACGTGTGACTTGCTGCTCACAGACTCTCCACGTTTGACCTGTCTACCCTGCCTTCCAAGAGAGAAAGCAATGGCAAGTCTTTATCAGCACAGTTTGCAGACTCTAGATAGCTATGCTTGGAGAACTGGATCGAGCCACTAAATCCACCTCTCCTTCCTCAGTCCCAGCCCACGTGCACACATGCAATCCGAAGAGCGGACAATGGAACGGGAAAAATTTTCAACCAAACCTCACCAGGGGAAAAATAAACAGAAGAAGAAAATGTTTCTTCAATCGCTAATATAAGTTACCAACTCTTTCTCATGAGAAAGTATTCACAAAGCTGTTATTAGAATTAATATTTTTCACTGCTCGAGAAGACTACCATGTCTAGCTTGCTTTCACTTCTAAGGAGAGGAGTGTCAAATCAATAAATGACTGCCATTTTGATGATTTCATAAATAAAATAATTATAAATATTTTTATTTGCTTCTTATTCTCGTAAATGCAACCGTTACCATTGGGATTAATTGCAAAAGAACTCGGGAAATGATAAATAGAGGGATTTGAGCTCTTTTAGATTAAGCAACAATATGTTAGAAGGAGAATTATTTCTAAAGTTTCGTTTTTTTTTATAGATGTTCTTTAATAGCTTACAATTTAGAAACTTTATTTTCATCTAAAATAAGTCCCATTTGTTGAAATCCTGAATCACAATTATCAGTTCCAAAAAAGGGAAGGAATTAAGATACAAATAATTATTTTTTCAGAGTATATTGAGTTGGCGTCTGAGCTCAATTAATAATTTCAAACAATTTGGAAGCAGTTTTCATATAATTTCATGTTCAATGAAAAATCCATTTGTAAACCATGTGTGACATTTGTTATAAATAGTACATTTATGCATATGTCCCTCTGTTTTTCCATTTTCCATCAACTGCTGCCTAACATATTTCTAGGAGGGCTGAAGCCTGCCATCGTCTGAAATCACTGGGATGTGTGAGTGGCATGCATCATCCAGATTTCCATAACTTTATGTTCTGCATGGGAATCTAAAGAGGACATTTAAAGAACCTGCTGGAGGTTAGAAGATGTGTTTCTTTATGGCAGAGGCTTTATATAAAGAGCTGGTTTCTTTAGACTCCTGTCAAAGGATATTCATGCCTGCATTGAATAGCAAATATGCTAAGCGCTAGGAGTGTATGTTAAGCTTTGGTCAGGCTGATGTGCCGTTTTAATTGCTCTTTCACTGAGACATCATAAAGTTTGAGGGAAAAAATATATACATATATATTGATCAACATGGAGATGGTTTTATTTATTTATTTTTTTTTGAGGAAGATTAGCCCTGAGCTAACATCTGCTGCCAATCCTACTCTTTTTGCAGAGGAAGACTGGCCCTGAGCTAACATCCATGCCTGTCTTCCTCTACTTTACATGTGGGACGCCTACCACAGCATGGCTTGCCAAACGGTGCCTTGTCCACACCCAGGATCCGAACCAGCGAACCCCTGGCCACCGAAGCAGAATGTGCGAACTTAACCACAGCGCCAGTGGGCTGGCCCCAACATGGAGACGTTTTTGCTTTAAGAAAGATAGAAGGAAAATGAGAATGTCTTTCTTCCATTTCTTATTAATTGTATAATCCTAAATCTTTATTACTGCCACAACACAACTTTATAAGATTATCCTATACTACCTGTAGTATTAAACATTAACATAAACATAAAGGAACTAGTAAGTGGCGCATCAATTTTTCTTGAGGGATAGCTATGACTAGAGTATGCATTGTTTAGTCAGTCTCCCTGGTTAGTGTGCTCTGCTAACTAAGCTTCATCCAGATTATAACCTCTATAGCCCCTGAGTTACACCTATTGCTTTGTTCAGGGTCTCATAATCTACACAGAAAGCCACTGTGTGTATATGTTTGTGTGTATTAATGCTGCTGCTCAAAGCTGAGAGTGTGTAGCAGGATCAATAAAAATCCATCGCTAGGAATAGAAAGTCAGTTATAACTACTAATTGTGGGTCAGCAGCTTTATTTTTGCATACAGCTAAAACTATTGAAATTGACAAAAGAAAGAAAAGTATGATCTCTCTTTCTCTGAGAATTTAAAATCTGATATAGGGTGGAAAGTGCAGGGAGGTTAGTTACTCACAAAACTATATAAAAACAAAAATAGCAGAAATATAAAATACACAGACAAGATCAGCTCTCTTGTACAGAGATTATATGAGTGGGATCAAAAAAGCCACGGTTCTCCTCACTGCTCGACTCTCCTCTGCATTCATTGGTGACTACAGCTCAGGACTTCATCCATCACAAGTACATGTGTCACCTATTACATCCATGATTTAGTATGTATGAGGAGGACATCGTTTCACACGTTACCATAAGACAAGAAATCATTTTTAATACATACAGATTATTTTAAAAAGGTTTTATTTTTATGTTTTTGACATGAAGATTTTATTTTTGCTTTCAACTTTATACTGTTGGGGATGATCCTTAGAGACTAGTGTGTAAGAATAGGGTTAGGGAGGGGGTGAGATTAATAATCAATTATGCTGTGATTAATACCCACTAATCTATTCATTTATCAAGGGAAGAGTTTAGAATTATGTAGTCTTTTCTCTCCGACATTGTATGCGATGCACCTGCCTTCTTGCCTAGCCCATAGCAGCATGCTATTAATGATTGTTAGTTCCTTTTATTTCTATCTTCATCTGTGTTTGTAAGGTTGAAAGATTTCACTGGGCTTTGTGAAAAAATGAAGAGGTCCAGCAACATTCTGAAGCATTTATTTCTAACTCTCATTCATTCTACCAATATTTATGGAGTTGTTATTACATGCCAATTCTTCCTATATTGGTGCAGTCTATGAAGCTCAGTCTAGAGATAAAACAGACAAGTAAAGACGGCATTGCAATGTGGTTTTGTGAACATTAACAGAGATGGAACAGGGATCCATAACTACTTTGGAACAGGCTAAGAAGAGGGTTGAGGGGGAAGACAGTCAAGTCAGAGAGAGCAGACAGTATAAATCCCCATAGAAAGGGGTGGAAAGCATGGAACGTTCAGTAGTCAAAGGAGTCCAGGAACTAAATGGATTATGTAAAAGCCACATTTCAATGATATAAAGACCAACCAAGATCCCAAATTGCCAAATTATGAGAATTCTGGATTAGCTGCAGAAATATAATTTTCTACATGACAAAGAGGCTGCTATATGGTCTAAATTATGGGTAAATATGGGTCACCTAAATAGCCAGGTGTGACACAGCTAAATAAATGGCTTTTCAGTGAAGTAAAACTAAAACCTCACAATATCATCTTTCAGAAATTATTCTTCTTATACCATTAGAGAGGTGATTGAAATATTTATTATATGTATCCTATCATTTTTTCTTCTTTTCTTTTTGCTGAGGAAGATTTGCCCTGAGCTAACATTTGTTGCCAATCTTCCTCTTTTGTTTGAGGAAGATTAGCCCTGAGCTAATATCTGTGCCAATCTTTCTCTATTTCATATGTGAGTTGTCACCACAGCACAGTTGCCAATGAGGGGTGCAGGTCCATGCCTGGGAACCGTACCCAGGCCGCTGAAGCAGAGTGCACTGAACTTAACCACTAGGCCAGGGGGTCAGCCCCTCATAATTTTTTTCTTAATGGAAACAATTTTAATAGAAAGATCTCCAACTGATGTATGATGTTCACATTAATTCATTATTTTATAGGACTTCTTTAGTGATACAATTTATTCTGCACTGAGCTCATAATACCCTTCATATTAAATTATTCTCAATGTAACAGTTGAAGTCAGTCTAATGTTAAAGATGCTTGTTAGTGGCTGAAGCTGCTGATTGGGTACTGAATAGGCAGAGAGGGACTCTGTCATTTTCTGTAATGCATACAAATGAACAGTTTATAGGCTAAGAATACTGATGTTTGTACACAGAAATAAAATCATCTCTTAAAAGTACATTTATTTACATATATTTTAACATGATGATGTTTGACCTTTACTGAAAACACTGCCATGCAGAACATAGCTAAGATATTTTTAGCATGATTTCTTCAAAATCTTTTCCTTTGTGCTTATAATATTTTCTGAAAAAAGATAAAGGGCTCGTTAACTATCTTGGTAAATAGAAAAAAAACAGGTGAAAGGATGAGTCTCATATTAATTTGAGAGCTGACGTTTTGGCTGTGAGAGGTTCTGAGCACAGCCAAAACAATCTTTTTGTATCCCTTGATTTTTATATCTTGATGGAGATTTATTAAACCACATTCTTTTTCTGATTGGCATTTTTTCTTAATTTTATTAATTGCCTTATTGGAAATCCTAACCTCTTACTGCTGTCAATTGTAACAAAATTGGACAAGCAGAACAAAACAAAAAAAAATCATTGCGATTTGAGAATGACTTTTTGTTCAGTAAGTGGATTCACCTCCAACAAATCAAAATGAAGAATGATGATTTTCTGGAACATTTAAAAGACTAAGTACCCACAGAGCAAAGTTAAAAGCCAGCAAAGTGGAGAATAGCTAATATAATTTATGACACATATCCTAAAACATAGAAAACTTTGGATATAAAAAGAGCATTAACAAATTTAAGAAGAAAAGTCTCTAACTAATAGTTGACTTGCAAAAATATAAAATATGCCACAGAACGACAAAAAAGCAGTTATTTAAGATTTACCAAATTGCTAATTTGATAAATTAAATGCGTTCATTAAGAATGAAATATTAGGGGCCGGCCCCGTGGCCCAGCAGTTAAGTTCGTGCGCTCCACTTCAGCAGCCCAGGGTTTCTCTGGTTTGGATCCTGGGCGCAGACATGGCACCACTCATCAGGCCATGTTGAGGTGGCATCCCACATGCCACAACTAGAAGGACCCACAACTAAAAGTATACAACTATCTACTGGGGGACATTTGGGGAGAAAAAGCAAAAAAAAAAGAGAGATTGGCAAGTTGTTAGCTCAGGTGCCAATCTTTAAAAAAAAAAAATTTAAAAAAAGAATGAAATATTAATAAAGTAATGCTGACAGGTAACATTAAATGTAGAAATATATGAGTCGTCCAAGGTTAAAAAAAAAAAGAAAAACATTGATTAGTGGCTGGTGGAATTAGATGATGGAAAGTATGATAAAATTTGTACTAAATTCAAAAAACTTTTTTCTTTCTTTTTAATTGAAGTCATGAGTACATGCAGTCAGGATATCAGATTCTGTATTCAAATCTTCTGTCAAACCTTCACCTAAAGGAGGGAGCGAGGTAATATCCAAGAGCCCCATCGGATCAGACCAGCTTGATGGTTATCCAATCAAGGAATAGGAAGGGAGTGGCACAGGGGCAAAGGCAGAACCTAGCTTGCACTCCCTGAGATAAAATGTCCACATACAGAGGATTTTTACTGCCTCATGTGCTAGGTTCAAAAAACTAGTCTGTGGGGGCCGGCCAGGTGGCACAGCAGTTAAGTTTGCACATTCCCTCTTTGGTGGCCCGGGGTTTGCTGGGTGCAGACCTGCACATCACTTGTCAAAGCCATGCTGTGGCAGGCGTCCCACATATAAAGTAGAGGAAGATGGGCACGGATGTTAGCTCCGGGCCAGTCTTCCTCAGCAAAAAAGAGGAGGATTGGTGGCAGATGTTAACTCAGAGCTAATCTTCCTAAAAAAAAAAGAAAAATTAGTCTGTGTTCTAGAGAAGTCTACAAGTAATGTGCATGTAAAGGGAGAAAGTAAATATAAATTGTCCACAACCTATATCCTATTCTTTCTTTATAGTTATCAAAAGAAAAGACTTTATCCTCTTTGAGTATACCTTGCATGAAAACTTCCACCAGAACAATTATCAGCGTAAAAGCAAAAGTAAGCGTGACAATTTCATGTGGACAAATATGAAATTTTTAAACTCAGGCATTGATTTGGAATTTAAGATAGGCTGAAACAATTTAAGTTAGTTTACTGTGGAAAAAACAATATTAAGAAAAGTCCCGATGAATAGTGCAGTATATTAGAAATAATAATGGGTCTAAGAGGAGCCCTAATTTTAGTCTTAACTCAACACTTGCTCAATGTGTGAATTTAAGTGAGTTGCTAAAACTTTTTGTGCAAGGATTCCATTATCTTTATTAATCCTAGAGAATGGTACATAATTAGGCCACCAACAAATGGTTGAACAAAAGCCCTTTTTAAAAAATGTTATTTGGCAAATGTAAACAAATTTGCATTTGAAAAGATAAATATCAGCAAACTTAAAAGACAAAGAAATTTTCTTTGAAACAGTTTGTATTCAAACAATGACTGACCCAATGGATAATTATATAAATATGTAAATACTATTTCATACGATATTTCATATAAATTGTCCCTGTAAGCATTTGCATGTGAGGAATAAAATTGAAATTATTTTTAAATCGTTTTGTTACATACTTGCTAAGTCGCTATAATTATTGAAAGCGCATTTCTAGGTTGGGTAATAAGTGCAGTGACACGTTTTTCTAAAAACCAGCACCAACAATGATGTAGATCAAAGTAACAGAAATATTATTGTGTATTTCTGATGATAACCACTGGTAGGTACATAATCTGTTGAACAGGAAAACACATACATTAAGTTACTATAGTGAAATCATGTGTTAAAAAGGAAAAGAATTACAAACATTCCATTTAATTGAACACAATTAAAATCTTGTCTATCTGAAATCTGCTTTCGCTGTCTTCTAGAGGAGCACTGGATCCAGAAATGAACACACATGTTTAAAAAAAAATGAGAGGGGCTTGGGTAGACTTTTTTTAATAGCAGAAAAATACTTGCCAATTATGTAGCCATAGGATACCTTGCTGTTAGCACACTAGCCAGAGGAGTTCCGCAATCTGAGAGAAGGGAATAAGGGAGCATTTACTTTATGTAAAACTGTGTAAGAAAACATGACTAGCTAAGCCATGAATAAAACACACTCTTCCCATTGTAATATCAAAGGGTTAGGTGAACCACAGGGATCCCAAACTACATTTAGAGAAAAATAAAAGGCAGAATTTTGAAAATGCTGCACTGTTAAAAGATAAAGTGAACATGTCTCCATTACTTGAAAAGGTTGAGCACAGACGAATAGCCATACTTTACTACAATGTTAGTTTATCAGCATTGTCTGGCATCAGAATACTGAATGAGCAGAAGTTCAAAAATCTATGCAGATGAAAAGTTATCCAGAACTCTACAAAGCCATCTAAATTGGTGCCCCTGGAGCTATAGTGATAGCTAACATGAATGGAGAAATTTCTACATGCCAGGGACTGTGTTAAGCAGGAAACTTTCAAAGGAAGTTCTGAATATTTCTCGTTTTTCAGAGATAAGGAAACCGAAGTATCTAGGCAAAATGCAGAGCAGGTAGTAAGTGGCAGATCCCGGACTCAAATCCTGACCTTAAGCGTAACACTAGGTTACGCCTGCGGAGTACAGTGATCCACCTTTCAGTGATTGTTGACAATAAACAGACAGCACTGTGCCTGTTTCTAAACCAATATTAATAGAGAAGGCTTTAGGAAGTATAGGCATTTGCCTACATTTGAGCACATTTGCTAACACTGAGTGTTTGTTTGTTAGAAGGATGGCCTTTGGAAATTTAAAATGAGATGTTGTTAAAAAAAATTATAGGTAATTAATTAAAATCAGTTAGACATCTTAATTATTTACAATTGCCAATTTTTGCCAAATTTCACTTGAGAAGTATTAAGTTGGCAGAATTTTTGAAAAATAAGTATAAATTGAGTTATTACACTTAAAATGCAAGAAACTACTGCAAATGAACATTTTAGGCTGTTGGAAACTTTCATCAACGTAAGCTTTCAAAAATGTTAAGAATTTACCCATGGCTTACACAAAGCAAGTCAGTAACTGGATGGGGAACATTTTGTTTTGTTTTGTTTATAGTGCTTTGTCTTATACATGTAGTGAAATACTATTAGATATAAATCGCTACAGGCCAAGGAAAAAGAAATATGTCTACTGCTGAAGACTCTTAGGCCCTTTCCTGAGGAAGAAGTTTTATTGTTTCTGAATTATTTTTTAATTGACATATTAATTCCTTGTTACACATTCACACGCCATTGTAAGAAATATTATAGATTGTTCCCATGTATGTTTTTCCCAGTTTCCCCCAATGATAACAATTTGCAAAACCATAGTATAATATCACAACCAGGATGTTGACATTGATACAATCCCCTAATCTTATTCAGATTTCTCCAGGAGAATTTGTACTCATTTGCGGGTGTGTAAGTATTAAGTTCTGTACAGTTTTATCATTTGTGTAGGTTCGTGTATCTACCACCACAGTCAAGATACTGAACACTTCTCACACAACAAGGAAAATCCCTTTTGTTGCCATTTTACCATCACACCTATCTCCTTCCTGCCACCCCTATCCCTAATCTCTGGCATCTACTAAACTATCCTCCATTTCTAAAATTTTGTCATTTCCAACATGTTATATAAATGTAATTACAACTTGTAATCTGGTCACTCAGCATAATTCCCTGGAGATTCATTGTTTGTTGCATGTATGTATCAATAGCTTGTTTCCATTCAATTGCTCATTAATTCCATATTGTGGATATACCATGGTTTGACCACTCCCCCATTGAAGAACATCTGGGCTCTTCCCAAGTCTTGGTTATTACTAATAAAGCTGTTATGAACAATTATGTCGAGGTTTCTGTGTGAACATAAATTTTAATTTCTCTGGAATAAATGCCCAAGAGTGCAAATGTTAGGTCACATGCATGTTGTATATTTAGTCTTTTTAAGAAACTGTTAAATTGTTTTCCAGAGTAGATGTGCCATTTTACCTTCTCACCAACAGTATATGAATGATCCAGTTTCTCCATATCCTCACTAGCATTTGGTGTTGTCGGTATTTTTTATTTTAGCCACTCTGATAGGTGTGTAGTATTACCACTTTGTGGTTTGAATTTGCATTTCCCAAATGAGTAACAATGTCAAACATCTTTTCACGTGGTTATTTGTCATCTGTATATTTTCTTCAGTGTAATATCTGTTCATATCATTTGTCCATTTTCTAATTTGATTATTTATGCTTTTTACTGATAAATTTGAGATGTCTTTATATAATATGGACATTAGTCTTTCATCAGATATATGATTTACAAATATTTTCTCTCATTCTGACCCTTGTCTTTCATCATCTTCACGTGGGCTTTCCAGAACAGTGTTTAATTTTGATGAGATTCAACTTACCAGTTTTTCCTTTAATAGATTATGTTTTTGTGTCATGTCTAAAAACTCTTTCCCTAGTTGAAGATCCTCAGGATTTTTCTCCTAAGTTTTGGTTTTTTGTAAGAGTTTTATAGTTTTCCATTTTCACTCAAGTCTATGATCCATTTTGAATTAATTTTTGTATAAGATACGAGTTTACCATCAAAGTTCATTTTTTGCTTATGAATATTCAATTGATCCAGTATCATTTGTTGAAAAGGCTATATTTTTCTTTTGAATTGCTTTTGCACTTTGTCAGTAAACAACATATTTATATGGGTCTATTTGGGGTCCTGCATTCTGTTCATTAATCTATGTTTCTATCCTTCCACCAATATCACACTATGTAACCCTTAATATTTAGTAGAGTAATTCTTCCTACATTATTTTTCTTGTTAAAGATGGTTTAAGCTATGCTAGGTCCTGTGGCTTTCCATACAAATTTTAGAATGAGCTTACCCATATCTACAAAAAATTGTTTTTGGGATTTTGATAGGAACTGTGATAAGCCTGTATATCAACTTGGAGGAGAATTGATATCTTTACTATGTTGAGTCTTCTAATCCATCAACATGGTACATTTCTCAATTTATTTAGGGCTTCTTTGATTCCTTTCACCAATATTTGTAGTTTTCAGCATGCAAGTCTTATTTATGTTTTGTTAGATTTAGATCTCAGAATTTCATTTGTTTTGGATGTAAATGTAAATGGTATTGCATATCTAATTTTGGTGTCTATGTGTTCATTGCTACTATATATAAATACATTTGATTTGTGTGTACTTACCTTGTATCCTGTGGCCATGCTGAATTCACTTATTCTAGGCAATTTTTGGCAGATTCCTTGGAATTTTCTATGCAGATAATAACGTCATCTGTGAATAGATATAGTTTTATGTATTTATTTCCAATCTGCATGCTTTTCATTTCTTTTTCTTAATATATTGCAGTTGCTAGAACTTCCAGTAGTATGTTAAATAAGAGCAGAGAAAGTGAACAGCCTTGCTTTTCTTCCAAAGTTTAGGGGGGAAGCTTTCAGTCTTTCGCCATTAAGTATGTTAGCTACAGGTCTTTTGTAAAAGCTCTTAATCAAGTTTGGGTTATTACTCCATATTCCTGGTTTGCTAATAGTTTGTTTATCATAAATGAGTGTTGGATTTTGTTAAATTTATCTGTGTTAATTAATATGATCACACGATTGTTCTCCCTTAGCAAGTCCATCTGGTGGATTACATTGATTAATTTTCCAAAGCTGAACCAGCATTGTATACCTGAAAAAAATCCCACTTGGTCATGGTGTATAATTATTTTTATACATTGTTGGATTTTGTCTGTTAACATCTTGTTGAAAATTTTTGTGTCTAAGTTCACAAGAGATATTGGTCAGTAGCCTGCTATTTTTTTTGTACTGTCGTTGTCTGGTTTTGGTATCAGGATAGTATTGGCCTCATAAAATAAGTCGGAAAGTGTTCCCTCCTCTTCTATTTACTGAAAGAACTTTTATAAGATTGGTGTTAATTCTTTACATGTTAAGTGGAATTCTCCAATGAACCCATGTGGGCCTGGAGATTTCTTTTTCAGGAGATTTTGAATTATGAATTCAATATATTTTATGGTAATATGACTATTCGTATTATCTATTTCATCTTTATTGAGTTTTGTTAATTTGTGATTTTTGTGGAATTGGTTCATTTCTTCCAAGTTGTCAAATTTACAAGTGTAAATTTGTATTCCCTTATTATCTTCTTAAGGGCTGCAGAATCTGTAACAATATCCCTTATTTCATTCCTTATATCGATCATTGTGTCTTCTTTCTTTTTATTAGTGTCAGTCTTGCTGAATGTTGCTCAATTTTATTGATTTTTAAGAACAAGGTTTTGTTTCATTTGTTTTTCTCTACTGTGTTCCTGCTTTCAATTCTACTGATATCTGCTCGATATTATTTCCTTCCTTCTGCTTGCTTTAGGTTTATTTTGCTCTTCTTTTTCTAGTTTCTTGAGATAGGAACTTAGGATCTTGATTTCAGATATTTATTCATTACTAATATGTATTTAATGGTGAGGATTTCCACTCATCATTGCTTTAGCTGAGTTCCACAAATGTTAATATGTTGCCTTTTTCTTTACATCCATATCTGTGTATTTTCTTATTTCCTTTGAGACTTCCTTTTTGACCCTTGGATAATTTACAAGACTGCTGTTTAATTTCCACGTGTTTAGAAATTGTCCTGTTGCCTCTCTGTTATTGCTATCTAATTTGATTCCATTATGGGGAGAAAATATACTCTGTATGATTTCAATTATGTTAAATTCTTGAGGTTTGTTTTATAGCAGAGGACATGGTTTATCTTGATGAGTGTTCCATGGACACTTGAAAAAAATGTATATTTTATGGTTGTTGGGTGAAGTCTTCTTTGCACGTCAGTTAGACCCTGTTGCTTGATTGTATTATTCAGATATTCTATACCCTTGCTGATTTTCTGTCTAGTGTTTCTATCAGTTGCTGAGAGGCAGGTGTGCGGTCTCCAATTATAATTGGAAATTTGCCTATTTCTCCTTTCAGCTCTATGAGATTTTATTTCATGTATTTTGAGGCTCTGATTCTTGGCACATAAACATTTAGAATCATGTTGTTTTCCCTATGGATTAGACATTTCATCATTACATAATATCTCTCTTTGTCTCCAGTAATTTTATTTTCTGTGAAATCTACTTTATCAGGTATAATATAGCTATTCCTACTTTTTTAAATTAATGTTTGTCTGGTCTACCTGTATACATCCTTGTGCTTTCAATCTATCTTTGCCATTAAACTAAAAGTGAGTTTCTCTTAAGAAATACATAGATAGATCATGTTTCTTATTCTTTCTGCAATTTCCACCTATTTATTTTAATTTACATTAAAGATAATTATCAATATGTTAACGCTTACATCTTCCATCTTATTATGTATTTTCTATTTGGTTCTTCCTGTCTTTATTCTGCCTCTCTGCTATTGCCTTCCTGCTGTAATTAAATATTTTTAGAATTCCATTTTCATTGTTAGTGTTTAAGTATATATCTTTGCACAGAGAGCCTGCTCTATTTTATATACAGAAATAGATGCTATAGATATCAATGATATAAATAGATATAGATATGATATAGATATAGATACAGAGATATGTAACTTCCAGTCTACCGAGATCAACATCTTACCACTTCCAATGAGGTATGGAAACCTCACTTCCATTTAGGTCTCTTCTCCTTGCCCGGTTTTAAATATAATTGTCTTGAGTATCAGATAATGGCATAAAGTTTGCTTTGATTATTAACTATAACTATTAAAACTCACAGGAAAAAGATAGTCTTATGTATGTACCCATATTTCTGCTCTTTCCATTGTTTTTTCTTCCATCCTCATGCTCCAAGATTCCTCCTTTTTATCACGTCCTTTCTGTAAAATTTCCTTTTCCTTTCTGTAAGATTCCTTTAGCCAATCTTTAAGAGATCTTCTAATGACAGGTCTTCAGTTTTCTTTCATCTGACAATGTTTTTATTTCCCCTTTATTCATGAAGCATAAATTTGATAAACATTGAATTTGTGCTGATAGTTCTTTCCTTTGAGCACTTTAAAAATATTGTGCCACTTCCTTCTGCTCTCCAGGGTTTCAGATGAGAAACCTGCTGCCATTTGATTTAGGATTACCTATAGGTAATAGGGCTTTTCTCCTGGTTCCTTTTAAGGATTTTTATTTATCTTTAGTTTTAAAATTATTTATATTTCTTGGCATGTACTTCCTTGAGCTTACCTGTTTGGGCTTCTCTCAGCTACTTATATCTGGAGGTTTATCTCTTTCACCAAATTTGGGGAGTTTTAGCCATTATTTCATCAAATAATCTTCCAGCCCCATTGTCTTTCTTCTCTCCTTCTGGAACTCTGACAATATGAATCTTGGATCATTTACTATCATGTCACAGGACCCTGCCTCAGTTTATTTTTTTCAATCTATTTTCTCTCTATTGTTTAGATTTGGTGAGTTTTATTATTCTGTCTCCCAATCTGCTAATTTAATCCCTGTTATCTCCACTTTACTATTGAATCCATCCAGCAAGTTTTTAGTTTCTCTTACTTTATCTTTGTATAGCTTCTATTTGGGTCTTTTTTATAATTTCTATTTCTTTGATAATATTTTCTATTTTTTTGCTTCAAGAGAATTTCTAATTGCTTGTCAAAGTATTTTTATAGTGATGCTTTACAATACTTGTCATGTAATGCCAACATCTCATTACTCTTGATGTTGGCATCGGTTGATTCTTTTTCCTCATTCAGGTTGTGATTTTCTTGGTTTTTCATGTGATAAGTGAATTTTTATTGTATCTTGGACATTTGTCTATTATTTAGGAGACTCTGCATCCTATTCACATCTTTCACTTTAGTGGGCAGTCACCCTGTTTAGTTTTAGCACATGCATCTGGCTTAATGTTATAGGCTGTAGTTCTAATGGCAGTTCAGTTCTCAGGATCTTTGTGATATTAGTTTGGTTTGTTCTGTTTATTTGGCTTTGCTGGGACTCCCACTGGTCCCTGCTGGTGGTGTCTGAGGTCTTCTGGGTGCCTCTCTGTGCAGGAGGGGCCTGGTGGTATCCCCCTACCTTTGTCCAACTGCTCCAACATCTTAGCCTGTGGGGACAAGGAGGCTTCCCATACTATGTGACTTGCTGTGACTGTGGTTCCATCTGACCACCCTGATGTCTCTGCATCAGAGAGGAGAGTATCATCCTATGGGGAGAAAGAGGCTTCCCAGACCAGACCACCTGCTGTAGCTGGGTCTATCCTGCTAGTTCTGCCCACCAGCTTCAGTATCTTTTCATAGAAAAGATAAATGTCGGGGCTGGAAAGGAGGAGAATGTCTCTCCTGGCTAGTTGTTCTAGCAGGAGTCCCAGTTGAGTGGTGGTGGTGTTAGGCTCCCCTAGCATTGTCAGAGGGATTCCCACTGGATCTAGGAACAAATGAGCCTACCTTGGCTGCCTTCACTTGCTATCTTGAGGGTCTAGAAATATCAGGTCTGGGTAGGCTTCCTTTGTTGTGTGGGAGGATGCAGAATGCTCTGCTTCTGTGCCCTTCCTCTGGTCCTGGAGTCTTAAGCCAACTCACCTTTTACTATCTTTTTGAGTTATCTTTTCGTTATCTCTTGTGCTTTATAGTTGTGCTTAACAGGAAGGGGCAGGGAAAAATGAGTCCACACTATTTCATCCTGGCTAGAAGTCATGACATAATGATATTTTGAAAAATATATCCACAGTGCAATGCTGGCAAAGGCTGGACACGGCTCTGAATGAGAGCAGCTTTCTCAGACAGGAACTAAGACTTGCCAGCTAGCAGGATCCTTCCCAATCCCTATGCTCTCTGCTCACAGCATAGCTTCCCCAGAGGAGTGGGGCATCAAGAACACTGCTCATAGCATCTCCTCCTTACTTCTACCCCTGTCTTGAACACATGCCCCATTCTAAATAATCTCTGAAAAGTGGAAATCTACTTCCAGTCAAGAACACAGGCTAGGAATTACTTTTAAACCATTTTTTTCTCTCCTTAATATGACATCATTGACTCAAAATATGGATCAAAATGCAAGTCATGGGGCTGGCCTGGTGGTATTGTGGTTAAGTTTGAGCACTCCACTTCCGTGGCCCAGGGTTCACACATTTGGATCCCAAACACAGACCTAGCACCACTCATCAAGCCACACTGTGGTGGCGTCCCACATAAAAGAGAGGAATATTGGCACAGACATTAGCTCAGTGACAATCTTCCTCAAGCAAAAAGAGGAAGATTGGCAACAGATGTTGGCTCAGGGCCAATCTTCCTCAAACACACACACAGAAAAAGCAAGTCATTATAATAAATGTTAATCCAGAGTGATTTATTATTCAGCCACGTATCATAATTTTTAATCTTATCCCCCCAGAAAGACACAATTTTTGCTGACATTTGTGCCTGGACTGCTGCTCAAACAGGGGATAAAGCAACGGATCTAACACTACATCTGATGAATCGTCAACATTTATTTGGATTGAGACCAATGTGTAGAATTTGCAATAAGCTACTTCCAAGTTGTACATGTGCATCCTCTTCCTTACCCTCCATCGACTATACATGCAAGCTAAGTAAATGTGGTCAAGTGAATATGCTAGTCAGTGGTCTGTTGGGTCACTGGTGCATAAATCAGAGCCAGGGCTCTGAATGGTGTGCATTCGGAATACACTGATGACAACAGCAGGGAAATTGGTTTTCTGGGAGCCAGGAAGAAAAATGCTGCATCCATATGGTCTCTAATTAATTGTACAGAAAGGCAGCTATGTGATTGTGTCCTGGCATGCAGTTGTATTTGTTTCCTTTGGGAGTCTAAAAGAAAAAGATGACTTCTAGGGATGTTTTTAAAAAAAAGCAAGTTGCAGGGACAGGGCTTACAGAGCTTCACATGTATTCATCCCCATGCCCCACGTCATCACTATTAAGTCTATATCTGTGTCTTAGCTCTGGCTGCTACAACAAAATCCCAGAGCTGGGTGGCTTCAAAAACAGACACTTTTATTTTCTCACAGTTCTGGAGGCTAGAAGTCTGAAATCAGGGTGCCAGCGTGATTGGTTTCTGGTGAGGCCTCTCTTCCTGTCCTGTAGACAGCCACTTTCTCACTGTGTCTTCATATAGCAGTGAGAGAGCAAGCTGGTGTCTCTTCTTACAAGGGTACTAATCCCATCATGAAGGACTCACCCTCATGACCTCATCTCAACCTAATTATCTTCCAAAGGCTCCATTTTCAAATACCGTCATGTTGGAAGTTAGCACTTCAACATGTGGATTTGGGGGGGACACAATTCAATCCATAGCAATCTGCAAATCTCTAGGTGCCTCCATGGGCTATTATAGCAACTGTCATGCCTACCAACCACCCTGAGTCATCAACACTAGGTGAATTAGTGTTACCAGTCCCACATTTAAGGAGTGAGTAAATTATAGTTTATAGATACATACATAGATAGATAGTATATGTAGAGTAATACATTATAGGAAAACTCCGTACACTACGAAAAATGTAGAGATAAAATATTTGCAATAGAAAAAGGAACTTTTACTATTCAGTACACTCAAAGGACATGTTTTAGTAATGTCGGTGTATAATAAAGCAATTTTTTCTTTCCCTTTCCACTAGTTCATTTCTCTCTGCCTGTAAGCATATGCCAACAGCCCCCTTCTAAATCAAACGCTCTCTCAACCCTGCTCTCACTTCTAACTACGGACTTCTCCATTACTAGGGCTTGTACCTACAGGGCGGTCCTCTTTCCACTTTCCTTCATATACCCCTATAACAGGACCATTTGACTCCAAAGTTTTGTAACTCAGATTTTCATGCACACATCACTGATCTTTTCTACTTGAATTTGCTGACAGATAGCAGCAAATCCAGGCCTAAGCTGCCAAGCCCTAGAACATACGCAGAGAACTGATTAGATTCACTTCCCTTTCACTCTCTAATGACCTGGAGACGCACACAAGTACACATCTCCAAGCCAATTTCTGTGATGAACAAACATGATCAGGTTGCCCCTACTGTGTTCTGGACCTGGACGAGAGTTCAAACAGATGTCCTGCTTGGATGTAGAGGAACACGCATATGTCTAGCTAGGAAGATGGATACGGGGAAGAGGTCCATGCAGGCACTGAATGTGAGATGATAAATTCTGGGGTTACTGGAGTATGGTTTAGAATGGCGGGGGGGCCATAGGTTCTGAGTGGAAACAAACTCTTAGAACCAGAAAATCTTCACACTGAGAGGAGAGGTATGGTTAGAGAAGAATACGAGTGGAGTCTTCCAAAGCATGGGGTCCAGGGGTCCTATTTGCCTGGGTTAGTTGTGGCACTGACCATGGTTGCCTCTTAGTTATTCTACCTTCTCAATCTAATCCTTTAAATGTCTTTGTACATAATATTAACTTTGTTTTGTGATATCGCCATCCTTCTTGTAATTTAAGGACCATTTAATTTTCTTAATCTCCCTTCATTCATCTCCTTTCATCAATGACATGGCCATTCCCTGCCTGAAGCAGCTAACAGCTTGATGTGAGAACGAAAGTGCCTTATGGGATACTGGACAATGAAGTGCAGAATAAGACCTGTAATACATACTAATATAAAAGTATCAATGATAATAAGAATAAGCTTATATCTATTAAACAAGTTGAATCAATAATAACCTTCCAAAATAGAAAACCCAGTGAAATCTGGCTCACTGGTGAAATCTACCAAACATTTAAGAAATTATACCAATTCTCTACATTCTCTTTCAGAGGGTGGAAGCAGAGGTAATGTTTCCTAACTCATTCTATGAGTTTAACAATTCCATGGTCAGCATTATCCCAATATCAAAACCAGACAAAGACATTACAAGAAAAGAAAACTACAGGCCAATGCCTCTCATGAAAATAGATGCAGAAGTTCTCAATAAAATATTAACAAATTGAATCCAACAAGTATAAAAATAATTATACACCACAACCAAATGGGATTTATCCCAGGCAAGCAAGACTGGTTCTATATGTGAAAATCGGTTAAGGTGATCCCTCACTTCAATAGGCTAAACAAGAAAAATCACGTGGTCATATCTATGGATGCAAAAAAGCATTGGCAAAATCCAATACCCATTCATGATAAAAACTCTCAGAAAGCTAGGAAAAGTAGGAAGCTTTCTCGACTTGATAAAGACTATCTACAAAAACCCCAGAGCCAAAATCATCCTTAATGGTGAGAAACTTGAAGCTTTAATACTAAGTTCAGGCACAAGGTAAACACGTTCCCTTTCACCATTCCTTTTCAAGATCATACTGGAAGTTCTAGCTAATGCAATAAGGAAAGAAAACGGATACAGACTGGGAGGGAAGACATAAAACTGTCTTTGCTTGCAGATAACATGATCGTCTATGAAGAAAATTCAAAAGAATTGACAAAAACTCATGAAACTAATAGGAAATTATAGCAAGATTGTAGGTTAATATACAAAAGTCAATTGCTGTCCTATATACCAGCAATGGACAAGTGGAATTTGAAATTAAAAACACAACACCATTTATTTTCACACCTCCCAAAATGAAATACTTAGGTACAAATCTAACAAAATATGTACAAAATCTATGTGAGGAAAACTACAAAACTCGGATGAATGAAACCAAAGAACTAAATAAATGGAGAGATATTCCATGTTCATGGACAGCAAGACTCAATAGTCAAGATGTCAGTTCTTCTCAAGTTGATCTATAGATTTAATGCAATCCCACACAAAATCCCAGCAAGTTATTTTACAGATATTGACAAACTGATTCTAAAGTTTATATAGAGAGGCAAGAGACTCAGACTAGTCAACACAATATTGAAGGAGAAGAACAAAGTCAGAGGACTGACACTACTTGACCTCAAAACTTACTATAAAGCTACAGTAATCCAGACAGTGCGATATTGGTGAAAAAATAGACAAATAAATTAATGGTAGAGGCGAGAGAGCCCAGAAATAGACTTGTATAAATATAGTCAACTGATCTTTGACAAAGGAGCAAAAGCAATGGAGGGAAGATAGTCTCTTCAACAAATGGTACTGGCATATCCATATGCAAAAATATATATCTAGACACAGACTTCACACCCTTCACAAATATTAATTCAAAATGGATCACAGACTTAAATGTAAAATGCAAAACTATAGAACTCCTAGATGATAACATAAGAGAAAACCTAGGTGATCGTGGATATGCCAATGCCTTTTTAGATACAACACTAAAGGCACAGTTCATGGAAGAAATAATTGATAAACTGGATTTCATTAAAATTAAAAATTTCTGCTTTGTGAAAAAGAATGCCAAGAGAATTAGAAGACAAGCCACAGACTGGGAGAAAATATTTGCAAAAAACACATCTGATAAAAGATTATTTTCAAAAATATGCAAATAACTTTTAAAAGTCAACAATAAGAAAACAAAAAATGGGCCAAAGAACTTAGACACCTCATCAAAGAAGATATACAGATGGCAAGTAAACATAGGAAAGGATGTTCCACATCATATTTATGCCATCAGGGAAACACAAATCAAAACAACAAAATACCACTATATACCTATTAGAATGGCCAAAATCTGAAATACTGACAACACCAAATGCTGACAAGGATGTGGAGCAACATGAGCTCTCACACACTGCTAGTGGGAATGGGAAATGATACAGACATTTTGGAAGAAAGTTTGGTGGTTTCTTATAAAACTAAACATACTCTCACCATATGATCCAGCAATCATGCTCCTCAGTATTTACCCAAAGGAGTTGAAAACTTACGTCCACAAAAAGACCTGCATGTGGATATTTATAGCAGTCGTCTTCATAATTACTAAACTTGGAAGCAACCAAGATGTCCTTTAGTAGGTGAATGGATAAATAAACTGTGGTACATCTAGACCATAGAATATTATTCAGCACTAAAAAAAAAAATGAGCTCTTAAGCCATGAAAAGACATGGAGGAACCTTAAGGTCATATTATTCAGTGGAAGAAGTCAATCTAAGAAGGGTACGTACTGTATGATTCCAACTATATGACATTCTGGAAAAGCCAAAACTATAGTGACAGTAAAAATATCAGTGCTTACCAGGGGTTGGAGGTAGGGGTGAGGGGTGAATCAACAGAGCACATGGAATTTTAGGGCAATGAAAATACTCTGCATGATACCATAATGATGGGTACATCTCATTAGACATTTGTCCAAACCCATAGAATGTACAACACCAAGAGTGATTGTGAAGTAAACTATGGACTTTAAGTGATTATAATGTGTCAATGTAGCATCATCAATTGTAAGAAACATACTACTCTAGTGAGGAATGTCGATAATGGGGGAGGTACGCATGTGTGAGGGCAGAGGGTATATGAGAAATCTCTGTACCTTCTCCACACTTTTGCTGTGAACCAAAACGTGCTGTTAAAAAATAAAGTCTTAGTTAAAAAAAAAAAAAAGACATCAAAGAATCCTGGAATCACACCATCTCACCTCATTGAGAAAATAAGTTGCGCCTCCGTTTTGCAACATTCCCTCCTTGACTCCCAAAGGAAATGGACCTCTAAGGAGAGAATGCCAGGAGTTCTCACTGATATGGGGGACGCTCTTATTTTGGTGATGATCTTGGTTCCTGCCCCTCAAATCCCAGATCCCAAATAACCTTCTATTTTTACCTATAAAACCTCTTTGATTAGCAGAAAATTCTTGGAATCATAAAATTGTTAGAAAAGAAAAAAGTAATCATTAGCCACTACTATTTTGTTCTACTTTTAAACCAATATTATAGCTCATTCTATCAATATTTTAAAAACCAATGCTATATAAGCACTCAAATAAATATGTTTTAGATTATCTAAGAAACATGTAACTCATATCTAGAAAAATCCATGTTTTTAGACAGCTTTGCATGGTGTAGTTAACCCACTAAGGAAAAGCCAAGTTTGATGCTGTCCCCCGCTACCCCGCATTTAGTATGGATGCTCCTCATCATTGACATGATAGGAGGAAACTAATGTAACTTGGTTTGTGGATCATAGGTCAACTTGGAAATCTATCAACTTACATTGCTATCTGTTAATAGGCCAATTCTCAACGCTAATCTTATTTATAAAGGGCACACTTCTTTATCCCCCAGGTAGAGAAACAACAAAAAACTTTTAACTTGAGACCTAAGCTTGGCACAATACTAGAAGAGAGTGAAAACCGACACTAATGGCCTCATTTTTACCCTGTCTCACAAAAGGAAAACTACCTTCTCAAACAAATGAGACAGGAAAGTGAGAAATCATGACTTGTTGCTTAATGCTTCTCAGGGGTGTTATTCTAAATTCTGCAGACCTTTCTCTGCAAAAGAAAGGCAGAAACTCTTTTGAGTTTTCAATCAAATCCTCTATAGCAATTCTAATGAAGTCCCACTGAGCCCTGTCCAAGCCAAGATTTTAAATATGGATCTGAAAGTAACTCTAAGATATTTTCTTTGTGTTACTTTTTCTTTACAGAAAAAGCCAATGCCGGGGCTCCTAATGCAGCAGATAGTTGCTAGAAGATATGAAGATGTTATGAGTAAACCAATTTGTTTTATTATAAACACTGAATTTAAGGTATGCTTTTTCTATATTCTTAAAGAGTATTAATCAATGGAATTCATCTTACTAAAAGTCTGATTTAATGCAGAAATTCCATTTGTTTTTATAACCATGAAGTGATGGAAATCATGGGAAATAAGAGGAAACTATAAGCCGCATATCATAGGAGGCTACAAACCAACCAACGTAAAAAATAGTTTAATATGATATTAAAAGGATATTGAAAGGAGATTTGGAAATTCCTTTGTTTAGCACTCAAAGGTCTACACGTTTTCTTACTCAGCAGCAACCTTTTACAGCATGTGGGAAGCCTTGCTGCTCCCATCAGAAAATGTGTTCACATACATCTTTATGCCTTTGTCAACACTGTTCCCATCTGAGTTCCCACTGTTCACACCGTTCACACCTCTATATCCTACCCTAAAATGCATTAATTTTTAATATACAAATTATTAAAAATTTAACTATAAAATTCATTTATTAGTTAATTTTTTGGAAAAATTAAAGATTCTTAGTTTTATAACTAGAAAGTTCTGTTCTGGACCTGCTTCTTATTCATAGGTTTCACCCTGATCTACCATCAGTAGGACTCAGAAAAACACAGGCGTATCTGTCCAGTTACAGAAGTGAGCCTGCCAGGAACCTGTTTGCAAGAAGGACTGAGGAAACCATTCCTGGGGATAATGGGAATTTTTAGCAGAAGTTTGAATAACAGAGTCTTCACGGTTAGAGCCATGGACGCGAGTTTAAGTGCTAGTGTTTGTTCTTGCCTGAGCTCCCTGGGAACTCATATCTTGGATCTTGAAAATGGACTGTGACAAAAACTGAATCCAAAAGATTCCAAGACATTTGGGATCTTTAAAAGCAGAATACACAGAAGAGAAGAAGCAGGCTCCCAACTGCTCCAGGGAGCTCTGTCCAGTTTTGGCTCCCTGAGGGCACAGTGTGCTAGCAGCGAGACCAGGGAAAGTGGCAGCAATGACGTTCTTGGTGGTAGCACCCAATGAACATGACATGAAAGATGAAGCATCACCCAGAAGAAACCCTTCTAGAGCCTAGAAAATCAGAGAGCTGCAGACTGTCCATGAACACATACAGACACTCTCTGGGGACTCTAGAAATGCCTGATGGGACTTGTATGGTGTTGGGGACCTATATTACTAGGTAAGGCGAGAACTAGAGAAACAAGGTTTACAGATTTCCTCATCAGAAACAGCAGGGAATACCTGTTGTGCTAACCTAAAAGATTCTTATGAGAACAACATGAGATATTCTATATGAAAATTACTTAAGATGAAAATCCCAACAACTACGTATGACACAGAGTTGTTATGCAGCAAATAGTAAGGAGGAAAGGAAGGAAAAGAGGGAGGAGGAAAGAAAGAAAGAAGTGAAATGAAGATATTTATTTATATGGTTGCTATTAAACCTTCAAGAAATTATTCAAGACCTACAACTAGAATACACAACTATGTACTGGGTGGCTTTGAGAAGAAGAAGAAAAAGAAAAAGAAGATGCAACAGATGTTAGCTCAGCTGCCAATCTTTAAAAAGAGAAATTAGTCAAATTCCCCATGAAGTTTTCCTAGCCATGCTAGTCCACTTTGTCCATACTTTCTCTAACCTGTTTCTTATTGTTATTGTATCCCTCAGTTACCATCTTAAGTATAACAGTCCTCATCTCTAATCATCTGAACAATAGAATTAGTTATAGCTAGGCAAGTAGTACCTACCTGTCTCTGTTCTGCATTTTAGAGGTTTGTGCATTGGCAATGACTAGTGAAACGCTATAATCAATTCTCAATCACTTACCCACACAATCATTGGATGATGGCTAAGGGATAGATATGTAAAAAGACTACTAAAATTGGAAAGAGAAAAATCAATTTTCAAATCTCAGCATTGACACTTGGTAAGTATGTGACTTTGGCCACATTGCTTAACTTCTCTGAGCCATTTTTATCTGAAAATAAGGAACATGTACTGTACTGAAAGCTTGTGTAGATTTAGTAAGATAAGGTATCAAAGAATGCATTACATATAATAGATAATATATGTTAGATCAATTTGAATTTAACAACTTTTTACTCATATTCTTTAAGTAGTATGTAAGCAAAATATTCCCCAAAAGACAAAGGCAACAGTGTCAGAATACAACACATTCCCAGCTGAGGATTTACTTAACAATACTACATTTTAAAATTGGATCTCAGCAAACAGGAAGCAGGAAGCAGGGCCTACATATGATACATTAATATGTCTCATTCGTGAATTATTTTATGTGTATGAGTTTTGTGTCGTCAAATCAATTATGAGCTTATTGTGGGCAGCAGTCACATCTTATTCTTCCATGTACCATTTGATAAATGGCATAGTGCTGGGAGCAGAAGATTTTCAATACTATGAATTGATTTGTTGATGGATACAAAGCAACTGTCTAGGAATAGACAAATTGGAACCCACAAGCACTGAACTCTCTAATTAGAAGAATCAGTGAGTTTATATTCAATTATACATGATGGTTTATGTTGTCATTTGTCCTTTTTCTCTTTTAACATGGACATAGACTAAAATTTTAAACCAGGGTCACCATGTGATAAAATAATCATCAATGACACATGTCTTTCTAAACGGAGGGAAGAAATAACATAGTTTCATATCTATTTCAAAGGAAAAAAGTACAAGATAACCACACCATGTTTGTATGTGTCTTTGTGTTTGTGTGTGTGTATATATATATCTGTATATATATGTATACAATTTTCATTTTAATTCTAAATAGCATTGTCTCTTTTAAGACTAAAACTTAGAAAAGTTTAGCTTTTTATGTCCTCCATGATAAATGGCCGTTTCACAGGCGATCTCTCTTAGGGTTAGGAGTAGGGCTGGAGTTTGGGTTAGGGTGAGAGTCAGGCTGAAATGCGAATTTCCTCTGTCTACACTGACAGTAATCCTTCGTCCACTTTCTGGCTTGTTGCATTCTAGCTCCTCTAGTGTTACACATTCCTCTAAGCAAAAGGAATACAATCTCTGCCTGTGGTGAAACATGGCCAAGTTTCTCTCCCAAGATTCCCTTACTAATCAAAATGAAACGTAATAGGGAAAAAAAGTGTTTTCTTTCTTTATTGACTTAAAAACTCCTATTCATCTATTTAATTTATATATGTATTTTTATATAACTAATATAATATAATAGTCATATTCCTTTAACTGCTGTTTAATTGTTAAATTCTTGACTCAAGAACAGTCTAAGATCTCATCCTGCTGTAGAGAGCTTCTTCGCCCAGTGCTCACCCTGCTTACCAGGTATATGTATGTCCACTACTGCTCTGAGCACGCTTTCTCCCCAGGTGAGCTGATCTTCTCTCTGGGCCTTATAATAACTGTATTCATCTAAAGAGCTGGGTCTCTCCAGATGTTTATTCAAACTTGATCTTTTTCTTGTTAAATTTCCAAATTTCATATTTTCTTCAAAATTTGAATGCAAATTGTGATTCTGGCTATGCTGTTATCTCATTCCAAGGCAAACTGCCCAGACCCCAGCTCCTGCTGTAGGGAGAACCCTAGGGAGAAAGTGTAAGTTTCAGTGGCTCCTGACCCAGGGGTTGACTTATGACCTGTGACATGACCTTATGTGCAAATGAGTGAGGATAATCAGAAGTCCCTTCTCTGGAATTTGAATTAAGAAATAGTACAAGAAGTTGTCTCATAGAGGCAGGACATTAAACAATGCAAATATCAGAAGCAGGAGATTCAGGCTTTGACAGGGAAAACGTGAAGAAAAGATGAGTAAAGAGAAGCTCAGATGTAAAGAAAAAAACAAAACAAAAACCAAACAAATAAGAGAGAAAGAATAGTCTAGGGGGAAATATACTCGGTGTGGGGACACTAAAAGGAACTGAGCATTGGGAATGTGGAACACCAGAGTTAACAGCCAAGAATGCTTCTTGAGACTCTGAGCTCTGTGTGTTCTGGCTCACCCAGGATTTGCGCCTCCCTGGAGGCACGTGGATCTGATTATGTGTGCTCACCAGCCTTTAATTCATTAAATGATCTTTACCACCACATTATAAGCATCTTGAGCTCTGAGGCCACGTTGTGCTCTCTCTCTTTTTTCTCTTTCACCTAAATACCTAGCACTAAACAATATTTGACACTTAGTAAATGCTCACTGATGGATTCAAAATAACCTTGAAGCCCTATAAATTAATCTTTATCCAGAAATACACAAGGTAATGATTCCAAGTCTTGTTATTTCACTTTATAAAGTGACAAGGAATGCAATTTAGCTTCTAACATGTTTATTTCCTCCTTTTCATCATTATTATTAAGGCTTGGCAATAATAACTCAAAGCATAGCTGGAGCCAAGTAACAGAAGAATTTAATCCATAGGTATTTGTTTGATAAATGGCAAGATCTTGTCAAAACTTGTTTATCCCAAGAAAAAAAATACTATCCATCACATATAAGAACAGCAGGAGAGAATAATACTCTATTTGAGTATCTCTTCCCACCACTTACTCTTTCAAATGGATCAATGCCAAACATAAGGACAGATTTTTTTAAATGAAAAAACACTACAATAATTAATTTAAAATGAGTCAAATGTGCTGGTTACAGGAAAATTTCAGAAAAATTTCTTGGTAGTTGAAACTGTAGAGATGGGTAAAACAGAGGTAGTAATCCTCTTGAAATTTGAAGATAGTTAAGTTACCATTCAGCCTCCTCTTCTTTCTTCTAAATAGGACCAGCTTCCTTAGAGTTTTCAGACAGGCCATATTTTTCATCCCTTTAATCACTGTGCTCGGCTTTTCTGAACCAACCAATTTCTCCACATCCTTCTCAGGTAATTTTCATGACTTTACAACGGCTTGTGTTTAATGGCAGAGTGAGCCAAAAGAATCAAAGATTTATTTGGCTCTTGTTGGCTTGTATTACAACAGTGACAGAATGTTCTGGCTTATAGAAAGGAGGAAGCAATAAATATAGCATGTCTGACCTTCAGGAAAGTTTTCAAAGCTAATCATCTTCATTATGTAATGGACGGGGGCTCGTGAGGCCTCACCCTTTCTCTTCTACTCCTTCTAATCCTGAACCAGACAGAGTGGCCCCTTTTGCCTATTTCTAAATCTTCAGGGACAGTCTGAAGCATGTCCTTTTTGTTGTTCTCCTAAAGTACAACCTCTCAGAGCCTGGGCTCTTCTGACTTCTCTGTGGATGAACCAGATGTACTTCTCCATTCTGAACCTTTCTGCTACTCTTCCTTATACTAAATAACATCTTTATATGTTTCATGTGAATTTTACCCATAGGAATGCAGGAGAGAAAAGAAGAGAATAAAACAAATGAGGAAATTTCAAAACCACAAAGATAATTTCTTAGTATCCCTGGAAATTAACTCAATGATTTAAAATACTAATTTGATTACCATAAATTTTAGTTATTACCTTGATCTGCACCTGAAACAATCCCTTTTGTTCACAGTCACATTCCAAGATAGACTCTTAAGGAGCAACATAGGCGAGGTAGTGAACAATGACTTGGGACACCAGGGTTAATATTGATTTTGGATTTGTGAACGTTAGGCAAGATACTCAATTTTCTAGGCTTCATTCTTTCACTCAAACAACTTATATTGAGTACCCAGTGTACAACATAGCCTCCTAGGACCTCAACTTCAGAAAAAATGGAGTTGACTTTGGTGACTCCAAAGTGCCTTTCACCTTTAAAAGTGTATGCTTTCTGACCTTATTGATATTTGAGGGTGAAGAAGTTGTCCTTGGTTACACTCTGGCATCTTCATTTCTTTTCTGAGAATATTTTCTTCTGCTCCCACTTTGAGGTGTTTCGCTTTGCCATATAGTCATGCACCACATAATAACATTTCTATAAATGACAGACCATGTATACTACAGTGGTCCCATAAGATTAGTACCATATAGTCTAAGTGTGTAGTGGGCTGTAGCATGTAGGTTTGTGTAAGTACTGTAGGGGAGGAATAAATTTTCCTCTGTCTTTCTAGGTTCTTCTGAATGGTCTAAGAATTAAACTGACATGAGACAGATTAACAGGAGAAAAACAAACAAAAGTTTAATACCTGGGAGAAACCAAGGAAAACTGAATAACTCACCAAATGGCTGAAGCCCTCACCTTAAATACAATCCTCAGCTAAAGACAAAAGAAGATGTTGGGGTGGGGAGAGTCGGGGACTTCAAAGGGAAGGAAGGCAATTCACAGGTAGGTGAAAAGGAGCAAAGATTTGGAAAACAAAGTGTTTGGCCACACAGAAACAGAAGAACACAGACAGGAGCTCAACAAACAGGCTTTTCTAGTTTCCTCTCTGTCTACCACCTAGTTCATATCATGCTAAGGTGATAGCTCACTTCCTGAGATAGGTTTTTTATTTATTTATTCATTTATTTATTTTTTGGTGAAGAAGATTTCCCCTGAGCTAACATCTGTTGCCAATCTTCCTCTTTTTCCTTGAGGAAGATTGTCCCTGAGCTAACATCTGTGCCAATATTCCTCTGTTTTTTGATTTAATCTGAATTTTTTTAGGCAGTTAAGGTGGAGGTAACAAGAAAAGCTTCCTGAGTCTTCTGTTTCTTAAAAATAATCAGCCTAATCAGGTTAAAGAGATATTTTTTGGGTTGGCAAATTTTATTCCCCTTCAGGACATTCTTATGATATTGACACAATGAGGAAATCACCTAATGATGCATTTCTCAGAAGGTATCCCTGTCATTCAGCGATGCATGACTATAATCACAAAACCCCATCTGAATCTAGCATTTCTAAGCGCTTAGCTAATTAAATGGTTCTCTTCAATTATAAGAAGAGATTATATGTCCCCTAGCATAACCCATTCCAACTTACATAAGTAATGCTCTGGGAAGAGTGGAAAAAGTTTATACTGTCACATTCTCAGTGGCTATTGATCAAAGTTCTTGCTTAAAGCTTCGTGAAGGCAAATCGTAGGTCTTACCCTCTTCCTAGCTCCCTCCGTGATGAGCAGTGCCCATAGTACCTTGGCCGTACTCACTAATCTAGCACAGGGGTAGGATTTGAACTCAGGCTGCCGAGCCCGGAGCTCATGCCTGGACCACTGCCCCTAGGGTGGGGTTGGGCCAGGTTTTTACTAGCTGGTTTAGGCAATGAACGTCTCCTTTATACATATAGTGACACTCATTTCCCCTATTTTGTGCTGATTAATAAAACAAAAATTTGAAAATTGGTAGAATATAGACTCAATGTGTGTTACTGGAACTTATAAATAATTAGGATCAAAAACACCACTTTTTAACTCACAAAAGTGCCAGTGTGATGACAGAGATTGTGCAGCAAGTTGAGATTAGACACTATCGTCAGTTCATTTGTCTTTGTTTCCTAAGGATAAATTTGGTATTGTGCAAGAAATGCACAATATACCCTTTTAATGCAATAATATTTCACATAAATTTGATCTGCATGAAGCCGATACTGTAAATAAAGCAAATACATTCTGTGTTTCATTAAAAAAAGTGATGAACAGCACTTCCCAGACTTATTTAAACTTCCTGCATTTTGTAAGTTTTATAGCAGGGTAAATTAGCGTGATGTGCTAAAACATTAGAGAAATGATGGCAGACCCCAGAGAAAATTAAGACTTCATGGGCACGGAAGTAAGAGGACCCCACATATAGCAAGGAAATGAGACAAATCACTGATTTTCAAATCAGTTACTAATCTTATTCTCTGTTTGTAGCTACTTTACATGTTTATCTTGTCCTGAAATTATTATAGAGTTCCAGTCTTGGGCTTCACCAAAACCAAGACTGCCAATAATGCTGAACCCTGTCATACTCTATTATTATTCAGGGAGGCAACAAACGGGCATAAGAGGCTGAAATAAGAGGAACACAGTATCTCAGGGATCTGCTATAAGTAGGATTCCTAACCCAAAGGCCCCAAATTGAAAAGTCAAACCTAAATATGCGTGTGTGTGTGTGTGTGTGTGTGTGGAGAGAGAGAGAGAAATGGACTGGACAGGGACGGAGGGGAGGGAGGAATGGGGAGAGGGATAATTGAGAAAGATGAAAGTGGATCTAGTTGCTTCGAACAACTAGATTTGACCTGGAGGCTAATTTGTGAAAGTACAATTAGAGGGAAGAGATGATGACTGCAATTATAAAGCTCACTGTTATCTTTAATAGGTAAGTAATTGTTCAAAGACACAAAAAGTACTTTACACTTTATGTGCTAGAAAAATATGCAAAAGGTATTAAATTCAGAAGTTCTGCATTTCTAGAAATATAGACATATACTAACAATTTATATTTCAGAAAATATAAACCAGATATGGATTCGATAGGACATAAAATATAATGAAAAATAGATATAGAAACCAGTGATTGAATAATGTGACTTTGTGAACCAAACAAAACTCTCACTCTCCTCCATGGATCCAGTCCACAGGTACCCTTATCATCACCGGTATATGCTAGTGTCACAGTAAATAATGTCAGCTGTTACTTTAAACAAAGAAGCAATACCATTTAATTCATTCTAGCCAAGAAAATAAACGACACTTATGAGAGGTCTGAACTGGAACATGTGACTTCACGCCCCTAAGCCTCCATAAAGGAGGAGTATGTGAAGTTCTCAGCAGAACGCCTAGCACAAATTTAGGGCCCAACTAATTTTAGTTATATTTACTTGGAGCATGGCCTGATATTTTTGTGTTTTTACATAATATTTTATATTTATATATACAAACTTACATCACCTAATTCTGACTCGTCAATCACAGGCTTATTTTGAAGACTTTTCCTTCCATGAAAAAGACAGACTCATTTCATTAATTCAGTATGTACCTCTGTTTAGAGATTGTATTAAACACTGGGGAAAGTCCTTGAACACCCAAAACATAGTACGGTTGATTCACATTATTTGCAAATTCCATATTTTTTAGTTGGCCTACTTGCTAAAATGCATGTGTAATCCCAAATCAATACACCACTTTTGTGCTCATTCCTGGACATCCCAATCTGACTACACGTGCCCAGCTGCCGGCGACCTCTGCCTTCCTGTTTCAGGTCTCACAACGTAATCAGGTGTCCTTTTGGAGGCCTGCCTTTTTAGTGCCATGTTTTTCACATTTTTGTGCTCTTTGTTGCTGATTTTGCCGTTTATAATGGCCCCAAGCATAGTGCTGAAGTGTGGTCTGGTGATCCTAAGGCAGGAAGGCTGTGTGATGTGCTTTATGGAGAAAGCACCTGTGTTGGGTAAGCTTCATCCAGGCATGAGTTATAGTTATGTTGACCTTGAAATCAATGTTAATGAATCAACAATACACAATAAATAAGGTGTCTTTAAACAGAAAGACACATAAAACAAGGTTGTACATTGATGGGTTGGTAAAAACGTTGTGAACGAAGGTTCCCAGGAACATTTCCTGCATTTCCCCAGTTGTTCAGTATCCCCTAATCCAGGGTTTGTGGTGATTTTATAGAGCACAGCTACTGCAAATAATGAGAACTGACTATATTTGATCTTTAGAAAGGCCTGGGGTGATATATAAGTAAGACAGTATAAACAAGAGCATCAGAAATGTTGATTGATAGATATAGTTGCAAAATAATATACATCAAGCCAATGATCCAAAGCTCAGATTTCTGGTACAGTTATCTGGAACATGACCTTGAGGCTGAAAATGAGAAAAGGCTTCTAAACAGCAGAGCTTTCTTGACCCTTCTTCTCCCAGCCTGCGGCTGCTTCCCGCCCTGGGCTCTGCCTCCCACATATACATGGTTACTAGGACACTAGAATTATGGCTATTGAAACAAGGGGTTGGGAACCGTGATGTGAGGGGCCCAGAAAAGCAGGAACTGGCTAAATGTAACGTGAGTTAGCTCTGCCAGCAGAGGTTGGAAAGCAATTGGACCTAATTTGGGATGTCTGAGCCTGGAAAGCTTGATGGTTAGCAATGCAGTTACACCATTTTATCATAAAGTTCACAAAAATTTTTACATTTCCATCATGGCCAGTTTATGCATCAACAGGGAACAAGGTAAAAATCAGAACTGTAGTCACTAACTTATTAAAAATAGTCTTATTTTTCTCCCTTTTTTGAAATGTATGCCTCCCTCAATCTTTGAGTGCTTTCCATGTATTCATTCAGTATTTATTAAGTACTTACTCTGCGTAAGCATTAGATGTTGGAGGTAAAAGATGAAAAGATACTGTTGTTGTCGACTTGGAACCCACAGTCTAGTAAGAAAGACAACTAGAGCATAATCTCAGATGCTCTTGGGAGCAGGGTTGAAAAATAGCTTACTTTTTTTCCAGTTACAGCAGGAAATAGAGTGGGAGTCTGTCCTGATAGTAGAAACTGACAAATGGATCCTTAGGAGTGCGAGTCAATCTATAATTTAAGATGGTAGCGGTAGTTCTGAAACTCCAGTGTAGTGATTCCCAAATTCTAAAGTGCGTTTAAATTCCCCTGGGGACCGCGTGAAACTGCAGGCTGGGACGCAGCAGCTCTGGGGTAGGGGCTGAGACTCGTGCTTTCCCAAGAAGCTCCCAGCTGTCGTCAGGGCTGCTTATCTGCAACCGCACCTTGAGTGGCAAGGCCTTAGCATACAAAAAAATTCACCTGAGGATCTTGAAAAACTCTGGCGCCCTGGCCCCCACCCGCCCCCTCAGTATTCTGACTCCACCGTCCCAGAGTGGGCCTGCCAGGCAAGCGATTCCAAGGCAGATGGAGTTGAGACAACACTTTCCTAAAGCTCTGATTTACGAGCTCATAAAGATTTCTTCATTAGCATCTCTCCTTCCAAGATTAACACGTGTTTTCTAATTCCTGCCACCTGGACGTTTTTTAACACACCTTGTACTTTTAGGGAGACTCAAAATAAGGCTGAAAAAAATAACACACTGTGCTCAAAATTAAAATGGAATTCAGAAGACACAGCTAAATTTATTTATTTGGAAACAAATATTCAATCAGCATTAATTATTAATTAATATCCCAGTGTTATATTAGGTGCTAGGGTTACAAAGACTGGAAAGAAAATCTCCCTGCTTTTTTAAACAAGCCCATTTCAACTAAGCAGATACATACTGAATGCTATGTGAGATGTTGTGCAAGGCACAGGGCCATCTCACAGGCTTGGAGGAACTAGTCTCATTTGTTTAGAAACTGTTACATAAACGCGTGAAATTTCCTCCTGGGTCTCCCGTGGTTATGTCTAAAATTATCCTGAGGGGCTGGCCCTGTGGCTGAGTGGTTGAGTTCACGCACTCCACTGCGACGGCCCAGGGTTTCGCCAGTTCGGATCCCGGGCGCAGACATGGTACAGCTCATTAAGCCATACTGAGGCGGCGTCCCACATGCCACAACTAGAAGGACCCACAACTAAAAATACACAACTATGAACTGGGGGACTTTGGGGACAAAAAGGAAAAATAAAATCTTTAAAAAATATAAAATAAAAAAATAAAATAATCCTGAAAATTGTAAACATGTGTGACATATATCACTTATTCTGTCCATTTGAACTGCAGTCACCTAGCTCAAAAGTACAAAGCGTGTGCTCAACAAATCTTGGTTTTATTTAAAAGAACTGAATTTCTAAATTCCAAATGGTTATTATACTGAATTGCTTGTCAAAGATAACAAATTAGTGATCCAAGCTTTATACTGTATTGTAAGTCTTGTTTTTAAGTCTATGGTCTGTTTTACTCCTGATATTCACATTTTCACAATAGCTCTGATACTTCCTTGTCTTCTATGTTAATAGAAGAAATAAAAATTCATTAGTAGAAGACTCTGAAATCCACACAAGTGTCCTTCCCTTCCCCAGCCTGATTTTATTTCTCAATCATCTCTATTAAATTAGAGCAGAAGAGACACTATTTAAGATGGCTTTATCTTGAGTAATGCTGCTATGCCCGAACAATAAGTTGTTTGTCAGATGGCCATGTCAAATAATGGAAACAGAGCAAGTGATACCAATAAAAAGCATTTTGGTTGCAAATAAAGAACCTGCTTTCTCCTCGGCAAAGTCTATGATCTGTAACACTGCTGCTCAAGAAAGATGAAGACTGCTCTGTTTTCATTTTTGTTTCAAACATGATTGGTTATCTTTAAGAATACCAAATAAATGCCACAGAAAAGAGCACAACCAAAAATCCTTAGAGAAAAATGATTTCAGGTACATTTCTGTAGTTAAAAGGAACGTGGTAGGTTTGGGGTGATACATCACTGTCGAGACCCCCAACTGATGAAAATGGGGAAGCAGAGGCAGTGTGGGGAGCTGCAGGGTGGGGGAGCCATACTAAGAGGGAGTTCTAAATGCTGCCCGGGCTTGCTTCTACTCTGACGTCTGCTGTGCAGGTCTGGAAAAGCCCTCTGCTCCAGGAGTTCTGATTGCCAGAGAGTTTTCTAGATATGACTAGAGAATAAAGTTTTCTCTTCAAAGCAAGGTTAGATATAGTGCCATTACTGATTTTTGCCAAACTGATGGGTTAGCTGGCTCAGCCCTAACTCAGGAAATAGTACTTCTATGATGGAGTTGGAAGGGGTTGGTTTACTTATTCTCATCCTACCTTATCTGGGTGGCAGCCAATAATTATTTCCATTTTAGGGCCAATTACTTAGGTAATTCAGGACCTGTATACCTACTTCCATCCTACCAAAAAATAAATAAATAAAGTTCTATTTACATCGTTTAGTATTTTAGTGGTCACAATGCAGGGAGGGAGAAAGTCATTTTGATCATAAAGCAAGCAAAATAGTGGCTATCTCAGTGCATACATAAAACCCTAAAAAAGAATAGAAAATAATGTTTTACATGATGGCCATAGTTTCCATATAGATAGGCCAAACTATCCATGGGAAGTTTCAAAATTCTATTCCATGTTCTAGTCAGAGTAACTCTGTGTCCTTCACTACAACACTCCCCTCCAATTTGCAGTAACAATTAATGAGTACCTCTGATATTTTTACTATTGTGTTCAATGCATATTATGATGAATAATAGCTATTAAAATCCCCAAGCCTTATTAAACCTTGTGTATTTTGTTTTCAAGACGAAAAAAACTTTATAGAGCATTGCTTTCCCATATTTAAAGGAAACAAGAAACTTACATTTTAACACTGAAATATGTTTAAAAGTAAAATTTGAAATACAGTAATATAATTATACTGACATCCTTTGTAAGTAATAACACATGATAACACATGATTGAATGGCTCCTGTACCAGAAGAATTACAACTATGGAAAAAGACAAAGAGCCTAATTTATTCTGACTAATCAGGATTGATGTTAATTAAAGAAGAGTGCAAGATAATGACTTCTCATTACTACCTGATAGATGGAAATAGATTGTTCTTCTTCTAGGTAAAATAGCAATTAAGTAACTTTTTAAAAAAGATTTATTTTCAGAAGACTTTCTTCTATAATTGGTGAAGTATTTGTGTAAAGGTCTTTTTATGCAATCATCTAGAAAAAATAGATTTCATCAAAGGCTGTTTATTCTTTAGTATTTGTCACATTTTGTTGGATATGCACAAGAGAAAGGCAGTATTTGAACAGGTGGTAATCAGAACACAAGTGACTTGCATTGTTCTCTGGAATGTTTCACGTTAAAGAACATAGTCTCGCAAAGGGATTAAAGCTCAAGTTCAAATCCCAATTCCTTCATCAACCAGCTCTGTGACCTGTACCAAGTGTTTTGATCTCTTTAAGGCTTAAATTTCTCATCTGTAAAATTTTAAAAATAATACACCCTGCTTCATAGGGCTGTTGTAAGTATGAAATAAAATTACCTATGTAATCTTCATTGCACAGAGGCTGGCACATAAAAAGAGTGAAATAAATATTAGCTGTCGTATTAGGTCTTTATTGCTGTATAATAAATCACCATAAACTTAGTGGCTTAAAACAGCAAATTTATTATCTCACAGGTTCCGTGTGGCAGGAGTCTGGACACGGGGAGCTGGGTCTTCTGCTCAGGGGGCTAGCTGAGGACCCTCCTGGGGCTATAGTTGGGCTCAGGATCTTCTTCCAAGCTCACCTCTTGGCAGAATTCAGTTCCTCATGGTTTCGAGACTGGGGTGCTCAGCAGTTAAGGCTGCTCCCATTCCCTCCACAGAGCCTTCCATGACGCTGTGGTTTGTTTCTTCAAAGCCAACAGGTGTGTTATCTGCTGCTGCTTCTCTCTCCCTGACTTCTTCCATCTCCAACTTCTAAATCCTTTTAGAAAGAGCTCGTCTCATTAGGTCAGGCCTTACCATGATAGTCTCTTTTTGATTAATGTAAAGCCAGCCAATTAGGGACCTTAATTACACCTGCTAAATACTTTCTCCTTTTCCATGTACAGTAACTTACTCATGGGAGTGATATCCCATAATAGTCGCAGTTCTCACCTGCATTCAAGGGGGGGTGATTCCCACTGGGGATATGATTGTGGGCCCAATCTTAGAATTCTGCCTCCCACAGCTATTTTATTGTTGTTGTCAAGTTAAATGTTAACTGGACTGTCTCTCATTTAAAATGAGTCTGAGAATATGATTCAGATGTTCTTTAACATTTCTTCAAACACCTTCATTTTTAAATATCATTGGGTGCATACGTTTGAGACAAAAATATTCAAATTTCTTGAGGATTTAGTGCATAATCTCAGCGATTTGTCCTGTCTCTTCCAGGTGTCTGCATTATGGTGAAAATTAATAGCAGCAGTGAAAAGAAAAACAACCACCACAAAATTATACAATACCCTAATCTGGGATGAGAAAACAGTGCTTCTGATATAATAATGAGTTAAACTACAGAAGAATTACAGAAATCTGCAACTGAAAAGTTAGGGAGAAATGTAAAGAAAATAAGGATTATTTACTCTCCTAGATGATAATTAATACTCCTAGATTGCCAAAGGATTATTGCCCACAAAATAATAACATTGTATCACACACACACACATAAAACTGGTGTGCAAAAAAGTAACACTATTTGCAAAACCAAAGAAAAGAATTAAAAAGAATGTTTGTTATGAATAGTTTTTATTTTGAAAGAAACAAAAGACCTTTACAATATTAACAAAATTACCTTAATCAAAATTAGGTAAATTAATAAATAAAACAATGGTTATGTTAATTTACAGCTGGATTAAGGCATAGCTGGAGAACAAACTATGATAATGTTTCAAGAGAATGTAACCTTTACAAATACTATCAAAATCATTTAACAATGGAGCCCTTATATATGTATGGTAATCCATGCCTTTTATGGAAAAAAATTTAGGCCAAGAAGAAAACCATATTTCACAATTCTTTCCTGCAGGAGGAGGTAAACAGCAGAATTAATTGGAAGAGAATCTATTAAAATGGGTGAGAAAAAAGACTCAAATTGTAAGAGTTAAATAAACTAACATAAGAAATTTAGGGAGGTATATTCAGGTTAAAAAGTTCTTGAAGAAAAACGGAAACAAACGAAAGAAACAGCAGAGCTAAAAAACAATTCACATTTTTACTTTATAAAATGAAGTGGAATCTGACCAAGAACTCATGTCTCAATAAGAGCGAACTGTGCATGCACCGCTCCCAGTGGGCTTGGTAACAGGTCTTCATCTTACGGCAATCATTTATAATGAAGGAACATCTCATGCAAAGAAACTAATCTTCAGTGATAGAACCTGGACAAATCAGGCTCATCTTGGAAGAAAAATTTGAAGTCTTCAGGTGTCTTGTGCAGAAGATACAGAAGAAGATCATATTAATATGAGATCAAAATAAGATTTATATATAAAATAGTTCAATTAAGCTTATCTCCCTGTGAGATTCCAGACACTGAATGTACTTAGACTTGCTGCCATTGATTTAGTCACAGTCAATACTATTGAATCAAATTGTCTAATCACGCATTGTTTCACTGGTTCTTCCCTTGGGCTTTGTTTCCTTAAGGAACTTTGTCTGGGGAAGGACAAGAGAACATTCTGTTGGTTGCCATTGTAAACAGGCTTGGGACTGTCATAATTGCTGTTCCCCAATATCTGCCAGGGAGAGGTAGGAGAAGGCTAGAAAACACTAGGAAAAAATCAAGAAAAAAGAACCTTTTAAAAGTCAGGTATCCTTGTTATTTCAACAAATATATACTGATAAAAATTATTAGTGTGTTTCTGTTAATGTGCAGAGCAATGCCCTCCTCCCAAAGATATCCATACCCTACTCCCAGGAACCTGTGACTGTATCGCCTTATGCGGCAAACGGGACATTACAGATGCAATTAAGATGAAGAACCTTCAGATGGGGAGATTATTCTGCATTATCTGGGTGGTTACATGGGTCTTTGAAAACAGGAATCTTTTTGGCTGTGATCAGAGAAAGAAACGTGATGAAGAAAGAAGGGTCAGAAGCATGTGACACTGTTTGCTTTGAACCTGAAGAAAGGGAGCTGCCAGCCAAAGAATGTTTGTGGCCTTTGGAAGCTGGAAAAGGAAAGGAAATCCCTTCTCTCCAAGACCCTCTAGAGAAAAGCCCACTGCTTCTAACTTCATTTTAGCCCAGTGAGACCTGTTTTGGACTTCTAACCTACAAAACTGTAGGATTATACATTTGTATTGTTTTAGGCACCAACTTTGTGGTAATTTGTCACAAGAGCAATAAAAAACTGCTATAATTACTAATGAAAATTCTGCAAACACTACTCAGAGTGAAAAATAGTTCTTTCAGCAGAGAAGCAAAAGATAGTGTGGAAAATAAGGAATCATGAAAGCAAGCCAATTATTGCTCCCATCTGTCGTCCTGTCCCAGCCAATATCTCTTACAACACCTCTGTTAGGTTAACTGCCCTCGCTGGACACTTGAACCCTACAGAGGTAAGGTGTTATAGCAGGGAACGCCGAGGGTAAGGAATCCAGTAAATCTGGGTTTGAATTCCTACTTGGTCACATAGAAGATGTGTGATACTGAGAAAACTATTTAGAATCTGACCCTCAGTTTCTTTCTCTCTCTCATGAAGATAATTACGTCTGAAGGGTTGTCAAAATAATCAAATGAGTGTATATTTAAATAGTGACCAATACACAGTGTATCTCGAATGAATTTTAGCTATTTATTATCACTGTCACTTTTTCTGGTGAGTTTCATAAACCGTAGAGAAGTCATGTGCCTAAAGTTTGTATCAAGGAAACACAGCACAGAATGAGAACAAAATTTCAAGCCTCCAGCCTCTGATTAATTTTTTTTTTCAGGATTGTCTGCAGCCTCCTTTGGTCAAAAGATGGTTTATTACATGAGAGAGTTCCTCAAATTATCACCTTAAATGTAAAAATGCATGTAACTTTTGGGACACTTTCATGCTCTTATCAAGGAAAGGTTTTAATAGCATTCATAGCATCTGGGTTCCCAGAAGACTATGGAAAATGATGTCTAAAACACTCTGTTCGTTTCTACTGTCACATACGTAAATCACCATTATTTATGGCTCATCATGAATCCAGTGAAATGACTAACCCTTAAATTGTCTATCTTATCTGACGTGTCCCAGGTTGGGTTCCCTGGAAGCACAGCAGGAAATGGGGATTCTTGGAAAGTGATTGGAAGTGCGCTCTCAGGAGGAAAAGGAGGCAAGCAGAATAAAGCCAGAGAAGAAAGCTCAGCACAGATGCAGTCTGTCCTGGAGACGAGTTTCAGCCTGGTCCCACAGGGGGTCATAGAGCATGACCTGCACCCTAGAGTTGAGCTCACCTTGAAGCAGGGGGCCCTTTGTGTACCCCCATGTCGGTCCAAAGGGGGCACATGTAAGCTATTGAAAGTCAACAGGTACAGCAGCTACACGTAAGTGCACTGGGAGGAGGGAATGGGGGCAGTCACAACAGCATCCACTACAAAAGATGATCCCAAAAGTCTGGATCGGAACTAGATTTTCAACTACAAGGTTAAACTATAAACCCATAGAGTAGAACATTAGTTTTAAATCATACTTTTCCTGGAACAGCACAAATGCCTCAATCTTGCAAATGGGCTAGGGTGTGGGCAGACCTCTGAAGAAGGACAACCTTAGGACAAACCAGTGAACAATCCAGTAGAATATGCATCACTAATTATGGCAGGAACATTGTATCACTAATTACAATACAACGTCAGTTACATGTTTCTCCAGGATGCACCAGTACTTCGTAGTAACATATATATCTCCACGCCCTGGCCAATGTGGGATTGATTTTAAAATTGTCTCTTACCAAATATGTATACAGAGACTTCTATCACTTTTTATCATTGTCATGCTATATACATACATATATATATATAGGAGATATATATGTATATATATATATATATATATAGGATAATGAACTGTGGGTCCCACACACAACCCGACAGATGGCCCCTTCAACACCACATCTGATTATATAGTAATATAAAACCCTAATGACCACAATAATGAATGTCAGTATTACTGAAATACCTCCTTCTTGATAAGGAAGGTTAAGAGAAAGAAGAGACCCTAACCACTACAGATATATTTATATCTTGTGTTACATGAGGTAGCGAGCCTCTATTTGATGTATACGTTAACTCGTTTCAAAGAAATTGTCACTATCCACTGTTCTTGTTTTTTTTTCTACCTTAAGAATCTCGTACAAGTTCTCATAACCCTTTAGATTTATAGGAATAAGATGAACTTATTTTTCTCTATAGACGTAACTTAAAATGATCTTTTACTGAATATTTTTTTGTTTTTTATTGGCTCAAAGAGTGAAATTTTCTAAGTAAATTTTCATAAGTGTTAGTTAACCTCATCTAGAATTATAATTGATATAGGTGATCTTAACTTTATTTTTAAATGCCTTGATTTTTTGAGGATATATTGATAAATGTAGACTTAGAAATTATTCAATTATAAAATGAATAATAAATGACTCATTGTCACTGACCTTTGAAAATAACTGCATTTTTACTTATGCATTCATAAGCCGCAAATATTTGCTAAAATATACATTAATGCAAGTCTCAGCACGTGGGATAATCTGTTTCCAGATAGGAACATGTGGCAAACAAGCACTACATTTTCTACAACACAGCTAGATTCTAAAATCAACCTGGAAAGCAACAGAGGGAGTTGTTTAATAACATCTAGAGCGCAAGACCTGTCCTGGGAGTCTCTGTAATGAATCATCTCATCCTGTATTCTTTGTCAAAACCTTAAATGAATTAAGTGTTGGCTCGCTGATAAGTGGGATGCACCAAAAGTAATTGAATGTGGTAATAGAAAATTTGTTAAACTTGTCACTGCACATCATTATCAGCTTCAACTCCAACACAGCACAATTAGCTGACAATAGTTATAGCTGAATCAAGTCCACGTTAAGGTTGAGTGGGTAAGGCACACTCTTCAGTAAATTAAATTAGACTCCAAGTAGATGAACAGAATAAAGGTTGCAAGTGTGAATGGTGTAAATAAGATAAAACAGAATTTATGGCGTGCTAAACTTGTTTCCTAAAGCAATGAGGGCTAAATAGCCTTCATTACCGCCTTATCACCAGCACCTGTAGGTCAGGCCAGAGCCTAAAAATAAAAATCTGCTTAACTCTGGCCCCTGGCTTATTATTGATACGTTCAAAGTAAATAATCAGATGTGTAATCATTAACAGAAATAGACATCATATTCTTCCCATTGCCACATAAGAGGACTGAAAAGTACGAGAAAGGAACTCTAACAAACCCCATTGTACCTTAAATTTTAGAGGAGACGGTTTTGGGGGAAGAATATCCTGTCGTGCTCTCTCAGCTGATCAGTATTTTTAACTAAAAATTATGGTTAAACTCATGGCAAAAATTTCATGACAGGGTTTATGCAATGGTGGAAAAATGATTTGAAATAATTGGTAAGGATATGTTTATTTGCAAGGAAATTAAAGTTATATTGGTCCACATTGGTATGTATACAAACACATCCATAAAAGATTTTAGGTGAATATATGTGTTTTGGGGGATGATTTGGTATTGCCAGAAATATAATAAAATAAAACCTAAAAAGCATGTACTTGTGTTACTGATATGTTTGGGAAGCTCAGAAGGAAACACAAGGCAATTGTGGAAATGCCAGCTATAACTCGGTTGCATCACTCTAGGAAGTCTGAAAATTTAATATCTTTTGATCCAGGGGTTGTCTAAATTTCAGATTATAGACATAGAATGTACAAACTCAGCCAATTTGGGACTAGAAATTTGATTAATTTGAAACTAAAAGTAAACCTTATAAGTGGACTGGAATGTTCATATTTCCTAGCAAAGTTATCTCCTCAGTATCATGGTATCTGAAACATCAAATTAATAATGATAATGTTTTCTAGTCAATATGTCATGGGAGCAAAAGATGCTTATGGTCTTAATGAATATTTTACTTCATTCAAGCTAAGTTAAAAATGGATGAGTCTCCTTGAGTTTCTTGAAACGAGACTGCCTATCTCTTTTAGGTAATGTATTTGGGGAAATATTAAATACTGACAAGTTTTTAACTCTCCCAGCGGCCTCCACTACCATTTTCTAGATTTCCTATATCTCTGTTAATTCAGCATATTTTCATCACATGTCACACATGATAGGATTTTTGGTGATTGCGTAGGTCACCTCCTGTTGCCTGATAGCCAGCCTCCTTAATCTCAATGGTAATGTCTACAAATCTCAGGACAGAACTGACTGCCCGTGGGAAAGCTTCCTGAGATAGACTAACCTCACCCTTCTGGATTCTTGTTGCTTGTAATAATAACACGATGGCTCTTGGTAAGCACCCTGGTATTTTTCATTTATACCTTAGTCATGTCTTTGGGTCTTCGAGTTTTAAAGTTGAGCTGATAAATCCATGACCTATTGACTTTCAAAGAAATGTATGACATTTAATTGTTGTTTTTACCTATTGGTAAAGCAATTTATTTTTATTTGAGATTTGGCCCTGAATAGTTTACATAGAAGTTAGAAAATACCCCTGTTACGTGGAAGATTGATTAAGAACCTATCATACTTACATAAAATTGTGCCTACTATTTTTTAAGTATTTCTCCTGGAAATTTGAAAGATAAACATGTGTTCAAGGGGATACCATTACTTCAGAGCTATGAGTTCTATATACTTTTCTGGTTCTATATACTTTTAAGACCTCTAATCTCATCAGGTCTCTAGTTGTTAATGGCTTACTGCTAGTTAGATGCTAGTTTCCCAGGGATTGTTACCCTTCACTGGCATCCTCATGGTAGACATGTTGGGAGTGTAGGGGGATCTTATGTCCAAAGTGGAGTTAAGTAGCTACTGATATGTTTTCTCCTGTATAAAAATAAAATCAGTGCCTAATGTAAAAGCTATTTGGAACTTCCTGCAATACAGAATTTTTCTAAAAATATCAGATTGTATATTTGAATGAACAACATGATCTTAGCTGTGCCACTGACTCTAAGTAAACCAAGTATTATTTGGTGAGGGTCCTGGCCTTACCTGGATAGCTCAAAAATTTTAAACATCTAAATAATTGACACCATCAACATTTAAGTATCCCCTGTGTCTATGGCACTGAACAATATCCTCTGGGTAATGAATGAAAAGTAAATAGAAGATGGATCCTACATTGGAGAATTCACAACTTCATTAAGATGTACTTGTATAAAATGAAAAGCCAGTAGACAAAAACTCTTTATACATTAGTTCTAGGTGGTATGGTTCAAGGTCAGGATAAGTCTTTAATGATTACAGAATACAAATACTTTCATAAAAGTGCACATGCCTTCATTACGTAAAACAAAGACACTCTCGGCTATCACACAGACCATGATAAATTGTAAGAAAGCAGAGGTGCTATGCTAGTAAATTCGAGCCAGTCAGTTTTCCTCAGTCTTTAGTACTGGAAAAATACCTATGTTATGAGTGAGGCTGCATGAGCTCAAAATAGACCCTGAGGTCTTAACACTCATATAAAACTGGCACTTTGATATTACAACAAGCCAGGGAATTATTTGAACAGTTTTAAAAGACAAAAATCTGAGATGGTTTTGATCACCTCTAGTTTTTTTCCAATTGCTTTTTTATTAAAAAAATTTTAAAGCATGGTAAAATTGAAAAAATTTTTAAAGCGAACACCTGTGTCCCAAGCAGCTTATTAAAGATTCCACAATTAACACTTTTCTATATTTGCTTTATTGTATATCTGTTCACATATCCACCCCTCTCTGCATCCATCCATCCGCCTATATTTTGAATGCATTTCAAAACACGTCACAGGCATCAGTATACGTCCCACCTAAACACCTCAGCGTATATACCATTATTTGCTTAAAAATTTTTAGGTTAAATGTAGTGCTATGAAATGCACAAATCTTGGAAGTACCATTTGATAAGTTTTGACAAATGCATAACACCTGTAACTGAAACTCCTATTTTTTGAAGATCCACTCTTAGTTCTTTGATATAGGATATCAAGAGGTAGCTTATTACCATCACCCAGAAAATTCCCACATGCCCTTTCCCACTGAATCCCTTACTCCTCCCAAAGAGAACCACTGTTTTTTGTTTATTTTTTCCACCATACATTAGTTTACTGCTCTAGAATGTCAGAAAAATGGAATTTTATAGTGTGAACATTTTGTTTAAGGCTTCTTTCACTCAGTGTATTTTTGAGATTCATCCATGCTGTTGCATATAAGTAGTGTTTCCTTTCCTTTTATCACTGAGTAGTATCCATCATACGAATATACCATAGTCTGTTTATCTATGTACCTATTGATCGACATTTGCTTGTTGTCACCTTCGGGCTATTTGAATACAGTTTCTCGAACATTCCTACACCAGCCTTTCTGTAGACATGTTTTGATTTCTCTTGGAGTGGAATTGATGAATCACAGGACAGGTGTATGTTTAGTTTTATAAGAACCAGTGAGGCTTTTTTCCAAAATGTTAGTAATATTTTCTACTTTCACCTACGGTGAATAAGGGCTCCAGATGCCTTACATCCTTGCCAACATTTGGTATTATCCATATATATACATATATATATATTTCTTTTTTAGTCATTCAAGTGTATATGTAGCTGTATCTCTCTGTGTTTTTAATTTGCTCTGCCTATGACTGTTTTAGTGTGGCTGAAAACAGGAAATAGAAATCACACAGTGGGTTAAACAACAGAAGTTTAATAAAACAATTATCAAACTATGATTAAAGAATAACTATAACAGATAAGAAAATGCTATGTGGTGACCTTGAACTGAGAGCGAGTCCCCAAGGAAGGACAGACTTGGAAAGGGACTCCCTCCTCAAGGCTGAAGGTCACACCTCATTGGAGAAAGTATAGTTTACCCCCTGGATAGTGAAAAATTCCCTGGTTCATCCAGGCTAACACTGGTCTGCAAAACTGGCCAGCACAAAGCAGTCCCCCAGAATGCAAGTGGGGAGCAGGCGATCAGCTTCCAGTCCATGGGCATGTGGATGGGGTGGGATTCCTCCGGGACGCAGCCCATCCATGTTGGCCACGCAGAGAGCACAAAAGCAGAGCAGGACCCTCTGGGTCTCAGGGGGGACCACACTGGTGCCTGTAGAGGGAATCAGGGTGCTTGTGCCAGCAGGAGGTCTTGGGAGTGCTGGTTTCTCTGTTGAGGGCCATGGGGAGGTTATCATCAGCCCTGGCTGAGGCTGTAAGGTCTCTGTGGATCAGGGAAGCTCTGGGCTGTGGCAGAGCTATACTAACATCCTTCCAGCCGCATCGCCCACCCATCTTGCAGCACCAGGAAACTGCAGATGAGCCCTTTCCTGCTGTGATGCTCCTCCAGCGCCCTCTACTGAGAAAGCTTAACACTGTGCTCACTTAAAGGAGAAATGCTCACAGGAAGCCTATTATCAGAGCACACATTGAAGGGAGAAATGGAGCTGAGTGGCAGTAAATTGATAACTGGCCCAAAGATCAATGATATTGTCATTTTTCATGTGATTGTGTATATCTTCCTTTGTGAAGTGTCTGTTCAAGCCTTTTTTTTCCTTTTTTTAAAGAAACCCACTCTTAGCACCTTGATCTTGCTTCAGCTTTATCTGGATGCATGAATGGCTACAACAGAGAAGCACACTGCGTGCTTTTTTCTGCATTCTGTTACATCATTTTGATTTTTACAAACAAAGAATTGCTTCGATAGACCCTGATATTTAATCTCTATCAGAAAACATTGCTTATTGTAAAAATGTTGTTGGAGAAGGTTCTTCATATTGTGAATAAAAAATAGTACAAATAAACGTTAAACATGCAGCATGGCATGGGTAGGAGAACTGACTTTGGGGCCAGACCAACATGTTCTGAAACACAGCTTCTCTATTGACTACCTGGAAGACTTTGGGGAATTTGCTTAAGAGCACTGTGCCTCAGTTTCCTCACCTGTAAAACAGGGATAATAACTGTGCCTCACAGGGTTGTTGTGAGGAAGAGCTGAGTTAATATCTTCAATGTACTTAGAATAGTTTCTGGCACATAGTAAGTCCCAGTAAGTAATTAAATATATATTTGTACATACTTGGTATTTATATATTTATTTATATCCATTATTTTTAGTAATAATATATTGGTATATAATAATAATACATTAGCATATAAGTATATGTAATATATTTATACTTAATACATTATATTTATATGCAAAATTTTAAATGTAAGTTAGCTAGTGATAATATTAGCTAATATTTATTGGCCACTTTCCACGTGCCAGGCTCTGTGCTAAGAACTTTGCATGTATTATCTCATTGAATTATCAAAACACAAATCCTTTCTGATACAGATATGATGAGGAAATGGAGTCTTAGGTTAAATGGGTTTTCAGTCATATTTAGTGGATTCAGCTACAGTGTCAAGTCCACAGCCCACCTCACCTTCACCCCAGCCAACTCCACCAAGCAAATGAAAATGCTGGATAAAGTACAATCATATAAAAGAAAGGAAAATCTCCATAAGTAAGAAACCAAGAGATCACTCAAAGTTACAGAGGAGAACGGAACTGAAGCTGGAAGGAACCTTGGGTGATTGAAGCTGAGACCTCCTTGTAGGACTGGATATTAATGCCTTCACTAAGTCAGGAGATCCAGATCAGCCCCGTGGCCGAGTGGTTAAGTTCAGGTGCTGTGCTTTGGCAGCCCAAAGTTTCACCGGTTTGGATCCTGGGCACGGACCTAGTACTGCTCATCAAGCCATGCTGAAGCAGCGTCCCACATAGCAGAACCAGAAGGACATACAACTACAATATACAACTATGTACTGGGGGGTTTTGGGGAGAGGAAGCAAAAATAATAAGTCAGGAGATAAAATCTCAGACCTGTACCCCATGGAGAGCTGGAGGTAAGTTCTCTGCATAAACCCAGAAGCCATGTGTTTTGTCCACCCGTGAAATAAGGATGAGGCAACTCCACTCGTTGGTTATAGAAAATGGCAAAGAAGCTAAGCTGTTCACAGGAGCCATGGTTGGAAGAAAGAATTTTGTACAAGAAAATCAAGCCCTAACCTTACACCATCTATCGATATTGTATCTGAAATTGCAGTACTCAGATGGAAACCCCATGACATGAAATGGGTAAAACGCATATTTCCCATCAGAGGGAAATAAAACTTCTCCATAGGAATGTCTCTATGGAGTAAGATGAACCATGGAAGACAGCGTGCAAAACCTATATTCACAAGAAAATCACTGACAGCACAAGGAAACGAATCACTGTGACAGTCAACAGAAACAACCACCTGGGGAAAGCAAAACTGAAGAAATACAATAATGGAATAAAATTAAAGAGACCTTTAAGTATGTTAATTTTAACCAGAGACATAAAAAGAAAAGATTGAATTCATAAGGCAAGAATGGGACATTATGGGAAACAAACTATGCTAAACTAAAAACAAACAGATGAAGGCAGATTTGAGAGTTGAGAGGATTCACCCAAGGTCCCACGAGCCGTCAAGTTCAGCATTTGAACTCTGGCAAACTAACCCCTCAGGACTATGCTATCCTGTCTCTCAAAACAGGGGGAGCCTTTTATATGCTAAGCACATACCCAAAAGATCAGTATTTTTATCTCTGTATTTCCATCTCTTCCATGAGAGATGGAATTGCAGATGGTTTTCATTTTATGCTTTCTTTACTTTCCAAGTTTTAAAAATTAACATATTATCATTAATTTAGTAAAAAAGTATTTTTTCTTTGAAGATCAAAATCACAGTTTCTCTTCATCTCAGCCAGCACGTAATTGTCTCAAATTTGCAGTCACAGAAATTTGCCCAAGAATATAATCTTTCTCTTTTTACAGACCAATTGTCATGAAAACTTTGGCTTGTGGAAACTCATATTTTTAAGAATTTGTCCTTCATTTACTTTTCGAGGTAGGCTACATTACAGATTGGACAAGACTCTCAGAGAACCAGGTGCTAGATCTCTTGTCCTTTCTTTGATAGCTTTAACAGAAATGAACTTTGGAATGTTTTCATCAACCTTGTATCAAGAGACATAGAAAAATAATCTTACAAAATATATTCTGCATCTAGTCCAGGGTGAAGTTAATAACATTGCCTAGTAGATTACACATTGTATGTGTGTGTGTTTTGAAATCTCTTCCAGACTTAAATCTCCTATGTTTCTCCAAAGCAGATTGTCTTATTTGTTTGCTTTTCTTTTTTCCAGATCCTAGAGATCTTGTAACTAATCATTTTTCCCTTTTTGACTTAGTTACTTGAAAGCTCAAGGCCAAATTGGGATGTGGTTTTAGTGACGTTGTGGGCTTTAGGGCCTGGTTTCCATATACCACCAGATTCGTAGTATTTTTCATTCCTATGTTTATTTCATTTCCAATTTCTTTCTTTACTTGTATTTGCCTATTGTACTATATTCCTATAACTTATAGAAAATCTCTTTAAGAAAAAAATGAGGAGTGTGTGTGTGTGTGTGTGTGTGTGTAGTATTAAACTCCACCTGATAATGTTTTCCTTGGTGATATTTTTTCCTTAAAATATATTTCACATCTGTCTAAAATAGTGCTTCTTTGCACAGGGAATAAATATTTCCTTTTCACCACGTGTGAGGTTAAATTTCAAAAATCGTAAGATTTATTGACCTCAAAGATCACCTGAAACATCCTTTATCTCTAGACAGGATTATACCTGAATCATTACAGATCTATGGTCATTTATTTTATTGACGTTTATGTTTTGATAGATGTAGAGTACTGTGTGCTTAGTCTTACAAATGGACACTCACCCAGGATTAGTAATGTCAAAGAAAAATGGCACCTGATGGTGTTAAACAAGCAAGAAAGACTTGAATGGAGACTGTTGCAGTAGGGCTCAAAACTACTGCGGTAAGACAGAGAGATTGAACTCAGTTCCTCTGGAAGAAAAAGCTGAAGGGTTTTTAAGCACTGGAGTGAGCTGGTGGAAAAGGACCGGAGGACATTAGAGGGGAGATTGGTCAATATGATGAGACTATCTGTGTTTGCTAATTGACACTTACTAAAGTTCGTCTCAGACCCTCCCACAGAGACTGGGAGGTACGGGCCTATCCTTCTTGATAGTGACATTCCAAAGGATGGCTTCCAGGTCCTTGAGAAAGACCTGCCTAGGTCGTAAAACTGGAAGAGGCTGGGAGAAAATTTATACCTCAAAGGGATAGAGAAAGAATTTATCATTACAAGTTTTATAAAGTAAATGCTCTAAGAAAAGGGAGATCAGAGGCCTATAGTTAAGAAAAAACTTTTCTAAAGTTTAAATCAAGCAGAGGAAAACATTAGGCCATCTTGGTCATTAGCCAGTCTATTAGTAGACAAAGCTATATAATTATACTACATACTTCATTCCATGGAAAGAAGTAGGTTGGTCTTTTTAAAGAAATTATTTAATATATTTAAATACAGCTTAATATATATAAAGCATTTATTTTAATGATAGTGCAGTATTTTATACCTGTGGTAGTTTCCCACCCTTCTCTGTATCAGTCCTGTTCTCTCCCCTACTCATCATCTCCTCCTCCTCCCACCCCTGCTGAGACTTCCTGGGACCATCCTCAGTCATCACTGCTCACATTTTGTCTCAGGTAGCCTCTGAGTTTTAGAGCTACAGTTGCTAAAGCTACCTAAACTGACGAATTCATACCCGAGACACTCAGCCTATACCTTACAGGGTTGTGGTGTGAAATGAATGAGGTAATGTACGTGAAAGCACACTGAACAGTCCCTGGAAAATAGGGAGCAGTTACAAGATGATTTTTCAGTGGTTCAATCTTTTATGCATTCATTACACCTCTTCTTATTAGCCCTGCCACTTTTCTTTCCCTTTCTTGTTCTAGACTTCAGCCTCCTTGTCTCTGACCCTTATGTGTGGGGAGTGTACCACCTCTGCTGACAACAGCATGTCCATCTATGGGTCCATGGTCCCAACAGTATCAATGCCTTCTTTCTCCATGTCTGCTCCTTGTCCCTCACACATGCACATCCCAGTTCTGGTTCTCTCCTACAACCCTCTGTACTACTTAGCATTGAGAAAGGCAAGGCAGACCAGATTCATCAGTTACAATAGCAGAAGCATCCTTGGCATCCATAGGTTGATAGAGGTGCAGTCAGATCCCTGGTTCATCTTGTTTGCACATCTACACCTGAGCAAACACTCGCTGAGATGGTCCAGATCTTATGATTCTGACAAAGTGGAGAGAAGAAAAGAGAAAGGAAGGACAGAAGGTGTCAGAAAAGGTACAAAGAAAAAAATAGAGAAATGGAATGAGAATTCGTTTGAAAGTTAAAAGTAGCAGAAAGCTTTTGTTTTGTTTTTAAGAACTCAAGAATTAGAAAGTTACAGCCTAAAAGGAGAGCAGAGAAGGCCGTACTGGATGCCAGGTGCCTCTGGGAGGCTTGGAAAATGGATATTCTGGTAGGAAAAGACTACGAAGCTCTTCACAATGAGAGGCCTAAGTTCTGTTTTATTTTCTTCAGTCCCCTGCTTCTACACACACCCTAATGGCAAAATAACTCAATCCTTGGTTTATTATTAAAGTGAGACCACTGAGAATATTTTTGTCTTGTCTAAATTCCTTCTACCTATTCCGCTCTTCTCTCTATTCTCTTCAGCTTGTTTCCCATTCCAGATGAATATCTGACCCAATTATCTGAGGGGTTATTCCTTCAAACCCTCCTTCATTCCTTTCCTTTTTCTTCAATTTTCTATCTCCATAAGCAGCATCCTTTCTCTTCAGAAGTAATGCCCAGTATGCGTACAGCAAAGTAAAGAATGTTTGTAAGTCTAATACATATAGCAACTCTATTATAAATATTTGGGAAACTATTACTAATATTTTTTCATATGTACTATGAAAAATTTAATATTTGTAAAAGAAAAATAATGGAATAAAAGCTAAGTACTAGGGCACATTGTTAGATTCCTTGTGCTCACTCTCCCATGACAATAACTTCATGAATGCTTTATATTGAAGGACGGACTGAATAATGACCCAAATAAAATTTTAATTTTCTTTCATTTTGAGTCTATTGAGTAATTATTATGTCTAGTCCTTAAAAAGGATAAAATAGTGTTTCCATTATTCACAAATTACATTTGTGTGATACTATTGTGCAATTATTCCATAGATCTCCTCTGTGACACTCAAGGAGTTTCAAATATAATCAATATACAATGGGACTTTGAATGTTGATGAAGTCATAAAACAATAAGCGGGGATGGTTCAGGAGGAATATTTATTACTGAGAGACATTGGAAATGTGTTTACGGAAGAATTGATCACAGAGTCAAAACTGGCATTTTTCAGTGGAATTAGCGCATTTGTCCCATTAAACTTGTAATGACTTGGATCCGAAGCACATTTAATTCATGGATCACTGCCGCACTATTGTGTCAACATGTACTTAGGGAGTCTTCAATGTATGGATCACTGCAGTGATGGACTGTAACGGCCCCTCGTCTAACAATCTAATACATATTATCATAGCACATTAATACAGGGCTTATTGATAAGATACCCCACAGCCCATACTTTATAAGAAATTGCTGACAAACCCTTAACATTATCAGTAGTAGAATTAACAAAAAGACAGAACTGGTTGCTAAGACTTTTAGGGAAAATATGTATAAAACATAAGCTTTCTTCAATTTCACTCTATGCTTAGATGATCATTTTATCTTAACATTGAGTTTTTCCTAAACTCAATCTTATTATAAGATATATCCAGCTCTTCTGCTTTTTCTGGCCATTTATGTGGGTAATTTTCTTGGACATTTTTAATAGGAAAAAGTTACTGATTTGGGGCTGAGTAACTAAGAAGTGGGAGATCTGGTAAATTACACAACGCCTAGATGACTCTAGGTGGTAAGCCGTTTGATGCTCCCCTCCCTCCACAGGCAATGGCTGGATAGACTACTTTACATTTAGTCAAGAGTTTCTGCTGGGATATTATAACTATTAACAGAGATTACTGAGCACCCTCTTTTTAATAAGAAAATCAACGACTCTGATAATTTATGTGGAGTATTTTAATTCTTTAAAGAATTAAGTTCAGACTGTCTTCAATTGATAGTTATTCCAAGAAAAAAATTTACATTATTTAAAATGCTAACCAATGACAGTCATCAAGAAATATAAGTACAAGACAATGTATAAAAATCACTCTTCCTACTTGTTTTTACTTCAATCTCATCAATTAGCATTTATAAGACAAAATCTAATGAATAAAAAAACAGTGGTACATCCATACAATGGAATACCATTCAATAATAAAAAAGGAACAAATAGCTGATCCACACAATAACATCCATCTGGATCTAAAATGAACTTTTTAAGTGAAAGAAGTTGGACACAAAAAGCTACATATTGTATGATTCTCTTTATATGACATTTTGGAAAAGGAGAGATTGTAAGGATGAAAAACAAGTTAGTGGTTGCTAGAGATTTGAGGTGGGAAAAGGGGTGGAGACAAAGGAGAAGCATGAGAAAAATTTTTGAGTGATGGAACAATTCTGTACATTATCATTATTGTGGTAGTAGAAACATAATTCTATGCATTTACCAAAAAACCATCCAAAAGAGTGATAAATAAAATTGGCAGACAGCATTTACCCAAGTGATCAAGAGTAACAGTCACGAGTAATAAGATATATCTATGTCATGTATCCTTGATATAATGCACTGAGAAGTGACATTCTTACTAAAAATCCATGTACTTCAACGTAATCATGAGAAACCCAGACAAACCCAGATGAAGGGACATTCTATAAAATGGACATTCTACCAGAACTCTTAAAAGTATCAAGGTAATGAAAGACAAGAGAAACCAGAGAACTGTCACAGATTGGAGGAGCTTAATGAGACTGGACAAATGCAATGTGGGATTCTGGATTGGACCCTGCAACAATAAGGACATTAGCGGATAAATGGCAAAAGCTAAATGAAGTCTGTAGACTAGTAGTTAGTACTGCAACAATGTTAACTTCCTAGTTTCAATCATTTTGCCATGGTTATGTAAGAAGTTAACTATGGGAAGAAAGGAAACTGTGAAGAGTATACAGGAACCCTGGGTACTATCTTCACAGCTTTTCTGTAAGTCTAAAATGATTCAAAGATAAATGTCTTAAAAAACCTATTGCAAGTACACATTGCACTGTAGGCGCTATCTTCATGTGTTCATCACATTGCCATGAGGCTAGGCATAAACCAACGGTCACAGAAACATGACCTTTGATTTCATAAAATAAAATTTAAAAAATCTAATGTGGTTTGGATTCAATGCTGTCTAACTCCATCTCTTCTCATAGATTTTAGAGTTAGAACCCATTTTCTGCTTTATGTTCCTAAAAGCAGCTGGAGAAATCAACTGTTGTAATTTGTTGCTATTGTTTTAATCTTGGCATTATCAGATTATTAGGCAGTTGATATATACAAACCACAAGGCACAATCGATCCTCCTCAGATCATTTCTCTCAAGGTCTAGCCCATGATGCCACTCCTGAAGAGAATCATGGATTCACAGAATGCTTGAAATGTGGGAAACCTTAGAGAGACTATTTGACTCAGAAGTTACCAGCTGTCTGAGTTCAAAGGTTCTCTGAGATGTTTGACAACTGCCTACAAGACAAGAAGGAGGCCACGTGAGTGATATGCAAATCCCTAGTGCTCAGATTTCCACTTAAGTTTCCTTTGTTTTGCCCACTGGGACTGGAAAATTTTTCAAATAAAGAATTCTAAGGCTGAAAGAAAACCATTGCTATATTTCAACCTTTTGTTTCAAAAAGGAATATGAGGGAACGGTGTGAGGCGACTTGCCCATAGTCACACAGTGTTTTAATGGAAAAGTCTAGAATCCAGACTTCTTGAACTCCAATGCACTATTTCTTTTTCTATATCCTGACTTATCTTCTATCAAAGTCCCTCCATAATGTAGTAACTAAGGCTTTTTGGAGAGATATCCTTAAACTGAAAGGGGTTCCAGAGTCAACTGGTAATGAAATGCTCAAGTATGGTACTACTGTACAGTGTAATTAAGATTACTTTCACCTTACTGCAGTGCAATCAATGCTCACTTTAAACATTTAACACACACATAGATCTATACAGAGACATACCCACAAGATTGCTTAAGAGGTTTTACCCCTTTTAAATGTGTGCACCCTGCTCCTTGTCCTAGTAAATGGAAAGTTGCGTCTGAGAGGTTTATTGTCCCTCTACAATCCTAGACCATGAAATTTTGATTTCCCAATACCTCCTGAGCTCAAGTATGAAAACAACAAATATTTTAATAACAACTAATCTTGGAATTTCCATGTTTCCTGAAGGATGTTCTTTTTTCTTCTTCTTCTTCTTCTTCCTAAAGCCCCTCAGTACATAGTTGTATATTCTAGTCATAGGTCCTTGTAGTTGTGCTATGTGGGATGCCGCCTCAGCATGGCTTGATGAGTGGTGCACCCAAGATCTGAATCATTGAAACCATGGGTTGCCAAAGAGGAGCACATGAACGTAACCATTCAGCCATGGGGTGGGCCCCCTGAAGGATGTTCTTAACAGTTAGAAAGAGAAAGGCTCCCCTGACAGCCACGTCTTGGGGCAACACTATTTGCTGGGCTTTGGTTTACCAAGAGTTCTACTAGCGCTTCTGGCTAGATCATATTGTTCTCTTGCTGACCGTAAACAGTTTCACAGAAGTCCAACATGAGATGAGGCCACTCTGTGTCACTGATTAATCCAGGCCAAAAACAAGACCACTGAAAATCATATCTGATCACAGAGAGTATCGTACACATTTCCAACCATAAAAATGACCAAACACCTGCCTATTTCGGCTAATGAGTGAATGCTGCTTCTTTACCAAACGCACCTTTAGCCTGGCTTCATTTTTTTTGTTTTCTAGACAAGAATTGTTAAGAAACAAACATAGAGTTACTTCTGCTTTCTAATGGTATCCAATCCACAGCAAAGCCCTGCTTCCTTGAATCCTTCCACAAAGCACCTAATAGAAACCAAAACTCTACAGGGAGTCCTCTCTAGAACCCTCTTACTGAGATAGTCCATGGTTCCCTGTGGTACACATTCTCCCTTATTGTAACAAGTCAATGAACCCAACTTTGTTCAACTACAGGTGTGTTCCTGGTGGTCTTGGCTGAAGTGTATTGACAAAAGAACAAAAAGAAACAATTTTATAATGATATGGACCCTGCAGTGAGTTCGCTCACCCGTTGTGCAGCAAGCCAATCTCTGGCACCAGGGGTAGTGGACAAAAGTAGGAATTTTATTATTGCAAAGCACTGAGCAAGGAGAGAGGGCAACTAACGCTGAAATCCCAAACTCCCTGAAAAGCTAAAAGGAGGGGTTTTTATTGGGGGTTTTAGGTAGGGGAGGGGGAGCATATGGCCTTGCTGGTCAGAGCTTTCCCACCAGCCTGTCTTTGGCCTTGAGACTACTTGCAGAGAGGAGGGAACCCATGACCTTGCTGGTCAGCAGCTTTGCCACCAGCCTGTATCTCTTTGTGGGGAGGAGATAGTGAATCCAGGTGCTTGTCCTTGGTGGTGTCTGTCTCCATGGAGGATAGTAGATTCTGGAGCCAGGAAGTGAGAGAATAAGCAGGGAATGAGTGTTTTGGTTTTAACCCCATATATGCTGGGTTTAATGTAGGGAAACTGATATCAGGGTCGGTATCAACAACACAGTTGGAATGAACAATAAGTAAGTGACTAGGGCCCATTTTGAGGGTCAGCCCTCTTTTCCTGACATCCTTCCCAACACCACATGAAAAACAATGAAAAAAAAACAGCTAATGAAAAGAAACCTATCTCAAGAGTTATGGCTTGTAGATTCTGCATCACCTCATGAGCAAGCTTTGGCCCCAGCTCTCCTTTTCTTTTTTTTTTAAATCAATCTTTTATTCCTTCTTTTTTTTTTTTTTTAAGATTGGCATCTGAGCTAACATCTGCTCCCAATTCTCTTTTTCCTTCTTCTTCTCCTCAAAACACCCCAGTGCATAGTTCTATAATCTAATCATAGGTCCTTCTGGTTGTGTTATGTGGGACGTTGCCTCAGTGTGGCCTGATGAGTGGTACGAGGTCTGTGCCCAGGATCTGCACTGGTGAAACCCCAGGCCACCGAAGCAGAGTGTGCAAACTTAACCACTTGGCCATGGGGCCGGCCCATCCCTTTCTTGATGACTCCAGAGGCTGGATGCAGGCCCCATGGTGACTGTGCAAGACCCTGTTCAGGAAGGGTAAGGTATTCAACTGGTCTGCTACTTAAGAGTTATTTTTTGCTTAAATGTCTAGTATTACTGTTTTAACAAGATTCATTCTGAGGAAAAAACTCATATAGTTTAAAGATGAGTTGCTTACTTAGTAATTTTTGCTTTGGGCAAAATTATAGTCAACAGAGATGGATTGTAGGGGAGGAAACAGATCAAACACCAAAGCAAGATTTCATTTCCTTACATCTGGACAAGAATTAGAATAGCAAGTCCTTCCATTAAGATAAGAACAGCTCTATGGACAAACGCCTCAAAACAGCAAGCAAACTATTGTATTATAATTGATAATACTTAGGAATATTTTTAGAAGAAAATATTTTGGATTCATAAAAAGACTGCTTGGTTGACGTGAGTAGACTACTTGATCGTCTACACAATCACACAGACTTGACTTCGAATCTCAGTTTAATAACAAGCTGCTATTGTTTGTTGTGACCTTGAAAAGTTTACTTAACCTGTCTAAGCTTAAGTTTTTCATCCCTAAAATATAAGCTCTTTGAGGGCAGAGATTTTGACTATTTTGTTCACTCCTGTTTTCCTTGCACTTAGAGCAATTCCTAGATCAAAGTAGCTACTCAGGGGGCCAGCCTGGTAGTGTAGTGGTTACGTTCATCTGCTTTGATGGCCCAGGGTTCATAGGTGTGGATCCCAAGTGTGGACCTACACACTGCTCATCAAGCCATGCTGTGGCAGCAACCCACATATAAAATAGAGGAAGATTGCCATGGATGTTAGCTTGGGGCCAATCTTCCTCACCAAAAAAAAAAAGTAGCCACTCAGACACATAGTAGGCAGAACTGATAAAATGGCAGCATAGTATCTGGTAAATATCAGATGTTTAATACACGTCTGTTGGTAATTATGATGATAGTGGTAGTGGTGGTGGTGGTATCACGATTTGGGGCGTAATTTTAAAACAAATGTTAAAGCATTGCTATCAGATACATTGATGTAGCAAGCCACTCAAGTAGGAGGACAGTTTGAATGAATTTCTGTTAGTTGCTGCTAGGTAAAGAGCAGTGCCTTTTAATTGACATATAGGCAAAAAGTCCTCTCCACTTGGACACAGAAGGCTACAACAGAGGAATTGCTAATGTTTTTTCTCATTTGTACATTTCAAACTCATTATCAAAATAATTTTTTACCAATCTAAGATTTGTATAAACTCAGAGGTGAATAGGAGGATTTAGAGAAATATAACAAGATATGCATGAATTTAAAACCTTCTCCTATTAAATTAAATCATTATATTATTGATCACTGCCTAGCTCTTCTTTTCTGGACCCAAGAAAATAGTTAACATTCTCCAAGTTTTTTTATTAGGCATTTGATTTGAGCTGGCTTGCTATCTCTGCCCGCTCAGGTTTTATTCTAAGCAGTTTGGAATTTTTTTGGTTTTAGAGATGGGAGCAAGAATTTAACAGTGTCGGGTAGCAGAATTGCCACCCCAAAATATGCCACTTTGACATGAAGATTATTTTGAGCTAGAGGCAGTTGAGAAGAAGCAGATACAAGAAAAGCTCTCTGCCCTCCCGCTATTTGCCTAAAAGCAGGCTATAAATTTGCAAAGGTGTCCAGTCTCTACCAGGAAGGACAAAAGTTAATCACTGGAAGACAACTTTCAACCCTTCTCAGCCTGTTGTTGGCACCAGAGGGATCTACATAAACTTTGCTAATGAGCCCTTATCTTCCATTCGTTTCCCCATATAGTTGCTTTCCTACAATTTGTCCTCCTAGAAACTCAGTCTTTTTCCTTTGTCTTGTCACTTCCCTAAAAATGTATTGTTCCTTTGCTAAAATGCTATATGAGCCCCAGTTCTAACCACCCCTTGGGTTGCTCATCTCTGGAGACTCTGGTATGTAAGCACAATGCACATGCTAACAAACTTGGGTTAGTTTTTCTCTTATTAATCTGTCTTTTGTCAGCCCAATTTACAGGGCCCCGGCTGGAGAACCTAGGAGGGAGTATCGAAAAGCTCTTCCCTCCCCTCCAACTGCTTTAGACATGGAAGGCATCCAAACTGTTTGCAAATTTGCCCCAAACCGGGGAGGTGTCTGCTTGCTGGGTGCCTGTCTGGGCCTCCTGCACCATCGCCGCAAGGGAGAATTGCCTCTCTTGGGACACTGTCGTGTACATCCTTGAAAGCCCCCAGATAGTCAACTCAGGTCTAGGTTTCTTCTTCCTGTCATTAGGAAATAACCTACTGTTTGACCTCGAATTTTTCAAACCAACCGAGGGACTACAAACAACAGAGGGTGAGCCCCAAGGTAAGTTGCTTGCTAAATAAACATCTAAAATTGCCTGAGGTTATCACAACTCCAATGACAATGTGAGGCTTGGTCTCCCAGAACAGACGAAACTGTCCTCTGTTTTGATAACTTAGCCATTTCTAACACTCTCTGTGTATAGCTGATAACATTCAGTCACTTGCTGGCAGCCTGTACAGAGGAACATTGCCGAATTCAATCTGTTACGGCAGCTGTGCTACGCTACTGCCCCCACCCCCCACAACTCTCTTATTCCAGAACGTTCTTACCCATCATTTCTACTGAATACTCTCAAGTATATAGTGCTCTTATAAAGTAGAGGCAACCTTTTTCTCAATCTGATTCATAAAAGTAATTTATTATTTTGAATTAGGCATCCGGGAGATTATAAAAAATATGCCACCATCAAAACATTTTGTTCTTTTCCATGTATATGTGCATTTAGAAGAGTCATAAATTCCTTTTTGCATCTGTCTTTCACTATTTGTTTACTCGCTTGGGTCTCCAAAATTTAGGAGAGGTGGCAGAAATTAAGTGAGAGATATTTCAATGTCAGTGGGTGCAAGACCTGCAAAGGTAGCAGCAAGCCAGAGTAAGTTCTCTAGAAATTCATTAATTCACTCTGAATGCTTAGATTAATTGTATCAAAATTAGTGTTTGCCTCTGGAACAACTAGGTGGTGATAAATTTATTAAATGTCTTTTACCCTAACAAATCCTAAATTGCCAAATGTTGCTTTGTTTATGTGTGTAAATATATGCAAAGTAATTCAAACTTTCCTTTGAAAGTCTTCAACTTTATTTATCACTAAAATTGCCTGTCAGCCCCAGAACAGACAATGAGGGAGTTTACTAATGGTTACAAGTGGCGCCCGGGGAGACCGATTAACGTGGCCACAGGCAGTGGGGATTTCCTACACGTAGATCCACAGGTTAACCTCATCTTTCATGATCCTCTAAATAATATCTTGCATGCTAATCAGCTGGGTTTAAAATATGCTGTCTCTTAATGCTGACAAAGGCCAATTTATTAATTCTCCCACCTTAAATTTATAAGACTAAACACGTCTTAGTAGAGATGGAGGCCAGGTGCTATTAAAATTATTATGTTATTTAACAGAATCTCAAAAACTGTGGTCCTTGAATAACTCGGAGAAGCTGTGCTATGAATGAGCTTCCTAGGCTCAATAAACAATATGTCTCGCAGCTAATGATAATATCTAACACTTACCGAGTCCTTGCTCTATTCTAGGCACTTTACAGGTATTAATTCATTCAATGCTTACAGCCACCTTACAGGATAGGTACTATCATTATGCTTATTTTGCAAATAAGGAAACCGAGGCATGAAACTCTTGAGTAGCTTGCCCAAGGTCACACAACTAATAAGCGGCAGAGCCACATACATTTGTAAAGCCAGGCAGAACAGTTCCAGAGCTTGCATTCGTAATGTTAGACTGCCTTTCTGAGTAATAAGTATTTTCCAATGTATGTAGGTGTTGCTATGATGAAACACAAATACTGGAAAAGCAGATATTGACTCTTAGAAGTCAGTGGATACCAGCATATGACTGCTTTTATGTTGCAGTTTCTTGAAATTACTTTGGTCTTCAAAATGAGGTTTCTATCCACAAAAGTCTAAAAACATGTGGGCCTGAACAATTCATCATACTCAGTGAGCCTCTCCTTCACCTTGCAAGAATAACCAGGGACTGGTTATCTCTGAAGAATGAGTGAAGACCACGGGCGCTGGGAGCAAGGAGGAGAAGATAAAAGAGAGAGTTTCTAGAACAGAGAGCAGCTAGAGACACCCAGAGGGAACATAGAGAGAGAGGCAGACTCAGGGTGGACTCATTACCAGGGCAGGGATCCACGTGGAAGCTGAGCCAATGCCTGCACACATAGATCACCATTGAAACTGGGGGCCAACTTGCTTTACTTATATTCAGTTTGTTATCTATTTACAAAAGTAGTTAGATAATGCATTGTTAAAACCCACTCCATAGATAACATCTCTGATGCTTATATCACCACGGTAACGGGTAGGGTGCTTCAGTTTTTCAGGAACTGAGAGTTGACTCCTTGTCCAGTTCAGGTGGGTTAAGACCGCCAACTCATCAACGGGGCCTGTGCAGATGACCGATAGGTGACCCTTTGATATCAAGGAGCCTAAAACTCCACCATTTTATGAACGTGTCCTTTGAAAAGCCATGAGGCTTGACTACACTTACGCAGATCAGCAATTACCTCACTTCTCCTGTCTTCCAATCATCTATTCCCACACTTCAGACCACCCCTTCATTCCATAAATATCCCTAATCCCCATTTTTAGGAAGGCAGCTTTGAGATTTATCCTCCTGTCTCCTCAACTGACTGCTTTGTGAATAAACCCTTTCTCTGTGGCAAATTTGTCATCTCAGTGACTGGAATAATCCTGTGGTAGACAAAATGAACCTGGTTCAGCAATACCATTGAAGTGAGAATTGTGTGTCACCCACTATAAGGCATCTATCCAAAAGTAGTAGAGTGAAGGCTTTTTGTCCATAGATGCTTGCAAAGGCCTTGGATCACTCAGCAGAGGAATAACCCATTTAAACTGTTAAAGTCACAGTATAATTACACGGGGGATGGAGCAGTGATGAAACCTATTCCCTATTATAATTACACAACTATAATGCGTTACTATTACTTTCAATACACCTGACCTGACAATTCTTGGAAGACAAACCTTTTCTAGGTCAAATAATAGCTGGGACAATTTTCTTGAGTTTGTTATTTCTACTTGCTACATCTCCTTCCCATTTCTCAAAAACGTGGTAAAGATTATTTACTATAAATAATGGAAAAACAATTGTGTACATGAAAACAAAAGTAAAGATTCTCATACAATAAATGAAAAAATATGATGGTTTTGAATTTCGACTTGGAGTATTCTTGACATGATTTTAATCACATCTCAGGCTTATAGACACTTGCATAATACTGCCATAGTGTGTGTTTAACATTTTACAGAGAAGTGCTTGCTACAAAGCTATAAGAGTTTCCTAAGCAAGTAATAGCCACCATGACTAGCACTGTTCACATTCCATTTTGACCTTATAATGTAGGCCAGGGTAATGGAATTGATGCACACATTCTTTCTGCTGAGTCATTTCTCTCACTGATCCAAATACATGTCATTAAGGTTTCATCATTCAGTCCAATCTTAACCGACTAACTAGTCTGTGAACGGAAAATGATATGAATGACTAATCAGCCTGAAATGATCTGAGTAAGTCTATTTGTTCCATTCCTATTTGGCTTTCTTGCTGGCTGAGCTTTTGTGACCTTGTAGAAAATGGCTGTTTGATCTAAAAATGTGCTTTATTTCTAGGTAATGGACTGTGTCAACTTCCATTTCTTATGGAATTCTCAGGGAACAGTCCAGTATAGTAAGATATTTCTTACATTCTTATTTGCTTGTTCTTTCCCACCCCGCGCTTTAATACAACCGACATCCCAATCTTTACTCATATCTCTTGACTTCAGCAATTGGGTTTTCAATTTCTAGGGGTTTCCTTTTTTGGAGCACAGACATTTGCTGTGGAACAGTACATTTAGTTTTCCACTGATGCAGCTATGAAGGAAGAAAGTGCACCTATCTCTTGAGGCCTCAGCTAAGTGAATTTGGCTTGATTTTCCCCAGCTTTTAGTTCTTCCATTAGTGTTAGAGGATGCTTCAGTGAAATTTACTTGTATTCTATATAATGGAGGCACTCTTACTCTCACTTTGATGCTGAGAGCATTAAAACTGGGTTTCCAGGATTGTAATTGTAAATTTTCCCAGAAAAGCCAGATTCAAACTCATATCATTATTGTTATATCACCTTAGCAATATATAATTTTAAAAGAAATAGGTACATTATTACTAACTAATATGGCAAAAACTATGATACTTTTATCCCTGTTTGAATCTTTTGGTTAAAAGTACTCCCACTGAAGGGACTCTAAGTGATGATACCTGATGTGTCAACATTCTTCGTTTTCAAATAGAAGTTAGACTCAATAGAACTTTTCTTTTTTAAATGCCAAAATAAAAGTATGTTCTTGGAGCCCATAGGGCTACGACAGTATGGAAACAAGGATCTACCTCACTAGAAGATACAATAAAATTATTTCATTTTCTACTCTCATTCATTTTGAAAATATAATTGAATTTTTGAGTTTTAATTTATCAGTGTTTCTGTGTCACAGATGTTGTAGCCACTAACTATTCCCCAGACTATTTATTTTTAGAAGTGTTGATATTTACTCAGCTGCATGATATTTAAATTAAAATGAATGTTTAAAATGTTTGTTTCCTGTATATACTTCTGGTCATAGAATCTCAAAGATGAAATAATAAAATATATCTTGTATTAGTAAGAATTCTACAGAGAAACAGAATCAGTCTCTCAAAGCAGAGATTTATTATGAAGAATTGACTCATGTGAGCATGGAGGCTGAGAGGTCTCACAGTGTGCCATTTGCAAGCTGGAGACCCAGGAAAGCTGGTGGCATAATTCAGTGTGAGTCCAAAGGCCTGAGAACCAGGGGAACCAACAGTATCAATCCTAGTCCAAGTGAGGGCAGGAGAAGATGAAATGAGATGTCCTAGATCAAAAGAGGCAGGGAAAAAAAGAGCGAATTCCCCCTTCCTCTGCCTGTTGTTCTATTCAGGCCCTCAGTGGTTTGGATGACTCCCCCCAACACTGGGGAGGGCAATCTGTTTTACTGAGTCCACATTCAAATGCTAGTCTCAGTTGCAAACACCCTCACAGACACACTCAAAAATAATCTGAGTACCTGGTGGCCAGTCAAGTTGACACATAAAATTAATCATCACCCATCTTTTTCTTCTTCTTCTTCTCTCCAAGGCCCCCCACATTCTAGTTGTATATTCTAGTTGCAGGTCCTTCTAGTTCTACTACGTGGGATGCTGCCTCAGTATAGCTTGATGAGCGGTGCTAGGTCCGTGCCCAGGATCCAAACCAGGGAAACCCTGGGCTGCTGAAGCAGAGTGTGTGAACTTAACCACAGGGCTGGCCCCATCATCACACATCTTATGTTATAAATGAGGAAACTGAGTCCAAGTAACTAGCCTTAATCTCTGTGCATGTTAGTGACCCACACTAGACCTGGACTCTCGATTACTGATGTAGAGTTTTTTAGTAAGTTACTTTGCTTCTGAAATCTCCTATGGAGTGGATGCCTGTCAACTTAGATATTTACTTTGAATGACAATTTGAGTTTTTAAAATATGAACATTTCATCTGGGGGCAGAGTCAACTCAACCTCCAAGTTCAAATTTCTGTCATGGGATTATAACCAAAAAACTACTGTTTGTATAGATGGGAAGATAAAGCATAAAGAAAATACACTATCTTTCCCAAACCCATATATTAGCAGGTATCTGATGCCAAAAATATATGCTTCTTATTTTCGTGACAACTTAATATTGACAACATATCTGTCCCAAGTTCTTCTTTAGTTCATGACTTGCCTCACGTGCTATAAATAGCCATCATTAGTTGCTTTCTCATTTTCTCTATAATATGCATCCACTCATCTGTCACATCTGTGACCTACGGATTTGTCTCAAAAGATAAGAGGAACTAACAATTTCTTTTGGTCAAAGATACTTCAGGTAGCATGCTAAACATTTAATATAGAACATTTCATTTACTCCTCACTGCAATCTATGAGATAGGGACCATTCCCTTTCAAAGACAAGAAAAATGAACCCCAAGGTCGTATAGATGACATAATATATAATAGCAAAAATTTAGAAATTGTTTTCACGTTTAATAAAACTAGGCAACTGTAGTAAGCTCAGCTATAGTGAAGCCATTAAAATGTGTGACTATGAAAAAAGTGAAACAACAAGAAAAAAATGTTTGGACGTATTATATAAAAAGAGTATATGAAAGTGTATGCAAACATTTCAAATCTTTAGAAGTGTGCACAGAAAAAAAGGAAAGGAATCCAATGAAAACATAATAAATAATTCAACAAAATTATACAAGTAAATCCAATAGGAGATGTCTTAGGGTAGCCAAATAAGGCATGTTTTTCTTTCTTATAGTTTCTGATTGATTTTTGTAATGTAGATATTTCACTTTTAGGCAGATAAAAACTCTGTTCTATAAATAACTAAAATGCACTAAAATTTACTAATGATAAACCTATCTAAAACTAAATTTTATTGATTTTAGGGTTTTCTAATTCTGAAATTTAATGTCATTTTTGTTTCACAATTTTGCACAATAATAATTTCCATATTGTATTAATATCTTATTTAAAATAGTTTCAAATTCTATCTGGTACCTTTTTGTTTAAGTCTTTTCCTGATAATACTCCATAATAGATTAGATAGAATGATTTTTCATTTACAAAATATTACCCTAGAACCAAGGCCCCACTTGCTGCCTGAAAGTTTTTCAGATGCTTAGATTAGCTCTCACTTTTCTTTGTGATAAGGGTGAAAATGTGCTATTCTTGGAGCTGCTCCTCCCCTCATCATTTGCTTTTACATGCAGCTGCATGTTAAATGAGTTTTAAAACCAACTTCAACCAAAACCGTCGTTCTCTGTAATGACTAGGAATAAAAAATAGAAATATTGAAAGATTTTGTCTGGCTTGCTTTTTTTCTATTGGCACAGAACTAATTTGGCTGAAAACCATCATTTTTTCATGGCATGCATGAGTTTTGTCCATTTCCCTTCAATTGAAAAAAGAAGAATGTTTAAAGATAGAAATAGGAAAGTGACTTTGGTTTTCAGATGGAGAGACTCCTTTGTGGCACTTGGCCTTAAAATCATTATAGTAAGAAAAATAGTTCAATAATCTCCAGGGTTTGATATAGAGGAAAGGAAGAAGAACCTCAGAAAGATTTTACAGCCAGCATCATGCATGATTGGCCAGTGCCTCCTCTGGTCCTGTATACATTGTGAGGAGCCAGACCTGGAAAGCAGTGATGTGAGACGTGAAGGTGTCTACCGTATGGTCAGGCATTTAACCATATAGTTCCTTAGCAGAACGGAAGTTTCGAGGATTAAGCTTTAGGGTAGGTGACCAAAGAGAGAGATTGAAAACATAACAAATAACAACAAAATCCCAAAGAGATGGCTTACTAGCATAGACCATTGAATATTATAATCTTAAGTCACTTAGTCTAAATGGATTAATGTGACTTCCTGTTAGCACAGTAGCCTTCCATAGATAATAATTATTTCTGAACAAAATAAAAAGAAGTTTTAATATGCTGAAGAATGACCAAAAGAGGCTAAAACTAGAGAGGATTTGATCCTTGAATAAAAAAATATACACAGAATTCAGTGTAGAACTCACATTTATATATCTTTTCACTTGAGGACATTCCCAAGTCTGTATAGGGCTGGCAAAGAAAACTCAAGCACAAAGTTACAGTTTTTATTTTATTTTATTTTATTTTATTTCATTTTACTTTGCTTTGTTTTGTTTTATTGCCTGAGGTGTCAAATGAGTAGTCTGGGGCTATCAAAATAGGTGAAAATCAAGGAAGGTAAACAAGGGATACACAATGGAGGAAGACCCAACATTATCCTATAATCTTCCCTTGCGTTTTTGGCTGACCCCTGAATGGCAAACACATCGGGAAGACTTGAAGAACCCTAGAGGGAAGCAACGGTTGGAAGGCTGAAAGAATTAAGCAGAGATTATAGGGATTTCCCACTGCATAAGAGTTGGAGCGTGAATCCTTCCACATCAGAGAGACTAGGTAAACACCTCAGATTTGCCACAGATCTGCCCTAAGAAAACAACAAAAGCCTCCACAAGTTCAAAGTGATCAGCAAATAATTTAACTATCTTATAGAACAAAAAGCAACACTCTTCAGAGGAAGATAACAGAATTGACAGTCTCTACAATAAATCAAAATATCCAGGGGGAAAAAACACTAGCAGATAATTAAATACACAGAAATACATGACCAATTATCACACATACACACACACACACACAAGCAGCCAACAGAAACAGATGATATGACTAAGATATCAGAATTAGCAGACAAGGAACTAAAAGTAGCTGTTACAACTAGGCTTAATGTAGTAAACAAAAATATGTTTATGATGAATAAAAATAGGGAACCTTAGCATAAAAATGAAAACTATTAAAAAATAACCAAATGGAAACTCTACCATGAGAATTACAATATATAAGAAAATTTTCCTTGATGGACATAAAAGCAGAGAGGAAAGAAAACTGATCAGTAAAATTAAAGAGAGATTAATAGAAATATCTTAATCCAAAGAGTTAAGAAGTGAGAAATAATAAAAATCAGGTTCTCAGTGACCCTCAGGGAAATATGCAGCATTCTAATATTTATGAAGTAGATTCTTAGAAGGAAAGAAAGGAGAAAAGGGGATAAAAAGAATTTATTCAAAGAAATGACCAAAAATTTCCCAAGTTTTGTGAAAATATCAACTTGCAAATTCATAATCCTATGTTAACTCCTAACTAAATTAATATAAATAAAACCATACCCAGGTATATTATTGTCATACTGCTAAAAACCACACATAAAAACAAAATCTTGAAAGCAGCCCAATATAAGAAGTCAAAGTATACATGAGAGAATATACATGTTCTTACCAGAAACAATGAAGGCCAGAAGACAAGGAAACAATATCCTTGAAACCCCATAAAATATGTCAACTCAGAATTCTTTTTCCATGAAAAATATTTATCAAAAGTTAAGGAGAAATAAAGTTATTTTCAGATAAGTGAAAGTTGAGAGGAAGCATCACCATCAGACATCAGATCTACATTAAGAAAAGGAAAAGGGACTGAGTGGGCTAAAGGTAAGTATATAAGATGAAATATAAATCTACATACTTGATAAATATATGAGTAAATATAAAACCAATGTTCTCTCAATTTCTTTAAAAACCTATGCCCATTTAAAGCAAAAAGCAAATATAGCATTATATTGTTGGATTTACTATGGATGTAAATATAAAATATATTAAAACAATAACACAAAAGACAGGAGGATAAAGTAGTACAATATTATCCTTCAATAGATATGATAAATTAAAGATACAGATATAAGCCCTAGAGCAACCAGGAAAAATAGTACAAAGGTATATAATTAAAAAGTCAATGGAAGAATCAAACTAGAGCATTAAACTGGAATATTAAACTCATTTTTAAAAAGGGTAGGAAAGAAGGAACAGAGAAACAAAAACAAGAGATAAGACAAATGGAATAATGAATATTATGATAGGCTTAATTTCAATTGAATCAATAATCAGACTACACATAAATTACTAAACACTCCAATTAAAAGGAAGAGACTGTTAGATTTGATAGGGAAAGAAAAACCCAAGTATATGCTGTTCACAAGAAAGCCGTTTTGAATATGAAGAAAAGCAAAATATACGCCACTCAAATACTAATCATAAGAAAATTGAACTGTAAGTTCTATAGTAATGTAAGTATACATTACTATATATATATAGTGTATACATATATATAATAAAGTAAGATAAACTGTGAGTTCAAGATAAAGAACATTGCAAGAAATTAAGAGGAACATTTTATAGTGATAAAAGAGTAAATTCATCAAAAGTACATAGTAATCCTAATGTGTATACACATAACAACAAAGCTTAAAAATACAGGAAGCAAAAACTATCAGAAATAAAGAGACAAATAAATCCACAGTTATAGCTGGAAGTTTTAACACTTCTTTCAGTAATTGATAGAAAAACTAGACAAATAACTAGAAAGTCTCTAGAAGATTTCAACAACAATGTCAAACCACTTGTCCTAATTGACACTCACAGAACACTTCACCTAACAAAGGCAGAAAAATCAGCTTTAAAAATGCACATGAGATGTTCAGCAAGTTGGGCTATACTGTGCAATAAAATAAATTGCAAAATGTTCAAAATTAATTCACATCAAAATTCAACTAGAAATCAACAACAGAATTAAGTTTAAAAATTAATAACTGAGATATCTAAAAAGCTCGAAAAATAAGGAAATGGAACATTCTACACTGCATTCTAAATTACATGGATCTAAGAAGAAAACACAAGGGCAATGGAACATATTTCTAATTTAAAGATAATTAATAATAAAAATACAGTAGATCAAAATTCATAAAAGGAAGTGCTTGGAAGGAAAACCGTAGCTTTAAAAATTCATACTAGAAAGGAAGAAAGATCTAAATCGACTTAAATTATCACTTCAGGAAATTAGAAAAAGAGCAAATTATGCATAAAGTAAATTGACAAAAGGTTATAATAAAAATAAAGACAGAAATTAAAGAAGTAGAAAACAAAATAGCTAGACTGGTCCAGAAATTATGAGAGAAAACATAAATTAACAGTTAAGGAATTAAAAGGGGATGCCACTACAGATAGTAAAGACATTAAAATGATAATAAAGAAATATACTGAACAATAGTATGACAATAAATTCAACGTCGTGGATTAAATGGAAAAAAATAGAAGAAAAACAAAACTGACACGTGGAAATTAAAAATGTGACTAGTACTGTATTTACGAAATACTGTATAAAGAAAACGGATTTTTTATCTAAAGCCTCCATCCAGATGATTTCAATGACCAATTCTATCAAATATTTCAGGAATAAATTATATCAATTTACAGAAAATCCTTCAGAAATCAGAAAGAATACTCCCCAACTTATTTCCTGAGACCAGCATAACTGATGGCAAAACCCATCAAAAATATTGCCAGAAAAGAAAATCACAGACCAAAATCCCTCGTGAATATGGAAACAGAAATCCTTAACAAAATATTAACAAATATAATTGAGCAATACATAAAAAATAATACATCAAGGTTTATCCCAGGAAAACAAGATTGGTTAAATATTTGAAAATTAATATAATTCACCATATTAACCAAACATAGAGAAGAAAATCACATAATCATTCTAATTTTAAATAAAGTACTTGAAAAGATTCAACACCCATGTTTGATTTAAAAACAAACTCAGAAATCTAGGAATAAGAGGGAGCATCCATCATTGATAAATGACATCTATGAACAACCACAGCTAATATCATACATAATTTTAATGTGAAATAGTGAACACCTTCCCCCAAGATTGGCAACAAGGAACACATTATTCTTTTCTGATTTTTTTCATCATTATTATGATACAACTAACTAATACAAATGCAACACAAAGAAGACATGAAGATTGTAAATGAAGAAATAGAAGTTTTTTTATTTGCTGAGGGCATAAGTGTTTATCTACAAAGTCCTAAGAAATCTACCAAAAAATACAAGAAGTGCATTAGATTTCTAAACACCACAGACTGAATAATTTAACAACAGAGATTTATTTTCTCCCAGTTCTGGAGGCTAGAAGTCCAAGAGTAAGGTGTGGGCAGGTGTGGTCTTTCCTAAGATCTGTTTCCTTGACTTGCACATGGCCGCTTCCTTGCTGTGTCCTCTTTGGGTCCTTTCTTTGTGCCTGTATCCCTAGGGTCTCATTGTGTGTCTCAATTTCCTCTTCTTAGAAGGAGACCAGTCAGATTGCATTAGGGCCTACTCTATGCACATCATTTCAAGGCCCTTTCTCCAAATGTAGTCACATTCCGAGGTACTGGGAGTTATGCTTCAACATCTGAATTTTGAGAGAACACAATTCAGCTCATAACAAGAACTAATGTGCAAATTTAACAATTTTGAAGGATACACGATCAATATACAAACTTCAATGGTACTTCAACAGAGTGGCAATAAAAAGAGAGAGAGTGGTGACAGCATCATGACACAGTGAGCTGCTCCCTTTGCCTCTCCCCTCTAAGTTATAATGAAATCAACACTCATTAACCGACAGAGGATTCCCTACACAACACGACAGGACACCTGAACGATCCACACAGCTAAACATCTGAAGATGGGTGTACTGGACCCCTGGGAAGCAGTGGAACTAAGGAAATGGACTTCTCTTCCTTTCTGGTGGCAGTAATTCAGGAAGCGGATCCTTGCACAATGACCAACATGACTGTGAGTGGAGTGGGCAGCAACTCACCCACATGGGAACACTTTTGGAATTGTACCTCAGCCTGCAGGCCTCTATCATGTCAGCCCCGCCCTTGTGAAAACTCCCCACATAGTGGTGGCAGCTCAATCTGCATGAAGGCACTCCACCTGCCAAACGCACTGGCCCAGCTGGACCTGCACACTGAACACAGTGACCTGGCCCATGCAAAAGCACTCTGCCTGCATGAGCATGATCCACCCACTGGGTCCAGCAGCCCAACCCATGAGAGTGCAACCTGCCCGCCATCGTGGTGGCCCAGTGGAGACCCACCCACCAAACACAGCAGTTCTGCGTGCATGAGCACAACCTGCTGAGCGGGTACAGCCAGCCTGTGCGAATTCAGAGTGGCCTGATCAATGTAACTACGAGAAAAAGGGGGTGAGAACAGAAAACACAGCCCCCGCCTCCCACCCAGCAGTGGCAGGAGAATGAAAGTAGACCATAATCTTACATCATACCCAAAAATTAACTCAAAATGGATTAAAGACTTGAAAGTAAGACCTGAAACCATGAAACTCTTGGAAGTAAATAGAGGCAGTACACTCTTTGACATCAGTCTTAGCAGTATCTTTTGGAATACCATGTCTACTTGAGCAAGGGAAACAGAAGAAAAAATAAACAAATGGAGCTACATCAGACTAAAAAGCTTTTGCAAGGCAAAGGAAACCATGAACAAAATGAAAAGACAATCCACCAACTGGGAGAAAATATTTGCAAATCATATATCCACCAAGGGGTTAATTTCCAAAATATATAAACAACTCACACAGCTCAACAACGTAAAAACAAGCAACCCAATCAAAAAGTGGGCAGAGGATATGAACAGACATTTTTCCAAAGAAGATATACAAATGGCCATGAAAAGATGTTCAACATCACCAATTATTGGGGAAATGCAAATCAAAACTACAATGAGATATCACCCTACAAACGTCAGAATGGCTATAATTAACCAGACAAAAAATAAGAAGTGTTGGAGAGGATGTGGAGAAAAGGGAACCCTCATCACAGCTGGTGGGAATGCAAACTGGTGCAGCCACTATGGAAAACAGTACAGAGATTTCTCAAAAAAGTAAAAATAGAAATATCATATGATCCAGCTATCCCACTACTGGGTATTTATCCAAAGAACATGAAATCAACAATTCAGAAGGATTTATGCACCTCTATGTTCACGGCAGCATTATTCACAATAGCCAAGTCATGGAAGCAACCCAAGTGTCCATTAATGGATAAATGGATAAAGAAGATGTGGTATATATATATGTACAATGGAAAACTATTCAGCCATAAAAAAGACAAAATTGTGCCATTTACGACACCATGGATGTACCTTGAGGATTTTATGCCATGAGAAATAAGCCAGACAGAGAAAGACACACATAGCATGATTTCACTCATATGTGGAAGGTAAACGGACACATGGATAAGAAGAACAGATCCGTGGTTACCAGAGGGGACTGGGTGGAGAAAGCGCGAAAGGGGTGAAGGGGTACATACGTATGGTGAGGGATGAAAACTAGACTATTGGGGGTGAGCACGCTGCAGTCTTCACAGAAACTGATATATAATGATGTACATCTGAAATTACACAGTTATAAGCCAAGATGACCTCAATAAAATAAATAAATAGAAAAAGACATTTAAAAAATTTCATTTACAATAGCATTAAGGCTTGAAAATATTTATATAAAAACTAAGAAAAGCTATGCAATATAACACTGAAACACACAACGGAGATGAATCTCAAAGACATTATGGTGAGTGAAACAAACTAGACGGAAAAGAGGATATACTGTATTATTCTACTCATGAAGTTCAAGGGGAGGAAAAACTATTCCACGGTCATAAAAATCAGAACAATGTTTCCCTACTTGGTTGCAGATTGCCCTGATGGAGGATGAGGGAGTTTTTGGAAGTGATTTATATGTTCTATTTCTTGACTGTCTGGTGATTCCACAGAATCCTACATTTATCAAAACTTACTGAATTGTACACTTAAGATTTGTGCAGTCACTATATGTAAATTGTCCTTCAAACGTTGTGTGTGTGTAGAATTGCAGTAACATATAATACAAATTTCTAGGGAGGTGGTATACTATAAAAATTAAGGGAGCAAGCTTTGAAGTCAGATAAAGAACCATAATCCCAGATCTGCCACTTACGATTTTGTACCATTGGATAATTTACATAGCTTGTCTGACTCGGTGCTCCCAGTCAGAAAACTGAGCGTGATCATAAGGTCTACCACATAGAGTTATCATGAAGCTCAAATAATACAATATATAGAAAAGGTTTAGAACAATGACATTCTAGTGCTAGTGCTGAAAAGTAGTACAAATTGTTATGGTTAGGGTGCAACAGATTTGTTAAAAAGGAAAATGATGGTTTCATGCTTAGACTGAATTGCCTTCTACAGCCCAGTGTAATACGATGTCTGATGATAAAAGAACGACAGAGCGGATAAGCTGCTGCAGTTAGGGCAGGATGCTAACATTCGCATAATTGACAGAGACTGAGGAATTCAGTGCCAGTTCATAGGGATACTGTGAGGGTTAAGTGAGGTGCAACACGAAAAATTACTTGGCTGATGTCTAGTATTGAGTAAACCCTCAATAAGCCGTCAAAATTAATTTATTCCTAGTCACACCCAACTTTTTCTAAAACATAGATATTCATAAAAATAAAAAAGCTTTTTTAAAAACTTTATTTTATTCAGCAAACACACCATACAAACCATCCCTTAATGGTTCATTCCAATTAACTGTTATTCATGTTTTCGTAGGATGTATTTGGAGCAGATTAATAAATCTTATTTATGTGGTGGCCTTAAAAACTTTACCCCATCACATAAATTTATATATCTTATTGAAAGATGTTTTTCTTTAATAGTTACTCAGTTATAGTTATTCCATTTCAATTTTCCCCTAAATCAAAGCATTTTAATCACCCCTAATTCTTTTGAAATTTATTACCATTTATCTAGTTCTAAATGTATGTGACAATGTTCAAATCTCAGTCAGTTTTAATCAGCTTATAAATTTTTAAACCACGAAAACTTTGTCAAACAGTTGTAGTGACTAGATACTGAAGGCCTTAATATACTTATAATTCTATGTATTCAGAAATTCTCCTCTTAATCATGCTGCTTATCCTAAGAGTCATTTTGAGTGTGTGATTTCAACATTACTCTTTTGTTTCCCCTCAATAGAAGGATCAAACGTAGTTTTCTATCCTATCTTTGGCCAACTTTTGATCATTTACAAACTAAATCTCTAGGCTCTGATTAATGGTATTTTCATTTTTTAGTATTTTGTGGAGTTTTTTTTGAAACCTCTTCAATATTGATCTATTCTAATAATCAACAGAGCCTTTCTACACCGAGGGTCAGGGAAGAATCAAGTGGAGATGAAATATTAAAAATCGGTTATCAATTTTACTGCTCATCCACAGACCTCTTAAATAACAATGGAAAAAATTAAAACTATCAGATCTTTTCTATCATAGAATAATTTGAAGAAGGTAAGAGGAAAATAAAGAAATTTTGTATATATTTGTCAAAAACTACATATAATTTCTCAATATTAATTTCCATTAAAATTAAACCAACCCACTGTCTTGGCTTTGGAAATATATTTCATTAATGGATAAGGATGATGTATGATATAATTAATAGAGTTTTTACATACAAACATATTAATAAACAGAGATTTCCTAGGAAACCAATCACCATTTTAGTCCTAATAGTGTGATTAAATCCCCTGAAATAATTTTTATATTAATATACTTAAGAATTTTCTTTAAAAAAACCTGATGTTTTAAATATAACTTTTATATACAAAAGTAAAATTTAGCCCAGATGTGGAATGAAATTCCATACATTCCATCTTAATACAACTCAAATTAATTGCAAATTTTATAAGGGTTTATTGAACATTGTTAGTCTTTCTCTTCCATATTTATACTTATTAATTCTAAACTTTTCTTAGTATGTGGCAAACAATCAGCAAGACAAGGGTGTTGATTTCTTATAAATATCATATATTTATAGCATACTTTAGTTCAACTGTTTTTATGAGCATTATTAAAACTCATAATTCTGACATAAAAAGACTGACCAACGGTGAGTTAAAAAGAAAACTCTGACTAACTGATGTCCTTCTTTGTTGTTAATGTTTATTTTGTTCTGTTTTGTTTTAGACTACTTTGAACAGACTAAGAAAAAATAATATACATGCATTTCCTTTCCATGGCCTCTTGGTGAGAAGGAGAGGTCGCCATTGTGTCTCTAATGTAAAAGGCTAATTTTTTTAAAAGATGAAATCATAGCTCACATACAAATACAAAATTAATGCATGTCAAATGCAATATTTAACTCATTAGCAACTGAAGGAACCAGTAAAATGTTACAACTCCCTCAAGAAAAGAATTTAAAATACTCCCATATATAGGCAATCAGGAATTCTGAAACGAATTTACAAGTAGACGCAAAACTGGTCAACATCTACAGAGTAATAGTCAATTACATTCAACTTGACACATTTCATTTACATTTCTATGGACAAAAATTACTTGCATTCTTATAACTGTTCTAGAAATAGCTCTGTAAAATAACTCAAAAAAACAAAAGGTAAAGATGCCTGGGAAGGGCGCACTAGATAGAACATTTAGTAATCTTGCTTGCCCATTTCAAAGTCTTCCACAATTTTTTCCTGACACTCAAATGCCTCCTTAAAAGTCTTGTTAAACTCCTTAAACTTGTGCCTAATTAAAGCTGAAATAAATAGCTTTAGTTTTCAAGACTATAGGTGGTGATAGGATGGCACTTTGTGACTCACACAGAGTTTGCAGAGTGCTATATTGGAAAAAAGAAGTAGCTGCCTCTGTGTAAGGAGGGCAAGATTTGGGGAGTTTCCACAAAGGGTAGAAATAAGAGTTTTTAGGGGAAAAGGTAATAGGTGCTGATAGAGTAGGAAATTTAACACCATGATTGGAGAGCAGAGATCAAAGATCTATGGCTGGGTCTGTGTCAGCAGAGAGCATGGCTGTGAGGGACAGCACGAATTCATGCAGAGCAGCGGAGCCCAACACAGAGTAGAAAACCAGCGATGGAGCTGCATATTGTATCCAACCCCGTGGGCTAGGAATGAGCCCTACTTCTAGTTTTCCAGATCTCCATGTGCCCAGAGTTCTTGAATGGAGGAAAAGATCTTAAAAATGCCCGGTACTGGATTTCTAGTGTAACCTCAGGACTCAAGACTCAGAATTGGATTTAATTTGACTTATAAAAGTAGAGTAATGTGATATTTCTGGAACTCAAATATAGTATAATAAATCCATTCCCACTATAGTGTTAAGCTTTTGGTTAGTGGCATTAAAGAAAGGATTATTTGTTCTGCATTTACTTTTATTTTCAAGGCTGCTTTAGCACAGATTTCTTACTTTGGAAAAATAAAGATAGGAAATATAGCATTAAAACCTATAATTTATATTGCAGAATACATGTGATGATCTGTTCCCTAAAAACCTTGCAATTCTAGAATTTTTTCTAATTATTTCAAGATCAGAGATAAGTAATCTGTTAAGGAAATTCAATAATGTGTGTGAATGAATGAGCTTTTCCTATCGTCTATGAAATTTCCATCAGTCATAGCCTCACTGAAAGAGATTTTACCTCTAGAAGAGCCAATATATTCCTTTTAGAGATATTTCAGGAAACAACATGAGTTATCAGAATAATATTATCACTTTTAAATAGATCATAACATCATTTACGTCTATCCAAACACTTAATGGTTGATTCATACATCCATTCAATAGTTATTTATCCAGCGATTTCTAGGTGCTGGATGGTATTCTGGGGACACAGCAATGGACTGAACAGGGAAAGTCCCTGCTTTCAGAGAGCTAGTATTTCAGCAAAGAGAAGAAAATGGGAATAAATGATATGGAGAAAAATGAAGCATGCTAAGGGAATGCAAGCGCCAGACAACGGAGAAAGAAATTTATTGAAGTGGTCAGGGAAGGACTTAGTGAAAACGTAAAAATTGAGCAAAGTTCTAAAATTGTGGAAGCAGAGATATCCTATAAGATTGCCAAGCAAATTTGCAGAAGAGAGATAAAAAACAAAAACTAACAGGAAAAACAAAACAACATACATCCTGAGGAAGGAGCATGGTGCGTATCTGGAATTTCAGGAAGAGCAAAGAGGCAAGTATGACTGGAGCCCACTGAAAGGAGCGAGCAGTAGGGGATGACGTTAAAGAGGCAACATCAGGGTCACACTGTGTAAGCTATTGGAAGGACGCTGATTGAAACGGTGGCAGTTTAATTCTAAGACTGTCAAACATTTACACAAGCATAATGTCCATATACTGCATTTAAATTTGGTAGTTATCAAATATTAAATTATGGCATTAAATTCACAAATGATTAAATTGCACTATATGTCCATGTGTTGTAACTGAGATGTAAATATTGGCAATTGAAACAAGGTAGATATTTCTCTGTCTCTTGCATAAAAGTCTGGACATAAGCAGACTAGGGGTGGCAAGTCTGTGCCATAGCATCAGGGACTCAAATTCCTTCTAACTTCTTCTCTATCTTTAGGATTTTGCCCTTGTCAATATGGTCCAAAATGGATCATGACCACATCACTACTCTCGTGAGTGGAAAAGGGAAAAGGGAAACATAAGGGAAATACAAGGTTGTGTCTTTCCCATAAGCTGTGACCAGGCAGTTGTACACATCACTTCTCCCATCCCCATCGGAAATTATTTAGTCACAGAAATACCTACAACTGAAAGTGAGGCCAAGTTAAAATTAGGGGTTCTATTACTAGACAAGAAGAAGATAACGGAGACAGAGAACAATTAGTTGTCTCTGGTTTGAGCAGGTTCAAACAATTTAATTTTAAAATGTATTAAACATCCTTAAAAAATGTGGTATAAAGGAAAGAGTACTTGACAGAAGTTCCAAGATGTTAGTTCTACTCCAAATCCACCACAAATTAGCTGTGAAACCTTGAATCAAACATTTAACGTCTCTCATATTCCCTATGTCATCTGTAGTTTTGGACTGAAAACACTCTGCTGCACCTAAACAAAAGATTCCCCCTGAAACTTTATAAAAGTCACTTGTATTAAATGAATAGGAATTCTAAAATACTGAGGCTTGTACAATAATAGAAAAACTCAATAGTAGAAATATCTGGCCTCCAGCCCAATGCACACTAGATGTGTCTCTTAAAAGCCACCGTAATTTGTCCTTATTCTTGAAAGTTTAAAATAATACAAAATTCAAGGTGAAAATAACTTCTTCTACCTCTGTCCATATGGAGCTCTACAACGGCCTCACTGACAGGGCACAATGGCTTGGATGAATACACCACAGGATAACTGACTGACATCCCTGAGGTCACAGCTGATACTCAAGCCAGATGACCTTCCAGCTTGGAGAGAAGAAAGGAGCAGTTGGTCTTTGTACGGTCGATGAAGCCATTGTCACTGTATGTAGTCAACGAAAACCATTGGTTGCAAATGTGCCAGGGAACTCAAGGAATTGCCTTATTGGGGTTTGTAAGTCACAGGAGAAACTAAGATTATCTATGATGTGTTGAGTATTTGCAGAGATTTTGTTTTCTTCATTGAGCACATTTTCTCATAGCCTACGTGTGGTTCTAAAATCTTGCCCCTATTTTTCCAATGTTAGGAAATCATGCATTCCCAGGGCCAGAGCCAGTTATGCCAAAAGTCAGCCCTCTGCTCCTCCCTCCATGAGTGCACTGAAGTCTCTGGAGAAAGGAAAATTGTCAGTCTCCATGTTGTGGGCCAGGGTCAAAGTTCCCAGAGAAGCCAGCTGGTCTGGAAAAATGGTATCCAGATATAAAACAAAAAAAAGTATTCTAGTGTCGACTAATGTTGTAACCTAACAAATTTTTAATAGAAAAACATTTTTAGAGACCTCACAAAACAGAAAAACAAATATATACCAAAACATCTTTCCATTTGGGTACTAACAACTGTAATCTATCTGAAACAATTATAGCAGCTTGATGCTACACTTTTTGATTTCCATAACTTTCATTTTAACCTGCTGGGTGAGAAGATGATTAAAATTAATTATCAGAACACATACTGCTATACATAATTCAAATATTCTATGAGAATCAGGGATGTCACTTTATTGTGTAAAACGCAAAAACCAGTTATGGTGACAGGACACAAACAGATAAATGTTCATAGTGCAATATCAACAACAAACTCACAGTAAATTTGACAGAGTGATTTTCTGGGGATGCATTTAATAATTGAGGTGCTGAATATACAAAGTCCAACTTAGCCATTCTGGTCTACTTCACACAATGGGGACTGAGTCAGTGGAATATAAATTCTGATGCCTTCACTCGGTCTGTCTTTTGTTTTTCTCAGTCAGTCCATTTAGTACTGTGGGCTGAACAAAAGCCAAAATGTCAGTGCACAGGAAAACATTTCAGGGCCTCAAATTATTCATCCTTACTATAATCACCTTTATTATGGATACTTTGGTAAACTGGGAATAGTTACCCTTCCTTTAAAAATAAACTTTCAAAAACTACTTTTGGCATCCAAACTACAAAAGCAGTTGTATGAAGTGAAAATATCAATTACTTTAGAGTGATAAAACCAGGATTTGACTCATGGTTCCACCATTTTCTCACTTTTGGTGGGAAGATTCAGTGGTTCAATGAATATCATATATAAATTAATGGTCGTGTTGTAGGTAACAAAGGAATATTAATCTATCTCTCAATTTAAGCATGAGGTTTAGGACTCTACAGTACACTAGTTAAGAGCACGAGCTCTGGGGTCAGACGGCCTGGGTTTGAATCCTGGCTCTTTTACAGGTTCCACATCTGTAAACTGAGATAATAATAGTGTATACTGCATAGGGTTGTTACGAGGGTAAACTGAATTCACTTATTCATGCTGGGGAGAAAGAGCCTGGGAGATCAGCAGATGAGAAAGGAGGCCCAGAAGCTGCATGGAGTACCAGCTCTTCAGAGTAAAGCAGACCCTGCTGTCAGTCCACACCACTGAGCCCCCGAAGGGAGATGAGACTGGAACTTCCAGGCTGGTCATGGACCAACTAATGGAGGGCGGAGCTCAACCCCAGAGGAAAAGAGCATGAGTAAGTGACCACTAGTAGGGGTGAGCCAGAAGATGAGGCAGAATCTCTCAACAGCTAATAATCCCTGAGGGAGCTGCTTACATCTAATGCTTCAGTGGGGCCTGTTGAGGCCACCACCGTGCACCCACCCACACACACACACACACACACACACATACACGTTGGGCCCTTAAGCAACAATTTAGACCTGTTGTGATGACAAACAAAGAGAAAGCAATCTTTGCAGGCAGTCATATAAGAAGATAGATATCTGTTTTCCTTTCCCTCCTCCCACTCCAATACAATGGGCATAAATAATGGGAAAGAACTTGAGGAATAAAGTAATATCTCCACCCTTGAAGAGCTCACAACTAGTTGGTATGACAAACATGCAAACAAAGAAATATTGCACAACTAGCTTCAGAACTTCCTAATGAGATATTTTTTGCGTTGGGTCCTGAAGGGTGGATATGAATGCTCCAAGCAGACAAGGGAGAGAAAGGAATCTACAGTTAATACCCGATGCAAATATCCCAAGGAAATTCTCAGAGGCATGAAAGTGCTGATACGTTCCAAAAGAGCATTTAATTAGAATTATGAGTACCAGGGGAGGAATGGATGAGGGGGAAGCGGGGAGGAGGCAAGAACGAGGAGCTCCAGGACAGAAGGCTGGAAAGAGTTTCACGTTAGATATTGAAGGGCCTTCCTTTTCTGCTAAGATAAAGAGAAGGGGATTTATTCGGTAGGAAATTAGGAACCAGCAAGAGTTTGGACACGGAGGAGGGTGACATGGTCAGATTTACATTCTGATCTACACCGCCAAGGATAATATGGAAAGTGCACTGGAAGGGAGAGGTGGTAGCATGGACAGGAGGTTCAGTAACACAGACCACCAAAACTATGTCCACAACAGTTACAGTTTCCAAAAAATGAATGGTGAGAAAAAAAGAAGGGGGACGTTTGAGTTCAAAGCATCATAAATTCTCTTCCTTATGCTTTTTAGTAAGACATACAAATCAACTGGGATAATTTTAAGAATACCTGATAAAAATTTTAGGAAATGAAATAAACACGATTGCAAGGTTGCATGGGATCACATAGCATAGTAGACCAGCAATCTCCTAGGCACTAGTAAACCACCACAAGACATTAATGGCTGTCTACTCTGTTAAAATCTATGGCTGATTTGATACACAAATAAACGCACACGTACACAAGATATATACATACATAAATGGAAATGGCCACACAAATACTGCAATAACATCTGATGCTGATAAGTAAATATGTCATATGCTAGAGGGTCAACTCCATATTGACCCCACTTTAGCTCTCTATTTGACCCTTTCTTCTTTCCCAATTGGGAGAAGGGAAAATACAGTACATGAGCCATAATTTTTGGCAATGCATATTGAAAATAAGGTCTGCCAAGTTCAAAACTGAAAATGCAGCAGCTGTTTGCACAAAACATGGGCCAAGAAATTCCTGCATGACTGACAATATGCTTTAGCGTCCAGACGCTCAATCTCTGACTGGGGTGTACATTTCAGCAGCTGTTAGGTAAACCTTGAGAGAACTAGGGTATTTCTCACTATAGAGGAGAATATCTCTAAAAGGGAAGGATTAAGTGCTCATACTCAATCATGGGAGTGCTTCTAAGGAGGAAATCTGTACATTCAATCAGGGGGAAATCTTCATGGGAATGGAAAAGTTACCATTCTTGCAGTGTGGGTAGATAAGACTCAGCATATATCGGGAATATTTGGAGAAGGGTCTTACTTTATTTGCGGAAGAAAGCTCCTGGAACTATCTATGGTGCCTGGGACTGGAAGACACTGCTTCTTAAGCAGCATGCCATGTGCCTTCCTGATGCTGGTCACCCTAAACACCCATATCTCTGTCATGGCAACAGTGGAAGGGGCAGTAACAAACACTGAGAAAAAGTCTAAGGCAACACCATCTCCCACATCAGCCTGCAGCTGTGATGGGACCAGGCCCAAAGGCATTTGTGGAAGCAGTCCAAAAGGGGCAATGGCTGTTGCCTGGCAAGGGGGCAGCCAGCAGATGGAGAAACAACATCTAAGGCTCAAAATGTAAAGAAATTCTACAGTGATAACTGCAGTTAACACCCCTGAAGGACATGGAAATAATTTAGAAAACAAAAACTTGGGAGAGTTAGAAGGCACATAAATAACCCTTTCAGTTCCCACATTCAACTTCAAAACAGAGAAAGGACAGTTAGACAGATTGAGATAAAATTACCACACTTACTACTGTTAATGTGGCTCAAGATCTGTAGTTAAGCAAGCTCATTTAGACTTCATTCTAAATTAGACAACAGCAAGAAAGAGGCAGGCTTGGTGGAGAGAATACCAGCATTTTATGCCCTGTGGGCAAACTGGCTCTTCAAAGGAAGAAGGCGCCGGGCTGGATGATTTAGGAATTGAATGTTCCTGAGATAAAATTACCTGGTCTTTCATCCACTTGTAGGAATAAATAGCAAAAGGATGGAAGCTTTCCCCTAACCTCCCAGAAATTTTCCTTTAGGAGAGTGAAATGCTAATTCTCTTCCCTTTAGGGAAAGATGAGAAGGGGAAAATATTATTGCATTAACCATAATAATAAGAGCAACTATTATGTATTAAATGTTTATTGTCTGCTACCATTGTGCTTTGTGTACATTATCCAATGTCACTCCCACTACAACCTTATAGGTAGGTATTGTTTGTAACCCTCAGTTTCACAGATAAGTACCAAGTCTGAGGATTAGGTATCTTGCCCAAAGTTACATAGTTATCAAGAGCCAGAGTCTGGAGAATGTGCTTCAAACCCCTGCACTCTTCTGCCTCCTACAGGTGAGGCTGTGAGCTCCTTAATGCTCCATCAGGAAAGCAGAGAGACTGGACAAGGAATGAAGTGAACTTAAGTCCCATAATTCTCAGGGGACAGGGGAACTGATAAAAGGCCCTTGGCTTAGTTCCAACCTACAGCCTCCAGATGTTAGCTCCACAGTCCCCTGTGGGATAAACTCTTTTTTTTAAGCATTTTCTTCTTTCTTTCTTTTTTTTTTTTTTTACAGCTTTATTGAGGTATAATTGATTTACAAAAAACTGCATATACTCGTACACAATTTGATGAGTTTGGACATAGGCAAATGCCTGTGATATCATCAACACAATCAAGGTAATAACCCCAAAAGTTTCCGTGTGTGTGTATGGCAAGAACACTCAATATGAGATCTATTCTTTTAAAAAGTTTTTAAGTGCACTTACCAGATTTTCTTTATCCATTTGGCGTTTGGGTTGCTTCCATTCCATTCTTGGCTATTGTGAATGATGCTGCAATGAACATGGGACTGCAGATATCTCTTTGAGATCCTCATTTCAATGCTTTTGGCTATACACCCAGAAAGGGGATTGCTGGATCATTTGGTAGTTCTATTTTTTACTTTTTTGAGGAACTTCCATACTATTTTCCACAGTGGCTGCATCATTTTACTTCTGAACCAACTGTGCATAAGGTTTTCTATTTCTTCACAACCTCACCAACACTTATCTTTTTGTCTTTTTTTTTATAATAGCCATCCTAACAGGTGTGAGGTGACATCTCATTATGCAGATAAACCCTTCAATGCAAAAATATAGATTTTTTTCACGGAAGCTAAGGATTATTTAATTATGTCATGTATATGACACACATGATTCCACATATAAGCACATGTAGACAAAAAGTTTGTAGATATTAATTTTGGTTGTGGCCGGCTTACATAAACCTAGAATCCTCATCCTTTTACCTGTATGTACAGCCTCTAAATCTTGCTCGTGAGAACCACAGCAGTCTGTGTCCAAAAGCATATTCTTTTGCAAGTCTAGAGCAACATCATGCCAAATGGAGGTACTCACAGTCCAAGATACTTAAACTGCCATCAACCTATGAAAAGCAAACCAAAATATATAGATAATTAGATTATTTACATTAAAGCTGTTATAATTTTACCATTTGGTGATAATAAAGGCAAAAATAGGATAAAATACCTATAGTCATATGCGATTTGACTAGTTAAATCAGAAACAGAAAATATTGGGATATTTTCATCTCTCTGGAAATTTGTTCTCATACTAAAGGGACTTCATATGCTTTTCAAAACCCCAACATTTTCAACATCTGAAGCATAATATAATATTCCACTAAAGAAACACTTAAGAAGACGGTTAGAGCACTATTTGCATCAGCTTTTTATTTTATTTTGGCAGATTAGGAAAATAATACATAAAATAGCATCTCAAAGGGAGATTAGACTTTGACAAAGGTGTCGGTAACCCACACTGGTCTTTGGCTTCCCCATTTGTCATCCTCGCCATCTCTGTTCTGCCCTTTGTGCTGCGCATACCCCTCTCCAGGATGCAGTCTCACCAACCACACTTCTTCTGTCATGAAGATAAATTATCTAGCTAATAAGTGATGTATGTCCCCACATAGACATATTTTTGTTTTCAGCTTAGTCTACAGCAGGACTGCAGAGCTAACACAAGGCAGGAGATCACTATATGTGGAATTCCAAACACAAGGAGAGGAGAGTCAGAGAGAAGAAAACCTTGCTGGTTCTTTTAAAGTCACACCACCTAGATGACACCTCAAATCCCCCTCTCCAAAAGCCAAGGCTGATTCCAAGGATATTAATTATGAAAAAGGATTTAAAGTGTGTAAATTCAGGAATAAACAGAACAATAGAATCCAATGGCTCTGGGAAGTCCTCCTCTTCTCTCAAGTGGCTTCTACACACAGCTGATGGCTAACCAAAATTCCAAAATTAGTTTCATTTTGTTGTCATTGTTTTAAATGTACATAATCCTAAGATAGGAAACATTCTAAGCTTACTAAAGCATCCAACCAACATTTTCTAAGATATTTCTATGTGCCTGACCTCGTGCTGGCTACCAGGGATACCCAGGTATTTATGAAAGGATCTCAGTAGTCAGATAGGAACCTGAACATGTAAGCAACTAACTGTAAGACCATGTAATATAAGGGCTGTAACAGAAGAACCCACACAGAGCTGTGCAAGCCCGGAGAGGAGAATACCGAGTCACCAGGAAAACGTCTCAAAAGACCTTTTATAAAAGGTGACTTTTAACCTGATCCAAAGCAAGAAGGCAGCAAGCATGAAGCTTCAGAGAGCGGACAGGACTCTACTGGGAGGGGAAGAAACAGGATGTGTGCATAAAATAGCCTCTACTTATCTACAGCTTCTTTTAGGTCATATACAGAAAGGTAACTATTTCCAAACTCACAGAACATTTATGCTTCTCCTCCTAAGTAGCGATAATGATGTAACAGTGCATTAATAAACCCATGTGCTAAAAAGATGAGCTGTTTTTACTGAGAAAGCATGTACCAGCAGGTAGAAGCAGAAACTACTAGATAGAAGTCAGTAGGCATCCAGCTAGAAATTTTTTAAATTGTGGTTTTATTATTTTTCACCTAAATGAATCCATCTGTCTATTTATCTAATATTATTGAATGCTCCCTAGTTGCCACATGCTTTTCAAGGCACTGGGAACTCACTGGAGAATAAGGCAAAGTGGCCTCATTTCACAGAGCTCATACTCCTAAAGAAGAATATGGAAAATAAACAAGGAACTAATATGTGATATAATTCCAAGCGTGGCTAACTCGAAGGATCTTGCAAGCCGCTAAAGTGAAATTACTTGCATAAACAAAATGTCCTCTCGAGAAAAGGCAGAAAAGCCAGATAAAAAGAAAATAAGGAACCATTTGACTTAAGGTATTAGAGACTGACCGAAGCTGCTAGAACTTGAGGAGCCAAGTCACAGAGACACTGGAACCACACAGAGGTAAGCAGACATTCTGTTGGCCATTTTTTCTCTCAGGGCAACTCTTGGAGTGAGGCTCAATGGTAAGAATTAAGCCAGGGGATTACACACCCCTCTGTGTGTGCAGGTGTCACCTGGCCCTCTTTGTGTTGATCTCTGGGGGGCCATGTCTGGGGAACTGAAAATTATAAAACAGAAAAGTATGCTATAATACTCTGCCTATTGCTATTGCTGTAAGAAACTATCCTTTGTTTCTCATCCAGGAGTTTCACGATTTCTGTTAAGGGGCAGAGAAGCTAACCGAGCTTTGGATAATCTCATGGGACAAAAAACCTGTAAAACTTAGGGCTGCCAATGTATCCAGGAATTAGGGATCCCAGATCATGGATAGAAGGGAGGCCCAGAAAAGTGTGTCAAGTGCTGCAGGTTTTCACCTTGATTTATTCGCTTAAGCTACATGGGGCGGAGGATTACAAGCTAAATGGGAAAAGGTTGAAAAGAAGAATGAAGTTTTCTGCAGTCTCCCCCTGCTGAAGAGATAGAAATTGTTTTTCAAGACCATCCAACAAAGAGGGGACCTAAAAAATTCCCAGGCTTTCATTTTCTCATTTGGAACTTCGGGAGAGCTACTCCTAAGACATAAGGAGAACCAGAGTCTACAAAATTTCAGCCATCCCTGAACCATCTCAATCCTGTTAGGAAACGATTCTCCAAGGGCCTCTTGCATCTCTGAACATCTTATAAGCAGAGGAACTTACTGTCTTTGTTCCATACTCTTTTTCAGGAATGTTTTTACAATGAACAGCCATGGAAGAGAGAGACAGTGTCTTTCTCTGGAGCAAAGGGCAGATTGTTTAAAAGATATAGATAGCTATAGATAGATATAGATATAGAGATAGATCCATTCAGGTTATTTATTTTCTTGACTGACCTTTGAAAGTTTGTATCATTCAAGGAATTTGTCCTTTTTATATAAGTTGTTGAATTAATGGGCATTGAATTCTTTAAAGTAGTCTCTGCTTATCCATTTAATATCTATAGGGTCTGTGGTGATGTACTCTCTTTCATTCCAATATTTACAATTTGTGTCTTCTCCCTTTTTTTCAAAGTTTTTTTCCTTTTTCTTTTTTTTTTTTTTTTTGAGGAAGATTAGCCCTGAGCAAACATCTGCTGCCAATCCTCCTCTTTTTGCTGAGGAAGACTGGCCCTGAGCTAACATCCATACCCATCTTCCTCCACTTTATATGTGGGACACCTGCCACAGTATGGCTTGCCAAGAGGTTCCATGTCCACACCTGGGATCCAAACCGGTGAACCCCGGGCCTCCAAAGTGGAACATGTGCACTTAACTGCTGCTCCACTGGGCAAGAAGCCCCATGTGTCTTCTCTTTTTATACTTCTTAGCCTCACTAAAGTTTCATCAATTTTACTGACATTTTCAAAGAACTGACGTTTGCCTACATTGACTTTTCTCTCATGTTTCTGTTTTTAATTTCATTGATTTCTGCTCTGTTATTATTCCCTCCATTATCCTTGCTTTGCGTTTAATTTTTTCGTTTTTTTCTCATTTCTAATGGTAAATCTTAAATCATAGATTTAAAAATTTGTCTCTTAGCATTTCTACACACTAAAAATAAACTGTCAGAAAGATAAACTAAAAAAAAAAATCCATTTACAATTGCATCACAAAAGAATAAATATCTAAAATTAACCAAGGAGAGGAAAGATCTATACACTAAAAATCATTAGACACTGATGACAGAAACTGAAGAAGACACAAATAAGGGGAAAGATATTCCATATTCCATGCTCATGGATTGCAAGAACTAACATTGTTATAATCTCCATATATGCAAAGCAATCTACAGGTCTAATGCAATGCCTATCTAAATTCCAATGACGTTTTTCACAGAAATAGAATAAACAATCCTACAATTTGTATGGAACCACAAAAGAGCCTGAATAGCCACAGCAATTTTAGGAAAGAAGAACAAAGCTGGAGGCATCACACTCCCTAATTTCAAACTATATTATAAAGCTATAGTAATCAAAACAGTAAGGTTTTGGCATAAGAACAGATACATAGATCAATGGAACAGAATAGAGAGCCCTGAAATAAACTCATGCATATGTGGTCAATTAATTTATGACATAGGAGCCAAGAATATGTAATGAGGAAAGAACAGTCTCTTCAATAAATGATATTGGGAAAACTGGACAGCCACATGCAAAAGAATGAAACTAGGCTACTGTCTTAACCCATACACAAAAATTAACTCAAAATGCATTGAAGACTTGAATGTAAGACCTGAAACCATAAAGCTCCTAGAAGAAAATATAGGCAATAAGCTCCTTGACATTGGACTTGGCGATGCTTTTGGATCTGACTCCAAAAGCAAAGACAACAAAAGCCAAAATAAACAAGTGGGATTACATCAAACTAAAAAGCTTCTCCACAGCAAAGTAAATTATTAACAAAATTAAAAGGAAACCTTCTGAATAGGAGAAAATATTTGCAAATCATATATCTGATAAGGGGTCAATATCTAGAATATATAAAGAACTCATACAACTCAATAGCAAAAAAACTCAACAAAAAAACAAACAATTGATTAAAAAATAGGCAGAGAGGGGCCAGCCTGGTGGTGTAGTGGTTAAGTTCATGCACTTTGCTTCAGTGGCCTGGGGTTCATGGGTTCAGGTACCAGGCACAGACCTACACACCACTCATCAAGCCATGCTGTGGCAGAATCCCACATACAAAAATAGAGGAAAATTGGCATAGGTGTTAGCTCAGCAACAATCTTCCTCACCAAAAAAAAAAAAAAAAAAAAAGGCAGAGGATCTGAATAAATATTTTTCGAAAGACACACAGATGGCCAACAGGTACATGAAAAGATGCTCAACATGAGTAATCATCAGGGAAATGCAAACCAAAACAACAATGAGATATCACCTCAGACCTGTTGGAACAGTTATTATCAGAAAGACAAGAGACAACAAATGCTGATGACGATGGGGAGACAAGGGAACACTTGTGCACTGTTGGTGGGAACGTAAGTTGGTGCAGCCACTATGGAAAACTGTACAGAGGCTCCCAAAAAATTAAAAACAGTACTACCATATGATCCAGCAATCCCACTTCTCGGTATGTATCCAAAGGAAATGAAATCACTATCTCAAGGACATATCTGCACCATGTTCATTTTAAGATTATTCACAATAGCCAATATATGGAATCAACTTAAGTGTCCATCAATGAATGACTGGATAAAGAAAATATAAATATATATATGAATGGATAAAAAATATATATAATGGAATATTATTCAGTCATAAAAAAGAAGAAATCCTGCCATTTGTAGATCCTAGTTACCAGATCTTAGTCCGGTATCTTAGTCCTTATTTCTGAAGAATTTCCTTTAATATCTCTAATAGGTCTGCTAGTAATGAATTCTCTCAGTTTTTGTTTTTCTGCAAGAGTCCATTTCTCCAATTTTATAAAATATTTTCTTTGAGTATAGAATTTTGGCTGACAGATTCTTTTATTCCAGCACTTTAAGATGATACTCCTTTGTCTCCATATTTCATTGTTCATGATGAGAAGCCTGTTCTAGTCCTTATTTTTGTTTCTTTGTATGTAATATGTACTTTTGATCTGGCAGCCTTCAAGATTTTCTCTTTGTCTTTGGGTTATAGCAGTCTGAATATTGTATTTCTAGGTGTGTTTGGGGAGTATTTATTGTTTGGTGTTCTCTGAGCTTCTTAGATCTGTGGGTTTTTATAATTTATTGATTTTGAAAAATCCTGGGTTTATTGTCTGTTTAAATATTTCTTCTGCTCAATCTCTCTCTGTCTTCTCTTTCTATGATTCCAACTGCATTCATTTTAGACCACTTAATATCATCCTTCAGCTCTTGTTTGAACTGTTATGTTTTTTGTTTCATGCCTGTCAGTTTGGAAAATTTCTCTTGACCATCTCCATATTTACTTTCTTTTCTTTACTGTATTGATTGTTCTGATGAGCTCATCAAAGGCATTCTTCTCTTCTATAACCTTGTTTTTCATTTCTTCCATTTCCATTTGATTCTTTCTCATAGTTTCCATCTCTTAGCTAACATTCCCTATCTATTCACGCATGTTGTCCACCACTTCCTCCAGAATCTTTTTCATATTATTTAAAGTTATTTTAAATTCTCTGATAGTTCCAACATGTAGATCATACTTGAGTTTGGTTTTATTGATTGTTTTGTCTCTTGACAGTGCATTGTTGCTTGGTTTTTCCCCCTTCCCTCCTTGTGTACCCTGCATTTTAGCTGAAAGCTGGATATCTTGTAGATATATAGTAGAGACAAGCGTAAACAGTTATTATGCCTGAAAATAGACAGGTCTTTTCTCTTCCTATTGTAAGAGTTTGTGTAAATCCAGTCAGGAATTGAGCTGAGTTTATTTTGTTATTTTGGTTGCTATGGCTACTCTCAGGCACCACAAGCTTTAAATTCCTCTGTTCTGAACTTAAATTGAGGAAGCCTCTTTCAGAGGATTTTTTTCAACGTCTGCTCATGCCTCAGCTTTAGGTCTTTCCTTTGTACTTAAGAAAAGATCTCTCTCTTCACTTTGCCCTTCTCCCAGCATTACACAACTGTTCTTTGTTATAGGTCCCTTGCTAGCCTGATAAAGAAGGGAGATAGGAGAGCAAGGGAGTCATTCTCTATCCTTCTGGTTCAACTTCAGTCTGAAGCAGGCATGTGTGTCCAGGTCTTGAGAATGGGGCCTTTTTGGTGGTCATACTCTTCCCCTAAAGGTAGGAGATCTCTAAATGATCTGGGCTCAGGGCATTTTCCTGTCCTTCCCCCAAGGGCAGAGGGTATTTACTGTTTCCCTCACCTGGTTGCAATAGACATTCACCTCTGGCCTGAGAGTGACACTGTATGTTGCCGTTTTCACAGCTGTGTAAGATTTTGCTCCCTGGAGAAGGGGGGGAGAAGTTTCTAGGTGAGGCTTTCTGCCTTTTCCACAACAACTGCTGTTCCCCTCCCCCATGCCTACACCAAGACAGAAGTTTTCTCAAGTCTCCCGCCCTGCTCCCCATCGCTCCTGTGGGTATATGGGGAGGTCTGTGGGGAAGAACATGAACATATGTGCAATTTCTCCTTGTGACTGCAGCTCCCAGGGATTCTATACATTCGTGCCAGCCCAATGTCAGCCTTTAGCAATTTGTCAGAAATTTTAGTTGAATTCTTCTGAACAGCTTGTACGGAGTCCAACATCTACCCCAGGAAAGCAAATGCTCATATTCAGTTTCTCCTTTCAGGAGAAGGTCTTTCCTTAGATTTTGAGTTAGTTGATTGCCCTACAACCTCAAGTCTCTGAACAATTCAAGGGCAACTGTGAATTTGCAGATTCTCTCTCTCTTTTATCGTAAGAGTAGGAATGATGTCCTTTCCAGCTTTCTACATCCTAAGTAGACACCAGAAGATCACTCTATTTTTTAACCACTAGAACACACAGTTCCTTTGTATATTGGGAAAGAAATATTCATTCCTACTACTTTTATAGCATTAGCTTTTCTTGAAATTTATATATTACTATAAGAATGATCTAAGACGGACAAAATTTTTTGTGGGAAATAATCTAATACTTATAAAATGTTGAGTACATACCTGTGCATTTATTCTGTCAAAATACTCTAGTTCATTGGCATATATGGCTTCTATTATGTTATAGACAAACAGATGGCACAGAAGTGTCAGTTCTCTCATAATAAACTCACGGAGTGACGGACAAGTTAATGAAACACATGTCCTTTTTGTTCTGATGTTAATTGTACCACTATATGATAAAAAAAAAAAAAAAACCTTAAGCTTTATAAGATCCTATTTGCTGTGGCAATTATTTAGTTGGAAGAAAATTGTCTTTCAATAAATTTCATCAAATTAACTAGAAGTTTTGAAATTAAACTAGCAAGTACTCTTAATAGCAGTTTGTCCTAAACAGTAAATAAGTAACTCATATTTGGCCTAACTAGTAGCTCATGGGATTTAAAATATAAAGATTAGGTTTATTTGGTTCAAATAAATCAGCTTGGCAAAAAATTCTTCATGAAAATCTTGGAAAATAGAGGGTTTGGGAGGAAGCATGTTAAACACAGGTCAGTTTCCTATCAGATACAAAGGCTTGTTTATAATTAATCTGATTGTGATAAAAGGCTTTTAATTAGATTTCCAACATAAAACGGGAAAGGATAGGTTTAGGGTCTGAAACACAGAAGAGTTCAGACATCTGCTGCCAGCTAGCTCTTGCCAACATGTGATTTGCAAGCTAAATTATGCCAGCTGATGACATATGGCACTTCTTCTTCTTTAAATATCTTACTCAAAATGAGTTTGCTGCTCTGCCACTTGGCTAAATACTAAATGCTTTCAAATGCTGAGGCAAGACCTGCAGGAGTTAGAGCAGTTGCCATAATTTTGCTTAGCAAACAAATCTAAGTAAAGGAGCATAGATCTAAGCTGCGGGCTGGTGTGTCACTGTCCTGCCACGTGACTGTGAGTTAGAGAAATCGGACCTCTGAGATGTTCACATTTGGAATTCACAGTCTTAAAATTTCCTTCACAATTTTAGGGTAATGAGGTTGAGGAGACAAGAGTTACCTCTCCAGGCTTTGATCCATATTTTGGAAAGAGGAAAGATGGTCTAAAGAAAAGAAGTCAAAAACCTACTTGCATCCCTTGCTTCATCTCTAGCATGATGTGTCTGTCACCTGGCAAAAGAGTTGAGCCTTATTTATACTGCAGAAGCTCTCAAAAATGTAAACCATCAACACACTGCAAAACAATGTGTTCTTATTCCCAGTGGCCTAAAGCTGCAAAATTGTGTTTCTCTCAAGGTTTTAAGCTTGTTAACAGCTACAATTTTGTCTTCAGAATTATTGATCCAATCTGCCTGGAATTAAGGCCACAATTTTTTCCCAAAACCTTTAATCACACATCCCCCACAAAAATCTCAATAAACAGTTTTAGCATGACCTAAAGAAATTGATATATACCAATAACTATAATTGTGTGTGAGTGTATATATTTTGCCAAGAGACTGGACTACATATCATAAAGGTAACAACATGGGTGTAAATTGGTTTTGTGCAAAAGTGGGTAAGTACTCACTTCCTGAAGGAAAGCCCAAACATGGATATATGAGTTCTTGACAGAGGATGTGAGCATCCTCAGCCAATCACACCACAGATTTATCCACCTGTGGTCCCCATGTTCACCCGTAAGGGAAGGACTTGAGGCTATTAATTGGAAATGATGGAGCCTACTGATTATAGTTTTTGTCCCAGCTGTTTGTATCCCCTATACATCCTAATCATGACTATCTAACTTATAACTACCAATGGCAGTTTTCTTTAGATAAAACTTGGCTCCTGGCATACTTGCAAAGTTTTCTCCAGTTCTCACTGTGGTCTATATCACTACAAAATCAAATTTTAACTACTTTTTCTTTTTACTGTATTCATCTGATATAATGCAAAGACTTTATGGCTTTCCTAAACAAGGCAACATATCTTAAACATTCTATTACTGTTTGTCTCTGTAATCACAAGAGGATTTAAAAGATATATAATCAGCCTATCAGTAACAATTTAGGTGGATGAATAGATGCAAGTAGAATAAAATGCAGGTAGAACACGAACTGGTTATCTTGGGTTTCCTTGGGAAGGTGACAATGGTGCTTAGCAATTTGGATTTTAGAGAAAATGATAGGCAAGAGCACCCACCAATCCAAACATAAACTGGTTTAGAACCGATTCTTGGTCCAGGAGGCCTCTACCTATGTTGAGAGTTAACCCTTCAGTTGCTGGATTGTGGTAAAAGACAGAAGTGGCTGAAGCGACAAGGGGTAGGAGAAAACTTGAGGGACTCAGGGAAGTTGGTCTATAAAACTAGTCCCAAATCATATGTATATGGTAACAACCAATCCAGCTATATTGTTGCACAGTAGCTGAACTACTACTACTGCTGAACTACTAGTAGCTGTTAGTCCTGGTTTATGGATATATTCATATTCATATATTCAATATTCTCAACAATAGATTTTTCTAACACTTAGGGTTTCAGAAAGTGAACCCTCGTAGTTATAAAGGATATGTTAATTCTTGAGGTTAACCCTAGCATGCCTCTTCATACTACCAATATCAATAAAGCACAGAAAAATCTTATACTCATTCAAGGAAGAATGAATGTAGGGTATGTGTGTGTGAGTGTGCATGCTGGTAATGGCAAGTAAAATTCAAGCACCTCATAGTTCCAAGTGCTTAAATGTGTAATCCCAATGTCTCAGCTTTACCAGCCCTTCATCACACCAGCTATCATCACATTAATAGCAAAGTCTTATTTCCTGTTTTCAACTCCCACCTTTAGTCACAGATATTCCAGCTCCCTTCCAAATCCTGCCCACTATTCTGAGAGTTTCTGGAGTGTTTGCCCTGTGCTCTTGAAACAGATTACCAGTTACAGGAGCCAAAAGGCATCTGCCATGTTCTTTCTGTCTTTCCTTCTCCTACCCTTTCTATTGCTCTCTGCACATGAGGTTTCTTGAATGTGCCTTGGAAGGTGTTGCTACTGTAGGGGAGGAAGACTTTTCCTCTACCTAATGTGGGTTTGTCTGGCTGGAGAATGAATTAAATTCACATGAGACAGAATAGCAAGAGAAAATTAAACAAAGCTTTATGAGGAACCATGGCCCAGGGCCTTTCTTCCCGAAGGAAGAAAGGGCACCGAAGAAGTGGGGTGCACAGAGTAGTTATATACCCCCAAATAGGGTGTTTCACATATGATTGAAATGTCCCTCCCACAATAGTCACAAGATTGCCCTGTCGGCACAGCACTCGATGGACACAGCAGGAGGCAAGTGTATTGTCTTGAGCTGGGTGATCACAGGTGAGCGCAGCAATCAGTTCCTAGCCTAAGGAAAGATGCTTAATCCTTAAAGAAATGCCAATGTTGGGAGGGCGAGGGAAGTCAGTTACAGGAGGTTACCAGACAAGCACAATAAACAAATGCAGATTTAAGTCCTTGCCTTCCCCATTGATTAAGAGTTTCTAGAGATATCTTTACAGGAGGAGAGTTCCTGTACAATGTAAATGTCTCCTAACAAAGGGCAAGCAAGTTCCACCCCTCAGAGCCTCCTTCCCTGTCCCAGTTTATCAAAAGCAATCAGCGTCAAATAATCCTCATGCCAAACAGACATATCTTGCGGTGGCCAAATCCAGGTCCCCACACTACTGTTGTTTTGAGGACACTGCTCTATAAATTGTATGGTCTCTGCTGCTGACCGACCAGGACTTTAGATGCCAACTCCTCTCTGTGGTGAGGAGAACATGTTCCACTCCTTAGCCCTGTATGGTATTTTGTCACCAAGGCTGCAAGGCATCAGTACTTTTGCCCTGTCTCACAAAGTCCTTCAACTTATGCTTTAACCATCATTTGGTAACTGTTCCTTCTGAACTCAAAGCAATTCTAGAAGGGCAGTGAATTGAGCCCACAACAGGATGTGATTCAGGCTGGACCTCTTGCACATCATGACTTATCTTAGCAAGGCCAGGGAGAAGCATCCTCAGGGGTTGAAAAGGCTGCTGAAGAAGGGATGCTTTCTCTTGCTATCTTAAGGACCAGCTAAGTCTGGCACTTCCAGGAGCCATCTCGACACCATGTGGAGACAGAATAAAACCACAAAGAGGTAAGCACAGTGTGATTTAGAGTTGTGCCCTCTAACAGGGTAGCCACCAGCCACACGTGGCTTTTTACACTTGAATTCATTAAAATTAAATTAAAACATTCATTTCCTCAGTTGCCAATAGCTACACCTCAAGTGCTCAAGTGACAAGGACAATTGTATCGGACAGTTCAGATATGGAACATTTCTATCATCACAGAGCGTTTTGTTAGACAGCGTGATCCAGAGGGAGAAGAAAGTCCTAATTTCATCCTTTAAATCTCTGCGTCCAACCCTGCCTAAAGCAGGAGCCACCTTCAATTCCATTCTGGTTTAAGCTGAAATAATGAAAGTTTGTTTAAGTTTTATTCTCACCTTTAAAAATTTATGAGCTGAAACTAGCCTTCAGGCCTATTCCCAGAATCACAGTGAAGAAACAAACAACAACCTACTCACATTTCCCAATTCCTTCCCATGACCTTTCCTGACAAGACTCAACCTCATCCTCTCCTTCAGAACACACACACACACGTCTTGTGAAGAGAGACTGGGGGCAGGAGTTTGGTAGGTATTACCACAAAACCAGTCTCTACTGTCAAAGATAATCCAAGCTGGACATTAGTTAAAGCGGTGGGAACAGATTTTATGCAGCAACTACTGATAGTAGGGGAAAGAGCTGAGCTGTACTCTGATTTGCACAGAGGGGAGAGGTCATCTTAAAGGGAGAAAGAGAATGTAGGGAAGGGAAGCATGAGGGGACTCAAAATTACAAAGGCTGGTCAGTGTAAACGTGACTAGGCCAGCTGGCTGCCCACTAGCTGGCAGTTATTGAAGTTGGGATTCTATCCCACCACAGAGACTGGGGGACAGAGCCCCTAGCCTTCCTGCTGATTACACTTCAAAGGAAGGAATGGTCCTCTGGTCTTTAAGAAAGACCCTCCTGACTTGCAGGAGATATATATACATCTCAAAGGGGCAGAGAAAGGATTCATAATTTTAAGGCTTTTTCAGTAAATGCTCTAAGAAAGCAGGATCAGATGTTGGCTAAAACAAACCATACATAGTCATCCCTTGGTGTCTGCGGAAATTGGTCCCAGAACCCCTGCAGTTACCAAAATCCTCAGATGCTCTAGTCTCTTATATAAAACGGCATAGTATTTGCACATAACTTAGGTACATCCTCCCATATACTTTAAATCATCTCTAGATTACTTATAATACCTTATACAATGTCAATGCTATGTAAATAGTTGTTATATGTATTGTTTGGGGAATAATGACAAGAAAAAAGTGTGTACATGATCAGTACAGACACAGCCATCGCTGGCCTTTCCATGATGGTTGAATCCCCAAATACACAACCTGCGGATACAGAGGGCCAGCTGAATTTTTCTGACAGCCCCGAGCTTTTCCAGACAGGGACTCCAAAGGGGCGTGGTGGTTTTGGTGGCCTTAGGCTGCTAGAAGCCATGTGACAGTTTGGCTAAGCCTCTTAGTGCAGGGGTCTGAATGGAGTGCTCCTATCGAGAGTCCTTTGCGGTTCTCACTACCTAGCTTTTTCCAGAATAAACAGTCAAATATAAATTATGTCATTTAATCCATAGGGTGACCCTCTGATGCAGATGTCATCATCCTCATTTTACAGATAAGGAAACCAAAGCTCAGGGGGCTTAAATCACTTGTCCAGGTCATGTACTAATCAATTAAAAAGTGTACTGAAACCCAGAGTTCTCTGACAAAAGATATTTTTCCTCACATCACCCATAACTTTGTCTCTCTCCTGATATCCCCAATTTTTCATGCATGTTTCTGTAACTAGTTTTCACAAAAGTGCCCTTGCCTTTAAATGACAGAGCCCATAAGATGTGACTAGGAAGAAAAATCTCCCCAAATGTCAGAGACTTGTGATTAACAGGCAGCAGGTGTACAAACTGAGAGTGTGCGAGTCACATCCATTGTCATCTCAGCAAATGGCTTCGTCCCAAAGTTGCTGAAGGGGGAAATTTGATTATCTTTGCTTCCCCAGAAGACTGATAAATCGAATTCAGACTGCTATTGTTCCAGACACAGCCTGAGTCTTCCATAGGATTTTAATCAGCAGCAGCATTATGCAGCATATGGGAGCTATTTGGCTGAAAGGAGACTCCAACTGTCAGTGGTACATCCGCCCAACATGAAAGGAAAATAATAATACGGAATAATGGGACTTCCTTATCTCCGGAGCAACTTCCCTCTGAGAAACTCCGTGGTTTACTGTACTCATCTTCACAACATCCCGTTAGGTGGTCAGGAAACTACTTGACTATAACCCTGGATGCTTACTGGCTGATTCCACCAACATTTTCATCTTTCATAGCTCTTTCTCTACTCCCATCTACAGATCCTATCTCCTCTCACCTTTCAATCTCTTCTGCTCTCTGTAGTTTAACGAATAACTTTCACCCACCCCTCCCCATTTACACTGCTCTATCTTTCACTCCTCTTTCTCATGACTAATTTTCTTCCTTTCCTACTCTTATTTTATAGAAAAGCCTAGATGAGAGATCAGGGTTCACAGAGTGATTAAGTCAATAGCTCAATTATGTCGTCCTCTTCTGCTACATTGACGCTCAAATGTAGAGGTCACTTCACTTATTCATTTCCGTAGTCACAAAGGCTTTATTGACTGTGTTTGTGTTGGGATTCAAAGTTCAGTAACACACAGTCCTTTCCTTCAAATGTAAACAGCTAGTGACAGTGCAATGTGACAAGTGTTATCATCTTACTGAGCTCATTAGAGAAAAACCAAAGCAGATTAGTGGTGTGGTGTCTGTGGGGGCTTGTTCCTAGACCTTTCAAGTCTGGTTCCAGAGCCAGGCTCAGAAGTCCAACATCAGGCCTCTTTTTATTCCCCTCTCCCCTCTCTTGACCTTTCTTGACACACCTCCACCTCCACACAATCAGAAAGATGTGAAAGGATATTGTGAGAAATTGCTTAACAATCTTACACACACCCACACCTTAGAATGGCGTTGACCAAGCTCACTTAATGGAGGTCAGCATTTCATTTTATGTAACCTAGGAGTCAAATCTTAAGCTCTTGGCACATATGATTTCCATTTGCAGGAAATGTGAAGAATGAACCACTGGTGCTGTTAGGAAGCAAAGCAGGATTTTGAAATAAAGTGTCAAGACCCTCTTGACATTCTTGTATTTTGTCCAAAATGTGGAATCCAAAGTGGTGAGCTGGTAAATGTCAGTTTTAAGCCCTCAGGTAAGAGGCAGATGACAGAGAGGATGGTTTAAAAGAGAGATAACCAGGAATCACATCCTCCTTCAGTGCTGGACCATGTCAGAAGATGTGATTTCCTCCCCCTGTCCCTAGACCTAGTTATCTAGCTTCAAAAACTCAGCTGCCAGAAGTGATAGGAAGTGCCTTCTTTACCATGACATTGCCATCGAAGTGCTCAGGCCATGAGAAGGAATGCTGAAAGTAATGGGCGCTTGCCGAAGAAAATCCATGTGGATTTTGTACAAGAGTGGGAATCAGTAAAAAAGAATTCTTCCTTCAGAATCAATAATAATAAAAAACCAAACTCCTCTATTAGCATCAAACCCTAGGAAGAATCAGGTAGCAGAACAATTGTTGGGGATCTCAGATAAGTCCTGAAAATGACACTCTAATCACTTGGGATTCTGAGAGGAGTGATGGTATTGTTGAGGTTTTATACTGAGCATAAAAATTAGGTGGTAAATGGGCTCAAGATAAGATTATAATATAATTCATTAAGGCTTTTTTTCTTTTTAGTGATGATATAACCTTTTTTCCTTTCCTCTTTGTTTCAACACAGTACCTGGGACAAAACAGATAGTAAATAAATAAAAAAATGATAGACATTATTATCAAATGCTCCAAAACAAGATTAAAAATCACTTTCTTAAAGAATTATAAAAGTAAAAAGACTGTTATATTCAAAAGCCAAATGCAAGGAACTAATTAAAAAACTGTATACCAAAAGTCCCAAATCCACAAATTAACCTCCCAACAAGTTTGTTAATCTTGATGTGCACTGACAGCACTGTTATTGCAAAATCGATGCATGTGAAGCTAACAGACTAACTGCTTCAACTAATACCCCCAAAGCCTGTCTTCACACAATGGAATTTTCTTTCTTGCTAACATAAAGGTCCAATGGCAGGAGTGGGATTTGGGGGCAAGGAGCTTTGCAATGCAAAGTTATTCAAGGACCCTAATTTTTTTGATCTATTGGTTCGTCCAACACCTATCATCTCAGAGTTCTCCACGGAATCTCCTATATTCAGCGGATGATGGGAGAGAGAAAGCACATGGCGAGTAGAGTGGTAGGCCTTGTGGTCCAGGAATGGACATGAGGACATCACCTCTGCCCACATTCCACTGGCCAGAACTTAGTATTTGACTTTCAGTTAGAACGGCTGAAGAGTTTCATTTTCATAGATAAATAATAGACACTGTCAGTTTTTAAGCAAAAAAATGGGCAAGATAATTACACTGGTCATGCTGAACAGAAGAAACTAGCAAGGACACAAACTGGGGACAGGAGACAGGGGGACCTTTTAAGAAGCTATTGCAGTAATAGGGGCAAAAAAATGATGAAGCCTGGATTGAGACAGTTGAAAAAGAATGGCAATATGATGATAAATATGCAAGATTTACCAATTGAATTGTGGAGTGAGCACAGAAGAACCAAATGATAGTCTTGGGTTTTATATAAGTATATATAGATTTAAATTTGGACGGTCTTTTAGTTAAGTGATGCATGCTTTGTTGGTCTGTTAATTTTTTCCCACAGGAATTAGGATAATAAAGAAAGATTTATATGTAAAGAAAAGTGAATAGAGTATAGTGTCTGTGACAAGTCAGGGAAATCTAATGGAGAATCAAGGAAAACAAAAAAAGGGAATGTTTTGGGATTCTGTATATCACACTGAGAGTTTTGAAGCAATGTGTGGCAGCAAATTAAGTGTCAAAAATGGTAAAATTACATCCGAACATTTCCCTATATTTGTTACATTGCTATTCGCCATAACTTTCAAACATTCAGATACAAATAAAATGCTGGAACAAATAACTCCATTTGGGCTGTGGCAACTGGTTTACAGCATGCATTTTGGAAGATTCTGTAAAGATGTTATTTTTAATGCTAAGAAGAGAAAACTTGTACCTGGGGAGGCTAAGTGGTAGTCAGATAGACAATTGATCTAATGGAAATTAGTTTTAATCACATTGTTGGTATGCCTTACAGCAATTAACTAATGCTCAATAAGTTTAAAATACACAATGTAAAGTCCCTTACTTAGACAAAAAAGGGTTAATCCCTGGAAAAACAAATATCTACTTTTTAAAGCCTTCCTGCAGCCTTTGCAGTTGGCGAGAGATGTGGACCCAGCAGTGGGGCTGAGCACACAGCGATCCCGTCCGCGGTAGTAACTGCCAGAGTGAGGAACCGAATGTGAACAAGCATTTCAGTCTGCTCACATGTCAGCCCCTCCTCTTCAATCACACCTGGGACCGATTACCAGAGAATTCCAGAATGTTCTCCCTGTAGTGTACCAGACAAGAAAAAGGAAAGATACTTCTTTTCTTTGGGCCTTCTACACATTTAATTCTTTTTATAGGAAGAAACAAGTCCACACGTATCCTTCAGTTGTTCAAAAACATAAATTGTAGAGATACTTTTAGGCACTTATGTTGTCTCTAGGCAACAGGAACATTTTTAATAAAATTTTCATTAATTTCTCAACAGTTATGCAATAATCTACATGTATAAGTACTCTATCAAAATGAATTCCTTTCAGCATACGTATTCATAATGTAAACTTTGAAATGTTTAAGCACACACATTTAATGTACCCCCAAACACAGTAGTAGATTTGGAGTGCAAAATGGAAGAGCAGAGCCCCTAAACAGACATATGTCATGGCTACCAAAAAACAGAGCACCAAAGAATATTTGAGCTACTATGAAGCAAACACTCACCACTGAATCCTTTCACAACCAAATGAAGGACTAACATTGTTCCCAGTTTACAGATGAGGAAATTGAGGCACAAGGTGGTAAAGTAATTGGTTGTGGTCACACTGTTTAGAAGTGGCAGAGTAAGTGTAGGGCTAGACTGGAAGCAGGGTCCACCTTCTCAACCTCCTGACTGTCTTGGAGGAGCACAAACAGTATTCTACCATGAGAAGCCACTTGTGTGGTTGTGGGGCCGGTGGCAGGGCACGGGCAGGAAGAGGAGCAGAAGTGATAAGCAGAGGTCAGGCCACAAGGAAACTTGGATAAATAGAAATTATCAAACTATTGCTACTGATTCCAGGCAAGGTGGATAGTCATAAGGTTCTCGATTTGTATGAAACCTGCAAAAAGGTAAAGGATAAATCAGATTTGGAGCCTCAGCCAACTGCATCTATTTTCTCTTTTGAAAAATAAATACAGAGACTGGTAAATAAGAAAGATTTGTTTAGTTATAATTAACATTAGTCACCCTTCCTGGATTGTTGCTTAGGTGCCAAAAACTTCTATCTGCACTGTGTTTTCAGAAGTTTCATGCCAAGGATCCTCCTCACATTACTGATTACACTTTCCTCATTCAAATCCTGTTACATTCTCACGACCTACCAGGGTACAGACTGTTCTACACAACACTTTTCTATAAGACCAATTAACTCATATTTTCTCTTGATAAACAAAATCACATCTCATAACCTTACACACACAGTCAAATTTCTTTGGCACTATTGCTCACAGCAGAGCCACAATCCCTCATGCACATTATAACTTTTAACAAAGTAACTTTTATTTCAGAGAACTAGCAAGTAGGTCATTGAGAGCTGTCATATACAAGCATTCAGCATACCAAAAAGTTTATAAATGCGCATGATGCACACATCCTTTTTACACTTTGTTGAAATGGATAGCTAGATGAGGATGATGATGATGATAGATAGATAGATAGATAGATAGATAGACCAAAAAGTTTATAAATGCGCATGATGCACACATCCTTTTTACACTTTGTTGAAATGGATAGCTAGATGAGGATGATGATGATGATAGATAGATAGATAGATAGATAGATAGATAGATAGACAGACAGACAGACAGACAGATAGATAGATAGATAGATAGATAGAGATAGATAGATGATTGGTAGACAGCCCAAAGTGCCCCAGCCTGGATTCCCCAGGAAGCAGATCCTGATAGGGAGAGGAGCACGAAGGACGAATATCAGCAAATGCTTTCAGGATCAAGACCTGTGGAAGGCGGGGGAAGGAAGCAGTGTTGGGTAAAGGGAGAAGTAGAGCCGGGACGCAGGTCCAACACAGGCCCAAGGTGACCACACATCCTAAGACTGGGATAACCTTTGCAAGCTGTCGCAAGTTGACACAAGGGACCTTCATAAGCCCACATTTGATTAGTCATTGGATATAGGCTGCCTGTGGAAGGAAGTGTGACCATGGGCAAGTGAGATTTCTTTAACTGAGGCACTCCTCCAAATGGGTTAAGGGCCTTATTTTAGTAGCACTCTTGGCTATTTATAAATAAATAAAATAAATATTTTATTACTAAGGGAAGATCTGTCTGGCATATCACTGTACTCACCAGACAAAGGTATAGCAACTCAATAACATATAAAAATAAGAAAAAATGGTGTATATATAACATATGTATACCATATATTAAATATCCATACATATATATTATATATGCGTGTGTATATATATTAAAACCATGCATGGTGACCAATGTTTCAGTATTTTACCTTGCTTAGAAATTATCCAAGTATCCAAAGATTATTAATTAATAAGTCCAACATTTTAAAATTAACTAAAAATCCTGAAAATTGTATTTCAGCTGTCACTACCAGAAGATAATTACTATGGACATAAAAATTATCAGAATTATTATTTGATTTAAGACAACACAATTTTTTTTTAATTCTTAAACACTTTGTGGGAACAATGCTATATATATGATCAGTGTACCAGTATACGAAGTTTAGAAAGGTTAATAAAATTCACACAGATAAAATCAGAGAAAAGACATATAGCTGTTTTTAAACCAAAATTGTCAAACAAGTCAGAATTGTCTAAGAATTCACTTTAATTATGAAAGCTGGTATTCTTGTGTTCTTTTATTTTTAAGTGCTTTTAAGTTGGCATTTTCTGTGAATAGTGGGGTTTTTTAAAGGGTGCTATATCTAAAGTATTAGAGGTTTGGGTTTTTTATTCTCTGGTAATTCTTATGTTCCCGTCTATTAGACTTATGGAAACCTTATTAGCTTCCATAACTGATCAAAACACAGCTCATTCTAAGAGATTTTAGATCTAATTTATTTATTTCTCCAGAGGTAGGAGAATATTCCAAACACAAAATGAGAGGTAAAGGCTTTTCACAATTACAGACACATAGACACACAGCTTGTAGCTTTAGTCCTATACCCTTAGTCATGCATTAAGATAAACACAGGAAACAAAAACTCACAACTCTAGATCTCAAGGAACTCTTAATCTTTCCAGTGGAAGGTTGATATGTTCTTGAACAAACAAACAAACAGATGAACAAAGTTTATGTCATCACTCACCCAACAACATAGGTCTCTACTTGAAAAAGACTGTCAAGTAGGCCGTAAAACCAAATTCAAGAACATTGCTGGAAAATTAAGCAATAAATTCTGGATTATATGTAAACCAGAACCAGAAAGAAAAACAAGACCACAGAATCAGGGGCACAAGAGAAAAAGAGTGAGTGAAGGTAAGTTCTATTGCCGCTTGAGATTTGCTTCAGGAGCCAAGAAAGGATGGTTATTTCCAAGCTACACAGATTCAGTGGCTCTAGAAGGTGCATTTACTTGGACATCTTGATGGAACCTCCAAAGAAATCAAAGTATAATTTTCAAAATCTAAAACCCTGAGTTAGAATGAACTTGTGAAAAGATTTATTTAACTCATTGGTGAATGAACCAGGAGGATTATAAAGCTGGTTCATTAATTCTATTTGTAAAGAATTTAAAATAAATACCTAAACCCAGATCTCCTCCCAAGAGGGAGCACTCCGGCTTTCAAGTTTGAGTCTCAGAGCGGATGCTCTTCCTCTGTTAATCACCTTAATGAAAGCTGTACTGGCTCAGAGATGCACTTCCATCAGTCTCCATGCCAAAGTCATTCTACTCTAACTCTTGGGGTAGCTTCCATCCATGCTGAGCTGCCATTTTGGCTTATTCAAGTTATCTCCTGAAATACTTATCATTGCTTTAGGTTAGTATTTTGGTTACAAATTTTTATTTCAATCAATTCTATTTTTCTCAAAATGCATATTCTTCTAATTTGCAGAAGATGTAAATTTCCAGGAATGCATACATGTTATAGTAGAAACACTTACTTTCTCCTCCTTCCGTGATTTTTTATATACCAAAAGTAGAAATAAAATGGCTGAACTCAACCTCTGATGGGCTGACAAAAATTTATTCAAATTTTATTCAAAAATTATTCTTGAAAGAACCAAGAATCCATGAGCCTCTTTTCTCTGGTGTCAACTTGGATGAAAATCATCCATAAAGGATGACTTGTCTTCCTTCCATCAATCTCATTTAGACAAATCAGAGCAACATTTTGGAAACTACAAAGAAAAAACAAATATTGAAGCAAGGAGTATTTTCAGACTTTTCCTCTGTTAGTTGATTAGGGAATTATTCTCCAGTAAATAATAAAGCCCTCCACAACTTATTCTAAAAAATTTTCTGATTTAAAGTTTCTGATGCAGCATGCTATGGCTGATTGTGCCAATGAATTTCCCCCCTTAAGTCAAGAAAAACTGCACAACAATAATTAGCTAATTAAGATTTGCATAATTTTGATTACTAAATTCCAAGAGAACTGTTGTAGTAACAGTATAACAACGTATCTAAGGCCAATTAAGTTGTGTTTCCTTTCTGCTTTAATTTATTTTAATCCAAAAGAGTAATAAACAGGATATGTCTAGTTGATGATTTAATTAACTACAGTACATTAAGAAGTTTGAAATTGTAATGATGCTGAAAGCCTCAATGCCCTTCAAGGCTGGAATCTTTATTCCTTATTCCCAGAAAAGTTTAGAATTTTCAGCATTTTCACAAATAAAATCTCCCAAATTAAGATCACCACACAGGGGCCGGCCCCATGGCCAAGTAGTTAAGTTCGCACGCTCTGCTTTGGCGGCCCAGGGTTTCGCCAGTTCGGATCCTGGGCACGGACATGGCACGGCTCATCAGGCCATGCTGAGGTGGTGTCCCACATGCCACAACTAGAAGGACCCACAACTATAAATACACAACTATGTACTGGGGGGATTTGGGAGAAAAAGGAAACATAAAATCTTTAAAAAAAAAAGAAAAAAGATCAGCACACAACAAAACAATGCAGGGGTGTTTAATAAGCGAGCTAGAAAAAGAACAAGGCAAAATCACTTTTAATGAAATGGAAAGGATTAGTTCACTGTCTTTGAAAGTCATACTACAAAATCAGCAATGCAAAGCTGAAACTCCATTTGCTTTCTGAAACAGACGGAAACATTCGAGTACATAGGAAATAGGATCAAAGAGAAGGTGTGAGATAGATTTTATTCGAGGTCTTTGATTTATGCGGTTTGAAAACATCTTTGAGACTATTCTTGAAGAGAAAGACAGAGAAAAAAAGTTAAAATTTTCAGCTTGTTTCACAGCCCAAAATCAAAGGCACTCAACACAATTAGAAAAGGAGGAAACCCCCAGAGAAATGTCAAGTTAGAGTGGCCCTATTATAATGATAAAAATCTGAAAACGTTTCCTTGTTCTTTTTCTATGGTCTTAGCTTAAAGAATGCACTGGTTTCATAGCTGCCAAATATGTGATCACTAAATCAGTCATGTTTTGTAATAGCAATATACAGTCTGAGAAGCTGTCAACATTCACACCTATCCACTCTTGGTTGAATCTTCAATTCTTCTTCTCAATATTTCTGATCACAATAAATTCTTCATTCACCCCTCTTTTACATCTCTATTAATTTACCAGTTAATACTCTTTTAAAAGAGCAATTGGCATAACTTTATTTCCTTTCACTTTAAGAACTTTTTAACTCTTTGGTCAAATGATGCTCAATTAAAAACCACCACCAAAATTTCCTATTAAATTTGAGAGAATTGCATCTACTTTCCTTAGAACTATCAATGTTTAACATTTTGTGAGGATGCTGGGTTCACACGGTTTTATAAAGCTGTCATCCATGACATTTTAGAGAGGTTTGTCCTGAGCATTTCAAACTATGAAAAAACTTTGATATTTAATAAAAATATCATCAAATAGGGCCTGCTTTAATGTTTTTATCATTATTTTTTTAACATCTAAGACATCTATAAGTATTTATTTCCTGCTTGCTATCCTCTCAGATCAGTAATTCATAATTTTTTCCCTTCCAGCATCTGTTTACAGGCACAATAATCATAGACCCAGGTATTCCTGATTTTGAGGTTGGGCTGCGGGTGGAATGGGGTCGCACACATTTGCTAATGTGGGCTAACGCTAATTTCACTGCTTTCTCACAACTGTTAGAAACAAACACGTGAGAATTGCTATCCTTGATGCCCACCTCTGGATTCTGGCAAATGTTTACTGCCTCTCACAGGGAAACCTCACCCCCATTTTTTATCCCCTTGATATTTTTGACTCAGAACATGTCAGAAAAATACAATACCCACTGAAATAGGCAATTGTCATCTTCACTGATTCCCCGAACAGAAACCTCTTTTACAGACGAGTAACCTGATTTTTAGAATTGGAAATTACTTGCCCGAGATTGGTAGTACAGATTTTGGTTAAAACTAAGACATCTTTTCCTCTAGACCACTAAGCTGGCCTTTATTATTTCTTTCGTTTTATAGACCCCTTGCTATCCTGGATTCCTTTCTATAAATCCTTCTTACTGTTATTTACAGATGCTGCATGTTATCTTTGACTTTCTCAAACCCAAACAACTCTGGCTTGTGTATTTATAAATACAATTTTAAGATTGGATAATCTTCATCTACAGTGGGGTAGTGGTATTAAGAACACTTAGTTAGCATACATGAAGCATTTTTTAAATGACCAGATAATAAAAGATTTAATATTAAATTATGTGGTCAAAAGCCAGTAGCCCACACCACTTTTTGCCTTTTTATGTTTCCTTTGAAAGGTTTTCTCGTTGAGGAAGAAGTTGGAAGTGTTTTCTGTGGCCCTTTCCCTAAGGCCGCCTCCCGTTTGTCAGGACCTCTGCACTCTTTCTTGCCTCGAGGAAACAACCTTACTCTGTGCAGTGTAGAAAAAAGTCTGTGATTAGAGATAGCCAGTGAATAAGTCACCTGCAAAACAGTTACAGAGTTTCAGGAATGGTGACTGTTTTTGAGCAGTTTTTATATTGGAACATATTTCTTATAGTTTTCTTTACTTTTTTTTTTTTGAGGAAGATTAGCCCTGAGCTTACTACTGCCAGTCCTCCTCTTTTTGCTGAGGAAGCCTGGCCCTGAGCTAACATCCGTGCCCATCTTCCTCTACTTTATACATGAGATACCTACCACAGCATGCCGTGCCAAGTGGTGCCATGTCCGCACCCGGGATCCGAACCAGCAAAGCTCGGGCCTCCGAGAAGCAGAATGTGTGAACTTAACCACTGCACCACTGGGCCAGCCCTTCTTGTAGTTTCCTTGTTTTGAGTTAGGAACTTAATATTTCTCATGTTAAACTCCAAATCAAAGGAAATAGGGCACCAAAGAACACAGATGTTCATGGCTTAGCAATTTTAACATATAGACTATTTTCAGACAATTTAGAACTCTTGTAGTTAGCTCATAAAACTTAAAGATCCAATTTAAGATGGGTTGAGACTAATAGAAGATACTATTGAAATGAAGATGCAAAATCTGAATCTAAACCTTTTCTGATTAATGTCATTAAAGAATCAACGGTATTTTGTCATAATGGCCCTAATCCTATGGGACTTGATCAAGATTAAGTTCAGCAAGTGTTTCATCCCCAGTTTACAGGTAGTCACAATGACAGAGTCAGCAGTTCAAAATGATGTTTGTCAATTCTGAAAACAATGTGAGATTTTGTTTGTTTACTTAACCAATTTTATTATAGTAAAGGTCCTTGATAAAAATAGTAAACAACTAAAACTATCAATGTTAAGGGGCTGGCCTGGTGGTGCAGCAGCTAAGTTCAAACGTTCAGCTTCAGCCGCCTGGGGTTCACCGGTTCTGATCCCGGGTGCAGACATGGCACCGCTCATCAAGCCATGCTGTGATAGGTGTCCCACAAGTAAAGTAGAGGAAGATGGGCACGTATGTTAGCTCAGCGCCAGTCTTCCCCAGCAAAAAGAAGAGGATTGGCAGATGTTAGCTCATGGTTGATTGTCCTCAAAAAAAAAAAAATATATCAATGGCTGCATTGTGGAGAATGAATTAGAAGGAGACCATCCTGGACATAAGACAATTTGGGAGACTGTTGTCAAAATCTAAGAAAAAGACAAAGGAACCCAGATCAGGGACTAGCTGTGCATATTGAGAGATATTTATAGAGGAATTAAAGGTGATTTGTGGATTAATTGATTTTGAGATGGAGGAATCAAGGAGAACCCCTCTGACTCAAGCAAAGGATGCATGGAGGGAGCTTTAACTGAGTGCAAAATGGTTCAACTCTGATGGTGCAAAATGATTTCAGTTTGGGATATGCTCATTTGAGATGTCTTTGGGTCAGGAGTGAAAATTCAATACCAGAGTCAGAAATACAACAGAGATCTTTAGGATTCACATAAAGGATGTTGTCAAATGCCCCGGAGGAGAAAAGGCTAAGAAGAGAACCTGAAAAGCCCTAATAATTAAGGGAAGAGTAGAGAATAAAAACCTGAAAAGAAAATTGAGAAGAAATGACCAGCTAGTTAAGAAATATAAAACAGGGCAGTATACATAGTGTGGAATCCAAGAAAAGCAGATGCCATATTTGCTGGGCAAAATAATGGCCCTTAAAAAACGTCCAGGTACTGATCAGAAACTATGAATATGATACCTTACATGGCAAAAGGGATTAAGTTAAGGATCCTGAGATGGAAGATTCTACTGGATTATTACCTGCACAAACCAATGCAATCACAAGGGTCCTTTTAAGAGGGAGGTAGAAGGGTCGGAGTCAGAGAAGATGTGAAGATGGAAACCCAGGTGATAGAAAGAGGAAGGGCCAAGGAATACCGATGACCTCTAGAACCTGGAAAACGCCAGGAAATGGATTCTCCCCTAGAGAAAAGGAACGCAATCCTGCCAATCCATTTCAGACTTCTGACCTCCAGGACTGTAAGACAATAAATTGAGTTGTCTTAAGTCACTAATTTTGTGGTAATTTGCTATGACAGCAATAGGAAACTAATGCACTATATGAATTGAATTTGGCAACATGGAATTCATTGATGACTTTTGAAATGAAAGTATTCTTTAGAAATTCTTTAGAAACTTTTCTTTAGAAATGTTATGGGATTACAGTGTTTTGAGTGATTTAAAAGAGTAAATGACTTTTTTGGATCTTTCATTATGCTTTTGGTGTTTGAGGTTGCTGACTTCTCCAGCTCCAAGTCTGGGCTATATGAGGGAAAAAGAAAACCCAATAGGAGTGGCCCCATGGCCGAGTGGTTAAGTTCGCGCACTCCGCTTCGGCGGCCCAGGGTTTCACCAGTTCAGGTCTTGGGTGGAGACGTAGCACCGCTCATCAAGCCGTGCTGAAGCAGCGTCCCACATAGCAGAACTAGAAGGATCTACAACTAGAATATACAACTATGTACCGAAGGGCTTTGGGGAGAAGAAGAGAAGCCAAAAAAGAGAGAAGATTGGTAACAGATGTTAGCTCAGGTGCCAATCTTTAAAAAAAAAATAAAAGAAAACCCAGGGAATTCACCACTGTGTTGTTTCTTGGGTCTCAAGATTCCTAACAGTCTGCCTTCCTCTTTCTACTATTCAGAGTCTTCTTATGTTTGTTTTATATGTAATGTCCAGGGCTTTTAGTTGTACTTAGCAGAAGGATTAGGGGGAAATCTCTCAAATTAATTTTTTTAATTTTTTAATTCTTCTTTCTCTATGTTTTCCAAAACTTTTCCACTGGACATGAATTAGTTGTGTTTTAAATAAATGTCTTTTTACAAATATAATGCCTAGACTGGCACTTTACATGTCACATAGTAATCAGTATACAAATTTATTTGGCATGAAATAAAACATTTGAAACAAACCAAAATAAATAAATGCCCCCAATCCTATATAATATCTAACTGATCCAAGACACAACCTTTCAAATGGCATTTTCTAAAATGTACACTATGCAAGGTGACTTTCAAAATTCTTAACAACTGGTATGGAACAGGCAGGCACTATTAAGAGTGATTGCCCAGAAGTCAGAAGGTCAGAAAGGACTGACTGGTACAACTGAGTGAGGGCACCTCAGCCTTGCTTCTACAGGGACGCTGATAAAAACCTGGGCAGAAATGTTGCACGGACAACTCCTTTGGGAAATAATGCTTCCTGTTGCCTCCTCTTGGGAATTCTTGTCAGAAAAACATATCCTAATTTCCTTAAATCTAGACTTTGATTTTATCATGAAACTATTTTCTCAGGAAAAGCTCTTTTTTTCTGGCAACGCCCATTCCTAGCCCGCAGAGCACACTTTGCAAATGCTCTCTCGAGTGCTTTCATGCTAAACTATTATTCTGCCGAGCCATTTCTTATCCATATCCTTTTGTACCAGTCAATAGTTATTGCCACTCAAATAGAATTTATTCTGTAAAATGACTTATTCTATATCCTAGTGTGTTTAAAGAAAAGTGAGACATCTAAAATTAAATCATATGCGATATTAACACTACCCCGGACCTACAGATGCATTCATTTGCTAGATGCATATCAGCAATAAATACAAGCAGCACATTAGAAAAAGGTGAAAAAGATGAAAGGGATAGGTTTAGATCTAAAATTACATATGGATTTTCTGCACTGTCATCCCTTATCAATTGGTAGGAGCTCTTTGTTGAGAATTCTGCAGCTGGATCGTGGCTCAGAAGAAAACTACAAAGTTTAGTGATTCCTGCCATGATCACAAGATGAATAAATGAGGACCTGCATGCCGAGTACTTTGTGTCTTTTTATGGAACAAGGTTGAATAAGAATTATATTGCATGTTGATCTAATTCCTCTTTTGTATTTGAAGTGATGTTTTGTTTTTAGAAGGAAAATACAATTTAGAAACCTCCCCCATCCCTTGGCTATTGAAGCTGAGATGGGAACCTACTTCTGCCTGACAGTAAAATCTATGCTGCTTTCACTATGTCCTACTGCGGTATCCGGACAACCCAGGAAAGAAGGTGTCCAAAGATGTGTAATGAGACACTTCTAGGGGGAATTACATCGAAAAAAGAGCGTTTGCAAATTTTTTAAAAAGTAATATGCAGTTTAAACTTATTGCTGAACACAACAAGTACAGCCAATTCTCATCATTTTAAAAATAATTTGATTACATGTCATAAAAATAAGCATTAAAAGATTGCTATAAAAATCTTTTATTTATATAGTGTCCAGGATATACATATTTAAACCAATTATAAGTCCAAATACTTTCATAGAAATTAATAAAATATTTCAGTGAACAGAAAATGGAAGAGAAACATCAAGTGGCGAGTGGTCCTAAAGCTGCAGGCCTTCTTGCTCTGAGTCCAGAAGCAGGCAGATGCGGCCAGGCAATAAAGTGGTCAAGGGAAGAGAAGAAACCTTTGGTAGGTTTACTGCTTAGAACTGAGCCAGGCCTGGCCTGCTGGGTGCCTGAAGGGGGCTGCAACACTGCTACAGAAAACTGAATGTGGGAAGAGCTTACATAAAGCTACCAACTTGAACGGCAGGTCACAGCTTCAAAGTCTGATCCAGAGCCAAGCCACTCACTGCACAGGCTGCAGGCCCTCAGAGCAAAAACCTCTGAATGGCTACTGTAAGACTCCTTTCTGGAAGAGGATTCAGGAGCCATGTGGTGGTAGCCGCAAGCCACTAGCCAATAAGGACAAGTGCAAAGAGAAAAAACGACGTCTCATTGAAGACAGGGTGCAAAGTCAAATTCTGAAATGTATGAAGATAACTAATCTTACAAATAACCAACCAAACCAAACCAAAACAAAAACAGGTGTTATAAAACATGAGTAGGTAGCAATGAAAATAAACCAATCAACATTTTGAAATTGAGAGTAGGGTCATTGAAATGAAAACTTAATAAATCAGATATAATATTCTTGAGTTAATGAATTAGTAAACTTGAAGAGAATGATATTCACTATGAACATGGACAGAGGGCTAAGAATATTAAAAAAGAAAGAAAGAAGGGAGGAAGAAGGGAGAACTGGAGATAGTTTATAGACACGGAAAATAATTGAGACTCTCCAAAACAAGTGAAATAGGAATTTATTCCCCTCTTCAAAAAAAAAAAAAAAGAAAAGGAAGAGAAGGATTATTAGAAGATATGGTAGCTCATTGTTCTTTTCCAAAATCAAGAAAGAAAAGAGACTTCAAATCAAAAGGACACCCAATTACCACGCTGGAAGTTTTTAAGTCTACATTAGAAATGGCATAATGAAATATAAATTTTAAAAGTTGTCAGAAAGAAAAAATACTTACTAACGAATAATAAATGTATTGACAGCAGAATTCTCATTAGCAAAAAATTAATGCTAGAAAATACTGGCATACCATCTTCAAAGAGCTGAAGGAATTCTAAACTCATTCAGCCACCCCTCGAGAGCAAGTGTGAGGGTTCTACATCCGGCAGTGTGGCAGAAGGAATTCTCAGATTCTCCCACAGAAATCAATTAAATGATAAATGACATAGTTCTCAATGCATTCAGTGCTCCCAGGCGGTGGGAAGTCTGCCATCCTTCCTCAGAAGAGGGAGGTGAATGTGTGAGCAGTGAGAGGTAAGCAAGTGTGAGGAACGTGATGGCTCCAAGGGTAAGTACCTACAACTTGATTGCAATTATACATTAACATTTGGGCCAGAAACCAAGTGAAGATGCGGAAGCCAAGACTTGTCTTTTAAGCCAGGACACCCCGAGTCTAATGCAGTCCTAGATCTATGGTGCCCCAGGACTCTCAACAGAAACAAAAGCAGAAGGAAAGCATTCCCAACATAAGACCACAGTATTCTCAGATTAACGTCAATCAAATATATGTTTCTAAAGGTCGTCAAGCAAATGAGGAGGCGGGCCTGCATGCATGAGGCAGCAGAAACAAGAAAAAAAAAGGTTTAATCTACCAGTCTTACAATAGCGGAATTGTCAGGTGCAAAATATAAAATATACAATGCGTAAAGAAATCAAAGACGAATTCATAGATGGAAGAAGCTACAAGAGATTTTCAGAAATCATCAGGCAATTCTAGAAAAGCAACTAAATGGAACTTCGAGATTTGAAAAATGTAATTGTTAAAATGGAAAAAACAGGTTAAATAACAGAATAAGCATGGTCAAGAGACATTAGTAAAGGTGTATCTGAAAAATTATCCGCAACAAAGAACAAAGGGCCAAGGGGATAGAAAACATGACAATGAAATATATACATGGAGGATAGAATGAAAAGATACAATACATTCTAATTGGAGTCCCAGAAAAAGAGATAAGAGAGAATAAAGGAGAGGCTTGTCAATAAATTTATAAACTTAGCTAAAAGTGGCAAATTCATAAAAAATATAATTGTAAACTCTCAATCAAAGAGAAGTAGGAAGTCTGAATAGTCCTAAAATTATGAAAATTATTAATATCTAAAAAGAGAAAAATTCCAGCCCTGTGTGATTTACCATGCAAGTTCTAACATACTTTCAATGACAAAATCTTCCCAACCTCATATAAAGTTTTCCAGATAATGGAAAAAGAGGAGGAGTGCATATTGCCTAGATCATTCAGTGAGACCAGTATACTGGACTTGAAGTTTTAACCTTGATATAGAGATTTGATAAAGACAGCTCAAAAGAGGAAAATGACAGTCCAATCTCTTTGATAAATACAAAGACAAGAATTCTGAACAAAATATTATCAATCCAAATTAAACAACAGATAAAATATGTAATCCACTGAGTGTTTTAATATTACCAATAAAATTATAGAAAAGGGAAAGAAAAGCATATAATCATCTCAATCGGTGCAGAAAAAAAGCATTTAAGAAAAAAACAGACCCTCATTCGAGATAAAAACTCTTAGCAAAATAATAAGAGAAATGAACTTACTAACCTGATAAGTCTGACGAAAGCCTATTGCAGATGTTGTTTTTAATGGTGAAATATTACGGGCATCTCTTTTGAAGTCAGAAGTTTGACAAAGATTCAACTGCTTCATTCAACATTTAGTCTGACTAACTAGTGGCATCAGGCTAGAAAAAGAATAGGAGACTAAGGATTTGAAAGGAAGAGCCAAAACTCATTAGTCATAGATGACATAATTGAGAAAACTCAAAATAATCTGTAGGGATTGACGAGATTACAGCCAGGTGGTTGGTTATAAGATTAATATACAAAAGTCATTTGTTTTTATACCCCATCCACAAACAATTAGGGAAAAGCCTTGTAAAAACAACACTTACAACAGCAGCAAATGCTAAAAGGTTCCTAGGGTGTATCTAAGAAATGTTGTTTCAAGACTCACACAGAGAAATTCATGCAAGATTAAAAGTCATTGCAGAGGATAAACTAATGAAAACGTATGCCTTACGTGTGAATGAAGAGGCACTTTTTTAACTATCAATTCTCTCCTAATTGACCTAAAGATTCGATGTTATCTCAATCAAAATCACCATAAGATTTGTCGTAAAATTTGATAAGCTGATTCTAAAATGTTTTCAGAAGAGCTAAGAGCCAAGTGTATCCAAAACACGCATAAAGAAAAAGAATAAGGAGGGCAAACTTGCCCTCAGTGAAAACAGAGCTTGTTATACTGCTGGATGAATTAAGACAATGGGATATCAGTTAAGGGAAAACCAAACTGCTCAATGGAAAGGACTAGAGAGCCCAGAAACAGGTCCATAAATAAATGGAAACAACACATGAGAGAGGTGGCATTTCAGATCACTGGGGAAATGAGGTTCTCTTCAACTTAAAATGACGGTTTTCCATACAGGAATCAATTCACAGGAATTCATGACTTCAATGTGAAAAGCAAACCTTCATAGTTTTCGTAAGAAAATATAAGGGAATATCTTTATGTTCTATAACTCAAAGATGATTGTTAGGGCACGATGATGTTAACTACAAAAAAAATAAAATTCCACATTACTTCATAATGGTCACACAAGTCTATACCCTGAAACTTTATTTAACCAATATAGTTGCTTTTTACATTACAAGGCAGCTGGTTCATAGACCATAACAAGCTGATTTCAAAACATTTTCAATAACAAATAAGCTTGCAGAGAAAATAAACCCAAATAATAAAGGTAATCTATGAATATTCAGTAATTACTCTGTAGAGTAAAATAAATTAATGTATTTGAGTGACAGGTGAATAATATTTATAGAAAAAAGACTAGCATGAACTAGAACTGACATTTTTCTTTTTTGTTGTTGTTGTCTTAGCACCAAATATGTATTTTTTTCCAGACCAATTTTTTCATCCTAAAAAATTCCAGCTGTAAATAAAATACAACTCAACCCCAAAATCACTCTTCTAAACAAGCCAACAATTTAAGTAAAGATATAGTAGGAGAAAAGTGATACCTACCTCCTCTTCTTTTGTATTCAAAGCATTTTTCTACATTATCAAATATTATTACCACAAGATTTGGATTTTCTCCTTTTATACAAAACCTAGAAATTTTGCCTGTGCATTTAGCCATCATGTTGGTTAAAAGCAACTGAATTCCTTTAGTTTATTAAAACTTTCCTGGGTTGTTCAAACCTCGGTGACCACAATCATTAATACTGGATAATTTGACATCCAGTTCCTAGAAATAAAGCTAGGTGGTATAAGTGTACATAAGCTGCTGCTGTTGTCCTTAGTGCTACAGTGATGTTCCCCTACAAGTAATCAGAGAGAATATGTTGGAAATAGGTTAGTTATCTCTTGTTGCAGACTCATGAGTCATTGCCATTAGACATCCAATCAGTTTTGCAAGCATGGTCATTTGTAGAATACACACACATGTAGCTGTATCCTGTCTTATTTGTCTTCTGCTTTTTTGAGGGTCTTCCAATAGCGGCAGAGGATCACATAAATGCTCAAACAAACGAACTTAAGGATATTAGTTTTCACCCTATTAATTTTAAAAAAAGGAACATATACCAACAAATGTGCTTAATTCAAAAATGAGTTTTTACAAATAATATTCACAACTCTAAAGCATTTTGGTAACATATCCCACTTATGTTTCTTTGAAATTTTGCCATCTCCTTACTTATAACAAAATCAATCTAAAAGAATAGGGAGACGACACTGATCTTTCCAGCAGTGTTGACAAGTACTTTAAAAGTAGAGAAGAGTAGATTAAGAACCACACAACTATTTCAAAATGTTGCTTGTTGCAGTAATCTCATGTGCAGTTTGCCTAATAATTTTCCAAACATTGAAAAGCAAACGAGATTGGTGAGTGGGTTTCCATTACACCACCTGTCAGTACTCCTACAAACTATCTGCCCAGCTTTGTCATGTTCTTTACACCAAGCGAAAAACTCACATCTGCATGATCCTTCTCTTCCCATCTAGATTACAAACTTCTCAGGGTGGGACCCTTTTCTTCCTATTTTGCTTCCCTTACAATGCCTCATGCTCAGTTGGCTCTAGGTATGATTAATCAGAAAAAGAAAACTCAAATTGAAATTAAGGTTGTATGTTGACTTAAAACGGCGGATAGAATTAACACGGGTTTAGAGCTCTTTCCTCGCACCCCTCTTCACTGCTCCACATGTAAATACGCTACTTGAGTTCACCCATTTAAAGAAGCCCCTTCAATGCAAATAGCTATTGTTGCAGACTCCAGATGGCCACCAAATAAAGTATTTCGTAGGCTTTGTTTAAAACATCCAAAAATAATATATTGGAAACAGTTTTTAGTTTCTGGTTTCTAAGAGGAGTGCATAAAAAAAATGACCAAATCATCTGAGTTATTGGCTATTACCAAAGAGTTATTGCTATGAGTTATTGCTATTACCAAAGAGTCACAGAGGCATGGTTTCACACTGAACAAGTACTTTCCACTAAGACTGGGGTGTTAAGTCCTTTTTGAGTGAAGTTGCTTAGGATTTTAAGTTTTATTCTTTGTGGTAAATGAGAACACTCTCCCCCCCTTAAAAAACTAAATTTTGTTTCATTGATTTCACATCTTGCAGCAGCACATTCAGAGTAAAAGCTGTTATTGCATCTTTTTAATGAGTGATAAGTCACTTGGGTTTTAACCAGTGGATGTGTGCTTAAGCAAATACCACTAAATATAATCTAGCGCTAGCATTAGCTTCCTAAAAGGCACTCTTTCTTTATAATTTCTAACATCTTCAAAAGCAGCATAGCTACAGAAACTACAGCTTGTCATGCTCAAAAAGACAGACTTTGCCTGCCAGACTTAATCAAACATTATGAGTTCTATAGACTTTTCTGTATCAATAGCTTAAAAAAAAATCCCTCTATAAATAGAACGACAGGGGAAAGCATGCTGCTTCTCTGATTGCTTGGCATAAAATTCGCTAGATTCTGGTGTGCATTCTTTCAGCATCATTTACAGCTACAAGAAAAACCAACAGCACCTCCAACAGCACAGAGATGAACAGTGAACTCTGCAATTCATCTCATTTGTTTTGATAAGGGACCGATACTCATTTCAAGGGAATTTTGACAAGAACCAGCAGCAGCCATGAGTTCATTTCCTTGAATTTTTTTTACCCAAACAGCCTAAGAGCTTACTCTTTCACAGAAAGAGATTTCTGTGACCATTTTATTAAATTTTAGCTAGGAAGAAATCTTTCCCATTTTTAATACATGTGGAAGGACAGCTTACCCAAAAACCGCTATCTTGGGGATAAATTTTTATTAGTCATCTTTCACTGTTGCTTCCAGGAGCTAATGTTAATGTTCATATTTTGAAGTCACATAAAGTATTGTTAATTAACCTTTATTGTATTGATGTAAAATTTACTAAATCTTCCCTTATTAGATATTCAGATTTTTTTATTCAGACGACCATGTAAGATACATAAACATTTCATATCTTAACTTATCAGCAGAAGCTAACATTTCAGTAGAACTGCATGTTTCAATTCTCTGAAATTGTTTAGAGAAACCTCCCTTTATTGACATCATATTTAGTATTGAATCTGGAAGATAATTTAAAAGAGAAAGAAAAAAACTAGAGTTAGACAAGAGAGATGTTTTGATCATAAGTACAAAACTTCTCAGCCTGAACTTTGAGTCACCCGCTTTGATATGCTGCCCTCAAGAAGAAAGACAGTAAACAACAGAAAACTATTTTCAATGAAAGAAAACTATGGTATCAAGTTAGAAATTTCTACACTACTGAATAGAGTTCCAGTGTCCTCAATAGATCAATCATTGCAGGAAAATGTTTCAAGTTAGTTTTGACAAGAAAAAAGTGAATGCAGCCCATTTTGCTATTACAATACATCCCACAGTCTAGGAAGTTCTGAAGCTGCAATTTGGGGTATTTATATTACAATTGTTTTGTCAAGTTTATGAATGGATTCAGAGCAGGGTTATTTTAAATACCGCAAACGCCACAGTGTGTTAGGTATTTACTTAAAGATTACTTTGTCACAGATCAGATAAAAAGCTGATAAGAATAATTGACAATTTATCAAAGGTAGAGATCTAGCAACTTGGAAAATATGGAGTTATGGTTCAATTTTCAATTTCATTTACACTAATTTTTCCTCCAGAGATTTATCTTCGTGAAATGTGTCAAAGTACAAAATACAATTAACTATTTAATTTACTCTGTACTTAGTAGTACATACAGAATAGCTGGACTTATGTTTTCATCTAACAAAAAATACTCATGACGTACCTACAACGTAGTAGGTACCAAATGGGGAAAGTAGGGATACAAAGTTGAAGGAGGTAAATAAGACATGGTGCTATTGCTGTGGTGTTCACAGTTTAGTAGAAGAAATAGACAAATGACCAATAACTAATATATGTTGTAAAAAACGTTCTTTATATTGTGTTATGGGAGTACAGAATGGAATAGGAGTCAAGGAAACCTTTACATGAGAGGATGTTTTTAGCTGGCTTAAACAATTAACAGAAGTTCATCAAGTAGAAAAGAAAAGAAACTATCTCCATAAAAGAGAATAGCGAGTATAAAGTGGTAGTGATGTTCGCATGCATGACAGATGTGGAGGACAGTGAGTACGCAGGGTATGAGGTCACAGACAACATGGAAGTGCTGAGAAATCAAATTGGGAAGTGGTTTGGGGACACATTAGGAATGGCCTTTGCAGCTGAGCTGAAGGGCTTGTCCTTCATCCTTTACAAACAGAGATCTAGGAAAGGTTGAAAACAGAGGACAGCACATGAAATACAGCTTTTTATTTTATAAAAATGTAAAACATTTTGCGATTGACTGAAAGAGAGAATTTGGAGGAAAAGAACTATTATGTTTTGATAATAGTCCAGGTGAGAGATATTAAGGGGGTTTGGCAGTGGAAAAGAAGAGAGAAGTGATTTTAGAGACACTTAAGAAGTAAAACCAAGTGGTACGTGGTACCATTTGGAGGTGGTAGATTATTGAGAGGAAAGAGTTAAAGATGACAACTCTGTTTGCACATGGTGACATTTTGAAGGCACTGCACATCATTTGGAAGTGGTAGACTGTTGACAGGAAAGAGTTAAGGATGTGATACCATTTGGATGTGGTAGAGAAAGAGTTGAGATGACTTCAGTGTGTCCCTTTGAGCTATTGAGCAGATGATATTGCCATTAACCAAGACGGGAAATCGAGGAAAAGCAACAGCATTGGGAAAAATAAAAAAAGATAAGTTTGTTTTTATTTAAACAAACTACAGTAGAATGTAATCTCAAAGAAAACAGTAATTTAAGAGAAATTTATTATTTTAATAGTTTTGGTTTTAGGCTTTCAAGTAGAGAAGGGAACAATTTAGTGATCTTATAATTAACATTTTTTTCTTAAAAAAACTAAGTCTAGAAGAAATAGGCTGCCATGGTGCGAAAAAGACTGAGAAGGGCTGTGGCAGAGAACACTGGGTGGGCTCTAGGAGCTGAGTGTGATCCCTGCTGACAGTCAGCAAGGAAACCAGGACCTCTGTCCCACATCTGCAAGGAACTGAATTCTGACAATCATGTGAGTGATTTGGAAGAGACCCCCAAGCTCCAGAAAGGAACATACCTGGCCAACACCTTGTTTGCTGACTTGTGAGAGTCTGAATAGAGGACCCAGCTAAGATGTGCTCTTGACTCTTGGAAACTGTGAGATAATAAATCAAAGGACTCACTTCACGGAAAGAGAGAGGCACCGAACTCTCTAGCAGTGGAAATAAGGATGGTGAGATCCCTGTGGTAGAGATGTTCATACATAGAGTGGATGACCCTCAGTGGGGATGTTGGAAAAGATTTGAGCTTTCTATATGAGGAGCAGCATGAACTGATGCCTCCAGTTACACTTTACTATGTTTCACCAAAGTCCAGGCCTCAGTTCAGAAGCTTCCCAGAAGTTTAATTCCAGAAGTTTCTGAAAGGTATGCAGAATCCATATAGCTTTAGACTAAGCCTTCTCTGTCACATCTCAGAGAAAAATGCCAGTGTCTAACAGCTTGTGCCAAAAATCTTAACCTATGCCTTGGTTGTTTATAGCCTTTCCACTTTGAAAATATTCTAGACTCCCTGGCATAGACTTTTGCTAATGCTGTCAAAACGAATGATCATGTATCGAACATCTACTGTGTGCCGCATTGTATGTTAGCTTTCTTTCACACTCAAAGTGTGATGATTAAAGTCATTTAATTATATGCATTTATTCCAAGATGTGCTTGCTGCATGTATCATGACCAAGATACTATGATATATTCATCGTAGATACTTAATTTTTTAAATTAATTTTGCTGTTAGAAAAAGCACTTCTCCTCTGAGTTTCAGTTTCCACAGCTACTGCATCCATGGGACTATATGCTTTGGTATGTTACAGGAAATATATGATAAACTAGTTTGTGGGGGAAAAAACATAATAGCTGGAAATAATCTACAATTAATGGAAAACATGGTGTCTTGTATTTAAGAATATATATAAAGCATAATATTTTGAAACAATCAGACACTAAAACAAAGAAAACGTCTTAAAAGCACCCAAAGAAAAAAGACAGGTCATCTTCAGGAAAACAAAAACAGACTGTGAGAAAGCTCATAGCAGTAATAGAGGAAAAAGATGACGAATCTGCCAACTGTTGAGTTAAAATATTCAACCTAAAATTCTATGCTTAGCCAAACCACAATTCAGAAGTAAAGCAAAAGAAAAACATTTTCAGGTTTAAAACAAATTTACCACTCACACATACTTATTAGACAAATGATTAGAAGATACAATTCAGGAAGAAGGTTAGAAATTTATGTTAATAAAGGAAGGAGTAGAAAGCAAGGAGCAATGGTAAGCAAAGAAATTAGCAAGCATGATTAAATCTAATCAAGCATTAATTGTCAAAAAAACTAACAATAATTACTAATCTAGGGATAAAAAAATTAGGGGCAAGTAAAATATGAAAAAGTGATAGCTAATGAATTTCTGCATGCTGGAAATCCTTTAAAGTGCTCACTCTATATTAATTAGTTTTATTCTCATAACAAATCTATGGAATAGCTACTAATAATATCCTCACGTACAGGTGGAGAAACCAGGCCAAAATATACTAAACAACTTCCTAAGAAATCACAGCTGGTAAATAGAAGCCCCAGGATTTGAACCTAGGGAGTCTATACCCTTCGGTACCCTGTACCGTCACTATGAGCTGGTAACATAGAAGAGATGTCCGAGAAAATTACCAAAAAATGTAGGTAAAACAATATGTAATAAGGAGAAGAGTGACTGGAGTTGAAGTTTTTAAATTTTCTTATACCACTTTGGGAGAGATTAGAGATCCTGATTAAAGTTAGACTTTACTAAGATAAACAGGCAAAACAAACCAGGTGTCATGTGTTGCTGGCAGAAAGTTGTGTGATATGATTTGGTAATAGAAAATTTGGTAATAGAAGATAGGCCTACCATATGACCCAACGCTTCAGTTCCTAAGTACGTATGAGAAAACTGTTACACATATGCCCCAGGAGATATGTACATATATATTCCTGGAAACGGTGTATGTAATAAAACAGGGTATGTCCCTGTTAATTTCTATTGTTTCTGCATAATTAGTCACAGTGTTCCTTTTCAACTCCCAAAAGTATCCCAATGTGGATGATAAATTATTTGGTCATTCTAAGAATAAATAGTAACAGTAACAGCTAGTACTGATTGATTATCAGTTTTCCAGGGGCTACTGTAAGAGTTTTGACTCAGCTACGATGAGGTATCACCTCACACTTGTTAGAATGGCTCTCCTCAAAAAGACAAGAGGTAACAAAAGCTGGCTAAGATGTGGAGAAAAGGGAACCCTTGTGCACTGTTGGTAGAACTTAAATTGGTACAGCCACTTCGGAAAACAGTATAAAGGTTCCTCAAAAAATTAAAAATAGAATTCCCAGATGATCCAGCACTTCCACTTCTGGGTATTTATCTGAAGGAAGCAAAATCACTGTCCCAAAGAGACATCTGTACCCCCATGTTCACTGCAGCATTATTTACAATAGCCAAGATATGCAAACAACCCAAGTGGCCATTGGCGAATGAATGGATAAAGAAATTATGGTATAATGGCAACTAGAGTTTTGGTGGTAAACACGATGTAGTCTACACAAAAGTCAAAATATAATGATGTACATACACCAGGCACAGACCTAGCACTCCTGGTCAAGCAATGCCGTGGTGGCATCCCACATGAAATAGAGGAAGATTGGCACAGATGTTAGCTCAGGGCCGATCTTCCTCACAAAAAAAGTACAAACTTTCAGTTATAAGATAAATAAGTTCAGAGGATGTAATGTACAACATGGTGACTACAGTTAACAATACTGTATTGCATATTTGAAAGTTGCTCCTAGGTGCCCATCAAGGGACGAATGGATAAAGATGATGTGATATATATACACAATGGAATACTTCTCATCCATAAAAAACAGTGAAATCTGGACACAATATGGAGGGAACTTGAGGGTATTATCCTAAGCAAAATAAGTCAGAGGGAGAAAGTCAAATACCATATGATGTCACTCATAAATAGAAGATTAAAACAACAAACAAAGACATAGAGACAGAGATTGGAGTGGTGGTTACCAGAAGGGAGGGCAAAAGAGGTGATTAGGCAAATGTGTGTGGTGATGGATTATAACTAGTCTTTGGGTGGTGAACATGATGTAATCTACATTGAAATTGAAATATAATGGTGTACATCTGAAGTTTATATAACGTCATAAACCAATGTTACTGCAATAAAAAAACAAAAATAAATAAAAAATAAAGTTTTTCAGAGACGCGATGTAAAAAATGAAAAAAGAAAGTTGCTAAGAGAGTTCTCATGACACAAAAAAATTGTAACTATATGAGGTGATGAATGATAACTAACTTCGTTGTGGTCATCATTTTGCAATATATACATATATCAAATCATTACATTGTACACCTTAAACTAATATAATGCTATATGTCAACCATATCTCAATAAAACTGAGGAAAAAAATGTTGACCCAGTTAATCCTCACTTTTTATGCCCAACGACTCATGAATTAGATACCATTTTTAATCTCATTTCACACACGAGGAAACTGAGGCATTTAGAGGTTGAGACACCTTCCCTAGGTCACGGAGCTAACAAGTTTGGGAGCCTCAATTTAAGCCCAGAAGTGGTCTCCTAAGACCGTACTCCTGAGCGCTTCTTACACTGCTTTTCAACTATGAGGTGTGTACAAAGCAATGTCCCTCAACTGCAGGAGGTGCGTGACTATTATTCCCCCCTTTACAGATAAGAACACCGAGAAAGAGAGAGAGAAATTTCATAGCTGTTCTGAGGTCATAAACTCAGGCAGTTGTGGCCTCAACATCTGTGTTTTTAACCCCCATTCTTACTCCTCCCTGAAACATTTCAGAACTTACAAATCCTGAAATATCTCAGGAGCCCTTGGAGACTGGAATTTTCAGGAGGTTGCACACACATCAGACATCAGCAGACCCTTCTTTTTCACTCTTATGATGAGTATTTAAATATCACAATAGAAACCTTGCCCTTCTGTAAGACAGCACACAGTTGTGCATTTTTCACAGTTGTGTGTCAGATAGTTCAATGAGAAAACTCTGATGCTCCGTGTTATAAGATGTGGGTTAGGGCTGGCCCGGTGTAAGTCTGGTTAAGTCTACACGTTCCGCTTCGGCGGCCTGGGGTTCACCGGTTCGGATCCCAGGTGCAGACATGACACTGCTTGGCAAACCATGCTGTGGTAGGCGTCCCACATATAAAGTAGAGGAAGATGGGCACAGATGTTAGCTCAGGGCCAGTCTTCCTCAGCAAAAAGAGGAGGATTGGCAGCAGATGTTAGCTTAGGGCTAATCTTCCTCAAAAAAAAAAAAAAAGATGTGGGTTAAATTTGGACCTTAGGCAAGTAATTTTTTTGGTGCCTTTGTCTTTTCATGTGTGAAAACAGAGGCAAAGCTAGGGAAATGATACAGTCGCTATAGGAGAGTCTCAAAGCCTGTGGATATCCTGTGGAGTTTGCCTCTAAGAATCCTAGGTTTGTCGATTAATTTATCAGTACTTCAACCCAGGAACCTGGGAGCAATAGCAAGAGGGATTAAGATGGTCTCTCTTCTAATAAGCACCCTCTTCTACAGTCACACCTGGAAGCTGCTGTAGGCTGAACACAGCAGTGGCCATCAACTGTAATATGTGATCCATTAAATTTACAAGCTAGAAATGCAAAATATCCACACATTCCTCCAGATTTTCTTCGCCTAACAACACCTTATCTTCTGCATGTTGTGAGACTAGTCATGTTCTGACAATTAGGCTAAGGTGGTTTAACCCAAAAAGCTGTTTAAGATCTTTTCTGTAATGCTCACTCATTATTCCCTACAGGGAAGAACGACAAACCAATTGCAGCGTGTATAAAAAAACAAGGAGGCGGGCTGTGTGGACACGTAGAAACACACACATGTACGTGCATGCGCACATACACACACCATATACTGCACATTTAAAATCATCTAAATGATGTATCATCTGACGTATATTAGTGTGCCATATTGCATTAGATTTGAAGAAAATTAAATGAATAATTTAATTTGTGTTACATAGAAGAATTTATATGAAAGCCCAAATAGAAATATTTATTTTATTTAATGCTGACATTTACACCAAAAACAAAGAAAGTCAGCATGTGGTCCCCGCACATGTGGTGAGTGAGGACAGGCTTCACAGTAGCAATGCCCAGCCCACCCACCTCCACAGCCTTCCCCAAAACAGCTTTGTAAGGCAGCTTCTTTTTTAAATCATCAGTTTGATTTTGATTTGAAAAACACCCTCTTGTCACTTGTATCCAGCTCCAGAAATGACAGTATCAATTTAACTTTATAAGAAACAGCTCACTTTTGGAAAGCAAACCAAGCAATGAAGGAACATGAAGACCAGAAAAGAGAGAAGAAAAATCAAAGAGGAAGCTTTCTCTCTGCTTTAGGTTTATTTCCCATCATAGTTAAATCATTGTCCTATTTATTTTTTAATTCATTAAATTTAAAAATTACCAGATTAAAGGTAGAATATAGTCTGATTGCAAAAGAAAGAAGAAAGTAAAGAAAAAACATGATTGGTGTAAGTTCTAAAGTGTTCAGAAATTTGAATGGATCCAACTTCCTAGCACACATAATCCTACAACAGGTTTTTTCGAAGATTGGCCCTGAGCTGACATCTGTTGCGCGTCTTCCTCTTTTTCCTCCCCAGAGCCCCAGTGCATAATATATGGCCTGGTTGTAAGTCCTTCCAGTTCCTCTGTGTAGGACCCTGCCTCCCCGGGGCTTGACAAGGACATACTAGTGCTCCTGTTTTACGAAACGAAAGGTAAAAGTGAAGAAGAGGACGAAGAGGAGGAAGAGGGGGAGGAAGGAAACTAGGTGGTTACATCTCTGTTTGCAAGATAGACTGCTTGTACTGTTCAATCGGAGCCAGCATACTAGAATTTGAACGACACAAATTATACCTTGGCATGGTTTAGTAAAAGATACTTGGAAAGTTCAATTGGATTCAATTTTACCACCTACTGGTTGTGTGAATATGGAAAAACAATGTCTGATTCTTAGTTTATAATCACTGGAAGGGGGGTAATAATACAATCTACGTCACTGAGATGTTATTTAATCAGTAAGTGTTGAATGAGATGATATTACGAAGGTGCTTTTATAAACTGGATATTCTGAAGGTACTTGTTTGTGGCCATTGTTATGTTATGCTTTGTTGTGAAAATAAACCCTGGCTTAAAAAAGGAAAGCGTTCAATTGATTTATTAGTAAACCTTTGTTTTTAATCACTCATTGAGATAATTCTTGGGCTGCTTGATAAAAACAGAAATTATTTAAATTCTTGATGTCACTATTTGTGTTTGTTTCACGTATCTCTTTTCTTTTTTCTTTCATGCCATTAGGGAGAACAGATACACTGACTCCAGGGCTCTCAACCCCAGCCTGGACACTAGTTGAGTGACTGCTTTGTGTGTGGGCATCATTTGGAATTAGGCACAATGCCTTTCTAGGTTTCACAAATAAGCTGTATAATTCTAAAAATGGAATATTTCTTTAGAAGTAATACACGTACATTGGTTAGGAAAATTCCAGGTATGTATTAAGCCGTTTCAACATATACAACAGAGTTCCAACACCATTAATAGGCTGTCTTTAATAATCAGCCAATTCCTCCTCACACATGGCATTAGCGTACTCACCAGCTTTTCTGCAGATTCCTCTACGTGACCTGTCTTTACGCTCTAAGTTTCACTCTTCTCTTTCACTTACAGAGTAAGGAGCTCTTTATGTCCTTCAGGAACTGAGCCATTTTGATGGAAAGGGCTGACTTCCTGCTAGTGTCCCCAGAAAGACATTCTCCTCAGGAAATCAGGTTTCCGTCCCAGTTAGTCCATCTAACACTCAGCTTAATACAAATAGAAGCCAGTAAACCTCTGCCCTTTTAAATCCACAGCAGGACCCCAGCACTTGCTCACAAACAGCTCACTTGGCTGCCCACAGCATCACTATTGCTTATCTGCTCCACAAAGAAACAGAACATTCTATGCTTTTCTTTTTTGTGGTACTTACTGTTTCACAATGGGCATTTTCTTCTTCTCAAAAATGTTGAACTTCTTTCAATAAGGCAAATAAGTATGAGTTCCGGGAAACATTTTTTAAAAATTGTTTCTCTTTAAAATACAGTCTCTATTCTCAAACTGCTCATTTTCTGAGCAAGAAAATAAAGAGTAAAAATCATTACAATAAAATAGAGCAATAGATATGTGCACAAGGTGGAATTATAGCTCTGGGTTATTGTTGCTGGTATTTCATTTTGTTTTGTTTTGTTTTTGATTTGGGGAGGGTAGTGAGAAATCTTCTCAATTGATGTAATTTTTAAACTTCGATTTGAAATGTGAATAAGGATTTTCTACATAGAGAAAGGAATTTCAAGAAAATTTCTATTCATGCTTCCAATCAATTCTCCCAAATTGAAGACTATGAGAACATAAGAGACCCACTGAGAACTCCCACACAGTAGATGAAAAGATTTCATGTCAACTCACATCACCACAATGTCTCAGGAAACTGGCAACAAAGAGAAGACACCGATGGATCTGGAGAAAAACAGATCACGTAAAAGGAATGGAAATGAAAATGACACCCAACTTCTGGAGTGTTTTAGGAATCTAGAAAAGTATTTGAGGGAAACCATTTCCAACTTAGTATTCTATACCTAGCCACAATATCAGTCAAATGTGGTGACAGAATTAAGATATTTTGGATATATAAGATGTGAAAAAGGCTAACCATTTTGAACTATTTCCTGGGAAACTGTTTTACAACTGTAAAACCACTTCACTGAATAAAGAAAAGTAAAGCAAGAGAGGTGAAGATGCAGGATCAAGGGAGGAAGGGAGTCAGCACAGAAGAGAGGGAAAGGAATCCCAGTGATAACCATCAAGGCAGATCCCAGGTAAACAGATGTGCAGGAGGCCTGGAGAAGAACCAGTATTATTGGTTCAAGGAGTCAGAAAGCTCTGAGAGGGATGCCTCTGAGGAAAAGGAAATGAGATACAGAGATGTTTGGACATACTGAAAAGAGATTGAGGTTTCTAACAAAGTGTTTGTGGATGAACTTGTGATGAACATTCAGAAAACTAAGCAAATAAAAATTGAGATTATTTAACTTCATGAAAACAAAATGACTCAGCTGTAAGTAATATGTACATGGCCATAACAGTGCAAGAACGTGGAAAGCTGACCAAAGCCAGGTTACCATTAACTGTGCTGGAAGCGGACGGGGGGATCTGCACTGGAGTGCAAGGGATGCAGAACCAATTCTCAGTGAAAACATTATATGTACATATGAAAATTCTTAAAAAAGGAAGGATAGGAATATATTTAGAAATATTCAGGAAAACATAGAAAGAAATAGTAAAAAAAAAAATAATGCATTATTCCTCTGGAGTAGAAACAAGAAGTAGGAAAGGAAAGACAGAAGACTCATGGATTTTAGTAATAAGACGTGTAGAATGATTTAACTTTGAAAACTACCTACATGGACAAGTTTTATAACACTAAAATTAAATTTTAAAATCAGCTAGTTCTGGAGTCATACAGAGAACGAAGTGGTCAGGGAAGTGGCGATCAAGCAGTGAAGAGCTTATATGTGTGCCGGTCTACGGCATTTGCAATTTACTTGGTGAGTGTTGGTGAGCTATTGAATGCTTTTAAATTGGGGAGAGTCATGATGGTACTTGGATTTGGGAAAGAGCAGTCAGGTAGTGAGATGGCGAGGGACAAAACAAAGAGCAAGGAAGTCAGTGAGGGACCAAGTGGAAGCAAATTAGGATAAACGTGTGATAGGTAAAGAGTTACAATGTTACTAAACCAGGAACTCTTACAGATAACTGGGGAAAATGGGTGAAGAGGATCAAAAGCTATAGACTTCCTACAATAAGACAAGTAAGCCCTGGGGATGTAATGCGCAGCATGGCGACCACAGTTAACAGTGCCATATTATAGGTTTGAAGGTTGCCAAGAGAGTAGATCTTAAAAGTTCTCGTCACAAGAAAAAAAATTCTAACCATGTGAGGAGATAGATGTTAACTAAACTTACTGTGGTCATCATTTCACGATATATATATATACATATTTCAAATCATTATGTTATATATTTTAAATTAGTACAATGTTATATGTCAATTATATCTCAGCAAAACTGGGAGAAAAACCAAACCAATAGAAACACTGGCAAAAGATATGAAGAGAAAAATGCACAAAATAAGAAATCAATTGGTCAAGAAATACAAAAATATATTAAAAGGTATTCAACTCACCAGTAATCCCAAATACGCAAATCAAACAATCCCACTTTTGACAACAATCAGCGTAACACCAACCACCACAAAACAGACGTACCACCTGGCGTTTGTGAAGGTAAGGTCGATAGACACCCTCAGAGAGTTGCAGAAAGTGTAAATTGCTACCATCTTTATGAAAGATAAGCAAACTATTTAAATGAAGAGATTTGGGTGCAGAGTAGATTCCTCTGTTGATCCTGTTTCTGCCCTTCCAGGACTGAATTTTGCACACGGTTTTGGCACAGCAGTGCAGCAAAATTACCCAGTTCCCTAAGATCTTTCCCCACAGCTCCCTTTGGCTACCTGACTCACCTTCTACTGCTCGAGTTCCACATTTCAGCATATGCGCTGATGAGCATTGCTTGTGAGATCTCTGTTCCCGGTTGAACTCCTTGTGTGCAGAGGAAGGAGGTTGCCTAATACAAACCTGACCACCTCTCCTTCAGCCTGGCCTGGGGGTTGCGAGAATTTACCAGCAAGGCACTGAGGACCGTGGTTGCCCGAAGGACCACTGAGAGATCGCGTATTGCACACTGTGTAGCGGTCAGGAGGGCAGACTCGGGGGCAAAGGTTTCTACCACTTACTAGCTGGGCGACCTTGGGCAATTCTTAACTTCTCTGGCCTGTTTCCTCAACTGTAAAATGGGAATAATAATAGGCATCTACGTGATAATGTTGTTGAGAGAACAACTGACATATTATAGGTGCTTTCTGTCATTTTCACTGTAAATAATGTAAGAGAAAAATGGTATTAGTCTGACATATGGCCTAGGAAAAGGAGAAGGGAGAGCTTGTAGAAAAGAGAGCTTAGATGGGAACTTGACCCTCCCTGTTTTCCTTCATTTTAAGAGTAGTTTTAAAGCATTCGGATAAAAAAGAAGAGTTGTTTAGCTTGATTCCTAATATTTATATATATATTTAGAACATTCTCAAAGGCGTATTCATTTCTGAGAACTCAGACACATGATAATTCCCTCAGGAGCTAAGACTTTGCATGTCTATATTCTCAGTAACCCACTGTGACCTCTCTTGCAGTATTTTAGTTTTCAAGACCTTCAGCCTAGCTTTTATCATGTTGCTTTTGTGATATTCAGACTACGTGTTAATGTTGTTCTTTAATCATAATAAGCCCTAAATCATGCTCAGCCTTCAGAAAATGTTTAGTCATATGGAGACTTTTAGCGGGTTCCCCTACATCAGGGACCAGAGGCAGGGTTTCATGCTAATGGGCCCCATCTCTGTGGATTCCTTCCAATATTTCCTTCATTTTCGGAGTTAGAACAGGCTGCAATCCACCTTCAGCCCCTGGCACTCTTGAATAATTTCTTTTGACTCCGCTGCCCTCTAACTTTCCCAGTAAAAACAATAAAACTTTGTCAAGTCCAAAGTTCATTCTCCAAAGCCTGCCGCTGCCCCTGCCTCAAGGCCTTAGGACACAAGTGTTCCTCCTTTCGTGGGAGTGCTAACTTAAAGGAGGAAAGGCATCTATGGAGATTATCTTAGAGTAATAGATTTCAAAATTATTATGGACAGTTTAAAATTGTGTTAAGATTGTGGAGCCCTTTTAACATTTGACTTCAGGACTAGAAGTGTTGAATCTCATTGGAGGAAACTTGAATAACATTAATTAAAAACAACTGCTCGGGGCTGGCCCCGTGGCTTAGTGGTTAAGTTTGGCACACTCTGCTTCAGTGGCCTGGGTTCCGTTCCTGGACCTGTACCACTCATTGGAGGCCGTGCTGGGGCAGCAACCCACATACAAAACAGAGGAAAGACGCACAGATGCGAGCTCAGGGTGAACCTTCCTCAAGCAAAAAGAGGAAGATTGGCAACAGATGTTAGGTCAGGGCAAATCTTCTTCAGCAGAAATAAGTAAATAAATAAAAATACAGATTTCAGAGCAAGTTTTTAAAAAAAACGCAACTGATAACCCAATATTCTTTATAGCACACTGGAGGGATGGTATATTAATTCAGGTATTTTTTGTGTGCCTCAAGTTATACAAACCCAATCCAGGCTACAAAGATGTTATCTACAAGGGCAGAGAGCCTACCAGGCCTCTGGAATGAACAGGATTCCTTTAACCTCTCCTTCTTTCTGCCAGTTTGTTTTATTTCCCTTTCTCAGACTTGCTAGCTCTCATTTTCCTAGCCAGCCCATCATCCCAAACAGCTGTCATGTTTGTAGACATCGTGGAAAATATGGCCACCAAGGACAGATCCAATACTGAATACCAGAGAAGGGTCACTGATGCCACCCACCCCCTCGCTTGTGTCAAAGAGAGAAGAGCTCCTAGGTAAGCAGGCGTGGTCACAGCCAAGGTCTGTGTGGCGTTAGCATCGCGGCTCAGGGCAGCTCCTTTAGCTGAGTGAATGGGGCAGCACTCCGGAAGGAATAGCTGAGAAGGCAACCAACAGGAAGGCTGCCCTACTTTCTTTGAAAGAGCTAAGAGCCATTGGGGAAATCATTTCTCCTCTGTAGCGTACAGTTCTTGGGTTGGCTGCCCTCCTCCACTGATCGATAGAGTAAAAAAAATCAGACAAATTCTACATAAAAGAAAACCTTTTATTTTTAGGAGGAAAAAATAACCCCCAAATATAAAATACTTCCTATATTGACTTTTAAATTGCTACTAGGAAAAAAATAAAGCTTTATTAAATAAATAAAATGATTAAAAAACAGAAAGATTTCTGAAAGCCAGGCTAAAATGGCAGACTGAGAACATGTATTGGAAAATGCACTCTCTCAAAATTTCATTTAATTGATGGTAAAGGCATATAAGATAAGAGGAATCCATAACCTCAGTAGGTTTGGAGTGGAGAAGCTATCCGTGGACCAAATATATTGATGGCTCTGTGCACAGTGAAAAGCAGAAGGGATTACAGGGTGGATAAACCACGCGAGGCAGATGAAGCCACAGGTCAAAAGGTGAAGAGGAACAGCTGTCAGCAGTTGGAGAAACCGTTCTTTCTAGAGAAACAGAGAGCAGCCTGAAGCTAAGAATTGGCAGGCCCAGAGAGTCAGAAATAACTATAAAGAAGCAATTAAAGGAAGTAATTAAAAACTGTCCACATCACTGCAACTTGGCTCCTCCGAGCAGACCCCCATTCCCATGTGACTGCTGACTGACAGGTCTTGCAGGTTCAGTGAGCAGAAAGCAGAGAACTGTTTTCTGAAGAAACTGAATCAATTGCTTGAGAATAGCAAAAGTTCCATGTGCGGGATTTTGTGCCCAGATTAAAATCATCCTTATTTTCTCTGGGGGATCCTGTGGGTAGATTGAGTGCTTGCTTCTTATCTATATATCTTCAAATAAAATCTGCTCATTGCCAGTAATACAAGACACACACACACACACACTGAGCTTGCAGCCTGCCCTCCTAAATAAGGAAAATGTTTCATGGTTTGATAAGGAAGTAAATCTACAGAGCAGCAGAAGAAACTTATTCTGGCAACTTAAGTCAATCAACATTGTGTTTTATTCATAAAGATGAATGGAAACCCAATCATCATGAGAAAATTGGGAAAAATCATTAGTACAAAGAATAGTGTCAAGAAAAACAAGCCGAATAACTGATCCTGGAGAAAACACAGATAATAAGGAAATAGTGTATATGTATACATCTCTTCAGTTCCATTTGATAATACATGCACATCAAAAGAATAGAATGAATGCCAAGAAAAAGAAACAGAGAATATTTAAGAGTGAATACTTATAAATTAAGAATATTATTGCTGAGATTGAAAGTTCAGTAAAAAGTCAGGCTGACAAAATTAAAGAAACCTCCTAGAATATATGGTAAAAAGACTAAGAGATGGAAAATACAGGAGATCCAATTCCTGAAGAATACAAGTTTCAGAAAGAAAGAACAGAGAAAATGGAGGAAAGGAAATTATGTAAGAATTCAAAACTCCCAGATCAGAAAAAGATAAGAGGGCCAGCCCTGGTGACCTAGTGGTTAAGTTTGGCACACTCCACTTCAGTGGCCCAGGTTCAGTTCCCAGGCACAGACCTATACCACTCGTCTGTCGGTGGCCATGCTGTGGTGGTGGCTCACGTATAAAAAGAGGAAGATTGGCAGTGGATATTAGCTCAGGGCAAATCTTCCTCAGCAAGAAAAAAGGTAAGAGACTTCCTATTTAAAGGTGTCACCAAGTGCCAAGTAGGATGAATTTTAAAAGACCTATACCTAGACATGTAATAATGAAATTCTATAGTATCTAGGATGAAGATAAAATTCTAAAAGCTTCCAGAAAGAAAAACAAGATGTCCTACCAAGTCATGAGTTTTAGTGTAGCAGATTTTCTGGTCCCCCCTGCATCACAGCCCCTTGGCCTGGGTCTGATTGAGTTGTATCTGTAGAGGATTTTCCATGTGAACTGGGACTCTCCACACAGAGACAGCCTCCCAACTCAAGTGCACACTGTGTGTCTTTTCTCTTTCTGTCTCTAAGCCTTCTCCAACTCTATAGGTGTTCAATCTGCTCACACACAAGCATACTCCAGAGTGCAAGAGAGTTAACACGCCCAGGACCAACCTCACCAGCTGGTGAATGAATGATTTAGCTCCCTGTCTTTCCAGTGGATAAGTGTGGGTGGCATTATATGTGTTTCTCAAAACATCATTGAGTCCTAGCAGAGTCAATCTCCTCTATACCACAGCAGTGACCTCTTTAATGCACCTTAACATTATCTTTTCCTTCTTCCTTGTCTCACTACTCTCCTCCCTCAATCCTTTTTCCTGGAATCTCATTGCAAACAAATGGTCTGCATTCAAGTCCTTTGCTCAGACTTTAGCTTGTGGAAACAAACTAAAATTTTGGTGCTCACATGCCTGGTGACAATGATAAATGAGTAGTTGCAGCAACCACAGCCTGACAAGAGTAAGATAAGTTTTACAACAAAGAAGAACTAAAATCTAAACATTCGTGGCATTGGCTTTGGGCCTAGGCAATGGGAACAAGCTGGAAGGATCTGCAGGTAACTGTTAGTGAAACCTGAAAGGACCTCGAGGAGGCTGTTGGTGATGACTTGAAGACAGTGAGGAAAATGTTATTAGAAGCCAAAGAAAAGGGGCACTCGTTATGTAGTTATGTAGAAAATTTGGCAACATTGTCACCTGTGTTCATGAGGAATCTAGAAAGAGTACCCAATGGAATTGTGGGTGCCTGGGGAGATTTGAAGGCAAAATTTCAAGACTCAACTGGTTTCTTTTAGCTGCCTATCATAAATATAAGAAGAGAGAAATAAAATAAAGGAGACATTCTTTAGAGGTTTTTTTTGACATAATTTAAACAAAACACAAAGGGTCAGTCTTTGTAGGATCAAAAATAAGACTGTTTTTCATCTCTAGTCTCTCTAGAAAAAGATTCTTATAGCATGAATTTCTTCAAAGCAAAGATCAAATCATGCAGGAATATAAGTTAAACCTCAGAGAGAGCTAAGGCGACAACGGAAAGACAATTTCAGATAGACAAACGACCTTGTAGACCCTCTCTGTTAAACACAAAGTCTTCTAATAGTTAAGGACATTGTTCTATAGGGGACCAAACGTAGAGAAGGACCTTCCCAAAGAGATTTATGGGTATGGCTGTTGCCTAAAGCAAGACTTCTCAACCTTGGCACTATGGACATTTTGGGCCAGATAATTCTTTGTTGCATGAAGGATGAGGCAGCTGTTGTGTTGTCCTGTGCATTACAGAATGTTTACCAGCATCCTTGGCCTCTACTCAGTAGATGCCAGTAGTGTTCCCCCTTGCATTCTTTTTTATTTTTTCTGGGAAAGATTGGCCCTGAGCTAACATCTGTTGCCAGTCTTCCTCTTTTTTTTTCCTCTCCAAAGCCCCAGTACATAGTTGTATATTCTAGTTGTAAATCCTTCTAGTTCTTCTATGTGAGCCACCACCACAGCATGGCTACTGACAGACATGTGGTGTGGTTCCATGACCAGGAACTGAACTTTGGCTGCTGAAGCAGTGACAGCACCAAATTTTAACCACTAGGGCATCGGGGCTGGCTTCCTCCTTGCATTCTTGACAATCAAAATTGTTTTCAGATCTTTTAACCTCGCCTGAGAGAAGGGGATCATCTCCATTTCAGAACAAATGGTCTAAGGCAGTGGATTATAATTTGATACATGGGAACTCCACAAAGATTTTTAAAGAGTGATGTCAACTTGGATTGAAAGGGAGAGAAAGCGACAAAATGAAATGAAAATCTGTCTTTGGACATCTAAACAGGAAGCAGCCTAAGGAAACTACTTAGTGCAAACACAAGTTATTTCTATGAAAAGGACAATCCTCCCATCAAGAGTGGGGTATAATTATGCCTGCCCTCCTTAAATCTGGGTAGGCTCTGTGATTCCTTTGATTAGTAAACTGTAATGCAAGTTACACTCTGCCAGCTTCCAGGTCACGGCTTTAAGAAACTGGTAGCTTCTACTTCTTGTTTCTGAAACGCTTATTTTGGAAATTCAGCTGCAATATATGATGAGATGCCTAAGACACATTGAAAGGTGATACACAGGTACTCCAAGAAACAGCCCCAGCTAAACACCTAGATAACAGTCACCAAGTGCTAGCCACTCTGTGACTCTCTGTGTGAGCACTCTCAGACATCCAGGTCAGTTGAGCCAGATGACTCCAGAGCCAGCCTCTATCTGACTGAAACCATAGGAGAGATCCCAAGCAAGAATCACCCATTTGAGCCTAGTCAACACAGAAAACCATAAGAGATAATAATGCAATGTTATTTTAAACCACCAAATTTTGCAGTGGCTTGTTATCCAGCAGTAGGTAATCTGTAATCAAGAAAGAAGTCTGGCTAATCCCACTGACCTTCCAGAGATTAAGTTTCTGTTTTTATCACCAGGCAAACACCTTAGACCAGCTCAAGTGCTGGGCAAAGATGAGAAAAATCTAGAATGAGTCTTAGAGAAGAGAGATAATGAATATCCATCATGCTCTTGGAAGCAGTGGCAGCACCGGGGACTGTAGTTTGTTTCACTAAGACTCCAGTACTAAATCTTATAAAGACTCCAGTTAGTCATCACCTTGAAGTATCAGAAACACAGTGAACTTTGTGCAGGACGTTAGGAGATCTATACAGTACAAGGAGTAGACCAGACACCTCCGGCACACTGAGTCGTATCCCATCAATCCACATGTGATTTCATTCTCAGCTGCAGTAGACAGCTCCATGTGGGCTCAAACTTATCTAATGCTGACAGCATCCCATATCAAGTGTGCACCCTTTTGTATTTTGCCTCAGAACTTCCTCCAACATTGTAAGAACTTGGAAGTGCTGACACAACAAATGGCAGTAGTAAGGGAAGATTTAATGCACCCAGAGAGAAACAAACAATGAGGACTGTTAGTGTACTTATTAATACTCTAGCCTCCTGTCCTCCAGGTGGAAAAATCATGCCTCTGACAAGTACCTGCCTCCCAAGCTTCAGTAGTCCTCATCAATGAGATACATATTATATAATTATAACTTTATTTTACCATTTGAACTAAATATTTGGTACCTTCTTTAGAATCTATAGTTGGAGAGTGGATTTGTGGTGGTGGGTAGGGGAAGGAGGGAGGGTGGGGAACTGGTGGGGAAGAAAAAGGAAGCACTGTTCAAGAGCAGGTAACATTAATTCTATAAAACTTAACAATACGGATTTGTGCCCAAAACACAGTATCTTGAGACCACTGCAAATCTTCTGCCAGTAGTCATTGTGTTGTCTTTGGTGACAACTTTTCATCAAATGAATAGCTTCACTAGAGGGCTACTTTACTCATTTCCATACCCAATACAAAAATTCTGGCAGCCTTGAAAGTGTAATTGAACAATCATGGAAAGAAACTCAAGCTTCCCAAATCTACTAAGAGAGAAAACTGCACAGTTGGCGGGGTCTTCTAACCACGATAATCTCTTATTATCTCATGACAATGAGTGGACCACTGGTCTAAACATCAGAGGTAGATTGCCTGAACTCCATAAAACAGAGAATAAATAAAAAAACTAACTTTTGGGAAGTAGAGACCCAAATTTTTGTATTATGTTTTTATTCTCCTTGAGGAGGAAGCTGAGTTAGCTACATTGGTTCAATCTATTTAATTTCCAGCTGTTTTCAAGCTTGTTTCAATTTGCTTTCAAATGTTCATCAATGAGGAAATGTTTCACATACAGTACTCAGTGCAGACTCATAATGAAAAAAATTTCAGAGTTCCAGGGTTAACTGTATTTTTCCTAACGTCATTTTAGCAGGCCATGCTCCAAGCTTTTGTCAACAATCTGAGACAATGAATTGCTCTAAAATCTGAAAATGGGAAACCCATCACAGCATTTCAAAAACAGGTCACAGTAGGTTTTTAGAATGTGTTTGTTTTTGTTTAAAATTGCCGTGTGAATGATTATGATTAAAGCCAATGACTCCTAGCTAGAGAACAAGAGAGACCCACATAAAGGAAAAGATGTATTATGGACTGGCAGTTGACTTAAATTACTTTTAACTTGCTTAAATACATACAAACATCCACCAGTATAAATCTCTCATGTGCCTAATTCTCTCCCAACCATAAAACCAAGCATTTATAGCAAATAGTAAAAAATTTAAGAAAATAAAAATTCAGAGTAACAGCATTAAATTAATGTTATGGATGATATTTTGCTGAAGCTAAATTAAAACTCACGATAAAAATATGGTGCCGACTGCTGTGGTGTATGTTAGTTGAATTTCAGCAACCTAGCGGTGCTGAGGGCCGAATCCTCTTGCCATATTTCTCTATTTAAACCTTCCTGTCTCCTCTGTTCCTTTATGATATCATTTGATCTTCACTCCATACAAACACTGCATTTACATTGTAAGTCAGCCTCTATTTTCCTTTCCTCAGTCAACTACAACTAGTACAATGCTCTTTCCTAATATCAGATACCAATTTTGATGTAGCCTAATCAATTAAAGTCTGCATCGATAAAAATGTTTTCAATAGAAATTTATCACTATAAATTTGTTTGTTAACTGTTAAAAAGTCAAACATGAAAATAGTATCAGATAAGGAATGAGTTTATCATTTTGATATTAAAATCCAATGGTAGATATGCTTACAACAAACATTTCAACACAGATAGAAATCATTTTAACATTAGTAAATGCTAAGATAATTGCAGATGTGCTTTGTCCATTCAAAGCTGAATGCTATCAGTTGTGATAACCACTTATTTTGAATAGAATGAGAAAACTAATACTAAATTAACAACTAAAATCATTTGAAAACAGTTTTAATTTGATCCTAGGTTAATCCAGAATATTCTTAAATTGACTTAAAAAACTAACAATGAAATAAAAACATAAATTTTAATGTTTCCAGTATTATAGGGTGTGTGGATCATCTAACATTTCCTGACCATACATATATGGCATTTGGTCTGAGAAATGCTAGATTAAATAAAGCAAATTTTAGGAGCTATCCGTGAGGATAGAATCTTAAGAGCCTGAAGTCCATGAATTACTTGGAATCATGTGCCAACAGTTGGAAAAAATGCCTCCACAGATGTGAGGATCTCACTGACTCTGATTTATTTTTTTCATCAATTTATTTCCAATTGTACTAAACCAGAGATAAATATGAATTCACTGATACACAAATTCTGCAAAATTAATTAAACTCCTCCAGTAATAGCAACTTTAAACATCCATATGGATATATGTCTTGGTACTTGAGACATTATCTTTAGAAATGAAAAAGACCAGAGTTTCTCTAATCCTGATAGATAATTTTACGTTGTATAAAAAGTATAATTTATATTATGTATTTAACACAGTATATCAGCTCCAATTGAGTTTTGAGTGTAATTTAGAACTCTAATTCTAACTTTATAGCTCTGTCTATGTCTGAAAAGAACTTTCCCACAAATGCAGAGTACACAGGATGGAATTTAGTGCAGCTATGTTTAAACATACCCTGGAAGGGAGCTGAGCACTGTGCTTGACTGTGGTTAGGAGACAGCCTCAGAAAAGAAACTTCAAAACCAATATAAGTATAATATAATGGAATAAGCATGTGTCAAGTACACAGGACTTGGATTTTAGAAGAATATTTACAAGTTCTCGTTACCGAACCTGAAGTGAGTTCGCTCACCCATTGTGCAGCAAGCCAATCTCTGACAGCAGGGGTAGTGGAAGAAAGTAGGAATTTTATTTTTGCACAGTGCTGAGTAACGAGAGAGGGCAGCTAATGCTGAAATCCCAAACTCCCCGAAAAGCTAAAAGGAAGGGTTTTTATTTGGGGTTTTAGGTAGGGGAGGGGGAGCATATGGCCTTGCTGGTCCGAGCTTTCCCACCAGCCTGTCTTTGGCCTTGAGACACTTGCAGAGAGGAGGAAGCCTGTGACCTTGCTGGTCAGCAGCTTTCCCACCAGCCTGTATCTCTTTGCAGGGAGGAGATGATCCAGGTGCTTGTCCTTGATGGCGTCTGTCTCCATGGAGGATAGTGGAATCTGGAGCCAGGAAGCCAGAGAGTAAGCAGGGAATGAGTGTTTTGGTTTTAACCCCATATATGCTGGGTTTAAGGTGGGGAAACTGATATCAGGGTCGGTATCATTCTGTTCCCACCACTCACTGGTTACATTAATTCTGTAAAGTATATGTAATATAAGGCATCATTTTTATACTCAATTGCAAAACTTAACTTTGATCAGTACTCTTCAGGAGATAAAAATGGTGATATCACAATGTTATTCATAAGTTTCCAGTTTAATAAACTAGAGCAGGTGTTTTTCAGTAAAGACATCATCCCATCATCATCAGTACTGACTTCCCTCTGATTCCTTATCATATACAACAATAGCCCTTGTACATTCTTGAAAAGAAAGATTAGTTTGCACTCAGAATATTTATCTGCCTCCAGATATCAACATAATAAACACTTGTTGAACATCTGTTTTAACCATTGTGATTAAGTAATGACAGTGATATAAAGATGTTGAATGGACCTAATTATCAGGGAACTTTCAGTTTAACAGGAAAAATGATACACACAAACGTCTACCTAACCAGGCAGCATCTGATAAACAAAGTGCTATGGAAGAAAAGAAAGGAGAGAGAATTTCCAAATTGGGGAATCTTGGTAGAGTCCTTGTAAGATGTGGCATTGAGCTTATACTGTGACAAAAGCCACTTTTAACTTGTGAAGATGTATGAACATTGTAACATACATATTCAGGAGAAAGAAATCATAAGACCAAAAGAAATTAAGGAAGATTTGATATTTACAGAACAGTAAATCATTTCACATGGCATGATTTTGAGGTTCTTCAAAAGTGTTTTGTAGGAAATATGGTTGAAAAATAGGCTAGTGACAAATTATGGAAGGATTTGAAAGTTAACTTAAGGAATTTTTATCTCATATATAATATTATGTGTATATTACTATATTATATGCAATAATTTTTATATATTAACACATTAGTACATATTTTACACATATATTACATTATATGTTTTCTAAGAGAGGAAGATCATGACTAGACATAGAAGTGAGGAATAGAAAGACCAACAAGAAACATTTTAGGGTCTGAGTTGTCACAGGACTAAGAATGGTAGAAAAGAAAAAATAGACAAAAACAATACATAGCCAGAATCTCTACAACTCCTGATTGATGGAATGTAGGACACAGAGGGAGAAATGTATCACATAATTCTGAAGTTTGGATCTTGGCAACTTAGGAAATGGTGGTCGTGTACAAAGAGAGCCTAACAAAAGAGGACAGAATGGAAAACAGAAGTTAGGGGGAAATGATGGCCAAGTGAGCACTGAGAAGAGGCTGTTAAATGTGGTATTTATGAGAGTATTGGGAAAATTTACAGAACTGATGTGAGGGTAAGAATTCAGAATGTGAAGAGTTTAGATGGAAAAGAGACTCCCATTTCAAGGGTAGTTTATATTAGACAACCTCAAAAATCTTCCTCATAAAAAAAGAAATATAGTTAATAAATTTTAACAATTCTTTTAAATTCATACTTGACCCTGCCAGAAAATAATGGAAATTCCAAAAGCCAAAAAAAGAAAAATACATCAAACACTGTGTTGTAAGTGGGCACTTAACCTGTGGCTACCACTGGTAATTTATCATTCTGTCTCACTTATTGCCTTGCATTCTAATAGCCACTCAGAGGAGAAAACATTGTGTCTTGAACCCATAAAGAGAATATTCCTAATTTAGACTTTAGCATAGAACACAAAAAACTATATTCTCAGTAGATAAGTTGACTTAAAAAAAAAGGATGATAACAAGGAAATATATTTGGGTCAATCTTCACTCTAAATGAGGACTAAAAAGTCTTTCCTTGGAATGATAACCAAGGGCCTGATTCTATGTTAGTTTGGGTTTGAATTTACACTATCCATATGATCCAGGAAAGCCAAGCTGAGAAATTTAATTAAAATGGCTCAGTTTTTAGCACCCTATGAGTGCATGGAAAAAGAAAATGAAATCCACTTCTAAGGAACTTAGATGGTATAAGGTCATCATAGATAATGGCAAGCACTTCAAACATTTGCTCACAATCCACAGTTTCAAACACGTGAAGAAACTAACCACCACGAGCAAGCAAAAACAGCCATGATAGTTTTAGGAATAAACAACTTCAAATATTTAAATTATCAGAATAAAAAAGTATTATCCTTAAGATGATGAGAGAAATAAAAGATAATTGAAAACATGAATTATAATAATATCCTATAAAAAAAAGAACAGGCATATTTGGAATAGGAACCAAAGAGCACTTTAGAAACTAAATATAATGTATTTCATTGCAATTATAAAACACAAAGTATAGGATAAAGAGTAGATTGGACATAGGAAAAGAAAGAATTAGTTAACTGAATGAAAGAATGATCTAATGAAATTTCCTAAAATACAGGTACAGATAGACAAAGTTATGAAAAGTATTAGAGACAGTTTAAAAGCATTGAATGATCAAGTCTAAAAAGCACCAAATTACAGCATTAGAATGAGAAAGAGAACATGAAGGAGAAGCAATGTTTGAAGCTAACAGTTTTCCAGGATTAACTGGACACTTGGATTATCAAATTAACACACAATTTGTTCACGCTGAACTGAATAAAAGCAATCCATACCTCAGCCAATCAAGCTGAAACTACAGACCACCTACACTCAGAGACAATCTTAAAAACACCTAGACGAGAAAAGCAGAATACTTCAAAAAACAGTAATTAGCATAACTATAAAATATTCACTATAATAATGGAAGCCTGAAGACAGTGGGCTTATATTTTTAAATTATGCAAGAGTTAACCCCTGAAAAAATCAGATTATTATACTTTTTTTATATTCTTGACTATATAAGTAAAATCAAATAAAAGGAAAAATCAAAGCATTTTTATAGATAAGTTAGATCATTTGCCACCAACAAATATCATTCAGGAACTTCTAAAAATGTACCTTAGGTGGCAGGAAAATGAAATAAGAAGGAAAGTCACAAAGATACAGTAGAACTAGGAGTAAATGTAAATCTAAATTGACTATTTGAAGAATGGTAATATCTAATTTGTGAATTAAAAAAGATAAAACCAGAAATACTAAATAACTTTGGAAGATGATAACTGAAGTTGAAGTTTTCTTAAGTCTTTGGACTGTTGTGGAAGTTGCACATGTTTATTATATATATTTTTTTTGAAGGGGAAGATTCGCCCTAAGCTAATAGCTATCCCAGTCTTCCTCCTTTTTCCTCCATCCCACCACAAAGTCCCAGTGGATAGTTGTGTAGAGTTGTAAGTTCTTCTAGTTCTACGTGAGCTGCCACCACAGCATGGCTACTGACAGACAAGTTGTGCATCCCAGAACCAAACCCAGGCCACCCAAGTGGAGCACATAGGACTTTAACAGCCAGGCCATCAGGGCGGGCTTGTATATTATAATTTTGAGTAAACTTTATTAGCCTATAGATCCTAAAATAGAAGATTAAAAAGGATAAAAATATTTGAATCCAATAAAACGGAGAAAAAATAGAAGAAAAGCAAATGTTATTTGCTTAGAAAGCACCAAAATATAACAGAAAAAGTACAAATATGAGTTATTATAAGTGAATTCAAATATATTTTCCGTTAAAAACAGAGATTTTCAGACTGGGTTTTAGAACTGTTACAAGAGACACTCCTAAAACACGCGAATCCACTGAGCCTAGAGGAAAAGCACGGGAAAGTATACATCAAACAGACACTAAGGACAAAGCCAAAAGAGCTGGGGTAGCGATGCTGCTATACATTTAAAGAAAAAATACTAATAGTGGAAAACTTATTTACTAAATACTGATATGTGACTTGCCTTATTAAAGTGACAATTCTAAATTTATGTACACCTATAGAATAGCTTCAAAACACAAAAGCAAAAGTCCAGAGGTATAAGGAAAAACGGACAAATTCACTATCATAGCAGGAGGTTTTTTGTTTTCTTTTTTGAACATTGGCACCTGAGCTGACATCTGTCTCCAATCTCCTTCCCCGTTCCCTTCCCCTTTTCTCCTTCTCGTGCTCCCCAAAGCCCCCCAGTACGTAGTTGTGCATTCTGGTTGTGAATGTCTCTGGTTGTGCTATGTGGGACGCTGCCTCAGCATGGCATGATGACTGGTGCCACGTCCACGTCCAGGATCTGAACCGGCAAAAATCTGGCCACCCAAGCGGAGCGTGTGAACTTAACCACTCGGCCACAGGGCCGGCCCCCGGATCTTTTAATATACTTCTTTCAGGTATTGATAAATCAATTAGTATCAAATCTGGTAAGGATATAATCTATTTTTTAAAAGATGAATTAACTTGATCTAATAGAGAAATATATAAAAGTATATCCAATCACCTGAAATATTTACAGAATGCATCATGTGAACAAACTAAAAATGTTTTCAAAGAATCCATAATCGTACAGTACGCTACAGACAAAAATCAATTACAAAAACACAACTAAAAATACCCACCAAAACATGTGGGAACATAAACTGCAAAGATAAAAAGCAGAAGAAATTATTTTAAAAAGGAAAAATACAAAGAAATGAATTACAACGAAAATAATACAAAAATGGGATATAACTGAACTATACTTATGGAGGAATTTATAGCCTTAAATTATAAATATAATTCAGAAAGTCAAAAAAATGCAGAAAGTAAACACAAAGTAAGAAGAAAGAAATATGAGCAGAATTAATGAAATGAAAGAAACAATATGTAATAAAGATTCAAAGATTTTCAATAGCTTAAGACTTTGTTCTTCAAAAAGACTAGTATAACAGAGAAAGCATTGGCAACACTTATCAAGAAAAATAGAAAAGTGATGGCCAGCCCAGTGGTGTAGTAGTTAAGTTCACATGCTCTGCTTCAGCGGCCTGGGGTTCACAGGTTTGGATCCCGGGCGCAGCCTTAGCACCACTCATCAAGCCACACTGTGGCAGTGTCCCACATAAAGTAGAGGAAGATTGGCACAGCTGTTAGCTCAGTGACAATCTTCCTCAAGCAAAAAGTGGTAGATTGATAACAGATGTTAGCTCAGTGACGATCTTCCTCACAAAAAAAAAATAAATGGCAGAAATAACCATCTGACATTTTAAAAGAGGAACATATGTAAAGAGGTCCAGAGATTTAAAAATTAGTAGACTATTATATGAACTTTTGGACAGAGAGTTTAAACAAAATGGAGAATTTGCTAGACAATTATAATTTATTAAAAGTGATTCAGAAATAAATTTTTTAAATTCACATCTAAGACCAAAATAATTTTATAAGTGATTTGTACAAGACATGTAAGAAATACATAATTATAATTTTAGACAATGGATCAGTTTACTAGTTTATGGTATAGTTACAAAGAATCCTGAACATCTCAGTGAACTGAAACAAGGACAGGCTCATTTCTCATGTAAGCCATATGTTTAGCCATGATGCTAACGCACAAGGAATGCATCCATGAGGAGAGAGCACAAATCAAATGATAAAGGCAAGGACGTAATCAATATTCTCATAAAAAAGGGCAGTCATCCAAGCCACCAAAGTGAATTCTCCCGTGGAAGAGAAATGGTTGCACCACCTACAACATATTTTGTATGGTAAGAAAATTCAAATTAAAAAATTAACCAACACAAGGTGAAATTTTAGCCCAATATTTTTCATGAAGATAAATATAGACATTCTGGATAAAATATTATCAAGTCAACTCATTAAGCACAGAAAGGCAGGATGTTTCACATTAGAAGACATATTAAGGTAATTAGTAAAATAATAGATAGCAAAAATGTATCTTGATAAATACAGAAGACAACTTAGGGAAAAATCCATCATTCATTTATAATTAAAACTCTAGAAAATCTATTAAAGAAATTGAATCAATAATTAATAACCTTCCAAAATAGAAAGTACCAGGTCCGGATGGTTCATTGGTGAATTCTACTAAACATTTAAGGAATAACATACAACAATTCTCTACAATGCCTTTTAGAGGATGGAAACAGAGGGAATACTTCCTAACTCATTCTATGAGGCCAGCATCACCTTAATACCAAAGCCAGACAAAGACACCACAAGAAAAGAAAACTACAGATCAATACCTCTCATGAACATAGACGCAAAAATCCTCAGTGAAATATCAGCAAATCAAATCCAAAACAGTATAAAAACAATCATACACTACAATCAGGTGGATTTCTCTCAGGTATGCAAGATTGGCTCAACATGAGAAAATCAGTTCATGTAATCCATCACACAAACAGACTAAAAATGAAATCAAATGATTGTATCAATAGAAGCAGAAAAAGCATTTGACAAAATTCAACACCTATTTATGACAAAAACTCTTAGTAAACAAAGAATAGAGGGGAACTTCCTTAATGTGATAAAGGATATCTACCAAAAACATCTATGATGCTAAAGTTTAAAACTTTTTAAGAGACATGAAGTATTAAGAGACAATTCACAGGAAGAGAGAACATATTTGCAAAACACAGCAAATTAAAACAAAAAACAAAGCCAAAATACAACAGGACACCAGTTGCTTAAACACCTTGCGCTCATGCAACAAGAAGTTTGAAGGTAGGAGGGTTTGCACTCGACTCAAAGACACCGACAGGGTCCACAATCTTCCCATCTTTATTCTCAGTATCATTAGCACACATGTCCTCAAGCTGTTGCCTCATGGTTTCAACACAGCTGTGCCATCGCAGTTCTCACATCAGTTTGGAAGAAAAAGACAGACCAAAGGCAGAGAGCAGACTGCTTTCAGCTTCAGAGGCTTTGCTTTTTTTTTCTTCTGAATGGGGTGCCCTTTTCTCGGATTTCCACCGATATCTCATTTATGAGAACTGTATCAAATGGCTACCTGCACTGCAACGGCAATCGGAAACAGTCTTTTCAGCCAGGCTCTTGCAGCCACAGACAAAATTAGGATTATGAGTAACAAAGACAAAGAATATATGGATACTGAGTAAGCATACCTACCACATTTATTCGCCAGGATATATGAAGGACCCATACAAATCAATTAAAAAAAATATGAATCCAATGTAAAATCTCAAAACATACAAACAGGCAGTTGACAGAAGAGGAAAATCAACTAGTAAATATTAAATATGAACAGATGTTCAATCTCAGTAGGAAAGAGGGAAGTGCAAATGAAAACTAACTTTAGATATTATTTCACAGTTCTGAAAATACTGTTGTGGCAAGAATAATAAATGAGAATTTTTATATTCCACCAATAACAGCAACTACTTTTAGAGTAATTAGCAATATCTAGCAATTCTGAAGAGTTTATATCTACTATTCAGAAAGCATACTTATATACACCAGATAAATGATCACACATATTCCTAAGGAGATATTTCAAAAAGTAGCAACATTTATTAACAACTTGAATTCTATCAAAAGAACAGGTAAATGAATTTCAACATAACTGTATATTAAAATGTTAGACAACAGTGAATATGAACTCATGGAACTGAATATTCAATATGGATAAATCACAGATATGTTGGGCAAAGACCTACATACTCAATGATTCCATTTATACAGAGATGAAAACATGCAAAATGAGACTACATACTAGATAGGGCTACATATTTAGCAAAAACATAAAGAAATAGGGGCCAGCCCCATGGCATAGTAGTTAAGTTCAGTGTACTCTGCTTCAGCGGCCCAGATTTATGGGTTTGGATCCCAGACGCAGACCTACACCACTTGTCATCCATGCTGTGGCAGTGACCCACATATATAGTGGAGGAAGACTGGCACAGATGTTAGCTCACAGCTAATCTTCCTGAAGCAAAAAAATATATGTATATATGTGTATATATATATTTGTATAAAGAAATGGATGAGATTGATAAACATTAAAATTGAATTAGGGGCCAGTCCGTGGCCGAGTGGTTAGGTTTGCACACTCTGCTTCGGAGGCCCGGGGTTTCGCTGGTTCAGATCCTGGTCGCAGACATGGCACTGCTCGTCAGGCCATGCTGAGGTGGCGTCCCACAGAGCACAACCAGAGGCCTCGCAACTAGAATATACAACTATATACTGGGGAGGGCTTTAGAGAGAAGGAAAAAGAAAAAGAACATTGGCAACAGTTGTTAGCTCAGGTGCCAATCTTTAAAATAAAAAAAAAATATTGAATTAATAGTTTCCTTTGCCAGGAAGTAAAAGTGATTCAATTATTTTATTTCTTAAATAGATAGTGGGAACATGCATGTTTCATATATATATCCTTTATATAATTCTACATGTCTGAAATATTTCATAACAACTTGAATAGAAATTTGGTATTATAATTTTTTATATGAAGTTTAGAGTGAAAGGGAAAGTGAGAATGACAGCTATGGAATAATGAAAACGGGATTACTTGGCCTCAAAACCAGTTTCAATGTCCCCTCTCCTTCTGCCTCTGAAATCTTGGTAACGTTTTTGTTACCTGCCTGCTTTAAAATCTTGGTAACATTTTTCACCTCTTCAGGCCTGTTTAAGAAGACCAGTATGGGGAGAAGATCACAGTATAGGTAAAGGTTTTAGCTTTTGATGTAAGAAGATATTCTTCTAAGGAAGAAAAAAACATAATTTTGATTCATGCAGTTTTGAACTACCCAGTCTACTACTTTAACTTTCTGACTAGAAAACACAATGAGAACATGTCTTAGATAAAGAGTTTGCATTATTCATTTAAGTGTTATTTTCATTTTGCTATGGTGGACTTCACGTGTGAGTATCACTTCTCACCCTCTAGGTCTGCACTGGGTACGGCTAAGCCAATTTGTGGATATAAGTAGCAGGTCAACTACATCAAATACTGCTGGGGCATTGAGTAAATTAAGGACAGAGAAATGTCCATTTGGTTTGGCAACATGAAAGCCACCTCTGACCTTGACAAATCAGTTTTGATGGAGTGGCTGGGTGGGTTAGGAAGCAAAACTGGAGAGTGTTGAAAAGTAAAAGGAAATATGTGGAAGGAGATATGTGGAAGAAGTTTGGCTATAAAGAGAAGAAAAAATATACACTGGCGGCAAGAGGGCTATGAGGGAGTCAGGGAGGATTTCTTGTTTTATTTTTATTTTTTTAATTGATGTCATAATAGTTTATAACACTGTGAAATTTCAGCTGTACATTATTATTTGCTAGTGACCATATATATGTGCCCCTTTGACACTTATGCCTACTCCCCAACCCCCTTCCCCTCTGGTAACCACTGATCTGTTCTTTTTATCCATATGTTTGTTTATCTTCTACATGTGAGTGAAATCATACGGTGTTTGTCTTTCTCTGTCTGGCTTATCTCACTTAATAGAATACCCTCAAGTTCCATCCATTTCTGTTTTATTTTTAATGGGAATTAGAAGAGTATGTTTGTACTGATCCAGTAGAGAGAGAAAAGTTGATGTTGCAGATATCCCGCAACTATTTCAGATGCAACATTTCAAATTCTGAATGCATCATCATCCCACCCCTCTGCGCTCCCTCCAGTTGGGCTGTGCCTCTGTCATTCCTTAATCAGTTTAGAGAAACTCCACCTACTGTTACCTAAACCAAAAGTCATCCTTGACTGCTTCTCCTGCAGCATTTTCAACATGCAGTCCATCACGAAGTGCTACAAAACTTACCTCCCTAATTATAAAAGTCCTTCTCCTCTTCCCCATCCTTCTACCCCTGTTCTGATTCAGACAATCACTCTCTCAGGTGGATAACTTTCGCATCTTCTCTTTGATCTCTCTGGCTGTAGTGCTACTCTGTAATGCTGCCATCTATATTGCTCTCTAACGTACATGTCAATCATCTGCTTAAAATCCTCTCATGGTTTCCCAACAACCCAACCTATTTCCTAAGCTTAGTTTCTTGGAATATCCCACCAGTGTTCCTAAGCAATGGTCCTACTGATGTATCCTGCACATATTATACTACTTCAAATCTTCAGCTCCTAGCTAAAACTGACCATTTGACCTTATTGTTACTCTTCTTTAAAAATTCACTGCAGGATCATCTCCCCCTGGAAGCTCTTGCCTCCTCAGCTGCACCATCCTGAATCCTTCTCCTATGCTCCTGTGGTAGGCAGAATCCTAAAGTGGTCCCCCAAGATTTTCTGCCTAGTTCCCAGGACTGTGAATATGCTGAAAATATGCTGATTATGTTAATCAATAAAAGTGATTTTTACAGCTGTAACTAAGGTTACTAACTAGTTTACTGTGAGTTAATCAAAGGGGAGATTATACAGGTAGGGCCTGATCTAATCACACAAGCCCTTGAAAAGCAGAGTTTTCTCTGGCTGGTGGCAGAAGGAAAAGTCAGAAAGATTTCAAGCATGGGAAGGATTCATTATAACCATTGCTGACTTGAAGGTGGCGGGGCCACATTATGAGGAATAAGGAAGGCCTATAGAAGTTGAGAAAGGCCCTTGACTGACAGCCAACAAGGAAATAGGAACTTCAGTATTACAACCACAAGGAATCAGATTCTGCCAGAAACTTGAATGAGGTTGAAGTGGATTATTCCCTAGGACCTCCCTATAAGAGCCCAGACTTGCTGATAACATTGATTTTTGACCTTGTGAGACCCTAAGCAGAGAATCTGATTGAGCCTGCCCAGACATCCAACTTACAGAACTCTGAGATAATAAATGGGTGCTGTTTGAAGTTTGCTAAGTTTGTGGTGATTTGTTACACAGCAATTGAAAACTAATACAACTCCATAGTTATGGATCCCTGCTTACATTGGCTCCCTTGCATTTCATGTTTATGATGCTCTCTCCTCAATTAGTTTGTGAGTTGCTTAGGATAGAAACCACACTTAAACGATGCTTGTATTCCCAGTATCTAGCACGGTATTTGACACATGGGGTGGGGAAGTGCTCAACAAGTATATACTGAACATCTGAAGGGGATGTTGCTACATTGGTTGAGTCCTATGAGAAGCAGACACTGAAATGGAGTTAGGAGTGCAAGAATTTATTGAAATGGGGAAAGATTAATGCCTGTCAAAGCTAAAAGACAGAGGAAACTGAATTGGGCATGGAAAGATTTCAGACTTCAATGCATATCTGAAAAAGTCATGGCCAATCCAGAGCAATGACTTTGGAGCTTCAGACCAAGGAGTACCCTTAGGAGGAGTCCCATGTTGGGCAGAAATGACCTGGCCCAGTACCTCCTGCTCAGTCATGGACGGGGAGCTGCCTAGGAAGAACATTACCTTGGCTTGACCGCTGAGGTGTATCCTGAAGTTGCTCAAACTAGAAGCTGTCAGATAACTGTACTTCTTGCAGGTGACTAGCAAATTCTTCCTGGAAGGAAGCTCTGAAGAATGCACCTCCACAGCCACCACACTGTATGAAAGATCACTCTCTCTTAAGTAAAGCATAACATAAGCTCTCCGCATCAGTGTGGAACTATAAGGTTTTCTCCCAGAAAGAATGCAATAAAGAAAGAACTCCAAAATGATAATATCCATGCCTCTAAAATTTAGTTAAGAATCAATCCACTATTTTAGAACAAAAGTTGTAATGATTATACTTGCTCTTAATATTGATATGGTTGTGTTTTCCCAAAGCAGAGAATTATTATTCAATTATAACTTCCTCAAGGTTTTGGCAAAGAAAAGTATTTTCACCTCAAAAGCGTATGTTAAGCTCAGAGAAAAATGTGTTTCAATGAACACCAATGATAATTTTTAAAGGAGTTCGGTTTTCTTAGCATCACAGCAAAATTTTAAAGGGAAAACTCTATTTTCTTAAATTGCTCTGTCTGAACTCATATCTTTGTTCTAGAGGCTGTCTTCCTCATTTGTTTCAACAACTCTATTTGGAATTGAATAGGTGTGAATTCTAAGCAAAACTATTCAAAGCTTCCATTATCGTTTCACAGGTGTCAAAAAGAATTAGAAGTTGTTCTTTTTTTTCTTTAATACTACTGAGTGTTTCAGAGGAGAGGAAGTTTGACAATGTGCTAAAGGAAGAGCCATCTTCAAAGGCAGCTGCCAAATCGTGTTTTTTGATGATTCTCATATTTGAGAGTATCAACATCACATCAGTGGGAATATGATAACTAAGGAATATGATAATTAAGGATACATTTTTCCCCAAACCTTCTACATCCTTGTTTATGCACATGAATGTAAAACTTCCCAACACAAACTATTCTCATAAATATACTCTTAGACTTAATTATATCGAATGGCATTTTTACAAGCATAAGCCTGGATGAAACTTAAGACTGCTGATATCCATGGTGAGAATGGATTTTGGCCACCAACATCTCCCCACCCAGCTCTGCCTTGGAGACTGGAATATATCCTCATTGCCATATTGAGGTTTGGTTGTATCATATTAGATTTAAATATATATCCATAAAGTTTTGGTGGCATTTTTTGAATTAACACAATTTTTTAGACATACAACAAATCTAAGAAAAATTCATGTTTAATCTCATTTATCAGAATTCATTCTAATTCTGGCTTCAATTGACTACTTTCTTACTAATCAGGGGAAAAAAAGTCAGTTTAAAGGAAAATCTAATATTTTCCACATCTATCATCAACAGCAAAGACAGAAGCCCAGAGCTCGCTGTGCCCCTGGCAGGAAATGTACACTGCCTTCCAGTGACGCCATTTTTTTAATCTTCTTACTCTCTGCCCCTGGATGACTACATCAGACTTCTCTTTCCTCAAATCTTAGCACGCCCTCAGGTGTGCTGCCTCTCAGCTAATGGTCTTATTTCCTGTCCTGTAGAGGAAAAAACCATCAGAAGAGGTTTTCCATATGCTGCCATTTCCACATCTACCAACATGGCGGATTTGAACCCTTGTACATACACTGCCTTCTCTCCATTGCTATACATGAACTGCCTTAGCTCCTCAATAAACCAGATCTTCCCCCGGTGCACTAGCTCCCCTCCCCTCTCATTTCCTCAAGGACATGGTTCCACAACTCTCCTCTGTCTCCTGTGATCAATTTCCTTCTCCTTAGTGGATTCAGTACCATTCACACGAGCATAGAAATGCCATGTTTTATCTTGCATCTTTAAAAAAATTCCTTTTGACCTCACAACCCTTTCCAGCAAATACTCTTTTCAATAGGAAAACGCCTAAAAGCGTATAGCTATCCTCCCTGTCTACCTTCTTTCTCTCTTCCTCTCCAACCAGACTTTTCTTTCCATAACACCAAAATGGCTCTGGTGAAGGTCAGCATTGTTATGCCAAATCATCAATTTTCAGTCCTTATCTTAAACTAAAACAGAATTTGTCAAAGTTGACACTTTCTTCACTTGTCTTCAAGGGCACTCCACTTTCCGGTTCTCCTCCCGTCGTGTTAGCTGCTTTGTCTCAGCCTCTTTGCCATTTCCTCCCCATCTCCCATATATCTAATGTTGGAGTGCCCAGAGCTCATGTCCCTGCATATTATCTCTTTTTCTATCTGCACACACTTCCTAAAATATCTCATCTATTCTCAAGGCTATAAATACTATCTGAGGACCCCTAAAATTATACCTCCTATCCAGATTGCTCTCACAAAACTCCAGATTATGTCCAACTACTTACTCCCCACCTACACATGGATGTCTAATGGGAACCTCAAATTTACCATGTATAAACTGAATCCTGATCTCCCTTCATGAAAACTGATCTTCCTGGGGCCCGCCCCATTGCATAGTGTTTAAGTTCAGCACACCCAGCAGCCCAGGTTCACAGCTTCAGATCCCAGGCACAAACCTACACCACTCTCAGCCATGCTGAGGAGGCGACCCACATACAAAATAGAAGAAGACTAGTGCTGATGTTAGCTCAGAGACAATCTTCCTCAAGCTAAAAAAAGAGGAAGATTGGCAATAGATGTTAACTCAGGGTGAGTCTTCCTCCCCCACCAAAACAATGATCTTCCCTAAATCTTCCCCAGTTCAGTCTACGGCAACCTTACTGTTGTACCCGAAGCCAAAAACGTGGAGCAACTTTGATTCTCCTTTCTTTCACACTCTCCATCAACCCAACAGCAAATCCTGTTGACTTTACCTTCAAAATTTATTCAGAATCTGCCACTTTCTACCAGTTCCATTGCTACTATCCTAGCGCAAAGCTACTATCATCTCTCCCCTGAGTTATTGCAATAAACTCTTTACTACTCACCCTGCATCCACTCTTGAACTTCTACAGCTTATTTTCAACCTAAGCAAGATCATAGCTCTTCTCTGGTCAAAATCCTAAAATGTTTTCCCATCTCACTTGTATCAGTCAAGGTTCTCCAGAGAAACTGAACCAACAGAACAGAACCAACTGAACAGAGAATTGAAACCAAATAAAGAGATTTATTTGGAGGAATTGGCTCATGTGATGTGGGTAAGCATGAAATCTAGAGGGCAGTCTAGCAGGCTGGACACGCAGGCAGGAGCTGATGTGGCAGTCATGGGGCTGAATTTCTTCTCCAGGAAACCTCAGGTTTTGCTCTTAAGGTCTTTCATTTGATTGGATGAAGTCTACCACATTATTGAGGGTAATCTCCTTTAAAGTCAACAGATCGTAGGTGCTAACCACATCTACAAAATACTTTTGAAACACCTAAATTAGTGTCTGATTAAATACCTGGGTACTATAGCCTAGCCAAGTTGGCACATAAAACTAATAATCACACTGCTCAAAGCCAAAAATCCTTAAAATTGCCTGCAAAGCCTCATATAATCCAGCTCTCTGTTAGCTCTGACCTCATCTCTTTCCATTCTCTCTCTCATTCGTTCTGCCCTAGTCAATTTGGCCTCCTGCAACTTCTCAAACTCATCAAGTACATTCTTTCTTTAGGAATACTTTTGTTCTCTCTGATAAATTCTTCCCCAGAGGTTTGAAAGGCTCCTCTTCACTTTGCTCAGATTTTGCTCAAATATCACTTCCTTTCGTCACTTTTCCATCTTATTATCCTCCATAGCACTCATCACAGTCTGACATACAATGGACTTCTGTGCTTATTTGCTCATTGTCTATCTCTCCCTACTAGGATCTGAGCTCAAGGAAGGCAGGATCTTTGTTATGTTCACTGAGAACAGTGTCCGAAACATAGTAACTACTCAATAACCATCTTTTTTTTTTTGAGTTAATTCATGTTTTTAAACATATCATAGGGATTTCTACAATGATTACATTGAATACTTCCAGTGAATGCAGTGGCAAGGCATTGGATTGTCGATTTATAAGGCTGAGCTCTACTGTGGCTCTGCCATTCACCTCACTTCCTCTGTAATAAATCACTTTACTACTCCAGGACACAGACATCCTCAACTATAAAGCAAGGGTATTGAATGAGATTTCTTCCAATCGAGAAATCTCATCTTGTTCCTTTCCTCCATATCTTATTTTCTTTAAATAGAACCTCAAGAAATTTTACAGGTCAACAAGTTGGAAAAGTCTACACATTTCCTATTATAAAGCAGAAGGGAATTACCCCCTAACTGAAGAAGCATAAAGGATATAAATTAAAACAGACATAGTATAGGCATTTATTTATGCCAACAAATTAAGAATGCCTTCTCAGATATGACCCACCCTCATTTCAATGTTATACACACAAGTCCACATATTTCCATAATTCCTGACCACTTGGAGGGCTTACTACATAGTTCAGAAGCTAAAGACAGACCCTGCAGGCTTTGACAGGTCCATCTCTTCATAAATACACCACTTTGTCTTCCTTCATACTGGAGAACATCCTGCTCTCCTTGGCTTCTGCATAATCTGGTTTCATATTTTAGTTTCCCCTCCTCATGGTCCCAGGGCACTGACTGTCTTTCTGGAACAAAGCAGCAATTACATCTAAGTAATCACATTGTTTAGAGCTCTCTCAAAGCCTCATGAACTCCATCATCAGGGCCCCGCCGGTCTTACCCGCCTTTCTTTACAGGAGATAATAACCCCTGTCACTAATTGGCAGTTTCAGCAATCTTCAGTGACCCACTTTCTCTCTCTCTCTCTCATTCAGACACAGAATTATGGGTATTCACTGTCCATAAGACTTTACGTCAATATTGCCAATATTTCACAACGTTTCATCACAGTCGACATCAGAGGCTTGTACCACACTTCACTGCATTTTCTCTTGCTCAGGAAAATTTCATTTCCTTTGAGAGAGAGAGAATAAAGAATCTTATACAATCAATATCTCAGATGTTGAGTTTCTCTAATCCTTTCAGCTCTAGGAAAGGAACCGTATCAGTCATAACAATCCTATGAATTTTTTCTGAGTTTTACTTTCACTAGCTTAATAATATAGTAGTCCCCGCTTATCCTTGGAGGGAAACATCCAAGACCCTCAGTGGATGCCTGAAACTGTGGAGAGTACCAAACCCTATCTATACTACATTTTTTCCTATATATATATATATCTATGATAAAGTTTAATTTATAAATTAGGCACAGTAAGAGATTAACAACAATAACTAATAAAATAGAACAATTATAACAATATGCTGTAATAAAAGTTACCATAGATCTTAGCAACCTCAGCATACAATTTTTTCTCTTTCCTTATTAAGTGAAGAACTTTCACCTTTTCACTTAAAAGAAGCACTTTGCGGCTTCTCTTTGGCATATCTGAATTGCCAGCATTACTACTCTCGCACTTTAGGGCTATTATTAAGAAAATAATGGTGACTTGAACACAAGCACTGCAATACCTCGACAGTCAATCTGATAACCTGATCTGAGATGCTACCAGGTGACTACCAGGCAGGTGGTGCCTACGGCGTGGCTCTGCTGGACAAAGGGATGACTCACAACCCCAGTGGGATGGAGGGAGATGGTGAGAGATTTCATCACGCTTCTCAGAACGGTGTGCAGTGCAAAACTTATGAACTGTTTATTTCTGAAATTTTCCATTTAATAATTTCAGATCAGATTGACCACGGACAATTGAATCTGTGGAAAGTGAAACTGTGGATAAGGGGGGACTACAATAGATTAAATTCTTAACTTTTCCAGGAGAAAAAGACTCATAGCTAAAATTTAAAAGTTCCGTTTAGTTCTACCTGCAGTCACAGGCACAAGTAAATTGGTGCTAATGCAAAAGAAATGCATAAAAACCAATTAGAGGGAAAATCTAAGAATGAACATAGCCACAAAAGGCTTTAATTGAAGTTAATGTCACATTAAAGAAAACCATTATGTGAACAATGTGAATTGAAACAGTCATTACCAACGCAGATGGGCCTGACAAGTGAGTCTTGGCCTCTCAGGCAATGCAGACCAGTCCACATGCCTCTACAACTCCATCACAACACACACACAAAAGGAAAGATGGGTAGTTTAAGATTGAGAGAATACATTGCTAACTCTAAACTGTTTTTTACTTTCACCCTTCAATTTACATGGAATTAGTAAAATTGACGCTCTAGAGAAGTTTTTGTTTTTTGCTTTTTTTTAGGAAATTTTTTTTGTACTTTTTATTAAGATTATGATAGTTTACAACCTTGTGAAATTTCAGTTGTATATTATTGCTTGTCAGTCGTATTGTAGGTGCACCTCTTCACCCTTTGTGCCCACCTCCCATCCTCCTTTCCCCTGGTAACCACTAGTCTGTTCTCTTTGTCTACATGTTTAACTTCCGCATATGAGTGGAGTCATACAGAGATTGTCTTTCTCTATCTGGCTTATTTCACTTAACATAATGCCCTCAAGGTCCATCCATGTTGTTGTGAATGGGACGATTTTATCTTTTTTTTCTGGCTGAGTAGTATTCCGTTGTATATACATACCATATCTTCTTTATCCAATCATCAGTTGATGGGCACTTAGGTTGCTTCCATGTCTTGGCTATCGTAAATAATGCTGCAATGAACATAGGGGTGCATGGGACTTTTGGAATTGCTGATTTCAAGTTCTTTGGATAGATACCCAGCAGTGGGATGGCTGGGTCATATGGTATTTCTATTTTTAATTTTTTGAGAAATCTCCATACTGTTTTCCATAGCAGCTGCACCAGTTTGCATTCCCACCAGCAGTGTATGAGGGTTCCTTTTTCTCCACAACCTCTCCAACATTTGTCACTTTTTGTTTTGCTTATTTTTGCCATTCTAACGGGTATAGGGTGATATCTTAGTGTAGTTTTGATTTGCATTTCCCTCATGATTAGTGATGATGAGCATCTTTTCATGTGTCTATTGGCCATCCGTATATCTTCTTTAGAGAAATGTCTGTTCATATCCCCTGCTCATCTTTTGATCGGGTTGTTTGATTTTTTCATTGTTGAGCTGTGTAAGTTCTTTATATAGTATAGAGATTAACCCTTTGTCAGATATATGACTTGCAACTATTTTTTCCCAATTGGTGGGTTGTTTTTTTGTTTCAATCCTGTTTTCCCTTGTCTTGAAGAAGCTCTTTAGTCTGATGAAGTCCCATTTGTTTGTTCTGTCTATTGTTACCAGAAAAGTATTTTTAAATGCTGAAAACTACCTCACCTGACTCTAGTGCCGCATATCCCCCCGAATTCTGCCAATCGTTGGCCGTTTTTGTATGCCCACTGAAGTCAAGGCCTGTCCTGGACCAGTTACATGCTTTGTCTCCATTAAACACCAGAGACACTACAAGGTAGGCATTATTATTCACACTTCACGGGTTAGAATGCTAACGTTCAGAAAGCTTAAGACAATTTACCCGAGGCTGTACAGCTAATTAGAGAGAAAGCTCAGACGCAGACTTTGGTCTACCAGACTCCACCGCTGATGTTCTTTCTACTGCTCTGCATAAAAAGGAGTCACAATTGGGATTCTGTGAAGGAGAGGTTTTTTTTAACTACAGGGAATTGGGATTTCATGGAGAACAGCAGCTGTAAAGGAGCCTCTCATTGCCTTCCCAGGTCACAGGGAAGCGTGCCCAGGCCCAGTGAAAGGGCACAGGGAGACGGGCATGAAGGTCAAAGAAAACCTTTCCAGGCCTAGCTACTGAGAGACAGGATTGCTAGGGGGAAGGAAATAACTGAAAGCGAGCTTTTGAGCACTAAAATAGGCACCATTTTCTCCATGCACGTGTGTTTTCACATTTTGCATCCAGTTTTTTGGCAGTGTTATCGGGAGCCGGACCCGAGCAGAGTCCTTCAGGGTTCACGTGGCGTTTGATCACTGACCGCATACACTCACGACAGTCCTGCAGTCAGGCTGGAAACATGGCACACTTTCCAGAATCGCTACCAAATTTTGAGGGCCTGCCGTGTACTGACCACTATACTGGAGGGACCACATGTTGCCAATTTGTGTCCCCACAAAACCCTTCAGCTGAGAGGGAACTTGACTGATTCATTTCCCCCAAATCAAAAGGCTAGTAAAGCAAATTCAAAGCATAAATGAATAGATAAATAAATGAGCACATAAATAAGAAATAATGACTTTATTTTTAAAAAAAGAAAAATGATTTGCTATGTGAAGTTGGGATCAATATAAGTCTCCCAGCTCCCCATTTCGGTCACATCGCTGGCCTTCAGCCCCTTCTACAGAGAATTTCTGGGCTCCCACTGAGAAGACAAGGCAAACTAGGTCTGATTTCACATGGAAACTTAAAGCTAAATCACTAGCATCTGTGTTAGTTTCCTATGACTGCTATAACCAATTACTTAAAGCCACACACATTTTTTATCTTACAGTTCTGATGGTCAGAAGTCCAAAATGGGCCTTACTGGGTATACAATCAAGGTGGCAGCAAGGTTGCATTTATTTTCAAGGCTCCAGAGAAGAATCAACTTCCTTGCCTTTTCCAGCTTCTAAAGGCCACCCACAGACCTTGATTTATGGCCCCTTCTTCCATCTTCAAAGCCAGCAGTGTAGCATCACCATCCAGTCCCTCTCGGACTCTGACCACCACTCTGCCTGCCTTTTTCTCTTTTAAGGATCTTTGAGATTACAGAGGGCCCACTCAGATAATCCGTGAATAATCTCCCCAGCTGAAGGTCCTTAATTTAATAACTTCTGCAAAGTCCCTTTTCCCACGTAACCTAACACATTCACAGGTACCTGCGATGAGGGCATGGGCATCTTTGGGGGCCATTATCACACCTCCCACAACATACTTGTCTGGAACTTAAATTCACTGATCTGGAAACAAAGACTTAAAAGAGTTTATAATAACAGAAACCATTGCCTCTTTTGTATGAAAAATGATGATAAAAGCACTTTTTTTTTTTAAAGATTGGCACCTAACAACTCTTACTAATCTTCTTCATCTTTTTTTTTCCTTCTCCCCAAAGCCCCCCAGTACATAGTTGTATATTCTAGTTGTGAGTGTCCCTGGTTGTGCTATGTGGGGCACCGCCTCAGCATGGCCTGATGAGCAGTGCCGTATCCACACCCAAGATCTGAACCTGCGAGACCCTAGGCTGCTGAAGCGGAGTGAGTGAACTTAACCACTTGGCCACAAGGCCAGACCCCTAAAAGCAGTTTTGAAAATCAAAGTTCTTAGTACAATTCCAAGGAGCAAAATTCTTCAACTTGACATCTAAGAAATGGTTCACATTTGGGCTACAGAAGGAAATAAACCAAACATCTTCGATGAGGGGAGAAGCCAACTCTACTACAGTAAAAACAAATGTCATAGAATTTAAGGCCAAAAAGATGAACCGGGTGGGGGTAAGGGTAGGGTGGGGTCTATGTTACCACAGAATGAATGACCCATTATTTGAATTTTAGGCTCTTCTGCTCACTAGCTGGGTGACCGTAGGTAAGTTACTTTAGAAATCTATGCTTCCGTTTCTCAGATGTAAAATGGAGACTACTTCAATACCACAGCTATAATTTTAGGGTTGTTGTGAGATTAAAGATTGCATCCCTTAAGTACCTATCACAGAGCTTGGTCCAGGGCAGTTGCTAGGTAAACAGTAACTTCTCTATTTTCGCTTTTGTTAGCTTTGTTATTATCATACAAGGAACTCCCTGTGCAAGGATGTTTTCCATTATATGGTTAAAATGTACAACATTTATATTCCTGAATGGAATCTGGCTTCAGGAAAGTTCCCGCAGAGCTATAACTCCTTTCATGACAATACTTTATAAAATTGCCTGATGAACTACCCAATAACAAATTAAAGAAATGGTCAAGTTTTGACAATTAAATTACACAAAGCGCCAAACGCCATAATCACAAACTGAAAACAGACCACACTGGAATGCTAATTCAGCGAAAGGAACGCTGACAGGAGGACTTGCTGTCTGCAGGCTACCACAGAGTACTTAAATAACTTCCTGACGAGCGAGAGGGCAGTTTAATAAATAAAGAGCTATATGGATCTTACCATGTGAATATAATTACCAATCTCCTTTTCTAGTTCCTTTAGATCATAAAGTAGTTCCTGACACCACTTCCCCAAGTCAGTATTCGAAATGAAAATGTTTCTGACCTAGCTGAGCATACGCAAGTTACTTCAAACCTCAATTAAGCTAGGGTATGTAGCATATTTTTTAAAAATTGAATGCCTAGTATTGAGCAGATAATATATTCCCTACACAAATCTGAAACAAGGCTAATTGCCCCCCAAAATAGAATGTTATTTTTTAAATTAAAAGAAAACATTTACAGTTGTCTATAGAAAATATTCTTATTTTGGTAGTCAAAATATCTAATGCTACATTTGTGAACCAACAATTCAACAAAACAAGTTTGTTTCTAGCAGAAAATCTATCAAACATCAAAGAAAGGGATTTGATGATCAAGAGCATTTTATTTGATCAATAAAACAACAGGAAGAGCTCCTTCGTGTAGTGATTGTGGCGTATATCAAAATGCGCATATTTTGTTCCAAAATCTATAAAAAATCTCACTTATAAAGTTTATACTTTCATCAACTTGTTATGTAAAATGCAAACTCCATATACAGGCTCTCATATTCATAAGCAAAATATAAGTATATTAAAACAACAATAATATGTCCTTTAATGTTATTTCCTATAAGGAAATTACTTTATGGTTTTCTGTCTTATTCTTGTGAAATTTGAGTGAAAATCAGAAGACTTTTATAGCCTTTTAAATTTAAAATTACATCTAAAGATTAGAGACACACCTGATACCGTCAGCCAAGGCAAAGGAACTCTGCCCTTGTTACAGCGCCCGAGAGCCAGCGCACGTTGTCGAAGGCCTTCTTGATTTTATCAGCGTGATTTCATCAGAGGCTTGCAATGAAGAATCAGAGTTTATATGCCTATGGCTGCCAGAACACTGGCGTTTTAACATCTTCATAGAATTGGATCTTGAGGGATTTACGATGGCAGCCTTTAGCTATCTACAACACTAAGTTTTTGAAGTTGGGAAAACTATTAATATAAGAAGAATGTAAAATGGCAAGTGCCTTGATGTGAAGCCTTTGCAGCAGGATATGGTGTTAAATGAAGCTAACCAATTTCCACTTTGTAGTTTTGATAGATGTCCAGAGGGCCTTTTGAAAATAAAACAAAATGAAAGGAACACAAGCTGAGTGATCATTTCATCAGGGGACCCTTGCTTTATACTGTAGTTCAATTTAGGCAAGTCACTACCAGAAAACTCAAGAAATACTAAAGAACTTCTCCTCCTCAAAACTCATTTCATCTCTCATCCAAGAGCATACCCTAATGTGCATTTCATCATTTTTCTGAAGTTAGACTACTCTTGTTTTCCCATCCAAGAGAAAACATTACTGAGTCCACCCCACTCCACAGAAGCTTTAATATACTACTTGAATATGCACCTAAGTGTTTTGCACACATTGGGTCTGCTGAAAGACTGAATTAATTAGTTTGTCAAAAAATATTTTCTGAGCATCTATAATGAATCATGACCTATGCTAAGTTCTGAGAATAAAACAATGATCCAGACAGGTATAGTCCCTACCCTCATGGAACTTACAATCTACCTGCAGAGACAAACAATAAACTAATTATTCCTTTCAAATGTGATAAGTGCTGTGAAGCAGAACAAGGTATTTTAATAGATTTGACTAAGTGAGGCCTCAGAGAACGACTCATAGGGAAGGGATCTATCAGCTGATTTTGAAGGATGAGCAAAACTCATAGGGAAAATTGCTGGGAACCATTTTGGGAGAAGGAAGATTATTCAGGCTGAGCTAACAGGCCACAGAGTGGACTGAAGTGTTGAAAGTTTGAGAACTGAGAGAAAACCAGAATGGGTGCAGCCAAGAGCAAGGAGGGATCAGCATGACATGGGGGAGACGGAGAAGCAGGCAGAGGCTAGATCATGCCAGGCTTGGAAGCCATATCGAAGATTTACTTTGCCCTAACAACAATGAGAAACCACGGAAAGGTGTTGAGCAATACACTGATACAATCAGCTTATGTTCTTAATAGATCATTTTGGCTGCAGTGTGGAGAATGGATTAATTACTATTAATGAAACACCTATTTCTGAAAGATTCATGGATTCGCCACACTATATAGCAACAGCAAATCAAAAGGAAAATGAATGCAAGAGGTTAATGAAAAAGAATTATGCACCAATAAACCTGAAAGAGTCTGAAGTTCAATTATCCACTATAGCAAATCACAAAGGCATCCTCGAGGTGTGGAGTAGTTCTGTCATCCTCTACTGGGAAGCATTTAGGAAAGTAAAGTGTGCAACATCCTTAGGTTGATGGTTGAGCTGCTCTGTGGCTCCCTTTGTTCCCAACAGCAATACTGAACACTTCCTGTGTATTCAGTGTTCAATTAGCCAGCAGAGAGATGCTCAAGCATTCACCGCCCACTCACACATGCATCCTCCACACACACACTCCCCTATATAGAGAGAAGGGGGCATGTCTCCCTTGGATGGAAACAGTCTGTGTGAGAGCATATGTTTGAGAGGTGGGGCGGGCCTCCTGGCAGGTGATCTCTGGAACTTAGAGCAGCACCTGTGCCAGAGACCAGCTCCCAAGTCCCCTCATACCCTAGAATTCTGTAAAAGGACCAACTATTATTCAAAAGTGGGACTAATATAAGAACATTTTACATCTCTAAGGGCTCAGAATGCTTTTCCCTAAAATATATTTTGCAAAGAATTATTGGAGACGGCACCACAGAAAGTAGAAAGATGAAGCCGGGAGGAATTACAGAATTCAGCAAGTAATGGTAAGTAAATTGCTCAACGTTATTTTACAGTTTACACAAGTACCAATTATTAAAACATTTACCCCACGTGTGGCTGTGAGGAAAAGGAGAGGCGCCCGAGGTGGGGGCGGGAAATTAAAGGATGAACACATCTTAGTTTATGTCTTTTAGGGTCTATAGGTCCTTCATTTTAATTTCTGTTTAAAAAAGTATATTTGAACATTTCTGCTGATGTAATAAAGAAAACAGAAGAATAGAAATAGAAGAATCATTTTCAATTTAGAAAACCTAGAAACAAACAAAAACAGATAGAAAACAGCAAACATGCTGCATCTAACAAAATCCAGAAATGGAGACAAAAGCAACAAAGAGACCCCGCGATGAGCAGAGGACCCGAAGCTGGAGAGCAGGACTTCAGCGGGAGTACAACCGTGCTCCCAGCAGCTCACCTTTTAGAAGTCATTTTCAAATCTTTTAAAACAATCTAAGCTACTTAAAAATGACACTCCTTTTATAAAAAGAACACAAGAAGTTGAAAATAAGGGCAAATGTTTGCAAAATAAAGCTGAGTTGGCAATAAAACACAAAAGAGAATTCAAAGCCAAAGGTTTGAAAGAGACAGCTTCTGGCGGGTTGATGACACATTGATAAATCAACAAGCTAATAAGAAGATATGAAAATCATAAATTTTAACATCTAACAACATAAGTTCAAAACTTAAAAGGGAAAAACTGATATTCCCAAAAAGAAATGGATAAATCCATAGTTCACAGTAGGAGAACATAACATTTTGGTTAGAAATCAACAGACAAATTAGAAAAGAATATTAATACAGGGTATTTTAATGTCACGTATAAGAAGTATGATCTAACACATACACACACACACATACACAAGAAGCTGCATAAAAGACAAGCCATTCTTTTTTAGTACATTTAGACACACACACACACACAAATGATTTTGTATCAGGCTATAAAGAAAATCTCAAGAAGTTTCAAAAACTTGGTATCTTATGAGGCTTATCCACTGGCTATATTAGAAAAAATTAGAAATCAACAACAAAAAACAGCAAGAAAAAAACCATACATCTTAACATTAAAACCCACATTACCAGAGAGTCATTGCACTACATAGGAAGTTAAATGCAAATTACAACCTAGTGAGCTCAGATCTGCCCAAGGAGACATGTACAAGGATGTTTAGTTAATCATTGCTTTAAACAACACGTAAAATTTGGGGGGAAAGTCCATTGTTCAATAGAATAAATAAAATTGCTGAATAAAATGTGGGACACAGTTTCCAACACACATCACTGGAAAAAGCAAGTTGCAAAATAATGTGTGGTATACGATATCATCTATCTACGAGCAATAGAAAAAACACAACACTATACAATCTTGATGGAGCTTACATGTGTAAGCATATATTTGTGTATACATATTTTTGTATACACTTATGTATACAAATATACATATATACATATACACATACAAACATATATATACACCCACACACACAAATCCAGAGAAAAACATCTGACAATAAACACACCCAACAGAGGAGAAGGGAAAAGACAAATTTCATTTCATGGTCAAAGAGGATCTCAGCATTTTCTACAGTATTTTATTTCTATAAAGGAAAACATATTCATGTATCACTTGGTTTGAAACAGAATATAAATTATTTTATAACTTATTGAACTTTGAGCAATTACAGATAGTAAGTAGAGGAGAGAGAAAGAATGAGAAACAGACAGCCAGAGAAAGAAAAAGACAGAGATGGAGAGATACAGACAGAGACAGAGACAGAGAGCTGGAGAAGACAGGGGAAAGCTTCCTTAAACAGGGTGATTGATGAGGGATCCCCGAGGAGCTGACATTTGAGCAGAGGCCTGAATCACGTGAGGAAGTTGGCCATGAGGAAAACAGGGAGAAGTGTGTGTCAGACAGAAGGAACAACAAATACAATGGCCCTGAGGCCAGCTTGGTATGTGAGAGGAAGGGCAGAAGAGGGAGAGTGGAGAGGAAAGTAGGAGGGACATATTTGGGGACAAGTATGAATTTTATCCTAAGAGTTATGGGAAACAATTGGAGGATTCTGTGCAAGAAAGGGACATGATTTACATTTTGCTTTTCTTTAATTAAACTTTTAGCAGAGCCGGCCCGGTAGCATAGCAGTTAAGTCGACGTGTTCCGCCTTAGCAGTCTGGGGTTCATCTGCTCAGATCCCAGGCACCAACCTGCACACCAATTATCAAGCCATGCTGTGGTGGGGGCCCCACATATAAAGTAGAGGAAGATAGGCACGGATGTTGGCTTAGGGCCAGTCTTCCTCAGCAAAAAGAGGAGGATTGGTGGCAGATGTTAGCTCAGCGCTAATCTTCCTTAAATAAATAAATAAATAAATAAATAAAGCAATTGTGCATTCACATACTGTTATAAGAAATAATACAGAGAGATCTCATGTATCCTTCACCCAATTTTCCCCAATGGTAACATCTTCCAAAACTATATCACAATCAGGAGATGGACATTGATATAGTCAAGACACAGAACATTTCCATCACTACAAGGATCCTTCACGTTGCCTTTCTAAAGCCACACACACATCCCTCCTTATAACCTGACAGTCATTAATCTCATCTCCATTTTTATAATTTTGTTGTTTCAAGAATGTTACAGAAACGGAATCATACAGTATGTAACATTTTGGGATTGCCTTTTGTCAGTCAGTATAATTCTCTGGAGATGCACATAGGTTGTTGAGGGTAAGAACAGCTTGTTGCTTTTGTTGCTGAGTAGTGTTCCACGGTATTAGAGTTTGTTTAACCATTCGCCTCTTGAAGGATATCTGGGTTTGGCTAGTAAGAACAGAACTGCTGGGGCCGGCTCCATGGCCGAGCGGTTAAGCTCTTGCGCTCCACTGCGGCGGCCCAGGCATCGGATCCTGGGCGCGGACATGGCACCACTCGTCAGGCTACGTTGAGGCGGCGTCCCACATCCCACAACTGGAAGGACCTGCAACTAAGATATACAACTATGTACAGGGGGGTTTGGGAAGATAAAGCAGGAAAAAAAAAAAAAAGAAGATTGACAACACTTGTTAGCTCAGGTGCCAATCTTTAAAAAAAAAAAATAAAAAAGAACAGAACTGCTGTAAAACTCATGAACAGGTTTTTGTGTGAACATAAGTTTTCACTTCTTCAGGATAAACGCCCAAGAGTGCAGTCGCTGGGTTGTATGGTAGCTGCATGCTTAGCTTTTTAAAAAACTGCCAAACTGTTTTCTAGAATGCTGTGCTGTCTTACATTCCCACCACTGACTGACCTAATTTCTCCACATTCTTGCCTGCCTTTTGAGTTGTCACTGTTTTTATTTTAGCCATTTTTAGACATTCTGGTAGGTGTATAATGATATCTTGCGATTTTAATTTACGTGTCTCTAATAGCTAATGATGATGAATATCTTTTCATGTAATTATTTGCCATCTGTAAATTCTCTTCAGATAAATATGTGTTCACATCTTTTACCTATTACCTAACTTAGTGTTTGTTTTACTACTGAGTTTTGAGAGTGCTTTATATATTCTATATACTAATCCTTTGATGGAAACGTGGTTTGTAAATATTTTCTTCCAGTCTGTAGCTTATCTGTTCATCCTATTAACAGGGTTTTCTGCAGAGCAAAGGTTTTTAATTTTGTTGAGGTTCAAATGATCACTTGTCCCTTTTATGGATTGTGTTTTTAACGTCAATTTTAAGAATTCTTTGCCCAGCCCCTAGATCTCAAAAATTTTCTATGTTGTTTCTAAGAGTATTACAATTTTACATTTTCAATTTGTCTGTGATCCATTTTGAGTTAATTTTTGTATAAAATGAGAAGGTATGAGACATATATCTATGTTCTTTTCTTTTTTCTTTACGGATATACCCCCAAAAGTCCAATCTATTTTTTACGAATATCCTCCAGCACCATTTTTTGACAAGGCTAGCCTTCCTCCATTGAATTTCTTTTGCACTTTCGTCAAAAAATCAGTTGGATCTACACGTGGGAGCCTATTTCTGGCTTCTCTGTTCCACTCCATTGAGTTCTTTGTCTATGTCTCCAACAATACCAAACATCACCACTCTGATAACCCAAATACTAATTTTTTGTTAGACAAAAAGCCACAGGTCCCTGAGGCTCTTGATAATGTTTTTCAGTCTACTTTCTCATTTTTTTTTTTCAGATTGGGTAGTTTCTACTGTTCTATCTTCAAGTTCACTGATTCCTTTGTGATTCCCACCATTCTGCTGTAAAGCCAATTCACTGCATTTTTTTAAATTTTGGTTGCTGTATTTTAAGTTCTAAAATTTCCATTTGGTTCTTCTTCATTTCTTTTCTGAGACGTTTTTATTTCTTTGCTAAGACTTTTCTTTTAGCATGTTCGTAAGTGCACATTGAAGCATTTTTCACCATGGCTGCTTTAAACTGTTTTCCAGATAATTACAACATCTCTGCTTGGTGTTGGTATCTATTGTCTTTTTTCCTTCCGTTTGAGATCTTCCTTATTCTCAGTAAAATGAGTGTTTTTTTATTGAAACTTGGACATTGTGCATGTGATGTTATGGGATGCGGTATCTTAAGTCTTCTCCTTTAGCCGGCTTTCTCTGAAACCACTCAAGCAGGGGAAGGAGAGGCACTGACTTGTTACTGCCAGCTGGAGGGAGGTATCCAGGTTCCCCACCCAGCCTTCATTCACACTCAAGGTGGGGGCTCCTTGTTACTGTTGGGTAGGAGTTGGATTTCCATCCCCCCAACTCTCTAGGTGGAAGAGATATTGTTAGTGTTATTGTTATCACTCCCTACCTGGCCTCTACTGACACTGGCACTATTTCCTATATCTCAGGCCATGTCTGAGGGTCACATTAGAAAATCCTGAGCCACAGAAAGTCTTCAAAGTTCAAGGAAGAAATCTCTGCCTTCGCCCACGGTCTTTTGAATAGTTCCATGCTTCACTCTGACATGCCCCCTAAAATGATCAAAAGTTACAGTGAGCTCAGCTCACTGCCAGGCAAGCACTTTCCTGAGGCAGGTCTTAAAATATGCTAATAGGAATGTAAAAACACTAAATTTATTTTACATCCATAAGACTCATACTGGAATATTCATCTTCAGCTGTGGATTCCTATCTTAATGTTTAATTTAATGAAACCAAAGGCATCTGAATAAAAGTTGCAAAATTTATAATAAACAACTGCTTGTCAAGACAATTTATTACTGGTACACTATATGCCTGCGGATGTAATTTTATGCAGTTTAGATGCAAACATCTAGAACTATCATTCATACCCATAAGGACTATCTACTCTGTCTTTGCTCCTCTCCTGATGTGACTTCCTGAGCTCTTTGTTCCCTGAGCAGCTGGGAGAAGTGGTAAGGAGCTAATACTCTCTTACTGCTAAGTCCTTAACTGCAGACTTAACATTTTAAAGACCCAGAAAGTCTGGTCGATAACTAAGGAAAACCAACAGGCCCCAGGAAATCTCCTTACTCCTCAGTAAGAGTCCCAGGAAAGATAAGCAGACTCTCAGGCTATCCTTGACTATCACTCAGAGCTAATTGCTGGGGACATCTATCCCATCAACACTTCTTTCTCTGGTCACCCCTTGCCTCCTACACTTATTTAAGGTGCAACTAGTTAATTTTCTCTTACAAAAGCTGATGAAGATAGAATTCAGTCTCATCACCACTGGAATGTAATTTAGATATGGCCTTGTAGTAACAGGTACCACTCTAACACCAGGGAAAGAGGACATTGCTCTTGCCCTCCCCTAGTCACTCCCCATACATGAGGTGAGGAGTCTGTGGGGCCATGGGGCTAGGCCCAACCAGATCCATGTCCCCACTTTTGGACCATTCTCTGTATACCTAGGAGCCTACTATGTCCTCTCCAAATGACCCAACCTTCCTTCAGGGTCTACACAAGCACTTCCCAGGGTGTGTACTCCTAAGGGTGTAGCAACCAGCATGAGCAACCCTAGGCTTCAAGTACATATGGTCAAGTGTGGCTTTTTGCAGAAGGTATGGATGGAGGAGTCCAATAATTCAATTTGAATTTGGCCTTCCAGGTAATTATAAAAGTATATTTGTCAAAGAAGGAGAATAGAATATATTTTATTTAGCAGTTTGTTGGCCTGATTTATAACTTTTAAATATTTAGGCATTTGGCAAATGGGCCTCCACTTGAATACATCTTCCTGGGGTCTTGTAACTATGAGATTTTTCTGAGGTCTTAAATAAAGTTATACAGTCGTACTCTTGGCTTTTTCTTCAGACCATGTTTTCCTGACAATGACCTGGACTTGACCTCTACTAGGAAGTCTTTTCTTAATTTTAGAATCATTTTCCATTTTCAGATGTGCGAATGAAAATCAGTTTTATTTCTGCACACGAGTCCTGGCTTCTTTATATTGAACAGTTTGTTCTTAAACCTCTCTGTCTCATTTTACATTTTATCATGGGCCCCAAGATGAAGTTTGGTGGCACCGTCAATACTCTTCCTGGAAAGGTCTTTAATTAAATCATTAAATTCCTTAGATACAAATACTATTTTCCATCTATTGCAGGTGCTAGTGTCACCAAACTTTTTGCCACCACTGTACCACATCCCTTTACTTCTACTCTCCAATGACACTTTCGTACTTTCCTTTAAGCCCTCACCGTGGCTTCCTTGTGGCCCTTTAGGAGTCCAGTAACTCATTCGTTAAGATCCCTTAGGCACTTCCTAACTTTTCCTCAAGGCCTTTCAGGCTCTCACTAACAGTCTTCTCTCTGTCCTTCCAGCTTCCACCTGCCGTCCAAAGCCAAAGCCACGTGTGTAGTTGTTTAGTTCCCCATTCCCAGCACCCAAATCTGTTCTGATTTTCTGTTGCTGGGCAACAAATCACCCCAACACCTACTGGTGATTTGATTGTATCTCACAGTTCTTCTGCATCAGAAATTTGGACAGGGCCCAGAGGAGGTGGTTTGCCTCTGCTCCACAGTGTCTGGAGTCTCAGCTGGGAAGACTGAAAGGCTGAGGGCTGAAATCATTTGAAGCTTTGGTCACTCACGTGTCTTGAGGTTGATGTTAGCACTCAGCTGGGACCTCAGAAAGGGTTATGAGTCCGAACATCTACATACGGCCTCTCCATATGGTCTCCTCATCTCCTCAGAGTGTGGTGATTGTGTTTAGAGAACAAGCTGCATGGCCTTTTACAGCCTACCTTTGCAAGTCATATCGTGTGACTTCTGCCTTAGTCACCAGCATGCCCAAATTCAAGAACAAGTAACACAGACAGCTCCTCTACCAAATACCCCTAGTTTATAAACAAATATAATAGGACGGAGCAAGCTTAAATAACTTATCTAAATCACTGAACCAGATCATAGTCTTTTAACTTCCAGTAGAGTGCTTTTCCCATTATATACCCTGTTACATTAAAATGCTTAAAATTCTATCTTCTCCCATCTATCATGATATTTAGAAGAATACCCATCAACAGTCATCAATAGTTTTTCCACCATTTCCGAGATGCTTTAGAAATACAGGTGACAGCTTCCTTCTTTTTTTATAAACTAATTTCATATAGTCCCACAAGAAAGTTGCAGGAACCTTTAAATACTACAATAAGCATGCAGCTCAAGCAAGACTCTCAGGTGTGCTAGGCTGACATCTCCACTTATAGTAACAGGGGCACGCAAGGCAAAAACATAATTACCCCAAATTTGTTTTTAGACATTTATTGACCTTATAAGTTCAGAGCCTATAATGTTCCTCTCATCCAAAACTAATCACTGACGCTTCGTAACTTGAATGCTGACAAATTTCCACTCATTTGCTGTCAAAGGTTGAATAATTACACTTAAGGCACTTTCTTCTAGAATGTTTCATATATTTTGGAGAAAAGTATTGGAGTCTAATTTGAAAGGTGTTCATTTGTCAGTGGAATATTTTTAAAAGTCTAATTTCTGAAAATAGCAATATGTGAATAGTAAAAGCAGATAAAACTATTAACATGTAACACCGCCTTCGGTCTTTAGAAAGCAACATGCTACTTCTCACTCAGAACTGTGCATTTAATAGGTCTGAGGTCATACTATGATCTACATTAAATATTTTTTATTTAAAAATTGACAAAAATTGGGGCTGGCCCCGTGGCTGAGCGGTTAAGTTCGCGCGCTCCGCTGCAGGCGGCCCAGTGTTTCGTTGGTTCGAATCCTGGGCGCGGACATGACACTGCTCATCAAACCACGCTGAGGCAGCGTCCCACATGCCACAACTAGAAGGACCCACAACGAAGACTATACAACTATGTACCGGGGGGCTTTGGGGAGAAAAAGGAAAAAATAAAATCTTTAAAAAAAAAAAATAAATAAATAAAATAAATAAATAAATAAATATTTTAAAAAAAAAAAAAAAATTGACAAAAATTTAAAAACTAAAGTAGCTGACTGCAATATCTATTTATAGATTGCTGTTTACCCATAAACATTGGCCTATTAACCTATTTTCAGAAAACATCATCAAAAATATTTTATTTACTTTTTAAAAAGATGTGAAAAATACGTCTACACCATTACATAATGTAATCGATGGAATTGAACATTAATCATCCAATGTACTTATCCAGTCAGTATCTACATCAGAATAATTTTTTTGACCATGAGTCAAATAAGGAAAAATCATTTACTTCATGGAGAAGGAACCATCTTATCTGTATCTATGAACTATTCACAAAAATTGACACGAGCCAAAGAGAAAGGCTCAACATATTTAAAAATGAATAAATTATACAGTGAGTTGATTACTCTGAAAGAAAGTAAAGGCCAATTACAGAGATTTAAACAAGATATCTACAGCAATATGGAGATTAAAAGGACAACATAAAAAATTCATAAGTACTATGACAATCCATTATTGTTCTTATATAAAGAACTGATGCAAATTAATAAATAGAAATCATCAAAAATCCTCCTAAAACTGAAAAAATAACAGATAGCTGAAGTAGTAGAATAAATAGTAAAAATAAATGTATGATAAACATTTATTATACATTATTAAAATGTATAATAAAACAAATGTTCAGCATCACTAATAATCATTTACATGCATATTAAATCAGTACAATCCAATTTAACTCAGAACGTTAGTAATAATAAAAACAACAAGAACATCCAGTTCTGGCAATGGCACACTGAAGAGAGGCACTCCCAAACGCAGCTGAAAATAGTCTAAATTGATATAATTTTTATGAAGAACAATACAGTTATTAGTTATTTGAAAAGCATCCAGAACCTTTGATCAAGTAATTCTACTTTTTAAGGTCTGTTTTATGAAATTAAATTGAAAAGAAGACAAAAATTTATGCCAATGCCATTTATTACTGCATCGTTTATAACCAGTAAAACACTGGACACAGCACAAATATTCAACTTTAGGAAATGATTCAATATGATCCTCATATATTTATATAAACTATAAAGATTTTACAAAGATTTTTTAATATTGTGAACAACTGTATATGAAATGATATTAATAACAAAACGTACACAAATATTCACTATATTCTCAACTACACAAAATGAACTTAAACCTGGAACAAAATATTTCAAAAAGTTGAGAGTAATTCCAACTTTCTAGAAGTATTATGAGAGATTTGATTTGTTTTTGCTTTCTCTGTTTTCAAAACAAATCTGTATCACCTACTAGCATAGAAAGGAACATACAGAGAAAATGTTTGAAACATTTCGGAGGGAAAAATTTTTTTAAAAAAAATTTTAATTTTAAAAACCCCGTGGCCAGGTGCTTAAGTTTGCACGCTCTGCTGCGGCGGCCGAGGGTTTTGCCTGTTCAGATCCTGGGCACGGACATGGCACTGCTCGTCAGGCCACGTTGAGGCGGCATCCCACATGCCACAACTAGAAGGACCTGCAACTAAGATATACAACTATGTATGGGGGTGATTTGGGGAGAAAAGGCAGAAAAAAAAAAGAAGATTGGCAACAGTTGTTAGTTCAGGTGCCAATCTTTAAGAAAAAAAATAAATTATCTTCTTGTGAGCATTAGTATAACAATAGGTAAAAGTGATTTCAAAAGTTTGGTTGAAAAATCCTACTTCTTTTTTATGTAAGGACTCACTAACTGGTTTTCCCTTAAAATTCTCTTCAAGGATTTTTTTTTATTCTGAAAATCTGAGTCATCACACATCTACTTTTTTCCCTTTTGCCCTCGCTTACCAGGAAATGCAAGGTCAAGCATCATTCTGAGAAAAATAATCATGTTTTTCTGCTAATATAGTCATCTACCTGCCTTGCCTATTGCTATTTTCAATATATTTTAATCTTCTTAAATATGTTTTATAACAGATTTGTTATAGCAGATGCTGCCACATTTTTTTTTTTAACGTATCATGTAGAATATGCAAAAATAATTTAAAAGAATTGGCATGATGATGAGAAAAGTTGAATAGTTAATTCAGGACAAAAGTTTTCAAATTACTGAAGGTTTAAAAGTAAAACTAAATTTAATCACTGTTTTCTATTTGAAGTTTTGGATTCCAGGTAAATATTGGGGTTTTTAAGCATAAAGGTTTCAAGAGTGACTAGAAAGGGAGGACAGGAAAACCACTTTCTCTGCAAGAAAAATTGAGCTAATTGCATGTATAGAGGGCTTGTAACAGGCTATCAGTTGAAGTGCTTCTGATTATACCACTTGTCTATGTAAAACTGTTCCTCTGTGGCGGCTTTCTATTGTGAGTAAAGAATTTCTATTCTTTTGTACTAATTCTTGAAAAATTCTTCTCTCACTGGTGTGAAAAGCTTTCTACCAAGTAACCAAGTGAGCCATTTGAAGTATAGAGTAGGGTGGCTATATTTCACCACCTTCCCTCGTCATGCTGTGGTCCGACGTTTTCTGGGTAAGGTGATGACTTATAGATGCCAAGGCTCTATTTCCGTCAATTCTCTTAGGAAACGACTCTTCAGGAAATTTTTCTCAGCCTATATTATCATCATTGTCTGCTATCAAAATGTGCTAGCCTTTTTCTACCATAATTTGATCACTTCTCAATTACAGCACATTTTGAATATTCTTGCATCTCTGTGCTATTGTAATAGCATATCATTTCCTTGTCTTTTAGAGTAAATCTATGAACTTACTTTTGAAAACTGCTTTGAAAAAAATCTTCCTAGAGTAGAATTACGTATTTGTTTATACCGCTCTCAACAGATGACAATAAAGTTTTAGGAAGTTATAAATCTATCCCTATGAATGTGCACATGCTTTGATTGCAACACAAATTCTGGAAAACACTAGCGTGGCTAGGAAGATTAACATGAATCTTGTCAAACTTAAATTCTGCAAGGGACAAAAGAGAGATTGTTATTTAGTGGATGGGACTTTGAGTGCTGTTGGTCACCCACAGGGAACATAAAAACTTCAGTACTTTATTAGTGATAATTGAGTTAAATGTTTATAATTGTTTTTCCAAAATGAACGAAAGTCAGGTTGCTCTGTTGTTACATGAACTGGCTTAGGTTACTAATATCTAGAGCTTGGAATGTAGTAAAAAATATTTTTGTGAACTGTTCATTTTACCTTTTTTATACTTTAAATATAAGTTGATTAAAATAATTTCAAACACACATAATACATAATCTCCTTGTGAAAAATCAAGACACTGTAAGATTAAAGAAAATGTTGACAACCAACTTAAATTCCTGGCTCCCCCAAGAGGTGCTCACCATTATCAGTTGAGTTTGCATCCTTCCTTCTGCTTTTTATAGATTATGTTTATACATATATATATATATACAAAATATATGTAAAATACTACACTAAAATTAACTCAAAATAGATTAAAGACTTGAATGTAAGACCTGAAACCATGAACCTTCTAGAAGAAAACATAGGCAGAATCCTTTTTGACATCAGTCTTAGTAGTATCTTTTCGAATATGTCTCCTCAGGCAAGAGAAACAAAAGAAAAAATAAACAAATGATATTACATCAAATTAAAAAGCTTATGCATGGCAAAAGAAATCATCAATAAAATGAAAAAAGAACCCACCAACTGGGAGAAGATATTTTCAAATCATATATCTGATAAGGAGTTAATATCCAAAATACACAAAGAACTCATACAACTCAACAACAAAAAACAAACAACCCCCCCCCCCAAAAAAAATGGGCAGAGGATCTGAACAGACACTTTTCCAAAGAAGATATACAGATGGCCAACAGGCACATGAAAAGATGTTCAGCATCACTAATTATTAGGGAAATGCAAATCAAAACCACAATGTGATATCATCTCATGCTTGTCAGAATGGCTATTATTAAAAAGACAAGAAATAACAAGAGTTGGAGAGGATGTGGAGAAAAGGGAATTCTCATATACTGCTGGTGAGAATACAAACTGGTGCAGCCACTATGGAAAACAGTATGGAGATTCCTCAAAAAATTAAAAATAGAACCATTACATGATCCAGCTACTCCACTTCTGGGTATTTATCAAAAGAACAGGAAACCACGAACTGGAAAAGATATTTGCATCCTTATGTACATTGCAGTATTATTCACAATAGCCAAGACTTGGAAACAACCTAAGTGCCCATTGACAGATGAATGGATAAAGATGTGATACACACACACACACACACACACACACTAGAATACTACTCAACCATTAAAAAGATGAAATTTTGTCATTTGTGACATAAATGGACCTCGAGGGTATTATACTAAGCAAAATAAGTCTCAGGAAGGAAGGCAAATATCATATGATTTCACTCATATGTGGAAGATAAAAAACCAACAACAAACACATAGACACAGAGAATAGATTAGTGGTCACCAGAGTGAAGGGTGTGAGGGAAGGATGAATCGGGTAAAGGTGACAAATGGCAACTAGACTTTTGGTGGTGAACACGATGTAGGCTATACAGAAGTTAAAATATAATGATGTACAGCTGAAATTTATATAATGTTATAAACCAATATTATCTCAATAAAAAAATAAAGACAAAAGTGATAAATAAATAAATGTAAAACAAAATGTAAGACACTATATATTTTCATATATATAGGTAAAATACTATATGCTTTCCAACGTACACAAAAATATATTGTATTTTACATATTTTATATATACATACATAAATCCACAAACATCACAATAGCAATATAAGAATATACCTGCTGTCACTGAGAATAAGCTTTTTTTTTGGTGGCCATTTTTCTTTCATCTTCCATGAATTACTTACACAAATATTTCCTCCATTTTTTCCTGTAAGGGTGTTATCTTTTGCATGTTGATTTGTGAAGCTTTTTGTATATTCTTAATATTAGTATTCTCATATTATCTATGTTGCAAATATTCTTATATTTTTATTTTATATCATAAGATGTCTCTTGCTGTACATAAATTTTAATTGTAATGTTAACTTTTTCAATTTTTTGCTCATAGGTTTTGGCTGTTTGACTTATTTTAGAAGGGCTTCTCCAACCTAAAAATCATATAGATATTCTTCTATGTTATCTTCTAATAGTTTTATAATTTGCCTTTACATAAATGTCTTTAATCTAGTTTTCATTTATTTTTGAACTGTGTGAATAAAAAACCATATCGTAAACTTTTTGTAAAATATATAGCAACTCATTCTGTTATTTACTGAATAACCCATTCTCCATACTGATTTAAAATGTCCTTTTTATAATATTTTAAATTCAGAAAAAAGAAGAGAGACGCTAACATTTCTGGACTCTTTATTCCATTTGTCTATTTGCTAAAATCTTTTCAATTAATAATTGCTTAATTCCTGTTTAATTACCATAGTTCTTTTTAATGCTTTGATGTTAATAAAGCAAGCTTCCACCACTGTTTTCTTTCAATATTGTCTTGGCTATTTTTTCATGTTTATTTTTACTTGTAAATTTCCATCAGCTTCTCAAATTCAATAGAAAGAAATCTATTGGTTTTGAATGGTTTGATTTTAAGTCATAGATTTGCTTTATGAGACTTGAAATATTTAAAATGATAAATTTTCTCACCCATAAAATTTTCTATCTCCCCATGTATGCAACACTTCTAAAATTCCTTAAATAATGTTTTAGATATTTTTGAATTTTAAACCTGAGTTCCGTGGACACTACTCATTAGCTTTTTTCTTAGGTGCTTTATGGTTTTGTTTTTGGTATTGCTATTAGTTATTTTTATTTGGATTATTAATATTGCATTCCCTAGTTTGTTAAGTTCACATGTAGGGAAGTAATGACTTTTGCACGTTGATATTTTATGTAGCCACCTTGTTGACTAAGCCTGTAGTTTCAACAGCTTGTCGGCTGGTTCTCTTGGATTGTCTGTGTGAGAATCATCTTCCAGAGGTTGTCACTGTTGCTGTTGTTTCATTGACTGGGCCTCTGGTGACCCGTTAAACAGTAACAGTAATAATGGTCCTGCTTTCTTGTTCCTCTTTTCCACAGGAAAACTTAACTTTCAATGGTTAAGGTTTTACTATGACACTTATTTTCATAGATTTTTGTAAAAATCCTTCATCAAGACGATGATAAACTTTCTAATTCTTGTTTGCGAAGGAATGCCTTTTAAGTTTTATTTAAAAGGCTTTTTGTATCCAAAAAGTCACTATTGTGCACTGTACCGACAGATTTTGGTTGTTGAACCATTGTTACACTTCTGGGATAAACACTGGATGTTCATGATATATTTTAACTTCATGCATTGCTTGATATTATTTTGAGGTGAATCTAATTTCCATTGGACCATTATTTCCTAGTAAACAGTCTCTTCCAGCCTCCTTCTCTGGAAGCTTTTAGGATCAGTCTTTGTCCTCGGTGTTCTAAACTTGGTGCTCCGACAACTTTCTCCAAATCCTGCTGAGTGCTTGCAGGGGTCATGTGCTTTTAATCTGAAGACACAACTTTTTCTAATTCTAAGAAATTTTTTACGGTAATTTCACTTAATACTATTTATTACCTCCTCTCCACTCTCTTCTTCTGAATCTTCTAGTATACGAAGTTTGGGATATGAGATTACCTTACCTTCACACTTTTCATCTCTTTTTTTTGTTCTACATTCTCGAAGAATTCCTCTGTTCACATTTTTTAGTGCATAAATTCAGTCTTCAGCTTCAAGGACCACTCTGCTCTCCTTAGTGCATGTATATTAAATAGACTGTTGACTAATTTTTATCATCTGTATAATGTAATGGATTAATTTTTAGGTAGCAATATCCTCTTGCAACTCTCTGTGCTAAAATATACTCAAATAAGAAATCCTTTCTGCGTGTTCTAACAATTCTGCTTCTTTGGGTTTAAGTTCTTCCGTTTATCACCTTTGTTGTCTGTCTTTCATGGTGAAGAATTTCCCTGCATACTTTGTGAGTTTTTATCGTGTGTTCCGTCTTAGAGAGGAGACTGTCTGTTAGAATGCCTGCTGTAGCACTTCCCTGTTTTTCTTTGCTATATTGCAATCCTGCTTTTGACCGAGCACTGAATTTTAACATTAACTGACAGAACAACTTATAGAAAGATAAGCTGGGTTCTGTGACTCACGTGCTGCCACTTTAGCTTTTCTGAGAATTTGGATGCACTTTTGGCCTTTAAATGAAATAATGAGGTAGAAAAGAATATTTACTCTGCTTGGAAAACAAAGACAAATAACTCCTTACAGAACTTTGGGTTGCATATTATCACCGCCAGAATCTAGTATAAAAAAGAGCAGCTCCAAAAAATCCTGCTATAAAAGGAAATGTCATGGTGGGGATGTTTTGCTTCAGAACAGAGGTTTTTATTTCAAGAGGTTGTTTTCGTTAGGCCCACTCCACGAAAAGGAGTTTGGTAGGAAAGACGGAATCCCATGACATTCAGAATATTAGCTCTTAGCAGAGTCATGGGGAGAAAATCAATTTCAACATGAATTAGTCTAAAATTAGGTGAGACTTAACTTTGCAAGACCTATGCCATCACGTCACTTAACCTCCGTGATCCCTCACTGACTTATTTAGAAACTGAGACTGATCACAGTAACACACATACCACAAGGCTTGTGAGGACTAAACGGGTAAATACACGTGATTTTATTTTCTGCAAACTGTAAAATCTTCTAAAAAGTCATTTGTCACAATGTAGGCCCTGACTATATAACAGAATATAAATATTATTAATTATTAAATTAATTTATGTTATAAAATGCAATTTTGACATTCACGTTTGCTTTTGTGTATAATCATCTCTTTCTAGCCCATCTCTATTTTGTACAGAGATGGATAGTTAACTAATATTCCCTTAATGTCCTTAGTATCCCAATCTGAAGTTTCAATAAGTCACATGTCCCCATTTTGCTTGAACATAAGAATCTCTTTGGTTGCTTGTTACATGAATAACAATTTCTAGGGCTTCCTCTGGAGATTCAGATTCAACAGGGGTCCAGACAAATGTGTTTTTAATAAGCACCCAAAGCAAACTCTGTCGTCAGGGATATTTGGAAAACACTGGCTTAAGGAATGAGTTACAATGGTTTCCAACAAGAGTCACAAATTCATCTAGTATGAATGACAAAGGTAAAAAATTGTAACCCAGTAATAAACTGCACCAAATTTGTCTGAAGTCACCTCTATTTCCTCATCCCAATGAAAGACAAGTTAAAGTGCTTAGAAGAAACCATTTTCACGTCTTCTAGTCTGTGTTCCATTTATATTATCCCAGGTAGATGAAATTAAATCCTATTTCCTAAGACTTCCAAGTAAGAAACATTTTCCTTCCTTGTGATAACCCATTCCAATATTTTTTTTCAACTGTCCAAAAGCTCTTTGTTATATCTGGCTTAAAGATTTAAGGCATATCACTTCATTGTTAATAGATTAGCATTACTGCTGGAATGCAAAGAATTTTATCTTAAATCTTAGCTCTTAAATCTTACTAAGCTCACACAATGTCCCCAAAATCCTAAGCTACTCTTCAACCCTCCAGAAGCTCACTGCTTGCTAAAATGGGCCAAAAAGTTCAAAGAAAAGAAAAGAAAAAACCTGTATCCTGCATCCACCTAAACATCTCTGCTGAGCTTGCTGTCAGGAGCACACGCACAGGGGCAGAAAGGGTACGTGTTCCAAAAGACAAATGATTAGCATGAACGTACCATGCTCCAACCTTTAGGAAAACAGAATAGCCAGGAGAATCTAGAAAAACTGTGCAGCTGTTTCCAGGAGATTTTTATTTATAATTTCATAAACAGTGCAATGTGCCAAAAATATCAGTGGAAGGTACTCATTTATTTGCATGATTGTCTTAAAGTCCTGTCTGCAGCAGTGACCACTAATGAATATGCAAAACGTTTTCAAGGTTCAACAGTTTTCAGATAGGCTAGTGGCAAACAACCTTGACTGCGTTTGCTCTCAAGGCCCTATTTAGAGGGCTAGAGCCACTGACATGGTGCCAGTCTTGCTGGCACAGGAGAAAAATTGCCTTGATTGTGTTCCTGTCTGCTAAAAAGCCTAGGCAGTTGTATTCAGCTCCTTTCTCAATAGCAGCCTCTTCAAGAGGTTGGCGTGAACCAGCCATTCTGAGAAGGCCTGTTTAAATCTTCGACTGATGAAAAGAGGAGAGTGGAATGATTTGCCATTCAGACTTGTGGAATGGGAGGCAACATTAAAATTTAAGATATTCGTGGGTAACCACACATGAAATTTTATTGTGTGGTTTTGGTTCCTGCGTTTTCGGCCTGTATTGCAGCTGGAGATCTTTTATACATTTAGATATGTAAACCCACCGTACATACACCAAAAGATCCATGACTGTGGCTAGGATAGCTTATTCGCTTCTGAAGTTGTTGCATATTGTAACATATCATACACATAATGAAAAGTGAAAAAAATATAAATGTACAGCTCCATGAACTATCCCAAAGCCAATTCCTGTGTAACTATCACTGGCTTAACAAATAACACTGCTAGCCCTGCTGGAGTCCCCTTCGTGCCCACTCCCAGCCAGTGTTCTTTCCATCTCCTCAAAGGGAACCATATCCCACCTTCTAACACTATAGTTTAAACTACTTTGTAAAATTTTATATCAATGAAACGACACATGATATACATTTTTATATCTGACTTTCTCCCCCAACACTGTCATTGTGACATTCGTCCCTGTTATTGGATGTGATGGTAGTTCCTTCATTTCCACTCCTGTGGAGTATTTCCTTGTCTGACTATAATACATTTATTTATCTATAGCACTGCACAGTGGACATTTGTTTTTTCCAGTTTAGGACTATCATGAATAATGATGCTATGAATATTCACTTACACGTCTATTGGTGCACACACACACATTTTTCTCCGGATAGAACTAGGAGTGAAATTGCTGGATCATAAAGTATGCAAAAGATCAGCTTCAAGAGGTGCTGCTAAGTATTTTTCCAAAGTGGTGACACCCCCATTCACAGGCGGAGCAGCAATGTAGGGGGATTCCCATTTCTCTACATTCTCAGCAAACCCTAGGAGTGTTGCCTGCTTTAACTTTAGTAATGCTGACGGTCGGGCAGTGGTACAGAGTTTGTTCTTCCCTCATCTCCAACGAGGTTGAGTTCCTTTCAATATGTTCACTTAGTCATTTGAATTTTCTGGTCAAATCTTTTGCCTATTTTTATATTGGTTCATCTTTTTCTTATTGATCTGTATATTTTTTTTCATTCTTACTACGCATTCTTTGATAGCTATATATATTTAAAATTCTTTCACTCTGTGGCTTATCTTTTCACTTTCTTAATAGTGTTTTTTGATTAAAATGTTTTTAATGTTAAGATAGTCCAGTTTATTAATTTTTCCTTAATGGTTGGTGTTTGTGTGTCCTATAAAGATGTCTTTCCCAGGCCAGCTTCAGTGGCCTAGTGGTTAACTTCGGCACGCTCCACTTTGGCAGCTCAGGTTCAGTTCCTGGGAGCAGACCTACACCACTCGTCAGTGGCCATGCTATGGCGGTGGCTCATATGCAAAATAGAGGAAGATTGGCCACAGATGTTAGCTCAGGATGAATCTTCCTCAGGAAAAAAAAAAAAAGATAGCTTTCCCTATCACAACTTACTCTCTTATAATAATTTCTAGAAACTTTATTGATTTGCCTCTCAATTTATGTATCATGTGAGGTGGGTCATTTCTTTTTTGAGTGTTTTTTTACAAATAGAATTCATTTGAACCAGCACCATCTATTGGAGAGGTGGTTTTTTCTCCATTGCAATGTGCAGTGACCCTTTCTTTTAAAGTGAGTGTCCTTCCAAGTATAATTCCAATTCTGGGCTCTCAATTTTCTTTACAAGTCCGTTTGCCTATCCTCATGCCAATTCCACACTTTCCTATTAGAATAGCTTTATGATACACCTTGATCTTGGGTTTTCACCAAGAATGCTTGGCTTACACTGGCAATTTGTATTCCCATGTAACTTGTGTGATCAGTTGTCATTTCCAAAGAAAATCTGTTGAGATACTGACTGGGAGGGTACTAGATCGACAAGCCATTGCTATAGAATAGATAACTTTAAAATAGTGAAATTAAAGATACATAAAGATGGTCTATTCCTCTGCTTACTTGTTATTTCTTTAATTTCTCCCAGTACTTTTAATTGTAGAGCTCTGTAGTTTTCTATGTAATGAGCTTGCCCATTTTTTAAACATTTATTCCTCTGTATTGGACATTTTTTAGATGCTAATGTAAGTGGTAACTATTTTACTGTCTTATTTTCTACATGTGTGTTACTTATATCTACATATAATGCCCTGGTGTTTTTCTACTAAACTTATATCTAGCAACTTTGTTATACATATTTACAAATTCTAGTAGTATATCTTAAAGATTTTCTACACAAATAATCATATAATTTGGAAATAATGAAAGTTTTATTTCTTCTTTTCCTGTACATATTTTTATTTGTTTTTATATTTTTTGCCTTATTTCACTGACCAGGACCTTCAGTGTGATAACAGACATCTTTGTGCTATCATCCTGAAAGAAAAAACTTTCAAAATTTTACCACTAAGCTGATGATTGCTGTGGAATTTCTTAAAATATATCTTATAAATAAATGTACTTTATCAAATGCATTTTTAGAATCTATTGAGATGATTATTAAATTATTAATAGTTTGTTGGTATAGTAAATTATATTGGTTCCTTTTGATTAATATATTTTTAACAGCTTTATTAAGACACAATGTGCATGCCATAAAATTCATCCATTTAAAGTGTGCAGTTTAATGGTGTTTAGTATAGTTATAAAATTGTGCAGTTATTGCCATAATATAATTTTTAAATATTTTTATCACTCCAAAAAGAAATCTCATCCCCACTAGCATTCACTCCCCACCCTCACCTGCCCTGCCTTAGACGAGCACTGACACTTTCTGTCTCTATAGAGTTTCCCATGCTGCAAATTTCATATAAACGGAATCATGCAAAATGTAGTCTTTTGTGACCAGCTTCTTTAACTCAGCATAATATTCCACATTATAGCATGCATCAGTTCTTTCCTGTTTGTTGTCACTGAATACTGCTTCATTTTGTGGATACACTTCACTTTCTTTATACATTCATCGGTTGATGGGCACCTCGGTTGTCTGCACTATTTGTCTGGGAGCATCAGAAATGATTCATGTTGGGAAGCCCTGTTGTACAGAAATACTTTTATATTCTATTAACAGAATAATATTATATTAACTTCTATATATTATTAATCCAACAAATGACACAACTTTCTCATTGGACCTCCTAGTTTGGATTAAGCTGATTTTATTTCTACTATATTTTCCTGAGTGTTCTGGGTTTTCTTGTCTTTGCTCACCCCTTTTCATTTTCCTTTCCTTCTGTTAGACTGACCAAGTTTTCCTTGTCTTTCCTTTCCTCTGCTCCTCTCTTTTCCTAACTGTTCTGGAGGTTCTGTATTATATTCCTCTATGTGGGTGAAGTGTTACACTTAAACTTTTAAGCCACATACTCAAATCTTTCCAATAAATTCTACGAGATTTCTATCTTCCTTCCAACCCTGACAACACTCTCAGCATGTTTAAATTACCCAATACCAGACACATCTTATTTAACTTGAGTTGAATTTACTAGCTTTTTTAAAACATTCAAAAACTATTACTTTCTCTATTTCACTATCAGACTATGCCTCTTTCCTACAGAAGTCAATGACTTTATGTATAAATTTTCTCCTTTTTTTTTTTTTACTTTTTAGAGAAGCACAATATTCTTAAATCCTAAAAAAAATAAAATAAAAATAAAAAAAATAAAAAAGTATCTCTCAGGCAACTGTCACTTCCATTTATAGGCTTCTTCAAATATACGTACCAGTCATGAAACCCAATACAAAATAAATGTTTAAATTTGAGCAGAATTTCTACCATTATCAAAATCTGAGTACATAGAAGCTCTGAGAGAAATGTTTCATTAGATACTTGAAGGCACACAGTAATAATAATGGCTAATGCTTATATAGGACTTACGGTGTGCCAGGCACCGTCTTACTGTTCTAAGAAAGTTCCTACGCATATAATGTAATCCTCTCACCAACCGTATGAAATAGGTTCTATTATTATACTATAATTCCAATTTTACAGATATGGAAACTAGCACAGGAACGTTAAATGAATTGTCCAAGTCACCTAGTTTGCAAGTTTCACAGCTGGAATTTGAACCTAGGCAACGTGTCTCCAAAATCCTTGTTCTTAAACTTTTATCTAGTACATTACCAAAGGAATAATTCACAAAAGTCAGTGCCTCTGTAACTAATATCAACCATTAGCAGCACATGCTTGAAATAAGAATATACGAATGTTAGTATCAGTATTTTTCCTAATGGCTTGTAACAGCTAATTGAAACAGAAAGCAGACATCAGTGAGCTGAGGCCAGTCTAAAGAAGCATTTTAATTTTAAAACCAAGGTGTAGAGGCTTTGCACTGCTTTTAGAAATTCCTTTGTTTAAACTTTCAAACATTAAATTCAAATTTAATGCTAAATTTAACATTAAACTTAGGAATTCTTCTTTTAGACCTTTAAATGTTACATTATCTAAAAATACAGCCCTTGTAATCAAGAAGGCATAAAAATAAACGCCCTTGAATTGGCAAGCTTAGCTGTAACAAACAGTAATAGTGATAATGAAACTCTGGTCTATGACCATCTAGTCCTGCTCAGGGATCAAGCACACCCCTGACTACCTGCAGATGCTGAGTCACAGATAATGACCCCCTCTGAAGGGGCATAACCACGATTCCCAGTCAAGCTCTCAGATGCAGCCACTGATGGAACCGTCTGTGTTGTCAGTTAGCCAGGCAGTGGCAGTGGGAGCAGGAGACCCAGCACTCATATCACCCTGGCTCCGGTTACTCTGACAACCTTACCCTTGCTGTAGACCAACAGGAAATTCAACTCAGACTCAGCCACCGGTTGGGAAAGATCCAACTCCACACTCTCCCCTAATTCTCTCTGTTCCCAGGGGTCCATTCAGCTCTCTGATGGTAATCAGTCTTCTAGTTGCAGGTCCATGGAGGCCCAGGGAGATCAAATACTGTCAAAGATAGGAATTCTGAGAAAACACACACTTGAACTCCTCTAAGTAAAAGAACCGTCAATGAGCAAGGGGAGAAGTTGTGTGGCGCCATCTTCATCTGAGAGGCTGTGACTCCACCTGTGTACATACCTTTCTCTTCCTCAGCCTTCCCATTTAAAACACATGGCACCATTTCCAGCCAGTGTGCTTGAAGAAAAACTAATGCAATGACTGTAAAATAATTTTCAAAAATATTTATTGCTCTAAAATATTCAGTGAGATTTATTTCCTTTCTTGCAGAATAATAAGTCCCTATTGTACATGCAATAGCATATTTCAGATACATTTTGTTGCAAATTCAGCACAATTTTGAATATTCATATTGCCCAACAAGCCATTTATTAGAGCTTTCATAAAAACACTTTTTAATCTTCTACACACAGCATAAATCTCGTCTTTTATATGAATTCACTAAAGTTGTATTCAAATAGAGTAATTATCCTTAAGTGTATATGCTTAAAATATGTCTAGGATATTTGTGTATTAAAGCTGGTAGGTTCTGACTGCCTTTATTTTGATGGTGAGTTCTGAATCCTCTACATTTAAGAGGAAATGTGTTTTCAAGCCCCAAAGCTAGGAATCTTTTTAAAACATATTGAAAATGAAGTTGTATTTCCCTGGTCTATTTCAGTATACAGTAATTTGTAAAATAAATACTCCAAAGCGGTTTGACTTCATAACAGTAATTGCTTAAAAACTGCCCCAAGATTAGGCCTGGCATTGCAGATTTTGTCTGGTGGCCAATTATGATGCTTCTCTTAATGTTCTAAAACACTGTCTATAATGAAAATGCCAACTTCTCTGGGTCCATATGAATGAAATATTGCAAATTAAAGTATGCAGTTGATGTGAAGCCTCTCCTATGAAATACAATGATTGCTATTTGCCAATATATTTTCAAAAATATATGAGCAACAAGAATTGGTATGAATGCTTAGGGACCACAAGTAAAATTATTGTTGAATTCCTCATAACCCAATCTTTTATTATATTGTTGCATTTGGTGACTAGTTCATTATGAGTTACATCAGAAAGTAAGAGGACCTTCCCTAACTCAGCGATGTACTACACACCATCATTATTTATTAGGGGCTTGGATACACTTACTTACTCTCTGATTCTTGGTAGACATTTCACTATAATCTATAAAGGAAGTAGAATTTAAAACAGAGATAGTTCATCCAATGAGAAAAAGTGGAAATGCCAAGAGCACTGTATCAGAAGCCTATTTACCCACTTCAAATTCTGAACATTGATAAGAACATGTCCTACGACCTGCCCCAGCAGTCCTTTCCACAGACTCAAGGGCAAAAGAAACAGAAAGATTACTGGGAAAACAATGTCTTGTGCACTTAAGCTTGCCTCTTCTCTTGCTATTCCACTCTCCTGTTCCAGGGGTGACAAGACCAAACCATACGTGTGTTTAGAAAGCATCCAAGTAATACTAGTAAGTCAGGGGAGGTCTTTCACTTACATTGTATTGTACTCAAAGTGCATAGAGTCTCAAAATTCTGGGGAACAATTTATATAATACAGTACTCTCTGTGCTAGAAACTGTCATTTACATAAAGAAACAGCATTACCCTGAATCTTTAACTCTTCTCTGGAAACATTCTTTTCTTATAGAAGAAGGGCTTGAAATCAACTTATCATTTCTTATTTTCCAAAAACATGTTAATCAAGAAGGAGTTAGTCATTATGGAAAATATTCTAGTCACTGGAAGTTTAAAAAAAGACTAAAATATGTGACCTCTACCACTGAAGAAACATATCTAGTTGCTTAAAAAAAGACATACAAAAATGACTAGAAAATAATTAAAGTCTAGTGTGTATTAGGACACACAGTATGGTTTCCAACCATCCTTCCTATAGGAATTTAGCAAGGAATGGAAGAGTTTAGTCTCAAACTGTCAGAGAAGGAAAGTGTTGGATGGATGGGTGGAGAGGCAAAAAGATATTCCATGTGGAAGGGAGACCACTTGGAAAATGGTACAAAATGGGAATGAGCACACAGGAGACTGAGGTGAACCAATGAGATGAAAGCAGACAGCTTCAGCAGTAAGATGTTCGTGATAGTATCTAGTTAATGGACTGTGTTAAATGTCACATGAGAATCTGTAAAGACAAGCAAACCACCGAAAGGAGTGAAGTAGGAAAATGACAAGCTGTCGGCTTTGTCTGAGAAGGTTAATCGGGAAGCAGAGGAAAGCAGGGTATGAGGAAACTAACGCTTGCACTGGGCACCTTAAACGTATACAACACACTGGCAGAGTGCACGCTCCACAGGAAGTGTGTCTGGGCTGGACTCCCAGCAGCTCTACTTCCTAGCTTTGTCGCCTAGGACACATTTCTCAAATCTCTGTGCTAGAGTTTTCTCATCTAAAATTTCACACAATAAAGTACCTGGTTCATTGGGTTAGTATGAATATTAAATGGATTAATACAGGTTAAACACCTGGATTGGAGCTGGCACATCATAAACACTCAATAAAATGTCACTATTATTAATATTATTAGTAGTAATTTCATGTACATGTTGCATATCCACACACACACAATTTTTTATATTAATTCTCTCATATTGTAAAAATTGTTATCCGAGGACGAAGGATCATGAATTTTTCAAAATTATGTCCACAGAAATTTTCAATGTGCTAGTCATAGAATAGGTATGCTATAAATATTTCCTGAAGAAAAAAAATCAATATAGAAAGGGAGAGATAGGCTAATATTGGATACTGATTATTAAACTACTAGGAGAAAAGTTCACGAGGGTAATGAGATTGCATCAATTCTGTTTCCATCCCCCGAGAACTTAGAGAAATATGTTGAACTGCTGCCCACAATGTGTTCCAAGGAGATGTATGAAAAATTCCTGAAATTATGCACAAAACCAAAGTGACAGCTTAATTAGGCTAGGTCTCCCCAACCAGACGTAGAGTCACACAGGAAATTTAAGAGGAGTCAGGAAAGCTGAAGAGATGAAGTGGGAAGGGGACTCTTCAAAGAGAATAGAGTCATGAGTCTTCCAAAACATATGTAAAGGCAGAGACATAGAGATTTGTATGTGGGGAGATGAATAATGGGGACAGTTACTCAGAGAAGAGAGAGAAGTTTCACCCTCTCCACAAAGAGGTATCTGTGTGTGTGACCTATGAATTTCAGAGCAAATGTGAGCAAACAGCATATAGCTATGGAAACATCTAGATTAACAAGCCACCAGTGGATCCCACTAATGTGGGAAGCAGATGTCTTGGGTCAAAACAAGGACATAAGAACCAGGAAGAATAGTGCAGGTGAGGTGCAGCCTGCCTCAGGAATGCTCCTTACATTCATGATCTCACTGTTCAAACCTCCAGTTGCCGGAACAAAGTGAAAGCAATTCCAAATACAAGGAGCTTGACGGCATGCCTGAGATGGCAGGTCACCGGAGGTGCTGCTGGCTTAAATTTAGTAGATAGTATGTTTTCTTTCAATTCAACATCTTAGCATAACTTATATTCAGAATTCTTGTAAGATGGGGTGCATGGAAACAAAAGAATGGCAAATAATTCAGTACAATACAACTTTGCAATAAAATCACAAACTAAAAACAATTCTTTAGAATTTTTAATACAAGACTTCTGTGTCAGTGTTCATCAGCCCAGAGATTACCTATGTATACAAAGTAATGAATATGTAAATGAAACTACGTTGGAAAGATATGTCTGAGCTAGCAATCTAATCATTCTATAGATGCTACAAATTATGACTTCATGAGCACTGTATTTGCAGTTGGGCCTCTAAAGAGGAAAGAGAGGCTTCGGTGGTGATGGTCTGCTTGAGAAAGGAAAAGTTGAACATATCCTCATTTAAATATTCCAATGCCATTTCCTCAATGAGGCTTTCCGAAAACCACTCCTACGGAAAACAGGTGCTTTGCATTCATTCTATCACAGAACTTGTCTATGCATTAATAGCAATTTTATTTATCTTTTACCTGTTTGTTTTCATTTTCACCCAGTGGAATGTAAGGTCTATGAAACAGGATAGTAACTGTTTTGAGAGGCAATGCAGCACAATGATTAAGAGCACAGATTTCAGAGTAACCTCTAGAATCATAGCCTTGGCCACACTGCTTAAACTCTCTCTGTCAGTTTCCTCACCTATAAAACAGAGCTAATAATAGGATTAACACATTTTAAAATACATAATAACAAAGATACATCTGCTAGATACTAACTACTATATGTGTTAGCTTTTATTATTAATGTTCACCACTGTCTTCAATGCCTAGAATAGCGAATGAATGGATAAATATTCAAACACACGTATACACTCTGAACATCCTACTTCCTACTGAAATATGGGAATATTCATAGTCAGATGTTCTCTTTTAAATATTTACAACTGTTCAGAGTACCTGTATATGTCAACTACATACATGGAACACGAAGTGCCATCGTGAAGCCCGCACTGCGTTTGGCACTGTGGGGACCCATGCTTCAGCCAAATTCACCGCTTCCCAACAGTGGTCCCCAGAGTTATTACAAAGCCTCTTCAAGTCCATAGTATACCAAGTATAGTTGATTGACCAAATAAATCTGTCTTGCATTTATTTGACTATTTTTCAAATATGCATAGTTGTAATTTAAAAAGCATGAATGCATTTAAAACTACTACTTTCAATGGAATTATCATTGTTTTAGAGTTCATTGTTTTGTAGTTCCTTCATTGTTGTGCAGTTTCTTAGCAACTGATTCGAAAAATACAACTAGTGCCTTCCGGGATTCTGAAAACTTTGACATTTAAAAGAGGATCTTATGTTCAGAAAGGTTGAGAATCACAGGTCTAGGTCACGCTGCATCACTGAAATGTCATCTTGGCCTCCCCAGGCTCCTGGGAAGGCAGCAAAGGGCACTGGAGTCAAGGATATACAAAGATGAAGCACTCCTGCTAAGCCTTCTCTTCCAAAGGGCTCTGAGCATCATCACCTGAGTCTGTCTACATTTGTGAATCCTGTTTCAACAAAAAGGTCAGGCCTTTGGTCAGAACTTGTAAACCTTTGCAGGTGAAGCCTGCCTTCTTCTTCAGCATGGATAAATTGAGATTGAGAGAAGGTAGTTGACCACAAAACTCACACTGTTACAATGTTTCAAAATTTCAGTGTTGCCTTTCTAAATATTTGCTTTCATTAAGAGGCTCTTCAAGTAGGCGCTAAAATATGAACAACTTCACCCACTAATCATCCACCATCACTACAGCCACATTCCAACATCCATGCAACAAATACAGACACCTGTACTCTGCGAGAGACACTGGAGGTGAAATGGTGAACAGGGGAAACACAGTAAAGCCACTGTGGAACTCCTATATCAAGAGGAAGGCTCTGATGTCCTATTATATTCCAGTTCTCTGGAAATTTCTAAATAAAGAATACTACTATCAGAAAGACATAAATTCTGTATTATCCTCTTTTTTGTCTATGAGCATAATAATGAAAGATAATGTCGGAGCCCTTCGGTTATCTGCGCCATGATCAGTGGTGGAGACACAGCGTAGGCAGAGCCAAAGCTCTGGGTTCATGAGATCCTATTTCGCTCTTCTCCTTCCACAAACACAGGAAGACCTCATTTCCAAATTGCCCTTGCTATTAGGTCAGAGCTGTGTGACTAGTCTGTCAAGTAGGGACGTGAATGGATAAGCGTAAATTCTAGTCAGAACAAGAGAAGAGTGGGTATTTTTCCTCCACACACTCTCTTTTCCTGAAAACATTTAAGACCTGCTGCTAAATTCACAGGAATAAGAAATAAACATTTCCATATTAAGTCACTGTTATTTCATGTCCTAATTTGTTACACAACATATCCCTGCCTAACCCAACTAATACACAGTATGTTCTAAACAAGTGACTTTTCCAAATAAACTGAAGATTAGTCATTAAACAAAAGTGCATTGGCTGTAGAGTGTGATAAACATGGTTTTAAATACCAAGTTCATATCTTATGATTGAGATCTTTGGAAAATTAAATGACTTCTGAGTCTTAGTATGCTTTTTCTATAAAATGTATAGAATACTATATGCTACGCGGGATTATTATGAAAATTATCTTAGGTAACTAAATAAATGAATAAATGTGTGTCTATGTGTGTCTTCACACTCCTCTAAGTACACAGAACAGCTCAATGAATGCTAAATTCTTCTGTCTTGTATTATTTCTAATAAATATAACTTGACTAGAAATGAATCAAATGCTTAGAATAATAGTTTCAAGGATAAAAGGGACCTGAAAAATACCTAGTCCAGCCTCTTATTTTACAGATGGGCAAACTGAGGAAGAGAGAAGTAAATAGCATTGTCTATAGTGACATGTTCCTTTCCATTATATCGTCTGCTGTTGAATTAGCTAAAACAAAAAAGCGTGAAAAATTTTAATAAATTACTCACTTTTATGTTAGATACCATAGCATCAAATGTGGGATTTAAAGAGGTATTCACCTGCAAGGTTTACATTAAAAAACTCCTCAGTCTTGCCCAATCATTTTGAAATTAGAGGCATAGATGTTTCAAGCAGTGTCGAGGATGGTGACAATGAAGCAGCATTCTTTGCTCTATGCAAAGCCAACTGGCTTGTGTATAAATTGATGTACAATTGTGGCTTCATTCATGAATACTAAAGGCAAGTTAATTTGTGCGAGGAATGGAGCATAGAGGTTAAGAGTCTCACTGCTCACCAAGATAGACGTTGGTCTGAATTCCAGTTGCACCACCTTCCAATTCCAGGCAGCTCCACCACTTACTAGCTTTAGGACCCTAACTCTCAGTTTCTTCCTCTATGAAATCACGATAGGAGTGTTTGCTACACAGAATTTTTCTGAGTATTAAAAGAATTAATATTTGTAGAATCATTTAGCACAGTGTCTGGCAACTAGTAAGCACCCACTAATGATAAGTAACATGATGCAGAAAATCCATTTCTCTCAGTATAATCATACAATGGATATATCTGGGTATAAATATTCATACCCATATATATATTATGAATGAAAACATGTTACATCTGCTAAATAATTTACGTTTGTACTCTACGGAAATGTTGTTGTAAATGAGTTACCACATAGAATTTCACAGTTGTAAAACATGAATGAGATCTGAAATTATATAATACAGACTTGAAGATTAAAATTTGTATGAACTAAATTTTTAAAAATATTTACAATGTTTGTACAGCCTCTTAAAGCAACACATTAAATAGCAAAATTTTTCTCTGCCTTCTTAAGTACAATATAACCAAATTTCACATTTCATCAATTACTTACAATTATCATTATATCATCAATTATACATGCCATAGCTGCTCCTGATGTGGGATATCTGGTGTAAAGAATATGGGTTCAAAGACAGACACTTGCTTTCTATATAAAGTAGGTGATGAGCTTGCTTCTTGCTCGTTTGCATTTTTTTGTGCAATTGAAGTGAGTAACGTTGAGCCGTCTATCCTTCAGGGCAACAGAACACCACTAACTTTTTGAAGAATAAATTAATAAATTAAAGACTAAAGTAATCAGCTCTGAACTGTTTTACTTGCCCTCCAGAAAATTATCTTCTTTGCTTGTGCTTCCAAGATCTTTTGAATTGTCAGCACCATTCAAAACATTTCTTATGATTTCACCATGGATGTCATTTCTGATCGTCTCTATTGCTTCTCACACTGACTGCCCTCTCAATGCTTGAACCAAATGAACAAACTTGACGGTACAATTTTGAATTAGAGTCTGGAATAACTCTCAGTCCTGCATCAGCTGTGAGTTCCAAGATACGTTTGTGCCTTCCGAGCCACTGCTTTCTCCACCCCATCCTTCTGGGCTCCTTGCATGGGAATGAGGAACTGTCAAAGCCTCATTTACACCCTGGTTTCCTAAGACAGGATTTGGCTCCTCAGCTTCAACTATCACAACAGGGTTCTAAAACAATCCCGATTCCCCTAGGAGTTGGCCCCTCTGTGCCTTCTGCCAACCGCTGGCTAGAATCCTGCTTCAACCCAGGTGGACTCCCACACTCCAGAAAGCTCACAATTCCCGTCCACCTGTCTCCAAGCAGCACTGCTGCAGGGAACTGAGGCCATGGGGCCCCAACCCCCTGACTGGAATCTCAAGACATCACTGCAAGCCCAGATGGAGAACAAGTTTGTTGCATCCACGTGGATCCTAAATCGGATTCCTGCCTCCTTGTAGGCAAACCCTCCAGTTGCAGAGGTGGCTCTGGTCCTGGCACTGCCAGTTCCTAACTTATTTTTCTCTTGCAGCAGGCCAAACAACTGAGGACTTGTCATATCACATGACCTGCCCTACTAAGTTTATTAGAACAAATACTTTCAGCAGCCTAATGCGCTCTTGCTTCTCTCTCTGGCATCTTTCATAAATGCAATGTCAATGAAATGTACCCTCAGATGTCTCCAGTATTATTCTAGGATACTTTGAGCTCATTTCTAATGCCTCATCAGGAAAAATAAAATGGGATTGTCTACAGTTATGATACTGAGTTACAACAATAGAATCTGTATAGTTTATGCTGTACAAAGTCTGTTTGTGACACATTGTATTAGTTTGCTCAGGCCACCGTAACACAATGCCACAGACTGGGTGGCTTAAGAAACAGAGATGTATTTTCTCACAGTTCTGGAGGCTGTAAGTCCAAGATCAAGGTGTTGGCAAGCTTGGCTTCTCCTAAGGCTCTCTCCTTGGCTTGCAGATGGCCGCCTTCTTGCTGTGTCCTCGCACAGCCTTTTCATCCCTGATGTCTCTCTGTGCGTCCAAATTTCCTCTTATAAGGATACCAGTCAGACTGGATTAGGGCCCACTCTAATTGTCTCATTTTAAATTAATTGTCTCATTAAAGGCCCTGTCTCCAAATTCAGTCACATTCTGAGGTACTGGTGGGGGGGGGGGGTAGGGCTTTGACATAGGAATTTTGGGGGGAGGTAAGGACAATTTAGCCCCTGACACATGTGAAGTAATATCTTCTTCACAAGGTCTCCTTAGGATGCTAGCCAGAAGCAAGAGTCACCCATAATAGACCTCTGCTAGAGGTATATTAAGTGGCTGAAAAATTATTTCAGCCTTTTCATCTTGACCTCTGGGAATCTGTGAGATAATACTGACAGGCAAAATCAGTAAAATTTGACATCACATCCAATCTGACTTCTTGAAATGGGCTGGACAATAGTAAAAATAGTTACTGTACCATGATAAACCCATAGTTTCTAAATTATCTTTAATTGATGCTTCAGAAAGGAATATCCTAGTCTACCTGTGCACTCGTATGTTTTGTTTATGCTACAATTAATTATATTCCTTTAAATGTTTTAATGAACATTTCAAATTGTCAGATGTTTCATGTTAGGCTAGTATGGACAAACACAAGACGACTCCCAGACATGGTGCATTCACTAACAACTACTACTGGCATGAAATTCAACAGGATCTGAGAAAACATGATTCATTTTTTAATGATAAAATGATCAGGAAATGGTCACTATTCAAAAATGAATTCTATGAAAGGACACACTTTTATTCTTTGGTGTTTACAGATTGACTTTTCTCCCCATTGGCCAGGCCATTTTGAAATGTCAATGATTCCCATCCCTGGATTCAATCATTTCAATTAGATAGGGCACTGGCTAATCTTGGATGCGTTTGAATTTTAGAACGCACATAGTGGGGAGTCTGCTGTGATGCAGCTGGCACTGGGCAGTTCCATCTGTTGGCCCTGCTGAGCAGGCTGCTGTGATGCCTGCCTGGCACATAGACCTCTGGGGACCAAGAAGGAGAGGGAGCCCTGGATGCTGGTTCTTTGCTCCCACCGTGTTTCTAAAGCTTGCTCTGTTAGCACCACCGCCAGCTCCTTGTCTCTCCTGTCCCATGGCTCCTACTGTTTCAGCTCACTGCTGGGCTCAGCTTCTCTTTTGCTTTCAATCCTCATGCTGAAGTAGAACTTCACACACTGGTGAGAGTACATCTGTGGGAAATATTCCTGGAACGGGACTTGCAGGGACTGCTCCACACTTGTTCAACGAGTAGAGAAGAAGCCATGGCGACACGCCAAGAAAACCCTTTGCTTTCCCTTCACTGAGGAAAAAGCACAAGCTCCTCTTCTCTAAGTTACCTGAAGACACTGGTGGCTGTGGGACTGGTGAGAAATGGGGGGCAGTCCAGAGAGGAAGAAAAGAAGCAAAAAAGACAAAAGAGAGAGGGGGCAATCTGGAAGTTTTTCAGGCAAACGAGAGGAACAGTTGGTAGGGAGGAAAAATGCAAACTATGCCCAAGCACAATGACATCCACTTCCAAAATTAAAATTGTCTGCTGATTGTGGCTGAAAACCCACAATGCTTTTTTTTAATCTTATTTTCACTATCATAGTCTTCTCAAGCTGACATAATTACCTTTTGGGGTTTCATCAGCATTTGGCAAAATTACAGCATCTGCATTTCAAAAATGTTCCAGTTCCAGAAAGGAATCTAACGCATCTTATTTTTCAACCACATGGCAGGTAGTTAGCTATTAACAACTAACTTTTTACCTAAAGAGTGATATAATTAACCCAAATATGTTACATTCCCATTGCTGGATATCCTATTACTGATTTTTTGTTTTAAATCAGGCTTGACTTACTAATAAATTAGCATTTGAAATTATTACTTATTCAGAATCCTAGCGTCTTGCCAAATCCACCCAAGGTTCCCTTTCACATAGTAGCCGTCTGTTGTTCTCGCTCGATTTTGCCCTGCAGCAGGTGACAAGCCACGTGAGGACAGACATTGGAGAAAAGAAAAAGTAAAACTATCAAAGCAGATATGCTGCATCTTTCTTGAAAATCATTTATCTTTTGATGTCATGTTCACAAAGGAACTAAAGATTTGTGGCTGACTAGCAGGTGGGAAGTGTGGTAAAGTTGAGTGTGGTAGTGGATTCCTTGATCTCAATGACGATGGCGGGTGGGGAGGGGCTCACCATGGCTTCAGAGGAAGAGGAGGTCCTTACATTGTAGATTCAGAAGTTTAATTGGATCAAGTCAGTTGGGGAGATCAGGTCTTGGCAAAAGAAGAAACTGTACCAAATTCTGAATAGGTTGTTTTACAAATCTGATGCCAACTGGTTAATTTACAATCAAAAACATGCTCTTGAATGAAAGAACAATTTTCCCCAGAATGATGGTAATTTTTAAAAAATAATGGCTTACCAAAATGCAACAATGTGAGCACGGACTCAGCAAATAGGGTTAACGTGGTAGAAACAACAGCGCCTGCTCACAGAGCGTAGTCTCTGCCACGGCTACTGAACCCTGCCTTTGCGGTGGGAAGTAGCCACAGAGAAAGTGAGTAAACAGATGGGCAAGGCCGTCTCCCAGTCAAACCTCATGTACAAAGCAGGCAGCAAACAGGCCTGGGCTCGGGTCTACGCTACAAGTTATGCTGCGCACACGATCAAAACTCCCTGGGGTTAGAGTCACCCATTTTATGGGTGAAGAAACTGAGGCTCCGAGAAATTGACTTACCGGAAGTGACACAGGTGAATAATCCTAATGAATTCTTCAAACTGAGACTCCCTAGTTCAAGTCAATTCTACCACATCAAAACCGGGAAGCCTGGAGGTGACAAGATGAAAGAATCTAGAAAATCCTCTGTTTAACAAAGCCAGACTTTCAAATCTGTTGTGTTCTATAAATTTCTATTTGTAGTATCAGAAGCTGAATGTTAATTCACTTTCTCTTTGATTGTGCCCTCTGTCCTTCTTAATCCCTCCCTGGGGCAGATATATTCCTAAAACTAGCTAGGAAATTAAATGTGGATACACTATACACACATACGTACTCTTAAAAAATATAAATTCTATTACACACCATTACAGTATCTCCCACTATATTCACCTATTTTCATAATATTAAATTCCCATATTCCTAAAACATTTTTCATTGTTCATACTTTAAGTTATGTGCTTCCTGATGATCCAAAGAAATAAATCTGTAAGTCATTTCCAAATGGAAAGCAGAGAAATAAATCCTTTCATAATTCATGGATTCTTTTCGCAGCAATAACAGAGAACGGCACGTTTTCACTTCTTCAATAGATTATATCTGGATCCCAGTCCTCACTCCATAGACTTTCGCAAATAGGTAAGGGGGAAGGGTGCGTCCAGAAACTATTATGTAAGATAGCCAAGGTCGCATAATAACAAGTACATTTGGAATCCTTACATTCCCACACCCTGGATTAGAATTCGAGCCACTGAATTAACACACGGCACTTCTCCAAAACCTAAAAAGTCAAAGTTTCCGGTCTCTGAATGATAAGGGGTCATCTTATCTCCTTAACTTTCTAGAGTCAAGACTGAAATAATTTCTTCCTACTTATGGCATCACTATAACCATTTTCTCTGATCCATTCTATCATTTGACTACTTTATATGCAGAAAGTTCATTTCACAATTTTAATTTTTCAAAGCCCTTTTCTGAAAGCACATTAATTTATCCTCCTAATACTTTATCAAATGAATAAATCAAGTATAATCCCCATCAGTAGATGAGGAATCACACACACACGTTTTATGACATGTTCAGTGTACAAAGGACTGGAATTAGAATCCAGTTTCCTAAGTTTTGGACCAGCTCATTGCCATTATCTCAGAATCACTCATCTTCTTACATTTCTTCCACAATGTTTTGGTTCACCACATGAAGAATTATTATAAAAAGTTATATAGTCTGCTGTCTCTCATCTTTCTCTTTCCAAGTCCAACTTCAAATGCTAATATAGGGGTTAGAACTGCTGCCTTACAGGCTAAGCATCTTATAATTTTACAGTGAAATGTTCTTTGGGGAGTCATGTGACTATATCGTATTTGAATCTCTGTTGAGTCTTGTGGTAATGAGGGGTTTGCCCTAGTTACATTTCTAATTGGAGTTTTCTCTATAGCTACTTTTTTCTGACTCTTTGATCATTTTGTGATGTTTAACGCTTTCTAACATTCCTATTCATTAGATGAACTCAATAGTCCCAGAATTTTTTGAATATTGCTTCATATTTTGCCCACACATATTGACTAATCTGATTTTATTTTTCCTTTATTACTCTTTTCTTTTTGATATGCTTCTGTTAGGCTGTCCATTAATTTCTATACTAAATTTTATTATAAACTCTCATCTCACATCATGTTTACTCCTGAGTTACATCTTGCACTGTATCTTGAAAATATGACTATTTTTAAGCTCTGGAAACAAAAGATAAGACGTCATCTAAGCCATCTATGGTAAAGCTCTTTCTGGCTTAATTCAAATTATGGTATGTAGAGAATTCACACTGCAACACAGAATTGTTGTCTCTGTATATAGACTGACATATCAAATACACTATTTTTAAGACAGTTAAGTGTCCCCTGGTCATGAGGAAAAAAGAAATATATTGTTAGCAAGTGCTACTTATTGGGCAGCCAGATTGCAGCATTAAAAGTCCAGGAAGAACAGTAATTTCTGGGGAGCAAACATAGCTATACAGAAAGAAATTCTCCTTTCTGGGGAAACCTAAACACTTGTAGACCCCTCTTCTTAATGAGGTACTGAAAACACCTGGCCGGTCCCTCGCTCCATTCTGTATTGCTTTTCAGGGACCAGGACTTATTAGGTGAGGTAGGACCTGCCTTTTTCCCACCTTCCTCTTAGAGTTCTTTTGCATTTCCCATTGTAGCGCACCCTTTCTGCCTTGTTAATTACCTCAGACTAGTCAAGCAAAGTTCTCATTTTCTTAGTGAACAATGAGTAAACATTAACTGAAATGACATGAATATCTGTATTCATTTTTTCTATGAAAGCAGAGATGGAGCCTGTCTTTTCCACAACTAAACTATCAACGTCTAGCATAGAGTATACACATATATATGTGCTACATTTCTCTTTTAATAAAACATGATGGTTTCAGTCATAGCATTCTCATTTGTAAAATCTCTCCTACGTTCCCTTGGTGATATGATGGTATGAGCAGCAAGAAGGTCTTTCCGCTTTTTCACATCTGCTCACTGGTTCAAACTCCTCCTAATTTCCTTTTTCTCATCAACAAAATGGTGAGTAAATAAGAAACAACCTCTTCCTCATAGTCAGGTTATGAGGACGAAACGCAGCAACACATGCAAAGTGCTGCCCCAGAGAAGATTTATCCACAAATGCCAACTAAGCATTCCCAATGCACCGTAATCATCACTGGCCTTTTTTTCTCCTTCTCTTTTTGTTCTAGCTACAAAAGGAAAGGCCAACTCTTCTGACAACTATCTCATTAAGATAAGATGAGATTCTCTGTTTAAACAAAGCCCGTCTCTACTCTAAAAAGTAACCAAAGTCACAAGGTTGTGCTGAACACAAATAGCAGTTGAACAGGTGATAGAGAGCTGAAGTTGGGTCAATAAATCATGAAAGAATACAAAATTTAACAAAAAGCCGTTTAATTGGAAACTGTAGTACCTCCATCTGCTCCAACATGTTTTATTGAGTCCTGATTATTACTGCCTGAGGCAGATACGCTTTAGACTACACTGAATGAAGTGAGGTGTGACATTGTTACATTTGAACTCTTACCAGGTTAGAATTTGCGCAGCTACATGCATGCCACATAATAGCTTTCAGTTCCTCTCTTTTTTTTTCTATTTTCAGGAGATTATCCTATCTAGGATGTTTTGACGTGCTATTAAAAATAGTTTTTGCATATTACAAGATGTTCCGTGGGACATTGTTTCATGTGAGAGAAAGGACTACAGCTGCCCCAGTCTAGGACTCAGCCAGATGCAGTTCGTACTCACCTTTCCGAGTGCAGGGCCCAGCCGATCTGCAGATAAATTACAGACCTGAAAATGCCGTCTTCACCGTGAAAAAAAAAAAGAAAAACTGTCTTTGGAAAAACAGATCCAGGGACAAAAGGAAATTCAGAGGAAGGAGGAAATGAAGCAACACTTAGAAAGTAAGAGGCCTGGCACAAAACGCTACAAGTAGGAACTATTACTCATATTTAACACAAGAACAGGTTCGTGAAGATTAAGTGGAAGTCACACACTCAGCAAGCGGGTGAGCAGAAATTCAAACTCACCTGGGTTGGTTTTTCTTTTTTCCTTTCAAACAGGGTTCATTCTATGATTCCTCCATTTCATGAGCAACAGACTCAGAAGACTGTTGCTAAGATCCAATTAATAATGTGGATGAAATGTGCTTTGAAAGCTGAAGGATGAAAGTGTCTAGTTGCCATATGGACATACCTTGATCCAGTTTCTCAATCAGTAAAATGGAATGTTGTGAAAATAAAATTGGATGGAGTTCTAAGAACACGTTAGAAAGTTAAAATATTCTAATTTATTTTAGTTCCATTTATGTTTATTTAAAGTAAAGAAGCAGAGAGCCACTTGCCCAGAGGTCCTCCTTCCTTCCCGCTTACCTTGCGCCTCATGGCCCTTCCCCTCTCCTTCTCTCACATATGCCCACATATCTATCCTTGAAGATAGTGAAGGCCTTAAAACAAGTCTCCAAGAAGATAAAAAGAGAAGGCTAAGAGGAGAGTATTCAAAGTCTTTAGGGAGGAGCGAGCCTGTGTTTCCTATCTTAGAGCAGCGTCTCAGAATCCTTTCAGAATTACAATAATATCATTACTTATTTGATTTATAAGCTCCTTAGGGGCAGAGATGGTATCTTAAGGTTCTTTGTATGCCCAGCATCTACCACAGTAAAGAAAACTTAATAAATGTTTACTCTCGATAGGAAATACATGTGCACACGCATACATACACACACACAAAGCGACAGTGAATTACTTCTCTATAAGAATTTTGCTGTACCCCTCTTGAGATAACTGAGAAAACTATGGCAAGTTTCAAAAAGCAGATTAGGAGTTCCAGATTTTGAAAGAGGAAACCAGGAGAATTATAGATTCTAATTAAGAAGCCAATAGGTAGGGAGAAATCAGAAAATCCTAGTGTCAACAAAGGCGAGGGGAAATTTTTATTTGAGGAAGAGAATAGATAGTGTCAAATTCTACAATGAGGCAAAATAAGATATTTTTTAAAAGCGTCCAATAGATTAAACCACAAGGAGGACTTTAGTAACCTGCTCAAAAGCAGTAAATTGATTCAGTCTTCTAATAGGGCTATAGTTTAATTTATTGAAATAAGGTCTAAAATGTCTAAATTATCTCAAATGTAATTCACATGGAAAACCAAGTTGCCATAAGGAATACAGTCATCCCTTCAACAAATACAAACCGAGCACTCACTAACACAGCACTGGGCACTGGGGACAACAAATGGACAAATATCATGGGTTCTCAGGGCACCATTCATCTAATTTGCCATTCTTCTCAAATTTTGATTTTTATCAAAATGATGAGGTGGCTTTGGAAAACATATATATTCTATTCACTTGAATTTACCCTAAGACTGAGTAAATGTGAATCACCTATTATAGGACCAAGGTATCTATATTTCTATAGGCTCCAAAGATAATTCTAATGCACATCAATGTTTTAAACCACTAATGCCTCATCCCTCTAATAGTCATAATGTAAAGACAAATCTATGTTTTCTATTTCTCATTCAGCAAGATGGAGAACTAACATAACTTAAAAATTCTCAGGTTCAAACATTGAGAAAGGATGGATAGAATATAATGCATAGCTGACATTTCAAGAAAGGAAGCAAGACTTCTGCTTCTGAATGTACAGGATCAAAAAGACCTTGGTCCTAGTGTTAACAACCAGAAAAACCCAGACAAAAGGAAAGTCATAATTTTCTATGTGGCAAAGAAGAATGGATGCTGCAAGGAAGTCTCAATAAACTGGCATCCTCCATACATGGAGGCAAGTATCTGGTCTAGGGATAGCTGAGTAAGGAGAGAGATGCTAAAGATGAAAAGATTACATGGGAACGGGAGAAGTTGGAAAAGCATTCAATGATAGAGTAGATTGAGCTGGAGTACAGAAAAGTCCCAAGCACAAGAACAAACTGCTGAGCCTGACAATTCTCTCTACTAACTCTACTCCCATAATTTTGCAAAGAGAGCTTCAGTGGAGAAGAGGCTGGAAACACAATCCTGTGCATTCTCATGATGACTGGATTGCTGAGTCTTACAATCCAAAGACTAACCAACATATTTGAAGTTGCAGCCAACTCACCCCCAGATGAAATATTTAAGAGATTTAAAGAGAATGAACTCAATCTAATTAGAGCTGTGGCCCAGCCTCAGCTCAGTACAATATGCAAAGGACTCTTAGTGATCAGGTCTTCATCCTAATGACATAACAGAGGAAAGGGATTCCACTCTCTGGACTACGGAGCAAACGATACGATACTTCAATCTCTATTCCTCTATACACAATATCTGGAATAAAATTCTTAAAAAATATAAAGCAGGAAATTCAAGTGTAAGTAACAAAGAACTGATGGTACAAATGGAAAATAAATAGTAAGATAATAGACATAACAAAATCATAGTGATATCTATGTAAAATATAAATGAACAAAGCATTCCGATTAATATTCAGACAATGTTAGACTGGATTAGAAAGCCAAGGACCAACTGCATGCTGTTTACAAGACTCATGCTTTAAACTTATAGATACAAATAGATTAAAAGGAAGGGGAAAGATACTAAGGCAAACAACAACCAGAAGAAAACTGAAGTAGCCATTTTAATATATAAAACAAATGTCAAGACAAGAAGTGTTACCAGAGAAAAATTGCTCATTTTGTAGTAATAAGGGTCTATTTATCAAGAAAAAAATAACAATCATAAAAACGTATACCCCTAATAACACAACTTCAAAATCTATGAAGCATCTATTGATAGTACAGGGACATACTCTTGCCAGTGGACAGAGCAAGAGTTCCATTGAATTAGAAGTTACAGCCGCCACTAGGCACTATGAACTCTTTGTGTCCACAAACCAGCAGGCCAGAAGAGAAGTTACCATATAGCCCAGGGTAATTAACCATAATCAATAGGAAGAATAGAGATGGATTTGCACAATGGGGAGAGGGAAGAATACATTCGGAATCCAAGTGATCCACTTGGATGCCAACTGGTACTCTTTTGCCCGCTGTAGCTATAAATGGACATTTGCAACACCTCTGGCCTAGAAGTGATTACCACAGGCTCAGATTCCTCTGAAATGAAGATCTGGGTCACACCTCCAGGTAAACTATCTAGATCTAAAAAGGTAATAGTGAAGAGAGAAGGGAATTAGGAATTGAGAGTGAAAACAGAAAGGGTGAGTAAAGTTTTAGCCCCAGTATCAACTGCAGCTATTAGAGTTGTGGTTTACTTCATGGTTCTTCTTCTAAGTTTCCCCTCAGGAAGATAGGCCCACAGGAATCATGGAGAAGCTGATCCCTGAACTTGTGTGGAGAGGTAGATCTATGTGATGCAAGGGAAAGACTATGCAGTCATGAAAATGCACCACTCAAATCTCCTACTATAGGAGTTGTCCTTGACTGACAGCCCCCATTGCTACGCCATGAACACATCATTGCATCCTGGCCAAAGGTGTGCTTTGGCTGAGCTGCTCCCAGCCAGTGACTCAGTGCAGTAGGGATGCTAAGACAGGCCCATTACTGTGAGATTTGGGGCTCCTCTGACAGACAACTTTGGCATGAAGTCTCTCCATTGGGCTTGCCAAAACACTCATAAAACTACACTGCAGCCTAAGACCTTTCTTCCTATCTTTCTTCCCTCCTTCTTTCCTTCTGTCCTTCACAGGGGTCAGATGTATTGCAATCAGATGCTCTTCTAGCCTCCTCCACCTCCCTCCTAATTTTTCCTCACAGAAGGATCTCCAATAAACCTCTTGTATGACCAGTGCCATCTTGTCGATTGTTTCTCAAAGGACTCAGACTAATGCTTAATGTTTAAAATAATATCCATGAGTTTTTGTTCAGCTAAATTGAATCATAATTTTGACAATTTTTTAACCAATAGAAAGTACGTTTTCTAGTGTGTCAGCTTGACCATAATTTTCAAGATCTTTAGGCACTGTAATAGCTTCGACTAGTAGTAAATTGAGTTAATAAATGGTAATTACTGCATACATAGATGATTTATATGAAGGATTGATTACTGGAAGATCACTGAGCATAATTTTATGTTTATATGCATTTGCGTCTTATTATTATATGCTACATAGTGGCTTTATCTTTGGGTCCACTTAATAACTATTTTCACTTTTGGCACTTAAAGAAGATATAAAGGAATATAAGTAGCCATAGAAAGTTGTTTTATTTTTATTTATGAGCTTTGGTGCTACTAAAATTCTTCTATGTTACGAAAGTTCTCAATTATTTACTCTCCAGTTTTCCATGAGAAATAGAAGTGAGCATCAAAAATATTAAATATCTAAAAAAAAGTTTCAGTGTGCCAAATATTTCTACTAAAACTAAAAAACACCGCTGAAAATATTTTTAAGACAGTCTAAATAAACAGTGAGATATACCATGTTGATGGATCAGAGAACTCAATAGTTATAGATGCAATTTTCCTAAAGCTGATCTATGAAATCTTGAGAGTTTTACTTGCCACCATTCTGATATTATTGGTTACTACAATAAATTAACTACAACCATTTAGATATTTTTGTCTTCAGGTTATTTCTTCTTTATTTTAGTGATGGCCTGATGGCACTCCTGTAAGCTACAGGCCAGAATTTGTGTCTTCAGCAAGGAAGAATGTTGTTGGAGCCTCATGGAAAGGTCTATACTAGGTACTCTGCACCACTGATACTGGTTCTGTATTCTTTTATGAGATAGTCAGTGAGGCGCTGCCACAAGAAGAGACAGAGAAGAGGCTCAGGAAAAAAAATTTATTGTAATCAGAGGTTCTAGAGTCAGGAGGCACAGCACTACACACAGGGCCACATGAGAAAGACACCAGGGTGGTCAGACAACAGTAGCAAGGGGAAAGCATTAGGCCAGAGCCTTTACTGAGGTTTCCAGGAGAAAGTAAGGCAGGGCAAGGTGAACAGATTAGGACTGGCTAGTTTGAATAATTTGGATGGGCTGTGGGCTATAAGTATGGTCTCTTGTTGCCTGGTACCTAGCCCTGGGATATCAAGGCAGAGGAATATTGCCTCTTGGGGTACAGCGCCAGATAGAGGAGGTAGGGCTCCGAATCAGTTAGTTTGCGCATCAAAAGCATGCTCTCTGCTGGGCCCTTTGCATCTCTAAGAAATGGCCTGCCCAGGGACCAGCAACCCCTCCCTAACTAAAAACATTTTTTTAAGATGTCAAAACATGATAATGTACAGAGGGAAAAATATATGTGTGTATATATATATATATATACACACATATATCACCTATATATGTATATATATTACAATATTTAAAAATATAGACTCCAAATTCAGACTTACAAGCTGATACCACTTAGACTATGTTAAGACAATGATCATGGACTGAGTCAAGGTCTCAAGAACTCTTTTCCAGTTAAGAATAGATTACTGACCCAAGATTCAGCAGAACAAGAATTAATTCTATAGAAAGGAATCAACTGAAGAGAAAAATTTAAATGTGATTATTTGGAATATTTTTGGTGGGATTTTTAATGTTTTATTTTTATGGATATATGAGAAAAGTTTTCTCTTCTTAAGATATGTCTAACTCTCAATTTAATAGATTTCTTTCATAAACTGAAATGAAACACATTTAATGGCCTTTGATTTTCATTGACATTTTTATGGACTCCAAGAATGCAGACACTTACTGACTCTTCTTACAGTTCATGGAAATAACATTATTTGCATAAGTTCAGTAAGAATAAATCCTTTTCACCAAGAAATAATTAGACAAATCAATTGTGTAACCAGGGTCATATTTAGCGTTATTTTCTTTTAATTATGAATGACAAACCCAATATTAACATGGAAGGATGGACTTCATATATGGAGTCAGTATCTACAATCCCCTCTCAAGAAAACAGGCCCGGTATTCAGATCACAGGTGGTAAAAAGGTTACTTCCTAGCAGACCAGGAACCACAGCAAAGTTTGAGAATTTCTAGCAGGAGTAATTCACTCAATCTAGAAACACTGCAGGTGAAATCCAATGGAGGCAGTTCCTTGGGCTTGGCTTTCTATACTCAAGATAGAAGAGCAAATCATAAAGGATTTAAAAATTCCAGTCCAAGGATCGTCATAAATATTTCAGGCTGAAGTAAATTCTTTAGACTTAGTAGTAACTGTATACCACATAGCTCTAGATTTGCAGAGAAAATACAAGGACACATATATAATTAATTGACACTATAGGTGCATCTAAGTAAGAAATCAAACCAAATCTAATGAGACCAGACCTTTTTTGTGACCAAGTATAGGCTTTAGGGATTATTTATAGTGACAGAGGATTAGACGGAGGAATATTATCAGAAAAAAGTTCTCAAGACTTGGAAACAAACAAAGAGTGTACTAAGTATCCTGTTAGTAGAGTTCTAGGCATTACCTATGGACCCTCTAATTATCTGACTCCATAGAGGCATGCATCTTTCATTAATTTCTATTGACTGGCAATTTTATAACTCCATAGTAGTAGTGATTAAGTTGTAAAAAACTGATAGCTATGCAAAGGATTCCAAGCAATAAAATGATCCTTGTTCAAAGCAATGCAAATCAATTTTATTCAGCAGAGAATACAAATCCTTAGAATTCAAATTCTCATATGAACCAGTTAAAAATTCCTACTGGTTACTTCATCAATATGTTAAGTAAAATCTTTGACACATGTTTATTTAAAAGTATGTCTTAAAATATATAGGCAATCCAAAGACTAGAAGAAATTCTTTTTAATATAGCTAACAAAGGACACATATATAGAACACATAAAGCACGCCTGAAAATCAATAAGAAAAATATAAACCAAATGGAAAATAAAAAGGCAATTAACTTGAGAAGACTTTTCACAAAAGAAGGTATATTGGCCATTTCTAGGACAACAAGCACATTAGAAGGTAATAGTCACCATTAGTCATCAGGAAATTAATTGCATATTCAAAAAATTATTAAAAAGACTGACAAAACCGAATATTTGCAAGGATGTGGGGTAAATAAAATTCTCCAAATTTGTGGACAGGAGTGCAAAATAATACAAGCACTTGAGAAAACTATTTGGCAGTTTATTATAAACTTAAACACACCCTTTACCCATGCCCTAGAAATTCCTAGGAATTCGTCCAAGAAAAATAAAAACATATGCCCAGGAAATGATTTGTGCATAAGTTTACACAGCAGCTTTACTCATATTGGCCAAAGCTGGAAAGAGCCCAAATACCTATCTAAAAGATAATAAAAAGACAAATTATGCTATGTTGATAGTCTTCAGCAATAAAAATAAAAACTATTGAGACACTCAACAGCATGAATGAAACTCTCAGATATTATGTTGAGTGCAACAAGTCAGACACAAAAGAGTACTCACTCCTTCATTCCATTGTTTGATGTTTAAGGACAGAAAAGAAGAATCTTTGGTCATAGAAATGATAACAATGGCTGTTTCCGGGGAAGGGGTGAGGATTGATTAGAAAACAGCAAAGCAAAACTTCCTGGGAAGATAAAAATATTTTATGTTTTGATCAGGAGATCAGAGTCTTGATTACAGGAATGTATACACTGATCAAAACTTTTCAAATTTGCTTTCTGTCCTTACATCAATACCACGCTGCCTTGATCATTGTAGCTTAGTCTTGAACACTGCTGTCTGGCAATATAACTCCTTCAACTATTTTCTTCTTCAAGATCATCTTGGCTCTTGGCTATTCTACATTCTTTGTATCAGCAAGCAAACTTAACAAAAAATTGTTGGGATTTTGACCAATATTGCTTTGAATTTACAGATCAATTTAGGGGACATCAGTGTCTTAACGACGTTGAGTCTTCTGATCCATGAACATTGCATATCACTCCATTTATTATGGTCCTGAAACAAATTTTTTAAGATATTTTGTATGTTCAAGGGAAAGGTCTGACACATCTTTTATTGTATGTATTTTTAGATATTTGATATTTTATACTATTTGAAACACTGTTACTAGCATACAGAAATGCAAATAATTTTTATAGTTACTTTTTTATCCAGGAAAACTACCAAATTCACTTATTAATTGTAATATGCTCTTCATGATTCTTTTGGAATTTTCTATATACATAAGCCATGTCATTTGCAAATAATAACTTTAAAATTTACATTTCAACATTAATATTATATTAATATTTGAATATTAATTTGTTCATTTTGCAGTATTGTACTGATTAGGACCACCAGTACACTGTTGAAGAGAGGTAGTGATAATAGATATTTTTGTCTCATTTCAGAGTTTAAGAGGCAAAGAATCCAATATTTTACTATTTAAGTATTCTATTAAATCTATTAAGTATTCTATTTAAATGTCTTTGTAGATATTCCTTTCAGATTGAGAAATATCCCTTCTATTTCTAGCTTACTGAAATTTCCTTTCATGAATGTGTGCTTAATTTTATCAAATCTTTTTGGTTTTTTAATGAGGTAATCAAGACTTTTCTCCTTGATTTAATTTATTTGGTCAACACAGTGATTGAGGTTTTCAAACGTTAAACCAACATTACTTCCTTAGAATAAACCACATTTATCATGATATGCTAGCATTTCATTTTACCAAATTCAGTTGGCTCTTTTTTAATTAAAAATAAGTACATAACATGAGATCTACCCTCTTCTCAAATTTTTAATTGTACAGTGTAGTATTGTTAACTATAAGTACAAGGTTGCACAGCAGGTCTCTAGAACTTTTTCATCTTGCATGGCTGGAACTCACTACTCATTGAATAGCAACTCTCCATTTCCTCCTCCTCCAAGTCGCTGGCAACCACCATTCTACCATCTGTTTCTATGAGTTTGACTCCTTGACATACATCAAATAAGTATAATCATACAGTATTTGTCCTTGTGTTATTGCCTTATTTCATTTAGCATAATGTCCTCAAGATTCATCAATGTCGTAGCATATGACAGGATCATTTTTTTATGGCTAAAAATTATCCCATGGTATGTATATACCACATTTTCTTTATTTATTCACCCATCAATGAACATTTTGCTCATTTCCACCTCTTGCCTATTGTAAATAATGCTGCAATGAACATAGGAGTGAAATATCTTTTCAAAATACTAATTTCAATTATTTTGGATAAATATCCAGAGGTGAGAGAGCTGGATTATATGGTAGTCCATTTTTAACTTTTTAGGAAATGCCATACTGTTTTCCATAATGGCTATACCAATTTGCATTCCCAGCAACAGTGTACAAGAATTCCCTTTTCTCCACATCCTCACCAATACTTGTTATCTCTTGTCTTTTCGATAATAGACATCCTAATAAGTGTGAGGTAATATCTCATTATGGTTTTGATTTGCATTTCCCTGGTGATTAGTGATGTCAAGCACCTTCTCATGTACTTGTTGGCCATTTGTAAATCTTTGAAGAAATGTCTATTCAAGTTCTTTTCCCGTTTTTTAATCAGGTTATTTTTGTTTTCACTACTGAGTTGTAGGAGTTCCTTATATATGTTGGATATTAATCTCTTATCAGATATATGGTTTGCAAATATTTTCTCCGACTCCATAGGTTGCCTTTTCCCTCTGTTGATAGTTTCCTTTGCTGTGCAGAAGCTTTTTAATTTGTTGTAGTCTCACTTGTCTATTTTTGCTTTTGTTGCCTGTGCTTTTGGTGTCATACTCAAGAAATCATTACCAAGATCAACATTATGAAGATTTTTACCTACGTTTTCTTCTAAGAGTTTTATAGTTTCAGCTCTTACATTTAAGTCTTTAATCTATTTTGAGTTGATTTTTGTGTATAGTGTATCTATTCTTTTTCATGTGGATATCTAATTTTTCCAACACCTTTTGTTGAAGAGACTTTCTCCATTGTGTAGTCTTGGCACCCTTGTCAAAGATCATTTGACCATATGTGCATAGGTTTATTTCCGAGCCCTTTATTCTGTCTCCCTGGTCTATATGTCTGTCTTAAACATCATACTGTTTTGATTACTGTAGCCTTGTAAAATGTTTTTAAATCAGGAAATGTGGAATTCCAGCTTTGCTCTTTTTTCTTAAGATTGTTTTGGCTATTCGGAGTCCTTTGTTGTGTATATGAATTTGGGGATTTTTTATTCTATTTCTGTAAAAAATGCTATTGAGATTTTTACAGGATTCATAGAATCTGTAGATCGTTTTGGGTAGCATGGACATTTTAACAATACTAGGTCTTCTATTCCATGAACACAGAATGTCTTTCCATTTATTTGTGTCTTTAATTTCTTTCATCAATATTTTTTAGTTTTCAGTGTTCTTTCATCAGCTTGGTTAAGTTTACTACTAAATATTTATTCTTTTTGATGCTATGGTAAATGGTATTGTTTTCTTATCTCTTTTTTGGATTGCCATTGTTAGTGTATAGAATTGCAACTGATTTTTGTATGTTGATTTTATAGCCTGCAACTTTGCTGAATTCATTTATTATTTCTAATAGGTTTTGTTGTGTGTGCAATCATCGGGGTTTTCTACATATAAGATCAGAGACAGTTTTACTTCTTCTTTTCTAATTTGGATGCCTTTTGTTTCTTTTTCTTGCTTAACTGCCCTGCCTAACACTTTCAGAACTATGTTGAATACAATTGGAAGTGTCTCCTTGCTTTGTTCTGAAAAGCTTTCAGTTTTTCATCATTGAGAACCTTGTCAGCTGTAGGCTTTTCATATATGGCCTTTATTATGTTGAGATAATTTCCTTCTACTCCTGTTTTTTGTAATTTTTTTTATCATGAATGGGTGCTGGATTTTGTCAAATGCTTTTTTTGCATCTATTGAGATGATCATGTTATTTTAACCTTCGTTCTGTTAATGTGATGTAGCATATTGATTGATTTTCTTATGTTAGACCAACCTTGTATCTCAGGGACAAATCCTACTTTGTCATAGTGTATGATCCTTTTAATGTGCTGTTGAATTTGATTTACTAGTATTTGGTTGAGGATTTTGCATCTATATTCATCAGGGATATTGGTCTGTAGTTTTCTTTTCTAGTAGTGTCTTTATCTGGCTTTGGTATCAGGGTAATGCTGATCTTGTAAAATGAATTTGGGAATGTTACCTCCTCTTCAATTTTTCTGAAGAGTTTGAGAAGGATTAGCATTATTTCTTTTTTATGTCTTTGGTAGACTTCGCCTGTGAAGTCATCTGATCCTGGGCATTTCTTTTTTGGGAGGTTTTCTGTTCAGATTTTCTATTTCTTTCTGTTTCATTTGTGGTAGGTGGTATGTTTCTAATAATTTATCCATTGCTTCTAGGCTATCCAATTTATTGGCATATAATTGTTCCTAAGAGGCTCCTATGATCCATTGTATTTCTGTGATATCAGTTGTAATGTTACCTCTTTCATTTCTGATTTTATTTGAGTCTTCTCCCTTCTTAGTCTAGCTAAAGATTTGTGAATTTTGTATATCTTTTAAAAAGCAACTCAGTTTCTTTTATTTTTTTCTAGTTTCTACTTCATTTGTTTCTGCTTTAATCTTAATTATTTTCTTCCTTCTTCTAACTTTAGACTTAGTTTGTTCTTCTTTTTCTAGTCTCTTGAGGTGTAAAGTTAGGTTGTTTATTTGCAATCTTTCTTCATTTTAATGTGGGCATTTACCACTATACACTTCCCTCTTAGCTCTGCTTTTACTGCATTCCATAAGTCTTAGTATGTTATGTTTTCATTTTCACTTGTCTCAAGATATTTCTCTAATTTCCCTTTTGATTTATTCTTTTATCCGTTGGCTATTCAAGATTGTGTTGTTTAATTTCACATATGTGTGGATTTTCTAATTTTCCTTCTGCCATTAACTTCCAGTTTAATTCCATGGTGGTCAGAAAACACACTTGGTATGATTTCTATTTAAATTTGTTTAATCTTGTTTTATGATCCAATATGTCATCTATTCTGTAGAATGTTCCACGTGCACTTGAGAATGTGCATTCTGATGTTATTGGGGTGAATGTTCTGTAATGTCTCTTAGGTCTTTAGTGTCCTCTGTATCCTTACTGATCTTCTGTCTGGATATTCTATTATTTAAAGTGGGATATTGAAAAACATCCCTACTATTATTATGTTGCTGTCGATTTATCCATTCAGCTTGTCAATGTTTTTTGTTTGTTTGTTTGCTTTTTAAGATTTTATTTTTTTCCTTTTTCTCCCCAAAGCCCCCCGGTACACAGTTGTATATTCTTCGTTGTGGATCCTTCTAGTTGAGGCATGTGGGATGTGGGATGCTGCCTCTGCGTGGTTTGACGAGCAGTGTCATGTCCGCACCCAGGATTTGAACCAATGAAACACTGGGCCGCCAGCAGCGGAGTGCGCGAACTTAACCACTCGGCCACGGGGCCAGCCCCCAGCTTGTTAATGTTTACTTCATATATTTGGGTGCTCTAACATTGAGTGAATATATATTTATAATTATTATATCTTCCTGGTAAATTGACCTTTTTATGATTTTGTAATATCCTTCTTTATCTCTTTTGACAGCTTTTTTATATTATGCGTATTTTGTCTGATATAAGTATTGCCCCTCTGCTGTCTTTTGGTTACCATTTGTTTTACTTTCAGCCTATGTGTTCATTCATCTAAAGTGAGTCTCTTATAGACAGCATATAATTGAATCTTGTTTTTTTATCCATTCAGCCACTCTATGTCTTTTGACTAGGGAATTAAATTTATTCATGTTTAAGTACTTCTTTATAAATAAAGACATTGCCATTTTGTCCATTGTTTTCTATCTTGTCTTGGTACCTCTTTTCTACTTTTGCTGCATTCCTTTGTGTTTCACTGATTTTGTGTAGTGACATGCTTTGGTTCCTTTCTCATTTCCTTTGGTATATCTTCTACAGGTATTTTCTTTGTGGTTGCCATAGAGTCTACATAAAACATCTAATAGTTATAACAACCTTTTTGAGCAAATAACAACTTCAATTGCATACAAAAACTGTCATAAACTTTTACTTCTCTATCTCACACTTCATGTTATTGATGTCATAAATTACATCTTTTTATATTATATATCCATAATATATTTCATAGCTATAGCTATTTTATATATTTTTTCCTCTAACTTCTATACCAGAATTAAAAGTGATTTATACAACATCATTAGAGTATTACAGTTTTCTATATTTGTCTACGTATTTACCTTTACCCCAAGCTGTATACTTGCATATGCTTTTGTGTTGTTGTTTAGTGTCTTTCATTTCAACTTGTAGGACTTCCTTTAGAATTTTTTCTGAGTCAGGTCTAGTGCTGATGAACTCTCAGCTTTTGTTTATCTAGGAAATTCTTTATTTCTCCTTCATTTTTGAAAGATACTTTTGCTGGATATAGTATTCTTGGTTGATAGGGTATTTTTTCAGCACTTTAAATATGTGATCCCACTGCCTTCTGGCATGCAAAGTTTCTGCTGAGGAACTCGCTGATCATCTGATAGGAGTTCCTTTGTATGTGATGAGCAGCTTTTCTCTTGATGCTTTCAAAATTTTCTTTGTCTTTGATTTTTGACACTTCGATTATAAGGTGTTTCACTGTGGGTTTCTTTGGGTTCATCCTAGTTAGGTTGTATTGGACTTCTTGAACCTGTATGTCCATTTTCTTTCCCAGATTTGAGAGGTTTTCAGCTATTATCTCTTTAAGTAAGCTTTCTGACCCTTTCTCTCTCTCTTTTCTTTCTGGGTCCCCTGTAATGCATATATTGACCCATTTGATGGTGTCCCATACGTCCTTTAGACTTTCTTGACTCATGTTCACTCGTTTTTCTTTTTGGTCCTCTGACTGGATAATTTCAAATGATCTATCTTCAAATTCACTGATTCTTTCTTCTGCTTGATCAAGTCCGATGTTGAACCCCTCTAGTGAATTTTCAGCTCAGTTATTGCATTCTTTACCTCCACAATTTCTGTTTGATTACTTTTTATAATTTCTATCTCTTTGTTGATGTTATCATTTTGTTCATACATTGTTTTCTTGAGCTCATATAGCATCTTTATGCATATTACTTTGAATGCTTTGTCTGGTAATTCATTTTCCTTGATTTCATTATAGTTAGTTTCTGAAGATATATTTTGTTTATTTAGCCATGTTTCCCTGTTTCTTCACATGTTTTATAGCTTTGTGTTAATATCCACACATGTGAAAAACAGCCTCTTCCTGTCTTTATAGACTGGTTTTGTGCAGGGAGAGACCCTCACCAATCTTTCCAGCTACAGATTCTGGGCACCTCTGAAACCATTTTGGGAAGATGAAATTTCTCTTAGCCCACACATAAAATTTCTAATTAGGGAGGCTTGCTGGTTTCTTTTTCAGGAGCTCATCATCTCTTGCTCCCTCTTGTATCTGTCTGTGGCACTGAAAAATCTCTGGCTCTTCAGTAGCAAGCTGCAGCCACCAGGCATCCAAAGTACGCTGGCTTCCTATCAGTACCCTGAGTCAGGCAAGACAGATATAGGGCCTTGGGTCGCCCTCTGAAAAGCCTGAACACATGCTGCACTCCTCTCCTTCCCTCCTGAGAGACAAGCTTCAAGTTCTATGTTTTTCTCCTGACTTCACCAAGCCATCAGTGAACTCCAAGCATTCATACTATGCTGGTTCTGTAAGCTCTGTAAGTGAGGTGAGAGAGAAACTGGTCCTTTGGGCAGCCCTCCAAAAAGCTGGAACATTGGACACATGCTCCACTTTTCTCTTTCTCCCAAGTCAGAAGTGGTGAGCCTAAGCCTTCTCTCCTGGAGTTGAGCTATGCCAACTTGGAGTAGGGGCCGATGTGGAGAAAGTGAAATTGCCCTTCTTATCTGTTTCAGTGTGGCTGTTCTCAGCTTTGTGCTCACCTGAGGTACTTCAACTTCTTATTTGGATTCTGGAAATCTCATAAAGTATTTTCGTTTGTATATCATTGTTAAATCAGTGTTTCTATGGGATAATAAGAGCACAAACTCCCTATTATGTTGTCTTGCTGACATGCGCTCTTATATTATTTTGCATATTCAAGAGTGAGGGTAAAATTCAGACATTTTAAAACATTCAAAGCCTGATTCAAAGCCAGATTCTCACAGTGAACTACTAAATGTTCCTAAGAAATCATCTCAATGAAGCATAAACAATAGTTTGGAAGAAACCATGGTGAGCAAATTTCCAAACTTTAGGGTCAATTTGAACAAATATTGACTCTAAAAATGAAAAAATAATATGTTATATAAAAGCTAGACAAAAATAAAATAGTGGACATAGTACTATGTAAAATGAGAGAGGGTGATAAGAGTTAAAGCTCCACTAGCTGTGTCTTGTACTGGTCAAGGATAGAAATATTGATTAAATAAGACTGCCAATTTAGGTATACTTATCCTTGTAATGATTCAAATATCTTCCTCAGGTCATAATCCTAATAAAAACATCATACCTATACAGTCCCCTTCTGCCTACCCTCAATTCAGGAGTTTAAGAAAATAGTAAGTCACCAACTACTGTTCAATATCTATCATAATGGGCAGATTTACTACCAGTAAAGATGTTTCAAGGATTGTCTCCCTCTTCATAGAACTCTGAGCACCTCACTTACCCTCTACCCCCAGAAGTTAAATGTTTTCTACTCATCCATCCTCACCTCTTCTTTTCAAGATTTGGTCCCTTTCTTTCTAACCAAAGTAGAAGAGTATAATCAGTGATGTGTATCTCAATTACCTGGAGAAAGCTTTGCAAAAATATGTATACTAGATCCACAATCCCAGATGCACTTATGCAACAGGATTGAGATGACTCCCAGGCAGGAATGTTCTTTAAAAGCTTATCTCCAACCAAGACATTCTGATGTACAACCCATGATCATCAAATGAGATCTCTTCACATTTTCCAGGACACCATGCAGCAAGATATCACTTATAACAATGCTCTAGCATGCACTGAATCTACCCTGAAAAGTAACTTCCTACAGTAAAAATCTCACTGGATCTCTCTTAACCTATAAGGTGGCACCTTTCAAAACTCCTTTCAAAAAAAATTTTTCAGTAATATACGCCTATTATAGAATAGTTAAAACATGAAAAATAGTTGTTAATTCTTTTTATGTTTGCACTTATTATTCTAATATGTATACATGTGCATGTATGTAGATACTTTTCGCTAAAAAATTAAATTATCCTTTGGGGCCAGCCAGTGGTGCAGCAGTTAAGCTCACGCACTCTGCTTCAGCCAACCAGGGTTCACCGGTTCAGATCCTGGACATAGACCTATGCACCACTTGTCAAGCCATGCTGTGGCAGGCATTCCACATATAAAGTAGAGGAAGATGGGCATGGATGTTAGCTCAGGGCCACTCTTCCTCAGGAAAAAGAGGAGGATTAGCAGCAGATGTTAGCTCAGGGCTAGTCTTCCCCTGCCTCCCCCCCCCCAAAAAAATTAAATCATCTGTTATGCACCAGTTTATTCTTGTATTTCCTCATGCAACATTATATTTTGGCCATTCTTCAAGGTCTCTATAAAAAAAATTCCAATATTTGAATTTTTGAACATTTAATAGTTTTCAATTTTTTAGTGAGATAAAAAATGATGTGAAGTTCTTCAGCATAAATCTTTGCTCTCTTCTTTGATTATTTCTTAAGAGAGTTTCTCGGGAATGGAATTAGTCAGGGTGAGCTTTGCAAAGCTCTTCATTCCAGATATGTTCCATTCAGGTTCTATTATTTATAGAGATCTTCATTTCTTTTTGGAGGGTCACGCTACCTTAGAAAGTCTACACTCTTTTATAGATCATTATGAGATATGTGGTCCAAGAATAGAACATTTTAATCTTCACAGACTAGAACGGAGCCCCAGCAAAGTAAGAGATCTGAACTCTCTTCCCTTCATTACAACTTACTTGCTCTGTGGCCCATAGCAATTTGCTGAACTATTTTGTTGAAAAACTGCCTCAAGGTTCTACAGAGTAAGGGAGAATGAGAAAGTTACACTCGCATTCTCTTGAAAATTGGACTGTGTGCCATAAAATTCAAGCAGACAAAATGAGATTAAAAAAAAAATGAAGAGTTGAATTTAACACACAAGAGCAAACAGGTGACTATATTGCCTTAGGGGTGAAATTGCAAAGAATTACATTTAACACCTCTGTAGAAGTTTCCAGAAATTGAACCACTTTGTTGCTTTTCATAAGTGGGCATTTTTTTTCTGCTTACACACCTACAATTTTTCGCTTAACAAAGCAAATTCACTTCAGAAAGTTAACACTGTTCCATAATTATTCCTTATATAATTTTTATTTAAGATTACAAGTTATTTCCTTTTTCTTATTCTTTTCTCAAATGCTCATTTAAAATTAATAAAAGAAATGGTTTAATTGATTTTAAAGCAGCAAAAATACAAAGTCTCCTGAAGTGATGCTGATTTGGTGGAAGCAGAGAGGTGCCTGATTGAAATGAAACATGTGTTGCAGTTTTAAATTTTGTAGACTCTTTGGGTAATTGATAGGAATCATTCATTCTAAAAACGTTCCTGAGCCGTGTCCAGCACTGTGTTAGACAATAAAGATTCAGAGAACAGTAGACAGATGATCTGTCTTCAAGGGTTCCTAGCTAGTGAGAGTGAGAAACATGTATACAAATAATTACAGAGCCACAGATTAGCGCCACTGGACCTCAGGAAAGAGTCAGGCTGGGGTAAATGAGGAAAAATTGAGCGTGTGGTCAATGGAAAAGCTTCTCAGCGGAAGGAACTTTTGAACAGACAAAAACAAAGTCTTCACAGCAGTGAAAAGAAAAAACACATTACAATTAGGGAGGACGGCAGGTTGCGTAAAAGAACAGAGGACTATCGGACACGCATTGTACTATCTGTGGTCAGAACAGCCTCACATTATGTAAAAATTCTCTATTAATATACGTGCACTCACTGCTTACCGTGAGGTATCACTTCTCCTTCCTGTAATCCTAAAACGTGACTAGAAATTGTTTTATTTAGTGCTTTTGGACAGAGATTTTGCACAGCTCTCTCCAAACTAAAACTAATTTTGAAATAAAATTTTAACAAAAACATGAAAAAAAATTCAACGATTGTGTTAGAACCCAAGGGGCAGTGAACCCTCAGGAGCCGAGGCGTCTGCCACAAGGAGTAAATACCGAGTAGAACGTCAGGAAGCTGAGAGCAGCATCCCAGGAGAGCTGAGCAGAGTACAGAAGAGCCTGGAACCCCTCCCAGGTCTCAGTGAGTTTCTGATCAGGACTTTGATCTCTTTGGAGGGAGGCATGATGCAAATACAAAGTATTTATTACTAACTTTTCACAGAAGAATTATCCAGGAAAAATTTAAGAGCTGAACATTAAAATTTCAACCCAGCCAAACAACATTCTTTATTTTATGACTAACATTCTGGTAAATTTGAAGAAAAAAAAAAAAAAAGTTATGAGCAATTAACATCTCTCATGCTTTGTACAAATGCCCATTAAATATTAAGGTGGATCACGCCTGGCAGCACGCCAGGGCTCTGTGGAACGCGGCGCATCAGCAGCCGCCATTTGTGTGCGGCGGCACAGGCTGCATTCAGAGATAAAGTTCTTTTCCTCGACTCCATGGGCACTTGTTTGTTTCTTTTTTTCTTTTTATCTTCCTCCCCATTGAAAATCAATTCAATGACTTCGTATTTACATTTTAAAAACACAACAAACAAAAAGAGATAAGTTCAACTGCATCGAGAGATTTACTATGAGAGCATGCAATGCTGGAACTGCACGCTCTTTTCCCTAATATTTTCCAGAATGAAGCATTAGGCAAGAAAAGGAGAATTTTATTATCCATTCGGTGAAAGCTGGAGAGAAGACTAGCCTACCAGATTTGGAACTGCAGCAAGCACGCTGGAAGGTTAGAAGGAGGGAGCACTTTCCAGTGGTAATGTGTACATACCGTCCTACAACAGCTTTCCTCCTAGAAGGCAGTGAGCAAGTTACTCTGAATTCTCAGATTGAGGAAAAGATCTGATACTTAACAGGAATTAATCATGTCCTGTATTGCATACTTTAGTACATTTATTCCTTATAGCAACCTTGGAAGTAGGAAATATCGCACTCATTTTTCAGATGAGGAAACTGAATGTCTGGGAAATTAAGTAAAATATGTTGCTAGTAACTGATAGATTCAATCTCTACAGAGCACTAAAGCATATACTACTTTCCTTGGGCGGGGCCACCTTACTGAGTCTTTCCAATCTTAGCACCACCCCTCATCCTGATTTGTTTCTCATGCCATATCCTGATGAAATTCACTACGTGTAGATTACTGACATCTGCTCCATAAAGATGTAAAAACCCAGTTTATAATTCTCTTACTCTCTTTGCCTCATCCAGGTCATAACAAGTCTATCCTGTATGAGTTGGATTTTTAGTTAAGGTCCTAATCCAAAGTCACTTTAAGAGGGAGGCAGACCCTTTCATAAGTCCCTTGAATCCAGATGGCTGTCAGAAGTATGTCTAACAACCTGTGCATTTAAGCTCGGCTCTTACCTGCTACTTCCGGAATATTTATCCAATGGCTTATTGTCATGAAAAATGAATGGTAATGGTACAACCAATGCCTCACTGGAGGCATTCCAGTGAGCCCCACACCTTGAAGGGACCCAACTCCATTCTAACCAGACCTTCACAGTTGGTCTAGGAGGTGAAGACAGGTAGGCAGGTCATATGGCATTTAATTGCTTTGTTTGTTTGTTTTTTAATATAAAATATTCATGAAGAATGTTGAGTCAAACTCCGAATATTTGTTTTTGTTATCACATAATAATAATAATAGTTATCACTTATTGAGCCCTGTGTGTCAGAAACTGCTCTATCTTATGAGAATAAACTCATTTAATTTTTATCACAACCCTGTAAAGGCAGGTGCTATTTTATTCACAGTTTGTTCCAATGAAGAAAAGGAAGCAAGAATGTATTGATTAATTTCTCTAAGGGCACCAAGTCAGTAACTATCAGAGCCGACACTGGACCCCAGGGAGTCTGGCTCTAAATGGCAAGCCTTTAACCCTGCACTCTGCCACGTGCACTAAGTGGGCTCCACGAGAGGAACCACAGAATGCAATTCGGGCCTTTCCAAACTCAATCTCACTCTTCCTAAGTCTCCTTCTGAGTACCTTTAAAGGATGGTATTAGATCTGCCTTGTGCAGGTACTAGAATCATTTGAACACAAGTACTAGCTTCAAAGTACTTAAGATAATCACCCCAGAAGGAAATACAGTATATCCAATTCAGCAAACATTTGTACCCGGTGATGTACTCCATGCTCTGTGGTACAAGAAATAGTTCCTCTGGAATCTTTGTGCTTCCACCGTACCCTGCACTTAGCTCTACTGTTATGCTCAGCATACTGTCTTTGATTGATTGACTCCCTTGCCTATCTCATCATACTGACAGAGGGCAGATTTGAGATTTACCTGTTTTTCTCTCTCCAAACACTAACCTGGCAATATCAGGTCTCACAGAGTGTTGGTTGAATGAGTAAACAATGTCATTACTCTCCAGGAGTTTACGTGACAGTATTAAACATTATAACAGGCATTCTACTTCAAAATTAAATCCTATTAAAACATAATTTAACTCAGTGATGTTTCAAGGGTTACAACTGAAAGATTTCTGAAACCTTGTTGAAATTTCCATTCTTTGATGCTAAAAACAATTCACATTCCAGATTTTCAGTGCAAATGGTTTTACTGTGACATGTTACAAGAGAAGGGCAAACTATCTCTACTGGTAGTTTGAATCCTGTGAGTTTGGAAAATACATGGGGTTTTTTGGGAACCTCCAAACTATGTATTTTTAAAATTAAGAATCAGGCTAAACTCCTAAAGTTTCTTTGAATTAACAAAATATATTTTTTTGCCAATACACATTTGATTACAAATAAACCTACTGGATTTTTCTAATGACATTTTAAAACTTCTTTCTTAAAAATTAGGTCGAGGGGCCAGCCAGGTGGCACAGTGGTTAAGTTCTCACGTTCCACTTTGGCGGCCCGGGGTTTGCCCGTTCGGATCCCAGGTGCGGACATGGCACCACTTGGCACGCCATGCTATGGTAGGCGTCCCACATATAAAGTAGAGGAAGATGGGCACGGATGTTAGCTCAGGGCCAGCCTTCCTCAGCAAAAAGAGGAGGATTGGCAGCAGATGTTAGCTCAGGGCTAATCTTCCTCAAAAACAAAAAAAAATTAGGTCGATCTTCAGTAATATCTTTCTGAGAAAATCCTACTGAAGGATGCAGGCAATAAGTGCTGTAATCAGAATGAACTCCCTCTGCACTTTGGCCAGTCTTTCCTATGATTTCTTACAAGCCTTCAAACATCCCACAAATCAAGATTAAATCAGGAAGAATTGACACACATGCGTACAACTACCATCTGCCAGGAACTAGCACTGTCATTAAATGGATACTTTATTCAGAAGAGCTGCCTCTTGCTTCTGATTTCTGGCACCCAGCACAGAATTTGATTACACACCATACTCAGCGTCTCAAGGCTGTCTTTTGATTTCTCAGCTCCAGCTGCTTTGCAGGTAGACGGTTGATTTTTCCTGCCCTCTTGAGAAAAGCTATAGCTTTAAGGTAACACAAAAACAATTCAAGAAGCAGTGGAAACAATTTTAAAAGTGATAGAGTGAGATTCATCAGAACAGGGAGCTTCTAATCTTGGCCTGTTGGTACCTAGCTGATTGGCTTTGGGCTAATCTCTCACCTCTCTGCATCATGGTTCACTCCCCCACAAACAGAGAGGGTTCTAGTATTCACTCATGGATTCCAGGTATTTATCGTACACTGACTATATGCTAGACATCATGCTAAACTCCACAGCTGATCCGAGCAGCCTTCAGTTTGCTAACTAATAGAAATAATTTCTTCTCTTAGGAATTGAGTTAGAAGTTATTCAATTGAGATAGATATTACTTCCAGAGACCCAGAAATTCCTAAATCTTGTCCTGTCAATCACCCACTCTTTCCAAGCCATTCCCAAGGGAATTACACAAACAAGGAGTAACAAATAAGAACCAAAATATAGTTTTGTTAATAAATCAGTAATGATAATAACTAAATTTTTTAATCACCTACTACGTATCAGGACTCATTCTAAGCATTTTACATGTGTTAACTTATTTGATCCTCAAAGCAAACCTGTAAGGAAGGTGCCACTATTATCTCCATTTTTCATAAGAGAAAACTGAGTCCAAGAGAGTCAAAAAGAAACTGGGTCAAACAGCTAATAAGCAGCAAACCTCAGATTTGAACTCAGGATTTGAATCCAGTGCCTGTGTTCTTAAAATTGCTCCATATCGCCTCCTATAACAAGATAAGGGCCCGATAATTCAATCCCGAATTTCATTGTAAGAGCTGAACTATGGCAAATAGATATAGCCCTTGATGTCTGCCCTATGAGACTAAACCTCGTGTCGAGGTAGGGATAACACTTTTGGAATTGACCCTCCAACCCCCAAGCAACCACTATCTTCAGGGCTGCCTAAGTCAATAGGATAGATTTGTGGTGCCTGTTGAGACCAATGACAACAGTGCTGTCCCCCTCCTCCAGTTTCCTTGGAAAGGAACTCCTCGGCTGTTAAAACAACAATATCCCTGCCATCCCATGGCATCAGCCTACATGATACACTGCCTGGAAAGGTGACAAATAGCATGCTCTGCTCTTACCTTCAGTTAGGAAATGCTTCCCTTTGTTCCACATTGAGTCTACAGAGGACCAAAAGCATGCCTGCATTTTGTGCATCTTTGTGAGTTTGTGTTCTCTGTGAAAAGTCTTGCTCTTATAAGGAAAAACAAACTTCTTTGAATACCGCTCCAACATCTAGATAGTTCTTAGTGCAACTAATTGGGATCTACATAGATCCCAATGCTACATGGAGAAACGGAATCAAAAGTCAGCTGAGCCCTAGCTCAATTACCCCCTCCCCTATACTCACAGAAGTAGTGCAAATTTAAAAAAAAGAATGAAAGACAAGAAATAGCAAGAACATACCTGAATCCACCATTGCACCCAGCTATAGAGAAGAGAGTAGAACATGACTACCTGAGATTTAACTCATTGATCTGCCCATGTGAAAATATGACTCACTGAATAGTCTTCTCTCATGAGGGTGGATACAGGAAGAAGTAGGCAGAAATGGAAGCTGCCTGGTACAAAGAGAACAGAAGTGTTCTTATCCCCACATATATGGAGAGGGGTTCTTTCTTTTTCAGAGACTCCTTTCTAAATTTTCTTTTATCCTCATAACAGTAGTGTAAGAAGATGGTTATCTCCATTTCCATAACACAATTGTAGAAAATATCTCTAAATACCTTAGTTCAAGACATATGTGCCTTGTTACATAAAGCAGTACTCGTTCCACCCATAATTCCTGAGACGTGTCTGATATCAATAGAGATTTATGAAAACCTGTTTCAATTCAAATTCTTTCTCATCGATATATTCAAGACAGCTAATGACAACAAATAAAATGGATAAATCAAAATACGTTTGCCTCTTATTCCATATTTGAGGATGCTCCTCCAGAATTTCCCTGTGGATTTGGAGTCTGACTGATTCAATTCGAGGCAGAAACTTTATCTGTGATTGGGGGCTACCTTTGATCCATCCTACAACAAACCAGATTACCATTGCCCACTTTTATTTGATTTTACATTCTTACTCTGGACTGCACCTTCTATGCCAAGACTAGATTCTACCAAGTTGAACTGATGTCCAGATTTCCTCCAGATCAATTATTCTCAGTCAGAATCTTTACAACCATGTGTGACTCATTCAAATATAAGCTATCAACCAAACTATCACATTGCTTTTTTAAAATTCTTTTATATAAAAACTTTCCAGTGTTGTAGCCAGATATTTTTTAAAGATATTAATGATTGTAAATGTGGCTACACTGTAAATAGATGTATTATATTGTGCTCAATTAAGAAAGATCAAATACTGGAAAAAGCATTCTTTTTTCCAACACTTAGTTGAATCAGACTAGGACCCATGTTGCAAGTCTAAGCAAGCATGATATTTTCCTTCATAAGTTAAGGAGTGCATAAAACATTTCAGGGATATTTCCCCAACGTCTCCAAAAGAAAAATGTAGACAGTGTTTTTGTGTCTACCATAGCACCTAGTAGTCCAAGTGAATGAAATATTTATCCAAAGGACAAGGCTAAAACCTAAATGACATCCTTGACTCCTCTATTTCCTTCACAACCCATATCCAACGGATTAACTCCCTCTCTGCCACACACACATGCTCATGGTCACATAGACACACACACACACACACACACACCCCTCTCCATCCTCACTGCCACTGCAATTCACTTTCTCATCATCTTGTTCAATCATCCCAAGATACTTTATTGACCACTTCACTATATTGTACCAAATGACATGCTTATTATTGGGTTTACAAAAATTAAGTGAAAACAAGCAGATACCAAAGAATAGATGTGAAAACAGATGAATAATCAAACAATTAGATACAGCATGTTAAATACTCTAGAAACTTGTAAGGAGAAAAGAAACTGATTTTCCTTGTGGGAGTCAGATGCAGATAAATGGTTTTGAAGAGTATGTCAAGGAAAGAGAATAGTATGTTTGAGGCAGGGAGATGCTGAAGATCAAGGCACATTGAGGGATATTCAAGTAGTTTAATATCCCTGGAACAGGGATACACAATAGTCTCTAAGTGATTTTTCTGCTAGCAATATTTCTCATCCAAACCCTTCTTCACATGGCCACCATTTATTTTTCTAAAACATACATCTGGTCCTGTACTGCAACTGCTAAAAAATGTATGTATTCCTATTACCTACAGCGTAAGACACAAAGTCTGCAGCCAATCATATAGCCCATGCTTGAAATAGAACAATAGACTCAGCCTGTTGGTAATGGTGGAGGTAGGTGTATTTTGAGTCAGCTCTTTTAACATGAATATTCTAACATTTCCATAATAAAATAGTCACATTACTTCAACTACTCATTCTTAGGTACCTGTTGTGAACCACGCACTCTTATAGATGCTTAGAATATATTGATAAACAGAACAAAGATACATGCTTTGTGAAGTTTAAATCCTAGTGAAGTGAGAGGGACAACAAAAATAAACTAATAAGAAAGGAAATTAATGTTACAATATGATAAGCATAATGAAGTTGAAGAGGTAAGAGAATCAGGAACATATGCTGGTTTTGGAAGTGGGGTAGTTTGAAATTTTGTAATATGGTTATTAGGATGGACTTCATTCAGAAAGTAACATATGAGCAAAGACTTAAAGGAGCTGAGAAAATTTACCATGAGGATATCAGAGGACGTGTGTTCCTAACAAAAGAAACTGCGGTCCAAAGGTTCTAAGAGGAGAAAGGGCATGGCATGCTCAAGGAATAACAAGGAGACTAGCATGTCCGGAATAGAGGCAGTGAAGAGAAGAACAGTAGAAGTTGAGGACAGAGAGTATAAGATGAGGGGACAGATTACTTTGGGTCTTGAAAGATACTGAAAGGATGTTAGCCTTTATTCTGAGTGAAATAGGAAACTATTGCAAGGTTTTGAGCAGAGCGACAGATCTGATTTAGATTTTCAAGGCAACACTCTAACTAGTGTCTTGAGAAGGAGAGAAGGGAAGAAGGCGGGAACAAAGTTAAGTAGCTATTACATTAATCCCAGCAAAAGATGATGGAGGCTCAGAAAGAAGTGGCATCAGTGAGAATGACGACAAGTGGTCAGATTGTAAATATAGTTTTAAGGTAGAACTAGTAGAATGTCATAACAGATTGGATGGCGATTATGAGAGAAACAGAAGAATCAAGTATAACTCCAAGATTTCTTATGTCTTTGTTTTGGCCTGGAAAAAGAAAAATGGAGTTGTCATCAAACATAAGAGAAGACTACAGGTGTAGCATACTGTGAGCGTGTATTTCACATTAAATGTAAATGATCAAAACATCCTAACAAAAAGCAGATATTTCAGATTAGATGAGAAAGCCAGACCCAACTATATGCTGCCTGCAAGAAACATACCTTAAATATAAAGAAACAAATAACTTGAAAGTAAAACGATAGAAAAAGAGATTCCACACAAACACTAATCAAAAGAAAGCAGGAATGGCTATACTGATATCAGACAAACTAGATTTCAAAGCATAGACTATCACCTGAGATGAAGTTCATTTCATAAGGATAAATGGGTCAATTTAACAATAGGACCTAAAAATTCTAAATTTTTGTGCCCTAATAACAAAGCCTCAAAATGTGTAAAGCAAATACTAATAGAATTGTGAAGGAAAAGAGACAAATCCACATAATTTGTCTGCCCCCAATTACAGTGCGAGAATTCAATACCCCTCTAATTATTCATAGAACAAGGACACTCAAAATCAGTAAAGATATAGTAGACTTCAATAACACTATCAATTTGACCTAATTTAATTTAGAGAACATTCTACTGTACAACAGCAGAATACACATTCTTTTCAAGTGTACATGGTCTACTTACCAGAGTAGGCCATGTTCTAGGCCATAAATTAGGACTCAATAAACTTAAGAATTAGGTTTATATGAAGTATGTTCTCTGATCACAATAGAATTAAATTAGAAATCAATAATGCAAAGATATCTAGAAATTTCCTAAAACTTGGAAATTGAATAACTTCTAAATAACCCAAGGTTCAAAGAAGGAATCAAAATGGAAATTAGAAAGTATTATGAAATAAACGAAAACACAACATACCAAGGGTATGAGATCTGTGAGAGAAAAACTATCAATAGTTGAAAGAGCTAAGGAATAGTATCTTAAGGGCCGAGGGATAGGGTATGAAGGAACAGGCTTCCATTAGAGCAAATCTGTTTAAATGTTTTGATAAGAGAGTGGTCACACATGGAATATGCGCTAATGCTAGACAATGATTTCTAGAAAGTCAACGAAAATATTTCAGGAGCTGGAGATAGGTGCGAAAAGGCAACGCAAGGTTATGCAAAGACTTACGAGAATACTGAAGCTAAAGAATGACAAATCATGGATAGAAAGCATAGGATTTGTCCTGGTGGATGCAAGGTGAATTGTGTTGGGGATGATCTGAGTTTAGAGGTAGGGAGGGTTGAGTGTCTGGAACTTTCTCTTAACCTCTCTTTGTGGAGTCAAGGAAGTCTCTAGATGTGGGGCCTTAGTCGAGGGCTGAGTAGGGAAAAGTCTTTGGTGAAGCAGGGTCTTAGTCACAGTGCATGGGTTCATCTTTGAGCCCTATTAGAAAAGGAGTGAAGATACGGCAATTGTGCTGACTCATCGTTGACTATTTTGTAGTTCAAGATGTCTAGGGAAGGCAGCTAAATATGAAAATCATCATCCCTAAACTGTATCCAATCTGGACTTCCCTCCCATCTCTCACAGCATCCACAACCTTGATCTTCATCCTATCCCCAGGTAGGTTAGGGAACGGCTGACACTGCAAAGGTCAGAGATGGAGTAAGAGGTCTTTGTGCACATTATTTAACACTTCTAAAAATAATTTAAAGTAGAACATTTGAGCATTTTAGCCTGCATCAGAATACCGTGTAGCTATCTAACCTTTTCCATCCTAATCTCCTGCCCCACCCATTTCCAGCTTGCGACTCCATCTCCCCTTCCCCATACACACATTCCATGAAACATTTACTCGTGACTGCTCAGACTTTCCAAATCCCCGATACACTTTCATTGCTCTGTGCCTTTGTTTATGCTACACTTTCACCGTGGAATTTCATCCCCTGTCCTACTATGCACTTGATTTATTCTTACTTAGACCTAATTCAAATGCCCCACCTCTCCCGGGAAGTTTTCCCTTGTGGTGCCACATCAGATGCTCCATTCTCTGTATTGTGCCCCTCTTCCTATATACCGCTCCATCAGAAGACATCTCATAATATGGTAACTATTCATGTGCTTGTCTTCCCTACTAGAAAGTGAGTTCTTCAAAGTCAGGGAATGCTGTTCAATTTTATACTACAAGGCCTAATTTGTTGAATTAAACTGAACGTAAGGTACTATTAAATATTTCAGAATAAGTGGTGTTGACCAAAGCTAGATTCACATGAAGCTCATCCAAGTTTGCAAAACTGTGACTCATATTCACATTTATTATGAAAAATCCTATTCACATTTCTAAAAATATTATAAGGAAATAAGGTTTAAGAATTCTGTAAATGGAATCATTTATTTTATTTTACAATGATTAGTTTAGTCATCCCAGTAGTATAGCTGGAGTTAAGAGATTCAGACTATCTTAATAAATATAGTTGGTTTCAATGAAGAATTAAAGGATAAAGTTGCACTCTATTATCAAGGTACAATAATACCATGCACTTAAATAGCACAGAGGAAGCAAAAGGTTAATTGGAATTTAAACCAAACCTCATTTTAGTAGACTAAATAAGCCTTTAATCAAGAGGTGGAATTCAGCTTTAAACACTATAATTTATAAGTGTTACCATGTGAGATCCTGGCTTACAAAAGTATGATAAATCAGGTTAACCTTATTAGAATACAAACAATTTTTCAGTATATAGGAATACAACTAGCTAAGGCATAGAAACAATCCAGTAAGGCACAGTTTACAACATAATTCAAAACACACCTGCCACAGAGTGAAAGCATAAATCAGATACAATTTATCCAGAGGGATTAATTAATAACACAGTGTTAGCCCAATCCAGTTCAAGTATGTGGACAATCCAGGGTCACCTCATCCTTTAAAACTTGTTTAAAACTGAATTCAAGTGTAATACCCTGATACAATCAAATTGTCATTGAATGACAATAAATATAAATATCAGGTTTAATTTTTAAGTACAGGATTTTATTTGAAACTTTATATTTGATGATTTATTCTGTTTATTGCATTAATATGAAAGTTAGTACATGATAATGTCAATAATTTGCTTGAAAGTCAGTAAAAAGAATTGCAAGCTGTCAACAGTTTTAAGAGCTTATGCCAATCATACTGACAGAAGCAATTCACAGCGTTCCTTTCTGGACGCTCACAGAATGTCCAAAATTGACATGCTGGGAAATTCTATTTTCTCTGAACTTATAGTTTATCCCAGAAAATTGGTGTTTCATATCACCGGGATAACAAACAGCTGAAACTCTTCTACACTGCTTTCTCACCCCAAAGCACGTGACACAGATGGTGTCTCCAACTTGAGAAAGGCTTGGGGAAGGAATGAGAGGATGCTAATATCCTTCTTAAGCAGAGAGAAGCAAAAACTTTTAACTTTGTCTCTCAGAAAAGATCAGCCTCCCAATTAGGTACTTCACTGACACTGTATTTCCCACAAATGTAAAATTCTTTATATTCTTGTAGTCTATCTAAAAAGCTAGAACCTTCTCACCAAGCTGCAAATCATTAGCATTAAGTGACATTTATGAAGTCCTAAATTTGCATAACTGTGTGTTGAAAATTGCTAATAAAATCTAAAGACAGTTCTCTCCAGAATTACTTTCACATATTAATCTTCTTAATCATAGAAGGAATCATATAGAGATGATAACTGCAATTATCTGAACAGTTGCTGCAATCACCAGCAAGAGCAACAGCCAAGAACACACACAGTGTGACCAAAACACCCAGAATTCAGTACCAGTAGTTTTATGCAAACGAGTGGGAGCACACTGCCTGTCATCCATTTGCCTGTAATTTATGAAAGATTGTCGTAACAAAAGGAGACTGAATTCAAGAAGCTCAGAACATGGTAGATTAACACTCAGAAGAACCTGGGTTCTCATAACCTCAAGCCTACTCTGTACATGCTACAGCCTTCTCCTCTTTCCTCTATCTTCAACATAATACTAGCATTGCTTCCTACTGATGATTTACACCCCAAGTCATGGTGACCATTGTATTATCGGTGCATGGTGTATAATTAGAGGCTATCACACTAGCAATTTGAACAACATGGCTGCTGATTCTAGAATTCTGCCCTAGGAAGCTAAAAATGCACATACAACATAGAGAGTTTCCCTTCTCCCTGTAATGTGGACAGACAAGCCAGAGCCCAGATGTCCTGTCCAGGAACTTATTATTGTCATGAAATGCAAGAGTTCCAGTCAATAATATCTTCGGCATTTCAGAAGAGCAACTCAGTAGCGTTCCCGCCCAGGACGGTCAGTGATGCCAACGGTGAAACTGATGAAAGCAAAGAGTTCATAGGCCAATGCTTTCAGCTGATGGTAAACTTGCCATGTAAAGTAACAGGGGATTGACATTTTCCACAGCTGCTTAGAGTCAGTAAATGAATGAGTATGAAAAAATGGAAGAGAGACTCCATGCATCCTATTATAGCTTATTAATTTTGGGCAGATACTTTGACTTTCTACTTCTGTCTCCTCCTGGGAGTTCCTACACTCTGACCAATGTTATTATTCCTTGACTATGATCTTCACTTGGACAGAAAAGAATCTTAGATAGTAGATTTGAGCCACGCTAAGTGAAGGTGATTTAAATCGCTATTAAACACATTTTGGTAGGAAGGTATAAGCACATATCTAAATAGACCTCCAATTGTCTTATTTTACCACTGGGAGATCCTGAAAGTTACAATTATCCGTATGAAAACTCCAGAGCAGTGGAAAGTTTTCCTGGAGAAAAGTAAGCATCTACCTGACAACTCCCCTTAAATTACCCCAAACTACCCTTTTTTGCCAAATTGAGGAATACATTTGAATTTAGTTATCCTAAGAGTAAACATGTTTTTTTAATTGTCTTCTTAAAAGTGTTATTAACATTTTATTGTAACACAGATTGAACCTCATTTCTATGAATATTTCATAATGGAAACGATGGCTTACATAATTTCTTTTTTCCATTTTGCAGCAATTGGTAAATTGAGTTCAAGATCCTCAACTATTTAGCAATTACTCTGCCTCTGTACTTCATGCAGACAACGGCAGAATAAGGTGGAAAGGGGCATTAAGAAGCACGAATAACAAACACATCTACTTCTGGAAGTGTTTAAATCGTTATAACTTCCCAACTCATCATTTGAAAAAAATTGTCCCTCCAAAGTATAATGGTACAAATGAAGCTCAACAACATGCTGGTTACCTAATAACCAGAATTTAATCAGTAATCTAGTTTAATTCAAAATGCAAACCAAAAACATCTATAGAGCCTCTGTGAGCAAGTCTAACTGGGAGAGAAAAAAGAACACACAGTTCCAAGTAATTTCACTGGAGTAGAGAGGAAGCATTAAAAAAATGAGAGATCATATTTTTTGGAACAACAGGAAAAGTGTCATGGAGGATTTGACATTAGGAATAATATTTGGCACAGAGTTTTTCTAGATATTTGTATAGCCAGTCATTTATTTCTCAAAATAAATAGAAAGAGAAGGTCACTAATATGAATAAATCAAACTTTTCATAGTCCATCTGATCTTTTAGGCAAAGAGCAGGCAGAATCATTCAGTTCTTGTGTTTGACCTTCCTCTTCCTGTATCTCCTACTAATACTACTCAGCACATAGTGGGGTTTTTAAAATCTAGCTGAATATAGTTGAATGACTAAATATATTTTAATATATTTGTACTACAGAATATTATACAATAGTTTAAAAAACAGGAATATTTTCATGTAGTTAGATGAATAAATTTCCAGAATATATGTTGAATGGAAAAGCCAGTTGTAGAATGTTGCATACAGTATGATATTACATATGCTGAAAACGCTAAGGAGGCTTTGTTATAATTTATGTGACCCTATTCATCCAAATTCTAACCCACTAATATTCAGTTGACTTGAGCTTCCAGGTAACAACTTTGAAAGCTTGGTGTAGACCAACCCAAGGGAGACATATTCTAAGTTTTCAAGATAGGATTCACCCTCAGGGGTGGTATAACCCTAAGAGAGAGTCAACAACTTGTGTAGGGAAGAAAGGACTTCAGGACAGGGGTGTTTCTCATTCACTCCATCTGAATATAGTATCCAAGAGTGGCCTGGGGTGGGTGTTCCAGCTCCAGATGTAGGATTTGGCCTCAGCTCTTGCCAGGCACTCTAAAGGACATTGGCAATGCTCACTGAGGACCTCTGAGAGACTGTGAATTTCCCATCTCGAATCCTTCTCTGTCTCATTCCCACAACTTGCATGTACATTGACCATCATATGTCCAAAGTATATTATATTAAATAAAATCAAAAGTTACTGATATCAAGCAACAGGGAAGGTAAATGATTAAACATGTGCTGATAGACCAGCAATTACCAAATATATTCTACAGAATACTAGTCCTGTGCTTTTCTCCATTCAGGAAAGAGGTCCAAGTTTGGAAACATGCAAGGTACCATAACACTGTCTGGGAGAGTCACAGTTCACATCAACATATTTAAATATATTAGAAGTTCTAAGTCATGCAGTAACAGAATCTGTTAAGCATTAATTTCTCTCTAAGCTTCACTCCCGTGTGCCTCTGACATATTCAAAGGCACCTAAGCCTTCATGTGTCAAAAACTGGACTTGTCAGTTACAGCCCCAAACCTGATCTTTCTCAGCTGCCTCCTAAAGTGTGAAGTCATTCACTTAGTGCGGCAAGACAGAAAGCTTGATCCCATTCTCCCTCTCATCTTATACATACAATCCAACATCAAATCCTGATAAGTCTACATACACAAAGGCTCTCCCTTCTGTACGTTTTTCCCAATTTCTGCCATTCCCACTGTAGTACATGCTACATCATCTCTTATCTGAACTACTGCCATGGTCCCCTATCCACTACTCCCAAGTCTATTCTTCCACCTGTATCATCAGCTTGGGCTGTGCAACAAAACACCACAGACCGGGGGCTTAACAGAAATTTATTTCCTCACAGTTCTGGAGCCTAGAAGTCCATGATCATGATGCCAGCAAATCTGGTTTCTGGTGAGACCCCTCTTCCTGGCTTGCAAATGTCTACCTTCTCACCATGACCTCACAGGGCCTCTTCTCATGTACATGCTGAGAGAAAGAGAAAGCTCTGGTGCCTCTTCCCTCTTCTGATAAAGACATCAGCCCTATCAGATTAGGGCCCCACCCTTATGACCTCACTAAACCTTTACTACCCCCTTATAGGGCCTGTGTCCAAATACAGTCACGTTAGGGGTTAGGGCTTCAACATATAAATGTGGGGGTGGTCACAATTCAGTCCATACCACCCACATGTACTCTAATCTCCTCGCTGCAACCAAAGTGTTACTTTAAAGATGAAAGTCTGATTGTGTCACTCTCCTCCAAAAATGGTCTTTGAAACAATCATGGATACTTTGTTCATTCTGGCCTCAGCTGACCTCACCAGCCTCCCTGTGAGTCCTTCGGCTACAATGATCTTCAAATTCCTCAAACATCACATTTCTGTTTCTCTCAAGCTCTTTGGACACACTGCTCCATTCCTGCATTGCTCTGACTTCCTTCTCCTGGGAAGTCTTCTCTAGCCTCCAAACACTCTAAAACTATACAAGAGAATAGTCTACTATAATGTCCTATACTTCTTATTCATTACAATTATCCCAGTTATATATTACATATTTGTATAATTAATTGATTAATGTCCATCCATTTGGGCTGCTATAACAAAATCGACTGAGTGGCTTGTAAACAACATAAATTTATTTCTCACAGTTCTGGAGGCTGGAAGTCCAAGGTCAAGCCATCAGCATGCTCAGTGAGGAGCCGCTTCCCTGTTACAGCCAGCGTCTTCTCGCTGTGTCCTTACATGGTGGAAGGGGCTAGGGATCTCCATGGAGTCTCTTTTATAAGAATACTATTCCCATTCTAGAGGTTCCACCTTCATGATTAATCACCTTCTAAAGGCCCTACCTTATAAAACTATCACACTGGGCATTAGGATTTCAACATAGGATTTGGGGGGACACAAACATTCAGGCCATAGCAACTAATGTCTGTTTTCCTTACTGAAACACAAGCAGCATGAGGCAGCTATCATGTCCATTTTTCCCATCATTATATCTACAGCATCTTGCATTGTGTCCACCATACAGTAGGTAATAAATATTTGTACAATGAATGAATAAATGTACCCAAAATTCCCTTAATTTACTTGAAAAAAGATTGCAAGGCCTACTTATAAATATTTTGTTTAAGAGGTATTATGCAGAACACACTTCAGGAAACATTCTAATAAGCTAAACTTCCCTGGAATTAAGATATATCCATGGCAAATATAGCCATAGGAAATTTTGCTCAAATCTAGAATCCAGACAGTCACATATCTGTAGATATGAATAAACAGAAAGCAGAATCTGACTGGGAGAGTTTTAGACAGATTCTTGAAAATTTTCAGATGGGTTCTGAAAGAACCTCTTTCCCTCCTTCTCTTGCATCAACTGTTGACCCTGTGGTCAGAATTAAAGTCCCCTTTCTCAAGTATAGGGACATACGTGTGTGTGGTTCAAATCAATTATAATATATTTACTTGGGCCTAACAAAAAATGGTTTTATCATCTGATTGCTGTGTGTGTATATGTGTGTGGTTATGATGAATTGAGGTGCATGAATATTTTCCTGGCTCTCATTGAACTAGGAAAACTTTACAAACAAATGATGTTCTGGAAATTATGATTTGTGTATCAAGTAGTGGTTTTTACAAGCTAATCTTAAAGGTCCTGCCAACTCTGAGCTATTGTGATTCTACTTTTTCATGCTTAAGAATTAATACTTAAAATAGATGGGTGATATCTTGAGATCCCAGAGAAGTATCAAGCACCTCTTTGGACAACAAAGGTACTAGAAGATCTGTTGATGTAAATAATGTCAAGAGGATGAAGGCGCTGCCATTCGTATGGGTAAACTGAGCTGCTTGATGTCCAATTCCAGAATTCTAATGCAAATTCTATTTTCCAAAATTACCAAGGGATTCATTTAAAAAGTAGTACAGGAAAAATAAAGACTAAAAGTCAATGTAAAACTGAGTCATTCATACCAACTTAATGCTACATTTTTGTCCCGTACTGAATTAGATGGCGGAGAGGTCTGGAATCTAAGATCATAAAACCTCACTAATTTGTTTTTCCAAGCTCAGGATAATTTGCATTCAGTTGATTATAAAGTTTGCTTTTATACAATCCATCAGAAAAGGGTTTGCTGAGCAAATGAATGTCATATACAAGATTACAGAGATAATGTTTATCCTTCTTAAGTCAAACTATTCTAGTACTTAAAAGCATTTGCATATAAGCAATTAATATGCTCAATACAAGAGATGCTTATGTATTCATTAGAGTAATTCTTGTGGGACTACTACTTGGCAAGGCTTTGGGTGTGATTAAACACAAATTATATTACATATAAATGGTTGAAAACAAGCATCAAACATTTAGAAAAGTTCTGTTTATTAACCAGTTAATAGCAGATTGTTTCATTTCATTATTTCTTTCTAACTTCTTCATGAATAGATGCATATTTACTAGTCAGATGAGATAAAATACGTCCCATATATTTCTGAAAAAATGAAAGTTCAGTTTTCTCTAAATATCCTTTAATCTAGAACTTCTAGACATTTCTACTGGCCTTTCTCTACTTATTCTGAACTAGTCTTCCAATGAATGAAACCACCACAAGGCTCTGAGCCAGAGCAGCACAGCAGAAGCCACCTGTAGCCAACGCAGCCGCTCTGGGCACCATGTGGTCAACCGACGAGTCTGTGGGGCGAGATGATGAGTCTGATCGTCTCAGGTGGGGCCTCCTCAGCAATGGGAAGACCCTCTAAATAAGCTGTCCACAGAGTGCCATCTACCTTGTTCAAAGCACTGTCTCAAAAGAAAGACCTTGAATGCTTCATATAACAAACTTTAATGACAAATCCTCAGAGTATTTTAACTATAGAAGAGAATCACAGGCATGAAAAGATATAGCTAAGGTTGAAAAAAAATCAGAGAGTCTAGAAAGAAAAGCAGAAAGTGGGCCTAAATCAAACTAAACACACGCCAAAGCAGCTATGAAGCTTTTTAGTTCCTGCAAAGATGTGCATTCTGACAAATTAAGTGAGATATCAACTCCAAAAAGCCTGGCACAATATCTGATATATTTAGTGGTTCAAAACCATTTCCTCTCTTCTTGGGCATTAACTCAGAGTGAGTTTTCTGGAAAAACAAAACAACACGTGTACTTACTTTCTCTTTCCTTCCTTCCTTCCTCCTTCTTTCCCTTCCTCCCTCCTTCTTGACTTCCTCCCTCAAAGATTGTCTCTCTGAAATGGAAATTGTGCTGCCATCTGTAGCATGTATAATGATGGATCGAAGCCCCACAAAGACAGGTTTTTATATCAGAAAAGAGAACAGACTCAATGAAAATTGTGTGGCATAAATAGAATTTGTAGAAATGACTTGCAAGTTATAAACGTAAGCATTATTATTCTCATCCGAAGGGAATTCAATAAATGCCTGCTGATAAAGAATTTCTAAGTGTTCACTAAACTTTTTATGTCTTTCCTGTCACTTATCACTGACAGATGCCATAGGGCATTTTGTCTAAAATTTAATAAAGTTAATGTTCATCAAGAAATCAATTAAAATGCAAGCTGCATGTAGGCCGACTTCTTCCCTAGATGATGAAGATGGCATGTTCTCCTCAGATCAAGCATACCTCTGTGCTGATTAAGCAATTCTCAGAAGTTGTGGGTAACAGGATACTGTCCACAATGGCCACAGAACACAAATCAGGTTTTCCAAGCAGAGGCCTAGACCAACTCTCATATACGTGCTACTCATCGCTGCCCCTCCTTGAAACGTATCAGGGTAGGAATGGTCATAGTGATGTTTTAAGGGAAAAAATAATGCCACTTTTTTAGCTGTAGAATTATAACCAATGACTGCATGTAAATGACGCCCAGGGGAAACAATGAAATACCTGTATTTTGGTCAGAATATTCGCTACTAATAAGCAAACAACAAAAGGATCTCAGACAACACAAGTCTTCTGACATGAGAGTAAATCATCATTTCTAGCTTACAAGCTCTTCAACTAATATTTGCATAGCACTTGGCATTCACAAAACACTTTCGCATATATTCTCATGTTTGGTACCAAAGCATCCCTATGAAGTTGTATTTTACTATGATTGTCAATTTATACACAAGGAAATGGAACCTGAAAGAGGATATGTGACTTCTTCAAGCTCATGGAGCCAAGCAGAGGCAACGCTGGCTCAAACTCAGAGCTTCTCACTGCAGACACTCTGCTTTCCCCATCCATCCAAGCTGCCTCGTATGACAATTCCATAGGACTTTAGAAACGGTACAATAATTTCAGACTGGACTATAACAAGTCCAGCACTCTTCAGAATGAAGAGTTTAGTACCCCTGGAATCCTGGATTCAATTCTAGAATTCTAGAACTCCTAGAATTTTGAGTGGGTTCACTCAGCACGAGAATGTGAGTGGTAAGTCCTTCTCCCTGGGTTCGGTTCCTCTGCATGGAAATCTACGAATATCAATTTTGTCTAGAACCCACAACACTTAAGGCTCATATTTAAAATCAAAAGTGTTCTGCTTCTCTAGGCCTGGTTCAAGAGCTGAACTTGCAGCAATGCAGAATCTTAGGCCCCATCCCAGATCTATTAAATTGGAATCTGCATTTTCACAAGGTCGCCAAGTGACTCATATGCACATTAAAGGTTGAGAAGCAGAGCTCTGACCTGAATCTCACTGGAATTAATATTATAGTTGAGACAGGGTCTTCCACTATCAGAAGTTTGGGACTGTGGGCCAAACATCTCCTACTGATGCTATTGTCATAGATGTACCTTTAGATTCAGCTTCTCACTTTATACTCACATATGTCAGCATGCTTCTCTCTCGAAGGGATGAGGAGAGCACAGTGGTCGGCCAGAGCAAATAAAAGACAAGCAAAGCTGAAGCTAGGTGACTTGACATTTTCTGCAACAGAATATTGAGGAGGGAGCGTTAGACAATTGGCAGAGTGTTTTAATATATTAGAAGTATGTTTTTTCAGAAACAGTGGTTTCTTGGTTAATGAATTCCATCATTACCAAGGAAGTAAAGTATTACATGTTGGCCCTAGTCCTATATAGCCCTGAAGATTAGCAGGGACTAACCTGTAGACATCAACAAAACATACTGTATGAGTCATCCAGAATCTTCACTACATGCTGATAACTCTGCTACTGGAATTTACCTTAAAGACACTTTACATCTGGGGCCAGGCCCGTGGCCAAGTGGTTAAGTTCAAGAGCTCCGCTTCGGCAGCCCAGGGTGTCACCAGTTCGGATCCTGGGCGTGGACATAGCACCGCTCATCAGGCCACACTGAGGCGGCGTCCCACATGCCACAACTAAAAGGAGGCACAACTAAAAGTATACAACTATCTACTGGGGGGATTTGGGGAGAAAAAGCAAAAAAAGATCGGCAAGTTGTTAGCTCAGGTGTCAATCTTTAAAAAAAAAAAAGACACTTTACATCTAATTACGATACACTTTTTAGATGATGCATATTATTCTGAAATAGTAATTTGCCTAAGGAAAACAAATAAATCAGCAGCCTACATCATGTTTCAAAAGTTTCTATCATATATAACTAGAAGTTGACAGTAATTTTGAAGATTTGTTCTCAGAATCATAGGCTTGTGGAGTTGGGTGTGAAACAGACATCTCACATTGCAATGAAGCTGTGAATAACCAGGTGGAGCATCAAGTCCAGGTGCAGCACACCTTTAGGAACTGATGAAATCTGTTGTCAACATTCAGGTGAACACCAACCAACTGGGGAGTCCAAAAGGCAGGATGCTGCAGTCACCTTCTCATGGCTGTGACCACTAGACCCCTATCGATGCCCCACCTGACATTGAATCCATTTTGTTAACAATCACTGAAACTCATTCTAACCATAACTGTTTATCATGTCAACATTGTGGCCCAAATCAAACAAAATCCTGCTTAAATTGTAAAATAAAAGGTTTTTTTTAAAAATAAAAAAAAGCAGATGTGAAAGGACAAGAAAGTCCCAGGAAGAAGCCCTTAACAAATTAACAATTAACAAATGCTTGTTTAAAGATTCTGAATGAAGGAGTCAGTGAATCAGTGAAAGCACTGATCATTGCTACGCACATTCCACGTTTCTATCTAGAGTCTTCTTTTCTGCTCAAATGTTGAGAGTATTTTGCTTTGCTGTAATTCCCTTTCACAGCAGCAATGAGGTTCAACAAAGTCAATAACATGGAAAAATTGTTATCTTCCTAGGATTCATGCTGGAGTAGGTGGCATACACAGAATGTACGATATTAAAAAAAAAATTGCAGCTAGTTTTAGTGTACTGAAGTGGAATCTTTAATGCAGAAAATTCAGAAGTAAATTTGTAATTGTCACAAAAACACCCTACAGTGCAGCAAAGCATGTGCCCTGAAAGGAAGAAGCAAAGCTTTATAATTGAAGGAAGGACTGCAAGCCAGGGCACGTAAACCCATCCTTCCGCAGTAGGGGGAGGAACGTTGATGGAATTGTAGTCTTCTGGGGCCACGTCTACGCACAATTATCCAGGTCACCAGCTATGATATCACCGAAGAAAATATGAGATCTGTGTCTACGTATATACATATTGCTAAACACTATGTAAATCTTCCAGGAGCCATTACACAAGTCAGGACTAGAAAACTGTTAATATCAAGAAACATTGAGAAGCTGCTAAATATAAGGCACTCAAGAATATCCATTGTGGAAGTAAGATATCTGCATGAACCATAAAAGCGACCATATTCATGAGTACTTCTTTATGTTCCATTTAAATCTTTTGAAATCACATTTTGTTGGAGAATGATCTCCCCCCTACCACTTATGCATTTTCACATGAATCCAACTACAGCAGTCACAGGATATTCCATGTTAAATAAAGAATAATTAGTTCCTTTTCTAAAACGGAAGCAATAACTCAAAAGAATAGTAGCCATCATCTCTTGGGGGAAAAAAGTGAGTTAGCAAAAGTCAAGTCTTTCAGTCAGAGCTTTCAATATGGGATATTATGAATGTGGTGGCCTTTGGTAAGATGTTAAAGCTGAAATGAGAGGCAAAGCTGACCTGAATTTACCAGAAAGAAGAAATCAGAGCACTAGGTGTTTCCATATTCCAAAGCAGGACAACTATGAAAGCAATAAATTATGGTAAAATGGGTAGCTCCAGTGCAAGCACATGGAAGCATAAAGAATTACCAAATTAGAGCAAGTTTCTGATCCACCCAGGACAGTATGCAGTCTCTAAAAGTCGTAGCTAGTACATGCATACTTGCTGAGCTAAAAAACAAAGTAATGCCTGTCCCTAAGGTTGCACACTGCACATTTATCTCAAGTAGGGGAAATGGGCTAATGGCAGTTATTCGCTGGCGTGGAGTCTTCCATTACAGCAAAGCTTTTTGTAAAGAAAACTGTTTGCAAATCTGTTAGTAGTAGATCCAAGTATAGAAAATATACAGACCGATAGCCAAAAGAAAAAAAGACTTTCATCATATTATACACATGTTGTAAGGTCATGGAAAAGGAGAGAAGGAGAGAGAGGAGGGAAAGAAAGGAAGAGAGGGTGGAGGAAGGAGTCATTCATTAGTTCTCTAATGCTCCCTGAACTTCTAAATTAAACTCAAAACAAAAGTTTCCAAAATAAGGAAAATCCAGCCAAAATGATTGTTAACAAGAGTGAAATAGTCTCTATTCTATAGTCAGCTTATTATTTTTTTCCAAGTTTAATTCCACAGCTAAGCAGTGTGACCGCAGAGGACATAAACTTGAAATGAAAATAATGCGTTATTAGACGTTTAAAGGTGAAGCACATTACAGCAAAAGAAGATGACATTGCTGAAAGGAGTAACTTTGAAGTGATGAAGAAAAATGAACAGGGGAGGAGAAGAAAAGAATTGGAAGAAATGGAGCACGAAGAACATTATTTCGTGTAAATTAAAATTAAATGTAAAAAGATGACAGTAGCTCTGATCTTGTCAGGCGGAGGTATTTTGGTGGCAGACAGTAATATGAGAATTATAAGCAATTTGCAAACCACAGGTCTGCAAGCCTGCACATTTCTCCTCTCTTACGATTGTTAATCACCTTTTTTCCATGAAAAAAAAACAAATTCCAAAATATCAGTTTCATGAATCCTTGCCAAACTCAGGAGCAGCTGTGTCCCCGTCAATAACAAACAGCCCGAGGCATCCGCCGGCACAATGAGGCAATGGCTGCGTCGTCTTTGATGGCGCCTCCATTTGATAACACCCTTCCTGGAGTCTGTCCTTCAGACAGAATGCGCACTGTCCCCTTTTCCAGGCTGTCTCTCTGACTTGGCTACTGTCCGCTGTCTCCTCCCCTGCCCGGGGTACAGTCCCCATGTCTGCACTTCCCTGTTGCTGCCTCTCAGCCAGGCTTGTCAGTACCATGGCCAGGACCCCTCCTCCACCCAATGCCCCTTCCTAGGTCCATAGGGCAATGGTCTGCACCTCTCTCCTCTCCTCTAAAAACAGCTAACACAGAGTCCTTGCTACGTGCCAGCCACGTGCACCAGCTTCATCCATTTAAAATAGTTCATCCTCAGACCACCCAGTGAGCTTGGTACTGTTATGACTCTCACTTTACAGATGAAGAACCTCAGCACAGAGAGAGTAACAACCCGGCCAAGCCACACCCCGAGGAAAGGATCTGAACGCAGGGAAGTCTGGCCCCACAGCCCTCGCTCTCAACAACAACGTTATGCAGCACCTGTTTCTTTTCAAGTTTTCATTCATTCAACAAACATTTATTTTAGCATTATAATGTGTCAGTTACTATGCTAGGTGCTGGAGAGTCTCTCAATGAATAAAAGAGATATGGCACTTTTTCTGGGGAGCTAACAGTTAACTAAGCTAACAGGTGATCTAGTATATTATCACTACTGTGAAAGCATTCTAAAGGGAAAAAAACAAGGTGTGGTTAGGGAGGATAACAGAAATGATAGAAAACGGGATCATATATGACCACAATCTGAGAGATGAGATGGAGTCAGCCACACAGTGGACAGTACTGGTGAGCCTTCCAGGAAGAAGGAAGAGCACGGGCAAAGGCCCTGAGGTAGAAATGAAGCTTCCCATTTCTAGGAACTTAGAGGAAGGCTGTGTGGCTAGAGCAAGGTGGATGAGGAGGAAAACAGAATTCAATCAGAAAAGAAGTAAACCAGATTGTGCAAAACATTATAGTCTTTGCAGGGAGGCTTCATTTTGTGCAAAGTACAATAGAAAGCCATTAACAGGGTTTTAAGCTGCAGGATGACATGATCAGATTTATATTTTTTAAAGCTTCTCTGTCTGCTTTGTGGAAAATGGGTTGGAGGAACGTGGGTAAATATGGAGAGACAAAGAAGAAGCCTGTTGTAATAGCACCATCTAAAAGTGGTGGTGGTTACATGGTCATGCTAGAGATGACAATTAATGGTCTCGTTCAGGATGCATTTTAGAAGCTGAGCTGGTGAGACTCAGTGTTGGAGTGGACACGGGGAATGAATAAAAAGCAGGACTTAAGGATCACTCCCATGGTGGATGCAGTGCCATTTTCTAAAACAAGAAAGACTGGAAGAGAAACAGCTGAAATCGAGGGTTCTGTTTTTGAATGTGTTATATATACTTGGTCTTGAGTCTCCACCTTTGTGTATAATCAGTAATGACTTGACTAGTCCCAGAGTGGGAGACAATAACAGAACTCTCAGAAATATTTGGGAATCTGGGAGAAAAAGAGACATAATCTCTTCCTACATGGGGGTTCTGAAGAGAGAATAAGTCCTGGAATTCCCAGCATTATGAAGCACCCACTGGTGTAGCTGCAACAGAGCAGAGTTTGTTTCTGTAGTGGAGAGAGCCCGAGGCAGCCAAAGGAAAGGCAGCCGGGCAGGAATGGCATGGGAGAGAAGCCCAGTGTCCTGGACCCTAGAATGGTGCAGAGCAGCTGAAAGGGGAGCCCTTAAGTATCTTAGGGTCATGACAAGGGACGCCCTTGCAGCAGAGAACTTTGCAGCCAGCCACCTGATAGTAACACGGATACCTCCGATGACAGGAGCAGGGAGCAACAGCCAAAGGCCAAAAACCCAACAAGATGAGTGAAATCCCAGTTTGTGGATGCTTGTATGGGAGGAAGGATGGCTTGGACCAGATGCCTCCCTCTGATGCCAGAACACTGACACCATGTTGAGGAGAAGGCAGCGGAGGAGGTAAAAAGTCTGAATTAATTCAGTTTACATCTAAAACGATAGAGAAAGCATGAAGGTAACTGAGTTCATCCAGAAACTATTACAATTACATATTTTGCCTGTAGGTAGAATGTGAAATGAGTTTTGAAAAGAACAGTCATGTGTCACTTGATGATGGGGATACATTCTGAGAAATGGGTCATTAGGTGATTTCGTCACTGTGCGAACACTATAGAGTATACTTACACAAACCTCAGTGGTTTAGCCTACTACACACCTTGGCTATATGGCACTAATCTTATGGGACTATTGTCATATTGTGGTCTACTGTTGACTGAAATGTTGTTACACGGCACATGACTATAGTTTTATTTCTTCAAACACCTAAGTAGGTTACTTGGAAATTTGCACCGACAACAGTAATGACTCATTGGCCTTTATCCCTCAGTTCCCTCCACAATCTTCTGGGAGGTTCTACAAGGTGTTTCACATGGACTGATGAATGACTCTACCATTGCTGTCGAGTTTATTCAAGGACGAGCCCTGGTGTTTTGATAGGGCTGGATCCTCGGTGAAGGAATCTCAAAGCAGGTCTGCATAGACTTCGATATCCTACACCGACTTGAGTCCAATGGCTTTTCACGTCGCACTCTCCAAACCTCCCCTCTGCTAAACACATCCACATCCACCAAAGGATTCAGACACAGGTCTAATAAGTTATGCTGAGAAACAAATGTGAAAACCAGCTCATGTGCTCCTGCACTCAAACAGTACGTCTTCATTATAGATCACAGGCAAATTCCCTTGAGAATAAATGTTCTCCCAAAGACGACTCTCAATCCCCCTGGAAAGAAACTTCCGGCAGGCCCACCAATTTATCATTTATACTCACTTATCTAAACCTCACTTTGTGTCACTTTGACACAAGCCAAGATCCCACCCACCCAAATAAGTGACACAAGTCTTAGAAATTTCAGGCCAGGTAGGAAGCAGATGAGCACCTTGTTAGGCCATTTGGAAAACAATTTTGATGCAGCTGGGTTTTCTCGCTAACCCTCACATGACAGAGTTTATGCAAGGGTCACTAAAGCCATTACGAAGGCTACTTTTGCCAGTATTGACACACTTGTGCAACCTTTATCTATTGACTCTTGAATAACCAGATGGGATCTGTACTTACTTTCTCCTCTTCTTAGTCTTAGTCTGTTCAGGCTGCTATAATAAACTACCATGGATAGCTTATAAACAACAAAAACTAGTTCTCACAGTTCTGGAGTCTGGAAGACTGAAATCAGGGTGCCAGTATGGTCAGGTTCTGGTGAGGACCCTTTTCTGGGTTGCAGACAGACAGGTTTCTTGTTATATCCTTACATGGTGGAACAGAGAGGAAAAGGAAGTTCTCTGTGACTCTTATAAGGGCACTAATCCCATTCATGAGGGCTCTATCTTCATGACCTCAGCTAAACCTAATCACCTCCCAATGGTCCCACCTCCTAACACCATCACATGATGGGGGGCTTCAAGGTATTCAACACATGAATTTTGGGGGACACAAACATTCAGCCCATAACATCCTCGTTTTCTACTCCTTTTTTGCCTCTAAGTCTTGAAGGTAGAATTTAGGTGACACCTTAAATATCACTTGTTCATTCATTCATTCAAAAACTGTTTATGGAGGGCCTATTATGTGCCAAGCCCTGGTTCTAGGTTGCTGGCAAAACATCAGAAAAGAAGATGAATAAGATCATTGAGCTGATATTCTAAACAGGTGGGAGGTGAAGAGTGGGCAGAGAGGGTGCATGTGGAAAAGACATTACAAAAATAAATAATCATGTGCTGTGGTTAAAATAATCCAGGCTTATCTGGTAGAGAACAGAGAAGGAAATACCACAATTCTTCATGTTGTCTGAGCAGAATCTAACTTCAAAACTGGAATTGCCATGATGCCAGAGTTAGTCAAGTGTTTGCACCACTCTACCCTCTGCAACCTTACGTGGTTTGATCCATGTGAGATTGGAATGTCACTGACAGTTACTTGTTTGTAACTCTATTTAAACTTGCCACTGCCATGAAACCAACTTCACGGTGCAGCATATAGAGCAGCACAAAGGTCAGAAAGAGCCCAGGCTTCAAAGTCCGGGAGATGAGGGCGCCAGTCCCTCCTGTGCATCATGCTCGCCATGTGCCCCGGGGCCAGTCCCTTGACCTCAGGAAACCTCATCTGACCATCTGCACTGTGGGAAGAGGGACATCTAACTCAAAGTTTTGATGTGCAGATCAAAATAATAATGAAATTAAATAATACATATTTCTTGGTTTGATTAAGGAGTCTCAACTCGTTGAACTATAAACCAGGAATCATTTTACCATTTTCCCAAATAACACCTAATAAATGTCCCCTTTCAACACTCTTTTCACCTAGGTACAAGCTCCTTAAAGATCTCTCAGCCCACCCTTCTTTCTTGAGTTTTGGTTAAGATTATCTCATCTCTGACTCACATGTCTCCCTCTTCCACAGAAGCAGGACACACCACTGACTGGAAGTGTTTGGGGGTTGGGAGGCACGGGTGTGGTCTCCAGAGACAGCACCCTCCATCTAAGCTGCAGTGGCGGTGAGAGGTGGTGAGAAGACATCTGGTCTCTCAAGCAACTACAATACCTGGTGACAAATCCACCATTCCCTTTCCCATAGTTGTTGCCATTTCTCTCTTGAACACTGACTGCTCATCAAGTCCACCTTTGAAAGAGATATCCAAGTGTTGGTTCTTGTGGGTTCTCAGCGGGGCACTTTGGGTCTCCCTCTGCATGGTCCCTTGCCTGGGAGACCAGGCTGAAGCTAAGTTGATTCCTTCCCACCTCAATACCAGCCACTACTGGGGCCCCCTCACCCAGAAGGATACTTGCAACACTGCCTAGATCACAGCCACAGTTAGTTGGGCTTTGCCAACGCACAGGAGACTCACATATCCTGACTAAATATAGGGAAGAAGGCAGAACCACGGTCATTCCACTCACAGCTCTGTTATCTCTCTCCTGCCCTTTACCCAAGCCCAGAACTGTCAGATAGTATGTCGGCTCAGTGGTCCAGCTGCTCTCAGGAAGGAGAAGGTCATCCGTTGTAGACCTCATAGAGAGGGAAGAACTCAGGCATCCACTGCCAACATCCACCCTACACACCAGTGTAGGGTCAAAGTCTCCCATCGCATCCTATCGTGCTTAAGATTAATGCCAAAATCCTTATACAAGGGTCTTTCAATCCACAAATTCTGACCCAGATCACCACTCCAGCCACACCCCATGCCACCCCCTGCCCCTTGCTATCTGGATCCTGCCCTACTATCTTCTGTAAGATCATGACACATGCCATGCGACTCCTCCTCTCCTTGTAAAGAGAGACAAAGAGCACTCAAGACAGAGTTCTGAGAAAGACCGACATTTTGTGGTGGGTTAAAGAAGGAGAAGAGGGCAAAGGAAATGGAGGAGAAACATCCAGTGAGGAGGGCAGAGACCCAGAAAATGTGAGATGGCAGACGCTAAGTAAGGAGAGTGTTTCTAGGTAAAGGGAGTGGCCGACTGTATCAAATGCTGTTAAAATGAAGCCCACGAATTGGTCTTTGAATTTGAGCAGCTGAAGGAGAATGGTGACCTTGAAATAAATGTTTTGATAGAGTAGTGAGAAAAGAAACTACACTGAAGGACTATAAAGGTGAATGGGGGATGAAGAATTAGATGAACTTTAAGGTAATTATACTTAATAGTAGGAACAGTATTTATTAGCACTTGAGTGATTTTCATTTAAACTGGACTTACTCTTTGCCAGGCACTACGCTAAGCAATTTGCAAGCATTTTCTCATTAAATCCTCAGTTACACCATTAGGCAAGGAAACAGAAATTTAGGGGGACTAAGTAAATTGCTAGGAGGCTGTGGTTGACTGAACAATGGCCCCCAAAGGTATCCAAATCCTAATCCTCGGAACCTGAAATGTTACCTTACATGGCAAAAGGGACTTTGCAGATGTGAGGATCTTGAGATGGGGATATTAACCTAGGTTGTCCGGATGAGTCCTAAATGTGATCAGAATTGTCCAAGGGAAGGGCAGGGGGAGATTTGACACAGAAGAGGGAAGACAACGTCATCACCTCAGCAGAGAGAGATCTGAAGAGGCTACACGCTACGCTGCTGGCTTTGAAGGAAGAGGCCCTGGAACCACGAAGAATGCAAGGAATGCAGCTCTGAAACCAGAAAACGGCAAGGAAACAGATTCTGCTAGGGCCTGGAGGGAGCACGGCCTGGAAATTAAGAACCTTAATTTCAGCCCAAGAAACCGGTTTCAGACTTCTGAGGCCCAGGACTGTAAGAGAATAAACGCATGCTGTTTTAAACCACCAAGTTCATGGTAATTGGTTACAGAAGTCATGGGAAACTAACACACACACAGTCATGATTCTTTCTCTAAGACAGTTTTACAATAAATTGAAGTATCCACTTCCGGAAAACAAAGAGAAGGTAGAGAGGAAAGAAAGGAATAGAGGAGAAAAGAGAAGTGAAGGAAGGAGGAGGGGAGGGAGGGGAAAAATGGGGTGGGTTGGGAGGGAAGGAGAGAATAAGACCTCAAATACTCTTGAAGTGACATCAAAACTGTCTATGGCAACCTCATCCCAAGGACCATTATCGCAACCCAGGTCAGAGTGAACTGGCATTTGGCCCATAGCTAAGAGCTAGCTCTAATGGATAAAATGACAGCACCCAGAAATCTATAAATCCCGTGGCATCACAGCTGGAGAGAAAGCAGATTGGTGGTCCTAGTTTGGACGTCGATTGGCTTAGTAACTGTTGGGGGCAGCGGCAGCCAACAGTTAAAGAAACACTATTAAATGGTGAGAGATAAAGTCCAAAAATGAACAGTTTCATTCATTTTTGCACCTCCAGCTCAAGTATAGCTTTAATTTGGTTTTTTTAAGATTGGCACCGGAGCTAACAACTGTTGCCAATCTTCTCTTTTTTTTATTTTTTGCTTTTTCTCCCCAAATCCCCCCAGCACATAGTTGCATATTTTAGTTGTGGGTCCTTCTAGTTGTGGCATGTGGGATGCCACCTCAACACGGCCTGATGAGCAGTGCCATGTCCATGCCCAGGATCCGAACCGCCCATACCCTGGGCCACAGACGTGGAGCGTGCAAACTCAACTACTCAGCCACGGGGCCAGCCCCTTTAATTTGTTTTTTTAAGATACATTTTGTAAGGTTCTTTTTTTCTTCTAATGTTATTATCTTGTTATTACTTATTATTGGTTATCACTTGCTACAGTGAACTTACGTTAAGACATCTTCATTCAACATATTACAATCTATTCTCAAAAAATAATTTTATAAATGAGTTATTTGGTTGTCATCTAATTTCACATGTAAATAATGCTGTAGTATATATTAATCAATGACTACATCTTAAAAGATATACTTGTATCCAATATTTAATAAAAGGAAAGGAAATTTAGCAGGAACACAAACGATTTGTGTGTCTAAGACTACGACACAAACAACTTGAAACTCATGACAACTTCTGTCCCTTGAGGTCAAGGGCGTATCCGAAGGTAGTCATGAAGACTGAATCCTTAACTCTGACTTGCTGTGCTCTCACCAGACTCATGTTACATCATTTTTTCCTAAGGAAATTAAAGACTGCATTTCGAAGTTCTCTCAGATTTGGAGACTAGAAAAGAGAAACATTTGGAGCCCACATATGGATTCTGAATATACATAGTATGGTGATGTTCCAATTTTGTTAACAAATAGTCCTCATGTTAGAGAGCCGAAAACTACATTTTAAGGGAGAATTAAGAATTAGAAAGAATAGAGGTGGGAGAAATGCATTTATTCAGTCTCTCCCTTTCAAAAACTGGGAAATAGCAACCAAATAACATACAGAGTGTCTGTTTTTCGATGAAAATGCCAGGTAAAGAGGTCTTTATGTTGGAATTCGCATAGACAGCCTCATCCTCCCCTTCTGAAGACTTCCCCCCTGCAACAAACGGCCCCCTGATGCTCTTGGTTTCTGTCACACAAACGAACGAGTAACAGTGACATCTAGTGGCACACAGTGATATAGGACAGTGCAACAGAAAGGCTCAGTGAGAGCGGAGAGCAAAAGGATACTGCTACAATTAAAGTTTCCTGACTGGTATAGCAATGAGACCGTATTCTCATGGCGTCAGTATGTCCTGTCTCCCAGCAAATGATACTGTTCTGGGCCAACATCGGAAAAGTCACTTAGTACTCACTGCTGGGGAAAAGGGAAGCCTGTAGTCAAATCACGTCTCTGGGAATTGGAAATGTGGTGATATGGCTGCGATTTAAAAGGAAAAAAGCATTATCAATATGGCTACCACAGGTTATGCTCCTCAGATAGAAGAAAGGCAGCTGAATATGCTTCTGAATGCCAATCCTAAAAATCTATCCAAAGATGTTAAATTTCACCTTTTTTTCTTTTATTTCTCTACCAATTATTCTCTCCTGTAGACAGAAGAGGCCACCTCCAGCCACTGGCGAGCAGCTGAAACTCTAGCACTCAGCCCTTTGGGTTAGACCTATGCGCTACACTGCTCTGCCCTTCTCTACCTCAGGTGCCAGCCACAGCATCCTTTTGTCTGGTTGCCAGGTCAGTAATCTCTCTTGGCATCTGCCTTATTCACCCCTTCCCTCCTCCTCCCCCTCCATCAAGAAATCTAATTCCAAGCTGGCAGGCAGAAGGTCAGAAATCTTTGAAAGCCACAACTTCCACCGCCCACACTCAGGTCTGGCTTCTACACACACCGCCAAATGCCATCTTACTTTTCTCCCTCCTCCATAACATCCTGTGTCTCTTTAATGGCCAGGTTGTCACCTGAATCTTGCCCTCACATCTGCTTCCTTCCCTGTCCTCGGCAGCAGGGCTGTCTTTTATTAGTAACATCCTGCCACATCTGTCCCAAAGGCTTAGCACAACTTGTCATCCATCCTGGGATCAGCAGCCACTTCAGAGTCACCGACTCTGGGACCTGCCTCCATCAGAGGTGTCTGGAGGCCTCGCGCAGGATCAGAGGATCTGGGAAAGGAGAGCTGACAGCCTCCTGAAACCCACACAGTCGCATCTCTGAAAAGTGGGCCAAGTTAAAGCAAAGGACAGCCGGCTAGTGTGACGGAAAAGACCAAGGACAAAGTCACACCCAACCCAAATAGGTGACAGCTTTATTCCTTTATATATTTTGAAATGACACATTCAGGGCTACTTTAGAAAGCTCTTTTAGCAAAAAAATTTTTTAATAGCATGATTTTTGCCCACTATGAAAGAATCCTTAAAATCCCATGCACTGGGGATTTTATATCTTTTTTAGTTTTAAAAGGAGACTATGTCAATGTTTTATTTTGAAACTACAAATTGTATAGTTAGTCTTTGAAAACAAGGCCTTCCTAAATATTTCTCCTTTGCTTGCTCATCTCTGCTGTCCTGATTAAATACAGAGCTTTAAGAAAATAGTCATTCTTTGAAAACTAAAAACTTAAATTTTTAAGCTCATTTATTTTCCAATGGAAATAGTTTTTCTGAAGGAGGAAGTGTGTTGATTGCATCAAGAAGGATCAGCATTAAGCCAGCACTTAACCTCTCTGAACCTCAGCTTCAGCCGTTAACGTGGAGATAAGACAGATCCACAGTCTCTGACACGAAATCATTGGGACTGGATTTCAGAATTTTTTTATTTGATAGATTAACGTAGTGCCTATACTGAATTTTACATAACACCCATAACATCTAGGGCAGCACTTAGTAAGAAAACATATTGACATTCCTTCAGAAAAATGTATCAATAATCCACTGAAGGAGGAAAATAAAACTTATTAATAGCTTTATGGCAATTCAAGTCAGGTGTCGTCACCAAAATTGCAAAAAGAACTTTCCAATGTAGCGCTTTCTGGAGTTTGGAATTGTGGATACGGCATGGGTAAACAGATTCATCCTAGAGTGATCGGGAGGAGTAAAGGACATATGGAGAATAGAAACTCACATAAGACCACGTAGGATGGATTATAAATGAGGATCCAAGGAATCCAAGTACAAGCATGGGAAATCTTGCTGAGAATAAACCCTCCCTCCTAAGATAAGCAACATCCAGGTGCCCAGTGACCTGAGAGGCACAATTGAGAGGGTACATAGATGCCCTGTTTCTTTCTTCCCCTCAGTATTCCCTTCTTCAGATCCAGGCTCTCCAGACGCTGTGGGAGCCAGCCTTTCTACAGCTTGGGGACAGGCGATGCACATCAACAGTGTCTTCTTTTGTTAATACTCCACCTACCTTCTTTTACCTCTCTCCTCCCCCACGGGGCCCTCAGTGAAGAGGACAGAGCTTTGTACATCACTTGATAGTTTTTAAAGCATGTTGCCCATGTTGACTTCCTTATTCTTTACACCAGCCAATGAGGGGGCAAGTCTTAACCTACTGTTTGCAGTTAGTATCAGGATCTAGCTTCCACACTTTCTGTGTCCCCTCCAGGAAAATGACATCATCCCGGGAATGTCTCTGCCTCATGCCAGATCCCTCCCAGGGTCCAGGAAGACCTCCGTCTCTTCTTAGTTCAAAGCCCACATCCGCCTTTCCAAGCAACCCACTAGTTTCCTGTTTCTAATCTGAAGAACGCCTCCAATCCTGCCTAGTGACTCATTCAAAAACATCCCACACACATCCCCTCTTCCGTCCCCCTAGGGATCCACCTTTCCCGAATTCTATTACTACGGGTTTTACAATAGAAAATTGCTTTACAGTTTCAGCAGCAACAGCAGCCATTCAGCTACCACAGTGAACAAAGATTTGTTCTCTCACAGTTCCTGTGCAGCCTAACAGGAGTCCTAGATACAGACAGATATTCAAGCTGTCATTTATATACCCAAAATCACTGCATGGAGATGTAACTTGATTTGAATCTAAATTCTAATTTTTAAAAGCCCTAGTGACACCTACTAAGACGACAGTTTGGGAGAGAGAACAATTTCTATGGAAAGGCAGCCACCCACACAAATATCTTATGACTTCAAAATTCTATTTCTTAGTTCTATCTTCTTTAAAAGACTATCGTAAATCAGGACAAGAGTAATCATTTCAAATATCCGTGTAACTGATAACAGCCCATTACAGCCTATCACTTTTGTTTAAACTCAGAGCTCAACAATTGTGTTTGTGTCTGTACATGTGTCTGTGTGTTCCTGTTCATTCGCACATGTACATATAAACCTGATGCCTAAGATGTACTTAAAAGCATTAAAACATAGTCCATTCCTATGTTGTTGGAAGCAGTGCTTTTCTAAGGTAGCTAAGTTACCTAATACCTGCTAGAAGAAAGATTACTGTATTATTATTATTATAATTATTATTGCCAATTTAACTATATTCTTATTATTTCGTAGGCCATGATTCTGCCAAACTGCACCTGTGGGCCCACTGTCCTGGTACATGCAATGCATGTGGATTCTTTCTCTCACATTATATAATGTGGTACTACATGGCTATTGGGCCTCAAAACACCAGGTGGCGAACACTTGGAGAATTCAAGATGCTGTTACCATGGGGACAAGATGCTGATCCTTCTCGATGCAATCAACACACTTCCTCTTTCAGAAAAACTATTTCCACTGGAAAATAAATGAGCTTAAAAATTTAAGTTTTTAGTTTTCAAAGAATGACTATTTTCTTAAAGCTCTGTATTTAATCAGGACAGCAGAGATGAGCAAGCAAAGGAGAAATATTTAGGAAGGCCTTGTTTTCAAAGACTACCTTCTGACTCTTGCTTTCTTCACTGGCTAGTACAAGGTGAAGGAACAAATTTCAGATATCTCAGGCTGCATCTCTCAAGTATTTGTCCTATGTGATAGATTACTAAAGGGCCACGAATCATTTCTCTTCCTTTTTCTATATCCGTTTGCACTTGACTTTGCAGCTCTGGCCATCAAAAGTGGAAATCTCTTTCCTCACTCCTTGAACATGGGCTGACATTGGGCCTTGTCTGGCCAATAGAATGTGGCAGAACTGAGAGTGTATGAGTTCCACATCTTGGGTTCAAGTGCTTTGCCCTCTTGCACTCTCTTCCTTGGGATCCTGCCCACTTCCATGTGAACACTCTTGGGCTGTCCTGCAGGAAGAGAGAGACACTTGGCTCTGTCATCTCCAGTGTCACCCAGTCTGCAGCCAGCCCTCAGAAGCACAGCTGCCTAGCCAACAAGCCACTGACTGCAGACACGCAATCAAGCCCAGCAAGACCAGAAGAACTACTGACCCACAGAAGTGTGAACCAAATAAACTTAAGCGTCTCAAGGCACTAAATTTTGCAGTGGTTTACGTAACGAAAGGCAACTCTATACAATATTCTTCTTTGTTAGTGCTGTCAGTTTTGAACGATATATTTGTATATATGCAACGGGAATCTTAAAACCAAAGATCAGCGTGTAGTGACATGAATGCCATTTGAAAACCCCAAGCAGGTATGCAGAAACAAGGGAAGGGCATTGGTGCAGGAGAGAGAGCTGACAATTGCGGGTGCCATTTCCTTTAATAGGTAATCCACAGGACAAGTAAAGGGGTTGCCTTAGACAGACAATCCATCCATTTTCACAGATAAGATGACCGGGTACATGGGCACAGAAGCAGGGAAATTGGTAGATTTGGTGAGGAAGAAACAGGGAGTACTTTTTTGGTTGCTTCTATTTTGGCCCTGAAACAAGAGACAGATCTTTGGCTGAGAATGTAGAGGGGAGCGGAACTCTGAGGACCAAGAAGATGCTGTAAAACAGTCTTCTGGGAGAAGGGGAAATGAAAGATTAGAATAATGTTGGAAGTGAGATGCATATACTGAGTGGCTGCTGTTTTAGCTATGCTCAGCTGCTTGGCCACAGGCTTGACCCAAGTGGAGAGTCGGATCTCACCAGGGTGGAAGTTTTGCCAGGCAGGACTTGTAACATATAACAGAGAGATGAGGGGCCAGAAAAACAAAGATGTATAGAAGGGCATGACTATGACCCCGAAATCTGAGCTGAGGAGAGGTGTAAGAACACAAGAATATTAGAGGGATGTATTAGTCTGCTTGGGCGGCCATAACAAAACGCAACAAACTGGGTGGATAAAATAACAGAAATGTATTTTCTTACAATTCTGGAGACTGGAAGTCCAAGATCAAGATGCTGGCAGGGTTGGTTTCTCCTGAAGCCTCTCTCCTTGGCTTACAGATGACCATCTTCTCCCTGTGTTTTCACGTGGTCTTCCCTCTGTATGTGTGTGTCCTGATTTCCTCTTCTTATAAGGACACTAGTCATATAGATTAGGTCCCACCTTAATGATTTCATTTTAAAGTAATCACCTCTGTAAAGACTTATCTCCAAATATGGTCACATTCTGAGGTATTGAGGGTTAGGACTTCAGCATATGAATTTTAGGGGGGGACACAATTCAGCCCCTAACAAGGGGGTTGAAAGGGAAAAATAGAAAGTGATGGCCAGTAAGTGAGATGCTGGAAATTGAGGTTGGGGAGAAAACTGAAGGTCTAGAGTATGTTCAAGAGAATGGGTGTCAGAGGTGAGGAAAGGAAAACATTTTGGGGTAAAGAGGCCAACAAGATGTGGGATGAATTGTTTTTGTGGGTATCAAAGGCACACCAAGACTGATGACAAAAGCCACAAAGGAGAAAAATGCAGTAACCAAAGTAGAGTAAGTGCTAAAAATCTTCCATTAATGTAGGGGTCAGGGGGAGGTTGCAAGGAGGGGGAGCAGGAAGGCAAGGTGACTAGAAGGATGATAGATAGCTGCAACAAGGAAGGGTATCAGATGGTTCCGTCAGACAGCACGTGTTCTAAAGGAACTGAGGAGATTTGTGGGGAAAACAAGGAGAACCATATTCTGGAAGAAGAATGGTGAGCAAGGTATACACTATCTTGCCTACAAGCCCAGGAGTATATGGGGTATAGGAGTTAAAAAAGGCCACCCTTTGAGGGCTGCAGGGGAAGTCATGTCCTTAGGAAAAGCCAGATTTTTTAGAACGAGAAGTTGAAGGGAAATTTAAAGGAAGAGACTGAAGATAGAGTATTTTTGTTATGACAGCTAAGATGGACTTTACTGGTGATCATCATTTCCCTACTCTTTCAGCCACATGGAAGACAGGACTTCACAACGCCATTATGCTTAGGCAGGGACATCTGAATATTTCTGGCAAAGAAATGTGAGAAATGACATGTGTTACATCTAGGCTGAGGCAGTGAATAGCCCGTGGACGGTTCTCCCATCTGAGGCTTATTCTGCTGAGGCCACCAATAAGGCATCATTTCCAGATGTTTTTGATAGACGATTGTGGAGCCTTTGTCAGCTTTTTCTCTGGCTGACTACATAGAGCAGACTCCCTGCTAACCAGCGCTGAGCGAAAAACAGAAGAGACAATTGAGCCTTTGTTTTATAAGGGCTGGTGGTGTTTTGGAGTCCCACTTCTCAGCAACAAGCTCATCTTGTTTATAGGTAAACCGCATTCGCACTAAGTTCTCTGTTAAGAGAATTCTAAGCTCCGCTCACTAGGCCCTCTGTGAGAGAATTAGAGAAGCATTTTATATTTTCAAAGTCTTTGTGGAACTAAAAATCATTGGGACTACATTTTGCCAAAAGATATGCATGCAGGTAGGAGATAAAATGGTGGTGAAGTAACCAGATAGATCCATTCCAGAAAGAGCAAAATGGTTAGCCATATATTATCTACACTTCTATCTGCATAACTCTCTCAAAGCGAGTTTCTTTCTTTCTTTTTTTTTTTTTTTTTTTAAAGATTTCATTTTTCCTTTTTCTCCCACAGCCCCCGGGTACATAGTTGTGTATTTTTAGTTGTAGGTCCTTCTAATTGTGGCATGTGGGACACCACCTCAGCATGGCCTGATGAGCAGTGCCATGTCTGTGCCCAGGATTCGAACTCATGAAACCCTGGGCCGCCAAAGTAGAGTGCTCAAACTTAACCACTCCACCACGGGGCCGGCCCCCACGAGTTTATTTCTCACAGACTCTGTTCTCTGTTCTTTGTTTCCAGTCTAGACTGGGTCCCCACAGGCCCAGACTTTGAGAACAGAAAGTCCACATAAAATAAACAAATTTTCTGTTTAAATAACAAGGCTTATAAACCAAAGTCATAGGCATCTTAAAGCAAACTCTCCTAGTCTGCTAATTCAATGAATGCTGTTTACACAACGTTATTAAGAGCCACTTAGCTATCAAAAAAAATCATTCCATTCGTACACAGCATTCCATTTCAGCCAAACTCATAAAGTTTACTCACTTGCTCCACATCAGTTGCTCATAAAGCTTCAGGTCAATTTCTGCTTCAGCATGAGCAGTGTCAAAAAGGCAATGGAGGAAAACCCAGAGTCTGAGCAGCGAGGAAGTCAGCCCACCCTTTCCTTTCATTTTTATAAATGCGCGCATTGAAGAGGAACTGAAGATCTATTTATTTACATTATCAAGTACAGCAGAGCTCTTTAAATTTTTTTGTCCATGAAACCTAAATTTCTAACTTCTCTACCAGACACATAATGTATTTAGCTGGCCGGAGATTACTATCTTATGATCATCTTATTATATTCAGCATGTCACATGAGCAAACTCAAATTTACTAACTTTCCTTTTCCCCACCAGATTCACATGGTTCTCTTAAATCTCCGGTTTTGGTTAATAGCTTAAAGATCTTTCTAGTTCCTAAAGAAGATGCCTGAGAACCATCTTTCACTCTTCTCTCTCCTTTACTTTCCACATGTACTCAATCCCCAAATTCTTGTGATACTACCACACTCTTGAACTTGACTGGCTTGCTCTCATACGCCAGGAACTGAGCTCAGCACTGGGGAAATAAAGACACAGAATACATGGTGTCTTCTACCACATAGCTCATAACACAGCCGGGAAGGAAAGCCAATTATCAACTACAGTGATGGGGCCATCATAGAACAACCCTTCACGTGTCTGGGGAGCTCAGAAGTAATATTTTTGAAGGGAGTTTTAAAGAACAAAAGAATCAAATAAGGGCCAGTTTGTGGCAGAAGAAGGAAGCAGATGGCAGTGTAAATAAGGAATTTAAAGAATATGAGGGGGCCGGCCTGGTGGCACAGAGGTTAAGGTCGTGCATTCTGCTTCAGCGACTGGGGTTCATCAGTTTGGATCCCAGGCGCAGACCTACGCACTATTCATCAAATCATGCTGTGGCAATGTCCCACATATGAAATGGAGGAAGATTGGCACAGATGTTAGCTCAGTGACAATCTTCCCCACCAAAAAAAGAAAAAGAATATGAAAACACACACATCAAGCTGCATGATGTCATTGGGGAACTACCAAATTGCAGGATGGCTAGAGCAGAGTCTGTGGTAGATTGGTAGGAGACAAAATTGCATAACAAAGCAGAGTACAGATCTTAGAGTATCTTATATTTTAAGTTATGTGTGATCCATTAAAAGCTTCTAAGTAGTAACACAATCAGATTTCTTTCCTTGAAAGCCTGCTCTGTCTGCATGGGGTAGCTTAGACTGAATGGGTAAATGCAAAAATATTGAGGGAGGGAAATCGGACAGGAGCTCTTGGGTAAATGTGGAGGAGAAAGAGAGAAAATTATCTTAACATGCTGTCTCCATTCTCCCCAACATCAGCTATAACTAAAGGTTAAAAAAGTATACAACGTTTCTTAAAAGTCAGGACATCAATGCATAAAGTTGGATGTGTAATCGCCATTCCAATCAGGAATCATATTGGTTACCAGAATAGCCATAAAGAACCCATATTGAAGAATGCTGAGAGTATAGGACAATTGTTAAGATACGGACCTTTGGTAAGAAACAGATCTTAGTCTAAACTTACTAGTGGCGTAAACTTAAGCAGGTTACAAAACCTCACTAAACCTCAGCTTTTTCATCAACCAAATGAGATTAATAATCATATCAACCACTTAGAGCTACTGTGAGGGATAAATGGACTAATGCATTCTCTTAGCACAGTAACTGATAAAGAGCAGCTGTTTTCACACTAGCGTGGAAGCATTTGCGTCTGCACTAAACCTGCAGTGAACTGTGTGTGTGAGCGTGTGTGTGAATCTCTATTTCCCATTTTGATATACGGAATCTAGAAAGCTCTTTTTTTTAACAGTCTCCTGTTAATAGTCTCCTTGGACTAGATATCCGGGTCTATTTTTCACTAGTTAGTTAACTTCATATAAGTTACTTAGTATCTCTGCCTTTGTTTCCTCTGATCGATAGAGATAAAATTTTTGTTTCACTTATGTAATAAAGTTGCTTTTGCTATGAGACAACATATGTGAAAGCAGCCTGAATAGTCTAAAGTGATGAATATATACAAGATATTATGGTCTGACCTTGGGATATTTGACTTTGGGCAGCTCTGCCACATGAAGATAATTATGAGCTACAGCACAGAAATGGTGCCAGAAGAGCCGGGGACCCAGATGAGGGGCCTGGACTCCAGCCCCAGGATTGCCATTGACCTGTGACCCGGGCCAGCCTGCTTGGAGTGTCCAACTGCTCATCAACAACTTACTGGGGTATATTCCACACCCTTTCAACCACCTCACTGCAACTCCCACAGCCTGCGTCCCTTCTTCACTAAGACAACTGTAAATGCTCAGAATTCTATATTTTCCTCTAAGCCAACAAATTGCACTGAAATGAAGCAAAGGTAGGATTTACTACGGGTCAAGAATCTCTCTAACCCAGAGTCAAGGCAATCTCTCATTATTTAATTTTTCACATGCTTTAATCTGGGATGACACTCAGAAATGAGCAGATTAAATGCAATTAGCCCACTAGAACACAGTGTTCAGGCTTCATCCTGAAAGAGATTTATGCAGCACCTTTTGACCAAAAGAGAGTGCCTTTTGGAAGGATGCTGGTCAGAACCAGAGGAAAAGCAGATGGCAACAAAACTAAGCAGAGGAAAACGAACATGGGACTTACTCTGTATTTTTTAGTATTTTCCAAACAAATATCAAAGTTATTCGCTTTTATTCCTGGCTATTCAAGTTTCATCTCCCTGTAATTTATTGGTTTCTTCCATAGGCAATTTAATCAGAAAGGTTAAAAGGGAAAAGGAAAAGGCTAAGGGTAGATAATGCTATGAGGAGATCATTTTTCTGGATGAACTAGGACACAAACTCTCCGATTATGTGCTGAGGTTCAAGAGCCCGAACTGAAAAGCCAGTGGAAAGGTGCTTTATCCCACTGACGATATTGTGGTTTGAGTGATTTCTCTGAATGAAAACATTGTCCTCAAAAGAACAAATAGCAAAACAGTTCATTTAAAATAGAGGTCCTCAACTCAGCACGACTGCATCTTGGACCAGAGAATTCTTTGTTGTGAGGGACCGTCCCCTGCCTCGTAGGATGTTTGGCAGCATCCCCAGCCTCCACCCACTGGACACCAGCAGTTCTCACCCACCCCCAGTCATGGCAATCAAGCTTTCTGGACATTGCCAAATGTCCCCTGGGGAGACAAAATTGCTCCTATTTGTGAAGCACTGGTTTAAAGAAAGCCCCTATGTCCTTGCCTAGTTCCAACCCTGCATCGCCCTACTGTCATGATCACATTGAGAACACCCTTTATCCACAATAATACAAAACAAGATAGTTATCAGCGAGGAAAGGAATTTTTTTTAACATGACTGGCCCTCAGGAGGGGTGATCAAATGACCACTCACCGGGGCAAAAACCAAGAAACCACCATTCCCAAGTTCTCATTCACAAAAGACTGCGTGGGATTCTCTGTGCCCCATGCAGGGTACGGAAAGCAAAGGTGTGGGGTACAAAGGCGTGTGTGTCTGTGTGTGTGTGTGTGTGTGTGTGTGTGTGAATCTCTGTTTCCCATTTTGATATACAGAATCTAGAAAGCTCTTTTTTTTAATAGTCTCCTGTTATGTGTTTTCTAAATATCTCTGTTTACCTTTCTTCCCCCCAAAAATCTTGGAAACTGAAATTTGATCAAAAAAATTCTGGAAGGAAACAATTAGAGCATTTGCCTCTGGAAACGGTGGGCTAGCTGGGTGGGGGTCACTAGACTTATTTTACTGAACTCTCTTCCATGCTGTTTGAACATTTTATAACTTGCATGAACTTGTTTTCAAATTTAAAGAACTAGTTATCAAAATAAATTTAAATTATGATCTGCCACAGAGAGTGTACAGAGTAACGTGGTTTTAAATTAGAAGGCAGCTGCCAGCACTGGTTCTCCCTGTAGACAGAAGAGCAATAATTTGGGTCTGTGATTTGAAAGTCTCTGATACTTTTCCTAAATGACACCAGAGCTAGTATGAACTGCCCGTAGCATGAACGATGCAGAGAAAGAGCAGGTGAACTTGAGACTGTGGCATAAAACAGAATCCCAGGTCCCTAAGTGAAGCTTGGGTAGGGGGATTCTGAGTAGCCCGTTGCCTCTGAAAATATATTCCTAAATTTTCTCAATCATTCAGTCTAAAGCCTTGGAGTGTGTCTGCTCTATTGGACAAGGACTTTCACATCACGTAGGTTAACTATGAATTCAACGTGAGTCACTGAATAAGGACGACATGACATGTAAATGCAGAACAGGTGCAAATGTATTTTAGCTCCTATAAATAGAAACACCTTATATGTTTGTACCATTTTAGAAAATTCAACCTGTATTTATTCTGGGCCTGCTCTGTATCCAGAACCAGACAGAGATGGCCTCTCCCTTCCTGAAGCACACCCGTAGTTGAACCATATTGAGAATTGTAACTTTTTACTTTATACATTTCTGTAAAATTTTCAGTTACAAGGGGCATTTACTTCCCTTTAATTATTGAAAACTATCTTAAAAGCAAAAAGAAAAAGAATCCAGAAGACTGACATTCATTGAAATAGAGCAGAGTACGCCAATTTTTTTCCACATAAAATTAGTTCCATGAAATTCCCCCTCAAAAAAATATTCTTAATATAATATTATATATATTATATATAATATAATATAATATTCTTAAACTTAAATAAGTTTAAGAAACAGTTCACACTACATAATATATACCTCTCTCAGAGAATTGAAATGCAATTGGACAGAAAATTTTGCTTATCAGAATCCCAAGGTGTTTATCCCCTCAGAAAGAAGAGGCAAAGAGAGAGGGTGGGGGAACGGAGAAGAGGAAGAGAAGAAAGAAGAAAGAAAGGAAAAGAACAAAAGAGAAGACATCATAGACTATACTAAAATTCCAAAGCTGCAGCAAAAAACAGAGAAGTTTTCATATTGGGAGTGGTATATATATATACATCTATACACACACACACACACACATATACATACACAGCAAATGAAGAAGAAAAGAAGAAAACCGATGGGGTGAAGAAACATGAATTATTGGAAAGAGAATGAGAATGAGTAGATTAATGAGTGAGTGGAGAAACAGATCAACAGACAGAAGGACAGATAGACAGATAGATGGATAAGTGGAAAAAAAGGAGGAAGGAGAAAGGAGCACACAGAAAATATTTTTTGAGCAGCTGCTTCCATGATGGGTGCTTTGTAATACAGGATATAAACTGTTTCTCTCTTCAAGAACACCCTTGCTTAAGACCCACACTATTCTTTAAGGTGTCTGAAGTCTGAGTGGCGAGTTTGGGGGACGCATCCACAGAGGCAGGCTCTGAAGCAGTCCTCTTGCATTAGTCTTGCACATGTCAGGACCAACAAGGCTCTACAAAGCCTGGCTGTGGAAGCCGGCTTGGTTTCATTCAAACTGTTAACAGTCCAGGGAATGAAGGATCGACACACTTTATGAAGCACTAACGTGGAAAGATAAAGCTGACTAAGACTTATAAATAAACGACATGAACATGATTAAAGAAAACAGAGTAATGCTAAGCAGATAGGTGACAGATAAATAGATGATAGATACATAGATAGACAGACAGATATCCTACCAGTAACACTACTTCAAACTGTTTAAATATTCACCAGCCTGAAGGCAACAGCCTAACTTAACTGACATGTTTCACCCAGCAACTGATTTTGTAATTATGGTAACTGAAAGTCATTTCTATTATCATGAAGTTTTTTTGTTATTATAATTATTTTGAGACTAGTTTATAATAACAAAATAATATTTACCTTGGCTTAAGAATCGCCATGGCATGTCTTAATGGAATATATTATATTTTGTTATATATGGTTAGTTGGATTTACTACAACAACATAATAATATTTACCTTGGTTTAATGAATGGCCATAGCATGTTTTAATGGAATATATTTTTTATGGGTAATTTTATTTGCTAATATTTTACTAAAGATTTCTATGTCTATATTCATGAGAGATATTCATCTGTATTTTTTTTTATGCTGAAATGTCCTTTTCAAGTTTTGGTATCAAGGATACACTCAAAATACAAGTTAGAAAGTGTTCTTTCCTCCTCTATATTTTAAAAAAGTTTGTGTAGGATTAATAGGAATACTCTTCCTTGGATTTTTTCATCGAATTCATTCATAAAGATACATGGTCCTGGAGTTTGCTTGTGATTGATTACAAATTCAACTTCTTTCATTGATATAGGGCTATTCAGATATTCTGTTTCTTCTTGTATCAGTTTTGGTAATGCGTGTCTACTGAAGAACTTATTCATTTTATCTGAATGGTCAAATTTATTGGCATAAAGTTGTTTCTAACATCCGCGTATTATGCTTTTAGTGATGTCCCATTTTTCATTCCCAGTATTGATAATTTGTGGGGGTCTTTTCCCTCTTCTTCTTTTGAGCTGTCTTGCTAGGATTTTATTGATTTTCTTAATCTTTTCAAAAAACTAATTTTTGGTTTTTATTTCTTTGTTGAGTTTCCCTATTGTTTTTCTGTTTAGTAATTCATTCATTTTTTACTCATCTTTATTAATTACTTCCTTCTTCTTACTTTGGATTTAACTTGCTCTTATATTTTCTACTTTCTTAAGTTGGAAACTTAGATCATTAATTTTAAACCCTTTGTCTTTTCTAGCATAAGCATTTACCATGACAAATTTTCCTCTAAGTAGTACATTAGCTGCATTCCACAAATTTTGATATGTTGTATTTTCATTATCATTCAGTTTGAAACGTTTTCTAATTTCTTCTGGTTTACTCTTAAAACTTATGGTTTATTCTTAAAACCATAGCTTATTTATAAATGAATGTCTTAGTATCATAACTAGTCTACAAATATGGGTCCCAACACTTCCCCTCCTCTCTGTTCATGCATGTTACTCTCCACAAGTAGGAGATTATTTATTTTACCCTTGAATCTGTACTGGCCTTGTTAACAGGATTCGAGCAACAGGATGCAGCAGAAGTGATGCTGTGCCAGTTCCAGGCTGGGTCTAGCTAATCTGTAATTGAGCTGGGTCTGGATTCATTGCAGCTGTATTTAAATTCTAATCACCAATTGCTTAAAACATCTCAATGGCAAGATCAGGAATTTTGATGTGAACAGCAGCAATGCTTCAAAGGGCTCTCTATGCTTTATAGTCTCTCCAGCTCTTAAGACCTCTGTGGAGGCCCTTTGCTCTCCTATCCCAAACCATGAAGATCTCTCTCCAGCCTGCTGTCCTCCCTCAGCCTTCTATGTGCCATTGCCTTGCACTCAGTAAATTCCTGGTGTGCCAGCAGGATTTCTCTCCACTCTCCTGCCCTGCCTCCAGCTGCTCGTGCACTACAGGTGGCAAGTATTTGCCCTAAACTCTGCCAAGACACTGAGCACCTCAGGGAATTTTCTCAGTTCTCCTACAACACCCCCAGCCTTCGGCATGCTGCCTCTGTACTCTCAGTGGCAAGAATTGGAGGTGGATGTGGCTTTGCTCTCTGACTAGGGCTCCTTGGGGTCTAGACAAACAAACCAACCCACATGAATTGTTAAGTCTTTATTAAAAGTTCATGTGGTTTCTTCTCACCCAGTTTAAGGTGGGTTGGTGCCTCCTTCTGCCATTCCCCTGGGGAAGAAAGCAGTCGTGGGTCCTTCTTTGCTGGAAGGGCTGATCCTTTTCTAGAATTTAATTCACTTGTGATTCTTTAGCTCTTTGCTATTCAAGTTTACAGAGTTGTTCGCATTCTTAAAGTGAGAGTGATGGTCTTTTGCAACTTTCTGCCTCAAAATAGAAAGCAAAAGTGCTTGTATTTCAATATAATTAAGGTCCATATCCTTTTCACTCAACAGACTAATAAGTCATAAATGTTCTCTCAGTACCTGCTCCAACTTCTTTTCCACTTACTAGTCTATACAACTAGAGTGATTGATGATGTCTTCCTGCTCCAGTTTATAAGCCAATCATCCTCAGAGAAATAGATAAATCAGCAACCTTACTGCCTTGCCTACCAGCCTCTGGTTGTATACACAGGGTTGAGGTAGAAGCTTTAGGGTTAGAGTCTGTCTATGGGATTAGCTGGGGTGACCATACATTAATATAACAATAGCTCTCCATATCACAAGGACCTTCTCTGATACCTTCCGTATTGTTTCCATTTCTATAACAAATCTGATTTGTTTCCCATCTGACATTTCAGTGATATGCTGAAATTAGTACCATGCCCTGTGCTCCACCCTACACAACAAGGATAGTGATGCTACCTAAATTTTGCCAGCCACCTAGTCTTCTACCTACTCATCTCCATATCCACCAACTAGTCAGCATCCTGCTATTATAAAGAAGATTCTCCTGAAAACATAATGCTGCACCCATCTGCTTTTAAGCATTATTTACCCACATTTTGCTCCAATATTTTAGACAGAACTTTTTATATTTTGTATATTTCACTACAGAGATTTTTTTATTACTATATGCTCAGCATAGTGTATGGCATAAAATACTCATTCAATACATATTCATTATTATTTAATTAGAGATATTATTGGTTAAAATTTCTATCTACATTGAAGGTAGGGAAGGCATAGCAGACAGATGAAGGAAGACAGCTCAGTGGTGGGTCTTACCCACGATAATTAGGATTGGCTTTACCTATAAAATCAGTTGTCCTCATAATGGTCAAGGGTTGATTCCTTGCTCTGTACTATTCCAAGTTATGGTTCAATGGTTAGACTTCTGGTTTGAATTCTGATGTTTGCAACTCAGATGTGAAATTGGGTGAAGTGAGATGATTCTACACAAAAGAAATATCAACTGTCAAGAGCTGAGCTGAGTTGAGCTGACCTACCAGATGTTGGAGTGGTCAATGACGATAACAAGCCAAACTGAAACAGTTAAGCCTTTACCATTTACTGCGATAGTATAAGCAAAGCTCAAATAGGAGAAAGTGCCAACTCTCTCACTGTTCCATTTTTCCCCATGGATCAGCACAGGGTCAGGGTCACGTGGACCAGCCCAGGTGTGGGGAATCATCTCACTGCCAAGGGAATCCCAAATGAAAGGCTCTTGTGGTTTTTATGGACCTGGGGGCCAGAAGGAAGGGGAGAGGAAAGGGCTAGGAGGGGAAAGTTCCAAGTACCAGGTCAGAAGAGAGAAAAAGTGTCATCAAGGTTTTCCCCCTCCTCTAGATAAGGAAGTCTCCCAGCGGAAGCGCCTGAGAAAGGCTTCTGCCAAAGTCCCTCAACACAGAGGCCCCCAAATGGAGCTGCTTGCACTAGAAATGCAGAAATGCTTGGGAGCACGGCTGGCCAAGGGCCTGGAGCCCTTGACTGCTACTCCCTCCAGAGACTGCAGTGCACTGGCTCTGCACCAAGTCTGGGGTGGAGAGGGCAGCTTTCCCTGTGCGTCTTTGTGTTTGGACTCATCATCTACCAATAACAAGCAGGAACTAAGTGGGGTGGAAACCTAGAGACTCTACAGGCCGACTCAGTTACACAGCTCTGATAGCCTTTCTCCTGACGGAGCTGGAGGAAATTCAGCACTTCGAGAAGCTCTTTTTCAGGTAAGTCCCTACTGAACTCTATCCTGTCTAAAGAAACTGAGCTTGGTGGCCCACTGCACACAGATGCAGGAACTAATCTAGGGCAAAGGGAGTTCTGGGACAGCTTCTGAAATGATCTACAAGGCAGTGGGATCTTCGAGATTAAAAGCACTGGTATTGTTATGATTCTCACAAGAAATGAGAATTAAAGAAATCCTAGAGTGATCTTCATTATATTCATTATCACTTAGTACTTTGTATCCATGGATATTAAATACTATAAACTCAAATGGCACCTTTGAAAGACGTAGCTCCTGTCCTGAGACGGCTTACATTCTACAGACAGGCTTAGACCTGAGGGGCAAGGCTTGAGAGACTGTAGCTGTGCTGGTTAATGCCAACAACAATAGAATAAAGGAATGTCATAAGCCTCCATTAAAGACAGCCTCACGTAAAAGTTTCTTTTAAAGACTCAATAGGCATTCTTTTACAACGACATATACACAGCTTTTGGATGGTAGAGCCTTAGTTTTGCTTGACAGATTAAAAAAGGAAGGTATGGAGTGGTTTATAATATCAGCCTTGAACAGTAATTCTGGATAATGTACGGGGTACTTGAGACAGTAAATCGCATTTTAATGGGATTTGTAATGAAAATGCCACGGAAGGATAATAGTCTAAGGGTCTCTGTCATACTATGTAACTAACAGTAGTAATTGTCAGTGATTATTTCCAGAGTCAATGCCCTGTAAAAGCAAGACACGCAGAAAGAAGCACACAATCGTGACATCATCCTTGGTAATAGGCTGATATACAAAACCCTGTGCGTGGCAGAGGGAAGAGCAAGTGTATGAATATTTAGACAGGAGTGAAAAAGAGAAAATCATTCCAGTTTCTAAACCATTCTTTCTTATATCTCTTTTCAGAAATAAATGCTTATGCTCCACGGCCTATCCCAATGACAGTTGCTGCCTATGGGGAGGGAGAGGGCAGCATAGCCTTGAAAATGACCACCACATAAGTCATCTAAGTTAGGCTTGGCTAGAAAGATTTCATTTTTTTAGGTTTTTCTGTTTTTAACCAAAGGAAATTTTATTTTTCTGACAGTTTTATGGGCACTGTTTTCTGCAAATATCCTCTCTAGCCCTGGCTTACATTTGACATTTGCTGGAAATGATTTCCACTTCATTTAACAATCGTCAACCAATGAGTGGTGTTATTTGGATTCACTGTGTGGCAATGCTGTTGTATCTAAGGATCCCACTGAACTGATGGGCTTCAGTCCACCTCTAGTAGTATCTCATTAGGCCAGTGAAGCTGTTCAACAGATGAGATTTAGACTGAACCAGAGAGACACAGCATTGCCAATCCCCCTTGGAATCAAGTCTCCAAGGAAGCGTCAGTTCACCTACCCTTGAGCATTATCGCTGCAGAAGCGAGCCTGCAGCCGAGGATTCTGCCATATGAAGGCAAACACGGCAGTGTCCAAAAACAAGCAAAAGATGTCAAGAAAAAATGCAAACAACTCGATAGTAGAGTCAAGACTATTTGTTAAATAATCCAAGTGAATTCTTACTTCACTCTTCACACCATGCACAGGCTATGGGAGGGGACCGTCCCAGCAGTCAGGCTGCCAAGTGCACTTAGAAGCTGTAAACACTAGATTTCTCGTAAAGCTTAAATATCCAGTTTTGTAATTTTAGTAACTACATTGTTCACTTAAAGGAAAATTTCTATTAATTTGTCTTTCTGTGTATGTTTGCACTCTTTTTGTGCCATAGTTCTGCAGTGAGAACTCTTAGTACAGTACCTACATGTTGGCATCAAGATTTTAATTTTGCTCACTATTTCTCTTTTTATTATTTCCCCATGTATTCCAGATATTTCTTGTAATGCTTTTTCACCATAATCCTTTGAGGGCAAAGGGCCGTCTCTCATTTCCCAGCATTTAGTAACATAGTTTGATAAATGTTAAATTATATTCCTTATACTAAAGAAACATTTGTGGTGCCTTAAATATAATCAAATGGAAAAACCCCATTTTATATTTTTTATGAAACTGACATCTCCAACATGTACTGTAAAATTTAAAAAGGCCTATCCCGCTGCAGCTATAAATTTTAAAATAATGATCTGATAGAGCAGATGGAACACGTATCTAGTTCATTAGAATACAAAGCCAGCAAGCGTCTTCAGCAAAGTCCCAAGTACTTCCTTGTTCTAAGATAGGAAAGCTCCACCTGGCTGAGGCCTCAGGATAAGCTCACTGAGAACATCAAATCTGAGATTGGATTTGATTTCAACACAATACTCTCTATTCATTTTTCTTACTTTATATGGTAAAAAGATTCAAACATCCTATCAAAATATACAAAACAGGGAAGCAGAAGTCACGGGTTTTATTTGACCTCATTCACGGATGTTACAGCACTCATTAAAATTGTGTGCTATTTTTCACACAATAATATCGTAAGGTGAAGAGATAATGTCCATAATTATTGGGAAGCAGGTACTACAGAAGATCTTTACCTAAATAGGCACTCTGTTGGGGGACATTTTTCAAGGAACATTCTGCTAACTTCTTATTGATTCCATTATTCATGAAAGGAGACATCTCCCACTAGAAGTGCACCTTACCGAAACGAGCCTTAAATAGAAAGACTTGCATGGATGGCCTCTTCTAGAGGGGCAGGCTGTCACAGACAGCAGAAATCTATCAGAGTAATACTGCCTCCCCTTGCCTGCACTTTCTGAACTCAGAAAACTCCGAAGTTACTGAGAACAGCATTTATTTCAGCGAATTTAACATGCCCTTTAAACTCCCACAAGCTAGACGTACCGTACAAGATACAGACAAAATATACACTAAAAGTATATTTACCTCATCCCAAAATTCATTTTAAATGCAATCCCTTGGGGTTCGTAAGAGGACAAAATCAGGAATCTGAGGATGGTACTTCATGCCTCACCTTCCCCGTGTCTTAGCTGAGTAATCCCAAACTAGTCATTCAGTCAGCACAAAAATGTACCCAGAACCAGGTACTGTTCTAGGCACTGAAGCGCAGTGTGAACCAAAAAACAGAAAACTGCCCTGTGGAGGCAGCTTCCCTTCCAGCAGGGTGGCTGACAGTAACCCATGTGCAGGAGGGGATGTGCGCACTGTGCGAGTCTGCAGCACAGCAGAAGGCAGGAAGCACTGCAGAGAAAGGGAAAGATAAATCCGGGCCTGTGGGATGGGAGAGGTGAGCTATTTTATAGATGGTGTCAGAGAAGGTCTCTCTAGCAGGCTGCCTGGGTGCCCAGATTGAAGAAAGGGAGTGGGTGGGCCGGGCACAGTGGGGAAGGCGTGCTCTGGCCTAAGGGGCACACTAGTGTTGTGTTCACCGAGCAGCAAGGAGGCGGGGTGGCCAGAGCTGAGGGAGAAGGTGCAGTGGGGAGTGGCAGGAGATAGGTCACAGAGGAAGAAACAGATGTCACCTCCCACTTACATTTTCATTTTGTTCTTTTTCGTGTACAGTCTCACTCGTGTCACATTCTTTCAGGCGCTTGCTTTTTACTTCTTTCACTGTTCTCCTTCCTGAGAACAAAGTTTAATTACTCTGCAGTGAATATGAAAGGGTTTGAACTCACCCAGTGTGAGGGCAGAATGGCTAATGAGATGCAAGGAAACCGCTGACTTGTTCCGTCTCCGCTAAAGCTTCAGGCTCTGGGCTGCTCCCTTTCCAGGAGCCCCTTTCAAATCCCCGCCTCCTGGGCTCTCCCGGCCCTCACCTGGTCATCCTCTTGGTTTCACAGTCCAAGAACAGTATGTTCTCTGGTATATGACGGTCCTGTGTCTTTGGAAGCCAGCCAAAGTAACAAACCCAGGGAATGAGAAAAAGACCTATGTCTTGGATGGTATACATTTCATTGGAGGCCAGCCCAGAGCAAAATGGAGAAGGAATTCAAAGGCCCCGTGTGGATGGTGATCCTGCTCTCTGAAAAGGATCCGCCAGGGCGTATCATCAGAATCCTGCTCCTCACCTGCCCACTCAGGGAGAGCTGGATTCCACCCACCTGTGGCCAGCCAGTGAGCAGGAATGATGAAGGCAACGGGGACAACAGTCAGAAATTCACCTGCCCCAAGTGCCATGAATTCTCTGTGTGAAAGAGAGACAGGAGATCTACAAAGAATTTTTAGTAAGGAGAGAAATGCAAGTTTTATTTGTGTTCTATCATCACATTTGCATTAGACAGATTAAGCCATATGCAGATTGATCATATAGCTTCCAACTTATTCATACAAATGCTTGGGTCCTGAATAGAGAAAATACCCCTGTATAAAAACATTTACAAAAAATAGATAACAGATGATTGAAGATCTAAACCGTAAAAAGTGAAGCATGATAAAAATATATAAAGAGGAATACAAATATAAAGTAGTATAGAATAGAGGTTTGGAAGGCTTTCCGAAATAAGAGTTAAACGCTTAACTGTACAAAAACTTAAATTTATGATGATAAAGGGCTGTTAACAAAGTAAGAAAACAAATAACAGATTAGGAGAAAATTTTAAGAGAAAATGTCTGTAGCAGTAGAAGGATTAGGAGTCAAAATTCATATGAAGAATCCTACAGATCAAACCTCCCATAAAAATGGCAGGGGCAAGAAATACGAATAAACCCCAGAAACAGAAGTAAAGTGCAGAGATGCTTGACTTCTGGTAACTAGGGAAATAGAACAAGACACAAACGCTCAGTCATACGAACTAGCAAAGATTAGAAGGTTAGATTCAGTGTTGGCAAGATTGTGGAGAAACGAACACTCGCTTTTGGAAATGTAGATTATGCAAAGCTTCTGAAGGACAATTTGGTAGCCCCTGTCAAAATATGAACTGTGCATCTTCCTTGACCCAGCAATCAAATTTCCAGGTATCTTCCTCTAAAGCGATGTTAGTACAAGTCGCTTTACAAGTCATTTGTAAGGACGGTTAACGCAGCGTTGATCCTAATGGTAATGAAATGGAAATGTCCTAAATGTCCATCAACAGCAGGATAGGTAAATAAACTACGGTGTAATCCATACCCTGGATACTGTGCAGCAGGTTTTAAAAATTAGGGAAATCTCTTTGTACCAATGGTTTTCAACTGGGAGCAATTTTGCTCACCAGGGGACATTTGGCAAGGAATATCTGCGGACATTTTTGGTCGACACAACTGGCAAAGGGGGGAGTGCTAGTGAGTAGGGGTCAAGGATGCTGCTAAACATCCTGCAAGGCAGAGGACAAACCCTCTAAACAAAGAATTATCGAGCCGAAAAAGTCTGTAGTCCCAAGGTTAAGACACCTTGCCTTAGCTAACAGAGAAAGAACTCCAAGTCATCAGGCTAAGTCAAAAAAAACAAGCCAGACAACAGTACATATAGTATTATTCCACTCCTGAAAAACAAAGTCAAAATTTAGAAATCTGTACTTTATATTTGTGTATAAATATTGTTTATTTACCTGGAAGAATAGATATTAAAATATTAAATGTTTAACTTCTAGGAAAAAGACAATACAAAGTAAAGAAGACAACTTTTTATGTTTTTTCTGTACAGTCTGAAATTTCCCCACTGATCATGTATTAAGGTATTATTTGTGTAATTAAAAGTGCAGGAACACACATCCCGTTCACTCTAAGAGGAGAGAATTCAGTTCTGACTTTCTCTCCGGAGCTTTGAAACCTCTGATAAACCATTCACTATTCTCGTGTTCTAAAGTGTGGAAAGTAGTGATGGTATTAAGATTTGTTTCAGTAATGGTTACGATTCAAATTACTGTGGATTCCTTAGAATATGTTTGCTCTTACGGGCTGAATTATGTCCTGCCTAACATCCATATGTCAAAGTCCCAACTCCCAGGGCCTCAGAAAGTCACCATATTTAGAGATAAGGTCTTTAAAGAGGTGATTAATTTAAAATGAGGCCACTGGTTAGGGCCCTAATCCAATATGGCTAGTGTCCTTACAAGAAAAGGAAGAGACTCTGGGGATGTGAGCTCACCGAGGAGAGACCAGGTGAGGACACCAGGGAGCAGGCGGCCATCTGCAAGCCCAGGAGAAACCAAACCTGCAGACACCTTGATCTTGGACTTTCAGCCTCCAGAATTGTGCGAAAATTAATTTCTGTTGTTTAAACCACCTAATCTATGACATTTTGCTATGGCAGTGCTAGGAAATTGATACCGTTGCTATAGACGAATATAGTAAAATAAAATTATCAGTTGGCTCCTACTCTGTTCTCACTCAGAAGGGGTAAAGGCAGGAAGCAGACAGAAGTCATCGAGCTGGTCCTATACCCTCACTCAGGAGATGAACAGAGCGAGTGAAAACAAATCCACACTTGACGGCAACTGGGCTGCATCCTGACTGCTGATACCAGGAAGCTATTGGCAAGAGTTCCGTGACAGATCCTTCTTCTATGCCATGCGTTGCTTCTCCTCTCCCCACCAATTACCTGCTAACACAGCCCTGGCCGTACATCTGCACTCAAAAGTATCCAAGGATTTGATGTCACAGCACACAACAGACACCGGAGCACTGGGAGTGAGACCTGCATTTGACTCAAGATTACACGAAATTGATTATCTATTTTTTTCCCTTTATATTTCTCATATGTGAATGGCTCCTTCTTCATAGGGAAAAATAAGAGGAAAAGAGCAAAGGAAAGGAGATGTTACAAAGATCTGAATCTGGCATCAGGGTAAGAAGGGCATTAGAAATATCCCAGATTAGTTAAAAGTGAAGCCAAGTACCATTCAGAACTCTGGAAGGCAACCCCTTAAACTGGCCTTGCCAATCAGGGGTGACTCTGGTGGACTAAAATGGCTGATGGCACACTTAGAGAGAGGGCCTGAGACAGTAGCCCACATTCTCCAGGGCCTAGGTGTGACATGTAAGTAATCCAGAAGCTTGCTCTGTCCCAGGGGGAATAGGTGGTGTCGCCAGCTGGTGACTCCCCTTGGGGGAGTAGCACCACGAGAGAAGTGATGCTGAGGAAGGGAGCAGAAGGGTCAACTGTCAGGCTGGAGTTCAACAGGAGTCACAGGCAATCTCAGGTCTCCAGAGCACCAGAAAAGCTGAGACGGGGAAGGAAGAAATGATCAGGAGCAGCCCAAAAATTTAGAGCCCACGGCACTCTTGGTGCTGAGAGAACAGGAACACACATGTCAGGAACAGAGGCAGTGAGGCAGAGGTCTCTGCCCACACACAAGCGGGACAGACAGCTTGACCCAGAGGACCAGCTGGATTAGGGCCCCCTCCAAGCCTCCAATTCCCACCCCAAAGCTCTCATTCCCACCCAACCCTGTGAGATCACTCAGTCTCCTCCTGCACCAACCTGCTTGCTCCAGAAGGAAGAGAGGGAGGCGGCACCGCTTGTAAAAAGGAAACAGTGCTGGTAGTAAGTTGGAAATTTGAACAGACAGAATATTTATCTAAAAGAAGCTGGTGTACCCAGAGGAGACTTAATTATCTTTAATGGCCCTTCAGGTTTTTACCCCATTAGCACAAAAGGGGTCACAGTGCAAAACAAAATCAGTTACAAAAAATTTTCAAAGTTCCTTTGACACCTACAGAAAAGACCACTTCATAAAACAAGGGATGTGGGCAGTCCCCTGGCAGCAGGCAGGTGGCTGAGGGTTGGGGGTGGGGGGTGGGATATGCCATCCTACAGAGCCAGCCCCCACACAGGCTGTGGGCAGAGGGGCTCTGGCAGGGAATGGACAGAAAAGAAAAGACTGGTGCATCCACATTCCAAGAGAAGCCCCTAAACTTTAGCTTCTATATCATCACTGACAAATATTAGTCTGATTTTTTGGCTGCTTTATCAAGAGAAGTGCAGAGAATGTCAAAAGTGGACACAAGAAAGATTTTCACCCTTCCTTATTAAAATAACTATATACTTTTAATGCACCCTTCAACAGTGCAAGGGTAACCGGGCATCTTGCTTGATTTGCATGCTCCTAATTTCTTTTTGCATGTATCACTATTGCTGTAAGTAGATGCAGATACTTAAATTAATTTTATTGTAAATGCCTCAAGGCAATTTTAGAAAAAGTGCACAAAGCTTTTAAAAATCCAATAAATTATATAGAAGCTTAATTTACTCTGTGTTATGCCGTCAACTGAGGAAGGACATAAAGTGCTCTTGAATTTAGATCTTGCTTTTATCACCAATTGAATAAGTATTTGACTTACTAAAATGGGCAAGACACACTCTTGGAATGTTATTTATGTGCTAACAATTCCTCATTAGTTGCATAAAGTATTACATCTTGACAAAATTGATAAGAAGCTTATAAACTATCTTATTAATCTGCAAATAACGATAACTTGTAGGCATATTATGTCAAGCTCACATCAATAGAAATGAAAGTTTTTCTAAAATCATTCCATAAAAACATCTATTCACCCACTCGCCCCTCTAGGCACAGAATCCTGACTGCAATTGTCAGCAGAAATTCACTCAACTCAGTTCATTATGTGTAATAATATTTGGGGGAGATTAAATAAGTATTTTATAAAGATAAACAAAGATGGAGAATGGTTAAACACACTTTAGATTATAAAAGAATAATTGTATGCAGTTTAAAATTCAATTTTTTCACTTGAAAGCAAAATGAGACTGGACCTCCCCACTGGGCTTCCCTTGTCTCCTCCCAGGCACGTCCTGAAGTCAGACTTGATCTGTCATATCTCAACATACAAACATAACTCCAAACATATGAATAATGTCGTTTTTACTGAAGGGTCCATGTGGAAAACGAAAAAGAGGGTTCCAGTGTGTTCTGCCTAGCAAATTATCAGAAACGCTCTTCTTTAACCTGATTTTATTTTACCCCCAACTTCCTCTCCTACTTCAGGCACCTGGAACTCTGCTCCGAATCTATGGCTGCCTCTCTGCTCTCGGGATTACCTTCCCAATGTCTCAATCCTTTCTTTAAATTGGGCAATGTGGTTCACCCTTAATTTACCCCGTTTGTATCCTCACCCATCATCCACTTCAGCAAAATAAAGGTCCCCCCCAAAGAGTCTACCTTCATTCGAATTTGAGACAAGTATTAAAAGACAAACTGAGGCATATCAAAAATGTTAAGAGTCTATGTGAGCATTTATGGATTCCAATAGGGCAGGGCCAAACCAGAAGCGGTTGGGGTGCTCCCCGGACAGAAGCGAGAGGGAGGATTTATGCAGAGATAGAGAAAGTGTAGAAGCAAAGAACGGAAATTACTGGATTGGCTGTGGCTTAAAGCCTAGTTGGCTGTTTGCGACTGGTTCTCCTCAGTGTTTTGATTTCGCCACCTTGAGGCATCTACAGGCTTAGATTTTGGTTTGCTTACGTAGCCGCCATGGCATCAGAGCCGCCTCAGTCTAAGGGCCTCCTTGTTTCATTAATTTAACAGGAAATTTGAATAACAAATACTTTGTTACTGATCCCAACAAAGCTAAAGATTCGCTCACCTATAGAACATGCAGCCTGGTCCTGGGCTGAGAGCATGGCTCCTCCTTGCGGGGTATCTGGAAACCAGAGGAAATGACTCAGCACTATTCTGGTTTACTGCTGGTCCCTGTTGGAGGACCACCTAATTGTTTTCATCTGCAGATCTCATATGCATTTGACACTGATTATATCTTCTACAATTATCTATTAAAATGATCACTTTTTTATACTAATGTTTTCAATATAATTCAAAAGTAATTTTTGGTCTCTTTATTACAAATGGCAAAATTCATCATTTCAACGTCGTCTTCAACTGCATTTCTGTGGCATTGTTTTCTTCCCAAACACCCTGTAAAAGCCTGACTGGAAATGTTTATTACCTGAGAAAATTTCTCTCCGCTCTGTATAATCTCCACTGGGAGCCTCTGTTTTTCTTTTCTCCTCGATTACTTCCCTTATCCACCATAAGCTGTATCAGTAGAAGGATTTTTATCCCACTCTTGCTTTGATAGAATTTTCGGGTTGCATTCATACAGAAAAAGTTCCTCTCCTTGATCAGTTAAGTGCTCTGAAATATTCTATTTATTGGCATGAACTAATCCCTAGAAGGAATCGCTAGGGTTTTCTCTCTACCTGTTTCATTCACTTCTTCCCCGGATATTGAGTCCACGGAGTCACCAACGTTCTTGGGCTGAGTCAGAGGGGAGCCCACCCCTACCAGTCCAAGTCAATCATCCCAAATAGCCAGGGTTGCCTGGATTTGGTATAAAGCAGATACACACAGAGGAACTGACACCATACAGATCAATATTGACATTTATCACTCCTAGTGGAAAATCACTGAGTGAGCTGCTAGGCTAATTATCTTCTAGTTATTGCCCTAAAACTAATGGGCATTGGTGAAAGATTCTCAGAGCTACGTGATTTGCTAAGAACTAACAGTTTCAGAAGAATTCTTATCATTTTGAAAGTTTGCTATTGACTTATGGCAGGATTCACAGCAGCTATGGACCCTCAAGCTTCTGGGAACCATAGGCTTAGACACGATTTAAAGCTGAACATCCCATAAGGTAGGATGTAAACCAAAACGGGCTGCTCTTCAGAAAACCCTTTGAATTTTCAGTCCTTTAAGGCCTGCCTTGGAGACAGCCTAAATTAGTTGTGTCTCTGAATATCACTCCATTTCCCCAACTTCCAATTTTTTTTCACTGCCCACACCTCCATTAACAATCTTCAATCATTCGACATCTAGGATTTTTTATAAAGCACTTGAAGTTTTATATAAGTGTCAGAATCAAATGAATTTTTTTAATGTACATACTTCTGAAATGCCTCTGAACTATTTCATTTATAAACATGGCTCAACTGGAGATGTTTCAACAGATAAAAAAGAATTTGAATAGTTCCTGATTTGGTGACTTTTAGCTCTTGAATGATCAAGCCACACAGTTTTCCTTATCAAAGAGCTCAAGTGCCATCCTAATTCTCCCCTCCCTTGCCCAGGATAAAATCCTTCAGTAATAAAGGAGCATTCAATTTACATAGATACAAATATGTGCTTAAGCCAAATACAGGAGCAGAAAATGCTCAGCTCCTGGTGAAGCTTTAGGCTGATTTGCAGGTGAACACAGTTCTTTGTCCCGAATCCTTTTTGTCAGTCTCAATGTCAGTTTTGACTATAGAAGGATCATTAAGTGCACTGTATCAGCTAGTCTGGATGGCAGACATGTCAGAACAGAAGTAACGTATTTTACTCATCCACCTAGCAGCTCTTTTCCTCAGAAGTCTAAAGAGAGCAGCTTCATGAATAAAAGTGCATTCCAGACCTTTTGTTTCTCTCTGAGGGCAAGCACACCTAGCCCAAAGAGGACTGAAGATTATATGCATGCAGATTTGTATAGATTCAAGTTTCTACAACTAAACAGAATCCTGCTGGAACTTGAAGAAGTCAAGTAGTGCATATTAAAAAATATCTTCTGAATTGTTTTTATTGTTCCGTGTTTTCATTAGGAATTAGCACTTGAATGGCTTTAGTGAATAATGTACGCTCACTTTTGCACAGTCTGATGGCCCAGCCTTTACTAAAACTGTAGATCGAGGTTGATATTGTCAGGTCCAGAACACATCGCTCCACCTGTCTTCAGGTCGTTTTAGCATCCCATGGCAGGTGCAATCACAGCGAATAGTCCAGGATGGAAAAGAGAAGCAGGGACATATTTCTCACCAATAGGAAAAATCTCGTCCTTCTTACTTTTTCAGATTACATAAAAATGTTTTATCTCTGTTTTCATAGCATTTATTACTTAATTATAAAAGCAATATCATATAAGATTTAGAAAATGAAGAAGAAATATTAAAAAAACAAAAGAGGAAGAAAAACTCCCTTTGATCCCACTACTGAAACAACCAAGGGCTTTGAAGCTGGACAGAGCTGGGGCGAAATCCTCTCTGTCATGAGTAGATGAGTGACTTTAGGCAAATTATGGTCTTCTTTATGTTTTAGTTTTACTCATATGCAAAATGAAGTTACCAACCAAAGTTTAGTTCTCGTTCCTAAGTGAAAAATCACAGCCTGACTCTCCTCTGCATTAAAGCCGGTTGGCCTGCATGTGCATACATTGGCACCATAATGTGACGTAACGATTCTTCCGAGAAAATGGACACCCTAGCATGAACATTTTATTGCTGCCACTTACCCAAACCCTAAAATCTCAAGTGAAGGATGTCAGCTCAACAGACAGCACCACTCTCTAACCCTTCAGATGTCAGTGTAGCTGACGGGAAAACGGCAGGAGTGGAGAAGAATGACAGAGGCACATTCCAGACACCCTGGGCTCCCGACATGTTGGTTCTTTCAGTTCTGCTTCGGGAGGAGATGGCCTCCTCTTTGGAGTTCCTCAGGGGAAAGTCACCATGACTGGAACCCAAGCTGGATCAAAGAGACTGCTCCCTTTCATTGGAGCAAAGCGGTTGACCTTAGGGGAGCCTCAGGTCTGAAGGAGCAGAGAGGTGATCTAGCCACGGCTACAGAGGGAACCAAGCCCCATTAGGTATTTTAACGCCGAAACCTACCTGGCCAGTTTATACTTTAAGAACCAAGATCAACAACAGCAGTTATTGCATCTCCTCCAAAGACATTCACTCTTAAAATCAGTTATATTCATTACATTTGCATATTTAATTTCTTCCAATACCCAATTTACATGCCTTCCAACTGTTGGCCTATGATTTTGAACTTCAAAATGATCCCCTAAAACTATTTGTCCAGGGAACCAGTCCTTGACAGCGGAATTTTCCGAGTTGCCCAGAACAATCTCATTGTGCCCCTGTGAGGATTCAATGTGAGGAGGCCCTCAAGCACTTTGCCTTAGGCCCACGCATTGGGTTGTCTTTACAAACCAAGGTTCTGCTGTATATGCAGTTGGTTTTCTGGGTTTGTTGTTGCTGCTGTGTGTTTTCCTATATTAGGAAAAATGTCTTGTGCTTTTAAAACTTCTTCGAAAACATTTTTAAAGTCTAACTAATAGTCCATTAATGGAAAGGTCATGGTTTTTCTAAAATATATTTATTGTTGGAGACTTTGGTAGTTTCAGATTACTTACATAAATGATACTACAGGGAACATTTATTTAAAGAAATCTTTATCTGCAAATTTATTGCCATATCTCTGGTTAATTTCTTTCAATTTCTACTTTAATCTATTTAACTTGGGAGATTTTCTAAAAACCACACAATGCCAGAGAAAACCAAACCACAAAAGCATGTAATATATTCTTTGGAAGGCTATGTAACTTGTTTTCTATGAACTCAATAAATTTCAACTGAAAAAATAACTGTCTAAGAATTTAACTTCACTTTGCGGAATAAAAAACATGCTCAATTTAATATGGTTTTTGTTTAGGCAAGAGAAGAACTTTATATGCCACTAATTTAAACTAGGATATACTTCATGCAGCAAAACACTGTCACTGGTATTCTTCTCTCACATCATAGAGAATGAGATCTTTTGTCAACTTATTCAGAGAAAGGGTCAGATCAATGGAGCCTTCCTCATAAGACTAAACTTTATTTTCCTTTGCCATTTATGATACTGTTGACAGCAGATTAAAAGCTAAACTTACAAAGTCCTCAGCCACTAGCCCATATCAGCAAGCAGGCTCCAGAATCATCCTTAACAATGCTCCGACTTACCCCTAGGTCTTCCTGTTGACGTAGATCCAGATATAACAGAAATTTATGATCCTATTCCCATGCGACATTTCAGTCACAGCCTCAGTCTAGGAAGGGGAAGAAAGGACTAATTTGTAGGCATTACTTAGAAGAAAATGTTTTAAAAGCTTGTCAGAATTTAAATTATGTATTCTTTGAAAACCACCAAAGTCCATAATGCAACTATGAAAATAATCATAAACCACTTATCCAGAGAAAATATTAATTTACATCATATGTAACCTAAAGAATACTAATTTAATTTAAATGCCTGTGAATAGTTTTGAGAAAGAAGTTAGTTAAGAAGGAGAAAGAAAAATTGAAATTGGAAAGATAATAAGGCTGACTTCCTGTTGATCTGTGCTAAAATGTAATTATAATAATGGGCTATTGTGAATCTAAGAAAACAATATAATCTCTGGGTAAAAGCATCTTTTTGTATTCCAAGCTGTGTGAAGATGAAGGCACCTCTACCTACCTTAAAAAGGTTTTACATTTGATCCTAAATGATCATTTTACAGAACTTTCTATGCAAGTACATTATACTTGGCAATGTGCCAAAACAGAATGGCACGCTCAAAAAATTATATATTAAAATATATTAACTTTCCATCAAAGAGCTTTTAAGAACCTACTATGTGTGCCTAACAATAAGGTCTCAGGGAGCTTAAAATATACTGTGAAAGTCAATTATTTCACTATTATTATTATCATAAATCTGAGCACTGTAGCTTGGAAAGATGCATCTGTCTAATGAGATCAGTTTTAGCCTAAAGCCTTTCAGAAGATTTTAAATAAACATTCTTCAAGAACTTGCTAGAAACCCTATTCAGATAATGGCCTTGATGACTGAAGTCATGTTTTGGAACATCTATTCTCGTTACACCTTTGTCCACCAGAGAGAAAACTTCCAACTGTATCAAGTTTTCTGCCACGATTAGAATCAAGGAGAGTCTGAAGGAGATAAATATAAAACAAAACAGGGCTCTTGGTTCCCCTAAAAAACCTAATTTATCTGAAGTAATCTGAAATTTGGGAGGGCAGAGTTTGTTCAAAGCAGATTAAGCAAATGAGGATTTTTGAGTACCTGGTTTGTGGTTGCACCTGACCAGAGTGCAATGCAGTAGACAGAAGATAACAGGGGTGTGGCCCTTCCTCTTAAGTTTCTATCTATTAAGATAAATGAAATTGCAGAGGTTTAAAGAAAGGGCAAAAATTTGGGAAAAGTAGCCAAAAAAGGTTGATTCAACCTTAAAGAGTGGGAAATATTTGTAGAGCTGAAAAGGGAAAGGTGAGGAAGACCAGGGAAGAGAAATGGCACGAGAAGTACTTTGGGGTGATAATGAGCAAGGCAAGTTCAAGGGGGACTGAGAGGATCCATCTGATTTGATGGAGGCCTGAAGGGTGGAGTCCAACGTGCTGAACCCTGATTAGAGGGGCAGACATCATCAAGAGAGGAGGCCGAAGAGGATTTACAGGGGATGTCGGGGAGGCGATAAACGTGTAAACTGAAACTGGAGGGTCCTACTTTACAGACTGGCATGTAAAGAGGGAGATGAGCCCCTCAGTGGTGTGTTGAAGCACAATACTCAAGCTTCTAATTCCACTCAATATTTTTGCCACAAATATTTGTTGAGCCACCTAAATTTTTATTAAATACCTACATGTATAAGTATAAATAAACAAGATAGGTTTAAACAAACAAGTGCAATCTCTTTCCTCCAGGCAGTCAGCCCCTTACCACCATCTGAGATGTCCAGGAATCCTCTAAGACATTTATTGGTATCTAAGACCAACAGCTTGTACTTCTCATGTCTGGAGACAGAGTTAAGATGTGTCCCTTAAGGCTGGAAGGTGCCATAATCCCTATTGGAAACCTGTTGCTCCTAGGGGCGTGCCCTCTGTCCCTATTGCCAAAACATGAGGCTTCAGTTCCCAGCTGAAATCTAGACTTTCCAATGATACGCTGTCTTCATCACCCTGCCCCTCATCTACATCAACAAACCTTCAACATGCAGTGAGGAGACTGCCCCCATGCCTGGGCTACCCACAAAAAAGCACGTCCAAATTAGACTGGAATTTTTAGGGTCACTTGAACAGCCACTTGGCTTCAAGCCTGACAGTCACGTGGTTGGACTGGGGCAGATTTTACTGACTATCAATTCATAAACTTCAACCCACCTTCCACCTCTGACCACTGTGGATGAGGCACAGGGACAACTGTTATTTTTACCAATACTGTGATTTCAGAAGACTTGTTGACTTCCCTGAACCCAGGACTCGTCCAAAATCACCCATGTCTACCTCAGCAGTATCAGCAATGTTTAATCTCAGAGACAAGAGGTTGTAGATTTGATCTCTCCTCTCCACTTCTTCATAATCACTAAAGGGACCTGAATTCTTCGTGTAAACCTACCCACACTTTTCCAGATGCCCTTCAATTGCCATATCTCAATAGTTCCATAAAAAATTTAAATTCCACTTCACCAGATGCTTGGCACAGCTAGGAAGCTGGTTCGATTGGTAGCTAGAGACTGAGAGGACAAGAGGGAGAGGAAGAGAAAAGAGAGAGAGAGCGAGACACAGAGACTATGGAAGTCTCAGGCTGTTATTACATTGATTCTTTTCCATCATGTCAACTGTGCTTCAACAAGTACGATTTCAGGCTAAATGCAACTAATTTAGTAACTATAAAAAATGTCCACAATTGACTAGAGCAATAACATGTTGAATAAAAGCATTTATTGTAGCTTCATAAAAAACTGGCGTTTACCTCTCAAGTGTTCCCAAATGCATGTTTGAATAGATCTGACATATTTTTAAGGTAACTTATCCCTCAGGCTTAATATGTGGGTATTTTCAATTATGAAAAAGCATTAGAAAATATTAAGTATTTGTTAATCTTCTCAGGACAGTGACAAATTAAGAAATATGATGCAAGTATGTTTTCCAGGATTAGAATAAAAATAAAGGATGCAGGGGCTGGCCCAAGGGCATAGTGGTTAAGTTCACATGCTCTGTTTGGCAACCTGGGGTTCCTGGGTTCAGATGCCAGGTGTGGACCTACACACTGCTCATCAAACCATGCAGTGGCAGCATCTCATATACAAAATAGAGGAAGACAAGCACAGATGTTAGCTCAGGGTGAATCTTCCTCAGCAAAAAAAATAAAATAAGAAGTAAAGGATGCAAATCAAAAAGTGAGAAAAAATTGGCAAATTTTAATGTTTTAAATGGAACCATAATACTTTTTGCTCAAAATCCAAAACAAAGGGAAATTTAGAATGGTGTATTGAGCTATCAATAAAGGTGAGTGTAACAGTCTACAAGTCACCAAAGACTTTATTCTATGACATCTAAAGATCCAAATTGCAGGGCCGGCCCCATGGCCAAGTGGTTAGGCTCTCGCGCTCTGTTTTAGCGGCCCAGGGTTTCGGCGGTTCGAATCCTGGGTGCGGACATGGGACTGCTCGTCAGGCCGTGCTGAGGCAGTGTCCCGCATGCCACAACTAGAAGGACCCACAACTAACAAAAAAATACACAACTATGAGCTGGGGGGCTTTGGGAGAAAAAGGAAAAATAAAATCTTAAAAATAAAAGATCCAAATTGATTATTAAAATAAAAAGTGATTTAATATTGAGAAAGGGACAGGAACATTTAGGCCACTGTAGTCCCTTCAGTACAACTGAACACAGCTGTGGAGGAGTCAGCTGTTTCCGGTTTCGGAGAACACATCAGGCCACTTGACATAACATCTTGGTGTGCTGTTTGCTTTTTGATGGCAAACAAGACAGACTGACTGATTGAGTCACTCACAGGTATTCATTCCTTCAGCAAATATTTATTGAAGGATTATCATGTCAGACACCGGGATAGAGGATTATTCCACATCACTTAATTGAAATTCAACAAATATTCTCATGTTATAATGAGGATTAAATGAGTTAATATTTGCATAGTATTTTAAAGCAGTGCGTGGCACATAGCAAGTGCTGTATAAATGTTTGTTAAATAAATTATGTTGAGGAGTCACTTGTAATATGATCTTTGTACAAGATTTTGGAGGTTCCATTTCTTCTCTCGTAAAGGTTTCTATGTGCATAAGAGATAGCCATAGAGGGCGGGCCCAGTGACACAGCAGTTAAGTTTGCACGTTCCACTTTGGTGGCCCAGGGTTTGCTGTTCCGGATCCCAGGTGTGGACATGGTACCCCTTGGCAAGCCATGTGGTAACAGGCATCCCACGTAAAAAGTAGAGGAAGATGGGCACGGATGTTAGCTTAGGGCCAGTCTTCCTCCACAAAAAGAGGAGGATTGGCAGCAGATGTTAGCTCAGAGCTAATCTCCACCCCCTTCACCCCCAAAAAAAGGAGATAGCCATAGAGTCCTGGAATACCAGCCAGGAAACTGAGAAAAGGAAACACCTAAGTCAATATGTGCCCACATAAACATCACCTGAGGGTAAATTTCTCTGGAGAAATAAAAATTTTGTAAGACAGGCATAATAGGATTTACATTGCCTTTAAACAGTTATCTAGCATGTGCTTATGAAATACTATATACCAGGTTCTGTTCTAACTGCTATATATATAATAATTCACTTAATTCTCACAATGACCCTATGATACTATCATTACCCCACTTTACAAAGGAGGAAATTGAGGCACAGAGAGGCTGAGCACCTTGCCAAGGTCAAACAGACAGTGAGGCAGACCCTTGTTCACACCCAGGCAGTCTGGCTCCAGAGTCCAAGTTCTTAAACACTAAGTTAAAATGTGGGCATACAAAGTGGCCAGCATTACAAGGATCCTCGCAGGCTCCATCTCCCTGAGTCAGAACTGTTCTGCCTGCATTGGTTTACTTGTCGTTATCCCCGCAAAGGGAAAGAAAACAAGCCCAGATTTTATCTTATGAAAAGAGACAGTAAAGGACTCCTCGAAATACCCCTAAACCATACTGAAAATTGAAAAGGAGAATGAAAGTGATAAATGAGAGTCCAGGGTCTAAATGAGTTTTAAATCTCACCTGATCGTTGCTAATCACTTTTGGTATTCACACATATTTTACAAGAAGAGTCAGAACCCATCATGTGTTGGCAAGGAACAGAGTAAGCATATCTATATCCTTCTCATTTGAACAGAGGACATTCCAACCTCTTTGCCCTCGTCCTAGCCCCTGCCCTCAATTAATCCACCACAAATAAGGACACACGTAAGCAAACCGCAGGTCACAAGGGTCAGTAGGTACCAACGACATGAAACACAACTTTTCGGTCCTCAATAAACTGCAAGGATTGTGGTGGAACACTTTTGAAAGTTGTCTTCAACTTCTAAGTCCTGCCTGAGGGAATATGGCAAGGGAAGCAGACTTTTCTCAGGGAGCCAAAGATGAAGATGAATTTTAAAATGCCGGCTCCGTGGCCGAGTGGTTAAGTTCGCGCTCTCCGCTGCGGCGGCCCAGGGTTCAGATCCTGGGGGCGGACATGGCACCGCTCGTCAGGCCACGTTGAGGCGGCGTCCCACATCCCACAACTAGAAGGACCTGCAACTAAGATACACAACTATGTACCAGGGGGGTTTGGGAAATAAAGCAGAAAAAAAAAAAAAGATTGGCAACAGTTGTCAGCCCAGGTGCCAATCCTTAAAAAAAAAAAAAGGAAGATTGGCAACAGTTGTTAGCCTAGGTGCCGATCTTTAAAAAAATAAAATAAAATGAAAATAAATGTATCCCCCTTTCTCAAAAACCAAAGAGAAATTTCAGCAACTTATCAAGAACAATTAAAGCTGGAAAACTGCTAATAATTTCTCTGCCTCACAGAGAAAAATCAAGAAAGACCCAGCCCAGCACCTTCCGAGGATGTGACAAAGTTTCTCCATTCTTCCCACAGCTGTGCTCTGATTAGTGAAATAAGGAAAGAGTTAAAAGAAAGCAGAGGCTTTCTAAGATGTTTGCAACCACAGATGCAGCCAAGGACTGCTTCCCATCAATTGAGCACGTTTGGGGTCACCGGAGCTAGGGCGTCTGCTCCTGGTTTGACGATGACTCAGTAAACTGAGAGTCCTCCATATGCTTTCCGCCCAAAATGCTCAAAACAGACACCCACAGCCGCTCAGCCGCCACTCTATCAATCATGATTATTTGGTGCCCCCCTCTGGCCTCACTGCAGCAGTTTAATTCAGCTCCTCTAAGAAACTGAAAAGAATTCCTAACCAAAAGTCCAGAGTAGAATCACAAAAGTCTGCCTGTGAGAGAAAACTTATTTTATCTGCACCTATAATATAATTATTCCAGTTCCCCAAGGCAAAGGAAAATTTGGCGGGGCCGAATCTGTGCTTTTAAACTCACAGTGTACTTAAGGTGATGTAATTTTGCTTTACGTATTTTTAAACATTCCCCCAAAGAGATAAAAAACTCTATCAGCTCTTCACAGTTAAGACAATTAGTCTGCCTCGGCCCCACTCAGAAGAGTAAGACAATTTAATCAGGAGAAATTATTCGGTAAAACTCAGACAGCCTTAGGACATTGTGCAGCAGAAATCTGTATCAAAAACCCAGGTTACATAATATTACTTATCAAGGACACACAACTCCTGTCATTTCAAGTAATTCACTAGCCTTCTCCCAGGTCCCCTGGGGTTCTTAACTAAAGGGACATAAGTTGTGTCCAGTCACAAAAAGCTTCTAGTATCCCAAAGTGAGTTTCTTCTCTCGATCCGAGGACTCCTTCACCATGGCCACGCCTTCTGGGGTTACCATGTTCCTTTTGGTAAGTCAACATGGTCTGGTCGCTTGTGGAGACAGCTTGCACATTGGTTTCCAGCTTATATTATTAAGGAGCTGGGCAAGGGGCCAGGGCACTCCTGCCCACAGTTACTGAGAGAGAGCTGAGCCAGTGCAAGTGCCAGAGACAAGGATAAGAGCTCAAGCCCCATGGGGTTTCCAGAGTAGTGATGAGGCCATCAGATCCCAACAGGACAGGATGACAAGGGGAAGTCATGCTGTGACAGCAAGAGGATGAAGAGCCAAGGAGGCTCCTTGTGGGTGACAGGAAGGTGACTGTGGAGGAAGTCTTTGCACAAGGCTTAGGTGTCATGCCAGTTATTGACATAGCCGGTCTGAGGAAGATACGGAGGGAAGATTAGGGGGCAGCCCTAACTCTTCCTTTGTGCCCTTTGTTCAGAGTTCTGGAATTCAGGAACTTCCTGAATTGGAACGTGCAACTGATTCTTTTTTCTAAGTGGTAATAAACAAAACCGAAAAAGTCTCTGAGGAAAAAAGATCAATTAAAACTCAGCCTTGGGATAAGGAGCAAAGCAAGAGTGTGGCCATACCTTTTCTGAAAACCTTGGAAGCAATTAAATTTGTACTCAGTCAATATTCTCATTTGGGAAAAAGGGCCCAAGGAAGGGAGGAATAAAATTAACCACAGTGAAGACTTGCTTTAGTACTAGATGCTACTGAAACCAATTCTCTAGTCCTTCAACAGGAGACCAGACGGGCAGGGGACTACGTATGCACAGCGCACTGAACGTTATGAGTGTCAGAGTTCATAAGTCAAAGATGGCTCTACTGGACACAGTTTTGTTTTCCCTCCATATCATCTGTTAGGAAATACCTGGTAAAATTATCCAAGTAAATGACAACTTGATAAATAGTCATTTCCACTGGTGAACAGAGGTGACATTTCCTCACCACAAAAATATTTTCTTTGGCAGATGAGATTAACTGAATCAGAAATCCACTAACCCTGAAATCTCACAATCAAATTCCCTTCCATAGCACTTGGTGCATTGTATTAGAGTTGTTTGTTAATATATTTACTTACTTTCCTAGATGGCATAATATTTGCCTTTTTCTCCCCAATGCCTTTCACAGCGTTTGACATATAATAGGCACTCAAATAATGTTTTCTTCGATTCAACTGAATGTCCCTTTTAAGGCCATTCTGCTCACTGATTTAATACACGAATAGTAGACTGCAAGTACAAGTCCTGATCTTTCATAGTTAAGTAAGTTTTTAAAAAATAAATGAAGGTCTGATCTGGGAAATACGTGTTATTTTAGATCAAACGTTTTAGTGCCGTCTCAGAAACATGTACGAATTCTGGGCCGAGTGGACATTTATGTTTCCTGTCAGTGATTCTATTTTAGCCCCCCAAAGAGGAACAAATTATTGTATATTTGTTAAATGAAAAGGTAAAAATATAAAGCTATTTAAACTGAGAATACCCATATAAAGATGAAAAGTATCGTGAGCCTCAGTCTTAGGTTTTAACAAGGATTTCAAAACAATTTTCCAATACTTCTAAGTGCCCTCTGGAAAAAATGAGATGAGAATATAAGATAAGTATTTGCTCCAAAGTATACATGTGGAAATTGACACAGAAATGCCATTTATTTGGGCCATGATTAAAATAGTTGGTCCATTTAATCAGACAACTGGTTTGAGTTTACCTGGTTTCCACCTGCACTGGCACAGCAAGACAGACAAGCCCCCAGTAGGCAGATTGGAAAGAACGCTTTAGCTGTGTCTGATCCAGTGGTCTTCTCCTGACATCATGTCAACACTGAAGGGGATAATGATGAGTCAGGTGGCTTCAGGTAACTCATCTCCTGCCTTCCTTTTTACCCAGCAAGTAATATAACTCACCTCTCTTATGTGCAAAGAGGAGATTCACAGCCTTGAATCACGAGTAGGTCTGGGAACAGACCCAGCAATGCCTTTGGGGCAGGCCTGTCACATCCAATAGGCACATCCTTTCCAAAGGATCAACAGCCTCTCAGTGCACAGACTAGGAATTCCAATAGCCTTCTCCTATCTAAGACACATGCCCATGGGAGTAGGGATATTCTTAGGAATGATAACAACTATAAAATCATGTTTGATGTGATTCTATTTTTTGGCTTCCTGCTTTATAATGCTTGTACCAAATCAACCATTGCCTTTTGTAGGGCAAAAAGATATCTGGGAGATTGATGACTTCCTTATCTCCCTGCCCTCCCTCTGCTGAAATTAATAAGAAGAAAAGAAACTTTAGCTCATTAAAATTCTTCACGCAAGCACGATCTCTCCCTGTTCTCCACTTCACACACTTTATCGCTTGCAAACGATTGTGGACTTACAAGTTTGCAGTCTGACTTCCTCAGGAGAGTCAACAAGTCTGTCTATGGCACGGAAACTTCCCTCTCTCTTTAGACATTTTACGCAGTTCCGAGGATGCTACAAATCTCATTTGGGAGCAGCACACCATCACCCACATATTAACTTGTCACCCTGAGTAATAAAGTTCACAAACTCCATTTCATTTTTTTCTTCCCCATGTTGCCTGATAATATAAAAAGGTGTCACATCCCCTTGATTTGTAGCTTGAGTGCTTGTGAAATAGCCTCTCCACAAACAACCTGATGAAGTCAAGGAAGCTGGAGGACTTTTTTTAATGCTCAAGTTTATTTCCCAGTAAATATTCATGTGCATAAACATAAAAGTGTTCAATGAAGTGCAATCTCGGTAATTGCACAAATAAGAAAAAGTCAAAGCATGAATGTTCTGATTGGGTTAGGAATTTCTAGATCCACTGCCTGTGGTAAAAGCAGTGACCCCAAAATACATAGGCAGCTATGGCATTTCCAGACCTTTGAATTACTGACTAAGATATCAAAATATGCCACATTGGTCATATATAATTGAAAAATAGCTATCTGCTCTTCCACAGCTTTCCTTAATTTAGGCCTTTTTTGTGATATGCAAAATATATTAATACTTGATCCATTTTAACAGCCTGTTTTCTAATGAACGTATTCGTGATTCACTTTGACAGACACTTCACTGTCATTCTCTTGCCACCATTATATGGGGAGAAAAGAATAGCAATCACTCACAGATGCCGTTTGGATTTCTAGTAACTGCATTTCCAGATAAATAATGGAGACTTTTGTGGGTGTGTGTGTTGAGATCATCAGCTATTCTCATCATTATTCATCATCTTAATTCTCTGTGGATCGGGAGTATCATGCCTCTTTCAAGGATATGATAAAAGACCAATCCTTCTCCCCTGAAATAAAATAATCATAAACACAATTTTTGTCTATAATTCAAAGGAATCACAGATTTCTAAAGTTATCAACCACAAATGATTTCAGATTAAGAATCTCTGCTCCAGGGTTATGATTATGCTTGTTTTAAAACCATCTTTATGGTGGCAGTGTGAGGAATGGGCTGGGATAAGTCTAGAAAGGCTGCAGTGAAGGAGTGGATGGTATTCGCCATTTCCATCATAACCAGTGAGCAGGGAGGTGGTTTGACCAGGGTGCAGGCAATCAAAAGTGAGAAAACCAGGAAACAAAATCAACAAAACCTGGAGAATGAAAGGGGTTTTTTACATCTATGTGGGAAAAAAAAGAAAAAAAGACCTTACTCCTTAGCAATGTCTGACATCAAAAAAAAAGGACCATCAAGTGGAAAATGGGTGCTTTAAAAATGTTGAGGCTTTTACTATTGTATCTTTATTTTACATGAAAATAACCCTTTGAAAACTAGTAAAAAGACTTCCTGCATAGGATATTTTTTAGTGATTAGGTATTTTTGTAAAGTGATTTCTCTAGAGTTCCAAAGAAGGCTAGTTTCCAATTAACCCATAGGCTGTGTTCTACAGAGGAGATGGTGCCTTATGTTGCCAAGAGCACACCCTGCTGCACTTACAGCAACTGAAAAGGACACGCTGAAAGGAAAGTCTATATGTAAAGAGGTTAGCTCCATAGGCTTCCCCCAGCCACCCTCCCTGCGTGCTGGTGACCCCCCCCCCACGACCACTCCCCACCACCACCACCTCTCTAAAAGATGAGAGGTTTATTCTCTGAAGAAATCAATCCTGAGGGCTCCAGACTTAAGACATCAGGCGTAACGGGGAGGCGGGGGTGGGAACACGGAGCTGACAACAGCACTGGAGAAGTAAAGTTTCACAGTGAATAGCAGTCCCCAGCCCCTTTCTGCCTCCCCACTTCTAGAATGCCACGAGCTGGGCCTAAACCCCCACCGTAGGGCAGTATGTTAGAGGATTCCTCCCCAGAAAACAATCAAATCGTCCCAAAGGAGAGACACCACAAAGGTGAGGCTCCTGAGGACAAGGTTGAGTCCCCACAGAGCACCCTGTGGTGAGCCATCAGCAGATGAGTCCCGCTGATCCAAGGCTCTCCATCAGCCTTCTATGGCCTCACTCTTAACCTGAACCGGCAACCAAGGATCACTGCCCTTGGAGGGAACCCTCTACCAGGAAAAACAGACTGAGCAATAAGGAGCATGAAGGAAGCAGAGGCAACGCAAGGTGTAATAAAGCATTTTAAACACCCATCATCAACATTCTCTGACAAATGAGTTTATGTCCACAAGAACAGGGTGCTATTGAAAAGGAACAATGGCAGACAAGAAGCTCTTTAAAATCAAAAATAGGCTAGCTAACACTTAAATCAATAAAGGGAAAAGGGAAAGATTCTGCTTTGTGTTTCAAATTTTATGTTTTTGGTTGTGTTGGGCAACTAACAGGTTAAATACCAGTGAGATAATAGAAAATTATATACATTGGTCTCCATCCCCAGTTCCTGGCACAGAGCTCCTAAAACCGTTGTAATTTCCTAAGTGACAAGAACATTAGGAGCATCTTTCATTCTACTGAGGCAATTCTGGGTGGGGCTCTGGATGGTTCCCCGATGGGGGATGGCCACTAGAAAGACCAAGCCATGACTGCAAACTTGGAATTTTCAGCCCCGCCCCCATCCTCCAGAGAGGGGAAAGGGGCTGGAAATGGGCTAATAACTGATCATGCCCACAAGATGAAGCCTCCATAAACTCCCAATAGCACGGGGTTCCAAGAACTTTCAGGTGGGGGAACATATCCAGGTACCAGGAGGGTTGCTCACCCCAACTCCAGGGGACAGAAGCTCCTGTGCTTGGGACCCTCCCACACCTCGCCCTATGTATCTCTTCACCTGGCTGTTCATCTGTATCCTTTATCATAGCCTTCAATAAACTGGTAAATGTAAGTAACTGTTCTCCTAAACTCTTTGAGCTGCTCTAGCAAATTGATCGAACCTGAGGAGGAGGTTGTGGGAACTTCTGACTTACAGCCTATGGGTCAGAAGCACGGTGACAACCTGGACTTGCATGGGCATCTGAAGTGGGGTGGGAGCAGTCTTGGAGGACTGAGCCCTTACCCTGTTCTGGTTAGATGGGAAGAGATTCTCAGGTCATTAGATTTATATCCATAATCTTGATGTCTAGTTCTCAGGCCCATCTACCAAATGAAATCCTTAACATTCTATCATAAATTCTACATACTTGCCTCACCACCTGGACTGTAAACTTCTGGAGAGCAGAAGTCAAACTTCTTTGGTCTTCACCAAGCATTTCACAGTACGCAGTACATTTTGGGGAATAATTGGGTGCTGTAAAAAATTTTTTGAAAATATTATTATCAAGTATTTCAAATCTTTCTAAATCTTTTAGGACAGTAACAAAACAGGAGGGAGATCTTCAAATAAGTGTTAAATATATGATAAGGACCTACTAAGAGAACAAGAAAAATAATCACTACTTTTGAGTTAAATAATGGCAGCAAATTAGATGAGGAAAAAGAAAACATTTTATTTCAAGGTGAAAACAATGGAGACATTTGGAAGTACTAGACTAATTTAATCAGCAAAGTATTTATGATACTTGCTGAATATAGCATCAAGATAGATGCCCTGGGTTTTTCTAATACCATATAACTAATACTTGTCAGTGGCCTACCATGTGCTAAACACTGTGCTAGAAGCGTATGAGATGAAGAGATGGAGAGATGAACAAAAGAGAGCATCTCTCTTCAAAGAGTGCAAAGTGTAGCAGGAACAGACCAAAGTAGAATGTGGTAATCCCTTTCCTTGAGGGATATACAGATACAGTTCAGCCTGGAGGAAAAATTGGACTGGAATAGAATTTTAGAAGGCAACTTAAGCAGACTCTTAAGAACAAGTCAGGAGGACTAAAGGGAAAGAGAGATTCTGAGCTAGAGTGATAAACCATCCCTGTCTGCCTGGAAATGGAGGGTAACCCAGGATAGGACAGACTCGTAAGGCTAAAACACGGTAAGTTCCAGGCACAATGGGACAGTTCGTCATCCTATTCTAAGCAGAAGGAACAACCTGGTTGAAAGGTAAAAGAAAATACAGATATTTGGAAACCTAGAGAAGTTAGAGCTCTGGAGCACACATAAAGGAGACAAGCAGTAAATGAAAATGTAGGGAGCTAATCATTCTAAGGGGCATTATGTGCCATAAAAAAGAGTTTGGGGGCCAGCCTGGTGGCACAGCAAAGTTCGCACATTCCACTTCGGTAGCCCAGAGTTCACAGGTTCCGATCCTGGGTGCAGACCTACACACCACGTGTCAAGCCATGCTATGACAGGCATCCCATATATAAAATAGAGAAGATGGGCATGGATGTTAGCTCAGGGCCAGTCTTCCTCAGCAAAAAAAAAAAAAGGAGAATTGGTGGCAGATGTTAGCTCAGGGCTAATCTTCCTAAAAAAAAAAAAGAGTTTGGACTATAATTTTAAATCAATGAAGAACCACTGATGGGTTTTGCTCAAAGGAGTGAAATGTTCTGATTTGCCTTTGGAAAGGTCATTCTGACTGCCCTGTGAAAGATAAATTAGAAAGCTAAGACAAGAGGAAAGTGAACTGGTTAGGAAGCTGCTATATTAATTCATGAAAAAGAAAGACAAAGAGAAATATGGCAGCTTTAACAAGGATATAGAGGGAGAGAGAAATTCAAGAGATATTTAGGCAGTCGAAACAATAGGATTTAAACACTTATATATGAAGGATCAATAATGACTCCCACGTTTCTGGTTTAATAGCTCAACAGATGGAGGTTTCATTCATCAAGAATGGAAATATAAAAGAACGAACAGGCTTTGGGGCGGAGACACTTGGGAAGAGGAAGATCATGAATTCTGTTTGATCTGTTGAATGAAGGAGCCCCACAGAGGATCCTGATCAAAGCAGCAGCAAGTGAATATTTTCAGCATAGTTCTTGTGCCCAAAACAGCTTTAAGACGGAAACAAATAGACTCTCTATGCTAGAACGCTGGCAAAGAGCAGAGGGAGGGAAGAGTTTCAAGAAGGAAGTGATGGGTCAGTTTCAAAGGCTACAGAGAGATGAAAATAAAAAGTCTGAAATGTGTCTGAAGATCTTGGTGATTTGGAGTAAATTAGAGACCTTTCCCCAGCAGGCTTGGTGTGGAGATGGAGACTAAAACTTTACGACAGTGAAGTAAAACTGTCAGAAAGCAGGGAAAGGAATTACAGGCTAATCTTCAAGAAGCCTGGCTAAAAGAATACAACATTTGGCTCGTGCCGCAAAAAGTGACATTCTGTTGGAGATTGAGTCACCTAGACTCTGCCAACAAACTCAGCATTTTTAAGCATCTCCCAACATTCTCTGTAATACCTTTAGCTGTAAAGCTCTGTAATCAATAAAATGTGTTTAATCAGCGACCCCCCCAAAAAGCTATCAATTTTTGCATCATATTAATATATTATAAGTCAACGCTACGGTTAGTTGAAGCTTCAACTTTGCTAAGAAAAACTAGCCCTGCTTATGGTGTATCTAAGGCAATGAAAACCGGTTTCTACTAATGAAAACAATCCACGAACAGCTCAAAATGAACTGAATGAATTTTGAAGCAAAAATGAATTTTCCAAGTCATTTAGTCAGCTTAAGTTTCTAAAACTTGTACAGACAAACAAACTCTTTGAAGTCCTGGTCAAAAAACAAACTGGAATCAGCAAAAATTGAAGCAATTGCTCTTCATTTGTAGAGATGGCCACTCCAGCTTTCAAAAGGGATTTGTTTTCTCCTGCCTGAGCAACCAGAATTATACTTTTGGTAAATTGTCTGCCCTTATTGTCAGATTGTGGAAGTATAAAGAGGCTAGGGTATGTTGCAAGAACAAACAACCCCAAAGTTTCAGTGACTTAAACAGGAAAGATTTATTTATTTCTTACCCATGTTATAGGTCTATGATGGGAAAACAGGGGGGAATCCTCAGCTCAGTCATTCAGAAACCCAGACTCATAGAATCACCACCATTTCAAATATCAGAGCAAAAGAGAGAGCTGGTGAGCCTTGCAATCAGCCAAGTAACAAATGTCACCTTTGCTCATAAACGTTTAGTGAGATGCAGTCACATGATCCAAATCCAGATATAAGAGGACCTTGGAATTATGGAATTCCATCCTACCATGAGCCAAAAGGTGAAGAGACAGATATATCGGGAGAATTTTGTTAATGACTACTCCACAAATTATACTGATTAGACCTGCATCTTCCCACAAGGTGTATATGTAAACACACACAGACACACACATATACATATGTAGGTATGTGTATATATATATAGCTCTGAGAAATGTATGATACATTTCCAAGTTTTCTAAGACTCCTGGGTGGGGACCACTTTTGAGTATTGTTTCCATGTCATCACATTAACATCTTACTTCATTTATCTACTCAGATGTCCTAACCAACCAGAAACCCTCAAGAAATCCAAGACAGAGTTAAATATCACTCTAAATGGGGTTATTTGCACACACTAAAAGAATAATCACACCCACGGAGACATCGTGTCTTCTTAACATATGTAACAGAAAAATAAAATTATTTTCTGTATGGATAACTGGATACTATGCTGTTCAGGAGATGCAGTTTCCACATTCCACTGGCAAATGAGTGTCCTTCTTTGATAAAGAGTTAATCAAGGTTTCTTTTTCACTTGGGAAGAGAGAAACAGAAGAGGAAGGTTTTCACAGACTGCTACCACCACAAGCCTTCCCCTCAGCAGTTCCCTCGAGCTGTAATTTTAATTGATTGGCCCCTTTCCAGATACCTTTAGATTATGTAGTGAAGCAGTAGAAGAAATGCAATGTTTTGACCTTGATCTTATAGTCAGAATTCCTTTACGTTTTTTTCTTCTAAGCCTGTTGCTTCCCAAAGCCAGGCAAGCTGTCTTTTGCTGCAATCAATCAGATATCTCATCAATAAATTCAGAATCCTTAGCATCCTACAAAGTATTTATAAAATGAATTTATTAATGGCACATTTGGGAATTTTGTTTGTATGCTCATATCAGTATTTGTTCGCATGTAACATTTTTTCTATGTAACTCCTTTTTATATCTCTTGTTCACTCATTCTTGCTCTTTCATCCCCATCCATGATTATCTCTGAAACAACTGAGTCCCATTGATAGTTCCATGATAACATTGGGTCTCTCCTTACTAATTTATTCAGAGCCAACCAGTAGGAAGCAACCCTCTTCTGAAAGCAAGAACTTGCCTTTGAGAACACAGCTTCCTTTCTGTGTTTATTCTTTCTAAACCAGGACACTTCTCCAAGCATCTCAAGAGAATAAGCTTCCAGGTTAGTGTGCCCTCTTCTTTTGAACTTGTAAACTGAATCCACTCTCCTCCAAGCTGCCCAGTTGATACTGGCTGCTTGTGGAGCTTGGATTCTCATGGGTTCAGGCATAGCCTAAATCCCTCAATCTAGCATCAAATAAATGATCTGGCCAGGTAGCTCTTCTTAAGGGTGGCCTTATTTTCAGATTACAGCAAAATGTCCAAAGTTAACCCCTGACCCCAACCTTAAAAAGTTAAAAAAGTTTTGTTCTCCATGTGCATGTATTTGCATGGTATGATGCTAATGGAACCCAAGCTCGGGGCACCTCCCTTGCCCAAGGCCCAGAGAGAGTCCCCAACATTGCTGTACTCGTAACATTTATTCTTTTTCTTAATGAAGGACGGAAAACCATATAAGCTTCAAGTCCCACAAAATCTGGATCTACCCCTCTATATACTATTAAAATAGATCCAACTCCGTCTTGGTAATTGTAACACAGAAAAAAAGAAAGAGTCAAATAGATAGAGAGGCTTTTCTCAATTTTGAAAGAATATTGTCTGAAATAAAATTATGGTGCCTGAAAATAAGGTGATCAAATGAACAAACCTGAGTAGTAGAATATTTTAAAGAACTAGTTGCCATGGAAACTAGTGTAACAAAAATTATTATATATACAGATAAACTATTTATATTGCTTTTAACGTGAATAGATGGGTAATTTCCTCTCCTTTTTTCTCCCTTTGATGTTGACTTTAAGGATTGAAAAAGTGTCTATAACAACAGCCCATTGAAGGTCAAGGCCCAGACAGAACCAGTACTAACCAAAGCAGCAGGAGCAGCTTTACTGAAATCACTAAAACAGAATTCCCACAGGGCACTCAATGTCTGTACGGGGGGCAATCTCTCAAACAGCGGTTTATAACCTTGGAGGGTCAAGGGCTCGCTCTGAAACTTTAATGCACACTACACATGCCCCATCCAGAAAAATGCACACTCAGACTTTTACATGATTTCAGGGGTTCTTGGACCTTAGTTTATGGAACTAACCTTTGATTTATCATCTAGATATTATTACATATTATATTATATTTTTCGGTTCCCATGGAAATGGTATCTAATGGCCAAGTCAATATTTTGGTTATTTATTGTTTATGAAAGACACACTTTCCCTCTAAATAACCTTTACATACCTTACTGCAAACAATCCTGTCATGTAGCTACGACCAGATTTTCAAAATTAATTTCTCTATTTATTTACTTATCTAAGAGCAAGAATCTTTTATTTTCAACTGTAAGAAATTAGTTCTATAACATAAACGAGCCTGCAAGAAAGAGAATTGGGCAGGGGAGGCACAGAACATAACAGGATTCACACTGCCCAGCAATGGAAGGAAAGGCAAGCCTGCCAAGACCAGCTGCCTCCTCAGACTGCTCTGGTGTGCGTGTTGGAATCCCTGAGCTGAATGAAATTTTTGAAGTTTTTATGGATACTGGAGGTGAGAAGTGACAGAATAAAAAAGCTCAGTTAACTAAACAATTGAGCCCTTTTATCAGGACTTCATTCCCAGCTCACGGGCCTTCAGTCATCTTCCTGGTCTCATCAATGAGCACTGAGGGATCCACATCCTGGAATTAGTCCTGCTCTATCAAGAAGCATCTAAGGTTTTTCTAAGCATCTAAGTCTGTAGCTGGCGCATCATGTCTACTACCCAGGTGTCCAGTTGGTTTCTATCCTGATGGAGCCCAAGTGCTTATGCTGCTGGGTATAGGCTGAACTTATTCTCTCCTCCTGCCCTCCTGCTCTCATGGTTTTTTCTTATTAATCCTTTCCTTGATTTATTCTACAATAATTATGTTCCCTTGGCCCCTGCCGAGTTAGTGGCTTTCTTGCTTTGGATTCTATCTTCATTGCATCCCCTAACCCCTAAATGCCCACGTGATTTCAGCCTGCTTCCTTGTTTGGCTCCCAGTGGTACCAACATGTGGACAGACACAGTCCCATTCACACACACCCAGGGGCACACGCTCACTCACCCTCACCATCAGCCACACCCAGGCTCCCGCTTTCACACAATCACACATATCTAGTCCCCGCCATTTACAATCACTCAGCCCCACTCACACAATCATTCACAACAATGCCATTCACTCACCTTCCTACTCACTCCTACAGGATCCTTCTCACACTCCTTCACATTCACGACCAGTCACCCCACTGACTTCCATTCAGTCCTGCTTGATCTCACTCAGCCCCAACCATAACACTCACTGGAGTCAGCTCACTCAGTCACAGTCACTCACTCACATTCAGTCCCTCTCCTTCATAAACCCACAGCCCCTCACACTCAGGCACAGAGCCATATTCATACTCAGTGCCACTCATACCTTCATAGGCACACCCTAGTCATACCCAGTCACACAAGATTCCAAGCTCACATCTAGTCACACTCAGTCACATTCATATCTAGTCCCACACAGTCCCACTCACACCTGGTCACACTCTGTCCCACTAACTCTCAAAGAATCCCACTTTCTCCTACTCGCTCTGGGCCATTTGCTGTCGCACTCACCCAGCCTCATTAACAGGGGCACTCTCCTCTGCATGCACTCACACCGGCTCAACCGCATCACTCACACAGCCTTTCCCCATCCCACAAACAAGTTGTCTTAGTCTGTCAGGGCTCCTACCCTGAATTTGAATGCCCACACTGTCAGCATTCAAATCCTGCCCATGAACCCTGGGCCCCCAGCAGATGCTCTGTGACTTCCAACCAGACTTTCCTTGTGCCCACCATATGGCTATCCGGCTGCATATTCCTACATCGTCTTGTTGCCAGAGAAGTCTGTGTTCACACTGTGCCCGTCTGCCAAGACACCCATAAGGGAAGCAGGCCACTGTAGCCACAGAAGAGACTTGGGAGTCAAACCTGGGTCTGAATCCTGACACTATAGGTGACTAACTGCGGAATTTCTTTTAATCTCTTAGAGTCTTAGCTTCCTATAGCAGTGATGATGATGACGATGATAATGATACCTGCCTCAAAACTTTGTGATAAGGAAATGAACATGACGTGGGTGTTCAAACACAGCTATGGTTACCATTTTTATTTATAATCATTGCTGGACCTTCCTTACACCCACCACCAGGCACATTGGATTCTGTGCCCACGCTGCCCTTTGTCCTCCCTAAATCTCTGCTCCTGCTAGTGAGTGCTCCCGTCTATGGGTTCTGGTCTCCTGTCATGGAAGAGCTGAGCTCCAGGAGTGACTCTGATAACTCTGAATCTCTCTAGCTACCGAGTGAGCAGCATCACAAAGCCCCTTGAGCAGGAATGGGTGGTTGTCCACAGGAAGGGGCAGGTGCTTGGAGGTATTCCTGGAATGATAAAAAGTAGGGCAATCCTGAGGAGAAAGCTAAAGGGAGGATGAGACGGGAGAAAATCGCAGGAAAAGGGAAGAAGGGTCCTCTCACCCTCCATTATCCTGACAGTCCGGGTTTGGCCCCCGTTCGCAGGATCTTCCTTCTGCTTTGGCTGTAGAGCCTCTCCCGGTGGGATTGCAGGGAATTTGATAACCCGTCGTTCCACTCTCCTCTCTCCTGTGGTTTTAAGTGATGGGGAGGAAGGGAGCTACTCAGTAAAATTAGGTCCTTTCCATACAACACAGCTGCTTTTCTTCATAGAGATTTATGTTTGACAGTAATTTATGTTGCTCTCAATTACTATCGGCTGTTATTGGGGGATGGGAAGGCAAGAACTGGAGACAAGATTGCCTGGGAGTATTCAAACATCATTTGTTCTAACAGGTGGCCTGAAGAACTGCTGTCTGGAAGCTGGGCCACAGCTGCTGTCAGCTGGCTTGGCTGATGCAGAAACCACCTGAACCCAGACCAGGCGTAACCCAGGTGCACCCACTGAACAGCTGTCTCTACTTTAATTATGGGAAGGAAGTGGGCACAGACTTGAAAAATAATATTACACGAACCAGAGCGCAAAGGGATGGTTTGATTCCACTCCATTTTATTATTTGTTATGAACGGTTTATAGGAACACACTGAGTGAATTATGAGGTCTCTTTAGAGGGTTTTCACCAGTGTTGCTGACCCGTGCTTCTCAGACTTCAACGTACAGACAAATCACCTGGGCACTTTGCTAAATTTCCAATTCGGATTCAGTAGGTCTGGGGTGGGCCTGAGATGCTGCATTTCAAACAAGGTCCAGGTGATGCCAAGTCTGCTGGTCCACGGACGACACTCTGAGTAGCAAGGCTATCAACTATGTAGCACTTCGGAACCCAAGACTGGTAAAAACGTTGTTCAGCTGTCAATTGTTAGAAATGGTCTCTCAGTAGGGAAGGAAAGCAAACTACATACTGATTAGATTTTAAAGGAAATTGAATAACCAAAAAAAGTCATTAATATTAATGACTTAAAAATTGCTCTTTTGACCTCTTAGACTTCTTATCATATACTGTGGGCGAAAAAGTACCCATTACAATTACATCAGAAATGGCTTAGTGTATGAATATTTCAATTTCTGAGAAAGTTAACCACAGCTTTTTTTTTTATTACTTTCACCATACAATCAAGCAACCAAGGAATTCTTTAAATTATTGAATTCCGCAATTTAACTATATGACTATATGCCAAGTTTTAGAAAGGCTTTTTCCTCCACTTTGGCAAAATGTTTAATTCCAAGGCATTATAAGTCAGTAGAAATTAATGCTAATATCAGTGGAAATGTATTGCACAGAGAAAATTGGGTGTGAGAAAGAGTGTAAATATGATTCATTGCATGTGCTGTAGTTGAGAGAGAAAGAATATCTGGCAATATTAAACCAATATGCTTTCGATCTTCTCCTTGTCCCGCAATAGCAATTCCATCACCACCGCTCTGAAAAAGAGAAAGATGAAAGGAGGAAGCTCCCATGAGTCGGGAGGAGGAGCATGAGAGCCTGGCACTGCGGTACAGGGGCGTTCATGAGAGGAAGAAAGGAGCAGAGCAGATGTTCGTCCTGCCAGCCCTTTCAACGGTGCAGGAGGCATGGTACAGAGATTGAGGGTCAAGCCAGAAGTCAGCGTGCTTTGACCCCATTTCTGTCTGCGATAGTGAGGTGATAATTTAACCAGCCGTCTTCAGATCAGCATGGGGGTGGCCATTCCAGGGGGACGGGGGAGCATTGTTGTTGTCAGAGATAGAAGGCCTGTACCTAATGTCTGGAGGCTTCCTCAGCTCCTGAGAGGCATGGATGGTAGGATGGTAGGCAGTTTCCATGTGCACAACAGACAGACACAGAAGGGCACTGATAATGCTGGCTGGCAAGAGAGGTCAAATGGCCCAGAGACTGGAAGTGGCAGGAAAGATAGAGTTGGGAATCAGATCAGTTGCAAGCAGATTTCAAGGAGTCCTATAGGGCTGTCAGAGGCGAGGGGAGTGGGTCTTCAGGGAATTCCTCGAGGGTCATGACGGAGCCAGAGCAAAGAGACTTCAACTTGACCTCAGCTGACCTTAGTGGCTGGTAAGGGAAACTGCCGCTAGCAAGGAGGAAGTACCGGGACCTGGTCGTGGCTCCTGAGGCCTGCACCATTCTTCCCTGGCACCATCAGGCCAAGTCACATCCACCCCATACACCCCAATATTGTTCTGGAAAGAAAACATGAGGGAGAGGTAAAAGTCTGAAAGGTTAGGACTTGATCTAAAAGGCTTTGAGTTACCTTAAGAGCCTGTATAAATTACCGCATTAGAATGACTAAATTTAGGTATTTCCACCTCCCTCACTAATGAGAGAGAAGGGAAGTTTAAAGAAGATCAGATCCACACAAAATAGAGCTCTGGCTCCTTTGCACAGCTCAGTGTAGTGAGTTTAACTCGCCACCTGCTACACCCATAACAAATCATCACACCACAGTCAGTGGCTACCTCTTTCTGAGGTGGAAACACGGAGTTTTGCAGCTCAGATCGGACATCGCACCTCCCCCAGCTCTGCTCATCTGTGGGCTGAGCTCCAACCTGGGCCTCTGTGGATAATTGCAAGGATCCCCTACTGTCTGGTACTCGGGGGGACTCCCAGCCTGTGCTCATCCATGCTGAGGCCACGCCAGGATTTGCCCTGGCTTGGAAAATCTGTGTGACTTAATTTCCTGAGTGCGATCAGGGACGAGAGTCAAAGGAGCAGGAGCTTCAGAAAGAGACTCTGTGTTGGATTCCACTTCCGCATTTGTCACCCATCTGGCTATGGGCAAACCACTCTTCCTTCTGAGCTTCTGTAAAGTGGCATTAATAATAGCTACTTTGAGGGCTATTGTAAGGATTAGCAATATTGTACATGACTTGATGGACACATAGATGAAGCTCAGTAAGTCAGGGCCATGTATTATTCCAGTTCCTTCCACTGTGCCAAGAGCCCTGTGATAGCCTGTTCAGCTGGGACCGTGGGCCTCCGCTCCTCCTCCCGCAGAGAGAGCTTATTCCATGTTCTACCAACTCCCCACACATTTTCCTTCCTCCAGAGTAGACCCCATGGATGCCCCGCTTTGCTACCCCAATTCTCCTTCAGAACCAAAGGATGCATTTCCCCTGCTGATGGCAGACACTGTCAGCCCTCTCTGGGATTTCCCTCAGCCAAAGTCACACTCTCTTCCTGGAGGGACAGCCCATATCCAAAGACCGGTAGATGCAGGGGAATAAAGGCCAGTCCCATCGGCCCAAGCTAGGGAAATTCTTAACGGCCATGCCAGACTCAGAGCTGGGCTGGCCAGGGGAGGCTCTGCGGCAACAGCACCACAGCCCAACTTTTCCCTCAGCCCCGTTCCGCTTCCACCTTTTACCCTATAGATACAGATGCTTAGAGCCTTCCCTCACAGACATCTGTACACTGATCTCTGGCTCAAAGCTGGCCTCCTGGGGAACCCATCTGGTGACAAAAGGTTATCACATTCCTTGCTTAAAACTACTCACCTAGCTATTATTGTTGACACTATGCAGTAATCTTAACACAAAATTTGGTAAAATAAACATTCATAACCCTCTTGGCCACTATTTTGGACCAGTGCTATGTTTCACAGCCAATGTAATCCTTTAGTCCTGGCCCTGCCTTCCTAAGGGTCTTCCTCAGCCTGCCCACCAGCCACACACATCCCAGAGAGACCACTACTCACACAGCGGCTTTAGGAAAATTGCCACACTGGAGTGCTGGCTAACACAGACACAGCCTTTAGCCTTCCTTTGATCCAGAACAGAAATCTGCAACTACCACAAAAAGATTTTTATATCATAGTCTCTACTCCATGTGAATAAACTGTAGGAAATTGTCAATTCCTCTATACAGCCTAAACACCTGCTCATTTTATTGTCCTGCTATATACAAATGGACCATTTTAGGAAATGAGTAGAACAAATATGCTCTAGAAACCGCAAGACAAGTAGTGCCCAATTGGCAGATAGGTTGTGTTCCCTGAATTGATCTGCAAATTAGCTACTTGGAACTCAGAAGGCATTATCCCAGAAGCAGTGTTATAAATGATGACCAGTTTCACAGTGTCATCCATAAAGTCCTACTAAACTCATAACACAATTCAAATGACACTGCCATTAATAATGGACTGTTCTTTATGGGGAAAATATCCTTCACAGGGAATAAGAAGGAAACATGTGGCACCAGGATCACATCTCTCTGTCTCACTCATAGCTGACTCTCCTCTCTGCCACATGTTTGCTGTAATCACCCATTTTCAAGATGGCCGCAAAGTGAAGTAATGAACCTGGCCCTTCTCCTCTCTCACCTCTAGAACTGGGACACAAATATAATGTCGGCTTGGTGACCTCTAGCTTCTAATGGATGATGAGCAAAATACAGAGGCTCCAAGAATGTTTCTTGATCCCTGGGCCACATGGAAAACCTTCTCTGGCACTGCATTGTACATCTGTAGTTTGAGAGTACAGGTATATTTGCAAAAGAGTAAATCCCAGAGGAATATCATTACTTCCTGTATACAAGCCTAACAAAGAACGGTTGAGGCCCAGAAGCCCAACCTCTCGTTTTAATGTATCCCCCAACAATTCTACTTTGTCACACAGAAAATAATATTTTCTAAATATTTATCCTTCCAAAATGATATTTTTACAAGACCTCCTAAAGCAAAATAGGTATATCTATAGGCTAACACAACATTTTTTCAAAATGTAATCCTTTGATCAGCAGCATCAAAATCACATGCACACTTGTTAGAAATGCTAATTTTGGATACCCCCTCACCTAGTAAATCAGAAACTCTGGGACTGGAGCCTAGCCATCTGTGTTTTAACAAGCCCTCCAGGTTATTCTATGTACGCTAAAGCTTGAGAGCCACTGACCTAATGGTTTTGGAAAGATGATGTAAGAAAATCAAGATTAATTTCTTTTTAAAAAGAAATGACTAGAAACACCATCAATCTAATTATTCTACATGTAACACAAAATACTACTCTTATGAGATACCTAACAATTCAGCTCAAAAACGTGTTTATTCCATGTCTCGTACATACAGGCTCCTGTCTTGCCTACTAAGGAAGATGAAAATGTGAGTGGATTAAACAGTGAGTGGAATGCAAACCAAAGAATTTGCAACTTTGTGAGGTTGAAGAGAAGAAAGGTAACAAGAGTTAAGTAATACAGAGAAATTATTTGTAGTTTTATAGAAAATGTATAAAGAAAATGCTATGGGGGAAAAAAAGACAGTAATTTTAGAGGAAAAAAATCTGAAAAATGTGAGGCAACCTCAGAGTCAGGCCTTGAAAGACAAGTATACATTCTGACAAGAGAAGCCTTATTGGGGGTACAGGACGGAGGGCTCCATGGAGTTGGTAAAGGGTATACTTTCCCAGGAAAGGTGACAACATGAGCAAAAGCTAAGGTTCATAAAAACACAGTACGAAGGCTCCTCTGAGTTGTGTCATCAATGGGTTATAGCCGATAGTAAACAAATTCTCTTCAACTCTTGGTACAGCTGGGTGAAGACTGGAGTGGCCAGAGATCCCAGGCTAATTACCCCATCCTGAGCAGTTGTGTGCAGCTACCCCTGTGTGACTTACTAACGTTATTCCTATATGTCCCACGACACCACAGAGCTTGTTCAAGAAATCCAGACAAATGCATAGAGTTTAGATTCTGAGTAGATAAGGTGAAAAGAAGAGGGTCTCGGGTGCCATACACAGTAGACTGGACCTTATTTAGAAGGCAATAGTGTGTTTGGAGGGGAAAAATGGCAGAATTTGCCCTGGCTTATAAAATTATTACCACACAATATGTAGGTTGATTTAGACTGGAAATAGATGGAGTCGGCAAGTCAGTCAGGATGTTATCAAATTAGGACAGATAGGAAGTATTAAGAGCCCAAACTGCTGTGGAACAGAAAAGGAAGGAGAGCATTGCAGGTAATCAGCTCAATTCACTAATATCCGATTGTCTCTGATATGCAGGATACATATTGTCATTTTAAAGAAAACAAAAATTGCAAAGACTTCCCTTTATTTTAAATAAATTAAAATCTGTTATGCAGAAGGTCCAAGACCACTATAAGATCATAATAAGTGGCAAAACAATTGCAATAAAGGAAGCATAAGGGGTTATGGAGGTTTAAATGATTGCAAGGTCACTTTTATAGGGAGGAATCAGGAGTTACTTCATGGATAAAGTATTGGTTTAGCCATGAACCTTCAAGGATGAAAAGTGTTAGCAAAGAGGTATAAATAAGAGCATTCTAGGCATAGGAAACAAAATAGATTTAAAATAAAAAAGACATGCTCATACTGAGTTAACAGTACAACATATTTGGAAAAGGTGGGAAATGAGCTTGAAGCCACCAGGTAAAAGCAAATCAAAACCACAATGAGCTACCACTTCCCTCACAAAGATGGTTATAATTTTAAAAAATGACTAGCGTTGGCGAGGATGTGGAGGAAAATCAGAACCCTTATGCACTGCTGGGACTATAAAATACTGCAGGCTCTTCGCAGAACAGCTCATTACTTCCTTAAAAAATTAAACACAGACTTACCATGTGACTCAGTAATTCCACCAGGTGCGTAACTGAGAGACTTAAAACACACATTCACACCAAAACCTATACATGAATGTTCATAGCAGCAAAAAGCCAAATAGTGGAAACCACACAAATATCCATCAACTGACGCATGGATAAATAAAATGGGGTATATTCATCCATGCAATGGAATATTATTAAGGTACAAGAAGGAATGAACTATGATACATGATATAACAGAGCTGAACCTTGAAAACATTATACTAAGTGAAAGAAGCCAGACCCAAAGGGCCATGGATTTTGTGATTCCATTACATGAACCATCCAGAGGAGGCAAATCCACAGAGACAGAAAGTAGATTCGTGGTTGCAGGGACTGGGGGACAAGGAAACAGGGAGTTACTACGGTACAAGATTCCTTTCTGGAATGATGAAAACGCTCTAGAATTAATTAACAGTGATGGTAGCACAACCTTGTGAATATATTAAAAACCAGTAATTGTACACTTGAAAAGCGTGAATTTTACAGTATGTGAACCATATACTAATTGAAGGAAGGAAGGAAAGAAAGGAGACAACCACCATCGGATGAGGCCTATGGTCCAGATAAAAACTCAGCCATAATTAGATCAATTTAACTGTTGTCAACCTAAAAAATAAACTATCATCTTTTCAGTTTGTTCTGAGGCTTTGAGGACCTTAATTAACTTGCTCAAGGTCACAAAGCTAAGCTGCTCAGTTGTGAAGTCAGGATGCATTCTGATTACAAAGCCATCTACTTAACTATGGAATCTGCGGCCTTCTCTGGTCTGAGGGTAAGATAATTCCTCACATTAAACAAGACAGTTATTGTCAGAGAAATGGAAGGAGATAGAGAAGAATCTTCAAAATAGAGGAGGTGTGTGTCTTTATATGGAACGTAAGGAGAAAATATTCTTGGGTTATAGGGTTTCTCTAAAAAGAGTAATCAATAAAATAAGTTTAATCTGAGTAAAATAGCCACAGTTAATGAATATATCTTTCATGACCATGTAATGCTAAAAGTGAACAGGCAGAACAAAATACTGAGTATAACACTCAGAAACTGAAATAAACTTCTATGCATGGGAAAAAGGAACTTTCTAACCCTGCTGTAAAGCCCACCCAGTCGACAAAACTTCTGCATCCTACGATTCAGTGACCAGCTAAGCTCAGTCCAGACACTGTTTTGAAGCTAATGACTGGGTTCAAATCTCATATGACTAGTGACCTATTCTAATTGTACCCCTATACCTGACAGCTATATCAAAAACATGTCCTTTATTATGAAGGAATAAAAGGATGAAATCACACAAAGGGATAAAAACAAAATCCTTGAACACGCACAAACCAAAAAGAAAGCTATCCAAAGGGACTCTATTGGGATAATAATAGATCATTTTTATCATTGTATGTGATGAATAGCACATAAGACAATGTATTGTCTCTATATAATAGCATTACTTTGACATTTGAGAAAAAATTTAACCATATGTCTTATATAATGACAATGACCAATTGTCTCTATTTAGGAAAATTAGTAAGACTTGTGGGACCCAGAAAGAAGAAATTTTGGAGTAAACATTAAAAAAAAAGTACCAGATAATATAGTAAAGAACAAAACTTATACTGAAAGTCAATGGAGGCCTAAGGATGGATAGGCCCCTCTTTGGAGAAAATGAGGTAATGTTAACAAATAACAAAGACTACAGACCTATTCAATTCTGATTTTTCTTCCATTTTCACCAGTGAAAAGAATGATAGTATCGAAACCCCTGTAAATGCTATCAGAAGGAAAAATAGTCTGGAATGATTAAGGAAAGAGAGATATGTACATAATGAAATAAGAATATATCTAAATGACGTAAGTATCCATATTAATATTATATCCCAAAGTATGAGACACAGAATTCACATAGTTCTTAAGAGATCTCAACCAATGGAATTCAAGCAAATTTCTTAAATAGGTATAATCATCCCGGAAACTATGAAGTTTGACTTTAACTTGGAGAAAACCTCGAAAGTGGCTTATTAGACTGTTGAAAAAAATAAGAAAAAAAAATAATCACTGGAAATAACATGAAATACAGTCTTCCCAAACATATGATTTTAGTTTTTACTGGACTATGAATTAATATAAGAATAAAATCTTCTTTTAGGATTCTCAAAACATTTTGATGGCCGTAACACCAATTACTGAGGAAAAACATTTTATTTGACAAGCAGCAGCAGGCAGGAAATTATTCCTATGTCACAGGGCAGTTCCTAGAATTAAAATATACAGTATATACCAGACAAGATGGGATAGACTCATTTCTCCTTGCTTTTCCCCATTAGGTATAAATATAAACCCTGAAAACAACACAAGAGGCAATCAAAAGAGAACCCTGAGATGTGGAAAGAGGAAGACAGACTGATTATGGAATCCAGAACTGGAGAAATACAGCAGTAGGATTTCTCATGACCTGCAACTCAACAGAAGAAGGCAACTGAGGTCTGGCATTTCCCAACATCCAACATATCAAGAGAAGGTGACTCACACAGGTTCATTTTTTTCCCCAGATCAAATAGGAGTCCCAACAACAATACCAGGTGAGCCCAGCAATACTAGCAGAGAAGACTGGTCAGAAACCCCATTGACAATAAAAGGCCAGAGAAAACACTCTCCTTCTCTGCTGGAGAAGTCAAGGAGAACTTCTCCTTGATGGAGTCACCAGACAGCACCAGCAAGGTGGAATCCCAACACATTAAGTGACCCAGCTCAAGAAGCCTCTTGGTCCCCACAGACTAGAGAATCCCTTCCTCTAGGTGCCACCAACAGGGGCAGCAACATGTGCCTGACCTGGGAAGTACTTGTCATCCCCATGAACCATAGATTCCCTTTGACCAGCCAGAGGCACCAAGAAGTCTGGACTGGGGAGGCTCCTTGCTTCAGGCAGCACCAGACACCGAATAGATGAAAACAGCACCACAAAAGCTCTTAAAATTAAACATCCACCAGAACCATGACCTAAAACGTAAGCCAGGACCGGAAGGCTAAATCTAAACAGGAGACTGTCTGCTAAAATAAAGATTTAAATAGGACCCAGAGTCTCCTAACATAATAACCAAAATGTCCAGAATACAGTAAAAAAAAAAAAAATCAGTTCTCATACCAAGAACCTGGAAAATCACAACATGAATGAGAAAAAGAAATCAACTGACATAAACTACAAGGTGAACTAGATTTTAAAAATTATCTGGCAATGATTTTAAAGCAGCCATCATAAAAAAGCAGAAGTGACTATATTAATATCTGATAAAATATACTTCAAAGCAAGGAAAATTACCAGGGAGTTATAGGGACAAAGAGGGATATTACATAACGATAAAAGGATCAGTTCACCAGGAGGAAATAATGTTCCTAAATGAGTACACATCAAACAAAAGAACTTCAAAAACATGAAGCAAAAACTGATAGAGATAAAAGAAGAAATAGCCAAATGATATTTGGGGATTTCAACATCCCCCACACAGCCACTGAAAGAACTATTAGACAGAAAATCAACAGTCATATAAAATATCTGAACAATACAATAAACCAAAAAGATCTAATTTATAATATATAAATCCTTCCACTCAACAACACAGAATACAGATCTTATAAGGTACCCATGGAACATTCATCAAGATAAACCATATCCTGGGTTACAAAACAAAACCCAACAAATTTAACAGAATTGAAATCATACAGCATACATTCTCTGACCACAATGGAATCAAACCAGAAATTGATAACAGAAAGTCAACATAAAATCTCTAAGTGCATGGAAATTAAATGGCAGACTTCTAAATAATCCATAGGCCAAAGAGGAAGTCTCAAGGAAAATTTAAAAATACAAAGAACTGAATGAAAATGAGAAAACAATATATCAAAATATGTAGGAAACAGCTAAAATGTTGCTGAGAAGGAAATTTATAGTACTAAATTCTTACATTAGAAAAAAAGATCTTAATAACCTCATTTGTTACTTCAAGAAACTAGAAAAAAAAAAAGACCAAAATAAGCCCAAAACAAGAAAAATAAAGATAAAAAGGATAAGAACAGAAATCAATGAAATTGGAAACAGGAAAACAATAGACAAACTCAATGAAACAAAAAGCTGCTTGCTCAAAAAATTTAGTAAAATTGGTAAACCTCTAGCAAGACTGACAATGATGAAAAAGACGGAAGACATAAATCCACAAAACCAATATAACGAATGAAACAGAAGCTATCACAATAGATTCTGCAGCTATTTAAAAAATGATAAAAGAATACTATGAACAACTTTATTCTCACATATTCAACAATTTAGATGAAATATACCAATTCCTTGAACCTCACAAACTACCAAATCTCAATTAAGATGAAGTAATCTGAATAGTCCCATAGCCATTAAAGAAATTAAATTCATAACTTAAAACCTTCCAAAGAAGAAATCTGCATGCCAAATGGTTCCAGTGGAGAATTCTAACAAAAGTGTAAATAATAATTACACAATCTGTTCCAGAAAATGGGGGACACTTCTAAGCTCATTTTATGAGGCCAGTATCACCTGAATATCAAATCAGACAAAGATAGAACAAATACCAAAAACTGCAGACCAATATCGCTCATGAACTTAGATGCAAAACTCTTCAAAAATATTAGCAAGTCAAACTGAGCAATGTATAAAATGAATTAAACACCATGACCCACTAGGATTTATTCTAGGTATAAAAGGCTGTTTCAACATCTGAAAATCAATCAACATAATCCACCATACTAACAGCTAAAGAAGGAAAAAAATATCTCAGTACGTTAAGAATGGAGGGAGGGAACTACCTTAACTTGATAAAGAGAATCTACAAAAACACTATAGCTAACAGCATACTTAACGGCAAAACACTGAATGCTTTCCTCCTAAGATTAAAAACAAGGCAAGGTTACCCACTCTCACTACTCTTACTCAACATAGTTTTAGCCATTGCAATGAGGCAAGAAAAAACAATAAAAGGCATGCAGTTTGGAAAGTAAGAAATAAAATAAATTTTCCCTATTTGTAGATGAGATCATTGTTTGTGTAGGCAATCCCAAGGAATCTACAAGAAAACCCACAGAATAATAAGTGAGTTCAGCAAAGTTGGAGGATATAAAATCAAAACACAAAAATCAATAGCATTTCTATATACTAACAATGAATATGCAGAAACTGGAATTAAAAATGCAGTATCTTTTACAATCACTCCAAAGAAATTGAAATACTCAAGTAGAATCTTATCAAAACATGCACAGAACCTGTATGCTGAAAATTACAAAATGCTGATGAAAGATATCAAAGATCTAAATAAATGGAGAGACATACCACATTCATGGATTGGAAGATTCAGCATAGTAAAGATGTCAGTTCTCTCTAAATTGATTTATAGGTTTAAAACCATTCCTATCAAAATCTCAGTAACATATTTTATATACCTAGACAAGGTTTTTTTTAATTTTATGGAAAGGCACAGGCCCTACAATTTTGACATAGAAAAGTAAAGTGGCAAGTATCACTCTACTAACATTATATGTCTACATAATCAAGTAATTGCGATATTGGTTAAGCAACAGACAGCAGATAAATGGAACAAAATAGAGAACCCAGAAACAGACCTACACAAATACACTCAACTGATTTTTGAAAATGGTACAAAAGCAATTCAATAAAGGAAAAACAGTCTTTTCAACAAATGGTTCCAGAGCAACTGAACATTCATGGGGGGAAAAAAACTGAACTAAACCTCAACCCCAAACCCTACCCAAAATTAACTAAAATGTATCATGGACTTAAACATAAAATGGAAAACTTACAACTTCTAGAAAAAAAACAAACGAGAAAATTATGTGCATCTAGAGCTAGGCAAAGAGTTCTTAGACTTGACACCAAAAGTACAACCCATAAAAGGAAAAATTGATAAACTGGACTTCATCAAAACTTAATATATAGACTGAGAGAAAAATGTCCAAACCAACAAAGGACTAGCATCCAACAAAGCACTAGAATCTAGAATATATAAAGAATTCTCAAAACAAAACAACAAACAAGCCAATTAGACAATGGGCAAAAGATGTGCACAGACATTTCACTGAAAAGAATATGCAGATGGCAAATAACACATGAAAAGATATCAAATCATTAGCCTTTAAAAAATGCAAATTAAAACTCTAGTGAGATATCATTACACATCTGTCAGAATGGCTAAATTTTAAAAAAATAGTCACAACACCAAATAGCGTCACGATATGGAAAAACTAGATCACTCATACATTGTTGGCAGGAAACCTTGAAAAACAGTTGGGCAGTTTCTTCAAAAACTAAATATACAATTACCACACGACCCAGCAATTGCACTCTTGGGCACTTATCTCAGAGAATTAAAAATGCATGTTCATGCAAAACCCTGTACACAATTGTTCATGTTCATAATAGCCCAAAACAGGAAACAACCAAGATGTCCTTCAACAGGTTAATGGTTAAACAAATTGTGGTACATCCATACAAGACTTCTCAGCAATAAAAAGATCAAACTATTGATACACACAGCAATTTGGAAGTTTACCTAGATAACTTTACCTAGTGAAAAAAGCCAGTCCCCAAAGGTTTATATACTGTATAATTCCATTTATATAACATTCATGAAATGACAAAATGATAGAAATGGAGAACAGATTAGTGGTTGCCATAGTTAAGGATGGGGTCGGGGAAGGGAAGCAGGAAGGAAGGGGACGTGTCTACATAAGGGCAACACAGGGATCTTTCAGGTGATGCAAATGTTCTCTATCTTGACTGTGGTGGTGGACATGCACGTGGGATAAAATTGCATAGAACTCAATATAGAAACACAAAGGAGTACAAATAAAACCGAGGAAATCTGAATAAGAGATAAATTACATCAATGTCCACATCCTGGTTATGACAATATACTACAGTTTTGCAAGGTATTACCATATTTAATTATAATTTTATATCTTAAAATATACTTTTATAATTTATAATTATCTTAAAACAAAATTTTTAATTTTTAAAAACACTTAGTGCATATAAAACTACTTAGCCCAATGCCTGTTTTAGAAAAAATGTTAGCTGTTGCTATTTTTGACCAGCATGTTCAATTCTGGCAACAGTTGAAGACAACTGTGGATATGAAGAGAAGATCTTGATGAGACCTCTGGAAACCATGTCAATATTTTGGAATTGAAGAAACCGGAAATATTTACCAGAGAGTACGGAAAACTAAAGGAAACATAGTCATTAAAAGTCTTGAAACAGTAGAAACTGCATACTCTATTAATTCCTAGGGCCATGTTAAGGCCACTGCAAGAGAAGTTTTACCTGGGTGTAAAAATAAAAGTACATATAACCATTCAAGGTGTCTCTTAACTGAAAAGTTGATGTCAAAAAATTTGCAATAACCGCACCAAGTCATTAGGTAGAGACTCAAATCAGGGCTTTCCTGCTTCAAACTCAGGGAACGTATTTATGATTCTGGCACAACGCCCATCTTTCAGAGACACCAAGAAGGGATCCACGCTTGGAGTTAGAACCCACAACTTTACAGGTCACTTCCAATCACCATTCTGTGATTCTGCACGATGGAAATCAGAAAACCTGGGCAAAGCTACAGCGTTAAGCCAAGTATTAAAAAGTAATGAGTTCATGGGGTTAGGAATAAAACTTCTGATAAAATGAGCTATCTTTTAAAGTGAAATTTCAATGCGTTCCTAAATATTATGGTTCAACTCAGTATCATATATTCAAGTTATATAGTTACTGGGACCAAAAGAGATTGATTAAAATGTTAGCCTCTTGAAAACTGACCGGATACTAGGAAACAGGAAATAACTACCAGCCATTTCGCTCCAAAGGAGATTGTGGTGATCAATTAGTGAGCGACCACAAAGCCTTCCACGATCCTGTAACAAAAGCAGCTGTGCAGTCATAAATCACCATTCTGATCAGGCCTTGAAGCCCACAATATCTTACCTGACTATCTAATGGGCATATTTATTAGCCGATTGGATTCTTGAATGTTTTAGTCACGTTTCAACGCCCAGGCCTGCAAACCATATCCCAACAATTCACCACAATTAAGCAAATGGAAATCCTCTCACTTTAAATGCTGGTCTATTAGTAGCTCTTAATATTTATTACACAAGTTTATTATTAGATCAAAATATTAATAAAGATGATTTTAATGCTTTCAGCTAATATTTTCAATATTCACTAAGGTAATCAATTTGTCCAATTTTAAGCAGCATAGTTCCAGAAATGAGATATTTGGCATGGAACCTGATTTAAAATGCATTCTTTTCTCAACTGATTGAATAGTTGTAATGAAAATGCATAATTTGTAGTATATTACAGATAGAAGTGAATTGAATTTCTCTATCAAAATTATGCATGGTTCAAAATCTTTTGTGCTCTAACACATAGAAACTGGCAGACAAATGCAATTACATTAGATATGCTGTCATCCAGAACATCTGAAGAATGCTATTTATCCAATCTTTTCAATTTAAACTTACTCTACTATCATAGCTGAGTACAAACACCAGGCCATGACCATCACATTAACACCATGAGGCTATCCAAAACGCCATTTCTGGAAATCAACGGAGAGAATTTTATTGGGTCCAGGCTATTTCACTTGAAGGCAATTGTCAAAATCAATCTGTGTCTAACTTAGATTTCTAACTTAATTTGTAATTTGATTTATACCTACAATGCTTGCAGATTAGACAACTGATTAAGAAGCATTGATTTATTCTCAGAAAAATGGACCTTTCAAATAAATCACATCATGACTTTTCACAAAAACTAACACACAGTATTTCCAAAACATATGAATTATTCAGTAGAAGTAATAAAGGAGAGCATCCTTTTTGTGAAAAGCAATTTCAATGATGATATTGCTTAAGACAATTTTGTGGCATTTAGAAAATCTTCGACTTATCAGAATATACAGTTGTAAATTTATACCAAAAGATTTCACTATTGCATGTAGGCTTCGGTTTATATAAAGATAGATATCATTCATGAAATACCATGCTAGTCTAGCTTTGAAACTGTCTCTAGTGTAAAAGCAGTTAATTGTTTTTTAAAAGACAAACACATGGCTCATTTCACCTGCCAAGACTGTCTGTGTATAGTCGTTAAAAACTTGAATATTATAAGGTGAACTTCCTTGAACTAAAGACCTCCACGTGTTCTGCCCCAGAATATGGAAACCAGCTTCTGTTCTCAATTTAAAAACTGACAGCCCTGACCCTAGAACTCAAGGAATAAAATAATCTGAAAGATCTCAGATCATGGGTGTCTTATCAACTTCAATTTACCATTGTACTTTTGAAAATGAATGTAAACTTTAAAATTGGCCACAAATTGATTTTATTTGCTTTTATCACCCAAAAGATATCGCTAGAACTAACTGAATTTTTTGAATTACAGTAAAAGTGGCATTCTACATTAGGCTAACATTCTTTTTAAAAAAAACTCAAAAAAGCTATATCCTTTTTAAAAATACTATTTTGAAGCTCTCCCAACTCGGTCAGGGGATGCCGGTCCCCTCCCAACCATAAATATTCACAGTAGTAGACTGGAGGATGGGGGCAGCCATCCTCCCAGCCCTGTGCCTGTTAAGTGTCTACTTTATGCTACATCATATATCATTTGTGACATTTACCCCATCCCCTTGTTTAACTCATCCTCTTCCTCCCTAGTACCAGAACCCAGAGTGCTTCATCTCACCTACCTCCTGCCATTGTCCTCAATGCCATGGTTCCTTTTCCCACACCTATGCGAGTATCAATCCAACCACCTTGCACTCCTAGAATAAGTCAAACACTTGGTCTTTGAATTAAGGTGCACACTCAGCACTGCTGCTGTGTGCCTCTGGTTAATCCCAACAGCAGCTATTCCAAACACCTCTTCAAAATGCACCTCACTGTAACCACTCTGCTCTCGACAGAAAACCTTGTCTCCTACTACACAGTCTGTGAGCCTAGCAAACATGGACTCTCTTTGCTTTCTGGTCCATCTCATCTCCTTTCTACCAACCTCCCGAAAGAGTTGGTCTTTCTACTGTTCAAGCTTAATTGCCCTGCACATGCTCTTGGGCTGACCCCTTCCTATTTCTTCAATGTTTTACTGCACAGGCTGTTTCATCCTCTAAGTTCCCTCTCTGCTTCTTGTCCTGCCTCCACAAACACAGACAAGGAGAAGAGCCCTGCTTCAACCCTCTTCTACCTACCACGCATCACCCCCTTCTCTTGACAACTGTATTCCTTGAAATAACGGTTACATTCAGTCACCATTTGCAATACCCATGTCCTCACCTCCAACTATTTTCAACTCGCTTGAGCCATGTTTTGCTCCTACCTCCACGGAATGTATTTTGGCAAGGGTGAAAAATGACCAAGCCCATCATCAAATACCCTGGATTCTTTTCACTGTGCATCTTCCTTGTTCTCTCTCTGAACGTTAACACTGTAGAAGACTCCTTTCCACTTGGAGCTCTTCTCTGCTCTTGCAAACACACCTTACCTTGGTTCTCCTTCTCCGTCTTCAGCAATTCCTTCTGCATCTCTCCCCTGGGCTACTTTTATTTTCCTCAGCCCCTAAGCATTAGTGGCCCCTAGAGGTCTATCCCTGGTTCTCTTCTAGTCCTTGGATAATATCACTAACTTCTATGACTTCATTTGCCATTTCTATGGCTCCCAGATTTATTTCCTTATTTATTCACCAAATAGCTCCTGAGCACCTTCTATGCACCAGGCTTTTTGCTGGATACTGAGTGTTAGGTCATATGCTATCACCTGGCTCTTTCAAAAGCATCTCAAATCCAACATCTCAAAAATATTTTGTCCTAAAATCTGCTTACTTTTATATTTCTTTTCTTGGATATTGATACCAACCCGTCATCCCGGCCAAAAACAATTATCCTAGTTCCTTCTTTCTCATGGCCAACAGTCAGTGACAAGTTAACTTAATCCCCTTTCTATTTATCACCTTTCATTTGTTCTTCATTCCTGCAGTACCTTATTTCTTACATTGTTCCTGAAAGTTGCTGTCTCTCTACATTCACAACCTTCCAATCCATCCTCCACAGCACTATTTTGCAAAAATATCAATGTAGTATGTTGCCTGCTGGTCACATTGTTTACAAAGACCTCCGGAAAACATCTAAACCTCTTGGCATAGTATACAAGACCTTAGACCTTTCACTGCTACTCCTAGGAAATGATAGCTACACTTTATCAGTGCTTCCTGTGTGCCAGACATTGTGCCAAGCACTATAAACACATTCCATTATTTACAGTCAATAATCTGTGGGGAAGGAGGTGGAATTGTCACGATGGTTATTTTTGTGTGTCCACTTGACTGGCCCAAAGGATGCCCAGATATCTGGTTAAACATTATTTCTGGGTATGTCTGTAGGGGTCTTTCCATAAGAGAATAGCATTTGAATTGGCAGACTAAGTAAAATAGATTGCCCTCCCCAATGTGGCTGGGCATCAGCCAATCCATTGAAGGCCTGAATAGAGCAAAAAGGCAGAGGAAGGGAAATTTTCCCTCTCTGCCTGAATGCATGAGGTGGGACACTGGTCTTCTCCTGCCCTTAGACTGGGACTTACACCATCGGTACTCCCGGTTCTCAGGCCTTTGGACTGGGACTAGAACTACGCCACCAGCTTTCCTGGGTCTCCAGCTTACAGATGGCAGATTGTGAGACCTCTCAGCCTCCATAATCACGTGATCCAATTCCTCATAATAAGTAAATTTCTGTCTCTCTCTCTGTCTCCGTCTTTCTCTGTCTCTCTCTCTCTCTCTTTTTATTGGTTCTGTAAGTGACGGAGTGATTCTAAGTGACAGAGACGGGGTTCACCCAAACCTACTGTCTCCCAGGACCATGCTCTTCATGATGGTGCTTTACCACCTCCCTCTTTGCTCCAGGGCCACTCTCTTCTAGTAGTCACCACTCTAGCCATGCCAGCTCTTTCAGAAGACCCCAACATGCTCATCCAGGCCTCCATCTGGAATTTCTTTTCTTACTTGTACCCTTCATGAAAACACTGACTCATCTTGAACATTCACACAAATACCATGCCCTTTGTGGTTTATAACCTGTTCTGAAAGCAATTCCCAAAGAGAGATTGCTAAAATGCCACTAACAGGAACAGGCTTTGGTATAATTTCATAGCCTCCCGAGGTACATGATATTAGGGGATGGCTCTTATTTGGCACAAATAGGGAAAGGACATTTTTTAAACGAGCCTCATTAATTTATATTTACATCTCATAAAGTAGGTAACAATTTGGCCAACAGCCTTGGCGGATCATAACAGGACAGGTAAACAGCCTTCCAAAATCAACACCATCTACATTTATACAGCTACCAAGGTGTAAGTGTGAACCAACCTCGGGGGCAGTATATTCAAGTGAAAGAACATTGGCTCTTCCATCAGACCCACTGGGATTTGAAATTATTTCTACCATTTACCATATATGAATCCTAGAATATGATACTTGACCCTCTGAGCCTCAGTTTCTCCATTTTTAAAATGAGTAAAATAACTAGATCATATAGAGATTTTGCCAGGATTAAATGGGAAAATGCTTATAAAGATCCAAACATGGCTTCTGGGAGAAATGTTCGTGGCCTCCCAATTCCCACTTCTGCCCTTTCCGTCAGCGTTGCTATTCAAAACATCAGCATCAACTACATTATGACTCTTTAATGATAGCTCATTGGGACCAACCAAAATATTTCTTACATCCATTATTTTACTTTACCCTGACAAATCTAGATTATCACATTTAGGAACTGGAGACAGCAGGAAATTGAAGGGATCACTTGGATAAACACAATAGATCCCTTATGAAAAGCAGCCAGAGTTAAATATCACAAGTGATGTACTCATGAGCAGTTGATAACCGCATTACCACTGAGGAAAGACCTCTTGCTTAACTGAAGCCTTTAAGTGAACCCAGACACCTCTTTAGCAAGAAGTACCCAAGGGGACTAGAAAAACATTGGTGAGTGACATTTAAGCCTTTCATAAAGTGTTCCTCTGCACAGAGCCCTGTGGGGCAGCATGCAAGCAAAGTTAACAGAGCTGTCCTCCATGGGCTCACAGGATGTGATTAAGAAGAGTCAGAGTGATCAAGCACGAGAGAGATGGAGAGAGAGAGACTCCCCAGGTTTGCCTCTGAACTGGAAAGCAATCACAGTGGTAACAACTGGGAGGACTTCTGGCAGAAGCGGTGGAATCTTCAGGAGCTCAGAAACACCAAATTGAGACCAGTGTGACTGCGGCAGCTGCAAGCCCCACACAATTAGAATGTTGGCAAGTGGAGCGGAAAACAGAGCCAGGAATAACACGGAGCAGCAGCAGAGCCTCTCGACCTGGCCGGCCCTCCACATGTTCTAAACGCATGTTTAGCCCAGCAGGGGTCATGGTGACAGCTGAGAAGCCCCTTCAGAAGCTGTCAGAAACGGCATGTGTGAAAGCCTCTGGGCGCCTTAATGTGCCAGTAAGGGTGTTTTCCTCTCATGTTAGCATGAACGGTGCTTGAGAGAATGCAGACGTAAGCGCAGAGGGTGAGAGAGCTGAGGTGAGGAGGCCAGGATAGCTCCCTGGGGCCAGGCCACCAGTCCGACTCCCGTGACCTCTGGAAACTGTCACCTTATCACTATGCTATCCCACTTCCCCACAAGGCACCTAGGAAATGCCCAGCTGCCACTGGAACATCTCAGCCTCCAGGTCTGCAAACAAAACACCACGCCATTTGTCTCACAGAGTGTATCTCCATAAATACTATTTGGAATGGGTAATCTGTTATTTCTAAACTGGATGATCAAAAAAGTCAATTCCTGTTATTGGCAAGTAGCCCAGGAAAGCCACAGGAGTAACTGCACTGAGAGCTTACGATCACCCGTGTCCCTACAAATCTACTGAAGGATCAGAGTCCTTATTTGGCCCCTTCTTTTGCGAAAATATTTTACAAAATATTAATACACTACAGCTTTGGCTCTACGAATGTAGCCTATTTTTAATTTTTAAGTTTCTTTAAAACACTTAGAGAAAATAAATTGAAATAACTTTTTAAAAACAAAACAAAAAATAGAAGTAATCATTCCATTGAACAATTTGAAATGAAATGAACATCTCATAACAAGTCACAGCTGCGAATAACACCCAGTCAGTACCCATATTTCTGAATGACCGATCAAGGGCCACATTTCAACAAATTAGAATAGAAAGATTTTTCAAAGACAGATTTAAAGATCTGAAAATCTATCTTATTAATTTCATAAGGAAATGTTCCTCTTAAATTACAGTAAATTAAGTTATACCAACTACTGGAAACCTGGGCCTCTTGCCTCTCGCCAGCCACCATGTCATTGTTCCATTCATCATTGTATGGTTGTCACCCGAAATTCAGTCTCCAAAGCCAAAAGCAGAGCAGTTTATTTTAAAAATCTAGTGAAGTGTTGGGGTGATGTTGAAAACTGGAAGGAAGTTCCCCGTGGAGACACGGACGTGAGAATAAAGTCAAACTCTCAGAAGGAAGCTAAGTTCTCGTAAGTCAGAGCCTAAGGTTCCTACAGCCCGGGACTACGGTTCTGCGAACACATCACGAGAATAAGAGGCAAACAGTTTCATTATTTGCCCTGAAATAAGCCTAAAACTTTGAGGCTGTATGCCTTAAGAGAAAAGACACTCAAATGTACATTTATTTCACCAGAGTTTTTTAAAGGGAGGAGGTTTTTCTATATAAATCGTTTCTTGGGTTACCAACTGCATAAACTTATCAAACACGTTTCCAATTATTGTGCTAAATTTACCTCTCACATGTCAAAAAGTGATGTTAATCCTCACATTCTAAAATTTGATAACCAAATATCATCCTTTTCAGGCCTTTGATGATTGATTGATTGATTTTCTTGCATTTTAATATTTCTTCTCTAAGTCTTTCAAAACTGAAAAGACAGTGTCTTCTAGAGCTTAACGCTATACTGTCTGATTTCCCGTCCCAACTTTGCCGCTGATTAAATAGAGTCCTTGAGCAAGTGACTTCTCTTCTGTTTCCATGCCCTCACCTTTAAAATAGATGATAAGAAAAAAAATAATTTTAAAAGCCCGTCATGTTGTTGCGAGGATTTTAAACTGATTAAAAGATGCATTCACAACATATTAGCCATCATTAGCATGAACGTTGATCTCTTTCATCTGGTCTTAAATGGGTGGCATTTTCTGAGGAATCAAACCTTTCTCCTTATTCACTTTTGGCCAATATTACCATAGTTTAAACTGGCTAGATCTCAAAAAATTTTAGATCCAACCAATCATTTGGAGGCCAAATGAAACAGACAGGAGTCCAATGAGCAGAAGCTGCTCCAGCCAGACACCAGAGAGGCAGAAAGGAGGAAAAACATGTGAGAGAGACGGGTAATCACTTAGAAGAACCATACAGCTCTGAACAGAAATATTAGCGGGCCAGAAAACCTCACTTTCTGATATTCTTCCAAATAAACAATGGAAGTTTTTTTTCCTTTTAAAGATCCAAGAATAGCTTAGAAAAATGACACATTTCATCATATTCCAGTATTGGTTACTAAGCAAAATATTTTCTAATGACTGACAAGATAACATTAGAAGTTAGCAAGCAAGCTCTCTCCTTAGAGTTACACAATTTTTCTCTTTTCACTATCTTCTGATTCATAAATGTTTCAATTATACTGGAGAGAATTTTGTTTTTTACTCTTGGGTTTAATCTCCTGCGGAGAGTAGTACATTTTCTCCATGTCTTGTCAGGATGGTGGCAACAGCAGGCACTGGAAATTCTGCCCACAAATATTTATATAAACATAACACCTTTCATATACGCACTCTTCCTAGGTGTCAAACCACTTTCGCTACATTATCTCACGTAATCTTCACAACAAATAGAAGACAAGGAAGTTTATTTTTCCAATAAATGAAGAAATGGAAGCCCAGATAGATGGTCTCTCTGATTTCTGAAGCAATTGTTTGGCTGACCCTGGGCCGGCCTTCCCAGCTGTACCCATGACCTCCACACGTACTGCAGTGCTGTTACGTGCCCCACGTGTGTTCTATCTCCCTAGCTCATCTTGGTGACAAAATTTTCTGGGCTAGAGCTCGTTAAATTCTAACCCAGTGCCAGAGTTCCCAAATAAGATTGTCAGGGGTTATTTAACCTTGGTCTTTCTACCACCTGTGGTTAGTTATGCCATTTGCCCCAATGAATCAGGTTAGAAACCAAATAACAATAATAATACTAGCAACTACAAGGCAGCACTATGATAGAGCTGTTATTAACAATATACTTTATCCTCACAACAACCCTGAAAAGTAAGTTATCAGTATCTTTATTTTATGGAAGAGAAAATTGAGTCTCAGGGAAGCTAAGAACACCCACAGGGCCACAGAGTTCGTGGTGACGATGTCAGATTTGAAAGCCAACTTCAGCTGGCTTCAAAAATCCATCTAATTTTTGGGCTGGCCCCGTGGCCGAGTGGTTAAGTTTGCCTGCTCCGCTGCAGGTGGTCCAGTGTTTCATCGGTTCGAATCCTGGGCACGGACATGGCACCACTCATCAAGCCATGCTGAGGTGGCGTCCCACATGCCACACCCAGAAGGACCCACAACCAAGAATATACAACTATGTATGGGGGGGGGGGCGGCTTTGGGGAGAAAAAGGGAAAAAATAAAATCTTAAAAAAAAAATCCGTCTAATTTCATGATGACTATTTTAAATCTCCGAATTCCCAACATCCAGCATGATGCCTACCACATGGCTGTAACTCACTGAGAACGTATTAATAATTAAAGAAAAAGCCAAAAAGAGATATACTTTCTCCTAACCTTATTGGAAATCTCAGTTTTCCTGTTTGATTCTTACTCCCAGTTTTCTCTCCAGTAGACGTTGCTCTCTTCCACTTGCCTGAATTCAACAGGCTGGAAGAGTCGGCATTTCTAGTCTCCACTGCTGCTCCCAAACAACTGCCCATCACCAGCCCTCAGCACACATTGGAGGCACACTTGGAAATTCTGTACTTTCCTAGAGCTTTCTCACCATCATCTGGTGACCTCCAGGACACATTCCCAAGTTCTTTAACAACCTTAGCATGCAGACAAAATCTTCCGCAGCCCATCTGCCATCACATCTTTCTTGGCCTTCTCAATGTCAAACAGCTACAACGGTGATGCACTTCAGCCACTTTGCATCCTATCATCTCTTAGAACTGCCCCACTTTAAAGGTTTGGGTCTTTGCATTTCCCTTCTCTGGCTACTTACTCTCACTGCCACTGCCAGTCTCTCCATTACTGAACCTGATCTTTTTCCTTCCATTCTTTTGTCAACAATCTGCAGCCTCATAAACAATCCCTTATCCCTCTCATACCTTTACTCTTTCCTTCTCCCTCCTCTCTTCCCTCTACTGCAAACAAACTCGATCTTCCATAACCTACAAAGCCTTTCCCACAAGCCTACTTAAATTCAGATTATTCCTCTAAGTGCATTTACTACTCGTCCATTCACCTGAAACTTACACGTTGAGTAAATCCACAACCGGGAATTAGCTTTCAGGAGTAACAGACCTGTACAAGGAGACTTATGTATAAGAACACAATTTCAAGCATGAGTTTTGCTTGTTTCTGTGACGATGCCTCAAGTATCAGGAACAAGATGATGACATAACAGGATATATCTTTGCTTTAGCAACTGGTTATCCAAATACAAAGCAATCACCTTTATTTATTTATTTATTTATTTTGGTGAGGAAGATTGGCCCTGAGCTAACACCTATGCCTATCTCCATCTATTTTGTATGTGGGACACTGCCACAGTATGGTTTGATCAGCGGTGTGTAACTTTGTGCCCAGGATCCCAACCCGCAAACCCGGCGCCGCCAAAGCGGAACACGTAAACTTAACCACTATGCCATCGGGCCAGCCCTACAAAGCAATCACCTTTAAATTCAGGTTCATAACTCTTTCTAGATATAATCTACTCTGTCTTCTTAAGTGTCATGAAGAAAATCTGCTTTTGATATTTTCCAAGGACCAGTCTCATGTCTTTATCATTTCTGATAAAAGAAGGTATATGCTCACTCTCTTAAATATAATTCACCTTAAACATAAATATATATATATATTCATGCCAATAAAAATATCTGGATGACTTCTATTTCGTTACTCATATTTAGGCAAGAATTCTTCTCAAAAACAGACAACCTAATTGTGATTTTGGTATATCTTTGGACAATGTACTTCTAAAGATGAGAAGAAAAAATATTCACAGTTCTTAAGTTCCATCTTACGACTTTTGTTAACTAAATAAGGAAAACAAAGATTTTGGTGTGAGATACAAAATCTTAAAATTCTCATTTGAATATTCTAATATGTGAATTTACTTATATTTATTTTATTTGCTTATATTATGAAACAAACACATAGCCAAGAATGCTATGAATAAGGAATGCCTTATTAGTCAAGTTACTATAAACCGCCACTTCCTTTAGGATAATATCAAATTCAAAAGAGGATCTCATTTATATCAGTAAACATAAAACTCTTGCTTGGCTTGTCTACCAACAAATAAATACCCTCCACTCTAGGTGGACGTCTAAGAATAGAGAACAGCAGTCTCTTCTCTGAGACTGGATTCATTTTCCTCTTCGCTTTGATTTACCTCCAGGGGGCAGCCCAGTTCCGATGACAGGCTTTGGAGTCAGCATGAACTCCCTGCTGTCAGTTTCAGTTATATTACCTAGGACAAGTTGGTTAACCTGAGCCTTAGTTTCTCATGCATAAAATGAAGACGGGAACCTACTCACAGGACTGTTATAAGGATGAAATGAGAAAAAGGCCAGTATATAATAAGTGCTCCATCAATATTTATTTGCTACTATTATTGTGCATGTTATCATTTTATTAGCTTTCCCTGTGATATCATCACTAAACACAATTCATTCAACTAGCATATTTTAAGCACCTAATACTTGTTAGGCACTATAGGTGATGAAGCTGAAAATACAACCCAATCCTCTTCTCTATAAGGTCACAGTCCAGTGGGGGAAAACAGATGTCAGTTATAAATAGAACAATGCAGTGAGACCAATAGAAAAAGAATTGCATGAGGGGATGTCTTTACTTCCAACAGAGTAAGTAAGGGGAGGGGGCTTCTTGTCATTGTTGGAAGATGAATAGATGGGTAAAACTGAGTTGAAAATGAAAATGCCCACCTCCCATCCCCACCCTCCCCAATCAGTCACCATCCTGAGCTGTCTGGACAAACACACATGACGTGGGCTCAGCCAATTAGGTACTCTTGACTGGCCCTTTGATTCTTGAGAGAGAGATGTCAAGTTGCTCAAACAAGATTGCTGTCCCCCACAGCAGAGGGCAGTGGCCAGTGGTGTGGTGGTGAGTGCCCAGGAGCATCGATGTCAATGGCAACAGGAATAGTGACAATTTTAAACAGGCTATGCCATGGAGTGATGTCAGCTGTGTCCTTGGCTGCCATCTTCCCTTGGTTCCCAATCTCTGAATCAGATCACTAGCCCTCTGGCCAATCTGTGACAACCCCAATATCCTTCCAACAAATTATTTTTCTGCCTATGTTGGGCAGAGGTTCTGTGTTATTTGAAACCAAGAACCCCACTTGGTACCTTGGGCCGTCAAGAAAAACTTTCTAGCCTCATTCCAACTGTCGCTCTGGCTTTCCAAATGGCCTCTAATTACCAGTTGCTTCTGTGTTAACTAAGATACTATTTCGTTGCCTTTTTCAGTATAAACAGACTTTATTGTGAAACTCTATCTTAGCAAAATGCATATCAAAGAAAGCATTGTCTGCATTTCCATTTAGCAAAAGAACCAATTGTTCCTACTTGCCACAAAAAAATCTTCCATGATTCATCCTTCCACACAAGCTTCTCTTACTCTTCATTTTACGAGAAGCACTGAAGAAGAAAGCAAAAGATAGAGGGAAGAACAACACGAGGAAATGGAGAAACAAGACATCTTTTATTGCTTTTTTGTAGTAGTCAACGACCCACCCCTATCTTTGTTTTCTTCTCAATATTAAGTTGATCAAATTGGCATTTTTTTAAAAAAAGTCAAATATCAGCAATTAGGCACTTGCAGTAGAAGCTTCCATCACAGGCATAGCTTAGCCTGTGGGCCACTGTCACTGCCGGAGGGTGAACAGGCGAAAAATATTAAGTTGAAAATGCTCACCCCTCCAGGAGGCCCTCAAGAACCACCAGGTTGGGAAATTACACTTTGGGAATCACTTCCGTGAACATTTTAAAGAGAAAGATCCTGGTACTGTAAAACTGCTGAAAAAAAAAAAAAAAAAGATTAGCATTGCTTCGATATTGGGATGCAGGGTATACAGGCAACAAAACCCAATGAGAACGTTTAATAAGACCTTTTCACTTTCATATCCCCAGATTTCTTCCTCCCCTCTTTATCACTCCCCAGCTGTCTGCAGATTTTATTTTGTATCCACTTTAGCTATGAGGTCAGAGTTAAGCCTTCAGGAATGTGTCTCTCTATAGGCAGAAACTTGATTCCCTCTGAAAAAACTCGTAGCGGACCTTGGGAAAACTGCAGTTGCTACCACATGTACAGAGAGCTGCTGCAGTCGCTGGACTTTAAATGTTCTGTTTGTTGGGCTGCCAAAAGGTTACTGCTCCCAGGAGAACTGAGCCAGTTCCTCTAAACCCCTCCCACTGACTCATATGTTTGTCTGGCTGCAGCTGCTAAAAAAGATGGGAATTTAAAAGCTGCTACACCAGTGCAAAAGCAATAACCCAAACAGTAGCAATATCCTCAGGTCTCAAATAGAACGTGTCCTCACCGAGAAAGTCAAGGGCAGGGGAAGGACATTAGAGAGAAAATAGTGGAATACATAATGGATATAGATGAAAGAAACAGGAAGGAAGTCACGGGTTCTCAGGGCTGGAAACTATTCCACTCTGTGACCTTGCTAAAGGCAGTCTCATGGGTTTATTTTCTTCCCCCTGTTGTTAAGCTTTCTTTGACCTAGATTTACATGGAAGTTGATATTGATAACTTGTCTACTATCACAATGTTATAACCATATTCTTCAGCAATGCTCGGAGAACTGTAAAAGCTGTTTTTATTATTATTATTTCATTATTACTTCCATCCTAACAATATCCCAGTGAGATGGGATGGAAGATATTTCCTATGCAAAGTAAAGATTTCTTAGCTCTCAAGTCCTTGTACACAAATCTCGTGTTTCATTCAGCAGAGCTCAGAAAAAATTGGTGCGCCAGCACCATGGTCTTCCAGGACTCTGACTCCAATTCTGCAGCCTCTGTTCCCCCACCCCCTCTATACTCACTCCCCAGCATTCTCAAGTTTTCCCATCCCTCTCATCACACAGGAAAGTGATCTACTAAGCATTGATCTAAGGTGTGAGGGAGAGAGAGTGCCGCCACTCTCGGCAATTCTCCCACCTTCAAAAAGAGACAAAGGAAAAGGGTGATGTTCACCACACAGAAACTACTAAACAGGATGTTTTATTCACAAGTGATAGTTAATAGGAGACAGGAAGCCTTCCCCGAAACCTCTCAAATCACGCTGTTGAGATATATTGAAGGTACAGTTCTCTAAAACACTGAAACCTTTTCCACTGATGCCTATTATGTTGCAAACCTATTTGATCCAAAAACACTTGCGACTCTGCCAAATAAAGCCCATGCCCACAGATTAGAAATATCATCTTGAGTGTAAGTTAGAGAATGCTCTGCCTTGCCAGAATCTATGTCTCTTCCACAGCCTTTCTTCATCTGTTATCAAAAGCAGGGGTGTTCTTTCTTAAGGTCAATTCGGCCTAAGAGAGCACTTCAGAATTTAACTAACTGTATCTCACTTTCTGGATGGGTTTGTAATCCTGTCACCACCTAACCCACCATTTTGCATGAATATCTCTGATAATAGGTGCATAATCCATGGACAACTCCATTTGATTTTTTTTTTTTAGATCTTGCTTAGGTGGGTCTTGTCAAACCCTCCATGGATTCATTTTCTGCCAGTTTCTCAGCATATTTCCACAAAGATCTGAAACTATGTATAAACTGCTTCACTTCCTGGAAAATTTTTGCTACTTCAAGGAAACAAAGTTTTTGAACATCACTTTGAAACTGGCGGCTTTGGCACTGATCCTATTTTTTTTAATGGGGGGGAAGGGAATGAACCAAAAACTCATATTTAAATAACCCTGACTAAATTGCTTATTTTATTTGATAGAATCGCGCCTCCTCAGCAAAACTGTAAATTCTTAGAGGGCAAGAAATAAGCCTGTCACTTGTTTGTCAGTTTGGTTGCTTTAACGAACACCATAATCGCTCCACCCAGTGCCTAGCACGGCTCCCATGCACACAGTGGGTGCGCAACAGCATTTTGGCAATGAGTGTTGAACTAGGCTATTATTTAAGGCTCTGTTTCCAGTGGCCAACATTTTTGTCTGAAAATGGAGATGTTAAAATAGCTGGGGTTAATGAAATACAAACTGACACTTGTCTCCCAGCTAAGAAATGTATAAATGCAGAGCTGGAGGAGGAATGATATTATTCGCTGTCTAGAACACAGGCTAATAACACTCTGACTTGTCGCTGAATAGTTACACATCTCAAGGAGCTGGGCCCCCTCGCCCTTTAAGTCACCGGTGAGTATGTATAACAAACCTTTGCGTTTCCATGTTGTTTTTTCAGATGCATTATGGCATCAAACGTTTTTTTCTTTATGTGTGCCTTAATTTAACTTGAGGCCGTTACTTCCCACGGTCATGTTGGTAATATATGCACACTAGAATAAGCTAAAAACTGTTACCACTTATTAGCCATCACTTTTGGTGTACATTTAAGAATCCTGACTTTAAATATGTTTTAACTTTAAAATTAACCTTGTCAAAGTAACCTATGCATCAGCATTCAATAAGGTTTTGCCCGCAAAATTGTAGCTTTCTTTTTTTTGCTATTAAAATATAAACAAATCATTAGACAACTTAATGGATACTGAAGAAGTTAAATCACTTTTTACCTCATTATAATAGTGATTTTCCACATTTAAATGGGGTTTGTAAGACTCTATGACCTAGGTTGGATCCCAATTTCCAGTAGTAACATTTAGGACATACTTTGGCTCTCACGGGCAACAGTAATAGGAAAAACATATTTATATATACATATGGACATATTTATATGTATAAACTATATACAATTTATATATACATATGTATATATTTATATATATGCATGATATAAAATTTATATATGCATATGTATATATTCATATGTACATATTCATATGTATATACATATATATATTCATATGTATATATTTATATTCAAGATTTGTCTGAGTCAGCTCCTATAAAGAACATCTTTCTCACTTATGTCCTAATCAGCTTCAGTTCCCTTTAATTTAAAAACAATAAAAAGCATACTGTTTAGGGAAACGAAACAAACATCTGTTGAGTACTTACTACAGATCCATGTACGCTGTGATTCTCCTGACAGCCTTGCTAGGTAGCTATAATTGTTCATATTTAATAAATGAAGAAACTGTATCCCATGGGAATTATTTTCTCCAGCTCTCGTGGCTAATAGACAAAAGAGCAAAAATTGCCTGACTGCAAAGCCGGTGCTCTTTCCACTGCACAGACTCCTGGAGGACCCAGCGAAGAATCACAACCAAGGCGGCTGCTTGCAGAAAACTCTGACTTTACAAAGTGTTTGCAGATATTTATTTGTGAGGTATTTTCCTAGAAAGAATAAAATGCAGTTTCCCATAAATATACTATTAATGTTCTGTCACAAGGTAGCACACAAAGCCTGATTTACCTAAAATGGGTTTAAGTAACTTACCCTTTAGGATTTTTTTAAAGAAGAAAACAATAGTTAATGGGCATAATTTCAATCTAAGTGTCTTACCATGTGGTCATAACATAAACCTCGCCAATCAATACAATCATAGAATATGAGAATTCGAAGGAACTCTGTTAATAGGTTGACCAACTCTCTCAGTTTGCCCAGGACATTGGGGACTCCTAAGTCAATAGACTTTCAGTTTTAAAGTTGGGACTAAGGGGTTCCTGGAACATGGCCATTCGGTGCTGAAACTGGGAAAGTCCCAGGCAGACGGGACAAGTTGATCACTCTGCATATCATCTGGTCCAAACCCTTCATGTCACAGGCAAAGAAGCCAGGGCTCAGAGAAGAACACATCAGATCAAGCAGGTAGTGACCCATGACACTTGTCCTGTTTTTCTCTTCTTTATACAGACTCGGCCTCCAGATACACTGCCATCTCCCAGACTTCATCACCAGTTTCATTGTTCATTATTTCCACTACCTATTAAGATTTGTGTGTCAGGCACCAAATCTCTGTTCCCTTTGTGTTTTTAGCACTAGTCCAGTTTCTACTTCAGTGCGTGCAACTCAATATACATTTGTTGACTGCTTTTCAAGAAGTAGATTGTGTTGCTGGGGGGAGCTGAGGTCTTTATCCAAATTGTATTAGGCCAGAAGGACAACAATATATTATTGAAGATAGAAAGCCGGGAGCTACACAAGGCAACAGCTTCACCAATTCTTCCTTTATTTCCTAACTTTTATGTAATGAACATGTATTACTTTATAATGAAAACTTAAAGGCATTTTTAAAAGAAGAATTATCACTGTCTTGTGTTGCCCTGATTTACCCCTGATTCAGGAGGTGAGGATCATGCCATGGGCTAAATTACTATCTCAGTCATCCTGGCTGCCAGGGTTCTTGACAACAGAGCCCTTATTCTCGTCCCTCCTTGTCCCTCACTTCTTGTCCTCACAAACTATTTGCAGAGACAAAAGAAGGCAACTAGTCAATAGATTTCGATCTGTTTCCTTAGTATATCAATAAACATCCCCCAATTCCTGTGCATATTAAAATGTGAACTAGCAGTGGAACGTGCTTAAAGATTGTTGTAGCGTTTGAGATATGAGACTTCAAGGAAGGGAGTTTTCCTCCAGCTGTGCTGCATCTCCCCCTCTGCCAAAATGCTCATGGCTCAACTGTGCATTCCAAGTCACATTCTTCCCCTTAAAAAGATGAGAACCATGTGCCAGAACTCAGTAAGAAATTACCCAGTAAACACTCTGGCTCCCAAGTTGCTTTCTGACACCAAGTAACTTTCTTTGGTCAGCAAAAATAGTATATTGTAGTCACCATAAGGCTTTCAGGTGAGTCACTGCCAAGAAATTCCAACAGAAAAGAAAATAGAATTCTGAAGTTGACCCACAACTGGTTCTTTATTCCACAGTACACTGTGACTCATAAAGTTTAATTCACTTCTATTTAATTTTGCAAGTGTTTCTACACTCCCTTAGAAACATCCTCTTTCCCTTGTCCCCCCTTTTAAACTCAAAGAGTATCACTGTCCTATAGCTTGAAACTATACCCCGGGGGTTATTTTATTATAGTGCAAACGTAGACTTCCGGGGATCGGTAGGCTGCTGGTTGTTGTTTGATGGTGCACAACAACACACAAATGGTGCTGTGTGTGTGGCTTGTGCACTCCCACCCCTGCCCTGTTTCCATGGGTTAAAATAAGTAGTGAGTGTAGACTGGAAGAGAAAACCGCCCATCACCAAGGACAGTGTGCACTGCACATTTGACAGGAAGCAGGAGTAACTCTCCCTTCTTTCTTTAAGAGAGGCTAGGAGGGGGTTATGTGTTTATTCTCTGCCTAGACCAGAGATATTTTCAGCATCAGCTTATAGGGTCACTTTCTTCTGCTCTAGTGGCGTCTTTCCTGCAAGTTACCGAGCAGAACAAACCCAAAATTATGATACTTTATATGATAGCCCTGATGAGCTCAGTACCAAATAAAACTCTCACAGGAGCATTCATACTTTTGGGTAGAAAACACAGAACAAACTCTAGTACCATGGCGCCCATACCAGCATCACTTGAAGAGACTGATCACATTACTCAAGCTCACTACCACCCCCGGGACACTCTGAAATGCATTCATCCTCACCCACTTGCACCCCCATTAACAACCATGGCTCTTGTAGCTACAGCCCACCACTGGTACCATGATCGGTTGTGGTCAGGACGCCACTAGTTAACCTGCCACTTCCAGTAGCAGATATCAACACGTGAAATGTGTACAGCCTGTGATCCAGCAAGTCCACCTACTTGCTGAAGCAAGACTTCATCCTACTGACACTTGTGCAAAAAGGCAAAATCATGTAAACAGGAATGAGACATTTACCACTCCTTGTAGTAATCAAAAAAAAAGAGGAGAACAAACTAAATAATGGACTGATTAAATAAATTATGATATCAAAGCACTGGAATTCTATTTAGCTGGTCAAAAGGATTAGGTAAATCTACATCTGCTGATATGATAGGGAGAAATAATTCAGTTCCTCACTGATCTTGACCATCTATGCACAGGCTCTAAGCCATCACTATTACAGGAACAGGGCTGAGAAAAGGGATCTTGGGGCTGGGCCCATGTAGCACATTCATGAGAACACTTGGAAGGTCTCGTTATACCAAAGCTGCAAGACTTGCAGCAGAACTTCCTGGTCTGCATGGCATAGCACACTGGGATAGTGTGCATTTGCTATAGCTGTGCCAAGATACTGTTCCTCTCAACGTGGCCGGGCAAGGCACAGAGCCGCCTAGGCAGCAGCCTCTCTGTTCACTCCAGAGTGTGGCACAAACATCCACCATTCTGTGTGTACACAGGCAAACAGGTTGGGGAAATTGTGAATTTCAGGAACTGCACAAGTTACCTGGTACTTGTATCAATGCTTGCCTCAAAGACTCATTTCCAAAGGAAAGAAAACAAAATATTGACTGTAATTAGAGCATCCTGGGGCTATTTGAACCTTTCCTTCACTTTCCACCTTACAGTCACTTTGAAATGCTAAGTGAAAGAGCCAGACACAAAAGATCATATAATATACGATTCCATTTATGTGAAATGTCCAGAAAAGATATATCTATAGAAACATACAGTCGATTCATGGTTGCCTGGGGCTGGGGTAGGAACAGACTGACTGCAAATGGGCAGGAGGAATCTTTTCTGGATGATGGAAATGTTCTATATTTGGACTGTGGTGATGGCTGCACGACTCTGTAAATTTACTAAAAATCATTCAATGGTGCACTTAAAATAGGTGTATTTCTCAATATGTAAATTATATCTCAATAAAGTTCCTAAGAAACACTTTGAAGTAATATTAAACAATTTACAATTTGAGCCACATTACTCAGATTTCTAAACAGAAATATATCTGTTATAAAAAGCAAGTTGCAAATATTGATATCCTATTTTTTAATTTAAAAAATAAGCTATAGTTTTGGGGCCAGCCCTGTGGCCCAGTGGTTAAGTTCACGCCCTCCACTGTGGCAGCCCAGGGTTTCACTGGTTCCAATCCTGGGCATCGACATGGCACCGCTCATCAGGCCATGTTGAGGCGGTATCCCACATGTCACAACTAGAAGGTCCCACAACTAAAAATATACAACTATGTGCTGGGGGGATTTGGGGAGAAAAAAAAAGCAGGAAAAAAAAAAAGAAGATTGGCAACATTTGTCAGCTCAGGTGCCAATCTTTAAAAAAATAAAATAAATAAGCTATAAGCTATAGTTTAAAAAACAAGAAAAGATATTTAATCTTGAATATGCAGAGAAATGACTAGGAGGAAATACAAGGATGTTGTTTTTAGTGGGTGAGATTAGATTTTCCTTGTAGGGAAATTTTTACTTCTCACTTTATGCATTTTTGTACCATTAGATATTTTTATAGGCAAATATCCACTTGATTTAAAAATATGTAAATTATCCTTAATGTCTCTGTTTTTCTTTTGGTCTCAAACAGACTTGTCACCAAGGTTCTCAGAACACAATTATTTATAATTAAATATTTCAATCCAGGATAAAAAAGTAAAGTATTTGGTAGTTCTGAAAGAAATGTGATTAAGAATTTAATGCACACTGTGTCCTGACAAATGCACTGTAGTAATGTTTTACAGAGTATGCTGTGTATTCTGTTGATGGTATGAAGATAATTTTAGGTGAGGGTTTGGCAAACTTTTCTTAAGCAGCCGTATAATAAATATGTTAGCCTTTGTGGGCCATTCTGTCTGTATCTCAACTACTCTGCTGTCATAGGTCAAAAGCAGCCATAGACAATTCATAAATGAATAGATTTGACTATGTTTACTGACCCTCATATTAGATGGTAGAATCAACAAATTTTTTATTTTAGCACTTGCCTGAGTATATATTAGAAAAATATAACTTGCATATCAAGTCCATGAGTTTATAAGTATTATTGCTTAGGATGAGGCTAAATTCATGTAAGTTTTTAAAAGGTTGGAGATTTAAAGAAAAATATTAAGTAAATAATAGAACAGAAGGTATCTGGGCTCGACAAAAATCATGAAAGGTATTTTACAGATGACAAGGATTTGAGAAAACGGCATTTAATATAAATAATTCCTTATTAATAATAAATGATGGGATGAAGTAAATCTCTCTGGACTAGGTAACTCTTATCAGAATCCAACTCAATACTGGAAGCAAAGCCCCTGAAAGAGACATCAAATGTAGACTAAAAATCCCCAAAGGTGGTCGTTCTTAATATTTACTGGATCCTAGAAGTTCTGGACCTGCCCCCAGAAGAAAACGCATACTTAAAAACTGCTCCCTGAAACACATCCAAATTCGGAGACCTCAAAATGGTGAAAGAAAAGAGAGCACACACAACAGCATCCTTTCAAGGTTTTTCCCAGGCACTCCAGTGCACATGACCTGTGCTCAGCACTGAACTCAGCAAATCAAACAGACAGACCAGGACTACAATGCCCTTTGGGGACCAGTGCACTCCTGGCATACCAATTGTGATGACACAGGAAACTGTGCAGTGTCACAATAAAGTAATGTTGCTGCGAAGTACCGCCCCCATTCAATTCAACATGCACAATCCGGGTCAGAAAAAGAACAGAGTTTTAAACCTTTAGTCCTTCCTCCACTTTCCTAAACACAGCCATAATTTACAAGCTGATAATTTAACCATCAATAGGGTGTTTTCTACTTAGGAAAATCCAAAGTGAGAAAAGGCAGGGGAGGGTAGTTGGTGGGGAGAAAAAGGAGCTAACATTTCTGAGCCCCTATGTGCTAGGTACTCTACACATGCTGTTTTATTGAGTGCTTACAACAAATGGGGAAGATATAATTACCTTCATTTCAGAGAAAAGGAAATGGAAAAATTTGTCTAGATTCATCTCCTTTGTCTCCTCCAAATGAAACTTCCGCATCAGGAGTACAGAATGATAAATATTGATCTGTCAACACATCTTATTTCATGCTTCCCTGTAAGCTTTGCTTAGGCTGCTAATGTTTTTTCTATATGTACATTCTACTAAATTGTACTTGGCTTTAAGATTCAGCGTTGGCACGACTCCCTGAGAAGCCTTTCCTAACACCTCCTCCGTTCCTGATTCACACTTGCCCTGTGTTTAGTTCCATAGGCACTACCATTCTACATGGCTCCATAGTCCCCTACTGTAATTGCTGATTGACTTGGCAGTCTCCCCTAGTAAACTAAAGTCTGTTTGAAAGTTGGGAGATCACATCTATCTGACTTCTTTCCCCAGAGTTTTAATACCATGTCTGCACAAAGTAAGAACTCTGTCACCTGTTGAATGAATGAATGAATGAATGAATGAACAGCACGGCCATGTCTAACAGCATGTAAATTGTAGAACCAGGATTTGAACCCAGGTTCTCTTTCCATTACATCATAATGTCTGTACAAAAAAATCAATTATTTATTTACTATTTGAGCTTTAGGATATGAAAGGAAAGCCCATCAATGACAATCCTTCAGGAAGCACCATAAACTAGCTTATAAGGGACAAAGAAGAAGTTTTAAGATGTCTAAAGTTCAATGAAAATTAAAATTCTGTTACATAGAAAAGCTGAGTTTTCCTCAGAATTAAATTGCCAAAGAACTGGGAAGTGGCACTATGGTACTCAAAAAGAAAAGCATCAGAGTCAAATAAGTTTATCCTTGTTGCGAGGTCCCTCTAGCCTCATAGCAGGCCAAAATATTTCTGTAGTTCCATTTTTAACAAACTCTCAGGAAGGTCTGAGGTGGAAGCTGGTTCATAGCAAATTGGCTCTTTGAGAATTCCCTAGAGTGGTTCACAATCCCTGAGCACCCAGGAGTCTACATACACCCCTCGACTAGAAAACAAGACGAGGAAGCAAGCTGAGCTCACATTGAATACCAAGTTGTTGTTCCTGCTTCTCTGAAGTTTTTTGAGAGAGTTCTGTGGTGTGGAATGTGGGGGGGTCTGGAGGCTTTGTCGGAGTGGATCTCCATCCTGCAGGGCACGAGCACTCAGCTGCTGCTGGCACTCCCATCACGCTGAGCCCTGTGTCCCAGGGACTGACACTGGGCAGCTGGAAGCAGGTTAGGTTATAAACAAAATAGTGATCAGATTGATGTTTGAAATATTCTAGCGGTATCATTATTTTTACTATTATTATCATTGCTATGATTGTTATGATTACCTCTACAATAATGTATTTTCATGCACATTTCCATATGCTTCCAGAATGGGAGAGAGAAAGTACAGTTATAGCTGGTATATATGAAACAAGCTTGAGGAGGCAGGTAGGAATCAATTAGAAGGTTGAAACAACACCTATCATGTGTGTCATGAAGAGAAGATGATGGACAACTATTGCTTTAGACTATGGTATTCTAATGAACTGACTAAATTTAATAGTATTTGTTGTATGCCTACTGTGTGCAAAGCATTGTGCCAGATGCTACTGTCTCTATCTACAAAGAGAGATTAAGAGTTTTGTTGGCGTCTCAGGCAAGAACTCTGGGGAAATGTTTTTTAGGACATTACCATTGTTTAAGTCAGGTGTAGGCAAAGTAGGTGAAAGAGAAAACTCCTTCAATTTTTTAAGACACAGGTAGCAGAGTCATATATAATTAAATAAAGAATCATCTGCTATTTTTTGTGGAAAATGTACTTTTTGCAGTGACCAAAATATTGATATCTACTCTCTATGGCATTGGCTTTCAAGTATCAAGGTATTTGAGAAATCCAATTACTAATCAGAAGGTTGTTTGGTGGGCACGTATCCAGAAATAAAAGAGAATTGGTTAATTTTAAAGGATATTGTATGAAACTTTGAACCATACCTGCTCCCAAATTATCTATAGACCAAATACACTCAAGCGTTTAAGACACAGCATCTCTCTTCTTTAAATACACGTCAGTTTCTTACACTCAAACATCCTTTTTAAAAGTGACCACAAATACCATTACACCATTTAACTAAGTTGCAGTACAATTAAATAAATTATAGTTTTCATTTATATGCCCATTATGCCTCCTTGAGGACAAAACCTGTTCAACTTTATTGGACTAATGTATTGCTCAACTCTATAACAGCTAAACATTTAGAAACCAACTCTTAGGATGGATAATGGCCACAGATGCAGTTAATTCATTTAATTAGCATTTACTGAGCATACATGCAGGATATTGTCCTAGGTACTAGGACTTTAGCAAAGATGTCATTGGGAAGACAAACAGGTAACAGATAAATACAGTCAGTGCAGTATGTGTTATGATAGAAAGAAGTCCCTCAGAAGTGTACTTAATCAGACATAAGCAGTCATGATGATTTCCCGGTCTTGAAAAAACACTATGAAGAAACCAGTTGAAAAATCATGCTAAGCTCATCCACAGTGAGCTAAATAAAAGGAAAAAAAAGTTTCTATTCAATGAACAATCTTTTTCTGACTTTGATTCGCATGGACAGTTCCTACGAGAGATACCATGAACAGCAAAGATGTTATTCACCCATGGGCCTATAACCTAATTAAAGCAATAAAGATACATTTTATGTTGATTTTGTGTCTGGCGACTTTACTGTATTCATTTATTATTTCTAAAAATTTTTAGTGGATTCTTTAGGGTTTTCTATTTATAAAATCATGCCATCTACAATGGGTGACAGTTTCACTTCTTCTTTTCCAATTTGGATCTCTTTTATTTTTTTCTTGCCTGTAGCTCTGGCTAGGAATTCCAATACTATGTTGAATAAGAGTGGTGAAAATGGGCCTCCTTGTCTGGTTCCTGTTAGTCTTTCAACCACCTTGCTGATCTGTTCTTCCATATCATCTACTCTGCTATTGAGTCCCTCTAGTGAATTTTTCATTTCCACTATTATATCCTTCATTTCTGATGAGTTCTTTTCTATATTTTCCACTTCTTTGTTGACATTCTCACTGTGCTCATCCAGTCTTCCCCCCATATCAGTTAGCATCCTTATGAGTTTTTGTTTGAACTCTTTGTCAGGTAGATTGCTTATTTCTGTTTCATTTAGTTCTTTTTCTGGGGTTTTGTTCTGTTCCCTTGCTTGGAATGTATTCCTTTGCCTCCTCGTTATACCTCTTTCTCTGTGCTCATATCTACATATTAGGTGAGTCAGCCAAGTGTCCTGATCTTGGAGAAGTGACCTTATGTAAGAGACTCCTTTTGAGGCCCGGCAGTGTGCTTCCCTCTCGTCACCAGTTCAAATGTTCCAGAAGTGGCCCTTGTGTGGGCTACTTGGGTCCTTCTGCTGTGGCAGGGTTGCTCTTACTGCAGGTACCCAGGGAGCCTAGGCTTTCCTTCCCTGGAAAGCTGCTTGTAAATTGGATTTGGGGAGCCCCAGCATCATTGGCTACAAGGTCTAATAGCACCCTCCTGTTGCAGCAGTTTTCCTATTATTTGACTAGGCAGCCAGCGTAGCTGGTTGCTAGGCTCAGGGGCTTACAATTGCTGTAGGCCTGAGGCCTGAAAGACTTTGTCAGTTCTCTTAGGATTGCAGCTGAGCGGGGCTGACCCTAGGCACAGTAGCATCCAACTGCTTCAGGCTTTGGAAAGTGGGGCTGATCCTCTTTGTGGCTGATGGTGAAGCACAGGTCTTCTGCCTCTGATAAGCCCCACCTCCCACAGGTCCACACACACCATCAACACAGACCTGGCCCATGCACACTTCCCAAACCCCCAGAGCGTACCCAGTCACCCCACTGCAGAGGCCCCCACCTCTCTACCATGCCCTTCACAGTTCACCTGGTCCTCACACAGGCCCCACAGAGGTGGACACGCTTGCCTGCCTGTAGAGGATCAAAGCACCCAGTCTTTGCAGGCTGACAAGTAGCCTGAGGCAGGGCCAGTCCCTAAGGCAGACTCCCTGCCCTGGATGAACTGATTAAATCTGTGCTCTAGTGGGTGTGGCAGATCCCTGGGCTAACAGGCCAAGGGAAGAACTTCAATGGTGTCTGCCAGCATCTGTGTCAGCACACCTCTACTAAGCCATAACAATGGCTGTCACCAACGTCTCAGTCTCCGGAGAGGTCTCACCTCTCACTGAGATGCACCAAAAGCCTACCGGGTGAGTCTCTTTTCACCAAAGGACTGTGCAGCTTTCTTTCTGGTGATTTTTAGGTTACTCTCCAAGACAGATGAGTTCATGCATGGGCCCTTTAACAGTCTGGTTTTTTCAGCTTGTGTCTGATAGCTTTCTGGGGGTATTCCCTGTTACAGTTAATAGCCAGTGAAACCACACAGTAGGATACTTGTCTCTGCTGTGCTGAGTCTGAAGGATGCTTACAGCAGTAACGGGCCTCCACTCAGGTCCCCAATTCTCCAGGGAGGGCTGCGTACCTCAGGGTAGCTCCTGCCCAGCTAGCTGTGAAGCTCCACCACTCACAAAGGTTGCTTTTTTCTCTCCAGAAGGAATTTCTGCCTCTTCTGCTTCAGTCAGGACTGTCCTTGTTGTGGGGGCTCTTTTTATCCAATTTTCAGTTCTCTCTACATTGTAATTTTTCCAGGAATAGTTGTAACCTGGTTGTGTTCGTGGGAGGAGGTGAGTTGAGTTCGCCTATGCCACCATCTTGACGAGATCACCAATAAAGATATGTTTTAAATGATGCATTAGCAGCAGACAAGTTGGGATCGAGCCCTAGATTTGCCACTTACTAATTGTGTGACTTGGGGCAAGTTAGGTAGCATCACAAAGTCTCAAGTCTATCATATGTCTAATGGATAATAATAGTATATACTTCATATATTTGCTGTATAGATGAAATAAAATAATGCAACTAAAGCACTTAGTTGCTGAGAATTCAAAAAATGTCAGCTATTGCAAAAACATCATTAACATGATTAATCTTACAGCAAGTGCACAAATATTCAAAAGAGCAAGGAATCATTTTTAAACATAGCTGTTTAAGAAAGATTTGGCCCCGTGGTCAAGTAGGTAAAGTTCCGGGCGCTCCGCTTCAGGAGCTCAGGTTTGCGGGTTCAGATCCCTGGTGCAGACATACTCCACTCATCAGTCATGCTGCAGAAGCATTCCACACACAAAGCAGAGGAAGACTGGTATGAATGTTAGCTCAGGGCTAATCTTCCTCAAGCCAAAAAAAAAAAAAAAAAAGAGGAAGACTGTCAACAGATGTTAGCTCAAGGGCAAATCTTCCTCACCAAAAAAAAAAAAAAAGATTTAGCAGAAACATAAAGATTTGAGCTAAAACTTAAAGACAGCATTGAAAAAAGTTATACATGGCGGAGCAAACAGCAATGAGAAAAGTCAGGATACGAATGATTTGCCCAGGGGTAATGAGAAGACAATTTTGACTTGGAGCAGAGTTTCTATGAGGAAGTGAAAGAAGTAGGACCTGAAAGATAAGCTGGCAGCAGATTACCAAAGGCCTTAAATGCCAGACAAACAAGTCTGAGCTTTGTCTTGGACATGATGGGGATGGCAAGCTTTTGTTCAGTAAAGTAAAATGACCAAAGCAGTGCTTTACAAGAAAAATTGAAAAGGTGGAAACAAGGGAGACAGACCAGTGAGAATATGATTGCAGTGGTCCTGCTGCATGGCAATGAGGACAGACCTTGCAGCAGCGACAGCGTAGAAAGGTGGAGACAGAAAGCATTTGGAAGGATAAATAAACAAAACATATTTACTCAATGCAAGTACTGGTCATAGTCCGAATCTAAAAAATGTTGTCAGGCCACATTTTCCCAATGAGTACTTAAGTCTCTGAATTCAAGCTACAAAATTCCAGAGAAATGCTGATTCTTTCTGGTATTTTAATGGCTGAGAAGGGTACTTTGCTCACCATGGGCATTAAATCAGTGTTGGTGCTTATAACAATGCAATCTGTCTTTGTACATTCACGTCCCTAGCAGCATTTTCCACAACGGATGGATTACAAAATGTCATATATGCATACAATGGAATATTCAGCCTTAAAAAGGAATGATATTCTGATACATGCTACAATATGGAAGAACCTTGAAGACATTGTGCTAAGTGAAATAAGCCAGACACAAAAGGACACATACACTACCATTTCACTTTTATGAGGTATCTGGAGTAGTCAAAGTCATAGAGACAGAAATTAGAATAGTAGTTTTTGGGAGCTGGGGGAGAGAAGAATGGGGAGTTATTGTTTCATGGATACAGAGTTTCAGTTTGCAATGATGAAAAAGGTCTAGAGGTAGATAGTGGTCACAGATGCACAACAACGTGAATGTACTTAATGTTACTTAACTGTCCACTTAAGAATGGTTAAGGGACCACCCTGTGGCCAATTGGTTGGTTCACACGCTCCACTGGTGGCCCAGGGTTTGCCGATTTGAGTCCTGGGTACAGACCTATACACCTCTCATTAAGCCATGCTATGGCAGCATCCCACATAGAGGAACTAGAAGGACCTACAACAAGGATATACAACTATGTACTTGGGCTTTGGGGAGAGAAAAGAAAGAGGAAGACTGGCAACAGATGTTAGCTCAAGGCCAATCCTCCTCACCAAGAAAGCATTAAAAAAAAAAAAGAATAGTTAAAATGTAAGTTTTATGTTATGTATTTTTTACCACAATCAAAAAATATAATAATGTGGATGCCCTGAGAAATAGCACACTCATTTGAAACGAGAGGAAGGTAAGGCTTGCCAGCGCCGTTAGCTTAGCTGCCCAGCCAAAAGAGACCCCCTTCCCAGGTCAGACATCATTATTTGGCTTGTCCAACTGGAGAAATGAAGATGAAAAAATGCCAACCATTGTCTACATCAAAATGAGAACGGGAGCACAATTGCACGTGCCTCTCTGCTTTTCATCTGCCCTGTCTGACACTGAAGGGAAAGGGAGAGGAAGGCACTGACCAGTCCAAGTGACCCCGCATCTTAGTACTTCCACTTGATGACAAACTCCATGGGGAAACAAAAAGCAACTTGCCTATCTCTGTGCCCTTAAGTCCAGAGTCACAACAAATGCTCCATAGACACATTCACTGAGCGTTGAGGGACTAGAATTACTTAACACACTTTTATGAATTAAAATTTTCCCAAGTGGATACTATGATCAGCACTACACTAGATAAAATGCAAATAAGGAAGAAGAATAAGACATGGTCCCTGCCTTTTAAGATCATATAATCTACTTGAGGGGACAAGAATCACACAACGATATAATAATGAACATTATGAGACAGAATATAATTAGGTGCTAAATTGTGTAGTACAGATTATAAGTACTCTAGGAGGTCATAAAAACGTCTCACGTCCTGTAGAAATGAATAATGGGTAGGGAAATCTTTACTCATTGCCCATTTGTAGGAGCAAGCAGAGAAACCTATAAAACGGAATGAAGGCTTTTAAAATTATCCATTATATTTTCATTTTATGTGTAATACTCCTCCTCTACAAAACAATCCTTTTATAACTTTTTTTCTAGATCTGCTTTTCTCTCAGCCTTGTTTACAAGTAATTAGAAAATGCCTCAAAGGAAAATAAATAAATGTGCCAACAACCATTTGAAAGAATGTGTAAATTACCGTGAAACAGAAGTACTCAATAAAAAAATTAGTAAATTCAGCCTCCATAAAAATAAACCTTTCATTCAAAGCTTGATTTGTTCAGACACAGCCAAGAAAAAAATAGCTACACGAACTCCCCTCCCTTCCTACATGAGGGCTAATGAGATCCAAGGACAATTTTATTCATTTAGCATCAGAATTCAGACCATCTGCTTTAAAATGGGAATTTCACATCCCTCAGCATGGCATAGATCAAAACAGAGATTTTGTTTCTAGAAAGACTCAAACTGTGAGTGCGTGTATCTTTTTGTTCTGGCCAACCTCAAACACTGAAAAGTGGTATAGCTATGTAGCTTAAGCAGCGAGCTGAAGAAACTAGGCATTAAATTCTATTTCCTAGGCTGCCAGTGACTATAATCTCTCTCCATTACTTTCTTCATCCCTTCTCCCTAAGTAGCAGTCAAACATATTCCACTCCATTAGAATTGAGTAAATATAGAGCTTTCTGGTATTTCTCAGTCAACTATTAGCCCCACATAATACCGGCAAGACTTGGGGGTGCTTTGGGTACTATATTGCTGCATAACAAACTACCCCAAAACTTTGTGGCTTAAGACAAACATTTTGCTTCACTCCTGATTTTGTGGATCAGGAATCTAGGAAGGCTCAGCTCAGTGGTTCATCTCATCCACCTGGTGCCAGTGGGTAGCTGAGGCCAAAGGATCAATATTCAAGATGGCTTCCTCTCTTAAATGTCTTGTACCCCTGTGGGGCTTCATGGTCTGTCTCTCTCTGTCTCTGTCTGTCTCTCCTTCCATCTGGCATAACATCCTCCAGAAAGGGCAGGGACTAGGATAGGGCAAGAAGAGGTGCCTTGGGTGCAAAATTTAAGGAGGCACTCATTCGCATGCACTGCCCCTGTACTTGCTCAACCCTGAGAGTGTGGGCCTTCTTAAGAGTGTAGCTCTGAGAGTGCAAAGTTTAGGAAGGAAGCACCCACTCTCAATGTCATGAAAGTGAACCTGAGAGTGAGTGCCTCCTTAAAATTTGCAGCTAGGCACGTCACTTGCTTCACTCCGGCCCTGGCTCTGGCCCTGCCTCCAGGGCCCCTCCATGTGGCTCAGTGGGGGCGCTTTTCACAGTAAGGTGGTCTTGGGGGAACCACCCTTCCTCCATGGTGGCTATCTTCCAAGAGGCAGGGAGTTAAGCTGTTGGGTCAGGAAAGTCCATGCATGTAATCAACGTGGCGTCATTTTCACCCTCTTGTACTGATAAGCAGTCACTGGCTTTGCCCAGATTCATGTGTAGAGAAACAGACACCATCTATCCACGAGAGTGTAAGAAGATCTCATTGCAGACGAGCGAGTGGTGTGAGAGACCTTGTTGCAGCCATCTTTGGAAAATACATTCTTCCATCCACATCTTCCTCCATAAACTTTCCTTTACATTATTCCTGGAATGCTGCAACATACTCCTATTTGCTATTCTAGCCTCTAAACTTCATCTTCTGTTCAGTATGATATGAAGCACACTGCTGGCTATCAGACCTTCTTGTAATAACTATCTTATTAGTACCCTTGCTTAAAGTTTCCAGTGGTCCCTTGGCTTATAAATAAAACCCATACTCTTCTAAGTATCATTAAAGTGTTCCGTGATTTGGTTCCATCTCATCTGTTATTGGTTGAATTATATCCCCCCAAAAGATATATTCCAATCCTAATCCCCTAGTACCTGTAAATGTGACCTTATTTTGAAATAGGGTCTTCAGATGTAATCAAGATGAGGTTGTGCTGGATTGGTTGGGTCCTAATCCAATGACCGGTGTCTTTATAAGGAAAAGGAGAGAGAGATCTGGACAAAGAGACACAGAGGAGTCACAGGACAAAAGACAGTGTGAAGACAGAGAAAGAGACTGGAGCAATGCATCTACAAGCCAAGGAATGCTAATGATTGCCAGGAGTCACCAAAGCTAGGAAGAGGCAAGGAAGGATTCTTCAGTCGAGCCTTCAGAGACAGCATGGCCCTGCCATCACCTTGATTCCAGACTTCTGGCCTCCTGACTATGAGAGAACGAATTTCTGTTGTTTTAAACCACAAAGTTTGTGGTAATTTGTTATGGCCGCCCCAGGAAACTAACATATCACCCATCCCATTCTACCTCCTACTGCTTCGAAATCCTCCTCCTTTATTGAGGCAGAGACCTCTTTCCTGTCCCCATCTTCCAATTAATTACTGCATCTCTCTTTGGCCTTTCCTTCCACTATAAGGTGCAAAGCAGAGCAGCATACACACCTATCAGTTGTGGCTGAGGGATGATTGGCATCTTCCAGCATTCTGCTGGGCAGGGCTACTTGTCCCAGACACTGAGTCAGAGCACACCTGGGATAAAGAGAGTCTGCACATTTGTTAACTTAAAAAAAGAAATGTTGCCAAGATATTAAGTTTTTTTAGTAAGTGCTTAGAGTTATAAGTAGAACAATTCTTTCTCTGTCATGTTCTTTGTTCATCTGAAAGGAAAAAAATGTTTAACTGAGACAGTAATTTATAAAAATAGCTCATGGAAAGCTATAGAAGTCCTTCCTTGGCTACTCACCTCTCTCCTCTCAGAAGACGTATGAATTGCAGTGGCTTAAATAACAGGACCAAAAATGACTTCCAAATGGTCACTCAATAACGTAGAGCTCTAGCCAGGCTGCCTCATTATTGTTCTCATTTCGATTGTAGGAAACAGTGTACAATAAACTCCTCAAGGAATTAGGAGGTCATTTATCCTTTTCCAAAAACTACCTTATATGGTAACATGCGAAATAAGTGCAATTCTGTTTAATAGTGGTACGGACAGGACATCTTACGGTACACATTAATCACCCACTTATCTCTATAAACCCTGCCGGAGATTGGAGGGGTAGTATCTGGAAAGCAGGCAGTGATCGTCCTGCTGTATCCTGTGATGGTTGGTCCACAGCTGGAGCCCTGAACACCCAGTGGGCCCCACACCTTCAGAGGTAAGTAGATGACCTGGAAGGCATTCAGGGGAGTGAGTAAGACGGAGAAGAGGCTTGAGGAACAGCAGAAGAATACAGGGATGTTTAACTGAAGAATAGGAGTTTCAGAAAAAAACAATTACCTTAATACATGATTTTTCTAGTAAAGAATCAGACTTATTTTTTGTGCCCCAAGAGTAAAGCTAACACCCATAAATGAAATTATAGGAAGATAAATTTTAAATTGTCATGAAAGAAATTCCTAAAAATCAAGTTAATAAAAGACCTGTCACTTCTTGACAATAGTATTTTATTTTTCTTTATAGCCCTAGGGCATAGCACAGTCACTCTCATATAATAACTAATTAATATGTATTTGATAAATAAAAGGAAATTCAAATGGTCCCTTCTAAATCTAGGATTCCAGTATTTTAGGATTCCAAAAGAAATCCAATTATGAATCACTAATTTTTCCTTTCAATGTGTCACATAGTCATAATTTTCTTTAAGCTGGATGTGTAGGATGTGTACCCCTCAAGAAAACAAAGAAGGATCCTGAACAACTCGTTAGGAACATTTTAGATAGTAACATGCAGGCATTAAGTGTAAAATGTGAAACACTTAAGAAGCTCAAAGATTCAAAGACACATATTTATACATACACTTAATCCCTCTAAAATTCCCCTTATTCAAGGCAAAGTGAGGTGCAATTTATCAAACCTTTACCACAGGCATTATGCTTAGTGCCTTCCCATTCAGTCAAAAGCATTTCTTTTTTTTTTTTTTTGAGAAAGATTAGCCCTGAGCTAACATCTGCTGCCAATCCTCCTCCTTTTCCTGAGGAAGCCTGGCCCTGAGCTAACATCCATGCCCATCTTCCTCTACTTTATATGTGGGATGCCTACCACAGCATGGCGTGCCAAGCAGTGCCTTGTCTGCACCTAGGATGCCAACCAGTGAACCCCAGGCCACCGAGAAGCCGAACATGCGAACTTAACTGCTGCGCCACGGAGCCGGCCCCAGGCAAAAGCATTTCTTGAATGCTGACTGTGTGCCAGCCATGTCCAATACTTTCACCCAATTTAGTGAGGCAGGAATAACATCTCCATTTAAAGGCCAAAGGAGCGAGGTGATTTGTCTGAGTTCAGGCCGCCACTAACCCATTCAGAGCATTGGCACAAATTTATAAAAACAAGGTACCTCCTCTTCAAGACATTTTACTTCCATTTGTCAGAAAATGTGTCATATATACAAATTTTATTAGAACAAGAAATTTTGCTGCCCTCTGCCATAAAATTGTCACAGTAAATATTTGATTGATAATGTCTATGATATAAATAGTGCACTCTTTAGATGGGTCTCTTTGTACAGTGCACAGTCTATTCAACAGTAAATGACAATCCTGTATGAGCTCTGACAAATGCAGCACCAGGGATATTACTCCAAAGTACTGCCAGTGACTCCCACCCTAAAGGAGAATGATGAAGAAGCTCACATGAATTACATACCCCTCTGGCTGCATATGACTACTGTCTCCTTTCAGCACTCTTTCATACTCAAAGCACCCATAAAATGGATTTATGTGGACACAAACCTACTGAATACACAGAAAGCAACCAATACTGGATGGGTGAGAAGGGTTTCTCAACATTAGCATCTCCCAGGCAAGAGCTGCTTCTCCATTGCCTGATTTCACCTCCCAGGCAAACTGACAAACATTCTGAAGATTAGTATAAAATAGCTGCTCTCGTAATTGTCAACCGAATACTCACTCGGAACATGAAGGTCTTGATTCTTACAAAACTAACTTGACTCAGCTTCCTCTAAGACGTCGAAGTGCTTCAGATCAATATTCGGTCAAATTCTGGAAGAAAGATATTTGGATAACAGGGTTTTTTATGAAAGATTTTGCCTTTTCCTAGGGAAAGACATCCCAGAGTGGGAAATGGCCTTAACATCCAATGAAAACTAAAATGCCCTTAGAAAGAGCACTGTATGTTTATGCGGCGCCTCCACTCATGCAAACCCCCTTTCTGGGTCTCCCTTATGTTGCCGGCTTTGTGTTAGATGCTGAGAACACAGTGATGATGAAATCCAGCATCAAATGATGCTCTGCTCTCTTGCCAGGAGGCAAAATGAACGTGAACAAGGAAAGCGTGAGAAGTGTTACAGCAGAGAGCTAGCCAGAGCGTGAGAGGCCCACCTGGCCACAGGTTGGTCTGTTCTCCATACACGCTTCCCTGCAATTCAGGTCCACAGAGCTCACGAAAATAGAAGCTTTAAAATTAACGTAATAACCAATCACTGTCGTCATACCTGGCACATAATAAATGCATAACGAACATGGAATGAATACGTAAATGAACTTTCCAGGTTACAAATCAGAGCTGGGCTTTATGCAAACATTCACATCAATTACAAAAGCAGTGTTCATGAATACAAACATTTTCAAATAGCCAGAAGCCCAAGGCAATTTGAGTTGAGAGAAGAGGCCGTTTAAACACAAACCTCATACTGACCAACTTAAAACCTAAATTATTTGCAATGTCTCTTAGGGCTATTTAATGAAATACTTTCAGCATCTCGGTACCACATTTCTTTTTATTTTCAAAGTCACGCAGACAATTTTCTTTTCTAAATCCCAATCGTATCTGTCTATCTGACTTTGGCAAGAGTGATCAATTATGAGGAGTTCTCGTAATTTCCATTGTTTTTCAATCACCCAGATAGAGATCTGGGTTTAAATGTGAAAGAGAGAGAGAGCAAAAGAGAAAGAGAGAGTCCTTGCTGTGGACAGGCGACCTATTCCTGAGCCCAACTGTTCAGGTGGATCAACTGAAGTGAAAGTCTGCCCCTCGAGCTGCGTTCACCACGCCGCCCTTTCTAAGCAAGGCTCCCAAGAGGCATTTTACTGAAATAGAAGTAAAACGCCGTATACCTTACTCCCTCTTCTTCCAGTTCTGTTTCTGACCACCTTGGCTTCATCCCGCATCCTCTGAGAAACGACTTGAGGATGGGAGCTCAGTCTGGCCAGCACCCCCAGGCCCGGGGAACAAGGACTGACACGTGCTCTCTGGTCACTGTACCACACGGGAAGCCGTCTCACGTATGACACTCAGAAGGTGGCCCTCTTTTTAAACATACTTCTAGGCAATGTATGATGTCAAGAAGAATCACAAAATACTAGAATTAAAGGGGCCTTTACATTATTTAAAACACAGTTATGGTCAACTATTTTTTTTTAACTCTGTGAGCTTCCTCCAACCTAATCACCACCACCACCACTGACCAGAAAATAGTTCCAAACTTTGTGTGCAGACTCGATGGAACTTCAGAAGGGAGAGAATGGAGACGGTAAACAGGACTCCAGGCTGGCCCACTCCGATTTTCCTCTCCCTCCCTGGTCGGCATGCTCGAGTGGGCGCAGGATGGACCCGAGATCGTCCAAAGCCACAGGGAAAATGGTGGAAAATTCACCGTTGTCATTGCCAGAAAGAGCCACTGATGTTACGGTTTTGTTCTTTTCTTAAGCTCCCAATTTGGCGTCATACTCATCTCCTGTTGGGCTTCTATTTCTGCATCTCGGCTAAATTCCTTAGACTTAACTTACTGGCCTCAAATCCACTGGGCGGTTGCATGGCCTGTCTACCTCCTTATTACTACAGTAATTGCTTAGGTACTCTTATCTGGAGGACTCGTGATGAGTACCTGTCCATTCAGTGCAGTTCACAGATAACTATGCTAAAACTCGACAGCAGAAGAAACACCAAGGGACCATCCCAGTGTTGAGACATTCCTGGTAGGGAAGGAACCCAAATGGACAGGCAAACAACTTTACATCAAAAATTGAACTGTATGTAGACTAATACCAAACATTTATTATGTTTTTGACATAATAATTTTGGCCATAATTATTTTGACTGCCTGTTAGTAATACCCGATATTGAAATATGAAAAAGGGTTGAACTCCTCTTAAAGTTCTATTAATATTGAATATGTCCTTAAATATTAGTCATTAATGGACAGAATAAATAAAATACTGCATTACTATAAAAATATATATATAACTCTATATTATAACTACTCCATAGTACACTTGCAAAGAAGATTCACTTCTCAGGAACTCAATGAAATTTCAGAACCATTTATGCCTACAGTTTTGTTAGATATCGGTATTCAACACAATTTAAACAGAACAATTAAATAGGAGCAGACAATTTGGGTTGCACATTTAAAGTGGCCCAAAAAAGCAGCTTCCAATATACTAAGAATATTGTGCAATGAGATATTGTTAAGTTAGTTCTTGACTCAAAAAGAAAAATAACTAGATTTCAACATTGTTTGGAAAAACAGGCATCATGTTTGCTCTCTGGGACTGAAGAAAAATACAGGTTTCTTCTACATCTTCAGTAGGTGCATGCACACAGATCTGATAAGGAATTGCACAGGCAGAGATGCTAAAAATTCATATGTAGAAGCAACATAAGAAAATCACTAAAAAGAGACATATCCTCAGGTGCTTACAGGGTGGCATTTTTGTGTTCTTCTAGCTTTTTTTATTTAAAAGGTTTCTTATTACCCCTAAGAGTTCAAATACAAACAAATATTCCTAATACTTGCTTCCAGGTCTATATAAATTCCCCCCAACTACACTATTCTCCTCCACTGAAATCAAATGTACGTCTGGCTTACGTAGGCACTAGTGCCGGGCGTAGCGAGGAAGGGCTCATAGTCATTCAACAGATATTTATTGCAAGATGCAAACTCTGTACCATGTGCTGGAGTACTAGGGACTGTGCAAAAATATATTAAAAAGGATAGCCAGCATCCTGATTTGTAATTTGAACAAATAAAGTGAATACAAATACAAATAAAGTGAAAAAGTAAAGAGAAAAAGGAATGGAATAAAATGATAAAATGAAAAGGAATGGGGAAATTATTTTTCTACTCTTGGCTCCTTCTTGCATGATTATCCTACTGTCGCTCTACATTTTTCTAAGTTACTATAAAAAGCTTAAGGACATGGTCTATCCTGTTTTTCGCCATATCTTTAACACCTGCCACAGTAGAGAACATAAATTTAAGCGAGTAAATACATAAATAGTAAGATGTCACACAAGAGAAACAGAAAACGCCTTGAGCGCTAAAACCACCACCGTGAACAACTATGTCAAGCATTAAGGAATCGGCTTATTGAATGTACCTGAAATAAATCATGTAAATGCTTTCTCGAATTTTTATTTCTTAAAATCCATCTTTTATGCCTTTGAAGTGGGGACTTCAGAAGTTTTGGAAGTGTCGCTCAGCGTCAAAAACTAAGTCTTTCAAGAAGATTTACAAAGAAAAGCAAAAACTAAATCTTTCAAGAGTAGTTCAGGCTAGATTTCTAGGTCTATCAAAACAGGATGTAATTTTGCATGTAAATATGCATGTAATTTTCTAAATAGTAAAAGGTTCTGTCTAACTATGTTCCTCTTGGACAGAGTCTGAGCAAAAACCAGATGCTGAAGGGAGGCCTCAAGTTTCTGAATTGCTTTTACCGAGGGAGAGGGGATCCTGGCACCTTACTGCCTAATCCCCCTGGACGCTCAGGCCCGCAGGAACCAGCAGCCGCTCGGCGGCTGAAACCAGGAACAGGTAACATGAAACTCCCTGGCCCAACACACACACCTGCCCGTGGGCTGACTCCCCTCCAGCAGATAACCCTGACCCCTTTAGAAACTGCAGAGAAAGCCAGGAAATCAGCTCCAAGGATTAGTGCCTCTGCTCGGCTTCAGGGGCCCCAGCCCACACCCTAATGGTTCTGAGAAGCTCCCACCGCCAAACCCAAGAACCAGAGGCCGAGGCCTGAAGGCTCACAGTGACCTGCCCAGGCTCTTCGCGGAGGCAAGCCGCTTTTCTCCCAACACCCTCTGAGAAATGCAAGCGATCTGTTCAGGATGGAACTGTTTTCCCCTCGCTGTACGTAAATTATTCATTACCCCCCTCCGTTTGCTCGTTTTGCCCTCCGTTTTTCTCTGTCTTCTCTCTGCTCTCGCTTTACCAGTATTTCTCTAAGTGACCTCAATTGCCTTGTGTTCTGCTCCCCTCAGAAACTTAAAGAGGAAACCGGATTCATTAGCCAAATTAGTGAATCATAGATTTCTTTTCAACATATCGTGGAGTAGGGAAAGCTGCTTTGTGATTCCTTACATATCCAGCTTTTTAGAAAGCAATTGTTTAAATTACTCTGTTTTAAACCTTTGAACTATGTCGTCTTTCTCTGACACGCTGATGTTGCACTGCAACGTGGGTTGTTATGAAAACCCATTTCTGTGGTCAGTGAATCCAAACGAACAGCAGGGGGCAGTAGCACACCAAGAATTGTGGAAACTGCGGGGCTCCCAGAAACACCGCTGAATTGCTGCACTGGGTCTCTGGCCGCCGCCGCGATGAGCTCAGCTCTCAGATGAAGCCTTTTGTTTTGTGTCCTGTTTTACAATGCACTGTTCAGTTTTCTATGAGTTGTGACTTATTCGGACAGCATTTCACTGTGACAGTTTAGCTTAAGAAAAAGAAAGGCGAAGGAGAAAAAGGAGCAAAGGAGAAGGAGAAAATTGATATGCTGCCAAATGAAACACATAAAGACAAGGAAGAAGGCATCCTGCATATATTTAAAGTTTGTCCCTTCTCTCTTCCCATCCACTTGAATCCTGAACACTGTTTTTCTGGATTCCAGACTTGATTCACCCCATCCCTGCCCCCATACACACACTCATTTCATTCCACCTTCTTCTGCCATAGAGTTTTCAGTTAAAACAACAAATTTCTTTCTAAAAAGAAAAAAACTGTTTTCAGCCAAATACTTGACTTTTTGAAAGAATTCAGAAAACTTCTCTGTCGTGTTCTGGCCTTTGGTCAAGCTTCCCAGTATAGAATCTTAATGTTTTTATACTTTTTGAACTTTTACTAGTCAAGACACATTTCATATATATGTTTCAGTAAAATTCTTCCCCTGTAAACTGACACCTTCAGATAAATAGTGAAAAGCTGTAGGTATGGATCTCTGTCTGACTTGTTTGGGGGCAGAATATACAGTAGAAAGTGAAACATCACAGATTTGGTGAATATATTCAAGGATTGTTTCCACTGTCTTGGAAAGCGTTTAGTAATCCAAGCCTCAAAGTCAGCAGAGAAGAAACTAGTTTCATGCATAATTTGAGTTGGACCTCAAAATATAATACCCATAAGGCTGGCTTCCTTTCCTACCTAGACTGGAATTCCCAGAGTTACTAATGTATTCCCATAGAGTTATTAATTTATGTTTGTGGGATGGCAGAAGTAATATTATTTCAACGCCCAGCGCCAAAATTCCTACTATTCTCCCGCGTCATCCACTCTAGTCACACCAGCCTCCTGCTCTTCTAGGGAAACGCACCAGGGAGCCTGTGCCGCAGGGCCTTTGCCCCAGCTGTTCTCTCCTCCAGGGTAAGTCTCACCTCACTTATCTGCATGACTCATTCCTTCATCTACTAGAAGAGTTTATGCAAAAGTCACTCAGCAAGGCCTTCTCTGAGCACTTATTTAAAATGGAATATCCCCCCAGCATTTTCATCCCCCTTCCCTACTTTATTTTCCTCCGTCATCGAATATGCTAGATATTACATATAAATATAACATGAGATATCTGAGACCAAACATATCAACCAAGAGAGGGCTTAAGTCTGCTATTAAAAGGACAAAAAAATTGGTTCCAAAGCAAAAGCCAAATCTCTGCAGCAGATAAAAGACAAAGACACACCTAAAACAAAAATAATTCAGACCTGCTAACCGTGAGAGGGTGAGCAAAGGTACACCAAGGAGATGCAAAGAAAAAGAATGAAAGAATTGAGATTCTGAAATCCAATTAAGTGGAATTCAGACCAAAAACCATTACCAAGACAAAGAGCACCTTACAATGCCACCGGCTACAATTCACAGTGAAAATAAAATATTTATGAAAGATTTGCAGCAAATAACACAGCAGCTTCTTTCATATAGCAGCAATTACAAGAGATTCAAAGAGAATGGAAATACTTAAAAATAGCAGACTTTAGTACACTTCTCTGAGTCCAAGACAAAAAACTGTATGATTGACATTTATGTTGACTCTATAATTTACTTATAGAGATATGTATGCCTCAATAAATTACATTAAAAAATGCAAATAATATTCTCCATCAACAATATGATAAAAGTAGGAATCCATAACAATCAAAATATAAGAAAGCCTTCCTAACTTGGAATTTTAAATTTTTCTATTAAACATAGTCAGGTTCAAGGGGAAATAGCAACTGATATCAAGAATTTCTAGAAAAACAATAATGAAAACATGATATCAGAGTGTACAAGGTGACACTAAAGAGAATTCAGAATAAAATGATTTAAATATTTATATCAGTAACAATGAGAGAAATAAATAAATGAACTAGACGTTACACTCAAAAAGCTAGAAATATTTGGGGGCTGGCCCAGTGGCATACTGGTTAAGTTTACACACTCTGCTTTGGTGGCCCAGGATTTGCAGGTTCAAATCCTGGGTGCAGACCTACACGCCACTCATCAAGCCATGCTGTGGTGGCGTCCCACATACAAAGTAGAGGAAGACTGCCACAGATGTTCGTTCAGGGCGAATCTTCCTCACCAAAAAAAAGCTAGAAATAGTTAAGTTTTGCTCTTTTTTTTCCACTTTGGATTTAACTTTCTTTTTAATTAAGCAACCTAGATTTGAAAACAACCTGAAGCAAATAAACCTAACTTTATTAAATTGCATTTAGAACTTCTACAATGAGTTATAATATTGGTACTGTTCATTTGAAATTATATTATGGGAAAAAGTAACCAAGCAGTTATGTTCATATTATTAGGAACCAAGCTTTTCAGCAGAAAGGAGATCCAATATAAAATCAAAAAAGTTAAGTAAAAAATTCTATAAACTTTCATTAGAATTGGATATTGGCACAAATTTATGATTTATCTTTCTTTGAAAAACTACATATTTCCTCAATCTTGTATTGAAAACTCTGAGAAGTAACGACAAGTCATTTAGCTATGAATATCTTTAAGTGCAAAGATCAGGGTAACCAAATACCATTTTCATGGGAAGCAACGACGAGTCCTTTGAGAAGTGGCTGACTCTATGTCTGGAGCCGTGAATGAGACTGCCCCATAGGAGACTGGGACTCTTAGAGTGTCAGAAAGCAAGGAGGCCTTTGCGCAGGATATTTGCAGTTGTCAAATGAATGCAGGAACCTAAGGTGGGCAATCTGACCTTTAACATGAACAATCACTGCAGTCATATAAAAGTGTAAATAGACATGCCAATAGAATCGACAGAAAACTCTGAGAAGACGAGATTCAATACCTAGCAAGATATAAAATTACACGTAAAAATCAATATCTTCATATATTTAAGCTATAAGCAGTTAAAGGGAAAAATAGAGGAGCTGACCCCATTTACATTACCAACCAAAAAGAAAATACCCTAGGAATAAACTCAGACAAGAAATATGCAAAACCTGTATGAGAAAAATTTTAAAGCTTTCCTAAAAGACGCAAAACTGGGACTTGAATAAAAGGAAAAATAAAACTTCCTCTTCAATAGACTAATGCAAACTCATAAATTGATACCAGTTTTTTAAAGTATTTTTGGAAGTAGATTCTATAGTTTACATGGAAAAAGTAAATAAGCAAGAATATCCAAAAAACAGGAAGAAAAAAAAAAAGCATCAATGAGACAGGCCCAGCCAGCCCTCCCAGATACTGGAATATATTATACAGTTTCTGTAATTAAAACAGTATAATATTAGCACATGAGTAGACAATCAGATCAGTGGAAAAAATAGGAAATATAGATATAGACCCAAGTACAATGTGGAAATGTATGTATGTGATAAAAGTAGTATCTCAAATCACTGGGGGGGAAAAATAGACTCTTTCAAATCAAACATTCTCAGAACAGCTAAATAGTCCTTTGAAAACAGATAAAATTGGATATAACATCACTTAGGTGGAATTCCAGCCAAAAAAACCCCGAAAAATACTCAACGTGTATCCTCTAATGAGGAACCAATCAGAGTATCCAAATTGAAGGATATTCTGGAAACCACTGGCCTGAACTTTCTAAAAAAGTCCGTGCCAGTAAAAAACAACAAACAAAAAAGGCAGAACAAGTGTTCTAAATTGAAGGAAATTAAAGAGACTGGATAGCTAAATGCAGTATGTGATCCTTGTTAAATCCTGGGTTTATCTTTTACAAACAACAACAGAGAAGGAAAGATTCTTGGGGGACAAGTGAGGAAATTCGAATATGGACTAATAAAATTATAGTGAGATAACAATGGTGGATTCCGACTTCCTGCGTACGTCTGAAGACCCTGATGACACATTTCCTACGGACACTGCAGTCTGAGTCCTCCTCAACAGGCGCGATTGCGGCCCGCCCTCCCCCACACACAGTTGGCAGCGTCTGGAAACATTGTTGGTTGTCACAACTGGAGGAAGGGAGGGGTGGCACTGGCATCTAGTGAGTGGAGGCCAGGGGCGCTGCTAAACATTGTACGATAAACGAGACAGCTCCCATCACCCCACAACAAAGACTCATCCTGCCCCAAACGTCCACAGTGCCGCGATCGAGAAACCCAGATGCAGGAGGCTTCCCTTTTCCTTAGCGGATATCGACTGAGATGTGAGGCTGAATTCAATGAAACTGGTTTTTCGCAGGTCAAATATTGGTAATATTTCAGGCGGGAGGGTTATCATGTTCACAACTAACTCTCAAATTGTTTAGCAGAAAACACTGCACATACATGGCCCTCCGCGCGGACTCCCCTCCTCCCCGGGGACCCGAAGGTAGCACCCCTCCCGGGGCGAAGAGCTGACAGGCGAGCCTGCGCGGTGGGAGGATCCTGCGAGAGGCCACTGCGCATGCGCCGGCGGCCTGCCGCACCCACGCGGCGCTTCTGCAAAAGTTACAGACCGCCGGGTGGCCGCGCGGTGCGGTCACGCGGAGCTGCCCACCCAGTAGAGAAGAAAACTCCCGTGGGGCATCGGCTTCTTCGGGAAAGACAACGATGCTTCCCCCGTTGAAGCCCGGAGTCCTCCTCCTAGGCCATCCGCCAAGGGCTGCAGGGAGCGTGGCTCATCCTTTCGGAGCCCCTCCCAGGAAGAGTCAGTTGTGTGTGGCCCGCGGTGCCCGGCCGTCCGTTCCAGGCTGGACTCTCCAAGGTGAGTTTTCACTCTCTCTTTAGTGGATTCCCACGTCCTGTGTCTGACGAGCTGGGACAGTACGTCTCGTGACAGCACGGACCGAAAGTGCCCGGGCAGGCGCGTTCCTCCCCCGGCTCCTCGCCAGCAAGCGTGCGCCCAGATAGCATTTTGAAATACCTTCGTGTTTTTCAGCCTAGAGTCTCTTAATCAAGAAGTTGGCAGACTTTTTCTATAAAGAGCCAGATAGTAAATAGTTCAGGATTTGCAGGCCGGGAACGGACCCTGTCGCATATTTGTCTTTTTTTTTTTATTTTTTAACAACCGCGTAAAAATGTAAATACTGCTCTTAGCTGCTGCCCTTACAAAAACATGCGGATTACACTGATCGTTCACTTTACCGAGCACGGCGGCGGCCAGAGCTTCGGTCAGGCCTCCACCCCTTCCCAGGTCCGACCACAGTTTCGCAGTAAGAACTCAGGTTGCATGAGGACTGTGACCCACCAGGTGTCCTGGGCTCCACATGCCCAGCCATAGTTCACAGTCTTTTGGGTCCCTCCACCTGCACTTCGCTCCTCTTCCCTGCTGGGTGGCCAGTGGAGAGTTCCTGGCCATCAGCAGCGCCATCAGGAAACCTCCAGACCAGCAGCCACACCCTCCTTCACTCCCTTCCGGTCTGGGAGCAAAAACCAAAGTCTTTATTTTGTGAATAAATTAGTATAAAAGTAATACAGGGGTATCTCAGACAATTGTATTTTATAGCATTTTTTTCCTAGTGATAAATGTAATAAATGTTCACTCTGGTAATTTGGAAAATACTGAAAAGTTTATAGAAGAAGATAATTCTCTGTAATCCCAACCCACAAAAAATAACCCAAATGTGTATATATTCTTTTAGTCCGTTTTTTCACTGCGTACTAAAGGACAACTTACTGAACAACTAGATTTTTAAAAATATTTCCTAGTAAACTTTTGTTGAAGTACAAAATACAGAAAATAGGCAAACTACAAATGTACAGTTCGGTAAATTTTGAAAGACTAACACAGTCATAACCTTGCAGCCACGACCCAGCTCAAGAAATAGACTGTTTCTAGAGCCCTTCCTCCCCCTGCCCAGTCAGGGGCAGCTTCTCCCCAAACATAACTGCTGCCTTATCCTCAGATACCTATATAGATGAGTTTTGTCTGTTCTTGAATTTCACATGAAATGAATTATTCAGTAAATATTCTGTACTGTTTCATTTCTTTCACTCTATATTACATGTGAGATTCATCCAGGGTGCATTAACAGGTCTCCTTTCTTATTTTATGTTGTATGGCATTTAATTATATATATGAATATACCACAATTCATCCTTTATGCTGTTATTTTTTAAATTTCAGCTATATTGAGATATAATTCACATATGATACAATTTATCCATTTAAAGTGTCCAACTCAGTGGTTTTTCAGTGTATTCACAGGTAGGTGGGACCACCACCACAGTCAATTTTAGAACATTTTCATCACCTCAAAACAACTCCATACTCTAGCTATCACTGCCCTGACCCTGCACTCCATCTTTTCCAGCCCTAAGCAACCACTAATCTACTTTTTGTTTGTATAGATTTGCCGATTCTGGACACTTCCTAGAAATGGAGTCATATAGTATGATGTCTTTTGTGACTGGTCTCTTATACTTTTATTGGACGTTAATGTTATTTGCAGGTTTGGGGGTATTTCAAATAATACTGCTGTGAACATTATATTACTTACCTATATATTATATGTCCTGAAGACGCATATCTCTATTGGGATATATACCTAAAAGTGGAATAGCTTGGACATAGGTTCCGCTTAGGGTTAGCTGTATTTGATAGTGCCAAATACTTTTCAAATTTACACTCCCACCAGCACTCTATAATGAGTGTTTTCATTGCTCCACACCCTCACCACCGTTGGGTGATTCTGTGGTTTCAGTTTACACTTCTCTGATGACTAATGAAAAAGAGCATTTTCTCATGTGCTTATTAGTCGTTTGAACATCCTCTGAAGTCCCTTTTGGGTCTACTCCATTTTTGTATTGGATTGTTTGTGTTTTTCTACTTGATTTTTACATTCTAGATGTGAGTCCATTTTCATTTGAGTGCTCCAAAAAAACATCTCTTCTTAATCTGTGGCTTGCATTTTAACTATCTTCTTAAGTTTTAATGTCAGTTTTCAATTTGTATTGAAGTCTGATTTGTCATCTTCCTTTATGCTTAGTGCCTTTGCTGTTCTAAGAAGTCATTGCCTGGAAGGACCTTCTCCTCTGTTACCATCTAAAAACATAACTGTTTTCTTGTTTGAATATTTAGATCTACTATCCATGTAGAATTGATTTCGAAGTATGGTGTGAAATAAGGGTTAATTTTGTTTTCATATAGCTGTCCTGTTGACCCAGGTCCTTTTCTTGAAAAGACCATCCTTTCCCCACTGCTCTGCAGTGTCACCTTTGTCATAAATTAATAGAAACATAAATTAGTGCAGATGTTGGAATGAGTAGACAAGGACTGTAAAGTAAACATCACAAATATATTAAAGAATCTTACTAAAGATATAATAGAGGAAGAGGGAGGGGATTTCAAAAGAGATACAGATAATATTTTTTTAAAGTAAAATGGAAATCGTAGAAGTGAAAAATATAGTTATCTGAAATTATTTGGGATTGTCAATAGGTTGGGCACAAGGTCACTAGAAATGGTCCAGATTTAAGTGCACTGAGGAAAAAAGTGGATTTTTTGAAGAAGAAGAGTGTCCCTGAGCTGACATCTGTGCCAGTCTTCATCTATTTTGTATGTGGGATGCCGCCACAGCATGGCTTGATGTGTGGTGTGTAGGTCTGCACCCAGGATCCAAACCCACGAACGCTGGGCTGACAAAAGTGGAGCTGAAGAGCTTACCACTATGCCACCGGGCCTGCCCCGAAGAAGCAGTTTTTAAATAAATACAGCATTGATGAGTCATGGAATAGGTATCAGGTGGTCTAACATACATGACATTGTACTTCCAGAGGCAAGGAGAGAGAATATGGGGCAGAAAAATATTTGAAAAAATATTTACAAAAACTTTCCAAAATTGATCAAGTATATTTTATCTGGGATGTTTGTTTACTTGTTGTCACTGGAGAGTAGATCCCAATAAGCTCGCCTGCTATGAATGGAATCTATAAGTTAGTGTAAATAAAGTTTTACATCTACCGAATGAGCAGCAGGGCATTTTAAAGTTGCACAAAATGTGGAAAAACTACCTTGTTGAGTTGAACTGTCCAGAGCATTTTTGGACTTTTAATATAAATGTTGCCTCCCCACTAGAGGTCTGTAGTACCATCCCAGTCATAGTGATGAGGATCGAGGCTGCCCTGGGGAGAAGCCCAAGGCTTTCTGCCCTACATACCATCTATATCATCCTTCAGGAAGCATAGGACGTCCTGACCTGATCGACCTGATTCTTATCCATAGTTACAGGACCACCCCATAACCAGACCCCACCTACACTGATACCATTTTAACGACTTTTTTTTTACATGATCTTTCCTTTGTCTTGTAAAGAAATAACTCACCTATCTATGCCTCATAAATTTAGCTCATCACTGCCCGTGGATGGGTCCTGTCCCAGTGCTGCAGCTCTTTACTGCCCGTGGGTCCTGTCCCCTTGCTACTCCATGCTATCCTCTGAATAAAAGAGCACTACTACCAGACCTTGAGAGTCCAAGAAATCTTTCTTTCAACTCCTCGGCTCCCGAAGCCCACATCAATAGTGATACCCAGATGTCTTCAGAGTTTTTCCAGATATCTCCTCAGTGCACAGCATGGCCCTTTCCCCAGCCCCTTTCTCACCTCACCTCCCAGACAGAGTTCACGTCTCCAACCACGCTGGCCTCTCTCCATCTCGGGTTTTTGGGATTGTTTTCCCTCTTCCTGAGTGCTCCTCATATCCATGTGTGCTTTCTCCTGCTCAGGTCTTTGTTCATGGGCCAGTTTCTCGGTGAGCCCTGTAGATGAAAGAAAACAAAGCAAAAACCGTGCACATACTTTCCTCTACTCCTAGTTTACTTTTATTTATGGCATTTATATGAAATGCTGTGTATTTGAGTTATTAATTTGCTTTCCCCACCAGAAGGGGAGAGGGGAATTTACCAGTTTTGTTCTCTGTAGTGTCTTCTATACCTTGAATGACTAAAAAATTATAATTGTTAACGTTTTTCTCAGGGCTGGCATGCCGGCAAGCTTAATGTATTCCTGAAAGCCCCCTATATCTTTCAGGGCATTGCTTCAGTTTTTCATGACTAAGAAAGCCCTGCTAGTATTCCAGTAATTTTTACATTTTTTAAGGTGTGTTTGAGTTTCTTAGAAAAAAGTCTTACAGCACTAAAAACTCCAGCTTTTTACCAAGGAGAGTAAGAAATGTGATATTGTGGTTTCCAAAGCAACAGAAAGCTTTACCTGGTTAAACAGACGGCAGCTCCTCCTTGTTAAATTGAAGCATCCAGCCAAACAGCCAAAGGCTCCTCAGGAAGGAAAACGGCTTAGAGCTGTCATGAAAGAAATTTGCCTATTCAATTAGAATCTAATTTGTACCAACTTTTTTTTCTTCAGGCCATCAGGCTTCAGGATGGATGATGAACTTTCAAAAAGGAAAAAGATGGAAAATCGTCGAAATTACCATAAACTGTGCTGCCAGCTGACTAGGTGTTTCTTTGTAGCACGTGCAGAGTCAAGGCAGATTGTATTCCTGCATTATATAACCTACCAGCAACCTACTTACCTCCTGTCTTAATCAAGGTTATTCTTGAAAGCAGAGCCTGAGACAGAGGTAGCTGCATGCTCTTTGGGAATGTGATCCTAAGGAGCACGAATGAGAGAGGGGAGTGCAGGGAGCTGGGGGGGCAGAGAGTCAGGCAAGACAAGGTCGTGTTATCACGTGGTCCGCTACTGTTGTGGTTACTTAGCGCAGAACCTCCTCAGGATTCTTATTAAACTTTATCTCAGAACTGGCTGCCCGAGGGACGAACAGGGGAAGCATTTCTCTGTACTGTGTGCTGAGGGCTGCTCCCATGGGACGTTAATTCCCCCATCCCTATGGGTTGCAAATACAGGAGAGCCTCCTGGTACCAGAGCGTCACACAGTGCCGCATCAGAGAAGCCTGGGGACAGGAAGCTCGGTTCTTGGTCCCTGAAGGGCAGCACTGTCTGCACAGAGCAGGGTGAAACCGGCCCAGAACTGTCCACTAGAGCTGTGGCTGGACTCGGAGGTTGAAGAGATCTGCAGCGGGGCGCACGAGGCAGCTTATAAGCCTCCGGAATGTGCTATCAGCCTTGTCTAGATCTCTTTCCTCGCTTCCTCCTATAATCAAACTTTCAGGGTCCAGCACAAGAGTGGCAGAAGGGTTAGATAGGGAAGTTAAATGTGTTAGAAGATGTACGTTACTAACAGTTGTGACCTTGAGCAATGTTTGTAAGAAATAGAAAGTGACACTAGAACTGGGAAAATTAAAAATGATTCTACTTGAAACATGGGACCTTTGAGTAGAGATAGTAGATATCTTCTAAACTCATGTAATCTCAGAAGCAATTATGAATTTTTGGAGAAAAATGGAGAAATAAAATTAACCATTTCTTATATGTCTCTATGAGCTTTATAAATCAACGTCATTAACTTTTCTCAAGATTTCCCAAGATATTTCCCATCTCAAGTACCCCACTGTCAAACACTCTTGATACGGAGCTTATAACCAATGAAGAGAAAATTGGTAGAAACAGAGGAAGAAAAACATTGGGATAATTTACATCACATAAAGCATTGGCATTAATATTGGTTGGAATAGGGGAACCTGAATGCTGTGACTTGGGGTTCCTCTGTGAGGTCCGTGCTCCCTGGAATAGTTTTCTCTCTGCCTGCACCCCTGTGATGTCATCCTCCTCCTCTCTTGCTTGGTCTGGAATCACCACAATAGGATAAAACCTTTGAGTTAGTCAATTTGGTATGCCTTGGGCTCCGGCTATTTGCTATATATTGGTGCTGTACGTATGAATAAGACGATATAAAACATCCAAAACTTTCAGAATACATAGTTTTTTAAGGTACCCTCAGAACATTTACCAAAACCGACCATATGATTGATCACAAATCATCTCAACAAACTTCAAAAGATTGAAATTTCAAGGGCTGGTCAGGTCGCACAGGGGTTAGGTTCACATTCTCCGCTTTGCAGCCCTGGGTTTGCTGGTTCAGATCCTGGTTGTGGACCTACGCAGTGCTTGTCAAGCCATGCTGTGGCAGGCATCCCACATGAAAAGGAGAGGAGGATGGGCACAGATGTTGGCTCGGGGCCTGTCTTCCTTGGCAGGAAGAGGAGAATTGGCAGCAGATGTTAGCTCAGGGCTAATCTTCCTCAAAAAAAAAAAAAAAAGAAAAGAAAAGATTGAAATTTCATAGAGTATGAATTAACCCAGAAATCAATACTTAAAGATTAAAAATTTCTCAAATGCTTGTAATTTAAGGAACATAGCGCTAATGATCTGTGAGTAAACTATAAATCACAGTGCAATTTAGAAAATATTTTGAGATGAATTATAAAGAAAATATATCAAAACTTGGCAGATGCCATGAAAGCAAATGCTTATGGGAAATTTATAGCTCTAAATACATATATTAGAAACTTTACCAAAAGATTGACTATCCGTGTTCCACGAAGCCAGGAAAAAAGTTGTGGGAAGCAGCTTCTCAGACATTGGACAACTGCCACAAAGGATGATCAGTGAGGGAGGCGAGCCAGCTGACCCTACACTTGCCCTGCCTTCTGGGGTAAGCGCTGGAGGACATTGCGGGAGCAGGGGCTTTGGCAGGCCAGAGCAGTCTTGCTGAGCTGAGGAGACGAAGATTGCGGTTGAGTGAGACTGAGATGCCGAGTATCAGCGAGGACGAAGGTATATGGAGAAAAAAATTCCAAAAATCTACACACCAATCCTTTAGTGTCCATTGCTGAGCACTAAGCTTAATTCCCAAAACTAGCACGAGAATGGGCAACATTACTTTCCATCCAGCCATACTGGACCATCCCCACTGAGAACTCCAGACATTCACTGGAGGTCCGAGGAAGGTTACACCTTAGGTAAAAAGCAGGGATAAACTAGCCTGATAGTAAAATCTACGCTAGACTTGACCCCTAAAAAAGCTTAAAAACAAGCCTCGATTATGAAGCTGAGCCACAAGTATCAAACTACCTGGCAGAACAAAGTCCAAATTCTTTCGTTCAGGTCCTCCAAGAAGCACATGCAAAAAGGATTAAGTTTACGAGAGATTTATTTGGGGACACGCCTATGGACACTGAAATAGAGAGGAAGTCAGAGGAAGCAGAGAGTCTTCAGGCCACGTATCATGTCTGACCCCTTTGAAGAAAGAGGGAAGGAAGGAGGGTTGAGCAGCAAGAGTCTCAGACTGCAGCACAATTCCAAGAAAGTCTATGGTCAGGCTGATGAAGAACCCTCCAGCCCAAGTTGACCATCAGAGGAGTATCCTACCTCACAGGAATGGGCCTGCCTTAGTACACCTGCTCTGCTCACGTTCTGATGGGAACAACCCATGGGAACTGTAGCCCTGGCATGAAAATATCCATGGATTCCGAGAGCAGTAGCTGGGGCCCTCAGTCAGTCAAGCTCCCCTCAGCAAGAGATCTGGTGGTCATGGCTATTACAGTCCACCCCTTGTGCTGCATAGCTCTGCTCAGGGAGCAAGTCCTCCATGGTTCCCGTGGGGTACCTCTCTTCCTGAGAAACACTTAGAAAAGGGAGGTTAGTAGGATGAAGTGCATTCCCTGTCACTGCAGTTGATCCAAGGGCTGCAAGTGGTCCTCATCTCCTCCTCCAATATCCCATTTTGGATTCTTCTCACACTTGCCAATCACCCAGTGGTTTACCTGATGATGTGGTGCAAACGGTCATTCCTGAGAGTCTGAACCCTTAGTAATCATGCCCTTCTTAGGCTGGGTTTGCCATATATGGCCGTTTGTGTCGGTTCACAGTTCTAGTGGGGCAAGAGAGCACCAGGAGACACCAAGTGGATCACGTTGAGATCCACACATATCCCTCCCTGTCCCATTGTGTAGAAGCAGCCTGACCTCCTGCTCACAGTGGTCAATTTCTCTGTAAATATGGTGATTCCTCACCTGCACGCCCCTAGACACAAGGAGTACAAAGTGCCCTAGTGGCAACCATTTCTTGTAGCTCAGTTGGACCCTGACTGTGCTCCTTGACAAGAGCATGCCCCTTTTTGGGAACCAGGACCTTTCAAGTTTACAAAGGGCAGAGTTGCAGGGCAGGAAGCACAAATGCTTCCAATAATGTCATCAGGAGTGTTATAAATGAGGCCATTCCTTTTGCCAACACATTGCACCCATGTATCCTTAAAGATGACAACCCATGCTTTCAGAATGTTGCCTCAAAGTTCATACTTTAGCTGTGTCTTTAGAAGACCATTCCACCATTCCGTGAGGCTGGTGTCATGGATGAGGCTGCAGCGTGGTGTAGTATGTGATAAGACCAGGGCGTTCCTTTGTCATGAGCCCTCTCTCGCACCTTCACCACCATGAAGTCGCTGGATACTATAGCAGTCCTTTTCGTGGTGCTGGCTGAGGCTCTGCAGGTAGAAAGGCAAACCCATACCTGGATTAGGTTCTGTCCCTGTGAGGACAAACTACTGGCCCTTCCGGGATGGAAGAGGCCCATTACAGTCAACTTGCCACCAAGTGACCAGTTAATCTTGCGGAATAGTGTCATATCAAGGGCTCAGTGATGGTCTCTGTGGCTGACAGGTTAGACATTCAGAGGCTGCAGTAGCTAGATCAGCCTTAGTAACTGAGAGTCCACGTGTTGGGCCCATACATAACTTCCAGCTCTGCCGCTGTAGCTACTCCATTCATGTGCCCATCATGCCAGTTCAGAGTGTCTGATGACAAAGCCTGACCAACCTCAGCTGGCCAAGACATTCTGTTTATTTGGTTGCTAAGTGCCCTTCCTTGACGGATGCTTTCTGGGGGGTGTTAATGTGTGAAACAAAAATCTTCACACTCTGTCCACTCCCATATGTCCATCCACATACCTCTACACCAGACTTCCTTGGCTCCGATTGTCCAGTCCTTTTCCATCCAGGCTTTTGAACAGATGGCCAAGCCATTAGCCACTGCCCAGGAAACAGTACATATTCTCACCTGGAACAAGTCCTCTACACAAAACAGATGCCCGGGTACACCACTCACAGTTCTGCTTATTAGAAAGATTTGCCCTTTCCACTGTCCTTCAGGGCCACTCCTGGATGTAGCTATAGTGTAGCCAACTGTTTCTGATGCTCTTTCCTGATTGGGATTGAGAAGAACACATTCACCAGATCAATGACCCCATGCTGTGTACCCGAGCTCTTCTTAGTCTCTAGTAATGAGCAATACCACATCTGCACAGGAGCTGCAGTCAGGGCAAACACTAGGTTACACCTGCAGTAGTCTAAAGTCATTCTACCCAGTATCTTCAAAGCCCAGACTGGGAAAGTAAATGGAGAAACGATGGGGACCACCAATAAGCTCCACCTCCCCCACCCCAGCCAGATGTTTATGAATTGTTATCTTGGCTTGGGTGAGGAAGAGTTTCAGAGGTTTCCATTTGGCTATCCCCATTATGATAGCTCTTACCCTGTGGGCCAAAGGCTTTATGTGTATGTTGCAATCATTTCTAACCATACACTGAGGCACTGTGGACATGACCCCTTGTAGGTCCATGGACTCAGTGTCCACTGTGAGCCAGACTTTAGCTACCACAGGACTTGGTCCCCATGACCCCCAAATTAAGAGGGGGTCCATGATGTTGCTTTGGGTTTCCAGGTATCAATGTCAACTCACCCTACTTCCAACAGTCCTTGAAATGTCTGGATATTCCCCTTTCTCACTGTACAGTCACCCTAGTATTTGGCCATACTTCCATCTAGGGAAGAACTTGGTAATTCATAACACTATGTGCGTGCCACTGTATACCAGAGTCGTTCCTCTGACGAACCTGGCCACTCTTCCAGTGTGGGTTCTGTATCTGAAAATTGCCTCAGGTCTGGGAACTAAGCAAGGGATCGTGATTTTTCACTGGGGCCAATGTCCTCAGCCTCTTCCTTTTCCATTTTTGCCTTACTGATTATAGATGTTAAGCACCATCCTTGTTCCTTACCCATCTATTTTTGACTGTAGGGTATTATGTTTAATAATCATCTCCCAAACACCCTGAGGGTCAAGCCCCCTTGACTGCCCCTCCAACTTTACCAGTTGTTACAGTAATTATGGCCTCTTAGCTTTTGGTAAAGTACCAGTCCTCTATGACTTCAGGGCCCATCACTCCCAAGTGACATTAACAAGCAATCAGCCCTGGTCTAAAGAAGAGAGACACCAATGAACCTGTGATGCTCATGCCCTCTCTCAGGCACATCTTGGTGGCCTTAGTGAATCATGTGTCTTCTGGGCCCTGCTTTGGAACAAAATCATGTGGTGGATTTTTCTAGTCGCCTAATATATCCACTCCAGCATGACCACTTCCCTCAGCCTCTTTATTGCTGCTCCTGCCATTTACCAGGACAACCTGGACTTTTCCACTTCACTTAGTGTTGACCATAACTTTATCAGGCTTCTAAGGGCTACCCTATCAGTGAATTTGGCCCATTCCCTGGGGTTGTTTGCTAGAATGATAAATCCTGTTCCCAATAAAGTGCTCCTAAATAAATCAGTTCTTGTTTTTCTAGTCTTACATTCTGGCCCCCTAAATAAAGCACCTTCAAAAACCAACCCTAGGAATATTCCCCTGGCTCTTGGTGGTACATGCTATTTCTTGCAGCTCCTTCAGCGTATAAAATTTTTCTTCCCTTATCCAGCCCAGCACTTCTCTATTGAGGTTATGCTGGATTTAACTCTAGTCGTCTGCCTGGCAGCCAGGAAAGAAGACGAGGCCCCTCATGAGAAGGCACATAACTGTTGCCTTGCCAAGGAGGGGCCTTTGCGGTATCTTCCACCAAAGGGGAAGTCAAAAGCTTTCCATAAAGTACTATTCATTGTGGAATTCTTCCAACCATTTAAGAAGAAAAAAATACAAGCTTAATTTTCCTACTGAATAGGAAAACACAAATACTTCCCAACTTGTTTTAGGAGATGGGCATAATTTTGATATCAAAACCTGACAAGGACATTACAAAAAAAGGAATAGTAGAAATAATAAAAAGGCATTATAGTTGGAGCCAAAATAAAAGATGGAGTGTCAAATCAGAGTCAAAGACTCACGGGAATAAGAGATTTTATCCAGCATAAAGTTTTGCTAATAATCTCGAGAATACATGCAATCAAGAGGTGCAGGCAAGGCAGAGAGAAGCCCTGAACACCGTCCGTGGCCCCCAGGTCCTTCCTCTTGCATTGCATGAGCTATTGAGCCAAGCTGGAAGGATGCATTCTCTAAGTGAGGTCACCTCACACAACATGGAGAATGTTAGGTTATGACACTTACCCATTTTATACCCAGGTAATTACATAACTTACATGCTTTTTCCTGGGAGCCATACCCCATACATTGATAAATTCTGGTTTTGTTTACCATAGTCTATCCTAAATCTTGGACATCCTGCTAAAAGTACTTCATAGATAAGGACTCACCTCCTAGCAATTCATATTACCTTATTTATATGAAGTCTGTTATCAATATGTTTACAGGGAGATTAGCCTCGGTTACCTGCCTTCTTTCTTTCCTGGGAACGTCTCCCAAGACATTTCCAGGAAAGAAATTAATTGGAGGCTAGCTACTTAACTCTTTCCCACTCAGAAGCCAATAAATTTTACAAACACAGAAGCTAAAATACTAAATAAAATATTATCAAATAGAATCTGCAATATGTGAAGAGGCTAATACCTTATGACAGTGGTTTAACATTTGAAAATTAATGCAATTCACCATGTAACAAAATAAATGAGAAAAACCATATGCTAATTGATGCAGAATAAGCAATAGACTAAACACTCGTTAAGATTATAAATTATCAGCAGACTAGAAATAGAAGGGAACTTTCCTAACCTGATAAGGATATCTACTAAAACCCTACAGCCTACATAATACTTACTGGTAAACCATGGATTCCTTTCCTGCAATACTGGGATTAAGGCAAGGATGTTCATTCTCATCACTTCTGTTCAACATTGCACTTGATGTCCCAGCCAGGACAGTGAAAGAGACAGAGGGGGAGAAGGAAGACAGGAATATATATGAGAAAGGAAAAAATAAAATTGTTACCTCATGATTGTGTATGTAGAAAATCTGAAATAATCTATAAATAAACTATTAGAATGACTGAATTTAGCAAGATCAACATATCAAATGATGCAGTGTCACTCCATCAAATCAATTGCATTACATTGCATTACACATCCTTCTACTGGATCGATTAGACAAATTAAAATATTTAAAATTTACAATAGTATCAAAAGCATCAAATATCTAGAAGTAAATCAATTGTAATATTTACAATTTTTCTACACTGAAAACTATAAAATGCTAAGAGAAATTAAAGAAGATTTAAATAAATGGAAGTAAAAACAATTTCGATGGAAGAAAGATTCAATATTTTAAAGATCGATATTTTTAATTTGCTCCAAATTTATCTATAAAGTCAATGTAATACCAATCAAAATTCCAGCAGGTTTATTTTTGTGGAAACTAACAAACTGAATTGAAACTGTATATGGAAATAGAATGTACCTAGAATAGCCAGAACAGTCTTGAACAAGAATAAGCTGGAAGGCTTACACTACCAGATGTCAAGACCCACCATAATGCTACAGAAGTTAAGACAGGTGGTATTTGCACAAAGATAGACTAATAGACTCAGGGAATAGAAAAGAGGAATAAAACTATGGCTATTTTTCTCTAGAGGCAAAAGCTTTATTCCTACCCCAGCACCTATCTGTCATCCAAGCTCATCCCGTCACTCAAACTAAACCATAGGCTTCGTGCCTTGGAGAAGAGAGGCCACAAACAAATTCATCAAAACAAACATGCCAAAGAAAGGTTAGCTACTGGCGTCTGAGTTTCCAAGAACCAAAATCAAAGCATAAAAGTTGGGGTTCAAGGGATACTCATCTTATCAATCTCTTCCATGCCCTACCTCCTCCAAACTCACTCAAAGGAAGAAAGAAACCTCAGCACTAAGTGAGACGAAAAGAAGTCACAGTTGGAGAGAAAGCAAGAGAATTGTCTCCTGCTGAGGGTTTCTGAAGAGGGCTTCGGTATTCCAAATGAGAGCATGAAAGAACCCCCAGAAAAAGTGTATGCGATCTAAGAATGGAGAGGCCAGTGCTGCTTGTCTCGTTATCCTGAGAAAGTTCCATAGTGACATTTTGACACTGCGGTATTAGAAATTGGGGCAGGAGTGCAGTGACGGTCCTGGATGGAAATGTAGGCATCTCATCAGATGCCAGAATGGAGGGTAGTATTGTGAAGCCTGAAAGGACGTTGTTCATCTCAGTTGATGCCAGCTTTGAACAGATGCCAATCAAGAATCAGATGTATGCCTAAGGCCATGACAGGACTTAAGTCCCCTGGAGCTTAGCTGCACGGCTAGGTGGAAGAGATGTTGATTAATTTTAAATACAATGTCTACATTTACTTGGAAAATAACTACAGTTAAGGATTTGGGGCGGGGGGGGGGTGTGTGCACACACGTGCCACTAGGCACAATAAGAGCTTATGAAATAAATTAGGTTCAGTTATGGAAAAATAAAGCCATTTTTCCACACACCTATGTGACTTGCAAGCGCACAGCTAATAGAGCAACAGCAAAGTTTTCAAGCAGGACTGAAGGACAGGGGAGCCTGGAGCAAACCATCTGTATTCAGTTCTTTTCACACAGCCTGGGAGGCACGGTAAGATTAGGGAGACATTTATCCAATCACGTTCTGTGGAACACCAGTTCCATAAGATATGAATTGATGTAAGGAGAGAAACAAAGTTGGAAGGTTTCTTCAGTGCTAGATTCTCAAAGCCATTCATATGCGAATACTTAGTGCAACTCTCCAAAAGAGCTGATTTGATCTGGCTCATGGGGCAGCATTGGGATGTTCTGGCCAGCTGTCCCTTCGGGGAAGGACTTGCTCCTCATTTACTGCGAGTACTGTAGCAGGCAGCCTGCAGCTGCCAGCTTTCTTTGGGAATTGCCTCAGCTGCAGAGAAGTGCCTCACCTAAGGCGTCACCCCTTCATGGGGTTGCCTGTATCCAATGACCCATCCGTGCAAGGTTACCAAGTTGTTCTCTTGCCCATCTCAGGACAACTCTGAAGGTTATTCCAACTCCAGAGCTCCCCATGGCGTTGGCCAGGGCTGGTCTTGGACCAGCATTACGACTCAGCTTCTCCCTCTACCCAGTCCTACTTCTTCCCCTCTTTTCTACAAGTGTTCGTCCCAAGAGTACTTCTTAATAAACATCCTGCAGATTAAACTACATCTCAGAGTCTGCATTCTGGAGAACCCGGTCTGAGATGCCCCACTTCCCAATTCTGTTTGCCCCCCAAAGCCTTTTTTCACAGAGTACCTAACAAGCAGAGGGTTTAAGAAACACACATTCTGGATGCAGGTAAGTACAGGTATGAGAACAGGTAAGTACTTGTGTGGGAAGCCGGGGAGGGGTGCCTGGGACTTGAACACCAGCCCATGAATTCCTTTGAAATTTGAAACCAGCTCCATTTTTTGTTGTTGTTAGGGGAAGATTCACCCTAAGCTAACATCTGTTGCCAATCTTCCTCCTTTTCTCTTCCTCATCCCTACCTCAGCCCCAAAGCCCTAGTACATAGTTGTGTATAGTTGTAAGTTCTTCTGGTTCTTCTATGTGAGACACCACCACAGCATGGCTACTGACAGACGAGTGGTGTGGTTCCAAACCCTGGAACCAAACCAGGGTCTCCAAAGCAGAGACCAGAAAACCCTAACCACTAGGCCAGCAGGGCTGGCTCAAAACCAGCCCAATTTTGAGGTGTAACTCTAATGCTTAAAGTGCAACAGAACTCGTTACCCATTGAGGCAGATGGGAAAGATCTAAATATAATATGACCTATGCAAATAAATTTTCTTCTTCCTGTAAAAATGCTTACATCTCTAAGGTCATCAGTGGTGTTGGATAAAATGCACTCATTTCTGTGTGAAAAATACAAATATTTTGCATTCACAGCTGCCTTTGGATCTTTAGTAGGAGAAGAAAAGGGAAAAAAATGAAAGCCTTCGAAAATCTGTTTCCAAGAAATAAACACTGGGCAGTAGGATGTCCACAAACTGAAAAATCTTCAGAACTGGAAAATATCCAAAAAAGTCCACTGGATGATAACATGCTTAACTTGTTAAATATTTGTGTTTGGCAAACCACTGACTAATATCATTTCAAGCTGTAACTGTATTACCAAAAAAAAAAATGGAGTGAATATTTTTTACAAATGTTTGAAATAATCATTTTTGTATTTTAACATTACTTTGAAATAAGGAGCTTGCCTAAACACCTAAATGATCAGAGACAGTGAGCTATCAGACTGCATGATGAGCATAGAGCAATTCCCAAATACCGTGAGTTGCGTGCAGCCTGCACAAATGTGGCTCCAGGAGGAGTCTGCTTCAGCTCACTTGAATAAGCTACTGTCTATGGCTCACAAGGGTCCCGTTCTTAATGAGGTGGTGCGTAGCGGCAGCACACTGTGAATCCACATAGCAGATGGCAACACTGTCGAGTAGGCTGGCAGTCTGATGTCTAGCCACCAACTGGCAGCAATCATTATTAAACTGATTCATGTGCCCTGGGAAAATCTTCCTAAGAGTCTTAGCAAATGTGAGCAGTGAGAAGCCAATGATCTCCCATTTCTAACTTCTATGACTGTTACCTATATTTTTAAAAATATTATTCCCCAAGGCAATCCACACAAAGAAATAGCAGGATGTGTGAACTGGAGGCCCCGTTCATTTCCTATATACTCATGTACCTTTAAACATGATAGCTATGATTTCTCTGTTTGGTGAATAGCTTTTACTTGAAGGAAACAGCTTTATGGCGTTGACCCTCTGGCCTTACGGCAAATATTCAATGACAGGCAAGCACGCACAGATTCTCTCAATAAAAGTTTCATGTAAATGGTATTGTGAATCTAATAACAACGTATTCTGTCTCACATAATGCAGCAATGACCTAAATTGCTCATGGTCCTGCTACCTCAGGCAGGAGCTCATCCCTGGGTGAAAAGCTTGCTATTCGCACTCTTGGTTAGGAAGGCAGATGAAGAGAGCCACTAGCCTTAGAAAACTGTTCTCATCTCAGTCACACACACAAAAATCTTGAAGGTATTCATATTTAAAATTCTGTCTTTACAAATCAGAATGCTAAGCAAATAGCATTTTTTCTTTTCAAATGTTGAAAGGATCTGTTGTTTGTCACCAATAAAGCCAATTTCTATATCTCCATATATTAATAAAGACTTAAGGCTTTTATTGAAAAATAAACAAACCCATGCTTCATTCACATACAAAATACTTGCACTTAAACTTAAAAAAAAAATCCTAGCTGTTCTCTAAATCTTCATCAAATTTGCTTTCTAAAATCAAGATACTATGTATTTCTCTTATGTCGTGCTAATAACAACAAGGAGAAAACACTACGGTCAAATGTCAGCTATTCCACATGTTGTAATCACAGATTTTACTATACATTCTTTTTATGGTAATTTTTTAATGGAAACAGTTTTAAACCTTTTTCGAAGTGTTAAAATCTCTCTGAATGGATTCTCTTTGGCTCTAGCAATTTGATAAGCCAACTCAGGCTGAAATATCATTTATGACTTCTAGAGAGAATTGTAGTATCCTGTGTCAAACATGAGGGTGATTCTTTTCCAAAGGTAGAGACCCCGGCCCCGCCAATGAAGCTCCATAGCAAGCTCACACACCCTCTCTCCAATCTCCCAACATTTTCCCCCAAACAAGACATCAAATGCCAGAAGTCATCATACATTGAAATTTGAGACCAAAAAAAACACAAATCAATGAGAGATTTACTCAAATTTGCTTGTCTCATGGTTATTTTACAAGAAATAAATTAAACCAATGTTAGAAGATAAGATGTCCATATCTTGTTCTACATGGGACAAGTGCCATGTACTGAAAGAAGGCTGAAAATGGTGGCAGACGAGTTCCTTAAAATGGCCAGAATCTCTCAAAATATTGAAGAACTTAGACCACCAAGTTATGTTTTTATCAAACATTATAAAATGCTAGATATTAGGCAAACAGGATGATGAATGTTTGTCCTTGGGTATTAGGCTCCTTCCGCTCAATGGTATGGATAAAAGAAAACCAGCAATGAGTAGGCTAGTTCAAAGGGCATATTTCCAGGTATTCTGATACATGATAAAGACTTGAAAGTAAATAGGCATACTGATAGCAGTAGTACTGATGCTCAATTTGAGTGAGTCAGCCACGTCACCGAAAGATCAATATTGTTGGGGGTTTTTTTTCAGTGAGGAAGATTGGCCCCGAGCTAACATCTGTGGCAGTCTTCCTCTATTTTGTATGTGGGATGCCACCACAGCGTGGCTTAATGAGCGGCATGTAGGTCCACACCTGGGATCCAAACCTGCAAACCCCAGGCTGCCAAAGTGGAGCATGTGAACTTAACCGCTATGCCAGTGGGCCAGCCCCAGGATGAATATTTTTTAGAACAAGAGAGTTCTAGTGATCATGAGCTAGGGATGCTGGAAATTCGTTTTTTAAAATTCCCGTGTACCAAGTAGTTTTCTGTTCTGCTGCCCTTCACTAAAGCCGCCCTTATCACAGACACCAATGGTGTCCATCTGGCCAGAATCAAAGTTCCATTCTCAGGCTCTCGCTCACTCTAACTCTCAGAGGTATTTAACGCAATTGACCACTACCACCATCTTGAAACAGTTTCCCAGCTTGGTTTCTTGATTTCTAGGACAGCAGTGCCCCTGCCTGGTTTTCCTGCTCCCTTACTGCAGTTCATTGCCAGTTTCCTATTTAGCTCCTTATCAAAATCCTGACCTTTTGACATCTGAATATTCTTAGATATTCTGCTGGGTACACTCTGATCTCCGAAGAACTTCGACATTCTGCTGTGTACACTCTATGAGGTTAGGGACTTTGTGTGTCCTGTTTTCTGCACAATGTCTGGTACGTGATGGACACTCAAATATTTCTTGAAGGAATGAATGAATACTGGAACACCCTGCCTAGTTTGAATAGATGAGTGTGAGTACAATGATGATGACCCAGAAATTAAATAGTTCCTAACATTCTTTCACTGAAGGAGGTAGAAATATCATAATCCTTGTCTTTTTAGAATAGGAAATTGAGGTTTTGATAGTTCAGTTAACTTCGCCCATAACATGCAGCTTCTAAGGGTCAGAGCTGAGACCTGTCCTCCTGCTGCCCAAGCCCTGAGGCCGTGCTCTTCACTCAGTGCTGTACTTAGTGATAAGTCCATGAGAAAATGAGGAACAGGAACCCTAGTTCAGCTTGTGTATCTCCTGGTCCTCTGCTATAACAATACAGTCTTGAAGTTGGTGGCTCTGATGAGCGCAGAACTACAAACGCTATTTTTCTCACATCCAAAAGGAAAAGGACTGGGCCGGCCCTGGTGGCCTAGTGGTCAAGTTTGGCGTGCTCTGCTTTGGCAGCCAGGGTTCAGTTCCCGGGTGCAGACCTACACTGCTCTGTTGGCAGCCATGCTGTGCTGGTGACCCATGTACTAAAAACAAAAACATAGAGGAAGATTGGCACAGATGTTAACTCAGGGCAAATCTTCCTCAGCAAAAAATGAAAGGAAAAGGACCTGTCTCCTTATCTGTAAAATGGAGATGAAAATACTATAAGTCTACCTTCTGTAGATTGTTATTTTCAGGCCAAGATAATAGATATGCAAAATATGAATCACCATATAAAAAATAGAGATGATTTCCATTCATTAATTATTACTACTGTAAAGTACTAAAAGAAGAGCTGAAGTGGGAAGGCAGAAAATCTCCTTATCGACAGGGACAGAGTAGAGGAGTAGAAAGGAGACGATCAAGAAAGAGCTAGAACGTCCCTCACTTACCTAACTCAGATGGTTAGGGAAATGGAGGGAAAGAGTGGTAATGTTGCCAGTTCCTGTGTGAAATATAATGAACACCCACTGCACAATAACAGAATTAAAACTTCATTAACTTAGCCATACTATATAAGTTGTAACAAGAAAGAAAATCACAAGGACAAAAGTCTGCTGATGCTGTGAAATAAAACTGGCAATTCTGCAGTTAACTTATTTTGTACCTGTGTGGTTTTACCTTCCGCTGACTCCAGAGACATTACAATTAGCGTATCCCAGGGGTCACTGCAGATAGAGGAGGCGGGGATTGTTAGGTTAACGAGGCAGCACAGAGGAAGGCAATCCTGTGACCTCCTGGTCCTCAGAATATACAGATCTTTAAACTGTAGTCAGGTAGCACAGCTAGGAATACTCCCAAAGTTCCCTTTCACCACTAGATTCTAGGTTGTAACATTTAATTATTACAGAAAGTGTTGACGAGGATCAACTTAAATTTTGGGACTTGCCTAAAAGTTTTACTAAGGGAGCCTTCTTCCTTTGTTAGCAATATAGTCATCAAATCTCCATTAGGGAAATGAAGGCCTGTCAGTGCAGATGCCGAGATTCTGTGGGCATGTTTGTGTCTCCACTGTGGACATCACACAAGACGTTTCCCTTAGTGCACTAAAAGGATTTCTGAACCCAAAGAGTGTGAAGGCACGGCCTAGCGGGAAGAGCCTTGGAGTCAGTCAGACCCATACTTAAATTTTAGTTCACATACATAGCAAACACAAGACTCAGCTTCAGCCTCAATACGCTCATTATTTAAATGAATATAGACCCTCATAAGTGTTGAAGATCCATGATGATATATGTAAAGGGATTGGATTGCCTGGCAGAGTCAGTTTTCAATAAAGCATGGCTATTATTATTACCAAAGTTGTCAATCAGTGGAATGGTAATACCAAAATTAGCTGTGATTTTATTTTCACTTGGTTTTTGTTGTTGTTTTCATGAGAGATCCATATGTGTGTTTACATAGAACCTATTCTAGAGGTTTAGGAATTCATGTAACAATCACCTCCCAGTTCTCTTTTCACTTTAAGTATTAATTAATGGACTCAAGGAACATTAACTAAGTGCCTACTATGTGCTAAGAACCATGAGTCTAGGGTCTAGGGAAGATACAAAAATAAATATAAATGACTCAATTCCAGAGAACAATAATTTCAGGAAGAAAATAAGCATCACAAAAGAGGGATAAATAAAATATTGTGGGAATCCAGATGGCATGACTTTAATGTGCAAAGGAATCTGGGAAAGCATCCTGAAGGAAGCAGTATTTGATCTGAGCCTTAAAGTAAGCACAGAATTTAGATATGCAGAGGTTGAGGAGGAGGTAGACAAATGAACAAAGAATTCATTCACTTCAAAACCTTCCCATCGCTCTGTTGCCCGGAGATCAGCCCTCGTGGTGCCTGCACTCCGGTGATGGACAGTACAGCTGTGTGACAGTGAAGTGAGGTGAGTGAGAAACAGGTAGTGGTTCAGGATGGCCAAAGGGAAGAGTGCTTGATAAATCTGCAACCAGATCATGGAAGGCTTTAAATGCTGGGGTAAAATATTTGGACTTTATTCAAGCTTTTTGGAAAGAAATTTCAAGAACATTAACTCTATATTGAAGTTAAAAGCAAAAGATGGGGGGCTGGCCTGGTGGCATAGTGGTTAAGTTCACACGTTCTGCTTTGGCGGCCTGGCCTGTGCTGGTTCAGATCCCTGGTGTGGACATGGCACTGCTTGGCAAGCCATGCTGTGGCAGGCACCCCACATATAAAATAGAGGAAGATAGGCACAGATGGCAGCTCAGGGCCAGTCTTCCTCAGCAAAAAAGAAAAAGAGGATTGATGGCAGATGTTAGCTCAGGACTAATCTTCCTCAAAAAAAAAAAGCAAAAGATAGAGGTCTGGTTAAAATACAAATGCACATGGAGAACATTGTTGAAAGATAAACTGAGGCATATTTTAAAAATTAGAAGTTTATTTGAGCCTTTATCAGTTTGAATCAGGTAGCACCAAACCAGAAGTGGTTAGATGCTCTCCTTGGCCAGGAGCCTGGGGGAAGACTTATACAAAGAAAGCACGGAAGCAAAGAAAGGAAATTATTGGATTGGCTGTAGCTTAAAGTCTAGCTGGCTGTTCGTGACTTGCTCTCCTTAGTGTCTTGATTTCCTCAGCCTCAGGCATCTACAGACTTAGATTTTGGTTTGCTTACGTAGGCTGTCCCAGCATTGGAGCCACCTCAGTCTAACGGTCTCCTTGTTTCACTCATTTAACAACGTGCATATTGTTGAGACTGGTTGACTGGCATCTAAAGTTCTTTCTAGCAGCGTTTGAAATGTATCAGAAGGAAGGAGGTCTGGAAAGAGGAACACACAGGATAAAAGTCTATTTCCATAGGTCAGGAGTGAGGTAACAAGGCCCTAAGCTGAGGCAGAAAGACAAACGAGAGACGCTGTGATGGCACTCCATGACTCTCCGTAACTCTGTGCTACCTCCTAGCAAGCCAGGGAACTATTTAAATTAAAAACTTCATTTTTAAAAAAATTTTTTTGGGGGGGAAGATTAGCCCTGAGCTAACATCTGCTGCCAATCCTCCTCTTTTTGCTGAGGAAGACTGGCCCTGAGCTACCATCCGTGCCCATCTTCCTCTACTTTATATGTGGGACGCCTGCCACAAAAAAAATTTAAAAATTCGAATCCATATCTCTCTCGCTATTTGCACTCACAGAAGTGTAAACATTTCAATTTTAAAATTATACGTGAAATAAATAGCAAGGTCATTGAAATCGCAGTTAATGTGGCAGGCTCTAATGCAAGCCAAAAATGCATGAGACTGTGCCTTCTCTTCCATTCCGACATTGTCCTGCCTGTCTGCCTCCATGCTGCCTGAGTCCTCAAGGATTTCCGGTTAACTCCTGCCTTAAAGTCTAAATCAGCTGGCATGTACTGAACCCCTTTCATGGCTGCAACCAGCAAGGCATCTCCTGCTAATTTTCAATCTGGCTCATTTTTGTGTGATGACACTTTCTTGAAGCGACTAATATTATCTCTATGAGAAAAAGCCCTATGTGTGACTTTTCATTATAAAAATATCCACTGGGTACATAAGATTATTCAAGAAAACATGAAAGCTTGCAGAACAAGTAAACAGCTGAAAGGGCAGCAAGACAAGATAAATGTTTCCTAATAAAAACATGGGAATACATTTCGTTATCTGTGAAAAGTAGAGAGGTCGTCTGAAGAGATAGATAAGGTTAAAAAAATACTATGAGATATAGACACACACACAACTATAGATAAATATATTAATAGAGATACATAAATATCAAATTCATCATATTCACATCCCCCCAATGTGAAGGCCTGCTCGTTTCCATTCTACCCCACTCCTCTCTATTATTTATCCAGTTACAAAACTAGAGATCTGGGAAGCACACTTAACCTGCTCTTTTCCCTATCTCCCATACCTAACTACTAAAAATCTTCTGGTTATAGTCTACTAACTAAATTTCTCTTGCCCCTACCTAATTTCAACCAACAAATTTTTTCCCCTTCTGGTATAGGACAGAAAGTGCAAACTCCTTATCATGGCATAAAGACCCATTAGATTTAGCCACACGATATCCTTATCTCCTGTCTTTCTCCGTTATGCACCCTGGCACACGCTGTTCCCTCTGCTTGGAATGGTTCCTTCCACTGTGGATGAACTCCAACAAGAAGGCTCACAGATCATTTCCTTGGTGAAGCCGATGGTGCTCCTTGCTGCCCAGGCATACTTTCTTAAAGGACTGATTACTTATCTTAAACATTTTCTCTAACCTACCTGTCTCTTCCACTAGACAATGAAATTCTTGAAGTCAGAGATATTGTCTCATCTGTCATAGTGAGAATCAAAACTGTGTACCACACACACACACAAACACACACACTTTGCTGTCAACATTAACAGAACTTGGCTATTCAACTCTCTTCATTTGCATAACTTCGCTATTCCAGGAGACTCCTACCCAGGAAGATAACATTGTGAATAACTATATTGTTCATCCCAGGAATTTCTCTAAAATACATCAACTCAACAGAAAATATCAAGCAACAGATTATACATTAAGACTCTTTAAATAATAAATGTAGATGAAATAAATGTCTTTGTATGTATTACAACTAAAACAATAGTAACATAATAGTGAACAGAGGAGAGGTATTACTGAATAAAATGTACAAATTAATTACAGCCCATTCTACTCATTCATTCTCTACAGTGGCTGAGGATTCCTTCCTCTACTTAAAGGGGACAACTTTAATAGCATATTGAAAAGGAGGAAATTCTCACATTTTCTGAGCTCTGTACAGACATATTTTCCAGACAAATCTTTGATCAAAACGAAGGCATGGCCAACAAATATCTTCCAACAGTCAACTTGAATCTACTCACCTATCAGTGACATGGGAGTTCTTCGATGGTGATTTTTAATATGCTGAAATTTTGTAGGACAAAAAATAAGCACACATATACTAAGTGGTTTAATATACAATGCATGTTAGTATTCACCAGGCTTTCATTCTCCATCTCCTTTTCTCCATCTACTCATTAGTTTTAACTAATCTCCCTTCCTTTTCCTACCTCCAAGAATCTTTCTCTCTGCCATCTAGAAATCATAAAATGTAATCAGCAAAATCACCTAAATCTTCAACTTTTCCTCTGGTTCGTCTCTTTACCATCTTGCTTTCACTGAAACTCGGCAGTGCCCTGAGAACACAACCTATCCTTGATCCTCCTCTCATACTATATCTTGGGTTCCTTAGATAAACAGCAGGCCTAAGGGGAGAAGAAATACACAAGACGGTCCTGGAATATCTTGTCATACATATCACAAGCAAGGTATCAAAGACCACCAAGATCGTGTCGAAACGACCCAAGGAGCTAATGTAAAGAGGGTCCCAATGGTCAGAGAAGGAAAAATTTGAGCACCTCTAAGAATAATACCTACCCTGGATTGAAGCACAAAATGTTTAAATTTAAATATGTTTAAGATTGTGAGTTCAAAATGATAGTAAAAATAATCATAATGGGTCTATATCGGAGGATGCTAGAGAATCATCTCATTACTTTGAAAACAGATAAAGGAAAATGATCATGCATTTATATGAACTATACCACTGGTATACCAAATGTTAGATGAGGAGACATTTCTGTTTATAAAAATGTTCTCAGGGATTTCTAGTCTCAGCCATGCATGATAAAGGAGCTGGTACTGAACTAACCCTTCTGCCAAAAACAACTATAAAAGCTGGATGACATGCATAAATCGAATGTCTGAAGGCATTGGCAAGAAACCAGGACAGGCAGGACTCTCGCAGTCCCTGGGAGAAGGGAAGCACATATGGTGAGCTCTACATCCATGCTATGGCTTTGTCCTGGGGGCATTTTTCAAACTATGATGCAGGGAATATAGCTCAAACAGAAAGTGACAGTCTTATTGGACTGGAGGGAAAGAGGTCTGAGTTCAGGACAGCCAAAGTGGCTTGGAATTGAGCATCAAAATCCCAGACAGGAAAGGAATTGAGAGAAAGATCCAAAAATCTGCATTCAAATTCCCCTCAATTCATATCAATGCCTCATGATGTTAATATAGATGACACCACTAGCACAAATGCTGGCAGGGGGTTAAACGGAATTAAACTGTTGCAGGGTTCTTATATTGGTCAGTAACTGGTAAAGCTATTAATTTAAGGTAGGTCACAATAAGTTATGGATGTATATTGGAATTTTATGGAAACCACCAATAGAATAATTTTTAAAATGCATAACTAAAAATCCTGTAGAGGGAAAATGGAATAATAAACAATACCTGATTAATCAAAAATAATTCAAGAAAGGAGAAGTGCAGGATCAAAGAACAAATGGGTTATATAGAAACCACATAATATGCTGGTAGATGTAAACCCAATTGTTTTAGTTAGTTTGGGCTGCTAGAACAAAATACCGTAAGATAGATGGCTTACAAACAACAGAAATTTATTTCTCACAGTTCAGGAGGCCGGAAGCCCAAGATCAGGGTGCCAGCACAGTTGAGTTCTGTTGAGAGCCCTGTTCCCGGTTGTGGACTATTGATTTCTTGTTGTATCCACACATGGCAGAGAGCAGAGAAAGGAAGCGAGGTCCCCTTCTAAGGGCACTAATCCCATTCATGAGGGCTCCGCCTTCATGACCTCCTGTAATCCTAATTACGTCCCCGAAGCTCCACGTCCTGATACTATCACACTGGGGGTAGGGTTTCAACAGATGAATTTTGGGGGGACACATTCAGTCTGTAAAACCAACTATATCAGCAGTTATATGAGATATAAATGGACCAAAGATGTCAATTAAAAGACAGGCTGTGAGACTGAATTAAAAAGAAAAAAAAGATCCAGCTAGATGCTGTTTATAAGAGACATACTCTAAATACAAAACACAGAAAAAATAAAAAGAACGGAAAAATACATACCATGCAAAAACTAAACAAAAGAAAGCTACTATAGCTTTACTAATACCAAGCAAAGTAGACTTTAAATATTACTAGAAATAGAGTGATGTTTTAAAATGTAAGAGTCCATTAAATAGGAAGATAAAACATTCCTAAATTTGTGTCACCTAATAGTTAAAGGCAAAAGAGACAAATCCACAATCATTATTGGAAATGTTGTAATAACTGACAGAATAAGCAGACAAAAAATCAGTAAGACTGTAGAAGATTTGAACAACACAACAAACCACCTTAACCTAATTGACCTTCAGACAACGCTACAGTCAACAACTGCAAAGTACAATTTTTTTAGCTGCATTTATATGTTTGCCAAAACAGACCAAAGCAAATCTTAACAAATTTCAAAGAATAGAAATCATACAGCATGTTTCTCACCAGAATGGAATTAAACTAAAGGACAGGGACATAAAGATAACTAGAAAAATTCCTAGATATTTGGAAATTAAGCAATACACTTCTACATAACCTATGAGTAAGAGAAAAAAATTACAAGGGAAATAAAAATAATATAAGATCTTACAAAGTCACTTTCATAAGCTGATTTGCTTTTGAATTACTCATTTCATAAGACAGCTTTTGGAAAACTTTAGAGGAAGCTTACGGACTTACTCCATTCCTCCAATCTAAAATAGGCTTTTGTCCAAGTACAATTCCAGCAATTACTAGACTTATATTTGTGAAGAACGGTGAAGGGTCTGATATTTTACTGTACTTGCTACCTAACAAGTAGGCCCACCAGAGGTTTAAGGGTGCTAACCAAAGACACGAGACTCCTGGGTCAGAGCCAAAGGATTTTATTACTCACAGCACGGTGGCAGCATGAGCTTCAAGTTTACATGTGTTCCCTGCCCCCCAAATCCCATAGGGGTGCTACGGAGCATCTCAGGTGCAGGAAGCTCACTAGGGTGACCAACTCCCTGGTGTACCCAAAACTGAAGGGTTCCTGGTATTCAAGACTTGATGCTATAATCAGGAAAGCCTCAGGCAAACTAGGACAAATTGGTCCCCTGGTGCACACAGGGTTCGTATCAGAGCTGAGATGCCCTGAGCTCAGGAAACACCAAACTTTGAAAGAACACTGCCAACAAATTTGCCCAACTTTTGCTGCAGAAGGAGATATTATCTTTCTTATCCTGGACAGCAAACAAATCTGCCCTTTGCCTCAGAGAGACACTATCTTTATCTTCCAAAGCTATTTGTCGTACAAACACCCTTGAAAAGATAGTCCAGAACAGAAGCTGTCAATTAATCCATTCAGAAGAAATGCAGAAATGCAAGAGATCTGTGGGGAATTGTCTCCCAATAATATTCTTAGAAAATTACAGTACAATTATATTACAATCATCTCTGTACTAATCTGTATCTTAGCTTTAAAAATGAGACATCCCTACTCTTCCACACTTTGATCAAGTTTCTTTTGTTAAGAACCCAATACAAAATGTTTGCTTGCTGGTTTTTTAATAGGAAGTTTGTGATGAAGGCACCTAAGTATACTGAAAAAGACCTCTCTCTTAAGAATAAGTTGCTATTTTATCTCAAGACTTAATAATAAAGAATAAGATATTTGTTTCTACTGTTTTCATTATCCAAGGATATCCTCACTAAATCCATCTCTTGGCATCTACCAAAAGAGATCAGGACCCAGGAAAAAGGCAAGGGAATTTAGGAATGGGGAGAAATAAATCAGGGGAGAAAAACAAATCCGCATCTCTTTTGCGGAATGAAGTAGGTGCTGGAGATTGAACTAACCTGCACTTTGTGGAGATGTGTGCAGTCAATTTCCCTAGACTGCATCAGCCTGTAGGTTCTGGTGGCTCACATTAACTGTAACGATTCCAATTTCACTGGTTATTTCCCCCACCCAGGAGAATTTCTGGGTGTTCCTAGGGGATGTCTCACAAGCACTCACCGAGTCTTTCCTTACCATGCTTCACCATTTACCACTGGCATCCGCTGTACACCACCAGGTCCGCGGGACGCTGGGGCCTCCCACCACAGCTGAGGCCTGGGTCCCATAAGATACAAAGACTCATCATATTCTGTTACTGCATTAGTTTTCTATGGTTGCAGAGCAAATTACCATAAATGCAGTGACTTAAAAGAACACAAATGAATTATCTCCCATTTCTGTGGGTCAGAAGTCTGGCATGGCTCAACTCGGTTCTCTGTTTAGGGTCTCACAAGGCTGAAATCAAAGTGTTCCCTGGGCTGGGCTTTTATCTGGAGGCCTTAAGAAAGAATCTGCCTCCAAACTCATTCCGGTTGTTGGCCAAATATGGAATGAGGTCCATGTTTCTCTGCCAGCTGTCAGAAAGGCGCCGTCTGAATTCCTTGGCACAAGGCCCACTCCATCTTCAACCCAGCAACAGCGCACCAAGCCCCCTTGTGCTTTGAGTCTCTGATTTCCTTTTCTGCTCCTGCCTACAGAAAACTCTCTGCCTTAGAAGGGCTCACCTGATAGGATCAGGCCCACCTGGATAATATCCATACTTTATCCATACTTTGGGACTTCAATTACACCGGCAAAATCCCTTCAAAGATGTACCTAGATTACTGTTTGAATGAATAAGCATGGGGTGGGGGGCCGTGGGGGGAACTAGAGGAAAGCCTCTTTAGAATCCTGTCTACCCCAGTTGCCATGAAGGGAAGAGTTTCTCTTCCCTCTGCATCTGTTTCTGAGAGCTCCAGTAAAGCACTGCTTGTGCATCTCCATTTGAGAGTTTTTAGAAAATTAGATCCTTTAGGGTTTAGGAACAGAAACATTGCTCCCCACAGGATTTAAACCTGAATCCCATACCGTCTTGGCTACAAGTCAAATGAAAATGAAAATTTTGATGCTGTATGTAGAATCACCCATCCACCCAGACAACTAAGGTTTTGTTACAGGGTTAAACCCTCCTGTCTTAGGACAAACACTTTCTCAGAAATCTCTTTAGTCCATCCGAAAAACAAGCCTTTTGAGGAGATGGCCTTACCAGTACACCGGGCATGTCCAGACATGTCTGAATTCTAGTTGAGTCCACAGCCTGTTCTCCTGCCACATTTACATACTGTTGATATGGGATCTCTGAGCTTCGTGTGGGTCAGAATGTTGAGCACACTGAGCCTCTGCTCTCCGTGGAACAGAGAGAGTATGTCTCTTGCTGAGCAGCTAAATGTATGACTTGTACTTTGAGACAAATGGGGATTTATGCTTGCCTAGCTTACAGGCCTCCTCAGAGTTTCTGTGCTTGGAAAGGGGAAGGGCAAAGTAACAATAAACCAAACACATTTCCAGAAGGGATAGGTAGAGAAATAATCAGTGTTGTTTCTGCAAGAACGTCTGCAGGTCTGGAATCAAGTGAAAAATTGGGCTTTGTTTTCTACGTATAGACTCAAGCAGAACCCAAGCCAGAACAGAGTGAGCATTATGGGGAGGAAGGATCGTGTCCTCTGCTTTCACTTTTTTCCACGCAGTTTGCTCTAAACACACAGACAGCCCAAAGCTGAGCTGGGGCTGAACTGTAGAAGAGGCAGGCAGAAAGGTAAGAGAGGACGTTAAAGTCCACCAACAAGCTTTAATGTTTTTTGACTTTGCTTGTTGACAGGTGTCAGGTAAGACCATCCTTGGCAGAAACGAACTCCAAAAACCAGGACAGCCCACTCCTACCAAGCTACGTCATATGGATCTCGCTGTATTTTTCCCCAAGGCTTTCTAAGATCCGCTTAATTCTATTCATTGTCTGTGTGACAAAAAAAAAAAAATCAGTGATGTGTCTTGACTTCTGAAAGAGTGGGAAAATAGCAAAGTGGATTGGTCAATTTATTATATGTTTTTAGAGAGGTGTTCTATTAAACCAGCCAGTAAACAAAGGCAATGGGGAATTTAATTTCAGAATTTTATTTTCCTTTCATGGGTCTCAAGATCATTTACGTGGGAGAGAATGATGCATATAAGAAGAGACACCTTCCAGGTTGATATTACACTACCCTCAAAAGTGATGGAAGTCCCCAAGCAAGAACCAGGTTACGTACGTATGCTTAACCCAGAAAAAATGAGAAGATGTCCTATGAGATTTTGTTTCTAACTCTGTGGTCTCATCAGAAAAACATAAAATAGATAAATACATAGGAAAAAGGAAAGGCTATTTTCTGTCCGTGTATGATTAAGGTAATAAATGGGCTTTCATAAGTAGAAAGTTCAAATCAAGTATAAATTATTGATAAGTGTATATAAATCCTTTCAATATTTATACTTAGTCATAGCTTTCAAAAATATATGCGAGTATTGTAATTCAGGCAAAATAGAAATAATAACCTAAATCACTTAAATCTTAGCTTCTGTTAACCACAGATAAAGATAGAAATGGTGCTATAAAGTGTGATTTCTGGAAACTAGAAAGTGAGCTTTGGGGTACGATAGTACATGTTGGGACTTGAAGTCAAGTACACCCAAGCTGGATGCTTACTTCTGCCCCTTCTTGATGGTGTGGCCATGAGCAATTTTCTCAGTTCCTCTGAGACTCAGTTTCTTTTTCTCTAAGGTGTGAATAACACCATCTCTTTTTTATGCTGCATATATCTTTCATGCCCTCCCTCCAGTCATTTGTTCTAAGATAACGTGACAGAGACTGACTAGATGTTTCCCAAACCCATTTCTTATTTCCAAGCCAACAGTCAAGCTATAGTTCCCAGCAGCCACGGACCTTGGTGGCCCATGGGCCTGTCTCTCCAGTGGAACATAAGTAGAAGCGATGTGCCTTATCCAGTCCAAGGCAGTTTCTTTCCCCCTCACAATTCACATGCTTTCATCACTTTCTTTCCTTCTAATATCATGTCACAGGTATTTTTCTAAAAAAGTACTTTTTCAATGTAATATTTAAATTTAAAACTGCCTCCAATATTCTTAAAGTTGCATTTTACGAATAATGAAATTGAAACTGTTAAAATTTTCATTGAAAAAGGAACTAATCCTAAGCCAAATGGGACACAGGGACAGGAGTATAAACCAGGACTTTTCTGAGCAAATCAGAGCAATATGCGCAACCTAACTAGAGAATCAGAGAGAGAGAAAGAGAAATAGATATTGATTTCCTACACAGATGCCAACCCCTCTCAGAACTGGAGGATGTCATGTTTCTAACAGTGAGACGTGAGAAGCAAAAAGCAGGAGGCATGAGGGGGCCGGTCGGTGGCACAGTGGTTAAGTTCACACGTTCCTCTTCAGTGGCCGAGGGTTTGCCGGTTCAGATCCCTGGTGTGGACCCACACACTGCTTGACAAGCCATGCTGTGGCAGGCATCTCACATATAAAGCAGAGGAAAATGAGCATGGATGTTAGCTCAGGGCCAGTCTTCCTCAGCAAAAAGAGGAGGCTTGGCAGCAGATGTTAGCTCAGGGCTAATCTTCCTCAAAAAAAAAAAAAAAAGGCAGGAAGCATGAATGATGAGAAAACAAATGATAATCTCACATCAAACCACTGTTGGCATCGCATATGTGTTGTCTTTCAATTGCGATGTCATCCCTATTTTACTTCTTAAGAAAGGAGTGCATTTTCTACTTCCAGTGTTTCTCAGCTGACTATCCCCTGAGAAAAACAAAGCTGCTAAATTCATAAGATTCCAGATAGACCAGGGAAAAAAAGTAAAGCTGAGAAATACATTCACACCCATCTTACAAAATAATGAGAGATGTGTTCTAACGCCAAATTTACTCCTCTTAAATGCGAGCTTCTCCAAGAGCAGGTACAAGGCCACATTGGGGAACCAACTGCAAGTTAAAAAAAGAAGAAATTTCATGACAATTACTATTTCTTTTATGCTGCAGGGGAAAAATTCCAACTGGAAAGCAGGCTTTTTCCAGGTCAGGTTGAAGAGTCCTTTCCTCGTGTCACCTTCTCAGTTCCTCCCTGGGGTTAGCAGTCCAAAGTCACAAGAGATCCACGTCAACACAGCCTAAGATGGTTACTCAGCTTCACAGCACCAGGTCAGAGAGAAAAGGGTAAGTTCTAATTATCTGTTCAAGTTAGCTTTGAATCCAGAAGTTCTGCTTTCTCAGGATGCTCTCATAGCAGGGATTATTTTTCCAAGAACCACAAGAGGGAGTATTCTTACTTCTTTGTCACAGTCCATCCCTGACACCAAATAGATACTATCCTTACACTTCTCAAAAATGATAAGACAGAAAGCATCTCCTTTTTTATTCACCTAAAATCCAAGTGATTATCATTTTGTCTTTCATTGACTCATTTATTATACCTAGGACATTTTCTTAGCACTCCTGATAAAGGAGAAAGCAGACAGTATTTCATGCTGGCTCTTTCTCCCATATTTATTATGTTAGGATTGTTCAGGAGAATGTCTTTCTCAAGTTGTGCTCAGCGAGTGCAAGAGAGCAATGGACAATTATCCCTAACGAGGATGAAGGCAATGAGTTATCTAAAAATAATACTACTGCTTTGAGCTGACCTCCTGCCTAGTCCCTAAAAGGCTAAAAGCAAACCACAACATGATTCTGTCAATTATCATCACACGCCTGCCTATAAGAAAGAGGTTTCTTCATGACCAAAGTGTGGTGAGAATCAAGAAACTATAGGTCTTATGTAAGATACTACTCTGACGCCATTACACAAAGTAATTAACACCAACAACTAAAACAAACAACTCAAAATATCCATGGATTCTCACACACAAACACAAAAGGCTTATTTCTCACTCAAGTCACCCTCAGATGGGAGTTGGGTGACTAGCCTGGGCTGCCCTCTTTCAAGTGAGGACTAAAGAATTCAAGTTCCTTCCATCGTGTGACTCCGTCATCTTCCCACTGAATTCTCTCTTGGCTGACAAACAAAGAGCAGGGTAATTTTAGGTAACAGACTGGAAGTGGTATACTTTACTTCTGTCCCCTAGCCATCATCCAAAACACAGTCATATGACCAACCTAATTGAAGGGAGGCTGGAGAGGGACACTTCCTGTGTGCCTGGAAAGACAATGCCAAATTACTGAGCTTCAAGACCGAAGATTTTCAACATGGGGCTCATGGGCTGCCAAAAGTTCTGTTAACTTGGATGGAAAATGAATTCCATCCTAACTTCCCACTGAAATTTAGCATACCCTTCAATTATAAGTGTAGGTGTAGTAGACGCTTGTGGTGCCCCAAACCACATCCAACTCAGTACATCTGATTTCAGTGTGGCCAAGGTAAACAATTCCATGGGTATTGTCAGTGTCTCTCCTCAAGTATGACATCTCCCTGCTTTTCTGCCTCAGGGATTTCTCTGAGGTCTTGGAAGGTCACTGAGCAAGCTGCACAGCGGATACTCAGTAGATGCAAAAGTGCAGAAGTGTTAGGAACTGTGGGGATAACCCTCAAACAATGCTGAACAGGAGTTTTTATGTAAATAGACCAGACTCCAGTTTTTTAAGGAGACAATTCTGAGGCATATTCTGCAAGGTTCTTCAGAGTTCACAAGTGGGACTGAGTCCCAGTTTTTCTCAGCAATAACCTGCTCAGTAACATACCATTTGTTCGCTTTTCTCCCTTTCCTGTCTCATTCTCCCCACTCTCTCACCTCTGTTTCCTGGGATTATCTCCTAAATAAAGTACCTGCACTGAGTCATCATCTCAGGCTCCACTTTCATGAAAAGCCAGTTTAAGAGTTGGAATGGGGAGTGGCTCCAAAAACAGCCCCTGAGGATAGGATTTTGAAATGGAATTACCCAACAGTCAGATAGCCACCATTGTCTGGGGGAAGCGTGGGAGGGAGGTTAACTCCTAGCACTGTGTAGTATCTCTGGTACTTGAATGGTGGGGTCAGATGTAATGAAAGGAATGGAAAGCGTTAGCAGATAGGTTTTGTTAACTGCCTTAGACGCCTTGAAGAAAGACTGTTTTCTATTAATAATCTCTTCGAGGTGTTAGGCTTTCATTAACAGTCTACTTGAGATTCCCAAGCAGTTCCTGCATGTCTTAGATTTTTTTGTTACAGTAGCACCTCCAGCAGCACCTCCAGGGATCAAATACCAAAATCAATTCCATTTCTCTATTGCTAGGTAACAAAAAAACCAGAATATAGAGGTTTATAACACCAACATATATATATTTCTTAAATCAACTATTTTGGCAGGGCTCAGTTGGGACAGTTCATCTACGCTCCACTCAGCTTTGGCTGGGGTAGCAGAAAGGCTGGGAACTGGGACCATCTCAAGTCTTGCCCACTAAGAGGTCTGGCGGTTGATGCCGGAGATCTCCTGGAGCCCTGGCTGTGGATGTCAAACACCTCCATGTGCTTTCTACATGCGCCCTCACAACATGGTGGCTGATTTCCAAGAGTGAGTTTTTCAAGAAAGTGAGCCATAAGGAAGCTGTACTGCCTTTTCTAGCAGGACCTTGATATAGACACAGCATCACTTTTCAATGCGTTCTGTTTGTTAGATACAAGTCACTAACATAACACTGAATGCTACTCAAGGGAAGGGTAGTTAAAGTGAACCTTTTGATGAAAAGAGTATTAAAAAATTTGTGGAAATGTTTTAAAACCATGATACTCACACATAGTTTACATGAAACTAACTTATAATTTCCCCTACTTCCCATTGACCTGACTGGCAGTTTATATTAATGCGACTATGAATAATAACACTTTGTTGAAAATATAAAATCTGGGACAAATATAAGACTTGGCAGGATACAAAGGATTTAAGAACATGATGTTTTTAAAACTTTACATGTCCAATAAAAAACTGACTGGATAGGCTCAATGGCAGAATGGAGATGACAGAAAAGAGAATGTGTAGGACAGTACCAAAACGTCTAGTATTTGTGTAATCTGAGTTCCAGAGGGGAAAAAAAAGGTTTATACAGAAAAGAAATCTGGAGAAATAATGGCTGAACATCCTAATTTTAATGAAAGACAGAAATTTATACTTTAAAGAAGTTCCGTAAACTCCAAACAGGATAAACGCAAAATCCATAGCAAGACATATTGTAATCAAGGTCATGAAAAGTAAAAACAAAGAAAAATTCTTTAAAAGCAGCACGAGGGAACAACACATTAACTATAGGGGAAGAACAATTCAAACGTTTCTCTTCTGAAATCATGGAGGCCAGAAAGAATTAGTTCGACATTTTCAAATGCAAAAATTTCCTTCAGGAATAAAGATAAAACAAATAATTTCTCTATTGAAAGAAAACCAAGAGAATTTGCTGCCAGAAAACTTGTTCTAAAATAACTGTTAAAGGAAGTTTTTCAGGCCAAAGGTAAGTGATACCAAAGAAAAATTGTAATGCCAGGAATGAAGGGAGAGCAACAGAAATGATGGAAATATAATTTCTCTTAAGCGCTTTAAAATATATTCGATAGATAAAAACAAAAATTATCACATTGTCTGATAGTTTTTCAATGTACATTGATGTAATATGTGTGACAATTATGACATAAATGGAGGAGAATAAAAGGAACTACCTATATGGTGGTAAGCTTTCTACACTCTAATTCAAGTGGTAAAATAGCGATTCTACATAAACCGTAAAATGTTAAGTATGTATATTATAACTTTTGAGTAACCACTACATAAACTATTAAAAAAAGAGAGATAATCAAACACACAATAGATAACTTAAAATGGATACAGTAGTCCCCCTTATCCACAGAAGATATGTTCCAAGACCTCCAGTGGATGCCTGAAACCACAGATAGTACCGAACCCTGTATATACTATATTTTTTCTTATATGTACTTATTTGAGGCATGACAGCAAAACTACCACAAATTTCTTTTTCCATCTTCACAATTTCACAGATAAAAAATTCATTTTTACTGTAGAACTTAGCAACCTCACCATACAATTTTTTTTCCTTATTAGGTTGAGAACTTACACCTTTTCGATTAATGGAAGCATTTTAGGGCTTCTCTTTGGCATATCCAAATTGCAAGCATCATTACTCTTGTGTTTTGGGGCTACTATTGAGTAAAATAAGGGTTACTTGAATGCAAGTACTGGCATACCGTGACAATCTGATAATGGAGAGATGGCTACTAAGTGACTAACAGGTGGGAAGTGCATACAGTGTGGATATGCTGAACAAAGGGATGATTCATTCCCAGGTGGGACAGGATGGGATGGCACAAAATTTCATCATGCTACAGAATGCATGCAATTTAAAACATATGAAATGTTTATTTCTGGAATTTTCCATTTAATATTTTCAGGCTACAGTGGACTTCAGGTAACTGAAACTGTGGAAAGTGAAACCATAGATAAGGGGGTACTACTGTACTAAAAAAGTGCATATAATCCAGAGAAAGGCAGTAATAGACAAATAGAAAAGCAAAAAATGGAGGGGACAAACAGAAAATGAATAATTAGATGGTAGATTTAAATCCGAATATATCAATACTTAGATGTAAATAGTGTAAACACATAAATCAAAAGAAGAGATTGTCAAAAAGGATTTAAAATGAAAAGCTAGGCAGAGTAAAGGCAAAATGATGAAAAACAGGACACCATGTAAACAGTAATCAAAAGAAAAGTAAAATGATAAACAAGGATATTACATAATAACAGATGGGTCAATTCACCAAGAAGACAAAAAAAATCCTAAATGAGTATGGACCTAACAACAAAGCTTCAAAATAGAAGAAGCAAAAACTGACGGACTGAGAGCAGAAATAAACAAATTCGTAATCATATTTGACAACCTCAACTTCTCTCAATTTTTGATATAACAAGCAGACAAAACTCAGAAAGTATGTAGAAGAACTGAATAACACCATCAATGAAGTGGCTTTAATTCACATTTACAGAACACTTCACCCAATAACAGCAGAGGACATATTCTTTTCAAACGTACATGGAACAATCACCAGGATAGACTATCTCCTGGGTTACAAAGTAAAACCTAACAAAATTTTTTAAAATTTGAGATCCTACAAAATACATTCTCTGAGATTAACAGAATTGAATTAGAAATTGATAACATAAAGAAAACAGGAAAATTTCCAAACACTTAGAAATTTAAAAACACACTAGTAATAATCCACAGATCAAAGAGGAAACCTCAAAGAAAGTTAAAAAAATATACTGTACTGAAAGAAATTAAAATCCAACATATCAAAATTTTAGAACTGCCTCTAAAGGCATCTATTGAGAGAGATTTATAGCATTAAACACTTAGCTTAGAAAGAATAAAGGTCTCAAATCAGTAATCTAAACCTTTACATTAAGAAATTCAGAAAAAACACTCAAAAGCAAGCATAAGAAGGATATTACAAAGATAAGAGCAGAAATTGAAGAGAGAAAAAGATTGGTTTTTATTAACCTTTAAAAAGGTTAATAAAATCAATGAAGCTCTAGCAAGACTGAAAAAGAAGAAAAGAGAAGACAAATTCATCAGGAATGAAACAGAGGATATCAGTACAGACCCTACAGCTATTAAAAGGGAATACTCTGGACAACTAATTGCATATAAATCCAATAACTTATATGAAATGAACCAATACCTCAAAAACCATAAACTCATGCAAGATGAAATCAATATTCTGAGTAGTCTTATAACTATTAAAAAATTGAATTTTTTTTAATTGAGGAAAACTTCAAAAAAATCTCCTGGCTCAGTTTCACTGGTATGTTTGAAGAAGAAATAGCCTCAAATAAATAAAATAGCCTGAAATAAAGAAATAGCCTGAAAATAAAAGAGCAGAGAACACTTCTCAAATCTGTTTATGAAGCCAGCATTCCTCTAATACTAAACCTAGACAAAAAGACAAGAAACTAAAAGAAAGTTCACACAAGTATCATGCCAGCACATCAACACAAAATCCTCTACAAAATATCGGCAAATACTATGTGACAATATATAAAAAGGATAATAATCATTAGACATCATGACCAATCAATTTATCTACCATATTAACTGTCTAAGGAAGAGAAATCAATAGATACCAAAATATTTTTTGATAAAATTCAACATCATTTCATAATTTAAAAGAAAGTTCAGCAACCTAGGAATAGAAGATAACTTCCTTAATTTGTTAAAGAGCATCTACCAAAAAAAAAAAAACTCTTACTAACTTCATACCTGTTTGTAAAAAGCTGAATGCGTTCCTCCATATATGAGGAGCAAAACAAAAATATCCACTTTTACCACCCCTATCAAACATCATAAAGATTGGGGAAGGAAAAGTAAAATTGTCCCTATTTGCAAGAGATGAAATTGTCTGTGTAGAAAATCCAGAGTAATCTACCAAAAACACCAAAAAATAAAAAACCAGGAACTAATGAATGAGTTTTACGAGGTCACAGGACATATAATCAATACACAAAAATTGATCTATTCTCTATATGCTAAAAATGAACAACTGAAAACTAAAAGTAATTTTTAAAAACATAAATAACTGCAAAATAATGAAATGCTTAGGTAGAAGTACAAAAAAAATTTATAAAACCTGTATGCTGAAAATTACACAAAACTGATGAAAGAAGTCAATGTGGCACAAAATAAATGGAGAGACATACTGTGTTGGTGGATTAGAAGATTTAACATAATAAAGGTGTCAATTCCCTCAAAGTGATCTATAGATTTAATGTAATTTTAATCAAATCCCAATAGGATTTTGTAAAATTTTTTTTCCCGCTTTATCTCCCCAAACGCCCCTGTACACAGTTGTATATCTTGGTTGCAGGTCCTTCTAGTTGTGGGATGTGGGACACCGTCTCAACGTGGGCTGACAAGCAGTGCCACGTGCACACCCAGGATCCGAACCCTGGGCCACCGCAGCAGAGCGCATGAACTTAATCACTCGGCCACGGAACCGGCCCAGGATTTTGTAAATTTTTAAAGCTGATTCTAAAATTTATATGGAAAGGCAAAGGAACAAGAATAGCTGAAACAATTTTGAGACAATAAAATAAAATTGGAGGTAATTTAAGAATTACTATAAGCTATAATGAGCAGTGTGCTACTGGTGAAGAGATAAAGATCAATGAAATAAAATAGTCAAGAGACAGACCCGTACAAATATGGCCAATTGATTTTTTACAAGAAAAACCCCTCATATCTTATACAAAACTTAACTCAAAATGAATCCTAGATCTAAATGAGAACCATGAAACTATAAAACCTTTGAAGAAAACATGTGAGAAAAACCTTTGAAGAAAACATGCGAGAAAATTTTCATGATATGAGGTTAAGCAAAGAGTTCCTGGACATGACAGTAAAAGTACAATTCAAGAAATTCAAAAGTTGATAAATTGGCCTTCATCAAACTTTAAAATCTCCATCTTTTAAAGATTTTTTTTTTTTATTTTTTCCTTTTTCTCCCCAAAGCCCCCCGGTACATAGTTGTGTATTCTTCGTTGTGGGTTCCTCCAGGTGTGGCATGTGGGACGCCGCCTCAGCGTGGTCTGACGAGCAGTGCCATGTCCGCGCCCAGGATTCGAACCGACGAAACACTGGGCTGCCTGCAGCGGAGCGCGCGAACTTAACCACTCGGCCACGGGGCCAGCCCCTAAAATCTCCATCTTGTGAAAGACTGGTAAGAAAATGAAAAGACCGGTCACAAACTGGGAGCAAATATTTTCAAGTTGCATATCTGACAAAGGATTTGTATCCAGAACATACAAAGAATATTGAAAGAACTCTCAAAAACTCATCAATAAGAAAACAAACCCAATTTAAAAGTGGACAAAATATTTGTACAGACATTTCACCAAAGAAAATACAGGGTTTTCAAATAAGCATATGAAAATAAGCTCATTATTATTAAAACCTCAATGAGATACCACTTCACACCCATCAGAAAGGCTAAAATTTAAAAAAAAAAGATAATATCAAGTGTTGATGAGGATGCAGAGCGCCTGGAACTCTCATACATTCCTGGAGTGCAAAATGGTACAGCCACTATGGAAAACAGCTTGGCAGTTTCTTATACATTTAAACACATCTTGCCATATGACCTAAAAGTCTCAAATCCTAGATATTTGCCCTACAGAAATTAAAACATGTTCACACAACATATGTTCACATAGGAACTCTATTGCCAAAACTGGAACCAACCCAAATGTCCTTCAATGGGTGAATGGATAACCAAGCTATGATACGCCTATGCAATGGAATACAATTCAGCAATAAAAAGCATAAACTATTGACATACGTGAAAACTTGGATGAATCCCAATTGCATCATGCTGCATGAAGAAGCCAGTCTCAAAAGGTTACATTGTATGATTCCATTTATGTGACATTATAGAAAAGGGAAAACTGTAGTGATGGAAAATAGATCAGTGGTTGTCATGGGTTAGGACTGGGGGGAGAACGTGACTTCAATGAACAGCATGAGGGATTTTTTGGGGTGATGGAACTGTTTTGCATCCCAATTGTGATGATGGTTACATGAATCTATACATAGGTTAAAACTTATAGAATTGTATGCACAAAAAATGAATTTTACTGTATGTTAACTTAAAAAACAAAAAACTAAATAATTTTTAATAATCTGAACTCTAAGGAGGAAAATAGTCACCATTTTCAGATCTCTATGTATCTGAAGTTTGCTAGCTAAAGAGTTTATATTCATTAACTTCTTAATTCTTACCATAACCCTGTTACTTAAGTATCTTTATTTCACAGATGAGGAAATTGAAAGATAGTGAGATTTATAACTTGTCCATGATCACGCACACAAATAATAAGTGGCTGAGTCAGCATTTAAACTCATGTCTCTTCATCTAGGCCCATAACAATCATCCTTGGACATTGAGACAGAAAACCAACTTTGGAAGTAGACAGATAATAAGATATTTGTTTCTGATCTTTAAGATGGGTACAAACTGATATTTATTACTGGCATCAAAACTGAAAGGAAAAGTATTTTAGAAGCCTGCCAACTCTTAAGATATTTAAGAACTGTAAAACTTTCCTTTAGCTACAATGCAAATAGCTAAGAAAGTCAAATAAGTTTTTTTAACAACAATTTCATGTGAAAAATATAAATGACAAGTAAACAAGCTGATATCAGGAGTTTCTGAAGCAATTTCCAAAATATACCACAGGGTCAGCATATTTTCAGCCCAATTTCTTAGACTGTCTACTTTGAAGTACAGAATGCAAATCAATAAGTATTTGACCACCTCCCACTGATGCGCATTATGATAATTGTGACACTTCAAGATCCTGAAGTGTCTTCTGAATCATTAAAGCAAGTTAAAAATTTGTCCAGATGGTTTTATGACAATTTATTTCATCATTTTCTCCCTAAAAATTGAAAACCTATTACTGTATCGTAATTAACTAGATCATGAAATCAACTATCAACTTCTATTCCCTCAGTCATTTCAGTGACTAGGAGTTCATAGCGTTTATTTTAAAAGAAAAAAAATCAAAAGCAAAAACTAATCCTTATCTTCATTAAATATGCTTCCTGGTTACTGATTTTGAGCGTGTGATCAACACACGAAAGACTTGCAATTCTTCTTCTTCCATATAACCCTAGGGTTAGAGTTCATGTTAAATTATTTTAAAAAAATAATTTAAACTACTGGGAGGGAAAATGCATTCTCTGCCTCTTGTCTTGGCACTCATCATAAAATGCTTCTGCTTTGGAATGCTGGAAGATTCTGCCCAAATTAATTCAATTCCTTAAAGTTTTTAGCTTTATGCCAAGTATTACATTAGATTTTGAGAATAAAGAACCAAGTCAAGCATGAGCCTTACTCTCAGGTTACTCAATATCAAATAGGAAAGACAAGCATTTAAGCAAATGAACGCAAAAATAGACATCTTTAGAGTCTGTGGAGACACAAGGAAGGAAGAAGCAACTCTGCTCGGCTGGGTAAACAAAGGCAGCTCAAAGTATAAAACTAACGCAACATCTTAGCCACCTCTACCTACGTCACTTTCCTCTCTCCCCAGGACCTTTTACGCAAGTGATCATAAAAACCCACGAGGTCTTTAAGAAGGTTTTATGAAAATATGTATTCATCCAGAGATCAATACACTTTTTCTGTAAAGGACCAGATAGCAATTATTTCACACGTGGCACACGGTCTCTGATGAAAGCAGCCGTGGACCCTGTAAACTAATGAGCATGGCTATCTGCCGAGAAGTATTTACAAAAATAGGCGAGGGCTAGATTGGGTCTCTAGGACATAGTTTGCCAACTTCTTCATTAATCAAACCAATACAACTATATGTCTGAGCTTCAAATATAAATGATTTGGTCCTTCTTTGATGAAACAATAAAGGATTTATGCCTATGAAAAATCTGACTTCTTACCAATAAACTTAATAAAGATTCAAATACTTTTGTTGCCGACGCCTGAAATGCAGGAGGCTTCTCTTTACACTAACAAAACTTCAACTCCTGAGCACTTTGTCCCTGGCCGAACAAGTCGTTCTTGACTACCTGACGTTATGGGGTGTATTAGGAAGCCCTGAAATTAATAGAGCAAGAGGCTTGTTAAGCATGTTCTGCTCCTTACTCTCAGACTTCCGTTTCGAAGACTCTGGGAATCCGACCAGAAGGAAACACGTGTGAACTGTGTGTGGAAGTGCTTCTCTGTTCCACTGGGGCTAATCAGGTCTTTAACCCTCAGCGCCCAACTCCTTTATAACCTAGCCCTACAGAGAGCTTTGCAGCAAGGCTTCACTGAGCCAAGTCCACTCCAAGGGGAAATGCTGTAGGCTTGACCCTTCGATTTTGAGGGAGACAAGAGCTACCCGTTGACACAGAATCTCAGACTTCTTTCATCACAGTGTCTGAAGAATAGTAAGAACTGGAACTGAGACTGTCCTAACCAGGTGATAGCAGACACGGGTGGTGTCAGAGAAGTGTGAACGCCGTGACCAGATTACCCCAATTTGTGGCTAAATCTGGGATGTTACTTTCAAAAAGAAAAATCAACCAGGGGCCAACCTGGTGGCATAGTGGTTAAGTTTGTGCCACTCCACTTGGGCTGCCCGGGGTTTGTGGGTTCAGATCCCAGGTGCAGACCTACACACTGCTCATCAAGCCGTGCTGTAGTGGCATCCCACATACAAAATTGAGGAAGACTACCACAGATGTTAGCTCAGCAACAATCTTCCTCAAGCAAAAAGAGGAAGATTGGCAACAGATGTTAGCTCAGGGCCAATCTTCCTCACCAAAAAAAAATTAACCTGGCATCATTGAGGGGCACTAAAATTCAGGTGAGTCAGCAGGTCAGTAGTAAGTAGTACAAGCTTTTTTTCAACTGCTGTTTTTAAACCCATGGTAATTACCATTGAATACAAAGTGCATCCTGCTAAAAAAATTATTCTGATGCTTTAGCAAAGGTAATGCTTTTATTTTATTATGAGCTGCCCACATACACTTCTCAGGCTGTGATTCATCCGAACAGTTTTTAAGTTAAAGAACATTTTATTCTAGCATGAAAAAACATACTGAATGCCCCGCAGCAGTGCGGGGTTAGCATAAACATAGAATGACAGGCAGTTAAATCCAAAACCTGAATAACGACATAATCTTACAGGATATTGAAGCTGCTGTATGATTTCTTATGTACAGTATCTTGGTTTTCATGGCCATAATTTCAGGGGCCATATGATGAAGAGTCACGATCCTGTCTACACTGCTAGCATTTTGTTCTCCCTTGTAACTAGGATGGGAGGCTGAAGAGATTTTCAGTTCATTCTAATTTTCCTCCCTGAAGCTGCTGCTTACTGTCTGCTGTGGACAGTGATGCTCTTTGCAGAAAGTATCACGGATAGCCCGGGGTTTCAGAGGCTTAACGATATCTCCTAACCAGAGTGCAAGGACCTAAAGCCCTTAATCAAGTTTCTAATCACAGCAAGATGGTCTTGCATTAAGGGCCCTTCGAGAGGAACAGCAATCATGTCATTGTGTCTTCGTCACCATATCAAATAGGATTCTTATTTTAGCATCCAAGGCAATTCTCTCCCTGTGGAGAGTGAAGAGAAACCCTCAACGGTCAGTTTGAAGAACAGAACACAGGAGGACAAAACACATTTCCTTCTCCCTCCCTCATGGCTCTGGCGCAGGTTTCATTTTATTTAACAACTACATATCGAACACTGCTTTACAATGTTAGGTCATTGACTCCCCGTAGCAACTTTGTGACATAGTTACTATCGTTATCTCCGATTGACAGAGGAGAAAATGAGAGACTGAGTGGGACACAGGGTCTTGCTCAAGGCCAGCAGGTAGAGAGCCCAGATTAACATGCAGGTTACTCAGCCCCATCCCTCGGTAGCAGGCGGCTACTTTCTTCCTGTCTTGAGTTCTCCGACGTCTCCAGTGGGGCTGGAGGGAACCTTCTGAGGAGTAGGACACCAAACAAAGAGCACTGCAGTCACACATTTTAGACATACTTAAAACACCCCAGGAGTTTTCATTTTGAATTCCTTCTGCCTGTATAAAATTTACGCTTCAATGAAAGATTGAGATCTTCATGGCTAGTTTGCCAGGGATGGTCCCCTAGTACACTCTGTCACAGTGTTGGCCTGTTCAGTTTAGCGTTTGCCCTGGGTTTTCCATTTTTAATCTACGGTTATTAGTAACAGTTCCATTGAAAATGCCAAGATGGGTCTGATGGGCTTTCACTTCTCCAGCTTCAGCTCGGACTCAGCTGGGAGCAATTGAGATTCTGCGCAGTGAGCCGAGTTCCCAGCTTAGCACATGGTTAAATCAGATAGACGCCCAGAACTTTCTGGGAACCAGGCAATTAACGCCAGTCTCCCGAGGACGTCCTGCTGGACACTCAGTAACGAGAGGAAATGCATGCGAACACCGTCTTGTGCTTGCTACCCTGCCGGCTCATTGGTGGTGCTGCCAGGGGGTTGTGGCTGATGGGGCAATTCTTATCACAGTTCTCACCCCAGCGGGCAGGTACTGAAGCTGTTAGCCCACCAGTCAGTGGAGTCTCTGGGAAATAGGGAAATTATAGGGCTGACATATGTGAAATATGTAGGGGAAGTAAAGGCAAAGAGGTCCTAACCTATAAGTTACTGATTAAAGTATCCGAACAAGTACAAAAAACATAAGTAACGTATTCAAACAAGACAAAAAAGATCTCATATATAACTGTGATATACAGATAATCCATGTAAGTACTGTTTAAATTTTGCTTTAATAAACATAGATATATCTCATTTACCAAGAATTTTATTTTGAAATAGGTTTTGAATAGAATTTTTTTCTATTTCTTTTCTTTTCTCTTTTTTATTGGAGTACAACTGACATGCAACATTACGTTAGCTTCAGGTGTATGACGTAGTGGTTTGATGTTTTTATACATGACGAAATGATCACCACGTTTAAGTCTAGTTAGCATCTGTCACCATACAACATTGTTACGATGTTATTGACTATATTCCCTATGCTGTACCTTACATCACTAGGACTTAATTTATCTTATAACTGGAAATTTTTACCTCTTGATCCCCTTCACCTATTTTGCCCATCCCCCTACCTGCTTCCCCTCTGGCAACCACCAGCTTGTTCTTTACGCCTATGAGTCTGTTTCTGTTTTGTTTGGTTTGTTCATTTGTTTTGTTTTTTAGATTCCACATTTAAGTGAAATCATACAGTATTTTTCTTTCTCTGTCTGACTTATTTCACTTAGTATAATACCCTTTAGGTCCATCCATGTTGTTGCAAATGGCAAGATTTGGTTCTTTTTAATGGCCGAGTAATATTCCATTGTATATATATACCACATGTTCTTTATCCATTCATCTACCAATGGACACTTAGCTTGCTTCCATATCCTGGCTATTGTAAATAATACTGCAATGGACATAGGGGTGCGTATATCTCTGAATTAGTGTTTCTGTTTTTTTTGGATAAATACCCAGAAGTGGAATTGCTGGCTCAATGGTAGTTCTATTTTTAATTTTTTGCGGAATGTCCATACTGTTTTCCACAGTAGCTGCACCAATTTGCATTCCCACCAACAGTGTGCAAGGATTCCCTTTTCTCCACATCCTCAACAACACTTATTATTTCTTGTCTTTTTGAAAATAGCCATTCTGATAGGTGTCAGGTGATATCTCATTGTGGCTTTGATTTGCATTTTCCTGATGGTTAGTGATGTTGAGCATATTTCATGTGCCTTGGCCATCTGTATGTCTTCTCTGGAAAAACATCACTTCAGGTTCTCTGCATATTTTTTAATCAAATTGATTTTTCGTTTGTTGTGTTCATTTTTCTGAGGAAGATTAGCCCCAAGCTAATATCTGCCACCAATCCTCCTCTTTTTGCTGAGGAAGAATGGCCCTGAGCTAACATCTGTGCCCATCTTCCTCATTTTATATGTGGGATGCCTGCCACAGCATGGCTTGATAAGTGGTACTAGGTCTGCGCCTGGGATCCAAACCAGCGAACCCTGGGCTGCCAAAGCAGAGCACGCAAACTTAACCACTGCACCACCGGATTGGCGCCCAAATTGTTTTTTCTTTTTTATATTGAGTTGTATGAGTTCTTTATATATTTTGGATACAAACCCCTCATTGGATATATCGTTTGCAAATATATCTTTCCATTGAGTATGTTGTCTTTTTGTTTTGTTGATGGTTTCCTTTGCTGTGCAAAGCTTTTTAGTTTGATGTAGTCCCATTTGTTTATTTTTGCTTTTGTTGCCCTTGCCTGAGAAGACACACCAAAAAAAATTTTGCTAAGACCAATGTCAGAGAGTTTACTGTCTGTTTTCTTCTAGGAGTTTTATGGTTTCAAGTGTCATATTTAAGTCTTTAATCCATTTTGAGTTTATTTTTTATATGCTATAAGAAAGTGATCAAGTTTCATTCTTTTGCATGTAGCTGTCCAGTTTTCCCAACACTATTTATTGAAGAAACTGTGTTTTCCCCATTGTATATTCTTGCCTCCTTTGTTGTAGAGTAATTGACCATTGAAGACAACACAAACAAATGGAAAGATAACCATGCTCATGGATTAGAAGAATTATTATCAAAATGTGCATCTACCCAAATCAACTTACAGATTGAATGCAATCCTTATCAAATTACCTATGAGATTTTTCAAAGAATTAGAACAAATAATTCTAAAATTCGTATGGAACCACAAAAAACCCAAATAGCCAATGCAATCTTGAGAAAGAAGAACAAAGCTGGAGGTATCACACTGTCTGATTTCAAACTATACTACAAAGCTACAGTAATCAAAACAGTACAGTACTGACACAAAAACAGACACATAGACCAGTGGAACAGAACAGAGAGCCCAGAAATAAATTAATGCTCATATGGTTGATTAATCTATGTGACAAAGGAGGCATAAATAGAATTTTTATTATACAAGTTCACTGATAAAATAAAACCAATTTATCAATCAATAAATAGTTTTTTCAAAAACTATGTAACTAGAATTATTAGCACCATATTTTACTCTCAAAATTTTATGCAGTCACCCCTTTGGAGAAGGATATTCATTACACTGTGAGGCAGTAACTCCCATTCATAGATAGAAGCTACCGTTCCTAGAAAGTTCTTCCTCATATTTATTCAGTATCTGCTTCCTGGCAAATTTTCCTTAGTTTAGTTCTGCTTTCTGTACCTACACAAATTAAATTCCAAGACCTCTTCCCTAGGAGAAATATTTAAGAATATTATCCTCTGGTTCCTGTCCATCCAAGCAGATTTTGTAATGTTTACAATTCCAGTAACTACTTTTTCTTGCCTTTTTCTTGTAAGAGCTTTTGGAATGTTCATCTAGTCATTGAACAAATAAACATTTGCTCTCAATCAAAACAGATAGCAAGAGGTATTTCTTTGTAAAAATTACCTTTCTTTTCCTTTGTGTTGTTGTTGACCTCATTTCTTTTCTCTAGTAATTATTTCTTGAAGAGACAGTGAAATACATAAGCTAAAAAAAAGAAAAAGAAATAGAAAATTTCCTTCAGGAAAAAAATAATGGCAAGATACAGAGATGGAGATTTCAATATGACAGCTACAGAAAATTGGCACAGTGGCCTTAAAAGGGGACAGGCTTTCAGTGTAGATCCACCTCATAGGGTTACATAAAATAATATAAGGAAAACGGAACAGACTGGAAGTACTTTGTAAGCATTAGCTGTTATAATATATTATTATAACAAGGCACGTTTTTAGATCTTGCTTTATGTACCACCTCCTAACCAAGAAATTCAAAAAGAAAAAACAAAAACATATGCTATTAGAAATATTAGGGAAAATATAAAGATTTTTAAAATGTTAAGAGACCACATTGTATACCTGTTACAATAAATTTGAAAATCCAGATTAAATACATCACCCACTAAAAAACCAAAAATTATCAACTGATTCAAGAAGAGGTAGGAAATCTGAATAGATCCTTAGATCCACACAGGCAGAAGATGGGAGCCACGGCTGCACTGCTCACCACAGTAATTGCCCCCCCGCCCTCAACACACACACAGGGCACCTCACAGAGCTCCTGATAGAGGCATTCAGTACATACTGTGGAGGCACTGAATGAACACAACTGGTAAGAAAAAAATAAAATAAAATTTCCCACAAGACGGCGACAGGATTAGATGATTTCAGAGAAAGGGTCTATCGAACATTTCAGAAACAAGGAATTCCTATTTGCTCTTGAACCAAATTCCTAGCTGTAATTAAGCTAGGCTAGTCAAACTTGAAATAGCATCTACGAACCCCGGTGCCAAAATCCTAAATACCGTATTATAAACTTATTCCAGAAGTGTAATAAAGAACTATAAAAGCAAATGTGTTTCATATCAGGAATAAGAGAGAAGTTCAACATTAAGACATTCATCAAAGTAGAAAAGCACATGATCATATCAAGAGATGCAGAGAACATAACTTACAAAATTCAACTACATTCCTGATAAAAATCTCTTAGAAAAGTGGGAATTTGAAAAACATTTCCATAATGTGATTTTTTAAAGCATTTTCATAAACTTACAGTAAACATAATTTTAAACATTGGAAGACACATTCTCCTAAAGACAGGAACAACACAAGGATGCCCTCTGTTATTTTAAATTATCTTTTTGCCTAGACTAGAAACCCCTTGAAAGTTAGGACAAAATTTAGTTGATATTTAAATCACCACAAGTTTATCACGACTTTTAAAGTATTTGGTAAATGGTGTTCTTATGCCCCAGAATGTTTTAGTGAAAGCAAACCTCAAATTATTCAGTAGGCTAATTAACTGAAATGAATAAGTAAAAAGTACCATCTCCATGTGAGTTTATAAGCAAGAAATCCTCAGCAACCTCAGCCCCAGATAAACTGAGAAGCACGTATTTCACAATTTCTGTGATCAGGTGAAAACTCTAGTCTGTCATTCACTCTACCTTCTGTAAAAAATGCCATTTGATCATTTAGCAGAAGATTTGAGCCATCCTCCAGATACGATGACAGACAGGCTCTTGCCCATTGAAAACTCTTCCTCATGGTGGAAACCTGCTTCTGTTTGTTTCCCTGTCTTCTCTTCCCATTTTATGTTTGAATCTGTAAGATGAAACTTATAGGAAGAGGACAGACTTATGCCTGATAAGAGTGTCCTCCATGAGCCCTAAGAACTGACAAGTCCAGAAGTTCTTGCCAGATCAAATTCCTTGGTCACACTTTGATCTACATCACCTTTTCAACATATTAGATTTTCCTCAGCATTAGCTATGTATCCTTGAGAACTGCTGCATTTGGTTTTGTCTGCCCAGAAATGAAGGGTTCAACGGGCACCAGGTAGCAACGAATAATCTTTGGTCAGTTTCTAGAGACTGGAGGTTTGCACAGGCATCCTTTTTAGTAATGGTTGCAATTCTAATAGGATCTTCTCCATCTGTTTGCCCGCCGAATGCCTCCTCGCTTCCTGTTGTATTTCATGTGTATTTCTCTGTAACTGGCATAATTCTACCACTTACACTCCGTGGCCACTTTGGGAAATTTTGACAAGAATAAGATTGTTCATTTGAGAGGTGCATTCAAAGGAAAAGGGAAGAAACCCTCCTGAGATTCTCTGTTTTGTCAATCTAAAAGACAGATCACTTTGATAGCAAAGGAGAAATCCTCCTTTTTGTTTTTGCACCTCAGGGATTAAAAAGTATCGTGTTTCAAATTGTCCATTTGATGGAATTGGCAAGGGCCTGAGTTACTGTTTAAACTGGCTTAGTCTCTCTCTGTTTCTTTCTCCTCCCCCGACCCTGTGTGTGTGTGTGCGCGCGTGCGCGCGTGAGTGAATGAATGTGAGCACAAGACTGCCCATGTGTGAAGATGGGTTTTCCTGCTTCTAAGCCTTCTGCCTTGCCAGAGGGGAGATAGCCTTTTACAGTGATAATTCTGTATTTGTCTGAAGCCAGTTACTTCTTTTTTCTTTTTCCTTTCTTTCCCTCTCTAACTCCCTACTCTTGGGGAACTTTGGAGATTAAATGATCATAAAAAAATTGTTTTGTACTAATTTACACACTCTGGAAGTATCTACCCCAGATAGTCAAGAATTTCAAAAGGAGATGGAAAATGTGAATTGTGCTCCTTTATATGTTTTCTCCAGCTAAAACAGTTACTTTAGAAGAAAAGGTTTAACTGTGAATTTGGTTGATCACCTTGGATTCCACGCAAGATGAAAAGGTAGACACTCAGAGTTTCTGAAATTAATTCAAGAGTCTTAAAATATGCCTGATAAATAGATGAGCCTTTGGCCAAATTAGAATGATTTAATTTTAGCTTGAAAACAACTCCATGTCTTCTCTCTGGTTTTATCACCATATAAAAAATAATGTTCGCACAATATTTTCATTAGTACAAGATTTGGGGTTAATTTGGAATGATTTCTACTTTTTAAATTTCCTCCATTAGTTCCATGGGTCTTGGAAGGTATTACTTTTTCCAGGAATTGTTTAAAATTGGAAAAAATATAAAAATATTTTAATAAGTGAAATTAAATGGGAAGTTTTTTTCGAGTTTAATCTTGTGAACTTTTCTAATGCTACAAATCATAGGATGTTCTGATTTAAATGGTCTTTCCAGACCTTTAGTCACTGTAAGATGTTAGACTAATGTTAAATTGTGTCATCTAGTAAGTAATCTTTGGATGCCTGGATAATTTCTTGGTAGTAGAAATATAACACTTTGGTCATTAAACATAGTTTTAAATTTCCCTTCTTATATATTATTATACAGACAATGACCACAGATTAAGGAGATGTGCAAATGTCTTTAAATGATGTTAAATACATTTAGTTTGCCATCTTAAAATTTATTTAATTAAAATAAAATACATGATCATAAAAAATTAGCTACACTGATCTTAGTTTCTCATCTTCTAGTTTTCTCTTGTGTCTGAAAAAATGAAAGTTGCCTAATTTTGTTAGAACTGGTAATTAATAAAATTGACTATGGAGAAATCATAATATGCATACAAGACAATAAATACAGTTTTTTTGTTTATGTAAGTATATTAATGAATTTTATATATGTAAGTATATAAATATATTCTTAATAAATATATATAATTTCTATGTTAGTCTTTTTTAATTCACACAGAGTAAAATTCACAATTCACTTTTCTGTGTACAGGTCTATGAGTTTTAACATGTGCACAGATTCTTGTAAGCTCCACATAAATAATATACAGAACAACTCCAAAACTGCCCAAAATCACCTCTTTCCACCCAGGAGGTACTCTCTCTCCCCTCACACCCGAGCCTGGTAACAGCTGCTCCTCTGTCCCTACATAGTTTGCCTTTTTCAGAATGTCGTATAAATTTCACCTTTTAAGATTGACTTCCTTTTTTTTTTGAGGAAGACTGGCCCTGAGCTAACATCCGTGCCCATCTTCCTCCACTCTATATGTGGAATGCTGCTTGTCAGCGTGGCTTGACAAGCGGTGCGTAGGTCCGCACCAGGGATCCAAACTGGCAAACCCCAGACCTCTGAAGTGGAATGTGCAAACTTAACCACCCTGCCACCAGGCCAGCCCCAAGATTGACATCTTTAGCTTAGTGTAAAACATTTGAGGTACAACCACGTTGTTGTGTGTAGCAGTAGTTTATTCTTTTTATAGCTGAGAAGTATTCCATGATTTGTTTCTCTATTCACCCAGGGAAGAACATTTAGTTTATTTTGTTTGAACAATTATGTATAATGCTATTATAAACAGTCATGTCCAGGGTTTTGTTGTGTTTTCACCAGATATGATGTTAGTTCTAGGCGATGGCGGTTGTTTGCAGTTGCTCATTATTTTATTGCAAAAGTTCCATCCTTCTTCTAGTTTGTGAGGAGATTTTATCATAAACAGACTTTTATGACTTTCGTCAAATGACTTCTCTGCATCTATTGATGAGACAATGTGGTTTTTCTTGAGTCTGTTAGTATGGTGAATTACACTGATTGATTTTTGAATGGTGAACCAGCCTTGCATTCCCAAGATAAATGCTATTTGGTCATGATGTAATGTTCTTTGCATATTATTCTGGGTTCAATTTGCTACTTTTTGTTAAGAATTTTGCGTCTGTGTTTGTGAGAGATATTGGTCTATAGTTTTCTTTTCTTGTACTGTCTTTGTCTTGTTTTGGCATCAGGATAATGCTGGCTATATAAAGTGAACTGGGAAAGGGTCCTTCTATTTTGTGGAAGAGACTGGGAAAAATTGGTGTTATTTCTTCCAAAAATGTTTGGTATAATTCACCAACAAAATCATCTGGGCCTGGAGGTTTCTTTTCTGGACTATTTTTGAAAAAGGAATTCAATTTTTAAAATAGATATGAGACTCTTTAAGCTCTCTATTACTTCTTGTTTGTGTCTTTCAAGAAATCAGTCTGTTTCATCTAAACTGTCAGATTTATGTCCATAGAGTTGTTCATAGTAATCCCTTATTAGCCTTTTAATGTCTGTGAGACTGTGGTGATATCTCTTCTCTCATTACTAATATTGGTACTTTGTGCCTTATTTCTTTCATTCTTCATTGGTCTTCCTGGAGGTATATTGATTCATTAATCTTTTTGGAATTTATTGGTTTTACTCTATTGTTTTTTGTTTTCAATTTCATTGATCTCTGCTGCTATCTTTATCATTCCCTTCCTTCTGCTTGCTTTGGTTGTAGTTTGCACTGGTTCTCTAGTTTATTAATGTGAAAGCTTACCTTATTGGTTTGAGACCATTTTGTTTACCAGTATCAGCACTGAGTGCTATAAATTTCCCTCTAAGAACTGCTTTAACAGCATCCCACAAATTTAAGTATGTGCTATTTTCATTTCTTCAAAATATTTTCTGATTTTCCTCAAGACTTCCTCTTTGACCCATTTATTCTATAGAACTATGTTATCTAATTTACAAATAATTAGGGCCTTTCCAAGTAACTTTCTGTTGTTGACTTCTATTTTATTTCCTTTATGGTCAGAGAATATAATTGGTATTATTTCATTTTACTAAGTTTTTTGTCTCAGAATGTGGACTATCTTGGTGAATATTCCATGAGCGCTTGAAAAAAATGTGTACTCTGTTCTTGTTGAATAGAGTGTTCTATAAATGACAATTAGATTAAATTGGTGGGTAGCATTGTTCAAGTCTTCTACATCCTTGGTGATTTTCTACCTACTTTTTATATAATTCTTGAGAGAGGAATGTTAAAGTCTGTAATTGTGGACTTATCTGTGTCTCCTTTCAGTTCTATAAGCATTTTTACCATGTTAAAAAGAGCTTTTTTAAGCTCTGTTGTTAAATGCATACACATTTAAAATCATAATGTCTCATTGGTAAATTGAGTGTTTTATCATTGTGGAAAGCCCCTCTTTATTCCTGGTAATTTCCCATATTCTGAAGTCTATTTTGTCTGATATTAATATAGCCACTCCAAGTTTTTTCATTCATTAGTGTCTGCATGGCATGTCATTTTTCAGGCTTTTGCTTATAACCTATCAATATCATTAAACTTCAAGTGCGTTTCTTGCAGACAGCATATAGATGGGTCTTGTTTTTATAACCAATCTGACAATCCCTCTTTTTCTTAATTAAAAAAAAAACTTTTACATTTACTGTAATTATTAATATGGTTGAGTGTAGGTCTATCATATTATTATTTGCTGTCTATTAGTCCCTCTGTCTTTTGTCTCTGTTTCCTCCTTTTTCTCTTCTTTTGGATTACTTGAGTATTTTTAGTAAGCCATTTTAATTATTGGCTTTTTCCTGTATCTCCTCATACATTTTTTTCAGTGGTTGTTCTAGGAATTACAATATACATGCCTATCTTTTCACAGTTCATCAACTTAAATATAAACTTAGAGTTGATATTTTACCACTTCAGATAAAATATAGAAACCTTACAGCTCATTGTCCCTTTATCCATCCCCAAGTTGTACTTGTGATATATATTATCTCTAATGCATACAAAGAAATGCACAGGAAACCCCACCTCACAAAGTTATAATTTTTAATTTTAAAAGCCATGTATGTTTTAAAGCACATACGAGGTCAATGTGAACTTGTTTGGAAAAAGAGTCTTTGTAGATGTAGTTATGTTAAGAATCTCAAGCTGAGATCATCCTGGGTTACCCAAGTGGAGCCTAATCCAACGACGTGTCCATATAAGAGACAGAAGAGGAGATACAAACATGAAGAGGAGGAGATGACGTGACGACGAAGGCAGATATTGAAGTGATGCAGTCAAGGAAGCCAAGGGATGCCCACAGCCCCCAGAAGCTGAGAGAGGCAAGGAAGGATCCTCCCCCAGAGACTTTGGAGAGTGTGCAATCCTGCCGACACCTTGACTGTGGACTTCTGAGAGGGAATAAGTCTCTGTGGTTTTAAGTCACCAGATTGGTAGTAATTTGTTATGGCGGTCCTGCGAAACTAATACACACAGATATTTATCCTCTCAGTTGCTCTTCCTTAAATAGTAAAGTTCCACATTTCACTCTGTTATCATCTCCCTTCTACCTGAAGAACTTTTGGCACTTCTTTTAAGGCAGAGTCTTAAGGCAGTAAATTCTCTTCATTTTCCTTCACCCGGGAATGTGTCTATTTTGCCTTCATTCCTGAAGGATATTTTCACTGGCTATTGAACTTTGAGTTAATAGTTCTTTTCTTTTAGCGCTTGAAAAATGTTGTTCCACTATCTTTTTATCTCCTGATTTCCGATGAGAAATCCTCAGTCATTTGAATTGTTAGCACTTTTCAATGGCTGTTTTCAAGACTTTTTTCTATATTTGATTTTCAGAAGTTTAATTACAATGAGTTTGGAAAGTGTTTCTTAAGTTTATCCTGTTTGGAATTTGCTGAGCTTCTTGGATGTCAATTTATTTTCCCTCGCTAAACTTGTGAATTTTTCAGCCATTCTTTGCTCAGTAACAAAGTGTCCTTTTTATCATTAAGATCCTCCCTGAATTTTTGGCATAATTCTCATTTGTTTTAACAAAAATTTTCTTATTTTTGAGAAAAAATGTTACTAATATTCATTTTTACTTATTACCATGTATTTTCAAAATATTGCCTGAAACTAGATTAATTATATTGTCTAATACAACAAAATATTTCAATAACTGTGTACATTTTTATATTAAAAGAGGTATACTAATGTTCATGTACACAGACTGGTATAATTGTCTAAAAAATGATTTGATTTCTAGATTCTCAGTTTCAATATCTTTGTTAATCAGGGGTAATCATAGTACACTTTATGGCTAAAACAAAAGACCCTGGAGGTTTGTCAGTGTCCTCACTCTTCAAAATATGTTCGTATTCCCAAAGTCAGATGATAGCCTTATAAATTTATTGTGTTTTTCACCTAAAGAGAGAATTTCACTTTCCTCCGTTCTGCTAATTCTCCAGGAGATTTAATCTTTAGAAGAGACATCACAGAAAAACTGTGCTTGAGGCTTAATGAAAAGAACCTCCCGTGGGTCCCATGAATATATAATACAAGAGAAAAACTACAGGATGTGGACGTTAGTCTCCATCTCTCAACTAAAGAGATATAATTCATCCCAAAACACTGAAGAACTGTCCCAGCCAGACTTCAAGCTGAAGATCCTTAAGAATCCTCCAGAAACATGTGCTTTTTGGGTGGAGACGGCTCCTAACAAAGGCCTTCAGATCAGAGACAACTGTGAACAGCAGAGAGCTGCTTCCATTTAAGACCCATGAACAAGATCCAAATGAGCGGAACCACTGATTCCCATGCTTTAATTTGCATTATTTTTTTCTATTTCCCTAGATATTGTCTTCCTTCTTTTCTGGTTTAAGATTCCTCACTTTAACAGTTACTTATTACTTCTTAGCCATGATACCCATAAAGGCCCTATGCTGAATTTTTTTTGCGTACTTAGATACTTCTTGGCATGATTCCAATACTTGCCTATAATTTGACTGTGATTTGGTTAAAGGGTTTGTATTCATTTTACTCTGGGTGCTACCCAGCTTCATTTGGTACCATTTTCTTGTTACAAATCAGACAAACAAATTCCTTGTTATAATCCTTGTTAATTGGACTCAACCGCCAAGCAACTTATTTAGATGACAAACCCCACAATAGCACGGGCAGAAATGTGAAGCCTCTACTATGTCAAATCCAGAAAGAGGTGTTCCTTTTTCTGTAGAAAAAAAAAATACACAGAGGAGCTAGGCATTGCAATCAAGCTTTCACAGAAAGAGTGCACAGAACAAGCTAGGGAACAGATGGGTGTATTGAGAGGCTGCCTCACTTTTACAGACCTTGCAAGAAAGGTGCATTAGTTAAGCGAAGACTTCATCTCTGTCTAATTTACAGATTGAAGTCAATAAGTAGTCTTGTGCTTCAAAGCTAATCCTAGTCGTTTGGTGCCTCCCAATGATCTGGTTTCAATGGAAATACTCATGATGTGGATATTAACTAGAACTGGCCTCGCACCAGGCAATGGAATTTGTGCCAGGCCTATTCCAGTTGACATCCACGTATGAGTATTTGAAGCACAAATGACTGTTGACTGCAATCTGCAATCTGTAAATTGGACAGGGATCTATATGTCAGTAAACTGATGACTGCCTTCAGGATAATTCTAAATATCACCCTGGGTCCATTTTGACCCTCCAATTTCCCTTCTAGGGAAAAAGGAAATGAAAAGTAAACATTTAGATCACTTCATACAGAAAGGAAAAATTTCTGAGCTACAATTTACATTTATTTTTTTTTTTTTTTTAAGATTTTATTTTTTTCCTTTTTCTCCCCAAAGCCCCCCGGTACATAGTTGTATATTCTTCGTTGTGGGTCCTTCTAGTTGTGGCATGTGGGATGCTGCCTCAGCGTGGTTTGATGAGCAGTGCCATGTCCGCACCCAGGATTCGAACCAACGAAACACTGGGCCGCCTGCAGCAGAGCGCGCGAACTTAACCACTCAGCCACGAGGCCAGCCCCTACAATTTACATTTAAAAAATAACACTGAAGGAATATTTTAGACTGCTTTCTTCTTCATTTCACACATTTCACGAGGCTTGAAAAGGAGGCAGAATTCTACAGACAATGGTATAGAGAATAGCAGCAGATTGACAATGTTAGACTCCATAGAACTCCTCACCCAAAAGGTTTATAAATTTGGGCAAGTGTTGGTTCAAAATCAAGGCCTTTCAAGGTGGAGCATATGCTGACATAGGGAAAGAATATTGTAGTACTTACTTTACTAGAGACCTCTGTTGGATCTTTACTATTACTAAAATTTTCTGGGAGGCAAACATAAAAATCATAAAATTATGTAATTTGGCTAATATCTCCATATTTTGTGTGGCCTTTTCAGACTGAGAATGGAATTGGTTCTCTCGGTTTAATTTGGTTATTTTTGGCTCCTGCCTTAGAAGTGATTGCAAGCTCCTATCGTAATCTTTCTCTCTCAAATGCATGTTCTCCAGAGTCTTAATTTCCACGGTGTAGTCGCTGTTCCATTAAATTATCCAAACATGATCCTCCAACAAAATGAACCAGAAAATCTGTCACTAATAGAAGGTGGAATGACTACCCTCAGAAACTTCATATGATCGGAACACATCAAACAGTGATAGAGATCTGGATTGTCCTTGTCCCTAGATGGTAATGATCTCTCCTACAGCTTGGGCTGAAGAAAGACCAAAGAAATCCTCAGAACTTAAAGCAACATAATTCCTAGTTTTTATGTTAAGCAAAAGGGCAACCAGCCACACTTTCCTGTCCCTACGTTAAACAATACTGGGGAAGAGCAAAAAACAACTACTTGCTGGCTTCAGGACCTACTCCCAAGAAAATAAGCCTGTGAACCAACTTAACACCTTACTTATCAAAATTGGAATTTGTTTGCTAAGACTCTCTTGAACACCCTCATCTTGCTGTGTTCATCAATCCAAAGTCATTATATCATAAACTCCCAATCCTGACAAGTTACCACCTTTCAGGACTCAGCTTCAAATCTCCCAATGCAGTTGGCTCTAAAACCCTGTAAATACCTTCCATAACTTCCCCATTTGGAGAAGCTATCAATACTTTTTCAAGGTGGTGTTCTCCCTCACTGCTAAATCTAACAAACTTAGTCTTGGTTGATCAATGGGCTTCTCTGGTGGTCTACTGAGGGGTAGAGAATTGACACTGCTAAACTTTTCATCAAACTTCCTTTTTTCTTACCTGAGCTGTAAAATGGGTCTTTTGTCCACAGAATATCTTACCTAACTGGTTTTCTATTCATTAAATAACTGTCCCTTAAGATTCCTCAGAAGCTTCATTCCCACCTTTGGGGATCCCCATCCCTCTGGCTCATTCCCTATGAACACTACAGTGGAATGCAGATAAATCTGGGGAATGGTAGAAGAAGGAGAAGATTATTCACTGTGCTACTCCTCTGCCAAGGCTTCGAAGTTCTATTTTGTTGAATTACCTTAGTATGCAAACATATAAGGGTATTCCACGACTATGTAACAGAGAGCAATCCACCCACCGCTTTCAAGCTTGCATATGCAGCAAGCTTTGCTTTCTGGGAGTCAGTTTCTTTATGTTCCTCAACAATTTCAGTTTCAGATTCCCAATCCAAACACTTCCCAGGTCTTTCTCTTCTAGGATTCAGCCCCATCTTTGTTAAAGTAAGTGTCCCTTGGTCCTAAATTTTTCTGAGTTTTGGTTACCATCTTCCTCATCAATTTTCCATGATGTAGTATGAGAGAGCATCAAGTGTTTGGTCCACTGGGGGTTCTTTTCTTATGTATTTACAAACTCTTCTGAAGCCCACACTTACTCAGATGAGTCCAAATTTATCTCCAGAAAGTACATAATAAGGGAGATTGGCACGTGATAATGCCCTTCTTCCCTCCTTGCAGGATTGCTTCACAGCCTTAGGCCCTGCGTCTGTGGAGCTGCTGAGCTAATTAGGGCCAATTAACTATTATTATCACTACAACAAAGCATTTTCGTGTCTCTTAAAAAGATGGTTAACTATGAACTGAAGTTTTTTTTAATTTGTTTATTTTATTTAGAAGGGACCAGCTTCTTTCTTCTAGGGATGAAGGCAGGAAGGCAGAGGTAGGAGGTCTCTGCTCTTTGTGAGAGTTCCTGTTAAGCCCAGGTTGCTACGGAAGTCAAGGTCTACTATTATTGATGGTCTTCTATCTTCAGGCACAATTATATATCTAACTCTTAAGGAGAGGAAAGAGGCTTTCTTTGGGTGGGAGAAGCAACACTGAGAATAATTTGCTGGGCCTTTCTATTAAGGCAGCAGTTTTCACTGAGAAGTGACTGGCGTATAAGTGGCTCTATGCACACCATTAAATGTATGCTCTTTCCTTGTAATATATAGCACAATTTTAATTATGTATTTGTTGGGGAGATTATTCAGTGCAGCTTCCCCCCCAGAATATATTTTCCCCAATGTCAGGACCACGTTTGCACATAGAGCACTCTCCCTTGGTATATAATTGGTGCTCATCTGTCACATAGTAGGCTCTTGTTAGGACATAGGAATCCCCCAGTAAAGACCTTGAAGGAGTGAATAAGAGAACTACGCAAGTAGGAGGGAAAGCAGTCATCTGTAGGCAGTGCTTGTCACTGAGGTTTTCACCAAACGCTGTGCAATGAGAAAAATACATAGAATGGGGTAAATTGTCATAATGTTACATAGTTTATACTACATTTTATCCTACTCATTTGATGTTAAGCCCTGCACTGCCTTTTATGAAATGGTGGTATTAATAGATGGTAGTTTTTGTGTTGCAATTTTTAAATTGACATTCCTTGGGAAATTAAAATCGGCAATTCTATCTCAGTCATCCAACTTCATTTTATTTTAACAATTTTCCTTCTTTGTGAACTCTGAAAGTTTGGAAGCTACTCATTTAAGGCATGTCAAAGTATAATTTTCAAAAAATTAAAATCATGACTTTCATACAAATATACAGTATACAGATGTCAAAAATTTTTTGAACTCATTAATGAGAAAATCAGCAGGATGATAAGCCTGTTTTAAAAGAGGATATGAGAGACCGAAAAGGATTTTTTGAAAGAAAGAAAGTTGGAATATGATTGCTAATTTAGATACAGGACAATGAAACTGTAACCTTTACTTAGGGGTTATTTTTTCTATAGGACAAAAATCATTTGAATCTGTACCAGAAAAAAAGTAATTTGCAAATTATCAATCTCCTCCAAGTTAACCTGTAACTTTTTAAAATCTGGGCCTTAATCAATAGTAAGTACTAAGTCAAAATTACCGTCCCTTAGGGTGGCAGATGACTCAGACTAGCTTGACAGTCTCTAGGATGAAACTAGGAAGTCACACGGTAGTCTTTCTGCCTTATTTCCAAGTTTTAGATAGTTTTATTACCTGTATCTAATACTTAGATGGAGGTTATATATATATAATATATATATATATATAATAAGTAAATGTGGATCTATCGATTTATAGATATGAAACTGGAAGAAGATAAACTAAAAAATTAACAGTTGCTATGACTTGGAAATAGCATTATGAGTGTATTAGTTTGCGAGGGCTGCCATAACAAGGTACTCACAAACCAAGTGGCTTAAACAACAAAAGCTTATTGTCTCTCAGTTCTGGAAGCTAGAAGTCCGTGGTCAAGGTGTCGGCAGGGCCGCATTCCCTCTGAAGGCGCTGGGGAAGGATCAGGTCCAAGTCTGTCTCCTTGCTTCTGGTAGTTAGTTGCTTGGCTCCAGTCTTCAAGTCACATCACCTTCTCCCCGTGTGCAGGTCTGTGTCCAAATTTCCCCCTTCTATAAGGAAACCAGTCATGTTGGATTGGACTAGGCCCACCCTAGTTCAGCATGACCACATCCTAACTAACTACATCTGCAAGGACTCTATTTCCAAATAAGGTCACATTCTGAGGCACTGGGGGTGAGGACTTAAACATACAATTGGTGGGCAGGGGGCACAATTCAACCCATAACAATGGATGAGTTCTCTGAGACTTTTCTTCACCTTCTAAATTTTGAGACAAACTAAATGCCAACACCCATTTCCCAAAACATTCAGTAACAGTTCTGAATGTTTATATTAGTTTTCCAGGGCTGCCATAAAAATTACCACAAATTAGATGGCTTAAAACAACAGAAATTTATTCTCTTATAGTTCAGAAGGCTAGAAGTCCAGAATCAAGTCTTTGGCAGGTCCGTGCTCCCTCTGAAAGCTCTAGAGAAGAAACTTTCCTTGTCTTTTCCCAGCTTCTGTGGTTGCTGGCAATCCTTAGCATTCTATGGTGAGTAGCTTTATCACTCCCATCGCTTCCTCCCTCTTCACATGGCTGTCTTTAATTATTTTTTTGCTTCTTTTTTTTAGTCATTTCTTAGTTCTCGCTCCAGAGCTTACCATATACATCTTAACTCATCAGAATTGACTTCAGATTTATACTCATTTAATTGCAGTGCAATATAGAAATGTTATTCTTATGTAGGTCTACCCTCTCTTCCCCATTTTTGAGCTAATATTGTTATACACATTACATATATGTGTTTCAAATTCAGCAATACATTGCTATAATTATTACTTTATATAATTTTATGTCTATTAAAGAAGCTGAGAAAAGAAAGGAAAGCAAGTACATATTTATAGAATTTGTTATGTTAACCTTCTCATTTACCATTTCTGATCCTCTTCATTTGTTCCTGAGGATTCGAGTTACCATCTGGTGTCTCTTCTTTACTCCAATACAGCTTTGCTCTCACCTACTTCCTTTGTGCTGTTATGGGCAAGTACATTGCATTTCTATGTGTTATAGGTCCAACAACACAATTATGTACATACATTATTTTACAATTGCTTTTAAATCAGTTAAGAGAAGATAAGAAATGAAATTTACATTTATACCATCTTTGGTAATTACATCATTACCTTTAATGATGTTTAATCCAGTTTTTTCATATGGATTCTAATTACCATCTTGGGTCACAGGCAGTTTCTGTTGCTTGCTTTTTCTTCCTCTGTGCTGGTCACACTTCCATGTTTCTCTGCATATCTCATAATTTTTTCTTGAAATCAGACATTTGAAGTAATAGATTGTAGCAACACTGGATACTGAGTCCCCTGCTCCCTCTCTGGAGCTTGTTTTGTTGTTGTTATTGTTGTTTGCTTGTTTATTTGTTTAATAACCTGGATGGACAATTTCAGTGAAGTCTATTTCCCTTCAGTGTGGAAACTCCTATGTCGCTCCTCAGAGGGAGCAGCTTTGGGCATGCACTCAGTCACCCCAGGATGACAGCGGTTTCAGCAGAGCTCTCTCTGACTGTCTGTTTCTCTGATCTCCCTGTTAAGCTGTCTGCCTCCTTTGGCATCACACCAAGCTCTTAGGCTCCATTGATTGCTGACTGATTGCTCTATTGTTTTTGACCAATGCCCTGGGGTGTAAATTGTTTTACAATCTGACCTAATTGAATCTGGGCCCTTTTTAGGGAATACTTTTTGAGGTTTGTTCTGGCCCCAGGAGGGCTCTTCTTAACTGTCTCTTTTGATGGTTCTCTCTGGTAAACTAGCTAGCCCCTAGTTTAGGTTGTTGCTATCCTAGATGTCTTCATCTCCTCTTACTGCTTACCACCAAAATCTCCATAGTTTTCAGGAGTACCATTAGGCTTGAACTTCCCTACACTCTGTTTTAAATAAAATCAGCTCATTTGGGGAGAATTTTAGAGCTGTCTGTTCTTGAGGATTGCCTTTCCTCCTGGGAAAAAAGACTTTGAGCCAACGCTCTCGGTGCTGGGCAAGAGAGGCAGCCTCTGTTCTTCTCAACTGGCTGCTCTTGGCATGAAACTTCCACACCAGTAGTGAGTGAGAGTGAAAGTGATCAGGGCCTTAGGATTCTCAGCCTGCCACGCCTGGGTACAGCCTTCTCCCGATGAGAGGAGACTGGGTGAAGGAAGGGCACTCCTGACATCTCAACGAATTTAGCCTCTGCAACTCAGAGTGTGAGGGAATGAGAAATGTTGGTAGCCTATGCCTCCATGTGGGGTTTATCCCTTGACTGCGAATTTAGGGAAGAGGGAGTCCCATCTTCTTGGCCATCCACCTGGAGTGGAGTTTCAATCAAGCTGCACTGGGGGTAAGAGTGAGAGCATGGGTCATGGGTCAAATACCACAGAGTCTTGCTATTCTTACCCAGCTTTAGTAAATTTTCTTGAATAAATGTTTCTTTACTTGCTGTATGCCCATGGCAGAAGTTACACAGATTTAAAATTATTTAAGTAATTTTCACCAGTTATGCTTGTCTTTTTTGGGAATAACTCCACAGGACTCCTCATTGTTGCCATTCCTAGTATTTGCTCTTCATAATTAGTGGGTCATTTGTTTTCAATTGTCAACCTGAACTCACACATGGTAGTTGTTAAAATGGGGAAAAGTAAATGTTTTACTAATGTTGAATTTTTATGACATTTTGCATTAGAAATATTTAAAGAGTGGACAAGATGACATTTCAGACATTTTTTTTTTCACTCCATATGGGAGAGTGCCAATATTTAATAGAGTATGGTTAGAAAAAATGTTTCAGAAGATTCTATATGTTTATAGTGTCATAAAAATGTTTGAAAATCTATGTTCAAAACCAAAAGCAGACATCTGTTGGAAGGCTGTTGAAAGTGAATATTAATGAGATCAAGGTACAAAACCAAATTGGCCTTTGTGAGTCAATCCAACTACAAGAGTTGATCCAATTATGATATCTTTCTTAATATTCTTTAATACCAGTTACAGCCAAGTCAGTTCATTAAGAATCCACATGAGTAGAAGGTTGTAGCTAAAAGTCAGCATACTGTCCATGCCATTCCTCAGTTCATTTCATACATTAGAAGTGGTTTCCATTTCAGAAAACTAAAAAATCTCACGTTGGAGATTTATACTCAAATGTGAAAGTAGAGATGTACTTTGAGATGCTTTTCCATTTACATTTTCACTTATTTGTATTCCCCGTGATGTGCAAAGTGATTGTCAGTTTAGAAAATGTGGCATCTATTAATATGCTTTAATTCCCCATTTAGTTTAATCATTTACTCAACAAATACTTATTGAGTAAATACTAAGCCAGGCTGTTCTAAATTCATGAGATATAGCACGGTATGAGACAGACAAGGTCTCTGTTCTCTTGGAATTTATATTCTAATTATTGTATTAAAATAAACAGATAAATGGAGGAATGTGTTATGTATTATACTGGATGCTAAAGTTCATTGTTCAGATGCCCTCATCAGGACCAAGGCGCTCATTTGTGAGCTGCTGGAAGTGCTGGCTGCTGCTATCTCATAGCCACCTTTCTCCCCTGGAATTGCCCTCTATCAAAGGGACCCACTTCATCCAAGGTTACAATCACTGCCCTAGGGCAGCCTGCATCCAATATCTGGTTAATACAAAGTATGATGACTTGTTCCCTTGGCATCAATTTGTGGATAACTTTGAAGAGCTGTCTCAGTTCCAGAGATTCCCAAAGATCATCTGAAACTTCTGTTACAATTTCCTAACAGTGGAATTTCTGTTTCTATCCAGTTCTGTTTTCTGTACTTCCTTAAAGGTATGGAACTCCCCAGTAAACATCCTACATGTAAATCTCCATCTCATAGTCATTTCCAGGAAACTCAACATAGGATGGTGGGTACCAAAAATAGTCCTAGGAAGTAGACTCTAATCTTTGATCTAGATCACCTGCTGAAAGTGGAAAAAAGCTCAGGTCAGTCTAAGAACTTAATTATAAAGGTCATGAAGCTTCAGAGAAGGAGGAACTCTAACCCTGCCAGCCCTGCTACACCAGAGAAAAGGCTTCAGTTAGGAAGTGGGACCCTAGGACTAGGAATAGGGTCATCTGGGTCAATACACTTGAGAAACTTGAAACTCAAATCTAGCTGAACCCTACAGGCCAGTGAAAGTGTCTCGGCCCTTCCTGTTAAAAGGTTAACTTGCTTCCTTGCTTGCAGAGGATGCAGAGATCTATTCTTGAAAGACAACAGGTTACCTCTCAGGATCTACCTGCACCTATCTCCTAGCCACAAGCCCCTAGTTAGGGTCAAATCTCAGCAGGGCCTCCACTTGAAGATCTGTTGGGCCTGCTAAGAAAGGAAAAGAGATTAGACACTGAGAGAGTACAGGGCAACTCAACATGGACTGGTAGGAGCTAGGAGAGTATACAGAGGACAGGAAATAGAGGTTGCTGGATTAAGGAATACAAAATGTAAAGATGGATAAGGGAGAGTTTATTGATAGGAGAGTACTATCCTACAATGCTGAATTTAACACTCTAGCAAAGACCCGAGGAGATGGTACTAACCTCTGCTAGGATGGCTCTCAGCAGCCAGAAGAAAGTTATGGCCCACTCTACATGAAGTATACATGCTAGAGCTGCTGGAGCAGACAGTGCAGGAAGAAATCAAAAGGCTCAGAGAAGAGAGTGTGCAAGAATAGATATACTTCCCAAGGTTTAAAATGCAACAGCCAACTCTATTTTACGAGGGGACCTAAAGAACACTCTGTTTACCAAAGAAATAAGAAATGTGCTGGTGAGAAGGGCACCAGCATCCTTGAAAAGCTCAGTTGTGGCTGTTCTCTTTGGGCCATGACGAACAGTAGGAGATGCTATTACAGAACCGAGCCCTCAGTGTCAATGAGGATGAGAAGATCATGGAATAGCAGGGGCCAGATAGCTGCACTTCACTGACAGAAGCAAGATGAGAATAATTGCCATAATGAACAAGAGAGCCTGACATAGAGTTCTATGGAGATAGCTTATAAAACATTTTATTCACAGATATAAGATAAATGAGAAACCAACAAGAACACTGCTAAATATTCATCATCAAAAATGATCAAGAGTGGATGAGCAGAAGGATAAGACTAGTTATCCCAATGAAAATTCACAACCCTTTACCTGGTTGACAAACCTGACCCAATTCTAAGGCCTAAAACCCATTGATTGAAAGATAGGCTGGGGCCCTATGAAGACAGACCCTGCACCAGCACAGCACATGTATACAAAAGTAGTCTTTCCACATCAGTTAAGATTTTAAAAGGCAAGCATTCTGAGGCATAAAAGAACATCCGTTCGAAAGTAAAGGTAAAAAAATTATTGCATCTTGTTCCTTCCAGGAGTGAAAGGAAAGCATACAGCTTGCTTGGCCTCTGAGTTCTGGAGGCAGCAAATTCTATATCTGAGAATAGTGCTCCAACCCATTTACGAGGAAAGCTTCCAGGTTTCAGTGGGGCCTAAAGGAAGAAAGCGCCTTCAGGAGATCCAGACTGCAGTGCAATCAGCCCTGGTGCTTGGGCCATTTGACCCAGCAAACCCCAGGTTACCAAAGGTATCTGTGACGGGAAAAGACAACAGATGGAGTTTAGCGAAGCCACAATAGAAACATCACAATATAGACACCCTAAGGTCTGGGGCAAGGCCATACTATCTGCAGCAGTATACACTGTGTGAGAAACAGCTTCTGGTGTGCTATTGGGCCCTGGTAGTGAAGACCTCTGACCATGTGACATCAAGTGACCATATGGTGAGGGCTGCCCATCACGAGCTGAATTGTCAGACCCATCAAGTCATAGGTCAGGTAGCCCCGCTGCAATCCATTGTCAAATGAAAGTAGGATCAGTTATGATCATTACAAGCAGGGCCAGAGGGCATTAAAAATATACCAGTAGGCGGCCCAGACCTCTACATCACTTACTACTATTGCATTGGTGACTCTTTCTCAGCCCATGCCTATGCCACATTGTGAGTGGTGGGGGTCCTTTATGACCAACTTTAAAGGAGAAAAATAGCTGAGTTTAGTTGATGGCTGGTTGAAGCTGAGAATGCACAGTTGCTGCACCCCAGTACCACTCATGGATGATCTGTGTGTTAGTTTGGTGGGGCTGCTGTAACAAAGTATCACAACCTGGCAGCTTAAAACAGCGTAAATTTAATCTCTCACAGTTCTGGAGGCTAGAAGTCCAACATCAAAGGGTTCACAGGCCATATTTCCTCTAAAGGCTCTAGGAAAGAATCCTTTCTTGCCTCTTCTAGCTTCTGGTAGTTGATGGCAATTCTTGGTGCTCCTTGGCTTGTGGCATCATAACTCCAGTCTCTGCCTGTGTCTCCACATGGCCTTCTTCCCTGGGTGTCTGTGTCTCCAAATCTCCTTCTCCTTCAAAGAACATTCGTCACTGGAATTGAGGCCACCCTCGTCCAGTATGAGCTCATCTTAATGATTATAGCTGCAAAGACTCTATTTCCAAATAAGGTCACATTCACAAGTACTGGGGATTAAGATGTCAATAGGTCATTTGGGAGACACAATTCAATTCAACTCACAACACCCTGAAGGACAGAAATGAGAGAAAATCCTCTCATTGAGTAGAACTTCAGACAGTTCCCTTGGTCATTGTATTAGTCAGGGTTCTCCAGAGAAACGGAACAAATGATATATATATAAGAGGAGATTTATTATTATAGGAATTGGCTCATGCAGTTATGGAGGCTGAGAAGTCCCACATCGGCCATTTGCAAGCTGGAGAATGAGGAAAGCCGATGGTATAATTCAGCCTAGGTCCAAAGACCTGAGAATTGTGGAAGGAGGGTACTGATGGTGAAAGTCCCAGACTGAGTCCAAAAGTCCAAGAACCAGGAGCACTGATGTCCAAGGGCAAGAGAAGAAGAATGTCTCAGCTAAAACAGAAGAGCAAATTTGCACTTCTCCCACCTTTTTGTTCTGTTCAGGCCCTCAGTGGATTGGATGATGACCTTCCATATTGACAAGGATGATCTTCTTTACTCAGTATATGGATTCGAATGCTAATCTCATTTGGAAATACCCTTCCAGACCAACAAGAAATAATGTTTCACCAGCTGTCTAGGCATTTCTTAGCCCAGTGAAGTTGACACATAAAATTAACCATCACAGTCATCTACTTAAGGTGTAGAGAGAGAAGTAGCTGAAGCTAGGAACATATGTAGACTCACATACAGGAGTGAATGATTGGGCTGGCTGGCTAGGTGTCTGGAAAGAGCAAAATTGGAAGATTAAGAACAAAAATGTACAGGGAAGAGGTATATGAATGGACTGTGGTAGCGGCATAATGAAGGGTTACAAAGACTAGGCACTTTGTCTCAATTTGTCAACAATTTTAGATGGCCACCATGCTCCAAATTACAGATATAAACATGGATTTGGGAAGAATAGGACTGGCTTGGGATGTTTCTGGAGCAGAGCATATGGGACTTGCTAGCACCCAGCACCCGCATGAGTACCAGGCACAGTGTTAAGTGCTCAAAAAATGCTATACTTGAATAAATGGCTGTAAGTTTTGGCTCTTGCTGTTGGATAGATTATGGTGTCATTTATTGAGCTAGGGAAGATTGAGGGAGGAACTACTTTGGGGAAGAGAAAGAGGAATCAAGGCAGTTATCTGCATACTGAAACCCCCTTTCTGAGGACTTTCTCTGGCACCTCAAGAGCTGGTTGGGCCACAGGCAGGGAAAAACTGAAACATTAGTCGTATAACCCTCAACCCATGGGGAGGGTGCGAGCTAGTGGGTAAAGGCCTCAGCCTCTGGGTCCTGGAGGAAGAATTCTGAAGATGTTGCTCCACATTTTTTCTCAGAGACTCCCCAGTGGGACTGAGCTGCGCTTGACTACAGTGGTAGTAGGTACATTAATATATTCTTTCCTGGCTTTCCTCTTTACCCGATCTCACTTTCACCCACTTCCTGTGGGTGAAGTGCTTCCTGGTGATCACCTTCCAAATACACGATTGCCTCAGACTTTGGTTTTAGAGAGAAGACACAAGCTAAGAAAAACAATCATGATGATAATAGTCGTTGAGTCTACAGATCACCTTGACCTAAAATTCTCTCCCTTGATCTACATTCTTCACATTCTTTAAAACCCAGTTCAAATTTCACCTCCTTCAAAAAACTCTCTGATCATATCACCCAAAGGGATCATCCCTTCTCTGCTATTTTCCTCTAGGAATGTTATTTGTTGAGCAATTTGGAGTTAATTTTCCACATGCTTGTATCATCGTGGGTTCGGGACTCCTACCCTTCCCCCAGAAGTCTTGCAGTGCACACATCCAGGCCTCAAAGCACACACATTCTCTCTCCATCTCTCTCTGGGTTTATTTCCTCTGGGACTGGCATGGGTGGCTCTTTATTTTTCGGAGTGATGAATCTGGAGGTTTGGGCTTGAATGTGAAGGAAGGAGGCTATTGAAGCCTATAATTTCTGCAAAAAAAGCTACATAGCTTAACATACTTGAATTTTTTCCAAAGGGGCCAAAAACTACCAATAATGATGACACACACTACATAGGAGCTTTTATGTTATGTGTATATCTCCAAAGATTTGAGGGCAAAAAGATTTGGTCGACACCCCTCTCCTCCCTGTGAATCCCTAAGGGATGCGTACACCAGGAGACAGAGCCCAACAAAACAAAGTACCCATTTCCTGTTAGCAGGACTGGTTCCTAAAACCCAGATGTAGAGAGTTCTGGCTGCCCCAGCTTGCCTCCCTGTGGTCTTAACCTTCAAACCCAAATCTCATGAAATAATCACTTTCTTGCAAGCCACATGGAACAGAGACTGAAAAAGTGCACTCTATAAAGTGTGTGCAAAGGAGAAAGAGCTCAGGTGAACAGGTCTTGTCCTATGTGAGTCACCCTATGGAAAAAGGAAGCTGACAGGAGTGTGTGAGCAGGGGTCGTCCCAATGATCCACTTACTACCTCTGAAGCAGAGGCAGAATAGGGAGGGCACATGTGTAGGGTCCTTGTAATACACAGTTTAGCAGTACAGTTTAGCAGTAAATGTTACCCAATCAGAGTCCTTGAATCACGTTAATAACCCCTCCGTTTGGGAGAAATTAAGAAAGAGAGGTGAAAGAGGAGAACAGAGAGCTTGAGTGTTTGCCCTGCCTAGAGGAGTACACATCTCACAAATTTTATCCAATGTCCCTATAAATACAATCAATCTACTGCATCTATTGGTTTTATTTTGGGATGAGAAAATAAATCTCCATATATTTGTCTTCCTTTCCCAAACACCCTATAAAATCCTAAAGAAATACAACTGTCCTCTGCTGCCTTTGTGTTCTCCACAGTGCTGGGGATGTGAAAGTAATAAACAAAATTCTCTCAATAATAATAATTGTAGCAACTATACTTATCAATGGCTTTCAATATGCTAGGCATTGTCTTAAGTGCTTTACACACATTAACTAATTCAATCCTTATAACGATACTGTTAACATTCTCATTTCACAGGTAAGGAATTGAGACTCAGGAAACTCAAGCACCTTCTCTCAGGCAGCTAGAGAGTAGCAGAGCTAGGATTTGAATTTTCGTCCTGTACTGTATGAAAAAGTGAAATATTTACAGAGGAAGAGAGGATGATGGAGGGGCAGTCCGTAATATGGAGAGTACATCAGTCAGGGTTCGACCACAGGACCAGAGCCAGGAACAGATGTATACATATATATTGTTGTTATTTTCATAAGGAATTGATTTATGCAATTACAGAGGCTGGCTAAGCAAGTCTGAAGTCAGTAGGACAAGGGAGATAGGTAAGGAAGACCCCGAGCAGGGCTGGAGTTCACAGACACAGCTCGAAGCTTCTTGTCTATAGGTGGAGTCAGGAAGGAGGATCCAGGGTGAAGGAAGACCCAGCAGCTACTTCCGGTCTCTCCCTCAGGGAAGGCCTAAGCCCTCCTTTGAAGGCTTCCAACTGATTAAATTAGGTGCACCTAGGATAGTCTCATTTTGATTAACATAAGTCAGCTGATTGGGACTTTAATCACATCCACACAAACCCTTCACAGAGAACCCTAGATTAGTGTTTGAATGAATAACTAGGATAAGGTGTGTGTAACCTACAGAATTGCATTCTTTCAGTTGTAACCCATCCTGAGCAGAAACACAATAGAAAGGGAATTCTGGAGACTGTCGTTCATCCCAGCCAAGTTGACACATCCCAAAGCCATCAAGGGAGGCAAGGGGATTCTACAAGGCATAGGGCAGGGGATAGGTGAGAGACAGGCAAGACAATCCCAAGGGGAAGAACATAGAAGAGATGAAACACTCACGGCTTCTTTTAAAAAGGTAATTGAGGGGAAAGTGCAATCATAAAACCCCAATGGAGACCCTGGTGCAAGAGGGCAACGGCAAATGTTCCATGTTTATGGGAGAAGGAAGACACCTGCTGGGGTGGGATGGTACCTACAGGATTGAGCACATAGGAAGCCTACAGGGCAAAAAGATAGGGAGAAGGTTATGGAGTTGAGACCCATGGAGGGAATGGGACAGACCAAAAGCTCAGTGTGTCAGAGACATTTAATAGGAATAACTGCATGATCTACCAAATACAATCAATTCTCATTACTCATTACGTTCTGTGAAGTCTCAGTGAACACTGAATTGGCAAATATTGAACCATTGTTCCTAGGGAAAACATAGGGTTAAGTTCCTGTGAGCCTCTGGTCACAACATTTTCACCAACTGATCAATATCAGCTTGTTTTATGTGCATTTTTGTTTACAAACACCTTACTTAATACATATTGTTGATTCATTAACATTGAACTCATGGCCAACAACACTATAACTCACACCTGAACAAAACTCAAGTCACACATGTGTTTTCTCCATGAGGCACATCCCAGCCTTCTTATGCTTAGGAACACTATTATACTCGTGGGCCCTATTAAATAGTAAAATCAACAACAAAAAACACAAAAATGCAAAAAACTTGGTGGTAATTAGACAGAGAAAAGGACATTTGCTTACAGTGTGAGAGCTGAAACAAGAGAGCAGAGCATCACCTTGTTTGACCTCAGCTGGGACTGTCCACGTCAGAGGACTCCAAATTTTCACCACTCTGTGCATGTCCATGAATGATTGCAAAAACCCCACAAGTATAAATTTGGGGGTTACAAATAAATTTTAGTGAGCAGGTGAATTCACAAATATGGAATCTGTGAATAATGAGAATTGACTGTACGTATGAAGATTCACCTTTCAATGAATGTTAATGATTGGAGAGTTCCAGTACCTGACAGTGTTTATGACTCCATCCTAGACATATTTGTGATTAAGTCTACAGTATGGCAAACAGGAGATGAAAATTGAGCGAGCAATCCATTATCCATGCTTCTCTGGATTCAGGGCATCTTGATATTGAAGCTCCTTGACTTAAAGTCTGCTGATCTCGTCTACTTGTGATTTTCATTTAACCACAGATGCTGCTCTGTTATTGAGTTTGGGGCTGTGGTTCATTGCTTCTTATTTTGTTTATTCTGTCTACCTATGGTTTCTCCACTGTGGCTGGCCATGTAACAACTGCTTAGTTGTCCTGTTCTCATCGACTCTTACTACATGAGCAGTAAACAATGACTCTGCGACTCTGCACCTTCACCAAGAAAGGTAACTCATGAAAAACACTCTCAGGCTGACAGGTCTCACTCTAAATGTGTTGCTTCTGATCTCAAGTGGGCCCTTCGTGCTAACTAGCAATTCTAATCCTGTTGCCTTCTCTTTGGCAACTATTTCATACCTTCATTTCTATCTTAGTTTGTTTGGGATGACATAATAAATACCATCGACTGGCTGGCTTAAACAATAGAAACTTATTTCTCACAGTGCTGGAGGCTGGAAAGTCCAAGATCAGGGCGCCTACAATGGTGTAGTTCTGGTGAGAGCCCTCTTCCCGGCTTGCAGATGGCCACCTTCTCCCTGTGTCATCACTTGGCAGAGAGAAATTGAGAGCAAGCTCTCTGGTGTTTCCTCTCATAAGGGCACTAATCTCATCACAAAAGCCCCACCCTCATGCCCTCACCTAAATCTAATTACCTCCCAAAGCCCTTCTCTCCAAATGCCACCACGTTGGGTGTTAGGGCTTCATCATATATATTTGGGGCAGGGGGAATTTGCGTTCATAGCAACCCCTCTCTTGAAACCTCAGATTCAGCTAGTTTGGATTGGTATGGCTGTTTACTTGTGACTAGAGACCATTATGATTGGAACTAGACTGACTGCAACACCATGGTCTTTATCCTCAATTTCTGTTGATGAATCCACTTCCTATCTTGCCAAAAAAAGAGAATTAATCAGAAGAGAATTTCTATACCCTCCCAACATAACTTCTGCCTATCTTCTTGAATCCGGACTCACACTTCTGCTCTCTGTCCCATTAACGTAAACGAACCATCTGTGCTTTGACCCAAAGCCAGTCCCTCCCTTGTGCCCTGGACACGCCCTTTCTCACCTACTCAGGGATCTCACTCTAGCAAGTGCCCCCTCTTGCTCCTCCATCATCAAATGTTTCCTCTCTACTGGACAATTCCCTCCCCATTATAACATGATTTTATTTCTCCCAAAAAACTATTTCTTAATCCCACACTTTCCTCCAGCCGTTCATTCCTAGTTTCTCCTCTTCTTCAAAACTCTTTGAAAGAGTTGTTTGTATTTACTATCCTTCAGCTATTCTCCCTTCATTCTAAATCATTTCCACTCCAGGGAAGTTTTCATCTCCACCACTCAACCAAAACAGCTCCTAGAAGCACACCAACAACCTCCATGGAACTACATTCAATGGTTAATCCTCAGTCTTCAATTTATTTGGGTCATGTGACTATTTACACTTTCTTCTGGACACATTTTTCTCACTGAGCATCCAGGCCTCTGCCTGCTCAGGTCTTTGTCTACCTTTCAAGACTTGTTTTTCACCATATTGACCTCCTATGGCTCCCTATTCTACATTCTCTCCCAGCCTCTGCACATATTCGTTTCTTGGAATGGCCTCCTCTGCCTTGACTGAATGATAACTTCTCTGCTCCTCATTGAGGACGCAGTCCAAACATCAAACATTAGCTCCTCTGCAAAGGCCCCCAGATCCCCTTGGCTCATCAGGTGCCATTTCTCAGGCTCCTACAGCATGTTATGAACGATAGCAATTATTTGTCTGACTCCTCTACCTAGCCAGGAGCTTCTGAAAGCCATTTTCTTTTTTGCAGTTCTTAGTAATATGTGGAATAGTAGAGGAAAGAAACAATGTACACCTTTAGAATGCACAGAGCCAATGCATTTTTTTACTTAGAAATAAAGTAATTTAAGAGCCTTACTATTTCTGACAATGATTTACAAATTGAGAAAACTCTGGAAGAATATATATCCAACACATTAATAGTGATTATACCTAGATGATAAGGTTATTGATGAAGTTTTGTTTAATCATATGTCTTTTCTTATTTCTAGTGTCAGTAGATTTTAAATGTAATGTGCAAAATGATGATCTCAATAATAAAAAATAAAACATTGTATTCCTTCATAAGAATTAAATAATGTTTACAGAGAGGAAACAATGAGAAATTGTTTGGACAGAGTAACATTTAAGCAAAAGAGTATTCAATGTGGAATACAAAACATATTTTTTCTCCTGTTGTTTAGCTTTTGTTCAGTGAACACATACTGCTTTTGTACTAAGAAATATACAATCTTAAATATCAAAATAATTTAGAAGGATTTCTTAAACAACCTAAAAAGAAAATAAATGTGTCTGGTAAATCTATTTGAGTTTTTACGGTAACTGTGAATAGCCCAGCCAAAAGATACATGATCTGAATCAAACAAAAGCTCATTTGCCTCACTCACCTCTCTGAAAGGGTGACCACATTCTTTTGTGTTATTACATGTCATCAATACCTGTAGGAAACAATGGTCTTTGAATGGTGTTAAGGTTTTTCATTGGCTTCTTACACTCTGAACATTTTAAGGTCAAGGTCCTTCACTCTGGGCTTGTCCCATAATATTTGTGATGAGTGAAAAAGTACATGAAGTGGGTGGGGAGTGGATTTCCAAAAATCACCTGTCGTTCCAGGTAGTCTGTTTCAGAAAAACTGACCAAACTAAACCACATTCATTCCTGAATTTCCAGCATAAATAAACTTTGACTCTATATCTTGGAGAAGACAATAACAAGACTAATAACAATATTTAAGCTGAGATATCATTTTAGCTTTATGTAGTCTATGTTGACAAGTCTTTTTTGTTAATGTTAATTTGTCCAGACAGCTTTCATGTTTTCCTCTCTATAAAATATTATTTAATTCTAGGTTCACCAATTAGGGTATTTTCAATTATGAAAATACCGTATTTTCATAATTGGGATCATAATTTTGCATATTGTGATTTAAGTTTCCTGATACATTCAGAGATTTTGTGCATAGTCTAAGGAATGATGTGATGGGAACGCTGCGCTACATGTCTCAATTCTGTAATTTTAAAAGATTTGCTTGGCAAGGCATGGCAAAATCGCAGTAATGATACCTTGTTTCCACAGAGCCTTTCATCCTAAGATCTCAAAACATCCAGCATTTAGAGCACATTATCAGGCCATGCTGATTCTGTGACAAAAGTACTATATTTTAGAAATGCTTAAATTTTTCCATTATTTGTCTTACTTCTTAGATTTCTTGGTACCTTTGGAATTTTCAAAGAAAGTCTTGTTTACTCTTGATAGAGAGGCTGTTAGAGAATTTTACAAACAATGTAATTTAGTTTCGACTGTAGCTCAGAAAGGGTGTGGAGGTTATTCTTAGCCCAAACAGAGTGAGAAAAAATTAATTAAAAGTATTTTTAATATTTTAAACATCTATTATGCATCAAGCCCTGTGCCAGCCACACTACATATGATATCTTATTAAAACATCACAATAACCCTACAAAATAGATATAATTATTTTTAATATATGTGGGAGAGAACTATATGAATAATGGTTTAAGCCACCTAAGACCTCTCAGCTAAAAACCTGGACTGGAATCCAGATTTCTCCAGCTACATTTTTTTAACACCTTGATTGCTTCACAATTAGAAGGATGTAGAGGTGCCAGCCTGGTGGCATAGTGGTTAAGTTCACATGCTCCACTTCAGTGGCCGGGGTTTGCCAGTTCAGATCCTGGGTGTGAACCTACGCACCACTTATCAAGCTACGCTGTGACAGCCATCCCACATATAAAGTAGAGGACGGTGGGCATAGATGTAAGCTCAGGGCCACTCTTCCTCAGCAGAAATAAAAAAGAGGCAGATTTGCAGCCAATGTTAGCTCAGGGCTAATCTTCCTCCAAAAAAAAAAAAAAAAGGATGTAGAAGAGAGAGTGAAGGAGGTTTTTATTGTGCACATTTTTCTTTGCCTTTTTCATCTATTAATAATCCCAACTGGGCCAACCTGGTGACATAGTGGTTAAAGTTCATGCACTCCACTTCAGTGGCCTAGGGTTCACAGGTTCATATCCCTGGCACAGACCTACACATCACTCATCAAGCCATGTTGTGGTGGAGTCCCACATACAAAATAGAGGAAGATTGGCACAGATGTTAGCTCAGGGACAATCTTACTCACCAAAAGAAATAATAATAATAATAATCCCCAAACTGTTCATTAAAAAGTTAGATTCAAGGGCCAGACCAGTGGCATAGTGGTTAAGTTTGTGTGCACTGCTTCTGTGGCCCGCGTTTTGCCTGTTCAGATCCTGGGCACAGACCTGCACACCGCTATCAAGCCATGCTGTGGCAGCATCCCACGTAGAAGAACTAGAATAACTTACAACTAGGATATGCAACTATATACTGGGGCTTTGGGGAGAGAAAAGAAAAAAAGAAGACGATTGGCAACAGATGTTAGTTCAGGGCCAATCTTTCTCACCAAAAAATAAAGTATACCTAGAAAAAAAGAAAGTTAGATTCAGAAGTAGGAATCAACAATATTGACAGATATTCTTCACAGCAGTTCATATCTTTGAGTGGCACAGTGTGGATGGTCAGATGACTTCAAGATAGTGGGTTTGTTTAGGTGACTCAGGTCCTGATGTTATAGGATGGAGGAGTGTTTCCCAAAGCATGCCACACATACCACCACTGGTCCCCAAGATGATTTTGTTAATATTTGAACATTTTGCTAGTTATATATTTTTAACATTTTAGTAGTTATATATTTTTAGCGTCTATCAGGGAACAAATTAACTAGCAGAACAAACTCTTACTCTTACAGATGTTATTACTTGCAATAAGGCCAAAATAGGTAGTGCTATAGTAACCCACTTTGCACAGACCGAGTCTGGTTACTCAGGCAAATCCATGAATGGGTCAAATCTTCAATAATTAAAACTTCTGCTCTGGATGTAAAGATAGTATGAATGGACAGATGGCTGGTACAGATTCTCATATATCAAATTTCTGTTCTTATCATCACGTATTTCTTACTAATTTACCAATGCATCACTTCTCGAAGTCAACCGTGGGTTATTATATGAGTATATACTATTGTGAATTATAATCTGGATTGGATTCTCTGTTTTTTAATTGAAACTATTATGGTTAAGAGGTTTGAAAAGATTTCTAGGCTTAAGAGAAGAGATTTCTAACAAATCCCAGCACTAGCGGTGATAGTAACAAAGCCACATTAACGACTGAATCACGTGTTAGTGTTAGAGAAATACCAGCTTCAACAAAAAAACAAAATATTGCACAAATATGATGAAAATTGTTTGAGATTTGGAATTTATTTGCCAACTGAGAGTGACTCTTTCTCATTATATGTTGTGTTTAGAAATACTGGTGTCATTTGGACACATGCAAAGAACACTATGCGAAACCTCAAAATTTCTGAAGCAAAATGGAAGGAGAATCAAGCATCCTAGAAACTGTGTGATAAGGATAAGAACACGAAAGCTTTATAGTGTTGCGAAATAGTGAAACACAGAATCCTACCGGCAACAAAAAAAAGTAAAAGCAGTGGATTGAGGACAAAGCAAACAAAATGACTGATAAGGTGCCCCTGTCAAATAACAGAGTTCATTTTAGAATGACAGATATGAACAGAAATTAAACTGGCAATTATAATTCAGAGAATGGCAAAGTCAACACAATCCTCTGCAGACTGATGAATCCACTAACATTGTACAGTCAGAAAATCTTTGATATGTATTTGTCTGACATAGTCTGAATAAAGTGGTCTGTGAAACTTTTTTCACAGCCAAACTGTACAACTAAAGAAGTGTTTTTAAAATTTATTGATGAATTCACATAGTCAGTAACAGTAACAAAAGCGTCATGGCCAAACACAAAGTGTTAAAGATGATGGTTCCACAAGGAGATTTGATCAACACAGTTGAGCTATTGCATACGTACTTGCAGTTGTGTCCACAGAGAAATTCTAGTCAGTAGAGAGGTGCATAAAGATTTAAGAAATGTATTATTAAAATTGTCAATCATATGCAGGCCTCTGAGTTCTCAAAATTTTCTCAGGCTTTGTGAGAAAATTAGCATAAGTTAAAAATCAGAAATTACTGCCATATGTCATTTGTTAGATTCCCTGCCACCAACAGGAGTCCTTATATATCCATTCAAGTTGATATATCTACAAAATATTGCATATCCAAGCCTAATATGGTTGTATTACAGATTTAACCTTTCTTCCAGAATGATTTTGAAGTTCTACTAGCAACATGAATAGCCAAAACAACTTTGAAAAAGAACCAAGTTGGAGGTCTTATACTACCTGATTTCAAAACTTACTATAAAGGTATAGTAATCCAGACTGCGTAGTATTAGCATAAATAGAAGCATAGAGATCAATGGAACAGGATTGAGAATCAAGAATCCTTACCTTTATATTCAATAGTTTTTTGACAAAGATGCCAAGACAGTTCAATGGGGAAAAGATATTTTCTTCAACAAATGGTGCTGGGACAACTGAATGTCTTTAAACACAAATATGAACCTTTTACTAACACCATTAAGTCAATTAGCTAGCTCACACATATATATCTCAAAAATGGATCACAGACATAAAGATCTAAAACTATAAATCTTCTAGAAGAAAATATAGAAAAAGATTTCTGTGGCATTGATTAGGCAAAAAGTTCTTAGATACAATACAACAATCACAAGTTATAAAAGAAAAAAACTGATGAATTGAAATTCATTGAAATTTGAAAAATCTTGTGCTTCAAAACACACCGTTAAGAAAATTAAAAGACAATTCACAGACTAGGAGAAAATATTTGCAAATCACATATCTGATAAAGAATTTGTACTGAGAACATATAAAGAACTCTCAAGAATTCAGTAAGAAGAATGTACACAACCAAATATAAAAATAGGCTTGAATAGACATTTCACCAAAGAAAATATACAAATGACTATAACTACAAAAAAAGTGCTCAACATCGTCAGTCATTAGTGAAGTGCAAATTAGAACCACAGTAAGATATCACTACACTCTCACTAGAATAGCTATAATCAAAAATACATGCGATACCAAATGTAGGCAAGGATGTAGAGAAACTTAAACCCTCTTACACTGCTGGTGGGAATGTAAAATGGTATAACCACTTTGGAAATAAGCTGGGGAATCTCTTTAAAAATTTAAATACAAGCTTATCATATGACCCAGCAACTCCACTTCCAGGCATCTACCCACAAGAAATGAAAACATGTCCACACAAAGATGTGTACATAATGTTTACAGCAGTATTATTCATAATATCCATCAACTGATGGAGGGATAAACAAAATGTACTATCCATGTAATGGAATACTATTCAGCAATAAAAAAGAAAATATACATTCTAGAAAATGGAAGAACCTCAAAAAAATTATGCAAATTGAAAGAAGCCAGGCATAAGAGAGTTCATGTTACATGATACCATTTATATAAAATGTCTAAAAAAGACAAATTCATAGAGACACAAAGCAGATCAGAGGTTGTCTGGGACTAGAGGTGGGAGTGAGGATTGACTTCAAATGGGCTCAAGGGAATTTTGCCGGGAATGGAAATGTTCCCCACTAGATCGTGGTAATGGTCACACAACTCTACAAATTTACTAAAATGAAAATTACTGAAAGAAAAAAAAGAGGGATGAGTACAAGGCTGAGACAGATCACTTGCCCCACTGGAGTGTCACAAACCCTTGCCAGTTTCCAGAATTTAGCCAGTTCTTAGACTCAGAATGTACCAACTGAAGCAATGATTAGGTCCCCATCAGGAAGTAGTTGGCACACAATATTAGTAAATGGCCCAGCTCTTCCCTTGAGGAATCTGGTTATTTATTTGGGTAAGCGTCCATGAGAGAAAGGGGAAAGCCCAGATCTTATGACGGCTCTTAAACACAAAGTCAGGATCAACACTGATACTGGAGGAACTGAAATGCTATACCATCTCCACGGACTCACGAAGAGAGCTTGTTAAAATATAGGTTGCTCAGCTCCTTGCCAACACAGAGATTCTGGTTCAGTGAGATTCTGAATTTCTAACGAACTCTCAGGTGATAATGAGGTAGGTCCGTAGACCACGTTTTGAGTGGCACTTGGTTGCATGATATCATGATGGAAAACTTTGATTTAATCCACTCACAGTCTGAGACAAAAGTTGCTTACAGGACATATACATGAATCACAAAATTACATAAACGTGAAAATATAATTCAGTAATGATGTTTATATCAATGTGCATGGAATTTCATCACTACCTGCTTTTAGTCAAGGAAAATTATTTGTTTCACCCCTTAATTTGTCTCAATCTTTTAGTTCAATCATTGGAACTCGTTTTGTCTTGTAACTAAGAAAGATTATCCATGGTTTCTGATGATGTATATGAAAAATGTATTAATATTTTATTAATAACTATTATGATCCATTAGTAAAACCATATGTCACACAAAAGACAGCTTTTTAAAATGAAACTGAGCCCTACAAAAGAAAATATACTACTACATATAAAATCAAGTAAGAACAAAAACACTCAGGCAGTGTTCTTCAAATACTCAATTAAACTCTAATGTAAACAAACAACACACAGCCAAACTCTACCTAAAATGTGCAGAAGAATAAGTCCACACCTGGACAGGGCTTTAAATGTTGCCAAACAATGACGTGCTGCCTTTGTTCTTTACTTCATTTTTACTGCATGTAACTTCACATTGGTATCATCAATTAAAATGCAACATTTCCTGCAAATCAAAACCGCAATGAGATATCACTTCACTCCCATCAGAATGGCTATTACTAAAAAGACAAGAAATAACAAGTGTTGGAAAAGATGTGGCAAAAAGGGAAGCCTTGTACCCTGCTGGTGGGAATGTAAATTGGTGCAGCCACTATGGCAAACAGTACAGAGATTCCTTAAAAATTAAAAATAGAACTACTATATGATCCAGCTATTCCACTTCTGGGTATTTATCCAAAGAACACAAAGACACTAATTCAAGAAGGTATATGCACCCCTATGTTCATTGCAGCATTATTCACAATAGCCAAGACTTGGAAGCAACCTAGGTACCCAATGAAGGATGAATGGATTAAGAAGGTGTAGTATATGTACACAGTGGAATACTACTTAGCCATAAAAAAGATGAACTCTTGCTATTTGTGGCAATATGGAGGGACCTTGAGGGTATTATGCTAAAGCAAACAAGTCAGACAGAGAAGACAAAAACAGTATGATTTCACTCATATGTGGAAGATAAACAAACAAACACATAAATACAGAGAAGAGATTGGTGGTTACCAGCAGGCAAGGGGTTGTGAGGAGGGTGAAGCGGGTAAAGGGGCACATAGGTATGATGATGGATGACAACTAGACTCTTGGTGGTGAACACGATGTACTGTCTACAGAAGTTGAAATATAATGACGCACACCTGAAGTTTATATAATGCTATAAATCACTGTTTCTGCAATAAAAATTTTAAAAATGCAACATTTCCTCCCAAGCATTGCTGCTTGATAGAGTCAGGAATGTGATGCATTAAGTTGGACCACATCATGAGTAATTGCTGGATTGCTGCTTTTAAAATAACATCTGTGTGTGTGTGCTTTGAGCTGAAATATGTCAGCTCCATTGCCAGAAGCTGATATGATTACAGCACATTTCAGAGGTGTAACAGTTTTCAAAAGAATTTCTTAAAGCATTTTGCTTTTATCACAGGGAAAAACTCAGAGCATGCACATGAATTCAAGACAAAACTATGCCTCTCAATGCCATCTCATTTTTCAACACGCTGTTCTTGCTCTTTCATTTACGCCACTTGGATGACTAGAGGCAAGTACCCATGCTCTGCCCTGCTTCATCCCTCCCTCTAAGAGACAGGATATTACCTGCCCCTCACTGAAATATGGTGGGGCTACAGGAGCCAACACCATCACGAAATTGCTTTAAATTTCTGTTCAGAAGCCTTGTCAAATTTTCTTTTTAAGATTTTGTTTATAAATGTGCTAGCAAGAACAGAAGCTTTGGAAAAAACATCAGTGCTGTGCATTTCTGTGAAATCACATTTTAGTACAAACCTAATTTGGCCAAGGGGGTAAGTGAGTCACTCCTCTTCAGTGCACGCCTCGTGGCCCCAGAACACTGCTCTAGAGCAGAAGTACTGCTGCCTAGAAAAAATAGCCAACTCAGTCAGACTCTCCGCCGGCCCCCAGACCTGGCCTGATTTCCAAGAGTTCCTCAGAAGAAGTGAAGACCCTTAGAGAGAGGCCACAGAAGGATATTTTCTCCGATTTGAAAGTTTGCTGACACCTCCATATATTACCCTGGCAAGGATGAAACTCCCCGGCCTGTTGCTGCTCATCCACCATCCACATGAAATAGAAACACATGGCTTAGCTCCAAAATGGTGCCCACTTTGAGCAGCCTTCTTTTCTTATTTTTGTCATTTTTTAAAAAAGAATAGTTAGCTAATTGTATTATCAGGAAAGCACAATTCAAATCTGTTTGCATGAAAAGAGTATTTCCTAAAGATCCTGGATTATGCCCCAGAATCAAAGGAAGAACAGAAACCAGGGCTCCTCTGGGAACAGGGCCAGGAGTGGGGACTCAGATGTCGTCAGCCCGGTCTCTGCTTTCTCTCTCAGTCGGCCCTGTCTTCTTCGTCACTGCAGGATGATGCTGCTCACTGCATTTTTCACATGGCAGGGGCCATGGCTACATTTTCACAGCTCCTGGACACAGAGGAAAGATGCCTTTTCTCTCCCAACCTCTGTTTAGAACATCCTGGAGGACACTGGTTAACTTGGTCTAGATCCCTTGCTGCCCTCTGGCCAGGTCACTGCACCCACAGTGATTGGCCCAGCCAGCTGGTTATCTACCTCTGTGACCAGGGCAGTGGGTGTGTATCTGTGTGATTGGCCACCCCCGGTAAAACCACAGGGCCACTTCCCCTGAAGGAGTGGGTGCCAGGGTGGAGCAGGAAACCACAATCATTCCTGCCCCATTTATATATGAGAAAATAGACTAAGACACAGATTAAGATACACACACACACGCACAGCTGAACAGTGGAATTGGAATAGAGTCAAATTGTATTCATGACATTCAAACTACATCATTTCTGAGGATTTTAATAAACATACCTCTCATAGCAATCTATTACTGAGATAGATTTTCAGAAATCCAGTTTTAGGAAAAGCTGAGAATTTCAGACTTTCAAACTGATTAAGCAAATCCCTGTGCTGGGAGAGGTCAGGGAAGATAGGAGAAAACTTCCAATACATTCTTCAACAGTCTGGGGACACGTTAGTCAAAACATCTCTAGTGACCCAGAAAAGAGAAGGTAGATGGTATTTTGAGAATCTTTTGTCTCTGTTCTCAATGGCTGCCTTTCCTTCACCTTGATCCCAGAGAACGGGGAAAATTCTGTTGAGTTCAGACCTCTGACAAACGATCAGTGTTATTTGGAAGTGTCTAATGGTCCAACGTCTACAACTTTGGATTTATGCATGATGTTCAGTAGAATTTGTTTTAGTTAACTAGGTGGCTTATTGGTACAGATTCATATTGAGACATCATTACAAGCCAGGAAAAAGATTTCATTTTATTTCTGTGTAGTTCTTGCAATCTAAATGAGACCAACTTTTTTATGCGAAAGAGGCAATCCTAACAGGAATTGAAGGCAAAGTTTATTCAACAACACTTCAGGCTTTAGAAAATTAAATCCAGTTAAGTAGATTGTTAGACGTTATGCAAAACTGTAAAAGCAAATATTAAATAAAAGTGTCTTGATTCACTGGATATAACCCAGGTTGAAACCAAATTTTAGGGAGAGGTTTTGACCTGATGTAATTATAGACAGTCATATAATCTTAAGCATTAAAAGTGCTTAATTCTGTAAATTTACATACACTCTAGTTTTTTAATAAGAATAATGCTCCTTGTCTAGCCCAGGGTTCATACAGATATTAGTCTCTCTAACACATATTAGAGTAACTTGATGATATTTGGGTTTCATGAATAATATAGAAACTAAACCATGGTTCATAGTTGAGTATTAAGTGACATAATCCACAGGAATGTGTACTTGATTTCTCAAAGCAAGGTAATGATACAAAACAACCTCTTAGGCAAATTTGAAATCGTTATTTTGGAAGCATTAGGACATTCTGGTGGTATGCCATGGTCAGATAACATGCATGGGTTTTGAGATACTAAGTTCTGTCCTTTTATTTTAGAAAGGCCAGAACAAAAGGCAGCATAATATAGTGGAAATGACACTGGCCTAGGAGTCAGGATGTCTGAATTTCAGTGCTTTCTACAACCAAATAGCCGGGTGACCTTGGATGAGCCACAAAACCTCCCTGGAGCTTAGTTATTTCTGTAAAATAAGACTTGATAAATGGTCTCAAAGTCCGTTTCAGCTCTATAATTCCACGACTCCACATATGTAAATGTGACCAGAACATTGCATGAAGCACAGCAGAGAATTCAAAAAATGCTACAACCTCTCCATTCTTCCTTCTTTGCCTTTGCTTTCGTTTTTCTCTCAGTCCTTTTCATGGACCCAGCCACGTTCTCAACACATATTTATGTCTGCATCTTCAATACCTCGCGGACAGACTGGCAAAAATTGCTGTCTATAAAAAGGGCTGTCTATCTTCAAGAAACTCAATCTAATACAGCAAACATATAAATAAATTGCATTACTGTGATTCAAGTCCAAAAATACATTAGTAATTTATATTCGTCTCAAAGACAGTACTGCAAAGAGACCGATGGACTGTTCTTTATGCCGGCCCAGAGAAACTTAATTAAGCAGGGAACATCTGAGCATCTGAATGGGTGTTTTAAAATGATTAGGAACTAGTCAGGAAATAGGAGGAACAGAATGTTCATTGGAGCCATGACAGTAGTGTGCTCTGCATAGGTGCAGATACAATTCTAATTGTCATGAATTTTCTGCCCTTGAAAATCAGATTTCCTGGGATATACCATCCCTTCTGAGTGATTTTTTTTTAAACTGATAAATGGTTTATTTAGTTAAGAGCCCCAAGTGAAAGATCTCTATTATGTTTAGTACTCCTTGATTATTGTAGATATTATACATAAAATGTTAAAGATTACATTTTCATATATTTTTGGGGGGTTCTGTATTCAGTGGAATTGATCACTACACTTATACTTTCACAAATACTAAATATCTTAACCACTACAGCTTTAGAACGCACCAGAACATCTGATATCGCAAGTCCTCCCACCATATTTTTCTTCTTATTTTTCTTCTTCAAGAACGTCTTGGGGCCGGTCCCGTGGCCCAGTAGTTAAGTTCGCGCGCTCTGCTGCGGCGGCCCAGGGTTCGGATCCTGGGCGCGGACATGGCACGGCTCAACAGGTCACGTTGAGGCGGCATCCCACATGCCACAACTGGAAGGACCCACAACTAAGATATACAACTATGTACGGGGGGTTTGGGGAGATAAAGCAGGGAAAAAAAAAAAAAAAAAGATTCGCAACGGTTGTTAGCTCAGGTGCCAATCTTTAAAAAAAAAAAAAAGAACGTCTTGTCTAGTCTTGGATTTTTGCTCTTTCACATAAAATTTTAGAATCAGCTTGTCAAGTTTCACTAAAAAGAAAAGTCAAAGTTTTCATTGAAATTTCATCAATTCCAAAGATTAACTTGGGGAAAACACAGCTCTTTATGATATTGAGCCTTTCCATCCATGAAATATTATGTCTTTTCATTTATAAGTCTTTAATGTCTTTCAACAAAGTTTTAAATTGTCTCCTGATAGGTTTGCCTGTCTTTTATCAGACTTGTTGCTCTGTGCCTCTTCTGGTTGCTGTTATTCATGGTGTTATTAATGCTTTTTCTCTTTCCATGTATTACCGTGTTACCTGGGGTCTTCAGGACAATGTGACATGGAAATGTTGATGATAGACGACCTCTGATTTTAAATGCAACGCTAATACATTTTTTATTAAGAATGATGTTTGCTGTTTAAGATAGACACTTTTATCAAAATTTAAAAATACCCTTCTACTCCTATTTTTCTGAGTTTTTATGGTGAATGTGTGTTGACTTATGTCAATGCTTTATCTGCATTAATTGAAATAAAATTACATATTTCTTCTTTAATCTATTAACATAGTGAATTATACTAATGATGTTTCTAATATTAAACTCTCGCATACTTGGAATAAGCCCAATTTAGTCACAATGTGTTCTTTTTTTTATACTCCACTGGATTTGATTTGCAAATAGTTTCCTAGATTTTTGCATCTCTGGTCATCCCTGATATTAGACCACAAATGTGCTCCCTCCTACAATACTTTCCAGCTATTCACTGCTGCATACCAAAGTTCTCCCAAACACAGAGGCTTAAAACAACAACAACACTTGTATTATGGCTCCTAATTTTGTGGGTTGGAAATTTGAACAGAGCTTCACTGGGAAGTTTTTCAGTTCCATGTGGCATTGACAAGCTCACTCAGTGGTATTTAGCTAGTGACTGGACTGGGCTGAAGTTCAAGACAAATTCACATGTCTGGTGTCTTAGCAGGGAAGCCTGGAATGCAGGGCTCAGCTGGGGCCCTCCAAATAGTCTCAGGGCCTCTCCACATGCTCTATGTAACAGGGTGGTCACACTCCTTACATAGTCGCTTAAGGCTGCAAGAGCTGAAGGCTGTTCCTGCCAGTCCTCTTAAAAGCTAGGTCCAGAACTGGCAAAGCACCATTTCTGCCATCCGCCATCCTTTATTGGTAAAAACAGTCACAAGCAGTGAATACCATAGAGGAGAAATAAACCCCACCTCTCTATGGAAGACGTGTCAAAGAATTTGCATATATATTTTGTTTATCACAATACCTGTTTATGATTTTGTTACCAAGGGCAAACTAGTCTAATAACATGAGATTGGAATAGTTCCTCTTTTTCTTTTCTCAAGGAAAACTTTAGTGAGATTCTAATCATCTTGGTAGAAGTTTCTTCTAACACTGTTTGTCCCTGTTGTTTTCTTTTGTGAAGATAATGATCCTAAGACTATTCACCTTTCTGTTTCTTCTTGAGTCAGTTTTGGTAAGTCATTTTTCTAAGAAATTATTCATTTTGTTTAAGTTTCCAATATATTGGCACAAAATTGTTCATTGTATTCTCTTTTTTTTCTATACAGCATCCAAAGGCATGTCAATTTTTATTAATAATATTATTTATGTGTTCTTTATCAATCTAGCCAAAATTTGTTGACTTTATTAATATTTCAGAAACTGACATGGTTGATCATTTCTATTGCATTTTGATTCTTTCTCCTTGTTTTATGCTCTAATTTTTACTATTTCTTTCTCTCTATTTCGATGAATTCTGTGTGGGTTTTCTTCTTTTTACATCTCTCATTCTTATCCAAATCTTATCCTTTCTAAGTATTCTTTACACATTCTGAATGTAAACATTTGTGGATTATAAGTCTCATGAATATGTGCTCCCACTCTCTGTCCTGCTTTCTCACTCGTTTGATAAATGGAAGTTCTCAATTTTAAGGTTCTCTAGTATATCAATCTTTTTTTTCATGATTAATGTTTCTTTGTGTGCTGCTTAAAAAAATCTGTCACTATCAAAGTTAGGAAGACATTCTAAATTATTTTCAAAAAGATCTAACATCCATCTGGAATTGATATTTGCATATGGTATCTGGAAGGGACCAAGTATCATTTTTGTCTATATGGATAGCTAGTTGACCCAGAACCATTTATTGAAAAGATCTTCTTTCTCCCACTGTTCTGCAGATCATTCCTTTTTATAAATCAAGTAGATATACATGTCGGGGTTTGTTTCTTGGCACTATTCTGTGATGTTGGTCTATCTATCCATCCTTGCACCAGCACCACATTATTATAATTACTGTAACTTCATAATAAGCTTGGTATTAGATAAAGTTCTGTCATCTTGTTTTTCTTCACTAAGACATTTGAATATTTTTGGCTCTTGATTCTTTGCATTGCTATATAAGTTTTAGAGTCAACTTGTTGATTTCTGTATAAAAATCAGTCAGAATTTTCACTGGGATTTCACTGAATCCAACTGCTCATATTGAGGAGAATTGACGTCTTTGAAATATTGATTCAAGCCATCAGCACAGTATATTCCTCCATTTATTTAAGCCTTTTAAAAATTTCTCTATTTTTTATTGTTTTTTTAATAGTGGTCTTTCACAACTTTTATCATATTTATTCCTAGGTATTTGTTGTATGTGAGTGTGTTTTTTAATGCTACTGTAATTGTAGATTAATTTCATTTTCTAACTCACTGCTGATGTATAAAAATACAAGTGATTTTTTTCATATCGACTTTACATGCGACAAACTTGCTAAAATCATTTTTCATTAATTGTAATAATTTATCAGTGATTCTTTTGGATTTTCCAAGCACAAAATTATATTGTGTATGAATAATGATGAATTGTCTTTCCTTTTCAATTATAATATTTTTATTTCTTTTCCTTGATTTATTGCACTGGCTAGGCCCTATAGCAAAGTGTTGACTAACAGTAATGATCGCTGGTACCCTTACATTGTTCCTACCTCAGAGAGAAAGCTTTCAACATTTGACCATTGAGTATGATGCTTCCTGTAGTTTGTTTGGTTTGATTTTTTTGTTTTGGAATATCCTTTATCTAATTAAGGAAGTTTCATTCTATTCTTAGATAAGAGTTTTTACCATCAATAACATTAAATTTTACAAATAATTCTTCTGAACCTATCGAAACAATCACATCATTTTCTCATTTATGGTATTAATGTAGACCCCAGTGATTGATTTTCTAATATTAAAACTACCCTGCACTTGTGGAACAAATCAAACGACGTCAGTATTTCACACTTTGTGTACATTGCTTGATTCAGTATCCTAATTGAACTTTTAGGACTTTCACAACTAAGAGTTTGTTTGGCCTATAATTTTCATTTTTTTAATATCCTTTAAAACTTTGTATTATGACAATTATACTAGTTTCATAAAGTGAGCTGGGGAGTGTTTCCTCCTATTTTATTCTCCAGAAAAGTTTATAAAATTAGCATTTTTCTTAAATATTTTATAAAATTCACTAGCAAACATCTTTATTCAAGAATATTCAAATTTTCTAGTTCTTCTTGCATCTGTTTTAATGTTATATTTTTCTGAGACCGTTAACTTCATCTAAATGTTCAAATTTTTTTGGCATAACGTTGGATACATAAGGATCTATAGATATGTCACCTTGCATTTCCAACATTAAGTATTTCTGCATTCTCTTTCTTTTTTTTCCTTGATCAGTCTCACAAGGAGTTTATCAAATCTTATTATTCTTTCCAAAGTATCCCTTTTCGTTTTTTGCTCTATCTCATTTTTAAAACATCTACCACTGGTTTTTTGTTTTTCTTCTCTTTATGATTTCTGTTTTTCCTCTACTCTCTCGGGATTCATTTTCTGGTTTTTCTAACGTCTTGATGCTTAGCTCATTGATTTTAATCTTTCTTCTCTTCTAATATATGTATTTAAAACTAAAAATTTCTCTTTCAACATGGTTTTAGCTACATACCATGAGCTTGACAGGTAATATATTCACATTTTTTAAATGTTTTCTAATTTCCATTGTAATTTCTTCTTTGACTCACTGATTATTTAGAACCATATTGTTTGTTTTCCAAATATTTGGGGGCATTTCTATTTATCTTATTGTTAAGGACCTTCTAACTCCACTGTAGTTAGTAGTATACTCTATTTTATTTTAATCCCTTTAAATGTATTGAGATATGCTTTCTGGCCTTGCACATTTTGAATTTTAGTAAATTTTCTCTGATCACAGAGAATCAAACTGAAAATACCACCATTCAGTGTTACTTTTTCTCTCTTACCTTCTTTGAACAATTGACTACTTCAGTTATACACTCTTTACTGTCCTTTTTTATTGAGGGGGAGGCTCACCTTCAGAGATTAAAACACAGATTCTGGATTTATCAAAGTCTACCGTAATTTAATACTTTTACTCCTTCCAAGACCATGCAGGACACTTGGAACACATGACCTCAGTTTACCACTCTTCAGGTTACATGACACTGTTGTCATGTGCTTTACCTCTACATATTTTAAATTCCAGTGATGGTATAATTATTATTCCTACTAACAGTAAATATTTCTTTAGGTTTACCCACACATTACCCTTTTTGGTGCGCTTTACTTTTCCTCGCTTTTCCAGACTTCTGCCTGGAGTCATTCCTCCTTTCTCACTGAAGGACATGCTTTACTGTTTCTTTTAGTGTACACCTGTGAGTGATGAATTCTCTGGTTTTGGTTCTATGAAGCATGCTTTTATTTCACTTTCATTCATAAAGAATATTTTCATTGGAAAGAGGATTCTCGATCAGCAGTTATTTTCTTCAGCGCTTATTTCATTGTCTTCTAGCTTCCATTGCTTCTACTCCCTTCATTGGCTTTCATCTTTCTTCCTTTCTAGTATATCTATTTAAAACCAAAAGTTTCCGTCAACATGGATTTAGCTACATACCGTGAGTTTAGATAATTAATTCTATTTTGACTTCTTTGGAATTACAATTCTTTTTTTCTGGCTGCTTTTGAGTCTCTCTCTGTCTTTGCACTGCAGTGGTTTCTCTAGGATGTGCCTATGTCTGATTTTGCTCTTATTTACCCTGCTTGGGTTTCATAAAGCATCTTGAATCTATGGCATGATGTCTTTAATCATTTTTGGAAAGTTATAAGTCTTTTATCATTTCAAATACACTTCTGCTTTATTTTCTTTCTCCTCTCCTCCAGGAACTCCTTAATTATCCACTTGTTACAACTTTCTCAGACTAGCCTCTAAGTTTCTCATACTATTTAATCTATTTTCTATCTTTAAGAAAATATTTTCTTTGAACTGTCTTCTCATTCATTAATCCTCTCTTCTGCTGGAATCTATGTCATATTCACTACTGAGTTCTCCACTTCAGGTGTTTTTTATTATTATTTGTTTATTATAGAGTTTCTATTTAGTTCTCTGTTAAAATTATCTTGAACATAGTCACCATAGTTACTTTGAAATCTGTGTCTGTTACCTCCATTTTCTGAGTCTTTAATGGGCCTGTTCTATTATCTATTGTTTGTCTTAAATTTTTATCATAATTATCTTACTTATGTGCCCTTTTTATCACTTACTTACTTCAGTGCCAGATATTGTATACAAACTTAAATCACAGTTAGGCTCATATTATCTTCCCAGAGAGAGGTTTGTTTTGTTTGTTTGTTTGTTTTAGTGAAGAAGATTGGCCCTGAGCTAATAACTGTTGCCAATCTTCCTCTTTTTGCTTGAGGAAGATCCATGTATGTGGGGTGCTGCCACTGTGTGGCTTGATGAGTGGTGTGCAGGTCCGTGCCCGGGATCTGAACCCTGGAACCCCAGGCCGCCAAAGCGGAGCATGCAAATTTAACCACTACGCCACCAGGCCAGCCCCCCAAAGAGAGAGATTTTATATTGTTTTTGGCAAGTGGTTAAGGGCTCTAACAATCTGGGGTCACCTTAATGCAACGTTAGAAATTGAGATTATGTCAAGCTAGATTTCAGTCCCTGCAAGGTTTGCTTCATTTCTGGCTCACTGGTACTCCTACAGTGTAGCTGTTTTACCATAAGAAAGGAGAAAAGAAGATAAGAAAGAGAAAAAGTAACACTGAGTGGAGAGGGTCCCACCGCAAAGCATGAGGATTCTGCGATTTCTCACCTTTCTTAATAGGCCCTGCTCTCCAGCATTTTGGGAAAACATAGGGCCTAAATTGAACATGCCGTCATCCAGAGAAGAATTCATTTTGTCTCTTCTGAACCCAGCTAGTACTACTGATTTGAGAACACTCTGGCCATTCCGAGACCCCAGCTTAATCTGGGAATCTCGGTATCAGCAACTCAGCCTTGTTTCATGCCTAAGGCTCAGGCTCCTTAGCTCACTCTGGCATCGGCCTTACAACCAACGCCACTCATCGCTCTGATTGTACGGCATAGATTATTGCTTGTGTTCTCTTCTTCACATGTTGGTGCGCTTGGTGCTCTTGGAGATTTTCCTTTTGCCTGCAAGCTCAGTGATGCAAGAAAAATTTCTTAATGCAGGATTTATGCAGAATCTTCTTATCATATGGTGGAAAGTCCAGAAGCAAAAGTCTCTGTCTTCTTTTTTCCAAGTTATCATTTTGTGAGCTTTTTGAGAAAGATAACATTCTGAGAATACTCACCGGATGGAAGCCAAGTTTAGGCTTAGAACTTTTATGGAAAAAAACAAATAGTGAACAAAAACACACGCTTTGGCTAATGCCAAACACATGTTTTTTAATACTTTATAACATAAATAAAATAATTAACTCTTCCTCTGCTTCAATACGTTCTAGTTGCTTTAAAGATGACTAGTCAGTCTCAGATGAGTCAATGATACAGAAACTTATTCTCACAAGGCAATCAGTAGGTAGTCAAGACAGCCATTTATTTAAACCTCAAATTCTGGCTTTAAAAGCAAGATTTCCACAATGGTAGTCATCCCAATTCTCTTATTCATAAGCTTTAGAACTAACTGTCTGTACACGTACCAGCTGACTCACCACGAATGGGAGTTTTCAGTAGGTGTTGCGCGAATGTGAAAGACTTGAAAGTGTTCGAGTCTATAGAACAAATTACAGCTTTTTTAAAATACAGTGAAACATTTTTGTTTCTTTTTAAGATTAAAACATATCCGGAGAGTTGGTGTATGTATGAAGAAAAGCAGGAAGCATTCCAACGTCCTGGCAGCATGAGCAGTCTGAAATGGCCTACTTCTGCTTAATCATTCATATTTTAACTATAAAAACCGTACTACTGTGTCAAAAGTTATGGGTAAAAGATGGCATAGGGTAGCGTTAACACTACAGACTCAGATCAGACTTACCTTTAGGCTTAAATCTCAGTTCAACTAGATGCTAGCAATTTAACTTTGGGTGAATTTCTTAACTTCCCTAGGCTTCTGGTTCCTGATTCAAAGAATGTTAGTACCTGCCTCCTAAGATTGCTACGAGGCTCAGATATAACAACAAGTTTCAGAAACATAGTAAAGATTCAGGAGGTTTATCATGTTATTTCTTCCTCACTGCGTTTTTCTTGTCCAGGAAGAATCATAGTGTTCTGAGAGACAGCCCTCCAGCTAAGTTCCAAAAGAGACCTCACGGCTTCTGAGGGAAGCTCATAACATAAGCCAGTGCCCACTCCACGCTTTGTCTAAATTAAGTAAAGTCAAAATAGCCAATAGAAATAATGAGAAACAGATGGGCTGTTTAAGAATCTTCGTGACAATCATCTATGATATTTTTAGTAACACAAAATATCATGGAGGAATTGTTTTAAAATACACAATTCTAAACCTGACAATGTTAAAATTGAAAGAATTACTGGTACTCTTGGAAGAAATAAATAATGAATTTTAAAAAGGGAAAAGAGAAAAACGGCTATTTAGAAAAGCAATCAAATGCTTGGGAGTTGGAAAACAGAGGCAACTCCAAAAGCAGACTCCTATAAATTTATACTGAAATAGTTAATATCTAAAATAATAGAAGCTTTAAGAAAGTATGGATATAAGAAAATATAGAAAGCAGCAACTCAGCTATCTAGCCAGCTAATGTGTCCCATTGTGCTTAAAAGAACTAGTTACCTCTCAATTCATAATCACATTTGGAAATTATTTATTTTTAATGTTTAACGTATTTTTAAAACTTTTTTTTTTGGTGAGGAAGATTGTCCCTGAGCTAACATCCTTGCCAATCTTCCTCTATTTTGTATGTGGGATGCTGCCACAGCATGGCTTGATGAGCAGTGTGTAGGTCTGTGCCCAGGATCTGAAACCACGCACCCCAGAACACTGAAGCAGAGCATGTGAATTTAACCACTATGCCACCAGGCTGGCCCTATTCTTAAAACTTTTTAATGCAATGTTTAATAAGCATTTACTGCACATTTAACTACTAGGAAGTACAGTGCTGGCACAGCAAGCAATACAAAAAAGGGTAGGATATGGATTTTGCCCTCAAGGAAAGTCATACATTACAATATGGTTTTAACTGATTGTACAAATTTGACTGATCATACTGCCATGCAAGACATAGCACAAATCCAAGTGTGTAAAAACAGAGACAGAAGAGATATCCGAAAACATCAAGGAAAAAGACTTACACCACATTTTGATTCAAAGGTTTAGGGGCCGGCCCCATGGCATAGTGGTTAAGTTCGGCACACTCCACTTCTGCGGCCAGGGTTCGCAGTTCAGATCACAGGCGGGGACCTGTACCACTCGTCAACCGTACTGTGGTGGTGAACCACATAAAGTGGAGGAAGTCTGGCACAGATGGTAGCTTAGGGCTAGTCTTCCTCAAGCTGAAAAAGAAGACGATTGGCAATAGAAGTTAGCTCAGGGATAGTCTTCCTCATGAAAAAAAAAAAAGTTTAGCGTAAAAACATTTCTATATTTTTTCTAATCCGCTCTAGCAAAAATAATACATTGCACGTGTTACTTTCAGCCTACTACACAGAATAGGCACTATGTCAAATTCTTTAAATATCTTATGTAATGTTCACAATAGCCCCACCAGGTAGGCACTTGTTTTATTCCATTTTCTAGACAAGCAGTGGAGATCAACTTAGGTCATACAGCTGGCAAGTAGCAGAGCTCAGTCTTGAACTTCAGCAGCCTGACCAGGAAAAAGCACTTCACCGCTCACTGTACTGCTTCTTAAGCATCCGAGTGTCGAGCACATTCGGTCCAAATGGGACCTCATCTCGGATAAGCCCGTCCAGGGAAGCCAGCACTCGCCGTCAGGTTCTTCTCTACATTCTTACTTTCTTCTCTTCTGCTGCAACACGAGCCCATTGTCTTTATTTAAAAGTTGCCTCAACATTATGCTAAGTGAAAGTCAGACAGAGAAAGACAAACACTGTATGACCTTACTTATATACATGGAATCCGAAAACATCGACCTCATAGAAACAGAATAGAATGGTGCTTGCAGGGGCAGAGGGCAGGAGGAAACGGGGAGATGTTGGACAAAGGGTACAAACTGTCCGTTATAAGATGAATAATCTCCGGGCATCTAAGGTACGGCGTGGTTAACAATACCATATTGTGTCCTTGAAAGTTGCTACGAGAGTAGAGCTTTAATGTTCTCTCCAAAACAACAAAATGGCAATTAAATGAGGTGAAGGATGTGGTAGCTAACCTTTTTGTGATAAACATTTCGCAATATATATGTGTATCAAATCATCACATCATACACCTTGCATTTACACAATGTTATATGTCGATTATAACTCAATAAAGCTGGAAAAAAATAAAAATAAATAAAAATTTTAAATTGCCTCAAAAACCTCTAGGCTCCTTTATTTCAAGAACTGTGTTTCATCTTAGTCCTCATATGTCTTAACACATAAGTCTAACACGCAATAAATTTTAATTCAGTTCTAACAAGATGCTAAGCACTGAGACTACATCAGCGAATCTGTGAAGTATCTATAGCCATCATTGTCACTATGGTAAACTTAGCTTAGACGTCAAAAAAATACATATGGAACTCCAACCACATGCATGGCATTGATTTAGATTCTGTGGCACATACAAGAAGTTTAGGACACAGCCCCTGTTCTCAGTAAGTTTATAGTTCAGCTAAAGAGAAAGAGAAACAAATACAGGAAGAGGTAAATAATTCAAGAGCTATATTTCTACACAAGAGACTAAACAAAGCTTATCACAAGATGTTACATGATGATTAACTGTTAGGGTATTATGGAGAAAAGAAAATCTGTAGTAAAAAAAATTGCAAGATTGTAGATTATACATATTCAAACAGGCTTCTTTAAGGCACGATTTCTCACAGCCTTTGTTATGGTAATATTCGTTGCAAGCTCCCAAGAGTTTCGTACATTGCAATGCTTTCCAAACCTGTTTGGAAAAGGAACACTGGTTTCATGAGATTTCATTGCTTCTAGTAAAAAAAGCTATCTTCTGTGGAAAAGCTTTTAAAGAACTGGTCGGGCAAATGTTATTAAATATATAACATGCACGTTGCAACCTCCACGTGCTGGCTTCATGGACCACATTGCTCAAGGCTGCCTTTCCCAAGAATTTGGACATGGTCTCACAGTTCTCCACAAAGCACTCTGGCTAGTTTCTCCCAAATGATGAAGTACATGAGGTGATACGTTTTTGCCATCTTTAGAACTAGTCACATGAGTTGAAGGAGGGAGAACCCACTAAGATTTGTAATAAACCAGCTTCAAAGAAGAGATGAATATTGAACTGAGCTTTGAACTGTGATGAGAAATTTCTTCATTAATGCTAAAACTTTAATTTTATTTATTTATTTTTTACCTAGATGAAATTATTTGCTTACTCAGTCTTGCCTTCAGCATTCTGGAGAAAGGAAGGTTAAGGGACAAAAATGGAAATAGACACAGTGCCAACTATAATTAGGCTGAAAAGAGTTACTAAATATAGTCATTCAAACATCAAAGAACTCATGAGAACTACTGAATAAGCAGCGCTCGTATGACCCGAGTTTCTTTAGGCAGGCCTCCATATGGTGCATGTGGCGACTAGTGGATGATATTCGTGGGTGCATCTCAGATTTCTCTACCTTATATTCTCACCTGCATGGGAGACAGAAATTGGCCCCATGAAAGGTGGGCCCCTGCATCCATGCCCAACTATCTCGAGAGGTCCTGAAAGAGTATTTGCAACGTTTTCACAATTTTATCATTTTCAGGCTATGGCTCAACTCGCTGCAGTCAAACACCGAGAGAGGAAGTCAGTGAGAGCGCTGAAGTCCGTGTCAATAATGCTGTTTCTTGGTGTGCCTCAAACGGCACACACCTGAGAGGCCTACATGGCATGGCTTCCCCTGTAATTCTCTCTGAGCTGATTCTCTCTCTGTGTGTTAGAAGAAGCAGGAAGAATGTCCTTCTCCCTACTATGTGTCAACACATCAATTTAGAACCAAGGTAACATTGTCTTTCTGCTTTGTGTCCCTGTCTTCCAGAGTCACTTACAAAAATATTTCCTTTGGATTCTATTTGGAGCACCTTTTTGGGAGTCAATTCTCCATGGGTCTCTCACATTTCTGTACATACTGTGAGCAGAGACACTGACTGCCTTTGTACTGGATTATCTTTTTAAGGATATTTGCATAGCCAAAAGCCTTGGAAAATAGTGTCTGCCTCTGGAGCAAAGAACAGATTTGTTTATTGTTCTCTGAGGCAAAAGTCAGGCAGCTCTCTACCCGTTACAAAGGATTCAGGTTCCCTAAGCTTCTCCCATACCCACTGTGTGGCAGACCTCACCTAGCCCTCTTTGCATCACCGTGTGGGAACATGCAAACATGCCAGCTACTCTGCCATGAGTAATAAGTCCATTGTCTCTGACCCAGGAATTTCATGTCTTCTGTTAGCATCCATGACACTTGCCAGGCTACCTTGTTAGCTTGCAAGTAAAGTAAAATCTTAGATGCTACACAGTTCTTGGCACAAGTGTCACTACAGGATTCAGACAGAAGTCCTTGGATAAGAACCACCGTCTATGGCAGACACTATGCTGCCCTGGGCAGTTAGATTCCCCCCTCATACAGGTGAACCTACATTTCACCTGCAAGGAGTGCAGTTTGCTCATAGTCTCCAGTGGTAGCATGTTCAGGAGCCACCTCAGCTTTCAAGCAGAGACCATGCCCTTCCTGGGCATCCCCAAGCAAAGTGTGAGTAGGGTGGGGGGCACCAGGGCCAGGACATTTCTGCTCAGTAAGGGACTCAATCTTTGCTTCAGAGCTCCCTCCTGGGTTGGCCAAGACTCTGTCAGATCTATAGACTTTCCTCTTGCTTTTATCTTTCAAGGACGTTTCCCCAGTAAACTGTTTGTATTCCCAACTCTGCTTCAGTGTCTGCTTCCCAGAGAACCCAACTGATATGCTGTGTCCAGTCACAGACACCAAAACACAGCATTCTTCTTCCTCTGAGAACACCCCACAGGAATCCATTCACATACCTTAACATCTCCTACACACGCCCAGATGCACCCAACATGCCCAGACATGTTAAATCCCAGCTTAGGGTCAAGTTGGAACTTCCCCTGAATGAAAAATGCTCAGTATAGCTTTGTGTATTTAAAATGATTATGTTAGGATATATTAGGTTCATGAAATGCTGATTTTAGTTTAAGGATTAACATGTATAACATATTTATGTAAGACTAGAAAGCTAGTCTTAAAGTTAGGTATTTATAGTAAATTATTGTTTACCGTACTTCAACAAATCTAAGATGCCATTAATTGCAAGTATGCTAGTATTTTAAATATCATTAAGAAAAGCAAAGGATCACCAATTCATCTATGACACAATGCTAAGATGCTATCTTTTGTAAGGCAAATTCCAATTTCAGTGATATTAAAATGTGAAAAAACGTGTATCTTTGATCCGATGAAATGTAGTTTTATATGACCTTGGAATTTTCCCAGTCTTAGATTATTTGTATGCTTCTAATTCTTGAAACAGACATTAATAAAGGAAAAGTCTCCAGCTCCTGAATTATTTTGCATGACGTGATCACTCTCAATTAAATAGGTAAATATTTAACTTAAGCTGTTAATAATCAAATATTGGATAACAATCAAGGATTTTCTTTAAAACTTCAGGCTTAACAAGCATATAAAAGCGGGTTTGTATTATGAACATGGTATATAATAGAATTTTAGCATTTAATACAACAGAGGGCTTTATTTTTTTTGGTGAGAAATATTCAATGTCTGTTGCCAATGTTCCTTTTTTCTTCACTTGAGGAAGATTGTCCCTGAGATAACATCTGTGCCAATCTGCCTCTATTTTGTATATGTGATGCCTCCACAACATGGCCAATGAGTGGAGTAGGTCCGTGCTCAGAATCTGAACCCGCAAACCTGGGTCATCAAAGCGGAGTGCACCAAACTTTAACCACTCGGCCACCAAGCTACCCTGGGGAGCGTGGTGGGGGGCACTTTTTAAAATTCAGAAATCTGAAAGCTACTTATATCCCTCTTCTGACTCATAAGGTATACTTTTTCTAATATTGGAATTGGAGTGGAATTAAGATATCATTGAGTCTAGTCCCTTCACTTTTCTGAAGATCCCCATGAAGCCCAGGGGTGAAGTATATTTCCTTACAGAAGGTTAATGACAGAGCAGAACCAGAGCCTTCTGCTGATGGGCCCAGGGCTCTCTCCACCATACTAGACTGGACAGACTCCAGACTGTCACACTTGCATTGGACAAGCCCTCCAAAGCTGCTCAGAGAGAGGATGTCACTCTCTCAGCACAGATATGCGATGGTCTCCTCATTGTCTTAAATACTGTAGAAGCCAACACATCCTGTAGGCCCAGGACTTTAAAGAGGAGAAAGAATGCCTTCCTCCTTTTCTTTCTTCTTCAATCATGACCCGAGTAGGAGATCATTGGGATCTACCAGTTCAGGGAGGGCGGTGGGACTGTTTGAGGTGGTGATTCATGGATTGACCTTACGCAGCAGCCTTCCCTCTTCCACAGCGCATCCCCAGAACCAACAGTGACGGAGCCACTGTGAAGTAGGGAGATGATGAAAAGCCCAGGGAACTAATCCCAACTCCCACTCTCCACCACCACAACCTGCAGCTCATGAGCCCTTACAGAAAGAACACTCGGCTATTCCCCAGGAATATCAAAGAAACTAAAGAAGTCGAGTCACGCTTGTTTTATCTTCCACACAGAAAGGAAAGAAAATTTTGAGGTTGTCTTGAAACGTTTCTACCTCTCTTCTTTTGTACTCCAAACTCAGTTTAGACTAGTTGAACAGCATGAGCCATCTTCCAGCCTTCGCACCCTCTCCCCTCTGTCCTGGGGTCAGTTGACTTCACAGAATGACTGGGATGCCACCAAGAGAGCCAGCTGGCAGCAGACTTCGGGCTTTGTCTCTTTCTTAAAGCAATATTGACAGTCTTAAAAGGAAATTTCATCTAATAGAAACATCAAGAAATAGATCTTACAGGATCAAAATGGCATAGGTTGAATTAAAAATAAAAAGACAAATTTAGAAAATAGATAGAAAGGGAAAAGGTGAGGTCACCAGTAACGGAATGATTTTTATGTTCCTTCTTTTTAAATTGCTCTATCTTGGACGGCACAACGCTGGGTTGCCGAATTCACTGAGGCATAGAAAATACTCTTTTTATGACACAGCACCTACCACAGCACTGGTGTTTATTAAACATTTATCGAATGCCTGTGATGGGCCAGGTACTGCACTGTTTCTCGTATATATGTTTCATTACTTTAATGCCCTCAGCAACTTTGTGAAGCACCATCATTCCTACATCACAGAAAAGAAAACAGGGCGCAGAAAATTCCAAGAAATGGACTGAAGCACCTACATCTGGTAATTTCAGGTTCCTACTCACACTGCTCTATTAAAAAATCAGGTCAGTAGGGTTTTTCTCATGTTTGTGGTGCAGAAGGAAAAAGAACAGATGTCAAGTCATATCTAGGTTATAAACCCTGCACCTAAAATCAAAATTTCAAATTCATAGGCTTCTCACCAGATGCAGTCCACTGCAAACAGGCTTTCCTCTGGGCTTCTTCAAAGCAACACGCAGAGTAATGTCATCCAAGTTTGTAATGACTATAAATGAGCCTATTTTGTGAGGTGTATGAGAAGGTGAATAAATTAGGCTGCTTTTCCTCTCCCAGTTTCTACAAGTGAAATCGGCAGAAGAGTAGAGCAAATCAGAGATAAAAATATCGCCCTTATGATGGATGTGGCATAGATGCGTGGCAACCACAGCCTACCTAATATCCAACCTCAGAATTGGATTGACTCTCCACGCTTCAGCTCCACACCCGACCCCCGCCATGGGTGAGAGGGGGAAAGGCGGAGCAGAGTGTCCTTGTCCAGCCATGGTGTGGAGAAGAGAATGAACTGCTCTCAGCAAGCAGACAAATCCTGAAGACAAAGGAAAGGAGGAAGGAGATAGGGTACACAAGCCCAGTTCCTTATCCCAAACTCAGCCTCAAGCAAATGCACTCCTCCCCTGAGGAGACGGAGAAGGGCAGGAGGGACATGCTAATTCATGTCCCTCTTCGTGGAACCATGAAGTCTGAGAAAGGACGTATCGCCACCCACACACACACACATACACACCCCACACACATGCTATGTGACTGGCCCATAGTCCAGTCTCTTCATTTTGGACATGTCAAGCCTCAGGCACTTCATTACATGACCGATTTATTCACAACAATCAGTAGGAATAAGAGATGGAATGACCCAGCCCTGCCATGGGTCAAGTCAACATTTTGAAAAGGGCAAACTGTGTCACTTGTATTATATGTGCAAGATGGACAAATATGTGTCTGGATATGTACATCATATAGCCAGGAAAAAGAAAATGCTCACCAGTGACTTGGGATTCAGTTAAATAATGGCCAAGGTTAATTCACGTCTCAGAATAAAGGAAAGCGGCAAGCCAACTGACTGCGCTGCAGGATGACTCAGCATGTAGGGAGCTCACCTGTGGACAGGTAGGAAGAGGAGGGAGGAGGCTAGAAAAGGGGGCGGGGATGAAGAAGGTTCTGTGTTTGATGCTAACACTTCCTTTTAAAATGGTGCTGAAAGAAGAGAAGGAAAAAGTCAAAATTCAAAATGACTTAGTTGTCCCAGAAAGCCTTTCATTCTGTCCTCCCTCCTGTGGGAAACGAGGCACGGTGCTCAGGTGCAAACTGCAAACTGGAGGAGCGACAGTGGACGTGGCCGCTCCCCCGCTGCTATGGGGCATTTAGGTCTAGGAGTTCAGTTCCTAGGTTTGGAATCACCACTCCCAAGTTCTGGTCCTAAGGGCCATCAGAATTGAACAGTAAAATATTGAATACATCATTTCCAATGTTTCTTAGTTCTTTAGCAATAAAATTAAGATATTTAATTTTGCAGCTTTGACCTCCCAACAACTCTTATAAAACACTTGCCGTGCTCCCAATGATCACCAGGGATCCCTAGACCAGCTACCACATCCATCTCACTCACTTTGCAGCAGAGGCACAGGGAGAACTCCAGCCCTGGGTTGATGCCATTTCTCTTGGCTCAAGCTCCTCACTAGAAATCAGGCACAAAACACTACGTAAGTATTTACTGAAAGCCTGGTGGCATATAGCAGGCATAGACCAGACATAGTGAAGAACAGACCAAATAGGGACCCTGACCTCCTGGTGCACCCAGCCTAGAAGACCCTTCTTCCTTTCGTCTCTCCAGATCTCACTCCCTCTTCACGGTTCTCCCTGGAAGCATTCCCAAGCCTCTGCGTTCCATGGGCCTCTCCCTCCTTTGACCCCCAAATCGTCTACTGCCTTCACCCTCAGCACTTCACATATTCCAAGTTCTTGAACCAAACCACCCAAAGGCTCCAGGCCCCTTAGAAGCAAAACCCCAATAAACAGATACTGGAGCCCGAACGATCCTTCTTCTCTTACTGCCAGGAATTCTAACCTGGGGTATAAGGTGTAATTTACAGTGTTCATAAATGCCTTTGGGGGTCGGGGAGAGAAGGGGGGGGGTCTGTGAATCACCTAAAATTATACGCAAAATGGTACATCTATGCTGTTTCCTGAGGAAGCATGCAAAGCTTTCATAGGATTCTCAAAGGAACACTGGAGCCAAAAAAGTTAAGATCTTCTGTTTTACTAGGTTTTAAGCAATTTTGTCACTTTTTCAATGATTACAATGAAGCGACATCCATTTTACTTCAGCTCTAATTTCTAACAACAAAGGACGCGATTTCCAGAAATATGTTCTTTTTTCAAGTGCCATTAAAAAATTTAAATGTAAAGTCCAATGGAAGTTATGATGAAGATTTTTACCTGTTTTAATATGTAAATTGCCCAAGGGCTTAAGCCAGCTTGCTATCATTTTACACTACATCACGGAGGACAGCCTTGCACATCTAAGTAGAATGAGTGGTAGTTAACTCTCAGAAGTTGCAGCGAGAATCATAGCCATTATGCCTAAAACTGAAGCTGAAAATTATTGAAACATGTTCTAATAGAACTGCCTTATCACTCCCCATTTCTGTCATTTGATACTTACATTACATTAAGACCACCAGAAAAACTTCAGATTTCCAGAAAAAGACGGTGGGGGGGGGGGGAACCTGCCAAATCCTCAATCTTAGTTAAACATTTCTAAACGCTTTTTATCCTCTAGTTGGCTTTTGGCATGCCAGAATCAGCTGCAGCAGCAAGACACATTTTGGTGGGGGGTGAGGAGCCTTCAATAAATATTTAAAACAATGAATAAATACTTTTCCCCTTAGATCATAGTTGTAAAAGCCTAGGTAGAGAAGGAAGAGAAAAAAAACTTCAGTTTTATGATTGCCTTTGGGCATTTTCTATTTTGAATGTAATCAGAGCATGTAAGGAGAAATAATATACTTGGAAAGTTAAATAAGATCTTTGTAATCCAAACCCGTATAGGAGAAAGGATGCATGTGGCTCTAAAGAGAGAGAAGAAATGACTCTAAAATCAAACTCCTGAATAAAAAACACTGCAGAAACAGTGCATAATAATAATAGGTTAAATAAGAGGTGCCACGTAAATTAAAAAACCAGACAGAACGAACATTTCCAAGTTAACCCTTATGACGTGCCTTCAATACCAGCACATTATATCGTTGCTGTTCTCATTGTACAGATGAAATAGAAGGGGAAGAAACATGTCCGAGAGACAGACAGAGAGCTAATAACAGGAAAAATAGAGCCAAGGGATAAATACACATTTACTTCACAGAGATATGGTGCAAATTCCCTCAGAAACATAAAATGCCAAAATAATGGATGTCTTTCGAGGTGTGTACTACGAAGGAAAGCCAGTGCGATCTTTCACGTTGTAATCTTCAAAACTTTAAACTAAGATAGAAGATAACTCCTTGGACTTTGTAGGCCAAAGTCCCATAAAGCTTCATTCCAACTGAAAAGCCAAACAATAAAATAGATTTTTCTTAAAATTAAGGCGAAACTAACATATTAACATAACCAAAAGACAACACTGCAAACTCCCCAGCATTCATAATTAGAAATGGGAGAACAAACTTTCTTCAGTTTTCACAACTTTGTGATTTCTGGATTTGTTTACATTTTAAATCCCCATTTCCTCTGTGATCACTATGCATTCCTCGTCTTGTAATTTTCCGTGTTCCCTGAATGAAGCGCAGCACAGCTCAGGAACAAGACAGCAAATTAATCCCGGGCTGCTCCTCTCTCATAATGGTTTCCAAAAAGATCTGCTAAATGATCTAAATTCAATGAAACAGAGGTGTTTATATAGAATAACTCACTGAATTTATTCACCAGTTCCATTAAAGGAAGGAGGGGAATGGTTAAGCAAAAACACTTCTCTTTCACTTTCTCTTCCTTTTTCCGGCCATTTATTTTTATGGCTACATCAATTGTGCACATCAGGACTTAGAAAGCACTGCAAAAAGAATGTCAATCACAAGCTAGGGCAAACAGAGGTTTAAAGGTAACACTGAAGAAGGGAAATCAAGAAGTGATGCTGAGAATTACAGAAATCGAGCAACCTTATATGATATATTACCAGAGAGAGCCAAGTGTAACAGAAAGAGCTGGAGGAAGATGCCAGGGAGGAGAGATTACATAAAATACTATGTGCCCCCAGGGTTCTGGAACTCAATGGTGAAGGGTATGTCTAGATAAACTAGAGGGAGTTCATTGTAAATTTGGAGTTCAGAGTCTCAGATGACATGAATAAACAGATAAGTGCGTGAGCGCCCAAGTTGATGACAAATGCATTTGCAGGCCGTCCTGTAGGGGCTTGGAGAATCCACTGCTTACCTGTGGTTCCCCAGAGGCCTGAAAGACATAATATGTAGCACAGGGGGGAAGTATGCTGGTATCTTAGTCACTTCTAGGATCAATGCTCTTAACACCAGTCCTGTCACCAGCGTTACTGAGCTCTCTCTCTTATCTGAGCCATAGTTATTTCCAGGTTCATAATTACCTCCATCCGTCTGATCGCAATTTACCTCTTCTGCCATTTAACCACTTCAGGTCTTTGGGGAAGCAATTATTAAAACCCCATCCCCAAATGCTAAATGATCCCTCAGGAACTGAGATCAGGTATCATAGATTCCCTATATGAGGCAAGCAATGTATTCCCTAGTCATCCACAGAGACAGGCTCAGGAAAGACCCAATGTATAGCTTAACAATCATCCACAAATGCATTCATCCACTCATTCATTCATTCATTGAATAAAGGTGTACTGAGCACCAACTATCTGTTAGAGTTTGTGACACAGGGGATATAAAGTCAAAAAGCAAGTCTCTCCCTTCAAGGAGCTCACAGTCTAGAGGGGAGATAGGCATGTCAATGGTAACAACAGAGCATGTCGCTCACTGCTGGGTGGGACCCAGAACACGCCCAGAGCACTGGAATGACTACGTGGAGAATCAGAACAGGCAGGACAAGGACAGGGTTACTGCATGTCTCCTAAAGGATGGGTAGAAGTTTTCGTGGGTGATAAATGGACAGAGGGCATTCCAGAAAGAGACCACACAAATTTTAGTTATAGCGAAAAAGTAAATTATCATTACCAAATATTATGTAAAAGACAATTATTCCATCATTTCTTCAGAGGTGTTCATCTTATTCTTTTGGCTTCTGGTTTCATATGATTTTAAATTATCTTATTAACAACACAAAGTGGAAGTGGCCCTCTCACTTACCCCGTGTGTTACTCTAACCAGGTTGCTTTATCAGGGTCACTGGGCTCCATCACTTCCTTGGGTTGACAGGACGGCTCCACTGCCTCAGACTCCGCTTGCCTTATAAACGCTGTCTTTGCTTTTCTCTCCATCCTGTCTTGGTCTAGTGCAACAGCTTTGACGTCATCTCACTCTCCTTTAAGCCTCATGGCTAGAAAGAAAGAAAAGCAGAAGAAGATGACTTCAGTGTTGGGTCCTTCATAACTACCTGGCTTGTGCAGCAGCAGATTTGAGCTCTCTGATTAACATCTTCTTGTCCCCTTGGGTCAGCCACCTTGATCAAATTTGAAAGCCCTTCCTGCTTCCTGTTCCCTCAATCTTTTATCTCACTCTACACATGACAGGTGGGAGGGTTCAGGTTCTTGTGAAGCTGGCCTCAAATTTTGTGGGGGAAGTAAAAGACCGTCAATAATTTTTCATGGTCACAACCACTAAGGGTATATGAGTAATAGTAGATGACTACAGGTATAGCACAGAGGTTACAAATCATGCCCAATTGCTAGCAAGACAGCTAGAATTCTACCCCATTCTCTCCCACTCAAGAAAGCATATTTAATGGTGTTGGGAAAACTGGACAGCCACACGCAAAAGAATGAAAGTAGTCCATTATCTTACACCATACACAAAAATTAACTCAAAATGGATTGAAGACTTGAATGTAAGATCTGAAGCCATAAAACTTCTAGAAGAAAACACAGGCAGTACGCTTTTCAACATTCAGCAGCATATTTTCAAATACCATGTCTTACTGCATATGGGAAACAATAGAAAAAAATAAACAAATGGGATGACATCAAAGTAGAAAACTTCTGCACAGCAAAGGAAACCATCAAAAAAATGAAAAGACAACCTAACAACTGGGAGAAGATGTTTGCAAACCATATATCGGATAAGGAGTTAACATCAAAATATGTAAAGAACTCATACATCTCAACAACAACAAAACTAACAACCCAATTAAAAAATGGGCAAAAGATCTGAAAAAACATTTTTCCAAAGAAGATATAAAGATGGCCAACAGGCACATGCAAAGATGTTTACCATCACTAATTATTAGGGAAATGCAAATCAAAACTACAATAAGATATCATCTCATGCCTATCAGAATGGCTGTAATTAGCAAGACAAGAAACAACTAGTGTTGGAGAGGATGTGGAGAAAAGGGAACTCTCATACACTGCTGGTGAGAATGCAAACTGGTGAGGCACTATGGAAAACAGTATGGAGATTCCTCAAAAAATTAAGACTAGAACTATCATACAATCCATCTATTCCACTGTGGGGTATTTATCCAAAGAACATGAAAACAAAAATGCATAAAGATCATGCACCCCTATGTTCATTGCAGCATTATTCACAATAGCCAAGACTTGGAAGCAACCCAAGTGCCCATCAAGGGACAAATAGATAAAGATGTGGTATATATACACAACAGAATACTACTTAGCCAAAAAAAAGATGAAATCTTGCCATTTGGGACAACATGGATGGACCTTGAGGATATTATGCTAAGCAAAATAAGTCAGAGGGAGAAAGTCAAATACCATATGATCTCACTCACAAATAGAAGATAAAGACAACAACAAACAAACACACAGATACAGAGATTAGATTGCTGGTTACCAGAAGGGAAGCAGGGAGGGAGGAGGGTGAAAGGGATGAGCAGGTATGGTGATGGATGGCAATTAGTCTTTGGGTGGTGAACTGGATGTACACCTGAAATTTATATAATGTTATAAACCAATGTTACCTCAATAAAAAAAAAAAGAAAGCATATTTAAAAGGATGTAAATTAGGGTAATTTTATATAGACAATCTTGACTCTACCATAATTAGTTTTAGTTAACTTACTCAAAAACACCAGTATTTTAAATACTAATGATATGATCTGTTATTAGAGCCGTGTCTCCAGTGGTGATTCGATGCCCGTCTGTCTGACACCATAGCTGGATGTCCCGGCTGTACTAGCTGTCCTGGGAGACAGAAGCTGGTTTGTTCAGCCTTGTTTGTCACATCCTGGTGTGCTCCTAACCCAAATGCTTTATCCGCATGGGGTATTCAACAGCGAGCAGCACATGCTTTATATGCTTTGGTCATACGGATGGCGAGTGGCCGCTTGATGGAAAAAGAAAATGAAAGGCAGAGTAAGAGACTGAGAGAGAGCAGAGCTAAAGCCTAAAACTCTTGACCGTTTCCTCTTTTCTTTTGAAAGAAGCAGAGTGAGAAGCAGGAGGTGGTGATTACAGAGGAGGAGAAAAGGGTTTACAATATTGAGCGCTGTGACCCTCAAAACCCCTCCATGAAACAGGTGCTGTTATCCTGTCGGTCAGCCTTGCGAGAGGTTAGGAACTGGACTGAGAGCACAAGTTAGTCAGCGGGGCTGCCTTGAATCTAACCTTCTGGCCTGAAATGCCATTCCTGTGAAAGCCTGCCTCCCGGAGGACATTTTTCCTCAGTCTCAGTCTGCCCCTAAGCTCCAGTCTGCTATGTTATTTCACTCCTAAATGGCTCCATATCTCTGGCAGGAACCCTAAGAAAGGGAGTCAACTCAGTTCCCATTATTCATTCACTTTTGGCGTTCTAATAACTTCACCCACATCCGTAGGCTTACATCCTCCCACTACAGCTTTCCACCGTCCAACAGGCCCCAGACAGGCGGAGGCTTCTCAGTCAGTCACTAGAAACCCAGACAGGTTCATGTTTGTATATCAAACGTACTAGATTAATTTACTTTATAAAAATAATCAGTATGGGGCTGGCCCCGTGGCCGAGTGGTTAAGTTCGCGCGCTCCGCTGCAGACGGCCCAGTGTTTCATTGGTTCGAATCCTGGGTGCGGACATGGCACTGCTCACCAAGCCACGCTGAGGCAGCATGCCACATGCCACAACTAGAAAGACCTACAACGAAGAATATACAGCTATGTACCAGGGGGCTTTGGGGAGAAAAAGGAAAAAATAAAATCTTAAAAAATAAAAAAATAAAATAAAAAAAATTAATCAGTATACATGGCTATTTTTGATTGAAATTTTAAAGTCTATTGTTCTTTATTACGGTTATACTCCTATACATAAGTCAAGAATAGCCTCTAAATGGTCATTTTTACCTCCTTGAATTAGAGATAGTTCAACTTCTAAAGTCTTCACAAATTTCTGCTTCAAACAGCTTTGATAAAGAAGATAATCAAGTAAACCTTTCAGTTTTTTTCATATTGTTAAACAAATAAAATTTTAATCAAAATAAGTCTCCATAAATATATAGTGTGATTTTTCTAAAAAGCAAAATACCTGTCTCTTTCTGAGTAGACACATATATATTTTTATCATATTTGTGTGACAGTAGAGGTAAAAACACCTGGACTCTGGAGGTAGAATATAATGATTTGAAATTTGATTCTGCCCACTTTTTAACAGAAAAGAAAATTATTTGACTTCTCTGAACTTCAATTAAATAAGCTAATATTTAGAACAGTGTCTGGTATGCTCCCAATAAGACTTAACTGTTATTAACTCAGAGGGAGAAATTGCTACAAGTGATCCCTCTAATTTCGTAGGGAATTCTTGTAAAGCAGGAACACCTAATCTACAAATTGCCTCCGAACGTAGGGAAATTTTAATCTAAATTTAACAATTAATGAAGATGATATAATAGCACATTTTGGAGATATTTAATTACACATTTATTGTTTCAGTCTTCCAGCTTTCTTTTAGTGTTCTGAGCCCATTTGTTTTTTCTTTCTGGTCTCAAAGATTTGTATTGGCCATTGAAAACTTCATAGGCCCTAAGCTCTGGGTCTGTTGTGCTGATGGACAGAATGGCTTTGGCCAAGGTAAGTGGCAAGCTTCAAATGCTACCTTCTCTGGCTCCAAATACCATTCCTGTGATAGCCTGCCTCCTGGAGAACATTTTTCCTCAGCAAGAATTTTGGAAGTTTTCTAGAAGTTGTGGAAAGTTTACTAAACGGAGATTCAAAGATAAGACAGTAAAGCAAAATCCCAGATATCAATGATGAGCCAAAATTCTTAAATTACTTTTGGCCAAGTGCAGTTTTTACCAAAACCTAGGCCAAAGCTGGGCCTGCAATTAGGCATAAATAGGAGAAAGAGCGATTGAGTAGAAGGTCGGAACTGGCATAGATCCAAGAAGGAGCATCCTCTTTAACGGAGCAGGAGCGCACCTGCGGACGTGGTTATCCCGTCATGTTAATTCCACAATGTTCAGTCTTATATGACCAAAGAATAAAGTTATGTTTTTATCTCAATAAACAAAATATTATTTAATATTTCAAAGGGTTTAGATTTCAAGTAGCGTTATTTAGAAAACCTGAAGGAAGAAACATAGTGAATATAAAATGTTATTTTAAAACTCTAAGGCGATTGTTCTCAACATGTGGCAGACACTGGAGGATGAGGGCAAAAATATTTCAAAATGATATGAAGGCACCATTGGCCTTTTTCCCTGTGTTGACATTCGTGTTCTGCAAATTGCCTTGCAAAAGCAAAGGTGGGTAAAACTGTTGGGATTTCAGCACGGACCAAGACAGTGGCACTAAGCTTTACCAAGAGGGATGGTGTTTTTCATCTCTACTCAATCAGGGAAAAGAAGAAAGAATACAAGAAAAAGCCAGTTTAGCTCTAGAATACCCTTGATGAAGCAGTGAAAATTTCTCATTTTATTAAACCTCAACTCTTCAGTATGCCTGTTTAATATTTCATGTGTACACATAGAGCATTCTGCTGTTCCCAAAGCCTGATGGCTGTCTCCAGGAAAAGTACTTATTTGAGTTACCAACTGGCCTGGCCACTTTTACTGTGGACCATCATTTTTACATGAAAGAAAAATTGGCAGCAAACTTTGGTATTCATATTTCAATATTTGGCAAGGATTTCCGAAAAAAAAAAAATGGGTGCAGGGAGCCTGTCACTTCAAGGAAAACAATCAACAAGCTTAATAGATTTCAAGCTTTTCAAACTAAAATTATAATTCTGAAAAATTTGTATCTGCGAACATGAACTTGGCCGCTTCTCAATACTCAAAGACTTTTCTGGTAAGATTGGTGATGATAGTAAGGAATACGATATTTTAATATTATACAGTAAAATGAGTTAACATTCAAAGATTTGCATAATTCAGTGAGTCATTATTTTCCAAGTGACCAATGCATGATATTATATATCTATTCTAAATGAAAGATAGACCAGCGAATTTTAACGTAGCACAGTCTAAGATGATACATTGCAACTAACTTCTAAACAATTATCGTTTATCAAATTTTGGTGGACTAGCAAAGAATAAAATTCTCAGTTATCTGAAAAGCCTGTTAAAATACTCTCTCCTTTCCATTTACATATCTCTATGAGGCCATATTTTCTTCATATACTTCAACCAAAAAAACATACCACAACAGATATAATACAGAAGCAAATATGAGAATCCAGGTGTCTTTTATTAGTCATGGTATTTAAAACATTTGCAAATATGTCAAGAGTGCCACCATTCTCACTATTTTTTTCTTTGGGAAAATACAATTATTTTTCATAAAAATATAACATTTATGTTAGCACGTAATGGGTTATTTTTTATTTTAATAAATTAATATCTTGACTTTCTTCATTTTAATTTCTAATATGGAATATCAATTGATATAAACTACATAAACAAAAGTTCTGTGGTCCTCAATAACTTTTACAAATGAAAAAGAGTCCCGTGACCAAATATTTTGAGAATTACGGCCCTAAGGTTAAATGTATTCTAAGCCAGCAGCCATTGTGACATCAGCATCAGGCCAATGATCACCATATGAAAGATTCCATGCAGTCGACCATTATTTCACAGAGCTCTCCAAGTGGACCTCCCCACGTGAAGCTAACCACCTAAGAGTACCTACTCTTGCCTTTGATGTTCTCCATAAGGCCTTCTACGATGTTACCAGAAAAGACACCCAACGAATAGTAAGAGAAAGACCATTTCATTCTGACTTTGCTTCTTTCTTTAATTCTGGTCAGGTTTCCCAACACCTGGCCTCTTGTTTCATTATGAAAGATGCACAAACTTCAAACCAAAAGGGTAAAAGCTGCTGCTGGGCAGATGTGGACTTCAAATCTCTCCAAGGTCAGACAATCTCTTAAAAATGTCTACCATAAATGTAAGAACCAGCACCCAGATTCAACCAGATATCCAATGACAACTTCCTATGATTGTGATCAAGATGACATCAGACCTGATGAAAAAAAGAATCTTAGAGTAATGCTCCAAGATATTAAAACTGCCCAAATTGAACTCGTTAGCCAAATGACTGACCTTGTCAGTGCAATTTCAAAAATCCAGGAAAAGACTGACTTTTATCAGAAGCAGATGGAAGTCCTGGAAACCAGAATGGATGTTAATGAAGACAAACAGTGCACAGTAACTAAAGATATCTTCTCTGTGAAAGAAGACATTGATGCTTTAAAGAAGCAAGTGACAGAACTGGAAAACCAGAATTCTTGCTCCAGCATCCATTGCTTAGAGGTTCTGGAAGGAGAAAAGGGTAAAGAGATCATAGAACTTCTTTACAAACTCATAGAACCAGAAACTCTGAAGAACACATCGTTCTCTAAAGCCCCTGAAATGGCTTCAGTGGAACCAGAGAAAGTGCCCGGTTATACTGAGACCACTGATCACATTGAGGAAAAAACAATTTCTCCAAAAATTAAAACTCTGAAGAAAAGTAACCATCAAAATGTATTAAGAAGCTTTAAAAAACCAAAGTCAAATATTTATATTTACCCAGACTTTAGTACATGGATCAAACTAACTTTCGTCCATGGAGGAAAGTGGCGATTTTTCCTCAGTGCTGTCAAGTTAGAGGAATTTATCCAGTGGCTTCTTTCTAGACCAACCATCCCTCTTGAAGAACCACAACTCATAACCCAGAGATGTCGTCCATTCTCTGGGCCTGTTGAGCGCTTGACCACAGTCTGTCTCTCTGTTTTCAACTATATTTACTGTCTTTTTGGTTCCTCAAAAGAGGAAGTAACTCGACTATAGAGTTATTTTCTGCTTTGCTTGGCATAAAATAAATGTAACCTGGTCACTTCCAGCATTCACACATCTTTGTGATTGCCGTGAACTCCTTGGTCGTTTGCTCACTGGGCTCACAGTCTGCAAAGTCTCTATATATCCACATTAAGTTAAGGCATATTGTCCCATTGGACCTTTGTGATGGATTTTCTGTCAGTGTTCTTGTCTTCTCAAAGGCAATTCACCAGGACTCCTCCAATGCCTGTTTCATAGATAATTGGAAGCAAAGAACGAACGGGTCAGGGGAATGAGAAACACATTTGGTGGCCCCCACGTCAGTTTTCTATGCACTCTTGTCTTAGTGGCCTTTGTAGATAAGATTTGTGATTCCAGAAAAAGACTCTACTAACTGAATTTTAAACAGCATAGAGTGAAAAAGATATCAGTAAAGTTAGAGATATAAAAATGAAGGATATTGAAAGGATAAGTTATTGTAAGGGAAATGCTAATTCCAAAAATGGGATTTAGCCTTCAACGTCAGCGTCATCTCTATCAAAGAAAAGAAAAGGGGGAAAAGGCTGAATCTGGTACTGGGTATTTTTTCCATTTTCATGAAATGAGACAAATAGCATGACTTGTAGATTTGATACCCTGGAAAAGGGAAATCCAAGGAGGGGTTTGCGAACCCAGCTAAAGCACAAACTATACTACCACGGAGTCTTACATGCAAGGACTTTTTTTTGACTGGGCCATATACTACATAGCCAGGGTGGGCTTCATTTTTAGACATAAGTGGTTGCCATTTTAATGTAATTTTTCCAAACGTCATGTAGAATAATCGCAAAAAAATGTTTCCTTCGCCGCTTGACTCTGTAAATGAAATCTACCAACAGAGAGTCATATGCTGTTTCAATACAAATATTCTCGGTAAATGTGCTACTTTAAATTATTCTCAGCTACTAATTTGAAAGGAGGGCTTTGGCAGTTACATAGAACAACCTGGTTTCAAATGAGGAGAAAGGAGCTAAGGCGAGTATAGAGGAAACTAAAAGAGACGTATGATGAGAGGACATAAAACTGTCTGGTGCCAGTCTGGTAATAATTACACATCACAATTTGGTGTTTTTACAAATGTATTTTATTTGTGTTTTCTTTACAAATTTACAGCTAAGCTGTGTACACAAATAACTTAAAATCTGTCGCTCTGAGATAGGTGCAGCATGGATGATACTGTCACATACCTCCTTGAAGCAAGGCTGTGTGTGAAATGGGTTTGTTTTAAGTAGGGGAACTGTGCTAACAAAGTATCGTTCTGGTAAAGGCACCAGCAATCTCTGTATTTATTGACTATCGGAGACATCCGTAAAGAACAGCCTGAGTTGGGTGTGGCCCTCACATCAGAGAGTAACTATGACAAAGGCAAATGACATCACAAGTGGCTTCTGGGAGGTAGAAGGTGACTCAGCTGGTATTGGCTTGGGTCATCTGAGCCTCTATATTAATGTGCGCCTTCACTTTTTCTCCCCCTACATGCCTCTCGGCACTCGCTTAATGCTTCTAGAGAAGCAAAGAAGGCAGGGCAGGAACCAGAAGACCTCAGTTCTGAACAGTCCTAAATTCTACACTTACAAACTCTGTTCTTTCATCTCAACTAGTTTGGTTTTGTCTTTGGTAAAAAAAGGGAATCACTTTTATTAATTTAGTAAATCTCTTCAGTGTTTGCCAACAGCAAAGGATCATGGAGAATAAAAGAAAAAGTAGAAGACACTGCCTGTAGTGCAGACACAACATCAAAAGGGACAAATAAAACGTGTGCACAAGTAACCCTATCACCATAGATGGGGCTGGGCAGCAAAGAGCAATATAAAAAGTGTTCCTGGTATCCAAGAAGAAAGGGGTTGCTGAGCCTTGTAGTGAGAAGGTGAGGAGAGGGGGAGGTGATGAGGGCAGAGTCCCAGGCAGAAGGAAGAATAAACAAGTGCACAGGAGTGGATCGGTAGAGAACATGGGAAATAGAGGCCAGCGAGCAGCTCTCCAGCATGACAGACTGCAGGCCGTCATTCCAACCCTTGTATGGATCTCCTTTTTCTCTTCATGGATCCCCACCATGTTCATTTTAACCTGTTTTTTACCTACATAAACAATATTAGAGGAGGAGAAGGTCGGAGGGACACTATGTGATTTCCTCCGGGTCTCAAAATTTCCCTAAAGATAGCTGTTTGTCCTGCTAATTCACAAAAGTTCCCTATGAGAAAGGAGCATTTTTGCTTTTGAGTCAATTATTTATTATCACCACCTAGATGAGATCTTACGTGACTTGTTAAAATTATAACTCAGCTTGTAACTACACGTGAGCGAATAATATTTCCCCAGCCCTTGCATCCAAATTCCCCTGCCTCTCACCCAATGCCCCTCCATCCCACCTGCCTTACAGGAAGCAGTGTCTCTCTTGTCCACACCCCTCCTCCGGTGGCTTGCAGGATCTTTGTCAGTAAGTCCTCCTCTTTCCTCCATCTCAATCACCACCTATCTACCAGTTCTTTGTACTCAGCTTGCACAAGTCCATGTTTGCCTTGCCCTCTCCTGCCAATCTCTCATCATCCTCTTAGAATGAGAGGCCCACCCTCCTTGTCCCGACTTCCCATTCTCTCCATGGCTGCTCAGAGGATCATGTCTTCCATGCTTTCTCTTCTGGTCCTCTTCCCATCACTCTGGCAGATCCTTCTCAGTTTCTTAGATGATTCCTCTGCCACTAATCATTTCCTTAAAATACTGATGCTTCAGGGCCAGCCCCGTGGCCACGTGGTTAAGTTCATGTACTCTGCTTCCGTAGCCCGGGATTTGCTGGTTCCAATCCTGAGCGCAGGCCTACACACTGCTCAAGCCATGCTGTGGTGGCATCCCACATAGAACTAGAATGACTTACAACTAGGATATACAATTATGTACTGGGGCTTTGGGGAGAAAAAAAAAAAGAGGAAGATTGGCAACAGATCTTAGCTCAGGGCTGATCTTCCTCACACACACACACACACACACACAAAAAGTGAAGAAAAAAACCCTGATGCTTCAGTTTAGTGACTCACTTTAGTGACTCCCAAATCAAAGGACTCCTAACCCAGGCTCTGCTGGGACCTCCTGACCTTCAGTTCCAAGTGACTGCTTGTCTGCTCCACTTGGATGTCTACAGCAGTCTCAAACTCCTTACTCTTAGAATTGACTCTAATAACCCTTCCTTCTGACTCAAACTCATTTCTCTTCCAATACCCCCTTTGTTAATGGCGTCATAATCCAAGTTATCCATAACCTCAAAATGGGAACTACTCTCATCTTTTTCTCCCTGACTTGATGTATTAATCATCAAATCTTTCCCTGTTTATCTTCCAACAGTGCATGGAGTCCATCCTCTATCTCTGTCCCCACTCCTACTATTTTGGTTCAAGCTTTAGTAATATCTCTTTATAAATGAAAAGTTTTCCCGCTTGGTGTCCCAGCCTCTTGGATGTCCATAATCCAATTCTAATAGGATAATTTTTTTAAACAGTTCTAAAACCTGCTCATTGCTCCTCATAGCGAGGAGAATAAAATACAAATTTCTTGGCAGAGCCTACATGACCCTTTCCATCCTGAATTTTTACCTTTGGAAAGTAGTGTTCCATGGTGGTAAAGTACAATGGCTTTGGTGTCAGACTGGCCTGATTCAAGAGCTGGCTTTGTCACTCACTAGGTGTGTGACTTTGGAATTAAGCCCAAGCTTAAATTCCCAAAGCCTTGGTGTCTTTATTTCTAAAATAAGGATAATAATCACGAGTTGTTGCCAGGAACAATGAAGATCATTATGCAAAGCTCTTAGCAATCTAATTGATGTCCAGTAAGTGTGAAATAAATGGTATTTATTAATATTACTTCTTCATCCTCATCCTCCCATAATAACTTTACATGCAAACCACCATCCAGCCACACTAAATGTCTTGCAGATTTTTTCAAATCTTGTGTTTTTGTTTTTGCTGCTCCTACAGTGTTGGATTCTCTTCTTTTTTTCTGGCTAATAAGTATTAATTTGTCATCAGAGTCTCAACTCAGATATTTTCTCTAAGACATCTTCCCTGATCCTCCCCATCCTCTATCTCAGTCTCTCTGAGGCAGAACTGGGTGCTCCCGCAACACCCCTGACAGTGTTCCATTGATTATATGTGGAGAGAGAGAGAGAGCGAATAGCATTTATTGCCACCACATTGTCATTTTGTGCTCACGTCTGTCTCCCTCACAAAACGTTGAGCTTTTTATGATAGAAACAGAAACTTACTTGTTTGTCTTGAACATCAAAATCAGTTTTACTGGGGGGCCTGCCCCATGGCCTAGTGTTTAAGTTCAGCAGCCTCCATTTCAGCAGCCTGAGTTCACAGGTTCAGATCCCGGGTGCAGACTTACACCACTCGTCAGCCATGCTGTGGTGGCAGCCCACATACAAAATAGAGGAAGACTGGCATAGGTGTTAGCTCAGGGCTAATCTTCTTCAAGCAAAAAAAGAGGAAGTTTGGCAACAGATGTTAGCTCAGGGCAAATCTTCCTCAGCAAAAACAAAAAACCTGTTTTACTGGTAGGTTCTTGGTAAATGCTTTCGAATGCAGAAAAGAAAGTACCATTCTTCACTACCAAATAAGTGGGTATAAGTATAATTAGATGAATGTTCATAATATATGTGTCAAACACAAAAATCATTGCACATTCACCAAAAGGTCTCAAACCGTTGTTACTGGTATTAAACACATTTATTGAAGAGTCAGCAAGCAATAGTGAAAAGAGCAAGGGCATTCAAAGCAGAACAGACTTTAGAGTCACTATTTCCTGACATTTATTATATATCAGGCACTGTGCTAGGAGCTGGGTATACAATGGTAAACTTCATAACTGTATGTTTTGGCAAATTCCTTAAGCTTTGTATTCTTGAGTTTTCTCAACTCTAAATTGAGGACAATTTATGGCACAAGACTGTCGTGTTCATTAAACGAGACCATGTGTATAACCTGCCCAGCACATGGCTAACCTAGCAGATACTTAACAAGTAGTAGACATTTTCTTCCTTCTGTAGGCTGGATGTTCTGGGCATGGAGATGAACAGGACGTGGACCCCACCTCAAGGAGCTCACATTCAGAACTCTGCCTCCTTTCATCAGCCATAAAGGACTCCAGACAAATAATGAACCAAGTGACAGGCTAAATACAAAAGCTACAAAGAACTCTTGACTCCCTCATCCAAAGATAGTGTGATAAGAATACAACAGGGTGTGAAGCTCTCCTCCTGGTCTGGGCATTCAACCAGTATTCCATCATCAGTAACAGCCATTCTCCAACCTTTAATTGCATGCTATAAAAATAAGCATCAGAGAAAAGTATTTGGGAAGAAGTGGAGAGACTCAGTTTAAGATAAATAATTTAGTTCAGTTTGGAATACTTGCTTGCATAGACACAGACGCTAGAGCGTTATTTATTCAAAAACAACATTCACCAGTATTTACTGAAATCTTACTCTATGCCAGGAACTAGCTGATGTGAGAAATAGAGATGGAAAAGACACTGGGCCTGTCCTAAAGGAACATACTTTGCAGTGGTGTTCTCTCCAGTTGCCAATTATTTTGCCTTGTTGCTTAGATTTAGAGTGTAAAAGAATTAGAGGAGAAAATTGAATTTAATTTTTTCATGGAATACAACTCAAGTCCCATTTAGAAAAAGGTATTACTATTCCCAAAAGTAATGTTTTAAGGTTAATTCTTCAAGCCACTAAAATGCAACTTTTTCTATGTTGTTCTACACTCCTCCAAACTGTAGATAGGCCCTAACATATCAATGGATTATGCTCCAAAACTGCATTTGTAAATCTGCTGTTTACAACTCAGAATTATATTACAAAGAAATAGTATTAGAGTGGGATTTTTTTTTTTTTTTACCAACCTGTAAAAGCTGATTGAAGTGCAATATACCTGAGAAATAGGTATTGATGAAACTATAGAGTCAAGCTTCTGTGTATCCTATGCCAAAGGGTATTCAGGGAAATAACTATAAGAGCAATAGTCTTGACAGCTGGGTCAGGACCCCCTCTCTCTTTGCTCCCTTTTGATAGTGGAATGAAAATTTCACAGATCAATGGCACTAGTAGAGGACACCTTGGGGACAGGGGGACAAAGGACAGGATCTAAGTGGTTGCCAAGGCAGGAACTCTAGGAATGAGAAGCTGACGCGGGGAGCTCTTGGGTGAGGAAGGAGACAAAGGTTCCTTATGGCTCCTGAGAATGTAGTCCACGGAATAAGGGCTGAAGGGTCATCTTTTACAGTGATGAAGGATTGGAAGCTAAGCTAGAAGGGAGAGAATTTATACCTGTAAAGCACTCAGTAGTGTTCAATAAATGGTGATGGAGATTTTGGAGATGGTGAGGTAGAGACAAAAATGTAGGCTTTGCTCGCTCATTTGTCTGTTGGAATACAATCTATTTGAAAAATAACCGCACTTGGAGGAATGTGGACTGAAGCCTCTTTGAGCCATGAACTGTTAATGGCAGAGGGAGTGACCAGAGCAGGACACTGATTGGCGCCTGCAGGTAGAAGTGTGGCTCTTGTGACAAAGATAGGATAGGTTTGTCCATCCCCTCATCTTTCCCCTTGCCCGTCCCATTCTTTTCACCTAAAGCTTGAGGTGCAAGAGTGTGGGGTGTGGGGACATGTACCCAGCCAGAGGCAGAGGCAGAGAGAGGAGGAAGGACAGGAGAAGAAGGGAGACAACCCCCAAGGGGAGTGAGAAACAGCGAGGTTCGCCGCAGCCCTTCATACAGTAGGGCGATTCCTACCAGGCAGAGGTGAGGCCCCACATCGTGTGCTCCGAAAATACTGAGACAGGCAGTGTCTCCTCAGGTACTTTAATCAATGTGATGGTCATCCTTTTTCTACTCTCAGTTATATTTTAGCTCTAAGGAATCTGGGCGAGCTTCCAGGAACGGCGCTCAACAGGACTCTTCCAATCTTTCCCTTTAGTCAAGGATCCCACCTATTTTCAGATACCTCCTCTCTCCCCAAATCCCATTGAGGACAGGAACAGAAATGCATGAAAATGTGCCCAAGTGACAGTCTGATTCTGATGAAGTATTCTTTCCACCAATCTTTTCAGAACGGGCGCTCTCACGAGACAATATCCTGATGGAAGTTGCGACACACCTTTCAGATATCAGAAAATCAAAATATGGGCACCACTCTCATTTATAATGACCTTCAGTCAACTTATATTTGCCAACTATAAAGATAATAATTGCTTGATGTACGGTTTGTAATTGGATCACCGTCATCAGTGATTATTTGTTGTTAGAGCAATATTAACAAAATGATGCCCGTGGCAGTCTAATTAGAGCGGCACCATAGGTGACTCAGCTGGCGTTTTCAATATGTTATCTAAGAGGTATGATCAGAAGACAAATCAGAGCCGGCTTGATGACGTTTCTGATCAGAGGCTGCTCTGAAGACAGTGAGTTATTGAAGAAGACAAAGAGCACTGATGACTGGCAGATTCATGCAGGCTATTAGAGGACAACAAAAAGCTATGCAATTTACTAGATTCAACCTCGTTGTGAGGGATAACAATAGACTTTTCCTTCCTTTTCAGCAGCAGGATCCCAAAGTCACAAAAGGTTAGCTATGAAAAGAAGCCTAAAGATTGCTTAGTTCAGTGATACTTAATTAGGAGTACCCCCAAGGGCTTTTTAAAATCTCCTGGCAGATATTTGCAAATTAATCCCTCCCCAGTATCATCACATGTCCATGGGTCCGGGGGCATAGCCTTATGCCTCCCGCATTGAGGATCATGACTGTAAGTAACAGCATAATGTAGGGACTAAGAACAAACACCTGCATGTTAGATAGGTCTGAATTAATGAGGGCTATGTTACTTACCAGGTGTGTGACCTTGCTGAGTTTCTTAAATACTCTGAGCCAGTTTTTTTTGCCTCTGAATTGGGATAATAATAGAATATAATGCAAAATTATGTGCTGAGGAGGAAAGGAGAAAAGGTGCTTAGCTCATCATCTGGCATACATAAGTACTCAACAAATGTTCATATAACTGGTGATGGTTAATTTTATGTGTCAATTCTTCTGGGCAGGGATGCCCAGATAGCTGGTAAAACATTATTTCTGGGTGTGTCTGTGAAGATGTTTCCAGAAGAGATGAGCATTTGAATCCGTGGACTGAGTAAAGAAACTCACCCTCCCCAGTGCATGGGCATCCTCCGATCTGTTGAGGCCCTGAATAGAACAAAAAGATGGAGGAGGGGTAAATTTGCTCAGCTCTGCTTGAGCTGGGGCATGCATCTTCTCCTGCTCTTGGACATCAGCACTCCTGGTTTTTGGGCCTTTGGACTTGGACCAGGACTAACACCAACAGTCCCCCAGTTGTCAGTCCTTTGGACTCAGACTGAGATTACACCGTTGGCTCCCCTGGGGCTCAGGCCTTCAGGTTTGGACTAGAACTACACCCCTGGCTTTGCTGGGCCTCCAGCTTGAAGATAGGAGATCATTGATCTTCTCAGCCTCCATCATCGCATGAGCCAATCCCTCATAATAAATCTCTTTCTGTATATCTATATCTAGCCCATTGGTTCCATTTCTTGGCAGAACCCTGACTAATACATAACTCTGCCAATATTACTATTGAATAAGTTGGGCAGCAGCTATCCAGTATGTTGAGGCAGAAAAAGATTGAAGACCAGAAAGTTAGTCCAACTCACTAAGAGAGAACCTGAGATCCAGAGGCAGAAGTGACTTGCCTAAAGTTACCCAGCTTATAAGAGTCTGGACCAGATTCCAGGCTCCAGATGATAGGTCTGGTACTCTTTAGGCTACAGTGAATTCTGGTATTCTGACAGCTAAAGGAATAGCAAGCTGTAAGGGAAGATGCACTGGCTTAGCGGTTGAAGACATTCAACTGTGCCTCTCACCATTTGCGTGGGGTCCCTAATGTTCCATAAAGTAGGGTAATGCATTGATCAAGGAGAAGAAATCTGCCATGACCGCCACCCAACCAAAGCCTCCTTCCCCACATCATTCCATCCATGTTCCATTATCTTTGAAACTTTGACCTTTCTCACACCAGAATTTGTCCTATTGGTCTTCTATTACCTGAACATTTCAACAAGGATCAGGTGTTAATATTAGATGGCAATATGTGTGTGTATATACATATGTACATACATACACATATCTGGTATCACATATATATGTACACATTTATACCGGGTATATGTACACATACATATCTATATCGAATACGTATTATAGATAAGCCTTTTTATTTCCTTGCCTATTGTTGGTGATACCATTCTGGTTACTATAGTTATAGCTTAAAAAAAAGTAATAATAATAAGCACACACCCACTTCTAGTAGAAGCCTCAGATGGTAGTTCTAAATGTTAAAGTATTTTTAAAAACTTGAAGAGCTGTGAATAATATTTAAGTAGCTTGTATGAGTTTTAAAGGACAGTAATAACTTACCGCAAAGCCTGTCATTCCTGGAACAACAGAATTTGACAGGAAACATGTTAACACATTTAAGGTAAAACCTAGTGAACCACTCTTAGCCTGTCTTCTCTCTCATCCTCTTCTTTAAAACATAGAGCATTTCTGTTTTCCTATCCCTTTCCCTGTATTTTGTATAAAGTGATACTATCTCCAACCACGGGTTTCTCCCTCCTCTTTGCCTGTCTCTCTCCATCTGTCTCAGCGTCTCTCCCTCTTTCTTCCTTCATCTGTTCTTCTCAGGATGGTGCGGCAGCCCAAGTGGCTGCACATGTTCACTCGCCAGCCCATATCATGTGCACTTACTTGTCTTTCCTCCTTTCCTGCTCAGTTTCAGCCCACGAACCTCAGCATTGACCTCTCCCTGTTTTCCCTCAGTCTGCTTCCAGGTATCCTGTATATTACTCAGGGCTCTCCAGAAACAGAACCAATATATTTATTCAATATTATATATATACACACAAATGTATATATAATATCTAAATTAAATATATATACACACATATACATATATATAATATCTAAATTAAACATACACATGTGTATTGTAGTATATAAATTAAATATACATATACACACACATATATGTATAAATATAATACTTGCATATATAAAGAGATTTAGTATAAGGGATTGGCTCACACAATAACGAAGGCTGAGAAGCCCCATGATCTGCTGCCTTCAAGCTGGAGGCCCAGGAAAGCCAGCGCTGTAGCTCGAAACCCTGAGAACCAGACAGCCAATAGTGCAGATTCCAATCACAGTCTGAAGGCCTAAGAACCAGGACACAGAGGGCAGGAGAAGATCGATGTCCCGGCTTCCTCGGTAGGGAAGAGAATAAATTCACCCCTCCTCCACCTTTTCTTCTATTCAGGGCCTCAACACATTAGATGATACCCACCCACGTTGGAGAAGGCCATCTGCTTTACTCAGTTCACTCACTCAAACGCTAATCTCTTACCAAAACAGTCACAAACACACTCAGAAACTATATTTCACCAGCAATCTGGACATGCCATGGCCCAGTCAAGCTGACACATAAAATTAACCATCACCCCTGGCTTCCTGCTGCAACTTCCTCTCATGGCTGTTTACTGCTGCATCCATTCCCCAAACTTTCCCTCCCAGGGTCTGGTTTCCGTATCCAATTCATGCCAGCTACCACACTTCAGCCTGTGACTGTCCCCTTTGTGTGGCTGCTTAACTTTACACCCCCGGTCCAGGACTGTCCCTCCACTCTGATCAGCTCTAGGGTGGTCCCCTCACACACGTTGCCGAACACTCCCTCCTTCCTCCATGTTTGGTCAATCTCCCTACGCTACTCTCCTCACACGCCTTTCTCTTTTTACTTCAACTCTCATTTTTTTTCCCCCATAGAACTAATCATAATACAGAATAAAATTTTATTATAGAATTTATTTTGTATAATGAAGACAATTGAATGTTCCTTAGTCTGAACTTCAAAGGCAGGTGAGTGGAACAAGCTATAACTTAGCTAAGGAAACAACATTAACTACAGTTATTTTTACTTACTTATTACTTTCCTACAATCTCTCAGTTGAGAAAAGAACTCTCCACCCTCAGAAAATATATGAAAGGGGTCTTAATCTAATTTTCTTCTCTTTATTTGCTCTAATATTCTGGTCACTGTATGGTTTCCAACAAATTATTTGTTTTTACTTCCTAAGGAGGTGAAAGGTATTTTGATTGTTTTATTTTTTCCTGTTCAATGAAAATGGCTTTTAGAATAAGCATGTTTTGCAGAAATACTGATCATAACTCTGTCACTGATCGTAACTCTGCAACAATGAAAAGAAAGTCAAGAATAACACGGACAAAACAATTACACAAAAACTTCAGATTTTTGGAAATTACTAAATCTGAGACAAGATGGCTTGCATAGCTTCCCCTTTTCTCTGTTTTTTTAAAAAAAAATTCATAGGTTTTGAACTTTCAGAATTATAAAATCAATTTCAACGTATTTATAACTATATGACTGAGCAGCCTAAGGAAGACTGAAAAAATTGGAAAGATTCAATTCACTATGACTCATCTAAATGGGCCAAAGAACTAGGCAGTCTCAGATTCATTTCCCTTTCACTTTATTAAAACAAGCCCAGCTCAGAGACAAATGGAATTTTTAATCAGGAGTGAAATTGTCCCAGCCAACTCTTCTGGTCTCTTGTTGACTGAACATGCAGAATATCCTTTAAGGACGAGAGAGACGCGCATGGGCATGGCGGGCTGCACCGGAGCCCTCTCCCCAGCGTGATCTTCTGCAGTCCCCACAGTGGGTAAGATCCCAGTTCAGCGAAGCCCTGAAACTCATCTCAATCCCAAACTCTTCAATTTGGTGTGGTTTTTAGACACACCCCTTTCCAAGACATACATTGGAAAGGAAAACGAAGAGGATATGTCCTCCTCCCAGTCTGTAAAAATTAACAATTTTAATCTGCCAATCAGCCCCAATTCCATTGAAATAAGTCCCAAATTGAATCAGGCAGCACCAGGTTCCTACCACGATCGTCTTAGGTTTATGTCACAGTGATCATAGACGATTTGTTGATTCATTAATTAATTTAACAATCATTGAGGGCCTTCTGTATACCAGGCACCATGCTAAGTACCTGGTCAGATGCTGGTCAGCAAAACAGGTATGAGACTGTCTTGAGGCTCTCAGGGATGGTTACAGGCCTACAAACTTTTGTCTTCCTGATGATTCCTCTTCTCACTTTTGCACATGACCTCTTCAGAGCCATTGCCACGTGGTGACTGTTGCCTCCTCTGCTCTGGCCCTGGCCATGTCTTGTCACTGCTACTACCACAGGTTTCAGGGCCTTCACTTTCCTTGAGAACTACCCTCTCCCCCTGGCGCACTTCCTTGGCTCCTTATTGTTGAGTGACAGACTGTTGACCGGGCGACCCAAAAGCCATTTCCCACTCTCTTCTACCATGCTGACTCCAACGACGGAGGCTACATAGTCAAATATATACTTTTTCAGCTTCCTTTCATCCCCTAGCCCCAGATGTAAGCAGAGATCTGCTGGAGGGAATTCTGGGGGAGCTTGCTTCCTTGATAAAGAGGGACACATGCAACTGGTAGTACTTCCAAGTTTCTCCTTCTTCCTGCTTTGGAAGCAGAAATAATGGCTGGAACTTATACAACACTTATACAGTGAAGATGAGGAAGGAATCACAAAGATGCTGGCCCTGACACTGTTGAGCTACTAAGACAACATCAGCAACCTGTACCACAGGACTCATTATATGAGGAATAAACCTCTATTGTTTAAGCAAACGTAGTTGGATTTTCGTTACTTGCAGTCAAACGCAATTCTTGTTGACATATTGCCATTGCCACTATCACAGCCAAAACTGCCTCTGCATCATAGGAATTTGGTGAATCTTTCTATTCCTATGCTGGCCAGAACGAGGGTGAAAACTCAACCCAGAGTATTATACAGTTCCGATGAAATCTACCAGCACATCGGGATTCTCATGGTTGCTTGGTGCTCATCAACTTTTATTCTGGTTCGTTTCCTGGGGGTACCTATCCAAATCACCTTGTGGACCTGGGTGTGAGAAGTAAGACCTGCAGTGTGTGTATGGGTTCAATCTCCATGCCAGTGGAGTAACATAGACGCCAGCTCACTTCAGAGAAGATTACGGCACCTCAACTTTTAAATACTCCCCTAGTAGGAAAGAATCCACAAACGTCCTCCTGCATCTTAATCTCCCAGTGATATGAATACTAATTTCAAGCTCTGAAGGTACACATGCAAATAACCTCCAATCACTAAGGTCGTTTATTCTAGAGGATTTAAGTCCTATTTCATTCTAAAGGAGAATCACATTTAAATATTCTAAACTTCACACTCATAATCTCTTTCTGTCTTCCTGTTACTAAATAGAAAGTGTTTCCTATCATAGCGAAATCTCTTGATCTGGGCTGTGAAGCCCATCTCCTCCCACTTTCTCAGGAGCCTCCCTCTCTGGATTACATCCATTGTCTCTTACCAATGTCTTTGAACTCTCCTTCTGATCCAAACTTGTTCCTTATCTTTTAAACATACTATTGTCTCTCCTATTTAAAAAAGCTAAAACTGAAACTAAATTTTACTAGACTACAAATCTCCAACAAAATCTTATCTATTCTCCCAATTACAAAATATATAGCTATAGCTTCAATTTCTACTTCCTCCTACTATGGACTTCTCAGTCCACTCCAATCTGCTTCTGTCCTTACCACCGAAATTCTAGCAGTAAGTCACCAATAGCCTGCATGTTGCCAGGTCGGTGAAAATGCTCAGGTCTCTCCCATTGAACTCCCAGCTTCCTCTGCACACAGGTTGCCCCTCCTTCCTCTGTAACAATCTCTTCTCTTGCCTACCCTCCTTCCATGCCCCCATACTTCCCTTGCTTTTCTTCTGACTTACTATCAGCCCGCTATCCTGACTTCGCCTCCTTTACCTGACTTTTTGTGTAGACTTTCCACAAGGCTCAGCCTTGGGCCCTCTTCAATTCTCTCCCAAAGTGATCTCATCTACTCCTGTATCTTCAAACACCGTCTACAGGCAATGGTTTCAAAATCCTGTCTCCAACCCAGACTGCTTTTCTGAGTTACAGACTCAAAGGTCCAAATGTTCATAATATCTCCACTTGGGACACTTGAATGTGTTGTAAGAGCTCAAATACAACATGTCCCCAAATAAACTTATCTATAACCACCTTGCCCCCAAACTGCTTCTCCTCTAGCGTTCCCTATCATGGTAAATGGTACCAACATCCTCCCACATGATCCAGCCAGAAGCTCGTGAGCCATCCTTAATACTCCCTCTCCTTTAGTGATCGTCCCCCACGCCCCCCAAAAATCAACCACAAATCCAGTTGACTCCTCCTCCTAAATCCATCTGCTTTCTAATTTCAGTCACCATCATCTCCCACCTGGACTACCCAAGTTACCCTCTAACTAGTTTCCTCTAGCCCACTTCTCCTCGCTCCAACCCCATTTTTCACATGGCAGTGAGAATAATCATTTAAAATGCAAATCTGATGAAATCATTCCTCTACTAAAACCTTTTCATGGCTTCCCAGTACTAAGTATTAAATCCAAAATCCTTCTTAGTATTTCCTGAACAAACAAGCTCTTTTTTGCCTCAAGTCATTATGTCGGCCTCTGCCAGGAATGCTGTTTCCTCCAGACTGTGCACAGCAAACTCTCACTCATCTTTCAGGTATGAGCTTAATTACTATTTTCTTAAGGAAATCTTTCCTGATTAAGTTAGAAATAGTGTCAGATACCCTATTTACTTTCATAACAACTTGTGATTTTCAATTATAGGACTTGTCACCATAGTAATTAAATCCTACCTATGTGATTATCTAGTAAGGTGACCCTAACTAAATCCTATAAGCTCCATGAGTGTAGAGACTGGGTATAATTTGCTCACTAATATATTCTAAATGGCAAGCAGGGAATAGTAGATGCTCAATAACATTTGCTGGATATATGAACTGAGTTTTATATAGTTCTGGCTTTAAGACCTGTATTGACGTCCTATTCTGTTCACAGCCATATGTGACTTTAATTTTGACTAAATACTTAGATGTTAATTATGACAAATATTTAATTATGATAATTATTTAATTGTAACATATTTATACTTCCAGAAGTATTTAATTATGAAAAGGAATATGTTCCTACAAACTAAAAGAAGTTCTGGATTTTTCTAGGAAGTTCATGTTAGGGATGGAATTTCATTGTTCTTGAAGACTACTGGCCAGGTAATTGTCATGTATTTTTAAAACGAGGAAAGAAAAAAGTCAAAAATTGATTGGTTCAATAAAATTGGTATATTGCTCATCCAGGTTCAAAATATGTTAGAATAACATCTGTCACCTTTTTGAGACATCTTCTAAGTTGAATGAAATTTTAATTCCAAATCTAGAGCTGTGAGATTAAGTAAGAATAGAAGTTGAAGAGTGACACTCCAAAAATGTCCTCTGGCAACATTCTAATAGGAGGACTTAAAGGCCAGTCTGTGCCCCTGAGGTCCTTTATTAATACGTGTGGGAATAGAATGATTAACATGGAATGAGAGACTACAGGGGGAAACCCCTGCCAAAGAGAATAAAGACTGATGAGGATTTGAATTCTGAGAGAGTCTAAATTCTCAAGGGTTCTGATCTACTGACACGAGAATACTGTGGCAAACAGAAGTGAGGGGAAGGAGTAATTAGAGCAGATTTCTCAACCTTGGCACTATTGACATTTTGCAATGGGTAATTCTTTGTTGTAGGCAGCTGTATTGTGCGTTGTCGAATATTTAGCAGCATCCCTGGTTTCTACCCAATGGATGCCAACAGTACTCCCCCCACACAAATAGCTACACTCAAAAATGTCTCTAGACATTGCCAGATGTCCGCTAGGGAGGCAAAATTGCCCCTGATTGATAACCACTGCATTAGGAAAAGTCAAAGAGATTTGTCAACTCGAAAAAGTACAAAAGGACATTGGTTTTCGATCATTCACCGATTTGTTGATTCATACATTCATTCATTTGACAAGACACAGTACTAGACACCATGTTCCAAAGATGAGTAGAGCACAGTTTCTGTTAAGAGCTGAAGTCTACTAAAAGACCAAGAGGCCATTGTCTTAGAATATATCATGGATTCACAGATATGTGAGATGTACATTTCCATGCATAAACAAAATTAGCCAAGGAAGGTCCCAATCTTCCTTGAAATGCACTGCATACCTGGTTATGGTGGATGGAGGGAATTAGCAGTCAGCATCCAATTCAGCTTCCTAGAGTGCCGTCTTGACCTGCAAGAGTTGTAGAGCTAAAACCAACTTTGCCCAGATTCCCCTGCTGCCAGATTTCTGGGTGCAGATTGGCTCAGTCGTTTAGTCCTTTGCAGGAGACTGAACCCACAAGTGAGAAGAGCCCATCTTCCTGCTGCTCGATGCTCAGAGGCACAGTCCTGGAGACTTGGGGTTTTCCCTAGCAGGGTTCCAGTGTCCATCTCGAGCTCCGTGGGTGTCCAGAGGTAGGTGCAGTGGGGAGAGAGGTGGCTTCCTGACCCCCAAATGGCAGCCACAGCACTGTGTTCTTGAAATCAAGTCAGCAGCAGACTCCTAGTTCCAGTTCCCTGCTCTGAGACAGGCAGCAGCACTCCTGGCAGGCCAGGTAGCAGTATTATTCTGGAACTTATTCTGAAAGATCCAGCCATAAGTCTGCAGCACTCTGATGAATATGTATTGGCCTGATTCCTTGAATTATATTTCATCTTGCTTAAAATATCCAGAGTGAGTTCTTTTTTTGCAAATCAAGCCCTGCAACTCTATACAGCAAACTGTAATAGCTCAGTAAATCTATCGCACGCAGTGTGATCACATACCCCCAATATGGAAACAGATCATAGATTCTTTAGTTAAGCACCAGATGAAGAATTTGGCTTCCATTTAGGGGCCATGCTGCATGAAAAATATGTTTGCTTTTGTTTGTGTGTTGTTGAATTGACACAAGTGAAAATATAAGATTGCACTGTAAGCGCAGTGCCAGAGATAAGCACACGGTGCAATATGGAGGTGGTACAGTCAGGGAAGATGTTCTGGAAAAGTGATGTTGGAGCTGAGTCTCAAAGTATGAGTAGGAGTGAGCCAGAAAAAATGCATTCTTGGGGGTAGGGAAAAGACCTCAGCAGCCCAAGCAGAGGGATGTGCAACAGGTATAAAAAGTTGAGAAAGCATGGTATATTTACAGAGCTGGAAATTGTTCAGGAGAGCTGCATGGTACAACGAGAAGTGGGGAGTGTGGTGAGATCAGTTGGAAAGCAGAGACAAGATCACGCAGGAGGGGGAACAACATTACTTCCACATATGCTTGAGTCTTGAGGCCACTGATAATAAGACACACTATCCACTTTATAAGAGGTTCCGAGGGAAAAATGGGAACACTATGCCAAACATATTCATTTCCTTCAAAACTAACTGAAAATATCATTCATTTATCAATTTAAACTCTATCTTTTCAAAACCTAAGTCAGAATTTGCATCTAAACCTTTTTGACAATGTTTGCCTCTGAGAGTCTGGAGGGTCCAGAGAGACTTCTAAATCACTTTCCGTCATTTGGCAGTTGGTTATATTTAGCTTTTCACCAGTGCCTGTGGTCTTGACTTTTTTAAAGATTGACAGTGGATTTCAAGCCATATCAAATGATATTAGGATTTCCTCCACTGAATTTCCTATTTGGTTAAACCCAGAGTTTTGTTTTTTCCCATTATTAAATTACATATTACCATAGGTCAAATAGCTTTTCTTAAAAGTTAGCCAGAAACTTTTGACAGGTTGATATTCGTAAGTGAGTCATGGTCCCATGTGAAAACAAATTAACCACACTAACTTCTCCCTGCTTTGAGAAGCCTGTGGTCTTTTCCAAGAGATTTGGAAGTCCAACATCCTTTAATCCCATTTCCTGGTGGATATGACAGGCAATCTTCTATGAGCAGAATTTATTTTCATTTCAGGGCTGTATCATAAAGACATCTTTTTGCAGACATTCTAAGCAAAGAGTTAGAGATCCAAATTTAAGTATAAGTTCAATCACTTGCTATCAGTCTAAAACACTCTATTGGAAGAGACAACAGAATGAAGAGACACCGTGACGCACGGCTTAGTTCGCACATGCTCCAGACATGACATCTGCCACAGCTCTACGAATCTCTCCTGTGATGGAAACTGGTACGACATTTTGACTGTAAGAGTTGTCCTGTCTTCAGAAATGGTAAAAGGTAAGGGAAAAACATATCTCAGGCCCACTGGGGTCTAGAAGAAAGTCCAGTGTGGCCCGCTACATACAGCAGAAAAATTTCTCCTCCTTTCTCCTTCAGACCGGGAAATATGGGGTGTGGGCAAGGCTGAGCACAGAAGACGATTTTGGATGAGAAGTGAGAGTGGAAAAAAAGAAAAAGAAAATAGAAAGACGTTTTTTGCTTTGGTAGAAGAGATGATTTTATCAAGAGAAAAACAAAAACAGGAGACAGATGACCCACTATCATACCTGAGGGAAACTCAGATACGCAAATAACACCTGGTTCTTTTGATCTCTAAAACCTGCCTCATCTTCCTTTTGAACTATTATCCTGCTAAATCGTGGCAGCAATTTAAAATTGTTGATTTATAATATTTTGATTTTTCTGGTTTATACTATCTCCATTCATTTCAAATGTTCACTCTACCAGGATTTCGTTTCCTTATCCAAATGGTTTAAAAATCTCCTTTGAATGACTTAGTTTTATGTCTTTTAGAATTCTGCTCTTCCCCCTTCTCATTCCTAAAGTGACATCTGGAGTATGGGATATGGGGAGGTGTGTGGCTTATGTCATGACCAGAGAGCAGGGGCAGAAAAGTCCTCTGATCTTGCTCTACTCTCTGCCTCCATCTCCACAGCAAGATCCTTTATCCACCGCAAGACCACGTGCCCTCCTGACATTTGAGGCTGATGTAGGGATGTTGATGCAACTTAACTCACAGGCTGGTCTGTACAATGGAAAGGAGGGGTTCAATACCCCTCCGTGGCTGACTCAGTCCCTTCTCTGCCCTCTGGAGTGTCATAGACCACACACCCACCCCACACACACACAGGTCTGGCTCTGTCCACTCTACAGCCCTTGTCTCAAGCCACCTCCCCTCCTCCTCCATAGCGACACCCCCTCCTACACACTGGGAAGCTCTCCAGCCAGCCTCTCAGGGAATTCCGGGCTCCCCTTCAAGAGGATGAGAAAATATCTACATCCCAATTACGATTTAGGAATTGAGAGTGACTTGGGAAGGTTAAATTCTGGAATTTCTTCAGTGCCTCAACTTTGCTGAGCTTTCGAGTGTTTTTTGATGCAGTCACTCCCAGCTTGGTGTGGGACAGTCCATGAGGCATCTCCTTCTTGAGTTTGTCATGTGAGGAAAGGCAAAAGCCCCAAGGTAAGTGATGTTTCCTCAATTTCTCTAACACACCACACCTCTATTGTCCAGGCCAGAGCCTGGAGAGGATGATGAGAACTCACCGCCTTCCATCTCACTCTGCTGCTCCATCCTCTCTCCTTCCCTCCTTTTCACAATCTCTTGGACCAAGTAAAGAGCTTGTCACATCCTCTGAATCATATCTTTGTAGTACTTAGGAGAACACTAGCTGCTGTAACAAATAGCGCTTGTAATATTTATGGCTTAACATAACACAAAGTTTATATCCTACTAATATTGTCACAGTTCAATGCATGTATTCCTTGTCAGATGCCTTTCTATGTGGTCACACAGGGACAAAGTTTCTTCCATCATGTGGTTCTGAACTTCTCTTGGTCCTTGAGGGATCCTACATATAAGGTTGCTAGGAAACATATAAGGTTGTGGCAATGACACAAATCACTTCCACTTGTGTTCCACTGGCCAGAACTCAGTAACACCGCTATTGCCAGGGAGGCTGAGCACTGTAATCTAGATGTGTGTCTTAGAGGAAATGCAAACTCTGGGGGAGCAAGCTTCAGAGTATAGGTCATAGGCAAAGGGAAATCGTTTTACACTATGGAAGAAACATGAAATTCTGAGTCCTCTATGCTCAGCTTTTAAATTCTGAAGGAATTTTTATAATCCTTTTCTACAAAACCTGATCTTATAATATATTGTCTTTCTTAAAGTCTTATTTTGAATTTTAGAAGCTGACAGTAACCCTTTTTCTTTGCACTTCTGATGTAATGCATGTAATCCTGCACAACAACCATCCCTTGAAGCAAATGGATATTTCCAAGTACACTGAATTGCAAAAGACTAAAGCATATTAATACCACTTACATAAAATTATTGTAGCACTAAATACTATTTCTGAGACTCCCAAAGATACCCAAGGAAACTGAAGAATTGAACTTATGCCTGAAGGAGGCCAGCAATCTGCTCTCATGTACCACATCATAAATTGAGATCCAAACAGAGGTGAAAATCCCGAGACCAGCTCATCGCCAGTCAAATCTGTCCTCCTTGTTTACCAGCCTTTGGCCTCAGAAAGACTACCCTAACCTCTGACCTCAGAGCGGTCCTTGTAGGGCTTGTTAAGATTTCAGATTTTATCCTAAAGGTTATGTGGAGAGTAGGACAAGTAGATTTGTGTTGTTGAGAATTTGGGAGAATAGAGGCAGGAAGTCCTGTACAGAATTTATGGTAGTGATCTGTACAAGAAAATATGAGAGTCAGAATTCTATAAATGCAGAAGGATCTGAATTAGAAAGTCAACTAGATGTGAGGATGGGAGAGAAGACCACAAGGATGATTGCCAGACTTCTAACCTGAAAGACTAGAAGAATGGTGGTGACATTCTCCAAGACACAACAGAAGAAAGTAGAGAGAGGAAATATAATGAGTTCAGACAGAGATATTCTGAGTTTGAAATGTCCGTGGTACATCAAAGAGAAGTTCATTGGGCACCTTGATATGCGGATCTGGAGCTTAGAAAGCGGTCTAGGCTAGTGGAATAGATTTGAGAATCTTTGCAATATTAATAGTAGCTAATGTCATGATAATGAATGAGCTCACCCTCCAAAAATTGTGTAAAATGAAAAGAGAAGAGGAATGAAGGAGACCTAAGGAACACTAACATTTAAAGAATGCAGAAAGAAAAGGAGCAAGCAAAGATTTAAAAGAAATATCCAGAGAAGTAAGAGGATAGAGGAGAGAAAAAAAGAAGAATCAAATGTCATAGAATTATCAAGCAAGATATCTACTTCAACAACAACAACAACAAAGCAAATAGGAGCATGGGCTTTACATTGTCCCTGCTTATGGGACGTTGGGGACCTTGAGTTAGCTCCAGTCAGGCTTTCATTTCCCTAAACTGACCTAAGTCTTCAAGGACTCAATCTTCTGTGGGTGCTGAAAAATTGGGAAAAGAGGGACTTATCTACACCTTGTAGTTAGACAGAGGTTAGCTTTGAACAAAGGCTTGCACACTCCTGCTCAACAGTCACCAGGCAAAATCCTGGCTTGGACCAAGGGATTAGGCTCCAGTTAGGCTCTCATTAGGCTCCAACGAGAGAGGCAACTAGCAGAGTCTCTGGATGACAAGGACACAGACTCCACTCTCAGGAAGCACTTGGACCCTTGACAATACCTCTCCCGGGGGTCCTGCTCTGAGACAGCCCTCAGTTCCAGCTGGTTTAGCCCTTTCGGGTCCAGCCATCTTCTTCTCATCCCCCAAATCTCTCTGTTCTCTCTCCATCTTCAATGAAGGTTGGGGGGATGTTTTTCCTTTGGGGAGTCCTGGGAAGGAAGTCTTGCTTTCATGTGTGATATATCCTCCAAGTGCCATAGGGATTTTTAGATCAAAACCAGGAAGACACCTTTGGTTTCTCTTTCCCAATTTGTCACTTTCTTCCAATGAGGAAATGAGATCAAAGAACCTAGCTGCTTGAATTGGGGGTGAAAGTGATGTCAAAGGCGAAAAAAGGGAAGGAAAATGTTCTATGAGTGAGAAAACATGATTTACTATATAAAATATTACCCCAAATTCACAAGCTGCAATCCTAATGTGAATGGTGCTAGAATGTGATGGTGTTAGAAGATGCTGCCTTTGGAAGGTGCTTAGGTCATGTGGGTAGAGTTCTCATGAATGGGATTAGTGCTCTGATAAAAGATATCCCACAGAGCTCCCTAACTCTTTCCACCACGTGAGAACACAACGAGAAATCTGTGACCCAGAAGAGGGCCCTCACCCAACCGTGCCAGCACCGTGATCTCAGATTTCCAGGTTCCGGAACTAGGAGCAATAAATTTCTGCTGCTTATAAGCCACCCAGACTGAGGTATTTTGTTATAGCAGCCCAAATGGACAAAGACAGCTAGATAGCGTCAAAAAGAAGACTTTTAGACAGAGTGCATGAGGAAAGCTATTTGTCTAAAAAGGTAAAATAGCAATAGCCAACAGACAGAGGTGGGAAACAGGCCCTTCTCTTCCTTCTGAAGGAGACGTCAAGAGAAACAGACAGGGATGATAAGTATTACATTCTTATGAGGTCAGTTTTTCCAAGGCCGAAATCCCCCTTGTACCTCAAGGAAAAATTGTTACTTTGGGTTGGACATTGACTCTTTCCGAGCTTCGTGATACCATTTAGAGTGCAAGAGATTTGTCAGATAATCAAGAGTTGGGTCACAGATGTAAACTTTTACCAGCCAGTACTAACCAGTTTCATATCATTAGCTAACAAATGGGGCTGTTGGTTAGTCCATCGCACCATTTTCCCAACCGCAGTTTCAGGTAGAGCTGGTGTTTTTCTTCACAAACATCAAATTGTTTTCTGTGGTAACTTGTCAGGGTCAGAGTCAGATTCTCCAATAATATATTTTCAAGGTGTCCAAGCCACTCTGGATCCCAAACCCAAGTTCTGCCTTTGACCTCTTGTGACTCCATTCTTATCGTTTGCATTGTCATCATTCTCAGTGACTAATTATTATCTTTGGCATAGTGATGGGCATTAAAGAGAAAGATAAGATAAAAAGATAAGGCAACAAGCCAGAAATGGGCTTGTACTTGAAGAGTGTAAAACAATAGTCAATAGATAACATTTACTGAGTGCCTAATATGCATGGCAGGCAGTGTCTTAAGAGCTTTAGTGTGTGTGTGTATGTGTTGTTTTTAATGAGGAAGATTGGCCCTGAGGTAATACCTATTGCCCATCTTCCTCTTTTTGCTGAGGAAGAGTGCCCCTGAGCTAACATCTGTGCCTATCTTCCACTATTTTGTATGTGGGATGCCACATAAGAACTTGGGTTTGGGGTCCAGAGTGGCTTGGACACCTCGAAAAAATATTATTGGAGAATCTGACTCTGAAAAGTTACCAAAGAAAAAAATTTGATGTTCATGAAGAAAAACACCAGCTCTTAATAACCAATTTGACTCACATTGTAATCAGTTCAACCATTATTGTATAATACAGTTTGCCCAAAAAATATTCATTTCAGTGACTGCAGTAAGATAGAATTTGTCAGAAAATGTATTATGTTAATGCATTTTCATTCTAAGATAGGAAATTTAACCAATTAATCCGACTAATTCAGCAACAAATTCATTGCAATCACAAAAAAAGAAGTTAGCATTATTCTGGCATCATCAAAAATCTTTTTTAAAAAAACGTTTTCTGACAGTGTCAGCTGGGAGTAAAAATGGACTAAACAATTGACTCTAAGGTTAGAGATTATGGTCAGGGTGCTACTTTAATGGAATTTTTTATTACAAATGAAAAAGAATACTGGATTTTTAACACAGAGGAATAACCACTCTGACACTTAGGCCCAAAAGGCTAAAGAGAAATATCCTTAATGTTAACCTAACACGGTGACCTCATTATGCCTTAGTCAGTGTAGTCCTTAGCCATTAGCTGAGATACAGATTTTTCTACGTGAAGGTATTGTTCTCTCTGTGAAAAAAATACCTTTAGAAACATTTCAAAGAATTTATTATAAAAGCTTTCTGGTGAGGCGGTGGGGTAGTGGTGACAATGTGGAGGTAGAGAGAATGCTATTTTTAAAGACTCTAAAATGACTTTGATATTGAGTATAAAATAACCTAATTTGAACTTGGAATTTCCAAAAGGACTTCTTGTTGAAACAGGACTAACTTCTCTCTTGAGGAATCCTGTATTTAAATAAAAAAGATCAAGGTGGCTATTGGGTGAGGTCAAGGTACTATGACAGGCAGTGATATGGCTGTACATGTACATGTATGTATATGTGTGTGTGCATGTGCGTATGTGTATGTGTTCATATGTATAAATGTATGTGTACGTGTATATATACGCACACACTGTGGGGAGCCGCCCAGAGCCACCCTTCACAACTCAGGCACACACCGTGTCAGGGAATTGGTTGCAGACTGCTCACAGCTCAGGTCTCTTGAGCAATTGCCTCAGGAAAAGGGAGATGACCCAGTCAGGTTTACACCCCATCCTGGGCGCGGTCCACATTCAGTGACTAATTAACGTGGGTGTACAAAGCCTGGGCCTCTTTGCCTCAATTCAAAACAACTCTAAAGGGCTATCCCAGTTCCAGAGCTTCCTACGACATTAGCTGAAGTCTTTGTTACATCCACCTCACTTCCCTCACTCCCTTACAGGAGCTGTTCTGAAGAGCACGCCCCAGTAAACTTCCTGAGCACAAATCTCCATCTCAGAGTCTGTTTCCTAGGGAACCCAACCAAGACATTAAGCATGTATTATTTAGCATCACTTTTAGGAAAGGGTTAGTTCACTGATTTATAAATGTTGAAAGGAGATGAAGGTGGGATGACTTCCTGAATTTAGCCAGACTGTCTGTTGATACAAAACCAGTAAAGAACTAAGATGGTGGTTTATTATTTTGCTAGTCTGATATCCTGTGTGTCTCATGTCAGTGCAGATTCCCAGATCATTGTCTAAATCATTTAGAAAGAGAGAGCGACTTTCAGTCCAGTTGTGCCCATCACTCCTCCAACCACCTCCTCACTATCACCACTGCCTCTCAAAGACAGCAGTGTTGGTGTTGGGAGATCTTTTGAGATTAGAAGGATTTAAAGCAAGAACAGGCAGATGACATTGCAAGGAAGGGTGATGGAGATGAAAAACCAGTGTCTGTCCAATACAGTAATGGAGAATATGTGGTACTTTGGATAAGCAGTGGGTGACAGACACATCCAGCAAGATGCATTCAGGTACATCAACCATTGAGTCTCAGGTGAGAGAAGGCACGACTTAGAGATCACAGCAGGGAGGCAGTTGACATCACGGAGATCTAGAAGCAACAGTCATGGAACTGAGGTTCAGAGCTAAATTTCAATATGGTGCACGTGGGAAAGGCCTGGGCTCACGTTTGGCAAAAGAATAAGAATCTGAAAAGGAGCCACCTTTGACTATCTCCCATATTCCTCAATGTTTTCGTTTCCCACTACTTCCTCAACATATTTTCATCATAGTAATAATCATCTTTTTTAAAAAAAAATCAACAGGGTCAGCATGGTGGCATAGTGGTTAAGTTCACACACTCCGCCTTGGTGGCCTGAGGTTCACAGGTTCAGATCCCAGGCATGGACCTACACACCACTCTTCAAGCCATGCTGTGGTGGCACCCCACACATAAAACAGAGGAAGATTGTCACAGATGTTAGCTCAGTAACAATCTTCCTCAAGCAAAAAAAATTAAAAAAGAGGAAGATTGGCAACAGATGTTAGCTCAGGGCCAATTATCCTCACAAGAAATATGTATATATACATATTGACACTTTATCGTTTTTAGAGGATATTCTTATGGAAAGAAACCAGTTTCCATTACTACAGATTCAGCTTCTCAGAGGCTAAAACGCGGGTACAGGCTGGCAGAGCCTAGTGGCCAAAACTCAAGCACAAATATAAACTGCAAGATTGAATAGACCCCTGGTCAAGTTGTTTTGTCTAAGAACAGGATTGATTGGTTGATCTCGGAGCCTTGGGTGGGGGCTGATCAAGAAATCCCAGCTAGTGAGAGAGGAAGCATGTGAGGAGGGCAAGCCAGGAAAATTATTGCCATAGGATAGGGGCAAGACCTGGCATAATCCAGTAATTGTCAAGTGTTAAGGGGAAAGTGGCTATTTGGAGAAAACAGAGAAAATCACTATTGCAGAACTTTGAAAAATCGTCTGAGAGAAAGGAAATTGTAGGTACAAGAAGAAATGATAATGCATATGTTTCACTTATCGCTTGTGAAAAATAACTTGGCCCACAAGCATGCAGAGTAGGCATATCCTTCTCTCTCGTGTGAACACCTGAAGGCTTTCCCTAAAGGTCTAGGGTGTATTCTGTCACTTATTCTCCAGCCAGAGGAGAATTAAGCTCATTAATGTTTTCCCAGTGTTTCTGATAAAACCAAAAATTCTGTTGAACCTAATTGACATTGGTCTAAACATATCTAAACAGATTAACTCAAAAGATGTTGATGGTATCTCATATGTGCATTATACTTGATAAAACTTGATCACACACTACTTCACTTGAAGAATGTCAGGTACTATTATCATTACTTTATAGATGTGAAAATTGAAGCTGTAAGTAATATTATGAGACATCTTGCCAGCAGGTTATCAGAGCCAGGACAGAAACTGAGGTATCTGGATTCCCAGATTAATTCTCATCACATCATTCCGTAGAACCTTCCTAAACCTGTAACACTTAGACGGTCAGACACCCTGTGAATACTCAGTAAATGTTAATTAAAGGAACATTCTGTGATTAGCATTGTTTACCTGTGACACGACATTTTCTGCCACCTAGTGGTTTTCTAGACCTAAGCGTGTGAAGTACCTCATGGAGCTCAGGTTCCAGTTGTAAAACAGTTTGGAACAGATATTTTTTAAGATTCCTTCCAGGTTAAAATCTAACAGTTTTCTTCTTTAGTAAATGATGCACAAGCCTTCGCCATCTGGTAGCCCATAGAGTGTGTGTGTGTGCGTATTTGTGTTGGCACAAAAGATTTTCCACATTGATTACATCCAAAGGGTTGCAACTGATGTTCATTAAAGGATATTTAATGGTTCAACACATGCCTATACTTCCTATATTCGCAGAGTTTTTTCCTTCCTTTGAATCTTCTCGTGTATATTTACATGACTCTATTAGTAATCAATCATTCACTAATACTGACACAAATTGTAAGACAGAGTTTAAGGAAACGTTAAAATGTATCTAGGTCTGCATTTACAAGTCCAATTGCGTCATAAATGTAATTACTCTTCATAATTAGAACATATATATATATACACAAATGTTTGAAATATAAAACACTTGGTTCATGTGGCTTTACAGTTTACAGCTTTCTTTCACACACACCCACAGAACTTTTTGTGCAATATCTATGTGACCTTTGAGTCATCCCCACTTATTTCTTTGCCTAGGCTATTGAGCGGCTCTGACTGTCCCAAATTCTTTCCTCTGGTATGCTACAAATACAGCCCACAAACTTTAGAAATATGCCTGCTACCCAAAAGATCCAGCCTGATGTCTTACAAAATACATAAATGGAGACTAATAACTGACCTCAGTTATGCGAAGTATCTAAAATTCCAAAGCAATTCAGCTCTGTATACAGACCAGACCATTTGTCTTCATTAAGAAGCAGACATACCCCAGCAATCCCTTGACTGGGTCGCCTTCTCTGTGATAGAGTATCCTGTTTGGCAATCATGAAACCCTAGCTTTGGAAGAGATTTCAGAATATTGCTGAAAATATGGATTAGGACAAACTAGGTTGTTTACATTTAATTGTTGCTCTTTGATTTTTTTGATGGAAGTTTGTTCATCCTAACAAATCACTTAATACAGTCAAGGATTAAAACATTTACCATGAGGGGATGGTCCTAATCGTGTGTGAGCCTGAGTTCCTGTTTACCCAGGAATTAGGAGAGCTTTTCAGTCTACTAATTACGAGTATATGAAGTTGCCCTACTCAAACTGATTTCTATATGTTATCATATTTTATTAGTTTTGATGTACATACATTTATTTTTAATCATTAATTTTTTCTTCTTTTGACTTGTGCTTTTCTAGCTATCATCCAGCATTATTTTATTTAACAAGATAAAATAATTCTTAGACTTAATATTTTTATTTCTGAAGTCTCAACTATTTATTAAGCAAGTTTTACTAAGAATAGTATATTAGTCCATGTTTGAAATTTGTCTTTTATAAATTAAATTTCTTTAATTATTTAATGTAGAGCTTGTTCATGAATTATTGACATGCTACTTTAATTTGTGCTAATTGTTTCATAAACTAATTTTTATTTTGCTTCTATATAGCTCTTTGTTTCTTCTATTGACTTTTCCTACATTTTCCCTAATTAATAAACAGTGTTTAAAATTTAGAACAGAATAAAACTAAGTGAAAGCAAGATCAAGATCATATATACCCTGCTGTGAAAAGTTCAATAACCACATACCTTCTTTAGTAGAATAATTATAGTATAAGGCAATATTCTCTCAACACAAAGGATAAAAATAGTCAATTTATAAGTCCAAATGATAATTTCCCTAGGACTTATATTATAAGGTCTTAAAATATAAAAATAAGTCTTTTAATATCTTTCTAAAAACTAAAATTAGAATATAATTTAATCATTCATTTATATAGGCATTTGAAAAAATCTAAAAGCTCAAGAAATAACGAGACAGAAACAGATGGCTTCATAGTATCACAAAGATAGAATTATTTTCCTGCTTTGCTTAGTCACTACTGAAACGAATTTCTCTATTATGTCATAAACTGGGCCAAGACACCATTATGGTACATATATGAATGGGTTGCCATCTTAGATTAATTCTCCTACAAAGAATGCCTCAGAAATTTATGGTAAATCCTTGAGGAATCAAAACACTTTGTAAATAAAAAATAATTGACTAGAGATTTAATCCCTCAAGCTATATAGAAGTTACAGAAATTGGCTACAGGAGGTTTTTTTCTGACTAAAATATTTCATGAGACTTTTTGATTGGGGAAATCACAGTACTAGAAGTTACTGCATTTATTTTTAAATAGATAATAGATATAACTATTTATTTATTTAGAGATTTATTGAGATATTTATTTGGAAGGAAATATCTTTTCCATATATTTCTGGAAAATGAACTGAGAGATGCTGCTGGGCAAATGAATTTCTGAAGAGTTTACTTGAAACTAAAAGGCAAATAAATACTCCCAACTGTTCTGCAATATGGTTCTGAAAACGTTTTCACCATAATTTCTATTTCTTGTCTCTGTCAGAGTCCAGCAAACAGAACAAGACATGACTGAAGCCAAAGTAAGCCTTTGATTAAGACCCCAGGGAAATCTGAACACACCAGGCTGCTGAAGCAAAGGATTCGGTGTACCATGCCATATCCCCCTTTGCATCCTCAGGATCCTCACCCCATTTAATCTGGTTAGTTGGTAATTCCTCCTAAATATGTACACATGTAACTCACCCCACCCAACACCTCTGGGAGATGATCCTCTTTTAGACCTCCAAGGTCTAATCTCTGATAATCAGAGTAGATGGACCTAAATTTTCACTTCCTGAAGTTACTTTTGACAAAATCATGTATTTGTAAGCTGATATGCCCGATGCATAGAATAAAGGTATACTTTATCATCAAACCAGGTTATTTGTGATGGAGTAAAAGGGCCCAAAATAGTCACTGTATTAGTTACCTACTGCTGCTATAACAAATTACTACAAACTTAGTGACTTAACACAAATTTATCATTTTACAGTTCCAGAGGTCGGAAGGGCAAAATTGTTTCCACCGGGCAAAATTCAAGGTGTTGGTGCCTTTGCAGACACTCTGAGGGCAGAATCTATTCCCTTGCCTTTTTCAGTTTCTAGAAGCTGCCCACATTCCTTGGCTCATGGCCCCTTCTCGAGTCACTCCAACTTCATGCTTCATCATCTCACCTCCTACTACCAACTCTGATCCTCCTGCCTCCCTTCCAAAAGTACTCTTGTGATTCCATTGGGCCCATCCAGGTGAGTCAAGATAATCTCTCTACCTCAAGATCCTTACTGTAAACACATCATTACAGTCCCTTTTACCGTGTAAGGCAACAAACTCATGGGTTCTCAGGATTAGGACACAGACATTTTGGGGGTACATTATTCAGCCTACTACACTTACCACAGGTCAGAAGGTGTAAATTAGGACCATCCCAACAAAACTAGAACATCGGGTCACGTCACCCTTCCTAATGAGAGGCCAGAGACAGAAAACCCAGGACTGAACATCTATTGCCATCTTCCCTCTGTTCTTGTAATTGCCATTGTCAGGTAGTGGTATGTTCTCTCTTTTCCCACCCACAATCTCATCTCTTCTGTTTGAAATAACTCCTATTGGTCAAGGACCATTCCGAAAGTCACCTCTGCCATGAAAACTACCCAACTCAGAGTAATCTCTCTCTCCCCTGCTCCCTTTTCAGCAAGGATTTACATCATCTCTTAACACATACGCCACCATCTACTCAATTTAATGTAAGTATAGTTGTGAATGTGCCTTTTCTACCCTACCAGAAGTAAGCTCTTGATGGTAGAAACTAAACTTTAGGCCACACGATAACCACAAGCCTTCAACACATGCAACAGAAACGTGTCCTCAGCCTTTTCCAGGCCGAGGTCTGTTAGTGCAGCCTCTCCAAGCCAAACTCCCATCAGTCTATCCAAGCAAGCAGTCAAGTGCATGAGTCATCTGACACACCCGACAACCGAGGAGTGCCTTCTCCACACTACAGAGAAGAACCTTTCACCAGAAACTTCCTTCAGACTGGGTTAAAGTCAACATTTTGATGGAATGTTGTCTACTAGCCAACAGGATTTTCATCAATAGGATGCTGCCACCCATATCTGTTTACCTTGGTTATTCATTGCAGAAAGAAAAAACACTTTTGACAGTGTTTAATTATAAACTAAGTGCTTTCAGATGTTCCCAAAAATCGAAACTCATTAGAGCTGGTTTTTGTTTTTTGGGGCTTTTTTTAATGACAATAGATGATAACATTGAAACCATTTTTATCAAGGGAAAAGATACAAACCACTAGGATTCCATTTAGTCAGTTATTTCTCTGGAAACTATGTGCAATAGTAGAGGTAATGAGAGGAATCCACAAGAAGTCGTGTTTATTTGGTGGACCCCAACCGAGGAACTTCATATACTGAAATAAACCAAAAATAGCCCTTGGTACATTTGTTTTACCAGACGCCCCCACAGCACAGACTTCCAATACTTTTATCCAGATTTTAGTGTAACAGAAACTGCGAGAGAAATAAACAATGCAGAATGACTTACTAGGAAAGGACTTCAGATGTCATTCAGACCACTTTTTTTCTTTCCATTATTAGTCATTCCTAAGTTCATTCACAACCCAGGGACAGAAAGGCCAAAGATAGCCGCCAAACCAAGCCTATTGTGGAGCAGCTGTCTTTGGGGCACGAAGGCAAGCAGGCAGTTACAAGTCCAAGCACAGAGAGTAAACAGAAGCTGTATCGAAACAGTAATCATGCTAATCACCAATTTGTCAGCAATCGTGCTGCAGTTTGTATTTTCAAAGCATTGTATCATCATTAATTAATTAATAAGTGATAATTACGATTGCAGTACAAAATTGTTTACAAGATTTAAAAAGAAATTGTTTCATAGGGAGTGTGCCTACAAAGCAAGAGTTTTTTCCTTTCTCTTCTTTTTGTTTTTCAGTTTGTTCTCCGCTAAACAGGCTGTACCATGGTGTCTTGCTTTTCTGTCTTAGCTTATGCTGCTCCTTCTACCAGGAGCACCCTTGACCAGATAACTCCCATCAAACTATTACATATCAGCTTAAACATCACTTTCTCGTAGAGACAGTTTCTCAGCCCTGCTAAGCTATCGTAAGGACTCCTGTAGTCCCCCTTCATAGAACATTTCTCCCTCCATTAAATTGCCTATTTACTTGTCTGAAATCCATGCTAGACTCTTGGTTCTGTGAGGGAAGAGGCTCCATGTGTCTTGTTCACCTAGCATAGTTTTCTAGCACAGTGACTGTCACGTGGTAATCAACCAGTAAGTGTTTCTTAAATGAACAAAACAATCTCCCATGAAGGAGAGCTCAAAAGAGGCTATTATTGCTAACAGGATTTCTCACTCCATAGGAATTAATTAACCCACTCACAGTTCTCAATGCTTTATCTCATCTGACACTCACCATGCTCCTCCGAGGGAGACAACAGGTAGGAAACTGAAGTAACAGAGAGTATGTCATTTGTCCATGATCAAGATGCCGGTAAGTGGTGAAACTGAGGTGGAATTTCAGGTTTCCTGATTCCAAACCTAATGTGACGAAAGAAGAAAGAAGTGATGAAGAAGACAGTGAAATCCAGGAACTGGTCTGATACTCACAGCTAGATCTCAGCACGATCACAAACGGGACTGACCTCAGCAGCTAGGCCACGCTTTCCTCCTGGTGCACATTAACAATCTCACAGAACATCAGCCTCAGACAAGGCCACTCTGAGACCACGGCAAAGTGAGACAAAACAAGCCCACTTCATAATTTTCTCTTAGCACAAATCAAAATATGGTCACTGTGAAAAACTCACAAAATACTAGACATCCCCCTCTCTTGGCTAATATGAATTTCTGCTGCTTCTTTACCAATTCAGCTTTATCCTTGTCCTCTCTATAGACAAGATTTATTGAGACATCCAATCATAGAATTGCCCTCACTTCCCGGCAGCATCCATCTAGAGGAATTCTGCTTCTTTTGACCCTCCTCAAAGCACCTATCCAAAGCCCAAATCCTGTGATAAGTCTTTTTTAACATCCTCTTACTGAAACACACCCCTGCTGCCATGGAGTGTGTTCTCTCTTGCTGCAATTGAGTAAGAAACCCAATTTGTTCAATTACAGGTGTGTTCCCAGTGGTCTCAGGCTGTAGGGCATTGACAGCGGGTTCTACAAGACCATCTATAGTCAGGAGAAATAAAATATTATAAGTTTCATTTATAAATTTTTGCTTAAAAGAATAAGAAAAATAATCCTAACCAATATTTAACATAGTATATAAACATGGCTCTCTTCTTCCATCCGTCCCTCTGTGAGATGGCCACATGACAAATAAGGTCTACAAAATAACTAGAGGGTCATAAAAGGACAAACGCTTTATGATTCAACTTATATAAGACACCCAGAGTAATCAAAATCATAGAAATAGAAAGTAGAATGGTGGTTGCCAGGACCTGGGGGAGGGGGCATGAGGAGTTTTTCGTTGTATGGATATAGACTTTCAGTTTTACAAGGTGAGAAAGTTCTAGAGATCTGCCAGACAACGAGGTAACTACAGTCAACGCCACTGAACCGTACACTTAAAATGATCGAGACAGTAAATTTTATACCATGTGTGCTTTTTTAAGCATAATTAAAAAAAAAAAAAAAACTAGAGGGAAGAGTAAGAGTTTATCCAAAGAGAGGCTGTGACATGGCAGCCGTAATCTTCCTCCTCCCAGATACTGCAACACACAGCTGCTGACTTGTGCTCAGTTAAGTGCATTTATGGATTATGTTAGCTTAAATAGATTATATACCACACTTTGTAATGATATAGAGCGTATCCAAGAAAATCTCTGTCCTACACATAACAGTAGTTCTCGTTCTTGACTGCGTGTGAGAATGACCTGCATGTTTTTGAAAAATACCACCATCTGAGTCCCACCCCATAGCAGTTAAATCAGAATCTCCAGGGCTGGAGTCTAAGCACTGGTTTCCTTTGGCTTATTTTTTTTTCTTTGTTTTTGTTTTTTAATGCTCCCAGTGATTCTAATATGTAGCCAACAGTTGAGAGCCATTGAAAATAGAAATTCACTAGTTATCTCATGAGAAAGCACTTAAGAGTTCTTAAACTTAAGGACATATTACACATTGTTCTTTTACAACTGACAAGTGTTCCCAATATATTGACCTCTCCTATAATGAAAAATTGCTATGAATAGTACGCTACCTAGCAGATTTTTTAAAAAATACATAACTGCATCTTTCCTTTTGAGGAAAAAGTAACACTTTAAGAATAAATGAGGGCTGGCCCAGTGGCACGGCGGTTAAGTGTGCATGTTCCGCTTTGGCGGCCTGGGGTTCACTAGTTCAGATCCCAGGTGTGGACATGGCACCACTTGGCAAGCCATGCTGTGGCAGGCGTCCCACGTATAAAGTAGAGGAAGATGGGCATGGATGTTAGCTCAGGGCCAGTCTTCCTCAGCAAAAAGAGGAAGATTGGCAGCAGATGTTAGCTCAGGGTTAATATTCCTCACAAAAAAAAAAAAACGAAGAAGTGAAATAATCACTGTTTTTCAAAAGAATCCTGTGCTATAGAGAAAGCACTTTGAAAATGCATGTTTGGAGATGTTTCCATCATTTTGTTGCTGAAAAAGTGAAGTCATCATACCTGTACAACCAAAAACTTGAAAGCAAAGTTTTCTATCCTATTTAAAAAGACTTTTGCTGAATTTGGGGCCCAATGTTAAAAATCACAAAAAGTTACAAAACTTCAAAAATTTACAAAAACTTCATATTAATTTGTAAGAATTGGTTGTCATGAAGGAAGATGGTAATTTACTACACAAATTTCAACTAAAACTTTGCATAACTAGTGAGTAGAATTGAAAAATTAACATCACAACTAAATTTTTTTTAGCCAATGATACGTTTCTTTCATTCTAATCTACATATCTTTTTGAGATTTTTTTTTCCAGGAAGACAGGATTAAAACTAAAGATAGAACCAGAATTTTGAATTGCTATATAAGAAAGTGCTCAAAACAATTTTTTTCAAAAGTAATAAAGCATATTCAATAATAGTGTTCTTATTAAACACATTGATATACCATCAAAAGTAAAATAAAATAAAACAAATTATATTTAAACATTATTTAATGTAGTTCCTAAGTCTATTTTTGAATGTTCCCTATAATACATAATATACTAATTTATTTATGTAGCTTATAAATATACAAATAAACATATATTGAAGCCACACTCAAAAATGTTAGTATTAGGACGTATATGGTCAAAAAAAAGGTTAGAGAACACAGCACTGCATTTACTTCCTCCTCCCTAAGGTTCAGTGTTCCCAAACCATTACAGTATGTCCACAACATCAGCTGTTTATTCCCAGCAAATGTGGTTAAATATTGCTTATATCACTTACGGCTCTAAGTGTGTTGGAAGCAAGAGAAGGGAGTATTTATTTTATTACATAATAAAATTTAAAGCTGATGCTTGAGAAAAATCTGAGTTGGGTAGCTATAGAGCCAATTAGTCTAAAACAGCATTGTTAGTAAGATAAAAAGACAATAGCAAAGGATTTCAATTAAAAGTCGAAGCAAACATTCGATGTAATCAATAACATTTAAAGCGCACTTTGTGATTTTAATCATCACTAAAACTCAAAAAATATCCTTCCTATTCCTGGAGCTCCAAAACTGCTCCTCCCAGTAGACTCTGCTGTGCAAACTATTACTAAAATCTCTTTCTTTGTCCTTGTGGTATATATATTTTTAAAGACAAGTTACGAAAGATACGTTTATATCATTTCGTAGTTTACCTGAGTGTTAACAGAGAATTCTTCTATAAGGTGGCTTTTCTGTGAATAGAATCATCTTGGGAAACAAAACAAAATGGCAGCTTATTAAAGAAAACTCAAGCCAACTACAGTGCATCTCTTAGGAAAGTAACTATGGCTGGTGTGTACTTGAAAATCTCATCAACTGAAGAACCAGATGTGGCTATTTAAAATACACATCACCCTGTCACTCAAGTATGTTGCCTAAATTTCATTCATGTGACTAGTCAAAACACTGGTTTCCTGTTAGCCTTATAATATCACTAGCATTGCTTATATCTTGTCACTGATCTCGTGGAAACCCAAACCGAGTGTGTCTTGTCGACTGTATCCATGAGATCTAAGTGGAAATTAGAGACATTAAACTTTCCACCTCTATGTGGTAAAAGCTCTGTTTAAAACACACTTTTCAATGTGCTCTATTAAGGTTAGGTTCAAAGGAGAAAAGACATGGCCTTTGAAAGGAATCTTAAAATGGTAGGTAAACCTGCATATGTAGGTGAAGAATTGGTGAGTTGAGCCAGATGTGGCAGCTGTGCCCTGAGCGCCGAGGTTTGCAGGCAGAGGCCCCAGAGGTCCCTCCTGACACCAAATCAGATGGGTCTCCCGTCTCCTCTGAGTTTCTCATCTGACTTTTACATTCAGCTTCCATTTAAGAATTCTTTTGAAAAATACATTGTTGCCTCAAGAAAAAAAAAAAAAAACAGGTATGAACATCACTGGATAAAGCAACTTATGATACTGTCTAACCCTAATATCAATGGATGAGAAACTGGCCTGTAAAAGGAGTCAAATGAAGGCTAAGGACTTATTTCTTGATGAAGTGCCCACCGGGGACCATTGAGTAGGAAAACCAAGGAGCAACAAAGAGTGGGCCACACAGTGGAATTCCAATTCCTGTCTGCGCCAAGAGGCAGAAGAGGCTGGGAAGTCGGCGACCGTGGAGCGCTGACCATGAAGAGAATAGAACAGAAAAGGAAAGAGCAGGAGCTCTACGGGCTCTTCACCAGCTATAAGAGTGAAGCTATGCACACGGTGAACGTTTTCTGTTTCCAAGTGAAACAGTCATTTTTACTGTGAATGTTTTCCATCTTAGCTTCTAATCTTACTGTTCCAGTTTATTAATTTATTATTTGGCTATAAAAGTACTGTAGCTTCATAACCAAAGAGATGGGGTAATTTTTTGTTAATTAAATAATTATTACGGGAATATTAGCATGTTTATGTTGCTGATGGATTTTTTTGTTGTTGGATTTTTCTTTGGTGAGGAGGACTGGCCCTGAGCTAACATCTGTTGCCAATCTTCCTCTTTTTTTTTCTTTTTTGCTTGAGGAAGATTGTCTCTGAGCTAACATCTGTGCCAGTCTTCCTCTACTTTGTATGTGGCCTGTCGCCACAGCATGGCTTGACAAGTGGTGCGTAGGTATGCACCCAGGGTCCGAACCTGTGAACCCCAGGCTGCTGAAGCAGAGTGCGTGAACCTAACCACTATGCCACTGCGCCAGCCCCAGCAGATGTTTTTTTAAAATTCAGCTCTAATGTCTAATTCGAAAAGATTTATGCACCCCTATATTCATTGCGGCCATAGTCACAATAGCCAAGACTTGGAAGCAACCCAAGTGCCCATCAACAGATGAATGGATAAAGGAGATGTGGTACATATATATGTACAATGGAAAAATACTGAGCCATAAAAAAACGACAAAATTGTGCCATTTGCGAGAACATGGATAAAACCTTGAGGGTATTATGCTAAGTAAAATAAGTCAGAGAGAGAAAGATAATTATCGTATGATTTCACTCATATGTGGAAGATAAATAAACAGACACATAGGTAAAGATAACAGATTGGCGGTTACCAGAAGGTAAGGGGGTGGGAGGATGGCAAAAGAGGTAAAGGGGCACATGTGTATGGTGAAGGATGGAAACTAGACTTTTGGTGGTAAAAATGATACAGTCTATACAGAAGCCAAAATATAATGATGTACATCCGAAACTTACACAATGTTCTAAAACAGTGTGCCCTCAATAAGATAACTAAGAATTCAAAAAGGAAGAAATAAATTTGGTGTAATCTTAGCGAGCACACGATTAAATATTCTGCTTTATATTCTTAACGCTATATGCAGAATAATGCAAGTTATTTAACTTAATTTTGGTGACAGAATCAAAACCAGCATAAACACTGTTACAAGTTAAAAGCCTAACGAGAAAGTTTCCTGTTCTTGTCAAAACATTCAAAACTCTCACTGTCGGCTGTAAACATATAGAGAAAAGAAAAAAATAGTAAAACTACTAAAAGAAAAGAAAAGTATTTACTTTACAATAATTTGAAACATTAAAAAGCGAAGTGTCCTCTTTTTTTTGTAAAAAATCTTGTCGAGAATAGTCTGCACAGAGCTGGCCTCCTTCTCAGGGCATTAACTTAGGATGTGCCTCTTTGCTTTGGTGAACTGTGATGCTCCTTTCTAAGTTTGGGTTATAAACTTGCATCAGCTTCAACACTTTATCCTCTGCACTTTTAATGTCATGAAATGTTTCTAAAAGTTCCTTTAAAGATTTTTGCCAGCATTACTTCCTCTGGGACATCTTCACTCTTTTCATCACAACCCAGTGCCTCATATATGTCCACGGGTTCGTTTTCATTGTTTTCCTCTGGCTGCATATCTAGACTCTCTTGAACAGCAGTAATGTCGACATCCCCACGGTCAGCTCTTTCTTCTATAACGCCATGTACACTGGACTCAAAGTTCACTTCCAGCATTACCACTTTTGTTATTTTGCGGCACATTCATCTTTCTTGGCCAATTCCCTCTTTCCATTATCCATTTTTGTAGAGAAGTCATTTGGGTTTATCACTGGGAGACAAACAGGCAACCCTGCTACACACTTTGTTGTCCAGGCATAGACTGAATAACGGGTGTCCAGTGACCAGTCACGAGCAGTCTTTGAAAGCAGTGATGTCACTGGTCACTGATCACAATGCTCCTCTTCCGTTTACATACTAAAGAGAGAGCAGCAGAGTTTGTACTTTACGCAATTAGTCACTGTCACCATACCATCTTAACTGAAATTTCAATCATATTTTGGAGGGATAGGTGTTATATAACTAAATTCCTTCGAAGGATTTTGTCTTTCTTATCTGTATTATTCTTGAAGAATCTAGTAGTTTGTACTATGTTCAAGAAAAAGACAGGTGAGAAAGGCAAAGTCCCTCACTTCAACATATTTACAGTTTAATGGACGCCAATAAGATAATCCACACTTTCTGTAATCTGATGAGCATAGTGTTCAAAAATGATGCAAAAGTTCAGAAATGAGGGAAATTACCCCAGTCAAGAGATCAAAAAGGAGATCACCACGCCAAGGGCATGGAAGACAAACATTCTCAAGGTTATTCCAATGGCCGCTTGGCTTTCCACCAAAACGATATAAAACTCTTTTTGGTCTTTCCTACTCCCCTAAAGTTAATTGTCTGCTGTTACAAACAATGTTATGATGAATAACTTTGTAATTGGAATAACTTTAAAGTGGAATAATCAGACAAAATGGCATGAAGAGCTTTAAGGCTGTTGGGACGCACCGGTGGCCTAAAAGTGTCCTCAATGCCATTAGCTCTGTGATCTCTGTTTTGATCCCTCGACCAAAGGCAATTTCACTCACTTATGAATTTTATATCACTTTTGAGCCTTATTTTCACCAGGTTACATCATTCTATGCATAAGTGTGGAAACAACATCTACAAAGTATTAGGGACTCACTTTTCTGGAGAGCCAGTTGGGGAAATAGCCTATATTGCTCACCAAATGCCAAGAATGTTAGTGGTCACGGAAAACAAAAGTCTCCAAAATATTTATTTTCTGAGCTTTCTGAGATGATAATCCACATGGAAAAATTAACCACACTGGTGAAATATTTAGGAGCTCAGGAAAATTTTGTATTTTGAGAGCTTAAAAAAGGTTCTTTGAGACACTTCAAAGGAAGAACATAAAAATGAAATGTAGTCAACTTGTGCATACCACGTACCTTCTACCACAAAGCAGGGTTCCACATTGCTAACAGTGAGGGTCCTCGGGAGAAGCAGGGTGCAGGGGGAGCAAGGGTGCATTTTGTTTATGTTTAAGGTTGTATCTACATTAGCACCTCAGAATGCTTTCAAAACCAGACCTAAATAGTGAGTGATTTAAAAAATTGGAGTTTTGCATACCTCAGATTTTACCCACCAATCTGAGTATAGAATTCCTCCGTGCTTCGTTGACTCTTATTCTGGTACATCTCGGGAGAACGTAAAGATTACACCACATTCATATTTTTCTCCAAAAGTTTTCCAAAGCACTAGGTGCAAAATTGAGTGAATATGTGGATATTGCTTCAATTTCCCTTCATAGTGGTCTCACACTTGTGATTAAAAAGTAAAGAATTGGAGACTTCCAGTCCATCAGGAAAGGAGCTCAGAAGCGGCCACTCCATCCTAACAATAAGCAAAAAGCTGAACAAATTGAAAAATCAACAACTCTTCTTAGATCCGAAAGAGAAGTGAGGTCATGGCGCAAAACGCTGCCCCTAAATTGGAGAGACAGACAGGCAATTCAGAGAACCCCAGCTTACTGGAGCAGGAAGCCCAGAGCCAAGAGCTCCATGGTAACCAGGGACAGGTAGGAAAACCCGAACTGTAACTGACAAACGGCTGGAAGTCAGTGTGGACAAGCCAGAGAGCTAAACACTCCAGAGGGTGCAGTCTCGGGGCTGGGGAGGGCAAACTTTTGTGAGTCTCACCTTCAGGAGCTCTGCCAGGTCCTCACAGTGAATATCAGAGAAAAATCCCCCCATGCTTCTGGGAGGGGCAGGGGAAAATAACCATTTTGAAATATGCCAGAGATTTCTGTTCTTCTTAACAAGGCCTGCTCTCAGGAGAAAGTATTTTACTAGAGCCTAACCTGTGGGGATTTTATCACAGCCTAACCTACCCAGGGAACGTAAATACTGAATTTCAGCTCCCTCTAGCCTTCCACATGGGGGAAGGGAAATACACAATTCCAGCTCCTTCTAGCCATCCTATACCCCCTAATATGGGGGGAAATTGAGAGGCACTGTGAGGTTCACAGTCCAGGGGCACAGGCTCATCAAAAGACTGAGACCCAATCCCAGGATGAGAGAACACTTCCCCTCCCCCACACCTCACCACCATACCACTAAAGGCCTATTTACTGTGGCTCCTTTCTCTCAGTACAGCATGCCCAGATTTCAACAAAAAACTACAAGGCATATGAAAAGGCAAAAAATACAGTTCGAAGAGATTGAGCAAGCATCACAACCAGAGTCAGCTATGGCAGATACGTAGGAATTATCAGACTGGGAATTCAAAACTGTGATTAATATGTTGAGGGCTAATGGAAAAATTAGACAGCACGCAAGAACAGAGGGATAACATAAGCAGAGAGACGGAAATTCTAAGAAAGAACCAAAAAGAAATGCTAGAGATAAAAAAACAGTGTGACAGAAATAAAGAAGGTCTTTGACGGGCTCATAAGTAGACTGCACATGGTTGAGGAAAGAATCTCTGAGCTTGAGGATATAACTATAGAAACTTCCAAAATTGAAAACCAAAGAGAAAAGAGAGAGAGAAAAATAGAACAGAATATCCAAGAACTGTGGGGCAACTACAAAAGGTGTAACATACATGCAGCAGGAATACCCGAAGGAAAAGGAAGAGAGAAAGGAATGGGAGTAATATGTGAAGCAATAATGACTGAGAATTTCCCCCACGTTAAAGTCATACACCAAACCACAAATCCAAGAGCTCAGAGAACTCCAAGCAAGATAAATGCCCCAAAAAACCACACCTAGGCATATCATTTTCCAACTACAGAAAATCAAAGATAAAGAAAAAATCTTGAAAGAAGCCAGAGGAAAAAAACTCCTTTCCTATAGAGAAGCAAAGATAAGAATTTCATCCTACTTACCCTCAGAAACCATGCAAGCAAGAGGACAGTAGAGTGAAATATTTAAGGTGGTGAGAGAAAAAATCCCCAATGTAGAATTCTGTATCCTGTGAAATTATCCTTCAATAATGATGGAGAAACGAAGACTTTCTCGAACAAAAAAAAATTGAGGGAATTGTTGCCAGTAGACTTGCCTTGTAAGAAATGTTAAAAGAAGTTCTTCAGAGGGGCTGGCTGGTGGTGTAGTGGTTAAGTTCACATGCTCTGCTTCGGCAGCCCAGGGTTCATGGGTTCGGATCCCAGGCAGAGACCTATACACCGCTCATCAAACTGTTCTGTGGTGGCGTCCCACATACAAAATAGAAGAAGATCGGCACAGATGTCAGCTCAGCGACAGTCTTCCTCAAGCAAAAAGAGGAAAATTGGCAACAGAGCTTAGCTCAGGGCCAATCTTCCTCATTAAAAAAAGAAAAAAGAAGAAGTTCTTCAGAGACAAGAAAAGGATATAGGCCAGAAACTTGGATCTACATAAATATAGGAAGAACATCAGAGAATGAATAAGTGAAGGTAAAATAAAAACTTTTATTTTTCTTATCCTTAATTGATTTAACAGATAATTGGTTCAACAAAATAATAGCAACAATGTGTTTGATTATGCATGCTTGTGTATGTGTCTGTACATATGTATGTATATATATATATACAAATATGTGCTTATGTCTAAGTGAAATGAATGACAGCAATGATACAAGGAACAGGAGGGAGGAATTATACATTTGCCAAAACCCATAGAATGTACAACACCAAGAGTGAAGTCTAACGTAAACAATGGATTTTGGGTGATAATGATGTGTCATTGTTGGTTCATCAGTTGTAACAAATGCACCTCTCTGGTGCAGGACATTCACAGCAGAGGAGATTGTACATGTGTGGGGACACAGATTATACAGTAACTCTCAGTACTTTCCACTCAATTTTGCTGTGAATCTAAAACTGCTCTAAAAAGCAAAGTTTATTAATACTGAAAAAGAACACTAGGGGGCTGACCCAGTGGCACAGTGGTTAAGTTTGAATGCTCTGCTTTGGTGGCCTGGAGTCCGCAGGTTCGGAACCTGGGTGCAGACCTACACACCACTCATCAAGCCATGCTGTGGTGGCATCCGACATAGAAAACAGAGGAAGACAGGCACAGAAGTTAGCTCACGGCCAATCTTCCTCAGCAAAAAAAAAAAAGAAAGAAAGAAAGAAAAGAAAGAAAGAAAGAACACTGAGATACACCCACACAATGGGTAAAATCAAAAAGTGACGTCGTCAATTCTTGGTGAAGATGTGGAGCAACAGGAACTCTCAAATGTTGCTGGCAGATTTATAAACAGTGCAATCACTTTGGAATAATTTTTGGCAGTTTCCTACGAAGTTAAGTATACATCTACTCTTCAGCACAGCAGTTCAACTCCTATGTATTTATCCTGGAGAAATGAAAATCTATGACTGTAACAAAAGGAGTTGTAGAAGAATGTTCATAACAACATTGTTCACAATTGCCAAGCAATGGAAACAATCTAAATGTCCAACAGGGGAATGGATAAACAAAGTATGGCGTATTCGTACAAAGGAATACTACATGGCAATAAGAATGAACTACTGATATGTAGAATACATGGATGAATCTCATAGGCAAAATGCTGAGCAAAAGTAACAAAATGCAGATAATAATAAATATTATATTTTTAAAAAGATATTCAACATCATATGTCATTAAAGAATTGCAAATTAAAATAAGATATATACCCATTAGAATGGCCAAAATCCAAAACATTAACGATACCAAATGCTGGCATGGATGTGGAACGAGAGGAATCTCACTCATTGTTAGTGAGAATGCAAAATGGTGCAGCCACTCTGGAAGTCGGTTTGGCAATTTCTTACAAAACTAAACATATTTTTACCATATGCTCCAGCAATTATGCTTCTTGACATCTACCCAAAGGAGTTGAAAACTTATGTCCACACAGAAACTCGCACATGGGTGTTTATGCAGCTTTAATGATAACTGCCAAAACTTGAAAGCAAGCAAGACATCTTTCAGTAGGTAATTGGATAAACTGTGGCACATCCCAAAAATGGAATATTACTCAGCGTTATAAAGAAATGAGCTATCAAGCCATGAAAAGACATAGAGGAAAGAAAAATGTGTATTATTAAGCGAAAGAAGCCAATCTGAAAAGGCTACATACCAGTATGATTCCAACCATATGACATTCTGGAAAAGGCAAAACTATGGAGACAGTAAAAAGCTTAGTGGTTGCCAGGGGCTAGAGGAGAGGGAAGGATGAACAAGGAGAGCCCGGAGGATTTCCAGGGCAGTGAAACTGTTCTGTATGATACTACAGTAGTGGGTATATGTCATTATACACTTACCAAAATCCACAGACTCCACAACACCAAGAATGACTGCTAATGTAAACAATGGACTCTGGGTGATAATGACGTGTCCACTAGGTTCATCGATTGTAACAAATGCAGCACTCCCACGCAGTGTTGATAGCAGGGGAGGCTGCGCCTGGGTGGCGCAGGGACATATGGGAACTCTACTTTCTGCTCACTTTTGCTGTGAACCTAAAACTGCTCTAAAAAAAGTAAATAATTGAATAAGGTGGTTTCTGATGATAAAACTGGGCATCAATCTAGTAGATATTGATTGGATAGAGTAGAAAAGAAAAGGTAGAGTCCAGGAAATATTATGATTCAAGAAAAGAGAGTATTAATTTACCAGATATTGGGATGAATGAGAAAATAGGCCTACGGTGTCTATAAACACAGAGATTAAGATCTTGAAAAACTAGCAGAAACTTTGTGGGACTATACTCATAAACGAAATGTCAACATAAATTGGCACAATTTATATCCTTGGGACAGAAAGGAGAGGAAAGTTAAAATTGGTATAATTATACATAAAAGCATTTACAATTCTACTGAGGTATATTTTAACACTAAATTGATGAAACATCTAAAAGAAAAATATTTTATTTTTGGGAAGTTTTTAAAGTATTGTAAACTGAATGAAATATGCTGCTGCTACTCCAAGAATCAGTTTCCATTCCAGGTAAGTTTTAGAGGACTACAATTCCCAGCAGCCTTTGGGTCTTTGTAGTTTCAAATTCCTTTGTAAGAACTGTAGTCTGGTTATTTTAAATATCAGACAATACCACAAATCAGCCATTATATTTTCAGTTTAATGTGGCTTTGACCAACAAAAATAAATGAATTAACCCCTGAACATTAATCAATACTGTTAATGTTTATTGGTTATTTGAAATACCATAATGAAATTAAATGATACTACCAGTTTGACACTCACTTTTTAGATCAGTTTTGCTCATCTGTATTTACTTTTGTTGCTTATGTGTATTTACTTCTCCATATGTTAGTAAATTAATATATATACATATAGATATATACTCATTTTCCTCTTAGAATTTGCTGATCAAAGTGTATAAAATTCATTTTCTTTTGATTGTTAATATATTTGTTCCAAAGTTTGCTAATGCTGTTACTTCTTTTGGCAATGTGTTAATTACTGACAAAAATAAAGTTGTGTTTATATATTCATTATATCAGCCAAACACTTGGAAGATTTTGCTTATCTCTTAAGACAAACAAAAGCATGGATTAAAGCACCACTTTAACACTAAAGACGGTAGTTGACAATCATAAAACATTACCCTGCTTCTTGTCTTTTTACATTTGCTACTTTGCACTAAATTCTAAATTTTAATAACATATTTCTCTCCTCTCTCTTTGTCTCTCTCTCTCGAATGCCAACAAAATTTTTCCCCCGATATCTGAGCCACTAAAAATGATAGCTTACTCTCCAGAGTCCTCATGCTAAGGAGCCACTGGCCAGCAGACAGGCAGCATGTGTGCCTACAGGAATATGATTCAAACTAAGAAATAGAAAAGTCTTACTGCAGGGATTTTCACATCACGAAAGGACACCTTCAGAGATCTTTGAGAGCTCTTGGTACAATTATTCGGCCTGTCGTCACAGTCTTAGTTGCCGAAATACTGCCACCATCAGGAAGAAATGTGAATCTTCAATTGCATTTTCAGCCGGGTCCTTTAAATCCAAACTCCATACTTCCCTTTCTTAAAAAACATAGCTGTGAAGAATCTTGCTAAGTTATTTTTCCTGTATATCTAAATATTAGTCATCTATTTCTGTATACTTTTTACCTCATTAGTCTTTTTTCCAAACAACTACACATTACAGTGAAAAGCTACCCAGAAATAATAAATGGAAGAGAATTCACTATTATCAAATAAAAACTCTCTCGATAAGACCAGGGGTTTTCAGCTATTAAATAATAAAGCATGAAAAACAAGCTCCAAAATATTTCCTGTGCTCACATAATAAAATATATACAGAAAATCTAGGTACATGGTTTGAAAAGATAATTCCAAAAACAATTTACACATTTTACAACAAAAATATTTCTTTAAATGTATTATATTGAGGCTTCTAAAATAGAAGCTTTTTCTCCTTCACATTTTAGTTTCTCTTTCATTTAGGGTTAACATAAAAATTAAAAGCAGCTTGCTTGTGTCAACCTTCTCGTGTTTAAAGTGAATATTCTTCAGTTTCGATGTCTTTCTCGCTCTCTCCTCCTCGCTCTCCAGTCTCTCCCCCTCTTTTTTCTTTTACAAGTTCAGCTCTCTTTTTCATAATCTCCTCTTGATCTAATTTTATTACTTTTCCTTTTGCTTCTTCCTTCCCCTTTCTTCTTTCCCATCTTCCTCCTCTCACTGGTTTACTTTTCCTGCATTTAGAAATCCACTGTAAGCTGCCAATTTCTTTTACATCTTATAGGCAATGTATACAATGCCCTCTTTCTGCCTTCTCTTAATTCAAAATTCATTCTCTATTATCAGACAATACCAAGTACTTCTCAAAAACATAGGTTTTTTTTAAAAAAAGTAGAATTACTGTAAAATATCACAAATATTCTACAAAACACTAATTACATAGTACAACTGGAAAGAACACATACACAAAGCTCTTATTTTTATCCTCTAAAGTAATTTGAGAGTTACAAGATGTCAGTTCCCCCTAGATTAATTTACAAATTGTATAAATTAGAATCTCAATGTGAAAAGAAGAACAGATGAACGGAGCAGAAACACGCCGTAGTGACTGTGGGATAGAAAAGGATTTAGCCTGTGTTAAAGGTATCATTTTTCAAAAGTGGGGAAGATTGATTATTTAATAAATGATGAACAATTGGTTAATTATTTGTAAAAAACAAGGAAACTAGATCTTCTACCTCATAAAGATACCAAAATAAATCCCAAACGGAGTGAACTATTTTTTAAATAAAGGTCTATTTAAAATACAAGTGACTATATTATTGGATTCTAATTGGATTAACATAAAAATTGACAGCATCTCTGTTTAAAACATCATAAATATAATTAGAAGGCAAATGGTAAACTTGGAAAAATAATTTTCAACATTAATGGCAGGTAAAAGTTTAACATCCTTATATTTGAAGATATATTACAAATAATAAGAAAAGATAAATACCTATACAGCAAAAAATGAGCAAAGGTCATGAATAGACAATTCAAAAGAAATATTTTTGCTCAATATATATTTTCTAATGTTCAATCTCATTAGTAATCAAAAATGCAGATTAAAATAGCACGTTTTGGCCTCTAAAATCAATGGATACTTTAAAAATTATAATGCCCGTTTTCAGAAAGGGTGTTGCAAAAATGGCACTCTCACATACAACTTTTTTGGATGACAGTTTGACAATATATGTCCGAAGTCTTCATGCTCTTACCCTTTGACCCAGCAATTCCTGAGGACACAGTTCTGCATGTCCAAGAGAAACAATCAAGATGTAAAGAAATTTATATACAAGAATAATCACAGTGGGGACTGGTAATAAATAATGGTACATACACATAATGGAATATTATTCAGTTATTTATTCAGTTTAGAAACAAATTACATTGGAAAATACTCAATTATTTATGAAGTGATTAAAGAGAATTATTAAACTATATTACAGAATAATCATAATGTACACATATACACAGAGAGAAGAAACTAACAACAAGTTGCTAATTGATTTTTTTTCTGAGTGGTAAGACCACGGTTAATTTCTTTTCTGTTTTTTTAAATACTCTTTTAGGGGCCAGCCCTGTGGCCCAGTGTTAAAGTTCTGTGCACTCCACTTGGGTGGCCCGGGTTCACTCATCAGCCATGCTGTGGAAGCGTCCCACATACAAACAGAGGAAGTTTGGCATAGATGTTAGCTCAGGGCCAACTTTCCTCAAGCAAAAGAAAAGTGGAAGATTGGAAATGGATGTTAGCTCACGGTGAAACTTCTTCACCAAAAATAAATAAATAAATAGAATAAAATACTTTTTTACATTTTCAAATTTTTCTACAATATCACATTTTAACCCAGAAAAGAGTTGTTTTTAAACCATTAAAACCCATTATTTCAATTCCATTTTTAAATCAAGTATACTAACGGAAAAGCAGAGATATCATACGTAACCTACATTTGTAGAAATCATTCCTCTGTCAAAGCCCATAGAAGGTAGAACACCTCCCCTAATGTAAACTGCGGATTTGGGATAGAAAGATGTGTCAAAGGAGGTTCATCTATTGCAAGAAATGTACCACTCTGGTGCAGAATGTTGACAGCCATGGGGAGGCTTGGGGAGGGGGTACTCACCGCACTTTCTGCTCCATTTTGCTACGAACCTAAAACTGCTCTAAAAAATAAAGTGAAAAAAAAAAAAAAGATTCCCAGAATGCAAATTGGACGCAGAGGAGATCCGGCAATACATAACACAGCAACTTAAAAACAACACTGATTTCGTGTGGAAGCCTTTGAAGTATACGGATCAGGTACATAATAAAGTTTTGGCTATCAATTGCTGTCATCAAATCTATATCTCACATAATAAGTATGAAATTAAGACACAATACTTCCATTTGCCTTCTTATCCCTATGGATGGAAAGAAAGTGATCTGTAACAGCTCCATACAAAGGAATATAAAAGATTCATCTGTAATTTTTAATTTGGGGAGACACAGCAAAAAAAACAAAAGATAAAAGGAAATGGGTAAATTTTAATAATATATTTTATTTAATCCAATATATCCAAATATTATCATTTCAATATGTAACCAACATTAAAAAAATCATTGAAGTGTTTTATCCTTTTTATCGTATTAAAGTCACTGAAATCTGATGTGAATTTTACAGTTGCACCACATCTCAATTTGGTTGCTAAATTTTCATTGGAAATACTTGATCGGGATTTAAATTTCATAAAACTTACTGTTGAAAAAGTAGGTTAACCTGCCCAAGTTTTCCCAAACATAATTAAATTTTCCTATATCTGAATTAAGAATCTGTTTTCAAATTTAAATTTAAGTGAATTAAAAAGACATAAAACTACAAATCAGGTTCCTCAGTTGCACGAGCCCCATTTCCCGTGTGGCTGGAGGACACCCCATCACACCTCTCTCCCCTGGGCGGGATTACTAGTGAAACGTTGACACTGGATAGGCTACTTTATGGGGAACAGGCCTGAACACACCGGCTTCTCAAAAAGTTCACGTCTAACTCTTAATCACGTCAAAAGAATTGTAAATTGTAAGTCCTTACCTACTTTCTCGGCCTCTCTTTAATATCGCTGAATCACATGTATGATGAGTTATTCTCGGCAAATTTATCTACAGAACGAGAAGTAATAGCCCACACTGAAAACGAGGCCTTGCTCTCAGCAATAAATTGGCTGCACGATTTCTCTTTCCCTCTCTGGATTTAGAGATGATTCTGCCACTATACGATTTCTAATAGTAAAGATTGAGGATGTGAAGAATGCAAAATACAGGCATTTTCCTACTTATAGTAGATGGATTTGTGACCGCCGGGGCAACAGAACCTCCTCACATATTTAAGAGCCTTGCATCACTCAAAGGACTGGAACGGATGAACTGTCCAAAGCTCAGCTGTGCTTTTCAGCTTGTCCATACAAACTGGAAAAGCCCTCTCCTGTTAGAAACCATGCCTGGTGGTGCTGGTGACTGCAGTATTTTAAATGCATCACAAACTGGACGCAAATTCTTGCAGAACGGTTATGTGAAGTCGTGTCCTGAGTACTGGCAATGGATCAGCTAAAATAGAACATGCACACGAACATGGCTGCCAATGATGTCAACTGCTTGGAAAAATTATCATGACAAAAAAATCACGACAAATGTTCCTGTCCTTCCTCCGAATGAAGGTATTCCCCCAAAACCATCGACGTCATCTAGCAATATAAGTAAAATGCAAAACCAACTAGGATGTGATAACCTAAGAGTGTACATGAAACACTCGTTCCCTTGCGCCAATGAAACATCGATAAACTTTAATTGTACTGAGTGCCAGGCACTCCAACAGTCGTCAGGGTACAACTACATCAACGACACAGCTCCTAATCAGGGCGGTTAGATTCACAGACAGCAGAAGGTAACTGACAGCTGTGAAAATTAATAAACAGAAACCTCATTTAAAATGGAGTGAGGAGGCCAGAGGAGAGAACTCTCAGCCACTGCCACTCAAGGCACATTACAGACCGCAAGAGGAAGAGAGAGACATTGCACCTCTAACAGGAAGCCTACGACTTCCTACCCCTGCAGAAGGAAGGAAGAAATCTCTCCTTGCCCCGCAGCAGCTCAGCCAATGAGAGATGGCCTAACCCGGCCAATGAAAAGCCATTATGCTGCCAACTCCCGTCCACGCCAGTGGATTCTTTGTTTATAAAGGCCCCTCTCAACTTTATAAAAAAACATTTCTCTCTTTTGTTTCTCCAGACTTGCCTGTGGTTTGCCACAGACCTCATATCCCGAATTGTAATTCTTTCCTGTTCCCAAATAAACTCATTTTGCTGGTAAAATAACTGCTGTTTGTTTTAGGTCAACACAGCTTAAGGCAATGTGCAGTTAAGTCGAGAGTTGAATGATTCAAATAGGTGTTCCAGGACGAGGGCAGTGGCTCTCAAAGTGAGGTCCCCAGACCCCTGGAGGTCCCCAAGTCCCTTTCAGGGGTTCTGTGAGGTTACAATTCTTTTCGTGATAATTTTAAGATGTTATTTACCTTTTTCACTGTTGATGTTTTCACTGATCGTGGGTAAAACTGTGATTGCATCTACACAACGCAGGGCAGCGACATCGAGCTGTGGGAGCAGTGGCTGAGTTCATCACCACACATGGGCAGTAAAAAAAAAAAAAGTCAGTTTCACTTGAGAATGTCTTTGATAAAGCAGCGAACATTATTAACTAAATCCTGACCCACTAGGGCATGTCTTTTTATTATTTTGTGGGACGAACTGGAGGAGAATAGAAAGTGCTTCTGCGGAAGGACAACGGTTGTCTTGAGGAAAAGCACGGGCGCAGCTGAGCTTCAAGTTGAACTCGCCACTTTGTCAGACAGGAGCATTTTTATTTGAAGGAACAACTGACAGACAAACTATGGTTATTCAGACTTGAGTATTTGGCAGATATTTTTTCAGAAATAAACAAAGCGAGCCTGTCATGTCAAGGAAAGCAACCAACAGTATTTCTCCTCAATGATAAAGTTTGAACTTTTGAGCAAAAATCAGAATTTTGGAAAACTTGTATCCTAATATGTAAAATTTTGTCTGATGAAATCAATGATAAACTTAAAGAACTTGATATTTTTGATAATGCATGATGAAATGAGGCGACGTCGGAAGATCTGAATGATTCGGTGAACCAAGAGTTTCCTCGTGACCAGTGCCTGCCGTTACAAATCACGCCTGGGACCGAGGCCCAGGCAATAGACCGACGGGTTTTAACACAAGAGAGTATGAGAAGTGTACTCAAACGGATTTAAATCCACATTGCGACTTTGTAAAAATTACCACTCGAAGAATTTTGGAGTACTATCAAAGAACATCCACAATTATCTGAAAAAAACTATTAAAATACTCCTCCATTTTCCAACTATGTATCTCTTTGAGCCCAGATTTTCTTCATGTGCTTCAAACTACATACCACATCCCAATGATGAGACGCAGAAGCAAACTTGGAAATTCAGTTGCTTACAACCAGCTAGATATTAAATCCAGCTAGATATTAAAGAGATTTATAAAATGTAAAACATTTTCCTCAATTTTTTTTTTTTGTTTTGGAAAACATCATCACTTTTCATTAAAAACATGTCATTTATGCTAATATGTAATGGGCTTATCTTTATGATAAATTAAGTAACAAATGAATATTTTAAACATCTTTCCAATTTTAATTTCTCAGATGATGAGTAGCAATAGGTGCAATCCACATAAATCTATGTAACAAAAGTTTTTGGGGTCCTGAGACCAAAATATTTGAGAATTGCCGGACTAGAGAAAAGGGAAGCAATGAGGAGGAGACAGGAAACCTTCTGTGGGACGACGTATAGCATAATATCCAAACGTACCCCTTCCCAGCAATCCTTTAAGGCCCCAGATCAATGGTGTTGATTATTTAAATATAACCAGTTGACACCAGTGCTCTTCACATGACAATGTATGTACGTGAAATGCAATATAAAATCCCCAAATGCAGCAAAACTCCTTTATAATCAGAGATCTACTACTAAGTGCCAGAACTGAAAACTAACACATAGAACAACTGTATTATATGAGATTTTACCACGTATCACTGGTTCCTTTTCATGTCCAAAGCCTCCTTTTTAATATTTATTATCGCTTACAACCCTCCATGGACCTTATGTAATTAAAGATATTGTCTAGCAAACAAACTATATTTATTAAGTAGCAAACAGTTAATTCATTTTACTGTTTTAGATTGACCACACAGGTTTGTAGCCATGTAATGGTAGGCAGAGCAAAAACAATGGAATTTTAGTTACTCTATGTGCAGTAATCATGCAATTCCTGTTTAGATTTTTGAAATTTTAAAATAGCTCGTGGGCTCCTCCCTACCCCTTTATTACCTCCCTAAATCATCTGGGATACAGAAGCTCCAGATGCAGAGGCTCTGTGGATGTAGGGTGCTGGTTTGTTTTGTTTTAATTTAGTTTTTGGTCAATCAAATTGTGATAGAAATGAGTTTGACATTTTTACTCAGTCACCAGACACCTGAGAGTTCAGGGTCAGTGTCCATTACAGTGACACACTGCAGTCTCAGGGGCTGCAAGACAGTGTAAAAAGCCTGGGCTCTCGAATCAGAAAGTGGCTTTCCAGATGATAGCTGTGTAAACTGAGGCAAGTATCTTCACCTCTTTGATCCTCAGTTTCCTTACATGTGAAATGGAACTAACGACACTTGCCTTGTGTAGCTGTTGTGTGGCACACAAAATGACAGCCATATTTCATCTTATTGCCAGTTTGTAGCAACACTTTTTTTAATAGGAAACCTTTTGTGGTTGATCCTTGGTGTAATTTTTGCCACCTTTAAAACATGAAATAAAACACATTTTCATGCTCAGTGTGCAGTTGCTTAACACACACATTTAAGGTAAACAGCATTGGCCCTTGACCAACTGAAAATTGTTCAGGTTTCTCTTTAGGCACAAGTGCTATCTGTGTTCTCAGATCCCACAGGGAGCCAGTCCCCTGGTTCTGCAGCTGTAGGACGGACCTCACAGAAGCAGCTGGGTCTCTGGTTTCTCTTAGGACTTTCAATCCAATTTAGAAATCCCCCACCTGATTTACTCGCTTTCTTTTCCCCACCTGGACCACAAATCTGTCTTTTCCTTCTCCTCTTAATTCCTCCTCATCCCTCTCAAATACCAATTTAATATTTTCCTACAAATTTTATAGTGCCTTAATTAGTATTCATCATCACTTGGGGAAGATCGTATATTCTTACATCATTATATGGACTTTTCATGTTAATGAAACTTCTAACAATTAAGTGTGCGCTTGAAATTCTTCCCTTTAGCAGTTATGACTGCATTTCTAGAATCTGTTATGGTATTGAAAAAAATACATTAAAGGTAGATATCATCAATATGTTTTGTTCTTAATTGTAATAAAATTAAAACCACCTAGCATCGTGTTATGATAAGTTCTATAATTAAAAAACTGTAATTCTTCCCTACCTTCCAAAGGTATTTCAGAGATTAATTAGGGTTTTTAATTGTGCATGAGATTTATCAAGTAAGGGCACAACCTTGCTACTATTATCTATTTTTCATTTGGATAACTTCGAAGTTTTCACTTGTTAAAAGCTATTTAGACGTGACAGTAATAGCCAGTCTCTAATTTTTTACATTTTCGGATTTTTCTTTTCTTCAAAAAAACAATTACTGCTCCACAAATGTATTTTTAACTTAGATTTTTAAAATTCTCATTTTTAAGGAAATAAGCTTTGGAGAAGATATATAATGCCTCCTTGACAATTCTGAAACCTGAAGCGCGGGGGCTACCGACTGAGGTGGGATTTCAGGAAAATCCGGCCCTTGGTGAATCTCCGGGGATTCTCTCTGGATGGGTCTGGACCAATCCGCGCTGCCCCAGCTCCGCGCTCGGACCGGGCTGCGCTGCAGACGTCTCGCCGCGCTTGCGGACACACCCCTGCAGACCTGGCCCCGTCCTCCCAGTTTCCCTTCCCAAATGCCTCAGAATCGTGATCACAGCAATCAAACGACTCGGTGGGTCATGGTAGTTCCCAACCTCTTCTAAAAAGAGACGCCCTTTTAAAATTCAAAATAATTTAGCAGACCCCACCACCACCACCACATCCAGACTGTGATAGCTGTACTTTCAAATTCTCTGTTGATTGAGAAAACTTACAAAACGATCAAAAGCTTCAATAGATTCTGTAATACTTTCAAATGCCTGTATACTTTATTAATCATGCTATTTGCATACATCTGAATTTATTTATTTATGGTGTATGCTCACTAAGTGTACAGGCACTGCTTGGTGCACAAATGGCTTCGCCCACCCCTTGCACAGGGAAGCCCCCAGGGTCCCCAGGAGGCGCCCAGGGTCCAAGGTCCGGGCCCGGGAGCTGCTACCGAGGACGTAGAGGCGCTAGGTCCTGCCTTCTACCCTAAACGTTCCTTTAAGCCGGATTCCCAAGGGCTTCAGGCGGCCTTTCCTGCAAGTCGCCGGGGCATCGCAGGGCATCTGCTGCCCCCTATCGGTGGTGAGGCGAACAATAACCCGAACCCAGTTAGAATCGACTAGAAGAGGCCTCTTGAATAAAAGAATATTCCATGACTACGCAGTAGCCAGAGGACTCTCAGAGCCTGTTTTCCGCAGACATCCAGCTCCGGCTGCCGCGTTGTAACGCAGGTGTCCGCCAGTCAAGGAGAAGATGATGGATTGTGAGGAGCAATCTGACGCTGCTTCGGCGAAGGCAGGGAGCGGCGTGGGTTGCGGGGTCCCGGATACACCCAGGGTTCACCTTGTGCTTTCCACCTCCCATTCACCAGTCCACCTCGTCCTTAGGAAAAGCGTTTGCCCTCACTCGGGACGGGGATGTTCCTTAGGGCACAGCGTGGTGTTTTCCCAAGCCCCTGAAACACCTGTCCCCTCATATTACACCTTGAGCAGAGTCCAGTGACCTCTGCTGCAGAGGTGACAAAGGCCACTCTCCTTGAGTAGCCGCCTCAACTGTGTCCAGGAATGGCCTTCCAACAGCGTGTTACTTCTCTGATCCCTTTGGTGGGAATATGAATATGCTTCAGAAAAGTCAAATAAATACTGAGAAGAAAACTCTCGGACACCCCTGGCTACCACTGATGCCCGTACAGTGAAATTTCCTGCCAGGACCACACAGGTAAAATTCGCCTGCCCCGGGACACAGCCGAGGCTGCTAGCCGACTGAGAACGTGTGTGACAGTTACGTACTGAGATATTTCTAATTTTATTTTCATTATTTTCTCCCACCCCACTACCACTCCCCTTCTACACACACACACACACACTTTGCAGTGTCCTAACTTGTTCACTCTTGTCCATATTTGCCTTGGCGCTTTTGGGAAGAAGGCAAGAGAAAGATGAACGAAGGTGAGTGGGGGAAGGGAGGGAGGGGAAGAGGGAGAATCGCCTTCTACACAAGACTTTAAGCCGGAAGACGCCCCGGCGGAGGGTCTTCAGGACGACAACGGAAAAGTCCCACTACACGCTCAGAGCGCTGGTGCTGGCGCCCCCAACTGCCGGTGGCAGCAGGAGATCCGGGATCCAGTTGGTCCCCTCCGAGGGTTCCGCCCGCCCGCGCTGGCGGTGGGGCCCTCCAGGGTCGCTGCGAGTCTGGGAGAGGAAGGAGGCTCCGCTGGCTCCGTTCTCCCTCCCAGCTCGCCGTGGCCATGGCCCCGCCAAGTCTCCGCTCCCGAGCGGCCGCAGGTGCCGAGTGGCCGATCCCCGGAGCCAGTGAAACGCGGGGCTCGCCGCCCCATCCCGTCCCCGGCTCCAGGAGGGTCTCCGGCGGGTGGCCGCGTCCCCTCGGTCCGGCGCCCCCTCCCCGCGGCCTGTGGGCGCGGCGCGCAGGGGCGCGGGCGGGCGGCGGCTCCCGGGCGCAGGCGGAAGGCGCGGCACCGCCTCGGTCACGGCCGCCGCCGGGCTCAGGCGGAAGCCCGGGCTCCGGAGGGGCGGGGCCGCCGCGCCCGGCGAGGCCCAGGGCTCCGGGCCCCGGCGCGCCCGTCGGTGCAGCAGCGGAGCCCCGGCGGCCGCCGCGCCCGCCAGGCACCGATGGCCCCTGGTCAGCTTCAGCGCCCTCCCCGCGCGTGGTGGGGCGAGGCCGTGCCCACGCGTGTCCGTCCGGCTGCGCGTCTGTCACTTGCACACTCGGAGCCCCTCCGGCCGCGCAGGCCCCGGCTCTGGGGTTGGCGGCTCCCGCGTCTGCCACCTCCAGGACCCGGAGCCGCCAACCCCAGCCTCCCGGCGAGCCGGGACTTCCCGGATGGGGCCATGCTTTCCTTCCAGGACAACCAGGGCTCCTCCCCTCCCGGCGATCTTTCTAGGAGGCCACCTCCAGAGATTCCGAGGCGATTTCCTCCCTGCCGGTACCAAACCGGTAACTCCTCTCACTGAAGACACCAGGGGGACTGACAAGCTGAGTGAGTGGCGAGGGACCACCACCACCGAAAAACCCAGCGTTCCATGTGCGCGGACTGTTTTGATCGGTGGGTTAATGGGGGATAGAGGTCCGCTCTCGATTTTTGATAGCCCTGATTTTCAAGCTTTTTAAAAAGTTACGTTGTCCTGCTTTCTGCTCGGTCAACAACACAGAAAATGGAATATTGCTTTTTTTGTGATTCAGAATCAATTGTCATGACAGTGACTTGGAGATTTTCCCGGCATCTTGTGAGATAAAATGGAGATGCACACGTAGGTGAGAGTCGTTGTGTTACACGGTGGCCGCTGCATCGGCCAGCAGCGTCCCTGAGCCTCGTTCCCTGCCCCTCTCGGCTCACCCACCTAGTGGGACTTCTGTCATTTAATTATTGTTTAATTATCCTGAGGGTCTAAGAGTAAGCATAGGGCAAAGATTGAGCACAGCACTTAAACAGTTCCTTCAAACTGTCTTCACCTTTCTTAGGGAAGTAATTCCTGGGCTGATAAAGAATTTCAGATCTGAGGGCAAAAAATAAGTTGCTAAAAAAAAACCCCACTTCAGTTATACTTCTGTTATTTATTTAATAGATATTTATGGAGCACCTACCCCACACCAAACACACACACACACACCCCCCCATACATACATACATACTATGGGCTATACAAATGATAATATAGGACATCTGTTGAATGCTTAGTATGAGACAGGCAATATACTTGTTTTAAAAGCATTATATCATTTTACCCTTCCAGGGACAATAAGAAGTAGATGCTATTATCCTTATCCCTCCTTTATAGATGAGAAAAATGAGATATTGCAGACTGGAAATAACTTGCTCAAGGTCACCCGGTTAGTAAGTGGCACAGCAGGGGCTTCAAGCCAGCCAGTCTGATGCAGAGTCCACAGACTCAACCGCTAAACCAGGTCCTCCAGTCAGATCTGAGAATGTGCACGTTTTGGAACCACCTCAGGTGAACCTGAGGCAAAGGAGACCTTGAGAAGCATCAATATGGTCACACTCCCTCATCTTCCTGATCAGAAGGCAGACCCGAAGAAGTGATTTGTCCAAAGACACACAGTTAATTAATTGCAGAATGAGATCTAGAGGGCCGGCCACCTCCTCATCCCTTGTGGAAAGACTGTCTACCATCCTAACCACATCGGCTCAGTCCAGGAGGAGTCAAAGAATGTAAATAACTCAGCAATTACAGTAAATGTACAGTCAGATCTTGAATATCCTTAGCTTCCTCTTCTAATTGCTTGCCTTCTGGATATTTGACTGTGGTAGTTTCTCTCCCAGAGGGAGAGAGAAACCAAGTGAAACTCAATTATTTTATTTCTGCTAATGTTAACTGGTAAGAACTCTAGTTTTCAAGAGAAAAAGGGGCAGGGGGGTGGGGAGCCAGGAGGTTTGATGGCAGAAAAGGCTAGAACAAGTTCCTAAATGAAGACCTGCAGGTGATCCCTAGATTTTGGCTTCCGTGCTACCCATAACGGCCATTGCCGTAGTGAGGGCTTAAAGTGGGGAAGAAGTGAAATGGACGCCACGTGGAACACAACTGTTCCTCCACTCTTCCTCTTCCTGTGCACCCAGGCCTGCCCCGGTTTTGATATTTGAGAAGTAAGGAAAAGGAGAAGGAAATAAATGAAGAGAGTATGATGAATTATCCTGGAACAACTTCTACTTTTGTTTGGGAGAGTGAAAGAGTTATAGTACTGAAAAGAAATACCTAGGCCACGGTTCCTCCATCCTCAGCCTCAAGCACTGAGCATAGATAGTCATAAATTGTCATTAAACAAATAGATTTGGCCTGCTTGTAACATCTTGACTTCCACTTCTTTTATTTATTTATTTATTTATTTTTGCTGGGGAAGATTAGCCCTGAGCTAACATCTGTGCCAGTCTTCCTCCACTTTATATGTGGGTCGCTGCCACAGCATGGCTGATGAGTGGCGTAGGTCTGCACCCAGGATCCAAACCCAGAAGCCCCAACCCCAAAGTGGAGCATGCTGAACTTCACCACTACACCACAGGCTGGCTGCTGTTTTTGTATTTTTTTAAATATTTTTCTTTTTAACCTACTCTCAGATCATAGGGATGTTGAGAGGCTGTGCAAGAACCCTGGGGACTGCTGCCTTTTCTCAACAACTCTGACCAAATCATTTCCTTATGTAACATCATTTAATGATTCCTCATCATCTCTAGGGAATAAAATTTGACTCATTAACAAGGAAAACAAAATATTACATGCTAAAGCCCCTGATTACTTCCCGCCCACAACTCTGCCACTCACTGAAACTTTGATCAAGAGGAAACTAGCTGTAGTCCTTGAACATACACGCCGTCTCCCGCCTTCGTGTTCTTGCATTATCCCCATCCTCTCCCTGGAATTCTGTCCTCCCTTGTCCTCTTGGTAAATAACTATTCATTGCCCCAAACTCTGCTCAGACAGCGCCACACCTGTGAATTCTTTCTTGACCCTCTGCTCCATCCCCCAAAAGCAATCATCTCTTGTGCATGTGGAGGCCGCTTCTCTTCCTTATGTTCTCTCTGATGGCTCTGAGTCTGTGGAATGATTTTTTTCCATATCCCTTGCCTTCTGTTCGACTGGAGCTCCTTGGGGATCTGTCTGTATAAACTTTGTTTAGTGTATCTGAAAAGTTAGGGAACAGAGGGTTAACTTACCTTTAAGTAGAATATTATTTACATTTTGAAATAATATGCTCAGTATGTTTAAAGCAACAGGTCCATTAGTTATATAGTACAGAATGTCCAAAAAATCTGGAAACAGAGGAAAACATAGTGTATTTATTACGCTTTTTTCAGATTACCTCATTACTTTAAATTTAGAGGTACTTAACCTAAAAGGTTTCTGGAGTTTGAATAACATACGGAGCATATTGCTTGACAATGTAACTAAAATACTGTTTAAATATTATTATATCCTGTTTGCTGAATTCCCCACCCCTTCCAGTCCCAGCACCTAACACTGTGTCTGGTGCCTGACGCATCGTAAGTGTCCGCTGAATTGTTCTAAGCTGAACAAAGCAACAGGCTTTGTCCACTGGTCCACGGGCTTCTGGTTCTCGCTCCCCCCCGGTCCAGCTCTGTCTCTCCTTTTGGTGAGCTCTTACTAGCTTCAGTCCCTTTGTCAGTCACAGTCCTGTATGTGCTCTCGTTCAGTTTGAATTAATGCTTTTGCCTAGAGTGTAATTGCTTACATGTTTTAGACATTTATTAGGGAAGGGAGACCCCAGACTTTTCCTCGTTGATGACAGGACAAGTTATTGAGGGGTAGAGACAGTTAATGGAGCAATAGAGCAGATAAGGCCCTAAACCAACAAGTGGGTCATTCATTCATTTATTCAACAAATTTTTTTTTCCAGCACTCATTACCTGTCAGCCTCTGGCCAGGCAACAGCCTCCCAAACCTGCAGAGGCACCGTTTTCTACCCAGCATCTCCGGTTGTACTTGTGGCAGAATTTCCTACTGCTGGAAGCTTATGAGTGGGCAAATACTTTCTGTACCTTCTGAGACCACGAGGGCATGCCAAAACCAGCCACTTGAAGTAAGGGCTTTGCATGGATACATTTCCCTTGTCCATAACTGTTTAGTGAATAAGGAACTTTGTGTATATTTGTGCAAAATTTAAGAAATAATTGATAGCTATTTAATCACACCTCTGGAGCACAAATATATATATACCTAAAGTCCACATCCCTGACAAATGGTCTCACAGTAACAAACTGATCTCATATGATGAGACAGCTGCTTCTCTAGAAGGGTTCACTTAACATTTAATATAACAATACTCTAACTATCATACATGTTTGTTTATTTAGATATGTTAGCAACGTGCATATACTCACTTCAGGTAATTAATGAGGAAGAAAGCCTGTGATATAGTAGGTACAGTTGAATATACTTTTTAACATCATTAAAGTACATGTTGTACATCACTAGGGAGGAGATTCTAGAACTTTACATTCTTTAGTCCTGAGGAAAATAATGTGGAATATAGTAAGATATGAAGAATTAGTGGAGTCTGTATTTCTGAAGAGTGGCTATATTCTCTCACAAAAATCATTTTGGGAACTCTTGGCCCAAGAAGCATTTCTTAGATTACAGGTTTGAGAAATAGGGGGCAAGTGTCATCACCCCCAGTAAGGGGTATTTTTAGAAGTGCAGTTTTTATGTTTTTTTCCCTCAGAGACATTCAGGTCATGTCTCAATTGGCAAAGCAACCAAAAATATCCAGTCAGTTATCTGAGTAATTTAGGCCCCCAGATAAACCATCTTTGTTTGAATTACCTCAGCAGCATCACCCTTACAATCATATTAGCTTAAAGTAGCAACGGCAACATGATAGATTGGAAATATCTGGCGTCAGATGATGAAGATTAAAATCCCGACTCCTCATTTCTCAGCTCTGTGACCTTGGCCTTGCTGAGCTTCCTTCCTGTTTGGTTAACTCCTTGGTGAAACAGGTGTATCCCAATTGCCCTGTCTACCATTAGGGAGGTGTTGTGAACATCAAATAAGGTCCTGTGTGTGAAAACTGCACCTTGACCTGCAGAGCAGTTCAAATATATGTTTCTGATGTAGGTCATACAATTTTAGGTCAAAAGAAATATTCCTTGAATTTAAAAAATATCCCATTCCTGGGTATTTATCCAAAGAACTTGAAGTCAACAATTCAGAGAGACTTATGCACCCCTATGTTCATTGCAGCATTATTCACAATAACCAAGATGTGGAAGCAACCCAAGTGCCCATCGACTGATGCATGGGTAAAGAAGATGTGGTGTATATATACAATGGAATACTATGCAGCCATAAAAAGAGACAAAATCGTCCCATTTGCAACAACATGGATGGACCTTGAGGGTATTATGTTAAGGTAAAGAAACCAGACAGAGAAAGACAAACACTGCATGACTTCACTCATATGTGGAAGGTAAACAAACACATGGACAAAGAGAACAGATTAGTGGTACCAGAGGGGAAGGGGGTTGGAGAGTGGGCAAAAGGGGTAAAGGGGCACATATGTATAGTGACAGATAAAAATTAGACTATTGGTGGTGAGCACGATGCAGTCTATACAGACACTAATTAATAATGTACACCTGAAATTACACAATGTTATAAATCATTATGATCTCAATGAAGTAAAATAAATATTCCTTGAAATTAATTAAGGAAATATTCAAATTGTTTCTTGGCATCACTCACAGAATAGAATTCTCTAAATTAGATACCCAAAAACCACTTTCTCAAATGTTTGTCCATTTTGGGTTTTCTTGTATTTGATCAGTAAAATGAGTTCTGATCCTACTGTAGCTACTAAACAATTTCTACTCTGACTCCTAAACCAGTGAAGAAAGCATCAGTGCAGTGACCATAAGTATCATTGACTTCTCTTGTCATTTGACAGTTTATTTTACTATGCCTTCACTGGATTCATTATTAGCATCTGTGCTGATAGCCTTGAACAAACATTAATAAATTCTGTAGCCATTTATCCAAACATTTGTGAGTTTATATGCAAGGCAGATGAGAAAACTGAGGATCAAATAAGTCCTTTTCTATTGTAGATCCTCACATTTGATTATGAAACCGCTTTTTTCCTAAGCAAAAAGATGCGATGAATTCATAATTCTAAACTAGTGCTGTTGAAACTGGAAGTGAAAGGAAAATGTATTCATAAAAATAGCTGTATAAGACTTAAGCAACAAGAGGCATCATAACGCAAAACAACACCCATTTCTTCCAGTTAAGTTTTCTTAAATGAGATGGGTCTGCTTCATTTCTCACCTCTATCTTCCCCTATAGTTTGGTGATTAACGATTAAAATGTGTATCCTTTTCATAATAATTGCATTAACATGCCCCCCACCACCACCTAACTACTGGTAAAAACAGAAGAAAAATTATTGTAAAATTGAAATACAAAGAAAGCCTAACTCAAAACATTTTTTTTGTTTATTTTGGGTAAGGAGAGGGAAAATTTGAGCATCACTGCCCTAAATAAGTTACGTAAGAACTGTATGTAAAACTAAGTTTGTTACATCTTTATATCCTATGAGGTTATAAGCATCTTGAGCAACTGGTCAAATTGAGCTCCTTTCCAACAGGTAAGGAGACCAGGTCTGAGAATATTCTGGAGTCCTCTACAGAGGGGAGGGCAGTGATTGGCAACTCCCATCTCTTTACAAACAAGAAGCCATGTTCTCTGGAGGTTTCCCTGGAAAGGCCAAGAAGTGAGTAACGTTCAGATGCAGGGTTGCAAAGGTGTCCAGGGGATTCTAATATGAATATCTGTGTGTGTGGGCACGTTAAAGAGACTCCGCAGAGGCGAATGTTCAAAACACTAGAAAACACCCACTAGAATTATTAATGCCTCTTCAGGGTTATGATTGTATTTTCCTGATTAATGTGGTAAATTAAACTGTTCTTAAGTGAACAGAATAAAAGATAGGTTGGTGTCTACACAAGAGTACTATAGATGACGAGAGAAGGGGTTTCGTGATCCACAGTGCCAATGAGTGGATTTCCCAAGCAGAATCAGTCTGTGTCACAAGAAAAGGAAAGAATGAGTTGGAAACCCTCACAGCATCTCCACAGCTCCCGGTCATTTGTAACTTTATTCTATTTCCAATCTTCCTTGATGAACAAGGGGCCTGATTTCTTGCTTTTCATTAGCTCGGTTTTCAATGTTGTCTGAGAGAGACGGGTTTGCCAGCAAAAGCTCCATAGCCATGAGTTACAGTGAATTCAGCGGGGTGACCACAGCCTGGCGGAGATGGACTTGACTGCGAGCGGCTTGGAACGCTGTACCCCTGGCCTCAGCGCTCGGGACTTCTCTCTGCAGAGTGTGTGTGTCAATCTGCACAATGTCTCTTTTAGTATATAAACTTCCAAAGAACACGCAAAATTTATATTTTACTCATTCTATATAAAGGTTCTAGAACAGGGCTGTGAAAAATCAGCTGCTCTGTTTTTGGAGACGTTCCCTATAGCTTATTAATTATTAGTGAGTAAAATTTAATAGTGGTAATTTTTTGAGAAATTAAAATACTAGTAAATAATAGTTGACATTTTTTTCCAACTGTGAACTCATGTAACAGTTAATTCCCGAGTACCCACTATGTACCAGGCACTCTTCTAGGGCCTGAGGTTACAGCAAGTGTTAAGGGCAGAATTATGTCTCCCCGCTAAATTCAGATGTTGAAGCTTGACCCCTAATGTGATGGCATTGGGAGGTGGGGCCTTTGGAAAGTAATTAGGATTAGATGAGGTCATGAGGGGGACCCTCATGATGAGATTAGTGCCCTTATAAGAAGAGGCACATGCACAAAAAAGTCATATGAAGACATAACGGGATGGCAGCCACCTACAAGCCAAGAAAAGAGGCCTCAGAATGAAACTTACTTGCCAGCACCTTGATCTCAGGCTTCCAGCCTCCAGAAAAATGAGAAATAAATTTATGTCATTTCAGCCACTCAGTCTACAGTATTTTGTTATGGCAGCCCGAGCAGACTACGACAGCAAGAAACAAAACTGACAAATAACATAGAAGTAAAATCTACAGTGTGTCAGGTGGTTATAAGCACAGGGGACAGAAATAAAGGTGGGAAGGACAATGGGTGGGGGTTATAATTTCTTAAAGGAAGACTTCACTGAGAGGGTGACCTTTAATTAATGACCTGAAGGAGGTGAAGAGCCAGCTGTGCAGCATGGGGACAGAGCAGGCCAGGGGGAGAGCAAGTGCCAAGACTCTGAAGCATGAGTGCGCCTAGCAGGGGAGAGCCAGGAGGCGGGTGTCCCTGGAGTAGGTGGGGACAGGAGAGGAGGAACAGATGGGGTGAGAGGTAACGAGTGGGTGGTGTGGACCCATAGCACCTTGAGGTCGTGGTGAGGGCATGGCCTTTATTCAGAGTGATCACAGAGGGTTCTGAGCAGAGGCGTGACCTGAGCTGTCTTATGTTTTATGAGGAGCACTCTGTCTGCTGAGTTGAAAATAACTAGAAAGAGCCCGGCTGGAAGCAGGGAGACAGGAGCTACTGCAGTGGCCGAGGTAGGAGATGACAGTGCAGAGTGGCGGTGGTGGAATTAGTGAAACGTGGCATATGTGTTTTGAAGGAAGAGCCAATAGTATTTGCTGAGAGCTTGGATGTGGGGTGTGAAAGAGAGGAGTTTTTAAAAACAACAAGGCTGGACTTGGAGCTAGAGAAAGGTTGGGCTGCCATTACCTGAATTGGGGAAGACTGTATGAGGAGCAGGGTGGGAGGGAGAAATTGGGATATTTTAAGTGCAAAATACCCCTTATGTATTCAAGTAGAAATACCAGACAGGCAATTGGATATACAAGTCTTGGGGTTCAGGGGAAACATTTCAGTCTGAGCTGGAGATAAAAATTTAGGAGTTCATTTAAAGCTCTGTAAAGTGCAAGGATGCTATTCAAAATATGTGACAACCAGTATGGTAATGGTACTAACCAATCAGAAGGTACTGGAGCACAGTTCTAAAGTGCCAGGTATTAACATTTTAGAAACTAGGTCATGGGTAGGTGTGGGGGTCCCAGAGAGAGGCTGGAGTCGGGGGGTGGGAGAGGGCATCAGAGTTTGAGAGCAGCCCTTTCCTAATGGGAATGGAAATACGTCAACATTTTATCAAGCAGTATAGCATACCAGTGCACAGCAGTTGGAAAACAGCCCTGAAGGAGTATAGAGAAGGAAAAGAACAAGAAGTTCAAGGATGCCCTGGGCAGCCCAGTATTTGGAGGTTGGGGATAAGAGGAGGACAGCAGAAGAGACTGAGGAGAAAGAGCCGGTGACACAGGAGAAACGCCAGGAAGGTGGTGTCCTAGAACAGTGACTCTCGGGTCCAGTTTGCCTGAGATGGTCCAAGCTGGTATCTGCGTCAGTGTATTGAGAACTAGTGCCCATCTTTCACTCTCAAAAATGTCTTTATTCTGATGAAAACTTATGTGGTCTCCTTACAAAGAAGCCAAGTGAAAAAAGTAGTTTAAGTGGAAGGAATGACCAACTATTTAAAATGCTGCTGCTAAGTGAAGTAAGAGGAGGACTGAGAACTGGCCACTGGATTCAGTCTCACGGAGGCCACCTTGTCAGGAAAGCAACTTTGGTGGCGCAGGAGGCATGACAACCATAAGTCAGAGGAGAATGGGAAGAGAGCAACTGATGGCACTGAACAGAGACAAATCTCTTCAGAAGTTTTGCTCTTAAAAAAAAGGCTGAAAATTGATGAGGAGTGGGTGGTTGGAAGGGAAGGGGAGTCAAGACAGGGTTCAGGTAATGCGGTGGACTGAATGCACGTGTCCCCCCAAATCTGTATGTCAAAGCCTAAGCCCCAGTGTGATGGTGGGCCTCTGGGACGTGATTAGGTCCGACGGTGGAGCCCTCGTGAATGGGATTAGCGCCTTATAAAGGAGACCCCAGAGAGCAAGAGCTGCATTGTATGAGTGACTATATTAACATTATGTATTAAAATATCTTCTTTAACCTAAAAGTTCCTATTTTTCTTCGGATTTTAAGCATTTTCCTGGGCCCCTCAAAGTAAGGTGGGCCCTAGGCACGGTGCCTGCTGTGCCTGTAGAGCCGTGGCCCTGGATCTCATTAAGGAGGAGAAAGGGGTAGGTTTGTGCACAACGCAGGGTTGGCCTGAGACAGAAGCCCTCGTTGTTCATCCACAGGAAGAAGAACGAAGGCCAAGAACAGGGGCGCAGGTACGGGGTAGACGTCATACTGGGAGTTTGTGCAGGGTGGGTATTTTGGGGTTTTTTCCCTGCTTGTTTCTTTTTCTCAACTAAATCATAAGCACAGTCATAAACTAAGAGTGGGGATGGTGGAGGAGGTAAAGAGGTTTGAAGAGAGGAAAACAGATGGAACAGCCGCCAGGGGTGTGGGAGAGTGGCTGGACTGGGGAAAATGCAGTAGGATTCCGGGGCAGCACTGAAAGCCCCCCTAAGGTTAGGTGAGGAATGTAAAAGGAGACCAGGCAGCATGAGTTGCGTGGCTTTTCTCTAGCCACGTTCAGCTGCCCAGTGGCATGGCAGAGCAGGAGGAGAGTTGGAATCAAGCAGGGATGGAGTTTACCAAGGGAGCACAACGAAGCGAGAAGCAGCAGGGCAGTTAACATGTATGCAAAAGTGTGCTTGTAATAACGGACACGGAATTCAAGCTGGGTAAGGACGGAAGAGGGGATATGAGGGGACTGAGGACATCGAAGATGGGGCTTGAGCGTAGATCCTGGTGGGTCCAAAGAGCTGGAGTTAAACTGTAGAGGAAGTGAATTGGAGTGGTGGCCGATGATGGGGTGAGAATCAGATGTTTGAAATAGAGATGATGGAGGGATGTGCAGTTCTTAATGAGGAGATCTACAGGTAACACTCGATATTTGTTATGCAGACTGCAAATAATACTCCATAATCCCATAGACTTTCCAAATGTAACCACTGTTAAAAATTTGATCAAATGTGTATCACACATACATATATACATACAAAACACACAGTGCTTCAGTTTTGGTTTAATTATTTTCTTACATAAATGGGATCATGCTACATTATCCCATTCCTTATTTTTTCACTTAACAATATATTCTGGAATTTTCATGACCGTTTACATAGATCTACCTCATTTCTTAATGGCTTTTTTTTTTTTTTTAGTTATATGAACTTCCAATTGAACGATCTACTGGAATATTCTAAACCTGTTTCATGTTTATCATGGCGGGTGGAATGGGAAACTAACGAAGCTCAGGTCTGGGTTCTTCGCTTTCTCAGACCCTTTCCACGACCCTGGGCGGGGGTTAGCAGAATATTCATATGGCCGTAGGTTTTTGGAAAATTTACAAGAGTAAGATATTTCAAACATGATTGGTTAAGACCAAGTCTCTTTCCACATTTCCTCCATGGCACGTTCCCTGTTTTGGACGGTGTTGTAGAGACTGTGAGCATTCAAATAAATACTCACTTCCAACTGAATTCACTTCTGAGTAGATATGCATTTTCATACCTAATTTTGAATTCTTTTTCTTAAAGAGGGCCTTTACGACTGAATAAGCTTTAGACCCTACGAAGCCTGGATCTGCCTCTACAGGTTTAGCACTTCTCCTTAACAGCCTATTTCCTCAGTGATGTCTAGACCCCTGGCTATTCCTGCTGACCCCAACATGTGTTGCTGAATCACATAGCGAGAGTTCTCCCCCCTCCCTTGCCTCTTCCTTCCCCTTCTGTGAAAGCCAGCAGTGAGGTGGCCAGAGGACTTTCACTTTCCTGGATCCAGTTATTGCCCCTCAAACTGATTTTAGGTAATTATGAAAACACGCAAATAACTCTGATTGTCTCCAGTGCTCTAATTTGGAGTGTTTATTTCTGTCATTGTTGCCTTAATCTCTGCATCAAAGCAGATAATCATTAACTGAGAATTTTAGATATACAAGATAATTTAGAGATTATCTAATCCTCTCCTCTCTCCTTTTAGAGCTTTGAGAGCTGAGATGCAGAGTAGAAGGCCCTATGACTGTTTATGATTCTACAGAGAAGGCTAATCATTTCTTAAGTAAGGCCGGGGCCTGTGTTAAGTGGGAGGTGAGAAAATGGAGTGAGGCAGGTCCCGGCTCAGAGACGGAACACTGCTCACCACCCGCTTGTAAAATTCAAGCACGGCTCCCCGGCTAACAGACACTAATGACTATAATAAATTAAGGAGGGTTTAGTTAGGCAATAAACAATTACAGCTGAAAACAGGGTGTAAACTTGATACCTTAATTAGTGTATTGACCAATAGCTCTTTCTGGGTTAAGAACCCTAGCCTTAATTCAGCCATAATATCTGTGTTCTTTTTTTTTTTTTTTAATGTACTAGGACTAAACCACGTTCAATATTCAAATAATAATTTCACAGAGTAAGGTATTAGAAAAACACAGAGACTCAAAATAAACCCAAGTTTGGCCACACTTTCCTCTATGAGTGATGATACTTTGACTTACCTCACAGTATTATGAAGATTAACAAGATTATGCCTATAAGTATTCTAAGCTCTTTGGATTTAAAAGCTGCAGTTGGCTGGCAGTGACATTTCCTTTATGTCTGGCCTGTGTGGTTCATGTGGTAATGAGATATGACTGTAAAGTAGGGAGACTAACTTTGGACAAGCATACCCCCTTAAGACTCATGCATCCAAACCTTTGTCCTGCCATGTGGTCACGATGGGAGACTGGGTACTTATTTTGAGGAGGCTGCCATTGCTTAACACATTTTCTGAACTGCTCTTTAGGAACTGCTTCGGAGGGAGCTTATGAGACATGGGAGAAAAGCAGCCTACTTATGGTTTACAGAAACTGTAGAAATACATAAAAGTCTTTAAAAACAACAACAACTCATTTGGCAGGTAACTCAGTACCCTGCAGAGACAAAGTTCTCTGTCTAGCAAAGAGGCAATTGCATAAGAAGGCATATGTCAGGTTGAAACTCCTATAGAGTTGTTATAAGGCTATCAAAAGCATTTTTAAGCACATCTATGCATGTGACATTCTCCTGGAAGATAGGAAGAGGAATTTTTTGAATATGAAAAGTAAGACATCTAGCGAGCAGTGATTTGACAGGTCATATGCTGGCCAATGATTTTAACAAGAGTGAACATCTGTGTAGTACCTTATAATTATTTAAGCATTTCTATTGTACATTGGTTCATCTTATCTTCACAACCCTAAGATATTGCAAAGACAGACAGTATTATCATCTTCATTTTACTTATGTAAAAATTCAAGCTTAAAAAGTTGAGACAAGACCGAGTTGACACAATTAATAAATGAAGCGAACCTCAGACCCACCTCTTCTAACTTTTCACCCTGACTTTCAACATTATAACTAAGGTTTTCTAAAGTATGGTATGAAAAATTCTGGACCCCCCAATATGGTAAGTATAGTGATTTTATAATATACCAATAAATTCTTTGACATTACTCCTTTCAAAATTTGGAGCCTAAGAAAAAGGGTGGAATCTAATTCACCTTCTCTTGAGTGTGGGGTGGGTTTAGTGACTCATTAGTAGGTGTGATGGTGTGTAACTTCTGAGACTAGGTCATAAAAGACATTACAGCTTTCTCCTCGCTCTCTTGTAGATTGTTCACTCTAGGGGAAGCCGGCTGCCATGCCATGAGTGTATTCAACCAGCCCTGTGGAGAGGTCCCCATGGTGAGGAACTGAGGCCTCCTGCCAACAGCCATGTGAGTGCGCCATCTTGAAAGCAGATCTTTCAGGCCCAGTCCAGCCTTCATATGACTACAGCCTCAGCCAACATCTTTGCTAAAACCTGAGGAGAGACTCTGACCCAGAATCACATTGCTAAGCCACTTCCTGATTCTCTGAAGCTATATAAGATAATAAAGCTTTTTGCTTTAAGTCTGTAAGTTTTGGGTAATTTGTTATTCAGTAATAGATAACTAATACAGTCCTTAAAGTATTCTATGATCAATTAAACTTGGGAAATCCTCTTAAAGATTCATAATGTCCAGTAGAGTATAAAGGTTCTTGAAAAGTCCTGCAGCAAAGCAGCCTGTTTTTACTTTTTTATAAAGCAATTTCAAGTCCCCTTTAACAAAACATCCTTTGCAGCCCAAAGAACTAGTTTGGGACACTTTGAACTATAGCAGTCTGGGTCACTAGCCATTTCAGTTAACTGTAAACTTCCAAGTGAGCATTTAGACCAAATATCAAAAACTACACTACAAATCTAGCACACGTTTGGGCCTCTATTGGACATCCTCCAAAGCAAGGGCTTGGATTCTTTACAAACGTCAATGTCATAAAAGACAAAAACGTTTGGGGCAGATTAAAGGAAACTAAGAAGACATGTCAACTACGTGCAATCCTTGATTCTTCCTTAAATTTTAGACCAGAAAAAAAAATAGTCATAAAGGACATTATTGAGACACTTTGAGGAATTTAAGTTTGGATGGTAGGTTAGAGAATAGTATTGTATTAATGTTAAATTGTCCAATTATAAGAATCATACTGTGGTTATGTAGGAAAATGTCCTTTTTCTTAGGTGATAACATGCTGAAATCTGTAGGGCTAAAGTGTCAAAATACCTGTAACTCTCAAATAATTCAGAAAAAATGTGGTGTGTGTATTTGTTTGTGTGTATGTGAGAGGGATAGAGGGCGAATGTGAAGAGAAGAATCTCAAGGCCTCTGGAAGCACAACTACACATGAAGGTGTGGCGCAGGAGATGAAGGCCCACGCCTTGATGGCTGACTTTCAAGGTCTCTGCTCAGAGGCAGCCCTGAAAAACTGATGCAGGAAGTGAAATGCCTGTTCTGGGCTCTTCCCATTACTGAATCCTCCTCACCCTTCCGGTTATAGCATAAATCTCTCTTCCCGACCATCCTATCTGAAAAGGTATGCTCCATCACAAAGCACTCTGTAAATCTCATAACACTTTCTCGGTCTTTAAATATCAAGTGTATTTATTCTACACGTCTTTATTGCTTCTCTTGTCCCACTGGATGGTATGTCCCCTGAGGACATGAATACTGCGTCTTCCATTTACTGCTCTCCTCCTATAACATGTACTCACTATATTTTTTAGAGTGAATTAATGTCCTTTCCACTCTTCCTTTTCTACTGCATGGTAGTCCCAGGTGACTTCTCACATTCAAGAGGTGCCAAGTGCTTTTATGCTACACTCACACACACATACACACACACACCAGTGTCAATGCCCCATATCATATGATGATTACTTGTCTCCACAATCAGATTTTCCCTAGAAGTTAGCTGAGTGTCTGGCCTTAACAGACAGAGTGCTGGTTGAATAGCGTCCCCCAGAAATTCATGTCCACTCAGACCTCAGAATGCAACATTATTTGAAAATAAGGTATTTGCAGACATAATTAGTTAAGTTAAAATGAGGTCATACTGGATTAAGGTGTCCCCTAATCCGATGACTGGTGTCCTTATAAGAAGTGAAACAGAGGCACACAAACACACAGACACAGTGGGAAGAATGCCATGAGGAGGTGGGTGTCGTGATTGGAGCACTCCATCTACAGGACAAGGATCACCAAGGATTCCTGGCAACCACCAAAAGCTGGGAAGAGACGAGGAAGTGTTCTCCCCTAGAGCTTCCAGTGAGAGCGTGGCCCTGCTGACACCTGGATTTTAGACATCTAGCCTCCAGAACTGGGAGACAATAAATTTCTGTCATTCTAAGCCACCTGGTTTGTGGTAATTTGTTATGGCAGCCTAGGAAATGAAAACAGATGGTTTGTATAGATAGTTGTAAAACTTAACTAATGTGCTCAGATAGACCCTTCCCAGGTAAGCCTCCACTGTAGGCCTATAAACCCACTACAGTAACTGGCCCTGTGGGTCATCTCAGAGACTGACCACATGGAAAGAGTTTTGATAACAAATCCCCAGCCTACCAACTTGTTAAATAGGGGATGACAATTTACTTGTCATCCCTCTCAGAATATTTGCATTTTAATAGGGCACTTGGTCATTTCAATATTCTGGGATCCCTTTACTCAGGAGGGTTTCCTGAGTGCACACTCTGTCAGGTGGGGCTACAGGTCAGCCAGAGAACCAGCCTGGGACATGGAACCAGCTTTCCCTGAGTGCTTGACATCACACCCTAGAGCTCTCCACCTGCTCATGCAATGAGCTCGAGGAACCTACTGGATAGTCTACCTGCGGAATACAACAACACGTATATCTTCTATGGAAGAAGAGCATACTCTATCTGGAAAAGTTATTCTCAGTGTGAGCACAGTTTGGGGAGATATAAACAAAAAGTGAAGAGGAGGAAAATTCACCAGCCATATAACCAGTCAAGCAAGGTTCCGCTAATCAACATTGGAGAACCTCACAGCACATCGTCTCTCGGCTTTGCTCCCAGCTCTCTGGCCTCTTGTCCTCCCCCTCCTTTAAATGCCCATCTCCTTCTGTCCATCCTGCAAATTGTTAATGTTTTTTACCTTTTTGTCCTGGGTCCTCTTTTTTTGTCATCCGACATACTTTCCTTTGAGTTTTGCATCTGTTTCCATTGGTCTCCGTTACCATGCAATATATGGAGACGTCGCCCCAATCTTTAACTCTAAACCAGGACTTCCTCCTACGCCACACACCATTAAATTCAACTGCTTACTAGATGACCCCCCTTGGACATTCCACAAATATCTCAAGTTCAGCGTCTCCAAAACCCAACCAATTGCTTTCACCACCAAATCTGCTTTTCTATCACTATCTAGCATGTTGCTTAAGTGAGAAACCTCAGTGTAACGAGCTCAATAATGCTCAGACTGTACTGCTTTTATTTGTCCTAAATTTAGTTCTTTCGAGCTTCAAGGGCAACCAAACTTCTAGTTCTCTCTGATTTTGTGAATACATTTTTGCCTACCCTTTCGTTGATCCATCATTTCTCCTTTCAGACTATAATCTTAATTTCCAAAGCCCAGCTCCATTTTTTTCAGGGCTTTAATAATTACCTTGGTCTTCTCCAACTCTTTTGTAAAAGTCTCGGAATAATCTAAATTTCTAACAATAGAGTCTGGTTACTGAAATTGTGACACATCAATATGATGAAGTATTAAAAATCATGTTCTAGATGAATATTTAATAACCTAAGAAATGCTTATGATTTCATATTATAAAAAGCAGGTTTTAAAATTATACAGAGCATGGTGATAAATTTGTTCCCCAAAAAAGGCATGAGCATAATAGTCAGGTAAATATTGCAGACCAAACATTTACCTTTATTCCATTTAGAAATCACACTAAAATGAGAATTCCGTGAGGGAAATAAAGAGGATGTTAAGAGAGTAACTGCAGGTGGCAACCTAAGAAATGAGGTCAGGGGAGACCTGTCTGCGACAGCAATATGAGATCTGTCACCGAAAGGTTGAGATGGAGCCACCTGTGTGAAGAACTGGAGAGAGGCATGCCAGGACTAGGCAACAGGTACAAATGCCCAGAGCTGGGCAAAGGCATTTCATTTTTGAGAAATAAAAACTAGGAGAAGTCTTTGATGAATTTTAAGTTGGGAAGTGACAACGTTCTGATTTAGGCTTTCATCTCTTGCTATGGCAAGGAAATCTATTGGAGCATGGCAAGAATGGCAGCAAGTGAGCGGTGAGGAAGCCATTCCTGTTGTCCAAGTGAGAGATGATGTGTTTGCACTAGAGGGTGGCTATGGGGATGGAGCAATTCAAGATATATTTTGGCAGCATAGTTTGATGATATCTTGAGATAGTTGATGTTATATGTAGATATATTTTAGTGGTATATCCTATTTGGTTGGTAGGACTTAGATTTGGGTGTTGAAGTAAAAGAAATGAAGCAAGCCTTTAACTTATGCAATGTGGTGAAGGCTGCGTCATTTACTGGGAAGATATTTGTATATTTAGGATGTCTATTATGATTGAGCATAAATGAGGCGCCTGTTGGTGGGGGCGAAGAAGTACTTAAAAATTACATCACTCACTCTTATGTCTAGATGTATAGACTACAAATTATCTGCAAAAAATATTCTAGTTCAGAGAAGAGTTATTTGAAAGGAAATTCTTAGTTATGTAAACAACTAAGTATCGATGGTTTTAAAAGCAGGGCGTAATAATAACTTTTAAAAAAGTGTTTCAACATAATCTGCCTCATGACTTCATAAAGAGAACTCGACCTTGGAAGTTGATAGATCAGCTTGCAAAAGGAGCCCAGGCCTTCTGCAGCAACAGGCCCAAATCACTAACCTCTGCTCCTTGAGACTCAAAGTTAAATAGACTTGGAAGGGAAGACAGGGTGGTCTCGCCCAAGGCTCAGGAGCTGAAACTGCCAAGGAGGCCCCTGAAATATGCTTGAGGAAAGGGCAAGTGGAGGGCGGTATCCCAGCCTACACTTGTTGAGTGGTCTCTACAGCGTGTGACTAAGGCTAGCCATGATGACATAGTGACTCATAGAAGGTTTTGTTGTGGTGAACAATGGCAGAATGTCTGCATGCCACTAAGAGACCTAGAAGTTCAAAGTCCAAGTTCGGAGCCCCAGTGTGAGGCTGACAGGCATCCAGACCAGCAAGGGCATCACACAGAGTAAATAGGCATCTGTTGGACTTTGGGCAGTCTTCACAGTGACACCAGGCGCCAACCAGAAGTGATGAAAATCCTGAGTGGATCAGTCATTCCAGACCTCTTCATCCCAACCCATTCTCTGCACTGAGTAAGTTTACCCCTGGTACTCTTGAAAACTTGGCCAGCAGAAAGGAGAGGGAAGTTGGCTAGTTGGGTAGAGAAGGCTTCAAAAGGGTTAGATTCACTCTCAATAACAATAGGTTCTCTGGATATACTTGTGTCAAACTGGTTCCAAACCTACACAGATCATACAGCAGCCTCTTTTCACCTGGGTACATACACCTCGGAGCCAGCATTTCTAAGAGTCATTGTAAAATCCTTATAACATCAGTGCTCATATTCCACCAGGTAGAGGTCTTTGGTTTCTAGGATTTTAGTTGTACCTCAGTGACAAGTCTTTAATTCACTTTAAAAATGTTAATAATCTTTATATTATTAGCAAAATCTCCTTCTTATAAATTTCCAAGTGTCTAACCTTTTTCATAAGAAAAATAAGCCTTTTATTTTCTCAAGAGAGAGGGAAAAATTGACTTTGCCATAATACATGGCATGACTCATGGAAAGGGCTTGAATAATTTGTAGACATGTTGTTATTGAGTCATCATGGATGATACAAGACCACTTGAATGCTGATGAAGTGAAACTCCTTACAATCTGTAAGAAATACAAATACTACTTTTATATTTCAAAAAGCTCAGTTTCAGTTTTATCCTCGAGGAGACGCTGGGGCTAGATAGCAACAATTCTCATTCATAGATAAGACAGCTTCTTCCCTAAGAAGCCAAGCATGGTCTTCATCAAAGAGAAAGAATCAGAGCTATAACATGGGGTTTAATACAAGTGTTATCTCTCCTTGTCCGGTAGATTCCTTTTCTTTATAACCACAAGTAATATATTATATTAAAAATCAAACTGGCCCAAATGTGACTAAAATACTTAAAGATCCTGTGATCCTAAAGGTTCTAAGCAACACGACTGATGGGGTTTGATGGGTACATTGGAATGCTGGTGATTTACTATATAATTTAAGTACCCATCTGTGCAGCTGGGCAAAGACATAGCTGATGAAAATATTAGCTGGCCAGCTGTTTTCTCTGCTCAACAGAGGTCATGAGGATTGCTTCTCTGGCTGCCATCACCACTCCAACAACCTCATCTTTGTCAGAAGGACTCTTCATTTCCATACTCTCCCGAAAAAGCAAGGGCAGCAGCACTGGTCCTTAATCCCGAAGAAGATCTCCGCTATTTTCTAGGCTAGTTGCAGCTTAATGAGCCTTGATATTGGCTAAAGGAGTCATTCCCTCAAGCTCTATGTCACTTTTTCTCACTTCCCAGGTAGCCAGCGTGGGACTTGGAGGGGCTATGGTCTGGCCTAGTCTCCTGGGTTGAATTTCTGGCTCTTTACATTTGCCTTTCAACTCTTAAAAGAAGAAATTAATTATGCAAAAACAGGCTATGCAACATTATCTTCCAGGCACCTTCCAGGCACTGCCTAGCTGATTTGTCCATTCTCCATGGCTCTGGGACCATTGACAAGTTAGGTGACTGCAAGAGGTGAAACAGCCAACGTAGAGATAATTTCCAATGGGTCCTGCTTTGTTTTAACATGATTTGCTTGAGTCATCTGGGCCTTAGCCGCCCTTCTTATTATCCTTTCCATTGAGATAGTTACTCACTAAGTGACAAGTGTTATAGTAGGTATTCAGTAAACAGGACGAACAAAAGAAAAGGTAAAGAAGATAGCCAGTTGTTGTTGACTGGTAGGTAGGACCAGAAGAAAGGATTTGCAAATATATACAGGGTTTATTTACTATGGTATAGACCCAGTGTGTATTCAAACTTCTTACCACATTTATTGCCTTTAACATTGAGGACCTATGATCAGGCAGGCATTGAATTCATAGCTATTGACCCTTCCATATGCCTTTCAGAGCCGTAAGTAGCAACTTTGACCCAAGTGCAAAGAAAACAACAGGACCCTCAAATCAGTAGTGTGGGGAAGAAAAGAGCTGGGGGGAGGTGTCCTGATGGCACTAATGGGCTTCCCAGTCTTGATCTTTGGTCTCCTATTCCATCATCTCAGCCAAGGAGGCTGGCCTAGGGCCCAAGGCTAATTTGCCACCTTGACTAGAGATTCAGGGGAAACAAATAGGAAGTGGCTTAAAAATTTGCACAACCTTTAAAAAGTATGATTTAAAAACATAGGGGCCCTTTCAATGCCAGTGCCTAGGGAAAAGGCCTGGTTATCCCACTCTTGTTCTGGGTTCTGACTTTTTCTTATGCTAAGGACAGATAACATGAGATCTACCTTTTTAACACATTTTTAAGTGTACAATACAGTACTGTTAACCATAGGCACAACATTGTACAGCAGCTCTCTAGAACTTATTCACCTTGCATGACTGAAACTTTATACCCATCGATCAGCAACTCTCCATTTCCCCCTCCCCTTCACCCCTAGCAACCACCATTCTACTCTCTGTTTCCATGCGTTTGACCATTTGAGATACCTCATAGAAGTGGAATCACAAAGTATCTGTCCTTCCGTGACTGGCTTATTTCACTTAGCGTAATGTCTAGGCTCACCCATGTTGTCACACATGGTAGGTAGAGTCTGACTTTTTACTATAAAACTGTGAATACCTTAAGGACAGCCCATACATGCTATGCATATTGTAAGCATATGCATAAAGGGCTTCCTCAACATTGAATTAATTCCCAGTAACCATAGGAATTGTTAATGATAAAGGTTCCTCTTTGTACCTCATTCAGAACAGACATGTACTCCTGTTATGGGTAGACTTTAATAAAGCCAAGCAACAGAAGTCAGCTGGGTTTTATTTGGAGCATTTTACTCTCAGTTTCTCTGAGTCTCTGTTAACTGCTTATTTGTGGGGGAATGATACAGTTCTAGAGGCTTCTCTCTAAATTTCTCCCTGGCGTGTCACAATAATAATGAGTAATATTTGAATGGTGCTTTACAATTTGCAAAGGATTTTAACATTCATTTTCTCATCCCACCTTCAGACATAAAGTAGCTAACATCCCCTTTCACAGATGACGAGACAAAGGCTCAGAAAAGGAGTGATTTATGCAAGGCCACCCTACAAATCCCAGCCTCTTTCAACTATATCCTGAAGCCTTTTATGTTCTTTCATTTTAACTTCAGGTATGCCTATTCCTTGAAAAGTAAACTCTTATGTGGGAAATTATGTCAAAAATTTTACAAGTAATATCAATATAATTAATTAAAATTAAGTTTGTAACTGCTTATCCTTTCTTGCCTACAGTCTTATGCACAGAATCATCATTCAAAGCAAAATTATTAGCACGATCATAAAACAAACATGGAACCCTAAGTAGATATCTCTCTCCTTGTTTGTTTTCAATGTGCTAAAATTTACATACAGTCTTGACATATAAGATGTGTCAACAATGTAGCAAGATAGCTTTGTGGGCTGAATTGTGTCCCCTCAGAATGTGATTACTTTTGGAGATAGGATCTTTAAAGAGGTAATTAAGTTAAAGTGAGGTCATTAGAGTGAGTCCTAATCCTATATGACTGGTGTCCTTATACGAGGAGGAAATTTGGACACTGACACACACACAGAGGGAAGACCTTGTGAAGACACAGGGAGAAGATGGCCATCTACAAGCCAAAGAGAGAGGCCTCAGAAGAAACCAACCCTGCAAACACCTTGATCTCAGACTTCCAGCCTCCAGAACTGTGGGAAAACAAATCCCTGCTGTTTAAGCCACCCAGTCTATGATACTTTGTTATGGCCCTAGCAAACTAATACAATAGCTAAGATTTAGTTGCTTGTACAGCTTAACAATATAACTGACTTTTAGTATAACACACAGGTATTGAAATGCCATTGCCCTCAATTTTTAGAAATATGTAAATATATATGTCAGTCATATGTATATGTTTATCATGTTTTAAATAGAGGCATTACTCATCAGGCAATGATAACCAATGCATAAATAATCACATGCAAGTTAAAGTGACACACACAGGGGCCAACCTCATGGTCAAGTGGTTAAGTTTGCACGCTCCACTTTGGTGGCCCAGGGTTTCACCCATTCAGATCCTGGGTGCAGACCTAGCACTGCTCATCAAGCCATGCTGAGATGGCATCCTATATAGCTTGACTAGAAGGACCTACAGCTGGAATATACAACTATGTACTGGGGGGATTTGGGGAGAAGGAAAAAAGAGGAAGATTGGCAACAGATGTTAGCTCAGGGCTAATCTTTAAAAAAAAAAAGACACACAATGATAATGTTATACACTGGACAGGCATTCAGATTTCTAGGAGATCAATTCTAAATGATATGCAAGAGAAGTTTTCACTAAAGTGGTTGAATTATGCTGAGTATTAAGAATAGATAAGGTTTTCACGTAAGTAGCTAAGAAACAGGTTAAGGAAGAGGCAATGAAAGTGAAAAATCATGGAGGACACCAAACAGGCCACTTTGGCTGGAGCAGAAGCAGTGAGGAAACTAAGTCAGTTTAGTTTCTGGGAAGAAAGAACTGAAAAAGCGTGAGAGAGAATCCCATGGTGAGGAGACGGTGTGAGGATGAACTCAGCATATCCACTAGCCTCAACACAGAAGCCAGTCTATGACCCTGTCTATAAGAACAATCCTCTGGTGACCATCCCGTCACCATCCTGGGGCTGCCGTTCCACTTTTTGAATCCTTTTCCAGAAATACCCAGGGAAACAGATGCTTTGATCTATGGCACTGGCTCCAAGAATCAAGTCAGGGCTTTCTTCATTGTCCCCATCCTGGATGTAGTCAACAGTACCTATAGGGCAGTGTTCTCAATGTTGTCTGCACATTATAATCGCCCATACAACTTTTAAAAAATTCTGATGCCAAGGCTATAGTCTAGACCAATTAGCTCACCAGTGGTGGGAGGCAGGCATCAATATTGTTCTAAAGTTCCCCAGGTGATTCCAACGTGCAGCCAAGTTGAAGACCCACTACTGTAGGCAGTAGGGCCTGGGTATCTGTGCTTTTAGTAGGCTTCCCAAACAATTCCTCCTTGCCAACCCATGAAAAGCACTTGATCCTCAGCCCTGAGGCATCTATCTTCCATTCCCCAGTTAGCTTTCTCTAATCCCCTAAGAAAAAGCAAACACATCACCTCTTTTTCATTCTCTCTTTCCTACCAAGAATCTCATCCTCATTTAGCTAAACTTAATAATTTGGCAAGATAAAAATGGGGTGTGATACATAGAACATATGACATAGAGAAGGGGTTCCACATTCATCTTGATATCAAGACTCTTTAGTAGCTGTACTATGAAGCAGTGAGTTTAGGAAATAGAGTATTGAAAACTAAGAAAGATATGGACCAGATTCTGGAGGGACCAGTTTTTCAGCCACAAAGACAAATGGCCTTGAAAAAAATAATTCAGCAGGAGATTGACAAGATCAATACTAGATTTTAAGGAAATTATAAAGAAGAGAGCAATGAAAGAGCAAAATAGGAAAGACAATGTAAAGGAGGAACAATTGAACTTGACTGATAGATTATGTCAGAAAGTTGCGAACTGAAGATTTGATTCTGAGTTGTAAGCCTGGGTAATAGAAAGAAATTATAGAAATGGGGAAATGAAGAGAAGGGGCTGAATTTTCTTGGGGGGGAAGTAGAGAAGGGAAGAGGACTGAGTTGGGTTTTAGACTTGTCTGAGATAGTGTGACATTTAGAAAGTAAGGCCAGTCTAGAGGCAGAGATTTGGACTCTTCTGCAAAGAAATCTCAGTAGCAGCCAAAAGAGAATATTGGGAAAGATGAGATGAGAACTAAAGACAGAAATGGGAAAATGCTATTGTGGAGATAAGGAAGCCTAAAAGGAAGCATCTATTGGAAATGCAGGAGGAGAACCTGGATAGGGCCATGGAAGAAGAGAAAGAAGGAGGAGGTGATCTGTTATGTTAAATGGCCAAGGAGAAGGAGGCTTGAGATAACAGGTATGGTAACTGCTCATTTCATGGCAGTGCCCAAGAGCCATCATTGGCTTCCCATTGCCTAAGGATAATATTAGACAAGAAAAGGTCTTTATAAATTGGCTCTAATATACTTTTGTGGTGCCTCATCTCCAAACCCATACTGAACTATATACTATTCTCTATGAAAATATGATCTTTTAGGCTTCTTTATGTTTATACATGCTAGTTTCTTTGCCTGGCAAAATTCTACTGATTGCTCAAGATCCAGCTCAGACATAATGCCAGTTCCTCTGTGAATCATTATATACCCCTAGTCCCTAGGCAAATACTATATAGTCAATACTTCCTCAATGCTACCACTTCAGTTTGTACATACCTGAATGTTAGTACTCACCACACGCATCATCATTATTTTTTTACTCATCTGTTTCAGTTATCTGTTGCCATGCAACCATCCACTCCAAAACGTAGTGGTTTAAACAATAACTAATTTATTATCTCTGTAAATTCTGTGGGTTGACTGTGCAATTCTTCCACTCTATGTGATGTCAGCTGGGGCTACAGTCAACTGCAGGGCCCAACTAAGCTGGAACTTCCAAGATGGTTCACTCATATGTCTGGTGCCCTTGCTGAAATAGCTGGAAGACTGGGCTCATGCTGGGATGCTGGGAAAACTGGGCTTCTTTCTCTCCAAGAGGTCTCTCCACATGGTCTTTCCACCAAAGTAGCCTAACTTCTTGCACAGCAGTTCAGGGCTCCCAAAAAAGAGCATTCCAAAAGGAAGGAATCGAAAGCCACAGGTCCTCTTAAATGCTAATCCCACACTGTCACCTCCACTGCTGTTAACACAAGTCACAGGCCAGGGACTACTCAAAGGCAGGAAGAGCAGAAGGCATGGTTCCTGGTTCCATAGGGGCCATCTTTGGGGCTAGCTCCCTTATTGCTCTGCGATTTGCCTAAGGGACAAAGAGTGTGTCTTTCTCATCTTTGTGGCCTGAGTACCTACCACGGAACTTAACACACAGGGGACATTCATTAAATGATGGTTGAGTGAGAGAGCAGAGGTGGAACTGGAGGACTGAGGCACAGGCCCAGTGAAGAACAGTCAGGGCCAGTAGAAAAGTCGGGGGTGGGAGTGAAGTGCCTCATAGCTAAACTCTGATGCTGTGTCAAAATGAGGCCACACATGCTGTCATCAGTTTTGTATCTGAGTTAAAGTGTTAACCTGTTAAGTGTAAACCTTTAAATTTGCATAATCCTCTTTAGCATTTCTGTATTTTTTTATACGGAAGTGGCCTGAGTCTCTCCTGACATTTGGGAGTCCCTGGGAATAACCACTGTTAAGTGCATGTGTTAGGTAGTAACTTTTAAATTGTGTTGCTAAGAGATGCCCTAAGAGTTCAGTGGAACTCCCTCAGGGACCACTTTAGAAGGGATGGGAGAGAAGGGTCTGAGCATAGCGCCCTGTGGGCCCACAACCCCATCCTTACTCCAACCAGGGAAGCTTTTACTGGTTTCATTTGTTGGCACAAATAAGGCTTTATTTGGAAAAATAAATAAAGGCAGTATTTTGATTTTTTTCCCTAGTAAATAAATCGTGAAACTTAAATGCTAAGAAAAACAGAGGAAACGAATAACAAGATTAACCATAAAGACGTAGCTGAAGCCGGACAGCCCAAGCTGGCAGCAGGCCAGATCAGCATGGTCCTGTTGGCAAAGCAAGCGTAAGAGGAGATTAAGGTGCCCAGGGAGTCTGGAGAGGCGGTGCAGGGGAGAGAGAGTGACATACTTCGAGTATGGAGTCCAGATTTTAGTCCATCTTCGTCACTGATGGGCCCTATAGCTTGGGTAGGACTTAACCTCTTTGGGCCTCGGTTCCCTCATTTGCAAATAAGGTCATTGGTCTAAATGACTTCCAAAGTCTGGGCTTCCTGCCTCTGTGACTCCAGGGAGCTACGGAAGCACTGTAGTGTGGGTGACTGACAATGATTTCCAGGCTACACATATTACTCAGTATCACCCACGAAAGCTCATTATTTGCAGGGTATGGAGCCCAGAAGGGAGAGGTGAAAGGCTTAGGATCTTGATATTGGAGTATAGAGTACTTAGCTCCAATAATATCTGTTAAATTAACTAGACAAGGAGAGCATTGGACTCAGGCGGCTCTAAGCCGTGGAGGCCTCTGTAAGCAAACTAAAAATCTGAGCCAGTAAGCGCCTCAAGGTTACGAAATTGAAACCTAAGGACAACCAATCAAAAACAGCCAACTAGGCTTTAAACTACAGCCGATCAATAATTTCCTGACTTTGCTTCCACCTTTTCTCTATACCACTCTCTCCTGGAGCTCCTGTCTGTGGAGCGCTCCTAACCACTTCCGGGGTGGTGCTGCCTGATTTGAGTTGATTTTTGCTCAAATAAACACTTAAAGTTTTCAACATGCCTCAGTTTATCTTTTAACATAACTAATAGTGTCTGAGCATTAAGTACAGATATCGTACTAAGGATTTTACTGGCAAACAGCATTTCATTCTCACCACGTCTCTCTTAGGAAGGTGCAATTGTTATCCCCATTTTAAAGATGAGGAAATTGAAGTTTAAGAGATTGTCATTTGCTTAGAGCCACACAACTAACAAAGGATAGAGCAGGGATTCAAATCTAGGCATTTAAGTGCATATCTTTATTTTTCCTTATTCATACAAAGTCTGTCTGTATTACACAGAAAGCTTGAAAGAACTGGAATTGATATCAGTTTAACTCAGTTTGTCTAACCATAGCACACGCCTTCAGGCAGACAGGCACCTTTTATAATGATGATGCCAGGAGTACTGACAACTTTAGTGCTGGTTAAAGAGAATTTATCTTTGAAATGCAAGTTAACAAACCGAAGCGCATATTTCAGTATCAGTTCTACCACACTGTTCTTACATAATTCTACTGGAAGCTCTACTCTTAAAAAGAAGCTGAAAGAATGGAAGCATTTTCAGAGAAGCTCAAAAACTGAATTCTGTTCTATCGATTAAGTAGATGTGTAGGTGGCAGAAATACACAAAATAGTTCCCATTTTCTTGTCTTGATGGCAACTTGTAAAATAGGTAAGTATCAAAAAATATAATAACATATTTGTGAAACATTTAACAGACTACAGAGCACCTTCCTGCGTAGATATTATCTCAGTTAATTCTCATAACTCCACGAACATTATCATCCCCATTTTACAGATCTCAAAACTGAGGTTTATATAAGATAAATTTTTGGCCCAGGGTGGCATAACTAGCAACTGAACCAAATTTTCATCTTCAGACTCCGAGTCCGGTGTACTTTCGATTACACTACAATCTACTTTATTAAAATGCACATTTTATATCACAGTAAAACGTAGTAGGTATTACTTGCTACTCAAGTCTACTCCACTGGTGAGTTTCGCCCCCTGGAGGAGGAAATTATATTCTTTCCAATGATTTGGTTGCCAGAGGTAACAACTTGTAGTTACAATATTAATATTGTGATAGATATTGATTGAAATCTGTAGCTAACACTTTAAAAGAGGCACATAAGAATAAACCCAAACATAGGATTTTTTTCAATGTAGGACTGTGAGCACAGTTAGATTGGGCCACTTATTGATATTTTGATGTTTTGGGATTGTGAAGTTGCTCATTATAAATCACCCCAAGAGCATCCATAGTTTATGGTTAAGCTGCTGGTAGTTTTGGTATTTAACGAGCTTAACTTTCTGGATCTCAGGGAGAAAGCCTATATGCAGCATGTTCTTTAAACCCATAGAGATCTGGGATTTCCTCTAGTTCAATTGCTAACTACCTGTGTGACCTTGGGGAAATGCATTATCCTCTGATTCCAAGTTTCCTCAACTGTAAATGGGGTAATCATTCCTATACCATTGAATTGGCTTGAACATTAAATGTGGAAGTGTAAACAAAGGACATAGCAAAGGATGTGACACTCAAAAAACAGTAGTTCTCTTCCTTGAGAGACTTGAAAGTTTTGGTATATTGGGCCTCACACGTCAAAAAACAAAAAGAAATAAAATAAAAACCCCTTCACCTCTACTTACACTTGACACCAAAGAGACAGCTATTTAGTACATCAGCGGTACCCCGTTCACAGCCAGGAGTTTGGTAGGTGCTCAATAAATGAAACGAAATTACCCCCTCTCCCCGGGTCTCAAGTGTCTCATTAGGAGACTGCCATAGCCAGAACCTCCTTGGCCAGTCTGCAGCCGACATAGGAAAGGATGTTGTCTTTGCAGCACCCCACCCTCCCTCTCTGGGCCCTGCTTTTTTGTCATGGTTCATTCCAGCCAAGCTAAAATTTCCCCAAACATGACTGGAGCGATGGGCCGAATCTAACAAGATTAAGTTTAATAGGGATAAATGTAAAGACTTATACTTCAGTCCAAAAAGAAGCCTGTACAAATACTAGATGGAAAATATGGGGATTAGCAGCAACACGTGTGAAAAAGACTTAGGGGTTTTAGTTGATATTAAGCTCAATTAGTCAACGGTGTGCTTTTGCTAACAGTAAAGTTGACGTGAACTGGGCCTGCATTAACTCCCGCCCAGGCCCAGTGGTTACCCTACTGCGCTGGTTCTTTAGCCTTAGCAGAATCACCCACCCACCAGAAAGCTCATTAATATCCAGATTACTGCCCCACCCTGCAGAGTTTCCATTCCTTCCATCTAGGGTGGGGCTTGATAATTTGCATTTCTAACAAGTTCCCAGATTGGTGGTGAAGTTGCTGGCCCCGGATCCTTCTTTGGGAACCACTGCTTTCCCTATTCCACCCGGTCAGGTGACATGGGGACCAGTCCTAGTACCAAGGGTAGTGAAGAGACTGCAAACATAGGAGGGACAAGGAAAGGAAGGGAATGGAGAGTTGTTAGGTGCTGTAGTAATATCAGTAAATTCATAATAATAGGTAGCATTTATTGCGGGTTTATTGTAGGCTAGAGGTTCTACCAAACTTGTAACAGAATTAAAAATTGTAATAATAACAATAGTAGTTATCATAATAACTGCCACCCAAATAGCACTTCCTGTGTGCCAAGTTTTGCTCCACACGCTTTACGACAATTCTACAAGGTACATGTTACTATGCTCGCTATCAGGTGAGGAAACTGCAGGCCTGAGAGGAAGCCCACCAAGGCCACGTTCACACAGCTCACAGGAAACCTGGCTGGGACGTGGATCTAGATGTGCCGACAGCCAAACTCCTGTGGTACAATGAGGACTCCTGCAGGCGGGATTGAACTAAAGACTACGTTCTGCCTAAAGAAGAGAAGAACAGAGAGAGGAGGATAACGTATTCAATGGTGAATGAATAAACAGAATATGGTGTATCTGTACAATAGAATACTACTCAGCAATAAAAATGAACTGAACTACTGAAAACAACATGAATGAATCGCAAGATAATTATGGTGAATAATGAAGCCTGACAAAAAATGATTAGAAAATGCTAACTAAGCGATCATGGCAGAAAGCAGGTTAGTGGTTGCCTGGGATGGTGGGAAGGGGAGCTTGAGAAGACGTAGGAGGGAAAGATTACAAATGGGCACAAGAAAACCTTTGGGAGTGATTGATCAGTTCCCTATCTTGATAGTGGTGTGCTTTCAAGGGCACCTAATCATGTTAGAATTTATCAAACTGTACACTTTAAATATGCACAGTTTCTTGTACGTCAATTATAGTGCAATAAAGTTATTAAAAAAATTGGGGTTTAAACATATTAAGTAAAATACACAAATCCTGTGAAATAGATCAGTATTATTACTCTGTGAATAACTGATTGAAAATTGTGTGCAGTATAGGTTCACACCTATGGAATAAGTAATTTGGATAAACCTACCCTTTTAGCATGGATCTATACATGTAATGTGTAACCAATGTGTCTTACCAATTTCCAAGTAGAAATATCAATTAAACAATAATTTAGGCTCTATGAAAATCTACCTCAATGGAAAAATCCATAACTAAATTCTAGTTCATCAAAAAACAACTGGGCCTTAAGAGGTCATGGATTATAAAAACTAAAATAACACGTACATATAATTACAGTTGTAATAGTAGCAGTAGAAGTAACACTATTTTCTTATTAAATTTCTCATTTTAAAAAAAATTCCAAAAAACTTAAGCATTTTCCTTCTGAATTAAGAGGATAGATGGGCTTATTCTCATTTAATAGATGTTAAAATTTAAGTTGCCAAAAAAAGACCTTTTTCATATCTTATTTTTTAACTGCTTCTGATAACAAGGATCACAATATGTTTGTAAGTTTGCTTTGCTCAGTGTCATAACTTGGTTTAAAATTCAGTTGAAAGCCCTGGTTTGTCATAGGAGCTCACCAATAAGCATAATAGCCAGTGCTTTTTAAAGATGTTAATTAGAAAAATTACAATAAAATTAATTCACATAGCACTTGTGTTTTTAGGACTTGGGAGAAACATGATGACAGTGAGCAAAGAATTCTAATCAAATTTGGAGACACTCCTATAGAATTATTCTTGGAATTGTTCAGGATTACCAATACATGCTGTTCTCAAATTATGTGTGGCTTAGTAGATACATGAAACCCACCCGGCTCAGAAACGCAAAACTGAATATACAGCAGAGGTGGGTGACATACCTACCATGTCTTTATTCTACTTTTAAGAGAAAATGTAAATTGTTCAATTCCCTCATTCTGTTCCCAGGGAGAATAAAGTAATTAATGCAAGTCAAAGATAAACTCAAGGATACAACTGAGCCTCAAGACAAGGAGAAGCACGGAGTTTGAGGCAGGAGGAGCAAAGAAGACCAAACTCTCTAACTCATGAAGATCTCATCCCTCTATTGCCTAAGGGGTGAGATGGGGAAAAAGGGAAAGGCCTAGAGGAGACTGTTTAGACCCTCTTGGTTGGTGGTCCTGAAGTAAAAGGGGTGCAAGGATTCAGCTCCAGCAAGGGAGATCAAGGGGATTTGCGGGAAAGGCCACAGTGAAATAATAACATGGATATATATGCCATTTCTCCCTCATTCCCAAGCAGGGTGGGGGTAGGTAATTGCCTAAAACCCCAAAAAGATTCCAAGATTGGGGTCTTGGCTTTTAACAACTGATAATCACGTGGGAAGGAATGAGAGAATATCCTTCTAGGATTAATTATTGAAATTCTATTAAGAGCCAGTCCTACCCAAAAAATCTCTGAAGTTTCCTGCTGTGGTGTACCTAGGTATTCTGGTATATTAAGAAATTACGGAATCATGTTTCCATAGCCCTTCTCTAGGCTCAATCGTCCTTTAGATATCTAATGTGTATCCAGGGACACTTCACTGGCCACGAACCACTGAGAATGAAGCCTTGTCGTGGAGAAGGAGCTCAATCAAAGGGTGGTAACCAGGACCAGCCTCCTGGGTGTGGGACCAGTGCATTCGCACAGGCCCTCCTCCCACAACGTGGCTGAAAGCTCTGCTGTTGCTGTCTTGAAATTCTTCATCAGTTTTGAACAAGGGACTCTGCATTTTCATTTTGCATCAGGCGTCAGATTATGTAGCCAGGCCTGAGTGTAACAATGCAATATCTAGATTACAGATCCCTCCCTGTTGGCAAATCTCTTCTGCACCCTACCCCCGGTTACAATATTTTCCTAAAGAGATCGTCATTCAGAGCAACTGCTACTCCCTGACGAACTATGCGTTGTTCCTTACTCACAACTTTAAAATCTTGCAGAGTTCAAAATTATTTAATCCAAAATTTATTTTACATTAAGAAAACAATGCCAGAACTGTAATCCTGTGAGTATAGTTTCATGCAGAATGTTTTTCTTTATATACATCTGCATCCGATCCGCATTCCTTTTCACAGAGTAACTGCTTCTCAACCACAATGACATCCACAAGCCTTCTGCACAGATCCACATGCACAATCTATTCAAAAGTATTTGACTTTTATCTCCATATGTAAAATCATATAGATTTGTGGATCACCCAGGGAAGGGAAGTGAGTACTGCCTGACCAAGCCCTGATTTGTCCCTTCTCAGCTGCCAGTGCCACTGGCAGAGGAACCTCTAACGCCATCTTCTGAGGGACAAGGCCGTAGTGAAATTCTGACCTACCAGGACTTGCTGATGATTCAAGTAAAGCTGAAATCCCAAACACTGAAAAGAGTGACTTTATAAGAAATATATGACTGGGTCCAAGCCATACAATACTGACTTTTCTCCCTATCTTTTGCATTATTTTATTTCCTTTAACTAAGCTAACTTTTCAAGGGTTATGTCTACAGCAGCCTGGGGAACACACACAGCTGTGTCTGTTATGGTGAATTCGATTTTCTGGCTGCAGGAAAAGTTATAAGATCTGTAGACTGCCTCTTTGGAATGAAGAGAGAGCTAAATGTGAATAAATACTGCATTAGAGGCTATGGCAAAAAAGCTAAAGGAAGAAGACTACAAAATTAGAGTATTTGGACACTTCATCCGTATCACACTTTCTACGAGACCCTGATTCAATCATTGCTCAAGTAATTTCAAAAGTACAGGAAAACCCCATCAATTTGGATGCTTTCAACTTAAACTTTATACTAGCAATATGATAGAACTTTGCTCTTACCTTCCTATAGTAGGCATAAAAATGAATAGTATAAAGATGATTATTGAAAAATAAACTATGTTCAAAAATAAGCCATTTTAAGGCACCCTTAGGTGCTTTATAACTCGTGGCTTTATTTTTAAATATTTTTGGAGTTGCACACATACTGCATGCAAGACATCAGGCTAGGCAGGAGCTGGTACTATAAAGAAGCATAAATCTAGGGCCTGTCTTCAGTGAACTTAGAGGCTGGGGGGGTGAAACAGTACAGGTATAAGGAAATACGGTTCTCAATACCGGGTAACTTGAAAAGTGTGGAATGAAGGCAACAGATAATTTGTTCTGCTCGTTAGGGGAGAGCTTCTACTGCATGAAGTGGTCATTGCTCTTACAGAGTTACTGTAAGTCCTTGAAAAATATAACTTTTTCCTTCTTTTAAGTTGTATAATGCAGATTTTCCTCTTTATTGAAACCCTTTCACTCCACCCTTAGTTGTTGAACACCTATGTCAAGGAAGAGATCGTGATCGGTGTTGAAAGGAACATATGGAGGAAGATGCTGTTCCTGACCTCAAGCATTCCGACAGATCCCCAAATGAATGTTTCCCAAGGTAAATGAGGCTACAAAATAGGAAGAGCCTAAGCAGCCTGTTCTGAGCACAGAGACAGTGTACTGTGTTGAGTTCCATCGAAAGTGACATGAGACAAGAGTATATATGTGAGTGGTCTATCTGAGGGGTCACAGAAAGCACAGGAGGGGATCAGGGAAGTGGGGCAAGGAAGCAAGGTAGCCCACAATAAAAGGGGCGTTCCTGAGCAGACTCCTGCTGTGAGTGACTGAGGCTCCATCCTGAGCGCCTGCGGGGCAGCTCTGGGAGACGGAACAGAAAATGCCTCCGTTACCCTCACTGAGGGGCAAGGACAGCTGGACTTTGTCCTCCAGCTTGCTTCATTCATTGATTGAGAGCCACTCCTTGGGAATGAAAAATCCTGGCTCCTGTGGCCTGCCTTGTTCCAGGTACAAGAGGAAAGTGCCCAGGCAGCCGCTCACAGCTGGAAGCCCATTTTGTTGTGGTGTATGGGAATGATGTTCCAGGAGGAAAGGGCAGGGTGCTAATAGTATCTGCTTGACAAGGGGCAAATATGATTCCAGAGATGATTATAAAAGAAGGCTGTCGAAAGAAGTGGTATTTTTTTTTAATTAAAAAAAATTTTTTTTAAAGATTGGCACCTGAGCTAACATCTGTTGCCAATTTTCCTTTTTTTCTTCTTCTTCTTCTTCTTCTTCTCCCGAAAGCCCCCCAGTAAATAGTTTTATATTCTAGTTACAGGTCCTTCCGATTGTGCCATGTGGGTCGCTGCCTCAGCATGGCCTGATGAGCCGTGCCATGTCCACACCCAGGATTCGAACCAGCAAAACGCTGGGCCATCAAAGTGGAGTGCACAAACCTAACCACTCGGCCATGGGGCCGCCCCAAAGTGGTGGTATTTTAGTAAGGCCATACAAGATGGAGGTGGCGATAGAGGAACAGCATGCCAGCAGCTGTGACTATAAGACTAAAGGCACAGAGATGGAGAGGGGTGTGTAGTGGTCACTAAAGACAACCCGGGGTTCACAAGGAAGGAGGGATGGAGGGCAATATGGCTAAAAAGACAAACAGTAATCAGAATGGGAGGGCCTCTTTAAATGTCCTATCCAGCAACTTTAAACTCTCCCCTGTAGGTGTCAAGGAGACTGAATACATGTGATTAGTGGAGTGACATGATTCAATTTTTATTTTAGCAAGCTTGCTCCGGAAATCTTGTCATAGTCTTCAGGATGGTGTGGAGGAGGTGGACTGAGGGCTCTTGTTAGAGTCAAGGTGGGACACAATCAGTGATGGTACAAGGGGATTGACAGTAAGAATACAGAGGGGTAGGGGCAGAAGACACCTTGAGAGAAGAGGCCAGGGCTGGGTACCAGAGAGGAGGATAGAGGGGGAGCAGACAAGTGTCCCACAAATGAAGCCTGGTGACTCTGGGATTGATGTCTTTAACTGAGGTAATAAATTATAGCAGGAAGAGTAGGTTTTATGGTTGGAATTTGGATCTGTTGAATTCAAGGTGGGTTATTAATCTGGAAAGGTTCAGCAGGCAGCTAGAAAGATGTGTCCAGAGCCTCAGTGGAGAGCTGGAGCCAGAGATATACATTTAGGATTCACTGAAATGAACTTCCAAGGAAGAGGATAAAGTGAGACAACTTCAGGTTGGTCTCTCTCAAATATTCAGAATTAGTGATGTTTTCCGGTAAATATAATTTGGAATAATCATTTCAGGATACTCACTAATTAGGATATAGAATTTCCCTTTCCAATTTTTGTTTTAAATATGAGAGTGAAAGGCTTGTGGAGCTATAAAATATAAAGTTTTTTTCTCTTACTGAATATAATTTATTTCTATAGGAATAATATAGGAATTATAAGTGTAAATTGAGGATAAACTACAAATGCATTGTTCAGATCTTTGGGTAATGGATGAAAATACCCGAACCACTATATCCTGACAGCACTGATTGACTGATTCCAGAAATACTCCGACTGTGTTCCAGGAGAGGAGATACTAATTTTAAAGTATAAAATAAAGCAGTCACCCGATTCACTTTTGCCAACTCCTCTAATGTTCTAAATTGGCCACTTACTTCCCTTTCCAAAGGCTGTGTACCTGGTGATCTGCACCTTGAAAGGTCCTGCAGAATATTTCTTGAGCAACTTTAGGCCACCTCTGCTGTTTTCCTCGCTAAAGCTCGAGACAATTAGTGATGAAAACATGTGTTGAAGTTTGTGGAGGTCCAATAAATAACACTACTGTTTTCCTCACTTGGGTTTTGGATCAAAAGACATCAGGCCAATGGAGAACAACATATTGCCTTTATCATCATCATCCTCATCATCATCACCACCACCACCACCATCATAACCATCGTCATTGATAAAGGCCAGGTTAGAAGATGTGGCTTTAGATATGGAACAATGCTGGGCATCCTAGTACTGAACCCCTGAATTACACAGATTTACTCACCAAGTCATGTGCAAAAGTGGACAACCACAGGCCTCCCACGTGGGAACCTACCTTGTAAAACAAACTTCAGGCATGAAAAAGCCAACCAGAAATGATGCTCCCAGCAATTTATTCTCAAAGATAAAAGAGAGGGAATGAGGTAGCACCTCGCATGCCCAGTTCTTTATCTTACACTTACCAAGAAGTTAAATCATTTATTCTTCAGTCACTGATGTACTTGGCTGTCGCATATCCTGAAAACAGGAAGCCATCTGAAAGAGATTCCTCTCTTCTTTGTCACCTCCCTCCCTTCTCTACCACCCACAAACCCTGAGTCCAAGGACTTAAGAAGAGTTGGAAAATAGAATCTAGAGTTAGGAAAATCCTCTGAGATCACTTAGCCTGACCTATAATGTAGGGAGGTGAAGTGATTTGCTCAAGGTCACACAGTTAATTAGCAGAAGATCTTAGGCCAGTATTCCTTAAGTTTAAAGAAAGGATCTGGAAAAACACTTGATTCCATAATTTTGTGCATCACTCAGAGGTGCCTTTGAGTAGACACATCAGGCAGATGGTGATGACTTTTTCAAAGAATCTCTAACCCAGAGAGGAAGCTTAATGAAGCAGCGGACTTGCACATGGCCCTCATTTATCCTGATCTGAGCAATATTTCTGAGGCCACTGGCTGCGTTCCTTCTTCTACTCTTGAAAGACTCAGCCTTTTCTACCCCGGAAATGGCAAAAGACTTATTCTGTCTATTCGTTTCTGTGGAATCACCTCCCAACTAGCACAGAGCCTGACAGATAGTAGGCACTCAATAAATGGGAAATGATGAAGGAATGAATGAATAAGGTTTTCCTGTCATGTGAATGAAGTACAAGATGAAAAATCAGTGCCGTTCCAGTTAAGGCAACAAAAAACTCAACAGAGAAGTGCATCAATTTACTTTCTAAAAATTATCTGAAATGAATCCAAATATTAATAATTATCATTCTAATTGACTTAAGTGGGAGAAGGGAAAGGAAAACTGAGATTAAAGAAACAGCAGGAGAGAGATCTAACTAAGAAAAGTAGTTAGGAAAGCCTCAATATTTATGAGGGACAGTCCTGACAACCCCACAATTCCCCAGACTGACAGGAAACTCTAAGCACTAAACCAGCTTCACTTCTGAGCAAAATGCTTCCCTCCTGAATACCAGCCCCAGAGCATTTGAAGTTTATATTTGTGCCAGGAACTTTGCATTTGCTGTTCCATTTCAACCTTACAACCACTCCAGGAGGTAGGCCTTATAAACTCTGTTACAAACTACCCATGTTACAGACCTTCACAAATGCTAAATTAATAAATACTACATATATGCTGTATACATCTTTCTTTAAGCTTACCTCCTTCTCTCTCCTTGGGCTAAAACTTTTTCTCTTGCTCATTCACACGTCAATCTATTAATTTAAAAAGGATTTATTAAGCAATAGGTGAGATAATTAGTATATATAGAAAATGAACAATTCAGTAATGAAATTAAGAAGACAATTCTATTCAAAATAACATAAGGAAAAAATACTTAGGAATAAATTTAACACAAGAAATGCATGACTTGTACACTGAGAAATTAAAAACTTTGCTAAAGAAGATCTAAATAAATGGAGAGACATTCCATGTTCACAGAAAGAAAGATTTAATATTGTTAAGATGACCTAAGATTCAATGCAATTCTTACCAAAATTCCAAAAGGCTTTTTTTGCAGAAATTGACAAGCAGATCCAGAAATTTATTTGAAAATGCAAAACATCTAGAATAGCCAAAACAATTTTGAAAAAGAACAAGTTGTAGCACTTTCACTTCCCAATTTAAAAACTTACCATAAAGCTATAGTTAACAAGACAGTGTGGTACTGACATAAAGACAGATTTAGATCAAAGGGAAAGAATTGAGAGTCCAGAAATAAATCTTCATATTTATAATCAATTGAGTTTTGACAAAGGTACCAATGCAATTCATTGGGGAAAGGATTCTGTTCAACAAACGGTGTTGGACAACTGAATATACATGCAAAAAATTAACTTAGAGCCTCACCTCACACCATACACAAAAATTAACTCAGAATGGGTCATAGGTTTAAATGTACGAGCTAAAACAACAAAGCTTTGAGAAGAAAATACAGGAGAAAACCTTCAAGATCTTAGGTTAGGCAAAGATTTCTTAGATATGACACTTAAAGCACAGTACATACAAAGAAAGAAAAAGATAAATCGGACCGCATCAAAATTCAAAACTTTTGGGCTTGAAAGTACATTATTAAGAAAGTGAAAAGACAAGCAACAGACTGGGAGAAAATATTTTCAAAACCATATCAGATTAAGGACTTGTATCCAAGATATATAAAGAACTCTTAAAGCTCAATAATAAGACAAAAAAATCAATCAAAAAATAGGCAAAGCCATGAACAGACAGTTCACCAAAGAAGATATATGAATGGCTGGCTAATAGGCACAAGAAAAGATGCTCTACATCATTCTTCCTTAGGGAAATGAAAATTAAAACCACAATGAGATACCATTTTACACCCACTAGAATGGCTAGAAGACAGACAACAACAAAGGATGTGGAGAAATGGGAACCCTCATTCATTGCTGGTGAGAATGCAAATGTTCCAGCGACTTTGGAAAACAATTTGGCAGTTTCTTAAAAAGCTAAACATAAAATTCCCATACAACCCAACAATTCTACTCCTAGGTATCTACCCAAGAGAAATTAACACATGTCCACACAAAGACTTGCACCAGAATGTTCATACCAATAAACGATGGAAACAACCCAAATGTCCATCAACTGGTGAATGGATACATAAAATGCGGTCCATCTATACGATAGAATGCTATTCACCAATAAAGAAACTATGTGATGGATGAACTTCCAAAACATTATGTCAAGTAAAATAAGCCAGACACAAGAGACCACATATTGTGAGATTCCACTTACACAAAATGTCCCAAAAAGGGCAAAAAGAAAGTCGAACAGTAGTTGCCTGGGGCTGGGGGTACAATTTGAGATTCACTGTAAATGAGCATGAGGGATCTTATAAGGGGGGTGAAAATGTTCTGATAGTTGCACCATTTGGTAAAGTTACTAAAAATCATTGAATTGTATACTGGAAATAGGTGAATCTTATACGTAAAATACACCTCAATGAAGTTGCTGAACAAAAACATAAACTAAATTAAAACATAAATCAGTAAAAGCCAATATATCATTTGGTTCTAGATGGAATACACAGCATATACTCAAGCTCCAATTTTAAAGTCATTACTGAAACATTCCTCTTCTTCATGGTCATACAGATCAGGTATCAAGGCCTTCCTTGCTCTTCCTGTGAACTTTACTGCGTGAACTCATTTCTTTATTTTTCCTTCTGAAGCCATCCTACTAATCCAGATTCCTTACTTCTTTACTTTATTTTGTTAGAATTGTAAGTACTTTCCCTAACTCTATTTGCTACCTGTAAATTAAACAGCAGTAATTGCTAGATGAACCCTCCAGTGACACTGGTTTCATCAGGTGGCACTTTCTATCCCCAGACCTCTGCCTGTTCTCCTTGCAGGCAGTATACTGTGCAAAGGATAGCCTTCCCATTTGAAGCCACCTGTTTCCAATTTTATTATTACGGTCCCTTCACTCTATCAGATTGGTTTCCTCAACGTCCCCTGTATTAGTTTCCTGGGGATGCTAACAAATTGTTACAAACTAGTGGCTTAAATCAACAGAAATGTGTTCTCTTACAGTTCTGGAGGCCAGAAGTCCGAAATCAAGGTGTCCACAGGGCTGTGTTCCCTCCTAGGAGTCTAGCAGAGGCTCCTTCATCACTTCTTCCAGCTTCTGCTGTTGCTGGCAAGGCAATCCTTGATGTTCTCTGGTTTAAGCAGACACATCATTCCAATCTCTGCCTCCGTCTTTACATGGCCTGCTTCCCTGTGTGTTCTCCCGTTCTCTTCTCTTCTGAGGACACTTGTCATTAGGCCCACCCTAATCCAGGATGATCTCTGATCTGAGTCAAGCTCACAAAGCTGCTACTGATCAGAACACCCCATATCAGTTTCTCCTTTTTCTGAACTCCCATAGCACTCCCTGTTCCCTTCCTTGCTGCATTGTTTATGGTCATGTTTGTAGGTGCTGTTTGCCAACCAGATTTTAATCTCCGGCAAGAGGATCTCAAACTCTACAGCAGTGGTCTCAGCTTGGGTTGCTATTGGAATCATCTGGGGATCTTTAAAAAGACTCTCTTATTTGTGTCCTACCCCTAGAGGTTCTAATTTAACTGGGCTGGGCGGGGGATGTCCCAGGTACAGGTATTTTTTAGAAGCTTCTTTATTTCATTCTAATGTGCAGCCAAGATTGGGAACCCACTGTTTTAGAGTTTGTTCTCAACAGAGGGTGCTAAAATTGGTTCTCAGAGTACGAAGTGGGCACAAAAATCTTAGATATCACAATGGTTTGTCATCCTTGAAAGGGCCAAAGTATGGAAACAGATATATAGTATACATCTATGGTACTAAAATTTCATGGGGGGGCAATTAGGAGAAACATGCCTAGAACGGCTTCTTGGAGGAGCAATAGTGAAAAATATATGGAGTAACACTGCTCTAAAGTGTATCCCAATCACCTGTGGAGCTTGATAAACCGCACGTGCCCAACCTCCCAGAGATTCTGATTCAGGAGCTTGGGCTGTGGGCCAGAATTCCGTCTATTGAACAACTAACATTTATTGCATGCTTACCATAAACCAAGTACTCTCCTGAGCACACCCATGCAGCATCTTCACTTTACAGGTGAAGAAACAGAGGCACAGAGAGCAACTTGCCCAAAGTCACTCAGCTGTAAGGGCCAGAGAAAAGATTTGAACCCCGGCATCAGTGCTCCCCTACTTAACCTCTAATCATATGACCTCAACTACCAGAGCTCGTGCTGGAGGGCAGGAAATATGCCTCATGGTTCTCTTCTATTCCATTCCACAGGAGCAGAATGTTTCACATGTTGAAGGGGCCAAAGAGCACTTGTTGAGTTAATGATCATGACACTAATAGATTCCGTGGCTGACTCGGGTAGTTACCGTGAAACTGGTTAAATGGGCAAGGATGAAGAAGTGTTTGTCCTTAGTCTGAGAGGTTTAGGTAATATCTGTGAAATCTCCAGTATATTATGACTGTTAACACAGGGTTAAACCAACAAAAATCTCAAAATGTTCATTGCTCATTGTTCCAAAAGCCACTTGATGGTTGAGATTCCTTTAGAACAGAGGTTGTTAACTTTTCTTAAGTTCCATGGACTCCTTTGGCAATCATATGTGATGTCACATAACATACATTTAGAAAATTATTCTGAGAAAGGGTGAAGTCTATGTTTCTAAATGTATGTAATGGAGTTATGAGATTACAAAGGCCACCAACTCTATTGAATTATAGTTATCAAAATATGTTTTTAAATGTGTGATAGGGTAATAAGTGTTTCCCTATTAACATTTTTAAAAAGAGCCAGTGACAAGTCTAAAAACAACTGCAATTTGAAGTTGCGATGAGTGTCAATGATAGTTCAAGTTATCCATAACAACTCGAAACGTGATACAGAAATATCTGTGATTTCTATTGGTGACAGCCTCACAGGTACAGCTAATACTGAAGTGATTTGTTGCCAAATGCATAGTAGAAAGAAATACTAATTCTCAGTTAAACAATAGTGAAAATGAAGACATAAACGTTTCCCCCTCCATAGTCCCTTGGGTGGACCCATGGACCCCAGATTAAAACACCTGCTGTGGAACTGCCAGAGCCTAGCCCTATCTGCCTCATCCTGCCCAGCTCGGCCCATCTGGACTGATGGAAGCTCGTAGACCAGCTCCATCACTGTCAACCTCTTCCGGCCAGAGATATTTTTCCAGAAGTTCAGGACATATTTCTTTGATGCCGCAGCAGCCTTGGACACAGCACCCCTTCTAATGACAAGAATGGAGCAGTGTTGTGCGGAAGGATTAGTTGAAAAGCATTTCTGGAAAGCAGCCTTTATCTTTGCTTACCAATCAACTGGGGAATCTAGAAAAAAATGCAGATTCCTGGACACTCCCTCCCCCACCCCACAACATATGCACCTCTCTCCTCTCCCTTCTCTCTCTCTCTTTCTCACACACACACACACGCGCGCGCGCACACACACATGTCCCTCAGAGCTTCTAATTCAGTGGGTTTAGGGTTGGGCCCAGGTATCTGCATTTTAAAGGGTCAGGCCAGGTGATCAAGCCATTGCTATCAGGTGCATTAGCCTAGAGTCCAGCTTACCAGAGACCTCTTTTGGGAGCAATTTTTGTTTCCAAATGGAAGAGAAGGAAGAAAGCAGGGACCCTTTCAGAGCACTTCCCAACAGCTGCCAGGCCAGCCCTCAGGTGGCTATTGGCCGCCTAACTCTAAGGGTTCATCATCAGGGCAGAGCAGCCTACAGTTCCCATCAGAAGTAAAATCTCGTGGCTAAATTATCCTCTTTTGCGAAAAGGAAATGTTCTTCCTCCTTTTCTCTCCACCTCCCCTGTTTTCCCCCGGGGGATGCTGCAAAGACAGAAAGGAGTAAATACATGATTCGCAGAGAGGCTTGACCTCTTAACAAAGGTGCCGAATAAATCCTGGGTGTTTCCCAAAGCCCCCTACTTTGGAGCACACAGCGTGAGGACTTCTCAGACTCAGAGGCCTGCTGTTCCAGTGTACAGGGTAGCTCCTTTGTCTTATCTGCAATAACTTTATCTGCAATCTGGAAGATAACTTCAGACTGTGTTAAGAGAACAATGATATAAACCTCTCTCTATCATTCGACCCTTGACCTTTTTCTGGAAGAAACACAAGAGGGAGGTCTGTGGCTCGCTGATCTTTTTATATCTTTATCCTCACCAGTCAAGACTTTATTAGAAACTTAACTAAAGCCGCCTAGACTCTATCTGGCACACAGGTGGTGAGATTCTGCATTCAAGACTGAATGAATCTAAACTGACAGGTAAATCGTAGTTTTGTATGTGAACAAAGAAGCAAAAGATTTTCCTAATATATTAAACACATCTTTTACATATAACATTATGCTAAATTATATTTATCAGCAATTACAGTGTGATTTAGTTTTCCCCCTCTTGCTGTAGGGCTATTTATAGCTCCTGGCAGTTAATTTATCAGTTTTAGATTTTTAACAGCTTACTATTTAATAGGTGGTTGTTCAGTGAAATATATAGAATTTATGCATTTCTCTCCAGTGTTCCATCCACCTCTCACAAGCAACAATAGCACTTATTACTAACTTTTGGTTTCTGCCCCCCCCCCCCCCCGCCGATATCTCTCCAGTGCTTACAACAAAGTCTGACATAGACAATATTTGTTGAATCAATTCTGAGCTAGGCACTGTATTTACTACTTTACTATAGTTAATCTCATTTAATCTGATTAATTAAATATTCCTCATTAAATTCTATGAGGCTAATTAGAATTATTATCACATCTCGCTTGATAAACTAAAAAACATGCCTGAAAAACACTGAATGAATTTCCAAAAGAATCACTGGGAAAACTAACACTAAAACTGAAGTTGCTTAGGCCCACGGGTTTCTAATTGTTCAGTCCAGGGGTGAGCCAGCTATGGCCAGAGGCCAAATCTGGCCCACTGCCTGTTTTATTGGAACACAACTCACCCATTTACAACTCAGAAAGCTGATCTGAAATAAAGAATATTACGAACTCCAAATCCTTATTTCCTAAACCTCAACAAAGAATAAACATGTTAAAAATATTTGGCTATCTTGGTATGTTGACAGTATTTTAATAAATAAATTGTATTTATATTTGTCAGATTAACCAGATCTCTAAACATTAAAACATATGGGCGTTCACTAATTTATTTTTCACTCTCTGTCCTGATGTTCAAGGACCATTTAATTGTAAGAAACAGAAGCATACTGGAGAAAGCAGAAGTGAAGACCAGATCCAGGGAGACTCCAGAGTCCAAGGGCAGGAAGAAAGGCCTCGCCTCACAGCTGAAATGGACTCAGAACTAGGAAGACATCAGAGCCCATGGCCGCTTATTTCTCCAACTCTCCCTCTTTCCAAAACCACATCCTCTGTCATCTTAATGCTCTCTGTTTATCAAAAACACATGGCCCACAATGAATGCCCCTCCATGGTGGCCTCAGTTGCTATATGACCGTATATGTCTAGATTTTGTGGCCATTAATACAGTCTCTGGGTCAAACTCTTTGTTCAAGTATCTAATGCACTATTGCTGGGGGAATATGTGATATTGAGATCTGTCTCTTCCATGTTATGGAGGGTCAAATTCTCCAAGAAGGCTGTATGGAGGAGAATAAATGATTGTCATCACTAACATGCCCTATTAAAATGATTCTCAATGTGATGGAGACGGGTGTCTATCCTTCAGATTGCAGTATAACACTGTAAAAAACCACCACTACTCATAGGAGTATATCATGTCCTTTAGTTTTGTTTGTCTGGATAAAAGGGAGAAAATCATGCTCTAGTACGATTTATAATAATATACGATGTTATGGAGAAAAAGCTTTGTTATTTGCAGAAATATTTTATTTGGAACTAATGCAAATATATGATAAATGTTGTTCCTTGAAATATTTAGTTTAGGATATATTGTTAAACAACAACTGATAATTAAATGGAATTATTGAGATGATAATTTGCGTTACTTTGATGTGCTGTAAATGTCACATTTCTTTTGGCTCCTTAATCTGAGCTACATATTTGCTTGCCTTCTGTGTATTTCTTGTAATATTTATGCTTAGCGACACAGGAGTACCAATAAGTACCACAATATTATAGGCCTATCCAACAGCAGAATGTCTAGCCTATTGGTAGACTTTAATGATATTATCATGTCTCTGTCCCAGTACACCTTGTAGCAATTTTCCAACACATTTCTAGGATTACATTTATAATGCAGTATTAATCCATTTGCAAAATCACATCTGAGGTCATAACATTGACCTGCAAAATTAACAGTATACTCGTGCTGTTCATCCAGCCGCTAAGTATAACCTCCAATTATTTTATAATTGTTTTGATGAGTGTAGTTTCTTTTGTACATGAAAATAATAATCCTTTCTCAGCTGAACTTACCCTTGGATTGTTTCCCCTTGTGAAAAAAAGTCTCACATTTATAAATCAGTTGATCCAGATTGGTGGTATTTTCCAAGAACAAAGTACAGTGTCTTTCTCTATAAAATTCTAGTTTACTCTATGAGTGAGAATGTGATTTGGAGCTATTGTCATGTGTCTGTGCATCAAGTCACATTTTCTGAGTGTCCATAATATTCAAAGCAGTGTTCTAGAGGTGTAGGTTCCAAAAGAATAAGATAGTCACTGTCCTCAAAGAGCTTCTACTTGTTAGGGAACAGTCACTGAAACATTAAACCTGAGTAATTATGACATGTGTTATAAAAGACAAGAGGGATGAATAAATGCCATGGGAGAACAGAAAAAGACGTTATTAATAATTCTGGGAGTGACACAAGAAAAACTGCATACGACATGACCTTTGAGTTTGGCTTTGAAGGAAGAAAGATAAATTCAGGTGAAAGACAACAACATGAGAAAGTATGGTGAAGTGAGGCAAAATAATTAGGTCAGAAAAAAGACTGCGTCTAGGATGGCTGCAATATTTTAGGGAAAGAGGTGAGAAATAAGGCTGGATAAATAAGATGGGACCATGGTATAAAAAGCCTTGCTTGCCGCTCTAGGGCATTCAAATGGATCATAAAGACAATGGAAAGCCATTGAAAGTTTTGAATTTGGGGATTTACAAAATCGTGTTTATGTTTTAGAAAGATAATGTGTGTGACAGTGTGGAGGATTGACCAAATTGCAGTGATTTCCATGAGTATTCATTTAGTATCATTCTAGTTTCCCTCATTCTGTAATATAGATATTTATCCACTTATTAATTTAACAACTCTCATGTGCCAAGAATCCTATTTTGAGTTATCATGACCAAGTATATATTATTACCATTGATTAACTAATGGTTCATTCCTTTCAACTTCAAGAAACCCCAATATTCTTAGATTTCCCTGATACTAATCTATAAATGTGACTTTCAATAGTAGTTAAGCCTCATTTACATCAAGTTTGCTTCTTGCCATTTATAATTATGCAATATGGAGGTATATGTCATTGTTCAAACTACTTCAAAACTTTCAAAAAGAGGAACAAACACAAATTACCAATATAAAGAATGAAAGAGGAAACATCACTACAGATCTTACAGATATTAAGAAGATAAGGAAAAATTATCAACAAATTTATGCCTGCCAATAATTCCAACAACTTATCTGAAGTGAACATAATCCTTAAGAGGTACAAATGATCAAAACTAACAAAAGAAGAAACAGAAAATATGAATCATCCTATATCTATTAAATAGCTAAAATTCCATAATCTAAAAGTATTCTCATAAAGAAACCTCCAGGTCCAGATGGCTTCACTGGTGAATTATACCGAATATTTAAAAATTAATAACAAACTTACACAAACTCTTCAAGAAAATAAAGGAGGAAGAGGGGATGCTTCCCAACTTATTTTATGAGGAAAGCATTACTATGACACCAAAATCAGATAGAAATATTACAAGAAAACTGCAGACCAATATCCCTACAGACTTAAAAGTTCCCAATAAAATATTAGCAAGTTGAATCCAGCCATGAACAAAAAGGGTATTACATCATGACAAAGTGGGGTTTTATCCCAGAAACATGAGTTTGGTTTAATACTCAAATTATTTTAAAAGTTTAAAAGCTGAGATTTAGAACTAACATAAAACTTCAATAAGCATACATGGGGTAAATGACTCACAGAGGGATGATAATCCTCATAACTGATGTCTTATTTTCTTTTAGCTCAATGGACTCAGACCGAGTCAGATGCACAGAGATGGCTGTGCAACCCAGGTCTAAGAGAGTCTGTGTGTGATATACTCGTGGCCACATGATTGGTTTATATGTGGGTCCAATCAGAGCGAAGTCTAAGACTTCTGATTGTTAGATGAGCAAAGAGAAGTTCTCTCTTACTCTGGAATCAGAGTCATACATATGTTATCTCTAGAACTGCTCCAGCCATTTTGTTATAAGAATGAAGCTAACGTACTAGGAAGGCCAGTGAAACAATCATAAAAAGAAAATATACAGGCAAAGCCAAGGTCAAACCATTTATAAAGACATTTATACATCTGAATTTTTTCATAAAGGTCAAATAATTCCAATCTTAATTGGACTATTTTTTTTATTAGCTAAGTAATAAATAACCATAGAAGAAAAATCTGAAAATACAGACAAACCCACTCTATTTCCATTACTTTTGTATGTACTGTAGAAATTTGACCATAACATTTAATTTACAAATTCTAAAATTAATCAATATCTGTATCATCCTCCTGAACAACACAAGGTCACTTGAACACTTTAACTCTGATAATGTCTTAGAATTTATAGCTATGGACTTTTGGTATATCTGTCTTTCAGCCCCTAAAAGTTATTTTTTTACAGCGTTTGCTAAGATTTACCCATATTTTTATATTTTGTTTTATCATCTCTTCTTGAATCTCAAGCCATCGATTTGGAATCATTTCCTTACATCTGAAGCACATATGTTTGAATTTCGTTAGGTTATGGATTGTTGATTGCAAACTCTCTCAGTTTTTGTTTGTCTGAAATGTCTTCATTTTCCCATTGTTTTAAAAATATTTTTTGATAGGCATGCACTTCCAGGGTGAGAGTTATTTTCTTTCAGCACATTAAAACTACTCCACTTTTTTTGTCTTCCATGGTGGTTCTCAGTTTATCTTTTCTTGGTAATCTGTTTTTTCCTTTAGGAGTTTCCATGCGACTGCTGTTCTACACTTATCTACAAGGTGGCTGGATGTGGATTTCTAAAAAAATTTATCCTGTTTGGGAATTGATGTGCATTTTGAATTTTTGGATATATGGTTTTCATTAGTTCTGGAAAGTTCTCTACCACTAACTTTTGTAATATTGCCACTACCCCATTCTACCTCGCATCTCTTTCTGGAATTCCAATTTCATGTATGTGAAGTCTTCTCACTCTGTCACTCATGTCTCAATGTCTCTTCACATTTTCTGCCTCTCTATGTCTATACTACATTCTGCATGATTTTCAGTACTGTCTTCCAGTTCACTAATTCTGACTTCAGCAGTGTCTAATCTCCTTTTAAACCAACTTATTAAATTTTTTTCAAGTATTATACTTTTCATTTCCAGAGGTTCTACGTGATTAATTTTCAAATTATCTTGGTCATCTTTGATTTGTTTAAACATATTAAAATACCAATTGTGTTGATAATTCAAATAGTTAAAGCTTTTGTGGGTTTATTGATTTTGCTGGTTCTTGCTCATTGCAGCCATGCTTCCTTGTGTATTTCGTGATTTTTGATGGTGACCTAGTAATTCTTGGGATTTATCTGTAGGACTTTTTTGATGTCTGGATTGAAGTCACCTTCCTTCTGAGAGGATTTGTGTTTACTTTTTCTAAAGCCTAGAGCAACACTACTAATGTGATATCACTTTAAACTTAATATTCATCTTGAAGTTTTCCAGACCATGTGGGTGGTGTGAATTCAGGCTGGAATCGCTTGAGGTTGGCCTGTGGTTATGAATTCTGAGGAGAGAATTTCCTCCTTCAACCAGTGCCAAAGTTTAAACCCTGCAATTTTCCTTGCAATCCCCTTAGGAAGTGAGGAGTAAGGTGGGTTTATTTCACTGTCACACTGAATAAGTGTACATATTCACTGTCAGTGTCTAATTTACTTTAACACTGAGTATTCTGCATCCTAGTGAAATGTGTGAGCCTCAAAATTAGACCCCCCAATTTGAGAGGACCTTGGAATTAATCTTTTGTCTCTTGTACTCCTCGAGACTCAAAAAGTGAAGTTCAAGTTCAAAAGATTTGACAATTGCCAAATTGCCAATTACCAAAGTGAGAGACATTTTCCGTGTTCAAATTCATGCTTTCACTTAGTTTTGGCGTCTATGTATTCCACACTTTCTTGCCATCTCACTGATGTATTTAAACACAAGTTTCTTATCTTTTTAATTCAAGATATTTAGGGTTTTTAAAATTTGTTTCACAGTGGGAGTGTCAGTCGGTATCTAGTCCATCATGCTGCCAGATATGGAAGTCCTCTTTACGTGTCTTCTCTCATGCTATTCCATTAGCTGGAAGACTTTCTTTTCGTACTTAGTCAGTTTCAAATTTATTGCCTCAGTTTCAAATTCACTCTTCATTGCCTGCTGTGCAAAAATGCAGCTGGACCTTTTGAATTGTTTTTATTTGCCAACTGACAAAATGCTAAACTTTGTCAATAGAGGGCGATGGAGAAACATTGGGGGATGAAGGGGTTTTCCTTCCTGTTCCTGGTGGGCTCCTTCAGCAGGATTTTGCAGCATGTGCAGCTTCTCCAGCACCAGGCTCCTGGAGCACTCACAACTTCTCTTGCCTGGCTCCTGTAGTGCACATGGTTTCCCCACACCCACCTCCTGCAGTGTGGGCAGCTTTGCCAGAACCAGCCTCCTGCAGCTCAAGCAGCAACCCCAGTACAGAGCAGTCAGCAGCCAGGAACAGCCAGCAGCTTTCCCCAGCACCTGCTTGGGCTGTTTCCTAGCAGAGTGCCTTCAGTGAGACAGCTCTCCTCCTGCACCCCAGAGAATATATTTCCAGGACTTCCTTCATAGCAACTTCTCTGCCTTTCAGCGAGTCATGGGTGTAAAATTTTTTGGGTCTCAGACCTGGGGTGGAGGGGAGAAAGAGCTCTTCTTTTGGTATATGGGTAGGATTCAGTAGTGGCTGATCCTTACATATGCTATTTCTGTATTCTTTAGAGACCTCTTTACTTCTTACTAGCCAATCCTTCCTCACTCAGATCCCTTGTTTCTTTTTTTGTATTTTGAGGAAGATTAACCCTCAGCTAACTACTGCCAGTCCTCCTCTTTTTGCTGAGGAAGCCTGGCTCTGAGCTAACATCCGTGTCCATCTTCCTCTAGTTTATACGTGGGACGCCTACCACAGCATGGCTGCCAAGCAGTGCCATGTCCGCACCCGGGATCCGGACAACCAAACCCCGGGCCACCGAGAAGCGGAACGTGCGAACTTAACCGCTGCGCCACCGGGCCGGCCCCCAGATCCCTTCTTTCTTTATGTTAAACTTTCCCTGTCCAATTCACTGTATGGTTTTTTCTGCTGATTTGACCCTGACTGATGAACATGCCTTGTCTGGTAATCTCCTCCTTCCTTATCAAGATTCAGCTCAGCCAACATTACCCTTCTGGTTCAGGGGTATAGAATGAATCATATGAAAATGTCATTGTGGTAGGTCAAAAATAGTTGAATATTGGCAATTTCAAGTGGTTCAAACTAATATTTTCTCTGGAGTTCCCACTGTATACCTCTGCCAGCATTTATCCACTAATTGAAAAATATCAATTTTTTTATATAATGTCACCCACTATAAGAATGCACACTCTTGGGGACAATTTTTAATCTTTTGTTCCTAATGCCTAAATGCCTAATCCAATTCACAGTAATTGCTATATTCTCAAAAAATATGCTTGTTGAATAAACTGAATACTGGTAAATCATTTATTCTCTCTAATCTTCAATTTCTTCTTCTTCTAACTGGAATCATTAACACCTGCTCTATTTAATTCAGAAGTTCTTAAAATGGACTAAATGAATATTTGTTCCTACTTAGTACAACTGAAGGTAGATCATGCTACTAAATGTGTTATGTGGGAAAAATAATTGAAGAATTACTCAATAATAACATTTTATTTTTCAAATATTATAATCAATTATAGAATTGTTTAAAGAACACAAAAAGTTAAAGAAAATAAACATTATTCAAAGTTCTACTAACAAACGTAAAACAATATTTTCATGTAGTTATTTCTAGTACTTTTTCCCTGAACATTTTTAAAACTAAAATTAAGAAAAAACTCTATTATAGTTTCTAATCCTCCTTTTTTTTTTTTTTTTTTTGCTGAGGAAGATTAACCCTGAGCTAACATCTGTTACCAATCTTCCCCTTTATTTGCTTGGGGAAGATTAGCCCTGAGCTAAAATAACATCTGTGCCAATCTTCCTCCACTTTATATGTGGGTCGCCCCCATGGCATGGCTGATGAGTGGCACAGGTCCACGACTGGGATCTGAACTTGTGAACCCAGGCCACTGAAGCAGAGTTCACCAAACTTAACTACTACACCATGGGGCCAGCCCCATTAAGTAACTTTTTTCTTTTGGCGAGGAAGATTGGCCCTGAGCCAACATCTGTTGCCAATCCTCCTCTTTTTGTTTGAGGAAGATTGTCACTGAGCTAACATCTGTGCCAATCTTCCTCTATTTTTTGTGGGATGCTGCCATGTGGCTTGAGTGGTGCTAGGTCCACGCCCAGGATCTGAACCTGTGAACCCTGGGACACTGAACCAGAGTGCATGAACTTAACCACTAAGCCACTGGGCCAGCCCCAACCCACTAAATACCTTTTTAAAAACATGTTTTTATTGGCTGAGTAATATTTTATCATATGTATAAAACCATCAATAATTTATCAAGTTATTTGAATAGTTGTGATGTTTTAATTTTTTTGCAATTAAAAGAGTATTATAATAAACATTCTTACAAATATTTATGCACATTTCTCCTTGTTTCCTTAAAAGAAATTAGTGGGAGGACATGCTAGATCAAAGCATGCAAATATTTCTATGGTTTTTTGAAACTATTGCCAAATTTCCTTCCAAAAACTATGCATTAATTTGCACTCCAATATAAGAATAGCATTTCAACACATACTCAGCAACAAAATGGTTTGGAAAAAAATTGCCAATTTAGTTGTTGAAAATACTATTTACTTACATATGTATGTCTTTTATTTTTAGTAATTGTTGTACATGTTTTCATGTTACTTCCTTTTGATGTTAAGTATCTTTTTTTATGCATTCTGCTTTTCTAAAAATTGGGATGAACATATTCTTTTACTTTTTTATTTACATATTTTTAATTTTTTAAAGTTGTTTATATATTATGGCTATTAATCAATTTTTCATTTATTTTGAAAATGTTTTTCCTTATCATTTTCATTTTGGTTAGGATAGGTTTGTGAAATTTTAAGTTTTTATAGACAAGTATCTTGTACTGGTATGTTATGCTATGTATTGAATATGCAATCAACTTTTTTCTTAGTGATTCTTGCACTAATTTTATGTTAAGAGGGTACCTCCCCTTAACATCCTGACATCAGAGAGTCACCTCTATTCTATCCTTTTCTATCCAGTCCTGGCTGTTTTATTATTTCAGTTTTAGTGTATCGCATAAGGCAGAGTGTGACTTACTTTTTCCAAAAATATAATAACATACTCGCTATTTGATAATCTGAAAGGTAACCTTAATATATTTACAAAATCTGTGGAAAATACCAGGCATTTTTGGGGGGTGGAGATTTGGAGGAGCTGAGCTATGTGCTTGAAAAAGAAGTAATAATAAATATGGTTCTGCTTTATTTGTTGTATGATTTTCTGACAAAATGTATAGTGTCCATAATGACCTTGCCCTTACAGGTCTTTTATTATTTACGATTTTCATTAAAGAGATCGTTCTTCTCAACATGTGAGTGAATCGTGTTTGCTAATATTAATTTTCCTGGCTTAGAGATGGTAGGCATGTTAATAGCAAACGGTCTTCTGAATTTGAAATACTGTCTTTGCTGAAGGGGTGTGTGTGCGTGTGCATGTGTGCGCATGCATGTGAGTTTTGTTAGTGAAATATCTGGTGGCCCTTCCGGTGGAGCCGAAGGAAATAAATGGTATCTTTATAAAGTGTCCCTCCCTATCCCATTCTTCTGGCTTCCAGTACATTCTACTTGGCTTGCTTGCCACAACTGATGACCCTCTTGCATTTTTATCCTCTCAACAGCATCTTAGACATCCACAGTCCTCGGGTTGGGTGGTATGAGGACTAAGGAAGTTTCTGGGGTGTTCTGCTTAGGTATGACGCATACTTTCACGGAATGTATTAGAATTCCCCAAGAGATTTTGGATCCCACTCCCCTTTTCTCATTGGAGTTTGCTATACATTTCCCACGGGCAACTCAAAATAATTATCCTCAAGTCTCCTTGGAAATATAAAATGGATCAATCAACATTCTGGTTGAAAATAACAAACCCTCACTCTGGCTAATTTACTCAGAAAAAATGACCTTAACTTTAAAAAATACTGAGTAGCTCATGGAATTTGCAAGAGGCCTGGAGAGCCAGGAGTAGAGGCTATCCTGCCATGCATGGCACCCTAAAACACTCTGCAGAACCAGCCTTAGGAGGTGGCTACCACTGCAGCCGCCACCACAGCATCACCACGATGGAGTCTGAGGAGTCCCTACTGCTTCACATCCTGACTCTGACTCAGAGTCCAGAGTGGGTATATCTCATTGGTGGACTTTATGACGTTGCTGCAAGGGAGGCTGGGAAAGTGAGTTAGTTGCTGGTATTTTCAGCGCCTGTGACAAGGGTTGCCCATTTTATGAGGAAGGAGTTCAGATGCTGGGTAGACATAAAGAACGTCAAATGTCCATCCTCTAGCCTGGTGCAGATGAACACCCAGTGATTTTACAAGAATATGGACATTAGGTGACCAGAAGTTCTCAAAGGGATTGATAGTATCTCCATACACCTCCTTAAGCTTCTTATTTAACAAATATTTACTAATAGAAATCTACCATGTGCAAGGCATGATACAATGTATAAGAAATTCTTGCTGTCCTCAGGAGACTACAATCTAGTTGTGGAAGCAAGACTTATATTAAGATTTTAAAAGGTTGAGTTAATTAAAACACAAGGGCAATGCAAAGTAATGCAAAACTGTTGTCTTAGTTTTGGTTTCTCTCAAAGCAGAACCTGAGGCAAGGACTTGGGTCAGGCAGTCTATTTTGGACTTGGTCCCAGGAAGCAGGAGTGAGGGAGAAGGGAAAATGCATGAGAAAAAGAGGAAAAGCCAATATAACAGTGCCATTTAGAGGTCATTGTGTAGACAATGGGAACTTATTTCTGCCCGGATCTCTAAAAAGCATACAGAATAGAAATGTCAGGTGAAAGTATTTATCCACTGGTTCCCACACCCCACTGATGAAGGGTTTTCCCCAGGAATGATAACCCTCCCACACTTCCAGTCTGGGCTTGTCCACAGCATGAGCTCCCTCGTATTGGAGAAAGCCCTGCGAGCAAGCGCACTCGAGGAGAGTGAGGTGGGATGCCCACCGAGTGAGAGGAGACTGAGCTTGCAGGGGCCCTTCCACAGAGCTGCAGCTGACATCAGAGGTGGATCAAAGGGATGCGACAAGGGCACTAGAGGTGCTTGTTACAACTGTCAACCTACAGAAACACTACTGGGGGTGATGCATTCAAACAAGCACAAGGTCACTGCAGGCTGGAGTGTTTGGGGAGACTTCCTTAAGGAGGCTGGACTCCAGCTGAGCCTGGAAAGCACTGACAGAATTTCTCACGCCAGAAATTTTGCAACCTATCAGGATCTGGAGTTTTCCAAAGTCTGTCTGTGCTGAAGGCAGCAGTTATATATTCCTGTGCATTGTGCCTCTGTGATTCAGTCTATACTCTATTTCTCTTCTTGCAGGAACATTACATTGAGGTTATGGCAAGTCAGGCATCTTTCAAATGCTTGCCCGGGCTTTGACGCCAAAAAATATTCCCCCTGTTCAAGTGATTTTAGAGTACCAGAAATTCTCATACGGTTAATAGTGGTTATTTTAAAAGACCTTTGAACAAAAATAGTCAACGATGGTTTATCTTAATGATAATTCTGATAAAATAAGCTATTACTACTGAGTAAAATAGGTGACATTTTTCCCTCTGATTTTCATAGCCTCGCTTATAAGTCGTCTGTAAAGTAAAAATAAAGACATTTCTTTATATTCAAGAGCCTGTAATTATATCAAAGTATGTATATTTAAAAAATGTTTATAATCTTAAAGTAAAATCTGGGTCTATGAAGAATCATATTTTTTCATTCACTTCATTTTATTGCTGTCAATACAATCTACTCATTCTATCAGAAGAAGTAAAACTCCACTTCTCTTAAAATTTATATGATATAGACTTTACCTAAACCCACCTTGCATACTCCCCAATTATTTCAAAGCCAAGTGTTTTCAGACTTTACAGCTGCTTCTAGCATAAGGCTATTTGCTTGTCTCTTCCTGCTCTCACACTCGCTCACTCTTGCTGAATGGGATTCCTTATTCCTCACTCCTCTTCTCCTGAGAACAATCTCTCTGTGGACAACCGCTAACCTGCCCTAAGTTGCTGATACCATAGAAAGGCATAGAAACATGGATAAACCTCCCATGCCCCCTAACCCCATTCATTCTGCTTCTTTTCTGGGGTCGGTGATGGCCCCATGTAATGGCCCTGTGCTCTTCCACCCCCACCTCCCTGCTGTTACATCACCTCAGGGGACAGCTATTCCCACCAGAGACAACAGCTTACATTTCAGAGGGCCTTTTAAAATACCCTCTGCTTTCCTTGGCTCCCCCAACTTTTGACAATTTCCTCAGTAAAATCCCTACTTCTTTGCTCGGTTAACTGAGATCATGTTCTGGAATGCTGTTGGTAAACTATAAAGCAGTGCACAAAGCCAGTTTACTGTTATCATTGATGATCTCCCCAAATAACCCAAGTCAGGCCCGATGAATACCGCCTGTGATAAGTGTTTTAAAAAACGGAGAACAGTGCAAAATTTCATATATAAATTTTCCTTTCTCATTCCAAAAGTATGTAATATTCCATAAAAATGGAAAATAAAAATGTACCCAAATCTGACCATCCAAAATTAGCCATTTTTTTCTTCCTGTCTTTTTATCTATGCCTATTTTCTTACAGATGTGGTCATATTATACCTACGATTTTGTAGCCTGCCCTTTTCAGTTAACATTATAGTAGAAAAACTTTTAATGTTATTATATTCTCCATAACATCCTATAAAATGAAATATTTTATTGAAATTTTACACAACAAAAATGCCAGCACCATTAACCTCCTAAACCTTTGAAAGTGTTCAGAAGTTCCCTTTAAAATATCCATAAATTTTTCCACCTATCCCCTCTAATTAAACTTGCCTTTACTCAACTCACTATTAAAAATAAATACATGCACGTTAAATAGGCTAATTGTATGGTATATAAATTATATCTCAATAAAGCTGTTATTAAAAAATATTATAATTAAAAATAAATACAAATCTATTTCCCCCTAAATGTGATTACACTTTTAATTACTTGATAGTATGGCAGGATGATTTATTGAAATACTAATTTGTATTTTGGCCTGTGCATTTTTCTCTGCCCTCAGCCTCAGATGTTAGCCTAAGATTTTGTATTTCCTTTCTTCAGAGTATTTGCATGGCCAAGGAGAAGCCACATGAAGCAAATTCTCCTTCCAACTTGGATAAAAATCTAAAACTCATTGAAGAGTTTATGCAAGGTGCCCCAGAGAGGGCAGGGAGAAAGGGAAGACCCTTTGAAAGAGCAAGAGGGGAAAAGAAGGGCTGTTCTAGCTTGGAGAGAGAGCAGAGGGAGAGAGAGCACAGAACACTGCGGCAGGTGGCCCTGAATTGGGGTACCTGCCAGGGCCAGGTCCCAGGCACAGATATAACCAGCCTCACCCAGCAGTGTCACCGAAGCATCAGAACCCTTGAGACAAAAGGTCCTCATTGGCTGTCACAGGTTCCAGTGGAAATAGGGTTGATCCTGGGGTAACCAGACTGGCTTCCCAGGAGTTTTGTGACTGCAAGAGAATCTGGCAATTTTACATGAACCCTTGCTTGCAGGATAGGGGGTCCCAGCAATCACAGCCTGAATGAACCTTTTGCCAGAATGGAGCCCAGTGATGAAGGCTCAGGTTTAAACTGGTTTACGGGACAAGAAATGCAATTGCTTTTACTAAGGACATTCATATTTGCTAGTAGTACCGGAACCATACAGATTGCAATTATTTTCTAAACATTACCTCATATATGATGTTACCAGTCCAGTTTTTAAGTGAAGGATTTTTCCCTTCACACTAGATAGACTGCTCTATTTTAAACCTGGAAGGGAACTTGTAGATCTAGTCCCTTCTCATTTTACAGACGAAACATTGGACCCTGCAGGCTAGGTGAGTCCCCCAGAGTCACAGAGTTGAAGCCGAGCTAGAATGAGGAGTCCTCACTCCTAGCAATGCTCCTCCACCTTCTCCGAGGTGGGTCTGCAGTCGCCACATTAAAGAGCTGGTAGCTAGCAGAATTATGGAGCCCCACCAGGCAGTCTTGCCGGTCCACTCCGTGGATTCAGATGTTGAGCTGGATAATCATCACACATTCACTTGTCACAAAGCTTGGCTTGAGCACCATTCACTTGAGAATGGCAGGCTTTCAAGTTTGTATAGTTCACCAGAAAACGTCATTGCAACCCAAGCCGTGCATTTACCGTGGCCCTTCATCCAAGAAGAGCAGTGAACAACTGTCATTGTTATCATATACTGCATAAGAAAAGCACATTATTCCTGCATTTGTTTCTTTTAGGATTCCCACAGTGACTTCCAAAAGACGCACTTTGACCTACATTTATAGTACTCCTATAACATAACGATGTTGTAATTCAGAAGTGAACAACCAGCAGAAATGACAACATAAGATGCAAAGAGTCAGAAAAATTGTGAAACAAAAGAAATGATACATTGTGCAAGGGTTGGCTGTACATAAGGATATGTAATAACGCGAAAGGTTAAAATGAAGGAGATGCTTTCGCTTGTACACTGGTTAAGAAAACCAGTGTGGAGAGGCAGAAGTGTGCAAGGTTTATCACGACACAGGGAGAGCTGTCCTTCCCTTCATTGTCATCCTTTGCATGCTGGTTAAATATTTGTTACGTATTTTATCACCTTTTAAGCACTTTCCTACTCACTAACTTAGAAGCAATTTAAGTAATTTTAAATTCCCACTCTGGGAAAATAAAACTGCCATTAGAAGAAAACAAATTTACTTTGATTTATTCCTATCAATACATTTTAATTCAAAAATATATTTTTCTGATTACACCTTTGTTCAATAATTGCAACTACACAGTATGGTTTTTCTTGAAGGAATCAAATGTAATTTTTATCTGGTAACCTCACTAAATTTTGTATCTAAGGTTTGGGCTTTATTCATGAGAGCAGTTTTTCTCATTATAAAATTGTGACCATGCAAACAGTTCTCTCAGGTAAACAGATTATTTTGTGATATTACCAGGTCACCAGTGCTGAAGTTAAAGTTCAGAAATAGAGATATCAGAGGCAGGTGGCCAGTCATAAGACCTCCCTGGGTCAGCGGCCTTTGAGGAGTTTCCCCAGCTCAGTATGGGTCCTGAGTATTGTAAGATCAGAAACGATTTTGTCAGAGAACTCAGATCTGATCGATTCATATCTAGTAAATTGTCAAGGGACTGATCTATAAACTCAGATGCAGAGGTACTCCTTTATAACGGTAAGGAGAACTTGGGTTATGAAGTCAGCAGAACTGGGTTCTGATCCAGGCTCACCACTACTGACTGTGAGGCTAGTTCCTGAACTTCTCTGAGACTCAGCATTTGCATCTGTAAATGCAACTGCCATGAGGAGTCAAAGAAATGTATAAGGGACCCAGCACAATGCCCAGTGCTCAGTGAACAGTGGCTATTATGATGAGCATGACGATGGTGATGACAACAAAGGAAGAGGAGGGAAAGGAGGAGTGGGAGGCTGGAGGGATTAGAAGACTTGTGTTGGCTCATCAAAGACAGTCAAGAGAGAATTAGAAGGTACTTGTTTAGCAGAGAATCAGAGCAAGTGAATTAAGTGGAATATTATAAAGGTTGGGTCTCAGCCACGAGGATCTGATCGATTCATTCTACTCTAGGGATATAGCTGTGTGGCAGACTGGATAAGTTGTCTGTTCCAGCACCTAGAATAGTGCCTGGCAAGTGGCACTTAATAAATAGTTAATGAATACATAGATAGAGTATCCCAACCCATACACAGTGCAGGAGATAGTGATAACTCCTCTATCTTTGCTTCACTTGTTTCTGAACTCAACTGAGGTATTGCTCCCTCCCGTTTCTCCCCAATTCCCACACTATATGAAGACAGAATTCCTGCAGTAATACAATCAAGTGATTCACAGATTTCTCTGTTACATCAATCACGTTTAGACATTGTCTAATTAAACTCAAATCACTTTGTCATTCACTGCAATCATATTTCCGAGTTCTGCTTTATAACCTGACATATGGTTATGGTAGAGACTGGGTAGCCGCTCCTGAAACTCATGTCTCCCTTGTCATGGGCACATGGCTAGTTACATTTCCGATGACCAACTTAGTTAGTGTGGCTACACTATAGAGTTCTTACCAATCGAATATGTGCACATGTGATGTACATTTCTTCCAAGCTGGGCCCATAAAATCTTCCTATTTGCAACTCAGCGCTATATCTTCCTTTGTCCAGATAAATGTAGAGAGTCTAGTGGCCCTAGAAGATGGTGGATTCAATGAAAGAGAAAAGCCTCGGTCCCTGGAAAATTGCAGGGAGCAGAGTCAGCCTCTCTTGCCACTATCACATGCACACATATCAATCCTCACTGGACTGTGATGGGGATGAGAAATATATCTTTATTCCATTAAGTCACTGAGATTTGGGGGGTATTTTTATAGCAGCTAGTCTATCTTGACTAAAGATATATTTATATATCTCTTGAGAACTTGGAATGGTTGGAATGGTTCATTTTTGTCCTGTATTCCATATTTATATGGCTACCCAAGCACAGCCTCTTTCCTCTGTTCTCTTAGTCACTCATATCACACCAAATCAATCAATAAGTAATCAATTCTACCCCTACATATCTCTGCCTCTTCATCCCCAATACCTAGACCTTGTTTAATAGATCCCTGATTTTCCCACTTGGATCATTAAAATAGCCTCCTACAGTTTCTCCTTGCCCTCAGTCTTTCATTCCTTCAGTTCATGGGCCAACCCTTGCCAGAGTGATCTTTCTGACATGAAAACCTGATTTTGTCGTTCCTTTGCTCAGAATTCAGTAACACTTCACCTTCTGGTTAATATCTAAAGAAATGAGCGTTCTTTGAGAGCCTCTTTGCTTGCCTCTCCCTCATCATACACCCTCAACTCTTATAGTTCAATGGTCCCCAGTTGTGAGTCTACAATACCCAGGTTTCCAGGCATTACTGAAAAGAGTTCTGGAATACACAAGTGGTCCAGATATTATTTGTTGACTGAACAAATGATATGGCTTGAATATATATGTGTTACTATTGAATGAGTTAATACATATGATGATGCAATACATGTGAGCTATTATTATTACTACCATCATCTTCCAAATGTATGTATTTGCTATTGTGATTAATAAAATAAAAATTTATTTGAATGTAACTATTTGTATCATATCTCTCATTCATAGGCTGTTAAAATAAAACTATTGCCATGTGCATCAGGGGCTCAACATTTTGAAGTTAAAAAGGGATCCACTATTTGGGAACTACTACTCTAGCCATTCCAAATGATTTGCAATTCCTTGAACGGACAGTGACATTTAATCTGCACATGTGGTGGATTCTGTGGCTTGGCTTGCTCAACCTCCCTTCCACCTTCCTTCTAGGGAGCGTTCCTGTGCTGCGGAGACTAGAAAGCTAAAGGCTTCCTTTCTCGACTTCTTTTGCAGCAAGTGTTGTGCGTGTACAAAATAGATGTACTCCTGTGAGATTCAGAAATTTAAAACAGAGCAGAGGCCGTCTTCCTGCTCTCCTGGCTGTCTTTCTACTGGCAAGCAATTCTGTAGAGATCCTTTTCTCCAGCAGCGTTCCTGTGTCCGGCGGCAGCAGCATCAGGGCTGCCTTCCTGATTCCTCATCAGTGAATGGCAACGTGTTCTTGGACTGAATGATTCCAGGGACGGTCTCAGTGAATCAGTACTGTAGTCTTTTGGGAATCATTCCTGGTGAGCCAGGCTACAGCTCATTTTTCCAGCCCTTCCATGATTTTGTGCTAATTACCTATGGATCCTAAATCCTTTCTTTCTTAAAATGACTACACTGGTTTCTGTTTCCTGCACTGAATCCTGACTAATACAGGCCTTGGAAAATATTGCTCTAACATGGAACGCATGTCCCCTCCCCACCACTCGTCCTCTTCTTGTCCTCAGTTCGTGTCTTTTTTTCTAGAAAGCCGTCACCAACCCCCTCAGCTGAGTCGAGTACCATTCCTTTCTGCCCCAGTCATAACCCTACGACGGCACTTCTCACTATTGTATACTAATGGTCTATATTTGTCTATTATTTGTCCCTAAAAGTTAACTATTAAACCTAGTTTGTGTTAGTTACCTGTTCGCAGGCAGGTGCACTGTAGGGTTTGTGGAGTGAATGGATGAACAAATGAACAAATGAGGATCTCCATGAATAACGAGCGACAACAAGTAGCCAACCCCTAAGGAAGGAAATGCAGGAACATGGAGAAGACGTGTGGAGTTCTTCTTACAAAATGGTACCATGTACAGGTACATGTAAAATAAGGCAGGGCCGAAATGTCATGAATCTACCTATGTTCTCCTTAGACCCCAAGAAAGACCCTACAGTCTTGTCCAGGGATTGGCAATTTTTTTTCTGTAAAGGGACAGACAGTAAATATTTTAGGCTTCTTGGGCCGTATGATCTCTGTCACAACTACTCAACTTTGCCATTTCCGAGAGAAAGCAGCCATACATATAAGCAGATAATATATAAATAGGGGTGGTTGTGTTCCAGTAAACCTTTATCTATGAACATTGAAATGTGAATATCATATAATTTTCACATCACAAAATATAATTCTTTTAATTTTTTTCAACCATAAAAAAAATGTAAAAACCATATAAAAACAGCTGGAGGGGGAAGGAGGAAGGGGAGCAGATTTGGCCTGCAGGCCCTAGTTTAGCAGATTAAGGAAAGGTCTGGGCTTACACTGTGGAGTGACTTTGATTTATTTTAGTGGACCTTTGTATGCATTTCAATTTCCTTCCATGTAAAATGAAGATTATATTAATTACTTATGTTATAACATATTACTAATTTAATTAACTCTGATATAAAGATAATAATGGTTAAAAGGCTTTGAGACCTTGAGGACAGGCCTTTGTCACCTGTAGGTGTCTTTAAGTTCATAAAACCTGGAATATTTCAAGTGTCTGACAGATAACATCTGATGGTGAGGGCTTGAAATTCTACGTGTATAGCATAACCACTCCTGAGCAGTATGTGGTAAGAACACATTCTCTTCCTCATTTATAGCATGAAAGATAAACACACAAATGATATGTGGAAGATGACCACTCCACTTTTGTTCCCATCCAAAAATGGACAAATCACCTTAACTGCATTTTCCAATTATGCAGATGTCAAGAGATTATAGGTCCACACATTATACCTGCTTTAGTTTCTGGGAGAAAAACTTTATTGGCACTTTTCAAAGACTCATGGAACTGGAACGGAAGAAGGGACAGCTCCCCCACCCCGAGTCACAGGTGAGAAAGTCTTGGACAGAGAACTGTCAAATTCTAGTGGCAGGGCTGGGGCCTCTGCAGACCCCGGCCTCTGAATCCCAGGCAGTGCTCTTCCTACTTTATCAGGCTTTCAAAAACAAGATGCTGCTTTGCTTTAAGAAAAATCGTCTAAGGTTAAATCCAATCATGGATGTATAGCTAAATCACGTATGTTTCCCTGAGTTGCAAAGGCGTTCTGTTATCTAAAACACAGAGATGTAGCATAGGAAGCCCTGATTTCTCATCTTTTATTGATAACATTATCCATCACTCAAGGTCCTGAGACACGAAACGAAGGGGAGTGAGGGATGAAGATTCGATGACTTCAGAGACTAGAGGTGAGTGAGGTCAGAAGAGGAAACAAAGAGGAAAGCAGTTCTTGCCACCTAACGGGCAGCATCCCTCAGCTTCCTCCTGGTGCTTTCTGCTGCATTGGAGAAATTAAGGAACGATGTCCCACTTCGTCTAGGCATTCCAGCGTCTCGATTTTGCCTAAAATTGCCCAGGTATAGTGAGTTCTGCACCACTTCATGAATAAAGGTAGTTTCCACCTCCCCTGTGTTTGAACAATAACAGGAGGCCTACCTGATCATCTCATTTAAATTGGAACCCCTTGACCGCTACGCCCACTCTCCACTCCCCTGCTCTCTCTTTTTCCACAACACATCCCACTCAGCATGCTGTGTGATTAACTCATTTACTATGGGTATTGAAATATTACTATATTTCTCCCCTCAGGTAGAACGGAAGCCCCAGGATGGCAAGGACTTTTGTCTGTTTTGTTTTCCGATTTAAGGACCTAGAATAGTGCCCTGAGTGCTCATGGTAGGCACTCAGGAAATATTTGTTGAATTAATAAATGAAATTGAGAAAATGAAGAATAGGAAATTAAGGCACATCTTGAGATATTACACGGTTACATTTGAAAAAGACTTGCACAAGATGCAAAAAAAAGATGGGGACAACAGAGTCATAAAAAGACAAAAGAAAGACACCGCTGAGGGTTACTACGCGTCATGGACGACACAGAGAGCCGTATGTCCATTACCTTACTTTTCTCACTGCAGCTACTGTTACCCTCATCTTACAGTTGATGAAACTGAGGCTCCATAACTTGTCCAGGTTCATACAACTGGCGAGGGGTGGAGCCAGGACCCAAAAACCCACACCTGACTCCAAAGGCCCTGTGTGTAGCCACTGCTCTGAACAGACTATGTAAGCCAGCCCTGTGAACCCGAGGTGGCTGGAGCCATCTTAGCATGTGGGCCCGGTTCTATCCAGGTGGCTAAATGGACAGGTGTCTTTGGTGGGGCACCGGCAGATTCATGTTGAAGAGATTTTGCTTTTCTGAGTTGCCGTCTCCAAATTTACCATATAAAGAATGTCTATTTCCATTAAAGATAGGAAGATCTCCTAAAAACATTTCCAATCAAAAGTAAATTAGCATTGTTTCATCCACCATTCAACCCCCAAAACCACAGAACTTCAAAGACCAAGCTTTGTCACGCAGCCTCGGCAGAGGAAAGGGGCTGAGCAAGCTGCGTCCGCACAGATGCCCCACGCTGGGGGCAGCAAGCGTCAGACTCGCCCCCACGGCTCACCTGTCTCTGCTGTGACCACTCAGGTCAGGCAATACCCAGGAAGAGAGTCTCTCCTGGCTTCATAGGTACCTTTCCTTTCTTCTCCCACCCTACTACGCGCACTGTCACTTTTACGCATATATTTCTTTTGTATTTATAAACCGGAACACGGAAACGTAAGTTTTACTGCCTTCATGGCTAACAAATTTGTAGAAGCAGAATCAGCTAGCAATCACAGAGATCTGGATGATGTGATCACCATGGGTATGGAGTAGTGATCAGGACAGAAGGGGCAGGAATTTGTAGGTTGGGGATGTCATGGGGATATATGCCAGGGAGAGCGGGACCGGGGAGAGAAAGGCCAGCTTTAACAAGTTCAACCAGGGGCAGGTTTGCATAAACCAGGGGTTCTCTGTGCATCCCAATCATACGTCTGTTCACTTCTGCCCCATCGCCAGGCCTGTTCTTCAGTAAGGACGAGGGAACAGTTGCGCTGTTACCACAACAAGCAGGGGAAGCCAATTATTTCTAAGGACTAGAGGAGAAAGTAAATCATTATTAATCAAGTGATTTGGAATGGTTGTTAAGGCATAAACAAGAAAAAGTTTTATGTCCTGGGTGGGTCTTAGTTTCACACAAGTTACCATTTAAATAATAAGCACAACCTGGCAGAGCTTCAGAAGTCTAGCTTATATGTGGAACACCACTATTTGTGTGGTCTAGTCATTCTTAGGCTTGGGGTTGATAAAAATCAGATGGCTTGGAATATTTATTTAAAATTCAGAGACTTCTTCACATGTCAGGGCCAAGAATCTGAATTTTTAACAAGTCACCTGGGTGATTTTGATGAACCACTTTTTGAAAAATGCTATCATAAGACTCCAGAGTGCTAAGGATGAAACGGTGACTTGGAGCTAAAAATGAGTTCTTATTCTACTACAGACACATATTAAGAAAGCTAAACGAGTCAAGTCAGAAGCGCATAAATATTCTGAAATTCTCCAGTGTTACCTAAATAATTGGGAATGCCACTATTTTTGTAAAGAAAACAGAAGGAAATATTTAGTTCATTCCATCCATTGTAATTACTGTGCCACCATATTAAATTTTAGCAATCTTCAAAGAATGGCCCACCCAAATCTCTCAACATTTTAATTATCATCCTCAGAAGATGAAATTTCTATTTACCTTCCAGGCTGCATCACTGGACATAAAACATTACTCTATATGACAAGCCACACTTAAAATAAGAGCTACTATTTACTGAGTGTCAGGGACCGTTTTTATACGCAGCATCTTGTTTAATTCTCACAACAAGCCTTAGAGGTAGGAACCATTCTAATCCCCATCTTACACGTTAGGAAACCGGGGCCTCTGGCTTGGCAGGTTTAAGAAGTTTGTCCAAAGACATACAAGTAGTAAATAGCAGAGGCAGTGTTTGAGTTCAGATCTTTCTGACTCCAGAAGCACCAGCTCTTAAGCTCTAAGCAATTCTGCCTCCACTGGGAGCCTTAGTTTATACACACCCTATGAACATGCACAGATAAAGCAAATATCAATACAAATAGCATAGCTTACTGAGGATACACAGCCCCAGAAGAGTAACAGGTCTGTTCCATGAGAAATGACATAAAATCAGAATGTAATTATGCCTCTCCAAAATATAAATAAAAACTAAAATCTACATCAATATCCAGTCATTCTTACCAGACATGCTTTAACTAGAGAAATAGTCATTCTTGTTGCCAGCACATAAACTTTTTTCGTTCAGTGTAGCTGCCCCCTGAAACCTCCCGAATGTAGTATTTTCTGACATATCATCTTATAACTATGAACACTTAAACTTCTTTTTATTTTTTTTTTTGCTGAATACCCCTAATACATTTAGCCTCCTACTGAAATTTCTGAAGCAAACAAAATAATCTCTCCCAACCACTCACTACTACCCACAAACACTAGAGTTTGAAAAGAAGAATACTGACCACAAAACTCATAAAAAGGACACGTCCCAAAGTGGCATTTTCTTTTACGTAGAACAGAAAGCCAACCTAAGAATTTAAAGGTCCCATAAACCAGTCTTTTTCCTTAGCTGACGAAGGAAAACCTCTTTACTCTTTAAAATAGCTAAACCTTTAGCATCCTCAGATCCTGCATTTACTCCTCCACTTTTAGATTCCTCAAGCATTGCAAGCTGGCATGCTCTGCCTCCATCCCTGATTCGGAGGAACATTTTGTATTATGTTGTATATTACATCAGTCTCTGCTGCTAGACCTAAGCTCCATTAGCACGGGAACCACATCTGTCCGGTGTCTCTTGCAATAAACATAGTACCTGGCACAGAGAAGGCACTTAATGAATGTTATTGAATGAATTAATAAATGCGTGACCCACGTAACTTCGTGGTTACTAGAGCTTGGTTCTTTCTTCCCACCTCACCAGGATAATAGTTTGAGCTGTATTGGATGCCTTTTTCTTTTGTACTTCACTCAGGATGAAAAGCCACTGGTGTCTCAGATAACCACCAAGACCTTGGGCCAGCTCTTCTCCGTTCATCACTCTGAGATACCTTTTAATCAGTAGCTCTTGCTCTTTTGGAATGCTAGAGACAATTCCAGTCTGAAGGCTGAGAGAGCAGCATAGCCTCCAAATTAGGGAGGGAAGCGTGGATGGAGTGGTGGAGGATGACAAAGTGAGGGCTTTCTGCTGCCTGCTTTTCTCCTCTGAACAGAACAAGTATGACTAGAGAGAAGAAACCCTGGGATTCTACTCGGCAATTAAGGTTTAGTAGGAGGACGCTCTGTCTAAGTCAGGATGGAGAAAGGAGGCCTTGTCCCGGCTGCAGCCGCTGTCTTGGTTATGTCTAGAGTAGCTGGGAACTTAGAGATTAGAGACCCTTATGGCTCCGTCTGGTGTTGGGGCCCAGGTGTTGCTGAAGAGGCTTTCTTCTTCTAATCAAGAATTATCTATTTAGGGAAAGGTTTCTTTTATATTTATTTCCTTCCCCTCTCAACCCCTACCCAGGTCACATCTAAATGCAAAGTCAGAGCCAAGGGTGGGTGACTTCTGAAGTCATGCCAACAGAACTTCTCTTAGAGCCTGTCTTTTTTCTTTTCCTTCTTCTTTCTTTCCCTATTTCTTTTCTTCTCTCCCTCCCTCCTTCTATTGTGTGATGAGCAAAGTCACTTATTTCATTTTTCCTTCTCTCGAACAGTGCTGGCCAAAGGTCAGTGCTTTAACAAACTTGTAACAATCAATCTGGCACTTGGAAGGAGAACTTTAGCGATCCAATGATCCAATGGATTAGAAAGTTTTGTTTTTGAATGAGGAAGAAGATGGTACTGTAAGAAAAAGTGTCAAAAGATGGAAAAGAAAAACATCCCTTTCCAAATAGCTAAGTACCCTAAGACCTGAGTCAATTCTTCCATTGTAACGAGCCTTCAGCCTCATTTCAGGAAAGGTGTTTACTGCCTCCTTTCTGAGCACTGTCACATCGTTCTTTTTAAAGCTGTCCTTTCTGGTAGGCCAGCCACAATATATTTGGTTTTTGTTAGTGACTCCAAATAGTGGGGGTGAGCCAGCGGTGAATTTAATACAACCTCCCCTCCTTCCTTAGTTTCAGCTTCTTTACCTCAAAACATCATTGTTTTAGTTAACTTCCCAATTGTATGCCTCTCCTGTGGGTCCCATCTCACTTCAGGAAAAAGCAACCTTTCTCCCCAGCTGTACTTCCTGCCATGTAACTGGACCTTCAGGCAACGTCCCTGGCCTATCGCCTATCTCCAAGCCTGACAATCCTGCTTCATTTAGGGTTTAAATTATAGCTTTCTGTTGGTTGTTCCTTGCTGTAACCTTACCTGTGTAGCAATTCTAATAACTCTTCCTTTTCTTCAGCTAGTTTGCGTAGACTGCTATAGAATGTAATAGGAAGTAATAAATAAGTTTAAAAAAATTTAAGAGACCACCTAGGTGCTCTAAATGAGTTCAGATTTCCTAGATCTATTGAATAATACCTGAGAGTCTTGAGAAAACATGCAGTTAAGTTTGAACTGATGAAGACCAACTGAAATCCTTTCTGGAATGAGTAGGGGCCAGCCCGGTGGCGCAGCGGTTAAGTTCGCACGTTCCACTTTGGCAGCCTGGGGTTCACTGGTTCGGATCCCGGGTGCGGACGTGGCACTGCTTGGCAAGCCATGCTTTGGTAGGCATCCAACATATAAAGTAGAGGAAGATGGGCACGGATGTTAGCTCAGGGCCAGTCTTTCTCAGCAAAAAGAGGAGGATTGGCAGTAGATGTTAGCTCAGGGCTAATCTTCCACCAAAAAAAAAAAAAAAAAAAGAATTAAATAAATAAGCATATTAGGAAGTACTTTATTTCTGAATATATGTGGGTATAAAATCAGGCCATAAACATTCTGAGTAATTCTAGTTAAATTTCTCGCGATTGGGGGGAAAAAGGTGGATTCTGCAAATTATAGGGTGGTAAAATGAGACATGGAGTCTAGATAAGATTCTAGAAAGTGCTAAATAGTAGAACACCCATTATATCCTCCCCTCCTCGTGCTCACTTTAGAGGACTCTTTCTGTCTACAAACACCAAAAGAGCAGCCCGCCATAACAGGTGGATCCTTGCTCCTCACCTAGTGACAATGACAGCAATGGAGGCCATGTGTTTCTGCTTCCACGCCTGGTTATTCTTACCGTCCTTGAGTTCTGTGAGAGACTCCAATATTCATAAGATTAACTTCCCTTTTTTCTTAAGCTTATCTGAGTGGCTTTATGGTCCTTGAAATGAAATGAAATCTGACTAAGATAGGCAAGTGAAGGAAAGATCTGTGTGTACTTAGAAAAAGGACGAAGTAATGGCCAGCAGCCAGCATGGGGTCACTAAGACTAGTCTAAACCTATTTTTCTTTTGTAACAGGGTTCATGAACATAGCTCCATTGCACTGCGGCTGTTGGAGATGTTGGAGATGCCTCATTTTCACCTGCCCCGTGTCTATTTGCCCCCTTCTCTTGGCAGTCCTTCAACTGTACTTTGGGAACCTAAAAGCCTTCTTTAGATGCCATCTTTTTTTCTTAAAGTTCACTTCTATTTTAAAAATATATTTGATACACAGAGAAGAAAAAAGTAACATCTATGTAAGTTATAAAATGAACACCTGTGAATCTACTGGGAACTAGAATGTTACCAATACACTGCATCCACCTCAGTATTTCTGTCCAGACTCAGTTCCCTGCCGCCTCCACCGCCGCCCCATCCTCCCACACCAGGTAGCCATGCGGTCTTGGTGGGAGGGTCAAGCAAGGTGTCCTCTTCTAACTGGCCAAAAGGTAGGCATAACAGTTGGGTAAAGGCAATTGGATTCTTCCATTCCACTCTCCTTAGCAGTATGAGGAAAGGAAGGATGGAAAAAAGTTTGAGCAAATTCATCATAATGAAGATATTCTCATGAAAACTGAGTCTCAACCCCTGGAACCGACAGTGTCCCTTGGCTTTCTGAGATCTGGTTCTCTACCTTTTCTTGATTTCTAAGAGCCATCCCATATCCTTTCATAATTTCCTGTTTTCGTTTTAATTAACCAGAGTTAGTATATCCCACTCCCCACAGAACGCCTCTCTGATAACATCAGCGAATGAAAATTTCATAAAGCCTTTTGATGAAGTCACGTCAGGTACTTTCATGAGTGGGCTTTAAAAAATATGGATAGGATGAGAGTGAAATTATAAAATAATGGTCACCCCTGGGGAGAACTGGCCCAGGGAAGGGGGCTTCCATTGCATATGCAATGTTTCATTTCTTATAAAGAAATCTGAGGCAACGTAATAACATGTTAAGTTGTAATAAAGCTCCTACATGATCGCTATTATTATATTATCCTCTACAAATTTCTTTAGGTTGAAATTTTAAAAATTTAGGTGAAATTGGGTGACTCTATCACAGGTTCATCAACAGTGGCCATGGGAGAGCGATTAATGATCCGTGTGAACTACTGGGCGATATGTGCTCTGCGCTCTGCCTTAGACAATGCTTTCAAACATGACTTCGAAAAATGTAAAGAAGGCATCCAATTTGAGAATGAACCAAAGACGGTGAGGTTAATAGTAAAGATGTCGAATGAAATGATCAGCATACAAAAAGATGTTGGCAAAATGGCATTCTGGGTTGAATCTCATCAGCTAAAGAAAAAAGATAACTCTAGCATTTATTGAGCGCTTATCATAGGACAAGCACTTTGTTAAGTATTTCACATATACTATTTTATTTAATCCTTACAATAACCTGATGAGGTGACATCACCATCCCCTTTATACATGAGGAACTGAAGCAAAAAGAGGTTATGTAATTTGTCCAAGTTCACAAAGTTAGTGAGTCCTGGAGCCAAGCTTTTAACCCATGTTGTTATAACTGTAAAGCCTCTGCTCTTGCCCACTCTACAACACCAGGGTTCTAAAGACTTATGCCTCAGTTTCCCCAACATAAATTACATAATACAGAATGGAGGAGACATGGCTTAAATGCCCACATTTCCTAAAACCTTTTTCTTTTGGAGAATAAGCACAATATCCATCAGCACAGTGATGTGACTGCCAAAAAGGCAAGTTTCATCTTAAGCTGCAGTAATAGAAATTTTGTATCAAGGAAAAGGGAGCCAGGGTCATGTTGTACTGCACACTGCCTCAGCCCCCACCTGCCCGGGAGATCCCACTGAGAGGAGCACACCAACAAAGACAATAGGCAGGCTCTGAGAGGAGAGCACGGAAGGAGAATGGTGCCCTAGGAAGAAGGTTTTAAGGAACAAGAACTGTTCGTCTGGAAAAGGCACAGCTCAAGGCAGGAGGCGGTCATGAGAGCTATCTTCACATATTTCAGTGCTACATGGAGGCGGGATTAGATTGTTCTGTGTGGGAACAAGGGAACAGAAAAAGGAATAATGGATAACATAAGAGGCGAGAAATCATGGTAAATATTGGGAAGAACTCTGTAGAGGTCAACACCGTACGAAGATGAACTAGATGGTCTTGGGACGAGGGGAGCTCCCAAGAGCTGGATGTGTCATAGTGGACGTTTCTTGTTGGGGATGTTGTTGAAGCTTCTAATGAGCCAGTGGCTAGAAGGACCGTCTAATGCTAATGCTTGTGCTTACTGATTTTATTATCAAATCCATTAGTGTAAAATCATCGTCCACTTAGAGACCTATTTTTATGGTATGATCCTTAAGTGACTCCTTGGTGACTTCCCCATTTCCCTCCCCAAGGCAGAAAGCTTGCAGAACTAGGTGTCTAATCCAGCTCTGCTACTCGCTGTACAACACTGAGGGAATCATTTAAATTTCCCTGCTTCAAGTTTTTCATCTTTAAAAGGAAGTTTCCTCTATCTGTCTCCTCCGCTTCACGTGGATATCAGGAAGTATGCTAGGCTGTCTCAGACGTGCTTCAGAAAATTAAAATAATATGCAGGTATAACCTATGATGACTATAAGTTCGGTGCACCATATACTTGCGACCACCAACATTCTCTGGCACCTCTTGCATCCGCAGATTCTCTCTGATCCTTCTTAGAATTTATAATCTGTCTGTTTTATTTGTTTTACAAATCTTTGTTGAGTTACTGTTACGTTAGGCAATGTACAAGTTATTGTGCTAGCCACTGTTGGAAAACAAAATGATGAACGAGAGCATCATTTTCTTCAAGGTGTTTGCCATCAAATAGAGGTCTCCATCAATACACAAATAATGTAATACAAGGCAAGGTATTTGAATGCTTTAATATTAATGTAGATAAAATGCTACAGAAGATCACAGGAGGTGAGAACTGCAGGATGCTTTGGCTAGCATCCCTCTAGGAAAGCAGGATGCTCTCCTCTTTCTTACCCCCAACTCTGCTGGGATCTAGTAGAAGCTGGTTCTCTTCGAGATTATGAACTTTTGCATTGGCGCTGAGAAGTGGGGCAGCTGCCCAAGATCCAATTTTTAGTCCCTTTGCATTGGCCTTGAGGAGAAAGCTATGATTTTTCTCTTATAGAGAGAAAAAATATCTGAAGCTCAGCAAGGTCAAGTACAAGTCAAAAATGGTTATGTAAGGCAGACCCTCACCACTGGAACTATCTAGAGTTTCAATGCAAAGAAGAAGGCTTGTTTCAAAGAGTGATTTATTACAAGTTTTCCTTTTTTAGGTGCCTAATAACAGCCACCCAATAGGATGTTTGCTTTCTCCTGGGATCAGGCTGCATCCCTTTTCTGTGCAGAGGTGCTGGAGCTGGTAGAAGGCAGGCTAAAGGGACTTGCAAACGCTGCGCCAGTCAGCTGCAACAAGTTCTATAAACTCCCTTGGATGTGATGGGCCAGTCTTAGAAAACTCTGCAAAGCAGCTGCCATTGGCTTGCATGTGTGAAAGATAAATAAATAGAATATTTATTGACTGTTTAGTATGTTTCAGGCTTAAGAATTTTACACGGATTAATTCACTTGTGGTTACTCTTACTATTCCTATCTTACAAACAAGGAAACTGAGTCGTAGAATGACGAAGGAACTTTTCCAAGGTTACACGGCTAGTGTAACCTTGTGGTGAAATCAGGATTTGGAGTAGGATTGTGTAAAGAAGTAATGTATAAATAAGGAAATAAAATGTTATTTATAGACATATATTTAACAATATATATACTTGTACATACACATTTACACACATATTTAGATTTACTCTCCCCAAATTATTTTACGTGGCTTAGAACAAAGGACTCATAAAATAAAATTAAGAAAACAGACAATCAAGGCCGTGAGAGGGAGAAATGTGCTAACCGTGTGAGCTGCACCTGTGATTGATATCAAATGTGAAAACAAGAAAGAAAAAACATAGATCCTTCTAAAGGCCATTTTACCCAGGAACCAAAAGTTGTTTTTGTCTTCATAGCCACATATTATAAAAATTAAACAAACTCTACTATCACAATCTTAATTAAAAAAAAATTAAACAAACTCTATGAAAGCTATGATTTTTCCCGATCATATTTTAAATTTTTGAGCATCCCTGCCATTTAAAATTTCTTGATATTTATTTTTAAATGAGATAATAAAAAATCTAAAACATATTTCCTTAACGGTGAAATACTACATTTAGTCCCAAGCCTCTTTTCCTTACTTAGTGGTCAGGCCCTATATGTCATATTGGAGACTGGAAATCTATTCCAGCCCTTCTTGCAGGAGCAGGCAATTTTCCTTTTCCAGAATCCGAGAGGCACAAGTGCCTGGCACAGAGATCCCGCTTGCTAAACCATCTGCAGAAGAATATTGAATGATGGCTTCTACTGCCACATGATGCCTCACACCACCGATATATAATGCGTGTTTTAAAAAATGTGTCATTGTCCCAATCTAAAGGCTCTGTGGACCCACCAGTTTTCCAGGAGCGGTAATAACTTGCAACAGGTAATTTCTATGCACTTCTTTCTGTTCTCTTGCATTAGTCCTGGTCAGTCAGCACTTTGTCCTGCCAGAGATCTCCAAACTGGAATGCAAAACCCTTGGGCATGTGCTAAGACTGTGTCATGGGAGTGTTGGAAGAAAATACTAAAACTCTTAATTTTATTTTTATCTCATGCTTTTTCACTTCTTTTTTGTGAGTGTACGCTTTATAATAATAAATATATATCCACGCAGTGGTACATTTTAAAAATGTATACATAAATATATATATTGAGGGCACATGCTCAAATATTTTACTGATAGCAATGTGTGTTCTAGAAGTTTGAAGACTGTAGCTCTAAATAATTCTGCTGAGCTAAGCGTAATTCAACAACAAAAAAAATCTTTGCAACCATAAAGAAATAAAGAACGTTTTCCTATGGGTGGGGTTGAGGGTAGGGGTGAGCAGTGGGCTGTTTTTTTAAATGTTTCGTAACATAAATATACCAGCAGTAATTCACAACACTTTGCTCAGCAATTAAATACAGTAAGTTGTGCTGATTTTCTTTTCCTCTTCAAAAAAAGAGCACAGTAAAATCCTGAAAAAGTTTTTCTGGTTATGCTTCCCTCTGCCTCTTGTCCCTGAAGCTTGCCATTTGGAAGGAAGGACTTGTCAAGTTAACCAAAACCTGTGTTGGGTATTAAGACTTCTGGGTTTAAGTTCCTTCTTCACCGGCATTTATGTAAGATCGAGCAGGTTATATAATTTGTCCCTCTCTCATTTCTCTTATGGATAAAACAGATAATAATACTTAGCACCAACCTCATAACAGTGTAGTGTGGATAAAGAACATGGTGACAGAAGTCAACTAAATGCAGCGCGTCATTAAATAACCTTTAATATTATTAGTTTAAAATGCTGTGATTTTATATACTTTTCCCTTTAAAAAATTGTTTTCCTTTAAAAGAATAAATGAAACATCATATTTCTAAATACCCACTATGTGTTTGTCTCCTAAACTTCATCAATTTAAGTTTTCTCTTTATCTGTTTCTTTTTCCCACTCTTTCACACACACACTCATTTGATAACATTATGAACGTGAGTGAAGAACCTTAAGATAGCATCGAGGAACTAAGAGGGGACTTGAAATAGGTTCTCTTATTCAGCTTTCCTGTAAGTTTTATAGCTATGCATCCAGGCCATAAAATTATAGTGGTTATTTAATCCTCAAAACGTTTGTGTTTTAAGAATAATTCACAGACTCTTACATCAGAAAGAACCTTAAGAAAACATCTAGGGACTATAATAATGCCTGGCACTTGGTAGATGCTGGATAAACATTTAATGAAGGGAAACTGGAGGAAGCCTCTTGTTTTAATCTTGAAAGAAAAAATGAAAACAAAACCCAAAATCAACTCTGAGCATTAAAGAGCCTCAAGATTGTTCAATTAGTTTAAAAGTTGGGTCTAGAATTTATTTCTCTTAATTTTCAGCTATAGCTTTTCCCCAGCAACCTGTTGACTTGTTTATATAGGACAGTCAAATACAACCTGCCAAAGACACATCACAGAAAAAAATTCAGACAGAACAGCCCTTGGGTTCACCATCTCCAAAAGTCGCCCAACACGTGATGGTCACATCTGACATGAAGCGTGTGAAGTCAATATCACATATAAAATGCAAAATATAAATCTTGCATATATTGACTCAAAAGGTCTATTTTTAAGGGAAAGGGTCAACAGCCAATCTTCCGTGACTCGTGCTACCTAACAGCACTGTTTGCGTGCCCACATAGGTGATTTGCAGTCCTCTGACCAGCTAAAAGTAGATCGGCTATTTCAGTAAAATGTTTATCTTTGTTTCTGTGTATCGTCGTATTAATTTTTCTGAATTCACCTACGGATGAGGCATTAACAACCTCAATGCATGATAGTCCTAATAAACTTATCTGGCACTATTTTGGCCTATGTGATAGTAACCCATTGACAAAAGAAATCCAAGCTGATAAAAGCCATTCTCGGCCACTTGTTAGCCAAGTCAGGCTGTAAAATCACAACACAATGCACGCCTCTTCATGGGGCACCACACGGCAGCGATTAAAAAACCCCCTCACTTCCATATCCAGTGGAGTTGTAGTTCATTACTACAACCCTCCCAAGTCCAAAAGATGCCCGTTCCAAGCCTTGCAACTTGGTGCAGACAGGTTTTTTTCCCCTAAACCCACTCCGCTGGGCCTCTCTACCTGTCCTCTCCTACTGTCTACAGGTCCCGAACATTAGAAAATAGAAAATGTGATGATCTTTGTGTGTCTCTGTAAAATGTGTGTATGTGTGCGTGTGTTTGGGTGTAACGGGCCTCCTGGTTGGCCGCGCGGGCCGTCCGTCAGCGCGCGGGCCAATGGCAGGCTGCCTTATATAAAATGAGTGTTTTCAGGCTCTCGGGGTTGCATGTACTGTATGTGGAGCAGTGTACAGTGGAGCGGAGGCAGAGCGGCTCCGCGAGCTCCTCGCCACTTTCCCATAGAGCAGCCCCGACTGGCCGCCGAGGGCGAGCCACACACACGCCCTCGCGCCCGGCGAGCCCGCGAGGTAAGCCCCCGGCCGCAGCCCTCCCCGGGCGCTCGCCCCGCACTTTCTGTTTTCCTACTCACTTGCGAGCCGCCGGCTGCAGCCCCAAGGACTCCGCGGCAGGAGCAGCGGCGGCGGCAGCCGGCTGGGTGGACTTGAGGAAGACGGAGGGGACCCCGCGCGCCGAGCCGCCGCCGGCCGGCCGCTCCCCGGGCACTTTCCCCCTCCGCCAAAACTTTGGGTCGGGAGAGGTCGCGGGCGAGGGTCGCGCGGCCGCGCCGGCGGGGGCGGGGGGCGCGGAGGCAGTGCCCGGCGGGCGGGAGCCGGGGGCCGGCGGGGAGTAGTAGGCCAGCCGGTGCCAGGCTGCGTTTGCAGGCAGCACCTCTCGGCGCGCAGGCAGCGCCGCCCGAGAGGGGCACGGGCGCCGGGGCGCGGGCAGGGGCAGCCCGAGGAAAACAACAACAGAGCCTCACGCCGCCGGCGCCTCCAGGCCGCCCGGGGAGCCCCAAACTTCATCGCGGCGAAAGTACGTGGAGCCAGCCTGGTCTGGCTGCCGGGGAGGTGGGGCCTGGGGAGCAGGGGCAGGGGAGGAAGGTACGAGGAGCCAGCCCTCCGTGGATTTATGGAACGTTCGTGTGCGTCGGTGACCGGGAACAGCAGCCCAGGGGCTCGTCCATCGGGAGAGTTGGGCTTGGGGTGTTCCGGCCCCGCAGATCGGTGCCCTCTCACCCCCCACCCCGAAGCGAATGCGCGGCGAGTAGAGAAAGTGCTGTTTTAGTGCCAGAGTAGCCGGGAGGAAGAATGGGGGAGAGGGGGAAGAGGGCGAGGAAGAAGGGGAGAGAGGAGAGGGAGGGAAAGCGGGAGGGGGGGGGAGAACGAGGGAGAGGGAGAGAGGGAGAACGGGAGGGAAGAGAGAGGAGGGGGAAGAGGAGGAGGGAGGCTGTGTCAGGATTTTGCTTGAATGTGGGATTATGTTGTGTCAATAAGTTTAAGGTGGAGAGAGCAAGGCTGGGGGTGGTGGTGGAGGGGAGGAGGAAGGCCTCGTCTGTTTAAAGTCTTATTTCTGAAGGTAAGTTATGGCATTGCATGGTCGCGATGACAGAAAACTTGCAGATCCTTTATCCGGGGATGGGGTCGATGCCTCTAGAAAGAGCTTCCCAGCCCTCTTATGCCACACTCATGTTACACTGTTATTTGCTGCGATCCGGGTCGCTAGTAAATTACAGAAATCAGACTCGAGGTTTCTTTTCCTCCTCCACCTCGTCTCGCTCGCTCACCCTCAGAAATTTATTATTATTTTTTTTTATTTTTTGGTATTGTATGAAACTTAACGTAACTGAGACCAAACCCGAGTCCTGTAATTTACAAGGACCCTGAATCCAAGAATCTGGAACACGTTTGTGTGTGAAATAGCCGCGATCATTTCTGCTAAATGAGGAAGGTAAAACGAAACGATGCAAAAAGCTAAGACACAACATGTACGACAGAGGGGGGGGGAGAGGGAGAGACGGAGAGAGAAGCTATTTTTTGCTTTCCTTTCTGTAGAAAGGAAAATAAAGCGTGCATTCCCCTTCCCTCCGGTGTGTAGGGTCTAGTCAATATTTTAACTGTCTGAGGACAAATTAGTCCAGGTGGATCTTGTTGAAAAGTTTCGCGAGGTGGGGTGGAGGTGGGGGGGGGTTACGAAGGGGAAGGTGGGTGGAGGTTGTGGGGGATGGGGACGGAGCGAGCTCTGCCTCTGCTAATGGTCATTGGCCTGGGGCTTTGAAACCATTGCCTGTCCTGCTAATGACACGTCCAGTTCTCGTCTCCCGGCCGCGGACGCCGGGCTGCCGGGGACTGGGGTACTTTCCCCGCGCGGGGAGGGGCGCTCCTCGCCATCCCCTGGGGTTGCCCACTCGCGGCGTGGGAGCCCCCACGCGCGCCCCCTCTACCGCGCGCCGCCACCACCTCTGCTCGCGCGACTTTTGTAGCCAGTGCGCGGCCAGGGGGCGCGGGGGTCCCCGGCGCGGACGTCCCCGCGCGGCCACCCCGCGCCCGGCCCCACGCGCGCCGCGCGGTCCAAGCCCGGAATGGCAGCGCCCGGCCGGGCGGCGGTGCCTCCCCGGGGGGCAGCGGAGGCAGCGGCGGTGGCGGCGGGATCTTCGCCGGGGCCCGCGGGAGGAGGAGAGGGAGGAGGAGGAGGAGGGGAAGGAGGAGGAAGAGGAGGAGAGCGAGGCGTTTTCTGCCCAGATCGCCGCCAGTTCGAGCGGGCACGGGGACGGGGACACCCTCCTCGTTGCTCCTCCGTTATGGAAAGGTGTTGAGCAGACTTTTACGCCTGGAGTGTGGGATTTGCACTTCATTTTTTTCTCCCCCCTCTTCCCCAAAGCAAGATGGACTCTATTCCCTTTCTCTTTCTCCCTCTGCCTCTGTCTTGTCAGCCTTTAAGATCGACATTTTGTACTAAGATGCAAACTTGATGGTGACCAGCAACAAAGCCGGGGTGGGATCCTCGCTCCTGTCCTCCCTCTCCGTTTCCCAGCTCCCCCCACCCCGACCTCGGAGACCTGGTGGCCCTGCACTTGCCGCCGGGGGCTCTGGCGAATGTGTTTCCCCGCTCGATTCCGATCTCCAGTCTCGGGATTGTGCCAGGGGCCGGGCGTTTGGGCGACGGCTGTGGCCGCCCAGGTCTGCAAGGCTGAGGGCTGTGCTACCTGGACCCGCTGCCGGCGCCGTGCTCCCTCCAGCCGGCTCCTGGGCACGGCGGAGGCTCGGGCTGTCTTTCCATTGCTATGATTTGGTGGCTGGTGTATTTGTCCTGGGGGTGGCGATCACTTGTGCAAGTTGTTGGATGATCGCGGTGTGGGTTTTGGATTTGCAGAATGGATCAACTTTTTGCTTTGTACATACGGGGAGTAGGAAGCGGGGGTACTGGAGACACCCCGGAATGCCAGCGGGGCTGCTCTCAGCCTCTGCCCTTTGAATACCGGGATCTGTGCCTCTATTGCCCCCACATTTCACACGTGGGAGTGGGGGCGGAGAGAGGGGAAGTGTTGGTGAGGAGCTGGACTCCTGGGTTTCGGGGTTCTTCCTTCATAGATGTTGCAGGAGTTGGGACTCTATTGTAAAGCTCTGCCGTACTGCTGATGTACCTTTATTTGATACTTTATAGGTCGCTATCATATGACAAAGGCTGCACGCGGTTCATCTTGCTCCCCGTGTACTTTCCATTTGCCTTCCTGGGTGAGTATGCTGACTTTTCATCCAGCGAAGCTGGCTGGTTGTTAGTAATAACGTAAAGTCCTTACTGTTCACAGAAGAAGATGCGTTATTGGGGTTGCAACATCCCAGAGAGCTTGTCTCCCTGAGTTTCCAACAGTAGAAGTCAACTTATGATTCTTAGTAGTTAGAATTCGGCTGCCGTTATTATCTTAAGGTAGTTTAAATGTTCATTTCATGTTTATCTGCAAGTAAGTGTCATTTGAAAACTTATTTTCAAATAGGCGTTTTAATTGATAATGAAATTTTACACAGAGTTGAAGGCCTAGGAAATTTAATGTGAGATAATATTGTAGAAAGGTTGCAGCTTAAGTGGGAAAAGAATTATTAAAAACCCAAGGAGGCATTGTGCAGAAAGCCTCTCGAGTTATGGTGACTGACATTTGCTTACTCTTTCCTAGGTGCCCTTTCTTGGGTGATGTGTGCTGTTTGTGACTGTTACTTTGGTGGTGGGGACAGGTGGCCTGGGCGGTATAGTAAATGTAGCATTTAGTGTACCAGCTTGATTCAAAAGGCAAATAACTGTCCAAATTGATCATAATTTCCTTCAAAATTTATGTATTTAGAGAAATTGAGTACATTTTAACAGCCTGTGTATATAATAAACAGCGACTTTGAAATCCGTTCAGTGCCTTTTTCAGATATATGCCCCCCCCCATGGAAAAATCGGTGAAATGATGTGTGGGACAGCAAGTGCTTGAAAAGTTTGTTTGTGAGAAGTAACAGTCTAGGTGAAAACGGAGGGTTTCTAGAACATTGGAAAGCAGCACGGTGAGCCCAGACTGCAGAAACCAACTTGCAGTGTTGCCCCTCCATTGTCAGGAGCACCTCAGGTACGCTTAAGTTGCTGATATTTAAAAAAAAAAACCCGGGTTGTACTGAATTGTGTAAATCGCTTGTCATGCTTTGAATGTTATCATCAAGGACATGGAGATTATATTTTGTGAATGAAAGTGGACTTGAACTCAGTTTTCTATAAAAGAAGAAGAAAAGGGACCTTGCCTGTTTTGTTTCCTGGCTTGCTGGGATATTGTGTACCATACTAAAAGGTTGTCTTAGTATTAAGACAACTTAACCTTTGAGGACCAGGCCTTTCTGGCAGTTCCATTTGGTAGTAAAATATACTTTGACATTGCTGAGAACCTTAGATGATATAAAATATAAGCTCTGTGTCTAACATTTTTTATGGAATGTAAATATTCCATTATTTCAGACAGTCAAGAGAACTTCCTGACGTGTCACATCTGTAACAGGCCAATTGGAGCGGTCAAAATGAGATGGTTCTGTAAGATGAATTTAGTGCCCACCAAAATATGTGGATTTCAGTGTCTTTGATTTTTTTTTTTTTAGCTTGTTTGCAAGAGAAGTTTTTCATTTTTGAACATATGGCAAGAGTCTTCAAAATGCATTCCTGATTACTAAGGAACGCCACATTTATACATGTGAGGCACATTATTTTGTTCGCTGGAGCAAACTTTTAATGTTAGCTCTTTCCCCATGGAAATATATTTGACCAATTCAAAATTTAAAGTGGCAATCAGTAATTTCCTGAATAACAGCGATGTGATCAGCTCCTGCATTTCTTTGAGATGTCAAATGACTGCTTCAATAAAACAGCATTTTAAAGAAGAGTCTTGGTCTTTGAAGTCGCAGTAGTTGGTATAGTGTAAAACTCGTAGTAGTGATCTAAAAAGGTCACACTGACAATGAATTGCCAGTTATTTGCATCTAAAATGTATTTATTAGATTTGAGGCTTAATTATCAAAATAAGAATTTAGATAAAGGTTTTGCTTCTGCATTGCCAAGAGTTTCCAAACTTCCCATTTTATTATTCTGCATATCTCTGTTAAGTTGTGAAACTGAAGTCTTGATTTGCATTTCACGTTTAGTGCTAGCTATTGAAAAGAGGGTTCCTCTATGTTGTTTCTTAGTGCTCCATCTTTGGAGGTACTCTGGCAATCTTAGGAAGAATCTTCCAGTAGAGACTTAGATTTTAACAAAAATTTGCAGTTTTGACTTCTTTCTGTTTTTTAATCCATCTTGATCTTTGTATCCAAGTTAAAGTTCCAGGTTTCAGAGTTTGTGAGATAGCTCTGCTTTTCACATACGTGTAGCTCTGCTATACCGCTTGGAAAGTGTATGCCACCTTTGACTTTATAGACATGAGCTTTATACTTAATCCATTGAAACAGAGGAGATTTGTTTAGACGTTGAATTTAGAACATAGCTTTGAGTGAAAGTAGGATGAACATATCATTATGGTTTGCTTGTGCTGTAAGTAGCTATGTAATTGATAAGGTTTTTCATTTGTAGTAAAAAAGGAACAACTCTCAAAATAATGTGGTGTAACTCATGAAAATCTAACTCAGCAGCTAAAGTATTTATAAAGCCGCATTTTTCAGTAAAATTACAAACATAATTTCTAATTATTAATCATCAGCCAGCACAAGTACAGTTTACGTTTTCCTACGTTTCGTGAAGAGACTGGTAAAGCAAGGGACCATATTTTTAACTGAATCTTACCATGAATATCGATTACTTTTATATTAGAAATCTTTAATGGAAGTAATAAAGACTTCACGGCTCAACCCTATGAAAAAAAACTTTTTGAAAGTAGTCTCGTTACAGAAGTGCCTGTTTTTGCTGTGCTGAAGGAAATCCTTGACATTATTAGTGTCTTAGAAAAGTGCAGAGAATGTTTAAAATTGTGGTTTTTAAGTGCGCTAACTTAATAAATTTAGGCAATTGATATTGACATGTTGCATCACCACGAGTGTGGCATACCTGTATTTTAAGATTTAAACTTAAGCAGGTGCTTAGCTTAAGAAGATGACGCTTCTTGAACTTGTAGTTTGAAGTCCACTATGTGTTTTAACAATCCACCACTGCGGGTACCTTTTACAGTAGGTCTGAGGGGTGTCTCTCCTATAGTTTTAGTCAGCTTCCCTCCTCTCCCTGTGAAATAAAAACAAACCCAAATTATAGAAACATTGTGATTTCACGCCTTTGTTTTTATCGAGTGCCCCAGGTAAGTCGGATGCAGGCAGTCCTCCGGCTGCACTTGGACAAGCACTGCTCTGAAGGTAGTAAGGACTAAGGCTAAGGGCTGAGTGAAGCTGCTTCCAGCTTGAAGATTCTGTGACTGTAATCATTCAGTGGGTTTGTACCAGCTCAAGGGCAGTCAGCACATACAGAGTCGAATTGTAGCGATTTCTATGTTTTAAGACGGACTTGAGGGAAGCACTTTTTGAGAACAGCTTCAGTCAGTATTCATGTGTGTTCATTTTATCCCTGAGGCAATTACAGTTCCTTGAAACACCTGGACGTCATTTTAAAACTGTAAAGACATCCCCAGAAAATCCTCATGTATTAATGGGGATTGTTTTCTTTTTTTTTTCTTTGAAAGAAAAAGATAACGTGAGGATTGAAGTAAGTACCAATTACACAATGGAAATGCAAAAGGAGGCAAGCAATAAAGAATTCTATCTAAAAATGTATATAAATAGAGAGGGAATGAGAGACCAACGGAATGAAAGACTTAAGGGATTAAATATAGAGCGGGAAGCATTGACACACCTACCAAAATGTAAACTTAGTAAGTGAAAATATGTGAGTTGGTTCAAAAATCTAGATAGTGAAATAACTTCAGGTAGTGAGCAGGTTGTATGAAATACAAGGTAAAAATTAATAAGAATGAATTGGATTTTATGAAATCTTAGAAAAATAAAAAAATTCATAGAATGTTGATTAAATAATTAAACCGGTAGTTAAACATGGCCCTTGGGTGAAAAGATCAGAGAATGAAACAGAAGCTCCTGGAATGGAATGCTTGAGATCCTAAAAAAGACATAGAAGTTTGGATTTTTGTGAAGGGGATAAATAAAAGATCAATAACTTACTTTAAATGACTTAATCACTTCATATCATCCTAGACTTTTGAGGAGAGCAGATTGGAGCAAGTGGAGAATCTGTTTTTGTCCAGTGTTGACTCTCGCTCTGCTAGCAATTTTGTGAGGTTTTTTTTTTTCCTGAGAAAGATTTGCCTGAGCTAACATCTGTTGACAGTCTTCTTCTTTTTGTATGTGAGCTGCTGCCACAGCATGGCCACTGACAAATGAGTGGTGTAGGTCCATGCCCGGGACCTGAACCCAGGCTGCTGAAGTGGAGTGTGCCAAACTTAACCACTAGGCCACGGGGACTTGCCCCTGAGAACTTATTTTAAAGGAGAAATAAGAACAAGCATAAAAGTTGTTTACAGCAGCTGTGTTTCTCAGATGTTTTCGACTGAGATGTATGGTAAGAAGTACTTTTTATATCCTGATCCCCATATGAAAACTGAAACAAAAGTTTCCTGAAACAGTACTGAGAGCAGTGCTGTCCGGTATTTTCTATTCCTATCTCATCTTTATAAATCTGATCTGTTTCAAACTATTTTATTAAAAACAGAATAGAGGGTGTCCTTCGCTAAGTTGATTTTATGACTGACAGTTTGAAAAACAACAACCTGGAGTGCTTGCTAAAAATGAAGGTCCCCAGGCTGCATCCCCAGATCTTCGGAATCAGTGTGTCTGGGGTAGAGCCCAGGAATCTGCATTTTAACTAGGACTGGGGTGGTTCTGAAGCAGGTTCGAGGTCCTCTGACACACTTGGAGAGACACTGGTGTGAAGGACAGATGGCTCAAGATTGAATGGGAGTCATGCGCTGAATGTAGAGTTGAGAGTGCCTTGCTGAGGTCTCCTCCAGCTTCAGGATTCTTTACTGTGTCAGTCCGCAGGTTTACAATACTGAGAGGGCCCTCGTCGCCCTCTGCAGCTGTTCCCGGAGTAGCGAGGGTAGTAGAAGGAGCAGAGGCTTTGCAGCCAGAGAGCCCTGGGTTCCGTTCCCGCTGCCTCATTGCTTACTAGCTGAGGGACTTGGAGCTTGTCGCTTCAGAATAAACTTCCAGTATCGCATGTGCTAAAGGGCATATTAATATTTACCATGCACCAGAATGAGAATTACATAAGACAATGTCTGTAATGACCTTTCTCCATAGTCAGCACTCAATATACAGTGTATGTTTTTATAGTTATATCTCACCCCATCCCAGCTCCCCTTGTTTGAAATTCTTAGAAGCTGTGTCTTAATTTTCGTTTGCTCTAAACCCTGGTATGAAACACAGGTGCGTTTTTAGCTGGATATGAGGTGTTGGATAAGTAATTTGTTACCGAAGGAAATAGGAAAAGAACAGCCGAGGCAAGCCAGTTAAGCAAGCCGGTTAAGTACGGTACTCCCGCACGTTTGCAGAAGGATTTTCCCACCTGTTTAGAAAGACATAGCTCAGGACAGCAGAACAGCTCTTTTCCTATTTCATAATGGTTAGTTGACAGCCCTGGGCATTCTCTCTGTGACTTTGATACATCTTGGAATGTCTAAGAGCATCACTTCTCAAACTTTCATCTACCAAGACGCAATGCGACTGACTGATGGTTACATGTGGGCCGGTATGATTTCCCTAGTTATAGACAGGTAAATTATGCGGTAGATTTCATAGGTAGTTCACAGTGTGATAAAGCCGCTTCTTTCTCAATCAAGAAAGTATATCAGAATACTAGGAAGAATGATGTAATCATAATGAAAACCTTGAACATACCCGTACACACACATGTAAAGTCCTTTATAAACTGTGGTGTGTTGACTGTGTGTAGCTCATTACTTGGGGCACTCCTCATAACCAGTTAAAACTTACCCCGTGTCAAGGCGTGAAGATTGAGAAGGGGTACATCCACAGTGCTCTACAAATTACATTGCAAAAAATAGGCGCTTAAAAAAGAGGGGCAAGCGAAGGAGAAGATGAATGGGAAATACACTAAATCCCTGAAATCTCAAACAGTGTGACAACTAAAAGCTGGGGAAGAGGCAGCCGGTGGTCAAACGCAGAGAAAGCGCCAAAGACGACACAGTTCTGGTGGGCACTAACTTCCTCAAATACACATTGTCTCTACCATCGACGTTTATTTTTAGGTAGTCTCAACATTCGTGTAATTTATCTGAATAAGTTAAAATTAAATAACTTTGCGTTTCCTAATTTTTAAAGTTAATATTTGCCTGGAACGTCTTTCTGCTTTGCTAAATTTTACTTTGCCATACTTTTTCATCTCCCAGCAATTAATAAACTCTCTGTATGTTGAAAATGTCTTTGTGCTTTGGTTTGTAGTGGAATCAGATATATATTCACAAGCCTTTATTTAAAAAGTCTCTGAAAAGCTAAAAGCTTTCTTTTCCTCCGGAAGTTTGGCATCAAAATTCGTTTGGTGGCAAAACCTGACCCAAACTGTTAGGGGCCTATTTAAAGTAGTTTTAAAGCCCACTTAGAAAGAATATTCACATATTTTGCTGTAGAAATAGTAATACGTTTGATTATGAGGTGGTCTCCTAGCTCTAGCTAGGAATGTTACATAATATTTGCTATATGCCCTTTTGACCTTTTTAAAACCCTTAAAAATCTGAAGCATACCTGGACCTAAGGGTTGCAGATATGCGATTGTGGTCCTAGTGTGTTAACTTCCTTAGTCTGCAGAGTGAAATTGTCTGATATTCCTACCCATTTAACTCGATGAAAATCCATTTGCTAATTTGATCACTGATCATCTGAACATTTTGATTTCACTGCAAGCTGGCAAGTCCTTTTCCTTACATTACATATTAACTCAGTCAAACTGTCTGTTGAAACGCTGTGGCTTCAGATATAAGGGTGGAAGGCGTCAGAGGTTATCAAGTCAGGTAAGCAAATGGTAGTAATTAATAGCGTTTTTACCCGCTAGGTTGAGCGAGGGGGAAAGGCTCCTGAATAAGGAAAGCTTACACTCACACCCCCATTAGCTGAACCTCATATATCCATTTTGACATTTTGGTTCCTTTTCTGTCGTTGTAGTTAGTTTTATTAAACAAACAAACATACTCTGAAATCTGCATAACATATGAAACTTCTGCCATGGTGGATGTTTCTTTTATAATAGTGAACAAAGTTTAAGGTACTTTCATTATGATTTACTGTTATGAGAGATTTCATGAAGGGGTTATATTTCCTTTATTTTATTGATTGCTACTTGCACCTTTCTTTCCTTCTATCCGAAAAGTAAAAATAGAAAGTGTTTTCTGCAAATTTAGTCTACGCTCAGGTGAGAATGTTTTTTGAGTTGTATTGTTTTATAGAGGTTCTAGGTACCTTTATTTTCAGTAATTACCTTTGGAAGACCAAGTGAAGATCTTGGCTTTGTACTTTTAATTTCCTGTAAAACCACTATAGAAAGATGAAAAGGGTGATGTGAGGCAGAGTCTGTATGACTCTAGGAATAAGGCAATAGCTGATTGGATCTGTCGTTATCGTTGCAATACTTAAATCAGTCTTCATTTGGTGTACACTGAAATTGTTAATGGCTAAAGAAACCGTTTATTTTTTTATTACTTATTGATACAACTACATCCTTTGGTGTAGGAAAGCCACAGACTGAGTAATTCAGAGGGTGTCTTATTAGCAATGCTGATTCTTTTAATATTAAAAAATGCTGAGTTGTTTTTCAGCTTTTGGTGCACCTCTCAAAACTCACCCAAGTGTGGCGTTCTCGTTGACTGCAAAGGGAATGTGCTGGAGCATGGAACAAAATGAGAAAATAATTCTCACATCCAGCTGTCAAATTGTGATTATCTTCCGAGTTACTGACGTTATCATTTTTTTCTTTCCCTCCCCTCTCTCCCTCCTTCCTTTCTTCCTCTTTTCTCTCCTTTCTTTCTTCCTTCCTCTCCCTTCTCTTCCCCTCTTTCCTCTATCCTATCTTTTTTCTCTCTCCACTTATTGTATTCACTAATGTGCATCTGTAATACTGCTTACAAATGTTTAAGAATGGGAATGTAGAGTTGAACTTTTTTTTTACCATCATTTGATTTTAAAGATTCGTTTGCAGTTTTTGAGTTCTTTTAGTATGTATCGTTACTCATATAATAGAGTTGTTGTCTGTGAGTTTGAGACTTGCACAGTTCCCCGTGTGTAAGGGTCATTTCAGAGGGGATTACGAGGAGCCTTGAGCAGGGCTATGTGAAGCAAAGTCGCTTGTTGTTTTTATGAAATAAGTTGAAGTAAACTCCTTATCCAGCCGTTTTGTGTCTTACGGTGATAGAATGGCTACACTGGTTCATTTGTGTTTAAGGGAAAGTTGAAAGCGGTTTTTAGAAGAGTTTCTCAAGTAGTATTTTACTCTGGGAGGAAGGGAGAAAGATAATTTCGACCGAGGACCTCCCTATGAAGCTCAAGTTTTATTTTTACTACTTTATTTTTCACAACACCTTTCTGATGAGAGGTCACCCTATTTCAATGATGAGGAAGCTCAGTCCCAGGTGTAGTGAGTTGTCTGAGGTCACACAGGTAGCACGTGACTGTGCCAGGCTTAGGACACCTGTCTGCCGTGCCCCAGTCTCTTGGGCTTTTTCTGTATTTACCTGTCTTTAGGGCCACATTTCAAGAGGTTAGAATGAAAGGTTGGGGGCAACTTTCAGCCAAGTATTCCCCTCAGTTTTTTTTTTTTTTTTCCTCTTGGAAGAGAAATCCCCTTCATTTTGGAGTCATGGGGCTAGACTGCTGGTCTCTACCACGCTTACAGGAGGTGGATGAGAAGGTCTCTGAGCTGGGGACTCTGGTCAGTTTCCATCAGGGAGGTCACAGTCAAGACTGAGCCAGCCCCAAGCTTAGTTTATAAATTGACGTTTAGTGAACTTTCTTCCTAGTTGGTGTATCTAATGTAGAAATGTTTAGTAACAACAGTTACTGTTTTTACTATTTGTTTATTCCTCTGGTACATCAGTAAAAATCATTTGTTCTTTCATGAAGGCTTGAGTTTTCCCAGCTGAATATTCTGAATATGCCTTTACTCTGATACTTTTTAATACTTACTCAGTGAATATATTTTACGAAAGGAATTTCCCAGTATAATGTGGATAATGTTATAAAATAGTTTTTTGACATTTGCTTTGCAAAGAAATTCACTGTTAGTGGAAAATTAATAAGTAGATACATGGACTTCATTTCAGAGTGTCTGGTGGTCAAACATGAATTAGGTATAGGATCAGTCAAACTTACCAGTTTTTGAGGTGGTTTCTGGGTACTTTTGATTTGTTTTACCTAGGAAACTTATTTCTACTGTGATAAGTAGAAGAGATTTTATAGATCATACATTTGTATACAAGTAGAAAATCATTTAGAAAATACAAAGTGACTTTTTTATACTAAGAGCCCTATTTATCTGAAATTAAATCTTTATTTTTGCAAATTCGGCAAAATCAGAGCCTCATTCACGTATAGAAGATAAAAAGTTTGTCATTCTTTGTTGTTGGTTTTTTTTAATGGCTTTTCTTTTTCCCTGATCCATGAAATGTGTAAATAGGGTATTTATCTATTTTGGCAAAGTAGCTTTTGTGGATGATAATCTTATTAAGGGTGTGCTCTTGGATTGTGTTAGCTGCGTGATATTTTAACAAAGATGTTGAGCTTCCGTTTCTTGTATTTCATCTCGCCCGAATAAATCACTTCCATATTGTTCTCATTCAAGTAGGTTTGTAAACTGAATAAGTTTTATGCCATTTGACACCTTTCTTTCAACTTATTTTCTCTCTTTTTTTTTTTTTTTTTGAGAAGATTAGCCCTGAGCTAACATCCGTGCCCATCTTCCTCTGCTTTATATGTGGGATGCCTGCTACAGCATGGCTTGGTAAGCAGTGCATAGGTCTGCACCCGGGATCTGAACCGGTGAACCCTGGGGTGCTAAATCGGAACATGCAAACTTAACTGCTGCACCACTGGGCCAGCCCCTCAACTTATTTTCTTGAGTCATGTTCAGAGAACATTTTGCACATTAAATAATTTGATCAAGCGTTGGTGAGATTCAGGTAGCAAAAACTATTATCAGTTTAATTCAGCCTTCACAGATTGAGTACAGTGTGTTGATGCTGACTTATACTTTGAAGATATAAAGATGAATATGGAACAGTCCTTGTCCTTAAAGCAAACGTGTTCTACTGGCTGGAAAAGTCCAGGAGATGTAAATGTCTATCGTATGAGTTATTCTGTGTTAACTGTTCTAATAGATATGGCATAAAATAGTCCTGAGTAAATACCACTGAAAAACTGCCTAATTCCTACGTAGGATCGGGACGTTGAACTATGGGGGGAGTTCTTGCTGTGGCACTGTGTTTGTCCTAATTGTCATTAGGGTTGTAAAACTAATTTGGCCCAAGCACTAAAGTGGATTTTATAAATTAGGCTTCTAAGCTGCATTTGGTTTTTATTTAAATGTTAGTACATTCTTTTACCTTTTGGTAAAAGGCCTGTGACTTTTTTTTTTTGGTAAAGCTTTCAATTTGTATTAGAAAGTTATGTTTCAGTCAAGTGTTTAGACTTCCTTTTTATTTATTTTTCCTTTCATATTTATTGCTGTTAATATCACATTCTATAATGACTAGACTTTTGAAGTGCACGGAAGTGTTTGAGGATTCGCCATAGACCAAATCCTGTTAAAAGCACACTGATAGAATAAGTTTGAACTAGACGTCAAGACACATACCAATAAAACTATTATAAACTGCTTCCAGCTAACACTTACTTTTACTTAAATCGTACTAATTAGAAGTATATTAGTGAGCTCTCTAGCCTAAATGTTAAACACAAAATGAGATGCTAAAGAGGTGAAAATGTGCTTTCTATCCATGAGAGATTGGAGATGAGAAATTATGCCCAGTGCTTCCATCAGGTGGTTTTCCAGGATGTTTTCCGCCCGTGTTTACAGCTGCAGCTGTGAAGGCCCCCGAGGGGGTGCTCCTCCCCTTTATGCTTAGGGACCCAGGCCTGGCCTTGGGAGTCCCCCTTGACTCCATCAAACCTTCAGTGTCGCTCCTTTTCATCGTGACTTTTGTGTTTATTACCCCTCTCAATGTATGCATTTTCACCCAGTTTTATTTGTGGCCCTCTTTTGACGGGTCATTTCTGGATAGCAGCCCAGTTTAGATTACAACTTTGTTTCTAAAATGTTGTGCTCAATGTTCCAGATGCCAACCCTGGGTGCTGTAATAACAAACAAATAACATTCATAAGCGAAATCATAAAGAAGCAGCTGATCTGGGAAAATATTTCTTCATAAGCTCGCAACATTGATAATGACCCTAATGTTTACATTAAAGCAGTGAAGAGGAACAGAGACACACAGAATAATAACTTGGGAGTCTCCCATTCTGTCTTGGGGCTGTTTGACATTGTGGAGGTATGGCTATTCGGGTCTCATTATTTACCAATTCTCATAATAATGAACTTCTTTCTAAGTTTTGTATATGGACATATGTTCTCATCTTATTTGGTGCTATACATTCTTCGTAGTCACAGAGAACATGTTCAGATTTCTTGTAAGGCCAGGGTTTTGTTTTATTTTAACAATTTTCTACGTATAGTCTCTGCATGAATAATGCAAATCCATACACAGGTTTTCTGTGCCTTGAAAGGTCTTGAGGAATGGGATCACAGGTTGACACAGCTCCTCATGTGAGGACCTCACACACACAGCGGTGAGTTTACTGCATAAGGAATTGTGATCAGGGTTCAGTTGTTAGGAAGTGAATTTCCTTTTCTTTCATTTGTCTTTTTAATGTGACCGTATATGTCATTCCTGACATATATTTCAAATACAGCTAGCTGGCCTTTAATATATAGGTCTTAAGAATTAGGATGATCGGTACTTTTCTTCATTAAAGATGTTTTCCTGAAAAGTTTTGACTTAATTTGTTTTTCAAAATTAACTATTTGTATATTCTTATGGACGAATTATGATTTCAGAATGCTTCGTTTGCATTTCTAATTGATCTCTGACTTGCAGTGGTTACTGATTTTACAGATTCAAGTTTTACTATTCCCAGGTCCCTGTATTAGGTACACGTCAGGGAGCTGCGTAAAGGAATACAGTACTAATCATTTTATGAAATTTTGGTAGAGCAAATAATACCTTTTTGGTAATTCTGCGTTCCATATATTGAATTGTCATTATTTTATGTTACGTGTTTATTGAGTACCCATAATATTTAAAGCTGGGTTAGGAATTCTGGGGCTTGCAGAGTAAAAAAATAATGGCTCTGGCCTCAGGATGTTTCTACTATAGTAATGACACACATATGTCAAATGTGGAATAGAAAGTAGAGATGCTGTAATATCCATGGGGCTCAGGAATGGTGAGTATAGGGCAATAGGAGATGATTAGGGAAGGGAAATTGGGATGGCCCTGAACTTTAGTTGTATAGCTAAATGTTTAGGCATCCTTGCAAAATGCTGACTTGAATCCATCAGGCAGAAAATGAATCTAGTGGGCATTCCAGGCTAACCCCACCTGGGCCAACCAGTTCACTCCAGATGTGTCATCAGCTAAGCCCATGGCCTCCAGACTTTTTAAATGCTGTCCCCCTCAGTAAAAGAATTTCAGCATGTATCCTCAATATGTGTACATTTATTTATAATTAACATATACTGGGCTATTAATATATTATGTACTTAATAAAGTATAAATAGCTTAGAAATAAAAAAGATAGATAAATTGAATATAAAGAAAAATTCTAATATTTTCATCTCATTACTCCAGTGGACTTTGTTTTGTTCATCTTTTGGGGCTTGAGAACCCCACTTTGGAGACCATTGGTTTAAGGTGGGCAGTGTCACCCCAAGTTTGGGTAAGTTCCATGAGATCAGGGACTTGGTTTTGCTGCGTGCTGTGTCCTCAGCCCATGGGATGTGGTTGGAGCTCAGTAGGTACTCTTGAACTCATAGGCAGAGTTTGGCTACTTGGTAGGAATGCGGATGGTCTAGCTCAGTACCAGGGATCTGGTAAGAATAGAGACCATTTTTGTTCGTTGCTGTATCTCCTGTGCCTATGAAATTGTCTGCCACCTGGTAGGAACTCAGTAAATATGAGTTGACTGAGTCGGGGCGTGGACAGTGAGTGGCTCAGCCTGAGGGATCTGGCAGAGGCCACAAATCCATGGGCATGGAAAGGTTAGTCCCAGGAGGTCCCCTAAAGCGGGACAGAGAGTGAAGATAGACTAGCTATCAGTAGGCAGATAGAGACAGCCAATGTGGGGTTCCCAGTGTCAGTAAGAACATCTGAGGTTGGTGACCTGAGACTGTAAAGCAAAATCTGTGACCTTCGTAAGCAGTAAGATCTGGATTTTACTCATCTTTGTACCCACAGGGCCTAGGACACAGTACAGTAGGTCTGATTAGTTTTTGTTGGATTGCTCAGTTTTATACTACGTTGTGGGTATAGGAGGCCTGCCTGCAGGAGCGGATCAGCATCAGATCAGAGCCCTGTCAATGAATGCTGCCCCCACTGAGGCAAGCCAGCGGGGCGGCGCCTGCCTCACACGCAGATGTGTTTTTAAGCCTTGGCAGTGCCTGCCAGAGGTGCTCTGGTGACCACAACTGCCAAATCCCATTTGGTTGTTTATTTAAAGGTCATTATTAACATACTATTGACATATTTATCAGTGAGGAAAACAGTTTACAATAGAATTATTTCTAATATGCTATCATCCTGTACCTTCTTCCCCATCACTAAAGCTGGGATGTGTCATGGATCACCCCCATGTATACTGTTAGAATTAGGGCTGGATTTATTTACAGATAACTGAAACAAAGTAGTTTGCATTTTTTCTCCTCTTTTTAGAATTATTTTGTTCAGACTTCCTCTTTAAAAGATGAGAAAAATTCTACTTTCGTGGTCATAAAATAAACCTGCCATCATTTTCTTGAGCGTGGTCCAGTTGGGGAGAACAAGTACTTCCTCCCTGAGAAGCAGTGATGGCATGAGCACTTTCCTTCCGAAGCGGGCCAGATGAAGGCCGCCTTCCCCGCCGGCTAAGGCGGGTGCCCCCTACCTCTCCCACAGTTCAGTCTCCTTAGGACGGGTTTATTTCAAGCAGTTCCACATCTGCACCATTAATAAATCCCCTTGCTCTCATTTGCATTTCTGATGTCTCGTAGTAAATATGGGAAGTCCCCCTTTGCCCTTACAAAAACAGTTTCGTCGGCCCAGGCTTCCTAGAGTTGAATAAAAATTTCTCAGAGCACTCCCGCATCTTCAGCATGGTCTTCAAATGAAAGCTTTTAGAGTTGAAACTTCTTTGCTCTCATCCTTTTCGTCGTCAAGTCATCAAATCTTTCTTTCTTGCGAGCTGGTCACCTGTAACAGCGCAGTAGTCGTCTGTGTCTTACACTCATTCCTGTGATCTCGAGTTTATGCTGGGTTCGGGGACATCTTACTTGCACTGTGTAACTGTGCTGAGAGGTAGCCAGGAGGGTATCGTTATTCCCATTTTGCAGATGAAGAAACAGGCTCAGCGTTGTTAAGTGGCTCGACTCAGGTCACTGAGTTTGTAGCTCCCTTGAGACCAAGACCCAGTCTTCTGGCTGCTCCTGCAGAGAGCTGGCCAGTGTGCAGCACAGAAGGCATCTTATTTGAACGAAGGTTTGTTTTTTCTTACTTTCAACCTTACTTGCTTTCAACCTGATAAGTTATTGTAAGTACCTGGAATAGCGGTGGTATAGACAATATGGGTTGTTTAATTGTTCATGCCCTGTGAGCTCTAAGATACCAGTGAAACAGGCCTTAAATTTCTGGTGTATTTAAATTTATTTGTGTATTTAAATAAGTGTTCTCAGATCATGTGGAACGACTGTCCATTTGACTGAACTTTTTTACAGCTTGTGACGGAGAATTAAATTCGTAGGGACCACACACTGACAAAGAATGTGCTTTGAAGTGTACATTAGGATTCTTGAGTGAGATTTGGATTATGGATTGAGGCCATTTTTTTTTTTTCCTGGGAGGCGTATTTCTGAAATTGTAATGAAAATTAATTGGAAAATGTGAATTGATATCTAGATATCTGACTACACCCATTTCTGGACCCATTCATATTATAATTTGATATCAACTGGTGTTTTTCAGAGAAATGAAGGCAAGTTGTAAAGTTTTTTTTTGTTTTTAAATTTAGAAGGCATTTTAATTTGGTACTTTGTAGAAAAAGAACATTTCACAGGCCAGTTAGAGAATTCAGTGTAGTGCCACTGCCAACCATAACAGGGAAGCTATTTCTCTCAAAAATTACTACAGGATCAATTATGCAATTAATATTTTACATAGTAGAAAAGTTTTATTTGTTAGCCTCTTATCTTAAAGTTCCCCTGAGTAAAGAGGCCTAGTAATTATTTTACTCTGGGAGAATGATAAGAGATTGCATTAGAGTTCCAGAACCTTTTTTATTTTAAAGATGTAAGGTCTGACAGAAAAGCAATTTATGTAGAATATTTATTTCTATAGATTCCCTTTACTTCAGTTTAATTTTTCTAACTTGCATTCGAATATTTATACCAACTTTGGGACATGGTGTGTCAATGGCTAAAGAAGAGGTTCGTTGAAGAACTGTGGTTTGAAGAAAAGCCGTGTTTATTGAACAAGGCATGTGAAGATGGAAGGGGTTAGAAACTGTGACCTTTCTTTTCTTTGGTTTGGCTTTTCATTTAAAATGGAGTATGAAAATAATAAAAGTCATGAGGATAATTCAGTAGACTTCCTTCCCACCCTCAGTTTTTAAGCAGTTGAACCCAGTGGTCCCTCTCTTTGACCTTGAAACGGCCAGTGAGGAAGGAATTCCCATCTCCATTTTAGATGAGGGCTTTGAATCTCAGAGGCTCAGGCAACTTGCCCAAGGTCATTCTTCCGGTAAGTGGTGGAGCTGGCGTTCCATTCCAGCTCTTTCCATCTGAGGAGGCCACGCTCCTCCTCGCTTGCTCCTTTATTCTGCCTCTTGCGCTGCCCACATGGTGTTTGTACGGCTCCATCCTGCCACGGACCTGTCTTGGCTCCTGTTGAATTGTAACGTTGAGGTTCTGGCCAGGATAAAAGTGGCTTTTCTCTGTTTGTGTTCCTGCATTGTCCAGCAGGTTGCCATATACACAACTGCTCGTTAATAGCTACTTCTTAAATCATTCTAAGTATATGGGAAACTTCTAAAGTTAAAAAAGGTTGGTATTATATAGTATTCTAAGAGATGATATAGCTGTGATTTTTTTTATTTAAATGACGTTGTGCCTCAGCATAGAAAAGAAAATAGTTTTGGAATTCAGAAAATGGACATTCAAAGGGAATAATAGAATTTTTGCTCTAAAAGGGACGTTGCAAATGATCTTGGAGTTGTGGAATCCATCTTTTTAAATTTGAAGGAAGCGAGGCTCAGATGAAGGAACTGGGACCCAGGCCATGTGAGTGGCTGAGCTGGAACCAAGATATGAGACTTCTGATTTGGTGCTTTGCTGTAGAAATCTGCTTAGCTCCGAAATGACGTAGGAAATATTTTTAGTCAATTGATGGCACCATTTTCGCAGCAGGAATATCTGACTTTTTTGTGTTCTTGTTTATAAATGGTTAAAAGGATGAAAGAACTAAAATGTCATACACTGTTAGAATAGAGCTATATGTAATACAGTATACATATTAACTCTGAAATCATTTTATCTTACTTGTTGACTTCTAATTTATTTAGTAGGATAACATAATTTTGGAAGCTAACAGATCATAAACTGAAACATGGCTTTGGTGTTGTTCTCTGTGTCCTGTGAAAACAGAGGAAGAATTCGCGAAACAATAACACATTGTTAAATGGCATGCCAGTTTATCAAATGCCATAAGTTTATTACAGTCTGGTCTTAGGAAAAACCATCCCAGCCTTAGAGCCGTGCATCCTAATCTTAAGCGAAGAGCCTTTAAAGTTATTTAAGGGCCGTTAGATTTTGTTCTATCCTTGAAATTGTAAAATTCTCATAGCTGTTGATGAGGAGAAAGAAGTTTGTAAAACCATAACAGATTTAGTTGTAAAAAGAGTGATTTAACTGATTTGTGTACTGTGACACCTCATGGTGGCCTTATTAAGAAACTACTATAGTGAGACGTCTTGACCACATACCTTGTACCTTACTGAATCCACTCAAGTGTATGTGGACTAAACGTTATAGAGGTGAGACCCTAGATGATATTGTCAAGGTTGTTATGTTTGGGAGAAATTAACCTCTGCTCTGCTGTTCAGAGAGGAAGCTTGGTCTGCCTTATCAGAGCTCTCCTGGGAGTTCACCTGTGGAGTGGCCATCCTCCAGCCCCGAACTTCCAGAGAATGAGAGCCAGGTACTTCCAGCAGCTGCTAGCCTCTTGTGCTCCTTTGTGTAAATTAGAAAGAAGCACTGTTTTGTCAAGATACCCTAGTTCCAAACGTTGGAAAATTATCGTAATAGATTGATTTTGTTAGAGCAAGATACTTTCCTGCCTTTTAGCGGGAAATTATAGTAATAGTAAATATCTAGACGTATGCTCTCGGATGTGGTTGGCACCCCCTAAGGTTGTGCCCAGTGTAGCTTGCATAGCTGTATGGCCTGGAGCCCCTGCAGGCAGTTATATTTGAGGAGACCATGTCTATTTTTTTTTTTTTGAGGAAGATTAGCTCTGAGCTAACATCCCCTGCAAATCCTCCTTTTTTTTTTTTTTTGCTGAGGAAGATTGGCCCTGAGCTAACATCCTTGCCCATCTTCCTCTATTTTATACATGGGATGCCTGCCACAGTATGGCTTAGCATTACATAGGTCAGTGCCTGGGATCCAAACCAGTGAACCTGGGGCTGCTGAAGCAGAGCACCTGAACTTAACCTCTGTGCCGACACCTGGAGGTCATGTCTTCAAACAGCAGAAATTAAAACATCACATCTAGAAGACTTTAAATAGAGCTCTTGAATATAAAATGCTAGTTATTTATGAAATTATTATTTTAAAAATTGTAAACATCATAGAAATTAAATTAAAAGAATAGCTAATGGAGACCTTTCTTTACCTCTGCAGTGTACGGACAAAAGGCTGTATATTCTCTTCACATCTCTTGGCCCAACCAATTTAATATATTTTCAAAGTTAGTCTGTCTTTCAGAGTTCTGATTAAAGAAGAAAATTCTCTGACCTTTATAAGAGACCTTTTCTTTATTAGATGGGTGCAGTAATAGAATGCAGAATGACTTGAAGCATCCGCTTCTTTCATCCATCATTAAAAGTTAATTGTCACATCTATAAGTGCAACTTGATGGAGTTTTTAACGTACCCCAAATTGGCAACCTGTGACGAGGAAAGTATGCTCTGTGAGGACGTGAGTTAAGAGAACGAAAGGAAAAACGAACCTTTTATAAATCTTAAGTGGCAGCTAAATGGAAATGAAAGCTTTTAATTTGCGTGGGAGAGTGGTGACAGCAGATCGGTGCCTTCTGTTTGGTTGGAAGCAGAAGGTCTCGGCACGCCGCTTGTCTGACTTGAGGGTGGTGGTTGGGGCTCTTGGGATTGTAGACGAGTTAGTCTTCTGCCTGTTCGGAAAGATAGTAATGCGTTCGCCGTCTTCGCGCTGGTCCGTGGAATTGTTTTCTTAACAGGAGCAGTAATTACCTTTCTCATTCTCAAGGGAGGAGTGGCGGGTGGCGGGCTGTCCAGCAGGAACCCCATTACCCCGTGAGCAGTCTGTGGTGCTTCCCTGGTTGAGTTTTAGGCGCCCAGTAGGTAGTGATGATGCGTTAAGGAGTTATAACCACAGTTGTGCTGCCCTTTCCTTCAGCTCAGTGACTTGATTACAAAATACAGGCTCTAAACAAAGATTTTGAAGTGGTGCTCTTTACCAGTCCTCCTCACAGCCTGGGAGAAAGGGCAGGAAAGCGTTGCCGGTTTGTAAAAAGGATTGTGCTTGTTTATGATAGTTCGAAGGTGCTGATTGTTTCTAGTAGGAATATTGCGCCTGAAGCCTCCAGGTAATCCTTAACATTTTCCTTCTGTGTGGATCCGACTGGCCCCTGACCAGTTTTCCGACACTGTAGTACCTGACCTGTCCGGAGCTTTCCTGCTTCACAGCAGACTCATTCGAGAATGTTAAGTTTGTTTGAGTCGGCTCCCTTTTCTATGCCCTCTGAAGATCCGCTCTCTCCAAGACCTGGGAGACACTCACCGGCCATATTTTGATTCCTCAACTCTTTAGACTTTGCCAGAATATGACACTTGTTCTCTAGTCCTTCCTGGCCATAAATTACTAGTTTCTTAATTTTATATTTACTACTATCATAATTTTAGGAAATATTACTGTAACTTAAGGACCATGTTTTAAAAAAATTTTTATTTATTTATTTTTTAGTATTTTTTTTTTTGAGGAAGATTAGCCCTCAGCTAACATCTGCTGCCAATCCTCTTCTTTTTGCTGAGGAAGACTGTCCCTGAGCTAACATCCATGCCCATCTTCCTCTACTTTATATGTCGGACGCCTACCACAGCATGGCTTGACAAGCGGTGTGTAGGTCTGCACCTGGGATCCGAACCAGTGAACCCTGGGCTGCCAAAGTGGAACATGTGAACTTACCCGCTGCACCACCAGGCTGCCCACAGGACCATGGTTTTTAAAGCCCATTGTCAGAACACTGGTTATTTGCTTACTTTATTTTTCAGATTTCATGATACACAGGGCTACATGATTAAATAAATCATTTTCAAGTGATTTTAGTGTCATACCATTTTAGGAAATGTGATAACATCATTTTATCTCACAAGACTATTTTTATAAGAAATTAATATCCTTTTTTTAAAAACGTCTTTTCAGGTTTTGGAAAGGATTGAGACTTCTGAGTTAAATAACAAAAAATATTTTACTTTCATAAAAATCCATAGTAATCATAATGTTAATGCAAGAAAAATTTTTTGTTAAATATGTCTTATTCATTTAAAATGTATGAATTAGATATTTAATCATGATTTTTGGAAAACTGGTTGTCATGCTGGGCCTTTCATTCAGCATACCCGAAAAACTATCTTTATTTCATTATAAATGTGATATAGTTATTGTACCTGAAAGTAACATATGGTTCCTTTATCCTCCCAACTGCCGATATATTTTTAGAAGGAAAAGTAATTATATTGATTTTCTCAGTAACTTCTTACCCAACTAGTTTCTGCTGTGGTCTATTAACATAACTGCTCTCTAGTTTATTTAATCTGACTTGTGAGTAATGAGTGTTTTAGGTAGACTTCATAATGTTCAAGATCGTTTGAAAGATTAATCAATACTTATTTCCTTGCTTTAAAAATGTATAAATGCTATTTCAAGTAACAATTATCTAAACAAACTCTTTTATATTAGAATGAGATGGTGCTAGGGAAGTGTTTGCTCTGACAACATGAAGTAGAAGTCAGACATTCTCAAATTTGTTTGTTAAGATTTATACGTTTAAATCTTAGCCATAGTTACAGCACGGTGGCATAAATTATAGTTATCCTGCAGAACTTGAAGCAACGTTTGAAAGAATTTACGATGGTTCTAAAAACATCTTTTTAGTAAGTTAATGGAGTTGGTGACCATCCACTGAGTACCTGTTCTGTGAATGAAGTCATTGAACTTGGTCGTCTTTGTATACGTGACGATTGTTTCTACATGCTTGACAGTACTGACTTCAATAGCTGTCAAGTCAGAAGGCATTCAGGAGTTACTTAGTGGCTGAATGAAATGTACGGCTGAATTCAGAGTTTTGCAGGCTTGTCTGATGTATAATTTTAAGATCTGAGCAGATTTTCAAGCCTTTCCCAGATTCTCATGAAACCTACCCAGTCGGTTTTCTTTTTGTTTTATATTTGTCCTACCCTTCAAGAAATGAGTAAAATATGACGTTAGATATAATATGTATTTGCTACCTGTTGTGTATCAGGCACTCGTCTCTGCACTTTCAAATATCTCACTTTAAAGATCATTATAAATTTTGCCAGTAGATATAATTTATCCACCCTCCCCCGCTTCTTCTTTTCTTTCTTTTCCTTCTCTTCTCTCACAGATTTTGAAACTGAAGCTCTAAGAGGGCGAGTAACTTACCTGGGATCACACAGGAGGGGCCCGTGTCTCAGTCCAAAGCCAGTTCCCTTTCCAGTGTCCCCACAGATCCAGGGAATCGTACACCTGACTCTTTAATTTCTCACTCCTCAACAGTTGCGTTTTTCCCCCTCATTTGCTTGGCTGCTTTTTGTGATTTAAAACTGAGATCTGGGCCTGGCCACACTCTCAGAAACCTAATTAAGTTGGTCTTTTAATATCTACCTGGGTGGCAGCGTGGTTTAAAAGTACCATCGTGTGTCAGACGAGCCCCGTCTGAATGTCGTCTCTGCCACCTCTTAGCTGTGGGAGTTTGGGCCCAGCACTGACCCAGTTGGGACACTGGTTTCCTCAGCCAGAAACAGGAAAAATAAGAGTTGCTTTCTCAAGTCATTTTGAAAATTAAAGATACAACCTATGTAAAGCAGTCAAGTGCTTTGCACGTAGACACTTAGCAGCTATAAGTTTATACTCTTTTGTAAAAAAAAGACATTCCTGCCTCTGTTAGATGTATTCCCTGTATCTGTGTTTGTTTGTTCATGCGTCTGTTTGTAAGCATAATGTATGACCTTATATTTACAATCATTTATGTATGAAAAAGACTGGTTCAGAAAACAAGTGGTTTTCTCATGGATGGGAGGAATCCTGAAAATGGGTAGTAGTATACTTTTAAAGATGAACGATAAGAGAATTATAGCATTCATTCAACAAACGTTTATTGAGCTCCTCGTATGAGCTACGCTCTGTGCTAGCTCTGGGGCTATAGTAATAATAATAATAAGATGGTTAAAAAACACTGCCTGGGTGGGAGGGTACCTTCTAGCAGGGGCAGACAGACAGTAAATAAGTAAGCGGTGTGATAGGTTTTGTTGTCTAGTGGTTAAGATTCAGCGCTCTCACTGCCTGGTCCAGGTTCAGTCTCCATCAGGGAATCACACCACCCATCCGTCGGTTGTCATACTATGGCAGCTGCATGTTGCTGTGATGCTGAAAGCTCTGCCACTAGTATTTCAGATACCAGCAGGGTCACCCACGGTGGACAGGTTTCAGTGGAGCTTCCAGACTAAGACTAGGAAGAAGGACCTGGCCACCCACTTCTGAAAAAATTGGCCTTGAAAATCTTGTGAATAGCAGTGTGGAGTATTGTCTGATGCAGCCCTGGAAGGGGAGAGGATGGTGCAGGAAGACCGGGCAGGGTTCTACTCTGCTGTCCCCAGGGTCCCTGGGAGCTAGAATCCACTTGACCTCACCACCAACAAATACGTTAGATGGTAAGACAACAGAGTGTGGGGTTGCAGTTTTAAATAGGGAGGTTTGTGATTAGAGAGGCATCATACTGTCAGGAATTGTGCAAGTCCGGGAGGAGTTTGTACAAAGAGAGAGAGCCTAATGCTGACCTCAGGAATGCCCTGTCCTTCCCAGACCCGAGTGACTTTCTCTGCACTCTTTAGAGCGCATCTGGTGCTCTTGGAGACATTCCTGTTCAGCGTGAAAGGTGGTACAGAAGTGTGTACCTGGTGGCAGGCTTGTGGGGAATCGACTGTTATGCTTGGAAGAGGGTGCCTGGTATTCTGGATGGCTTTGCCTGTAGTTGGCAGAATTAGGGGCAAACCATGTGCTTTCCTTGCAGCTAAAGTACTCACTCGTACTTCTCTTAAGACTTTTCTTTGAAATTCCCTGATAGCAGTCAAGTGAGCTAGTAAGTAGACCTTTCAGACTGAGGAGAAGAGTGTCTTCACCAAGTGTGTTCTTAATTGCCTTTCTTTTTTTTGAAATGGTGAATGGGAGGAGGGGTGCATTCAAATTTTAAAATAATCTATGAGGAGTCAAGATAGGGAAAAAGAGGAGTAGTGTTGAGCTAATACTTTTTTTCAGAAAATTTTATGGGAATGAATACTATCACATTGATTTATAGATCTGTTATTTCTTTCAGCATATCTTTATTGAGCATCTACTATGTTCTATGTGAATGTTACCCAGAGGATAAGGATGGGTAAGGTGTTGTCCCTACTCACCAGGATAGTATACAGCAGGAAGGGAGAGGAAGTGCAGAGGTACCTCCTTGTGAGACAGTGATGAGATAACACGGGAGGTAGGGAGCACGGGCCTCGGTACAGTAGATCACTGCCACCTGTTTGGTGACTCTGGGATAAAATAATGAGTCACGCAGACAGGCAAAAGCAATAGGCCAAAAGGACGGGTCAGATGAGGATGCGATAACATCTGACTTCGGTATCAGGGATGTCTTCACGGACACTTGGAATGCCCTTGAGGATTGAATGGGATTTGGGCAAACCCCTGAGTGTGGGGAGGTTACTTACTTGGTTTTGTATTTTTAGCAGGTGGTACGGAATAGGCTGTCAGATATTTGTTGGGTGAATAAATAAGGGGAAAGGACAATCTTGATGACAGGAAAACTGAGAGGAAGGCATGCCAGAGATCAGGAGGCCCAGGGACGCTTAGGGGCTGTGGCTACGATTCAGTGCAGCGGAGGAAAGGGTGTGTGTGAGGGAAATACTGCTTTATGGTAATAATGGGTCAGATCCTAGGGGCTCTCCTGGCCAGGCCAGGCAGTGGAGGACCACTGAGGCAGGCTCCGTAGCCTGCACTGGTCACCCTGGGGCAGGTGGTGGCAGGTGCATCAGGTGAGGAGACTAGTACAGCATCAGAGGCTGGAAGCAATCAGGAGCTCATCTGGGATGGCCACAGGGATTGAAGAGCACGACTGGGGCCCGGCGATCTTTGAGAGGCTGAATTGATAGCACACGGAAGTTCTTCCGCTGTTGCTCAGTGGCGTGATTTTGAATGCTTCCTTTTGCTATTGGAGGTCTTTTTGAGAAAATGAAAGCAACAAATCAGATTTACTAGAACAACTTTTCTTAGAGTTTAACACTATCTAAGTCATGCTTGCAAGAGCCCTTATAAACACTGTGAAAGCAAAAAAATGGTAAGTTATTATATCAACGTTTAGGTAATTTACAGCAGAGTTCAGTTTTTATATACCGTAAATACATTTTTATAGTTCTTTTGGGCCCTTTGTATATTGTATGTTATAAATACACACACACATCAGGAAAGGAGGGAGGAAATACAGAAATAACTGCATATCAGTTACTTATTTGACGCTGCATCTTGAATCAGTAATGTAGCCCAATAATAACACTTTGTTGATTTTTATGTGAAAATTCTTTATGATCATCAGTTTTATAAAGTGGTTTCCAAGAAAGCTTTTCAAGGAGGTTCTTTTTTCTTTTTTCATTTAAAGAAACATTTAGAATAGTAATGCTGTTTTAGTTTTATTTAGTACAATACATTTTTTGTTAGAAGAAGCATTCTTTAGAAAAATCATATCAGCTTTTGCCTTCACAACTAGCGTAAATGTATAAGACAGTAAGAAGAGACAATATAAAAATGCAATATGTATGATCCTTTCTTCCCAGCATCACGGTCGCCATTAATCTACTTGTAGGTTAGGGGGGAAGTTCTGAATGTTGATAAACCCAGTTCCAGCCTGGGCTTTGGCACCACTGAAGTGTGCAACATACCAGACACCTCATTTCAGTAGGCCTCACTTTCCTCATCTGCGAAATAGGCATCTGGCCTGGAATGATCAGGCGGGGCCTTCCCAGGGTAAGTCCTCATGACTCTGTGACCTGTTAGAGCTACCAGGGGAAGAATCTCCCACAAACACTGACAAATTGTATTATTTCAAAGTTCAGATCATTTAGTATTTTTCACATGTTCCTGGCTTCTTGTGTCTTTTTTCATGTAGGGGGCTAAAAGGCCCCCGTTTACTTCAGTTGCAGAATGTTGCCCTTATCTGAGCAGAGTGTAGGGCGCGTGGAAGATGCCCCCAATAAATAGTTGCTGGGTTTGTTTCAGCTGTGAGAGACGGGCGTGTGTTAAGGGATTACTCTGGGACTTGGTCTGATCCTCTGCTAACGTTAGAGAAGCAGTTGAAACAACTCTTGCTGTGTCAGAAGTGAACTCTTCAGTGGATGATCACAGAAGCCGTCACATTCACCCAAGGAACACTTGTTGGCGTCCTGCCATTTGCCTGGCAGGCGTGGTGTTATCCCCGGGAATATAAAGTAAATAGAAATAGGTACCCCGACACCAGCTTCACTAGTAGTGGAGAAAGCAGGCATCAAGGACTTAGTACAAATAGATGTTACTCCAATATTACAGGTGGAGAAGTGTGAAACCAAGTGACTATCCTCTAAGTCATTGTTATAAGTAAAATTCTGTTTTTTAGAAAAGTCCAAGTTGATAAAAGTACTTGAAAAAATTAAAAGGTAATAGGACTCACCTCAGCTTCCCCTCCCCCGACTGAAGGTTCCTTTTCCTGAAGTCAGATGAATAATTCTCGTCTGGGTTTCCTCATGTTTCCCGTGTTGAGGTCTGAAGAAGAGGAACATTGAAGCTGGTCTCAGCAGCATGACGAGAGGCAGGGAGGTAGGCAATCTCTGAGGACGTTGCAGCTCCAATTGTTTAGGGATTTATAGATCAAAGCTGTTGTTAGTCATTTTTGCTGAGGTAGCGAGGACCTCATTTTAGTTACCCTTTCAATGCTATACTTCATTTGACTTCATTAAGAGAAAACTCTATTTCAAAAATTTTATTTTGGGGGCTGGCCTGGTGGTGTCGTGGTCAAGTTCATACACTCTGCTTTGGCTGCCTGGGGTTTGTGGCTTTGGATCCCGGGCGTGGACCTACGTACTACTCATCAAGCCACACTGTGGTGGTGTCCCACATACAAAACAGGAAGGTTGGCACAGATGTTAGCTCAGGGACAGTCTTCCTCACCAAAAATAAATAAATAAATTTTACTTTGGCGTAACAGTGATGTCAGGTTGGGAAGGATGTGCTACATTTGCTGAGTTTGGATGGACTGTACTAGTGAAAAGTTTGACTTTATTTGGTATTTAGACATCCTATTCAAATGAAAGATAAAAATTGTCACTGCATTATACTGATAGAGTTCATCATTTTTATAAATTCTTCTCCATTTATAATAATAATTGCTACCATTTATTGAGTGTTATATACCAAACAATGTGATAGGTATTTTAAATCATCTTGTTTAGTCTTTGCAGTAATACTATGAGACAGATATTATTACCCCCTTTTCTACCTGTGAAGAACCTAAGCCCTCAGGTGGTTAATACCTTAGCCACATAGCTGTTTCTATGCTTCAGGATCTGAATTCTGATCATTTTGACTCTAGAGTCTTAAGTCCAATTTGCCACTTTCCCCCTGCTCCCAAGAAATGACTGCCAGCGTCTAGGCCTGATCTTTTTAATGCATGGGCTCAAGGACAGATAGAGTAGGTGAGGGCAGCGTGAGGGAGGAGAGATTTTGGGGCTTACAGAGAAGAGGTGCATTTTAGGAGTTGAAGTGAGGACAAGAAGACAACAGCCAGCAGGGGAGCCCCAGAGAGCCACTGAAAGACACTGCGTCAGACACTCGAGTGAAAGGGCGGATGGAGGGAAATAAATGAGGCCTTGAGGTGAAGCTGCTGCTGCCTCCCTGGTCTGCTCCTGAGCAAGTCAGCGTCTTCGGAGGAGGATCTGAGGACCTGTACTTTTCACGAGTCCTGCAGGTGATTCTGATATGGGCAGATGCTGGTCGGGTCCCAGATGGGCATGTGGAGAGGGGGAAGTGGATGAGATGTGGGCTTGAAGCTGAGATCCAGGAACAAAGCAGATAGTGGTGAGGGTCTGTTGATTACAGATTTGGATATTATTCATTCTTAATTTTTAAACCCTTTTCTGGCTATTTGTGGAAAATAAGTTGATCTTTTCCTCTCACATTTTCTGTGTATAAAGTGAGTCTATCGTAAATGACCTGGTCCCCAAAGAGGTTTTGTTATGAATAGACTGATATCATTTCACTTCTTTGTTAAGCATAATATTAATTTTAAGCAAAAGACGTGTTACTCAGCTTAACATAGGCATATTTTATTAATTCTTTTAATTATTTATTCTCTCTTGTTTCATTAAATCTTCAATTCCAAAACACTTAATTTCTAGATTTCTCACGATGGTGGGCTGTGTTATTTCAGGAAGATGGTGATGCTTTAGGTTTGCTTTGTGATTTTTTTTTTTAATGCTCCAGATAAGGAGTTACCACAAGTGACTCTGGAAGTATGGGTATATCTTATGGATTGTAAAATACTTTAAACTTGCTAACAGTAATTTTTTTCTCTTTAAAACCTTGAGTTTTAAGAAAAGAAGGTGGTATGGAAGTGAATCTATGGGAAGACAATGCAGAAGTAATATTGAATCTGCTGATGGGGCTATCCTGAGGTCTTTTTATCCATAGTTACTATAACAGCATCATTTTTTGCCTTTTCCATATTGTCTGAACCTCTCTACTACGTAAAGAATACTTTTGGCAAGAAATAAATCCAGACAAATGACTGAGAATGGCTTGATAAACATGGAAATTCATCCTTTAAAAAAAAAATTTGTTTCTACTTTCTTTCCAGAGTATTTGTTTCTGCTAGACCAAAGCCTCCTGTTTGAGGTTCATTGCTCCATTTCCCACCCTTGTCTTACTCTCTACTTGCATGTAGACTAGTTTTGAGTAGGAGGGCGTGAGAATAAGATGATTTGACCCAATGGTAGAGTACGGTTGGGATACTTTTCTTGTGTTGGCTCTTTGGTTGGGGGTTTTAGGTGTACCCAGCTCACAGAGGAATTGATAGATTTCCCAGGGGACTTTAGCAAAGGGAAAGTGACATACAAAGGTCAAAATAATCCACACAAGTCGAGTTCTTCATTAGAGACCCTGGGAACAGCTTGGAGAGTGCTTGTTCACTTTTTAAAGAAGATCTCGACTGCTGTGATCACATCACTGCTTTGATCGTAAAAGTCCAACAAAAAAAATTATTCATCGAAAAGCAGAAATGGAACCAGAAATACTATCCCACTTGTGTTTAAGAACACAATCTTTGTCTTCCAGAAATACAGTATGCATCTCTAGGTTAGAAAGATGCAAGTTAAAGAAGCCCCAAGGAAGGGCATCCAAGACACTGCTAGGATGGGGAACTGCCATTGAGAGAGGTGCTCCTTTTGAACGCTGAGAGCATCTCTGGTTTAAGCCTGTGAAATCATGGATAAAGCCAGCAGAGAATTGTTCTCCCAAATTCTTGTGAATTTGAATGAGTAGTAATTTCTTGTAGTCCTAAAAATTTCTGGACAAATTAACCCCCACCCTGCTCACCCCAATGTATGACTATTTTGAACATTAGCACAGAAATGTTATAGTAAACTGTTGTCCCCAGAGAAGATAAAAAGAAAATATACATTTCTGCAAAAATATAATTTAAATAAATTTATGTTAGAGAAATAATGGGGCATTATAGCAAGTGGGTGGTTTGTGAGTTTGTCTATAATCTTGTGAGGCTGATGTCAGGAGAGAAAGCCTTGCCCTTCTACAACAGGCCCTTGTCTCTACTGTCACGTTGAGTATGGCCTCAATGGCTCAGGGCCTGCTCAGCTCTGTTGTTCTCGTGCTCTGATATTATATCACTCTTTGTTGCTATCCTGCCAAGTTCCTCCAAGATACTAGGACTTTGCTTTCCATTTTAGAAAATGATTGGTTAATATAATCCACTACCTGTTCAACTCTGATTCACCAGATGTTTGTTGAATAGGTTTATGTGCTTATTATTACGTATAAAATGGCTCCTATTAGATTCATAATTTGAGGGATGTATGTGTATATTTTATTTTATTTTTTTGGATTAGATGCTGTTTTAGACGCTGGCCGTGAGCCAGGCCATTTTGCTGAGCAGACTTTCAGAGCCCTTCTCCCTGTAGGGGAATATTACATGTAAATGCTGGATGTTGAAGAGCTTTACAGGTATCTGGTAACTTTCTGCAGTTATTCCTCTAATTAACAGAACCAGTCTGCTGTCCCACTGGGGCTGCTGTGGTTGTGGTGATTTTCTGGTATTTCCTTTGAAGAGGTTGCTTTAGGAAATGTGCTTTAAGATACAGACCAGTCTTAAGTGGTAATCTTACCAGGTCATCCTCTTAAATTTCCAGAGAAGTCTTAGTTTATATAAAATAGCCAGTGAAGATCTTGGAACACTTTAAGGAACCAAGCATTCTTTGGCTAGATTCTGAAGCTCTCTCTTAAATAAACCTAGAAGCCAGAGTCAGAGGGATCTTGGGTTTTCTTAGTGTTCTGACTCGCACATTTTTTGATAAAGTATCTGAATGACAGAAGAAAGTGAATTCAGATTCTTAGGAAGTCAGGGGTCGTAGGCCAAATTGTGCTGCCAGAAGCTCAGATTCACTGAAGTTTCTAAAATACTTTATCTTAAAAATCCATTTGAATATTATATTCTATTCCATAATATATACCTCTTTTCTTTTTTTTTTTTTGTAATTAAGGTAGGATTGATGTATGGTGAGATGCATAGATCTTAAATACAGAGTTTGGTGTGTGCTGACGAAAGCATACGCTAATGCAATCCACACACCTCTCAAGAATATACCTACATGTTTGAATATAGAAGTTGTGTTTGAAATTATTTTCCATCAGGACAATTGCTGCCCTGAGAGTATTTACCTTTTTAGTTTTGTGGCTTCTACTTGTTATACCACCCTATATATTCCCCAGGGGTAGTGGCAGTAGACGTGGTATGATTATTCCATCTTGCTAAGTGTGGGCTTCATCAAGATAGCTGTGCTTTCTTTAGATGAAGTCTAACATTAGCTGGAGAAGTTGATTAATGCCCATTGTTCACCTAAACACCAAAAAATTCTTACTGCTTTAATTGCTGTTTATCAAGTCAAGCCAATAGATCTAGGATCAGGAAATTACAGATTGATTGTTTTTGCTGGTCATCTATTTTATAGTAAGGCCTTATTCATATGTATGTCATCTACCACTTAGTTCCTTTAGCATCTTAGTTGGCACTTTCCTTTGCAGGAGTCTTCCTCCAGGAATCCTATTCATGACCCACTCCCAGCTTTTTATTCCCATTTCTTGAATTCTTTCTTGAACTTTGCCTGCATCTGTGACTGAGCGCACCTCTGTTTTCTTCCAGATTCTTTCAAAGAGCAGATATTAAAGCTCCCTTTCAGTAGAGACCAAGTTTCAGTTATTGTGTCTAGTGCAGTGCACAATATGTTCAGCCCACTAGGTTGATTTCAACTGTAGGTGTTGGGGTTAGGTACATACAGGAGATACAGAGTTAGATAAGGGATGGACCCCTGTGCTCAAGGAATGTTGAGTAATGTTAGGGGAGCTGCTGATGGTAACTAATACTTATTAAGAGCTTTTATGTACTAGATACTTTTCTAAGCCTATTGCATGTATTATCTGATGTTATCTCCTCAATAATCATGAGTTAATTAATAATATACCCATTTTGTACATTAAGAAGCTGTGTGTCTTAGGTCAGGTTTCCTAGAAGCAGAGCCTGAGATGCAGGTTCTTGTGCAAATGATTTATTGAAAGAGGGCTCAGGAGGAATCTGAGCAAGGGAGGGAAGCAGGATGGGGAGGGCAGTGGTCCCTGGGCTAGCAGTGTCAGCATCGCCTGATGTATTAGAAATATGTATTCTCAGGAACCCTGAATCAGAACCTCAGAGGAGTTGGGCAGCACCCCGTGGTTTAACTAGTCTTCCAGGTGATTCTGATTGATACCAAAATTTGAGAACCACTTGGGTAGAGGAAGAAGCCAGGTAAACCTGTGGGTTTTGCTAAAAATCTAGCCTCAGCAGGATCCTTTATGGAGTTCTGGAGTATGAATGGCACCACAGAGTTGCCATTGAGAAGAGGACCACTTTGATACTTTGATCTGTTTGGCATTGGCTGTGGGGGACTGTCCTGGGGGACAGACGGTGAGGGAGGGGTGTAATTTCCTAGATTCTCTGGAAAAGGTAGCTCTTGTGCAGCTGTGTGCCGTTAGCATCCCACACTCCCAGCGACTGGACAGTGTATGGTATGCCGGCCTAATGGGGATCTGGGGGCCCGTCCCAGCATCCACTCCACTGAGGTGCAAGGTAGTAACTAGCTCACAGTCCCACAGCTGGTAATGGGATTTGAACTCAGGCAGGCTGGCTCCAGAGTCTAATGTCCTAACTATGAGCTGTACTGTCTCCTGTGATCAGAACAATGATAGCATGGACAGAAATAAACATTAGACAATTTAGAGGAGGGAGTTGCTTCTGACTGGTGAAAAGAGAAGCTCTTACGAAAAGGGTGTCGTTTGATTTTGTCTTGAAGTAGGATGAGGTCTGGACATGTAAAAATTTCTGAGAGAGGCTTTCTAGGTGGAAGGCAGAGCTCGAGAAAAGGTATAGCGGCATGCAGCTGTGAATTTGCGTACAGAAAGCTGATTATTCTGTTTGGGTGCGATTTGGCTTATTGAAGAGTTCTAGGAGAAAAGTCGTTCAACATTGGTCTGAGGCCAGGTCATGGATGCCCTTCAATGCCAGGCAAGTGAAGATTTTTAATCTGGGAAGTGATGTAGTCAGTACTCTACTTTAGAAAGATTAATTTGATGACGTATGTGTGGGATGAATTTTAGGAGGAGAAATGGGATAAGCAGAAGGGGGACAAGTCTGGAAGCAATCAGTGTACAGGATAAAGTAGGACCTGCTCTTGGCCGTGGCAGTTAAACTGGAAAAGGAGAAATGGATAGAAAAGATGCGACAGAAGGAGTACTACGCGGGTTGGAATAAACGCGAGCAAGTCCTTTGAAGAAACTGCCTGCCTGAGAGGATGCTGGTCCTTTCACACGTGGACGAGCTTCCGCAGTGGAGGGTGTTTGAGAGTGTGCAAAGTGCAGTTCACATTCCGGAGGGTGGAATTCCGTCAGGGGCATCCTGTGTGGCGATGTCAAGCAAGCAGCTGGAAATGCTGAGCTAAAACTCAGGGATGGATATGTACGTGTAAAAGACTTCATTGCAGAGGCAGTTATTGAAAGCCACAAGGGCTGGTAATAAAATTGCCAAGCATGGCACTAATAAAAGAGGGTCAGTGTCAATTAGGATTAAAATTCTTGGTCTCTTAACTTCTTGTTCAGTTTTTCTATCCACTGACTTGTGTGGCCTCCGAATGAACAAAGAAGTTACATTTTGCATATTAAATTGAGAGAAAGTTAGACCCCTTGATGCTTTCTAACTCAGGGTAGCAAAGATACAGGGGAAAAAAGAAAAAAAAAAAAAAAACCTCGGGCAGGTGAAAGCAAACCTGTGTCTTTTCAGCTCTTCCTAGGCAGCGTGTTGACCTTTTATCTCTTGTCTTTTTTTCCCAAAGAGGTGATTATATAGTTTGCCTTAAAATCTTTCTTTCTTGCCCTTGCTGTGCCTTAGATTTGTAAATAAAAGAAAAAGCCAAAATGTCAGCCAACGTACTGAGTCAAGTCAACTAGGAAGTAAGAGAGATTTCTTTCTGATAAGCCCTGAAACTCAGATTTAGTTGTATTTCCAGTTGTTTCAGTTTAGGTATTTGTAGTCAGTTACTTCAGAAAGAGATCTTGTAAATGCTCTGGTCACTGGGGCCGGAGGATGGCCTTGTGTGTTATAGGTCGTTCTCCTCGGAGCTGAGTCCGGCTGGTTGTGATGTCAGAAAACACTTCCCCTTGAGGTCACTGCTGAGTATTTTCTAAAGAATGCTTTCATAGGCCAAAAGTTCCTGGAATATATACTTGGCCAAGAAGTGAAAGTGAATTTATGCCAGAGCAAGTGAGGTGGAACTCTCTCCTTCAGAAGGTAACATGGGGCAAGTGAGGCGTCCCTGGCCTCCCATTTCTGGCCGCTAGTCCCGTTCCCCTGGTCGTGACAATCAGATGTGTCTGCTAGGGGGAGAATGACCTCTGTGCTAACTAACCTAAGCGGATCAGGCAAGAACGTGAAACTCGGCATGGTCTGGATCTTTTAGGTGTTGTAAGGTATGGAATAAATGAAATTTTGCCATTTTGGAAGCCGGTTGCTTGAACGCTATGCTTGGGACCGATTGTCCTGGTTATGTAGAACCCATTCCACATCAAAGTACATTTGAAACAACCACTTAGGGGAGCAGTTTGTCAATATCTAGCAAAAGTTGAGAAGTATAGCAATTCTACACTTAGTTATACCCTAGAGAAACAAACATCTGCACAGGGGCACGTGTACAGGGACGTTAATGGCAGAATTGTTTTGTAACAGAGAAGGCTGGAAACAGTATAATTGACCACCAGTCGGGAAGCAGATACGTTACGGTATATTCACGTGATGGAATAAATACGAACCAGTTAAAATGAATGAAGTGAATTAATATGCATCAATCTCAAAAACAATGTTGATGGACAGAAAGCAAATCGCAGAATAATTATCTTCCATGTATGTTTTAGAAAACACCCAAAACAATGCTGTACATTGTTCAGCTCGAATTCATGACTGCGTCCACTTCTGAGGAGGAAGGGATGAAGATGAATGGGACCAGGGAGAGAAAAATGGAGGATGTCAATTTTATTTACATTGTTTTGTTTGTTTTTTTAAAAAGGTCTGAAGTCTATAACTACACAATGTTAAATTTTGGTGGTAGGTTCATGCATATTTGTTATTTATCATTCTTTGCATTTTTCTTTGTTTTTTTTCAAGAGAAATATAAAGGAAACACTTTTAATACTCGGCGGTGTAGATTGATATTGATGTTCTTGAGTGTGTTGTGAGATATATTGAATTGTACCTTTTCCTGAAATATCTTTTAGCTATAGGTTTAATTTTCAGGGATGTGTTTGAAAAATAGGATTGTGCTGTGTGCCATTTCCCAGTCACATTTCCATGCACTAAGTCATGGCTTCATGATTCGTTCTTGCACAAACGTGTGTAGATCTGGATTCTCACACGTTGAAATAAACGCAGCTGTGTTTATTTCAATGAGATTACATTCAAATAAACACACATGTGATCCCTTATGAATGAGAACCCGTAAAACACTTGTTGATTTGGTTCTGAAATTGTATGTTCAAATAAACACTTGTTTTAAGGGAAGTTTTCCTTGCCTCAAATTTTCATGCCTTGAACATGTGTTCTATAGTAGGCAGATGTGAACACGAGTGTCTTAAAAGAATAATAGTTCCTGAGTCTGTCGTTGCTTTAGACAAATGCAGCATTATTAAATGGGCTGTTTTTTTAATATGTTGGTAGTTGTCCTATGTAAGTAGTTAAAAATAATTTTTGAATATCACATTTTGTTTAATTCATTTATTCTTGACAGGTTAACTGAATGGAATAGAGCTTTTAACAAATTAAATAATATGTAAAAATATACTTGTGTCTTTTTAAGAGCTATTAATGATAAATTAAAAAGTGAAGGAGTGTTTTTAATTTTGGAAACTGCTTCTTGTTTAACCAGACTGGTAAATCTGTGTTTTTACACTTGAAATTTTAGAATGAAAATAGAGAAAAGTTCCAAACCAGGAAGTACTATTCACATTATTTCTGCTGAAGTGACTGCAGGCAGCCTGAAAAGAAGTGAGTTAACAGGCTTCAGCCTTGTACAGAATATTTTTATCAAATAGAAGATAACTTGCTAAGTACAGTATTTGAGGTTATCTTTTGCCAAATGAGCCACAAGACTGTGGCAGCCAGAGGTCTTTCTTTTCCCTCCAAAACAGGGGAAAAATTTTTGTGTGCGGTGTTGTGCAATGGTTTAGGAAGTAGACCAACTGTCGTCTGTTTTTGACCTGGAAGCCTGCAGGTGGTCGGACTGACCACACACGGGAGGTTCTTTGGTTAGGAGTCTCTCAGCCCTGCAGCCTGTGCTCCACAGCTTCTCTTCCCTGTTGGATGGAAGGAGTTCAGGGCAAGGCTGTCGCGGGACAAGAGGGAGGAGTGGAGGTTGTTAATGGAGGGACCTCTTCAGTCAGTCTCCTTTGCCCAGTTAGGGCCTGCGTGTGGCCTCAGGGGCCCTTCCTTGCCTTTTCTCCAGACCCGTGTAGCTTGCTCACCCCCTCCTGGATCTCAGTGTGGCTGTTCCCCCCGTTTCAGGAGCAGACCCGAGGCGCTACCCCCAACCTAGTGCCACCTGTACGTACCAGTGTCTCATCACCAACACTGCATTTCTTCCATTAAGCCCCTGTTTTCTGGTCAGTCATTGCTGAATTTGGCCTTTTAGGAATTTTTATCCAGGCATTTCAGAAGATTAAATATTGTTATATGTATAAATTCCCTAAATGTAAACTATCATAGAGAAAATAAAATTTTGTAGTTTCAAAAGTTAGTGTTTCTATTTCACAGGTAATGCGTGAATGCATATTTTTTGGTCAAAGACCAATACATGCCAGAATAAGTATACTTCTGTTTTGTTTTTCCTAGTAATTACTAATTTCTAAAGTTATTTTAATTTAAAATGAAAGGTACTTTAATTATTTGCTGGCTTACGTGTTCGGAGCCTGCCCCTCCCTCTGGAAAGGAAGCTTTCTGGGAACAGGGCTTTCTGTCTGTCGTTGCTCCACATGTCCAGTGCTTGTAACAGGGTCTGGCACATAGTGAACGCTCAGTAAATGTTTGCGAATGAGTGCAGGATGAACAAAAGATAAGGATAAATTTCCTTTTTTCTTTTGGTGAGCAAGATTGGCTCTGAGCTAACATCTGTGCCAGTCTTCCTCTATTTTATGTGGGACGCCACCACAGCATGGCTTGACAGGTGGTGCTACCTCTGTACCTGGGATCCGAACCTGTGAACCCTGGGCTGCTGAAGCAGAGTGTGGAAACTTAACTACTATGCCACTGGGCTGGCCCCAAGGATAAATGTCCTTTGACTTTCATTCCCAATCTGAATGTTTTGCCAGCCACCCCACCAACTCTGCAAGCGACTTTATCAGTGAGAGGTATCTTTAGAACGCTCTCTATGCATTTACTTAGGTGTATGTGCCTTCACAGAAAAATGTGGGGCATAGTTGCTGTTTTCCTACACCTTTACAAATCTTATTATCAAACTGATGTGTGAAAAATATCTTTAATATGAATTTTTCTGTGAAATTGAGCATACTTTCATCTGTTTATTAGCCAATTTTTTTCCCCTTCAAATTCCTTGCTTATATATCCTTTGCCCATTTCACTGCTGGGCTTTCCTTTCTATTCTTCTTTGAATGAGCTTTACGTTTGTAGTCTATATATTATTCCTCTGTCTAATATATATATTAATGTGTATGACAAATATTTCTCAGAGTTTATTTTTAACTGTTTATAATGTCATTTCTGGTGGGGATGTTGATAGTTTTTACGTAGTCAACTTTATCAATCTTTCGTTCTTATCTTTTCTTTTTGTGCTTTATTTAAGAAATCTTTTCCTACCCCATTGTCATTAATATATTTCTGTATATTCTCGTATACGTGTATCCATTTGATTTTCTTAAGCCTTTTAAAAAAATCTACCTGCAATTTATTGTTAATATTGTGAGGTACAGATGAATCTTTTTACCTTCCCATCTCCTCCCCCCCAACACAAAGGGGCAGCTAGTTGTTCCAGCCTCGCCTGTGGACTAGTGTGTGCTTTCTCTCATTTGAAATACTTTTATCATATACAGATGTTTTTGGGTCGATTTTTGAACTTACATACTGTGTTCTATTGAAGTATTTTTCTATTTCTGTGGAAATAATAGATTGAATTATATAGCTTTGTAATACCTCTTTTACTAGTTTGTCAGTAGATTCTCTTGGATATTTTCTTACAGAAAATCAAATCATACATAACTAATGATAGTTGTGTCACCTTGTCCAATCTTTCACTTTTTCTATTTTTCTTCTTTCTTTTTGCTTTTGCCTCTGGTTAATGGATTGACCACTGCCTCTGGTGTAATGTTGATTACTCCTAGGGCTGGTGTGTGTCCTTTCTTGTATATATTTTTACATAGTTTAATGCATCTAATATTTATTTCACTACTGTGGGTGATGTTTTCTCTGTGCTTATCCTAGATCCTCTTTATCAGGTTAAGGAAATTCTCTCCTGTTCTCAGCTAAGAAATTTTTATCATGAATATGTGGGAAAATACTTGTTGACCTGCCTTCTTGTTGTCATCCTTCACTCCGTCAGTGCAGTGAATGGCATGATAGCTTTTTAGATGCCAATCATCCTCACATTTCTGAGATAGACTCTACTTGATGTTACTCTTTTTTTTTTTTTTAAAGATTTTTTTATTTTTCCTTTTTCTCCCCAAAGCCCCCCAGTACATAGTTGTATAGTTTTGGTTGTGGGTCCTTCTAGTTGTGTATGTGGGATGCCGCCTCAGCATGGCATGATGAGTGGTGCCTCATCCGCACCCAGGATCCGAACCAGTGAAACCCTGGGCCACTGAAGTAGAGCATGCGAACTTAACCACTCGGCCACCAGGCCGGCCCCTTGATGTTACTCTTTTCATGCTCTGTTTTATTGTATCTTGAAGTTTTACTTAAGAATTCTATATGTGCGTTGAAGTGAGATTGGACAATAATTTTTGTTTTCTTTGCTATTCTTACCTGGTTCTAACACGGGGTTTGGTGAGCCTCAGCTGACATGGTTTCTCGTGTGTTTCTTTGCCATGGAACAGTGCGCTTTAGGCGAGAACTGTTTCTTCTGACTGTTTACTGGAACTCCTGTAAAACTGCCTCAGGCCGGTGCCTTTCTTGAGGGTGGAGATCTTTGACAAGTGCTTTAGTTTTTTTACTTTGGTTAATGTTGGATTTTCTGCTTGTCCTTTGGTCAGATTTGGTATTGTGGTAGGAAACTATCCATTTTGTATATGCTCTAAAGCTTTTGTTATAAAGTTGTTCTTAATGATCTCTTCTAATGCTTAATCTTTTCTTTGTCTCATGTTTTTCTTATGTCTTTTTAAATTCTTTTCTCTTAATTAATTCTGGGTTTTTTTTTTCCCCTAGTGCTTGTTTGGAAATAATTTACCTATTTTCAAACTTTTATCCTCTAAAATGTCATTTGCACTATTTCCTATGAGTACCATTTGGATGATATCTTACAGGTTTAATCTATGAAGTGGTCATTATCAGTTTGAACTATTTAAAAAATTGCACATTGACTTAATATTTAACCAATGTATTACTTGGAAATATGGTTTAAAATTCCTACATACGTGCCAGTCTTCCTCTATCTTGTGTATCATGGGACACTGCCACAGCGTGGCTTGATGAGCAGTGTGTAGGTCCTTGCCTGGGATCCGAACCTGGGAACCCTAATCCACTGAACTGAAGTGGGCGAACTTAACCACTGTGCCACCGGGCCTGCCCCAGAATGTGGTTTTTTTTTATGTGGAGTCCAGAGTGCTACATATTTATGTCTGTTAGGTTAATATTATATCTATTAGATTAATTTTAATGTTGTTATTCCTTTCCTTTATAACGTTACTTATTTTCATTTTAATTTACCTGTTATTTTCTGAGAGGTATTTTAAAGTCTGTCAGTGTGATTGTGATTTGCCAATTTCTATTTGAATTTTTTTGTTACATATTTGAAAATTATGTTGTTAAATGTATAAGAATCAGTGACTTATTCGCCCTTGGAAGGTTATTCTTTTTGGCAATGTAAATATTTCTTTATCCCTTTTAATGGTTTTCTCCTTGATTTCTGTTTTGTCTGTTGTCACTGTTGTTGTGTGTGCTTTCTCTTTCCATGTTTCACACCCTTAAGTTTGAAACCTTGGTGTGTCATGTTGTTGTAGGTGTGTCTTTTATGGATATGGACATAGCTAGCTTTTACTTTGTGTTTTTCAATTTAGCCTGAGCATATCTCCAATTAGGTGTGTTTATTTTTATTGTGACTTATAGCTGCTAATTTTTTTTATATTACCGTCTCTTCATTTCCACTTTCCTGACTTTTGTTGGAATGATCACATTTTCTGTTTTATTCTTTATTTTCTTTGGTGGTTTGGATAGCATACATTCTTTTCCTAATTTGTGGTTACTTTTATTTCTTCATGTACTTTTTCTTTTGGTTTTATTGAAATACAGTTGACATACAGCACTCTATAAGTGTAAGGTGTACAACGTGATGACTTGACTTACATATATTGTGAAAGGATTACATAGTGAGTTTAGATAACATCCCTTATCTCATAGACACAGAAAAAAGAAAAAAAAATTTTTTTCTTGTAATGAGAACTTTTAGGATTTACTTTCTTAGCACCTTTCAAATATACCATACAATAGTATTAACTATAGTCACCATGCTGTACATTCCAGCCCCAGGACTTATTTCTCTTATAACTGGAAGTTTGTGCCGTTTGGCCTTCCTCCAAATCCTCTACTCCCCAATATATTTTTCACATACATATTCACACATGTTTTTCTAACAGTAGCTGGAGGTTTGGGCATCTATAGCTTCTCTCTAAACAAAAGAAGAACTTGAGCTGGCTCTTGTTTTCCCTCATTCTGTGTCTCCAGCCCCTTCGGTTGACCAACACAAATTTCCCCTTAGATTATTGCGAAAAGTGGAACTTTGGTGTCTCTTTTGTGGATAATCTTTTCTCATTTTTCTGGAAGTTTTGAAGAGTTTTGGTTTATCCTTGTTACTCAGAATTTCTCGTTGGTATGCTAAGTGTTTTTGTTTTTAATTTATCCCAATTTCCCCTCAGTGTCTCCTTTCAATGTGAGGCTTCATGCCTTTGGAATCATGTTCTTCAATTATGTCAAATTCTCAAATACACCACCTTCAGATACTGCCTCTCGTCTACCCTCTCTGTTCTCACCTCTTGGAATTGCTAGTAGATGGATAGAAACGAGCTCTGTCCTCTGTGTCTCTGTGTCTTGTAACTTTTCTTATTTTTACCTTTTATTTCCTTCTCCTTGTCTTTTGCATTCTGGAGAAGTCTTTGGCCCAGGTTCGAGCTGAGTGGATCATTCTTCAGTGGTGTCCTACTATTCGGTCTTTGTTAGTTCAGTAAATACATTGTTCATTTCCAAGTTTTCCAAAGTTTCCAGGATTCAGGGTTCTTTTTCTATGCATCCAGATTATTTTGAAGTCCACGTAAAATGTATGTCTGATATGAGCATATAGATTCCAGCAGTCACACAGACCTGTGTGCAGATCTTGTTTCTCCACTGCTCAACTATGTTATAGCTGGTCACTTGATGCCTTTGTTGAAGCTTCAATTTTCTAGCAAAATTGTGATAAAAATGCCACTTTGCTCTGTTGTAGGGATGAAATTCCATAATCGTGATAGTATTAGCTAACTTATTAGACACTATATGCCAGGGACTGTAATGGTTATTTTACTCACCAGTGTTACCTTATTTAATTCAGCAATTCTTTTACAACCACCCTGAGAAAATATCCTCGATGGTTTCTCGATGTTTTATTCCCTTGAAAGCAACTGATTGTGTTGCTCTAGTTGTTGACATTCATTGCAGAAGCAAATCTTTGACCGCTGGTTCTCCTATTGGCTTCTCAAACTTACCAAGGAAATGGTGCTTTCAAGAAAGGTATGTGTGGCCTACTCTTGACTGTGTTTCTTATTTGGGGTAATTTCTTTTTTATCCTTTTTTTCTGCTCAGTGTTTGGTCCCTTTGTGTGTGTGTGTGCATATGTGTGTGCGTGCACGTGCATGTGTGTGTCATTTATTCCACTGGTTGGGTTTCATTTGTTGAGCTAGATAACCATTGATGCAGATTTTCTGCTGCTTACCATTGGCCATGCAGGGCATTTACTCTTTCTGTAAGGATAATGTACTTACTTTGTGAAGAAATCATTTAACAACATGTAATATGAAAGGGTAAATAAAGGTTGCGGGAAATTATATTATGCTAGACTAAGAGACTGAAAATATTACTCAGAAAGTACATTACCTTCTTTAAGTACTTAGCATGGTCTAGTTATTCTTTTTTTTTTTTTTTTTGAGGAAGATTAACCCTGAGCTAACTACTGCCAGTCCTCCTCTTTTTTGCTGAGGAAGACTGGCCCTGAGTTGACATCTGTGCCCATCTTCCTCTACTTTATATGTGGGACGCCTACCACAGCATGGCGTGCCAAGCGGTGCCATGTTGGCACCCGGGATCTGAACCGGCAAACCCCGGGCCATCGAGAAGTGGAACGTGTGCACTTAACCACTGCACCACCCGGCCAGCCCCAAGGTCCAGTTATTCTTGAACAGAACCCCTGTGTGTGGTCACCGTTTCTGAAACTTCCTGAAACTCTGTGTCTCCTGAACTTTTCGGAACTGCAGTATTCAGATGATCGCTTCTTTTAGTTCTCAAAAATTCTTATCGAAAGCACTTGCGACAATCATCTATTTCTTAAATAAGAGCAAACTCATTTAATTCATAGTCTTGAGACAATCTATGCCTATCACAGAGCTGTTTTACTGGGATTGTTATTCCTCAGAGAAACCAAAAATGCCTGAAATGGATTGGAGATTGTCGTGTGTTAGAAGTAATTGCATGTTAGGTAGTCTTTATATCTAAATGTGTTATAATTATGAGTAAACTCTCAACATGTTACCTCCTTTCTTCATAACCTTCTGATCATTAGTATGTTTATAAATTCTTTTTAAAAAGATAAAAATTATCATCAATATGGTATAATCATTTCAATGTTTAGTATACAAATGTATAAACAATTTGATTTTAAAAGTAGCATTTAAATTATCAACCATTCAAATAAAAGATTATATCTATTGAAGTATGAGTCAAAAAGCTAATCTTTTTCTGGAAATGTACTGATTTATTTCTATTATATAAAGAGGCCCATTTTAAAGAATATAAAACAACAAGAAAAAATTATATTAAGTGATGTTGTTAAATGAACCACCTGTTGGTTAAGTTTGTCTTCTAAAGAAGTCAGTGCCTTTAGCTTACTACCAGTGCACCGATACATGTGTTTTCTGGCTTATGTAAGAATTTTAAGTAAATTTGCAACTCATATACTCATTTTTAATGTTAGCCCAATTTAGTAATAAACAGATTAAACAAGTAAAGACAATGAAAATATGACATTCAATCCTAAACCTTTTTTATTGGAATAAGATCATTTTCACAATAATTAACCTACTTTAATGGAGCTGTTTTCCAGCATTTCACAATTATGATTCTTTAATATGAATGTAGATTAAATCTAAACAACAAGAGAAGAATCAAGTAAGTTATGTTTAATGGAGATTACGAAGTATTGTCCTTGAAGATTTAGTCAAATCATCTGGTTTTTCTTTGTATAAACTCAAATTTCTTCAGGTACAAATAAATAAAATGTTTGTGAAAATATTATATAGGCTTTAAATGTGAAACTGTGGATTAAAATAGTTACAGTGTTCTTAACTATTTTCAGTAGATTTTAGAGAAAATACAGTTTTGGTATTTAAAATCTCTTCTCTCATTGTCTTCACTAAGTATGCTAACATTATTTCAGACCATGTGTCTCTACTTTTGGTTTGGAAAATCTACATGGGCAATAAAAATAATTTAATAGCTGTCATTTATTGGACGTGCCCTATGATAAGGCAATATGGCTTTGAGGATTATATCACTTATTCTTCCCCAAAATTGGTGGTGAGAATTATAAACATCTCCATTTTGTAAATGAGAAAATTGAGATCCAGACAGGTTAAGTAACTTATCCAGGATCACACAGCTAATAGAGGACCCCAGATTCAAACTCAGTGTTCTCTTAGTTCAAGATAACATTGTGTTAAATTCTATTTGAGGGGAGGTTATTTCATTCTTCTTCTTTTTTTTTTTTAAGGTATGCTTTGTGGTGAGGAAGATTGGCCCTGACCTAACATCTGTTGCCCGTCTTGCTCTTTCTTTTTCTTTCCCCAAAGCCCCAGTGCATAGTTGTATATCCTAATTGTGGGTCATTCTAGCTCTTCTGTGTGGGATGCCGCCACAGCATGGCTTGAGGAATGGTGTGTAGGTCTGCACCCAGGATCTGAACCAGTGAACCCCAGGGTGCCAAAGTGGAATGTGTGAACTTAACCACTCACCTCTGGGGCCGCTCCGTTCACTCTTTGCAATATAGCAGCTTTAGATTGATCTTTTAAGAAATGTAATTTCAAGTACATATATTTTAAATTATTATCTGTTATACTTAAGACTACTCTTTGGAAATTATGAAGGATAAAGGATGATGTCATATGAATTTTGGTGCTCCTAACACCTAGCACGGTGTCATGCATAATAATAAGCACTCGATAATTTATTGAAATGAAATAAAGCAAATTTGGGGCTGGCCTGGTGGTGCAGCAGTTAAGTTCGCACATTCTGCTCCCACGGCCTGGGGTTCACTGGTTTGGATCCCAGGTGTGGATCTACACACCACTTGGCAAGCCATGCTGTGGCAGGCATCCCACATATAAAGTAGAGGAAGATGGGCACAGGTGTTAGCTCAGGGCCAGCCTTCCTCAGCAAAAAGAGGAGGATTGGCAGCAGTTGTTGGCTCAGGACTAATTGTCCAAAAAAACAAAAAAGTAGTAAAAAAAGAAATAAAGCAAATTCCTTATTGGGAGCTTAATGAATAAAAATGGGTAAAAGGTATGTAACAATATTTAAAAACAACAGTTCTCAAGTCACCATTATTAGTGTGGTTTAGAGATGAAACCCAATGCCGAAGAATATCTTGACCCCTTGTTCCTGTGTTGGCTTTCCACATTACAAAAATACAGACTGCCTTTGCGGGAGGAATGACTCACGGCTGTAGAGGGCAGTGTAAGCCCACTCAAGTGTGCCTTCTGGGTTAGTGAGGTGCTATCATAGTTGCTGTTTTAGATGGCTGGTTAGGTTTTAACACCCGAGCATTTGACCACTGGCTAGTAGAATTGTTCTCAGACTTAAAAATAGAGATGGATAAATGAAAGGTGTATTAGAACCAGAAAATTATATAAACCCACAAAGAAGCTGGCAGTTAAACACTGTTTCTAGCCATATAAACTTTAGTGGCAAAACCAAGATAATCTAGGCCTAAAAACATTTTTGTTTCAGTGAACTTCGTGATAAAGTTTCTTGTAAACAATTTTCTCTCCTCTTTAATTGTCTGATTATATAATTTCAGTTTAAAATAGTGAAAGCCTCAGTTGTCTTTCTCTTTTCCTGTCCCCTCCCTCCCCACTTTATGAAGGTGTGGACTATTGAGTTATGTATCAAGTCATGAGCCATACTACATTTAGAAAGTATATTTGACGTTCTCTCATTCTGTTGCCAGTATTCATGGACAAGTTTGATTATCCAGGGTTTGCTTGATTATATCACTTTTCTGGTGAATAAGGTACTTTTGGACTATATTTTATAGTACGTGGGATAGGTTTCATTTTGGGGGGAAAAATCCCAAAAAACCTACCAGCTCACTTCAGTTTTTGCCTACACTGACTGTCTGATGAGAATGAATACCTAGAGTCTGAAGAAGTAACGTACAGGGTTGTGTTAAAGTACTAATTTTTATTGAAACACCCATCATCCACCCATTTCTTTTAGGTTTTGGTTTTGGCTTTCGATAAATAAAATTTTCAGGGCTGAAAATTTCCTAAGTAAAAATCATATCTTTAATAATTGCTGACGCAGTACTGGTCATTGTACTAATTTCACTGGGTAATTATGTCAAATTTAAGTAATTTTACTAGGCATGTAGTCTTTGAGTAACATAGCGTCTCTAGAGTTTTAATAAAAACGAAAAAGCAAGTTTTCTAAATGTAGATAAATGAAGCATGGATGCCAGAAGTCACAGGAGTGCTGACTTCAAGTCTTTCTTGTATGTTTGGCTATTTAAAATATGATGAGAGGGTCTGGCCTGGTGGCCCAGCCGTTAAGTGCGAATGTTCCACTTTGGCGGCCCGGGGTTCGCCAGTTCGGATCCTAGTGTGGACATGGCACCGCTTGACGAGGCATGCTGTGGTGGGTGTCCCACACATAAAGTAGAGGAAGATGGGCACGGATGTTAGCTCAGGGCCAGTCTTCCTCAAAAAAAAAAAAAAAAAAAAAAAAAGATGAGAGCCAAGGAATATATAGTTCAGAAAAAAGAATTTTATATTGTTAGAATGCATCCATATTCTTATTTGATTTTCAGAACAACATATTGGTAGAGTCAGGGTTGCCATTGTTATTTTTGCAAATGTGGGGAAACTGAGGCTCAAGCAGCATGAGGGATATGCTGAAGTTGAGGTGGCTGGTAAACGTAATGCTGCAGTTGGAGCCTAGTCCTGCCTGTGGTGTTTGCTTAGAGTTAAATGGCAATTTTATGATTATGTTGGAACAAACTTGATTTCTTCAATATGTTTAAGAATCAAAACACTACCTATATTTTCTTGAATGAATAACTGACTTTAAAATCAGAGAATATGTTATCTGGAAATTCTCAGTAACAGATTATAATTTTAATGTATTTACCTCCAGGTTCCCTAACTTTGGGGCAGTTTCCAGTTTTCATTTTTCCTTTAGAGGTCTTTTTTTGTTGATCTAAAGTGTCATTAAGCGTGTCTGTATATTTCATGCATATGAAAGCCAAAATTTAAAAGGATTTACAGATCTATCTACAAGGATAGTTAATAGGACAAATTATAAGCTGAATAAATTTGTGATGCAAATCTCCTTTCTGACATTCCGTCTTCTTTAGGTCCAAGCCGGTGTTCCGAGGGCTGATCTCTCTGTCTGGGTAGTTATTTTTACCTGGTGAAGTTTGTTTTAGCCTTAGGGTCTGGTGTCTTTGGCTACGAGGGACCCACCAAAACTTCTCTTATGACTTTTTTTTTCCCCCAAAGCCCTTTATAAACATTAAATCACAATAAGAAATTTATTTTTTACTGCATCTGTGAAGGGCACGTAAAATTTGTTGCTGTAAATCCCATTAATTAAAATCCTGAAAAGGATCCCTAACACACCTGTTTTTCTCTGAAGGTTGAGGGTGGACCAGTGTGTGGTACCGTTGGTGTAATCACAGTGTGTGATTGTGTGTGAATCACAATGTGATTCACCTAGAAAAGAAGTAAATGCACATCTTTGGTTTTAAATTTATCAAAACAACATTTCCAGAGAGAAAAATTAGTAGGAATAGAAGGAAAGATTGGAAGATAAAGATGTTCTGCTTCTGTCTTCCTAGGAGAGGAATTGTAGGCTTTTGCTTTAAGTGTGTATGACTTTGGGTGGTTTACTTCAACTCTCTAAATCTGCTTCCCCGTCTTTAAGGTGGGATAATATTGGTACCTCCTTCGTTGGCTCTTGAAAGGAACAGTGAGATAAAATATGTAATTGGCTTCTGTGCTTGGCACGTGGTATTCTCTAAAGAATTGGTAATAATAACAGTAGCTCTTGTTGCTGCAATAATCGTAAATGAAAGTTAATTCATACCTAAAGTTCAGTGGTAGCAAAAGGAAGGGACAGGAAAGATGGAGCGAGTGAAGAGTACATAACTAGACTCCTTAAGGGCTTAGCACCTGCTGTGATGTGGCTGTTGAAGTTAAGGGGGCACCAAGGTGACTGTGATGGTTCAAGCGTTAGGGGGCTATTAAGGAGATGGTGTTCTCCCTTACCCCAAGACAGTAGGGTTTTCAAAGAAAATCAGTGAGGCAAAGTAGTAGGGTTAAGTTTTGTTTTTATTTGACGCATTTGTTTTTAATAAACTTGTGTTTAACATGTACCATTTTTAAATGCTTCTAGGGCAGGCGGTGGTTGTCCTGCCTAAGTCATTCAAGTTTTCCGTACTAATTTCTTTGGCTGTGGATGTTCTCCCTAAACAGTCGAATGGCAGCATTTCTGCCGTTGCTCTAGCTAAAAGAATCAGCCCTTCTTTAGGATAAACAGTATCTAGAAGCATGGCCAGGTACCTTCCCTGCACTGAGAGAGGGAGACGGGGAGTCGTCAGGAAGCACGGAGGTGGGAAGGGTTCCTGTTTCCAGGCAACAGCGAGCAGCTACAGAGGGAAAGCAACTTGAATATCAATTCATTCAGGAGAGGACATTTTACCCCACTGCCTTCCAGCCGGTGGCGGGGGGGACACACTTGATCCTGGAAGAGAGAGGGTGGAGTTTAAACATTTGTCAATGGGTAAAGTTATTGGAAACCGATTTCTCATCAGGTTCTGTGCGTGCAGAAATCCCCCGTACTGGTTGGTGGCCAGCTTAGAATTTTACAGTATTGCGAGGACAGCACCTGCGTGGCTGCCTCCTGTCTCCTTGCTCGGAGGCACGGGGCTGGGGCCTCGTTTCCCGTCCGTCGGTGCGTCTGCTCCGGGAGCAGAGGCTCCGGCCCGGCCGCCCTCCGCCTGCCTCCATCTGCAGGAGGGAGGGCGCAGCGCAGCCCCTGCGCTCCCGGAGCCGCCTCCCCCGGCGCAGCCGCGCGCAGCTTCCCCGCCAGCAATGAGAAGAATCCCGCCTGCCCCGGGCGCGGAGGGTGTGTGGGCTGGTCCCCTGCTTGCGACATCTTCCCCGTCCAGTGAAATGCATCAGAATGGCAGATTTGGAAAAGTGGAGGAAGCTGCTTGCAGGAGGCAGCTACCTGATGGCCTGCCTTCATCTTGAGGCTTTGAGATATTAGGTGGTGGTGTAAATACTGGTCACCCCCGGATTTTGTAACTGACACAGTAATTCTCTAGGCCGTGAAGGACCCTCTGCGTTTGTCCTCCAGCCCTGGAGGGCGCGGGGGGTCGTCCAGTTTGTGGCCCCGGGAGAAACCCGAGGAGGGTGGCAGTGCTGGCAAGAGTTGCCCTGCAGAATGCACGCGCCCTCTTCTCGCTGTCACACGGGGGTCCCTTTTGAGCTGTTGAGGTAGCTAGTTTTCTTTTAAAATCTGCTTTTCGTTGTTTCATTCCACTGCTTATGTTTAAGAGTTTTTCTCAAAATCGAAGTCAGAGGATGGGTCTTGTAAAGGGGTGAGGAGGCGAAGACGGGGATCTCGCCCTGGGAGTTGTCCTCGGCTAGAGGAGAGGAGCAAACGGGGTGCTGCTGTGTGAGGGTCGGTCTTACCGCCATCTGCAACCTCCAGCAGTAACCTGTGCTGGGGCTGCAGGGGCCTGGCTCCCACTGGTCAGTTCCAGGGCCACAGAAAGAGCTGCCCCGACGCTTAAGCAAACAGGCAGGATCCAGCCTTTATAGTGGATCCCGCTCGCCCGTGTGTCCAAGGATGAATCACCGCTTGAAGGGTCTAATCTGTCTCCTTATTGTCCTGTCTGGAAGGGCCACATTATTTAAGTGTAACTCCTGAGAGCCTGGCAGGTCTTTTCAAACAAATGTTGATGGATGCTCCGCAGCCCCTCCCCTCCCCGCAGATTGCTTTATGCCTTTTTTAATGGAGACACTTAACCTATGTTGAGGGTGTCTCTTTTATGACCAGAGAGAAGAAATTAAAGGAGCTTAATCCTCACAGTTTATATAGTTTGTTTCTCCCCAGTTTGCCCCAGCCTGCTTTAAGTCAGATGTCAAGCTGTATCCCACTTTGCGTCTCTGTCTTCGTTCTCTGCTTGTGTTCTCAGCAGCCTGTGGCGACATTTAAGAAAGTACCTATGGTGGATGGATTATCTTTTAGTTTTACTATCATTTTCTATAGAACTAATTTTTAAATCTCGTTTTAAGAACATGAGTTGGCAAGTTCTGGGGTATTTTTGTTAATTATAATAATAGAATCTTATGTTTATGCAGTGGATTTCTCCCCCCCATGTAGCGTTCGATGGTACTTGAGAAACTCATTTTAAGTCACGGCAGCAGACTTTAAAAAGCCAATAATCTTTTACGTAAAATTTGAGTTACTTATAACATTATATAGGCAGTTAATTGGGTCCAGTTCATTGTAATCACTTGACATCAGTTATAGAGTCTAATTTCAGATATGGGAAATTATTAAAGATTAATGTAATAAAATAGACTATGCATCATCCTTTTTTTAAAATGAAAAAATAGTTTACCAGGAGTTTATGTTGGTTGTTTGTCTGATCTTTGAAGACATTGCTTCTGTTGTGGTAGCATTTTGGACAGAAGATAAATCTTAAATCCAAAGGATTTTTGTTGTTAATTTTCTTCTTCTCATTATTCCCACTATCTTCCTTCAACATTGTCATCCTTGCTATTTCTTTGAATGTTAAAATTGTTACCTTAAACTAGCACGTTCGTGTGATAATATATGGTATTAACTTTATTTTACTGAAGGCTCAAAAGTAAGATTTCTCTGTGGGATTCAGCTAGTAAAGGCACAGCGTCTTTTCATGTCAGTCACTCTAAACTTTAGTTGAATTCTTACTAGTTCAGTATTTACCAAAAACATGATTGATCTATAGGTGTGCTATCAGGAAAAAAATATCCTATGATTTTAAAATGTTAAATGGTCAATATTTTTAATGAGATACTAAATTTCCTATTTTAGTCTTCTGTAATTATGCAAATAAATGCTTAAATATGGAACACCTAAAGTTTACCTGATACCTCCTTTGAAGTTAACTTCTTAAGCTGTTATTCATAAGTGAATTCTTGAATGAGTTTTGCTTAAAGAACAACCTATATTTAACTAGGAGCAAATTTAAACCCAGCTTCTAATTTTTTAAAGAAGCTGCTAGTTTTGCCTTAAAATATCTTTAATCATACTTTCACTTATTGAGTAATCACACTTAAGTTTGGAAGTCTGGGGTGGATAAAAGAGAAATTTAAGACCTTTCCCCGGCATCCTAGGAAAGTTAATAGCCTTCCCTGGCTGGTGATCAGGCCAGGCTCTGAGCATTCCTGAACTTGGGAGTGCCCTCGGTGATCCTTTATTTGTGCCTTGCTCCTAATAAGTCTGAAGTGAAGGGACCATGTTTTCTTTACTCTGCCATCTTGCAGGGCCTAACACTGTTTTCACAAACTAGACAGGTGATAATTGTGGAATTAAGCAGAGAGTTTTAAAAAGTAGCTTTGAGAATGGAATTATATGCCAAATTATAATTAGTGGTTTGCTAATTGGTCTCTTCTGCTGTGGGCATGAGCGGGTGGTGCTCGGTTTTTATACATTGCATACATCCTTGCTATTTCACATCCTTGACTTGGCTGTTTCTTTTACTTTACAAAGAGGAATTTGTGATTAAAAAAACTTAAATTTGAGTTAAACATAAAGAATACAGTTTATCAGCAGCAGAGCAGAATTTCTAGAACTTACTAAATCTAATTGGTAATCATGTACTATGTCCTTTAAGGAGCAGTTGTCTGATATCTTTTAGAAAAGAATTATGCTGTGTCGTTATTACTACTATTAAAATTGAGGTTCTATCAATTTGTATACAGTATTACTCCATCTGTAGTGGCATATTTATAAAAGAATGTTTATTTTATAATGTTTACATTAGTACAGAATGTATATATGTGAGGCAAAATATTTCTTTTAGAAAAAAGGAATCTCTAACTTTAAAAAAACTTTATTTCAAAGATTTAGGCAGAAACAATTTCTTCGTAGCTTGTTAGGGTGTCAGATATTTTGGCAAACTTTCTGTTTAATAAAATATTCTCATTAACCTGGTAGAAATATTTTTTAAATACATTGTAGAGACAGCAAATATTTTGCAAAATTGCTGGATGCTTTTGGAAACATTTGGCAAAAATTTGTGCACTTTTTACCTTAAGAATCCTCAGCACACATATGACATACATGGAAGCTTTTTTTTAACACAGCTTTTTTCTGTTTTTGTTTTTTTTTTCCTGGAAGTTTGTACCTCTTGACCACCTTCACCCATGTGTTTTATATCCCAGTATCCAGACAATGTTTATAAAACTAAGATTTTTTTTAAGTTTGTTTTTTTTTGATGAAGAAGATTGTCCTTGAGCTAACATGGGTGCCAATCTTCCTCCACCTTGCACATGGGACGCTGCCACAGCATGGCTTGACGAGTCGTATGTAGGTCCATGCCTGTGATCCGAACCCACAAACCTCTGGCTGTCAAAGTGGAGAGTGTGAACTTAACCACTATGGCACCAGGCTGGCTCCTGATTTTTTTTTTTTTTTTACAAAAGCAATGAAGTTATGTCTTTGTGATTGAAAATGTCTTAGTCTGCCAGTTAAGTAGCCATCTTTAAAACCAGCTGAATGCCAAACAATTAATACTAATTTTAAGACAGCTTCCAGACATAAATTTTAACAAAGGAGAGACCTTTCTCCCGGTTATTTCTTTATTTTCTTGTTTGTGTTTAATCATGAGTGGAGGACAGTTGTTGGCTTGCTAGTGTCTTGCCAGTGCAGTAGTCGCACATGATCCCAGGGGGATTCGTTCCCACAACCCCAGTGGATGCCTGAAACCTCGGATAGTGCTGAACCATATATATACTCTTTTTTTTCCTATACATACAGACCTATGATAAAGTTTAATTTGTAAATTAGGTACAGTAAATGATTATAACAATAACTAATAATAAAATAGAACAATTATAACAAGATACTGTAATAAAAGTTACTGTCAATCTTAGCAACCTCAGCATACGATCTTTTTTCCTTCCTTATAAAATTGAGAACTCTCACCTTTTCACTTAAAGGAAGCACTTTACGCCTTCTCTTTGGCATATCTGAATTGCCAGCATCTCTACTCTTGCGCTTTGGGGCTGTTGTTAAGTAAAATAAGGGTGACTTGAACATAACCACCGTGATACCTCCACAGTTGATCTGATAATCGAGATGCTACTAAGTGACTAAAGGGCAGATGGTGTGTACAGCATGGATCCTCTGGACAAAGGGCTGAGTCACCTCGGGGGCAGGACAGGGCAGGACGGGGCAGGAAGGTGCGCGATTTCTTCATGCTACTCAGAACGGCGCGCAATTTAAAACTTATGAATTGTTTATTTCTGAAATTTTCCACTTCCTATCTTTGGACTGCGATTGACTGGGGGTAACTGAAATCGCAGATAGGAGGGGACTACTTTAATGTTATTAGTATAAATCTTATTTTCTTACTAGTATTTTCCACCTTCAAACTCCTGGTATACAAATAAGGGAGTACTTCCTGTGCTAGTGTTTCATTGCTGGCACTATAATGTATCATAAAGTATAATGCTTGGGAGCTTAAGTTTTTAGAACCTTCTGCTTTTTTAAACTTTTTTAAAATTTAAGTTTAAATTTTAAACTTTTCCATAATGATATATTTTCCTGCCTTGCTAAATAGAATTTTAACAAACATAATTTTACTTTTTTCTCATCATTCAAAATCATCATTATTGCTGTTAGGATTAATAGAATGACGTCGGTGTGAGCTTTGGAGGTGTACTGTGCTCTCTGCTTCCTGATAAATGCTCTACATTGCTGTTCTTTAAAGAAGGATCTGTGCTTTAATCTTTTTTCCTATTCCGTGTTTTTAAAATCCTGTTTGCTTTTTGATTCTTCTCAAGGCTGTGAGCAGCCTAGTTAGATGATTTGCTACTAGACAATGAAGCGTATTGTAGCAGTGATCAAAGTAAAGTTTAAAGGCCTGCCCTAAACTTACAGGACTTATTGGGTATTAATAAAAACGAATCTTGGCTATTCAGACTACTTTTAGTGTTTTTTAGGCTTATCATCTTTTGCATTTTGACTAGTTAAAAGAGTCAGAAGCGGACTTTCTGGTGAACTGGGATGTTCCCGTGTTAGGTTTCTTGTGTAACTTCAGACTTTCCAAAGGGTTAGAAAGGACTTCACAGATCAGCTACTCAACTGCTTAGGTGAGTGAGGAACGGAGAGCGTGAGTGATCAACACCTCATTACCAATAGCACAGGCTGCTGCATTTTTCAAGTAATCAATGCTTCATTTATCCGTAAGAGCAAATTGAGTCATTAAGAGTCGTTTTAAAATAGTAATTCACGTTGAAGAAATATTTATTCCAATATGTTCGTGGTTTTCTACATTCTGACCTGATTTCTGCTGAGCCCGAGTGGATTAATGATTCTGCAGAATAGTCTTCAGTCTTGACTTGTGGAACTATTTTCTATAGGGCTGTTTTGTTTTTTTTAAAAGTGCCAGTCATTTCAGTCTTTGGAATAAATCGTACTTGAAATTATATGTGGTATCTCTACTATTATTGGTTCTTCTGAAGTTCAACTAATTTTGCAGTTGGTTTGTTTTTAACGTCTGATCGAATTATTGAGACGATACTATTTTTTTCTTTAGTTTTAATACATCTTTTAGAATCAAAGTTATCATTTAGTATGTGAAACTAATTGTCCCTCTCTCCCTCCTTCCCTCGTTCCCTCCTTCCCTCTTTCTGTCTTTACTTGCTTCCTTCCGTGCTTCAAATATTCATGTATAGAAAGCTATGTGCTGGGCATCAGGGATTACAGCCTCTAACCTTACCTTCTAGTGAGGGCAGTTGACATCAAATAATTACTTATGCAATTATTTTAATTCAAATGATCGTAAATGCTTAAAAGCAGAAAAATGGCATAGGCTGAGAAGAGAATTGCAAGTGGGAGCTGACCAAACCTGTAGGAGGAGCAGGGCAGCCGTCTTTGAGGAAGTGATGTTGCTGTTGAAATCTTAATTAGTAGGCCTTTGGAAGACAAAATGCTGAGAGAGTAGAGGAAGAATGCCCGGAAGAGAGCAGGTGGAGTGGTGTCAACCAGGAAGGGGGCCGAGGACTGGGCAGGGAGGCTGGAGGGAAGCCAGGAGAAGGTCAAGGCAGCATCTCATGTGGAGGAATCAGCAAGGTGAGCATGTAAGCTCATCTCTGCATTTAGGAATGTCCAGCTGTTGGTGTTCTTATGGAGAGTCATTTTTGAGAAATGGAGGGAGGGAGAGCCTACCTAGTTGTGGATCAAGGAGCAAGTAAAAAGGGAGAAAAAGGTGATAGGTGCTGTTGACAAGTGTTTTGAAGTTTTCCTTGGAAAGGATGGTGTCTGGAGATGGAGTTGGGAGCTGAGATGGTAGGATGTATCTTTATATCCAAGTAGAGAAAAATAACTTAGCTTCTCAAAAGGTCCGTGCTCCATATATGAAAGCAAGGACAATTAACGTCTTTATATTTTAATTACATTTTTTGTAATTCCGATGTTTATAGGAAGCCTTTCTTTCCAATTATGGGGCTTTTAGCTAACTCAGTACAGCAAAAATATGATCGTATTTCTTTTTCTGTGGTTCTTTATTTTCTTTGTAAAATGTTTTATCAAAATTTATAATTTTTAGTGATGCTGAATTGGCATGAACCACTTGAAATACTATGAGAAATATTTGCAGAATAGGAAAGCTGTGTTTTATATGTATGACTCTCTGGGTAACTAGAAAGTGAGCTTGTTTAAATTGTGTTATTAAAACATAGTATGTTATTGAAACATAGAAAACAAGATATTTGGTTATATTATTTTTATTTCACAAAGGAGATCAAGGACCCCTAAAGTAAGAGGTTCCAGAATCTTCAGATTTCAATCTGCAATGACTCTTATTGATTAGGGTCACACTTTATTTATAATTTTTGGACATTTTTGTGAAAGAGTAATAAAGGACCAAGTTTCAGATATATTTTCTGATGCTCTTTCTTATAACTTTAATATTCTCATTTTAAGAAAACCTGATGCAAAATCAGAATTTAATAACAAATAGAGGATAATTATTTAACCAAGATAATTCATTCACATGGTTCTCTTTAAATAGCAGTAGTCTGCTATTTTGAAGAGTTTATGTATGATTAGTTATTTGTCCATCAGAGAACTGTGGCTGATGGACAGAGAAGTTTAAAATTTTAAGGTTTTCAGAATCACTAGCATTTGAATATTAATCAGGAGTGAACTTTATTAAAGTATTTAGTTCGTTGTACATATATATGCCCATACCACAAATATGCATGAGTTAATTTCTTGAGAGAGACCCTTTAATTGTATGCTTTTAGATCTGGGCTTCACAAACTTGTCAAGTAATAGACATATCTTCAGGGGTTAGCTAGTTCTTAATGAGAATTTAAGAAAAATTTTTGTGATTCATTTAGAAGATAAATAAAAAAGAAATAATGTGAGTGTTTTCTGGGTGGCTTGATTAGTTAACTTACAACTGAGCGTTACTAATGGATTTTCTTCACAAAGTTTGCATTTGTGTTTATGGTACTATTGACAATTAAATGTGTACCTAAGGTGAATGTTTAACCGTTAAGACTGTGTTCCTTAAATTGGGGTCCACAGAGTTGTCTGGATTTATTTTTGTTCTCAAGGCTAAGTAAGTTTGAGAAACAGTGTGCTTGATTATGATCTGTGATTACTGTGTCCAGTGATATAAACAAGTGACTCCACACTGTTGAGGGCTTTGCCATTTTATCTTGCTTTATTTAAAAATATCTTCCACCATTTCTTCTGAATGTTTTGAAAACTTAAACCAACATTTTTAAAGAGATGAAATTAGTTTTGGTGAGCTTTTGAGAAGTTAGTCATATTGAAATGATTTGAATCTTCTTGTAATTTTAGATAATCTGGACTAGAAATTGCTATTCTCACAATTCCTGAAGAATTAGTTAAGAATGTGTTACTGAGTCTTTCACTTTGCTCTCTACTGTTAGTTATTAAATCTGGGACCATGTCCTGAAGGAGAACCTGGCTGAGGGCAGATGCTTGCAGGAGCCAGGCAGGGAGCTTGAACATGGGACCTGGGCTTTGGGTAAAAGGGTAGGAAAAAGTAGGGCCCATGCCTTGGCTGGAGGTGCCTGCCCTCCCTGACATCCTCAGATTCATTGTCATAGGCAGACCAGACCAACATGGATGTGCAGGCTCTCGGCTCTGGAGCCTCAGCCTGGTTGGGGGAAGCAAAACTTAGAGATGAAATGGTTTAGTCATAGTTTGAGGCACTTGTTCATTCATTCATCCATCCATCCATCCACCATCCATCCATCAATGATTCCATCCATTCATCCATTCTTTTCGTTTATGCATGCCTAAATTTACTGGTGACTGAAGAACTATTGTGTGCCAGGTTTTAGACGTAAGATGGAATCCTTGCCCTTCCGTAATTCACAGTTTTACAGCAAGTTGTCAGAAAGCCAATCAGAAATAGTACAGAAATCACCTTGTTTTTTATAATACATATCAGTGACAAATTATTTTTGCATTGTTTTGCTTGTTTATCTTCTGTTCTTCCTATGAGAGCAGAAGCCTTCTTGACTTTGTTACCCTTTCTATCCCAGAGCTCAGAGCAGTGCCTGGTACACAGTAGGTGTTAAATAAGTAATTATTGAATGATTTGAATGAAGAAAGCTCCTGACTATTCAGTAAGACCTTATGGAGGGGAGGGGGCATGAGACAGATATAAAAAGACGGTCAGGCTTTGAGGAGGTGGAGAAAGGAGGAAGTGACTGACAGACAGAGGGAACCATATGAATAGCATGCTCACAAAGTAAGAGAAGGGGTCTGGAGCAGCATGGGTGTGGGGGATGGAAAGGTGGAGAGTGGGAGGCTCAGTGAAGAAGCCATCCTGGATTGGGTGGCCATTCCATGTTGGAGAGAAGCCAGAAGCTAACGTGGTTGAATGAGGTGTAGGTAGAAGGAGGGGAGGGACCTGGCATACATTGCACTCGGAGAAGCAATGAAGAAGTTACTAGCATGGAATCATACATTCTAGGTTCAAATCCTAGTTTGCCACCAATAAACTTGTTGACTTTGTTCAAGATGCTTCTCTGTACCTGAGTTTCCCAATTCCAGAAAAAAAAATTATAATTCAGCCATTAAGATTATGTTCATTAATATTTTTAATAACACAAGGAAATGCTTATGCTGTTTTTCCTAAAACTAAATAAATAAGTGAAAAAGAATGGGGTAAAAATTGAACATAGAGCATGATCTAAAGGCAGAGAACCTATTGATGTGCCGGGCTTCGGGGTTACAAAGAAAAGCCTGGGAGTCGAAAATGTCAATAGTGATGTGCTTGTGGGTAATATTGACTTTAATTTACAAATCACATATGTAGTTTACTCATGAATGTTCATGAATGTGAGAAATTAACTTAAATAATAGTTACAAAGAACGTCTGGGTAGTCAGAATCAGGGATGATGTGTTACACACACTTATTTCCATCTGCAGTTTACCCTGCCTCGTCAAACTTCCGTTTGGCCTTTTTGACATATCCACTTAGAATTTTTAGACATTTTATTCTATTTCTCCTGTTTTTAATACAAACTTGATTTTAGAGCAGAAAAAATGAGGAATAATTTTATTTTATTTGAATTTCTTATTTCTACTCAGTGAGTAAATTTCTTTGAACATCTACTATTTGACCATTATTTTGTGTTCTTAGGAAGATAGGTAAAGAAGTGTACTTGGTTCCTTACTCCCCAAAAGCTTATAAAAGAGCTGAGAAAACAAAGCTATTAGATAGAAGAAAATAATTAAAGAACAGTTGAAGTTAAAATAGTTTAATTCTAATTCAGAGCTATTCTCCAGGTTTTCTGCCTCTGAATTCAGGGGTCTTTCTCTTGTTTACAGAGTGCCTTTTTGATCAAGGTACTTGTCCTTCAGATAATTATTTAAGAGCAAAAATATAACAGAGAAATGATCACTGATTCATATACTCCAGCTGCTTCCAACTCGTCAGCACTGGTTTAAGGGATCAAATAGTTCTTGGCACTCTTTCAAGACGTTCCAGCAGAGGAAGCGCGGGCGCCTGAGGCCCGGCTTGGTTTCTGAGGGGTGCCACACAGCAGTTCTTTTCCAAAGTTTCGGAAGTGGAATTGTGCGCTTCATTTTCTTGGGGAAGATATCAAAGAGGGCAATTGAATCTGACTATTGTCCAAGTACAGAAATATCTCAGAATTTCTCTTGCCTGTTCTGAGAATTTCAGCCTTGTTAATCACAGAAAAGGCACACAGATGTATGTAGCGAAAGGGCAAGATCTAGCAAAACCACATTTGTTTCAAAAGTGTGATTTTTGCAGGTGGTTAGAGACTTTGCATCATGCTCTGTAAATTTTGATTGGTTCCTTTATGCTTTTGTTTCAGTGCTTTCCATTATTTTGGGGTCTAATGTGGTTCCTTCATCCTTTCCACAGGTCTTAATCTTTTCACTTTTTTCCAGGAATGTATGGCTTCACAAGTACATTATAGAGTTTTACAGTTTCAATTATGAAGTATTTCCTTAAAGTGAACCTAAATACCTCTGAAAATATTTTCATAAATAACCATTCTGTGGGCCCAGTAGGGTTATACCAGCTTTAAGCATGAAGATTTTGTAAATCAAATAATTAGTTATATGCTTTATGATGTGGATAAGCAGAAAATTATTTATATTTGTTTATATATATGCATCTATTTAACTTCAATTTTCTACATCTTTGCCTCTCTTATTTTACCAGTCTTTCTCTCTCTCTCTCTCTCTCTCAGTGACCATGTTGGCTGCTTGCCTCTGTCTCGCAGCTGAGAGCTTATTGCTTATTATTTACTCCTTCATCAAAAGCCACACCACTGGGCCTGCGACCAGGACATGGCGCTGGGACTGCTAGTGGAGTTAAGCTGCTTTGGAGTGTGAGGCCAGGGGTTCCACTCCTCAGTTAACAGCGCAGCTTGTGTGTGGTCCCAGCAGAAGTCCTGGCTCTGCCGACCCCAGTATTACTGGAAACTTAGTTACTGACCTTTCATGACCTTGCCTCTTTAACACGACCTCTAATACCTCCAGCTTCCAGGCATCATCTGCTTTTGGGAATTGGCCAATTTCCTAAAGGTTAATGCCATTCTGGATAGATTTTTTCCCATAGTCTTAAGGACAGAATCACAGATTAAGTATATGATCACATCATTAAATTTCAAGGGATGTACCCTCTCATCTTGGTGCTTGTAAGTCCTAAAAGAAGCCGTTTTTTTTTTTTTGTTTTAAAACTGTTAACACCTATCTAAAGAAAAAAGTGAACTTGGATAATTTTCCATTGAGCCTGTTAACGTTTTCCATTTTCCATAGGACAGTGAAGAAAGTTATAAAAATAATGAAAGAGTGAAATGGATCAAAACCATGGTTAGAGAATCGGGGGAGCAGTGCAAGTCCTATAAAAGAGGCTTGAAAAGACTTGGCTTAAGATGCAGAAATAATCAGTCAGTGCTTAAAGGGGGTAGTAGGGAAAGGAGGCATTTTAGAAGCATACAGAATCCACCCCCCCAAATTTTATACTACATTGATATATATATTTGCTGAGGAAGATTTGCCCCGAGCTAATATCCACTGCCAATCCTCCTCTTCTTTTTGCTTGAGGAATATTAGCCCTGAGCTAACATCTGTGCCGGTCTTCCTCTATTTTGTATGTGGGTCACTGCCACAGCATGGCTGACACGTGGTGCCAGTCGGCACCCGGGATCCAAACCTGCAAACCTGGGCTGCCAAAGTGAAGTATGTGGAACTTTAACCACCAGACCACGGGGCTGGCCCCAGCAAATATACTTTTAAACTTTCCAGTGTATGCTGAAAGCACCTGATTTCCAGGAGAAAACGTAGATCAAATCTTGACTTTTCAGCTTATTAAGTTGATGAGATGCTTGAACTCTCTGCATCTTAGTGTCTTCCTCTATAAAATGGAATTAATATTTACCTCAGTTGTTTTCTCTGAAGTGAAAATGTATTGTAAAATATGTTTGCTAAATTTCCATTGGTTAAAATTTTAATGTGTCAGACTCATTTTAGATGTCTGTGTAGCTAGAAGGGGCTTGCTAAAACATTTACAAATTTTGATTTTCAGAAATGCAAACTCACTCTTAGAGCTGAGAGAGATGTTAGAGTAGTAGAAATAAACCTTTTGTTTGGGAAAATTATCAGAATAAAAAGAACATGTAAGTAAATGATATATATAATCTGATTTGAGAGAATATATTTCTACTGAATATGGCTTATTTATTTTGTAAGGAACTATAAAAATCAATGAATGTTACACCTGTTAGTAATGGTATCCAGTTAAAAGGAGGACCCAAATCCTATACTTAATAACATTCTATTTATTTTAAAGGATCTTAATACTAATAGAAATGTTTCCTTGAGGCAGAGTATAGTTAATTGAAATGTTCTTGGTAAGTTTTTATGAAAGAAAAAGGAGAATATTTGAATAGATGTGGTGAGGAAAATCTATAACTTGCTAGTGAATTTATGCTGTCTAGCCTTTATAATCATTATGGTACAAAAAAATGCTACTTTGCATATTTTGACATTTTATAACTGAACTTGTAGGTAGCTATGACTGTGGCTTTATATTAAAGAGATTAACCCTTTCAAGAAGTTAATAATCTCCCAGTTTAGTATGACTTTGATATTTGGGAAAATTTGTAAGCCTATCAGCTTGTAAAATTTAATCTACTTTACTGTTCTTGTTTTTTTCTTAATGTTTTGAGTTAAAAAAAAGGTGTATCACCAGGTGTTCTTTGTGAGGTTGCTGATTTTTAAAAAAAAAATCTCAAACTGACTTTTAGTATAATAGCAGCCTTGGTGCTGAACAGAATGCTCAATCTTAATGTCTCTTAGAGTCTAATAATGAAGGGAAATCTTAGGGAAATTCGAAACATTTAAAAATGTTTGCATTTTTTGCATACAACCTGAAGTATTAAAGTTTATTTGTCTCTTTATTTACTTATTTATTTTGCTGCATTTACCAGTGCACATGAACTCAGGTTTTATTAATAAAAGGGGCAAGTGCAATTTTCAGGAGTCCCCAGTAACTTCTTCAAATAGATTTGTTTAGATTTATCAAAATAGTAATCAGATTTGTCAGATTTCAGGAATAATTGGGTGATCCTTGATCCTATCTCCCTCCCCCACACACATACCAACAATTTCTGTTAAATTGTGCTGTGTAGTTTATGGGAAAATTTCTTTCTTTTTTTATGTTAAGGTAAAAAGTTCTCTATAGCATTACATTTTTCATAGACCTCCATTCAGAAAAAATAGAAGTATGATATTTTTGGACTTCTTATTGTCTCTGACTGTATTTAATCATAATTTTACATTTCTAAAAAGCTAATTGTCTGGTCTTAGAGACTAAGTGGTGTCTTGCTGAATCTTTTAACACCCTTGTTGGTAGTTCAAGGATGGTCTGCGTTTGGCCCGTGGCAGTTCTAATGGCATCAGTCAATTAATCAACGAATCTAAAAGTGCTTATCTGACACTGACCTTGTGCTCAGCACTTTGCTGGATATTAAGGGATAAACAGAACCCCTTGCTAGTCAATAAATTTTCAGTGATCATGACCCTAAGGCATATCTTTTGTCTGAAGACTGAATGCTGGGTGTATGTTAGGCATCCAAGAGGATACTGGAACTTCCACCCAAGGGTGTGTTTCCTTTTTATTTTCCCAACCCATTGCCAGAGAAGTCATCACTAGTCCATTGAATCCTGATCACTTTTGGTGATTGGATTATCATGATCTAGAGAGATGGGCTTCTGGAGTAAGCTCAGTGGTGAAGGAAACCTTGAAGGAGTCAGAAAACAGGCCTGAAAACTTTTCAACTCATCTTCTTTAAATGTTTTTTTAGTGCAACACGGTGCACTAGGTGCTGGGGTTGTAAAGATGAACAAAACGTAGATTCTCTTCCGTGGGATCTTATGGTAACAGAGAAGCCAGATCTGTGGTCACACCTGAGAGTCCTCAGTGCTCTAACAGCGGCGCACATGGAATGTTCTGGAGCACAGGAGAAGCAGCCCAACTAGGCCTGAGGGAAATGGGCAGACTGTGGTTTCCACCAATCCTGTTAAGTGGAAAAAACGAGCTTTAGATTCAGACAAGCCACAGAGGAAAACAATGTGGATTAAAACAGTTATCCAAAGGAACGCAGAAATAACATTGCACGAGCATATCGTTTAAGATTTGCCAAAGGAATAGAATTTCCCTTCAGTAGTTGAGAAGGAGATTTTGCTGGGTTCTAGTACTTTCAGAGGCAGACGCTTTTCACTGTGCCTGTATCAGGTCATCAGTGAGAGTTAATGAAAATGTTTCTATTTTCCCCTGGGGTCAGATAACACTTATTAAGTAGACAGGGAGTAGGCCCCAAATTATATCACAGGCCAGGTTTTTGCCTTTTTTCTTTTTAGTATTCTTTTAGGCACCTGATGAAATTTTATAAATATGTTTGTTTTTCTTAGGCTAAGTTTCCCTTTTCCCCCCTATCTGGTAGCTGATATTTTTTTGTGTTCCCAATTTCAGGCCTCCATTTAGTTTCTCCATTGTGCTGCACATTATCCTCTTCCAGGGACCGGCTTCCTTCTTGGCTTCTTCCCTAAAGCCCTTACTCCTGTCACTGTCCCTTAATCAAAGTCCAGGCTCTTTATGTCTCATCACTGGGGTAGACCTAAGGCCCTGAAGGCTAACTATAGAGAAGGTTGATGGTGAGGATGGAGATGGAGATGATGATGGTGATGGTGATGGTGGTGGTGGTGGTGGTGAGAACAGAGGTAGTGCTGTCATTGTAATCATTCCCAGAGAGGCAGTATACAGTAGTTCAGAGTGTGACCCTGGAGTCCAGCTCTTGATCTCTGTGCCAGTGCATGACTTCTCGGCTCTGGGACGGTAGGCAAACTGCCTTACTTCTCTTGGACAGAATCTTTCCTCATAGATAAAACAGCCCTGATGATAATAGTATCTATCATGCCATAGGATTATTGGGAGAATTAGAAGAATTAAGATGTGTCACGTAATGGGAGCTCAAAAATGTTAATTATTATTCAGTAAACTCAAGTTTGTAAGTGGCAAGGTGCTAAAAACATCTCTTTTAATCCCCACAGCAACCTTATAGGTGCTGTTAGTACCTTTTACAGATGAGGACATCTAGGCTTAGAAAAATTAAATAACTTGCCCAGGATCACATGGTCTGGATTCAAACTCGGATCTGTGTGATTCCAGAACGTCTGCTCTTCAGAATAAACTGTGATGCCCCCTGGGCATGGTGCCACCGCTCACTGCAGCTTTTGTTGATCATACCAGCTGTTCCAGTGGGGCAGGTCCATTTAGTAGGGAACTTTGCTGGACCATCCATCTGCAGGACTGCATTCTACTTCTGGCTTTCATTGCCTGCCTTGGTGATCTTGAGCGAGTCACTTAAATACTTTTGAGGCTCAAATTCATAATCAGTAACCTGGAAGTAATACAGTTGTTTAAAGGGTCAAGTGAGATTGTAATAATAGTGACCACATAGTGATTCATGGAAGAGAATAGGTGCTTAATGTACCATATGGACATTTTATTTTTTTGCTGAGAAAGAGTCACCCTGAGCTAACATCTGTGCCAGTTGTCCTCTATTTTGTATGTGGGTCACCACCACAGCATGGCTGCCAGCAAATGGTGTGGGTCCGCTTCTGGGAACTGAACCTGGGCCACCAAAGTACAGTATGCTGAACTGAACCTCTAGGCCACGGGGCCAGCCCCTGGACATTTTAAATAGAACAGTTACTATCAATTAACTTTTTAAAATCTTATCTCCCATTTGATGCTGTTTGAATTTTATTTGCTACTTTTGAAAGTTAAAGGTTTATTTTGTGCTTCTGGGAATGAAGCTAAGGTTCTGGGGCACCAGATGGACCAGTAGCTTGGAAACTGAAGTTTTGGAGTACTAAACACCATAGTAAGCAAAAACATTTTGTGAGCAGATAATTAATAAAAGTAACTTGTACCTGTGTGTTGGTGGTTGGGAGAGGGGTGTGTTTGATACTAAAGTGAAAGAGGGATCGCATCTTAAAAATATGTTAGGCCTCTCCTTTCTGTGAATCTTTGGTTAAAGATTGAGCAGATTGAGATGAGATCAGAGCAGATTGAGGTTTTAAATGGAACACATGCAGAGTTCCATCTTTCTATCCGTTCCTCAGCCATCCAACAGTATTGGTGATCCACAATCCATATGACCTCTGGGAATAAATGTCGCAAACTCGGTGTGTTTTATAGAAAACTCCCATCCCTTACTTAAACCATTTTGATCAGAATTAAACAAACAGATCAGTTTAGCTTTTTGGCTGATTTCCAGACCTATAGCAATCCAAGTGGAGAGGGGAGCTTCATGCAGGCACTCAGGGGTAAGACGTGGTGGGACAAGTGTGACCAAAAGAGGAAAAAAACCCCAGGACAGAGTCAGTTTTCTTGGTGTGGAATCTTTAAGTAAAGTGTGTTCACTTCTGTGAACTCATCTCAGTTTTGTGGCGTAGTTTAAGAAGGTGAGATTAACTTCTTTTTACTGTGGAAGATTGGCCCTGAGCTAACATCCGCTGCCAGTCAGCCTCTTTTTCCTGAGGAAGACTGGCTCTGAGCTAACATCCATGCCCATCTTCCCCTACTTTATGTGTGGGATGCCTGCCACAGCATGGCTTGATAAGCGGTGGGTAGGTCCACACCTGGGATCTGGACTGGCGAATCCCAGGCCGCCAAAGCAGAATGTGTAAACTTAACCGCTGCGCCATTGGGCCAGCTCCAGGTTAACTTCTTTTTCTAGGGGAGAAAGTTGGAGCTCAGGGAGTGTCAGTACCTCGGGTCCAGGGCTGGCAGCTTGTGATTGGTAGACCAGGAGTTGAACCCATGTCTCCCACTTAGTGGCAGACATGCAGAGAGCCCGAAGGAGGAGCGTCACTGGTCCTGGGGGCTTGTGTGGGTGCTCAGCAGCATTGGTGGTAGTGACAGTTGTCTGGGGAATACTAATAAAAGATCAAGTCATGTTGGTGTGATCTAAGAAGGTGGGAAGGAGTTCCTCATTTTGAGAAGATTTTCATTTATAACAGTTTAAAACTAAGAGACAAAACCGTTGTGGTATTCAAAGAATATAACCACAGATAACTGGAAAACTTAGCTGTTCCCAGAGGCTCATTTTCTGAGGTTCTAGATCGCTGTTCCTGTTGCTTTTGTTTTTAAACTCTGTAGTGACACTTGAAAGGTCTTTGGAATGGAAGGAGGGCGGGTGTCATGGTCTTTTAAACATTTTTGCTCTAGTAAAAGAATTTTGAAAACTATGGATTCCCTCATATATTTCTTTACTGACATTTAAAATATTTGTCGTAAGTTTAAATTACTTGATAATGGTATAATTGTTGATTGTAAATATCGACATTTCTTAATAAAATTGCCATATCCTTCTTAAATACATTCACTTGGATGAAATACCATTGCTGTATAATACCTGCCACTGTCCATTTACAAGTGACTCTTTAACAGTCGGAAATTTTAGAGCGTTAACTTATCTCCTTGAAGTCTTTATTATTACACTTTTCCCAATAAATTTTATCCTTATGTTTTGCTATGCTTAAAAATCTATCGTACTTCTGGTGACAAAATTTAATTTACTGTGACCATAAGATTCTAAGTGACTTTTTAAAAAGTTATCATTACTGTGATAATTAGTATACAGTTGATCAGAAATATGTGTGAATTATAAATTTTGATATATAATATTCGGTGAAAAATGAAATTTTATTGGAAATTTATCTCTGCATTACTGGTGCTTTTCTTCTAATTAGTTCATGTATCAGTGGATGAATATTATTCATCGCAGAAAGAGTTCAGCATATTTTTCATTCTTTTTAATACGTACACTGAAGTTTTGTTTACATAAATAAGTTGAACAGGAAGAGAGTATTAATCCAGCAGTGTCACTCAAGTCTTTGAATTTCTGGGTTATATTCAAAATCACAGTGATCTCTTATTTAAAGTTACCTTTAATGATTTATCAGCTGACAATCACATTAGGTCCTGCTCCAGGTTTATTCCAAGCAGAGGGTTGGCAAAGCCAGGCGAGTTGGGAAAGAAAGGTGATTTGGGCCCTACACTTTTTCACCACCAATAGTTCTAATTGTCCCTTTGTGCCCTGCCCAAAGGTTTTTCCTACCCCTAGCAATGCTGTAGAATGAGATGGATGATGGATGAGCTGTGTGCCTGGGTTGTTGTTGTTGTTGTCGCTGAGGAAGATTCACCCTGAGCTAATGTTTGTTGCCAGTCTTCCTCTGTTTTGTATGTGAGCCACCATCACAGTGTGGCTACTTACAGATGAGTGGTGTAGGTGCACACCGGGAACTGAACCCGGGCTGCCAAAGTGGAGCATACCGAGCTTAACCATTAGGCCACTGGGGCTGGCCCTAGATTTTATAGAGTGGGAGAAGGGGGATTGGAAAAGGGAAAGTGAGAAGGGCAAACCTCCTCTCAAGGGTCATTCTCAAGAAAGAGTGCTTAGAAAAGTTGATCTGGAAGTCGATTTACCCTCCACGTGCCTGCATGCCCTTCATACCCTTTGGAAAGTCTTGTGTAATTCCAGAAGTTTGCCTTCTTAATTTGAACACGATTGTGCTAGTAACCAGTATATTGTGGTTTCTTAATTAAAAAACATTTTTTTGTGCCGTGTGTGTGTCCTTTAAACTTAGAACACTGCTCACCAAGGTAAATAGTTTATGTCATCTAGGGTCGTGTCATAGGTCTTAATTGCTTCCATGCATCTTTTTACAAATTGTCCTTTTCTGAGCAAGAATCTTCACGATCCTAATTCTCTATAAATTCTCCAGATCAGGATTCAAACTTGAACTGCTTGTAGCTTTTTCCCCTGTGTGTCTTTTGCTAGTCCTTCTCACATTTACTGGTCCTTAGGCAAAGCATATCTGAAATAGCTTAAATAAGGAATTAGTTGCAGGTTTAAGTAAACAACAAATGATTGGCCATAGTCAGAGTACATTTTTGCTCCTGGCTTATTTCTTTTAGGTATCAGTTTGTAAAATTACAACAGTACAAGAGACCTCACATGTAATTTATATTAACTCTTTACTTTTACAGAAAATGAAACCAGAGAGATTAAGCCCGTTGTCCAAGGTCACAGAAGTGGTATTAGAATCTAGAACCTGTGTCTCCTGATTCCCATTATGACACCCTTCCTACATTACACCTTCTGCCGCCTTTGGCTAAATTGCATTCCTCGCCTCAATCCTGTTTAATATGATTTCTCCTGGGGATTGACTAGTTTTCGTCGACTCAGCATTATTTTTCAAATAGAGAGGCATTTGCTTTTTCATTGAAGACTTTTCTCAAAACAAAAATACTCCTTATTCCCTGGCAAACACTGTCTGCCGCACAGTAGGACACAGCTAGGCGAGCCCCGAGGGCCCCAGCGGCCCCAGGGCAGTGGCACTGGGGGAGGGAGGGGATGTTCACAGGTCAGAGGAGAGGTGGATTGGCAGAGCAGGGGCTGGTGGGAGGTGGGAAGCTTACATCATTTCCCTGCAACTGGGCTCCGTAAGGCCTCACTTTCCCCTGTGTCATAGTTTACCAGACTGACCGAGATTCGTAAAAGAAAGAAAAGGTAGGGCAGGACGGATGCTCACCGTGTTCATAAATCTGTGCTGTAAGATGAAACTGTCAATAAGTAACTAGAAGCAGCCGGGACCTTCTGTGCTTTGCTCTCCCCCAGCTCAGTTCCTTTCTGCTCCGCCCCATCCCTGCTCTCTGCTGCTCAGATCGGCTTCCTGCTTCTCACGAAAGCTGTTCTCCCCTAAAGCTGGTCTGCTTTCACTGAAAAGCATTATCTTCCTAAGTCTGAGTCAGGTTTTGTGAAAGTATTGTCGGTTTGGTGATCTTTGGGGACAGAAGGGGAGGGAAAAATTTTTTTAAAAAAAAGGGGCAGGCTGAAACAGCAAAATCATCATCAATTTTGTTGTCACATCGTGCCGGTGTTATAACCAGCTCTGTAGACTGCCGCTCTGAAAACATTTCTGAGAGAGGTATGTGCTTGGAAAATGGAAAGGTGACTGGAGGCTGTGGAGCAGGCTGTCTGCCCAGCAGCTGCTCCGATGGCTGTGAGGTCGTAATTCTTTCTAGTGTTTTGATACCGGAAAGGGCAGTCGTTACTTGAAACGTGGTACAGTTAACCAGCTGTTGGTAAAACATTAATGTGTGCTTGTCTCCCCATCAGGACTCCTGAAAGGCTTGTTCGGGCTGAATACGTCTAGTCAAATCCACAGTGTTCTTCCAGGCTCTTTTGGTGGTGGTGGTGGTCTGTAAACAAGATGTTGATCTGTAATACCGCTCTCATTATTTATGAACCACATGACAGAGATTAATGAGAACGTCTTCAAGTAGCCTAGAAGCAGCCTCAGATTCATGAGGAGCTTTTGCATTGACAGATGGCAGAAGCAAAAGAGGATGGTTGATGATTTACCGTAACCTGAAGTGAAAGTTTTAAAGTTGAGAGGGTGTGTAATATCTAAGTGGAAAAATCTGGAGGGGGCACTAAACTCTAGAAGCAGGAGCCCACCCACTACAGTGGATGTCTGACCTATACTAAGGCCAGAAGACTGAACACATATGGATGTGTCTTTTCAAAGGAGATTAGGAAATATGTGGAAACGTTTCTGTTCAGTGGTCAGAAGAATAAGATTAAGAATAAGAATGTAACCCACAGCGAAGGAAATGTGGAGAACTGTCTATTGATCTGAAACATCCAGGCTATTCTGTTGTAAAAAGTTTTAGAAAATATTTAAATTGGGAAAATATGACATTTTATCATGTACATTGGATAAGCTACTAGTGGCAGAGACCATTCAAACTACAAAGTTGTTTCTGCTTTATTTTAACAATTATTTTATCATGGAAGAAATTTGAGAACTCTTGAATGTTAGTGTGTTTTAAATTTATTTTACACAACTTTGGAATTAAGTTTATCAACATGTAAACATTGCCGCGCTATTGTCCCTTTCCCACAAAGATGGTAGTGCTTAAATCGTTGAAAGCTCTTATTTGTGAGTAGACTAGGCTAGCTATTATAACACAGCCCAGATTCTTCCCTTTAAGAGACTCTGCCATTTAAACTTAGTTTCTTCTCAGATATTTGCCAAGAGAAGCTAATCTTCATGATCCTGGAAGATAATGTTAACAAGTTAAAAATATAAAAGGTTCTAGAACAGAAAAGATCCAGGAAGAAAACCTAGTGCAGGCTTCTGAGAAGGAATCCTTCCTACACTGCACAGACAGGTGGCCACCCAGACTGTATTTACCTTGGTCATTGTCAACTGTAGCTGCACATTAGAAACCCCTGGAGAGCTTTTAGTACCTACAATTGCCCAAGCCCTCCCCCAGAGATTCTGATTTAATTGGTCAGGGGTGGGGCCCAGGCATTGATAGATTTCAGACTATTCCCAGATGTTTCTAATGTGTAGCTAGAGTTGACAACAATTGCACTACCTGAGCATGCCCAGTGCTGAAGCATCCCACTCTGTTTTGGGTCTGTTTGTATGGACACCAAGTTGGCTTTGCTATGTGTCCTCTTAGGTCTGAATTCTGTCACTGGAAGCTCATCAGATATTTAATATTATCTCTCCCCCAAGACTTTTAGCTTTTCCAGGCTGAATACTCCCAGTTCCATCAGTCTTCAGGACCAGTTGTCTGGGTCCTTTCCCATTCCGGTCACTCCCTGTTATGCGTGGAATGGCTCTTGTTTTTCAGAATCACTCTTCAATAGGGGGCTTTTGGGACTGAGCCCATCCTTCTAGGTGCGTGGTGCCCAGCACAGGATGCAGAGAATGCGGTAAAGCTGTAGCTCCCTTGTTCTGGACACTGCACTTCTGTTATCGGTGACTAAGATTACGTTAGCTTTTTTGGCAGTCATGTCACACTGTTGACTCATGTTGAGCTCGAAGTCAGCTCAAGCTCTTGGTTCTTTTTCACATGAACTGTACTTAAGTCAGGGCCTCTCCTACTCCATGCCGGTAGATTTTTTTTCACTGTGGTGCCAGGATTTACATTTTCACTTGTGAAACAAGAAGATAACCCCATGAATCAGTTATTCCCTGCAGGGAGAGTGATGTGTCCAAACTGAATGCTAGAAATTTATTACATGCATATAGCAGCAACTTTACAGAGTGATCTAGACCATTCATTTGAATCCACAGTTAAATTTGTTAATTCAGTCCATCTTTGCAGCATTCCTTCTGACTCGTTACTCAACGCTTGGTGTTCAAAGTTAGGAACCCAGTTGACTGTGCAGCCTGTCCTAACATTTGTATTCAATACTTGGTCAGATGGCTTCTAAAATCAAAATACATTATATCCATGGCGTTCTCCTGAACTGTTTGTGTAACATCTTTATTTTAAAAGGAAATTTGTTGAATTCGTCATGCATTTTTGTTTAATGACAGAAATAGAAGAAAATATTTTGCAGATGAGCAGGGGACTTGTCTAAGGTCATGCAGTTCGTTGCTGTCAGGGCTAGAGCCCAGATCCAGCTCTGCTGGGGCCACTCCACTGCTCTGGGGGTCAGACAAGTGCTGATAACCGTTTGTCATTTAGGATAAGACTTCAAAGAAAACTGAAAGGAGATGACGCCTCCGTGGATGCCTCCCCGTCTCTTTTGGGATGTTTAATATTTAATCCCTTAACATATAGCCCAGTGAACTCTTGATTTGTTATTCATTTAGTGTTCTGCCCAAAGCAATAAAGAGAGCCAGCCTTCCTAAATTCACTGCAGAGAATAGTGGTCAGGGGGCTTGGGCATCCTAGCTCCTCTTGGAAAGTTATCCGCCCCCCTCCCCACACACACAATGGTAGAGTAACATCACTTTGCTCATAATGACTCACAGCACAGGAAGCTTTTATGTATTAAAGGAGAGGCATACATGGCTGGTCTTTTCATTCTGCAGATGGAGAAACTGAGGCACAGGCAGGAAAGGCTCGCGGCAGCCACAGTGCTTGGCATGTGCTTAGTGTATGAGCATACTTAGTACCTTAGCGCACTTAGTCAGTACCTGGATGTTGCAGATCTTTCTTCGGTAGTGTTTTCTTCTCCATATAGGAATTGGATTTTACCTTTCTTTTTCCCTTGGGCACTCATTTCCTTAAAAGTGTTGAAATGGAACAGATTTTTCAAGAATACTTATTACTTTAGAAAAGCTCCTGTGCTATCATAAAAGCTCAGATAACCAGGTTTATTTTCCCTGCTTTTGACTTATAGGAAAATAAGCTCCTTCTTCCTGTTTAAAAAATTGATTTTATGGGGCCTGTTCCATGGCCGAGTGGTTAATTTCGTGCACTCAGCTGCAGTGGCCCAGGGTTCGGATCCTGGGCGTGGACATGGCACTGCTTGTCAGGCCACGTTGAGGCAGTGTCCCACATCCCACAACTAGAAGGACCTGCAACTAAGATATATAACTGTGTACGGCTGGAGCGGGGGGGGGGGGGGGGGGGAGGGGTTTGGGGAGATAAAGCAGAAAAAAAAATTGATTTTAAACAGTTTAGTTAAAGAAAGAGGAGCATCGGAAGAATGGTTAGCCTCGGGCCAGTATACATCCAGCCCAATGTCCGCTGCTTCATTAGGGTCCAGTGAAAACAGATGCTCACACCAAGGCTGACCCTAATGTATGGTAAGACCTGCGGTCACCACTGATTTCATTATGCTCCCTCTACTGTTCACTTACTAAGCAAGCAAGTATACCTTAATACATTTTAGAAGGATTTTCAATAGCAGTGGTCGAAACAAAAAGGCTTTATAAGAAAATCTAGTCAACCAGGTGAGGCTGCTTCTCCAGCCTCTGGTTAGTATAGGTTTGATTGTATGTCCTCTTTCACAGCTTGGAAACACTGGTTTTATTAAGCTGAGGCTGGCAAATATCAACAGTAAAACCCTGTGAAGCTGCATTTTTAGAGCATCTGTTGCTTCTTTGGCTCCAGTAGTCCCAAGTGTCTAATTTCTATTTTGTAAGCATATTTTACATTACTTCAATTAATAGTGGTTGTATTTTTACATGGCTATTTCTCTTATATCCTGAAATCCACCCCTTTATTATTTTTGTGCTTCATAATGATGCTTTCAACCAGATGTTTTTAACAGGAAATGAAGATTAAATGTACACAGAATCATGAGCCATGTATGCATGAACCGTCAGAAACATACAGTTGAAAACTGTAATATGACAAATAGCTGAAGGTATGATTACTAGTAGAATTACTAAGTTCTTGAGTAGTACTCAGTACAAAGTACCTATAATTAATTTGAAATCAAAGATGGGATATCAGAAAAAACCATGAGATTGGGAAATACAGATTCATTAGAAATACTTCTTATTGTAGAATTTTAAAATGTAAAGATCTAAAACCCTAACCACTCTAAATTACTATTGAGAGAGTGCTTGTAGACATACATTCTAAAGCTTCAAACAAGTTGCTTTCACATGCCACATCCCCACATCATTTCCCTCTGTGTTTTTTTTCTTTATTGTTTTTATTATTATTAACAGACTGAGTGATCTCTTCAAACTTTAGAAAGAATCCTGGATAACTAAACTCTAGGGTTAGTTTTTCATCTTCATTTACAAAGCATGTGTTATTTCTCATAGTTCTGGGGTTGGAAGTCTGAGATCGGGGTGCCAGCACGGCCAGGGGAAGACCCTCTTCTGGGTTGCAGACTTGTATGATCCCATGACAGAAAGGTCAAGGGAGCTCTCTTTTATAAAAGCACGAATCATGTTCATGAGGGTTCCACTCTCATGACCTAAGGCCCCACCTCCTAACACCATCACACTGGGCATTAGGATTTCAACATAGGAATTTTGGGGGACACAAACATTCAGACAATAGCATTCTGCCTCTTACCCCCATCCCAAATTCAAGTCCTTCTTGCATGCAAAATACATTCATTCCATCCCAGTGGCCCCAAAAGTTTTAACTAGTTCCAGCAAAAACTCAGAAGTCTAAAGTCCAAAGTCTTATCTGAATATCATCTATATCAGATATGGATGAGACGTAAGGTGTGATTCATCCTGAGGCAGATTCCTCTGCAGCTGTGAACCTATGAAATCAAACAAGTTATGTGCTTCCAAAATGTAATGGGGGGACAGGTGTAGAGTTAAACTCTCTTCTTCCAAAAGAGAGAAATAGGAAAGAAAGGGGTGATAGATCCCAAGCAGGTCGAAACCCAATAAGGCAAACAACATCCAGTGTTAAGGCTCGAGAGTAATCCTCTTTTCCTCGATGCTCCGCCTACCACCCGCTGGGGCTGGGATCCCTCCTTCTGGACACACTCAGGGCGTCCCTGCCCCCATGGCTTTGCTGAGTGCAGCCCACACAGCAGCTTTCCCGGGCTGGAATGGGACACCTGTGGCTCTGCTGGTTTGGCGTTATGGGCCAGCTGGAGCCCCAGCCCCACAGCTCTGCTGGGCATTGCCATATGGGAGTCTCTGTGGTGGCCTCACTCTGCCTGTGCCCTCAGCTTGCGTCCTGCCCCCGTAGCTCCAGGCAGCTCCATCATTTGAAATCTAAGTGGAGAGAGCCTCTCCCCTATGGCTCTGCTGGGAGGGATCTGGCTCCCCTGTTTTTAGGGGGGAGATCTTGTGGCCTGTTGAAACCCAAGTGATGCTCTAGCCGCTCTTGAAACCAAGGAGGAAGCCCTGGTGACGTCTGAATCGCCGTGGGGATCCTTCTTTCCTTGGCTTGAAGCGTATCGCAGGTTTGCAGCGGAGCAGCTCCACGTCCTGTCCTGTAAATTGTGAGCGCGACAGCCGACCTTCACCCATGCCTGTCTCCTTCTCCCTTGGGTGGGACCTGCTGTTTCCTGCCGGGGTGGATCCCAGGTTCACATCTCTACTAGTCTCCTTGTGCAAAGGTCTCTTGGCCACACCACGAGTGTTCTCTACCCAACATGCATTCTCATTTTTTGTAATATGGATAAGCTGAGTGTTTTCCAGACTTTAATTTCTGCTTTCTTTTTTGATTAAAAAATCTGTCTTTAAGTCATGGTTTTCTCCTTGCATTTTACTGTAAGCATTCAAGAGAAGCCAAGCTGCACCTTCAACACTTGGCTTAGAGAAAGGTTGAGCCAGATACCGATTTCATGGCTCACGAGTTCTGTCTTCCACCCAGTGCAGGGATGTGAACACAGTTCAGCCCCGTTCCCCGCTGCTTTCTAACCAGGATGGCCTTTCCTCCAGTTTCCGATAGCATGCTCCTCATTTCCGTCTGAGATCTCGTCAGAATGGCCTTTATGGTCCGCTTTTCCATGAACCTCGTGTTCACCATCACTTAGGTATTCTCGCGGAAGGCTGGGCCTCTCTCCACAGCTCTTCTTTTCTCCCTCTGAGCCCTCACTGGAATTGCTTTTAACGGTTTGGTCACGGTTATGTAGGCTTTTTCTAGCACGCTCTTCAAAATTCTCCTGGCCTCTACCGGTTACCCAGTTCCAAAGCCGCTTCAGATCTTTGTTATAGCAACACTACGGTACCAATCTTCTGTGTTAGTCAGTTCAGGCCACTAAGACAAAAGATCACAGACTAGGTGGCTTAGAAACAACAAGTGTTTCTTTCTCACAGTTCTGGAGGCTGGAAATCCAAGATCACAGTCATAGTTGGACAATGAATGACAAAGCCTCTTACTAGGAGAATTTATTATTATTAGACTTCATATTGAGAAAGCCTCACAGAAAATGGATGTCAAGTTTATCAGGTAGGCCAAAATTAACCTAAGTAAAGCGCCAAACCAAATGTGTATGATTTATGTATTGAAATATGTTGATTTATACTCTAGGTACTACCTGTGCATGAATCTCAGATTGATTTGATTGTTTTCATTAAAACACTTTAATCAGCTGCATTTCAAGTTGCATAGGTTTGTTTATTTAACAAGGGACCTGTTGCAGTCTGAGGGCTCAGGAGAACCCATCTTGGAGGAAGTGTCTGTCGGATCAGGTGACATCAGGGAGATTGGGCTGGGAGTGGTAGAAGTGCAGAGGCCCTCAGGTGAGAAAGACCAGGATGCCTAGGAGAAACGGGAGGAGTCTATTATGGTAGGAGTTTAGAGAAGAGCAGAAAGGATGGTATGAAGCAGGTGGCCACCAGAATATGTGAGATTTTGTGTGCCTTGATGAGATTATGGCAAGCGCAGTGGGTCCCATTGAAAAGTTTTCAGCCAGGGAGTGAGGTGTTTGGATGTGCATTGTGTGAAGGTCAGTCTGGTTGCTGCAGGAGGGCTGCTTTTGAGGGAGCCCCAAATGGGCATGCAGACATCATTCAAGAGACTGGTACAGAGGCAACTTAGACCAGGTGGGGATGGGAAGAAGGATGCTCATTGACCATGTATTTAGGAACCTGAATTAATGGTGTTTTCAGGTTGACTAGATATGTGAGAAGGAGACAGAGGAAACCACATATTAGCATTAGCAGCCATGTGCACTGGACAGTATAGTGACAACTGCCGAAACAGGGAAAGCCCCAAGAGAAGCAGATCTGGGGGCCGTGGGGAAAAGTGATGTGTTTAGATAAATGTACACATGCTGAGCTTGAAGTGCCTGTAAGATACCTGGATTGAGACAGTCATTTATCAGTACAATATGTCTGGACTTCAGAAGAGAGGAATTGGCTTGAAATACACATTGGGCAATCATTGGCATACGGTCATTGATGCTTCCAGAATGAGTGATATCAGCAAAGGACGAATATGGAGCGAGAGTAAAAGCTGACTTGGTAACCCTAGCCCTAGGGAGACAGTCTCCACACAAGGCGTGAGGACGTGAAGGAGAAGCACACGCCACTCACCTGCTTTTTGTTTGTTATTTTTTTATCAGTACTGTTTTGTCATTTTTTTTTAACTGAACTTTTTTATTTTGAGATAATTGTGAATTCACATGCAGTTATCAGAAATAATGCAGAGAAATCCCATGTATGCTGAATCCACGTTCCCCAGTGATAACTTCTTGCAAAACTGTGGTGAAATATCCCAACCAGAGTAGCGACATACATACAGTCAGTATGCAGGACATTTCCATCCCCTCAAGGATCCCTCCTGTTACCCTGTTTATAGCCACATCCACATCCCTCTTGCCCCCACCCCCATATAACTCTTTGCAACTACTGATCTGTTTTCCATTTCTATAATTTTGTCATTTCAAGAATGTTACAGAAATAAAGTCATGTAATATGTAGTCTTTTGAGATTGGCTTCTTTTCGTTCAGCGTAATCCTTTAGAGATGCATTCAAGTTGTGTGTATCAGTAGTTCTTTTTTTATTGCTGAACAGTATTCTGTGATGTAGAGATACCGCAGGTTAACTGTTCACCTGTTGAAAGACATCTGGGTTGTTTCCAGTTCGGGAGCTATTATGAATGAAGCTGCTGTGGACATCCATGTACATGTTCTTGTATGAATTTTCTTTTCTTCTGGACAAATGCCCAGGAATGCAGTTGCTGCATCGTATGATAGTTACATGTTTAGTTTTTTAAAGAAACTGACAAATGTTTTTCCAGAGAGGCCATATTATTTTGTATTCCCACCGGTAGCATATGAATGATCCAATTTCTCTATATCCTCACCAGCTTTTGGTGTCGTCACTTTTTTTTTTAAAGCTGTTTCGTTAGATGTATAGTGGTATCTCATTGTGGTTTGAATTTGCATTTCTGTGATGACTAATAGTGTTGAATATCTTTTCATGTGTTCATTTGTCATCTGTAAATCTTTGGTAAAATAACTGTTCATGTGTTTTGCCAATTTTCTAATTGGATTGTTTTTTTTTTAGTGTTGGATTTTGAGAGTTCTTTGTATGTTCTGCATACTAGACCTTATCCTTTCTTCATAGGGTTTTTGGCAGAGAAAAGTTTTAAATTTTGACTGAGTCCAGTTTATCAGTATTTCCTTTTGTGGATTGTGCTTTTGGTCTAAGTCTAAGAGTCTAAGTGTAAGAACTCTTTACCTAGCCCTAGATTCTGAAGATTTTCTCATGTTTTTTCCTAAAAGTTTTATAGTTTTGTGTTTTACATTTAAGTCCATGATTCATTGTGAGTTAATTTTTGTGTAAGGTGTGAGTTTAGGTTGAGGTCCTTTTTTTGCCTGTGGTGGTTGTTCCAGCACAATTACTTTGAACAGGCGTCCTTCTTCCTTTGAGTTGCTTTTGTGCCTTGGCCAAAAATAAGATAGTCTTATTTCTATGGGTTTATTTCTGGGTTCTCTGTTCTGTTACATTGATCTATGTGTCTGTTCCTCCACCAATATCATATGTTCTTGATTACTGTAGCTGCATAGTATGTCTTGAAATCAGGTAGACATTCATTCTTCTTTTTCAAAATTGTTTTAGGGGCTGGCCCTGTGGTGTAGCGCTTAAGTTTGCATCCTCTGGTTTGGCACCCCGGCTTCGCTGGTTTGGATCCTGGGTGCGGACCTAGCACTGCTCATCAAGCCCAGCTGTGACAGACATCCTACATATAAAATAGAGGAAGGTATGCACAGATGTTAGTTCAGGGCCAGTCTTCCTCAGCAAAAAGAGGAGGATTGGCTGCGGATGTTAGCTTAGGGCCAATCTTCCTCAAAAAAAAATCAAGTAAAAAAAATTGTTTTAGCTATTCTAGTTCCTTTGCCTTTCCATATAAAATCTAGAATAATCTTGTCTGTATCTACTGTAGCTACAGAAATCTCACTGGGATCTTGTTATAATTGTGTTAAATCTCTGCATCAGTTTGGGGGAGAATTGACACCTTTATTATGTTTACTCTTCCAATCTTGAACACAGTATGTCTCTTCATTTATTTAGATCTTCTTTGATTCTTTTTCATCAGTATTTTGTAGTTTTCGGCATACACTGGACATGTTTTGTTAGATTTACAGTTATTTCATTTTTTTAACTATTGTGAGTGGTATTTTTAATTTTGGTGTTTACATGTTCATTTCAGTATATAAAAATGTGTTAATTTTGGGGCTGGCCCCGTGGCCGAGTGGTTAAGTTCGTGCACTCCGCTGCAGGCGGCCCAGTGTTTCGTCGGTTCGAATCCTGGGCGCGGACATGGCACTGCTCGTCAGACCACGCTGAGGCAGCGTCCCACATGCCACAACTAGAGGAACCCACAACGAAGAATACACAACTATGTACCGGGGGGCTTTGGGGAGAAAAAGGAAAAAATAAAATCTTTAAAAAAAAAAAAGTGTTAATTTTGATGTTCACATATCCATTGCTCATATAAAAAGCAATTGGTTTTTCTATATTTAATTTGTGTCTTTTGACCTTATAAACTCATTTATTCATTTTTAGACATTGTTTTATAGATTCCTTGGAATTTTCTACGTAGACAGTCACGTCATCTGCAAATAGGGATAGTTTTGTTTCTTCCCTTCAGATGTACTTGCATTTTATTACCTTTTCTTGATATTCTGGGCTGACTAGAACTTCCAGCACTATGTAATAAGAGTGATGAGAGTGGACATCCTTGCCTTGCTCCTAATCTTAGGAAAAAAGCATTCAGTACTTTCCTATTATAATGTTAGCCATAAGTTATTTTTAGATATTCTTTATCAAATTGAAGAACTTCTCGCTCGATTTCTCTTAGTGAAAGTTTTTATCATGAATGGATGTTGAATTTTATTAAATACTTTTTTCTGAATCAGTTGATAGGGATGTATGATTTTTCTTCTTTTACCTGTTAGTATGGTAGATTAATTTAAGTGGTTTCTGAATATTGAATCATCTTTACATTCCTGAAATGAGTTCCTGATTATGTTGTATAATTCCTTTTGTACATTGCTTAATTCTATTTGCTAATATTTTGTTAGGGGTTTTTCATCTAAACTAATGAAGGATATTGGTGTCTCGCTTTCCTTTTTGGTACTATTTTTATCTCTCTTTGCATCAGGGTAATACCAAAATCCTTTTTCTGTTTACAATTTCATTGATTTTTATTCTTTATTATTTCCTTAAATTCTGTGTTTTGGGGTTTATTTTGATCTTTTCCCAGGTTCTTGAGGTAGGGATTTAAACTATTGATTTGTAAGACTTCTTTTTTCAAAAGAAAGCGCTTTGTGCTACGAATTCCCCTCTCAGCACTGCTTTTGCTGTGTCCTACAAGTTTTGATAGGCTATATTTTCATTTTCATTCAGATCTCATGAGATTTATGATCCTGGATTATTTATAAGTATATAATTTAATTTTCAAGTGTAAGGGAGTTTTCTTATCTTTCTGCTGATGATTTCTAATTTGATTTCATTGTGATCAGAGAGCACTCTCTATAAGATTTTAATTCTTTTGAATTTGTTTATGAAGTTGTTTTCTGGCCTGGCATATGGTCTTTCTTCCTATGGATTCCCTGAGCCCTTGATAAAGAATGTGTATTCTCTTGTTGGGTCAGGTGTTCTATTAGTGTTGGTTAGATCCTGTTGTTTGATGATGGTGTTAAGTTCTCGTATAGCCTGTCTGATTTTCTCTGTAATCATTCCATCAATTGCTAAGAGAGAGTGGTCAGCGTCTCTAACTGTGGATTTGTCTGTGTCTTGTTTCAGTTTTATAAGTTTTTACTTTACCTGTTTTGTAGATCTGTTATTAGTACATACACATTTAGGATTGCTATATCTTCTTGATGGTATGGCTGGCCCTTTTATCATGATGTTATACTCTTCTCTGTGTTTGATAATTTTCTTTGCTCTGAAGTCAACTTTTTCTGATTAGCATTCTTGCTTTCTTTTGATTAATGTTTACGTGATATACCATTTCCGTTCTTTTCAGCCTTACTACGTGATTATATTTGAGGAGAGTTTCTGGTAGACAGCGTATAGGTAGAACATGTTTTTTAACCACTGTCACTCTGTCTTTTTAATTAGTGCGTTTACCTCCCTTTTCTTTATGTCCCTTTACTTCTTCCATTTATAATATGAATGTGTTAATACTTTATCTGTGTACATTTAGAACTGCATCAAACACTGTTATAATTTGTTTCAACCATCAAACATAATTTAGAAAACTTAAGAAGGAAAGCGTATTGTATTTATCCATATTTTTATTTATCGTGTTCTTTTTTTCTTCTTGACATCCCAAGGTTCCTTTTCCTTTTTCCTTTTTGTTTGCTGAACTTCTTTAGCCACTCTTTTTGGTTAGGTCTGCTGGTGAAAATTCTCTGAGTTTTCCTTCATCTGATAATGTCTTTATTTCCTCTTTCTTCCTGAAGGATATTTTCACTGAGTAAAGGGTTCTAGGTTGACAGTTCTTGTTTGCAGAACGTGGAAAATGTGCCACTGCCTTCTGATCTCCATGGTTTTTGATGAGAAATGTGCTGTCATTTGAATTGTTCTTCCCCTGTGTAGGTAAGGTCTCTTTTCTCTCTTGCTGCATTCACGATTTGGGATGGAGGTGGGGGAGGAGATGATTAATTTTCAGAAGTTTGAGTATGCTGTGTGTTGGTATGTGTCTTTTGCCAAATTTGGGATGTTTTCAGCCATTATTTGTTTGAGTACTTTTTCAACCCTTCCCTCTTTTTCTGCTTCCTGGATTGCAGTGGCATTGATCATAGATCTTTCTTAGTTTTTCATAGATCCCTGAGCCTCTGTTTAGTTTTTTTCAGAAATTTTCTTTCTTTTGTTCAGTTTAGGTAATTTCTATTGTTTTCTCATCAAATAGTTTACTGATTCTTTCCTCTATCCCCTCCATTCAGCTGTTGAACTCATCTTCATTAAGTGTTTTATTTTGGTTGTCATACTTTTCAGTTCCAAAATTTGCATTTGGTTCTTTTCTATATCTGGTAGTATTTCTTTGTTGAGACATTTTATGGTTTTGTTTCAGGCATGTTTGTAGCTGCTCATTGAAGCATTTTTCTGATGGCTGCTTTAAAATCTTTTTCAGATAATTCTAACATCTCTCTCATCTTTAATTTATCATTGATTGATTATCTTTTTTCATTCAAGTTGAGGTATTACTGGTTTTGGTTCAAGGAGTGACTTTCGATCGAAACTTGGATATTCTGGGCATTATGTTATGAAACCAGATCTTATTTAAACTTCCTTTCTTATCTGGCTTGCTCTGACACTGCTATGGCAGCGGGAGGGGATGGCACCATCTGTTAGTGCCGGATTGGAAGAGAAGTGTAGGTTTCCCCGCTTGGGCTTCATTGACACCCAAGGGCTCCTTGGTACTTCTGGGTAGAGGTGAGAGTTCCCACCCTCCACTAGGCCTCTGTGGGTACCACTCAAGCTGGAAAGGATAAGAGTGTCTCATTACTGCTTTACACATGGCCTCCACTGATACCAGTGGTTGGGGTGGGGGGCGGCCTCATTACTGCTGGGCAGTGGTCAAAGTCCTTATATCCTGCTAGGTCTCCTCTGATACCACCCAAGTGGGGAGAAAGAGGGAAGCGTTGTTACTGCTAGGTGGTGATGGAAGTTCTGTGTCTTCACGTGACCTGTACGGACTCTCTGTGTGTGGGGCAGGGACAAGGGGGCACTTGTTACACCTCACAGGATGAGAATCCCAGCTCCCTTCTGTCCTCTGATACCGCTCGTTGTGGGAGCTGTGGCTCATCTTTATAGCCTGGTGAAGGGGGAAAGTCTAGGTTCTGCATTGGCCTTAGCTGGCATTGGTAGGTGTGGGGCCATGGTTTTTTCTGTCACATTTTGCTCGTGTAGAGCAATTATTGTCTAAAAGCTTTCTGTCTTGATAGGCTGCCCCTTTCCCTGTCCTTTGATTAGAGAGAGCTGGCTTTGGTTGGGACTTTTTTGTCTGTGCCCTCTTGGCATTTCTGGGTTGCTGGCTTCTTCCGTTCCAAGTCTAGGATATGTGGGTCAAAAAGAAAATCCAGGGAACTCCCCACTGTGTTGTTCCTTGGGTCCTGAAGTCCTTAGCTAGTCTGTTTTTTCCTCCCTTTCAGAGTCTTTTTAGGATTGTTTTATATATAATGTCTAGTGTTTTTAGTTGTACTTAGTGAGAGACTTAGGGACAAGTATGTCTGTCCCATCTTTCTGGAAGTGGAATTTCCTCATCTGGTTTTTGCTGTGGCAGAGAAAATGAAAGCACTGCACAGATGATGTGATGTAGAACATAGCTTGGGATTTCCAGGAGGAATTATTAACGTTGGATTGGGTCTTCTAAACACAGACAGAGTCTTCTCTCAGGTAGTGTCGATGTTCGGCTTAAAGACCTGAGCCGCTGGCTGGTGACTGACGGTGACACCCTGTTCTTTGATTTTCTTTCCATGTGCTATTTTGGTCTTGGTTTTGTATATACAGTAGAGCAGGAAGTATACTGGGTAGGATTACACCTTTGTAAGTCATTTTCAATTCCACTGCGGCCTGGTTGATTCCACTGGCCTTTAGTGTAATGGGCCCAAAGCCTCTTAAATCAGTAAACTGATACAACTTATCTCTTATAAATGCTTTTATTCATAAATACTCTAGCAATTTTTGTTCTGTTTTTCTATTTAAACTTGGGCTTTAAAAATTTTCACTTTTTAGATTAACTTGCAATAAAATTGACTTTTTGTGTATATCGGTCTATGGATTTTAAAAGGCGGATAGGTTTTGTGTGTAGTTCAATGTTAAAATTTAGAAAGTTCCATCGTCCCCCAAATTCTTTTATGTTATTTGTAGTCACACCCTCCTTCTAACCCCTGACAACCACTGTTCTTTTCCTCATTACTATAGTTTTGTCTTTTGGAGCATGTAGTATAAATGGAATCATATGGTATGTAACCTTTTGAGACTGGCTTTTTTTCACTTCCTATAATGCCTGAGATTCATCCAAGTTGTTGCTTGTATCAATAGCCCATTCTTTTTTTCTGCTGAGTAGTATTCCATTTTATATATATATTACAGTTGTTTATCTGTTTACCCATTGGGTTGCCTCCAGTTTATGGCAGTTGGGGATAAAGCCACTATAAACATCTGTGTATGCATTTTTGTGTGAGCATAAGTTTTGATTTCTCTTGGGCTAATACCTAGGAGTGGAATTGCATGGTTATATTGTAAGGGCATGTTTATATAAGAAGTGTGCAAACTTTTTCAGAGCATCGTTACCACTTTTAAATCCTTTCTGTCTTCCCATCCTTTTCAAGAGTTGAGGATATTTTTATAAAGCTTCTTTAAAATCTTTGTCAGATAATTCTAACATTTCAGAGTTGGTATCTGTTGACTGTCTTTTTCTATGCAAGTTGAGATTTTTCCTATTCCTTCATATGCTGATAATTTGGATTTTATCTTGGACAGTTTGATTATTATGAACTCTGGGTCTTTTTAAATCCTATGGAAAATATTGATATTTTAGTTTTAGTAGGCAATTGATTTAGTTAAGTTTGGGATTCAAGTTCACTTCAGCCCTCTGTGAATTGTGGTTCCTATGTCAGTTCAGTTTTCAGAGCCTTTTCAGTGTTATTTGGATCTGTTCCACTTATTTGCCACCCAGTGGCCAATCTTGGAATTGAGTGGTGCTCTATCCGTTAGTTCAGTTCCCACTGTCTTTGTACACTGTCCAGGATCGGATCCATGCATGTGTAGCGTTGGGTGAGACGAGGAGTTCATAAGAACTCCTCTGTGCCGTCTCCCACTTTCATTTTGGTTCTCTAGTTGGGAAGCTGGGGCTTTAGTTACCATGCTGTACTGTGCAGTTCCCCATGATTGAGCCCTGGTCTGGGGATCAGTGGTGGGAAGATAAAGAGAGAATAAAAGCAACAGAGGTTTGCCCCAAGGCATCTTGGGACCAGTGTTCCTCCAATCAGAGATGAAGGTTCCCCTTGTTTACTTTTGGCTCCTAGTGGGCTCTTGTTTCAACTGCTTCCTTCTACTGCCACAGAAATGCTTGAGGCCCAGCACATGACAGAATGGAGAAACCGGTACTTCAAAATTTGTTGTTCTTCCCCCATTTCCCTGTTAAATAGCTGTGACGTACATTTTGTCCAGGTTTTATAGCTACATTCCATGGGACAGACAAGGTGGAGTATATTTAGTCCCTCTTACCCATTTGGCTTGCTTTAGAGTTGAAATAATTAATGGGGAGAGCAGAGATAGATCCAGGGTTTTTTTGTTTTTCTTTTGAGGAAGATTAGCCCTCAGCTAACATCTGCCACCAGTCCTCCTCTTTTTGCTGAGGAAGAGTGGCCCTGGGCTAACATATGTGCCCATCTTCCTCCATTTTATATGTGGGACGCCTGCCACAGCGTGGCTTGATAAGTGGTGCTAGGTCCACGCCTGGGATCTGGACCTGAGAACCTGGGGCTGCTGAAGAAGAACTTGTGAACTTAACTACTGTACCACCAGGCCAGCCCCTAGATCCAGGTTTTGTAGAGTCTGAAGGTCATACAATTTGGAGGATCCATCTTTAAGAAAAGGAATCCAAGTTATAAGTATGAAATGAGGCACAGTGTCTTGGATGGGGCTGTGAAATCGAAGGATCTGGAAGCTTAAGCTCCGTTGGCTTTAATTAAAACCTGCCTATGGGGAAAAGATAAAACATGAATAAATACTGGTTATGGGTTCTGCCTTGTCTAGGGTGTCTTTTATTCATGTTTTAATCTAATATTCATAAAAATAAAAATGAAACCTATTTTATCCCCATTTTACAGATGAGAAAAGCAGATTTGCAGTAGTTAAATCATAGACATAAGGGGCTTTATACCTCTGATATTCTAATTCCAAAGCACATGGTCTTTCCATTATTCATGGTATATTTTTTGTGCGTGTATGAGGAAGATTGGCCCTGAGCAAACACCTGTTGCCACTCTTCCTCTTTTTGCTTCAGGAAGATTGTCGCTAAGCTAACATCTGTGCCAATCCTCCTCTATTTTTTGTGGGATGCCGCTGCAGTGTGGCCTGATGAGCAGAGCTGGGTCCGCACCCGGGATCCGAACCTGTGAGCCCCAGGCTGCTGAAGCAGAGCACGTGAACTTGACCACTACACCACCGGTCACGCTCCTACCCATAGGAGTTTATGAAGTAGACAGATTAGAGGTTAGGAGAGCCACTATAGGCTCGTAGTTAAGAGCATGGGCTCAGAAGCCGGACTGTGGGGGTTCAGTTATGGCTCTGCCATTGATTTTGTGTGACCTTGAGAAAGTTCCTTAACCTTTCTTTACCTTTATATGTCTATTAAAAGGAGATAATAGATTCTACCTTGGAGGGTTTTTGTGAGGATTAAATGGTTAATATAAAGCAGGTTAGAATAGCTTCTAGCATATAGCAAATGCTTTTTATGTACCATGCACAACTGTGTATTTAGATAAATCAAATTTTATTTGCCACGTTAGCAGCCTGCCTTCTTGAGCTACAAAGACAGCTTACAAGAAAAGGTGATTTTTTACTTATACAAAGTCATTATGGATTTGGAATACCAGCTGAGACGTAATCATTGGTAAAATAGGCTACATATGATATAATCAATAATACTTTTATTTTGTCAAGAATTAAAAAAATTTTTTTTAATGTTTAGGGATGTTAATCTATTTAACAAGCAAATCTAGAAGAAATGTTTTGTATAGGTGATTGGAAAATCTGGACTATGACAGGTTAAATGTTTTGGGGAAATGGTCAAATAATAACAGAGCTAGAATAGCTCAACAGAAAGGAAAATATTCCTCTTTCTAGAGACGTTTAAAGTCTTAAACACTCCCAGACTCTTCTGTGAATGGAGACTGTAGCCGTATCAATCTGTATTTGTTATCTGTTGAAGTGTAACGAATTGATGTGGAACTTAAACCAGTAAACATTCATTATCTCACAGTGTCTGTGGTCAGGAATCTGGGAGTGGCTTAGCTGGGTGACTCTGGCTGCAGTCAAGATGGCAGCTTGGGCAGCATTCATGGGAAGCCCTGACCGAGGCTGGAGGCTCACTTCGAGGATTCACTCACATGCCTGGCAAGATTGTGCCTGGCTGGCAGGAGGGCTCATGGGGTTCCTTGCCATGTGGACCTTTCCAAAGGACTCCTTGAGTGTCCTCATGATACTGCAGCTGGCCTCCCTCAGAGAAGCAGTCCAAGAGCAATCAAGGCAGAAGTTATGATGTCTTTTATAACCTAACCTCAGAAGTCTCTGTCATTTCTGCAGTAGCCTGTTGATTACACAGGTCATCCCTACTCGGTGGGAAGGAGACTACCAGGAGGTGGAAGTCCCTGGGGGCCATTTTGGAGACTGGCTACCACCTTACTGCATAGGATTACTCTAACGATTAAATGAGATTATTTCAGTGAAAGCTTACAGAAGCTAGTAGGTGCCTCGTGGAATTAGTTCCCTGTTTGATTAGTGTATTTTCAATTGATGGTTCTGATCAGTACAAATCAGTTCCTAGTTGTTTCCCAAATGCAGAGGAAGGTTTGTGTGTCTCGGTGGAAAAGAGATGAACATTGATGGGGAAAGTCTTGAGGTTGTTCTTGTCGTCGTCATCATTGATTTGTTTAGAAACTAGGTTAGTTTTTATTTAGGTATCAAGTGATAGTAGCAGAGTTTGAGGCAAGAATATTGATAAATACTGTAAACAACAATTTTGACCCACAGTGAACTCATTTAATTTTATTCCCATGTAGCATATGATCATTGACGAGGAATAATGTATTTCAAGTCCAATACATACATTTTGTCTGTGATTGAATATCACTTAACCTCTTCTAATTTCTTTAAAGTTATAAACAGATTCAAAATATTTTTTGTTTTCTGTTGATAGTGATATAAGTATGGCTTATTTTGAAGAGGACACGTACTAAATTATTTAGAAAGTGATGCATAACAAGAATGTATAATAGTTACTTCTATATGTTGTGAAAAAGAATGCCTGAGGAGAGCTCTCTTATTTAATGTTTTCCTTAAATGGTAATATATAAATATTTGGCCACTGGAGGGCTCTGTATTTTAAAAAATTATATTAAAGATATAAATGCTCACTGTAACAGTTTTAAACAGAACAAAAAGATATAAAGGACTCCATATTTTTTAGTAAAGATACTGAATCAAATAGTTGCTGATTCTAAATGAAAATTGTGTACATGTGCAAATAAAGTATATTTAACGGATGTTTGCTTCCTCCTTTTTCTTACATTGGAATGAAAATAAAACATATTACCCAATTTCTTCATAAATAAAAAATATGAAACTAGTCACTTGAAGCCCTTCAGTAAACAAACAGATTGAGAGAGATTAAATAATTCTTTTCTCATCTCTCTCCTTTATGTACTATTTTTATATGGGGAAACTTCTTGTTTTAGGGTTCATTGAGGTCATTTCCATTTAGTTTAACAAACTCTGCAGTTATCTCATTGGATGCTGTGACATAGTTAATCAAATTCACGGAATGTTAGGAGACTTTTTGAAATTGACCCAAAAACAAAAGTAGATACGGCATCAAGTAGTTGGCAATCACTGATTTTTAGGGTCTTTTTATACTGTGTATTAGCATTTTTTTGAGTCCACACATGTAGTTTACATTGTTTTGCACTGGAATCTGAGTTTCAGCATTTGTTTTCCAGTATTAAAGTAAAATGGGAACTTAAAAAATTGAGAAATCAGAAACTCTTATAACGGGTATCAATCTCTGCTCATCAGATTAGAAGCATCTTTCTGGGCAGAAATAGTCTAGATAGGAAACTACCGTGTTTCTCAAAAGAGCGTTTTTACTTCCTTGATGTTTCCTATTTGAAAGAAGTGTTTTGATTTCTTTATAATTGTGAAGTGTTTACTTTGTAACTGTTTGATCTGAGCTGGGGGGGCCTGCCGTTTCTAGGGTAGTTAAGCAGTTTACCCTGATGAGTCGTGGGTCTCTTTGTACTGAGCGCACGGAGCGGAGGAGCCCAGGCTGTGTATTTTGGATGGTCTGAGTAGCTAAGTGCCCTGGTCATTCACCTTTGCCCCTTAGCACCTCCTCCTCACAGAGGAAGCTGGATGCAAAGTAATTGCTAATGAGGAGGAAACAAACCCAAAGGAAACAAAGTAAAAACCAAACGAACAACTTATGTGCATCTGAAAACTATCCAGGGTCTAGGAATATATAAATTCCTACTCATTTCTACGTATAAGGACCAACTGTTAATATAAGGAAGAGGGATATAATATAGTATAAGGAATGTAAAGAAGAGGGACCGGCTCCGTGGCCGAGTGGTTAAGTTTGCGCGCTGTGCTGCAGCGGCCCAGGGTTCAGATCCTGGGTGCAGACATGGTACCGCTCATCAGGCCACGTTGAGGCGGCATCCCACATCCCACAACTACAAGCACCTGCAACTAAGATATACAACTGTGTACAGGGGGGGTTTGGGGTGATAAAGCAGAAAAAAAAAAAGAAAAGAATGAAGATACCAAAAAATCGTGAAAGATAGTACTAGTGGCTAAATTAGCTAATTAAACACGTGACATTGAGCAGCACTATGGAATGGTTTTTTTTAAAGCCACTGTCAAATACATTGGGCAGTCCCACAGGGGTCTGCCCCTCTCCCACTACCACCGCCTGTCCAGTGCACCGCCCATTCACACTGCTCCTTATATGTTAGACAGTAACCAGGATCATTAACTTTGGGGCATGGGATGCATTTTTCTTCTTTCCACGAACACACCATTTAGTGTCTCATGTGTTCCTCTGTTTAAATAGTGATCATGGTGTATATCCAGTTGTAGCCTACTGGGCATATAGACAAATCCTGCCCATCGCCTTGTAGCTGCAGAACACATCCTTACTAATGGTCAGCTGTGTTGCCAAACTGTGTCTAGCCGAAAGATGTGGGAGAGGACCTCGGAGAGAGCATGACTGCCATACGCCGCAGCACCTGCTCCTTGCTGCCTCCTGAATTTGAAGACAACTCTGCAGTGCTCGTGTTGAGAACCTTCCTTCCTACACCTTTCTTACACAGGTCCTTTCCTCTGTGTGGCATCAACGGTGAGATGCCTGTCAGGGCAGAGGCGCAGTCTTGCTGTAAAAGAGAATCAGCCTGACCCGTCTGATTCGTTACTACCTGTGACCGTCTTAGCCCTGTGCGTTAACTATCTGAGCTCCTCCGCCACAGGCACTATGAGTTTGTCACCCTTCATTCTGTCACTCCAGTCCTTGTATATGTATCCGTCGTGGTTCTCAAGCACTTTAGAGTCACCTAAGAGGCTGTTAGTTGTGTGGATGCCTGCCACCAACCCCTCAGGTTATTCTCATTTACGTGGTTTAGGGTAGGAAGTGCCTGGGCATCTGCATTTTTGAAAGTGTCTCGTGATTGTGTTTTGTAGTTCGGGTTGACAGTGATCAAGTCAGAAGGGAGCTGCGTTGTTGAGATTTTTGGGGCCCCTACAAGTTCTGATTAAACAAATGTTTCCGAGTAGATACAGCTACTCTTTGTGTTTGAATATGTTCTCTCCCCACCCCACACCCCCGAAGAAAAAAAAACAAACCTGGTATTATTTTGGTTGCTGACATTTGTCTAAATTATTTTGAACTGAACATCGCTGGGAGACGGGTGGGGAAAGTGATGTTAGATCCTCAGATCGGGTTTGCCGTGGTCTGATGAACTTGTCATTTCTGTGGCCCCCCAAAGCAGTCAGCTTATCTTTCACTTTTAAACCAGTCCTAACAGAAAATAGCATATGATCTGGCCAAGGGAACATAATTCATTGAGTGAAAGAAATAGGCTTCCGAGTGTCGAGATCTTTTGCAACGTGTGGGGTTGTAAACATGAGGCAAAGTCATGGAAGAACAATATGTGGGACAGGCAGGCCATCGGTGCTGCTGGGAGAGGGAACTTGGGGATTAGCAGGCCCCGACAGCAGCTTGCACCATCTCCTGGAAACATGCAGCAGTGTGGATCATGGGCGACAGTGATGATCCCGCGGGCTTCTCTCCTCACTCTTCTCAGAGGGAGGAAGGAACTCTGGGAAGACAGGACGTGCGGGTTCCCTGAGATTTCCATCCGTGAGCCCCTGTCCTCCCCACTCTTAGGGAAGGACCCTGGATGACATCTCTCAGCCATGGGTTTAACCTGTGTGCGTTTGGATGACTCACAAATCCTGCTGTCTGCTCAGCTTCTTTCTGACTCATTCCATATAACGCTCTGTGTCAGAGAGATCACTAACTGGATCTCTGCCAACTGGAACAGACTGTGGGGGTGCCTCCTCACTGCCAACCACCGGGACACTCAGCTTTTCCATGACAGGAGGGTAATACCACTTTGTCGCCCTGCCCAGGCCTCGAAGCCTTTGGGCTCATCCCCTATTTCACTCAGCACGTCTGACTGTTCCCTAATCACATCTGCCTCACCAGGTGCCTGGGGCGGGCAGTGATGAGTGGAAACCACTTGGGTGAAAACAGTGAAGATATTTAGGTTAAAAGAGACAAGAAGAAAATTACCATAGAACGTCTGTGTGGTGGGAGAAAGTGAAGTGTTAGGGGAAAAAAAATCAAAGTTTCAAATAAGTCTCCTGGTTTAGGGTATCTAGGAGATTTTAATCAAGCATTGTGTTTGATACATGGTATCAAGTTTTATTCTTGCATGTTTGGGCTGAAACCATTCTCCTTCCTTAGAATTAGATTAAAAGAACTGAAAAGGAAGGCTAATTAATTAAGACAAGTTTCGGGGTTGTGTTTTCTTTTTAAAGATACTGTCTTTTTTAGTAGGACTCCCTTGCATATAAGTATTACCAGTGCATGTGTTCTTCTTGCTATTTGTGGGTTATCTTTAGCAACCTGATGATATTTCAATCTCAGGTCAATTTCCCTTAGCTCCCAGAGGCTCTTTAACTTCTCCCCACCTTTTTGACCTGTACGCTAAGAAATGTAAAATTTATTTTACTTTTAACCACAAGAAACATCAATAGTAGTTACTTAAAATTTTATAATATTTAAAAACTTTTCAAATTATTTTTGCATATATTATATCATTTTAAGAGATTCATTTAGGGAAAGAGGAGGTTTTCCAGAGCGAACTGACAATGGTTTTCAGAATACTTCGTCTAGTTGGCTTCTGTTCGCCCTGGCATTCAGGAGCTGGCTAACACGTCCCAATTACAGATCCTAGTGCTCAGTCTTAGAAATGCTTGTTTCTACTTGTTTATTACCTCTTTTCAGTGTTTGGAAGTGTCTAGGTGTATCTACCTGTAATTTATTTGAAGTTCATTTTTATTGAGGAAATACGATTTGTAAAGTCTGGGTGTGGGAGTTTGGTTTTTGCTTTTATGTCGGATGTTTGGGATAACCTTCAGAGAAGGGTTCATGCAATAAAAATGTACGGTTACAAACAGAGCTCGTGGGCGAGTATCAAAGTAGTTGTCTGTACAGGGGAATTTTAACTGACGGGGAATGCCCTCTGGCGGGAGAGCAATGGCAAAATCCCTCAGGAAGTCAATTATAAGGTATGTTCATCCTACCAAGATATTAACCTCATGATCTTCAGTTCCAGGGTGCATTTCCCCCCCTGCAAGGTCAGCTAGAAATAGGCTGAAAGGCAGATTTCATAAGATAATGAAATAAAAATGTGGACCTAACTCTGTAAGATACAAATTAGAAAATAAAATCCCGGTCAAATGGGAGAATCTGATGGATCCTTTGCTGTCTTACAATTAGTAGCTTGGTCTTTTGGGATGTTCATAAATAATGATTTAAAAAAAATGCACATAGAGGAGCCTTGTGGTTGAATGATTTACCCATCTGATAATTTTTACTCTGGAGACTTTTTTCTTATTTGTGCAGTTGCTGAGTATAACTGTAGCTATTGGTGGCTCTGTCTTCTTAATATATAAAATGGACAAAAAGAACTTATGATGTCAATTACTGTAATAATTTTTTATAGATTGGTATGTCCATAAAGTGTTTTGGATTCCAAAGGATAGTTCTATGAAAATAGATAATAATGCTATTTATTTGGAATTTCTTATATTGGTCCAGTTTCAATTCAGTGTAACAATATGAGTATAAGCTTAGTAGGTCATAATTGAATTGTATTAATGTTAAATCTTTTGATTATGTGAAAAGATCTGTACTATCCTTTAATTAGAAACTCGCGTTGATCAGTTCCCTTAAATGACTTGACCAATACTAGCATTCATTGTGATTTAAAGTACAAATAACCCAAACTTTCTCTGAGATATTACTGCACTAGCACTTTTGGCAGATGGAGCAAGCGGATAGAGCTGTGGTTGCGGGCACCATGGCTGTTGGGCAGGATGGATTCCCAGCCTCGTTGTTTCCAGCTCTCATTTGCTTTGATTTCAGAAAGCTAGAGAATCTTGAAATGTTTGGATCTTAGACTCTGTAAGGCTTAGAGATCAGCCCTCAGTGCCCTGCACGAATCCTTATAACCATAACTCCTAGAGTTTCTGCTTGAACGTCTCCAATGATGCAGAAATAGCCAAGAGGAACTCACTTCGTTTTTGGACAGATCTGATGGTTAGAAAGCATTTCCTCAAACTGAACACCCCAAACTGCCTCCTAGAAACATCTGTTAATTGATTCCAGTTTTAAACTCTGAAACCACCCTATAAAATTATTTCTGATGCCTCTTCCTTATAAGACCCTAAAAGGATATGAAAACAGCACTTCTTCTTTTCCAGAGGAACATTTTCATTTCTTCCAACCATTCTGCCCCCAGCTGGTTTGCTTAGCCCCTGTCTGTACTGAGTGATCTGGTCTCGAGGCACTTGGAGTTCTTTCTGTCCTCACCTGATACAGACAGACTGTTATCCCCTCTTGCTAGACAATGTGGTTCTACTAAGTCCAATCTCTTTTTGAATACTTCACAATGTGGACTCGTATCAGTGTGTCGTTTTACTTGAATTTCAATTAAGGTAGATATCTCCTATTGCCTGCTTTCAGTTTCGACTAAACGTGTTACCTTTTAGTGAAATAAACAGATAAAGATGATGCTTACTTATAAATCTGTGGGTGTGCTTTCATGTTACCTACTCATTACTCCACAGTTAGCGATGTTTTACTTAGATGTAATGCCTGTTGAGCACGCATATTTTATTCCCCAATTAATATTGTACACGTGCTCCATCATTCATGTAAAAGTAGGTTTTGATGTGGAGATGGGAGGGTGAAACCCACTGGTACCTGTGGTGGGGTGAGGGGTCTTTGGGGGAGTGGAGAAGATTTGTGAAGAAAGTTTGAGGACACCAAACCTCAGCTTTAATTTTGCTTAGGACCAATTCTATAGTACTTTTCTTTTTCTAATTTTAAATCTTTCTGTCACACGTAAACAGTTCTGTATGTTTGTTGAGACTCTTTGCTGAGTAGAGTTGAGTCTTCATGGGACAGAAACTATGATGTTTCTTGGAACGTTATACAAGGAAATTTAGATTTTATCACTTGCAGCTGCTTTGCAGTCTCCGAAAGATGTATCGTATTATGTTGGGTATTTTCAGGTTTACATTAGCCGTACCAACTCCTCCTCTCTTCCTGCCCCTATTCCCACCATCGTCTTTAGCAAGAGTTAAGTGACCCAAGTTCAAGGTGGTGGTGAAGGTGGGGCAGGCAGAGAGTTGAATCTTCAGCTCCGTTTTGCCCTGAGAAAAAAACGTAGCTCAGGAAATAAACAGAAGAAAAGTGTTATTTGAGTTCTCATATTGAAACTTCAACAAAAGAGATTTCCCTCGTAATAGCATCTGTCTTCTCCTCCACCTCTGTTTATGTGATGTGCTATTCTCAGTTCTCTGTAAAATTAGCACACATTCAAAATACTCAGTAAGCACATTAAAATGGTTGCTTTGGAAGGAGGAAGGGGAATGGGGGTGGAGTATGGGATAAAGGGAACCTAATGAGTTACTTAAAATTATCTTGTTAGCAACAGTGCTGAACTGTGTTGCAGATTTTACTATAAACAAATCGACTTGAATTTCAAGTCTATTCAAGTCTGTATCTTAGACTGTATCTTGAAGACTCCCCAGAATTCATTATATGAAACTCTTCATGCTGGCTGGATTCATTGAAGACTAGGAACCACATGCCAGTGTCAGAATCTGAAATGGGTTACTCTTCTTTCTGCTGCTGTGCACCCCCAAAATAGAATAATTGAAGTTCAGTTGTAACCGTGTTCTCAAAACTGTCTTTGACATTCCCAGAACACTGTAAAAGCCTGTTGGTGTAGCTGTTTGGAAATACATCCTAGGTCTGAATTTACGTTTAAATGATACTCCTTTCTTTCTGTCCATCTTACCGCCAAAGTAAGAAATAAGTACTTGTGTTCTTGCTTTTAAATTATAACTAGCACTCTCTGGAATCTGAGTAACCATAGAACTTAGCACTTTGAAGTTGAGGTTTTTGGCTGTGGGTGTATGTTCATGTGTGAACACATAGATATGTTCAACTTTTATGCAGGAGGCCTGGGTCAAGTAAGCTGATATGAGAGATTTAGTGAAGAAAGTAATTTCCAATACAATATATGATACCCAACTCTTTGGTTCTTTATGACTATTACTATCTATAAAAGTAACTCAAGTTACAAAGAAGATTCCCTTTAAAAAATTATGTTCAGAATAGTTTTGGTGTAATTATATTTTACTTTTTTAATTCTTCAAAAATTAGTTAACGTTTTTTCTGGAAATATGTGTGGTAACTCTCACCAAAGCAAAACACTGTTTTCCCACCTATTGCATGTTTTTTTTTCTCCTCCTCCTAAATCTAAGAAAAAATATAATTTCAGGCATGGAGAGTGAATTGTGTGCCATCATCTCCTTAAGTATAACAGCATACATAACAAATTTCGAGACAGTAGAAATGCCCTGAGAATTGGTGTTAGAAGTCAGATTAACATCAGCCAATTTTCCAGTGTTTTTGTTGAAACCTGAAACTTCTCTTTATAGGGAATATAAATTGAAAGAGAAATTGTTGTTACAGGAGTACAGATTGAAAATTTAAACATCTTGACTTATTGAATGTCATGATGTGCCCAGAATTTCGAATAAATTTGTTGAAATTAGGATTTGAAAGAAAATAAAATAAATCAGTACTCTGTTTCATTTCTTTTCAGGGGGTACGCATGTGGTTCCATACTTTCATGTTCGTTTTCTCTTATTACAACAAAACTGCACACCATTCCAATTTCTCTTCTCCTCTCTCTTTAGGCACTAATATTATTACAGCATCACATAGCTGTTATTTATTGTGTGTGCTATGCCGCGATTTAGGTTTCATCCCCCTTCCTCAGTCAGCTGCAGCATCCAGGAAAACGGAAGGAGCTGACTGACCGAGCCCGGGAGAGATTATCCCTGAAGCCTGGGTACGTTAGGCCAGTCCCACTCGAGGTACGTGGACTGTGCACAAGGAGTATTTTCCCCCAAATCAAAGTACTTTTACCAGAAAATGGGAGATACATGTATGCTGGGCAGGCGAAAACATCTATGTCTGTTATTTTCTGTATAGAAAAATAACTCTTTTATGGCTGATTATTCTCCCATTTAAATAAGGCTTCTCCAGGGAGTTTCCTTTTTAACTCGAAAGGTGACAAAATCTGATTTTGTTAATTATAAAACAGGTAAAGTTTCAAAATACCAATCAGCAGTATTCCGCACCGTGGCTGTTAAGCTGTCACTCAGGCCGCTCCAGGACACGCCTTTCATTGCTCACCTTGTATGCCATGTGATTGTTGGTTCCAGGGGTGGGGTCACACTGAGCTCTGAGGGTCTCTTCTGGAATTAGTGACAAAGGATAAACCTTAGTCTACCAATGGGAATACTTGGAGAGTATTTCCCTTGATATTTTGAATTGGCTTAATTAGAACCAAATATTTTATATTACTTTAAATATTGACTGCCATAGGAGCGGTGGCAACTCATGCAGAGGTCATGTGTGGAGGATTAGTGACCAGCGGAGCATTCCTGTTGAACAGAGATGGTGGTTGTAGGACACATGCTTAGTTTTACTGGAGGAGGTAATTTTAATTGGTACTAGGTGTTTCTAGTGGGAGTGAGCATTTAAGGGAGAATTACCGTTTATATATTCTCAACTGGCAATGGCTTGTCATTCTCCAGTCAGTATATAAGTGAATAATTAGAATGAAGCTAATTGACGTTAGCTTTTTAAAAAATTAATAAACTTTATTTTTTAGAGCAGTTTTAGGTTCACAGCAAAATTGAGTGGAAAGTACGGTGCCCATATACTCCCTTCCCCTACACACGTAAACCAACGTGAACTTTTTACTCCAAGGTATTTATGAGAATGTTTAGAAACCTAAAGAAATATTTGGCATACCACTTCTACAACTAAAAAGTGTCCTTCTCTGCCTTCAGACTAGAAAGGGGAAAGTGTTCTAGAGGCAAGCAGCATTCTTGGACTTAACCCTGAGAGGGAAAAGGGATCCCCTTTTCCTATGATCCTTCTCCAGGTGAACACTGCTGCTGTGAAGACCACGAGAAGAGTAGGGACCCTAAGTAGCCTGGGGTGGCCTCCTGCTGGTCTGTGGACAGCAGGCTGCAGCTCCCTTGAGTAGTGCTGGCCTGGAAGAGCAGTGTGCTGTGGGGCAGGGGCACTGACCTGCCACGGGAGCCCTGGGGTCTGGCTGAGCTCTGCGTCTAGTTTGCTGTGTGGTCAAAGGGGTTGACCTGAATCGCCTGTCACTCTCATCTGCCGCCAACCCTCTGCGATTCCGTGATTTAATGGAATGTCTAGTGGGGAGTGACACTGAGCCGTCCAGGCCAGCAGTGTGGAGGGATGGGAGAAGCCCCATGGAGACCTGGGGTATAGTCTGCACTCAGTCACAAAGAGCTGAATGCCGTTTGTCCAATCCCTTCACTGTTTTGGGTCTGTCTTGGTTTCGGCTATGGAAATTCTGTGATTGCACATCCCTGTTTCCCGCTAAGGAAAGTTTTCTGGATCTTTCTGATTGAAAATCGCTCGTTACTGTGTAGTATTGTTCGTCCCAGGAATAACTGCTTTGTGAATAAATAACTTCAGAAGGGAGCGTGTTGACACTTAGCGTGGCTCACTTTTGAGCAGACTCTTTTGTGTCTTCATGTGAGGAATATTCTTGCAATTACCGTCTCAGGAGCAGGAGCCTTTCTGCTGCTACATTATTTGCTGGATATACATTAGGCACACACTAAAGGCACAGGGACTCTTTCTGGATTAGTACAGTTTTCTTTTAGTTTTTTAATAAAATATTTTTATATTTTATTTTAATATTAATAAAATATTTCTATTTAATAAAAATTTTAGTAGAAATGTGCTTTTCGATGGCAATTTTACATTTGTGTTTATGTTTCTTTAAATTACCTTTGTGCAACTTAATAAAGGAAAAAAGGGAAAGACTAGTATCCTTTACTTCTCAGAACAGAATACCTTCCATTTAAAATTATGTAAATTGCTGATGAGTAACTTCCTTTTTTTATGAAATGGCTTTGGAGTAAGTTGTTTAAGAGTGTGGTTTTTCTGTACATTGTGAATTATTGCTGATGTGAAAGCAGCTAAAGGAACCCTTTCCTTCCTCAAAGGACAGGGTGGTCCTGAGGTTCCTCCCGTGGGTTTCCTTCTCAGGACCCCTCCCTGAAGGTTCGGGCTAATTCCTGAAGTGTGCAGGCCAGGCTTTGCTTGGGCTAGCCCACGAAACGCGTGGGTGGGAGGGCCCACGGGCTGGGATTACCCCTCGCAGGGCTCAGTGGCTCGGTGGAAGCAGTGAGTCTCCCAAGGTGCCTGGGGGATCCCCGTCGGTATTCCTGAGGCAGCTGCTGGCAGGAGTGTTTTTATACCCTTCCTGGAAGTGAAACTCCTTCTGCCTTAAATGTGCAATTTCCCGTGCCTGAGAAGGTCAAAGGCACATTTGTACAGTCCACAGGAGTATAAAAGAGGCTTTCAGGGCCTCCCTGCCAAACCATCTGACTGGACGAACGCCTCCTCACTTTCCGCCCCTGCTCATGGAAACTGCAGAAGCTCATGGTTCCACCATGGTCCCTGAAACAACAGTCTTGTGGCAGATGAGCATTATAATGATGTAGCCATATTATCAAGTCAGCTAATGTACCTCGGAATTGGGAGGAGTAAAAAGTGGTTGCTTGGACTGTCAGAATCAAACATGTTAAAACCAACCTAAATAAAACAGAATCTACAGTGAAACACCATTTGCAAAACGAGCAATTCACTTACCATCCAGATGCTGAGAATATTCAAGGCACGCTTCAGTGTGTTCACCCTGTAACTTTGTTAAATACTTTTCTACCACTTAGTTTTAACTCTAGTGAGATTACTAACATCTACTGAGCACTTACTGTATGCCACCCCCTTTGTGTTTATAATATCTCCTAATAATTTAAGGCAGCCTTTAGAGGTGTGGGGATGGTGATGTCGATTTTGCAGCTGAGGAATGGAGGCTCAGAGCGTCTCAGGGATTCACCCAAAATTGCAGGGAAGTGAATGGCGGAGGTGGGGTTTGGCCCTAAGGTCAGTCCGCTTTGGGGAACACCATGCTGCTAACTATACTCTGCTGTTTGTGAGGCTATGGAGAGAAAAAAGCAAATTGTATCACTTTCTCGTTTGCCCACATTTTATGTTCCACTTCCTGATGGGAACGGTTCTCTTCAACGAGATCTGCCTCCTGTCCCTTCCAGCATGCTTCGTCCGGTATTGAACCTCCGCTCGTGCTGTGCCTGTGCCTGCAACACCCTCCTCCATCCTCTCTTTCTGTGTCACCCGTGCTTCAAGTTCCAGCTTTATTTGTCTCCTCCATAAAGATCCCCTTGGGCATTATGACTCTCTCTGAATTCTTTGCTTATCATTTTGACGTTCTACATTTTTCTCTGTTATTATGTAACTTGTGTGTGTGTGTGTGTGTGTGTGTGTGTGTGTGTGTGTGTGCTCTTACCCAACTAGATCATCAGCTTCCAGAAAACAGCAACTCTTAGAATACCTTTTGCAGTATTAATGCATAGCAGCTTCTTAGTAATCTCTCAAACTGTGAAAGGTTATATCATTTGCATCTCTGTACCGTTGGCATATAGATAGGTAGTAAGTATTTTTCACAGCATAATTTTATAATTGGTCAACATTGAGTACTGCTGTTATAGGTGCGTGTTAAACAATGAATGCTAGAGTTTTCTGACACCTTGCTGGAAAGTCCAAACAGCTAGACAAATCTTTGCTGACTGAGCAGTCACGTTGGTCGACTGTTAGTATCTGGGAACTCAAGACTTGTTTTGCTTTTATTACTGTGTTTAAGGTTTCTTAACTGAAAGGCTCTGGAGCATAAGGAAATGCAGGGGTGGCGGTGGGAAAGTGACGAAGAGGTGCTTCAGATTTGCATTTTCTTTTAAGAGATTTCCGTTCTCAATATAGCTGACTCTTGTAATTTCTCTTAAAGATTGGTGCCTGGCCAAAAATGCCTGTGAAATAGCTGTGGTTTAAGCTTCAACTATAGAGACAGGCAGGTGGATGATTTTAACAAAAGTGTTGTCTTTATTCCTACTTTATATTGTCATACTTTTTGTCGTAAAGTATTTTTTATACTTTCTGTACTGTCAGTGACAATATAAAGTAGGAATAAAGACAACACTTTTGTTAAAAAGCATATATATATATATACATGTTTATCTCCCCCTGCAGTTATCTTTGTCTATGTGAAGATATTTTATTTCAACAGACGATTTAACTGGAAGTCAGACTGCCAACTGATCATTTCTAGGAAAAGCATCCTTTGGCCTGTGGCGCACCACAGTGCTGGGGTGTGGAATTCACTGGCCAAAATTGCATAACAACTCACGTGCGTTTTCAGTACTATCTTATTGTATACTGTGCCTGATGCTGCTGTTAAGGAGATTAAAGGAACATAGAGTAGAGTGGAGTCGGTGGGGGAATTCACGTACACATACGACAGGGAAGGCTTTAGTTACATCAATGAGAATGTTTTTGACCACAAATATAGTATATTACATAAAAGTAAGAGCTTGGAGTTTGTATTTAAGTTTATTTATAAAATTTGTTTTATTTGTAAACATGTAGTATATAAAAGAGTGAGTTGAAAATATAAGACTTGTATAAATGTGAATAAGTAGTTTTAAGACAGGAAAAATCTTTGAGGAGAACTTGCGTTGTAAAGTAGAGATTGGAATACACATTGTTAGGACAAGGGAGAAAGCCAGGGGAAGATTTCGTGAGAAAGTGGATATTAAGACTGTTATTTGTGACCTGGACTTGTTTTGGCTCTCATAGGTCGTGCTGACTCTTAAATTAGAAATGCAGCCTCTTTCAAACCATAAACGTAATTGAAAATGGTCATTTTAAAATTTGCTTTCTTGGGTTCTCCATTTTGTTTTCTTCAGGTGTAAAAGCATGAGTATTCTATTTTCAGGAGGATGAGGAAAAAAATCTAATATCTTTTCTAGCAGTTTGACTGTTTCTATGGTTGTTTCTGGCTCCGTCAATGGAGAGGCATCTGTACCGTGCATTGTATCATGCCCGGCAATTTTTTTTTTCATTTGAATGTAATTGTTCTTTAGCAAATAATTGCAGTCCAGAATGACTTTTATTGAGCTTGATTGAATTAGGGTTATGTATGAAAATGAGTTAGTTAAAGCTTAATCTTTTACCCAGAGAATTGATGAAAACATCAGAAAAGCAGTCATTCATGGGGATTAAATACTCTTCCGTGTAAGTGGACAGCATGGTTGCCTTGGAGTCCCTTCTGCACTGACTAGGTGGTAGTGACATCAGGGTGCAAAACACACCGTGTTGGCATCGAAGGGGATTTTGCCATGATGTGCCTTTGAATGTTATACTGGACATTAGCACTAATTGGGAGTCTGCTCATTGTAAGAAGTGGCGCCTCACCTTTAATAAGCTTTTCAAAACATAGCACCCCAAGGGGCAATGTGTCAGCTGTGCCAGAACGCCAGTAGCTTAGGGATATTTCAGTGCTTGCTCAGGCCAGCTCTTTAAGATAGGTTTTTCAGATGCCAAGTCAGATGCCCTGTTTGTGGTAAGAGGTAAATAATAGATGTCTAATAGGTAGCTCTCCCACCGGCCATGATGAAGCTTCTCAGAGGGAATGCTGAGCTGTGCCGGCTCAGGCCTGGCCCGGTGTGCCTCCTGTGGGAGGCAGTGTCATAGGTGGGAAGCAGAGGCTTGCAAAGGGAAAGGGAACTGGTTCTTAATGCGGCTGTGGAGCTGCATCATGGGCAATCAGGACTCCAAGGCCCTATTGATGGTGAGAGTGAGAGCTGAGAGGAAGCTAAAGTGGGACCTGAACACAGACGGTGGCTCAGACGAAATCTGCGCTGGCTTTGGTCCAAGGGTGCATTCAAGGCGCCATTCTGCAGGACGTATTCACACTTGAGGCTTCTCCCCCTGCTTGCCCACCTGTCCCTCTGACACATCACACACCGCCCATTTCCATCAATCAGATCGGAACACGTTCTGAAGTGCTTGTAACTTAAATGTGGAACAGCTTATGCTGAAACTGATTTGCTGAGGCTGCTCACGTGGCCATTTGTAATAGCCAGATACAACCTGGAGTCTCTGAGTTTGCCATCAGAGAACTCAAAAGGAGCCTGTCTCAGGCAGCACCTTCAGCCTTGAGATTGCCCTCTGCTCTGAGGCTGAGTCCCTGGCCTCTGTCTTAGTTAAGTCCAGCACAATTTATTCGTTATCCTGTGAGTTTTTAAACCCATGTTGGCCATGGCAGAGCCAGCCTCTCTCCCCTCCCTCCTCACTTTATCCATAGTTGTATCACAATTGATAAATTATTAAACAGTAATCAGAATAAGGTGTAGTTATGGTCTATTTTGGGGTATATATCTGATATAGAAACAAATCTATAAAGGTACCTGAAGATTTGTGAGAGTTTATTCTTGAGCTCTTAGAAGCTCTGTATATAGGATGTATTAGCATATTTTATTTCTCTCGTAGCATGTGCTCACTTCTTAAAAAGTAAGCAAATCTTTAAATCAAAATAAGAATTAAACCCACACTGTTAAAAATTAGTGGTGGACTCTCCTATCCCAATTTTGGCAGTACGAATTTTATTTATTTTTTTAGTTTACAGCAATTTATTTACCTGACAATGATTTATAATTATTTATTTACTTCATGATTTTTACTCATTTATTTTAATGGTTCTTCTCTATACTGGTTTTTATGGATTTATATGAAGACAAAGTATGTGAGTAAATACATGAAATAGTCTATGTGATTTTCTTAAAAAACATTTTTAATAATGTTAGTCGCCTATTTTATGATAATTAAGAGTAGACTTTTACACCATTATTGAGTCAGTTTTTGGAATTGTACGCTTCCTTAGTAAAAACATAGTCACTTAACTTAAAAGTATTCATATGTGGGCCAGCCTGGTGGTGCAGCGGTTAAGTTCACACGTTCTGCTTAGGCGGCCCAGGGTTTGCCAGTTCGGATCCTGGGTGCAGACATGGCACTGCTTGGCAAGCCATGCTGTGGTAGGCATTCCACATAAAGCAGAGGAAGATGGGCATGGATGTTAGCTCAGGGCCAGTCTTCCTCAGCAAAAAGAGGAGGATTGGCAGCAGATGTCAGCTCAGGGCTAATCTTCCTCAAAAAAAAAAAAAGGTATTCATATGTGTTCTTTGTAGTTTGTTTCCAAGATCTGGATTTATACTTTTATCCATACCCTTGTTTTAAAAAGTATGGATGAATGACTGTTATCTTGTTTGAAGCCGCATGAGACCATTTAATATTTTATTCATTCTTTCCAGCTCTTGTTTTCTTCAGTAGCGCTGGGTGACAACTGAGTCATCTGATTTGAGATAGGATTACTCACATGAATCGTCACACACGTTTGATATTGAGTGTGTGAGAGCCGGTTCTTGCATATCGCAGTGACTGATAGGGCAAAAAAACTTCAGCCAAGCCATAAAATGACTAATCGTATTGATAAAGCCGTAAGTCAGTGAGTGACACCCGATGTCTAGAGTGTGTTATAGCCTGCTGGTGGCAAAGGGATCTCTTGTGATGATCTGAAGGGAGCAGGAAATGGTCTGTCTTAGTTGCGTGTGACCTTAGCGTTAGTACTGAAGCACACCAGACACTAAATGAATGTGTCCCACGTAGAAACTGAAATAATTTAATTCTTAAAAATGATACAATGTAGTTGCAGGTCTGTGTTTGCAGTATTATTAATGTAAAATGTTCCTTTTCATTTGTGTGGACACCCTTATGCTGATTTTCATCCTCTGTCCTATATTTCCTTCACCACTTGTAGCTAGAAAGTAATTTTTTGGTAACGGTTTTTCTCTATTTGTGTGTCTCCCGCAATCCCCATCTATTAAAAAAAAAAAACCTTGCTTCATGCGTTATCGTTAAAACATATAAAAGATAAATTTTAAGATATTAATACCCAAACCATAGTTTATCTGGTTGGGTTGGGCCAGTCATTTAAAATAATTTGAATTAAAAAAAAAAACAAAACTTTCCCACGTCTCTGCCTTTGAGTGTCTGCCAAGCTCAGGTGCTGGTGGCTGACTCCTTTGCCGTAGCAGGCTCCGAGTAAATAGTGCTCGTTCTCAAAAAAGAAATAAGTAAATGACTGGAATTTAGCCAAAATGTCAATTTAGCGTTATGTTTTTCCGGGGGATTTGACTGTCATTCTGCACTTGATTTTAGCCAAAAAACTGAGAAATGATTGCCTATAATTCTTTGTAACTTTAATCTTACAATTCCCATTGAATGTATAATTTTAGTGACTTTTTGTTAAAGTTGACAATGAACACTTTAGGCCACTTTCTGTAAATAGTGTTGGCATAGGGGTTTTTAAGAATTTGCCTGGTTTTGAGTGTTTGGCTGTTAATTTGTTTGGGGGGCGGATTATTTTGCTAAAGGACCGTAAGTGTCAACCTTGTTTGAAAGGCCTTCATGGCTCACCATTTTAACCGCTTTGCTCTGGGTCTTTCACAGAATCCTGCTGCATCACAGAGGCTGGAAATTCTGATGTTCCATTGAAATCACAATGGAAAGCCTTGACTTGACAGGTAAGAGAGGCACTGGGGGTGCATCTGACTTACTGACCTGGCGGCGGTGAAACAGTCACAAGCTATGTGCTGGCGGAGCTGGTCTCAACTTCTTCCCGTTTGATGGGTTCACCTTCCCTGTTGATCAGGGAAGTGTGATAATTGTGTATTTTTTCTTGTCAATTTTATTATTACTATTTAAAGCGACATTGTAATCTCCATCACCCAGTAAGTTATATTTTCCTTTAAAATCATGAATTTTTAAAAATTAACTCTTTCAAAACGTTTGGTTTGTTTCTCCACAGTAATATATTGTTGGTGAAAAGTCGATTTATTTAAGTCCTGAAAATATCTAGAGGTTATACACGTAAATAAATGTTAAATTGGCCTGTTCCCCAAAAGTTGTTTTTTGTACTGCCTTTGGCTTAAACTGAAAAGTTAATCGGTATCAAAGCATTATGGCTGGTTTTGTTTTGTTTTGTCCGTATTAAAAATAATAGAGGTGTATATAGCAACGTCATGAAACTATTTTGAATATGAAAACCACCCAATGAAGAAAAAGTTGAGATTGTAAAATATATACGTGACAAATTATATCAAACTCTGAAACTCACAGATACTGTAACTCTGTCCTCCTGTACATAAGCTATTTCAAAGCTGTTTCTTTAGGAAAAAATTTTTTTAATGGTTTTAAAATGCGACACTATTTTAAGATTGATTTTAATAATGACTCCTTACATGCAGAATTTTCTCCATCTGGGAATAAAAATCTGTGAACTGATGACTTGTAAAACCAAGGAATTTGATGTAAATTAAAATGAAAAAATATAGTAAATATTGTTTAGTTGCAGTTTTCAGGACATGAACTTATTCTTTAGTTTTCTGATGAACTGAAAATTAAGCTTCAATCCTTTCTGTTTTTAAGTATTTTGGTTAGCTTATGAAATCGGTCTAGAATATCTGTCTGCCTTCTTCTTTTAGTGAGTATATGGCTGAATGTTGCTTTTATGATGCAAGCATACATATAAGGCCTGTGAACCATTCTTCTGAATGCCATTGCCTAAGATTGTACACACAGTAAAAATGTATGCAGTTTGGCTTGAGTGTGTATTTATGTGGATATTTAAACACCAACAAAATCTTAATGTCCGTGAGAAGATTGAGATTTAGTTATCATTTTCCCTCCTCTCTGTGCTGGTAAGGCAGAGTTAAGTTAGAAATACAGATTCTGGATTTAAGAATGGCAGTTAGCATACAGTTGATGGTGGTTTCACTGGATCAGCAGAATAGACTATAGAATATTGAAATATCGATAGTGAAATTTCAAATATGTTCTCAATAGCTAATCCAAAGGGGAGTTGAGCATAGTGAGTTTTAAAGAAAATTAAATTTGTGGCGGTATTTTCTTTGTTAAATTTGCTAGATCTGAATACATAAGTAGAAAGTAAAGCAGGACACTTAATCTGACGTGTTCAGAAAACTAAATCGTTAGTCACCGTTAGCATAGCAGTCTTGACTTAAGTAGCCATCTGAGCTGTGATTTCTGAATGTTAATTAGATTCTTTCACTAAAATATTGTTTATCGACTGTAACCAAAATTGACAAATTCAAATTGCTGTTAAGATTTAAGAAGCTTAATTGAAGATGGCTAATACTGTATACTTCTAGCCAAGAAATAGAAAAGATGCCATAAAAAACCAGGCGTAATCCTGGAAGGTGTTATGTGGCAAAAGGATGCCAGGGTCCACTAAATCTAGAAAACATGCCATATCACGCAGCATAGGCAAAGTTATGTTTCATTACCCAGAGTCCCCACTTCTTAGTAGTTTATAGCAGTAAAAGTTTCTCGCTCGTGTTCATGATCTTGCTGAGTCTGCTGCCACTGTGCTCCGTGTTGTCTTTGTTCCTGGACCAAAGCTGAAGGAGCAACCTCTCTGGGATGCACAAGTCTTAGACAGAAGGAGAGAGGAATGATGGTGGAACTGTGGCTCTTAAAACTGAAATGAATGAAAATTACTGCAGACTTGACCCTCTGCAGTTTGCATACAGAGGTAGAGAAGGGAATATCATTTTCATAATAATTTCTTACCTATGTATAACTGGTTACAGAACTTTACCAAATATTATCTAATTTGATTTGAAAGGGAATGAGAAAATGGGAACTTTGCTTTTTCCAATAGTAACATAATAATTTTACTGTGTAATGGTAGCCAAATGCCTCTACTTAAGATTAATTTGGGGGCAGGCCCCGTGGCCGAGTGGTTAAGTTTGTACGGTCCACTTCAGCGGCCCAGGGTTTCTCCGGTTCAGATCCTGGGTGTGGACCTAGCACCGCTCATCAGGCCATGCTGAGGTGGTGTCCCACATAGCAGAACCAGAGGCACTCACAACTAGAATATACAACTAGGTACTGGGGGGCTTTGGGGAGAAGAAGAAGAAGAAAAAAAACGATTGACAACAGATATTAGCTCAGGCGCCAATCTTTAAAAAAAAAAAACAGAAAAAAGATCAATTTTAAGAATGATTATTGAGCGAAAGAATGCAGACACTGTAGGGAGGTTAACAAGTGTATCCCAGGAGTTTTCTAAAGTACTCCACCTGGGGGGCCGGCTCCGTGGCCGAGTGGTTGGGTTTGCGCGCTCCGCTGCAGCGACCCAGGGTTCGGATCCTGGAGGCGGACATGGCACCGCTCGTCAGGCCACATTGAGGCGGCATCCCACATCCCACGACTAGAATGACCTGCAACTAAGATATACAACTATGTACAGGGGGGGTTTGGGGAGATAAAGCAGAAAAAAAAAAAAGATTGGCAACAGTTGTTAGCCCATGTGCCAATCTTTAAAAAAAAAAAAAAGTACTCCACCTGGGGTCATATTCACTATACAGTGACATTGCATTATTGTCTCCTAAGCCTTCTAGAAAATCCCTAGGCATATAGAACTCCTCAGCCAATATTGGTTTGAATAATCCCACAGGTATTATAAAGCGTTGCTACCAGACCTATAATAAAAGATTGCTGCCAGACCTGTGTGGATTAAGATGATTTAAAAATCTAGGAGTGTATAAACAATGCTTAGTTTGATAGTTCGTAGTTCCTCAAGACTAGGGAAAAGGAACATTCTTAGACAGCTGTGGATGCAGAGACACTTAGGCATAATCCTAGTTCTGGCACTTTTTAATTCAAAGAGTTGGGGCAATTATTTAACCTCACTGAAACTTTGTTTTCTCATCTTAATATGGAATAATGATCTCTATCTTGTGGGGTTGTGATAATTAAATGAGGTGATTATGTCAAGTGCCTGGCACATGGGAAACACTCAAAAAATGGTAGTGTTTTTTTGCTTTCAGCTTTTAAAATATTTCATTTTACTTATTTTTATTTTTATTATGGTAACATTGGTATATAACATTATATAAATTTCAGGTGTACATCATTATATTTCGATTTCTGTGTAGATTACATCATGTTCACTACCCAAAGACTAATTACAGTCCATCAGCACATACACACGTTCCTAATCACCCCTTTTGCCCTTGTCCCTCCACCCTTCCTCTCTGGTAACCACCAATCCAATCTCTGTCTCTGTGCGATTCTTTGTTGTTGTTTTTATCTTCTACTTATGAGCGAGATCATATGGTATTTGACTTTCTCCCTCTGACTTATTTCACTTTGCATAGTACCCTCAAGGTCCATCCATGTTGTCACACATGGCTGGGTTTCATCGTTTCTTATGGTTGAGTAGTATTCCATGGTGTATAAATACCACATCATCTTTATCGTTTCGTCCCTTGATGGGTGCCTAGGTTGCTTCCAAGTCTTGGCTGTGGTGAATAATGCTGCAGTGAACATAGGGGTGCGTGTATCTTTATGCATTCGTGTTTTCATGTTCTTTGGAAAAGTACCCAGCAGTGGAACAGCTCGATCGTATGGTAGTTCTATTCTTAATTTTTCAAGGAATCTCCATACTGTTTTCCATAGTGGCTGCACCAGTTTGCATTCCCACCAGCAGTGTATGAGAGTTCCCTTCTCGCCACATCCTCTCCAATGCTTGTTTCTTGTTGTTAATTATAGCCATTCTAATGGGAGTGAGGTGATATCTCGTAGTTTTGATGTGCATTTTGAACGTCTTTTCATGTGCCTGTTGGCCATCTATATATCTTCCTTGGAGAAATGTCGTGTTCAGATCTTTTGCCCATTTTTTAATTGGGTTGTTAGTTTTTTTGTTGTTGAGATGTATGAGTTCTTTATATGTTTGGGATATTAACCCCTTATCCGATTTATGGTTTGCAAATATCTTCTCCTAATTGTTAGGTTGTCATTTCGTTTCGTTGATGTCTTCCTTTGCTGTGCAGAGCTTTTTAGTTTGATGTAGTCCCATTTGTTTACTTTTTCTATTGTTTCCCTTGCCCGGTTAGACATGGTGCTTGAAAATATGCTGCTAAGACCGATGTCGAAGAGTGTACTGCCTATCTTTTCTTCTAGAAGTTTAAAGGTTTCAGGTCTTACATTCAAGTCTTTAATTCATTTTGAGTTAATTTTTGTGTATGGTGTAAGATAATGGTCTACTTTCATTCTTTTGCATGTGGCTGTCCAGTTTTCCCAGCACCATTTATTGAAGAGACTTTCCTTTCTCCCTTTTATGTTCTTGGGTCCCTTGTTGAAAATTAGCTGTCCATAGATGTGTGGGTTTATTTCTGGGCTCTCGATTCTGTTCCATTGATCTGTGTCTTTGTTTTTGTGCCAGTACCATGCTGTTTTGGTTACTATAGCTCTGTAGTATATTTTGAAATTAAGGAGTGGCATACCTCCAGCTTTGTTCTTTTTTCTCAGGATTCCTTTGGCTATTGTGGGTCTTTTGTTGTTCCGTATAAATTTTAGGATTCTTTGTTCTATTTCCGTGAAAAATGTTGTTGGATCTTTGATAGGGATTACATTGAATCTGTAGATTGCTTTAGGAAGTATGGACATTTTAACTATGTTAATTCTTCCAATTCAAGAGCATGGAATATCTTTCCATTTCTTTATATCTTCTTCAGTTTCTTTCAACAATGTTTCATAATTTTCAGTGTACAGGTCTTTCACCTCTTTAGTTAAGTTTATTCCTAGATATTCTTTTTATTGCAATTGTAAATGGAATTGTATTCTTAATTTCTCTTTCTACTACTGTTAGTGTATAAAACGCAACTGATTTTTGTATGTTGATTTTGTATCCTGGAACTTGACTGTATTAATTTATTATTTCTGAAAGTTTTTAGTGGATTATTTAGGGTTCTAAATATAAAATCATGTCATCTACAGATAGTGACAGTTTCACTGCTTCCCTTCAAATTTGGATCCTTTTTATTTATTTTTCTTGCCTGATTGCTCTGGCTAGAACTTCCAATACTACATTAAACGAGAGTGGTGGAAGTGGGTATCCTTGTCTGGTTCCTGTTCTTAGAGGAATCACTTTCAGTTTATCTCCATTGAGAATGATACCAGCTGTGGGTTTGTCATATATGGGCTTTATTATGTTGAGGTCCTTTCCTTCTGTACCCATTTTATTTGGAGTTTTTATCATAAATGGATGCTGTATCTTGTCAAATGCTTTCTCTGCATCTGTTGAGATGATCATGTGATTTTTCTTTTTTGTTAATATGGTGGATCACGTTCATTGATTTGTGGATATTGAACCATCCCTGCATCCATGGAATAAATCCCACTTGATCATGGTGTATGATCTTTTAAATGTATTGTTTTATTTGATTTGCCAGTATTTTGTTGAGGATTTTTGTGTTGATGTTCATCAGTGATATTGGCCTGTAATTTTCTTTTTTTGTGTTGTTTGTCTGGTTTTGGTATCAGGGTAATGTTGGCTTTGTAGAATGAGTTAGGAAGCTTCCCCTCCTCTCCACTTTTTGGAAGAGTTTGAAAAGGATAGGTGTTAAGTCTTCTTTGAATGTTTGGTAGAATTCACCAGGGAAACCATCTAGTCCTGGGCTTTTATGTTTTGGGAGGTTTTTGATTACTGTTTTGATCTCCTTACTGATGATTGGACTATTCAGATTCTCTATTTCTTCTTGATTCAGTTTTGAAAGGTTGTGTGATTCTAAGAATTTCTCCATTTCTTCTAGATTATCCAATTTGTTAGTGTATAGCTTTTCATAATATTTTCTTGTAACTCTTTGTATTTCTGAGGTGTCTGTTGTAATTTCTCCTCTTTCATTTCTGATTTTATTTATTTGAGCCTTCTCTCTTTTTCTCTTGGTGAGTCTAGCTAAAAGGTTGTCAATTTTGTTTATCTTTTCAAAGAACCAGCTCTTGGTTTCATTGATTTTTTTTTTCTATTCTTTTTTTTTTAAATCTCTGTTTCATTTATTTCTGCTCTGATTTTTATTATTTCCTTCCTTGTGCTGATTTTAGGCTTTGTTCTTTTTCCATTTTCTTTAAGTGAATTGTTAGGTTGTTTATTTGGGATTTTTGTTGTTTGTTGAGGTGGGCCTGAAATGCTATAAACTTCCCTCTTAGAACTACTTTTGCTGCATTCCCATAGATTTTGGCATGTCATATTTCTATTTTCATTTGTCTCCAGGTACTTTTTGATTTCTCCTTTGATTTCTTCATTGACCCACTTGTTGTTCAGTAGCATTTTGTTCGTTTTGTTTAATCTCCTCATATATTGTGGCTTTTCTCATTTTCTTCCTGTAGGTGATTTCTAATTTCATACTGTTGTGGTCAGAAAAGATGCTTGGTATTATTTCAGTCTTCTTAAATTTATTGAGACTTGTTTTGTGGCCTAAAATGGTAGTTTTTAAAAAAATTAAAATGTTATCAAAGTTCAAGAATTTGAATGCACTATAAAATACCCTTAATAGACACCTTACAGTGTTTGGATGTCTAAAATGTGTTCACATATTTATAGATACCCACATACACACACACACATATACCTCTAAGAGCTTTAAAAGATTAACCTGAATGCGTAGGAACCTATGTATTCTCTTGCAGTTCTACTGAAAATTGAAAGAAGCTTCATCGTTATTGCTGAGAGATTGGGTGAATACTGTAGAAGTATTAGCTACCCTCTGATCTAATAATTTACTTCTTGCCACTGAGAATGTAGAAGTTGTAAGGAAGGCGTGACAATGGTGTAAGGACGGAGTGATGGAGTGTGGCTGTATGGCCATTACTCTGAATTATTAATGAGGTCAGCATCAAAGAAATCAAATTCTATATGATCTTGCAGCAAGTTACAAGAACAAGAGATAGTGCCACTGAAATTTTCTTTGCCATGTAGAGCAAATGCTGTTTGGTTTCAAAAGAATCAGCATTTCTATTTCAAGATTTTTACGTTACTGTTTTTCAGTGATAGTTATTATTTAGACTCCATTAAGGACTTCTCTGTGAACGTTGTCCCCTCTCATTCTCAGAATCGAGCACAACGTAGTGATATCTCTTATGGTTCAAAGCTGTATGCTATTTCTAAAATGAAGTCATCAGTAAAATTTAATCCGTTTAATTTAGAATAATGCAAGTGTATGAAAGTGATTTTTGTGGCTGAATTATTCTTCAAATTGTTCCAAGCTCTTCTCTTTATAAATGGATCATCTTTGTAACTATCAGTTTCTCATTCAGCTGCATTATCAGTAGAGTAAAACTACTTCAAAAATATTAGCTGTTCATTTTCAGAGAGTATATAGTCTTCTTGGGCTGCCGTAACGGAATACCACAGATCAAGTGGCTTAAACAACAGATATTTATTTTTTCACAGTTCTGGACGCTGAGGCCCGTGATCAGAGTGCTGGCAAATTCTGCTTCTGGTTACATGTCTCTTCCTGGTTTGTAGACATCTGCCTTCTGCTGTGGCCTCACATGGCCTTTTCTCTGTGTGTGTGTGTGTGTGTGTGTGTAGAGAGCGAGCTCTGATGTCTCTTCCTCTTCTTAGAAGGACACCAGTTCTGTCAGATAATGGCCCCTCCCTTCTGACCTTACTTGCCCCTTAGGGCCTGTCTCCCCAATACCATCATTCGCATTGGAGTTTAGGGCTTCAGCATGTGAATTTGAGGGCTGTCACTTCAGTCCATAACAGAGGTAATTGTTTTTCTGTACTAAAGAGTGAAGTGAAATATAAAAAAAAATACTTTCTATAAATCTATAAACAAGCAAACCTTGTTTATTATAGTCATCTAAGATTCTAAAAATATCTTTGGATCTTTGAAGTGGGAGACATTTGAAATTACTGAATTCATAGTTTTTCCACTTTGAAGTCAGTAGGCATGAAAATGAGTTTCTTACAAGTGAAGGAATCAAGTCTAAGAACTTGAAAATCAGAGTGATTTGTATAATGGCGGAATTTGTAACAATTTATTTCCACGTGTATTCGTTGGTTCTAGGAATAGAATGTGTTTGAAAATTAGGTTGAGAAATATGACAGTTACTCTTTTGGGTTATATCTGTTTCTGCCTACTATAAGCTGTCAAGTCAATTCACGTTTCCAAGGCAGTATTCTTTTACTTTGTGAATCAGTTGTGGATTCGGAGGGAAATGGTGTATACTTAAGATTTTGGTAAACAGAAAGAAAAGATTGTATATTTGAAATAATGCAAACAGAAGTCACGCAATCTTAAATCTGTTATATCAGCCTATTTATTGTCCTGGCTCCTTCTCTTCCCCCCCCCCTTTTTTTTTTCTTTAAATCCCTTTTTCCCTTATTTCCTCTGATATCAGCTCTTAAGATAGGTAGGTTGTTTGGATTTCTTAAGTAATAGTCTAAATGCGATTCCATGCGTGTCTGTATAGTACTTCTTTCCACTATACAGTAGTATACCTTTTCTTTTGGGGAAGTGAGTTGATTCGTATTTGGGATTAGCAATGGGTAAATAGTGCATATACTCGTTGGATATTGATGTAGACTCAGTTAACTCTCTTAGTTTTATCTTTGAACAACTCTTTCTTATGTGGTGTGTTCCATGTCACTAGAATAATTTGTTTCTAGTTATTTGATATCTATCTAAAAGAGAAAATATAATTAAAAGGAAATAAAACTTTGAGACAAACACTTTTGTCTAAAAATAATTTTAAATTGATTTGTAGAATTTGTCATCTCCTGTTGCGTGTTTATAGACTGAAGGATAAGCTATAGAGCAGTGATCTAATTTTGTGGATGTCAGTTTAATTACTGAAAGGTATTTTAACTCTTCCATCTCCTTTGAGTTCAGTTTCCCCATAAAGCTCTTTACAGAACGACTCAAACTCAAATGCCTTATATATAATAAATTTTAGCAGAGTATTTCTTCTCAACAGTAGGATCAATCTACTGATGTGAAATCTACTAGTTAAGGACAGTACAAATAAATCCAGGCATGACTTCATCTCATGCATTACTACTCCTATGAAAGGTGATGGATAAGTTATTTATTTATTTTTTTTTTTAAAGATTTTATTTTTTCCTTTTTCTCCCCAAAGCCCCCCGGTACATAGTTGTGTATTCTTCGTTGTGGGTTCTTCTAGTTGTGGCATGTGGGACGCTGCCTCAGCGTGGTCTGATGAGCAGTGCCATGTCCGCGCCCAGGATTCGAACCAACGAAACACTGGGCCGCCTGCAGCAGAGCGCGCGAACTTAACCACTCGGCCACGGGGCCAGCCCCGATAAGTTATTTTTTAAATAAATTTTTCAAGTTATTTACACTGAAAGGAAGAAAAATAACAGTTCACTCATTTCTCTCACCCCCACCCCCCCAGTATTTTTATACTGGCGTCTGTATTCGCTCTGATCTCTATTATAGAGAAGTGTGTTTCCACAGGAAAATAAACAGATCTAATGGGCAAAATTTCTCATAATGTTTTTCACAGAATTTTTTCGTATAACCCCTTCAAGAAGCTGAGGGACCGAAGTTTACACTAGAGAGTCTGTTTTGTTCGTGGCTTTATCCCCCAAACCCAGACACAGTGTCTGGCACGTGGAAGCTGCTAAGTACACATTTGGTGAAGGAGTGTTATAGGAGTTCCTATTTCATTAATCCTGTATTCCATCGAACGTGGTGTTGAGCCTCCCCTGGTCTACCTGGAGATAATTATTTTTCCCAGACTGAGTTCAGGGAGAGGAGTGTCTTCAAAAATAGAAGTCTGTCTGTGCCTTTAAGTTTTCAGTTAGTCTTATAATCAATAAATGTTAGCAGGCCTTAGAATGAGCAGCAAAAAATTTCTGGGGACCTGTCAGCTCATTTGTAGTGTCCACTGAATTGGGGAGGGTTTATTAAGACTTGTAAGCCTTCTGCCAAGTGCTTCTTCAACACGCCATCAGTGGAGTGCCCTGTGAGTGGAGCAGGTGTGGAGGCTGTGAGATTTAAGGTGGGCAAATTGGCTCAGGCTGGGCTTAAAGAGATACTGTATGGCACCTAGGCTCAGGTAATAGGTGCCAGAAATGTTGACTAAAGTCCACTTTTAGGTGTTTTATTTTAGGGGTGGGTATTTTTAGGATATTTATCTATGAAGATGGTAGGATAAGAACATGGTCTTTTGGTATTATGTTGACTTTAATAACCTGATGAGTTTAATTTGCAATTGTTCTGCCTCTGCCATGGTTATATTACTCATCTTAAAAAGCAGATGCTTGGGCCTGGCCCCATTGCCTAGTGTTTATCTTTGTCATGCTCTGCTTCAGCGGCCCAGGTTTGCAGGTTTGGATCCCAGGTGCAGACCTACACCACTCATCAGCCGTGCTGTGGCAGTGACCCACATATGAAATAGAGGAAGATTGGCACAAATGTTAGCTTAGGGCTAATCTTCCTCAAGCAAAAAAGGAAAAAAAAAAAAGGGAGGAAGATTGGCAACAGATTTTAGCTCAGGGCTAAACTTCCTCAGCAAAAACAAACAAAAACAAAAACAGAGCTGCATTATATAATTTAGTGTTCCTTAACATTTACTGTAAGACCGTTTATTACCAAGTGTCTCTCCATGGCAGAAGGATTCCACTTCAGGTAATGTTTTCAGGTACTAAACATTACCCTAGGCACTTAGAGTGCACGGGCTTCTTGAGAGAACCAGCCAGGTGGGGAGCAACTGGCTTCTGAACAAGGCTTAAATAGTAAAAAGCTACCATTTATGTGGTGAACACTGTCCTAAGCGTTTTCAGTTGTGCCACACTAATTACAATGAAGAATTGCCAGATTACAGAGACGTGAAACCTGCAAAATGTGAGGCGCATCCATGTGCAGAGTACTATGTGCCCCTCTGTCTGTCCAGGCACCGCCCATTGGACACGCACATGAAACTCTCTGTGCCCCCAGTACAGCTTTTGAATACCTGCTATGATTTCATCATGGTTGGAGTTACCCAATCATCAAATAGGTGTATTATCTTATACAAGAGACAACAGAGAAAAGTTTGAAATCAGCAGCCACTGTCAGTCAATCCCCTTTTTAAACCCCAAACCTCTTGCTATAGCCGTCATTTTGCCCTGCTGTTAGATGGAGCATACAGCTCATCCCTAATTCATTTGGTGAAGTGAATACGTAAGTGGATGATAAGGTTTTCAGGTATGAAAGTTTCGTTGTTCTGTTAAAATGATGGGTGTTGCCTTTATTATTCAGCAAGAGTTTCACTCTGTAGAGACCATAAGATAAATTTTTGTAATAAGGCTACTGTAATATGTCTTGTTGATGGTAAAGATGTCCCAGTTATGTCTCTTTTTGTGAGTTTTTACTTAATCATCAAAAGCATAGAATTTTTTACCTATTATTTCTATTGTAACGAAGTATTTTATACATTTGAGTTTATAATGTGCCTGTGAAAAAAATAGCTGAGAACTTTTTCTTCCTAATGCTTACAAGCATCCATATTCTTGCCTCTAGATTGTCAGCTGCATAATGCTCACTATTGCTGAAGATTAGGATGGATAGGCAGAGACTTTAAGGTTTCCTTATAGAAGACAGATTTAAATGGATCACTGGGTTTTTTGGGCTGGAGCTTGATCTCAGAAGCATGGGCTGTGGAGTCAGATGGACCCAAGACGAGACTGAATCTAACTCAGCTGTTTTGCTGTGACTGGGATGTGGGACAGTTACTTAGCTTCATCTGTGAAATGGGATGAATCCCCGCCATGTAAGGTTGTTACAAGGATTAAAAGTGTTGGAGGGTGCAGTGCCAGCCCAGCGCATGGCAAGGTTCTTAAGAAAAGAAAATGTGTTTGTTCTCAATATGGACAGTAGGTCAAAAGTGGCATTTGACTTTTTGGCTGCTTAACTGTTCCTTGAAATTGACTATCAAGCATGTTATCATCTCCAGCCCTGGTGGTCTAGTGGTTAAGGTTCAGTGCTCTCACCCCCTCGGCCTGAGTCCCTTTCCTGGTCAGGGAACCACACCAGTCGTCTCTTGGTTGTCACACTGTGGCAGTTCCATGTTGCTATGATGCTGAAAGCTCTGCCATCGGTATTTCAAATACCAGCAGGCTCACCCACGGTGGACAGGTTTCAGCAGAGCTTCCAGACTAAGACACGCTAGGAAAAAGGACCTGGCCACCCACCTCCAAAAAAATTGGCTGTGAAAACCCTCTTGAGTAGCAGCAGAGCATTGTCTGGTAGAGCGCCAGAAGGTGAGAGGATAGCACTCAAAGACTGGCCAGGGTTCCGCTCTGCTGTCCACAGCGTCGCTAGAAGTCAGGTGGACTCTCTGGCACTAACAACAAATTGTCTCCATTCACGACAAGGGAGCTGTCCGGCTTCCAATTGCACATGTTTATTATGTTGGAAGTCTTCATTGAGTACAGGGTAAACCTTCTTTAAATCATTAGGAAAGAATAACATTTACTCTTTATGTTGTTAGATATCTTAAAATATTTTCTACACAACCCTAATGTTAGAAGTTGGATTTTAATTATGCTTTCTCCAATTAATTTTGAAATTATATTAAAGTCCAATCCAAGCTCAAATATATAAAAGTATTAGGTAAGCCACCTGTCCTTCAGTGGGTTATAGTTATTTTAGGAATATTATAATTTTATACTATTGGTATTAACAAAATTAGCGCCCCAAACAAGTAACTTATTTAAGCATAACAGTAAATTTTTATAATCTATATAATTTTCTTCAAAGACTATTATCTTAACAAAATAAGAAGCTGTATTATGAATTGTTAACGAATTTTAAAGTATGAGGGCTATTTTTGAAAATTATCTCAACCTGATAACCATAAAAAATTTAAAAAAATTTAAACTAATTCAGTCATGACTTGACTTTGCTAGTTTATTCATAAACTGGGAAAGAAAAGCAAAATTTTTCTTCATTTTAGGTCCGTGGTTTAGCATTTCACAATTAATTGATCCAAGAGAAGAAAGTATTTTTCTGCATCTGCAGAAAGTATTACCTCTGTGAAAATAGTTACTCTAGTAATTTTCATGCCCATCAGCATGAACTAACACAGGTTGGTTTTTTGTCCCTGGTTTCAGTAACTTTTATTGTCAGTTTTGAATATCTCTCTATAATTAATTTGTCTAAGCTTGTTTTGAAGATAATTTAGTACCCTCTATGAAAATCCCTTGGTGCCTTCTGGAAGCTGCTCTGCAAGTGAGCATGTATGTGTTAGGTATTTGTGGTCTTTTTGTAACAGTTTTAAAGCCTTGTCTTAGTTGAATTTGTGAACATTCTAACCTTGACAGCCATGGATTTTATAGACTTTAGTTATGTACTTTTTCAATTATTAGCATATATTGGAATTCGGAACCTTTCCGGCCCATCCGTGAGTGTTTGTACTCTCTCCAGCTCTTTGCTGTTCATTTTTAGAACCTGAACTGCCTTACAGGAAAGATGTTTTGTTTAAAGGTAAAGTAATATACTTTGTGTTCCTCTATTTATTTATCTAATAAATCGTTACTAGCATACGTGCAATGTGTTAGACATTGTCAGGGTCATGATAAGATAATAGAAGCAAATTCTAATTAGGCAGAAAAAAGGTAGATGAATAAACCTCATTAAGAATTCTAAGGAAGATGGTAAATCCCAGGTAGGAGCATCAAGGCAGTCTGCACAGAGGGGGACATACAGGAGAAGATGAACAGACCCCTTTGCCACTTGGAGGGGATGTATGTAGGGGAAATGGGAAACTGGAGAGGTAAAGCAGTGTAAGAGGGCCTTGAATGTCAAGATGACTTGGCTTTTTTTTTTTCCCTTAAAGACAGATAAACCACTGAAAATTTTTTGAGCAGATGATATAAATAGGATGGATCTGAAGGGCAAAGAGGTAGGCATTGGAAAGACTGGTTTTGGGTTTCAGGGTTGAAACCTCAAACTTAAGGAAGAAGAAATTCATTAGCACGTCCTAGGGAAGAAGAAATTTGTTCTAATAGGATTTGAGAGTTGTACATGGGACCACTGTGGGAAATAGTATGAAATTTACCCTGTCTGGATGTAGCTTAAAATATTTTGGACTGAGGTGTCTAGCTCACAAAATCAAATAAGTCTTTTCCCAATTCATGGGGCAACAATTAATACATAACTCATTTTTAAGGATTCCTTCAATGAAGATTTTCTCAAATGCTTGACCCTACTACTGTGTAGCCTGTGTGTATCTGTGACTGTGTATTTAGTGATTGTAAATTTAGCTTTTGCTCTGTTTCTCAAAGAATACGAATCCTGTCCTGTCACCAGAACCAAAATACTGATGCAATAGACTGAGCTTGTGTTGAGGTGTAAAAGGGGGTCATGAGAGGGAGCAAAGCAGAGGGGGTGTTGAAAAGGAGGTCAAAGATAGGTTTTTAATTTAAGTGTGGGTGTCCAGATAATACTCCTCCTGGAAGTAGAGAGAGTAGTAGAAACTGATTTGTCGGGGAGGGTGAAGTCTGGGATGGAATGGATTTGAAACACAGAGGATATCCATGCGATAATGTTTAGGATAGAGTTAGAAATTTGAGATAATTTTGGAGGAGATTCAGGCTGAAGATAGGTATAGCTTAAGAGAGAGGTAGAGCTGACACTTTGAGAAGTGGTGAAAGTAGAAAATATGCTTAAGACAGAACTTTTGAAAACAGTTATTGTTTGTTAAGAGAAGGCTAAAGGAAAGAAAATCAATCAATCAGATCTGTGGTGGGAAAAGCAATATAGTGCCGAGGGAGGTGGGAAGGAGTTTTCAACAAAAATACTGAAAAAATACAGAGATTTCTAAATGCCTAAAAAGGTTTTTGGGTTAGGTGATCCAGGTCCTGTGGAGAAAGCAGATTTTGTAGAGTGGTCAAGGCAGAGAGCCCTGCTGTATAACGTTTCCAGTGTTCTCCCTTTCATTGCCAAGTTCTTGCTTCGCCTTTTAGCTGAAACTGTGTTGAGCCACTGTTTTCGTGGAGTGATCTACAATGATTTATAAATCTGTTCCTTGGGAGCCCAGAACTCATCTTCTATAAATGTAGTTTTAATATTCCTCTCTTTAAATATATCACCTTAGACTATTTCAAATCAAAACTTATCCAGGTGCTAATATCATTTCCTCTAAGGCACTGAAGTGACTTTCTTTAAATATCCTCAGCAAACTGACTTCCTAAATGCCTCACCCGGAGGACTTACATTTATTATAATTGGTGTTACAGAGGGATGATTAATGAATTCCCCGTCACTGCCAGCTCTTCTTTAAACTAAGTACAGCGATCCTTTAAATAAGGCCTGCTGTTTGAATAAAGATCCCCGGAAAGCTCTTTGGAGTTGTAGGGCCAAAGTTTTTAACTGAGAAACTGAATGGAATTCTTTGACTTTTCCAAATAAATTGTGTAAAAGTACAAATACAGAGTGGAATAGATGATAGTGAATTTTTATTCTTTGGTTTGCAGTCCTTAAGTGTACCATCCCTAAGAAAAGAAATTGGGTCTCTTTCTTCATTGTGTCCATGCCACATGCTGTGTCTTAAAAGTTCACCGGCACTCTGCTCACTGCTCAGAGGATGAAAAAGCAGCCGTCGTCTGTATTAAAAAAAATTCTAAGGATTGCCCAGAAAGCAATTAAAAAAATAAATAAAAGCATACAGTTAGCAAAACCTAACCAGTCACTAGAGGGCAGCACTATACTTTCGGCCTTATTTGAGAAACCCTAGTTTAAAAATTGTTGAACGTGGAAAAATATGTTGACGCACAATTGAATAGAAATTTCTTTGTATTATTATCTTGTCTTGCTATGAAATCCAATAACATGCTTACACTTGTATCAAAGGAGATTTCTGGCAATTACACTGATTGCTTCCAAAAGGGCATGCTTGTTTAGAAGAGTATAGATATCCCTCAAGAGAAAATGCTAATGCTCACAAAGAGCGGTGCGTGAAGTTGCTCCTACCCTATCCAGTACCCTGAAATTGACTCGCAGTGTAGGCGGCAGGTGACACATTAGGAGAGAAGAAGTTAGAGACAGGTTTACTAGTATTTAGATCTCAGAATTCATTGAGATGTGTGCATCTTTTGATCTTTCTGCTGAAATTTGTTGATTCATTAACACTTTGAAATGACAGAGTTGTAAGAGCAATGAACTAACGCCAGCTCCTTTTTTAAATGTTAAAATTTTAAGTGGCTGTCCACTAAGTTTCGTTTCTGTTTGAAATTTTCTATCATTCTATTTTCATTTCGATTTCTTTTTTTCTGATAGATTTTTACACTGATGGAGCCCTGAGGTAAAGTGTCCTAGTGAGGAACCTGAATAGTTCACTGTCTCAAAAGATAGAAAATTTTATGCTGAATGTATAGTTTGAATTTTATTTTACAAAAACGGTTTGGATTTGTATGTGATTTATTTCCAATAGAGAATATAGGGTAACAGAAAAAGCACTAGATTTTGGAATCGGAAGATTTGGGGGCCCAGTTACCTGATCTTGCCTGTGACCTTGGGCAAGTTACATTACCTCTCTGAAGTAACCATTTTTTCAACTGGAGAATTAGAAAAATATTTCTTACTTACAGCTGGTTGTTTTGAGGATTGTGTTTACGTCTGTGCGTGTGTATCTCCAAAGATGAGACCATGTACAGATGAATTTTAATAAAGACACAAGCTCAGAAAAATCTTAGAAATAACTTTGAAATGGTTGATTGTCCCATAAACTTAGTAACATGAGGGCACCTATTACTTGAGTAAACAGTACCAAAAATTTGGTTTCCAAACCAAAACCCAAGCTCAGATTGCTGACTTCCTCCCTGTCTCTGAGTGTCTCTGGCTGCTGAGTCTCTCTCAAACTCCTGACTCTTCGTTGCTCTCGGTCTTTATTCTGTCCTCTGTTTGTTTCCGTGTTCCTCTCTCTGTGTTTCTCCTGACTGTCTTTGGTCTCTCTCTGTGTTTTTCTTGTCCCAGGCACCCTCAGGAAGACCCCACGCCTCTAGCGGTACCTGGTATCGTCTCCAGCATGTTTATAGATGTGGAGGATTCACTGGGATATTGAGAAATACCAGAGACGAATTGTTCCACTGTAGTAAGTCAATCAGCATTTATTAAGTGACTACTGTTTAAAGAGCACAGTTGGTGGTGCTTTGGGTGAAGAGGAATGAGTTAGGGCATAGCTCAGAAGAAACAAACTCGTAAACTCTTCTCAGTGGTTCTTGAGGCTGGACACACATGCAAATGAAAACAACAAAATGAAAAGCTGACAGATAATTCTATAAATGAGTTGTGCTGTATGTGTGCTCAAGAGGCCCAGAGTTAGTGGCGTAGAGAGAACCAGGTGGTATTAATCAGGTTTCCTGCATGGGTTTAAAATTAGGTTTTGCAGCATGATTGGAAGAAAGATGAGGAAAGAGAGGGTGGAAGTGAGTAATTTCTGTGGGGCTTGGCAAGCCAGTTTGCTTGCCTGTGAGTGAATCCCTGATGGCAGGGTAGTGAAATCAGAGCGCTAAGTTTCAGCCTACAACAGCTAACTTTCCTTACGCTTCCGGTCTGAGAAATTCAGGTTATGAAAAGAAGCTCAGCCACGGTGAGAGTTTCCATAAACACAGTTGGTATCGTCGCCAGTTTTAGAATTTATAGTTTCAGGGTCACTTGTGATTATGAAGTAATAAAGAGGTACTATGACATAAAATTAATGCAGACTGTTAGAATATGATCTACAGATGGGTTTAAATGCTAGGATGAATTAAACTAGAAAACTTCAGTATTAACAAGTCAGTTTTGCTTTGTGTTGGAAGTTTGTTTTCGCTGTTATATATTTAGACAGTGCTACCTGCAGACCCTCTGTGCTTTTCAGACTTGCGTCTGCCTTGAAGCCCACCTCTGCTTGCTCTGTAACGGGCGGTCTGCACAACAGCACTGAGCCTGTTTGCTCGTATGCAAACTGAGGATGAAAATATTTCCCCCGAAGAGTTATTGTGTGAATTAAAAGAGAGCATTTTATAAAGTCCTGAGTGCCTGCCAGGTACTCATTACTTGCAGATACTTAAAAAGTACCTTTAAAATAGTTTGTTAAATATAGTGTTATTTCTGACAGCTTTTTAAAAATAGAAGTTACCCCATAGTATTTAGAAAATGCTACATATACAAGGAATGTTTATAACATGTGAATAAGACAACAAAGAATAACATTAACATGAATGACTGAGTACCCAGCATTAACTCAGCAGATAGAGCTGAGCCTGGCCCAGTTTCTCTCACCTCCCTCTAACCCCACAATCCTGAAGGTTGAGTTTATTACTTCCTTGTTTTCCTTTATAGTTTTTTCACATATTTGTATATCCCCTACATTGTTTTGCTTGTTTTTGAATTTTATATAAATAATATAATACTGTATGTTTTCTTCTGCAACACCTATTTCTCCTGCTCAACGTCATATTTGGGAGAGTCATCCTTGCTTGTACTTGTAATCCGTTAACGATCACAGCTGTATTGTATTGTATGAAAACATCACTATTTCTCCACTTTCTTTTGATGGCTATTTAGATTGTTTCCAGTTTTTGTGTTATTCGAGAGAGAGCTAAGAATGTTCCTCTGCAGAGTCCTGTTCATGCCTCCTTATGAACGTATTATTTCTCTAGCATGGATGTTCAGGAGTAGACCTGCTGGGTTGTAGGGTGCACCCAGCTTCAAACTCCACATGATAATGGCAAATGGATTTTCACAGAGCTTGTTAGATTTTACCCTCCCTCAGCCAAGTGTAAGTGTTCCCTCTCTGGATCTCCTATAGTTCTTTAAAATTACTACATTTTTGTTTAAAGAATTTTGTCAGTTGCCTGTCACACCATCTTAACAATAACCCTGATGACCTTTATTTTTTAAAAATTAGTTTTGTCCTTTGCAGCAGCCTCTTTTATGTCTCTGTTTTCCAACGGTCCGTTGCACCTTTTCTCAAATTCAGTAAAGTCCAGACATCCAGAAGTAGCTGGTTATGTTTGCTAGCTAAGTTTTTCTCCCAAGCAAACCACATCATAATAATGTACTTGTTCCCTTATGATAAATAAAGACCGTCAGCTGCTCCTGACCCCTAAAGACAGTTCGGGCAGAAAAATGTGCACATCTTTTCCTGGTCTCTTTTTTCCCTGAACTGGAGTTGAGATGGAGAAAGGGTGACGCACAGAGGGCTGTTTGCAAGCTGCAATGGCCTCACCTGTGTTTTGTTCTGTGTTGCAGAAGTCCAGAAGCTCGAGTAAACGACTCAACTTGTGTTTGCTGCTGTTCCGCTTTCTGCCCTTCACCCACTTGTGTTTTTCTCAGCCAGTGATTCTTCTGATATGCTCCATTCCAATTTTCATATCACAGTTCCTCCTAATCTTGTGCTCTATACTTGGTGGTCCATAATTTTAGTTGACTGATGTCAGTATTTTGCCTGTTGTCAGACTTGTTGCCACTATCAGCCACACTCATTTTCTGAGGTTTTCCAGGGAAGTATACCAGGATCTAGCCTAGTGCCTAGTACTGACTATTCAGTAGATATTTATTGAATGAAGAAAGGAAAGATGTCAATGCAGTGAGCACTGAAATGCCTTTTCCCTGCTCAGCAGTAATAATTTCCCTAAAAGCTATGGACAAAAATCATGCATACAGTTCTGCCCATGAGTAGCAGCGTAGGCCAGAAGTAGTCATTTCTTCTGGAGCTTCACTCTGGTTTTTTGCAAAATGAGAGTAGTAGACAGTGATCTGTAAGATTCCTTTTGACTCTTAACAGTTTGTATTCTATCTTCAACTGAAATGAAAAGTAGTTTCTCACAGGATGTTTGGGCACCACCACCAGAGCCTGAGTCCATCTATCTCACCAGGCTTTAGGCCCATAACTGTCACAGCGACCTCCGGTTATTGTCTCTCATAACCCCAGCAAGTGGGGCATACATCGAACTCCCTTCTCTTTCTTTGTTACTTAGGGTTGATCTGTTCTAGAGATAGAATACATTTATCCTTCTTTTGAGAAAGTGTAATGAATGTCTTTGGCTTCCAATTTCATTCACCAGGCAACCCAGGCATTGTTCAGTACAAAACCTTGAGCTCTGCCCTCTTGCTCTCTCCCCTCCTGCCCCAGCCCCACAACTGTGACCAGGGCAGTTCGTCCTACCTACCCTTTGTTACTTGCTGTATAACTTAACCCCATGTCTCTTCTCACACTCCAGCTACGATCTTGGAGTCAGAGTTGGTTTTTACTGTTGGGCCTTTCCTTGGAGTCAATGGGTCTGTCTTCATCTGGTGCTGGAGGCAGGTTGCCCAATCCTTTCTCCTGTGGTTTCTCTGCTAGGGACTCCTCAACTCCAGGGAGTGGTGAGTGAGGGCCGGAACCCGTCCCTGTGCTCCCTGCCCTGTCTTCCTACAGCTGTTGCGGGGACTCCCACTCTAAGGTGTGTTAGCGCTACAACCGCTTTCAAGGAGCGTTCTGACTCTTGGGATTCCCACATGACTGACATTTCCTAAACCTGTTACTTGTGTAGAATTCGTCTTTTGAGCACCTGTGAACTCTGGATTTAAAGCGAAAGGCTCCAGAGAGCAGACTACAAGGAGCAAGGGACACAGACTCTGTCTTAACTTTCTGTCAGTTGTAAACACTGTCCAGCCACTCCTGAGGGTCCCGGCCGTACAGCTGTGTACTTGACCATGAACCAAACTTAAGTAGGCTCTTTCTGACTTTCATTCAGGGACATAAAATAATCTAATCTTGTCATGATGTTATGAATCTGCTTTTTGAAAATCCAATGTAAGTCTGGCAAATTTTAGGCTAAGGAGAATAAGGCAGGAGAAGAATTCTGTAACCAAAAATATGAAAAAGGGAGAACTTCTTTGATGAAGGATTTATTTTTAGGAACATTAAATTAACTCTAAATTAAATTTGGAATTTCAAAAATCTTTGTAGTTTTTTTTCTAGTGTTAAAAATTACTTCTTATTGAAAGCCCAGTTGTTAACCTCCAGGCTCCATCCACATAAAGGACCTGAGGTTTACTGGGCTGTCCAGCCATGAAGAAGAAGCAGCCAGAGGATCTGAGATAATTCACCCCTCCTAACTGCTTACTTGACAAAACTGTACAAAAACGTATTGTTCCAAATGTTCTCTTCGCAAAAGAAGCAGTTAATATCATCCTATCTCTAGAAGAACAGATTACTTTTGTTCCTTGGTAGTGCAAGGAGAGAAACATCCTTTTATGCTTATAAGGGAAAAATGAGAGAAATCACCTGACATGAAAACGTCACTGATAGGAGAATACGCACTCCAGCCAGTCTTCTGTCGTGTCTTTGATTAATGTAAAAGCCTTGACCTGTTAAGTATTCACATTAATATTTTAAATTATCAGTGATAAAAGTCTCTTTTGTAGTACTAACTCACTTAGTATTTTATTAAATTAGACAGGCTTGAAAGTGCTTCAGAAAACCTGCAACACTCATTTAGTATTCTTATTTTAGTTTAATGTCTTTTGAAAGAGAGCCATATATTCTCCAATGGTTAAGTTGCAGCAATTATTAAAAATAAATTATCATGTTAATAAGTTGGTTCATCCTTAAATCCAGTAGAAAATTTAGAAATGTACATAAACATGTGATACAAAATTTTCCCTTGGCGGAAGCAAGGAAATGCATTTATTACAGATTCTGCATTGAGTGGGCTTAACTTGGAAGAGGAATTTTTAAATGCTAAATTAAGAGCACATTTATTTTGAACTACATATTTAATTTTTGCTCGCTTTACATCTGTTATACAGCAGAGTTAGTGATACATATAAAAGTAAGCTCACAGTTGAGCTTTATGTAATTAGTCATGTAATTATACAAAATTTAGGTTTATCTAGCTATATTATTAAAAAGCATCTCATTAAAATAGTTCTGAATAACTTCATTCAAATTTAGGTATTGCTGGAATGACAGTATTCGTTTTATCTGGAAGTTTATATCTGAATAAGAAAACAGTGAAATGTTCAAATGGGTCTGTAATTTTGAGGAAAAAGAAGTGAGCTATGAGTCTGTTCTTGAAGTCAGTTTCCTAGTCTATTACCATTCATTATCATAGCTGCAAAATCCACATTTCTAAAAGGCTGACCATGTTTTATTAAATCTGAAAAATAAATCACTGAGTCTTTTTTATGAAAACAGTAGAACAGAAAGTGGAGCAGCTCTGCTTTAGTATTAGTCTTTGTTTTGAGGAATTAGGACTCCTCGGAAGCTCGCCTAGACATCATCATGTTGTTAAAGATCGCTAAATATGGTTTTCTTGCGTGTATTTGCCAAACTGTTTTCTCCCACCAAGTCTTATTCAGAATCTGTACTTTTTTTGAGCTTGGCCAGTGGACACTACTCCCTTTCCTCGTGCCAGCCAAGCACAGTGTCTCATTTGAATGATGGCATCATTGCCCTTAGGTTCAGGTCTGTTTTGAGCTTAGAGGAATCTTGGCTGCTGTTTTCATCCATTTATAGTTATTTGCTGTTACTTAACCCTTAACGCTGCGTGGATGGCACTGTTCCTTTCTGGGAGCCTCAAGCTGGCCTGTAAACACAGGGTTTGTGTGTTCATCAACTAGTAATCTGCCAACTGCTGAGAACCAGTGTGGCCCCGGGGAAGTTGGCGCTCTGGAACTCTGTAGTCAGAGAACTTCTGGATCTCAGTGCCAGGGCGAGAGTGGGTCTGATTTTCACTGAATGGAGTCGTCCAGTCAGCTGTTCTCTCGGGATTAAAGCTCATCAAGACAGCCTTTCTTCTGCTCTTACTGGGGCTTACTCAAGGACTGATTTGAGTACGTTTCTTTTTTCTTCAAACTTTTCAAAATGTGCCAGAGATTTTTGTTGATTTGTTTGAAAGCGTTTGCATTTAAATGATTTCAAAGACCGTTTTCATGAATAGATTCTGGCTCTTTTACTCTTTGTACTTAGTACGGATGGTGGAATTGTGGTTGGATCGTGTTCTCGTTTTTTCCTTTACCTTTTTTTGGGGACTTCAAAGACCAAGAAGGGCTCACCCCCCTTTTCTCACCCCCTTTCCTCCATTTAGAGTTTACAGTTAGGGGGAGGATGAACCAAGGACAAGTTTAACTTACAGGATTCTGTCTGTGATTTTCGCTGGGGGACTTTATGTTTAACACTCACTATCTGTAAATAAGAGGCTACTGATGATGACGATGTGGATGTGTCTGGAGTGGAGGTGAAAACCATAAGAGGCTAAGAGTCATGTATTTCATTGAGTCGTGTGTTGTCAAATGATCATTGAGACAGTAATAGAAGAGGGTCTCAGGGAGGTTTATGGCTCTTGCTGTATGGAATTAAAAAATTTGGAGGAAGGAGATGTTATTTTACTTAAGATCGTATTTGACCTGCGTGGAGAGGAATAGAGAAGGGGATTTGAAATAAGAGATTTCTGGGCAAACAATAAGAGGCAAGAAATTACCCCAGTGCAGGGAGCTGAACCTGAATATACCTTCCAGGATATAGAGGAAGTCAGTGGAAGTTGGGGCCAGACTTTCTGTGTGTGTGTATGTTGGGGGTTCGGGGGGAGGTGAGGCAAGGAGGGCACAATAAAGATGTGGAATGCCTGTCTAAGGAGTTAAATTCTGAGAGTAGACTGGGAGGTGACGTAGAAGAGTTTGGATTCAGAGAGTGAAAGGCTCAAAGCAGGAATCTCTATTGGCAGTGGAGATTATCGCTAAAAGCTCCTGTCATCATCTCTTGGGGTGAAGTGGTGCCAAAGGGCTTGAAGAAGGAAGAAAACACATTCATTCATGCGTGGGGTTTTTTGGTAATTATTGGAGGCAGCGTATGAGAGGTGCTCTAAAAGGGGTTTTCCATATTATCTGTTTCCGTTCTTGCATCCTGTGAAGTAGGTACTAGCCTACTTTATAGATGAGTGAACATAGGCCCTTAAATGAGACAACCAGTAGTGGTAACAGTTCATTGCCGGGCCCATCTGACTGCCAAGGCCCAGCTGTCGTACTCCCTTGCCCTGACTCATGGAGCATGGAAATGGGAACAGATGAACTTTTTATCCTGTGTTTGATTTGTCATGTGCTCCTTTCTTAGGAATTATTAAATGGGTCCAAATTAGGACTATATTCCTGCGTGTTCTTATATGCATAATTGCGTGTGTCTCAGTACACGAGTTTGAGTTTGATGCAGATGTGGTGTGTGAGACTTAGCTCAGTCACAGCATCTGAGAAAATGCTCTTTTCTGATAATTTAGAGAAGAATGTCAGTTGACAAAATTTGGGTCATTAGTATATTTTATATCAATTTAGAACAAATAGGAAGCGATGATTATTTCCTACCAAGTATAGTCGTGCACCACATAACATCATTTCAAAAGTCATTGACAGACCGCGCATATGATGATGGTCCCATGAGATTAGTACCATGTAGCCTAGGTGTGTAGTAGGCTGTAACATCTAGATTTGTGTAGGTGCACTCTATGGAGTTCGCACAACGAAATTGCCTAATGACGCATTTCCTAGAATGTGTCTCCGTCATTAAGCAACACATGACTGTAGTAATTTTAGTATATCAAAAATGAAGTCAGTGTCGTAGTTTCCTAGAATAAAAGTTACAGGGTAAACTGGAATGTTTGGAAAAGAACATTTTTGATTAATTTTCTTATTCATCAAAAGTTAGCTAGAGAAGTTTTGATTTTAGCGTTTGTAAATCATTGCAGAAATGTTAGTACACAACTGAATTTCTTATTGATAGTAGAGTGAAGTTTATTTTGTAATGGGAGGAGGATCTTGGTGTCATCACTCTGATGATTAATAATTATTTTATGTTTTAAAAATATATACTATGTATAAGAGGTTGGAAATTTGAAGAAGTAGGTACTGATGCCTGGTGAGTTGCCTGCTACCAATACCAGCAATCTCTCTGCCTCCTGCCTAAGACATTCTGGGAGGTTTTTTAAAAAATTGACATGAGCTTGTTTTTATAATTTGCCGCTTTTTCCCAAAAGCAGTTTCCCCCAATATGTGGTTAATTGAGGAATATCTATTAGTGAGTTCTGGTTAAGTGAGATTTACATATATATTTCAGATTGCTATTTTATCCTCAAATTGAGCTAAATGAAGGCCTTTCTTGTGGGAACATTTTGTTTTGGGATCCTGATTTTTATTTCTTTTTGTATAACCTGCATTTTCTTCAGCAAAAATAGTTTTAGGTTCACAAACAAGAAGCAGCTGTCTGAAATATGTTCATTGACTCAGCTGGGTGTCTGCAGTTGCCCAACAAGACTTATTTGATTTGGGTAGTGTAAAGAAATAAAAATAAGCATTCAGATTAGATTTTGGCTGCTGTAATAGGAACTTCTGTCTGTAACTTGATGTCTTGAAATCCACATGTAGTATCATCTTATGTTGAAATTTGGAGAGATTTGAGCCTAAGCACCATTGAGACTGTTAATAAGAGTCTAGCTTAAAGTATAGCATGCTTACTATTGCTTCTGAGTGATTTCTTTGATCCTCAAAGGAAAACATTGAATCTTCATCTCAAGATTGACCTGACGAGGGATACGTCTCAATATTGTTCACAAGATGAAAAAAAAAATGTAATTTTATGTGTGTGTGTTACTTGGTGAAAAGCGTTGAATGCTTTAGTTCACCGAAGAAAATCAATCCAAAGAATGAAATGGACAAAGCCAGAAGCATATTGAGAATGATGTCCCAAAAGACTTTGAGGAACTGTAAAATTGAGTGCAGTGGTATAAAACTATTCACACATTTTATTAGGTCCACGTAGGCCTGCAAACTGACTGTCTCCTTGAGAGACTGTTGCTGTAGACATTTACAGAGAAAAAGAGTGTTGATAAGTCCCTGGCATAACTAAATATTCACAATGGAAAAATGTATTAAAAGAATAAATTTTATCGCACTTAGAAATCCAACTTAATTTTATGATTCTGTTTTCCAAGATCCTTTTCTTGAAAATCATATGTCTCCAAAGTTTCTACTTGTAACTGTTCATCTGTTCATCCCTGATAGGTACAGAAAGTTTAATATGGTTGGGCAAAGTTCCAAACACCAAATATGACAATTGATAAAGCTCATTATTAAAACTTGGCGAATTGGAAATGCTGCCTCCTGTTTGATGACTTTCAGAGGAACTGTAATCTTATGTCCGGAAGGGTGAATTGAGAATTAGGGCAGATGTCTTAGTGTGAGACCTTAAGAATTTCTTCACCTTAGCTCCCTGAGTGTAAAATAAGTGCGTTAACTCTTGTACTTATTCTTATATAACTCTTTGCGTAGGTTATTTGAGAAAGATTGTTCTTATTCTAAAACCACAATATGAAAAGTAAGTATTGAGAGGATTTGACCTCTTAGTAGAAAAGTCCTAGCTACTTTATATGATGCCAAGTGGCATTTTAAGTTAAAGGGGACCTAGGATACTCTGACTTCAGTTTTCAAGCATAGTTGAATGTGGCATTTCATGGAAAGGACCTAGGTTGAGAATGTTTTGTAGTCGAGGTAGAAACTTCGTGGAAGGTTTGCAGTAGTTTTGTAAGTGTGTTGTGCTGTACTGTTACTGGCTCCTCAAGACAGCAGCCCCTACGTATAAGGTGTAAATTATTTAGATGTTGAAGTTGAGGATGGTATAAAAAAGCAGCTGGAACAGAGGAAGAATGGAGACTATGGCATTCTTTTGATGAAAGTGCTATATGTTGTCTCTCGGAATATGGTGTGGTGAGTTAATTAAACCTTTCCAGGAGAATATTATGATCTTATGATAAACTTTCTCATTGTCTGGATGCCTTCTTAATTCTCGTATCTTGGTTTCTCTCTTTTTCAAGGTGCCTGGCAAGGCAGTGGATGCTCAGTACATTTATTTTGAATGTTGAACGACTGTTGGTCCTTTTAACGAAATTAATCAATGATGATTTTAATGAAATGAACTTTTTATACTTTGTGAAAAGTGTCAATGATTTGCTTTATTGTTGTTTTAAAAATATTAAATGAATAAACTGCAGTTGCCTTCGGAAATGTTACCTTTTTGACTTTCTCAGTGATGAATGAAAATGAGACATTAACCCCATGGATGGCTTTGTGCTAGTTGTCACTCCTTGACCTTGAACAAGTTCTGGGAGCTTGATCAAATTTCTTAGTTTGGACCTGAATTTCCTCTTCTGTCAATGAGAGAGTTAAATTGGATAATCTTTAAAGTTGGTTCTAACTCTATAAATCTGTGATTTTGAATGAAGAACAAAAGAGGAGTTCAGAATAAGTATGAGTATTCCCAAGTCAAGTTAGATGAGGTTTATAAGAGGAGGAGTTCCACATTCAGTAAGTTTTTAGCAGAGTTTTGATGAGGAAGAGAAAAGAACAAATTGGTAGAGAAAACATTTCTTATAGTAGAAATGGCATAATGATTGCATGGTAGCGAGACCTGTAGGGGGGTATAACAGTAATGAGATTTGTTTGATTAGAGCAAAGAGGTTTTCCTGGGGCAAGATAGTGAGTTTTCATATTCTGTATCTAAAAGCTCAATTTCTGGTAAAACAGCCATTTAAAATCTGTATTTAATAAAGCTTTGTTCTACACTTTTTTAACCCCCAGCATTTTTGCTTGAGTTCCCACCTTCCCCCGCTCCCCGCCTCCCCTCCTCCAACCACAGGAATCATATTATTCACTTCCTCTTTTAACCAAGTTGTATAGTTTCCTCAAAAAATTCAGAACATGGCCAAAAGTTTAAAAATTGTCAGGCTGTTGGAGAATGAAAATAATACTGATTAAGATGAAAGTGGGTCTCCTTTATAGTATGATTTTCCTTTTTATAAATTGTTCTTGATAAAGGAACAGATTATTAGTAAGACTCATTTCAAATTTTTTTCCTAGAAATATCTCTTATTCAGGATAACATTTGTCTACTGTAAACTCTTTCAAAAATTAGCATAACATGGGGCTGGCCCAGTGGTGTAGTGGTTAAGTTTGTGTATTCTGCTTCGGCAGCCTGGGGTCCGCAGGTTCAGATCCTGGGCACGGACCTATACACCACTCCTCAAGCCATGCTGTGACGGCGTCCCACATACAAAATAGGGGAAGATTGGTGCACGTGTCAGCTCAGTGACAATCTTTCTCACCTAAATAGATAAAGTAAAATTAGTATAACATATAACATGAAGAATTATTTTAAAAATTAAGAAGGCTGTTTGTTAGAAATATGTTTCCTAATATCTAAACATGTATCTTTTCTTCATTTAGTAGTTTCTTTTCATCTAAAAGATTCAGAACAGTTTGTATAGAAGAGGAGCTGTCTTCAGTGACAGTCCTCAAGTGTTTCATTGATGTTGGAGGACAGAAATGAACTTCTTTTTTACTGTGGTGTGACCACAAAATGTAAAGTTAATCATTCTCCCTTTCGGAAAAAAAAAATGCATTCAAACTTCCATATGATGTAATTTGACCAAAACCATTAATAATACTCATGATGATGGATTTTTCAAGGGGCAAGAGCCTTCAAGTAAATCATCGGTAATGCCTTAAAAGTTGGAAATAAGGGTTAGAGGAGCCTGAAAATGAGGCATTCACATGTAAATATCTTTGAAAATTCTCAGACTGTGTAAGTAGTATTAAAAACTCTGGCTGTTGATTCTACTTGATTCTTCTCATAAGTGCCAGTAATGCCTTTGATCCAGGAAGGTGTATATGAATGTTCTTTCAAACACACACACTGTAATTCCTAAGTTTCTGTCTCACTACCCTTTTAATTTTCCACAAATTATTCCAAGCTTATAATGATCATGTAAAAAGATCTCCTTTGCAATGATTTTAAAGTTGTATCATTTTGAAAGTTTCAGACTGGAAACCTTTGCACTAGTCATGACTTTGGGACTCGAAATGGAGCTGGATGACTGATCCCAGTGTGTGGCTGCCAAGGAGAGGGAAGACATCGAAGCGTGCGATGCGTAGAATTGCTTTGACTCTCCCGTCCCCTGGCAGCAGTTGTAGCCTGGCGGCAGCAGTCCCAAATCTGTGCATTTGCACGTTTGAAAGCTGCTTTTCTTAGGCTCCCACAGCAGTTTGTATAGAGGAGGAGCCAAAGTAAGATGTCTACAGAGACTTTCTCAAAAGCAATTCACTCACAACCTACAAAGAAGCCCTGTTAGATCTGGGCCTGTCGCTGCCCTCCTCTGACTTCTGTTAAAGCCTTCGCTGAAGCAGGCCTGATAAGTTCTGTTGTGCTGAAATCTGTTGTAGGGTGTTTTCAAGAAATAGAGCCTTAGAATAATTTAGAGCTGGATGGGCCTCTCCAGGGCCAATGGAGGGAACCGGAGATTCGGAGGTGATGTGGCCAAGGCATGCTCCCGCCTCGCGGCAGTGTTTGAATCCAAGTTCTCAGACTTCCACTTAGTGTGTGTTTACTGTGTCGGAAATATGGTCCTACGAGTAGTAAGATAAAAGTAGCAAAATAAAAATGAAAAGGACATTTTTAACTGTGGCTTAAATGGGAGTGGGGCTGGCCCCGTGGCCGAGTGGTTCAAGTTCTGCACTGTGCTTTGGCGGCCCGGGTTCACGGGTTCAGATCCCAGGTGTGGACCTACTCCACTCATCAGCCGTGCTGTGGAGACATCCCACGTATAAAGTAGAGGAAGATTGGTGCAGATGTTAGCTCAGGGTGAACCTTCTTCATGCAAAAAAAAGAGGAGAATTGGCAATGGATGTTAGCTCAGGGCAAATCTTCCTCACCAAAAGAAAAAAAAAAAGTTAAATGGGTGTGTCAGTTGCCCCAGATCTGACTGGAAGACACAGATAAAAATTTCTGACCCTGGAAATTGGAACTGATTCCAAGCTGAACGAATGTGTGGTGGGTGTATCCTTCTCTGTGAGAGGATGAGAGGTAAAGATGGCAGTTTGGAGGGAAATCAGAGGTTTTCTTCTCAAATACGAAAGGCTATCCTAGGAACCTGTCTATCAGCCATCCCGTTTTGAGCACCTGGTGAGGAAGTGGCCCCTCCTCAGCTAAGGCTGAAGGACGGTGTTGGTGGGAAGCAGAAGTGGTTCCTCCGCCCTCCCAGTCAACAGTAATGCTTCCCACCTTAGTAACTGCTGGGTCTGTTCCCTGGTCTCGGTCCCCTCCTCGAAATCACTGGTATGAATTGCCCCACAGAAGCTGGTTTGCGCCTTCCTGATCCATTTTCTTTGGTAATTGTGAAGAAACCACAAAGGCCCTATTTGCCTTTCGTGCACAGCTGGGCAGCACTTACCACAGGGACCTTTTAGATTAAAAATGCAACTGTACTACCTAAGAAGAATTCATTGGAAATGTCCCCTTTCCTTTGCTGGAAGAATAAAAAGGCAGTGTGGTATAGTGGCAAGGGTGCTAATTTTGTGGTTAAGAAACCTGGATCTTGACTCTGCCACTAATTTGTTTGGTGAAGTTGAGCTAACCATTGACCCCCTTTAGGTCTTGGTTTCCTCATCTGTAAATTGGAGGACACAGTGACCTCCAAAAGGACTAGGTTTGTAGTCTCCATCAGTTCTGCAGAATGAAGCATTCATTTTTAGAAGAGCAGCTCCTTAAGCAGAAATTATCCTATAAATTAAACATAGCCTCCAAGAACAGCATGGAAACATGCAGCGTTTTCCTAAGAAAGCCACTTACAACAGGCTGCAGGCAACTTTTTTTCAAAGTTGAAACTTTTCTTTTCATCAGTGAGTGGGATATTCTCCAAACCGATCATTTCTGTTTGACAGTCTGGGAATCTGAAGATATCTAGATTATTAGAAGCTTTTAAAAAATATTCTGAAGGCAAACTATTGAGTGTATAACTAGGAAAACGTCAGTAGACGGGAATTTGATCGAAGTCCAGCCCTAAACTTTTAACTGAATTACCACAGACTAAAACTATAAATATCTGATTGGCTATCTCAGCCTTCTCCTTTGCCTTGATTTTGTATTTATTCCACATTAATTCTTTTCATTAGTTTCATTTCAATTGGTCATAACTTGTGTTACAGCCACTCCTGATGTTTGTAAAAGGGGGCCTTTGCAGCTTGCACGTGCAGGCACGTTGTGCTCCTGTAAAGGCTTTGCTAGAAACCTTACTGATTTCTAAATATCAGATGCAGCTTATTTAGACCAAGTGAATTTGTTTTCATATAGTGTAGAGTAGTGGTGACAGTAATTACTGTCCTGAGACAATGATGCTAATCTTTTATTATCAGCTGAAGTGAATGATCAAGCACATGTGTTAAATTGCATCTCCTTGCTGACTTGTGTAAGCTGCTGTTATAGGTCCTGGACCACTTAGGACCCGCTGGGGCTCTTCCTTATTCTCTGTGCTGGTGGCAGAGGTTCAGCTTGAGATTTAAAATCAGAAGTGTGCTTTTTAAAAAATGATTTGTCATCCACCAGCTCAGATCAGTAACTGGTGAGGAAATTCTGTAAGGAATAGCTGTTGCCTCATACAGAGTATCCATCTATCTATTTTTATCGAGATGAAATTGGCATATTACTTTCAGGTGTACAACATAATTTGGTTTATGCATCTGGTCATTCGTCGCTTAACGACGGGGATGCATTCTGACGAATGCGTCGTTAGGTGTATTTGTCTCTGTGTGAACATCACAGTGTCCTTACACAAAGCTAAATGGTGTCACCTAATACATACCTGGGCTGTGTGGTACTAATCTTATGAGACCACGATCGTATATGAGGTCTATTGTTGACTGAAACGTTGTTATGTGCCACATGACTGTATATTGTGAAATCCTCACCACAATAAATCTAGTTAATATCCATCACCACACATAGTTAGAAATGTTTTTTTCTTATGATGAGAACTTTTAAGATCTACTTTCTTAGCAACTTTCAAATATACAATATAGTGTTATTAATTATAGTCACCATGCTGCATGTTACATCCCCAGGACTTATTTATTTTATAACCGGAAGTTTGTACCTTTTGAGCCCCCAGAGTAGTTTTTCTAAAGATTATATCTTAACATTTAAGCGTAAGCAGAGAAACTATAAAAACGTCCACTAGATGGCACTTTATAATTGTGTTTGCATTCAGCCCAGCCGCTTTCTTGACTGGAGGGTATAATCGAAACAGAAAATGTCTTTCTCTGAAGGCTGGTTGTTCATGAATATCTGGACTTATATAAACCTTCAAATAGTCTTAAAGTGAAAACTTTTTATCAGTCATTTTGGTGTATCACCCACTCATTGTGAGGAATGTTTCTACAACATCCCTGACATGGTCTCAAAGACAGCAGGACGTTGGTAACCTGTGTGAGTAACACTGGGAAGCCTGCTTGCCTTAGCATTTTAAATTCTTAATTTTATAAAAATATGGCAAGTACAGAAGAAACTGGTCCTCTGTTAGAATAGCCATCACTTGAAAAATAATGTATGTTTCCTGCCAGGTGTAGGGCATTGTCCTTGTAACCGATAGAGATTACATATTTGGCGTGGTTTCAAAGTTCTTTTAAGTTAAGGTTGTAGGAATCACTGGCCTGATGTTGTGAAAGGTTTTTAGTATTTGAGTTCATTTTCCAAGTAGTTAATTATTAACACGCTAAAAATCTTATTCTTTTTTTTTGAGGAATATTAGCCCTGAGCTAACTACTGCCAGTCCTCCCCTTTTTGGTGAGGAAGACTGGCCCTGAGCTAACATCCGTGCCCATCTTCCTCTACTTTATATGTAGGACGCCTACCACAGCATGGCTTGCCAAGCAGTGCCCTGTCTGCATCCGGGATCTGAACCAGTGAGCCCTGGGCCGCCGAATCGGAACGTGCGAACTTAACCACTGTGCCACCGGGCCAGCCCCTGAAAATCTTATTCTTAATAGTATATATAAGTTTATGAGTGATTTGGTTAATCTCTGGTTAGCCAATTAGTATTTTAAAAACCTTTCGTTTATAAAAGCTTACACTATACCCCAATGTTCTCTTATTTTTTGGTTTTTGAATTATTTGTCTTTTAAATTAAAGTTACAAAATAAAGTTACCAAGAAGAAGAAAAACTCACTCATAATCCTGTCATACAGAGAGAATGTTGTGAACAATTTAGCGTTCATTCTTCCAGGCTTTTTTTTTGTCTATGCATATATAAGTGCATATTTATTATGTCTTTATAAAAAAAAATCATAATCTTTTTATAGCCCATGTAAGCTGTCCCTTTTTTTTCACTTAGTTCATCTCAGATGTCTTTTCCTGTCAGTGAAAGTATTTTCATGGAATTCTTAATCACTCTGAATTGTTTCTCTTTAGACAGTCTCTCCCTGTTTATATTTAGACCTTCTCCTCATGTTTTTCCACCCATAGAATTTTGAAATGTAAAGGTATTTTTTTTTGACTTGTAATATTTCACTTGTAATATTCACTAATGAGAGCACGGGATTAAAGCAGCATAAGTCAGCCCAGCACAAGATCTGTTTAGGGTAAATTCTCAATAATGTTGAATGAATTTGTTACTTTTTGGCTATATGACGTTCATGATTAGTCGTTGTTAATTATAGTTTATTTCAAAGTGATTTGCATGTTCTGTAATTAATTATAACAATAATAACAGTAAACCCTTATATACACTCACTCTATGCAAGGCAGTACTCTTAAGCAGTTTATATTTATAAACAAATTGGTCTGATCCTCACAGGTGGTAGGTACTGTTATTATTCCCCTTTTTACAGATGAGGAGGCACAGAGAGGTTAGGTTTCTTGCCCCAGGTCACACAGTTTATAATCTGTTGATCCAAGTTTCTGAATCCAGAAAAAAACAAGAGTCTACACTGTTAACCTTTATGCCAGACCACATGAAGCACAGATGTAGACAAAGCGGAGTGAAGCAAGATGCTCTGGATTTCTTTCCAAAGCTGTATTTAGGGGCTTCATTTTTAAAAAAGGCTCTAGACTTATGTGGTTCCTTTTAAAATGATATCAGTGTCATCAGATTTTCGTACTGAATGCCATCCTGCAAGTTCTTAATGTAATGACAGTTGTGCTCCATAGCAGGTGTCTCATTTTATGAAGATAACACAAAAGATATATAATTTTTAGCTTATGTGGGATTTAGAGACCAGAGTAATAATTTAATGTATATTACCCAAAATTTAGGCTCGTGAAGTTTTCTGGGCATCGATGCAGGGCAGGCTTTATGCAGGGCAGGTGGCCTGCAAATGGAAGCCACACAGCTCCCCAGCTGCAGGTGCGTTTATTTAATGGGCGTTTATGAAGGACCTGATATGTGCGAGGCACAGTGGCAGCCCTGGGCATATGAGGAAAGATACAGGGCAGCCTCTTGAAGAAGTACATAGTGTGGGGCCAGCAGCATTGAAAAGATCTCCAAAGCAGCAGACTTCTGTCCTAGTGCTTGGTTACTTGTTTCAGGATTGTGTCTTTATAAAATGCAAAAAATAAACAACAAATTAATAAACAAACAAAAGCAAGGAGATGTTTGTACATTGCAGGCTTCCTCTTTCCTCTGAACTGCTCTTGAGGGGAATCTATAAAAGCCCTTCTTGCTTCGATGTTACGTGCCTCAAGTTCCTCCAGGAAGAGGCAGCCATTAAAAATTACTCTTTCCTGGGCTGGCCCGGTGGCCCAGCGGCTAAGTACGCACATTCCGCTTCTCGCGGCCTGGGTTCGCTGGTTTGGTCCCGGGTGCCAACATGGCACCACTTGGCATGCCATGCTGTGGTAGGCATCCCACATATAAAAAAGTAGAGGAAGATGGGCACGGGTGTTAGCTCAGGGCCAGGCTTCCTCAGCAAAAAAGAGGAGGACTGGCAGTAGTTAGCTCAGGGCTAATCTTCCTCAAAAAAAAAAAATTACTCTTTTCTAAAACTAGTTTTTTTAAATGAGCATTAATTTTTTATGTTACTTGAGACAGTCATGAAAAATTACTCTTTTCTAAAACTAGTTTTTTAAAATGAGCGTTAATTTTTTATGTTACTTGATGTCCGTTGTCTCATTGGAACAGCCCAGTCTGTTGACAGCCTGGCATTTTCAGGAGAAAATCTGGTGGCAGTGAGCGGCTCCAGTCAGAAAGTCAGGTCCGAGCCCCAGGGATCAAGGAGGCGGGAGGCGTGAGTGTAGAGCAGAACATGATTCAGGATTTCAGATGCTTCCCCTGGAGCCTGTAAGCATTACTGCGGCCAGACGGCGGTCAGGCACTGACAAGTGAGTCCTATTTCTGGATAATGGAGGGCCGAAGAGGCCAAACCTTCTCAGTGGCCACATGGGGCTGTTTGGTTCTTAGGAAAATCTGGAAAAGTTGTTTACAGAGCGGAGTTGAAGGGTGGCATAAATGAAGACATCTGGCTTCCCTGTTTTAACTAGAGCTACCCCTAAGCAGACTCGTTAGCCATCTCAAGGAGTGTCTCTTTCCAAGGCAAAATATCCTGGAATCCTAGATTTCGACAAAGAAGCCCAGGGTTGCACGTGGCAGCAGACACGCCAAAAGCCAGGGTGCAGTGGTTTCCAAGTAAAATGAGAACGTCGATTGGTTTGACTGGCAACGAAAAAAGCCAAATTAGGAAAGCAGTAGGACTTGCCGTACCTGAGAGAAAGAGGCTGGGTTTTTCAGTCAGAAACCACTGAAACCACTATTTATGTAATATTTATAGGAGACCATTTGTGATTCTGTCGAATGACCAGGTCTTGTACCAGTTTTTAAAAGGCCTCTTCAGATGTTGACAGGTCCTATATGCAGATAAGAGAAGGGCTCACGGTTCCACTTCCACGCTTAGTGGTTGTTCAGTTCTTATAATTAAAAAAGAGTGCGGATTTACAGTTCTAGGTAACTTTTCCTTAATTGAACAAGTTGGAGCTTTGTTGCTGTTCGAAAGTTTTGGAATGGCACTTCATGTTTTAGCAATGCCTCATCAGCTCCGCATTGCTTGGCTCGCCAGAAGGCCCTAAACTTGCAGAAATAACATTACCCCCTGGGCTTTGGAGCGTGCGTCTTTGTGTGTGCGGCGCTGTGGTCGCCTAGCACAGAGGGGGTGGGGATTCACTCCCTTACTGTGGCACTTTAACTGACTAGTGGAAGTGTAATGGCCGTATGCGTAAATAATGCTTTAGAAACCTGTTTTAACAAGGTTGGACCAATTTAGATAGCTCATATGTGATTAACACAAACAGAAATAGGAACTGACATAGAAGTTTTATGACATCAGGATTGCGAGTGCTCAGAGGTCTCAGAAAATATTCAAGCTAACCAAGGACACCTTAAGAATACAGTGTAGGGGAGCCTTGCATATTCCTGAAAATATGAGGGGTGGAGGACTGGGGAGACGGTGTTAGTCAATGGAGTCATTGAGGGAAAAGCACTACAAAGCTTGTTTTTTAGGGAGTTTTAATTAAATTATCTTTAAAATGTGGATTTTTCTGTATTGGGTTTATTTAGAGCAGTGATTCTCAACAAGGGGTCATACTACCCCCCCAGGGAGTGTTTGGAGACTTGTGGGACGTTACTGATCTCAGTGACTGGGGGATGCTCCCACCCGGGATTGGGGGTGGGGTGAAAGGATGGGGAAGGAGCTAAGATGTGTGTTGACTCAGCAGTGAGTGAAACAGTCCCTCCTGGTAAAGAATTGTCCTGCCCCAAATGCCAAAAGCATCCTCTCTAAGCAAGGCTGATGTAGAGTACAGGATATTCCTGTACGTTAAGCAGGGCTCGATAAGTAACTGGAAGTTTCTGCTCTTCGGACTCTGAGGATGCATGCCACCATATATAAAGAACAAGGTGGATGGTGCTGTAATCCTGTAGAAACTCTGGAGATTTCTACACTTACTATTTTCTTAAGGTGAATTATCTTGTAGTTTTACTCAGTTGCGTAACAGGGTGAAGTTTATTTCCCAGTCCCAGAGTAAAACCATCAACAGGGGGCTGTAGATAGAAATTCCCAGAATCTGACACCTGCTGGCTGTGAAATTCGGTCTCGATCATAGAGGAGACTGCACCTATAGCTGCACCGAAAGCACGTTCTCAGCAGCTGCTGATCTTGTAATCAGACACACAAAGGAATGACACACATTCCTAACAGGGCAGAGTAATGAGGTTCAAAGGATAACTTATCGTTAGTGAGGAAAAATCAGGTTTTGTAAATGTACTACAGATAAAACTAATTTTGTTCCTCTGTATTTTATTGAGGTCATAATAGTTTATAACATTGTGAAATTTCAGTTGTACATTATTGTTTGTCAGTTACCGTATATATGTGCCCCTTTACCCCTTATGCCCACCCCTCAACCCCCTTCCCTTCTGGTAACCACTGATCTGTTCTCTTTGTCCGTGTCTTTATTTTCCACATATGAGTGAAGTCATGTGGTGGTTGCCTTTCTCTCTCTGGCTTACTTTGCTTAACGTAATGCCCTCAAGGTCCCTCCATGTTGTTGCAAATGGGATGATTTTGTCTTTTGTTATGGCTGAGTAGTATTCCATTGTGTATATATATATATATGTGTGTATATATATATATATGCATATACACATCTTCTTTATCCAGTCATCAGTCGATGGGCACTGGGTTGGTTCCACATCTTGGCTATTGTGCATAATGCTACAATGAATGTAGGGGTGCATAAGCCTCATTGAATTGTTGATTTCAAGTTCTTTGGATAGATACCCAGCAGTGGAATAGCTGTGTCGTATGGTATTTCTGTTCTTAATTTTTTGAGAAATCTCTGTACTGTTTTCCTTAGTGGCTGCGCTAGTTTGCATTCCCACCAGCAGTGTATGAGGGTTCCCTTTTCTCTACATCTTCTCCAACATTTGTTGTTTTTTATCTTGGTTATTATAGCCATTCTAACAGGCGTAAGGTGATGTCTCTTAGTTTTGATGTGCATTTCCCTGATGATTAGTGATGTTGAACATCTTTTCATGTGCCTGTTGGCCATCTGTGTATCTTCTTTGGAAAAATGTCTGTTCATATCCTCTGCCCATTTTTTTGATAGGGTTGTTTGTTTTTCTGTTGTTGAGTTGAATGAGTTCTCTATAAACTTTGCAGATTAACCCCTTGTTGTATATATGATTTGCAAATGTTTTCTCCCAGTTTGTAGGTTGTCTTTTTGTTTTGTTCCTGGTTTCCTTTGCCTTGCAGAAGCTCTTTAGTCTGATGAAGTCCCACTTGTGTTCTTCCTTTTTTAAAGGCAGATGTTGAGTAAATTCTTGACGATGTTAGGAGCATGGACAGGAGGAGTGGGGTTGAAGGAAGGAAAGAAGACTTTGGTTGGTTCACTATGATTTCTTGAGCAATCTCTGACATTTGTCTCCACGTTTAGTTATTTCCAGGACAGTTTATTCATTTATCATTTAGTGAGTGTATTCTTTGTAGTGAGTACACTTCAGTCAAGTGTGGAAGACAAACCTGCAAACAGGAAAATTTCCTTCCAAGGTGCTAATGTCACAGTAGCTGTGGGAATAAAATACCGTGGGGCCCAGGCAAGGCAGTCTAGCAAACCAACTCTGCCATTGATCACAATGTGGACATCACTTAAGTTTCCTAGAAATGAGACAGCACAATGTTTCTACTCTCCCGCTAGACCCAGAGCATTGGCTAATAAGCTAGGATGACTCTGGGATAACAGACAACGGAATTTTTAAATTCACTCTTAATTAGGATATGATATGTTGAGAGTCTGCTTTATTTCTATGTATATAGTCAAGTATATGCTTCACTTCTTAATACTCAAACTATAAAACCTTCCACAGTAATTGGATTACAGACAAAAAGGTTCATTTGCTGGAGTTGTAATCATTATGTAGTGGAGCAGTTAATTTTGAGCAAGGGTGAGAGGTGTCACATGGTCACAGACAGCATCAGAAAGAGAAAATGACTTTCTACTGCAGCATATTGATTGGGTACCTCAGAAGCCTGCTACTTTTTTTCTCTGTTAAATTACATTTAAAATATTTGGTTTTAAAATAACTCACTGGCTTTCTTTTATGCTTATGAAATAATACACATCAAAAACACTGAAAAGCCTGAAGACGAAAATGGAACTCACCTTCAATGCGTGTACGACTCCATTCAATTAGTATCATGGAGCATAAATGTTACTGTATGTGCATTTAAGGAAAACTTTTCATTTATATTGATTTTACGATCTAATTTCTATCGCCTTTCTTGTTAGAGTTTTCTTCCTCTTTTAGTGTTTTATTTGTATTTGACAAGGATGGTGGGATTCATGGTTTGATGTGCTGTGGAGGTGTACATTTTAGAAATGTGTGCTTCTTCATGTGTTCCCTACATATCTGTAAAATTGCTGCCGTTCAGTAAGAATGGGAGGAAAAGTTTTCTTTTTCAGGGAAAAGAAAATAGCCATTTTGCTGGAGATGAAAAACTTGAGAGTGTCATGAGGATTTATTTATGACAACATTTCCCTGATGCTGACAGTTACCGTGATGCTCGTGACCGTCGTTCTTTGATTCTGCTTCCTAGGACGTGGCTGCAGCTGCCGGGAGTCACCGTGCCTTCACATGCTTAGGCGGTTAATACTGCTTTTCGAAGCTAAGCTGTTGAGCTGTCAGTCAAGAACATACTGAGTGCTGACTTTAGGCATGAGTCTCAGAAGTTAGGTTGGGCTTTTGGGGTCATATTCAAACAAAACCCTGTTTTGTGGGAGCATGGAGTACTGTCCCAGTGCAGATGGCACTTCTCTAGTATCTGTCAATCTCTCAGCTCCCCACTTTGAGAGTGTGTGTGTACAGGTGTGTGCATGCACATGCATGTGTTGACCTGAAAAGCCTAGTTCTTTTCTGTGGAAGGTGCTCTTTTCCTATAGCCCAGAAAGATTCTATTGTTGTGTTGAGGGCTTTTCACATAGGATTACACATCTTCCTTAGAGTTCATTTAGACGCTACTCTTTCTCTCTGCTAACTGCTTTAAGGGCTATTAGTTATCGAAAATGAGAGCATCCCCCATAATTTTACCACGTCAGTGTCTCTTGTTTACTCTTTGTATTAAAAGACCTACAAGCAATAGCTGTTGAAGTGAAGAAAATATTTTTGAATAATAGTATAATAGTATAGTAAATACTATAACAGATAATAGTATTATCTTCCCTAAATGTTTAAAATGGACCATGGAGACACTAGGGATATTTTTATTGTTGTTAAAAGAGGCTTGTTTCATTATTGAAGCTACGTATTATCATTAGACTTCTGCTGTGAAAGAGAATGGGAAAAGTCGAGAATAGATTCTGTTTTTAAATATGAAACTTAAATTCTGTTTAGGTATAAGGTCCTCAAAATTCTTCTCATAGTTGCAATATATGTTTTACTGAGATAACAGTCCCCATCTGGGAGATACTGAATGACTCTCCGGGACTGTCCACGTTACACAGAAGGAACTGAGAGGGCCTGCCCAGTGCTCAGATGGATGCTGTTACTGTGACAAGTTCTCATGTCATCATAGCAGGCAGAAACTGCCCCGGGCAGCGGCCGTGGCAGAGCATAAGCAGCTGTTTATAGGCTGACAACTAAAAGCTACTAACTCACATGAGTGAATCTCAGGGAACATTTTTCCCATAGTTGGGAGTGGGGTGCCTAACTGAACCATCAGTGTCAGCTCTGAACAGTGAGAAAAATGCTTTTCCAAGATCAAAGACAGATATTGTATTTGGAATTTGTTCAGAAAGAGTAAGTTTGCAATTACAAATATACTTTAAACTGCAGTATTTTGTTATCTGTCTTCAAAGGAGAACCGGTTGTTGATAGTTAGGCCACTTCCTGCCTTTCATCTTTTTTTCTGACTACAGACAAAAGGAAAAAAAAATGCAGCACCGTAGTAGTGGCAAGCCTTTTTTATGAGTTGTTTTAGAACATGGGCAACTGAACCAGGCATTTTAGCAAGCAAAGTTGGCTGTCATAGAAATGCTATTCTCATTTTGTGGTAGGTCACTGCAAGTGGCTTCCACATAACTTCCTGCCAAATCAGTAGCAGAGGTCAGCAGTGTAATCTGTAGAGAAACCAGAGAGTGGAAAATAAGAATTGATAAGCTTTAGGAGCCAGGAGATCATACAGACTTGACAGGAGGCTGCCAGAGTGGAGAAGCAAGTTGTAAGGAATAAGAAACTCTTCTGACAGGAGACAGTATCTGACAAGTAAAGACACTGATTTGTCAGCTTGACAGGTTCTTGTTCTTGGCGTCAGCATAAAGCTACCTTGATCCGCTTAACCAGAGGGTGTTTCATCAGGTGCTTGCTGTAAGGAATGTTGAGGGTGGTAATTTGGGGCCACATTAGGCTAGTTGCAAAGTCACACTTGAATAACCTAACCAAGAGGATTTTTCTACATGAAATTGAAGGAAAGAAAGAGAGAAAAACTCATCCGGGATTGAAAGTCATCAAAGTTTGCTGAAAATTACTTATAAAAGGTACACCATCCCCTTTCTCAGCCTTCATTTGTCTTCATCAGCTCTCGCCGGTGAGGCATCTCTAAGAGGATAATGCAGGTTATCCTGCCATGAGTAATGGACCCTGGTTTCCACTTTTCTGATTGCCCACTATCTTCTGTAAATAATGCCTTACAGAAATTCTCCCTGTGTCCTAGAGCATTTTGACTAATGTTCTGTTTGGGGCAAAAGTCCCAGTAACCACAGAATCCTTCATCAACTTTTCTGATTTTTGTCTTTATTGATTTTCAGTTAAAACTCTCAATGTAGGTTTTTGCTCTCCTACGTTTTGTGGCCACAGGTTTTTTGTTGATATATACTTTTTCTTTGAGATATTTTATTCTTTCAAATAGCAAGGAATCTGGAGAATTGTAAATTGGCTTCGAAATAGATCATTTCGTGCCTGCTCCATTCTGCAGTGACTTCTCTCATTAGGATAATGGAATAAAATTACCCTTTAGAAGCTTTTCCTGTGTTGATCCAGTTCGTTTCAGAGGCTGAAAGGGGAAGAGAAAAAGAAACCAAGAGTTCTTTCTGTTATCTTACTGTAAATAAATCTGGCAACTTTGAATTTTAAAAATAGCATTTTACCCATTTGTCTTACTAATAATACAACTTCAAAGCAATCTCAAGTGTGTAATTTAGTAAAAGAAAGCAAATAATAACCATTTGCTCAAAATGAACCCAAACTTTATACCACCTCAGGATAAGAAGATTTAGTTTTAAACTAAACCTCTTGTAGGCTGTGTTTTATAGATGTTTAAATTGATGGGGTTGGACTCTGATTTCTAAGGTCCCTTTCGATTCTGACATTTTTTTAGCAGTTTTATTAGCAAATCCAAATTTCTATCTCAATAGAATCCAATATCTACAGATAAGCATGAGAAAACTTCTGGTGTGCCTCTCCGTTTTAGCAATTGTGGAGTCCAATTTTAATATGACAATAACTGTCCATGCTGGGATTTTTTTGGTTTGTTGGTTTGTTTGTCTTTCCCTTTTTAATGTGTTCAGTAGAATTCTATCTTATTTGGTGTTTGGCACCTGGTGAATAATTTCTGACTGCAGTATGTTTAGGGAGCGTTCCAAATAGGGCTTGGGAACTATAGTTACGGAATTTTAAAAGCTAGTGGTAGTGGCTCCGATCCTGTTATGTTTATGAATGAAGTAGTTATAGCCCCTGCACCTCCCACCTACCCCCTAAACACGCTTTGCTCTATCCCACCCAGTATGTGCGATCTGCAGGAATAGAGGAGAAATTGGGATTATGGTTCCATCTGCGTAGCTATTTGGTAGCAATGATGCCTTTTCGATGATTCTCAGAATTTGTGAAAGTTGGTATAACATGGACTCCAGGATATTTGGGAAATATTAAATAAAGTAAATCTTAGTTGTGAAATACTTAGTAAACCAAAGAGTGGGAAAAAAATCACCCAACAAAATATTTAGCCGGATTCTGTCTGTTAATATTTCCTTGTTATATAAATAAAGTCATTAAATGAACTCAAGGATATTTAATAATATGACCCTTGTAAACTACCAGGGTAAGGCAGTGATTTAATTGTAGTTGAGCCTCATAATGCTAATTAAAGTGAAGTTAAACTATTCTGAGTCAATTTAGCAGTACATGGTGCGTGTCGCTTGGAAAAGAAAATCACGAGTTAGAACTGACAAAGGTAATCATCCTGTATTTTACTTCTGAGTCCCTTGATCTTCAGAGGACTTAATGGGAACCATTTTAGTGTAACCCAATTTTTAAAAAAATATTATAACAAATGCAGCGTTTACTGTTTTCCCGAATGCTTCTAGAGCCACCTCCATGTGGAACTAGGTATTGAACAGCAGTGTCTTATGGCAGCTGGACCACTTGGGTCCAAATCCTGGTGTCCAAATGCAGTGTATTGACTTCCTCGCTGCATTACCCTGGGCGAGTTCCCCTCCAGCCTCAGCTTTCTTCTCTGTAAAGTGTGGATAATCCTGGTTGCTACTCCATAGAGTTGTTTTGAGGATTGAATGAATTAATGATTGTAGTTAAAATAGTGCCCTGGTGTATGATTATGTCCAGAAAGAAAAAAATAAAAGGAATAGTTGGCCCCGTTATTCTCTGTGCTTTGTTATTCATGAAAATTCTATTTTTAGTTTTACACTACGTCTTCCCTTATTTACAGTAAAAATGTAGTTTACTAAAGTGAAAGTGTTAATATTTCTGGAAAGGAAGTATCATTGTTTTTATAACGTAGCATTCTTTTTGACTTTGTAAATCCTAAATATGAGGTGTAACATATTGAAATGGATATATTACAACTGGATTTCTAATACTATAAACCTGTGGTAATTTTTAGGTGGAAAATGTTTTCAAGTGTTCTTGAAGATAGGTGTTGAAAGACTAGTGCCCCCAGTGGTTGCCTGGACTTGGCACAGGTGATAATTTAGCATTTTCAGTTGTCAAGGACAGACTCTTTGTCTATATTCATGGACGGGGCTCTTGTAATTCCTCATTAATCTTTCCGTCGTCAGAGGAGCTCTTCAGTCTTCCCGCAGGTTCCCCTCTTGGCATGTAAATGGTTTGGATTGATGTGAGAAGGCCCAGGATTTAAAGGCCTAGATTTGGGCACATTTATTAGCTGTCTGAGCTGCATATTGTGGTGGTCAAATTTTCCAGTGTCAGAGGCAGAGATTTGCTACAGATGTGGCTTGTGTGATTTTTAGTAAATGCAAAAGTAGGGCAGAGGTGGTTTAATCCTAACCAACCTATGAGCGCTCTGAAATTCTTCTCTCTGAAAGTTTGACATCTCCATATTCCAGCATACACTGAATTACTTATAAAGTAAAAAAATTATTTAGAGTCTCCATGGCTTTGCTTTGTAGCTACTAGAAACAGACCTTTTCTTTTAAGGGGGAGAAAAATGCTTTCCCATGTACTCTGTAGAAAGATGTTGGGAAGTCTTATTTAAATGTTGGAAAAGTTATTTTTCCTTAATATAGAATTCTAAGAAAGAACATGGAAAGTGTTGAAAATGTCAGTAATTAATAAGCAACTTGATAAAGATATACAAAATGCAATATTGTGTATCCAATTTCCAAACTGTAGAATCCAGTGTTAATTAATGGTGGGAGAGGGTTGGCATAAACTGTGAGATACACAAACAATGTGAGACAAATCGACAAAACAGCTGTTGAAATTTTTTTAAGACCCATCTATACAGGTAAGAAACTGTCATCATTGTAAAGGCTGTGTGAGGGGCTGTGAAAGCTGACTTATTCTGTCTTTATCTTCCTGGTGGGGGGTAAGAGAGGAGAACGGAGGCCTAGGTGCGAAGAAAAGGGAACTCTGCAGTACAGCCTGGAGGTGAAGATCACAGCGGAGATTGGTAATAATGGGCCTTCAAGGTCGTCTAGACCAGCCTTCCAATGCTTGAGGGCCTTCCACAGTTTTTCTGTTTCATCGACTGCTGCTTTTGTCCTTGAACAGGCCTGGTATTGTGTCTTTCTCTTTTTTGAGGCAAAAACCAGGCCTAGAAGTTGGGCATCCTTGCTCTCACAATCTGTTACTGTTATGGGTCTTATAGTTCCCTGCTTCTCCCTATGCAAAAAAGAACTCTACAAGCAAGAGAAACGAGTGTGAGAAGCACAAAAATGTTACTACACTTTACACCTGTTCTTGGATCGGCTGTAACCATTTTTATGTGAACGTCAACAAAATTCCAATTCTGTTCTCCCTTAAGCATTCCTTTCCGTTAATTCCCAACCAGTTCCTCTTAAGGCAAGCCTGAAGTTTCAGGAATGGCCAGCCACCTGACTTCCTTCCAGCTACCTTGTCCCATGGAAAGTTGCAGACCCTACCCCAGTCTTAAATAGCACAGCAAGGATCTGAATAGTTCTTTTCTGGATTTTTTCAAAGGGCTATTATTGCTGATGCAAAATATGCAAAAATTCCCTGGAGTAAGGGAATCTAGCTCAGAGTTGGCAAAGTTTGCAGGGGCAGGAAGCTCCCACAACCTGGAGTTCACCCCTGGCTGTGTCGTCGGTAATGTGGGTGAGTTTAGCCACAGTTAAAGGGTTAGCAGTAGGACAAATTGAGGTCATCAAAGTGAATTTTCTGAATTCTCTAATGGCTTTTGTAATTGCCAAGTATCTGGCTGCCGAGAATGTCTTATTATTATATGCTATCTATTCCCTGATGATTTGGACCACATTTGTTGCACTCTATTACATGCTGTCTAGTTCCCAAATTGTTTCATTATTATATAGATCTTCTCTTACCAAGAAGTCCTTTACTGGTCCAACTCATCTTTTATAATCAGTGTCATCTCAATGCTAATCCATTAATAGGGCCTCAAGAGGCTGATTTGGGATCAGGAGGCCTCCCTGGAGGGCCTGGAGAGGCACCGTAGGAGGAATTTTCCCACCTCTCAAGTACAGATTGGGTAGTCATCAATCCAGACAGCTGAGAGAACTCAGCAAGCAGAATTCTTTGACTCCTCAATGAGCCTTCCCTTCCAATTTGAGAAATGCTATAATGTGATGTAAGTAGTGTGTCTGACATTTGCTGTTATATTGTGATTTTTGATACACAGTAGACAGTGACAAGTTTTATTTATTTTTTTCCTAAAATCAGGGTGCTCAAGCATACTTTATTTACTCCAGTTGGTTCTTTTTCAAATTTTCACCCAAATTTACTTTTATTCTCAAACAGTATATTATTACATATTTTAAAATCCAGTAAAGACTTGGGCATATGTGAGGACCTTTCTTTTTGCATTAAGCATGTTCAGAATTTTTGCTTGTGCTTAAAAATATTTGTAACAACCCTAGGAGTTTGTGTGCTGCTCCGGGATTATATGGCAGACTTGTAGGGCCCTTCCCTTGCATGTTGTGGTGCTTGTGGAAATGACAGGCTTTCGGGATACCTGTTCAACTGTAACCTGCCTGTTGTGTTCAGGGCAGAATGCTGAACATAGTTGAGAAATCATGTTGTTTGTTCCACCCCTGCCTCTCAGAATAATTAGCTAGGATGCATGTGCTCTCCATCAATAAAGCATATTTGTTTTGAAAGACACAGCACTCATGGGCTGTCAGTCATAATGACTTCTGAGAGCACTTTAGGAGCTGCGACATCAATATTTACAAAATGCAAAGTGAAGACAAGTAGACTGAGTCACAGATACACGTGCTTTCTTGTTCCTCATTCCCTCCCTCCCCCAGCGTACGTAGTGTGGCTAAGCCTATATGCAGGACTGTTTGGAAATATGAACGGAAATTTGGGATTCCTCTGGCTAAAGTAAATACTGAGGGACTAATTAAATGCTAAAAAGGTTTGTAAAATGGAATTACTTTCCCTTCCGAAATAAATGTATTGATTAAAAACTAAAATCAATGATACGGTTAGATGGAAGAAAGTACGTGTGTTTTGCAGTTAAAGCCCAGAACCTTTAGGCTGTGTCTCTGGTTTGCCCCTTTTTCTTATTAGAAAATATGTTTAGAACTTATTAATGAAATGTACTCCAATTCCATATTATAAAGTGCTTTATTATAAAAGTCAAAACAGAATTTCTTGGCTATGTCAGCAAAACAACTTCCATCTTTGAAAAAGAAAGTGGAAGAAACACTGCTGTGGGCAGTGGGTAGTGCCACAGCCCCTGTTGCTGGTGGTCTGTTCTGCCACTAGCTCTGGTGGCCTTGGCAGATCACTGTGTGTAGGTGAGAGCACTCCCGCTGGCCCTCTCTCCGTGATAACGTGTAACATGGAAAGACTAGATTAGATATGTGCTGCAAAACCCTGTGGAGACTCCAGACAGAAAGGAACTGGATTAATGAGACCTGGTCTCTGTAGAGTTAAGAATCTTGCTTAGGGGAAAAATGACACTAAATTTGAAAATTCCTGGGTTTAACTTCATGCTTGGATGATTGCTTCTCCCACAATCAGCTAACGCCATACCTAAATGCTGTGGAAGAGCTTGCTAAGTGATTTTTCAGGTTTATATGGTTTATAATTCTTTGTAGAGGAGCTTCTGTTTTGTTTATACTCTGAAGCATTGCCTTTGTATTTAAATAGGATGCTAGAAGATGAACATTCAGCCACCAGAGGGAGCAGATTGTGCGAATTAGGCTATAAGAAAAATACTCCAAGATGCCTCAGTCAGCATGTGTCTTGTGCGTGATGCCCATTCTCATGCTGCACACTGAGAGAAAAATGAGAGGAAGGAGGAATGAGCTTAGGTCATACTGAAACATCTAACTCTTTTATTCTCACTTTGGTAGTTTTTGAAAAGGAAAAAAGGCAGGCAGATGATATACAAATAGCAACTTTTTTTTTTCTGTGAAGTGAAGAACTTTTGAAAACAAATGCCATAAATGTAATACATTTGGAAGAAAAAAACAAGCTTTCAGTATTGGTACTGAGGGTAGAGTGCATTCATTACAAACACCTGAAAGGAGTATGGGAGGAGTGGGTAACGTTCCCAGCGGGGCACTGTATCGCTCCGAATCAGCAAATGAGCACTTACCTTTTGTATCGTGTCTGTGAAGTCAGAAAACTGGGGTATATTTAAGAAAAAAATTTCACCAAGTGTGAAGCCAAGTATGAAATAAATGGTTTTCTGCTTAAGTCTAGTTAAACAGAAAATACAAATGTATCATAGCTCCCTGTGCATTCTGATGAATGTCTTTGGCAAATGTACAGTCTGATATAAAATCATTAAATTCATGCATTTTCAAGCACTTTATTAAAAACATATTAAAGGCGTTCTAAGCATTTGGGAGTATAAAGATAAGCAACGTTCTACATTCTTGTGATATATAATCTAGTAAATGATGAGTTAACTCAATTCTAGTGTGCCAAAATGTGTAAAGCAGGTGGGCATTGCAGAAGCTAGAATAAGCTAGTTCAATAACTATACTAAAATAAATATCTATTCTTTTTTACTTTAAGGAAAAATTAAATTTTTTTTTATAACCATTAAGACTGAGAGGTTTTGCTTTATGAAGTGAATTAAATTTAACTGTAACTTAAATTATCTGCAGGGCCAGCCCCGTGGCCGAGTGGTTAAGTTCGTGTGCTCTGCTGCGGCAGCCCAGGGTTTCGCTGGTTCGGATCCTGGGTGTGGACATGGCACTGCTCGTCAGACCACATTGAGGCAGTGTCCCACATGCCACAACTAGAAGGACCTGCAACTAAGATATACAACGATGTACCGGGGGTGTTTGGGGAGATAAAGCAGAAAAAAAAAAAGAAGAGTGGTAAGAGTTGTTAGCTCAGGTGCCAATCTTTAAAAAAAAAAAAATTATTTGCCATTTGTTAGAGTAAATAACAGTAGCTTAGGAAGAAGAGATTCCAACTGGAGAAATAATATATAGTTGATTCTTAACTGAAGCATTGTTTGTTTCTTTTTTTTTTTGCTGAGAAAGATTCTCCCTGAGCTAACGCCCATGTCAATCTTCCTCTTTTTTTGTATGTGAGCCACCACCATAGCGTGGCCACTGACAGACAAGTGGTGCAGGTCCACACCTGGGAACTGAACCTGGGCCGCTGAAGTGTAGCATGCTGAACTTAACCACTAGGCCACCAGCGCTCACCCTGTTTTTTTTCCCTTGAGTTATAGTGAGAGATCAGGATGATGGATATCTAGATCTCTTTATTATTTTTAAACTTAAACCTAAGTCTTATAAACAAAAAAATGATTGCTTTAAACTTCGGCCATTTTAGATGAAATTTAATATGTATACTTTTTAAGAACATGTGTGATCACCCTTAAAATTTAAAGGACCATGTGTTAACTGGTGCGCAGAAGATTAAAGAATCATGTTTGGTGATGGGTACAGAAGAAAAGGGAATGGATAATTACTTCTCCTGTGAGGTTGGAATTATTTGATGAGTCAGTCCTTCTTTTATCAAATCTGCTGCATAGGAACCATTTCCACATAAGTAAAACTGCCTGGTGTTTTAGTTTGATAGTTTGAGTAGGTGCTAGGAATTTCCTCCGAGAGCGGGAAGAAAGGACAGGGCATGGTGAGGATGGAGTAGAAAAGAAGCAGTGGCCGATGAGGAGCAGGAATGAAAGGGCCAGGACTGGATGCGGGGGTCAGGCCTGGCGCCCCTTCATGCAACAAGCCTCTGCCCACAGCCTGCCTGCCTCTGGGTCAGGCCCTGGATACACCATGGTGAACGTCACGCAGCCCTTGTTCTCTGTCACAGTCCAGTGGGGTGTAAAGAAGGAAACCGACCATTTCGTCGTGGGCTGTTGAGTGTAGGGTGCTGTGGGGACACTTAGAAAGCACCTCTCAGATTAGAAAGGGCCAAGTGAAGCTCAAGGTGAGACCCAAGCTAAGCCCTGAACTGGGATGAGCATTCCACTGCAAGGAGACTGGTGCAGACGCCAGAGGCAGGAGTGCAGGGCAAGCTCCCGGTGATGGCGCATCGCTCTGTGCGGCTAGGGCTTTGAGAGTGAGAATGGAGCAAAGAAACGTGAGCCATAAAAGCAAGCAGGAGCCAAGTCGGAAGGAGGGTTGTGTGTTGTGTGAAGGAAGGATTTTGCACTTTTTCCTGAGTTCATTGAGGGACTATTTAAAGAGGTTCATGCGAGAGAAGGATATGAGCAGATATCTGTAGTGTGGAGCATTGAAATCACTACAGCCAAAGGTCAGAAGACCAGACTGTGAACCAGCATGGTGGGGATGGAGAGGAGGGGACCTTATGTATGAGGTGGGGGGGACAGAACTTGGAGAGAGATTAGATATCAGGGCAAGAAGCCAGTTGCAATGGTTTGAATTTATGATGAGAAAGTAGAAGAGATACGTCTATGCTTTCCAGCGGTTGATGTGAAGGGAAGGAATGCCCAGTTCCTATGCACCCGCTCTGGCATCCTCCCCAGGGTTATGGAGGAGGCAGCGGCCTGGCCCAGACAAGGTATTTTTTCTAAGAGACTAGAAATGAAAGATGTAAGTGTGAATCATCGTGAGGTGGAGAAGCCAGAGCCTGTGGCGCGGTTGGAATGAGTCGTGAATGCTTTCTAGGAAATTAATCCTGGGGTTTAGAACCAAGATGATTAGGAACCAAGTCAGTAAGTGAAGTGCAGGTGGAGTCTCTGAGCAGTGAGAGGACCAGGCAGGCCAGTTCTCAGCTGCTAGCTGCATAGCTTGGGGTGAGGCAGTCTCCCAGCTTGATGGCTGGAGGCCAGTTTGTACGATAAAAAAGGCTAGCTAAAGGAGGAACGGGGATTCAGAGAGGCCTTTGGAGTTGAGATTGTGGAGAGACTGAAGGAGAAGGTGTTAACTGGAAGGAACTATTGACACTTCGTCAAAGAAAGAAACTGAAAGACCAGTGGCCCAGGGTAGCGGGAAAGGAGGTGAAAAGCACAGATTGGGAGTGAGGAAGAGGAGTTGACCTTGAATCTCTGCCTTTGAGAGAAGATGGAAGAAGAAAGGAAACTAGTTTGGCAGTTGGTCGACAAGGGTGGGACTTTGGGGGAGTTCACATGTGGAGACCTTCCTGTGACCCAGGCGGCAAAGGCGTTTTCTTGGAGGGGCTGGGATGGTGCTGGGAAGGGCAGCGTGGAGGGGAAGGGACTGAAAGCTCAGGCTCTGGGAACAGGAGACCCCAGTTTGAATTCTGGTTCCTCCACATGCTGGCAGCGTGGCCTGGGACATGTTGCTTAAGCTTCGCCGTTCTCATTGCTGTGTGTATAAGATGTGATCAGGACAGTACCTTTCTCCAGGAGTCGTATCAGCATTAAAGAAATTAATTCCTGTAAAGGGGGTAGCATGTAGAAGCAGTTCAGGAAAGTTTGTTATTATTAGGAGACAATATTAGATAATGTTCAAAACCAGACTCTGAAGCCAGCCCTCTTGAGTTCAAATACTGGCTCCACCGTTCGTGTGCTGGCTCTGTGACCTTGGACTTGATATGATGTACAGACAGGCATGGCTCACCAGGTGATCAGTAAAGAGATGTTCAACTGCATCGACAGTAAGTGAGGAGATTCCATGAGCTTGTCTTCTTGGGCTTCAACTTCTTGCCAATGTGTTATGTCCTACACATGTGACAAATGCATGTAGTAAAAACCTTTGTTAATTTAGAAACTGAAAGAGGCAAACTCTGTGTTTTCTGTGCCTCAGTTTTCTCATCTGTAAAAAGGAGATGATAATGGTACCCACCTCTTAGGCTTGTTGTGAGTTAAGAAGCTCTTAGGTTCTGATACATAGGAAGCGATATATAAATACATATACATATATATATGCATTATATAGCATTATTTCATATTATATATATGTATCATTACTTGTTATCCTCACTCACCATCTTCAGTAGGCATTGAGGAGAAACTGAGACCTTATAATGGGCACTGTGGGGTGGAGTGAGACTGAATAAGACAAGTGGAAGGATTGCTGACGAGCACTGACAACCGGCCTGAGACTGGAAGCTTTTGTAGTGGGATCAGAGCACGGGAGCAGCCAGCAACCTGGGGATAGACCCAGAGAGGAAGAATGGTTGGAGGAGTTCCGAGTTGGGATTTATTAGCAAACCAATTATGAAAGGAAAGGAGAGCCAGTGAGCTGAAGGTACTAGGATATTCTATTTGGGGAGAATAGTGAGAGTCATCATCAAATAAGCGGAGAAGGGAATAAAGCTACTAGAACATGCTTTTTGACTAGTTCTGACAGCTGATTGGAGGTGACTTAGGTTTTACTGTATTTATTACTTTGCCTTGTCAGCTCGCCTGTTTCCATTCTCCCCCCGCCCCTCCTGAACAGCCATTCCTGGGTTCTTAGTTTTCCTTCTCTGCTAATTTTCTTTTCAAGCTTTATATCTCTTCTGCCTTCTAGCAAAACAACATATAGCATAATAAGGAAGCAGAGAAGTACTGTATCTGTGTTCAATTCCTCACATATTCTCTGAGCTTCTACTTCCTGTCCAGCTTGGGGATGTGTGCTCTGACAGATCCAGAAAAAAGCATCTGGCATGTTCATACCCCAGGGCTCTCTGTGGGAGGAATCCTCATGAAATCATTATATATACATTGTACAGAAAAATGATAATTGTTAGACAGTAGTCCCCCTTTATCCTCAGGGAATCTGTTTGTAAGACCCCAGTGGATGCCTGAAACCGCAGATAGTACAGAACCCTATATATACTATGTTTTTCCTAAACATACAGGCCTTTGATAAAGTTTCATTTATAAATTAGGCACAGTAAGAGATTAACAACAATAACTAATAATAAAATAGAACAATTATAACAATATAATAAAAGTTACCATAGATCTTAGCAAACTCAGTATATGATTTTTTCTTTCCTAAGTCAAGAAATTGCACCTTTTCACTTAAAAGAAGTGCTGTATGGCTTCTCTTTGGCACATACAAATTGCCAGCATCACTGCTCTTGCACTTTGGGGCCATTATGAAATAAAATAAGCGTGACTTGAACACAAGCACTGTGATACCACGACAGTCGATCTGATGACCCAGACTGCTACTAAGTGACTAATGGGCAGGTGGCCTCTACAGTGTGCATCCGCTGGACAAAGGGCTGAGTCATGTCCCAGGCGAGACTGAACAGAATCGCTTGAGGTTTCATCACACTACTCTGAATGGCAGCCAACTTAAAATTTACGAATTATTTATTTCTGAAATTTTTTCCATTTCATATCTTTGGACCACCGTTGACCATGGGTAACAAGTGAAACCACAGAGAGAGAGGGACCACCGTACAACCAAGTGTCAAAAGTAAGGCACAGCCATTAAACGTGGGTGGTCCAAAAAACGTGCTCGGGAAGGAGAGAGACATGAGCTGGGGTGTATGAAGACTGCTTTTTGGAAATGGGAATTAAGACGGGCTTGCATAGGAAGTGTGAACGGGGGTGCAGGGTATGGTGTGCAGGCCTGGGAGCGCAGAGGACGGACAGTGCAGAAGCAAAGGGCAAGTGTGGCGGACAGGACGGACACTAGCCTTAGCAGGGGAGCAGAGGTGGATGGTGAGTTGAGTGGGAGGTGAGGCTGGACACTGAACTGCCACAGTACGTAGCTTGCCAGGTGATCAATAAATACGTGTTCAGCTACGTTGAGAATAATGAGGAAGAGACTCCCATGAACTTGTCGTCTTGTGCTTCAGATGCTTCCCAGTGTGACAGTCATATCCTAACATGAAGTAAATGCATATAAAAAATTTTGTTGATTTAGAAACTAAAAGAGGTAAATGTGTTATGCTAGGCCAGTTAAAGAATAGGCATTTGGTGACTTTCTGGTTAAGAATGTAAACACCACCATAAAATTATAGGAAAACAGGAGTTGGGCTTTTGGCAGGGTATGATGGGGGACATGTCCTAGCCTGTGATGAATTCTCTATATAAGTAGCTTTTCCTCCTTAAGCCACTGCTTTCCGTGCCTTTCTCTCGTTCAAGATAGCTGTTGTCTCTATCTTAGCGTGGAGGCAGCGTGCATTTTGAGAACCATGTTAAGCTCTCCCAAGGCTAAATGTCATGGGGTCTAAGGTTTAGAGATCTTAAAATACATATTCCTTCATGAAGAAAGGGCACAGGGACCAGAACTGCCAGCACAGCTAAGGCCTTCTTTGAATAGTGCGTGCCTTCTTAGTATTCACGAGAGCATGTAGACAACATCTTGACGGAGTTAAAGCTTCAACGTGAAGAGCTGCTCCTTTTCAATAAGGATGCGTTTAAAGACGCTCTGCGTGAATAGAGTGACTGAATTGCTTCTGAAGCGAGAGTATGACTTTATTGAATGAGATATTTTTCATTTAATCTGTCTGCAGTTTGGAATTGTCATTAGAATCGCAATAAATAATAATGATTAGCACTTGTAGGGCTTTTATCTTCAAGGAGTTTTAGAGTTAACCTAATTTAATTGTCGCTTGGAGTCATCAGAGACGTGGGCTTGCTTTTCTGCCATGAAACCCTGAAAATGTTCACTTTCCAGCCCTCAGTGCTCCTTTTTGGTGTTTCCATGGTCCGTGAGCTCCTGGTTCTGTGGGAGATGCCAGGGGAGCTGACAGAGGGAAAGGCTTTCTCTTAGAATGCCTTGTCCTTGGGAGGCGTCCCGGCTCTTGAGTTAGGCTTCCTGGATCTGGTGCCTGCTCTTCTGCTGCTAGCTGCGTGACCCTGGGCAAGTACTTAGCCCTCAGCATCTTCAGCTGGGGTTCATAGTGGTGCCTACCTCGGAGGGTTCTTTTGAGGATTAGGTGGGATAATGAAGTAGGCGTTGAATAAAGATTAGCTGCATATTAGTATTGTTTTGAAAATTCTTATTAGGAACATGTCATTCTGGGACATTGTATGTAGTTAAGTATTAGGTAAGGAAATTATAAGCCAGTAAGTACTTTTTTGGGGGACTGCTGTGCCCCAGGCTCAGGGCTGGGCGCCGGGACAGAAAAGGAAGGAATCATAGCACCTCCCCTGTGGAAGTTCACAGCTCGTGGGGGTGGGGGTGGGGAGGGCAGAGAGAAAACTAACTGGAAGACACTATGTTGAGTGCTTGACCTAGCAAGGTGGAGTTTGATCAAAGCTCAGGAGCAAAGAGTGACTATTTTGACGTAAGGTTTTCACAGAGCTTTAGAGGGAAGGGATATGTGAGCGGGCCTTGGAGGAGGAGAACTTTGATGGAAAATGGGAGAATCTGTGGGAGAGCAAGGCCTCGGAGTGGGTGTTTGCCAGCTCCCGTGGGAGCAGGACCCCCTGAAGGATCGAAAGCCAGGAGTGTCTTGAAAGCTGCAGGCCTCCCTTGGAAGATTTTAAGCAGGTCAGCCTGATCTGTGGAAGCTCTAGAACCACCGCTGTCACCCTTCCTCGGGGCTGGTTTTTCCTCTTCTCTGTAGCCTGGAGAAAGCTGTGCGGCCTTGCAGTCTTCGCTGGACCCCGGAGACGCCTTCCCCATGGTTGGAATGTGAGGTTGTCTAAAATGAGATTTCGCAGGCCTCCCTTACCTTCCTCTGTTTCGCTGGGTCTGAATTTCCATGAAGATGATTTGAATGGGATTTTATTGGACAGTTAGGGAACAGAGTAAACTCTAAAATACCCCTGTGACACAGTGAGATTCACAGAGTTTCAAAGACTGAAGTGGACTGATTGCCTAAGTTGTAAGACAAGATGGCAGAAAGACTGAGAGGATCTTAGTCACAAAATGTGTGACTGTGTCAAGGCTCTGTTTCTGACTGTCTCTCACTCAGACAGAGGAGAGGAAACTTTCCATCTCTCATTTTCAATCTCTGAGGCTGGAGATGGTATCCGCTGGCGAGCATGTGGACTGCCGTTCATGGGAGACGTCTTTGCTCTCCCTTGAGCAGCCCCTTAGGCTGAGTTGAAGTGAGCACGTGCTGCCCGTTCAGCCCACGCTCCCCTGGGAAAGGGGGAGGCTTGACGAACGTCCAGGGAGGCCTTCTAGGAGCCAGGCTCTGTGCTGGGTGTGTCACTGTTCTCACCGTAGAGCTCTTACTACTCAGCTTTAACAAACGAGGAAAGATGAGCAAGATTAATAGTTTTATAGCAAGTAGTTAGTGGTAGAGGCGGGATTCTAACGGAGACCTGTCAGGCTCTAGTGTCCATTTTTTTTCTTTTGTTAAATGTGGTATTTTCTTTGTACTGTTTCTTCTATGGTATTTCTTCTTTAAATTTTTCATGAAGTTTGACCTCAGTAGTGGTCTTCATGAGTGGGCTTGCTGCATTTGAAGAATACAACTTAATGAAGTTTTTCCTAATTTATCACCAAGTTGGCTTATGTTTAGTTCAGTAGCAATGAGTATCTAATTATCCCTCATCCTGGCATAGAAAAGGGCATGCCTGGATTGGTTTGTTTTTACGAGATAAATGAATATTCAGCATTTTGGACAGGGACCTTCAGCTTCCATCATTTGACAATCTCAGCTGCATAATTTTGATGATATGGAGTCTTTCAAGGAGAGTCCACTGATGGTTAAATAACCTGATTTCAGTTCTGTAACGCAGGAGGAAGACTGACCCCTTTTGAATAAAGTCCACCAATTGCTTCATTTATTGCATATAGATTTTTCACTTAATTTGCTCTTGTTCAAGAACAAGAAGCCAAACTTTATAACGTGTGGGGTTTTTAGTGGCAAAATAATTACAAGGGTAGGCCTCTGTTACACTCAAAAATTAACAATTTTTCCTCCTCCTCATTGTTGAAACAAGATGAGTGATAAGGTTAAGTTTCAAAATTCTGCCTGCTTTGTCTTGTCCTTCCCACCTTTTCATCATCTTTTCTTTCGTTCTTCTCTCTGGGTTTCTCATTCCCTTTTTTTTTTTTTTGAGGAAGATTAGCCCTGAGCTAACTACTGCCAGTCCTCCTCTTTTTTGCTGAAGAAGCCTGGCCTTGAGCTAACATTCATGCCCATCTTCCTCTACTTTATACATGGGACGCCTACCACAGCGTGGGTTTTGCCAAGCAGTGCCGTGTCCGCACCTGGGATCTGAACTAGCGAACCCTGGGCCGCCGAGACGTGGAACGTGCGAACTTAACCACTGCGCCACTGGGCCAGCCCCTCTCATTCCTTCTGAATGATAATCAGCAGCGTCATTTCCCCTGCTCTTGCCTTCTTTCAACAGTTCAAACATAGATCCATAGGGAATGAAAAAGTAGTTAGATTACCATAAATTATTAAAGCATCCGGTGTATAGTTTGAGGTATTTCATAGTCATTAGAGCAGTTGCACTTTTCTTGACTCTTTTGTCCACAGTAGACTACCTCCAATTCACTTAGCATTTGTTCATCTTTTGCTCATGCTGAAAGTACTTATTTTGCTCCTGTGTTGTGCCAGGGGTGATCAGCCTTACTTCTCCCATGGCCCAGGTGGCTGGTAGGTTCTCACACACCACACTCCTCATGTCAGAGTTGTACATAGTTTTCAACCCCTTTTGTTTCCCACGTGGGAAAAAAATATCTGAATTCAGGGGAATATGAGGATGGGAGTTAATTGTAAAGCCATTCTAGTAAATAAAAATAGTGAATTATCACCATAATTTAGCACGGGGGTGTTCATATGATTGCTTACGACAACTCCCACAGCTGACTGACCTTGATGTTCTGGTGAGCCCAGATGCTTCTGAGCACCTAAAGATAAAGTCTCAAATTATCAAGAAAAAGACCGAGTGCTGGAGGGAGGATGTACCCAAATGTAATTGAAGGGAAGATGTGGTGAGCGTCATTAGCAATACAGAGACTTTCTAGTGTATTTCTGGGGGAGGAGAGACTAATTTTAGGAGTATCAGAAAAGACGTATATAGTGTCTTAAGTGGCATGTCAGCTCCATGGAAAGAATTGGAACAGTTGTCGGGGTGGCGGATGAAGGTGATTATTTTGAACCCAAAAGCCACATTTACCATCTATTGATTTGATTCTTGATATTCTGTGTTTCAATATTGAAATTATACATACATACGCAAAGACATATACTTAAACACATTCACACATGATTAAGGAGCATAATCAAAGTCCTTGAGCCTAAATGATACATTTTTGTCTAGGCACTGGCCATCACTTTGACCTCTCCAGTTGATAACAGCTGCCTGACTTATAGTTTCTCATCGATTTCTTTTGCTATTTAAAAAATGTGTTAGAAAACATTGGGCCCCAGTATGAGTTTAATTAGCACTCACGCAGCTCCTCCTGAAGTGATTAATAAGCCACAAATAGAACCGTTTCCTCTTTTCTCCATTTAGCATTGGTATTTTTGGAAATTGGGTTGCCTGTGCCAAGTTTTATTTGTAGATAGAATGGGAATTGTTAAATGGCCTATCAGTTCACAAGAAATCTTTGTTCCTTTATTAAGAGCACACCAGGTAACTAATTCCATTTAGAGTTTTCAATAACAACTTCCACTCTTGAGGCAGCCACGTGAACCATGTAATTGCTTCAGATATTCAGCAGAAGTTTCTTGCTAAGAAAACCACAGGAATGTTTTTTTCTCCCCCGTTCCGTTTTTTGATTAGACAAGGCTTTTAATAAATTAATGATGATTTTAATCAAAATGAAGATATAAAAATAATCTTTATTAAAATTAAGATTTTATTGCAGCACAAGAAATCTGAATGTCCATCAATAGTGAAATGATTGAATAAATTGTGATATATTATTTTGAAATATTACATATTTATTACAAAATGAGAACTATTAAGATGTATTGACTTAGAAGAGCATGATATATGCAACTTAAATTTTTTAAATGGCTATTTGTATTGATATATTTGGATTTTAAAAAAGGTTTAGAATGATATAGTCCCTAAGGATACTAAAATTGGTCAGAGGCTAGGTAAACAGTTAGAGGAGAGAATCCAGAAATAGATTTATACAAATGTGGACTTTAGGATATAGGATAAAAGTGACATTTCAAGGGAATGGAGAAAAGCTAGATTATTTAATAAATGATGTTGGGACAATTGGCTAGGTATTTGGAAAAAAAGAATAAGCTAGATCCCTACCTCACTCCTTTTATCAGATGAATTCCAGATGGATCAAATATTTAAATTTTTATAATAGTCATGCAAGTTCTAGAAGAAAACATTAGTGACTCTTCCTTTTTGGTTTTGAAGTGAGGAAGGCGTGACACAAAATCCAGAAGGAATTAAGGAAGAAGGATCTATTGGCCTATCCATATTGTCTTGCAGGCTTGAGAACTGGATGAACCTTGAAACTATATGTACATGGACCCTAGGTTCAGCAACATGGCATTATGAGTTTATTGGTATCACTTTGCAAGCACTTGAACCAATGCAAACTTACACTGACCAAAAAGGCCACTACTGTGTGATTGTAGCCGCATTTGTGTTTCTAATTGTCAGCATAAACCATTTAAATTGATGGCATGTAACTGTATTATTTGAATTTTTGCACAAGTATGTATAAACAATAATTTGTATATTAATGTTACTTCAGATGAACGAATGAGAAATACCAAATCAGAAAATACTGAGAGAAAGCTAAGACACTGACATGTATAGTTTACCTCTGGGCTGGGGGGGCTGGGCGTGATGGAGAAGGAAAACCTCAATTTATGCTACTTTCACCTTTGAAATATGATGAATATGTGTTGTTTTATCATTGAGAAAAACTTTTTTTTAAAGTCATGGAAAAGTAATTTAGAATTTTAGCCTTCTGTAAAAGATTTTGTCACATTCGTAGCCTGGCTGTCACTTAGCTCTTACCCGTTAGGGACAAAAAAGCCTGAGGAGCAAAGCTTTGTTCCCACATAGTGATGCGTGTGACGCGGAGAGCCAGGAAGGTGTGTGATTTGTGTGTCACAGGCGGACGCAGGGTGCCCATCCCACTCAGTGACACACAGGGTTCACGTGCTGGCTCCTTGGAGGCTGCACCCAGCTAGTTTTTGAAAAATGTGTGTCATCTTTTGAAATAGTTTTATTTTAAATCCAGAACATTTGGTTCTTACAAAATATTTATTTTCCTTAATAATATTCCAGGCTCAGATGTATCTTATTGTAGAATGCAAAATTCATATAAATTATTATACTAAACTAGGAGCCATTGGTTAGAATGTATGGAGGGCCACCTCTATGAACACCTCTGCTCCCCTGGGAGGCATCTTTCACATTCCTCAGATGGAAAACACTACCCTGGGTAAATATGAACAGATGATAGTAACTCATAGTCATCCTAACACTTATATTTGGATTTCGAGTTCTAAAGTTATGGAGTGAAAGGAAGTAGATTTCATAAAAGGCAAATTTTATTAGCTCAATTTCATTCACTAAAATGACTGTTTGATTATGTACTTAGAATTCTTACTGAATCCGGTAAATGCCTGAGCTGGTAGATACTTTAGTCATTAAGACTATAATCCAATTAAAGCCAAGGAAGCTAAATAAACTAATTTTAATCAAATATGCTTTGATTTCTCTCTGTTTCTCTCCTTTCTTTCCTTACCACAGGTCACAGTAATGAAAGGCAGTAATAGAAATAAAGATCATTCAGCAGAAGGCGAAGGGGCTGGAAAACGACCCAAACGAAAGTGTCTTCAGTGGCATCCATTGCTGGCAAAGAAACTTCTAGACTTTTCAGAAGAGGAGGAAGAGGAAGACGAAGAGGAGGATATTGATAAGGTAATTCCTCCATTTATTGTAGAAGTTTTAAGTTTATTTGAACATTCATTCTAGAAACTGCAGTGAACATATATGCTGTGAAAGAGGCGTTCCTAAAAGTCTGTATAACTTGAATCCTGTTTAACTGCGTGACTACTTAATCTACATTGTTCTTCCAAATACTGATGACTCTTATTAAAGTATCTGTACTTCCTAATAGTTTAGACTGAAACAGATCCTTCTTAAATAGTTTCTGTCAATTAACTAATGATTTGCAGGTAATGTTCAAATGCAGCGGAGATGGGGGTATTCACCTGGCACCCACCCCGTTGTTCCTGGCCTCTTCTTGCTTTGCTTCCGGCCTAGCCCTGCCAGTGTAGGGCAGTCTCAGCTGCTCAGGTCATCCTCTGTGGCCTTCGCAGCGTCTGGCTGCCTCACCCCACCACGCCTCTGAGGTCAGTCAGTCCTCCAAGCCCCCTTCTCTCATCTTATGCTTGAGTGGTGGGCTCTTGTTTAGAAAGTCACATAGCCATGCAGGTGACTTAAGAAAGCCACCCATTCCTCCAGGTCTTGGTATGACTGGTTCTTCCTCTGCATTGTTCAGATCTCAGCACAAGGACTACCCCCCTGAGGGATGAGACCTCATCATCTTAGTGTCCCTCCCACCCGACTCCTTCCATGTCAGAGGATTTCCTTCAGGACACGTCTTACTAGTTCCTTGTGTTAGCTGTACCCTTCTTTATGTCTGTCTTTCCAGACTAGAACGTAAGCTATCAGAGCTGGGGTCTTGCCCCTCTTGTCCTCTTCTTCCTGAGAACCTAGAATGATATTAAATAGATAGATGCTCAGTGGAAGAATAGATGAGTGTATGTTTGTGTCATCACACATTTTAGAAACGTGTTTTATTTTCTCCAGGCCTTTGACATCCATCCATTGGCTTGGGTCAGCTCCCTCTTCCACTCATCTTGGCAGGAATTATAAACCTTTTTTCTCTTTCTCAGACATCTTCTCTGGATACCCTTTATGATCTCTCTCACTGTTGACCTGATGTCCTGTTTCACAGAGAAAATTGAGGCCACCATAGCTGACTCCTTCAGCTTCCTCTCCTCACCTGGGCACTGGTCTCACTTCTTACTCATCTTTTCTTCCTCCTTTCCTATTTTAGAGAAATAGGTGTTACTCCTCCAGATTGAGGAAATTTCTAAGTTGATACTTACTTGGATCTTTCTGGCACACTTGCACCTGTTGACCACTTGCCCCTTGAGGCTGCCTCCTTTTTCTGTGATAGCTCTCACTCCTTTTTCTCTGCCTACCTTCCCTACTGTACCTTCCTAGTTTCTTTCGGTTGATGCCCCTCCATCATTCTTCCTCAAATGGTGATGTTCTCTAAACCTCTTAATTTCTATTGCCCTCCTGGACTTTTTTTCCTAAACTCTGGACTTGTATTTCTGCCTATTTACTTGACATATCCACTCAGGTATCAAATCAGAATCTCAGTTCAAAATGAAGCTTTCACTTTTCTCCACCAAACCCCGTCCTCTTGCATCTTCCTTTTTCCAGTAAATGGCAAATCCAGCTTTCAGGTTGGTCAGACCCGAAACCTTGTCTATTTTCTTTTGCTCAAGTCTCACTTCCATCCATTTATCAGCAAATTTTCAGCTCTACCTTTAAAATGTGTTCTCGATTTGACCCTTTCTTAGCAACTTCATTACCACCCCATTGATCCAAGCCACCACCATTTCTAGTGCCCATGATTGTGTTCGACCTCTCCCTACATCTGCTCTTGCCCTTCTACAATCTTCTCAACAAAGCAGCCAGAGGGATCCTTTCAAAATGGAGGCCTGGTTGTGCCACTCTTCTGCTTCTCCAGGGCAGGGAATTTGCATGCTCACTGCTCTGTCTGCCTCACCTAGAACAGTGCCTGGTCCATATCAGGTGCCCGGTGAATAGTAATTGAGTGAAAGAATGAAGTCGTTGAATGCTCTTCTCTTTTCAGTCCACATTTGGTGATCTCATCCACATCCTTGGTCCTACACCCTCTTTATATTGGTCCTTCGGTTCATTATCCCAGCTGAGACTTCTCTTCTGAGAGCTGCTTCCACTCCAGCCTTCTCAATACTGATCTTCCTGTTCCCCACCAGGTCTAATTTCTCTTATTTGAGAAAAAGTATTCTCTGTTGCATATGAAGGAATCTTGCCACCAAAGCAAGAAACACTCTTCCTTTTCAACCTGTAAATCCAATCAGATACCAGTCACTCTTGGTTCTACCTCATAAATAAATATTGTCTCTGTTCTGTCTTCCTCATTCTCATTATTACTGCCTTGATTCAGCCCTGTCCCCTTTCCTGCCTGGACAACTGGAGGAAACTTGTAACTGGCTTCTCTGGTTTTTGGTTGCTGCCAGGTTTGCTGTTACACTTTCATGCTCTACACTGGTGACAGGAGTTATCTTAAAATGCAAATCTAGCAATGTCCATCCCCCTTGTCCCCGTCCCCCCCACCCCCGCCTGCTTAAAACCACTCATGACTCTCCATTGCATCCACCTGTGCTTTCCATAGCCTGGTCTGGTATTCGTGTTGATTTGTTACAGAGTATTACTTCCCCCAGGGGTGAAAGAAAAATAAGTCCAGATAGAGAGTTTTTCATTTTTATTTAATTTAATTTATTTGTTCATTTGCTTTTGGTTAGTTAATTTAATGAGATAATTATAATAGTAGATAGCAGTTAAAAACATTTTGTTTTTAATGTTCGTACTTGGCAAAATAAAAAGTTGAAGGGCCAGCTCCATGGTGTAGTGGTTGAGTTTGGTGGCGCGCTCCACTTCGATGGCCCAGGTTCATGGGTTCAGATCCTGGGCGCGGATCAACACCACTCATCAGCCACACTTTGGTGGCAAACTGCATATAAAGTAGAGGAAGACTGGTACAGATGTTCGCTCAGGGCTAATCTTCCTCAGCCGGAAAAAAAAAAAGAAAAAATTAATCTGTGTCCGTCCACCAAGGTTTTTTTTATTGGTCCATACAGTCTGAAACCACTCATTTATAGGATTAAATGTACTTTTTTTACATGGCAGAGCACATTCTTCATGAAGTGGCCCATACCTCCTTCTACGACCTCATGCCCCAGATCCTTATTCTAATCTTTTATATGTTAGTGCTATTGAACTACATGTGGATGTTTGAATAAACCATTGAGCCTTAATCCCTGTTAGTTCCCCATGTCTCCCCATTGACTACCTGACACATTTGGATTCATCTTTCGAAGAGTAGCTCAGACAACGCCTTTTCTAGGGAGACTCTTTGTGCTTCCACCCGTCCATCAGTGCTTCATTATCGTGCGGGCTCCCTGTTGCAGTCATCATACTGGTTTTTAATTTATTTGCTTATATATCTTTCTCCCCTCCCAAAACGGCGAGCTCTGTCGGCCAGGATCTTCTCTTATTTATCTTTTTCCAGCTCTTGGCTTGAGTTTTATAATTTAGTAACGGAAGCAAAAGTTATTCTTTCTAGAGGGAAAATATAATTACTTCCTCAACCTACATAATACATTTTTATGCCTGATTTTTCTGTAGCTTCTTAATCAGTTTCAGAATGCAAAAATAAATGCTCCTTGAAAATGCAAATCTTGTTAATGATTGTATACGTAATGAGGAAGAGAAATCTGTAGCCTTCACCCCCAATAATAATCCCTAAAGTATTTCTAAATCAGATAGCTGTGACTTCAAGATTGTTCTGTACTATTTGCGTTTGAAGATAATTGATGGTTAATTAAATGTATTTGCAATACTTAGTTTAAACTTAAAAGGCTTTTAAAAAGTGCCAAATTGGATTAAGCTAGTGATTTGTCCTAGAGTATCTGTCTGTAACATTTGCCCAATAAACATGATATAAAAGAACATGATTGCCTTATAGCAGAGGTTCTCAGAGTGTGATCCTCACCCCAGCAGCATCAGCATCACCTGCGCACTTGTTGGAAATACAGATTCTCAAGGCCTGCTCCAGACCTACAGAATCAGAAACTGGGAATGGGACCCAACACTCCATGTTTTAACAAGACTTCCAGGGCCTGCAGTGCCCACGCAAGTTTAAGTCCCGCCCCACTGTATAACGCAGACTAACAACTACCGCCATCCTTCTTGATTTTAACTATGAAACAAGAAATGAAAGAAATGGTTTTAGTAAGCATTCTGGACTTCTGTTCATGGTTGCACTGTTTCTGAGAAATATCATAGAATTGTATTTTAGCTGTAGAAGATATTTAACAATCCTGATATGTTCTGAGATTCTGTCATCAGAGATATGCTTTGAGCAATTTAATCTGTGGCCACGTGCAGGAAGTGTTGTAAGAGATTAAAAGCAGGAAGATGGGGCTACAGGCCAGAGTGGTGCTAGGGAAGTGGCAGTGAGAATTGCACAGATGGCATGGACAGGGTCAGAGCTTTGCAGGAGTCCTTGAAGACCATGAATTGAATGAAATGCTTAGGAAAAGGAAGGATTCAAAACTGATTTTGAAGGTATAATCCTAGGTGAGTTTATTCCTATCACCATTGCTTTTCACGAAACAGGAAAGCCTGATATTTACAGGCTTGAAAATTTACTGCATAGTTCTTCTTTCAAATAATGTTGAATGCCTGTTTTGATTTTGACAGTAGGAGGCTCCACTTTTGATATGCACAAAAACATTGAGTATAGTCTATATTAGGTTATTATCTACTTTTATGTTACACATTTTCATATTATTCGCTGTAAAAAGCACTTTCCAAAGAGGAGAAAGATGGAATATTCATGTATTTTATGTGGATATTCTTGCTAATCTTGAGACCCATATATCACAGAACGAGTTTATTCATTTATTCAACATTTAGGTAAGCACTAATGTTATACCAGGCATTGAGCTAGGCGCTGTGGTTGTAAAGGTAGATAAGAGAGCTTTTGTCCTCAAAGAGCACACTGTTTAGTGAGAGAGCAAAAAACATAAGCAATTATAACACAATGTCATATGATTTAATAGAGACATGCACAGGTTGCTATAGAAACTAAGCAGAAGAATGCATCATAAGTTGGTTACCAACCACTCACTAACAGTGGTTGATGATTTTAAGAAATCTTTTTTTTCAATTTGTAAGGTGTTGAAATGGAACTAAGAAAAAAATATAATTTGAAAACCAAGACTAATTGTTAAAGGGAAATTGTCCAAGATTTGTTAAACTTCTGGCTTTTGTTTTGGTTGGTAATAGGTTCAGCTTCTTGGGGCTGATGGCCTAGAACAAGATGTTGGTGAGACCGAAGACGATGAATCACCAGAACAGCGCGCCCGGAGGCCAATGAACGCATTCCTCTTATTTTGCAAACGCCATCGCTCCCTTGTACGTCAGGAACACCCCAGGCTTGATAACCGAGGTGCTACCAAGATCCTAGCTGATTGGTGGGCTGTTCTCGATCCAAAGGAAAAGCAAAAATACACAGACATGGCCAAGGAGGTAGGTTACAGTGACAAGGTTTGATGGTGGCTGTGAGCAACCAATCCCGTAACCCCCGGTCAGCAAGCGTGGAGAACCTGCGAAAGGTATAGAAGGGTGAAGGTGAAGCCTGAATCAAGTGCTAAGTGAAAACTTAAGAGCTTTCTTCCTATTCCTGAGTCCTGGGTGCACCTTGCAGATGCTGGTGGAGATGCCAAGGGCAATTTATTACCAAGAAGTTTTTCTCATTGTATATACTCCACTCATTGATAGAGGGGATTGATTTTTATGAATGATGATTTATTCGTTATGAATGATATATATATATATATACACACTTTATATGTATTTATATATATTTATACTTTATAATATATACTTTAATATATATATATATATATTAAAGCTTTTCTAGGGACCCAGCTTCTGCTGTCAGATAATGGCCATGGTAAAGATGACAATCTTAGGTAACTCTGATTGTAACCTGGGAAAGAGTATTGATGTGGTTTTGATGCTAAATAGCTTTGTGACCATATCCAAGTCAATCTCCCGGTCTCATCTTCTTCTTTTTTGATGTGTATTGGAATGAGGAAGTTGGACAAAGATTTATATCCCTTCCGCTCTAACACTTTTTCGTTTTATAATAAACGGTTATGAAGAGATATGCTTTGACTCGTTTCTGCTCTGTAGGTAGTGCAGCATGAATACTTAAAACCAGTAAATGAATGAATCGCACTGAAACAGGATGTGCTGTGAGCATGCCTGTCAGCGCTGTGTAGGCGTAGTTGGTGAGAAGCATTTCCATGGAGGAAGGCTATTGAGAGAGGTGGGACATTAATCAATTCCAAAATGATAGCAGTGACTGAATTTCTTCAAAAATTCTATACCAGTCTGTTTCTAAATTAATCTGAGATTAAGGTCAGTCAGTGTACATTTAAAACGTATAATGTATTTAGGAAGTAAGGGAAAAAGCAAAGTAATACCATTATGATTAAACTTGAAAAGAATAATTCTAACATTATTTCTTCAATATTAGAACGTGCAAACCATCTTACTTCATGGAAACCAAGTTTTGGTTAAGTTTGTGAAAAGATGAAGTAGCAGGGGACAAAATACAGAGTTTCAAGTGACACATTTTATTAGACATCTCAGTATGTGGAAAAGTAATTCTTTCAATTGCTCTGGTTTTATTGAGTTGTTTAACAAGCCAACATGGAACATAAAACTTCCTTATGCAATGTTCAGGGAAATTTGAATCCAGAGTAAATGATTAGCATATTTGCTATGTAATTAATGATCACATAAGGCTTCAGGAATTGGCTGTTGTTAAAATCAGGATTAGAACTATGTAGAGCATCTGGAAAATTTAAAAATCTCGGTCACCTACATGATTTTAAATGTTTCAGTAGATTTCCAGTAGCGTAACAGTAGTTAACACTCAAACTTTCCCCTTAAATAGTCTTAGATCCTTTCATAGTCATGCTTATCTGGTAAAAGAAACAATTACCTGAACCCTCAGAGGGAACTGCAATAGCTTCCTATAATTAAACACTCCAGTTTGCTTTTGGATAACATGCAGCCTGTCCCGAGTATATTGTTTGCATTTTCTTAAATACAGCTAATTTACAAACCCAACAGGTGGCCACTTTTAAGAGGAGGAAGTATTATTTTCATACAGGAAATCCCTCACTAATTACTTAATTAGGCTCACAGTATTTACCATTGTGGGGCTGTAATGAAATCTGTTAAGGGGCCCCCTGCAGTCTGCTCCCAGTGGAGACCATAACTGGATCTTCCACTTTGCCACTCACCTTCTTTATAGCTTCTCTTAGGAAATGTTGTCTCATTTCTAGTGCAAAGTGTGGAAGGTTCAGCTTCTTCCAAAATCAGTGTACAGTTGGTTTCTAGTCATAAGTGATACTTACCTGTTTCAAATTATTTACTAAATGGTTTTGAAATTACATTAAAGTGCAGGTAAGTGTGCTGGTGCTTTTTGTGTTAATATTGCAGCCTTAACTGGAATGTCAGTTTAACCAACAAAAACCTAGGGAGTGTCTTCAGTGCACCAGGTCTTGTGGGGGGTGCTGGTGATAAATATGGTCTCATTCCTCAAGTTTCCCCCCAGGCAGTCATTTTTAAAACTGTTTCATATGTGTAACCTTTTAATTATAAACTCCCAAATATAAAACGTCTTCTCTGTTGAGAACAAGACATACTTTCACCGTAGTCTGCATGTGAATGTGAATGCTTACGTGATATTCACCAGCATCTATTCTGCCATTATCAATTGAATGAGAAATACTTACTTTTTTCCTTTCTCTTTTTGTTTTTAAAAGAAACATTTTAAAAACAAAAGTTTTTTTAAAAAGAAATGAGCAATAATTAATACAACTTTGAGAGTAGTTTTCTCACCTGTTGGAGATTTCTCTGACCCTTCCTTTGCCCCTGATTATTTTCTGTTAGTGCATCTGGGGAGAGGAAGCACCTGTTCTGGGATTTGTTTTCAGTTTCTTGAATTGTTGCCCAGTACTAATTTGTGCTGTTGAAAAAAATGATTGAATGAAGGTTTCTTGTTCTCTGATTAATCTCATTAGAGCAATAATTGGCTATAAGTAATATAAAAAATGCTATCCTAAGGATGTAGCCTGGATTACTTTCTTAAGTTCAGCAGTGTGCGTGCTGGTGCAGTATTGTGGGTGTTCAAGAGTTCTTTTTTTTTTTTTTTTTAAAGATTGGCCCTCAGCTAACATCTGTTACCGGTCTTTTTTGTTTCTTCTTCTTCTCCCCAAAGGTCCCTGTATGTAGCTGTATCTTCTAGTTGTAGGTCCTTCCAGTTGTGCTATGTGGGCTGCCGCCTCAGCGTGGCTTGATAAGCAGTGCTAGGCCTGCACCCAGGATCTGAACCAGAGAAACGCTGGCCCGCCAAAGCAGAGCACATGAACTTAACCGCTTAGCCATGGGGCCAGTCCCCATAGGTTCTAATTTCTGACTATTTGACTGCCTGTTAGGAGACCCAGAAACAATATCGCTTTTACTTTTTTAAAAAAATTATATACATACATATTTTTATGGCAGTAACACTGGTTTATAATGTTATATAAATTTCAGATGTACATCATTATATTTCGATTTCTCTGTAGATTACATCATCTTCACTACCCAAAGACTAATTACAATCTATCACCCCACTCATGTGCCTCATCACCCCTTTCGCTCTCCCCACCCCGCTTTGGTAACCACCAATCCAATCTCTGTCTCTATGTGATTGTTTGTTGTTTTTATCTTCTGTTTATGAGTGAGATCATACAGTATTTGACTTTCTTTGTCTGACTTATTTCACTTAGCATAATACCCTCAAAGTCCTTCCATGTTGTCATACATGGCTGGGTTTCATCATTTCTTATGGCCAAGTAGTATTCCATTGTGTCTATATACCACATCTTCTTTATCCATTTGTCCCTTGATGGGCACCTAGGTTGCTTGCAAGTCTTGGCTATTGTGAATAATGCTGCAGTGAACATAAGAGTTGCATGTACCTTTACACATTTGTGTTTTCATGTTCTTTGGATAAATACCCAGCAGTGGAACAGCTGGATCGTATGGTAGTTCTATTCTTAATTTTTTTTTTTTTTTTAAAGATTGGCACCTGAACTAACAACTGTTGCCAATCTTTTTTTTTTTTTCCTGCTTTATCTCCCCAAACCCCCTGACATAGTTGTATATCTTAGTTGTGGGTCCTTCTAGTTGTGGGATGTGGGACACCGCCTCAACGTGACCTAACGAGCAGTGCCATGTCTGCGCCTAGGATCCAAACCCTGGGCCGCCGCAGCGGAGCGCTCGAACTTAACCACTCGGCCACGGGGCCGGCCCCTATTCTTCATTTTTGAGGAATCTCCATACTGCTTTCCATAGTGGCTGCACCAGTTGGCACTCCCAGCAGCAGTGTATGAGAGTTCCCTTCTCTCCACATGCTCTCCAGTACTTGCTGTCTTGTGGATTATAGCCATTCTGACGGGAGTAAAGTCATATCTCAGTGTAGTTTTGATTTGCATTTCCCTGATAGTTGATGATGTTGAACATCTTTTCATGTGCTTGTTAGCCATCTGTATATCTTCTTTGGAGAAATGTCTGTTCAGATCTTTTGTGCATTTTTTAATTGGGTTACTGGGTTTTTTTGTTGTTGACATGTATGAGTTCTTTATATATTTCGGCTATTAACCCCTTATCAGATATATGGTTTGCACATATCTTCTCCTAATTGTTAGGTTGTCTTTTCATTTTGTTGATGGCTTCCTTTGCTGTGCAGAAGCTTCTTAGTTTGATGTAGTGCCATTTCTTTATTGTTTTTATTGTTTCCCTTGCCTGATCAGACATGGTACTTGAGAATATGCTGTTAAGGCTGATGGTGTGTACTGCCCATGTTTTCTTCTAGAAGTTTAATGGTTTCAGGTCTTACATTCAAGTGTTTAATCCATTTTGAGTTAATTTTTGTGTATGGTGTAAGACAGTGGTCTGCTTTCATTCTTTCGCATACTTTTACTTTTTATCATCTTTATGTATGTACTCTTAAAAGCGTAGGAATACAAGTCTGCATTTTTGCCTAGGATATTTGTGGAACCTTCCACATGTCACGTAAACTAATGATCATAATGAATTAATTGACAATCACTTTAGAGGCTCACATATCTTGACCTTCAGGTAGAGCGGAGTCAGTGCAAAGAAGAGGGGAGGACCTGGAAAGTTAAGACAATTTTGAATGACCTCTATGATACCCCCTCCCTCCTTTTTTTGTAGGATCAGAGGCATGAGGCAGAATGTGTATCTTCATTGGTTGATTGGTTCATTGCAGGCTTGCTGTTTTACATAAGCACAAGCATGTAATTTCAGTCAGGATCATCCCCATTGTTCAGAGCAGGGACCTATGGCTCTTTAGAGTTAGCATCTTGACCAGCCAGTCATCCATTTGTGGAACTTGTCTGTCTGACTGTAGTGCCCTTTTAATACACACTGCTCACTTTAGATGCCTGAGAGATGAGTAGATTTGAGTAAGTTTAGCAAAAATGGTAACAGTAAAATGTCCTGGATCTCACAGAAAGAGTCTGTTTGTGCTGGGCTGGGGGTTAGGTGGGGTAGTTCAGAAGAGGCTTCAAGAAGTGCATAGAATCTGGCCTGGGCTTTCGTTTAGGATTCAGAGAGAAAGGCAAGGATGAGGGCAAATGTGGGAAAGTAAGAACAATTTCAGGAACAAGAAAGTCTGTTTTACCCCAAGCCTAGAATGTGTATAGGAGAGTAACAGGAAGTGATGATGTCAAGGCAAAAATCATGAGCGACCAGGCCGAGAAGTGTGGAGGTTCAGTGATATGCCAGTAAAATAGCCAAGGAGTTAAATGCAATAAAATACCTTCGCTTGGACATAAACTGGAATAGCCTTTTGTCAATGTCAGTGTCTGTTGTTAGCAATACTCTAGGAAAGATTATCATACCCCGAAACTCCATGGAGTTTTTAGTGATTCGCTCTTCCTCAAGATAAAAATAAACTATTTTTGGTTATTTATTTCAACTGGGATCCTTTTTTAAAGACCATTCATTCCTTTATTTTGGTTTCATCAGAAATGGATTCTTCTCCAAAAAAGATATACTCTCATTTCCTCATGTATTATAACCCTGGAGCAGTTCTGTTAGCTGTCCCGTGTCATGCTGAATGCAGGCTTGCTGTGGCACCCTGCATCCTGCTAAACCAGAGTGGCACCTCACTTATCCAGCATCCTTGAGAAACCTATGTTACCCTGAAGGGATTTCCAGAGGATGAAACTTTACGTTCCTTTAAACACTTTTTATTTTATATATTTATCCTGGAAATTTTATTTAGAATTTTGTCTACATACTTCCTTGCTTAAAGTATTCAGGACATCTTCTGGATTTTCTTGTAAATTTCTACTCATTATTTCCAAACAAGAAATATTTTATAATCTGTAATTTGGTGACAGCTTTGTGAACAGTTGAGCTGCGTTCACATTTTTATCTGTATCCTAAGTGATTCTCAACTGTTTTCTTCTTTTGAATTTCCTCTTGGCTTTTCCATGGGTCTTTCTTTTGGGTCCACTCTGGCTGTCAGTGACATTTCTCTCCTCTGTCAGCCACTTTTGGCCTCCTCTAATGAAATGACTTGCTCTGTACGGGGTTTTCTGAGCGTGGCATCCTTAGGGGCCCCACCACTTTTGGGGGATGTGGGTACTAAAATCAAAGATTTGGGCTCCATGCTTTACAATATTCCTTGTTTCTGAGACTTTTCCCATTCCTGTGTTCCAGATATCAGGATGTTCTTACTGAATTTAAAAAAATATTCACGTGTTTATTTTTGAAATCATAATCAATTTTTGAATATTGTTTTATAAGGTCCAGGATTCTTCTATAAACATTTAACTCATTTAATCCTCAGATTAATTCCATGAGGTAGATATTATCTTCCAAAAGCTAAATATGACGACACTGAGGCCCAGAACGGTTAAGTGGATTAACCAAGGAAGCGAGTTGGTAGTTGTCGAGATGGAGTCTCACACTTGGCCTTCTCCCTTCTCTGACCTTTCCAAGTTTCCACATCTGTAAGGGCAGTAGAGATGCCTGACCTCACAGGGTGCAGGGAAGATGCAGATAAGGCAACATAGGTGCAAGCATTCTGTAAAGTTTAAGACGCTCCACAAATGTTAGTTTTATCACTATTCCTGACAAGCAAATATGTGTTTGTACTTGATTTTTCTCTATGTAGTCATTAGTTACTATTTTTATTGGGAACTGTTAACACAATGAAAGGCTACTAAAATGCAAAATTAGTCTTTGAAACAGGAGAATCAACAAACTAAATGTATCATTTGCCCAACTTGGCACATATTGTCCAGTGTGATTATGAACCCCTAACAAGATAGATGTTCAGATAAGTGACCAGCTTGATTTCAGAAGTATCAGTCCATTTGCTAATTGTTAGTAAACACTAACATTGAAGTATTCAAATAAAATAAAATTATAAGGATTTTATAAAGACCCCATAGCTGGTGATAAATAAACCCCATAGTGAGTGATAGATTGAGACTTTAAACTGAGTCTCCTAAAACTCATTTTGGTATTGGTTTCAGATGTTAAGTTTTAGATTGATTGAGGTACCTAATACTCTGATATCATCTAAGATTTTACTACATTAAATCTTGATTACTTTGGAATTTGACCATTCAAAGAGATGTAGATAAAAGTTAACTTCTGGACTGTTTCAAAAATTGCAGATTCATGCTGTAAACTATTTTTAAGGAGAAAGTTTAAAGTGTTTAAGGAAATTACTAAACCTAAGTGAACAAATTTTTTAAGGAAAATGAGCATTTTTCAATTCCAGTTAGTTAACGTATGAATTTATCTATTAATACATTTTCAGAAATGTAGGTAAAATAACAAAATTGCATTTTAAAAGACATTCTGAATTTTGATTTTCTTATTAGCACAAACTGATTAAACTGACTTTTCTCCTAATTACCCAAATGAGGAAGTAAAATTGTCCTTTCAAAAAAGTTTTATGTACGGAAATGAGCACTGTTGCCGCAATAATCTCGGTTTAGGGAACCGTATCTGCAGCTAGCGCCCGTGCACCCAGGTTCACATTTGTGACTTTTCCACAATCAAACAGCCAAATGATCCTGGTCACTTAGTCAAGTCACTTTTTGAAGTGTATAATTTTTATTGGAGTAGCTGTATCGTGAAAGTTTTACAGGTCAATGTATAACTTAAAATATTAAGTCAACGTCCTGTCACATAAAACTGTCTAATTTTCTTACTGTTAAAAATATCCAGCAACATTAGTTCAGATCAGATAGTACTATTGAGGCTTATTATCTAAATGATAATTTTTAAATTTCTGTGAGGGAAAGGTCGTGGAACTAAGGTGGTACAGATTCGCGCCACCCCTCGGATGTCTTCCTTTCTGCTTCCAGCCTGTGTAATGCGGTGTCTGCCTGCTGCTGTGAGGAGGTACGGGGTCTCACGGTTTATGATGTTAGGGTTTCACTTAGCCCCATGCATAGTTATAAAATTAAAAATGTGTTATATCTCTTTTTAAAATACCGGATAATTTCCTGTGTAATCTCTCCTCCACAATTCTGGTAGATTTTATTTCATGGCGATATTTCAATGGTTTGCACCAGAATCAGCTGTGTTTTCTTGTGTGGACATTCCCAGGGTCCCTTCTTACTCGGCCTCACCAGGGCCGCCATTCTCTCTCCCTCTGTTGAGAAGATCTAGACTGTAACAATAGCTGGAAAAACTATTGGTTGGACTTTTAGATAGTACCCCCCCCCCCCAATTAAAAACAAACAATTGGAGAACAGTTGGTTAAGTATGTCTTTCATTGACAGTAAGGTGCTTTTAAGATCAAATTTCTGTTCTTTTTTTTTCTTCTTAGATTAGCACCTGAGCTAACATCTGTTGCCAACCTTCTTTTTTTCTTTTTTTTTCCTTCTTCTTCTCCCCAAAACTCCCCCAGTACATAGTTGTATATTCTAGTGGTGAGTGCCTCTGGTTGTGCTATGTGGGACACCGCCTCAGCATGGCCTGATGAGTGGTGCCATGTCCACGCCCAGGATCCAAACCCACAAAACCCTGGGCCGCCGAAGTAGAGCGTGTGAACTTAACCACTTGGCCATGGGGCCCGTCCCTCAAATTTCCATTCTTATAAATGATCTGGAAAAGTATTTAGTGTTGGGACCCAGTTTTTGAGAGAGTAACATAATAGAGTATTGTCTTTTGGTGTATGACAAGGCAACAGAAAGGCTTAATCGTTTGTTGTTATATATGAAGTAGGAAAAATACTGTGACCAGGGATATGTATTTAATACCATCCTGAATAATAGTGATTTATTATTATTGCTAATGAAATGTGGTAGTTGGGGTCAGAGAGAAGGAAGCCAGTATTTACTGAGGATCTTGTAAGTTAGGAACTGTGTCTGTAAAGTAGATTCACTTAGATTATCTAATGTGTTGGAAATTTGCAGAAAAAAATTGGAAGCCATATGGTGAATTTTTATTTTAATGGGAGGTTTTTGAAAATCAGTATAAGAAGTTAGTCATCTATGAGATAGGACCAGTAGCCCATGATTGATGTTCTCGGAGGATAACTGAGCTTCCCCTCCCACTGCAGCAAGAATAGCCCTGCCCTGGGGATCCAGATGGGTGGGGCCTCTCTGGCTCTTTCAATCCTGTAATGATGGATTTTTGCCCACATGGTTGGCCAGCATGCTAATAGTTTTACTCAGCTGTTTGTTTCAGACTGTATATAGTCTTCCCTCTTTTCTCCCTTACTCAGCCTTCTCTGTAATCCCTTTCTAATAACCTCATCACAACAAACGTTTCAACCTTTCTCTTGCCTCCTATAGCTGAATCAGAGCAAGTGATTAATGAGGTGCCAAGTTCCAAGGACAGACAGCTGTCCTCACACCCTGAGGCTCTTCCTTTCTCCGCCCTCACTTGGCGTTCACACACTGCCTGTGTTGACCTGTGTGTCTTTACGTGAATTTATGGCATCTCCATCTAAGTCTTACATTCCTTAAGGACAAGCGCTGTTTGTTATTCTTATCTCTGTCTCCCACATTCTTAACCTTTTTGCTCAATATATATGCTTGATTGACCTAATGAATGTCTTGGTATGGAACATTTACATTGAGTTTAAGAATCTGCAAGGTTAATATTGTGATACAGTTACAGAGTGTTAATCCTTCATAGTGAATTCTCCTTTACTGTTTTCCATAAAACCCCACATACACTAGACCTTTCTCTTACCCTTTGGCCTTCAACTCGTAGGTAGCTTCCCCTTTTACAGGCCCTTTGCAAATCCATTTTTCATGCCTGAGCCAGGGCAAGGTTTATGGACCATGTGTAAAAAGAAATATGTTTGTGGCTAATTGTAGATTGTAAACAATTTGAAGGCAGAGACCCTAATTCATGCTCTTTTCTTTCCAGTGTCTGTCATCAACTCAGTGCTCACAAACATTGAGATGAGTGGGTGGGTGGAATATGTGCAAGAGGAAGAGAAATGGTTATGGTCAGTGATGTCACTGCTTTGTGTTGTCTTCAGCACAGCTCCGTATCATGTTAGTTTAAGCTGGCCTTACTTAGTGTCATCAGTGCTTTAAACATAATTCCTTCCATAAGGATGACAGTGTTATCACGTTCCATTACATGTATTGATTTTCACCAAAGAAAATTACTGAATGATTCTTAGCAGGGGATGTGGTATCATACTGGAAAAAAACTTATCTAGCAGCTCAACATTGGAAAGGAGGAAGGGGAGACCTAAGAAATGAAGAAATCTGAGTGCTGGTGACATCTGTCCAGCATCTTTCATAACTGGGGCTTTCTTCTTAAAAACTACCAAAATTTCTTTTTTATTTCTCATGACAAATATGTTAATTAATTTGTTTGAAAGTCTTTTGTCACTTTATAGTATGGTGACCTTTGTCCAAATGACTGTTCATCTGACAAACCCAGCCCGTGTGCCTTTTACTGGAACACAGTAATGATGTTTGTTGTCTGCTTCTTCCATTTTCATCTCCTCCTGCCATTTGTCGCTTTCCACCTCCAGACAGCAGGCGAGTCTGTTTGTCTGCCTCAGCTTAATATGTAAATCCCCCCCGAGCACGTGAATGTGCTGGGGTAGGGTGTCTCTTATATCACATTTGATACCTCCAAGTATATTCTGCTGTGTGTAGTAAATTCTAATTCGGCTCTGAACTTGTGACCTATTTTAATTATTTTGTAAGAAAAGTAGAGCTGTATCTTACCATGTTTTATGCTTACCTTCCTTCTACATGTCTGTGTATCAACACGCAGATATACAGCTTTTAGTGAAAAAAAAAAGGATTATTCAGAAAATTTGAATTAAGATAACTTTGGGATAATTCTAAACCATTGACAATTAACATTGCTTTATATTATCTATAGTACAATTTTCATTTATGTGATTTAAAGTGAAGTGGTGGAAAAAGTTTATTTGGATTACATATACTTTTCCTTATACCAAGGATGAAGGAACCTTTTTTCCTATTGGGTTAAATAAAAAGCTGTTTGGAGCTTACATTAAATTAGTTAATTTTACACACCAAGTGATCATTTTAAAAGACCAGCTTATAGGATTGAAAGAATTGTATTAATTTAGTAACATATCCAGTAGACTGACGAATACATGGAAAATACATTTTATCAGATGACATAACTGTTGGCAATATATAATGAATAGTGATAAATGTATTTCGTTTAGTTTTGTTGTCAAGAAAGGGGGAAGAAGTGGCAGAGTTGGGAGAAAGGGTTATAGGAGAAAGTCACAGAAAAATCAAGGAGAGAGGAAGACATTGTCAGTGAAGGCTGAAGCTTCCAAGGAAAGACAAATTTTCTGATGGATTAATTGCATCATCACACATCACAGCTCTCAGCACGGTAACATTTGTGATCATGCATGCCGATTACAGAACCCTGGGATGTTGGCAGGTATAGTTACACTTCATGGATGGAGTAATTCAGGCTGAGAAGGGTTCAGCAGCTTGCTGAATGTCCATAGCTGGCTAATAGCAGAGGTGGGCCTTGAACCCAGGTCATCAGACTGTGCACCCAATACTCTTTCCTCTTCATGGCCCTACATCTTCAAATAACTGAAAAGTTGTGCATCACTTTGTCCTGCCTTGTTCCCCTTCTCCCATTCTTGATCTTGGTTGGTTTATTCCACAGCTGGCTACTTTGGTCTGTTAAGTTTGCCTACATTTGCCTCACTAGTACATCAAAGCATAGATTTAATTTTTACTGTACTTGTCAAATTAAGCAGTGGGTGGAATCTGGTAACTGGCCCTGGTATTGACTTTGTAATGTGGACCGGAGACCTACTCTGAAATAGTTGCTGCACTGTGCATCACTGTTTACAGTAACCCTGGGTGTTGGTGGTATTGGTCTCAGTTTATGGAAACTAAGGCTAAGCCCAGAGAGGGTACGTCGTTCTCCATCCTTGCTCACTGGAACCCTAAGTGGGAATGCTAGGGTTTGAACTCTGGTTTTTCTGCCTTCAAAGCCCTTGGCTCTTTCCTTGATGAATAACTCCCTCTCTCCACTAAGGTCAGACAGCTTTTTGGATACTGAAAAAAACCTGAGGGTTAAAAGGTGCAAAATTTTCTGTCTCTGTACCCTCATCCCACAAATGAACTTTTAGGTAGATAAAATGTCCTGTCTCTAAAGCTGTGTCCTGAGATTGTCATTCTTGTACCAGGAAAGCCACAGAAGTTACTGAAAGTTTTTTTCACTCATTATCTAAAAGAGGGGATGAAGTGAAAGCTATTAGGACTTTTTAAACCTATGTGTTAATTAAAATCTGTTATCCTTTATTCATAGTATAAAGATGCATTTATGAAAGCAAATCCTGGCTACAAATGGTGTCCTACCACAAACAAGCCCGTGAAATCCCCAACACCCACTGTCAACCCACGAAAGAAACTCTGGGCCTTCCCGTCTGACTCTTCGAGAGACTTACCAAGCCCCAAGAAAGCTAAGACCGAAGAAATGCCTCAGCTTAACTTTGGAATGGCCGGTGAGTTTAGACTCTGTTTCTACCTTCCTTAAGGACGGGGCCATACGTTAGGCAATATTTTTAACAAATAATACAGAGAGAGAAGCGAAGTGAAATTTATAACCAGTGGAAATATATAGCATATCTTAAAGCTTTGGAGCATGACATGCATAGAATGTGTATAAAGAATTAAAGGAAGGAGGTACAGACCAAGTGCTAGGGTCGTTATAAATATATGTGAATTCCTGACATTGATATTATGGAAAAGCAGACAGCAATGTAGAGACTGTCAGGAGCTCAAGGAATTTTCTAATGTAACAAAACAGCTTACACACACATATACACTATTAAGCTGTCCCAGTAAGCACCTTCGTTATCGTGGGTACTTAAAAAGTCACAACTATGTAGGTCATCTGAGGATCTGAAGCATTGAGGGCAAGAATATGAACAACTCCATCGCAAATCTGAGACAAATCTGACAGCTGTTTCTTAGAGGGAATTCCAGTCCTACCCACTTCCTACCCCAGTTCCTGTATGGGCTGGGCAAATTTAAAGTTCCAGATGGTCCCATTTATTATGGGACCTTTAATACTCTTTGGGTGGTAAGGAATGCTGAAGCATTTATTACCATGAAATAAAGTATTTATCTTCACCCTGCAAATGGCTGTGTCTTCCCTGGCTGTTGCAATGCAGGAATCAAAAGAGGAATTTTCCAGGATGCAATTGGGAGATTGGACAGAGTGGAGGCAGTGAAGTTGGTGTTGAGCTATCAGGTTCCTATTTCATTATTACAAGCAAATGTTCTTCAAAACGAGAGCACTGAACCATTTGCAATACAGAAAGCTTAGGAGAGAAGGTTGCACAACATTGTGAGGACACCTCATTTTTTTAGTAGCCAGTAGACCTAATGAGATTTAATAGTGCAGTGTGTGATTCATAGCATAACAAGGATGTGTTGGTGTCCTACATAAACCGAGAAAGGCAGTCTAACGTAATGGCAGCATTCTGGGGGGACAAACGCTTGGGGTGACTGTGATGTAAGTGTGTGTAGTATAATTCTAGGTGAGCTTCCGAAATGATGCTTCTGCATATCCCAGAAGAACCCAGAGATCTGTCCTTGTTGTAGCTGTCATTTTATAGACAATTTTAGCTTCAACCCACTTGCCAGTAGTCTTGGTGAGCTTTCTGCGCTTCCCAGATTCTAGCAATTGGTGTGTTCTATAAAACATTCTGTTATCAGGACCAAAGAAGACTATATGGACGATTGGCTTCTACTGGAATTCCTTCGATTATTATTTATCTTCCGTTACTTTTTCTCCCAATACTAAATCTACATCAGTCTCTGTAGGTTTTTTGCATACAATGTCTCTTCACAAACCAAAAATAACTGTAGAAAAACTACAGAAAGCTGTAAAAGATGACTGTAGCACCACTTCTGACAGTTTACTAGTCTACCTTTTATACCTACAAATTGAAAACGGGACCTAGACTTCAACAAGATATTTACATGTCAGCTTTTAAAAACAGCGTTCTTTAAAGTGAAATGCTGGAAAGGAGAACATCCCCCTCGCATTACGTCGTTCCGAAGGACTGGTGAGGGGTGCTGGGAATCCACAATGAGAGTCCTCGCTGAGCTAGTGTATAGTGGGTGACACTGGTCCAGCATTTCTAGTTATGTCCCTGTTCAGCACAGTGAAAGCAAATTAGTTTGCCTTTAATTAAACATGGTCCTTAGCTTTTTGAATCTAGCCGATACCGTAGGACTTTTAGAGGCCAGGTGAAGCTTTTCCTCAACATGAAACTCATTTTGTCTTTTTCCCGATAGTCCTTATCACATGAGATTTTGCTATTTTGAATAACCCCAAAGCCGTCAAATGTGTGATTTCCAAGAATGAAAAGCTATGTAGAATTTAATTTAGTATGACCCCTTTGGAGGAGGGAAAGCATGCTATTTATATATTTTTGATATTTCTGAATAACATTATGTAAGTATAAATTAATATAAAGGATGATGGCAATTCCTTGGTCTGCGTTTTAGAGTCTATACAGCAAACTTCCTGCAAAGTCACGTTGGCATATAACTGAAATAAATTATCTGGGAAATGTGTTCCTGTTCTACTTTAGAATTTGCACTAATGCATTGTCCTTATTAGAAAGCCATCCTCCAGCCCTCCTGAATAGAACGTCTAGAATGACAGCAGCAACAGTATTTAGCTGCCCAAAGAACCAAATTAAACTTGTGCTTTGTTATATTCATCTCCCCTTCTTGATTTTTATTTTTAAATAGATTTAAGTGTCTGTTTTAACAGCCAGAGTAGTTCTTAAACTTAACACTTAACTAAGGATGGAATCTTAAAACAACAGCAAAGAGCCTTGTTTCGTCAAATCAGCCGGTGTTCCCGTGTATTCGCCATCGGTGTCTTCCTCTGTGGCTGCCTTCCAACACTGGGCTATTTCTTAACCACCTGATCATTTGATGACACACTATCCCCTCTAATAACCTCTTCCTTTTTTTTTTAATTTTTAACTCTCTCAGATTCTTTTTTCAATCGTTTTTTAATTTGACTCTATATAAGGTGCAATCTGAGTTGCTTCATGAGTTCTCGAGACAGACTATGTACAAAGATGACTTAAGGGCCTACCTTTAAACAAAAAATCAAAAATCAGAAAGAAACTCCTAAATCTCTTCAGGCAACAAGATGCCTGGTCCTCATGTTTAATTGTAGAGAGATCCCTAAAATTAAAAATGCCTTTATTGAGGACCTTTATGCACTAGGATAGGTGCTGAGGGAGGCATTTTCACATGTGTTATTTCATTGCAGTTCTGAAACTTAATTCATTTAAGACAACCTTAAAGGATCTAGGTTTCTTGTTGTCTGTAATACTTTCTTTGTTTAGATAGAATCCTGAGTCAGAAATCTGCCACGCTCCTGTTTTTATTTTGTCTTTTTGTTTCTACTGATTATCAAAGGAATGAAAACAAAGACTTTGGGTAATATAAAAAGGATTCATTTTAAATCTTAAAGATATTTTGAGGATGGTCCTGTCTGTACGCTTCAGATGTAAAATGTCAAAAATACATCACTGTTTAATTTGTTTTTGAAAATCTTAAAGATTATTTGAACAAAGCCCACTAGATTTTGGAGGCCTTTTTGTAAAATTTCTCTCTGTTTCTCCGATAGCCTGGACCTTTTTCTCAGCCCCAATTTCACACGGCAGAAATAACAATGTGAGAAGAACAATCTCAAACTTCTTAGAAGACAAGCATAAGCACTCTTTTGTTTAAAAAAATTCATCTAAACCCCCTAGGCAGTCAGGAAAGAAGCCTTTCATTAGGAGATAGCTCATGTTCTAAACAGCTGTGATTTGGAAGAAAGCACTGTGTTGGAACGGTGGGACAACAGTGGTGTTTAAAAAGCTCACAAAGTAAGAGTACTGAGCACATATATGCCAGGTTGTTGGTACATAAAGGGTTTTTAAAGTTTTCTATAAAAAGTTATATGTGATTCTGTTGGATTTCTGATTGCTAGTCTTTGTATTTGACTCTGCATGGATTATACATACTTCATGGTTATAAATTGATGATTTATTTGTTTTTGACTTATTTAGATCCTACTCAAATGGGCGGCCTGAGCATGCTGCTTTTAGCTGGAGAACATGCTCTTGGCACACCAGAGGTAAGCCGGTCCCTCACCCCTCTCCCCTCTGCTCATGCTGGACGTTGAGAGCACAGACATTTGTCTTCCCTTCACACTGTTGGTTCTATAGTTTCACTGTTGTACAGACTCGTGAACAAACTTTGCTTTTAATTGTTTTCAGTAAGATCTGTTTATTGCATTACATTGTGCCTTGAGGGTAATGGAAGTGGTGTAAATAAGCCCAAGAGGACACAGACACGGGTCAGGTGCAGATTTTGAGGTTCCATGAGCCTAGGAGTAAGAAAGGCCGTGGACATACCGATAATTAGCATTTGCCATGACTGTGTCATGGGTCTGTACAGTGGATCCTATGATCCATTCGGCTCTATTCATAACATTCCCTGCTTTTGTGATGTTCTCATTTAGACTTGCTAGTGAAAAGATGAGAGTTTAAAAAAAGCATGAAGCTGTCAGTCTCTCTGGTGTCTGAATAAATTCAAACTCCTGTTTTTGAAAATCAGGAAACATGGCATTCCAAGCTTGTTTTATTCTTCAAAATGGAAAATGAAAAGGACCCATGCCCTCATGACCTTGGTTTCATGATCTTTTATTCCCTTGTATAGTTATTGGGCTGCTTTTGCTCAACAGTTTTCGGTCTGATTTTGATGGGCAGGTGGTAGCAGTTAACCATGCATAGTTTGCATTTGTGGAATTCCTCTATTTTCCAGACCCATTTAACAGGGGCCAGACAAATTAACCTGCAGGTCGTGTTATTTTACACACTCAGGTACTTGAGATGGAAATTTTTCAATCCCCAACCACAGTCACTATTTAGGGCAAAGTAGCAGTCAGCTCAATTTTATTGCGGATATATTTTTTTCTTTTTTTTTTTTTAAGTTGTGAGTATGCCCTACAGATTACAGTTGAAGCCTATTCAAATAATGGTTTTAGAAGATACCATATAAGATATGTACATCACAAAAGGCTTTTATGATTTATAGTTTACATTTGGGATCCATAGTAGTTGACCAAATGCTTGATCTAACTTAATTATTTTGATTCCATTCAATTCAGTGTAGCAAAAAATGTGTAAATTGATGGACTGGTAGGTATTTACATTGTACTACTCTTTAGCTGAAAAAGGTAAACATGTCCCTCTGAACCTTCGCATACTCATTCGGCATAGATTGTGCTTCCTAACACACTAGCATTCTCGGGCGTCATTTCACTCTCTAACACGCGGCTGCTGCCTAACAGCAGTCAGACTAACTCTCACGTGAGTGTCTCCCAAGCATGTTCCAAAAGGTGAATGTTGGAATAAGAATGCACACTTGACATTTCCGCACAGGCCGACTCATGATTTCCAAGGATGCACCATGTTCTGAAGTCAGCCTCATCTCTTCTAACAGATTAGATTATAATAATGTTTCCTTCCCAACATCTGTTAGTGTTCTTTTTAACCTTCAGGAACAAATGTAAACAAATAAACATCTATAGAACTTACAGATAGATGGAATGCTAGTCAAAGAAAAGAATGATTGTTGTTTTCTTTGATTAAAGTTTGCCTCCTGGGCTCTTTTCAGTGAAGATTTCTCCTCCCACCTTTTTTTTTTTTTTTTAAAGATTGGCACCTGAGCTAACAACTGTTGCCAATCTTTTTTTTTTTTTCTCCCCCAACCCCCTTAGTACATGGTTGTACATTTTTAGTTGTGGGTCCTTCCAGTTGTGGCATGTGGGACGCCGCCTCACCGTGGCCTGATGAGCAGTGCCATGTCCGCACCCAGGATCCGAACCAGCGAAACCCTGGGTCACCAAAGGTGGAGCGCGAGAACTTAACCACTTGGCCGGCCCCTCCTCCCGTCTTTTAAGAGCAGCCGAGTTTTGACACAAGCAGTTTAAACAGTGCAGAGGTCAACCTTTCGTTTCTGATAAAGGGGAACCATTTTGAGAATTCTCAAGCTAAAGAAACTGAGAAAGCTAAGTGACTTAAAGAAGTGGACCATATAGGAGAAGGGAGGTTTGCTAAGGCGCTGCCCTCACTCAGGTCTGTAAGAACTCCTTCTAAGAATGCAACTCTTCCTGCGTAACCCTACTTCTCACCTCAGAGATATTTCGGTCGTTATTGAAGATAAGCTTGAGATACTGAAACAATAAAGCAGTGAATTTGTATAAAATAATCCTGTCTCTGAATATAATTAATTAGAGAGTTTATGTCTTACGTATTGGCAGACTTCGTGCAGCACCTGATTTCCTGTGCACAGTCTTGCAAATGTGCAGACATGGTCGTAGAACTTTCGGGGCTTAAATACATAGAGACGTGATCAGCGTAAGACACATATAGTAAATATATACTTACATTTTTCTAAGAAAATTGTGAGGATAATGAGATAAGAAGAGAGAGACAGAAATTTCATACTTCTGTCATTTGGAACAATTACTATGAAGTCTGTTTATAATGTTAGGTAGGACCAGTCAAATAAAGTGACGTTTTCCAAAACTTCTGCCACAGAGAAGGTCTGATTGTAAGGGCTTTTTAAAATGGCCATGACGGAATTCTTATTCTGAAATAGCATTCTTAAAGGGAGGAGATTTTCCTGAGTTAACTAAGTTGAGACCTAACACCACATAGAAAAAGTCCTCAAAAGCCAATATTTTTTAATTATGGAAATTTTAATATAGGTTAAATATATTTTTAATATAAGTTTTATATATATATAGGTTATATATTTAGTATAGGTTATATCTATAGGGCAGTATATATGTATATATTTAAACAATTCTAGAAGGTAGAGAGGCTGGTTGTAACTGAAATAATACAATTTGAGATTCAAAGCATCTTTGGCGTATAGTGTTTCCTGCATCTACCTGAAGTGCTCATATTTTTTAGAGAGAAATAGAGGTTCTTGAGATAGCAGGGGAGAAATAATAACAAAATGTTTTCTCTTTTTCTTAGTCCTTTGATTAACTCTGAACCCACCATAATAGATTTTGGGCGTTATTGGGCCAGTGTTTCTATATGTGACTGTTATTGAGCCACGCTTGGTTCTGTGGTTTCACTTGTGGCAATTTTGTGTCTCTGATGTAAAAAAGGGATGAAATTTGCATTTACAGTTTGTTTTGGTTCTTTTATTTTTCACATAAATCATCAGCCTCATATTTCCTTTATACCCAGAATACATTAAAATGCATTAAATATTTGGGATAAATTTTAAAAAGCAGTGTTTGTCATTAAAGAATTTATGGATAGAGGAAGCAGCATAGATGTGTTGGTCAAGATGGGCATAGAGGAGTGACCCGTGGCTCAAAATGGTGGACACAGCTTGATGCTCCTGAGACCTGGTGACACAGGAACACAACAGTCTTGTTAGGAAATAATCCCATATCAGGGAAGGAAGTAGAAAGAAGTGTTTCCAATGAATGTGAGATTTTAGCAAACTTACAAAAATCAGAAATCGAACAGAAGTTGTTTAATCAATAAAATATGATACAAGTGCCAGCTGAAAATAGGCTAGCTGGGGGCTGCAGAGAGCCAGTCTGTTCACCAGAATGCCCTGGGATTTGAGCGAACATACGTACTTTTTTTTTTTTTGCTTTAAAGGAACAAGAAAGAGAAAATAGAAGAAATGAAAGTAATAATGTTCACATCAAACTCTGGGAAGAGCTAAAGAGAAGGCAGCTAAATTAAGGGAGTTAAGCCCTTAGGTTTCATATCAGGGAGTTATTATCTAAGATGAAAGTGCAATAAATAATAAGTATTTGATCTAGACGTTCTAGAAGTAATCTTTAAGGCTAAAAGTCTTCTGTACTGTTATATTTATTACTTTAATAAAAATGTAAAGCTAAATTAAAATTTAATAATAAAGGCATGGATGACCAGTCCCAGTGGCCTAGTGGTTAAGCTCGGCATGCTCCACTTCAGTGATTCAGGTTCGGTCCCCAGGCACAGACCTACACCACTTGTCAGTGGCTGTGCTGTGGCAGCAGCCCACATATGAAACAGAGGAAGATTGGCAACAGGTGTTAGCTCAGGGAGACTCTTCCCCAGCAAAAAAATAAATAAATAAAGGCAGGGAGTGCTACAATTCAGAGTGTGTGAAAGGAAGATAATTCTGTTCTATAATCTATAGAACAGCTTGGATTAATAGTAGAAAGGACAACATTCCATGGTGGACCTAAGTGGGCGCCAGAAAGTCATCTTGGCTAGATCAGAAGGGATGGTTTGGGGAATGATGGAAAATATGTAACGTTAGGCGGATGAAAAGGTTTGAAGGCGTCAGTGTCTCTTTTGTTGAATGACTGAGGGGAAACTTTCTGGTGTATGGGAGGGGCATTAGATCTTGGGTCCTGATTTTAGAATGCCTAGTCTCTGTTGGAACCAAAAGACAAGACAGCAAAGTTATGGTCAAGCCACTGTCTTCTTTGCCTTCCATCCTGTAAAATGGAGCTAATAATAATACCGCGTGCCTCTAACGCCCAAGACATCTGTGAAGATTAATTAAATAAAACCCATAAGGCATTTTTCACTCTCCTGAAAAGGCTTCTTGTAGATACCTAGTATTATTACCATAAATTATTCCAGGAATTTCATACTTAACTTGAAAGCTTAAATTACAGCAGGCATTGCTCCTAAAGCCTCTGGTATGCTTTACCAGCACTGCACGCACACACAGAGTTCCTGCCCATTGAAAATTTGTAGGAAATTACAGGTGTAATTTGCTCCTTTATCACCAGGTGCTCTAGGAGGAGACAACTTTTTAATACCTGGGAGCAATCAATATACGAAGTCTGACTTCAGCAGCGTGGCTGAGTTAGCGTCAAAGTTAGGGGAGAATATGCCTACAGATGATGGCGCGCCTCCGTTAAGGAACTATAAAGGTCGCGTTGTATAAGAATTAAGCGGTGCAGGAACTGTGTGTCATCTTTTCTCAGATTCAGTCATATGGCAGGTATCTATCGCATGCTTTCTATGTGCCAGGCACATTGGCAAACAGACCAGATACAGTCTCTGCCCTCGTGGATGATGTATGAAGGTTCAGGTTTTTAGAGATAGCAACCCTTCACATGATACTTCTGGCTTCAAAGGGAATCACATTGATTTTTGTTCATTAATCACCATCTGCCTATTTAAAAATAGTTTGTGTATCTAAGTTTCTGTTTGACAGTAAGAGCTATGAAGGGTTAGGAAGAGGAGGAATCAAATTTGGCTCAAGAAATCAGAAAGGGCTTCCTGGAGGAGGTGGTGCTGTCAGTGTTATGCATTCCAGCACTTGATTTTATTTAGTTGTGTTCTTTATTATAAACTATAACAAAAGTCTTTTTTTTCATTTTTTTTCTCATTGTGTACTATGTGTAAGTCTTGACTCATCCAGGAGACCTTCAGCAACTCGAGATCAGGAACAATGACAGGGTGGAAGTGGTTAGGACAACTCAGCTTTATTGAACACTGAATGCCAACGCCCTCCCCAGCTCACCCCCCACACCCCCAAAATCAAAGCTTTTCTTCGCTTCTCACAGTTTCATAGCTTCTAAGTGTATTTTGTGAGGAAATGTACTAGATTTAAATTTTACCTTTCTGTCTTCCTGGCGGAGACCTCCCCGTTTGACGTCACTGTTCGCTGGCCGTTCGGGCTGGAACTGCCAGCCCAGCCTCTTCCCTCTCAGCAGTGGGACTCAAAGCCCAGAGAGTCAGGTCCTTTCACCCACCTTGATTGACAGGCGTCTGTCCTCGAGGACTTCCCAGGCTGCACTGCGCAAGACAGTGATGAACTTGCCTGGGCTCCTCCAGCGCCCAGAGCTGGAGGGAAGGGGTCATGGGGAGGGTGGGCAGCCAGGGAGCCCGGGTGGACAGAGGTGGGTGGAGAACAATGACGGCAGAGTAGCTCTGTTACCGCTCCATCAAATGCGGAAGCTGAGAAGGATGCTGTGTTGTCTGTAGAGGTGGCTGCAGTCACCTCTGGACCCCTTACTGCCTGTCACTGCATCAGTCAGTGCTCTGGTAGCCCCGTGCCCGGAGTAAGCCTGATGCTGCCTCTCGGCCAGATGAGTCGCCGCGTCTAGTAGGGGAGCCGCTCTCTGCCCTGTTAATTGGCCGTGCCCCCGGGGTAGCCCAGCCCTGGGGTCGGCCAGCCCAGTGCGGCGCTGTAGCTAAATTCAGGTTTAATTGAGTGGCCTCATTTTAGTCCTTCACAGCGTTTTGAAGGACTAACTTGGATGTAATATGCTTACATTTAATTCACCTGTGTTTAAGCTCAAGTCCATTTCAGAGCTTCATTTAACATATTATCATATCGTTAAATGCAAATTAAATAATCAGTTATTGAAGGATACCTGGCGAAACGGGGGGGGGGTGAGAATCAGATCCCTGGGCCTCGAGTGACCCAGGATCTTCACTCTTGAACTCTGAAACTGGCTCCTCGACCCCCAAGCCCTCTCCTCCCTTAGCAGACAGCCCCAGCCCCACCTCACCCCGCTTCTTTCTGGCACAGCCCCTCTTTTGGTGACAGGCGTTAGCCTGCCTCCGTGGAAGCACTCGCCTTGTCTGACCCCTCTCCCTCAGCCAGCCTTGTCTCCTGCAGGCCTGGCAAATACCAGCTCTGGCTTAATTGGGGCCTCACATCTCAGCTGGTCTATCTCCTTAACCTTCTAATTGGTCTCCTGCCTCCAGCTGCTCCCCAGCCAAGGTCGTCCTGCGCTCCCTGGCAGAATTCTCCGACTACACATCTCTTATCACACCACTCCCCTGACTGCAGACTCCGGCTGGCTCCTCATTGCCTTTAGCCTAATTTTCGAATTTCCTAACATAGAATTCAAATTTCCCTCATTCCAATTCGTTTCCCACAGCGCTCCCAGGCGTCTTAATCTTCAGCCACACTGGGAAAGTCACTGTTTCTCACACACACGGGGCACTTGCCTCCGTCCTTTCCCTCCTGCTGTTACCCCATCATTTCCAGTTCTGGTGCTGCTTGTAGGTATATCTCAGGTGTTGCTTGGCTTCCAGGCATCCGAAAGAACAAAGGCTGCTCTGTCCTCCCATGGACCCCATAATATTCCACCACCAGGATGCACTTAGTTCTTACATGTGTACCTGTCCCCTACACTTGAATTGTAAGCAACTTAAGGGCCAGACACATTCTCCTAGTCATCATTTCATTCCCCAGCACAAAATGCATGCAAGTGGAATGAATGTAAGCTTCTTGAAAGCAGCAGTTTTTGTGGCTGACACGCGATAGATGTTGATTGACTGTGGAAGAAGTGAGTAATCAGTGAGTGTTTGAATCAGCGAGGGCTGGAGTGTGTAGTTCACCTACAGCCGGTGTTCTTACCCCTTTGGTGGACTGTGTTCATCGCAGTTCAGCTGTGCTGGCTGTGGTCTTGCGCCTTGAGAAGCAGTAACGGGCTCTTGATGAAATCTGGGTTTCCAAACCGCGTCTTACTGGCTTGGTCTGTTTTATATCAGGGGCCTGGATCGAGTTTCTGTCTGCAGTTTTCACAGTCTGAATTGCACCTGTGAAAAAATGCTGCTTCGTCATAATTGTTAATTATACTAATCATTGCCCTTCCTCGGCTATTGAGAATTACAGCTAAATCAGAGAAGATTGGGTTTAAGGGAAGTTGACTATGTGGTTAACAAAACTTTGTAACACCCCTTGAGCTGTTTGCTTTCTTGGGCAGACAGCTACACCTAGTGGCGTTAGGGATTATTTCAGTGAGTATTTCTAGAAGCAGCTTCTTGGGTTTTTTCCTCCCTTTATTTAACCTCTGCTTATTTAGTGTCTTTTCTTAACTCTTAATTAGTGAACAGATATCTTTGACTCTTTTATATTCTGCTGTATTTAGAAAGTAAGCTGGATCTAGCATAGGAATGGATATTGAGGAGGAGATGTTTATCGTAAAAAACACACCCCACCTAGTAAGGAATTTCAAGTGCTATAAATACAGACAGCAAGACGACAGGGTCTGGGACCGTCTGACTGATAACATTACTTCAACAGGAGCCTTTTGTGGGAAATACCCTCCTCCTTTTGTGTGGAGAGAATCTGAGATTTCTTTACCAAACGTGTATGCATATTGGTGTTTGCACAAATACACACACCTGCATTGGGTGCCATATTTATCAAGCAGTCAAAAGTGAATTCTGCATGTACACATTTTCCGTGTCATTGAACCATTTTTACATTTTGAAATTTTAGATGGGAATATGTGTAGCATGTATCATGCATTTCTGCCTTTTAACAAAGGATATATTTTATAATTATCCTTATCTTGACAACTTGGAATCATAGTTATAAATATTAATTACTGAGTGAACGGGTGCCTCCGGAGGAACTCTGGGCTATTTGCCCTACCTTCGTTCCTTTTAGACCGACTAGAGTGCTGTGGAACACATTTCTGTCTGTTCTTACAGTTCTTCTGTCTTCTCCCGGTGTCTTCTTGCAGCTGGCACTGTTTCTTTTGCAACGCTCTTCCTTTTTCTCACCCCTCTCTTGGCCCTCCTGACTGGCTGCTTCTGTTCTGCTGTGGACTCGAGTCAGATAACCATGCAGCTTAGTAGTAACCCAGTTCTCCTGGCTCCTGATTTTTGCTGTTTCCATTGTAATGCACTGAAGATTATGCTAAGTCCACAGTGCTTTAAAGTAAGAGTAACTAGGTTTGGAGAGAGGGTGTCATCCAGTAAAATGCACAGCCTCACTGCCTCTGTTACTGCTCTTTTAACCATTGAACAGCCTTTGTTGTGCAATTCCTGGCCAGGTCATTGAGATTCTTGATATTCACACACACACAGAATCAAGTCAGTCAATGGGTATGCCTTGTGCATCTGCTGTACGTCAGGTGCGTGGTGATCATGAACATGCGTGCACAGACTGCTTTGATTGCGTAGTGCAATTGACTTATCATGTGCAGGATTACAGATGCCTTGATAATCACTTACATTTGAATTCTCCATTCAAATAGAAAGTTTTGTTTAAGACCATCCATCCCAGTGATTTGCAAAGGGTCTCATTTAACTTTAAAACTTTGTGACTTGATTTGTAGTTACGGTTAAGTAATCTATAAATGGGACTTACAAGAAAATGGACTTTTTTTCTTACAGTTAATATGAACTCTAATTAAGCCCTAGGGTAAATGGTAACTATTCTCATGCATTGTGGGAAGTGAAATAAGAATATATATTATATAGGCTATATGCAGTGTATTACCCTAAATGATATGTTTAATTCCAAATATCTTTTCATAGATTTCTGTCACGTGTACAACCTACATTATTAAAGATTTATAAAGACACTTTATAATTTTCATTTAGTCCTAGGCTTGATTTTAAATCGGGTTTTGATTATTTACCAAGATATCTAGGGGCTAACCACACAGGATTTCTTTTTTTTTTTTTTTTTTTTGGAAGATTAGCCCTGAGCTAACATCTACTGCCAATCCTCTTCTTTTTGCTGAGGAAGACTGGCCCTGAGCTAACGTCTGTGCCCATCTTCCTCTATTATATGTGGGACATCACCACAGCATGCCTTGATAAGCAATGCGTAGGTCCATGCCCAGGATCTGAACCTGTGAACCCTGGGCCACTGAAGTGGAGTGCGTGCACTTAACTGCTATACCACCGGGCCAGCCCCAGGATTTCTTGATAAACCAGGATAATATTGATTTTTTCCCTAAATTATAATATAAAGATATATTTTGTTCAAGTATTCCTTCCAAAAAAGGAATTTTTTTTGTGGCTAGTAATTTCAGGATTCATTGGCCTTCTTTTTAGTGCATTTTGTGTCTCCTTGGCTTCCCATTCTTGGGAAACAAATAAAAACACTTTTGAGCCATTTGGCATACAATTTGTCAAATAGTCAATGACAGTAACAGAGTCAGGCTTTGGCAGCCAAACCACAGGTAGCAAATTAATTAAGGCTGCCGCACCTTCTCTGTGGAGCTTATCAGTGGAAGAAGGGGCCATTACTCTTTCAGATCCAAAGGTGACAATTAAAATTTCAGATGCCTGCTTCTGCCCGATGGCCTGTGACACTGTTAGAGAAACATGTCTTCGCTGTCTAATAAAGAAGTTTGGTGAGAAAATCTGTTTTTAGGAATGCAGCCTGGGTGATTCTCAGCACTTTCCGTAGGATTCAACCATTGAATCTAATCACATGCAGCTATTAAAATTACGTTGGAAAAGGTTTAATAACACAGGGAAGTTAATGTGTTGTTAAAAAAGAACATTCTATATCTATAGTACAAAGTCCAACTTTTGTTGGAAAAATTATCTACGTATACAACTGGAAGAATGTGCATGGAATAGTCACAGTTTATCTTTAGAAGATAACACTGTGGGTGACTTTTCTTCAGTATCTTGTTTTTTGTTTTTTTCAGATTTTCGGTGATGAACTTGGATTATTTTGTTCTCAGAAACATGTTCTTAAAAAGTATTTTTAACTTCTTAACTGTTTTTCTTCTGTAGTGAAAGATAGCTTTTTCCCTAAGACTCCCTAACCTTGTCATTCAGGAAGATGGGATTGATGGGGAGAACACACACTCATTTGGGATTTAGAATACTTGTTGTCAACTTTCATTTAGTTTATTTAGCATATTTGTTGAGTATCTACGTCGTGCCCAGGCAGTGTTAGGATTCTGCATTAAACAAAGCCACTGAGAGAAGATGCCCAATAAACAGATATTTTTGTCTTATGGTGATCAGTGCCAAGTGCCATGAAGATAAAGAATAAGATTATTGAGTGTTGTTCCTAATTTCCTTCATCTGTAAAAAGGGTTAGATGACAGCAATAATGAAATCCTTCCCTTGCTAACATTGGGACTCCTGTGACATTGAATTACGGTTGGTTACCTATGTGATTATGTTACCCAAATGCAGAAATGGGCCAATTTTAGTGATGAGATAGAAGAGGAAATGTGTATCCTGAAAAGAAGACTTGACTAGTAGTGAGAATTTTTTAAAAACCAGTGGTGTTTCTGTAACTTGTGTTAATAATGAAGATGGCAAATGAAGATAGCAGAGCTTTAAATGTTTACCCAACATGGTAAATGGTGCAAAGGAAAATAGAAGTTATAAAAAAGTTCTCTTAGATAAATGCTAACCTTTCTAAGATTGAGGCTTGTGTATAAACACGTGAAAATCCTGGAAAACAAGCATTTGATTTTAGTTTTGTTTTCCCGAAAGATTTATATTATCAGATCTTGTGTGTGTTCATGTAGTCTGGGGACATGACATCCTGGGGAAACACAGAACGTGGAAGAAGTAGCTGTTCTTTTGGTTTGGTGACAGAAAGCCAGCAGATCAAACGGGCATCACTTAGGTGAATATTAACTTTTCTAAAATGCATTATCCTACTATTTATGGCATTATTTGCAGTTGAGTGGCTTCTCATATAAAACTATAGAATACAACTACTTTTTTCTCACAGTATTGTCTCAAATTGTGGGAATCGGAACCATTTTTTCCTCAAATAGGAACGTTTTCGGTATATTTATCTTCTGTTGTCTTCCAGAACCCACTCTGTGATGCCTCATGTATCTTCTTTCTTTCAGGTGTCTTCTGGCACTTGCAGGCCTGATGTTTCAGAATCCCCTGAATTGCGTCAGAAGTCCCCATTGTTTCAGTTTGCTGAGGTAATACATTACAGCTTATGTGCAGTGAGGAAATTATCAAGTTAGCCTGAATTTGGGCTGATCGCTGAAACTTAAAGCGACGAAGAACTCTACTTAGCTTAAGTAGCGATAAATGGGAAAATGGAATCAAATTTTGGGAAAGATGGTTTGGAACACCAGAGTCTCTTAATGAAGGAATAACTATATGTCTGTTCATAGAAGCTAATTATTAAGTCATAGTAAATAGTAATTATTACATAGTAAATAGTAAATATTATTACACTTAAAGCTCATCACTAATTTTTATTCATGGATAGTAAAGTTAAGAGTATAATTGAGTTATTGTTACAACTGAGTCGTTTGTCAGGCGTTAATTTAACAGGTGTTAAATCAGAAGACAGAATCAACTCATGGTTATTGGCTATGCATTCCTTTTTTTTTTTTAAGTACCCTTTTCTCTTAACTGAAACTTTAGTATGCAGTGGGCAGTTTTCAGAGTCTTACGTCTTGTGTCAAACCTGTTGAGCTTGATACATCTCTAGCATTGATTCAAAGAGATGACATGGAAAAGCACATTATCCTTGATATCAAGTCTAAAGGTTGAGACTGCTTCCCGAAATATCTTCATTTACCCTAGAACTCAATATGGAGCCATCATTGATTAATTTTTTCTAAATTTTAAACCACGTGGTCCCCCCCTTGATCATTTGAATTGTCTTTCACTAGACCTTTTCTCACCCTGCCATCCTTCGGAGCATTTGGCCACTGGGTTACAGTTTTGTACAAGAAGAGCATATTTTTAGTTTCAGATTTTTTTTCCTCTCTGGTGTTCTTTCCTGGTGGTTCTTAGTATTTCATTGGCAAAACTGCTTTTCACACTGGCGTATTAGGCCATTCTTTTTAAGGCATTGTTTATAATGTGCCTAAATGCCTTGCTGATATCACCAGAATGTTACAACATATACTTGCTGACATGCTACTCCTTATCGGTCACTTTTCTTTCTGCCTGTGTGAGATGTGCCATGAATTCCAATTGTTTGTATATCATTTCCTCAAGAATTTAATGGAACAGAGGATTCCCTCTGCACCTCCCTTTTCTACGGTAGTTATGGACATGTTAAGTAATGTTGGTCCCAACTTTGAAAGCAGAAATGCTTAGCCAGTGATCCCTGAACCTTAAAGATCTAATGAAATTTCTAAAATTTCATATGAAATTTTGGTTGTATTGACATATGTGCATTTTGGTGGCTTCTACAGCATACTGAAGATTCCAAAGAGATCCCTGACCCTATTGCTTTTATATCAAGGGTCCCTAATCTTTCTTCAGACGTTCTCTATTCATGTCATTAACTGGATACCTCCTTTATCTCAATATTCATTCATAAAAACATCCTTTCCTTTAGAAGCTTGTGAAATGCTTTTCAAAAATCTAGGTGGTTTATGCCACTGGTTCTGTTTTGTTCACTGTCTGATTTAATTCTTGAAGAAATATATGGTAGGTTAGGTGTTTCCCCTTACATAAACTGTTTATTTTATTTAACTTTTATAGAGGGTTGCTAGGAATGAAAAGTGATGTCTGAAGTTAGACCCACCCAGTTTATAATTCCTAGGACTTCAGGAAAATCCTTGTGGATTCATATTTGCTGTCTGCCACAACTTGCAAATGGTGGTCTTTTGAAATAAGTTTTATGGTTTGACCAAGGAGAATTCTACAACTTTCCCCTCAAATGTCTTCAAAAGCACTTGGTTAAATCTTACCCATTCACTATAGTTTGTTTATATCTAGTTTATTCAATAGGTTCTGGGAGATCTTTTTTCTTTTTACTGACATTTATTTTAAAAATGCTTATAGGTCCAATTCAAAAGATAGAGTGGAATTAAAATTTTCCTAATGGCTTTAGCAGTGAATAAAGTCAATAATTCTATCAGTCTCTTTACTAATTCTTTCTCATCCTTAAAAATCACTTTGATACTGTATCACCAGCTGCCTCCATTGTTTTTCTAACTAACTTAAGATGAAAAACTGATTTCTGTGATGGAAGAGTTATGATTGAGGTGCCTTTATTGCTTAGTAGGTACCCTGTGATGGAGTTGGTGGGCACAATTAATTGAAAAAAAAGACTTTCTGGGGCTGGGAATGGGCAGAATTAATAATGCCCAGGGGTTTTTGCTCTTGTGACTAGCTTTCACTCTATTTTGTAACTGGATAGAAGTTTTGTTCACTTTGGAACCAAAATTGATAACTGATCTTGTTCTCAAAACATCCTTGAAAAGTATTTCCACCTGGCCCTCAGAGCAGACTTTTAATGAGGCTACTGTAATTACCAAGTGGAAGCAAAAGGTCTCCTGGTCCAACCAGGTATGGTGTGGCAGGATCTTCTATCTACTGCCAGACACCTGAAGAGAGTGTGTGTGTGTATTTGGGGAGGAAGATGTATGGTGTTAAAAAAGAAAGAGATGTTGCTCATATTCATTGAAAACTTCATGGAGTTCTGGTGCCGTGCAGACAGTATATTCTGTGGCTTATCTTCTTCTCACTATAATCCTGTGAAATGGGGATTATCATCATCATCATCATCACCAATTTACACTTGGGAAAATAAGTCCCAGAAAGATTGGTTGAGCTGTCCAAGATCATGTAGCTAGCGAGAGCAGAGCTGCGATTCCATCCCAGATGCCCTGACCCACAGCCACAGGCTTTTCACAGCTGCTGCTAAGCAGAGACCAGCTCGGGGGCCGTGGGTTAGGGAAGAGAGAGAGTGTCTGGCTCCACTTGCAGCTTCCAGCTCTTAATAATATTTTAAAAGATCCATTGAAATAAGGAAATTCATCTCAACAGGTCTTCTCAACTAGTGCTTGTGACGTATACCTGATAATGTCACACAAGACATGGCAAATGAGCCAGACTCGGTCTTTTTGTTCTTTCCAGTCATCTGTTTTTAGAAACATGGCCTTTGTCTTCCTTTATCGTTTATACTGTTCTTCGAAAAGAGATTGAGGGTGATGACTCATGTCTTAATCTTTATCAGTGTCTGCATTGGGAATATATGGCAGAATTTATTAATCCAATATGGGAAAATGTCCTTATGCATTAAAAATTACTTGTTTCCTTGCAGATATCTTCAAGTACATCCCACCCTGATGCTCCTTCGAAACAGTGTCAAGCATCAGCCTTGTTTCAATTTGCAGAGGTATGGCCTTCTTTTTAAATGCTTATTGGGCTCAGAAAACTTAGCGAGCTCAGGAGGTATTGGAATGGAGTTTTTGAACTTGGGCATACCTCTTGACATTACCAACATAATACATATCACAGAACACTTAGTGTGTTTTGCTGCCTTTGCTGTAATCGTAGATCAGCTCCAAATTTTATATCCATTGTATGAGCATTCATTAAAGAGTTCCTTCAGAAGAGTCACTTTCCACTAATTCGTTTATTTCATTTTACCTTGTGGTTAATTTGTTCTAAAAGCTTGCAAAAACTGCTGTCAACAGGAAGGACATAGGATTTCGATTTATTAAGTTTTTCCAGTAGTGAAGTTAGCTGCCACAGTTCATGAATAACCCTCACAGCGAATGCAGTTGGGACTGCGAGCTGTTAATGATCGGTGCTTACCTTTGATGCGGTGTCGCTCCAGCCGGTATTTTTATTAGTGTTTAATCTCAGGCCTAGATCAGGTTGGCTCTCTCAAGATCTCAGGTTTCTTTGGTTTCTCAGCCAGTCAGAGATCACAGACTCGAGAGCGTTTTCTGGGTTAGTGTGATGAGGAGGCCAAATTTGCCGCAAACCTCTAGCCTCAACCCTATGCTCGTCTCTAATGAGCACTGTCTGACAAACAGGAAGGTGTGCACAGTTCGTAAAAATATGATGACGTCTGCTGTAGGTCTTTCCCCTTATTCCTTTTTATGAATTCCAACTAAAAAATGCATATCATAAACGAAGCAGTTTTTTATAAGGCTGAGAGAAAATGGCGAGCAGGACTGTTCTGTTTAATATTGATATATTGAAGCACTTTGATTCATTTGAATAAAGAGTGCTGCATAAATGAAATGTAAAATGATATCCTTTTGGCAGGAGAAAACCCAGCATCTTACTTTGAAAATGAGAAAAAATCACTTTCAGCTCTTATATTAAAAAAAAAAATGCTGCTGCTTCTTAGGACACTTGTGTCAAGCTCCGTCTCCACACCACCTGCTCATCTGTTTGCTTTCTCTGCTGCAGTATTTGCTTTCACTGTCTAGGGCTATTCTATAAAACTGGTAACGAAAATACCGTATAATATTATCATTTCATGAAGAACAATTTGCTTGATGAATCTGAATAAATTAAGATTTTATTATAATTTTTCATTGTGATAAACAGGCTGTTATTTTCACTGTCTGGGGAAATAGTTTTGTTTAATACTTCCTTGCTTTCCTCCAGTTGTTGACATCCATTTATTTGATATGAATAATTTTTTCAAGAGTGAAAAAAGAATTTTGGCACAGTGGCTAGATTTATTTTTAATGTTGATCCTTGAGCCAGTTCCATGCAACTTTTTAGAAAATTTCCTTCCAAACTGTGTATTCACTGTATATTCTGTTCGATTAAATTCTACAGTCTGTACCATGAATATTAGGAAGGTGCTGGCTCATCTTTGACACACCTGATATTTACGGATGCATTGACCGCCAAGATCTTCAACCTCACTTACAGTGTCAGTGTGGGATATCTCGGCTGGCTGTGTCTAACAGTTAGGCCACTCAGAGCGTGATTGTTATTTAAGTGATCCCATCTTCAGATTTATTAGGAGCTGCTGAAGCCCTGGGCAGCTCTGAGTGCCCAGTTTGGTGGTGTAACAGCTGCTGTCCTGTGATTCTGGAGAATGAGGTTCCATGCCTCTGTGAAACAAATTAAGTTTGTCCTTGCTGCTCCGTATGCTGGTTCCTCAAAGCACGAGAAGGTTTTTGTGTAGAGAAGAGAACCTTCTCTTGGGAGTTGTACAAGGACACATTTCCAGATGTCACGCCTCACTTCTGAGGGCTTTTGGGTTTTGACCATGGGACATATACAAGATTTGAGGAAGCTTAAAAAAAATTGTTATTTTGAAAACTTATTGGGAGTTGTTTCACAGCATCATAACACAGGGAGGCATGCATGATGGAGAAACCAGAATAAGATGTTTTGCCCTAGAATCAAATGCACTTCCCCCTCGCAACTCACTATATTATTTTTCCTAGTTATATTTTGCACAGTTTGATAATATGAACACTTTTCATTCCTAAGCAAATTATTACATAACATGATTATTGAACTGCAAATGTTCTATGTGATTATAAAAGAGAAATACATGTTTCTCTGAGGATGTATAACCTCTCTACTCACTTTCCTCAGCTGACCCAAGAGAACCCTAAGTGTCAGTCTTTAACATCTCATGATCTGACCATGTTGTCAGCCCATTCTGGGCTGGTTTATTGAAAACTAAACAAGAGCTAACTAGATGAACTAATAAAATTATCTGCTAAAATCTGCTATGAGCATATACATTGTAGTAGAAATAGAATAGGCTCTAATTACTAACTATGATCGTAGCCCTAAAGCTCTTATAATTATTTCATAACACACCCATCACCTTTGAAAAAACACAAACTCTTGAAATTCTCATTCTAATTAGTCTATAGCAGAGGTTCTCAAACTGGCAAATACATCCGTCACCTCAAAGGCTCGTTCAAACACAGATGGCTGGGCTCCACCCCAGAGTTTCTGATTTATTAAATCTGGAGTGGGGCCTGAATTTGCATTTCCAACAAGTTTCCTATTAAGAAACCACAGTTTGAGACTGCTGCTCTATAGTTGATCATTTTAACCCTGAGTTATTAAACTGTCGTTGTTAAGGCGCCTCCTAGTCTCTCTGGGACCTCATAGGGTAGGGGTGAAGTAAGGAAGGGATAGATATAAAATAGGAAATTACCCAGGGGGCCACTTAATACCCCCATCCCTTTTCAGAGGGATTCTCAGTCCTATATTATGTACACTTAAGAGAAAAGTGTATGTTTATATAATTTAGGAAACAATTTACTCTTTAAAAATGTTTAGCTTTGTAATATTTTAAGATCAGGCATGGGAGATTCCTAGAGACCATTCCTGCTAATTTCACTGACAAACATTCATAAATCTACAAAGAGATTAGCTAGACCTTCTCTTGGCAATGGGTCATTTATCATGTAATATAATTAGCCTAGAAACACACTTTTTAACAAACAGCAAACCCTGGGCATTTCTTTAAGTTTAAAATGTTTTTTTCTTTCACATCAAGTCCTGGGTCTCTGCCTTGCAAGCTGAGAAGGATATTTTTCCTTCCTAACCAAATCTAATAGTTTAAAAACCCCTTGAAGTTAACCTATATGGAACCATGAAACTGAATAAAGAACATATTGTTTGTAGGTTCCTCATGAATGTTTACATTTAGACGGAGAAAAATATATCTGCTCTACGAGATCTGGAAAGAAATACAGGGTTCAAAGCCTCTCCCCCCCTCCCCCCATTTCAAGCTGTCTCCGCTTCCTCACTGACGCTCAGGATTCACCTAGATTCAGCATGGCCCCTCTGAAGGGCCGTCACTGTTTCCAGGCTCTGATCCGTTGAGTTGATCTGTGTGAGTTTCCTGTCTGCATCACCTGTTGTTTACTGATCGAGGGACCCATCCGTCACTTTTCAGTCTCATTTACTGGAGACTAATGGCCAAATGTAATGCCGGAAGGGCACCGTTGTCTCCCTTTATTTAACAAGTCTGAGCTCCGTGACCAGTCCACTTATTCTCTTCTCTGCTGTGTGGCCGACTCTTAGACCTAGAGTCTATCTTTGCATTGAAAAATTACTTAATGACTTTGAAGACAGAGAGCCAATCTGGATGATTTAAACAAATAGCTTTGGACATTAAAACTTTCCTTAGAAGGTATTTACTTTGTCAATATAAATACGGCCATAATCTCATCAAATTTAAGGTATTGTCACAGGTGGATGCGAGCAATAGGTGCAAATTTAAAGTGTTCATTTTCGTGATGGAATGCTCAGTATGTTGCAGAGTATTGCACTCGACAAAAACACCATATACTCACACCGCAGCTAATCAGTGTGAAAGTATTATGTGTTTTATGAGAAGCATTAATATTTCTTTTAAGATAAGAAAGACCAGTCGTCTCCTATTGTTCATTTGCTCTTTGATTCATTAATTCCTTCAATAATTATGGGTCATTTCCTCCCAGGCTGCGATGTTGATGATACCCCTCATAATTGCAAAAGACTTCCACCATTGCTTAATCTGCTTTTGATCTTTACCACTTGTTTCCGTAGTGCTCTCCCCCACCTCAGGCAGCTATAAAATTAGCAGTTTAACATCCCGAGTGATAATTTCTCTTAACACCTTTGCTGTACCTCAGTTACGCTCACACCCACCCTGTTTGTCAGAACTCTACACAATTACCAAAGGAGAGACCACGGTGGAGTTAACAGATTGGCAAGCACCATCCAACTGGAGGAAGATAAACAACAGCATAGCCACGAACGCACGATGCAGTATGGCCCACTCGTGCCCCCACCTGGGAGTGTAACATGACACACGCTTCTCCCCACTAGCTGACCAGTCATTATAAAACATGAATTAGCTATATTGTTCTTAATTGAAAGGCTATGTATATGTCTCTCAAACAGAGAAAAAGTGGGGTGAATGAACACTGGTGGAACAGATCGGTGTGGTACAAGCTATGCTTATAATCAAAGCCCTCAGAGGAGATGAGATTACTGAGAGAAAATGTGTAAATAAAGAGAGAGTGGGCCCTAAGACAGAAATCTGAGGAAAAACGTTTAAGGGATCACCATAGAAAGACCAGCTAGCAAAGAACAACAGGAGTGACTTGAGAGGTGGGAGGAAAACAGGACCCATGTGGTAATGGAAGCCCAGAGAAGAGGTTCCTAAAAGAATGCTCAGCCACATTGAATGCTGTGGAGGAATCAAGATAAGGCTCAGCCATAGACATCAATGTATGTCCAGTTTTCCAAAAAAAATTATGCCCCCTGCCAAAAAAATTAAGCCAAAAGACATTCTTAGAAAGCGTATCTTACCTCTAAGTCATTAAATGAAAATTTTATTCTTAGATGATTCTAGAAATATTGGGCTACTAAAATATATTGACCGCCCCCCCCCCCCCACACCCCAACCCCCACCCCCGGTCAAAGCCTTTTTGGAAATCAGGCTTACAGCAACCTTGAGCATTTAAAATACTGCCCTATACCTGCAGATAGGCTAAAATCCTCTGTAGGCAGTGAGGAAAACTGTTCTTACTAAACGTAGGTGGTTCCTTTTGAAAGGCAAGGAACCGTTAATCTCAAGCCTTGAGTCAGACAGCTGTCCGTGAGCTCAGATGGCAGGTAGTGTGTCTGTGCAGTTCCCCCGGGAGCCTCTCGGTGTGCCATGCGCTGCACGGGGCCCAGGGAATTGGTAGTGAACACACACAAAGCATCAGGGAGGATAAACCTACAGGGACGAAAGTGACAGCAGAGGGAGCCAGTGGAAGAACTAGAAACAGTGTCTGCAGCGTTACACAGCTGCTTGTCCTTCAGTGGTTCTTGAGGGTGTTGTATGATTATGCAACAAATTTAGTACTCCACAAATTACTAAATTTAATAATTATCCTCTGACATTGCAATTTTTAATTTCGTTCCAATTTCAGTGTGTAACTAGTATTTGGAATTGTACTGAGTTTGTTTATTAGTGTTAATAATGATAAATCCTTATTACTAATAATTGCACCATTTATTGAGAGCATAATATGGGCTCAGCATGGTGTCACACTCTTCACTAACAGAAAATCTAAGGCAGGCATTATTGTTTTCATCTTGAAGATAAGGTAACTGAGGCTCAGCGTCTTATTTGCTTACGTCCTCACAGCAAAAAGTAATGCAGGTGTGTCTGACACAGAAGCCATGTCCTTATTACACAACCTTGGTTCAGGGACTGGCACTGGTGTTCAGTACCCCCAAGTCGCTGAGAGTCGGGGATTGTATTACTGTATTTGTTTCTCTTAGTCCAGTGATAAGGTGAGTCATTGAATTCAACTTGTCTAGAAAAAGTAGAAGTGGCATATATCAGAGAAAATTCGCCTAGAGGAAGACATTCCAAACTTCAGAAAGATTGAGCCCCATAAGTTGATCTAAAGAAAAAGTGATTGAGATGAATAGGAAAGGACTTTATTAAAAATGATAACACCTAGGAAGAAAAGGTCCTTAAGACTTTCTTAAACTAGACCCTTCTGACTCTCCAAGGGCCTCTTGTCCAGCAGGTGTTCTTGGAGAATTCCCTGTAGCAGCAGGCACCCCGTCTCTCCTGGAGCTGGCAGCTCCACAGAGTCCCTGGGGGTCTTGGGGTCCCCTGTAAGGACGTAGTCACAAGGCAGGATTGCCTCCTAAACCGAACTGAGAAATGCCTCCGTCTTAAACTGAGAAAGAATTCAGGATCACAAAGAATATAAAAAGCTTAGACCATAGCTCGCTGCTCTAATGATGACAGAACTTCTCCAGGAGAAAGATGCCTTGTAAAGATCCTTAAGAATGTATGTCCTTCTCAGCTCTTTACTGAGTTAGGCAAGAAATTGAAAATGAAGTTTTCATGTAAAAATGAGAAAGCAAAGTGCTCTTCCTTGTTATCAGCGCCTGGCTGCTGGTTAGCCAGATTTGCAGATGAGCATGCAGTCAATGTAATGTCATATATATCAATGTTTTACTACAGTGCATGTCCTTATCTGTACAACTTATTTAGGCTTCTGGTCTTGATGGTCAATCTGCGTGTGCTTTAGAGCATACTCACAAAGCCAGGGCCAATGTTTTATATAAACTCTTAGCTTGCTGAGCTCCCGTCCTGCTGCCTACCACGTTTATATTGGATTCTTAAAGAAATTTTTGTTGACTGACTTCATGCTGTCTTTCCACAGAAATCCCAAATATATTCCTTAAAAAAAATTAACTAATTGCTTTGGTAAATACAAAATGATTCTGTCTCTTTTATATTTGGCCAGTTGATGAATTGGTATTTATATACAAATGGAAATGCATGTCTTGTTTTAAAGTTATAGAGTTCAGTTTCAAGCCTGAAATATACAAGATAATACTCTCGTCATTAAAAAGCCACCCAAGCAAGCCACACCTGATTTTTGTTACTATTTTTGAGGTTAGTTAACTAAAATTGGTTTCAAAATTATAATCCCAAGCATGACACATTTAAAGTTATTTGGTTCTTGGGAGCAGTGATGTTCTCATAAACTAAGGAAAGTTCCTGAATGAGTGTGAATGGGAAGCAAAGATTCTGATATTACAATTAATGTTATTTGTATGAATTGTTTTCAATATAGATTTCATCAAACACTTCGCAGTTGGGTGGTGCCGAACCTGTGAAACGCTGTGGAAAGTCTGCGCTCTTTCAACTGGCAGAGGCAAGTTTCCAAGAATATATTGAGATGAGATCTGCAGAGTGGAAATGGCAGAAAAGTTAATCATAACAGTGTTCCTCAGACTGCACCATCTCACCTGGGACCAGAAAGTCTGTTGTATCTAATTTTCAACAATAAGGGGGCTAACCTTTAATTTAGGAAAAAAGGAATTTTGGTTCTAAAAATCATTAAGCATTGAAAAAGGTTACCTGGGGAACCTTCGAAATCGTTTTCGCAGGTAGTATTTTAAAATAAGGTCAGTTTTTGTCTCTCTCAGATTGGTTAAATAAGTCCAGCTTGAACCCAGATTAATGAGCTCAGTCATTTTCCTCTCCTCTGATTCTCTTATAACATCTATAAATCCCCAGAAGGCACTACTTTCAAACCAGGTGGTTGATGTTTTAATTTTTGTCTTTTTCAGTGAAGAACTCAAATGACGTGTTCTAAAGTCTGGTTTTATGACATCTATCCGTTGTACATTTGATGTGATGTGGGTGTAAAATGCTACTGTTCCCTTGGCAAAGTAGACAATGTGTTTTGACAGAGCCCTCCCTTGGTGGGCGATGGGTTGCGGGGAAGATGCTAGAAGCTGCTGTTGCTAGCCTGGACAGGAGCAATGGCTTTCTCTGCCAAGCTGCGACCGCTCTGCCTTAAGGGAACATGTGAAACAAATGTCTTTAGCACCAGGACGCTGTAGTGATAGTTTTCTCTTTGGTGAGACAAATTAGGAGGTACAAAATGGGCGACCACAATCTCTTATATTAAACTTTTTCTGTTTTCTCACTTCTCTGTCTTCCTTCCAATGAGTTCCTTCTAAGTTTTTTGTGGAGTGATAGGGTTCTTTTATAAATCCTGTGTAGTTTATTGAACTTAAAGGGATGACCTATCATTTTCAAAATTTTACGGTAGCTTATATCATAAAAATATAGGAGTTTTCAATATCTTTAGATTAAACTTTTAAAGTCTAGCCAGATTCAAATTAGAAATACAAAAATACAAAGGCCCAAGAAAGTAAAGAACTGTATAAACAGTGGAACAAACTGACCTGTTGTTGTCAGACAAGTGATATGCCTCCTGTGTAAGACAAATTCAGACCCAAACAGAGGGCTATGAATGACTAGAAAACGTATGAAGACCACAGGAAATAGTTTGAAAAAGAACTGGGTGAGTCAGGGGCCAGCCCGGTGGTACAGCGGTTAAGTTCACACATTCCGCTTCTCAGCGGCCCGGGGTTCGCCGGTTCGGATCCCAGGTACAGACACGGCGGCACTGCTTGGCACGCCATGCTGTGGTAGACGTCCCACATATAAAGTAGAGGAAGATGGGCATGGATGTTAGCTCAGGACCAGGCTTCCTCAGCAAAAAGAGGAGGACTGGCAGTAGTTAGCTCAGGGCTAATCTTCCTAAAAAAAAAAAAAAAAAAAAAAAGAACTGGATGAGTCAGTGGCAAAGTACTAGTTCAGATGGAACCAAAATGGTCAAGATGTGGCTACAAGTGTGTCTTTGGAGTTAGAGTTGTAAACAAGTCTTAGAGAAACCATGAGGTCATGAACTTGTCTAGCACCGTCAAGACTATGTGGATCGTCAAGACAATTTGTTTGGAAGAAGTGATTATTTTTCTTGAATAATATGAATATATGGCCCTCTCTGCATTTCCTGGTGATGTGTAAATGTGTGTGTGTTTGTACACATATACACAAAGATATACATAAGTTTTTAAAATATTAAACAACACTAAATTGTAAAACAAACTGTCAATATTAATATATCTTTATTCAACAGTTTTGTGTTAGAAACGTATGGACCTTTGAGGTACTTTGCTGTGGGGGGTGCTAGAGAGATGAATTTGTCTCGTTTTCTTTCTTCAGCATAACAGTCATAAAAAAAGGATTCCCTATTAAATCAGAGCTCATTAAAAAGAACACTCTTCTAATTTGTAGGGACGCATCCCAAATATGAAACAGATGCTCTGGTTTAACAGATGTTTGAATGCTGCTATCATAATTTAAAGGGGTAAAATGACTGAAATAAGCCTATTCCAATTATAGCAAATCAGCTTAGACTCAGACTTAGTTTCCTATAACATCCAAGTAAAAATGTATGCTTTTGATGAAACAAGGTCGCTAAAAAATAATTTACCAAGAAAATCTTCACGCATGATTATTTGCACCACATGAATATGATGCCGTAATGCTAATAGACTGTGTTTTACAATAGCATCCTCAAGCCTTCCCACTTGCTAATTAGACATCAATACATACACAATGGATTCATCAGTGTCTCCACAGAATCGCCGGGAGAAATAGGCTTCCTCCATTTCTTTTCTATTCCATGTGTATTGGAAGTTCATTTTTCTTGAACAAAAGATAATATTTAATTATTTTGGGCACCTCTTTAAATAAATAGAACAGGATATTGAGGAGGATTTTTCCTGTTGCCCAGGATTGGTGCTGTTGTCTGAAATCTGAAGAAACAGCTTTAAATTCACACATTGCAAAAGGAAAGCCACCAAGAAGCCACCTGCAGTTTGGGCCAGTCCCTTCTATCGGGATTTATAGAGACAGCCTAATCCAGCTGCTATCCCACATGCCACTCCAGGGGTTTCTCCTCTCATGCCCACGCTACCCCCGAGTCATCAGTGGGTGTGGGGCATCACAGGCTCTCCCGCCATCTGGAGTATTTTGGCCTTTCACGCTGTCCTGAGGAGGAAGGAGAGGAAGTGCTTTCCATTCTCACCCCTGCCGCCATCAAGCAAAGTGAAGATAACTCTAAGGGAACCCCTCTTAAAGACTGGGGGTGAGGGGCTGGCCCAGTGGTGTAGTGGTTGGGTTTGTATGTTTCCACTGCAGTGGCCTGGGATTCGCAGGTTCAGATCCTGGGTGCGGACCTACACACTGCTCATCAGCCGTGCTGTGGTGGTGTCCCATATACAAAGTAGAGGAAGATTGGTGCAGGTGTTAGCTCAGGGACAATCTTCCTCACTGAAAAAAAAAAAAAAGACTAGGAGTGGTACCTGCAAGAAGTCTCTTCTCATTCTTCAGCGAGAAGCAAGAAGTGTTTAAGACATAGGTTGTTGCTCTGCCTTTCGCCTGTCTGACCAGGCAAAAGAGAACTGGAGGAAATGGGCAGCAGGGAGAGACTTGCAATAGCTGGCTGCTATCTCTATTTGGGGCTATGAGGATGTGTGAGTTTCCCAGGGGTCAATTAGACAAATAGGAAGTCGTTCAGCTTGATCAGGCAAGAAGCCAAGGAACAGTCATGAGGAGGGGGCAGCAGCAGGCAGGCCGCGGGCAGTCTCTCACATCAGGAAGTGTGTGGCAGAGACAACTTTGCTCAGGACACTGACGAGCTCCCACAAGCAGGAGTGAAGTTCAGCTGGTTTGCACCAGTACAGCTGTCCTGATACTGAAATACCAAAATACTTCCTCTTGTTAGTAAAAAGGCTGTGACCCAAACCCCCTGAGGACGCTTGCAGCAACTCTGCCAGCATCCCTGGGCCCCCCTGATCCTTCCAGCAACTGGAGAGCACAGCAAGGGGCCTCCAGGGCCCTTTTCCGGCCCTGAGACCACATCCGTTCCGATCAGTTGGCCTCCCTGCCTGTTAAGTATTTTGTGTATCATCCCGCCTCTTGGCATCCCCTGACAAGGTCATTCCGCCTGATGTAGAATTAGCAAGGACAGACAGGAAAAGAAAGAAAGAACCACAGGCAGTTAGGTTTACCTCCACCAACCTCCTCCTGTCTTCGAAACAAGAGGCTTTAGGCCTTATGAAGGAAGGGCGAGGAAACCCAAGAACTAACCACTCACCCTTCCCCAACTCCATTCCTGTGGGCTGGCCCGGGAGAAGGAGGGAATGAGGAGACCACCCAAAGACAGGGGCTGTTGCTTGTAAGAAATGTCTTCTGCGCGAGAAGCAGGAAATGTTTTAGGCATGAGTTTATTGCTGTTCCTAGACCTAGAGAGCAGGCGAAGAAAAAAAATTGGAGGATGTCAACAGCAGAGACAGAGACCTGGACAGGCCTGCAATCTCACTTTGGCTTTGTGAGGCCCTCTTCCCATTTCCCGGGACCCCAAAGCCAAGGGATCCCTGGGGAAGACCCTGCCTCGGGCCTTTGATTGGTATTTTAAACTGGATGGATTTTTAATAGCTGAAAGTGACCTGAAAATTCTGGGATCTGTTCCAGGTATTTTTCAGGAATCTACTCCAGCTAGGAAAGGAGATTTCTTAGTGCTGCTGAGGTCAGGGAATTAAGAAAAATACAACCCTTTAGGTTGGAGCCTCCATGAGGTGCATACTGTTCAGTTAACAGTTACTTAATTGGCACAAGTACCGTAACATATTGTGTTTCCTTTCATTTTGAAATTAATTAGGTTAGGTCATATAAAGAACAAGGCAGCAGAGCATCCGCCCAGAGATCCTAATAATTGCTGTAGTGGGAGGACACACAGAGACATCTTTACCTGTACATTTTAGCAAGGAAAATTCTAAACTTGAAGCTCTCTGGTACCAAGATTGCCTAGTATAATAAGTGGAGCAGTTTATTCATTTATTCTAACAAATGGTGATTATTGAGGCTCTACTCCAGGCCAGTAACAGTGAGGCCACTGAAGCCACCTGCATGTGGATGTAGAATATTTTTAGTGTGATGAGCTAACCTGTGAGCCTTCTCCAAGGTCAGTGGTACAGGAGTGCTTCACCTCCAGGTATGGTTTTGGTGTTCTGGAGTGCCACTAGGGGCTGGGGCGTAAGCCTAAAAGTATTAATGTTTGTTTTACTTCTGATTTATCTGAAATAATCTCATGTGTTCTTTAAAATAGATTATAAATTTTAGTAGCAGATTTTATCTGCAGGTAAGTTTTATTATCTAACCTAAGATGATATTGACTGACAATTATTGTCTACTGTGTGCTGGATACTGTTCTAAGTACCTTACATGTGCTCACTGAATTCTCCCCCCAGGTCCTCTGAGGTAGATGCTATTGTCCTTCCTCTTTCACACATTAGGAAACAAGAGCAGAGAGGTTGTGAGTTGCCTAAGGTCACGTGGACAGGAAGTGTTGGAGCCTTGGTGGAAACCCAGGCTGGCTGGGCTCTTCTGTCCCCTTGTTCTAGATGAATGTAAAAGACTGTACAAGTTGCTTGTTATAGGAGTTTGCATGTTATGGAAAGCTCTATGGAAGACAGCTTACTCCTACACAGAAGTGTATGGCTGAATAAGATGACAGATTGTTCAAGGCGCTGTCAAAGAAATGGGGCTGATATTTCTTTTTAAAAAAGTGTCTGTACTTTTGAAACTGCCAAAATACATCTTACACCCTTAAATAAGTGTCTGTCTGTGAATATACTTTGGAAGGTACTGTGAAGGCTTTAGGAAATCATGATGTACAGCCCCTGTCCTCCAGGAGCTTGTTCTCCAGTTGCAAAGAGATAAGGTATAAAAAGTTAAGGGATAAGAAAGAAATAGTGCAGGTGGTTTCACAGGGGACCATGCGATGGAATGACAAAGCTCCTCCGAGTGCTGAGTGATACACTAAGTGAGCGTGTGAGAGCAGGAAACGGAGAGGTTAACATTAGCAGGAGCATCTGAGGACCCAGCACAGGGGGGAAAGCATGAAGACGGTTCTCGATCAAGGAGTTGTTTAGGAACAGAGGTTGAAACTAGCAGCCTTTGGGCCACATCCAACTTGGCAGAGATGCTCTCTTTGGCCCACAATTTGTTGACCTGTATTACATTTTATGTTTGAATTAGAAGCTAATATTTTAAAATTATGGATTTCAAATGAATACATATTTCTGACTTCTCATGAAAATTTAGGGGATCTGGAGACACTGGGCCAGGCTTCCTGCATGACAACAGTGGGTCAGAGCTAATAAGTGGCTGTCCCCTTAGAGAGGAGTTTGCTGTGCAAATGTCACCGTCCTCTCCTTTTCCTGCTGAGCCCTGACTTGGGGCCAACAGTCATTGCCAGCATCCACTTAAACTTGTCCACTGCCCTCTTTTACACCTACCCACCCATGTGCAGTGGAGATTGTGACTTATGCGTAATTAAATAGAGAGATGGGGGAGATGCAGCAGAGGGATAAAGGCAGGCAGACGTGAGAGAGGTGGATGACAAATCCATCAGACTGACTGGAGTAGAGGCTGTTGTGCTGGGAGGTGACAGCGGGTGAAGGTCGACTGCAGCTGCAGAATTGGGAGGGTGTGTAGTGTGAAGCAAAGACGTGTAGACTTGAAAATAAAGAGGAGCAGTTGAAGATGTGGGGCTGGGGTGCGCAGCGATGGAGGCAGCACTTGGAAAGACACTTGGCTGCTGTGTGTAGAATAGAGTGGAATGCCTCTGTGGACTTCCACGTGTGAGAAGACAAGAGGCAGGATTGGGGAGCTGGCAGCGAGGAGGGTGGCAGAAACAAGACACCAGGGAGGTTGTGGGGGATTTGGCTGGATTTGGTGATTGAGTCGATGTGAGAGGCAAAGCAAAAGGGGAGTCAGAGACGACTCCAACTCTGAACCTGAGTGTGTGGGAGAGAATGGCTTCCAGAAGCTTGACCCTGACCTTGGAGCCCTCCTTCAGGATGCCTGGGTGTTTGCGAACAAAGAAGAAGCCCTGATAGTAGAAAAGAAGAGGAGAAAGATGCTGAGAGAGAAGGGACAGCTGAAAAAATCCAAGACTGAGAGTCAAGGAGGGAGGGGCTTGCCAGCTAGGTCAAGATTGGAGCTTGGAAAGCAGAGAGCCGAGCTCATCTGAGCCTAGAAGAGAGAAAGATGGAAGATGGTGCCCCCGGGAGTGCTGAATTGAGTCTGTGGTACCCGTAGTCTGCGTTGTTCTTTTCCTCTTTATCATGATTCATGAAGCTAGTTATGTGTTCGGGTGAAGTTGAAGAAAGAGGATATACTCATCATATGTAAGAAGCAGGATTACAGGTCTGATGGGTCTCAGGGAATTGAAAAAGTTGTCATTACCCCTATTTATTAAAAAAGGATGAAGACGTTTTTCAGAGGCCTCGAGTCCCTAGTTTTTCTTAATTCTTACTTTCAAAAACTCCTTATAATTAAAATCAAATAGGTAAAGATTAATTTACTCCAGTATCTATAAGAACTGGGAGGGTGTTTAGTGTGAACAAAAGACGAAGAAGCAGAGGCCACCCTCACCCCATCCGGAGTCTTCAGAAATGGTCTAGTTTCTGAAGAAATACTGCGTGAAGAGAAACATCTGAACCACCGTTGCACCTGGCCCAGTTGTTTCGGCAAACCGCATAGTAAACGCCCAGATCTCAGTGTTGAGAGACACGTAGACCGCTGTTCTGCAGCCAGTTATCTTTTATAATAAAGAAAATTGAATTTTCTTAGCAGTGAGGCTATTCTTTATTCTCTGAAACCATCAGCCAGTGTATTTTTATGGCAAAAACATTCTGGTTTTATTTAATTATGGGAGAAATGCACATCTTGGAAAAGACTGCTAAATGCCTTCCTAGGGTTATGTCTGCGCTGTCTTGGCAGATAATAAGCTGGTACAAAATGATTGTAAACATACCTTGGCTGCAAAACATTGGTTTTGTACTCAAAAGCAGAGATTGTGAAATTGAAACTTCTTGATTAGTGTCAGTGGGTCTGTTTTTACACTGTCTTGTTTTTAATCAGGTTGGCTCTTTTATAATAGACAATGAAAGACAAAGTATAATTAGGAGTGAAATGATGATAGGGTACATTTTGGAACTTCTTACCCATTTCTTTGTACCAGTGAAAGGGCGTCTACTTCTTATCTAGTACAGTAGTCCCCCCTTTTCCACGGTTTCACTTTCCATTGTTTCAGTTACCCGCAGTCAACTGTGGTCCAAAATATTAAATGGAAATTTCCAGAAACAAACAATTCATACGTTTTCAATCGCAGGCCATTCTGAGTAGCGTGATGAAATCTTGTTCTGCCTGAGGCATGACTCCTCCCTTTGTCCAGTGGATCCAGCTGTGTAGGCCACCTGCCTGGTAGTACTTAGTAGCTGGCTGGGTTATCAGATCGGCTGTCGCTGTCTCACAGTGCTTATGTTCAAGTCACCCTTATTTTACTTAATAATGGCCCCAAAGCATAAGAGTAGTGATGTTGGCAATTCAGATATGCCAAAGAGAAGGCGTAACATGCTTCCTGTAAGTGAAAAGATGAAAGTTCTCATCTTTTAATAATAAGGAAAGAAAAAAAATCATATGCTGAGGTTGCTAGGATCTATGATAACTTTCATTACAGTATATTCTTCTAATTATTCTATTTTATTGTTGTTAATTTCTTATTGTGCCTGATTTATAAATTAACCTTTATCATAGGTCTCTACGTACACAAAAAACATGCTATATATGGAGTTCAGTACTATCCACGGTTTCAGGTGTCCACTGGGGGTCTTGGAACATATCCCCCTCAGATAATGGGGGCCTGCTGTACACATGATTAATTATTTTTCACTGGTCATTTCACTCAGTCTTTTAAAGCAGGACACATTGAAGAATTGAATTGGTATCTTAACATTTGTAGAAAGGAACATATCTAAAAATGTCTTTGATTCAAAGAGATCAAAGCTTGATGCAGCACAGATTTATTACATCTTTGAGTCCCCAGTAACAAACCCGGAGCCTAAGGTGTGACCTTAGCTGAACTGAAAATGGCGGCCTCCCTGGACCCAGGAATGTCAAAAGTCATCCCTCCACTGCACGTTCTATCTCCCCTCCTCAGTATTCCTGTGGCGTTTTTTCTTTGTAATCATTTTGAAGAGGAGGACTTTTTATACATGTGCGTCCTTAGGATGTCAGTTTCAACATAGTGGTTTTTGTTTTTTGGGAACGAGTTACATTTCTTCCAGCCCGTCACTTTCAGGCCATTCTGACTGCGCCAAACAGTGAGAACCCTTAGTGTGGTTTTAGTTGTTAGAGGTAAACTTAAAATATTGGTGATTAATTTTCACTGGTGCTCTTGGGAAGAGTAAGGAGAGCGTGATTGCTGGTCTAGGCCAGGCAGTGGCGAGGTCATAATTAGCATTGTTTTTTATAGGTTCATAAAGTAACTCTTTCTTGGTATGAGTCAGAATGCCTTTAAGACTCATCAGTTACCTTGGAACTAATGAACCATTCAATTCAACACAATTATGTGGTTGAATGCCTTCGTTCTGAAGGTACTAGGATATTCTGGGAGGAGAATGCAAGGGTGGACAGGGTACATTTTGTGCCCCCTAAATTACTGTTATAAAGAATACGGTAGTACCTGAGGAACAGACAATAGATATCAAATATTTATGCCCAACATTTGATTTAAAACATTCGCATTTTATCTTCCTTAAATACAGCCATGGGAGTTCCATCCGGAAGGTGGCCTGCAGATGACTTTACATTCTCACTTTTAAAGGAGATTATTGTTCCATTTAAAATGATTATAGAAGAATAAATTGTCATTTACTAAGGCATGTTCTGTTTCAAGGCCTGATTAACAGTGAACCCTCTCTTAAGGGCAACTTGACTAATTAATAACAGACATTAGTTCTGTGCTTCCCACAGTGCAGTTTTATTCACTTGAGTTCACATCGATTTGTGTTCTTCTGTGTCCACTCTGTGCTTATCCGTGTACATGTCCCTGCAGATATATGTGATATAGTTTCTGTGCTGTTTCCTGAGTCCCACTAAAGTGTTGGTATAGGCGCCCAAAAGGCGATGCAAGTAGATAGGCTTGTACTCAAAAGTAGAACTGAGCGTAATTATATGTTTATGAAGAGTTGCTTCTTGAAAGATAACTGATTTAAGATCTTCCTGAATCTAATTTTGTTGTATATGCTTCCCCCCGCCACCCAGTTATAGAGTCATTCAGCCCTAGAATGAAAAATGAGAGCAAAGCTGTTAGTCTGCCAGGGCCATGACATGCTACTAATGATACCAATACAAATGTTATTACTACTCGTAACAGCTAACGTTTGTTCTGTATGGTATAAGGCCCCCGAGGGATGGTTGTCACAATATGTTATTCTTACTCTGTAACGGGCACTGTTTTAAGTACTGTACATGTGCAACTCATTGACCCTCACAGTACTCCCGAGGCAAATGCTGCTAACATCCATGTTTTATAGATTGGGAAACTGAGGCACAGAAAGGTTTAGAGAAAATAAGCTGATCAGTGGCAGAGCCAGTCTGCCTCCAGAGTCCCTGCCTTTTGAAACTCTCTGAGTGTAGAATTTGCTTACATCTAAGCATGACAGCATCCTCTAAGAGTTATTACATCCATAGCTGTTCCCAGGTGCTGTTTATGTCATGTGGAAATACAGACTGTTAATTTGTAGAAACTTTTGAAAATTATTTCTAATAGTATAATGTTTGAACTAAGAAAAGAAGATGAAAATTGGGAATTATCGAAATCTCCCCCTAAAAAATCATTGACAAATGTGCTATCCCAGAGTCTGTTTGCCCTGCCTGCTGGCTTATATGCCAGGTGGCTACAGACTGCCTTTCCTGGGTTCCTGTGTCCCCTGATTTCCAGCTGGATTCAGCCAGTGCGACACACTAGTGGGAGATGAGGGGATGGAGGAAGAGAGAGGCTGGCTGAGCAGGGAAGGGGAGATGAGAGATGGAGGTGGAGCAAACGCAGCATCTCTTCCCTGTGTCCAGCTCCCTCCAGAGAGGCCCACCGTGGTTCCATCTTCCCTTCCCCCATTCGTCCCTACTGTGGCTTCCTGCTATTGTTAATCCCTGAATTCCCTCACCACCTCTTGTTTGGGTGTCTCAGTTCTTCATGACCTGAGTAACCAACTTATTCCCTGCCTTAAATTCCTTCAGCTCAATGTGCTTTAAGTTGTTTCTGTTTGCCTAGTTAGACCCTGGCTGGTGCATAAGCCATCCTTGTTCTCTATTTGGTATGATTATATAGTAGGCTAAGAGAATGCTGCTGGCCTACTGTATCCAGATTTTGGCAAGACTTCTGACGGATAATCTTATGATGTCCTTGTGGAAAAAAAAGGGGAAATTTAGATTGGATTATAAAACTTTCTTAAATTGCTGAAGTTTCTTAACGTTCAAATCACCTGATGAAAGGGTTCTAGAGGTTTTCCAGAAGGCTGTGTCCTTGGCCGTATTCTATGTAACATTATTACCAGAGATTTGGAAAAAGATATAAGCTTTATCAAGTGTGTCTGTAACATAAAGCGGGAGGGTAATTTAAATCAAATTTTGAAAGGATAAACTGTAAGGAAAAATGGAAATTTTGTACCGAGGAACTAAAAATAGAAAGATATAGAATGGAAGAGACCAAGCTTCCCAGCATATTATGTCGGTGAAGAAATCCAAGATTTTAATTGACCACAAGCCCAATACAAACCAGAAGTATGACCTGTTTTTTAAAAAAAGGAGGGAGGGGTTCATCCTTGGACCCCATTAGAAGTTAAGTAACGTCCCTGTCAACTGACAGATAATTCCACTTCTCATCTAAAGTGTCACAGGAAGGCTAGGAACTTAATCTAAGGAAAATATTGCTAAAGTGAAGCATCAGTGCTCCCCAACCCCAGTATTGTAAAGCTGGTTACAGGTAGACCGACCTGTGAAGTCACTGACAGGTTGTGTTCTCACATGTTGGTTCACTTGCGCCTCACAACAGCCCAGTGGAAGATGTACCGTTTCCATTTCTCAGCCTTTATTTCCTCATCTAGGTTGAAGTCTAAGCTCCGTAGCTCATTGTGTGGTCTTAGGCAAGCAAGCTGTGGTGTTTGGTTATGAACCAGCCTATTTCCATAAAGCCTGTTCTCACTTCGGGACCACAGACTGCATCTCGAGAAGCGGGGCCCAGCTTTTGAAAGGTCGGGAAGCCTTTACGTGTGATGAGCAGTTCCGGGAACTGGGACATGATGCCAGGGGAAGAGGCTTATGGGGACATAAAGGCTGTCTTCCAGGATTTGAAAGTCCGTCACATGAGAGAAAGAGTAGATTACTTGTTGTGGCTCAGGGAACAACTAGGACTGATAGGGTGATAGATTTTTGCTCAATATCTTAAAAATTTCAAATAGCACTGCCTTCTAACATGGTCATTATCTTTGCGCAAAAAGTTGGATAACTAACTCTGAGAAATCTTGCAGTGAAATGAATTCCTGCATTGGGAAGAATGTTCAATTAGATAACCTCCCGGGAGACGCTCAACTCTGAGGATCTGATTTGTGTGTGTTCTGGTTTTTGGTTACTGAGATTTGTGATTTATAGGTATTGATTCGGAGTTATTTGTTTTATTTTTATAGTTTAACTTCCAGCAATATAATTGTTTTTCTTGTAATTTAGGATTAACATACTCTATTTGTGAAAAAAAAAATTTTTTTTAAGAGTCTGAAACAAGGAAGAAAAGCATGACTGGTGCTCAGTGTAATTACCTTCACAAGAATTATTATGCTATTTCCCGGAATATGTCCCTGGAGTGAGTGTCTGCATTTGTTCCATTTCATTCCTAGCTGTAGAATCCTATCAGAGGTGATGAGGAGAATCATTGTGAAATATATTGAAGCAGAGAATAGAGTTTGCAAAGTATTAAAGTATTATTAGCTTTGCTAAGATGAACCTGTGTGTTGTAGACTGTTGGCATCCCACTGTGAAAACTGCACCGGTGTGGTAGAAGGTCCCCAAAATGATTTCTTAAAGGCCACCACAGTGACACTGGTCTAAAAACCGTAAAATATACTTCGAGGCCTTTCCAGCCCTTTTTTCTAGAACTAGTATAGTCTCTCTCCCCACACAGGATAGTAATATTCATGAAGAGCCAGGATAATTGAGAAAGGAAAATAAAAATTATTTCAAAATTGATACAAAAACAGCAGATCTGGGTCCAGGCAGGTGGCACAGTAGTTAAGTCTGCACACTCCACTTCAGCGGCCTGGGGTTCGCGGGTTCGGATCCCGGGTATAGACCTACACACCGCTCATCAAGCCACGCTGTGGCAGTGTCCTTATACAAAGTAGAGGAAGATTGGCACGGATGTTAGCTCAGGGACAATCTTCCTCATCAAAAGAAAAAAAAACAAAAAACAGCACATCTCCTCTCATGGGAGTAAAACATGCAGAGAAGATTAAATGGATCAATGTCTCAGGATTAATTTAAGAGGATATTTTGCTTTGATCTTATTTGTGGTTGGGTTTGACAAAGGGAAGCTCTCAGTCTTCATAACTACTTGCTGAGGTCTGAGAGATAACTGACATGAGTTCCTGAAAAAGACAGCTCCATTACAGATCCGTAATATTTCAGATCTTCCCTCCAAATGATCTGAAGGGCCCAGTGCTCTTGTCAGGTTCATTTTTTTTAAGAATTTGCTCTGTCTGCCTCTCTCCAGCCCTTCTCCAATTTCTTTCCAGACTTGCCAATCATAATGTAATTCTCGCAGAAAGATTTGAGATCCACTGAAAGTACTAAGGGGAAAAATGAGCTAGAAGAGCATCTGATATTTAATTGAATATATTACCCATTTAAAAAATGAATTTTACAGACTTTAACAATCCCTGACAATTGGCCATTTGATAAAAAGGTGATTTTTTTCTGAGGTGGGCCCGGTGGCATAGTGGTTAAGTTCACGCACTCTGCTTCGGTGGCCCAGGGTTCACAGGTTCAGATCCCAAGTGCAGACCTACACCCCTCATCAAGCCATGCTGTGGCAGCGTCCCACATAAAATAGAGGAAGATTGGTACAGGTGTTAGCTCAGTGACAATCTTCTTCAAGCAAAAAGAGGAAGACTGGCAACAGATAGCTCAGGGCCAATCTTCCTCCCCCAAAAGTACACAAAAACAACAAGTATTAAAAGACAAAAAGGTGATTTTTCAAAAAAAAAAAAAAATCAGTTTGCTACTCATGTGCTTGATTTGGGACTCAGCAATCCTCAGTGTTCTTTTTCCTCTGCGTTGCTAATACAAAATAGATAAAACAAGTAGTGGCTAAAAATTCCTGTGCTGCCCTTGGCCTCAGGATGAATTCCTCAAAGGCACAGAGGGGGCCTTATTGAACTTTGTATCTATGGTGTCCTCCGCAGGGCCTGGCCCTCAGGGGCCTTGCAGGGGATGCTTACGAATGCAAACCCAGTTATTGAAAATAAATTTTACAAGTTGTAATTTCTCCTTCTAGAAAGTAGCTTTAGATTGAAGTATTGAGGTACCTGGGAGCTGGAGGGGAAGATGGCAAGTTTCTCCTTTAATGTCCTATATGTGAAATTTGGGGAGTTTAAAAACATAACCAAATTGCTGCCAGATGTGTTTTGGTGTTCAGAATCTTTCAGATTTTAGGAAAACGATACATTATATGTATCTTACACTATGCAATTAATTCCCACAATACATATGCAAATACATGAAGATTCTGATAGCAAAAGTGTATGAATAGTCATTAAGTAAGATAAATTAAGATGTTAAGCCGTTTCACATTAGTTCTGGTCAGAATTTGCAGCCAAGTAAGTTTGGATCAGATTGAGTTTGCCACCAAATCCATTTAAAAATGCCACGACTTAGTTTTCAGAACTTTTGTGATCTTCATGTTGTCTGTCAGCATTTGTGGACCCATAAGGTTTTGTTCATTAACCAAAACCTTCTGTCGTTGTTTAATGAATCATCTTACCATATCTAATTCAAGTGGGTAGATAGAAAGTGTTACTATTTTCATTTCCCCAAGAAAAGAAAAAGTGAACATCTGAACAGAGTTTGGCATGATTCACTGAGTACTGCCCTAAGTACATTGTGTCAGACCTCAGAATCCTCAGGGACGGCTAGCCTCACCATCAGAGGAGCGAGGATGAAATGACTCATTCTAGGTACGAAGTTAGCACGGAGCAACACTGAGATTCATGCGCAGTCCTTCAGCCCTGGGTCCGTCCTCCTCCTACCAAATCTTGTTTTCATAGGAAAAGCTTCCAGTGAAGCTAGAAAGGGGGAATTCGGAAGTATGCTTGTCTCGAGTTTAATGAATATATCATAATGCCTAAGGCCTTTCATTAAGAAGTGGACTGATTATTGTAAAGTTTGAAGTATAAAAGGATATAATTAAAAAGTTCAAGCTAATTTTGAGTATAGAATAATAAGGATACTTTTTGCTGTTCTCCCATTTTTGTTTTAACTGTTTAGATGTGCCTGGCGTCAGAGGGGGTGAAAATGGAGGAATCAAGGCTAGTAAAAGCAAAAGAATCAGATGGCGGAAGAATTAAAGAATTGGAGAAGGGAAAGGAAGAAAGAGAAATAAGAATGGAGAAGACAGATGAAGCCAGGTTACAGAAGGAAGCTGAATTTGAAAATTCAGCTACAGAACACATAAGAGATTCTAAGGAATTAAGAAATTTCGAGGAGGTGAGAATGGATGATATAATGGCTCTAAAAATGGAAGATCCCAAAGAAATTAAAAAGGAAGAATTAGAGGAAGATCAAAAATGTAGTCACTTCCCTGATTTTTCTTACTCTGCCAGTAGCAAGATAATAATAAGCGATGTTCCCAGTAGAAAGGATCACATGTGCCATCCTCATGGAATTATGATCATCGAGGATCCCACAGCGTTGAACAAACCAGAAAAGCTAAAAAAGAAAAAGAAGAAAGGCAAAATGGATCGGCATGGAAATGATAAATCCACACCCAAGAAGACTTGCAAAAAGAGGCAGTCCTCGGAGTCTGACATCGAGAGTGTCATGTACACCATTGAAGCCGTGGCGAAGGGAGACTGGGGCATTGAGAAACTTGGAGAATCTCCTCGCAAGAAGGTCCGTACATCCTCAAGTGGCAAGGGAAGCATTTTGGATGCCAAGCCACCAAAGAAAAAAGTGAAATCAAGAGAGAAGAAAACGTCCAAGGAGAAATCCTCAGACACCACCAAAGAGTCAAGACCTCCAGATTTCATTAGTATTTCCGCCAGCAAGAACATTTCTGGTGAGGTGCCAGAGGGTATAAAAGCAGAACCATTGACCCCCATGGAAGATGTGTTACCACCCAGCTTGTCGGGACAGGCCAAGCCTGAGGACAGTGACTGTCACAGGAAAATAGAGACTTGTGGCTCCCGGAAATCCGAGAGGTCTTGCAAAGGTGCTCTTTATAAAACCCTGGTGTCTGAGGGCATGCTCACCTCTCTGCGGGCTAATGTTGACAGAGGTAAGTGACTTGTGCAGATCCTAGAAGAATATGGAAATCTAGCAGAATTTCTCCTTTAGACTTGTTGAAAAGAACCACCATAAAGAACAATATGTTATCAAAATAATATTTTACGTTTGATGGTTCTTTATGGTTTATGGATCATACACATTTGTTGTTTTACCTACATGTTCTCTGGCACCATAGAGGAGAGTTTGTATTCATTTTGTGGGTAATTCTCAGGATACAAATGTTCAAAGCAATTCAAACTTTTTTTTACTGGAATGGGCTGGCTTTTTGCTTTAAAGAATCATTATTGCATGTTTGGAGCTATTAATCTGATTTTTAAAACTGATGGAAAGAATTTCCTGAATCAAGCAGATATGTTTGGCAGAATCTTGACTTGCAGGCTCCAGAAGCAAATAACTTATCTAACCCTCTCCATTAGGTAATTAAAACTGTAATTGAAGTGAAGGGCTCTTTAGACCATAACAGTATCCAGAAACGAGTTAATGTGTATATCTTTATATGCATTATACCATAGAGTGTTTCGTATAAATTCATCTATTTTAAAATATAGCATCTGGCGAGGGACTACTTCTTTCCAAGCTGAATTCTAGCAAGAGATATATGAATAATAGGTCTAACAAGCCCTGAATGAACATCCTTGGGAGTATATAGTTCTCCAGGGATGTCATTCCACTCAGTCTTGGGGAGATTAGAATTAACAGTGCCCACCAGCAAAGGGCTCCCACACCTTAGGCTGATTCTCTAATAGAAAAGCTACTAGTGGTTAGTCTGTCTGTGGAGTCATGCAGGTACCTGTTGAGTTATGACGAGACAACCCATCTAGGGGCTGTGGGTGACTTTTTCGCAAGTTCTGTTATTAAGGGTAGTCCATCATGAATGACTCTGAGAACTCAGAAATATAGAGAGCATCGTGCAAATGATACTTAAAAGGTCACTTGTGAAGCAGCTTAGATGATTTCCCTCCCATCCCACTATACCCAGCACGTCCTTTTTTCTTGAATTTCCTTAGGGAAACGAAGCTCAGGAAAAGGAAACTCCTCCGATCATGAAGGGTGTTGGAATGAAGAAAGCTGGACATTTAACCAGAGTGGGACCAGTGGGAGCAAGAAGTTCAAGAAGACAAAGCCGAGGGAAGACTCTCTCCTTGGGTAAGTGCCTGGGAGCACAGTCAGCCACACTGCACAGACCCCAAGTGTGGTAGGATGTTCAAGGTAAACACAAATCACTACCTGCTATCCTTTGAGCACTCACGTGGCACTTACTGCAGTCTTAGCAAACACATGAGGAAATACAAATCAAGTGTATCACAGGATTCCTGCTGTTTGCAGGTCGTGTGAGTGCCACGTCATTCACGTTTTAAGTACAGTACAAAACATGCAGATTTTAGACTCAGACCTGAGTTTGAATTGAGGTCCACCATGGATTAGCGGTGTGATATTGTAAATCCTTTAGTATCACCAAGGATGCATTTTCCCATCTGGAGTTTACAGTGGATGTTATAAGTCTGTTTACATTGTGCCCATTTTACATACTGTGTATACGTCCTTTAATATTTCTAAAGGTATGTACATATGTTTATAAAATAATGACAGCTGAAAATGCAAGGTAAATAAAATGTTTCTAGCTCTAACCTTACTTTGTTTAAACGGTGTTCTGTTACTCTAAGATAAAAATATTACATTGAATGTTCTCCTAGTATAGAGAATATTCAGTAGTTAATTATGTATTGAAATGGCAATATCAAGCAATAGCATACATCAAGATAAAATCATCGAGAATTATTTCCTTTTTTATGTTATGCCCAAGACTCTTAATATAAAACAGTTTGTTAGTTAGGTTAGGAGAGCCAATACTTTATATTGCTGGGGAAAGCATCTACATCTTCAGTTGTACTATTTTGAAAATCCTTTGAGATTTTTTATTAGCCCAGTTTGAAGAGAATGCATTGAATAGAAATAAGAATTATATTTTCCATATTTTTTCATAAGTGTGTTTAAAGGTATGCCAATTTTATGCATTGGGAGGATTGTATTTGGTTTATTCATAAATATTTGTATTTCTGTTTGTGGAATAATATATTTTTTCCTTGGAAGTTACAGTGCTCTCAAGTCTGGTTAATTCTCAAGCTCTAGGTCATCACAAAGTCTGGGGGGGAGTTACTTTTCATAATGATGATTCCTCAAGATTATTTATATTGAGATGATATATTTATATATATTTCCTTCCTAATATTTTTAAAAGTCCAAAGTAGTTCAAATTAGTTTTGCTTGCATAATGCTTAAACAATGACATGAAAATCCTCACATGGGTCATTGTCGAATGATACTTTCAAATGCAGAATTTCCTTAAAAAGTGGCCACCGAGTGTCAGGACCGATGCCTGGACTCCCAGTGCTCTGTGGGTCTGCACGCCGAGCGAGGAGGAAGTCTCCTTGCAGACGGTGTGAAGTCCTAGGGCAGTAAGTGGGCCTTCAGGCTCCCCACAGAAAGTTCTCTGATGCTGCCACTGGAAACTTCTGACAGCCATGAGAGAAACCTTTTCACCAATCTTCTTTGAGGAAGAAGAAAAGTGAAACAATCTTTTGAAAATGTGTCCCTGAGAAGAGATTGGTGTGTGGGTTGTTTTGTTTTGTTTGTTTTTGATCATTTCTAAGGAAGCCACATGTATACCTAGGAGTGTGGTTTTCTGCAGGCTTAAGTCAACAGTAAACCTCTAGCCTCTCCTCCTGTCACCCCTTTAGACGTTGGCCATTCAGAGTCAGACTTCGCTTTGTTCAGAACATGCCAACATCGTGCATTAGCAGTGAGGAATGCCAGTTCCTACAGTCTTCTCTGAGATTTCTAAATGAGCATTTTAAACCTTTTTATCACAGAAAACGTGCTACCTGTTTAGTTAACTGTAGCCAAGAAAAATTCGCTTAGTGTTGACAGTTCTAATTTTATAGATTTCCCCAAGAAAAACGTAGGTGATTATTCTAGTTGGAAAAATAAAAAAAAACTCCCAAGGAACCTTAAGAGTTACATCTTGCATTTTTGTAGTTTTCTTTTGGTTATTCAGAGTATCTGAAAAATTCACAACTTATAGGTAGCTTTCTGGTAGCAACCTGATAGTATGAGATAGTATCTGCTTTTTCATTAGTGTAAACATTTTTTAACTGAATAAGACGATTTTATTAAGAGAGGAGCATCACCCCCACCCCGCACACTCACTGCTCTGATAGAACTTACTCATGGCTTTTTTACTTGGACCATTCTCATGGTTACCTGGCGGTCTTATCTCTGCTCCCCAAGTTTTGTACATTCCTCCAAAACTGAGAACAGTTTTAGGTGGACACATCTCAAGTCTACCCCTTAGGTAGCAGCCTAACACGTTAGCTAGTAGCTTCTTGTAAGTTGGTGCTCAGAGCTGCTCTCTTCCCAGTACACCTTCCATTTTCCATCTACCAAGCAGCATGCTTCTCCTGCAGCTTCTCCCATCTGTTTGGGCTGCATCTTAGTTAATAAGTCTTACTAAGTGAAAGCCAGCAGCCAGCATAGGATCCAGCAGGCATGCTGCCATTGCTGTGGGGGGGCCTTAGAGACAGTCAACACAGCCCCAGGATTTCCCACCTTTGCCGCTGACTTTTCTGAAATTGTTTGTGGGTTGTGTTAAAGCAGTGTGGCCTCTCTGCCACCGTGTTCGTGAAAACTGGCTCTCCTTTTCTCATTGAGTGTTTTATCCTCATCCTGGTCAACTGTCTAGAATTTTTTTCTACTATTTGAAATATTTTTACACATTTTCTTTGCATGTGTGTTTTAATCGTGTACTAGTCAATAAATATTTTTTTAAAACTAATCTTACAAAATTACCTGTATGCCGTATTACCGGTAAGCTTGCCAATATATATATGAATCTTTAGAATGAGAAACGTGTTTGGGTGGAACTTGTTTTGTATTGAACTTAATGAAAAATTCCCATGCCAATGGAGAGAATGGCAATTTCTCCACTTCAAAAATATTCTGATATTTTAAATAAGCTTCCTGCTTTTCTAAGGTAATAGCCTAACCCGTCTTGTGAGTTTACTAAGAAAACTGTGCTGGTAAATCTTCTCAAGCATTCCTGGAAAGATGTTTTTTGTCCTTGCATAGAATTTATTAACAATGCCCTAATTCTCGGGGACCCTGTTTTCAAATGGAATATCGTAAAATAGATCGTGCATCATTTTCTGTTTAAAGATTTACGTCGTGTGCGGATTGATTCCACCTCCCGCTTCTTTTCTTAGGTCAGCAAAGCTGGATGAAGAATTTGAAAAAAAATTCAGCAGCCTCCCTCAATATAGTCCTGTTACGTTTGACCGGAAGTGTGTCCCTGTCCCAAGAAAAAAGAAGAAGACTGGAAACATGTCCTCAGAGCCGACGAAAACCAGCAAAGGTTAGATGCGGCCATACCTCCTGCCGTGTGGTCAGAGTCTCTCCTGAGCTTCTGCATCTCCCTATAGGTGTATGAGTGGGTTTAGAACTGATTTTCGAGTGAGTGGAATTTCAGGTCACTTTCCAAGATGGTGTTGCTTCCTGCCTCGCTTCTCTCCCTCCTTTCCCTCCTGATTCTCCTCAGCCCCTGTCCTTTGGCATCTCAACCTGTACATTTGCCCTTAAGGATGCAGATTTTTTGAAAAGTGTTGCACGTGCTCTTCGATCTTCCACTCTCCAGAATTCTAACTCACACGTTGAGCTCTTCTTGAGCAGAACCTGCTGGCTGAGGCTAAATCTTCTGTTCCCTGTGTCTGCAACAGGTTGGACTCTGGGTCTCTGAAATCGTTCTGTTCACCTAATAAGCAGACTCCATTCTTTCCTGGCAGTATGAACCAAATGAAACTAAAACTCCCCATATTGCTCTAGCAATCTACTTTTTTTATTGCTTTCGTTAAATTTGAAAAAAAATGTGTTTAGCCTGTTCAAGAATATCAGGTTCTCCCTTGTGTATCAGGGAAGCTTTTAAAATTATCAGCAGGACTTGAAAGGGTCTCAGATTTATCAGGGGCAGCACCAGCTGGAAAAGGGGGCTTTTAAAGAGTGTGGGGGCCGTTTTCAGTGGTCTCAACACCTGGGAGCACTGTGACATTTATGGGGCATGGGCTGAGATTCTAAGCATCCTGACCTGCTCAGGACATCCGAGCACAGTGAAGGAAGGATTGTCCTACCAAAATGACAGTATTGCCCCCATTGAGACACTTGTCTTCTGATTTTACTGTCGCTCGAAAGATTGGTGGGGGAAATGTGCCTCTAGTTTTTTCCACAGATGCAGGAGACTTCATTTGGTTAGCTCTCCTTTAATTAAGGACAGTGAATGGAGAGATGAAGAATTGGTGTGGCCAAACTTTTTATTCCTTTCAGGATCAAATTTTGAGTAGGATTTGATGGAAGAGTTCTTGTAATTACCCTGCAAAAGTGGCTGCCTGTTACCTGCTTTATGTCGTGTCAGATTAATTCCCTTCTTTTGTGTAGTTTAGATGGATGGATGGATGGATAGATAGATAAAATATATATCTTACATAAATCTTGCTGAGTTCTGGCAATCATGGATAATGATAAGAGATAAATATTAATGAGGAGATACAATTTCGTGGATTTTGAGGTAATAGTTAAGGTGTATGTCTGGGGAAAATTATGGTTTCTTCTCTGAAGAAATCTAAATCTTTCTCCCTCGAAACCTAAAAACCCCTTTGTGCATTAGAATCAACACAACTGAGGAGGGTTGCTTTGAGATTGTATCTCAAGATGGGTCTGAAAGGCTAAAGAAAATCCCCATTTCGTGATTAAAGACAGAGAGGAACGTGAAAGTGATTTTAGAATTAGCTCAGTTTTCCTCTGTGGTTAATAAAAACAAGTCTAGTGAATAAAGAACTAAAAAAGAAATGTCACCTCACCAGTTTTGCTCATCAGGGAAAACAAAACAGGATTGTATCAAGATCTTTCAAGATAGATAGGAAAGAAATAAAGTGGGCTTCTTGACAGGGAGGTAACTGAGCACCATAATGGATCACCATATGAAATGACAGTCCATGTGCCCTCGAGATGCTTAAGAATAGGCAAAATAGTCCGTGAACCCAAAGATGCCAGGTATCTTGATCTTCTATAATTTTTGGATTTAAAGTTGCTGATAATACCTGACAAGCCAATAAAATAGAACTTAATTGATTGACATCCAGGACATATTCTCTTCCTCTGCTCCCTGGAGTTCGAGACATTCATTTTAGACCTCTAAAGTGGGCTGAATTATCTATCAGGGAACGTAACAACAGGTTTGTTTTTGTAAAGCTATAAAACCCTGAAGTTAGGATCTATTTTCATGAGACCTTCTCTTGGGTCTTAGTTGTCTGTTATATATTTTTCCTCTGCCCGCTGAGATTAACAGTATTTCTTTTGATGTGAAATAGCTTTTTGGAGTTTTGGACTATACTTCATACAGTATCATCTTAACTCTGCTGTTACGCCTCTCAAGCCACAGGGTCCCTGGATCTTATTCAGCGTATCAGGAATTACATAGGTGGGAAGTCTTTCAAGCCTTTGGATTTTGTTCTGCGTTCTCACTCGTGGAGTAAGATGCAACTGAAATAAAGCAGAAATTAAATAATATATTCTCTGTTTAGCAAACTAAAGAAATAGTATTTGTGACATTGTAATTTGGCATTAGCAGCACCAATATACTATCCTACAAGTTATTAATGAAATTATCATACCAGCTGTGCTGTAATTGCCTGATCTTTAGAGGATAGAGGAGATTGTTTTCTTAGACTCCGGACCCTTTGCATAATGAATCATCCAAAGCAAGCACTGTGGATGAGATCATTAGTTCATTAGTAAAAGAGCGTGTATCCATAGGAAACCTCATTTTCCCCCAACAATTTGCATTTTGTCTATATTCTCTTTCCCCCTATACTTGTTATCATTCAACATTCATTATACTTTTTTTCCTGTGTTATACTTGGTACTTCTTTAGCTACTCCAGGCTATGTAAAATGTATAGAATTTTTCTGAAATGTAATTTCTAGAGAAAATGATTATGTATGCATTTATGCAGTGATATATCTCAGAATCATCGTACCTGCTGGGCACTTCTACTTTCCCAGTGGTCTCCTTATTTATATCTGTATTTCAAGTAGTCTGTTCCCCTTTCTCATTGTCCCCTCCACTATCTCTGCCCTGTCCCTTAGGCCTATGTAATGAGTCTTGTCAGAAACTCTACAGTAAAAAGGGATGAAAATAACTAACCGCCACCTCCCTCCAGCTGGGCTCAGGCTACCTGGGAGTAGGGTTAGGAGGTAGATGATTGAGGAATAGAATTTCCCTTTGCTTCTAAGAACAAATTGTGCAGTAAATTATAATCCGTCTAACTCACAATGCAGTTCAGCTGAAGAAAGCCTGTTCCTACGGTGCTTTCCGGTGTCTCTCTCACAGTTCCTTGCCTCTATTCAAATGAAAGCTTTAAATTATAAGTCTAAATTTAATTGTAACTTCTTAGGAGATTTGTTTTGACACATCGTTTTAAGTATACTGTTAATGTATGAAGCACTTTTTGCAAAAGTATCAGAAGTCAGAGTGCTCCGCAAAATAGTAATTTTCAAACAAAGTAGGGTCATGGAGAAAAACTTGAGTTCAACTTTGAGTGTCTAAATTATGCCCCAGCTTGACCCTTGACTTCACATCTCTTTTAATTCTTCTATCTTCGCACGTGGTTCCATAGCGCCTTTATCAAATATGCTGTTGACTTTTCCCATTTTTTTTTTCCAATGCGCACTTCAATTTTAAGATTGGAATTTCAAGTGGTTGCGGATTTGAGATTGTAAAAAATCATCAGTGGTAATAAAAGAAACAAGTTTCCAGCATTGAAGGTTGAGGATGGAGTCCTCCGGACTGAGCCCTCGCAGAGGATTCCTCCAGTGTTCGAGAACTCAGATCTGGCGAGAGCCAGGCCAGCTCTCCTAACAGGAAGGGAAAGCTTCCAGATTGGGCAGAATCCTGTATTTTGCCTTGTAACTGTGTGAGTCTTCATTGCCACCAAACGTTTTCAGGGACATGGTGACAGCACATTTGTGAATATAGACGGATACCCAGTATAATCCTGAGTTCCTCACCAAAGCACGCATGTCCAGCCCAGTGAGGTGGCGTCTTCCCCTCAGTGAATCCCAACTTGACTGTGGCTGGTTTACTCAAACTTATTCAAGTCAGCAGATCCACGTGCCCAGCAGCTGGGAGCTAGAAATTATTGCAAAGGAATGTATTGTTTCATTGGTTATTCGTTACTTATGTGTCCATTACAAAAATGACAGCCTAATTTTAGAATAAAACCTCTGCTCTTTTTATCACTTAAAAACATGAAACTGTAGAATATGAGCTAAGCCACCATGTTCAGGTTATGCCTAATATTTGTTTCCTACGACAGTTCTAAAGAGCCAGGTTCACTTAATTCATCTTACCCGCTGACTTTAAAAAATTATCATAGTGGCTAATACTGAAATAGCTCCTGGGTCACTGCAGCTTCTCACCCCCAAAATATCCGTTTTTCAGCAAGCCATGGACAATATTAATGTTTTGGAAAGGTTATTGTTAATGTCTCTATGGCACCTCTCTGATCTTCTCAGATTGTGGTTTGTGTCTGCTATTTACTACCCAGCTGTGAAGTTGGGGTGCAAAGGAGATTGCTACCTTCAAAATACAGTCCATCCTGCCCCCAAACTGAAGTGGAGTCCTAAGCTAGTTACATGCCAGCGACAAGTGGTTTTGTCCTAAGGAAGCAGAAGCTGATGCAAATACTCTTTCAAGAAATTTGGTAGGAAGACGAGGGAAAGAGATGGGCTGGAAACTTGAGATGGTAGTTTAGTAAAAGTTGCCGATGCTTTGTATTCTGAATGGTTCCTTCTAAAACTCTTTTCTCTGCTTTTCACTTTCTACCTTCTTTTCCCTCCATGGATGTTTCTGTTAATATAATAATTAACTAAGGAAAAAAATAGCAGTAAATTTCTTTATATTTGGTATTTATGACAGATTTTGACTTCATATTTTCTTTAGGCAAAATATCAAACATACCTGGTGGGCGAAATCAAATTGTTCGCTTCTTGACTCTGAAATTGCTGCTTTTCAGTGACTACAGTTACAGCTTATCTATTACTCCTTCAAGTTTGTCACTTTCTTTTTTATCTGAAGTTGTCATTCACTTAGATTTGTTTCATAACTGTAGTTTGGGGACGGCCAGGAGCAAGGAAGTTTAAAAATAGAAGTTTACAGAAGCTCCTCTATGCACTAAACCACTCTGGATGTTCTTTTTTCTTGTTAAAATTACAGGCTCTATCTTTAGCTTTTTCCTTAAATTGTACTTTTTGGATTTCTCTGCGTATGGTTGAGTCTGAGAATATGTATCCTTTTCTTCTTTCTAATGCATTTCATACATCAAATCAGTTTGCTTCTGGGAACCACTTTCTCATCCCGTTGTCCTCATACACAGTGATAAATACAGAAATCATTTTCCCTATGATCCAATAACTTATTAAATTATTTTCCTATGGGTAAATCACTAGGATCATTATGGTCCTGAGAAGTCTCAGCATTGTTTTCCTGCTTTCTTCTACTTCTGTTGTCTGTGATTGCCTGTGTATCTATCATTCAGGTGCACCAGCCTACAGTTTCCTGGGTTGTATAAAATATGTATGAGGCAGTGATTGCAGATGGATTATAGAAAGTACCTATAATGTCACTGCAGTGTATACACACAATATATTTTCTTTGTATTTGTTATGTTTATTTTCTTTCCCTTGTTGCTCAGTTTTTCCAGAAAAAAGTCAACAAGAGGCATGTCCTATTTCTATTTCAAACCACCACCAGCCAATTCAGAAGTATTTGCTATTGGTTATTTAGAAGGATGGCTTGGTATAGTTATCAAAAAACACTGGCACAGCTTTATGTTAACAGTAACACCTGTCATTTCTTGAGCTCTTATTTGATGCCAAGCAGTGGTTTAAGAGCTTAATTTATTTGTTCATGCAACAAATATTATTGAGAACTAGTCATGTGCTAAGCACCATTCCAGGCATGTGGAATATATCCACAAAGAATCCTGCTGCCTTGGAGATTATGTTATAGTGGAGGTACCAGACAATAAACAAGCCTAAACAATAAGCAAAGTATATAATGTGTTAGAAGGTGAGACATGCCATGGAAAAAAAGAATAGGTTTGATAGAACAACTAGGCAAAGGATCAGCAAGGAAGGGGAAACTTGAACAGCGTACACCAACTAAACCTAACAGACCCATGTAGAACACTCCACCCAACAATAGCAGAATAAACATTCTTCTCAAATGCACATGGAACTGACTCCAGAATGTACCATACGCTAAGCCATAGAACAAACCAATACATTTAAAAGGACTGAGATAATTAATATTATGTTTTCTGACCACAGTGGAATGAAATTAAAAATCACCAGCTGGAGAAAATTGGGGAAACTCACAAATATGTGGAAATTAAACAACACACTCTTAGTAACCAATAAGTCAAAAAAGAAATCAATAGAGAAATCAGAAAATAGTTTGAGATGAATAAAAAGGAAAACACAACATACCAAAGTTTATGGGATACAACTAAAGCAATGCTTAGAGGGAAGTTTACAGCTGTAAATGTATATAGAAAGAAGAAAGATCTCAATCAATAACTTAACCTTCTACCTTGAGATGCTGTAGGAAGAAGAACAAACTAAACCAAAAGGAAGTAATAAAGATTAGAGAGAAAATTAAATGAAATTAATTAAATAAAGAATAGAAAAATAGAGAAAATCAATGAAGCCAAAAGCTGGTTCTTTGAAAAGAACACCACATTTGAGAAATGCCTTGTTTTTTTTTCTTTTAAAGATTGGCCCTGAGCTGACATCTGTTGTTAGCTAACTTCTATTTGGGGCTTCTTCTCCCCAAAACCCCCCAGTACATAGTTGGAGATTCTAGTTGTGTGTCCTTCTAGTTGTGCTATGTGGGATGCGGCCTCAGCATGGCCTGACAAGTGGTGCTAGGTCCACGCCCGGGATCCAAACTGGCAAAACCCTGGGCAGCCGAAGCGGAGCACACGAACTTAACTGCTTGGCCATGGGGCCAGCCCCTTGAAAAATGTTTAGCTAGACTGACCAAGAGAAAAAGGGAGAAGACTCAAATTATTACAATCAGAAATGAAACAGGGGACATTACTACTGACCTTACAGAAATGGAAAAGATTATAAAGGAATACTATGAGAAATTATATGTCAATAAATTAGATAACCTACATGAAATGGACAATTCCTAGAAAGACATAAACTACTGAAACTGACTTAAGAAGAAATAGACAATCTGAATAGACCTATAACTAATGAAAAGATTGGATTTTGTAATCAAAATAGTACCCAGGGAAAAAAAAAGCCCAGGCCCAGATGGCTTCACTGCTGAATTCTACCAAACATTTAAAGAAGAATTCATACCAGTTTTTCACAAATTTGTCCAAAAATTAGAAGAGGAGGGAATATTTTCCATCTCATTCTGTGAGACCAGTAATAGCTAATGTGAAAGCTAGACAAAGATATCACAAGAAAGAAAAACAACAGACCAATGTCTCTTACAAATATGGGCACAAAAATCCTTACCAAAATACTAGAAAACCAAATCCAGCAACATATAAAAAGATTATACACCATGACCAAGGGGGATTTTACCCCAGGAATGCAAGGTTGGTTTAACATCCAAAAATCAATTAATGTAATATGCCATATCAGTAGAACAACAACAAAAAAATATGATCAGGGGCCAGCCCAGTGACGTAGTGGTTAAGTTCACATGCTCCACTGTGGAGGCACAGGGTTCACAGGTTCAGATCCTGGGCACAGACCTAGCACTGCTCATCAAGCCACACTGTGGTGGCATCCCACATAAAATAGAGAAAGATTGGCACAGATGTTAGCTCAGTGACAGTCTTCCTCAAGCAAAAAGAGGGAGATTGGCAACAGATGTTAGCTCAGGGCTAGTCTTCCTCACCAAAAAAAAGATCATCTCAATAGAGGTAGAAAAGGCATTTAAGAAAATCAGCATTTCATGATAACACTAAACCAAATCAGAACAGAAGGGAACTTCCTCATAATGATAAGGTACATCTACGAAAAACCCACAACTAACATCATGCTTGATGGTGGAAGATTGGGTGCTTCTCCCTAAGGTAGGGAACAAGACAAGGATGTCCCTTCTCATCATCTCTATTCAACATTGTAGTAAAAGGAACAAGAAAAAGAAGCAAAAAGCATCCAGATTGTGGAAAGGAAAATGTGGAAAGGAAAAAGTAAAGCTATCTTTGTTTGCAGATGACATGATCTTTTATATAGAAAACCTAAGGAATTCACTAGAAAATTATTACAGTGAAGAAATGAGTTCAGCAAGGTTGCAGGATACAAGATCATTATGCAAAAGTCAATTGTATTTCTGTACCCTTGCAATGAGCAGTCCAAAAATCAAATTAGGAAGACAGTTTCATTTACAGTCTCATCAAAAACAATCAAGTACTTAGGAATAAATTTAAGAAAAGAAGTGAAACGTGTTGAAAGCTGCAAAACATGGTTGAAAGAAAATCAAAATAAATGCAAAAACATCCCATGTTCATGGATCAGAAGACTTAGTATTGTTAAAATGGAAACACTCCCTCAAACTGATCTGCAGAATCAGCCCAATCCCTGTTAGAATCCCAGCTTACTTCTTTGTAGATATTGACAAGTGATCCTAAAGGTAATTTGGAATTGCAAAGGATTCAGAATAGCCAAAACAATCTTCTCAATTTCAAAACTGCCTACAAAAAACAGTAGTCAAGACAGTGTGGTACCAGCATAAAGATAGACATATATAGGGGGCCAGTCCCATGGCCAAGTGGTTAAAGTTCTTGCACTCCACTTTGGTGGCCTGAGGTTCACTGGTTCAGATCCTGGGCTGGACCTGCACACCATTCATCGTGCCGTGCTATAGCAGCATCCTACATAGAAGAACTAAAATGACTTACAATTAGGATATACAAAACTATATACTGGAGCTTTGGGGAGAAAAAAAAAAGAGGAAGATTGGCAACAGATGTTCACTCAGGGCCAATCTTCCTCACCAAGAAAGCATACATTAAAAAAAAAAAAAAGAAAACCAAGGCCTGGGCCCCACTCCAGCCCTGTTAAATGGTTAAAATAGTCTTTTCAAAAAATGGTGCTGGGGGGGTCCAGCCCTGTAGGGATTAAATTCAGCACATTCCACTTCACTGACCTGGGTTCAGTTCCCTGGCACAGACCTACACCACTCATTAGTGGCCATGTTGTGGCAGCAGCCCACATACAAAATAGAGGAAGATTGGCAGAGATGTTAGCTCAGGGCTAATCATCCTCTGCAAAAAAAAAAAAAAAGGTTCTAGGACAACTGGATATCCACATGCAAAAGAATGAAGTTGGACTCTTACTTACTTCACACAGTATACAAAAACTAACTCAAAATGGGTCAAAGACCCACATGTCAGAGCTGAAACTGTAAAACTTTTCAAAGAGAACATATGGGTCAATCTTAGTGACTTCAGATTTGGCAAGGGATCCTTTGATATGACAGCAAAATCCCAAGCAACAAAGCACAAAATAGGTAAGTTAGACTTTATCAAAATTTAAAACTTTTATGCTTCAAAGTAAACTAATAAGAAAGTGAAAAGACATCCCACAGAATGGCAGAAAATATTTGCAAATCACATATCTGATAAGGGATTTTATCTAAACTATGTAAAGAACTCTTACAATTCAAAAGAAGAAAGACAAGTCAATTTAAAAATGGTCAAATTATCTTAATAGACTTTCTCTGAAGAAGGTATACAACTGGCCGCGAAACAATGCTTGACATCATTAGTCATCAGGGAAATGCACATCAAAACCACAATGAGAGAGAGACCAATTCACATCATTATGGTGGCCGTAATCAAAAAGGTAGATAATAATAAGTGTTGGTGAGGATGTCAAGCAGTCTGACAGTTCCTCAAAAGGTTAAACATAGAATTACCAAATGATCTAACAATTCCACTCCTAGGTATATGTCCAAGAGAAGTAAACACACTTAAGCTTGTATGTGAATGTTCATAACAGGGTTATTCATAGTAACCAAAATGTAGAAACAATTCATGTCTATCAGTAGATGAATAGAAAAACAAAATGTGGTGTGTTCATGCAATAGAATATGATTCGACCTTAAAAAGAAGTGACATAGTGATACATGCTAGAACGTGGATGAGCCTTGCAAATGTTATCCCAAGTGAAAGCGTGCAGAAACAAAAGACCATATTGTATGATTTGATTTACAGGAACTTTCCAGAATAGGCAAATCCATAGAGACAGAAAGTAGGTTAGTGATTGCTTAGGGTTAAGGGGGGAACACAGATATAGGGAGGGGTCATAGCTAGAGGATATGGGATCTATTTTTGAGGTGATGCAAATGTTCTAAAATTGGTGTTGGTTGCAAATATCTGTGAATATGAAAACTATTGGGTTGTCTCCTTTAGACAGGAGCCCAGCTAGTTTGCCTCTGTCAGGAAGGCAGAGCCCGTGTTGCAGAAGCGCATAGGTGGGGAGATGCAACAGGGGCGGTTTACGGAGCTGCTAGTGTTTTTCATCCTCACATCAACCCTTTGAGTTAGGCACGGTTGTTATTCCTGTTTGCAGATGAGGAAATAGAAGTTATGTAAAATTAAGTCATTTGACATAGGAATACCAGGAAAGTGTAGAAAGCAGCTTGCTTTTAGGAGGTCTGTGCTGTTGTCGGCATTTCTGATCGGTGACTGAAAAATCTCAATTTTGTTTTTTTATCTGAGAAAATTTATCTGAAATATAATCTTAAGACTTCTCCCCAGAAAAAGGTTTTTAGCAGATACTCTTCTATTTTTAAGTCACTGTATCTTCCTAGAATATTCTCAGAAATGGCTAGAAAGCTATCTGATGTTATCGGGCCAACTGTTATCCCGAAAATTCTGTCCTTGTGAAAACCAGTTTCTTGGGAGAGATGAAACGCCCAGGCCATCCTTTTCTCCGGGATCCTGAGGAATCTAAAGTAAAATCTTTTCTTTGTTACAGACTGCAGCGGCTCCGCTGCTGTGAGTGGTGGCCTGTCTCTAGTCGCTAAATCCGCAGCTTCTGCTGAGGGCGTCCCGGCCCTAATGGAGGCTTCTGCCCAATACATTTCTAGGGAAAAATCTCACTGGGTTTGAAAGGAGCCTCAAGAAGAATGCTGAACACTAGTTAAATGAGTAATGATGCAAGATGACATTTCTTGTGACTCACTTTGCTTACTTACTCCACAGGTGGGAGGCGGGTAATTGTTTAGAAACACAAGTATTGTTTTATGAAACATTGTGAATTTAAAATATATTTATATTAATATTGTCTGTAGGTCCTTTCCAGTCTCAGAAAAAGAACTTATTCCACAAAATTGTCAGCAAATATAAGCACAAAAAGGAGAAGCCTAATGTTCCGGAAAAAGGTATTGGTGTCTTCCATCCTCCATTAAGGGTTCTTGGCCGCCTCCATTGTGAATTCATCTGAGTGATGCTTCCGCACCGCCTCTGCCTTTTCCTCCCCGTTGCTTGCTTCCGTGTCTTCGGCTCCCGACGCAGGCACCTCCGTTATTTCTAGATTCCACAGCAAGGAGAGTTCTCCTTCACTTGGATTCCTACTCAAATTCCAATTTTGTCTCTATTTTCAGAGTTCCATATGAATCCTAAAATTGCTTCGTTTTCATCTATATTTGGTACATTTTGTAATTTAGTCTTCTTGAGCTCTTATCTCCTTATTTTCTTTGACTACTCTCGTTTTTCTCATGTTTGGCCGCCTTCCTACCAGGACCGCATTTTCCTACGTCCTGAAACCTCACCCGTTTCATAGTCATACGAAAGTCCCACAGTTTCTATACTTCTCTGACACTGGAGCATTCTTGTCCGGGAGGATTCCACTCCTTAGTCATAACCTATCTTTTTTTTTTTTCCTATCTGTATATTTCATTGTTTGCCAGAATCTTCTGCCCACCTCCTTCAGTCATGTAACTGTTATTTCCAGAGGGCACTAGAGACACGTTGCTCTACCCTCCCTTTATTCTGAGCATCTCTCTCATTGTTACGCTCTTGCTGGGCCCTTGAACCTCTTTGGGGCTGGTGTAAAGATTTCTTTCTTCTCACAGTTCAGGACTCCTGTTCTTCTTTCACATAAAAGAGAAGTCTCCCCATCTGGTTTGGGACAGCCGCGTGTCCTGGAAGCCGGGCTTTCTGTAGCGTCTCCCTGCATGCTAGTGTCGTGACTGCCATGAGCCTGCTCATCTGATGCCCATGCGAATCCTCCTTGCATGGCGACATGTGAAACTGTCGTGTTTCTGGAATGAGGCTTTCGGTGCAGCTGTCTCCATGTGTAGGCATGTGTGCTTATGTGTTCCTGTATGTAACCTGTTACTTAATTTGGGTTTCATTTGCACCTCCACTTCAGCCTCGTAGTTTTGTTTTGTATATTAATATTTTTTTCACTGCTTCCAGTGGAGAAACATCACTCTTTAGGTAAAACGTCAGCTTTTATCATTCCCTTTTAACTGATCTCCAGGTTATTTTGATTAAAGTCATAGAAATTATCGAACAGTGTATTTCATAAGAGGCAAATTTGTTTTTAATCCATTTCCTGTATAGCCTAATTATTTTAGTTGGCAAATGCTGTTTTGAGAATTAAGTAGTCGAATTAAAATTCTGCTTCATTTGTGTGATAATGTTTCATATTTAAGTTGTATGTTGTCTTATTTTTATAGTGTGTGTGTCTCTCCTAGGAGTGGAGTTTCACTTCTCCTTTCTCTCGTTGTTTTTAGGAAGTGGGGATAAATGGTCAAACAAGCATCTCTTCTTGGATGCCATTCACCCTGCGGAAGGTAAAAGAACAATATTCATGGTATCATTTCAGGAAGTCTGGGCTGGAAATGGCATAATTTTTATAGGTTTTAAAAAAGCATAAATTATATAGGCCCAACCAACGTTAGAACTGAGAGTTCATAATTGGGTTATTTTTAATTTTCAAATTAAAACTGATATTTTTGACCCTGCTAAGAGTCAAGGCAGTGTTTCATGTGGAGTTTATAACCTTTGAACCACATTAACCAGAAATTAGAGATTTTTATAACTAAAAATACTCAGCCGTGCAGTTCATGTCGCAGGCAGATGCTTGTGGGAGTCAGAATAGGGCAACCTGGGGCTCTCCTGCTTGGCTGGGCCCGGACAGCCCAGCAGGGGTGGTTCCTGAGCTGAGCTTTTTCCCTTGCCCACCTCCCAGGACGTCTAAACATGATCCGATGCAGTGCCCCTGAGGCTTACGAAAAGCCAAAGAAAAGGCCCGTATTGACTGGTATAATGTTATAGGTCCCACATGCAGATTTTATTTCAAAATTCCCACAGTCATATTTATTTATGACTTTATCTAATCCCTGTTAAATATTGAACCCTGAGGTGAATGCTAATTTTGTGATGGTTCAGAGGCCATCCCTCCTTCCTGATGGTTCGGATGGCCTCTGAACCATCTTCCCACAGGTTCTCTTTTTTCTATTGTAGGTATTTTTAAAGAGCTGGACATTTTGTAGTGCTTAATTAGGAGTCGCTTCATTTGCAAGCTAGAAAGAATCTTAGGGATCATCCAGTCCAACCTTTTGATTTACCTATGGCCAGAAAGGGGAACTTAATGAACAGCGCACGTCTCTTGACTCCCAAATACGCTCTTTACTGAAAAGGAGAAGAAAATTCAAAGGCATGTTTGGCCTGAGTCATTTTTCAAAAATACTCCTGTTTTAAAGATATTTACCAAAAATATTCCAATTTGAATTCATTACAAACATGAAATATTTCGGTTTGGTGGGCATCGTTTACAGGAGCCACAGGTCTGCTTTTACATCTTTGTAGTTTTACAGAAAATGCTGGCAGAACGTTTCTCTTTTCTGACCTGTTAGTTCACATTCACTACCTCTATGGAGTACCATTTCTCCTCTCTCCTGGCAAAATAAAACGTGAATTGTCCTGCTGTTCTCAGCGTTAAATCCTTGCATCCCAAAATTGATATATAGTAGCTCTTGTATATGTTGAAAATATCTTCTGCACAGACTTGATAAATGTAAGGCACTGATGAACTATTAGAGAAATGTAAAAGAGGCATTTAAGACCACATTGCTCTTTTCTTGAAATGATACTCCTCTAAATGTTTTGTTTTTGAAACAATGAAACCCCTACCTTATATAAAAGGAGCTATCACAGCAGGTGCCGTGTGGTAGGAAGAGCGAAGTAGGTAGGAATTAGGGGACCTGGGTGCTAGTCTCAGATCTGCCCCTACCTAGCACTTGTCAGTAGGACAAGTTGTTCAACCTCACTAGGATTCACTCTCCACGTTTGTACCGTGTGTGTGGGAGGCGTGTTTTCAGGGCTGGGTGGATGATCAGAGGTAGTAATACATGAACCGTGAATTTCATTTCCCCTCGAACACGTGATGACTGTGTTCCTCTGATGTGTTGAGCGGGTGCTGTGATGCTGGAAGTCCCTTGTCCTCTCATCCTGATTTTCTGCCCTTTACAGGACAGAGAACAAAACAATTTTGGGTCTTCTGGACAGTCCCAAGGGTTTAGTTAGAAATGGAGTTATTATTGGTGATATTTACTTACATTTATTATTGACGTATATGAAATAAAACTTTGGAGAACATACACTGAAAATTGCATTTGCTTTAGTGTAGAATGCAAATTCATTTACGTGGCCAGGAAAAAGGAATCAGAGCACTGGAAATTGCCAGTAATTTAGAGTGACCCTTTTTTTGCTATTTACTTTCATAACCATCTCCTACATTTTCTTGTTCGGTGATGACTATGTGCTTTGTGAATTACAGGTTCTTTACTTCATCCTCTCTCTCACCTATGGCCATATCACTGCTTATTAGAACTTTACCTTGGAGAGTATAAATATATTAGGGCAGAAAATGAAACCATAATCAGGATAATTTTAACATGTGTGAGCCGTCCTGGGCCAAGGTTAGACAGGATTTGTTTGTACTGATGTCTGTAATAGAAATGTTGATTAAACTGAGGCTATGCCGCTGCTGGCTGTTCCTGACTTCTGTTAAAGTGGATGACTTCAAGTTCACTGGGCTTTCTTTACACCACTCTGAGTATAATTGCCTTGCAATTCATTTCTTTTTTTTCAGGATATCAGAAATCTTTACATGCTTAGTAATCACATCTGAGGTTTAAATGCTAAGCTTATAATCTCTTTTAAGCGTTTTTCCCCATGCTTTTAAAATTCAGAATCACTAAATGATTTCTTGAAACTTTTGCAGATCATAAAGATTGCCTATAGCCTAGAATGAAAGATAAAATTTTCAAGTAAACCGAGATGACTTCCCTCTGCCACTGTGTTTATCTTTCCACCAAGTTACGGTATCACATGCTCATGCTTAAGCTAGCATTTTCTAATTGTGATAATAATGATGATGACCAACACTTCATTGCTTTATAGTTTCCAGAGGACTTTCACATACATTTTTTGTAAAAACTAGCCTTGACCACAGCCCCAGTGAATTTACAGAGGGCTTATTAGCCCCGAATCCATGGTAAAGAAGAGAAGCCTGGCCAACGTGAGCAGAAAGGGAAAAAACCAGGCCTCTTTCCACTAAACCACAGTGGCTGCTACAGTTTGGATTTTTCAGACATATCTGTAGATAGCCCTCATTTGGCTCAGATGTTGAAATTATAAATTGTTATCTTACAAAAAAAAAAAAAACCCCAAAACCTGAAACCTCAGACCAGGAACCTTCATAAGATTAGTTTCTTTGCAATATATAAATCTAATTACAGAGAAGAAAACTCTGGTTTATAGTTGGATTTTCAAACATGATCCACAGCGCTCAAGCTAACTTAATCTCTTTCCTCAATTTCAAAAGAGTTGCTGTATAACTTCAGCAAGGTCTCCCGGGCTCTTAGATAAGCCTCATTCATTTGATTTTTTTTCCTGTGTTCCTTTCAGCATCTGACTGCGTTTTCAGCTCCTGGGAGACCAACCAAAGGCAATGAGATTCCAGATTTGGCTATAATAATTTTAGCGCACGTTTGATTTCCTGGGTTAGAATGTGAATTCCCGACTCTGGAGCACTCTAGTGGTCTCCTGAGGTGCAATACCAGTGCAGTGCCACGTTCCCGAAAAACTCACTCCCGACTTTGGGAACAGAGTTTGGAAAACAAGACAGGCTCTTATGGCCACATTCCTGACATTGCTCCAGGAGTGTGCGTGCGTTATCACTCTCGGATGACGCACTCCGAAAGTATTATGATTATCATGGAGTGTGCAAGCTAGCCCTAGGGATGTGTTTCACAGTGCTTGGGTAGGTTTGTGTGTTCAGTTACAAGTTGGAAGAGAAATGACTAATTTGTTTTTAGAGGACAAAGCCTTTCTTTTCTCACATTTCCAATAGTTTGGCAGGGAGAAAAAAAGGAACTGGCTTTCAGTCTTGGTCCTCCGCTTCGGGCTCTCTCCCTCTCTGAGCTTTTTCCGTTTCGTCCGTTTGCTTGGCTCATGTTGCTGGACCAGACAGCTACTTCTTTGACTTAGCCTTACCTCCTTCCCCCGTTCTTCTGTCTTAGAGAGGGTTCTCCCTGAGTGCTGACTGAAGGCTGTCATTGGTCTAGGCCTCGAGACAAGACAGGACGCTAGGACACTTGGGGGTTGACTCATGGGTCAAAGCATGAGGCAGGCCTCACTCTTGCCTCCTCTTCCAAACTCCAGCAAGATCACATAGATACCTTTTCAAATGTGGATGACCTGCAGGCACCATGATTGTTTGTTGATCTGACAGTGTGCTTAGAGGAGATGACATCTAGATAGACGGCATTGCCTGCTTTTCAGTGATTTATGATTGTTTGTTGATCTGACAGTGTGCTTAGAGGAGATGACATCTAGATAGACGCCATTGCCTGCTTTTCAGTGATTTATGATTGTTTGTTGATCTGACAGTGTGCTTAGAGGAGATGACATCTAGATAGACGCCATTGCCTGCTTTTCACTGATTTATGAGAACTTCCAGTGTATTCTCGTTTTTTGCCTCTTCTATTTGGTCTGCACCCTGATTTACTCCTTCACTCTCTCCCAGCACACCAGCCACTGGTGTCTCTTGGCCTGTGTGCCTTTGGCACCCTGGCTCCTTGTCTGCTCATTCCTGACCTTCCTCTAGCGCCAGTCTGCTTTTAGGCCTGAATGATACATCCCATTTGCAATCCCTTTGCAGCCATCCCCTTTTCTTATATTGTGTTTTTGTCGGTTCATCTGGAACACACAGGAAAAGGAGTAACCATTAAATAGAAATGAAACCATTTGAAAGCTCACCAACAAAAACATAAGTAGTGCTGGTCAGTGGAGTATTGGTCCCCGGCCTTGAGACGCTGGAGCTGGCTGGAGGCTTGTTTTTCCCTGGCCGAGACCTGATTCCAGGCTGCGTGGCAAGAGGAACAGAATTCCAAGGCCAGAAGGCTCCTTTAGAGCTAATGTAGCCCAGCCTGCATCTTTACATGAAGAGACTGAGACCCACGGTGCCACTGTTAGAACAGCACAAAGCCAAGAGTAGAATCCAGCTCTCTCTCTGCCCGTGCTCTTCCCATTGCTTCCTCATCTTTGCGGAAGAGCCAGGTCATCTGCCCCAGCCCTTTTCTGGTCCACGCTTTTTCTTTGACCTCCTTGGTTCTTTCTTTCTGTAAGCAGTTCTTATGATATAATACACCCTTCCTCTTTGGAAGCCTGCTACACCCTATTTCCACGAGTTCTGGATTTTTCTGGGAAGAGGAAGGAGAGGGAAGCGGTTAATGCTTTTTCTGGAAGGTCCACCTGTAATGTAGTGCTCATACAGGAGAGGTGAACAAGATCCCCCCAGTTGTCAGGAGGGGCACCTGATGGATCTGAATAAGAAACTAGAGATTTTGAAGCTTGTGCATATCCAATAAAGGTTATTCAATGCTCACTGTAAACTAAGAGTTTGGCTTCTTTGTACCTATAGGAAGGTTTGGATTTCAAGGCTAATGCAGAGGTCCTGAAACTTCTTTGGAGTGTTTCTAACCAAATATCTTCTGTTTTGCTGGTAGCTTTTATTGAAGTTTAAACTAAAAAAAAAAATCTTAAAATATATACCCCCACTGACCCATGTTAAGCTAAGTGTCAGTATAAATACGCTAAAACTGTTGGACCTGGGTATAGGTCTATGATTTAAAAAGGAGCCTTTTCCCTACTTCTTGATTACTGGCTTGAAAAGGTGTTTGGGAGCATTGCCAAATAATTTTGTTGGTTTTTTTTTTTTTATAACTATTATCTTAAGCCCATTCCCATACAGCCATTTATTATGCAATATTGAGGTAAGGCCAACACACACATCGTGGTGTGATTTCTGCTTTACATGCTTTCTTTGATGTAATTAAAATCATTTCCCACTTGTTTTGGAATGAGAAGCCTAGAATCAACCTCTTGAGGGCAAAGGTCTTACAAATTCATAGCCCTCCTTTCTCAAGGATGTAGCTAAACCCAATAGAGAACTAGATGAGGCATTTTAAATCAAACCTCTGCAAGTGTTTATAGGAACAAGTGCACTTTTAACACCCTGAGTTATTCTTGCTCTGTTCTTTTCCTCTTATTTTGGCTTTTGTTTCTTCCCCTTGTATAAATACTGTCTTAGTTCCAATGCCTCCCTGCGTATGTGCCTTCTGAACTGCACCTTCAGTTGTCCTCTGGGTTTGGTTTGCATGGAGTTTGTCATGTCACACCTTGGTTTCCTGAACCACGCTCCCCTCATCTTTGTCAAGAATGAGTTCTATGGCTGTCTTAAGAGAAAGAATAGTTAAAAAAGGGAAAGATGCCTCTTCTCTCTGCCCAAAAGCCCTTAGGCCACTGGAATAAAATAGTCCCATTCGGGAAACTTGACTACGTGTGTATACTCCTAAATGCTCACTATACTCATGTCTGCATATTCTTGTCCACTTTTAAATTAAGTGAGGAGAGGGGAGATGAGCTTCTAAGGAAACTAGTATATAAAAAAAGACAAGCTTTCCCAACCCGTTGGCACCGGAAGCAAAGTCTTTGGTGGCAAATGTGTTCCTTACTCTCGACACAGTGACTCATAGGACACAAGCATGTGCTGGTCAGTGATTTACTCATATTACGGTTAGAATTACGGTACCTAAAACTGCCCTTTCCAGAGCCCCGCTGACATGGGGTACTTCATTACATATCTCACTAGGCAATGTTTTATTTCTTTTCTCATCAATACTTTGAAAACTCTAAATGTAAGTTCTCCATTCAGATGGGTCAGACCTTTAGAAATGCTTCCTTCCAAGAGCAATGATGGTGCCTTGTGTTTTTGTGTGTAACTATATATGATTTGTCCTGTTTCAGCCATATTTTCAGAAGACAAAAACACCACAGAGCCTGCTCATAAGGTTAAAAATGCCCCATCCATTCCCAACACTCCAGAGCCAACAGCAACGCAAGAACCCTTGGTGGGCAGCCAAAAGAGAAAGGCAAGGAAAACCAAGATCACACACCTTGTCAGGACAGCCGATGGCCGGGTGTCACCAGCAGGAGGTACTTTGGGTAAGAGGATGGAGCTGTAGAGCAAGCAAGTGATCATCATGGCCACGTTGGCCCGCGAGTGGCTAAGCCAACTGTGGGTCTTCACTGGAAAGTGGGTCTGTTCTGTGGGTTTGGCCAGAGTAACCTTTTCTCTCTCTGGATCTCCCTTAGAACTACGTTTCTATAGACTTCCAAATGTACATGTTTTAGTCGATGTTTTAAAATCATAGCTCTTTTTCCAAGGGCCTATCTGGAATTCCTAGAAAGAAGAGGTAATTTTGGGGTCTATCAGCTTCTCCTTCCCTTTCTCAGCATGCACAAAAACAGTCTTGATCAAGTAAATTCCTAAAATACTGGATGAGTCATGTTTCTGTGGTTCAAAGCCACTACAAGCCAGATTATCAGGTATTTAAACCAGTGCACTAAGGAATCTTGGAAAGCATTCAGCAATTCCTGTAAAGCTGATTCAGACCACGAAGGGAGCCTGAGAATGCTTCTGGATTTCTTGAGTTCTCTGGGCTAATCTTTAACCAGATCTTAACATACAGTAAATTTTTCCATTTTCAGTCGTGGCCTGTGGTCTGTTTGCTGTTTCTGGTGGCCTCCATGGGGGTCAAAGAGTGACACTGAGCATCCCCCCTCAAATCTTGGGGTGCTACAGCATCTGAGCATTAGTGGTCTTTGCTGTTGCCTTTCTGCCTTTTAGCACCTCCAGCATCTCATTCTGTCAGCCCTGAAGGAAGCATACCTGCCCCCACCCTAGTCCAGTCCCCAGGAAAAGGTCAGAGGTCCGTAATGACTTCTATACATAGAAAAAAATGTTTGAGTGTCTTTTGAGAGTAATATTTATACATATCTGATTGGTTAATCTAGTTAATAGAGATTCATTGGTTGCTGAGGTAGAATTAGAGGACAGTTAGTGAGTTCTGGGCACTTTTTCTTGTGTTTTGCATATGTAGATTGTTAGAACCATAAAGCATATTGAAGACCCCAACTTTACCCTGTCGTGTAAGAGATGAAGCTCAAGGGGGAATTTTGGTTTTGGATCCATTGAACTACTAAGTCGAAGTAGGATGAAGCCTAGAATCTAGTTTTCCTGATACTTCATCCAGCAGGCCCCTCCCTCCTTCCCTTTCCACTCGGGGTTCTGTTCTGTGATTTTCATTTTTTAAATGGTTACAGCTTCATTTTCACTTCTAGGAATAGTGAAAGGTTTTAGAAAATTTTCCCTTTCATGTAGAAAAGCACAAAGCACTTTCGTAGACATTTACAGGCTTTATCAATTGTTTTCTGTAGTTAAAATATTCTAAAACTATGATAAAGATTCCTCCTTCTCCATAATGGCTACATAGTAAAGAAAGTGTACTCACTCCCAGCAGGTGTATTTGCCTAGAGCATTTCAGCCACCTCTTTGTAAATACCAGAGGACCCCTTCTCTTCCTTCCAGTAGGTCTTCAGAGCAAAAATAGCAACTTGAGATCTCACTGGGATTGGTCACTCTCGTTGGGATTGGTGTAGGCCATCCTAAGCGGTGGTATTGGGCGTACCAAATGTCCCAGTCACCATAGAAGGGCCTGCTATGGCTTTATCAGAAGTGTTTGGTCAGCTGAGATGTTAGGGCTCTTTTACAGCATCCACAGGCCACTCTGCACAAGTCCCTTGGGTTTTATTTTGGCCAGAGCCCATTTTTCCCTGTCACTCCAAGACTGACCTATCCTTTGACTTTGGGTAAAACACAGCTCCTGAGCCCAGCTTCCGGGCACAGTGCTGCCTACAGCTGCAATTGAGCTTAATAAAGAGCTTTATTCCTTTAGGAGAGATTCTGTAAAAGCCTTAACATTCGATGGATGACAAAAATGAACTGTAAAGAATATTAGCTCATTGCACATTGTCTGGCACAGTTTTCTCTGTGTCCCTTCTTTGGAGAGAGCAGAGTGATCCTCTCATGATGGATCTGCCTTTCCTTATAGATGACAAACCAAAGGAGCAAATGCAGAGGAGTCTGCCTAAGGTTGCCGAGGTGGGCTGCCACGACGAGTGCTCCCACAACCCCGAGGCCGCCGAGACCCGGAGCAGCACCCCCGAGATGCCGGCCGTCTCTGCCTTCTTCAGCCTCGCCGCGCTGGCTGAGGTGGCCGCCATGGAGAATGTGCACAGGTGAGTGTGCAACACCTTTCTCCTCTGGGGTGCTGGGGACCCTGTTCAACTTCACCCCTCCCATGGAACAGGGGTGGAGCAGGAGACGTGGAAACCCGAATCATCCTTCCGACGTGACTTGTAAGATTTCTCACCATGCACTGGGGTTCATGAGACTTGGTTCAAGACCATTCTTGTTTATGTGACGTGTTAACAAAAGTATATGTGCTGATTAATTAGCAGTGTGGGGAAATATAGTCAGCCAAGCATTTTATTTTGTATATATTATTCTGTGGCTAAGCTTTGTTTCCATAAAGAGCCTCAGTGAGCAGAGGAGCAGTATTATCTAACCATTCAGCATGAGCTTGGAGTCACATCTCAGACCTAGGTTAGAGTCCCAGCTCTGTCACCTGCAAACTGCAAGATCTTGAACCTCTCTACCCTCAGTTTTTCCTTCTATAAAACAGGGGTAAGTGGTACTCATTTCATAGTGATGTTATGTGGAGTAATTCTAATGTCACAGTCCTAGCACATGGTAAACACCCCCATGAGGATGATGTTGGTCGCAGTGGTGGTACCCACCGAAGAAGACAGTATGGTTCAGGAGAAGGGGTATCATGGCATCTGACTCAGTCACCGGGGGCAGAAGGCCTGGGTTTTTCTTCAACTCTCTGTGTTTCCTACAAAGTAATTTGTTTCTCAGTTTTCTCATCTTACATAGAGCATAGTGATGTCCCCAAAGAATCACAAATTGTAAGGATCAGACAAGATCGTAGATGTGAAAACCTTTTAAACTCAATAAAGCCCCACAGAAAATATATTAAGTTCTAAGTATATAATTGGATATTCTGCTACTTAATGGATCCTTTGGGAAAGCAAAAGAGCCTTTTCTAAATTTGGGTATTTCATATTTTTATTCAAAGTGGATTACACACAGATGAGCTGCTTTCTTAGACTTTCCATCTTCAGTACAAAACAGCTTGACATCCTGCACAACTTGAATACCACCTGATGGGCTCCATTCTCCTTTTCCACACCCAGGTTCAGGAAGCCCTGGGCTAAGCTTTGTCTGCTTCTTGCTCTTCACCTGTCATGGTACAGTTCTAGTCTTCCTCACAAATAGCGCCTAGATATTTCCAAGAAGTCAGATTCCTTTTCATGTGTAACACTGCAAATGCTTAATGGCAAGTGAATGCTGACAGACACTGTTAAAATCTGCTCGAGTCTCTGAGGGAGATAACGCCCAGACGCTTCCACTCATGGTGTTTTACCGGTTGAGTGCAGAGAACAAACTCATTCGCATCAGTAGGAATTAACTATATGCCTGAGTGTTACTAAGTGCCCCCATAAACTGTAGAAATAGGAGGGAGTGTAAGAATTCAGAGGGGGAATCATGATTCAGGGCTCAGAAAAGGCTGCCACAGTCACCCTTGCCAGCATTCCCTTCTGAACATGACTGGTCGCACCATTGCCGTCAGCCAGCTTTGCACGACTTCCGGTTTGCGACAGCACAGAGCCTCCGCCAGCCTTCCCGCCCTCCTGACCGCCGCCCCTCCTCCCTGCCCTGCTCCGTGCAGAGGGGCCAGGTCCTTGCCTTTGTGCATCCTCCTCAGGTGAACTGCTGCACCTCCTTCCATCTCTTATTCTTTGTCCCCTTCTCTCAATCTCCTCCTGAAGCCTCTGCCCTCCTTGTGCACACCTCTTTAGACCGGCTGCCACATTGAGTTGTAATTATTTGTTCATGCTTCTGTCTACTTCCAGTATATTTTGAAAGCAAAGCACTGGTTTTATTCTTCATGTCTCCAGCTTCCTTAGTTCCTGTTATATCATGAGATGAGTGAACAAATGAATGGGTGAATGACTAAATGAGGTGTTCTTGAAGGAGGGCTGCCTGTTACCTAGCAGGCATAGAAAAAATGGTGTGAGGAAAGGTGTATGTTGGGTTTTTTTCATTACCTCCCGTTAGAAAGAACAATATTGCTTATTAGAATTTTACTATCAACCCAACAACGGGTCAGTGTCCTTAATATCTAGAAAGACAGATCCCCCTGGAGACTCTTAGTTGTAATTTGACTCCTTAGCTGTTAAAGCCGAGCTACCAGCCCGCCGTTTACCTACAGACTTAATGTAATTGTACCTGGTTGCACATCAATTATTGCTTAGGCCTCACCTAGGTTCCTAATTTAGAGAGTGGTCAACAGAGTGAAGGGTAGCAATATATTACCTGCATTCTTGCCACAAGAAATCTTAATATTAGGTTCAGAAACCCAATGTGGAAAGGCACTTCTGCAAAATTCGGGAAATAGGAAGTTGGAGTAAACGTTTGTTGAGAGCCTGTTTATTTATGGAGAGCTTTATAAGGAGGTGAGCTCATTGAACTTACTCGTAAAATCAGCCCTGCCAGGTGGATCTTTTCAGCCTCCTTTTGATGATGGTGCGGATGGTTAATGAACCTCCCAAGGGCGCACAGCTCAACTGAGTCAGGATTTGAATCCACGCCTTTGAACTCCAGTATCTTTGCCTTTGTTGTAGCGGCTGCTTCAGCGAGCATCTATCGGGTCATGGAAAGTCAGGAAGCAGCTCCCCGATCCCTCTCCTGGGAGCTGGACCCAGCGGTCCCACAGCCTTCTCTCCATCGTGCTTCTGACTCTGTTTCTTTTTCCATCAGTGAACCTGGGCTTTCACCCTGATTTCTCTCTTCTTCTTGCTCTCTTTCTTTTTACCTTGTACTTTTCATCTTTCACTTTCTTTTTTTTTTTCTTTTTGTGTTTCTTTTTCTAATACTTATTAAAATTCTTTTCACTTTTGCAATATGAGTACATATTCAATCTTAAAGGTAAAAAAAATCACATTTTAATTTCATTTCGTGAACAGAGAGTTGAACATATTGAACAGGTGCTGCTTAGAGCCTCCCCAAAGGAATAAACAGATTAATCCAGAGGTTTGATTGTAACACATGTTTTGTTTTTCTAGAATCCTAATATCTTAGGCTGTTAAGTGATCATTGGATTCTGAAATCCCCAAATGTTGTAATTTGTCTAGATTACTTTTCTTTTTTGTGCACTAAGAGAAAAAATCTTGGAGATAGTTGTGGAGCAGATAGACTTTGAGTTTTAAAGTAGCGCCTTTTGTTTGTCATAATCTGAAGAAGACACTGGATGGACACGGTCAGACCAACGGAAACATTGCTGCTACATCCTGTGTGTCAGCGCAGTGCTGTGCCTGCACACTGCTGTTGGCCAGAGCAGCGAGTGGTTGTCTAGGCTTGGTAGGCCTGCTACAGGGAGTGTCAAGAAGGTGCCCAGTCCTACGTTTTTAGAATAAGAAGCTCTGTAGAAATCACCAGGAATTTTGAACAGCTCCCTTAGAACCGTGAAGTAAATCCTATTTTTTCCTCCTCATTCAACAAAAGCTGAATGAAAAATCAGCTCTGTTCGGCATAGTTCCAATCCCAATGATGGGAATGTCCGTGAATTTTCTAGTCTTGTCTGGAGTTAGTTCTCTGTCTATGTTGACTTTGGCCCAGGTTGACTGGGTTTTCTCAGCCTCTAAAATTCAGAGTCGGTTCTGCTGTCTACCCTCTCCGCTCTCTCCCCACAGGCCTGGGAGACATTTCTGTAGCCAGGAGGGTTTCAGTGTTTGCTTTTCATTCATCCTGTTAGAGTCACAGTCCACCTCTCTCTCTTTAGGGGTCATCATTTTTATCAGCCTTAAGTTTTAAATTGAGTTTATTACGTGTCTTAAGAAATGAGCCTGAAGGTTATCAGTAAGTATGGGAGAGTTTTCCCCTTGGGCAAGTCAAGGAAAGAAAGAGGTCATTTTTTAATATCAGTGGATCCAGAGGCAGATTGTTGTCCCAGAACCACAGCCCTTGACTGAAAGCTTCCCACTTCCTAGGGAATTTCCCCACATCGGTTGGTGCTTCAGGTTTTGTCTCTACAAAATGGAGTGTGGTCCACTGGGGACAGAATATGTCGTTGAGTTGTGTGAGGGCAATTGAGGTAAGAAATCCTCATGGAGAAAATGAGAAACAAGCTCTAAGGACAAAAACGCTTTTACTGCAAGGGCCTAAGTAAGAAGTTGGCGGTAGCTATTAAACGAGATTGTGGAAAGCTTTTATAGGTTATTCATCATCCTCTCCTATTTCTGATATCACACACTCTAAATGATTTCTTCTTTTTCTTCCTCTTGTTTTGCAGAGGTCAGAGGTCGACTCCGCTCACCCATGATGGACAGCCAAAAGAAATGCCACAGGCTCCTGTCCTTATTTCCTGTGCTGACCAGTGAAGCACCCTTTCCTTGTAAAACATTGTGCTTTACCTACTCCCTAGCCTTGTCTTTCCCGAGGGATGCTAGTGAGTCCACGTGGTGGAAAATATAGACTGCACACAAGTGCTTGTCCCCTCCACGGCCCAGGTTCGCTTGAAGCGGAAGTTAGCATCCTGGGCCGGTCTGTTCTTTCAGAACTCAGAGTCTTTGAGGGTGATGTTATCTGTCTGATAATGAGCAGAAACGGGATGATCCTGGAGCTTTGCTTTCTATTGAAGGCTTTTGACGGTCTGAGGTGGTAACTTGGTAAAAGGCTGCCTTTAGTGTAGCTCATTCAGCATCTCTTTTACCAACCAGAGAGTGTGAAACTAGTTTCGTATATTACCTAGTTATTCTTTCAAAACAAAAACAGAAAACAAAAAAACAAAAACTGACGCACTGCACTAGTTATTATTAGACATTCTTAGTCTTTTTTGTACATGCAGATTTAAGTTCTAAGATGGTTTATATAATAGGTTATACCTACATTTATATTGTAGAATAATATTAAAAAGCCTGGTCCAGAGACTCCAGCAGCGCGGGCAGGCAGATGTACCATTGTTAGCGGTGTATGCTCGGCCTCGTGGTCCATATATTCTGCACTTTTCTATTTGCCACCAGAGTGGTAGTTTGCTGGCAAAAAAAAAAAAAAAAAAAAAAAAAGGACAAAAAAATTACAATTCTTACAAGCTGAATTTTTTTCTTAGCCTTGAGTGACCAAGAAGAATTTGCTTGGGGCAAATTGTGGCAAATATTTTCCCAGACCGGGGAAGAAGCGTCCTGCAGATTACAGATGCCTGATGTTTTCATGCCTCGAGGATTCTTTTCTTTTTACACAGGGGTCGAAGTGACCAATGGATCGTTCATACAAACAAAAAAAGAAAAATATTATTCAGAAGTGACCTTAGTATTGCTTCACTATTCTGAACACATTGAAGACACTCACTTCATGTGGACTGTGAGCTACAGACCTTTACATCCATCCCAGACAGACTGGACGGGGAGCAATTGCTATGCACAGCCTGATGGGCGCTGCGGGTTTTTAGAGCCATTTGAGTTTGTGTGGTTAGGGAGGGACTGAGTGAGCAATGAGGGAGGTGTGCCTGACCAGAGTGGGGCTCCCAGTCAGAGATCCACCTGCAAGTTTCTGTTTCCTTTGTGTGTTTTGTTGCTTTTGAGCATAAAACCAACCATACACAGGCCAGTGCCAAGTGGATTAACTGGCTCAGAACATTCAACATATTGACTTAACCACCTGACGTTCACGGTGTCTTGTTTCCTAGCAACAGATGCAAAGTGATAAATCAAAATTAGTCAGAGGCTACAGATTTTACAGGGTATTTGTTCCATAGCACAAAGTATTCCCCCACTCTTGCATCGCAGCACAAACTACCAAATTTTAATCATTGGATTCCAGCAATAATTTTTATTGGTTTTCAAACTGGCGGAATTTTGATAGTGTTAGTTCGAGTTTGAAGCTTTTGAATTAGATCTCTAAATGGTGACAGTTTACAAGGTTTTATCTAGCTTTCTTATTTATACTTGACTGAATTGTAATGATGATTTTTTTTTTCTAATCGTAATTCGACCTAATAGCCATACAAAAAATGACTCTCTTAGTACTGACTTAGGTTTAGCTTTTCATGGTTGTAGATATTACTTCAGTTTCGGTGCTGGAAAATATGTACAACGTACTAACAGAATCGAAAAAGAATATGGAGATTTGTTTTTTTCAAAGCAGGGAAAGAGGGCAGCAGAGCATTGGAATGGTGTCCTCAAATGCATGTTCATTGTGGGCCTGGAGGAAGAGGGAATTAGTAAGCAGGGTAATCAGAGGTGAAAGTTCAACCCCATTCACGTAGAAATAAACCAGGTGAGCCGCCCCGGATTTTAGCATAGTATTTTTACTCTGATGCTGTTTTATTAATGTTTTCTAAATTTCAAAACACAAAGTGAATGTCTGGAAATTGCTGGGTCCCAATATTGGTGGCTGTTGGAGTTTTTGGACCACTTGCTAGCAGTGATTTAAAAATTATAATTAGCTAAAATCCAAAAAAAAAAAAATAAACCAACAACAAAAATTGTATGGTGCAGAACATGCGCCTTGACAATGGTACTAACTTGTTATTCTAGAGAACACATTAGAATAGATCTATTTTTGCCAGAGCACCCTCCTTCAGTCCTCCGATTACATTTCACTAGAGTTCCTTAAGAGATTGCTGTATATTCATGGGACCTTTTTTAAAAAAGAAGCAAAACAAAAGATTACTTTTTTCTATGTGATTAATATCTTACTTGATCTGCTTTTCCTAAACCTCAGTGGCTTTTCCCTTAGGCAGGGGTGGGGCGGGCGGGCAACCTACTGGATATGACTGTTTTCAGATACTTTAAAAAAAAAAAAACCTTTTTGTAGAAATGCTTAATTTTTAAGCGGTTAGGCACTGAGAGTAGCAGAAATCCTGCAAAGCTTTATAGTCCTTTAGACACTCACCTTGTCGTTTCTCTGAGTGAAGTCTTGATTTCAATAATAGTGCTTTCCTCATGCCCTGAATCCGCTGGAGAGGGCTGTTGGTATTTTCAGGTAACAACATTTGTTAGCACAAATATTTCAGACCAACATGTAGTACCCCCCCCATTTATCATTTTCATTTCATTTCTCTCAATCTTTTTTATTTTGGAAAATCATATTGCTATGGTGTGTACCTTAATCTGCCAGCAAACACCACCTACACTAACATTTGTCCCATAAACATCCTCAAGAGAAAAAGTTGTTGCACCTTATGTATATCTCAAGCAAACCAAAATATGATGCTCTTTCTGCTTTGTTTTATTCTAAATTGTTGTATCATATCTTTCTGAAACCATTCTGAATTTAGTTGAAATTATCAATATTTATGCTTTTAACCTTAATTTCTGGATTCAAACCTGTATATAAATCTTTTGAAAAAAATTGTCCTAGCCCTTCTCTGTGATGCTGGAAGTGGATGATTTAGTCTCAGATGGAGACGCAGTACTGTTCCAGTTTTCTTTAGCCTTTTATTTATTTAGTTATTCTGGGTCTTTCCTTTGTAATTTTGAAGTGTGTAGAGTATATTATAGTAACTAACGCTGCAGCTCTAAGAAGCTGAGTGAAAGAAAAAATACTGTAAGACATCCTTTCTAAGTTTGTATCTGTTTGGATACTGTATTGAGATCAGGAAAAGGAGAAACGTCCCACAGCCACGTTAAATTAGGTGAGCTCCCAGATTCCAGGTCAAAACTGTTGCTTCATTAAAGCCCTTTTCCAAGGCTCAGTCCTACTGTTGTAATTCTGGCAGTCTCTTCCCCACAAATATCAGAAGTGCTTATGTTTAATTCTGTCAGATGAGCTTTCCACCAGGGCCATCCCCAGGCCATGCTGACTGCTTTCCCATGGTATCACTGTTACTCCGGTTCCCTCCACTAAAACCACTGGAGAAAAACAAGTGAGGGAGCACCATGAACAGCCCGGAGCAGCCCAGCTGCTCTGCTGGCTCAGAATCCAACATGTCTGGCCCCGGTCGTTTTCTCGTTCAGTCAGATGCTCCTCTGCCGGAGTCAGAGGAAATTTTGTCTGTGGTCTTTGGCTCGTCGGATGGAAATGTTTGCACCTAGGTAGAATCTCAAGCAAATTCTAAATCGATGCAGAACCGGGAGTAAGCTGACAGCTGAATGACATGTTTTGTTTATACGGTGTGGGGGAGGGATGAGATTTGTCACATCGCTCTGTCCCAAGTCTGGCATTTGGCACAATCTGGAGCAGGGGCATCCTGCTGCCTGCTAATCTGCTGTAGGAATCGTGTGTGTCTGGAGACCAGCGGCTGGAGGCTGGAGGCTGGAGGCCGGAGGCCGGCGTCCGTAGAGCAGAGGGAAGCCCCGCCACCTCGCTGGGGGAAGGCAGGAGGTGGGGAGAGGCCTGGCGGCGTCCTCTGTGAAGGGAGAGCGGACGCAATGCTGTGGAGGGGGGATCCCCTTTGGTCGCACGCTCCACAGAGCCCTGACCGAAGGCCAGTCCTCATGGCTACCTCGGCTTTAAGAGTTCATTTCAGTAAGTCCTGTTTCAAAGATTTGTCTTGTTTTGCTTCTACCTTCAGTGCCACTGTTTTCCACTGCAGTGTTTTGACTTTGCAAACCGCCTTCTCCAGAGAGAACAATGTATTGCTGAAAACGGGCAGTAGAAGCAAATGCTGTGATTGCATTTGACCCGTGAAGTATTCAGAGTGACTTCTAGGTGGAAATTAAAGCTTAGCTTTCCCCGCATAGGACCTTGTTTTGCACCTTATGAAGAGTGTACTAATTGTTAATTAGATGTTGCTTTTATTTATACAAGCATTCCCAAAGAATTAGATTTGGATTTTGTTTTTATTTGAGTTTTGGGATTTTTAAAAATTATCTTGTTTAGATTGACTAACATTATACTTAACAATAAACAGGAAACAGTTGTTCAGTTCGTCTTGCCAGCCAGGTCTGGTGAAGTATTCAGGGTCTGATGAACTCGTTGCCTTAGTTCGGCAGTGATAGCTAAGTTTATTATACTCCATCATAAATGACCTTGTCCTTTTCACTGGGGACGTTATCTTCCTTACATTTCAGAGCAAAGAGGCAACAAAAGAGAGAAAAGACAATATACTGGACTCCCTTCGTCCACCTCCATCTCTTTGTGCTATCTTTCCTTTAAAAATTATTTTATACTTTTTGTTCACAAGAAAAATAATTTTCTCTCCTGGCCAAATTTTATTCGTGGTATTATGATTCACACTAATAAATCGAGAGGGAAACCTTGTCCTTAGAAGTTCTGTGGCCACTGTTTTCTTGTTGCAATCCGTGGTCAACGTTGATCCTGCCCTCAGTTTGACTTTTATTTGCCCAGAACTCATGAAGATTACTCCTCCCTCCAAAGATTGCCTAAGAACTTGGGCCAGAACTGGTTACTGAGTGACCAGGACCGGATTCTATGCCTCCGAACCGTCCCACCCACACTGCAAAGTCTTACCTCACAAGCTCTAACCTAAATTGCAGAGGCGCCAGGATTCACAGGCTGAGAGGGATCTCTCTTTGTGGCCCCCGAGGGCCGGCCGTGTCCCCTGACACCTCACAGCAGTGCCTCGGCTCCAAGAGCGGCAGGACTGGGGGAAGGGAAACTTCGCGATCAGAGCTCAGCAAGGTTTTTCTCATTTCATTAGCCCTAAACAAGTCTCTCGCTCTCAGGAATTTGTCAAAAATAAGAGTAAAAAACCACCTGAGATTCCACCCACCCGATTATGAACTTTTCTCATAGGTTTGAATTGCTTACTGACACGTCATAAATTAACCATAGCCTCATTCGACCACCAGTTCTTAAGTCTCTTCACAGTTTCAGCATGACCTAATCACTCATTTTTTTTTTTTTTTTGCTTTCAGAAATTGGCTTGGTTCTCTTTAGAGTTGGTGTAAACATGCCATGTAATAAATGATTTCCACTTAATGGTACAACAGAATTATTGCTTTCTTAGATGTATGTGTAGTAAAAGTCAATATACACATTTATATAATTTCTTTCTTCAGAATCTTATACTTAATTTGATATTTCTAAAAATTGCACATGTAAGTCATGTGTATAACATGCTAAAGTACTTTAACTGTGATCTTAAAACTGAATAAAAATATTTAATAAAAATTTGAAATATTTTAAAGATATTCAAATATATTTCTTTACGTTCACACTCCTGGCCATAGAGCCTGTGCCTTCAATACGCCGTGTCCGCTAAGAACACTTGGGGAAATACTTTCATGAAAGTAAGACGTGTCAGCTACTTCAGAGCAGCACGTGGTAGCCTCCCCTAAACTGTTTGCCCGAGACTCTCTGTTGTCTGAGCATCCCCGGATGCTTTTCCCTAAGGTGTGGAGTGGAAATCAGCCAGACAGAGGAGGAACATGTGCTTCAGTCTGCTGCTCAGGACGAGAGCCTGGGGGCACCTCCCTGGAAAAGGGAGACCTGAACAGACGGTCTTTCCCTGAATATAACAAAACTGTGGAAGTGAGGTCATTAAGACTGAAACCTAAGGTACACACTCAGACCTCACTTTTTTTTTTTGCTGAATACCATGTTCCTGAAACTTAGACCCTTGGATGTGTCTCTTTATCCTTTGGAACCACGTACCCACAGACTGTATGATAAATACACATATAGTATAATTACATCGAGCAGGCTTAGCATTCAGACAGCCTTGGCTTCAAATTTGGGTTCTACCCATTTCCCACTGGGGTTTTGACCCTCTCTAAACCACACTTCCCTTATCTAAATGGTGGTGGTGATACTACTACTTCACACCGTTGCGAGGATGAAAAGAATATATAGGAAAATGTGAGCTTTGGGGCCTGTAACAGAAATGCTCGTTAAATGGTAATTGTTGATTTGATTATTTTCATTTCACCTCCAAGATTGGATCAGGGTGGGGAAATTCTCCTTTCTTCTTGCGTTCTTATGGCTGGACTAATAATAAAATTGACATAACAGACAACATAAAATAACATATTAACAGGAGAAAAACCCAGTTTAAGACATACATATTGGAGATGATAGAGAAATGATGCTCAGAGAGCAAACAAAGCAGGCAGTATATATATATCTTGTATGCAAAGAAATAATAAATTTGTGAGGAATGACAGGACAAAGAAACTTAGATCTGAAGAATTTAAGCAGAGTTTAGGCTCAAGGTAGTAAATTACTCAGGGTTCCCGGCGCTGAAGTCCCCAGCTGTGGTGATAAGGATGCGGGGAGAGCATCTTTCACACTGGAGATTTATTTCCTACTTTCAGGGGAGACAGAGACTGGAGGGTCAGAAAGCCATTTTTGCTTCTCAAGTAACTTATTTAAATAATCAATATGCCATTGTGGGATATTGTGGGGTGGCCTGCCCTGGGCGCCAACAGTTGACATGTTTAAGTATATCAAAATGAGATCTAAGCATAACCTCCCCTTCAAAATAAACTTCTGAGGGTCTGATGCATTAGGGGTGAGCTGTTTCAGGAAATCTGGTGGTGTGGGAAACTCAGAGTAGGTTAAATTCCCATAGCTAACTCGTATGTAGCAGTACAAGATTGCTCTATAAAGTGGGTCTACCTAATGCATTACGCTTTCCAGTACTGCACCACACTTCCTTGTAATTACTGAAATTAAATGTGTTGTGGGGAGGGAGGGGTCCATACCAAAGACTATAAATTCTGTTAGGAAAAAAGGTAGCAGAGTATACATATGTGTGGCTTTATGATCCTACACACATTACAATTACACTTGTCCTTTTGGGTAGGACATGAAATCTCTCAAGGAAAAGTGAAATTGTTCTTAACAATAGGTGAGCTAAAATTACCACTGACTCCATTCCATGCGTACGGAAAGAAGATAAAATTGTTAGTCAGGGGGCCGGCCCTGTGGCCGAGTGGTTGGGTTCGTGCGCTCCGCTGCAGGTGGCCCAGTGTTTTGTTGGTTCGAGTCCTGGGCGCGGACATGGTACCGCTCATTGGGCCACACTGGGGCTGCATCCCACATGCCCTAACTGTAGGGACCCACAGCTAAGAATATACAACTATGTACCGGGGGGCTTTGGGGAGAAAAAGGAAAAAAATAAAATCTTTAAAAAAATTGTTAATCAGAATTTATCAAAAACCTTTTCACCTTTGAAATTTTCAAATATATGCAAAAGTAGGCTAGCATGTTGAGCTCCACATACCCATCATCCAGCTTCAACAAATACCATTTTCTAAATTCCTACTTCATCTGAATTTAGCCCATTTTCTTCCATTTCATCCCCCAACCCCAGATATGCATATCCTAGAAGCATGATTTCATGTATACTTAGGATACAGCCTTTAAAAATAAATCTTTTGATATGTATGTACAAGTTCCCATTTTTTTTATGTATCGCCTCCTCATGATTCCAAAAATATGTTTCCTTCCTGTCCGAAGCAAAAGGAATCCATGAGCCACAAGAACAGTAGTGCTGGAATGAAGGTAACTTGGAATTAGAAACACTGTTCAAATTGGACATCTACATTTACCTTTTTTGATCTAGTTTTCTAAAGAGATTTTAACTTGACCAAAGAGAGCCCTCCCTTAACATGTGTTTGGGGAAGGGAGAGTCTTGCTTTCTATGATCTGTTTTCCAGACTTAATGTCTAAAAAGGCCCAAGGGCTAAAACTTAGAACTTTATATAAAACTGTGGTAAACTTTGTATCACCTTTACACTTTGCCCTCCAACCCTGTTCTCACTGCGTTTTCTTCCTCCACCAGACTTCCAAGACTGAAATCTCTCATAGGGGAGAAGTAGAGACAAAATTTTCGAGGAGCTCTGGAAAGCTGGTGCCAGAGATTAAAAACTCTGAAATCCTGGGTCAACAAACACCAGAAATTAAAGCATAAAATGAAACCCCTTGCTGGAAGAGAGAAAATGAGAATTCTACCATAAGGCTCACCCCACTTGGAGATCCTTTTACCCACGGGAATTTTACAAAAGGTCATTTGGTCTCAGGGTTGTGTGTTGCAGAGTCAGAAGAGAAAAATGTGAGGATTGAACGTGTCTTGAGAATGACGGAGGATGAAAAGGGAAAGTTCATACAAATAGGTCTGTAAAGTTTGATGTCTAAAAGTCAAAATGGTTTTAAAGCCAGTGTGAAAATATTTCCAAGAAATATACTCAAGTAGAATGATTGTTTCTGATCTACTATTTTTTCCATTTGATCTATTTTTTCCAGTCTAATATTGGGCATCGTATCTGTGGTGCTTATGAAAGGCAAATTAAACAGAATTCGCATCTTCCAGAAATAAATATATGAAAACACTGAAAAAATATATACAAACAATAGAAATATAATCGTCGGTAGATACAAAAATACGTGATGATTTGCTATCTAATTTGAAGTATTTGTTGAAATATATTTAATGGAAAGGCAGTATTGATAGAATTTTAAAAATTTTTCCTCCAAAATATATAATTCTTGAGCTAAATACTGGAAAAGTCTAGACATCATTTCATAAAATAATTTTAAATTTTCACTTGCCCCATACTATATCTTTGCTTGGGTTTTTATAGCAGTATATTAAAAATATAAGAGCAATATTCTGCATGTGAATCCTCAATGCATCTTCATTAAACATGTATATCAATCAAAGTCAAAACTGTATTGTTAGGGGGCCAGCCCCATGGCGGGTTTAAGTCCATGCACTCCACGTCCGCAGCCCAAATTCTTGGGTTCAAATCCTGGGCATGGACCTACATCATTCATCAACCCATGCTGTGGTGGCAACTCACATTCAAAATAGAGGAATATTAGCAACAGATGTTAGCTCAGAGCAAATCTTCCTCACCAAAAAAAATAAAACAATGGGTCGGCCTGGTGGCGTAGCAGTTAATTCACGTGTTCCACTTCTCGGCGGCTCAGGGTTCACTGGTTCAGATCCCAGGTGCAGACATGGCACTGCTTGGCAAGCCATGCCATGGTAGGCATCCCACATATAAAGTAGAGGAAGATGCGCATGGATGTTAGCTCAGGGCCAGTCTTCCTCAGCAAAAAGATGAGGATTGGCAGCAGATGTTAGCTCAGGGCCAATCTTCCTCAAAAGACAACAAAACTGTGTGGTTAGAATAAAATTGCTTAAAAACAGTATGTTCCATTCAACTTCTGTTTCAAGGCCCATGAAAATCATTTAACCTCGCTTGCTTTGGCTCCAGGAAAGTTCTCTGTTATGCATACCTCATGTCCATTATACTGCTTGTATCTTGCTCCTATAACAACAATCATTCAGCAAGTCTGCGTTGGATGCCTCCTACTGGGTACCCACCAAGTACCAACCGGGCAGTCTTCTGAGGTGTGTGATCTAGTGGGGGTGAGAGATACTCCACTGAAATGCAACATGGATAAGGGTGGGCGTGGGAATCAAAGGCTGTCAGGAAGAAGTTATGTGTAGTCTCATGTGAAACTTGATAATCTGCATTTTGAAGACTTAAGAAAAAAAAGTGTATGTGTTCCTGTTCTACTTTAAAAGAATTTTATTATTTTAAAGCTCTTTCTCACATAAGAGATCTTGGCACAAGAAAAGAAGGAGCTGCTTACACCAGGCTGCAGATCTCCCAGACTGACCGAAATGTGTTAGAACTCTGGGGAAGATCGTTATGCAGTGTGTGTTTCCTTTATGTGTGTCCTGGGCACGGACATCCCGGCTCTGCTGATTCCAGGATGGATGTCCTGAGGTGACAGCCTTGGCATGGCTGGGGGTATCTGAAACCGTGAAGTCACACAGCGCAGCTTAAGCATTTGGCCTTAGAGGCAATTCTGGTGGCCATATAGTGTGACTCCCCAACTCTGTTTTCCTTCTTCCTTTGATGTACCTATCTTTCCTCACCTTAGTCCTAACTCTTGCATATTGCTGAAGTTTAATTTTTTCAATCTTTGCGTTTTTCTTCAATGGTGACACACCCCTTCCTGCCCCCCCTCAACCCCCGAAAAAGTTTTTTTAGCTTTCCCTGTCTTGTTTACTTTTTTCTCACCTGAAAATAACTAATGTTTTTAAAGTGGGTGAATGACTCAAGAAATCCCTTGCTCTGGGAAGATTTCATTCACGATCCTTTGCTTCCGGGAGCTGTTGTGAAGGATTCTCGTTTTTAGTGTTGCTGCTGCCATTTCAACGTGAGTCTAAATGGAGCACATGAGTCTTCCTTTGTTAATCCTCAGCCTTTAAAAAGGACTTTACTACAGGAAATACCTGTTCTAATCTAGGACTGTGTGGGATTACTTCCCCTGTGGGAGTACTGAAGGCTGTGTGTCTACTTTTTAAACTAAACCTTCATCTCAGTATGGCCAAATCAAAATCTCCTTTTTAGAGATCAATAGTTAAAGAAATTCTTTTTTTTTAACTCCAACATCATCTGCTTCTTAAAGCAAGATGATGTCTCTTGGGTGTGCAAACTGCACGGTACATAAGTGTGAATTCGGAGAGACTCAGGCGCTGAGATCTGTGTCGCCAGAAGGCTCCACTGGTCTTCCTCTCCCCACTTCCAAAGATCTGACTTTAAACGGGTGGGTCACCTAGGGAGCAACGTGTCCTGAGGACCTGGTGTGTGCCAAGGACTGGCTGAAGCCTGCACGAGCCCACCCACCCTGGCTCCTGAAATTCCAGCAGGACTGCTTGGGGTTGACTCAAGTATGCACAGCCCTTCCTAGGACACCGTTCAAACTGGAATCAGACCAAAATTTTTTCTTCTATCTATGGGCATTTATTCATGTGAATTACTTTTTTTGGGCTCTCTTTCACTCCTACCCACACATCCAATATTCCATATGCCTTCTTTTAAAAAACAAATGGTTTTCTGGTCCGGGTGTGCACTTTTCTCTTTTGAGTTGCCTTTGTGTGACATTCTAGCCTGCCACCACCACCACCTGCTCCTCAGCCAAAGATCTATTTTAGAATCTGTCCCAGCTTTTGAGCCTACTGCAGAGCAGCGTCAGTAATTGGTGGTGCAAGATGAACTGAGTCATAAATGAGCTGATGAATAATATTTCCTAGGGAAGCACAGACCTTCGCCCGCAGTCAGAGAAAGACAAGGCAGAACCAACCACGTGGCAAGATTGCGCTTCCGGCTGGGCCCTGGAAGACGCCCCAGCCACAGAGCACGAAACTGGCTTTTCCCCGAAGGTTCACCTTTCCCTGCTGAGGAGGGTTGGCTGCCAGCACAATCCTCCGAGACCTGGATGGGAGCCAAGGCCTCCGAGATTAAGCTGCTACAGATGAGCGATGCAATTCACACTTCTTGGTCCCTTTTATTTTCTTCCTAGTCAATTTTACATTAACGGTAAAACTTTGTAACTTGAATGTTAACCTCGTAATAGCTTAAACGGTTTACCTTCAAAACTTACATCATACGCACGTACGGTTCTGTTTGAAAATCAGACAGAAGGTGATCCATTTTCATGTAAACAGTGACCTTCTGTGTCCCCAGGATACAAAATAAAAGCTGAGAAATGGGCACTTCTCCTCCCACCATCTTTATTTTTTTAAAAATAAAGCTAGTATTTTATACTACTTGTGTTGCAAGTATTACCCACAATGTTTAAGTAGAATTATATGGGTTTCAAATTCACTCAACAGCCTGATCCACCTTTTCCAGTTTTAAAGGAGTATTTTCTCCTGATTGCCCTACAAGGTTGTGTAAACCTAATTGTGTTCATTTCTACAGAGCTGCCTTTTTTTTTTCCTCTCTTTTGATACCCACACCAGATAAGCGTGATTCAGCTTATAAATCATGTGAAGGGTCCCCTATCTCCCTGCACTTCTTATACCCAAGTGGAGACCTGTTGCTCAAGTGCCGTCGGAGGCTGACTGACTGGCTCCTTCGCAGATCACTAGGCGCATGTCACCCTGCAACCAGGCCTCCAGGGAGCCAGAGAGAGAAAGGAACTACCAGCCGGCCTGAGTACATTTGCACTTTCCACTTGGCCATGATTATCAGCCAGAGAATATTCTCCTGAGATGGCCGAGACCAGGTCTATTTCAAATGACTTCCAAAGGACAATGCTGTCATCACATACTTGAGGAAATTGCCAGCTGTACAGAGGAAGAGAAGTGACATTCTGAAATGCGATAGTGGAGCATAACTGTAAAACGAAAGCAGTTTAAATATATTACTGGACAAAAACCATTAGCCCAATGAACGCAAATAACCTCCCTGAGGAAGGGCACTGTTTCCGGATAACTTCTCCCCTGGTTTGGAGGAAATGAATCTCTTACTGGAAGGCCTTTGAGGGTCATTAAAGGAGTTTGCAATTGAAACATGTTATCAGGGCGTCAGATTTTTCCACTTGTGTAAACAACTCCATTCGAATCACTGTGACATTTTTGCAGGCAGGGAAGCCAATAACAACCGGTATAACCAGAGCCAGGCAATTTTGCTTTCTGAAAGAAGAGTTGTCAACTCTTGATTATTCCTCTCAGATTATCCTCACAGATGCTGCCAAATTCCTATTGACATCACCCACACCATTAACCACTTCATTAAATTCTTCGTCTTGTTAATGCTGTCTTTATTTGATCTGATTCAGCAAGAACTAGCAGAAAGGAAACTTTACATCTCTGGGCTCAGGGAAAGATGCAAAGCTTGAGACCCCTGCACTGCCTTAGGCTGGCCCAGGACATCCAGATGCGTAGAAGTTGGCGTGTGGGTCCCTGTGCACGGATGGTGTCCTTGGGATTATCCACAGGGCAGAGTGATCATCATGATTCCTTTATACACTACAGAGACACTGAAAGAGTTTATGCAGCTTCCTAATGTGCCAATGAGTCTCAAGGTATGGTACCCTCCTCTCGAGAAGCTGAGACTAGAGTAAGATGGTGATGAGCAACCCCTAGTAAATATGTTCACGCTTCAGCCCAAATGCAGTATGTCAATTCGTAAAGAGAGAGGGTTTCACTTTTTTGTTTTGGTATTCTTTGTTGTTGTTTTGCCAAAACAGGAGAGGGAGTTTCTAGGACAATCACATTGGATTCCGAAAAAATATCTTGAAATCTCTTGTCTTGAAGTAGCTGCTCCCAGTGGGACCCAGACCACAGGCACTCCAAGCTGGAGGCTGAGAACTGATGGAGAGAATTACCCCAGACAAGGGATGTGTGGTGAGGACTGCCAGATGTGGGATCTCTGACAACCAGGATCCTCTTTAATATAAATCTCCAGTCCACAGCAAGCAGAAAAGAGACCCCCCAGGAGTCAGAGAGCCAAGCTAGGGGGAGGAGGAGCCATTTTGTACAGCCCTGTAGCACCAGTTAGCACAGTGCCAACACACAACAGGTAACCAAAAAGTCCCAGTGATTGGGGCAAGCCTTTTGCCCCTCTCCATTCTGAACCCCTTTGTGACCAGAATCAAATCACCTCACCTCTCTGTTTCCACATCTCTAATGTGGGCACTCTGGCATCTACTTCTGGCGACCTTTCGTGAATGCAGTGAGATACTACATTTGAACAAATTTTGTAAACTAAAATGCTATATATACAGGTAATGGTTAAAAAATTAGAAAGCTTTAAGAGATAAAAAGCCATACACTGGGAGAAATATCTGCAAACACATTTCATGAATGACTTGTATCCAAACTATGCAAAGAACTCTTAAAACTCAACAAGAAAGCAATCCAATTTGAAAGCAGGCAAAAGATCTGAACCTCATGAAAGAGGATATACAGATGGCAAATAAGCACATGAAATGATGTTCAACATCCTATGTCATTAGGGACTTGCAAATTAACGCAACAATGAGATACCACTATATTCCCATTAGAATGGCTGAAATCCAAAATCCTGACCATATAAAATACTGACAAGGTTGTGGAGCAACTGGAGCTCTCATTCATTGCTGGTGGGAATAAAAATGGCACGACCACTTTGGAACAGTTTGGCAGCTTCTTATAAAGCTAAGTATAGGCTTAACGTATGATGCAACCATTGTCCCCTTACATATTTACCCAAATGAGCTGAAAATTTATATTCATACAAGAACCTGCGCAAAAATGTTTATAGAAGCTAAATAATAAATGAATGGATGAATGAATGAATGGGTGCCCCAAACTGGAAGCAACCAAGATGCCCTTCATAGGTGAATGGATGAACAAACTGGGGTACATCCATAGAACGGAATTTTATACAATGACAAGCAAGGAGTTATCAAGCCAGGAAAAGACATGGAGGAACTTTAAATGCGTATTACAAAGTGAAAGAAGGCTATCTAAAAAGGCTATATGTTGTATGATTTCAACTAAATGACCTTCTAGAAAAAGCAAAACTATAGAGAGAGTGAGAGGATCAGTTGGTTGAGCAGAGAAACTGTTGTGTGTGGTACTATAATGTTGGATACATGACATTATGCATTTGTCAAAACACATAGAATGTGGGGCTGGCCCCATGGCCGAGTGGTTAAGTTCACGCGCTCCACTTCAGGTGGCCCAGTGTTTCGTTGGTTCGGATCCTGGGCGCAGACATGGCACTGCTCATCAAACCACGCTGAGGCAGCGTCCCACATGCCACAACTAGAAGGACGCACAATGAAGAATATACAACTATGTACCGGGGGGCTTTGGGAAGAAAAAGGAAAAAAGTAAAATCTTTAGATAGGAGATAAAGCAATTGAAATACTAATTTAAAAAAAACGAAAACAAAAACACCTAGAATGTGCACCCAAAAAGTGAACTCTTATGTAAACTCTGAACTTTAGTGATTAATCATGAATCAATATCGGTTCACCAATTGTACCAACAGTGCCACACTAATGCAAGATGAGGGGTTGGAAGAGTGAGGGGGTATTTGGGTGTTCTCTTACTTTCTGCTCAATTTTTCCATAAACCTAAAACCAGTATAAACAATAAGGTCTATGAATTAAACAAAAAATTAGAAAGTCTCCTCCATGTGTCTACTTCTCAAATATCTCCAAAGAGGAACTGTTTAGTGGCTAAAATCCACGTTAATTTTCTCATTGACGATTCTTCTGTTTAATAAAATAGGTAAACCAAGTTAAAAAAAAAACCCACAGTTTTCCTTCTTTGGCACTCAACAGTCTTTTTTTTCTTTTTCTGTTTTGGATAGAAAAAAAGTCATTGGTAAACTTTTCCTTTTCCTGAATTGGTCCGCACACAAAAAAAACTGGTAAGCACTGCATCTAAATGAAAATGAAAATAAAAAGCAAGTCCTCTGTAGGGACAGATACTGTCTTCCACGGGTGGTCGTGCTTGGTCCAGGTATCAAAGAGTGTTTTAAAAAGCATAATGCTCAGAAAGCTCCGATGCTGCTGAAGGGGGAGGGGTTGGCGCCCTGTCCTGTTCACTAAACCACTTCCCTGTTTTCACTGTTTCACTGACTTGGGGAAAATGCCTTACGGACTTTACCGCTGCTGTGACGCCCATTTCTATCAGGCTTGGAAGTAATACAACGTTTGTTAGAGCCTGGAGACAGAGTCTGAGAAGCATGAATCTCTCTTGAGAGGGGATGGACCTTCACGCTCTCACGGGTTCATTTATCCACCTGCTCAGCAAATCCTTACCGAGCCTGCTGACAACTGGGGCTCGAGATTTTTGTGAGAAAGCCCTCATTTCTGCCTCAACAAAGTCACAATCTGTTGGGAAGGTGGGAAGGCAAAAAAATTGAGAATTACAATATAAAATAATAATCCTTCTAATGCCTGAGGAGCATAGTGGAGGGAGCCAGGAAGACATCCCAGAGGAGGCAGCTAATGAACCTGTGAACAGGGCGAGTCATCGGAACTGCCTCTCACCCAGGGTAGCAGAAGGCATATTGCAGACAACCCGTCTTTCACTGTGGCGGGATGGCCTCTGTTTCCATTCTGCAGGAAGCATAAAGACCATGGCATAAAGAGAGGCAAAAGGCATGGATGGATTTCCAAATGAGCACAAATGTTGCAAAATCTGATAACTTAATCCTGTTTTCTTTACAATGTTTTAGGCTCTTTTCAGTGTTTCAGCTGGCAGTGCTGAAATCCCAATTATTTTTATTTAATTAGATTTTCATAATAAAATTACTTATGATCTTCAGTAATACTAAATTAGAAATCATACCCACTCTTTCAATTCTTGTAAGCAAAGCATTGGTGCTTTTGCCTTTCACTGTTCCCATCCTGTCCTGCACCGGCTGCCCGTGGCGCTGTGCACCTTAGGGCCTCTGCCCCCATGAACAGTGTATGATGTAGGGGTAGCGGCTCCAGCCTGGGAGCTTCCAGATCTGTTTGCATTATAGGCTGGCCCTCGCTGGATGCACTGGATGACTAAGAAAAAAGCTCAGGGTGTTCTGAAGACATCAACAAAGTTGGGGCATCAAAGGAAACATTTTTGAAATAATTTGACATTATTTAAGTCCGAGCAGGAAATAGGTGACACAATGGAATTGAGCAAAGTTGAGTTTAATAAGGGAACTAGTTACAAAGGTGCTGGGAAACCACAAAAGATAGTCCAGGGTCCTTGGGCTACTAACAGAGGGCCCTGCAACCCCGCTTCCTCCCTGGCCTGAGGGGCCTAGGTCCTGGAAAGGTAACGTGAACTTGGAGACACAGAGGGCTGGGTGGGGAGGGCAGGGGGTAGAGACCCACAGCCAGCCCAGGACTCTACCTTCCTCCCTCCCTCTCATCTCCTGCTCTGTTTGCCATTTGCTAAACCCAACCAGAAGCCAAGAACAAGAGAACTTGTTGAAACAGTGTGTTCATTTCCCTTCCCAGGTCCCAGAGCAGTGGGGAGTGGAACTGGATGGCAAAGGAAGCTCTCTGGCATCAGATAGTTGATGGCCCCAAAATAGTGTCTACTTATGTCACATGTTAGTATATTATTTTGAAATATTGGCAGGGAAGAAATCATAATCTTTTTTCATGCTCGAGGCCTCTGGAAGTCTCAGTTGGGTCTCCCCATTTGGTGTGTCTGACCTGAAGAATCAGGTGTCATAATTTGGTCCTTTTCAGTCAGCTGCAGCCCAGAATATCAAAGGCTCCCAAGGAGGGACCGTATGTTCTGCTCAGCTGAGCATGCTGGGCTCTGACCTTAGAGGAGCTGGTCTGTCAGCCTGAAGGGCAGGGTGGAGCTGGAACCTGCTGATCAGGCCATACATGTGTCCTGCCACCTGTCCTCCGTGTGTGTGTGGTGACACTGGCAGCTTCAGGCCTGTCAGGAGCAGAGAGATGCACACTTCGGGAGGCGAGCTGTCCCACTGGAGGGGAAAAAAAACAAAACAAAACCAGAGTCAACACGTAGTTTAGAAAAAAACCAGGGTTAGTGAATGGCACTCCAATGGATTTTTTCCAGGGCAAAATGTGGTTATTTAATAATGTTGATGCCTCTCACTAGCTCTCAGCGGTTAAAAGCAACAGAGCATTTTCATCTGTCCTCGGTATCAAAACAGAGCATTTGTATTTAAATATTTGCGTTAAACATATCTTGTGTTTGTAGAGCATTAATGCTGTTGACGTTGTTCTATAGCTGCACTCTTTAGGGAGCTGGAATCTGTCTTCAGTATTAGTCAACAAACCTTAGAAAACATCTGAGTAGGAATCAGGATATGTAAGCTACTCCAGGGGGCCCTTGAGGTGAGAACGAGAAGATCAACTCCGGTGGCATGGGTGGTAAGGAAGGCTCGGATCTTAGAGGTGGACGGGCTGCTCTTCTTGCTACTGCTGGTTTCCCCTCCGAGGGTGTGCATTTGGGCCCGGGAGGGAGGCTCCATGTGCAGGGGAAGCCGTGGCTCTGGTCCAGAGTGAAGCCCTCCGCTTCCCTTCCCGCCCGGGGTCTACCTTGAATTCCTAGAAAACTTGTCTCTAGCCTCTGGACACTGACCTCACACACTTAACTCCACTTCCCTCTGTTTACCCTGACCCCTAAATTCGGAAACCATGTTCTAATGTCTTGGGAGAGAAAGTAATTCACCAGCGGGGAGCTGAGCCATTGAGCAGGTGACAAAGGTGGCAGAGGAGCCTTTGTGGATGCCATCCTCTGTATCTGTAGTGTCCTCATTTCACTCCCCCCTTTTTGTAACTCAGAGAGCCGACATGCCAGCTGAGATCCAAGGGTGAGGGGGCTCCAGTCCCCAGAGCCAAGGAAGAGGCCCAGATGAAGGCCCCACCGTCTTTCCTATCCTGACCATGCCGGCCTCAGACCAGCTGGCAGAAGAGCCTGGGTGTCAGAGAGCTTAACGTAATCGACCTCACGTGGCTGAAGAGGAAATTCGAGTGCCCCTGAGAGCTGTAAGTTTTCATCAATGACACGGGCCTGACCTGGGGAAAGGAGTTTGAAGGAGGGGACCAGCAAGATGTGACCTGTGTTACCCAGAGGTTCAGAGTGACACGGCACGATGGAAAGGAAGATAATGAGGGTCTGGTGTGGTGGGGGCAGCCGAACCAGAGACAGATGAGATCAGAAAGATGAAGCGCCCCACTCCGCCTTTTCCTGCTTTCCCCCGTCTCTCTCCTTTCCCTGCCTTGCCCTTCCCCCACCCAAGCCTTTTCTGAGACCTGGGGGCAGAGGGCCCCTGATCTCCAGACTTCCCCAAGGGAGGTCTCCCCAGGTGAGGGGAGAATCTACCTGTGTTGCAATTCAAGACTTGGGACCAGTGGGGAGATTGGCATGTCCCTTCAAGAGTATGTGTGTGGCAGCAGCAGCCCTTGGGCCAGCCCAAAGCGGGGCTAGGCAAATGCCGTTGTAAGGCCAGGACTCAGATGTACCACTGTCACTAGGATCTAGGCCATCATCACGTAACTCTACTCCCCGAAGAGGGAGACACATGCTGGAGAGACAGCCCTGCCCCTAGTCCCCGTTCTTTACCACTCCCCAAGGGACCCTGACACCCAGCTTCCCAGACTTGGAAGCCTCCAGGGACCGAGTAGCCAATTCTCACCTCCCTTGAGCTGTTTTCTTCTAAAACAGCAGCCACAAAAACTGCTGTGTCCTTAAAGCCATTAATAACCTGAACCCTCAAATCTGGAGGTGTGACTTCATGGCTCATTGCTCTTGACTCTCAGTGGTGTCCCATCGTTGACCCTTTGCCTTCGCAGCCTTCAATACTTTGACCTTTGCGATCTCCCAGCTGCCCTCTTCTCCCACCTGCCTGGCCAAACCCAGTCTGTCACCTTCACCAATTCCACTAGGTTATTGAGGCCTTTTGGTCACGAGCGCCTTCCACCAAATCAGTGCCCGAGGCTGCTGCATAACAATCTCCTTCCTTGATTAGAGCATCTTAATTATGCTCTAGGAATTTGTTTAAACAGATTAATCATTCTCGAGGACAAATTTAGAAGCAGCGCTTGCTAAGGGATCTGCTCTGAATATCTCCTGGGAAATTCTGATTACACCTGCCTGGTGGGCCCCATGCCAGGGCCTTGGGTGCCCTAAGGACTTGGACACTGGCTGAAAGCTATATACTGCCCCTGCATGCTTCCCTTCACTGCTCTGGGCCAGCCAAGCAGGCTCTGGAAGGTTGTGAAATGGTGGCTGGGGACTGGGAGCAGGGGTCCTGGTGCTCTCTCTCCCTTCTAGAGTGCAGTCTGTGCCCAGAACGGTGGATTTGTGGACGACTCCTCAAGGACATGAAAGTCTTAGTCAGTCCACTTATTTGGGGAAACCTCATTAGATTCTCTGGCTTTTAAAAACTATGGATATTGGCACCTGACCACAGAGCAACTTAAGCAGAATCTGCAGGATGGGGCATCTCTATTTTGATAAAGCAACTGGAAGAGCCCACCAGGTGGTTGTAATACACAGCCATGTGGAGAGCCAGAGCAAAATCTGAGCACAAGCAGATGGTTTACTTCTGTGCACATAAATGTGGGGAGTCAGCCCCAGAGTCCTTCGGTCCTGAGGACAGATCTGACACTAATGGCAAATGATGTATGACCCAATGTACCCAAAGTGGGTGTTCACAACCCTTGATGCTGGGGGGCAGAGGGGCAGTGTTTCTTGGTGAATGAAATCCAGGGCTTTGGATCGGACTACATGGATTTAAGTGCAGTTCTAACATTTCCTAGCTCTGTGAGCTTGGGTAAGCTACTTAACATCTCTGAGCCCCAATCTTCTCATAAAGGCTATACCAACATAGGACTATAGAGGGATGTGGATAAAATTATGCAAGAGAAGAGATTAGAATAGTATCTGACATATAGTAAGCTCTCAGTAAAAGTTAGTTATCATTGTTTTCCTTGTTTTTGTCTTTGACATCACCATTTGGCTCAAGGATACAACAGAATTTTAATAAGAAGTCAGGCCATTAGACTTTTCCTAGTATATTAGTCAGTGCTCTCCAGAGAAACAGAACCAATAGGATATATATGTATATCTAGAAAGAGAGAGAGATTTATTATAGGAATTGACTTCTGTGATTATAGAGGCCAAGAGGCCCACAATCTGCCATCTGCAAGCTGGAGACCAAGGAAAGTTAGTGGTGTAATTCAGGCTGAGTCTGAAGGTCCAAGAACTAGGAGCACTGATGTCTGAGGGCAGAAGAAGGCTGACCCAGCTCAAGCAAAGAGCAAATTTGCTCTTCCTCCACCTTTTTGTTCTGTTCAGGCCATCAGTGCATCAGAGAGAGTGACCTTCTTTACTCAGTCTACTGATTCAAATACTAATCTCTTCCAGAAACACCTTCACAGACACATCCAGAAATAATGCATTACCAGTTATCTGGGCATCCTTTAGCCCAAACCAACACATAAAATTAACCTTCAAAACTCCATTCCTTGTCAACTTGGCATCCATGCACATTTCCTTAGACCATGCTTAATCTTCAAATAAAGACGATAAAAAAGTTATAATTCTGCCTAACATAGCAACTATCCTGTGTACGACCAGAATTGCATTAATCCCTTCCCCAGAAGAGGAGATAAGTTCTTGAGTGAAGTTTACTGCTCTCCTGATAGCCCATAACTTGAATACTATGATGGAAAATTAACAATATTTAAATTCTGATGTACAGATGACGCATCTTATGTTACATGATAAGAGAATAAAGGAGGAAAGAAAACAAAGATATTTGCATAATATATGTATTTATACACACAAAAGCATTCATAGCAAAATAGGTAGTTAAAGCTCATGACAGTTACGGTCCTCATTTCTCTAAGTGGCCATGTAGTCATAGCTGGTATTTATAACTACATTCCTCCACTACCCATTCCGTACTCCCTTTGCTTTCAGCAAGCAGCTCACCTGGTTGTGGTTCTTTACCTCGTGGAGTGACCCAAACTTTCATTCCAGAAGTGACTGTGCTGTTAGTAGTCCTGACTGGATTGGGTTGTTGTAGTTTTCTGTTGACCTTAATCACAGGGCAAGGAAATAATAAGTGACACCCTGAGGGATCTCCTGTATTGCCGACATACTTTTTCCACTCCACTGTGAAATAGTAGTCCAATTTGCCCATGGGAGTCTGGATCAATAACTCCAGCCATCATCAGAACTTCTTGTTTTGCCTGTTGATTCAGAGGCATAAGAAGCCCAAAGTAGCTGGGAGGTAGTCTTAACTTCCAGTTCAATGGAATCATTGCTGTGCCTGCTGGCTGAAGCATTTCTTCTTCAGAACTAAGATCTCTGGGCCAGCAGAGCATAAAGCTGTGGGAACAGAAAGCAAAAACTTCGCTAGTGGGTCACTAGCGGTAACAGTGAGTAGTGCCACTCCCATTTCCACCCATTAATTCCTAGACCTGTGAATCCTGGCTATAAGGGAAATAGCATCTTAGGATGCTAATTCAGATCATATACAGCCTTCTGGACATCCTTGCCCCAGCCCTGCATGGTATTTCCATCTAACTGGCACTGTAACTGAATTTTCAAAAGGCTGTTCCATTGTTCTATCAAGCCAGCTGCTTCAGGATGGTGGGAAACATGATAAGGCCAGTGAATTCCAGGAGCATGAGCCCATTGCCACACTTCTTTTGCGGTGAAGTGAGTTCCTTGATCAGAAGAAATGCTGTGTGGAATACCCTGATGATGGATAAGTTAGTCCATGGATGGTAGTTTTGGCAGAAGCGTTGCATTAAGGGAAGACAAGTCTATTCCAGTAAGGACAAAAGGCTGCTCCTTCCATGATGGAAGCAGTCCAATGTAATCAACCTGCTACCAGGTAGCTGGCTGATCATCCCAGGGAATGCTGCCACATCGGGAACTCAGAGTTGGTCTCTCCTGCTGGTAGACTGGGCAGTCAGCAGTGGCCATAGCTAGGTCAGCCTTGGTGAGTGGACATCTATATTGCCAAGCTCATGCAGAACTTCCATCCCTCCCACCATGGCCACTTTATACATGAGACCACTGGGCTATGACAGGGGTGGCTGGGGTAAGAGGCTGACCGGTATCCATAGAATGGGCTACCCTATCCCCCAGATTGTTAAAATCCTCCTCTACTGAGGTCACCCTTTCTTGAGCGATCACATGGAACACAAATATCTTCATGTCTTTTGTCCATTCAGAGAGGTTTATACACATGCCTCTTCCACAAATTTCTTTTTCACCAATTTTCCAATCATGTTCCCTCCAGGTCCCTGGCCATCCAGCCAGATCACTGGCCGCAGCCCATGAATTGGTATATAAGTATGTCTCTGGCCATTTCTCCTCCTAAGCAAGGTAAACAACCAGGTGCCCTGCCCGAAGTTCTGCCCACTGGGAGGGTTTCCCTTTACCCTCAGACTGTCCCAGAAAGGGGCCGTGGTGCTGCAGCTGTCCACTTTCAGGTGGTACACGCATATCATGCAGAACCACCTAGAAACCAAGTCCAAGTCTTGTCTTTCTCTGTCGAGTGATTGAAGGGATCTTGCCATGAGACAATTGGTGCAGGCCGGGAGAGAGACAGCAGTGTGGTAGAAGTGGGGACTATAGACATGTGTGCCACTTCTTGGTGTAACTTACTTGTGCCTTCAGGGCCTGCTTGGACCTGATCACAAATATATCACTTCCATTTGATGCTGAAGTGACGATGCCCGACTTTATGGCTTGGTGGGTCAGATACCAGTTCATGGTGGGAAGCTCAGGTCACATGGTAACTTGGTGACCCATGGTCAACATTCAGTCTCTACTAAGGGCCAGCAGCAGGCCAAGAGCTGTTTCTCAAAAGGATAGTAGTTTTCTGCAGATGATGGCCTTGCTCCAAAATCCTAAAGGCCTGAGCCGCAATTCACCCACAAGGGTCTGCAAAAGGCTCCAGATGGTATCCTTATCTGCTGCTGACACTTCAAGCACCACTGGGTCTACTGAATCATATGGCCCAAATGACAGAACAATTTACACAGTAGACTGGACCTATTGCAGAATCTTCTCTTGTTCTGGACTCCACTCAAAACTAGCAGCTTTTTGGGTCACACAGGAAGTAGGCAGGAATAGCACACCCAAATGGGGAATATATTGCCTCCAAAATCCAAAGAGGCCCACTAGGTGTGGTGCCTCTTTCTTAGTCGCAGGAGAGGTCAGATACAACAACTGATGCTTCATCTCAGATGGGATATTTAAACATGGCCCACGCCACTGGACCCTTAGAAATTTCGCTGAGGTAGACACCCCCTGAATTTTAGTCAGATTTATTTCCCACCCTCAGACACATAGATGTCTTGCCAATAAGTTTAGAGTAATTGCTACTTCTTGCTTACTAGTCCAATCAGCACAATGTCATCAATGTAATGGACCTGTGTGATATATTGTGGAAGGGAAAGGCAATCAAGATCCCTAAGAACTAAATTCTGACATAAGGCTAGAGAGTTGATATACCCCTTAGGTAAGACAGTGACTATGTATTGCTGGCCCCTTCCACCCCAGATTCCAATGACTCCCCTTGCATTTAGATTTTCCAGTTAAGGGGCGGCAGTTCCCACTGTAAGTTCTGGCCCAGAGAGAAGAACACTCACGGAGCTACTCAAGGATGCTGGGGGCTCCTTTCACAATTTTATTTCTCAATGTGTTGGTGGAAGATATGTCTTCTGGACCCTCCCAGTGTGAGTGACTGGGTCTTAAATCATAAATTCACTCTAATATTCCAATCTCCCTAAGCCTCTGCATCCCTTCCTCTACATAAAAGTACAGGAGGTTGGACATTTCCAATTCACTCACGGTGGGCCATCTTTTGGTCATGTTTCAGTCAATCAATCAAACAAACTGTTGGATCCCTTTATAACTCCCCAAGCTGCAACGTTAAATGCAGGCTTTCCGCTTAGAGAGCCCATACCCATAAATTCAGCCTGATCCAATTTTATGTTCCTACCACCATTATCCCACACCCTTAGTATCCATTCCCATGCATGTTCCCTGGATTTCTATCTGTATAAATTAGAAAACTCAGGTATTCTATTGGAGTGTGCACCTCCTCCTGGGTCACACTTTGTACCCCACCTTTAGGGGCCTGCCAGGACTTGAATCTAGTTATAGGACTAGAAGCAAAGAGGGGTGTTGGGGATGGGTCCTGAGGAGAATCTGCAGTCTTGCATTGCAACTGCTTCAGGAGAGGCCACTACTGTTTCCTAGGGCAATGCAGGGTTAGTCCCTTCAGACTGAGGTGGAGAGGCTATTTCTACTGGCTTGGGGAGGCCACCTCCTCTGGGGCTGGGGAGACCTCTTCTATTGGCAAAGAAAAATCATCACAACTTAGGGGCTCAGCGTCCCCAGTTTCATCAGGATCTTCCCACTCATTCCTGTCCCAGTTTACAGGATCCCATTCTTTCCCAATCAATGCCCTCACTTTAATAGTAGACACTCTGTGAGGCTGAGAGTTCAACCTGTGCTGTAACTCAACCAATCACAGGATGAGCTTCTGCATTTGATTTTCAGCAATTTCAACCCTGTGGCTACAAGAGTTAAGGCTCTCCTTCAGACACACATAGAAGTTTTCAGGTCATTTGTTCTGCATTTGAATTGGGAATTTGAATCCCTGAGTTCATTCTTGTCTTTCACCACTTTGTCCAGCAATATTAGGAGCAACCAACCGATGTCATTATATTTTTAGTTTTCCAAAAATATTCAGAAGTACCACACACAGAGTCACTCAGCTTCTCGCTTCTTATAAGTGGTTGATTACGAGTGTCCAATGCAGATATTTTGCATATGTCTGTAAACACTTCACATCATGGGTTATCAGTGTTCTCTTTACTACTGTAAGTAGAGTCATTAAGCATTTTCAAATCTAATCAGATTTGAGATCCAAATCCAGAAACCCCAGAACCAATTTAAAAAACTCCTCCTTAAAATTCTGTCCCTCTAAAATCACTCCTGGTACCCAAATCTGCATTAGTCAGGATTCTCCAGAGAAAGAGAATCAATAAGATATAGATATAGATAAGAGGAAATTTATTATGGGAACTGGCTCATACAATTTTGGAGGCCTTGAAGTCCCATGATGTACCCTCTGCAAAGTGGAGAACTAGAAAGCCAGTGGTGTAATTCAGTCTGACTCTGAAGGTCTGACAGCCAGGGGAGTCAATGGTGTAAGTCTCGGTTGGAGTCCAAAGGTCAGAGGACCAGAACACCAATGACCGTGGGCAGGAGAGATGAGCGTCCCAGCTCAAGCAAAGAGAGCAGATTCGCCCTTCCTCTGCCTTTCTGTTCTAGTCAAGCCTTCAGTGCATTGGCGAGGGCAATAAGATGCAAATGCTAAACTCTTCCAGAAAAGCCTCAGAGATACACCCAGAAATAATGTTTTACCAGCTATCAGGGCCTCCCTCAGCCCGGTCAAGTTAACATGTACAATTAACCATCACACCTAGGCAACAAGGCTCAATCTGAAACAAAAGTCAAGGCGAGTCAGCCTGCAGGTATTCGCCCTATGTATGGAATGCCCAGGAAATGAAATGTGTTCTCTGCAGGGTTTGTAGTCATATTAAGAAACAGATTAGTCTATTGTTTAAAAGTTGTCTTTGGGAAATTTTTTAATAGTTTGGAAGAGAACCAAAAATAAACAAAGCTAATCTACCCACTAGAGTGAATTCCGAAAGCAAATATACATAATGGCTTTCACTACAACACATGTGTTTTTCAAGTCATCCTGGTCCTGGCTGAACCACGTTTTATCTTTAAATCCTGTCGTGTAAGGAACTGCTAGTATTCCATAGTTTTACAGGATAGTGGAGAGGGTATGGCAAACGCAGGCAGGAGGACTCGCCGTGCGCTTGGAGCAGGCGCAGAGTTCTGTTTGGCTGAGTGGGCATGGAGCCTGCAAGGGGAGCAGAGTGAGATAAATGAGAGGGATTGTGCAGCCCTGCCATGCCAATGAGTCTGCAATTGACTCTGGAGCTAGAAGACTCATTTATTATGTAGGAAGAGAAGTGTAGAAGGAGTTTATAGACAGATCTGGAGGAAAGAAAGATCGGAAGCAGAGAAACTGATCAAGAACATGTTTAATCAAGGAAGTGGAAAAATGCAAAATATTTAGGCATTTGTTAGTTTGGTACTTAAAGCATTGATATCTTTAGGGGTAAAAATTATAAGTGATCCAAGTTGTTAACTAAGACATGGCACCACCATCTATATGTAATGTAAGATCACCTTAGAAAAAAAGGATTTCCGTTTCTAGATTGAGAAAATTTTCTTTCCTTTTATGTTATTTCTATAGACAGTAAATTGTCAAAATAAAGATATTTGACTTTTCACTTTATATCAATAAATACTTTTTGCACCTCTCAATGTGTGTGATACTAAGGGAAATATTGGACTAAATTAAAGACATGATCCCTGCCAGTAGAAAACAATCACATTCTAACAGGGAAGCCAGGGGAACAATGCATGACATGGAAGGACAACATACTGGACGTTAAATCGGAAATTCTAAGACATGCTGACAGCCTGGAGTGCAGCATTGTGGAGAAGGGGAAAGAGAACAGAGCTCCATGGGAGATGATCTGAGTTCAAGCCTTGGAGCACTAGCAACTAGCATTGTGAGCTCCGGGCTCATTTATGGTTTTCACCTTTGACTTCCTCTTCTGTGAACTGGAGCTAAAATACGTGGGTCCTTCACTCATGCTGTTCCAATCATGTACTTATACAACTTATTCCTTAGGTCCCAGTGGAAAACTTCACATTTATCTCAGTAAAATTTTATCTTGGTAGAAATTTTCAAATATGTGCCGGGTCGGTGTATTTGTAGAGGGGTTAGATGTGGTCATGTGACCAGGGCCCAGAAGAAGACAGATCTGGGCAATAGAAAGATAGATAAAGGGCCCATGAGAAAGTAGTTTTCTAACCTTCAAAACAAAAACAGGATGCATCCTCTGTGTGAGGAGGAGAGGGGTCTCACGTCACTAGGGGTGTTAGAGACGACACGGTAGAGGTGATTCCAGCATCAGATGATGTCTTTTCCAGATACAAAGTAGAATTAAACATGGCGCTGAAGAGAATCTCATCACCATGCAATGAGAGTTGAGGCAGGAGGCGGCCTTCTGGGTGAAGACTAACAAGAAGTTTCCATTTAGGAAGCTTTTCTGCAGCGAGCTGACTTTGAGTCTAATACCTTTTTTTTTCTCTTACTCTTTTCTGAGATAATTCTATTTTAAATAGTTCTTAAAAAGGATTTTACTGGGTGGAAATATAAGGCTTCGTTCTTTCTGAAGGAAGCGGTTTCAGTGAAAATTTATTTAACCCCACGACGCCAAAGGTAAGCTTAAAAATACTAAATTTTGAAAGAAATTTCTATTGACATCTAGAAATATATATTTATATTTATATATGTATGTCTGAACTACAGGGAAAATTAAATAGGTCTTCTATTTTTTAATACATTTAATTACCAAGAACTTAGGGGAATTAATTGTAGACAACTTAAGCTATAAAATTGACTCAAATATGTGTTTTTCCACATGCCTCTTATCAGCCTCTTAAAGAGGCACTCCTGAGGAGAGTTTTGAAATGTGTTGAAAATGATTTATTGTATTCAATCTGAATGCTTGATGAAGTAGAACCATTTATTGCTTTGCCATAATTATGTATTTATCTGAATGTTCTTCAAGACAATCACTTGGAGTATTTATTTCAATGAAACATTAGGTAGAATTCATATAGAGTATTATGTACCTGAAATCCGAGTTCAACCATCTGGTCTAAAAGATTCTACCTGGGCAGGGCTTTGATCTATCTGAGCCTGGAGCTGAGTCCCGAGTCCTGAGTCCCTGGCCAGTCATTCTTATCACCATCACCTGCATCCTGACCATGAGGAGCAGGTGTGCGTGCCAGGACTGTGGGTGATGATCCATGCAAGGAGGTGGCCGCCTCTGCTCTAGTCACTGAGCATGGCCTCCGCAAGCTGCACTGGCTGGTTTTCTCCACAGAGGTGCATTTGGGGTGTACTGGAAGCTCCCCTATTAAGAGAAGCGTTATGTGTTTTACTGTTCCAGCAATTTCTTCCTTTTTTATGCCTCTGAAGTCATGCAAAACTGCTGTCCCAGTGATTCTCAACCCTGGATGCATAACTTAATCTCTGGAAGCTTTTAAAAAATACAGACGTTGGTACTTAAGCAATGGTCCTTGAACTTCAGCATTAGAACCATCTGGAGAACTTGTTAAACACAGATCACTGGGTCCCAGGCCCACCCTTCCCCCTACAGTTAGGATTCAGTAGGTCAGGGTTGGGCTTAAGAATTCACAGTGCTAACAGGTTCCCAGGTGATACTGAATTTCCTACTCCAGGGCCCACGCTTTGAGAACCAAGACCCAGAGATTTGGAATTAATTGGCCTTAGACGGGGTCTGGGCGTTTATAGTTTTAAAAGCTCCCCAGGTGATCCTAATGTGCAATTAGGGTCAAGAATTACTATTAAATCTGGTGAACTTCTTTACTAGAAACATGTACTTTTTAATTTTTATATCAAGGTTAAGAGAGACGTGGAAAATCTTATGCTGAATACAAAACTAACATAACACCAACTGCTAAATATTGAGTGTGACCTAATTTCAGTGACCTTATTGACTGAACTATTACACCAGGAAGAGCTCGGCTGTGAGCACAGATAGTACTTGTAAAGCTATGAATATCTTCTTAAAATACTTCCTCCTGCAGACTTAAAAAAACAACAATAAGCTCACCAAATTGCACTCCCAAATATTTTTCAACTTGTTCTGCTCAGATTTCACCAAGGTCCTTAGAAGAAGCTAACAAAGTGTTGAACGACCATGGGGAAGCTAAGCAAACAAATGTGTTATTGACTATAGCCGGGAGCAAAAGAAAACATTTTCGATGAAATAGGCTCATTTCAAATTAATGCCATCACTAAAGAGCCTATAAAAACTTTGATTTAGAATTAAATCTTATGCTGTTATCATGCATTACACTGGATCAATAAAGACGGAATAAGCAAAAGCCATTTGGGAAATTTTTAAGATTTTTTATTGATAAATCATTGAAACAGAGTATTGGGTGGATGTGTTTAAAGGCCCACAGGTGTGTTTCTCTATATGCATGTCCTGGGAACCCTACATCAGAGCTTACTTTGTGTTTAACAAATGCCTCCGGTGGAAATTATCCTAGAGGATTTTACCAGAAGGCTGAACCATTCTATTTGGTGTATGGCTTTGCCTGTCAGGGATCATCAGGACTCAGGGGTTACTCATTTGTAATTTCATACAAATGAATGTATGTTCTCTGAATGGAAGTCTTTAAGATCGAGGTACTTAAAAATATGGATAAGGGGAACTTTCAAATATTAAATGGTGTTTGAATTTTAAGAATGTTTTTGAAAAACAAAAACCTAAAGGAAGTAGATATGTCCCTTGTAAAAGCTTTATTTCTACATGCCCTTTCAGAAGGATTCCTTCAGAGGAACATAATAGCTAATGTTTGCACAGCACTTTACAGTTTTCAAAGCCCTTCTGTATAGAGTACTCATAGGATGCAGGCTTAAGAAAAAAAGATTACTTTTTAGAAAAAAGATTTCAAAAGAGGGAAATAGCAAATAATTTACCTGCTATTATTTAGTGACGTTATCCTTGATCTGTGTGTGTTCGATACAAGCTGAACGGGGCCTCGGGGTAGGACACAAGCTTGGCAGGGACTAATGGGGTGGGTAAGGGATGGAGCTGTTTGGAGGCAAGGTGCAGGTAGAAGTCCACTGGCCTGGGGGAGGCTGTCCCTGTCCGCGGATGCTCAGCTCCAGAGCTGGATGGATCTGGAGACTGCCGACGCCCCAGCCAGAGTGAATGCAGACCCAGGGCTGAATCCCAGGGCACTGTCATCCACCAGGAACGAGTCTAAAACCTGATGGATGAAAGTGGACACAAGAGAGTTTCACGATCAAGGACAACATAGCCAGAAGTGGGTCAAGATAAAGAAGGGCATGTGGCACTGGTGGCCAGGCCAGGCACGACTACTGCCCTGCTCTGCACTCCCTCTTCCTTCCACATTGCTGACATCATGCTCAGCATCCTCCTCAGTTTGGAGAAATCAACACCACGGTTTCAAGCTTAAATTTTCCCACAGGCTGTTGTCTCGATTTTATGCGTGAAGCCATCCCTTGGGCAATGGTTTCTTTTCAGTAGGAATCTATTGTGAACTTCCATATTTTTTATCAGAGTAATAAGCCATCATCTCAGATTATCTGACTATGCTTAAGTCATATCGACTCATACAATTAGCAAATCTTTTTTTTCATAGTTGTTATGTGGTGGGAAGATGGAACCAGGTTAATCTATATCCTTTCCTACTGCCATAGGACATAAAAAAGAGCTGGCACCATTCTGAAAGCACATTTTTAACCCCTTTCATCACTAAACTAGAAAGAGTATCGACTCCCTTCTTCCTCCACAAACAATATTGAGTCCCAGGCAGGAGTCCTTATCGTCTTCATTCCTATGCACGAAAGAAGCTGAGCCAGCCCAATCTGCTCCATTTTCCATCCCCAGAAAAAGTATGATGCTGCTTCCTATTTGTAAAACCTATTCCTTTCGCTTTCTGACTCACGTTTGTTATGTCTTTTGTCACAGAAGCTGATTCAACAGCCATATTCAGTTATACTTTCCGCTTCATCTCAGCAGTAGCAGGAGCCGAGAAGGGATGCCCGTGGCATTTAAACCTGGGCACTGAAATGCCTTTGCATGCAGTTTAAAGAGCCCGCTAAGTACTCCTGTGCCAGCATCTTCGTGGCAGCTACATCTTGGTAATTGACTAGTTGGTGCTTCTCGAGTGGACAGGCTGGCTAGTTCCCTGTAGCTGAGTTCTCAATGTTGGTGATCCTCTGAGCATTTTCCTTCACCGGTGCTTAGAGGAACACACCCAGAGACTCTGAGAGCAAGGCCAAATGCCAACATCAGTTTTCTACGTTGACCTCATCCTGTTGCTAGTAGCAAGACTGAGAGGCAGTGGGTGAGATTGGAGTGGGAAGCAGTGTGTGGGTATTGAGAGGAGCTAGTGGGAATGAGGAAGGATAATCTGAAATAACCTGGAAATGGACCTGCTGCTACTGCAGAGCAAGTGCTGGGGAGCAGGTCTGGCTGCCAGTGGAGGTTCTTGGAGGCTGGGGTGGAGGCAGTAGGGGCACAGGTTCTGGGCTCGAGGGGCTAAGCAAGCCCCAGCCATATAGAAGCAAACAGGCAGTGCCTCAGGCTGCAGTGGAAGCAGAAAGGCATCCTGTTGGGGGAGCTGAGGCCACTGGTGGGAGCCAGGCAGGTCCTCCCAAGGCGTGGAGATGTGGCAGGGCTGGCTTCTTGGGCTGGCAGCCTGTGCAGGGGCAAGGGCCCTGATCTGGGTTTAATGCTCTGCTCGCATCGTCTGGAAACTCTTAATAATTCTTTAGCAAGGAGCCTGGCATTTTCACTTTTCACTGGGTCAGTCCTGCGTCAAGCAAAATAAAGAGTCTAGGTGATATCAGCGAAGGAGTTTATTCAATAATCAGAGTGAGGAGTTGGAACCCCGGGAAACAGGTCCACAGAGTGCTCTGATGGAACTGCTCCGAGGTTTGTGAGGTTAAGCGCAACTTTTATCTCTTTCACCATGTACATGTCGGGAAGAGGAAAAGAGAAAACACTTACAACTAGATTTCATATATGTAAGAAAAGGCATAGGGTACATCTGGGCTCCTCTCTAGATTCTACATTGAAGGTGACATCAGCCAGAATTTCTCGGTTATGCATCAGACGAGTTCAGAGATGCTGACATCATCTATGTGTGGAGGTTGACGAGGACCAGGGTCGCTGATTATTCCCTCAGTCTCTAAGAAATGCAGCTGGGAACTGTGAGAGCAAGCTACCCCTTTGTCTTCCCTTGTCGTGGATCTGTCCAGCTGGCATCTCCAGTCATGAGGGATGGGGTTGCAAGGTCATTTGACACAGGCTGAAGATGGCCTGCGCAGCTGTGTCACAGTACAGCACAGATTTCATTGTACTGATTTAAAGCCTGTGCAGTTTTCTTGCTAGATTCGCCTGTTAGACCAGGGAGAGGGGTCCCCCGAATCTGTCCACACCTGAGTGGTAGTATGGGGCCTGGGCAAGGAAAGGGAGGGCAATTCTTCTTCTCAGATGACAGGGCCCAGACCGCAATTTAGGGCTTGGGGCAAAACTCCACCCCCTGCACAGTCACCATCACTCTCTGTCTCCTTGCCCTGCTTGATGTTTCTGCAGACCGGTCTTCACTTCCTGAAATTAGAGTGTTTATTGTTTCCTTGATTGTTGCTCATCTCCCTCTCGCCCGTAAGAGGCAAGGACGTAGTCCATCTTGCTCACTGCACTCTCCCTACTTCCTACGACATGTCTGGAGTGTATAAATACGTGATGCATGAATGGTTAACCCAGGCCTTGGGAATGGTAAGGTTCCCAGGACCCCAGAGGAACTGCTGGACTCCATGGGGAGCCAGACAGAGCTCAGAAGGAACTCAGCCCTACACACAAGCCTCGGGCGTCTGGCTCAGAAGAAGAGCAGCTCTGTTGGGGGAAGGAGGAGGCGGGTGTCCAGGGAGAGGTCTGTAGTAAAGGCAAGATCAGTGCGCACACCGCTTACCTGCGTCCTGCCTCCAGGCACTGGAACTGGGAGACTGGACGGAACATGTCAGCCCCAGAAGCAGTAAGTGAACCTGAACAGGTGAAGGCAGCTTAAGTAAGACTGGGGGTTGCTGACATTCACATTTTTTTGGCTGCCTATGAGTAACATCCAAGTTGGCAAGTGATACACTGGTTTATATTGGCTTGTGTTCTAAAGGTAAAATGAAAATGGACACCAATTGTGCTGAATTGTTCTTGCCCAGCAGGGTGGTGGCATCTTCCAGAGTTTCACGGAAGTGTCTGTTGATTGGGATTGCCTACAGAGCTTGATTCCAGACCCCGCTGATGACGTCATCCTGCAACATTTTAGGATTGTCATAAAATTAGCTTCTGTCGAAGCACTTATTTTCTGTAAGTGCTCTGTGCTCATGAAACCCCGTACCTGTGGCCACAATTGCCTGTAGGGGCTGACTGACCCTGGAGTGTGCCTTGGACCCAGGGTGACAGCTCTGGTCCTTTGTAGCTAGCGCAAAATATTCCAAAATGAAACAGCCCTTTCCCTTCCGATCTGAGTGCCTCCAAAATCTTTCCTCGTCTCTGGATTTCCCCCACCTTCCCCTGATTCATGCCATGGAAACACTGAGGAGCTGTAGCCGTGATCTCAATAAATGATGAGCCGGTGTCCCTGTGAGCAAACCATGGCAAAAGGGGAGGAGCTGCGCAAAGAATCCCAGTGTTGATTTCCAAGTAGCCTGGATGACATGTTTGGAAACTAGTTACACCAAGAAAGGCCTTTAATGCTGGTACAGGTTTTGCACCTGGTAATTCTAAAGTGTGTGTAGGGGGGGGGGTGTTCCACACACCACCAAGCGAATAACTCAATTCTGACATTATCTACCTGGATGTCGTGTCCGTGTTTTGGGAGCTCTGTGCCAGAAACGGAGACAAAGAGCAGATGTGTATTTCTTATTGTAAATCACAGTATTACAACCGGTAGACCTGTGGCTGTGCCCAGTACTGTCACCCCTGGTCTCAGGCTAGAGGGACGCAACTTTCTCCTCGCCAGCCTCACCACAATCAGAGGGGGTAAGGATGGGACAAGGGACAAGTGGCCATTGGGTGTGTCATCTAGGCATGACATGAGTTTCACTTAATAAGGAGGGGAGTGTTTTTTAAGTGTGTCGTCTTCGCCTTCCCTGTAGCGCTGGTGAACTCCAAGGTCTCTACAGGCAGCATGTCGGTTCAGACCCCACCTCTGACACTTGTTAGGTCTGTAAACTTTAGCAAATTACTTACCTTCTCTGTGCCTCAATTTCCTTATCCGAAAAGCTAACTCCTGCCGTATGGTGTGGGTTCAATGAATTGGTTGGCTACTGGAACAAAACTGCCCTAGACTGGGCGGCTTAAACAACAAACATTTATTTCCCACAGTTCCAGAGCCTGGGAAGTCCAAGATCATGGCACTGGCAGATTCAGTGTCTGGTGAGGACCTGTTTCCTGGTCACAGACGGTTCATAGACACCCATCTTCTCCTTGTCCCCTCACCTGGCAAAAGGGGCGAGGGAGCTCTCTGGGGCCCCTTTCATAAGGGCACTCATCCCTATCACCTCCCAATACTGTCACAGTGGGGGTTAGGTTTCAACGTATGAATTTTAGGAGGGCGCCACAAACACTGAGTCCATAGCGTTGATACATATGAAACACCGAGCATGTGCTAGGTGTGCCTTGAGAACTCAGTGCTTGCAGACTATTACCATCATTTCGTTATTCTTAGCACCACCTTTGCCAGCTCCTCTCTTCTGATGGGGAAATCAAATCCTCTTCTCATTTCTGCCCTTCCTGTTGGGACTTACTGCTCCGGAGACAGGGGTGTGGGCTGAGTTGTATGCCATTCCTCAATTATTAATCCGTTATTTAATCAATCAGTAAAGATCCCACAGTTTACACAAAGGCAGCAGGTGAGCATTGTCAGTGCAGGGAATGGACGAGTTTTGGCTCACTCTGGAGGCCTGGCCTAATGATTGGGTCGAGGCTGAGTGTCCTGCCTGTTGGGCACAGGATGTTCAACGTGGTGACCCAATACACAGTGTGACAAGCAAAGAGAGATGGACTCTCGCGATGGAGTGCGTCATTTACGATGTTCATTCATGGTTCCCGAGAGTCACGTCAAGTCTAAAGCTCACCGCAAATGACAGGATCCAAACCAAACCGTTATCAGAGTGGAGCATCTCTTTCAGAGGCACCTTATCACCAGGCATGACTCCAAGTCATGTAACCTGCAAAATGGAGATAATTACACCGGCCTGCGCTGTGTCGCACAGAGACAGCGTGAGGATTAATTAAATAATGACTGCCAAGAGCACGGAGCTCCTTTGAGATAAATGCTCTACCAATGCAATCTGAGATTATTATGCAGTATTCCATTCTGTAAATATCAGGACAGACCTTCAGCTTATGAGACCAGACCACATCTGCTCTGCTGGGATTCCCCCGAGGATGGAAAGCCTGGCTGGAAAACTCCTGACCACCACAGCAACACATCACCAGAGAATCCCCACTCTATACAGTCATGCACAACTCGACAGATGCTTCCTTAGCTCCTATCAGTCTCACACCAGGTACTTGCATCTGGAGTTCAGCTGCAGTAGGAACGTTGCTGCCTTCGGAAAGAAAATCTCTTCCATGCTTGTGTCCTTGTTCAGCTGATTCCACTTGATGTGACTTTATTCTCATGGCCGTAGAGTGACCAAACACTCCACTTTGCCCAGAATGCAGGACTTTCAATGCTGAAACCAGGAGAGTCCTGGGAAAACTGGGCTGGTTGGTCACCCTAACATGCTACTTATTAGTAATGATACCAAATTGCTCAGCAACCTCAGGAAATTTGCTTCGGAGGCTTGTTCCATAAAATATTAACTTTGGAAGTGAAAATAGTAAGAAATTATTTTGTGCAAGGTGCAGTTCTAAATAGTTTATGCCTAATACTCACAATAACTCCCAAAGAAAGGCATTAACATTATATTATATCCATTTAACAGATGAGACATGTGAAAGTAAAGGAATTTGCTTAAGCTTGCACAGCTGGAAAGTTGGCAGGACTGGGGTTCCAACCCAAGTGACAAGAAGCCAGGGCTTTGCTCTGAAGCACCATGCAATACTGCTTTCTAAGGGACCTTTCAGTGTACAGAGTTGATGATTTTCCTACAAAAAGAAGCCATTTTGTTTTTATTTCTATCTGACCAGTACAGCAACTCAATAAACTAAGGGTATAAATACAGGTACATATCTTCTCTATTTCTCTAATTAATAGTGCCAGGCATCAGCCCCCTCGTGGAGGCAGACCTTTCTCCCTTCTCTTTCCAAAGACTCAGGTATCCTGGACTCAGGTTGTCTTTCCTTTTTCAAAACCTCAAAAAAGAGTGCTGGTTACAACTCCTTTCCACTGCAGCTGGGTTATCTGCTCACGGTCTTAAGGACAAAGGTCTTCGTTCTGCTGCCACACAAAATACCATAGGCTGAGTGGCTTAAACAGCAGACATTTATCTTTTCGCAGCTCTGGAGGTCTGGGATCACAGTGCCAGCATGGTTGGGTTCTGGAGAGGGCTCTCTTCCTGGCTTGCGGATGGCCACCTTCTTGCTGTGTCCTCACAGGGTGGCGAGAGAGCTCTGGTGTCTCTTCCTTTTCTAATAAGGATTAACCCCACCATGAGGATGCCAGCCTCATGACCTCATCTAAATCTAATTATCTCCCCAAGGCCACATCACTCTGGGGATTAGGGCTTCAACACATGAATTGGCAGTGGGGAGGGGAGAGAGAGTGGGGGGAACACAATTCAGTCCATAATGACAGTTTATCATCTTCTAGGGACCCATTGGCTCACTCACCTCCCATAGAGGGAGAACTAACTCTGGTAACTTAAAGGTGACTTACTCCCCTCATCGTGTCCAAGCCAAAACGACTTTCTGACCCCTACCTTGTTTCTGCAGAAAAAGAACAAAAACCAATTTTAATCTCCAGGAGAGCATCTTCACTCTACCTGTGAAAAACAGCATCAGAATGATGATCTAACTTACCTAGTTTAGGGCTCAGTGACTTAAAGATCATAGTTCCAAATGGCCTTGGACTGTTCTTACCCTTGATTTGGAATTCAGAACTCAGGTTAAAGTAACTCAATCAGAAGGAAAGTACTCTTTTTGCCATTCTGTGATTAGCCTTCCCCGTTAGCTAGGCACCAATCTTGTTCACAGTCCGTTTCGTGCCTCAGCATATGCAGAAGCACTCACACGAATCAGGGAAGCGAAGACAGACGCCATGAGAAGCAGAGGGGACGTGATCGGATTGCTGAGTTGGGCAGATCATGCCATCTGGACATGGGGTCTCTGATGATCTGAAAGCTGACTGATTGGAGCTGTTCCATACATCAAAAAATCCCACTAGTGCTTCTAGCATCCACCTTATTTTTTTGTTTGTTTTCATTGCCATGCCCTCCCCACCCCATTACTCAAGCTTTGCTTTCATGAAACAGCAATACATTAAAAAATTTAAAGAGTTTCTCTGGTAGGACGCCACCTCCCTAGAAATACCATTAATAGTTTGTTTTCTTAGGAGGATAAAAAAAGAGGTTGATTCTGGGATCCTATGCCAGAGGTGACCTGGTGCTGATCACCCCTCCACTGCTTCTGGTTGGGTGTCTTTGTTTTAGGGATGTTGCAAGAATTAAATAGAATAATATGTAAAGCACTTAGCAGGGTGTCACGTGCAATGAATGTTAGTTGATTTTATTATTTTCATTCTTTCGTGGGACAAAGTTGTTACTTTTGCTTTGTGTGACATAAGAGCAAGCAGACGAATGAACGTTTGTTGAGTGAAGATTATCTAAACCAGTGGTTCCCAGAATTTTGGATTTCAAGGCCCATTAAAAACTTTCACACAGAAATTAGGATTGATATGGGACTGCTGGCTTTTTATTTTTCTAAGCTAAGGCATGGGAAAATTAATTTCCAGCAACTAGGAACAGTATGGTGTTACAAACAAAGGGAGTTGCACTGCAGATATAACCTATAATTAAAATGTAATAAATTTAACTTATGGAAAAACACGATATAGCGCTCATATTTTTCTCGCTTTGCTGAGGAATGGTGTTCGCATGGCGATCTGGTGTGGGGACTCGGGCCAGCATTTAGAAATCACTAGTTCAGCTCAAACCTTTGCCTTCATAAACCATCTGAGCCAAGTGATTCTCGCTCCTAATTTTAGGGATGAAGATTTCACAGTCTTCTTGGCAGCTTGGTTTAAAGATTAGTCACACTTAAGTTATATCTGAGCCACCAGAGGATTGAACCACACCAGTGAATAAAAAGCAGCCCGCCCCGCCTGCCTTCTAAGTGGACTCTGCCTTCTGAGGTGTTTCGTTTATCATCAAATCTTCTCATGGTCATTCAGATTTGAAGACATACACAGAGTGCTTGCTCATCCTCACATTAAGAAAATAAGTAAGCGATGTAAGTCTCACTGAAGGCTTTTTTTTTGGTGAGGAAGATTCACTCTGAGCTAACACCTATTGCCAATCTTCCTCTTTTTTTGCTTGAGGAAGATTAGCCCTGAGCTAACATACTGTGTCAGTCTTCCTCTATTTTGCACGTGGGTTGCCACCACAGCATGGCTGACCAGTGGTGTAGGTCCACACCCGGGATCTGAACCCTTGGACCCTGGCTGCCAAAGCGGAGCACACCAGACTTAATCACTACACCATGGGACCAGCCCCCTCAATGAAGGTTTTTTGACCATGTTCTTTCTCTTTTCTCTAGGGACATATAAGAATTCTGGAAGTATTAGAGTCTACATAATTCATCCCTCCTTCAAGTCATGAGATCTTCAATCAGGGTAAATATGAAATTAAAGCCAACTCATGGCCCTGGCCTGGAGCACCCTTACGTGAGGCCCATGCAGCCATCTGAGCCACTGGATATGTCCTACTTTTTGTCCAAATCTCTGGGCCTCACAAAAAAGCCCTCTCACAGTTATAGAACTTATAAGAAAACGAAATCAGAATCTCTCTATTTGACATTTTTAACAATTACTACAAGAATCTGAAGTTTGTTGCTATTCGGAAAGGTCCAGTAACCTTGGAGGGGCTATATTCTGTTGGTGGCAGGGTCAAGTAAAATAGGAAGATTGATCTTAGTTATTAAGAAGATTAATTTATGCTACAAATAAACTCCACAATGGGGCTGAATTTTCTTTATCCTTTTAAATAAAATTACAATGCTGAAAATCCACCGCTTTTTGTTTCTTTTAAGTTGGGTCTACACAAGGCAGCTAGTTACCAACATGCTTCATTATCTGCATCTGTTTGGTGTCTACATATGGCTGCAGAATGGTTAGAAGATTAAGCAGAACACAAATTCAATTTGAAATAAATTTAGGAGACAATCAAAGATGTATTTGCTTTAAAACTCTTCATATAACAAACACATATATTGAAATGAAGGTGGGTATAAGGCTTTCTTACATTCTTTGTATTTTTCTCACATTTTACAATTATCCTCTCTTCAGTCCTTACCTAAGGTGACATCGTTTCTGTACCCCCAAATCAGGATATATGACCTAACAACAGAATAGAATATTTGAAATTTTGATTACCCTTGAAAACTTCAATAGGGGACCACCATATCTGAATGTGAGCAAAAAATGACACAAGATATCCAACTGCAGTCTCAAGGATCAGGATACCAATTTATATATTTCCATTTTTTTTAAACCCACCTGAAGAATTAACTAAGTGTTTACACACAGATAGACTCATACACATTCATGCCCTGAGCCAGAGAATTGCCAAAACCACGTTTCCCTTTGTTGCGCAATGTTACTACTACGTTAAACATTTTTCTAGTTCTGAATCAATAAAGAAAGCTTTCTGTTAAAAAAAGAAGTGTTCCCAAGAACCAGGCAGATAGCTGAAAAGAGGAAGCATGTCAGCTTTATTTAATACACATCATTGTAAAGGAAAGCATCCTTTCTCAGAGAGGGAGAACGCACACTTTGGGGAAGGCACGAACACATGGCTCTGCAGGGGAATTCTCTTCACCCAGGTGACGCTTTGCAATAAATTTTGAAACTAAAATTATGCAGTAAATGCAGATTCCCTCTACGAAATGTGAGTGTTCTGAATAAAGGCCTAATTGTACCCTTTGCCCTCTTTCCTCAAAAAATGAAAACCTTAAAAAGAATCCAACAACTGAGAAGGGTCTGATGCTGCAAGAATTCACTCAACAAGACTATTGCTAAAAGAGAGATACATCACTGTTAAAAGAGAAGTAGAACTGGCTCTAGTGGGCTTTCACAATTCAGTGCCCCTGCTTTTAGCAAATTCAAGAAACCAGAACATTACTAGGCCCGTGTACTACCAAGGGATTGTCTTTTGAATACAAAACACAGCCTAGACTGCATGAAGGACATTCGAGAGGGTCACAGAGACACTGAGCAGGGAGAATGGTAGTGATGTTTAAACGAAGCCTTTATTGGAGCAATTGGAAAGAGAGGCCAACTGGGGATAGCACTGTCCGGAAGATGTTTCAATGATGATCCTCAAAGGTACAACTACCCACGTGTGTGCGGCCCATGTTTCCATAACGTGCCTGTCTTCGCTGATGTATTACAGCATTAGTGCTATTTATAATCAACAGAATTACTAAAGCCGTAATCATGTCAGTTTGGTGATAGTAATTATGACAGAATAAATAGCAGTCAGAGTGCCTTGCAGGAGTTATTGATGTTGATGGCAAACACAGCCAAGGAAGGCTTTTTTTTTCTGCTTAGGGAAGCCATCCAAGAGGGCAGAACCTGTAAGTGTTTGCCAAGAGAAAGATTTTATATTCCATTTTAAAATAGACTTCTGGAAGAACTGGGAATTCGAAATGCAGATGGGAAAGAAGGATGAGGGGAGCATGAATTAGAATCTGGTGTGCTATGTCCTGCTTGCCTTCAAAAGTCAAATAAAACTTTCCTCTGTCCAAAAAATAAATAAATAAAATAGACTTCCTCAAAGATGTCAGAAAGGTATATTGCCTCTTTAAATGATTTATGAGTAATTCACTTATTTTTAAAAATAATGACATATGTGTTTAGATAAATTATACATGCGAACATATGCTCACCAGTCCCCCCGAGCCCCCTCCTCCCCTCGAAAGCCTGTGGCTTATCCAGATTTGGTGCTCACACTGTTTCCACAGCCCCCTCCCTAGCAAGAGCGTGCTGCCTTCCCAGCAAAGGGCCTGCATATTGAGTTCCTTTTGTACCACTCCAAACGCTTCCTTATACATTTCTTACCATTGATGCCGGGCTGAAAATAAAATCCAGAGACTTTACTACTTACAATTAAGAGTTCCACCATTACCAGCGATAGAAAGACTGAGCTGTTTGAGAAACAGACATTTTATCTTGCGGTTGGTTTTATTTCCATGTGGCTTAAATTATGAGTGAATGTTTTTCTTATTTCTTACTTTCCCCATAAGTAGTCTTTTCAGCAGCAAAATTACTACTCATTCTTAATAACTACCAGGCAATAAAGTGAGATGTCTATTTGGGATACAGTGGGTGTACATTCCAATTATTCCGTTCATCACAGTGTTAGGAGAGCAAAAGGCAGGGACTTCTGGAGCCTCTAGAGAGGCTAGCTTAAAAGACTACAGGAAGTCAGTATCAGTGCATTGCCTCGACGGAAGACCCAGCTTCGTGAGAGCTCTGGGATGGAATAGGCACAGGCAAATAAAATAAAATCAATCCCCTTTACAGTTAGGAACTCTGTTCAACAGAGCACTGGTTTGAGCTTGTTTTTAAATGTCTGCAGTGTTTACCTCATCAGTGAACATTTGTAGGAAGTTATCTTTAGGAAATAATTAGGTCGATGGCAGAGCTGGACCTTCAGGGATATCCTGTGTGTCATTGTTCATCATAGTCCCTATTTTGGGTCTGAGTCTGAGAGCAGGACTTGCCTGGGTACAGGTACTGTATTTCCAGAAGGATCCCGAGAAGCAGGAGGGAGAGAGGAGGAAGAAAGAAGGAGAAGCCAATATAGAGGGGCAGATGTTTGGGCTACTGGGCTCTGCTCCACTGCACCCTCCTTGGTGTCATTCAAAAGGCCTTCTATAGAGCTTTCCTCTGGAGGAACAGGAAGCTGGAGCATTTAGTCACCAGTTCTGTCCCCTACTGGTTGAAGTTTCCTAGGGGCAGGGGGACAGCTCTCTCTCCTCACTTCCAGGCTCCTTGAGCATTAGCAAGGCTCCTGTGCTGGCTGAGCCGGGGCTGTCAGCAGCACCAGGTGAGTCTGAGCGCTCATGACGCTTCGCCATCACAGCGTGGCTGCAACCAGAGGCAGGCTGAGGAATGGCACCTGGGAACCAGAGGCGTCACTGTGGCCCACAGGGAAAACCCCCCAAATGTCCCCTAACTGGAGACAGTTTAAATGAATCGTTGTAGATTCAGACAATGGGATATTTTGCAGTCACCAACAATTATGATGTCTGTACGCATTTATTGATGTACAGAGGCATTTGCCAACAAAAAAAGCAACTTGCAAAGTGGTATATATACTATGAGTTTATTTTGTTTTTTTTAAAAAACTATAAATATACAGATGTTCCTCAGCTTATGGGACACAGAATGAACACAAAGTTGCTTTATGCAAATTGCTCCATAATGTACATCATTTCGTTTTAGCCATGTGGCCATTTTCACATTCGATGTGCACCACAGTGCACAGGTGAACAGCGGGAGGTGCGAGTCAGAGCCCACAACAGCTGCCCCACCCTGTCGACGCTGACTCCGTCTGTGCCTGGCAGGGTCTCAGGGTGTCAGCCATGCTCGTTCTGTGCAGTCCCTGTCACCCTCCTTTGCAGCATGCTAATTGCGACTGCAGAGTGGTGATAAGGCAGAGAGGCCAGCAGTCTCTGTGAAGGCAGAAAAGGAAAAATGCAGCGCTGCTGGTACAAAGTTTGTGGCTAGTCACGGGTGGTTCCATAGTTTTAAAGATCTTGTCTTTTTAAAAATCATTTTAAAAGGGAATAGGAAATCTGCTAGTGCTGCTACAAAAGCAGCGGAAGCAAATTGAAAGCATTTCAATGTATCTGAAATGTGATTTACTCAAGACCTTTGAAAACTAGATGATTGCCTACCTTGCAACAGGCTATATTCCTGAGGAAAAGTGGTTTTCTCTGCATGGTGAAATTTCAAATTATACTCCTTTGTTGGCTTTTTTTTTCTGATATATCTCCAAAAATTGTGTTAGTTGAGTAACAAAGCATGATGATGAAGAGGGTAGGGAAGAAAGACAGAGCATCTTCTTAATCACTTGAAATTTTCATGGGAAAATGGCCATTAATAAACACACAGAGAGGCAATTCCAGAACTATAGGAATCTGTTGGGAGGAACAGACTGAAAATATGTTTCATAGCACTTTGGATAAGATCGAGACAACATCAATTCCAGTTGTCAAAGATGGGGGGGGCCAGCCCAGTGGCATAGAGGTTAAGTTTTCAAGCTCCACTTCAGTGGCTTGTGGTCCACAAGCCTGAATCCCAGGCATGGACCTACACCCTGCTCATCAAGCCATGCTGTAGTGGCATCCCACATAAAATAGAGGAAGACTGGTACAGATGTTAGCTCAGGGCCAATCTTCCTCACAAAAAAAAAAAAGAAGAGGGCCGGCCCAGTGGCGCAGCGGTTAAGTTTGCACGTTCTGCTTCTCAGTGACCTGGGTTCGCTGGTTTGGATCCCGGGTGTGGACATGGCACCTCTTGGCGCGCCATGCTGTGGCAGGCGTCCCACATATAAAGTAGAGGAAGATGGGCACGGATGTTAGCTCACGGACAGGTTTCCTCAGCAAAAAGAGGAGGACTGGCAGTAGTTAGCTCAGAGCTAGTTTTCCTCAAAAAAAAAAAAAAAAAAAGAGGGAGAGTGGCCGATAGAGATCATGGCCAAAGTTTCCCCTCCTCCGCTTTCACCTGGACATCTCCTCTAGCCACTAAAAGGTGACGTTCCACATGGCTGCAGTCTAGGCTGGGATCTCACCTATTTCCATGACAGTATAAAACTGGCTTTCTGACGTCACAGAAGAGCAAGGCCAGATGGCCTGGAAGAGGTTTACAAGCAGACTTTCGAAAAAGCCTTCCTCCTTTCCCTCTGACAACACCGGTCAGTGGGACTGGTCCAGCTAGTGACTCCCCAGATATACACGACTCTACACGAAATGGCACCAGCTGTATAACTAAGGTAAACATGTTAACTGTGGGCCCTCTTGCAAAAACTGCTTTTTTTTGGTTATTTTATTAAGGTAGGGTAGTACCTTGTTTCTTTAAAATAAAAACACAATTATTTCCTAATTTTTTAAAAATGATGTTATTTTTAAAGTGCCATATATTTTTAAAATGTATAGGTGCCCTGGCTGAATGCAGCTCTAATAAATTCTGTACAGTGAAGTTAATAAATATTTAGACTTTTCAGTGCATAAAAAAATGAAGGTTGATGGGCACTGAGAAGAACAGAGACATTATTTAAATTTCCTGCATTTTAATAAAAGAAATGGCTCAGTTGTCCTTCCTTTCTTCAAAGCAATGATTTTCAGGCTTGGCTTTTCAGCACCCTATGGGATCACCAATTATCCCAAGGGAGGCCACAGGATTGTCATTGCCTTGGGTTCGGCTCATCCCATTCATTGATTTAATAGGTCCACCCGGACATTTTTCAAAGGTGGTAATTGAAAACGCAGGCTGACAGGTTAGCAGGAGTGGGGGACTGGGCGGGCCTGGGAGGCAGGGCTGCAGCGCAGGCTGGTGATGGCTCGCTCATCAGCCACTCCAGTGGGCACATCGAATGCTGGTGCCGAGGATGCTGACCCAGGGGCTCCCTGAACACCCGAGGGTGCAAGACAGGGGCTTCCCTCCTGCTCCTGACTGACCTCAGAGAAGGGCCGAGACCCGGGAGAGAGGCAGGAGACTCTGTGACAAAACTCAACTGCTTGCCGTGGATCTGCTAAGATCAACAGCAGCCACGTTACAAAGACTACGTGTTATTTTCTCCTTTCCTCATTATCTGACATCTTTTTTCTTGGCTGGGTCTCAAATGTAACTAATCTAGATCTATTTACACACATCCATTATTATTGTTGGTAGCAATAGTGGGATACTAAATTTTATAAAACATTTTGTTTTATAAACTATTAATGGGAGTTCTCACCTCTGTGTCAGTGTTTTCCACTTCTGCCTCCATCCCTGCAGGCATGGGGGCAGTTCTGTGCTCATTACCTCAGGGGAGGATGTGACTCAGCGGAGAGCTGGTGAGAGCATGAGCAAGCTAAGCCCACGGCCTCAGGGAGCGATGAGGGCTTTGAGGGAAACCAGATCTTCAGGAAGGAGTTTACGGGGAGATGGCTCCTCTGGGGACTGGGCGGGATTTCCCCAGAACCAGTGGAGAGACCAGAAAGCAGAAGAAAGATGTTTCCTTCTTGTTAGTAACTAGGAGCCCAAGAGACAATCTTAGAACCAGGTGACAGATGAGAGAGGAGCTGTCGAGCCCAGGGACAGGAAGACCTCAGAGAGGGACTTCAGAGTGAATATAGGAAGAGGGTTCCTACATAGCCTCACAGAAAAATTCCCATACCTCCAAGGAGGTACAGACACAGTGGGGAGAGCCACGGGGTCTACAGGTGCCAGTTGGACAGAAAGAAAGGATATGTCACTGGCAACTTGTGTGGGTCAACAACTAAGGACAAGTGGACACCCCAGCAGACATCTGTGTGAAGACTCTCAAACCCGGTGCCCCACCCCTGCCATACATTGGTACTCTGTGCACCCCCAGAACCTACAGTCAATTCTGTAGGAAGGAAGCACACGAGTGACTAGACTGTTTCTAGGCTTGAAACAGACATTAAGTTTAGCGTTAGAAAATAAACTATGTTTTTGTACATCTGAAATATGAACAAGGTTACGTTGCCCATAGTGTTATTTGTCCTTATCCTGTTTTGTGGATGTTAGAATGATAAAACCTACGGTTGTAGATTTTGCCATTTCAAAGCATTTCTACGAACTTGTTAAAAATGTGATATTCCCCCAAAGCATGTGATGTCAGCAGGAAGGGTATTAGGCTCCTATCATAGACGAGGCTGCTGGGAAACGGTGAGAGACTAAGGAACGTGTTCAACACCACACAGCTGATACCCTCGGCCAGTTTCACTAGATCAGTGTTTATCAGTCCTTCTAGCCCATCCTACCGCCGCCTTCCACTACCCTGCCCTTCTCTATGATAACCTAAGAAGTTTCATGTCTTCTTTAGCCTGAGTTTTTACAATCTTTTAAAACAAATTAAATAGTGTATTTAAGAAACCATCAAAGCAATGGGACAGAGAATTGCTTTGCTTTTGAAGTGTGTCCCACGCACCCCCATGGTTCTAAAGATCGTATAATTGGTAAACTTTTTGAGGGCAAAGGCCCCTCTTATTCATCCCTTACTATGTTTTGCATGGAGTCAAATCAGTGAGTCATCCCCTGATTGGTTCCTCGTTACAGAGCTGTCAGGGCAGCATCAGTTGGAAATACCCAGAAGGACGGGGCTGGGAAGACTTTGACCACCAGCTCAACCCCCTGCGTGTGCAGCGATAAATGTAACGATTGTTCAAGGTCACACGGCCAGACAGGGGCACGCTGAGTAGTAATAAAAGCTGGTCTCCATATTCCCTATACACTGCATGGCCAGTCAGCTTGAGCAAAAATAAATTCAAACTTTGATGAATTTAGCAACGTCCCCCAAACCCCATCTATAAAAAATAGCCCTCAAACTAAAAAAAAAAAAATTTGTTTAGCACATAATGCTCTCCTTACTTGAGATGCTTTAAAACTTTCTTCTCCAGAGAAAAAGGAGCCACAATAAATGTCTCATATGGAAAATGTCAAGTTCCCATTTGTTAAATGATGATGTCAGTGACTACAAAATATGAATTTCTGGTTTAGGCTATAAACTCTGAAAGGCCTTGGATTCCAATATCTGTAGAGATACGAGTGATAACTAGGAAGTTGCTTTGCAGGAGCTGTTTTGACATAGTTGTGATGACTGTCATTGTTTGCAGCAAGGCTGTATACAAGCATGTCTGAAAGAGAGATTGCCACTGCTGATATTGCACTTGTATTTGTCACTGTCACCCAACTCTGAAGCAGATATTACCAAAGGGTCTCGTTCTAATGCAAGAGACTATGGCTGACAACAGGAAGGACAAGGCACCAATGTTTGTTGAGTCTCTAACACGTGTAGGGACCATCACAGGAGGTGGTACTTCCATTTCTGAAGGAACTGGCTGGCCTGCAGGGGCTTCAAGACACTACGACTGACTCACATGTCATTCATCGGTACATCCATGCACCAGACAGTCTACAAGTATGCACTGGGCTCCTGGGTGTTGTTCTGGGCGCTGGGATACTGCAGTGAACAAGCTAAACTCCTTGCACTCCTGGAACTTACATTCCAGAGAGTAAAGAAAAGCACTAAAAAATAAGCAAATAAAAGAACAAGCTAATGCCTCTCTTTCTGCACTGCACTGAGGACTTAATTGCACCATATCATTTAATTATTAGAACAACCCACCTGGGTGCTACTATTCATTTAACGTTTCAAATGAGTAACATGAAAGCCACAGAGGATAAATAATCCTTCCCAGCTCTCAAAGCCCGTGAGAGGCAGAGATGAAATACAAACCCAGGAAGCCTTATTCCAAGCTCCTGCTCTTAACCATTATGCCATAAAACTTTGTGAAAATCACCTATCAAATGCTAGGACTGCTCCTCCAGGCTGGTGGGGGAGACAGAAAACACAGTGTGACAGGTGGCATATGTCGGCAAGCAAAGTTTCAGCAGGCGCATGGAGGATGGGCAACACATCCAGATTGGGGTGTCGGCAAAGGTTTTCTGGAGAAGTTAAGGCCTGATGTGAGTCTTGATGAGTAACTGGCAGTTAACCAGGGAAAGAGAATTGAAGAGCATTGCAGCCAAGAGGGCGACTTTAACTTGATGTATGGCCCGTGGTGTCGGGGAGCCAGGAGACAGGAGCCTGAAGGAAGTCAAGGGCTACATTGAAACGGCCTTGGGTGCCACCACCTTTCCTTCTAAAGGTAATGGGAGCCATTGACTGACTTTAAGAAAGAGAATGATGTGATCCCATTTGCACTTTAAATGGTTCCCTTTGGGCTCCTTGTCCTCCAGGAGCTTGGTAAGAGTTGAGTCCCTTTCTCTCCTACCCCCTAACCCTAGCTCTCAGGATCAACCCGGGCCAGTATGGTAATAATCACCCAAGACATCCTGCCACCAGTAAAACATTCTACTGTTGAGATAAAGAAACAGATTTTGAACTGGGATGCAAGCTGGCTAGAAGATATCATGGTCAGAAACTATTCTGAATCATGGATCTTTTCTTTTTCTTCTCTTGCCTTTGTCATACCTAATGCAAACCTCGAGACCAGCAAGCTAACAGTTTAATTGTGTGCAAGCCTCTCAGCACTCCTCAGGTCAACGTCAGTCCTAGAGCCTTGCGGACTGAGCAGAGCTGGCCGGGGAGACTGGCTGAGTAGGAGGATGGCTCAAGATCCAAGAGGTTTTCTCTGGCTTCTCCCTAGTTAAGAAAGCAGTTTTGCAGGATGGAGAGACGTTTGAGCTTTGAAGTCTGGTAGAATTGGATTCAAATTCCTCCTATGAAGGCGCAAACTGCATGGGAGCATACTAACTTCTGTTGTTGTTGTTGTTAAATAAACAGGAGGATAAGAGTGTCTATTCATTTTTTGCTATGTATGCATACACAAACTCTGGAAACCAGCACCAAGAGGTATGGCAGCTGGGAGAAGGAGAGCTGAGTAGATGGAGGTGGCAGAGGGAAAATTTCTCGGGTTATGTATACATGTTTTTAAATCTTTGAATTAAGAGACTAAGTTACCCATTCCAAAGATATCTTGTCTCTAAAAGGGATATAATTGTGCCTACTGATTAGACTGTGGAGAGGACTGAGATGAAGCATGTGAAATAATAGGGCCCTGAAACCCAGGGTGAAGGACGCAGCTTCCTTCTCCTTAAGGAGGGTCACGTCCCTCATTGTTGGGGGGCGGTGTAAAGATGATGGTAAACCTAGGAATGTACTTCTTGGTCACAGTACAGAAGGCACAAGATGGTGCCAGAAGAGTTACTGACTTGACCACAAACCTGCCACTCAATATAACACAGAAAAATGACAGTTTTCTCTTCCAGAATGATCGGTCAGCAGCCACTCCTTTTACTTTTTTACGTTACAAATGGATTTGTGAGCTGGAGAAGTGTCTCATTGTTTCCAAATGGGAAAAATGTGGACATTTTCATGCAAAAGAAATCTATTTCTCAGTAGAAGTATCTTCTGTGATTTCCTTCCAAGCCCAGACATTTTGATTTGGGTAAAAATCTATTTGAGAAATATGTAGTTGAATGGCAAGTGCAAAAGTCAGAAAAAGGCGTCTTGGTGATTTCAGGCAATACTTGTGAAATTATTTGAACTCTTTGTAAAAGGTGATTAATAGCCACAGTGATTCATGGGTTTGACTTAACTTTTGCTCCTAGTTTCATTTTAGCAAATATTTATGGAGGGCTCCCTACATACCTAACACTGTTTTAGATGCTAAATAAGCTTTTTTTTCTTTGAGGAAGATTAGCCTCAGCTAACATCTGCCACCAATCCTCCTTGCTGAGGAAGATTGGCCCTGAGCCAACATCCGTGCCCATCTTCCTCTATTTTATATGTGGGATGCCTGCTAAAGCATGGCTTGATAAGTAGTGCGTAGGTCTACACGTGGGATCCAAACCGGTGAACCCTAGGTTGCGGAAGCAGAGCCTGCGAACTTAACCATTACACCATCGGCCAGTCCCACAGATGCTGAATAGGCTTTTAAAGAAATACTGCACGCAGTTCAGTCCCTATCTTCAACAAGTTTTTTTTTTGTTTTTTGCCTTTTGGCAAAAATATACCAAACAGCATGGAAATGAGTCTTCCCTCATATGCAATAAAACACCAGGGCAGGGAGAAAGCCATGTTGGATGGGGTTGTCATGGGGAGAGGGAACATTAGACAAATTTGAAAGGATTAGGCAGCCAGGATGTGAGAAGACACTAAAATGAATTATTTTCAGCAATAAGAGTAATCTCTATTTCTTCATGGCTAGACAGACTCAAATGTTAATTGTACTTTGCAATGGAAAGATTAAGCAGAGAATATAAAACCATGCAAACACAAGGACAACTACATCTTCCTGCTTCACCATTTGCTCCATAAGTCACTTTTTTATAAGGAGTTGTTATGAGAAAACTGGAGGCAGGAGCTGGCTTCTGAAAACAGGAAAATAAACTCTCTGAGGTGTGAAAATTAAATCCCTTTCTACTTCCAGCCCTGGGATTGTGGTGGACCCAGACACAATGGGAGCACTCCCCTGGGGTTGGCAGGAGCTTATCATGGGCACCCTAGGAAGAGCTTGGGAAATTAGTTAAAAAGTGTTTAAGGGGGACTTTGAATAGTTGCCATCACATAGATTATAAATTTGATAAAGGTACTTAACAAATTGTTATTTTTTCTGAGAGTAACGTCTTTTGATTAAAAAAATATAGATATGTATATGTACTTAAGAACACACACATATGCATACACATATATGTATACTCATATTATTTCATAATTTAAAAAACAATAATCCACTGATAAGGCTGTCACTCGATATCTTGAAGCCACAAATCACAACATGGTGGAACTGCGCCCTCTCCCTACTCTCCGCGGGTTGTGGGCGCCCGCCCGCCTGGCTAACGGTTCCCATTCGGGGCCTCCGCAGGCCTGACCACTGCAGGAAATGAGAAATGCAAGGCAGAGATAGCAGGGCTGTGCAGCTCAGAGCCACGTCTTCTGTAAAGTGTCTCCCCTCCATCCCACAAGGGCTTATCTTTAAGCCTAGAAGCCGAGGGGGACTCCTTCGAATTAGGCCAGTGGTCACCATCGTGGTTCTGATAAAATTAATGAAATGACTAATTAGATGCAGAATATCATGCCATTGTTACAGTCCACTAAGGAGTAAAAATGTGACAGTCTCCGCTTAGGAAGCTTATGGCAGAAAGGAAATACAAACAGACCTCAATTTCCTTTTTCCTCACTTGAGTGAATATATCCTACACCATTCTGTCAAATCAGAAGGCCCTGTCAGGCAGAACGGCTCCTTCGATACGCATGCAGAAAGAAACCTGAAGACTTAGAGGAGAAAGCACAACACGGTCACCTGTCCCAAAGGCTGGTAAGGGCCCCTTGAAGGAATAGCCTTGAAGTAGAGATGGTCTAGTCCTCTCATCCCTGGGGTTGAATCCGAAGCCTGTGCAATTCACCTTAGACGCTGAAGAAAGTCAACTTCGAAAGACAGAAAATTAACGGTTGTGAACGCTCTAAAAAGAGATTTTATTTTATTTACCTGAATTACTATTATTTTCCTTGTGAAATTATGGTGTTTTACATCGGGTGACTCAATGCTGTAATGTTTGTGTACCTGAAGGGAGAGCCTCCAGGTACCCGAAGAGCTGCATCTAACGGATAGGAACATGAACCATGATGCTTTTCTCAGAGGGCAACCCTCTAATTTCAGTAAGAAGTGAGCGACATGGTGTTTTTATGTGAATAACCGCAGTGAAGGTGTGCCAATTGTGAATAAAGGAATTAAAACATTTCTGAGAATAAACACTGATGATATCTACGAGGGTGGTTTTCCCTAAGTTGTTTTTGAGTGAAAATTGGAGGTATTTGTTTTAAGAATTCTGTTCAGTTGTTTTCTGCGGGTTCCTGCCTTTCTCCCTGCTGTCTAAGAAAAACTGCTGTGTTTTCCTTTATTCTCTCAATTTGGTGGACACCTGGTGTATGGTTTTTTCCCCACGCTGACCCATTCTGACACCAGCTGAGTGTCCTACAATTCAATTCAGTTCTGACACTATTTACCTGGTATTAGCATGGATCAACTGCCCCTACTTCAGACACTAATCGCAAGTCACCCATACTTCTGACTGACCGGCTATAAATCGGGGTTTCTGCGACCTCCTCCTTGGATTTGATAATTTGCTAGAAGGGCTCACAGAGCTCAGGGAAACACTTACTTACATTTGTTATAAAAGATATGATGAAGGATACAGATGAACAGCCAGCTAAAGGGACGGATGAGGCAAGGTCTGGAAGGGTCCCAAGTACAAGAGTTTCTGTCCCCGTGGAGTTAGGGTACACCACGTTCCCAGCACATGGATGTGTTCACCAACCCAGAACTTTCTGAACTTCATACTGTAGGGATTTTTATGGAGGCTTCATCACATAGGCACAATCGATCATTAACTCAATCTCTGGCCTCTCTCCCCTTCCGGAGAATGGGGAATGAGGCTGAAAGTTCCAAGCTTCTAATCATGGCTTGATCTTTCTGGTGACCAGCCCCGATCCAGGAGTCCAACAAGAGTCACCTCATTGGAACTGTCAGGGTAGAAAAATTTTCCTCTGTCCTTCTAGGTTCTTCTGGTGGATCTAAGAATTAAATTGACATGAGACATTAACAGGAGAAAATCAAATTTAAGTGCATACATATAGAGACCTCATAAGAATATGAGACCCAAAGAAATGACCAAAACAGATAGCTTTTGTACTTTTTAGACAAAGAAACAATAAATTTGCGGAGAATTGACAAGACAAAGAAGTTTGGGGTTGGGATAGCAAATTAGTAAAGAAGTAACAAGGTTTATTTACGCAGCCTTCTCGGCCCCAAACTCCCTAACTCTGGTGATAAGGACGTCTCTCTTCCAGGGAAGTTTCACGTATTAAAAGCTGGTCTGGTGGCTGTGGAGAGAAGAATCGGGTTAGTAGCTGAGTGGTAAGAGATCTGCAAAGGGAGAAAAGAACGTAGACTAGAATGAGGATGAACAAAGAGAAAAGAACAAATGGAAGTACATTTCCCCACAACCCATTAAACCAGTCCCCGGACCCTGGGAATAGATCAGTCCAGTGAACTGGCTGTGTTTCCGTTATCTGACGGAAAGTGTTAATCTTCTCTTTTAATAGATGTGAGCCAGATATTACTTGTCCTGTTTGATTTACATAGAAGCAGATTTTTCACTGATGATCTCACAAGCTCCTCGTTGCTGGGCAGACATGGATCTAGGACATGAGGATTTTGGAGTACAGCAGAGGCTAAGCTGCTAACTCTGACTGGAGAATTCCCAAAGTTTGCGTTGTGGCGTTGAACTCTTGTTCTGTTACCATGGAAAGATTTAAGATCACTCTGTCCATTTCGTAAGTTCCAAAGCTTGGAAATAAGGCCCTTAATACTGAAAAGAAATAGGAGTGGTGATACACAGGAGGGTTTTCTAAGACTTCTCATTCAATATGTACGTGGAGTATTTGGTGACAGAAGGAGCTAGATATCCCAGGTCACCATCCTGACCATTTAGTTGGGAACCCTTCATATACTTTGTCACCACAAAAGATAAAAAGTCCAATGTGATTCAAAAATAGAGTCAGAGTGGAATCTAGATCCGGGGCATTCCATGACCTTTGCTACTAGTAATGTTAGTATCCTTGCATCTCCATCTTCCATGTACTCCTGTCAGTTTGTAAGAAGTTAGGAAATATCTGATATAGAAGCCTGAAGTCTGGCTTTGGGAGTTATAAAGCTTGGTTTTGTCACTTGACCAAGTTAGTCAAGATTTTTGGTCCACTCATTCACAGTTTGGGGGTATTTGGAAGTCTAATCAGGGAAGCAGCTGAGATACCCAAAGTTGGACAAGGCTGGCCTTGAACCATCCAAAACATTTGGTGATCTGGCAAACATCTGTGCCAGAACCACTTTTAATCTCCTTGACAGGTTTGAAGATGCCATCTAAGGAATCAAACCACAGAGTTTGATTGCAATAGTGTCCTGGTATGTCTCCCAGGAAAGGTCCAATGAAATGTCTGTTTTTAATACAAAGGGAAAAATTTTCACCCGTTGTCTTTATCTGGGCAAGGGACAGTCTGTGAGCTTCTGTAGAGATTTTCCTGATCCCAACTAACTCACAAGAAGAAGAGGCATAGCAACGTTCTAGTCGTGGATACCATACCTTGTTGTTCATCCATCTTTGTGCTTAGTCCACCAGGTACTCACATTGGCAGGAACAAAAACCAGTTCAGGTTCTTTTGCACTATCTACATGTTGGCATAGCCAACAGTCACATTGATTAGTTAACATAGCCAGAGTTTGGTAAACTGGCGTAAGTTTACCCTTAGTCTGTGCCTGACCTGTTGAAAAAGTAAAAGTTTTCAAGACCCAGTCGTTGAAAGAGAGCCCATAGTGGGGACTGAGAGAGGGGAGGTAGGACAGAGAGAAACAGCACTCTCTGGCCAGCCTTCTGATCAATGACTAATAAATGTGGGGCAATGTTCATTAATAAGAGAAGGAGTTTTTTAAAAAAACTTCTCTCATTTTTTTGTATGTGTATATATAGGGAATCTTAAATGGGGGGAAATTGGTGGAAGTGAGGTTTCTTGATTCATGATCTTGGGAAAACCGTCTACTTCATGGTGATGTCTGCTTCTGGGGCCTGGGAATTGGCCCTGGAAATCCTGAATTTCAGGTCACCTGGAGGGGTTGTCTCCCAGCTGTCTTGAAAGTGATGATCTGGGTCTATTGTGGTGTGGCTTGCATGAATTCAGGAGGATTTTTCTTTATTTTGATGGCAGTGTGGGTGGTTAGCAAAACCTCCTAAGGTCCTTTCCAGTGAGGCAATAGCACATGTTTTCTTCTCAGGACCTTAATGTACACCAGGTCTCCTGGTGGACAGAGATGGTAAGGCTTCTCAGTAGATGGAGGACGTACCCCTTTACCTGTTGGCGCTATGCCTCAAGTTTACTAGTTAGTTGTTGTGTATTGTATAGATTCATGTTGTGTACAGTCATAGCATCAAATTGTTCACTTAAGTTCTCATAATGTTCACTTAGTCCAGGAAGGGAAGGTTTAGCGATGCCTGTAGGCATTGGGTATCCAAATACCATTTCAAAAGAGATCAATCCATGTCTCCTACTTGGAGTATTCTGGATCTTTATAAGGGCCAAGGACAATGCTTCTGGCCATTTAAGTCCAATTTCTTGATAATCTTTCCTAAAGTCCTTTTTATGCCTAGATTTTTACGTTCCTGATGATGGAGGAATGGTATGGGGTATGAAATTTTAATGAGTACCCCAAAGTTTTTGCAAGCAGGTGATTTATCTCTGCTGTAAAATGATTTCCTTGTCTGATTCAATTCATAAAGGAATGCGAAAACACAGAATAATCTCAGTTATTAATTTCTTTGCCACTTTTGAGGCATCGGCATGTCTCATCGGATAGCGTTCATTCCATCCACTAGACATGCAGACAATAACCAAATAGTGAGAAGGGCCTAAGTCTGGGGGCAAGTCTATAAAATCCACCTGGAGGGCCTTGCAGGGCTTCCTGGGCTATATTGATTTCTTCCAGAAGTTTGATGAGACTTACAAATGGTGCACTGGGAAGTAATTTGGTGAGAAATTTTGTGGATGCCAGGGCAAAACCAATTGTTTTTTAGTTCCTTAACTATTCCTCATTGGTGCATATGCCTCATTTGGTGGGAGATAGTGCAAGCCAAAAAGCCAAAAGAAAACGAGCTACAGGAAGTCCGTCTGGCCCCATGTATAACCTATCTGATAATTGTTTATCACCCTTTTGTGTCCATTTGCCTTTTTCAGATTGTGGGACATTTACCTGATAGTGAATAATGTCAGTCAAGGATAAAGGCAGGTTTCAAAATTAGGTGGAGAAAGGACAAGGGGGTCCACTGTGGGCTGCATGGTGAGCAGCTCTGTCAGCCCTGTCGTTTCCTAAGCATACAGCATCAGTCTGCTTAGTACGGGCTGAACGGTAAACAATGGCAGCTTTAGAAGGTAAACGGCTTGTAATACGGCAGCTAATAAGTGTCCATTAGCAATAGGAGTACCACCGAAGTTAAGAACCCATGGGATTTCCAAGTTGTGCCAACAGCGTGGCAGCCTCCAAAAGCAAATCTGGGGTAAAGAGAGGCAGTTTTTCCTTTTCCAAATATGCAACCTCTAGTAAGAGCTATGAGTTCAGCAGCTTGGGCTGGTTTTACAGTGGGCAAAGAGCATGCCTCAAGTGTTTCATGTGGGGAGACGGTGGCATAACCAGTTATTATGTTTCCGTGGAAATTTCAGTTACAGGGGCCATCACAAAATAGAATTAAGTCTGGGTTGTCTAAAGGCGTGTCCAGCAGGTCCTCTCGTGTGTGGCTTTGAGACCATTTCTGTACCTGCAGGGCCATCACGTGGATGGAGAGAGGCGCTCCATCATCAGGGAGAATAGTAATGTAGCTGGATTTAAAGTGTTACAACCACGCGAGGTGATGGAAGGCTCAGTCAAAAGAGCCTGCTCATAGGTGGTCTGACGCCGCGTAGAGAGGTGCTGTGTCCTGTGAACTTGTAAGACAGCGGACACAGCATGGGCAGCATGGAGATGGATGGTGAGGCTAATGTGAGAGTACTGGCTTTGCCAGTCAGGGTGGCAGCTGCAGCCCCTGCACGTAAGCATGGGGGCACACCTGATGCTACAGGGTCTAGTTGGCATGAGAAATACGCTATAGGACCTATCTAAAGATTGTCCTAGAATGCCTGTAACAATCCCATTATTTTCATGGCAGGATAGATGAAAAGTTTTGTCAAAATTAGGGAAGCCAAGATCCAAGGGTGTAGAAAAAGCTAATTTTGAGGCTTCGAAGGAGGTTAATGCCTCTAAAGACCAGGAAATAGGCTCTGGAGTGACATCTGGGAGAAGGGCACATGGAGGTTTAGCAAGGGCTGCAGAATTAGGAATCCATTGATGGCAGTAACCAGCTGCTGCTAGAAATTTATGAGATTATTTTTACATTCTGGGGAGAGGGGTGGACAAAATTGACTCACGGAGTTTTGGGGTGAGCTTTTGAATGCCCTGAGCTATCTCATGTCCTAAGGAGGTAACTGTTGTTTGTTTCTTATGCCCGTTGGAATTTAGATTGGGAGACTTTCTGGCCTCGGGCAGCTGGCGTTTTGAGGAGGATAAGCGAGTCTGTAAGGGCTCCCCGTAAAGGTCATAGACATCCTGGACAAGCGTGGAGGCTTGCGTAAAGGCTACAGAGCCCAAGTTGGCTCCAAGGACTCGGGAAAATATTGAGAGAGACTCACAATATCCCTGAGGTGAGTGAGTCCATGGAGTCTGTCCGTGTTAATTGTCTCCCTTTAAATGTCAACGCAAAAGGAAATTGCGAGTCAGGATGCAGTGGGATTGAGAAGAAAGCCGAGCAGAGGTCCATTACTGTAAACCAGGCTGATCAGCAGGAATTGAGGTGAGAATGAGGGCTGGATTAGGGACTACAGAGTGGCGAGGCATTACAAAAGAGTTGCCAGCTTGTACAAATCTATAGATCTGGTTCCCGTCTGAGCCACTTTACCTCTTTCTTTACTGGCGAGATGGGAGTGTTGCAAGGTGAGGAAGTGAAGACCAGTGGACCTGCAGGAGAGGGTCTATCATAGATTCAGTTCATCTCTCTGCAGCTCTGGAGAGAGGATGCCGGGCCACTGATGGAAACGGTGTCTTCTTTTCCAGGTAATGCACACAGGCTCTGCACTCAGTAACAGCCCAACTTTATTTGCATGTGTAACCTAGAGACTAACTGGGACGTCTTTTAATGACTCATCCTCTTCAGAGGAATTTAAATCAGAATAAGTTTACAGTAAGGAAAGGAGGAAATTTGGGGCTTGGTCTGAGGGCGGAGAAATAAAAACGCCTTTCTCATTACATTTTATAGTGAAATTCAATTTACATAGCAAATCTCTACCAAAGAGATTTGCTGGTGAGGACCTGGAAACCAGAAAGTCATGATGGGTGTTAAGAGGCCTCAGGATATTGGGACAGGCTGAGGTGTGGGCAATGGAGCAGGCTGCCCAGAGACTCCGACTGCTTGAACAGGAGCAGAGGTGGCAGGCAGAGATAAATCCTCTGAGCAGATGGGAGAGATAGTCACCCCAGTGTCACTTAAGAAATCCAGTTCCCCATCTTCTATTTTAGGTTTAATGCTAGGCTCGAGGGTGTGACTGAGGATTGACTGGCCCCTTCATTTGTGGGGGATTTTTCCCTCAGGAGGAGAAAAACAAACTTCCTGAGGGTGCTCGGGTTCAGGGAAATTGCTTCTTAAATTTTCCTCTCTTGAGTGCGGGACAATTTTTCTTCCAATGTCCTGATTTTCTACAATACCTGCAATTGTCTGGAAGCAGATAGGGAGGGCTTGGAGTGGGTTTTGAGTTACTCTCAGAGTCATCCTCTTGTTTATCTAAAGATTCAAGTTGCAAAGCAAGAATTGTTGCTTTGGACTCTTTTCTCCTTCTGCATTTCTGCAAGCTGCTTTCAAAGAATTGAGTCGCAGCCTCCATTAGGACGCTCAGCGGTTGGCCCAACCACCTGACCACAGTATTTTGAATTTGTTTTTTACTGTTGGGGAGAGAATTTCCTGCTAACGTGGACATTAGAAGGTTCCAGTGCTCCTGGGCTTCCAGATTTAATGCAGTGTGCCTTCGAAAAGTCTGTATAAAACGCTCAACAAAGGCCTTTGGAAGCTCTCCCTTCCGGGTGCGTAATTGAACCTTAGACCAATTTACTCTGGGGGGACCACCTCTAATATTGCTCCTCCTGAGCCCTGAATATCGGCCTCTAGCTGGGCCACTTGCTCGTCATTTGCCGGAGGGCCTGGCAGAGGGGCTGGACTTCTGTTTCCTCTGTGAGGGGGATTTTCCCCAGGGGGTTGTCTGGCATCCTGAGCAGGAAGAGCACCCTTACAGCCAATCAAGGTCCCTATGAGTGGGGTGCGAATAGTCGCTAATCTTTCTGATTCCTCTCTCAATGTTGTAGGATCTTCTCAAAGTGGAGGTAAAAGGGCTTTGTAATTTAAAAGATCTGCTTCTCTCCAGGGTTCATGAATTCTTTGCCATGGAGTCCAGGATACACTGCCGAGGTTGCATAGGCATGCCTGAAGCTAGCAGAGCCCCAGGACAGAGCCCTGGAAAGTAGGAGCAGCTGTAAGGGGCGGCAAAGCCGGCCTCACCGTCAGTCTCAGGTGCTTCTGCTAATTTACCTCCTGGCTTTCAGCATTTACACAAGTCCCCTGTGTTCTCCAAGCCTGGAGATCCGGCCAGCGTGTTCCCTGTAAATCTTGTAAAGAAAGAGAGGTCACAACAGGCAGCTGGGTGTTTAAGAGATTTTTCTGGGGAAGTTGGAGAAGTTTTAGGATCTAAGACAACTGGCTGAGGAGGTGGGGCTGGGTTTTGAGAGGGGGCGTTTAGACCAGGGGCTCAGACATCCGAAAGAGCTTCTGGAGGGTCAGGAACAGGGAGTTGGTATAAAGTGGTGTGTAAGAGGGAGGGGAAGAGGAATTTATGTCAGATTTGGTTTTTAATTTTTGTTTTAAGTCTGACTTTTGTTCTTTTATTAAAGGATTCCCTAAGGCTAGCTTTTATACTTTTTTGTGTTTTTTTAAATTTGATCCCCACATAAATACCAGTAAACCAGCTATTTAGGATGAGAGCTCCCTAAAAAAGTTTTCAGATATAGTTTTTCTGATTCAAAAGCTCTGTCCTCTGGCCATTGATGAGTAGGATCTCCATTAATATATTTATTCCATAATGACTTAATCCAATAAGCCTTTTCATGGAAAGATCAGAGGTAACTTTCCAGGCTTAGAATAAATCTTTGCTGTAGACACAAGAGGCGTCGCTGGAGTGGGTGCAGATGGTGCAGCCCCGTGATCCAAAAAGTTCACACCCAGAGATAGTCTAAACAAGCAAAGGCCTGCACTGCACAGGCAGTAAGGACGGTACAGTGAAAAGCTGTGTCTCTGGTCTCGCATGGGAACGTAAAACGCCTCCAGTTACAACCCCACTAATCTGCGATGCTGGGCAGGTGCTACTGGAACGGGACTTTCCTGCCACTGACAAATAAACAAAGGTTGAGATGACAAAGGTCCCTCATGGACTGGGACTCCCATGACAAACTGAGGGCTGGCACGGCCAGACAAAGACAGTGCTGCTTGTGACTTTGTGTCTCGGAACCCCACTCTTTTCGACGGGCCACCGGATGCACCCCAGTAAGTATACCTTCTGGATGGCAGGGACCAGAGAGAATCTTCTCACTGGCCACAAAGCCGAGCTCTCAGGACATAGAACAAGCTAAAAGGAAAAACCTCATCTGTTTTTTTTCCCCCCAATTATTTACTGAGGTCTTAATGGTTTATAACATTGTGTAATTTCAGATGCACATTATTATGTATCAGTTTCTGTATAGACTGCATCGTGCTCACCACCAATAGTCTAATTTTTATCCGTCACCATACTTATGTGCCTATTTACCCCTTTCACCCACCCCCCAACCCTGCTTCCCTCTGGTAACCACTAATCTGTTCTCTTTAACCATGTGTTTGTTTACCTTCCACATATGAGTGAAGTCATGTGGTGTTTGTCTTTCTCTGGCATATTTCACTTAACATAATATCCTCAAGGTCCATCCATGTTGCGAATGGGACAATTTTGTCTTTTTTATGGCTGAGTAGTATTCCATTGTATATATGCACCACATTTTCTTTATCCATTCATCAGTTGATGGGCACTTGGGTTGCTTCTATGTCTTGGCTATGTGAATAGTGCTGCACTGAACATAGGAGTGTACAAGTCTTTTTGTATTGTTGACTTTTACATAGGGGACCCAGAGCAAAGTTGTCTAAACGGATGCTTGCCTGATGAGAACTGTGAACTCACCAGTCTGTGGGGCCAGCTTAAACAGTAGGCTTATAGAGCCAATGCTTATGTTCTGCCCTGTGGATTTTCCTCCTATGACAAATAACAGACAGAGACAAAGAAAAAAAATGACCATTTCTAGGGGGAAAAAGATCAATAAAAACTCATTACCAAATTTTTTCTGCCGGAGTCACTATGCCAAAATTGTCTCTCACAATTTTTGCTTCCGCCTGCCCCTGTGGTGAGAGACCTAGGAGGCTGAATATCATAGGAAATCTTACCTTCTGCTGGCTTTTTGTCAGAGGTCCTGGGATCTCTTTATCTGTAGCAGTTCTGGGAGAAAGCAGGATTCAGCCCGTGAAGAGGCTGCCAACTACACCAACTGTTGGGGAGGAAAACTTTCCTCTATCCTTCTAGGTTCTTCTGGATGGTCTAAGAGTTAAACTGACATTAGACAGATTAACAATAGAAAATCAAATTTAATTATGTATGCACAGAGGCCTGGCCTCATAAGAATATGAGACCCAGAGAAATGACCAAAGCAGGTTTTATGCTTTTTAGACAAAGAAACAATAAATTTGTGAAGAATTGACAAGGCAAAGAAGTTTGGGCTTAGGGTGGTAAATTAGTAAGAAGTAACAAGATTTGTTTACACAGCCTTCTCAGCTCTAAATTCCCTCTCTCTGGTGATAAGGATGTCTCTCTACCTCCTGGCATGGGGAGGGTACCTTTCACACGGGAGATTTATTTCCTGCTTTCAGGGGGACAGACAGGGTCAGAGTGTCCTTCTTACACTGGCTGTCTCTCAAGTAACTTTAATTTAAAATAATCACTATACCACTTTGGCACATTTGGGGGCAGCCTGCCCTGAGCTCCAATAGAGCAAAAGATGCTCCTGTCATGCAGAAAGCTCCGCGGGATTTAGGAGCTCTGTGTCAGGAACTGGGGTCAAAGACCAAATATTAGCAAGAACTGGGGGCAGAGACCAGTATATATATTTTTTATTATTTCACACCTGCCATGTCGGCTTCCTGAAGTTAAAGGCCAACAGCATATGGTCCATTTAGGGATCTGCATTAAACTTATGTGTATGAAAGGAGAGACGTATTAGGACAAGGCGATCTTCACACATCCTCCTTTCAGGGTGCTTTAAGATCAGGCAAGGCCGGGTGACCATCTGGGTGTCACACAGAAAACCTTCCAGAAAGCGAAGGGACCTCAGACCAAGAGACCCTCAGTGTCAGCTTCCAGATCTTGCACTGTTTTCCAGGCCCCTTTGAGCCGGTCCTCTCCCACCTGGGGCATGATTTGGAGTTGTCTTATTTGGTCCTTTGATTTCAGCTTTTGCTTGGATTCCTGTTCCACCTTCCCCCAGCCCTATGCAGCTTTCTCTTTCCCCAAAGTCTCTCTATTGGATGAGGTCAGAGCTTGTTGTCTGCTTTTGTGTCTCAGCTATACCCTGGGTTCATCCTTAATTTTGTACTCTGAAAACCTTCAATTTTGTAACTCTGAAAGCCTTCAGTTTTGTAAGTTGGGAAAAAAGTACAATATCCCTGGGGTGGGGAGCCTGTTGTGGCCTCTATAGCCCTCTTAGACATCTGCCACAGGAGTGGGACAGGTGGGGGCTCTGCCTCTGGGCTCCTGGCTGCAAGATTTCTCATGAAACTGGGTACCATAGTGGGTGTTAGCTTGTGAGTTCCAGTATAGAAAGCAGAAAACAAGAAAATGTACACTAGAAAAAGTGCTTTGAAAAAATGTTTAAAAACATCTGAGTTTTATGTTCAAGTACGGGATACAAATTGCTTGATTATCGTAAAATGTGAATATGACAAAAAATATTATGTGGGACCAACATCTGGCTGTTCACATGTTATGGAATTAACGAGATTTAAAGGTCCTTTTGATAAAAAAAAATCTCCCCTAGCGGCCTGTCATTGAGTCTGAAAATTTGCATTTTCATGTCCAGAAGGCCTCTGTTCAAATGCAACAATCTTTTCTGAGAGGTACACATTCAAATTAATCACCATCAGTGTATTAGTGCAGTGAGTGGTACTGTGTCCTAGCTGAACAGGCTCTGAGAAAAATCAAACATGGAAAAGCAATATTTTAAACACAGAGTGAGCTGAGAATGTTTTAGAGCTGTGATGTCCAATCTGAAGGATGCTAGCCACATGTGGCTACTTAAACTCAAATTTAAATTAATTTAAATAAAATAAACAACTCAGTTCCTTAGCCGCATTTCAAGTGCTGAGTGGCCACATGTGATGAGTGGTTAGTATATTGGACAGTGCAGATATAGAGCATTGCTACTGTTGCTGGAAGTTTTATTGGACAGTGCAGGTCTAAGAGAAGGGACTTAAGGCAGAGGGCATGTCTAAATGGGCTGTTCCTATGCTGTGCTTGCAATCCGGAGAACAGCAAAGAAAACACTGGAGACGAGGTGGGGGAGGGGGAGAGCTCCAACAGAGAAATGGAATCCCATAAAGTGGGGGTGGCCTAAAGACCAAAGGCAAGCATTACCTACTTCACAATTTTGCCTGGGGTCTCCTGATAATGTATTCTACTGGGGAAAGGCAGAATTTTCCAGTAAGTCATGGGTTCAAATTCTAGCTCTGCCAAACACTAGCTCAGTGGCTATGGGTAAGTCTTCTTAATCTTTCCTCATGTGAAAGATAGAGATTATAATTCCTACCCCGCACCAGGGTCATGAAGATCAAAGATAATATATGTGAATCTGGTACATCGTAGGTGCTCAATAAATAGGAGCTGTTGTATCGTAAAGCCCATTAGCTGCTTTGGACCACTGACCTTGACTCCCACATCTTTGTACCTTTCTCAGTGCCCAGCATGCAGTAGGCACTCCATACACAGTTGTTCAAGTTAATTGAACTGGAGTACTCCCTGTCTCTTTTTTTCACACCCTTGCTTTCACTATGAATAAACGTTCTGTGAAAGAAAGATGCTGTGCAAACTCTGGTGTTATTGGTATTGCAAGAGTAATCAACATGAAATAGGATCAGAAGACAAGAATTCCTTGAAAGCTAATCCTTTTAAGTTAATGGAATTGAAATATTGTAATTCATGAAATAGCACTTAAATGGTACTGCTCGGACAGTTACTGCTTGCTATTTATATACGTTGAATTTTTAAAATTACGCCCTGCACGGAATCGCTTGAGGGCCCAAGTACAAAGAATTAATACATTAATTATCATAAATGAATCATTAAACAGCAACAGTAATTAATAGCTTAAGCTATACATACATTTTTAATTTTTTTTCAACAGTGGCCTTAGTGCTCCTCTGCTGGAAAAAGTTGGTTAGAAGAGGAGCTGATTGGTAGAAGACTGGAGGTGAAAATGGAATCATGTGAGTTCATCGTGTCTGTTCCACTGCCTTTGTATTTAAACCAATGTGGACCGGTGACCCCTCATTGTGAAGCTCTTTATAAGATATTTTGTAATCTTTCGTAGGCCTGCACTCGTTGTCGTGAGTTTTTTCTTTATAAATATGTAAAAAGACTATTAATCTGTTCCTAGGCAGTAATGAGCATCATCTGGGTCTTCACTTCCGAATCCATCCAATGAATTATTTGAAACTCTCACATGAGAAGTTTTGAAACTTGGCTCCAAGGAGGCCAGGAGCGCTGGAGGCCTTGGAGGACAGAAAGGAGGATGGGACGTGTGAGCAGGCTGGAATTTGCACACCCTCTGCCCAGCGCCAGCACTGCCTCCCAACCTCGATTAAGTCAACACAGCTTGAATTTTAGATATTTAATATGTTTGCTTTAAGGGAGTTTGAAAAAAAGGCTCCAACAATTTAAAAATAATTATTTTGAAAATCACCAAATTAGATAATTCTAAATTTCCTGTTCACTTAGGTGCTCTCGTTCTCAACCCTGCCGCTGCATTCCACCCCCATGTACTCTGATCCAGGGACCTTGACATTTTAAGAAATTTCCCCAGAGGATTTTAACTTGTAGCGAGGGTTGAGAACTACTTTTTAGTCCAACTGTCTTGATCTCTTTTTAAGTAGAAATGAGTAGAGGTCAGGTCTCATTTTTTTTGTTAGAGAACAGAGTTTTGCCCAGGAGAATTAATGTTTGTGGAGCTTATTTTATTCTTTCTTCCCATATTCATACGTAAATCAACATTCCCACCTTGACACCCAGCAAATAATAGTTGCTATCACTCTCAAACTGTCTCACTTCACCATTTAATTCTCCTGATGTGCATCTGTTATCAAGAAGAGGTGTGTTTGATTCAATTAAGATGATCTATTTTAGTAAATCTGTAAGTGCCCACATATAAATGTTAGTTTTGAGATGGCAAGAACAAGAGTTATTTTTTAAGAGTGTATTTTGCCTTACATGTGTTATTTTTTTTGCCAAAATTGAACCTATTATTGTACCTTGCATGCAGTAGGTTCACACTGAATGATTACTATCAAAACAGGAACCCAGGCATTGGTCTACTTATCTGTTAGAACATCTGTAAAGATTCAGCTACTACTATGTACCATGTACTCTGAGCTGGGTGTTTGCCATCACTGTAGGACCAGCATCAAGTTGACAAGGTCAGGGCCTTTTTCTTACCCCTTTCGTGCCCTAGTTAAGTAGCTACAAATTTGGTAAACAGGCACCCAGGTGACTAAGGAAACCTGGAGCAATTTTCTGGTCTGAACAGATAGATATAGCATTTGTATGGGTGACTCCATCAGAGGGAATAAAATCCTCTTCCTCCCTTCCATTCCTCCCCTCCTTCCTTCCTATATTCCTCCCTTCCTTCCTTCCTCCCTTCCTTCCTTCCTCCTTTCCTTCCTTCCTTCTTTTCTTCTCCTTTTGGAAATATTCAAGGAAGCAGAAAAATATAAAAACTAATATCATAAACACCCACATACCTATCACCTAGCCTTGTCAGATCTTAACATTTTGGCACATTGGATCCAGTACTTATTTTAAGAAATAGAAATTCACAGGCAGAGCTAAAGTTACCTGTATAACTACCTGCCCTTAACTTGTCTTCTACCCTAGCAGTTCTCAAACTTGGCTACCCATTAGAATCACCTGGAGAGATTTAACGCTCCCATTGCCAAGGTCTCATTTCATTTCAATTAAATTGGAATATCTCGGGGAGGCAGCCAGGCACTAGTATTTTTTGAGATTCCTAAGTAATTATTGCAATGTGCAAAGTTTGAGAAGTCCTGTCCTATCCCAGACTCTGACAGTAACTACTATTATACATTTGATGTTTATGTTCTTGCTACATATGTGTATTCATAAGTAATATGCCATTTTCCATGTTTTAAAAATGTATATAAATTGTATAATACTGTATGTTCTGTGACTTGCTTTTTGTACTCAATTTTGCCTATTTGAGGTTAGCCGCGTTGACGCATGTAGCAATAGTTCATCATTTTAACTGCTATAGAGTATTCAACTTTTTAATAAACCACATGTTATTTGTCCATCTCCTTACTAGTGGATGTTTGCAATATGACTTTCATTCAAAATGAATGAATTCAGGAAAAATGAATTTCATTCATGTCTCCATTTATTTAAGTCTTTCTTTTTACATCTTGGTAAAGATCTTGCACATCTTGTGTTAATTTTTTTCCTAGTTTCCTCGAGTTTTTGTACTACTGTAAATGGTGTCCTTAAATCATGTTTTGTTTGTTGCTGGTTCATAAAAATAAAATCAGCTTTAGGCGTTGATTTTGTGTCCAACAGCCTTGCCAAATTTTCCTATTAGCTTTAAGAAATTTTGTGTAGATTCTTTTAGATTTTGTTTGAGACAATCATACTACTTGTAAGTAGTGACAGTATTTTTTTTTCTGACCTTTATAAATTTTGTACTTTTCTTTTATCTTCCTGCCTTGTTTAGGACTTCCAGTATAATGTTTAATAAAAGCCATGAGAATGGAAACCCTTGGCTTCTTTCTGACTATAAAGGAAATGCTTCTAATGTTTTACTTTTAAGAATTATGTCTGCTATAGGTTTTTTGTGAGTTCCTGTCACAGATACCCTCTGTCAGGTTTAGAAAGTTTTCTTCTCATTTTGCTAAGAGTTTTTCTCATGAAAATATGCTGAATTTTACGATGTGCTTTTATTTGCATCTACTGACATATCATATGGTTTTCTCTTTCGATTTGTAAAGAGGATAAATTATGTGAATATACTTAAAAAAATATTATCGTATGAAATTTTATTATTGTTGATTCTTAGTTTTAAGATCGTTCTTGCGTGTTGTCTACTGTTTCTGTTAGAGCCTTTGACATTCATCACAGTTAATTTAACTGTCCTGTTTTATAATTCCCACGTCATTGTCATGTCTCAGTCTGGTTCTGATGGTTACTTTGTCTCTTCAGATTGGGGTTTTCCTGCCTTTTGGCATGCCTTATCCTCTTTTGCTGAAAGCTGGCTGTGTTATATTGGGTGATAGAAATTCAGGTAGATGGGCCCGTATGAGGATTTGTGCTAATCTGGCTGGGTGTTGCGTTGTGTTGAATGTTTTTTGTAGCTATAGGTGCCAGAGGCTCCAGATTCCTCCAGTGTTCTTGTTTTCATCTCCTCTCTTGACTTTGGGCGTCTCTTATTCTTCTTCCTCAGAGAAAGTCTATGTGTTACAGCTCTTTTAGCAGCATCCGCTGTTATACTGGAGCCTTGTGGTGAGTGCTAAGGTATGAGGGACAGAAAGCTTTCTATAATCTTCCAGTTGAATCTCAGTCTAGTGGTGAGCCTGTGTCTGGTGTCCTTCAGCTTCAGAAGTATTTCTCCAGTCGTATAGTTTTCCCCCATCTCGTAATCCTCTTGCTAGCTGCAGTATTTCCAATCTATTTCCTTTGAGCCTTGACCTCTGTCACCTGCATTTTCCCCTCTTTATGTGAAACAGGAAGATCAAAGGGGGCTGGACTTGGAGAATGCCCTTTCTCTTGCTGGGCTAAGGCTCTGGCAAAGTCTTTTCCCCCAGAGAGGATGTCTCTGGATGTATTTCACGATTATTCTTTCTCTCCTGTGGCCAGAGTAAAAAGGGGATCTCTCCTGGATCCTCACCATTAGAATCTAGTAGAGTTCCTGGAGGTAAAGAGGATGAAACTCAGCCCACCCTTCCCAAGACTGTGTCTCCCAAGAGTTTCTTACCCTCACGTTTTCTCACGCTCAGCCTCCAACAGTTCATCAAAGTTACCATTTAAGTGTCCCTACCAGCTTACGGCTCCACAGCTTCTGTTTCAGGTAATCAGATCGCAGCTGTGACTCTATGAATGCACCTCCCTCTCCCTATTTCAAGGTGGTGGTTTACTTTGCAAACTCAGGTCTATGATGTGGGTCCAAGAAAAGTCACTGATTTTCAGTTTATCCAGCTTTATCTTCTTATCAGGATAGGAGTAACAATTTTCAAGCTCTTCACATGTCTGAGCAGCAACCCAAAGTCTTGACTCCAGACATTTTATAGATTCCCTTTCAAGGTAGACTTTCAAGGATCCTGGATTCATGTGGATGAGGGGTTGACACAGTTCCAACCACTCCCATCTACTATACGGACCCCAGATCTCATTTCCTGTCCCTATCTGGACTATCTGCAGGATCTTGAAAAGCAGCAAATTCAGTGAGAGATTTTCTCTGAACTCCTTTATCTGCCTGAAGCAGATCCTTGAAAAGGAACTCAATGGTCATAGCTCCCCACTCAGGAGTTCAATCAACCAGGGAAGATTGGCTTTTCTTACAGGAGGGGAGACTAGAAGTCAACACGACACCCAGACAAACTTTGTCACAAACATCATAATCTCTCATCTATTCTTCTAAGGGCTCATTCATCTTTTCTAAAAATCGTTTACTCTCCCCCGAGAGACCTATATCTCTCCTCCCTTTTCCCTTTTAAGATGGTATTTAAGCTTGAATTCTAAGCCACCTTTGGGAGTTACTCGTTTTTCCCTGGGTGTCTCCCATATATACAGGAGGTATATGTAATAAACTTTTGCTTGTCTCTCTTGTTAATCTGTCTTTTATTACAGGGATCTCAGCTAAGAACTCAGAAGGGTAGAGGGCAAATTACTTTTCCTCCCCTACCTACCCAAGCCCCTAGGCAGTGGAAAGAGGTACCGCTCCATCTCCACAGCTGCTACAGCATGGACTCGGGCTCTTACTGCTCTGCTTTTTAGTTTCCTCTTTGTTTTTGGCCACTAGGAATTTCCTTTACTTTCTAGTATTCTCAGATGAAAATTTATAGGAACCTTTATTTATGTTTATCTAGCATCACTGAGTGTTTGGCAGATGGAGGATTTGGGGGTTACTCAGTCTATAATATTGCTCAAACTAGCATCTAACCAGTTTTTTAATTTAAATATTCGGTGGGCTGGTGGGACCCTATTACTCCTGAGACCTCACTGGCCTAGGCAAAGCCCTGGGCAGGGAGTCAGGACTCCCAGACACTGCTTGCTGTTCTGTCTGCCCTTGACTGTGTCACGATGAACGTGAAAAGCCCTTCAGCACCGGTCAAGGCTTGGGCCTGGAGGGATGACAATGATGGTGTAGTATTTCCAACAGATTTCTCTGAGCTCAGTGGATACTGTCTACCCTGGCTTCTCCTGTTTGTGGTCTGATATGCTTTTCTTCTTGAGTGCCGTAACTCTTTACTTCCGGATTTCTTTTGAGTTGTCTCTGTTGCACCTGTCCTATGGTGAGCCCCATCCTAAGCACCAGTGGGCTGAATTTTGGCTTCTGACTCTGATTTGCTTTTTCCATCTCTCCCTCCTCCCTCTGCCTTATCCCAAAATTCCAGCTTATGACCATTCCTTTAGAGATAGGATTTTGAAAATCCTGTCTCTTTCTCGGTGATGTAGTTTGTTCCGTTTAATATAGGGCTCCAACACAGGAATATATTGCAGTTAAATCTGCACAACTACTTTGGAGAACTATGGGATACCCAAGTAATGAATCCCTGGGACTTAATTTGCCTCGGTGGCCCGAGGTCTCACAGTTAGGGGAGCCCCATGTGAGGAAGAATAAAAGGATCTTGTCAAATATCTTAGTTTCTTGAGTTAGTCACTGAAAGAAGGAATTGAGGGCCATGACTCTGCAACATGCAATATGGAAACATTATGTTGGAGTACAGAAGCCTGGTATTTTAAAAGCCTGAGTGTTTTAAAAGAGCATTTTGTTTTTAAGTATTTTCTTTTTTTTTTGAGATAAGAATGTTAAAACCTTAATTTCTGGACTTCGGATTAAACTCTCTTAACAAGTGCAGTAGGTGGGGGCGGGGATGGGGCTGGGGAGACCACCCTAAAATATCCCATAGTGGCATATTGATTGTTTTGAATTAAAGTTAAGAAACAGTCAGTGCAAAAAGAAGACTCTGATCATCCTTTGTCTCCTTGAAAGCAGGAAATAAATCTCCCATATAAAGGTGCCCTCCCTGTGCCTGAAGGCTGAGAGAAACATCCTTATCCCCAAAGTCAGGGAATTCAAGGCTGAGAAGCCTGTGTAAACAAACCCTGTTACTTTTACTAATTTACTACCTCAAGCCTAAACTCTGTTTAAATTCCTCCCTTATTATGTACCTCAAACCTAAGTTTCTTTGTCCTGTCATTCCTCACAAATTTATTGTTTCTTTGTGTAAAAAGATGTAAAAGCAGCCTTATTTGCCCATCCCAGAGAACATCAATTCTCGATGATGTCCAATACCTACATATTAAATTGGATGTTTCTCCTGTTAATCTGATCTTATGTCAATTTTATTGTTAGTCAAGCCATAAGAACACAAGAAGGGTAGAAGGGGAAATTTCCCCTCCAAGACAGGAGGTTCCTGGTCCTTCACAAGAAGCCACTCATCAAACAGTCTTCTGAAACTGAACCAACAGGTAGAGGCTCTGGAGAACAAGCTACAATTACCCATACAAGAGGCTGGTTAATTCAAGTATAAATTAAATGGAAAAGAAACAGCAATTTTCTCTAAGTGCCTGAGGTGCCCATAATGAAGAATGCCTTTTCCTTTAAGCTGACTTAAGCTGGTTGGTTTTAAAGAAATCCTACAAAGCTCAAGTCCTTAGGTGCATATTTCTGTGTAGACATGGCAGCATGGTTAGTCATAAGAAAAAAGGCAATCTCTTAGTCATGTTAAGAGAACATCTTCTTGGACAACTTACTGGTCTAATAGGCTTTTATTCAGTGATTCACAAATTGGGCAGCATCTAAACTAGCAGATAGAAAGAAGCTCTGAAGAGCTCTACAAAGCGAGAGATTTTTGTAGACCAAAGTGATCAGGAACCAGGAAGTTACACTGGGTATTTTGGGATTGGTTGAAGCAGGGTTACTTTCCCTTTATGGAGCAAAGAGAAGTCTTGGAGTTGGGTCAGATAACTTGTGCTGAGCAGGCAAGTGCTGATTGGTTGACCTAGGCCATCCTTTTCTGGGAGAGACGAGCATAGAGACTTAGCTCAGTTTTGGGGTTTAGCATGAATGGCTCCATCTTGGGCCTAATCTAGTTACCTTGACAGCAGAGAAAGGAGAGGAAAGTATAAATATGATGTCACATCCCATATAGGCTTGAAGGGTAGCAGAATATGCCACCCCAAAATATGCCTTTTTGGCAAAAGGATGATTTTGAGTAAAAGCAGACACAGGAGAAGCTCTGAAAGTAAAGAAGTTACCCTTTTGTAAAGGATATTTACATTTATAAGAAAATCCCTGTTTTTGAGGGTGTCTCTTTCTCTGTTCCAGGAAGAGAAGGATTATTCTCACAAGAAACTTTTCTCGATGGAGAAGGTACACACCTCAACGTGCATAGCAAACTCTGTCCTTGTTTACCACGCTTTTCCTGGTAACTTCTCGTTACTGGCCTCCCCTCTACCACCCAACGTTTTCTTTTGTCTTCACGGAAGATGGTATTAAAGGTGGTGGTTTGGGCCATCTTGGAGAGTTACTCATTTTTCCTGGGAGTCTCCCATGTATACATGAGGTATATGTGTTAATAAACATTTTTTTTCTTCCTCTTGTTAACTTGTCTTTTATTACAGAGGGTTTCAGCTGAGAACTCAGAGGGGTAGATGGAAAATTATTTTTCCCCCCTTCAGGCTCATCATGTCAATCTTTCAAACTGACTAAACCTTTGAGAGATTAACACGCCTTTACGTCTTCGAAAATAGAAAGTTTTCAGTTCTTCTTTCTAGTGTCTATTGCAAACAAAAATCTCCTTGTTTGTGCCTCTCACCTCATTGCACCTCTCAAAGTAGATTGTCTAGAAACAAAGTGCTCAAGACTATAGGGAGACCATATTGTGTGACCAGTGACTGTCTTCTGTTCCTGAGCAAAAGAATGTCATAGAACAAGCAGGCAAGTCTTGTTGATGTATGTGGTCTCAATTCTCAGGCAGAAACTTCTGAGCTTCATTCCACTATTAACTGTGATGAGTCAGAGACCCTCTGAGGACTTTTTGCCCCATTTTGAGACCCAGTAGGCTGCTTTGTGTATTTGCGTCTGGTGGGGCCCTGGGGGTTTACCTGCTTCCCTTCCCTCTGTATAGCTACCCCACCTTCTGCATTCACGGGCTGGCTCCTAGTCATCATTTCAGCATCAGATGGGCTCCGCCTCCCTCAGGAAGCTTCTGACTCCTTTCTCCTCTCCTATCGCCCACTTACTCCAGGGCCCCTGCCAGGGGGCTCCCACACTCTCTCTCAGTCATTCAGTATTTTCAAAATCCTCTCCTTGACTATCTGCTCTCAAGCCTGTGAGATCCGAGAGGGCAAAAACTGTCTTGGTAAAGTATTCTTCTCTGTTACTCATTACCTGACACATAGCACACAACAAAATCTTTTTAATGTAAGCTTTTTTGTTAAGCATTACACAGTGCAGGAAATTACATGGATTATACAGCTACAGCTCAGTTAATTTTCTGACAGTGAGCACGCCTGTGTAACCAGCACCCAGATCAAAGAATAGGACATTTCCAGAACCCCAGAAGTGCCCCTTGTGTCCTCCTCCAACTGCTACCACTCCCCCAAAGCTGACCACTCTCCTGACTTCTAACTCCACTCACCAGTTTTGCCTATTTTTGAACTTTACATAGATAGAATAATACAGTTGTGTTCTTTTATGTTTGCTTCCTTTGTAGAACATTACGATTGAAAGTGAAGTGAAGGAGAATAGAATATGCCACCCCAAAATACGCTTCTTTGGCATATGAATTATATTGAGCTGATTATTTTTAAGAAAGAGTAGACACAGGAAAAGTTCTGAAAATCTAATAGAAGTTATCATTTTGTGTGGGAAATTTATGTTTATAAGGGAAATATCCATTTGTAAGGGTGTCTTCCTCTCTGTACCAGGAAGTGGAGGATGATTCAATCTCTAGAAACTCTTCTCAGTGGAGAAGGCACGGACTTAAATCTGCACGACAGCCTGACCCTTGTTAACTGTGATTTGCCTGATAGCCTCCCGTAACTACCTCCCCCTAAGTCCAACATCTTTTGTCTTTAGCTGGATATGGTGTTTAAGATGGTGGCTTGGGCCATTTCGGGCCATTTTGAGGAATTACTCTCTTTTCCTGGGTATCTCCTGTGTATACGGGAGGTATACATGTTATTATGCTTTTGTTTATTTTTCTCCTGTTCATCCATCTTTTATTACAGGGGGTCTCAGCCAAGATCCTAGATGGGTAGAGGGAAAAGTATTTTTTCTCCCCTATAGAAGATTCTTCCAACAATTTTTGTGTGTATAGCTATAGTTAGTTTATTCTCCTAGCTTGACTGTATTGGGCATTTAAGTCTCCAGTTTGGGGCTATTCTGAATAGTACTGCTATGAACATTATTGTACATGTGTTTTGGTGCACAGATATTTGCGTTTCCAGGAGAAAAATTGATGGACAGAGGTTTTGCATATTTTCTCCTTCTGTAGAAATCACCAAGCAGTTTTCCAAAGTGGTTGTACTAATTCTCACTCCCAGAAGCAGTGGACAAGAGTTCCACAAATGTGTTTTGAATAAATTAATAAATGAGTAAAGGAACTCATTTCTTAGTGTTTCCTCCCTAAGTTTGGCTCCTAAGGGGGTCACAGTCTCTCTAGCTGGCTTGAAAACCAAAAGTCTTCTGTTCTTTCCTTTTTAATTTTCTTCTTATATTTGTTAATGAGTGACTTAAACTACGGCTAAATGAGAATGTATACAAATTTTACCTGTGAGAATAGTCCCAAGTCACTGAAATAGAGCTATCCTGTGGATGTTTCCTTTCCTGTCTTTATATTGTTACTGCTGATTACCATTCAGGGAACAACTAGCTTTCCTGGAATATCAGCTTGTGAATAATTCTGAGGGTATATTTAATTTTTCAGACACACGTGAATAATGTATATCTTCCTTTGTGGGATGACTTAGACTCTCTTCTAGCTGTAAACATATCCTAATCAAAAGTAATTGTCAAGTTCAACAATGGAGACCAATTAAAGTGCCATTCCCATTTGCTACATGAGTTCACCAGCGCCGTCTGCCTCTGCGATGGACTCTGTTTCTTTCATCTAGGCAGCCACAAGGTCTGAGCTGCCTTGGATCTCAGTAGGTGAGAAGGATTGAGTTAAGAGGGAAAAACTAAGTGCTGCTAAGAGTCAGGCAATTTATTTAGTAATCGGCTTTGTTCTCTGAGAATTGCTACTTAGGCTTCCGTGCCTGGGAGTCTTCATAATTATTTGCCGGAAGGCAGCTTACATTTTAGCAGAGAATCAACAGAAGACAGGCCTCGTCAGTGTAGTGAATTTGCTCTTATTCATAGGGTCTCATCTGTGATGTGTGGAGGGAACGAACTGAACAGCCTCCATTGCAGGCCGTGTACTGGGACTTAGGAAGCACTTGCTGCTATTAACCTATTAATAGTCATCTTAGACCTGAGGAGAAACTGCTTAGCTCTTCTTCAAGTCACCACGTGTCTGCAGCTCAGATCCACAACCCTGTATGAAAACCTAGTGTGAGATGAAATGAAATAAAGAAGACCCATGAGAACCAGATGGACTCTGTATAACTAACTGGGACCTAAAACCAAAACTGAGCCAAGTAGCTGTGAAGGGACCAGGATGCAGTCACAAACCCTGTTCTAGAGAAAAACAGACTGTACTCTTAAGCTTTGACTCTGCCAAAATTCCCGATTGTACAAAAACCCCTAACAGCCACTTGAACCTAAGCAATAAAACTGTGACCTGCACCAACCAATCAGGACTACGCAGGCTTGTACCCCTCATTTGCATAAACCGACCTGAGTGGGAGCTTTTCTTTAAAAGACAGCTCCCTTTCTTCCTTCTCCTGGAGCATACTTTCGGTTTGCTGCTGAAGGCCATGTCTCCCTAGTTTGCAAACTGTATGAGCAATAAAACTTTCCTAATTAAATTCTTGTATCCTAGAGATTTTTGTTGACATCCTTTGTCATCAGAAGTGGGATCTGAAGTGACCCCTGGACCCTTCCCTGCACCATCTGGGACCAACACATCAGTGCCTGCAGGAGCCCCTTGAGCTCAGTTGCTTCTCGGAGGTGTTGAGAGATGGCTGGGTATGGCCTTTCAGGTCCAAGACCTCCCACATTTTCAGGGAGAGGTCTCAGAAAGCTTTTCGCCTGAGGGGTCCCTTGATCCAGGTTCAGGGAGGGGAAAGAAGGGATCCGATCCAGTTGTCTGGCGCCCATCCCCCCTTTCCTATTTCTGGTCATGGCAAGTAAGGTTTTTCAACGGGAAGTTTCCTTTCAGAAAGATAAAATTTGCTGGAGCTGAACATAGGAAACCCATGTTAAAGACAGCCTCTGCTGATCAGCCACTCTCTGGTACCCGGGCTGGGTTTATGTTTAACAATCATGGCCCTGGGTCTCATAAATATCTTGTTCTCTGGACTAAGATCATCAGGGATGATCTCAAATTGTACAGGCCAATTGGGGGGTTCTTTTGGAATCCCGGAATTAGTTTCTCTCTATGCACAATTAGAAACAAGGACATATTGAACTTCCCAGGACCAATGGGAAATCTGTTTTAACTGGTATTTTGAGGCTTCTAAACAAAATCAGGAATCCTTTATTGCCTTTTTAAAAGAAAATAATTCCAAATTAAATGAGAGACTTGCCAAATTAGAAAATGACAACTGTGCCAGTGGCCATGCTAGCGAAAATGAAACCAGATCTGCCGCTCCTCCTGCCACTCAAACCGCTTCCCCCGTCCTCGCATTCCACTCTCGCTGCCCACCCCTACCCCTCTGTCCCTGAACTCCCCTGCTTCAAATCCCCCCCAAATCCCTGCCCCATCCTCCTTTTCTGAACCCAATTCACCTCCCTCCATAATAGCCACTTTCAATGTTCAAACTTACACTGCAGGAAATGGGGTCTGACAGGTCATTCATTCTCCGTGGACAAAATCTGAATTGTTAGCCTTAGTTAAAGATTTTCCCAATCCTAAGGTTGATTCCCTTGAATTCCAACACCACTTTAGCCTTATGGTTAGTGCTTACCAACCTGGCTTCTCTGACCTTTACCAATTGGCTCACATGCTGGTTGGAAATGTCCCGGCCCAAGGATGTATGAAAGCTGCTGAGTGGGAGAACCCCTTAGACCATTTTAATCTGACTGGGGTCCCAGTCCTGAAACAGGCCCATTTGATCAAATCCTCTCCATGTCTCATTGTCTTTGCAAGGCATGGCAAACATTTGTTTAGCAAACATTTGCTTTTCCACCTCCATGTGAATTGCCTTCTTCCCTTTTAAATTCCAAAAGCACTACCTGCAACATCCTCCTTTGTATTTAGCTGAAGATGGTATTTAAGGTGGTGGCTTCAGCCATTTTGGCAAGTTACTCAGTTTTCCTGGGTTTCTCCCACGTATACATGTGATTAAATTTGTTTGACTTTCTCCTGTTAATCTGTCTCATGTCAATTTATTTCTTAAGCCAGCCAGAAGAACCTAGAGGGTAGAGGAATAGTTCCTCCTCCCCTACAGTTGACGATGAAGATGAGAGGAAACTTAACTGGCTGCATGCTGCTCACTCTGAGACTACTGCAGCTGAGAGATCCTGGACCTCTGGCAAGAGCCGGCAGGAGATAAGAGCTCTTACCTTGTCAGTCTCCTGTATCTCTGCCTGCAGGGTCCAGTGAAAGTGAGAGTGGTAAGGTTTTTCCTTTTCTAAAGTTAGATTAGTAAGAGAAAATATTTGTGAAGCTAGTATTTTGGACTCAGCTACTCTGGGAAAGTTAGTTTGAGCACTTTTTGGTTTATTGATCCTTCTCCCAAAGAGGGTCACTATTCTTCCTTGTCTGTCTTTTGTGTTGTTTGTCATAAAAAGGAAAAACTGTAGGACTGGAAACAGGCATAGACCCTATAAGTCTGTTGCGAGGGCTGACCTTCAGTAAACTTTGCTGTGGGTTAATATGCACATGAGGTAAAATCTATTGCTAAGGGACACCTTGGAAGCCAAAATGCTGCAAAATTTGTGGGCACAGGTTGAGCATTTAAGAGCCATTAGGGTGCTCACCACCTCAAGAAGACTCCCTTGATAGGATTAGTTGGTCACAGAATGGAGTAGATGACACACACAGGTCGCCTACCAACCTCAAGGAAATTTCCTTCAATGACGTACTCTGTAAAACAACACATAATTCCCAACCCATGGCACATCCCTCTTAGATATTAGTTTGGCTCCAGGAGACCCAAGACTTAGCTAAAGTTGTTAACGTGCACATATGATGAGATTTTTTTCTTTTGTCTTATTCTGTGTCTTGAGAGTTTGGCTTTGTGACCTCTCTGGTCTCCACTATCTGGATGATGTACATACCAGCATGCATCTTGGTGGCCAGTTGAACAGATTGGGATTGTGAGACACATTCTGTTTGTCTGGCTGTATCAGCTCTCAGGGGAGTTTGTCGTAAAGGGTCCCACTTCATGTGGGGTCTTTGTCGTCTCAACCATCATTGCTTGTTAGTACTAGAAAAATCTCATTCCATTAGCACTTGCCCCATGCCATAGATTAGCGTGTTGGTGACTGTAGGCCTCCCACATTTCCATGGGAGACTGGAGAGACTGTTCTTCCTATACCATCTTTACTGCCCGTGCAATGAATTCCTTCGCTTTCTTAGGTTATTTTTTGGAGTAAACTTTCTGGACCTTGTGAGGGCTGCTTTTTTTGCTCTCTCTTTTGGGGATACCTCTTATATTCCTCGTTAAGCCATAAAAGGATTATTGGTTTGAGTTGCTATTAAGATCCTACTCGTCAATGGCCAGATGATGGATCCCTTAAATTGGAAAAACTTCTAAATTGAAAAACAAATTTTAGAGGGCTCTCATCATAAACAGCTGTTTTATTGGTACCTATGGAAAGACCAAATTAAAAGAAAATACAGAGAGATAACGACAAGCTTAAGAACTTAATCAAATCTGATGTCTCAGCTTCTTCTTATGGCCTTACAGATGCTAATGAAAGCATTAACTTAATTAACAAAAGAATAAAAAGAAGCTGAGGGGAGAATCAAGGAACTCTTCTCAACAAGGTGGATTTTTAAAAAAGGGTTTCTAGGAAATTAGGTAAATAAAGTAAATATTAAAGAGAGGGAACAAAGAGGAATCAGAAAGGGAAGAGTTACAAGACTCATCCCAGCAGGATGGGAACCTTTAGACATTGATGGAGTTACAAAAAGGTTTAATACAGTATTGCCTAAGGTCAGGCAGGCCAAAGGGACCCCCTACGGGCCCTCTCAACATTAAAGGGCTCCAAACAAGTCCACTCTATTTACCCCAGTTGGAGGAAATTTAAAAAGCTGGAAGGCAGAAATCACAATGAGAAACCTGACCAACAGTTCCTTGGAGCAACAGTTAGGCTGCTTAATCAAGTGAAAGATTGACAAATGGGCCAAAGTCCCTTGACTTGACCTCTTGCTGGGAACTCAAAGCCTTTTGCACAGGAGTGGGTAAAATAACTGGGAGATGAAAAAGAAAAATTTCTGAGACTCCTTGATGCAGGAACCCCACGATCTGTGATACCAAAACCCATTGGTGGGACTCTGACTCAGGCTACAATTAGACTGAGAAAACATAAAAGAGTAAGGGTTGATAAGATTATAGAGGTTAAGATTAAGATGTTTGAGCTAGCATTATGTGAACAGGTTATGTCAACTTTGAGTGGTTTTTTGGAAATAAATGTTATGTCTGGTCAGGAACACTTCCCCTACCCAATATTATGAGACTGAGACTTGTTGATGAAGTCCTAATGAAACCTATGACTACTGGTGTAAGAGTTGATGAAATTGATAAAATTTTATAGGAGAATTGGTATATTTAAATGGGCTTTATGTGAAATGATTGTATCTCTTTTTCCTGCTAGTATTGTAGATTGCAGTGTGGGGATAGACATTGTGTTCACTGGGGAAACTGTCACCTGCCTGATATTGTAAAACAGAGCATATAAATCCATCCCTCCAGGCAATGTTAATTAAACATGCTAAGGTGGGGTCAATAGGCTTGCCAGTGTGAGATGAAACTAGAAGCTGATATGTGAGGGGGGGATAATAGAAAAGATAATGGACCCCTCCCTCCCCCAGGGTGAATTGGTCTAGGGTTGAATTGTACACTCAGAAAAAGCGCCTTTGTTAAACACTTTGTACAGACCTTTTAGAGTTGTGGCACATTGTCCTGAAGTTTTAGAACATAAAAATCTTTTGATTTACCTCTTAGTTAAAACTCCCCTTATACAAAGAAGAAAATGTAGTTGGATGAGTGGATCAGCCTTTAGATATTATTCAGACTACAACCCAAGTATCTGAGAAATTTAAGGCAACTATCTTTTTCTTACAAAAAGGGAGAGGAAATATTTAGAAATTCAACAACGGCAGCAAAATCTTAAATGCCCTCCTCAAAAATATCAGTAAAAAGATTTAGCAGGTGAACTTAACTCTTTCCCACTGTTAAAACAAAATTTGGATTCAGCTATTCTTTTATAGACTATTGAGATTTGTATTGTACCTGATACATAGTGAAAATTTAATGGAAGCTATAAATAGGTTTCTGTGTCTGCCTGCGTGTTCATGTACGTCTCTATGTATGTGTTGTAAATGTGAGATATTTTTCTACCTTCAAAAGGCATGACCAAAATTAAGAGCTCTATTTAGCTGGCTTAAAGTAAGAGGTTATATAAAGTGCTTCAAAATGTAATGGAAACTAACCCAAATGTTTTTCAAGTTAACATATAAAATAATCTTTGGTAAATAAAAGCTTATTTAAGTTTGTTGGTTTGATTAAAATAGACATATCTTCAAAGTTATCAACATTGGAAATGATGCAGACATGCAGCCTGGGTTTACTAGTCAAATAAGCTCATGTTATCTCTGTTACAAATTTTTTGGCAAAAATAATAACTTAGAATGATAGCTAATTTTGTGTAATGTCTCATGAAATTTTCATGGGTAATCTAAACATAATTGTTGGGAACAAATGATTTAGATAGTTCTAAATGAGGTAAGAGTATAGATAAACTTTCAGAAATAATTATATTTTATGACACGTGTATTTAAAACAACTTCCAAAATCTCTTTGGTACCTTGAAACTTTGAAGTTTTGCTGGATTAAATTGAATGACTGAAAATTCATGGAATATTTAGATCATTTTCAAATAGGATAATATACTGAATTATTAATTGCTGAACAAGTATAAGTTTACCTACTTTTGTCTTCTTATTACAAATAAACTACAAATGTTTGGGTCTATTAATAAACCTGTCTTGTGCATTTTTGAAAGATCATACTATGTAGTAACATATGTTTCTAGAAATTATAAAAAGTACTTGTAAATTTGCCAAGCCACCAAATGCTAATGTGAACAACAGTTCATAATTACTTCTTAGTTTTCACTAAAAATTAAGTTTTATAAGTGTCAAGAATTCTAATTAATATATATCATTGAAGCTGCTAAAAATTAATAAGGGAAATATCTCTGTATACAAGGAAAGTAAGGTATATGTTTTCAGTAAAGGAGATATAAGCAATGGAGATATTTTTGTTTGCTTTGTTAAGAAAATAAATTTGTCCTAAAGTAAAACTCATTCCAGAAAAAAAAAGTAATTTTTCTCTTAAAGAGAGGCTAAGAAGAGGGGAAAGCATGAGACAAATTCTAAGTGAAAAAAAGGTATAGAAGGTTTGTGGAAGAGGAACTCTGAGAAAAGAGTTTTGCACGTGGTCAAGTTAGCTAAGATTGAAGTGAATTTAATTAGGTAAATGAGTTTTAATATCAAAAGTAAGCTGGTACAAAATTAGAGTTTAATTTTCTCTCTTTCTTAAAAGGATAATTTTCTTGAATTTTTAGTGTGCTCTTGATGGAGAGATTATAAAATGTTTTTCTTTGTTTTTGAGTAAGTCTACCTAAAAGTCAGAAATTCTGTTTTGTCAAAATGATTTCCTATGTTCAAAAAGCTGAGGTCTCTCTATTAAAAGAACTACAGTTTTTCTTTTCTTTTTTTTTTTTTAACCATTTAACTCTCTATGTTTGCCTTTAACATCTTCTGTTGTCACTTTGGTTAAATGGATACCTAAGCATTGTATCACAGTGCCCTATGATCCTTTCCCCAAATTCAAATTTTAAATATACTACTTAATTTGACCTGAAAGTAACTTTGAGGGTTTCCAGCAGCCCTTGGGGGTTCTCAAAGAATTTTTCCTCTTCCATTTGTCATAAAGTGGGAGATATTAAACTAATTAGGTTTGTTTGGTCTGTTGAATTGCATGGGAATCATTGTCAAATAAATGATGATAAGTCTTGTTTATGTTGCATGGGTGAATGTTATTAATAAGTGTTTAAAAAATTATGTAACATTCCTAAAATTGTGATCTTCTGATCTGTCCTGGTTATCATTCTTAATTCTAGTTATTATCTTAAAATGTTGTATGTCACAGAAATAACCAAATTTCTTTGTTAATTGCCAACTTTAAGTCTTTTGTCAATTAGGGACAGTTATTGCTTTACTCTGATGCTTTTGCAAATATATTCCATCTTCAGAGAGATTCATGGACAGGACTTTGACTTTATTCTAGAATACAAGTTTCTGATAAACTTTCAGATCATAAAACTGAACTAGGTGAGAAGTTACAGAACTCTAACGGAGAAACTGATGACTTCATGAAACTGCTAACAAAGATTAAGATCAAGAGTTGTTTACATGGGACTGAATGAACTTATGAGGATGATTATAATTTTTACTACTTTTGTTTGAAATATTGCTGATTTTTTTAATGTTTTGTTTTTCCAGACTTAAGGAAACCTTTTTCTCTTTTCTCTTATGCTAACTGTGACTTATAGCATTTTGGTAATTGTACCTTTGTAAGCAGAACTGAAATATTTATCTTTTTATCCCTACCTGATGCCTTCAGAATTTGGAAACTCTTGATGAGTGTGTATTCTTATTTTCATGGCAATATGGTTATTTTCATAAGTTCAATAAGAATCTGTTCTCCCTAGAACAGAACACAATTGGAAATACTGGTTATATTACCAAAGCTTTGACTGGAATTTTATATTTGAGAGAAACATACATAGACTCAGATATGACCAGACAGCTTTAAGGAACAAAAGTTGACTTTATAGAACAACAAAGCCACTTGGAAACATTGGCTTGGCAACTTGCTTAAAGGGTCTCAGCAACCCTACCAGAAGAGTAAAGAAGGTCACTTCCTGGTAGGTGCAAGAACCTCAAGATGTTTTGGGGAACCTCAAGACGAGAGGAATTCACTCATATAGGCGTTGCAGATGGAGTCTGATGACAAGTCCTTGGTTTGGCTTTCCTGGCCTCAAGAGTCCTTTAAAGTTAATCTGAGATTCCATATTAAAAGTTCCAGCAAAGCAGATTTAAAAGGGCCTATATGATCAATTGCTATTCTAGCTAACTTACACAAAGAATTGGGCCAAGTTTATTGAAACTAGACTTATTTTGCAAACAAATTAGTGCTAATTTGGCTATCTTTGATAAAAATGAGGGTGATTTTAGAGAGAAAAATTATGTTTCAGTAGAAACTATAGTACACATTTGTAGATATTAGATTCTAATTCTGTTAATTGTCTTCAAAATTTCGTATTCCACCTGTAAACTGGACTGGATCTTGAATTCTTCTGGTTCCCTCAAATATCTGCTACAAATCTCCAAACTAACATTTTCAATTTTTTTCCATCCTTTTTATTTGGAATCATTGAGAACTGAAACCACTCTTTTTCCTGAAGCCCTGCAAACTGAAGCTTAACAACTTGATATAAGCTTAAGAGAGATCACCACAATAGCCCATGTTTAGACAATCTTCATGCTTGTTGCTGTATAAGGCACTCAAAAATTTTACCTGAACACCTGATGACATCACCAGAGACATTTCAAACTGCATGAATGTGGGGGATCAGAATTTGCCACCCCAAAATGTATCTCTTTGGCTTGATTATTTTTAATAACAAAAGACTCAGAAAGAAACTTTGACCTTCCTGCTAACTGTCTAAAAGAATTTAAGATAGAAGGCCTGTTTCAGGAAAAAGTGAATACTGTAGATACCTAGAGTATAATGTAAATGATGTGTGGTAGACTGGAAGGAGCCTAGCAAGGCCACTCAGATTCCACCCCTGCACTAGTTTGACTTTAACTTCCCAGATCTTTTTATTTGGTTAGCCTCTGGTCTGGGGTCACTTTTATGATTGGATCTCCAGGTCTTCACATTATAGTTGGCTTTAGACCTAAGCATCTGATTGCTCTTTAAAATAATTCTGGCTTGCTTCCACAAATGCCTCTGTAAGACTTCAATCCAAATCATGATGACTCAACATCTTTGGGCCCTCAACAGGGCTATCACTGGAACCTCCATGAACTTCCACTCTGAGACTTAATTGACCTATAACAAGTACCTGGCTGGACACCTGAGAACCTGATGGACTCTGTGGCTAATAAGGACCTAAAACCAAAATTGAGTCAAATGGCCATGACAGGACCAGGATGCAGTCACATATTCTGTTCTTGGAAAAACCAAACCACAGAATGTACTCTTAAGCTTTGACTCTGCCAAAGATCCTGATTTTACAAAAGCCCCTAATAGCTACCTGAACCTAAGCAATTAAAGGATGACCTGATCCAACCAATCAGGACTAAGCAGGCTTCTATCCCTCATTTGCATAAGTGAACCTGAGTGGGAACCTGGGTGGGAACTTTTTCTTTAAAAGATAGGCCCCTTTCTTTGTTCTCCCAGAGCATACTTTTGGTTTGCTGCTGAAGGCCACATTTCCCCAGTTTGCAAACTGTCTGAGCAATAAAGTTTACCTAACTAAATTCTTGTATTCCAGAAATCTTTGTTGACACTAGTAAGAGTAGGACTGACAAAAGCTCAGTGTCTTAGTTTTAAAGATTAGAGAAAATTTAGCGGCCACATGCAAAGATTTTAAATCTTTGTGATTGCTGCCATGCCTGAAAAAGGGACAGGAGGGTGAAAATGATGTGCTTTTGCTTATTGACATCAATAGGGTAAAATGCTGTATTTCTAAACTGTGGTCTCTCGTACAAATAGTTCCTGTAAATGATAAGATGCAGACTGAGTTAAGCAGGAGAGAGTTTCACTGCCTTTAAATTGGATTTTTATGGATTAATGGAATTCAATTTAACCGGTACTTCTTAAAAAGGCACTGTGGAAGAGACAAATACAAAATTTATGTCTCTTTCAAACTTTTGATCTTGTAGTATATCAACATGAAAGAGGTATCCATGATCCCTACTGAGTCTGTACCTATCGTCTATGAGAATTAAGGCTTCTCTCCCCATGGCAGGACCAGTCAAGAGGACTTTGGGATTCATAGTCATGGACCCATCGCAGTGAGAGTGCTGAGTTTTAACCACTAGATCACCAGGGCTGGCTTATTATTATTCACAGTAATAATCTTATTGTTTCTCCTTTGCCTCAATTCTTCCCTTGGAGAGATGTGATGAGAGCAGGATGTCATCCCACACATACCAGGTTCTGTACTGTAGCGAGAAACCTCCCCCAAAATATGAATCTGGGAGCTTGTATAAAATTTCCCTTCCTGAGTGTGAGGCATAAATTTACTTTCCCTAATGAAAACAAAGTTCCCTTGGGAAGAGAAGAAGGATCCTGAGTTGCCATCCTTTGAAATATAAATAAATGTCACCAGGGGAAAGAGAAGACAATCATCTGAGTTTACAACCTCCAGAATGTCTCCAAGTCTTTGGGTCTCATCCCCTCCTTGAAATATAAACATGTACCTCCTGAGGGGTAAATCTGTTACTATCTATACAGTTATCATCTAACTTCTATGGCTTATCTTGTAATGAGTTGCCAGTAAAATTTGCCAAGAAGGGCTTAACCGTGTGGAAACATAAGGGTAGTCACTTCCTGACACAAATCTGAAATGTGGCTTCCAACTCAAGTAGTTGTTTAAAAGAAATGTTTATAGTGTATTCTTGTCTTTTAATCACCAATTTCATTTTGAAAAGCATTTGACTATTAAGGTCAGAGTGAGAGATCCCAAAGTATTTCCATACTTTGTGATGTTTATCAATTTTTAACTCATCGTAATGTCCTCATCTATTCATTTGCAATCCCTATACCCTCTACTGCCCCCCACAGGGCTGTGAGAGGAGCTGAGGAAGGGAACCATGTATTTAGCGTACAGTGCTCCTGGAAATAGGCACATGGTTGAGATGTCATAAAGTATCCTCAATCCTCTAATAACTAAAAATTAGGGTTACTGTGTGTGGTAGATTATATTTTCCAAAACTGTCTGCAATAATATTTCCAGTTCCATGTGCTCCTCTAGAACCTTGCCACATCCTTATCAGGAGCCGGAGTCTCTGTCCCCTCCCCTGGAACCTGGGCCGGGAGGGTCTGCGTGCTTGTCTTGACTACAAGAGCATGGCGGAAGTGCCGCCCGCCATATGACTTCTGAGGCTGGGCAATAAATGGCAGTACAACTTCCACCTGGCTCTCCTCTCACTTAGGACAGGAGCCTTTGGAGCCTGGAGCCACTCTGTGAGATGTCCAGCTAGCCAGGTGCTGCTATGCTGGAGAGACCATGTGGACAGACACATAGAGACAAAGTAACATGCCTAGGGGCTTCTAGAAGCTCCAAACTCCAACTGTGTGAGTTTTCCCAGCGTACACGCCAGACATGTGAGAAGCAGGTTTTCAGAATATTCCAGCTCCTGCCGTAATCTGACTGCTGCTGCATGAGATGCCCTGAGTGAAAACCGCCTAACGGAGCCCAGCCAGCCTTCTAAACCAGGAGGGCTAATAATCAAATGATGGCTGTATTTTACACCACTCAGCTTGGCGTGGTTTGTTATGGGCAATAGATAACCCAAACATTCTTTTATTGTTCAACTAGCGAAAACACTCCACGAAAGGATGATATTAACTCCCTGCCGAAGTAACATTAGATGAGAGCTCTCAGTGTGGGGCAGAGGTGACTTGGGAACACGACATTCAATAAAGGCAAAATCTCCAGGAGGAAAGAACAAGTGTGATTGCAAACAAGAAAGCTACTTCTGTCAAAAGTAACATGCCAGATCTGAAGACAGACAGAGCAAGGAGCATGGAGTCTACAGAAAAAGAGTTGCCAACAAGGTTTTATCGGTTTTTATCCCTCATTGTTTAATAAACAAAGACGTCAATTCTGGTGAATTATAAAAACAGGAATGATTGCTGGGGCTTTTACTCTGACCTGGATTATACGTCCTTTAGGACTAACTGCTCTCCTTCTCCCTGATTCGTTTCCGTCTTCGCTTTAGATCTGCCCATAAGGAGAAACTCTGAGGACCCAACAGAGCACAGTACTGTGCTAAGCCAAGCGGCAGTTATAATTCTGTTGGTGAGTGATGTCACCTTTATACATCAATGTCTTCCGAGATTAGTTCATGTAAATCAGTCTCCTATAACCTTGTCACCTCAGAGGGAGCACATAAAAACTGAGTTCCTGGATGTGCAAATCTGACAAGTGGAAAAGGACCTTGACAGCCGCTCAAAGGCCTTGTCATTCTGGCCTCACACCAAGTTGGCATTACACATATAACACTTCAAATATCCAACTCATATCTGACCAACAAAATTGCTGTTTGTAATGATCGTTGCTGTTTAGCAACATTCCACCCAAGACCTTTCACTTTATTGAGTTAAAATATGGAATCTATAGAAACAAAAATTCTGGACTCTTAAATAGACTAAATCCTAACCTATGTTCTACAATAAATGGAATAGTCCCTAATTTATTAGTTTTTCCATATTACTGTCAACTTAGACAATAATAATAATGTTAACAACAACAATAACATTAAGTGCCTATTTAGTGCTGGGCACGTTGTTCAAGAAGCATTTTTTAAAAGGTTTTAATCAATGTTTAATGGTATCATTAGTGATTTTCACAAATGTAAACAATCATGTAATCACCACCCAATCAAAATATAGAATATTTTCATCACTTCAGAAAGTTCATTTGTGCCTTTTTCTGGTCAGTCTCCTACCCCCACTCCTAGCTTCTGGAAGCACTGAAGTGTTTTTGGTGCTTATAATTTTGCCATTCCTAGAATGGTGTATAAGTGGAACAATATAGTATATCACCTCTTAAGCCTGGCTTCCTTCATTTTGCGTAAATCTTTTGAGGTTCACTCATGTTACATGTATCAGTTGTTCATTGCTTCTTATTGCTGAATAGTATTCCATAGTAGAAATATACCACACTTTTTTTAGCCATTCACTAATTGATGGACATTTGGGTTGTTTCCAGTTTTTGGCAATAATGAATAAAGCTGCTGAAAACCCCATTTGTATATAGGTTTTTAGGTGGCATATGTCCCTATTTCTCTCGGGTAAGTATCTAGGAGTGGGATTACTGGGTGGCATGACAAAGAGTTTTAAATATAGTATGTCATTTAATCCTCGCCAGCAGTCATTTGTGGAAAGTATTATTGTTAGTTCCTCTTTAGAGATGAAAGCTAAGACTTGCAGAAGTTATGTAATTGCCTAAAATTACATGGCCAGTGGGGAGAAACCCAGGCTTGTTTGACTGCAGAGACTGAGATCTTAGCTGTTACTTCTGTCGCTGCTCCCAATGTGTTCCCAGCTAATGCCTAACCACTTTGGAAATTAAAGTAAAAAATGTGACCTCATCACCCCTGTGATCAAGTATGATAAAGACTTGATTTCAGATAGAGAAATGAAAGGATTAGAGAGTACAACATGAAGTCTTTATAGAATCGATTTGAAGGAAATTGGAATGAGTCACAAAATGGCAAATACATGAAGATGACAATGAGAGTCAATTCAAAACTCAATTCAAGGATGAGTCATCATCTTTATCTTTTGATCCAGTTCAAACAGTATAGGATTGCACTGGCTCCAGCATTGAAATAGAGCTCTGATGGATGTTTTCTCATAAGGCTCCTCTGCTGTTAATGCATACTAAATACCATGTTAGCACTAAAGCAAGCAGGAACAACATCTCCCTTCAAACACATACTTACATTTGGGAACTTCTAACGTTCTTTTGTCACAATAACAATAGTAATAAATTTACTGTATGAATAGTTAACATCTTTAACAGTTGTGTTTTATATTCAAATATATATTGCTTGGATTCCAAAGTGATATTCATAATATGAGCAAGAGAGAAATTGTTGAGATTAACCTCTAAAAATGTATTGTGGAGATTGTGGAGCTCTTCTGTAGAATCGGAAATAATGGGAAATTGACAGTGAAATATAAAAGTAGATCATGAATAGTTAATACCCAATTCTTCTATGATGAAGGAATGAAAATAACAACTAAGTAGTCACCAGTGACAATTTAAGACAAATATGTCATCCCTCAATGCCTAGCACAAAGTCTTGCCTTTATTAGAAGCTGAATAAATATTTGCTGGGTTGAATTTAATCTTTCCGTGACGAATGTTCATAGGAATGGTGAGATAATAGTGGCAAGCACTCTCTATAAAGTCTGGGTTTAGCATTAATAAAGGCAATGTATTTTTGTCTTACCAACAAAAACTGAAAGGGAATGCAAATGTTATTATTAATATGGTAACCAGCTTTCCCAAAGAAGACCAGGTTGAATGGGATTGTTGACAGTGGTGACTGACACTTGACTCGCCTAGTGTCATTTGAGTACTAGTGTATCCTTTTCTCTTAGAATTTAGGTACCAAGGAAAACTCTCATCAAGTCCTTCTGATGATCACACACTAGGAGACTCTCGCAGAACAAAAACAAATGCAAGGGACCCAGCATCTGGAATTGTCCGCCTTGTGAGGCAGAGCTCGCCCCCCAATCTAGAAGCTTAAATCAACAGAAACTCTCTGCCCACCGTTGCAGCCAGCACCAGGGTGTAGGCTCTGTTAATCAGATGCACTGGCTCCTGTTTTAATGGGAACCCACTGACTTGAAGAAGGAAGAACTCTAAGAAATCTACTCTGGTAAGTCTGGGAGCAGAGGAGACAGGACATCTAGCTTCCAGAAGCTGCAGAGGCCACAGTTCCAAAGGCAGCTTTTGGCCTCCGCTGCCTGCATTATTAGCAGCTTATGCTCCAGTGTCTATGCCCATTGTTGGTAGCAGCGGGGTCCTCATGGGACTAATTCTGTGGTGTGATGTTGGGTAGTGTTGAATGATGCCTACCCTTTTTTTTTTTAAGTGAGGAAGACTGTCCCTGAGCTAATATCCATGCTGATCTTCCTCTATTTTGTATGTGGGGCGCTATCACAGCATGGCTTGATGAGTGGTATATAGGTTCACACCCGGGATCCAAATCCACAAACCCCAGGCCACTGAAGCAGAGCACATGAACTTAAATACTACGCCACTGGGCTGGCCCTGGATGCTTAACTTTTTGATCTGGAATGAAGAGCCTATCTGATATGTGCCCATTTTTATAAAGTAGCTGCAAATAGCCAAAAGACATGAAATATTCTTGAAGAGTAAAGTAAATTGGGGCATATGTTTAGCTCCAGAGGAAAATAGGAAAACTACATAACGGTCTGGGGCTCCAAATCAGTGAAAAGAAAACAGAAAGAATTTATTAATTGTGCAAAAGAGTGGTTCCCCTGGTAATTGTAGAATAAGGGTCCTGCATAGGTGGTGTTCATAAAAGTAAGTATTTTAGGCAGCCAGGCTTGACTGTGGTGTCACGTTAGGTCAGACGCGTAAACCAGTGGATAACAGTAAGAGTCAATTTCAAAATTTTAATTCTGTGGGTAATATGAACTGTTTAATTTTTTTTTAAAGAAATTACATTAAAATAAGCTTCCCAAGGAAATGCAGTGGTTGCCTCCCCAGCATTCATTCTCTCTCTCCTTTCTAATGGGACCCAGTGCTTCCCAGCCTTGTGGATCAGTTGGAATTGATCTCACAGCGGCTCTAGGGACGTGCCCTAGTCATGGTGGTTGGGATAGGATTCTGACTCAAATTGTGTCAAAGGGATAGAAAGGTGATGTTTGATGAGTAGCACCTGGAAAAGAGAATCATTCTCTCTCATGAATGCTAGAAAAAGATGCTCCTTTCTTCCACTGGTTGTGAGTGAGGAGGAAGTTAGCTCCAGTTGATGCCTGTGGCTCGGTGCTATCATGAAGAATGACAGCTGTAGTGAAATTCTGCCACTGGGGAAAGCAGAGTAGAGAGACAGAGAGAAAGTGGGCCCTGTGGCATCATTAAACTCTGGACCAAGTTTTGCCCAAATGTCCATTCAGGTCCTCCGGAAAGCAGACATGGAGATGGAATTACCAGTGCCCGAGATTTGTTGGGGGTAAGTCCAGTGAAAGATGAAGGTGGAAGAAGCGTATTGGGGAGTGAAAGTCTTTAGCCCTGGATGCAGGGGCTGAGCCAAGGGGGAGGATTGGGCAGGAGAGCCTCGACTCTGATGCAGATTTTGCAGTCTCGGCTGACCCAACAGGGAGCTTCAGAGCAAAGGTTGCTTGTTGGAAGAGTCTCACATTGGGCAGAAACTCAGCCCCTGGTACTCCTGCTGTGCTATGGACCAGGGCTGTCCGGAAAGAATGTGGTCTCAGCTCAAGGCTGTGGAGGACCCCGAACGTCCAGTAACTGGTGGCGGTCGGTTACCTGCTCCCTCACAGTTGGACAGTTTGTTCTTTTTGGAGGAAGATCCAAGTGGTGCACGTCCTCTATCTCTGGACTTCTTAAATTGCTTGAACCGCTAAATCCCTTTCTTCTTCTTGCTGTTATTATTATTATTAAAACAGTTGGACTTCAGTTTCTGTTACTTGTGACCAAAGGAATTCCAACTAGTATGTGAAATAAATATTTTTAGATTTAAGAAGTCAACACACTTAAGGAGCAAGGTAATTTATATTAGCTCTCTTTTTTTTTTTTTTTTTTTTGAGGAAGATAGCCCTGAGCTCACTACTGCCAATCCTCCTCTTTTTGCTGAGGAAGACTGGCCCTGAGCTAACATCCATGCCCATCTTCCTCTACTTTATATGTGGGACGCCTACCACAGCATGGCTTTTGCCAAGCGGTGCCATGTCCGCACCGGGATCAGAACCAGCGAACCCTCCTTGGCCGAGAAGCGGAACATGCAAACATAACCGCTGCACCATTGGGCCAGCCCCCAATTTATATTATCTCTTATCTTCAAAAACAAATATATGAACAAACTCAGCATCTGTGACAGAACTGGCACGTAGTTGGTACATAATAAATGGGAGCTACTAGGATTGATCTCCATTGCTGCCATGTTGTTCTTCAGTGTTTAATAATGGTAACTGAGTTTTTAGGCCCAAAAGGTGCTTTTTTTACACAGAAGGTAATATTTATAGTTCCTTGTGTTTGTGTTAATATTCCATTTATAAAAGGTATAAATTTTATAACCTAGTTTTATGTTTTTACTTTTAACCTATAAATCTTATTACTATTTGCAAATAAAATTGTTACAATTTTAAACACTTAACTTTATTTGCTACCTAATTAATGCACAATTAACTTATAAATTTGATGGATTAAATCTCTTAAATGTTAACACTGTTTAGAAACTGTATTAACTAGATTTTCTTAGACATTTCAAACTATCATTGCCAATTTGATAAACTGATTCTCTCAAATATTTCAAACACGTAATAAGGCAAACTGACAAATCTAACATGCAAGATAGTTGTGATCTTTGTAAAACTCTCGTGAATTTAATAAATCAGATTTATAAATTTACTAAAGCAGACTCTCTTATCCGTTTCAAACATCTTAAAACAGATAAAGCCTATACAAAGCAGGACAATAACTATGAAACAGCTTACACAAAAGGATCATCTCTATTTGAATTTCTACCTTCCTGGAACGGCACACTCAGTTACCCTACTGAAGGGAGCAGACTGCCATCAAGAGCCTGCTGTGTGCGACAGAGAAAGACAAACACTGTATGATCTCATTTATATGTGGAATCTAAAAGAATGCCAAACTCATAGACACTGAGAACAGAGGGGTGGTTCCCAGGGGCTGGGAGGTCAGGAAATGAGGTGATGAGCTGGTCAAAGGGGACAGGCCCTCAGTTACAAGACAAATAAGTTCTGGGGATCTAACATACAGCATGGTGACTATGGCGAATAGCACTGTATTGTAGACTTGAAATTTGCAACGAGAATAGATCCTCGCATTCTCACCAAAAAGAGAAAAAACATAACTACATGAGGTGATGGATGTGTTAATTACCCTGATGGTGGGGATCATTCCACAAAATATATGTATATTGAATTATCACATTGTACACTTTAAATGCACATGATTTTATTTGTCAATTATAAAGCTGGAGAAAAAGAGAGAGAGCCTGCTGTGCTTGCTTGGGTAAAGGTTAGGACCATGAGAAGGTTACTGGTCCAGGTCAGGATAAGGAATGTGGCTTGGGAACAGCATCCAGGTACCACTTCAATGATGGTGCTGCCTTAGCCATGGGGTCACGCCTTCTGTGTGTCTTCTCACAGTCAGGTTTTAGCGGCTTCATCCCCAGCAGACTCCAAGCTTGCAGTTTTCAACTGGGATCAAATTTAGTTTTCCAGTCCAATGGATCATGTGTGTCATTTGTGTTCCTTTCAAGTTTATCCTTACCTAAATTTTCAACTTTTTATTGATTTCCATAGACAGAACTCTGAATCGCCTACCAAAATTGCCAATCTCTTTGCTGTCTGATTAGACGTAAATTCAGCATTCTCTTTATATTTTATTTTTTTATTTGTCTCAGATATCTGTCTTCCAAAGTAACTTACTGAGAAAGGAAACATCTTCTCTACCTTAAGGAATTATCTTTCTATCGAGACAGCTAAGACATCTACATAAATCACCTATAAAAAAGGGCAAAAAAAGAAGACTGCTATACAAGCATTTTAAGCACATTTCTAAAAGATTACTGTGATTGACAGAATTCCAAGATGGCTCCTATGAGCTGTGCCCACTGGTGTTACTCATATTATGATGTTACCTTGCATGGCAAAAATGGATTTCCCAGATGTAACTAGGGTTGATAATCAGTTGACGTTGAGATAGGCAGGTTACCCAGCTGGACTCCCGTCATCACACAGCCCTTTAAAAGTGGGGAGTTTTCTCTGGCTGGTGGCCAAAGGAGGAGTCGGGGAGATTGGAAGCCTGAGAGGAAGTGAATGTGAAGGAAGCTGTTGTCAAGATGGAGGGAACCTCAGAGCAAGGACCTGAGAGGGCCTCTAGGAACTGATGCTGTCCCTAAGTGAAGCCACCAAGGAAGGGGGGACCTTAGCCCTGTCACCACAAAGAACTGAATTCTGCCAACAATCTGAATGCATTTGGAAGCAATTCTTCCCCAGAGGCCCCCAATAAGAGCCCCATCAGACTGACACTTTGATTCAGGCTTTGAACCTACGCAGAGAACTCCGTCGAACCTGTCCAGTCTTCTGACCTGTGGAGCTGTGAGCTAAGCAGTGGATGGGGTTTTAAGTCACATGTTCGTGGTAATTAGTTAAGCGGCCGGAGAAGACAAATACAATAAAATTTCTCCTCAAATCCGAAGACTCAATTTGTTAATCTTTGAATTAATATATACTGATTATATATGTTATATGTATGTAAATAGGCACGTATATATACATGAAATATATATGAAGGCATCTCTAAGGTAGGGAGATCTTGGGATATAAGATCTGGTGATTGATGAGACTTCCTTGGCGGAACTAGGGACTGAGACTGACGATCTAAGTCTTCGTGGGGTTAGGGAGGGCTTAGGAATATAGCTTAAAAGGTCTATTTGGAGAAATTTTAAAGGCCCGCAGGGTTTTCCTCTATTGGCCTTGCCAGAAACATCTATGCCCTCTTCTTCTGGCATAAAGCATTGAAACGAAATGTCTTCCAGGTTGGATAACATACTGTGCCATTTATCAGTGAGCAACGTTTTAGCTCGGATTGTTTATCCAATTGGCAAGTTACCTTGCAAGACTCTGGGGAGTGGAGTTCAGAGCAGGTAAATGCTGTAGGGAAGGACAGGGTGAGAGAGTGGAGAGATGAAAGGGGGCTTTCCGGAAGGCAGACACAGGTGCGGGCCACAGTGAGCAGCCTTGGAACCACACCAAGGGAGGGGGCACAGTAGCAAGAGTGGGAGTCAGTGCAGGAGACTCGATGGAGGAGGACCGGCGTGTGTGACTGCATTAGATTTCTGTCCGGAGCATGAGCGCAAACCCCGCGTACCTTTTACTTCCCTGTGGAAGCCCTGAGTACAAAGGAATGGAAAGAAAGTTATAAACAGCCACTTTTATGTTGTGTACACTTTCTCCCCTGCACCCTTTCTGGGAGGTAGTAACGACCTGATCGTACGATGCCTTTAACTCACAGAGCACTTCCACGTGCTCAAAGCACAGCCTGTACAAGAATCTTTCATTTCCTGACGGGCCATGAGGATGAAGTTTATAGTCTTTTTATTGCTGGTATTTTGACATTTTTATATACCTTTCCCCACATAGCATAGAACATGTTACCCCCATAATTGTTTTTATATACTGCTTGTCTTAAAGATTGTTTCAAACCTTCTTGCTCCTAAATCATTTTTACTTTTAGACAGTCGGAACGTGGACTAGGTGGTTTTTAAAAAAGCACCAGAGTGTTCAAGTTGAAGGTATTGTTTTTCACTGCTTTATTATATTTTCACCCACCTAAAATGATACCAATGGTTTTTTAAAGAATGAGATAAAAGATATTTTGAGTTTTTATCTTATTCAAGCCCGGTTGTTATTTACGTATAAATATATTATAAATATATATATTTAAATATACATTAAGGCTTCTAGATTAGCTTAGCAGATACATAATTTTGAGGTAACTTCCTGGTATGCTGCTTTTGCATTAGCTAGTTTTTTTTTAGAATTTAGATTGGACCATATGTCTAATGATCTCATCACTGGGTTTGTTTGTTTGTTTGTTTGTTTTTTGGCTAGGAAGATTGAACCTGAGCTAACATCTGTGCCATTCTTCCTCTATTTTATATGTGGGATGCCGCCACAGCATGGCTTGATGAGCAGTGTGTAGGTCCGCACCTGGGATCCAAACCCTCAAAACCCAGGGCTGCCGAAGCAGAACATGCGAACTTAGCCCCTGTGCCCCAGGGCCGGCTCCTTATCCTTGGTATTTTTATAAGTGATAATAACAGTTAATATTTGTGAAATGTCCTTAGTGCACCAAGAGTTTTATATAATCTATAACATGACAAATTTCTACTCACAATCTTATTTAAAAACGTATTATTCTATACCCTATCATTTTCTAATGATGAGAAAATAACCTAATTTTGTAAAATATTTTATCCCCAACTTTTTACTGTAGTCATCCATTAAGGTTTTATTTCATAATTTTTAAAATCAAAGGTCCCATTGATCTTTATTTTAATACACTTTTGTTAAAAAAAAAAAAAAAACCCTAACTCAGAGTAACGGCTATAAACTTGCACTTCCCATAACAGGACTTTAGGTCCCTCCTTAAGCATCAGGCTCTCAGGGTGTTGGACCTCAGGGTGCAGACCCCTAATTTCTCGCATCCGAAGTCGCTGGCTTCCTGGGCTCCAACTGTGGACGGGAGGAAGGAATGTAAACCAATAGCCTTCTGACTGTGTATTTATTATCTTGTCAATGATCACGTACACAATTTTCTTATACACAAATGCCTACTCTGAAAGACGATATGTAAACACTTTCATGCACGGGACACGCCAAATTCTCTAAGAATGTGGAGGAAGAGGGTTTGGGTGAGGAGGACGGAGCAGAGTCGTTGCCGCAGACAGAGCGTGGGGCTCATCCCGCCTCTGACCTTCCTTAGAGACCCTGTGGACATATTATTGCTCAACATTTCTGGACTTCAGTCTCCTCATCTGTGATAACAATAATAATAAACAACAACAATAACAATTTTATTACTTACAGGGAAGTTTAGAATTAAAGCTTCTGATGCATACAAATCGATCAACAAATATTATTTTATTTTCTCTTAATTGGTTGTCTGTAACGTCTCTAAAATAAAAATCAATAGTAAACATAAAAAGACTCCCAGGCCGAAACAGGTCTATTGGTCTGCTCAGGCCGCCACAACAGAATACCATACGCTGGGTGGCTTCGACAATAGAAATTTACTTTCTCATAGTTCTGGAGGCTGGAAATCTGAGGTCAGGGTGCCAGCATGCTTGGTTTCTGGTTAGGACTCTTTCCTGGCTGCCCTCTTGCTGTGTCTTCATGTGGCGCAGAGTGAGCAGCACACAAGCTCTCTGGCGTCTCATCTTATAAGGGCACTGATCCCATCAGACCAAGGCCCCACCCTCATGACCTCTTCTGCCTCCCAAAGGGCCCATCTCCATTTCTATTGCATTGGGGGATAGAGCTTCAGCTTACAAATTCGGGGAGAAACAAACATCAGCCCCTAACAACAGGTTTTGATCCACATATCAAGTAAGGTGACAACATGAATGGAGAGAAAGGAGCATATTTGGAAGTTATTCCAAAGGAAATTTTGAGATGACTTGTTGATTAGCCATAGTACATTGATATGTTCTAAACCAAGAATTAAAACACAGTTTCTGACCTATGGTATATATTTCAACAAGAAATGACCTAGGCTGCAAATACTGAACAACTCATCTGATGAGATCTTTTTTTTTTTTTCTTGCTCAGGAAGATTAGCCCTGAGCTAACATCATTCTCAATCTCCCTCTTTGTTTTTTTGCATGTGAGCTGCTACCACAGCATGGCCACTGACAGACGAGTGGTATAGGTCCACACCTGGGAACCAAACCCAGGCTGCTGAAGTGGAGGTCACTGAACTCAACCATTAGGCCACTGGGGCTGGCCCTCATCTGATGAGATCTTACTGAAGACATTGGATTATTTTACATACCAATGGGTTCCAGGTTTCCGATTCCAGGTTTGATCTGGTGACTCAGTTACACCCCGAGAGATGCAAGTTCTTTCCCTCCTTTCACTTCATCATCCTCAGCAGACTCACTTCTATCCTCAACTTGCCCCCTCAAGGTCATGTGATTGCCACCACAGTCTGGGCATAACGTCCCAACACTAGCATTTTAAGCAAGAAGAAATGGGTGGAGAAGCAAAAGGCTTTTGCCTCTTTTATACCACCGGGAATAAAAGCTTTTCCAGAAGCCTCTTTTTGGCTCATTAGCAAGATCTGGGTCATGTGTTTATTTACCCCTAGCTGAAAGGGAATCTGGGAAATCAGATAATCTCACTTTTTCAGCCTCTATCGTGGAAGGTAGGGGAGGGAACATAGGGGCTGAGAATAACTGTTGCGTTAGTTAAATAGTAATGTTACCACTGCATGGGAACAGGACGGACATAGAGACACTTTTGGAAACTACTGGACCTCTGATCTACCACATGAGGCTACAGTGAGGGATTTACTGAAATGCCTAAAGTTTTAGGCATTATGTGGCAGCGTTTACAGAAATCATAATGCTGCTGGGAGAGTCGGGCCAGGAGTTGTAAATACTGCTCTGTCTTCTAGGCCTGTTGTAGGAATAGTGGGACAATGATATCTTTGAGGTGGCTGAGAACCTTTTATGGAATTAGGGCTGGAAGGCATCCCTGAGAGCCTCTGTTCTAGTCTGGGGTCCTCTCTCACTCCCGCATTTACAGAGCTGCTCAACAGATATTCCTATACATTCCTAATCATTACCATCACAAGAAGTTCTGGAATATTCTCTTGGAAAAATAACCTACTGAAAAACACAACGACAGTTATGTGTTAAATTGTATGGCATCTCAAAAGATCTCAGAACCACATTTTTATTCATTTTCTGATTACCGTTATATAAAAAAACATGATTGTATAAATCTCTTTCACTAAACATTAGAAGAAAAAAAAGTCCCCCCTTTGGAGCTCTAATACTGGCTGGTTATGATTAAAGAAATTACAGGTCAGCTTCCTGGGACTAATGACACCTGTGGAACCGAGTCAGCATGTCAAGGAAAACAATGAGAGATTGGATTTGTGGCTTTTGCATGTCGTGACACTTTTGCATCCCATTGCTTATAATAATACTACCTGTGCCGTTATTTAGCTCTTTGCATTTGTAAGTCCAGAAGCACTCTACTAACATTAGCTTAATTGCTATGAGAGCCCTGAATTGAGAGGCTATTTTATTTAAGTGGAAGCCATGGGTCCTCCTCCCTTTAATTCTGAAAGAAGCTCCAGTTTTCTAAGTGACGTTTGAGTGACAGGAAGGAAAGACGCCGTCGTATCTCAGTCCTCCACCTGTCTCTGCCCTGAACCTAGTGCTGTTCTGTGATGCCTGGAAGCGGTTGTCGTTGCTGGACAGAATTTTCTGTACATGGGCCGTTGTGTACTCTCACCGCGAAAACACGGTGCCCTAACATCAACACACAAGAGCAGTGCCTGTCGGTCCCTCACGTCTAGGAAAGTATCACTCCTTACAAAACGCGGTGAGCTAGCCTCGGTTAGGAGGCATCTTTAGGAAGTTTAAGAGTGGCGGATGCCAGCCTCACAAACATGACGGCAGCAATCAGCCTAACACGGAGGGGGAGGTGTTTTCATGTTTTAACCCTGTCTCCTGAAACGAGTTAGAGAAGACAAGAAGCCCTACAGTCTCATCTGAATGTGCAGAAACAGAATGTTTGGGAACAACCAAATGGGTTCTCCTCTCCACTTGTGTTAGTCTATCACCAACCACAGAATGGGGTCAGAACTCCACCTCTAGAGCGCTGGTTCCCAATCTTTACCCTACATGCAGATACCCAGGGCTTGTTAAAACACTGGGTCCTGTTCCCAGAGTTTTGCTTCAGGAGGTCTAGGGTGGGGCCTGAGAATTTTCATTGCTAACAAGTTCCTCCTGCTGGTGTCGATGCTGCTGGTCCAGGGCACACATTTTGAGAACCACCATCCTAAAGAAATGATATGAAATTCTGCGTCTACCCATATCACTCTTTTCTGGTTGAATCTCGGTTTCTAAAGTTTAATACGATTTGGATTGCTTTTTCAGATGACAGTGGGTCTAAATTATTCCAACGCTTTAACCGTGAGTCCGCACTGGCCGTGGCATTGGCCGCGCTGAAATGTGATCGTTGTATTTGTGCCCTTTAGGAAAGCCAGCCAAGCCAAGGCACCATGGCTTGATTCCAGAAAGGCTGCAGGTGTGCAGCACACATGTGTACCTTGTTAGGCAATGACAGGCATGTCATGGAAATGCCCTCCTTGGCTATAGATAAGAAAACACACTTCCCGCTCAGTGGCGGGATTTTTCATACATCTTTGTTTGGAATTTGCAGGAGAAGTGGCAGGCTCCTGGAGAGTGTTGCTGTCTTCGAGCTCTCAATGGTCCAGCAAATTATATCTTTCCACAGGTTAGATTGACTTGACTTGAGGCGGGCTGCATTTCCACGAGCAGAACAGTGACTTCCCGGGGCACAGACACCTTCCACACGCATACTGCCGTTCCTTTATGAGAGGGGCCTGATTTCCTGGCGAGTGTCTGTGTGCATGTGTGTTTAAGGAAAACCTGCAACACCTTAATTGCAGGTTTCTTAAGAGCACTGTATGAAAACACTCAGGGCTTGCAAGCATTTATGTAATCTGGATCCTTAGAGTATCTCTTACGCGGCTTTTTGATCTTTGAGGGTTTTTCCCCCCCCTCATTTACTCTGCTTAACTGAGATGAAATTCATTTTCCATCTGTGCCACAAGTTTCCTGTTAAAGTGTCTAAAAGTTTCTGGCTGGGAAAAGCATGATGAGTGCTAGGTTTCTGACTAAATTGATGTTCTGTGATCTGCCCCTCTCCCTTTCATGTCTGTGGTGCTCCGTGGAGGGGAACGCTCAGTCTCTGCAAGTGAGAAGAGGTTCACTCGATGCTGTGGAGATAAAATCCGTGGGCTTATCATTTAGGAGTCAGTGAGTGATCAACTCCAAGCCCTTACCTACGAGGGCATAATTAATCCGCTCCTAGTTCCGTACTTCACAGCCCAGCTCCTCTCCCAGAGGGCCTCTCTGGTGTGGTTGGAAGGAGGGCAGGGGTGTCTGCCATAACATCAAACTCAGAGGGCTACAGATGCCTCCCTCAAGCATAAGTCATTTTCCTTAATAACCAAGTAAGATTCTGCCATCATCAGGCACAGGCACTGACACAATAGGTGCCTTTAAGTGACCTATGAAGAAATGAATATCATCCCTAAACATAGCTAAGTGCTTCTTGAACCTAAGAACACACTCACTCTATTACACCTCATGGGTTAATGAGTGCCCTGAATTTACCTCCTGCCTTGGAAAATATTTCCTTTTTTTTTTTTGGCCTTAAAGTTTTCTTTTTCAGAGGATTGCAGAGAGAAAGGAGAGCCTATTTCTAATATACTGGGAGTCGTTCAAAACAAAGAAAGTCAATGCATATATTAGTTACCTTTTGCTGTCTAACAAATTACCCCAAAGTTTAGCAGCTTAAAACAACTAATATTTTTATCTCACAGGGTTTCCGAGGTTGGGAATCTAAGAGCTTTTTAGTTGGATGGTTTGGCTCAGGGTCTCTCACCAGGCTGTAGTCAAGATGTTCTAGGGCTGCAGTCATCCGAAGGCTTGACTGGGGCTTGAGGGTCTGTTTCCAAGATGGCACATTCACAGGCCATGGCAAGATTCCACAGTTCCACAGCACATGAGCTTCTCTGTAGGGAACTTGAATGTCCTCACAGGCCAGCTAGCCTCCTCCAGAGCAAGCAGTCCACAAGGGCGTAAGTGAGTGAGGAGAAAGCCATAGTGCCTTTTATGATCTCAACTTCTAGACTCCAAAGTCTCACACCACTAGCTCCACCGATTTTACTTTCTAGAAGCAAGTCAGAAATTCCAGCCCACATTCAAGGAGGGAGGAATTAGGCTCTACCTCTTAAAGGGAAGAGTAGTAAAAAATTTGTCTACATATTTTAAAACCACTACAGGAATGAACAATAGAATTAGAAGATAGAAGTATTTTTTAGTACACTTAGTGCCTGGTAAAATTAAGTAGCAAGACTTATAGGACCTCAGTACTTTCTACAGACACTGAAGTTGTCCCACTGGAGGGTGACATGACATTTTGGAGTTGGAAGTGGCTTGTTAGCACACACATGTCGTTCACAGGTGTTAAAGCACATCTAGACTACGTGTCTACTGGATGTTTGAATTCCTTCTACCAGCCTCTGCTCGGACACAGGGAAAGGGAACTGTCTGCTTCCTGAGGCAGCCCAGTGTATTTGAAGAGAACTTCATTGCATTTATTCACCTACTCATTCAACCTACACAAAGCACCTACAACGTGTCAAATGATCTTAAGCCTTTGGTATACAAAGATGAATAAGACGGTCTCTATCTCAGAGAGAGTAAAATCTAATGGGGGAGAAAGTATGTAAAAAACTAACTAACCAACTAGCGTGAGAGGGTTATTGTACGTATTTCATGGAGAAGGAGCTATGGGGTCATGGCAGGGGGAGGTGGGCACACTTCCCTGGGTAGTGGGGGGTGGGACAGGGTGGGAGAAGGACTGGAGGAAGTTTGACAGAATAAATAACCTTTGAGCTAAGCCTTGAAAGATGAGGACCAGTGCTCTGGGGAAAGGAGGGGTAAAGAGATTCTAGACAGAATCACGGCATGTGCAATGCATAGAAGTAGGAAGCTACGTGGATCCATCCAAGAAAGACCAAGCCCTGTGCTCTGGGTGGAGCAAGAATGGAGGAATGAAGTGTGGGGCTGGAAAGGCATTTTGTGGCCAGTTGTTACAGGTCTTATACATTATGCTGTGGAGTTTGCACTTTATTACCAGTAGTCTTCAAGGGGGACAATACTCTACTCTAATGAGTGGTCTACTGTACTAAAGAAAGAAAAATGTTCTGAACTGAATGTTTATGTTCCCCTCAAATTCATATATTTTAAACCCTACCCCAAAGTGATGGCATTAGGAGATGGGGACTTTGGGAGGTAATCAGGATCAGACAAGGTCGTAAAGGTGGAGCCCTCATGAATGGGAATAGTGCCCTTATAAAAGCCATGAATGACCTTGCTTCTGCTCTCTTTGTGCCATGTGAGGATATAATGAGAAATCAGCAGTTGGCAGCCTGGAAGAAGGTCCTTACCAAGAACCCGACCATGCTGAACCCTGATCTCAGACTTCCAGCCTCTGGAGCTGGAAGAAATAAATGTTTGCTGCTTATTCTAGTCAGTCTGTGGTGTTTTGTTATAGTAGCCCAGACAGACTTGGATAAAAATGTCAGAAATTCTGTTGATGCTTATTTATTTCAACAAATAAGAAAGAAATTTAGCCTTGGTAATTAAAAAAAAATTGTATGACTTGAGAGAAAGTATATTAAGCAAAAATATTTCTCGTATAGTACAGATGTTTCTGAGAGAAAATGTACAGAACTCCATGCCTGAGTAGTTATAGAGATGATGACTCTGAGATTCCAAGTTTGAGTGGCAAGGAGATGGCAGAACTACCTCCTGCAAACTATTGAGTAGTCTGTACACTACACAAAGACACCCAGCAAAGGGGATGTGAAGGCAAAAGTCTTTCCTGAGCTCCACTGTCCACTCTGGTATAGGGCTGAACCAGCCTGGGGAAAGGGGCCTTTTTGTAATTCACCCAAGACCCAGTGTGTGCCAGTAAGGGCTCTGGCACTGGTTCCATTCACTGGGACAGAGATTGAGGAGGAGTAGATTAGGGGTGCAGGGAGAAGCTTGAGTTTGATTCTAGGCATGTTGTCTTTGGATTTGTAAGGGACAATCAGCTGCGATGCCCAGTGGACACCTAAAAATATGGATCTAGAGCTCAGGGGAGAGATGGTGGGGAGAAGGGAGGACTTGGGAAATAATTAGAGAATAGGTTATAATTGAAGCCTTGGCATGGGTAAGACCATGGGTAGGCGTGTAGCTTGAGAATAGGCAAGGATAACCTAATTGAAGGGGCAAGTAGAGGGAGAAGAGCCAGTGAAGTGACAAGAAATAGTCAGAGAGGCAGAGAGAAAGCTAGGGAGGGGGGAATATAGGAGCTGTGGGAGGAGAGAAAGTCAAGAAGAGAATGGCCAAGGGAGAAAGATGAAGTAAATGAGAAGAAAAAATTCTCGATTGGATTTGGAGTTAGGAAATTGTTAATTCCTTTAGAAAGAGTTATTTCTCTGGAGCCACGAGTGCAGATACTTGATTAAATAATTGAAGAGTGAAACGGAAGTGGCGAAATCAAAATTGGAAATGTAAGATATATACATTATTAAGAATGTTTACAGAAGAGAGGAAGGATAGAGATTATGGCCGTACGGACCCTTTCAATACCCCTTGGAATTTCACTGAATGAGTGTCCATTTCCTCTTAGCTTGATGTGTGAGATGTATGTCTCTCCTTCCGTGGGAATCAGGCCTCCATCCTTCTAGCTGACTTTCCTTTCTCAGTGGCTTCACTGCTTTTCTTGATTCCAGAATTGAAGCACTTTTCCAGATGTGCACACAACATGATTTTGTGCCAAGGTTGAAGAATATTTGCCACTTTGCTTCTAATGTGCATTGTAATGATAACCAGAGCTTATTTTCCTTTCTGACTTTAGCAAGCATTGGTCCCATGACTTTGGGATACTTTATAATGCAACTTCCTCCCTCTCCAGAATTTGCATACACGTACGTTGCACATAGGAGACACTGATTATTCACTATTTGGACAGATCATGTCAGAGTCTATAATTTTATAGGTAATTTTTGTTCTCTTTTTTCTTAAAAGTATTTCCTCTTGAGTTGGCCATCCTGAAGCTCAAATGTCACATAACGTACCACACAGAGTTGACTGTTTCCTTTCGAATACCATTAAACTGCCCTAAGACCATCTAATGTCTTTATACCTGCAGGTATTCTTTTTTTTGTATTCCCTCTTCCTGAGCATTTATAAAATATGCTAAATGGATTTTTCTTGGAGGCCCTGCTGCTTATGCTTCTTTATCCAGAGAAGCACTCATTTGCCCCTAAACTTTGATTTCTGTCTCAAAATGTGTGTTTCTTAACAAAACAGTCCCCTTCATGGGTTCCCACTCCACCTCAGGCTGCATTATTTTAAGCCGTCTTGGAAATAAAAACTTGCTGAAGGTTTTAAAATATGGAAATAAAGTGAGTTCCCTAGCATCTCATATTTTCATGCCTAATATCTCAGAGCAATCTGGTGGCTCCATCAGGAATAATTTCCTCTGACGGAAGCTGTATTGCTTTATTTGCGATATGTGCCGAAACGTTTAGCGAGCCTACAGTTTATGGTACTATAATTTTGCTCCGTTTTCCAAGGTCTGCCTGCCAGGGTCCTCATCAACAATGGCAGGGTGCCCGTTTTGATCAATATGTACACATTCCAGCTATAAATTCCCTCAAAATGCTTGGGCGGATGCCCATGATTTATTTATTTCTGTTTGCCAATTAGGTCTAGGGAGTCATGCTAATAATAGACTCCCTGGAGAAAGACAGAAAGAAACCTTGGAGGAAAGGAGCTGAACTAAAAAAGAGAAGCCTTTCTGTTCTCTAAATTTAGAATGAATCCATCACTATTTTTGTTTTACCTCAATTAATGTTCTCCCTCTGAATTCATCTAGTCTCCAAAGAAATGTTAGAGCCTGGAGAATTCCTCCATTACCCTGATCTTTAAAAGTTCTCGTGAAATGTATAGTCCGTGTGATCTGGGATTCTGAGTATATTGGTAGCTCATTATTATGATGGCGCTCGTGGGCGTCAGGAACGATAATGTCTGTATTTAATGATATTTGTGGCTTGCCCCTGGCTTGCAATTACCTGCAAAATGTAGTGCCAGGATTGAAAGTGTGATTGCAGCAGCCCATTTTAAGAGGTATCCTACTGGCTCCTTGATGATAATTTGACCTAAAGCATGTTTGTGGGGGGGTGTGGGGGGTGTGGTGCACTGCCATTTCCTTGTTCCTCCTGAGCAGTAAGAGGAAACTTCCTGGGGAATCGAACAATTCAAATAATAAATTTCTTCAGTATTGGCGTTGCTCAGCCACCTGAATATTCTTGATAAAACAGCAATTGGTCGTCCTCAACCTACCCCATAGGCAAGAGATGCGCAGGATGTGGAGAACGAACATGCTGTGTGTGCGTGGCCATGGCAGCAGAAGGCTGTGATGAAGCTGTCTCGTCTCAGGAGAGCTTTATTGTCCAGGGGCTCAGACTCTTTCAGGAGCTGCTGAGGATTTATTCGTTTTGTATTCTTTTGTCTACAGGGAGTGAGGCAGCGGCTGTTACCTTTTCATACTCTCAGAAAAAAAAAATGCCCTGCACAGCTTGGACAGCTAAGCAACATTACCCCCACCACTGACGGCTGAAATACCGACATTGCATCTACACAGAGTTGGCTGTGAACAAAGCAGGATGCAGCGCAGCACGTCAGGGGCCCGCTGCTGCGCAAAGGGCCAGGTAAAGATAATAGCAGCAAGAGCTCAGGGAAATCTGTAAACCTCAATCCTAAGAACTTTTATGTTATTTTGAATGGAGCAGGAGAAAGCCACGGTCATTGTTGTTTGATGTATTGTTTTAACAGTTTTAACTATTTTATTTCCATTCAGAATAGAAATTAAAATGTCTGCCGTTTATTAGCAGTTTATCTCTTATAAAGACCCTTTTTTTAGGTTTTATACATTTTCATGTTGTAAAACCAACATTTAATCACTGTAGAAAAATTAGAAAGCAGGAATAAGCAAAGGAAAGCAATATAAATATCTAACAATTATATTGCCCTTACCACGTGCTGGACGCTATCATAGACGATTTTGTATGTCTCGTTGTTTAGTCCTCAAAGCAACCTTCTGAGGTGGGTTTTTACCTACCCTCATTCTAGAAATAAGGAAACTGAGGCACAGAGAGGTTACACACTTTCCCCAAGTCCAAAGGCAGTCTGGCTCTGAAGTCTGTGCTCCATACCTCGCTGATGTCCTCCCCCTGCAACTACCCACAATACCCCTCACTCATGGGGAGCTTACTGTTAACTTCAGCAGACAGCATCCCAGACCTTTTTCTGTTCATATAAAAAAATGAACATATGATTCACTAGTATATCATATATAAATATATTTTCTATGTATATCTTATCTATCTTCTACTATGACTCAAAATAGGCATCTTTATTTTTCCAGTCTTATGAATGAAGAAACAAGCTTTGAGGGGCTGAGGAACTTGTCCTAAATCTCAGGGCTTTGGTGGGAGAGAAACCTCTGTCCAGGGCCACCACCTTCCTCAAAGGGATTCTTTTCTCTGCGCTAAGCTGCCTCACTGTCTTTCAGTTTTGATTTTGACGAAATCACATTATTTGTGGTCATCTGAGGTGTCCCTGGGTGGAAGGTGGTGAGGTGGCGTAGAGGATGCTCTGGAAGCCCCCCAGATCTGCCCTATGGGCTGACACTGCTATTCCCCTGAAGCGGCCATGCTGGCTAGTGACAACTTCTGGCTGTCCTCTTCTCTCGACAATAGCCGTTGGTCGCATCGCCCATCTCAGGGTCTGCATCGAGGAAACCTGACTTGGGACAGGTAGGGAGCTCCAGTGTCGACCACATGAACACCCTCTGTACAACAAAGATCAGAACCCATCCCGAGGCAAGAGCTGCCTTTTGGAGCTCTGCAACAATTTTTAGCCACATAGTTTGCCTTGAATCGGCAGGGATATTTTCTTCCAAAGAGTTCAATGATTATTTTTTCAAAATTTTCTATTAAACTGTTTTGTTAAGGTGACTTATATGGACCAAAGAAAACCCTAAAAACCATTTTAAATACATTTAATTCAGGATCATTTCTCATGTTTCCATATTTCCGAGCTTTAATGGTCTCCTATTTCAAATCAATTACATTCTATTCATCCTTTAAGCGCACGTATTTTGGAGTTATAACAGAAGAAGAGCTATTAATAACCAACCCGCCTCCTTCTTTAATTTCATAGTACCCCCATCTGCCTTCCATCTCTTTTGCTGAAATTTTCCTTTTTTCCATCACTGTAATTTCACAGTTAGCTTTCTCTTACCAACGTGTCCATCCAGCTGTTAAAGTGCCCCTGTTGTCGCCATCTCCCTGGGTCCTCTCTCCCGATGCAACGCTTTCACTTCTCCCCCAACTTTCCTCCTTTGAAACCATATGTAGGGACAACATCCAAAATTTTAAAATGGATTCTTGGATATAGTTACCTTCATCATTTATGTCTTGGAAATGTCTGAGCAATACTGTAATTCTTCATATGTGGAGATTCTGTCACCATACAATTTAATGTTGTTTGAATTTTCCTGTATTTCTGTTTCCATCCCCATCCCAGCTGTCAATACTTTTTGTCCATATTATTGCAAGAGCCCCTGAGCTGAGCTGTCTCCCTTCCCATCCTCATCGGTCTGCTGATAAACTCAACTTCTAAACCTTGCTCTCCTCAAGGCACAGCCATGTTCAAAAGCTCTCCCTTGGCTCCTATTACCTGTGGAAGACCATCTTGTGAGTTCTTTAGACGAAGCTGGCAAACCTCTAACGTTCGTAGGACTGTAATAAAATCTCTGGCTCACTCCTCTTCTCTTCTCACTGTCAACCCCATCCCACCACAAGGGGCCAAGGAGGCATGTGTGTGAGCACCCAGCCTACAAGCAAATTCTGTCCACAACCCTGTAGCCTCCGCCTGCAAATAGTTACCCCCTTGCCCACTCTTGGATCTAGGGGTGTCCATCAGATGTTCTTGATTAAATTAAAATTATGGTATATAATGCAATTGGCTGAATGTTTTCTAAGTCCATTTTTATCTGTAGTTTTCTCCTTCATTTCCTTTTTATTCTCTATGATTTTTTTCCAAAGAAACTGGAGGTTTGTCTTGTAGAGTTCCTCACAGTCTGGACTTTGAGGAGTAAACTCCTACAATGTCACTTAACATGTTGCCCTGTCCCTTGCATTTCTTGTCATTGCTGAGTATGGAAACTTGCTCAGTGTCAGTTTTGATATTTTCGGCAAAACTATTTCACTAGCAAACTCTCCAGATCTCAGGGGCTCACTATGACTAATGCTGTTTCTCGCTCACAGGGTTTGCAGGTCAGCTCTTCCCTCCCACAGGCTGTGGCTTGTGTTCTGGTCTTTTCTACATGTCTTCTCATTCCGGCACTCAGGACAAGGAAGCAGTCATTATCTGGTGCTTGCCGTTTCCATGGTTGAGGACAGAAGCTCAAGGAGGGCAGAGACAAACCACACACAGGCATTTGCTTCTGTTGCAGCAAATGTTGGAGGTGGCATATGTCAGGTTTGCTCCCATTCCATTATTTAAAGGCAGTCTCGCGGCCAAGTTCACAGTCAATGCGGATCTGCCAGGACATCACAGCAAGTTGGAGAGGAGATGAATAATTACAAACAAATAGTTGTTACATAGTCTATTTTTGTGTGTTTGTTCTTTGGCGATGGAGTCATTAAATCAGAAGGGCTACAAAATGGTGCTGTTTTAATCCTACCATTTTTTCTATCTTTATGAGCTGGGATAGTGTATAAAGAGGAACTTCTCTTTAACTATTTGTCTTAAGCTACAGTTTGTAAAGGAAAGGCAAGATGAACACTTGATGCTTTCTCTTTAATTGCTTATTATTAAAATAAAGTTGCTCCTGTCTTTCAAAGAGACTCATGAGTACTTTGAAGTGGGGGTGTCCTTGTGAACTCATGGATTTATATATATTTGACACATTTCAATCTATTGACGTTATCCTTATGGATGCTAGCTTTGTTAAATGATCGCATCGTCGACCATTGGGAGCCTATTCAAGTTCCTGACTCCCTTGACCATGATCCTCGCGGTCTTGCACCCTGTCTTTGCTTTCTGGTATGAGATATTTCAGGTTCGTCCTGTTCATTTTCTGCCCCAGACCTGGAATCTGACATTTCTCCAAGGAACTAGCTTCTTTTGGTGGAAAATGGTATTTAGAGTCTATAATCTTGGCACTAGAAGTGTTCTTTGCAACTGGGTTAGTCATTGTTTCTAGGCCTTTTTAGTGTACAGAGTTTTAAAAAATGTATTTTGATTTTAGATAAAAATACATCGTGAGTTCATATTAGTATTTCCAATCCAAAGTCAGGGTTTTTGCCTGGTTTCTCACATAACCCAAATCTGATCCTGATTCAAACAGTTAAAATATAATATGACAACCAGGAAAAAGTAAACACAATGCAATATGATGATATTAAAGAATTATTACTAATTTTTTAAGTGTGATAATGTTATTGTAATTATATTTCTCAAGAATCCCATGTCTACTAGAGATACATACATACTAAAATATTTACAGATGAAATCTCATGGTGTCTGGGATTTGCTTCAGGAGAATCCAAGGGTCTGGTAGGAGATGTGGACAGTGTATGGAAGAAAGAAAATTGGCCATGAGTTGTTAATTGTTGAATTTGGATGATGGGTACATGGGGGTTCATTATTCTAGCCTCTACATTTCTATATGTTTGAAAATTTCGATAACACTTTTTTTAAAAGATAGGCTAGAAGAATATTTAATGACGTGGGACAATGTTCACACATAATTAAGTGAAAAGGTAGGTATGCTATCTTTTTGTAGAAGAAAAACTGTTAAATATATATATTTAAAAGACTACAGGGATTTACCCTAAAAGTTGAATGGTCCTCTCTGTGTTACAGATTATTTTCATTTTAGTCTGTGTTTTCTGTATATTCCAATTTTTCAATATGAACATATCCTACTTTCATAATCAGATAAAAAATAAATGTTATTGACAGTGACTTTAAAAGAGTGAATCCTTCTCCACTTTCTTGTTTGTATGCTTTTATGATGATGGCCATTTTCAAGCTATTACCAAACGCTGTTTTACTGTGGCTGCTTGAAAGCCTGTGATCTCTCCTCTCCTCTCGACATTTTCCTCCAAGCTGCATCTTCCCTGCCTCAGGCGGCCCTCATCTTCCTTTCACTGCTGGATGCCCAGACTTGTGAAAGTCAGAACCTTAACTCAAGGCAGGATAGAATACAACTTTTCCTCTCCCTGCTCAATGTTTCTTCTCTGTTCCTTGTCTGGCTTAATTTTTTTTTAAGATAATTTTTTTAGAACAGTTTAGGTTGACATCAAAATTGAGAGAGAGGTACAGAGATTTCCCACATGCCTCCTGCTCCAATACATGCACAGCCGCCTCCCCGGTTATCAACATCCCCCACCAGAGTGATACATTTGTTACAAGTGATGAACCATTGTCTACATTGACACGTCATAATCGCCCAAAGCCCATAGTTTACCTTAGGGTTCACTCTTGGCATTTCCCATTCTATGGGTTTGAACAAAGTATAATTGCATGCATCCATTATTATAGTATCGTATAGAGTAGTTTCACTCCCTAAAAATCCTCTGTGCTTTTCCTATTCACCCCCCTGTCTCTCCGCCCCCAAGCCCTGGCAACCCTGATCTTACTGTCTCCACAGCTTTGCCTTTTCCAGAATGTCTTGTAGTTGGACTCATACGGAATATAGCCTTTTCACATTGGCTTCTTTCACTCAGTAATTTGTGTTTAAGTTTCCTCTCTGTCTTTTCATGGCTTGATAAACTCATTTATTTTTAGCACTGAATAATATTCCATTGTCTGGCTTAGATTTTTTTCATCTCTAGTTCTCTTCCTTGTATCTGATAATTTTCTTAACAATATTAATAAGAATACATGACATTTACAGAGCTTCTGCTAAGTGCCGGGCACTTTGCTAATTACCTAACATCCATTAATTTCTTTAGTCTGCAAAACAACCTTAGCATTTAAGAATTACTTCCAATCCTTGAGACTCTGCAACATAGCAATTTCTAGCCACGCTGGGTGGGTGCGGCTCAGAGAGAGCTTACGAGGCTTATCCAGCCACACTTCACCCGAGAGGCAGAACTGGTTCAAGTTCATGTTTGTCTGGGTCGTGGTTTTCCCACTCTGCCCTGCTGCTTTCTTTTAAATAGAAGAGAAAAGGGGGCAGGGGGACTCCTCAAATTACCCTAAAGCAGAGATCTACAAAATCTGTTAGAGGATTTAAAAAGGGATTATGTCGTATTTGTTTAATTATTCTGTGTCCACTTGTATTTCACATTAGCCCCATAACGTGAAATAACTTGCTGTTTTATAGTTGGCTTCATTTTAATAAAAGTAGAATTCAAAATGCACAATAATAAAATTTTGGGTTTAAACAAGTCTTATTAGGAAGGATACAGAGAACCAACCATCTAGGGGTGCTCTGTGCAGAAGGAAGAGCCTTAAGGCCAGGGAGAACATCAACAGGAAGGAGAAATCAGGAAGAGAAAAGAATCACACCAGCAAGAAAGGAAGCTCTGGAGCCCTGGGGCTGTGCCATCTCTGGGTTCTAAAAGCAAGCAAAGGCTCTGAAGCACATCCACATTCACATCCTGAGTAATGTCATCTTTGGCATGGCGTTCCTTAGTGAAAACATGTTCTTCCAAGTTGTAAAAAAAATAGAAAGTCCCTAAAACATAAAGGATGCCTTTTAGAAATTAAAACCAAAACTAAACAGTATTTCTCACGGTGGCAGCTCTTTGCCAACGAATTGCGTGTGTCCTTGGTGTTTCCCAATTCACCCTTTGGAACCGTCCGCCCCCCTCCTCACATCTGATGGCTGAATACTGCCATGGCCCCAGCACTGTAGACCATCCGTGGCCAGGACCTCTGCAGCCCACTCCTTTGGCTGCATGGAGCCTGCTGGATGGGAGGACTTTTCTTCTTATCACATCCTACCTCTCCCTCCTTCACAGACTAGCGTGGTGCCTTGGGACCCTGCTGCCACACTGTAGCAAGTGGGAATCTGACAAACCGAGGGGACGTTGCCAGTGAGTTACCTCTCCTAGGAAGATATTTGCATTTTTGCAGGAGTCTTGGGGAGAAAAGGCCTTCAACCAGAGAAAGGGGTTTATCCATGGAAATTTCAGACTCTGGGAGAAGCTAAAACAGGTGATGTTCGGGGGTAGATATAGCCTCATCAAATCATAGTGTATTTGAAGCACAAACCAGTGGACACAAACTCTTCAAACAGTAACGGTTTTGGCCCTGCTGTCAGTGGACATTTTTATTACACTGAAAGAGCTGAGAGATGGATAGGGCGGTGGGGTAAGTGGGAAAGGAAAGAGAGGAAGAGGATAGTGACAAAAATGGGGCAATATGGAAAGAATACATAGGGGAAATGACTTCTAAGTGCTGAGGAGGCTTTTAGGTTGAATTCATCCTGGAATTTTTTCTCTTCCCACCAAAAGCTAGAAGAGTCCACAAACGCATCCCACCAAAGCAGGGAAAGTGAGAAAAAGCATTCCCAGGAAGCCACAAGCAGACATTTGGAAGAACTTGAGAAAAGACTCCGTACTGAAGACACAAAATTTGCCCAAATCTGTGCACTAGCACATGGAAACAGAAATAGCTGGATACAGGGGAACACGAAAAAAAAAAAAAAAAAAGACTTGATAATCCTGAACTGTGAACAAATACAGGCACATTCTCTGACATTTGACTCATCCCTCTGGTAAGGACTTGACTCATTCAGCACGAATTTTGGTGGAATATTGGGAAACATGGACAAGTAGAACATGTAGAAAAGGATGAGAAGGCAAATGCAGAATCAGACCTCAAACCAAAACAAGAACAGAGTCAGACCCCAAAGGCAATCTTGGCTGATTACTTTTTCTTATAACTAACACTTCCTCTTTACTATGTTCCAGGTGCTGTTCTGTTTTCTACAGACGAATTCAATTTTACAACAACACTTTGCAGTAGGTACTATTTTTATCCCCATTTTATAGGTGAGTCCTTTGTGACTAAGGAACAGATAAGATAATTACATTTGACCCGAGTCATGTAGCTAGTCAATGGCAGAGACAGGATTCAAACACAGGGGGTCTTAGATGGAGGGTTGGTGCTGCACTGCCATGCAATGTTAGTCTACTTTGAATTGGGGAAATCTCACCACCAGGGACAGCTCGACGGCAAAGGCAGTCCAAAGCTTCATAACTCCACTTGTTCAAGTTCAACTTGTATTGCACAGATCAATTTATCAACTGTGGAAAACAGAACCATGTCCCAGCATTCTAGGCCCAAAAGATAGAAATATAAAGTTGATTATAGATTCCATTTCCTCCTCCCTAGAAGTCTCCTCTCCTGATGCACATGGACGTCTTTCCCCCAGCCCACGTCTCCTGTGAGTGGTCCTGGTCTTCCCTTCCTTGTCCCATTTCCTCAGTGGGTGTCTTTGTCCATCTACACAGAATTTTAATATTACTATTCCTCCTGGGAATGCAAAAACCTATTCAGTCCTTTCATTACCTCCTCCTGGGACATCCTCTCTTCTCTACTTTGCTCAAGACCAATGACTCATTTCTTGAATATATTCCTATATATTTCTCCTCTACAAAAGAGCCACTAGCCTTCCAGGAAGCCAAATTCTTAAGCAATATTGAAAAGGGGCTGAAGAAGAGGGACCTAGGGTCTCCTTCAAATATTTGGAAGGCCAGGACCCTTCTAATAGGAAGCATCAGAGATACACCAAGGATATGAGGCTGTGTCATTTACAGTTTGTGCATTTAGTGAAGTGTGGATAATTCATTTCATTGTTCTAGTTCAATAAGTCTCACTTCTCCTTTTTATTATTTTCATTGAGTACCAGGGTAAAGAGCATCTTGAGCTATCACAAAGGGGAAGTATTTGAGCTGAGTTGACCACCCTTTGCCCCACTGCTGCCGCCACCAACCATTGTTACAATAAAAATTCAGGTGCCCAGAGTGTGCAGAGAACCCTGGAGTGGTGCCTGAACAAGGCCTATTCCTAGCTGGGTGCCCAAGCATCTGTTGCTCACTCTGCCTGTTGAAAGGTAGGACAGGACACCCTTTGTTACTCATTCTGAACTGCTTTCATGTTTCCACATCAGCAAGAAATAGTTAGGGTCTACTTAGGTGACGGTGTTCTGACCGAGGGGACCAGTTTGTGTCCTGCGACTCTTGGAGGAAGAGAGAACGCAGGCCCTGGCCTGCAGGACCAACTGCCCCAACTCGCCGACAGGCATGGGGATGGAGGCAATGCTGCAGTCTGATTTGAGATTACACAGTTGCATGATGTTTCTCTTGGCTTCCACATGTAAAGGCTGATGTCCAGGGCCAATTGCTGGCAAAACAGAGCAGAGGGAAGTTTTTTCCTCCTAAGCTGCCCAGCACTACATGGTAGCACTGCGGTGTTACTGCAGGGGGCAGAAAGCAGTTGGTCCTCTCAGGGTCCACTGGGTCCCCCTCTCTCACCACTTGTTCTGAATTAAATTGTGTCCCCCAAAGATAAGCTGAAGTTCTAATCCCTGGAACCTGTGAATGTGACCCTCTTCAGAAATGGGGTCTTTGCAGATGTAATGAGGTGAAGATGAGATCGTAGTGGAGGAGGGCGAGTTCCCCGATCCAGTGTGACTGGTCTTTATAAAGAGAGGAGAGACGCAGAGACACGCACAGAGGGAGACGGCGTGAGGACACACAGGGAGGGGGCCATGTGATGTCAGAGGCAGAGAGTGGAGTGACGCGTCTGCAAACCAAGGAACGCCTAAGACTGCCGACCCACGCCAGAGCTAAGTCCTCCACAGGTCTCAGAGGGAGCCTGACCCTGCTGACACCTTGATTTCAGATTTCCAGACTCCAGAACTGTGCGGCAATAAGCGTCTGTTGTTGTAAGCCACGCAGTTTGTGGTACTTTGGTATGGCAGTCCTGGCACACTGCTGTACTCACCCTAAGCCAACCCCCACTGCCGTCACGTGTCCAGGCAGTCAGCTCCTCCACCCCGGGCTAATGCCAGCCCAGCTGGTGACTCAGCACCCCGGCTTATCTTCCTTGCGGCCACATCTCTGGTCAGGCCTCCTGTGGAGCATCAAGTCCATGACCTTGGGCTGCTTCCTGACCTTTCAGGGGAAGATGAACAGGCTGTGGATCTACTTGGGCACCTTTAGGATTAAACCACAGGCCGCCAGCTGTGAAGGGAATCAGAAGAGAAACCAAGTAAAGCTCTGACTTCAATCCTAAATTGTCTGTTTCTCTGCAGCCAGGGAAAATGGGCTTTTTGATTAGAGGCAGGGCCCCGCCGGCGTGTCTCGGTCTGAGAATTCCCTGTGGTCTGAGTCTTCATTATGTTGGAGTCTGCATTTCCTCCAAGCACGTCTGTGATTTGTCACAGAGGTCGCTGACTTTCTGTGCAGAGGGGGAAAAGGAAAGGGTGTGGGATGGAGAGTGTGGCAGAGCTCTCTTAACCTTCTCCAGGTCCAAGCAAACTGTAAACATTAGAGGGGGTCTTGGAGGCAAGATGATCACAGGGATTATTCCAGAATGCCTGTGGTCTGTCTCATCTCGGTCCACTCTCAGACATTCTTGCTCTTGGAGTGTGTATCTCTACAGTGTCCTGGAAAGAATAATGTAATAATAATAGCAAATATTAAGAGAAGAAGAAGAATAGTCAAGAAAACTACCGTTTATCAAGGGCCATACACTGTATGTCCAAGCAGGCACCATCCCCACTTTACAGGTTGGCCTCAAAGAGACTACAGAATTGCCTCCAGTCCACAGAGCCGTGGGTGGCTGAACCAGCAATGGAGGCTGGAAGAGACTATCTTCCCACGAGAAGGCACCACTTGTCCACCAAGAGGAACACACCTTTGGCCAGCCTCGGCCACAGAATTCTCTGGCACTTACTTTGTCCTTGAGTTAGGGTAGCTCTGTGGAGGCCTAGCCCCTTCTTTACAGCTCTCATAGCTGTTTTCAGTAGTCTTTGCCTTTTTTTAATTTTTGGAGAACTGCGCACAAAGAAGAAAACAAAGTAAATAAATTACAACTCTCCCAGGTGGAGCAGAAAGAACAGAAACTTCCTTGATTACTCCATGGTTTTGCGATAGCTGTACTTTATTAAAGCTGAGTTGCATCTTACTTTGGAAGCCCTTGTTCCTCCCGTGGTATCCTCTCCACACACAATGCCCGAAGCATTTCCACAGATCAAGACAACACCCGGAACTTAGGGGAGCAGGAAAGTGAAACTGATCCGAGCCCCCCGGGGGATCTAGGTGTGCCTCCCTTCTTGAAATGTTTAAGGGCCTCTGGTTAAGGAGAAAATTTGTCTTGCTTCTGAATTTCTGAAAAATATTTGATCAACGTTTTAGGCTTGTGTGCATGGATTCCTAACCTGTGAGCCTGTGAAGAAATTAAGCATACTGAGAACTACAAATTTTGGTTCCAGATAAGAGAGAGAAGGTTAAACTAAGGGAATTAGATAAACAGGGTCATGCAATTTTACAAGTACCTATTTAAGACTTCTCCTACGAGGGTTACTTACAGAAATGGCTCTGATGGGGGTTCTTTGCCTCCCTGAGGCTATAGCTGAAGAAAACGACCCCCCTCTGTTGAAAACGACTAGGATGTAGGCTAGTCATGGGGTACAGCAGCGGAAAGGAGGCTTTTTCTGTAAAGGACCAGAGAAATATTTCTTTAGCCTTTGCAGCTACTCCACTCTGCCATTCGAGTGTGAAAGTAGCCATAAATAATGCACAAATGAATGAGTGTCTGTGTTCCAATAAAACTTTGCTCACGAAAACAGTCAGCGAGCTGGGTTTGGCCTGCGGGCTATAGTTTCTGACCGTGGAGACAGAGCAGCCAGAGGAAAAAGTTCTCCAAACATTGGAAGAGTTGGCCAAGGTGCTCCATTGCAGGAGGTTTTTAAAAACACTTGTTGGGTTGACTCACATACATTAGTTCCTCCATTTGGTGCACTGTTGGCACTTCGCTGTAGAGAGCTCTGTATCCCACAAATGCAGTAAGGTTCTTACAGGACACACTGGTGCCTCAACATGCAGAATCTTATACCCAGTGTTGTCGCAGGACTGCCAGTTAGGTTTACAGTAACTAAATACCGTTCAAGCAGCACTGAAACAGTAGAGAGCATTTCTCTCCGAGCGTTGCCTTACGTCCTCTAAACAAAAGATGGGACATGTGCGGGGACACGGCAGCCACAGTGTGGGAGGATCTGAGCCTTGCAAGCACTTGGGTAGAAGAAAATGCAAATTTATTAACTCGTCAAGTCTTTCCCCCCAGATAGCATCTTGTAATTCCAGAAAGAAAGTGCTCGAAAAAACACAACGATGGGGATATGTGAGATGAAGGAACTCCCAACAGCCAAAGCTGGGACGATTTGAGCAAAACAATGAATCACGTAGTATTGGAATGTAACCTAAAGTATAAAATAAATACCAGTGAGTCCATACTGATGCAAATAGATGACTGAATAAAGAAAGGAAGAAATGGGGCAAACAGGCAATCTTCCCTACAGAAGTATTCCAAATAACTTATTCAGATATTCTACCTCAGGGAGGTGGAGTGTGGGCTGTGCATAGCGACTTCCTTCCAGAGAGTACATTATGGCAAAAAGAAAAAAAGAGCACCTCTACAGTGGAGAAGCCTGACACACATAACCTCAGCCATGTGATCAAGGTCACCATCAGCAGCGATCACTCATGTTGGCGGCGTGTACCCTTGATATGATGTGGTGAGAATGGCGCTTAACCTCTGTGGTCTTTTCCCAAAAAACCCACAACCCCAGTCTCATCATATGAAAGATATCAGACAAACTCCATTTGAAGGACCTTCTAGAAGTAGCTAACCAATATTCCCCCAAACTGTCAAGATCAGAAGCAAGGAAAGTTTGAGAAAGTGACAATGGAGAGGAGCCAAAGGAGTCATGGAGACTATCCTGGATGGGCTCCCTGGACGGGGCGGGGGGGGGGGGGTGCGGCGAGGACATTAGTCAAAAAGAAAGGAAATTAGAATCCATATGAACTTTAATTAATAATATTGTATCAATATTGGCTTATTAGTCATAACAAATGTACCACACTAATGTCAGATGTTAACAGTAGAGGTGCCTGGGTGTGTGGTTTATAGGAATCTTTGTACTGTCTCTGCAACTTTTCTGTAAACCACAAAACTATTGTAAAATAAAAATTTCATTTCTAAAAATGGGCAATAGATTTAACAGGTACTTTGCTGAAGAAGACATACACATGGCTAATAAGCGCATGAAAAGATCCTTAGCATCATTAGTTCTCAGGAAACACAAACTGAAACCACAATGGGATAGTATTCATCCACTAGAAAGGCTAAAATTATAAAGACTGACAAACACAAGCAGTGGCAAGGATATGGAGGAACTGGAATTTTTATGCACTTCCAGTGGGAATGAAAACAGCTACTTTGGAAAACAGTTTGGCAGTTTAGAATAAAGTCATATGTATACTATGATATGACCTAGACATTCCACTCCTAGGTATTTACCCAAGAGAAATCAGAACATATATACACATAAAAACTTATACGTGGAGATCTGTAGCAGCTTTATTTGTAATAACGCAAAACTGGAAACAACCCAAATACGCATCAACAAGTGAATGGATGAGCAAATTGTGATATATCCATATAATGGAATACTACTGACCAATGAAAAGAGACAAACCACAGCAACACTATGGATGAATCTCAGACATGCAATGCCTAGCCAGACACAGGAAAGTACATGATATATTATACCACTTAGAGGAAATTCTAACAAATCTCAAGGGGTGGAAAGCAGATCAGCAGCTGCCTAGGACAGAGGAGCAAGAATTAACTTCAAAGGGGTGAGAGGGACCTTTTTGGACAGATGAAAATGTTCTTTATCTTGATTGTGGTATTACATGGGGGTATTCATTGGTTAATATTCATCAAACTGTACGTTTACACTGGAGCATTTTCTCTCATGCAAATACACTTTAACGAATTTTTTTTTTAAGTAGACAGAATCTTGGCAGGGATTCTGAGGATGGTCCTCTGAGATCCTTCAGGATGACAAGTTATCTTCTTCAGCTTCAGGGCCCTTCCACCATCCCATTCCATCCCCACCACGCCCACCACCTCAGGGAGCGAGGGAGCTGTTTGCTATGTAACCCTTTAAGATTGAAGGCTCCTGTGCCTTAGGTGGTTTTGGAAGGCAGACGGCTCATGGAATCATCAACACCAGAGTTTGGAGTTGGTGAAGGTAGAGTAGACAGTGTTAGTTCAGAGAGAAAAAGTTGGGAACTATGAGCAGTGACAGCTAATAATATTGAATTTTGACAGACTATTCAACAAAGAGAGCCTGAGACTATAATAACCAGATTGGATTACAAAAATCAGCAAACTAGACTAATGTTTCAACAAGAACAGGCAAAAAATAAGATGTATGCTCTTGGTAAATTGGAAGATTCAAGGAAGTTTTGAGAACATAGCAAGCTTTATTTTGAAAAATATTTGCATTGGTACACCTCAGTCCAACTGTTACATTTATATATGAATAGCATTTTTATAACATACTGTTTTGCAACCTACTGTTTTCACTGGGCTAGGCATCAAAGTGACACTTGTCCACACCAATATATCGTCTTCTACAACATAATTTTAATGTCTATGCAGCATTCCATCATACAAACATACATATTTTACTCATCTAGTAGCTTATTGTTGGACATTAAATCTCTTTCAGTTTTTTAGTGTTCTCAGTAAATTTGATGAAGAATCTTACACATATATCTTTTCACACATCTCTGATTATTTCTATGAGATAAATTCACAGTTAAGGAATTGCTGGAACAGAGGGTATTCACATTTTCAGGTTTTTAACACCCTTTGGAGGTTTGTACCAATTTACACTTCCACTAGAAATGAATGACTTTTAAAGGCTAATTTTCTACTTATTTATACTTCTGTTCTGGCTCAACGGTGATTTGAACTGGCTAAAAGGATGGTCACAAACACCTCTCTCTTTCATCATTATGTCATTGGGTTAAATCAGGGCTAGTAAAATTAGTAACACTATCAGTGTTGGAGTTTATCCTCAGTTTAACCACAAAAATGGCCGTGTCCATGTGAGGATCGCAGCGGGAACGGAGTAACCCTTCCCGAAAGCTTGCGCTATGGCGGGCAGCATTCACGGTGCTTTACAGGTATTAACGGTCCTACAAGGGAAATACTATTATCCTCCCCACTTTTTTTTTTTTTGAGGAAGATTAGCCCTGAGCTAACATCTGCTGCCAATCCTCCTCTTTTCGCTGAGGAAGACTGGCCCTGAGCTAACATACGCGCCCATCTTCCTCCACTTTATATGCGGGATGCCTGCCACAGCATGGTTTGACAAGTGGTGCCATGTCCTTACCCAGGATCTGAATCGGCGAACCCCAGGCCTCCGAAGCAGAACATTCGAACTTAACCACTGCACCACCTGGCTGGCCCCTAGCCTCCCCATTTTGAAGAAGAATAAATCGTGTCATAAAAAGGGTAAGTGCCTGGATCAATGTGATTCTCTGTATTAATAGGTATCATCACAACCTGGACTGTCTTAGTGGTTTTTTTTTTTAATATTAGCCCTGAGCTAACATCAACCACTAATCCTCCTCTTTTTGCTGAAGAAGATTGGCCTTGAGCTAACATCTCTGCCATCTTCCTTCACTTTATATGTGGATGCCTGCCACAGCATGGTTTGATAAGGGGTGCATAGGTCTGCACCTGGGATCTAAATTGATGAACCCTGGGTGGCCACAGGAGTGCGTGAACTTAACTGCTATGCCCACCACAGGGCTGGTCCCCTGTTTCAGTGCTTTTACACACTCTATTTCTTTTAATTTGTATCAGATTCTAAAGAGTTCGTTTTCTCTCCCCCAGATTAAACACTGACTCATGGAGAACTTCTGCTCCGAAGATGAAATATTGTGTTTGACAGGTCTCAGGGCCCTCTGTGGCAAAATCCTGGAGCCTCCATCCCTCACTTCATCTTGAACATGGGGACACATCGTAGCTCTAATTCCCAAGCACAGCTTGGATATATGTGACATATGTTGTGACATATGACACAGTTGTGACATACTGCTCCAGCCAGTCGTGGAGTCTGCCATAGGCAATTTGTTATAAGTAATAAAGTTCCGAAGTTTGCAAATGGGGCACTTTTCATTTAAATTGGAGTGGAGATAAGGTTGTCCTTGTGCTAAGGTCACTCTTGCTCTCACACACACGCGTGTGCTTTCAGGGGAGCAGGAGGCATGTGAGGAGGAGGAAGACACACAGCCTGCAGCGCATCTTCTCTCTGCCCCGGGGAAGCTGGTGGCACACGGCTACCTGGGTTTGTGCAGGAAAAGCATTGTGAGCCACAGCTCCGACCTGAAGGAATTAAAGGGCGGGCAGGGGTCGGGGGCAATTAAAGTGACTGAAGAGAGGGAAAAGGTGTTTTTGCCTGAATACAACAGAAAAGATTTTTTAAACATTCATTCCCAGTCTTCTTTCCTTAATTAGCATCAAGAAGTCAAATTCAATTCCCTACCAAAAAAAGACAAGATACATGGCACAGCGGGCTGAGATGGGGACAGCACTACGTTTAAGCCTGAGCATGTCAAAGGCCATCACGATGGCCATGAAAAGAACAGGACCTCCCGAAAACTTTGTTGTCAAAGAAATGTTTTCTCATCAACGAACAGCTTGCCAAAGCCAGATAAGCTGCATGAAAAGCAGATGAAAAAGAATGCTTCTATTTGTTTATTCAGAGAGTAGTTCTTAATAATTCATTTGCTTATAACTTGCAGAAGGAGATTTCCATCCCCAGCCCATTGACTGCCTGGGAAAGGCCTGTTCTCAGTGTTGAGCTGTCCTTTTCCTTCCTTAATCTTTGCAGTTTAGGCTACCAATGCTCTTGCTTGCTGGTGAGCAGTCAGGGTCTCTGTCTGCTAATGAGGTCAAGGCCATGGACTATAAACCTAATTAGGATAGTTAACTCATTGCATTTTGTCGTTGCAAACTGGGTATCTCATCCAAGATAAACATTCTTCAATTTAATGTCTGTGTTCACAGCCAGCAAAAGCCCAGCCTCTACCGGAGAAACAGCTCAAAGCAGCGTCATTTCAGTATATATCTTGTGTACAAATCACAAACCACTGTTATTATTTAAAAAAATAGACATTTCCCTACTTAAGGGCAGCCTGATCAACAGTATTCCCAACTCTCAGGCTCCCTTTCTTGTTTCTACGCCGGCCCCTCCTGCTGTTACGGGCATCTTGCTCTAGATGACTTTTGTTGGGGATTAATATCAAAGGAGCATGCTCCCATTCTGCAACGATCCTTTGATTTTGAGGTGGTCTTTTTCACATAGGATGAATTTTCTTTAATGTTTTCGCTTCTTCCTCTTAGTGAAAATCACATATATGCATTGTAGAAAAAATTAAAAATGCAGAAAAGTATAAATTAAAAAATTAGGGGCCAGTCCAGTGGCCAAGTGATTAAGTTTATGCGCTCCGCTTTGGTGGCCCAGGGTTTCGCCAGTTCGAATTCTGGGCGTGGAGATGGCACCACTCGTCAGGCCATCCTGAGGCAGCATCCCACAGGCCACAACTAGAAGGACCCACAGCTAAACTATACAACTATGTACTGGGGGGATATGGGGAGAAAAAAGCAGGAAAAAAAATTAAACTTCCTTTAGTCAATGTGGGAAGAAGTTTTTAAAAGAACTTTGACTAAATGATAAAGCAGCTTTTAGCTTTTAACTGATTTGATTAAATTATGGACGGTCCTCTGATTAAATTCTATACTGCAGGAATGATTCATAACTCTCTCTCTACGCCATTGTTTTTACCAGGTTGTTTATTTGAAAAATCATACTGCTGTTTTCTCTTGCATAAATGTCAATCTCTGTTGAGAAATGCCATTAGATGCTTTTCTATAAATCATAGTTTAGAACGGTTTCTTCTTTTGAAAAAGACTGCCATTAAATATTACTGTCTTGGTAATACAAGTAACAGACTGTGATAATTCTGGAAAGTAAATATTTCAGAAGAGCCTTGTGTAAATAAGGACAACAATATTTACCACTTGAAATCATTATGCTGTACGCCTTAAACTTATACAGTGCTGTATGCCAATTATATCTCACTAAAACTGGAAAAAAAATGATTTACACAATACATATTTACCACTTACAGAGATTAAAATGAATTAGTGAATCTGAGCAGATAGGACTATACCTAACACCTAAGATCCATCATTATTAAATACTCCACTAATCATTATTGTGAAAAATTTTATTTCAAAATGATGTGATAGACAAACGGATTTAAACCATTTTCATCTCGACAATTGACTGCATCTCACGTTTCTACATACCTTAGGAAAAAGAGACAGACACTTCCGTGACTCTAATGCGGAAGTGCTTCTTTAGCATAGGAATATGATTTTCAGTTCCAGTCTACTTCTGAAATTTTCAAAGAAAGGGAGGCAAGAAAATAGAATGGGGGGAAGGCAAGGAGCAGCTCGCGTTTCCTTCACTAACTTAGAAAAGCTCTGTTTGCAAAGGGTCTGGTGCAGAGCAGGTCATCAACTCTTCCTTTATAATTGGGAGCTTCCCACAAGGGCAAGAGTGCAGCCTACCAGCCCTGAAGGAAGGAAATGATCCATCGCCCCTTCTGACTCGGGGAAGGATGATCTGTTGCCAGGAGCTGGGTACCTCGGGCAGCACTGCCTGGCCAAACGCCAAGCTACGCTAAAGGAAGTTGGGGTCCCGTCCTGAAGAACTGCAGAATGGCGGGGAGACCCCAGAGACTCGCATGCCTCATGGAGTTTGGATGAAAGTGCCTTGCCAGTGTACCAGCAGTCCAGCAACCTCTCCTTATGAAGAAGAAGGCTTGTGTGCCTAAGAGAGAAAGTCTTAACCTGAGAGGAAGAGTGGCATAGGAAAGAACCCGAAGACCTATTTTTTCCCCCCTGTTCACTTACAGATCTGCTGTGTGATCTGGACAAATCACTTCCTCTCTCTGAGTCTGTAGTTTCCCAATGGGTGCAATGTGCTCCTTCCAGCGCTGACACTCTGCGCTCCTCCTCATATGGGGGACCGTAAACCACAGTGCTGCTGACTCGTCCTGCGAATCCCACACACATTGAGAGTTGCTGCTGGTTGGTTTCTTCAGGTCCCTTTGGAGCTACAGACTCCAAGTTTTATAGCAAAAGCAAACACATATACCACTGCCTCATTGTTTTCCTATTCCATTTTACCCACAATATTAATGTTTACCTTTTCGACTGCAGAGGCAACAACAACAACAACAACAAAAAGGTCATTTCCATAAAGAAATGACAAATCACTCAAAGCTTGCTTTTGAAGTCTCCTTTCTGTCTTGGGCAGTCAGCAGCTTTTGCTCTTCAAATAAGAAAGGCCCCAACGAATTGTTGCCTCGGCTCATTCCTCTGTTTGTGTGCATTGGATTTGTAAATGATGTCTCATTTAATCCTGTGCCTCAAGCCGGAAACTGGGAGAGATCTCAGAGACTTCTCCATCCCTCAACTTTCCTGTTTAATCCATCACCAAACCCACAAATAGCTCATCCACTTCTCTCCATCTCTAATAAGCCAGGCCTTGTTCAAGCAGCCATCACGTCTCACCTGAGCTATGGCACTAAATTCCTAATTGTTTCCCCATGTCCATTCTCCTGTCCCATTTCCCACTCATTCTCCCCATCAGAGAGTGGTGATCTTTCTAAAATATACACCAAATCACTTCACTCTCATGCTTAAAACTCTTCAAGTGGTCCTCCCATTGTGCTTAAGATGATGTTCAAAATCCTGACTCTGGTTTACAAGACCCTATATAAGCTCTCCAGTCTCTTCTCACACCCTTCTCCCGCTTGATCACTACCTTCCCAGCACCATTTCCTCCTCAAAGCCTTCCCACGTCCGTCTATGACACACTCACTCCCATCCTTCACCTGGCTAATGTGTGGGTCTCCGCTTGAATGTTGTTTCCTCAGACAGACCTCCCCTGGCTTCCTCTCCCCAAATAAATGATGTCCCTTTTATGATCATCACAAATCATAAGCACATGTTTCGTTGTTCACCTATTTATAACTCCTGCCCTCATAAGTTTCCATGAGGGGATGGACCACATCTGTCTTCTCCATCATGGTATCCCAGGGCCCACGACAATAGCCAGTCCACTGTGAGTGAATATTTGTTGAATGATCAGCCAAGTGAAGGCCCTTTAGTGAAAGTTCCTTTTTTTCTGGTCACTTTGTCTCCATCTTATAAGCTATTGTCAGGAGCAACACTGCAGATGATAATTTCTTTGTACATTTTCACCTTGTAAGAGCTCTCCCAATGAAAAGCCTTTTGGCTTTGGCCCAGGCAGGCCTTATTTGAGAGTTGCCAGCCTCTCTTCACACGCACGCTCCTTTGCTCAGGAATGCAGAAGGTTGAAGACTTTGCCAAGAGTAGGCATGTCTTCAAGACATAGAAAGTGGTGATAGCACAGAGCATGTGCTCTCTGGGGTCACTCACTACTGAGGCTTGAATCTCAGCTCTGCTGCTTTCTGGCTACCTGACTTTGGGCAAGTAACTTAGCCTCAATTTCTTCAACTTTAAAATGGGGATAACAATGAGACTTAGCTGACAGATTGCCTTGAGGATTTAAGGAGGTAACAAATGTAAAATGGTTAGTACATAGCAAGTGCTTGATAAACATTAGATTTTATTTAGTAAGATGTTTCACTCAACCCCAGAAGGAAGGTTCACACGCTAAATTCCAAGGCTGGGAAATTTCTGGCGAGGCATCTTTCTTTGTCTTCTGACTCCCTTCCCATCACACACAGTCCACCCTACACTTTGTGGTCCCAAAAGATGGCAAGCAAAACGTGACAGGCTTCAATTGCCGACCCCCTTCATTGGAAGCCACAAGCAGATGTGAAATGTACAAGCCAGCGCTATAAAACTGCTGGTGACCGTTATTTAAACTTTGAGAAGATGAATCATGTTTAGGAATAACTAATAATATTTTAAAGTCAAGTCATCGTTTCCTAGAGGGCACTGGCATTTGGTGACAGCGCAGTAGGGAGCCGGTGATATTAACCTTCTAAACAGAAGCCACAGCACACCCAGTGCCAGAGTACCAAGAAGAATTTCACATTCCACTCCCACCGCCCTCCCCCACTTCCCGGCTTCAGCAATGTGGTTTTGAAACGAGAAGCACATCCCCAGTGCTCCGTGTAGGTGGTGGAGTGGGAGGAGGTGAAATGCAAGCTTTATTTTCCCGACTGCCTGTCAACCAATTCCCCACTTTCCCCCTGACTTTCATGAGTGATGAGGTCATTCTGGCGCAGGAAAATCAAACTCCTATTTTTCAAACCCAATAAAGGCCGGCATTGTGTCTGCGTAAACAGAGGCCAGACGGGGAGGGCGGCGGGACCACGAGCGGCCCGCCCTCTGGCGGTCGCATGGGGCAGTTGTGCCCTGCGCTCCGCCGAACAGCGACAGGGAGGCGGAGAGGGTGCGTGCTAAAATGTAAGTTAAAATTAGATCAATAGTCAGCTTAGCTCTCTCAATCAATGCTTCGCAGGAAGAGCGTACAACCATCTATTTATAAGCCAAACCCGGCATTATCTTCCTCTTTCAGGACGCAAGGATCCATTACTGCGCGCGGCAGGGGAGAGGATGCTGCGAGGAGCTGATGCATGCCACGTTCCAGGCTGGCTGGCTTGCCCCGGACTTCATCCAGCCCCCGAGGCGCGCGGAGTGGGGAGTGGGATCTGCTCCTGCAGTGGGTGGCCCCCCTGCTCTCCGAAGGACTCTTTCTCTGACATGCCCCCCAAGGAGCCGCTCCCGCCCATTCCTTACCTCGATGGAATCCTTAGTCTTTAAGTAGAGAGGGCCAAAAAGGCAAACACCATCATCAGGGGCCCTCCTGTAGATGCAGAGTGCACACTGGCCGCATCTAACCTTAGAGAGCTTGACTGCTATTGACAAAGGTTTCCAACCTTGCTTCCCTGAGGGACTGCATTACTCAGTCCTTGCTCAGACAATTGTTGCTGTAAATAGCAGGAGTCTCCCTCCTCCCACGTCAAGGCACGGATGGGAATGGAATTTACTGCAATCTGTCTGATTGGGTTATATTTAAGGGCTTGGTGAGATAGCTGCGTGCCCCTTCCAGCCCCTGGCATACTGGGACATCTGGGCATTCCCATTTTCCCCAATGGGCGGAAGTCACCTCCAACATATAAAGAAATGTCCACACCTAGCATTCGTGTTAAAGTTGCCAAATTGTTTTCAGATTTTGAAAGATGCTACAGAAAAAGAGGCAAAATCTGACGCAGCACACCCTCCTCGAAAACACAAGATCAAATCATAGTTCCGGGGGGGACAAAAGCATTCTAGTCTTAGATATGTAGACAGCATATTTTAAATTACATATATATGTATGTATTTTTTCCTAATTTTTGAGTTTCTCTATTTTACAACTTTCCTTAGTAAGCAGGCACTATATTTACCATAGAAAAACTTTAGAGCCAAGGAATTTTAATATCAGCTTAAATGTACATTAGATATATTTATAGAATTAATTTATTATTGTTAGACATAAAAGGATTTTGAAATAAAGAAACTGAAACATACTTCATTTAGAAACCATCTTTTTCCCCCTCTTCAAATTCTTGTTGGCTCGCATCTGTCCTTTCTCCCATCTAGACGACTACCAGCTTAGTGACAAGTCACCACTCATTCTCCTTCACCTGGATTACAGAAATAGCATCTTGTCTGGTCTTCCTGGATCTGCTTCCTCCCCCCTGCAGCCTGCATGCCCCACAGAACAACCAAAATGTAAATCAGATCATATCTCTCCTTTTACTAAAGCCTTCCTTGGCTTCCGTTTACCTCAATTAGAGCCCAAATTCTTCCCCATAACCAAGTGTGGAGTGTGATCTGGCCCCGGCCACCCTTGCTCATCCCTTCTCGCCTCATCTCATGTTTTGTCATAGCAGGCCGTCACTCAGCGCCTTATTTCTGAGCCTCAAACTCCTAAACTCCGAGGGCTTGTTGCTCACTCTGTGTGAACTCTCTTTCAGAAGATCTTCTCAAAGTTGCCTTGTTCTCATCATTCCTCAGCTCAGGGACAGAGACCTTAGCTGACCACCTCTTGGCCCTCCAGAAGTCATTCTCACATTGCCCTATTTCGTTTTCAGCCCAGCCGTTAAATGAAATTGGTTTGTTTATCACTGGAGTATGAGCTGCTTTTCCCTTTTCACATTCTAGAATGTAAACCCCATGAAAACAGGCTCCTTATCTCTCTTGTTCACTACTATCTCTTTGGTTTCTAGAACCGTGCCTGGCCCATAGCTGATAGTCAATATATATTTATTGTATAAGTCCTGGATATGATTTCCTATGCATATTCTGACTTGAATTCTATAGTTATTTTTATACCCATCTGCTTCCTCCTCTCAAGTGTGAACTCCTTGAGACAGGATCATGCTTAGTTCATTTTATTCTCTGTGGCTTTATGGAGTCTGGCATATTACAGGTCCTTAACATATTTATTAGATTGAATCACAATACGTGAAAGGGTAATACGCTGATACAACATGACTTTACCCCAGATCTAGCTTTCACCAAGGAAAATGCAAAAATATTGTGATATCCAAAGGGATAAATTGTTGCTTTGATCCTTATAACACCCTACACACACACACATTTATTTTCAATATTTTCAAAGAACGTTCATATCCATCATTTTGTTTGATCTTAGTACCAGCTCTGTGAGATGGGCCTTGTGATCTACACTTTACAAATGTGGGAACTGAAGCTCAGGGGCGTTAATTGACCTGCTCAAGCTTGCACGACTAACGTGAAACAGAGATAGGGTTAGAGCCTGCTAATTTCAAACACGCACAAATATGCACAGATAAAAGCATGCACACATCCATGCCCATGGTCACCAACATCCTCCCTTGTCAACCACCTTTGTGGTTTGGATCAAATAGGAGCATAAATGCAAAGTACTTTGAATGGAGTCTGGCATGTGACAGGCTCCAATAAGTGACCATGCCTTTCTCTTGCTTATGCTACAGTTGCCATAATCTACCCATCCCAATAAGAAAGAATGCATGCATCTTCACTTTGTTCTTTTTATTACCAGACTGATCTCCAAGATCCTCCTTATCGTGAAATTTTAATACATAATGTTAATTAGATACTTTCATAGATCTGAGCAATAGTAAATGGATTTTTGCTAACTGACAACCTATTGCTCTTTTATCTCTTACTCTAATACAAACCAACGGGAAACATTTGTGAGTACCTACCAGAACACGGCTTAGTTTAAGTTATGCAATCAGTGTCAGTGAGGAAATGGCACATAAAATGCTAAAGCTTATCAATCATAGACAAATACTACACATAGTACTGCCAGAGGGGTCAAGTAATGTGCAAAATTAGTTTCATAATAGGCAAAATAAATCAAAAGCCCATTTTGATCATTCATTCATTCATTATTTATTGAGTGTATTTTAGTGCCAAGCACTGAAATCAGCGTGGGGAATACAGAGGCAAGCAAAACTTGATGAGTTATCTACCGATATAGTAGAAAAGACAGACTTAAACCCAAGAATCCCATAATAGAGATAAACATTGTGAAAGGGCCAAACAGGAGGAACTGACAGAGAATTCAGAGGAGAATTCTTTGAAGAAGTGATGACTGAGCTGAGCTATGTCCGGAGTTTCAGGTATGACTCGATACCTCCAAGGGTTACTAAAGAAGGAAGAAGAGGAAGAAATGATCAAATAAGTTAATAATAATGGTGAATAACTTTAAAATTTTTTCATTTAATAAGTTTGTTGAGTGACTCAAGTGCCAGGTGGTTGTCTAGGTGCTGGGGTTACAGTTGTGGGCAAAGACAAAACTCCCCGCCCTCGTGCGCTTACATTGTATTGGGGGAAGGCATACAATAATAAAGAATTCTAATAGAAAAGAATGTTAAATGATGGCTTCTGCTAAAGAGAAAAATAAACCAAGGAATTAAGTTAGGGATGTGGGCTGAGGTGGGGTTGTGAGGTACAACTTCCCATAGGGGAACCCACGTGCCTTCACTGAATAATACGTTTGAGGAAGTGATGCTGATCTGAGGGGCGGGACAGGGTGGGTGAATGCCGAGGGAGAACTCTCGGGGGAGGATTGTACGAGTCAGTGACCCGAGATGGCTGCACAGCTGACTAGTTTGAGGAGATACAAGGAGACCAATGTGTTTAAAGTAAGTGGAGTAAGCAAGAGGGTTAACTAGTGGATGAATTCAAGGAAGTCATGGATCTTAAGGAACTGTGGAGGTGATCATAAGGATTTTGGCTTTTACTGTACGTGCAATTGGAAGACATTGGGAGCTTTTGAGCAAACGATTAACGTTATCTGACTTATATTTTAGTCGTCACTCTGGCTGCTGTGTAGAGAACACTCATTATGTCCCAGGCAATGTGCTAAGTGTCTTAACAAATAACCTCACTCTATCTTCACAATTCTGAGAGGTACCCATTTTACAGGTGAGAAAACCAAAGTATAGGGAGCTAAGTACTTACTAAAGGTCCCAAGGCTAAGAGCTGACAGAGGTGGAATTAAAGCCAAGCCGTGTGATTCCAGCACCCATGCCGTTAACCACCAGATTAGCATCTCCTAAGAGAGGCCGGGATGGCGGGTGGTGGGGATGAGAGTCACACATACCTGTCATTAACTGAGCATCTTCTAGTCACTGCCCCAGCTTTTCTCATTAATTTTCTTTCATTCTCACAAAAACCTTATCAGAAAGTTATTCTTGCCTTTCATTAGGGATAAGGGAACTGAGACTCAGAGAAGTTATGTAACTAACCTAAGTTCAAACGTATAAGCAGAAGTTAGAATTCAAACTCAGGGCACTTCCTCTCCAAAGCCCATGCCTTACTTCCTTCCGGAAAGTAGGTTAAACGTTAAAATATATTTATTATAAAGAGCCTATAATTGAGTCTTACATTTAAAAAAAAATCCAAATCCATTCTATCTTTCTTTCTTTGATTGGAGTGTTTAGTCCATTTGTTTGCATAATTACTGAAATAGTTGGTTTAATTCTCTCTATTGTTATTTTTACTACTTATCCCATCCACTCTTTTTTCAATTTTTTTTTTTTTTCTTGAGAAAGATTAGCCCTGAGCTAACTACTGTCAGTCCTCCTCTTTTTTGCTGAGGAAGCCTGGCCCTGAGCCAACATCCGTGCCCATCTTCCTCTACTTTATATGTGGGATGTCCACCACAGCATGGTGTGCCAAACCGTGCCATGTCAACACCCGGGATCCAAACCGGCAAACCTCGGGCCACCGAGAAGTGGAACATATGCACTTACCTGCTGCGCCACTGGGTTGGCCCCTATCCCACCCACTCTTTATTCTTTTATTCCTCCTATACTACCTGCTTTTGAAAGATTTATATTCCAGTTTTCTCCTCTATTAGCTTTTTGTTATCCATTCTTGGTTTTCTTTTAGCTTTCACCCTAGAGAATCAACATGCTGTCCCAGCTTCTCAGTATGTACCTTAAGTTAGTATTTTGCCACTTCACAAGTCATGCAAGAGCCTTCCAACAGTTTAACCTCATTTCGATCCTCCAGGTCTTTGTGATATTATTTACAATTTTACTTCTACATTATGATATTCTCACAAATCTTTCCTTATTTTTGTTTTAAAAAGGGCCATATTTTAAAACATTTATACACATATTTATTCTTTACAGTTCTCTTTATTCCTTCCCAAAGTTTAATATTTCCTTGGGCCTGAAAACTTTGTTTCAGTAAATCTTGTGGTACCATGCTCTGGAGACAAACTCTTTCAGGGTTTGTTTGTTGGAAAAATATCTTTATTTTGGTTTAACTGTTAAAGTATGTTTTCATTTGGGATAATATTTTTCTTTCAGCTCTTTAAAGATGTTGAAGCATCATCTTCTGGCTTCCATAGTTTCTATTGGAAAGTCTACTAACAGTCTTCTTGTTGTTACTTTGAAAGTAATGTGTCTTTTTTCTTTGGCTTTTTTCAGAATTTTTGTTGTCTTTAATTTTCAGCACTTTCCATATGATGTCCTAGATGTGGTTTTCATTGTTTTTGTTCTTCTTAGTGTTCCCTGTTCTTGGATCTGTGGGTTGACATCTTTGATTAGTTTGGAAAATCTCCATTGTTATCTCTAATAACAATTACTCTTTTGCAGTCCCTTTCCCTATGGGACTTCAACATACATCCATTGGGTCTTTTGACTGTGTCCCATGTGTCTGTTATGTTTTATTCTATTGTTTTTCACTCTTTTTCCCCCACTTTTGGGCTTTTCTCTTCTGTTTTTTTTTTTTTTCCACCTGATCTTGTCTTTGAATTAAATACACTGTGCTCCACATGCTGTTAAACTCATCCAATTAATTTTTCAGTTTAGATATTGTTGTATTTTTTCAGTTCTAGAATGCCCATTTGATTTTTTTAAGCAATTCCAATTCTCTATTGAAATTTTTAATCTTTTAATCCATTTCTCCTCTATTTTCTTTAATATAATAACCTTAAATATTTTAAAATCCTTTCCTACTAATTACCATATTTGAATTATCTGTGGATATGCTTCTATTGTTTGATTTTTTTCTCCTGATTATCAATCATATCTTCCATTCTCTTCTCATGTTAGTAATTTTGAATTGTATTATAGACATTAGGTATTAAAAACACCCAAAACAAAACAAAACAAAACAAAGGGCAGAAAATGTTCAGATGAAATCTTCTGTAAGCAAGGGCTCCTCCTTGCCTTTGGTAGGCAGATAGGTAGAGACTGAGCTGGTTTGAGGTTGGTTTGCAGAGGACACTTTTGGGCTTTTGATGGGCAGCCTAGAAGCTCCCTGTCTCCTCAGCTCTAAAGCTCTGCTTTTCAGAAATTTTGAGCTTACATCTAGGACTTCCACTTCACACGGCTTCAAAGTCTGGCAAATGGTTGAAGGAGAAGAACTGTTGTGCATTCGTCGCCAACCCACATTTCAAGGGGAACTCTGCCTCCTAGCACTACAGACTCTTAGAGATTTTACTCTCTTTTCCTGGTTCAGTTCACTCAAGACTTCCCCACCACACCAGAACAGAAGGGAATGAGTCTTGCATTTTGCGCTTGTCTGTTTTCTAATCCATCATTCTGGTCCCATACTGCGAGTTCTGCTGGTTTCTCTTTTTCCCCGTAGAGTCCTCTTGCTTGGCCCCAATCCAGTCTCACTCGGTACCCATAATGGGCAATGCTCCTTGGGAAGCAAGCAGCTGGTGACTGTAAGCTCACTTAGGAATCTTAGTTCATTGAATTCTCTTTGCATCCATAGCTCTTCCGTTCTTTAAAGATGTTTATGATGTACCTGTTTTTGTCCTTCTTGCTACGATGTGGGTGTCAGCCAGCTGGGATCTTTTGCATTCTATCTGAAAGTGGAAGTCCCTCTCAGATGGTGAAAGGGTTAGAAATTTTGGAACTGGAAAGGACTTTGGCATTTACCTAGTATAGCTACCTCATTGGACATAAAGAAAACTAGAAGCTCAGAATGGCAAAGTGATTTATTCAAGGCTAAAAAACTAATAAGGTGAGAAACTAGACTGAGGAAGCCTTGACATGGGTCTCCTGATCCCAAGGCTGGTCTTCCAGAGGACAAGAAGGAGAGAAGGAGACAGAAATAAAGAGAATATACCGTGGAAAGGACTCCACCTGAAGCAAAGAGCAATTTTGGAGTCCTTGCTATAGCAGCCCAAGTGATCAGCCCTCAAGAATTCAAGGTAGAAAACCTAGCTGAGGTCTTTTAAGTCTGTCATAAAATCTGACACTTGCTTATTTCTTTTTTTCCTACCTGGTTTGAAAACTGGATTTAAAATGGAGTGCCAGTGATGAGAGCTTCTCTGGGGAAGTTACAGATGAGGCCAGTAGGATGGTGATGTGGGAGTAGCAAAGGCTGCCATCCACAAGCCGAGAGCTGACCTCTGGCAGGGGTATTGGGAGCTGGGGGAATGTCAGGGTGTTGCAGGTGTTGTAGGCTCGTGAATTACTCTGCTCAACAGAGTAGCTGAGACAAAGAATGCGTCCATGTCCTGAAAACAAAAACTCAATGTTTCTACCCTTTTCTAGGCAGGGAGAGTTTATCACTGCCAACTTTCTCCCCTCTCTCATTGTTGAGCTAGGCAGGGAGGACAAAGTGCAGGATTAGTGATGAGATGGGGCTCTGGAACAGGGGAGCAGAGCAACCCATCCCTTCCCCAGGTGCCCCTCACCCTTCTGCCAACACACCAAGGTCAGCCCTCCCCTCACATACGGGTGGGAGGAACTGTTCGAATTTGCAGAAAGTCAAAATCATGACAAGATACTTTAAAATAAACCTGATTTTTATGTTTAATATTTAATATGATAGTAGTATTTTATTTAGGATTTGTGGTACTTTGTCCTATTCTTGATTGAAATGTTATATCTCTATGCAAGCCTACAAGAGGGGTTGCTAAGCAACTTAATGTAAACAAGTAAGGGGGTGGGATTCAGGATCAATGGGAAGTAGTATGGTCAAACTTCTTAGAGGAACAAACTGTATTTAAGGATATCATCACATTATTGTCCACATGCAAATGTGTGCTATTCGTAAATGAATCACATCTCTTCATTAAGGAAGGACGTCTTATTTATCATCCCTGTAGCAGTTTCGGTGACAAAGAAATCGCTGTTTCTTTCAAATTATCCAGTATTGATCATAGCTAACACCTTTTAGTACTCGCTATGCACCAGGCATTTTACTAGCAAGGAATACTTTACGGAAGCGATCGCATTTATTCTTTACAGTAGTTCTATGAGGTAGGTACTACTCCTCTCTCAACAAGTGAGGAAACTGAAATTTAGCAAGGTTAAGTAACTTGCCCAAGGACACATAATCCAAAGCCTGCTGCTAAGAATGTTGTGTTTGTCAGAACCATCTTTCAGTGGCTCCCAACTGGTGGGGCTCACCTTTGCTTTCGAATGGCGGTCAACTAATGGCTTGCTTCCTAAACAACAACTCCATTTCTTCCTTCTGTTCTACTCAGCCAGTCACCTTGGCGACCCGTCTTCTCTCTTAGTGGTGGTCAAGCTGAGTTGCCTGAAGCATGAAAAAGGGCCATGAGCGGTTTTTGGAAGCAAGACTCTCCTGGTATCTTCTCTGCCGCAGCCGTCTTGCTGGGCTCCAGCGCATGCCTTGCTAATTGCATAGCCTAAGGCTATTAACTTTAGTATTCCTTTTCTGTAAAATTGGAATAATATTCCCAACCTTGCCAGGTTGTTGGGGAAATGAAATATTGTGTGTAAGATGCTTAGATCAATGCAGACACAGGATAGCACTTGTCAAATATGAGCTCACTTCCTTTTCCTGGTCCTATCATTAATGCATCCTTATGGGATCTCTCTCTTCAAAGTGAGTACCTTATCTAGGAGATTTTTGAGCACCTTGTTGATATCCAGACTTTGCATATAACTGGGGGAAGTTTGTGAGTTGACTCATTTGAGAGCACCTTTAGACAAGCAGTTATTCTCTTCCTGCTTGATAGGTCCTCCTAATTCTAATGCTTTGGGAGTAGGCCTCCACTTTAAATACTACCTGATTTTCCCATTTGGCATTAAGATTTCCTGCCCTTGCTCCCCTCTGCCCTTGATTTAGAAACCCATGATAAAGTACTCAAGAGGTAGAATTCAGGATTCCTTTGTTTCATTTGGAGTCATCTGAAGTTGAACAGCCCTCCTTGAACAGGGGGCACTTTTCTGCTGTGATAAATTTGTCTTGATGACAAACTCAAGCCACTGACCTCCAGATGGAGCTGCATGAAAGAGAGACAAAAAGGAAATGGGAAAAAACCAGCTTGGCGTAACTCAGATAGCCTGAGAAAGACACAAGGAAACACAAAGATGGAGCATGGTCCTTAGGGGATTTGCAGGGAAGAGAGTGACATGTGAACTGATTCAGCCTGTTTAATTCCACAAGAACTTGAAGAGCCTGTCAACGTGCTTGGGCAGCCCAGGGTGGGGTGCAAGAGAAATGAGACATGGTCCCCAAGGAGCTGGCATTCTTTGGGAGTGGCAGCACATAGACTTGGAAGAAGGACAGCAAAAGACCAATTGCCTTCAGTGGTAAACTGTGATGCAGCTCAGGACACAGTTTCATGGATGACAGAAAGGCTATTAGTGCTTTTTGCATGCTATACTCCAGACACTAAATTAGATGGATTAAATAGATTATTTCACTTAATTTCATCCTAAAAACAAATCTTTGACGTGAGCCCATTTTGACGATGAGTAAATTGAAGCACAAATAGATTAAATAACCTGCCCGGGATCCAACAACAAGTGAGCTACAGGATTTCAACTTAGATTCGTAGAGCCACGTGCTGGCTCTGTGACTAAGCCCTCCTGACTTTTCTATGCTTTCAGTTTCCTTGTGTGGTGAGTAGAGATGGTAATACTGTACTGGAATTGTTCGGGAATAATGTTTTGCTCGAACTCTCTTTTCCAGCAATGTGCCCCTCACCTTAGCCCGTGATAATCGGGCATCTCTGTACTCTAACCACAGGATCCTGTCTCCACGTGGAGTCTGTTCAGACCACGATGAGCACCTGACTCAAGGGAGGGAGAGATGGAAGCAGAGGGTGAGAGGTCCCAGCTACCGCAATTTTGTCTGTCCCAAGGCCTGATTGTTCAGTTTGTCCTAGATTCCAGTGGGACTATGCTACAACCTTATAATACTCCCCGCACCCCCCAATTCTCCTTGTCTTCTTGGACTGAAGAGAGCTTCTGTCACCTGCAGCCAGCAGATCTCTGACTAGAGCGAATACTTTCCTCATAGAGTCATTGTGAGGCATCCAAGAGATAAGGTAAATTACAAAGGGCAAGATCGATGAGACCATACTATTTATCTTGGTGAGTAAAATACAATTTGGCCTTTATAATTGGGTCCTGAGAGTTTCAGCTATGGAATGCTTCATTATGTCAAAAGGAGGCTATACACAAATTTCACTTTGACTTTTCCTGCCCAGAGGAGTCAAAGTGGCTGATAGTGGCTTCAAATTAGAGACACACAGCCCCTAGGTTCTCTGTATTCAGGTCAGAGTGGCTCCAGGCTGGTCATCTGGTAACCACTTTAAATTAGGTGTCCAGTGGAGCCAGACTGTACCCTGTGGAATCTTGTAGAAAGATTTGTAGACAGCTTGATTGAATGACGGACCGCCTGACTGGCTGACTGGCCACACTGCTATCTCTACCTGTGTGAAGATGCTGAGAGGAATGTGCAACTCAAATCCAACAAGTTGTTTCACCAAGGAGACGTCTTATTTGATTTGGTTCAATTGCATCGACTGGTCTTGTCACTCAAAATGGCCGAAGCAACTGCATAGACATGTAAACACAGCCCGAGCATACAAAGGCCACTTCTTTTAAAAATAAAATAAACAGCATATTGGACATTCTAAGACTGGGTTATTTAGTATCACAAATGCTTTGCCTTTGGGCTGAAAAATCAGTAGGTTTGAAGAGCTGGTCGGAAACAGCATACCTTCCGCTGGCGTCTGATTTGTCACTTGGTTGCCTGTGGCTTTATTTATCAGGGACCTCAGGGAGCCACGTTTTCTTTTGTTCCTTGATGATTTCAGTAACCCTCGGATGAAAGTCTTCACCTGCTCTCCTCCCCGACGGCCTCCTCGCGCAGCCCGCGTTCTCCTCCTTTCTCTGCAGAGCGCACTGCTCGCCGCCTCTCCTCAGTCAGGCAGCAGAGGAAGCAATATTCTTTCAGTGAGATTTTTTTCCCCACGGCTGCTTTGTTATTTAACGCAGACCCGTGTGAATCACTCGTCAGAGGGTGGCCTTTGCGTGACCTTCATTCTGAGTCTCAGTTGACTGTTGCAAAGATGGGGAGTGTATTCTTCCTGCTACTCTTCACAGATCTCCCTGCTCTCAGCTTTGACCCATTAGGATCAGTTCTAATTCTTTAAAATAAAGTGCCTTTTGTTGGTAATATTAAGCTCCCCCCACAATAGAGCAGCAGGTCAGTGTTTACAGTCTTTGGGAGAATTTTGGAAGAGGTTCATGGGAGAAGATCTGGTGCCGTGTAGATACCATGATGGCCTTTAATCCGCGTGACTTCTCAGAAGAGAATGCTGAAGCCTGCTTTGTGGTTGGTGTCCTTTAATTACCAACATCATCAGAAAAAGAAACCACACCATCATCTCATATTGGAGGATTACATCGTAGGCACCAGACAGAAATCTCTTTTTAGAACCACCTTCTCCAAGGTGGTGATGGAGGAAAGTGGCACCTGCCCAGTTGCCTGCTCTGTGTACTGGAACCTTGGTGGCAAAGGTCAGGTAGGGTCCACCCAGGCCAGGTATCTATCTACAACTGTACTGGATGCGTTAACCTGGGACCGTATGAATTCAACAATAAATATCCACTGAGCCTGTGAATGACAAATGTATGCAAATGTATTATAATACAAGTGAACATTTATTGCGTGATTACTATATGCCGGGCATGAATCCTCTCTCATCTCATCTTCTGAGCAGCCCTATGAGGTCATAATGACAGATAAGATTTATTGAGCTCTCATTATGGGCCAGAAATTATTTCAAGTGCCATTTGTGCATTAACGTACTTATTTAATCTTCCCAATAACCCTAAGATGTGGGTACAATTTTTCAACCCACTTTATAAATGAGGAAGCTGAGGTGACAGACAGATTAGGTGATTTACCCAAGGTCATACAGCTGGCAAGTGGTGAAGCTGGGATTCAGACTCAGCAGTCTGATTTCAAATCCTGTGTGGTAAACTACAACTCTCTCTGCAAAGGACACATGGTAGAAGTGGACCAATGAAAACTTCCAGTTCCTTCCGTGACTGAGGGAATGTTGTTCTTACATATGGTCAGGATTTCTCTGCTCTCAGAGTCTGCTCATCCTCACTTTGGTCCCTGCATGTTTTTGCCACAGGCAGCCTAGGTGGGAATGGTGGTGGCCCCTTGTGGGGCTCTGTTACTACCTGGAGATTTTTCTCCATCTCTGCCAATGTAATTTCTCAGATTTCCCTTTAAATACAGTCTTTGTCTGTTGATTTCTACGGAGGTTGGCTCCCCCAATACTTTCTGCAAAATACCTGCCTCTAATTGCCAAGAACTGCCTCTCTCTGGGTTTATTTACATGGCACTGTGGCTCTGTCTGCTCAGACTGTGCCCTCCATGCCCTGTCTGTGTTTCACTCCTCTATTAGCATTCTCTGCCACATGAAAGCTGTGAAAAGAGCCATATTTCCCTGCCTTTGCTAGGAAGAAACATTTTAATATTGGGATTTCAGCTAAAAAGTGAATGTCTCGTTGGCCACCTCTATGATACAATTAAATCTCTGCTGGTAATAATAGCTTAGGAGTGTTCTGATTTGTTTCAAGCATTTCAGACCCAATATCAAGCTTGTTACATAAAAAATAGGAGTTCTGTCTTCTATGTTGAGACAGAGTAGTAAAGAGAAATGGATATGGACGTTGGAGTCAAGCAAATCTGAGTTTGCATCCCAGATCTGGCATACACAGCCTGTGTGGCCTTTGACCACTTATTGGACCACTCTGACCTGTCTTCTTTCATAAAACAGAGATAACAACACCAACACCTAACAGAATTTTTTTTTTTCCTGAGGAATGTTCGCCATGAGCTAACATCTATTGTCAATCTTCTTCTTTTTGCTTGAGGAAGATTCACTCTGAGCTAACGTCTGTGCCAGTCTTTCTCTATATTGTAGGTAGGGCATTGCCACAGCACGGCCACTGTCAAGTGGTGTAGATCTGTACCCGGGAACCAACCTGGGCTGCTGAAGTGGAGCACACTGAACGTAACCACTAGGCCACAGGGCCTGCTCCCAGAGAACTTTTCGAGGATCCAAAATGGTACTAGATGTGATTTCCTGGTATAGACTAGGTATGCAATTATTTTTCTTTTCTTTCATCAAATTCCTGTCCTGCCAATATTTGGCTGCTACACTTAACCTCTCTGGAACTCATTTTCCTCATTTTAAAAGTGAGGTATTAGGATAAGTCAACTGCCAAGGTCTCGTCTGACTCTGTGTCTCCTGTATCCATCTTTGTAAAATGGCTAAGTGCTTTCCTCATTTTACTCACAGGATCCTCTGAACTACCCTTTGGGTTAGAGTCTCTTAAAATTCACATTTTACAGATGAGAAAACTGAGGCTCAGGAAGAATGAGTAACTGGCCAGGTTATGGAACTAGCAGTGGGCTGGGGAGTGAGGATTTGAACCCAGAGGGTACACATCAAATCAGTGTGCTGAACTGCAGGAGGCAGAGTCATGCTCAATAGATCCTTGAATAATGGCCGCTCAACAATTGCTTTCAATGCTCCGGAGCGTTTAGACCACGCACTGCCTATGCTATGAGGTTATGGCATGCATCCTGCCCAGTAGGCTTATTAACAGGGCACAAATCCAGAAAGATAGGAATGTCACCAGAAAGGCGGGATAGCGCCTCACTCAGGACACAAGCAGATGCCAAGGAGCTACTGATTTGCCGACTGATTGCCTAGATGGCTCACCAGCCACCTGACCAACCTGGACGGACAGTGTCTATGGGTGAACATCATGACTAGACTGACTGTTGAACAAAATATCTGGCAAGGGTGTGTGTGTCACTCTTTGGTGCTATCATGGCATCCGTCTGTAGCAGCCTTACTCCCTCATTGAATTTCTTGTCTGTGTTATGCTATGGGCTCAGAAGCCAGCAAACTAGACTTGTTAGAAGTGTGCTTCCAGTAAGACTAAGTATGTTCTGAGGAAGTGCCTGAGCAGGGCTGGGAGAAGCGTTAGGGCTTGGAGAGTGTGACATTTCAGTGTCATCAGAGAGAAGGAAAAGCCGTTCAAAATAATTTGAAGCCTATCAAATGTTTATACTAATTTGCATACATAAATATATAGATGTTTACGTCTGCTACACCCATATTTGGCTCTGCTTAAATGTTCTGTTCCTTGCTGATCTCGAGTGCAGATTCAAATAGTAGCTATATTCCAGTTTCCCACGGAAATTGCCTAAAACTGCACGTATGGACTCCTGGTAATTTTATTGGCACATATCTCAGGAGCCTGCATTGGCATTGCAATTATCTGTTGGTAGGAAGCTGATGCCCATTTCCTGGGCTTTGTTACCTTTTTTTTTCTTCTGCAGATATATTGGGTTATAGCCTAGCAATGCTACAGATACACTTGTGTACTTAGGTGATTCTAATGCGCTGTTTTCTTTAACTTATTAAATAAAAACATACCCATCGGCAGTGTTTCGGATCCAATTGAATTTTTATTTCACTTTAAAACCTTAACAACCGCCAAGAAAATTGTACTGTGAGACCCTGAGTGGCAGCCAACATCTTTCATCAAAGAAACCCAAAACCCTTCCCAAGCATTAATTAAACCCCACCACACTGGAGACTAATTGTATGCTGCGTTTTTCCCTTCTTTAAAAAAATCAATGCAAGCAAGTAGGTGACAGATGTACATGGCAGAGGAAAATGAAAACTTCTTGAGGGAACAAATGTGAGTTTTCCAGGACCAAGAGCATCTACTCCCTCTTAATAAAATGACATTCTAGTCCCTGATCACATTTGACTGCTCATCTTCTCACCTGGAGAGCTGTGGATCCAATCTGCCTTTTATGAGCATTATTCTCTCGGCACAAGAGGGAAGATTTACTTCTTGCTTTTACCGTGATCAGATGAGATAAGGCTGTGGCCACAGGGAAACTTGAACAGTTTCTAAGGTAACAAGGAAGTTGGAAACTTTCCTTGTGTCACACCCTGTGCCCCTGGTCCACTGGGAATGGAGGATTTTAAGCCAGAGTCTAAGCCCCCTTGGAAGTAGGAGAGCCTGTGGAATGAGAGCTGGAGGTTTGATTGCACCTTGAGGTCAAGCAAGGCACCTGGAGGGACTGGGCACAGATAGGGGCAGGAGAACCAGCAAATGTGTGCTCCTCTCCCGTTCCCGTTACTGCTCACCCCTCCACGCTGCCCCCCGCTCCCCAAAAGAGAAAGCTAAATTGCTAAGCTTGAAATTGCAGAGTCCTTTCCCCAGAAATCCTCTGACTCATCCAAGCGGCAGTTCCACCCTTCGAGCAGAAGTTAGCTGCCAGTTTGCTAGAATTTTTGGTTGGCCTTGAGTCTCGTCTAATTGCTCCAATGCTCATCTCCCTAGACACATCAAATCATGCCTCCTGGTGTCTTGCGGTTTCCATGCCTACTGGATTCAACATCTTGGATGTGTCTTCTTCACCGATTATTACTACTTTTTGCATCTAGTCCAATATTATCATCATATAAGTGTTAGTTGTTGCTGCTATTATTATTATTTTCTGTGTCCTTGAGACTATGGTTGTTTAAGCAACAATTTTAAAGAACTGGGTACCGTATGTGATAATAATAAAAATACCTTTCATTTTTAAAATGTTTTCACAACCAGTATCTCGTGTCTCGGATTCATTTCTTTATTTGTTCATTTATTCACTCATTCAACCAACAGACTTCCATGGTCTCACTGGGGATAAAATGGTAATTAAAATATGGTTCCTGGCTTCAAGGCGCTGACAGTGCAAAGGGGAGACTAGACACGTAAAGAGACACCAAGAAGATACAGCTGTGCTCCAGCTGGTCCTCAAATTGTCTTACTTACCACTGGGAACAAGAGACAGAGAGGGCAAAAGAGACCTTCTTAAGGTCACACAGCTAGTTACATCAAGAATAAAAGCTAAAATCTAGACCTTCTGGTTATCGAGACATAGTATTTTTGCCATTTCTGCCATTTGGTTTCCTTCAGAGGAGTGGTTCTCAAAGTGTGGTCCAAAGACCAGCATTGGCACCTTCTGAGAACCTGTTAGAAATGCAGTTCTCAGACTGCACCCCACACCTACTGAATCCAAAAGTGTGGAAATAGTGCCCAGAAATGTGTTTGTTACTAAGCCCTCCAGGCGATTCTGATATACACTAAAGTTTGAAACCACTGCTCTAGAGCAATGCTTCTCAAACTTTGCTGTGCATGGGAATCACCTGGGGGCCTTTTGAAAATGTAGATTTTGATTCAGTAGGTCTGGGGAGGGGTTTTTGATTCTACGTTTCCAACAAGTTCCCTGGTTGTGTCTGTGCTACTGCTCTTTGCTTGAGTAGCAAGAACATATAGAGACTTAACAGCAACAGAGGGCACTGGTTAAACCCCGCTGGGGCATCAAGTGAACTCAATAAAATTATTCTCTCATCCAGGAGCTTCACACTAGCACAGTGTTTGGATAGATAGACTTTCAGGGCACAGAAACTATGAAATAATCACTGAAAGTGTGTGTGTGTCTGTGTGTGTGTGTGTGCAGGGATGCACATGCATGCATACACTCAAAGAAAACGAGCATCTGTTTAAAGAGACAATATTACATAGCAGCACCTCTCTCTTTGAGAGATGATTTGAATATCCAGGTATTGTAACAAAACATAGTCAAGAGTCAGAAGGCCAGAAACATTTCTCTGAGCAGTCAAAACAAATATCACGAAGTCCAGCATTTTTATAGATAGATTAGCCCTTCATATCATTATTTAAAGTTATTTACTTTTATTTTAGACAAAATTCTAACAGAGTCACATTAAAAACCAATAGGAAAGAGTAAATTGGAGAGCGGATTCAAGATGCCATGGACAGGCATTCTGACAGTAGAGTAGTACCAACTGGCAAGAGAGAAAAGGATGGGCGTGTGTATACATATACACATATGACCTGAAAACTTAGCAGATTGGAACCATTTCATGCAAGGCAAACACATGAGCAAACATCAAGAAAGAGCATTGTACAGAAAGCAGAATGCAGTAATCACAGAAGCATGCAGAAATATTAAAATTACAAAATGTTCAAGCTATTTGGAAAGCATGTAAAACATTTTAGGACAGTTTTCCAAAAAGATGGTAGAATTGCTAGATTTAGTAAATAAAACTGTTTTACTTGGCAACCCTAAAAATGGATAAAAAGAAGAGGGCTTTGATAGTCTCCAGGAATTTCATTGATGTGGCTGCCAGTTTCTCTGAAATGCTCGTCAAACAATCTTGTAAGGGGAGGTAGTGGGGGGCTGAGTGAATCAGAGCTGTTGGAGTTAGAGGTTTGGACAGGGAAGGTCCCGGGCAAATTCACTTTGGGACTCTCAATTGGTTAAGAAGGGTCTATCTGTCAGGGTTGTTCGAGCTGCAAGCAAGGAAATCCAACAAAAGGTGGCTTAGACAGGAAAAGAGGTTACTGGTCTCATGCCACAGAAGGTCAGAGTTAGGCAGTCCAAGACTAGTATGAGTCAGCAATGTTGTCAAGGGTCCAGAGTCCTTTAATCTCCCTATTTCATCATCCTTAACATTGCAAAATGGCTGCAGTGCTTCCAGACACTGACGCTAGGTTGCAGGCAAAAAGAGAAAGACAAGACCAAGGTTAAAGGACCCAAGAGCATGCCAGCTGAAATTGTCTCTAAAAAAAGTTGCCGTGAGCTGTACCCAGTGAATTCCTTTTTTATCTCCTTGGCCAGAACTAGGTCATATGGCCATTCCTGTTTGCTGGGAGTCTGGAACGTTATTTTAAGTTGGACACATACCCCTTCAATAGATTTAAGGTTCAGTTGATAAGGAAAAATAGGGAAGAATAAATGATTATTGAGTGGGCAATTAACAATGTGTGTCTTAAAGGAGCTTGTGGAAGAGGTGGTACAGGGGATGAAAGAGAAACAGAAAGGATGAGGGAATGATGGAAGAATCATGAAGAGATTCCGAAGCGTGAGTGAAGAGGTTGTATCAAATTGGATGTTCATGGAAACTATTATATGACCTTAAGGAGGGGTCAAATTGCCCAAGAGAAAGTAAATATTCATCTCTGAGATCTGGAGCCTGACATTTTGCCTGATTCTCTGTATCCCAGACTCTTTCAGAAAACAAGCTCAGTGCTGAGTGACCGGTGTTACGTATTTACCTGACATTTACTTATGAGTAGACCACATTGGTTCTCCATCCAGTTGAATTTGAGAGACATGGTAGGCAAGGTCTCTGGGCCATTGATAATCTCCTACAGGGCAAACCTTGAGATATGACATGACTTAACCACTATTCCATGCATAATGGGAGCATCTTTGCAGTTTTCATGGCATCTCTGCTTGGACTAGTGAAATCTATAATCCTATATAAAACAAATGACTGTTACATCAGGAAAACAGGGAAAGCTTCACAACATAACATGTGAACCAAATCTTAAAAGATGAGTAAGAGTTCACCCAGTGACGCAGATGGAGACACTTACAGACCCTGCATTGTTAGAGAACTGTTAAATTACCTTCAAAGGACATGTCTTGCTATGTCAGAAAGATGGACTCACCTATTCTATAAGGAAAAATTTGTAAGAAAAAGCAGACAAAATAAGCTTCCTTGAATGCTGCATTGGCTTTCTGCTTTAGTTCTGATTCAATTATCCAGAAAACATCATTCCCCTAAGTCTTTTGACATAACTACCTTTTTCCCTGAACCCTAAGGCGTCTTTCTCGTCACGGTGTGTTTTGTGGAGCTCTCCTTCCTTTCTCTCCTGCAGATATTATGAGTAGCTCAATTTTGTTCGTTTCTTGACAGGTAAAAAGGTGGCAGTCTCTTATTTCACCTCCATCTAAACAACACTGTCGGGAATTGTTCCTCTCTGGCTTGATATTTGTATGTTGGGGGAAGAAAACCCAGAGGAATGAAGAACAAAATGGGGAAACGAGGTTAAGCACACGTCACTCCGGACCCCAGGAGCAGTGGAACCAAGCTGCCAGCTGCAGCGAGAATGTCTGTCATAAGGAAATTAGAGCATGATCATTTCTGGCTATGTGACTCTGATTCTAATAGGTTTTACAAATAGATTGTGATTGAACTTGGAAACATAAACAAATGGGCTTTGCGGAATAAAGGCTGAACTACATCTTGGGGAGAGAATTAAAATGCTTTTATGGAAGGCGCTCTGGGAGGACAGACAGCTATTTTAATGACGGCATATGCATTTCTGAAACTCTCCGGCTTTGTGGGCTTCCCTTTGGAGAGTCAGGTCTGATAAACTCAAAAGAAAGTTTCCCAGCAGAGTCCCTAAGAGGACAACTGATAAAGGCAGAGGATGGGCAGTGTGTATTTGAAATTCCCCATTCAGACGCTGGGAGGAGAGGTGCCATTTAAAAATAATAGATTTTAAAATATCAGTAGCTTAAAAAATTCTAGTCAGCTGTCTCCCTTGGACATTTCTTTTGTCTCATAGAGGGCTGGGGATAGAGGTTCTTTAAGCTCCATTAATACGTTTTCACTTATAAATATTCATGCAGTGTTCCCGGTGGCTCCCCCACTGACTCAGAGCAGGCTCCCCACCCAGGCAAGAGAGTGGTGCCGGAGGAGATGCTAAATTTCTAACAAGGCCCCAGGTCAGCCTCAGACAACCTCGAGCCATTTGAAAACACCGAAGACTTTTCAGTCGGGATAAAGGGTTATAAACGTCTGTGTGTCCAAGCTTATATTCTACATGAGAGGATTACCTTTCACTCTCTGCACACTCTCCCAGTTGTTACAAGTAGTCAAGGTTTTGTGTGTTTTGTGCTTCACACAGTGAGAAAACAGATTTGCCGACTGGAAAGAGGCTCTTTTTTATTTCCTTTTTTCTAAATCCACTGGTTACTCACTAAGGCCTGATCCCTTATTGAGTGCAAGTCAGCAAAATCTCTCTGATAGCAGTAGGTTTGTGCATGGAGAAACACCAAGGGTTACACCCAGGAGGGATCACAGAGGTCCTTGTCTTGTTGGGCAGGAGTTTAGATCCAGGCTGTGCAGAGAATAGTCCACTATCTCAAAATGCTGCTGCTATGGAAATTTTTCCTGTGACCTAACCCAGATCCCTTTGTGCTAACTCTTCACCCCACATCCTGGTATGTTACTGGGGAGTGGATGAAGTCTACAGCTGCATTTACTCCTTCTCTCTTATTGGGATATGGGTCTCTCACATCCCCAGGGCCTGAGTGGTTAATTGCCCCCACTGAATGCTTTCTAGGCCCAGGTGAATGAACATTAAGGCTATATCTATACTTAGGTCTATGGCCCCACTTGACACACAAAAACCTTACATTGTATATAGGGAAATAAACTATTTTGCTAAAAGAAGCTTATATTGTCTCACATTTTTATTTCAGAGATACTTTATCCTCCTTTATGATTCAGCTTTAAATGAGTATTTAGCCCTAATATTTCAGTCCCCTGCTGTTGCTTTTTCTGTCAAGCATACAGAAATTTATAAATGACTTACGAGGTGAGCTCCTTATTTAAACGGAACTCTTAAATTAATTCATGATGAAAATAAACTTTCTGCTCTCCTTAGCTCACCCACTCAATATAAACAGTTTATTTTCTTTACAGTGTGTTTTCCTTAACAAGCACAGTACAGCAGAAAACACACCAAACTGAGCATCCTGTGACCTAAATACTAGTAATAGCTCTTCCACAAATAGGTGAATCTGGACAAGTAATACATAAAAGGATGGAGTTATGCCAAGTTTGCTTCTCAAACTTTACCATTTGTATTATTCTGGGTTTTCCAAAGAAACAGAACCAATAGGGTAGAGACAGATAGAGATTTACTTTAAGGAATTGGCTCATGCGAATATGGAAACATGGCAACCCCCAAATCCACTGGATGGGTGGGCAGATTGGAGACCCATGGCAGAGCTGCAATTTGAGTCCAAAGGTGGTCTGCTGGTGGAATTCCCTCTTCCCAGGGAACAGTCAGTCTTTTTTCTATTAAGGGCTTCAACTGATTGGATGAAGCCTGCCACATTAGGGAGGGTAATCTGCTTTACTCAAGGTCTACTGATTTAAATGTTAATCTCATCTAAGAAAATTCCTTTACAGAAACATCTAGAATATTGTTTGACCAAATATCTGGAGACATGGGCTAGCCAAGTTGAGACGTAAAATTAACCATCACACTGTATATAAGAATCACCTAGGGAGCTTGTTAAAGATAGGCTCCTGGGCTCCATCCTCAGAGATTCTGGCTCTAATTTGCAGTTCTATTAAACTTCCAGGTGATGCTGATGCAGCTCTTCTAAGGATTTCTGTTGGAGTAGTATTGATCTAGGTATGCTACTGTGTGATCACGGTCCAACCTTTTCTACAGATGAGAAAACAGAAGCCCAGAGTTATGAATGAACTTGTCCAAAGGAGCTCATTTACTTAGGTATTCTAACCCAAATCTTCAAATGTTAGTCCAGGCTCTTTCCACATTACATACTGCCTGACGTGTAGTGCAAATGAACTTTCTTAGAAGGAAGTCTAGCCTTGTAATTGAAACTTCCTCAAAACCAAAGGGAACTAGTGGAAGTTTTCACAGAACTTGACAACCTGATCCTCAAATTCACATGGAAGATCAAAAGGCTAGGAATAGCCAAAGCAACTTTGAAGAAGAATAGGAAGGTAAGACTCATATTACCACATCTGCAGGTCCTTTATAAACTATAGTAATTAAAGCAGCATGGTGTTGACAAATAGACCATCAGGACAAATTGAGAGTCCGTTGTCAGACCATAATTATTTGAAGTATCCATGACAGAGGTAGCATTGGGAAAAGATAAGCTATCAATAAATACTGCTAAAAATGGCCATCCATGTGAGAAAAAATAGACTACTCACATCACACTTAGAAAATAAATCCCAGATGGATCAACGAAGAAGCAAAATTTTAAAACTTTTAATAGAAAAATCAAGATAATATTTTTTATATCAAGGCAGATAAATATTTCTTAAATGAGACAATAAAAGCACAAAACATAAGCTAAAATAATAACAATAAGCCAATAGTTATTGAGCTATTTTATGTCCTACACTATATTCTGAGTACATCATATACTAACTCATGGAATCCTCATGAAAACCCTATGAGACAGTGAGTATTATGGTCTTCACAAAAGACTGAGGCCTGGAGAGACTTCCAGCTTCCTTAACCTGTGTGGTAAATGGTCCAGGTGTGGGCTGATCCCAGGCCTCCCGGCTCTAGCGTCACTGCTCGACACTACCTCTCAAGGAAGAAAAGTTGACTATATCTAAGTTACAAGAATGTATATCATATAAACTAATTAAAAATACAAACCAGTGCTGGGAGAAAATACTTTTAATGAATATAACCGCCAAAGGATTACACACACATACACTTACAAATCAATATGAAAAGGAAACAATCCAATAGGAAAATGGGCACAGATTATGAACAAGCACTTATTGAAAAGGAAAGTCAAATGGCTGTAATCATATGAGAATATGCCTGCCAGTACACATATAAATCAGTATAATCACTTTGGAGGACAATTTGGCAATCTCTACTAAAATGGAAGGTGCACACTCCCTATGCGGGAAATTCTTTGTGTACACAAAAATAGTTTTTGCAGAGTTGTTCTAGCAAAAGATTGGAGGTAATAACTCAGTAAAGAAATGGTTCAATGAATTGTAAGATAATTACATTTTGCAATACAAAATAAAGTAGATCAGATATGTCTACACAAAGTTAAAAAATCTAATGTTGAGTGAAAAGAAGGTAAATTAAGAAACCACATATAGCATATGAGATCACTTGAGTAAAGTCTAAAATCTCACAAAATAATGCTATATATTGCTATGGGTGCATGACATTGCCACAAAGGTAGAGATCAACTTTAGGGTAATGATCACCTTTGAGTGGTAGGAGGTGAAGAAAGGGAGGGGGTGGAGGATGAGAACAGAAATTTAGCAGTATCTTATTTTTTTATTTAAAAAAATCTCAAGGAGACATGGAAAAATATCAACATGTATGAAATCTGGATACCTGAGTGTTTTATTATTTCCTATATATTTGAAATTGCCCATAATTACGTGTTTTTAAAGAAATAAAAATACTAACTCCACAATCATTATTTTAAATATACAATTGTATTCTTTTTTCTAAAGACTAAAATGCATGGGCTTTCCTTTCTGCATGTTATTTTTTCTTAGGTATTCTTTTCTACTTATAAAAATCTTAGAGTTGGAAAAAAATGTAGAGGGCATTTGTTCAAACCTACCACTTAACACAGGCATTTGTGGATTGAAATTGGCGTCTCAGGTGAAAACACTTGCTAGAATTTTCTTTTATGCTTAATAATCTGGAAAATACGGTTTTGGTTAACTAGATAATTCATTTTAACTAATTTAAGGTGCATGGATACTGAGTTTTTTTAAAAATAAAACATAATAAATTACACTTAACATTAATACTATGTTGAACTCAGTTTTATCTGGAACGACACAGAAGGCTGTGAAGAATCTCAGGGTCATCATCATAACCATCAATTATCATTATTTTGATAGTATGTGGAAGCGCCAATTGAAAGAGTTCTGATTGGCAAAGTGTTATATAATGTGAGATAAAGGGAGAGAAGGGAATAACCCTTTATTGAAGTATCATGGGAAGTGTTATGGATCTAGCATTTCATTTAAGTCTTGCAGCAATCCTGTAAGGGAGCTATTATTATTCCCATTTTTCAGATAAAGGGATTGAGGTTCAGAAAGGTGAAATAATTTGCCCTGTGTTTTAAGAAAAATGATTCCAAACCTGAAAATAAGGCAAAAAGAGGCTTGCATGTCCTTTCAATGGAGCTCCATCTAATTGGAGCCCATGGATTATTAATTTTCTTTGTTTGACTTACTATTTACTATTGATTAGTACCAGACTCCGTGAAGCTATAGGTTAGCTTGCATACTTTAGTCTGATAAAAATGCAAATGAATTCTGTACAGTAGAAAATATAATTCTAAAGGACGTTTCGATAGATATTCCTATCTATCTATCTATCTATGTATAGATGTATACTTAGTCTCTCCAATTCTTCAGCCGGTTTTACAATCCTAATGCTTCTCTCATTAGTAGATCAAATGAATTTTGACATATGTTCTTTGTATATTTGTATGAGAGTCAAGTTTTTATCTTATTAAAAATTATACTTTGACAGTCCCACAGGCAAAGGCTCAGCTCCAGAGCTCATGTTCTTGCTCGCTCATCCATTTTTTTGGCCATATATAGCATACTTCATTACTGAAATCGTGTGCTTAATTAAGGAACTAGTCCTCCAAAATGAGGGCAGAGGAAACTTCATTGTTAAAAAACAGTCTCAGCTGTTGTTTATCTGAGAGGTGGGAACAATATGCAGAAAGCTCATCTCTGGCTGTGCATCTCCTCATATGCGGAAGGCTCATCCCTGGGACCCACACAGTGGCCACTTCCCCTGCCTAATAAGTAGAAGGATAGGGATGGATTATCCACAATTTCTTGCTATGTATTTTGTACATTTGTACAAAATATATGTGTATTTGTCTTATGTATTTTGTACTTCATAGTCTGGGTTGTATAGAATGTGTAACATAAATGAGTAGAGTCAAAGTCCTTGTCTGTAATTTCTATCACCATCTCTGCCCACCCAATTTCTGGCTCTATACTGAATCCCTATAGCCCAAGGTGTTTTACAAAGATAGTTCTACTCTATAAAGTCCAAGAACACACAATCACAGACATATACTACTAAACCCCACTCATTCTGTGTAATAAAGGAAGATGGGGCTGAATTAGTGAAAATACGGAATTGTGGACTATTTTTAAAGAAACGAAGAGCATTATTTTGAAGTACATATATGCAGTATTTCAGTTATGAAACTATACACAGTATTTGTCCTTGGGGACTTAATTAATGAGGAGATAAAGTGGTATGTAATCAGCTTATCAAGAGAAGGAAGAAATGGGCATTTCTTAAGTGATTGCAAAGTTTGTTCTCTTAAGCAGGTTAAACAACTCTTAGTTTCCTTATAATTCTTTCCAGATTATCAACTGACACAGAATAACTTTTCTTGGTAAGGAAAACCAATACAATTCTTTCAAATCTAAAGCAGAGATTTGTGAACTAAGGTGGTTTCAGTGGTTCTACAGTTTTTTCCCTATAGGTTACTTCGTTAAACAAATTAATTGGCTTAGTCCACATTCCTAGTAACATCACCTTGAAGCAAAATGTTGCACAAGGTCTCCTGGCAACTGGAAACTAGCGGCCACCACCGTTTTGCCCAGAAAAAGGGGGCGACTGTTGTACCAGGCGATGCCCAGTGACACAGCAGGCAGTCTGGCAGTGCTGCCTGCTGAGGCTAATTATCCTAGTCCAGCACTTCCCTTCTGGGGAAGTAGGAGGAAAGAAATTGATGCCAAGTTCTTGCACAAGGTCAAATGTTTCTGGAGGAAGGGAGCCAGGGTTAAATTAGCAGTCAAAATGAGGTAGGAAGCTGGGTGGAGAAAGTCAAGCTGGGAGGGTGGTGAGAAATCTGGAAATTCAAACGGAGACAGCAGTAAAAAGTAATTACTAACACATTTCCCAACTTGGAAAGGCAGCCACATTCCACACCAGGGCCAGACTTGGAGCTCTTCTGTTCCAAGGAGGTTGGAGCAGGCTCAGGGACAGGAAGGCACTGTGTAAGCCAGCTGCCTGTCTCTGCCTTTGGACCTATGGTCCCCCAAAAGGGAAATTCATCTTGAAAGAGAAAGCAAAGGACATTTCTGCCCAAATTCTCCATTAAGATAAACATTCTTCCAACATTCAATGTATCCATCTTTTTAGGACTACTCAACAGCAAAACTCATCGAACAGCAAAACAAAGGAAAAGGAAACCTTTTAGGAAAACATAAGCCTTTGCAAACTTAAAATAATTCCCTTCTCTTCTGTTATCAACATCACTGGAGGAAAGAAACTGTTTGCAGGAGGAACAGATCTCAGGAGAGGTGGAGAAGGAGGAGGAGGGGAAGAAAGGGGAAGGAGAAACAATGCTGCCTGGTGCTGGCGAGAAATTCATGATTGGATTGACTGTTTTGGATTGACTGTTTTGACAGTTGATTTTTGTTATTTTTTCCCCTCCAACTTCAGAGCCATGACAGACAATTGCTGAACCTCAAATTGATGAGTGAACACTTCATCAGATCTGGTTGCCTTAACAACTAAAATAGCCAAAATGTTAAGACAGTCAAATAAGATTGATTATTTTTGATACAATCTGTGGGTGGTTGACCCAGAATTCTCAGCCTAATCACACATATAAACACAGAGGCTGTATCAACTGAAGCGAAAGCAGCCAGAGGACAAGGGAGGGATCCGTCAATCACTGGGGTGCCTCATCTCTACACTGTCACAGAACGGCGTGCAGAGAAACCCCTCAATGAGTCTCCCGATTGCCTCTGGGTGCTGGGTGTCACAGGAGGCAGTCAGCCTTGAAAGGTGAGAATTCGATCCTTTCAGTTTCTAGCAAAAAGACAGAGGCTGGCCTGTAACGGAAAAACAGATTCCCCCAAATTGTTGTCTAGAGGTGCTGAATCATGCATGAATGTCAGCAGATGATGCCAACCACAGCATCATTTCATGGGGGCTTCATCTGGTATAAACCAAGAGAATTCTACTTTATGAATTTTCTTTAAACATCCACAGATAATTGTTGCGCTGTGTCATAGACCAAAAGGGAAATTAAATCTCCCTCATAATTGGATTTGGTATTTGCAGGCTTTCCTGAAGCCAAGGGAAGGGAAATTCATTTTAGATCTTTAAAAAAAATCTTGAATTAAAAAATTGGAATCACCATATCAGATGCCTATCTGAATTCAACTCACCATGTGCAGAGGGACAGATGCCTTAGCATAATGGGACAGGTACAGAAGGTTCCTGAAGCCTCACTCTTGTTTATTTGTTTGTTTGGTTGAGTTTTTTCTTTTCATTTTGAGTTCTAAAAAAATTGTTACTTGATAGCTTGGTGGCAATGCAGTCTGTGTTGAGAAAATAGGAATTGATTAAGAAGTGAGAGACTGTGAGAGACTGAAAATGAGTGAAAAAAAAAAAAAAAGCCTACGAAGCATTTACAGTGTAATTTTCCAATACAGATTTGAGTAGATACCACATGCAGTTAGAAACAGATGCATTTCAAGCTTTCATTTTTGAACGAAGAATAATTTCTGAATTTCCCCCGTTTGAAAGAGAATCCAAGAAAATACAATGCTAAAATCTATGTATTAGCATGGCATTCATTGGAATGCCTAATTGCGTGAAACTTGAAAGAGTCAGTCTTAACTCTTGGAGGTCCTGACATAGCTAGCACATAGCTGGATGTTAGGGAGGAATGATTGCCATGATCATTTATGGAAACAAAACATTAATCTGTAAATATCTGTTGCTAGATTAATTAGCAAGGATGTTAACTTGACGTATTAATTCTTAAAAAGTGAATCTGTGGATACATTTGAATGTATGTTTAAAACAGAATATCGCATCTTCTTCAGTAACTTTATATTTTACAATACCTTTTACTTTTCTTATTTTAATTGCACATCACAATCCTGTGAAGGACGACATCTACATTTGGCTCTGTGGATCATGGCTGTCTTGTCCTTCCAGCTTGAACTGCTAAGAGCTGAGCTTTTCTTTATATAAGAGTGGTGGCTAAGTGGACAAGAAAAAAAATGTGACCCAAACACAGACGATCCACTTTGAGACCAACAAATTATCCTTTTCCTGGGAATTTGAACCAGGAGCTTCGTAGAGAACAAGACAGTAGTGAGAGCTGACATTGAAATGTCTTGATGTAGAGGGAAGCTGGAGAGGCTGTGATGCTAAATCAAGATCTTAGAGAGCAAAAACTGAATCATCAGAAGCGATAAGGAAAGGACAGAGAGACGGCAGAAGGCGAGCAAGGAGTGGGAGGGAGAAACTGAAAGGAAGAGAACAGCCAAGTCAGGCATACACGAGAGCACAGAGTGGGACTGCGTGACTTCCTGCTGCTCATGTCACTAGGATCCACCTCCAGTTCTAGGGCAGCTGCCCCTCCTGTTCTTGGTTTGGTTTTTCCTGGCAACGTTTGGTAACATGAATGAGTCTCTATTGACGTTACCATGAATAAAGTTTGACTGAAATGTATTGTTATCCTCCATGTTGCTATTGAGGAAACTAAAGCAAAAGGAGAAAGCGAAATTCATTTTCTGAAAGGATGGATTGTATTATAGTTCATAGGCACACAAGTGGAAAGTGGTGGAGCTGACACACATGCCCAGATTTTTCTAAAGTTGATGCTGGTTCCAGTTTATCACACCATGGCATTTTTAAAATACGGCCCCCAAATCCTTTGACGCTCCTTCCATCAAGAGGTGGAGTCTATGTCCCCTGCCCTTCAATCTGGATGGGAGCTGGTGATGACTCCAACCATTAGAGAGTAGCAGAAATAATGCTGCATGATTTTTGAGACTAGGTTAGAAAAGATCAAGCAACTTTGACTTGGCCTTCTGAGAAGGTTTTTGGAACACAGCCACCATGCCATGAGGAAGCCCAATCTAGTCCACGTGGAGAGACTGTCTGGAAAGATCCTGAGAACACAGGGAGAGAGAGAGAGAATGATGTTTTGCCAGTTTGCAGCTATTGCCGTCCTCCCTTCCCTTTCCTTGCCCCTTTTTACCCTCCGCTATTCTAAGCCCGACCACTATTTAACTAGAGACCCAAGCCAGACCCAGCCAGATGAGACCTTTCTGGATTCCTGACCCACAGAAACTATGAATAAAATAGTCACTGTTTTTAGCTAAGTTTTGTACATAGCAGTAAACATTGGTCAGAGCATTATCACCAGATATGTAATAGGCTGCAGCCAGAACCTAAAGAGGCCTACCAGGCATTGTGCGTCCTCCTTACTGATGGAAGGGGCAATATACAATACTCTGTTCTTTACCTTGAAGGGGATGTTTTGGTATACCTCAAACTACTGGACTCCTGAAAATGTCACTGATATGGGGAGTCCCTGAATCTTCACTGGATGTATCTTCCACCTTCTGGAGTTCATGTGTCTCACAAGGCCTCCAAAATACTTGCTACTTCTTGCTTATCTGATATGATTAACATGATGTCACTAATAAAGTGAATAAATGTATGTTTCTCTGGAACACCCAAACAGGCAGGTCACTATATTATGAGAGAGGGAGAGAGTTCGCATAGCCCTAGGACAAGATCATAAATATGTACTGTTGTTTATCCCATAAGCAGATCAGTGGCTGCATGCCATATGTTAGATACCATGTTAATGTGCTCCAGTAAATATACCACTTTTGGTACAGCAGCTACGATTGGGGCTACTACTTGACTGAGTTTGTGGTAACCCACTGTCTTAGTGCAGGGTCCATCTGGCTTTTGTAGATACCAGCTTGGTGAATTGGGTGGGGATAGTGTGGTAAATCCCAGCCATGCATCCTTTAGGTCTTTGAGACTGACACTAATCTCTGTCGTTTCCCCCAGAATACAATATTGTTTTTGATTTAATATCTTGTCCATGACGTGGAAGGGGACAGTGTCAGAGGCTTCCATTTGGCCTTTCTCATTATGATACTTCTCATCCCACCGGCTAAGGAACCAATATAGAGAGTCTGTCAACTCCTTATTCCAATTATGTATTCAGGGACTGGGGAAATGATCACTGGTTGGGTCTGTGCACTCAGTTGACCTACTGTGATCCAGGTACCAAGGTAAACACACAATTCTTGAGATGTTTGAGTGTTCCCTTTTCCCCAGTACATGGTTACCTAAGTAAATGATGTGGATCCCTTTGGATAAGGACTGGAAGAATCGTTACAATAATACTCGCCATGATCTTGCAGGACCTTTTTCTCATGAAACCCAGCCTTTCATTTTGTTGATAGGTTCTCGGTTGAGAACTGAATCAGGCCCAGAAGATTCGCAAGGGATTGTGACATTTTGCTGGGGCACTGGTCCTTGCCCTTTGTTTCTTTTTGTTGTATAGACTGAGATAAGCTTGTTGCCTGCTCATTCTGTCTTGACCCTGGAAACACTATATTCCATTAACTATCTCCATAGCGCTACATGAGTCATGCCACCCTCCCCCAACCTTACCACTCTTTACAATAATTGAGCTCACTTTGCTTTTCAGAGTCAAGTGCTACGACCTGGCCTCTATTTTTGCAGGAGTCTCTCAGCATTTTGCCATGCGAGAGCCAGTTCTGCAGCAGCTTCCTCCAAAATCAGTCCTGGTCTACAGAGGTTAACTGCTATGGAGATTCTTAATGATGCTGGTATCCCCATGCACTCCATTTTCTTTCATAAATGGAATGTCCTCTGAACTCTCTATGGGACATAATAAGCTAACAGGTTTTCTGACGTGGCATAATATAGCCACTTCAATATGCCCACTTTCCTAGCTTTTTGATCTCTTCCTCCATCACTTGCCCCAACAATGTTGGCATGTCTCCCAACGTTCTTGCCAGGATCCTAAACCCTACTCCAAGGGCAAGTCCTCCAATATTTATAAACTATTCTTTATCCAACTTTATATTTCGTCCCTCTTAATCCGGTCCATTCATATTCTGCTGGCTCCTGCCAGTAATGTTGACTAGATCTTTCAACTCCTTAGGTGTACAATCCCTTTCCTCGCTTTGCAATCCCAGGACTTCCCCAGCTGTTATTTGTGACTTGATCCTAAATTATTCTTCTGGTGATTACAAGGTGACAGGGTAGACTATGAGGAATGCATGTTGCAAGGTAGAGGCTTGTGCATCATCTTCAAGTAAGGAGAAGACTAGTTTTTTAAAAAGAAGGAATAGAACTTTTTCTAGGCCCAGAGCGTTCAGCAGAATCTGAGGATTTAAATTTCTTGCCCTAAGTCTCAGGGTCCCACTCCTTCCCAAACAGGGCCATGACCTTAGTGTGTAGGAGATTTGTCAAGGTGAAATTTCAACATCCATGGGGCTCTGTTACTCTTATACTTAAATCCTGGTCCTGATCTTCAGGTTTTTCAGCCTTCCTGATGCAGAAGATGAGAGTTTCTTTAAATACTGCCAAGGAGGTCCTCTGATTTTCACACTTTGCTGGTTAGTTGCCTTCAACTTTTCGTTGACACCCTCTAATGCATGGATGGCCCCTAGCAATAGTCATCCAGTTCCAAAGTCCTTATAATAACCATTTACCACAACACTCTCAAATGCCAGAAATATTGTACTTGCTAGTGCAATTCCCTTCCACCAGTATTCCATCCCAGTTCACCACTGGTAAAAGTTTTAATGATTGCATTTCAGGTACATTCCAAGGGCTATTCATGCTTCATCTCCTACCAGTGATGGTCTTCATTGCCAGCTGGCTGAAGTCTGCTTTCTTGGGCCCCTTCTGGTACCATCTGTGGCAGGTCAGTTTCCCTAGGAAACAGACTCTGAAATTCCTAGAATTGTCTGCAGGAGGTTTATTTGGAGAGTTCTCACAGGAACAATAGACATAAGAGGTGAGGGGGAAAAGGTCTGGGTATAGGAACTATCATGCAATTACAACAAAGGTCTCAACCAATCTTAAGAGTTCTGGACCATCAGATTGTCGTTCAGAGTAGTCCTACCCTAAGGCATGGGTGTTGGACCTTCATAGGCAACACCCACTCCCTGCTACCAGGTAGGGAGGGTGAACTTGGTGGGGGCAGCCCTCTTTGGCTGTTGCCAATTCCTGGAGAGGAACTCAGCTGAGAAGTCCCCAGAATCTGGCGGAAGACAGCCTTAGTAAATGGAATGTCCTCTGAAAGAGACAACTGGTTGGTGCACCACAGCAGCTATCATATCCCACAAAATGATGACCATTTTCCATCGCTGTATTAGGTCCTGCCAATTATTCCTGACAGATTGACTGCTTACCGCAATCTAGACACAGAAGAGCAACAGTGTGGGTGGAATTAGAGAGTGGTGACACCGAGAGACAAATGCTGCCCCAGTAAGAACTCCTGGTCCTGACTTCCCAGCTTTCCTCAGGCAATTCTGCACATTTCATGATGTGATCCCATACCACAGAGGAAGTAGGCTTGGAAAGGGCATTCTACTCCAGGCTTTTCACATTCTCACATCAGATTAGGTACACTGTACAGGTCCAAATGGTCTTTGAAATAAAGGAAAGGTACCTGGGATACTGTAACTTATAGTAAGAAATATATGTTTGGTTTTCATCCAGGGTTCCTGGCACAAAGCTCCTAGAACCCTTGGAATTTCCTAAGTGAAGAAAGCATAAAGATGTCTTTTGTTAGGTTAATGAGGTGACTTTTGGAAAACTCATAGGTAACCATAGGATGGGGACTTGGTGCCAGGGGAACCAACCTTCTGATAAGACTGTTGGAACTTGAGTAGCCCCCTCAGTGGGAGGGACAGGAGATTGAACTCAATCACCAATGGCCGATGATTTAATCAATCCTGCTTGTGTAATGAAGCCTCCATAAAAACCCAAAACGATGAGCCTCAGAACGCTCCTAGTTGGTGAACATGTGGAGACTGGGGGTGAGTGACGTCCCTGGAGAGGGCATGGAAGCTCCTGACCCTTTCCCCATACCTTGCCCTGTGCAGCTCTTCAGTCTGGGTGTTCTTGAGTTACATCTGTTTATAATAAACTGGTGATCTAGTAAGTAAAATGTTTCTCCGAGTTCTGTGACTCACTCTAGCAAATTAATTCAACTTGAGGAGGGGGTAATGGGAACCTCAAACCTGTAGCTGGTGCATCACCAGCACAGGTGACAACGTGGACTTGTGATTGGCATCTAAAGTCAGGGGAGGGGCAGTCTTATAGGACTGATCCTTTAACCCATGGGATCTGATGCACTCTGGTGTAGAAAAAAAACACATATCAGAGTACCAAAGCTAGAAGATTTGGACTTTTAACATCATTTAGGGCATAGTCAAAGGATAGCAGCAAGGTGTAGTGGGAAAATTTACTGCCCTTGGAACCAGAAGATACAGAAATTTGGAGTCTAGTCCCAGCTTTACCACTCATTAGCTAAATTGCTTTGGGCAAAATCACTTAACCTCTCTGCATCTCAATTTTTTCAACTGTAAAGTGAGTTCAGTCAGCCCTGATGGTTTAGTGGTTAAGATTCAGCGCCGTCACTGTCGTAGTCGAGGTTTGTGTCCCGGTCTGGGAACCACACCACCCGTCTGCCGGTTGTCATACTGTGGCAGCTGCATGTGGCTGTGATGCTGAAAGCTATGCCATAGTTATTTCAAATACCAGCAGAGTCAGCCCTGGTAGACAGGTTTTGGAGGCGCCTTCAGACTAAAACAGACCAGGAAGAAGGACCTGACTACCCACTTCTGAAGAAATTGACCGTGAAAACCTCGTGAATAGCAGCAGAGCGCTGTCTGATACAGCGCTGGAAGGGGAGAGGATGGCACCAAAAGGCAGGGCGGGGTTCCGCTCTGCTGTCCACAGCATTGCTAGGAGTTGGACTCAATGGCATTAACAACAAGAAAAATATGACCAAATCGTGTTATACTCACTTTACAGATGGTTGTAAGAACCAGAGGGGCAATGTTTGTGAAATATAAACTATTATTATTGTTCTGATTAAAAGGGAAAATTTTTAAAGGATTGTAACAAGGGCTCTAAATCGCTTTTATTTTTATACCTCACTAGTTTTGAATCACTAACGGGCAAATTTTTCCAAATTATACTTACTACTTTACCTTAAAATGGCTGTTTTCTCCTCTCTACAGGATTCTAAAGATAAACCCAAAGGAAATCTTGGCAGATGTGACTCATTGACAATCAGTCTAGGATGCTTTGGTTAGGAAACCTCCCCTGGATGGTATAGAAAAGCCGGATTTCATACAAATCATTAAATAATAGGAGACGACCATTTTCCACAATAGCAACCAAAAGCAGAACCACAAGCAGCGCCCACTGAGGCTCCCAGGACAGCAATCCTCCGAACAAGAGAGAGAGGAGGAAGACAGAGGGGAGTGATAATAGCACTTTATATTCACACATAGATTTTTCCCTCCATTGACTTCCAAGCATTTGGCAAACTTTAATTGGCTAATCCTCACATAGCCCTTTGAGGTTAAGTAGGCGGCAAGTATTATCCCTGATTTCAAATGGAGGCACAAAGGTACAAAGAGCTTAAGTGTCTCTCCTGAGGTCACAGACATGGACCAGTGATAAAGCTGAAAACCAATGGGACGCAGGACCCGGACTCCCATCCGCAGCTCAGATTCTGACATCTCACGCTGTGGAATCCTTTGGGTCATTCGTTGATCTTTCTGAAGCAAAACCCTTGACAATTCATTTTCTCAGACAGAAGATACAATATTTTTGTTCCTACGTACCATTTGCTTTGGATCACAGGCAAAGATACATATTTTCAGGCATGACAAACTTTTCTACAGTTAAGCAAAGCTCAGTGTGGGCAGCAAAGAAGGCTTTTGTGTGTGTGTTTAATTTCCAAGTAAGACATTGATGTTCTTTTCTGGGGCTGAACGCTCTTTGAATCCAACAGCAAGGCAGAGCCAGTGAACAAAACCCTTCCTATTCACTTCAAACTGTAGTATCTTTGCTAAACATTCCTCAGAGAATTCCCAGCTTTGTTTAACAGATTACCAAGGCTTCTCTTCAAACTACCCAGCTGACCCCCGTTCGTCTAGTCTCCTCGACGTTGCCAGGAGAAACAGACTGTCTTCCCCAGATTAAAGCTTGCTGTGGGATATAAGACAATTCTGCATTAAAAACAAATACTCTGGTGAGAATTGTAACAGACCTCTAGGGATACATACAGGCAGACAATCTATGAGTCAGTAAGAACAGAATTATTTCACCTTAATGAGACTCACAAAACATTGGACATTTCAGAGCCCAGTCATGATGTGGAGAAAATCAAACTTTCATCCAGAGTCTAAGCACTGTCATATGCTCTGGACATCCTGCCTTGGGCTTTATCAGAGTCCTGAGGCCCTTTAGTTCAAGGCCTTAGGCACCTGTGAGGCTAGAATGTGCCCCTAAGGCACTAAAAACCTGAGTTTCTTTGAATTGCAAGTGCAGAGGAAGAAGTGGGGGGGGGGGGGGTGGGTAGGGATTTCTTGGAGGGGGCAGGGGAGGAGAAAAGGCCAATTGTAAAAGATTTATACCACAACAAATTGATGGTAATTCCCAAGCCTTATATTTAAGCCCATCCATGTCCAGTTTCTGGTGCAAGTATGAATATGTGTGTTAAAAGATAAACCGAGGCATATTAAAAATTTTAAGAGTTTATTTGAGAATTTATCCACTTGAATGGGGCAGCGCCAAACCAGAAGTGGTCAAGGAGAGCTGTGCAGACAGGAGCCAGGAGAAGGATTTATATAGAGATAGAGAAAGCGTAGAAGCAAAGAAGGGAAATTATTGTGTTGGCTGTGGCTTAAAGCCTAGTTGGCTGTTGTGACTGGTTCTCCCTGGCATTTTGATTTCCTCCCCTTGAGGCATTTTCAGGCTTGGATTTTGGTTTGCTTTCGGAGCTGCCAGGGCCTTAGAACCACCTCAGTCTAATGGCCTCCTTGTTTCATTAGCTCACTAGACTCGGCCCCAGACATCCTGGGTTGGGGTCAAGCTCTGCTACTCCCAGGTCTGTTGGCAAGGTTTTTGACATTATGGGTCTCAGTTTCCTCATAAGTCAAACAAGGGAACTTGGGGATTTTTAAGGTCCTTTCTAACAGTCTCTGAATGACTAGTAGGCGAAACAACCCATTAGTCCTCACCTCCTCTTTCCCTTCCTCTCTTCTGATCAGCTCTTGGCCTGAGAGGATACCAGGATTCCTCTTTGTTGGGTTGTGTTCAGGGCCCACTTCTTTTCTGAGTTGCCCAAAGCTCTAACGACCCATTTCTGAGGAAAGTGGGACAAGGGGGCGCTGGTGGGAAAGGAGGGAGTCTGTCCTGGGTGGTGGCCCACTCTCTCCAGCAGCCCCTTTACAGAAGAATCTCATTCACTCATTAACCCTGAGAGGCAAGTGCTGTTAAGACCATTTTACAGATCAGGAATCTGAAAGTCAGAAGAGATAAAGGACTCATTGAGATCCCGTGGTCATAAGAATAGTCATCACTGGCTATGCAATTTAAGGGGCCAAGTGCAAAATAGAAATGTGGGGCCCCTTGTTCAAAAACTATTAAGAATTTCAAGATGGCGACAGCAGAGCATTGAGCCAAGCGTGAGGCCCTTCTAAGCTCAGGCCCTCCGTGACCGCACAGGTCATGAGTCCATGAGGCCAGCCCTGAGGAACGTCAGATACAAACTGGCTCTCTCTCGGTGTACTGCATCTGGATTTTTTACATTTGCCCCTCCTGACCCCTCTAGACACTTCTCCACCATGCTCCATGCTCAGAGGGTATGACCTCTAGGCCACACCCTCTGGCTTCTGGTTGGGTTTGGCCAGTGGGACGCATGGCAAGAGGCCAGAGGACTGGACGGGGTGAGCTTCCTCCCCACCAGCGGCGGTGTGGTGGTTGCTTTGTTCGCCCCTCTCCATCCAGCTGGGTGACCGATCACATGGTCACAGCTCCGTAGCTGTAGTTAACAGTTCCCTCCCTCAGGCTACGTGTCCCCTGTTGTTAGTCCCAGCCTTATTCTCCATCCCTGACCAATGTCCACACCTTTGGAAATGGCCCTATTCTAAGAGTCTGTTTCCTCCGGCGGTCTGCTGTTCTGGCTTGCCCAACTCCTCCCTTTTCTTTTGGGGACTGCAACCTGTTTTCTCTCGGGAGAACTCCTTTTCTGCTCCCAGGTACCCAGGGGTCATATGACTCAAACATGGTCAATCAGAGTCCCTGCCCTCCCTGGCCACGTTGACTGCCTCAGGGAAGGGCATGACTCCCGGGGATGTGTCTGCTAGAATTGGTGGAGGAGGTGAGAGACTGTCTCTTTCCTTTCAGGATGGGAGAATTTTTCTGTAAAGGGCCAGATAGTAAATATTTTAGGCTTTGCAGCCGACATAGAGCCCTGTCTCATAGCCGCCTTTGTTTGCTATTTCACTACCCTTTAAAAATTTGAAACCATTCTTCACTTGCATGTGTGGAGTTGGGGACATATAAAAACAGGCAGCCAGGCCAATAGTTTGCTGACCCCTCAGGGTCATAGTACAGGAAAAATGAGGCCAAGAGCTACTCGCAGCCATCTTCTCTAGTGGCACAGAGGGAGCCAGCATGCATGTGCACACACACACGTGCACACACACACACACTGCAAGGAGAGAAATTCCTGGAAGCATTAAGACTCCCATCAGAGTCCCTAATGCCCAGGTTCTGAAATACTGTCTTCTGCCTGTGAGCCACCCAGCACACTTCCCAGTCACTAAGCTACCTGAGCTGGGTTGAGCTGGGTTTTTTAACCTGTAAATGATAAAATCCCAGCGAACACATCTTTCTACCTCCAGAACCCACCGCCAGCCGCTCCTAGATTCCAGGGGTCTCGGCAATTCCCATGCAGCCCAGGACCTGCACAGCTCTCGGTCAAGGGGACCTGACTAAGACCATTCCTGCTGAAGGTTTCACACACTGGACGTGTACATTTTTTTTAGGACAGAAAATTGGAAAAACAAAAAATTTTTACAAAACACGAAGATGAGTGCTCTTTGCACAAACGTTTTGAGTCCCAGCTCATGGGCCAGGCAGCACTGCTGTTTCCTAACAGGGTCTCCGTGGCGTCACAGATGTAAGCAGGGGCCTCGGGCCAGGAGACGGGTGCGTTAGCAGCAGCAGCTGCCTCTGCTTCTGATTCACTTGGTCCTGACGCAGAGTTGCTGTTCTCAGGCAAGGAGGCATTGAGTCATGTTCAAAAACTGCCATTGCAAATGGCCTGGCTTCCTGTATGTCCAGTGGAAAGAAATGGGCATTTCATATGCAGGACCTGTAACACGCACTGAAGCGGGGAGGCCAGGTTGTCACACGGACCAGCTCCATCAGTGCAGTGACTGACCCCCACCCAGAAGCAAGATGGGAAGAGGGCAGGTTCCCACGAGGTATCTGTAGGAAGTCTTTTTTTCCTTAAAAGAAATGTTTTGGCAGAGTTTATAAAAAGCCACCACACAGCCTTATCCACGACCAGACTGGAGAGGTGGATTTTAAAATAATTCTCCACCCTTTTCAGAAACAGGGAAGCAAAATGGTTATGAAGTGGGAGTTAAACATGGTGATGGTAAAACTCGATGTCCTACATTGTGTCCCCTTGCTCTCACTAAGTCAATTCATATTTGATTTGACCACGTGTCTGGATTTGGGTTGAGGAGAAATACTCGCCACAGGAGAACCTGGGGGAGATTGCCCTGCTGAGTAACGCAGAGCAGGCGGGCTGACCCTTCAGGGAGGCAGGAAGTGTTGACTAACTAACTGGACTGCAGGACGTCTCAAAAGTGACTGTGGGTGGGAAGCTCCTGCGGATCTTGCTAAAATGCAGATTCTGACTCAGTGGTTGTGGGGTGGGGCCTGAGAGTCTGCATTTCTAATAAGCTCCCAGGCGATGAGGATGAAGGCAATCTGTGGATGCACTGTGAGTAGCAAGGGACTGGAGGATAACCGGGCCTTAGAGCTGGTGCCATTTGGTCACTAGTAAATGTTAGTCGTAATAGCTAACACGTACCGAGGGCCAACCACGAGAAATGAAGTCAGAGCGCTGGAAGGGAATATTGCTCGGAACTGTCTGTACAGCCCACGCTCTTCCCACCCCTCCAGCCGGGCTCACTGCTGTGTGGATGCCAGTGGGGACGTTCTGGCCCTCCCAGTCCAACACGAGATCCCGACCCCTTGCAGCCCAAGGAGCCACCGCACCTGGCGGCCTCGCCATGCAGAACCGTCTGGACGGAGGCTCGGCCTCGTTCAGTGAAAAGCATTCCAGGCTTTAAAAGAAGTCCATCTGGCTTTTCCAGACACTGATGAACACACTAGTCTTTTTGCTCAGCCAATCTGACTGATGGGGCAGAAATGGAGGATTAGGATGAATGAAGGCAGGACAGCCTCTATCTGATTGAAAAATGGTTGATTCTATACAAAACACAGTAGAATGACGAACTGCTCCTCTAGGTTAACTTGGGGTGTTTCTTCACAGCTCATCGCATCCCCATTGCCCCCCTCTCTCCCCAGAAGAGAGATCCCAAGAACGTGGGGCTGACTCCCGCCTTTGCCTCTCCAGTTGGCAAACACAGGGCCACGAGGAACAAACCCTCCAGAGGGGAGCCGTCTATTTCAAGCCATTCTGTCTCTGAAAAGAAGCCTGGATTCCAGAAACTTCTGTAAAGTGGGTTTACCGTCTCAGTCTTTGTACTGACAGGACGTGGGTGACTGCAGACCTGCACAATCGGGAAGAAACACAATCCGCGTTTCAGAAACGTCTACCCATGGAAAGCTTCACAAAGGAGCTTTTTTGCTTTGGCCTCCTTTCTGAACTGTTTCTGTGGTAGAGCTCCAGGCAGAAGCGGCTCCAGGCGAAATGGGGTCACGAGGGGAAATTCTCTCTGTCGTTTTCCCACCTCTTCCATCTCGGTCCTTTCTTCGACCCACCACTCCCTCCAGCCTCCTCCACTTCTGATACGGAATTCCACCCGTGGGCACAAGCTGCGGATAACATTTGTAGGGGACGGGGGTAGTGGGAACAACCACTCGGATATTCTAGTGATTCATATTTATTTTCTATATTGATGAAAAATTAGCCATTTTTTTAGTTGTCACAGAACAAATCGAATCATGATTTATGTTTTATAATTTATACAACTGATTCATATGCTTCTAAAATTTTTATCAGCTTTCTGACAGTTATGAATCATTTTCCCCTTCTGGAAAGATGAAGGAGCATGTTTCCCTGCTCTGCCCAGCTGCAGCCATCTCTGAGCTTCTAGTTTCATGTTGTTCTCCCCTGTGTAGTGTTGAAATAAATTTCTTGGCCCAGGGTAGAGCGGCTTCTGCCCAGGGGGCCACTTCAGCAAACCGAAACTGAGACAGCTTTCATGTTCCTGTAAACACTCTGCTTGACCAGAAACACAGTATATCCAGTCAGCCGACCCCAAATGCCAAACCAACCCTGGGCACTATCCTTACTTCCTTGTTCCCTATTCTTTGCCCTATAAAAGCTTCCAGCCTCCACCCCATTTCACAGTTCTCTGAATGGAGACTGTCCACTTTATAAGGCCTGTGGGGGCCTGAACCAGAGTCAAGGGAGAGACAAGATGGCCCCAGGTCATTTGCATTTCTACTTCTTCATTGTGAGGCAATGTAGGACATCACCAAGGAATATTAGAGCCCAAATGCCTTGTGATTTTGGAGACTAAGTTGAGCCCGCCTTCTGTGAAGGGAGAGAGCAATATCTGTGATGAATGCACTTATTCAACAGCGAACTTTTATTGCATTAGCAAACAACTGGAAATAATTATCAATGGCAGGGAGGGCTGGTCCAAACAAATTATGAAACTAGTAAATAAATCGTGGAACTGCCATGCGACAAAGCCATTAAAACAGTGAGTTGGATCTGCACGTGCTGTCAGGCAAAGGTCTCTAAGCGTACTGTTGCATGAGGAGAAGTAAGGAACGCATAGCTTGCTCTTGTTTGTTTTCGAAAACCCAGAAATACATCACTGAGTATGTATATAACATTTCTGGACGAATATACAAGAAAATATTGATGATGCCTGTCGATGGTAAGGCAAGCTGTTGTCTTCCTTATATACTCTAATACTCTTCTGATTATTAATAATAATATTAGTCAACATTTATTGAGTATTTGCCCTTTGTGCTAAGTGCTTGGTATATATCTTCTCATTTAATCATTCAAAAGCCCACAGGACAGATTTTATTATCTTTAGTTTACCTTTATCTAAACTGAGGCACAGAGATGTCAGGTAACTTGCCCAAGGTCACACAGTTGGTAGGCGGCAGAGCTGGGACTTGAGCTCAGCCTGCAGAGGACTTGCACTTCGTCACTATGCGGTAGGGCTTCTATTGTTACCTCCTTTTTACAGATGTGGAAAGGGGGACACAGGGAAGTTAGGCAGTGAAACCTGGATTTAAACTCAGGTAACCATATCCACTATACCACATGGTCTCTCTTCTTGTACTGTTGGACTTTTTACCAGGCAGATGGACTCATTTTCAGATTTTAAAAATCTTGGCCAAAAAAGGAAAGATATTCTATAGTTTAAAAAATTCTTTGGGAAGCTACTATATATCAGTTCTGTGCTGTAATACAGAAACCGACCACCCTGTCTTGACCTGCAGGGCTCACAGTGGACGGGGAGATACCTACAAATGAAGAGACACTGTAAACACCTGAGTAGAGAGGGGAGTGCAAGGGGTTTGGAGCCCAGGCTCCAGCCCCGGGCTGGGGAAGGGAGGGCAGGGAGGGAATGCCAAACTGATAGCATTGAGCTGAGTTCTAGGAGGATAAGCAGGAAGGAGGTGGCAAATTAAGAAGTGGTGAGTGGGGCTGGGGAGGAGTGAGGAAGGCAAAGACAGAGCAGAGGGTCATAGGTGCCTCCAAGAACTGGAAAGCTCAGGATAGTCCCAGCTCAGAGTCAAGAAGTTTGAGTGGCTGGAAAGGAGACGGAAGAAGTGGTCAGGAGCCGAGCAGAGTGTTTCAACTCAAGAGCTCCCGGTCTTTGGATGAGATGCTTCTTCTTTGGGCAGAACTGCATTTCCCATGCTGGCTGTTCAGCATCCCTGGCCTTTGCCCACTGTCAGTAACATCCTGGTCACTGAGAAACCCCAAATAACCCCAAAGGGATGGTGCTGCTAGAGCCCATCCTCCTTTGAGAACCACGAGATACAAAGTCTTGTGGGCCACAAGGGGTGAGGACTTTATCTTGAGGCAACAGGAGACATGAAGAGGAACAACAATGAGCTGTGTGTTTCAGAACTCTTTCTCTGGTTGAAGGATTCTGTGCGATTTAGAGGAGTGAGAAAACTGGAGGCAGGGAACACAGTTGGGAGGTTGTTGCTGGAATGCAAGTAAGAAATTCTAAGAGGTTAGAGGAGGGCGGTGAGGAAGCAGGAAATAGATCAGCCACCATTAAGGAGATGTTATTAACATATGTGTCTACCAACTGGATGAGATTAAGGAGAGAGCAGCCAAGAATGTTCTCTGGGTAGACCTTGGTGACATTGGGCAGATGGTGGAGCCATTGGCCATAAGGGATATAAAATGAGCAGGTCTGAGAAGGGGAAGGATGATTTCAATTTGGACATGTCAGATTTGAGGCACATTTGTCACATCCAAATGGGGATGCCCAGTGGGGCAGGAGAGAAGCTGGAGTTGGAGATAGACACTGAGTCATCTGTGTGTGTGCAGTAGTTGGAATCGTGGGCATCAAATGAGTCTAGTTGACTTGGGCAATTGAGTTATACCCCACGGTGCCTCTTTAGACAGGAAGAGCCATTAGGTGAATCATGTGAAATTGCCACTATTTAACTGATTTTTGGCTTTCCAGAAAGAATTTCATGTGGTTCAGACAAAGAGTAGCCCCATCCTTACACTTCGTGTTATTACTTTCTCCCTCCCCACCTGCAATAGGGAGTTAGATCATCAATCTCCTGCTTGGGCAGAGGGAGGCATGGAAGAGGTGGGTATGCTGTAGGGTGGAAACTGGCAAACTATAACTGCAGCTTGAAAATCTGAGGGCCTTCCTGGGGTCAGGCAGGAAGTCAGCCCACGTGAGGCAGGTGGGTGCCAACGAAGCGCCGGGCTACACTGTCAAGAAGGCGTTTATTCTTGGGGCCGAGTTCCTACACACCTTACAAAGAAACGAGCCCTTCTGTCTTCCTTTTAGGGAAGCCCGAGGAGATAGTCGTTAGCAAAAGAGCAGTGTGCAGGGGAGTCAAAAGCGTTTCGGTGCAAAAAAGGTGAGTGAAGAGCCAGTGTTCAGGGCCTGGCTTCCTCTGATGGAGAATGGTCCACCCTCTCTGTAGGTCAAGGAGAACTCAGTAAGCCAGCTACACCTTGGAGCATGTAAGTGTACCCTGTACTCCAAGTGTAAGACTCCCCTGCTTTGAGAATCCCACTCTTCTACCAAACTTTGAGAGAGAGAGAGTTTATCTCACGTCTCCCATTCAGGTGTCCGCTGGGCAGATGTTTTTTCACATTCTGTGTTCCTTATTGCCATCCTTCTGGCTATAACCACTCATGTTACTGATGGTCACAGCCTGGAACACCTGGGCCCCAGTGTCCCTGAATTGAATGTCGCTTCCCACATGTGACAGAAGGATAAATATGGAAGTCAGCTATACTTTACTGTCCTTACTTCTAGTCTCTAAAATGCTACTACAGTCATGCTTCGCTTAACGATGGGGATAGGTTCTGAGAAACGCATCATTAGGCGATCTTGTCATTGTGCGAACATCATAGAGTGCACTTACACAAACCTAGATGGTATAGCCTCCTACACACCTAGGCTATATGGTACTGATCTTATGGGACCACTGACATACACGTGGTCCATCACTGATCAAAATGTCACTATGCAGCACATGACTATATATGAGGTGGTATAAATACATAAAATGTTTCTGAAGGGCTGTATATAAAGAAAGGGATTTTTGTTGAGAGAAAGGAGTTTTGATTTTAACTATGTGTTTCTGTTGGGAGACAATTGTCCATGAATATCTCACATTTCTGAACTATCCGGGTCCTCTGAGAAAAGACATTTATGGCCCAATGAAGCATATTTGTATAAGGAGACATTCCAGATGCTAAAGCTGAGGGATGTCGCCCTCCCTAGAGGCATTTCAAGGTAGGAAAGATAAAGACCTCCCCTTCCTCCACCCAAAGGAGAGCAGCTTCAATTCCAGATTAAAGTGAAGGTTTTCCTCTCTCCAGAGGGGAGGATATGCAGGTCAAGAGCAGCTCTATATACGATCATAGTTTCCTAATTGTGGGGGTCCTCTCTAATAATGAACCCCACTGCATGTGTAGGTGCCATTTGTCTCTCGCTGCATAGCCCTGTAGGGGACATTGTTCTGATATGCTGCTTTTGTTGAGAAGGATAACTGGCCTTTGTCTCTGAACCAGAAGTCTCATTTTTTCTGTGTGTGTGTGTGTGTGTGTGTGTCCTCACATATATCTGTTACATTTATATATATTTGTATGTGTATATATACACATATATAAATAAAAGTATGTATTATGTGGTACACACAAACAAAACTGTGCCTGGCTAATCTGTTAGCTTGTAAGATAAAGATCTCAGACTCTTCACGAATTCTGACAGTGGTTTCATACGTAGATTCCACTAAGAAAATTCGTTTCCCCTTCAGAAGGATTATCCTGGCCCGGGATCCATCCCGTCCTTCCCCCAGGGAACGGTGGGAAGAGGGATTTGTAGGATGGTTCAGGACAGATTTTGGCGTTCCAAGTCCAGGGCTATTTGTGGTGCCCCTACAGGTACGGACGTCTCCTCACGATTCAAGGTCATGCAACGGGAAATCATTGGATCAAATACAGCACACTTTCACAGGTGGATAAGGCCCTGGGACAATCATCAGTATCAGAGACAGGAAGGTCCATATCCCACGGAGGAGGAGACACTGTTTCCTCATGGCCACACTAGCCCTCACCACTGACGTGCCCCTGGGAAGCTCAGCACTTGACGTCTCCTGCAAAGCAGCCTTCAGCAACCTTTTTTCCTCTTCCAGCTTCCAGACTGTGCCTCAGGGCCTACAGATGCCAAAGGAACGGAGCGTTCCTCAGGCACTACCACTTCACAGCCACCTGTTAGCTACACAGAGACCTGGCAGCTCCGTGTGTGCTTATACATGGAAGCTTCAGAAGCTTTGAAATTAGCATGTGCCTATCCAGAAACGTTTCCTAATTACGACCTGACCTCCTCTCTCCACTGAACATTCTACAGTTCCCAGTAACTCTCAGCAATCATGAAGACCCAAGCAAGTGAAGGCACTTAAGCTCTATTAACTTATAAAGAAAATCTACATATGTTTATATGTTCTCCCTTTCTTGAGGCTACTTCACTGAATTTCCACAAATTTCCAATATCTAAAGGGAAACAAAACTAAAAGTAGGTAATGCCTTCCAGTAGGGCTTCATACTTCTGGTCACGGACACACTTTGCACCCACTTGCGTTATTATCCCCTCGCTCCCCCACCTCCCCACCACCTAGCTGCACATCTCCATCTAAGGACGCCAGTCTGGACCTCGCGGGAGATGGTGGTCAGCCTGGCAGATTCCAGACTTGCCTTTACAGAGACGGCAAGACTCTTCCAATAACCACCTCCGTACTTTCCTCCTGGATGAAATTCACATGAGCCTCCCAGTTGTCTAGCCTGTCATTCACTAATAGAAAAGATTTTGCGTTAATCTTCCTTCTTCCGTCCAGGAAGGAAAAAAGAGCTCATCCAAGTCCTGTTGTGCAGCACCACCTGCCCATTCGTCCAGAGCCAAGCGATGATGGATCTGGGGCTGGGGGTGAATGGAATTGTATTTATTCTATGAGCTGCAGAAAGTTGGCTGGGGAACCCAGCGGGAGTCTTAGCTGGAAAAAAAATGATTTTATCTTATGCTGCGTGTCTGCTCTTTAGAAAAATATGTGGCATTATCCTTTCTTGAGATTGGGAAAGTAAAAAGGGAAGACCTGTTCTCCAACTACTATGTTCAAGGGCTAAGCTTCACAGAGTTAGGCCTGTCTCTATTTTCCAGAAGGCTCCACCCAAGCCAAAGGCCTCCTGTTCAGACTGGGTGGTGGAGGAAGGGAAAGTGAGCCCGACTGAGGTTGGGGCCCTGACAGAGGGTCCTCGGGTCGTGCTTAGTGGCCTGAAGAGGATCCCACACTACTGGCAACTTTTCGGATGGCAGAAAGGAGCAGCTGTCCTCAAAAACGGAGACTTTCCCTCATGGCAATATTCTGGCATGCCTTTTCGTGGAAGCCACCACACTTATCTTAATGAGAATTTAGCTGAACAATTTAACACAGAACAGCTTTAGAGGATGTTATGAAGAAAAATACTGTGTTAAAGTCTTCACTTCTGGTTTTGACTGATTGGTGAGAGACGGTTTCTGAGGTGCTTTCTTGCTGAAGCAGTTTCCCTAAGTTTCAGTCTGTATAAAGCTGAGGCTGACCTAGGTTATGGGAAGAGGGCTCTGGTGGGGACGTTTGAAGAAACAGCTGACTTGCAATGCCCGAGAGATGCAGAGGGGATCAGCAATAGTGAGGAAGGGCTCTTGCAGATGAAAAGAAATAGTGCCAACGTAGGTCAGCCCAAACGGGATTTTGTTCTTAGTGTAGCCCTAAGGATATGTCCCATTTCTCACTCTCTCTTTTTAGAAAATTAATTAATTTTTTATTGACATATAGCACTGTGTTAGTTTTAGGTGTGCAGCATAATGATTTGGCATATGTGTGTGTTGCAAAATTGTCACCGTAAGGTTAGTTAACATCCTCACCTCACATAATTGCTGTTTTTCTTCTTGTGATGTGAACTCTTCAGACCTACTTTCTTAGCAACTTTCAAATATACAATACAGTATTATTAACTATAGTCACCATGCTGTATGTTACATCCCCAGGACTTCTTTATCTGACAAGTGGAAGTTGATACCTTTTGACAACCCTCACCCATTTTGCCCACTTCCCACCTGCCGCCTCTGGCAACCACCAATCTGTTCTATCAGTGAGTTCGGTCTTTCCTCACTCTCTTTGTGCCACATGAGAGGAGGCTGAGCATGATAAGGCAGAAGAATACAGAAGGCAAATGGGAGTTGTTTGGAAGAGCTAGAAAGACACAGTAAAGCTATTGCTTTAAGTTCCTCTAACAGCCCAGCAGTGGGTCCTTGTCCATGCTGGATGAGCTGAGGGCCACTGCTAACCACACAGCACCTTTGCTTAAGCGGAAAAGGCTCCCCATCCTCCAGACAGCGAGGCTGGGTGAGCAGAACAAGGGCTGAACTTCAGCCAGTCTGCATCCCCGGGATGATGCCCTTGTGCCATGAGCAGCCCACAGCGCTGCAGAAAAGCCCCCTGTGTCCAAGGAAAGGTCCATGAACTTGAATGCTTTCCCTGCGTCAGTTTTCCTGGAGTCCCAGCCCTCCAGCCTGGCACACAGCTCCAGGACTTCAGGACAACCCAATTAGATGATGGCAAATGTCACGGCCACGTGGGTCTTTTTTCCCTTCTTCAGTAAGAAGCCCTTTCCCCTCAGAGGCCACTGTAATTAACCCAAGAGAGAATAAGCCATCCTTCCAGTCAAATAAAAAGCTGCCATCAGGGTTTGACATATTCAAACTGAAAACCCGTTTCCAGGGCTCACCCAACGTAAATGTCCTTCCACGTGAAAAGCCTATAGTCGCTGTTAAAAAAAAAGAAAAGCCTCATTAGTATTCCATTCTCCTTCTACCCTGTCCTCCTGTATCTACACCAGATCTAACTGTACGGTAGCCTATGGGAAGGAGTTGCTCCGCTCGTTAGGGAGTCAGACGACAAGAAGCCCGCTGCCTGAGCCAGGGTGGGTGCGGAGTGTGAGCCCCTTTGTCTAAATGCCACAAATTGTTACAGTTTTGCTCTGCACTTCTGTGTTGGCATCATCACCCTGTAACTGGCCAAAAGAATCTGCTGTAACATTCAAAAGGAATAAGAACTTTCTCGGTCCCTGTCCAGTTTTCAACATAATTATTTGTCAGAATCATATTAACCTGAAGTATGACAAACCCGTAAAATGGATTCATTCGGGTCTGCAGGAGGCATCCCTCATTAACTCTGATATTTACAGTTACGGCTTCGATGCTCCAATCCCTCCTCCTGTGGAACACGGAGCAGGGACGTCACATTTCCCTGACGCTGTTGGGGGAGTCGTTTGTTTCCAGTGTTGCAAAGATGCAAAGATGCGTGAAATAAACTGGCCTCGAGTCCAGGCCCCCGCGAACATGGATTGGCTCCTCTGCTTGTTTTTATCGTCCTAGGGAAGGGAAAGAAAACTAGACACATCTACACGAATCCTACAAGTTTAATACTTTTCCCCAGATAATGAGGCAGAACCAACGAGACTGAAGTATTCAGAGGGCCGGTTCTGAAATCAGACTTCCTGGCATCGAATCCTGGCTTTACTACTTACTAGCCTGGGCAAGATGCCAAATTTCCACAGATCTCAGTTTCCTTATCCGTACAGCACGGGTAATGATAGTTCCTAAACTCCTGGGGCTGGTGAGGGGATTCAATGAATTAACACATGTAAAGTGCCTAGAATACTCTTTGGCACATAACAAGTACGAAATAAATGCTACTTCAAAGTAAGACTACAATGGCTGTTATCACGTTGGGCCACAGCTAAACCAATCTTCCATTCAGTGGGTCTACAGTCTAGCCCGGCTGGTTTTGCAGCATGTTCCAGGGAGCTCTGGATTTCAGCAGACGTGCCTCAGTTTCCCCAGCAGTGGAGGAGGGTTAGCTGTGGAAGGTGCAGTGGGCAAAGGCCCATGAGAAAGGACTCCCCATGTTCTGTAGCCAGAGCCTGAACACTTCCATCGAGTTCACGTATTGGAATTCTAGATGAATTTTCATTTAAAGAGTGGGTTCTGGGCCCAAAACAGATTGAAAACTGCAGCTCCAGATACCTGTGACCTGTTCAAGTTCCCCAGCTAATCAAAGGGGCCCTGTGACCACTTGTCCCTGCTGCCCACCCAGAATTCTTCATGAAACTGTGATCACGAGGTCCTTGGAAGTTTCCTTCTACTTTTAATTTTGGGGGGAGTCATAGGGCCGCAACTTTGATTTCTTGGCTTTGCCAAAGTCTAAGGGTGCTTCCAAGGGCTTGTAAATGGCTGGGTTGGAAACCTTGTCTGCAATGATACCAAAACCTTGAACTTTCTCTCCATCAGGACTGCAGAGATGGGCTGTTAATAATGATGGATCTGCGTTCACTGTGCCGTTTCTCATGTCACCTTCTCCATGGCTGAGCTCGTTCCCGGAATCCCAGGCCCAATGTGTTCTTAATTGTCCACCTGTCTCCCGGAGACCAAGCGTCAGGCATTTGCCATCAGTTCACATTCTTGGGGAGGCCCCCATTCGACTCACAAAAAGCCCTTTAGAATTGATTTGTTAATTCTGAACGATCATTAGAACGCAATGCAGCCCCTTCTACTCATGCCAAAAGACCTAAGTCAGACACCAATTCCATCCTGTCATTGGTTTCCTCAGAACTGTAGTTTCTCCCTCATAAGTCTGTTGCCTAAAGTCCAAACCCTCAGCCTGGCTTTTGGGCTGACCGAACCAACTCTCGCTCTCATAACTCCTCCAAAACAACCTTTCTGATAGAGCAAGGAATCTTTATCACCCCCTCCACACTGCTTTTCCCCCATCTTCTCCACCTTTCCAAAACTGAGTTATGTTTTTAAGACCCATTCCTAGAGCCCCTCCTGTCCTGACCCTTCTCCTGACCACTCAAAACAAAATGTTTGCTCCTTTCTTTGAGCTGCAGCTGTGTGTTCTGTCTGCCTGGCTAACTTAGGTCCTTGTTCCATGGTGCTAGTTCTGATGAAAGGGATGGTGAACTTGAGGCGCCAGCGAGGAAAATCAGTTGCACTTACCAAGACGGGATCTCAAAGAGCAGTGTCTGGCCCGGGGATGTGGAGTACCCTAACCAAAGACTCATGTATAAACCAGGAGCAAATCATCACAAGGAGACACAGGCCATTCATGTGAGCAGAATGCATGGGTCCCCTGTCCAGGGGTTCCTCCCAGGGTCAAGATGTCAGGGAAGCTTAATTAGTCATTTGGAGGTTGACTAGACATTTCAGCAAAGAAGGAAAATAGCCTCGTGAACCATCTAATGTGGCTTACTGGGAGAACTGCTTACACTCCACTGCCCCTCAGCAGGAATGGGGACCCTAGTGACCAAATGCTCTGGCCCCCAAATTCAGTGCCTCTCTGTTGAGTGTCACCATCAACAGCAAAGATATTTGCTTCCCTTTTTCCCCATTTCCTTAAGTTCACAAGGCTGACTTTTTCCCATGACTCAATACTTTTATCCTTTTATCCAAGAAATATTTGTTGAACATCATTTACTATATGCCAAGCGCTGGGAATATGAAAGTGAACAATACCCTAGATACTTTCACACCGCTGGTTTTCCTGCAGTCAAGTTTTGATATAGATCTAAAGCCATTCTTTCTTTTCAAGGTGACTTTGGTCTATCTGACCTGCTCCATTTAGGCCTTGATATCAGAATTCTGCAGATCACCGTGACCTGACTTTCCTGAGTGACTGTCTCATGCCTCAATGACACTTGAAGCTCCTAGAAGGCAGAGAATAACTTGGCATTTCTCATGTATCCTTATGGTATCCAGGGTCTGTTGTGCATGCAATAGGAAGTAAATATATGTCTCTTTCTAGGAGGTATCATGTTCCTTACTAGCTGCAAGGGAAGGAAGGAGGCAGCGTTACATGGTTTATTTCAGAGATTCCCGAAACAGTGGCCCATAGGTTAAATCCAGTCAGCAGACATGGTGTATTTGGTCTACACAATGCTGTCTTTTTTTTAGTTGAGCCAATGTTTTAAAAATCGAGATCTCTTATACACACACACATACGCACACACACGTGGAGAATTCCCAGCTCTTCTACATTTTCAGCTTCCCTTGTAAAATTGGAAGACCTGCAACCCTCAGCCTCATGCCCGCTGAGCGAAAGTGCTGGCTGGAAAGTGCGCCGAGCCACTTCAGAGAGCGAGCCCTCCCCGGCAGGCTCGGTCCCTGTCGCTCTGTGTTCATCACTTGGCCTGCCTCTCTTACATAACAGCCCAATCCTGGGGCCTTTGAGCTTGTGACCTCTGTTTTACACGAAGCCAGGATGCTGGGGAAGGGAGCAGGAAAGAGCCCCTTCGACCCACAGAAAAAGAACGACTCTGCGCCAGTCTCATGTTTCCTGGCACTTGGGAGACAGGACAGGCTGGCAGGCCAGGCCTGCACCTTGGCCCTGGGCTTCCTTAGTGGGCCTTCTCTGGAATGTTGGTGCTCCCTGCTGGGGAATCTACTGGGCTCCAAATGGCCTGTCTCATCTAATCCAAGCTCTCTGCCTCCCAGGCCCTTCTCCATCGCTCCCTGGGCCCCATCGCAGCAGCTTTGGGCTCGTTGCTTGCTGACACGGACTACCCTCTAATCCTGACAAGGAAATCTGCTGGCATCTCTGTCCCCACCCCCAGGCCTGTCTTGCTCATTCTCTCCTCATGCCACAGGCCCCACAGTGGAGGAATGAGAGCCAGGAGGGAAGTGAAAAAGAGGGAGGAAGAAAGGAAGGGAGAGAGGGGAAACATTTAAAGGGGAATTTTATATTCTTTACCCTTTGATCTCAGGTTCCTGTCCACAAAGATTTCAGCCATGTGTGTGGGTGCATTTCTGTTTGAGTGTGCTGTGTATGTGGTGTGTGTTTTTACAGGGAGAGGAAATAAAAGGAATAAAACAAATGGATCTACAGCTGTTATTCAAGCTAAAAAAGGAAAATCGGTAAGAATAGTGAGCTTGTAACACACATGGCAGCCATTGTGCAAGAGCCAGTTGCTTTCCTGTCAAGACCCCAAAAGTGTGTGCACTCGTATGTGTACATAGAAGTATATATGCATATGTGCACACACACGCACATATACATATGCATTTCTTTTTAAAAATTAATTACACGCTTACATGGAAACTTGGAAAATAAGATCTAAAAAGTGAAAGAAAAAGGAATAAAAATCAAACATAACCTTATCACTGAGAGATGATTTTTAATCTGTTTCCTATTTCTATGCATAATGCATAGTGTTTTATGTAGCTGAGAGTTTATATCGTGTATTAAAGTTTACTAGCTTGCTTTTTACCCCTCTTAAAATTATATCATAGACATATCCCAATGACATAAAAAACTTTATAACCATCATTTTAATAGTTTCATTACATCCATCGTGTGGATTTTCATAATTTACTTAATTAAACCATCTCCAGTTTTCCAGAATTTAGACTGAAAGAAGTTTTCTGACTTTTATAAGTAACACAATCATAAACATCTTTGTGCACATAGCTTTGCATTTAGCATTTATTTCTTTGTTTCCAAAAACGGAATTATCATACAAAGAGTAAAAATGCCTTTAAAACTCATGAGTTCTACATAGTGCAGTTGCTTTCATAAGAGGGATACTAATCACCCTCCCACCAACGGCCTTACATGAAGGTGGGCGCTAGAAAGCTCACAGAACTTTTCCAGTGGAAACACCTAGCTAAGATGCCCAACAATACATGGAGGAGTCCTTTTATTACATCGTTTATGAGTGACAACAGAATATACCATTGGAGAGTAATCAAAGCCACTAGCTGAAAAGGTGTTTGCCCAGGCCCCACCACAATTCAGTCTTTCTAAGAGAAATAAGAGTAATTCCCAAGTTTGTCCGCAGGTGTAGCTCCAGGGTCTTCAGCCCCTCTCATCTCCTCTTTGAGCCAGAGCAGAGCTGCAGCATGTCCCACAAGCGACAGTGGAAGAAGAAATATATTCTCTGCTGCAGCCCACCATACTACCGGCCAGAGGAAGTCCTTCACTCCACGGCCACAAAGTCGCCTGCAGAGCCCGTGGGGCCCCATTTTCCTCCACTGCCCACTTTGTTACGATTCTCTCTTGATCCTCAGTGTGTTTCGTCGTCCTCGCTCCTTTCCACACCAAATTTCTCTTTCTGAAGTGAAGGGAGGAGATGCCCCTCCGAAGTACACTGCAAGGTTTCACAACTGTGCTGCCTTGGGCTGTTAGATTTTTTGTTTGAGTGTTTCCTTATTACTATTAGTCATTTGCTCTTTGTTATACCGCCGTCTCTCCCTGTAATTTGCAGAACTGGTCCACATGGGGCTGGCCTGGCAGCCAGCTGGGCACCGGCCGTTGAACTTCTGTGCCTGAGGGAGCTCTGACAGCCGCTCTCCTGCTTCCTCCGGGAACTTTGCTCCACCCCTACACTGCCCAGGCCGGGTGAGAGGAGGGGGTCAAGAGGCAACCTTTGTTTTCCTCTGGCTTAGGGATTTTTAGATCCAGAGTTCAGTGAGCCTTCTCAAAATGTCCAGTCAGTTTTCCATGCCATGAGGCTCCTTAGTCCCCGATGTGAACAACAGCTTGAAGTTGGCCCATGGGCCCGCTAGGCATCCCCGACGTTTCAGCTCGTACGGAACATAAGCCCTTACTGTGGGCCCAGTCATGGACCATTCAACGTGAGACACACAGTGTGGCTCTGATGTTAAAATCCAATCCCTTCCTCCTAAGAAACAGTAAGATATCCCTGTCTCTCTTCTTTCTTAGGGATTGCATCCTCATTCTCTATCTTTTGTCACTCAAATATCAATCTGTTTCAAGTTGATCATTTCCTTGGTCCCAGGAATTTTTATATGAATTGCAAAAAATTCTCAGTTTCTCTATCTCTGAGCTTCAACTCTCTCTGACCTTCACAATAGGTGAAAGATTTTGATATCTCCTCCTTCCTGGGCCAGCAGAAAGCAATGTTATTTATTTTGAGGAAGATTAGCCCTGAGCCAACATCTGCCAACAATCCTCCTCTTTTTGCTGAAGAAGACTGGTCCTGAGGTAACATCTGTTAGCCCATCTTCCTCTACTTTATATGTGGGACGCCTACCACAGATGGCGTGACAAGCAGTGCATAGGTCCGCATGTGGGATCTGAACCAGCGAACCCTGAGCCAGCAAAGCGGAACGTGCGAACTTAACCGCTGCGCCACTGGGCCAGCCCCAGAAAGCAATTTTTAAGGCTGAACACAACCTGAAAAGAATTTCCCTCTTGTTCAAAAATTATAGATCTATGATAAATTCTGAGTCATAACATTAGTCATTTACCTGGACTGCAGTTCCCCGAGGATATTACTGTTTAACTGAACTAATTCTCAGGGAGACGTGCTCTATATGCCAGTCTGTGAGACTCTGGCTCCAGAGTGGTGACAGGCCAGCTGATGAGCCAACTTGATGGGAAGTCTTTTTTATGTAAAAAAAAAATCACTGAAAGTAACCCACCTAAGTCTCTTTCTTGCTAAATTAAAAAGCCTGTCTAATAGATTTTAGGACTAAATTCAGTATATCTATTTTTAATTTTTTTCTCATATTATAAATGTAATTCAAGTTTATTGTACAAAATTTAGAAAAAACAAGTCACCAAAAAATAAAATCAATAAAAATCACCTGTAATTCATCAGAGATATTTAATTTTTTGCATATATTCTTCCAGACATTTAAAAAATACATTTAAAAAATGAAAATGGGGGGCTGGCCCCGTGGCATAGTGGTTAAGTTTGTGCTCTCCGCTTCGGCGGCCCAGGGTTTGCAGGTTCGGATCCCGGGTGCAGACGTGGCACCACTTGTCAAGCCATGCTGTGGCAGCATCACACATAAAATAGAGGAAGATTGACACAGTTGTTAGCTCAGTGACAATCTCCTCAAGCAAAAGGTGGAAGGTTGACAACAGATGTTAGCTCATGGCCAATCTTCCTCACACACACACAGAAAAATGAAAACAGGATCTTGTGGTTGGTGATCTTTTTTCTTTTGTGGAAGAGTAATGTCTGCCTTGGATTTGAATATCAAACCTAACGTGAGAACCCTTACATTTTCTCCTTAGGGAATAGATTTTTCCTAAAGTCAGGTGATAACAAACCAAGAATAAATGCAGTAGCTTATCACCTAATTCGTGCACTTGTTGCTCTTCTTTTCCTCATTTTTCTAGTTTTGGTAATCAAAGTAAAGATGAGAAAACACAAGAGAAAGGAGCCTGTGCCCCATCAGGTAGCTGTGCTGTGTCCCTCTACATTGGGTCTTGGGTTATGTATCTTTATGAAGGAAGGAGCCTCCTCTGGGTAGCTCCACAAGTCTCCCGTGGCTGTGGGTTCCTGGGCAGGCAACAGATAACGGTGACATAATCCTGCCATGGGAAGTGATCCACAATGTTGCCTCGAGTTGGAGTGCCTTGTTTTGACTTGCAACCACTCAAGTAGGTGTGGTCATGACATGGGAAATGACCTGAAGCCCCAACCAGGGTGGGGGGCCCATCCTCTTGACCCACTGACGTAACTACTCCACCTGCCTTTTCTGTATATTGGAACCCAAGATGGACAGCCCCTTTTCAGTATTTCAGTTACTTTAGTTAATATTCTTCTCTGTTATCATCTTAGGCAGTTTATAGAGGTGAACTTGTTAAAATCTCCTACTTTATAATCATCTCCATCCATATTAAGAAATATTTCCACAGTTGTATTGTATGAGATACAGCTTACCTTTATTTTAAAGGCTAATATTTTTAGATAGTGTAAATCTTGACACTCATACAAATATAAAACGAACACGTCAGGGATTTTATTTAACTCAGTAATTAATGAGAAAGCCAATACAGTGTTACAAGTGGTTCAAAGGAGAATCCAGAGCAGACATATATATGAGCGATCAGGAAGGCTAAAATGAATAGATGAAAAACTGGTGAGTATCCACAGGGCAATAATCAATTGCATTCAAGTAGACACAATTCATGTACATTTCTATGCATAGGAATAATTTGCATCATTATCAGTTTTCTACAACTTACAGTGTTGTAAAAGATCTCAAAAACAATGAATGATGGAGATGACTCCTGGATAAAACACCCAGGAATCGTTTTTGCCCATTTCAAAATCTCCACATTTCTAATTGGAATCTGCGTGTCCCTTGCCCTCGCTGCAAGATTCTTTTCACTCTAGGTAGGTGCCATTAAGCAACACTGGTATGGACAAAGGAGTATATGACACCCAAGGGGGAGGCTGCCTTCCTGAAAAAGTTTATTGCCATAGCCCCTAGATCCTCAACTGGTCCTTGGGAGACTGAGCAGAAGAAACAGGAAGAGGTTGGCTTCTTGAGTAACTCCCTTGAGTGGCAGCAAAGTACCTGAGCAGTCTACTGGGCTCCAGAGAACACAGGAAAAAGAAATCTGAAACTTATTCCTTCGGATCCTTTTATTCTGGGGTAGAATCTCCTTTGGTGGAGTGAAACTGTGGCATCAGGGTGACTCATAGACTGAACCAGAGGGTGACTGCAAGGTGAAATCAACCAAATTCACACCATTTCAATACACAATTTTTATGACCTAAACAATTAAAATACTTTAAATATATAAAGTATTCCTGCCAGCAGATGCTTCACTGGGATTGTAACGTCATCCAACTTTAACCACTACATTAAAAGTATCTTCAAACAGTTCCACCAATGCTCAATTTAAGTCATCTCTTGAAAATAATGTGTTCACGGAACTACTCAGCCTAATGAGCAGCCTCTGGAAGCCACGAAGGAGGAGCATTATGAAATTATCTGTCAGCAGCAGCAAACCAGCCCTTAGGGGATTCCCAAACCTTCCGGTAACGTCAGACTTCTTGAATGGGGGCAGAGTCCTCAGAAAGTACGCTAGATATTTGTTTTGGAAACACCCTGGATACTTACTAGTAATAGTTTTCTCCAACTTAGTTTGATTCTAGCTTGTTTGAAATAAAACACTCTCTCCTGTCTACTTTGCCTGAATGTGAGTTCTGTGCCTCCAAGAAAAAGGTGGGGCAAAGAAGTCTTCTTTCATTCTGACACCAAGAAATCCACTTTCCCAGGAAGACGCGGGCTTAGAAGAAGAGTTGAGCAATGACCTGGGTGGAGCTGTTGGACAGCTTCCTGGCAACTTGTGAGTCAGGTCACTGTTGTGTAATTTCATCATTTTGTTTGAAGGAAATTCCCAGGACTCCAACCACACCCAGATTCTTAGGTTATGCACACATATATTCCAAAATCAAACACACGCATTGTAATTTGGGACTTTCCAACCCTCTGCCTTTTGTTATCCACTAGCAGAATTCTGAAGCGTGCATCAGGGTACACGTTTGCATACTCTGGTACATGGTTTGATACACATTCTCGAATTCAGTTTGTGGGCTCAGCAAGCCCCGTGACCATGGGCGAGTTTCCTCTTGACCCAGTATGACCCTGTATGCACTCATCTGTGCACTAGGGGCAGGGCGACCAGATGGCCTTCCAAGTCCTTCTGACTCTACATGGCGCGTCTGCACTTCTCCAAATTAAGCCTGAGTTCCTTTAGAAAGCTTGTCAAGAGCCCCCGTGCCTGGCCAAGCCCTCGAAGGACAATGGCATTGCGCTTAATCCAATGATCCAACTAAATGTGCCATTACTCATGTAAGTGTTTATTTAGGGTCGATCTCTCTTGCTAGACCTTAAACTCCAGGAGTGCAGGGTGAATATCTTTCTCACTCAGCACTATCTCCGCAGCACTGAGCACAGCACCCAGCACATTCCAAGCACTCAGTAAGTATTCGTTGAACAAATGAATGAAGGCACCAGGGGTGTGGATTCTCATCTGTTCGGCAATGGCAGTGAGGAAGCCTGACCACAGTGGGATTGGGCAAGCTTCGCTCTGACCTTTAAGGCAGTAGAAGCCTTCAGACAACTGTGATCTTCGTCTGGGACCTCTTCTGACAGCTGAAGCTACAGGATCTGCCGCATCCAGTCCCTGAAACCTTCCCAGGGGCGATTTCACACTCTGGGCGGACAGAGCAATAGGCAGCGGTGCAGCTCTCTGCCTGCCTGGGCTCCACCTGCTGAAGTTCTGGGCGGGCCCGGGATTTAGGTGCCTGCCGCTCCCCTCTCCACTCTGGCCCAGCCTGCCGGACCAGCTCTGACTCCACTCTCACCCTCATCTCCCCGGCGCCGGGTACTCTCAGTCCAATCCCAGCGCAACTCGGCAAGTCAGATCCAACCCCAATGCAACTTGGCAGCTCAGAGCCACCACCAGGGCACCCAGCCACCTGAGGGGACAAATGGGGCCTGCAACCCCGCCCAAGTTCCCCTCACCAGCAGCGAGCCCTTCCCGGCATGGGGTTTTGTCCAGAGGAGGAAAGGGCAGCCTTGTGGGCGGTGGTTAGACCAAGCCGTGATCCAGAGGAGCAGTTTTCAACGCTTTGCACAAAGGCAGCCCTGCCAGAAGCATCACTTTTGTTTTCTTTGAACTCTAAACAGCTAAATGTCCTGCATACGCTCGTCAGTCCCTACATTTTATCTGAAAGTACAGCATCTGAGCCTTACATAAGTGCAGGACTTACTCTGACCGCCTCGGTGGCTGTGTTTGCAGCTGGTAGGCACGCTTAAACTAACTTCTTCCAGGCTCAACTCGGAGGAGAGGGAGAAGCCCGGAGAAGGCCCGAGAAGGCTCCTCTCCCCTCTGCATCTTGGGACAGCACTGTTTGTCCAACAGTCAGAAGAGAACTGTGTCCCCTACAAACATTCATGTCCTTCCCCCAGCACACAAAGCAAGATATTTTCACCTAACACCAAGTTCAACTTTAATAAGTTTTAAGTTTAAAAGCTTCCCTTATGGGCTCCGCAAGCATTTTGTTTCACTCTTGAAATCTATGATCTCTACTAGAGATGGCTAAATACTCAGAATTTGGAATGACCGCGATGGGGGCACCCTGGGATTGAGGGGCGGGTGGCAGAGAGCGAGCGCGGTTGGACTCTGACAGGCTCACTCTTTGTCCACCGGGCTTCAGAGTCTCCCAGGACGACACTATCTGATTCATACATGATTTTTCCATAAACACTCTCCACAGATTGTGATCAAAGGCAGTGTGCAGCCAAACAAATAAGTGTGAGAACGAAAGCATCTTCCTTCTTTCTTTTGCTGAATCTCTTCACAGACTCACAGCCCTAAGCCTTGGGGGATATTTGACAATGTCTGCAGCCATTTGCAAATGTCCAGAGGTTGATGTGTATCTCCTGGATGGGATGATAATTTACAAAGTGCATCCGTTTTGCAAACTGCCAAATAGAAGACTTGTAATTATAATATGTATCTGAAATTTGCATTTAAAAAAATTTTACTCAAACCTACAGAGGAAGGAAAAAATTGGATTTTAATTGGAAGTGTATGCGGTCTGCATGTGCAAACTCCGGAACAGATGAGGGAAGGCAAAAGGACACGTGATGGCATAAGTGCTTGTCTTTTAATAATAAGCAACAGAAATAGAGATGAGTTGGTCTGGGAAGCCTGACTGTACTTCCGTGAAGTCATTTGTGTGTGGCCCAGGGATTTGCATACTGCTGAGGCTGCCAGACCAGCACTGCTTCCCCCGGGCCTCTCCCCTCCTGCCTTCTTCCCACTAGGAGGATGGTAATAATTAAGCCAGCCAGGAAAGCCTGAGAACCAAAGAGGAGGTGCTCAAAGTCACCTCTTACTTTTAACTCTGGAAAGATCTGGAGACAGATCTGCCCCGTCAGCTTCTCAGAAGAGTCAGACATTATTTTCTCTCTTCTAGAAAGGAAACCCATTTGAGGGATTATGAATGTTACCCTGTGTCTCAATCTGAAGTTTAAATCTTTCCAAGCATGCAGTTATAAAGATGCCAAGTTGCCTCACTTAATTACAACCTTTATTATGGTATTGAATACTTTAAAGGCACCATTCGTCACACGTGAAGAGAAGAGCCGTTCTGCCTTAATGGACCACTTTCAGTGGGCCATCTATTGATTATCTTCCCTCCTGAATTAATTCCTGGTAATCACCTAGTGAGCAGTCGTTAAAGGGAGCGCCTCCTGCCAGGGCGGGGCTGGCATTGGTACTTGTGATGGGCCTTTCAGACGGCAGCAGCTTTTGACTCCCTGGCTGCAATTGGAGCCCACATCGCTAATGAACCAGGGCCTTGAGACCACACTTGGTGTCTTCACTGTAGAAAGGCTGTGTTTATAGGGGCCCAACAGATAGCGCAGGACATATCAGTTCCTTCCTTAAGAGTTTCTTCTAACTGAGCCAACTGCACTTCATTGCTCCCCCGTGGAGACTCCTGGGGTCGAAACAAGGAGGCTGGTCTGTTGAAGAAGGTCCTGTCCGAGAGGAGGTCAGTGCTCTGGGAGTTTCTTCCCCGGGCTGGCTGCTGCGCTGCCTCATTTCATTGACTTCAATTCAGTTGTGGAAGTTGTCTCTCATTCACGAAGCCAATTTCAAAGTAAGTATTACCGGCCCAATTTTTGGATGAGGTACCTGCGGTTCAGAGAAGTTATGTGTGTGTTCCAAGCAAACACTAGCCGGTAGCTGAGAGCTCTGTCTGATTTCAAGGAGCAGACATTGAGACACACGGCACGCTGCCAAGGGACAGGAAGGGACATCCAGAGCTGAACTGCTTTCCCTGGTGGAGGAAGAAGGTCCCTGTGGACCCAGCATCTCCCAGGCGACAGCTGTCCTCTTGTCCTTTTACAGCTCCCATCCAGGGGTCACTGACAGCACTAGGCAGGGCCTGCCTAGGCACCTCGGCCTTTTACTGATGAAGTGTCTCCTCTCACTCAAGTCCACTGCGGTACCCAGCGGCTAGTGCGGAGGGATATCGGCAAAGCTAAAGAGTGGACAGTCTGGAGCCTCTTTTCAAACTTCCCTTTCTTCTTCCAGACCACACCCAGGCAGCTGCTTCCTCCCGGGACCTCCACTTCTGGAACCACGCCACCGTGGCAGAATAAGGGTGGAAGCTCTGATTAACGATCAGGGATTGGCCGTGGAATTGGAATTTGAGACGTTTCTAGACAAGCGGCCAAGTCAGGGTTCTAGCGTTCTAAGCTTAACTCAAAAGTCGGTGGAGTTAGGTTTGGCCACCCTAGAATGCCTCCAAGTTTGTATTTATGACCTCTGGTCTCCTTCCTTCATCCTCTTCTCCCCTTGTGGTTTCTAATAATCACAGCAACAATAATAATAATTTTTAAAATAATAATACCGACCATTTATTAAATGCCTATTGAGAACCAAGAAGTAACTTAGTGCCTTACATGTTATCTCCCTTAATCCTGACCACTGCCTGATGCGTGTAGCACGCTCGCCTCATTCCCAAGGAGAGAGTCTCGCTGTCAGCCCCAACTGCCAGTGATAAGCACTCAGAAGTTTTTGTAAAACGTGGCCCCATGGAGGTTGTTTCAGTTCCCTGGGGGTGGAGCCTGAGAACTAATGGCTCTTAACAGTGGCTGGGCATAGAAAGCACCAGGAGAACTTTAATAACATACTGATCCCGGCTCCCACCCCCCAGATTCTGATTTGGCTCCTCTGGCATGATACCTCGGCATTGGGATTTTTAAAGTTTCCTCAGGTGAGTTTCTGTACAGTCACGGTTGAGATCCACTGCATGGGTTGGATAATTTGTCCAAGATCTGCGGAAATTGGGGAGTGAAGTTGGCGTTTGAACTGGCTGACCCCACTCTGCTCCTGAGTGTTACACCTCCTCCTTTCACCAACCTTTCCAACCCCCAGTAGGGAGCCATTGGTTGTTTACACCCCCAGATGGACAGGTTCTGGGAGCACTCAAGCCCCCCTTTACCTATGGTGGAAGGAAAACCAGCTTATTCCATGAGCAGCATGTGAGGACCCCGGAGGCAGGTGAAGGCATCTTGGAGGCGAGAAGTAGAGCCCCACCTGTTAGCTCCCCTGCCCGTGTTTATGCAGAACACCAAGGTCAGGAATCCCAGGGCTGGGGTCCACTGGCAGCTGGGACCAGAGTAGAGTCTCAGTTGTGCAGAGCCCATGGCCAGTTGCTCCCCTGAGCCCACTTTCTCCTTCTCTCACGTAACGTCATAGTTGCTCTCACTTTGCAACTTAACCCTCACACAAGGGGTAAGAAAAAAATTTTAATTCCGACAGAGTCGCACTTTAAAAAAAAAAGGCAAAAACATTCCAATCTCTGTGTTTTAGCCTCGTGAAGACTCCCATCCCTGGTGTGGATCATACTGTTCCTTTGGTCCCAAATTTAGCCCCTGGCAAAAGCCACCCTGGCCATACCTAGGGCAATCCCAACTCCCAGCTGTCAGACCCCTTCCAAGGTCTGAGTGGGAGCACAGGCAGGTCTTTTTCTGCCTAAAAAATCAACTTCCATCGAAGACTTAGAGTCTGTGCGTTTGCAGTGTTATTTCTAGCCCTGAAGGCAGGCAGGCACTGCGGCCCAGTGTGGTTCCCCTCAAGCCTTTCTGGGAGTTCCCAGGGGATCCCCTGCATCCACTCATGAGTGAGCCCGGTTAGATCTATCTTTCTTTTACTCGCTGGGCCCCAGGCAGCCCTGCATGGTGGGGGGGAAGAGGCCCGGGACAGTGTCACACTCTGGCAGGAGGACCCAACTGGATACAGCTCAGGCCAGGGGTCCCACAGAGCTTTCGGCAGAAACTGCTCTTTCAGGTCTTACCACATCCTCTCTCTGGGACCCAGGTAGAAGTCAGTGCAGGTCTGGGCTGGGGAAGAACCCGTCAGAAGTCAGACGCTGCCTGTGCTGATTCTGGAAGTTCCCCTCCCGTCCTGATGCTAAGGACTCTTTGTCATCAGTCTGGTGACTCACACTCTGTTTTCTTTTGGGGAAGGTCCTCCTGGGGGGAATGACTCAGTTCCTCAAATAAACTGGCTCCTAGTCCCCTCCCCTGTTCTCGTGCCTCTGGTGCCCCACGTGCCCAGGCTCAGACGATTGCAGCTTGGGAAGGCCCAGGCCAGTCCCCAGACGCATCCTTGGAATTGCCCTGTGGCTGAGAAAGACTGTCCGCCCATCGGGTCGCTGGTGCTGTATCTTTCTAACTCCAGGAGAACGGATGGCTGCAGTTTACTGAAAGAAGAAATGAGATGAAGAATTAACGCCAGCTTCATTCTTCCAGCTGCTCGTCAGCAAAACCTCTCCTTCTCTCCCACGCCCCATTCCACTAGTCAGCACACCCTGAGGGTTCTACCTTCAAAACGCACCCAGAGTTGGACCGTTTCTTCTACCCTACTCCAAGACTCTGTCGTTTCTTCTAATAGCTCCTGACATCTTCCTTGTTCTTCCACCTGTGCTGCTCTTGGTCTCATCAGCGCAGCAAAGTGACGCTGCTAAAGTTAGATCAGATCCTGTCACTCCTCTGCTTAAAACTCTCCCTCCAGTGGCTTTCTGCCTCATGCGAAGTAAAGCCAGTCTTTACAATGGCTTCCAGGCCCTACAACATCTGGCCCCTGAACAGCTGGCCTCCCGGAACAGTGCCTCTCGTCTGACTCGTTCCCTCCTCAGCCACAGGGCCTTTGCACTGTTACTTCCTTTGCCTGGAACGCTCCTCCCTAAAATACATGCATGACTCACTGCCTGTGAGCTTTATTCAAATAATTAATTGTTCAGTTACTGTGCATTGGGTTGAATTCTAATTCGTATATTTGACTTTAAACCTTTGATTCTCATTAATCAGTTAAACCCATATGTAAAAGGGGGAAATTGGCCAAAGTCTGCACAGGCAACTTTCCCCCACCCTCCTTTGTTTAAAAAGAGAAGCTAGCTGTTCATTGAGATATGATACAATTATACACACACATACACACACACACAGATGCTATTTTGTATTTGGCCTCTTGTGGGCCATATATTATGGCAGATGGAAGAAATCTGTCCACTTGCTAAACAGTGTACCTTATGGGAACATCGAGATGGACCCCAGGCAAGTTCTGACACCATTTATGACCACTCAGAACCAACTGAAGTGTGAATGTACTTTGAAAAATGGCGATTAGGAATGAAAATGTCAAGCGAACTCTGACTTTCTATAACTAGAGGAGATGGATTCTTCAGCATGTAAAACAGCTTCTGGTCCTTCACCAGGATAAACCCTCTTCCAGACCGTGGCTGGAAGCCCATGGCCCCAAGAGCTCAGAGGGGAACGTAATGGTTTCTAAATTATGGTTTTAGACGCCTTTAAATTATTCTCGGATCCTGGGTAGGGCCAGCCTGACCACTTGAATCTATTCATTTTCAAGTGGGGATATTTCATAGATTGGCGGCAATATGGAGATAAAAAAATTCATACACATACATGAAGTATGCATTTCTGTGCCATCTTGGTTTGTGGCTGTCTATATAATACATGGCATATCTATGATTAAGCAAGAAGAAATTTAAAAAATACTGACTCAGTGCCAGCTTGAATTACAGGCTCCTAGTTAAGATGGAGTTTAAAACTCAAAAGAAAGTAAGTTGGACCTAACCCGCTTTTTTTTTTTTTTTCCTGAGGAAGATTAGCCCTGAGCTAACATCTGCTGCCAATCCTCCTCTTTTTGCTGGGGAAGCCTGGCCCTGAGCTAACATGTGTGCCCATCTTCCTCTACTTTATATATGGGATGCCTGCCACAGCATGGCTTGCCAAGTGGTGACATGTCCCCACCTGGGATCCGAACCGGCGAACCCCAGGGCCGCAGAAGCAGAACATGTGCACTTAACCACTATGCCACCAGGCTGGCCCCCACAACCTACTTTTTACTCAGTAGTTGAGTCTTCCTGTGTGGGTCTTTAATGACTTATGTCCCCTTAAAATCTACACTCGGACAAGTCTTCAGGATTTGGCTCCCGAATTTGAATCTGTGATGGTTTAATTTTACATATCAGGTGAAATAAAAAAACCAACAATTTGATGTTAGTATAACCTGAGGCGTTGAATAAACACTTGATATAGCTTATTGTCACCTCGTGGTACCCTACAATCTCTCAGGTATTTAATCAGTCTTACAAAACCGCACATTCAAAAGGAAGAACATTTAAAAGGTTTCCACATTTTTTCATTCCCTGCCTACCTCACAGACGAGGTCCTTCTTTGCTACGGCGCTCGGGCTGCCAACAGAGAGTCCTTTGAGATAGAAGACACACTGTCCTCCTTTGGATAAACTATGTTAAATGAAAGGGTGAACTGATCGCCTCTGGCTGAGCGGAGGAGAGAGGAAATTTAAATTGTAGTTATTTTTCTATCCTCATCTAACTGTATCTCAATTCTCTTTTTTTGTTCTTTGTTTTTATTTTTCCCTATCTCTTCTAAATAGGAGTGAAAATTGGGGAGGCTTGAAACAAGTCGGGAAATAAAGGTACTGCAAATCTGAAACAAAAGGAAAGGAGATCCTACCTGTAAATACTACTTTTCAGGTTATTTCTAAATTGCTGCTGGGTCCCTCTGCTTGACTTTCTTTCAAATTCAATTAGCGTCATCAATTCTACTATGTCACCTACTATGTACTAGGTCAATGCTAGTCACTGGAGATGTTCCACATAAGTGAGACAGGACCTCTCCCCCCAGGGACTCATCATGGTGTAGGGACGTGTGTGTCAGCAATCATGAAAACATGGTGAGTTACTGAAGACACAAAAATTAAAGCTCGGTTGTATTCCCATAGCTTTAAAAATACTACACATTAAGAGGTGAAATGGCAATTTCAATACACTACTAACACGTAAAAATCCCCAGCGATTCCAGACTTTTTCCTATGCATACATAAATAAAGCTATGTATTTATGAGTTGAGGGACCCCGAGACGACCCCCAAGTTCTGTGATGTGCTAGGAGGCCTCACAGGACTCAGCATATAGTCATACTCCTGGCTGAGATTTATTACGGTGAAAAGAGAGAGAGCAAGATCAACAAAGGGAGAAAGTGAATGGGGCAAAGTCTGGGAGAAGCCAGGCACAAGCTTCCAGTGCAATCAGACAGGGCACACCTAATTCCCCCAGCAACGAATTGTGACAACATGTGTGAAATGCTGTCTACCAGGGGAGCTCTTTAGAGACTCAGTGTCCAGGGTTTTTGTTGCAGGCTGGTCACACGCAGCCTCTAACTGGTACATATCAAAATTTCAGACTCCCTGAAGGAAAGCAAGTGTTGAGCATAAACCACGTTGTTGGTACAAACAATTTAGGCTAGTGAGCCGCTTTTACCAGTTGGGAATGGTGGGAACTCTCTTGAACTCCAAGTTCCCACATTCCAGCCAAGGACTAATCTTGTAAGCAAATCTTTCAAACGATTAGTCAGCCTGCTTTGTTAACTCTGTCTTACACAATTCATATGTGTTTTGTACAGAATGCTCTGTCTCTATATATTCTGCCAGCTGTATGCAACTTTTCTTTTGAAGATAATCCTATCGTGGACATCTTTCCATGCCAGTTTATCTATGCTTACCTACTTCTTTGTCATAGTATTTCACTTTATAGACAATTTCTCTAACCATTCCTATATAGATTGATATTTGTTTTGTTCACAATTTTTGGTATGACAATTTATGATACAGTGAACATCATTGTACATATATTCTTCACATACGCATGCCTATTAAACAACGTTACATAGGCTTCTAGTTTCTGTTACATAAGTTTCTGAAAGTGGTATTCCTGGTGTCATTTAATTTGAAAAGGAAGATCACTGTGTTGGAATTTTAGTGGATGTATTAGAATGTGGAGAGTTCGTCGGAAAAGAGGACAGTTAGAAGACTATTAATATAACCAGGTGATATTTGATCAGGGCTGGAACTAAACCATGGCAGAGAGCTTGGGGAGGAGCAGAAATGGGGTACATTTAGTTAGAAGGCAATACAGTAGCCCTTGACTGTGGATGACTGGTGGAAAGGGGGCAAGGAGGAGTTAAAGGTAACTCCCAATTACACGCCTTGGTGGACAGCAACTAGGTGGAATGCAAGGAGAGCAATTAGGAAGCAATTATAATAATTCAGGGAAGAAATGATGGGGACTCAGATTTTCGGGTGTTCATTCATTCATACATATTGAACATCTGCTCTGTATCAGTCACTCCATTCGCTGTTAGCATTGGTACAGTTTTCTTTCTTTCTTTTTTTTTTTTTTGCCAAAAACATTGAGATAGAAATTTGATGCAATATAGATTCCAATTAGCTTGCCCATTAATTAACTTCATTGCTATCCTTTTGTGAATGGCACAAAGCTTAATAAAAGCTGTAGAGGGAGGGATGGTGAATCAGGTCCCAGATGCTTGAATAATTTGCACACACTTTAGAGTAAAAATATGAAGAGGGAGGGGGAAGGAATTATGAAAGCAAATGAGATCTCTCTTGTGTCTAGATTTGAAGATAGACTCCCTCCCACATGCCCATTTCAGACAAATGCTCTTAGCAGATGTGAGCGGGCAGTCTTCCTCCTCCTCCTGCCCCCAGAGAGCCTTATCTCCTGCATGGCTCCAAGTACCACTGATGTGGGCATCAGGTGTGATGGGAAAGAGAGAAGCCAGGAAGCAGTTCTGTTTCTTCTTCTCACTGATTTGCTGTTCTCTTCGCATTCGCCCCTCCTCCCTTCAGCAGGAGCCTAGAAAGCAGCTTCTCGACTTCTGAAGCCCAGACACATATAAATCGCAATTTGGATGACAAGGGGAGTTCTATTTTTATAGGGTTTTATGCATCCTTCAATGGAAATTGATGTGCTTTTATGCATTTTATTTCACAACTTGTTTGAATTTATATTGGAATCTGCTTCCTGATTAAGTTTATTTGACTAGACAGAAAAATCCCATTCTGCATTCATTTGCACCCAATATATGTAAGGAATGTGATCTCACAAATGCTTAAAAAAATTTTTTTCGTAGTCTCTGAAGCTCATGTAGGGGAGGGGGTCACATTTTTTTTCTTCCTGCAGACTTAAGTCTCTTTATGCTCTTTTTAATTCCTGGAAAAAGTCAAGTTACATTCTCCGGAGAAGATATACAAATGGCTAATAAGCACATGAACAGATGTTCAACATCTCTAATCATTAGGGAAATGCAAATCAAAGCCACAATGAGATACTACTTCGCACCCAATAAGATGGTTATTATAAAAAAAAAAAAAAAGAAAGAAAATAAGTGTTCACAAGGATGAAGAGAAATTGAAACCCTTTGTGCATTGCTGGTTGGAATGTAAAATGTTGCAGGCACTGTGGAAAATAGTATCGTGGCTCCTCAAAAATTAAACCTAGAATCACAATGTGATCTGACAAATTTACTTCCGTGTAGAATTTTTCTACCCAAAAGAATTGGAAACAGGAACATGAACAGATATTTGTAGATTGGTGTTCATAGCAGCCTTATTTGGAATAGCCAAAAGGTGGAGGCAACTCAAGTGCCCATTGACAGATGACTAGATAAACAAAAGGTGGTATGTACATACAGTGGAATATTAGCCAACCTTTAAGGGGAAGGAAATTCTGACACACGCCACAACATGGATGAACCCTGAAGACGTTGTGCTAAGCGTCATAAGCCAGACAAGAAAGAACAAATATTGTATGGTTTCACTTACATGAGGTCCCTGGAGTGTCCAGATTCCTAGGGATGGGAAGTAGAGTGGTGGCGGCAGGGGCTGGAGGAGGGGCAGGGGGAGTTTGTGTGTGATGGGTACAGAGTCTCAGTCTGGAGAGATGTCACAGCTGTGGAGATGGATGGTGGTGACGGTTGCACAACGATGTGAGTGTACTTAATGCCACTAACCTGTATGCTTAAAAATGATTAAAATCATACATTCTGTATTATGTGTATTTGACCACAACTTAAAAAAAATGAAAAAAAAAAGTGAAGTTACAGTCAGGGCTGCTGGGCAAGCCTGTACTTTCCCCCACGGATACTGTGTCCTCTCTCTGTGGGATTCTGTCTCTTTTCCTGTCTCTCATCCCAGCCGCCTCTCTCTGCCTTCCTGCTTTCTGCTCTCTTCTTTCTCTGCCCTATTTACAAAACCTTCTCTAAAGACAGACTCTGATGCAATCAATGACCCCCTGTAGGTACTGGAGCCAATATGATAGCTTTCCCTGGCATACTTTTATCCTAAGGCTTATCTCTAATTGAAAATGTAAGGTTGTATTTCCTGTGAAGGTGGCCTTCTGGGGCCCCTAAGATCTCTACGCTTTGAGCCCCATGCCTCTGCAGAGGACTGATGTACTGGTCATGGATTCAGTCAGGAAAACGGAGGTCACTGCAGGTATTTCAAACGAAGAGAGATTTCACATGGGGAGTGAAGCTTCCACGTTGTTGGAAGGGAAGGAGCAAAAATGGGGATGGGAGGAGTGGTACCACCAAGAAGTCACGCCCTGCCCCTCAATCCCGGAGGAACCTACTGGCCTCTGAGCCCGCAGGCTGAGCAGCAGCTTCTGAAGCCGAAGGCGGCAGGGAGCAGCGCGGCCCTGCAGGATCCCACTGCGGCTGCCCCGCAGGAGCTGGTGTTGGACAGCTGCCGCCCGGGCCTGGGCTGAAGCCAGAAAAAGGATCTCTCTGTCTGCCTCCTGCTCTTCTGCAGGGGCCTCCCATGGGCAGCAACTGAAGTGGAGGCCTGCTGGCCGGGGCATCTAAGAAATGTGGTTGACAGGTTGGTAACCCAGTGGTTTGGGGAGCAGAGACCGTAGGTGCTGAGCATGGCAGGAATATCCGGCACAGAGCTGGTGGTGTGTGGGTGTTGAAATGAGCAACTTCACGTAGACAGTCTGATCCCTGCGTGATGGCACAGCCTCCGGCTCCAGAAGGATCGTGTCTTGCACATCAGGCAGACCTGTCTCACCACCTCTGTGATCTTGGGCAACAATAGAAATAGCCCTTTACCAGGCCCTTTCAGGAAGCCTGGGGCTCTGCCTTTAAACCTCACACCAACAAGCCTGTGAGGTAGGTTTCATAATTCCCATTTTATAGATGAAGAAACTGGAGTTGGGGTGAGGGGTAGAGGTCACATGGCCACTGAATGGGGAAGCTGGGATTCCAAACCAGGTCAGAGCCACTCCTTCCATGCTCAACTCTCTGAGCTTTCAGGGCTGGCTCACAGGCTTGCCGGGGATCTGATGAGATCCTGGAGGTACAGCTCCCGTTTTATGTGTCTGTTTCTCATCCCCAGTAGTGTGGTCCTCACCTCTCATGGTTGGCCCCTGATTTCAGGTGCACCTCTGTGGAGAGCCTGCACTGGGGGTCTCCTGCCCTCTGAATCTCCACACGTGGTTGGCACAGAACCGCTGCCTGGTCCTGGCAAACAGACCCAGTCCTAGAGCCAAGAGGGAGGTCAGAGGACTCCGGGTCGTTTCTGCCGCTGGGTAACTTTTTCCCATTACAGAGTGTTTTAGTTTCCAATGGCTGCCATGATAAACTACCACAAATGTAGGGACTGAAAACAATAGAAGTGTGTTCTCTCACCGTGCTGGAGGCCAGAAGCGTGAAGTCAAGGTGTCGGCAGGGCCACGCTCCCGCCAGAAGCTCTAGGCAGAATCCTTCCTTGCCTCTTCCAGCTTCTGGGAGCTCCAGGCGTTCCTTCCTTCGCTTGAAGTCCCGTTACTCTATCTCATCACCTTCTCCTCCGTGTGTCTGTTTAATCGCCCTCTGCTTCACTCTTTCAAGACTACTTGTGATGGCATTTAGGGCCTACCCAGATAATCCAGAATGATCTCCTCGTCTCAAGATGCTTCACTTCATCAAATCTGCAAAGACCCTTTTCCCCAACAAGGTAATGGGCACAGGTCCGGGGGTTGGGATGCAGTAATATCTTAGGGGATACCATCCAGCTCACTACACCTCCCTCCCAAGGGAGGACGGAAAAAGCAAAAAGGAGCTTCCTGTGTCCTCCTCTCAGGAGCACATCTTTGGATGTAGGCCTTTCTCCTTCATCTGGCGGCATCTTCCTGCAATACCTTTCGGGCAGTGCTACTGAAGAAAATCGGAAATCTCCAGGCACATCCTGAACAGTGGATATTTACAAATGCAGCCCTGTGCTCATCTTTAGTCGGGCAACATTAATAGACTCCGCCAGGCCTTGTTTCCAGCTCAGCCCAGATAACACTCCGGGGAGCTCCCTGGCCTCCGAGTCAAAAATGCCTGTATGGTCCTCGCCTCAAAGGAACTGCTCATATGAGTCCTTCTCCTTTCTGGCCCTCTGCCCTGCACAAAAACACAAGAGAAGCTTCCCCAATGAACTTATTCACCTCTGGTTTCATCTTTCCGGACTTCATTTCACAACAAAGTTTCTTCAGTACTCCTGTCCTGTTAATCCCTTACTTGGAATTGACTTGCAAACTTCCTGTTTCCTTCCTCCCAGATCTCCTCCCTCCCCACCCTCAACCCCACAAAAATTCACCATGTTTTTGTTCTCGTCATCTTACCAGGCTGTCATTAATAAAAGTATAAAACACAAGCACTGGGCAACTCAGTGATATTCTCCTGGCCCGGGAAGGAAGGGGTGATTACTCTGGATTCCCCTGCAGGATTAGGGAGGGCTTTCCACGCTCTGAAACCTCAGTGGAAAGACAAGCAGCAGGCTCAGTTCTCTGCCCTCTCCACCTGCAGCAAATGCCTGGTGGCAGTGGGCTCACCTCTCCCTGCATGGGGCGGGTGCGATGCGAAGCAAGACCGGCAGGTGCTCCTACAAGGCGGCTGCACATCCGAAGCCAGGGCTCCTCGCAGTTCTGTTCATTATATGGTAGACTTTCTCTTTCACTTGATGCTGGAGGCCTGGCCTTTTGATTCGCGCCCATCCTCTAAACACCATTTGAGTAGCTTCCATTTGTACAGCACTTCCAATTTTGCAGAACTTTCCACACAGATTCTTAACAAACCAGTAAAGCAGTTGGCTGGATATCACTAAGCTCATTTGACAGATTCAGAAACTGTGGTTATAAGATTTGTACCAAGTCACCAGCCTGGAAGTGGCCAAGCTGGGACCCCAGCACAGGAACCCGGGTAATGAGGGCAGTTTGCTTTCTGCCCCTGGCCTTTTCCTCTTGTTCTGTTTTTTCCCTCTTTCTCTTTTCATCTTCTCTAAGCCCCCTCACTCAATTCTCTACTATTTATCTGCCTCTCTGTTCTGGTTATTTCCGCCATTCTCTTAGACCTGAGTTCTATACTAGCTTCACTAGTCACTGACTGTGTGACCTTGGGCACATTTCCTAACCTCTCTGAGCTTCAGCATCCTCATCTGAACACAGGAATAATCCTCATTTCCACACAGGGCTGTGGTGGAGATTTAATAGCATTAGAGAGAGAGATTGAAATTAATAGTCTCTGGCACTTGGCAGTCAGCAGACATATCCTTCTTCCACTTTTTTAATAGTGTGGACACATGGTTAAGACTGTACGCTTTTGTCCCCCATTCACCTGTGTCATCCTTATCATGGAACTGTTGGATTTGATTTATCAGGGGCCCCTGGCGGTGCCTCTGTGACTATGAGCCGTGGCCAAATGAGAAGAGCCTGATAGATGGACCTGGAGTGATTAATAGCAGCCTGTCCCCGCAGCTCAGAAAGCAGCGAGCGAGCCGCATCGCCCTGACTCCACTTCGAATTCTGTATTGTCTGATGTGCTGTTCGGCCAAGCGGAGGCCCCATGTCCACAGCACAGCATCTGGTAGCAAGCCCTGGATTTCCTGGGTCACCAAGACAGATTCTCTGAGTGGAAAAGAAAAGGATACAGGATGATGGTATTTCCCCAGAGCAGGGTGTGAGCACAGAGTGTGTACGCGGCTGCACTCCCATCCCTGACTGATCCCATGGCTGGACCAAGTGTGAGCCAGAGAAGGCACAGCCAAGGCGCATGGCTGTGCAGGTTTCACCTGCATTCCTGTAATGCCATTCTCTGGTGCTTTCCCAGTGGGAAACTCATCATTAGGACAGCATGCTGAGGAGTGGAAGTGCCCAGAGAACAGACGGGTCTGGTTTTCACACGTTTTAGTTGCTGACCTCCACCCGTCTTTGCCCGTGAGATGCATTATTTTGCAAGGCCAGGTACTTACCTACTTCTGTTCTGCAGATATCTAACTGCCTCAGCACAAGCAGGTTTAAACAGAAAGAAACTTGGGATGTATCATTGCTACCTTCTAAAGTTAGGATTTTCTTCTCCCACCTACATGTCTTGAACATTGTTGTCAGCGGCTGGAAATAAATCTGGAGGCGGAGTGTTCACTGATTCCATTCAAGGGAAAATCAACAGTGAATATGTCTTCTTTCCCAAGCCAGCGATCAATTTCTTAAACGGTCCTTCTGGGACTGTAATCTGGCAGGAAGGGAGAGCCGGGGTCCGGGTCTGCTGGGCCGGTGTCCCGAATCTCGGCCCAGCAGTGGAGTTGGAGAAAACCCCACAGTTCCTGTTTGAAATTACACAGTTGGATGGTGTTCCTCTTGGCTTCAACTGCAAAGGCTGGTGCCCACAGCCAGTCTTTGGCAAAACTGAGAAGCAAGAAGTTTTTCTTCCTCTAGCATTCCCGGCATCCCTCCTAATCACTTTTTCTCTTTATTCCTCTCCAAGTTCCTCAAGACTCCTTTCTTCCTCTACCTCGTTCACATGTGAACTCTGAAAGGATCTGAAACATATTTTCTGTATGCGTAAGTGGTTAATAATGTCTAAAGAGGTGCTTCACAACTTTAAAGTGTGTACACATCTCCTACATTGTTAACACCCGGATTCTGGTTCAGCAGCTCCGTGGTGGGGGCTGAGAGCCTGCGTTTTTAACGAGCTGATGTGGCTGGTCTGTGGACCACACTTGGAGTGTGTGTTGGAAAACCTCCCAGGCCTCCTCCTGGGTTTCTCCATTATTTTCCCATGACTACCACACTCACAACACTTCAGACACCAGATGTGGGGGTTTTCCCACAATTCTCTGTGACACCAGGTGAGTGCCCTACATTCAACTCAATGCTGGCACTAGCTCCCTGGAGTTAGCATCAGATCCCACAGGTTAAGGGCTCAGTCCCATAAGACTGCCCCCACCCCCACTTCAGATGCCACTCACGAGTAGTAGGTCCCCAGATTACCCACAACTTCTGTCCGTCTTGGTTACAAATTGGAGGTTCCCGTGATCTCCTCCCCTGTGGAATTCAACAATTTGCTAGAACAGCTCACAGAAGTCAGGGAAACACTTTACCAGTTTATGGAAGGCTATGATAAAGGATACGGATGAACAGACAGATGAAGAGATGCACAGGGCGAGGTCTGGGAGGGTCCAGAGCACAGGAGCTTCTGTTCCCGTGGAGTTGGGGTAGGCCACCCTCCCGGTACATGGATGTGTTCACCCACCTGGAAGCTCCTCGAACCCTATACTTTCCGGATTTTATGGAGGCTTCATGACCCAGTCATGATCAATTAAGTCCATCTCCAGCCCCTCTCCCCTCTCTAGAGGAGGCGGGGTGGGGCTGGAAATGGCAAACTTCTAGCCATGGCTTGGTCTTTCTGGTGACCAGCCCCCATTCAGGATCCATCAGGGAGGCCACTTTGAGTCGCCTGACAAGAACAAAAGATGCTCCCAGTGCTCTTATCACTTAGGAATTTACAAGGTTTTTACGAACCCTGTGTCAGGAATGACAGGCAGAGACCAATGTATAATTTTTGTTATTTCACATGTAGCAAAGCGTTAAACCAATCCCAAAGGGAGGAAATGGGAATGGGAAAGGTGCCCTCTTTTCCTCTCTGGTTTAGGGATGTGTGTGTGTATAAATTCCCCACATTTCCCAATGAGTAGCTATATCATTGTGCTCTCTTCAGATCATGCAATATAATTGGTTTGCTTGATCAAAATTCTAAATTGATTGTTCCAGTATCAGTTCTCCTTGACGCATAGTGAAGATAAACTTAATTTTCGCTTTTAGAAACTTGTCTTCTCTCAAAATACCCTGATCTGTCATTTTGGTAAAGAGCAATTCTGATTTAAATTATTTACAATTTTTTTTTCTACTGTGTGTTTAGGGGCAGGGGTGAGTAGAGAGGAGTCCAGCGATGGGACCAGAGGAGATAACCCAGCTTCTGTCTATACCTCATCCACCACTGCGAGTCAGTGCATCTGGTGAACTGCCAGAAGAAATGATTCGCTGGAGAAACCGAAGAGCCCGCAGATGGGAACTCATTGTGGAGGGTGGAATCCAGACGATCAGCCAGGCCCGGGACCAAAGCTTAGTTCTCAGGCACACAGATGGGTCCTTATGCCAGCCTTCTACTGACTCAAAATTCAGGTCATTGGAGAGAAGCTATGAGCAAATTCAAACAGCTATTTTCACAAATGATACTCTGGGACATTAGTTTGCTTTGGTATCCTTTGAACAGAATGGACTGTGTAAAGGAGGAGGTCAAGCTTGGGGTCTTCCCATCTCCTAGCAGGGGCCCTCGCCAAAGCTGAGTTGTACTGCAGAGGGTGGCAGGCGTGCCCAGCAAAGGTGGCTGCCATGCCTTTGGGACTTATGAGCACCTACATGGGGCCCAGGAGTGCAACAAGGGAGGGAGAGAGGGGAATGGGGCACAGACACCACACTGGGCCCACGTGGGGAGCTGAATGATTTCATTCATGATCTTATGAGAGAAACTCTCTGGAGCCTGCCAAGAATATTCGGCGGGAGGTGCCCGCGAAGAGGGATTTCGCTGGGGGCTGAGGCTCTGCATTACCTGTAGAAGCAAAAGTCTGGGGCTAGGAACCTAATTTATTCAAAATCCCACATGTTTAGGCTTCCATTCTGTGATTTATAAAACCAGAACATACGACATGAAGAGTAGTTGGGAGTCTACACACACCCCTCAGTCAGAGCAGCTCTCTTCTTGTCTGTTCTTCCTTATGGGGCGCTCAGGGCTGACTTCCCTCAAGGTGAGGGTTCCTAGGCTAAAATCTCTGAGCAGGATGCTCTGGAAGGGCCCAGCCAGTGTTCAGACCCAACAGCTCTTCCTCTATATGTAGGAAAGCAATGGTGGGTACTGTGATGAGGTTTAGGAACACGGCTTCCTGGAGGCAGGGCCAGGCCAGCAGAGGTTGTGGTCAAGGAGGGGACTCTCCTAGAGTCTGAGGCTTCATGCTTCAACAGCTCTCGGTGCTGATGAAGTCCAGCTCCCTGTAGACACCACAGCCATCAGGACAGTGGTGGTAGCTTTTAGGGCAGGGAGAGGATGCTGGACAGGTGCTGAAATCCCTGGAGAAAATAGCAGTGGGCAAGGCCCCAGGCCCCACAGGCTATTTTAAACTGGGAATTAACAAGCTCTTACTCACATTCCCAGCTTTGCAGTGTTCAAATTCACGCCCATCACCAGCTGGCCTCAGCAGCAATGAATGTCCCCAGGGAGGGAAGCCATTTCTAAATTAACCAGGACCCAAATCAGAGACCTCATTCTACCATGATTGAAAGGTTCTGAGTAATGGGATTTTGTATAAATTAGTTATTCATCATGGAAGAGGTATTATAGATAAATACCATACCTCATTGCTATTCTAAGCTGTCCACCAGTCATCTCCTTTAAGGAAAAAAAAGAAGAATTAATGTGGTTCTGAACAGTGATCTGCTTAATGATTTCAAGGTTTTTTATCTGGAGAGGATTTCAATAAACCACTTTAAAAGAAGTGGAATGCATAAAAAAAAAAATGTGTGAAGGGCTTGTATAATTGCTGAAAGGTTGGTTCTCTAGGGCCAGAAATCAACGAAAAGGGTGAATGTTATGGAAAGATTTTTAAGTACGTATTCAGGAGAAACTAAATAGAAAATCAATCAGTAAAATAAAAAATTCATAAATCCAATTGCTTCTAATTGGCTGAGAACATAGTACAGAATTCAAAATGTTTGCCTATGAACAGCTCTGTCTCTTGAAATTATGACTCTCATCGCAGGAAAGAGCATTTGGATTACTTTTCTTTTACGATCAAAGAAAACCCATCAAGGCCATGGCAATCCTGCAAATGGCTCGAGCTGAAAACCTCCTCACTCTGGCCGTTTATGGAGAAATTCCTACTGAACGGTTATTCAAGCTAGGAAGAATGTATCTTCATTTCACGTCTTTAAACATTTCTTAAGCCCCTACTGTGTACACAGCACTAAGCTGGGCCCTGTGGGAGATACACAAATGAATGAGCTATGATTCTCGAGAATTCACGATTTAGAAGGGGAAACAGGTGAATGCCTAATTAACTTTAGGGCGAGTACTAAAGCTATAATGGATTAATAACAGAGCTATCAGCAGAGTACGGAAGAGAAAGGGCACGGATGATTTCTGACTAAGGAGGTCTACGAAGGTTTCTTAGAGGAGGTGAAATCTGTTTCAAGGGATAAGAAGATACTCCATCCAGAGTGAACACTGAGCAAAGGTCCAGTGGAAATATGAGCCAGACTTGGGGAATGCAGAATATTTTCTCATAACTTAGAAGAGTTGGTATGAGGTAGAATCCTGAGGAAGATGATATTTATGTTCAGCACTGTATTCTCTGCCTCTCCATCTCAAACTTCAGTGGGCACCCATAATTTATGAGCTGCCCTCATTTCTCTTGTTAGGATGAAAATTTCCCAGAAAACATATACGCTCTTAAGTGTTACTGACTTAACAGGTTACCCCTCCCAAGGAGTATTTCATTTTTTAAAAAATTTTAATTTTTTATAATGTATTTGTCTAAGAAATAAAAGGACTCAAGATATGGAAGTATTCATGATTTAAACAATAAGGACAACTTTAAGAAACTTCTGGCCTCTTTTCTTTATCGTGAGCATTTACAACATTCCAAGGAACTCTCAGTGTTTGTTTTTAAAACAGGGACATGGAAAAAGAACCACATTCTGTTCCAAGGTATCGACCCTTCTCTGGTGGAGGAATTTCAGGCATCTGCGTCAAGATGGTATTTGCAGGCAGGAAGACTTGCCTAAGAAGGCCATCTAGGAGTTAGCTGAGTGTTATGGGACTAGCACGTGTTTTAGAGACACGAGCCCTGGGTTTCAATTCCAGCTCCGCCTCTCGCAGTGCTGAGTCTGGGGCAACCTGCTCTGGTTTTCGGAGACTGGACTTCCACATGCGCAAACTGGAAGTGATGGCTGATTGTTACCAAGCCCAGAGTGGGGCACAACATCCCCTCGAATCACAACAGGAGATGGCAGCTGATCTCACCTGAAGGCAAAGTCATCCCTGGTACAGACGTGGTAGAATGAAGGGCCGAGGGGCTCTGCTGAGCAGCTGCAGGTTTAGCCCTGGGTCCCATGTGCCCCTGTCACTCAGAAGAGAGCCCTCTCCCAGTGCCCCGACTGACCCCACACTCCTCTCTGCCTAGCCAGTTTCTCCTAGCAGAACTGAGCATCTTTCGGGTCTCAGAGGAAAATCATTTCTTCCGGGAAGCCTTCTCTCACCCTCCAGACCAGGTTGGGTCCAATATCTTCTCACTCTCATGGCAACTTCCAATTTGTTAACATTCAGCGCCTATATTCCTGGTAAGACTGTAAGATTCATGAGGGTGTGTATCAGAGCAATATGGTTTACTGCCTGGTCCCTGGTAGATGGCCTTAAATATTCTTGATTGAATTAAGAAAGGATAGAGAGAAAGAAGGAAGGGAGAGAGAGAGGGAGGGAGGATGGAAGGAAGGAAAGAAAGCAGGAAGGAAGGAAAGAATGCAGGAAGGAAGGAAGGGCCCTGTTAAATTTCATTCCATTACAATCAAATAGACCATCTAGAAGACGGAAGGCTCGTGTGTTCAGACTGATGTGGCAGCCGCTGAGGAAGAATTAGGAGTTGCTCCCATTAATATGCTATGATCTTTCTGAAAGAACAAAAGGCAGCCCCGGGGCCCCTCATTCTTTCACGTGTCAGCTTTGCTTTCAGTGCTATTCTTGCCAACATTTAAATGCCGCCGTCAAGACCCTGGGGCTTCATGAACTGCACACAATACATTCCCACCAACTGACACTCTTCCACTGCTCAGCAGAGACCTTCATAATATCTCCCACCTGCTTTGCAAACTGGACCCCTTTCACTAAGTGTGGTAGATGAATATTTTAAAGAGTCTTTCAAGAAAATATAATAATATTCCGCCAGAAAACATTCTGCTTCTGTTTGTAATTCAAAATACTTTATGGGGCCTGGAATGGAGAATTTGGATTATTCCTGTCATTCTTATCTCAACTTCAGATAGGATTCTGGCAAGAAGGAGAGTGAGGTTAGAGAGAGGTGAGCATGCAGTGATGGGAGCTTAGCACTGGGACTTAGCGTTCAATTCAATGCAAGGAACATCTATTCAGCACTTACTGGGTTGAGAGGTTCAAAGCAATACCAAGTGCCAGACACTTCGTTAATAATTAAAATGTTTTATGCAATTATGTTGCCAAGTAATGAATTGTCTCATTTAATCCTACTGGCTCTGTAGTTGGTATTGTTCCATGGTTATCCCAACTTTACAGATGAGGAACCAGGCACAGAGATGAATTAAAAAAGAAAAGAAAAAGAAGACAAAACAAAACAAAACCATGCACAGGGCACATAAACATTCAGTGGTGAGGCCGGGAATCCAGTACGGGCTCCAACTCCTCAGTCTGTGCTGTAGCCACCGCTGGGAGGGGCTGGTCCAATGGGAGGGTTGGGCCCAGTGGGAGGGGAGGACAGAGATAGAACAGGAGACACAATCTCCATCATTGAGGGGCTCGCAGTCCTTTGAGATGCCTCGTAGCAAGAACTCGGGTTTCACCATATTTCTTATACTTCTTTGTAGTTCCAGAGCCTACTTTTCGGAATTGGAGAGAAGTCTATTTTGCCTGGTACCTGCCATCCCTGAAGTGCCCTCTGTTCATCTGATCCTGCCATTGAGCCCTGATTGATTGGACCACAGATGCAGAGGAAGGAAAGCACAGAGGAAAGAGCCTCTGAGAAGTCCCTGAGGTAATATTTTCCAGGAGGGTGGTGAGGGAGAGCAAGAAGGTGAGAGACAAAGTGAGAAATTAGAGAGAGAGAGAGAGAGAGAGAGAGAGAGAGAGAGAGAGACAGTGCACACCTGCCAGACAGGAAAAGAGAGCAAGGGTGAGCAATGCCAGACTGAAACATGTCTGGCCCTGCAGTCCGATAACTCAGCACCCTTTAAAATTTTGTTCTTTAAATATTTACTCAGCATTTGTTGAAATGAGAGGCTGAGCTCTGCCTGGAAAAGGGCAGGAGAGGAGGCCATGCTCCTTTGATCCGCTGTCCTAATTTAGCTCCGACCCCAAACATCACATACGACTCAGCCAAGTGGGCATTCTATGGCAGCTGGGGTCTCCTTACTTCAGATTGTCCCTTTCCACTGACCTCCGATCTCATTCTGGCCATTTTCCATTACTCCTGCAGTGTACCCTTCGGAGGGCCTCATCTTTCCCACCTCTGCTAAGGGTCACAATTCCCCTGCTAAGCTCCCCTTCACCCTGTATTTTAAACTTTCCGAAAACATGCGGTAATCTCTGAGAGGAGATATTTCTCTGGTAACAATTTAGTGCCCAGTTATATTTTGGTGTCTCTTTTAGAGGGTGTTTCAATGAAATTGCTCCGAGCCTGTCCTTAACTTGTCTCTGAGACAAAGGTAGGTGCATTGAAGAGTGTCAAGTTCATGATCACACAGGGCATTGACCCAAGGGTGTCGGGAGCCATTGGAGGGTTTTAAATGGAGTGATGTGGCTCGTGTTCTAAGCAGACTATCCTGGAGGCAGTGGACAGAATCCTGCTCAGGCCGTGATTGGTGGGTCTGGAGACCTGAGGATGGAGCGGCATGGATGCGACATCAGTCCCTCTCAGTTTCAAGTCTGTCCAAATCCCAACCCTTCATTTTTTAAAAATCATAATCTTTGTTGACATTGTAGTCACCTTCATAGCATAATTTGTGGGGCCCAGTACAAAATAAAAATGCAGAACCCCTTGTTTAAAACTTATTAAGAATTTCAAGACTATGACAGCAAGTGGGAGGCCTTTCTGAGCACAAGGCTGCGAGGTCACAGGTCACACACCCATGAATGTGTCCTGCTAGTAGTCACACCTTCTCTGCCCCAGTATTTTTACTACGGCAACTCAGCTACTCCATTTCAACTTCTCTTTCTTTGACTCTTTGTTGACTCTAGTCTGTTTTTTTTCTGTTTTATAGCTCCTGCTTACTCTCTTCTTTTTGAATATCAGTTGGTCTCCATCCTGCTACGGATCGATGATTTTCGCTAGATATGTCATTTTCAGACCCTACATAAGGGGGTCTAATAGGTTGAAATAGATACTATCTAGTAGAGACTGCTTGTGGGAAGAGCCCCATCAGTAATTAATCTCAAGGTCATAGGCTGACCTTGACTCAGGTGTCCACTCCTGGCCAGGCTGTGAGGGGCACATGGAGAGAAGGCGGTCCGGTGTAAGGCAGGCACAAGGGTACAGAAGACTCTTCTCCAATCAAAAATGTAGGGTTGAGTCCTTGTCCGGGATCTAGAACTATAAAGAATTACAAGAAACATGACAGAGTCTCTCTTCCTGAACTCACAGGGCTTATAAACTAATTGGGGAGAAAGGATATAAAAAGCTAAGTCATGCCACAAGGCACCTTGCAGGACTGCAATAAGAAATACCCCTCATTGGTTATCTGTGCACACGTGCCCCTGCCCTCCCAGTGGTAGCTGGGGAGTTGATTGCCCAAATTGCATTCCTGGCTCCTCCTCTTGATTGTCACCTGTCATTGAGCATGTTCTTTTACTTCTCTATGCCTCCATGTTCTCATTTGTAAGATTAGGACAATCAAAACGCAGTCCTGACCTCAGGGAATTTTGTGAGATTATACAAAATCATCTATTCCTTGCTCAATAATGATTTGGCCTAATATTTTCTACCATAAATCTTTCTCTTCCTTTATTCCTAAATTCCTCCTCCCCCTCTAGGCAAATCATATCCCTCTCTATCCAGAAGGTCCATGTGCCTTCCTGTTCCTGTAATTTTGCTCAGATTATTTCCACCACCTGATGTGTCCTCCCTTCTCTTCCCCAATTATTAAGCCTGATCTCTCTTCACAGCCCAGCTTAAGTCCCAAGGCCTTCATGCAACTTTCCTCGATGATTTCAACACACATACCGAGACTCAGAGCAGAACCAACTGAGTGTTGAAAGGTCTTAGACCTCAGAGTGCAGTCCCTCTTTACAGGTCAGGAAACTGAGGCTGACAGAGCCGATCCTCTCTCTCTTTCCTAATCTCCTACTCACATCACTCATCTGGGTCATCCATCTTAGCACTTAACCATCCTCTGCCTCTGTTCTTCCTACTTCCCGTCTCAAGAGCTACTCATCTTAGCCTTCAGAGCTCAGTTCAAATGACTCTTCCTCAGCCTTCCTTTCCCCAGAGTAGATCAATCCTATGGGCTGTCCTTTCTCCTAGCTGCCTGTTCTTCCCCTTGGAAGACTTCATCAAAAAGCAATTCAGGAATTACTGCCGAGGTTAGTTGTTTAATGACCGTCTCCCTCACTCCCTGGAATGAAAGGTTTTTCAAAAATCAAATGTTTACTGGGTGCCTACTACGTGCATGATGGTGTGCTGGCTACAGGGGAGTCACTGGTGAACTGGTCACACATGGCCCCCGCCTTCCTAGATTTTACATAAAGTACCAAATTGAGGAGTGAGAATGAGCTCCTAGAAATTTTGGGAGTTCTAGTGGACTGGAAATAGCTAAAGAAAATGAAGAGTATTGGAAATTTTACCCCCACTAAACTCAAGCAAAATAGTGAAGTTATTTTTACCATCAAACATAAGCTGATAGAAATATCTCAAGTGCTCCAGGTAGCATCACAAAGAAAAAGGTTTCGGAAATGAGACATCGCCTTCTTTAGTCTGGATTCTTCTTTCAAAGGCCAAGAGTCAACACTTACTCCAGTCTTAGCTGCGGAAACCACTCTAATGCTGTGTTTTGTCCAACGGTTTGTTTCACAAGAACAATCGCATTCGTTGTTACACAAGAACAGGAACCCTGTGCTCCTGAGCAGTCATCTTCCTTAGGAGTTGAACCTGGGCGCAAACGAAGCCCTTCATTTGAAGGCCAAGAATTTCTTTTGTCCTTTATTTAAACGAACCAGATTCTTGCAAAATGGCACTAAACTATAAGCACCCGACCCATTTAAGATGAGACTAGTAATTTCTGAGGCTTCAAATTGTCCACTTATGGAAGCCACCTTCTGCTAGTCTGTTTGGAAATACTCTCTTCAGAGATCACAATGTTCTCATCATCTTTGGAATGTTAGTAGGTTTCAATCACCTAATGGGCATTTCTGCTTATCTATCTCGTGGGCCACTCAATACCAACAAGTTCCAAATTGAATTATGATCCAGTAAATCTCTTTTTTTTTTTTTTGAGGAAGACTAGCCCTGAGCTAACATCTGCTGCCAATCCTCCTCTTTTTGCTGAGGAAGACTGGCCCTGAGCTAACATCTGTCCCATCTTCCTCTGCTTTATATGCGGGACACCTACCACAGCATGGCATGCCAAGCAGTGCCATGTCTGCACCTGGGATCCGAACTGGTGAACCCTGGGCCACCAAAGTAGAACATGTGAACTTAACCGCTGCGCCACTGGGCTGGCCCTCTAGTAACTCTCTTTTTATACTTAGTATCTGTTAACGAGACATCTGAAGTAGAAATCTGAGATGCAGTCTCTTATTCAAATGCAAATTCCTTCATTTTTTACCTAGATGTCTCCTGAATTTGCCTCCCAATCCCCTCCCCTATTCTTTCCCCTCCTGCCATCCCTCCTTCCTCTGCTGGCTCAGGTCTTCACATCCTCATCACGTCTTCACTGTACTTGCACTATGGCCTCCTAATATTTCTCAAGCCTTCACGCTGCCCCACTGAATCTCACACTGCCGTTGCACCACAATGATCTGTCTGCAAGTCCCATCTTGTCACTTCCCGGTTCAAACCCCTTCAGTGGTTCCTATTATCACCAGTAGGTTTTCTCAAGGGCGTGGGGCTCTTTTGAAAGTTTTGGAGGGACAAGAAGATCTTCATTGTGCTAGACTGTCCATTCACACTGAAGGACATTAAGCATCCCTGGACACAGGCTACTAAATGCCAACACAAACCCCCAGTCATTGTGACAACCAAGAAATGCATACACACATTCTCAGACATGGCCCTGGTACCACCCCAGTTGACGATCAGATCTAAGAGGAAAACCTGTAGCTCTTAATGGGGTGGAGAAAATCCTCAAAGACCTGACTCCACCTAGCCATCTGGGCTTCTGCACTCCTGTCGCACACTTGCGCTGACTGCTGTGCTGTGCCACCTGCGTGACAGCTCCTCCAGCTTCCACACCCAGCTAACTCCTCATTCTGCAAGACTCAGGTCAGGGTCTCCTCCTTCCAGAAGCCTTCCTGGAAAGTTAAATCTTCCTTTATGTTGCCTCTCTTTGTCCCTTCCTCTTGCCCCTGCTCCCATTCCAGCATCAACTGGACAAGTACTTCTCTTCTGGGTGCACTCACACGCTGGGAATACTATGCCGACACCGATCATATCAGGTTACAATGACCTGTTTATGCTTGACTGTATCACTGGTGTTTTTGTGAACAGCGTAGAAGAGACAGATGTACTTCCAGGGTCCTCCTTCAGGGAGGCACTTGTAGTCTAAATTAGTGTCTTCAGGCTGCTGAAACTAATTCCCAGGGACTCGTTGGCTTAAAATGACAGGGACATATTCTCTCCCAGTTCTGGAGGCCCGAAGTCTGAAGTCCACCTGTCCGCAGGGCTGTGCCTCCTCTGAAGGCTCCAGGGGAGAGTCCTTCCTTGCCTCTCCCAGCTTCAGGCAGCTCCAGGCATTCCTTGGCTGTGGCTGTGTCACTCCAATCTCTGCTTCTATCTTCACATGCCCTTCTCATCTTCTCTGTCTCTTCTGTTCCTGACACCTGTCATTGGATTTAGTGCCTACTGGGATAATCCAGGATGATTTCATCACAAGATCCTTAACTTAGTTAAATCTGCGAAGACTCTTTTTCCAGATAAGGTCATGACCACAAGTTATGGGGTTTAGGAAGTGGACATACCTTTTTAGGGGGGCCATTATTCAACCCATTACGCTGTCCACCTGTGACGAATATGTTCAGCAAATGGCTGCCAGCCGTCAACTCCTTCCTGGACTGAGGTATCCGCTCCATAGGAGAGCTGTGTTAGACCAAAATTGGGATGAGCCACTGAGAACTAGGCCACCTTGTCACCTGACAATGATTGGAAATACCCATAGCCAGATTCGTTCTCCTCTACTTTCATTTCCTTATACTCGCCATGACCCACTTTGTCTGAGTTTCTTTCATTGCAAGTATTTGTTGAGAGCCTTTTAAATCCTTCACGGAGTGAGATTTTGAGGTTGCTACAGAAGAAGCCTAATAGAGTCCCTTGTCCTCCTGGAGCCCGTTTTCCTGATAGGGAAGATGGGAAGCAGTAAGAACAGAGGCAGCCGATGACTAGGTGCCATGATGAATGGTACAGAAAAGCAAGCGAGGTCAGGCTCTGTCAGCCCGACCTGTAAAGCGGGGCTGCACTCTGAGCTCTGAGTTCTTTCAACACTCTGTCTGCTCTGTCAGTCTCCAGAGGTGAGTTGAAAGCATCAAGGAAAGTTTTATGAAAGCCTTGGGACTTGAACTGGGCTGTGAAAGATAGATGGGGCTCAAACAAGGGGAACAGAAGGGAGGACAACCCAGCCTGAACAAAAGTAGGGGGTGGCGGGGCACGGGCCTCTAGAGGGAGAGGGATAGGATGTGCCTGCCCTAATGGAGGAGGAGAAATGGCCTGGGAATCATGGAGGAAGATCAGGGTTTGGGGGATGAAGCGGCAGGAGATAAGGAGGGGTGAAAGGGGGCAGCTGTGCAGGGCCTCGAGGGCACGTCTGCTGAGAGTGTGGAGTCATAGAGCCACTGAGGGAGGTTCAGAAAAGGGAGGAGTTGAGGTTATAAAAGTGGTATTTGTTTTTCAATAAAAGTCTTCAAGCCATAATATAGGTAGGAAAAGGAAAGCCCAGACACTGGAAGCCGACTCAAGAGACCGCTGTAGTTGCCCAGGTGTATGACACGGTGGGACTAGGAATTAAGGCAGCAGAGATATTAGAAACCCACGTGAGTTGTTGGTGTATTAACTGGTGTGAACTTTAAAGAGAGAGGAATCTTAAATAATTCCAAAGTGAAGATGCTGGGAAACCCCAGAAACAGGAACCCTTGGGAGTCGAGATTACAAAGATGACGCAGTTGCTTTGGGACATGTTGAGTTGCCGTAAGGTCGGGACATTCAAATAGAAATGTCCGCTGTTTGTTAGAGAGACCTCATTGCCTCCTGTCATGGCTGGAGCATGGTCCTTTCACAGCCTGTCCTAATGGGCCGTCCCTCCATTGCTCCTGGGAAGACATCCCCGTCTTAACTCCACAAAGGCCCTCTCTGTCTTATCTGGAGTGTGATCTTTCCCTTAATTTTGAGTATCCATTCTGGAATCTTTTGCTGTGTTAGCATCCATTCGCTGTTCTCTAGTGGCTGAAAAAGAGGCATGAGGGGAGGTCAGGACAGCACCCATTTATTTACTTGTTCAACAGATGTCTATGGAGCACCCACTTAGTGCCAGGCACTGTGCGGGGCGCTGGGCATCTAAGAGTGAGTCAAACAAACCTGGTTCCCTTTGTTGTGGGGACGATAGACGTCAAGTGAGGGTGATGAGGGCAAGGAAGGGAAGCGCAGGATTCTGAGAACGGGAAACAGGAAGGCTTGGAGAACCCTGAGGGGTAACTGGAGGTTTTAAAAGAAGCAGCTCTGAAGTGAAGCCCCCAAGCCCACTGGAAGCTGTTCAGGGCAGGGCTGCAGCACCGTGGGGCCACGCTACTCCAGGGGGCGCCTTTCACACTGCCCTCTGTGTGAGGCCCCCAGAGACATGCGAGGAAAGGCTCAGAATGAGGGAAATGTGGAACGTGGGGGCAAGGGGTGGGAGGGCCCCTTGAGCTGGTCAGAGTTTAGATATTGTCTCACACTAACTAGACTCCCCAGGCAGTAATAGACCAGCATAGCTGTTTGCTAATTTTCATGAGAAATGAGAGCATATATCTGTCACGCAGACCAGAGATTGACAGCTCTGAGGTGCTGACTCATGCCAACTAAACTCCCAAGGCATTAATATATGCAAGCCAGCGTGCCCGTGTGTTAATTTTCTATGAGAAACAGAGTCGATCTATCAAGTCGACCAGAGATTGACAGCCCGTCCTCTCCTGCGTGGGGGGCTCCCAGGGTTTCGTGGTGAGCCTGGAATCAGAGCAAAGAGCAGTCGGTTCCACAACCTGAGACTTAAGGACCTCAGGCTCTGGGTCTGATGTGCCCATCTCTTGTCGGGGACAGGCTCAGGCGGTGGGTCAGGGGAAAGCGGCAAGAGAGGGCCAAGACTCTGTGCTCCTCTGTGCACCTCTCTGCTCCAAAGCTTATCATCTTCCTTATTCTCATGCTGCTCCCTTAAATGTGTAGATGCCCGCAGTAGCTTGGAATTAACCCATTTACTGCACAACTTTATAAAATCATCCATTTGTGTTGATTTTAGTAATTTAACTCTAGGGGCACTCCCATTGTTCACATTCTCACTGTCACCTTTCCGCTATCCTCAGTCCACATTTACAAGCTAATTTGGTATCTTGGGTGGTTGGAGTAACAGCTCTATGGTTTTACGGCAAGTTGAATGCAAGTTGATCTTTAACCTGGGAAAAAGCAGGGTGGTTTGGGGTATAAACTAAGCCATCCTGCCAGATTAGAATTCACACCTCTTGACTGCTGCTCCACCCTCTCGCTGGTCCCTGTGCAGACCTGACTAAACACTCCCCTGCCAGCAGGGCAGCAGCATACCCAGGCTTGGGCCCGAAAACACTGGCTCCTTCTCAGCTTGGATTGTTAGTCCGGAAGGCAGAATAACAGCCCCCCAAAGATGTCCCAATCTCCAGACCCTGTAGATACCTACCTTACACAGCTGAGGGACTTACACGCTTAAGGGTCTTGAGATGGGGAGATTGTCATGGATTATCTGAAACCAATATTATCACAAGCATCCTCATCAAGAAAATAAGGAGACAGGAAAGTGAGGAAAAGAGACGCAATGATGGAAGCAAGGGGTGAGAGAGAGAGAGAGAGAGATTTGAAGATATTACTCTGCTGGCTTTGACGATGGAGGAAGGAGACACAAGCCAAGGAACGTGGCAGCCTCCAGAAGCCAGAAAAGGCAAAGAACAAACTGTCCCCTAGAGTTGTTAGAAGAAACACACCCCAGCCAACATCTTGATTTTAGGATTTCTGACATATAGAACTATAAGAAATAAAATCATGTGGTTTGACATCACTAAGTTTGTGGTCATTTGTTACAGCAGCAAGAAGAAACTGATACCATCAGCTTCTCTTGTCTGCAGGACCTCCCTGGCCATGTCCACTGGGCTCCGTAGAGCCCTCACTCTGGACACATCAGAGAGGCTGTTGGTGGGTGACAGGGCACCGAGTGTTTGTGTAAGTTGAGGCTTATGCTTCTCACAAACAGACAGTGCTAAAGTCTCTAGCTGCCCATGCAGACATGGCGATTCCATGCCCTGGGTCCCAGACACAGTTGCTCTGTCACTGCCTGTGCTGACACAGCCCTCCTGGGGCACTGATGAAGACACGGGCTTCCTTTGAAGTGAGTTGTTCAGATCAACTCTACAGGGGACTGGAGCAAGATGAGAAATAGGTCCAAGATTCTCATCATGATGCAGGATTCGTATCAAATATGCACAATCAACCGACTGGAACAGGAAATAATTAATCAGGACATTACAGAGCAGTTAAGTATAATTAATTCATACAAAAGACTGTGAGTGTGCAGTTCTAGCTGCTGGAGTGATTCTATTTCCTTGCAAATTTAGTTCAAGATAAACAAACATCAGAATAATCTTTTCAGGTTTTTCATGACTCATGGGTTATTTCCTCCTTTCTAGTTACCAAAAATATTATTCCTAAACTCATACGCTAATGCCTCTAAGTTGATCACATTCTGGAGAAAGAGCTTCGTGCTCCTAGGAAATGGGAAATTAACTCTGTCACAGAAATCTCCTTCTATGTGTGTCTGTGTCTGTGTGTGTGTGTGAGGAGTGGTGGTGAATAGAAACGGGAGGGAAATTTGATTTCTGCCCAAATATCTTAAAATCTAAACAGAATATATAAAAAATGTGTGCTGTGAAAACACCATCCGAGAGAGTGACTTAATCTCAAGGGTAAATTTATTGATTTTGTGTGGGTTTTCCTTCCCTCTTGTCTTTCTGTCTTCCCCTGGAGCTAGGAGCTCCTTACAAGGAAGGGGTGAAAAATGTGAGCAACACGAGCCGGCTGCAGCAGCAGCGCTATTGTTCTCCAGCCCAGCTCTCCTGTCATAGTTGGACGTTCAAAAAGCCAAAAAGACAAGCTCTGTAAGCAGGGCTTTATGTAGAGGTGGAAGAATTCATCATGCAGGAGCATCGGGGGGAATATTTTCTCCCCTTCGTGGCTCCAGAGAGCACAGTGTGTCCTGTTGAGCTAGAAAAATAGAGCTGGGTTCATGTGAGGGATGATTACTGTGCAGAAGCGCAGATCCATCACAGCAACAAGAGGAGAGGCAGGGCTTCTAGAGGGTTCTCAGGGCCCAGGGGCTTCTCTCTCCCTGAGGGATTGACTCCCCAGATTAACCTGACCATGAATTATAGCCAAAGGGGTGTCTGATCATGGAAGGTTGAAGTAGTGATGCCGCGTTACGTGACAAATATAAACATGCTCTGATTTCTGACTGGACTCACGGTGTAATGATGCTCCAGTCTCTGAAGAGTCTCAATTATTGCATTTGGAACCAGTAGAGTTCCCAAGAACTTTACTTTGATGCTCTCTGATCTCTGCCTTCACTGTCGGGTATAGTTTTCAAGATGAAAGTTATGACCCATCAACGGGTTTTGAATTAAATGTAGTGCGTCATAACCAGCATTTTTTTTTTTTTTTTACAAAGGAATAGAATAGAAAAGAAAATATCCCAACATATCACGGAGAGTAAGCATGACAGTGTGTGAAACTTGACTTTGAATGATTATATGTGTGTGTATATCTATATCACAGCACGCACATTCACCTACATGCTTGTGTGTACTTGGTGACGATAAAAATGTATTAAGTGGTGGCCAAAAAGGTTTGAAAGTGCCAGATGGATGTATTGGGCATTCAAATGCCTGTCTTACTCACAGAGACACACACAGTAAAGCATAACGAAGTTAGTCCATCCTGGGAAGAGACGTGGACACACCCAAAAAGAATTGCACACACAGCCATGCTGATCGTGGCTCCTCTGGTCCCTGCAGCTGCCTCGGAACCAACCGAGGCCTCCAGGAGGTCTGCATACACACTTGGCTCTTTCCCAGAGAGCCTGTGAGATTCCTAGCTCCTTTAGTGCCATGTGTGTACACAGAGGGCGTTTCTATGTAAATGGGACACAACAGGATTGATTAACTAGGGGACATGTGCATACTCTCGACACCAATACAGAACTGTGGGCAGCTGGAAGGTCTTGGCAGAAGTGTCACAACCCCTCTGTTCTGCTGAACGTGATGGAGGCGCGCAAGAAGCGCCAAGCTGGGGACACCTACAGCAGGATTCTTGAGCAAGTGCGAGGTGGGATCTTTTGCTGCATTTTCATGTGTAGTGTCAGTATTCTAGCCATGACCTTGAAACTATAAGTAATGATTTTGTTACAGGGATTCCTGTGGTCCCCATCCTCCCCCGCTTTTTGTTAACTGAAACACACATTTGTGCAGTGCGTTTTTTCTTAAGGTACACAGCTCTCCCCTCACAGCAGAAGACGTACCAGAGACCCATGTTATTCAGCCCAACCCGAGGGAGTCGCTCTTCTTTGTAACCAACAGGACCTAAGGCTGAACAGGTAGTGTATCCATCTCAGATTCGTTATGTTTTATGTATATTTTGGAGAAGTTTTAGTAAATGGGGCAGTCATTTCAAGAGTGCTGGTTATGACCTAAGCAATCATCATCACAGCTAACAACATCCAAAGACAGGGACAACGAGGCACTACGTGTGTCCTGATGGGAGCACAAAACATCCAAACTGCGTTTGCACAAACCTCCAGCTGTGAGTACCACTTTATAGGAAACACAGGAGAAAAGGAAACACACTAAACAACGTCATGGGGACACCATCAAAAGAAGCCAAACCGTGGGAAACTCGACCAGACAGAAACCCGGTTCCTTCAATGACAACAACACAACCAACAGGGAAAAAGGGTATGGGCCTTGTTTGGATCCTGAGGCAAATAAACCGTCAAAAAAGACAGGAGAGAGAGAGAGAAAGACTATTTAGGATAATCAGGAAAATGTAAATACGAATGGGTATCAGATGATATTAAGGAATTATTAGTATTGGTTTTAAGAGGCATGATGAAGATTTGCAGGAACTTGTGATAATGTGGTCATCGATCTTTATAAAAAGGGTGGTCTCTGTCTTTTACAGATACATGTGGGAACATTTATCAGTGACATGCCCTGGCATCTGGGATTTGCTTCATAGTTATCTGGGGCAGGGAGGGGGTGGAGAAGGGAAGTAGATTGGCCATGAGTTGAAAATACTGAAGCTGGATGAAGGGAGTTCATTATAAAACACTGTACTTTGGCATTTGTTTTAAAGTTTCCCTATTAAAAAAATTCAATGTCTATTTTATTGAAGTATTTGTCCTTTTAACAAACATACATTGAAAGCATATTGCACTTTAGGTATTGGGGATATAAAAACAAATTAGTGTTCTTCTGGCCAGACTTCTTGTCGTTACTCCATAGTTCCCCTTTCTAAGGACCGTTGATATTAAGACACAGGGCTGTTTGAATTGCAGCATTTCAATTCCTCTGACTTGAAGGTCAAAGCTCGCTTGGGGTGGGAGAGGAGAAGAAGAGAAAAGACGTTGATCTTAAGACACAGCCTGACGTCAGACTATCCAAACTATGTATCTTAGAATCAAAGAAGAACAGTGATTCTTATTTTGGGGGGATCTATAGCAAATATTTGGTTGTAAAACCTGAGGATTTCCTAGGAGAAAATATCACTATGTTCAGCGTAACTGTGGTTTTTGTCCTTTACGTACCTTTTCTTTCAGTGTGTCGGAGTCCAGCCGGCCAGTTGAGATAGGTTCCTCCGGTCTTATCACCAGCAAACCCGTCTCAGTCGTCTGGAACAAGAGGACATAAGAAGTAACTCCAGGCGCACTCTTTAGAAACTACCTTTGCCGCTGGTTTGGCGTTTCCAGTGAGTCAAGGTGAATTCGACAGTCTGAGACAGAAAATGTTTCTCCTGCACAGCCGTCCCAGGCCCAGCTGCAGAGAACAGAGCGGGGGCTGTGAGCCAGAAGAAACTGGGCTGAAACCTGGCTGTATCAGTTACCAACTGGGTGACCTTGGATGTGTTTCTTACCCTCTCTGAGCCTCACATGCCTCATGGATAAAACATGTCTGGAGAAACTGACTGCTGAGTGTTCTGAGATTTACATTATAACGAAATTCATAAAAGCACCTCAGGCAGTGTTAGGACATAGTGGAAACCTAAGTTCTTACCATTTTTCTGGAGCCCAGGTCTGGCTCCATCGGCACACACTCTGAGTGGAAGTTTTTAGCCGAATCTTTTGAATGGTACCTGCAGTTATCTGGTCATTCTGTAAAGCGATCATTTGGTGGGTTCATTTCCAAAGAACTGAGTTTGGGTGATATCTTAGTCAGCCATGACAAAATACCATAGACTCGGCGGCTTGAGCAACAAACAATTATTTCTCACAGTCCTGGAGGATGGGAAGTCCAAGCTAAAGGTTCCAGCAGATTCAGTATCTAGTGACAGCCGACTTCCTGGTTACATCTTCCTCTTTTTATAAGAGCATTAACCGCATTATGAGGACCCCACCCTCATGACCTAACTTCACCCAAGTCCCCTGACACAGGCCCTGCTTCCAAATACGATCTCATTGGGATTAGGGCTTCAATATCCGAATTTTGGGGAGACACGTTTAGTCCATAGCCGGTAAATTGGCTGCTTCCATACTGACTTGAAACTTCAGGCACAGAAGCTTCAGAACTTTCTCAAGGTTTTCTCCAGCTCTGACTTATGCTCACCAAAGCAGCTCCTCTGTGGATCGTGTGGCCTTAGCCAGGGAGGCTGGGGAAACTGTGTGTTTGTCTTGGTGCCTAGCACTCACAGAGTTGGTGCTCACCAAATGGGGACAGAGTGAGTGAAAGTGACTGGAGAAAGGCCTCCCAGGATCCCCATTTGGGCAGGACCTTCGCCCCATCAACGCTGATGCCATGGGGATGCTCTTTTTCCAGGATGTTTATATACAGTCCACGCATCACAATATTACTGACCTGGCTCCTCTGCATCCTGGTAGAGCTGGGATGAGTGCTTACCCCCTTGCCCATGCCCTCCCTGCTGGGAACCGGGCAACACTGGGCAGCCCTATGTAGAAAACTGGGGGAGCTTCTGGTCCATCATGTCCACACGTGGCCAGTGGCTCTGCTGAGGACTCCAGGACCTGGCTCTTCATGATCAGCCTCGGTTGGCAGGGGCTGGCAGCGGCCATCCCACAGGCAGCAGGCCCACAGCATGCAGACACCAGCTGGCTCCTCTCCCTGCACAACCCATCTGCTAGATGAGGGTGACTCCAGGAGAGGCTGGGAGGAGCTGGCCAGCTTACAGCCTGAGGGCCAGTGTGTGTGCATATTGCATGCATGCTGGGGGAAACGGGAAGGGAGTTGTGGAGGAAGGGCACCTTGCTTTCCCTAGGGAGAGGAGCACGGAAAATTTCCCTTCTCAACCCTCTTTCTAGACCAGCCGATACTGGCGTTCCACCCTTTGGGCATGTTCCTTGCCTGTCTGAGCCTGAATTTCCTCATCTGTGTGAAAGACGGAGAAGATCATAATAGAACTTCTTGTTATTAGTATTGCAAACAAACAAGTTAAAGTTTAGTTTCCTAAATCCCTACCTGCCTGAAGACTGATGGATGAGATTTGTTGTTTTCTGCGGGTGGTGAAGTAAGCATGAGCTAAAGACAAGAGAACTGCTGCCAAGGTTACTGCCAAGGCACTCCCACCACGACCTCGGATAACTCTGGAGGAGGAGGGGCTGGAGGAAGCAGCCGATTAACTGCAGATTTCCATCCTCTAAGTTTTCCAGGGAGAGCACATGAAATAAAATGCTGCTGAGAATCAGGCAGGTAATGCAAATGAGTGGAGCATGCTAAGGGTTTGCATAGTCAACGTTAGCCATATCCCTCACTTCCACAAGGATGTTTTCCCTACTTGCTGGTCAAACAAGCAGTCTCTGGGTACATGTTTTGTTTTCTCACTTCTTGTGGATTACTTCTCTGCTGCAAGTGAAAAGGTAAAATACAGGCTCAATTAGAAACTGTGGAAGGGGCCTTGAAGACCTGGGGAGGGTGCTCCATGGGAGGGCAGAGGCTGTGCAGCCCCCGCCGATCACTGGGTGTGGGGGCACGTGGACCCAGGGTGGCTAGATCTTCGACCTTTTTAACAGAAGCTGGAAATTCAGATTTTTTAAAATGTAGACTCTTATTTTTGCTGGTTTTCTTTTCTTTTCTTTTAATGGTGCAAATGTGGTTTCAAACTTTGTGTACACCAAATAAAATCCACCCGCCTGTGGCCCATTTGTATCCCATCTTCTGCTCTGAATGTTGAAGGGGTATTGCCAAATCATTCCTTATTTGACATTCCAGGTACCCCTCCTCATGCAGCTGGGAGCCTTGGGAATCCTCAGTGACCAGGAGGGCCGTGTCTTTGAACTTGACTTGGGCCTTGCGTCCTTAAGGCATGCCAGGGGCTGGTGCAGGCTACACAGAGGTGCGATCTCTTTTGCTCCCCAGAACTTCTTTCCTGGGGTCTTTATGTCACCCTGAAGTAGTCACTGGGGCACTGACCCCTTCTGCAGGCCACCTGCTGACCTCTCCTTGTGTGGAGGTTAAAGATGAAACACTGTCCTGTTGTCCTCACTGACTTCATGGGAGATGACAGACCAGAAACACAGGGGTGAGCCCCTGAGGCCTCTGGCCAAGCCCCTCATTTCACACATACAGAAGGTGAGATGCAGAAAGCCCCGGCCACCACTCTGGGGCCCACAGCTCATCCATGACAGCTGAAGGAGGGCCTCCCAGGCTCCTGCCTCACCGTGCCACACTCTGTTTACTGTACATGCTGACCCTGCCTCCACCGTCCACACTCAGCCCCTGGAGACCTTCTCTAGAGGTTAACTGGGCACTGGGACTGCCTAAATGACTGAACTTCAGAGCTGAGGCTGGAAAAACTGGGGAAGGTCAGACGGAAAACTGAAGTTGGGGAAAACATGCAACACTTTCTCATTTCCTCTGGATGTGAGCAGGATTCACCTGAGACCCATCCAGAAAAGTGTCCGTTGCTTATTTTGCCGCCAGGGTCTGGGGTTACCCATGCCCATGGAGCCCATGCCAGGCAAATTCGACAGGGGCGCAGGCCTGGAGGAGGGTTTCCACGGGTCTCCATCAGTTTTCCCAGAGCCGCTGTGCCGGCCAGCCAGGGAGGCCAGCTCAGGTTCTGCGGAGACCTGCTCCACCTCCCACGGCTTCTCCCTCCATCCTCCAGCTCAGAGGGTTCCATCTGCTTGAGATTCAAATCCACACACTCCTCACTCGCGTGAAGGATTTGCTCCCCCCTAGGATTTGCTCCCCCCTGATGGAACGTATCCTGGCAGGGAGGGAGTGGTGGAAGGAATTGCTCATCCTATGCTTTCTAACCTGTGATCTGCTGTTTAATCCCAGCTAGCTCATTCTTTTAAATCACGACCTTCAGTTTTCTGTCCAACCACAACTTTTATAAAAAATTGTTCAGAAATGGGGAAATGTATGGATTTAGAGTTTTTTCTTTTCCTGCTTATGAAGGAGGTGGGGGAAGTAACATTATTAAATTCCTGATTGTATTCCACTAGAAACTTTTATACACCTTATCTCATGTGGGCCTCAAAACATTTCTGGAAAGTGTGATCACTATTTTTTTTTTTTTTCCTATGTCACAAATGAGAAGATGAAAGTTCAGAGAAAGTAAGAAGCTTACTAAATTATATGCCCCAGCCTGGAGTGACTGTGTCTGTCTGGTCTGCTCCTGGCTGTTCTTGGGCCCTTGCGTAATGCCTGGCATGGTACAGGTGCTCAAGAAATGGTTGCTGATAATGTGATTTTCACAGGATGAAAGAGCCAGTGAGCGACGAGACCTTCATGAAAGATGAAAAAAGACCTTGTGGGATGGAGAAGAAAAGAAAGAGGTCTGTATAATTAATAGTGAAATAAGGAATGACTTTGATTTATATGTCACAACATCTTACTTTCAAGGATTTTGAGGCATTTGACAGTTATCTCACTTGTCTTTTCATCAATCCTGGCAATATTCCTGCCAGTGAGGGAACATGAGGCACGAAATGATTTAGTGAGGGCCAAACCCACAACTCTGGGACCGGTCGCAGTCATCTCCTGCTCCCCGGCCTCTCCTTCCTGCACCTCTCAAGTCTTCAAGACACTCTCTCTTCGGGGGTCTCTAGAGAGGGTGCCTCCCACCTCCACCGCACCCCCACCACTGAGGACGGACTATCACCGAACTGAGCAAGAGGATTAACTCAGATATTTCACTTTGGGCTCTTAGTGAGTAGATGGAGAGTAAATAATTTAGAAAATTGACTGTGGTAAGGTATTTAGACAAAGCAAATGGGGACAACCCTGAAAATCTGTCTTCTCAAAATCTGAGCTTTAATGCATACAGCATTGCCTAGAACATTGCAGGAAACTGAGCTGAGAAGAAGCAAAATCTCAAGTAAAAGCTTTGCTGAGCATTTCTGTGTTGCTTTTATTATCAGAAAAAACAACATACTAATAATTTTAGCTTTGCTTATAGTAGCCTGATATGGTATCTTTTCATCACAATCATGGGGTGAAAGTTATAGGGAAAATGGCTTTACAGTCATAACACTTCCAGGAGATTTCTGTATCCCAAATGGAAATCTCTAGACCTATAAACTGGAAGCTGTGAGGCGTTCACATGAGACTCCTAAATACACCCTTGCTACTTCCTGTCTTCAAAGCTTGTATGTGACACAGAAGTCTTGATTAAATACAGATGACTTTCTTGATTTAAGCAGCTCAGTAAGAAACTAGGCATAATTGGGTCTTGCTTTTAATTCAACATGCAGATATATATTTATTTATTTACTAGTTCTACCGAGATATTGCTTAATTTTCATCAATGTCATTGATGTTTTTCTTTCCATAGAACAACATTTTTGTTAATCTTGCTTGGATGCAATTAGTTGTGCTCTATTTATCTGACTGATTCCACGGTTAATTCTAGTGTAGAATCAATTCATTTATATTTTTCACTGCTCAGAACACCCTTCCCACTGAAAACTCACTGGTAATGCCATGATTCACAGTGTACCTTTATTTTGGGTGTAAGGAAGCAAGGGATTGGTTTGGAGGAAGAAATGGGAGGGAGGTGTCTATAAATACTCATCGTTTGGTAGCATGGAATGGCGATGTTCCTAATGAAGGATGCTAGTGCCCACTTTTTGATAGAATTGTGGGTGCTGTGACTGGCTCTCTGTGTTACTTTCTGTTCCCTCAGAGACAGACGACAGACTTAGAAAAGACTGCGGCATGGTTATTGCATTTCTAAACACCCAACAAACATAAACAGTGAAGCATCTTTTAATGGACTATGATGTGTTGATTCACCACAGATCTCTGGCCAAGTTAGAAGTCAGGAGCTAAATCACTGACATATTAGGACGGTTCCAATCCCCTCTCTGTGGAAAGTATAGAATATGGTAAGATCAAAGGCTTAATAGACACCGTGCCTTAAAATGAATTTGGGGCCTTTCATCAAGCACTCTGTAAAGCAAGTTTCTGCGCTCTGATCAAAGGACTTAGGCCAGATCGCCCCACCTGGCATTCAATCCCCCCTTGAACTGGACATCGTCCCTGGCCGTATGAGTAGGCGGACAAGAAGTAAGGAAAGGCCACTTCTAATTCACAGCCTGTCTCCAGCTGCCTTTTGTGCTTTCTACAGCCACCCAGAGGATCATGGAGCACAGACTCTAACCATTTTAGAGAAGAGAGTGGGCTGATGACAGTATAACCTAAGCCTTATCAAAACCCGTCTGCCTGGAATACTTCCATTTGTGAAATAATCTTTACTAGGCCTCAATATTTTCCACATCCATCTTCACTGCCATATACTTGGATTCGCTTCTGCTGGTTATTAGCCTACAGGCAGCTCCAAGTTTGTAATCATTCTATCTAGAGTGATTGGAGGGTTTGCTCTTAACACATTTTTGGAAGTCTTGAGAATCAGCCACTGACACGAATGAAAAAATGCGTGAGCTGAGTGATGTTGACAGGAAAAGTGGGGTCCCAAAGACCTTCCAGGTGCTACCAAGATCAACTCTTTCTCTTCCATTTTCTTTGCATTCCAAGAAAGGGTAAATAGGATTATCTGGTGCCTTTCTCTAATGTCAACTCCTGTCCTCTGGCTTCACCTACAGAACCAAGAGGGTGTCCTAGCAAGAATATTGTGTCCGGAGCGAGCACGTCTGCAGTGAGGTTGCACCTGTCCTGTCATTTTTATACTCCCATTTTATGTTCTATTTGCTTCTTTGGGAATAATGCAACACAGGAAGATACATATCCTAGTATACGTCAGGCTCATCTCTAGACTTTAATGCTAAATTCTTTCCCTCCTTGGCCAACATTTAATAAGAAGAGGACAAAGAGAAATAACTTACAGTTCCTGAGTGCTTGCTGGGCCAGGCACAGTGCTAAATACTTCACATGCATTATCTCATTTAATCTTTATTAGACAGATGAAGACCCAGAGGCACAGAGAAGTTAGGTTACTGCATAGGGTCACACAGCTGGTGAAGTGCAGGGTATGGGGTGCTCCGCCCCTGTGCATGTCATCTGTCTTCTAAGTGCCTGCACTGAGAGCCAGCTCCAAGGTCGACCAGGGGCTCAGAAGGTGCTATCTAGAAGCATAGCAGCATCTCCACTCCATAGAAAAATGAACTATTCTCAGAAAACACTGACGCCTCTGTGGCCTTCTTTTCAGGGTAAGAATAAATGTGCTGAGCTATCCTTAAAGGCACTAATGACTGGCCTGCGGAACACCACCACGGCTCTTACTGCTTTCTGGGCTGCCACTCAGCCTGTTCTTTCTCTTCTGTACTTTCAGGCTAATAATTAGATTTAAATCCCTCACAGGACTCTAACCATCACCCCAGGGGGTTCTAGATTTCTTTACTATTGCTTGCAAAGATTTCGTTTAAAAAGAGCACTTTGAAACTATAAGTAAGTATACTCAGCAACAGCTTTTTAAAAAATCTATTATCTTGTTGAGTCTTTTGAAGAACACATGCTCCTCTCTCTCCTCACCTTGAGAGAGCAACCCTTATTTTCATCTTCAATTTGAAGAATAAAAATACCCAGGAGGACCAGAGACCGGAGACTCATAAAATGTTGTTTTCGTTGGCACCTGTGTCACTGCCAGCTTCATTTGGACAGCATCCAGCCATTCAGAATGTGTTGACATAAGAATTTTCTTTTGTTTCTGTTTTTTTAAATAAATTTGGTTTCTACAGTGAAAATTATTCTGATGGCTTTGCTTCTCAAGGAAAAAAATTAAAAACTGTTCTTTATATGCATAAACCAATCTCTTGGCCTCAGTGCCCAGTAGCTTTGAGCAAGGCATTTAGAGGCAAGGTTTTGCCTAGAACTGTTTACCCTCCATTGTTCTGCTCTCCTCAGACACCCACGCCGATCTGTGACAGCACCGAAGTGGTTGTGATCATGGAAAGCAGCTTTTCTCTGTGTAAGAATACCTGACCCAAATGGGGCACTTTAAATCCTTTGAGGAACACGACAGAGTCATAGAAATAAGGAGCTGGCTCAGGTGGGCATTGCTGGCCTCATTAACACATGTTAAAGCAACTGAGTGGCCCCAGGGGACCCAGTCACTCAGGAAAAATCTGTTCTGAGGCCTTCCTATCACTTTATATTATGTCGCCTTTGGAGAATCCCGGTGCTTTTGAGGAGGGAGGCAAGGAGCTGGCTGGTCTCTCGAAGTCTAGTCCACGCATACAGCAAAGGAAAGTATTCCAGCCAAAAGGCCCAAGGAGGACATTTGACAACTATTCCAGTCAAATCCTTTGGCCAAATGTTTTCCAGGAGACTGTATTTAAATACTTTTCCAGAGACATAAAAATAACACAAGAGTATTTAATTTTTACCAAACGTATGGTTTTGGAAAAACTGAAAAAAAATTTTGTATAATTTCAGATCACAATTATTTTAGGCAAAAAATGCCCAATAATCTATCAATCAGCTTAAAGCAAACAAAAAGATTCCATACTTTTCTGGCAACTTTCTTTGAATGGAAGTGAGAACTACTGACATTTGTTGATGCTTTCACGTATAATCCCACATAGGATCCAAGGTAATATTTTCTGTTCCATTTAGTAATAGCTGTTTCCAGAACAGTCTCTTGATAGCTAGGCTTATAGCTAAAGATATGAGAAGACATGGGCTCTACTGAATCCAGGATAATCAAATTTAGAAAAAATCCACGATACATACCTAGCCAGTTCAACTATGAGAATTAACACTTGATGACACTGCGACAAAGAAAGATTTCTTCAGGTAAACAAATATATGCATCCTCTAACTTGCAAAACCGAAGCTTATGAACACTACCAGCTGTTGGGGCCCGGGGGTTGGGTGGGTAGGGAGAGCCCACGGAAAGGGAAAGGCATTCCTGGAACCAGCCACCCAGGAGGCGGGGCTGGAGGCACACTCCCCGGCCGGTGGGGCAGCTTCTCCTACAACTACGAGGGAAAGAAGGGTAGCAGTGGGGAGAGCAAAGGTTCCAGTACTTTCCAGTTGCCCTCAGCATGAGAGATGTATCTCCCCACAGAATTTATACAATGACTGGTATGCACACAAAAGTTCCCATAGTGCAGCTTAACTACAGCACCCCAAAGCAAAGAATGTTTTTAATAAAAATGATGGAGAAAGCCTTTATGGACTGACCGAAAGAGATAAATTATTATTTACCTTAAAAATAAAGTTTACATGGAAGACATACTCCACGTTTTAAACAAACACACTTAAACTTTGCAAACGATCCACTTGTTTAGGAGGTCTATCTGCTTATATGTTGTCAGTTTAAACTTGAGGAATTTCACAGATGACTCAAAGAAAATTAGGAAGCAAAATGACAGTTGTCTTTTTTGGAAAGCAGGTCAGTGATCAAATAAGATTATTTTAAGAGGAGGATCCCAGATCCAAGAACCAGGCCATGGTGTTGCAACATCTGACTATTATCAGAACTGAAAAGCTGCTGCTTTCTAGTCAAATGACTAAATAAATACTCATACACCACATAATGACGTTTTGGTCAATGATGGGCCACACATAAGATGGTGGTCTCATAAGATCAGTTGTAGCCTAGGTGTGTAGCAGGCCATACCATAGAGGTTTGTGTAAGTAAACCCTATGATGTTCGCACAATGACAAAATCGCCTAACCACACATTTTTCAGAACTATCCCTGTTGTTAAGCAACACATGACTGTCAATGACGGCTAATTACGTAGAGTTCTAATCGTTAAATCCACCCTCACTTCTAGGCAGGTGTAGAGCTTTCTTCAACATTCCATAATCAGTCTAACTATTGATAAATGGGGTTAAATACCTCATTTCCCTCTGACTAGATGGATGGGTACTTGAGCCCGAAGCTTATTTATGTAAAATAGACCCCGGAGCAGGGTTCCGGCCCACTCTCACGTCTACCACCACACACTGGAGGTTGGGCTTCAATTTCTGAGCCACTGGTGAAATCGTGTCCTACACGGATGGGGTTACCAGAATCCATTATTTTCTGAAGCTGTCAAACTCGAGGCCTTGAGCAGGAAAGCCGCGCACAAAAATAAAATCCCATTGCCTTTGGAAGCCTACCCCTCCGCGGGAGTTCCAATCAGGTTGAGTACGGTTCTGTGCTACACAGAGCAGCTTTCAGTGCGGGAGGTAGGCCATTAAATGCTTTCTGAACTCCATTAGTTACTCCTGCTGAGAGTGAAAAAGTCCTCAGAAATGCATAAAAATTAAATTGCTTATGAGGTAAGGAATGAGATGGTACTTTGCTGCCAAATATTATTTTCCGTTCAATTGGTCTACACTCACAAGCACAATGTGGAATAACAGAGCACATACCTGCGTGGAAGGCAGCACTGACTAGGAATACCTGGGCCTGAAAATCGAATGGCATCTCATCATCTGGTAACAATCTCGACTTGGCTTCAAGTTAACTTCCACTCTGTCCCCCATCCCCACCCTGGATGGAGCCCACCACCTCCATTCCATGCTGGACATGGGATTCAGGCCGGCCCAATCAGAGCATCATTGACCCTCGGCCTCAGTGACTAAGGGAGGGAGGCACGTGACCCAGTCAGAGCACCAAGGTGCGATGGGAGGTGGATGGGACTAGTGAGAGAGAGATACACTCCTCCCTCCCCTCTGCTCTCCCCGAGCCTGGGAGAAGGCGGGTCTGGGGCTGCGATCATCTGTTTTGCCATCACACGCAACCTGTGAAGGAGGCAACAGGGAGGAGCAGAGCTGAGCGCTGGTGAGATGCTGGATCCTCATGACACTGTTCTGATCCAGTTGTACCTGTGAATTTTCAGGTACATTAGCCAATAAATCCCATTTTTCTTAGATTCAGGCTTTCTTTCGCTTGTAATCAAAATAGTCCTATTTGATAACCAATTAAAATAGAGAACCATTTTAATTTACATTTCAGTCTGGGAAGAGGCTCACCTCATTCTTCAGATAAGGAGGGATGCTGAGAGCAGGTAAGTGGCCTGCGGAGTGCTCTGCTTGTTGGTGGTACCGCAGGACTAGCACCCAGGGCTCCTGCTTTCTCATGAGGTGTTTTCATTACACCATGGGAAAAATTAACATGCTGGAGTTGTTCCAAAATTCTTTTATACATTTTTAACTTTTTTTTAAAAGATTGGCACCTGTGCTAACATCTGTTGCCAATCTTTTTTTATTTTTCTTTTCTTCTTCTCCCCAAAGCCCCCCAGTACGCAGTGGTATATTCTAGCTGTGAGTGCCTCTGGTTGTGCTATGTGGAATACCACCTCAGCATGGCTTGATGAGCGGTGCCATGTCTGGGCCCAGGATCCGAACCGGCGAAACCCTGGGCCGCTGAAGCAGAGCGCGCAAACTTAACCATTTGACCATGGGGCCAGCCCCTGTTCCAAATTTTTAATAAAACTTTGCTCTGATTAAAAGTTTACTTACCGGATATTATACTTTAAAAAAAGAATTTACAAATTACTATTTTGTCATCCTTTGCACTGTTACTTAGGATATGGACTTGCAAATACATTGATAAATTTCTCAGAAATGTGCCTGTGCTAGGCTATAGTGGCAATAGAGATAGCCCAACAAAAATAGCTTAAAATGTTTTATTAAGTATATATAATATTACAGGGCAATATTTACAAAGTTATGTTTTTTAAAATAAAAAAGTATCTTGGCAAAGATTGCAGATATTCAAAGCTTCAAACAGTGATAAATTGATTTAATACATATAAAAAAAACCTTTAACGGCAACACAGCTGTAAAACAACTTTGGTCTTTAAATCACTGCAAAAAATGGCTACTGACAAATAGCACACCTTTAATTGCTATGGAAAAAAGCCCCCAAGAGAGGATCTCGCACATAGCAACACTGGAGTTTTCTTTATTTCGAGTGGTTAATGGATATTTATACGGTGTGGGAACTAATTTCCAACAATGGCTTTTTGTAAATAATGCTCTGTTTAATAAAAACAAAAATCTCTCCCTCTCTCACCAACCCTGATAGTGACACTTTCAAGGCTCCACTGATGTCGCCTTTCAGAGAAGCTTATTACAAACGCTTTTTTCCAAAAGGCTAAATTTATGGGAAAGTTGGTCTTCAACGATAAGAGCGAGCTGTCAAAAGCCAAAGGCAGGAAGACTTCCTGGTCACCGCTCAGCTCTTGAAAGTCACCTGGATTCTCCCTCTTAGCCATGGAAAATGACTTAAAGGACCCCAGCAGGTGATGGCAGTTAGTGATTCTGAAAATAAAACACACATAAAACTAATGTTTCTAAACAAACTCTCCATCAAATAAAACACAATAAGAAGATAAAGGTTGCCCAGCAACCATTTCTCTAGTTTCCAATGACAGGTAAATAAAGGAGTATGTATTTCCATACACCACAGCTCTCTATATTTGAATACCCATTTTAGGACAATAGAAATCTAGAAGGTGACATAGGACTTAATTCTTATTAATGAGATGGAGGAGTAAACATCACTTTTTGAGCTTTATTAACTCAAACCACAATTTGGTTGGTCACTTACTACACTGACTACAGCATCCTGAAAACAGCAATATTCTCAATTACGGGATAGCCCCATTATTTTAATTCTGACATTCTCAGAAATTTAAACAGAATGGACCCGGAGTTTCCACGTGAAAAAATCATCACCTTTTAAGGTTTTCAGAGCATGTGAAATTTGTCGAAAAAGAAACTCTCTAGCTCACCCTATTAAAAATAGTGGGAAATCTACATACAGCCAACTTTCAATCATTAAACTTGTGAACTGAGTGCCTAATGTATGCAAAACACTGCAGGAAGAGAAAGGAAGGAAAAAAGGCTCTTGCTACGAGTGGAGGAATTTTTAAATCCAGTGAGAAAAGCAAGACAAAAAGAAAAACTCAACAGAGCTAAGCAGAGACACATCAAGTAGTAGGAAAGGTAAGTAAGAGATGACAAGAGGCGGCTGCAAAGGAGAGCCGGGGGGAAGGGAGGGCTGGCGGATAATGTTTTGAAGGAGACAGAAAATTTTATTTGGCCAAAAAGGCCAGAAAGGTTGTTGCAAAAATGACAAATGGCATCACTCTGAGGACGTACAATAAATAAAACTGAATGGAAGAGTCGATGGCAAAAATTGGGATCAGTGAGTAAAAAGCAGATTATGAGGGGAAACAGATGTATGATGCTCAAAACATTGTCAGAAATTCTAAATTGGTGTGACAGAAAATTGGGAGCCATTACAAGTCTGATTTAAAGAGAATGAACGGGCTCAATGATGCCCAAGCAAGAGGGCCCTGCTGCTGTGGTCCCTTTTCCGGAAGCTGACAACTACTAAGAGCAAGAGTTGATTTCGTCTGGCATCTCTCCGGCTACCTCTGTGCGTTGTCTAGGGCAATGAATGCCTCAGAAGACAGGCAGCATCCAAGAGAACACAAGGATGGATAAGGTCCAAGATTGAAATCAAATAAATGAGGATTTACTGTGTACTGAAAGGTGCAACTTTAGTTTGTAAAAAAGTTTACTACAAAGATTTTCATACCTGACTTCTTCCAATAGAGAATAGGAATTGGGATCTTTTTCAAGTCCATCTGCTTCTTCCCTCCTTTCATAAAAATTGACTTCCAAAGTCACAAATGATATTAGTAAAACAAATATTTAGAAGGAAAAAGAGCAGCAGGAGCCATTGCATTTGTATAAAGAAATGCAGCTCCCTCTGCATATGATAATATTTTGGACAGCAACACAATTAGGGAAGGAAACATATTTTTCTTTTTTGCCCAAGAAGAGCTGTCTTCAGAGTGTGTTCAATTTTCTGAGAGGCATCAGCAAGGCATAAATTTAGGTTTGCATGGGCAAACCACTTAGTCCCAACCTAAAATATGACAATTAATTTGGCATAAAAGAGGCACATGGGAACATTCAGTGGACTGAGAAAGAACTACCAGTAATGCAAGTACAAATATGAATGTCTTACTATTACACAGACAGGAAGAATAACTAGTATTTTTAGAGGGTATTGGTGAGCAGTCAAAGAGCTTGGCAAATCACTTAGAAGTTTTTAAGTTTTAAGTGATCAAATATCCACATCAAATATAATTCCACCCAATAAAGATCTTTGTTTTTAAATGTTTTGACTAAAAGCATGAAATTAACATTTGCTCTCCTATAGGTATCACCCCACTGCTGTCCATACAGAAGATGCATGTGCCTATCATATACACGTGCACACACAAACACACACCCACGAAGAAGGAAAACGAGTGCTAATAATCTAAAAGTACTCCAGGCGACCACAACTGTCAGAATGTTAATCTTCTTCTAACGGGGGTAGGAAATGTTGGGGTTCTGTTTTACTTCTCAATCTCAGAGTCAGGGGAGTACGAGGCAGGACTACAGGAGGAAGATGATGAGTGTTTACCATGCTACACAGATACAACAGTAACAAAACCGCCCTTTTGAGGGCTGGCCTATTGGCGTGACGGTGACATACATTATGCTGCCATGCAGGAGACTCACAGTTCAGACCTCCATCTTGGTTTTTCATGCCCCAGGTCAGAAAAGAAGTGAAGAAACACTGTAGACTGTGCCTTCAAATCCGAGGAAGGGAATACATATGTTACAACCATCGCTATTTTTGTGTGAACATAGTTCTCTGAGAACTAGCCTGGCTCCTTTCTGCAATGACGCTACCGTGTCACTGGACCACATTCAAAGAGGAGAAAAGGTGCTACATCTTGTACAGCAGAAGCAAATAACAGGAGGACAAGACAGGGTTTAAAGTGTTATTTTGAATAAAAGAAAAACAAATCCATCAATAAAATTATCCTAAATCTGGAAAGGATGTTACACTGCATATTGGAGACAGAATGTGTGAATGGCAACCCCCAAGAATGAAGACCATGATCTCCATCAGAATCATATCACATGCAGGTGGCATATAAGATGTTCCCAACCAAATTCCCATTCGTACTTACTTTGCTATTCCCTTGACCCAGAAGCGGCAGACACATCATTCAGCTACCACCATAACTGCTAAAGCGGCTGCAAACCTGAGTTTGCTAAGGTTGGATGGAAGCCACTGTTTTTCATAGATATCTCTGGGTAACCACCAGGTTAGCACCAGGTAATTCTCATACTTGACCAATTTAGACTGGTGACCTAGAGTTAAGAGGCCCTGGGATCTGAAAGCCATCATTCTTGGAAGTTGCTCACTCTACTTTTGCCCCTAATTGAATAAAAATAACAACAAAAAACTAGATCTCAATTGGGCACACAACACAGATCATAATTCTTTTATTAACTAAATTACAAATGCTTTGAATAAAAACTTAATTGTAACAATCATTTAAAGGTCAATGATTTACTTTCTCCCATAGAGGAAAACCAGTTCCTTTTCTTGTTTTCTTCTCCGGAACAGTGAATCACGGCCATGGTGCTAAACACAAGTGTATTCCTTTCACATCTTACTATTCTCCAAATCAGAGTCCATCACCTCACTTCAGTTACTCTGGAAAATAGAAAAATAAACATATAATCGTTATTCATGTCTAGTTTCTATGCATTAACAAGCTGATATATTTAAAAAATTTGGAATGGTTTCAGATATACAGGATGTAAAAATAGTATCCAGAAAAAGTACTTAATCTTAGATTTGCAAGGGTCATAGAAATAAACCAGGCAAATCATTAGCCTTTTTAGCTGCAGTAAGTAAAAGGCCAATGCCAAATGAAAATAAAAATCAACAAAGTCTGATGATCTCTGTTTGCTGGGTTAGCTGAGGAGAAGCCGAGAGATGTTGATTTTTCAAAGCAAAAGATATTGATCCTAGAATAACATTTGATCACATTCACTTTGGGTCTACATCATTCATTTAATGTAAGTGAAATAAACAGGTGATCACTCGTAAGTGAAAGAGGAAATGGCACTGTGGTCCCTAGGAAGGTACGGGGGACCTCTCTCACCGACCAGGCAGACACACCGTGAGCATCGAGCAGCTGTCAACAGGAAGAGGTCACCAGACAAACATTTTTTAAAAACCCAACAAATCCTAAACAGTTAAATATTAGCTAAATTAAGGGAATTTCGAAGGTCAGCATAGATTTCATGTGCTATGAATGCACAAAAACTCCTGTATCTCTTGATACAATGGCTCAAAAAAAGTCACATCTTAAGAGAAATTAACAAAGAAAGAGGCACTCAAGGTTCTTATACTGATTTTCTGAAAATGGAGAACAGGAGTTTAGTTTCTTCATACAACAATGGAAGAATGACACCACAGTAGGAAAAGGAAAGAATAAAGAAATGAAAATATAGAGCATCAGGATGTAAACACAGACTAACCACACTACAATTCCAGGTACCAGCTCTTTTTTTAATGTCATTTAATGTATTCCTACTAACTACAATTTTTTTAAGAGGGCAGTTGTTAGTATAACAAAACATGCATTTTTGTAATAAAGGCTGTAACACACACTTACAAAAGTGGGATCAGTCTATGACTCCTTCTTGAACACAACCTAAGCATCACTTTAAATTTTGCCCACTGATACACAATTGACGTGTTTTTAGTCTTATGCAAAAATTAATTGCACTCAGGGGAATACAGCCTCTTGAGTTAAATGCTGCACTTTGCCATGGAGGTGAGTAGGGAGGTCACAGACTTTAAAACAGTAAAACAGAAAACAAACTATTTCCATGATCAAGGGATGATTGTAAATATCAAAAATATGAAGAAATTTTGATATGATAAAAACACGTTATTAAAATGTTAACAGAACTGAAGTATTATAGCATGTTAAGGTGAAGTCAAAATGAATACTTCTAGCACTCAATATCTCAGACTTATTTATCTTTGGGAACTAACAAATATACGTCTTTGAAGTATTCAATAAAAATTGAAAGTTATTAGCCCAGATTTCCGAAAAAAGAAGAAAATGCAGGAGTGCCTAAGCATTTCTCTCTCTCTCTTTTTAAATCCTCTCCCACAAGATTATTAAGTCTCCATGGGTTAAATGCAACAAAATTGCAAGAAAAGCACAAAAGAAACTGTCAAGATGACTAAGATTTGTGCCAGATTATCTATGTGTCTTACAAAAAGTATTCTAAAGTTACAGTCACCGGACACTGCATTGGAAAAATGTTTTTGAAAAAGTAGTAATTTCTCTTTGCTATGAGCAACATGACTAAACACTCTGATTAGTGACACCCACAGCTTTTATGTCTTAGTTTTGCAATTTTTCACAGAGCAGATTTAAGTTTCATAAATCAAGAAAGGTAGACCTTTAAGATTTGGCAGTGTCCCTTTTATTTAAAAAAAAAAAAGCCATACTTTTGAGAAGCTATTTTATTTCTTTTCAATGTCCATATTTTAACCAATCTCTAATGGTAGGTGCATTTTATACTCACCATCATTCATCATTCCTTTTGATTCTTTAAATGCTAAGAATTAGTAACAAGCCAAGCAGAGAGTTAGTAAAGTTACACCATTAGAAATCATTTCTAAATAAGTAAACATGCAGCAATGTCATGCCAACTATTCCGCTGCTATAAAGCCAAATTAATTTTACGGCTATCATTTTATTACAAAGCCTTCCTGTGGATCATACCCAAAGGCTCCACGAAGGAAAAAAAGTTAGTTGGGAAAACAGATCTAGCTTTAGGGAGAAAGAGAGACGCCTGGTCCCATTGCATGGTGACAGACTGTATCTTTCTAAAATTTATACATCAGAAATTGAAATTGGCTGAGATTCTTCTCTACTGGAGGTGTTACATTTCATTTTGGCCAACATAAAAAGGCAATGGTCCCCTTGCCCAAATATCATGTGGCTAGCACCAGCAACTACTTAGTACACAGAACAGGGTGAGAACATTACAAAAGCAATACTCGACTCTTGAGGAATAATCAAGAAAAGAGAGGTCAAGGTAAGAAAAAAAACTAGATTCTTCCCAAGGCGTAGACAGAGTATCCTAATTGCTTTGGGAGCCAGTTAAATAATGGTCTGGTAATGGATCAAGAAGAATATATAAGTTTGTAATAATCACATACCATTAAGGGGTTCCTCTACAGCTTTCTGGAAAATATTTAAAATATATTTACATAAAAATAGAATTTATTTCATGTCCTTTTATACTGAAATATATACGCTAACATTTAAACTATGTAGCAAGCAGTGAATCCTATCGTCTAAAGACACAACAAGGCAACAAAGGTTAAAAAAGCAAAGCTTGCCAAGCCTGGCTAATAGTTTAATAATAACTGTAATATTGTGCTCATATTCTTTTTCTATGCAGAATTTCCCATCCCACCCTGCCTCTCTCAGTTCAAGAAATCCTAACTTCTCAAAAAAATTACTAAAGCAGAAACATAAATAGCAAGATAATAAAGAACACAGTTAAAGAAGAGAAGAGAATGAAACAGAATCATTTTCAAGTCATGTAGATTGAACTCAGAAATAGGGAAAGAAAATGTACTAAGATTTAAGGGTCTGATGGTTGGGTTATCTCTAACAGAGACACTTTAAAAACTGCTGGCTCCTTGTGACCAGCGTAGCTATGGCACCAATCTTTTTAGAAGAAACACCTGTGGTAAGACGTCCCCTGCTCCCCTGCCCCTCAGGCATGTCTGTCGAGGCGTGTCAGATGCAGGGGCAGATGGACTCTCACTTCCTGCCACAGACAGGAGTCTTGCTTCTGGCATTCCAGATAGAGCTCTCATTAATCCTTTACAGGAAGATGAGTACAATATAGTACTTTCCAGATCTTATTTTCATAAAGTAGCTCTTGCGCCTTCACCATGATGAGTTTCTATAAAGGTTTTTTTCACCCATCTCATATATCCCCCTCAGTTTATCTCCTAAATTTCCCCCTTTTCTTGGAATTTTCTGAGACAGCTTATTAAGGTATCCAAAATATGGTGAAAACTATAGTTCAGTTTGGAGGAAGAAAGATGCTTATAAAATCAGGGAAGGAGGGAAACAAATCACAATGCAGAATAGATATTTTTCAGCAACACTCACATTTATTTTACAGATTTTTAATAAAATCAATTAAATATAAATCTCTCTCTCTTATTTTTAAACCTGAAATATCATTTTGTATATGTACACCAAATGGATCCAACAGGTGAGGCAATATATTGGAATCAGCTTCCTTCAGCAGAGATAATGACCATTATTCTCATACATAAACTTTCCAGTTCTGGGTGTAAGAAGTCAGCATAATCTTAACAGGAATCATTTATTCTATCCACCCGTTGCTACTAAATGACCAAACATAGGTTTTAAAATAGAACTGGATCTATCCAGGCAAAGGTGATGAAATGACTTCAACCTTCCCTTAACTTGGTGTTACACTAAACAGACAGCAAAAGGACTCAATATCTCAACTACCATTCCTCAGTCTAAAGCATCGCGTGATCATGCCCAATTCATTTACGAAATTTAAACTTACCCTAGGAGGTTGTATAGTCGTCTGATTGGAAGCTGATAAAATTAAAAAATACGAAAATCAATTTAATAAATAAATTAAGGCAAAATAATGTTTAATTTTTAAGACAAAATGTTCAGAGCTAAAACTAGAGGTGCCAGAATCCACTGAATGAGTTCCAACTTTAATAGTCTATTAAAAAATACAAAACATTCTTGATTATATGCATTGATAGAATAACATGATGCAAATAATCCACCTATATCAAATGATAAAAATACACATTCTCTGATTTGGGCATGCCATATCTCCCCATAAACCAGCCGCTTGTTACACTTCATGGTGGAAAGGCATTGTCCTCTCCTCACCACTGTAGACTCTACATCCCTCCCTACTCCACCCAGCACACGGACAGGACGTGGCAACGACCAATCTCCACCTCCACTGCATCCCCATCCCGCGCTCAGCGCTCGTGTTCCTTGTAGCCTAGTCTTCTTTTTTCCTTCTTCCATCTTTCCAGTTTTCAAAGCTCCAGAGAGCTACGAAATTAAAGAAAATATTCAGGTCCCTCTGAGTTTAAAGAATTATTCTAGACAGCTAGGTTTAGTGACAAATAAGCCCTTCTCTGTGTATATGTAGCTTTCTGAGTTACCCTTAACAGCTTCTAAATGGACTGGTTAATGAAACTGAAGGCATATAGGGCATGAAGAAAGTGACAAAAGTGAAAAGAACTGCCTGAGTTACATAGAGAAGAAGAGAGAACTTCCTTACAAAACCCAAGTGAGAAGGTCCCAGAGCAGCTAAAACCAGTCCTAAATATAGAATCAGAGTCCTACAGATAGAAACACATCAACCGGCAACATCCTGTGAATCCCTCTGTAAGAGGGTGATGCTACTGGATACAGCAGTCAATTCCACCGTCCTCTGGATTGGATGACAGCACTGGATTTGCTGATGAGCAGACTGAGGCAGGCCCCCCAGAAGTGCTCTCGTGTTCTATGCTATTTATTTACTACCACTCCTCCACATCCACTCTCTCAAGCTTCCAAAGCTGATAGAAAACAGGGGTGAGACCTGACCCAAGGGCAGCCAGTCTACAGGCTAGCCAGACACAACTTACTTCAACTAAACCATGTCCTACGTCTATGTTCTATCAAGGAGAAAAGAACTGGATAGCTATGTAAATTTCTGATTAGTAACGTGAAGGGTCAGAGGTAAGATTTAGAGTTATATTTTTGAGTTCATAAATTTATTTATCAGAATTAGTATCAAGAACTGCCAAGTAACTCCTTTACTACCCTAACAGTTTCAATTCTCAGGCCCAAGGAACATCATATTTGACTAGCCCATTCCGGAAAAAAGAGATCGACAAAGAACAGTCACTCAAAAGGACATCAGTCAGCCGTGCTCCTTCTAATATTATAAAACCAAACAGTGCAGAAGTTAATTTCACTTGAGTTAATCCTCTCCAATGGGCATATGTCCTATGTGCCCAAAGAATGACTGTGATTTATCCGTTGCTACCACATGCCTAAGGCATCGACAGCCACATATATATACATATATATATATATATATTTAAACCACAAGCCGTGAGCATTCCATATGAGCTCACTTGCAAAGCTTCTTCTTGATTTGTTCTTCTCTCCCTGAAACACTTGACACATGCCATATATATATGTCTAGGTTTTGAATTTTCAGCAATATTTTTTCTATTCATATCAGTCACCTCTCCCCAACAATGGGTAAGAAAATATCACTGAATTTTATATACGTATTCCGTGTCATCCTAAAATATCTGAGAAGTTATGGTAAATATGGTTTCTGACTGCTATAGGTTGATTTGTATCAAAACACGATCATATGCCCTTATACTGAATTAAGTGATAACGGCTTAAAAAATGCACAAGAATTGACCTTTATAAAGAATGGCTCTGAACACCGCATACAAATAACAAGCACAACTTTGGAGAGTTTCATCAGTTCCTTCTAACCTTCTACATGCTCTCACATTGTTATTGTTCCCAGCCTCTAATTTCATTTCATAAAATTTAAATGCTTCTAGCAACAACAAAAAAAATCCAATACAGTTAAAAAAGAAGACCATAGAAAATGAAAGTTAAAACTACTCTTTAAAGTAACAATTAAGGTTACAAATTTAAACTTGGAAATAGTGAAAATCATAAAAGTGAAACTTCTCATGGGGACATTAACTTACTCTTACAGAGACAGATTGGATTTTTTCTTTTAAAGTATCTGAGGATTTTATTGCATTTAAGTCAAGACACATTCGTTAGGCTTTTCCAAAAGAGAGCATCTGCAATGCGTAAAAATTATTTTGGAAACATTTACAGTTTTTACTTCCTGATACAAATTCTCAAATTTGCAACCTTAACGTTACATATATACTCAGATTTAGATACTCAGATTCTACAGGAGAAACACGAACTTTCCTAGTCTACCACATTATCTAAAGACCAGCTTTCCTGTACCTTTTCTGTTCGTGCCCTTCAACTGACTGAAGGAGTGCCTCTGAACTCTGGCATCAGACAAGTTGACTGGAAAAGTTAATTTAGAATATTCTCAACATGTCAATAAAATTGGACTAAATGCTTAATTTACATGTGGTATGTTTATATGTTAAATTATAATAAAAAAAATTGGGGGAGTGTCTCAGGATTTCCCTTTCAGTTCGATTTTAATGTGGGAACGGTATGTTTGTAATTCGACTGGTTTCACAGGCCTCTTAGGGATGTAAGCAATGGAGAAGTGGGGTGGGGAGAGCAAGGCAAGGGGATGGCAGCTAGACATGCCTATTCCCACCTGAGTCCGCATCTCCAGACCTAGACAATGCCTATTTCCACTTGAGTCCGCATCTCCAGACCTGTGGGCATCTGTGCGGAACATCACTCTTTGTTAGACGAGGAAGATGTTGGAGGAGTGTGGGAATAAAAGGGAGGGCAATCCAGATGAGGGGAAAAAAGAGCAAAGAGCCGACCATCAGTCAAAGACACCTAATACCACATCACGCTGTGCGGGTCCTACAGGTCACACTGTCCTCAAGCATTCATAGGGAGCAACAGAACCAGCAGGGTCATCTTCAAGAATCAGACAAATGGTGAGTACAAGACTCAACAAAAACAGAGCACGCCTCCACATTCACAATGTGATCCTCATGACAGCTCCCAAACAGACGCCGTTCTGCTCTGGAAGTCTTAATTCTGTTTTTTGGCCTTATGAGGCCTGAACTAAGAACATTTCATTGAGGTAACAATTATAACTTATAAACACATAAACTAAAGATAGGTAGATTTTAGTTAAGAATTTTAATTGTTTATCCAATAAGCGTTAATTAAAGAGGGACAAAGAATATACAACACAATTGAACTGAATGATCGATCAGTCAGAAAAAGCTAAAGTTCAGAAATGAAAGTAAAATTTCTTTGCCAGGACCATGCAAGTCATAGGGGAAATTATGTCACTACAACAATTTAAAGTTTGTATTCATTTTTAGAGACACATACAGCGAAGTTCACCTAAACCAAAGCAGAAACATTGATTTTTTTACTCCACTGATTTGTAACTTTTGATTATTTTGACCAATGTTTAAGTATTTGCACTACTTCATTAATAAATAACAGAGTTTTTTTTTAAAGGGAGATTAATATAAACCAGATTGTAAGGAACATTTTTAGCTTAAGTAAGACGACATACTAGTTTTGGGCACCATCAATAGCATCTATTTCTATATATGTATAAAAATACATAAAGAACCTGTTATTTGAAAATTGGCAGATTAAATACAAAGTTTACAAACAATAAGATAATTCTACACTTACTAATAATTGATTTTAAAAATAGTAAAAGCCTAAATTTTAAAACTCAATGTTTTTATTACATTGGTTTTAACCAAAACTATTTTAAAGTCAAGTGTGAGGGGACACTGCTCTTTAGTTAACAAAAGTGATGGATTTTGAATTTCGATTCTTGTCTACTTAGGGACTCCAGGTCTGGGGACAGTCTGCAAGAAGAGCAAGTGACAAACAGGTCCCTTTGAGAGAGCTCTGTCACAGAAACAACGGCCAAGTGAAGTCCTCTTGTATTAATTAAAATGAATCCTCAACAATCTCTCCTTTTACTTAGTATAAAAACATCTACACATTCTAAAACATAAAGCCATTTTCTTTTAAACTATTTTATCACCTAAACTTTTAATTTAGTCATGTCTTCTACTTTTTTTCATTACCCCCAAATCATTCCAACTTTATTACTTAAAAGATATAGCAGCATTCAGTGCGTTTTCTTATTTTTGGAGTTACCAATATATTCTTTAGGGCTACACTATAAGAAGTAACCAAAAGCATTTTCCAAATTATATATTTGAAATTCTTGACATAGGCTAACAAAAATAAGGTTGACTTACCAGCTAATTTCATATAAATTAATCCAAATAATTCTGCTAGAGCTATAATACCCAAACCTGAAATCAGAAGAGGGCCATGCACTGGGGTGCACTCTGTAAAAACAAACGAAATTTTACATTAGAAATTCACATGAAATAACTGATCCTAATTATCAAGAAACAAAAATTATCTATATACGTTCATCAGCATTAGCAAAATGTCTAAAATTTATTATTATTAAAAAAAGAAATTATTAAAAGAAAAAAGAAACAAAATGAAAAAAAAAGAAAAAAGCCTTTGTTTGCATAAGATGTACCTTATCATATCAGGACTAATGGAAAATGGTGTGTAAAGCCTAAGGCTACAACCAATTGGAGCCTGGTTATTTCAAAAGTTCTCCCATAAATACAGGTCCAACAGGTTAGCTCTGGAACCATCAGCTGACAAGCCATATACAGCCAATATTCTCATGGCGATGTGGAAAGTATTATTATCAGCTGGGCAGAGTGGGTGTGGGGGGACCCGGGGGAGTGAGAGATAAAAAAGGAAAGCTCACAACACCAAATGCTGGCGAGGACACGGAGGAATAGGCATTTTCATTCAAGGCTGGTGGGAATGCAAAATGGTACAGCCACTTTGGAAGACAGTTTGGCAATTTGTTACAAAACAAAATATATTCTTAACATACAATCCAGCAATTGCAGTCCTTGGTATTTACTCAAATGGAGTTGAAAATTTACGCCTACACAAAAACCTGCACGTGGAGGTGAGCGGATAAGTAAACTGTGGTACATCCACACTACGGATTATTATTCAGTGCCACAAAGAAATGAGCTATTAAGTCACAAAAAAACATGGAAGAACCTTAAATGCCTACTACTGAGTGACAGAAGCCAATTTGAAAAGGCTACATACTGTATGATTCCAACTACAAGACATTCTGGAAAAGGTACAACTACAGAGACGATAAAAAGATCAGTGGTTGCTAGGGGTTTAGGGGGAGGCAGGATGACTGGCAGAGCACAGAGGATTTTTAGGGCAGTGCAACTTGTCTCTATGATACTACGTCTACGACTATGCTCCACGTCATTATACATTTATGAAAATCATAGAACATACGGCACCAACTGCAAACCCTAATGCAAACTACGGACTTTAGGTGGTAATAATGCGGCAACATAGGTTGAATGATCTTAACAAATGTACCACTCTGGTGGGGGATGTTGATAATGGAGGAAGCTGTGAGTTGTGTGGGGTATATAAGAACTCTCTGGACTTTCCACTCAAATTTGCTGTGAATCTAAAACTGCTCTAAAAAATAGCCTATAAATTTAAAAAGAAGAAAAAAAAATGAAAGAGGAAAACAGAGCTCCGTCCAAGAGAAATCCCCAGTAAGACAAACTAGGACTAGAGAAAATGTGACCCTTACCTGTGATACAGAGGCTAAGTCCATCCACAGCGAGCACAAAGCCTAGCCCCTGGAGGATCAATATGGCAATGGTGAAGGCGGTCATCCTGAACGCTGGAGGGGGGAAAAGCATGTTGAGAGTGTTGGAGAAGCACTCAGTCCTGCTGGTATTCCGTGCAATCAAGAACAACAGCCTAGGACCAAAGACTGAGTCTGGAGCTCCTTGCCAGATGGGAGATGCTTCCCCAGGGATCTAAACCTTGTCTTCAACACAAACAGTCAGCTCCGCATTCACACATTCAGCAGCCTTTTATTTTCACAGTGAGCTGAGCTGGACTGGCAGTTTTTACCCAAAATCTTAGAACACTGCTGCTTTTACCACATCCGTGCGTTTTACAATATGAATGGCTATTAGGCATGGCTTTGCCACATGCACACAAAATGGCACCAGTAGAGAGAACCATTACGTACACATGCCACTGTAAACATCATAAACTTTATCTTCTGCATCTAGATCTGTGATTTTATAACAAAGTGATACCTTTCCAATGCACAGCAAGCCAGAGACAGGCTCTAAGGCCAAGAGTTAGATGTGCAAACAGAGAAAAATAGACCCTTTAATAGTAGCGAAAATATGTCAGTGATTTACTCCCAAAATGCAGTGAAAATGATACCAATTATAGGTTGGATATCTATATCATCTTTTAAAACTACAATGTTAAGATTTGCCAATAGTTAAGAAAGATACATTTCCACTATTTGTGATTTATAACCCTATTTTGTAGAACTCGTTTTTTTAACAGAGAGACTTAGCAAAAAAGAGAGAGAGCATGATTAATATCTACTCGTAATTTCAAAAAACTGTAATAAGAATGTGAAGATAATCATTAATAAATTATACAGCATAATTTTAAAAATCTACTGGTTGGCATCCAATATATACGAAAATTACTTTTTACAAAATAATTGAATATCTTGAAAAACTAAGCTAACCTTAAAATTAATCCATATGAGGAAAACGTCACTAAGAATAGCTTAGGAAATCTTTTAATAAACCAACTTTTACTGAGTTGTTCAAAAAAATACAAGAATATCTCAAACAAAATTCCATTTTTTACATGAAAAAGATGGGTCAAATCATGTCATAACAAATACTCACATATCATAAATACACAGTACTGAAGTAATATTAATGCTGCTGTGGGTATTACAAGTAAACCAAGTCCACAAGCATTCTTTGTTGAAAATTCACCTGTCAATAAACAAAAATATTTAAAATCTTTTCCTACATACTTCCTACTCTACTGGAAGTTAAAGTACTTAATTGATTAAATGTATGAATCTCAATACTACTCTTATAAACTGCAAAAGGTTTAAAAATGTTTCCCCTGAAACTTTGCACAAAGCGTCACTATTTTTTGATTATTTAAGACCAAACTTAAGACATTTAAATATCAACATCTAAGTCTCAACGTGTCAAAACCTTGAGTTGGCTCCACTTCCTTCTTAACTACCTTACAGGATTCCAGTGACCCACTGGAGTCTTCTCTTACCATTCCCTTCATTTTCTATATTCAATCTATCCCAAGTCAAAACAGTTGTTCTTTCCAGTTGTCTTCTGAATTCATCTCTTTCCTCCCCACGTCCTCACTAACTCCAGCTGCAAACAGAGCTGCCAAATTTATGTTCCTAAACATGACACCTATACTGTATTCTGCTCAAAATACAACAATGGCTTTCCAGGTCTACACTTTGAGACCCAGACCATCTCTGCTGCACACCCTTATTTCCCATGCTCCAAATGCAACTGCTGTTTGAGACAGATTTTTTTCCCCACATTCATTCCCACTGCCATGACTTGGCCAATGAAGCTTGTCTCTGTGGTGGGTTGCATGGTGGACCTAAACATACAACCACCTCCCAGTCCTCAGAATCTGTGAATATGAACTTATATGGCAAGAGAGTGAATATTACATTATACAGCAAAAGATATGATTAAGTTAGGGATCTTGAAAGGAGGAGATATTCTGGATTATCCAGGTGGGCCCTACGTTCAACAACAAGTGTCTTTGTAAGAGAGAGGCAGAGGGAGATTTGACCCAGACACAGAGAAGACACAGAGGAGAGGAGGCGGCAATGTGACCATGGAGGCAGAAGTGGAGTGACGCTGCCACAAGCCCAGGAGCTGCAAAGATCTGTCAGCAAATACCAGAAGCTAGAAGAGGCAAGGAATGGATTCTCCTCTAAGGCCTTGGGAGGGAGTGTGGCCCTGAGGCCATCTTATTTCAGACTTCTGGCCTTCAGAACCATGAGAGAATGTCTATTACTTTAAGATCCCTAGTTTGTGCTAATTCACTACAGCAGCCCTAGGACTCTCATACGAACCCCCCCACCCCCACTTCCCGGAACACCCCCATCTGCATCAATCCTGCCTTCCTTCATAGTAACTGGGCATCTTACCTGGGACAAACAGAATGGCTCCAACGATGACATCTATAGTGAGCACCAGTCCAACAACAAATATAAAAATGATTTTCTTCTTTGTATCACTGGATTTATATTTAAGTGCTTAAAAAAAAAAACAAAGAATTACAGGAACTCAATCACAAGAAGTGAAGCCTTATAACTTATAAAGTGCAGAGACAAACTGATAACTTACTAGAATTGAATAGCCTTTGCGGGACAACTCCTTCACATCATGTCAAGCCACCCCAAATCTTTTTCATAGTTAGTCAACGGCTAAATAGCGTCATGACAGTATAAATATGGATGCTGAATTTATAGGCAATGCTTTATTCCCCTACACTTTAAAGAATGAAGTTATACACATTAGGCTTTCCCAATCGAGGCATTATTAACGTTTGGGGCCAGATAAGTTTTTGCTGTGGGGGGACTGCTCAGTGCATTACCGAACGTTTAGTGGCATCTCTGGCCTCTACACACTAGATGCCAGTAACAGCCTCCCAGCCGTGTCAATCAAAAATGTCTCTAGACATTGTCAAATGTCCCCTGAGGAGCAAACCTGCCTCAGATTTACAACTGATATACATATGCTGTTGGGAAATACTGGCTAATTAGTCATACTGAAAAAATGAGAACTTTTGTTCTACCTTATACAAAATTAGTAAACCATCTGGAAATCTGGATATTTTATTTTGAAAAAGTAGAATAAACTTTGGACAAATCACACCCTCTTGAAATCCTGAGAGGGAGGGGAAATGCTTAAATTCTTCAACTGAAATAATTTCATCAAAATAAACTATAAGTACTCAAGAGGATTCATCATCCACGTTATTGGTTTTGATTCCAGCTTTACTGCCAAGTATCCAGTACCTTCCATGAAAGAACAGTGTAATAGATAACCCTAAATATATTCTATCTTTTACTATATGTTTTCGGTTTTGTTTGGTAAATATTAACTTTTCACCAAGAAAGCTGTTAAAAGTAACCTTAAAGCAGACTGAGTAGTGGAGAGAAACAGAGTGCGTGATTGAAATTCTGCTGTGTTTCACCCACACATGGTGTTCTTCATGCCATTAATTAATGTGTGACTGTTGTGAGGGAGAAATTTTTTTAAATGTTATAGTCAGCATTTAATTTGTTTGTTTGTTTGTTTGTTTAAAGACTGGCACCTGAGCTAACAACTGTTGCCAACTTTTTCTTCTTCTTCTTCTTTTTCTTCTTCTTCTTCTTCTCCCCAAAGTCCCCAAGGACATAGTTGTATATTCAAGTTGTGAGTGCCTCTGGTTGTGCTATGTGGGACGCCACCTCAGCATGGCCTGATGAGCCATGCCAGGTCCGCGCCCAGGATCCGAACCTGCGAAACCCTGGGCCGCCCAAGTGGAGCGTGCAAACTTAACCACTCGGCCACAGGACCAGCCCCTAATTTGCTTTTATATTTTATTTTTAAATATTTTACATTTATATTTAATATTTTATAATTTTTGCATTTAATAATTACAAACAGATCAAATACAGTAAAAACAACAAATAACCCCCTAAACGACTGTGATAAAATCTCTGTTTAGGTATTGTAACCCAAGGTGATCGTATAACCTATGGTTAAGGTGATTAGGGTATAACATAGGCAAGCTGAAATCTCTGCCTATTCAAGACTTTAGACTGTTCTCTCAATTTTACTCTCTTCAGGGGGAGATGGAGGGCTGAGCAATAATCAGTCCTGAAGGAGAGTAACTGAAGTCCACACAAATCAGAAAAGAGAGACAAACAATATGGCAAGTTCCCCAAGCTCTCACTGATCCATCCAGCCTTGGAACTTAGGTGCCTCTGACTCAGTCACGTCCCCACCTTCTTCCAGGACACGGATTTTCACAGCTTTCCTATTTTCTACGTTCAAATTGGCAAGGATGAAACTCAGTGTATAGGTCACAAAAGGCACAGCCACAGACAGAGAAAGAAATCTTCTCTAGTCATTTGGCAGGGTTTCCACTTTAATCCCATGTATATTGCTATCTACACAGAGCCGGAAAGTTCTACAAAACGGTTACGACATAGAAACTGTCTCCAATGTACTTCACAAACAATCAAACATTCATAAGAGACTCTCCCAGGTTCAACTCAATACATAAAAGAGCTACTAAGAGTAAGCAACAAGAATTCACATTCGAGTACAGTCAAAGTTCATGCAAAAAGGCTGACTTACACCATTCTTAACAAAAATAAAAGTCTGAACCTCACCTAAAATTCAACCACTTCAGGCTCAGAAGAGCTATAGGAGAAAAACAATGCCAACAATAGCAACAAAAATAAAATACCACAAAATACTACTATCAGCAGTGTTTTACCACAGAAGGGCCTTTTCAAAATCTTTGCGTATAAATTCACTACATATTGGAGGTAGCTTTAGTTCCTGTTAATCGGTTCAACTACTACTAATTTTCAAAGCTACCTAGACTCTTCCTTAAATTAAGCAGCCATTTCTAACAAAATATTAGTGGGATCTACTTAAGTCACCACAGGCAATGAAAAGATTATCTCCATGGTTTTTTTTAGTGGACCTTTAAAAAGAATTTCTTTTGACTTTTTTTCTTTGCTCACAATGGCCACATATTAGCAGGTCCCATGGCAAGTGGGGAGAAGGCATCCTGTTGTTAGCCCAGCTGTCAATTTTCTCAATGTAGCTAAAGGGTCAGGAGTCTGATATAGACGCCATAGAATCCAATAATTTCAAGGATGGTTTTTTGCTGATCTTTTCTTGTTCTTTAATAAGTGAATTTATCCTTATTTATCAAGCCTATCAAACTTTAAATGAAAATAAATTCAAGGAATTCCCCAAACATTAGCATTAAGATAAAGATAATTTAACACATTCTTAACGCTCTTATCAAACTTCCTGGTGTGATTTTCTGGCTGCCTTGGCAAGACAACCTACCTAATTCTAAAAATCTGCACATTTTAAAAAATTCTCGTTAGCTAAAAGTATTGAAATCAATACAGAAAATTAAATAGGGGAAGTAATAGTGTTTACATTTTTTAAGACAATTTTTTTAGTGCAATTTTAGGTTTACAACAAAATTGAGAGAGAGGTATAGAGAATTCCAATATACTCCCTGCCTGTCCCCCCAACACAGCCGTCCTCATTATCAACATCACTCGCCAGTTGGTAAGTTGTTTACCAAAGACGAACCTACACTGACACATCAGCATCACCCAAAGTCCATAGCTTACGTTAGGGTTCACTCTTGGTAGTGTCCATTCTATGGCTGTGGACAAATGTATAATGACATGTATCCAGTATCATAACATCATACGGAGTATTTCCACTGCCCTAAAAATCCTCTGTGCTCTGTCCATGCATCTGGCCCCCACCCGCAACCCACCCCGAGCAACCACTAATCCTTTGTTTCCATAGTTTTGCCTTTTCCAGAATCTCTTATAGTTGGGATCATATAGTACATAGCCTTTTCAGATTGGCTTCTTTCACTTAGTAGTATGTATTTAAGGTTATTCCACATCTTTTCATGGGTTCATAGCTCATTTCTTTGTAGCACTGAATAATATCCATTGTGGTTATGTACCACAGTTTATTTATCCCTTCACCTACTGAAGGACAGCTTGGTTGTTTCCAGGTTTTGGCAATGATGAATAAAGCTGCTGTAAGCATCCATGTGTGTGTTTTGTGTGGACATACGTTTTCAATTCCATTTGTGTAAATACCAAGGAACGCAATTGCTGGATCATATGGAGAGAGTGTTTAGTTTTGTAAGAAACTGCAAACTGCCTTCCCAAGTGGCTGTGCCATTTTGCATTCCCACCAGCAATGAATGAGAGTGCCCGTTGCTCCATATCCTCACCAGCATTTAGCATTGTCAGCATTTACATTTTTAACAAAAACTTATAACCTTAGTGCTGCCTGATACAGAAATACCAAATATATGGAGAGGCCATATCACATTTTTGTCAACAAATTAGGAATTCTAAAATTTTCCCTTTTATACCTTCTATAAAATAATTAAATTGAGCTGGCTACTTCTCAGAAATGAGCGAGGTTGGTTCATTCATTTGTTCTGCAAATATTTACTGTGTGCCCATCAGATACCAGGTCCTCTTATTAGCCCAAATCATATCAACCCAATCAAAGGACAGGTAGAAGATTATTTTATTTAACAATAATTGACTGAGCACCTACTATGTGACAATCACTATTCTAAGTGCTGGCATTAAACAAAAAAGACGGATCCTCCTGCCTTGATGCCCTTACATCCTAAGGTGTGAGTGTGTGTCGGGGGCTGGGGAGGACTGAGTGATGGGGAGTTACTCCCAGATCTTCTTCCCCAATTAAATAAAAGATGGGGTGTACTCTAACCAAAGAAAGCCCTTTTATGCATTTAATCTTTCAAATTCATGTGAATGAAGAAATGACATGTCCCTCTGGCCCCCTGAAGAACAGCTAATGCTATGAATAGATGTTCTGTTAGGTTTTCTTGTTTCCTTGTGACTGATATAAAGCATGTATAAGACAGAAGGCAGGTTGTGGTTGATAAAATCTAGTGAAATTACCAGGTCAGCTTGGAGATCAAATAAAATCTATTCTCTTAGTTGTCATGATTATCCAAAGATGGTATTCGACAGGCCCACGTAGAACACAGTCCATCCACCAGAAACCAAAAATCCACGAGTCCAACATCTGCCCAAAGACATGACATTGAGATAGTCCCTTGCTAAGTGATCAGTGAGCTAGCGGTGAGACAGGAAGGCCTACCAGTCAGGGATAATGCATTCCAGATTAAGAATAAATCATAAAGCAAGACGTGTTTAATTTTATTATTATAATGCTATTTTCTGATAACTCGAAGAAAGTAACTTGGGGATCTTATCAGTATCTGTTGAGCTGCCAATCAATATTGTCTTCGATACAGGATAAAGCCCATCTGATAACTTTTAAAGTGAAATTACAATTTCAAATTTTTAAGTTAATTAAATATAAATTACTATTTTAAAAATATTTAAAAACACTCATTAAAAAATAATGAAGGCTTTCTGAAACTGGTGCTGGAGAAAAGTGAATATTAATTCCAGTTATAAACTGATCACTTGCCAGAAGGTAAGTAAAATAATTTTATAATAAACTCTATGCACTATTCAACTTGCTTTGATAAATGATTTTGTCAAAATGAATACTGACTAGAAATAACATTCCCAGTATATAGGACCCAGAAATAAAAGAGCCCAGACTTTGTGCAGTAAGTACTTTGAATATAAAAGATTAAAGAAGAGGCTATCCAACACATGAACTTCCTTTCCTTGGTTCCAAATGTTCTCTGGTCTTGTGGATGGAGCCACAACTTCAGAGAGTACTCAGGAAGTCGGGATGTCTGAATTTGGAAAGGGTCAAAGGAATAGCGACCGCATTTCTACAAAACAGTACACCGCTGAGCTACAGTTTTGTTCTGTCCCCCCTATAAGAAAATCAGCACATAAAACCATTTAACAACAGAATGTGATAATTATGTGGACAGGATCAAGGGAAAGCACTGGGAGTTCAAGATTATTGAATAGAACTCGGAGTAAACTTAATAACAAAGTCCTATTAACAGTGGCCATCACCCAGGTCACAGAATGATTTTCTGTAATAATATTTACTGTGAGAAATATTTTCCTTCCTGGATAGAAATTTCCTAGTGCAAGTTAATGTCCTCACTCCTTCAGAATGATTTTCTAATCTACAAAGAAATTCCCTGTTCCACGCCTTCTTTTCACTGTGCTTTCATGGTCTAATTACTTTCAACATTAAGTAGTCCTCAAGAGGAGACTCAAGGACTTAGGGTCTCCACGCTGTTGTGATGGAGAATTTTTTTCCTTCAATTTCCCAACAATGATTTCTACAGGGACAACTAACCAAATACCTCTGAGCAGTTACCAAAATCCTTGTGGAATAATCTTGAGCAGAGGCTAGAAAGCTAGCAAACGAAACGAAAGATGCCTAGAAAGCACACATCCGAAATAAATCACAGAGTCCTTGCTCTGCATAGTTCTGATACGCAGGAATTTCTGTTACCATGGTTTAGTTAAAGAACACAAGTCCCGCCAAAACACAGTTCAAATTTCAGTTACCAAAATATACTAACTGAGTACTTGCATAAAGTGCAAACTTCACAACATCTCTTCAGTCACAAATCACTGCGTAAGTAACAGAGACGTGCATCAAGCTCAGCAACTCATCACGTTGCGTCTTCCAGACTGCTGGGGATTGGTTCCTGCACAGATGAATTCAGTTCAGGCACAGACAGCAAAGCATGTGTTGTGTTACCTCCTTGTCTCCCAGTCATAAACCAACATGACATTTTACAATAGATAATCAAAAGAGGAAACAAGGCAACAAAGGTGAAAGAGTAAAGAAAGGAAGAGTGATAACGCCGGAAATGAAATTTGAACAGAATGTAAATGGCGTTCCAGAAGAGACAGCTGACAGTGGGAATATCAACATTCCTGCCATTCAAGTGACTCCAGACATGCAGCCAGAGGAAATTAGCAAACGTGAACTTAATGGCATAAATGAGGACAGTGAGGAGGTCATGACAAAAAGAATGAGGATGTCCCAGAAGAAGTGACTCTGGCAAAGACTTCACGTGAAAGGAACTCTCACAGAGAGTGCATGAGACTCAAAGTGCAAAGGATAAAACGTTGGAAGCTGATCTGAACTTAGAAAGGGGTACGACAAGCCGCCAAGGCATAGAAAAGATGCTTGCTCTGATCTGAAGTTATACCACAAGAAAAAGGCAAGCATGGTTCAAAGTACTCTTCATAAAACACTTTAATTCTTAATGTTTTTAATATTTAAATGTACCATGTACTAAATATTCATTTTACTATTTTTTTTTCATTTCCTAATACAGTTACTACTGACAGTAAGAGAGTGTTTAATGTTTTAACAAAAATTTTAAAGGTCACGGAGCAACAGTAATTTTCACATTTATTATTAGATTGCTGAATAGAGTTTCAGCTTCCACGGTCATGTTTGCGGTCTCGCAGTTCTGTGTGAAGCGAGGACTCCTTGTATACAATAAAAGACTGAAGGAAGGACAAGTAAGAATTGACAGACCTATCGCAAAGGACTTCAGTGTGTTAGCCAGTTTCTGAGATGGAACTGAACTTGAATCCTACAAGGACTAAAGATCTTGGTGGACAGCACTTGAAATCATTTATCAAACATGTAAATGATGGAAAGTACCAGATATACTGTCAAGAGAGGAAGAAGAACCCTGAAAATCAGCCAGAAACTTAACTGTCAGTGAAGTGGCAACTGAGTTCCTACAGTTTCCAGAACAAAAATCAAAAAATCAAAAAATTGCCTGAAATGCAATACTATTAGAGATTTGTTACTTTGGTTAAGGCTCAGTGTTTGATTCTAGTAATTTCTGAGCAGTTTGATAAGCATAAGATTCTGCTTAAAAGTTCGTGAGTTAAAGCTAAACGCCAAGGTGTTTAGGAACATTGCCCTGTTGGAGACCTTTGTCTTCAAAAGACGGCCTAGAGCTCACCGGGTCCTGGCTTGGCTCTGGGGGTGAGAAGTCTTCTCAGTCTTCCTCAGGAGGACCAACGGCGTCCTGAGACACAGGGAAGATACAATTCTGGGACAAAGAAGCTCTTTCTCCTCAGAGTGAAGGCGTAATCTGCTATCTTTACTGAATGTTTCGGCTATGGAAAGTCCTGATTTTACCTCAGATGACCAAAAGACTGACATGCAGAGCTAGAAAAACCAAGAGAAAAACACCCTGTGGTCAAGTACAGACCATAAACGGTAATCAGAAAACATTAAGGAGAACTAGAAACTGAAAGTCACGGGCCTGAGTTACTATTACTACTTTAGGGCCCGGAAGACATCTCACTGTAAAGAACACAACCAAGCAGCAAATGGGACACAAAGGGGCTCTCCTGGCTGGTGGAATCCCCAGGCCATAAGCAGGAGGCCTCTCACCAAGGGTGCCATAAGAAAAGTAGATTTAGACCCATGTCCATCCCAAAGATGTGACAGAAGGCGCAGAATATGAGACTTCCATGTCTCAACGAAATGTCAGTGCTACAAAGCCAGGGGCAGCACGCACTTCATCTCCACCTCTCGAGCATAGAGCCCAGCGCACAGCAATCAGTAGGCACTGTCAACAGACACTTGCTCAATAAATAAACAAAGCAGGTCCACATTCTGCTCTGCTAATAACAGTTTCATCTACTCAGGGTGTGTACCCCGATATAGGTTCACCCTTCACGGAAAAAAATTCTTAAAGCAAATTCAAGACAGGCAGGCAGCGTGGTGTAGCTGTCAGTAGCACTGGGTACAATCCCAGTCCTACCAGGAAACAGCTGGGTGATCATGGGAAAACTCTCTGTGCCTCCATTCATGATCCATACAATGGGCATGATAACAGTAGCACCTGCCCCACTGACTTCCGGGGAGAAGTCAAGGTGATCGCAGATGCAGAGTCTCTGCGCAGTGTCTGTCATACACAGAAGAGCCCTACAAATGTGTAGATACCATTGTCATAAACACCTTTAAATATGAATCCAGACTGGGGGCATCAAATAGACAGGCACCTCCTCCCCACAGGCCCCCACACCCCACACTTACTCATCCTAAGATGAGCCTAAATAAAAGATTGCCACCCAAATATTTTTTTAGGTTCATAACCACACTCCTTAAAATGTGACCAGAAGATTAAATATAAAAAAGAACATTCAACCTCACTAACACAAAAATGAAAATTAAAACAAGCTGTTTTTTCACCCATCAAATTAGCAAGGATTTTAGAATTCTAACGCGCTCAGGATTGCAACGGGAAAGGCAGGTACTCTCCTCTGCGGGGGAGGAATGGATACAATGTTCCGGAAAACATTTTGGCTGTTTGAATCAAGAGCCTTAAAATACCTCTGCCATTTCCAGTCTTACTTAGCTTTAGCAGAGTTACTCTGATAGTATCAAAAAAACTTGGAAACATCCCTAATAAGCATCAAGATGAGAGGTAAGTAAATTATAGTGTGTCTGTGACAGTACAGCACAGGTAGCTGTAGAAAGATTTCTGGGGGGAAATCGGGATGTACAAGGATATAAGCTATATGAGTCCATTTACGGTTTTTCTTTTTTTAAGAAAGATAACAAAGATACATAGAAAAAGAAAGAAAGGGAAGCAGGAATTTCACTAGAATATACCAATAGTTTATTCTTAGGTTGTGGGACTCTAGATGGTTTTTGTTTTTTCTCTATAAGTTCCTATATTATATAAGATATTCTAAAGTGATATGTAGGGGCTGGCCCAGTGGCGCAGCGGTTAAGTTCGCATGTTCCGCTTCTTGGCAGCCCAGGGTTCGCCAGTTCGGATCCCGGGTGCGGACATGGCCCCGCTTGGCACACCACGCTGTGGTAGGCGTCCCACATATAAAGCAGAAGAAGATGGGCACAAATGTTAGCTCAGGGCCAGTCTTCTTCAGCAAAAAAGAGGAGGATTGGCAGCAGTTAGCTCAGGGCTGATCTTCCTCAAAAAAAAAAAAAATAATAAAATAAAATAAAGTGATATGTATTATTTGAAAAAAAACTGTAAAGTTTACTTTGCAAAAACATGGCTGATGGTGAACAGACTCACTCCTGGTTCAGTTTACTAAAAATAATGTCAATGTCACGGATGATGATGCCATGATCAGCAAACTGCAATCAATCCAACTGGAAACAACTCACACTACTGTGAAATAATTTCATGTTCTTAAAAAAATGCTACGTCCTACCTAAATCATTTGAGGCGGGCCTGAAAGCCTGGGTCTGCCAATAGGGTTAAAAGCTTCCCCTAACATCAGGGAAGACTGACCAGGTTAGACTAGTCTTCCGGTGATGTGAAAAGCTTACAAGAATTCCAGACACTGTTTTGAAAGTGAGAATTGTGAAACGCCTTGACAGTTGTCACTGTTAGCCCTGTCTTGCCTTTTACACAAAAGTTGAGAACAGCTTTGAAATCACAAAGCATTTCCAAAGTGCCAAACAATGAGAAGAACCCTCAAAATATATAACCAGTCATCTCCCTTCCATTTTTATACATCGCTTTAGGTACACAGGACTTAAACTTCTGAGTAAAATTCATGAAATATACAATAGGCTAATCCACTACAACATTCTACTAGCTTTCACTTTTTTAAAGGTTGCAAAATGAAATAAATAAAACGAAATCAGCAGTATTTACTCCTTGCCTTGTGTAAACATTTACTGGCCTTCAATGGCTGACTATTTCAGTGTGCTACAGAAAGACAAGGAGTAAATCTTACATTCTAAAAGCTTAAAAGTTTAGACTGTCACCTCAGAACTTCACTAACTTAGTAAATTTCCTCTACCAAACTGGTATGGAAGTACGGTTGAGCATAAACATTAACCAGAACGCATGTGAACTTTTTACCTAGCAGCCATCATTCTATGTTGTTGATACTAAATCTGATACGGCATTAAGATTTGTCCCAGGAAGTTTGGTCACACGATTATCACAGCGAAACACGACCAAAAAACACAACTCTCCTGTACCCACTGCCTAGAGCAGCACAGTCGTACAGTGAGGATGGCAAAACATGGTTCCAACCAGCCTTTTCCAAGAACAAACACCTGTATACAAAGAAGTTCACACCAGGAAACTAAAGAGAGGAAAGTCTTAATACTCAAAAGTACAACCTCCGATCTTAACACTCATGTAGGCTGTGATCATCTCTTTACCAAAGAGAATGACGTGTGCAAATGCTCTGGAAACATCAAAATCAGCACGAGTTTAAGGTACTGTTATTATCAGGATTCCCACTATTCAATCTTAAGTTAAAAAAAAAAAAAAAACCTCTTTGGAATTAAAAGTGAACCACAGCAAATTATGGGGGACAATATACACTTCAAGCAGAGTATGTATATTCTTATTTATCACATTATCACACTTACTGATAATACAACTTAGTTAAATAAAAAATTTCACCAATAGTGCCACCCAGAAATAACAATTTCATCAGTAAAACATAAACGAAAAATAGAAATAAATACTTACTCACGATACCAAACTGTCCCCAGGACAGAAGTATAGCCAAAATTGGGAAAATAACAATGAGGATATTTTCCTTTGGAGAAAACCACGAAACTGGGAAGAAAGAAAACAAAAATCACAATTACTATTTACCACAATCACTTTAAGTCCTGCCAGCGAATGGTCAACAACATATCTTATTGTGTAGATGGAAAATGAAGATAATCAATTAAAGTTGTGGCCTTAAATACATAACAAGTTACACATATAATTTACTACATAACAAACTTCACTTATAACACAAGAAACGAGTTATTTGCGTGTTTCTCACCCCCTTGTCCCTAACCTAGGATTTACAGGCGGTGACACAGCACAGGAGCCGAACCAGGCTCTGCAGCCACGCCGCCTGGGTTCAAACTCAACTCTAATCTACTATCTTTATGACCCTGGACAAAGTCTTAACACCTCTCTGCTCTTCGGAGTCCACATGGTTACACTGTGCAACACAGTACCCACACTGTGAAGGCGTGCTGTGACCGTTAACAAAGTCAATCCATGTAAAGGGCTGCTTAAAACAAGGCTTGGCACTTAGCGAGCACCCGTAACCGTTAACCACCATGAGCGAAACGCGCGCCTCCGTGAATACCCGTATGTGTAACGCGCCAAGAATTTACCTTAAGGAAACAGTGAATTCTTCCTGTAAAGACTGACTCAGAGGAGGAAAGTAAGGAAGGTGTACAACTGGGTACCCTCCTCGCCTTACTGTGACTAAGACCAAGACCAGTGCGAGCCCTATCTTTTCCCAAACTTACTCTGGAACAGAAGACATACTCATGAATAATCAGGCTTCAAACGACTGTTTACATGCAAAGTAAGAGAGGGGCTTTCGGTATTAAAGAAGCTCTATTAAGTGGGCCACGTTACCTAGACAGCGAAAATAAAGCCACACATTCTATATAAAGAAACTGCAAGGGGCCGGCCCTGTGGCCGAGTGGTTAAGTTTGCGAGCTCCGCTTCAGCGGCCCACGGTTTCACTGGTTCAGATCCTGGGCGTGGACATGGCACCACTCATCAGGCCATGCTGAGGTGGCATCCCACATGCCACAGCCAGAGGCACACACAACTAAAATATACAACTAGGGGCCAGCCCAGTGGCGCAGCAGTTAAGTTCGAATGTTCCACTTAGGCGGCCCGGGCTCGCCGGTTCAGATCCCAGGTGCGAACATGGCACTGCTTGGTAAGCCATGCTGTGGTAGGCATCCCACGTAGAAAGTAGAGGAAGATGGGCACAGATGTTAGCTCAGGGCCGGTCTTCCTCAGCAAAAAGAGGAGGAGTGGCAGCAGATGTTAGCTCAGGGCTAATCTTCTCAAAAGAATAAAATAAAATATACAACTATGTGCTGGGGGGATTTGGGGAGAAAAAGCAGGAAAAAAAAGAAACTGTGATATTAAGACATCAAGTGAGATTTGTTGAGAACTTTAAAAAAATTAAGTTTAATTGCATCTTATCAACTCTAAAGACCATAATTTTATCTATGAAATTCCTTCTCTAACAATAAAGCGAAGTAAATGCGAGCATTTCAAATGGTGCCTGAACATGGGGGACTTTCCATGGGAAGAACACTTCTGCATACTGCCTGTAGCAAGCACTGGTGTTCCTCTGCGATCAACCCTTTCAAACCCTCCAGGGCTCTGCCTCTCCTATGAGCGCTTGAGGAACCTTGTGGGCTTTCACACCATAATGCTAGCCATGCCTTTCTTGTGTTAAGCTTATAACATTAAACTCAGGTAAAAATGTTCATGCTAATCCTCAGAATATAACAACATTATAAATTCTATCTTAGAGACAGTAACTTTCCAGAACCTAGCATTTTGCCCTATACATAGTAGACCCAGTAGGTTTGCTCTTGATGGTTCCAACAGCCATGAGAGAGTTTAGTGAGTGAATGAAGATGGGTTTTTTTGTTTTTGATGCTCCCATGTTTGTAGATCTTTACCAAGACAGAGATGTCTTCAGATACTCTGAATCTATACTTTAATTTCCAACTCAATTACCGAGCATCTTCCTGTACCAAAGAAAACCCATTTCAATTCAGTCTAAAATCCTACCAGGAAAAACCTTTGTGAATTAGACTTAAGTTTTCATATCTAATGTCCAAAGGATTTGGTAAAAGCTCTGTGATCTAATGACTATTCTCAATCAACTTATATTTTTCTCTACCCACTCTCTCTACTATTTTGTTTTGAGTAGTGTACATTAACTCCTCAAACCCTCACAATTATTATATGAGGAATTATTAACCCTTCCTTACACTGTGGAAACTGAGGCACAGTGAATTAAGGATCTTAAGTATCTTAAATTTTCATGTCCCAAACTGATACCCCTTCCCCAATTCCCCCACCTCTCCTCTTGACTTTCTCCATTTCCGTAGTGGTGACTCCATTTCTCCAGTTGCTCAGGCCAAAAACCTTTGAGTCATCCTTGACTGCTTGGTTTCTCTCACACCCCACATCTGGTCTGACAGAAAATCCTGTGGGCTCTACTTCAAAACACAGTCAGTATCTGATCTCATATTCAAGATGAGCTGACAATGAAATGTTTCACTGGCCTCTCTCCCTACACAATAGAACAATCTTCAACAATCTTAGGACATATTAACGGAAATCTACTAGCGAAAATAAGAAGTGCATGTGACCCTGGTCTGACCACTCATTTTTTGCTTATTACTCAAACATTTATTGAAAGCTCACCATGGGTAGTGTACTTTTCTAGGTATTTGACATCCAGCTGTAAACAAGGCACGTGGGGCCATGAGCTTGAGGAGGGGGAGGACTGAAGAACAGACTCTTGTGGGTACTAAAGAAAGGCCTCCGGGGAGAGGAGCTAGATCTGAGCCTTGGATGGGAAGAAGCCTGTCATGTGAAGACAGGGAAGAAGAGATGCCAAAGGAACAGCAAGCTCAAGCTACCAAATGATAGCCACTGTGGCTAGAATTTAGTGAGACAAGATGAGATGGGAAGAGTGTGCTGGGGCAAGATCACGTTGGGTCTTAAGAGCTTGGTAAGAGAGTTTGGATTTTATTGTAAGAGCAACAAGTGATTGGAAAGCCTCAAACAGGGAAGACAAATGATCTGACTCACTGAAAATCTTCTTTGGCAGCTATGTGGAGCATGGATTATAGAGAAGCAGGACCTATCAGAAAGTCACTGCAGGAACTGGGTGGTAGTGGGCCGTGGAAGTGGCCCACAAATGCAGTCCTGAGTTCAGTTTTACTCATCATATTTAGAGACATAACACAGAACCGTTCCAAAGGAAGGTGATTAGAATGGGGATCCTGAAACCATGAGCAACGGCTGAAAGAACTGGGGATTTTTACCTTAGAGAAGAATAAACTTGGGGAGAGAAATACAATAGCCTTCCCAGTGAGTGAGAAATTTTGGGGATGCAAGTTTTAGCTTGACTGATGGAAGAACTGGCACTGCCTGACAATAGACCAAGATTCTTAAGGAAGTAAGAGTCTCATCAGGTCAAGTGTTTTAGGTAAAAAGTTGGAATGACCAACTACCCGGGGTGTGATAGAAATAATTCATGAATTAGTTGGTGAGACAGACTAGATGACTACCAGATGACTCCAAGCTTCTATGCATAAATAATAAGTTTAAGAGATAGTTCAATGACAGAAAGAGGGTGGGATTATAGAACAAAAAATTTTATGTCTAAGTGATTCTGAACTGGAGATTATCAGAATCACCTGGCGGTTTACTCTAACTGCACACGCTCTCCCCTCTCAGCTCCCACCCCAAGATTTGAATATGTTCTCCATGGTAAGTGTCTGGGTGGGTGGGGGTGGGAGGTCCATGATTCTCTCAGTTTAAAATCACTGCCGCAGATCCCTGCTGTAATTTACCTCCTTCCACCGACACGAATATGTTACTTCTAACTTGTTACGGTGGGAAGAGTTTGAGGATCAATGAATTGGACATTCAAGAACAATGAGACGCTGGGGAAAAAACAATGCTTTACACAAAACCACTATATGCCCGTGAAGCTATTGATTTGCTATGGTAGTACTGTCAGATGATCTCAACTCTTGTTCCCCAAGGGGAGAGGGGGACAAGATACTTCTCTAAGGTATCTGTCAACTCTCAATTTCTACGGCACTAAGAAAATAAGCCTAAAATGGAGTAAGAACATCATCAAATATTTTTCCACCTCAGGATTAAGAAAGATAACCCAAGGGCATCCATAATCTTATTCCACTCAAGCTATGGCTGACAACTCTGCCAACATTACTCTCCCCCAATTCCTGGTCAGGTAGAGTGGTTCCTAGGAAGATGAACTTCTCATTGGTGGAAAGGCAAAGAAATGATATTAAGAGGGTGTGGTCTACGGATGAGTGTGTAAATTTTGCTCCCAAGTCTAAGTATTACAAAAGACAGGGACTTAATTTCTTTTATCACTGTGTGCAAAATGGGATAAGCCAAAAAAGTGAAGAGGTCACTCCAATTAATTGTGTGCCCCTCCTTCAAACACATACATGGTAAACCTTCACAAACACAGAGAACACCAGTTTCTAACAAAAGAAGATCACAATAAAATTTACAACACTAAAATTCAAGCCAAATTTTTATATGATGTTTCAGGATAGTGACGGCTTTTTTGATGTATTGACTTGGGTAGGCTACAGCCCTCAGTTATTTAATCAAACTCAGAATTCAAAGGTTCCCCCCAGCAAATCCCTGACCCCTGCAGTCAGCCTTTTATAATCCCCTCTCCTTGAAGGAGGGGTGGGACTGTGAATATGACAGATTTCATTCCTATGATTATGTTGAGTAATATGGCAAAAGGGATTATGCTGATGTAATCAAGGTCGCCAAGCAGTTGACTTTAACAAAGGGTGACTGTCCTTGGGAGAGAGGGAGCTGACCTAATCAAGTGAATCCTTAGGAGAATCCAGGTTCTTCCTAACAAAAGAAATTCAACATGTGAGAGGGATTCAACAAGAGGAAGAGTCTTCTTTGCTGGCTTTAACTATGGAAGAGACTGTGCGGCAAGGAATGGGGGCAACCTCTAGGAGCTGAGAGAAGCCCTAGCAGACATCCAGCAGAGAAACAGGGACCTCAGTCCTACCATCACCAGGAATTGCATTCTGCCACAATCATGTGAGCTGGGAACAGGACCCTGAACTCCACATGAGAACACAGCCTGGCCGACGCCTTGATTTTAGCCTTCTAAGACTTTGAGTGGAGAATCCAGTCACACTGACCAGAACTGAGACCTACAAAACTGAGAGTGAATAAATGGGTGTTGGTTGGTTGTTTGTTTTTTTTCTGCTTTTATCTCCCCAAACCTCCCTGTACACAGTTGTATATCTTAGTTGCACGTCCTTCTAGCTGTGGGATGTGGGACGCCGCCTCAACGTGGCCTGACGAGCAGTACCATGTCCACGCCCAGGATCCGAACCCTGGGCCACCGCAGCGGAGCGTGCGAACTTAACCACTCGGCCATGGAACCGGCCCCTGGGTGTTGTTTTAAGCAGCTACATTTGTGGTTATTTGTTACACAGCACTGGAAAACTGATATAGGAATCTTGCAATCCTTCACGTCAACATTATGAACGTAATGTATATCATGCTGATAATGACAGAAAATAGCAATTCTGCTGAACTTGAACTGACCTTTTTAAACAAAATCCTAATAGGGAAATGTAAAATGGTAAGCTTCTAAGTTTTTGCATCATTAATAATATAAAGATAGATATTAATAACAAATTTTATAACTATTATTTACATTTGGTATTTGGTTGTTTACAAGGTGTTTTCATAGAAACCGTATAGTATGATGGCAAAAATACTGGGTTTTGAAGACAGACGGATCTAGGTTAAAATCCTGGCTATGATTCTGACCTTGAACAAGTACCCTAAATCTCACTTGCTCCTCATCTGTTAAATGGTAAGACCTGTGTCTATCTCCTAGCGTTCTCGAAAAGATCACAGGATACACGAACTTAATGTATCCGACATGTGCTCAAATAGACGTTAGGTTATTTTACTCTTCTTATTTGTACTGCCATCACTTCCTTGAAAGCAGGGTTCATGTCTCAGTCATCACTGAATCCACAATGCCCGGCATACAGTAGGCACTCAATAAATCTTTGTTTAAGTAAGAGCGATATTAACTTATTTACATCTCAAACAATCCTGTGATGGAGATGGCATCCCCAGTTTACAGAGAAAAAACTGAGGCCCAGATAGGTTGATTTTCTTACCCAAGGTTTCTTAAACTAGAAAATGGCGAAGCCCAGAGAAAGCTTTCTACATTCAAGTCCTGTGCTCCTTCCATGTACTGTGCTATCCACAGGCACCACGCTATCTCATAGACAATATTTCCACATATTCAGTCTGAGTGCTCCAAAAAAGGGCACAAAGAATGGCCACCATTACTCCCCTTTCTACTGAGTGCAATTTCTCTATTAAGCAATTTCTATTCCTCATTTATGTCTGCATTTGCAAAAAAGCACAACATAGTAGAAATGGTTTCTATTACCTAAATCCCCAAAGTCTACATGATGGGTAAGTATCATTATCACAATAAATTTGCATTCCACAAGAAGAGTCCTGCCCCAATTAACCTTTTTGTGCAAAGGAGGTTTTCCTTTTTTTGTTCAGTCAAAAAATGGATGCAAAATAGTGACAACACCAGATGCTGGCAAGGACATGAGGAAGCTAGATCACCCGTATGTTGCCGATGGGAGTGTAAAATGGAACCACCACTCTGGAAAACAGTTTGGCAGTTTCCTTAAAAACTAAGCATATACTTACATACAACCCAGTAATGGACCTTCTGGGCATTTATTCAGAGAAATGAAGACTATGTCCACATAAAAACCTGTATGTGGTTGTTCACGGCAGCTTCACTTGTAATAGCCAAAAACTGGAAACAACCAAAATGTCCAACAACAGGTGAACGCTTAAACAAGCTGTGAGATATCGATGCATGGACTACTACTCAGCCAAAAGAACAAAGGAGAGAACGAACTATTGATGCACACAACAACTTGGATGGAGGATTCCATTTATATATCAGGGTTGAAATGACAAAATTACAGATATGGAGGACGAATTAGTGCTTGCCAGGTTAGGGATAGTAGGGCTATGACCATAAAGGGGTTACAGAGGGGGAAGATATTTGTATTAATGGAATAGTTCTATATCCTGATTGCAGTGGTAGTTACAGAAATATACACGTGATAAAATGACAGAAATATACTCACACTGTACCACTGTAAACCTGCTGGCTTTGACATTTTACTATACTTCATAAGATGTAACCACGGGGGAAACTGGATGAAGAGTACATTGTACCTCTCTGTTCTATCTTTGCAACTTCCTGTGATCTATAATTATTCCAAAAAAATACGTGTGAAGCCTAATGTCTAGGACCTCTGGTAGAATCTTCTACGTTCTTTACAACAAAACAATTCCTTCTCATTTTAATGGCCCCAAAAGTAAGCACAGCTCATATTTTATAGGGTACCTTGAAAACAAAGAATGGTAAAACTACCGCCCATAAAATTAGAAACTCTGCCTTCATCTCTGGTACTGGTGTTCCTTTCCCAATCACCTTCATTCCGTCTTCTGGCTTCTCAAGTCTTGTATCTTGAGCTTACCAGTTTACCCTTCGGTGATCTCTACTACACTCCAAAATGACTGCTCCCCCAGGTCTTGTTTTTCTCTTCCCAGGAAACTGTACATTTTATCAGGAAAATTTCAACTGGATATTAGATCATCCAGTCCCAGTCAGTCACAGGGCATATGACTGAATGATCAGACCAGCGCTGAAAGGTATACATTAAAAAAAGCTCCTTAAGCCCAAATTAACATCAAATTAATAATAGTTACAACGGAAGAGAGATTTCTGAGCAGAAAAGCCTTCCAAACTCTGCTAGCCTTGTCTAAGCCATCTCCTGCCCCCTCCTCAGTGCGCTAAAATCCCTCTCACGACACTGCGGGCCAGCTTCAAGAACCAGATGTCTCATTTCATAAAGCAAACATCCCAGGAACACAACTAATGTTTGCAAAGCACTTTGGTTTACAAAGAACTTGTACATGAGGGATCTCATTTGATGCTCATTAGACTATAGCAAACATAAAAGCAGGGATCTATTTTCATGCCATTTTAGAGATGAGGCAACTTGGACTCAGTAAAGTAACTTCTCAAGATCATATAAGTAAATAGTTAAGTTGCAGAATAGGGAAAGAACGCAGATCTCCTGAGTCCTAATCCTGAGCAATGTCAAGATACTCCATCAAACTAAACACCCCATTCCCAATCTGGTAACAGACATCTTAAAGCAGTAAACACTAGAAGAGTAGAAGGCAAATAGTTGATCCAACTGAACTGTTCTAGTCTCATCTGAAGCAGAGATTCTCAAGGTATGGTCTAATCTTGAGATCAGTAATATGTCTAGTGATTCTAAACAGGGCTTTCAAAATAGAGAGTCAGAATGCACTTGTATGTGGTTGAAGACATCGACTGGCACAGCAAGGAAGAGAAAAGAAAACACACTGTCGACTTGAGCTAACTTTACTACTTTACACAACTCATCAACCCAAGTTTGTGAGGAAAGTGCAGAATCACGGTGCTATAGCCAAGGTGAATTCAAACAAATTAAATCAGATCCTTGGCTCTCCCACATTTTGGCCAAAGAAAAGAACAGTAAAGCAAGACTAAGCACAGGAAACCTCAAGGAATCATCCAGGATAAGTGATTTTTAACCTCCTGATTCTCCTTCTAATCCATTCTTTCCAGAGGGAGCATAGTTGGGATTTGTCAATCCTTGATCAAAGTGTAAGGTTAAAAAAAAAAAAGACAATAATTGGAAAGAAGCCAGAAAATTAATCACGTGAAAGAAAGTACTTTTGATGGCAGCAAAGAGAAGGGCAGAGTAGATGACACCAGGACCGCTCACCCCAGTAAAACAGTCCTCAGACCAAAAGTCTGAGAACTACACAGTATGCAAATGAGCAAACAGCAAAGGAGTTTCACTGTGAAAAGTAGAAGAGCAAGTAAGATAAAACTCATGATCTTAAAGCTGCTAAACATTACATCAACCTTTATTATTAATAGCCTGCTTTTTGATTCAAAGGAGTTCCTAGTCCCATTTTACCCCCTTTCTAATAGGATCAGGTTGCTGCAGGAAAAAGAAAAGAAAAGCTGTTATAGAAGTCTTACCGACACGATATTTTAGTTCTATGATGGTTTCGCCTTCTCTGCTTAATTCTGTTACTTCACAGGTGTAGTTTCCTACACAGGCATCACTCTTATCCATCTTCAGAGATGCAACGCCCTTTAGTAACTCTGAGGGTGTGATTTCTGTGCTCTTAAAGCCTTCGCTGGAAGGGGACATTTGATTTTGATTTTGTCCATCATAGATGAAAATGTCTTTTCCTTTAAATTTCCACTTTACAAACATATCACTAATGTTTGTCGCCTTCACATTAGTAACGAAGCATGGGATGATGACAGTTTTATTGCAAACGGTGTATTCTACAGACTTGATAACGTTAAATATTAGCTGAGCTGAACCTGGAAAAGAAAAATAAAGAAAATTCATTTTGTTGTAGAATTTTGTAAGATCATAGGTATGTTACAAACCCTTAAGATAAAGAATAATGCTTCAGTTGTTCACTCAAGAAAGCACTGCAGCTGTAGAGAAGATGGGCAAGATAAAAAAAAGGAAACAAATTATTTTAATATCACTATGCATAGCTGGTAGGCAACACTATAAATTTTCCTTATTACTTCTGAGTAATACAAAGTATACATTACCATGTGTCTTGGAAATAAATTCAGCAACCATGTTGGAACATGCAGGTGTAGTGTCTGACTTTGGAAGCTTTGAAGTAATCTTTACTGCCTACCGATATATGTAGAAAAATACTGCCCTTACCATGCGAAAATTTTGAGCAGAAAATCTAACCAAATATTATATTCAGTCTCAACTTCTATACACTTCCTCCAAATACAACTTGCAAAACTGATATGAAGTTTATCTCTATCCTTATGTTGCACTTCTCAAAAAAGTGGCAGACTCTACTGTACTTTAATATAAAAAGTAAATTGGATAAATCATATCACATTTTTCCACTAGTCTTAGAATGCTAAGGAGAAAAAATTCTCTGTGGCTATTTCCTCATTGCAAAATACAGACAGCAACAGACATTTGTATGCAAGTATTATAAAGGATTATACACAATTGAAAGGCATTTTCCCACCCCTATATTTCATTGAAACCACAAATAAAAATTTCCAAATGTATATTACAGGTACTCCTCCTTCTAGAAATCATAAGCCGCTCAAAATAAAGCTAAAAAGCTAGTTGAAACCAAGAGCAGATACTGCTAATGAGTGGGGTATATTCTGTCAACTCTTCTCAATAGAATAAACTACCAGTCGTTACCTTATAAGAGAGAGAAAGGGAAAGCAAAGGCAACGATTCCTCTTTCATCTGAAACACGCAAGAATGTGGAGAAACTGTAGTTGTCTTCCATATTCTTTTCTCTAAGTAGTTGGCTTTTCTCTCAAAAAGCCAATCATTAACAAATATAAATAAAATATCAACTTTAATAGTTCATCCTTAAGCTTTTTTCTTTCCATATAAACTGGGAATAAAAAGCAGGGGCATAGGATGTTATTATTCTAGGAACACTAGTATTCTTCCATAAATGCCCACTGAATTGAATGCTAGGATGCAGAGTGGAATATGAACTCAACAACGTTCAGAAAGTCTGAGTACAAATCCCATCTCTGTCACTTTTCAGTATGTGACCTTAAGCGAGTCACTTAACTTTTCTAAGCCTTGGTTTCCTTGCTGTAAGGAAGAGGTCAAAAACAAACAGTGGGCTACCTCACAGAATTGTGGTGAGCACCAAAGGAGAAAGTACATTGGCAAGGTCCCCTGTGCTATAAATATGGAGGATGATACTACAAAAACTAGGTAGTGTGGCATTTTCATGTAATGATCGGGACCTTCTCGGACTGGCAGGTCTATTGCTATATTTCCGGTAATTTTCAGTCTGAACCCACCTTGTGGGCATCCACAGCTTATGTCTTCCCAGTTCTCTACATTTCTAGCCACTCAAATATTAGAAAGCTCCAGGCATACCTGGATTTCCAACTGCATTCTTCAAAACTTGCACATCGTGAACTATTTCCCCCGAGAAAGAAGCACTGAGAAGAAGACTATAGTGTACAACAAGGAGAGAAGAAAGTGGCTGTGATGTTAGAATTAGAAAGGAAGGAAAGTGTCAGAAACTATGGTGAGTGATGATGAAATGGACAAAAAGATCACCAGGTGTCGTTTCAGTGGCATGCTGGGCATTGTCTGACAGATCCTTTGGGAATATCTGATTCTACAGGGCCTTGTGCCTTTCGCTGTGTTTGACTGGGCTCTTTCACAATTTTGTAAGTTGTAGAAAACTGATGATAATGCAAATGATTCGTGTCCATAGAGATACAAATAAGCTTTGTTCTGCAATTGATTTCCACCTAGTGGAAGAGAGGATTTCAAAAAATTACATTTTACTGCCCCAGGATATTGACCAATTTTGCATCTATTAGCAAATCCATTTCAGCATTCCTGGTTGCCTAGAAAGGTGTCTGTTCTTCCAATTTTCTTTTAAAACCAAGACGGTTTCACCATCTTCCTGGTTTGCTCATTAATTAATGTATGAAATAAAATCTTTGACACATGTTCATTTTATATTTGTTTGAGTCAAAATTGTATCTTCTAAAAATTATCCTTTAACAAAAGAAATATAAGTGAAGAGTTCAGTTATTTTCGCGAACTTTTCTAGAAGGCTCTAGGTAAGTAAGAAATGGTTGGCAAACACTACAATTTCATAACTTACGTTTAGAGAAGGAATTTTTTCTAAAGAATACAGAAAGCACTAATTGTACTGCAATAATTGTTGTAATAAAAAAATTTATAGCTGAAACAATTTAAGTAGAATAAATGCTGTCAATAAAATCCAAAGTAAAATTGACCTGGATAAACCATAACTTGAATAACCCTTGCACTAATAATTAATAAATAAGGGTAGTCCAAAAATGTCACTCCACCAGCTATTAACTACAACTTCATCCTCTATAAACATTTATTAAAGAACGATTTAGTAAAATTATCTGATTTGCATTTTCTCTCTTTTGCCTACTGCCTTCTGATGAAACAGCAAAGTGAAGGAAAGATTTAAAATATAGAGAGTAAATAAAGGAACACAGATAATTAACATGAATGAGGAAAGTATGAATAATCAAGATATGCCTATAGGAGTCTAAATCAGATAGAAACAGATAAATATAACCATCAGTGATTCCAGAGTTACAGATAAATTAACAAACAAAATGAGAAAATTATTTTATAACAAATACCAAAAATATTGGACCTTACAACCTCTGTGAATACGGACTACCAACCCAAACCACCTCATATCACAGTCCTGAAAACAGCTACTATGTTGCAAAGAAGGCTCAATGCATTATAGTCACAGAATACAAGTCCAGCTCAGAAATTTAAAAATGCAACAAGCATTTATTGAGAACTATCTAACTGAACCAGTGTGATAGGATGTGGGGATACAACGATGAAAAAAATGCAGGAATTATCTTTCAGAAGCTTTCAATTCTGTCTTGGGGGAACGTTATGTACTTTGTATAACCCAAGGTCATAAGCGCCATCCTTCCTGTGTGAGCAAAGTGCTACGGATGGGCAGGAGAGCAATCCATCTCACAGACTTCTAAGAAAGTCTGTGTTGCTACTACAGGGACAAAAGAAGATCGTCACAGTCCTCACCCATCTGGGCCTTGGATCTTTCATCTTTCTTACATGTTCCACGTAAAATTTCTCTCCTTTGTAACAATTCTTAAATCACTCTCCTTTTGCAAGACCAAACCCTGTACTCTCCAAAGGAGCCCTCTGTCTGTTTATTAATGCAAAGTGACTCCTTCAGATGAGAAGCCAGAAGCTTCCAATAGTCCCACCTATACATTTACCTGCAACCCCAACTCTCTACACCTCTTTTCCCCCCACAGCCTCCTCTTCAGAAACGAACCCCTTCACCTAAGAACTCGTTTCCATTTCTGCCTCCACAACCGTCCATGTCCTCAAGGCCTTTCTCTAGTCGATTACCAGCCTCCTACAGCCCTCTATCCCATTTACACGTTTTTAATTTTCTTTTACATTTTAAAAAAATGCTTGAATACTAGCCAACTTCTTAATCCCTCATACTCACCTCTCTCTTCCCTAGCATCCTAAAATAATAATCTAAATGCATTTCTTCACCTCCTATTCACCTCTTAAATCTCTGCCACCCGGCCTCCACCTCCCCACCTCTCCTTTTTTCACTACAACAGCTCTTGCCAAAGTCACCAGCAATCCCTTGTGAAAACTCATACGTGCACGGTTTGCTTTCTGTGTTGACTTCTCTACAGTCCTCGAGCCAGTGGGCAGCTCCTTTCTTGCTCTTGTCCCTTGGCCTCTGTGATATCTCTTGATTCTGAACTTCATCCTACTGCTTTGTCCACCCCATCTCAGCTCTCTTTCCTTTATTGAAATCTATTCCTTGACTCACAATAAAGATTAGTGTTCCTACGGCCTTCCTATCCAGCACTGCCCTTCCACCCAGGCTTCTCCCTACTCTGTGGTTTTAACTACCTACACACATTTTATTTAACCAGGCCCCACCTTTCTCCTTAACTGCAGACCTTGGAAAGCCACCTGTCTGCTGTGTATTTGCACTTGGATGTACCACTGTTACTTCAAAGTCAACAGATCCAAAATCTTATTTACCTACTCCCTACCCTCCTCCCAAAATCTCAGCTACCTAAAGTGTTCTCTATTATTTAACAGTCAACCAGAACTGGACCTAGGAATCATGCTGGATTCCCCCTTCTCCTCAGCCACGGAGAATTCTTGGTAGGCTTAACCTATTTAATAGTTCCTAAATCCAATGTCTGTTGTATGAATGAACTAGACATTCATCAATTCTCCCTTGAACTATAGCCATACCCTCCTAACCAGCTCCCTGCCTCCAACCTCAACGTTTCCCTGTCTCAGCCCCAGTGTATTTTCCACAGTTCCCAAAATAGCTGCTCTAAATGCAAATGTGCACTCTTTTGCCTAATATACTGTAACAACACCCTCTCCCCCTTTTAGGCTAAATTCTAAGTGCATCAGCATGGAACACAAACTAGGTCCTTCAAGATCCTGTCCAGCTCCGCCTCCTGTACTCCTTCATTTCCAAACTAAGCTCCAATCATATGACCTTGCTGCAATCCATGAATATGCACGTGCACTCTCATCTCCATGCCTTTGCATATGCTGCTCCCCTAGCCTAAAGAGACTCATACCCTTCACTGGGTGCAGAGGTAACAGCACACATTTTGGAGTCAGACTTTGGCTCGAGACAGCACTTCCTAGAGATACAACCTTAGACAAGTTACTCAACCTCTGAACATCAGTTTCCTCATCTATAAAATGTGAGTAGTGATAGTATAGACCTCATAGAGATTTTGTTAAGATTTAATAAGGTAAGACCATGAAGCTCTTAGTGCAGTGCCTTTCACACACATAGCAATGCTGAATACAGGGCAGCTATAGTTTGCTGACTTTGGCTCTTTCTGCTAAAGCACAGCTGAGATGCTCAATTCTGTACCCTTCTCTACCTCTCCTCAATGGTACTCACCTGCTCCTTATTGCTCCCATCACGCCCCCTTCCAGTGTTGTTGCTGTACTTCCTATTGAATCTTGTAATTACTATTTTACTTAACTGATCTCTCTCCATTAGGCTCAAAAGGTAGAAAAGCAAGGATAATATCTTCATTTGGTATCCTATGGACCTGACTCAGGGTCCACCAACCAGGACTCAATACATTCCTTATAAATGCAAAAAATTTAAAGTATGAATCCCAAGAAAGAAAAAGCTAAAAATCATATCGGAGAGGATTCACTCTTCTTCTATATTTCAAGAGAATCTTCCACTGCTTCTCATGTCCATAGACCAGCTAATGGAATCATGAAGCTACATAATTTAATGGAAACTCTCAATGATGTCAGTTGCAGGTCGGATGGAGGAGTTCCTTAAAAATTACAGGAATGTGTCTAAGAATGATCTTCCAAGAGAGTGATGTTTAAACTGGGTCTTGAAGAATGAGCAGGGATGTTATGGAAAGGAAGGGCTTTCTAGGTAAAGAAGAGAGAAGGCCAAAACATTACAGTGAAAAACAAAGAAGTAAAATCAACATAAGTCAGATGTGGAGGTAAGGGAGAAACATTAAAATTATCAGTTAAAGCAGTATGTGTAACCAGTTACATTGTGGATTAACTACAGAGAAAAGAGATTTAGGGGAGAATATTCCTTCAATATTTAATAGGCTGAGTATTAAAGTACATGTGATCCAATAAAATGGAGATATCCAGTAGATTCTAGGATATATGGATCTGGATTTAAGAAGAAAGATTGGAGCTACAAAGACTTGGGAATCGCCAAGAAGATAGCTGGTCGCTGAAATCATGAGCATAAACAAGATTGCTCAGAGAGTTCTTGCAAAGCACACACAGCAGGTACCAGAGAGTAAAATGTTGGGGAACACCAATATTTATGGATCAAACAGTTAAAGAGGAATAAACCAAAGAAGCCAGAAAAAGAAGTGAGAGAAGTAGGTGAGGCAGCAAAAAACACCACCGCAGACACCAAGGAAGGCTCTTAATATGGACAAAATAGATGGTAAGTGGAATGAGGACAAACAGCCTCTAGATTGAAAATTACATCATTAGCTTCTTTATCTGCAGCAACGTCAATAGACTAGTAGAATCAGCAGTCCCACAAGTGATGGTACTTGGGAAGTGAAAGGGAGAAAGAAGACTCAGTGATTCTCTTCAATAAATGCAGCAGTGTAAGAAAGCAGAGGGAGAAGGCAAGAATGGAAGGAGTGTGGAGGCAGGGACAAGGGCAAGGTTTTTTGGTTCTTCTTGTTTGTTTCTTTTTAATATGGGGTAAAACTTGAGCACATCTGCAGGCTAAGGTGAAGGAGCCAAATGAGAGGGAAAAAAATCCAAGATACAAGACTGAAGAATTAAGCTAACTGGGCAGATCTCCAAAATGGTGGAAGTGATCGAGCTGTAGACAAGTGGTCCTTTCCTTGGAAAGGTGAATAGTTATCCTTCTGAAACTAGGTGGAGGAGGAGCATGAGAGGAAGGTTGCTTCAGATATTATAGATAAGTTTAGTAATGGTAGGAGGCAAGTTGAGAGAATCCACACCACACATCACTATTTTTCGCAGTAGAGTAGGAAGTTAATTATCTGCTTGGAATGGATGTTCAGGAATGGGGAGAGAAGCCCCAGCAGTCACTAAGGGAAATGGAGTAAAGATACCTGCCAGAAGTGAATCCTACCAGTTTTTGCCATCTGATCTAGCCCCTCGTAGGAACCAGAGTTTCAAACTGAATCGGCTTGGAATTAGGGACAAAAACGAGTATTTAGTCAGATCTCTCCTCAATAGAGACCGGATACATTCTGAGGTACAGAGGGGTGTGTTCACAAGTTGCTTAGTTTGACTCAAAGTAATCCCCTCACTAGATTTAAAAGTGGCCTTATAAGAATGGAAGTAGTCCACCTAGAATTACAGGGGGCAGTTTAAAGTCAGTAACACCCAATTATGGCCTTACCAAGCACTTAAAATATATTAAGGACCACCGAGGGATAAAGACGAAAAATCCCTATTGTCTATAAACTACATCTTAAGTTATTAAGAAGCATACAGTCTGAAATTTGCATGTGCAAGGGGGTCTTGCAAAGTGCTTAGAGCATAGCTTTGGGTTCATACTGGCTTGAAACAGAAAAAGCAATTTTGACGGACCCTGCACTTGCCAGATCTCTTACCTTGCCTTTTGACCCTTAAGTGTGACATGTATTCAAATACACACACTTATTCTCCTAATCTAAATCTCAAACCCTGGGGTTGAGCAGATTCTGAGTCTTCCACAACTGCTCCATGGATATGGAATGAATTATTCAGAGAAGGGTGTAGCTTTTGATTCCTGTTTTAACTCCACCTAACCACAAAGAGGGGAAATCCAGGTCCTTGTTTTAGTCTGGGTATATCAGAATCAAATTTCCTGGGTGCTCTGACTACTACAATGAGTTTAGCAAAACTGAACCTATACTATTATTCTTGGGTTTTTGGGTTTTTTTTTTTTTTTACCATAGAAGAAATGCCTGCACCAGTACACAAAGTGAAAGTAGCTTTATGACAAACCAAGAGCACATTCTCTTAGGCTGAGACACAAGATAGAAAAACACAGAAATTTTTATCTTGTATAAAAAGCTATGAGAGCAAAAACCTAAAAGATGGGCAAAATTGTTACATGAAAATTATGTCACAAAAAAAGAACATTGATATGTTAAAAACAATGCCTATAGTAGCTATCGTTGAGTTAACAACAAGGAATGACAACTTAGTTTTAATAATACGAGTGATTATTTTGGATTTAGAATATTTATCAATTTGGGGAAAAACACCTATTTTTCATCTTTAGAACCTGGCCTTTCAAATCTCCATTAACAACTCAGTGGCAAAGATAAAACATCTGCCAAAATACAGATGACAGCATGAGCAAGTGTCCTAATGGCAGCATTTAGTGTAATGCTTTACCACGCCGTCTCTAGACTGCTGGGGCGGCCCCATAAATAAGTATTTCTAAACAGGCATTTACTTTCCTAAAATGGCAACTTGTGTTTAAAAGGGATATATTCTTTAGGAGAAAAGAAAACATTTTCGTCCAAGCAAGCCAAATTACTACTAGACTTAAGACAATAAAAATGTTTTTTAATTTACTCATGTTTACCCTTGATTTCAAAAACTCACTTTGAACAAAGAAAAATCATTCAACCACTGAAAAAGTTCATATCACTATCATTGAGTGAGGTTTTATTTCCAGTTAGTGAATACTACAGAAACTGCTGATGTGCTTTGAAACAATTATAATTGGACATAGAGGGGGAGGGAGGAAAGGAGCACAGTAATTCATTCCGCATCTTGTAAACCGATACACGGGGGATGGGGGTTGGGGGATGGGGGTTGCAGTTTCCCTGTAATTAGACGAAAGGCATTTTAGATAACTCCTTTTACCACAAAGGCCAACTGAAATGGTGGTAGCTTACAGGAAACTGGCTACCTTGATTATCAGCCGTTTGTAACTGAAACTGAAAGCAAAGTCTAACCGGTGCACACATACAAGTCCATGACTACCTTTCTCATTCTAGATCCCAAAATCAGTCTCCCAAATACCCTGGTTTACGACTATTTGTGTTCTGAGGCTATGAACATCTGTTTATACAGTCCTTCTAAAACTACACATTAAAAACACACAAAAAGTCCATTATATCTTATGACAAACTCACTTAATGTTTTATATTCAACACTCAGAACTCAAATGCATAATGCGTCTATTCTCTTTTTTTTTAGGTTATTATTAACCAAGTATAATAGAATACCATAAAGTCTGAATTCTATGACTCTGTAGGGACTTCAGCACATTAAAAATTGTATGTAAATGAGTGTTAATTATATGTAATCTTAACTATTACTAAAGGAGGCCTACCAGAATTCCTAGTCCCAAAAGTACCATTCCAGCAATTCTTTCTAATCTACTTGAAAACAGGACCCTTATTTTTAAAACAGTACATGATTTACACTTTTTTACTCTTCAAACTAGCTTTGACACTAACCATCCGAATAAGAGATATTTTACTACAAATTTATAATCTGGTTCAAAATGAAGGCTGTCTGATTATACAACAGATTTCTGAAAGCAGTATTATTTTAGCTATAATGATAGTAATGGCAACAAGCCATTAATGACGATGACAGGAAACACTACCTTATCAATAGCAACCCTTTAGATAATAGAAATATTGAAATTAACAGCTCCAACACCCCAGGATGTTTCAGAGAGCAGGGAAAGTGAGAAGCAGGGACTTAAGGGCATCTTGGAAAAAGCTTGAAGTCACAAGCCTCTAAGAAGGCACAGCGAGGCTAGCAACCAGTTTAAAATGTAAATAAATTTCACCTTCTAGAATTCAACGTAACAATCGCTTGCTACTGTTACTCAAACAATTCTGAATCTTACAAAAAGTTCACAAAAGGCTCCACAGATGTGAAGGGTGACAGGCACTGCAGAGCCACGGAAACTCCTATTCCTTCCTCAATTTTTACAGACGAAGCACACGTCTTAAAAAAGAGAAATGGATTCCAAAAGCTGGGGGGCCAACACGCCCTTGGCGTCAAAAGACGCTAAACGCTACTCTGACGCAAATCTGGACTAGAGGGTACTGTCTTTATACTTCAACAGAAATCCGGATTACTTTTAAAACGGTTCCCCCAAATAAAGTGGGAAAATGTGAACGTGAAATTTGGACTATATCAAAGTGGTTGATGGGGCGTGGGGGTAGCGAGAAAAAAAGTGGGTAAGAATAAGGAAGCTTATTTCTAGGTTTAGAAAAAAAAGATGGCCAGAAGATTCTTCTGATTAAATGCTGGGTTGGAAATGAAACTTACTTAATAGGGTCCTTTATGTCCCCTTAACTCCTCCGTTCATGTAGGAGGGCAAATAGGAGAAACCCCGTCTTGCAGACTTCGCCAAAATACGCACTTCCATCTCAAGAGGCCCGGCCCTCCCACTCTCCCTCCTTCATCGCCGACAGCGGTTAAGCACTGAGGAGGGAGAGGGGTGCGAAAAAGGAGGGATCCTAACAGCTGTCAGCCCCTCGCCTCCGATCGCGCCCTCTCTGTCTACACTGAATTGTTGCGGAAGGTGCACGGTTTGGAGTCTTCCTCGGGGTGTGCATCCGGAGGTGGACAGCGGGGGAAGGAGATGAGCCCCGCTCTCACGCAAGGGGACGAGGAAGAGGAGGGAAGGGGAGGAAAGGGGCGCCCGACTGCCCGCGGGGCCCTCCCGGGTCCGCGCCCCGCCACCCGCTCCAGGCGCCGCGGGGCCAGCGGGGCGCAGCCCACACGCCCGCGGGGGCGGGGAGCCCAGGGCGCAGAGCCGAGACCAGGGGCCACTCACCGCAGCACGCCGAGCCCAGCAGCAGCAGCAGCACCAGGGGCCACATCTCCGCGCCGCCGCGGGGTCGCCGTCGCCGCCGCCGCCGCCGCCGCCGCCGCCGCCGGTGTCTGGAGCAGCCGCCGCCGCCGCCGCCGCCGCCGCCGCCACAAGCAGCACCGGCCGCCGCGGCTGTCAACGACAGCGCCCGCCGCCCAGGCTGCCCGGCCGCGCGCACGCGCGCTCCCGCCACTCCGCGCCCCCTCCCCCGCGCTCGCGGGCCGCGCACGCGCACTCGCCTCGCCCCCGCCCGCCGGCGCGGCTGTGGACGCGGCGGGCTCGAGTCCCCCTCTCGCCCGTGGCGCGCGCCGGGCTCCCCGGTCACGCCCTCGGCCCCTCCCCCGCAGGCGGAGCGTCTGTTCCCACGCTCCCCCGGGACCTCCTGGCTCCGGCACCGCCCGGCCCACGGCCCCCTGCGCTCGCCCTCCCTGCTCTCCCGCCTCTGGAGCCCCGGGCGCCGCCCACCCGCCCGCCAGAGCCCAGACCGCGCTCCTCCCCGGCCCCCGGCCGGCGTCTGCGCCCCTCCCGGGTCGGCGAGGGCATCGCGGCCGGGCGCCCTCTGTCCCGGTCCGCAGGGACGCCCGCGCGCCGCTCGGGTCAATGGCCCATCTGCTCTGGTTTCCGCTGCGGTTCAGTCTCCCTCTCGCCTTGGGCTTCGGTGTTTTCATCCTTTGAACAGGGTTAAACAAACAAGTTCTACCTGTGGGGTAAACGCTGGCGGTGTGGTTAGGGCTGAAACCCCAGGGACGATCGGGCATGGTCGCAAACATTGGCGACACATCCAAGACATCCCTTCCAGGGGCCGCCCAGTGGCGTAGCAGTTAATTTCACGCTCTCGGCTTGGGTGGCCCGGGCTGGGGCTGGAGGGTTCGGATCCTGGGCACGGACTTACTCACACTCATGAAGCCATGCTGTGGCAGCATCCCGCATACAAAATAGAGGAAGATTGGCACAGATGTTAGCTCAAGGCCAATCTTCCTGACCCAAAAGAAAAAAAAAAAAAATCCCTTCCAGCAGTGAACATCATTGAGCCCCGAGTGAGCCCTCTGTGCCCTGTTTGGCTTTAACATGCTTGAAAAATGGGTTCAAAAGGTGGCCCTGAGCCCCGGCATGGACAAGGCATTTGAATATCTCACTGAATCACAGAGGCCAGCCACATCACTCATCCGGAAGCAAAAGCCCTTTTAAAACTACCTTTAACATTTATCCTAAATGATGAACTCTCGTCAAAAAGCCAGGATCTGGCGGGTGCTCTAATGGGGTGCATATTCTGTCCGCTCCTGTGGTGGGTTTTCTCTTACCTGCTGGAAAAGAAAGCAATTCCCCATCACAATGTTCTGTTTTTTCAAATCCTCCACCCATGGCGTCTCTTCCATTGTACCCCATACCCTTAGTAATAAGATCCAGGAAACAAAATTTCCACTCTGTAGCAGTGTATTATATACTATGTAACTTTTTCCTATAGTTTTTTTGTGTAAACCTCTTGCGCACAATATTATCAATTCTTTGAAATTAGAGAGTGTTTTCAGTATTCCTGCCTTCAAGACTTCCTGTTGAACTGGGCAAACAGAAGGGGTTTAATAAATGTGTTGGTGTGACTTGAGGCAGGGATTGTTCCAGTGAAATTTGATTGTTTTTAATGATTAAAAAACCCCACCAAACAATTGCCTGGCAGATCTCTCTCTCAAACAATGGTTAATAATTGTGGTGGTAATGATTTGAATGGCAGCCTTGACACCCTGAGGCTACCAAAGGGACTCATGGATCCTTCTCTAACTGCTGCTTACACGGATACAAAAGAATCATCCACCAGACTTTGAGCATTCGGGACATTGTGTATCACAGAGCAGCTGGTTGGCTAAATAAGGCTGTCAGCTGTCCCTGAGACCAACCAACCCCCCTAAAGCTGAAGAGTGCCTGGGAAGGACTGTCCCCAACCTTCAGAGGTAGAGATCGATGGATGCTCTGTTTTATACTGGGAGCTGCTGAGCGTATGTGTTTAAAGTAGCTTTGTGCAGAAAATGGAATAGGCCTAAGTCAGGTGAATGAGCCGTCACTTGGGCGACCACCTCTGCTCTTGGGAATCTAGCTGGGGTATGTTTTCATGGTGAGGCAGAGGATGTCTGTTCCAGGAGAGAGAATCCAAAGCAAGCTGCCTGGGTTCCAGTGCCTTCTCTCTGAAATAAGCTTGTGTGCCTCTCTCCAGTATCCAACCAGTATCTTACATTTGTGTTCCCCTTTTAATGTTTCCACGCATTTCTATTTGTATTTTGAGCTCATCTTATCTTTACGTACAGGGTTTCTTGGGTGGAAGGTGAGGGAGTAATGGATATTAAAATCTTTTGAACAGAGGTAGTGCACATAGGATATCTTACCGAAGTTCATCTTCATAGCCGCGGTGGAACGAACGGTATCATGTTTCCGTTTTAGTGATGAGAAAACAAGGGAGAGAGGGGGAGAGAGGACCTTGCCCACGGTTATGTGTGATATTTCTCTCTCCCTGTCCCTCTCGTTTATGTCTCTCTCTCTGGGCCTCATTTCCTGACTCTTTTCACTCTTTAACATCAAAGATGTTATAGTTTCCCCTTACAGATGAATAAACTTACAACTCCAAACCTTTGCTATTGTCGGGACCCCTTATACACCAGGAAGGTGAGACTTGCTCCCAAGCTCAGGGAGGGGTTATGGTTGGACTGAAGTTTACCTGGCTCCAAGGCTAGTGAAAACATTCACAAGCGTTCTTTCTCAGATCAGGACCAAAGCCCTTTTCTTTCACTTCCTATCTTAACAATACGTCTACTTTTATTGTCCTCTCCAAACTGTATCTATCCTACCACTTAGTCCATATTGATATAATACAACCTAAAAATTTACATTGATACACTTGTATCCTTATTGTAATTTTTTATTCACCGGACACTTTTTGCCCCATATAGGAGCATGAAGTGCGATGGTCTGTCACCTGGTGGTGCTGAGCGTCGGCTCAGAGCTGTACCCGCCGAACTATACATGGTCCATGCTTTGTGCAGGGCCACACGTACCTTTCTGCATCAGCAGACCTCTGTGAAAGGACCCCACAGTAGCCCAAAGCCCAAGAAAACCCCAGTAAAAGTTAAATGCCCCTTCTCTGTGTTTTAGTCATGTTTGGTGACTATCAGTTATCGTATTATACTGAAATTATCTGTTTCTGTGGCTATCTTCCTGTGTAATAATGACTCCTTCCTAGACTGTAAACTCAATGAGGGGAGAGACCATATGAGTCAAGTTCACTGCTAGCCCCATTGCCTGGCACTTCGTAGGTAATCAACAAATAGTTGCTAACAGGACGAACGAATGATTAAACCTCCCAAGGCCAGGAACTGTGTCTTCCTTGAGTGTCCGGCGAAGTTCCCAGCATAAAGGGGTATTCAGTAAACATCTGTAACCTGAACTGTTCAACTAACCCTGAAGCTTATGCGACATATCAGAGGTCTGTGAACCGAACTATTGAACTCACCCTGAAGCTTGTCAGGCATCTCAGAGGTTCTTTGAGTCAATAATTCCAATTTTTGGCTTATTAATGAAGCTGGTTGCAGTACATGAGTATTCTGTCTCTTCATGGTGTCTCTGAATATGTGTTTTGTAATGAAGAGTCTCGTATTTTTAACACTTCTGGCCAAGGTGGTCCTGGATAACTTCTGTGCCGTGGGCAGGCACTTTACACTAGCCATGCTGGGCTTTCCAGTGCTGGGTCTACTCTCGTTTCAGGTTTCTCTGCTTCAGTCATGCTGTTTGTTCCCTCTGCTTCATATATTCTTCCCCATGTTTTCTCCTCTCTTCAATCCAAAGAATTCCAACTCACCCTTCAAGGCCAACATCAAATTTTACCTCCTCCAGGAAGCCTTTCTCAATCCTGCCTTTCCTCTTTCCTATAACTCTCCACCACCTTGCTGGTCTGATTACCTCTTCCATTATACTTTGTGTGGCTATTAAAATGTGTTAATATAAAAAAAAGTTTAGAATTTAAAAGAATGTGTTAATATATATTTCTTTCTACGTATCTCTCTCCTCTTCTATCATGCCAGCTAAGAGAAAATAAAAATTTTCCTGGGCATATTTGTCTCTCCAGGGTCTGGCACACTGCCTGCTAGAGACCTAAGGGCCCTGTGTGTGCTGAATCAATCAAGAGAAAACAGTGTGGTAAGTAGTACACAGAAACACTTTAGCCTGGGTTTGAGTTACTCCTTCAGCCACGTACTACCAATTAACCTTGGGCAAGTTCCTTAAACTTTCTGAGCCCTCATTCCTCGTTTGTAAAGCTGGATGATAAAAATAATCAAAATTAACTCTTCAAATTGGCTGGGGGAATTTAATGTTGACGCTTTTGCAGTTACATAGAGCAGGGCCTGGTGCACAGTAAGCACACAGTCAATATTAGCTCTTATTATTACAACCGTCTTACAGTGAGATGGATCTCCTAGAAGGGCAGTGACAATTATTATCAAAAGGATCACCAGTGGCCGGTCTGGAGCCTTGAAGAAGCACCATGAGTTGGGGAAGTGGCTACATTTTTGATTCAAGCTAGAGGCACATGTCTGTGCTCAGTGGGCAGCCCTTAATCCTCGCTCTTCTGCACACTTTGCTGGTGATTGAATATGGAGGGGCCCACATCGCTGACTCCTGGCTCAGGGCGCAGTGCCCTAGGTTTACCCAGTTATTTCAGGTTAACCCAGTTATTAAAGCAGAGGAGCCCCAGTCATCAAATAAAGCGTTGTAGCAATGAGGGTCTGTGCGCTCTGGGCAAGGACTGGGTTTGCGTGGTTAGGTGGCTGCAAGATGTTGACGTGTAGCTGGAGGGATGTGTTTGGCTTAGGGAGACAGGAGGAAGGCTCCAGCAGCAGGTAATGATCTTCCTAGCTTGCACTTCAGCTAAGGGCAAATATTAGAAACAGAAAGGGCCTCATGGTAGGAGGGCAGTAAGTCGGAGGGTTTGGGTAAGGTATATCCTACCAGAGAGATGACAGTCTGATCTGGCGTGAATTTCCTCCTGGGTGTCAGCTGTGCACAGGATTGTTTCACCTAATCAGGGAGAAGCACAGCCTTTCCTCTTCCTCCTCCTCCTGGTGCTGGAGGCTACTCAGGTTGGGGGACCCATGCTCAAGACAGCTGGAAAGCATTCGAGAAAGCCAGCTTCGGGGTTAGGTTGTAAAACCACAGCAGGTGAATTTCTTTGAGAGTACTTGATGTTTGGGGTCCTGGGAAGGCCCCTTCCTATCTTGCCTGACTCTCCTCTTTGAGCACGTAACATGCATGTAGTGGCTGCGTGCTATGCACCAAGACTTCTCCCTGCTAGTGTATTCATTTTCTACTGCTGCCAGAACAAACTCCCATGGGCTTAAGGGCTTCAGACAACACTCATTGATTCTCTCACAGTTCTCTAGGTCAGAAGTCCAATGGGCTCAGCTGATTCCTCTGCTTCTGTTCCCAGAAGGCTGAAATCAAGGCATTGGCTGGGCTTCTTTCCCTTCTGGGCTTAGGGGAGAATCCATTTCCGGGTACATGCAGGTGGTTGGCAGAATTCAGTGTCTGTAGCACTGAGGTCCTGTTTCCTTGCTGGCTGCTGTCTGGGGGGCTCCCTAGCATCTAGAGGCCTCTTTTGGGTCGTGAGGTGTAGCTGCATGTAGTCTCCGACCATATCTCTCTGCCTCCCTTTCTTCTGCCGCATTGCGATGACTGCCTCTTCTGCCTTCTCCTTCTACTTTTCAGTGCCCAAGTGATTAGATTGGGCCCACTTGGGTAATCCAGGATAATCTCCCTATTTTAAGGTCTGTAACCTTAATCACGTCCACAAAATCTCTTTTGCCATGGAAAGTAACATATTCACAGATTCTGAGGAATTAGGGCTTGGAAATTTGGGGGAGGCATTATCCTGCCTGCCCTAGTGAGAGTCTTTTCATATTTATCTCCCATGATCCTCATCACAGCCCAATAATTCAGGAAGCATTGCCATACCCATTGTGCATATGAAGAAACTAAGGTTCAGAGAAGTTTACATCGCAGCTAATCAATGGTGGAGCCGGGGTTTGAGTCTTGCTTCAGAGCTCACGCTCCTTCCTCTGCCAGAGAGAGGAAACAGTGGAAGCAAAGCAATGGTACAGTCTGTCACTCTCACTGCAATTCCCACTATGGTTTCGCAAAGGCTGCTTCTCCACATAGTGATGTGGTCACCACTGCATCCACCAAACTTCCAGTTGTCCTCCTAGGTACGTGATATGTGTATCCACTGAGTCTAGGCAGAAAACAGATGGCAGGCTCAAAGGAAGTTATTCAGAAGAGTTTAATAAATGGACTGTTTATAAGGGTAAGGGCGGGGTTAAGGGAAATCAACAAGGAGTGGCGAAGCACTGTTAACTAGCAATAGCTGTCGCCCCTAGGTCCCTAGGTCTGGAGGTGCAAGGGGGAGAAATGGTTGCCAGAACCCTGAAAGAAAAGAGAATCTGAGGGAGGGGCTGCCTGGCAGGAGGCATGACCTTTGGTGGAGGAATGCAGCCACCACCAGCCTGGCAGAGAGGAAGATGGCAAAGTAAACACTCTGACTTCGCTCTCCTCGACCCTCTGAACTCCTGCTACGGGCAGATCTCAACCAGAAGCCAGAGGGAAGGGAGTCTGTTTATGCAGATCTTGAAGTTTAGCTTTCCAGGTCGGAGGATGGAAGGGTGGAGAATTGATCTGAGGGAGACTGTCCAGCATGGCAGGCCTGTGCCTCCCCATCACCTTGAAATTGGGTATGAATATGTGCCTCACTTTGCCCAGTGTGTTCAGTTTCTAGGACCACCCTAACAAATGACCATAAACAAACAGGCTTAAGACAAGAGAATTGTATTCTTTCATAGTTCTGGAGCCTAGAAGTCTGAATCAAGGTGTCAACAGGGCCACGCTCCCTCTGAAGCCTCTAGAGAAGAATCCTTCCTTTCCTCTTCCAGCTTCTGGTGGATCCTGGCAATCCCTGGAGTTCCTTAGCTTGAGCTGCAACACTGCAGTCTCTGCCTCCATCTTCACATGGCCTTCTTCTCTGTCTCCCTGCCCTTTCTTCTTAGAAGGACAGCAGTCATTGGATTTAGGGCCCACTCTAAATCCAGTATGGTATCATCTCCAGATCCTTAATTAAATACATCTGCAAAGACCCTATTTCCAAATAAGATCACATTCTGAGGTTCCAGGAATGGACATGAATTTTGGGGGGACACTAATCAACCCACTATAGCCAGTAAAGTATGTCACTTCTGGGCAAAAGCATCAAGACCCAGAATGCAATTCACCACTTTCTCTTTCCCTCCACCATGGCAATTAGCAATGCTCCAGACAGTGGCTGCTCCCTCAGCCTTGGGTCTTGGAGTGAGGACGAGGCAAAGCAGAACCCCAGCTGACCTACAGAGGAAACACAACAAGAACAGAAATAAATGTGTCATCTCTCCTGAGGGGCACTATCAACTGTGTTTAATGACCACAGTTCAGCGGTTCAGAGAGATTCCCAGCAGCTAGGGCAGCTCCCCACATCCTTCCTCACATACACACATACCCTTGCATGCCGGCGTTAACCAAAACCACTTCGCAAGTTTGCTGTTCTCTTAGTCCCAACTCCATTGGCAGCATTTCACTGCCCTGTACTTCCTCTTTGGGGCTAAGGTGTAGAAAGAAACAGATTCTAAAGACAACCTTTTGTGTTCTTAGAGGGGCAAGTTTTCCAGAGGAAAAAGAAAAAAGAATGAAGCCTAGAGCAATGGATGTTCTTTGAAATTAGCTGCAGAGAAGCTGTCTGCATTTTAGGCAGACAGTCTCGTCTCCAGTTCAGGAGAGTTCCCCACCTTCAGCCGCCAGGTTCTCTGCCTAAACCAGAGCTTTCTAGGTGTGCTCCTCCCTGCACCACCATGGCCACTTGTGCAAAATGACTCGAGACACTCTGCCTTATGAATTTTGTTTATCGATGCTACATGAGTTCTCTGGGTCCATCGGCCAATCTACTTTCCTCTAATACTAGTCTAGTTGCTATGGGTGTGGGCTGGCAGACTCCGGCTATCATCAGATGGGCTTTAAAAGTGAAGTGGGTAAACTAAGATCAACCAGCCAGACAGGACAGATGCACATATTTGAAATCATGAGGAAGGTTGCCTTCTTCTGTGTCCCTTTCACTTGCACATATTTGTCTGTCTTGAATGGCAGCCTGGACTTGAAGACTCGCCTGTGCCAACTGCTGCTGCTGCAGCCGCAGCTTCTGCTCTCTCTTCCCCAACCACAGGCCCCGGGAACCACAACGGCAGGAGGAAAGGAAAAGTTACAGAAACACTGTGCTTAGAGAGGTAGTTCTCAAAGTGTGGTCCCTGGATCAGCAGCATCAGCAGCATCTGGGCACTTGTTAGAAATGCATGTCCTTGACCTCACCCCAGACCTAGTAAACCAAAAAGCTGGAGTGGGCCCTGGCAATCTGTCATAGGAAGTCTTCCAGGTGACTCCTCCAGGTGATGCACCCCAAAGTTTGAGAGCCACTGGCTTAGGGTTTGATCTCAGAAGTCAAGTGGCCTGCCTAGGAAGTGATTCATCTTGGTAAAAATATCATCAGCTCCTCTACCCCCTTTGATCTGGTGGGAAAGACCCACCTATGGTTCGGTGGAGAAATCCTGGAAAGCTCAGTTGTCTCCTGGCCCACTGGGCGTTTTGTGTGAGAAACAGGTCGTAAACTCTTGTTGAGCTGTGGTGATGTTAGCGCCTATAAATATAGGTTCCTTACCCGGCACACAAGAGGGGCCAAATATAAACTGAAACGCCAGGCTTATGGCAAGGAAAGGGTTTTTATTTCAGGTGACGTCAGCCGGGAGACGAGAGTGAGCCCTCAAATTTGTCTTGTTTCACCTCATCTCCCCGAAAGATGGGAGGCCAGGGGCTTTAAAGGTTTGTGACGGATGTGGCTGCTTGTAGAGAGGCGTGGGGAGTCAGTGGCCTTGCTGGTCAGAGCTTTCCCATCAGCCTCCATTTGGCCTTGAGACATTGTTTGCAGGGAGGAGGAAAAGATAATAAGGAACCCAGGTGGGTGGCCTTGGCCATTTGCCTCTGGAGCCAGGGAGCTGGAGAGTAAGCAGGGAAAGAGTGCTTTGGTCTTAACCCCACATATGCTGGGTTTAATGTAGGGGAAGTGATATCAGGGCTTGCATCAGTGGCACGCAGGAGGTAGAATCATGTCAGCTACAAGAGAAGCCTCTTGTGTGGAATTTCTCTGACATCTCATGATGAAGGAGCTCATCTCCTACGTCCATTCTGATAGAAACCAATGTGTACATCCAGGTGACTTGAGGCTCTCCTTAGTTCTATATTTAATGAACTCAGAAGTAGTTTAAGAAACTGGTTTCATTGTTGCTTACAAACTGCCTTCCTTCTGTGTCCATCAAGGTGCTTAGTACCTGAAATCTGTGCTAATCTCTTGTGAGTTTCCACTCACAAGATGCTATTTTGATAAAATGTAGAAATCTTCCATAGAGCTACACAATTGTATCTCTTTGTTTAGATTTGTTTAGGGAATGAAGCAAATGAAACTGGGATTCCCTGGAGCAATGACAGATCAATACCCATTTCACCAGTTGACAAATTCAGAGGCATCTACGTGGCAGTACGTGGAGCAGGGGAGAAATGAGTCATACTCTCTCATAACACAAAAGAAAAGGATTTGTTCATTTCAACAGCCACGTGGGCTAGACCACCTGGAGCTGGTCCTGGGAAACCAGGATAAAGAGCTCTTTGTCCTTTGACCTGCTCTGTCCTCCAAAAGAAAGTGGCCTTGTCCCTGGGGTATGCACAAGCACCTCTTCTGGAGCTGTAAGAAGGGCTCCAGAGGACAAATCTCTCAGGTTTGTCTGACTGTGGTACTAATGGATGTTAGTATTCATGGATATTACCACAGAAATGTAATACTAATGGCTGTTTTCCTCGCTATATTCCTCTTCTTCAGCTGTTCCAATGATTCTCTTAATTTTGTCTGGTAGTACTGGATTGCCTGAGACAGACTACCGGTTTCCTTGCACAGCACACAATCTCGTGAACCAGGAAATTTTTTTGTCCTTTTTTGGTGAAAAGGTTGCACTTCTCCATCTTTTCCTCCTCTCTGCTCTCAGAACCCTCACTGCATTTTGGAACATGGTAAGTATGGCCCCAGTAGGCCATGGAACATGCTTGTGATTTGTCCTCCAATAGTGGCCCCCGTTTCCCTGTCTCACCTCGTCGGGGCCTGAGTCTCATGCCTATCCAGCTTCCTTTTCCTCCCCAAGAAGCGGCTTTGTGCCAGCGGGAGTGTAAGCTAGATGGAAAGCTATCAAAGCGCTCAGGGAAGGAATCGATAGTAATATATGTAACTGTGTAGATACATCACAAGTGACAGGCTCATTTCCATGCAAGTTAAGACGTTCTCAGTGCCTCTAATTGACACCCTGTGTATCTGTGTGCCCGCATGCTCCGATGAGGACGCACATGCTGGACTCACCCTGCAGAGCCAAAGTGGACAGCAGCTGTGATTTGATTTTGCTGCAGAGACTTTCTGTGGCTGCCCCAGCCAGCCCAGGCCCTGGCCTGCTGGGAATTCCCACATCACTGGCCTCTTTGGATTCAGGCAGACACTGAAAGTTGTTTAAATGCAAATTATTTTCTAGGAGCGAGAAACATTATTATTCATTAATATTTGGGCTTTAATGAGTTTATCAGCTTCGAATAGAATGGGCCAGAGTCTTTTAGTCATAGAAGCCAGAGAGATATGTTTTAATAATGATAGGTGGAAAAGAAAGAATGAGATCTGAAATACACCACATGAGGACACTGGTCGCATGGTAGGAAATCAGATGGAAAAAGGGAGGTGAGAAAGGGAAGAATACAGCGCTCCCCAAGTCCACGGTCATTGCTGCCTGGAGCGCCCTAGTAATGCTGTCCTGTGCAGGAGTGTCTGTAGAAACACTTGCTGATAACACTGATGCTTTTCACCTTTGCTGTAGCATCACCACTTCCAAGGACTTATTTATCTATTTATTCAAAAACAGTTATTGAACACCCAGTACATGCCTAGGCACCGTGAGTGTATCAAGAAAAGAAACCAGGCAGAACCCTGCCCACATGGAGCTTGCACGCAGTGGGGAGCGGGGAAGAGACACCAGCAGCAGTAAAAGAAGGAAATGTTAAGTGGTGCTAGATGCTATGGAGAAAAAGAAAGCAATGAGAAAGGATGGGGAGGGAGTGCTGTTTTAAATCAGGTGGTCAGAGAAGGCTCGCTAGAAGGTGACATTGGAGTCGAAAGGGAGTGAAGCAAGTCAGGTAGCTGTCAATGTGGAGATCGTTTCCCGCAGAGGGGACAGTCAAGGCAAGGTCAAGCATCAGGAGCATGCCTGGCCGGTGTGAGGAAGAGCAGGGCGTGTGGGACGGAGGGGGAGCTCGGGCGAGTGGATGGTGTGGCCCCATGAGAGTGAGCAGGGAAGAATCAATCAGTCGTATGGGGAACAGTCGGAAGATCAGGGGGGTACAGTTCACAAAGGTTTTGAGCAGGGCAGTGACATTATCCAGCTTTCAATTTAACACGCTATTTGCAAGGGTCAGCCAGGGATGGTAGATATTTTCCGCAGGCCATGAGGTCTCTGATGCAATTCCTTCACGCTGCAGTCGTAGCACAAGGTAAACTAATGAGTATGACTGTGTTCCAGTCAAACTTTATTTACCAACCCCGGTGGCAGGCCAGATTTGGCCCATGCTGGTCCTTGGGCTGTTCCAATAATCCAGAGGAGGGATGAGGGTGGATTGGACCAGGGTTACGGCAATGGAGGTGGCGAGAAGGGGTCAGATGCTGGCTGTATTTTGAAGGTAGAGCTTACAGGATTTGCTGTCAGACCAGATATGGGGTGTGAGAGAAATCACGGAAACCAAGGAAGGAAACCAAGGATGACTCCAAGGTTTTCGGCCTGAGGAACTGGAGAAATGGAGTCACGACTGGGGATATGGGGAAAACCAAGAGGGGAGACTTGGTGGGGGCGTGGGGGGCTATCAGGAGTCAGTTTGGGACGTGAACATTGAAGATGCCTTCAAGATAAAGGAATTGGATTAGATGATCCCTAATTCTCCTTCTGGCACTAACATTCTAGGATTCCACAGTTGTGAGAGAATAAACATCTACCCCAGTGGCTCCTGCTGTGATCGGGTTCTTCAGGGAGACCTTCCACACTGCGCTACTCCATCTTTCCCAAATGCAATTGGTGATTATGCTGGCTAGAGATCAGTTGCTGGAAGGAAGAAACACTGAAAGGAAGGCAACTGCCAGCCAAAACTAGCAGGGGCGCTTGGAAGAGTGGCGAATACAGTGTATGTGCCCGAGGAAGCTTTGAGGGCTGGAGGCAAATTCCTGTGTATCTTAGTTTCCTGGAGGTTATTCATAATGGAGGGTTGTCAGCCGACCAGGCTAAGAATGTTCAACTCGTTTTCAGAGAAAAAGCAAAGCATCTTCTTCAACTTCACCTCTGCTCGCTCTCAGAATGGCCACGTTTCAGGCCCGCTCAGCCTCTGCATAGACACCCTGGAGCTGGTTTCCGATCCCAGTCGTCCCTGGAGACTCACAGGACACAGACATGGTCTTTGTCATTAGTTTCTCCAGGCAATTTCCTCCCCCTTCTCTCTCCTCTCTCCTCCCTCAGAGAGATGTCTTCTGTCTGCCCAGATTCTTTCCACCTAAGAAGTGGCTCTGTGCCAGGGGGGTTGTTTGCTCTGTGGTGAGCCGGCAAACCACTTTGAGCGTGAACTGGTAGTCATATATTTAAAATATGAGTATTTATCAGAAGCAGCAGATGGAGGCAGCAGAGTGGAGCTCCCACAACCGAGGGCAGGGAGTGTTTCATCCAAGTGGAAAGTGCGCACCATCTAGACTCAGCTGGCACCAGCTCAGGAAACCGGTGGAGAGAAGGAGAAAAACAAAAGAAGCCCACATTTGTGTGGGGTTCGGGGGGTCACAGTGTTCCCTGACCACGAGTCCTCAGTGCCTCAAAGACTGCATTCACTCCAGGATGGGAAGGGAAACACTTCTCAGTTGCTTTCCGTAACATTTTTGATTTCCCCAAAGCTTAGCAATTGTACTAAAAATTCTGAAGCTTGGAACAAATGGAAATATAGACCATTTCAGTTACATATGAATGCATTAATTCACTCGACAAACATTTGTTACATGCCTCAGACATGCCAGGAATACTCTGGGACAGAGAAGAATCAGGGAGATACATATGTTGTAATTCTTAAATATTAGAAGTGTCAAAAGAATTTGTTTTAATTTTTTACCACCATCCCCTCAACCCACCCCTAAAAGTACAAATATCTTCAAGACCTATTCTAGTTACTATTTGAACTTAAAGAGTACATTTTTTTAGTAGCCAATTTCCTCAGGGAACAAGTACCAAATTCAATACATTAGTGGGGGAAAAAATGATATTAATTTCAAATTGCCTGTTTGAGAAGAACACTGTGATGGAGCCATCCAATCTGGAAAGACCAGTTTTACCGGAAGATCTGAGGTCTGTAGAAGGGCCTCGAGTCACCCAACAGAGCGTCAACAGGTATCCCCATAACAATAAACCTTTGAGGAAATGCCTGTCTTCAAGTGGTTTGGTTTTTTTTGAGAGAGACTTTGAAAAGTGTCATCAGTGAATAAATCATGTATTTCTTCATTCTGCCTTTATATGAGAGTCCCAAAATGTGAACCTTACACTATTATATCTGGAGGACATGGATCCCAAATCCCCTGGCCAGAGTTAGTCACTCCCTCCCTTGGTGCCACCAGGGAGGCAGAACGTCACATGTAAATATGCCACGTCATGTGCTTTTAGCTCTTTCTCACGACACATTGTGAATTCCTCAAAGGAATGTGCACCTCGGCGCCTGACACGCAATTGGCACTGAATATGTCGAATGAAAGAATAAAGACTATACAGAAATACTTGCAGCTATAAATAAGAAAAAAGAAAGATTGCAAATGTTGTCCATCTTTATCATTTATCTTCAGCGTAAAGTAGACACATTAGAAAACATTCGGTCGTTATGGATGGCAGTATCTATACTACCCATGCTCTCAGAGTTGTTCTTTTTACTTTGTTTTTTAAGTTATTTATTCAGCAAGCTGTGTGGAGCATTTACCCAGTTTCGGATTGTGGGAACCCCTGGGGGTATGAAGGTGTTTAAGAGGCATTCCTGCCCTACACACCTGCCCTCCTGCACTACAAGGGGCGGGGCCAGCACCACGTTCAGGGAGCTAAGAGAGCACCATGAAGCAAAGAGCCAGGGAAGCTGCAGGATGGAGAGCGTGGCTGTCAACTGAGGCTTGGAGGTGGCCTTTGAGTGCATCCGGCAGACTGACAGTTCTCTGCAGGAGAGGTACTGCCCCCTTAGGAAGTTTGGGAATCTTAGGGGGTGTTACTGGTGGTCCCTGATGGGAGGCCGTCCCCAGCATGTGGTGGACGGAGGCCAGAGATGCTAGGTGTCCTGTGTGCATGGGTTAGTCCTCTATGACGAGGAGTCATCCCACATCCAACATGACCTTTGAGTGTCCCTGCAGACATTCATGCAGGTGACAATCTGATTATAATGATCTGAGCCTAAAACCTAACTCCTGTCACACATAAACACAAAGTAGGCTTGGCACAGTTTTAATAAAAACTGCATTTTCCAGGAATATGACTCCCTTGTGAGTTGAAGAAAGACTGTGTTTTGCTTTCATTGGAACTTTGCCACGGGTTGTTCACCGTCCTCAAAAGTCACATCACTGACTGTCTCATTGCTCGTGGCATTTGTGCCGCCAGTACAATACACCTGAATCAGTCTTCATCTGTACCTGTCAATCCCCAGTGAGTCTAGGCAAGCATTTCATCACTTGGCTATGTCTTTGAGTGTAGTTGTGCCCAAGCATTTACACACATAAATACACTTTTTATTCCATACTACTTGCCTTTTCATGTTACAGTTAAAGTATTACGTTGGATTTTTTAAAATTATGAGCATAAATATGTTATCCAAGACATTTATTCCAAGATAGTAAAAGGTAGGTTAGTTGTTAATGTAAAAAAGGGGGCACTGGGTCTCGAAGACTGAGAACCAGTGAGATGAGCAAAGTAGGTGGAAAGACCATTCCAGGCAGAGCCCTAAAATTTCAACATGTATCAGAATCACCTGGGGATCTTATTAAAATGTGGATTCCGATTCAGCAGGCCTGGGGTGAGGCCCGAGAGCCTGAATTTCTATCAAGCTCCCAGGTGATGCCGCTGTTACTGGTCCATGGACCGCACTTTGAGTAGCAAAGTTCTAGGCAAAGGGAATTGCAGGGGTGAAGCTACAGAGCCTTGGAAGAGTTTTTCTGGGAAACAGCCGATAACTTAGCATAACCAGAGCACAAAGCACAAAGTGTGATGTGGTGGGAGATGAGATTAAAGAGGGGGGCAGGGTCAGAGCAGAAGGAACCTTGTCTACCCTGTTTCACTTTATTTTGTAGACAACAGAGCACATGGAAGGGATGTGAAGCAGAGGAGTGTGACAGAAGATCTCTCTGCCACCATGTGCGATGGGCCTGCTGGTTGCAGGCAATCCAGCATGAGGCTTTTACAGGTATGTTGCCTGAAAATAGAAATAACAAGGACTTGAACTTAGGAAGCCACAGGAGAAGAGGAAGGAAGAAGACAGGCTTGGTTTTGTGGGGCTGGGTTTACTGGAACTCGGTGATTGATTGAGTGTGGCTGGTGAAGGAGAGCGAGGACCAAGGATGACTTGCAAGTGCCTGGCATGAGCTCTAGGTGTATAATGATGTCATTATTGACCAGCGTAGGGAGCGGAGAAGGGGATGCAAGCTTGGGGGCAAGGTTCAGGGAAATTGGCTTTCAGATAAATGAATTCAAGGTGACTCTCCTATCAAAAAAATAGAAAGATATCCAACTGGACCTCGATGTGAGGAATTTTAATAACAGTGTATTGTGTTGTGGAGAAAAGGGAACCTTTGTACGCTGTTGGTGGGAATGTAAATTTGTGCAACCACTATGGAAAACAGTTTGGAGGTTCCTCAACAAACTAAAAATAAAATACCATATGATCCAGCAGTCCCACTTCTGGGTATATTCTCAAAGGAATTAAGATCAGGATCTCAGAGATAGCTGCACTCCCGTGTTTATTGCAACGTTATTCACAACAGCCAAGGCATGGATACAACCCAAGCGTCCACTGACAGAGGAATAGTTAAAGAAAATGTGGTATATGTATATAATGGGATATTATTCAACCTTAAAAAAAAAAAAGGGAACCTTGCCACTTGCAACAACATGGATGGACCTGGGGGACAATATGTCAAGTGAAATAACCGAGACACAGAAGGACAAATAATACATGCTACCATTTGTACGAGGAATCTAAAATAGTCAGACTCACGGGAGCAGAGAGTAGAATGGTGGCTGCTGGTCTGGGGGGAGGAGGCAACAGAGAGGGATTAGTCCAAGGGTATAAAGTTTCAGTTATACAAGAGGAATGAGCCCTAGAGATCTACTGTACAGCAAAGTGCTTCCAGTTATTGAGCACTGTATTGTATATTTAAAAATTTGCAAAGAAGGTAGCTGTTAACTGTTCTTATCACACAAAAATAAGAAGAAGAAGGTGGGAGGAAACTTTTGGGGGTGATGGGTATGGTTATGGCATAGATTGTGGTGATGGTTTCATGGATGTATCCTGATCTCCAAATGCATCAAGTGGTACATATTAATTATGTATAGCTTCTCGTATGTCAGCCATACCTCAATAAAGTGGTTAAAAAAGAGTGTATTGTGTTTCACTGTAAGAGTCATCGCTCACCGTACAGGTATATTCACTTGGCCCGCTCCGGTGCCTGTCTGAGGGAGCGCGGGAGGACCATGTGCCATACCTACAAGCTCCGTGTTTGTCCAGGCCAGGTGTTAGGGGGAGAAGAAAAGGGGCACTACTATCATACTTACTCCACTACGGAAAGTGGATTAAGTATTATAATCCTCTGGATTCAGAGGGTAGAAGACACAAGTGGAGTGAATTTCCTGCTTCTCGAGTCGATTTCTTCCTCTCCCTCTCTCCTCTTCTTTTTTTCTCACTTACACAACACTCACACACACACACACACACACACACACACACAGAAGCAGCAGCACACCAGAGTTCCATTTTCGCTCTGCCCTTGTTTATAGACATTGGCATGTCAGTGAGTTCGAGGTGATCCTGTGCCATCACGGGCCTGGCGTGCCCATTTCTGTATTCAGTTGTGTCAAACTGCACAAACACCATGAGCAGCTAGTCTGCACTGAGTTCTAGGGACCAGGTCCTTGTCCACAATCTTAAACTGCATTATCTCATTCGATTCTCACAAGAACTCCGGGAAAGAATTTTCTAAATGCAGAAACTGAAGCTTACAGAGGTCAGGTAATTTGCCTAAGGTGACACGGAGGGAAGAAAGGACAAATCTAGCCATGACCTCATTTCTTTTCTCACTCACGCTACAATTCATTTCCTCTAACCTCTCCCAGTCACGCTGAAATTATAGCTGTCGCTCTAACACCCTATGCTGCTTCGCACCTCTGCACGTGCTCAGGACTTCTGCCCGGAATCCTCCGCTCTGATATTCAGCTGTCAAAGTCCTGCCCGGGGACCACCGCATGCCTGAAGACCCTTCTCAGAAGAGCCTCGTCCACATTTCCCCTCTTGCATGTATCGTGCTGCCCTGTGACTATGTGTTTATTCGTCCTGCCCCTCTCCAGGCTGTGGGCTCCTGGAGGGCAGGGCCATATCTGAGTGCTCTCCCCTCACCTTGTCTGGCACGTATTACTGTCCTATAAAGGCTTTTGAACCAAACTGCAGGGCATAGTCATTAGTGGGTTCTCAGTAAATTTCGCTGGATATAATAGTCCTTGGGAAGTGCAAAGCAGTTTCTAAAGAAAGTAGATACTAGCGACGGACACAAACGGTGGCTTGGAAAATTATCATCTTTTGACACATTATTATACATAAAACTTTTTATAAACAGCAGGTTTCACAATGGACCCCCTCCTCTCCTGGCATCGCTCACCATTAATATTAGGCTTCGTTATTTAATTTTAATTTATTGGGAGTCAATATTTAATTTAAAAATCTAATTCTTATTAGGGTTTTAATAAATAATAACATTTAATAACTACCGACACTGCAGCGTATAAAAACACTTAATTTTTAACATAATTTTAAAATAAGATTTAACAGAAATAATTACTCTACCAGCAACTCTACACCTTGAGTAAGTTTTAGTTCTAATCCTCAATTCTCTTCTTATTACTCATGTTCACGGCTTTCTCTCTCTTTTTTTCCTGTTATTGCTTTGGTGAGGTTTATGTGAAAGAAGATGGACTCTCTGCAGGCCTACAATAAAGAGGGGGAATTAAAACTGACAATAGAGCGAACAAAATACAGTTACTTTTAACATACAAGAAGATATAAAAATGTCTACTAATAGCATATTTGGGTTCGAACATTAAATTCCATTTTTCCGTAGCATGTGTTTAATTTTATTATAAATTAACAAGTGTCTAAGACATCTAGAATACTATCTGTTCTGGCTTTTGTGGTTCAGAAGAAGTTCTGGAACGGGATTCACACACACGTACACTCGTATCTCCATAAAACCACTGCATGAGTTGGAATCCTCAGGGAACAGTCAATCCGACAACCTCAAGTAATGTAAGTTTATTGTAAAACCGTGTTTCTCAAACTGAGGTAGCCATAGCTTAGAGGATTACATGAGTTATCGGCCAGGAGTTATGGGAAGCAAGTGAAAAAAAAATGTAGTGTATCTCCCTGAGTTGTTAATTTTCCTCAATAGATTAAATATTTTTTTATATAAAAACTAGTCCAGATCTCTTAAAGAGGAGAATGCAAATTTCTCATGAAATTTTAAAGATAAAACGAACATGAGACTGCAAAGAAATGTTGAACCTGTGACCAGCTGCTTGGGCCATGTCCCAGGCGGTTCTTGGGACACAGTCTTTTCTTTGGTTCAGTGGAAACCTCCAGGGAAGTGTTGTATAGGATTCACTTAGAAATAAGGACATCGTAAGAGCAGTACAACAGCTAAGGCTGGAGACTGGAGTGCTGTTCAAAGAACAGTTAGCTAAACCATCCAAGATGGCTCTGGCAACTGAACTATCTTCTTTCTTGTCTTTCTTTTTTTTTTTTTTTGAGGAAGTTTAGCCCTGAGCTAACGTCTGCTGCCAATCCTCCTCTTTTTGTTGAGGAAGACTGGCCCTGAGCTAACATCCATGCCCATCTTCCTCTACTTTATATGTGGGACACCACCACAGCATGGCTTGACAAGCGGTGCATAGGTCCACACCCAGGATCTGAACCGGCGAACCCCGGGCCACCGAAGCAGAACGTGTGAACTTTACTGCTGTGCCACTGGGCTGGCCCCAGCAACTGAACTATCTTTATTTTTTTAAAGATTAACACCTGAGCTAACAACTGTTACCAATCTTCCCCCCCCCTTTTTTTTCCTGCTTTTTCTCTCCAAATCCCCCCAATACATAGTTGTATATTTTAGTTGTGGATCCTTCTAGTTGTGGCAGATGGGATGCCACCTCAGTGTGGCCTGACGAGCAGTGCCATGTCCGTGCCCAGGATCTGAACCAGTGAAACCCTGGGCCGCTGCAGCAGAGCGCAAGAACTTAACCACTCGGCCATGGGGCCGGCCCCGGCAACTGAACTATCTTGACCTCACATCAGTAGTCGAATTCTTCATCCTCTGCCCTCTAGCTAACTCTAGCAAGGATCCACACGTCTGCTTCAAAGGTCCTTACTCCCACCAGCCACCTACCCCACTCCTTTATATATATCTTTTGGTTTCTACTTTCTTATAGCTTTTGCTTACTAATAATTTCAGTAGATCCAATGGTCCTTCATAGCCTCTACAGCCTTGCTTTCTTTTGGGTATCTTTTGCTTCTGCTCCATTTTCCAAATGCCGAAATCAATTCGTGTATTAAATGTAAAACTCTCCCAAAGAGGGACGATAATGCCTTCTTCAGCTAATCACCATTATTCCCGTTTTGACGTAGGTTTTGCACCAAGCTGCCTTGTGGAGCACCAGCCAGCCTACCTGTTGCTGCACTTGAGCTCACTTCCCCCTTCTGGTGAGCGAGGCCATTGTGTCGGTGGAGCCACACAGCTCAGGGATTAAAATCTCAGTTTACAGGTTCACCGTGATCAGGTTTCCTTTGCAGGAGACTGTGGAAGTGTGTTATGGTCATTCTGACGCTTGCCTTCTCCAAAATAGCCCCCTTAAAAGAGGTCAGAAATGGATTCCTTTGGAAGGATGAGTGACTGATATAACCAGATAAGTATCTGAAGGCTTCTCATTGAAACCAAAATCCTGGGTAAAGGTAGATAGAAATTTAATGAATAGAATCTTCATTTGAAGGGACCATCTATGTAATGCAGGTATCCTTTCTTACTTATTTTCCTTTTCCTTAAAAAAAGAGTTTTGTACGTCAGTTATGGAGGTTGAGTTAAACATACTCCTTAGTTCCTAGCCTACCATCACTGTTGGTCGATGTAAGTCCTCCCCTGATTGATTGATTGATCGATTGATTGGCATCCTCTCCAGAATATCTCTGACAAATGTTTTAACCTACTGCTAGAACTCACTATCTCAAAAAGGAACAGCCTGTATCAAATATAAAGCTCTCTAATTCTTAGATAATTCTTTTTATTTTTTATTTTTTGGTGAGGAAGATTTGGCCCTGAGCTAACATCTGTTGCCAAACTTCCTCCTTTTGCTTCAGGAAGATTGTTACTGAGCTAACATTTCTACCAATCTTCCTCTATTTTTATATGTGGGTTGCCACCACAGCATGGCCTGATGAGGGATGTGTAGGTCTGAACCTAGGATCTGAACCTGCAAGCCCTGGGCCACTGAGGCAGAGCATGCAAATTTAACCACTATGCCACCAGGCCAGCCCCATTACATAATTTGTTTTTACATTAAACCGAAAATAACTTCCTTATAACTTTGCCCCAATGTCCATGGTTCTTTCCTATGGAACTGTACAGAAAAAATCAATTCCTTCCCAACTCGATAGGCTTTCAGTCCCATAAAGTCAGCCATCGTGACATGTGAATCTTCACTTTTCTATATGAAACACATTCTATTCCTTAATTAATTCGTCATATGAGGTGGGTTTAAGACACTTTGCTACCTACTCACCTTCCCTCAGACACAATCTAGTTTGACAGTGTCTTCTTTAAAAATAGATATTTAAATATTTTAAAATAGATGTGCTCTGTTAATGCAAAATATGATGGGTACAATATTGCCCCCCCTTTCTTTAATTTCATTTTCTATTAATGCATCCTAAAATTTGTATTAGTTTTTTAAAAAAAATAATACCACATTTTTGGCTCTCATTGAACTTTTAATATTTTTCAAGTGAACTGCTGTCAGCCCGGAGCTCTCCTACCTTGTATTTAAGTAGTTGATTCTTTGACCTTAGACGTAGAACTTAACATTTAACCCTATTAAGTTGTATATTGTTAATTTCATTCCACCCTTCTCCTTTGTCAAGGTCTTTTTCAAGTTTAATTCTTTAATACAGTTTATCAGCTTTGCCTCCAACTTTCAGTCGGCTACGAATTTGATAGGCAAAATTTATACTGGGCTTCATAGAATTCACCAAGCAAAATGTTTAAGATTTCAGGATGGAGGGCAAAGAAGTTTAGCGTGGTTCTCAAACTTCAGTGCGCAAGAAGAATTGTCTGGGACATTTGTCAAAAACGTAGATTCCCGAGTCTCATTTCTAGAAATTTTGATCCAGTAAGGGTGGGATGTGACTCCAGGAATGTACGTTTCATACCGCACGTGATTCCGATGCTTTTGGCCCCAGGTTACACTTTGGAGACCTCTATAGAACTGTCCTTTAAGTCTAGGCTGACAGTGATGCGTTCATTAATTCTAACAGAGTGGTTGTCCAGCACAGTGCTGGACACGTGTTTCACACTGCATGAGAGAGTGAGGGGATGAAGGATGGGAAGAATGTCAAGGAAAGTTCTGCTAATAACCCAGCTTACACTTCTCCATTTTAATCACATAGCCAATATGATAGACTTTTTCCAATCCTTTGTTGTAATTAAATTATATTGTATCTTTGATGTTCCCCACTGGGAAAGGTGTGTTTTGCGTGACCTGTTCTTCATGAGTGTATGTTGTCTCCAGTCATCACTGCTCTCCTTTCTAAGTGCTCACGGATTATGTGCTTAATTCTTGCGTCTAGAATTTCGTTGTGAATTAAAGTGTGTTTTGTATTAAAACCCAGAGATCTCCATCTCCTAATTCTTGCCTGATTTACAAGAAATGAGTGCAGTGTTCTTGTTTGACTCATCTGCTCCCCTCAGGTCGTGTTGATAATCTTTTCTCTTTTAACATGTTTGCAGATAAATAAGAACTCAAGTGCCAGACACTTCAGCAAGGAGAGACTTCTTACTTTCCCCCTGAATTTACTTTCTTGAAAACTCTCAAAATCTACAGAAAAACTCAAACAATAATATAATGTTCTTTACCTAGATCAACAGTTGTTAGTATTTTGCCGTATTTGTTTTTTTATATCTAGTTCCAGCTAGGCAGATTTTTTTCCCCTGAGCCAATCGGTCACCACATTTCTTTAGTCTCTTTTAGTCTAGAACAATTCCTCCATCCTGTTTTCTGCTTTCAGGGTGGGCATCTGAATTCTCTGAGTATACTTCTTGTTTCTGTTTGTTTAGTATTTTTAGTTTTGGTTTTTGAATCGTGTCAAGTTTTACATATTCAAAGAGTAAAATAAAATGAAAGAGGATTTAAAACAGCAAACTTTAAAATTTATTCCTAAAGGGAGATTGGGGTGGCACATCATGGTGTTCCCCGCAAACTTTAAGGAATCAGATGCCAAGTAAAGGAGAGAGGGGCAGAAGGCCAGGTGGAAGCATTCTAGACCACTGGGCAATCTCAGGAAGGTTCAGCCAGACTGTTGGGATTTCTCCAGACGAAATAAGCTGTCAGATCAGTCCCTGACCTCCCAGGAAGGGACCTGCCTTTGTACCCCTCCAGGCACAAACTCAGTGTAGATTTCAGATCCCAGACCTGGGTCTGCAGGAGGAGACCTGAGAGGTGACTCATGGCTGCCACACCAGGGTCATGCCCCCTGTTTGGGGTGGTCCTGGTCTGATTGACTGCAGGGGTATCAAGGCCAAGCATCCTCTCGCCTCAGCTCAGGACAGATCTGGACAGTTCCCAAAGGCTCTGTCAAGACTTCGTCACAACTCAACCTCTTGCTCTGCTCCATCCTGCTTCTCCTTTTAGCTACACCTGGTGCTGATTTTAGACATGCTCCCTGATAAACTGATGGTGTGCCCCTCTCCAAGCACGGCTCAAAGCTCTTACTATCTATGAACATATGTAATCCTCACAACGCTATTAGGTAGGTGCAATTACCATCACCACTTCCTATGTGAGGAAACTGAGGCACAGAGAGTGGCTAAGTGACTGACCAAAGGTGCTCACGCAGCTTGGAGTGGCAAGGCTTGACTCAAACACAGGCATCTGACATCTCTGTCACCCCCTGAACTCTAGTCTGTGACACAGACACTGCTGTTAGTGCACACAGTATCCTAGTCTATCATGTTTTCAAGACGCTTTCCTAAGCAAAGATGGAGAAAACTTCCCGTAGATTTGGCACTGGAGGGCCCTTGTCCTGACTGTGTGAGAAAAGCAGGCAAGACCATCTCTAACCTGAGTCTTTGTTCTTCCACGTCGGGGGATGGGGGATAGGGGTAGGGGGCTTTAGCCCTGACTGGGTCGGGGGTGGGGGGGTTGCTCCACCCTCTAAGCTGATTCTCCAGAGCTCGGTTTTCCTCTGGTGACATGATACACCTGCCACCCCCACTCTTTCAAAAGGAAAGAATATGCACAGCACAAAAAACGAAATGAGAGATAAATAGACTTCTCTTCCCTAAGACCAGAGGTAGTTCTTGTTTCCTGACCTATTTGAGTCCACATTCAGGGCTCGGATAATGCAGCTTAACCAGCCTATTTAGCATTTACGCAATCTGCTCTGCTTTCAACGAGCTCTTTAAGATGTGACTTATTTAAAAATCTTCATAAATCTGCAAGGTCAAAATAGCCACTCTATAGGGAGACTGAGGGAATTATCGACTACTGTTGTGATTTACAGTTGGGTTAATCTTTCCACGGCAAGGATTCTTTCAGGCCAAATGGTAGGATGACCAACTGTCCCCGTTTCCCCTGGGGCTGAGAGGGTGCCCAGGATGTGACATTTCCTTGCTGAAACTGAGACAGTCCCAGGCCAACTGGGAGAGTTGATCACCCTACAATGGACACTTTACCATCCAGCACCATCGTGTTCCAGGAAATGCTTGTCCCTCTATTGTAGATACTTTCTATTATCTCAGAAAATATTTATATTTTACTAGTAAACTAGAAAGTTTAGAAACCATGGAAGGAAATAAAAAAGAAACTAAAAACCACACATGAGCTCATAATGCGGGGATCGCTACTGAAGCTCTCAACCCCTTCCATGAGTTGTTCTTTGTGTATGTGTGTAAACATATATTTTGCAAATCAAAAATTGTGCGGTATAAACAAGCTGTATCTTGATTTTCACTTAGCATGAGCATTCTTCCATATCAGTAAATACTTTTTGAAAACACCGTTGCTAATGGCCGAATGATTTCCACCGAGGGCGTACTATGCTTTATTTAATCATTCTCCTATTGTTCAGCCTTTAGGCTAATGTTTGCTGTTAAAGATAATGTTGCTGTGAACATCAAACTTTGGGTTTCTAATTATTTCTTTTGGAAAGGTTTCCAGGACCTTATTGGGTGAAAGTTATGGGCTTAGTTAAAGCTGCTGAGTCCTATCTCCAAAACGTTTCCGGAAAATCTTGTACATCAGCAGTGTTTATTCCTGCTCCACCGTCCTCCTGCCTGCACTGAGCAGTTTTTCAATCTTCCCCAATCTTATAGGTTAAAAAAAAATTACCCTAAACGATCTGCATTTCTCTGTTTACTAATGAAGTTTAAACTTTCTTCAGATCTTTCTCATTGGAACTTTCCTGTAAATTGTTTGTTGGTTCATACATTTTCCTAGGTTTTATATTGTTTTAATGCCTTGCTTCTCAATTTATATGAACTCTTTACAAACGAACCATAATAACTCTTTTTATGTCACACCTATTTCAAATACTTTTCTTGATTTATTGTTGGATAGTTGTTCTTAAAATATGAACCCTTAAAAATCTTGTGTTTCTGATCGCTAGGCAGTATATTAAACTCTGCACACATGTACACACACGCACAACCCTTGGGGGAGGCCTACGCTTTCCTTTAAAAGACTTATTATTTTGAGTTTTACCTCATCAGACTTAAAATTACTTCATAATATTTGAAAAGACAATGTGTAATATATACGTAATTTTGAAGAAAAATGGTAGAACAAAATCACACAAATCCACTACCCAACCCAAGAACTAAAACATACCAACTGCTCTGTGTGCCGCCCTGTGCTGGCTCATTTTATGTGTCAACTTGACTGCACCGTGAGGTGCCCCAGATTAACTTCATTTCTGGGTGTTTCAGTGAGGATTTTTCTGGAGGAGATCAGCGTTTGAACTGGTGGACTCAGTAAAGTAGACTGTCCTCTCCAGTGGGGGTGGGCATCGTCCAATCTGTTGAGAGCCTGAACAGAACTAAAGGGTGAAGGAAGGCAAAATTCACCCCTTTTGCTTCCTGCCTGCTTGAGCTGGGACAGCGGCCTTCTCCCACCCTTGGACTGGAATTGCACCACTGGCTTTCCTGGCCCTCCAGCTTGCAGGTGGCAGATCATGGCACTTCCTCCCTACATGAGCCAATTCCTTATTAATAAATCTCTTCCTATCCATGTCCTGTTGGTTCTGTTTCTCTGTAGAACCCTGACTAATACACTCCCCAATTTCAGATCCTTGCCTTTCCCAAGATGTAGCCACCATTCTGCTTGGCCTTTATCATTCCTTTGTTTTTTTAAAAAACAGTTTTATCCTGTATATGTTTGTGCTTTGAAGCATATGCTTGGTTTTCATATGTTTGAGCTGCACAAAAATAGATTCATCTTTTGTCTCATCTTCTCAGTCTTGCTTTTTTTTTCATTAAGTACTATATATAAGATTTATCCATATTTTATGTGAAGATGTGATTCATTCATTTTCACCCCTGGAAAATATTTCATTTCATGAATATATACAGATTATAGGTATCCGTATTCATACGTGCAGATACATGGGAATGGAATTGCTGGGTTGAAGTGTGTGCATATTCAATTTTACAAGTTATCGCTAAATTGTTTTCCTGAATAGTTGTACTAATTACATACTCAGCTGCAGAGTATAAGATTCCCATTGCTGGACTTCCTTGCCAAGACTTTGATATTTTCAAGTATTGAAATCTGGTAGCCATTTTTCACTCAGGAGATTTGTGCTAAATTTTTAGGCTTATTTGTCCAAGTAGTTCTCAAAAACAAATCAAATCTCTTTTTATTTGGGCTCCTGGTTTCTCCTTGAGGTCGGTCACCTTGGTACCGTGGCTTTCCAGGAAAACGCTTAACAAGCTGTTCATCACGTGTCACACTGGGCCTGATGGTCAGCCCTTCGAAGAAGAGGCCACCTCAGTTCAGACAAGTGAAGAGCAGATTGCGTTAGGAATCAGGGAGCTGGGGCTCTAACCTGGTTGCATCCTGCAGCTTTGCAGGGCATGCATATAAGTCATGTCACCCCTCAGCGTCCCATCTGCTCACTAGGCATAATAGCAATGACCTTCCTCCCTCCCTGCAGTGAGGATGAAATCCTGTCGTGGAGCACTTTGAAATCCTTGGATGAAAAGCACGACAGAAGCGCCAAGTGTGATTGTTGCCCGTGCCAGCAACACTATAAGACAGCATAAAAATAGGAAGCAAAGAAAATTTCGTTTTACAAAAGCTTCAGTGAGAAAATTGGCTGGTCAGAATCTCAGTCCCTGCTTTTGGTTCACATAGACATTGGCTTTTATAAAATTAAAAAAGAGTAACTGTACACATTTTTGTCTCTGCCAGGCAGAAACCCTTTGATCATCACCACCCCCGGGACGTTAGGTGAGTCACGGATGCAGAAGGAAGATGAATACCTTAGGACACCCTATGAAATCAGTTCTTTGTACCTACCTCCCAAATCTTGCCTCTCATTACAAGGCACAAAAGCCATAAAGTTTGAGAGGATGTTACAAGTTGAGGCTTGGGGAGGGTCTAAGCCTTGACATTGTCACAACATCCAAGACACCTTCAGCTGAAATGGAGAGCTGGCCCCTGCTCAGATGCTTTCTGATCCAACATCCTGCCCATAACATGAGAACATGAGGGGTGCAGATTTAAAAGCGCATGGAGACCTTTGCAACAACTTTTAATATATTAGGAACCCCCAAATAAGGTGAGTCACACTGATTAATGTGAAAGCTATTCTAAAAATGACTTAGCCACAATTTTAGTAGCCTATACCCATCTTGGTATAATGCTATAAGCGAGTTGTGATGAACTGTATTCTCTTTACTCATGAATTGGATGGGCTGTGGAGACAGTTCCAAACCACAGAGAAGATCTCTCAAACCCTGATCTTGCCATCTGACATGACACTCAGAGAATTTAGAATAGGAACTTTTGACTCTTTCGCCATGTCTTTACCCCACAAGTCTTTTTATATTGGAGTTCTAAAAGGTCAGCCCCTACAGGGTGGTTGGCTTGCTGCATCCCACTGAGAAGCTGAGAAAGTAAAAGGTAAGGGGGCATGGTCTTGGGTATAGAGGGGGCCGTGAGTGACAGGAGTCCTCCCACAGCAGCTGTTCTATGAAGTTATGAATCATACTGTACTCAACGCCTGATGGCCACCCAGGAAGGCAAAACTACTGGGCCCTATTGAAACATTTTGTTCAGAAGTTTCTCTGAGAGAGTCCTTATGGTGTTTTATGGAATAATTTGCACTCTAATTGGCATAATTAAATTATTGCCATAGAATTGACGTGGTGTAACTTCTGTAGGAACACTTTCCATTAGGAAATACTCCTTAGGAAAAAAATGTCCACTGTAGTACCCAATCACATGGCAGTCTCTATTTCTATTCAATAACCCCATGAGAAGGGTCATTTGCACTGGATTTTCAATTGCTTAACTGAAGAAATGAGTTGAAAAGTGGAAATCCAACCTGCTGATAGCTTCTTTATCTGCCCACACCTAATAATTGGTTTGACTGATTTTTCTCTTTAAATTGACAGATTATTTATGCTTCTGTGAATTACGATGCTGCTAGGGTCTTTCTTTCTTTTAAAAAAAATTTTTTTAGAGGTTAGAACTGTCCACAATCAGGTAAAATTTAGTTCCCATCTTCATAATTCTCATTTGTATACCATGAATTTCTGACAATGGTAGGATACGTGATTATTATGCAGCCTTGAAATACCATGTTGATTAAGACAATGGAGCACTATAGGAAAATGATGGCATGTTAAGCGAAAAAGAATATGAAATTGCATCCATACCATGATTGCAGTTACATAAATTATGCATATATGAGCATGGACTGAAAAAGGAATATGGAAAAAGGAAACAGTTGGTTAAGATGGTGGGATTATGAAGGGTCCCCTTTGCCCCCTACTTTTTTCCTTTTAGTTTTCCATTAACACTCTTACACTATTGCTTGTGTAATAAGCCCAGTTATAAAAGTATTTAGTTAAGTGCGGGAGGAGATAATACCATGAACCTAATAAAGTGTAAGCTACAGGTCCCCTCACTTGCCTGGACCCTGGGATAGCACGAGTTGCTAAAAGCTGTAGGACACTCCAGGTGGAGAGAGGAGCCCTGTTACAATCAGAAACATCTCTATGTCAGCATTTCTGGTAAATTGCTTGAAGAGAACTCAGAAGAAAGAGACCTAATTCTCCAGCGTTCCTGTAATTTGTCATGATCTATTTTCTCATTCTGAGTAAATATTCACTCTCATGCCTAATTTTGTATTTGTAAATCTGCTTTCCTTTTCTTAAAGAGGGCTCCCATAATTGTTTAAGCTTCGTGCCTCACAAATCCTGAAGGTGCCTTTGATTAAGTGGGTCATCAGAACACCAGCTGAGAACAGCGAAGCGTGAAATCTCTGTGAAATCTACCGCTGGATCCCACCCCTGACTCTTCCTAAGAACCACTGTGAACGTGTAGGACACACTGAGGTTGTGCTCGGTGCCTGGTACATCGCCACACTCCTGATTGCACTCTGTCTTCTCTGAAGCTGTTCTCAGGCCTTACTCATGGGAAAAGCAGCTGAAAATACCAATTCAGAATCTCAGGGTAGGAAGGGACCTACCTGGGGGTCATATCCAGCTACTCCTTTGTGCTTCATTCTCTTCTTCAAGGCATCTGGGCCTGGGAAACAATCCCTAGCCTGCAGCCACCCATTAGAAAGGTTTTTTCTTGCCTTGAGTCAGTCTGTGGCTGTTGGCATTGCTCTATGCTTCTGTGCTCAGTGGAACAAGCAAGTGAAGAGAAAGTAACTGGAGTCGTTCCTCTGCTTCTGTATTAGATATGTTTGATTTAATCTTCACAGGAACTCCCTGGGCTAGGCATTATTATTATCCAGGGTTACCAGATTTAGCAAATAAAATAGAGAGTATCCAGTTAAATTTTAATTTCAGAAAAAAACAGATACTTTTCTAATATAAATATACTCACCAAAACTGTGAAATTAATTTGTCTTTGGAGAAGACACTGAAGTGTGGTGTAGTTTACCTGGCAACCCTATTACTGTGCCCATTTTGGAACTGAGGAAACGAAAGCTCAGAGCCTGGCAAGCAGCAGAGAATGCGAGCCCAGGTCTTTGGCTCTAAAGCTCAGCTGTTTCCTTCACTATATGATACAATTATATAACATCTTCTCCGATCCACCCCAAGCAAAATGTGGGATTAATTTGTTCCTAGAAAAGAACTATTAAAACAAACAAAGAAAACAACACACATATAAAAAACCAAACACACTCTCAGCTAAGAAAAGATAGTCCCGAGGAAACTACTGGTCCGTTTATTTAACATTGTGGGCAGAATCCTTGGTGAGAAACCAGCTAGATCTTTAGCCTGGAGTGAACACTAGATATGCGAAGTGACCTGAGGAAGACACTAGAACAGTGGGCTGAAACCCTCTCCATGACAGCAGCTGTTTCCACAGACCTCTGGAAAGCGCCCCTCTCTGTCACGGCAGCGATGGGAATGGAGGCTGGGACCCTGATGCACGCCTTTCCACCTGGGTGTCATTGGAAGCTGATGTCCTAATCATATTTCCTTGTCACCTCTCAGCACTGATTTACTTTCTCCTCCCATTCTACATGCTGCAGAACTAATTGCCTGCCTAATTGCCAAAACTAATTGCCGTGACATTCATTGTTCATCTGCTCTCTTCTCTGGCTTGAGCTCAGGCAGGTGGCTTGTGAGAAGGCAAGGATGGAATTATTCCTGGGTTGCTTTGGGGTCAGGGTGTTTCAGAGTGATGTCCCAGCAATTGTTTTCCTCATGGCAATGGACCAAGGAGCCAACTTCCTCACTGCAGAGAGGACAGTAACGCTCGGCGGAGGTTCACCTTCTGGTTGGAGATGGGGTTGCTCTGACTGGTTTTGAGTCTGTTAAGCGGTACTCCTCGGGAAGGCCCTCTCTCTCAATTAGAGATTAGAATTAGATTTGCTGGTTATAAAATTGAGACCTAGAGAAATGAGCCTGCTTCTTCTTGGCCACAAAGCTCGTTAGTGGCGGAGCTGGATCTGGTGCTTGGATTTCCCAATTCACAGCCAAGGTGATTTCTACTGCTCCGCCCTGCAATTGTTGCATTCACGTTAATTGATCTTTTACATTTCCTTATAGATTTTTATTAAAACACTATCAAGTAGTATTTCCTTATTGGTACCTAGAATAATACTCATTAACATTTATTGAGTGGTTATGAATATCCAGAGCTTTCCATGCATTCTCTCATTTACTCCTCGAAAACAGCAGCATGAGCAGGTGCTATCAGTATCCTTATTTTACATACGGGAAAACTGAGGCAGGGGAGATTAGTAACTTGCCCAAGTTTGATGCCAGAGCCCATCCTCTCGCCACCACAAGGTCACGTGCAGGATCCTGCTGACAGCTTCTGGATTCTGATACGTGAAGCAACTTCAGAAGAGGGATTGAAGGTTGGAGTTGGAGCAACTTGAAACTAATCAACCAGATTGTGCAACTCATTATGTCAATTCATGTTGTTGAGCCAGGAGTCATGAGATTCCCTTTCCTCCATACTGTTGAGATAGACACAAATGGATTGTAATACCAGCTTGGGATGAACTTAGGGAGTTCAGGGGGAAGTCCTGGGGCTTACTGGGCAGTGGAAAAGGCAGTGTGTTGGGAGTCACAGGCCTGAGGTCTGGTTTTGGACCTGCCACTAAGCAGCTGTGTGGTCCTGGGATGGCCTGACTGCCTCGGATTCTTCTTCTGTGAAATGAAGGGGTTAGACTCCATGGGCTCGAGGACGGCTGCCACTCTATGTATCTCGGATGGCACATCCAAGATGGATGCACACAATGGCAGAGCCTTGTCATGACCTTCAGGACAGCTCCCCAGTGGCTGTAAATAAAAGTCTTATTGTTTGGTTCCTGATCATTTCTCCCCTCAGTGACAGGAAGAGTAATAAAAGCAATGGCACTATTGTGTGAAATCAGAGTTTTCTCACCCAGAAGAAAACTATGACACATACAATAGCAAACCATTTGGAAGCTGAAAAACTAATTAATTGTATAATTCACTGAACAGGATAGGAAAAGTGAATTATGATGAGAGAGAAGGACTAAGGGTTAAAAAATGAAGATTAAAAAAAGGTTTGGAATTTTGTTTGCTAAAAAAGGGAGCATTATACGGAGATTAATGTATGGAAAGAGGACTATTTCAAACAATTTTAGAAAGGAAGGCTTAGGCACAATTAGAAGAACACCAGGAAAAAAAGAAGAAAATTTAATTTATCTGAAGAGGAAAAAAGCTGTCTTCATGAGAAACAGAGATTTTGAAATAAAGACTTCTGGCATCAGTTGTCTTTTCAGTTCTTCTGGGTAATTCTGTGAGACTCTTGTAATCTTCAACTTCTAAATGGTTGTTTGAGGGAAAAGTGATAAGGCACGAATAAAAAATTTTAATTTTCACGGTGTGAATTTTATAGAAGAAACCTCCTTAGCAGGATGCACCATGGAAGTCTGGTAGTGATGGAGACCTCTGGAGGAGAGGGCAGAATCTGAGGTCCCAATCTGCTCCTTCCTGCTGTGTGACCTTGGGCAAGTCCCACGCCATCTCAGGGCCTCAGAGTCCTCCCACCTGCATGAAGTTGTCAGACTGACCGCCTCTGGGGCCTTATTCTATATGTTTGCATTTCTAATTGTACAGCATGATAAAAACATTTTTTTTAATAGTCGCTGGTCTATAAGGTAGTTCTAGTCATTAGAGCAAAACCCAGAAAATCTATTTTTAAAATTATGAGTATAGCAAAAACGTTCATATTTTGGACCAGGAAGTTCTCCTGATAGAAGATGCTAGAGCCGTCTGATTTGCTTTCATGCCAGACAGGAAGTAAACACAGGCTCTTCTCCCTTTCTGTTTCTTCTTTGTCGGTGGGAGTGTGCACACTCGTGTGGGAAACCATAGTAGCCAGCCAGTGGAGAAAGCACCTGCATAAGCCAGCCCTTCCTCCCAGCGCCCCTCTGAGCTGCTCTGTGTCGGGGACACCGTGTGCTCCACGTGGCCACTGTGAGCCAAGCAAGAGCTTCAGTTGCAGGCTGGGCGTGACACCCAGGGTCACCACCTCGTGGTGGGAGGCGGAGCACCTCTCAAACGGAAACACCTGCGGTAGAAGATTGGCTGAAGCCGGAGAAAACAAGGTCCAGGGCTTGGGCTGTCCCCTCCCCGCCCCCACCGCCACCAGCCACCGTTATTCTACGGCAGAATGCACCTATCGGATCAAAGACCCGGCAGGAACCCAAGAAGGCCACGATTGGGAACACTGGCTTCAGAGCTAAGGAGCCACTGGAGGAGTTCGGCAGCGGGAGCAGGGAGCCAGGGGGCTGGGATGGATGGACAGTTAGGGGCGGGACCAGGGAGATAGGAGGGGCGGGTGAGGAGTCTGGTGCCTGGTCTCAGTTCAGTTAGGTGACCCCAGATCAGCATGCGTGTGCATGTGTGTGTGCGTGTGTATGCGTGTGTGTGTACTGGGGGGAGAGTGTGACTAGAAGGGGAAGCTCGGGGACAGGAAGGGGAAAGAGAGCGTTAAAACCGTTAACAGGATAATAAGTGCCTGAAATAGTTCATCACCACTAGTGCTCCGAGCCTGTGTCTACAACCATATTTTCGGAACTGCAGGTTGTGGCTCAGCAGTGGAGTTTTTTGTTGTTACTGTTGTTTGTTTTTGAGGAAGATTAGCCCTGAGCTAACATCTGCCACCAATCCTCCTCTTTTTGCTGAGAAAGATTGGCCCTGAGCTAACATCCGTGCCCATTTTCCTCTACTTTATATGTGGGATGCCTGCCACAGCATGGCTTGATAAGTGGTGCTAGGTCCATGCCTGGGATCCGAACTGGAGAACCCCTGGCCACAGAAGCAGAGCATTTGAACTTAACCACTACGCCACCAGGCTGGCCCCAGCAGTGGGTTGTTAAATCAATTTAGTCATGGAGGGTCCTCGACCTGGGGTCCATGGACACAGTCCCCCTCACAGAGGCCCACAGATAGGACTGTATTTCAATATAACTGATTTCCTTTGTAACCCTGTCAGTTTTGTTATATGCATTTAAAAACATTACTCTAAGATGGGATCCATAAGCTTCACCATATTGAGTACAAATGGCACTCAAAAAGTGTTAAAAATCCCTGGGTCAAGACTAACATTTTTTTGGGCCGGCCCAGTGGTGCAGTGGTTAAGTGCGCACGTTCCACTTTGGCGGCCTGGGGTTTGCCAGTTCGGATCCCGGGTGCAGACATGGCACTGCTTGGCAAGACATGCTGTGATAGGCGTCCCACGTATAAAGTAGAGGAAGATGGGCATGGATGTTAGGTCAGGGCCAGCCTTCCTCAGCAAAAAGAGGAGGATTGGCAGCAGATGTTAGCTCAGCACTAATCTTCCTCAAAAAAAAAAAAAAAGACTAACATTTTAAAAAAGTTATTATGATAGACTACATTAAAAAGAAATAGAAAAACTTGAGCTCCACATGTAATAAGGGTAAGTACTGTTTTGTGAAACTTTTGTTTTAGATATACAAATATGTGTGTGTACAAATATACATATGCATATGTGTGTGTGTATATATATCTATGCATCAACATATTTATTTCTAACAGTAGAGCATGGTCAGAAAACTTGATAGCCACTGATCTACAGGTTTCTAGACATTAGGGTAAAAACTAAAAAATCCATTTGAAAGATTATGGGTGTAGAGTGTGGTGAAATATTCGTATGTTGGACCAGAGGGTTCTGCTTTGATGCAGACATTTGACATTGTGCACTCTGCACAGCCACGTTCCAGCCAGCCTCTTGGTGGATGGTGACCAGCTGGTCCTGACCACAATCTGTAATGGATGGCTACATTCTACTCTGCCTCGTTGAGGCCTGAATTAATTTGAAGTGAAGAAACCTCTCAAAGACACATGTTGATTCCTGTGGTTACAATCTCCAGGAAGTGTCAGAAGCAGAGGTTTTGTTTCCTGTGATGGGTGTCTTCCTGTTATTTCTGCCAGGAAGTTTGTTCTTTTCTGCAGAAACAACAAGGCCATTTGAAGAAACGGAGAGAGTGCCTCCCACTGAGGATGACAGCAAAAGGGGAAAGTGAAAAGGAGAGAAATGGAGGGCAGAGAGGCGAGAGGTAGCACACATTCCAGAAAAGGGGCATTGGCTCCTGGAGGAGAAAAAAGGCGAAGAGAAAAACAGCACGTGTGTAAGGCAAGCGGTGGGGCCAGCTGAGCCCTGGGCGTCGCAAGAAGCTATGGTGCTGGTCTCTTAGCCCCCTGCAGGCTTCACAGCAGCGGGGCTGGTGGAACTAAAAGAAAGAAAAGGTGATTCAGCAGAGAAGATCCACGGAGACGGTCCTGGGACAAGAGTGAGCAGCAGTTAGGCTTGAACTGAGCCAGAGTACGGTCTCCCCGCTTAGTCAACTCTTGCTAACTTATTAGTGTTTTTAAAATGAAACTCATATTTAAGGAGTGAATTACAAAACGTAAACTTCACTAGAGCAGGGACTTTGCCACCCCTTTTCCCAGACCAGCACTGGCGTCGTGGTAAGGGCCTGATAAAGATTTGTAAAGGAATGTTAATTGATTAGCTGGCAATTGATGTTGAAGGTTACTTGGAGTAATAGTAAGTGACAAGTAAAATTTATGCTTAATAGTTTAGAAGTCAATTTCATGGATATTGTCTCGTTTGATCCTCACCCCACCCCATCAAGTGTCACCATTAGCACCCTCTTTTAAAGGTGAGGACACTAGTTTAACACCCCTTGATAATAAATGTCTGGGATTTTAATCAATGCTCTCTGATGCCAAAGCCAATAAAGCACTTTGCCTCTTTTGGAATATTGCATATTTAATGTAAATGCTTCATGAATTTAAGTAGCCATCTCCACAGTAGGTGTGTGTATCGGTTTGGGTTCCTGAGGAAGCAGACACTCTGATGGAGTTAGGAGAGCTGGAGGAAGAGGAAGAGTACCACCTGTGAAAGATGAAGGGGGAGGGAGCAGGATGGGCCTGGGATGCTGATCTGGCACTTGTGAAAGGAGAGGTGGAAGGATGCAGAATCAAGCTGGGAGTGCCCCAGACCATGATGCAGATCTGATGAAGTCTTAACCCACACAACAGGCGTCCCAGAGCAAAGATTGCCTATAGTGGAGCCCCTCACTGGAGAGAAATGGCCAGGCTGTGCTGAGTCAATGTCTGGGTCCACCTAGCATGTGTCCCTGGCTTGAAAGTTGAGGCACATTCTGCAGGCACTGCAGCTGGATGCTGTCAGCTAACTGCACTTCTTGCAGCTGAATGGCAAGCTCTTTCTTGAAGGGAGAGGCATGTGGTGCATCCCCATGGCCAGGAGAGCATATATTACATTTTTCTTAAGACGTGACATTTTCTCTACAATTCCAACCTCAGTACCTTAGCTGGATGTTGTTTTTATTTAGGATTCCCTGACTTTCTAATTAGAAAACTATAGCCCACAGAAGGACTAAATGTCTTAGTTCGAAACTACTGAATTCTTACCTACAGGGTTAAAAGAAGAGAAGGGATTACGCTAGGCTGAGCAATTAAAATCTGATGCTCTGGATCAGGTCAACTGTTACAAAACACAGGTGCTGCCACTCCATTTTTCACATTCATGGCGGACTTGGCCAATTGATCGCAGCACTCTTCCTCATGAGTTGTGTTGTCTGCCTCAAAATTATTCCCAGCGTAGTGATCCAGACACCTACCACCAATCTATCAATGTTGGCGCCTGAGATGAAGCTAATTTATCAACCCACCACTAGGTAATAGGGGCAAATATAGGTCTTTGAGCAGGTGTGTGTGCACAAATGTGTGTGTGTGAGTGCCAGCGAGAGCATGGAGTTGAGGGAGATAGAATGAAAATGCTCACCTGAACTTGTTTGTCGGTTAGGGAGTTATGTTTCCAATTTTTCTATTCATAAGTCTGTTTGAACCCACAACACTTTTCCCCCTCAGAAACAATGTTGTAAATAAGAATTATGCACAAAGTCAGGACCTAAATGCTTACTTTCCCGTACAAAGTACTAGTGAAGATACTTTTGGATCCTAACAAAAAACTCAGCACTCATTGATCTTATCAAATAGAGGCTTATTTTTTCTCCTATAATAAGAAATTTATAGATAGGCAACTGCTGGTGTAGTTCAGGATTTTAACAATGCATCCTGTGACTCCGTTGCTACTTTCCTCATAGTTACAGAATGGCTGTTGTTGTTCCAGGCATTGCCTTCAATGCCAGAAGCATTTGGAAGTGGGGGAGCCCTTATTCATAAGGAAAGAACAAGTTCTGTAAATAATCTCCCCCAGAAGACTTCCATTTACACCTCAAGGGCCAGACAGTATCACGTGACTACTTGTAGCTTCAAGAAAAATGAGGAAAGCACATATTTTGTTTCCCAGCCTCTGTGATGGGAGGCAGCAAGGGAGAAGGGATTGGGAGCAGCTCTTGAGTAGCTAACCAGTGGTGAATGGCACTTACACCTAAAGGATAGCAGTAATCATGTTCTAGAGGTTAAAGTGACTCTCAGGTGTTTTTGAGCACAGGTAGAAAATACTCTGTGTTCACTCTTCTATTCATTCCCACTTTCCAATAAAAAAATAACTTGACTGAAAAAAATAAAGTGTCTCTGTACAAGTACATTTGTTGAGTGAGGGTGGATTCTATATATGCATGCTTTAGCAAAATAAATGCTTATTTTGTGCTTCAAATGGCCTATGTCTTAAAATCTAGTTATTGGATAATTTTGAGCCAAAACACTGTTGATATATTACTATTCACTATAATATTAACCCAACAACTCACCACAAACTAAAATGAGAATTCTAAAATTAATTAATAATGAATTATAATTAAAGATAAGAATGGCAGAAGTAGAAATCTCCAGCCCACTCACAATAGCAATACTCAAAATGTACAGCATATTTATTAAAATTACAAAAGTCCCAAACTACCTCCATGTCTTTAAGTAGTTCGCTTGTCAAAGTTGACAATCCTTTGGTGCTGTTCAATCTTCTTAGTAGAATATAGAATTAAATCCTTGGTAAACTCTAATAACGTGTTAATTTTAGATCTTGATACCATATTTTAGAAATTTTTAGTAACATACTTTGTAGGTTACTAGAAAGTAGCTCTCATCATATGTAAAAGAGAAAAGCTAAGGCGCTGCATGTCACTTGCTTCCAAGAACTGAAGGAAGGAAATTTGGGCTCCAGTTTTGCATAATATGTTGGCCCATGTTTTGAAGAATCATGATGTAGAAGAAAAGAGCACGGGTTTGAAGTCAACAGCTGGGCTTGAATTTTCATTCCACTTCTAACTACTTGGGGCAAGTCTCTTAACCTCGCCAAAGCCTACTTTCCTCGTCAGTAGACTGGAAACATTAATACAGAAACTACTTACAATCAAGATGTAAGCAAATCCATTTGTTGGAAAGTCAAAAGTGACCAAGTTGCATTCCCACGTGCATTTCCAGGGACGGGAGCGTGAGTCAGCTTCTCAAACTCTTTCCTAAGGCTAGCGTTCTTGTTCATACCTGTCCTGTGCCTGTATGCCTTGCTGAGACAATGATGCTGGGCTCATAGAAGGCATTGAATGTATATTTTTTGAATGAGTGAATGACATCTTTTCCCAAAACTATTCTTGTTTGTGTCTACTGGAAGTCTACAGAGGGAGATAATTGCCCTCCTGGGGGATCTCCTAGTGTCCCGAGCTGTTCCTGAGTGGTCAGTCTCCATTCTCCCCACCTCACCCCTCATGTGGATGTAAGCCAAACTGGAAGAGCCTCTCTCTGGCTGGAGACAAGAGTTCCAGTAACAGGGCCCCATCTGCTAATCCTTAAACTTCCCCAACGCCTGGAGTCAACATGGAGCTCTGCCCCCCGCCCCCACAATGTCTAGCTGCACACTCAAAAGTGTTCTGTGTGTCCCTCTCCTGTTCTCCTGCTGACAGTGACCATCGGCACAGGCATAGCTCTTTTGTACGTTACATGATCTGCTCTTTGTCCTTCAGATCGTTTCTACTCTTGAAGAATTCATTCTATATTCACAGGAAATATTCCTCCTTTTCTCACCACTTTCAATTTTTAAAAATCTCTTCTGTTTCCATGGTAATTGTATATCTTGACAAGGACTTTTAACACTCTCTGTGCTCTTAGACTTATGGGACCTGATGTGGTTAATAATGCTTGGAAAAACGTCACAACACGAACACAAACACAGCAAAATGCACTGATGGCAAACTGCAGTTTTAGAGTCCTAAAGGCAGAAGCACCCTTTCCAGCATCATCTGCTGGTACCAAGTAGTGTGTTCTCACAGGAGCGCTCTGTTTTTATCCAGGAACATCCATAGGTTGAAAGCCAGTAAGCAGAAGAGTGGCTGTAACTAACCTACTTTCTTCACAGGTTTGTTGTTGGAATAAAGTGAAAGTGGAACCGTAAAATGCTACTCAGATTTTTGTTATCATTCCCATGAAGCATGCCCCATTTCTGCACTGCCACGTTGGGATGCCAGGGACAGATCTGCATCCCACAGCCAAAGTGGGAACTCTAAACTTAATCCCTCTTCATTCCAAAAATTCGAGCACAAACACCCCCCCCCCCACCCCCCAATCAGTAGGAGACGTAGGGATCCTGGTTCACAGAGTTCACGTCTCTCACAGCACAAAAGGGAGTGGAGACAAAATTCCTCATTGCTAATAACTTGTGAACTCTCTTCATTTTCCCAAGGAAACTCTTCCTGTGATCTGCTTAACAGAAAGAAGCAAATCATTAGACAAATGTTTTGAATTGGATTGAGATTAAGATTAAGGACTTTTCTTACATCCTGGAGCACCTATATAAATTATGTGGCAGTGGTGTTTGGGTGAAAGCTTTTCTGGATCATAAACAGGAGATGCATTTCCTGGCACTTCTGAAATGCTACAGGAATGAGGAAGTGTAGATGCCAGCACATGTTCATGTAGTGGAATCAAAGAATGAATGATCAATTTTTATGTTGAGTTTTAAAATCACATGGTTATAAACAATTTCCACAGGAGGAGGGGTCATAGAGATAACCCATAGGAAAACGAGATGGATTTTTCCAGCCAAATTTGTCTTGGTGCACAAATCCCTTAGACATATTGTCGGGTTTTATAAAGATATTTTTCCTCTCGCACTTCACTTTTGCTATCTAGAAGCCAAGTTGAGGCATTTTCCTTGGTGAGTGGGACTTGTAAGGACTAGCTCGAGAGTAGAGTAAGCTTTAGGCAAAACTGTAATGCAGATGAAATTATTGCTGTAGCCTGGCCTGAATTCTCGTAGCATTTTGATTCAGGATCCTGAATCTAAGCCCCATCCTCAGCCCCAGGCACCCAAAATCTCTGCAGACACAATCCTCCGCAGAAGTGGCTCCCTGCCCTTTAAACAGTGCCCAGGGCTTAATTTTCCTTTTTCTGACATCTAAAATTTAACATTCTCATATTTATTTCCTGAGGCCCTTTTCAGCTTGTGGACATTAATCAGTGCTACAGTTCTTATGATCTAAAAGTGTTATTCTTTTGAGGAAGTGGCTTGCATCTTAACAAGGGTAGATAAATGCCTACTTCAAAAGAACGGCACCATAGGATTGATGACGTCCCACTTCCTCCGGAAAGCATCTCCTGCTTCCCCTCACCCTGACCCCCCAGGTTCGAAGTTCCTCATAAGGCTCCCAAGCAAAGGGTACTCTTCCTGTCATGGCACTTAGGGCGCATTACTGTGATCAATCGTTTAATTGTCCCCCTTCCTCTGTGTGCGTACAGCCTCCTGAATATTCACGTACATACACCATTATATTAATTCCCACCACCTAGCTCCATGATTGAACACTTGGAAGACCTCAATCAATAATTGTGGATTAGAGGATGAATGAACAATGCTGAGAATTTCAGGAGCTATGGAAAAGTGATGGGGTAAGGGAGAGACAAGCAGTATTTGGGAGTCCACATGGCTTTCATTAATGCCTCCCACTTAGTTATTGTATAAGGCTAGAAGGCCCTGCTGACAAACCTCTGAAAACGCCCCATGAAGATAACAGATACAGATCCCAATATCACTCTAGGTGCTTAGGAACACACTCAGCGTTGGATGTAAAGGGATGAGGAGGAGAGCATTGGTCTGCTAGAGCCACGGGTACCTTAATCTTCAGAAATTAGACAGAAAGTGTCTCGGCACCCATGTTTTAGTCAATGAGGGAATCTGTGGCTCAGGTTGACACCAATGCAGAAATTACTCTTTCCAGCAAAGGGATCAGAGGAATGCAAAGGAAAACAAAAGCAAAATCTCCCCGTCTCCACTGTATGACGTAGAATATTCAGATAAAAAAGAGAAAGAGGGCTTCAGGGGAACAAAAAGGGAGGTATTTCAAAGATATTCCAAGTAGACAGTGACTAGCATTTTGACTCAATTTCTAGAGTATGAGACCCTCCTTAGCAACAGAGTGAGAAGAGCGCTTCTCGAAGGAAAGTGGACTTGGAGCAAGTGAACAAGAAAGAGGGAGAACGGGCCAGAGAGAAGAACACAACCTCTCCGTGCACGCAGGGAAGGCTCAGCTGCATTAACACAAGGAGGAAAGGAACGTTTACCCGAGACCAGAGACTACTCTTAAGCTTTTCTGTGGGAGTCTTCTCCAGTCCTTAGTGAAGAGGAATTGTAAGTTATATCAGAACTGCACTGTATGTAACACATAGTTTATCAACGCAGCTGTGGCTAAGTCAGCTGTGTGGAGCTCTCGGTAATACGGCAGTCTGTCATGTTCAATTCTCTTGCTTTTCCTTTTTCTTTTTCCTTCCTCTCTCTCTCTTTTATCTTCTTTTGTCTTTATGATATTTAAAGTTGAAGAACCTCTTTTGATTGTTTATAGATAAAGATATATGGACCAGGCGGATCAATAAATAAATTAGTGCATAAAGTTGCCAAAATCCAGTAAAAGTGTCTAACTTCCTCATGTCTATTTCGATCTGAGTGTGTTACATGTTTTATTTACACACACACACATAATCTCACTTAATTCCCTCAACAGCTCTACTCTGTAATAATTTTATGCCCATTTTTTTGATAAATAAATAAATCGGGTAAGTTAAACAGCTTGCCAATGACAACTAGAATGTGGAACATGAATTTAAAGCTAAATTGTCTGGCTCCAAAGCCTTTACTCTTCCCCCTGCATATCTTGGGAGATAATAGGTACAAAGTAGGGCAAAATCAATGTTGTAATTATTGTTCAGCTTAGATAAAGATCCAAGGTCCTCATTCATAATGGAGTACATTTCTCTACTCTGGAAGAGGAGGTTGTTTTAAAGCTACAAGATACATCGAAGACTCAGAAGCTACTCGTGCACAAGTTTTGGAACCCAGCAGACTCCTTCCTTATTCCATTGGCCTAGGCCAGTGGACACAATGGCCGTGTTCCTGGCATGGAGATCTCATCCATAGTAAATGTTCCTGAATTGGTGCCTGAGGTTCCAAGGCTTAGGTGGTTTTCTCTAGGATCCTGAACACCTTACATCCTTCCACAGAGTACCTGCCCAGGTGAGTGGCATGCCCATGGCACCAGTTCAGACTCTATCACTCCTATTTATACCTCATGACCTGGTACAGGATCAGATGTTGATATATTTTAACTTGCTCATATGCCAAATCTCAGTGTTTATATTTGCAACCTGAGAACCTGATGGAGAGAATAAAGAGAGTTAGAATTCATATGTACAAACACCATGAAGTACTTTGAGCTTCTCTGAAAGGGGAGATCTGCCAGACATTACATTTAGAAATTGTTTAGGAGCAGCAAATGGAGAGAAGCAACATTTTGCTTTAAAAAAAGCACACATCACAACCCCCTCATTATGTGCAGCACACAATTTAACAGGTGTATGATTTATTCATTTATTCACAGACTCATGGACCAACCAGTCCATCACAGCACTATTGTCTGTGAAGCAAAACACATTTGCAACAGACTGTATCGGCTTCTTCTGAGGTACTGAGTTAGCTGATCTCCGGAAATCGTTTGCTGCCAGTTGAAAAAGAGGGTTAATAATCACCAACGTGGTGAACATGAATAATTGAACTTGACCTCAGTAAAGTCCTTTGCATCCCTGGATTTCTGGGCCATCTATAACCAGCACTTGATTATGAAAGGGAAAAATTTTTTGTGTGTTATTTCGATTGGGGAAAAAATATAATAGTTTCCTCACATGTATCTAGAAAGGTCTTGCCCTCTTGGAAAATGTGCTACAGCCCTGCCCTTCTCCGTTTATTCAATTCCTCTCTGGAGAGGAATATGGTTTTCGTGAGACGGGGGAAGCATGCCACCTACTTGGCCACATTTCTTTACCGGGCAGAGTTCAGTGTTAAAAGCCTGTTAAGAGCCTGTTGCTCTTTTTCTCTCAGTCTCTCAGACCCGAGTGCTCCTAGGAGCTGCACGTGCCATCTCAAGTCTCCAGGAGGTTAGCTTGTCGCTGTCAGGTCCAGCTAAGTCTCTTGTTCTTGCTTCTCCACTTGTAGCTGGGTAACAAGTCATGGTCCAGTGGGTCCCCAGGCGTAGACACGGAGCAGAGAACTCGTAGGTCTGGGCCACCTTCCTGCACAGTTTAACAAAGCGCCCTGTGCTCTCTGCCGGTAACAAAGAGCTGATACTGGGCCTGGATGGCGCCGTGTTATCCAGCCCAGCTTTACTGCTGCTAAAGCTGATAGCGGGCTTGGATCCTCCACTCCCTCCTTTTGCCAAGTTCTTAACTGCTTGGAACTGGAAGGTGAGGGTGGGATGAGTGATTTTTACGCTGCCCCCAAATTCCAATAGAAACCACGGATTCCTGAAGAGAGGCAGAGCCAGAGGGAGACAGGGTCGGGGGTGGGAGGCAATACCGGGGAAGCAGACAGATGCCTCTGGATGTGTGTGGGGGGAGAGCTGGTTTCCCTTCTCCCTGCCTTTAATCATTGCAATGCCCTAATTTAAAAAATTAAAAAGCTACATTCAAAAATGATCCCAGGGACTATCCTGCTGTGAGCACAGTGGGACACGTGCAATCAATCAGTAAAACAGACATGTCGGCTTGAAGACCTTTCAGAATGACATTCCTATTCAGGAAAAAAATTCAAGGTAGATTTAGTCTATTTAAATATTCCCCAAGATCTTCGTTAAGTTTCAGATAAGAACGTTCCTTTCTGTGCACACGCCTTGTGTGTTTGCCTTTGACCGAGGAAAGCCCCGGTCAGAGACCGTCAGCTCTTCACACAGTGACTCTTTAGTTTCGAGGCAGGACCAAAAGAAGCTCAGGCTCAATGAAAGGATTTTCATTTACTGAGACAAATTCACTTTTCGCTTCCTTCAGCAATTCATCACTCTAATGTGAGAAATAGAAGCTCTCGGAATAATGTGAATAGACTTCTGGGAGCACGAACCAGTATCAATACTTTATTTAATAATGCAAATTCTACTGCTGTATATGTGGTCTCAATCCACATTTGCTTTTATTTAAGGTTTCTTGCCATTGCTTGCCTCTCTCTCTCTCCACACACACACACTACACGAACACATACATATGTAGCTTTTTTCATAGCACAAGTATCACATTTGACCAGATTCTGTTGTCACTGGACAGCGTTGATGACATCCCCATTACCATCATCATTATCATCATATTGATGAACATTTTTAGAACATTTTGGATGTGGCTGTCAATGGGTTTTGGATAACGATTTCCTGTCTGATATATTATATCCCCAAACAATAACACTAATTGAGAATATCAGAGAAGATATATTTTTAAAAGTAATATATATAATGTAATGTGTAAGTACCAAAGTTTCATACTGTGTCATGACTAAACTTACGTAACATAGGACACTCTTGAACTACAGGAGCTACCAAATTTTGTTATTTCATTGTCGGTATATAGGACAGTTTTAAATATTTCTAGGGTAGATGATTCTGAGCAGCAGACCTCTATTTATTTAAGGATGTTATGAAATACTGTGGCTTCTCCCATCCTGTCCATCTACCTTTATCAGGATACACTGGGCATCCCGTGGTTAGGAGCCATTTCCGGGCCCTTAGCGCCCAATTTCTGACCTGCTCCCAGCCTGTTTCCAGCTTGTTCCTCATTCTGCTTTATCACCTCTCTTTATTCCCTGGACCAGGCCTTTGACTTTGGGTTCCTTCAAGGACTCCTGGCTCCCTTCCTAGCTGCTTTTGAAAGGATAACCCACCCTACCAGACTCCAGATGACGCTGCTGACCTAGACGGATTTCGACAACACAACCCCAGACCATAACTTGGTTGTTCCTCATCCTTCTTTATCCAACCATTAAGCACTGGATTTCCTCAAGGCTTACCCTGGGTCCTACTTACTAACTCTGTGTACTTTCTGGAAGAAGGAAAGCCCACACTTATTGGCTGGTTAATAGAATAGTTAGTAGATTCTGAGAACCATGTTAAGAGTTTTAAATGCCTCATGCCATTTAATACTCTCAACAGTGTTACAAAGTAGGGAATATTATTGTCTCTGGGTTTTTGTTTTTTGGGTTTTTTGCTGAGGAAGATTCACCCCAAGGCAACATCCACTGCCTATCTTCCCCTTTTTGTATGTGAGCCACCACCACAGCATGGCCACTGACAGAGGAGTGGTGTAGGTCTGTGCCCAGGAACCAAAACTGGGCCGCCGAAGCAGAGCATGCTGAACTTTAACCACTAGGCTACCAGGACAGGCCCTTGTCTCTGTTTTATAGAAAGGAAAATTTGGTTTAGGTTTTCCTTTATAGAAAGGAAAATAGAGTTTAGGGTACTTGAATAATTTCCTCATGGTGGCACAGCTAGGAAGTGACAGAGCTAGGATGCAAACCCAGGCAGTTTTACTCTGGGGGTCCTATTCTCAACCACTACTCTCTGTTGCCATTGTTTATATGGAATTTCTAGGTGATCTCACCCACACTGTGAGTTCAGCTGCCACTGAAGCGTGGATGACTCCTAAACTTGAGCTTCCTACTCATAGTCTCCATTTGAATGTCTCAAAAACACTTCAAACTAAATACATCCCAAGACTAACTCAACTATTTCCCTCTCCAAACCCAGTCCTCTTATGTGCTCCCTCCCTCAGTGAGGGATACAATCCTCCATTTAGCCAGATGCCTGGGCATCATCTTTGACTCACCCCTCTCCTTTCCTTCCATCCTATACAATCCATGATGTCCTGTCACTGTGACCTCTGAAACATGTTTCAAAGCAGTCCTCGTCTCTCCATCTCCACAGCCACCACCTCTGCCCATGCCACTATTATGTCTTGTCTGATCTGGTGCCATAGACCCCTGACTGAACTCTTCACATCCAGCTCTGGCTCTTTTCATCTGCTCTTGACATTGCAGTCTAAGCCATCTTTTCAAAATGCAAATTGACAATATCATCCCTGCGTAAACTGTTTCATGGTTCTCGTTGTTCTCAGATAAAGAGCTATCCTGCTTAGCATGACCAGCAAGGCGCTGCAAAGTCTGGCCTCTGCATGAAGCTCCAGCCTCATGTGGATCCCTTCTCCTCACTCTCTGTACTCAGGCACACTTGCCTTCCTTCATTTGGGCATCTTCATCCCACTGCAGGGCCTTTGCATACGCTATTCCCTCTGATTGAAATGCTCTCCCCACCACTCCCCACCAAGTCTGGTCAACTTTTATTCATTCTTCAGTTCTTAGATCACATGTCAATTCTTCAGAGACACCTTCCTGCTCCCCCTTCCCAGACTAGTTCATGTTCTCTTGTAACATATTCTTATAGTGCCATGAACCTCACTGTCGTAACACTTAGCTCAGTGTGTAATTATACTTCTGTTTACGTGATTATTTGCTCAATGACTCTCTTCCCTAGTGGAATATAAACTCCATAAGAGCAGGGACCAAGTCAGTTTTTGCTGAATATTGTATCCCCTGCAGGCATTGATAAATATTCACTCAATGAATAAGATAAATGATTCTAAAAACACAACAGAATTAATTTTAAATGTAATAGATTAAATGGTAAGAACTAAATCTCTGTTGAGTGATAAACTATTAAATTTTAAGGGAGTTAAAAATTTTTTGACTCAAAACTCCTCTCTTCTATTGTAAGTTTCTTAACACACTCTAAATATCTCAACGTATAATCCTTTTAGTTTTCTCATTGGCATATAATAAAAGGGTATGATCTGATCTTGAAACTCACCGCTGGGTCTTGGAACTTGGCCCCACTGCAGTGTGTGGCAGCCTGCTCTGGGATATTGGCCTGACTGGCCCTCTTTCCCCCACACTCACCAGCCTTCCCTGCATCTCCACCTTCTGGGCTTCCTAGCTACCTGCCTTCAAGTCACAGCTCACTGCTGGCTCTTGGTTGGGGTGACTCTTCAGGCTCCATTTTCTGCTGCACCCTTGGATTTGGCGTCCCTACAGCTTCAGCAAGAGGAGGGAGTGGGGGTGGATGGAGTGAGGGTGATACTGATGGCTGGGCCAATTCCTGGTCCCTGGCAGGAGGGGAATTTGTGAAGATCTGACCTGAAATCCTAACTGCCTAGAAGACAGAACGGAGCGGTGAGAGTTGTATGAAAGGATGAGACGCTAGGAGGATTCATTATTTTCGGCATGTTTCGGGGAAATGATTAAGTGCCAGCACTTCTAACTCTGAATCTCTGAAAATGGCCCTGAAATCTGCATTTTAATATGCAGCCCAAGCAATTTTGATGCATGTGGTCCCTGTACTGCACTTTGTAAAAACACTGGCGTAGAGACACCTTTTACTCAGAGCAATGTTAACACTTATTCTCAAAAAAATCCCCTACATTCTTGGCTCTACTGACTTGCTTGGAATAAGATACACACATGCCACCACGTGGGCTGGCCCTCTGGTCCCTTCCATTAAAGTATATTAATGCGTATCATTGTGTTTTTATGCTAAGAAGCATAGGGAGGCAGTAGCCTGCTTTCTTTGTGAATCCCAGGAACATCTGTTGCCTAACACCTGGCCTTCTCTGTAACAGGTGTATGCTCAAGACAGCAATGGTAAAAAATCATATGACGGTGGCCCAGATCACGATTTGCAGCCTGTCGCTCCTGCCAAATGGGTCAGTTGAGATGGAATCCACAATTTGAGCAGATGTGTATTAATAGCTTAGGCAAGTGTCACGATTTAAAAGAAAGAGCAGCAGAAATGGACCAACTCGTGAGAGGGAGAGGCGGTTTCTAACTGTCCAGGAACCTCACTTTCTTTCTTCCCTTCTATAAATTCTCAGCCCCTCCTTACTCATGCCCCAAAATGATAGCTACTTTTAAGACTTTACAGAGATGAAAGGTAGAAAGTTGTTTGAACAAAGGAAAGCGTGGTATAAACGGTAGAGATCTCTGCTGGAAGGCCCTCAGATTGTCTGGTTCAAACCCTCCATTATCTAGATGAGGAAATGGAGGCCCGGGGACATCGCATGGTTGAGCCAGGAGATAGGCTACGTTATGTTTCATTCTGCCCAGAACCGGAAGCACAGCTAGAGTCCAAGTGTCACACGCAGTTCATTCTTCTTCCCACACCACCACACCACGTCAGCTCAAGGAGTCCTAGGCAAGGCAAGTGGCAGTGATGCTCTCTCTGCTGCAGTGGAAGGTACATGACAGCAGGCACCTTGGCTGACACGTCCTCCACGGTAACGTCAGCATTTAAAACACTGCTGGGCACATTATGAGTACGTAGTAAGTCTTAAGAAGGCCTTGTAGCTTCTACTTTTGTGTTTCTGGGAACCTTGAACTGCCTGTAAAAAGTCCAGCTACTCTTTAGGAGGGACCATGAGCCCAAGAGAAGCTGTGAATGGAACTTAGAAATAGAGTCTTTGCACATGGGACCGAGGTCAAACAAGGTCATACTGGATTAGGTGGAACCCAGATCCAACGGCTGGTATAGTTCTAAGAAGGTGGTGAGAAACCCAGGTGCGCGGGGAGGAGGCCACGTGAAACTCAGATGCCCACGGGAAGGCCATGTGATGACAGTAGCTGTAAGCCAAGGCATGTCAAGGGCTGACAGCAGCCATCAGAAGCTAGAAAGAGGCGAGGAAAGAGTCTTCCCTGGAGACTACCGAAGCAGCCTGGCCCTGCTGACACCTTCATTTTGGACTTCTGGCCTCCACAACTGTGAGAAGAAATCTCTGCCGGTTTAAGCCACGAGTTTGTGGTGCTTGTTAGAGCAGCCCTGGGAAACTAACACAAGAGGAGAGGCCTAGAAACTACATGGAGAGGGAAGGAATCCTGGCTCTCCCGCGTTCTGGTTGATCCTTCAGGTGACTCTCACCCTGGCTGCTGTCTGACCACAACCACATGAGAAACCCCAAGTGAGACAAGCAGAGCTGTCCAGCGGCCTCAGGCATGTAAGTGTCCGCAGCACGGGCCATCGTGGACATTCCAGCCCAGGGGATGCAGCCCCAGCTGTCATCACACGGAATAGAGGAACCAGCCACCCAGCCCAGCTCAATCAAATCACGGAATTGTGAGAGATAACAAAATGTTGTTTTAACCACTACTTTTGGGGATGGTTTGTCACACAGCAATGGACAACCAGAAAATTTGGGCTCCCTAGAAGAAGACTCTGAGTTAAGAAAGTGAGTTCTTAGGATGTACTCCCAGGAAAGCTGGAAGTGGCATGGGGAGGGGACAGCAGACGGAGGAGAACCAAGCGGGGATGTGGCTCCAAGTGAAGTGCCACGGAGGGCGTGTTCGACCTAATCCTGCAAGGAGCTCTGCAATAGCTCAGCATTGTCCCCATCAGGGTCAAAGACACTGAAGAACCTACACTCCCTCATCCTTCAGCCATTGGTTAAGGGCTGCCCCAGCGACATGGAAACTCCTGGTCACTTGTGCTCTCTGGGGGAGCAGGGGCAGGAGTGTTGGCAGCCTGAGGGCAGCCCACCAACCTGGAGACATAGGTGCCAGCATTTGGGCGTGAAGGCACACGAGGCAGCATGTGTGAAATGGGAAAGGTACAGTGACTGCTTCGTCCCAGTTTGCCAGCAACTCTGTATTTAAAATGGGGTGTCCCTCATCCTGGGAACCCTTTCAGTCCTGGGCACATCAAACAGTTGGTCACCCTGGGAAGGGATCCCAGGGGACGTGGGCAGAGCTTGAGGGCATCTGCTACAGTGGAGGCATGAATATCCCTGAGCTGGAGAGAGTGGGATCCACAGGACCCTGTGGAGGCATCTCTGTAAGAGGCCGGGGATGCTGGAGGTCAACTAGCAGCCGAGGACCCTTTTAACAATAAGAGCCTGTGACCATGGCAGGTATAAATGGTTTCAAACCGTTTCAGATGCTGCAGAAGGGCTGAGGACAATCGGAGCAGGGAAACGTCTTTTCGTTTGGCCATTAGAGGCAGCGGGGAGAGAAGAGGGGCAGGAAGCACATTGGAATGATGAGCAGCTGGGCCGAACATGAAACAACGATGGCCAGATGGGCCCAGCATCACCAAGGACGGGGGGTAAAGGGAACCAGAGGCAGGCTGAAAACTGGGAGTCAGAGGGAGGATGGGGGACAGGAAGACATGAACTTACTGCCAGGATTTAAAAAGAGAACAAACAGTGTCTATGTTCCACGATGATCATCTTTGGATGTTTTCTGAGGGATGAGAGTTCATGGATAAAAATGAGGGTGAATGGTGGTTGTGGGGCTATGCAGCTGGTGGCTGGTGGTTGTAGTAGTGGGAGAGATGGAGCCCTAGTCGCCTCAATTACAAGCGGAGATGCTGGTTTATGTAACTAATAGAATGGAAATACGGAATTTATTAGCAGGAATCAGAATTCTGCAGTGAGAAGAGGCAAAGATAATGGGGAGATTTCATTAAGGCGTATAGGTTAATGAATGGTTTTAGGACAATAAAAATAAATATGTTTGTTTACTCGCAGAATATTAGATGAAAGGAATGTTTGCAACAAAGAAAGAAATGCCTATAGGACAAACAAGAGGAATGCTATTTTATTAAATTCCGCGGGTAAGTATGCGGAAGAGGCTCTGCTTTAGGGTGGAATACTTAGGCTAAATAGGTTGGGTTCCAGGCAGATGTGGATAAATTAGTGAGTGCAGGTCTATATCAGATGAATAAGGAAAGGTATTTAAGATTTTCCTGGGGTTTTTTATTTGCATTTTATTTGATTTAAACATTTAGGAAATATAAAAGGCCACACAGTGGAAACCTGCTCTCTTGCATCTGTCCCACATCTGCCCAGTCCCTGTCTCTCCCACCAGGTAGTGAGCACTGTCATGGATTTCCTGTGTATCTTTTCAAATAGATTAAAAATATTTGCATATACAAGCAAGCAGGAATAAATTCCTTGAAGGCGGAAGTTTAGCCTGTGTTGTTAGCTGCCATAGAGAGGTTCCTGGGACTAGAAGGGTTGCAATAAGCACATGTTAAATGACCGAATATATTCACCCCACAACTGTTAGACAAATAGTAACATCCTGTACACACTTGCTTGGACACATCCTGCTTCATGTATTTGACAATATATCCTTCAGATCTTTCCTCATTGGCACAAAGAACTTCATCCTTTCCTCAGAGCTGCGTTATATTCCACTCGATGGATGTACCATAATTTATTCAACCAATCTCTTGTTAATGGCCACTTAGTTTGTTCCCAGGTTTTTGCTATTACAAACATCACTGGAGTGAATAATCTGTGTGATTATTGTATTTGTAGCATGGGCTGTCAGAAGTGAGACACCAGTTTTTAAGAAGTCGTGTCCTCACCAAATGTCTCAGGTAATGGTGACAGAATTCTTGATCAAATGGACCCCTGCTCTGCCCAGCATGACACTTCTTATGTTCTTTTTAGTGGTCATTGAGGTTGCTGATGCCAGGTGTCTTTGGCCTGCTTTTTTAAAAATGCAGAGAGATTTGCAGCACGAGAAACAGTAAGAAGCTTTGGAAGCGGTGAAATTGACACATGAATGCTCAAGATCGTGCGGCAAGATCACAGTGGAATCAAATCTAAAATCCCAGCTCTCCCGTGGCCACGGCTTGGATCTCTAAGCTGGCTGTCTCCACTGTGAAGTATGGGTTTTAACTGCTGTTGTGTAATAATGCACATCTGAGTTTTTAATATTTTTCTAAGGACATTTGAGTACCCAGGCCAATATATAATGGCTTCTTGGCCAATCTCGCCTCATCGCAGCCTTTCATTTTAGCATAGCCTTAGGGCTTTGATCTTATTATTTTGGTCAGACTGTGACACTAGGGACGCCAGGCTGAAATGACAGCATCTCACTTGGTTTATCTCAGTGTTGTTTCTTACAGGGGAGGGCAAAGGTGAATCGGACACGGATGATGGTGCTAAAAGAAAACAGTCTCTGAATCCTGACCCCAGACACACGTGGCTTGCTTCTTTTCACTGCCGTGTTTCCATCTGAAATGTGAAGATAATGTCACATACCCCGCACCCTTTGAGGGTGTGGTGGGGAATATTAATGAGATAAGCTTTAAAATGCAATTTGAGCTCTTTAAGCTGGAGTCCTTGACAAAAATTGGGTTATGGAATTAGTGAGCTAAAGGTGTCATTCCGACCATGACCAGTTTTCATTAGAGAGCTGCTCTGAGCCCCTGGCCCCCACACGACATCTCGGAACTTTCGGCCCAGTGCAGATGTGTTTATAATATTCTGCTTTATCTTCTTATGTACTCAACGCCAGGGACGGTGGGTAGTTTATCCAATCAGCAGATGTGTTTAAATGTTCACTGGATTTGGATGGAGGCATCAGTTTCAGAAAGAGCCCTGTGCTGCCGGCCAGAAGGTGGGCTTTGCTCTGACTCCACCCCAACCACCTGAATGCCGTGAGCAGCTCCCCTTGCCTGAGCCTCGGCTTCCTTTCCACTAAAGCAGGGGAATGATTGCTGCCCTGGCGTCTCTCTGGGTGAATGGGAAAGTCCAGTGAGTGAGAACGGACGCACAAGCTTGGTCAGCAGAATACGGCCCACTAACGAGAAATAGAGTTGTTAATGTCTATGCAGGGTACTTGCTCAAATTGGAAAGAACACTGAGATGTTGGGAAACAAGGTCCATGCATTAAAGGCCAGGGCTTCCCAATATCAACTGAACTACAGACCAGTAACATATTTAAATTTCCTCCTGAGATATGTCAAAATCACATGGCCCTATATATGTGTAAAATATGCCTATAGGATGTATGTAAAATATGCGTATATGGATATAAAATATAGGGATGTCAATACTTCAACAATAAACATATCTTCCTTGCAGTCAGCTCACATTGAACTGGCCTATCAGAGGAGTTGGTTTTCTGTCCCCAGGAAGAGCCAGGAAATGTCAAAGGGGCCCAATGCCAAACTCAGAGCCTGGAGCGTGCATTCCAGCCCTGGGAGCGGGCCTGTGGCCTTTGGATGACCTTCAGAGCCCGACACAGATTCTATTCCAAGAGCTCTGGGGATTCAGTGAGAGGAAAAAGACCTGTCAGTCATTTTTTTTTTCTGAAAGTGGAAGCTAAGTCGGGGCTGGTGATGCTGGTACGTTGCGGTGGTGATTAGAGTAACGGGCAGTGAGAATTCACTAGTTTCCACTTAAATGCAGACTGGGCTAAGCAGGTAATGCAGAAGAGTGGAGCAGCCCAGAGAAGCATTCTTATAATCCGGTGTCATTATATCTAGTATTCAGAGCTGCAACTCATGGCCTCATCTCAGGAATCAATAGGGAGTGGCAAGGCCTGAGGTACAAGGGACGGCGTTACTCCTCTTGGTCTGATTGTCACAGGTGGGAACGCAGGCTTTGTATTGTGCATCTTCTGATTCTTAGTCAAGTTCTGCAATCTGGATTTTTATGCGAAATTCTCCTAATTTTTGAATTTGGGTGTGTGTATAAGTATAGTGTAGTACAGGTGAGCATACACACACTCAGACATACATCTACAGATCATTATGTGAAACAAACTGGAGTGGTCTCCTTGGACTCTCTGGTGACAGAGGGGAGAGGGTGTCGCCAGCCAGGAGGAGCAGACATGATTATTACCTAGCACTGTGGCAACACTGTCGTGTTCTCTCCTGGAGCTCAGCCCAACCTCTGAGGTAGGGGTAGAGAGGCTTCTGGGCCAGCATGTAAACATCTGTCACCTTCCTAGGGACTGGAAGTTGAGGAAGGCCCCTTTACAGCTGTTTTAGATTCCCCATTTGGTGTGTCAAAGACCATGGGTCCCCCTGGCCCTAAGGGAATTAACACGTGCATAATGGAACTGTGCTTGGAAAGCTGTGTGAGTTTCTAAGATAAACTGTATGAATCACATTACAGGAAAGGTGGGTCCATGAAGTGGAACAAATGGTGACCCCTATCATCATAAACACTGGCTCCTTCTACTAAGGGGAAAAGGTAACAGGCTGATGATTACCATCTTTGCACTTATAAAATGGCAGTGGTGAAATATGATAGCCAAGCAACAGACCTCCTAGCAGGTGATTCTGGGGAACTGGTTTGCTCCAGAATTGGAAGGATAAGTACCACCAAATGAGTCATTGTCTTGCCTCTTTGACTCCCTGGAATTTCCCAAATGCTAAGCAACAGGCAAGAAAGTGTCTGCCAGGGCATGGATGACAGCTACGAAGTTGGAGAGGGCACTGCTGTTCAGCTGATTATTTCAATTTTTTCACCCATAAAATGGTAGAGGCCAAGAACACCTTTTCAATACACTGTGAAAGCTGCTTTGGAAAGCAAAGGCTTGATCCTTTTCTTTTCCCTCACTGTTAAGCCTGTACATTGAAATCAACCACACCTAACTTAACTGCACCTGCTTCTATTTTGATGCTAAGATCAAAGGATTTTTAAACTAAGGAATATAACCCCAGGGAAGGGCAGGGTGGGCAGAGTGCTGGAGGAGGTGAGAAGGAACACACCTAACAGGTGCAGCCACATACAGCATCCCACTTAATACTCACAACCTCCCCAGAGGGAGGTGTCATTACCATGGTTTTACAGTGAAGCGAGTTTTCTTTTTGAAGGTTTGTTCCAATTACAAATCAAAGAGTAAAATAAAAGTGATTCAGAGGAAATGAGGGAAGAAGGCAAAGAAGGGAAACATTAGAAGCTCTGGTCCTCTCACTTGCCTTTAATTTATCCGACTGACCTTTCTTAGTCCTCTTCCTCTGGCCAGTCAGTAAGGGTTAGCCTTTCCAATCCTTGGTCCTTTTCCAGGTCTCGGTTTCTGAAAGATCTTACCTACTCCAGGCTTGAGGTGTAGCCTCCTGTTACACTACTCCCGCCACTGGTCCAGATTCTGTCCCACATTCCAGAACCTCACCCGCTCCTAGCTAGCCACCTTACACATAACCAAGTGGAGCCGGACTGCTCACAGCCACTGGGTGTGTGTTGGCCTAGAGTCAGTACAGCCTTTTCCAGAATCCCAGTGAGATTAGGACTAAATAGCATCTGTCTAAACCAAGAGATCAGAAATCTGACTGAAGGCGGCACTTTGGGATCAGCAGCACCTTCTAGAAATAATGCTTGGAGACCACTGAATGGTTTCTGAGGGCCATGCAGTTTTCTGGTATCCTGGATTTTTTGGACCCCTTCAAGGTGTGGTCACTGCAGGGAGATCCCACCCAGGATCCCTGCCTACTTGCTATTTCCCTACCAGCCCCAGGCCTGGGAAGACCAGATCTCACTCTCATTCTCCATGACCTGGCATTACCTAGTTTAGCATTTGGTATCAGACCAGTTCTCTCTGATCCCTGGCCTGCTGCCCCTAGATTGAAGCTAGGACTGCCACTTCCTGATCCCAGACTGGACTAAATCATGACCTTCCTGAGTGGACTTGGTCTTTGCCATATTGGCTCCCTCCAGGGAAATAGAAGCTTGGTCCATTTTCTCATATCCCATTACAATTTCTAGTCAGATTCCTCCACCATCATGCATTACAAGATATCTCACACCGGCTCTTGACTGATAGTATTTGTAGCTGTCTATTTGGATACAGTATTTGTAGCTGTCTATTTGAATGTATCCACATGGATGTTCTGAACATGTTTCAAATTCAACAAGGTTTAAATCAAGTGGGATCTCTCTCCTGACCCTGAGTCTGGTTCCTTCTCTATGTGCATTATGTAAGAAGGGTCAATGGCAATGGTCAATGGTGGGAAAGGAGGATTTGGGGGAGAAAGAGGGGGATGGAGTATATGTATAAAAGGCCAAAAAAAAAAAAAATGTTTACCACTTGGGGAGGGGCAATATTTATTTGTTGTAAATATCAATTGCTAGACTTGAACATTATATTAAAATCCTGTTAGGGTTGATACTGAACCTCTTAATCTCAAGTTCATGGGCCCCATGTGCAGTAAGCCAATCAGTGAGACATTGGGCTTGGAGATGGAGAAAGGTTTATTCTAATTAACGAAAATGAGAAGGTGGGAGGAGAGGTTCTCTCAAATCCACCTTAACAAGAGAAGAAAGCAGGGGGTTTTCTAGAGCTAAGGGGTTTGGCTGAATGAGCTTTAGAGAAACAAAGGGGTAATGTGTGTTTCTTTCACTCCTGATAAACCCTGGCCAATCTGACTGCGGCATCAACTGCAGCTGGGGGCTGGTTATCTGATGACGTAACTTCCTTGAGGGCATTCTCTTTCTTCTGTAAAACAAGCTCATAAATCCTTGTGACCCTTGAGTCATGGCTTCAGGTTAAACAAGACAATAGCAAATTGTCAAGATTAACTTCTTTTCTCTTATGTCTGTGTTGGGAACAAGGTCAAAGGTCATGTGTTGTTACTGAATATTGACAGTAACCCTCAGGTATCTGGCTTCAGGGTTAGGGTTAGGGTTAGCTGAATAGAATCGTGTAGCTGTCATCCATAGCTGCCAAAACTTCCTTGCTTTCTCTCCACTGATACCTCTCTGCAAAGTCATGATGAGTGTCCTCCCTTCCTCTCCTCCTCAGCTTCTTCTGCCCTTTTTGTGCATCCAGAATTTCTGTCTTTGCCATTAACTGGCTGATTTTGGTCAAATTTTTTCTTCAAGCTATTGTGATGATTTGATACATATATTAATTCCTTGCAGAATAGTAGCTGCTCAATAAAGTGCTATTATAATTTAAAAAAATTATTACACTATAACCAACTTGACTTACTATTGCCCTTCTACATCATATATCTCTACACTTCTCAGATTGAAGGTTTCATGGCATAATGGGTTCAAATCCTGAGTCCACTATTGTGTGGCCTTGGGAATGTTACTTAGCTCTGGATCTCAATTCATATCTCTAAAATGGAAACAATGCCTCCCTGGCTCACTTGCAGAATAAAATGTGATAACAGATAAAATGCTTGGCACAAGGTCTGGCATACAGAGTGATGATAATGATCTTTATCACTACCTTTGTGCCTTTGCTCATGTTAGTTCCTCTTCCTGAAATGCTGCTTCTTCTCTTTTCTATTTTGCAAAATTCTAGAAAACCTGGCTAAAAGCTCGTTTCCTCTCAGTGGATTCATGTTTCCTCAGCTGTGTTCCACTGCATCCAGTTCCATTACTGTATTTTATCGTATTATGCATATTTACCACTTTTCCTGCTTGACTTCTTATCCTGACATTCAAAACCCTTCACGTTTTATCTTTTTCTCCCAGTGTTCCTCTAATACTTCCTCTTGACCACCTGATCTCTTAATACCCTTCCACACCCCCATGACTTTGTTTGTGTCTTCCTGTCTGCCTGGAATGGCCTTTCTCATTTTTTCTGTGCAACTGGAATCTTAACTCATCCATCCAGGCCCAACTCTATGAATTCTTCTCTGTTTTCTCCAAGGTAGAATTACTTCTTCACCCATCACACTGTTTAATTCTCTATTAGGAAACTTACTGTTATAACGTTTTAATTATATGCACATATTTTTTCCAGTAGACTGTGAACTCTTGGAGGGAGGGATTACGTCTTATTCATACTTGTTTCCATCAGCACCTAGTACCGTGCTCGAAATATAGCAGTTATCTATCAAATTTTTATTATATTTATAATACCTAGATGTACCAAATAGCATCTGCCTAAACCAAGAGGTCAGAAACACGACTGACCGTGGTGCTTCTGGATCAGCCTCTGTAAAGCTCATGGGTTCTTGCTGAATGGTTTCCAAGAACCAAATGAATAAATGGCTCAAAGTTAATCACAATCTCTATCTGAAATGAAATATCCAGACACGAACATAAATATAGGCTAATATTTAATGACTAACCAAACCAGGAAGCATAAGAGAAATTGGGTCATAGCAAGGGAAATAGGTCAGTGAAACTAAGAAAAATCAAATACACCCTGGCTGTGATTTTTAGTCCCTGTGTATTATGGAGAATCCTTATTGAAATTTATGGTTGTGGAAAACTGGCCAGTTTCAGTTTCAGCATGGCTGGGTCAGGGACACTTCCTGTTATCAATAGGAAGCTGCTATACAATTAAATGGATCAATGATGCAGTGAACTGAATTAGTTGTTTTTTTTACAGTCAAGTAATTGGACTAGTTGTGCATTCTACGTTTTTTCAGTTGTACAAGCATCATCTTTGAATCTATCTGGTAGGAAGACGCTTGGGCCGCTTTAGCCTATTGATTCGAGAAGCGGTAAAAGGAATTGGGTTTAGTTAGGAAGGCAGTAAAGTAACATCAATAAGATGGCGCGGGGGATGCACATTTGACACACTGGGTAGCTTTATGGAGATTTAATGATGTTGGAGAACAATTTGCAAATCTGGTCTAATTCAATTAGCAGTGTAATAATCTACCTTAAAATATGGTGGAACATTCTGTTATATATTTATTGCACTTGGTTCTGGTCCATGGAACATTATAATACTTATTATCAGTGATGTGCTGGTAAATCGGCTCTCTGTTTTCTTTTTGTTTTTTAAAGCCCTGATTTTTAGTGTTTTCCTATTTCTATGATGTAAATAGTCCCATTGTGGGCTGGTTTTAAGCTACCAAGAGTTTAACAACTGCTCTCAAAGTTTCTGAATATCTGACAGTCAGCTCTTAGGAGTCATAGTTGCAAGTCATAAAAAGTGGAGGAGATCTTCCTAAAGATTTAAAATCATGCAATTTTAGAAGTAGAAGCATTCAGAATATTCTAGTCCTACTCTTTACGTTTGCGGAAAAAAAAAATTGAAGAATAAAAATATTGACACTGAGGATAATGATGTCCTAAAAGTCATGCAGAAATTTACTAGCAGACTTGGGATTGGAATCCAGGTGTCTGGACTCCCCATGCTGTATTCTATGCAAAAACCTTCATATGAGGAATAGAGAAAAAAGCAGTCATTGGACACGAATGGAAACATGACCGTCATCTTGTTTGGGATGAGGATGGGCCAGCATGGGTGACAGGAGCTGTGGACATGAAGCTCCCACAGAGCTGTTCCAAGCTGTGTTGAAAACCATTCAGGAAGCGTGCAGTTTGGGATCTTGGTATATAAATGGGCAGGCTACTTAACCTTTTTGGGCTTTCTTTTTATCATTTTTTTAAGTGATCGTTTTTAATATTGGTTTGTCTCAAACTCTGGTGTGCCCCAGGTTGGGCTAATGTTAAGATCCCACAGGCCAGACTTTAAGAAACACTGGTTTAGATCCTCTTTAAAGACATCTTCAGATCTAAGAAGCTTTATCTGTTTACTCCCAGCCAGGGAACATTTCTAGAGGGGTAGCTCCCCAAAGTAGTTCTTAGATTAGCAGCATCAAAGTCACCTGAGGAGCTTTTTAAAACTTCTGGTCCCTAGAACCACCCAAGACCTAGAAAGTAAGAATTGAGGGAGACGGCTGGCAAATTGGGTATTTCTTAAAAAGCTGCCTATTTGTTTTGATGCCCAAGTAGAGTCAGGAACTTCAGAGGTTGCTCTGCTGGGTAAGAAAGTGGTAGCTACGTGCTAACTACTGACCCACAGTGATGGGGCCACGTCCAGGAATCTTCAGCCTCTCCAGTGGCTTCGTGAGGAGGGGAGGGGAGGGAGCAGGTGATGGGCTCCAGGGTACTGTCTGATGGTCGACTGGAAAGTGACCTTGTGGTGCACAGCAGTGCGCGGACAAAGTATGGAGGGACCAAGGCGGGGCTGAAATAAGACGAAGGTGAGTCTGCCAATCACAGGTTTGAACTCCGCACCCAATTATGGAAATCTAATGCTTGAGACGTGTTATTTAGGACACATTAAGATGAGCATGGTTCTTGCTCTCCTCTCTCCCGTATTTTAAAAAGACGTGTCAAAAAAACCCACAAACAAACTAGTGAATCCAAACTTGCTTTTACCCTTTAAAATGCCATGCCTCCTTTTTAAAGATAAAGTTTTAGGACTTGTGACTTGGTTGTTAGGCACATTAAGTTGTGAAAAAGGTAAAGTTGTGACAATGGTTGCTACTTGACTACAAAACAGCGCAGTACATTCTAACTACTATCACGGCATCGCTATCGTAAAGACTGCTGTAAAGGAAAACCAAAAAACCTCTGTGACTGGCAGGGAAGAGTTTTAAGAAGAAAGCATTTGGCCATGTAACCCTAGGTTCTCTACAGTCTCCCAAATCCTCAGTCTACTGCCATTCACAGAGCATCGAATGCTTGTTAACCATCCACGCAGGGGCCTTGGCTCCTGTCTCCTGGTCTGCCTACACAGGTTGGCTGGTTCTAATAAAAGGTTGGAAGATAATCTCAGGTCTGTATACTGATTTTCACGCGCTCATTCTAAATCTGCATTCTGCATTCTCAAAGGGCTTTCTTGGGTGAAAGGGTCTGTGAACACATATTGGCAAAACAAATGATTAACAATGTAGATGGGAAGTCCTGAATAAAATGAAGCTTGTTTCGCATTTCTCAAATTTACTGGTTACAGAAATTTTTCTGTGTGTAAAACTCATGGGAAATGCTGGCCTAGACAAATTAGAAGGCAGTAGAAAAAAACTTCCTTATTCTAGTAAAAAAATTGTTCCTACTGGGTCAACGAGTCAATGATTATAAAGTTGTAAGTTTAAGACGTGTTCAACATAATCTTATTGGGAGGTCATATTATTTCAACAAGTTTATTATATATTTGATTCAGAGAGAGGCTAACTTTTATACAGCATGTAATTCCCAAAACTATCATTTTTTCATGCTCTATTTTGAAATAATTTCAGATTTGTAAAAAGAAGTTATAAAAAGACAATGGATTTCTACATATCCTTCTCCCAGATGCCCAAAATGTTAACAATTCACCATTTTCTTCACCATTCTCCTTATCTCTCTCCATGTGTGAATATAGAAACAGACACATATATACATAATACATTTTTTTCTCTGAAACATCTGCTAGCAAGCTGCTAACGATGCTCCTTCACCTCCACGTACATCTGTGCGTATTGGGGTGAGTATATGCTTCTACACAACCACAGTACAAATATCAAAACATTAACATTGATTTAACACTATTATCCAATCTACAAACCTTAATCAGATTTTACCTGTTGTCTTAATAACATCCTTTATAACAAATAAAAGACTTTTTTCCTGGCCCAGGATCCAATCTGGAATCACTTGTTGCACCTAGTTACGTCTCTTTAGTTTCCTTCAATTTGGAAGCGTTTCTCAGTCTTTCTTGTTTTTCATGACCTTACCATTTTTGAAGAACATAAGCCATTGTGTTCAGTGTCCCTCCACTGGGTCCATCTGTCACTTCCTCACGAGTGATCCAGGTCGTGCATTCTTGGCAGTGACCCTGTACGTGTGCGCACTTTGCAGGAGACCCATGATGCCTCTTTGTTCCACTACTAGTCATGTTAACTCTTGATCACTTAAGGTCGTGTCTACCAGATTTCTCTACTGTAAAGCCACAATTTTTTCTCTTCATGGAGCATCTTACGCACTTTGAGCATATGTAAATATCGTTTTTCATTCAACTGTCACCTACTAGGTTTAGCATCCACTGATGATCCTTGCCCCCAAGAGTTACTGCTGTGGTAGTTGCCACACGGTGGTTCCAAACGCGGTATTCCCTTTACCTCAGCTGTCATTCCGCTGTAAGGAAGGCCTTCCTCTTCTCCCATTGATTCATTTATTTCTATCTGTATGGACTCCTGGTTTCTTGCTATATTCTATGGGTTATAATTCATTACAATATTTATTTAGATGCTCAGTTGTCCCACATTGGCTGGTGGGATACCGCTCAATCTGTGTCCTTTAGCCATTCCCCCATCATTCTTTGAGCACTTCCCTATTTTCTGGTAGAGCAAGATATTTTAGCCTCATTTTGTGCTTTCCTTGCTCCAGCCCAGGAACCAAAAATTTTTCTAAGAAGCCTGTTTTTTTAAGTAGAAAACTGAGAAACCAAGATCTGAGTGCTAGGTATTCTCATTGTTACTGGGCTGTCACTGCTTCTAGGGTGTTCTAGGGGACAAAACTAGTAAATACATGTGTATACGTATACATGTTATTTCTATAAATATTTCTACTAACTTCCATATATGAAAAAACCATGACTTCATCCTGATGCTTCCAATTCCAATCCAATACCACAGGGGGAAAAAAGCCCATAACTTATAATTATTATCTTGAAACTGTGTCAAAACTCACAGGCTTGAAGTCATTAAACTTGCCATGCTGCAGACTAGGGGCTACGAGATATTCTGGAACTGCCTAATGCCAGTCATCCAACCAGTTACTTACTAACTCACACTCTGTGTGCCAGGTGCTTGGGCAGGAACAGGGAAATGAAACTCTCCCTATCCTCAAGGAGCTCAACCTATTAACAAGGGTAGAAGAAAAAAATTGCAATGCAGTACAGTAGGTTCTGTATTAGAGGTATTGGGTATTCTATGGGAACAGCGAGGAGGGGCACCCAGCCCAACCTGAGTAAACTGAATTAGCTCAGAGGAGGAAGGAAAAATGGGCTGCTCATACCACTCCTCGGAAGGGTTCTTGGATTATATGTGTTTCCACGAAATGAAGAGCGCACTTTGCTTCTGAGCAAAAGTACATTTTGTTGGAGAGCTCTGATTTATCTAGAAGGGTTCTCTGCATTGATTGAATTCATCAGAAAACTGCTCAGCCATGACAATATCTATGCAAATAAATTCCGGGGAATCAATGTTAGCTTGTGGGACCAAAGGTTGGGTTCCACTCTGCTAGGCCCCTCCCAATGACCGTAAAGGAAGGGAAAAGTTCTGGACTTGGACTTTTTCAAACTGCCTATTATCCACCCCCCACCTACCTTCTTCTTTACAAATTAAATAAACCAGTCTATTCGCCATTGTGTTGTCACTCCTTGATTAATAATACAGTAGTTTATACACAGATTTCCTTTTATCTAATTAATCTTAAACTAGAGAGAGTTTGAAGAAAAAGATTCGTGCGTATGTGTGAGTTAAAGTATATGTCTAGAAAGTAAAGGCTAAGAAAAAAATTGGGGGGAGAAAATATTAGGATAAATAAACGAGAAAGGGATTTTATTATTTTTGTTGTCCTATACATACAGTATTCTTATCAAAATTTACCACCAGAGCTTTTTTTTTCTTTTTAAGAAATAAACGTGGGTTATCTTCTGGTCTGTGCTCCCCTCCAGAGGTTCCCCAGTTCTCAGACTGGTCACTCAAATATTGCCTATCTCGCCAACTTAGAAATCCCCGTCTAGAGAGTTGCTGCGATGTGGCAGGAAAGATCCCCAGCACCGGAGGCTCATCTTCCCATGACTGTCTCTCCTTCCACGACAAAATGACCCCTCAGTAGAGCCAGTGCCACAGGAAAAGGTAGACCTGAGACAAGTACAAGCCCTTTCGTCACTATAGGAGCGGAGTCAAACATACTGAAGTATTTATTAGGTGGCCTAGATTACAGAAAATGTAAAATACGAAACACTCATGACAAATAAAGTTCAGATGTTGATAAGGATACCGAAGTTTTTTCTTATTGTTTTTTAAAAATGTAACTTTAGGTAACCATAAAGCTGAGGCAAGGGTAGTTTGGGTTCTTTGAAAGAATCCGCAGCCGTGTTAGCTGCCTCTGCGCACAGAGCACTTGTGATCGCTGCAGAGGTGGACCCAGCTGAGGGCCATACTGTGTCAAAGGTCCGTGTAGTGACAGGGCAGCAGCACCCATGGAAAGCAGGGATCACATACACTAGCTTATGCAGGGGACAACAAGAAAAGTGAGCTGGGGTGGTGGGCGGGTATGTTGTTTAACATATGTAACGATTAGTGAAAGCTTCTGTGAAAGTGAGAATTTTTAATTACTTTATTAAATATTATATTCAATTTAAAGGCTTTAACCATCCATAATCACCATGATACAATGTGTGCATGTACATATGCAAAAAATATCCATTGAACATGCATGAAGAGGTATAACTATGTGTTGAAATCTATGCAACATGAAATATAATTTGATATAAAAAACCAACTAATGAGAAGCATGAGAAACAGTATGTTTTAATAGGAGCCTATTGTGGATTCCGGAATGACTGTGGCATGCATGTCCCTAGTCATGTTGGACTTTTCCTTCAGTTTGGACTGGAGTAATGTGTGTTCCACAACACCGATTCGAATGTCCATCTGAATGGTTTCTTGCTTCAGCTTTGTTAAGCTCTGTTTAATCTTCACCAAAGGAGCTGCAGAATGAAAATAACATGGAATAAAAACGTCCATTTGGAGTCTCAGTGTATTACAGAATCGTATGACATTTTCCTCACTTTGTCTTAAGCCAAAAATAGGGTTAAAAACACAGCCAACAACTTCCTGACATTCACACAGTTTTGCTGTGGCATTTAAACACCTGAGACTTTTAGGATGGGAAATGATACAGCATTTGATGCACTGAGGCTGAACTTCCTTCCTTTACTAGGGGAAGAGTTGTCAAAAGGGTGTTTAATGGTGTCTTCAACATTTTTTTATGGGCCAGTATATCTGTCTGAAGGAAAAGGGGATCCAGTGGGACAAAAAGGGCAGGAAGAATTACCTTGGAGATATAGATAAGGGGTTCACTCAAACATACTACAAAACCCCTCTCGATCCCCTCCTGAAAGCTCACTCAGTATACACCATCAGAATCCTAGGAAATCTTTCTAGAGCACAGAAGGATCTTAGGCAATCGCCACTGGTCAAAACAACTAGCTCATGATGGAGGATGATTACTGGAGGACTATTAATTCTTCTCTGTTTGACCCCTGCCCAGTCAGGTCTACTGGGGAAGAGGAAAACAAACAAAGGTCGTCACATCACTGCCTTTGTGCCATTTGGGCATATACTTAGTGCTCTTTTGTATATGAAATGGAATAATGAAGCTCATTTGTCAAAAATAGAAAATACTGTTTTTTTTAAACCAGCATAACAAAGTGCATATGTAGATATTTCCAACTCTATCTCTGAATTGATACAGTTTAAATTTTAAAAGTCCTAAATGACAGTAAAAATATTATGGCTCTTCTCAGCCGATTTCTAAGGAAAACAGGATACTGGTAATCAGACATCATTTCTGCACCATGTACCTCTCATCAAACAAGTAGATTTAAAAAAGCAGATTCCCTCTTTATTAATACATTTTGTTAAATAGAGTCCTTGAAGAGATATTCTTCTCTTGCTCATTTTCTCCTTTAAATGAGTACGTACTCACCACCGTCAGTCATACTGCTCCCTTTTTCTTCCATTTCTTGTTTTACCTTTTCTAGTTCTTCTGTAACCTTTCATTGAAAAAAAAAGTTTTCATGAGCACTGAATTTTAATAAACTTTCAAAAATTTTGAATAATGTATTAGGAAAATTAATTTAGATATAATACATAAAGGGATATAAAGATATTAGGAGTATTCTGGATATATTTGAATAATAAGATGAAGTACGTAGATATGCAAAGCTTCTTTATCTTCTAAGAGTGCTCCTAATGTTGACCTCCACCAAATCTCTTCCTCACTGACCCCCTCAGGAGGTAACGTGATAGAATAAAAACGAGCTAAGTTGTTTTAGGCGTTAGGCACTTGCACCTTGCAGTTATCACACAGCATCTATCATGCCAGTCTCTAATAATCAGTTATTAATTAAAATAGTATAAACATCCTAAAAAGATTTTGGATTTATAAAGGTTTACTAGGTATCTTTCTTAATATATAGTTTTTATAAGAGAACATACCACTTTTTTCTTTATAGACACTAAAAATAATGTCTATACCATATGGCTCTATAAAAATACTCTAACAGCTCTATCAGAACCATGAACTCCCAGAGGCTTACTGTGCTGTCACGTTGGCTCTTATCTGTACTCTACATCATACTCAAAATGATACTGCTATCGCCTCTATTATTAGCAAAATTCCAAACTAGGATTAATACAGGTAAAAAATACCATCTTTAAAAAATTGAAAATTTTTGATATGATCTAGAAGTAAGGCATAATTACTGTAACTCAGTAGTCTTTATTTTTATCATACTAGTGAGTAAAAACTTCCTTGGGAATAAAGTGCTCATCCAAGTAAAGCAAATTAATTTTTTTCAGGACCCTGAAATGTTACAAGTGGGGATAACTACCTACTCCGTCAGAACTAAACGGCTCCCAGGACGCGTGCTGAGTGTTAATTTACCTAACGTAAGTGAGCACTTTACTTCTACATAACGTTTGCTTCGCTAGAAGCACCATGGGGTTAGAGTCTAAATATTTCTAAAGTCAGATTCTTAGTATTTAAAAATAACTGTTTACTCCTCAAATAATCTCTATAAAAGAAGCTTAATTCTATTACGTAGCAAAGTTTGGGATGATTATACTGGACTGTAACCAAAGATACTCTCGGATTTTAGTCCCACGTTGCCTACTGGCCCAGTTTAAGGGTTTTTCCCCTCCCAGCTCTTCAGTGAAAAATGGGAAAATATATTAGGTTTTACCTCTCTTGCAAGATCATGGAAATAAATACAACAAGACATGTAAATATTCCAGAAGTTCTCAGAAGGAAAGGGTTACAAGTCACTCCCAGTTTGTGGACAGAGAAATACTCGGGATCACACACAAGTTATCAACAGCAATCATTAAAAACAAATCTTCTGTCTTCCAGACTAACATTAAAGTTTGTTATAGACACTTAAGTTAGTGCTTTACCTGCTCTTCTATATATTAATTATAATCATTATATTTCAAAAAACATTAAAGAAACTTAAGAATTTGTTAATATTATCAGCAGTTTAATAGAACAACGTCAGGCATTTTGTGGCAACAAGCAGTATATACATACATGATGGATTCACTGATAAGAAAATTAGGTATTTTCTCCTAAAGGAAAGGATTTAAAGCCACAGGAAGCAAGTATTGAAATAAACAACCCACGGCTGCCGCAGCATTGAACCGTGAGAGGCTCTGAACAGCTGGGGCCCAGCTGACAGGTGAGAAGACAGTGAGAGCCACGGCGCACACCTCAGACAGGAGTCTGGTCCTTTCCGTCACGCCGCCATTTCCCTGCTGGTATCGCTCTCTTGCCTGAGGGAGAAAACATTTTGTTTAACAACAAATTCAAAACAGAAGCAGATTACTTAAATACCACCTCACTGTGTTTGCAATTTCTGCGTATCATTTTATGACAACTCCCCTCCTGGTCAGTGAATGCATTTGAGAAAGTGACATTTAACTGCAGCTGTTTCAGGTCCCTAACAGGCATCAGGTATCTAACTACAGCGCTGTAGATAATGAACTACCGTGACATTCGTACACGGCTGTGTGACGTGCGTGGGCATGGCTCATGATAAAAACTGTCCTCAGCCATTCCCAAACAGGTCAGGGCAGCGGCTCTCAGTTGATCTAATTTGCGTGCTATGCAGAGAAAACCAGTTCTAAAAAATCAATCATAAGAGAGCACTAGGATCAGCAATTAATAAGAATTAATAAACAGTATGACAGTACGGAATATGTTCTTGGGAACTAATCTAACAATCAATTATTTAATATCAATGTTTGAGAGATACACAGTGGCTTTAATCAGAGACTTTGACAGCATTTTAAAAGTAACAATATCCATAAATAGACGTGTAGATGAAGGAATAATTAAACAATAACCTAATAAAAAAGTGAAGATTACTTTCTGCTTGGTTTTGAGATCTTCTGAAATACAGAAGTATCTCAAGTTTATTTCCATTTTTTTCTTGTTCTAACCTTGTCTGCTGAAAGAAAAAAAAAAACATGCCTTCAACTGACATTTGCGAGTGTTCTTCCTCGTCTTCAACATCAGGAAAGAGGGGGCACAGATCCCAAAGGAAAGCCTGTAGGTCCCTACAGCTGGGACAAGGAACTGCGCTTTCAAAGCCTGAAGGTTTAATTTATTTTTTGGTTGAAATTCTGAAACTTTGAAAGGATTAAAAATTTGCTCAATTAATTAAACTGCTTGTCTTTGAATATGTCTTGCTTTCACATTCCTTATTGTGTGGTTGCAAGTCTTTACGGCAAGGATGTCTTTTCCCTCTGACACATGTAAATGCAGACTATTCTTCCTCCTACTCATACGGTAAATTAACAGCAGACTTAGAAACAAAACCAGGTGTCCTGACACTCTGTTCCTGTTCTAAGCCAGGTTCCCCAACAATATATACCTTCGCTTATTTCAGTCAAATGAAAGAACAAATGTAATAGGAGATAATTTCTACCACATGTAAAACAGACATGACAAGTTCTGTTGCCTCATTTGGCTTCCTAAAGTGGGCAAAGACTCAGTGTGTTGCCGTTTGTGAAAAGGATTTCACGATTCCCAAATGAAGAGCGCTGTGTCAGGTTTAGGGATGAAGGTCATTAATTGGAATAAAGCCCCAGATATCATTCTTAAATTACCTCACTCAGCTGGGCTTGGGCTGCACGATATTCTTGAACCAAGTGCTCAAGCTGATTGTTGATGTACTTTTCTCGGCTGCCAATCTTTTCCAGGGTCCTACTAATTTCATTATGGAGTTTGTCCAAAAATCCCTAGAAATTCCATGGGATTTTAGTAGGTAAAAGAATTCAAAATATATTTTTCAAAAATAGTTTAAAATGGGTTAAATCTCCCCCAATCCATTTCCCAAATTCTCAACCACTTGTGAAAAAGTAGACAGTTTGAAATTTTCAATAGCAAAGAAGTCTGCAACGAGAAATATTTCAGTTACACTTTGCAGAAGGTTAAAGTGAAAAAGCACCTAGTAGTCTTAGCTAATTCATTTGTCCTTACGCACATCTAAAATGTATGTGAGTGGAATTTGCTTTATATAAAAGTTCATAATCAAAGCAGGTAAGGAATAACATGACTTTCTTGTAGCACACTTCAAAGATGCCTGGAATGTTCCAGTTGGAAGTAGATCATTAAACTTATGGCTCTAGCCTGGGACCCATAATTTCTCATTCCAACTTTGCTTCTTTGTGATGTCCTCCAAAAGCCCTTGTATCTGGCAGGACAGCAAGCCTGAGGAAGCTGTAGGTTCTACTCATTGCTGGCCTGGTGCTCTGTTATCCCTCGGGATTCAGAGAGGAAAGAATGAAATGTTTCTAATATATATATATACAGTCATGCGTCTCTTAACATCGGGATATACTCTGAGAAATGCATTGTCAGGCGATTTCACTGTTGTGCGAACATCATAGTGTGTACTTACACGACCTAGATGGTATAGCCTACTACACACCTAGGCCATATTATAGCCTATTGCTCCTAGACTACAAACCTGTATAGCATGTTACTGTACTAACTAATGTAGGCAATTATAACACAATGGTAAGAATTTATGTATCTAAATATAGAAAAGGTAGAGAAAAACAACAGTATGAAAGATAAAAAAATGGTATACAAGTATAGGGCACTCACCATGAATGGAGCTTGCAGGACTGGAAGTTGCTTTGGGTGAATCAGTGAGTGAGTGGTGAGTGCACGTGGAGGCCTAGGACGTTGCTGTACACAACTGTGGACTTTATAAACACTGTACACTATGCTACACTAAATTTATAAAAAATTTTTTGTCTTTTTTCAAGAATAAGTTAACCTTAGCTTACTGTAACTTTTTTACTTTATAAACTTCTAAATTTTTTTAACTTTTTGATTCTTTCGTAGTAACACTTTAAGCACAAACACATTGTACAGCTACACAAAAATATACTCTATACCCTTATTCTATAATCTTTTATCTGTTTTTAAAATTTTTACTTTTCTTTAGTTTTTAAACTTTTTTTTTTTTTGTGAGGAACATTAGCCCCGAGCTAACATCTACTGCCAATCCTCCTCTTTTTGCTAAGGAAGACTGGCCCTGAGCTAACATCCGTGACCATCTTCCTCTACTTCATATGTGGGACACCTGCCACAGCATGGCTTGCCAAGCAGTGTGCAGGTCCGCACCCGGGATCTGAACCAGTGAACTCTGGGCCGCCAAAGCAGAAAATGCAAACTTAACCGCTGCGCCACTGGGCTCACCCCTAAACTTCTTAGTTAACTAAGATGCAAACACACATAGTAGCCTGGGCCTACACAGGGTCAGCATCATCAACATCACTGTCTTCCACCTCCACATCCTGTCTCACTGGAAGGTCTTCAGGGGCAATAACACGTGTGGAGCTGTCGTCTCCTATGATAACAATGTCTTCTTCTGGAACAGCTCCTGACGGACCTGCCTGAGGCTCTCCTTGAGGAGGGGTCACTCTTTTCAGAAACATGTCGATGGTGGTTGCTTGGTTTGTTTCTTTTTTCATCATAGATTTGCTTACAAGCAGATAATTCAGCATGAACATTCCTCTCTATTAATGAAAACCTTTCATTGTTGGGCTCCATGTTTTCAACTTTTTGAGGAGCTTGTTGAGGTCTGTAAAAGCTTCTGCTAAACCCTTCACTGTGAATTTTCTTGGGGGTTCTTCTTTCTTCTCCTGCAGTTTCCTTTTCTCTTGCCTCTTCTTTAGCTATGTGTTCCTGTTCCAGTTCCAACAACTCCTCGTTAGTCAATTCCTCAGAACCACCTCTAGGATCTCCTCAATGTCATCCTCATCCACACCCAGGGTAAAGTTGTTTGCCATCTCAACCACAGCTTCGTTCACTTTTGCAACCTCTTCATCCTTGGCAAATCCTTTGAAGTCACGGATGAACCTCTTGAGTGTCTTCTTCCAGATGCCATTCATACACTCCTTGGTGACATCACCCTAAGCCCAAGCAAGGTTTTTGGCACAGTCATAGATGTTGTAATCCTTCCAGAATTGCATCAGTGTCTTCTCAGTGTCTTCCTCAGTTGCAGCAATAGTCTTGGCAAAGGTCCTCCACAGGTACTAGGCCTTAAAAGCTGCCAGAACTCCTTGATCCATTGGTTGGATCAAAGAGGTGGTGTTTGAAGGGAGAAACACCACTTTGATATTGGGATGAAGATCATCAATTAAAGGAGGTTGTTGGGAGCATTACCAATGATAAGCAAAATCTTAAAAGGTATGTTATTCTCAAACAATACTTCTCCATTTCAATGACATAGCAATTCAGGAGAGTATCTTGGAAGAGGAGGTGGGTCATTCATGACTTCTTATTACTCCTTGTAGTACACAGGCAGCGTGTGCTTATTGATATGTTTGAAGGTCCTGGGGTTCTCACTGTGCCAGATCACAAAGGGTTTCATTTTGTAGCCTGCAACATTGCCCCCGAGCAAGACTGTCATCCATCCTGCCCTTAAAAGCCCTGACACCTGGCAGTGACTTGGCCTCCTTCTGAATAAAAACTCCTTTCAGGCATTGATTTCCAGAATAGGGAGGTTTCATCCATATTGAATATTTGCTCTGGCAAGTAATCTTCCTCCACAATCAGCTTATCTAGAGTTTCCAAAAAGTCTTCAGCTGCCTTCACACCGGCACTCACTGACGCACCCCTCACTTTCACATTATGTAGTGAATAATGCTTCCTGAATGGTTTAAACCACCCAGAGCTGGCAGTAAATTCAGCATCATAGTTGGGTCCAGCCTTTTCTTTCAACATCACAAACTTTTTGCTTTGGTCATGACTGTCATGGCACTGGACATGCTTCTGTGTCTGGTCTTCCATCCAGATCATTAGAAGTTTCTCTATGTCTGATATAGACCCTTCTTGAACTTTTGTTAGTCTTGTTGCCTTCAATGAAGCAGATACTTTAACAGCTTCCATCACTTTGTTCAGCTTCAAGATCGTAGCTATGGTGGAATGGGACATGCCTGACTGGTGAGCAATAACCACCATTGATTTTCTACCTTTGTAGTCTTTAATCACTTTTAATTTCATTTCCAGGTCAATCATTCTATGTGACTTCTTACTGGCAACATTAGCAGTGAATTTCATACACTTAGGGGCCATGATGAACAAAACAACACGAGATTAAATCAAGCACAAGGCAAAATGATGCAATCAAGAGATGTGGTAAACATGAGAAGTATGAGGCTGCTGCAGGCATAACATAGCATACTGTTTTGCACTAAACTTTTGTTTATAAGTAGAAGGCATACGCTCTAAAATAACAATAAAAAGTACAGTATAACAAATACACAAACCATTAACATAGTCATTTATTATTAAGTAGTATGTAATGTACATAATTGTATGTGCTCTACTTTTATACAACTGGCAGCGCAGTAAGTTTGTTTACACCAGCATGACCACAAATGCATGAGTAATGCATTACACTACAATGTTACAACAGCTATGATGTCACCAGGCAATAGGAATTTTTCAGCTCTGTTATAATCTTATGGGACCACTGTTGTAGACCAAAACATCATTATGCAGGGCATGACTGTATATATAAATATATTAGATAAATATATATAATATACATAATATAATATATATATATTATTTTGCTTTTATATAAAGTTACCTTTCTTAGTTGGTTTAAGTGTTAGGGCTATCAAAAGGTAATATGGTACGTTCAATCAGTAAGCTCCTCAAAGGCCAGGATTGTGTCTTTTTGTCTTTCATGTTCTCCCTCAATAGGTGTTCCCCAGATGAGTATATGGACATTTATTTATCTGAAGTAATTCACATACCTTGGTCTCCTTTAGAGCAGATTCAATTCCACTTTTGTGTTGGTGCATCTGGTCAACATGGATTCTCCAATCCTACAGGCATAAGAGCATATAGGAAGAAGTAAAAAATACATTTCCTTCTTTCCTTTACTTTTTTGAAGTTGAATCCTTTATTTTAATTACTTTGGTTGCTGCCTTATTTCAGGTGAGAGAGTCCTATATATAGCTTTGCAATCAGATTAGAAAGAATTATGTGTAGAGCACTTTAGGATAAAAGGTTCGAAATAAATGTAAATTATTTTATGTGTTCACAGAGTGATGTCTGACAATTTGAATATAAATTATTCCTGCACTGCTGGTGGTTAATATTTATGACTAGCCATCAAAATGAAAAAAAATTCTAATTACTAGAAAACACTTGTTTAAGCAATAACAATTATGTTTGCCAGAAGCAACTCTAGAATCAAGTACCATATATCAAATATTAGTTTGTCCCTTGGAAATTAAAATGGGGCCTTCTTCTTCAGTAAGACTTTGGAGGTTCTTTCTTAAGAAAGGAAGTCTATAATGATTGTTAGAGTTCAGATACTTTAAGATATACTGTGCCGCTACTAGACTGATCAGAATTAGCGTGCATATTTGAAGTCTGCTCCAACATTTTAATTTCCTACAAGATATCTTCAAAAATTTTTTGTTTACATTACTAATGGTAACAATTTTAAGACTTGAGAAATACCCATCATAAGAGAAAAAATATTAAGGTAAGTTGAAGTGAGCGATGGAACCAGGATAGTCCTCAATCACACATATCTGTTTACATACCCTGATGCTCCACTTTGCTATCTACACTATTTTGTGAAGAGAAAAATATTCTGTGAATAATCCCATTCTACTGATTTCCTAACTTTGAAACAAGGGCTAGTGACTATAGGGTAAAAAAATGCTTGGGCACTTTACACATACCACGTATAAAATTACAATATATTAAAACTCCAAAGAACCTCAAAGAACATCTAGTCTCAGCCTTTCATGTCACAGATACAGAAACAGAGGCCCAGTGACAGAAAGGGGCACACCCAGGGCCACATAGGTAGTGGTGCACCTGGATCAGAACCCAACTGACTAATTCCCACACCACACATTTTGGCAGTTCAGAGTTAAGAAAAGGAGCAATGGGCTACTTGACACCAGCGAAGCTGCTAGAACAGAGAAGAAGTCGGCACTTTCCTCTGTCCTTAAGCATTTTTGTGCCTCGTGAACAAAAAGTATCTCAGAATACGAGAGCTGGCGAGACCATAAAGATCACCTGCTCATCTGTTTAGCAGTCATCTAGTGAAGAGCTGAGGGACGGTTCACCACCTGTGACCATAACTAGACAGACCCGGCAAGGAGACAGGCCCCTCCGCCGCAGCCAGTTAACACTCACATGGGGAGGAGAAGCAGCTGGCTGGCCTCCTGCAACTGGACCAACTAGGGTTAAGCTCCAAATGGAAACCTGTTTAAGCCCAAGCAAGCATCTTTATGAAAGAAAATGAACCTAACAAGTAGCATTATATTATTAATTTCTTTTAAAAAGTAAGCATCCTGCCTGACTCCAAAAAGAATTTCGGAAGCTTAATAAACACCAAGCTCAAGTATCCCTATTAGTCTCTCTTGTTGTCTGTCTCTCTATATACACACAGATACACACGCACACATACACACACACATATATACACATTACATATATATATTTTTTTTACTTATTGTAATTGATTTGTTTAAAATAGTTTGTGTTCTGCTTTTTCTACCCAGCATTATTTTCTACTCAGCAAATGTAAAAAATATATTCTTTTCGTGTTTTAACGAAGTATTTTGGGAGACGCAAACATGCCTGACTCATCTATGTATAACTATGGTAACTTACATTGATGTTAAACTCCACGGAGGAGCTGGCATTTCAGTGGAGCCTTGAAGCATGTGCAGCATGGCAACAGGCTGGAAAGGAGTGGGAGAGGAAGGGTATTTCAGGCTGAGGGAGTAGCAAGAACAAGGAAAATCTGGAAAATATATAGGGAACAAGTAGCCCAGGCAGACTAGAACATAAAACACAAAATTCTTGTGGTGAAATGGGGTGGGGAGGATGAATCATGAGGAAATAAAGCTGGAGAGGTAGGTTAAATTAGATCAAGGGCTTTAACTAAGGAGGGTAGATTTTATCTTGCGGTAATGGCGTATCAAAGATTTCTGGTTTCAGTTTTAAAGACAAGTCTGTGTTTTGAGAAAGTGACAGCGTGAAGGACTGATTAGACAGGCAAGACAGGGAGGGGACCAGTTAAGAGGCTGTGTTATGAATGGTCCATGTGGTAGATGAGCAGGGTTTGAATTAGAGCAGTGCTTATAAGAATGGAAGGCAAAGGATGGATTCAAGGGACAGTGCAGAGACACAACTGGCAGGACTTGAGGACTGACTAAGGGGAAACGTTGGGGGCTGAAGTGGAGCTGGGTAAGCAGACAGAAGGTGTCTTTAAGGTTTCCAGCCTTAGCAACTAAGTGGATAGTAATATCACAGTGTGACAAGAACAGAATAGATTTCAAGGAGTCAGAAATTCTGTGTATTCTTATTGTCTTTTAAAGTGGAAAGCTAGTAATGACTTATAATTATCTGCCAAGCAAAACTGAATGTTTGTTTTATTAAAATCTTCTAGATGGACATATTTCCTGTGCAGTTATTAAAAAAACAAAGCTTTAAAAGTGTTCTTACCCTTTAACCTAGCAATTTCACCTCTCGAAATTATTCCCAAGGAATAATTGGGGATAAACACAAAGATTAATGTACAAGTTCTTTGTAAAAGTAAAATATCAGAAAACTCTCTAAACATCTAACAGTAGAGGACAGTTTAAACTAATTTTGTAACATTCATTTCACCACTAAAATTAAAGCAGTATGATACCATTTTTATAAAGCTCAAGCCAGCAAAACTCAACAATATACTGTGTGGAGATACACACATATGTGAAAACACTTAAAAAACAATGGAAGAAGCTACTGACAACACGCAGAAGAGTGGTTACCCCTGAGGGGGGCGGTAGCAGAGGAGCACATATGTAATTTTGCAGGTTTTGTGAGGGTCCAGTTCTCAAGTGCGGAGTGTTTGTTTTATTATTGAGCTTCATAAATATACATGTATTGCATATTACATATATTAATATTGCATATCAAAATGTTAAATTCATTTTTTCAAAAAATATACAATAATCAGCAAAAATGCATGCTAACGTACAGTAAAGTGGAAAAACATTGCCAAAAGAGTACAATCATTTAGTAAAAATTAATATTTGTGTACATTTGTGTGTATATTAAGACAGGGATTTGATATTGGTGTTTTAAATTTCCTCTTTATCCTTCCAAAAGTTTCTAAATTTCCTAGAGAGAATTTTATCACTTTAAATCATCAAGGGAAACAAAAAGTAAAAAACCTAGATGCCCAAGTCCTTGAAAGGGGTTTAATATAGTTATAGTGGAAAATACAAATGATTATACTTGTAAAATTTTAAAAACGAATATAAATAGGCAAAATACATAGCTTTGAAAAAACTACAACTGAGATGGTTAAAAACTCTACAAAGGCTTGTGGTAAGAATGGAGAAGTGATGGATTTTAATGATATTTAAGACTTGATCCCCAAAATAAGTAACAGTAAAAGGAACTGTTCCACAATGATAGCAATTCTCACATTAGTAAGGAATCCATAGGTTACAGTGTACTTTTCTATACCTTTCCTTACATGATACTCACACAGGTTTGCAGCGCTAAGTCGACATCCCCTCCCTTCTCTCACTTCCACCCTTCCCTGTAGAGGGTTCTGTGATTGGCCGGCTGGCTGTGGGAAGAGTATGCTTCCCTGCTCCATGGGCACTGCCCTTGGCCACATGATTCTCTTTGGCCAGTGGAATGACGGTGGATATGGCCTATGCCAGAACCGTGCAGTAGCGCTAAGAGGCATCCATCAAGCTCTCTTACCCTTTCTTTCAGCCATGATAATAGGCATGCCCCACACGGGGGCTATCCTTCTCAGTCTGGGTCTGGGAATAAGAAACACGGAACACAGCTGGAGCAGAGCCACAGCTGAGCCATACATCAGAAAAGTTTTTTGAGTGAGAATAAATGTGTTATTATTATTGTAAACTACTGCAATTTGGGGGTTGTTTTGTGATACAGAAAAACTGACTATATATACATACTTTGTAGGAGGAAAACCAAGAATCAGGTAGGTAAACGACCTTTCAAAGTTCCATGTCTGGAAAATGGAAAGCACTCCCAAACCAGCGTATTTTCCACATATTACATGCTGCTTTTCTTTGTGATAAAAGGGACTACCAAAGGGAACCATGGTAAACCAAGATTTCTTTTTGTTATTTATCAAGTGAGACCAGGGGCTGCTAGAATTTACTGGTCACCTAGTCCAAAGTGCTCCAAGGGTGTTCATTAAGCATCATTTCTCCTCTTTATCGAAGGGGGGTTTTTCTCCTAATCTAGCACATTTCCTCTCTTTGTGGAAATGAGAAAACCAATAACGACACAGGATATCATTTCTCTAGACTTTCTACCTTTCGAAATCCTTTCATACAAAATGTCACGTATAACTCTCTCTGTCACTTGTGAGGTAGACAGCAAAGGAACTGCTGGAGCCATCACCTCCTCTCACTCCAAATTCTGTAGCACCAAATTATATATCTCCCTTTTTCAGAAACTAGAGAACGGTGATGACATATCTGCAGATGGTGATTCACCGTATACCGTAAAACCACACTGTATGAGACCTAGCTGCAGCTGTTATGGTGGCTGGCAATACTACACAGATCTCTGGGTTCTACTTTAATATAACAACACCCGCACAATGATTTCCTTTGTATATGCAGAGACATTTTATCTTTTTGTCTGTATCTCCAACTCAATGCTTAGAGCTCCTCTCTGAAACTGCTGGGGAAAGAGAGATTGAAACAGGAGCTTGTGATGGCAAATGGAACATAAATCTGTGTATAAGTTTCACTAATTTACAACTTGTGAAATGTCAAACTCTCAGTTTTCTTCACCCAAGTTTGAGCTTCTTTACGTGTGGAGAGGCAGAGTGCCAAAGGACCCTTGACGGAAAAAAGCTGAGGAAGACACTTGTGGACGGGGATACGTCTTCCTGGGCTCAGGGGGGGTCCATGCCAGAGCACAGCTGACTCTGGGAGTTCACGGGTCTGTCAGTGCCTTTCCCCAGCCCCCAAGAGCAGGAGCAGGGCTCCAACTTTCTGATGTGACTGAAATTGCTTTCTACCACAAAATGCTACTTCTGCCACTCATGCTACCTTTCTCCTCTATTCTTACTGCTCCTCCCTCAATTCTGTTACGAATAATAGTCTAATGAAATCTTAATTCAATGTTCTGTTTCTGCAGCTTTATTTTAGTGAATATTAAAATATTTACAAGGGTTTTTATGGGCTTCCTCCATTTAAGGTGCCTAATCCCATTTTTCTCATTAGGACTTTGTTTCAACTCTGAATTCACCTTCTCTAGGGATTTTCAAGATCACTTGGGAAGAAATCCTGTACCTCCATGTCACAGATTGGGTAACAAATTGAGGTTGTGGGATTTTTACACTGTCAATCACAAAATGAATAGAAAACCAAATGTCCTTTCTGTCACTTATAGATTTTCCATTACACCAACTGCCTCTTTCATTTCCTTATTTTGTCACCTAATTTCAATATGAAGCACAAGAAACTGAAACTCCCAATTCAAGTTTGCACATTAAATAAATGTTTCTCAGCTTGGTTGTTTTGCTAAAGCTTAGATGCTATAGGAGGTCTGCTGCTTCTAATTTGCTGTGGACAAACAAGCTGGATTACCAACCTTTTTAGAATAATCTCTAAAACAAGTCTCCGTAAGTTCCAAAAAAGGAGTTATCAAACTCTCCTATAAACAAAATGCTTAAGTTTTAGTACAGAGTTTTTGGGATCTCTATTTTGGCTACTCAGAAAACCTTTCTATCTCCTTCCTGGGATATAGAGTAGTCACCAATAGTCACATCCATCATGAGATCTTTTTAAGTCTAACAATAACAACCTCAATGTTAACATTCAAGGAACGCTTAGTATGTGTCAGGCACTATGCTATGCACTGTCCACACATCATCACACACAATTCTTTTCTTTTTTTTTAAACATACACCCTACACCTTTAATTGGGGTTTTCCTTTTTTTTTTTTTGAGGAAGATTAGCCCTGAGCTAACTGCTGCCAATCCTCCTCTTTTTGCTGAGGAAGACTGGCTCTGAGCTAACATCCGTGCCCATGTTCCTCTACTTTATATGTGGGACGCCTACCACAGCATGGCCTGCCAAGCGGTGCCGTGCCCGTGCACCCGGGATCCGAACTGGAGAACCCCGGGCCGCTGAATCAGAAGGTGCAAACTTAACAGCTGTGCCACTGGGCCAGCCCCACAATTCTCTTAAAAACTCTACTAAGATGAGGTAATTGAGACATAGCTAGTTTTACGTGGACTGCCCAAGCTCCCCCAGGCAAATCAGTGGTAGAGCCCAAACCTGCAAAGACCACTCTATCATAACATAGCATTTCCCTGGTGAAAGGGAGTAAAGAGTACATAAAATTTTAAGAGAGGAGTGGTGAAAGGAGACTTCAGTTTTACTGGTAGTATTTGAATTTTTATAAGAATGTATTAATATATCAATTATATAATGAAAAAATGAATTTAAAACATTTTTAGGAAAAATATACATAATTAAAAATTTTCTCACAAAGAAATATTCAGACTCAGATGGCTTTGTCAGTGAATTTTCCCAAACATTTAAGAAAGAAATAGCAACAATCTTATACAAACTCTACCAGAGAACAGAAGAAAAAGGGAGAGCAATTGCCAACTTGTTTTATGAAGCCTGCATAGCATTACACTAAAACCTGACAGACACCTAAAAAACAAGAAAAATTACAGATCAGTATCTTTTGTAAAAATAGATACAAAAATCCTCAACAATATCAGCAAATCGAATCCAGTAACATATGTAAAGGATCATATATCACAATTAAGTTGCATTTGATTCCAAAATGCAAGGTTAGTTTAACACTCAAAAATCTATCAATATAATCTACCATAACAAGAGAGAAAAAATGAGGAGATAAATCATATGATCATCTTAATAGGCGAAGAAAAAAATCACTTGAAAAAATTTAACATCCATTCATAATAATAACTCTTAGCAAACTAGGAACAAAAGGGAAGTTCCTTAATCTACTAAAGAATATTTATAAAAGTCATAAAGCGAATATCATACTTAATGGTACAATTGAAATGGTGAAAACTCTTTCCCCCTTCTAATACCTTTCCTTCTAATACCACTTAGAGCAAACAAAGACTAGAGTTCTTAACCAGTACGTCAGGCAAGAAAACAGAAATAAAAGGGATAAGGCTTATAAAGAAAGAAATACGATCGATGTTATCTGCAGATGATATAATCATATACACAGAAAATGCAAAGGAATCTACAGGCCTATTGTTAGAATGAATGGAGATGTGTGTACATAAACATATACGCACACCCATATATAGAAGTGTATTTTTACATACCAGCAACAAATAAACAGAAAATAAAATGAAAAAGATACTATTTCCACAGTAGCAAATAACAAGAAATAGACCAATATAACCAAATGGAGTGTCCAGATACAGATCTGCAGGTACATGCTCACTTTTTATGACAAAGCAGCACACTGGTGAAAGGATAACCTTTTCGATAAACTGGGTCAGTTGCATATACATAAGAAAATGAAATAAATCTTGAGTTCCACTTCACATCATACACAAGAATCAATGCTAGATAGACTGCAATCTCAATGCAAAAGGTAAAATAATAAAGTTTCAAGAAGAAAACATAGGAGAATCTCTTCATAACATGGGGTAAGCAAAGATTCTTAAATATTTAAAACATAAATATCACTCTGAGTATATTAAAATTAAGCCACTGTTTATCGTAATACACCAATAAGAGTGAAAAGGGAAGCTAAACAGTAGATATTTGCAATACATCTATCTGACAAATGACTCACATCCAGAATATATAAAGAACTTCCTTAAATCAAAAGAAAAAGCAGATAACCCAATTGCAAAAGAGAAAAGAGGACAGCCAAACGCCAAATAAACATGCGGAAACGGGCTCAACTTCATTAGTCATCAGGGAAATGCAAATTAAAATGACAGAGACATCACAACATACCTATCATGAAAATTAAAATGATACTTAATGCTGATAAAGATGTGGAGCAACTGGAACTGTCCTACACAGCTGGAAGGAATATAAATTTGTACAAGCACTTTCTAGCACTATTTGGCAAGGTCTGCTACAGCTGTACATATACATGCACTATGACCTAGCAATTCCATTCCTAGCAGACATTCCAGTGGAAATGTGGATGTATGTTTACCAAAAGACATGTACAAGAATTTTCAAAGCAGCATTATTTATAATTGTCCCAAACTATAAACAACTGATGGAAGCCCAGATGCAGGCTGCTCTCCAAGGGCGTGACGTAGGGTTAGGCAGCTCTCTGCCACTGAAGGAGTGTACGGCTGGAAGTTGTCTGCTAACCACACTCTCTGTGGCTGGGCAGCAAGTCCATGCTTGCAAGCGGATCTGGACAGTCCATCTCTGTTTCAACCACAGGCAGAGAGACTTAGTTATTAAAATTATAACTAGAGCTGAAGTGGTTGAGAGGCAGGGCCAAGTGTGAGCTGCAGTCCAAAATCGATCAGTCTCAAGATTTCAATGTGGAATACCCATGTTCTGAGACAACGTTTAATACCCTAATCCGTGGTCAATGATACAACTCTTTGGAAATCTGATGCCTAGAAATCGGGTTATGCAAAAGAAGCAAAGAAGACAGCTTAACAGAAGGAGTTGCGTATGTTAAGTTCACTGTAGCAAATATTTCTTCGGCAGGTTAATAATTTATTATGCTTTCTGCAAGGATATGAGCAGCACATTTCCCTCCACCCAGAGCACCCCCTTCCCTAATAACAGAACATTGTCTGTTTTTTCTCTTTGCCACTTTGCACAAGCAGTTTTGCAATCTCTTCTTGTTCTAATTGTCAGATTAATCTTCAGCTTCATCACTGCTCTCATTTGTGCATGTATTTGTGTATGTGTGTGAGAGAGAAAGAGAAGAAGAGAGCGTGAGACTTCCATTAAATTAAATAACTTTTTCATGAGATTGAATTAATTTCTTAATGAAAAATGCCCACCGGGTTGTAGGATAATTACAGAATGTGGCTTTCCTGAATTTTTAAATGTGACATTTTTCCTTCATTGCCAGCAGCATCAAGTGCCCTGTGGTACACCCTTGTGGTGCGAAACTATGATTTTTCTTTATATGTGTTCAAAGAACTAAACATACGACTTAAGCAGAGCTGAGCATGTACGTGTGGTGTATGTTGTATGCGCATATTTGTTGCAGGGGGTGTGGGAATCATAATTGCTAGAAATATGTGTTTCCTCAGGAAAGTTCCTGCTTTCTAGATATTCCTCTTGTAGAGAAAAATACAACAGTGTGCGCAGAGGGTAAGCAAAGGCCATCATAACAAGCACTGGTCTTTTCACACCTGCCAGTAATTGAACTGAAACTGGAGATCCATAATCTCTCAATGAAATACCTTGTCAGTTAAATAATTACATTTCTAACGTGTGCTGAGAGATTATCTTCACTGACTACCATCTGCTACTACAGCGTTTTCATGTGTTGACTCAGACTCATTATTCATGCTCACTCCATCCACACCCCTTTTATATAGCCACACAGATCTTCTGAGTGAGGGTTTCCAGACATTAGAAGGAGTCATAAGCCCAGAGAAGAGAGTTGGCAAGACAGACAGGGAGTTAATGGGGTCCTCTGAGAAAGCAGGACACTCTTAGAGCAAGTCAGAAGCTAAGTATTTACAGGACGCTCAGTAACTACGTTGGGTAGCCAAAAGAGATGACCTTGAACAGTCCCTCTCAACTTCAAGAATCTTCTAATCAAAATTTTGATCTCATACTGATACTCAAAAGACAAACAAAAAACTGAAAAAATAAATATAGTCATCTGCATATTTGAAGAACCAAGAAACATAAATTGTTACCTTAGCATAAGGAAACAGAATCAAATATAATGGGATAAAGACTATGGGGGTAAAATTTGTCCAAATACAAAGAAATTTGTAATAAAACACAATGATAGTAAGAACTACTCCAATATCATTGATTGGAAAAATGAGTCAAGCTAAATAAAAAGCACATTTTATAGGGAGGTCCATATGACAAAGGGTTTCTCCTTTAATTCATATTTTATAGTAATAATTTAAAGGAAACATTAAATCATACTTTGCAATAGCGAAAGATTTAGGCAGTCTAGAAATTCTAATTATAATCAATATGTATTAATTCACTGCTGTCAATCACAAATGTCTAACTGAGTCTATCTGCTGTGAGGCACTAGGAACTTCGCTCTGCAGTATTTACATAACATGCAGTCGTTGTTGGCTATTTCCCTACAATCTGCTAGCACGGCTGAAGCTCTTTAGTTAGAGCTGATGGGAATCTCTCAAGCAAAAACACTTGTTCTCCTATTTCAGCCTGTGATATATGAAACCTTTCCCTGATCCAGTTGAAACATTTATCACACTCAGGGTAAATAGGGATGAAGGCATCAACAACGATCTTGAAACACAGAATATCTTCAGTGTTCAACAAGATGGGACAGAGGCAGCTGAATTCTTTTCCAGCTGCTTAGGCATGGCTAGGTCTTTCTCCAGCCCTTTGCGGCACATTTACATGTATAATTCTAAGCATAGTTATTCTTTCCCACAATCCTGATATCTGTCCATGTCCCACATGCTACAAAGAAAATAAACTTTGTGAACACAACTTATAAGTCCACAAAATAACAGCATGTTTTTAAAAAAATAAAACAAAAACCAAACACAATACTGTTTTGTGCAGTCCCCTTTAAGGAAAGTTTGCCTGTAAAAGTCCATCAATGAACATTTCCCCTCATTCTCAGAGGCGAAGTGCGGTTGAGTAATCATGCAGGCTGTTCTGAAATTGTATGTGTATCTAGTTAATTTAGGCAGTTTATTTTGATAGCATTCACCTCTTTTTGATTATAGCAGGTGTTTCAAGGATAAATTTGCTGAAAGTTGTACTTTATTTAAACAACAGCCGCATGCACATTTCTGGCCTTACTATATTAAAAAGCATTTATTGTCTGGCAGCAATAGATACAATTACAAACATTTGTGACAGTAATTGGAGCTATTACTCCTGCATGGAGCCTCATGGAGACCAACTTATTGCCACCTGTATTTACATTTGTTACTGGTAATTGTAAAAGCTGGTTTTTTTTTTTATTTGGTGCCTTATTTTTTTTTAAATTATGTGAGCATTTCTCAACAAAAAGTCTGTCTACCAGAAAATCTATAGGAATTATAAATGCAGTTTCTCCATTATTTAATAACAGGCAGAATCCCATTTCAATGACTGATATATACATAAAATGCATTCCTGTATCCTAGCCCACAGAATATATTATACCATTTTGCTCATGGATGCAAGAATCCTATCAATATAGCCTATCCAACAACTAGCGTACAGAGCTTAAAAAAGGCTCTTTATTCCCAAACCATAACAATTTGTAAATCCCTACAGATCAAAAATATTTAGAAAGCTAGCTTTTATTAACACTCTTCTTACACTGTATCCAAACACAGTGATGGCAGGAGGTCAAAGCAAGTTACTCTCTCCACTGCTTTGGAATGAGAAAAATACCCTCTATTGCTTCCAGATACAGATTTGTCTATAATAGGAAAACGAGAACGCCTACCATTGTACATTTCTGCAAGATTTGGCCTCCAATCTGAAGAGACTTAAATCTAATACGGCAATTCTGTGGTCCCTCCAGGTTCATTTAAATGGAATTGCACCTGCTGATTAATGAAGGCCTCGCTCCTCCCTCTTAGGTTTTAGCTCTCACAGTGACTAAAGAGCCCAAGGGCTAGAGACTATTGCAATGATTCCGTCCTTAGCACAATGACTCCTTGGAAGGTTTCCTGCTGTGAATTACCCAAGGCAACACCTGTATGGTTTATTTATGGTAAAGCAAAATCCAATTGCTTGGAGTTGAAACTTCAAGTTTAAGGTTCTTTTTACAATTGTACTCTGAGAAAGTCAGACACTGAAGAACAGGTAAGGATGTAAAGAAGCAGTTCAGTGAATAAAAGTCTTGAAATAATTAGAAACACTGTAGTACTTCCAAATCCTTTAAAAAAAATCTCTTCATCTAAATTCCTTGTAATAAACCTGAAGATTTACATAATGACTAAAGACATTTTGGTGGAATGAAGGGGGTGCCTAGCCAACTATCTTTTAAAACAAAGCAGGAAACATTTCATTACAATTGGGAAAAAAATCTACTTAAGTCATTAATCAAAAATTTAATTACAGTATCCACAGGGCACTAAAGGATGATAGAGCATTTCTTCATTGCATTAAATACCTAATATTAAATCATTATAATACATAATCTTTTGGGAATAAATACTGTATAATTGAAGAAAAGGGACTATGTAAGGTTTAGTTGAAAACTGATTTGACACTTTCTGTTCTTCCTTATTTCTAGGGGACAGGAATAAATATTTTTTAATGTTTACTTGATTTCTATTATAGTAAAAACCTTTGACTTGAAAAACATCATCTTTCTGAAAAAGACTAATATGATTGGCCATTTTAAGAAGCCACACTCCCGTGGTTCAATAAGTGAAGTTCAGAGACTAAATCGACAAAGGGACACCAGACAAGACATATCCTAACCTCCAGTGCTTGCACGACTCTGCCCCGTCATTCCTCCAATGGGATGCTCCACCTCCTGGTTTGACCCCAGCTGCTGAGCTTGTCCAAATCATCTCTGCCACCTGGCTCTGAGCTGGGGACTGACGGTGACCTTCCAGCACTGGAGACAGCCATCTCAAGTTATGGTTTACAACTTCTAAGGATGAGTGGAAATGCTCATGATGCAATGATATGTTAAATAAAAGATGTGTCATCTGGGGGGCTGACCCCGTGGCCGAGTGGTTAAGTTCGCTTTGGCAGCCCAGGGTTTCGCCAGTTCGAATCCTGGGTGCGGACATGGCACCGCTCATCAAGCCATGCTGAGGCATCCCACATGCCACAACTAGAAGGACCCACGACTAAAAATATACAACTATGTACCGGGGGCTTTGGGGAGAAAAAGGAAAAATAACATCTTAAAAAAACAAATAGAAGTGTCATGTCAACTGCATACATAAAGGCACACAGAAATAGTGGTGGACAAAGCGTCAGTGATTCCTCTGGCACCATTTAGAGGGCTTTGGCCATGTTTGTTCGTTTAATCCTTTACTAACTCTCTGAGGTAGGTTTTACAACAACCCCATTTTACAGATGAAGACAAGGAGGCACAGAGTGGTTGAGTAACTGGCCCACAAGGTCCAATAGCTATATAAGTGTTAGAGCCAGGATTTGCACTCAAGCAACCTGGATTCAGAATTTGTGCTTTTAACCAGTATGCTATATTGTCACTAATGGGCTGCATAAGAGCCTGGGTCGTAGGGTCAGATTTCATGTCCGTCACTCACTAGGCAAAGGCAAGTTACTTAACGTCTCCATGTTTCAGTTTCCTCCTCTTAGTAAAAGGTACCTGCATCTTACTGGCATGGAAAGGATGCAGTGAGTTAATATGCCCGCAGTGCTAAGGACAGCACCTGGCACGCAGTAACTCTTAGTAAATGTCACTTTTTACTATTAGTATCATATTATATATACCTTTAGTAGGGGAAAACTGGAAAGATTTACCAAAGTGATACTTAAATGAACCTGATTACATCCCCACGTAAGAATGTAAGGCTGATGTTTATAAACATCTCCTTAAATGATAGAAGCATTAGTGCAGAAATTTTGGAAATTCTTCCTGAATACTGATATAGGCACTGAATACAAGAGGGCTATGATAGAACACAATATTATTACAATAACAATATTGTAACCTAACAATAATTCACATTTATAGATATTAGCTATGTGTCAGACACTGTTTTGGTGCTTTACAACAACTCTTTGAGGTCAGTAATATAATTAGTTCCATTTTACAGATGAGGAAAAGGAGGAACAGAGAGGTATAGCAGCTTGCCCTGGGTCACACAGCTAACAAGTGATGTAAATATGAATTCTGGGTGCCAAGGGAAGGTGTGTGAGACAGGCCCCATCTTCTCTGGGTCTTCCTGGCTACCACAGTTCCACCATGTTTCTGAAGCTTTGGCTCAATAAATCAGGAATTGATACAGTGGGACTAAATGTGTGGTCACTAGCTTCTAATTCACAGCACACTCCCTGCCCCCTCTCCCCATGAATTATTGCATCCATATTATTTTTGTAATTAAAAACAAAATTGTATTTTAAAAAGACTCAGAGATTAGGATAATTCTTGACTAGTCACAGATTTAAGTCTGAGCATAATCACAGATGTTTGCTCTTAGTTTTCAATTCCACCACAGTAGTTATGTAACACTTGTGGGTGCTGCTACTGGGTCTAATAAAGAACAATAACAAAGATAAAAATGCAGCAGAAGATGAAAGCATAAGGGGAATAAAGAGAAAAAAATGAGGGAAAGAACCAAAAGTACAGGCTGTGGAGTGACAGCATACCAACAACACCGGCAGACGATTTTATTAGGCGGCACCAATGTCTACTCTAGCTTAGGTGTCCTCAGACTGCCCTTCTAGGAACTGCCTCCTGAGCCTGCTCGCTCACTCATAACCGAAGCATTCACTCGAGTGGAATGACCTAGGATTTGGCTGAATTTACTGGCTCCCTTGGCAGAACTTCTGTCTTCACACACATGAGTCCAAGTTGGGGCAGACATGAGTGGGCCTCTGGGGATGGAACTGCTGTAGAAGTGAAGGTGAGGGGCATTGCCTACACCCAGCTCTAAACAGGGACTACAACAGAGTCCATTCGAGCCAGCATACGACAAAAATCCTTCATCTTCAGTTGTGAAACATATTATTTATATTTTTGGCAACATATTTATTTTCCCAATTGTAATTTGTTTAAGCTAATATTAAAATTTGTTTGCATTCTTTGAGAACTGGCAACAGTAACAAGTGGTGCCAGAAACAGGGATAAACTAGCCTAGCAATAAAAACCTGATTACAACAATATGGAGAATATAACAAATAAGACATTGGTACAGGATAGAATCTCATCAAAGCATGCATACTATAATATGCAAAAAGAACAGAAATGGAGATTTACTTTTTTTTGTAATTCCCTGCTAGGAAGCATACAAGGAATAAACTTGTGAGAAAAAAAGCAAAACAAACATTTGATCCAACGCCAAATAAAATGGGACTTATTTACTCCTACCATGAGGCCATTTTAAACAAATTTATAATGGATTTAAATAATAGAGGCCCTTTATTACTTATCTCCCAAACTCTACACTACTTAAAAATTAATCTAACAGCGATCAGTAAAACACATTGATCTGAAAATAATTAATTCCTTTTTTTCCCTCAAACACAAAGTTGAAATCTCTAAATGTCCTCAATTGCCTGTGTTGAGTAAAAGGTTATTGTTTTGGCCAAAAGTAAAGGAGAGGGTTTGGTTCTGGCAGAGCCAGGAGCTGAGGAAGAACAGGATGCACTGTGATGCTGGGTCCATCTCATCTGATGGAGGAGGATAATGAGGCCATGAGAAACCTCACATGCAACCAGATTAGTTTTATTTCTGAGACATGAAAAACATTTCTCTATTCATGAGTCCCTTATTTTCTCAAATCAATGTATAATTTATTTTTCTTAAGTAAGCGGAATTAAGAATTACTCCTAAAGCTGTATTTCCCATTTGCTACATCTGAAATACTTAGAAGAAGAGTTTGTGAAAAGACTGGACACAAAGACCAAAAGATCTAGAGAAGAATTCTGAAAAAGCAATCAAATACAAATTGTGGTATGTTTTCCACAAAAATCTAAATTCAAAATGATATTCACATACTCTAAAAAAATGCTAAACAGAAAATCCCACCAAAACTTTATCTGACATTTTGGAATGCTGCCTGTAAAAGTTGATTGTATAATTAATTTGGCACAGTATATCCTCATAAGATCAAGGCTGGTAATGAATGGCGTGAGACTAAGAGTCCAATTTTCAACTAGTTAATCTTCCCCAAATTACGAAAACATTGATTCTTTAAGAATCCAGGATTTTGATTACTGCAATGCTGGTTTGTAATAGAATTTGATCTGCATTTAGATTTTTTTTTTTAAAGACTGGCACCTGAGCTAACAACTGTTGCCAATCTTTTTTTCTTTTATTCTTCTCCCCAAAGCCTCCCAGTACAGTCGTATATTCTAGCTGTGAGTACCTCTGGTAGTGCTATGTGGGATGCCGCCTAAGTGTGGTCTGAGGAGCGGCGCCATGTCGGAGCCCAGGATCCGAACCCATGAAATGCTGGGCCGCCAAAGCGGAGCGCGCAAACTTAACCACTCAGCCACGGGGCTGGCCCCTGTATTCAGTTTTGTAAAACTGTGCTTGTTAGCAGGTATATCTATATTCTTTCTTTCTGTATTCAGTTACTTCTATTATGTGCACCATGCTTAAAAAAAAACACTCTTGTGTGATCCTATCAGGCTCTAAATGAGAGGTTTGATTCCAAGAGTTACTTAGCTTGAAAATAAGCACATTAACTTGCTTCATTGTGGGATTAGGATATACTTGAGAGTCCTGAACTACACAACTATTTTAACATGTCATTCTAACTAGAATCACAATAATAGCGATTTTTAATTTTATAAAGAGAATTTGTTCTGACAAAACTAAAGAATCTGAAATTACATTTTTACAAAAAAATTACATTTTTTCAAATTAGAGATCAAATCCAGTAGAGATCTAATCAGTGAAGAAATTCTTATAATACGTATTTACACATAAGAGATATGTAAACAGAGAATTCACCCCCAATGTAGTCAGATCATGGCTGGCCTCCATAATGACTCGTAAATATTTGGTGAACAGGCTGCAGGATTTGCCCACCCACCTTAAAGTTTGCTCCACAGCTATTCACAGTCTAGGAAGACCTCTGCTATCCTCATGCTCTCCTAGGACTGCCCTAGGAGTCCAGGCTACTTAGTACCTTCTCTAGGAAACAGTTCTACAAGCCCAAATCCAGACACTGTAAGAATGAATGAGCTTCCAAGGCTCTCTGAAAACAGTGACCTTTGTAGGGCTTCTATTTTGGGCGCAGACACAGGACCACATTTTCAGAGAGACAAGCTTCCCTGGAGCCTTGTTCCATAATGCTGGGGCTTGTCTCCGGCCTCCAAGGATGAAAATCCTTCAATTTGTTCACCCTGATGTCTCCCTAGCACCTTCTGTAGAGATTATTATGGTACTAATGAGAATAGTATTGTCTAGTCACCCATTAGCTTGTTCTGAAGTTCTTACTTACAAATTGTAGGTAAAAAGAAAGTAGAAACTTGATTAAATGGGCCAGTTCATCTGGCCTAACCCCCAAATCTTATTGCATATGATTTCTCAATTATTTTCTTAATATTTAATTTTTAACCATACATACTGAGTAAATAACATAAGGCAACTTCCAGGATGCCTTCTGTTTTGCCATCCAGCAGAGTTCTAAACTATCTTCTAACTCTAATCAGTTGGTTTACAGTCATGGAATTCCAATTTTATTCACTATTCACCTAAACAAAATATGATTGCCAAGCAAATATATCAAAATGTATTGAGAACGTATCCCTCAATACCAGGGAAACGTCATGTGTTCCAATCACTTTAAAGATCTATTATGCCCTGCTTTCTGAACTGTATTATTTATTCATTCAGCAATAATTTATTTAATCTCTATTAAGATAAAACATTGGAAACTAGAATCTTACTGCCTTTCTTAAATCATTTGTATAACTGGGAGTACCCCGACCCTGAAATTGTCCTATAAAAATCTATTTGGACAAAATGTGCTCTCTCTTCTATACCTTATTGTCAGTCCTAATCGTGACTTTCAGTTGTGGTAGTACACGTTCCACTTCCAGACTCCATTCCGCAGCATCTGTTGTGGATTCCAAAATATCTTCTTGTTTGGCAGACTCGTTCATATCCTAAGAAAGGAAAGATATCACAAGATTGAGAGTTTATAAAAAGAAATGGTAAAATGTTGAGGCGCTTTAGCAGTACTGCACAATTTATATCAAGCATGGTAGTGTTAAAATTATAGTGGCAGAAGAAATTCTTCCTATCCATGTTGAAAGAAAATAATGCACCAACCTGGTAGAATAGCAAAATAAGTACTTTAAAAAAGAATAAAATATATGCTTCAACCACTTTTACAAAAAACAATGCTTTTGAGATACCAGAGTGAACTCAACAGGAATACTAACAAATGGACAAGCCATTTAGGGATGTTAGCTGTTAACAGTAGAGGAGATACAAACACACGTTTGGGAAGAAAACGCTGTTTTAGTTTGAATTTACTATACTGAAATACAAACTCAAAATCTGAAAGATAAAAAAGGTAAGATCCCAGAAGCAAAGGGCTCATTATTTAGAAATTTTATATTCATAATTAAAGTGATATTCTGGTTAAGTCAAACTATACTGTAACTTAAAAATGTGATTTAATACAGACCTATTTGAACTCAAATAGGGTGGGGGCCAAATTTCTGCATTTGGTTTCTGCTGTTGAGTAATAAAATCAATTCATGCCTGTTTCTGAATCACAAAAGGAAAACCTTTTTTTAAAAACATTTTCCCAGCCTTTCACATTACAGCATTAAGTGTGTATGGATCTGAAAACGTAAAGAATGTACAAATTAATGATTTAAAGATAAAGCCTAAAGCATTAATTTTGGTAGAAAGTTTTCCTTTAAGCTCCCTTGATAAATTACGAGAAAACATAAGGAAAAAAATATAAAAATTTATTAACATAGAAAAAAAGAGACCTGAGAGACATAAAGAGCCAAATGCAAGGTATGAACCTTACATGGATTCTAATTTGAACAAGCAATCTGCAAAAAGCTGTTTTTGAGACAATCAGGGAAATCTGAATGTGGAAGAGTATTAGATATTAAATAACTGTTAATTTTACAGGTATGATAATGGCATGGTGGTTATATTTTTTAAAAGGCCTTATGAATTAGTGATAAATGCTGAAATATTTACAGGTGAATGGACTTGATGTCTGAAGTTTACTTTAAAATACTATGATGTAAAGAAAACAGGGGGGTGCTTTAGAGGAAACAACTGACAAAATGTTAACTGTTGAAACTAGGTAATATTGCATAAGGATTTATTATCTTAATCTCTCTAATTTTGTATATGTTTACAATTTCCCATAATGCAAAATTTAAAAATAAAAGACTATATAAACAACCTGATGGCACCGGCCCCGTGGCCAAGTGGTTAGGTTCGCAGGCTCCGCTTCAGCAGCCCAGGGTTTCGCCAGTTTGAAGCCATGCTGAGGCGGCATCCCACATGCCACAACTAGAAGGACCCAAACTAAAACTACACAACTATGTACCAGGGGGCTTTGGGAGAAAAAGGAAAAATAAAATCTTAAAAAAAAAAAAACACCAACCTCATGGTGAAATTACATTCTCAATGTGAATTTATGCCATGAAAGGACACTTCTTAAACGAAAGCTCATTAGACTAATCTTTCCAATCTAGTCTAACACTAAAGACAAGAATAACCTTACAGTGGGATTTGTATTTTGGTGGGAGCTTGAGGTCTTTGGGGGCTTTCAACTCACTCCTGACTGAGTCTCTAGGGCACCATGACATAAGAAATCCTCTCTCCCCTACCTCTTAGCTCATATGAGCAAGTCCTGAACAGACTCAGAGCCTTAAAAGGAGCATATATTGCGTTTTGTTCAGAAATTCAGGGGGCTATATAGCTCTAAACACACAATTAGGGGATGGATAACTAATACATGCTCTTACATTTTATAATATGTGGTCTGAATTTCCTCAGTTACAGTCTATTTAAAAAATCAGAAGTATAAAAAATATAAGCATTAATTTAAGAAAAGTAAAATGTGGAAATTCTAAGTGAAAAATGTTCAAGAATCTATTTTAAACACTAAAGTGCTCATTTAAATAAAGGAACATTTTGAGCACTTAATAGAACGCTATATACGTCTATATAAATTGAATCCCGGGTAGCACAAGAGCACCATAGCTGGGAGACGGATGGCAGTATTCACAGAGCAGATGTGTGGAGTTACATGAGAATATATGTGACGGTAAGAGAGGAGACACTGGGTCTCCTGGTTGAAACCTAAAGCCATGAGGAAAGCTCTCTGTCATGTAACTCCACAGTGGTACCCACAACATGCACCTACTTGGGAGAGCCAGGTACCTGCACACCCACTGGCACATCCCAGTACCTATCTTCAGCTCTAGGAGGCCCAATTCTGACTGGCTCATTTTCTATACCAAACAGGGTAGACTTACGGGGATGGGAATGGGGGTGGGAGAATGTATGCACTGCCAGTGGTATGTGAGCCCTGACAGTTATGGGCCCCCACATCCCAAACCCCCAGGGCCAGACTGAGCCAAAGGAGCGTGTCCTCTCAGCAGCAGTTTTGTATGATTCTTAACAGAATGTAGATGCTCCGGTCACTGATTTAAAAATAAGTTTGATTCATGGAACCACCGTTTGGGTAAACTGATGCTAGATGCTACTCCCTGAACCAATGCTCCCCAGTCCCGTCCCCTCATTCCCATCCCTCCTTACAGGAGGGTGGAGTCGAGTCACCAGACAAGACCAGAGAGGTGCCCATCTACATTCCTACTTTTTTCAGGCCTGAACATAAGATTGTTCAATTGTTGTGTATAACATACTAAAAAATTTTACTCAAGAAAGGGCACATTTTTCTAATTTTCACAAAGGCAAATGGGTTAGCAGTGCCCCTGTTTGAATCAGACTCAGAATCTAAGAGTTAGTAGGGACCAGGGAGATCAAACACTGCATTGAGATAACCCAGTGCATAAGCTACTATTTGCCTTTATATTGGGCCCTTTAGTAAATTGCATTTAGCCTTCTTAGCTTATTATTTGGTTCCCTTAAGCAATGACTTGCTAACTCCTACTCCCAATGTCCTAAATTGATTTAATGTAGCAGCTCAAAAGTTTTCACTCACTCCCAGGCCACACTTACTATACTGGGGGAAATGGCCTGGTTACTAGATGCAGAAAGGGCAAAAGGAAAACATTAGGTTTAGCAGAGCAGCATTAACTTATTTAAATTATACAGTCTCTTTCTACTTCCATGTTTGCAGATCTATTTCATAACCTTGTGCTTCAATCAAAATTTCCTAATGCCTAATAAGTGGATATATTAACTGAGAAAATCTTACATATGAAGCATAAATAATTATAAAACTATACCATGCCTTGGTTATACTACTTTGAGAAAAGCTTTCCTTTCCAATTGTTTCTCCATTTAACAAATGGTGTTTATGTGGAGCTATTAGTAAAAGAGAAATAAATGGCTGTTTCCATTTAATCAAAATTTTATATCATCATGACAAAGTCCCTCTCTGAAACAACATTAACTAAGAGAAGCATAGCTCTGGGGAAATTGTGTTTTCCAGTTAATGCTGCTGAAGAAACAATTAGAAGTTCAATAAGACACAGGCTATCCGGAAGTCTCATTTATAATTAATTAATTTACCAATAAGCCATTTGTTAAGCTCCTACAACATGCAAGGTAAGAATCCAGGTACTGTGCTTGGTGTGGAAAGATAAAAGGATTTAATCCCTGTCTGCAAAGAGTTCACAGCCTATTAGAAAGAGTTTGAGGCTAGTTAATGGGGGTAATAATTGGTCCTAAGAAAAGGAAACTGAGGAGAACTGACCCTAAGACCGCCAAAGGATGAATTAAAGAGAACAGTCTACACCGTCCCATAACCTACCCTTGGGCTCAAGAGTGGAGCATAGCTCCAAAGGCAGTTCAAGGATCAAATGTGCAGTGTTAACAGTCTGGTCAGATCCTGTTCCAGTAAGAATCTCCCCTTTGCTCAGGTAATATTAATGGAATGGTTAAGCATCTGAACAAATACTGTGTTCTGGGTGTGTACATACACACACACACACTACATATATGTGTACATATATATATATGGAAATATGTGTGTATACACATATATACACACACTATACATATTTTTATATATATAATATATACATACATACACACACATAGTTGGATGTGGCTGTTCTTATGATTACAGGGCTGGAATACAGAAAGGTCTTTTGCAGGGTAAACAAAGCCCTTTGCAGCCTCTGAGCTGTTAGACAGCCTGTTTAGTGCTGCAAAGCTGCTCTGGTCCCACTAGGTTATGTGTTAAATACAAAACTTGATACACTTTCAAAATATCTTCACCTCTTACTTAATTCTGGGGACTCCAGGTAGGCCATGACAACCAGCAGGGGGAGTGATGGACTTGATACTAACAGGGAGACTGACCTATTAACAAGTAAGGATTAATACAGAAAACTGTTACAGGTGATATACAGTAGAAGCACTGGTCACGTTTTTGGTATACCTGATGAATTGCCATCTTAAGCAAAGAACTTAAAAAAATGTCTTTGGCGTGAAACTATTCCTAATATGTACTGTATACTCATTATTGGAAAACACCATATGGGAAAGGAGACTAAAACAGGTTACTGGAGAAAGCAATGTTGACTATGACTTTCTGATACCACCAACAGTTACCCACTCATTCAGCTCTGCTGTGCCCATGACAACAAAAGTCTGGTACTATCAGACATTTTGGATCCCAAGGGTCCAAGCTAGGTTGGACAGTTGACTCTGGTTAAGATATTTCCCCACCGGGAATAAAGAAGGGAGAAAGCGAGGAGTAGGGTAAGGCAGAGTTTCTAAAACTTCACTATAGTACTTTCCTTAATCACTGATTGAGAAACACCTTGTCTGGTAAAGGGAATGTATATGGCTGTATGGGAAGACCCAAGAGTGAAGCTCAAGGCTCACGTATCCATGAGAAGACATTTCTGTGAGAATGGAGACCCCAAATCAGAAGTTATAGAGGGATCACAAGTTCAGATGGGAGCCTGGCCAGGAGAACCTAGATCATGAGGGCCTGGGCAGAAACTGGATTCACAGACTTCCAGATAAAAATGGGAGATGAAGGGGAGACAGAAAACCTCAAGACTCAATTAGTAATGAGGCACGAGGAAGTGGAGGTGCTTGAGTCTTCAATTACCAAGCCAAAATCTCTACCTCCTAGGAAGATGAGGCACCACCTTGAGACTGGATACTGGTAAAAGCTGACACTTATCGACCATAACTTAATTCTTTCTTGATGTCTCTTACTGTACTATCCTGTAATACAATGACGCCCTCAGGGCTGAGAAATCTGGATATGACTGCTCCCAAACTAAATGATCCCAGATAGCCATAATTTTTGCATTTTTAGGTCTGCTTTTAAAGTGTTCCTGTAGCTTCTCTTGATGTCATGATGCCCGTGATCTTTGATTGTCTTTGGCTGTCTCCTTGATTGCTTGCAGCAAATCTTTCTCCTCCTAAACTGCTGTGCATTTAGAAACCTAATATCCATGCTTGTTAGAATTTAGGCAAAGTAAGCATATAGGGGCGAAAAGTGAGACCTCAGGAAGGGGAAGGGAGGTTGGGACCCCTCGTGGAAATTATTAAAAATGGACGTGATTATACTTATTTTGGTTGCTCAGCTGTCTTTTTTGTATTTTTCCTCTTTTGATGCTTTGTTCAAGATAGAATAGGTGGCCAAGAAGCTAAGTACTAAATATAATATATATGGTGTTACTATGAATTAAACAGGGTTTCTCCTAAAGGTATCTAGTGTCCCTCTTTCTTTATCGTCCAGCAATAAAAAGCTAGATAGAGGGATAAATAACAAGTTATTTCAATCAAGAATAGTGCTCCCTCAAATCCAATGACTTCAACAATCATACGTAAGGCGAGAGTTAAAACTTCTCATGTCCCTACTAATCACGTCTTCATGATTAAAGAAGCATAAATCATGCATTTGATTCACTATTTTCTTTCCAAATTAGGTTTTACATGATTTAACACTATATTACTATGTAGAAAAATGTCTAATACCACACAAAAAGTATTTTCAGATTTGTTCTGAATAACTAAATTAAACCCTGGTATAATCTATCAAAAGAAATAGACAGATGGTAGCCACTGTCTTTAAATATATTAAGTTCATAAAAGTTTTTTTAAAGTTCAATTTTAAGACTATCAAAAGAATTTTATCCTGAGTTATAATATGAACTAAGATTTGAATAAATTATACTCCCACAAATCAAAAGCTCCCCCAAATTCACATAAAATCAATTGAATTTTCCAATAAGAAATCTGAAATTTTTGCATGAGAATTCAACTTGCCATATCATTTCTGTTTATCAAACACCTACCTTTGCTGCTGCTTTAGCTACTTTAATGTATATTAAGTGCTAAAAAGGTAAAATCATCTCTGATTTTTTTATTTTCTGAAAATAAAACCAAAAGAAAGTACCCCAATAAGTACGTATGGAGAAACTACTGTATTACACAGTATAGACATTTATAGACATTATACTTAGTGTTGTAGAGCATGCAAAATAAGTTTCCTTATGGCCTGAATTTCTCTGAGGCCTCTTTTCTTTGAGATGGCACCTCATGAAAATACCAGTGCCCAAATACATCTGAAAAGTTCAATTCATATAGCCGCTGACAGGGACATGAAAGTCCAATTAATTGTCAAGATTAAATAGTCCCGAGGAAAAGGGAATTGAGTTGTCTTTGTTACTGGCTCTTAGTTAAGATCAGCCCTGATAGCGGTTCCCTACACTGAACCCAGCAGATACGGGGTTAAAACCAAAAACATTCATCCTCATTCCCTGCTTCTTTAGTGACATTCATATGTAAATATCTGTCTCTTTAACCTTTGACTCCCTGAGCTTTACAACCAAGTAGAAGTTACAAATTGTCAAAGCCCAGGTGGCCGCACTGGGCTCATATGAAAGTTGTAGCTAATCATGCGTCGGTGCAGTCCACCACAGAGAAACTGCTGTCTAGAGAATGTCAGAAAGTTGAGGCTTCCCAGACCTCAACTTCTAGGCTCCCTGACACTAGACTCCACCATCCACGAAGGCAAGACAGCCAAGGAGGCCCACCTGCAATCATCCCCTCTCCCTGCAAGCAGCCTCTCAAGGCCAAACGCAGGCTGGTAAGAAAAAGCCAGCCGGCAAGGCTATATGCTCCCTCCCCTACCTAAAACCCCAAATAAAAACCCTTGCTTGTAGCTTTTCAGGGAGTTTGGGATTTCAGCATTAGCTACCCATTCTCCTCGCTCGGCGCTTTGCAATAATAAAGTCCTACTTTCTTCCACTACACCCAGTGTCAGATTGGTTTGCTGCGCAATGGGTGAAAGAACTCACTTCAGGTTCAATATCATCTTGAGAACAACCACAGTATGGTATAAAGGTTAAGAGGATAGGTCTGGAATCCCATCTCTGTTCAAATCCTCCCTCCATCACTGAATAGCTGTTGATCAAGTTAGGTAACCTCTCTAAATATCAGGGCTCCCATCTGTAAAATGGGGATGATAATAATACTCTCCTCACTGGAAGGGTTGCTGTGAGGATTAAATTAGATGATGTATTTAAAAGGTTTGCACAGTGCCTAGTACATAGCAAGCTCCCAAAATATTTTAGCAGTTATTATCAGTATTATATGCCAAGTGTGGTACTAGACACTTTCACATATGGGTTAAATGCCCAATAACCACACATGAATCAAGGGAGTCTTATTCCCATTTTTGCAAATGAGAAAATTGAGGTAGAGATCAGTTAGGTAATTTTCCCAATGTCCTACCATTAGTAAGTGGCAGGACCCAGGCAATGTCACCCTAGAGCACAAACTCTGAAACACCTTACTATCTATCTGCCTATCGATCCTCTGTCATATAGGTTACAACTATATTCCCCAGTTTATTATTTGTCTTTTAACTTTATGGTGTTCCCCACACCACTCCTCCATAAATAAGGTTTTAATTTTTAAGCATTCAGATTTATCAGTATTTTTCTTTTACGGTTTTTAGTTTTCTTGCCATGCTTTATCATGCCTATTTCAACTGGTGAGTCTAACACTTGTCACTCATGTTTTTACGCTTCATCATTTTTTAATTTGTTGATCCATATGGGGTTTATCAGGGTGTAAGATACGAAGGAGGAGTCCATCTTTTTTCTCCAAATGGATAGCCTGTTATCCTATCACCATTTAATTGAATAGTTCAGTTTTCCCCACTGATTTGCACTGCTTCATATACTGACATTGCTACGTATCTGGATTATTTCACAAACTCTGCACTACTTCATTAATCTATTTATGTGGCGCTGTCATAATTTTTCTTCAGACTTACAAAAAATTATACAAATAGCACAAAGAATTTCCATATACCCTTCACCCAGATTCACCAAATGTTAGCATCTTACATAACCTCAGGGCAGTTCTGCACAAAGGGATATAATATTCATAGCTGGGGGCTGAGATCTGGGGAAATTTTAAAATTTTTCTTTGTACTTTTCTGCGCCTTCATTTTTTTTTTAAAAAAAAGGACTATATTTCACTTTTAAAAAGAATAAAGTTTTATCGTTAAAAGCAGGCAAAAACGTAAGTTTGATTAACCTCCAAAAACTAGCCAGTACAGGTGGTGAATGCTTTAGTAGTTTGAATAAGAAAGAGAAGTGTATTCTAATGGAGATGGTGAGATTTAAATCTAACCTTACAAGGATGTATGGGATATAAATAGGCAGAAAAGAGACAAGCCAAGTGTTTATAGTCAGGAAAGCATCATAGGCCAGAAAACTGAAATAGGAATGAAAATGGCTTGTGAAGATCACAACGAGAAAAAGACACTAGGGGCTTAGAAAGATGAATATTGGGGAGCAACAAAAAGAGTTGCATACACTGTGAAAGAAGTTAGGCTGAGGAATGTGAATTTTGTCTTCTAAGCCAGAGGGGAAGCAAAGAGTTACAAGTAAGGTAAAATGACTCTATTGATTTATCTAGCAAATCTTTATTTAGTGCCTACTATATGCCAGGTACTGTTCTATTCCAGAAAGAGTGAATAATAAAAATTCTCATGGAAGAACATTCTAGTTATGTTTTATGAAAACTTATGGGTCAAAGATTTGTGGGTAATAGGATTAAATGGGGCTGGAGTGATAAGGAAAGGTGTTACTAAGGAGGCAGATTTTGAGCTGAATCTTCAACATACGAATCAGGTACAGAGATGATGGGAAGGCATTTTAGATAACAGACAGAGGAAAAGAAGATGGCAGCAGATACGCTCATGAGGCGTTTGAAAACCTATGAGAGCACCCGTTAACCTGGAATAAAGTTATTCCAGCAGAAGAAAATAAGATTGGCTACGTGGACAGTTGTCAAATTGCTAAAGGTCTTGAAAGCCAGACCAAAAATTTACTGTTTTATAATCTATATAAATTGAGCTTTAGGCAGTAAAAAGCCATCAAAAGTTACTGAACTCAGAATGACCTGATAAAAGTCATGTTTTGGTAAGCAAGATAGAGGAGGAGGGTGAAAAATATTTTGGGAAGGGTGGGGCTGGAATTGAAGGATAAGGACCAAAGACCATTTAGGACATTACTGTTACATAACGCAGACAGGAGATGATGAGGACCTGGCCTTAAAAGACAGCTGAAGGGATGGATATGAGCGGTATTTCAAAGGCAGCGTCCACAGGTCTTAGCGACTAACTAGATTCCCTGGATGAAAATGAATCACTCGTCTGATAGTCAAAGCACTACCACTGCTAGGGGTGGATGGGTCGAGGGGATGGATTTAAAGAATATAGGCTTGTAGAAGACTGAAAAAAGCACACATTCTGGGTACCCCTCTGATACACTGAATTATATAACAAATATCTGCTATTAGCATTAATTCAGGAAATATAACCTATCCACTTATAAAATGACAGCTCTCAAAAGATTCCTGGAAGAAATCATTATACTACTTTTTATCAAATTCCCCTTAGTCATTTTTGTAGGGGAGATCTTATGAGACAGCAGATTTAGTTTAACGGGCCTTCAATAATAATCCACGTGACAGATGATGAAAATAAAGCCATGACATCACCAGGGCTTCCTAGTTTATATCAAAATGCAAGCTTCTTGATAACTTATATCCTATATAAACTTCTTACTGAAAAATACTTGTGCCATGGGGCCAGCCCAGCAGCGCAGCAGTTCAGTTGGCGGACTATGCTTCAGGGCTCGGGGTTCAGCAGTTCAGATCCCTGGCGCAGACCTAGCACTGCTTCTCAAGCCAAGCTGTGGCAGGCGTCCCACATATAAAGTAGAGGAAGATGAGCACAGATGTTAGCTCAGGGCCAAGCTTCCTCAGCAAAAAGAGCAGGATTGGTGGTGGATGTTAGCTCAGGGCTAATCTTCCTCAAAAAAAAAAAGATACTCATGCCAATCTAGAAACTTATTTGTACTGAGAGATGGGAACTTTTTCTATTCTCCTAAAGCACATAAGAACGTTGGTAACTAATTCCAATCTCTAGGAAAGGTGAAAAATTATACGAAATAAGAAATGTATCAAGTGCATACTCTAGGCAGCATCATGCTTGGTGCTGTCCCCAAGTTAGGTTATATTAATCTCAAAACAACCCTGGGAAGAATTGTGTCCCTGTTTAACAGACAAGAAAGCAGAGTCACAGAGAGGTTAATTCACTATGGCCATGTGGCTAGTGACCCGCGGTCAGGATTTTATCTTAAGGGTGCTTTTCCGCCATTGTGTCAGCCTTGAAGGTACAGACTCAGATCTGGAAGAGACCTTGAAAAGTCCTTCCTTCCTACTTCTTGTCAGGCTCACAATAAAACTAGGATGGAAATGAGGATCTTCCCTATTTCAAGTGTGGATTCAAAAGCTACACTAAAGATCAAGCAAAATTCTCTTTTACACCCAGCAAGAACTGCCGTTTGAGCCTCCTCTGAGCAGCGAGGAGTACGGCTTTTTTCTCTAACCTACATTTGCTATTCACCTCCAGATGTAAAACTGATGGGCTGGGCAGGTGAGTTACCAGAGAAATAAAAGTACTTCCTCAGTCACAAGATGTTCCATCACATTCAAACATGCAGTGTTTTAACTGTTTCCCCTGTGAAATATGAACCACAGACTTCTCACAGCACAGCACAGACAAGAGGACTAACACTCAAATGTTCTAGGAAAAGAGGAGAAAAAACATTTTCCTCAGCCAAAAATCAGAACCAGTGGTAACCTATGGGGCAAGTTATGTTGTGGAACAGTATTGTTTTCCTGCATTACTCACAAAGGATATTGTGTCAGGAAATAAAGCGTAAGTCATACGTTAAAGAACAACAATTTCAAGTATTTAAGATATTAACCAAAGTAGACTATCTTCTCCCCCTTTCGATTACGATATTGCAGACTTGCCACGATACTCTAAACTGAAACTGAAGGGACATTTTTATTCTAAGTCCAGATTTTTACTTCATGACAGCTTTTGCTTTTTAACCTAAAAATTATTTCATTCTTGGTACAATCAACTTATGCTAAGTAATTAAAAACCAATTGTGTTTAAACCTTTTGAGATAGTTGGTTTTATGCTGTATAACTCAGAGTTTGGTTTCTAAAACCTCAAATTTAGCATCTCAAGGAAGAATGGTATCTGTGGCATGTTTGAAAAAAATGTTTTGAAATGAAGTGATGGGCATTTAAAAATAGAATTCGGAGAGCGCACAGCTTCCCTCCCATCTTTTTCCCTGGAAGAGGAGAATGACACGTGTGCGTTACGCTGCCAGCACATTGCTGCTGTGATTCCACTGAGCTCAGCATGGAGGGGGCTACAAAGACCACTCAGAATTACAGCGCAGCTACCACCAACACGCAGGCAGTTTCCAACTGACAAACTCAAGTTAGGAACAGAAAGGACCAGAACACCTCCCTAACTAACACCTTGCCAGCAAAGCCTTCCTTCCCTGCTCCCACCTGCACATCTCTGAACATTCTACTGTCTCCCTAACCGTCACAGACCCTGCCCAGCTGTCAAGGCTTCAATACAGCTCCGGTGTCCTCCCCCATGACCGCTCTTGGGGAGGCTTTGGCTAAATTTCAGATTTCAAGAACATTCAGGAATCAGAGGGACAGAGAGAATGTGGAACTTTGTGGGCTAGCCTTAAAGTCTAACATCCATTCATAACTTTTTTCCTTCTTAGAAAAGCTATGTGAAAATTCAAATAACTAACCTACAAATGAAACTTTGGAAGATAAAGCAATCCCTCACTGATTACAGTTTTCTTGAAAAGTACTATATTTGGCAAAACCATAATTCAGGTAATAGAATTAGAGGGGAGGATCACACAACAAGAATGCCTTTAAATATATCCTTAAACTTCAAAGTAAATAACTGTTCTGAAAATCAGCTGCTTCCAAAACAAACCAATATTATCACTGTAAGCTCTCATCATCTATAGGAGGAACTGTTTTCTTAGAACACCATTTTCAATGTTCGTGAAACACTACCACTGTGTCATGATCCAATTAAGCAGACACTTCCAAGTTTAGTCAAGAGGCACACAGCGTCTCCTTACAAATTCTTTGAATTAGCAGTGACAGGCTTCAAAGATACCACAGGAAGTAGTGAGTGGATGGGCCACCAGGTCCCCTTTCAAGGAAGAACTTGGTGCTCAGCTGTAGCGCTTGTGGCCAGCAGACAGCCTCCTGCTGTCGCCTCCCTCAGGCTCTGCCTCACCCGCAGAGAACCACCTCACTACACCTGGCGGTATGGCCTCCCCAGGAACTGAGCCAAGCAGGCCACACTCTGCTGAAGAGCTCCGCAGCAGGTTGGCCAAGGCTTTGTCAGGCCCCCATCACAGGCAGACTCCTCCCTCGGCCCAATCCTTCGCTCCTCCTTCCTTTCCCAGGTGTCCACATCTAATAAACAACTTGTATCCCAAACTCTGTCTCAGTGTCCACTTCCAGAGAACACAAATCTGCAACACACGTCTTTTTCATTTGCATTTTCTCTTGCTCTATTTACCACAAATCTCAGGAAAATGCTTGTGTATACCCAACTTCTTGAACTATCATGAGCATGATTTCCAGAGTCTAGACTTCACTTTATTTAATGAAAGAAAGGAATATAAGTAGATTTCCCCCTGCATTATCCTACATGGTACATAGAAGAGGAATCAATTATTGTTGAGAAGTTCTTTTCTCTATGAAGATTAAACTATGCCTTGCCTATAAAACTATAAAATAGCATTCTTTCATGCATATATTCATTGGATACTATTCACTGTCAAGCACCTTCTACACACAAGGCACAAGTGAAAAAAGCTCCTGCTCTAGAGGAGTTTGCATTCTAGTGGTTGAGACAGACATTAAACAAATCAGAAATTAATACAACGCCATGGTGTGAATAAAAATAAAGCAGGGTGAGAGGACAGAGAATGACTGCAGAAGCATCTATTGTTTCTAACTCACAGGTAGAGAGGCAGTGCAGTAACCCATACATTGCCGGGTTGGCGCAGTCACATGTACATTTAGTACATCCATTTCCTAGATAGTATATGTCATTCTTGTTCCAGTGAAGAATTCATCACATTCAACTTTACTAAAATAACATTTCTTCTGCTTTGTGAGTCCACCTGCTGCATGATACACAAAATCTTAAATCTCTGTTACTAACCTATACAGCAATTCTGTCTGGGGAAAGAGCAGTCTGAGACATCATAAGCTATAGTCAGATCCAGCTGTCTCAGGCAGATGGCTTTGGTGGGCAACATCATAAACTTGCCAGATTTTTTAAAATATGAAAGGGGTTTCTGCTTCTTTAGTACTCCATGGCTGACCATCCACAAACACCTGGTGTTCAGACTTCCTCTTTGAAAATGCAACCATACAGAGTCTTAGTTCAAAAGGGTATATGTTATATAATCCTTGTCCAAAAGATCTAACACCTAGATAATTAAAAAGGCACAGTTGGGAGTAAACTCTTCCTTATTTAGCTTAATTGAGATGAAAAACTGAAATCAGGACCAACAGGGACTTAGAGTACCAGCAGATGCAGATGAAATTACTTTCCTCCCTCCCAATACTCAAACTACTTTGTCCAGAGGGAATCCCAGGCGGCCTGTACAGGCCTCTATTTACACCATCAATGTAAGAATGAATAACACTAATGACAGTTTCTTTCTGAGAATAACTGTGTATGCATCTTCACTTCTGTTTTTTTCCTCATACTTTAGGAGAACTTTGTCATCATCATCTTCAACACATACAGGAACACCAATCACACAGTGTTCTTGCTTAAGGCAGGAATCAAACCATACCTGTCCTGTTGAACAACTGTAATAAGATAAAGGGAAAAAAGCAATAGACTTGGGAGAAACTGAGTTCAAATTCAACTACTCTTAATTTATTAGCTTTTTAAAAGATTAACTTGGCCTAAGGTTATAAAATTCAGTTCTTGTATCTGTAAAATGGAGATTACGATGTCTACCCAAATACCTCAGGAGGTCAGTAAAGGATGCGTCTTAAAGTACTTTGAAAACTACAAAGTGATCTGCAAACGTATTGTTACAATGCAGTTTATTTGTTTGGATTTAAATGCTAACATTATTCTGATATAATTTCAACTGAGGAATAAAAAATACATTCATTAATTTAAGAAGTATTTATTCAGTATCTTCTGGTTACACTCTGGAGACTATAAGAAATGATAGTTATCCCTGTTATCAAGGAGCTTGTACAAATCAGATTGGAGGGGAAGTATGAGGGCGGAACGTGCTTTTGGTGTTTGCCAACAGTTACTGAGCACTTTCTATGTGCCAGACATTGTTATCAATGCTTTACACATAATAATCTTTATTTTTCCCTGGTTGGGAAACCTCCTTCTTTATTAACCATGCCTAAAATTTTCCTCGCTATTTTTGCATATCTTTTTTTTTCTATTGAGTTCATAATAGCTTACATCATTGTGAGATTTCAGTTGTACATGATTTCTTGACTGTCACCACATAAGTGCTCCCCTTCACCCTCTGTGTCCTCTCCCCACCCCCCTTCCCCTGGTAACCACTGAACTGTTTTCTTTGTCCATGTGTTTGTTTATATTCCATGTATGAGTGAAATCATCTGGTGTTTGTCTTTCTCAGTCTGGTTTATTTCGCTTAGCATAATTCCCTCTAGGTCCATCCATGTTGTTAAAAATGGGATGATTTTGTCTTTTTTTATGGCTGAGTAGTATTCTGGTGACTCTTTTAAGCTTTAAAAATCCTACGAAAAAGGGAGTATTTTTACCCTCACTCTTCAGATGAGGAAGATAAGGCACAAGAAGTTTGGAAACCTGGCCAAGGTCACATGCCTAGTAAGTATTAAAAGTATTCAGGTCAACTCATACACTCAGGCAAGTTAGCATCAACATTATATCATGTTATATTACATTTCAACTTGTGCAGAAATCATTAATAATAACTAATACTGACTAACAATACTAAGGCAGTAAATGATAAATGAAGAGATCATCTTGGGGTGGGGTAGCCAAGGAATTCTTCATGATATGAACCCAATAATATATGTCTTTTCATAATAAAAACTGACATAAGGCAAATAAATTATTCTGAATTTACTGTGTTGATTTTCCATGGTACAGACAGGAGGCTTCCCACTTGCCCCTCTGTATTGCTATATTTGCTATAATTATAACATTTTATATATAGAAAAAAATTTTGAGAGCTACTTTTCAAATGACACATAAAACAATGGCCAACAATGGTTTCTACTTGTTTTAATCTCCAACATCAGAACACATGTACTGACTGCTTGTTGGTCCTGTGTGTATCTCACATAACTTACCAAGCGATAGGTCTGGGCCTTCAAAACATTGAGATCAATAAAGTTTTCTTCATTGTCTGTCTCCTCTTCCTTAGGAAAATAAGAGAGTTTTAAAAGTTAATAATCATAAAAAGTTATCATTTAAAAAATGTATTTCCAGCTTTCACATACATAATATACTAAGCTCGATATAAAGACTAATGCAGGAAAGGGTATTTAACAGCCTAATATCCTGCATGAAGTAGGGCATAATATTATTAGCAGCTCATCTGCTTTTTTTGAGGTTTTGATGGTACCATTTAAAATACGTCCTTTTTCATAGGCACTGAAGAAAGAAGAAAAGAAAGAAGACAGAAGAGCGCCATGCTGTAGAACTAGGGATAAATAAACATAGGAACAGAACATTAAACAGTCCCAAGTGGCATATCTGAAAGAGACAGTGAAGGAGTTAATGGAAATTTTGAGAAATATGACTAAAATAGACAAAAATGAGAGGTTGACAGACACAGAATATTCTCACCTGCTCCAGGGACCAATCACATTAATGCATATTTTTGACATCTCATGTCTTACACATTCAAGGTTAATAAGTTAATAAGTCACCAGTACTTCTTGGCCCCTAAATCTATTTAAAGATATTAAAATATTAAGTCTATTTCAAGGTATGAAATATATATGTTTAAGATATTAACCTTGTATCTTAGATATTAACTATCTAAAAGCATAGTTCAGGTAGATTCTAAGCTGGTCTGACGAAGTGTTGGGGATGGAGTTAGAAGTAACCCTTTGAGAGGCAATCCCTCCCCTCATATACAGTAAGCACAGATTCTGAGCAGGTTCTATGAGCATGTAGGACAAAACAAACATGAGCTCCCCTTTCTCTTCAAATCTTTGTGGTGACAAGTGACATAGTACGTGAAACAAATTTACCTATATCCTAAGCTTAAGGGCATAGCAATAAAGCCAATGGAGCTTGGTCCTCAGGTCTTGTAAAGGGAAAAAAACCAGCTGAGTGTCGTCTGGTAGACACTTCCACGTGTAGAGTTCTAAAAAAACTGCAATGGTAGATTTCAAAGACAATCCTTATTTTCAAGAATTTACAAGTGTGTAAGACAGTGGTTCTCAATATGTGGTTCTGAGACCAGCAGCATCAGCATCACCCAAGAGCTTTTTAGAATACAAATACTAAGGCTCCTTCCCAGATCTACTCAGGAACTCTGGGGGTGGGGCCACTAAGGTAAGATACGAGAACTATGCTAATCTTTGGGCAACAGGAAAGATTTTAGTAAAATATGAACCAATATAAATGTAGATTCTACACATTCAAGTGGCATTTATTGATTTTGTTTGGGGGGGGCCAGTGGCATATAGCGGTGTAGACAAACTGATTTGTTTACATCTTAAATCTGAAGCATATATACTGATGCACACCCATGCAAAGCAGTTCAGTCTATTCTGTGTTTGCACTGACAATGGTCTACTTAACAACCTGAGTAAATGACTGAAATGCCAATGACAACGCCCCTGGGAGGAGAGACAAGTCTATAATGCCTTTACAATAAGCTAATCAGCACTGTTTACACAGGCGATCAATAAATGTGGGACTGTACTGAACTGAACACTAACAGGTAAACGGCTTTAATAGTAGATACCAGAAAAAGGGTTTTAACTTACTAAATATTATTAAGAGAGCATTCAAAAGGAATTCGAATATAAACAGACTTAGAAAAAATAGTTTTAAAATAAACTAAGAGGATTCTCATCTCAGTAATCTGGAAGACATTCAACAACTTCCTACCATTTCTTTGCCTAATATGCACCTTCTTCTTTTATGGCCAATTACTAAGGATGTGATTATACACAGCAGGTGAGAATACCTGTGTTGTGACCAAGACTTTTTTTTCCCTTTTTTTACAGTTATCAAAGTGTCCTATCTTGATTTGGCTAGTTTAAAACCAAAGCTTTCTAGCTTCTAGATGATTATAGCAGAACTTGACTCTGTCAGAAGTGATGTGCACCATCCTTGAGGCACCCCACAAACTCTGGCAACAAAGTGAAGTAATACCCCACCATTCAAAGGCTTTTGGGCACTGATTCAGTTCTCCATAGCAAGAGGAATGGGAGAAGGAAGAGAGGACTCCTTAGAATAGCATGACGACGATAACAAAGAGGGAAAGAAAACAATTCAAGAGACATGACACAAGGGAACTAATGCACTCAGAGGCAACCCTTCGAGGAAAGCCTTTGGTTTGGTCTTATGACAGGAGAAGGCCTCGACCTCACAGTTGGGAAGAAATGTGCAAAGAGGCTGCTTTCTAGTTTGTTTCTCTAATTTATACACCTAATAATGCCACTTTGAACTTTAAAGGGTTCTCAGAAAAAAAATCAGCTGTAATTTCTAAAAGTTACATAGCAATGTGATGACAGATGATTTTGTGGTCAAATATTTAATAACACCTACTATGCACCAGGCACTGCACAATAAACTGGAGATACCCAAAAAAGGGGCAAAAGTTGTTTCTGCCCTCATAGAGTTTTCTTTCTAATTACTAGGAGTTTTTTTTCACGTTTTTTTTTTTTTAAGATTGGCACCTGAGCTAACATCTGTTGCCAATCTTCTTTTCTTTTCTTCTCCCCAAAGCCCCCCAGTACATAGTTGTATATTCTAGTTGTGAGTGCCTCTGCTGGTGCTATATGGGATGCCACCTCAGCATGGCCTGATGAGCAGTGCCATGTCCGTGCCCAGGATCCAAACCCACGAAACCCTGGGCCATCAAAGTAGGGCGCACGAACTTGACCACTCGGCCACAGGGCCAGACCTCTGATTAGCAGGTTTTTGTACTTTTTTCTCCTGACTGGCAGTTTTGAGTTATATGTCTTTGAAGCTAAATGTTGATGCACTGGGACCAGGTATAGATTGATAAATTAGTAACTAATAAACAGTTACTAAGAAAAGATGAGGAAAATACTTGAGTGGAATAAATGAGGTGAACAATCAGGAATATGTGAGAACTTAAATTTTTCTGAACCTGAATAGAAACATCTATTACACCAAGAATAAAGTCTAAACTCTTTAAAATGCCCAAAATGATCTGGACCTGGCCTATCTTCCCAGCTAATCTTAAGCCTCCTGCCCCGTCACTCAGGAGATCTGGCCACAATGGTTTCCTCTCAGTTCCTTGATCATAGTAAGCTCCTTCCGCCTCAGCTTTCATACATGCACTACTACCAGGGTCTTGCCACATAATAGGTGCTCAGTAAACATTTTCAGAATGAATGAATATATTTCTACCTTAACTTTTAAAATTTATCACATTAAAAATAAAACTTTTAAACTAATTAGTTTTACAGTGGTCTTTTTCCTTCTGTAGATAGCAGAGTCATCTTTTTTTATATACATGCTTTAAGATATTTATACTGCTAATAAAATACATGCTAAAAACTTTGAAGATACAAAGCAGCATAGAAAAGAAAAATCACCCATAATCCTTCTATCCATATATTACTAATGTTAACATATTGATATTATTTTTCTTTTCTCCATATTTTACATAGTTGAGTTTATGCTTTAGTATAACTTATCATCCCTCTCTCACTAACATTTCTTTGTAAACAATTTTTAATGGCTACATAATATTCTACTATTGGGATACAGGCTAATTTATTTAATGGTTATTTTCAGCCTTCGTTATAAAACAATGCAATGATGAATATCTTTGTAGCATAGAGTAGTTTAATAAATTACCTTAAGCTGAAATATAGAATATATTTATTACCTATTGATTTCAAAAATCACCTAAAAAATTTAATTGGTTTATGACAATAAAATACACTATGAAGTTTTTTTTGCCAACACTTCAATTTCAGATCATATGTATACTTCCTAAAACACGAGGGTCAATCCACCTCTGGTCCTGAGAAAGAGCTGTTTGTCTCTAGCATTTCACTAGTCGAATCCCTTGTAGAGACTTGATTGTTTAGCTTCACACTATGGATAGGATGTTAAGAATGGGCAAAGGTTCAGATGCTGCCAAACAATTTAAATAATGTTGATATTTATAAGTATTTTTTAAAGTTCCTGCAGGGAAGTACTCATCCTAATTTTAGAAGCATGAAGAAGTTTCTGAGAAATAAATGGTGTTCTTATGAAGTAGAATGTACTAATCCCTAAATTTTAATGTTCTTTTCTAAATTCTTTATTATTTATGGCCTATTTAAGATCATGAATGGTTCTTAATAAAATGTTTACTCATATAACTAGTGGTCTACTACTTCCTGTCTACAGTTTAAGAACCTCTGCTAAAATTCCGACCTCAATTATTGGAGAACACGAGCATTAACATAACCAAAGATTTAAACAACTGATGCTTTGTACTCTATTTAAAAGCTTTTCTTCTCTAGAAACAATAAAACGTATCCCAGAAAATGGAAGTCTGGGGGAATTAAGAGAAGGGAAAGACATCAACAGGTGAAAACGAACAAAAAGTTCAGCAACACACATACCACAAATTCTTCATCCACTTTATTTAACGTTAATTCTGCATCATCTTCTGGAACAGTTTCTTCTTCTAATTCTTCCATTGGGTATGTTGGTCTAAAATAATAAGGCTTAATATGAGATAAGCGTTGAAAACAAAACAAAGCATTTTAGCAGGACAGAAAGCTATAATGTGAAAATTAAGGACCCCTTCTACATCAGATCTTGTCCTTTTCACCTCCTCCTTTCAAAACCATTGTTAAATGTTTCACGTATTCTTCCTGAAATCTTCCACGTAAAGAAGCAAAAACGTTTATCTCTAAATTTAAAAAATAAGTTTACACAAATGGGGTGATACCATGCATATTGTTATCCAACATACTTTCTTTGCTTACATTAGTAGATATTAATACCACATTTAAGTACATATACATCTTTCTTTTGCTTTACATACCTGCACTGTATTCCACTGAACAATGGTACCATAATTAAACTAGCAACTTATTGTTGAACTTTGAGGTTGTTTCTAGTTTTTTCACTAGACAATATTGCAAAGATCATCTCTATACATTTATCATTATGTATATCATTTAGAATAAATTTATGCAAGCAGAATGGCTGGTTCAACAACTTTGTATATTTTATTATTTTGCTAGATATTGCCAAAACCAGCTTCCAAAATGTTAGCCTAATTTACACTCCCAACAATAGTGACCCCATTTCCATACATTCACCAATATGGTATAAAAACTTTAAAATTTGCCAATCATCTAAGTGAAAAAATCTCATTCTTGTTTTAATTGCATTTCTTTCTCATGAGAGTGGTTGAATACCTTTTCATGTTTTAATTAGTTATTTGTGTTTCATTTTCAGTGAAAAGCCTATCTATGCCCTTTGTCCTTTGACTTTTTCTATATTAAGAAAGTTAATGCTTTGCCTAATCTGTGTTAAAAATATTTTGCCTAGTTTATTACCTATAATCTTGGCTATTCAGGACTGTTACAATTCTTCTTACACAGACTTGGCAACTGTTTTGCACGGATCCTAGCTTTAACATCACGTATATAAGGCTTTCTCTCACACCACACATCCCACATCCCTTTGGTCTTTTAGTACGGCTCTAGTTTCATTTTGCACATGTACTTCTTCGATCAATCTGAAGTTAATTTTGATATAGGTAATAAGAAGGGCTCTAGCTTTATTCTCATTTCCAAAATCTAATTAGTAGTCCCAACACTTAGTATTGAACAACCATTTCTCCATCAAGATTAATGACATGTATTTCCCATATTAAAAAAAACTTAAAAGTTTTTGGATTTATTTCTGGAAACTTATTTTAAAAACCAATACCTCTGACAAGTTAACAAAATACAAAAATCAACATTTAATATTAAGGAAGGAAAGTACTGTGAACCAAATCAATCTTCTTAAAGAATAAATTTCCTAATTTTCATTAATTAGAATTAGATTATCTCTCAAAAATGCTCTAGGATTGTTTTGGTATATTTAGGTATATAAAATAATCGTCTGTAAAGAGGTAATGTCTACGCCATTTATAAATGACATAGCTGACATATGCTCTAAGGCCTATTACTTTTCAATGCTTTCCCCTTGTTCTTCCCCATGTATACACAGTCCTTATAAATTATCCACCTCACAATACATGGCCAAGAATAAGACAGGCCCAGAAGCAAAGGAAGTACAAAATCGAACAATGGTTGAAATACTAATAGCTTCTATTAGCTACTAATAGGTGAATTTAGAATACACTGGGCAACAGATTTAGTAATTTTAAAAACTGTCCAATGGAGCAGCACATCTCATAACTTATCTTTTCTTAGAATCTAGTAAAGAAGTATTAGTACTGTTTGGGTTGAAGCAATGAAATTGCCTTTTTTTAGTTCAAAAACAGATGAATATTAGTAATTTCATACAGTTCAACCTAAGCCAAGTGGATTTTTAAAAGTACTTATTAATAGGGAATAGATTATTTACCTGAGAGAATGTAATTAAATATACATTAAAATATTAACAGGAAACAATATGTACCCCTTTCTACAGAAGTTAGTTCTAAATTAAAAATCAATGCTTATATTTTACCTGAATAATACCTTCCACAATCTCTGACCTACCAATAATTCCAATTGTCAAAGGACCAAATTTATGTATTTTCTAATTATAACGTATATAAATTGACAGTTTCTGAATATTTTATTCCCTCATCCATGCAGTCAACATTTATTGAGCATCTATGATATACCAAGAACTATGCTAATTGCCACAGAGTACATACGAAGATTTCATAATCTCTAGCAAAAAAGCCAGACCTGTAAACAAATGATTTAAATACCATGGGATAAATATGATAATAGAAGCACAAATGAGGCACTGTCAGGTCAGAGACAGAAGCAATGACCAACGTCCAAGACAGCGTCAGGTGGCTTCTTCAGCATTATTCTCACCCCAGTCCCTATAAGCAAAGGAGAAAATCCTATTTAAAGTACTACATTAATTCCCATTTTTTCCTTAAATCTGCAGCTATCAGTTACCTCCACGTATATATTATGCTTGTGTACGTAAATAAATACATGCAAAGAGATTTTTTTTTTAAATTCCCTAAATTGACAAAGATATATAGTTACAGTTAAACTTTCAAGAATTATATATTTGAACTGGGAAGGGGCACAATAATATCTAACACATTACTTCAGAAATGGTTTTGAAGACACGAGATATTTCAGTTTTGTCTAAGCTGACCTTTTTTAATCACCTGTGGCATTTTCAGTTTTGAACAATCAAGAGAAAATACTTCTTATCAGTTCAGTTAAATAGCTCCGAACCCTCAGAGGAAAAAGCTATGCACATACAAGTCCTATTACTAGGGTGGCTGAGCGTTACCTTTTCCAGGTGAAACCAATATATTTTAACGCTTCTTCAGCTAAACAGTCAAGAACATAGCACACATGCTCTCCATAACCTGATTTTAATTTTGAAGGAGGAAAATCTGCAGTTCTCCCCTGAAATACAGAAGATAAATAGGATATTATTTATTATTTATGTTCCAAATGTCAAAACATTTCAAGCAAAGTACTGCTGAATAAACGTATTACTTCTCTATTTTTCAAATATGATATAAAATAACTGTAATTACATTGCTTCTTAGAAATCCATCTCTTTAGTCTTTTTTTAATCCATTGATACATAAGAAACCAAAGGAAAATAAAGATGTTTTATTGTCAAAGCAGCAAATTAAAAGGCAATAACTTCATGACAGCAGAACAAGTCACTGATCTTGTTAGGGTGAAAAATCAGTAACGACTAGCTTGGTATCATATCATTAAACAACCACATGAAGGACAGAGTGACTCACTTGTCAAAAATTAATAACGTGTGCCAAAAATTCTTCCCTCCTGTCCCCAGGAAAAGTCAAAAATGAAAAGTACAACTACTCTCATGGTCTGTTAAATCAAAGTTCCCTTTCAAAATACAGTGTTTCAGCCTCCTAGTTTTTTATCACTTTTTAGAAGGAGAACTAAGCACGCATAAATTTACTTCTGAGACACATCAAGATTAAGAAGATATTATTACTCTGGGCTATAAAGAGTGTATCTTGACCATTTTTATAAGTGGCAATAATAACATCAACCATTGTGAGAGAGTTTTACTCGGAACTGAATCCAGGTATAATTTTATATATCTATGTATGCGTGTATATATATTTAATTATATATAATAAATTAATATATATAGTTTTCACAGTGGATTATCTAAAAGGTTAGTATTTACGTTGCTGAATTACCAATATTGAAATTCATAACTTGAGAACATGCAGAAAGAAGAGAGTTCTTTACACTTACAAATAATCGAAGCTCAGATAATATGTTAGATATTGTTGCATTAGGGTCATCATATTCTTGAGGCTGCTCAAAGGGACGCCCTGCTTTGTTAATCAGCCAAGCAGCAAGAGTGCAAAACATGTAGAACTGTTCACCAGGGTTGGTAGGCAGTGCAAAATAGTGTCTATTTCAAAACAAGGGGGAAGGGAGGAATACAAAATATGAAAGATTGCAGATAAGTCTACAGTAACTAAAGAAGCCAAGTCCAAAATGACCATAGGACTTTTTTTTTTAATGGTCTTACAATCAAAAGGCGTTGATAATTTACTCTAAAGTTTCTAGTAATCCACAATACTCATATTAAAGTTTTTAATCAACTTTAGATTAGGGCAATTGCTACTGTACACAAAATATTAGATCAAAGACTTTACACCCACAGGATGCAGCGCATGTTAAAAAACAGCTTGTAGAACTTTTGCCAAAACCATTTGCAAGGAATAATTAATAAGAGAGTATCTCCTGAAAATGGTAATTTGGAATTAAGAGAATCTCAGAGTTTAAAAAAAGACCTTAATGATTATTCAGTATGCATTTTTACAATGTCACTGGTATGTTATCGGCTCAAACCTATCAGCCATGTTAAACAGGTTTTCTCAACTGGCTGCACATTTGAATCACCTGAAGAACTTGTAAAACCATTGCTACTGGGTCAAACATTGCTTCTTCCCTCGTGGGTTAAATCAGCACTTCTGGGAGGGAAGCCCCAGAATGGGTATGTTTCAAAAGCTTCCCAGTTGGTTCTAAGGTGCAGCCAGGCTTAAGGAGCCCTGTGTCTCAAACCCCCAGTCTAACAAACATTTGTTGACCTTTGCTAAATTACCTAGCCTACTAAAAACAGTCCTGTGAGGATCAACATGATTTATACCTAAACATGTTAGGAATAAAACCTGATAGCAACAACACTCAAGTCAGTTTCATCAAAGATCTTATTCTGCTTTTTTACGTATAGCTATAACTATTATGTTTATAATGTATTTATAGCTATTATAACTATTCTTCATAAGAATCAGCAGTCTACTCCACGTTTCTCAAACTTTTTCCGGCAGGATAAGTGTAAATGTTCTGAAAGATAACAGAAAGCTAGGGAGAAAAAAGGCCATGAAGTCCTTCCAGGTATATGCTTACAACCTTTTCAAAACACCCAACACTAACAACTCATCTTTTCCTTATCAGGTGATAACTCCTGGACAGAGGAATGGACACTGACAGATACTGCAGACCTAGGACAGCAGTTCTTAAACCATAGGATGCATCAGAATCACCTGGAAGGCTTGTTAAAATGCACACTTCCAGGCCCCAGCCCTAGAATTTCTGATACAGCAGGCCTGGGAACGGATCTGTGGAACTGCGTTTCTAAGGCCCCAAGTGATGCTGATGCTGCTGGTCTGGTGACTAAACTTTGAGAACCACTGGCAAACATCTTGCTGAACTCCTGAAACAGGAAATAATACAGAGGTGATATTAATAAAACCCTAAGGCCATTTTCCTTTTAGTTTGAAAAATACATTTGGGAAAAAAATGTAGTTTTATTAACATAGAAAATGTTGGTTGTCTGTATTATCCCGATCAATTCATTTAAGTAATAACTCCCAATCCTACAATTTCTATCACGGACCAAACAACACTACTTTTTCCTCTAACTTTTCTCCTACTATGGACTGATTTACCAATACGGACAGTTTACAGAAAACCTACACATCTTACAATTCAAGTTACTGGAAGAGAGCAAGGAATGAGATCAGTACCGCCATGGGAAATTCTTTGAGCCTAGCCACAGCCATTAAGAGAAAGTACTACAGATTCTTAATCTAAATTACTTCTTACAAAATAAAATAAACGTAAGTATTAACATGAAGGAAAAGCTATAAAGCTTATTTATCTGGCTATCACTACGCTACACTGAGTGGAGGAGAAAGCTCTGGCTGTCTGTTACCCTCAGCAACTCACGGAATTGCCTTCAAGATACAATGGACTTTTCCCCACCAGAACAAGGGCAGAACTTTAGGTTCTGTGATAAAACGACAATTCCAGTAGCTGTCATTTCATTTGTCTCTTCCACTTAGTTTCTGAGAGTACCGTTAGTGCAAAGGCAGAAGTCTTTTAAACCATAGCAAAGAGCCAACAAGTGTGCTAACTGTACGTGCAGAGCTCGACAAGGTCCTAGGTACCCAGGTTGCCAGCTCCAGCGACAGGTCCTCTCAGAGGAAAACAAACTCTAGAGACAGATCTAAATGATAATGGCATCATCTCTGAGGATGAGATTATGGGTGATTTTAGTATTTTTCTACACACTTTCTGGTGTTTTTCTGAGTTTTCTACAAGTACTTTTATTACTTTTATAATCAGAAAAAACACAGTTTGTGTTTTGCAGAGATGCGCGTGTGCTTTAAAGAGTAGGTAACCTCTCTTCCGGTCCTTTCTGCCGTTCCAGAACTTGTTTACTCCCTACAAAAACACCAAGTCTAAACTCCGCGGGCTCCGTCGCCAGGTCTGGAGCGAAGCGCCCTTTCCTGCCTAGGAAGATGGAGGCGAGCGCTTGCTAACCCGTTGGCGCTCCCCAGAAGGCCGGAGGAGGGCATCTCCCCGGGGCCCGGCCCGCACCCGGGCGCCGGGGGACGAGGGCACCCACCTGGACGGGGGCTTCAGGTTGTTCTTCCGGAGGAGCTCCTCCTCATAGCGGAGCAGCTTCAGCTTCTCCACCAGGTCCTCCATCACCACGAACATGTGGTAGGCCGCGCCGGGCCCCCGTTCCACGACCACCTCCCCCGCCCCATCGCCCCGGGACCGAGACACCCCATCCTCCAAACCCGAAGGCGTCACCACCGCCGCGGCGGCCGCCATCGCAGCACAGGCAGAAAGGGCCTGGCGTGGGCTCCGGCCCACAGACCTCGGCGGCCTCTGCCGCCCGCGCCCCAGCAGCCGGGACCGCCGCGACCGGTTACCAGGCGACCGCCGGGCAACCCGTCACCAGGGAAACTAGACTCCGCCTCCTTCCCGCCCGGGGCTCTTCTAAATTCCTTCCAACCAGGGCGGGCTTCCTGCATGACGTCACCTCGGGCCCCGCCCCTTCCCCTGCCTCTGGGTAGGAGGTGGCTAGGAGGCGGCTCCGCCCCCCGTGGGGGCGTGGCGTCCCGCGCCCCACGTCGGCCGCGCCTCCTCCCTCTGCCACTTACAGGCGGAGCAGGGGCGGTGAGAGTTTCCGCCGGGGTCACCCGCCAACCCTTTGCGGGTGTGGGGCGGGGGTGTGGCGTAGTGGTCACCTAGGGCGTCCGAGTGAGTGGGGGTTAGAAGGAGAGAGAGGGAGACGTGCAGTATTGAAGGCTCTGCTAGCCCGTTGATACCTCCTTTATTTTTCCTCTCAAAATTCAAAGTTCTCACAGTTGCAAAGAGTGGAAATCGTAGGTTTCCCTTTAGCTCAGGAACTTTCCAGTGAGAGGCTTTTTTTTCTTAAACATGATCTTTGTCTCATTAGGGAACAGTGTATTTGATTTAACAGTGTTTTATAAGGCTTGAAGTATTAGAGTGCCCACTGTTACTCCAGCGCCAGGAGAGGGGTTGTCGGTTGGGAGGGTCTGGGGGAGGAGAAAGGCGGCGGAGGAGCAAAAAGAAGGCGTCGGGGAGGGTTGGTTCCACCCCAGGAACAAGATCCTGATGCTTAACGCATCTGATGCTTCATCTGTTTCAAGTCCATTACTTGTAGTTTTGGGGTTCCCTGTTAAAACCAACATAATAGAAGAGATAATCTTGAAAGGAATTTCCTTATAGCTCTACTGTCCGCTGCAGCTACTGATTTAGAAAATACAAGAAAGGGGACAGAACTGACCACAGCTTTACAGTTCTCAAAAAGGGCTTGTGTATCAAGCAGTTTTCCCAACAGCTAGATAAAAAATGAGGTGAGTGTCAGGGAGAAGCAAATTCATGGGGAGAGGTTGCACGTGGGTTTGTGTTTATAATGTGGTTCTTGAGGGATCTCTGATCTCTTCTGTCTGCTGCTGGAGAATATAGAAGTCACATCTTTTGACATAACCGACGTTTGAAATTTATCTGTAATATCTTTTGGGTTTTGTTAGAAAAATGGGCAGAAGATGACTTTTTATTTTATTATCAATCTAGACCTAACTTGTTCCTGATACTAATAAAAGTGTCGAAAGATCAGAAAGGCAAATGCCTGTTTCTATTTACTAAAGGAAGGAAATAGGTGAAGTAACTGATTTATGTGGGAAATAACCTAAAGGAGAAGGCCCCTGAGAACTGTTTTTTAAATTAGTAACATTGTCTGCCTGCTGCAAGTCATAACCAGCTACTTTTAATAAAGATGAGTTGGAAAACTAGATTTGACTCTACCCCACTGCCAAATTGGTCTTCTTCTTTGCCGCCTTAGAGCAGTGTTTCTCCCCCATGCATCCCCACCCCAAACCAGTACACGTGTGGGTGAGGGATGTTGAACATCTGTATAACTTTCTGAGTACAAGATAGATGTATAACTTTAAAAAAAAAAAAAAAGCTGAGATACATGCTTTGGGGTGCTTGGTTAATCAGCAAGCAACCTGTGGCTTTTTAAATGACTCAAAAAAGTGTCAGACTTTGCAGGTACATTGGATACACCCAGGGAGATAGATGTTATCTCAAGGCATGCCGCCTGCATAAGACATTCAGACATTTTCAGAAAGTTATATAGCACTCAGATGAAATAGTCAAACATTGCCTTTTGGCTGGAGAGAAACCCTCCAACGACTTATGTATTTTGGCTGGTGGAAAAACCCACCTGTCCCAGAACCTAGCCATTTCCTTCCCAGGCACAATGCTGGTGCAGCCTGGCTTGAAAGCAGTATCAGGAATTATTTTTCCCCTTAATTGTTGTGAAGAAGAAAAAAAAGACTGAACTATAAAGTGTCCCCTGTTAATTGTGGCACAGAAACAGTGAAAGAAAAAAAGGAAAAGCCAGGGGCTGGCCCCGTGGCCGAGAGGTTAAGTTCGCGCGCTCTGCTGCAGGTGGCCCAGTGTTTCGTTAGTTCGAATCCTGGGCGCGGACATGGCACTGCTCATCAGACCACGCTGAGGCAACGTCCCACATGCCACAACTAGAAGAACCCACAACGAAGAATACACAACTATGTACTGGGGGGCTTTGGGGAGGAAAAGGAAAAAATAAAATCTTTAAAAAAAAAAAAAAAGGAAAAGCCAGCTGTTCAACATTGCATCTTTTCCCACAGAAAAAAAAGGTGGGAAAGCATACTGAAATGTCATATCGTTTTTAAAAGGCCCATGGATTATTTTTGCTGAATCTTTGTTTACCCATAATAGTTGATGACACTTCAAGAGGGCTTTTCCCCAATGGAAGTAGGATCCTTCACATATGTGACAATGCACATTCAATCCTCTTCCAGCCGTCTCAGCCACCTAGAAGCTTTGGGGTACATTTGTTTCAGTTTTTTGCAAGACTAGCTCATTCATTGACTAAGGAGTTAGTTAGAGATTGAAGAGAATGGAATGTTGATATATGTTCAAAATTCCTTTAAAGAATCTTAAGAGAGGTTTATCCCTGGCTCTACAGTATTGACCACAATTAATAGCTGGGCTTCTGACTTTGACTTTTATCTCTTGTAAGCTATCTGTGAAATGAGCAGAGGTCATTTTTAAGGCCCTTCAGGTGTTTCTGTGAATGGGCTAATCTCTGAGAACTGAACAGTATCACAATCGAAGCTGATTTAAGTTAAATGGATTTCTCTGGAAGGTGCTTAGCAAGGCTAGGCATGAAAGGAGCTAGGGGTGAAAAGGAGGCAGGTTCAAAGATGGAGGAAGGCTTTCCAGAAGCATCTCCAAATATAAAAACAAGTCCTCCAAGAAGACTAGACAGGCTTAAAGAAAAAAGCTGTTTTGTGTTATACATGGCTTACTACCACCCATTTGGAATGTTAAAAACTTAGAAAACCACTAATTGAATAAAACTTCCTTAACCTAATAAAAATTGTTTGCTGAAAATCTAGACAGGAAAGTCATATTTAAATGTGAAGCATTAGAGGCAATGCCTTTTACAGCCAAGAACAAGGTGAAGACATCCACTCTTCAAAACCGCACTAGATAGTTGAAATTTATGTAATGTTATAAACCGGTGTTAGCTCAACGAAAATAAAAAAAGAAAAGTAGAGATATCTCACAAAGGTAGAATAGAGAGAAAGAGAGAAGGCTAAAAGATGACTGAAGTTTGGCATTAATAGGGGAGGTGAGATGGGAACAATTTTGAGGGCAGGTAGGGTTGGTGTTAGACTCACTGGTTTGGAAGTGGTGGGAGGCCATCTGACTTGAGACTGTGGCAAATGTGGAACTCAAGGAGAGGCTAGGCAGCAGAGAGAAATTTGGGAAATATCTGCAAAGAGATCTTTGAAGAATTGGATGAAATACCTGAGTTATTCATATGGATATGGAGTTTTGCCAAGTTTTGGAAATATTAAATATGTGACAATAACGACAAAACTGTGCTAGAGATGAGAGGGCAGAGACTGAAAAAAAGGATTGCAGACAAACGATTGTGGGTGATATGATTAAGTAAAAAATTCAAGAGAATCTAAAGAAAAGCTATTAAGACAGCTTAATAAGTTAGCCGTATATGAGATCCAAACTAAAGAAAAGTTACTGGAAAAACAAAAATCTCAATAACAAGCCATATATAGCACTAGGAATAAGTATAGCATTATCTTTATGGAGAAATTGTAAATTTTACTGAAAGTCATAGAAAAATACAAATAGGGTTACAGTGCTCATGAATGAGAAGAATCAGTTATCTTTGCTCAATCTATAAATTCAGTGCAATTTCAACTAAAATTCCAAGAGGGCTGACCTGAAATTCATACCTAAGAGTAAATTTTAAGGAAGCATTAGCTACATTGAGAACAGTGTTCTATCAGTGAATGAAAATTTTACTCATTCTGTAATGCATGTAGAGAAGTGTTTAAGAACACTTGTAATAAAGATGATTCAAAACACTATTTGCTTGTTACCTTGAGAACAGTGTTTTATCAATGATTGGAAGTTATACGCATTCTGTAATGCATTTAGAGAAGTGTTTAAGAACACTTGTAATAAAGATGTTTCTAAGAAAAAAGTATGAGGAAAGAATCATGATATCAGATCAGTAAGATTCTTAATAAAGGTGTAACATAAAATAATGGCATCACAGGAATAAATAGAAAATAAGCTGGAAACAGGTGAGAGTTTGTATGGAAATTCAGAAAAAGTTGGTGTTACCAGTTAGTGGAGAAAGATGAACTATTCAATAAATGCTATTGAAGCTGTAGTTTTTCCATACGGAAACAAAATTACATCTCTAAATTCCAACACATAAAATCGAGAAAGATTGAAGACAAAAATGTGAAATACTTGTAGAATGTTTAGAAGAAAACAGAATATTTTTAATCTCAATGGTGGAAAGGAGTTCTTGAAGGAAATAAAGAACAAATTTTAAAGAAAAGAGAAAACCATCAAAATTTAAGAACTTAAATACAAAAGAGGACTCTATAAACAGTGAAGAAAGAAGATATTTGTGACTGATATAATGTCAGTAGATTAGTCTCCAGGATACATAAAGGTAATAGATCATCATTGCAAGGCCTTGATGCCGTGTTGGAGGAGTTTAGATGTGTTCTTCTAGGTCAAGATTTCTTGGCCTTAGCACTATTGACATTTTAGGCTGGGTAATTCTTTGTTGTTGGGAACTGTTCTGTTCATTGTAGGATGTTTACCAGTATCCATGGCCTCTACCCACTGGATGCCAATAGTACCCACCCATAGTTGCAACAATGAAAAATGTCTCCAAACATTGTTAACTGGCCCCTGGAAGGTGAACCACCCCTAGTTGAGAACCACTGCTCTAGATGCGTGGATTGAAATTACAAATGCCTTTATAAAGACCAGGAATGTAAATGAGCAGGGGTGTGTGTGTGTGTGTGTGTGTGTGAGATATGAACTAGAAAACTCAGGTACCTTCTCAAGGAGGGGACATTTTTGTCATGCAGCAATGTGGCCCAATTTTGCTGTTTGTTGTGATTTTGCAGGGATGTGAACCTGGGCTTTTATGTCACTGTGAGATCCTAATGCTCTTTAGAGTGACTTTCTTCACAGAAAATTATTTCAGGGCCTACTTTAGTTGTTAAGGATATGTGATTTATTAATACATTGAAGTTCAAAATTGAGAAGCCTCATTCTTAACTTTTAGTTTGATGTTCAAATTTTATTCAGTTTCTAAATGTAGTAAATTTGGTACAGTCTAGTTTAAGGGGAAGATTTATAACTTAAATTCCTATAGAGGTTTTAAACTGTTTGTAAAATTATTATATTTATTTTAATATTATCTGACAAACCATTCCAAATACTGATAAATCTCTTGAATCTAAAAGTTAAAAAAAAAAAAAGGCAGGAGAAGGATAAGTTCTATTAAGTATTCCAATCCTGTATCTAAACATAGATTTTTAATCTAAACCAAAAATCTAAATCAGTTACTCAGTTACGTATTATAAACTGGATTCACAAGTCCATTTCTCCAATGCCAAATTTTCAACCGTTAGATATTTAAATATCACCTATGCGCAAGTTATTCTTTAACATAATTATTACTACTATGGTTTTGACTTTCATTATTACTGTAATTAGTGTTGCAATCTTTCAGGATTAAAATATACTCAGCCACCTGGGAACCAATCATCATTACAACTTGAGCCTGTGAAGTTTCCCAACCAATGTACCAATAGATCCCTGGGCGAGAGGTAGAAGAGATTCTTGCCCCAAACGCCAATGGGACACACCAAGTTCTAACTTGCTATACCAAACTCCCTAACTTAGAAGGGGAAGTGGTTTTGTAACCCATTCCCCTTGGTTTACTTCACATTCTAGTTCTTCTCTACTAAGGGAAGTCTTCCAACCCCACTAAGATTTTAGTTAGCTGCTTCAGTTAACTTTGGCTCTCAACGTAGATAAATGCCATCCAATCATATTGTACTTATTTCAAGGCTTTGCTTCGCTCCATGGTCTCATTTTCTTGAGGAAGAAAAAAAGTACACGTGTGAACTGACTTCAGTTTACTGCTTCTGTATAGGTGTTTGGGATAGTTATTGAAGGGTTTCAAGTAGGTATGTGTGTGTTGGGGAAGGGGGAGTGGAAGATGATCAAATTTGCATGTTAGAATGTTCTGGCAATATTGTGAAGAAGGGACAAAAGAAGGTGAAAAATTGATTAAGAAAGCAATTTGAATAGTCAGGTGAAAGATGGTCCTGAACTGGGATGGGAGGCAATTAGAATGGTAAAAAAAATGACAGATATTAGGATATTAGATATAAGGGTGCATTTTATCTCCCTATCTGTTTAGTCTGTATGCAGAACATATCATACAAAAAACTGGGCTAGACTCAGATGAAGGAGGAGTGCAAATTGGTAGAAGAAATATCAACAATCTGAGATATGCGGATATCTTACTGGCAGAAGGCACCAGTGATTTGAAATGATTTCTGACAAAAGTGAAAGAAGAAAGTGCCAAAGCAGGACTGCGTTTGAACATCAGGAAGACAAAATTCATGACTACAGAACTACACAACTTTAACGTAGACAATGAGGACACTGAAATTGTTAAAGATTTTGTTTACTTTGGTTCAATCATCAATTTAAATGGAGACGGTGGCCAAGAAAGCAAGAGAAGACTGAGACTCAGAAGGGCAGCAATGAAAGAATTAGGAAAAATCATCAAGTCTATGGAAGTGTCATTAGAGACTAAGACCGAGGTTATCCACACCCCTCTATCCCCAATTATTATGTACAGCTGCAAAAACTGGACAGTGAAGAAGGCTGACGGGAAAAAATGGATTCATTTGAAGTATGATGTTGGAGGAGAGCCCTAAGGATACTGTCGACTGCCAGAAAGACAAACAAATGGATTCTAGAGCAAATGAAGCCCCAACTATCGCTGGAAGCAAAAATGATAAAATTGAGACTGTCCTACTTTGGGCACATTGTGAGAAGGCAGAAGTCTTTGGAAAAGACAGCAATGCTGGGAAAAGAATAAGGCAGCAGGAAAAGAGGAAGACCAAATATGAGATGGGTTGACTCCATAAAGGAAGCCATAGGCCTGAGTCTACAGGAGCTGAGTAGGGCTGTTAGGACAGGACATTGTGGACATCACTCATTTATAGGGTCGCCAGGAGTCGGAACTGACTTGATGGCATGAAACGCACACAGATGTTAGGAAGTAGATTCAACAGAACTTAGTAATGAGCACCATGCGATGTTCTCTGGGGCATGAGTGGCACCCCAAAGATAGCCCCCCTTGGGGCAAGAAAGCTGGCCTTTATACCCCTGTCTCACTGGGGTATAATCGGCTGACCCAGACATCTCTGGGTGAGGTGGCATCTCTTGACCACAGGTGATTTTCTGTAGAAGGATGCAGTTATGAACAATGAGCAACCAGTACTCCTAGCAACTGGGGAATGGGTACATCAGCCTGGTGAAAAGGGATCTGGGCAGGCACCAACAGCTCTTACTACAATAGTTAACATTAGCATGTAGTGTTTCTTTCTTTTTTTTTTAAATATTGCCACCTGACCTAACAACTGTTGCCAATCTTCTTTTTTCTTTCTTTCTTTCTTCTTCTTCTCCCCAAATCCCCCCAGTACATAGTTGTATATTTTAGTTGCAGGTCCTTCTAGTTGTGGCCTGTGGGACGTCACCTAACATGACCTGACGAGCATGCCATGTCTGCACCCAGGATCTGAACTGGTGAAACCCTGGGCCACTGAAGCAGAGCACATGAACTTAACCACTCGGCCAGGGGGCCGGCCCCCAACATGCAGCATTTCTGAATTTCTTTATGTGAGATGTCTACTGAAGTAGTGAAAATGGTCCTAAGCTAAGATTTTCCAAAAAAAAGTAAGGCTGCTAAAGGTATAAACTATTGATCAGCTATCGTATAAACTGTCAGATGGGAAAATACCAGATAAGTAACTCTACATTATTGAAACATTCAATCTAATTTATTCCTTCCTTCCTTCCTTCCTTCCTTCCTTCCTTCCTTTCTTCCTTCCTTCCTTTCTTTCGTTTTTTTGGTGAGGAAGATTGGCCCCGAGCTAACATGTTACCAATCCTCCTCTTTTTTGTTTTTTTCTCCCCAAAGTCACAGTACATAGCTGCATATCCTAGTTGTAGGTCATTCTAGTTCTTCTATGTGGGATGCTGCCACAGCATGGCTCGATGAGCAGTGTGTAGGTCCATGCCCAGGATCCAAACCAGTGAACCCCAGGCCACCGAAATGGAACACATGAACTTAACCACTCGGTCATGGGGCCTGCCCCCAGTCTAGTTCTTTGGTTAGATTTCTTTCTATTCCATCATATATGTTAGAAACACTTTGATTTGATACATATTGCATACTAACAAGAATGATTGATCTGATTTGTCAGAGTTTTGAAGGTTAAGCAGAAGTAAGTTTATTCTTTAAGGGCTAGATTAAGGAGATTCCATTTATTTTACAGTCTGGAATGGCATTTTTTCCCCAAGAAAAAATTAAATTCAAGATAGAGAGTAAACAATACATGTCGCAAGAAAAAGCATTCTTAATGGGGCTCCCTAGAGTGTAATAAAAGTAAAATCTGCTAGATGCTACCTCCTGTGGAATTATCACGTCGTCATGGTACAGCTCTGCATCTATGCCAAGCCTTCTGATGGCCTGTTTCATGAATGCTTATTGGCAACTTGTCTTGAGGCTTTGGAACCTCTTGCCAAACCATTACATGGTAATACAACATTAAATCCAAATGACTGATTTTATTCCTAGCTATTTAGTGGAGATGGTTTCCTACTCCACACCTACACATTTTGTTTTATGAGTAGAACAAGTAATCCATTCTGCCTTTGCATCCAGTGAGATTTTGACAATGAAAGTTTTTTTCTTTCTTTTTGAGAGTGTGAATGTGAAAGCCCAAACTAATAGATCAGAGCTCAGTGTTTTGCTTTTGACAGCCACAGAGGGTGTTTTCTAAGACTTTTTTGCACAGCATACATTAGAGTACCTATAATATGTTAGGCACTGTGCTTGGGCATGGTGATATGGAGACTTAGGAGCCTGGTCTCTGTGCCCAAATATCTCATACTCTAATGCGGGAAGCACATGTAAGTTGATGGGTGCAACATAGGATGATAGAGAAGTAGAGTGTGTTCTGGAAGAAGGCTCTCCGGCCTTCTTTTATCCTACCCCTCTACAAGACAGAGTTGGTTGTGCCTCCTCTGTACCCCTATAGCCTATGATCCTTTCTGTCTCTGGAGCCCCATTTTTCTCATAGGCCCTGAAGAGTCTGGAAGAATTAGTCAGGATAAGTTAGTAGAAGAACCAGTATGTGTGAGGTAGCTCTCTTGTCTGGAGAGCCAAACTTCAGAGCAAAGGTGATGGCTCCTCTCCTTTGTGTCTAGTGTGGGGGCCAACGCCCTTACACGTTGTGCCTAGGTGCGTAGGGGCATGGGCTGACTCTCTGCCTTGGAACTTTAGCAAGGGGTCTGCCATATATAGTCAGGTATTTCCAGAATCTGGAGAAGAACATGCACCTGTGGCCCAACTGCTAAGAATTCAGATTGGAATGTGTTTAAGTGCATCCCAAAGAACTCACTCCAAAATAGCCCTAAATCAAGAGCATCAACTAAAAACTCTTCTTATGACTTTCTAACAACTTACATTTTCAATAAGTCTTTTGCTTGGTCTACATGCCCAGTATACATTTTTTTAAAAATTATAACTACAGAGTTCAGAGGGATATTCATAAACTCTGAGTAAAACTTTCCTTCGTTTTCCCCAGTATCCCAAGGCAGAGTTTGAATTTGTCATAGTAACTTTCTGAGGAAGAGTAGACAATGGATGGTATGTGGACTGTGTGGTTGTCTAAGCCCCAGGAAGAAGGAGAGACCTTCCTCTCTGTTCCCCCATAGAGCAGGAGCTGATGGTTTCCGCTTCACCCCACGGTGCTGTGAAAAAATGGCTAACCAGCTGCCAACCCATTCTTTCCCTATTAATGTCAACTGTTTATAGTTATTTGGTCCATTTTCAGACTTCAAACTTTGAACAGACTTCTCTTTGCTCATTCTCATGTCTGTAAAACTGTTTTTGTTTTCGTGGCTTTAAAATAAGATTTACTCTCTGGTAGAATAGCCCACCTCTCTAATTCTCTCAATCTTCTTGATTATCATATGTTTATTCTTTCAGATGAACTCTAAATTTATTTAATGTTGAAATATGTGCTCTTAGAATACCTCTAATGATATTGAGTTTATCATCCAGGGATATGGCATATACTCCATTTCAATCTTTTATTGGGTTAAAAGGTACTTGAAAAACAATTCTTTTTCTATTTTTACATTGACAGTTGATTGTAAAACAGAAATTTTTGCTATTTGCCTTATGCTAGGAAGTTAGTACTGTTGAGTATGAAAACTCCATATTGTACTTTCTGAAGGCAAGGACAGACCGTTATGCTGCAAAAGATTTGAATCTCCTCAGCTTCTTGCAGGAAGAATAGTATTTCTGAAATGATAGGCTGGAGCTTTTTAAAGCAAAATTAGAAATGCCTCAGAGGATCTTGCTCTTTCAAAGGAAACACCAAGTCCTTTTATAAAAGAAAAAGAAAAAGGTCTTTATTCTTGCTTGGAATACTATCACGGCTTCCTTAGTCATCCCTGCAAATCTGGTCCTCTTTCACACTTTTGTCTACATTGTTCCCAGAGTAATCTTTCTAAAATGCAAATAGGGACACATTACTGTCCTACCTGACGTCCATACATGGGTCTCTCATTCAGGACAACATCCAAATTTTTTAGCTTGCCATACAAGCTTCCAGGGACACATCCAGGCTTCATGGGGCCTGAAGCTTATGCAATTAGGGTGGGTGGGGTGGGGAGGATGTTCTTTTTAGTAAAAAGAAATACAAAATTTTGAATTCAAAATCTGCTACAGCTAGGAGGGGGCATGCAGGTGAGGCTCCCTGGAGCATAAATTTCGCTAATTTCCTGGTATATCTGCCTCTACTAAGGGAATTGTTTTATCTCAAATGAGTTGAGATTATTGGGTCGATAAATAATGACCAAGATAAAGTATCCAACAAGAAAAAGTTGTTTATGGCCCTGTAGGGGAGGGAAAAAACAGCTTCCCTCTGCCTTTCTAGATTCTCTGGCTGGGCCCCTGCAAATTAGGTTGATAAAAGACAGATAACAAGAGAATAGCAAGAGTTTATTAACATGTGCAGGGAGCGTACGTGGGGGAGAAACTCAGTGATGAGTAACTCAAAAGGGTGGTTAGAACTTGGGCTTATAAAGCATCTTAAAAAAGAGTAAATTTCTAGAGAAGTGACAAGACAAAAGAAAAGGATTTTAGGGTTCCAAGGTAAATATTTAGGGGAAACTAATGGAAGATAAGGGTTGTTTCAGTAAGGCCTGCTATGTCGATTCCTCTCAGTGCTGTCTCTGCGATAATAAGAGTCTCCAGTTCTTAAGAGTCCAAGTTTGATTTTATGCAAATGTGGGGGACGACAGAGAGCTTTTTTTGGCCTCTGTTGTTTCTCAATTTGTCTTCAGCTCAAAATAACCCTTATGCCAAAGTGGCATATTTTGATGTGGCAAATTCTGATCCTCTCTAGCCTAGAGATCTCTGACTGAACTCAAGACAGGTGGCTGGCTGCATATGGCCAGGATGGTTCTTCCTAATATGGGACAGACGTGTTGAGCCCTTTTTATAGACACCACAATAAGGAGAATATTAAGCCCATAGTTTCAGACTAGGTTTCAAGTAGTTTCAAGTTTGACCCTAAAATTACTAAATTAAATGAAGTTAGTTAGATTACTTCCCTGTGATTTGAGATTGCAACTCTCTACCCTGGTAGTAACTAACTTTCTTCAATAATCCTTAACTGCCTGGTTGAAATATCTATGTAACAGTGTTTCTGTATAGCTGAGTCACAATTACTAATGATATTTCAATGATGGTTGATTGGTTCTGTATCTCTTATACCTTTGTCGGGCTTTGTAGTCAATGTCACCAAAGCATGCTAATGACCTCTGTGATTAAACTCTTCTTCACACCAAACAATGGGTTGGGTTTCTCTCAGTTTAGACGGGAGAGGATGGAATAATGAGAACCCCTAAACATACTCTCTTATTTTTTCTTACTCTACATAACCATCCTCTCCTCACTTTGTAAATTCCGTTCCTTCCTTTTGTTTCTTCTTAAGCCTCTTTTTCAAAATGGCAACGACTCCTTATTCTTTAGCTGACTTTTCTCTAAAGCACTATGTGTTAGTCTGAGTCTTCCAAGGAGCAGAGGCCAAAATGGGCTTAGACATACTAGAATTTTATTAGGCTATATGCCTAGGATCGAATATGGGAAGGGAGGTGGCAAAGGCTGGCTCACCAGTCAGATCCTGGTGCAAGACTGACCCCAAGTGAAGAACACAGGGGTGGAAGCTTGGGTGGAAGTGCTCACTCTACATTGCCATGCAGTTTAAGGGTCACACTCAAAGCTGGCAGCCTTTTATGTCACCCTGTATGAGAGTGGGATAAATATTCCCAGGTTTGGAATATGTTGCTTCCAGAAGCCAAAGAGGCCTTCTAAATGCTTTTCTTCCTTCTTTGTGTAGGGAATGCAAGGTACAGTAATTTGTCTTTCACTTTGGAGCATGTCCCAGCATACCTCTGATCACTGGGTTCTCAAAATTTGACTGAAGGGACTAGTACCTGAATCTGATCTCTCACTGCTAGAGTGCATGCGTCTTACCAAGGCCTCCAGTGTACTAACCACCTCGTGCTCCTGCTCAATCAGCATTATGTCATGGGTGTAATGGATAGGTGTGATGTTCTGTGGGATGTCCTGAAAGTCTAGATCTCTTTGGTCTATGACAGGGGGCAGGAGAGTTAACATAGCCCTGAGGGAAAAATTTAAATGAATATTGTTGTCCATCCATGTGAATGCAAACTGTTTCTGATCCTCTTTCCTGATTGAGGTTGAATAGAATATGTTCACTAGACTAATGGCTGCATATTGTGTACCTGTGTGATGCCATATTAGTTTGCTCTATCAACCATACCATCCTGGTATAGTAGCTACAATTTAGGATACATCTTGGATGATTTCGTGATAGCCTCCAGGATCCATCTGGCTTTTTAAGGGGCCAGAGTATCAAATTAAATGGAGATATGATAGGAGCCACCATTCCTGCATCCTTCAGATATTTAATGCTGGTACTCATCTTTGCCACACCCCTCCATGGGTTATGATAATATTTTTGATTTACTATCTTGGGGGGGAAGTTTCAGAGGTTTCCATTTGACTGTCCCCATTATGATGGCTCTTACCTGAGAGGCCAGGTACATAATATGGGGATTGTTCCAACTGCCAAGTATATCAACTCAAATCATGCATAGAGGCACTGTATTGTCCTGGTACATACTTGCCATGGTGTGGAGGAGTCCTTCCTCTGAGGACCCCTGCCCCTTCTTTAGCCAATAGGTTACAAATATGAAAATTAGTTCTAGTCTGGGAACTGAACAAGTGATTGTGACTCTGGTATCTTGTGCCTCCATTCTTGTCTTTATTTGGTTGTAATATTAAGCAACACCCTTGTTAGCTGCCCATCTGTTTTGCCCCTAGAGACACCATGCTCTATTGAGCACCTCTACAACTCCCTGTGGGTCAAGCAACCTTGGCTGTCCTCCGGCCTTGCCAGTCATTATGGTAATTACAGCCTCCTGGCTCCTGACAGATAAGTGCTGCCATCTGGCCTCTATTACTTTAAGGCCTCATCATCTTCATGAATGTTAACCAGCCCAGCAATGCAACTGATTCTAGTATCAACATCCCTGGCCTGTAGAGGAAAGCCATCACAGAATTTCTTAGTGGTGCTGATGCCCCTCTCACCAGTGCATTCCTGATGGCCTTGGGGAATGATGTGTTCTCTGGGCCCTCCTGCAGAACATCATCTTCTGGTGGGTCTTCAGCCCTTATATATCTGTACCACATACCCACTCCCTCAGCTCCTTAATTCCTTCATCTGCCTTCTGCTGCGGCAACTTGGACATTTCTAGGTTACTGAGAGTTGGCAGGCTTCTAGGAGCTACCCCAGCTGTGAGTCCATCTATGCTCTGGAGTTCTTGCTAGGGTCTTAAATTGTGTGTCTTGATAGAGTGTACCCAAGTCAATGAATTCTGGCTTATTCAGTTCTATGTTCTGTCCCCATTGATCAAGCACTTTCAAAGTCCACTTCCAGGAGTAATTTCCTGACCCCTGCTAGTATATGTCAACTCATTCATATAATTCTTCATGTGTATCGCCTCTTTCTTCCTTTTTGAGGACAGCACATCTCCACCTGGGTTAAGCTGGGATTTAACTCTTTTATCGGTCTGGCAGCCAGGAGAGGTAGTAGGGGTACCTGTGTGGGCATCATCTGTTGCCTTGTCAGGGAGAAACTTCTGCTCTGCTGGGAGATGCTGCAGAAATGATGGTTCTTACTGGGAAAAGGCGTGCTACCTCTGTAATCACAGACGGTCTGGGAGATTGCAGAGTCGACATCCTCAAGACATCCAGTGTGATGTCTCTATCCTGTTTCAGGGTTCCAGGTTTTCCCCACCAGAGCTGTGACCTTCAGACAACTGACCTACCTTGCCTGAGAATTAAAATGTCTCTGGAGCTCTGGGGCTTTAAAAATCAAGTCTTCAGCCTGTTGCTCAACTGTGTCTACCCTCCCAGTGAGAGATGGGCTCTTTGTAAGCTACCACTAAGACTCTCTGGCTCTCATAGTTAGCTGCTAACTGCTTATTTACAGCCCTCAGTCTCCCACTGTTCCTCTGCAGGGTGTCAATACATCTTAGCAGTAACCAGCCAACTTCCCTATCTTTGTAAGCATTGTTCCCTCGGGTATTTTTCAAATGCCAGCGTCATCCATACCTGTCACAGCATTCACCTCCACTGAAACGTTTTCCAGAGAGCACGCCATTCACCAAGGCCATCAGGAATGCACTGGTGAGAGGTCACTGAAATCTAGCAATTTAGTCACAACCTTCCCCAGAAACTGTGTGTGCTCCACCTACTGAGCAGGGCAGTGTCCTCTGTCTGCCTGGGACAGAGGTGAGCCAGTACCAAACCCTTATCTTAACTGCCTGTTTTTTTTGGACCACACCTGGTACCACTGGTGTTTGTCTGGGTCCTCTGAGAATCAGACACCAAGACTGGGTAAACTTAAAAGGATTTTATTGGAGAAAATGCCTGTATGAGAAAAAACGATGAAGGAGATGGAAAAGGTTGGAAGAGCTGTCAGACCCTGGGCAAGTCTGACCAGGAACGAGGAAGAGATGGAAGGAAGGTTGAGTGGAAGGATGTGGTTAGAGTCTAAGGAAGGCTCAGGAAGACCATCCAGGAAGTCCTCAAACCAAGATCAACTGTCAGAGGAGGGCCGTGTCTCTTACCTCACTCAGTCGTCGCCTGGGAGCAGCCTTCGGGACGCCCTAGCTCTGCACAAACAAGGCAGGGCTTTGCCAGATTGCAGTAGTTGGAGCCTCTGGTCAATTCTGCTCATTCTCATGGCCGCCACAGCTCCGTCAGTGTTGTAATTACTGTTTATGGATAACAACATACACCAAAACTTAGCGGCTTAAGACGTCATTCTACTATATTCGTGATTAAAGAAAAAACAAGGGGCCGGCCTGGTGGCGCAGCGGTTAAGTTCGCACGTTCCGCTTCTCGGCGGCCCGGGGTTCGCTAGTTCGGATCCCGGGTGCGGACATGGCACTGCTTGGCAGCCATGCTGTGGTAGGCGTCCCACGTATAAACTAGAGGAAGATGGGCACGGATGTTGCCTCAGGGCCAGGCTTCCTCAGCAAAAAGAGGAGGACTGGCAGTAGTTAGCTGAGGGCTAATCTTCCTCAAAAAAGCAAAAAGAAAAAGAAAAAACAAAATGGAGGCTACAGTTTGAAAAACCCCCCAGAGCAAACACTCATAGTCACATAACCAAAACTTAAAACTGTCCTGATTTCCCTGAAATGCTGACTTTGACCTTAAACAAAACTTAAGCTTTCTTGACGTCAGTGTTCCTCTACAGCTTTCTAGCCAATGGGCTACAAATAAGTAAGCTTACACCGCGCTCCTCCCTTAAAAGGAATGTAAGTTTCTAGTAAGTGACAGCAATAAAAAACAATGTACTTTGCTATTCACCCTTTGTAAACTGAGCTGTAACTGCTGAGGCCTGAGCTTCCTACCACTTTCGGCTTTGAAGTCTCCCTGGTTGCGAAGTTTGTTTCTTGCTCAATAAAACATTTGTATCAAGTAAAGCTCTCTGAATTTTCTTTTAACAGTAGATTCTGGGGGCCAGGAACTCAAATAGAGCCTATCAAGCATGACTTGTCTTTGCTCCCATGTCTATGGCCTCAGCAAGGAAGACTGGAAGGCTGGGGCGACTCCGGACTTGGGGGCTGGACTCCTCTAAAGGCTTATTCACTCATAACAGGCACTAGGGCTGCGATGGTGTGAATATGACGGCTGCTGGTTGTAGTGCCTCCACATGGCAGCTCCATGAGGCATGGCTTCCTCACATGTGACGACCTCAGGGTACTGAGACCCCTCACTGGGCACTTAGGGCTCCAAGTGCAAGCATTCTGAGTGAACAGGGAACACCTCTTATGATCCAGCCTCTGCTGTATTGCATTGGTCAAAGCAGTCACAAGCCCACCCAGTCTCATGGGAAGGGGACAAAAACCCCCACTTTTTGATGGAAGGAGTGACATAATTTTGTGGCCATTTTTCTTTTCAACCATCACCACCAGTCAACAGGTTCCTGTAAGGAAGGCTGTAGAAAACCTGCAGCTTAATTTGTTGCCGTCGCTAGCTTCCTGGGTTTAAAACCCTCATCATCAGATTCTTCGGCTTGTGTTCTAATTGCCTGTTTACTTCTGTTTCAGCCTCCTTGTTCCCCTGCACCTGGCACACAGGTGCTTAATGGCCATTCAGTTAACTGTTTCTCCTTTAAACCTATTTGGGGAGCAAAACTAACGTATCTAATAGCGTACAATGTAGGAAAACAAAATTACAAGTTCATGTGGCTCGAGTTATACTACAAGAGTTCAGTTTTCTTTGTTCCCTCGTCTCAATTAAATCTTGGTTGATGAGAACTGGGAATTATCCAAATAACAAACTGGAGGGAGCTATTTCATGGTTCTTCCTTTTACTGAGACAGTTGATAAACATTTCAACTACAGTCTGACATATAATTCCAAAATAATAAAATCCTAACTTGCCTCCTGAAATGGCCTTTCTAAACTGGGAATTAGAGAACTTAGTTCTTATTCAAAGGCAATTAAATGGCCTTAATAAGTAACTAATGACTTCTTAAGGACATCCTCAGTGTATTCAAGTGTGACGTGTTTACCACTGTGAGGGAACTATAAGAGAATTGGGAGGAATGACAGCCCTTTGTCCTGAAGGACATGCAGAACAGTTCTTTAACCTTCTCTACTCATCTCTCCCTTTAAAGATACTACCAAAAAGTAAATGAAGAATATTAGATAATAAAATGAATTAAAGTATTTAATCTCCACCTGCACAGTAGTTAACATGCAAAGTAACAGAAGAAGCAAGAGGGAAATGAATGAGACCAAACTAAAATACACCTGATGACTGTGCGTCAAATTACCCTTGAGTTTGTTTAATCGCCATGTGATTTATACGTGCAGAGCTAGCTAATTTGTGATATAGTTTGGAGAACTCAGAGGTGTCAGAGTGAAGGCAGTTTTTCCAAACTAAAATGAGTTGGGAAGATAAGAAAATCCCCCATTTAAGATAAATTGGCTCAGGGACTAGCTAAAACTCAGTACTACGTTCTATCAAGAATGAAATCCTTATTGGAAACTCAGCTTTGACCTATCAGTAAACACAAAATTCTTCTTTTAGTCTTGTGCAGCCATAGATATTTAATTGTAATTTTGATTTTGCCTGTGACAAGTTTCATAGCTCAGTAACTTAAGAAATTTACAGAATTTTAAAGAGAAAACAAAGGTCCATTAAAATGGGGAAAACAGCTTCCCTACCAATCCATGCTTTTCATTATTGGTTTGATGAAACAGTAGTTTACCTTGAATTGTACAGAATCTAATTATTGCACTTGGGCCTGTCTTTCTTGAAGATTGGTAGGATTACACCTTTATCTTTCTTGTATTCCCCTTGGTTTTTGTACCCAGACTAGAAGAGAGCAATGTGGACTGCTCTCTCCATAGTCTGCCTATCTCACGTCTGGCAGGCCTGATCTAAGAGAGAATATATATGTGGAGATGGGAGATAGCTCTTTAACTTTGTTTTAGCATAAACTCTACTGGATTGAAAGCTCAAAATAGTAGTGAGAAGTACCATGAATCCAGAAAGATCTGTTTGGGTAGCTATATCCTAATCTGAGACCAGTTCTAAGAGATATGGAGAGGGGGGAAGTGGGGCACCTGTATCTGACATCAATGAAGGCTACAAAACTAAAGAAAAGATTCTTTTAGTTTACGAAATTGATTGAACTTACTGGAGTCTTAAGAGAACATAATCATTCAACATACTTTAATAATACAGGTACTTTGTGATACCTATTTGTCATTGGTAGTTTTTGCCTATAAAATCGAGGTCATTAACTGAGGATTAATCATTTCAGATACCAAAAGTAACATTTGATGGGAGTCTTCTTAAACGTGTGGTGTATGGGATCCTGATCTATTAAAAACTAGCCCACTGGGGCCAGCCTGGTGGCGCAGTGGTTAAGTTTGCACGTTCTGCTTCTTGGCGGCCCGGGGTTCACCGGTTCGGATCCTGGGTGAGGACATGACACTTCTTGGTAAACTATGCTGTGGTAGGCATCCCACATATAAAGTAGAGGAAGATGGGCACGGATGCTAGCTCAGGGCCAGTCTTCCTCAGCAAAAAGAGGAGGATTGGCAGTAGTTAGCTCAGGGCTAATCTTCCTCAAAAAATAAAAATAAAAAGATAAAAACTAGCCCATTGAACAGCAGGTACGTGGCCGCAATGCAGATGCCCATCCCCCACCAACAAGGACGTTGTGACTCATTGTGCTTGGGTGGAGCCTGAGTATCTATATCTATGTGTTTCAGCTCTCCATAGTTGAATCTGAAATGCAGCTAGTAGTTATGTGATCCTCCAGGAAAGTTACTGCTTCGATCTTATATCACGTTGCTATAGATAAAAATTCAGAACTACCTTCTTTCTCTTTCAGGAAATACCACTTGTCGGATTAACTACAGTACCCTGTGACATTTTGCAATGTGAATTTTCCTCCCTTACTTAATCATTTGGCTCCATCCATCTTGGGCTGCAACTTCTTACTGATACTGTTCTACCTCCCAGTGAAGATTTTTCCTCCGTTATGAAGAAGAAATAAAACCAAAATTAAGCAGTTCTGCCTCCATTCACTGGGTGATTTTTTAAAAAAAATCATATTCTTTAAGCAGTGGGGTCTATCCTATCTTTATTGCTTTCTTCTTTTGCAAACTAGATTTCAACTTCCTGATGCAATCCTTTATTGTTTTTGTTATCCCCCGTTCCCTGAAACTACGCTCTGAGTTGTTGAATTTACCTACGTTTCTCTTTCCTCTCTTATTTCCAACCCATTCAGGTGCCAGAGTTTATTTTGAGCCTCCCGTCAGGTCTGAACTGTCTTTCACTAAAATAGACTGACATTTGAATGCTCTGAATGATTTGAAATAAACCTTTCTAATATCTGGCATACTTCTCACAATGTGCTTGACATCTTTTCTTTGGTTGTAATAGATTCTGAGGTATTTTCAATTTCTTTCAAAGTTTCCATTATTTCTACCTCAAAAAGAAATAATTTACGTTGGTCAGAGTGAAATTAATTCAAGGGGAACAAATACTTTCTTCCAGAAAAGCAGCTTCTTAAAAATTCTGCTTCTTTTTTTTTCAGAAGCATTTGTCAGGCGAATCAAGAATTTTAGAGTATGTTCTTTTTCTTAAGATCCCCTCTATAGGAAGCATGCCTATATCAATAGTCAACTCAGACAAAGTTTTACGTAAATAGAATTTTTCTATTAGTTTCTACAATAGAAAAAAATTGGAATCAACTAACATGTCCAGTGGTACATAGTTAATATTCCATTGTATATATGAGCTCTAATTTAGGCAACATCGACAAAGATGTTTTAAGGTATTTAATGACGTGGAAAAATACTCATGCAATAAAAAAAAGTAGATTTGAAAATTGTATATAAACAGCTTAATATCAGTATCCTAAAAATATATGCATACAAAAATAAGACTAATCAACATCTTTTTAAAAGTTATTCTGTAATGATTGCGTTATCTGCATTTCTTTTTTAATTTTCCAAAATCTCTGTAATCATATCTACTTGAAAAATAAGGAAAAGTTATTAGAGCATTTTTTTCTCATATATACACTTCTGTTAATGGATGTCTGCTTAGTTGGGGTTCTCGATCACATTTACAGCTTGTTTTAGAATCAGTTTAATAATCACGTATCAAGTGTGATACAAGTGACAGAAGAAACAGTTGCTTGCTAAATAATTGTTCTCAGTCTTTCTCTGTGATAGCATTTGGCTTTTGTTTGTTTGTTTTTAAAGATTGGCACCTGAGCTAACATCTGTTGCCAATCTTTGTTTTTTCTTCTTTTTCTCCCCAAAGCCCTCCAGTGCATAACTGTATATTCTACTTGTAGGTCCTTCTGGGTCTGCTATGTGGGACACCAATTCAGCATGGCTTGATGAGTGGTGCTAGTTCCGCACTCAGGATCTGAAGCTTCAAAACCCTGGGCCCCTGAAGCAGAGCGTGCGAACTTAACCACTCAGCCATGGAGCCAGCCCCAATAACTTGCATTTGAGTACTTACTATGAGCTAGGCTCAGTGCCTAGGGTGTGAAGTACACAGTGTTTTGTGTTCTAATTTAGACACTACCTCACTTAAGCCTTAAAAGAAATCTGGTGTTTTATAGAAGAGGACACTGAAGCTCAGACTGTCCAGGGTCACACAGCTGAAATGTGGTGAGCTATATTTGACCCAGTGTCTCTAATGAAAAAGCCAGTAATCTTTCCACTACAAAGTAAATCTGACCCTGCTTCTTCCGTAGTAGTTGGAGAATAGAGCAGCCCCTAACAGAGTTATTTGTATGTACAATAAAACTTCTCCATTAGCCAGCCCTTGGGTTAGTTTTGTTATTAAATTAAACTTTTTATTTTGAGATAATTGTGGACTCATGTGCAGCTGTAAGAAATAACAGAGAGAAACCCTATGTACCCTTTACCTAGTGTACTCCAACGGAAACATGTTGCAAAACTAGGGTACAATACCATCATCAGGATGTTGACACTTGAACAGTCAAGATACATCAGCACAAGGATCCCTCGTGTCGACCTTTTGTATCCACAGCCACCTCCTTCCCCACCGCACTTAACCCCTGCCAACTACTAAACTGCTCTCTGTTTACATAATTTGTCATTCAAGAATGTCATTTAAATAGATTCAAACAGTATGTAACCTTTAGGGATTGGCTTTTTAAACTCAGGGTAACTCTCTGGAGAGTCATCCAGGAAGTGGTATGTATCAATAGTTAGTTCCTTTTTATTGCTGAGTGGTGCTCTATGGTGTGAATTGTCACAGTTTGTTTAACCATTCACCCATTGGAGGATATCTGGGTTGTTTCCAATTTTTGACTATTACAAGTAAAGCTGCTGTGAACATTACTGTTTAGGTTTTTGTGTGAACTTAAGTTTTCATTTCTTTGGAATAAATGCTGAGGAGTGCAGTTGCTGAGTCATATGGTAGTCGCATGTTTAGTTTTTAAAGAAATTGCCAAACTGTTTTCTGGACTGGTTGAACCATTTAACGTTGCCATTGGCAATGTATGAGAGGAGAATTTCTCCACATCCTCACCAGTGTTTGGTGTTGTCATTATTTTAAGTTTTGTTATTTTTATTTATTTTTCATTTAATTTTTTTTTATTTTGATAGATGTGTAGTGATTATCTCATTGTAGTTTTAATTTGCACTTCCCTAATATCCAGTGATGTTGAACATCTTTTAATGTGCTTATTTGCTATCCATTCGCTACTCTCTTGGATGCGATGTCTCTTCATATCTTGTTCATTTTCATATGAATTCTTTGCTTGTTTACTGTTGAGCTTTGAAAGTGCTTCATACAATCTAGATATAGTCCTTTGTTAGATATGTGGCTTATGAATATTTTTCTCTCAGTCTGTAGCTTGTTTTTTCATTCTCTTAAAAGAGTCTTTCACAAAGCAAAAGTTTAAAATTTTGATGAAGTCAGGCTTATAAATTTTTCTCTTTTTGGATCATACTTTTGATGACAAATCTCAGAACTTTTTGTCTAACCCTAGTTCCTGAAGATTTTCTCTTATTTTTTTTTCTAAAATCTTATGCTTAAGTCCACGCTAATTTCCTGCCCCATTGCTAGAATGAACCATTTCTCCAAGGAGCCCTGGTTTCCTTTCTTGGAGAATGGTATTAGAAACCAAGATCTAGGCACTAGATGTTCTTGTTGTTACTGGAGTGTCATTGATTTTAGGTCCTCTTAGCCTACAGACCAAGGAAGTATGTGACATATGAACCCATGTACTAAAATTTGCACATACATATCTATAAATATTTTTATATGTAACCGTCTATATATATATATTAAGCTAAACCTGAGTTCACATTGATGTTTCCAACTCTAATCCATTACGTACAGATTATTCTAACTTCCTCCCTCTGCTTATCTGTAAATTCCCAACAGTGAGAAACCTGGCTCCCATCATCTGCCGTCTATTTCCCTAATTGTTCAATTCCAGTATACGTGTATATACATGTATAGTGGTATGAGAATTGTTAATCTGCACCCCGCTGGGAAACAGCTCTATCAACTAGAGTGCAGTGCTTATGTGTAGTTTCTTTTGCTTTAGTGTTAGAGACTCCATTCATTTCCAGAGTTACTTTGCTCAGCACCTTTTACCGGACTCCCTTCAGTGAAGTTGTTTCATTTATTTGTAGGACAATTAGATTGTTTTGTCACAGTTTGCATTGCATCCTGGAATCCTCTACTTTCTAAATGATTTTTTTAAATTTACATATATTAAGGTTAATCTTTGTGCCATGAAGTTGTATGAGTTTTGACAAACACACAGTTTCGTGTATTCACAATTACAGTTTAATAGGGAATGCATGTCTTAAAAATAGCCCCTGTGCTTCAGCTGCTCAACCTTCCCTCGTCTCCCTCCTCCCTGGCGACCATGGATCTTTGTACAGTCTCCATAGTTATGTCTTTTCTAGAATGTCATATGATTGGAATCATACAGTATGGAGCCTTTTCAGACTGGCTTCTTTCTCTTTGTAATATGCATTTAAGATTAATCTGTTTCTTTTCCTGCTTTGATAGCCTGTTTTTTTGTCACAGCTGACTAATATTCCATTGTATAGATATACCACAGCTTGTTTATCACTTATTTTAGGGACATCTTAATTGTTTTCAGTGTTTTGTGACTATGAATAAAGTTTCAACAAACATTCACATGCAGATTTTCGTGGGGACATATATTTTCAAGTCAGTTGAGTAAACACCTAGGAGTATGCTTGCTGGATTGTATGGCAAGACTGTGTTGAGCTTTGTAAGAAACTTCCAGACTGCCTTCTAAACTGACTGCACATTTTTGCGTTCCCCTTAGCAATGCACGGGAGTTCCCTGTTGCTCTGCCTCCTCACCAGCAATTAGTGTTGTCAGTTTTTTCTTAAATTTCAGCCATTATAATTGAGGTGTAGTAGTCAATTATATTCTTATTTTTTTAAATGTAACGGAAGACAGATCATTTTGCAATGCAGAAGAATTAATTAATGGCAAGAATACTGTTCAAAGACACTCACAACCTTTGACTTTGCCTCCTCCTCATGGAATGATGGTTGGCCTCACTGCTAAGGAATTTGCTTCAAGATCCAGGAGAGCCCAGGTTTGTAAATGTTCCCTAAAACCCATGGTTTTAAGCTTTAACAGATCCAATGTTCCCTTACAACAAATGTTTGTAATGCCTTCTTTTCTATGCCAAAATTAAATTAATCAGTGATATAAACTAAATACGTAGTTTAAAAAAATCAATGTAATGATCTAACTGTTACTTACATAAAGGAGACATTTTTGAAATCTAAAATAAATTATATATTCCAGCTTGTAAATGTTCAGTCATAAATACATTGAAAGATAATGAAGTATTCAGATATTAGTAACTTCTTCTTGAATACTCACTTGAATTCTCACTTTGTGAAGTGAGAAGATCAGAAGTCATTCCACATAAGACATATAGGGAAATTGAAGCAGTGATATGGGTGGACACTAGAATAAAATATAGTATTATTCTTGTGTATAAGACAAAGAGAGCTATTTGAATATAATGAAAGGGAATCACCCCAGTTGAAGAGGAATAACATGCCAAGATAAATTACAGGCTGTTGAAGTGAAAACAATGGCGATACACAATTCTTGCAAATGAGCACAACGTTACAAGTGTGGTGTTAAAATTTCCTACATTATGACATAGGGTATGATAGTGACAAAGCGTCACATCTCCTCCTATTTTGAAATCCCATTACATGTTGGGACATATGTTCAGTTTCAGCTAAAAAGGCCTGGGAGGCAATGTTCTTCAATAAGCAATAGGAACTGTAGAATGGATTGGAAAGAAACTATAAAACAAGAGGCTATAGAGAAATTATGTGATGAATTATTACGGACAATATTGTAATAATAGCTGAAAACAGACAACCACAAAATAATTTCAATGCTGTTTTCACAACATAAGTTTTTATCCTTGTACTACAAAAAATAATGTAAGATGGTAAGAATGGGAAATTTTAAAAACATTTTATAATGAAATGTAGCGAGATCCCCATGTGTTCCGCAAATCTGATAATATTTGGCAACAAGTCACTTAAAAGGAGTCCCAAAGCTATTAGATATTTGCAGTTTGCCTTGTTTTTGCAATAATTGTGCTTCTGCACTGAAACCCTTTTTTAACTAATATGCACCTGAAAATGCTATCCAACATTGAGTAGACAGGAAGTAGAGAGAAAGCAAATTATTCAATAGTTTTAAATAGTCTTTATTCCATCTAAGCTTTTCTTTCTATAACATCCTTCTCTTAAATTATGTTGACTTTTTGCACAAATATATGTAAAATCTTTTCAGTATCTTATCTACTAAAGCACATTAGTTTATACTTGTAGTGGGTTTGGCACCCTGGGATATTAAACAATTGTCAGGAAGATTCTTCCTGTGTGGGACTGTCCTGTTATTTTAGAATATCTAACATCCCTGGGCCCTAACCGCTAAATACTTGAGCCTCCACTTTTCTATCTCCAGTCATCAGAGGAGCAAAAATGCTCCCATTTTTCCAAGATGGATCCTAAGCTACAGCACCCACCTTATTGACAACCCCAACTACAGCTATGGTTCCTGACCTTTCATGAGGAGTCTTGCATATTTCAGCTGTTTGAGCCTGTAAGGTGAAGTCTGGACAAACAGAGTCTGTAATGATTTCCTGGTAGCTGGAGAGGCCACCATGCATGTGATGAAATGAGAGTTTTAGAGCTGAGCTTAAATGATAAATGTCAGATTTGGGAAAGATGGATGCAAAAACTGCACTTGAGGAATAAACTGGCTATTAGCAAAGAAGAAAGATAAGTCAGAAATTAATTTTGCTCCTGTTTTGTTGTTTTTTTTTAGTACACAAAACTAGGTTAGGACACGGGAACCAAGAAGAAAAGGAAACCAATATGCAAGCATGTACCATGTGCCAAGAGCTCTGTTGATATTTCCAAAGCTAATCTTCATAAAACCTCCTTGAGGAGGTTGCACTGTTCTCATTTAATCCTCACTTAATAGTGAAGGAAGTGGAGATTCTGAGAAATTGTGTAACTTTTCCTACTTTTGTTGAAAAAACAGAATCTGCCAAAAAGAGGAATAAGAAGAAAATTGGGTGTTGGAAATGGAACAGATTGACATACTTATGCCGTTGAATAGGCAAGAAGACTTGTTAGGTGAGAGACATCAACGTTTTGGGGGAAATAGAAAGCCTTTGTGAAGTGCTATGTCCAGGCACTCTGTACTCCTAACTTGATCTGAGGTCTTTTGTCCAAGTGGTAAGAACATACCCCATAGGTAGGAACAAAATACACCACCCAAGGTTTTTGATCCAGGTCTAGCTGTGGCTAGACCCCTATTAAATAATGGGGTCTGTGTTTGTGCAATAATTAAACATTTCACATTGAAAGATGGAAGAAATACCCCTTAGCTCAGATTAAAGATTCAATGATGTGAGGTACTTTCTGACAGATTATGGACAGAAAACTTTGAAGTATTTATTTTATGTACCATCCTTGACAAGATCTATATTTAAGTCAGTGGGTCTTGTGCTTTAATTCTGGAGTCTCCAAGGCAGTGCCCTGGAACATGCTCCTTCCGGCTTGTGAGGACCAATTGTTAAATTTTCAGGAGTTTTGCTGTCTGTTTGTTAAACCATTGATAGTTTGAAATCAGCCGTGATGGGAATATTACATCACAGAAATCAGCAAACAAGTCAAACCCCTAGTCCCCACTTTCAAAATTAGCTGTTAAACATTTACTTGTTAGTACTACCATTTAAAGTTTGTAAGATGGTTCTACCGTGGTCATTGGCATTTATTTGTGCTCAGGGGATCTTGGATTTCTCAGGGTATCTTTCTGTGGTTTAAAATCATTGGTCATATGACAATTACTGAAAAACTTACTTGCTACTTTGGCATAACCCACTTTCATTTGGGTTGAGGAAAGTGAGAAAGTTACTTATTTTGGGGGAGATCTCTTGGGCAGATGGTGGTGATAATCAGTTTGGGGCTCATTATCATTAAGGCTTTCATTATTTCCATTTATCCTCATTCGCTACTCCCATTGCCCTCTGCTGTCACTGGCAAACATTCTAACCAATTTACTGTCCATACTTTTGTATATGTTCTTGTACAATGTGTATTGTTCTGCATACATATATTAACTTAAAGAAGTAGTTCATCTCGCTCTATTTTATTCTATTTCATAACTTTTACACCCAGAACTAGTTTTAAGGATTCTTAATTTGACTATGTTGTAACCAGATTTTCTCTGGAAAGACTTCACTAGTCACTTTCCCATCAGCCATTCTTGAGGATTCCTATATTCCCACATTCTTGCTAATACTTGGCAATTATCTAGCTTTCTATTTCCAGGCTAATAGGTGTAAAGTGCTATCTTTTCTTCATTTACATTCCTTTGATTACTAATGAGTTTGAGTATCTTGTTGTATACTTGCTAGCCTTTGAGTTTTCTTTTCTGTAAATAGTCTGTGGATATATACTTTCACAGCTTTTTTCTGTGGAGTTCCTGTCTCTTTATTGGATAGTCTATGTATTACTTTCTTATCCATTATCACATCCTGCAAATTTCTTTGGAGAAGCAAATTTAAGTAGCTTTAATATCTAGGCGCCCAAGTTAGAAGCCCATAATTTCATGTATTTTGGCAATAGTGTACCTAGAGGAAAACTGTCCATTACCTTGCCCTCCGTTCTCCTCATTGGTTCTTTTATCAGTCAAGATAGATGAGATTATCTTGCAATGCCAAACAACGCCCATATCTTTGTGGCTTAAATGAGGCAGCATGCCTGAGTGAGAAAAGAACGTGTCAACTGTGGATCAGCAGAGGGGTTCTGCTTGTCACAGTCACTCAGGGACTGATGGACAGCCGCCACCTCAAGCATTGCTAGTTGCTAAGACAAAGGGAAAGAGAGAATTCTGGAGGGTCTAGCACCAGCAATTAAATGCTTTTCCTAGATTGATACCTGTTGTCCACAACCCATTGGCCAGGAGTGGTTGCGTGGCCTTATCCATTTCCAAATGGGCCAGGAAATACAATCCTACCATTTTATGAGAAAGAAGAGAGATGCAAATAGTCTGCAAAAATCACTCATATCTACTCTTCTGGACAGCAAATATGCTGGTCACCATTTTCTTTCCTGCAGCCAAAACACATTCAACCTTCCTTGAGAGATACAGCCCAAAAGTCACTTCCAATCAGTGCATCAAAATCAAAGCCCAGCATTTCTGAGTGATAAGTAGGATTCTTTACATCAGATCCAGGTGTGGTTCTCCATTATCTGGAAACATGAACTAAGATGACAAGTTATTAGTTTCTCATACACCCAATATACATTGGTGGAATAAAGAAAGGATAACTGAAACAAACCATCCCATTCAGACTGGGAAAGAATGGGACACTTGGGAGTCAACGGCAATTTTAAAACCACCTGGGAATGTATTGACAGGGTCGTTTATTCTGTGGGTGGGGGATGTTTCTAATTAGGGCTCAATTCTGCTTCATGGGAGGACTTCCAAGTCTGCTGTTTTCCAGGGTCTTTGACTTCAGCCTTGGAGTGTTTCTCCCTTCTTCATTATCATCCTTGGCCACATTTGAGGAGGTCGTTGGAGAATATATCCTCCTTAGAAGTTGAGAAGATTTCTCAGCCTGTGCTTTAGGGCCCAAAGATCATTTTAAAGTTCAAATAGCCAACAGATTTTGGTCCAATCTTGTGGTTTTTTGAACTACAACTACAAATGTAATTGGGTACTCATCTGTTTGATTCCAATAAGCAGCATGTGCCAGTAGACACATCCTCAATTCTTTTCAAGACTGGGCTGAGTTCAACTGAGTGCACACCTTGACCCTACAAGGATTTGGTGGGAGAATCACTGACTTTGTCTCTCTTCACTGAGCCATTTTTCCCTCTTAAAGCGGTATAGTGGATACTATAACCTTAACTAGATCTGTGCTCCAATATAACTGACATCATCCAGAAATTTCAAGCTTCAGTGGTGCCTTTGATTAGGTTCTTGCTGTAAGGCTAAATCCTAATAAGCCTTTTTTTGCTCAAAAGACTTCTCATTTTTATCTTTTGCCAGTTAAGGATGAGAAGCATTGCTGCTCCCAACACTGCAAGTCCTAGACTTTCTTGACCCTCTCCGTTCTCTTTCATTTTTGCTTGCAAACCAGCCAACTCTTTCCTGAGTTAATCTATTTCTTGTTTGTTGACAAATACAGCCAATGGTAATTAAAATTCTATTCTCCAACCTTCTACCTCAGAGATGCAAGTTTATCAGCATATACATTACATACCTTCCAAAGTGTCACAGGTGACAGTTTTGCCACAAGTTCACCTCTGTATAACATGGATCATTATTCTTCCAGCCTCCAAAAGTTATTTTCTTGCTACCTAGCCCCTAGGCTAATGCCAAGTAATTTGAGATTTTTGTTATGGTGACATCTCCTTCTCTAAGTACTTATTTGTGTAATGATCCAGGCCTTCTTCTCTCTAAGATGGGTGATCAATGTAGCAGGTAACTATGAGGTCCTGCTGCTTACTGGACTAACTTCTCCTGATAGTGTGACTGAGTTAGAAGGAGATGACAATTCATTGGTTCATTTTCTCTTAAGATCCATTATTTCTAAGTCAGTTACCAAATATAACATGTTAAAGTAACACTAAATGAGTATCAAAATCCAAATCTTCAGTGTCTAAAACTGATACATTGAATATCTCTTTTCCTTCTTGCTACAACTGTAGCAGTCTTGAAGATATTCCTCATGTGGTTTGCCTTCTTGCCTGACCCTTTCACCCAGGGATAAGGAATAAATGGGTAACTTGGTAATACCTGAATTTGCCAAAATATGCTTCCATAATCATAGATTTTTAAGGAATTGTATTGAGGTCACTCAGGCTCCAGTTTTGTGGGTTTTTCCATTCACGATATCCTTGAGTAATTTTAGACCATAAAGTATTGGAGTACAGATTTTGGGGAGATAGAGAAATGAGTGATGCCCCTTTACCCTGGGGGTTTGGGAGGGCAACAGAGTCTTTCATAAGGCCTGAGGGAGCTGCTGCCAGCTTCGTGCTTAGAATTTGTTGAGCAGTAGGTCTCAGACCCATCTAGCACGGCCAGGGCGTCAGAAGTGGGTAGAGATTGTAAGGAAGTCTGGATAGGCTGGAGAGGACCAAGATGACCCTGAATTAACCCTTGCACTGAGCCGGGCATCGAGAAGACTCAAGCACCCTGCGACCTCAGCTGGTTAACACTTGATCATTGGGTACCAGAGTACCATCTCCATAAGACTGGCAGATTGAGGAAAGTGACAGCATCAAAGAGAAATGTTGGCCAACTCAAGAGATCTGTATGTAGAGCAGGGGTTGGCAAACTTCTCCTCTAAAGAGCCAAGTAGTAAATATTTCAGGCTTTGCAGGCCATGTGTGACTTCTGTCACATGTTCTTTTTCACCTCCTCCTCCTCCTTCCCCTCCTCCTCCTTCTTCTTTCTTCTCTTCTACTTCTCCTCTTCCTCCTTCTCCTTCTACAACTCGTAACAAATGTAAAAACCATTCTTAGTTCCCAGACCAGACAAAATCAGGCTGCAGACTATATTTGGCCCAAGTGCTAGTTGGCCAATCCCTGGTGTAGAGGAATTTGGCCAAATCTCTTAGAACCATGAATACCATGAATCTACAAGAGAGATGAGGGGTCATTTTCAGGAAAAACTCATGCCATATAAGCGACTAATTATTGGTCAATGTCTATGCTAAAATACCAAATCCCTAGGCACCAGGAGTTATGCGTAGAAAGATGTGGATATGCCCGTTCTCCCCACAGCTGAGTGGACATAATTTCTGAGCAAGGATGAGCAAGAAGCCTAAAAAAAGGATCTTTAAATAGAAATGCAATTAAAATGATTTTGAAGTTGGCTGGAAATAATTATTGAATTGGACCACTTTTTCTGCTGCTGAGCAGAAGTGGGGCTCCAGAGCTAAGATGGAATTGGTTACAGAGAGAGAGTTTCAATTATAATCTTTCCTACTTGACTTTCAAATCTATACCTGGTTTATAAAGATGTTTGAACAACCACTAGTGAATATTAGAGACAAAAAACATACGTCTCTCTGTCACTGTCACTTGGAGCTGTCAAGTTTGTACACTACACATTCAAGACCTCTTTTAGTCTGTGAATACAGGCTTTGTACTCCTTTCTCTCAATGTATATCTAAACCTCTGATAAGAGATAAAGTTATTTATCTTGGAGTCCTCAATTATTTTTGACCACTTTGTACAAAAGAGATAAGATATAATTTTTAAATGGTTTATTTCTTTGAGAAATTTTCTAGACTTTGGAAATTGAGTACGTTTCAAACAAATTCTGACAACACCAAGCCCACTGAAAGATACTACCAAAATGTACTTGATGAGGAAAAAAATTAACACTATCTAGGCTACAAGAAAAAAAATTGAGAAAATTGATTCTGATTATTGAAACATTCAGGCTTAAATATATCAAAAGTTCAACTATAAAAATGAATTTCAAAATGACCCTGACACTTGCTCTTTGTGATTCCTGATGGTGAGATTTGTAGGACAACACAGTCCTCAGATCTTGAGCTGATGTCTAGAAAGGGATCTTTGGCTCTTTTCGTGCCATCAGTGCTTTGGCCTAAGAAGTAGCAGCAATCATGCCCACTTTGGGAGCAGTTAAACCCTTTTTATCACAGCTCTTACACAATAATCCTGGGAAAAGGCCTCTTAGGGTTTTGAGAAGTCCCAGTCCACGTACCTTTAGTCTTTACATCTCTCCTTTTGACAGTCTTACTGAGGTTTTTGACTGGTACTTTCTCATTCTACTGACAGGCGTGCGTCAGAGCAGAGCTGGACAGGGTTTGAGTCAGGCTGGTACACGGTGGTATAAATCAGGTCAGACCTCATGGAATCCTCAGGGCCAAGACAGACAGGAAATCCAAGTCTGGTGTATGGCTGTTGAGAGGGTGTGTTTACACCAACTTTATTTTAAATTAAAAAAAAAAAAAGTTGTTTTGTGAGGAAAAATGGCCCTGAGCTACCATCTGTTACCAATCTTCCTCTTTTTGCTTGAGGAAAACTGTTGCTGAGCTAACATCTGTTCCGATCTTCCTCTACTTTAAGTGGGATGTCACCACCGTGTGGCTTGATGAGGCACACTGGGTCCATGCCCAGGATCCAAACCTGCGAACCCCGGGCTGCAGAAGTGGAGCGTATGAACTTAACCCCTACGCCACTGAGCTGGTCCCTATACCAATTTCTTAACGGCTTTTGCTGTCTTTAACGACCAGGCAGCCCAGGTCCTCTTGCCCATTTCTATCTTGCTTTTGAAATACTCTAAAAATTGGACATAAGGAGACTTAAAATGGGACTTGCATTTGTCTCTTGGTATGATGTCCAGCAAGACTATATTCTGGGATGACCCAGGAGTCTTCAGAAAGACTTGAGCGAGCCATTTCTCGGAGCTGAGTTATTGTCTTGGCATGATCTCCCTCCATGGGACAGACAGGAACTCTGTCCAGGGGTCTGTGGCAGGTGCCTCTGGGAACACTTCTGTCCTGGTGGGCCCCAGTCTATCTGGTTATCCTTCATGTGCCCAATCCTCGGGCAATGTAGAGTAGGGCAATTAATGGTTCTGGATATCTTGTTCAGATGATTTGGGGCAGAAATGTCTACTTCATTCAGTTGTCTGCTTCCTCTGAGGATCTTGAGTCAGCAGTTGACTTGCAGTTGAATGTCATTTTAAGGTCTCTAATGGTTGTAACTTTCTAACTCTGTTAAGAATCTTTCCACTTTGCAGAGGATTGGGGATTAATAAGGACAGTGAAGTTTCTGAATACAGGACAAAGCCTTTCATAAGCCATGAATAATTGCCCCAGTAAAATGTCTTTCCCTATCATTAAGGATAGATATGTTAGGATGGCCTAGGTAGAAATCATGGAATCTTAGTGTCTCTCCTTTTTAATTATGCCACTGTGATTGCTATGGCTTCAACATACCAGAAAATAAATGTTCTGCTACTACTACATATTCACCTATGAAGGCAGATAATTTTATAAAATTTATTTCAGATGCTAACCAGTCCTGTCAATCATGGTTTCAGTCTGTAGGACCTTTACAGTTTTTTCAGCATTATGTTAATTAAAGATGAGGCATGAACCGGGTATATCCAGTCTTATTCTAGAAAAGTTTTCCCGTTAATATTTAATCTTAGAGGCAATTTTTCCCATTTGTAATGAATTGTATCATGGAGGATTTTAGTGAGCTCCATTTAAACATTTAAAGTTATCTGATGACACTAGGCATCCTTCCTGGATTTGACAGGTCTTATCTTCATTAATTTTAAAACCTGATGATTTCCATTTTTGCCCAGAATTCGGGGTCTAATTTTATGCATCTATTATGGACTCCTTGAACTTCTCTATAGTTGTTTCCTTACTGTTATGTAGGGAATATTTGTATTTAGAAGTTTAGTCAAAGCAATCAGTTGAGCATGGTGTTCTGCTATTGCCATGTCCTTTACTGTAGGCCTCTATCTTGATCACAGCAACTTCCTTGGGTATAAAATCTTTGTGTTTCTGAAGCATTTCAAAGTCATGAACTACTGGACTGCTAATGAACTACTCCAAAATGATATCAGTGATCAGTGTGTGTGTGTGGGTGGGTATTTATCATTATACTTACTGGCAATTTAACATGCCCTTTGTAGACCACAAGTTCAACCGCTCCCGCTGCTTTGGCTTCTGGTAAGGGATTGAGTGCTACACGAGAGTCCACAGCAGTTCTTGCACATCCATCCTGGTATTATTACTTTTCGCTTTTAAGATAAAACTCATCAATAACCAAAAAGTAAGGCTCTGGTATGGGCATGTCCAAAAGATCTGTTGTAGGATGGACACTGCTCAAAGTACAGAAAAAGAACCGTGAGAGTCTCTTTCACAGGGTAAGGGTAATCAGGTTGCTGGCTTAAAAATGTTGAATCAGGAGATAGGAATGTAAAAAGGAGAAAATAACAATATTTCCTAATTAATTTAGCCTCAATAGAAGATGCTAGATGTTTTCAGTTAGCAATAGGGACTGTACTGCATGTGATACCATCAGATTCATAGGTGATTGTGTTAGTTCAGGATCCGGGGAAAACAGATATCTAGAAGAATATAGAAGTGCCAGAGCTTTATTGGAAGCAACGAGCCTACGAAATACAGAAGTGCAAGGGAGAGGAATAGTCAGGTGAAGTGTTTGAACTGTAATGTAGGTCTGATACTTATGAAAGAAGAGAAGGAAGGAGAATTAAGAATGAAAACCTCAAACAGGTAAATCTCAGAGAAAGCCATTTGGGCAGTCCAATAAGGAGCTCCAGAGCAAAGATCGCCCCTTAAGGAAGTCCCATGTTGGGACAAATGGCCAGGCCCTCATCCCAGAGTGAGTGGACCTAATGGTCTTGTTGAACAGTGCATTTTCTGGGCCTTCCTGTGCAACACAATCCTGTGGTGGGTATTCTGGCCTCATATAATATATCCATTCCGGGAAGCCCACTTCTCTGAGCTTTTTAATCCCTTTCTCCACTATGTGTCTCAGCAACTCAGGCATTTTACCTTGCACAGCGTGGGCCCTTCCCTAGGTTTCTAAGAACCATCCTAGCAGCATGTTCACTCCAACCCTAGGGGCCTTGCCATATCCCATCAAGTCCCCTGAGTCAGTAAACTCTCATCTATCCAGGCTGACACTTGCTCAAACACTCTCCTAATCTATTATGATGGATACTCCCCTTGTTCCTGCCAGTACGAGCTAGCTAATTCTTGCAGTTCCTTTGGGATCTCTGTCCTCTCTGAACAAGTCTGGCATAACCCCAATTGGCTTATGCTGGAATTTAACCCTAGTTATCAGCCTTATAGCCAGGAGACAAAATGGGGGCATTTCCTGAGGTGGGCACCTGAAGCCTTGTGAAGAAGAGCTCTTCAATGTATCTTTCTGCACGAGGTCAATGCTAGCTTTTAACAGGGAGAGCTGGCCCACCTTTCTAGGCTGTGGTTCAGGGTGTCCACAGAGCCGCAGTCCTCAGGGAGACGCATCCAGACACCTTCCTGCTATGTTTGCCCAAACACAGCCTTGTCCTTAGTGTAGCAGACCCTGTTTTGGAGGAGTTTCAATATTCTTTGAACCTTCCTAACCTTAACTATCAGATTTGGAGTTTGGTCCTCAGGTGTACCTGCTCTCCCTCTGAAGAAAATAAGGGCGTCTTTGTAAGCTGCTGTACAGGCCCTCTGGTTCCCACATATAGTTTTGAACTTTTTAACTGCCCTGCAGTGTCTCATTTTCCCTCTGTAGTTCATCAACAAACTTAACAATAACCAGCAAATTCCACCTTCCTTGTATGTATTGTTAGCCTTATTGTCTTTTAAATGCCTGAATTGTCCCACTGACAAGGGTATCCTTCCTTTGGGATGTTTTTCTTGTCCTGACCAGTGACATTTTCAGCCTTTGGGCCTCCACCTTGTGCTCGGAAGTAGCCTCGCCTCATATACCACTTAAGATGGAGTCCTTCTTACCACCCAGCTGGTGACAGAACCAGTCCCCAAACCCCATCTCACCACCTACTTTCCCGGACCACCCCAGTACCAATTGTGTTAGCTCGTTTCTTCCAGGAGGCAGGCACCAAGACAGAGATAGAAATGCACGAGTTGTATAGCTGGTAATGCCTGTGGAACACACAGGGGAAAGTAAGCAGGAAGAGGGAGAGCCCTCAGACTCTGATGCAGGTCTGACACTTATGAAGTAAGGCAGGGAAGGAAGAGGGGTTGGATATGAAGAGCAGGAGGCTGAGGTGCAGCTTTGAGAGTCTTGGTGAGCCTGACGGAGGGCTCCAGAGCAAAGACCGCCTATCACAGGGGGCTTGCATTGGCCAGAAAGAACCACATGCTGGTACCCCTGTTCTTCTATGTCATTGGCTAGGAGCTGACTGGGGAGGGTTGTGTTTGGCTCAAACACAGCAACAGATCCTGAAGATGCTATAGCTAGAGATTGTCGGTGGCCTTTACTCTTCATTTTAGGTTCTCCCTTAAAGGGAAACTGAGCAGTGTCCTTTTGTATTTTTATGCTGCCAAATTAGGTATGAGCTAGAGGCTGGGCATTACTTTTTTATATTTCAGACCCTTTATCTGGGATCATTTCCCTTCTGTTTGAATAACATTCATTAGAATTTACTTAGTAAAGTTATTCTGGTAGTAAAATAATGTTTAATGCTCTTTTTCTTGAGAATGTCTCAAGGTATAGACTGGCAAGTTTAAATACCTCATCTTTAAATGTATCATTTCGCCATCTTCTACCTTCTATGATATTCTAAAGAGTTCAAACATCATTCTAATTGTCTTTATTTTGTAGACTGTCCTTCATTTCTCTCTGACTACTTTAACAATCTATCTGCAACATTTATGATGTATCAGTATGTTGTTTTATTTTTACAGCTTTAGACTTCTTGGTAGTCTTGTACTTTTAATAATTATAAGAAATTATCAGTCGCTGTCTATCGCCTCCTCGGGTCCTCAAACCCTTCCGGAACTCCAAATAGACACATGTTAGACTTTTCATTCTATTCTCCATGTCTCTTGCCTTCTCTTTTATATTTATAGATCAATCCTTGTCAGATGCATGTTGGAAATTTTCTTCAAATTATATACCCACTGTAAACAGAGCAAAAATAAAATTAATCAGCTTTTTAATTCATACTCTGAATTTTACATTTCATGCACTGTATTCCTCTTTTCTACATATTCTATTTGGCAGTGTTTTAAATCTCTTGGTTCTTGTTCTTCAAAATCTTTTCGTCATAGCTCATTTTCAAGGATCTCATTTCTTTAAATATATTTGCTTTTTATACTGATTAATAATTCTCATATCTGAAATATTTGTGGGTCTCCTTCTGCCACTTCTCACTCATATGTTTTCATTATTATTTTGTGATTTGTATTTTGGTGTGTGTGTGGAGATGCTCAATTTCCTTGGAGTTTTATCTGTGGGAATTCTTAGAGTTCTGGGTTGTTGAGAAATCCCTCAGAGAGGATGCTGTTTCCTTCTCTCAGTGTCCTGGAGGCATGACTAATCCAGGGCAACTGAAAATTAAATTATGTGCTTAGGGTTTTCTTGGACCACACAGGTAACGTGAATATAGACAGTAAAATGAGGGCTAGTTTATGTTTATGTGTTCTCTGTGAAGAATTTATTTTCTTTTCCTTTCACTTAGCACCAAGTTTAAAAAGGTATGTTTCTTGATGTCATCATTTTTGGTAATGTTCTTTTTTTCCCTTATATTCTGAAGGAGTCAAAATTTTATGCCTAGGTAATCTGTAGATTCCCCGACTGGATGGGCCATAGGATTTAGTTCTTCTTCCTCATATTAGCTCACAAAGAATGAGCTCAAGAAAACCAGGTCAGCAGAAACCGACAGGTCCAGAGATGGATTTGATGCCTGCTTTACCAGCACTCTTGGTTTTAAATAATTTGGGGAATTTTTCATATTCCTTAATTTTGGACCAGTCTATTGACATTTCATAAACAATGTTTTTTATATTTCTATTCATTCTCTTAGATTCAGTTAACAAGGGTTGTTTAGGATATTTATCCACCATACTTCTGGAAATATAAATACTGATAATTCTTTATCTGTTATGATTTTCATGGAACCTCAAATTTTTTTCCAAATGTTTGTTACTGGAAGGTAAGATTGCATATTTTGGTAATTATATACTTTAAATAAAACCAATTTTCAATAAAAATCTAACCTATCCAAAAATATTCCTGTAAGAAAAGCTCCCTTTCAGAAGAAGGGAAAGGTTAACATAGTCCAAGGAAAACCTGTTTGTCACCAAAGGGTTTTTTTTTTAAAGCCAACTTGCTGCTTGCCTTTGTTATCTAATACAATCTTGGTGTTAATAAAATTTTTATCCCTCTCTGGTTTGTCCATACTCTGTTCTCCTTCCAAAGCTTCCATGTTTCTTTCTGTTGACCTTCTCTCTCTCCTCCTTTCCATCCCCCAGGATCAAAATTCCAGGCTCTGTTTTTAACGCTCTTGTGTTAGGGGAGCATTCAACCCATTGGAAAGTAGAAACATGCATTTCTAACATTCCCATTTACATTATTTTTCCTATGAAAGGTGCTGAAGGACTAAACATTTTCCACTGAGCCTGGCAAGACCTTAGCCCCAACTGTTCCTCTCCACCTCTCTTACTAAACCCAGTGGTCCCACCGCTGGCTGCTAAACATGGCCCCAATCTTGTTGTCCCTGCATCTTGTCCTGTGATTAACGCAACCTCAGTTTTCCATATCTTTCAAGTATTTGAACAATGAAATTTGATCTTCTTTAATATAGCCTATAAAATCTTTAAAATCTTTAAGTGTCTTGTTCCCCCTGGAACATTCAACCTGAGCACTTGTCGCATTGCAACTTTTAAAATAAATGCTGGGGTTAATTCTTTTTTTTTTTCTCCTTTCAGACTTCCTTTGTTCAATAAATGCTTATTAGTTACCAGACAATAAGTACCCTAGGTCCTAGGGTGATAAGGTGAATAAATATGACTCCTGTTCTTAAGGAAGCTCTTAAAAAAATTATAGAGAGAAGTGAATAGCTCCCACGTGATCTGAGACATTCTTTACCTTACCTGGTAACGGAAGAAATATAATCCAAGTCTGGGTAAACTTGGCCTCCACAGATGAAAAGGAGAAAAGAATATGAGGGTGCATCTGACTCATCTGGGGGTGGTAAGCTCATGTTTCTAGGAGTGGGAGTTCCTTTTACAACATGCAGAGACAAAATGCATTCCCGGAGAGGAAGACATCTGATCTTCACATAAAATAGGCTGCTCTTAAGGAATCTTACCCTTCCACTCCCTTCTGAAGTGTGGAAGGAGATTCTGGAAAATTTACATCTCCCATAAAAATAAAGAAAAATGGGTATGTGACATTTACTGTGTTTAAGGAAATGTAAATATTTTCAACAGACCACTGGGATGGCAATCAAATCACCATATCTGAGGTTCTTAAAAGCACGTGAGAGTCTCTTCACCTTCAGATTCATTTGACTTGTTAGAATTGGAAAGCTAAACCAATTAACCTCAGGGTAATGATTGTGTACTTGCAATTGTCTCCAGCTCTAAAACTTTGAACTGTTTAATAACTTAAAGAAACTCTCATGGTATACTCCATTGTTACAGAGGTCTAAAATTAATTAAATTTAGTGTTCTTCACCCAATAAATTACATGCTTTTAGAATGTTATGATTTAGATTTGCTTATGCACAGCTCTCATCCAAGAATTTAATGTAGGAGAAATCAGACTCTGTAACTGTACATTTCACTAGCTATGTGCCTGTGTTGCTGTTTGATGGTAAAGGAAAACCTGATTTGTGATGACTAGAGTGGAGGCCTGAGTTTTCCCTTGTGGTGGCTATAACTCCCTTACATGATAGTGCTTGACTTTGCTGGCAACTGTCACCACTTCCGCTCTGCTGGCCTCACTATAATTCCACTTCACTCTGCTGTGGAACAATGGCAGAACTGGGAATAAAGACAGGGCAAGACTGTCTTAATAAAGAATGTGATAATGGCAGGATGTTATTGCATTATTGTAGTAGTGCGCCTTTTTTTTTTCTTATATGGTGAAAGGTGAGGGTATCATTCAGAAGAGAGTGTTTGCATGTGTCACCACTCTGTTCCTATGAGATAGATATCCGGTGTCATCTCCATCCTGTTATGGAGGAAATGGCTGTGTTGCTGAGGCTTGGCCCTCAGACGCACTGTAAAATCATAATAGTATGGGAGGAAATTACAGTTGAGTAGACATTTGAGTGTCTACTACGTGCTAAGGGCTTTGCTAAGGGAATCACATTCCCATATCGAACAAGATTGCCAGCTCCAAGGGGGAAAATCACAAACACTCCTAAGGGTATTGAGAGGATACAAGGGTCTGGCAGATATTGAGTCTCCCTGGAACTAGAAGATTCAGAAGAAGTTTTGTAATACACACTTGGAAGATCAGGAAACTGGTAGCAGACTTTTATCTCAAAAATGTCTAAGGAAATAATCCATAACCAATCTGTAAATCAAATTGGGGTGAGTTTATTATGAGCCAGCCCTGAGGACCATATAGCCTCGGAGAGTCCATTCACAAAGGAAGGGAGCACTCCAAAGAAGTGGGGGTGCACAGAGTGGTTATATACCATCAAAGAGTATGCATCACATGTGACTGGAATGTCTCTTTTACAACAGTCATGAGATCGCTTTGCTGGCACAGCAATTTGATGAACACAGCAGCCTGGTGGTCACAAGGTGAGTGGTCACAAGGTGAGCACATCAGGTCAGCAATTATTCCTTAGTTTAGGGAGAGATGCTTATCCTTAAAGAAATGCCAATGTGGGGAAAGTTACATCCTTATCTTTAAGGGCATTGCTCTTGTCTTTGGGACAAAGTAAATATTTAAAGCAGAGGTACAATACATGCTCAACAAGGCACGTCAGGCCCCTTTGGAAAAACAAGTTCAGATCAAATTAGTTTAAACCCAAATGGCTTCTTCATATACTCCAACATATCCTATTGCTTGTCATTTATTTATCAAAGAGAAGCAATCCAATATTTAAGTGTTTACAATGAGTCAAGCACCTTACAATGTTGTTGTTTAATCTTCTGCACCACCCTATGAGTAGTTGTTTTCCAGGCCTCACAGAGGAGGAAACTGCAGGATAAAGGTCAGAGAGCTAAAGTGACAATGAAGGACTTCTGCTTCCAGGAAGACTGAGTACAAGTACTTGTCTCTTTTCCTCCCACTAAGTACAACAAAAAACCTGGACATCATATATAGATGATGAAAGGTAGGGAGAAGCAGGCCAATAGGCTAGGAACCCTGGGACCTCAGAAACAACAGTGTGAAGAGATCTCTGGGTTTTCTTTTAGTCTCATATATCCCATACTTGGAGCTGAGGAGGCTGACAACCCAAAAATGCCAAAAGGCACAGACAAATAAAGGCCCAAACCAAGGCTTTCTCTCTCTACTAGAAAAGACCAGGAAAGGGGAAACCTAGAAAAACAGAAAACTTTTAGATAATAACCTCTCTATTCATCACAAACATCACAGAAAAATGGTGGTGGAGAACCTAGACTTCCACCTTCTGGAGGCTATAAGAAAGTGCTACACCCTCTCACTGGGATGGTGTCAGAGAAGGTTGAATAGAATACTGAGACTTTCATTCCTCCTAAGCAGTATGGAGTATGTCGGCCTCCCCAGGGTGTCAACAGAGACTATTTGGGGAGCCCAAACTTCCCCCTACTCTGTAGTATTGACATCGCAGTCCTGTCTGCCCCTGCAAGAGCTGCATCAGAAAAAGCCAACTAAAATACAATGTAAAAATGAGATCCAGATTCTCATAAATTAAAAATTTTGCTCTGCAAAAGTCTCTCTTAGGAGGATGAAAATACAAGCTACAGATGGAGAGAGAAAATATTTGCAAACTACATGTCAGACAAAGAACTAGTATCTAAAATATATAAAGTACTCTAAAATCTCAAGAGTAAAAAGGCAATCCAATTAGGAAATGTGCAAAAACGTGAACAGACATTTCACCCAAGAGTATACACAGATAGTAAATAAGCACATGAAAAGATGTTTGACATTATTAGACATCAGGGAAATACAAATTAAAACCACAATGAGATCTCATTACACACCTATAAAATGGTTAAATAGTGACAGCACAAAATGCTGGTAAAAAATAGTGACAACAGCAAATGCTGGTGAGCATTTAGAGAAACTTGACCACTCATATTACTAGTGAATCATTTGTATTACTGAAATAATACTGAACCTCCTAATCTCAAGTTTGTGTGAGCAATGCGCAGTAAGCCAAACACTGAGACATCCGTGCTTGGAGATGGAGAAAGGTTTATTTGAATTGGCCAAAATGAGAAGATGGGAGGATAGGTTCTCTCAAATACAGCTTTACAAGAGCAGAAAGCAGAGGGTTTTATAGAGCTAAGGGGCTTGGCAGGAGGAGCTTCAGAGAAACAATGGGGTCACTCCCAAAAAGCCCCTGGGCAATCTGACTTCTGGGTGTCAGCAGCAGCTGGTGGCCCAGCCATCCAGTGATCACAACCTCTATGAAGTCATTCTCTTTCTTCTGCAAAACAACCTCACAAGTCATTGGGACCCCTGAGTCACCCCTCAACTTTAACGAGAGAAAAGCAAATTGACAAGATTCATCTATGTCTGTGTTGGGAAAAACATCAAAAGGCAATCACATTCTTATTGAATATCTACAGTAACCTCCAGGTACCTGACTTTAGGAATATAAATGGTACTGCCATTCTGGAAATGGCAGTTCTTAAAAAATTAAATTTCACAGCAATTGCACTCCTGGGTATTTATCCCAGAGAAATGAAAACTTATGTTCACTCAGAAACCCATATATAGATTTTTAAGGCAGCTGTCTTCATAATAGCCCCGAACTGAAGACAGCCCTGATGTTCTTCAATAAGTGAATGGTTACACAAATTGTATATTGTAATGTGGAATGCTACTCAGCAATAAAAAGGAATGAACTAGTGATACACGCAACGACCTGGATGAATCTCCAGAGAATTATGCCGAGTTAAAAAAGCCATTTCCAACAGATTATATACTGTCTGATACTGTTTATTAGGCATTCTTGAAATGACAAAATTATAGAGATGGAGAACAGATTAGGGAATGCCAGAGGTTAAGTGGAGTGAGAGGAGGGAGGTGAATGTGGCCGTAAACGGTCAATATGAGGGATCCTTGTGGTGATGGAAATGTTCTGTTTCCTGACTGTATCAGTAACAACATCCTAGTTGTTATGGACTGAATTGTATCCTCTCAAAATTCATATGTTGAAATCCTAACCCCCAATACCTTAGAATGTGACTACATTTGGAGATAGGGTCTTTAAAGAGGTAATTAAGTTAAAATAAGGTCATTAGAGTGAGTCCTAATCCAATATGACTGGTTTCCTTATAAGAAGAGGAAATGTGGACACAGGCGTTATAGAAGGAAGACACTGTGAAGACACAGAGAGAAGACAGTCATCTAGAAGCCAGGAGAAACCAACCCTGCCAACACCTGGAGGTGCTCAGCTCGCCTGAACTTCAGTTTCTGAGGCCAACAGCCCTCAAAAGAAACCAACCCTGATATCGAACTTCCAGCCTCCAGAATTATAAGGAGATAAATTTCTGTTGTTCAAGCCACCCAGCCTGTAGATCTTTGTTACCAGCCCTAGCAAACTAATGCACTATTTAGGATATTGTACTATAGTTTTGGAACGGAAACTCGGTAAAGGGTACATGGGATCTCTTTGTATTATTTTTTACAACTGCATGTGAATCTACAATTATCTCAAAATAAACAGTTATTAAAAAAGCAATTCTGGGGTTCAAATGCAGATCTCTCTGTCGCTAAAGCTTATACTCAATACTGACCCAAACTTTTAACTCAGTCCTGTGTTAGAGGACCTTCAGTTCTGAGGTTGAGTCAACAATCCAAACTATGAATTCAGAGTTAGATGATTTGCATGGGTCCTGACCTGGACTCTTAGTGATAGGTCAACACTTAGTGTTTAGCCGTGGGGTTTTCTGATTTTCTTTATTGTGGATCAATACTTCCTGACTGCTGTCTTCCACATAGAAATGATCCTGTTCCCCATCCAGAGCTGAGAGTAGGGAGTGACCTCAGAGCTGTTGCTTTCATATGTAAGTAAAAATGCTTCACCAAATCTTAAAGGTAATTGACACCAAGCAGTGTTCCGGGACTTCCCAAAAGTCATACTGCACAATTTTGAGTTCAATTATTTCACAATGATTAGGAACGTATTACTTTTAAATAGATATTTTTGGTAGCACACAGTCCCTAAATGCAAGCCAGCTACATTGGATCCTCAATTGAAAAATAGTAATGTAAACTAAAGAAATAGTAATCTGTTTCCATGCTTAAAAAATAAAAATCCAAAAGACAAAAGCTCTCTGATGAACTCAGGATGCTTCTGTCTGTTTCTTGTGTGGTAAGGGATTTTTATGAGGAATTTTCAGAGGTAATTCTGACTTTGTGAGTGTTTTGCTTTATATGCTGACTTTAGAAATTAACCTCCTCAAAAAATCCAATCCCACTTTGCTATTTTGACACTTCTTTTGCCTGAAAGTATTCATTAACATTTCACATAATTGCCCCGTTTCCAGAGCAAGTATATAATTTCCTACAGAGTGAAGACTTCATAATGCATATCCAATAAAGTCCATCCTGTCTGCCACTAGTTGATGCCTTAGTCTTACCGTGGGCTTGAAAGAAATTCTTCTGCTGTGGATCCTGTTGAATCTTGTTGACCATCTGCACCATTAAAAGGTGACCACCATTGTGGCCATATGTGATGTCTGCTATTCTTCAGTCATTGTTGTTTTCTTATGAACTCTTGGCTCTTCTCTGAATATATTTTCCACTAGTTATTATTGCCAAGTCAACATACAGGATTTAAGTAAAACTTATTAGAGTACTTTCATAGCTTTGTTTTTACCAAGATAGTCATGTAAATAGGAACATAATGTTGATAATGATATTGGAGAATAAGGAAAGCCAGATAATGTACTGATGAGAACTTACATTCTAGGGAAATATAAAGTGTAGGGGAGGAAGAAATTTTCCTCTACCCTTCTAGGTTCTTCTGGCTGGTCTAAGAATTAAATTGATATGAAATAGAATAACAGGAGAAAAATCAAACAAGTTTAATAACATGTACATATGGGAGAGACCCAGAAAAACTAAGTAACTCACCAAAATGACCAGAGCCACCATCCTGAATACCATCTTCAGCTAAAGACAAAGGAAGATGTTGGGAGTAGTGGTTTGGGAGTTCAAAGGGGAGGAAGGCAATTCACACGGAGATGGAAAAGCAAGTGTTTGGTAAACAACTGTTTGCCATGCCTTGCAGAGACGATGGGACATGGAGAGAACTTTGACCAAGTGGGCCTTGCTAGGTGCTCCCTGTCTACCACATCTAGTTCATATTATACTATAGTTGTCTATGGTATTAGCTTCTTCCTGAAACAGGCCTTCTAGCTGAAATTCTTTTAGGCAGTTAAGGGGATGTTCAAAGTTTCTTCCCAAGTCTTTTGTTCTTAAAAATAATCAAGTCGGGTCCATCTCAGTGGCATAGTAGTTAAGTTCATGTGCTCTGCTTCGGTGGCCCAGGGTTTGTGGGTTTGGATCCCAGGCACGGACCTACACACCACTCGTCAAACCATGCTGAGGCAGCATCCCACATACAAAAAGGAGGAAGGTTAGCAACAGACATTAGCTCAGGGCCAATCTTCTTTACCAAAAAAAAATATCAAGTCAAAGAGACATATTTTGGAATAGCACATTCTGCTCCCCTACAAAGTCAAAGGATAGGCTTATTGAAAGAAAGGTATTTTACTTTCTAATGAGTAAATTGCCCAGAGCTTTAAGAAGAATTTTTTAAAATCAAGTATATGTATTTTTTTTTCCCTGAGGAATTAAGTGCCATCATGAAAACAGATTTCACTTTATTTTTTGATTGAAATGAGGTATTATTATTTTTTATTTTCAAACTACAATTTAAATGCTCTTTAATAATTTTATTAACTTATTAATCAAATGCGTAATTCTAGTGTTCAACCCACAGAATAGTATCTGATAACTTTTTAAAGGTGTCTCTATTTTATGCTTTGAAAGAAATGGATTCTTCAGCCACTCCAGATAGATTGTATATATGTTCTTTAGGAAAGCCATGGACAAAACTCAATCAGTTGTTCCACAGTCATGGACGCTTCAGACAACATAACTAAGATCCGGAAGTGGGTCTTAGTTTCCTTTCTTCATACTTATGACTTAACGCACTGCATCTCAATCTTTGGTGACAAGCAATCCCAGTAGTGTTTACGTTCAGGCTGACTGATTTCTGGTATCTGTCAAATAGTATAAAATGATCTTTGTTGGCTTTTAAATCAGAAGCAATGTGGCCAACTGATCTGATAGTTTGCACAAGCTGAATAGAATTATTCCTTTTGTACTGCTCTATGCTTAGATTTGTCCTTTCCAAATCGAGAAGGGTTTGACCGTCAGCAGCTGTTCTTCTTGATCCTGTGCTGGTGTGTGATGCTGATAGCAATATGGTGCTGCATCCAAGAGATTTCATTTATTTTTTGTAGCAGAAACAAACAAATATAAGTGACCATGTTCTGTCTTTATAGAATTTGTGAAAGGCAACCTCCCATTAATATATATATGAATATGTAATTACAGCTGGTAAATATTGATATTATAGCTATTATAAACCTCAAAGCTATGAAGACATCATTCTATTTTCACCATTCAGTAAGAATGTTTAAAGCAAGCCATCAATATATTTGAAATAAGAATAAAACTTTTACTCTTTATTAGAAAATGTAGGGTGAAAAGAAGCCAGCCAGGAAGGTTTATAGACATAGAAACTTTATAGACTGACCCTAGAAATGTCATTGAATAAAGATAGCTGCTTTCAGCTCTCCTAAGTTGTCTGTAGAAGGGCAACTTATGTATTTTTCTTCATATTTACGTATGCATCTTTTTTTTTTTAAGATTGGCACCTGAGCTAATAACTGTTGCCAATCTTCTTTTTGTTTTTCTTTGTTTTCTCCCCAAAGCCCCCCAGTACATAGTTGTATATTCTAGCTGTGAATGCCTCTGCTTGTGCTCTGTGGGATGCTGCCTCAGCATGGCGTGATGAGCGGCGCCATGTCCACGACCAGGATTCGAACTGGAGAAATCCCGGGCCACCGAAGTGGTGTGGGTGAACTTAACCACTTGGCCACGGGGCTGGCCCCTGCATCATTCTTCTTAACAATTGCTACCTTAAAGATAAACACAATTTCCCGTTATTAAGCACCTAATGTGTGCAAGGTTCTACAAAGCCTAAAGAGGTTATACTGGGTATCAAATACTAAATTTTATAGCCATTGCTTGTCTGTGATTGTAAACGGAAAAAAAGATGAGTGTTGAGTCTTAGGCCTGGTGATTAACAGGGTAATAAGAAGAATGAACCAGAAAATCGAAAGAATGTGCTTGCAGCCTGTTATCACTTAGGTTCCTCCAAGAAGCAGAGCCTGAGTTAAATCTTTCGTGCAAGTGGTTGATTTCATGCACGTGGGGAAGTGATCCCAGGGAATAGGGGAGGGTCCCTGAGAAAAGTGAAATAAGGAAGGAGAGAGCGCTAATCCAAGGGTGCGTTGTTGAGTCTGCTATCCCTATGGGCAACTGGGGCTTAGCCCTGGTGGGGATGCTTTAAGAACCACGTAAAAGACCCTTCAGAACTGTTGACCACAGATTCAGAAGAGAAGAGCAATTCAACCCCTAGAGGCTAAAATTGACACTGGAGGGAGTTAATTTTCTCTCCTTCAGGATTCTCACTAGGAAGCAGAGAATCTCTGGGGCAAACAAGACAGACACACACAGAGTATAGCTGAGATGAGGTTTCATGATGAACACCAGTGCAAAGCTAACAGTTGTCTCAGCACTGGCCAAAGCCAAAAGGTGGGCTGTGTGAGACATGAGCGGGGAGTGGCAGATGTCTAACGTCATGCCCATGTTTGACACTTAATCATTAGGTGCATCACTTGTTCACTCTTCAAAGAGGCAGGCTCATCCTAAAAGAGGCAGAAGGTAACCTACCCTGCCTGTTTCCCAGAGTGATCTTAAGGGTTTGTAAGAGTACTCGAAAGTACTTTAAAGGGTAATTCACCACAAAACTGGAGGCTGTTCTAGACCCACGACATACAGACATACAGGGAAAACTGAGAACCAAGAGGAGGTCACAGAAAGCGTCAAGAAGGCCACGAGAAGCCCCTGCATAGAACGTGACAGCTCTGTAGCAACAATGGACCAGGAAAGGAAGACATGCACAAATGATGACAAATATCACATTTAGCATCTTGGAAAATAGATGCGTGAATTTAACAGATTAAATCATCTACTAGCTGGGATATTAGGAGATTGTTTCTCATTAGAAATAAACATTGAACTGATTTAAGAAACACCCATTATGTGAAGACCATAATGCCTAGTCTGCCTCTCAGACCAACGTAAGGTCTTCTGCATTTTAGTCATGTCTGTGTACCCCTCAGTTTTAGAGCTCAAATTCACTTTCTTCTGCAGTGTTTTGACAATTGAAAGACGTCAATTGGATTATTAATTTCAGTCCTATTTGATCTCTGAGGATTCAGCCAGTAGATACTCTCCCGTCCTCAAGTTACATGACAGTTATAGTTTTATTTCTTCAGAACTTTTGCAAATTGAATGTGTTAAATGCCAGTATTACTTTAAATTCTCCTCTGAGCCTTAGTGTAGGTGCATATGCCGCTAGATATACTCAAGGTTAACAATATTCCATATGCCACCTCTCCTCAGAGCAACTTGAAGACATTACAGAGGAACTTGGCAGAGGAGAGCCCAAACTGATATTTGAAGTGGTAACAGACCTCTGAGGCTAACAACTGCACCTCTGCCAAAAGTGGCCCTGTGGGCTTCCCTAATGGGATCCTAATGGCTCGTCCCACTTTGTTTCAGGTACCCTTCCTGGAGAGGTAGTGACAAACACATTGCAAGGGAAAGGCACATAACCTAAAACTGTTGATCTGGTCTCCATTCAGGGTATGAATGTTGTAGTAACTTTCTCTGTGACATAAACCTCAGAGCATCCCTTATCTCTCACACACTGATATTCTTAAAAACCTTAATTCTATTTTTACTTCAGCGTGAACAATCTCTGCATAATAAATATCTTTGTGTGTATATGGTATTTCATCCTAAAACTTCAAACATGTTCAAAAAATTTCTAGTTCTTCTATTTTGAGATTCTGTGAAAGTCTGTTCTCCCCATATGGATGCTTTAGGATCTTAGCTATTTCGTTAAACTAACATTTGATAGTGCCTGTGATGTACCTGGGGGTTCAGAGGAGAAAGCTGGGATTGGCTGCATCTTTAAAGGAAGTCCCAGTTTCATCTTATTTCATAATAGATCTTATTAAATAATGATAAAAGTTGGCATGGGCGACTTTGGGGATCCTGGGAGCAGGGCAGGGACCTCCAACTCAGCTTCCATTGGATAGTAAAAGGTTCACCACAGATAGCTCCTGAGTACAGGAAGGAGGGCAAGAAAGAGATGGGAAAGAAGAGGGGAAGAAGTCCCCAAATGTACCCTGCCTCTCCTCTAAGTGCCTCCATGTGGCAGGAGAGTAAAGCAGATGTGGAGAGTAATGCATGAAGACTAGAAACCTGGGCAGGGCCACACGATCAAGGGCTTTGTGTGCCCTGCTAGGGCTGGGATGGTATACCTTGACCCAGGCAGAAGAGCCCTATTGAGGAGTCCATTGTCCTCATGAAGGGTCCTTTTGTTTACTTTGTAACTTTTGTTTCCGTGCATTCAGCAAACAAACATTGACCACTTACTAAGCGCAAGTATGAAGTAGGCATGATGCTAATCCTTGGGGCATCAGGGGTAAATCAGGATGGTCCCTCATAGCTACCGTACATGTGTGCATGTGTGTGACACAGAGAGAAAGAGAGAGGGAACCCAATAATTATAATGACAATATATGATATGATCTCATAAAGGCACTGCTAAGCTCTCCCCCGTGGAGTTCAGGGAAGTCTTTACAAAGAAGTCTTTTCTCTGAAGCTGTGTTTGCTAAACTTGGGTATTCAAACAACCAGAACTTCAGTGAGAACTGTAGGTGAGGACAAACCTTGACTTTGTGTAGGGTTATGACTCTTTCATAGAACTGCGAGCACCCACTGCAAGCAGCAGCACAATTTTCTTTACCGCTCTGCAGCAAAGCAGACAGGTTTGCTCTGGACATGGAAGTCGGAGAGCAGTCCCACTCCAGGAAATTGCCTGAATCACGCTGATGATGAAGGCTGGCACGCAGAGCATGGAAACCAAAGTGCACCTCTTCCACAGGTCAATGCTTATCTGCTCCACTGTATTATCTGTAACCAGGCGTTCTGATTTCTGGACTCTTAAAATCTGTATAACCCTAATCTGGGCGGGGTTTACATTGAAAGAAGGAGTCCTGTGTAACATCATTGGTTTCCTTGATCTGTCATAGGTTAACTAATCAGTCATGTGTTAGACTTCACTCTCTGACTCATACCGCGTTCTTCATCCCCCTCCCTCACACCTGACTTCAACCTTTATTCTTAAGGACTACTTAGCATTCAGCTGAACGGTCTCAATTTCTAAGCAAGGTAAGAATTTCTTTCTATGTTGTTTATACCTAGAACTTAAAATTGAGCGCAAATGAATCAAAAGTGTGTGGTTTTAATTAATACTTTATTTTTGTCAGGAGAAAAATTGCAACAGGTTATTTAAATTGATTTAGCGCAAATACTTATAGTGTGTATGTGCAAAACAAAAGCTTAATAAAAGGTTGTCTTGAAGGATCCTGCTGAAGTATTTCAAATAAAAGAACTTACCAAACATGATAAAATACAAAAGGTGAAAGTCCTAATGTTCTGATAAGGTACTGAAGGATGGATGAGGAATGCCTGTTTTGAAAAGTATTTTGGGAAATTTATGTCTGAGGGTGTATTCTTATAACTACTTGTAATTACTTACTTATAATTGTTCATCTAATGACACTATAGAGGCTTGTTAGCCACCCCAAAGATACATCTTCCACACCCCACCCCCCCCAACTATGGGGAAAAAAGGACTGTGATAGTGGTTTTCTAACAGAATCAAGTGATCTTTGAATTCTAAAATAAGAAACTGAAGTCTGCTAGCTATTTACCCTGTCTCAAGGGAGAGTCATTAAATTAATTTCATTTTAATCTTCACCAAGGTAAGATTTAATTCTTGTTAAGTTCCTATTATTTGGGACTTTGGACAATAGAAAAAAATAATTTAGGTTTTCTATTACTGGTACTTGACAAAACAAACTTGAGTTTCCTCATGTCCCAGAAACTTGGAGGAAATCATTTCTGTCCAGAACAGTAAACTGGTCTCATCTCCCACATTTATGAACATATTTTAATTAAAAGGTGTAATAAGGTGTAGTTGTCAAAATCATAGTCTCCAGGGTCAAATAATCCTTGGTGTGAAAACCAGTTCCACCACTGCACAGTTGAATATTTTTCTCTGAGTCTCAGCTTGCTAATTTGTAAAATGGGGATAGACAGGACCTCCTAGGTTTGTTGTGAAGATTCAATGAAATGTATTGAAGTGCTTAGTGAGGTGCCTGGTATCTAGAAAGTGTTCAATAAGTAATGATCGTTATTGTTTCAGAATATAAATATAAAAGACAAATAGTTTCCTAATCACATCACAATATATTATGATATTTTATTATAATACTGAGTATCCTAAAAGTTTGGAGGTTCTTTTTTGTTCTTCTTCTTTTCCCCAAAGCCCCCCAGTACGTAGTTGTATATTTTAGTAGTAGGTCCTTCTGGTTGTGCTATGTGGGACGCCACCTCAGCATGGCCTGATGAGCAGTGCCATGTCCATGCCCAGGATCCAAAGTGGTGAAATCCTGGGCCACTGAGGTGGAGCACATGAATTTAACCACTCAGCCACAGGGCCGGCCCCTTTTATTTATTTAATGTATTTTTAATTTTTTTGGTGGTTCTTAAAGTAAATTAGTCTGTGGATGGAAGCTCTGGCCAGTTTCAGCGTGCGGCCCAATAGCGCGCCTGTGCTGGAGAAGGGATCAATTCCTGGCTTAAGTTTTCCTGCAGACGCTTAAAGGAGACCACAGCTGTACGAACATTTTGATCAATAATTGGGGATCCTGGCCAGTTCCTCCTTGCTGTGGTCAGTAACCAGGTCTACGTTGCATAGCGAGGCATTGTTAAAAAGGTGGTTTTCCTCCTATGGCTGTCAATCAATTGGAAACTCCCAGAGACTTGTCTAGAAGTGGAAACTTTGTTCCTAACTGTTGCATAACAGCACCCTCCTCTTTGAGGCATTGAATGAGTCTCTATGACTGGCCCAACTCCAGACTTGCCAACATTTCCCCCACCCGGTGGGAATGAATGTCTCTTCTCTAAGAGACTCCCCAGCAGCCGCCCAGGGGCCCCCAAAGGGCCCAGATACTTCCTGACTTCTTTGAAGCTCAAGAAGACCAAATTGCCTACTCGGGAAATACCTCAGCTTCTCCCAGGTGAGACTGGCTGTTGGGTGTACACTCTCTCGGGCTCTGACCTCACTCTCCTAGAGAAGGAAGCTAGGGCCCAGGTTCATTCCACTTAATCAGAGCTAGAAACAGATGTCATCCTAGAAGTCCTGCTATTCTGGTTTTCTTTAACTTTGCTCTCCTTTCCAATATAATAGTATCTTTCTAACATATGCACACCTTTCATTGCATTCAGTTGTGGTATTTATGTGTTAAAAATCCCTCTGATTTAGCCCAAACTAAAGTTCCCAATACACATTTAGGGCCTCTTTTACCCCACGGTCTTTGAAAATATGTGTTTTTCTTTCTTTTGAGATAGACCTTCTCCTTGGAGGCGTCCTCTTCTCCGGATGCTGTTTCTCTCAGTGCTCTCTGCTGATGCCCTCCATTGCATCCGACTCTGCGGAGGCAGAAGATGCAGCTGGCAGGCACAACCTCTTATCAGGGCTTCGGTTTCAGAATTTTTCTCTGTAGAAACTGTTAAATGTCTCTTCAGAGGCTTACCTTTAAATTCTGAGTAATGGGAGCTGCTTTTCCCTTGCTCTTGATCTTGGAATCCTGTAGTATTTAATTGTACATCACTCCTTATCAGCCGTTTAGAGTTCAAACTACCAATCCCCGACCAAGGAGATATTAAGATACAAGCTGGAGATATGCAAATATGCTCCTACAGCTTTATTACCTTCACTCTTTCAGCTTCAGATGGCATGTCCTCTCCATGGCCACCCCGGTTCTTTCCTGCACACCATCTTTGACAACTGGGATCCTTTTAATTCGATTAGAGGCATTGCAGAGAACACCTCTGAAGAGAAAAACCTTGCCTTCTTCTTCTGCCCATCCTCTGTGTGCCTTAGCTGTAATCACAAGAATGTCCTGTCAATTATACAAAATCAGTGTTGCCAGGACTGACTTTGGTAATATTTCTACGTGTAGGATGTTAAGATTTAACATCATTGCAAATTAGGGAAGTGAGTATTTCTTCTCTTGGAAAATACCACCGTCTTATACAAAGTTCAGTACTTCATTGAACATTCTATTCCCAGTTGTATCTTTAAATTTTTACTCCTTGTCTTGGGCGTCCCTTAGGCATATTTTTTTTCTTTCAAATCTATTGCGGTTAAACTGGGTCCTCCCCTCCATGCTGTCCCAGCCCAGCCAATCCCCGCCTCAGTCTGCATTTAAAGTATTTTTAAGAACATTTTCCATATTTAAATAGACTTCCTTAATTGATGTCTTCTTTGAACCATTTCATCTAATCGTCTGATCTCTAAAGAATTTATTATACCTTTTTAAAAGCTCTGCTATATATTTTCTAAAACCTAAAGCATTTAAGGATCATTTACCTGCAATTATGTAAACAATTTTTATCATAACTTTTGATAAAATTGCAAAAATCCCCTCAAGCTACGTTTCTAAGTAACGCAGGCAACAAGCTAAAATATTTAGCAAAGCTGTCTCATTTGTTTAAGGAATTATAAATGCAAATTAATACAAGACAAAGATGCCCCTTTTAAGTAGCAAAAAATTTAAAATATCTCCTGCTGGTAATCTTGAAGTATGACATGTACTTCCAAACGTTGCTAGTGGCAGTATATATTACAAAACCCTTTTTGAAAGCAGTATCTTAGTAAATATAGAGCATGCGTAATCCTAGAGTCAATTTCAATTTCAAATTCATAAAACGCTAAGACAATAGCAAGCATCCTATTTCCAGACCTAGTACATTACTGGAAAGAGCATCTGGTGGGTACACTGGAATAGAGTTCTAAGGGCTAAGATGCTATTGGTTATTAGCTTTTGTCCTCTGAGATACGTTATTTACCTGTGGAATCTGTAGACAATAAAAATATGAAATATGAATATTTTTATTCCTAAGACTTTTATCCATTTTGATTATAAGGCAAAAAGCCTTCGGGAACTTCTAAAACTCCATCTGTTAATTATTGGTAAGGAGCCTCATTTCTGAGTTCCAAGGCTTTTATAAAAGTTAAAACTTACTGTGTGTGTATTATGTGCCAAAAATTGTTCTACGCACTTTTAGACACATTAATTTGTTTAATCCTCCAAACATCCAAGAGGTTTTATTCCCATTTCTGTCCAATGCCACAAACATAAGTGTAAGAGCCACGATCTCTACTCCAACAGTCTTATTCCTTATTGGTCTTTCTCAATAAGATGAACTACGATATGCTTCTATCGCTTCTGCCCAGATGTTACCAGCTATAGACAGCTGTGGTCTATACTAGACGCTCTCAGTTGCCATAATTACTTCTGGAGAGTTAAATGGCAGGATTAGCTTCATCTCCACAATATAGAATTAATATTTATCCATGAGTGAGAGTATATTCGACCCTCAAGGCAGGAGCACTAGCCAGTTTAATACCCAGCATTAAACAACCAGTAAGATCATGTGAGTGTAAAGTGACTGGGTGTCAATCCACTCCATGACTAACTCATTCTTCCAGGGTTGTCTGTGTGACTCAAGAAAACTAGCAGCTCAGTTTATCATTAACAGTGTACTTGTGTTTAAAGATAGCCTATGGAACAACCGTGAGGAATTTGATAAGGACTCCGTAATTAAACTGCAAAGCAGGTTCTTTCTACATCTCGTGTTGTTTAATCTGGGCCCAGGAATTGGAGACCCTCACTCTACTCGGGCCTTCAGTTCATCCTTAGACATTCTTTGTTCTGTCACTTTTAGCCTAAAGAACCATCTTTTAGTAGGAAGATGCAAAGAAAATAAGAATTCTGTCTATTAACTGTTAATCGCACGCTCAGCAGTGGAGCTCATCCTTCTCCAGCACAAGCTCCACAGGTGGTTTGACAGAGCCCTCTCTCATTCTTAACCCTTCTCATCAGCCTTACCTCAAACTGGAATTTGTCTTTTCTGATATTTTAATTCTAGCCTGTGACTATCGTAGTTTTGAATTCATCCTCAATAACACCTTTCTAACTTTGGTTATTCTCTTTCCAAAACCTGAGTTTAGAGAAACTTTTTCAATCACAAGGGTGTTTTTGGCTTTTCTACATCTTTTGAGGGGAGGGAGGATTATTTGTGATACTGTTATTTGTATTGATTTTGAGAGACTCCATCCATTGTGCCATTTTCCATTTTAGAGAGTTTCACCGTGGAATCATGGCTAACTCCTTGGAAATGTTAAGAAGTTAGTCTTTTCTAAAGTCTATGGCAATGTCTGTCTGTGGTCAGGGTTTTTTTTGTCAAATAACGTGATTACCATTTTTTAAGATTGGCACCTGAGGTAACATCTTTTGCCAATCATTTTCTCCTCCTCCTCCCCCACCACCTCTTCCTCCTCCCCCGCCCCCCCCCAAAGCCACCCAGTACATAGTCGTATATTCTACTTGTGAGTGTCTCTGGCTGTGCTATGTGGGATGCTGCCTCAGCATGACCTGATGAGCGGTGCCATGTCAACACCCAGGATCCGAATCCATGTAACCCTGGGCCGCTGAAGTGGAGTGCGCAAACTTAACCACTTGGCCACGGGGCCGGGTCCACCTGATTACCTTTTCATAAGTCTCTCCATAAACAGGCCATTTTGTTCTTGCTCTTTTCAGGAGAGTGGCCTTATACTGTGCTTAATTTAAAGACAGGTGGCATGTGTACTGTGTGTGGTAGTAGTTTGAACATCAGTTTTACACTTCGTCAAACAAGTATCCTAATATCTGGCTTGAAGAGCTTTTGATGAGTGGGGGCTTTTGCTTTTTGCATCCACATCCTAGACACCATTTTTCAGGAATAGTATTAGGTACCTGGAGTGTATAGCTCCCTTTTGATAGTGGACATTCAGAAATGAGTCTTTTCTGGAACTCTCTCTGGGTATAAATTCCTGGCAAAGAGACAGCTCAACTCTTTTGAATTGTGAACCAATGTGTTCGTGGCTTTTTCTTTGTAGCTTTGACATGAGTAAAGTTTTTGTACTTCTTTGGAGACGGATATCCTTTTAATTACATCTGTGTATCCTAAAACATAATTCAGATACATTGTACACTTACTGTATTATTTGTCTATTGTTATGTGCAAATTGACCCAAAATGCAGTACCTTAAAACAGCAAGCAGTTAGCTTATGGTGTCTGTAAATTAGGAATATGTATAGAACTTGACTGAGTGCCCTTGCCTCAAGGCCTCTCAAGAGGCTGCAGTCAGTGCATCCTCCAGAGCTGCAGTCTCATCTGAAAGCTTGACAGGAGCAGATTGACTTCTAAGCTCACACACATGGTTGTTGGAAGGATTCAGTTCTTTGTGGGCTGTTGGACATGAAGGCCTTCGTTCCTTGCTGGTTGTGAGCAAGAGGCCTCCCTCAGTTCCGTGCCACATGGACCTCTCCATAGGGCAACTCACAGCACGGCAACTGGCTCCCCAGAACAAGAGAGCAAGTGAGGTCCAAGATGGAAATCAGTCTTTTTGTAACCTAATCCTAGAAGTGATATTTCATTGCTTCAGCTGCATTCTACTTGTTCGAAGTGAGTCACTAGATCTAGCTTAGATTCAAGGGGGAGGAAGTTACATAAGGGTGTGAATTCTAGGAGGCAGATCACTGGGGCCATCTTAGAGGTTGCCTATCACACCTCCCAGGTGGAGCATGTGTGTGTGCATGTAAGTGTGCATCTAAAGAGAGAAGGGTCTCAGTCAGCCACAGGCTTAATCTAAGAATTTACAAGAGGCCAAGCATGATAAATGCCACAGTAGAAGTGATGATGTTGCTATGGGAGTGTAAAGGAAAGTAGTTTGGAGGAGGATCTCAAGAAGCTCTTTAGAAGACATATGTGTGACTTTGGAAGATGGAAAGGGCTTTGACAGGTGGATGTCGACGTGAGGGACATCCCAGGTGGAGGAAGCAGTATGGGCTAAGCACAGGCCACAGTCAGGAGACAGGCAAGTGACTATGACCAGAATCCTTTTGTGTGTGAAGATAGGGATGAAGGGTAGACATTCTAGAAAGATAGCCTGGGACCATATTTTGGTATCTTGGTTTTATTTTGAGGAGTTTGTGGGTGTTGGGGCAGGGGGGAACCACCTGTCTTCCCTTCTTGTTTTCTTATGGCTGAACTAACGATAAAATTGACACGAGAGCAGATGAATGGGAGATGACCCCAGTTCAATATGTACATATTGGAGATCATAGTGAAATGATGCTTACCGAGTGAACAAAGCAGGCAGTATATGCATCTTTTACACAAAGATACAACAAATTTATGAGGAATGACAGGACAAAGAAAGAGATTTGAGGTATATAAACAGTGAGAAATGTAAGCAGAGTTTAGGCTTGAGGTAGTACATTAGCAAGGTTTGTTTATGCAGGCTTCTTGGCCTTGAATTCCCCAGCTCTGGTGATTAAGATGCAGAATCTCTGTGATGTGAAAATCTCTTTCACATGGGAGATTTATTTCCTGCTTTCAGGGGGAACAGAGACAGGAGAGTCAGAATGCCCTTTGTGCTTCTCCAGTAACTTTAATTCAAAACAAATATGCTACTGTGGGATATTTTGGGGTGGCCTGCCCTGGAGCCCAACATGGGCAACATGAATCTGTCGGATATCTGAGGAGGAGAATAAACTGGTTGAAGCATGAGCCTGAGCCATATTCTCTGTCCTCCATGACACATGGTATGAAGTTAATAGCAGGTGCTTCATACTTAGGCCTTGCCGCTTGCTGTGAATTTTGAATAAATTATTCAATTCCGTGGCCCTGAATTTGCTCATCTATAAAATGGACATGTCAGTATGTATTTTCTAGAGTTAATGCAAGAATCGAGTAAAGGAATGTTTATAATATACTTAGCAAATTTCCTGCCACATCGCCAACACTTATTGAGTGACTTCTATTAATTACAAAGTGAACCACAGGAGAGCTTCTTGGGTGTGTGGGTGAGGGGTCTTTCTTGTTGCATAAGCCATCTTTGTGGCCAGCAAAAACTGAGAGAGCTTTGTAAGATCAGTTTTTTTGCTGCTGACTTTATTCACTTCGTAAATCTGGGCTTGAGTGCCCACTTGGAAGGCAAGAGCATCTGGAAACCACATCTTGCCTAAGATGTGTGGCTGAAATGGTCACACCCAGACATGCCTGAAAGATAGCTGGCTTCTCATCCTCTCAAAGGTGCGCACAGCGCAGAGTAGGAGCAGGACGGGCTTTGGGATGGGAGTAGGTCCACTGCGTAAGTGACTTTGTGACTTGGAGCAATTTACTTACTCTCTGAGACTGTTTCCTCATTTTAAATGGAGATCAAACAGGAACTTAAATGGAGACTATTATAGCTCATAACTAATTATCCAGGCTTTTAACATCTTTTCAAAGACATGTCTTCATAGAGAAGGTTCTCTTAACTCCTTATCTTTTTAAGCCTCTCTCTATAGGTGTTCTAACTGAAAAAAAATTTCTTTTCTACGGTTTGTACTCCATTAGCCCTGCCAACTAGAGGAGAGAGGGATTTCTGGGAAGGGGAAAATCTCTCTTACTCTTTCATAGATTTTCCTAGAGAAAATGATCTGTAATTGATGGGTTTATTACAATCATCTCTTTGAATTCTGCCTCCTTAGAATCTTATTTCTTCTTTTACTGTTTTACCCTTTGATCAACCTCCACCTTCCTCCCCAAACTGAGTTGGCAATATTTTTTTAAATCCAAAACTACGTCTTCCTCTGAATTCGTTCTTGTATAACTTTTTATACCAAACCTCTTCAGATTAGACGGATGGCTATCAGAAACACGCTGCTACTTCCTAGCCAATTTAAAGTCAGCATCTGTGGAGGACAGCTAGGATTTGGTATGTGATACATGCATGTAAAACACCTGCTTTACTAGAATGGGGGACTGGTGGAAAAAATATAAAAGATGACTGAAGGAATAGATAAGAATTATGCCTCTGAGAACTGTAGATTTCAGATCTGCAGGTTTGATGTGCCTCTGAAGATGTGTGTGGACACATTGTATAGTGTCCAGGGGAATAACGTCTTCCCTGTGCACCTTTGACCAGGGCTCGTGGTGCTGTGAAGGGAGGGGACAGATCAATGGCTTCTGCAGAATCACTTCAAAGGAGTTGTCGAGAGCTTCTTGCTCTACCCAGGTGGTTCTGAGAACTCCTGTTTCCTTCCTTTTGAATACAGGAATATTTGCCTGGGGATTGCTTCAAGATTAACTGGAAGGAACCCCTGCCTCACTCAATACTTCTCTCCAGCCTTCCTCAGTGCCCTAAGAACAGTGGGTCCACACTCAGTGTGCAAACCTTTGGGGCCCTAGAAAGTCACTGTGACCCTTTACTAGTTTTCCAGCCTCAGAAAGGGTACTTCCACTTTAACAAGTAGTGGAGAGTTTCCAGAACTAGTTCTAAGCCATGCGCATGTTGTGTGGTTTGGGAATGCTGATTATGGAAATGAGACCAGCCTTCTCTCTGTGACCTCAGGATTGGGGAGCCCATTAAAACCAAAATATTGGGGGCCAGCCCCTTGGCCGTGTGGTTAAGATCCCACACTCCGCTTCTGCAGCCCGGGGTTCCCCGGGTCAGATCCTGTGCCTGGACCTAGCACCAGTCATCAAGCCACGCTGAGGCAGTGTCCCACATAGAAGAACTGGAAGAACCTACAACTAGGATATACAACTATGTACTGGGGGACTTCAAAGAGAAGACAAAAAAGAGGAAGAGTGCCCACAGATGTTAGCTCAGGGCCAATCTTCCTCCTTAAAAAAAACAAACCAAAATATCATAGCATTTCTTGGAGAAAGAACTGCCCAGATGATGTCAACAGGAGCCCACTTGCTTCAGTGGCTCAAGTGTTGTTTAAATGCCAGTGACAACTGGATTCATCTCCACTTCCTGATGTACATGGTGGAAAGTAGGTAGGAGCAAGGAGAGGGTGTAGGGAGCTTCGCTTCTCCTACTCTTTTTAAGAGGATGTGTACTTAATGTTCTTAATTGAAAGGATATCTTTTTAATATCCTCATAGAATTTAAAATAATAAACACTAAAGTTAATTGTAGGATAAACTCTTTACGGGTGTTGGTTACCACTCATTTCATCTTTGGTTGTATTAAGTGCTAGTTGGGAGTAGTAGCCTTTCTACCACATTTTGATCTTTTGTGGGGAAGAGAAAACCCAAAGCCTTATTCAAACCTGTTCCTGTTTCCACGGCTAGTTTCACCGTGAGAATCTAAATTTCTTCTGAAGTAACATCAATTGCTAAACATTGCTCTTAGAGATTTGTGAATTGACAAATTATATTACAAATTTAATTACATGAGAGCTAAGCTAGCAGCTCTGTGGTTATCGAGATGAACTTGGCAACAAGGAAAAGAAACCTCTCCGTTTAGCCTTTTTTTTTTTTCAAATAAGCTCAAAATGTCAAATAGTTTTTGTAAAAAGACCCAGGAAGCATACAATAGCCTAAGTGAAAATGGGAGCATTGATGGAGTCAGGGCTTGGAGCTCTTAAAGTTGTTAGTGTCGTGGGAGGGAGAAGTTAGTGTAGTGGAGAGGTTTCCAAGGTGAGCGTTAGAATGATGGGGGGCTGTGTCAAGGTAGGATGAGTTTGAGATTTCAGGGAGTTCTGAGTGCTAAGGGCAGGAATCCGTCTATGGAAATGAGAGAGTAAGTGTAGAAATGATTAGTTTTTGAGTTCTTGACTTTTTCCTTGAAGAGTTTTAGGTTTTTATCACATGGGCATCATAATGACCCAGAATGTTGTTAACATTGAGGATGGAGTAGAAGACTGATTTTGGTGCTAGTTTTCAAAATCTGTGGCAGCTGATCAGGATTTAGCAGACAATAAATGAAGGAGCATAAGAAAGCCACAACAGATGGCCCAAGCCACAAGGCACTTGTTGAAAAACATTTGGTATGTATAAAAGGTATAAAGAATACTCTAACCCAGCCATATAAGCCCCATCCAGCTTAAATACAGTTGACACTCCCAAAGTACCCTCCTGTGTAGGAGCGTTTGTCACTGCAGAAGCAATGTCGATTCTCAGTGAGATCTGGAAGCTTTAAGATCCAGAAGTGACGATTTGGAAAGAGTGTTGTTGTACAAGGAGATTGGCAGCTTTGTTTGCAGGTTCCAGTGTGAGAGAAGGTGGGAAAATGAGTCATCCCTTCTTAAGAAAAAGGCGAAGAAGGGGAAATGGTGCTTTTGGGAATGAATCAGGTTTCAGCTGAGGCTGGGAGGCAGCAGAAATCTAAGCAGGCTACGGGTAAAGGGCAGTTTATTGTGAAATGAGGTTTCCAGAGGGCACAGGGAAGAAATTTGAGAGGAGCAGGAGAATTAGGAGGCTCGGTCAGAACCCGGAACCTGGGAAAGGAAGTGTGTGAGAAGAAGAGTATGAAATGCCGGCTTGTGCAGACGTGAGGGTGGGAAGGAACACGTGAGAGCTTTCAAGGATAACCTGCCAGGGGGTTCAGTGTGTTTTTTTGTGTGTCTTAGGGAAGATTCTACCACAAACAGCTGCTTAGCCAAAGATTTAGGTGCAAATGATTTACTGAAACAGTGTTCCCAGGAGAAACCAGTTAGAGAGTGGGGGAAGCCAGTGTGATGGGTGGGATGAGAAAATAATCCAAGTGAGCCAATAATATGCAAAACGTTGTTTCCTTGGGCTTCTGGGAAACAAACTTCTCATTAAAAGGTGCTGACTGAAACTCCTGTTCTTTTCAACGTGATTTGGCTGTGTGTGGATGTCAGGTCTGAGACTTCTGCAGCCATTTTATCACCATGAGGAAAGCCTGGGTGTATCTGGAGCAAACCCATAGGAGGTAAGCAGAGACATGGGACCTGATAACATGAGTCCTGGATCAAAGTGGCCTGAGTCTCCCAGAATTATATGTCTCAGAAAATTTCTTTTGTTGTCTAAGCCAGTTTGTTCCAGGATTTTGCTGTTGCTTGCAATACAATTCTAAATTCTCAAACACGTTACTTTAAGAATCCTATCATATTTATCTCAATATGCTTTAATCTTGATATTGAGAGTAATCAAAAATGGCTAATGACATCAAATATTTAGGCTTAGCTTCCAACACAGCTGAAATATTTCATAGCATTACAATTAAACGAAAGAAAATTTCCTTTTCCAATGGAAGGGAAAGAAGAGATTATACATCTACAAATATCTCTTCTAATTTACATTTTTCTGGTCTTGGAGTTAGTCTCTTTAAAATTTGAGAGCAAAGAGACCTAGGCCCTCCAAACCAATTCTCCCCATTGAATTTAGCTTTTTATTTTATATGCAAAACAACTTTACATTCTAAGTGTGCTTCATGGATTACATCTCTAATTCTTGTACGTCCTTGTTCTTTTACTGTTGCCTGTTCTGACATAGTTCTACAAGCTGCCTTTGAAGGGCTTTTTACCATCCTTTTGTCTCGCCTGTGAATTCCAGCGACGTGACAGCAGAAATAGACGATGGAATTCAAGTATACCCTAGCTGTGTTTCCCCCGTTGTTATTCATTTCCTTTTCTGAAGATTCTAGACACATCTGCTGCTTTCTGAGGCATTTGCTTTTTTCTCCAGCTATCTTCTTGCAGTCTGTTTTCTCAAGGTACCATCTATTCAACTCACAATTCTCTCCCCATGGTTTTCTCCCACCACAACCTGAAGTCAGTGTGTTTCCCTCTCCCACCCCCAACTGTTTCAAGGGCCCTTGTCTCCTCCATCTCTATTTTCTTCCTTAGGCTAATTCGAGAGGCTACGTGGCTCCTCTTTTCCTTTCGAAGTTTTGAGGGTGGCCCACTGTAGTTTTCATCTGTATGACACATTCTTGTCATCTTTCCTTCTAAGAGGTCTGCCTCCGTCTCCCTCGACTGAGCAGCCTCAAGGTCGTCTTCTCTTCTTCTCTCTTCTTGGAGCCAAGCAGCGTATTTTACTTCCCACTTCTCTCTGCCGCCTGTATTACCCTTCCTGCTACCTTTTCTCTTGTGCTTCCACGTTGGTTTAATCTCCGTGACTCATTTGCTGAGCATCTCCTATGAACTAAGCCGAGGTCTTGGGTGGGTATTCTCATTTTAGAAGAAAGTTGAGAAATGTTAGGGGTTTAGGAAATAAGGTTAGTAAGGATCTGAGGTTTGATTTCTGTGTTGCTGTTTATATTCACCATCTAATTCATGCAAGAACGTATATTTACTAGTTAGATCTGCTTTTTCTAGTTGGGAAATGAATTTTAATATGAAGATTTAACCATCTGACCTTTTTATGATATATAAGTTGGGTTAAAGGACAGGCTACCTTGTTTCATTTTCTGTTTTACTGTATGAGGAGGGTTAATTTGTCACTAGATAATAGGTCTGAAATAGTAAGCACTTAGATTAACTAGAAACCTGTAAATATTTTCCTACCCAGGCTTCCACCTACCTCCCATCATTTTACTGGCAGCATGTTGACACAGACACTATTTTATCGACCATTTAACATCTTCCCCAACTTTCTGCCCTGCTAATCATACTTGATTTGTTCAAGTTACAGCTGAGGATTCCTGGATTCTGACAATCCAAGACCTTCAGTTCTGTTCAAGGCATGTCATACACTTTTTTGAATTAGTTTTCTGGATTTTTCCTTTTCCCCGGCTCCCTTGTAGCCACTCCGTAGCATTTCGTTGCCACAAGGGCTGTTCTCAGGTGGAAAGTGGCTGCTATTAAGGGAAGTACCTTTTCTTAGTTCTGTTCTTGGGGGCCTGGCTCAGAAGAGATTATGCAATGGAGTCCTGAAGTCAAAGGGAGAGGAAGTAGGAAGGAAGAGGAGAAAAGGAACTCCTTGAGGGCGTTTAATAGAATATTTCCTTCTGGTGCTCCACTTCTGTCCTACACTGGCTCTCTCCATGAAAAGAGCACACACCCATAGGAAATAAAACATTGTAGGGTCAGCATTCTCTGTTGTCTTCTGTGGAGAAGTCAGAGGTCCTTCTTTTTCCTCTTTGCCACTCATGCCTCTTTTTTGCTTGATTGTTTAGGCACAAAGGTAAAATTTTATCTCTCTTCCCCTTTGATTTGATATTCAGCTTAATTAGGATATACCTTGGTCCTGAGCATTCTGTATCAATTTTTCCTGGAACATGGGAAGTTCTTTTAATCAACAATTCAATTTTGTCTTCATTTCAGAGAAATTTTCTTCTATTTATCTATGTATTAACTGCGTGATTTCATGGGCTCTTGACTTGGAGGGCCAATAATAATTATCCTTTTACTTCCTCATCTTGCCCCTAAAACCTTTGTAATTTCCTAAGAGATAAGATAACTAGGAGCATCTCTTGTTCTAATATTTGGTCTTTGACCTGTACTCAACAAGGTGTTCCTGAAACCCTTGTAAATTCCCAAGTGATAAGAGCACTAGGAGGATCTCTTGATCTAATGAAGTGACTCTAACTGGGCTCTCGGATGGGTCTGGATGGGAGCTGGTCACAAACAGGACCAAGCCATGATTAGAAGCTTGGAAATTTTAGCCCCACCATCCCTTTTCTGGATAGGAGAGAAGGGCTGGAAATGGAGTTAACTGATCAGGATTTTGTGATGAAGTTTCCATAAAAATCCCCAAAGCATGGGATTCAGAGAGCTTCCAGATGGGTGGACACATCCATGTACTTGGATGACCCACCCCAACTCCATGAGGACAGAAGCTCCTGGGCTCAAGACCCTCCTAGACCTCACCCTGTGTATCTCTTCTTCTGGCTGTTCATCTGTATCCTTTATCATATCCTTTAATAAACTGGTAAAGTGTTTCCTTGAGTTCTGTGAGCCACTCTAGCAAATAATCGAATCCAAGGGGAGGAGGTCATGGGAACCTCCAATTTATGGCCAGGTCAGCCGGAAGTTGGGGGTAATCTACTTACCTACTACTTGCGATTGGCATCTGAAGTGGGGGGCAGTCTCGTTAGACTATCCAGGTAGAGAGTGTCAGTTTTGAGTTAAATTGTAGGACACTCAGCTGGTGTCACAGAATTGCTTGGTGGGGTAAAAACCCCACACATTTGGTGACCAGAAGTGTCAGAAGTGAAGTGTTCTGTGTGAGTAGTAATGAAGACACACGGGAGGAAAACTGTAGGTTTTAAAAAATATATATGGTCACAGCGGCTTTCAGCAGCATCTCTTCTGTACTCAGCTAGCTCTACACTGTTATTCTCTCTAGGAATTTTAATGCATGTTTTGTTTGCTTTCTGAAGTCTGCAATCCCGTTTTACTCCTATTCTTTCATTTACCTTGTTTTGGTGTACTTGTTTTATTGTACACATTTTCTAGGGGTATCTTCTTAGTATAAGTGGAGGTTTTCTTTCTGTTTTCTGAACTGTTTTATTCTAGGCTGGGTTTTATTTTATTTTTTTAGTCATTTGCATGTTATTCCTGCACCCCCATCCCTTTTTGGATTACGGTATATATTGCTTATTTAATGTGTCATTTCTTTATTTTGCTCAGTTAGTGACTAAAGAGGTAAATTGCTCTGACATACAATGTGTGATGGGTTCTTGATTTTTCCCCCTGGGTCAGACCTAGGACCACTATTACAACCACTAACACCACTGTCTCACATCAAGGAACTCTTTGAGGGCTGGGTATTTTGTATCCTAGTCTCATTTTCTTAGGCTGAGTTATTGGCCAGAGGTGGATGTTAAGCTTTGGCAGTTTTTGTTAGATAACTGGACTGAAGTCTTTTTTTTTAACCTACTAAGTATTCCATTCCAGTGTTTACACCAGCTAGTCGGTGTGTGTTTGTGTGTGTGCATGCTTGTGTGTGGTTTCCGAAGGGGGAATATGCCAGGGGCCTTTGGATGATTTCTCCCGGTTCAAGGTACAGTTGTGCAAACTATAGTTCCACTGTAGAGTCAACTCGATTGTTTACATTCCCATTTCTTTCCTACCACTCCCCACACAAGAAAAAAAGGAGATAAATGGTTTCTTTCTGAATTTGGGTATTATGCTAGTTTCCTAGGGCTCCCGTAACAAATTACCACAAACATGGTAGCTTAAAACAACAAAAACGTATTCTCTCACAGCTTTGAAGGCTAGAATTCTGACATCAAGGTGTCAGCAGGGCCACACTCCCTTCGAAGGCTCTAAGGGGAGTATTCTTCCTTCCTCTTCCAGCTTCTGGTGACTGCTGGCAATCCTTGACTTGTGGCAGCATCACTCCGATCTCTGCCTCCTCCTCACGGCCTTCCTTCCTGTGTGTCTGTGTGTCCTTTCCTGTCTCCCATTGGACTTAGACTACAGCCTAATACAGTATGATTTTTGTCTCAATCCTTACGTTAATTACATCTGCAAAGACCCTGTTTCCAAATAAGGTCACATTTTGAGGTTGTAGGTAGGTGTGAATTTTGGAAGCACACTAGTCAACCCACTATAGGTGTATCAGGAATAACTTTCAAGATTTTGTCAACATATCCACAGATCTCCTGGGTCACTGAGTGTTGGCTGTATCCCCTCTACTAAAACCAACAGCTCATGTCCTGCAGATCCCTAATCTGTCTAGATCTGGTAAATTGCTTCTTCAGACCAGGGTAATACGCATTCTCTTCCCTCTTACAAGCCTTGAGAGTACAGCATCATCCTTGTCAGTTTCCTTTAACTCTGCCCATAGCTTTGTAAATAACCACATTAGTAAACTATTCTTGATTACCCTAATATATTGTCACATTTGCTGCTCAGTCCCTGCCTGATTCTGCATCCTTATCTTATAACTGATTTTAAAGGGAGTATATTTGTTATAGATTTTTCAGATATATTCTTTACCATATTTTAAAAAGTCTTTTACTCATTTAATAAGTTTTAAAAATTATTTTATATATTATCAATTTTTTCTTCACGTATTCAGATGATTGGATTTTCAACTTTAATCTGTTTAATGTGTTGTCTTAATCTGGATTCTCTAGGAAACAGAACCTGACTCAAGGATTAAAATGCTGGTGTTTCATTTGGGAGGTGCAAACACAAAATAGTGAGAGAGAAGGAGAACAGAATTAAGGGAAGATGGGGAGGTTTGTGAAGGGGTGGATTACCACGCCGACTACTGCTTCATGAGGAGCCGAAAAGAGACCCAGTGGTTCTCTTGGTACTTGCATTAGCTCAGCATCAGGGACTTTTCTGAACTGGCTGTGTAGAGAACTGTGTCTCCAAGCAGTGCGTGGGAGGAAGGAGGGGGAGGAGGCGTTCGTCTGTCCAGATCTGTTTCCTGTTAGTTGAAGTTTACCTACAGGAAGTAAACTATTCCATACATTCAAGTTTCTTCATCTAGTCCCTTGGATGGTGTCTCACAATGCCAGGTTCCATGCCCTGCAGCATGGTGTTTCATTCAAACCCAGAAGTATGAGACGCCACTCATATCACATGACATCATGAGTTATGTTTTTGTGTCTGGTTAGCTCATCTAGCTATTCAGAGGTGGCTAAAAGGGAGGGTCTGGTGCTGATTAGGGAAATGACTAATCAGGGTCTAACAGTGATGGTAAGGTTCTGTGAAGCATTTGAGCCAAGAGAATCTGAAGACACACAAATTTGGGTCCAACGCATGTGGGAAGTCATATTTATAGATCCTTCTAATGTTAAGCCTTAGGATTCCTGGGGAAAATCCAACTTGGTCACTGTGGCAGCCATGAAAATGTAGGGCTCAGATCTCCTGCCACGTGGAGTACAGTTGATTGAAAGCCTCAGTTGCTGCCCTCTGGATTAATTGCTACCTTTGTGTTATGGCCACACTTACCCAGGCCATGGTCGATCCCACCTGATGCTCAGCCAGTATTTATTGAGCTGCTGATAGAGCACAGTGGTGATACTAATGCAGGCTCACTCCTGAGGGTCCTGCGTCTAATGGGTGACTGGCTTGAGGACTCCCTAAAGGTCTTGCCGAAGCTTCCTTAGCACGGCACTGTAGTCAAGGCTCTTTGTTCTCCATTTGCTCCTTTCACACCACCGTCTGAGAGTTCCGCTGACTTCTGTTTCCTTCCCTTTATCCTTCACAGGAGTTTCTCTCAATAAATCTCTTGCACATCTTGTCCCAAGATGGTGTCTGCTTCTTGGAGGACATGATTAGCACAGTCATAGTGCATTATCTGTAAATGTTGTTAGGGTTGTCTTACTAACATTATATCTAGAGTTTTGTATCTGTGCTTCTGGGTGAAATAGGTTGATTTTCTTTTGTCCTCATGCTCTCTTTGCTTGGTTTTAATACCAGAGTGTCCTTGAAGTTTGGTAGAATTCATCTAGAAACCATCTGGGCCTGCTGAGTGTGTGTGTGTATAGGAAGGTTTTAAACTATTGTCTAGTTTCTTTAATGATTATAGGATTCTTTAAGCTTTCTATTTTTTTCGTGTGTGTGTTGGTTCTAAAAAGGAAAGGTTCCTAGAAGACTTTTCAAATCCACTTGTAGAAAGTTGTTATTATCTTTTAAATTTCTGTTTTTATTTGTAGTTATGCCATCTTTAGCATAATAATAATTTTCTCATTTAATTTTGCCAGAAACTTGTCTATTGTCAATTTTATTAGTCTTGTCAATTTTTGACTTTAATCTTTTCTGTTGTATCTATATTTATATTCACTTGTTTCCACTGTTATATCTTCCTGCTATTTTCTTTGTTTTATTTTTCTAACTTCTTAGATTTTATACTTATTTCATAAATTTTCAGCATTTATTCATTTTTAATATAAGTATTTATGACTATAAATTTCCCTTAAAGGACAGTCTACATGTTTGTATATGTTGTAGTTTTTCATTTGGTTGTAATTAAATTTTTTTTGTATTTTTGGATTAATTTTACTGTTACACGGAAGTTGCAAGAATGTTGTAGAGTTCCTATTTACTGTCACCCAACTTTCCATACATCAGCATTTTATATAACTGTGGTTCATTTGTAACAACTAAGAAATTAGCAATGGTGAAATGCTGTTAACTAACCTACAGATCTTATTTTAATTTCTCCAGTTTTTCCACTAGTTTTTATTTTCTATCCCATCCAAACCAGAACACCACATTGCATTTACTAGTTGTGTCTCCTTAGTCTTCTCTAATCTGTGACAATTTCTCAGTCTTTCCTTGTTTTTGTGACCTTGACAGTTTTCAAGTATAATGATGAGATTTTTGTTGACTCTCTCTCAATTTGGCCTTGTCTCATGTTTCTCTCCTCGTTAGATTGGGGTTGTGGGTTTTGGGCAGAATACTACACAAGTGAAGAGGCTTTCTCATCATACGGAGGGGACGTGACATGTTAACCTTGATCAATTAGTTAAGGTGATGTTTGCCTGTTTTTTTCACTGTAAAGTTACTGTTTTCCCCTTTTCCATACTCTCTTTGTTGGAAGTGAGTGACTAAGTCCAGCTCACATGCAAAGAGAGGGGAATTAAGCTCCACCTCCTGGAGGTGGGTGGTACGTACTATATGTTCTTTGGTAAAGAAAAAAGTTATTTATTCAACCATTTCTATCAGTATGGACACATGGATTTTTGGGGGGAGGGGTTATAATCCAGTATTATAATTTATTTTGCTGCTTAAAATTTCCAGCTTTGGGGGCTGGCCCCGTGGCCGAGTGGTTAGGTTCGCGCGCTCTGCTGCAGGCGGCCCAGTGTTTCGTTGGTTCGGGTCCTGGGCGCGGACATGGCACTGCTCATAGGGCCACGCTGAGGCAGCGTCCCACATGCCACAACTGGAAGGACCCACAACGAAGAATATACAACTATGTACCAGGGGGCTTTGGGGAGAAAAAGGAAAAAAAAATAAAATCTTAAAAAAAAAAAAAAATTTCCAGCTTTGGCCATTAGGGTCTCTTTGAGGTTGACGCCTGTATTCTTTTGATATACACCCACTATTTTCTTTAATTAGCACTTTTTTCCCCTCTTCATCACTCCCCAAATGTTTCCCCATACCATTCATGTTTACTTAGACTATTTTTCTAGAGAGAAATTCTAGGCTAAATTAATAAAAGATATTATTTTATCCCCAGTTTGATATTTATTTACAGAAAAAGATAAGTCTTACATGGATAAAAAGCAGCTATATATATACTTTTCCTTTTTTGTTTTGAGGAAGATTAGCCCTGAGTTAACATCTGCCGCCAATCCTCTTCTTTTTGCTGAGGAAGACTGGCCCTGAGCTAACATCCATGCCCGTCTTCCTCCACTTTATATGTGGGATGCCTGCCACAGCATGGCTTGATGGCTTGACAAGCGGTGCATAAGTCCACACCTGGGATCTGAACTAATGAACCCCGGGCTGCCAAAGCAGAGCGTGCGGCGAACTTAACCGGTGCACCACCGGGCCAGTCCCAGCAGCTATGTACTTTTTAAATTGCTTTCGGGGGGAAAAATATCTGAAGAATGCAAAATTTGTCTAAAGTGTCACTTATTATGCTTGTGTTATTTTCATCAATCATATTATGTTGGAGTTAATGGCATATTGTTCCCCTCTTACTTGTTGGAAAAACTCAGCTGGCTTAATTGTTAATTTTGTTTAAATTTCTTGGCAAGTCAGAGTAATTCATTTGGATTATCAAGAGAAATTTGATAATAAAGTGGCTGAATTCTGATTCTCAGAAGTTGTTAATCACTGAGAATGAACTGCATCGCGAATCCATACTGGCAGAGAGAATGAATTTGCTCATGTGTTCTGATTATGGGTCTGATTTCTCTTCTCAGCAGATAGAGATCTGGACGCCCCTCTGGTGCAGCTCAGGATTTGATTTGAGAGCTTGAGAGACCATCTGAAATTTAGATCTGGGGAAAATGTGAGTACTTGCTATATTATGTTCTAAATATTTGACTTTATGCCATTTACCCTGATATATGAGTTCCCTGAAGGCGGAAACTTTTTTTTAATGCAACATTTAACATGCATATTCAGTGATCTTTCTTTTTTTTTAACAAACAAAGTTTTGGCAACTGTGTGCTAATATGCCCACACATAAATACTATTTCTTGCATAAATGCACTATGCATTTGGTAGAGGGTTGTAGCTTATAGACCTTCTAGGTTGTTTTAAAGACGTAGAGTTGAGAACACATAATTCCATTCTTTGTTTTCCTCAGCTTACTAAATGGAAATGAGTATGTGTGTCTGCAGTAGCATATATACTCAGAAAATTGCTCCGCTCATAGCAAACCTGTCTATGTATGTATGTTTTTCCAGCTATTTGATTTGCGAGTGGTAGAGAACAACACCTGGGAGGCTAGTCTTTCTGCGTTTCCTGGTAAGCCTGTCATCACTTCATTAAGCACCTTGTCTAAACTGCCCCTTGAGTAGTCCTGACACAAGTCCTGACAAATAATTAAAGACATATAAACGAGCCCACTGAATTTGGACCTCTGGTTAATGCTTAATTATGTTATTTAGCGTATGGTGAAACATTTCAGATGGTGACTAACATTTTGAAAATATCAAGTAATATCAAATATTAAGTATTATCTACCCAGATGTAAGAAGGAGAAAATGGAAATTCAAGCAAAGGGAATGTCCTGCCAAGTCAACCTGTGCGGAAACTATTAACAAAACGGAACTCGGTATTACCTTCAAAATCCTCCAACTTTTTCTTGCCCCTTTGCCTAGATTTAATTTGGGGTTGGGAATGGGCACCAGGAGGAGGTTTCAATGTTGGTCTCTTCCATGGTTTGAGAACTAGGGGCCGAGCTAGAACACATGGTAGATATGTGATCGCACTAAGACCTGGCATACATTTCCTTACTTCTGTTTTAATCTACAGAGACGTCTGTGTCCCCAAAGTAGTTTATTCTATGTAACAGCAGAGAAAGTGGCTGACACACAGCCGTTTTGGTGCACATACCTCTTGCTTGGCGTGAACGGAAGTGTGCAGATGTGCTGCAGCAGCCGTGTCAGCCACCTGACGCTGACTCTTGCTCTCTTTCTGCCCTTCCCCCTGTGCACCACCAGCAGCTACAGTTCTCTGGCCGCCTTTCCCTCTGGCTTCTGTGTAGGTTTGGCCAATAGGAAGCAGAGGCAGAAAACTGGAGGGAAGGGGAGAAGCCAGGATATTCCCCCCATCCTTACTTCCTGAGGTGTCCCCTCTGCATCCCCTCAGGGGTTTGAGCTCGCAGAGACAGCCCTGACTGCTAATGCCACCTTCCCTTCCACCTCCAGCCCTGGGGGTTGTAGCAGCTTCTTGTTACTGCTGATCACTGGGTTGCCTCTCTCACTCCCGTCGTCGTTTCTCACCTCTCCCATTGCCTATGTGGCCAATTTCCTGTGATTAATTTCTCGTTTATCAAAGACCTATGGTTGTTGCTCTTTCCTGGCTGGACCTTACACACTACTAGCTATGTCAATGGACAGGTGTCAGTGCTAACAGTAGGGCCTGTTGATGTCCTGCCAGATCCTGTTTGCTGGGCAGATGCATACAACCTCCAGCTGCTATGAGTGTTGACTACTAATGGCTCATGGATGCACTCTGCTCCAGAGAATTGTCCTTGCCCAGAGAGGCCTGGGAGGCTGTGCCATACCACCTGGGATGGCCCATGGCCAATGACTGACTGATTTGAGAATACAAAATGATGACCCCTTGCCACAGGGATGAACAAGTCTATGATGCCATTTGTCAGAGACCAGACTTCAACCAAGCCCATCTTGGCTTGGCTTCTTTTTCTTCTCTGTTCTACTTCTCTCACTTCCTTATAGTTTTCTCTTACAAGCGCTCCCTCAGAAAATCAATTGCATGAGCATCCCCATCTCTGGCTCTGCTTCCAGGAAATCTGACTTAAGAAAGTATATTTTATGGAAAAAAATGGAGAAAATGTGTTACTTGATGAAATGGTTAAACGGAAGTTGTTAACAGAGCTTCAATTACAGTTCCTAACAGTTAAGGGAGTGATGGTGAGAATGAGAAAAGCAAAGGCTGAACATCTCTGAGGCATCTATTGTTGTTAGAGAACTAAGAGTTTTAATATCCAGAAAAATAATGCCTTACAAAATTAAGAAGGTTTAGAAAACTAGATGTTATGGCAAAAAGATGATATTGTGCTTTTGACTAGTTGAGTGTGAATCCCCAAGAGTTTTCAAGAGTGAAAATACCTGGGGGTGATAAGAAATGCAAGTCTGATCTAAGACTAGAAATATAAACTCTGTTAGACAATTTTATGAAGACAGCTTTTCTCAGACTTGAATAATATATAATTCTCCTTTTTTGGAAAAAGTTGTCTTGTATATCTATTAGTGCCTGCAAACATAGGTTCCTTACCCACCACACAAGAGGGACAAAATAGAAACTGGAATGCCAGGCTTATGGCAAGGAAAGGGTTTTTATTTCGGATGACATCAGCCGGGAGACAACAGTGAGCCCTCAAATTTGTTTTGTTTCATCCTGTCTCTCTGAAAGATGGGAGGCCAGGGGGTTTAAAGGTTTGTGAGGAATGTGGCTGCTTATAGAGCAGGAGTGGGCATCAGTGGCCTGGCTTGTGGGAGCTTTCCCACCACCCTTCGTTTGGCGTTGGGAGGATGCTTACAGGGAGGAAGATGATAAGGGAATTTGCAGCTGAGTGACCTTGGCTCTTTGTCTCCAAGGCAGATAGTACATTCTGGAGCTTGGGAGCCAGGGAGTAAGCAGGAAAAGAGTGCTTTTGTTTTAACCCCATATGTGCTGGGTTTAATGTAGGGAAATGGATATCAGGGCTTGCATCATCTCTAGTGTTGACTTAAGTGATTCTTAGTTTTCTTAAATGATTTTTACATTTTTACTAGTGGCACCTTCCATGTGGTATGTCACTTGGCCTTCAGTTGATGAAAACGTGTCACTTACATAAGTCTGCCCCTGTCCTTATTAATCTGGGACAAAATCGTACAACTTGATGCTAAACAAAGGCAACACTGGCATTGACATTGTGTAGCAGCTTTTCAAAGTGGTCATCCAGGAGAGACGAATATAGGTCATTTTATCACAAAATGAAAATAAAGTTCCTGAGTATCTTTTAGAAAACAAAGAATACAGCCTTGGACCAGTTGCCAGTGGGGGGGTGGAGGGGAATGACAATGGCAAAAGAAGGCGGAAGGATGAACCCTGACAGTGACCGACCGTCTCAGGCTCCGCTCTCAGGGAAACAAAGGCGGGGCAGGGAGCAGGACTATGATTCAAGGGGAGGAAAACCAGGAACAAAGAAGATCAACCCAGCAGCGCATTATTGATTAGGTCACCACCTCTGGTGATTGTGTTCAATCCTTTGGGACCTTCTAAGGAACATCAGGAAATGTGTGTCAGAACTGTTAGCATTTCTCCGTCCTCTCCAGCCCTCCCATGGACATTGCCGTCTCTGTGTTTCTGGATTGTGTGCCTGCAGAAGCATAGTGAGAGAATTCCTATGGCTCTCTCACTTCCTGCTTCAGAACCCTCTAGCAATGGTCTAGTCTCAGGGCAGGGCGCCCCGGGCTGCCTCTGCAGTGAGCTGGCTGAAGCCTTTGCAGAGCTGGTTGCTGCAGCATGGCCAGGATAAGAGGTTTTACTAACTGGATTAATGTCATGCCCAACAGGTGTCTCGATAGGCTACTATGTGTAGAGCGAGGGAGAGCCACAGAGAAGTGAAATGGTTTGATCTAGTGTAAGATCTGGCTGTTTGTCACATAGAAACTGATCTCTGTGACCTTGGGCAAGTCAGTCCTAATTTTCTAGTGCAAAATTGAAGGTGAAGGTGTTTAGGAATTGACCTCCCATCATACCCCTTTTCAGGGTTAAAATGACTTCATGAGCACCCCTCCCTTTTCTCCTCAGGCCCCAACTAAATCCTCCTTAATCTGCAAGGCACACTTCACAGAGGAGGTATCACTTTCTCGTCTGCATGTCCCTTGTTCCTAGCAGAAGTCAGGCACGTACCGTGTGTGGTGTAATTATATCCCTTCATTTCTGCTAGACTGGACTGCGTGGGACACTGATTTTTGTTTCTGTGCCCACAACACTAGCAAGTTGGCATTCAAACTGTTGTACTAACAAGTGCCTGTGAAAATACTTGATACAGAGAAAGAGATTAAGGGAGAAAAAAGTAGAGGAGGTGGGAAACAGCAGGAGAACCGCGTTCCCCTTCTTGTGAGCACCTACTCTTTTGCTTCTAGGAGTAAAGCAAATCCATAGCCCTGCTCTGTCTCTTTAAAGAAGGTTTTCTCCACTCCCACATCCTTTGGCTTGCCCTTTGCCATTGTGTGGATTCTTCCTGCTTTTGGATCTGTTCTTGGAAGTCATCATGTCTCAATTTTAAATAGGAAGAGGATATTGTTGGGCGTGAGGGAAGTTGGCAGGAGTAGGGGAGAAGCTTGCCCTGGTCCCAGATGCCCCAGGGATGGGCCTGAGGTACCCACAGCTTCTCTCCCCATGTCTCTTGTCAGGAGGAAATCTGGAAAGACAACAGAAGGTAAGGAGAGGGCAGTGGAATGTGAAAAAATTTTGTGTACTTGCTATAGAGCTGAGCATTTTACTTCATGAGGTTATTGTGAGGGCTAAAGAGACTATTTGAATCCACTGTTACCCCCAACCTCCATTTTACAGGTGAGGAAAAAGCCAAAAGACTGTCATATTATCAAAGTCATGTCACTAGTAAATTTTGGAGCTGGAAGTAAAAGACCAGGCCTGACTCCAGAGCATGTGCTCTCACCTTCCTCCTGCTAAGACACCTACTTGTATTGACATCAAGGCTCAGGTGTGCCCATGATAAAAGGAGCCTGCCACTCTGAGCTGGGACTTTTCTCCCTACTCATCTGAATACCGAGGTGGCTGTGCCTATGAAGAAAGACGCCAGGCTCTAGGCCAAAACTTCTTTTCAGCTCTTCAGAAGAACAAATGCCCTTATTTTCCAAGATTCGTTGAAAATGGTGCTTTTGTACTCATGTTAAGCCTTTCATCAGAGGCTCTCACCCTTGTAGAATTCAATTCAATTCAAGGTGGCGCATCGAGCATGTGCCAGGGGTACATTCTCTTGCTCCCCGACCTCGGAAGAGCCTTGAGTTCAGAATTGAGCCCTGCATGTTTCCTAAAAGTGCTGTGCACACTGATTGAGTGTAGTCAGGGGCTCTGGAGACAAAAAGGTTGGCAATTTGAGAATCTTCAGATATGACAGAGAATGTGACCTCCTGTTACACAGAATGGGGGTAATAGGCTCTTGGAGCTTAAGCACGTGCCCAGGGTACCTGTCACTGTGCTTCCTTAGGGCTGTTAACCTCTCCTTTACCACTTGACTCTTCTTCAGTTGATCCTCCCAGCTAGTCAGTGGTCCCTGCTCTCCCTCTGTGTGGGCTGAGGCAAGTCTCCTGACTTCTGCTACAGTTTATCTGTCACGTGGGAGGCTCAGGCTGGCTAGCACTCCAAGAGGCTTTCTACTTTGGATTCTAATCTGTTTGGGTAAGCGAGCTATAAGATCAACTACGATGATTTATCTTATGACACAAACTTTCTCTTCTGGAAACTCAGGGGGTTCGCCTGAGATAATGAAGCTCTGCCAGACACTACAGGTGATGTACGCCTTACATGAGTAATTAAGACAATTATGGATTATTAGCCTATGTATATTTTGTGTTAAATCCTTTTTATTAGAAAATAATGCAGAATTAGAAGTTTAATTGATATTTGGCCCAGTTTTAAGACTATTTACAAAACTAGAGATAGCTTGTCTGATCATTTGGAATGTCAAGAGCAGACCTACATAAGCTTGTTTTCATGGGAAAAAAGAGTTTTGATGCTTCTTCAAAATCTTTGGAAAGTACGTCAGCTGGCAGCTGGCTTTTCTTGATATTTTAAAAGGGCACATAATAAGCATAACTAGAAGTAAATGTGACAGTTTTCTTAAAATTGTTTGTTTTTAAAACTAGAATGCTATACCTTGCATTTTCTTTTCTCTTGATTTTCAAATATCTATTTGTCCCTTAAAACTACTTCCATTCAAAAGATCTATTTGTGTGGTTTGCATGTGGTTGATGTTTATTTGGGTAATCTCAGGTAGCAGGAGAGGAATATATTTAATCATCTAACCTTTCGAATAGGGAACATTTGAAATGTCAGCATTTTATTTCAGGAGCAGGTGAGCTATTGCACTACACGGCTTTTATTTATTTATTTACGCCCTCGTCTTTCTGAGAAGGAGTTTGAAACAGCTTAGAACAGCTTATAAGAAAGGGTAGAATAACAAGGAAAAGATGTGACAGAGGAAATAGAGTAAATATTCCAATCAGAGGAGTCAACATAGTTGCTGTGATGGAATATAAACCTGCGTCTAAAATTCTTGAAAACGAGGCAAGGCAAGGAACAAATTATATAATCTTTAATATTCAAAAGAAGGGAGCAGGTTCAAAACTCAGATCTCTTATAGAGCATGTTATGTAAAGGATCTTGGTTTAATCCATTCCACAAATATTTAAGCACCTGTTATGTAGCCAGATCTGTCTCAGGTGCTGGAGGCAAAACTATATAGCTAAGAGTACTTTTCTTGTGAAGCTCACTCTACAGGTACGATAACTGTTAAACCAATTCTACTTTTCTTTTGCATCAGTTAGTGAAACCGTAACAATTCCTAAATTCACTTGAATGTCTCTGGCTTAGAATCCATCCCTGACTCCCCAGTCTGAGACCTGAATGACGACGACGAGGCAACAAGCAGGTTAAGAGAATGGAGGAGAGGTGCCTGGGTGGACTGGAGAGCCTGCAGGGAGCGGGGTGCTGGGAGGGGAGCCGTGCAGAGGAGACTGGAGGGGCAGGCGGAGAGGACCACACCAGCAATTCCCCAACACACTGAGAGTCTTTACTTTATCAAAGTAAAAATATGCGTCTAAGTAGACAGTTTTGTTTCCTGAGAAATGCTGGCCTTTTATTTTAAAATTACTATGCTCAGTAAATTACATACTTTAAGTCATCTTAATTTTTTCAGATAAAACTTGGCAACTCTATATCAGTTCCCCCAAAAAACCTTCGGTTTTTTTTTTTTTTTTTTTTGGTGAGGAAGAATAGCCCCAAGCTAATATATGCTGCCAATCCTCCTCTTTTTGCCGAGGAGGATGGGCCCTGAGCTAACATCCGTGCCCATCTTCCTCTACTTTATATGTGGGATGCCTGCCACAGCTTGGCTTGCCAAGCAGTTCATAGGTCTGCACCGGGCATGCCAACCCACAAACCCCAGGCCACCTAAGCCGAGTGCCCGAACTTAACCATTACATTGCCACGGTGCCAGCACTGTGTTTTTTTTTTTTTTTTTTTTTCAATTTAACTGCTCCACGAAATCCAAAAAGCTGGGGCACAGGACCCTTAACAAATATGGCTGGAGAGACATGAGGATAATAAAGGCTTAGAATTGAGGAATGATTTAGTGACAGGATTTCCTCGTGGGAATAAGGTAATGTCCTGTACACACACAAGCCATGGCTCTCCTGGACAATTATTCGGATTGAACAATGTGCTAGGGCACCAGCTTGTGTGATGAGTGGGGATTGAAATCCAGTCCTCATCCCTCTCATCAAATCACGTACCCTGGTGTTGAGTGGGCTCTGCCCAGAAGTGGAGCCTTTTTTTCAAATAGGGAGACACTGTAGCCAGTGGCAACAGACGTCACCTCTCAGTGATCTGGCTTTATCCAAGCACAGAGCCAGCAAGTCTGCAGGAGTGGATCTATGGCATGCGGTTAGGATCTCTGTGACATCCTTTCAGCGGGTACATTTTTTAATGGCTACAATCGTTCCCCAATTACCTTCTTGTAGGGGTCTAAAGTGCTGGCTGCTGCTAATTAACAATGGGTCTGTATGTTTTAGAAATCAAGCTGGCAAATGGAAGTGTGAGTAGTACGAGTAGGATAGAAGGGCATGTCTTCCTGTCCTAGCTATTGAGGTAGGAACCTCTTATTTTACATAACAGTGTATAAGTTTACTGATAGAATCCTGAGGACTCCTGTCCGTGGCAGGCTGAGGGAGACTATGATCCAGGGAGATTGCTTCTTGAGAAAAGTATTAGCTTTAACTATAGTTAATTTTGAATTTGGTCTTTATTGGAGCAATATTTTTCTGGAGAACTCAATATAAAACAAAGTAGAGATGGATCTGGCCAAAGGCTTTCCCAAGGACGGTATAGCCAGGCGTCCTCAGCAACATGGAAGAAAACAGCTAAAAAGTCTACTTTGAATAACAGTCTCCTACATGCGCCTCCCACGATGAACTGGCTGCAAACGCAGCTGTGGGTTACCAGGTACATCCACCTGTTTCTATGGAGTTCTTTTATAATTGACCAACTGTGTTGGAAACTGCTGAAAACAATGACTTGACTCAGCTAATTCCTGGCCATAAGCAATTACCCAAATTATTCCTTTTTTCCCAACATCTTTTTCTTTTATTATATTAATTCATGTTCATTGTAGGAAAGTTAGAAAATACAGATCAGAAAAAAAACTATCCACAACTTTATCCTGTAAAGAAACAGTACTAACATTTTAGTCAGGCTGTCAAGTATTTTCTACCCACACATATTTTGTGTCTGTGTATATTTTTAACTAAGATGTCAGTTGTGGTGACCCTGCCTCTTACGACGTACCTCAGATCAGCTTGTCCTCCCTCCCAACCCCCTCGCCCCTCAGGCCCAAGTCTTGTGGGAAGTATAGTTCATGCCCTAAGATTTCTGGAATTTCTCAGGGACGTTGTCAACTTCGGTTATCATTTCTTTCTTCATCTCGTAGATAGTTCCCTATCTGCACTTGGCTTACAGCTCCTTTTCCTCGTTCTTCTCAAAACACATATAATGTCACTCACAAGACAGCACAGCGTCCTTTGGCCTCTGAACACCTCATGACTCTTTCTCTGTTCCTTCGCTCTTTTCTTCTTCTTGTCTTCCCACATCCCAAATTCCTGTTTATTTCTTACTCGCAGTGCCCTAGGAGAATGCCTTGATAAGATGGCTGCATAGGGGCTTTAGGACCCGAGGGCCTGGCTGCGAAGGAGGCAAAATCCATAAAGGAATTCTAGTGGTAGCCAGTAAAATACTTAAAAAAAAAAAATCCCGCCATATAATATAATTGGCTTTAAAACAAAGAATGGAACCATGCTATGTTCACATTGAAACACACACTTTATATTGTTGGGAATAGATTTTCAGCAAATTTGGCCAGTTTACAATCATCAGATCCTTTTGCCTAGTTGTCTGTTGTTTCCAATGATAGATTATTGGTGAGGGCACTCATAATCTCTCTTCTGGGTGGTTTGTCTTGGTCTGAATTCTGCCACGCGTACTACAGCAGCCGTGAAAATACTCAGGTGTCCTGCTGTGGGGAGTGTATTGACGGGCAGTGCCAGCTGCTGGGCCTCTGCATCTACCACCTCACTTGCTCTGACATCATGCTTCCCATGGCTGCTCCCAGCTAATCATTGAGCACAGTTGGAGGTATTAATGCAGGCCCTTTGCTGTGACATGGGTGACTCCTTGGATGGGTGACTTTGGCGTAAGAATTCCCCATCAAACTGGCTAAAACTTTCTTGGAACCCCACCATAATCTGAAACTCTTTTCACCCAATCTTCCTTCCTTCTCTGTCTCCTTCACAAGGGTCAGAACTTCATCATAGTCTGAAGGTACGCCCTGCCTTCTCCAGCTCTCTTCTCTTTTCTTTCTTGGGTCTGTCTCTCAATAAATCTCCTGCCATACTCCTGTCCTGATATCTGCTTCTCATAAGTGCCCCAAATAATACATACATTTAGCAAGTGACCAATAAGAGCCATAAAACCTGTTTGTGCAAGTTTAGTGAAGTACCAGAGCTCTTGTCCTGCAGATACTCAAAGTTCCTTGCATGACAAGTTTTCTAGAAGCAGACACAGAAAGAGTCTAGTGCTAAGTATTCTTGTAGGTAGAGGCTTCTATTGGACTCCTGTCCATGCATGAGCAGATGCGCTTGTACTCTTTGCCAGTAAATAATATGTTGAGCATCTCTAATGCTAATTAACAAGTCCCCCAGGGCTGATGGAGTTAGTTATCACTGAAGCACTTGCAGTAGCAGCTTCTAAAGCACAGACACCTGGAGTGCATGCAGTGAACAGGTTCTTCAAATAGTAACTAATCATCCCTGGGGAGTAGATTAAAACTAGTACATACGCACTTCAGCTGGTCCATGCGTAAGTATTTTAAAGTAAATTACGGCGTAATGTGAACTTTACCCATGTCAGTAAATGCATCATGTCTGATGACTGCATAATGGTTGACTGCATGAAAATCCCACTTATTTTAGTCAATTCTGCAAGAGTGGATATTTTGAGTTCCTAATTTTTAACTGTTAGTTTTTGATTTAGCAAAGCCTTTCTGTATACTTTGGGCATTGTCCAACTTTTCATAGAATATTTTTTAGAAGTAAAATTTTTGGATCAAAAAGCATGCCCAATTTTAAGGTTTTTCATATTCACTGCCAAAAAGTCATCCAGGAAGCTTGTTCCAATTTACAGTCCAACCGTTATAGTACGAGTAGGCGTATTTCTTTTCCCTTTATTTTCTGCATGTGAAATTATGCGTAAGATGTAAATATTTAATCCAAAAAAACAATTTAAAAAATCTTTGAGGGGCTGGCCCCATGGCCGAGTGGTTAAGTTCATGTGCTCCGCTGCAGGCGGCCCAGTGTTTCATTGGTTCGAATCCTGGGCATGGACATGGCATTACTCATCAGACCATGCTGAGGCAGCATCCCACATGCCACAACTAGAAGGACCCACAGCGAAGAATATACAACTATGTACTGGGGGGCTTTGGGGAGAAAAAGGAAAAATAAAATCTTTAAAAATACATATTTATAAAAAAACCTTTGAATCTTCTACCCAGATTATGAAATAAAACTTAAAATCCTCCTGTGTTTGCTGCTTTTCAACATTCCTTTCTGTGCCACCCCCCCACCCCCCCATCCTCAGTGTGGGAAATACAGTGGTCCCTGGGTCTTAGGCTTCTGCTTCTGGGGAGTTTACAGGATTACCTTCTGAGGTAGTCAGTGGAGAGCCCTTGTTGAGTTCTGGGAAATCTGAGGCTCACCACAGTCTATGAATTTGGAAGAGCCATAGTGTAAAACAGGTACCAAACATATGATCGGTGGCAGCGAAGTGAACTTCCCTGGGTTCCTTGCTTCTGAGCTCACTATCGCCTTGTTCCAGCTCTCAGAGCTAAATCAAAGCAGAAAGCTTCTGTGGATGAAATAAATGTCCACAGACAATTTAGGCGGCAAGACCTGGAAGAAAGAGCAGGAAACGTCAGGAAATTGTCAAGATCACCACGTTCTTGTCTGGGCCAGGCTTTCCAGGGCGTTCCTGGTGTTAAAAAGAAGACTGTACCAAAGCAGTGAGGATCACGGTCATACATCCTGCAGCTTGTCTGTCTAGACTCCCGTGTCCATCCAATGTAGTCTCTTTTCCAGCTCGCATCTTGGGATGTCTGTTCACTATCCTCCCAGGAACCCTTCATCCCTTTCCTGTTTGGAACTCAATGTTTCCTGTACCATGTCTTTCTTTTTCTTGGTTTATACTTTCATCTTGGTAGAGCACATTTTCGGTAGCTTCTTGAGAAAAGGGATTGGTAGTAAATTTATGTTTTTGAGACCACGAATGTCTGAAAATCTCATTCTACCCTCACAAAGTTTGAGAGTTTGACTATATCATAGGTTACAAGTCATTTTCCTTTAGAATTCTGAACATCACTCCAGTTTCCTCTTGTGGTTTGTGGTGACGCTGTTGCAAAGTCTGAGGCCATTGTATTCCTGATCCTTTCTGATCTGCTTTTTCTTCCTGGAAGCTGGTAGAATCTTCTTTTGCTCCAGTGTTCTGAAATTTCAAATGTCTCTGTGTAGATATTTTCTTCTACGACTTCTATTCAGTAAGCTTTTTTCAGAAATGGCAGTTCCCCTCCTATTCTTCTAGGAAATTTTCTTGAACAATTGTATTTTGTTTTCTGTTCTGTTTCCTCTTTTCTCTTTTTGTCCCCCCAGATTTTCTGGGGTTGTCATCCAATTTTCGTATCTCTTTTTCTCCCATTTTTGGTCTCTTTGTCTTTTTGCTCTACTTTCTAGGAGACTTCTTCTGCTTTATCTTCTAACTCTCTAATGACTTCACTTCTACTGTTGTGTTCTCAATTCCAAGCTTTCTTTTCTCTCTTAATTTTTTATGGCATCTTGTTCCTCTTTTATGGATGCAGCATTTTCTTATTCTCTGAGGAGAGTAATAACTTTATTTCATTTGGTTTTGTTGATTCTTTCCACCCTGCATTATTTATTTACTCCAAAATGCCTTTTTGCGAGGAAGATCAGTTTTTTTTATTTGTATCTTCCGTGAGAGGAGCTTTCCTCAGATATCTGCTAATACCTGAATGTCTGCTTAATATTAGGGATAGGGGGAATCTAAAAAAGCTCATCAGAGCCCCTGAGAGCTTGAACTACAGGCCATGCCTATCAACTGGGTTCATTGTGGAATGATTTCGATTGGGAGGATCTCTGTATTCAGAACTAAGTATACATTTGACCATTTAATCCTAAACCTTATCCTAACTCTAATCTATACCAGGATCATCAGCCCAGGAATCTGGCTTTTAGTTTCTCCAGAGAACAAGCTTCCAGATTTTTCTAAGAATTGAGAGGGGCAATTGCTCAGTGAAGTGAAGTGGAGGAGGAGATCTGAAAGTTTTAACTTCTTAAATAGTGTAATCGGATCTGACTCCATTTTTTAAATTTTTGACTGCTGAAGCTTTCAAACCCCAGTTTATTCCTTCCCCTTCTGCCCCCTCTTTGGGCAAGCTGATAAGAAAGCCAGGGCACTCCTTCCTTTGGCACCAGAGAGAAATTCAAACTACTCCAAGACTGAATTCTTCCGTAGTCCAACCCCCTAACCATAGTAAAAACCAGGGTCACTTTCTCTCACTCTCTTCTAAGATACTCAAGCCAATTCCAGACCAGCTTGGGTGCCATCCCGCTCTGCCCAGAAATTTCCATGATGTGAGAAATACCATTTTTTCTTACCTCTTAATATGTCCATGGTGTCATCATTCTAGACATCATACCTGTTAATTAGGAGGATGTTTTAGTCTGCTTGTGCTGCTATGACAAATTACCCAGACTAGGTGATTTAAACAGCAAACATTTATTTTTCATGATTATGGAGGCTGGGAATTCCAAGATCAAGGTGCTGGCAGGTCCATTATCTGGTGAGAGACTGCTTCCTGGTTTGCAGATGGAGTCTTATCATATCTTCACATAGCGGAGAGCAGAAACCGAAGCAAGCATCTTCTTATAAGGACACTAATCTTATCATGAGGGCCCCGGCTCCCAATACCATCACTTTGGGTATTTGAGTTTCAACATATGAATTTTGGGGGGGACACAAACATTCAGTCCAGAACTGAGAGGGTCCAGCTCCCCTGCGTTGGATGGCTACAAGAGCTAGCTTTCACAGAAGGTTTTCTTACTCTTCCTTTCACCACCAGTTTCATAGGCAGTTCCTATGACTTTTGAGCACCTTGTGGTGTAAATTGGCCAGCTCTCACACCTTCCTAGTACCAGCTAGAGATTAGTTTTCTTGGGTCTACCAAGTCAGTTACTACTGGTCCATCTTTTTCTAGTTTCCAAAACTTTCTGACTTTTCCCTCTCTTGTTTTCCCTATTTGTATCTTTCTCTTTTTAAAAATTCCTTCCCTTGGGGCTGGCCCCGTGGCCAAGTGGTTGAGTTCTCGCGCTCCGCTGCAGGCGGCCCAGTGTTTCGTTAGTTCGAATCCTGGGCGCGGACATGGCACTGCTCATCAGACCACGCTGAGGCAGCGTCCCACATGCCACAACTAGAAGAACCCACAACGAAGAATACACAACTGTGTACCAGGGGGCTTTGGGGAGAAAAAGGAAAAAATAAAATCTTTAAAAAAAAAAAATCCTTCCCTAAATCTTTGTTGACTTAAGAATGTAAGAAACAAAATTAGAAGCATGTGTTCAAGTTGCTGTCTTAACCCAGAAATCCTGGGGGGCTCACTTCTTCACACCTGTTGACAATTGGTGTTATCTTCACGTATTTATAAATTCCTGGAATGTGTCTAATTGCTCTGACAACTCAGGCATCCGTATTATTAAATTCTCATCTGGTCCGCTGTTCATGTGACTGAAAGCCTAACGTACAATTTCATGATTTATGGCAGATTCTTGACTTTGGTCATTCAGTTTACCCCAAGTTTGCTTCCTATTTTTAGTAACACTCCATTGCAATGCAGATGGAAGGCCTCTACCAACATTCTAGAAACAAGTTGAAGTGAAAATGAATTATCTATACCCATCTCTACTCCATTTGTGTGAAGGAAATGGAAAAATAATCAATTCATGGGTGTCCGTTTAATATAACTGCCACTTTTCTTCCCTTCTTGGTTATGAAAATTTGATCCATCTTTTGAACAAATTTAGCCATGATTTAAAATTCTTGGTTATACATGCCAGATTTAAATTAAGATTTCAAAATGCAGTTGTTCATTTGAAAATAATGATTTCATCAAACGGTAACCCTATTTTGTTCTCAAAGTTGATTAGCTTGGTGAAATTTCTTTTTATTAAAAAACATAACTCAAAAGTTATTTTCAAAGTAAAAGCATATAGATGAAAATCAGCCCCTCCCTTCCATAAACTGTACCGGAGTCACAGTCTCTCCTCTTTGAGGCCGCAGGCCAGATTAAATTCATTATGTATATCTTGAAAAATGATCTGTGCAAATATAAGTGTGTATATAAATATGTGAGCTTTTTTATGCTAATAAGACCATACTATTTCTGCTGTTCTGTATCTTATTTAACCATGTATTTCTAAAGATTATGCCGTATTAGCACATTATATCTCTTTTATATTTTTATTACTTTTTGTGGAAATAGAATAAATACAGAGAAGTTCACAAAATACATATAGTTAAATGAATCAGCACAAACCAAAGCCCATCAGGTAACTATCACCTGGTTAGCCAAGCCATAGAAAACTCCAAACCTTTCACGTCCCCTCCATGTCACTGCCATCCCTCTCTCAGAGGAAACCTCTTCTGAACTTTTATGATATTCCTTTCCTGCTTTTCTTTAGTTTTACTACCTAAGCGTGCATCCTTAAAGCTTATAGTTTAGTTTTGCCTGTTTGGAATTTTTTGCCTGAGTTAGGATTTTAGGCAACTGGACTCCATGCAGCGTGAATTGTTTCTGTTTGGCTTTCTCAGGGCTTTCTATTTGTCCCATTCATTTTATGTCATTTTTCCTCCAAAATTTCCTTCTTTCTGGCCTTTACTGCTGTAGGGGCACTAGCCTACGTGGCCTTTAAACCACGTATCCTTGAGGCTTCTTGTATGGGCTGCCGCCAGCACTCATGGTAGTAACAGTCCTGGGCTTGGCCAAACCAGCTGTTTCTTGTGAGATGATTAGCGCGAAGACCATCTCGGTCTCGGGGAACACGGAGGCCTTCACGGGTGGTGGGGCGGGGGTGGTCCTTGGAATGCAGGCCACACATAGACCATTCCTCTTAGCAAGCACGAAGCCTTCGTTCCTCTGCCTACTTAAGCAAGCTTCTCTCAGGTCGGCAGTGGGTGGTGCACATTTCCTGTCCAGCCAACCCCCACTGGACCTTCCTGTAAGTAACTCCCCAACAAATCCATGTCTCATTCGATGTTGCTGGGTCTCGTCTTTGGTCTCTCAGCAACCTATCCCACCCTGCTCACCCAACTGGGTGTGTAACACGAAACAACTACAAATTTATTATTCTATTTTTTTCCCTTACTACCTTGTAAGTTACACATTCTTTTGCAGTTCTTTTACTGGTTAGCCATGAGATTATGACATTCTTTTTTGGTTCTCAAAACCTTGTATTAACTGGAGTATATTCTCTTCATGGGCAATGCAAGGACCTGAGACTCCTTTTTAGATATCTCAACTCTTTTAGCCTCCTCTAAACTGTTGAAGCCATTATTGTTATGTCCTGTAATTCTGTCTATATTTTAAACTTTATTATTATTATATCATCATCATTAGTCTACTTGCTTAAATTTGCCCCATATTCACCTTTTCCTTGCTCTTCATTCCTTCCTGAATCTGAGCTTCTACCTGGTGTCATTTTCCTTCTGCCTGCAAAAACACGCCATTAATGTTTTTTCTTTTTTTTTGCTGAGCAAGATTCACCCTGAGCTAACATCTGTTACCAATCTTCCTCTTTTTTTTGCTTGAGGAAGATTAACCCTGAGCTAAACATCTGTTCCAATCTTTGTTTTTTATGTGGGACACCACCACAGCATGGCTGACAAGTGGTGCAGGTCCACACCTGGGATCCAAACCCACAAACCCAGCCACCAAAGTGGAGCACACCAAACTCAACTACTATGCCCTGGGATTGGCTCCCTTTTAGTGTTTTTTCAGTGTAGATCTACTGGTTACAAATCCTGTTTTGTGTGCCTTAAAATTGTTTATTTCACTTTATTCTTGAAATATGCTTTTGCTAAACTTACAATTCTATGTTAGGAGTTATTTTTTCTTCTTAGCACTTTGAAGATATTATTTTCTTGTCTTCTGGTCTCTATTAACTCTGTTTAAAAGTCAGTTACATGCCTCATTGTGGCTCTTTGGAAGGTAATCTGCCTTCTTTGTTACTTCTGACTGCTTTAAGATTTTCTTTTTCTTTGGTTTTTAACATTTTACTCTAGGGTACCTGGTTATTTTCTCTTTCTTCTACTTAGAGTTTTTTTGGCTCCTTAAATCTGTAAATTAATGTCCTTCAGTTTTGGAAAATTCCTATCCATTATTTCTTCAAATAATTCTTCTTACTCACTCTCCCTCTTTTCCCCCCTAGAATTAACTTATATAGCACTTTCTTACAGTATCTTCTGTTTCTTACCTACGTCTCTAATGTTTCCAATCTTTTGTTTCTCTTTGGTCATTCGGGATAGTTCTTTCTAACCAATCAATATTCCGGGCTACTAATTCTCTTTGACTATCTGAACTTTGTTAAATCAATTATTAAATTGTTGGGGACTTCAATTGTTATTTTCCAGTTCTTGTAGTTTCTGTTTGCTACTTTATTATGGTTTTCAGTTTCTACCAAAATTCTCTACCTTGTCCCCTTGAACAAAGTAAGTATGGTTATTTTGCCTCTATGTCTAAAACTCCAACATCTGAAGTGCTTGTGAGTTTTATTTTCAGTTATTTGTCTGTACAATTGTTCATCTTGTCTCTGAGTGTCTGGTTATTTTTTTATTGTGTGCCAGACATTGCATTTGCAAAAATGTTGTAGTAATAATTTTCAGCTTGAGATAATATCTTCTTGCAAAGAGGATTTATGTTTTATTTGTTTTAGTCATATGAGGTAATAATACTCTGGGATCACCTTAATCTGATTTCATCCACACAGCATGTAGAAGACTACTAATGCTACACAAGATGTTATGGTGATACCTCTTTCAAATGATGCTAAAATACCTCCTATGGTAAGTGGGGAGATAGGCAATCAGATTTTCAATATGATCTGTGCTGGTTATTTATTTAATACTTACTGTATACCAAGTAGTATTTTAAGTGCTTTCCAAATATCATTAAGATAATTCTTATAACAATGATTCTGAGGTGGACATTACTACTATCCCTAAGTTACAGATATAAAATTGAGGCAGAGAGGAGTTGGGTAAGTTGGCCAATGATACATGGCTTTAAATGGAAAAGCTGAGCTTTGAATCCAAGTAATCTGGTTTCAGAGTCTCTGATCCAAATCAAACGGTAGAGAGAGAACATTCTTTAGGGGAAACACACACAGGTTATTGTTTATGCCAATCCCTCTGAGCTCCCTTAGCTCAGTTCCTGGCTGCCTAATGTGTTGAAAGGGTAAACAACATTAACAAGATTACTTAAGATTTTTCTAGGGGCAAATTTTGTAAATTGTTACCAGGCTAACTTAAAGAAATTGATTTGGTAAGAGATAATGCTATTAGGTGAACTTAGACTTTGAGTACTATATTATTCTGGAAATGGTAAAGTTTGGACTCTTGGGGAAGGACAGTTAGGAATGGTACTCTTGACTTTGTCTACTGATTATGAATTTAAGAATGCATTATCCAACTATCATTTTGGCAGTAGTGCAAGGTATTTAGGGGGAAATCGCAATGGGATTATTATATGGGGGAGGTGACTTACTGAAAGAGATTTCAATTTGTGTCAACTCACTGCTGTGGTTCGAAATTGGAAGGAAGCAGAATGTGGGCTGTGTGGGGTCTCTGCATGCTCCTTTGCACTGAGAACAGCGAGTCTGGAGAGACTGCACCTTAGAACTCAGAATCTTTGCTTGATTCATGCGTGGGATTTTGTTTATTGTGTTTCTTTTCACAATGACTGCTCAGGCTGCTTCAGCATGAACAGTTGGCTCAGTACCCAGAGAGTGTTTGATTAGCTAAGTTAGGAAGCAAAATGCCATACACTATAGAGGAAATTTACCCTAGAATAAATGTAGATCATTTAGTCAAAGTGCTATACTCTCAGCATGCTAAAGCTTCCCTGGGAGAAAATGCCACCGGAGCTTTCTTAGAAGCACAAGTAAATAGAACCTGTTTTTGAGGGAACCTGGAAAGCATGACCTAACACATGATTCAGGATCAGGCAACATGAGCTTGGAGGGAAAGATGCCATAAAAAGAGAAAATAACCAGAGTGAGCCATGAAGGTAATCCTACAGAGAGCTTTAATGAGTCAGAACTGCTGGTTGCAAGTGACAGAAACTAGGTTCAAATCAGCTTAGTCACCGTCATTGAGAGATGGGAAAGAGGAACAAATTACTCTTTGGCTGACTATATTGCCTATCAGTATAAATTTGCACTTGTTGGAGATGGAGAGAGGGAGCAAATGTTTTCAACAGACCTAAACATGCTTTGGAGGACTCTGACGTAAGGAGGAAAAACGAGGAATGCACTGGTTCATGAGACTGGAACAACAGGCAGGGCCCTGATCACCCCTGACTGGATCCAGAGGCTAAAAAGTAGCACTGCTGCCCCCCCACCATCATCCAACCTAGCTTTGCTCTCTGCTCCTCTCTTTGTGGGCTCATTAACTCCTACTGTGGTTGTGCTTCTCCCATGTTGTTAGGGAAGAGGGACACAGGTACCTTTCCCTCTTCCTAGATTAGTCAGGCCTGGGACAGGTGTAGTATTAGTTATCTACCGCTGCATAACAAATCATCCCACACTCAGCAGTTTACAACAACAAACATTTATCATCTCACCCAGTTTCTGAGGGTCAGGAATCTGGAAGCGGCTTAGCTGGATGGTTCTGGCTCAGGGTCTCTCATGGCATTGCAGTTAAGGTGTTGGCCAGGGCCGCAGTCATGTAGAGGGGCTGTGGAAACTGCTTCCAAGCTCATTCATGTGGTTGTTGGTGGGAGGCTTCAGTTCCTTGCCACGTGGATCTCTCCACAAGGCTGCTCACACAGCATGGCAGCTGGTTTCCCCCAGAGTGAGTGATCAGAGTGGGAGAAACCAAAACGGAAGCCACACTGTCTTTTATAACCTAACCTCAGAGGTAACATCATTTCCACTGTATTCTCGTGGTCACACAGACCAACCCTGGCACAGTCTGGGAGCACTACACAAGGGTCTGCATACCAAGAAGTAGAATGATCATTGAGGGCCTTCTTAGAGGCTGCCTACCACAGGTACTGTACTAGGCAGAACTCAAAGCTGACCCCAGGATTCTTGCTTCCGGGTGTACGCACTCTGTATAATTCCCTTCTCTTGAGTGTGGGCTGAGCCTGTGGATATGATTGGGTAGTCATGGCCTTGATTAGAATACATTATATGACAAAGGTGAGGGGATTTTGCAGCTGTCATTAAGGTCCCCTATCAGTTGATTTTGAGGTAACCAAAAGGAAGATTATTCTGGGTGGGCTTGACCTAAGCAGTGAGTCCTTTACCAGAGGGTCAGAGACCTGAAGCAACTCTCCTGTTGGCCTTGAAGAAGCCAGGAACCATGCTTGCTCCATGTTGTGGAGAAGGCCGTGTGCCACAATGGTGGGGGGCCTCTAGTTGCTGGGGCCCCAGCCCTACGGCTGCATGGAACCGGATTGCGCTAACAGTCAGTGAGCTTGGAAGGGAACTTGAGGCCTCAGATGAGATAGCAGCCCTGGCTGACACCTTGGCTGCAGGCTGGAGAAACGCAGAGCATAAGATGCAGTGAAGCTGTGCCTGGAACTCCTGACCCACAGAGAGTATGAGATGATAAATGTGTGTTGTTTTCAGCTGTTAAATTTATGGCAGTTTGTTATGCAGCATGGAAGACTAATATAGGGGCCCGCCTGTGAAAGCGGAGGGCTAGGTGTGTGCCATCTCTGTCAATCTCTCCTCATATTGTGAATTAGGAGGAAGATCCCCAAGGAAAGAAAAGTGCTGTTAGAGAAACGAGGGGATAGTAAAGACTGCTAGGCAAACCAAGCTTGCTGTCCTAGTTTATTATAATATTTCAAACCTGGGGACTCTAGCCATTTCAAAGATCTGAATCACCAAGCAAACAATATTCTCACTAATGTCCAAAACCTTGTTCTCAAAATGTTGTCTGTGTATGACCTGTAATGCAACTCTCTGGAGTGTGTTGAAATAAAGGCTCCCAGGCCTCACTCCAGATGTATTGACTCAGTCTCTATGGGGTATAGCTTAGGGCGATGCATTATCCTTATCTCATTTCATAGAATTTTTTATTTTGAAGATTTTCAAAATCAGAAGAAGGTTGAAGGGAACAGTACGATAAACACTGGTATGCCTTTCACCAAGAATCATCAACTGTTAAGATTTTACCCAATTTCCTTTATTTCTCATATACATATTTATATATAATTTTATTGCTGAACCATCTGAAAGTAAGTTACAAGCGTTATGACACTTTACCGCTAAACCCTTTGGTACCTATCTCCTACTAATGAAGTCTCCGCATATAGCCACACACCCTTATCACACTGAAGAAATGAAACGTTGATGTATTATCTAATATACGGTCCATTTTGTCCAGTAGTCCTCAAAATGCCCTTTAGATGATTGCTTCTTAAAATCTGATCCATAAACCAGCAGCTTAGACATCACTGTATTGTGATAAGAATCCGGTGACTCATATGCGCATCCATTTGAGAAGCCCTGTAGTAAGTTTTTGATCAAAGACTTAATCAAGGATCCCATTGCATTTTGGTTATCAATGTTTTCTTTACTTTCTGGCATCTTTAAACTAGAATAGTCTGTGTTTTTTTCTATTTTTCTATTTTCTCCTTTTGCCCTCTTTTTACTTACCTCCCTTCCCTCTATCTACCCTGGCAAAAATTACGGAAATTTAAAAACCTTTCTGTGCTTTTGAATCTAACCACAGAAGTCTGTGTAAGGGCTTAATGAGAGAGACAAGCAGGATGTCAAGGAGTATGTTAGCAAGTCACATCACTAGGAGGTGACAGGTTTCATGAAAGATGGGGCACTACTATGGATCTTGAAATCACAGGTGCTGATGACAAGGAAAACGACTGATGGGGGTAAGCATGATGCGTTTGGGAAACCAAGTTAGTTGGTTTTCTCTGGCAGCTAGTTCAAGAAACAAAGAACATCCATTTTAAAAGGTAAGTTGGAGCTTGATTCATAAGCAATCAAAAATCTTAATTTAAAAAATTTCCAGACTCATAGAAAAATGAAGGCTATTTAATTATGAAAATAAAACTATCTCTGGGTGACAAGACTAATGAGTTTTAAGTTTTTTACTGTATTTTCTGCCAGTCTTTTGCAAAAAGGAATCATTATAAAAGCCTGACTTGTATTATAAATTCATATGAGAACTTCCCATAATATTAAATATCAATCCAGCCTTTAAAATCACCTCTTAACGAACGTACATTTACATACTGTATTTTATTTCCCCATATTATTATTTTAATCTTCCCCCATTATTGGGCATTTAAATTACTTCCCATTCTTCACTGTAACAACAAGCTTTGTCCATGCATCTCTTACATCTCTGATTATTTTCTCATACTAGAGTCCTAATAGGGTTGCCAGGCCAAGTTTCCAACAGACCCACGCTGGTGTGTGCCCAGCTCACACTGACTCCCTCAGAGGCTCCACTGTGCCATCCTTCCCAGGCCTTGTCCCCAGTCATCCTCATCCAGGAATGCAGCCCCTGGAATGGTGCCTGTGGCACATCCTAACAGACTCCATTGTCCTTCAGAGTTACCCAACCAGGGGCTCTGATGCTGCAGAGTCTACCTACAGGTGGTGGTGGCTGGAATCCTGTCAAACCACGCTTGGTGCTCAACGGCTTGTGATAGGAACCCCCTATGAGGCCATAAGCACAGGAACAGCAGTGAGGCAGGCCCAGCAGGCATGTAAACAATTTGCTCATGCAGTAATTTGCTTGATGGAATGCTAAATCTCCAGTTAGGTAGGATGTGGAGTAGTACATGTCATTGTAACTTTATCTGGGTGAAGATCAGGCCTAATGTCAGTCTGTACCACTTTTTGGCCATATTGATCGAGGATATGGAAGAAGGCTGACTGGAGGATTGAGGAAAGGGGTGTGAGCATGGAACATTCCAAATAGATCCGGAGCATGAGACTGTTCAGGAGCCCCTTGAGCAAGCATGAAAACAAGGCTGAGCTGAGCTGACTCCATAAACGCCTGTTCACATGATTGAGAGCCTCTTCTGTAGTGGAGGCTTTCTGGTGAGTGTTCACATGGAGGACGAATAAGGCAGCTGTGAGAGTAGGGATGCAGGCTCTGTATAGACTCCACCACACAGCCTTCCCCGTCATCAAAGCAGACCAGGCTATGCCACAGCTGATGCTCGATTTGTCAGCCTTAGAGACCAGCCCACATCTCTGATGTGGCATCATACCTAGCGAAGACCTCAGCTCCTTGTTGCATTATATTCAACAGCATTCCCCTTTTGCACCTCCTCCTGTCTGAGCCTCTGCCAGAACTACCAGCTGCAGACTTGTTGAATGCTTCTTATACCATCTTGTTATCCCATCCAAATTGGCTGTGAAAGGAGTTCCCTGATCAAAACAAAGAAAGAAGGCCATGGGCTAATTCAAATGTAATTCACTATTTTATGTTCCCTATCAGTGACACAGTCAGCCTTCTAACATGGCGGAATGGCCTCTAAAAACTTGGTACTGCAATCTTCCGGGACATCTTCCACCTGATGGCATAGCTACGCAGAAGACTGGTCAGGCTCTGAACCAGTGTTCCAGATAAAACACTGACTGTCTCCCCATAGGTAGAACCCATGGATCTAGGAACCATGGCGTGAGGAGGGACTGATGTGTCTAACAATTGTAACTAGTTAACCTACTCTGAACATTTTTGCTCACCGTCGCTTTTAGTACTGAAGGGAGGGATGCTGTCATCATGGGATCCAGTGCAGTTTTTCTGAATTGGAAGCTGAAACTGGTCATTTGGGCTCTTCATCCCAGGGGACAAATGGCAGAAAAATGGGATACTGTATTGGCTGGGGTGACCGACCTTGCCTAGTCAAGGGACTTGCGATTGTACATCTAGGAGGAATATAATAGGAACTTAGTGGGTCTCTTCCTTTTTCTGATATTCTCACTGGGAGAGGTTTATGGGAGACTATTGCCCTTCTATAGGTAAGACCACTGAGAACTGAAACAGCTCAAGAATTAGGGTTCAGGCTACCCCACTGGGGAAAGAGCTAAGGGACTGGCAGCAGGTAAGGAGATCGCAGAATGGGTAACAGAAAAGGGGGGCATAAATACTAGCTCTCTGATTAGTGCAGAGAGAAAGACTGTAGCCCATTTCCTTGCCTGCTGTGTCATGACTTAGAACAAAATCTCTTCTCTTCTTTTCTGTCTGCATTGTATGTAGAGTGTGTTGCTAGTGTAAAGCATTTCTTTTGGACCATGGACTGAAGGAAAATTTGAGGGGGAATGGATATCATCTAAAGCAGAGCTACTCAAAGTGGGGGTCTGCAGGCTGGCGCCAGTCTGTGAACTATTGATTACTGGTTCATGATGCAAGAAGTATAGAAATAGAAAGTATTAAAAATTACTCTGTCAAATTGCTATCAAAAGTTCTATGCCGACCGTACGGAATAATAAAAAATTGAGGCTAGCATTTTATGTTTAATTTCATTTTTATAGCAATGGTTTTTTTATGGCATTTTTCTAATGAATTTGTCCACAACAGGTTAGAAACAAAAATTTATTGTTCCATTACTACAGAGAGTGTAAGGAGCACAGATCTCGATGAGCAGTGACCTTGCGAAATCTGTTTTTACTCCTGGATGCAGCAGCTATGTGTGAAGGAGGACTGCTCCTCACTGTGAAGGAAGTGAGTGAGGTTGCCACTGTCCACAGAGGGCTTGGGTGGTGGTAGGTGGAGGCAGCTTTGACTGTACGGGAACACGTGTGTGTGCTGGGCAGCCAAAGGTGCGTGTATGGAAATCACCAATCAGCTGACTGCTGTCTTGTGAACTGTGTCGCCCTCTCTCCCTCCCCGCCATGGTTGACTTTCCCAAGAGTAGAAGTATGTAACCACTGCTTCGTCTCTCCAACGTGGAAAGTGGAACAGTGACCCAGTCAGGCGGAAGTTGATTGGAACTGATTCACCATACAACAGAACCCAAGAAGTCTCCAGGGTTCCTGTTGTCAGCTTTCCTGGAATTGTCTGGTCCTTTGCTCTTCTTAAAGCTTGGTTGTTCTTCTTTCAGTTCTGGAGCTCCTCAGCATCCTCATAAATTCTCTTCTTGCTTAAGCCTTAAATCTGTCGCTTGTCACTAACTCACCTTAGATGATACAAAAGGTCTTGCAGTTTTAAAGCCGTTTGATAAATTTTGTCAAATTTCTTTCCAGAAACTTGTATATTAGTGTATACCATCACCAATGATATGAGTGACTATCTCTAAGTATCTTTCCCAGAACTGAATATTAAATGTGTCTGTGTATATGTCTGTCTTCTATCTATCTATCTAATCTTTGTCATTCTGCCAGGTTGAAAGTGGGAACTTAGAGTTTTTTTCATGTCTTTGAATATTATCGAAGGTAAATTTTGGGGGGATTATGTGTCAGGAAACTTTTATATGCAAGTTATAGAAACCAAATTCAAATTAACTTAAGTAAAAAAGAGATTTTGTCAGCACACGTAAAGTGGAAAGATACGAGGGTAGTTATAGAATTGAATTCAGAGTGTAGGAACCAAGGCCATGCATATTGGCAGGCACTTATGTCTGCTCAGGTGCACTCACCTGGTTGCCATCACTCTCTCACCCCCAGCCTCTCTGTACACTCCGCATCATTTTTTTGTTTTTTAAAGATTGGCACCTGAGCTAACAACTGTTGCCAATCTTCTTTTTTCTTTTCCTGCTTTTTTTTTCTCCCCAAATCCCTCAAGTACATAGCTGTATATTCTAGTTGTGGGTCCATCTAGTTGTGGTATGTGGGATGCCGCCTCAACGTGGCCTAATGAGCAGTGCCATGTCTGCACCCAGGATCCGAACCGGTGAAACCCTGGGCCGCGGGAGCGGAGTGCGCGAACTTAACCACTTGGCCCCTGGGGCTGGCCCCTCACTCCGCATCATTGATTGATTTCTTTCTGTCAAACAGTTGGCTTCATGAGGCAGGAACTATTGCTGCCAGTAGTTCTAAACACATCCTCCCAGCCTGCAAGCCTTGTAAAAAAAGATCTTCTTCCTGAATGTCCAGAAATGCTTTGGCCTCTTTAGATTGCTTGCCCATTCTTTGGACGGGTTGCCATGACTTGCCATGCCTGGATCATTAGTCTATCCTTAGTTGCCATGGTAGGGTAGGAAGTTGTGACCAACAGTGACTGACAGTCGCCTCAGAATGAAATGAAACGGGCAAGGAGGGTTCCCCTGGAGGCAGGGTTACTGGGCAGGCAGAAAGTCCTCCTACTCATTTAGCAGGAGCTCTTGATTTTTGAGCAGACTGATTACATGTTGGAATCAATGTTTGAAGAAGACTAAGACAGCAATTATAGATAAGTTGGGTGACCATATAATTTATCACCAAACTGGGACACTTTTGAAAGTGAAATAGGCTACTATTAATGATCAGTGCAATGCATGTTCACCTTATTTGGAGAGCTGAGCAAGTGGAAGCAGAGAGGGCTCTTTGGAATCAGTGCAGGAACCTCTTTCCTGATGTGAGAAAGATCTAACAGTAGTTTATAGTTATAAAAACATACATGGCTTTACAATCACCATCAACCATTTGCTAAGAGAAAGTAACTTCTTAGAACTAGGGCCAAAACTCATGAAAAGGTCAAGATTCACAAAAAGGCTAAATCTACACAGAAAGGAACCATTTGCCCCTTGATATTTGGTTCTCAGGGGAATAACCTTGGGGTGAATCTCTGATGTCACTTGTGAGGTTTCATAGCAGAGTGATTAATAGAAGGCTTTGAAGTCATGAGCGTGACGTTGTTTGAAGTCTTGACTTTTTCATTTGCCAACTGTGACCTTGAGCAAGTTACTTAACCTCTCTAAACCTCAGTGTCTCCATCTCTAAAACGGAAGTTAAAATAATTCACATGACTCTGTTTAGATCTATGGTGTGTATAACATTACTACATGCTTACTAGCACTGAAATGCTAGCTGCTAATATTACCACATGGGGTAATAAATGCAGGAGAAAAGAGGAAACTGTAGATTTTTTTTTTCAGCAGATAGGACCGCCTAGTAAATATTGTTCATTTGTTCATACTGGTTCTTTCATCCATCTTTATTTACTCACATGATCTGCTTTTCTGATCTGCCAATTCCTCTCCCTAAGCTCCATACAAATACAGAAAACGCCTCATTTTGTGGCAAGATTGCAGTAGGTGAATGTCTCCCGTGTGGTTTAAGAATGTCTTTGGGTTTGTCACTTTGCCACTAAGACCTTTCAAAAATGATTTCTGGGTTGGTAGGGAGAAAAGTCCAGTTCGCAGATTTTGAGTAGTCAGTATGTAATGAGAAGGGGTGGCAATAGATGTGGTCCCAGATACAACTCGGAAGGTAAAGGTAAGTGGGAATTAGGGTCCTGACTAGAGGGAAAAGCAGGGTGGAGAAATGTCGCAGTGTTTTTGTAGGCTGTGGAAGAGAAAAGGGGACAGGATCTAGGGAAGAGAAAGGGGACAGAATTGAGACAGGGAGGAATTGCCAGAAGACGGTTTGATAGAGAGGAGAGTAGAAGAGAGAATGCGTATTTGTCAAAAGTGGTAGCTGATCTTTGGAGAGTAAGGACTGGAAGCCAAGGCAAGGAGAAGCAGTCATCCTTCCCGAGGGAATCACGCCAGGCCTGGATCTCACTGCCTGAACAGAGGTGGACAAAGATGCCTGCCTGTGAAAATTCCTCCTTTCAGCACTGGTTGTTCTTTCTCTCCCCATCTCCATCCCTGAATTTTACAGCATCTTTACTGAACCCAGAAAACCCCCTAGGAGAATTTCTAGCTTTAGAAACAAATAGAACTGAGCAGAGGCTGACCGACCAGCTGTGTCTGGCCAGCTTGGTCTGTGAGTGGACCGATACAGCCATGTGTCTGAGTGAGTCAAGCTCACGTACTGTGCATTGAAAGGTCTACAGACCAACTTAGAGCTTACACTGTCCCTTCTTTAGTTTCTACTTTATAAATTTGATGCTAAACTTATGACATTGAAGTATACATAATTATATCATGACCTGTCAAATTCATCTTTCTACCAATATTCAAGTCCTAGTTGTATACTATGAAGTTACTTTACTACTTTATAGCCTTGTTTTTAAAGTCCCCCTGAAAACAAGAATGTGCTCTTTCTTTCTTGGAAAGAAATAAGGAGAAACAGGGGCCCTGGAGAGTAAAACAGCCAAACTCTTTTCTAGTTGTTTAATAGAAAACTCCATATTTGCAAGATGCTGCTTCAGCTGAGAATCAGTATTTTCCTCTTAATGTTGAAACTAAACAGGAGTTTTAAGGTTAACGTGTTTCTGTTGTTAGAAACCTCTTCCTATAAAAAACATAAGGCACATTAAACTTACTATAAACTTTCAATGGTTCATAACTAGTGTTTGTTTTAGCTTCAAGATTAAAAGTGGTTTTGCTATGATTAGCAAGCAAATGTGTGTCTCTAACCTTGCTCTGTTAAAAGATAACTTCTTTCAGTGTCTTGTTGTGGTGGGAGGAAAGATTTTTTTCTCATTGATTTATGTGTGTAGACAAAAGTGGAGCCTGCTTTCTGTGCCAGTAGTGCTTCATTAAGTGAAAGAGTTATTTTTATTTTGTGTCACTTTGGACCATTTGGAGACAGTTGAAGACCCAAATCACAGCAGTTTAAATATACTCCTTAAATAACAGGAAGTCTAAAGGTGGAAGATCCAGAACAGACAGCTACAGGGACTAACAATATCAGTACAAATCCAGATTCTTTCCATCTTTCTATCTTTTTGCTCTGTCATACTTTTTATGTTGACTTTTAAATCCTCATATTTGTTTCTCCACATTTTTAAAATGGCTGCTGATGCCCCAGTCATCAAATTAATCCTCAGAAAGTAGAAGGAAGGGGGTTGCCATCAAGTTTTGTTCCCGCATCTATCCCTCTTATAAGGACACAGAACTTTCCACAGAAATCCTTCCAATGGACCTCTGTGTATGTCGCATTGTCCAAAACAGTGTCAAAGAAATTTTTATTTCAGTTTGATTTCAGCAGTTCATTTTGGAGGCAAAGCAGTGCAGAGGCTGGCCACACTTTCCTACTTCCGTTGGGCTCAGAGTTAGAAGGAGGAAAAGGCAAACATGTAGCCATTATAGTTGGGGTTCAATACAGGAGTCGTGTGAACATGGTTAATTGCTGGACTCTCAATTCCCAAGAAAGTCGGGAAGTTCTGACTGGTTTCCACCCCTCACATCAGGCCCAAATTGTCACCACCCCAGCTCCTCCTTTCCCAACGCCCACGCTGAGCCAATCATAGTCATGTCATTTACCTTTGCTGGACCCTTTCTCGGTTCCCCTTGTCACTGGAGGTGGTCACGCCCTGCACAGGGCTGGGCAGAGAAGGAGTTCTGTTAGCAAGGAAAGAGAGGAATGACACCGGTGTCTGCCACAGTGTCCTTTCACGTTTTATCCATTTCACACTGTTAAGTTTGCTTTTAAATGGTTTCCTGTCACATTGACTGAGTAGATGCTCTCAGGCTGGCTCCTTTTATCCATCCGCTATAATCCCAGTGGTGTGATCTTTCTAGAACACAACATTAGCTTCATCATTAGCTCTCTATTTCCTTAGTGTGGCCTACAAGCACCGTCATAGTCTAGCCTTTGCACACTTTTCCAGCATTTTATCTTCCACGCTGCCTGCGTGGTATTTAGGATCTCTCTTGCAGCTGCATCCTTGTTATATTGTCTGCCTCGGCTATCTTCCCTCCCCCACTTCCCTCTATTCTTCCTCACAGGCTAGTGTCTCCTCCTTTTTCAAAACTGATGCTTCGAGCTTTCTTTAACACCCTGCCTCCACTAAGATCAAGTGTTTTCCTCTGTCCTTCCACAGCGCCTGGTGGGAGTTCTTGTGCCGCCTGTGTCTCTGTGCTATGATTTATTTGTTTATGTGATCCATCCATCTTCTGAGACCAGACTGAGTTTTTTGAGATCAGGGATTGTGATTCATCCCTGTACAGTTTGTGACTCATAGGAGATACTCAAATGGTATGTTTTTAATGGCAGGAAGCTTGGCAGATGATGGAGTAGAGTACCACGCAAAGAAAGATCTAGTCCTATTTCCTAGGAGGTCAGGATAAACTGGAGCTATTTTATTTTCTCTTGTTTCTCAGAACTTTAACATTTTCTGACTCTAATTCAGGAATGGATTGTGAGTAGAAGATAGGGCTGAAGCAATGGAGCTTTACAAACAAAGTTATTTGGCAGAATTGACTGAGCTGTGCAGAAAACTCATTGGTACAAAGCCAGCCTGATAACCGCAGTACTTTGGAAATGGCCCACTGAGCTGTGTACACAGAGCTAGGCCTGCAGTCTCTCTCCTCGTGCGCACCTGCTACTCAGGTTGGCTACAGCTTTAGATTCTAAGGACTGAAAGCCACCACTTCAGGTGTCCACAGGCACACGCACTTGCCAGAGAGCAGTCCTTTATAAAGCATCACTTAATAAAGGCTCCACGCGGTCTACGCAGCTAGGAGTAAGTCTTGTAAAGATTAGGTTGCGCCTATTCTTCACTCCAAATCCTTGGTTCTGATATTCCATTACTGGTCCCTTGACTTCAGCGCCTTGTTAGGTGGATCCAAGGAGGAGTTCTTTACTTCTGATTTGAAAGGATGACATGGGGATGGAGTCCGAATGGGTAATCTCACACTGAGGAATGAGGACTACTGAATATATCACTTACCACACAATAGATGTATTTAAATATAACAACCATGCCATCATAGGATGGGATTCTGATATCAGAATTAGGTGATAAACTTAAGGCAACATTAGGAAGGAACCTCCTAGTGCACTCTAGCAGATTCCTTGACCCCCACATACTCCTGCTCCTCAGCTGTGTTATAGAAACTTTGTCTCACGTTATCTGTGGTCAGAGTTCACTCTATCAGTTCAGAGCTTTCATTCCTTTAGTCGAAATCCTCACAATGACACAAATCAGGCCCAGTAATTGGTCTAGTCAAAAAAAAAAGTTGAGTATTCAAGTTATATATTTTGAATGTTTTTAAAATTAAAATATACAAATGTCTATCCATTTTCTAGTATTTTGAGTGGAGGAGCTCAAGGCCTTGTTCTGAGTAGGGGGGGCCACTGTTTGATTTTCTCTATTATCTTCCTTGCACAAACTAAATCAATAATGCGCCATCCCGTATGTCCAGTTTTTGTTTCTTGAAAGTGGCCAGAGAACTTTGCGTTCAGATTGTTAAAGTCCACCTCCTTCTAGATCTTTACAGTTTGCTTTCGGTCTTTCCCTATTGTCTTCCCACACCTAATCCAATAGCAAAATTTTCTTCCCTCCTTCTTTGTCACTGCCTTAATTTAACCTTTCTAAAACATTCATCTTATTCACTTTAGTTGTTGGAGAAACACCAAGTTTGTCTTGTCCTTCCATTTAATCAATTAACAAAACGTTTAGTTGAATTACTCAGTGATGGTGACCCACTGAACTGGTGGGAGTAGAAGTAGACAGAAACAGCAGACTGGCTTCTCAAGGCATTTGGTGCCGTGGGCATCTATCAGCGTGCTTTAGAGGGAGGGGTGATGGTTTCCAAGAAGGCCTCGGCCTTACATGTGCACATGTTCCGAACTCACTTCACTTAATGGAGTCTTGTTCAATTCCTTCCCACCTTGACCTGCTCAACAAAATGCCTCCATCTGCCTTGTTAACCCTGGCGTTTTCTTTTGTCTGTTGTCCTGGCTTTGCAGCATTCTTGCTGAAAAAAGGCCCACTCTGTCCAGCTCTATTCTTTTGTGTATAGAGGATATTAAGGAGGATTATATAATGTACCCTTTGGGTGAGAAGGAACACTTGCCGACAGGAGTCTGAAGTGGGAAAGGGTGCTCGGAGGCTCGAGAGTGCCTGGCCCCTTCTGTGCAATGTGGTTTCCTGTATACGAGCTTTGTCTTGGGCTCTGCTCCTAGGGGACCAACCCCACTGGAGATGGGGATTTGTGGTCAGGTAATGAAGGAGTGTTTTCAGGAGAAAACTGTAAGGTAGTGTGGGAAGCAGGATGGGGCAGAGGTAGAAGCTAAGCAAGGATGTGGCTTCAGGTGAAGTCTCAGCCTCATTCCAGGGGCGCTCAGGACCACAGAATGTCTCTTGCCTTGAAGCCACTGCTGAGCGGGGAATAGGGGAGGAGTGTCACTCCCAGAACCACAGCTCCATCACCTAAGGGCGATGCACTGAAGGAGGTTGCAGTCATGTGACCAGGTGGCAGTAGCTGAGCAAAGTATGCACAAAAGCTGAGCTGATAACAGTGATCTCAGGGGACCTAGGCAGCCGATCAATGGTCTGCTAACATAGCAAAATATGAGGTATGAAACAGGTGGCATTTTTGAAATAGTTACTTTTATTGGATCCAATTTATGAGCCTCCCTAGATTTTCTTGGCCTCCTCTGTCTTCTGGGCTCTCAGCTGGTTGGACAAAATCCCTGGCCCCAATGCCATTGCCTCATCTCCAAACGGCAGCAGCTGACCCCACCTCCCCTGTATAGGCCAACTTCAGGACGTCCTCCATCATACCCACCACAGTGGGAGCTGCAATAGCCACAGAGTCCAACATGACCTGAGGAGACTCAGAGAGGCTGTGGATTTCCCTGTCCCGTGTTTCCAGACTGAAAATGCTGATGAATAAATGAAAAGTAATAGCATGTTTTGGAGTATGTGAGGAAGCCATTTGGTTTAAACCTAATTCGGCCTGACCTTGTTTTTCCAGAAAGTCCTCACGTGGCCTGTTGAGCATGCATTGTACATCTGCTTTAACCATTTGCAATGTCCCAAAGACAAGCATGATGCCCCTAAAGATAGGGATGTTACCTCCCCCCATACCAGCATTTCTTTAAGAATAAGCATTTCTTCCCAGAAACTAAGGATTAATTACTGATCTGTTTAACTCATCTCATGACCACTGACCTGCTGAGCACCTACCTACTGTGCTCACCTTGTGACCACTGACCTGCTATTCCAGCAAGGCATCTCAAGACTGTTGTAAAAGGGACATTCTTGTCATATGTCACGTATGCTCTTTGTTCTAAGATGGTAAATAAGCACTCTGCACACCCCATTTCTTCAGAGTTCTCCTTCCTTGGGGAAGGTAGTTTCTCCTGCGCTATAATGCTCAAACTGACTCATATAGTAAAACTCACCCCAATTTTGATGTATGGGTTGATTATGGATTATTTGTGTCAACAGTGCCATACTGTGAGGCATGACATCTGGCTTACTTAGTGACTGTCCCAAGGGGCCAAGTGCACAGCCAGGAAGAGCACAGCAGTTAAAGCCCCACGGGGAAAACTTTGACCAAGGGAGAAAACCTTTAGATGAATTCGTTTTGCTCTCTTCCTCTGACGGATTGTGCTGAAGTGTGGTGGTTCTCTAGAGGATGCCTGGAGATGGTCCCTGTGACTGAGCCAGGGGCTCTGTTTTCTGTTCTAAAGCATGGCGAGCAAGGCAACCACCACTTACTATCTGCTTGCTTTCTTCCTTGTCTCACTTCCCCTTTTCCTCCACTCTGCTGCCCTGCACATCTGCAGCTCCCCAAAGATGTATCAGCATCTGCTTTTAGCCTGGTTTCCAAACCAACCAACCAAGAACCACTTCCCCTCCCCCCCAAAACAGAGCCTGAAGCAAAGACAGTACCCCTAGAGACTGAAAGTTTCAACCCAACATATGAATCCTCAAGGGGCAGATTTTCACTGTAAAATATCTGGGGAGATTATTTTGAGTAAAGAGAGAGTAATCCTAAAATTGTTCTTTTGTTCCTTTTTCTCTCTAAACAAAGTCAATCCTATTAAAATCTAGGTGGATGCTAAGGAGAAATCCCTAGGATGCTACAGAGTTTTCCCTTTGTTATGACTTCTTTCACAAACTGGCTCAGCGCCTTGAGCACTGCGGAGAGGCACTGAATTTAAAAACAATGCAGAGGAGAAGGCAGTGCCCTGGAAGCTGCTTTTCCTGAAGGAACGCATAACGTCGACTGGCATGATGCCAGCGATGTGAAATATTCTTGTTTTTCAGAAAAGAGAATTGACTTGCCATGTGGCTCTGGTCATATCTAGGCCAGAAGCTATGAGGCTGGGACCAGTCTTGAGTGTTACTGACGTGCACGCTGGGGGACCTGACACCAGTGAAGTTTGTCATCGTTGTCACAGTTAGCGCTGATGGCTGCACTCAAGTTAGTCTGTAGTTATTAAGATGGATACAGGGGTAGCTGTCTGTCCTCTTTACTTTATGCTTGTGGAATAGCCTCAATTTTCTCTTCCGTCTGATTAGTCTCAGCATCTGGATTTCCTTTTGCCATGTTCCATTACAGAGGCTGCCTCCCTGCTTTTCTCCCCCACATCTGGAATCCAGCCAAAATGTACCAGAACAAGATGCTGCTAACATTTGGGCCCTTCTAAAGGGTGTTGATTGCAACTTGGGTAACTTCAGTTTAATCCAAGGTGGAAGATTTCTGCTGCTTTGGGGGAAGAAAATAAGTGTCTAAAAATAAAGCTTAGGCATAAAAATAGGGCCAAATACTCATTAACTGCCTCACTTTGCTGAATGCTGAAATTATTTCAACAGTGCTAAATCAAGCATTTGTGTAGAAGAGGTTATTTTTTTTATTCATAGTACTTTATCTTAGATGATAAATGGGTTACTGTAATTTGTCGTCTTATTCAAAAGATGTGAATAGTCTCATGGACCTAATTTTCGGCTCCTGCTCATGCTGGCCCTTGAATTGGAGCTCTTGTGTCACAAGCCTTTTGGAATGTATGTTGTCAGGTATTCTGGGAGAGACTGAAGGGGCAGGCAGGACCCGGAGCCAGGGTACACAAGCTTGGTATGCAAGGGTTAAAAATTTGGATCTGAGTGTGGTGGGAAGCCACTGGGGAGATTTAATTAGGAGAATGTCACAGAATGATTTTTATTTAAAACATGTGAATCTTGGCTGCTGTATTGACAGTGGATTATAAGGAGGCAAGATGATAAGAGGCAAAGGTAACCAGCCAGATGTGGGTTTTAGACGTCCAGGTAAGGGATGGCAGTGATTTTGGAGTAGGATGGTAATGGTAGAGTTGAAGAAAAGTACACAAATAATGGAGCTTTATCTAATCCATTAATGAAAAAGACCGGTTAATGGATTAGATATGGAACATGAGGGAAAGGAAGAATCAAGGCTGATTTCTAAGTTTCAGGTCTAAACTGGAGGATTTGGTATCAGTTATTGAGATGAAGACTGAAGGAGGAATAGGGTCATTTTTGTTGTCTTGTCTTATTTGGAGTGGGGCAGGGAGCAATGGTAAAGGGAATGAGGTGGAAACGAAGAGCTCAGGTTAATTCTGTGATGCCTATAAGGCATCTCGTGAACAGGTCAAATGGGCTGTGGAATATACCATCTTGACTCAGTAGGTAAGTTTGAGAATCCTTGGTGTACAGGTGGCATTCAGAGCCCTGGAATAGAGGAACTCACCTAGGGAAAGAGAATAGAGAAAATATAAGAGAACATTCTATATTTGCACATAAATAGGGCAAGCAGAGGATGAGACCCATTAAAGGACTAATAAGGAGCAGCAGTGAGGAAGGAAAACTAGCAGGATGTGATGGTCCAGAAAGCAAGAGAAGAATCCTCCACGAGCAAGGTAACGGCCAATTGTGTTGAAGGCTGCCTTGAGATTGAATAAGATGAAGACAAATGGTATCCACTATTTTTGGCAACATGGAAATTCTTGGTGACACTGGCAAGGGCAGTATGACAGGTCATGCAGACAGGAGCCCAGAGTGGATTGAAGGGAGGTTGTAAAGGGGAAATGGGGGTGATTATTCTGACAATTATTCCAAGAAGTTAGTAGAACTGAGAAATAGGTTGATAGCTTATTAAGTGTCAGAAGACAATATTGTTTTTTCTCATGTTCATAAGGTGGGAGATATCGGAGCATTTGTGCTCATGGGATTGATCAATTAAAAGAACCTGATGATACAGCAGAGAGGGGATATAATTTCAGGGGCAAATTTCTTAAATGCAATAAAAAAAAAATGTGGGATGCAGAGTAAAAGTGAAGAGTTTGGCTCTGGGTAAGAGCAGAAGGAGAGGCTGAAAGAGTGGACACAGCTGTTAATGGGTTGGTTGAATTGGTGGTAAGGAAATAAGGGAGTATTCATAATTGATTGTACTACTTAATGAACCAGGAGCATCAGCCAAAAGGGATTTGGGAGAGGAGGATGTTGTAAGTTTCAAGAAAAGGTAGCAAATATCTGAGTCATTATGGGGCAAGCAAGGTGAACGTATAGAAGGACAGTAGACATGGGTTGTCCCAAGGTTGCATGAATAAGCTGGATGTGAGTTAATTTTTGCTTGGAAAGACCCTGTACTTAAATCATAAGGTTTTTTTAAATTAAAGTTTATTTTTTGCCTATAAAGGTAAAAAACATTATTACATATTTACGTATGTTCATAGTGGAAAATGAGTTTAACGATTACTTATGATCTTACTATTCGGAGATAATCATTGACGTATCTTCTTTCATACTCTATACATAGAAATACATCTATAGGAAAAAATACATGTCTTATCCTCATAACTGATACTATTTACAAGTTTTCACTTCGCCAAACATTTTAGTTAATGCTCTGAGAAAGATGGAAGCTATTGGAGAGACGACTTTGTCATGTTGCAAATGTTTTCCGTATTTATTTGTATTTCAATGTTTGTTTTTGTTCTTTTTTCCAATTTTTATGTAGACATATCTGTCATAGAAAACGTGTGGTCATGTTAAAAAGGCCTTCTTCCGAAGTTGTATATTCGATTACTTTTTCTAGTATTTAAAATGTAAAAGTGAAATTATAAATTATTAGTCTACCAGATTTTATTTTGATAAGGTGTGATAAAATAATCTAATTTTATTTTTTGTAGTGCTTTTAATTATTCTTAAATCTCATATCCTACAACAAGTTTAGAACACAAACTTATAATAGTAGAGCTACCAAATAATTTCTTTAAAATTTTCTTTTAGAGATTTTTATAACTAATTACACACTATTCTTTAAAAAGCCTATTTTTTAGGGGCCGGCCCCATGGTGCAGCAGTTAAGTTCGTACATTCTGCTTCAGTAGCCTGGGGTTCACTGGTTCAGATTCCGGGTGCGGACATGGCACCACTTGGCACACCATGCTGTGGCAGGCGTCCCACATATAAAGTAGAGGAAGATGGGCATGGATGTTAGTTCAGGGCCAGCCTCCCTCAGAAAAAAGAGGAGGATTGGCAGCAGATGTTAGTTCAGGGCTAATCGCCCTCAAAAAAAAAAAAAAAAAAAGAATACTTTTTAAAGAATAAAAATAATCTATAATTCCACCAAGAGAGAAAATCAGTTTTATTTTACTTACTTGAAATTATGTGTATACGTTTTGCCATCTAGATTTTCTCACCTTTTTTAGCTTTTGAAACAGTCTTTGTGACCATGATTTTAATGCTTGCCTTATGATTTGCACTATTATTGGACATTTAAGAATATGTTTCCAGGTTTAAATTGTTTTATTATGTGTGAGTACAAATAACACCGTAGTTAACATCATTGGCATTTAATATTTAATTGAATTTGTTTGGGGTATATTTACTCTAAGAGCAATACATGTCCACTGTAGAAATCTTTAAAAATAACAGACAGAAACTATTATCCAGAGAACCACTATTGAACGCATGCCAAATCTTTATTCATTCAACAGCCATTTTCCAGTACCTATTGTATAGCAGGCACTGCTTGAGATGTGCAACTTGCTCTTTAGAGCTAACATCCCAGTGAATATTTAGTGACATCACATCAGTCTCCTATGTGCAGAAATGTGTGTGCTTTTTTTTCATTCTTTTTTTTCTAAGTAATTTTATTGAGATCATAATGGTTTATAACACTGTGTAATTTGGGGTGTACATTCTTGTTTATCAGTTTCTGAATACACTTCCTTGTGCTCCTTCTAGCATTTTCATCCATCACCAGACATATGCACCCCTTTGCCCCTTTCCCCCACTCCCTACCCTCTTCCCCTCTGGTAGTCACTAGTCTGTTCTCTTTATCCATGTTATTTGTTATCTTCTACATATCAGTGAAATCATGTGGTGGTCTTTCTCTGTCTGGCTTATTTCACTTAACATCATACCCTCAGGGTATGATCCATGTTGTTGCAAATGGGACGATTTTGTCTTTTTATGGCTGAGTAGTATTCCATTGTGTATATATGTTCCACATCTTCTTTATCCATTCATCAGTTCATGGGCACTTCAGTTGCTTCCACACCTTGGCTATTGTGAATAATGCTGCAATGAACATAGGGGTGCATAAGTCTCTTTGGATCATTGATTTCAAGTTCTTTAGATAAATACTCAGTAGTGGGATGGCTGGGTCATATGGTATTTCTATTTTTAATTTTTTGAGAAATCTCCATACTGTTTTTCATAGTGGCTGCACCGGTTTGCATTCCCACTAGCAGTGTATGAGCATTCCTTTTTCTCCACATCCTCTCCAACACTTGTTGTTTGTCTTGGTAAGTATAGCCATTCTGACTGGTGTGAGGTTATGTCTTATTGTAGTTTTGACTTGCATTTCCCTAATTATTAGTGATGTTGAACATCTTTTCATGTGTCTGTTGACCATCTGTATATCTTCTTTGGAAAAATGTCTGTTCACATCCTCTGCTCATTTTTTGATCAGGTTGTTTGGTTTTGTTGTTGTTGTTGAGTTGTATGAGTTCTTTATATATTTTAGAGATCAACCCTTTGTCCGATAAAAAGATTTGCAAATATTTTCTCCCAGTTGGTGGGTTGTCTTTTCGTTTCGTTCATGGTTTCCTTTGCTTTGCAGAAGCTTTTTAGTCTGATGCAGTACCATTGTTTAACTTTTTCTTTTGTTTCCCTTGCCCAAGTAGATGTATTTGAAAAGATGTTGCTAAGACCAATGCCAAAGAGGATACTGCATATATTTACTTCTAGGAGTTTTATGGTTTCAGGTCTTACATTCAAATCTTTAATCCATTTGAGTTAATTTTTGTGTATGGTGCAAGATAATGGTCTACTTTCATTCTTTTGCATGTGTCTGCCCAGTTTTCCCAACACCATTCATTGAAGAGACTTTCCTTTCTCCATTGTATGTTCTTGGCTGCTTTGTTGAAGATTAACTGTCCATAGATGTGTGGTTTTACTTCTGGACTTTCAAATCTGTTCTATTGATCTGTTTGTCTGTTTTTGTGCAAGTACCATGCTGTTTTGATTACTACAGCTTTGAGGTATGTTTTAAAATGAAGGATTGTGATGCCTCCAGCTTTGTTCTGTTTTCTCAGGATCACTTTGGCTATTCAGGGTCTTTTGTTGTTCCACATAAATTTTTGGATTCTTTGTTCTACTTCTGTGAAGAATATCATTGGGATTCTGATTGGGATTGCCTTGAATCTGTAGATTGCATTAGGTAGTATGGACATTTTAACTATATTTATTCTTCTGACTCATGAGCATGGAATATCTTTCCATTTCTTTATGTCTTCTTGAAATTCTTTCAGTAATGTCTTATAGTTTTCAGTGTACAGGTCTTTCACCTCTGGTTAAGTTTATTCCTAGATATTCTATTCTTTTTGTTGCAATTGTAAATGGGATTGTATTCTTAATTTCCCTTTCTGCTACTTCATTGTTAGTGTATAGAAATGTAACTGATTTTTAAAAATTGACTTGTACCCTGCAACTTTGCTGTAGTAGTTGATTATTTCTAATAGTCTTCTGGTAGATTCTTTAGGGTTTTCTATATATAAAGAACCATGTCATCTGTCAACAGCAAGAGTTTCACTTCTTCCTTTCCAATTTGGATCCCTATCATTTCTTTTTCTTGCCTAATTGCTCTGGCCAAAACCTCCAGTACTATGTCAAATAGGTGTGGTGAGAGAGGGCACCCTTGCCTTGTTCCTGTTCTCTGATGGTTTTCAGTTTTTCACCATTAAGTATGACGTTGGCTGTGGGTTTGTTATATATGGCCTTTATTATGTTGAGGTTCTTTCCTTTTGTACCCATTTTATTGGGAGTTTTTATCATAAATGGATGTTAGATCTTGTCAAATGCTTTTTCTGCATCTATTGAGATGACCATGTGGTTTTTATTCTTCATTTTGTTAATGTGGTGTATCACATTGTTTTATTTGCGGATGTTGAACCATCCCTGCATCCCTGGAATAAATCCCACTTGACTGTGGTGTAGGATCCTTTTAATGTATTGCTGTATTCGGTTTGCCAATATTTTGTTGAAGATTTTTGCATCTATGTTCATCAGCGATATTGGCCTGCAATTTTCCTTCTTTGTGATGTCCTTACCTGCTTTTGGGATCAGGGTGATGTTGGCCTCATAGAATGAGTTAGGAAGCACTCCATTTTCTTCAATGTTTTGGAATAGTTTGAGAAGGATATGTATTAATTCTTCTTTGAATGTTTGGTAGAATTCTCCAGAGAAGCCATCCAGTCCTGGACTTTTGTTTCTTGAGAGGTTTTTGATTACTGTTTCAATCTCTTTACTTGTGATTTGTCTATTCAGATTCTCTATTTCTTCTTGATTCAGTTTTTGGGGGTTGTTTGAGTCTAAGAATTCATCCATTTCTTCTAGGTTATCCACTTAGTGGGCGTATAGTTTTTCATAGTGTTCTCTTATAATCCTTTGTATTTCTGCAGTGTCTGTTGTAATTTCTCCTCTTTCATTTCTAATTTTATTTATTTGAGACTTCTCTCATTTTTTCTTGGTGAGTCTGGCTAAGGGTTTGTCAATTTTATTTATCTTCTCAAAGAACCAGCTCTTAGTTTCATTAATCCTTTCTACTATTTTTTTAATCTCTCATTTATTTCTGCTCTGGTTTTTATTATTTCCCTCCTTCTACTGACTTTGGGCTTTGTTTGTCCTTCTTTTTCTGGCTCTGTTAGGTGCATTTTAAGATTACTTATTTGAGATTTTCCTTGCTTGCTGAGGTCAGTCTTTATTGCTATGAATTTCCCTCTTACGATCACTTTTGCAGTATCCCATAAGAGTTGGCATGTTGTATTTTCATTTTCATTTGTCTCCAAGTATTTTTTAATTTCCCTTTTGATTTCCCATTGATCCGATTGTTGTTCAATAGCATGTTGTTCAATATTCTCCACATATTTCTGACTTTCCCAGTTTTTTCTTGTGGTTAATTTCTAGCTTCATAGCATTGTGGTTGGAAAAGATGGTGGAGATGATTTCAATCTTCTTAAATTTATCGAGGCTCACCTTGTTTCTCAACATATGGTCTCTCTTTGAGAATGATCCACGTGCACTTGAGAAGAATGTATATTCTGCTGTTTTTGGATGGAATACTCTCTATATCTATTAAGTCCATCTGATTATTTCGTTTAAATCAACTATTTCCTTGTTGACTTTTTGTCTGGATGATCTGTCCATTGATGTAAGTAGGGTGTTGAGGTCCCCTACTATTATTGTGTTGCTGTTAAATTCTCTCTATAGGTCTGTTAATAATTGCTTTATGTACTTTGGTGCCCCTGTGTTAGGTGCGTGTATATTAATCAGTGTTATGTTCTCTTGGTGGAATGTCCCTTTTATCATTATATACTGCCTTCTTTGTCTCTCATTGTCTTTTTTAACTTGAAGTCTACTTTATCGAAGTATGGCAACACCTACTTTCTTTTCTTTGCCGTTAGCTTGGAGTATTGTCTTCCATCCCTTCACTCTAAGCCTATGTTTGTCTTTAGAACTGAGATGTGTTTCCTGGAGGGAGCATATTTTTGGGTCTTATTTTTTAGTGCATCCAGCTACTCTGGGTCTTTTGATTGGAGAATTCAATCCATTTATATCTAGAGTGATTATTAATATGCGAGGGCTTAATATTGCCTTTTTATCCCTTGTTTTCTGGTTGGTTTCTGTTTTCACTTTTTCTCTTCCTTTGTATTTCTGATTGCCATTTCATTTTGGTGGTTTTCTGAGGGGGTTTTATCAGTTTTCTCTCTTTTTTTGAGTTGTGGCTCTGCTCTGATTTTGTGTTTACTGATTACCGAGAGGATTATATGAAAGATCTTGTAGATGAGATAGTCCATTTTCTCATAGCCTCTTATCTCCATTAACCTAAGCAGCTTCTTTCCCTTTCCTCTCCTATTCTGAGTAATTGTTGTCACAAATTGTTCTGTTTTAATGTTGTGAGTTTGTGATTGAGTTGAAATTTTAATCATTACTTTTGATGCTTTCTTCTCCTTTAAGTTGTAACTGAGTCTTTGCCTTCCTGTTCTGGTAGAGAGCTGCAGTTTTCTGATTATGTTTGTCTATTTATCTCCTTGATCAGAGATTTGTAGACCTTTGCCTTTCTGTTTCCAGTGTGAGGGCATCTTTAATTATGTCTTATAGGGGAGGTCTAGTGGTGATGGAGGTCCCTTGGCTTTTGTTTATCTGGGAAAGCATTTGTTTCTCCATTGTATCTTTTGCCGGATAGAGTATTCTTGGCTGAAAGTTTTTTTTCTTTCAGTATTTTGAATATATCATTCCACTCTCTCCTAGCCTGTAGGGTTTCTGCTAAGAAATCTGCCGACAGCCTGATAGGGTTTCTTTTGTAGGTTGCTTTCTTCTGCCTTGCTGCTCTTAGTATTTTTTCTTGGTCATTGACTTTTGCCATTTGTACTATTGTTTGCCTTGGAGAAGGTCTTTTAGCATTGATGTGATTCAGCGTTCTATTAGCTTCCTGTATTTGTAAATCTGGAAACATCCCAAGGTTTTGGAAGTTCTCAGCTTATTTCTTTGAACAGGCTCTCTGCTCCTTTCTCCTTCACTTCCCCCTCTGGAATACCTACAATCCTTATGTTGCTTTTCCTAAGTGAGTCAGATATTTCCTGAAGAATTCTTTCATTTTTTAAAAAAAATCTTAGTTCTATCTCCTCCTCCAGGTGTAGAATGTCTATATATTTATCCTCTAACTTATTTATTCTTCTCTCCATAATAGCAGTTCTATTTCTTAAGGCTTCTAGATTATTTTTTATTCCATTAATTGTGTTTTTCACATCCAAGATTTCTGCTTGATTTCTTTTTTATAGTTTCAATATCTTTGGTGAAGAGATTCATTTTATTTCTGAGCTTATTAATTTGTCTTTCTGAGTTCTCTTGTAAATTGCTGAGTTTCTTTATGACAGCTATTTTGAATGCTCTGTCATTTAGGTTGTAAATTTCTGCATCTTCAGGATTGGTTTCTGGAGAATTGTCATTTTCCTTCTGGTCTGAATTGTTGCTGCAGTTTCTCATGGTGTTTGACAAACTAAACTTTTATCAGGGCATTTGTGGTAGTTGCAGATTCCACCTGTTATCACTTGGGGGAAGCAGGAGCAGAGTTTCTGGTCCCACCCCATCTGCTGCAAGCCATGGGGGTAGTATGGGTGCTTGCCCAGGCCTAGGGAATGTCCAGTCGCTTGTGTGGACTGTGCTTGGTAGATGGGGCTTACTTGCTGGACTGAGATAGGGCCACTCCTTGGTGCCACAGGGGAACAGTGGGCTCCCCCTCCCTATGGGAAAGTGGGCCAACGTCTGCTTCTGCCTCTTCCCATGGCCACCTGGGACTTGCTCCCTCCCTCGGGGCTCAGCAGCACTATGGGTGCCTACGCAGGCCTGAAGTGTACCTGCCCCAGTGTGTAGATCTGCTGGGGCATCTGCTTGCAGTCAGGGCTGCTCTACTTGGTGGGTAGGGCTTCCTTGCAGGGACCAAGCTAGGGCTGCTCCTTGGCGCCGCAGGTGCATGGTGGGCTCCCCCTCCCTGCTTGGAAATTGATCATGAGTGGGCTAATGGCTTCCACTGCCTCTTCCCACAGTCACTGTGGGACACATTCCCTCCTATGGGGCTCAGTGGCACTATAGATGACTGTGCAGGCTTCGAGTGTGCTTGCCCAGCATTCAGATCTGCTGCAGCCTGAAATGTGTGTGTTTTTAAAATGGGATTATGTACTTAAAAGTTGCATTGTAATTTGATTTTTTTCTCCTATAACTTTAAGAACTTCTCTCCATACCATTGAACCATCTTTTACAATATCATCTTTAATGGCCACAGAAGAATTAGTCATATGGATGTGCTATAGTTTTTAACTAATCCTCTACAGTCAGACACTTTGATTCTTTCTTTTCTAATTCCTGTTTGCCCTTAAAATCTATAACATGAACTCTTTGCTTCTCTTTGATAGTATAATTAGCATGACCTCCCCAAGACATGAGGGCAGAGGCAGTGCTGTCTTTCTTCCTCATTCTTGCACCATCTCTGAGTGGATTTCCAGGTAAGTTTCTTTATAATATACCCAAGTATTAGTTATTTGTATCAATAGAGAGGAACATGAGCACGCAGTGCACAGTGGCATAGCATTGTGAACTTTTCTAGAAGATCAGTTGATGAGAAGCGGGAAATAGACTGGAAGTCTCCATGAAGATTAAAAATCATATTTTCTCCTGTCTACTCAATTAAGACTCTTTCTAATCTGCTATCTGCTACCAGATATAAAATCCCTGGAAAGGCAAGTTTGATTGATTGGTTGATTGATGTTTTTTTTAAGTGTAAGCTTGGTACTTACTCAACACAGAAGGCATTATCAGCTTCTCTAGGACCTGTGATAGGCATTGTGAATTATTCAGTGAAATATTAGAGGGTTTAGTAGAGCAATTAGGAACATTGATAAAACCACTCCTTTCTTTACCACCTTTCCATGTCTCTCTCTCAGAGATGTAAGACCACATCTCTCTAGCTCTCTGTACATAAATAAACTAAATCTCTCTGAGAGAAGTGGGACATGGCAGAGTGGAGGGAATCTCAGAGGAGGAAGCAGAGGAAAAAGACTTTATGACAGGGCCACATGAACGGCCAATTCTGCCATCTTGGGTGGCCTTGGCCAAGGTCCAAAGGAGTTTACTCCATTGTCTGTAAGATAAGATCTACTATCTTAGAATCCATAGATAGGGTATAAGATCTACTTAAAATGTTTTATGAGTTGGTCAAAGAAACTGGATACTGCCTTCAATGATTATGAAATGGCTAAATATATTTTCTTTGCAAATTTTCTTTATTATGATGAATTCATTTGCTTTTTAAAATCAACTTCTGAAGTTGACAATAAAAAATACATGCACACGCACACATAAACCAAGAGGATTGGACTTCTGTTTATATCTAGAATAATATTCCTTCACTATGTTTTCATTGATTCATAGGATTTACTGAGACTGATCCCAAAGCCAAAACAAATGGGTTACTTTATCACTTCATGTCTCCTTTTGCACTCTCCCTGCTGATGTCCTTTCCTGCTTGAGACTAAGGTCTGGATATTTCTAACAGATTCCTGAACTCAGCATTGTCTTCTACATGCTCCAAGTATTTCCTGACCCAACCAGCTGAGTTTGTTGTGTTCTTTTAGGGCCTGCTAGCTCTAGCTAGCTGGATAAACTAATTTGTTATTGTTATAGTAGGTGTTAAAAGTGAATGTGTTCAGGGAATAAAAATCAGCAGGGAATCTTTCATATACATAATATACATAATTTTAAGCCCCATAGCGGGCCAGGATCAGAGGAGACCTGAAAACTATTGATCGAATGGGTGGCAAACTAGTGTTTTTATGTTTTAAGCTATTGCCAATTCTCATAGTTACAATGAATCAAACGCATTCAATGAAAATTGCAGCAACTCAAGCATAGAGCTTCATGGCTTGTTTCTAGTAATCAGACTAGCGAGGGCTCTTGATGTCATGGTCTGTTAGCGATCAGGCTGCTGACCTGGGATAGTCCTGCGGTAACTCTTGATGAGCACCTGTCACTAATTCTCTTAATAACTTCTTTTGCTCTTGATTTTTGGTACATTCTTTTCAGATTTCTTCAGTTATCTGAGTGCTCCGAGTGAGGAAGAAGTCATTGGAAGACTCGATGAGGATGTGATTCTCCCTTGCTCATTTAAGAATGGGTCTGAGGTTGTAATTCACTGGAAGAATCAAGAAACCCACACTATTTACTCATACTTCAAAGGCAGTGACCATTTGGAAAAGCAAGATCCCAGGTACACAAACAGGACATCCCTCTTCCATGCTGAAATTCACAATGGGAATGCCTCCCTATCTATTAGAATATTAAGGCTTCTGGATGAAGGAATTTATATCTGCTATGTGGGAACAGCGTCTGGAAAAACCACAAAGAAAGTGGTATTAAAGGTGGGAGGTAAGTGTGCATGTAGAATTTTATAAATCAGCAATAGTATCATTCCATGTTTTTCTAAAATGTCTTTTACTTAACATGCTATAGGCTTCCTTCCAAGTCAATTCATATGAATCTACCTCATTATTTTTAATGCATAGTATCTCATAGTGTAGACATGCTATAATTGATATACCCAAGCCCCACTGGTGGATATTCAGATATTTCCAGCATTTTACATTACAAAAAACGTTGTGATGGACATCCTTATATTTAACACTGGGAAATGATCTGAAAGGGCAGTATCAGAAGATTTTAATATGTTACTGCCACCAGCAGCATAATAGTATCCATTTTCCCCTAGTCTTATTAGCACCTAATGTTATCAATCTTGAAAATTTCTTGGATTATAATTAGTCTTTGGGTGGTGAACAAGATATAATCTACACAGAATTCGAAATATATTACGATGTACACCTGAAATTTATATAATGTTATAAACCATATAAAGCAGCAATGCTGCTGCAATAAAATAAATTAAAAAAAATTTCTGCCTATATGATGGCTAAAAAAATATTGAATTATTGATTTAAATTACATTTTTCTGTTTTCTAAATGAAAATTTTACTATTACATGCATTCCTGTTGTCTGTATTAACTTTATTTATGAGGGGAGGGGTATTTTCTAAGGGGTTGTTTGGTCCAGCACTGGTTCCATCTCCCTCTGCCCCATTTAGTGCTTCAGACCTTGACTCAGAAATTTAAGAATTATGTGTACACAAAGAGTCAGAAAGGCTCACAGTCAGGACCTGAAGAGTTCAGAAAGCTGCCTGAGCTCTAGTGTACACAGACTTTGATGCCCACATTTTGGTTGTTCAGGAAGGCCGTTAGATTTCTTTCTAGAATTCTTTTCAGTGAACTGAGATTGCCAGTTGCTATGTATCCATGAATGTTCTTTTTTCTCTTGTGGATAACTATACAGTATCTTAAGTTTCTACAGAGTTTTTGCTTTGTTTTTCCTTTGAGTAACTGCCAGGTTTTGCTCATAAAGCTTAGCTTTTTATTTCATGGGTATTAAAATAATGTGTTCTACACAGATGGCCTAAAAAGAAGCTAATAATGACGGTTCTTCATGTGACCTCCTTTCTCTTCCATAGCTTTTGTCACACCTGTGATGAAGTATGAAAAGAGGAACATGACCAGCTTCTTAACATGCAGTGTGCGAAGTTACCCTCATCCAAGTATCACATGGCAAGGGGACGAGACACCTATCTCTGAAAGCACTCTGGAAGAAATCGAGTCTTCGGGGTGTTTTCATATTTACAGTACAGTGACTATTACAGGATCAAATTCATCTTATGAATGTGCTATTGAAAATTCATTGCTGAAGCAAACATGGACAGGACAATGGACAGTGAAAGGTGGGCTCTGTAGGACTTTCTGGGTACATGAGCTGTCAGAGGTTCGGGGGAATGGGGATTGATTTATAGGGAAAGGAAGAGAAGAGAGAGAAAATCCATCTGTGGCAGTTAGAAGACAGACTGGAATCCCAGGTCTAATAGTTACTGGCTGGATTCCCTTAAGCAATCGTTTTTACTTCTGAACGTTAGTTCCTCATTCATAAAACGGAAGGAATTCCCACCTTGCTAGGTGTTTATAAATGAAGGAAAATATTTGTGAAACAGAAAGCAGCAAGCCTATCCATGAATATTACTGTATTTCTCCATTCATCCTTCAAAAAGATTTTCGACCTGCATTGCAGTTGAAAAGATCAGAGGAGAGGGGCCGGCCCAGTGGCCTAGCAGTTAAGTTCACACTCTCCGCTTTGGCTGCCTGAGGTTTGCCGGTTCAGATCCCAGGGGCAGACCTATGCACTACTTATCAGGCCATGCTATGGCAGGCATCCCACGTATAAAAAGTAGAGGAAGATGGGCATAGATGTTAGCTCAAGGCCAGTCTTCTTCAGCAAAAAGAGGAGGATTGGTGGCGGATGTTAGCTCAGGGCTAATCTTCCTAAAAAAAAAAAAAAATAAAGAGAACAGAGGAGAAGGAAAAAAAGCATATCTATTAGCAGATCACAACCTCTGATTCTTGCCCATCTTTCGACTAAACAAAAACTAATTAGTACTATTGCTTCTGTTTAGTTTCTTTGTATACTATTAGCCCATTAGTCTTTACCAACACCTCTATCATAGCATGAGCAGCTTTCAATGCTCCTTCCTCTCATTTATTTGAACAAACCCAAACTCTGATTGACCTCTATATCTGTAACATATGTTTAAGAAAAGATTAAGGGGAAGAAAAATTAATTTGACACTGTTTACCCAATTCCAAGGAAAATTATTTTTATATTTCATTAGAAGCAAAGCAAAATTTTTCCGTAAATCTCCATTATATGGGGAAAGTGGAGGTTAGCTATTCTTTTTGGTCTTCTCTTCCCTTGAGTTTTATATTTTCAAAATGCTCACCAAGAAAACATTACACTTATGAGTGACTCACCACCTTTACAGGGTTTCACTGTTAAAGGCATGGGCACGCAATGTTCGCTTTTCATTAGCCAGGCAGCAATGGAAACATGGGAAAGGGTTCAAAATGTTAATATTAAGTTGTAAACATTTTCTTTAGAAAATTGTAGTTTCTCATGTTTGTTCAGAATTAATATCCTGAAGCACCACCAGTTCCTCAGGCTTAACACTATTTTGTCTTGTTGAGGGTCTGTTATGTGCCAAGCTTTGTCACTTTCAGACTGTGAACTTAGAAACAAGGACTCTTACTCATTTCTGGATCCACAGCATCTAGTGCAAACATGTAAAAATAAAACTAAACCGGGAAGTAGCATACAAAGAGAGTGATTAATTCTGTTCACTGTGATTGGGTATGAATGGGGTTATCACAGAATATATGCTCAAGGAAGTTGCATAAGGGCAGAATTTTTAAAGAGTAGAAGGAAATTTCAGGAGAAATAGGCATTGCAGGTAAAAAGTGCAGAGGAGTAAAATTGCCTGGATTTGTGGGAATATAAGCGATCAAGAGTGAAACTAAAGTATTGAGAGATAAACCTGGAGAGGGAGGCAATACCAGACCAAAGGCCTTTATCTTGCTAAGGAGCTTGAACTGCGTTCTGGAGGTGGTGTGGAGCCAGAGTAGGAGCAGAACATCAGAGAGATCCCAGACTTGTATTTCAGATGGCTTTCTATGGGATCACTCTCTAGCCGGTGGCCTGGAAAGTAGGTGAGTCTAGAGCCAGAGAGAACAATCGATGGTAGTTCATAGAGGCTAGCCTACAGAACTACAGACCAGGGACAAGATGGAACTGGGTCTGGAGGTCCAAGCCGAGAATACCCAGCAGAGACCCTGCTCTAAAAGAGCTTGGTCCAGTGGGAGATGACCTGCATACGGTTGGAAATACATACACACTTCTTATGTGCAAGAAAAGAGACTTTGTCAAGAAAGAGGGATTAAGAAGTGACTGAGACCATAAAAGAAACAGAGACTACTGGGGAGTAGATATAATAAGAGGAGAGTCCTGGGGAACACCAGCATTTGAGGGGTCAATGGAAGAAGAACACTGAGTTAAAAAGACTGGTAACTGGTAGCAACATTCATGAGTGCTCACTGTTAAAACCCAGGTACATCACCTCTGGAGCCTGCCCAGGCTTAGGCCGCCTTAAAGGCCTAAACTTCACCTTGGTGGGAGAGTAAAATAGCGATAGTAAAGATTTTCTTTTGAGAAACTCCACAGCATAAATATCTAACTGCTTTTCAAAAAGGGTATTTTCAAAGATATTTCTACATGCATTTCTAAGTGTAACTTGGAAAATTTCTTTGAAAATTTTATTTTCATTGGTGTTTCCTTTTCTACCCTGTTGTTAGATGGCCTTCATAAAATGCAAAGTGAACACATTTCACTCTCATGTCAACCTGCAAGCAACATTTCTCTACCAAATCAAAACTTCAGAGTCACTTGGTCCAGAGTGGAAAGTGGGAATTCCTCCATCCTGGCTTACTTTCTGAGCTCCTCACGAAATACGATTATCAATGAACCCCGATTTTCATGGAACAAAGAGCTAATAAACCAGAGTGACTTCTCCTTGACTTTGAGGGATCTTAGAGTTTCAGACAGTGGGGAATACTTGTGCAATATTTCTTCAAGCAATTATACTTTACTCACCATCCAAACACTGCATGTAGGTAAGTTACAAGGAGGGTTGATAGCGGGTTTTGGCTATAGCAGTAGAGATTGTGAATATCAAGTAGGGAAATTAGATTGGCATTTAAAAGCTATCTTAGACTAGTATTTCACAAAATATTATCTACAGGGATGCTTCTGGTCAAGATTGTAGACAACCCTACCTCCTTCAACCACACAGAACTCCTATATTGGGGGAAAAAAGATATTAGTCCCACAAGATTTCCTCTTCAGGGATTCAGAGCTTCAGAAATGAAGAGGAAACATACACCTTTCAGTGACTCTGTGGGCTGAGCATCTTCAATTCCTTCTTACTATTGTGCCTAATGTGTGCCTTCGGGCCTGGGGTTTTGCAAGCTGAGGCTGCAGGCACAGTAGGAAGTTAGACTTGGGGCCCCGCTGGATGCTGGGGAATCATGGCACTATCTGTGAACCTGGTGGAGATAGTCACCAGAGGACATTTGAAACACTAGGTGTATGGCTGATTCAGCTCATTGATAGTTAACTGCCAAAACTCAGTATTCAAAATGTTTCTAGTCCACTATGTAGAGAGCCATGCAGTGTGTGCTCATGAAGTTGACTTTCTAGGAGGGCTGTTGATCCCCTTACCCTTGCTGTCAACTTGACCTCGTGGGAGCCCATGGCAGGTCTCTTTCTACCCTTCAATAAAGATATGTGTCAGTGGAACATATAAATGTTTTAGAAATATCTCTATCATTCTAGTTGTGAAAACTAGGAGGAAGAACGGATTTGGAGGTTTGGTGATTCTATGGAGTGAGATCTGGAGATAAGAGCACAGGCTTTCCTTAGGTCAAGTGGTCTTCAGATAGATAGAAGCTTCTAGACAGTGAGTGATAACAACACTCCCTTTGCAGAGCTGCCACTTTGAGAGTACTGAAAACTGGGAGGCATTTGAAACTCCTATTTTTCTCCAAGGCAGGATTGTCAGTTTTATGTAAAATACAGTTCAGCTCTCATTCTGTTTTTTTAAATGTTGCCTCATGTTGGATTCATTTTGGAGCGCAGAAAAATAATCAGGAAGAAATAGTCTGAAGGCCACGTATCACCCATCTTCCTAATCAGAGATTTCATTTTCAGTTTATACAAAGCGAAGCATCAGGACCACGCCATCTCTGACAAAGAAAAGAAGCTTTTCAGAACCTCTCATTCCCAAGTAAACCCTGGCCCATTGAGACTGGTGGAGGGTCTGCCCACACCTCCCCTCAGGAAAAGGCCTGTAGCAGGAACTCCCCCAGCAGCGCAGAGAACAGGGTCAAGAGTTCTGGTACCCTAGACATCACTCTTTCAAGGAAACTTGGTTTTCTATTCTGAATGGCAATTTCCTACTTGCTGCCTTGCCCAGGAGATGCTACAGCATCTGAAAAGTAGGCCCAGCTAGGGGGGCTTCTCACTCCTGGAGTCTAGATCTGCTCGATAAAGGTTGCACTGAATTGAATGGAGTTAAATAATTCTTGCTAAATTTTGCTGCTGACTCAATATGTGAACTTGGACAAATCTCTTTACAGATGGGAGAAGTTTTTAGGGCCATGGCTCAAGTAAGAAGAAGCCATTCCTGGCAGGATTTTCTTCAGGAGGAAAAATATGCATAAGAAAACACTCTAGAAAGTCAATTTAACATTTCTACTTAATTGTCCCTTCTTTCCATGGGTATAGAGTTTCAGAATGACACAAATATGTGGAAAGATTAATGTTTTATTGGTTGCAAACATTGAGTATGTTCATAAAAATTGACATCCGTTATACAAAGCTACTCGTTTTAAAGGATAGCCATAAACATTTCCCCCATGAAGTGGCCTTCGTGCTCTAACGCTTGCTCCCTGTTCTTTGGTCGAACATAGATCACGAGAGTTGCAGAGTTCTGACTTTGGTTACTCGAGGTCTCCAAGGCTCTGCCTTCTGCAGTCCCCACTTCCTTTAATACTAATTACAATAATTCTGGTTCCAGTCAAGACACTGGAAAAGTTTCAGGCTTCTTCAGTTATTCCTGAGGAGCTCCAAGCACTCTCTGTTGTCCTGGTGGCCAGCTGTCACCTCTCACTCAGTGCCATGGCTCCTACCCAGCTCTTCTCCTCACCGCTGCACATCTCATCACTATTCCTCTAGGACCCTATCTTCTCCAGGCCAAGCGGGGACTGAGCCCTCCCTTCACCATCCAAGGAGAATGCAGGGCTGAGGCTCATCTCTGGTCAGAATCATTCCTTTGTAAAAGTGTGTTAACTCTTTTTACAATATAAAACAATAGAAGCTTAAAATGCATAATAGACTCATTGCCTCCGAAGTTTTCAGACTCTTCTCTCTCTGGACTCCCACCCCGACTAAGCCCCAAATTTGTTAATATTACAGCTTTTGCAGGTTTCCCACAATAAGCTCATTGAGACTGGAAGGTATTTATGCTCATGAAAATTTCTCTGGTCCAGACAGGGCTCTTGGCCTTATCTTTAATGGGTCTTTTCCTTATGAAAAGTGTTTTCGCTAATATGAAACCTGCCTCCTGCCTAAAAGGCAGAAGCAAATAGGTTTAAAAATAGTTAACATACTCTACCCTTTCACCCGCGTTTTATTTTTTTGCTAATTTTTCTTCCAGTTTATAGGTTTCTTGTTTGTTTTATTTAGAACCGAGTCAAAAAAGAGATATCTGGAAAATTCTGCTTCCAGTGATGATTCTGGTGATTGTGATTGTGGTGATTGTGGTGATTCTCATGATTCTGGTGATTCTGGTGCTTTTAGTATTTTACGAAGTCCCTGCATCAAGAAGATTCTACCGTTTCTGCAGAGGTAATAGCTCATGGAGAACCTGTGATCCGTCCCTGGGTGTTCAGGTAGAGGTGTATCAAGGATGGCATGCAACCATACACCTACTGCTGCTGGGCACGTAAACAGATCTGAATTTCCTGGAGAGTCGTTTGTAAAATTTATCAGCAATCCTTTAAAATACTCCCACCTAACTATTGTGCTTTTAGGAATTTATCCTGCATCAAATGGTCAGAGTCACACCAAACTATATACAAGCACATTCTTTGCAGCACATTGCTATTACTTCCAGTTTTCCTACTATTTCTTTTTTTTTTCTTTTAGGAAGATTGTCCCTGAGCTAACATCTGTTGCCAATCTTCCTCTTTTTTTTTTCTGCCCAAAGCCCCAGTACATAGTTGTATCTCCTAGTTGTAAGTCATTCTAGTTCTTCTATGTGGGACGCTGCCGCAGCACGTCTTGATGAACGGTGTGTAGGTCTGCGCCCAGGATCCAAACTGGCGAACCCCAGGCCGCTGAAGTGGAGCGCATGAACTGAATCCCTCAGCCACGGGGCTGGCCCCCTACTATTTCAATAAATAATAGGAACTTGATCAAATTAACTGAAAATCACACGTTACTTGTTTGTCTTTTTTTTTTTTTTACTAAAGAAGAGGAAAAAAATTAAATCTGGCAGTAAAGTAATGCAATTATCTTGCATTGAAAAATATCTGGAAAGAATGAAGCCAAAGCTTTAAAAACGGCTGCCTTTGGAGAGAGGTTGCCCCTTCTCCACCACCCCCCTGCCCAGGGGCTTCTGTTAGGTCTGGGCTTCCTCAAGCCCCTGGGCTCCCACCCCTGGGCTCTGTTTTCTCTTTCTTTGAGCTTTGCCTATGGTTGCTACCGCTCAAAATAGCATTGACCTTTATGGACCATTTTATTTTAATCCTTATTAAATTTTTTAAAAACCTTTCCTAAATTTTCTGCAACAAACCTGTATTACTTATTTGATTACTTATAGTAATTAAAATGTTGCATTAAGATGCCATGGTCACAGAACTTCTTAAAAGACCTTGCTTTTGTCAACAGAATTAGATTTACTTATTTCCACATTTTACAGATCAGGAGACTGGAATCCAAGAAATTAACTCAAATGCTAAGTAGATGTGTAAAACAGACTTAAGGACCCAAGCTGACCCAGCTAACTGGTGGCCAGGGGTAGATCTGGGCCCCAAGAAGCTCTCCCTTATTCCGTAATCCCCCTGAGAAGGCTCTGAGTATCCTGGGAGGTGGAGATAGATTCCATGTCCCTTTTTCTTCTTGATACCTGCCTATTGCCCCTGCTGAAGTTAGGGGATTTGCTCATAGTAGAAACTACTATTGAGAGTAAGATTTTGAGGGTGACAGTGAGCCAGAGTTCCCCCATTTCTAGCCCTGTGATTGTACTAATAGGCAGGCTAGTCCCCTTACTTGTTACTCCTGTCCCTTAGCTGGCCAGAAGTATGAAAAGATGGCAGTCTCTAGTTTGTCTCCACAATACAACCCCTGACCTAATATAATGATACTTGTGACTGGATTAGGTTCAAATTATAGGAGACAGGGGCACGAAATGCTGCTCAAGAATGACAGTTTAGTTTCTATATTGGAAGTATGCATACGTCAGGTCTCAACAGAGAACACCTGGCACGCTCAAAACTACAGAGGGGAGCACGGAAGACAGTGCACTCCCCCAGGGCTGGGAGCAGCTGATATGCTAGCAAACCTAAACTTGAAGGGAAACGAGAGGGAGCAACTCCCAAAACCTGGAATGAGAGAGTCAAGTAAAACCAGCTGCCTTGTAAGGAGAATGAATGACCTTCACTTGAAGGACGCAGCCAGACCAAGGCGACCTTCCAGGGAAGGAGCTGGAAAAATAAATACCTGATTTTGCTCTTCCCTCCCTCTGATCTCCACCCAACTGGAAGCCAGAGGGAAGAGACACCCTGCAGATAGAACTCATCCAGGTCAGCTTCCCACGGCAGAGAGCAGGATGGATTCTGACACTGGAAGAGCAGTCAGGAGACATCAGCAAAACAGTGTCAGGGTACTGGCCAGTGTTTTTAAAAATAACGTTCTATAGTTCTGTAGTCAGGTGGGCTGAATGTATATTTCAAGCTGCTACACTAAAAATCACAAAACCTTGTCAACCTCCAGGTCCCTGGTTGTAGTTTCATATGACTATGGTTTATATATTTTCTTTGTAAATTCCCTTTTCTAATAAAAATACCCTTAGTCTATGATAAGTATAAATTATCCTGGATTTTAGCAAGGCCCAGAAGGAGGGCTTTACTGAAGAAAGAACATTGTATCCCTTTTTCCTTAACCGTCACCTCTTTGGCTGCTATTTTCCATTGTTAACAGTTGGTAGGAATCAGGCCAACAATCCTAAAGAGCCAAGAATTCTTGGCCTGGTTGAACTGCCTTCATCCCCATTTTGGAGCACCTGAATCAGCCGTAAGAATTTATCGCTGTTTGTTTCTGATGAGGTATTTCTACCCTCAATGAACTTTTAATGCTGTTTGTTAGAAGAAAGATATGAAAAGGGAGTAATTAAGGTGATTCTAATAACATAATTATATTGAGGTAGGGATAAGGGAGAATGAGTGTTTGCAAAGAGATATTTTTAAAGTTTGTTCTCTTCTTTCCTGTAGCATGGGATCCTGTCTCCTCTGATGAGAATGCTCGTAATACAGAAAACAGGGTAAGTCATTTCCTTTATCAAACCATTTCTAGTATAAGAATGCTACCGTAAAACGGAGATTGAAGTTTTGATTGATTCACGTATTGCCATGCAAGACTTTTATAGAGAAAAAAAGGCAGGAGAGATTGCAGGATAACATAAGAGGAAAAAAATACAATTAGCTTTCCCCAATGTCTATCATTAACAGCCTTTACTTGCTTAAATAGTGCTTGCTCTCCTCATCTCCTATTATTATCTGAAGAGAAGATCTCACACGGCTCTATGCATATGAGGGTGCACCAATGTACTTACTCTTCTATGGAAACACGAGATTGTATAGAAGTGGAAAGAAATACAGATGAAGTGGAGAAAAGCAGACTACCATTTCTGCCTAGACTCAGACTGCTGGTCTTCTAGGCTTTTCCAGCCATTTCTAGGTTCCTCAGGGACAGATAATTCACTTATGAATTACAGTTGGCTTATATACTTCCTTGTTGCTGCATACTTTTTATTATTTGAGTCCCATTAATCAGAATATAAATAAGAGCAAAGAGTAGGGTAAGCTTGTTTATCCACTTGTTAAAAACTCAGGAACACCTACCAGGGAGATTAAATTTGACTGCTAAGACCCAGACTTTACTTATTTTGTAACTGTCTCATGGATCTCTGATTACAGATGCAAACAATAGCTGAAGATCCCCCCTCCCCAAAACCAAATTAAAACACAACCATCATTAAATGCTTAAGATAAAAATGGCCATTCTGACATGAACAACGGCCATATAGAGTTCATTTTTCTTGGTTCTAGGATCTTTGAAAACAGCCAGCCAGTACAAGAAATGAAACAGGACTGTGACAACACATCACAAGCGTCCCTAAGATCCAGTGACTTCACATCCTCTGTCTTCACTGTGATTCCAGCAATGGCCATCAGGACCTGACAGTTCTACCCTCGCAAAGACTTGTAACCATTCTCTTCTCCAGTGTCACATTCACTCTTCAAGACTTAAGCATCATTCACTGACCCTCTACCTGCATCAAGGTTATAAATGCCTGGATGTCCAGAATTCCAATTCAACTTAGAAAAGAACTGTCTCATTCATTGACATACTACCTCAATCAGCCCAGGAGGCTACAGTGACATTTTCCCCAAGAACTCGGAAGGAATGTATCACTAAGAGTTGATTCAAAATCTGATCCACTAATGATGAGTGAGAGAGCAGGTAGGAGCAGAAGTCACCATAGTGAAAAGGTGAAAAACCAGGGCCTGGAAACCAAGGTGGTTGATTTGCTAAGGGACTGTACTCTAGTTTTGGTTATATCAGCTTAACCAACTAGATCTACTTTGGTGAGTCTTATGTACCCAGGGAGCAGGAATGTCAGTAGTTCTAAACTGCCTAGGGCCAAGAGCCCTGTCAACTCAGGAACTGACATCTCTGGGGTTGAGTTAGACCTTCCAACACCAGGTTTGCATAGCTGAGTGACCCTAGCTATGAAGATAATTTGGTTCACTCTTCTGGCTCACTTGTCATATTGTTAATCTGCCTTCTAATAAATTTAGACATTTTTATTAAATTTAGATTTATTTTTATTAAATTTATATTTTTAAAATTTCTATTAAATTTTTATGCAAGGGGAGAATGGATAGCCCAGCTGACTTGATCTGTTCGCCTTAATTTTAATCATCCATTTATATAGAAAAAGTCTAACCAGGATTTTTGTGACTTATTCAATCAAGTTTTGGAACCTAGAGTTTACAGGAGAAAACCAACCCTGAATTGTACGTTAGTGCTGGCTGGTCCAGTTTTCTCTGTCAGCTGGCCTTAACGTCACAATCTCATACCTTGTACATAGTTTTGTTTTTGCTGATTCTATTTGCTACAATGTTGTGACAGGTTTTCATCATAAACTGTCAAGTATTGAGGATGGTATCGTAAAGAAAAACTTTTAAAGGGACATAGGACACTTTGTGAGGAGAAAATGCTCAGAACTGCTGTAGTCTTCTTACAATGATGAGGGGTACAAATTTAAAAACAAAACCAACACATTGAGGATGGCAGACAAGAAAGAATCTGGGTCCTTCCATGTTGTTGAGTTGATCTTAGAGCCACCTGTATGAGTCGGGGTTGGATCAGAGAGGCAGACTGTTGAGAATGACAGAGAATAAGGATTTATTATGGGGATTCAACCTTACACAACTGTGAGTACTGGTGAAGAAGTGGATGCCAGGCTGTCCCCTCTGCATCTGCTGCTGGACCTGAAGTCACTGTAGGTCCTCTGGGGCAACCATAAGGAAGGAGAGCTGGACATGGAGTTGAGGATGACCTGGAATCCATACGAACAAACTGGAACCCACACCTGTCTCCCAGGGCCTCCCAGGTCAATGCTGTGGGTGACCTGCAACAGAAGCTGGTGCCCGTTGCCATGGAGCCACACACACGCCTGGCCAGAACCGTGAAGCTGAAGGAGGAAACTGACAGGAGCTGGAAGAGCTGCTCGTCCAGGAAGCCGTTGCTGATTTCTGCTAGCTCACCTTTTTTGGCCAGGGGTATTATTTTCCAGCTGTCATGGTGTCTGGGGCCATACACTGACCTTATGAGCATATAATAAACAGCTGCTCCTTCACTTCTGCCTCTCAAATCTGGTGCAAATTTCTCTTGTGACAAACTCCAATCCAGAACCACAGAGAGAAAAGAATTCTGGGAAATGTCCCTCCAGTTTGGTTAAATTGGCACAATACAAGCCAGGATAACACCTATCATTGAACTCAATGTCTTGTGTGAGAAACTGCTTCAGTGTTTATGGTCTGCACCAGCACGCAGCCTACATGTGTGTCGATTAGGAGAGTTTACCTACAAGTTCAAAGTGCCTAACTGTAATTACATGTAAATAACAACACTAAGATAAAAGTTTATCAACTCCCACCATTAGTGGCTAAAAATGTAGACTCATGGAGGTAGGGATGAGTCGAGCAAAGTTCACTAACTTCAGCAATAACCATTTACCAACATGCCCTATCCCCATGGACCACGACTGCTCTAAGGATGCCTTCTGTGAGTATTACTCATTAAGATGCAATATGAACAAAAGAACAAGTATTCATTTATTTTTTTAACTTCCCAAGTTTGAAAGATTCTTGGATCTATTTACTCTTTCATGTGAAATGTTTGCTTGTGTTTGAGGATCACAAAATCCCCATTAACCTTGGAAACAACAATACTTCCTTTAACTACTACATTTTTCTAATCTCCTTGTTTAAACTGCTTTTCACCTAACATAAAAACATGGTTTTTTTTTTAATGTTTGTTTCAAATGCAACTTGAGTTTTTGGCCATAAAATGGTGCCCTCCTGGTACGTCTCCAGCCACTGTCCTTCATAAGCGAGGGCTGCTTATTCTTCATGAACCTGAAAAACAGGGTATCAGTGTGTTCTGTGAGATCCCTGTGACTTACACCAGTGGAGCACATGCCTAGAACCAAGCCCAGTCTTTTCCAGAGGTAAGCAGGCCTTAGCCAGCTCTTCATTAGCTTCAAAGGGAGGCAGGGAATCATGGCAATTATCCACATTATAGAAGGCAGACCCCGTAAGTCACCCCAAGGGCGAGCTCGGTCACTCTCAATTTTTCTACTCCCCTTGCCTTGCTGGCGAAGGCAGTGCCTTCTACAGAACACCCCATGGGGGAAAGACTGTGGCCACATCACCAGTTTGCCCCACGGCCCTGACCTAATTCCATCAGAAAACCTTTTCCTAATGACAGTTGAGGGATTTTCAGGCTTTCCTTTTGTGAATGGGCAACAATTAGTCATTGCACTGCCAAGGACGGTTTTCCTATTCATCTCTGGCCTCTCAGAAGCAATTTCTGCTTCACTCATTCTATTCTTTGTGGAAACAACTGTGACAAAGTCGAATGCATTACATCTGTTTTGGAGGCTCTTCGACCTCCTGCAGCTGAGTGCAGTCGCAGCACGTGTGAGGTGTTCTCCTAAACAAAGCCATTCTGTGGGGCTGCTGAGCTGGCTCTGCACAGAAGACCCCAGACCCAATGCCAGAACGCTTCTCAAATTGAGGCCAGCGTTCAGTCCACATAACTGGACCTCTCCATCTAGGCCTGATCCCTGAGACAGCTATCCAGGCATCAATAAGAAGTCTCTGGAGTCTGCCAATGGCTTGTGTTTCTCATTTAGATCTAAATATATTCACTATAACCAACTTTAGTTTCTCCTTCAAAGGAGATCCTTTTGACCTCTGTTAAGGTAGTATTTATTATTGGCAACCCTATCTACTTATCTTGCAGGGTGACTAGTAATTCACTTATAATAAATTAGAAAGAGGACCAGGCATCTACCAAATTTTTAAAAAAGAAATGATGGTGCCTACTGTAGTAGGCATTGTGCTAAGTGCTTTATAGGCTTTCCTTGAAGGCTATCCAATCTCCTTTAATTCTCCTGTACTAAAGCAAGATCTCATTGAAAAACTGTGTTCCTGGGAAATCCAAGCGAGGAAGCTGAGGCTTCTGTGACTGCTATGGTCTAAATGTGTCCCCCCAAATTCATGTGTTGAAATCCTAACCCCCACAGAGATGGTATCAGGAGGCAGGGCCTTTGGGAGGTGATTAGGTTATGAGGGTGAAGTCCTCATGAGTGGGATTAGTGCCCTTAGAAAAGAGACCCCAGAGAGCTTCTTCCCCTCTTTCCACTACATGAGGTCACAGCGAGAAGAAGATGATGTATGAGGAAATGGCCCTCAACAGATCTTCCAGCACCATGATCCTGGCCTTCCCAGCATCTAGAACTGTGAGAAATAAATGTTTGCTGTTTATAAGCCTCCTAGTCTCTGGTGTATTGTTATAGCAGCCTGAGCAGACTAAGACACTGGCCCTGCCAAGCCTACAGTTCAGTGTTTCTGACGTACCTTTTTTCCAAGCTCTTTTGCTTTAATCTTGAGTTTATTGACTTGAGATTCTGCTATCTCTGCCCTTTCCTTAGCTGCGTTCAACTCATGTTGCTGCTTCTTATACTTAGAGAGGTATTGATTGGCTTGTGCTTCCTATAAAAACAAAAAAATGAAAAAATAAACCCCTGTGCCTACATAGTCATATTTTTTCCTGTTCTGACATGAGAAAGTTGAAAAATGTAGAAGGAATCTAAACTTCTGAGTATTGAATAGAATATCGTATTTTGGTATGATATACAGGAATTCAGACTTTCTAGCAGGCACAAGATCCATTTTTATAACTGTTGTTCCCTGGAAACAGAGAACATGGTTGGCCCTCTCCACCAACTGGATGTAGTCCAGCTTTCATAGATTTGGTAAGTGATAGAATAACCACAATTGTTTGTTTTATAATCAGTTCAACATCCTAGTCTACCTCTGGGTATAGGGGGTTTGTCTTTGCAATTATATGCGGCAACAGGTAATTATTAGACATAGCAGTGTTTTAGCCCAAATCATTTAAATAATCAATTCAAAACCCCTCGAGAAATATTATTATTAGGCATAAGCCAATATATACGGCACTTATCAGTCACAGTCCATGAACTATGGATACTAACCCAGGATTGGCAAGTACATTTCAAGTGATGGTGGTTATGTCCACAGCCATTTCCAGGCTCATCAGGAGACAGGACTGTGAACTGCATTTTATGCTCACCGAAGGTTTTAGGGTGAGGAAGGCCCCAAGGTGATTACCCAACCAAAAGTTTGCCATCCCTACATGATTCCATGCTCTTGCTGGGCTCATTTCTTGCAAGGCACATGTTTGGGTGTAACCCCAAGGTTGAGGAAGAGCACTCTGGCTCCCTGGAGGGAAAAGCAGCACAAATTTTCACCATGAGTGATAATTCTACCTTGAGAAAAACCAGAGGATGAGCAGACTTTAAGCTGAGCTAGTCCTCTCTGATAAGCTGCTCCTCTAGCTTAGAGCCACATATCTCCATTAATAAAAAAAAAAAAAAAAAGAAAAATGCTGGGAAATCCACGCGGCTGCAACTGTCCTAGGTACTTACCACCGTCTCGATTTGCTGCTTGTAACTTTGCACTTTCAGCTGAAGATTATCCGTCAGAGTCTGCATCCTGCTCAGATTTTTCTTGTCTTCTTCTGCCTGAAACGCACAGGTATGTATGTGAAGGTGATTTGGAGGATCCAGCAACTGCATTGGGAGTAGCCTCACTTGAGGAAGTAAGAGTAAGGAGACTTCATTAAACACCACGTTAGAGTGATGATTTGAAAAACGGTTTAACTCTACTCATCCAGAGTTACCAGAAATTAATAAACATAGCTTTGAACAATGACAGTCATTTCCCCTGATCCACCATAGAACTTGCAGCCTTTGCTAAAACGGAAGTTAAAGCTACTAGTTTCAATCTGGGCTTTGGCCCTCCCACCCCAACCATCTGCCTGTGGTTTCTCAGTCCTGTCCCATCCACTACCATGCCCCCTGCTCACCTCCATGGCAATCAAACCAATGCTTCTCTTGAACTTGCTAACTGACCCTTGGCTTTGGGTAATGGAACTATAGGAAAGGTAAGTTTTCTGGGATTCTGGTGGGGGCATCAGCAGAGATAGTGAGGAAAAACCTATAAGCTGTGGGACCCATGTTGTGAGCTTTCTCCTTGCTTCTATTGCAACCCAGGCTTGGGCTGGAGAAAGGAAATCTAGTGAGACAGGTTTTCAACAGTGTTCCATAGAGCCTTAGGTATTGTGAGGAGAAAGGAGGGGAGAGGCAGGCAGGTAGGTAAGGCTCTACATGTCTCCCCCTTTTCCACACCCTTTTAACTAGAGTATTTCCACTTTGGAAATGTTGAACTTCCTCAAGGAAGAAAGTATCTCAACCAGCTGAGCTTGTGAACATGTTTAGTGCCCTGGTTTTTGTGGCTGCCACCAAGGGAACCCCTTTGAAGGCTTGGCTCTGGTGGCCAGCAGGACTCACGTTCATGGGTGCCACAGGACTGCATCAAACAAACAGTTCTTAATCAGCCACCCCCACCCTCCACCAGGGCACAGTGCAGAAGCAGCAAACTGAAACACCCAGCCTTTCCATGAAAAAGGCCAATTTATTTATCTTAGTAGCTGTGCCCGAGGGGCAGGTTTCTAATTTAACACATATCTAGGGGCTGACTACAATCCTTTCCAGAGATTGAGGAGGCCTGCAGGTGCCATCTTCATGCTTTCCATCTGCCCCACCCCAGGTTGCTGGTATCTCCAAGAAAGGAGCTCGTGCATGAGTCTGATGTCCTGGCTTTTGTGGCTGATGCCCAGAGGACACATCCCTTGATAGCCTGGCTCTGGTGGCCAGCAGGGCTTGTGTTCATGGGTTCAACAGTATGGTAGCAAACAAAGAAACAGTTCTTAACTGGCTATCACCTCAAGGCTCAGCACAAAGGGAACAGAAATGCCTATCTCCCTGTCTTCCCCTGAAAGAGGTATATTTGCATATTTTAAAAGCTCCTGCCTGAGGGTCTGGCTTCCAATCAGGCTGCATCTAGCTACTGACTGACATCCTCCCCTTTGGGACACTAACAGGTCTTGGACACCCTCAACTACTGGGAGCCACCAAGAACAAAGAAGCCTTCTTGGACAATCACAAAGGTTTCAGAGACAACCAACAGCTAGGGTAGGATTGAACAATAAGGATCATCTCCTGCATGAGACGATTCAATCAAGACTGGGAGAGGTAGCCTTTTTTTAAATAGTTTAGGTAGTTTTATCAAATACATAGAAACCAATGCAGAATATCAAGAAAAATTAAGAAACAAAGGAATATGTTCTTAATGAAAGAACAAGATAAAACTTCAGAAAAAGATGGCGGTCAGTGACTTACCTGATACAGATTTCAAAATAATGGTTATATAGATACTTACCAAGCTCAGGAGAACAACGTATGAACAAAGTGAAAGTTTCAACAAAGAGAAATATAAAAAAGTACCAAAAGGAAATCATAGAGAGGAAGAATATAATAACTGAACTGAGAAATACAATAGAGGGGTTTAAGATCAGACTAGATCAAGCAGAAGAAAGGACCAGTGCACTTGAAGACAAGGCAGTGGAATTCATCCCATCAGAGCAGCAAAAAGAAAACAGAATGAAAAAGAGTAAAGATAGCTTAGGGGACTTGTGGGACAACATCGAGCAGACCAACATTTGCATTATAGGGCGTCTCAGAAGAAGAAAAGAGATAAAAGGGCAGAAAAATTATTTGAAGAAATAATGGCTGAAAGCTTCTCTAACCTGGGGAAGGAAACAGACGTCCAGATCCAGGAAGCCCAAGAGTTCCAAATAAGATGAGCCCAAAGAGGCCCACACCAAGACACATTATAATTAAACTGTCAAGAGGCCAGCCAGGTGGCATAGTGGTTAAGTTCACATGCTCTGCTTCAGCAGCCAGGGGTTTGTGGGTTCAGATCCTGGGTGGGCACCTACACGCTGCTCATCAAGCCATGCTGTGGCAGCATCCCAAGTACAAAAAATAGGGGAAGATTGGCACACGTGTTAGCTCAGGGCCAATCTTCCTCACCAAAAATAAAACATTAAACTGTCAAAGACAAGGAGAGAATCTTAAAAGTAGCAAGAGAAAAACAACTTGTTACATACAAGAAAACCCCCAAGAGCCTATCAGAAGATTTTTTTCAGCAGAAACTTTCCAGTCCATAAGAAAGCAGCACAATATATTCAAAGTGCTTTAAGAAAAAAACTACCAATCAAGAATACTCTACCCAGCAAAGTTGTCCTTCAGAGTTGAAGGTGAGAGAAGCAGTTTTCCAGGCAAGCAAAAGCTGAAGGAGTTCAGCACCACTACACCAGCCTTATAGGATATGTTAAAGGGACATCTTTAAGCTGAAACAAAAGACACTAATTAGGAAAGGGAAAACATGAAAGTATAAATCTCACGGGTAAAGATAAACATATAGTTAAATTCAGTATAATATAATGTTGTAATGGTGGTGGGTAAATCTCTTAGAAATCTAGTATTAAGGTTAAAAGACAAAAACAGAAAAAAATAGCTATAACTATAAAAATTTCTTAATGAATATGCAAGATAAAAAGATATAAACTGTCATATCAAAAACATAAAATGTGAGCAGCAGGGGAGAGTAAAAATGTAGAGCTTTAGAATGCTTTCAAACTTAAGTTATCAACTTAAAATGGACTATTATAAATACGGGTTATTTTATGCTATCATCGTGGTAACCACAAAGCAAAAATCTACAGTGGATACACAAATGATAATGGAATCTAAGCATACCACTACAGAAAATCATCAAATCACAAACCAAGAAAGCAAGAGAAGAAAGAAATGAAGGAGTTACAAAACAGCCAGAAAACAATTAACAAACTGGCAATAAGTACATACCTATCAATAATTAAATGTGAATGACCTAAATTCTCCAATCAACAGACATAGAATAGCTGAAAGAGGGGGAAAAAAGGCCCATCTCTCTGCTGCCTACAAGAGACTCACCTCAGATGTAAGGCCACATATAGATGGAAAGTGAAGGGATGGAAAAAGATATTGCATAGGCTGGCTATACCTATATCAGACAAAACAGACTGAAAACATAGAAAGTCATTATATAATGAGAAAGGAGTTAACCCCACATGAGGATATAACATTTGTAAATATTTATGCACTAACATAGGAATATTTAAATATGCAAAGTGAATATTAACGGACCTAAAGGGAGAAATGAACAGCAATACAATAATAGCAGGGAACTTTAATACCCCACTTTCCTTAATGAATAGATCATACAGATAGAAAATCAATTAAAAAGCATTGGCCTTAACAACATATTAGACCAGATGAACTTAGCAGACATTTACAGAACATTCCATGCAAAAGCAACAGAATACACATTCTTCTCAAGTGTGCATGGAACATTCTCCAGGATAGATCATATGTTAGGCCAACAAAACAAGTCAATAAATTTTAAAGGACTGAAATCATATCAAGTATCTTTTCTGACCACAATGCTATGAAACTAGAAATTACAAGAAAAAAACTGGAAAATTCACAATATGTGGAGATTAAACAACATGCCACTGAACAACCAATGGGTCAAATAAGAAATCAAAAGAGAAATCAAAAAATACCTTGATACAAATGAAAATGTAAATACAACATACCAAAACTTATGGGATGCAGAAAAAGCAATTCTAAGAGGGAAGTTCATAGTGATAAAACCCACAGTAAGAAATAAGAAAGATCTCAGATATACAACCTAATTTTACACCTCGAGGAACTAGAAAAAGAACAAATGAAATCCAACGTTAGGAGAAGGAAGGAAATAACAAAGATCAGAGTGGAAATAAATGAAATAGAGACTAAAAAAAAAAAAAGACAATAGAATGATCAATGAAACTGAGAGCTGGGTTTTTTTTTTTAAAGATAAAAAAATTGACAAACCTTAGCTAGACTCATCATGAAAAAAAGAAGATTCAAATAAATAAAATAAAAAATGAGAGAGGAAACATTACAACTTATACCACAGAAATACAAAGGATCATAAGAGACTACTATAAACAATTACACTCCAACAAATTGGACAATCTAGAATAAATGGCTAAATTCCTAGAACATACAAACTACCAAGACTGAATCATGAAGAAATAGAAAATCTGAACAGACCATTTACTAGTTAAGAGTTCAATCAGTAATCAAAAACCTCCCAACAAACAAAAGTGCAGGACCAGATGGTTTCACTGGTGAATTCTACAAACATTTAAAGAAAAATTAATACCAGTGTTTCTCAAACTCTTCCAAAAAATAGGAGAGGGAACACTTTCAAACTCATTTTACAAGGCCAGCATCACCCTGATACCAAAACCAGACAAGGACACTACAAAAAGAGAAAACTACAGACAAATACTCCTGATAAACATAAACACAAAAATCCTTAACAAAATATTAACAAACCAAATTAAACAATACATTAAAAAAATCATACACTATGATCAAGTGGGATTTATCCCAGGGATGCAAGGATTGTTCAACATCTGCAAATCGATCAATGTGGTATACCACATTAACAAACGAAGGATAAAAACCATATGATCATCTCAATAGGTGCAGAAAAAGCATTTGACGAAAATCAACATCCATTCATGATAAAACTTCAACAAAGTGAGTATAGAGGAAATGTACTTCAACATAATAAAGGCCATATATGAAAAACCCACAGCTGATACCACACTCAATGAAGAAAAACTGAAAGCTTTTCCTCTAAGATCAAGAACAAGAGAAGGATCCTCACTCTTGCTGCTTTTATTCAACATAGTAGTGGAAGTCCCTGCCAGAGCAATTAGGCAAGAGAAAGAAATAAAAGTCATCCAAATTGGAAAGGAAGAATTAAAACTGTCTCTATTTGCAGATGACATGATATTATATATACAGAAAACCCTAAAGACTCCACTAAAAACTGTTAGAACTAATGAATGAATTCAATAAAGTTGCAGAATACGAAATCAGTATACAAAAATCAGTTGTGTTTCTGTACACTAATATCAAACTATCAGAAAGAGAAATTAAGAAAACAATATAATTGCACCAAAAAGAATAAAACCCTTAGGAGTAAATTTAATCAAGGGCTGAAAGACCTATACACTGAAAACTATAAGACATTGGTAAAGAAATTGAAGCAGACACAAATAAATGGAAAGATATTTCATGGATTAGAAGAATTAATATTGTTAAAATGCCCATACCACCCAAAGCAATGTATAGATTCAATGCAATCTCTATCATAATTCCAATGGCATTTTTCATAGAAATGAAACAAATAATCCTAAAATTTGTGTAGAATCACAAAAGACCCCAAATAGCCAAAGCAATCTAGAGAAAGAAGAACAAAGCTGGAGGCATGATGCTTCCTGATTTCAAACTATGTTACAAAGTTGTAGTAATTAAAGCAGTAGAGTACTGACAAAAACAAATACACAGATCAATGGAACAGAATAGAGAGCCCAGAAATAAACCCACACATATAAGGTCAATTAATTTAAGACAAAGGAGCCAACAATATACAATGGGGAAAGGACAATCTCTTCAATAAGTGGTGTTGGAAAAACTAGACAGCCACATTCAAAGAAGAAAGAAAGGAAGGAAGGAAGGAAGGAAGGAAGGAAGGAAAGAAGGGAGGGAGGGAGGGAGGGAGGGAGGGAGGAAGGAAGGAAGGAAGGAAAGAAGGGAGGGAGGGAGGGAGGGAGGAAGGAAGGAAGGAAGGAAAGAAAGAAAGAAAGAAAGAAAGAAAGAAACTGGAGCACTAACTTACATCATACACAAAAATTAACTCAAAATGAGTTAAAGACTTTTAATGTAAGACCTAAAACCATAAAACTCCTAGAAGAAAATATAAGCAGTAAGCTCCTTGACACTGGTCTTGGCAATGATTTTTTGCATTTGACACCAAAAGCAAAGGCAACAGAAGCAAAACCAAATGTGTGACTACGTCAAACTAAAAAACTTCCGTATAGCAAAGGAAATAATCAATAAAATGAAAGCACGAGCTATGGAATGGGACAGAATATTTGCAAATCATATCTATGATAAGGGGTTAATATCTAAAATACGTAAAGAACTCACATAACTGAAGAGCAAAAACCCCAAAAAATCTGATTAAAAGATGGGCAGAAAATCTGAATAGACGTTTTTTAAAAGAAAACACACAAATGGCCAGCAGGTACATGAAAAGGTGCTCCACATCACTAACCATCAGGGAAATGCAAATCAAAACCATAATGAGATACCATCTCACACCTGTTAGACCAGCTATTATCAAAAAGACAAGAAATAAGCGTGGCTGAGAATGCAGAGAAGAGGGAATCCTTGTGCACTATTGATGGGAATGCAAATGGATGTAGCCACTATGGAAAACAATATGAAGCTGCCACAAAAAATCAAAAATAGAACTACCATACAATCCAGTAATTTCACTTCTGAGTATTTATCTGAAGGAAACAAAATCACTGTCTGGAAAAGATATCTGCACCCCCACGTTCATGGCAGCATTATTTGCAAAAGCCAAGACATGGAAAAAAACCTAAGTGTCCATCATCAGATGAATGGATAGAGAAAATGTGGTAGGTATATACAAGGGAATATTATTCAGCCATAAAAAAGAAGGAAATTCTGCCATTTGCAACAGCATAGATGGACCCTGAGGGCATTATGCTAAGTGAAATAAGTCAGTTGGAGAGAGACAATATATGATCTCACATATATATGGAATCTAAAAAACACCAAACTCATAGAAATAGAAGACAGATTGGTAGTTGCCAGAGGTGAGGGTGAGGGGGCAGCGGGGAAAATGAGTGAAGGCAGTCAAAAGGTGCAAACTTCCAGTTATAGAATGAATAAGTCCTGGGGATCTAATGCACAGCATGGTGACTACAGTTAACAAATACTATATTGTATATCTGAATGTTGCTAAGAGTTCTCATCACAAGAAGAAAAAATTGTAACTATGTGTGGCTCTGGATGCTAACCAAACTTGTGATAATCATTCACGATGTAAACATATCAAATCCTTATGTTGTACACCCAAAACTAATACAATGTAACATGTCAATTATACCTCAATGTAAACAAATAAATGAAGGTGTAACCAAGCTGTTTCTTTTGCCTACACCACTCCCCCTGACCTTAATGTAAAATCTGACAGTAGATAATTAATTTTAAGCTTACTAAGGCAGGGACCAGTATATAAGGAATGACCTGGTTAGGGAAATGGGACAAGTCTATGTTTTAAATAGAATCCCTTCTTTGTTTTCATCTGCTTATCTCTCTACCTCTCAGGTTTAAGAAATTTGAAAATTCATAGAATTACGTGGTTATAGGAAGTTCTAAAACCAACAGAGGTTTAGTTGCTTCAAACCAAACTACTGTGGTGAGTAAATTGACTGTGTGGTAAAGGAGGCCACACAGAAGAAAACTGGAAAAGGCTAGAGGCGGTTACTGATGTTAATGATGCTCCTCCCACCTGGGAAGCAAAGCCCCCGACTTGGGCCCAGGTTCCCGTCTCGGCTCCGGGGTTAAGTAACCGTGTTGCCACGGCTGTGCTCTGTTTGGATTTCCCTTCAAGAAAAGAATGAGCCATTCAGCTGGGAGGAGTGTAGTCCCCTTAGAACCTCTAACTTCGGGATCTGCACTGAGATCACACACTCCCAGGCAGCCCCCAGCCAGCATCTGGGCACAGCGGAGTTACTCAACTCCCAGTGCGGATGTTTCTGCCCAACATGGGGCTCCTTTGTGGGCAGTCTTTGTGTTGGAGACTGGCTGGGAGCTACACACAGTGTGAGGCTCTTTCTATCTGATCCTCCTTCCTTCACCCTCTCCTTTCACAGGGGTCAGCCTCGCTTTGGGGTCTGACGGCTCTCTCTGACCCATCCTGCTTGCTCTCCCTTTATCTTTCCCACGTGTTACCTCCAATAAAGAATACCCTGTACTTCTAACTCCATCCTGGCCTCCGGTTCCTGGAGAACCCACCCAAGATCAAATTTTGTTTCCTAAAAATGAAGAGAGTATAGCTGTAATTAGATTTGTGAGGATTATATAACACCTACACACAGGTCTGAGTATAGGAAGCAGTCAAAGGTAAAATGGAGCAGGTGGATGGCGAACGAAGGGCAGAAAAAATAGCCTTCACCTTCTATAACAATTTTCAGTTCCTAATCGTATGTCCTGCTTTACGGCACACTTTTCTAGGCACTGGAGAGACAAAATAGGATGAGTTTCCAAATGCTAGAGGGACGCACGGGGGAAGATAAATGCTCAGCGGGGACTGGCCATCAAACTATTTTGGATGGGGGCATACTTGATTCCCTTTCCAAAGTAGGATCTTCCCAGAGAATATTTCCTAGGAAAGGAAAACTATGTTTCTATCCCTTTCAAAATGACATTTTCAATTAGCACCTATGATGTACCATCACAAAGCACACTGCCTCATAGTCCTGATGGTTATTTTGGTGACATTTGATGTTAAACAGATTGAATTAACTCAGCACCTACCTTGAATATTTCAAAACCAGGTACTTATATCAAGGAAAGTGGAGGGCTCTCTAATGTGTCTTTAAACTTACAGGGTCTAGCTTAATATCTTTCATAAAACAGGTGTTCAATAGGTGTTATCTGATTTGATGGCATAAACTCATTGCATAATTGAATAGATATACTCTAAGAATTGTGCAGACACCTGGAAGAAATTAAGAAATACACATCCATACTAGAACATAGGGAACACTGAGATTATTGCTGTAAAGAAACAAAGATAATACACAATAGAAAAGGAATGCATTCCTTGGGACAAGGAAAACCAAAAAAGCATAGCTCTAGTGTTTCGTTCTATAATGAAGTTGTTTATGGAAGAAAACAGTAAGAATAATCCATAGGAAAATGAAAACCCAGATATTATTAACAAGCAGCATTTCACTCCTTCACCATGGGGGGCTTCCCCGGCCCCCTCAAAAGAAAAATAGACCAGCACGTCCTTCATGTTCCCCAGGTGTTTACTTCCTTAGCCACACAGACGATGGCTCCCTCCTCAGTGGCTTTGATAACACCCAGCCTGATCTAAACAAGTGTCAAACTCGTCTTAGCAAAGAACCACTTATTCAGTAAAGAAGAACTGTAGTAGCTCATTTCATCTTAATTAGCCCAAGATCATGATTCTGAAGTGCTCTGCTTTCTTATCAACACTATCCTTCCTGCTGCAAGAGAAGACAACTTCGACGTCTCTGACGATGACTCAGTCCTGGGGACCGGAATCAGGACTGGCAGAGCTTGCATCAATACCGCCAAAGTTGCTGTAAAAATGGATGCCTGGAACGAGTCTGCCTTTCCACTGAAACCAGCTATATTGTGTGGCGAGAGAGGACTAGACAGTGACCTTTGGCATCTGTGTTCAACGACTGAAATACGTTCACCTACTCTGTGCCAGGAAGAGGCGAGGCCCTGGAGTGGGGAACAGTATGTCCCTCTGCTGTCTGGACTCTACGGTCCATTCCATTAGAAGAAGAAAAGGGGAGAAAGGATAGAAAATGAGAACAGAGCTGAAGGATTATATTGCTCCTTTAGAAATGCATTAGTTACTGGTACAGAGTCTACCCGCCTCTTTCCAGTTATTTGCTTGAGACCAACATTAGTGAACAGGAAAAGAGTCAGAAAGTTGGGGGTAGGGTGCTCTCATTAGCATCTGCTTTGTTTCCAGCTGGCTCCAGCACCACAGAGAGTCCTCAGTGGCCGGGAGTGTTTGTGCCACCAGAAAATAGGAGTGGAAATGTCCCCTGCTCCAATTTAGTCAGCGTCCCATGGAACCTGCGGGGTGAGTGGCAGTGTCAGTCTCCGCCAGCCACTTCATTTACACATTGTTCCCACTCAGCCTCTCACAGGAAGGCATCTTTCTGAAAGTGCTGCAGACATGGTGTGCGAAAAACAAGGACGGTATAAATAGCTCCTCACTTCTAACTGCAACTTGCCACTCACATTTTGCTGCCTGAGAGCTCTGAAAAGGGACAGCCCCGACCACGAACAACCAGGAGCTGGGAGGTGGGTCCGTGTCTACAGCCAAGGGAGAGCACAGGTGGAGAGAGCTGCAGAGGCCTAGAAGGCCTTTTCAGGCTGAAGGAGCACATTCTCCCAGGGCACAGCCCAGCCCGGCAAACCGGGTTTCCTGGCATACCTGATAGGTCAGCTCTTTGACGCACCGCTCCAGCCGACGGGCTCCCCTCTGGGCCTCTGCAGTGCGCCGGACTTCGCCTTCCAGTTCACCTTCCAGTTCACGAACCTGCAACCAAACCACGATCTCAGGCCACAGGCTGGCAGCCAGCTGGCCAGACTGGCACGGTATTTGCCAGTTGGCATGATCATTGACATAGAGTGAAATCACAAGGAAAGATGTGTGCTCTCTTTCTGGCTGTAGTTGAGCAGGCAACCTCTCTGGGAAAAAGGCCTCATCAAAAGGGACTTGGTTGAACTACACGAGATCATAAAAGGACTGTTTAGAATCTGAAGAATGTGAAAGGTTAATCCATGAAGAGGTACAGGCTTCCCCTTAGATTACAAAATTACACACACACATACACATACACGTACGTGTATGTAGTCATGTATGTAAGTGTATGGAGAAAATAAGCCATATACAGCACACTTGAAGGATTTAGCCAACATACCAGCTAATCTTAAGCTTCATCCTCTATGATCAGTTCTGACTCCCTAAAGAAATCAGACCTGAGTCACATACGTCACACACAGCCCCACAGCCCTGTTTGGCGGGAGAGCTATTTTGCACACTAGCAATCTGCCTGTAGCCTTATAGAGTTATACAAACAAGGTTAACATAACATTCGTTGAACACGTAGTTGATGCCTACTACACACCAGACCCCAGGGCTGGAGATATGGCAAGGAACAAAGCCAAGATGTCTCCCTGGTGTAAGCACATATGCTAAAGAGGGGAAATGCACAAACAAAATAAAGTAAAATTACAGAATGGGTTCCATGGTGGTAAGTGACATGGAGAGGAATCAAGTGGGAAATGGGCTAGGGAGTTGATGGGGGAAGGGTGCCGGCTGCCCCTTCTTTTCCCCCAGACATCCATGTCTCTCTCCTTGCCTTCTGGAAGCAAATGTCACCTTCTGGATGAGGTTCCTGACCGCCACTCCTTTAAAACTGCAAGGCCTGACAATGCCCTGAGGCAAGAATGTGCCTGGACTGCCTGACCCCACCTTTTCCTACCCCCTCCTTCCTCCCCCATTTCAGCTGTACTTTCCTCCTTGTTCTTGCTCAGAGAGGTATAAGGGGGGTGGGAGAGTCAGCATGTGTGCAAGTTCCTTGTGAATGAAGCCCCCTTTCACAGAAACCTAACACAGCTACGTCAGTTGGGACATGAGACTAACAAAGGTCCCCTTCCACTTTTTTTTTTTTAAAGATTTTATTTTTTTCCTTTTTCCTCCCCAAAGCCCCCCAGTACATAGTTGTATATTCTTCGTTGTGGGTCCTTCTAGTTGTGGCATGTGGGACGCTGCCTCAGCGTGGTCCGACGAGCAGTGCCATGTCCGCGCCCAGGATTCGAACCGATGAAACACTGGGCCGCCTGCAGCGGAGCGCGCGAACTTAACCACTCGGCCACGGGGCCAGCCCCCCCCTTCCACTTTTTTTAAGTTCTTGTTAAAAAAAATTTTTTTAAGCTATTAAACACCTCAGGGAAAAATGGGTTTATTAAACCAAATCCTAGACATCATATACTTTCACCTGTAAATATTTCTCCATATAATTCTAATAGATAATGGTATTATGATTTTTAAAGGAAATTAACCATAATTCCTTAGCATCATCTGATATTCAGGAGCCCATCGCTATGAGTCATCACTGGTTCTAGGCCTTAACAGCAATTGTAAATAAAATAAAAGCCTGCAATCTGAAATTTAAGTTGGAAATACCAGTATCATTCGTGTATTTTTTAGGAAAAAAAGGCATAAAATTTCTTTGATTTTATACTTAAATGCTTTTTCTCTCATACTAAAATCTTGGTTCTGATATGTGTTGTTGGATGAGTAATTATATTAGTGTTCTTGCTAGTGGCAATGATAAGATATTGTTATTTTGAAACTGCAAGTGCAGTTTGCTTTGCTATTTTATTTTGTTTTGTCTTTAGGTGTATTCCATGAGGCATGTATAGACAAATAGTATGTTTACAAGTCACTGGGAATAATTGTTCTTTGTGTGTATTTTATGCCCCTCAACTTGATATATAGTTTCATTTGCTCCCAATCATGTTAAAATTTTAGGGATTGCTTTATTTTTCTCTTTGATTTCAACTTGTTTTTTAATTATGAAGCATGTAAATGTTTTATATGATTCTGCAATCAAAACAATGAAACAAGTTTCAGTCAGAAGGTCTAATTTTCATCTGTGTTCTCCTATGGCTAGTTATTTTCACTAGTCTTTGTTTTTATTCTGTCACTATTTCTTTTTGAAAATATAAGCAAGTGTGTACATGGGTTCATATTTCCCCCCTTTCTTGCACGAAAGGTTGAATACTCCCCACATTGCCTGTACCTTTTATCATCGTTATGCAGCCAGCCATGATCTCCAGCACATATTACAAGCTCTTCTTCAGTCCCTTTGTTTTTTTTTTAAAGATTGGGCCTAAGCTAACATCCGTTGCCAGTTTTTTTCCTTCTTCACCCCAAAGCCCCCAAATACATTGTTTTATATTCTAGTTATAAGGGCCTTATAGTTCTGCTATGTGGGACGCTGCCTCAGCATGGCCTGATGAGCGGTGCCATGTTCCTGTCCAGGATCCGAACTGGTGAAACCCTGGGCCACCGAAGTGGAGGGCATGAACTTAACCACTCGGCCTCGGGGCCGGCCCCTCGTCATTCCTTTTTAATCAGCACGATCATATGGATGTACCATAAATGTGCCTTGGTGTTGCATCGTATGGATACAGCATAGATGTGCAAAGGCAACACTTTTATTTTTCAGAGGCCCTTCTGAGCCATCAAATCCCAAACATTCTTTCCATCCTTGTCACATTTGTCACATGACCTATACATTGTCATTGAAATTGATTCAATAACTTTAAAAATCCTACTTTCAAGATAGGTCTTCTATTTGTTTTCAAGCTGCCTGAAGGCAGGTACTACATCATTTCCCTCCGCCCTTTCTACGTCTTCACCAAGTCTTTCTTGATCTTTGATTTAGCTGTTTCCTTTTTCCTTCTCTGGCTGTGAGGAAATGGGCATTCTCTGCGGAGGAAATAACAGGAGCAAAGGCACAGAAGCAGGACTGTGCAGGAGGGTTTGGAAACCACAGATACCCTGGCTGTGGGGAGTGCAGAGCTGGGGAGGGCGTGAGGCCCGAGATGCACCCACGCTCAGCAGGAAGAGGGAAGGCACATTTCACCCAGTCCAAGAAAAGTCCGATTAGGTGGCCCAAAGTCAAGCAAAAATGAGTGAATACATTGAGATCTGACACCCCAAAGAGCTGAAACTGCTAAAAGCAAAAGTGATGTGGGAGGCGGGGAACATGTGGTGTGATATTCCAGGACAATGAGGCCTTGAATTGGGAGTTGTGGAGACCCCGTGATGACCCACGCAAACTCCTACCCTGGATTCTAGTTTCTGGATTTGCTTTCTACTCCCCAGCAGGGCAGTCTGCTCAGCTTCATCCAGCCTCTTTTGCAAGTCTTTAATTGTCTGCTCCATATTTTTTCTCATCCTCTCCAGGTGGGCATTGGTGTCTTGCTCCTTCTTCAGTTCTTCTGACATGTTTGCTGCCTAGAAAAGAAGGAAAGGGACTGAGACAATTTGGCAGCCAATGGATCTTAACATTTCCACCCACAGTCTTCAGTTCCTGATCTGCCTAGATGTCGTGGCTTGCCTCTGTATATTTAACCTCTTCGCACCACGCTCTCCCAAACGTCTGCGGCCCTCAAGTCTGTTAATGATAAGGCAATAAGATAGTGGCAGCTACTGACGAGCCTGGGGTGAGGGGTGGTGGAAACAGTCCAGAGGTGAAGTACCACAAAAACATGATCACACAACCCTTGCATTGAAAGAAAGATGAGCAATTGGAGCAACAGCTTTCAGCTGAATAAAGCACCAGGACGTGTCCGGTAACATTGTGCACCTGGAAAAGTGTGAAGGCATGCCTATGAAAATCTTTTTCAGATCTCACTTCTATAATTCCGTGATTTACAATTGCAAACAAGTTTAGGCTCCAGGAATTTGGCAGCACCAGATGCTCTCAGTGCCAATAAACTGGCACAAGGAAGGTTAATTCTTGCTAGTGAAGCCTGCTCTTGGCTTTGGCTATGTATACAAAGGCTTGGTGTCTCCATGCAATTATTAAGGACTGTTTCATGAATCTCTCAGTGCATTTAATGTTAGAACACTGCCCTCCCAGCCAAAGCGTCTCTGTCTATCAGGTTACCAACCATCTGTATAATTTAAGTGTGAGACGTCTGTGCAGATGGTGAGGGCAAAGAATGAATTACGGAAGCAACTCTGGGCTCTGCCACGTAGGGTTGGGACTCAGAGATAAACTATTGGAGAACTGGAGGGTGGGAGGAAGAGGGAGCGAGTTCATTTTTCAACATCATCATGAAAATCTTATAAAGGCAAGGTTAAGCAGATAGAGTCTTCATACTGTATGACTGCATAAATTTACCAAGCAGGCATAGAAGCTCTTTTTATTCCTATCTATCCATGTGGATTTTCATAAATGTTAAGCATATTATTTTTCCCTTGGCCATCAAACATGTTCCAGCTTTCACACAGCTCTTCTCCATCAGAGAGCAGAAGTGTCTGCCTCGATACAAAATGGCCGAATGAGAGGTGTGCTTCTCTATTCTGAGAGGGGGCTGGATTCTACAGTAACCTGATAGTTAGGATTTGGTGCAAAGGTTTTATTTAGCTCCCTGAGCACTAAATAACTCCGGCAAATATAGATACAAGCTCTTCCCCTCCTTTGAATTTTAAAACAACTAATGTAAAATCTAATTAAATATCTTGTCTCCCCAATTCCCATACCCTTTTTTAGCAAGAGGATCAGCTTCCACTCACACAGCAGAGTTAGGGCTGCTGTGTGGTTCTGCATTTGATAGACCACACAACATCACTCAATAGGGAAGGGGTGAGTGGAGGCTGACATCAGGTCCATGCTCCGCTCCGCAAGCCTGGGGTCCCCGCATAGACACTTCCCCTCCACCCGCCTTCTGCAAATTGCTTTTGCTAAGTGCTGCCTTCTGCTCGCTCTGCCCCTTGAGAGAAGCATGCGTCTGCCCACACAGGGTACCCAGAGGGCACCTTTCTCCAGTTCCCGCAAAGGTACAGTCAAGTCTGGCAGCCAACCCTGAGCTTAGTGTCCTTTAAGAAAAGCACCGCCATCAACAATTTTACACTTGCAAATAAAGAAGGCCCACCAGCCCTGACGCCCATCTTTACCAACCTGATTCTGCTACTCCAGCAGTAGCATGGGTTGTAAAAAATAAGTGAAATAAGCATTCTTTCCAGATCATCGTCATAAACCCATTACAGACCCTAGGAAAATAGCTGTTTGTAAAGAAACACAGGAAGAATTGTTTCTAGACACTAGAAATATTGATTCACAAGTGGAAAGCAGCTTAACTTAAAAAAAAAACTCTTACTTTCATAAGGTTTTGCTTATAGCAATTCCACTGCTCCTTTTTATTGTCTCCGTAGGTTGGAGGGGAGGAGCTAATTGGCCTAATTTTTCAAAATGGAAACAGAGGCAGAGGGGTCAGCTAAGCCCTCCAGCCTGTCTGGAGAATCAATGAATCCTTTTTGGCTGCAGATCTGCCCCCGCCCCTCGGCTGCTGCTCCAGTCAACTCTAGAAGACAGGAGTGAGCAGAGAGTCAATGGACCCACCTCCGTGACTGCCTTCTTAGCCTTCTCTTCAGCATTTTGACACCCCTGCACCGCCTCTTCGGTTTCTTTCTGCAACCTGGCAACATCAACCTCCAGTTTCTTCTTCTGGCTGAGGAGACTTGTGTTCTAAGGAAAAGCAGCATTCCTGTTAGGCACCTTGAGACTAGCGATGCAAATGCAAGCCCGTCTGTTCGGGACACACAATGGGCGAGGGCGCTGGCCAGGAGCGAGTTTTATTCCAGTCAGCCATACTCACTCAAGCAATACTTCCACCACAGGAGGCAGCGTTAGAAAAGCCCCTTGCCATCAAAGGCATACCCGAATGGAAGAGATTTCAGCCATTCAGGATCAAAGAGAGGGCAGCCTGAATCAGAAAGGGGAAATGGATCCCAGGTAACATAGGAGCCCCAAACGTGTTTGGTTTTCGACTTGGCGAGGAGTATGTATTTCTGCCTTTTGCTCTTTGAAGGGGTCGAAGCCAGTGTCCCTGGGCAGAAGTCAGGGTCAGCTGCAGACATTTGGGGAGCAGGGGCTTGGAGAATGAAAATCAGTTTCCAGCATGCTGTTCCAGGAAAAAAAATCCTGCCCTTCATCTCCCTCCCCACCTATTGGTGTCTGCAGGGGGGAGGCGGGAAGAGCAGCTCAGAGGAGCCTCACCCTGCAGCCCTTAGAAGCCCCCGTGACACCGGAGGGTCCTGTGTTCTGTGGCTGATGCTGCCCTAATTCTTTTCTTCTTGGGTTGTGACAAGAGGCTGAAGCTCCTTTTGCTGCTATTTGGTCCATGTTTGAGGATGTGAAACCTCAGCATAAAGAGTGTGTATAAAAGGCACGGGCTTCTATTCTTTATTCCTCCTTATTGTCCTTTCACTTTCCTCTAGTTAGTGCCTTTCTCAGTGGCAGATTTAAGCCATGGAAATAAAAAGATGTTCAAGTTTCACAGGTTCTACTCTGCTTCCTCGATGACCTGAGGCGTCTTCATCAAGGCTCCCACTCTCTGTTCTCACAGCCAGCGAGGCTCTGTGCACCCCCAGGCTTCCCACTGCCATGGCTGTGGCCTTGGGGGATAAATTTATTTTCCTGGAGTGTTTTCTGGATGCTCACTGGACACAACTCCTTAGAAAGTTTTTCTTTGTAGAGAAAGATACAGGTATAAATGCTGATTTGTGTGTACACAGAATCATTTACATTATGTGCTAGGGAGATAATGGTTACAACCTTTCCAAGCTGAGTGACTCTAATTGGTTCTTTTGGGGAAGAAAGCGGTGAGGGGGTATTGCGTGGAAGGGAATCTAGATTGTCACAGCTCAGATTTGAGAAAGGACGCACGTAATCAGTCAGGATAAGTTTGGCCTCATGTTTGATTGAGGCTAGAGGTCTGAAGATGCAGAAGGAGCTAAGAAGTTTCCTCAAAAGTTTCATTATATTATCAAAAGATTGATAGGTTTCTATAACTGCAAGTTGCCCCTGCATGGTCAAGGTGGGGGAGAGGTCCTTACGAGCAATATATCACCTACACATGCTGGTCCAAGAGCGGTCTCTGGACCAGCAGCATCACCTGAGAACTTGCTTGATACCTGGGTCCCAATGCAGAGATTCTGAGTCAGTAGGTCAGGGTTGAGATCTGAGAATTTGTAGTTTTGCGTTAGTATCTCTTTCACACCTAAAGTTTCAGGAACTCTGCCCTAGAGACCAGGTCTCTACTGACTAATTTTTTTTTTTTTTCAAACCTATCTCCTCCTCTCTCTCTCTGGTTGACGTCCTCATCTCTCAGCAGGCTAGTGGTTTTTCATCATGGGACCCAGTGGTACATTATCACTTACAATATGCATGGCAAATGAGTACTACAGATAGTGGATGATTTACTTTTTAAAAATGTAATATTCTACTTTATAAGAATCCTACTCATTGTATTTAGATAAGCTTTCTTGAGAGAGAAAGGAAACGTTGAAGTGAGTTAGCCTGCTGGGAATTATGCATAACCTGCAGCCTGCTCATTCTATACCACCTGGTATCTAAATAGGATTGTGTCATGCACATGGACACAGAAGTCAAACTGCAGGCACAAACTGATTGTAATACCTTCCAGCTGGTACATCTCTGGCTTATACCTCCTTTTATCCAGTATTTCTCAGTGGGAGTACAAGTGGCATTCCGGAAGGAGCAATTCTTTGTAATGCGGGGCTATGCTGCACCTCGCAGGAGTAGTAGTAATTCTGGACCCTGCCCACTAAATGTCAGTGGCACTTCCCAGTCACTGTGGCAACCAAATGACCTCACGGGCATTTCTAAGTGGCCCATAGTACGGCAATTCTGCCCCTACTTGTTTTAATTCATCCTTCACAGCAATCACCAGAGTAAACTTCCTAAAATGCAAATCTGATTTTTTTCACTCTCAGCCACTCAAAAATGCTTCAGATAGAATTCAAACTCCATCCATCTCAGACTCAAGGACCCTGGTGACCTGGCTCTACCTGCCTCTTAGCATCATTGCTGCTGATCTCCCCTACCACCACCCCTCCCCCATGTCCTAGCAGCATCCTCTTACTCACGGCAGTACACTACGGTTTTCTTATGTAGGTCTTCATTTCTTCAGGACAATGGAGACATCTCGTATCTATAATATATACTTGCCCCAGGTTATGGTGGACACCCTATAAATGTCTGTTGAATGACCCATTTACTATACACGCTTGGCCTAGCCAATACGGTTTCTACTGATTGTATGAGAATGGCAAAGATTCCAAGAATTCATGTCACATAAGCTTCCATGAGAAGCCAGAGTCCTGACAGCTCATCGTATCTGTCAGCAGCCACTCAGAATTGTTAGAAGTCTCCTGGCTCTGAGGCAGGAGCATTTGTTTTTAATCCTAGGATGCTGAGGGAACGCGTGGCTTAGAGGCAACAGGAGAAGCGGGCAAGTGATTCTGGAACACCAGAGACTATTCATCTCTCTCTCCCCAGCATCGTGGCCATGAATGCTCTAACAGTCTACGCTTCTGGCAGAAAGCTTAGTGTTATGAGTCAAGGAGCGTCCCCTCCAAAAAAGATATGTTGAAGTCCCAACTCCAGGACCTCTGAATGTGATGTTATTTGGAAATAAGGTCTTTACAGAGGTAATCAAGTTAAAATGAGGTCATCAGGGTGGGCCCTTATCCAATATGGCTGATGTCCTTATAAGGAGGGGAAATTTAGACAGAGACAGATATTCACCGAGGGAAGGTGATGTTAACAAACACAGGGAGAATGCCACGTGAAGGCAGAGGACTAGCGTGATGCATCTGTAAGCTAAGGAACACCCAAGATTGCCAACAAACCACTGGAAGCTGGGCAAAGGCAAGGAAGGATTCCTCATGAGATTCACAGGGAGCGTGGCCCTGCCAACACCTTGATTTCAGACTTCTAGCCTTCAGAACTGTGAGAGAATATATTTCTGGTGACTTAAGCCACTCAGTTTGTGGTATTTTGTTACAGCAGCTCTAGGGAACCAATACATTGGCAATGAAGCAGAGTGTGACCACTGCTCTGCTGCCTAAGGCTCTCCCTATGCCTCACATGCTGCACCCACAGCTTGACGCACAACTGCGTGTGGGCCAAGGCTGGACCACAGGTGGAAACCTCTGCCTTCAACCAGCTGATGCAGCTCGTGGGGAGAGTTTATGGGCCCCACCTGGGTATGGAGTAGATTTATTCTTTCTGTGGCCTCCAGGAGCTCTTCCTCCGCCAGCTTGCGCCCGCGTTCTGTCTGCTCTTGCAAGGACCTCAGTTCCTCTAGTTCAGACTGGAGAAGAGAGTTGCGCCGCTCAGCCACAGCCACCTGCTCCTTCAGCTCACTATTCAGGTGTGTGCTGTCATCCAGCTGCACCCGCAGGTCCTGGGAGAGGAAACATGGGCCCGTGGCACAGATTCCTCTGAGTTCAAGGGGATATGCACCTGTGCAAGCATGTGCCGGAAAAAACCCCACCAATTTAAGTGTAGGCATGTTCTCACTCTCTTGAAGGATTAGGTTTGTTGTCCTCATTTTCATTGCTCAGCACAATCTGGCACTTGGTTTGCTTCCGTAAGCAGAGGCTTTCCTTCCCCCCTCCCCCATTTTACAATTTGAAAATACCTTGATTTGAATCTGAAGCTGACCCAGGGACCTTGTTGCCTCTGACGCCTGCTGGTTGGCACAGCTAAGCTGGAGTTCCATCTCGCTGAGGTTCCCTTCCATGCTCCTCTTCAGCCGGGCAGCCTCCACTCTGCTCCTAGTTTCCGAATCCAGACTAGACTGCAGCGAGTCAATAGCACACTGCTGGTTCTTCCTAGTTTTAGAATAACATTCATGGGGGAAAAATCATGCACTCAAATTAAGAAAGGTTACCTGCTGTGTAAGATTCAAATTAAAAAATTCAAGAAAAATTCTGGGTAATTAACAAAATGAGTCGAAAGCATTTTCATTTTAAAAACAGAGGTTGAGGGGTTAGGTGAGTGATCATATGTCCACCAACACAGACTAAGATTCCCAGGCCAACTTTCCAAAAGAACCAAGGAAATCACCAGAGTTAGAGATTCCTGTGGAGCAGCCTTAGCCTTATCTGAGACCCCCGCTAAAGGACAGTCTAGGGCAAACACCTGCATTTCCTAGGATGGCTAAGGATCAAGGAAGGTTGCTTTTGCAGACAGGCATAATACTTAAAGTATTTTCAATAGTGGAAAATGTCTGAACAAGGCAAGAAAGAGTCACCCAGGTTTGAACAAATCCCAAGCGCCAGCAATACTGCTCTAACAGCCTGTAGACACTTAACTCTCCTAGAACAGCATGGTTATCTTTCCCCAGGAGTTTGAGAATGCAACCATGGATTGGCTAAGAAAACCAGCTGCTGTGTGACGTTGAATTATTTCAGGATGCCTTCAGAACAATCAAAACCCTATGCTGAAACCATATTTGCAAAGTGACAGAAGCTTAGACAGGAGACGTGCGATCAGAAAGGCGATGAAAATATGTGGGAGCCCACGTAATCATTTCTCAGCCCTCGTGCAGTGCGTTGGGGCCATGAAGTCACACGAATTCAGCCAGTGGACTACGGGCATCACCCGCAGTTTCCAAGCCTCACCCGTACAACACTTTTGCTTGTGTGATCCTGTGCTCCCTCTCCCCATCTATGGCAAACTTGGTAGCCACATATGGAAGATTGCGGCATCACAAGGTGGAAGGAATCCGGGTCCTTGATTGACTTTGAAGAACGGCGGCCCACTCTCCATCATGCCCCATGTCAGATTCTGACATAAAGAAAAATAAACCTTGATAGTTTTAAGCCATGAAGATTTGGTGGTTGTGAGTCAGGACAGGTTAACTGTTATAACTAACACATACCCTGTTAGGCTCACCCTATAAAACAGGCCTAGGGCTGGACAGATCCGACCGAAAAGGGAAAAGCCTTCCGCGTGCCCTTCCTCACAGAGCCATCAGCACAAACAGCTAACATGTATTCATCTTGGGTCAGAACCAGGTTCCACGTTAAACCATCATTGAGCCATATGTCCTGAGCTCCAAGGCCAATCAGGAAGCATCAGCCTGCAGGGGAGTTTCTGACTGGGTGACAGGTGGAGGCTCCACTCTTCATGACCACTTTTCATCTCCCCATGAGTGGGGGGAAGTCCCAGAAGTAGTTATGGAAATGTATGGGAAATAATTCTTTCTGGTTCCAGAGCCAAGAGTTAGCACCTCTCCTCTGCCAACACCAGGTCCCTGGCCCCACAAGCTGTCAGCCTCACGTGCCTGTCCTTGGTCCTGGGCTTTTGTTCAGCAACCAGATCAGAAACCTATGGGGATGCCAGTACGTGAAGTTAATAGAAACTGTTATGGGCTGAATTGTGTGTGTGTGTGTGTCCCCAAAGTCATATGTTGAAACCCTAACCCCCAGTAGGTAGTATGTGACTGTATTTGGAGACAGGGCCTTTAAAGAGGTGATTCAGTTAAACTGAGACTGTTAGAGTGGGCCCTAATCCAACCTGATGGGTGTCCTTAAAAAAAGCGGAAATTCGGATACAAGAAGAAACACCAGGGAGGCGCACAGAGGGAAGACCCCGTGAGGACACAGTGAGAAGGTGGCCATCAGCAAGCCGAGGAGAGAGGCCTCAGGAGAAACCAAAGCTGTGGACACCTTGATCTTAGACTTCTAGCCTCCAGAACTGCGAGAAATAAATTTCCATTGTTTAAGCCCCCGAGTCTGGTAATTTGTTATGGTGGCCCTAGATGACTAAGACAGGGACACACACACTCAATAGCCCTGAAAGCTGTAAGACACTCCTCTGTCTATGTTGGGGAAACTCTCATTTCTGCCACCGCTGACTCTCCTTACACAGGGACTCTAGAGCAGAATCCTCTGAACAGAGATACATTCCAGTTAAGCAGACAAACGGAATGTTTCAAACCGTACTGTCTCCACTGTTGTTTATGAAACGAGCGCCCGCAGAGAAGTAGCAAGTGCTATAGTTTAAGAGGCTTGGCTGTGAGTCAGGTCTAGAGAATGGCTCCTAAACAGTCAACACATTTCATGCAGAGTCAAAAAATCCTGAAAATGAAAACTCTCCCAAATACATCTTTTAAGAAAAATGAAGCACTCAGGGTCAGGGAAATTTACCAAGGAGTTCCTTTTTTCTTCTTCTCTGAAACGTGAAATATGATTTGAGGAAAGAAGCCAAATGCAAAAAATCCCCAGAAAACCAAAAACCCCAAAATCAGAATAAAACTTGAAAAAGCTAATGATTTCAAAATGACAATCAATTCAATAAGTCATTTTTTTTTCTCTTGCCATATTGCTCATCTATATCAGAGAAACATAAGATTTACCTTAATTCCAATACATATGATTTAGCTTTAAAATGATTGACAAGGTATTTTGTTAACTAAATACCATGTCTGAGTTTGAGATCCTACTTCTCAAAGACATGCTAAAATATTTTACTTAGAAATGAGAAGAGATTTAAACATATTCTTCTGACAGAGACTGGGACAATAAAAGAAATTAGGTTGGACAGTGCACATAAATTAAGACCACATGGTAAAGTTTGAGATAACTGAATTCAGAGAAGTGGATCACAGAGAAGAAAAAGATGATGAAACATCACTAGATACCTGAGGCTACAGGCCAGGGGTGAGCAAATCACAGGTTATGGGCCAACTCTGGCCATGCCCATTTGATTTCCAGTTATCTATGGCTGCTTTCAAGGTACAACTGCAAAGCTGAGTAGTTGTGACAGAGACCCTATGGCTTGCAAGGCCAACAATATTTACTATCTGACCTTATAGAGAAAAAGTTTTCCTAACCCACTATAGGCGATAAAACCTAAGCAAACAAATGCTTTTTGTTAGTGTAAGGAATTTCAATGCCTCATTCCCAAAACCTGCTTCCACGGTACCTCTCCAGGCATGTCTGGAGAGAGCAGAATACGTGCCAGGTGCAGTCTGGCTCTGGGCCATGAGAAGACCTCACACATTTCAGTATTTCCTTGAATACCTTGAGTTGGAAGAGGGATATAGTTGGTGGTCCCTAAAGATTTAAGATACACCTAACCAACTTGTTTTCAATCTAGTCTTGAGCCTTGTGGTAGGGTTTGACTTACATGGCAATTATGGCCACCTGTTGGCCTTTAAGCTGGCTGCCAATGTCAGCCCTCCTTTCCTATGTCTAGGCTAGAGAGTGTCAAAGCTAGCCACCAAAACTCCTCCCCACTTTCCATCAGAGACTGCATCGCCACCTCTCTACCTATAGCCGTGATAATTATAATATTTGTAAAATCAAAAAAAATAGCCTAGTCATCCACAAAAGTTGAGGAAACCCTGGCCAGAATAGCAGGCACAGAGTCTGGCCAACATGAAGTGCTCAAATATCTGCTGAAGAAGTGAACCACATGCCATGCATACCAGCTGCTCATACTTTTCACCAACAACAGGCCTCCAGGCCAGCTCCCTCAGGATTGGCCCTCACGGAATGGAAGAGTAAGCTTGGCAGCAGAGAATGAGTTGAATGTTACCCAGTTTGCAGCACTATCATGGTTTTGCCTTTCTCCTGCTTTCCTGGTCCCTTCGGCTTCCTGGGCCCAGTCTCACAGGTCTCCTTCAGTTTCTGCAGTTTCTCAAGGTTCACATGGAGTAGGACATGGGACCTCGTCTTGCCCTCAGGCAACATTTCCCTTCCGTTCTATACCTTACCTGGCTTATCCTTAATTGCTTGTGATCTTATGCTTTCCTAGTATTTCCCCGTGGCATTCTATTCAGTTTCCTTAAGATCCCTTCCTCTCTTAAGCCTTTAAGTCCGATTAAACCAAGGCATTTCTGATACAATCTGCACTGGCACAGAGCACTCTCACAGAAGGGTCTGCAATGGTATTTGTGATATTTTGTAAGATACGCTCATCTTTCCTTTCCAGATGTACCTATTATAGTTATCATGAATCATTAACTAAAACGCATGAATAACTCGCCTCCTCCCTTTAGCCCGCCCCTTCTCTTTTCAGCCCCTTCACAGCTCGTGCCTTGTCTTCAGTTCTTTCTTTTCCGGGCCCTGGCTGTTTGCATCCCCGGCTTCCTTTGCACTAAGATTGCTATAATTGGTGAACTGCTCTGCGACATTCAGATGTACCTGACGAGATGCAGACTCTCTGAGGATGTATTCTTTCCTTAGCTAGGTTTATTAATAGGCACAGGTTTGACGTTACCTGAAATGAGGTTTTTTTTTTTTTTTAACTGCACAAGGAGACATTCATTTTTGTTCCTCATGGAAGGAAGTAGGGCAAATATCAAGGCCCAATGTTTTCGCCCTTCATCAAAAACATTCTTTCAGACACTGGCTCAGAGCCTCTAAAGTGGACCTGAATTCATCCCACCATCAGTGCTATAGAGGGTAGGGCCGGTGAGTGAGAGCAAAGATAACTCACAGCACATACAAGCCCATATTTGGCTTGACATCCTCATTAAAATAACGACCCCACGAGAGTTTTGTCTGAAAATGGGCTATGGGAAAGGGGCCAGTTCAATTGAACACGTTAACAGGGTTTGTTAAATTATCATTAATTGTCCAACAAACATGTGGAAAGCAGGTTGCCAGTTGAACCTCAGAGCCAAATGATTTTTGTTGCTGACATATGGCATTGACTTAAGGGAACAGATCAGATAGGTAATATCATCATAGCTAATTCCACGTGTTTATAATTGTGCCGTTGATCTATAGAGTGTGAAGTGTTTTGCCAACATCAGCTGACTGGTCTTCCTTACCACCTTCTGTGACATGCAGGGGGCTGCTTTCATGCCCTCGCTTCACTGAGAAGCTGAGTGGAATGTCTAAAGTCATCCGCTTGTTATGATGAAGCTAAGAAAAGATCCTGCAGCCCACGAGTCCCGTCTCATTCAGTTTCCTGACTATTAAGACTCAGCTGCTTCAACAGAGATTCAATAAGCAGCTTAGCTCCTGGCTTCTGCCCATCTCCAAAGAAATGGCTACAGGTGCAGGCAGGGGGTATGGGAAAACTTCACTCTGATCTCACGTTAATGTTAATGTACAGCATCAAAGATTTTAGTTCTTTTCCTCACTGTTCAGCATGATTGGTCAGTTTCTCAAGAAAGAGACTTATTATAGGGAGACCTGGACAGTATATACAGTCCTTGTACATATGTTTTTTGGTGTGTTATCCTGAGTCTCGTAGGAGCATAGAAGCTGCTTCAATATAAGAAAATTATAAAAAGTGACAGTAATTGCCTAGAGGTATTTTTTATATTAACAGTGAGAGCTTACTAGAAAGATGCTAGTGGAGAGTTGGACGGGCTAAGTTTCTCTGGTGATGTTCCAACAGGGGTCATAAAAGCAGCCAAATACAGTGAGTTCTGTTCAGTTAAAGATTCTAAAAGATGTGACTGTTGCTCATCAAAATAATCTTAAATACCTAAAGTTTTCTATTTCTTCATCTTTCTCTGAAAGCTTTCTTTCAAGTTCCGCTTTAGTTTCCAAGAGTTCAAGCTGGAAGCGAAGAACCTTGCTTTCATTACGTTCCAGAGCTCCCTGAAATACACAAAGAAAAGGCACTAACTTAAGTCCATTTTTGGACAAAAGTTTTTGACTTTTTTCCCTCAAAATGTACGTCACTAAGGTAGCTCTCTTTACAGTAGCTGGGAGAGATATAAGTTCAAATCAGGTCCCTGAAGATTGGAACAGGATGAGAGACAAGTGATTATTTCTGTTTGTCATGTCACTTACAGCCTTGACGTTCTTCGGGCTTTCAGCTGTAGTTCGAGAACTAGAATTCTAAAGCATTTCATAAAACAGAAAATTTCACTCATGTCTGTGACTATATTTAAACGTTTTAATTTATTACTCTTGACTTTTTCTAATGTATTCCGTTTCAGGATGAATCAATAAAATATCAAAGCTGGAACAAGGAAGGTGATAACCCCTACCTGGAATCTTTTATTTGATTTTGGACGTCCCAGGGGGACTGAGAAAAAGTTGAAAGCATTCAGAGAGGAAAAACAGGATAGTGTCCAAATATTGTCAGACGAAGAACAATAAAGGAATCTAGCATGTACGTGACACACAGCCCTCGGTGTGAGCCATTGTACCATCATTATTACTACCACAAATGGATCGGTTTGACAGGTGGGAGGTCTCTGGCCCCTTTGAGTATTTAAATACAGGCAAGGCAATTACTGCCAGGGATGTTATAAAGGTGACTCAAGTTTGAAAGTGCATGTTTAATTAAATCTTTAAAGCCTGTGCCAAAGATAAAATTTACATAGAAGGAGAAACAAACAAAAAACCACTTGGAGGAGACTGATGAAGATGTTTATAAAGGGCACAAAGAATGACGACTATCTGTTGGTCAGTTAACAATCAGCAGACAGTCCTGAAGCCAGGAGGAATCTTTTAGCCTCTTTCTGAGGGGTGCTTAGCACACACCACCAACAGTAAACAGTCAAACTGAGTAGCAGTTTCAAAATAAAAATAAGAACGATTTGGGGGATTTTAATACGGCTTAAGAACTTGCTGTTCTCTCAACACCACCTTCAATATAAAAGAAAAGAAATAAAAACAAATGCTTGGATAACATTTCCTCCGAAGGAATAAATAGTGTCCTTCCTTCAGGCAAAACCATCACCTCTAACCCTCTAGAGCACGCCAAGAAAGTGCATCTTTGGAGAAGGTCACCTGGAATAATTTGAGTTTTGTGGCTTCAAAAATAATTTGATAAAGTTTCTCATAAAGGCTCACCCAGGGAAATAATAACCTAATTTTACAAATACATGTCCAAGTTGATGAAGTATTTATGGATGAGGCTGAAGACAAAACTTAAGAAAATGTGAATAGAATATAGCGCCATCTAGTGGTACTACATGGTACGAGCGCTGGGGTCTTAAAATTCTCACCTTTCCTGTGAGTGCTAGTCCATTTAATAGAGAAAGATGTCTACGCGTTGCACAGGACTCGGATTGACCCCTGCCCAATCATCTCTCTCACTGGCTTGTCAGGGTGCTTGAAATTTCTACCATAAAAGTTACTTCTTTGGGTTAAAGTGGTGGCTTCAGAAAGTCCCCAGCCAGGAAGGCCAGAGAACCAAAGGGAACAAGCAAATGAAACAAAGTTCACTTTACAAGGACCAGACTGACTAGGGGACACCACACTGCCAATCAAAAGGATTCTGTGGAAAAGGTAGAAGACCTCAGAAAACAATTATGCATAAAAAAGCAAGAGCTGTGTCAAGAGCCGTCCACTTGACAGCTCTACGTACAGGGTAAGACGGACGCGTCTTCTGTCTGGCAGGTCTCAGAAATGCAGTGGTGAGATAAATTTAACAGACATTGCTTGGCACAGAGCAGTCCTTTGGGGTCTGGTTTTCCATTATCACACCTTCCAAAGGCCCCGGCTTAAAATTGACTGCTGTGCCTTTTAAAAATCATCCTCTCTACTGGAGGGTGAGTGGGTGGGGCTGCATTTTAATGTGACCCGGTGCTCATTCAAAGGGTGGGGCAAGAATATAAAATTCCCTGTGAGCAAGCTCTGCAGGGCTTGTTAACTACTCAATGATTGTGACAAGATAACGGCCTTCTGAGTTCCCCTTCTTTGGCAAATGTCTTCTCAGTGGTCCTTTCAATCACTAGCACACACCTGGGATAAAATCAGAGATTTTTCCTGAACTTTTAATCTATAGCACCAAAAACACTCCTGTCAACCTGCACAAAGATGAGCTTTCAGAAACAAATGTTTGAGAGCATCACTTTGAATCTCATTTTCAAAACTAGAGTTTTTAAAAAAAAGAAGTGTTGTGACTGATTCTATTTAAAGAGAGGAGGAGTTAGGATATTTATTCATTCAACATTCAACAAATATTTACTGAACCTCTACTACACACCAGGCAATGTTCTAGGCCAGCGCTTCTCAAACGTTAGTGTGAATATGAACTGCCAAGAGACCTTGTTCAAATGCGGGTTCTGATTCAACAGAGCTGGAGAGAGGCCTGGGAGTCTGAATTTCTAACAAGCTCCTGGGTGATACCCATGCAGCTGGTCCCTGGGCCACATTTTGTGTAGCGAGGATCTAGGCAGTGGGGATAAGTTGGTGAATGAGACAGACATGGGTCCTGTGTTCATTTCAATCAGGAGATTTGCATCCACTATTGCTTGTCCTGTTCTCTGAGACTTGATTTCCTCATTTGTAAAATGAGGACAATAGTTTGCTGGGGTGATTACGTAAGATGATGCATATCAGGCACTTGGCAGAGTGCCTGGCATGCAGAACACTTGAATAAGTGTCATTGTGGTGTTGGCATCGGTCGTGGTGTTGTTAGTAGAATGCAGATCTGCTTTGTCTCTGCTGATGCGGGTCGGTGAGCCGAGGAGTCGAAAGAAAGATTTCTTAGACTCTCAAGATCTGGCAGTAGTGCTCTTTTATTTAGAGAATAGTGTGGAATAGCATGGGGACAGGACCCAGGGGCAGTCAGAGCTTCTGCTGCCCCCAGTTGAGGGTTAGAGCTAAATTTAAGGCATAGGTATATGATTCATCTCTTTACAAGACAAAGGAAAGAATATGAAAAAAAGTTAAAATGTTATCAGTGCCGGTGGGGTCTGGTCATTGGGTGATCCCATGACTTTTAGACAAGAATCAAATCGGATTAAGTAAAGGTTAGAAAGGTTAGACGCCACCACCCTAAACCAGTTACATGAGATTGCCAGACAGCAACCAACTTAAGTTCTTGCCTTCCCCATTAAGAGCTTCTAGGGACAAGGTCATCTCTCCTCTTCTTCCTGGTACAGAGAGGGAGGCACGTTCTACAGGTAGAGATTTACCTTACAAATGTAACTGTGTCCCAACAAGGGCAAGTTCCATTCCCCAGAGCCTCCTTCCCTGTCCCAGTTTATCGAAAGCAATCAGCCCCAAACAATCCTGATGCCAAAGAGACATATCCTGGGGTGGCCAATTTCGGGTCCCTACAAGGTCATCCCCCCTTCCTTCACAAACGCAAATGTCTCAAAAGGGCAAGCAAAATTCCAGTCCTCGGAGCCTGCTTCTCATCCGTAGTTTTAAAAGTAACCAGCCTAAAATCCTCATCATAAACCATTTTAAAATTAAGCAGCCTAAAAATCCTCATCATCTGACCCCTGCAGGGAATACCTCTGCTTCTTCCAGTGCCACCTGGACTTCAGTCTTCTCTTGTTCAATCCGTTTCCTGACCTTTTCCATTTCACTTAAGTTCTTGTTTCCTTCTCTCACCTGATTTGTCAGATTCGAAATCTCTTCTGGAGAGGGAAGAAAAGCAAAGTTGGTGAGTGAACCAGTCTCAGACCCATGATATCAGGCACAACAGACGGTCCCCAGAGGCCCATTGGGACCATGGTCATGCCATCCTTGGTAACTTGATGGCAAGGCCACCACGGGCACACATGAGACCTTTGTTCAAATTAGAAAAAGGCATCCCTTCTTCAATATATTCTTTTGCCATCTGCCAAAAGTTGCCTACAGCAGCTGGTGAGGATGGTGCTTCTTAGAGTGTTGTGCATGGAACAACCTGCACAACTTTACATGGCGGTCCTGCTTGCCAGAGCCACACCAGATCCACCTGGTGATGCCCTAGGACACAGGTCTGGAATCCCTACGCTTCCAGTGCAGGTGCTTAGCTATCAACACCAGTTGCCACCCTTGTACCAGCTGCTGCTCAACGTCAGGATGGGAACTTAAAGCACAAGCTGGGTCACCATCAGAAGCCAATGCCTGAGCCCGGACACACCAAAGACTCTGAAGGAGCTCAGGCACTTGAGGGTTTGTGGCTAGCCTCTCATGAACACAAGCCTTTGACAGAGTAAGGCATCCAGGAGTGACAAAACCACCACGGCCTGATATCATTCGTGTCAGTTCTCACCCTTCAGGGAGGAAGACTTTGTACTAAGAGGTGGGGAGGAGAGCCAAGTAGCCCTGGGAACCACCCACAGTCCAGAGACGACTGACGGAGCTCACGAGCTTGCCGCTCCTCTGGTTCTGAGATCCCAGGCTGTGATGGGACGTGACAAGAATTTTAAAAAGTTACGAAAACAAACCTGTTGGAAGGCAGTTCTCATATGAATAATAAATTCGTCTCTGATAAGCTCTCTCCAGAAGAGGGACTCCCAAGAGAAAACTTGGGGCAGTGGTTCTCTACTCTGACCACACCTTAGAATCACTTGGAGAGAATTTGAAAAAGACCTCTGTCCAAGCGCCACAGCAGACAAGTGTGGTCCCCAGACCAGCAGCACTGGCCTCACCTGGGAACTTGTTAGAAATGCAAATTCTCAGACACCCTCCTGCACCTACTGAGTCTGCAACTCTGGAGTGGGGCCCAGACAACCGTATCTTAACAAGCCCTCCAGGACGCAGCTGAAGTTTCCTGACCATGGTTCCAGCACTTCTCACATGTCCAGGGACCTGATCATGGACCATGTAGGTCAACAGAGAAAGCAAGTTTCCCTCACGCCTCCAATAGCAATGAACTTGCTCCCGGGGCATCTCGGGGTTTCAAGGCACGTCCCTGTTGCTGCTGGTGTAAGTTGGCAGCCTCTTTGAAGGGCTGCTTGGCAGTACCTCAAAATTTAAAAATTCATTCCTTTAACTCAGCAATTTCATTTCTAGGAATCTATTCTGCTGAAATATTTTCACATGTCCACAAATATATGTACAGGGATGTATAATATAGGATTATTTATAATTGTGAAAAATCGTTTCAAAAAATGAATAGGGTCTAGATAAATAAGTGTTAGTCATCCTCATTATAAAACACTATGTAGCCACTAACGCTCATGTGGCAGGTCCCCGTGCATGGGCGTGCAGAGATCACAAGGCACATGGAAGGTGGCACGGCCTGTGGTTAAGTGGGTTAACGCCAGAGTCAAGCTGGCTGGGCTCAGAGCTCAGAGCTGCTGCTTGTCAAGTGTGAATTTGGACAAGTTCTTAACCTTGTGTGACTCCATATAATCTGCATTTTACAGATACAGAAACTAATGCACAAGAGAATTAAACGATGAATAGTTATATATAGAATGGTGTCTGGCAAGTAGTATGAGCTCTAGAAATATTTATCAAATTGAAAATATATTAGTAAATGAAAAAATAAACGGTGTAGAAATGTGTGTAATTTGAGTAAAAAACACACACGTGAATATATGCATGGGAAATCTTGGGAAGGCTATGGCTATCAAGAAATTCTTAGTAGTGGCTTCCTTTACACAGTGAAACTGGTAGGAAAAGAAGGTAGGAAATAGTCTTATTTTTAGAATTAATTTAATAAAAATATATCTGAAGGAAAAAAATTCAAAAAGGACTATTACAAACGGCAAAGCGAAAACCTGCAGGGACCGTGACAGTGCTGAGACGTCGGCCGGTGGAGGGCAGCCTTGCTCTGGAAGCCGGCCTCCACCCCCCGGAGCTCCCTGCTCCCGCTCGGGCTCCAGGCTGGGTGCAGAGTACCTCGGAGGTTCTCGTTCTCCCTCCGGAGGGTCTCCTGGCTCATGGTGCTCTCCTCGTAGGCGTGCCGGAGCTTGAGGAGCTCCGTGCTGAGGGCCCGGGCCTCCTTCTGAGCGGTGTCCAGCATCGCCTGGGACTCCTCGTGCTTCTGCTTCTGGTCTTCCAGGCTCTTGTCAGACAGCCGCTGCTTCTGGTCCAGCGCGGCGGCCGCGGAGCGCGCCTGCCTGAGGTCCGACAGGGCGTCCGCGAGCTCCAGCTGCAGTCGGTGCCTGGCCCTCTCCAGGGAGGCATTTCTGGCATTGGCCACCCCCACGGCTTCAGCAGCCTCCTGCAACCTCATTGCCAGCTTCTTCCTGAGAAGGGAGACCCAAATGGCAAGTGAAAACACGATCCTCAAGAGCTCATCCAGTCTGTCCTTGATTAAAGACAGTGGTCTGGTACAAGAAAGGGTGGCCCAGGGGCTGGCTCAATAGTGCGAAGCAAAAGCAGGTCATGTCTGAAGACGACCTCCCGGTGCCTATTCATCCCAGATGTCTGCTGACCACCTCCTCTGGCTCCTGGGTCCACATGGCCATTATTTTCCCCACACCTTGCCAACATGGACTTGGAACTCAGGATCTCCAAGTCCCTGGAAGTATTTGCTTACCCTAAACCTTTAATAAGCAATATTTACTTTATTAATGACTTCCTAAGAAACGGGAAAAAGAGGAAGCTTGTACTGGACACTCTCCAGCGGTAAACAACTGAAAAATTCTTAGGTGCATCTAGTCTCTAAAGAGTTCTTGGGCTCTGCTGCTTTCTCCTGCTCATTTTCTCTCTCTCTCTTATCGTGTGGCTCCTAAACATGCCCAAATTCTCTCTTTTCTCTAGATTTCTTCTCCACCTTAGGTCCTCTTCCCAAATTTATATTCTCAAGTCGGTCCCATTGTATGTTCACTTAACAGCTCCCACTGTTCCCAGGAGGTCCTTCAGCCATCCTCTGAGATGGAGTGGCTTATTAACCAGCGTTGGCGCAGCTGCTAGGCTTTCTAATGGATGAAATGTGTTCTCTTGCTAATATCCCCTGCAGGGACACTGGCAGTCCCATTCTTTCTCATATACTACACTTCTTAGATGAAAGGTACTATATGTACCAAAGCTTTTTCTGACCTGCTGTTACAAAACAGAAAAAAAAGGTCCTCAGGAATTAACACGTGCCATATGACTAGCCAAACAGAGCAAGGTGGCCATGAAGCCCCTTTCTGGTGGAATCCTGGAAAAACAAATCCATGCTCAGCATCTAGGAGGGATCTGGGCTCTAACAACTACTCCTTGCCCATGGCTTTCTAACCATGGTCACCTCACTTCTTTGCTTCCTTTTTCTTAACTGTTAAGAGGAGATCCTGATGTGGCAGAGGGTGACTCTAGTTAACAATACCGTATGGTATACTTGGAAGTCACTATGAGAGCAGAGCTTTGATGTTCTCGCTATAACAACAATGACAAAAGGGAATTATGTGGGGGAAAGGATGTGCTAACTAACCTTATTGTGGCAACCATTCTGTAATATATACATGTATCAAATCATCACATCATATACCTTAAATTTACACAATATTATATCTCACTTATATCTCAATAAAAGCCAAAAAAAAAAGAGAGACTTGATGCTTTACTCCACCTAGAACAAGAGTCTTGCAAAATAATTACAGGTATTTTAACTACTTTAGAAATGCTCAATCGGGAGCAGAAAATGGGAATTTTACTTTGGGTGACCAACCACGCTGATTTGCTGGGAACCAAGGAGCTACAGCAGGACACAGGACTATCCGTGCTAACATCAGGAAAATCCAGGGCCAACTGGACAAGCGGGCCACTCCCGTTGCCCTGATAATGTTGTTCTACATGTAATACCAACTACCAGCTTGCTCCTCCACTTGCCAACCAGAAGCACCTACTTACTGGCCTAGAATAGGCAGGGAGATGTGGGAGTTAAGAAACCAAACCCCTGTCCCAGAGGAACTTAGAACTCAGAGCAGTAAACTGGGTCTCAGCTTGATTCTGCTAAACTAACTCATCATGTGAACCCAAGCCTGGAAATCAAAGCAGGCAGAGCCTCGACTTTCCAATTAAAAGAAATAGAATGCTAGATTTTTTTGTAGCTCTTCCTCCCTGAGGTGATTTAGTGACGAAGCATAAGACAGACAACGGTTTATTTATTTGATGTTCAACTAAGTTTAAAGCAAAAAGGGTCTTCAGATATTACCGTGTTTTCTCACTACTTTTCTTCAGCTATCATGTATGGCAGAATAATTAGTTCCAACAATCCATGTGGTCATAAGTATCTCTACACTTTCCCACTTTTCTACTCTTCCCAAACGAACCTTCAAACAGAATGATTGGTCGGCACTTTCACCCAAATTCTTCAATCATTATAAGAAAAAACAAATCTTACTTTAGAAGCAGATGCCATATTTTGGATATGAGGAGCCATTTCAGTTCAAAGCCCCACTTTTCTGTGGCCCAGAGATTTTAAAACATCAACTGCAGGTATTTTTAGTATCTGTCATCCCACAGCCCTTTGTAAGTTACCGTGGCTACAGAGACGGATCACTTGGTACCCGTTCTGGGACAGAACACAGCACCTGTTCAGCAAGTGCACAGCACTGTTTCTCAAAGATTTAGGTGAAGAACTGAAAAACAGTATTTTTGGTTGAAGCTAAAGAGAAATGTATTGATCTGCCCTGGATTTTTGCCAAGGTACTAAGCCAGGAACACATTCTTTTGAGTAAAGCTTTAATGATTATAAACTGGGTTTGGTTTGACACTTTCTCCCGGAAGATATACAGTCCTTCGACCTCTGAGCAAAATGTGTCAGTACTAAACCCTAGTACCAGGTCGTGATTCCTCTGGGCCCCAAACTTCTGTAGTTCCTAAGAGAACTTCTAAAGCCTTTATGTAGCATTGGCTGTAAAGCTATATTCTAACCTTAGAGGTGGCCTGAGGGCGATTTCTCTGCAAAGAAACCTTTGTCCCATAAAGCATGATGACAGATCCTAACATGTTTCCAGCCATCCCTGCCCACCTTCGCAGACCTCTTTGTAGTCTACAAGCCGCAGACCAGCGAGCCGATGACTTTAATGTATGCAGACGTGTGCACACATGGGCTCAATTATTTTGGTGTTCCAAATGAAATATGGGATTTTAAATGCTGGCCCATTTCCAAACTATTGCTCAGAGTCACATCTTTATAGATACCTTGTACCCCTTGAAAGAGAGTCCTTTTTCCCCTCAGGACCTCTCTATAGTCGTTATCATGTTGTATTATAATTTTTTTCTTTTTGTTTTAGCCTCTCTAGAGCATGTGCTTCTTGCCAGCCGTGGCTATTTCCTCTTTGGTCTTGGGCTTGTTCACACACTTGGCAAGAATACATGAGGCCTTGAAGGCACAGACACTATTCCCATATGCTGCTGTGTGACAACGCCAGGTTCAGGGTAGCCGTGCCCTACTCACTTGGCATCCTCCAAGTCCTCAGTTCTCTGGATGGTGTCAGCTTCGTACTTCATTCTCCACTGCACTATTTCAGCATTGCCTTTGGATAAAGCCCGAAGCAGCTCAGCCTTGGCCTCCTGTTCTTCCTCATACTGCTCTCGTAGAAGGGCGCAGTCACGCTTGGCTGACTGCAGGGCCTGGGCCAGGGCACTCTGTGACTTTGAGAGACATAGCACACGTTCACAAAAGGCACCACCACCATTAACAGCAAAAGGCTTGGAGGTGACACTGTTTTTTTAGATAAGGTTAATAACAACCTGCCACAAATTCAAGCTGAACCTGAACATAGTAAGATAATACCAGGGAGAGAATTTGAGACATGAAGAGAAAGGATAGAGTATCTAATTGCTGCTGTTAAAACAGGGAAGAAAGTTCTATTTAGGGAAATGCCAGCCTGACTGTGTGGCTTCAACAACAGACTGGCCTGGGGATCTGGAAATAATGGAGGATGGGAAGGTAGCAAAGAGAACACTCACTATCATTTAAGTAATAAAATTTATATTTAGCAATATATAAGATTCAGTTCTTATATGGACTAAGAAGGACCACCGAGATTTAGTCTAGCCTTTTCATTCCGTTGATGAAGGAACAAAATCTTTTATTTTACATGTAAATCTCTAAAAATGTCATCTCTTGGGGCTGGCCCTGTGGCCAAGTGGTTAAGTTCGCGCGCTCCACTGCAGGCGGCCCAGTGTTTCGTCGGTTCGAATCCTGGGCGTGGACATGGCACTGCTCGTCAAACCACGCTGAGGCAGCGTCCCACATGCCACAACTAGAAGGACCCACAATGAAGACTATACAACTATGTACTGGGGGGCTTTGGGGAGAGAAAGGAAAAAAAAAATCTTTAAAGAAAAAATTAAAAATGTTCTCTCTTATCACTTTGAAACAGCCCTATCCAGTAGACCTCTCTGTAGTGATGAAAATATTCTATACGTGAACTGTACAACATGGTAGCCACTAGCCACATGTGGCTATTGAACACTCAAAATACGCCCAGTACAATGTGTGGTCAAAACTGAATTTTCATTTTATTTTAATTAACATAAATTTGAATTTAGATAGCAACCTGTAGTGTAGTAGTGGCTACTGTATTTACTGGACAGCAGAGCTGAGCTTAATGACCATTTTTTATCACTTATGGTGGTCTGGTTAAACTGGCAGCATTGTTCCCAAGAAGTAACCTAGTCTAGTGGGAAGAACCCGGGTCTCAGTCCTCACAGGTCCTTTATGCAAATTAGAGAAAAGCATCTTCTCAGGTGGCTGCAGCTCCGAGAGCACAGGCTCGGTTAATGGCAGCCTCAACCAGACACCTTTGGGCAGTGAACGAGGAGCAACAATATACGGTGACCCTGAGAAGGACACAGGCTTTGGAATCTGATAAACATGGCTTCAAACTGAGACCCTTCCTGTTATTTAATATATATTTATTGAGCACCTGTTCTAGGCATTAATGTTTACAGAAGAAAATGAGACAAAGTCTTTGCCCTAAGGAGCCGAAAGGAGTGAGGATACACAAAACAAACATGTAAATAAGTTAACAAATAAAAATGCCCACAGCTGTAAGAAAATAAAACAGACTGACACAGTGTACAATGTTTGGCTCCTTCTCATCATCCCCAGAAGACCTTGGGGAAGGGTCTTCAAGCCACAAGAATAGCACCTACGTAAGTCTTAATGCAGGAATGACAGCAGCTTGTCTAAGAGGAAGGAAGGAGGCCAAGTGATGGGGCGAGTAAATGAGGGAGGAAGATGACCTTACTTTTAAAGTCACAGAAGAAGGCGGCAGCCAGAGGAAGGGGGCCCTTGTAGGCCAGTTGGAAGCCACTGGGAAGGCAGCCAGAGATCTTCCAAAATATAAATCAAGTCATTCCACTACCTGCTTAAATTCCTTCACGGTTACTGCCAGCTGTATGACCTTGGACAAGTTATTTGTCTTCTCAGAGCCTTGGTTTCTTCGTGTAAAAAGATATCATTCTACCTGTTTCATATTCCTTATATGAAGATGGAGATAACATGAGAGAAGTATCTAGCGTAATGTTTGATGCACAAACCATGGTAGCAGTTAAAAAATTTATATAGAATATAGAAAATAAGGAGAGTGGAGTGAATAAAGTAAAATATTTAAAAACAGAAGTCTGAAGACTCAATGACCTCCCCTTTCTGAGTAGACGCCTATGCTGGCATCTACTGCAAGATGATGCACTCTGAGTACTCTTGTGCTCTCATCTACTTTGAGACTATGTACAAGGGAGGTACTTCTGGGTCTTAGTAACAAGGTGCCTTGAATATGAACTAAGACTTAACTTGAAATACCAAAGCTGAAAGAATTCATCTCTCATGTTAGTCGCTATGCTTTCACCTTAAAGAACTATTTTCACTGGGGTCAGCTAACTAGCAACATTATATATTCTCTTGGGAAGAAATGACTAATATTTATAATTTATTGACAACTTAAAAATAATATTGAGCTAAGCCAGCCCCATTTATTTCATTCAGTTCTTTTATTTAATTCTACTTCTTGGTGCAATTTAGAATCAAAGATCCATAAAGAGCCTTGAGGACTTTGTGTTCAAATAATAATGCAAAATGGAAACCTGTACTGGTTCTAAATCTGACAAAGCAGAGAAGCAATTTGAATCACTGAGGAAGATCCTTCAGTGATCAGGGCCCTTCCCAGCACATACAAGGTCCAACATGGCTTTTTCCCATAACTTCTTGGGCACGTTCCCCTCTTCTTTTATATGAGAAGATTGCAGGCTGACCCACCAAGCACTGTTTTTTTAAACATAGTCAAGCCGCTGGTGAGCAATAAGAGGTGGCTTACTTTGGTCTCCTCTTCCAGTTGTCCTTTCAGTTCTTCCATCTGCCGAGTGAAGGTGCTCTTTTCCCTGGAAAGTTGCTTTATCAGAGCCTCCTTCTCTTCCAGCCTCCTTAGGAACTCGCCTACAGAAAGATTTCACAAAGTAAGTCAATCATGGTCTTCCTCCTTATCTACTGCCCCCCCCCCAACTTAATTTGTTGACTTTGAGGGCAACCAGAATGACACTACACACATATTTTTAATATTTAGAAGGGGTCCAAGAGGTCTTGTATCAATAAACCACAGCAACGAGCCTTTCCAGGACTCAAGAGAGAGCTGTAATAAAGAACTGTGTTTTAGTAGTAAGCATGAGTTGATAATGGATAATATTAGCTACCATTTACTGGGACTCTCCTATGCGGTAGGTACTTTATGTATATTAGCTAGTTTAATTCTCATAGCTCCTTGATAATGTAGGTATTATATTACCCCTTTTGCAGGGGGGAAACAGGGTAACTTAAATGTGATTGAGACACAAACATGCATAGCTAGTAATTAATGGATGTAGATTCAAATTAAGTTCTTAATTCTGAGGACCACATTTTTTTCTTGTATGCCATGCTCCCTTGTTTATTATGTGTGGCTCTACCCATTTCTGGCTATATAATTTTTAGATAATTACAACTTCTTTGCCTCATTTGCAAAATGAGGATAACAATAAAAGATTGTTAATGAAAATTACATGAGTGTGAATGTATTTTGTAGACTGAAATGCTAAATGAATATTAGAAATAGTCATTAAACAGTAGAGAAAGTGACCGTGAGAGGTGGAGATTCTACTACACTGTAGTCGACCCTCCCCGCTTAGCTTATTTCATTAACGCTAGGTCAGAAATGCCTTGGTTATTAGAAATGGTACTAAAGCTAAGCCAATCCTGAGCCAAGGTAGTTGCTTCTATAACGCAATTAGTGCAACATGAAAAGCCCCAAATATTTATGTCTCCATCCTTCTTGCCACAAATAAGTTCTAAAACTCTCAACATTACAAGGAATGTTGGGCTAAAGCAGTGATTCCCAAACTTTTTGGTCTCAGGAACACTTTATTTGCTGAAAAATCATTGAGGACCCCACAGAGATTTTGTTTATGTGAGTTTTATATTAATAGATAGTGTATCAGAAACTAAAAGAGAAATTTAAGATACGGATTAATTCATTTAAAAATAATAAAAATTGTAATGATATGTTAAAATAAACAATTTTTAGGGGAAAAAAACTATATTTTCTAAAACCCCCAAAAGAATTAGTGAGAAAAATGAGATTGTTTTACATTTGTAAAAATCTCTGGCTTAATAAAAGATAGCTGGATTGTCATATTTGCGTCTGAATTCAATTTATTGTCATATATTGTTTTGGTTGAACCGTATGAAAAACACCCAGCTTCTCAGAGATAAGCAGTTGGAAAAGGAAAGTGTATTTTCATAGTCTTTTTAGATAATTGTGACCGTTATTTGATACTACACCAAAACTCAACAAATATAAGTTTCTTAAGGGTTAGTTGCAACATGGAATAAACCATATCAGTGAACTTTTTTACTCTGTTACATTAAAATTCAAGGGTCTATCTTAAACTTTGAATGGATCTTTTACCCACTCATGATTTTGTAACATCAATCTAAAAAATACGTGTTCACTGAATTATGCAGATTTTCCAAATGTTGACACATTTCATTACACAGTGTAAAAAAACCATATTTGTTAACATCACCACTGATCTCACCAGAAAAGTCTTTAAGAATTGAGAACCGTCAAGCTCATGATGGCATATACATGTTTTCCAAAATCTAATTTTTGCCTAAAAGCTCCAGTTTTATTGTTGGCAACAAATGTTGTCAGTTGTTTTCCTTGAAGTGACAGGCTCACTCTGTTCACTTCTGAGAAAATATCTGCCAAATATCTAAGTCTGAATAAGCACAGTTTGTCAATTTTTCTTTCAAGTAAATATGGTACTTCCTGGAAAAAACTGCTAGTTGAGCTCAGTTTGAACAACCACCCGTTGTCCTGCAGTGTGAAACAGAAGTGCTTTATGCATCCTTCTTGCTTTGTCATACAGAATATTAAAAAGATATATACTCAGGGTCCAGATGTAATTAAACTAATGTTTACTGTTTCATTAAGGACATTCTTAAGGAAAACTGACTTTTTTAACTGTGAGCACGCATCAGCAAATACAACAATTAGAGGACAGCTTGTGCTGCTGCCTCGACTCGTGATGAGGCTCCAGCAGTTTTAGTCATCATTGCTTTTGCACCATCAATACAAATGGCAAAGGAATAAAAAAAGCAAGCATCATCTTCGAATTATAATTAATAATGTAATTAACCTCAAACAAGGGTTTTGATAATCTCTGGGGGTCTGTGGACCAAACTTTGAGAATCTCTGGGTGAAAACAATATATTTACAAGGATTCTGAAGAAATCCCAGTCCATTCGAGGGCTGAAACTAATATATCATGGATATTACAGAAGAGAGCCATTTAACATGGCTTAATTGATCACGTTTACTATTGGTCTCCTTTGAAAGAAGAGTATGATAAGTTGACAGGGCAGGGCACGAGAAAGAAACTTAGGTGGTAGTGGCAAAAAAGCAGTAAAAAAATCTGGGGCATAGATCCAATGAGGGGAGGGGAGATTTGGCTGGGTATATACTTAAAATTAATTCACACAAAAGCCAAAAGATAAAGATAAGAATTAAAGGAAGGAAGAAAAAGTTCCTGCATCCTAAGCAGAATCATCATCTCAGACCCAGTTGCATTTCACTCACTTACCCACCAATTTCCTCATCAAAAAAGTGAGTAGAAAATTAATGCCAATAACTAGGGGAGGTTGGCAGTGACTATCAGAACAAATTCTATACAGCACTTCCCTCAGGGCCAGACATCCAGGCATTCTCCAGCCTTGTCCCTGGACTATGGAGTCCACACACAGACCGTATCCTAAATGGCACAGAAGAACAAACTGGGGGCTTTGTCCCAAAGCCAGGTGTCACACACCCTGTGGCCAGTATAAAAAGAGGCTTATTCAGTGTCCTTGTCAAAACCAAAAACACTTTCCTTTCTAGATTTCCAGGTTTGCAGTTTTGCCAGCTCATTTTAATTTAGCTGTGGCTCTAGATTTAGCATCTAGAAACAGAGGTGTCCACTGGCACAGGGATGTTAATGGTCCAAATGGTCTTCAGTCTCTTTTCAAAGTGTCTTTCTGGGCATCAAGAACATATTGCTTATTTCCATCAACCTAGGAATTCTATCTCTGGGAATATACTATTAAAAATAATTCTAATTACAGACAAACATCCAGCCACATGCTGTTCAGAAGAGAGAAACAAGTCAAGTTACAGGGCAAGATTAAGTAAACTATGTCCCTCCACTTGATGGATTAGAAGCAGCCATTATAAATGACTGAGTATGCGAGATACAAAAAAGCTTATGACAAACTGAAAAAGAAAAACCACAAATAGATTGCCACAATGTAAAAGGTTGGAAAATTTTTCCAAAAAAAAACCCACCAAAATTATCAATAGGGGCTAATAGTAGAGAATAAGCCATGAGACATTTCTCTAGGTTTAATTTATTTATCAAAGGTTTGTGGAGCACCATTAAGTGGCAGGCATTGTTCTCAGTGACTGACATACATCAGTGAACAGAGCAAAGACCACTGCGTGCATGAGGCTTACATTCTAGCAGGTGGAGACAGACAAATAGGCATGTTTGTTGTGTCAAGTATACAGTGTGTTGGAAGGTGTTAAATACTATGAAAAAAAGAAGCACGTGGAGAAAACGGGATGAGAGTGCCCAAAATGTCGCTTTCTCAACAGAGCCTATCCCGACGTCCCCCAGATACCCATTTGATTACCCTTCATCTTCAAGTCTTTGCAGAATTAACAGGGTAATCCAGACAGAAGAAATAGCTAGGGCAAGACTCTAGGGTGGGAGTGTGCTTAGCGTGTTCAAAACACAGCAAAGAGGTCCATGTGGCCAAGGCAGATGAGAGACAGGAAAGTAGCAGAAGTAGTCAGAATAATGACCATGTGGCCTTTGTAGGCCATTGTATAGACTATGGCTTTTACTGAGTTTAAAAAAGAGGCGCGGGTTCATTACTGAAAATTAGGAAAAATGCCTATTTCAATGACTTTATTAAAAGGCATGTCTTGTAGGCTGTGTGGACAGCCCCTACCATCTTTTGATCCTGAGAGTTGCTTAGCCAATTGCATATTGGTTTTCCCCTTCATGGACGAGAGCTAGGCAGAGCCTCCCAAAATGGCACAGAGGTAACTCTTCCCAGACAAGAGTGTGTCTATCAACAAGGGTCTCTCAGATGCCTCACTCTTCCCTAGAATCTTTCCATGCCCACTCAGGCTCAGTGACTGAGTCACCATCTCGGTCATCCTTCCACCGGTCTGCCAGATGGAGGCTCACGAGCGGGTGAAGCAGCAGGTTTACTTACCATTCTCACACCGTAGCTTTGTCTTCTGTGCTGTCAGGTCATTTGCCAACTGAGTCACTTCATCTAGCTTTGCATTTGCTTCATTCAAGCGCTCTTCATACAGACTGGAGAGCTTCTCAGCATTATTCTACGAGTTGAGAAAGAAGGGGTAGACAGGGCTCATAGAATCTATGCTGAGTCAGCAGCATATAGAGGGAGGGGAGGGGTGGTTCCTGGGACCCTTGTGCTCTCTTCTGCTCTGAAGACCGCAGTCAGCAAACCATCTCTTCTAATTTAAGCAAACACAGTAAACTCAGGGTCTGGGCCTCAAGACCCAAACTTCCCAGACTATAGTTGTCAAGAGAGAAACCCAACTCTGGGTATTGGGACAGTCTCTAGAATTCTCTGTTCTTCTGAAGAAGGAAATATATCAAACACTGATGAAACACAAAATCACTTCCTGACATTATATTACATATTTAACCATCTTTCTCTTCCACTAGAATATAAGTTTCATAAGAGGAGAGACTCTGTTTAATTGCAGATATACCCTCAGTGCCTAGAATAGTGCCTACCACATACTAGTTGCTCAATAAACAAGGGGGGTAGGTGCAGAGGGAGGAGAGCTAAAGGAGTGAAGGAGTGGAATAAGAAGAAAGGAAATCCAAAGGGATAATCATCAGGATAGGAGAAACTAGGTGGATCACCTGAACCATAATTGCTTGATAACAGAAATTTGAACTGTCAAAGCAACCACAGCCCCCTGATCACTAAGGCTGCAGGCTGAAATTAACCCTGTTGGGTTACTACTTCATCCCAAACTCCAACTTCTCAGAAGTAGTTTTTCATGCTTAAAGAAAAGGATGTGCCGTTCGGCCTTTGGTTTAGGTAACAGGTCTACTCATCAGATTTTTGCCACATTCTGGAATGTGCTAGTGACTTTGAAACCCAATATTCTCAGAACCAACAGCTGACAAATGTAAGATTGTGGTATACTCTATACCGAGCTTTAATTTGCATTCTTCTTATTAATATGGTCAGAAGTGGTAAAATGACATTGGTGGTTCTATAGATTCATGGTCCTGTGGATTTTACAGAGCTGTTTTCATGTTTTGCTCTTTACATGTATTACATGTCAATCCATACAACAGCCCATGAGACTCTTGTCTCTACAACGAAAGAACGCTATGGAAATGGAAGAATAAGAAGACAATGAAGGGATTACGCCAAAGGCATTGGAGAAAATGGTGAAATCTGGCAGAAAACCTGATAGTCTCAATGTCAACCTAATTATTGTGATATAGCAATGACCAAGGACCGGGAACATTTAAAAGGTGATGCCAGGTTTGGCCTTCTGGGAAACTTCTGAATCAGCAAAAACATTGGAGCTCTTCAGCTGGAGTCTACAATGTGTTGAAGACTGTTCTCTTTCAGCCTGCGCTAGTGACTATTCTAAACTCCCATGAAAGACTCCTTGATTACATCTTATTATGTCCCCAAGGCCAAATGCAGTGCTTGACACAAAACAGGCACTCAAATGTCTAAGAGACTCAAATTACTGCAGACTTTAGTGAGAGGTTGGCCAACATACCCACTAAAGTTTACTTGGAGGTCACAGTCAAACTTGCCTTATAAACCTCAACCCCTGAAATTCTTTTTTTAACTTGGTCAGGATATTGTCTGCTGATTAGCAAATAAAACAAGTACATGCCCATTTGGAGGCTAATGAGGAAAGTCATAAAGTTCTAGCTCATAGATGTTCCATGACATGCCCAGGCTTGCTGGTGGCTGTGAAACCGTGCCTGGCAGAGATTCAATGACCAGTTTCTCGTACAATGCCATCAGTATTACGCAGGTTAGAGCAGTGATATTAAGAGCCAGTTAGATTCAATTGTCCACTCCCCCCACTAGCTTCTAGAAGAAAATGATAGTAGTGATAAATGTAACAGTTTTTAGATGGTCTGAAATTTCTAATTATATTTTGAATATCAAATATGTCCACTTCCACTTCTAAAAGTAATTTGACAAAGTTGGCACACCCATTGTTTTCCTCACAATATCCCTCAAGAGTTCAGATTGACCTGTTTTATAAATGAGAAAACAGAGTCAGAGAGGGTAAACACCTTGCCCAAATTCACACAGCTAGTAAGTGTTGGAATTAGGGTTTGAACCAATAACTGCCTGTGCAGAAGCAAAAAAAAGGTCAAATACTAGATTCCTACACATGTGTTATGAAGTAGTAATACCAAAGGAAAAGATAAGGATTAATTGACTTATGTCCTAATTGGCTCCAACTGTGATGAATCCTGGGTCCCAGAGGAAACTGGATAAAAATGATGACTATGTGAACCATCTTTATGTTAGGTTGTCTCCAATACAAAATGACCCCTTCACTGGGCCACGAGGAACACATCCAGGCATGAGGAATGGTGCTTGTGTTTACGGCCCTGACTATGCTATGCTCTGCCCCTGTTTGCTGAGGGTGAAAGAACACAGCTCTATAAGATGATGGTCAATGGTGTGGGGAAATGGCAAGAGACGCCTGTGTGGTAGAGCCCAGCCAGCCTGCGTATATCTGCAGAGTAGGCAGCCACCTGGGCAGAAGGAAAAGGCACATGCCCTTAGGCACAGCTTTAAATGTTGGGTGTCCAGGAGCACTGCTAACCACTGGAATAGTGATTTCAATTTACAAAGTATTTTCATAAGCAGGATCTGCAAAAGACAATGAGATTATTTATCTAAAGGTGGCCTGTAGAGGGATAAAGCCTTCAAAGGGGTTGGACCTTCAAAAGAACTTCAGATTTGGGGCTGGCCAAAGTTCGGATCCTGGGCATGGACCTCTCATCAAGCCATGCTGAGGCCGCATCCCACATAGAGGAACCAGAATGACCTACAACTAGGATATACAACTCTGTACTGGGGCTTTGGGGAGAAAAAAAAAAGGAGGATGATTGGCAACAGATGTCAGCTCAGGGCCAATCTTCCTCACCAAAAAAAAGCATACTTAAAAAAACTTCAGGGCCAGCTGGTGGCACAGTAGTTAAGTTCACATATTCGGCTTTGGCAGCCCAGGGTTCGCCAGTTTGGATCCTGGGTGTGCACCTATGCACCACTTGTCAAGCCATGCTGTGGTAGGCATCCCACATATAAAGTCGAGGAAGGTGGCCACAGATGTTAGCTCAGGGCCAGTCTTCCTCAGCAAAAAGAGGAGGATTGGTGGCAGATGTTAGTTCAGGGTTAATCTTCCTCAAAAAAAGAAAAAAAACTTCAAATTTAAGCATAAGGACAGATGCTAAATTTTGATAGTAGGAAAGAAAAGGTTAATAGAATAATTCATGTTCATCTTAAAGCTGGTTCTTAAAATGATGCATAAAAATGCTGCCTCCCAGAGATGCTGTAACCAATGGGAATTCAAAATAATCAAGATAATTGTGAGATTGCCTATAACTTCTAAATTGCCCTGGGCTTCTCCGTCAGCATAACATGCTCTTGAAAATGCTTCAGTTTCTACCATACCACTGAGTATTGGCATTTCTGACGTTAAAATTCAGGAAAAGATGAAGTAAACATTTCAAGAAAAAGTTCAGCATAATATATAGGCCTTTGAGAGCGAGCAGAATCAATTTATCCCGCCAAGAAATGTTTAAGGAAGCGGCAGAACGTGGTCACCCACAGATATACATGCAGGATTTGGAGCTGATGCTCATCTCTGCCATACAATTGTGTGACCTTTGACAAGTCACTGAATCTGTGAGCCACAGAATTCCCAAAAGCACATGTAAAAGTTAGTGCTAGTAAGGGAGTGCACAGATTATCGAAAGCACACAGTAATCATGAGTAAAATAAGACCTAGTTTCTGCCTTAGAGATACTTTGTATTTAAGCAAAGTAAAAGACTAGATAAGGCGGCAGTACAAAGGGACCCCAAAGGTCCTATAAGAGTTCAGATACAAATACAATTTCAACATGGGAAGCTGGGCGTGAGCATTCTAGGAGAGGGTTTAGTGTGGAAATTGTGCATTGGTGGAAAAATGGATTGTTGGTGGAAGGCAAGCATTCTAGCTTAGCTGAAGCAGAAGGTCCATGAAACATACTAACGGATCTAAAATCGACAGGGTCAGTTAAGTCAGATCAAAGGCTGTAGGGTACCTTGAAAGGCAGAAGTCTGGAACTCACCTTGAAGCAGGGACATGGTTCACTAAGCCATGTCTAGAAATATTAACATGGATACTATCTAGGGTAAACTGACAAAAAGAAAAACTAGAAGCAAAAAAGATAATTTAGGAAACCACTGCAATAGTCTAGCTAAAGGTAATGAAAGTCCTACATCTGATTGGGGATGGAATGGGAAGCTGAAAGCCATGCGGAACTGACGTGCTGCAAGAATTGATTGGAAGACAAAGAATAAGAGAGGAAACAAGTAATCAATTACAGGCCTAGAGCCTGGGTGATGGGAAGAGCAGGGTGCCAGCGACGGAAACGTCCAGAGGAAGTGCCAGCCTCAGGGGAAGGTGGCAAGTTTGGTTATAGACACACTGATTTGGGGAAAGGAAGACATTACCAGTCTTTGAAAGAACAATTTAAGGGAACACTTTTAAGAAAAGCAGGGAAATAAAAGATGTCACAGAGGTTAAAGGAGGGAGGAGGTAGTGAGGTATACATCTACTGTGGGAGCTTCTCCAAAGATGGCCCCTTGATGAGCCACACCCAGTATTCACACCCTTGTGTAGACCGCTGGCCCTGTGCCTTGTAACTACTGTAGTCACGCAGAATCACTCCACTGGCTCACAAGAATCTTTGCACCTTTTGTTTTGGCCTCTTAGAAGACTTGCTCTTAGTGCTCTGCATTGTCCTGTAGCAAGTCCAACTCCCCTCTGACTGCCACTTTGTGAGGAAGTCCAAGCTAGCCATGTGGAGCAGTCACATGGGGAGAGAGATTTCCAACCAGCCCCCAGCTGTTATAACTATCCCAGCCCAGGAGCCAGAGATGTGAGTGAATAAACCTTCAGATGACTCCAGCCTCAGCCGCTATCTGAGCTAAGCCTGTCAACCCCCAGAACCAAGAGATAGTAAGAAGCTGTTTTAAGCTACAGGTTTCGGGAAGCAGAAGATAAATAGGACACTACTCTTTGGTCAAGGAGACAGATTAAGGCAGGTATGACAGACTTTGCTTTCCTCTGAAAATCCCATTGCTAGTATCTGAGGAAAATCTTTTTTATTTTGGTTTGGTTTGCTTTTTTTGGAATGGCTGAACAATGGCTATACGGAAAAGTATTTTATTCTTTGGGATAAGAAGAAAAGAAATGGATGAGTAAAAAGAAAAATATAACTTATATGGTGAAGAGAGAAGTTATACTGAATGGTCTTGATCTTATTAGTAGGTCTTATCATTTATTGACAAGAAGGATTCAGAAAGACAAGGTTAAAATCTGAGGGAGGATTTTGTATAAAATAAACAGAAAGTGAATTATAAGATTAAAGAACTTCTGAACAGCAATGAAATTCCAGAGGAAGTTGGAAAGTATGAAATTCATACCTAATTAGTATGGATTTATGGTGAACCTATCAACAGTTTTATGAGTTCTTACTACAATGTGCAGAAACAGAAGAATTCCTAAGGATAAATGAGAGGCACAGTGGAGTATGGAGAGAGTAAGGACTTCTAGGTCCTCACTTGGGCTGAGGAAGGCAAAGGAAGCCTACAGGGCATGGAGAGAGGACGTGCCCATTGCTGAGTGAAAGACAGACTCCATAAGAAATGCAGAAGGGGGGCTGGCCCCGTGGCCGAGTGGTTAAGTTCGCGCGCTCTGCTGCAGGCGGCCCAGTGTTTCGTTGGTTCGAATCCTGGGCGCGGACATGGCACTGCTCATCAAACCACGCTGAGGCAGCGTCCCACATACCACAACTAGAAGGACCCACAACGAAGAATATACAACTATGTACCGGGGGGCTTTGGGGAGAAAAAGGAAAAAAATAAAATCTTAAAAAAAGAAATGCAGAAGGTATAAGAGAGAGAGGAGAAAGAGAGGACCCAAGACCTCACTAGATTTATCGTCTAAGATCATTGGAAGTGGGATAGTGGGGACAATGAAGAGAGGGTGGGGACAGCAGGGTGATTGTGCTTCTTTCTACTCAATGTGGTCTTTAAAGAGAATTAATGCAGAACATTTTAAAAGCCACTCAAAATCTCTGAAGAAATTCGACATTTTTCTGGCCACGGTCCATGAAGAGGAAGCTTTATTGTTGGTTTACCTCTTTCCCAGGTGACTACAAATTCTGCTCACAAGGAGAATTTGGCTCTAGCTATGTGCTCTGCTTGACCTAAAGCAAGGTGGCCATCACCTGCGATCTGATCTAGGCTTTGAGATGAGAGGGTGCAGTATACACACTAACAGGCTCCATGGAGAAAGAACACGGGGTGAAACTTCCTTTTAGTGCTGGTTGGTGAAAGCGATGCCAGAGGACGTGAGGGGAAAAAAGCTGTCTTCTCTCAGCAGAGATGTTTGTCTCCTCCATTTGGTCAGACAGCCTCTAGAAATATCTGGGCCATCCCTGAGGAGTGCTCCCAACGCAAAGCCATTCTTCGAAAGAGACACGTCCCTCACACCTCTAGTGCCTTCACTTTTCCAGCCTGCTTACTTCTGCCATCACCAGAAAGACCCACAAGGTACACAGGCTGGAATTCCAAAAAAATAGAAGCCACTGTCAGGCTACATTCAGGTGATGGTTGGGAGACCTCAACTGTGATCACTGAGGTTAGGCCAGATCTAGTCAATCTGAAGAATTATAGCCTCCAGTAGCAAACACCTTGAGTCACCAATCTGGTTTCTTTTTCTTTTCCTTCCCCTCCCCTACCTACTTCCATGTTCGGAAGTCCACAAGGAAGGTTTGGGAATGGTTACCTTAGCTCTGGTCATCTGCTCAACATGGGTCAGGAGGTCATCCACTTCTAGCTGCAAATCACTCTTATCTTTTTCCAATGTTTGCCTGACCTGTTGTAGACTCTCTACTTGGTTCTCAAGCCCAGCCAGGTTGTCTGCATGTCTCTTCTTCAAAGAGGCAGAAATTGTCTCAAAGTGCAATGTGGCCTCCTCCATGTCTTGGCGAAGCTTCTGGAATTTTATTTCCTGTTTCTTAGTTATCTCGAGCTGAGCCAAACTGGCCCCTCCTGCCTCCTCCAGCCTCTCATTCAACTCTTCCAGTTCTTGGGTGAGGTCGGCTCTCTCCCTCTCCACCTTGGCTCGAGTGGTCCTTTCAGCTTCTAGTTCCTCTTTCAAATCCTGTATCTGAGCCTACGGCAATAAATAATTTTGACTTTTAGTAAACGCTTGGAGTATATTTTATATTCAAGAGCCTTACTGTGTTGTTTTTTTTCTAATTTCTCAAAGCTAAAAAAAGTAACATAACACTTTTGGTTCCCATTTTATCATTAAAAAGGATAGAACACACAGAAATTAAGAGATTTGCTCCGAATCGGTACCAAGACCAAAATTAAAATTTGCACTTCCTCCAAATCTCCCAGCCTTTGGTGGTGAGCAACTTCATTAAACTATGTACACGGAGGAGAAACCCTAGTAAGGAGGACCTTCCAAAGGAATAGTAAACTTCTTTCATATAACAAGAAAAAAATTTAAAGAGAGTTTATAAAAAATGATGATGAATTTTACATACAAAACCTAACTCATGTGGAAGTAGTTTACCTGACAATCTCAACTATTGGGAACTGGGGCAAAAATCTGATCAACAGAATGAATATGTCTGAGTTCAAGCAACTTACTCCTAAGAAACAGCATCAATTTAATTGCATACACAATTCTGACAAATTTGGTTATTTGATTTCTTGGTCTGCAGGCAATTTCAAGTAGCAGGAGACCTGAAGTAACAAATTGCAATAGGTGGAGGAATAGAGACTACTAAAGTGAATAATAATCTGATACTATCGGAGGCAGAATTCTTAAAGAAAAGTAGCGATAAGAACTCTGAGGCCAAAACTCTTTTAGTGTAGGAGCAAATAGCTCTACAATCTTGATAGCATCATGGTAGTACACTGTACGTTACACTACACATTGTAGTACAGCACACTGAAGCCATTGCTGTTCATTAACATCACCTAAACAATCAGGTATAGGTTAGGGTAGAGGGAAAAAAGGATAGATTCTGTTTTAGAGTGTGTTTTCCTTTCCACTATGTAGGAGTACCATGGCTTAGAGGATGCTCATTTCTAGATCATATCACATAAGTAGGCTATCAGATCTGTGGATGAGTTGTGACAGAAGTGCTAAAAAAAATTTATGATTTCCACATCCAAGTAAACACGATCCACTTCCAACTAGTCATCTTGGGATCCAACACCTTTATCACAAACAACACTGTCATTGAACCCAACATTTCTGAAACATTTCTTCAGAAATAATCTTTAGAGCAATTTTTTTTAAATCATCAAGGTGAGGAAATTTGTCTTTTGGATAAATTGAAATTTTGGATTTTTTTTTTATTTTGGATAAAGTCAACTGTCTTTTGAAGACAAGCCTGGTGAATATGAGAGATAATCACTTGGAGATTAATATTGTGTCCAAAAGCATGTCCAGATAGTGGCAAGACTGGTTTTCCTATCTGGCTCACAATGTCTCGGAAGATAATGTTCAGAAAGGGGTTCTGAAATTATTTTGTGTAACGGTTACACTACTGAGCTAAATGTTTAGCTCCAAAGGAAAAACATCCATTTGTATGTATTTGTGAGGACTTATACGTATACATATTTATTTATATTACTTTGTAACATGGTCATATAGTCTAAAACAGTCACATGATCTAAAGCTTATAAATAAGTACCCATTACCAAATAATGTCTTGAGGCTACAAGTAGCTACAAAACAGATTTTCCGCATAATTGCCTTCTAAGCACAGAGACTAATCATCATAAAAATTAAATTGCTAACACTGAATGCTTACCGTGGGTCAGGCGCTGTGCTTAGTGCTTAAATGTACTGTTGCATTTAATAGTATTAGCTCAAAGGATTAAAGAGTGAAAAAATACACACCCAGGATTTTAGCACAATGCCTGGTTAGCACGGCAAACATTCAACAAATCAGCTATTTGTTTTCATCATTCTCATGATAAGGACATTTAAACTTAAAAAGTTATTTTCCCCAGAGTCACAAATCTGTAGAATGCCACAGTTTACCTTCTTAACCACTGCTCTTTGTGTTTCTGTCTGTAGTTGGCTAAGGGTATGGATACCTTGGTGGAGCATCTGTCATGGAAGCACGAGTTGCCATCGATGCATCTCAATACAGGTACTTACAGTACTAGATAAATGATTACCTGAAGCTCTTTAGCCATCTTCTGAAGCTGAGCCACCAGGCCTTTTTCCTTCTCCACCTTTGATTTCATCTGACTCATTTCTAATTCTTTTCTGTTTGGAAAAAGGTATCAAATGGAACTGTTTCAAGTAATAACATTTTATTTAAATATTTTTAGAATTATAGTATTAACATGAGTTCATTCTCATTGTAAAAATTCAACAATTACATCTATATCTGACCTCTTCTTGGCCATTACACCCAATCTTTGTTTCTCCCCTAGAGGCAACCACCATTACCAGTTTGGTGTGAATCCATCTAGACATTTTTCTAAGTCTTGACATATGTTTGTGCTTATATATCTGTAGAAATAGTTTCATTCTTTACTGTGGAGGGTATAGTATTGTGTACATTTGTATATATAGTTCTATAACATTTTTAACCCAGTAATACATTGGAGATTTTTCCATGTCGGCCCACAGATAGATTACTTCATTTAAAAATTAACTGACAACCTATTCCATGATTTAGACTTCCTGTAGTTTATTCATCCATTTCCTGATAAATAAACACTTAGGTTTTCCCCAGTCTTTTACTTTTACAAATAACACTGTTCATCTACATGCCCCCTTGTGTACAAGTGAGTGTTTCTCTAGAATGCATACTGAGCAGGGGATTGCTGGGTGAGGTATAGGTATGTGCTTAAAAATGTATAACCCTGCCCTTTGACATCCAACAGCAGTGTGAGATTATTAGTTCTCTACATTTATTCTTTTTCTTTTTTTCTGCTTTTTCTCCCAAATACCCCCAGTACGTAGTTGTATATCTTTTTTATTTAGTTGTGGCGTGTGGGTCGCTGCCTCAACGTGGCCTGATGTGTGGTGCCATGTCTGCACCCAGGATCCGAACCGGCGAAACCCTGGGCCACCGAAGCAGAACATACGAACTTAACCACTTGGCCATGGGGCTAGCTCCATCTACATTTATTCTTAATATTAGCATACTTCTAAATTTTTCCTAGTCTCAGATAATACATTTGTATGTCATTGTTTTATTTTGAACATCGTTATTTATTAGTGATGACAGTATCTTGTCAACTATGGGGATTTAAAAATGGCCAATAAACCAAAGGAACTGCCTGCTTGTGTCCTTTGCCTATTTTTCTACTAGTTTACTCATCCAATTTAATATTCTTGATATTTATTTTTTGAAATCTGCTGTAATATTTCTCCCAATTTATAATTTGTTGCAATTTCATTTATGTTGGTTTTTGCCATATAAATGTTTAAAGTTTTGATGTAGTCAAATCCTTGGCTTTTTGTGACTTATTCAAGAACATTTAAGCTGTCGGTATCCTAAGACGTATCACCTATATTGTATTCTAATGTTTTTTGTTATTGTTATTTTTATTGCAGTAAAAACATTTAACATGAGATCTACCTTCTTAACAAATATTGACGGGCACAATACAGTTTTGTTAACTATAGGCACAATGTAGTACAACAGATCTCTGGAACTTGGTCATCTTGTGTAACTGAATCTTTATGCCCATTGAATAGCAACTCCCCATTTTCCCCTCCCTCAAGCCCCTGGCAACCACCATTCTATGAGTTTGGCTATTTTAGATTCCTCGCATAAATGGAATCATGCGGTACTGTCCTTCTGTGGCTGCCTCATTTCACTTAGCATTACACCCTCTAGGTTCCTCTATGTTGTCACATATGGCAGAATTTCTTTCTTTTTAAAGGCTGAATAATATTCCATTATATGTATATACCACATTTTCTTTATCCATTCATCCGCTGATGGGCGTTTAGGTTGTTTCCATATCTTGGCTAATATGAATAATGCTGTATCCTCTAATTTTTTTTAATAGCTACGTTTTTAAATTTAATTCTTTAATGCAACTGGATTTTATGTGTGTGAATAGTGGGGTAGAAATTTAACTTTTACCTCATAATCTCAGCACCATTTAAATATTCTATTTTGTCATCAGTAATTTGAAATTCCACCTTTATCATGTATTGTTTCCACGTAACATAGGTTCATTTAGAAAAATGTTTTACAATAAAGTTATAACATCCTGTAAACAAGGATTTCTAAAATGCCAGAGCTCGTCAACCTTAGCCTACAAGGACATGGAGTATCATTTTCACTTTGCTGAGCTGAAACAGTCTTCGAAATTGAATGCCAGGGAACTCGATCTTCATTTTACCTTTCGCTGTTCCATTACATTCATAAGGTTACTTATTTCATCTTTTCTAAACATCTCTCAAGTTCAGTAATGTGTTAGTGGAATATTAAGCAAGCCTCACCACGAGCATGTATAGTGGCAACTCATGGACACAAACAGCAAAACCAGAAGCTCATAGCTGCCCACTTGACTGTCTTCTCTTTTTCACTACGGGCCCCAATGATTGGTATGCTCCCAGCTTTAACCTGGCCTTGTCTCATGCTTGGACCTCACAGTCTCCCCCTCTTATTTGATCCACCCCAAATAACTTGAAAATCTCTGATGGTTAGAAGGAAGTCTAGCTAAACAGAGGAAGACAAAGAGGACACAGTGAGAAAATCCATTTCCATGAGTGGTGAAACTAAACTGAGGGGACCATCTTACCCTGCGGTCCTTGGGGTATAAAGAATCCATGTGAACTGAAAGTTCCATTGATTTTGATCACTGTTATGTTTTTCTTTAGATTTTAAGGTTTAATATTTATATAGTAAATTATTTGACCAAAGAAAAAGCTATATGAATGTTAACGAGGTTATATCTGGCAAACAAGTATATTTTTTTTTGAGTGATCAGAGGGTATATCAGACTTCATATTAGGGTAAATTTTTAATATTTTTAAAAATTTTTTATGCCATTTGTCTCATCATGAGTAAAAGAAGTGAGCCATTATTATTTTTTGACTTGTAGCCTCAAATTCTAAAAATTCACCTCTCATGTGCCTTACATCTTTCATTCGCAACTGCTAGTCAGATGCCTTCTCAGTTGCATTCTTCTAGATTATGTATTTACTCTCTTTTTACAACTATATAATAAAGTACAGCCAAAAAAAAATCCATTTCTGAGGCTTGTTATCCTCCCCTTCAGGTCTGGAGACGTCTGGCCCTGGAGTCACGAAGATAAATGATGTGAGAAAGCTGTTCCTTTCAATGTAAGGGCTCCCAGAATCAAACTCAACAGAAAGGTGGCTTACTTCCTCAGCTTTTCTGCTAGCTGCAGCTGGCTGCTCTCCAGGAACTCCGCACTCTCCTGGGTCAGCTTGAAATCACCCTCCAGTTTGCGCTTTTCCCTTTCACAGTTCATTCTTGCTTTTCTCTCCTGCTCAAAGGCACCCTCAAGCTGACAAAAGGAGATATCATTTAGCCAAATAAATAGGTAAAGTTTATAATCCACTGCATGTGTTCATTAACTGCTTACCTTCTGGGGAAAAAAAAAAGAAAAATACAAGCACAGCTTCTGTAAATGATGCCCAGTTATGCCGATATTTTTAAATAAATAGGGTATGCATCAATAGGATAACAAAAGAATCTAGAAATCACCGTGATGGAAGAAAACTTTAGAGATTAAGAAATGCATGTTCTACCCTAGGTAAGGCACAATCATAAAAGCCAGAAAGCCCCTGTTTGATCGTTTTCCAGTGATGGCAAGCTCACTTCTTCACATGGCAGTTCATTTCATGGGTGGCTAAGTCCATTTACTCGGGAGTGCTTCTTCACAAGAAACCAAGATATTCTCTGTAAATTCTTCCCACAGGTCTAAGCTCTGCTCCCTGGAGCAACACCAAGCAAATCTGTCTCCATGTGATCATTCATGAAGATTAGGCAGCTGTCCTGAGCCTCCCAACTCAGTATTGACCTTCTAGACACATCTCACATGGCATGATCTCCATACCTCCTCCACCACCTGGGCACCCTCTTCTAGTTCATTACATTATGTCACATTCTGGGACCCTACCAAGGCTGTCAGAACATTCCAGTTTTGTCTGGATTAGAGTAGTCAACAATGTTAGCAAGGTTAGTTTAGCAGGAGGCTGGATAATAGTTACAATATGGCATTTTCTTCATTGATATGTTTACTTTTCAGCAATAGAAGCTATTTCCTGTAACCAGTAAAACATAAGAAATTCAAATTAGGGGAGGGGGGAGAATTTTTGGAAGGTGTGTATAAAAAACTGAAAGTAGATGAACTCCAGGAGAGAACAAATGCGTGCGTGCACGTGCGTGTGTATGTGTATACACAAACACAAACAAACACCAATAAATCCTCATATTGACGCTTTATGAGATACACAATCAGTGGACGTAGGCAGAGAAGTGAGACAACTAACAGGTATTAGAGGAAAATGACAGAGAGGCATGAGGAAAAGGAAGCAAATAAAAAAATAAAACCTAACCACCCTTGTCAGCAATTTTATAAAGGCTAAGCTTTGGGGGCTAATAAGAGAACGAATGCATGCACTGTGTCAGCTGCAGTGGGGAAAAGAAGAATGGTGAAGCTCCCCACTGAGACTGATCTGAAACATCTTTATTTCACAGGGTGTTCGGAGGCAGACCAGGGGCATCATCTTTAGAATCTTACAAGTATTTTCCAATAGCACAGGTAGAACACAGATTGTGACTTACACATCTTCCAACTATAAATAAACCTCGGCATGCCACTGGAAACACAACAGGGCCTTTAAACCAATCCTTCAGCCCTAGTGCCAATTAAAGTCCCAACATATCTGTGGGGCAAAATACCAGGTTCTGCAGGAGCCACGGGGAAAAGCCGTCACTTAGAGGGATAACCCTTTACAATTCATCTCAATGTTCTCCACTGCCCAGGGTTGTATGAACATTGCATTTAAAAACTGACAGAATACGTGCTGGGAACTCTCTTATACGGTAGAGCTTCATGTACGCTAAGAAAAAACGTCTCTATTTCTAAATAATGAGAGAAACGAGCCATGCTACTTTGTTTTCGTGAAACTGTCAAGATAAATTAACTGAGTAAGAATCAGAGGTTCTCATGTACTTAGGCAGCTGACTAGCTAGACAGATCACTACTTACCTCACTCAGTTGCTGTTCCACTTTCAGCTTGGCCTTGCTCAGGTTGCTGAGCTTCTCCTCCTCCGTGTGCAGGTCGTCCAGGGTCTGCTGATGGGCCTCCTGCATGACTTTGGCTGCTCTGTGAAGCTTGCTGATATCCTCGTTCAGAGACTCCACTTCCTCAGTCAAGTTCTTGACCTGCAGGAAGACGACGATCGCTTCATTAGAGTTTCCCCTGGAAGGCTGGACACAATGCTAAGGGCTGTCTTCTCACTTTCCCAGGACAAAAAGTCTCATGAGGTATCCACTGTCATGAAAAGCCAAATTTAGCCAAATTCCTGATATACTTTTTAAAACTCTAAATTCACTTTTTCTTCCACAGATATGCAAAAAAGATCCATTATCTGTCATGGTCAGGGAGTGGGGTATTCTGGTTAACCAAACATCATCAATACAGCTCATCGGATGGCCAATATTCAGAGTGTCATCTTATGGTATAACAAGAACATCACTAAAGGTAATATAGCTTTCTTTTGAGTATTCAAGGGACACGAATTTATCTTGCTATGCCTCAATGTCCTGAGAAAGTGGCAGTTAGAGAAAAGTTCTAGCTGACAAAATACGCAAAAATGGAAGCTGGCTACATCAGGCCCATGTGCTTTTTATGAAAGGGAACCAAGGGTGCAAGAGCTGCTATTTAATCATCTGCCCAAATTACAGGTCACTCTGGAGACTGGTTATTTATCAGAAGTTGGATACAGACTCTCAGCTAACCCCAATTCACACACAGATGCACAAGTTAAAAACCTCCACTTAAACAAACAAAACCTCAAAGTCCTTAACTGGAATTAAAGTGACATCTTCAAGGTCAAACTCCAAATCAGTGACAGGGCTGGGGATTCAGACACGTCTGAATCACCTTTCAGTAAACCGCATCGTTCTCTCTCTCCATCCGAAAAAGGATACTTGGAAGCCCAATGAGACCATTTTCCTCTTCCTGTTAGATTTCAGATGCAATAAGATTGGAACAAATGAAAATGTTTCGTTTGGGAGATTAAATAGGATTCCATAAATGTGAACTGGAAACTTAAATTGGGGCAACACAGTTCATCAGACCCTTCATTTTATGCCTGTTCTGACTCCCAGTGTTGTAAAGTTGCAGGCCACTGTGTTAATTAATTTAAATGGAGCAAGTCTGGTACCAAAGCCTGATTGGGAACGGAATTCAGGTATCTAGGCCTTGCTAACATTATAGAAAAAGTACCTTGTGCTCTGTAGCACGCTTCTCTTTCTCTGACTTCGCCAATATTGTTTCCAGGTCATCGATTTCTTTCTTCAACTCGGAACATTCATCTTCGAGTTGCCGCCCCCTGGCAGTCAGCTCAGAATTTATCTCCCCTTCTTCCTCCACCCGCGCAGACAGCGCCTTGACGCTGGCCTCCAGCTGGATCTTGGATTTAATCAGCGACTCGCACCGCTCTTCAACATTCGCCAGGGTCTCTTGCTCCTGCCATGATGAGGAGAAAATTGTTGCCAACAGCTGGAAGTAATTTATCAGCTAGGCGAAAATACTGCTTAACACATAGCAAAGAGATAATTGCCTGCCCTCTGCCCAGCACTTTCACCCACCTATCCTAAGCGGTGGAAATAATATTCCCAGTTCCCTGATGCTATTGTCGAGAAGTGGAGGAGTTGCTTGTGTTTGGAGGTGCTTTCAATCTTTCAGGCCATTCAGGAGATTAGATTACCTCTTCTAAAGCACTTAATAGAATCCTGGTGGCCTAAAGGAGCTAACATGGCTCCCAACATCAGAGGTGTACTGCTTAAATCACAGCTTCTGGAAGCATCTGCGTGGACAGATAGTTTGAGGTTGGTACCTACTCAGAATATGGTCTTTTAAGAAAGCAGCGTTCCCTCAGACAATAGAATATTTATAACATTATTATAAGTGCCCTGATGCATGTGTTTAATATATAGCGGTATCTTCCAATAAAGAGCTGAGCTGTAAATTTTTTATTCATAGGCTGAATTTAGAATTTATGAGGCTACTTGCAAGTCACTAACTAGATTTCACTATTATTTCCAACCAAAATCTTTTCCTCAATGATTCTACCAGCAGTAAATTCCACAAGTTATACACATGGAGCATAAAATACTCTTTCCTTTTATCCTTTCGAACGTACGACCTCCACCTCTCACTGAGTGACCCATTGTTCCTGTGGTATGGGTCAAGTCAAAAATGAAGGGGCCGATTGCCTTTTGCTACAAAAGCACCTTTTATAACTTTGAACCTCTCTAATTTGTGTCCTTTAAACCTAAAGAAAACCTCTTTGTGAGCAAGTTCTTAATTACCGTAGGTCTCGTTGCTACATAACTTCACACACATCCCCATCTTCCATCTCCAGACCTCATCCACCCTCTGCAATACGCCAGTTTGGGAAACTCATTAACTATTTATTTGCCTGGCTTAAGCTGGCTCAGCTACTTAGATCAAGAGCAGAAAAAGGCAAAAATCCAGGCTATTGGTTTCTGGCTAGGTCCTGGCAAGAGAACGTCTGCCTGCCCAATGAATGGGGCTCAGAGAGCCACATGTGGGGGAGGTACAGAAGAGTAAATCTCTATCATCACCGAGGACCCAAAGAGAAGGGCTAAATTAACAAAGAACAAACCAAAAGGTCAAAGCCGGAAAGGTCGATGCTAATAAGAGAAGCTTCCAGTGTTTGGGTAATAATGGGAACGCTTGATCTTGGTTCACCCAGGTTGACAAGCAGAACAGTTGTTGCTCTTTTCCATTCAGCACATGTGCAGGACCTGTCACCACCACCGAACGAAGAGGACAGTCCAATCGACCGTCATTGATCCCTTCGTTAAACATGACGGCAGGCTGTGGGGCCAGTTGAGCAACAGTGTAGCGGTTGACCAATGGCAGTTATTCTGTCACCTACTCACAGTGTTAATTGGAAAGAGTTCACTCAGCTCTGCTGATATTTTGAGAAAGCGAATGATTTTAAACGAAACCTTGTTTCCTTGATCCCTACTGTGTTTAGCTGTGTCCCTTAAAAATAAATGATGATAAAATATGTGAGAGCTCTGTCAACTTTTTAAATCACAGTTACAATTTGAACTCATCTCTGCCTTCCTGGGTTTGCCCTGGAACTCGCATGTTTCCCATGCTCCCCACACTGATCTTTTATCATGGATCCCAGGCTCTTACCTGCCACTCCCTGCACAAGTTGGGTCCATTTCTATCTCCCACATCGGCCCAGGTAGTGCTGGCCACTCTGTCTGTCTATAGGAAGAATAACGAAAATTGGGAGGCCAGGTCTCAACCAAAAGTGCTTCTCCCTTAAGCCAGACCAAATACGACATTACGAACTGTGATTTTTACAGTATGGCTCTTAAAGGAGGTTTGGAACAGGGCCCAGGTATTTGTATTTCTAACAAGTATCCCAGGTGAGGCTGATAGATAGTAAACTAAAGTTCTAGAATCACTGGTCTGTTAAATATGTATCAGAAATGTGGGTCAGGGTGCAAATTCTTATGTAAACTATGGCCTATTGGAACATTGATGGTTAGCACAGCCCCAAAGTAAAAGAACTAGGGTTAGTCTAAAATTCATAAATTTTCTCTTTCAATAAGTTTAAAAAGCAGGAAAGACTGTTTTATTTATAGAATTGTATTGGAACCCCATATTTTTTAACTTAGTACTGTGCTAAGTGGGATGGAGAATATAATAAAAGTGGATACAGTCTCGTCCCTGCCTTTGGGACGTTTAGGGGTACCAGTTGTCCCAGTGGCTGTGGAGGGGGACCGTGATGGGCAGTGAGTAATGGCACATGGGCATCAGATGGGAGATGGGGGCTCCAACGCCAGGCCCAAAGCTTTGGGGTCTGTAATGTCCACACTGCAGGGTCTGAAGCTTGTTCATCAGGGAAGCAACATGATATTTGTTTAAGACAATGGTTCTCAATCCTGACTGGAGATCAGAATCACCCATACAGATTCTTTGACCCACACAGGATCTGCTTAATCAAAATAGCTGAGAATGGGGTCTAGACATCTTTCTTTTGATTTTTTAATGCTTTACAAATGAATTTGATGCACAGCCAAGGTTGAGAACTGCTGTTGTAATAACTCGACTGATTAGAATGTTGATGGGGACTGGTAAAGGGGAAGTAGGGAGACCAAAACCGGGAAAACCAGCCAGGGGCAAACTGCAACAATCCTGAAGATCTACGAAAGCTTTTCTCAGAACCTAAACCTTGTCTTTTGATCCACTAATGAGTCATGGGCTGCATACAGAATTCAAATTAAAACTCAGAGTTTCCAGGCTCCTAGGATAGATTGTGGTGCTTTTATGTAGTTAAAACTCATCTAATAATTCTTCCTTTTTCAAAGACATTCTGCCAATGAAATCACTTCACTATGAAACAGGGTGTCTCCAAGTGTTTCCACTGTCTGTGTCTGATGAAACGCTATAGCATTTGAAAAGCACGTGTCTTTATTTTTTTCAAGTCAATACTGCCTGCAAAATAAGGGAATGTAATTAAAAACTCGATTTGAAGAAAAAATGGTGTGGCCACTCACAGCCTGCAGCTGAAGAAGCAGGTCATTCTTTTCCCGGCTGAGGGACACTTGCTGCGCCTTCAGGTCCGCCCTCTGACATTCCGATTTCTCCAAGGCTTTTTGCAGTTGCACGCACTCTTCCTTCAGTCCAGCCATCTCTGCTCCTGTTCCCACAGATTTAACAAGAGGCTTGATCTTGAAGAAGAGCCTCGTCCAGGGCCAGTTCTTCACAGCCATGAAAGCTCTGACGTTCCACTGGATCAAAAGAAGTGCGTCCCTAGATCAACAGAGAAAAAAGGAAAGCAAGCTAACCCAGGCTATAAGAGAGTTACTTCCCAAATTAAGATCCTTAATAAGCACATCTTTTTAGGAGGCATTATAAATTCTCGTTAGTCTTCAAAGCATTTCTACATCCTGGCTCTCATTTGATTCTGGCACAAATCCTAGGAGTGAGTCCTGGGGCTAGCAATGCTGTGGACTAGATGCCCTGAAAATGCTCCCACCATAAAAATCCTTTAAATGAGAGCTGAACCTGAAAGAGAGTAGGAAACAAAGAGGGAGCTCTGAGCGGTAAGTGAATGCCTATGCAGCCTGGCCGTCTGCCTGGAAGAAGGAATCCAATCTTGGTATTGTAGGAGCTGGTATTTTTATATCCACATGGATAAAGACAGGCTGAGACTTTCAAAGAATTTCACCCTTAGCGAAGAGGATTAAAAAATTCACCGACTGGCCCAGAGAGAAGTCAAAGAGAAGTGCATCTGATTTGGTCTGGGCTCAGAGTGAAGAAAAATATCCTACTCCAGGAATTATATTTTTTCTTTTACCATGGACCAGAACCACTGAGTGTTCAAGGTTTAAAGTATACTGCCTGATTAGTGTAGAAATATGCAAGAAATTAGCATGATAATTTTTTTATATTGGTAATAAATGCCCTTTTGACCCCTGGGGGAGGAAGATGAAAAAGTGCACTGAAGAAAACACCCTAAAATCAAGAGATTCTCACAGATAAAGCCCCTCTGGAGATGAGTTTGCAATTCAAAATTACAAAACACATATAGAAAAAAATCAACAGGGGGCTGGCCTGGTGGTATAGCAGTTAAGTTTATATGCTCTGCTTCGGCGGTCTGGGGTTCACAGATTCAGATCCTGGGCGTAGACCTACGCACTGCTTGTCAAGCCATGCTGTGGCAGGCATCCCACACATAAAATAGAGGAAGATGGGCATGGATGTTAGCTCAGGGCCAATCTTCCTCAGCAAAAAGAGGAAGATTGACAGCAGATATTAGCTCAGGGCTAATCTTCCTCAAAAAAAAAAAAAAAAAATCAACCATCAGTGGGAGTGAGCACCTACAATAAAAGTTTGATTAAACTCCCAGGAATTTCAGATAATTGAACAATCTGGTGAAGATCATAAAATAATTGTTCAAAATTTATGAGGCATAGAGGAAAGAATCAAAGAAACAAGAAAGAAATGAGCCACTAGGATACGAAGGCAAACAGATTTGAAAGAGGACAAAACAAAATGTTTAAAACTGAAAAGTATAGTCACTGAAGTCAAGTACTTGGTGGAAGAATTAAGCAACTCATTAGACACAATGAAAAAAGTTGTGAATTAAGAAAAGAATAAACCCAAAGCAAGTGGAAAGGAGGAAAAAATAAAAATAAGCAAATAATGAATTGGAAAATAAACAATAAATAAAACAAAAAAGGCGGTTTATTAAAGGAGTAACATCTGGCAAGGATGATCAAGAAAAAGGAGAGAAGGCACTATTAAACAATACCAGGACTACTAATACTATAGGAATATAATAATCTAGGATTATACTTTAGAAACATAATTGTAGATACGGTAGAGATTAAAAATCACAATTTAGCAAATTAGAAAATTTAAAAGAAATGTAAAAAATTTTTTGGAAGAAACATTGAAACTGACTAAAGAAGAAAAGAATCTCAGTAGGCCTACTATTATTAAATAAATTGAATCAAAATCATAAAATCTAGGGTGGCCCAGTGGCATAGCAGTTATTTCATGCACTCTGCTTCTGTGGCCCTGGGGATTGGTTGTTCAGATCCCAGGTGCAGACCTACACACTGCTTAGCAAGCCATGCTGTGGCAGGCATCCTACATATAAAGTAGAGGAAAATGGGCATGGATGTTAGCTCAGGGTCAGTCTTCCTCAGGGGAAAAGAAAAAAAAAAGAGGAGGATTGGCAGTGTATGTTAGCTCAGGGCTAATCTCGCTCAAAAAAAAAAATTATAAAATCTATTCCAAAAGAAACACCAGATCTAGGTGATTTTACAGGCAAATTTTTACCAAAAATTCAAGGACTAGATAATCGCAGTAAGTTGTTTCATTTTTCTGAAAGGAGGAAACATTCCTCAATTCTTTTATGAGGTTAAGGTAACCTTGATCCCAAACCAGATAACACAGCAGGGGAAAAGAAAATCACAAGCCAATCTTACTCATGAACATTGATGCAAAAATCCTCATGATAATCCTACAACCAAGTCCAACAATGTATGAAAAAGATAATATTTCATGAACAAAGTGGGTTTCACAATTTTTAAAAATCTATTAATATAATTCAACACATTTATAGATGAAGGGAGAAAAACCATGTGATTACTTCAATAGATGCAGCAAAAGGATTTAACCATTTTCCTGATTGACAAAATCATATGCAAGGAATGCCCTCCACACAACAAATCACGCCAATAAAAAAATTACAGAAAATATCATCTTAAAAGAGGACTGACAGCTTTTCCCAAAGTCAGAAATATGACAAAAGTTTTTGAGGTCTGAAATATCACAAGTTGGTGAGAATATAGAGCAAGGGACTTTCATCGACTTCTGGTGAAGAGTCAATTGGAAAGCATTTTGGCAATATCTCATAAAGCTGAAGTTGGGTATAGCCTAAAATCTAATAATTCATCCCCTGGAGTGGTGCCACTCAAAGTGTGTGCCTCCGCCAGCTACTGTCCGCACACTCTCAGAGCATGGGCCAGCATCTTGAGTAACACTGCTCTCAACAAACTCTTGCATATGTGCAGGGGAAGACATTTACAGAAGTGTCACTGTGGAACTATTTGCAATAGCAAAACATTGTAAATGACTTACATTTCCTGGAGCTGGAAAACGGATAAATAAATCGTGGTATATTCATACAATGGAATACTGCACAGCAGTTAAATTCAATAATCTAGCATTAGATTAAGCAACCCGAATAAATTTCAAAAATAGTACTGAATGTAAAGAATAAATTTTAGGATAAGACATATAGAATGTTGTTTATGTGAAGACTAAAAACATGCAAAATTATGTCACCTTTTAAGGATATCTGCATAGCTTCATATCTCCATAGGACTTAGATCAAGGGAGAAATATGTCAGTGGCTTCAACTGTGTTTGTTAGCTTATTTTTAAAAAAATGTTGTGAGCAACCACAGAAAAAGATGTTAAAGGTAGGAAAACATACCTTTATATGTTTTATATATGAAAGATAAAGGAAACATGGAAAGATAAACACAAATTCAGGATTTGGGGAGCTACGTATAGAACTAGGATCAAAGTAGAAATATACAAGGGGCCTCAAATTTATCTGTCAATTTTTTTTTAAGTTGTGAGCAATTACAGAAAAAAATGTTAAGAATTGCTATAGTTTGATCATAGCTCCATGACTGCGTATTATAATATTTTTTGTTTGAAATATTTCATAATAAGTTTTTTAAAAACGTCCTATGATATAGAAAGAATGGATAGTAAAGACCTCACATTAGAGATGAAGGAAGTGAGCTATGAAGAAATTAAGAGGGCCAGTGCCAGCAGCCTAGTGGTTAAGTTCAGCACGCTCTGCTTCAGTGACCCAGGTTCAGTTCCTGGGCACGGACCTACACCACTCGCCTATCACTGGCCATGCTGTGGTAGCAGCTCACATACAAAAGAGGAAGATTGGCAGCAGATGGTCGCTCAGGGAGAATCTTCCTCAGCAAGAAAAGAAAAAGAAAAAGAAATTAAGAGACATTCAAGTTTATGTGACTGGTCCTAGAAGCCACATCCCCTGATCCCAAATTCCCATAAACTCCCATAACACACTGGAGGGTCAGAGAAGACTCTTAGGAGATGTCTCTCTAATATCTTTGACATCACCTTGTAATGTTCTCTCTTTTTTTGGTGAAACAGGAGGAATTAGCAGATTGTCAATTAAGCAAGTTATACCAAGACCCATGGACCTCTCTCCAAAAAGTAAACTATGCTACAGAAAAAGTAAATACAGCTGCAGAAGCCCCTGTTCACAATCCCTCGGTTTGGAAATTTCTCTAGTTTGCTTTCCATGATTCTATTAAAGAGCAGACAAAACCTACACCTAAGTGTGCAAATGTGGCAAAAAAATGTCCCTAGTGAACCCACCTGAAATGAGGTAAGAGAGTTACAGTTACACGTCACCAGGAGCCAGAGTTTCTGACCCGGGGAGGTTGTAAAGTGGTGAGAATACCTCACTTTGCGCAGCATTTACAAAGCATTTCTCACAGCAAACTTGCCCACGAAGTCGGCCGTGGGATGCACGCAAACCCTTCCAGATCTGCTTCTGTTAAGAACCATGAGCCACCTCACCCTCAGAGATCCAGACTTCTCAGACTCTAAAGGATCCTTCCGAAGGGAAGGCTGGAGGCAATGCAAAAAATATCTGAATTATGCTCATATTTGGCTGGATAGGGCAATAAAAGCCCTTTGTGCTCTTCTTGGTGTTTCATGATTTTAAAAAACTTAAGTCCCAGCCTAAGCAGAGGCAGTAGCTCTTTACCGGACTTGTTATGACAATGAGATGGGTCACGTTGATGGAGGCCACCAGTGCTCAGCAGTGGGGGTGCAGGGAAGTAACATCGTACCTCTCTTCCAGAATTCTCTGCAATTTGATTCGCATCAGTTTGCCCCGTACTCTGGCTTGGAACAATGTGAAGACTTTAGATAGTCTTTCATCTTTCATTGCTTCTAGTTGGTCCAGAGAGCCAGCTTTTAAAAACACCTAAAAAAAATGTCAGATTTTAGTTCTCAGAATGGGTATTCTGTAAATGTCTGTTGAATGACCCTATGACCAACTGATGTATTCACTGATAGTTTTATTTCTTTTTAAGTTTTACTTAATATGTAAAATGTACATGCTAGAAAGCTTGGTTTTATAAATCTAAAGTTTGCAAAATATTTTATTGAATCCTGTGGCTACATTGGTTCCTTAAGAACTTAGACTATTCTCCCCCTTATCTATGAATAATGTCTAGGTTGCCTAGGGAACTCGGTTTAAGTTTTAAGATAGGTCCAGGCAGGCAGTGCTCCAAAGTGCCAGACAGGGGTCCACAAACTTTTTCTATACGGGACCAGGTAGTAAATATTTTTAGGTTTTGTGGGTTACGTACAGTCTTGGTAGAATGTTCTTCTTTTTTTTTCACCTTTTTTAAACAAACCCTTAAAAATATAAAACCAGTTTTAGCTAGTGGGCCATATAAAAAATAGACCATAAAGATGGCCCTTAGGCCATAGTTTGCTGACGGTTGCTCTAGAGAAAGGCACTTTTATCCGAGGCGTTAAAGAATTCACATAAATATTTTTTCAAGATTCATTAGTAATGGCCAAGGCGAGGTGAGTGAGGTGTCTCAGGCACAAATTTCTCACTTTCAGGGTTAAGTCAGCACTGCATAAGTCTAAGAGTGAGCACCTCCTTACATTTTGTGCCTTAGGAGGCTCACTCCCATCATGCAAGTCCTGGCCTACATAAGTAGTACGCAGTAAAAATAACTAAACACAAGGAAGTAAGGCATCAGTAGTAAAAACCAGCAGGAGCAACCAACAGCAGAAACAGACTCTCAGGTACTCAAAATGAGAGAGTCAAGTAACAACTTATAATCACGGCCTATGGAGTTCTGTTTCTGGGAGCTCTTCACCTTAGGCCCTCCAGTCCTCCTGCCGATAATTGGGTTCTTGTATGGAAGTCATTGGGAACAACTGATGTTGACTGTCAGATAAAACCAAACGAATTAGTGAGAAGTTTCCCAAAGTATGTGGATCATACAAAGATCATCGAAGAGGAAGCAGAATTGAGCAAATCACATTTAAGGAAGATAGCTTTGCATTAAGTTTTTGGATAGTAGGGTAGACCTTAAAGTTTTTAATTACTCAGATAGCCTTCTAGAATTAATTCTCTAAAGATTACTTGCGGATGACTGAGGTCACGTTCAGGCAGGCAGCTGACTCCAGCAAGTTAATTCCCTTTTTTCTGCCTCTGATATGGATACACATTTTCTAGCACACTAAGGTTGATTTATTATTTTATATCTTGGCACAAACTTGCTTTGGTGAATAATTATAAAAATGTAAAGGTAGTCAAGACTGAGGCTTAAGAGGCATTGAATTTTCTCTCTCAAATAGCACTGAAGTTTCCACTTTCAACTGAGCTCTATTTGCATTATTTGTGGTCACAAGAGCCATAGAATGCCTTATAATTGCACTTCCACAGGTATTTTAAGATAAACACTCTTTCCTCCCACTCCTCTCCAAATGCATTCTTTGCAGTTTTCTAGTTACCTTTGTGATTCCAAAGCAGTACTGGGTATGGTCTATCTGCAAGGAGCTAAGAAATTCTTCAGTTGCTTTTCTGTTGCTCACAAACTTGCTTTTTGGAAAAGCCTTTGGGTTTAGAATGCAGTACCTAATTTAAAATAGGTAAAGAATAAATTCTGTGGTCAGAGAGGCATATGATTCAAATAAATAATAGGAATCTGGACAAGTAAGGTGAAAAGAGACACAGATTTTCACCTCTCCTACCGATATGTTGAATTGTTAGAAAACTCTTGGCAATACTAATGAGGATACAAGCAACAACCCCTCACATTGGTGTAAAAGTTTGTACTTTTCATAGTGCTTTAGAGACAACCTCGCTTGATTCTCTCTGCTCAATTAGGAAGGGAGGGAGAGACTGGGAGTGGAAAGAGAGGAAAAGAGGAGGGCTCAAGTATGAAAAGCAGAGACACTGAATGACTTTCCCAATATTCCTTTACCCTAATAGTGAGTTGGTGGAGAACTAGAAATAAGATTCTTAATTCTAAGACAGGTACTCTTTCTACTCTACCATATTTTGCTCAAATTTGCTTGATGACCTGTACCTTATGATTTGAGAATTCGGGAAATAGAAAGCACAGATGCCTCTCCTGCCTCTTGCCACACACCCTGCTGGCTTCCTTCCTTTCACAGGCTTGCTAGTAAAGCAACAGCCGGCTTGGATGGCAGCTATGATTAACTATGTACAACATTTCAGAGATTCAATTCACCCTCCACATCTTTCTTCTGTATATATTTCTTCTATATGTGGGTCTATTATCCATTAATAGAGATTTAAGGATATTACAGCTACGTGGATGTTGGATTTAAAGGGAAATAATAATGGAACTCTGTCATCATATATCTCACCACTACCAAAACACATCGATCTGTGGTCTAGAGGACATCAACCAAACAAACAATGCATGCCTAAACCCACAGAAAGAGAGGAAACCAGAATGGACTGCCTCAGGCTTCTTGGATCCTGGGATGTGTGTTTACCTTTGTTTAAAATCTGCATAGAGCAGTTGGCTTGGAAAACCTTCACGACAGATCCTAATGCCCTCCAAGATGCCATTACAGCGCAGCTGCTGTAGAACCAAGTAAGGGTCCATCATACCTGAAGAAAGAGGGTCATGTTGAGTCTGTGTCTAAAAAATTATTACCCTAGATTTGTCCTAACTGTTGGATCTTGGGTTAAAAAGAAAGCATTTGAATTTGGTGTTCTCCACATGATAGGGAATAGGGGTTCATTCACTCCTAGCCTGATGGCATTCATAGTCCCCATCCTATTAAGTAGGAATCTCCTAATAGGATTTACCTGAAATTCCTTTCACATGGAACATATCCTTTAGTACACAGTTAGATAAGATTTCATGAGCAAATATTCCTGGAAGATGGCAAAGACTACATTTTTGCTAGAATGTAAACGGCTGGTCCCATCCATTTGCCGGCCAAAAAGCAGCTAGAGAGTGTGATGATAACAAAAAAGGGACCTGCCGTCTCAAGTAGGAGGAGAAAGGGTCATAACAAGGAGGGACACTAAGAAAGGGCAGGATGAGCACAACCACCAAACTCTGCTCACTATTTTGCCTTAGGAAGGACTTGGCCACGTCCTGGTCTACATTCTCCTTTATCATCTTGAGAGTGCCTACGTTTTTTTCTATAGTTTAAGCATCCTCCTGTCACCTCCTTCTTCATCAAAAGAAGACCCACTACAGTGCATCTGCAATCTCTGATAGAAGCCTCTGAGACACCATCCAAGGAGCCACTGGATCTGGCTCTCGGCAACTCTTCTACAAGAAGCCAAGCAGCACTCCTCCTCCCAAGGGCCTACTGTACTGTTATGAGAAAAATAGGAATGATTCTCCACCTACACCCATGGTCACAGAATAAACTCTAAGCCATATACCCATAGTCCTATACTCCAATCCCTTCCATCCACAGAAACAGATGATTTGTAAGAAGGGACAGAAGCAGAGTCCTATCAGGCACACTCATTCCCTGTAAGTACATATGAAGACCTGTTCTGATTAGATCATGAAGCTTTTCTTACAACTTTGTCTTGTGACTTAAAAAAAAGAAAAACCTGCTGAAATCAGAGCTGACTCGATGGGAGGCAACTCTAATAGTTAACAAAATTTCTCCAAAATAGAGGCAGCTAATTAGATTCCTTGCTGGATGGAAGCAGTGTCCCTAGATGCATCCAGAAACCCAGCTGATAAAAAACAATGAGGCAAAAACATACAGCGTGAATGAACATGAAGTGTTTGCATTGCAGAAACTCAAACCGCAGCATCATTGTTGAGCATCACGCTTTCCCAAAATAGGTCACAGACTGTCAAGATTGGGGTCTTAATTACAGGAGGTTAATAAAAATGCAAGATACTACAGAACCTCAGAAATCAGAATCAGCAACATCTGGCTACATATTCCAAGGGTGATTAGTGCTCTGAAGACATAAGTGCTTGTCATCTACACTCTTTTGAGGCTGACAGCCTCCAACCAAGCTCCATAGAAGCCTATAATTCCAAAGAGATGGCTGAGAATCTTCAAACCCATAATGTAAGGAAAGCAATCTCTGTAAAAACTTTGCTTTGGCAATTAAAAACATAAAAAAAAAAATAACGCACCACCACCCACCTATCCTATCATCCCCCTACCACCATCTACTCATTACAAAGTATCCACTGCCCGAGGATATGAACAGACATTTTTTTCCAAAGAAGATATACAGATGGCCAACAGGCACATGAAAAGACGTAAAACATCACTAATTATTAGGGAAATGCAAATCAGAACTACCATGAGGTATCACCTCATACCCATCAGAACGGCTATAATTAATAAGACAAGAAACAACAAGTGTTGGAGAGGATGAGAAGAAAAGGGAACCCTCATACACTGCTAGTGGGAATACAAACTGGTGCAGCCACTATGGAAAATAGTATGGACATTTCCCAAAAAATTAAAAATAGGAATACCATATGATCCAGCTATCCCAGAACTGGGTACTTATCTAAAGAACATAACGTGAACAATTCAGAGACTTATGCACCCCTATATTCACTGCAGCATTATTCACAATAGCCAAGACATGGAAGCAACCCAAGTGCCCATCAATGGATGAATGGATAAAGATGTGGTATATATATACAATGGAATAAAAAAAGACAAAACTGCCCCATTTGCAACAATGTGGATGGACATTGAGGTATTATGCTAAGCGAAATAAGTCAGCAGAAGACAAATACCATATGATTTCACTCATTTGTGGGAGATAAACATAGATAAGAACAGATTAGTGGTTATCAGAGCAGGAGGGGGTGGGAGGAGGGTGAAAGAGATAAAGGGGCACAAATGTATGGTGACGGATAAAAACTAGGCTATTGGTGAACACAATGCAGTCTATACAGAAACTAAAACATAATAATGTACACCTGAAATTTATACAATGTTATCAGCCAATATGACCTCAATAAAAAAATTAAAAAAAAAAAAAGAAGCATCCATTGCCCAGAAGTACATAACTAAAGAGATGGGTACCAGCAGGGAGAGGGAAGATGACAGTACTGAGAAGGAAGACTAGACGGAGTTCTCAATGAAAAGAAATGGATTTAAAAACTCTCTTTATGGTCAATTTAGGTCATTTGGACCAAATAATTTCCTTTATGCTGAAATATCTACCTTAATCCTTCAATTGATTATTCAATCCCTTTTTATTATACTCTGCCCTTGTAGACAATGGCATGGAAGCTCATCCACATTTTAGTGTGAAATTCAAGGAGGAATTTAAATGGTAATATCAAGCATTCTAATGTTACCCAATTGAGCTTTTTCGTGAAATCCTTCTATATGTCTCTTTGAATCTCAATTCAAACGCAATCTTGAGGAAGTTCTGAAGATCTCACTTTTAATTTACTTCCACTTTTCTATCTGAAAATCTACACTTACATAAGAGGGACCAGTAAATGTTTCTTAAAAAGACATTCAACATAGCTTAAATCAAATGTATTTTCTAGTGTGGATTATAAAGAAGTCTAGTTCTTACCTGGCATTTTGTTCACATTGGGATTTATGCATCTCACAAAATGAGGGGCTGTTGATTTCAGATCAGTCATCAATTTATTTAGGTTTTCCTAAAATAGAGACCATAATAAACGCAAAATCACTTTGCAAATCACTAAAAACACCAATCCACCTCACAAATGTCTTCAAGTTTAACTTAATCCTAAAGCCGAGATGCATACCAACATAAAATAATGAATTCAACATTCTTCCCTGCTTACCAAACATACATTATTTCTTTCCTATGGCACAGTAATATTTATCGAACAGGCATAGTTTGATCGTGAATCATATCTATCTGTTTGTAATTTGATAGTAGTAACTCATGATTGGGCAATAAAATGGTTTGAAGAAAGAAATTGTTTCTCCAGTTTTCTGCGTGGGAAATCTTTACCTTAGGTCAGATTCTCTGGAAGCAGAATCTGAGATGGGATTCTGGTTCAGGAGATTTATTTGGAGCAGGAGGGAAGCAGGGTAGGACAGAGGAAGAAAAAAGCAATGGTATGGACTCAGCTTAGTCTGATCCTTGCAGGAGCTCTGAGCACAAAGGCACCAATTGTACCACAGTTGATCCCCCCTTGAGGCAACAGAGTGGCCAGAGGCTGGAGGGGAAAAGAGGGAGACAGCTTAGCTCCCCATTTGGCCAAGGGCAATTCTGGCAACTGTGATTTGTTAGGAGCCAATATTCTCATCAACTGGAAGAGGAGTGCAGGGCTGATAAAGAGGACCTAGGTGGGGTACCAATAGTGTCCACTGAAGCCTATTGATATCAAGATAGACTTCAACTTTTCCAACTTGGCTACCTTCAGATACTTTATCTGTATTGGAAGATGTGAAATTTCAAATAAGTAATAATACATGCAGATTGTGAAACAGTTACTATACGAATAGATGCAATTAAAAATTACTTTATGCAGAGATGCAACCATTTGGAATGAAGCTCCTTTCTTGCGCTTCTTTTCCCCAAACTGTAGAGCTAAAAAAAGAAGAAAAAGACATTTAAAAAGCTCTTTTTTGTCACATTACCATAGCCTGCTGATGAAAGCATAAATTCGTCAAAGTTCCAGAAGCAACATGGCAATATCTACCAAAAGCTTGAAAAATATTTATGTCTCAACACAAAAAGTCTATTTCTAGTGCTTTTCCTTAAGGAAACAATCAGGCAATGGTGCAAAGATACTCACTGCAGCATTGTCAAGTCATTACAAAAAGTTAAGCACAACATAAAATTATCAACAACTGTCCATCAATAGGAGATTGGTTAGTTAACTTACAAAAGAGTATGCATACAACAAAACACTGCAAACTTTTAAAATGATGATGCAGATCCATTCAACCAGCATGGAAAGATTTCTAGGATTTATTTTAAGAGGAAAAGAAGGTTACAAAACAGTTTATGAATTATTATCCTGAGTATATTTTTTAAGTGTGTTTGTATTGTAGGTGACTATATACACAAAAAATTATGGGAAGAGTATACACCAAACATTAGCAGTTGTTATCTCTCTATGTGAAATTATAGGTAATTTTTATGTTTCTCAGTTTTTCTAAATTGTCTGTGTTTTTGGAACACTCATGCATTGCTTTTATAATTTATAAAAAAACAATGTATTTCCATTTTCTTGAAGCAAAAGATTCTACGCTAAGCCAAATTGTTTTACAAACATTTGTGTAGTGCTAACTCACAAAGATCTACAACAACAACAAAATCCATGGGCAATCTGGAGAGAGTAGGGAGGCTATCAACACAGAAAACTAGCAAAATATTCTCTGCACCTGAGTAGCAACTGTGCGGAGGCAGACGTCATATAGCTAATCACTACTGTCCTATTGACACGCCCTGGGCCCTCTGACTGAATCACTTGACCTCTTTGTATTTCAGTTTCTCTACCCACGAAAAGGGAACACTATTACCTTCCATTAATTTTCCAAATGAATTAAACCTGGTGTAAAGTTCTTGGATTCCCCAGAAGAGAGCACGGTTATTACTCTCTTCTTTAGGTAATTTAATATTTAGATGAGTTAGAAACTTGGAGGCAAGTATTTTCAGGGGCTGCTTAAAGAATTATGAAAAAGGACATTCTGGACAATTCTCTTCTAGTTCCAAAGAACGCAGCACACACGCTGAAGAGTTAGAACACAATTTCCTCCCTAGTTCTCTGCCTAAACCACTCTCTGATCTCTTATGATCAGAGAATTACCCACCTGGGAGCCATAAGGTTATGTGGCCACTACATGGCGGACTTCTCAAAGGTACTTTAGAAGCTATTAGACTCAGGCAAATGCACTGCCTGGAGATTACCAGGGTCCAAACACAGCAGCTTCCATTTCTCCACCTCCTCTTGAGGCAGGCCGACAGGACCCAGGCATGCTCCTGATTATGTCATCATGTGCTGATGAAGTCAGAAAGTGCTAAATTCTCTCTCCATTCCCTGACCATATCAATCAGGAGTCCCAGATCAACCTACAGGGGCCCGGAGTTACCCTGAAGCTGGGTGTAAGATAATAGGAGGATGAGAATGTTAGGAAGTCAGAGTATACACCCACTTAAAGAACAGCTAGTACACTCTGCCCCAACGCCTTGAGGGTATCTGAACTCAGCCTGGCCAGATTTTCTATTTTTTCATGATTTCCATTTTTCAAAAGAGAAAGGAAATCCAAATGCATATGTAAAGTTGTCTGATTTTTTTAACCTGTGTGGACCAAATACAATCATGTCTGTAGGCCACGTCTGCTCAGCGGCTGCCAATCTGTGACTTTTGCTGTGAACCGTGGAGAGCTTCCCTCTGTAGCATTAGTCCAGCGGTGAGGCCAATGTTAGCAACTTGGGCTCAGCATCCTCAAATCCTTTGCAGTGTGGTATAGAAGCCTGAATTGCATCCTAAATATATGTAGCCTGTGCATCTGTCTGTTTTGTTTGTTTCTGGGATGGTGAGAGAGGAACAGGTACCAGACTAGGAAGCAGAGTCCTGCTTCTTGGTTTGGCTTTGCCATGTAGGAGATTGTGAAGTTGGGACACTACTTAACTCTTCTGTACTTGTTCCTATAAGATAGGGAGATATTTCCCTCTGTATGTATCTGAAAGTGTCGTGGCAAAGATTGAGTAAGATGATGCACCTAAAAGTGCTTTGTAAATTACAAACTACTAAACAAGATTAGTTATGAGTCGGTCAATAAACATTTGTGGAGTCCCTGATAAACAGGCATTTGCTACATGCTTGAGGCTATAATTGAACATGTCAGACATAATCCCTGCCCTCATGAAGTTTTAATAACCCCAAGTTACTATAATACAAAAGCACTGTGAAGGAGAATTCCAAGATATTTGGGACAGAGCTAATAAAGGGGCTTGTTATTTCCCCAAAATCATTTATCAAAGCATGGGTGGCTGCTCTCTCTTTGCAGCCGGGTCAAGTAGAAGATAAAAGCAGGCCAGAGCAGGTCCCCTGAAATATCTCTACCTTAGAGCACCACTTTCCTGAAGGACCACCAGCCTGAGGACAGAGAGGCTAATAAGAGGGGATGAGTCAGACCACAGGGAGCAGACACCAGTATCGCAGGAAAGAAGCAAGGATTTTTGTAAGCACTGAGGCAGCCTAGAGTTCCATCCTGAGGCTGACACATTAGGGAAGCTTGCTCGACTCACCACTGTCAGCACTGATAAAATTTTCAAAAAGGTTTGCCAGGAGTCTGTTGGATGACTTCTGAAATACAGCCACCACTGTTTCATTAAGAAGGTCTCTGTTCTTTTGGAGCCAGCCACTGATGTTATAAGGCACCTTTGGAAAGGCATGCAGTCAGGTAACAAAAAAGGAGAGTACATAAATTAACACAGCAAATTGTGCCTTCCTTAAAAAACAAATTGCAAATTGTATGGGTCCTTTAACTTCAAATCAATTTGATGTAACAGTATTGAATAATGCTCCAGAAGTCCATTGTGCAACCCAAAGAGATTCTCAGGCTTCACCATTTACATTGTGGAAAGAAAGGAAGAGGAGGGGAGGGGCGGGGAGGTAGGGGAGCAGAGGAAAAAATAGGTGGTATTTCCAGCAGAAACAATTCACATCAGGACCCCTCATAGGCAAGAACAGATGAAATAACAACTGTCTCCAACACACAGTGAGCATTCACAAAAACATTAGCAATTATAATTGCATTTTACTATAAATATCATTATAATTAATATTCGAGGATATCAAAGAAGAGAATTACAAGGATATCTATGTACTATTGGCAGGTCATTTTTAGGTTGAAGTATTATTTTTCCTTTATCAGTTCTCTTTCTGTTTCATCCAGAATCACTGACTAGAAGCAGAAAAGCAGAAAAAAGGGGCACACACACACACACATCCCACGGGGACATGAAGAGAGGCAGTGAGGGTCATTAGAAACCTTTGTTGTCCATAGTTTGGAGACCATTACTTCACAGTGACTATTTCTTTATGAGAGAATAAAAAAATAAAATCTTCAATAAAAAGATCAATTGAAATCACTTGTTCACACAATGTTAAGTTAAAAGGGAGGACAAATAAGAAAAAAAGCACGACTTTGATGGTCTCCATGACTTTCTGAAGCCATCTTACTTTGAGTTGGGGTGACAAAGTCTATTTTGAGGTTTTTGACCTCTGTGAACATGAAATACTATTATAGTATGGGTATTTCATTTCCTTGGTGCTAAAAGGCTACACTAACTTTTTTTGGAACTGAGATTTATTTTATTCATCTCTTCATTTACTTTAAACTTTACTTATGTGTTATCTAAGGACTTTGGCTGAGTGCATTTGAAACAGAGTCAGGAAAATTCAGGGCTGAGCATCTGGAGGTAACTTACCACTCCTGCATAATGGACAAGTTCAAAGTGAGCTTCATATTTCTTCTCATTATCAGGTTTGGGCTTCTGGAAATGAACCGATTTTCCAAAATGGTTGTCAAAAAGTTTGGTCCTGAAGGTCACATCTGTAGCCTGAGGAAACATACATTCCTCTTCAAGGATGGAAAAGATGCCCATTGGCTGTTGGAGATACATATGAATAGCAGATGAAAAAAAAACACCAGGAAGCAGTATTTTCAGTAGGGGGGTCACTGTAAATTCTTTCCCAGGAACCTAATCAGTTGACAAGGGGAAGGGATACTGACTATATATAACCGGCCAATCGTCCATCAACAAATACCTATTAAATATCTACTATATGCCAGGCACTGTTGGAGCTGGCGATGTAGCTTAAGCCACGTATACAAAGCACCTGTCCTCAGGGTGCTTGCATTCTAGTGGGCTAGACAGACAATAGACAAGTAAACAAAAATTAAATAACTTAGTTTCACATAAGTGCTCTAAAGAAATCACGCAAAGTAAAGAGATAGAGAATGACTAGGGGGCTGAGTGGGAGCTATTTTAGTAGGATAGTCATGTTAAACCCTCTGACCTGAAATGAGAACTGCAAATTCTGAGATCTGTGTACAAGTATTCTGGACAGAGAAATGAAGTACAAAGGTCCTGGGGCAGGAACACACTGGGCAAGTTTGAGGTCCTGCCAGAGACAAGTGTGGGCAGAGCAAAGTTGGTTGGAGGGAGCATGTGGTAGAGAGAAAGTCAGAGAGGTAAGCAGTATTGGATCCCAAAGGCCTTACAGGCTGTGGTAAGACATTTGGATTTTATTTTAAGTGTAATGGGAGGCCTTTGGAGATTTTTAACATAAAGTGATGTGATTTGATTTATGCTTAGAAAGGATCATTTGTTTAGAACAGGGGTTGGTGAAGAGGAGTCAGATCCTGCCTATAAGCTTGTATTGGAAAGTCAGGGAGCTAAGAACAGTTCTTACATTTATAAAGTTGTAAAAACAAAACAAAACAAGGATATGTGATAGAAACCTGATGCCCCCTGACAGCAAACTTTCTCTGTAAAGGGCCACAGGGTGACTATGTTAGACTTTGTGGACCACGTAGTCTCTGCGGCACCTCTGCCGTCGCCTCAGCCCTGAAAGCAGCCACTGACAATATGCAAATAAAATGGATGTGACCAGGTTCTAGGAAACGTTCTTTACAGAAACAGGCTGCAGGCTGAATTCCACCCACGGAGCCACAGTTTGCTGATCCCTGGTCTAGACTAGCGGTAGTGTTGGAGATTGTGAGAAGTCATTGAAATGTGATATAGGGTGAAAGCACAGCTGAGTCACAGCTTGCTGGTGGACAGAATGTGTGTTGTAATAGAAAGAGGAAGGATGACCAGGTTTTTGGCTTGAGCAAATGGGTAATGGATGCTGCTATTAACCAAGATAAGGTACATGCACATAGGGAAAAACAGGTTTCGGGGGAGGAAATCAAGGATTCTTATGTGTGCACATCTATTTGCATATTTATATATTCATTTATCTACTCCGTGAATATTTTTTAAGTGTCTTCTATGAACAAATCACTAAGCAGACACTTTGGGTTAAAACTGAATCAGACATGGGTTCTGGCTCCAGAGCATCTAACCGAGAAGACAAGACGTGTGCATTACATGTAGACTACAGACAAAACAGAAGTATAGAGAAAACGTCATAAGAATTCCCAGGTAGAACACGGCCCCTTGGCCCAACAACACAGATTTCATGATTCTCTACCAACACTTTGTACCTAAGAACCATAGACTCTCGGGTTTGGGAAAGGCATTCATTAAAGGTCTCTCCAACCCACCTAAAAGCCCCTTGAATTCCCTTCAGAATTTCCTTCTAAACGGCAGATTAGTTTATGCTTGGATATTTTCATGGAGAGAGAACACATCAATTTTGAGTCAAAACTCTGGAGGTTGATAGATTAAAGGAAAATTTGTTTGCAGTTTAGAAACTTTTCTTCTAAATTATTCCACTGGAGCCAATACAAATAGGTCTAATTCTTCTTCTAAAAGGAAGGTCATCAGATATTTGAAGATCATGTTTGTGATCCACCTGAGTCTATCATGCTAATATATGCTCTATGCTTTTCTACCTCTTTGTATGTTCTCATAGACTCAGAACCCACATTTTATAGAAAATGTGTTGAAAAACATTCCATCAGTAACTCTTGTACTGAAGAGTTCTGGGACATCTTCCTTTCTCCCAGGCATCTAGGTGGGGAATGATGCAGTGAGTGAATTTGTGAAGTGCTCTAAGTGAGGACAAAATATCCTAAGTGAAACCAACACCTTTTTTGCTCCTGGCAGCATTGACCTTTTGGGTTCTTGGAAAAGTAAGAAATAAGAAGGAGGACAAGGAGGACAAGGTCTTGGAGGCAGGGACTCCATCTTGTACCACATGTTTTCCCGCCATACCTATCGTGGACCCTCAATGAAAGCTTGAATGCATCATTTAAACGTTTAAGCACCTCCTGGGATGGTGTCTGTTAACAACAAGGTTGTGGCAAATTCACCAAGAGCAGCAGCCCCCATTTTGAGCAGAGCCACCTCCAATACATGAGGACTGCCATTACCCTGGGACGCCAGTGAAGCCAACTTCTATTTGGGGATGACTGGAAGTTTTATGTAAAGCAAGTAGATGTCATAGCTCAAAATGTAGCAACTAAATCGCTGAGGAGGGAAAAACACTATTTCTTCAGGGTCTTCTCCATTTCTCCAGTGCTGTGGAGGTGTAAAGCTTCTAAGAAATATGAGGCCCTCTGGCAAATTAATTTCCAAATAGGTCAGGGAAAAAAGTAATTATATTCTGCCCCGTAGTATCAATTGTCCTATATTGCACAGTAGATGGTTTGAGTCAGTTGACCTGACTCAGAACTTCAGTGATCTAACCTCTCCCTCTTCAAATATTATCAGTTCTGCCTTCCTCTCTTTTACATCTGTCACTTTCTTACTATTTCCATTTCTGCTGCCCTGATTCAGGACCTCTCTCAATCTCACCTGGACTGCTATAGCAGTTTCCTAACTGCCTTAACCTGAGCCTTTCCTCCCAGCCCAGACACCATACGCAAAACCACCAGATTAAACACAAGCTGCTCTGACTACTCCGTTGCTCGGTATAGAACCCTCTGGTTCCCCATTGCCTAAAAATAAGGTATAAATTCATTAAAATCCCTTCACAGTCTGACCCTGTTTTTGTACTTCTAGCTACTTCCATCTGTATGTTCTAAGCTCTAACTAGATGACCTAACATTTCAGGACATGTCCTCGTTTCCTGTCTCTAGGCCTTTGCTCTTGCCAATCCCTCCACCTGCTCACCATCTTCCTCTCTTCACCTGCTGAAATCATATCCATGTCTTAAGATCTAGCTGAAATTTTACCCACTTCCCACCATGCCTTCATAGATTCCTGCAGGCAGAGGTGACCTCTGCTCATCTGAGTTCAATGGGCCTTTGAGCATTTACTGCATTTACACCGACACATATTTTTACATTTATTAGACCTACAAATCTCCTACTTGACTGCATGCTTCCTAAGGCAAGTCATATTTATCACAAATGCTTAAGTTTTCTACAGCACTTAATTCAGTCTTATACACAGTAGTGTGGCATTAGGCCTAAAATTCAGGCTCAACATTAGGTGTGCCTTGACATCAGGGGAAAACCAGGAGGGCCTCAGATGACCTAATCACAAGTTCCCCTCCCCGCTGTGCTCCTGTGGGTCAGATCCCCTAGCCAGACAAACCTCCTTACCATGGGACCAGGCACAGTGCCTGCTCATCCTCGAGTAATGGGCTCTGTTTCTGCCAGCCATGGAATTATTCAAACAAGCCAATCACTCCTCTAGTGGGAATCAAAGGCCGCCTCACCCTATTATTCCTACAAAGCCTGCTTCCCACAGCCCCTGTTTATTCCTTCTGCTCCCGAGTACAAATACCATGGCCCCGCAAGGCATGCAGCGTCCTCCTCCCCAAGGCTGTGAGTATATGTGACGAATAAGCTGCTGTCAATCTCGTCTGTCCAGTGCCAGGTGTCATACGTCCAGCCATCCCCATAACACTACTACAGGAATCCCTCCCTCATCAATGGAGTGACAAAAAAGTGGTCAAAACAAGTAGTTGCTAAATAAATGTACTTGCTTGTTTAATTTAAAAAACTGGTAAAAGTTTTGATCTCTTCACCAATACATTTTTCCAATCATACCCTAAGTACCTTGAGTGCCAGGATAATGCCTCTGGTTTGCATTTCTCACAACCCTGAGCACAGTAGGTCCCGAGGTGACTAAAATCTACGTCCTCAGGACATTCCTGTTAAGTAATTGACAAGTGAACACTAAGACACGTGGGTGTGAGCTCTGGGACCTGGGCTGCTTTGCTGTGGGCAGTAGAATGGCAGAAAGTAAGAGTTGAGAACAAAAAAGCATGGAGTTATACGTTTAAAGAAAACATTCACACATGTACAAGAGATAACTAGATATTAATGTGATTAATTTTATAATAAAGACACCAGACTTAACACATCCAAAGAACCCCACTTGGGAGGCAACACCATTTATTGCCAAGATGCTACCAGGATTTAAAGTATTTTAGAAGCTTCTTTGGGATGTCTGACACCGTTGACTACTGGCTCATGGAGACTTCCTGTTGTCTGACCATGTAGCATTGTGTAGAAACAAAGTTTATTCAGGCCAAGTTGGACAAATAAGCTGAAAAATGTCATCAAGTTAGGTAATACATGTAGTTTGGACTCAAAAACAGGTAAGATGGTCAGTATTGAAGTTAATTTTCTCTCAACACTTGCAAAACTCTAAAACCTTTCCTAATCCCCGCCCTGTGAGGGACTTTTCCAAAAAGGGCTGAGTTATTGGAGAATAGCCTCTCCAGGGGACCACGCTGAAGGGACAAGTTTCCAAATGTATAATTTTGGATGTAGTTGTTTAAAAAAATAATAGAAATAATCTCTTCACCAATACCTATGTAAAACCATAAATATGTAATCATATGTTAATGCTTTAACATGTAAATTATTAATGCTCAAGTTCTAAACAAACTAGAATATTTCAAGTAAGGAAGTAAGTGTGAGCTAATCCTGTAATAGATTTTTTTTCTTCATATAGACATAGAAGGAGGTCACTGAATGCTTGAAGACCAGATTAACAATTAACGTTGGTCTTAAAATACCTTTTTTCAGTTCGATAGAAACTTTTTTGTAAAGTTAAAAATACAAAACTTTTATGTACGAAAATCTCTTCTCTTTACATATGCACACACAGATGCTTGCTGTCAGACATTTTACACATATTGATGTATTTTAGTTCTTTCAAACTTTGAAAACTTCCCATGATTCATTCTATCTCAAGGAACAATTTTGATCATTAATATTTACTACAATTTTTCATCACGTAGCCCGAACAAACACCATGATCTTTTCAAAATACAGAATTATTTAAAGAAAGGTTTTGGTGTTCCTTTGAAATCATTCATAGGAAACCAGACTTATCTTTTCCTCTACCATCTGGTCAGGTTTTTTTTTCTCATTTTATCACGTCAATAGAAAATGCAACAGGAAATTACATCCATGTTGCTAGTGGGTTATTTGGAATGACTGAGATTGGCATAAATGAGACCATAGGCTTCAGATCCACTAAAAATCAGTAACATTCACAGACCTATCAGGCTCTGAAGAACGTCTATGTGCCACCTTCCTGCCTGAAAACAGTGTCATGCCCTATCAGAGTGAGTAGATATTACAGGTGACAATTGCCAGAAGGTAAATCTGTCCCTCTAAGGAGCTCCAGTTCTTTTGTTTCATTTCTAATCAGAAAAGTACAGCTTTCATAATGCCAGCTAGCATTGACCAGATCACGGTTGGGTCATTATTTTTATTTGTTTTTTTTAATCAGCTCACAAGTTGGTTCATTTTCATTATTTTTTAAATGTCTGTCCTCCCCTCAGGAAGTTCGCTGGTTCTAAAATAAATAAAATCAATGTGACATCCACTTCTGTGAGGAACAAGGGCTATTTTCAAGGAAGATTTAGTTTCACCTAAAGCCTAATAAATAAAATTGATAGGACACTGATTGATAAACTCTGAAGCCTGCAAAGGACAGTGAGAGGTCGGTCACCCTAGCCCCTTCCTGACAGGGTTGTTGAGAATCAAATGTGACAGCAGTGCTGAAGAGAGCATTCAAAATGCTAAAACCAGTAGGCCGGGGTCCTGCCAGACCTGTCTGCAGAATTCACTGCAACCCATGGTCAGGCAGGACACAGAGGCACGGAGCTGCCAACACGCCGCCATGCTTGCTCCCGTGGACAAAGCCACAGGAAAGGCCAAGCTGAATCCCCCCGGCAAACCTGGTTCATCTCTCCCAGAGCACACGGAAGGATGTCCGAATATGGGAACATCGCTGAACTCAGAAAACATACACTGCAGCTAATTTACTAATAAGCCATGAAGTATTGTCATAAATTACTTAAACTAACTGGTACTTGTCCAATTAAATGAACAAACTACATCCGGCAAGGTAGTGGCCTTGAGGATTTATGGCACTTGTTTGTTTGCATGCTAATTTGCCAAATTTCATTAAGCAGCTCTGGGTCTACTCATTCACCTTATGTTAATCAGCCAGGCCCTACAGTGCTCATATTTTCAGCTCTGTGTTTTTCCAGTCAAGAGCATGACCATTTTTAATCTCGACAAGTTTCCTCATGCATTAACGGTGGAGGCCATGCATAAGCAGCAAATGCCTGGCGACAGCCTGCGTTAAGGATGATGGAATGGGCTAACCGACGCGAGAGTTTAGTGAGGATGCCACGGGTGCTGCACACGAAGACCATTAAGAGAAAATGTGCAGAGCTCTCCTGCCCCATTTCCCATCCCCAGGACTGACGGAGTCTGCGTCCTGACATGGATCAACATGGCAAGTAGGGACAACTCTCCTTAAATGAAAACAGACAAGGAGAAAAACATGCATTACCTTCTCAACGAGATCTATGCAGGCTTGCAAACCCAGATCAAAGTCAATGGGCACCCAGTCAATGCCTTCTTTCCTGTACTCCTCTTGCTTCAGAACAAACATGTGCTGATTGAAGAGCTGTTGTAATTTTTCATTGGTAAAATTAATGCAAAGTTGCTCAAGGCTGTTATACTTCAAAGATGTGAAGAGGTGGGAAGAGAGAGAAAAATAAATTGAGAAAATAGTAATTCTCTGACTTGTGGACATATTAATTGCTTGATTGTGGTGATTATTTCATGACTGTATATGTGTATCAAATCATCAAATTGTACACCTTAAACATATACATTTTTTAATTGTCAAATATACTTCAATAAAAAAATAAAATAAAATAAAATTGAGGTCCACTTGGAGAAATGAACGGTAGAGAGAAAACAATAACCACTACCATATGATGTAAATAGACCCAACAAATAACAAATGCTCAATTAAATTCTTACCTCCCTCAGATACATCCACAAACTAAAGATTATTACAATAAAATAACATGATATTAAAATTCAAAATCACAAAAGATTCCTTTACCTATATTTAATTTTATTTAAGGCTGAATTAATCTGTTCATATTATTAATTATAATAGTTATTATTGTTATTTTTTCATATTAATAATAGCTCTTTTCCAACCAAAGTAGCTCTTAAGGTTTGCACAGAATGAATTTCATTTGCTTTGACAACATTTTCTGACGTTCAGTTCACATTTTCTAATCTTGTAAATACGCATTGACCTCATTCTTACCAGATATACTTACATCAAGGATTTCAAAACCAGTAATGTCAAGAATGCCAATGAAGAACCGCCTTGACAGCTTGGCATCCAGGGCTCTGTTCATACGTGCCACCAGCCACTTGAACATCCTTTCATATATGGACTTGGACAGGGCACCAACAGCATAGGTCACCTGGAAATCACATTGAAAGCACTCCTTCGTCTGACAGCAGCGTGCATTTTAATTCTGGGCATTCTCCATCAGCAACCACCTTCTAGTAAAATCAGGATATATTTATTGACTTTCTGTGGTTCTAGCATGCTGCTGAAAACAGAGAAAGGGAAGAAGCAAGGAAGGGAAGAAAAGCAGAAAGGAGGGAGAGAGAAGGAGAGGGGAAGAGAGGCGGGGGAAGGAGGTGAGCTAGTCTGGTGCTTCCCTACAGATCATCCTGAGAGAGAAATCCCGTTCCTATTACCAAAGGACCAAACACTCTGGGGTAGGGTGGACATGTGCTCTAAAGCCTCGCTGATCAGAGTCTGGTCCCAAGACTGCAGCATCAGTGTCCCCTGGGAGCTTGTTAAAGATGCTGACTCTCAGGATCTCAGCAAGTGGTCCCAGGCCTGTGAATCAGCATTTGCACTCTAACACCATCCCCCACTGATGCCTGTGTACGTACAGTTTGATAAGTACTGGTAGAGAGGTTAAGAATCTGGACTCTCTAGCCCTTTTCCTGCTGCTGCTGTTGCTGCTGCTAATATATTTTGCAGCCTTTGGCGAGTGACTTAACCTCCCTGGGCTGCAGTATCTTCACCTGAATTACACTCTAGAAGTTTCTTTCTAGCCTCAGCTTCCATCTTCTTTATTATATTAGTTCCCAGTGCTGCTCTCAACTCCCTGTAGGGAGAATAGCAACTTAGTGCATCATTCTGACTCAGATTCTCCTAGCGTAGAACTCAGGCTGCATTTCCTCTCCCTGGAGGTGTGCGGCAGAGATTCTAACATACTCTCCTGGGGAGAGCTCCAACCTCTGCGCCTGGATGCTGCTGCAGGAGTGCAGATCCTGCTTCCGTGATGCGAAGTGGCTGCTGTAGTAGCAGGTTTCTGACAGACTCCCAGTAGGAGTGAATTTCAGCTGGACATTCTCCAAGCCTGGAAGTATAATGTGCTCCAACCACTTAACATTTAAAATCGGCCTATAGCATCCATCCTTCGGCTGCCCAGGAGAGAGACCGCAGCAGGAGCCAGTTGGTGTCTGGTGGTGATTTAGTTATGAGTCATCCACTCTCTGATCAGTTATCTCGAGTCATTTCCACAGCAATCCATAAGCCGGATGGCATCACAGTTTTTTATTCTCGGCGTCAAGAGCACACCCGCACAAATAAAGCACCAGGAATGATTTTAGTCCTCTAAAGCACCAAGGAAATCACTCGCTGTCCACAGCAGTCACTTTGAAACTTTAAAAAGAACATGACTAACTTGCTCACCCCCTTGTACTTCCCTAAATACTTGAGAATTGGGAGTGGGAGAGAAACCGTGTGGCCAGGGGTAGGGAGGAGTGAAAAACACAGGAAGAAAGCCTGAAGATGTAGGCAGAGGCAGAAATAGAGGGCAGGCTGTCTGCTGCATGAATGAATGAAACCAAGCCAATAAACTGCCCACTAATTCATCATCCTAATCATTTTCTGTCCAATGAAGGAGGAATGCAGCATCTAAACCTACACATTCACTTTTCAGGGACTAAGTAGACCTGTGTCTTAGCTCACAGAAGGTTTTGATTACCAAGCAGAAATAGTACATAAGAGAAAAAACAAAAACAAACAAAGAAGTGGAATCAAAGAACCATAGTTTTAATCACTTTGATTCCTGCCTTTCGCAGCTATAAAATAACAATATTAAAATATGCATATCTCAGGGTTGTTGGGAGAGATGCAGCGAGACCAAGGATGTAAATATACATCGCACAACATTTGGCAGTTAGTATCTAGTAAATGTTAGCTCTCCTTTTCCCATCCTCCTCCCACTTTTATCACTTCCTCATCCTCACTCCAGTATTTACTCGCTATGTTACTTTGAGTCATGAATCTTTGTAAGGTTCACTGTCTTTAAGTATAAAATGGAAATATAAATAAGAGCAATTTTTCAGGCTTGCTGCTCAATTGCATGAGATATCCATACAGAGCACTTAGCATGCCACCCATAGTAAGTACTCAATGACTACACATTATTATTATTATTAATCTTTTTAAATTAAAATAAATTTCTAAAAAGCATAGTTAGAACTTTCATGGAACCATAAAAAACTAGACCTGAAGAACCTCAGTCTTGATAACCATGTAGAGTGGCTCTCAACATGGGGTGGTACCTCCCCCAGAGGAGGAGTGCCTTTGGAAGGAGGGAGGGCATCTTCCGGTTGTCATAATGACTGAGGATGCTACTGGCATTTAGGGAGCAGGGATGCAAAATCTCCTACAATGTGCAGGACACTCTCTAACATGAAGAAGTGTTTTATTTAGGTGCCAATCACCCCTCCAGTGAGACACACAAAGAAATTCAACCTCTTCATTGGGATGCTCAGAGAGATGAAGGTATTTGACTGAGGTCCCAGAGTTAGTTAGCATTAGAGCTAGAACTAAATTTTGTATAGAGTGTTAACACTGCAAGAATTTTTGCCATCTTTTGCAATTGTCATCAACAGAGCATATACATCTCTATTCTTAGCAATGGCAATTGTCTCTATAAAGTCATTAAAATTCCTATGAAAAGAAAAGCCTTACAGTGTGCTTTCTTACTACATCTCCAGGAAAGGGAGGAACAGACAGAGAGAGAGGGAGAGAGGTTGGAGGACGAGGGGTTTTTTTTCTTTTAATGTTGAATAATAATATATTAGCTTGCTTCGCTGGTTCTATTATAGTAAAGGCTGGCATGGTAACTCAGTCCCAGAGAACACAGGATTAAAGAGGAGAAGGTTTGATTTCAGTCCTCTTATGGGCTCATTAGTTTTATACAGAGAAAGTCCTTGTTCTGTAATCATAGCATGTCATGCATGCATGTGGTGGTGAATGTCTTAAAAAGCAAGAAACTACCAAATACATCTAACCTCACTACCAAGAAACAGCTCAAATACCTGTCCTGCTGATCACGGTTCAAGTTCAGCTCGATTTAGTTCATTTTAACATTTATGGAGTACCTACAGCTTGCAGGGCACTGTGCTAAGTGCCGAGGGTGCTAAGATAAATTAGACACAGTCCCCGCCTCGAGGAGCTCAGATTACCAGGGAGGACCAACACTGTAAGGAAGTTCTTTCGGTACAGTTGGCATTATGGTGGAAGCAGAGTTAATGATTTATAGAGGGTAAGCTCAACCAGGACATTGATTTTGATTACTTATTGAAATGTTTTAAGTAACATAGTCACATCAGATACCTTGATGTGCCAAAGGAAATAGAGTTTATTGTAGTCAAAATAACTGTCTTCCACCACACATTCGTACATTTGTCTGTCTCTTTTTCGGATTCAGGATGCATATAGAGGAAGACTAAATATCGCCTGAAGACTCGCTGTGCGTCCTCTGGAATGTTGCTTATGTTTCCTGACTCAGTTTCCTCCACTGGAAAGACAGATGATAAGTATTGCTGCCCTGCTTACCTCTGGGTACTGTTGTAAGAATGGAAGGAGGTGATATCTATGAATACTTTGCACATATTGTATGTGATGTTAGCATTTTCTCTCTCCAGAAAGACTGCATGCCTCAGCTCCCTGTAGCTACGGGGATAATCTGACTAACTCTCACTGATAGACTATTAGTGCAAGCGATAGCACCTCTAGTTCCAGCAGCTAAGGTGGGTGCACCTGCTCCACAAGTTATCTTCTCCCCTCGTGCAGCAGCAGTTTGGGAGGCTGTGTCCTCCAGGTGGGCTAACTACAGAAGGGAACAAGGCTGTCCAGTCTGTACTGGGCTTGGTGTGAGAAGAATTAAATGTTTATTTTGTTGTCCCTGAGATTCTAGTGTGTATGTGCCACTGCAGCACAGCCTCTCTCATACTGACTAACACATCTTACAGATGCAAATTACTATTACTTTGAAATGCACTAGCATGCTTAGATGGGCTCAGTACCCAGCAGCCTGGGAATATTTATTCAGATCAGCAGTCCTCAGAGCACTTGCTATCCTACCATGAAGACATTCTCCTGGATGCCGAGCAAAGCTATGTGACCTTCCATTTCTCATCTCTGTTCTCAGTCCCCCTCCCTTCAAATACTAGCTTCAGTGTGTTCTGAGACCCATTCTCAACTAATGTGTTACTCTAAAAAGTCAATATTCTAAATAGGCAAAGAATGCAAATTTGCCAATTTTATTCACATCAGGAACCGTTAGCTTTGACAGCTTTTTAGCTGGACAACAAAGACGTTGATCACAAGCAAAGGGCTTGCCTGCATCTGCAAAAAGACTTGTTACCTAAGGGAAACTGTCAAAATGTTATGTTTCAGACCAGAAAGACTCTTAACACAAGGGCATTTGCTGTGGGATGTATCACAAATGAAAACATTTGGAATACTCATCATAGTAGCCTTTTTTTTGCTTTTTTTATAGAAGCTCTTGTTGCAGATATCATCAGAAGTTGAAAAATATACAAGTACAATATGTATACAATTATTACAAGATCACAGAATCATAATACTCTTGAAATATCACCTTACCTGCTTTACATTTTGACCTCTAGTGACATATTCATTACCAACTTTGATTCTAGGCTGGATCAAGCCCTTCACCAACTCAGAGGAGTTAATGCCCATGAGGAAAGCAGCTTTGTCAGCACCTGGTCAGAAGAAAGGAAGGAGGGAAAGGGGGAAAGGGGGAAAGGGGAGGGGAGGGAGGAGGAGCGAGAGGGGAGAGAAAAACACTGTTAAAATTCATTCCATTATAGCCAAATAGACTACCCAGCAGACTGAAGGATGTGTGTTTAGACTGATACAGTAAGGTAGATTGTAGTTTTGAAATAAATGCCTGAATTCTAAATGTTTAAAAGACTTTATTTCTTGGAAACGCAAATCAAAACCACAATGAAATGCCACTTCACACCCACTACAATGGCTATAATCAAAAAGACAGACAATAGCAACTGTTGGCAAAGATGTGGAGAAATTGGAACCCTTATACATTCCTGGTAGGAATGTAACATACATTGCTGGTACAGCCACTATGGAAAACAATTTGGCAGCTACTCAAAAGTTAAACACAGAGTTACTATAGGACACAGAAATTCCACTCCTAGGCATATACCCAATAGAAATGAAAACATGCTCACACAAAAACGTTGCACACAAATGTTCCTAGTAGCATCATTCGTAATGGTCAAAAAGTGGAAAAAATACAAATGTCCATCAACTGATGAATGGATAAACAAAATGTGGTATATAAACACAACGGAATATTATTCAGCCATAAAAAGGAGTGAAATACTGATGTATGCTACAACATGGATGAAACTTGAAACCATTATGCTAAATGAAAGGAGCCAGACACAAAAGGCCACGTGTTGTATGATTCCATTTATATGAACTGTCCAGAATAGGCAAATCTATAGGGACAGAAAGTAGATTTGTGGTTGCCAGGGGCTGGGTAGAGAAAGGAATGGGGAGTAACTACTACCGGGTACAGGATTTCTTTTTGGAGTAATGAAATGTTCTGGAATTAGATAGTGCAGATGGTTACACAACATTGTGAATACACTAAAACTCACTGAATTGTATGCTTTAAAAGGATTAATTTTACGGTATGTGAATTACAGTTCAAATTAAAAAAGAATCTATTTCTTGATACTGGCCCTCTTCTAAAAAGAAACATTTATTTAAAGGACATGGAAAATCTCATCTTTATTATTTGCCTATTTTTACCTTCTATGTATATACTTGTGGACTCTTTCAACGAACAGAGACTTCGGCCACATAGTTTGATAATTCAAGACAATGACCAACCAACAGAAGCCAGAATGCTGGCCCAGTACCTATCAAAAACCTTTCCTCCTCCTGTGAAGTCTCTGCTTGTTCCATAGTGCCCTCTGCTGTCCAACAAGAATACTTGCAACCCACACAATTGTATCAAACAGTGCTTCCATCTTCTGAGGAAAGAAGGCGAGAAGAATGAGTGTTATCAGAAGGAAAAGGAAATAGGTGTGCATCACATCGTGTGCTAAAACATTACAAGGACAAAAGAAATGCCACAGGCAAAAAGTTACAAGAACATCCCACATTGTAGATTTCTTCAGTTATCAAACAAAAGAAATATTTCACTCATCTGAAACTTCTCTGCTATGTCTTCCATTTTAAATGAATCCTGAGACATCCTAGTATAGCTGATGCAGTCACTCTGTAAAATAATGTCTAGTAATAGAAGGAAATGCAGTTTTTCCTTCCTTTGCCAAGCAGAAGTCCAAAATTTCCTGAGCAATAACCACAAACAGAGAATAAAGTAAAAACCAAACTCAATTAGAGAGCTACATGTCATTTGTACTCATGATAGCCATTTCCTTTTTGTGGGCCTTTAAAATTTTCAGAAAGCCTTAAAAAGCTTGTTACGTTTGCTTTTCTTGTTAACTAAAATCAATATATATTATACACACATTTCCGCAAGCTACACACCTACTCTAGGTCAGCGATAATGGCCTGGGTACTCAGCTGCTATGAAACCCTCCAAAATTCAAAGCTTGTTTGGGAAAATAAATGGAAAAGTCAAAAATAGAGCAGAGGTATGCCTGCTAAGAGTGCCGAGTTTGGAGACAAAAACCTCATTACTACAAGTTGAGAATCTAGTGGGTCAGAACCACAGACTTTTTGACCTGGAAAGGACTTTAGAGGGCACCTAACCCAGACTGAAAATATTTAAAAGAAAGAGAGAAATGTAACATGCCTGATGAAGCTGAGTGGAGATGGCTAGCAACCAACAATGTGAAAAAGGAACAATTCCACGGGATCTGTCCAGGAAAAAAAGACAGGAGTGGGTTTTCTAAGCTTTGAAATCATGCGGACGGACAATACAGGTAATAATAGTCTCAAAGTCATACATCCTTTTTCCAATGTTAAGAAGAGTCCTTGAAGTCTATTTTTATCCATGAACAAAGGAAACCCATATCCTCTGTGCAATACCCCACTTTCAGCTCTAAGAGAAGCAGCATCCAACTTTACGGAATTATTTCTCACCCACTCCAGAGACATCCAAGTACCGACAGACAGGACTAGTATGCCTTGGATGTATCCCACAGGTGTATATTATACATTACATGTGTTCTCCATCTTTTTTTGGAAAGAAAACAATAGTGGTTATCATGTTCCAAAAAATAAATTACTTCATTTGCACTAAAAGTTTATAATTTTACAACAAAGATGAAAATAGTTTAAATCTATGAATAAATGTCCATCAGGCCTTCAGGAGATGCTACTGTGAATAAGTAATGTCTGCAGACACGTTTTCATCCTGTGACCTGATGTGTTCCCAAAAGAGGCTTTATGAAATTCCCATCAATATACATCATTCCCTCAGGACTTTGTGAACAAAGCTATGGATTTGAACTGAGCTGTGTGATCTTATCTGGGAGAGGTAACATGTAGCCAGAGAAGAGGTTCTCAAATGTTAGTGTGGATGAGAATAGCCTGGAAAGCTAATAAAGGCACAACGGACTGGGCTTGCTGACAGAGGTTAGGGTCTGGGCCTATATTCATCATGTTCCCCAGGAGATTCTGATACACATGAAGGTTTGAGAACAAACCTTATTGTTTGTTCGTTATATAAAGATCTTATATAAAACCTCACATAAAGAAGAGACCTTATTACAGTGGTCCTCAACCTTGGCCACACACTGGGGTACCCTGGCATGTTGTAAAAGCAAACACTGATGTCAGCATCCATCCCCAGAGCTTGGTTTTCTTTGGTCTGTGTGAGGCCTGAGCCTCCAAAATTTAAAAGCTCCTCGGGTGAATCTGAAGTACAGCCAAGTTTGAGAACTACCCTTTGGAGAACGGTACCCAGGTTTCATAAGTACATTGTGAAGTCAAGAAGATGGAGACAACAAGGTCTGACCTCACCTGAGAACAGGCAAGGAAAAAAGGAGTGCAAGAAAAACCAAAGACAGTCCTTTCGAACTTTAGAATTCTATCCCAGTTCAGTCCCATCTGTAAATAACCAGATATAAAGAAAGGAAAAAAATTCAGTTTTGTCAATCCACAATCCGGCTAATCTGAAAGAGGGGTTATGACAATGACATTCAATTAGTCTTTTAGGTGGGGTTAGAATATGATTTTCGAGCTGTGCATATTTTGTTAATTTATTGAACAAAGTTTACTGAGCACTTGCTGTGTGCAAGGGCTGGTGCTAGATTCTGTGGTAAGAAGACAGATTAAACAAGAAGAATCCTGGGCATCAAGGAGTTTATGATCCACGATAGTAAATAAAGCACAGGGAAAACATCAGGTCAGTAAACACTGCATGAGAGACAAAGAAATCGAGCATTAGGGAAGTCTGAAATAGGGAGAGATCCCTTCTGGACTGAATGACCAGGGAGGCTCCAGAAAAGAAACAGCATTTGATCTGAGCCTTGATGGATGAGAAGTGGTTTGATAGGCAAACATGGGAAACAGAAGTGCATGATGCAAAGGCACAGAGGCGGAAGAGAGTGGCGATGGGCAGACAAGACAGATTGGACCACGCAGTCAGGGACCGAGTGATAAACTGAGAGAAGCAAGTGGTTTCTGCTCACAGAAGACATCTGATGTCACTATAAGGTATTAGTTAAAGAATGGGGAAATGTTAAAAGGAGCTTTGGGCAGAGAAATGGCAAAATTAGAGTCAGGCTTCTGAACAGCAAACTTTGTGGAAGTATTCAAGACAGACCAGAGTGGAAAGAGTACAGACAAAGTGAACCCATTGCAAGACACCCAAGTGCAAGGTGCCTACAGTCTAAACTCGTAACAGGAAAGGGAAAGGAGAGGCTGAGAAACATGACTGAGAGGTTCCAGCCTGAGAGCAGTGAGAGGAGCAGCAGCGTGAATACGAGGAGTAAAGTCAACAGAAATCACTTGAGGAAGAAGATGATACACTGAGCTTAGCCACGCAGAGTTTAGGGCACCAGGAACACGCCATAGAGGGGGAGAAATGTGGGGGTGGAACTCCAGAAAGAGGTAAAAGTGAGGATGCCCCCTCAGGTTTGGGTGTCCTCCCCTTTCCATCCTCTTCTCCATCTGTCCAGCCCTTCAATTCCTTCCTAAATGATTAACTGGGAAAAAATGGTTGAAGCTTAATATATTAAGAGCCCTTAGAAATCAATAAAAAAAAAAAAAAACAGTACCTCCATTTTAAAAATGGGCTAAGTATAGAAATAAAAATCCAAAAGAAAGAAAAAATACAAACAGGTAATAACATACAAAAAAATTAACTTTATTAATACTTAAATGTAAAACAAAACCTAGCTAATTGGCAAGAGAAAAATGATCACTGCTAATACTGGTGAAGTTAATGAGAAAGTCACACTCATATGCTACTGATGGGAATGTAAATTGTAAAATATAGGACAATTCAAGAGAAAAAATTACTTCCAGAAGTTCATTCTAAAAAAATAATATAAATATACAACTATGTACAGGGGGGCTTTGGGGAGAAAAAGGAAAAAAAAATTAAAAAAAATAAATAAATAAAAATTAAAATTAAAAAAAATAATATATATATTTTTGAATCTATAAGGATATTTATCAAAACTTTGCCCATGATAGCAAAAATCTAGAAAAAAATTCAGTATTCAATAATAAGAGATATTTAAGTTAATTATGGTACATCCATAAACTGGAATTTTTTGTGGCCGTCTACAAGGATATTGCAGAAAAGATGAAAGACGTTCACATATAATATAGTGAAAAAATCTAAATGAAACAAGACAAAGAGTGGAATCACGTATTTTTTTATTTTAAAAAGTTACCTGTGCATAATCAGCTAGAAAAAGACATAAAAGATTCATCCTGTAGTGTTAACAATGATCGTTCCTGAGTAGGTAGGATTCATTTAACAAATAAGTATCTCCTACTATGTGCCAGGCACTGTTTTAAAACCTAGAAAAACAGCTGTAAACACACCAAATTAGGTCCCTGCTCTTACGGAGTCTACATCTGATGGGGATTGGGGGGTAGGACGGTCAATAAAAAAATAGCTGAATGAATGACACGAAGAAAAATTTTCAGGGTAAGGGGATGGATGTGATGGGAGTGATGGGAAAGTGGTGGGGGTGGTCAGGGAAGGCTTTTCTGATAAGGTAACATCCAAGAAGTTACCTCTATAAAGTGAGGGAGTAAGCCATGAGGATGCCCAGGAAAAGAGAGCTCCACATAGAAAGAGGAGTCAGGGAAAACATCCAGCAAGAGGAGTGCTGTCATGCTCCCAGAAGAGCCAAGAGACCAGTGGGGCTGAGTGGAGGGGATGGAGAGAAGGGGAAATGATGGGTGAATGTTCTGTACCCAATCCCTGTGGCAGGGGTCAGGGGTGAAGTCCACAGCAAGCAATTCTGCCACCCCAGCTGGGCATCCTACAGTTCAACTCAGTTCTGACTCTATCTACCTGGGATAGCATCAGATTTCACAGGTTAAGAGATCAGCCCTGCAATACTGCAGCCCCAGCCCCACCCCCCACTTAGAAGCCAATCACAAGCCCACGTTGTCACTTGGGCTACCGACCAACCAGCTATAGATCAGAGGTTCTGACAACCCCCTCCTCGAGTTCAATTAACTTGTGAGAGGCTCACAGAACTGAGAGAAACATTTTACTAACTAGATCAACAGTTCGTTATAAAAGGATATAACTCAGGAACAGCCAGATGGAAGTGATGCCAAGGGAAAGGCATGAGGAAGGGGCACCAGGCTTCCAAGCCCTCTCCGGGAACACCACTCTCCCTAAGTCTTCACGTGTTCACCAAGCCAGGAGTTCTCCCAACCCTGTCCTTTGGGGTTTTTATGCAGCTTCATTACATAGGCCTGGTTGATTAAATCTCTGCTCCCTCTCCTCTCCCAGGGCTTCAGCAGCCCAGGGTTTGCCGGTATGGATCCCAGGCACTGACCTACGCACCGCTCATCAAGCCATGCTGCAGGAGGCATCCCACATATAAAGCAGAGGAAGATGGGCATGAATGTCAGCTCAAGGCTAATCCTCCTCAAAAAAAGCCAAAAAACACCTTTATTGCTCTCACTTCTTAGGATATTCCAAGGGTTTTAGGAGCTCTCTCCCAGCAACCGGAGAAACATCAAATATAAATTTTTTATTATAAATCACAATATCACAGTAGGAGATGGGATTAGAGAGAGATTTGGAGAGGTATCAAAGAGGACAAGGAGGCTGTGATGAGGACTGGGGACGTATTTTGAGTTCAGATGGTGAGTCTAGAGCAGAAGAGAAAACATGGACTGACACACTATGAAAGGATGACCGCGGGCTGCCACGTGCAGCACTATCGGTAACGGGACACGGGTGGAGACAAGGAGACCAGTAAGGAGGCTGTGGCAACAATCTGGTAAGAAACGGTGGCTCGGACTGAGTGGTGGCAGTGGGCGTGGTCCTGGTGAGTAGTTGTGAGGTTTCATATGTTTAAAGGTAGACACAACAAGAAAGAGAGGAGTTCAGGATGACTCTAAGATCTCAGTCAGGGCAACTGGGAGAATCCAACTGACATTTATTAAGAAGACTGAGAAATGAAGAGCTGGTGGCAGGGGCAGGGTGAGATGAAGAGCTCGATTCTATACATGGTGAGTTTGAAATAATCACCTAAGAAATGAGCAGAGGAAAGACTCAAGGATTGAGGCCAGCAGCCCCATAGCAGTTAGAAGTAAGGAAAACAAGGACACTCCATCAAAGAATCTGAGAAGGAACCACGAGCAAGACTGGATGAGATTATGTGCCTCATTTGTTCATCTATGTTTTCTGATTTTTTAATAAGTATGCCTCATTTTTCTAATAAAAATAATTCTTCAAAAAACTTTGTTTCAAAAGATGGAAAAAGCAAGAAAATAATGACAAAAACAAAATAAAGCAGCAAAATAAGATGCCATAAAAGTGTATATTAATATGTATGAATCACAAGATGTTTACAGGATCTTCAGATAACACTCCCTCACTTCATTCCCGTCTGTGCTCGTGTCCTCTTCTCTGAGGGAACTTCTGACCACTTCATCTACAAAAAACCCCTAACTCCTATTACTCTTTAATCTTTTACTCTGCTTTTTTTAAATTATAATTTCATGCATATTTGTCTGTTTATATATTTATTGTCTCCACCACATTAGACAGGCAGAACAGGGACGATACCATACTCACAGGTAAATCCACAGCATCAATAATAGTCCCAGCACAGGCACATATTGACCTCAAAAACTACTTGCCAAAAAAATAACAAATGTTGGAGAAGGTGTGGAGAAAAGGGAACCTTCAGACACTGCTGGTGGGAATGCAAACTGGTGCAGCCACTATGGAAAACAATATGAATATTTCTCAAAAAATTAAAAATAGAAATACCATACGACCCAACTATCCCATTACTGGGTATTTATTCAAAGAACTTGAAATCAACAATTCAAAGAGGCTTCTGCACTCCTGTGTTCATTGCAGCATTATTCACAATAGCCAAGATGTGGGAGCAACCCAAGTGCCCATCGACTGATGAATGGATAAAAAAGATATGGTGTATATATATACAACAGAATACTACTCAGCCATAAAAAAGACAAAATCATCCCATTTGCAACAACATGGATGGACTTGAGGGTATTATGTTAAGCAAAATAAGCCAGCTAGAGAAAGACAAATACCATATGATTTCACTCATACATAGAAGATAAACAAACACATGTATAAAGAGGACAGATTAGTGGCTACCAGAGGGGAAGGGGGTGTGGGGCGAGCCAAAAGGGTAAAGGGGCACATATGTATGGTGACAGATTAAAAACTAGACTATTTGGGGTGAGCAAGATGCAGTCTATATAGAAAATTATATATAATAATGTATACCTGAAATTATACAATAAACCAATTATAAACCAATGTGACCTCAATAAAATAATTGAAAAATAAATTAAAAATAAAATAAAAGGTGAAAAATTACTTGTTGAATAATGAAAACAAAAAAACCCAATTCAAAAATGGACAAAGGACCAGAATAGATATTTCTCCAAACAAGATATACAAATGGCCAATACGCCCATGAAAAGATACTCAACATCACTAATCATTAGGGAAATGCAAATCAAAACCAAAATGAGATACCATCTCATACCCACTAGGATGGCTATTATCAAAAAACCCCAGAAAACAACAAATATTGGTGAAGATATGGAAAAATTGGAAACCTTGTACATTGCTGTTGGGAATGTAAAATGGGGCAGCCACTGTGGAAAATAGTATGGTATTTCCTCAAAAACTTAAGCCTAGAATTACCATTTAACGCAGCAATTTCACTCCTGGCACATAAACAAAAGATTTGAAAGCAGGGACTTGAGCAGATATTTGGACACCAACGTTCAGAGCAGCATCATTCACAGCAGTGAAAAGTGGAAGCAACACAAGTATCCATAAACGGATGAATGGATAAACCAAATGTGGAATAGATACACAATGGAATATTATTCAGCCTTAAATAGGAATGAAATTCTGATACATACTATATCATGGATGAATCTTGAAGACATTGCGGTAAGTGAAATAAGCCAGTCACAAAAGGACAAATATTGTGTGATTCCATTTACGTGAGGTACTGATACCAGCCCTGATATCCATTTCCCTACATTAAACCCAGCATACATGGGGTTAAAACAAAAGCACTCATTCCCTGCTTACTCCCTGGCTCCAGAATCTGCTATCTGCGGTGGAGACAAATGACCAAGGACAACCACCTGGATTCATTATCTCCTCCTCCTCTCTGCAAGGAGTCTCAAGGCCAAACAGGCTGGTAGAAAAGCTCCGACCAGCCAGACTGTATGCTCCCCCTCCCCTACCTAAAACCCCAGATAAAAACCCTTGCTTTTAGCTTTTTGGGGAATTTGGGATTTCAGTGTTAGCTGCCCATTCTTCTTGCTCAGTGCTTTGCAATAATAAAACTCCTACTTTCTTCCATGACACTCGATGTCAGAGATTGGCTTGCTGTGCAGCGTGTGAGAGAACTGATTTCAGGTTCAATGTCAGTTCCTAGAGTAGTCAGATTCAGAGAGACAGAAAGTAGGATACTGCTGTCAGGGGTGAGGAAAGGGGGTGATAGGGAGTGATTGCTCAATAGGTACAGAGTCTCAGTGTGGGATGTTGGAAAAGTTCTGGAAGTGAATAGTGGTGATGTTTGCACACCACTGTGAAGGTACTTAATGCTACTGACCTGTACACTTAAAAATGGTTAAAATGGTAAATTTTATGTTACGTATATTTTACCACAATTGAAAACATAAAATTAAAAAAATCATTGGTTGAAATATTCAAATGAATGGGTTTTTCTTTTTGTTTCAGTTGCCAGGAATTTTAACATTAAAGGAAATAATTATATTAACTATGCTTCCTTCATTTCATAATTGTGATTTTCTATTTTAATAATCGTTCTAGACAGATCATTTCTTGTAAAATGCCTCAAATCTTTTTGGTAAGCAGGCAAGACTATAGATTTTTTTGAAGGTGAATAAAAAACACATTTTTGTTGTGGTCTCAACCCAGTAGAAACTCCACCTTTGGAATTCTAACCATGTTTGTTCTCATCTCCATTACGTCACTGAATCCATCTGATGGTACATTGCTCCCTTCTTGGTTTTTCTCAACAGCCTGTGTGCCGAAGGCAGGCTATGTCTTGGTCAATCCTGCATCACCCAAGTTTAGCAAATTTACTGACATCGTCAATAATTAATTAAGCACTGCTTATTCTGAGATAAAGGATTCCACATCAAAATGGAGGTTGAGAGAAGAATTTTGAGGAACAGCAATCAAGGGAGATCGCTGATTAATTTCAACATTTTCCTAAAACCAAGGGGCGAGGTCAACTGCAAGGAAAAGGGCCGCAGGCCCGGGTGAGGGATTTGAACAGAGTACACGCCACATCGTCACAGGGATTCTTACTTTCCGTGCCATCTGCTTCCACCTGCTCTGCTCTGAGTTTCTGTTTGAATTTCATGTTTCCTAAGTGCATGATGGCTCCAGCGAGTTTATAGGATCCATACTTCTCATCAGGAAGGAAGCCCATGACGTCCATGGCTTGCTGTAGAAAGAGAAACAGATGGTCGTGTCTTCATTTGCCTAATGGCTGCAGTAAGCATCTCACCCCGCTGTGTGTCACACCCCCCCTAGACTCATCCGGCTGTGGGCTGCTGAAGGGCAAGGAGCCACAGCCCTGAGTGGGGCAGCTCTGTTCAAGGCAATGCAAATCGCCCCTGTAGGCACTTGGGCCCTTGCAGTGTGCTTAGCCCTGTACGAGAGAATTAGGAAGGCACAAGACGTGGCTTGTTTAATTTCCAGTAGTTTTAGAACTTTCCTTCGATGCCCTGCTCCCTTCCTCTCCCTTCCAGCAACAGATCATTAACTGGCTACGTGAGGTAAATTATCTTCCTTTCATGGTTACAGCAGAAAGTAGCACCATATCTGATGGGCTGCTTATTTCTGGCATCCCATATGTTCTCCCAACTTTATTCCAGAGCACATACATTTCAAAGACTGGCAAAAGGAACTGTTTAAGAAAAGAAAAACCGTGTCACCAAAGAACCGCATCCTAAGGAGCCACTGCACATGGTAAGATGTGTGTTCTCACACACTCCAGAGGGTGGAAATTGATGCAATCTTTCGAGTAGTTAATTTAGAATATGTATCAAGACACTATAAAAAATTCATGATCCTTTCCTAGTAATTTCACTTTTAGGAATCGAGCATAAGGTGAATCTGATACATAGAAAAAGAATTTACCTACAAAGATATTCACCTCAGTAGAAAAGAAAAAAAGCTTTGAATCTAACAATAGGAGAATGGTTAAATAAACTACAGAACAAGTGATTGATAAAATATTAAGTATTCATTTAAATGTTTATGAAGAGTTGTACTAGCATTGAAAATGCTTATAAGGTTAATGGAAAAAGCAAACTCTATATACCAAATTGTGGATGCAGTATGATTATGAGCTTTTATTTAAAAAAGCATACACCAAAACAACTATATAGCAGCAACCCTAAATAGAAAAAGGAATAAAGACTGTAAAGATATGTGCCAAATAAAAACAGTGGTTGCCATTGAGTTGAAACATCTTCCTACTTTTCTAAATGTTCCAAAGTTACTACACTGACAACGCGCACTGTTGCAATAAATGTCAGCTTTTGGACAGAAGCCCTGGAGCCACTCCTTCCACCCTCCACCCGCAGGGGAAGGAACGTCACTTCTCCAGGACCCTTCGGAAGAAAGGAGACCTAAGATGCTTTCTTTCATTTCTCATTGCCGTTACCAGTCTTTGCTTTGATAACCAACAAGCCTTACATCTGTGACCAGAAATTCTTCAGCATCGTCCAAGCTGTCCACAGCAACTACTCCGTGAGAGCAGAAGGGAAAGTCATAGGGATTCTCAGACACCAGGAGCATGTCTGCGGAGGGAAAACCATCAGTTAAACAGCTTAGAGAAATCCACGAGGCTTTAGAAAAGAATTGACCAATATTCACAGTTTACTCTTACAGGGTATAGCATACTTGTAAACAAGCCAAAATCAAATCCATATTCTACACCCAAACCTCTGCAATCAATTTTTGCCCTCTATTAACTTGTCAGTCCTGTGTTAATGCCTCCCAAGAGAAAACCAGGCAGCCCAGATCTGAAAGCAGATTCAATTGCAGCAGCTTGAACTGGTGTGAAAAAAAAACAGATAATGTGTGTGGGCCAAACTTTGAAAACAGGAATTTGGCCTAGATACGTGGTTGAGGGCTGGAGGACAAAAAATGTTTTGGAAAATGGTAAGTCTAAGAGGCCTGAGCTTCAAAAGCTAGTTCGGAAGCAGGCAGGCCCTGGGGTCGGCACCCAGGGAACATCAGCAGTGTAATCCTGTCACATCACGTCCACCCTATTAGGAGGCTGACTCCGTCTTTCGAGGGCCCCATATATCAGCTTCTGTGCTCAACGCTGCACCTCTGATATGTCTCATACGCCTGACGTGATTCACTTAGCCGGAAACATAACACAGGCTGAAGCCCAGGTAGGCTGTGGGGAGCACAGCAGTCACTGACTCGGCCGAATCACATTAACCTCTTCCTGCCTAACACTCGCTCCCAGGGGAGTGCCTTTGAGCCGATCTGATTTTTCGTTTATCACTCAACAAGTGAAGCTTTGTTACCCTGAACCCAAATCTCAGAAACAAAGAAATTAGGCTGCGTGAATATTCACAGCAGCTCTATTTGGAAACAACCCAAAAGTCCATCAACAGTTAACAAACTGTTGCCTATCTATACAGTGGGTTATTACTCAGCAAACAAAGGAGCGATCTGCGAATCCACGCTATGACATGGAAGAATCTCAAAAGAATTCTGCTGAGTGAAATAAGCCAGACCAAAAAGAGTATACACTATATGAATTCATTTTAAAAAATTCTAGAAAGTGCAATCTAATCTGGAGTGACAGAAGGCATATTATTGGTTGCCTGGGGACTGGGTGGTGGGGAGGCCTTGAAGGAAGACGAAGAGGTAGGAGGGAAGGATTCTAAAAGATCTTGAGAAAACTTCTGCACCGACACATGCATTATCTTGATTGTGGTGGTGGTTTCACCTCATGAATACACATGCCAGTGCTTACACTTATGTCAATAATACTTCAATAAAACTATTTTATGAAAGCTAAGACGTAAAAAGAAATTGAGCTAACCCAAAGGAATCAGGCTGAAGGCAAGTACACCATATATATTTTTTAATAGAAATATAACCCATAACAATTTTTCAAAGTATTTACTTGAATGATGATTCAAATTCCCTTAAATGTCAACACTTTGCAGGAATCTCCTTATGTTCTTCCTCATGCCTCACTTTATACCAACTAATATTTGTTGAGATCAAACAATGTGCCAGGCATTATTTAAGTTTTAGAGATACATTAGTGAAAAGAAGTCCTGCTTCTGCCCTCATAAAGCTTATATTGTAACAGGAGGAGACGCAAGTAAAAGAATTAGTAAAAGAGATGAAAATATGTGGCACATAAGATGGTAATAAGCACCAAGGAGAAAAATAAAAGCAGGGAAAGGGAATAAAAAGTATTGCAGATGCAGAGTTGCAGTTTTAAGAGGGTAATCATGGAAGGCCTCCATCAGGTGACATTTGAGTAAAGACCTGAAAGAGTCGAGGAAGAGAACCATGGAGATAATTAGGGGAGGAATGTTCTAGAAAGGGGAAAGTGCCAGTGTGAAGGCCCTGAGGCAGGAGCTTGCCTGGCATTTTGACTGGCTAAGGTGGGTCAAAGAAGGAGCAAGTTAAGAAAGTGGTGAGTAGGAGGTCATGAGGTCAGAGAGGCATCAAGAGGTCAGGTCATAGCGCCTCATAGGCCATCATAAAGATTTGGGCATTTACGTTCTTTGTGAGACAGGAAGCCATTGGAGGTTTTTGAGCTGAGGAGTGACATCACCTGGTTTTTTTTTAGTTTACCACGGCTGCTAGGTTAAAGACAGAGGGGCAAGTGGAAGCAGGAACACCACGCAGGAGACGGTAGAGTAATCCAGATGGTGGTATTTCACCAGGGTAGTGACAATAGAGATGGTGAGAATTGGCCAGATCTTGCATTTTGAAAGTAGAGTCAATAGGATTTGCTGATGGAACAAGTGAGAATAAGGTGGGAGAAAGAGACAGTCAGGATAACTCCAAGGGCTTGTGCCCAGGCAAGTGGAAGGATGGAGCTACCTCAGTGGACCTGGGAGGCACTGTGGTAGCAGCAGGTCTGGGGGGTGGAGTTCAGGACATCAAATTCGAGATGCCTATGAATGAACTATGAATACATGCTACAACCTGGAAGAATCTCAAAATAATCATGCTGCACGACATAAGCCAGACAAAAAAGAATATACGTATACTGTCTGATTCTGTCTTACAAAATTCTAGAAAAATTTTTTTCTTTCAAATTATTTTCTTTTTGTGTAAGCTAAAAGGAAATTTACACACTGACATCTCAAAAGACCTTGCGCACGCACATTAACCTTGTTAGAGGTTCTTATACATGACTCTCTTTTTTCCATAGGAATTTCCCCAAACATTTAAAACCCATAGTTTTTACTCTGTGAATAGCATAAATCATAGCAATCTATGATTATGTCAGCTTACACTGTGCAAAATCCTCAAAAAAATAGTGGTACAATAGAACAAAAAAAATCAATAACAAGTAAATTTCATTGTAAGACATTCATATAATTTGGTTCTTCTCCAAACCCAGTGGAGATATGAAAGAGTCAGTTAGCTATGAGTCTGGAATACTGGAGAGAAGTCTGGACTCCTGGTCAAACTTTGGAAGTCAACAGATAGAAGGGATCTTTGAAACTGCCAGTCTAGATGAGGTCACCACAAGATAGACCCAAGGACTGAGCCCTAGGGCACTCTAAAGTCATGGACTGGAGAAAGAGAGGAACCCACAAAGAAACACCCAGAGATTTAGGAGGGAAACAAGGAAGGGAGGTATACTGGAAGCCAAGGGGAGAGAGTTTCAAGGAGGAGGGAGTAATCAGCGTTGTCAACTACTGCCATGGTTCTCAAGGTCAAGAACATGCCTATACATTCTTCTTCAAGGTTCATTCATGGCTTTATTGGCGACGCTAAAATCTACATTTATTTTCTGAGCTCCAGACCTAGATTTCTAACTTCCCATTAGACATTTCAATGTGGACGGCCATATGTAGCTCAAACCAATGCTACCAAAATTGACTCTATGATGTTTTCCACGTCTTCCCTGAAGCTCCTCCTCTTCTGCAGTTCCTCATGCCAGTGAGCGTCACCACCCTACCCAGGCCAGACACCTGGTGCTATGACCATCCTGTCCGTCACCTCCTTCACAGCTCAAATACAGACATCATCTCCACGTCTTTCAAATCAAAGCATTTACTCAATCTTTCTTCTCTACGATAGGTATATGCTACAGGAGGAGGTAGGATATAAAAATACATGGTGCTTTCCCTCACAGGAGCTAGGGGAGCACACTAATCAGTGCAGGAAACGCTGGGTGTTTTTAGGGTGGGGGCGGGTTTCAGTTGGCTGACTCATTCAAAAAAAACTACTTTCCAATATTGTTCTGCAAAGAATTACCTTTCAGATCATTCTAACTGGTGACCTTTTAGATACTTTGTATTTTATTCTCATGTCTATGATGTCATTTTTGATCATTTTCGCCCTGGTTACAATGATCAAAGGTGCTGAATTTGACACTATTTTCTCTATGTGGACTACAGGAAAATAGAAACCCAGAAAGGCTCCCTACTTGCCCAGGATTAAATTAACGATAAATTGGATTTAGAAGACAGTCTCTAGTATTTCTGTTAGACTACGCCGCCCGCCTACTCAAACTGTGTCTGTAACCATGATGGGATCCCATTTCCTCCGTTGTGCTAGATAGAAGGAGGGCCTTGCTTCCATCCAAGCAGGCTCAACAATTAGACAAACACTGAGACAGAGCAGGGGGGCAGAACACCATGTGTCTGAGGTCTAGGGGATAAGAAGAGGAAGGGGCCAAGATTCAGGAGGGGGCTGGTAGTAAGGCAGAATGGTGGGCCAAGTGCTGTATATGCACTTCTCCCTCAGCACCTCCCTGCTCCCATTTGCACTGTTTCTAGAAGTCATTAAGTACACCTAACGGACTTTTCTTCTATCTCCTTACAACTAGAAATATGGCTGAGGCCCTGGCCTATCCGTTTGCAGGAACAGCTGCACTCAGTGCTAAGTGGTGGCTCCAAAGGATGTACAGATGAAATGCATGTGTGTGTTTGAGGAACTCTGCAAGGCCTTCAGCCTAAAACATCTTCCCCTCTGGGACTCATCAACATTTATTTTCAAGGAGGAATGAATTTTAATTGGGTTGAGGCTTGAGGTTATCTTGGAGGAGTATCACGTAAACAGGGGTTCCTTTATTTAATTAATCCCATTTCTACCAAGAGCAAGAGCCCTAAGAGAATGAAAAAAAAAGTGAATGCATTTTTAGGAGACACTATTAGGGCCAGAGAGACAGTCCAGGCCAGTAAAGGCCCACATAGAATATTCTTGACTGGCTATGAGCACACAGAGGATGGGGGGGAGCTTGTCAGGAGGGGTGGGGGTGGATAGCATAGAGAGGAGTAATGAGAGGACGCTAAAGGTAAAAGCCAATTGCTTCACAATTTCAAAGAGAGAGGTGTCAACCTTCATGCAGGTTCATTTCTAGAGCCCACTCTCCAGTAGGAGATGCAAAGAGCCCATTAAGATTGACTATTTTATCATTCAAGGCTTTATTTTACATGTAATCCTAACATTAAAGTTACTTTCTGCATGGCTGAATGTTCTCCAAGACTCAGCTGTATTCACTATGAAAAGGAGCAAAGCTGAGATTGGGCCCAAAATCTTTAGGATCACAAATAAAGCTCTGTAGCTAGTGCCTCTAGGTCACATCACCCATCATTACCTGTTCCTCAGTGCTGCCATGTACAGCTGAAGAGGTTGCACACTGCCCAACTCCAGAGAGAATCATTCACATGGTCTACAGTTTGAATAGCACTCTCTGGAGTTAGGAAGTACACGGTCTGCACAATCATACACACGTCTTGTGTCCCCTTATACTAGTGGGGGAAAAGGGAGTAAAGATATGAGACTAGATCAAGAGAGACCTAATGGGTAAAGTGGGTACAACTGAATATGCTCCAGAATAGGAGGCCCAGTTGCTGACCATTTCTTTCCCCAGAGGAATTCAGGCCACCAGTAGACAGATAGACTTGGCGGCCACCACTGTGCATTGCTGTCACAACCCTTATGGAATACTCAGGACGCTAGGCAAAGCGTTAAGGATTCCGAGAGACAAGGACAGAGTTCCTGACCTCTCTTTCTGGAGTTTAAGAATTAGCTGAATAGCAATAATGGGTGCAAAAAGTAAGTAGAAAGAACAGAAAGTCAATGAAAATGAGAGGAAAAGGAAGATATATGCAGGACTAAACTGTACAGATGTCATTAATAACCAAAGGATTTTGAAGGATTCATATAGCACAGGAAGTGGGGAAGAGAGGAAGTGGGTTTTAGCCACGCCTGGAAAAAGGGGCAGCCTTAACTGAAAGGGGAGGGGAGAAGGGATGCTCAGGCCATGTAGAGGCTAGGTGGGGGCTGGCTCTGGGGCAACACGTCACCCCATTTCCTCAGCTCCTTCAGCGGGTAGACAGCCTCTCAGCTATGATGTCCAGACTTGATCCTTTTGTAGGATGGACAGATGCTCGTAGTTTTGGAAATTTGGACATAGCCCTCATATTGCTAAGATGTGCCCTCTTGTATAGCTCCTCAGGCCCCTCTGAAGCTCTTCTTCAGCAAACAGGAATAGAAAGAGTTGCAAATTTTAAAATGTCACGAAGAATGACAATTGGCGCGGATGACCAGTGGACTGACAATACCCAGTTTTGACCACCAGATGTCAGTCTTCGCACGGTAATCAATCTCAGCAGCCCCAAGACTCAAGGAGCTAAAAGGAGTCAGGACAAGCATGCATTGTCCCCAGCGGCCCAGAGACTTCAGACGGCTCCCTTAGTAAAGAGATGCTCCCCCAAATCCTGCAGTCACTGCTGGTACCCACACGGGACCCTGTGTCAGATGGCCTGCACAGCGTAGAAATTTGTGTCCAGCAGGTCAGATCTGGCAGGGTCAATGAAAAGAAGATCAAAACATTCTATTCCAGGTTTAGGCGGAGGGAAGGGAGGAAGAACAGCTGATTCTTACATTTCACCAATTCCACCCATGGCAAAAATAACTGTCCAGTTTGCAGAACTTTCCCCATCTGGTGAGGGCACTTCGGAGTTGGAGACCACGCACTCAAGACACCAAGCATAATGGGCTGGAGGATTGTTCCCCATCACTTTGCTCCCCTGGATCTTCACTGTCACCCCACATCCCCTCCTCTGGAAGCACTGTTGTCCTCATTGGCTGACTTTATATGCAATAGCTTTGAAATCCAATCAGCTAATCATTCTCCCCTTCCAATGACTTCCCAGAGCACTTCACACAAGTGCTCTTACGTGAGACTGCCATGGCCCACAGGGTGCTGCGTGGTCAGGCCCCTGTGTATCTCCCCCTACGCTGTCCTTTCCACTCCACCACCTGCAATGGCCATTTTGCTATTTCAAAAATAAACCCAATGCCTTCCTGCCTCAGGGCCTTTGCACTCACTGCCCCTCCTCCTGGAACTTTATTCCTGGAAATCTTTGTCTACTTGCTTCCTCTCTCATTCAGGTGTCTGCAAAAATATTACCTTCTCAGACAGAGAGATCTTGCCTGACCTGACCATTCTATCTAAAATATAACCACTCACAGGGCTGGCCCTGTGGCAGAGTGGTTAAGTTCTCGCGCTCCGCTGCAGGTGGCCCAGTGTTTCGTTGGTTCAAATCCTGGGCGTGGACATGGCACTGCTCATCAAACCATGCTGAGGCAGCGTCCCACATGCCACAACTAGAAAGACCCACAACGAAGAATATACAACTATGTACCGGGGGGCTTTGGGGAGAAAAAGGAAAAAAATAAAAATCTTTAAAAAATAAAAAATAAAAATAAATAAAAATAAAATATAACCACTCACTAATCTACCAAACCCCAGTTCACTCTATCCCCTCATCCTATTTTTCTTTGTAGAACTACCATTCTCTGAAATCACGTATTTCTTTGTTGCCTTGTTTGCTACCTGCCTTCCCGAGCAGAATGTAAGCTCACAAGGGCAGGAGCTTGTTTGTCTCTTTACACCTCTATTCCCCATGTTTAAAAAACAGTGCCTGGTGCACACATCACTGTCCCACAATAAATATGCGTTGAATGAATACATGAAATGCATTCTACTACCCAACAAGTTGCATTTCTATTTCTGTTCATGGCACTACCTTTTTCCTAGTCAAATAAAAAAACTTGGGAGTATTTTTGACTCATCACCGTCCGTCATTCCTACATTCAGTCATTGCCAAGACCTGACTGTTCTTCCGTGAATGCACCCCCTTTTTCCCCAATTCCCACGGACACTACCTTAGACTTGTCATCTCATACTGGGACTATTGCAATCACTTCCCTCTAGTATTTGTGCACCCAGTCCACCCTGCCCATCACACTAGCTTAACTGTCACTGCCCTTAACAAACCAAGACCTCCCATTACCCCACCCCACCCCATAACACACAGACACACACACACACACACACACATACGTGTGCACACCCTCCCAACTCCCTGAGTTCAGAAACCATCAGAACAAAATCTACATTGTTCCTTTATGCCAATCCTTCCTCCAGCCAACCTGGTCTCTCTGTTCCCTGATCTTGCCTTGCCTTTCCCTGCCATTGTGTACACTGTTCCTCCTACCAGAAATACCCTCCACTCATTTCTCTGCTTAAATTCCTTTCCCATTCTTCATATCCCAACCCAAATGCTCTCTTCTTTATAAAACCCCCATTGACCACTTCACACCATGGTGATACCTCCCACCTTTGGCCTCTTGTCTATAACACCCCTGGTTCTAATCATTTAAGGCCTTAAATGATCTAATACTTTTTACACACACACACACACACACACACACACACAGATTCATTTAACTCTGCTGAGTATCCTACCCACCTTCAAACACTACCAAATTGGAAAAAAGTGTTACTATTTATTCTCTATCCATATAAAATTATAGAACACTCATTCTATAATGGATTTAATTCCTGACATTTTAGGACAAATACACTGAGTTCTCTGGGGCCCAAGAGGCTGAGTAAACAGCACTCTTCCAGCCCCGATAATTGGACTCCTGTCTCTTGTTTGGAACAACCCTTAGCTGTAAAGTAATACACTTACCATGAAGTTCTTTTTTTCCAGACAGAATTTGATAGAATATGTGGTAGTTTCTCTCTCCAGGCTGCTGAAAAATCACCCGGGATTTTTCAAGCAAATCTGCATGATGAGAAATGGATAAAGATCCATATTTAGGTGTTCTTGCAAAACTTACAAGAAAAGTAATCAGCTAGGACAATGACTACTTACAGACATCAATGTCGGCAGATGACAGCTTGCCTCTGGCACCAAAGTACATCCTGATGAATTTGCCCTAAGTGGGCACAGAACAGAGTCGGCTACTCAAACACGCTAAACAGTTGAAATGGCTTCATTATACACATTAATCCCAAAGCGACTACTTCTCCAAGAGTTAAAAAAAATGCAACACGGGTCTAAGGTGGCACCAGTTAATGGATGTTGGGAGGCAGCCAGAATGGTCATCAGGACTGGTAGTCATCCTGGATTCCAGTCTCAGAGCTGCCAATTACTAGCTGAGTACTGGTGTGTGCATTAGTGGATCTCTCTGGCTTCAGTGAAATGAGAAAAAATAGAATCTGCTTAGTGTAGTCTTTCATTCATTCAACAAACGTTTGTTGAGGATCTACCATGATCCAGGAGAGCTGCTGGGCACTGAAGATACCACATCAGAAAAATAGGTGTGGTCCCAACTCTTGTTTCTAGATGTAAGCAGCAAATGCAACAGCTCTAATGTTTTGAAATCAAAAGAAAAGCCAGTTATGCAGGATTTTGGTGAGTTAAGAGAAAGGGGGCATACAACTCAGTCTGAGAGGTAGACAGGCACCAGGTACCATATCATGTAAGCCACATGGGCCACAGGAAGGAGGAGGGTTTTAGTTCATGTGTGCTCCGGAGACCCTGGGAGGTTTCAAGGAGAGGAGCGACACGATCTAATTTATGTTTCAAAACTCCACTTTGACATAAATGATAGATGGGGCTCCCTTCCTTCCTTCTCAATGAGAACCTATAAGACAGGATCTAGTGGGGCAGAAAGGCTGCCCAGAGGTGACAGAGCCACTGGAACACCATATGCAGCCAAGGTGGCTGTCCAGGGGCAGCTAGAGCCTACGAGATGAGGATGTTGGTACAGCGGGGGAGGCAGCCCGGCGGAGGTCGGCCCATGGGCGGAAGGAGGGAGAGCAGACCAGCAGCCTGGTGCGAAATGGAGTGGCTGCATACGGGCGGATTGAGCCATTAAGTGAAAAAACGTAGGATAATGGAAGCCACACACACAAACATGCACATGTATATGTAAACATATAGACATGCACACGTGTGCACACAGATTTGTACACGTATATGTATACACATGTATACATATATGTATACATACATACATAATGTTAATTGAAAGACTTTAACCCAGATTTTTTCTGGACTCTATTTCCTCTCTTTCCCTCCTCCCACTCATCCATCTTTGTTTATTTTGCTTCTCCACTTCTTTCTTTCCCTCTATTTCAATTGCTTCCTTTCCTTATTTATCTTTCTTTCTACTTGTTGTTCTTTTCTATCTTCCTTTCTTTTATTCTTTCATCTTTCTTGTTCTCCCTCTCTTTCTTTTTCCCTCTCTTCTTTTTTCAGCTTTTTTTCTTTCATATTTCAGCAGAAAATCCCTTCACATTCTAACAAATCCCAAATCCAGCAGTCATTTCACAAACCAGGATGAGCGCCTGCTCTGCAGGCGTACTTGCAGGCAGATGTAAGTGCCTGTGGGGCAGCTCCAACAGCCAAATCAGCATGAGACTGCTATTTAAGTATGCCCAGAGGCTCAAACAGGAAGCTTTCTGCAAATTTCCTTGCAAATTATATAGTGGCTCCCTGCCACTCACTCGGCATCAAATGGATTTGTGAAACTAACAAATCCAAATTCTTCCTCTATTAATGGGACTGCTAGTTATCAAAAGCTACTTTAAAAAATACTTTAACCCAATGAAAAAAATCCCCAGTGAAAAATATGCAAGGGTAGAGGGGCCATAGGCAAGAGTAGAAACAATAATTATAGTAAGTGGATTAGGAAGGGCTTCCTAAATTGACTTGTTATAAGGAGTATAGGAAATTATGAAAAAGAAAGTACTTTCAAATCTGCAAAATGTAATAAAATATATAAACATTATTAAACTTTGCTGGGTGAGCTTCCCTACTGAGAGTGCAGAGAAATTTGAAACTAAGATAAATAATTTCTTCCTGAAATGGGCCAAATAAATAGAAGATTCGCAGGTACATATTTATATATAGTTTTAAATGTCTTAATGATGAAGCTGGTAAATTTTTTGAGTAATCTAACAATATAATAAACTTGAATCAAAGCCCTTGTTTGATGTTCTAGAAAATTTTTTTGAGACCTATGTGCATAGATATGAATTTTACCATTTGTTTAAAAATTAAAGACTCATATACTGCTCAATCATATTACTTACAAAACGAGAGGAATTGTCATTTCTCAGGGTTTTGGCATTTCCAAACGCTTCCAAGATAGGATTCACTTGCATGAGTAGATCTTCTGAAGTCCCCTGAGATCCAGGTAAGAGAAGAACAGTTGATGAAGTTGTCAGAATTCTGTAATGGGGCAAACCCTCCATGCCCAGGCCAAACCTCACTCTTCCTTTGACAACCAGTAGCCAAAAGCTGCTTCGATTTTAGTTATAAAATGTTATTTTGGAATGGGAACTCAGAAAAATACATGGATGAGAGACTGACGTAATCTCCAACATCCATATGAATATATGTGGGAATTCAATTATTTGCAATACTCTCTTTGGGGTGGCATTGGCCTGCGTAGGAAAAGAAAATGAATATTTCCCAAAATAAACAGCAACAACAAAAGTCTACTTCCAAACTTCACTCCATATATTCTCCCTCAATGTTCATCTCCTCTTCCCATCTAATCCTTGCATCTGGAAATTTATCCTAAGACAATACAGCAGAGTTTTGGCATTATGAAATTGTATTCCTGCATAATCTAGAGGTCCATACCAAGCAGCAACTTGTAGTGGTATTGGTCTTGAACTTGAATCATGTTTGCTCAGACTGATGGGGCAAAGCAAGTCATCTGCACAGAACAGGTCTGAAAAACCACTCGGCACCCACATTGCAACATGGCTTTGTCGTTTTTCCACTCAGCCTTAAAGCCCCATGTCATTGGGGGAATTATATAGTATATGTTATTCAAGAATTTATTATTTACAAATTATCTCCCTTCTAAGTTTTATGGGTCTACTGTCCTTTAAATAGGTAAAAGGGTTATAGGAGTAACGATTTTCATAGAAGTGTTACATATTATGCATTGTGTTATATATTATCATAAAGCTTAATGGCTAAACCAAACAAACAAACACACTCCAAACAACTGAAAATGAACACAAGAATGAAGTAGCATCTAGTGTATAATAGAGTTCAATGAGACCTAAAGAAATCAACCAAATTCAGGAATGTGGTGGTTGGAAAAGAAAGTTTCCATGGTTTGAAAACTGGACCAGATTGCTATTTTGATATACTTCTCACTTTGCAAAAATGGCAGGAAACATCCAGGCTCAAATTGAAAAAGGAAAATAACAATGTCAGACATAGAAGGATGAGAGGCTCTAACAGCTCGAAAACTCGTTGGCTTTGAGTTCCACTCAGCATTATCCAATTTTATTTTGCATGTCAACTCTCATGGTCTAGTTATTCTCAATTATTATGAAATCCATCGACCTGTTAATGGAGCTAAACAAAGTAAGCTAAATTAAAAATAGCCAAGGGTAAAAATAATTAAATAGAGAGAGACAGTAAAGTTTTTCAGAACCTGGAATGTAATTAAACAGTCCGTCGAGTGTTTGTGATTTGATCCAGGAGTTAGTGGTGAAGGAGGCAGACTTCTCCTGGTGCACATTTCTGGGAGTCTGGCATCTCACAGTAGCTAAAGTGATTCAGGAATATGAAAAGTGGCCATTCAAGGCCCTGATGACCTCAGGGAAGGTCATCCCTAGTCTTTCGGAAAGATGCTTTAGATCTCAAGTGCCTAATTCTTAGAGGGTCCAGCCAACAAAAATCAGGCCAGTAAATACCCCTGAAGCAGATTTGAAACAATTATGTAATTTCCCATTTCGGGGTTACTGGTTTGGAGTATTTGATGATCCTCTCAAGAGGCAAAGAAAAGATAGGAAAAAAGACTTTTCTAAAATTTTCTAATCGTTTTATGCCCCTTGTCCCCTTCATGCTCCCCTTAAGTGGTCAAGGCAGAGCCTCCACGATCATTGGATGGAAGCACCTTACTCTCCAGCTGAGACAGACGAACACTCACCAGCTTTTCCCTGGATTCCCCCATCGTTGCCATGGTGGCAAAATACTGGATAATATGCTTCGTGTTCACAGTCTTTCCAGCACCAGATTCTCCTCTGTGATTAGAAATTCAATGACACGGTTAGCTGGTCTGAACTATAAAAGCAAAGAAAATTAAATAATTTTAATTATATAGGCTAAGGCAAGAAGAGAAAGTTTTATGGAAAAGTGGAACTTAAGATGGAACTTGAAAGAGATGTAGACATTTAATTGGGAGAAGGGGAGGGGCATCTCAAGCTCGAAAAACAGAACGAGCAAAAGTCTGGAGTAGAGAAAGATCAAAGATTTTTATAAAAACAAGAAGCCTATGGCGCGTCCCGGTCGTGGGTCGGCCTCTCGCGTCTTCTCTGCAAATGGGCTCCGTGGCCTAGCGTCCCCGTCCCCGCCACCCGTGATCGCGCGCCGAGGCGCGCGAGGGGTCGCCGCCGAGGCTTCCGCCGGCCCACAAACAGGAGCATGGCAGCCATCCCCTCCAGCGGCTCACTCGTGGCCACCCACGACTACTACCGGCGCCGCCTGGGTTCCACTTCCAGCAACAGCTCCTGCGGCAGCGCCGAGTACCCTGGGGAAGCCATCCCCCACCACCCCGGTCTCCCCAAGGCCGACCCGGGTCACTGGTGGGCGAGCTTCTTTTCTGGGAAGTCCACTCTCCCGTTCATGACCACAGTGTTGGAGTCCCCAGAGCACTCGGAGTCCCCCCAGGCCTCCAGCAGCACCATCACGTGTGACCTGGCTCCAGAAGCCTCGAGGAAGCAGCCTGGTGGCCAGCCTGCCAAAGCCAATGCTGGGCCCCGGTCCTGAGTGACCGCCACCTTCCAGAGGCCCTGGGTTCCTCAGAGCCGCTCCCTGCCCTGCCCACCCCCTACACTAGGCAGGCTGGTGGAAGCAGAAGCAGTTGGGTTTCTTTATATTGAAACAGCAAAACACCAAAAAGGAAGATGAGAGTACCCAGCTCTTTACCACCCCAGCCGCACAAGAGCCTTCCTGACACCCAGTGACCGTGTGCCTTGCCCCAAGTGCAAAATAAACTCCAAGTGGCCAGCAAAAAAAAAAAAACAAGAAGCCTACTCCTCACGGTCCTGTTACAAAAAGCTTAAGAACACCTCCACTAAATACAGATAGGTCTCCTCATTATCAACTGTCGAAGAGATTTTCTCATATTAAGGCCATCACACGTCCAGCTCCAGCCCTCTCCCTCAAGAGGGCCGACCAATCATTTCTCCGGGCAGCTGGGCTTTACGCTTCTCTTTTACCTTTGATAACCAGCTAACTTTGTAATGTGGGGAGAACACAGTGGTGAATTTATAGCCTCATCACTCGAAGTATCATAGGATCAAGAGCTGCCTTTATCTGTCCGAAACTCCAGAAAATAGTCTATCCTCTCTGCAAAGGACTGAACTCTAACCGCCCTTCCAGATCTGTGATTCTGAGACTTTATTCTTCTTCTTTGGGTGGCAGAAGCCAGCAGAGAGCCCAACACACAAGGTGGCATCATCATTGCATAGGAAGATTAGGGACTTGAGCATTTCACTGCCTCTTGAGTCTCAGCCTATCCCCTCAGCCACCATGCTGACAGTTCACCTGGACAGCCAATGCTCTTCTCATCAAAATTAGCATACAATATGGTATCATTGAAGTCTTCCCCCCTTCCTCCCTCTCACCCCCTTTTCTTGTTCCTCCAAGCCTCACCATCTTTTAGTTCCCACTACATAATGTACCTTGACCTGCCCCAATCTGGCTGCCCACAACAACAAGTGATCTGTTTCACGGTCATATCCATTGGGCTTTCAGTCTCTCTACCTAACTAGCCAGTCCAGACCCCTTTTAATATGGTCATTTGAGGGACCAGCCTAGCGGCTCGTCTGTTAAGTTCACACATTCCACTTTGGCAGCCCGGGGTTCACTGGTTCATGTCCTGGGTGCGGACATGGCACTGCTTGTCAAGCCATGCTGTGGCAGGCATCCCACATATAAAGCAGAGGAAGATGGGCACAGATGTTAGCTCAGGGCCAATCTTCCTCAGCAAAAAAAGTGAAAGAAAGAAAATGGTCATTTGATACAGGGAGCTCTCTCCACCAAGAAGATGACTAAGACTAGCTTGTGCACTGTGGGTTCTAAAGATCTTCTAAAATGGTGGAGGCAGCCTAGCTGGCACCATATTTGGAGTAATCACTGACTAAAGTGTTATGACAATTTGCTGAATATCTTATTCTTGCCTAGAATGTATCCTGTGTCTAAAGAGCAAACAATTCAAAGATGGCCAATTTGTGTTTCATTCCCAGGGAAATGTGGGTGTCTGTTTCCATTGAAACTCTCACTGCTGCCCAAAACGAAAAAGCAAGGCAAACACTCACGTGAAGAGTATAGACTGATTCTCTCGAGCTGCAAAAGAAAGGAAAACGTCAGAACGTTCTTCTGCCAGAGCTTTTACATATTGGCGGGAACTTATTCAAAATTTCCTTGGTTGCAGTTTGAAGTCAGACACAAGCGAAAGGATTCACTCTGTATACAGTTAGAAAAAATACCGTTTAAATGGTACAGAGTAAAACAGATTTTCTCTTGCTCAATGTATGTCAGTCACAAGAACATACAAATTTTAGGCCTATTTCCTTGCTCCAGATACAAACGATAACTGACTAATGATGACATTTTTGCCATTTTAAGCCTTTTAAGAAGCATGGGGTAATAATAGCTGCAGAAAAACTTCTTTGTGCCAGAAACTCTAGCAGGCGCTTTATGTAATAAAAGCTACCATCTACAGGGGGCTTACTCCGGGCCAGCCACATGGCTGATCACTTTCAATGTGTCATCTCACTTAATTTGACACGTGAGCTAATTGTTCCTCTAACCCTAGGAGGTAGGCTCTATTTTGCCAACGTTTTATCCAGAAGGAAACAGAGGCTTCAAGTGGTCAGGTAACTGTAAAGGTCATGCTCCTTTCACAATGCCTACGTGCCTCTTAGTGACACAGAGAAAAAGGAGATCAGATATTTTTACCTTTCATTTTGTAGGGCAGCCACTTACTGTGAAGCATATCCTGAAAGGCATTATCGGCCACAGCGAAGATGTGAGGCGGCACCTGTGATCGCCTCTTCCCTTTGTAGGCAGCCGCGACTTCTTTCTGATACACTGGAAGCCACTTGTAAGGGTTTATGCTCACACAGAAGAGACCCGAATATGTCTGAGGGAAGATAAGAAAAGATTTCAGAAAACAGGTTAGAAATACTTCCAGGTTTGTCAGCTCTTTCGCTGTCGGGTAACATTTGCTCAAATATTTACTTAAAGGAATTCAAAGGAGGGGAGCTTTTGGATTCTTGCAGAGAAGGGACTTCTAACAGGAAGAGACAGAACTAGGTTAGAGTAACAATGGGACCTAGGATCACCTCCCTCTTGGGAGATCTGTTAACTACTAACACGTCTGACACACACACACGTTTTGAGGACCGTGAGGACACTAACAGCAGGCCTGTGGGTTTCAGAAACAGCTATCGGGCATTCGAGGCCAGAAGAGAGTCTGAGCTTCAGCAACACTAGGAACCTGACATGTAAAGCACTGAAGGGGAAGAGCTCATGTGGGCCACTCAGTCACTGTAGTGGAGGAATTGTGGCCCCCAAAAGATATGTCCATGTCCTGATTCCCTGAACCTGTGAATGTCATCTTATTTGGAAAAAGTCTTTGCAGTTGTAATGAAGTTAAGGGTCTCAAGCTGATATTTGGGTGGGCCTTAAATCCAATGGCTCATTTCCCCACAAGAGCTGCAAAGGAGAGGACATGGACACACAGAGGAGAAGGCAATGTGAAGACGGAGGTGGAGATCGGAGTGACATAGCGACAAGGAATGCCAATAGCCACCAGAAACTGGAAGAGGCAAGGAACGATTGTCTCCCAGAGGCTCCAGAGGGAGTGCAGCTCTGCTGAATGGATTTGATCTGGGACTCTGACCTCTAGAACTGTGACAGAATAAATTTCTGTTCTTTTAAGCCACTCAGTTTGTGGTAATTTTGTTACAGTTCCCCAGGGGAACCAATACAGTCATGTGGCAAATCAGGGAGCCAAGGAGCACGTGGGCTGCATGTCAAGGCTTTACAGCAATAGGTCCCAAATGCCTTCATCCTAGCCTAATCTACTCAGTGCTGCTTCTGCTAAACAGGTTCCAAGTAAATCAAAGAATCTGAGCAACCAACCATCACCAAGTTAGTGATGATAAGAAAAAAATCTTTCCATTTATAGAACTAGGTAATAGGCACTATATTACATGCTTTACCTACTTTTTTTTGCTGAGGAAGATTTTCCCTGAGCTAACATCCATTGCCAATCTTCCTCTTTTTGGATGTGAGCTGCCGCCACAGTATGGCCACTGACAGACAAGGGGTGTAGGTCTGTGCCTGGGAACTGAGCCTGGGCTGCTGAAGCGGAGCATGCCAAACTTAACTACTGGGCCACTGGGGCTGGCCCCCTGCGTTCTTTTATTTAATCCTCCAAGCTACCATGGAGAGACAGGCATTCTTATCCCACTGTACAGATAACATGACTTCAAGAAGATAAGAAACTTAACAACTAGTAAGTGACAGAGCTGGCATTTGGACACTAGTCTATCAGGCTCTAAGCCTCATGCCTTTGTTTTAGCACAAAAACCTATGGGAAAGTTCATACCTCGGGATACCTCGACCTATGAATACGGACAAAATAAAATTGGGGAACTGCTAAGATAAGGTCCCTTCCCAGTGGGCGTTCTTCAAGGACTATCCCCCATGAGTTTGCTTAAATTCAATGTGTCTTTTTCACCCAATAGAGGGCTGGGACATTGCCAGTATGAGTGCCAACATGATATTTCAGCAGCAAAGCATGTCTACATACATAGATCATCCAATGGGCATAGCGCCTCTTCAGGGTATGCAGCACAGAGGCTTCGTTGAGGTGAGTCAGCATGGCCAGGTCTTCAATCATTTCAAACTCAGGAGGATTCATCTGCTGGACTTCGTCTTCCTTGACACTCAGACTCTGCAGAGAGGAGAAAAATAGAAGATACTTTCCCCTATTTCTTCTATGCTCATTCATTTTGCCATATATTGGAAAGAATTCTCAGAGTCAAGAAAAATATGCCTCAGTGGAGGATAGGGCCAGAAGTTAAACCAACCTCAATGGGAGAAATAGGTGTTCCTCCTCCCCAGGCTCTCTCCTTGCCTGAAGTTTTAAAAAAAATGTGTTCCATTGAATCAAACTTTTCTAAATTGCAGTGCTCTAATCCTGTGGCTCCCGCCGACTCTGATTGCCTCTGAGAGAACATACATCACATTACACGTGCTCTGGCCCCTCTCTAGATGTCTCAGTATATCCTGGAGGGTAGAAGAAGGAATCTGGAGTGAAGAATCAAGGAAGCAGACTCATCCTTTTAGACTTACTTCAAGCCCTATCCTCTTCCCTCAAACCCTCCCCTCTTCCCCCAGCTCATTTTTTTTAAAGTCTTTTACCATGTATACAACCCAGACTAACTTGACATCATTAACTCTTGTGTATGTTTTAATAATTGCCTGTGTTAGACGATTTCCCTGCTAGATTATACGCACCTTAAGTTAAGAAGGAGTGTTGATGTTTTCTCCTTCTATAGTTATTAAAGCACCTATCATAAGGCTAGGGACAGGATAGGTACTCAATATTAACCTCTTAATATAGATGCCTTGCTATTACCAAATAGCGGCTTAGAGTTGCTCTCAAAAGTTTCCTAACACAATTCCCTATAGCCCTTTTCCTTGATTCACAAATATTGGTATCAACTGATTGCTCCATTTAATCCTAGTTGCTGACGGCTTCTTCTTCTAAGGTTCTCACTCTCTCTGTATTTTTGATCCAATTCCTACCCACAGACTTCTTTGACATTGTTCCAACAGTAACCCCTTTTTTTTTTCTTCCCTTCATTTTTTGTGTTTCAAGGACTCCTTCTCTTCTGTAGAATGTAATCGGGTCTCTTACATCTTCAAATACCTCCCCATAGCTCTCATTCTATTATTCTCTCTTCTTTCATTACCAACTTTCTCCCGTAAGTATTACTCTACACCCACTGGCTTGATTGCCTCAGCTAATGTTACCAAGACCAACAGTGATTGGAAATGTAGTCACTTCTAACATCAGAAGGAGGACGGCTGGAACCAGGGAGATGCAGAGTGAGGCTGGAGGAATGGGCTCTCATTATATGGTGGAAGGACAAACAGGACAAAACAAACCACTTTAGTCTCCTCTTTCTACATCATTAATTTATTGCTTTCCTGCTCTTCTTATGATGATTTCTTTTGAAAATCATAGTTGTAACCATATTATGTTTACACGTCACCATAAATACTGTTAAGTATTTAACGCAGTGAAAACACAGCAGTCTTGGAGAATGTGCTCAGAAGAGTAAGCTTCTCATCTGAAGGCCTAATAAAACTGAGTTGGACACCATCCAGAAAGTGAAAAGACAATACACAGACTGGGAGAAAATATTTGCAAATCATATATCTGATAAGAGACTTGTATCCAGAATGTATAAAGAACTCTTACAACTCAATAATAGAAAAGCAATAAACTAATTAAAAAATGGGCAAAGGGTTCGAGTAGACATTTCTCCAAAGAAGGTACACAAATAGCTAATAACCATGTGAAAAGATGCTGAACATCATTATTCATAGGGGAATACAAATAAAAATCACATTGAAATACCACTTCATACCCGCTAGAATGGCTATAATCAAAAAGACAGATAACATGTGTTAGTGAGGATGTAGAGAAATTACAACCCTTATCCACTGCTAGTGGGAACATAAAATGATGCAGCCACTTTGGAAAACAGTTTGGGAGTTCCTCAAAGCACTAAATATATCAGTTACCATATGACTCAGGAATTTCACCCCTAGGTATATACCTAAGAGAAACTAAAACATATGTCCACACATAAACATGCATATGCATGTTCATGGCAAATAGCCAAACATGAAATATCCAAACATGTGAACATAACAGTCAAAATATGTAAACAACCCAAATGTCTATCAACTGATGAATGAACAAACAAAATGTGGTATATCCATACTATGGAATATTATTCAGCTATAAAGAGGAATGAAGTACTGATACATGCTACAACATGAATAAACCTTGAATCCATTAGACTGAGAGAAAGAAGCCAGACACAAAAGATCATATGCTGTATGATCCCATTTATCCCAAATGCCAAAATAGGCAAATCTATAGAGAAAGAAAGATCATTGGTTTCCTGGGGCTGGTAGGGGAGGGAGAAAGGGGAGTGACTGTGAAGGGGGTACAAGCTTTCTTTGGGGGGTGATAATCATCTAAAATTAGATTACAGTGATAGTTGCACAGTTCTTTAATCTACTAAAAACCATTGAATTGTATACTTTAAAGAGGTGAACTATATGACATGTAAATTATATCTCAATAAAATTGTTTAAAAAAGGTGGCATGAAAAATGATGGAAAATAGATGTTCAAATTTTCTTTCTCTCTTTTAATAAGAGACTGTCCCATGGCTAAATGGCCCTAATTGAATCCCTCTGTTTCCTTATTTAGGACATTCTGAATTTTCCCTTACCTACCTATTTATGTTCCTGTTGAGAAGGCTCAAGCTCCTCCCTGAATTCCATTAGTTACTCATATAAAATCTACCTAGTGTGGGACTTTTAGTGTCCAGATACTGTCAGGAAGGCATATTAAGACACCATAAGTGATAGTTTATGAGTGGCCTCCAGAATTTTGTAACTCAAATGGCGATACTTTAGATCATACAGATACAAAGATTATCCCAATACAAAGGCAAAGCTGTGAAAAAACTTTCTTGATAATCATTATACCTGTTTGTTACAGGATACTATTCCTGTTTTTTATGGAGTTGGGGTAGAATTGGGAGATCGGAAAAGTGAATGTGACCAGGGAATCATCTGTAAAATCTATGAGAATGCGTCATCCGAGTCAGGCCAGACACAGCGCCCAGCGCACAACCATGAGGCTGGCAGCCAACTGAGGGCAGTGATGTAGGCAAAGGGTCTGAGAGTGGCTGTCTGCTCAGGGGTACCCTGTTGCCCTGGTGCCTTGGTGACAGGGAGGAGGAGTGGGATCTGTTATAGCCTCACTACACATGCCCTCTATGAGCCCTTATAGTCTAGCTTATGTGCCAACACTGGCCCTGGCTTGCTCTTCCAGAGGTCGTAAATAACCTCCTATTTCTGAAATCAAGGCTTTCTCCGAGTCCTTAATCTCTTTCTCTAGCATTTGACATTACTGACCATTCCCCCATGTCTTGGCTTCTCTGATGCAATCTACTCTTCTTCAAATTATCCCTCTCTTTCTTCACCTTACAAAACAAACACAGCTTGCTTCATAGTACCTTAGATCACTATGCACTCCAAGGGGCACTTTAAAAAAAAACACTTGAAACTGACGAAAGAAGTGGGAAAGGTTGTGAGTTCTAGGTTCAACGATCTTGACCACTGGCAATCATTTTACTCTGATTTACTCAGTGCTGGTTATTAAATCTTTGATGTAAGTGGAGGAGCTTCTTAGAGATGAATGAGGTTTCCAAAGTGTATCAGTGGCATCTCCTACTCCAGATTTTTAATTAAACTATCAGAGAAAGGACACATTTAATTATTTTATAACATAGAGAATTTAGTCATCCCTGAGATGAAATAAAATCCCTTTACCTTTCCATCTGTTGTCTCAACAATGATTTCGCCATCATCTCCACTCCCTTTAACCTCAGCCTCAACATAAGCATTCTTGCCATCACGAATCCAGCATTTCTTCTTCCCTATAGAGAAAAAAAAGGTTTATAATACGGTACTTGTATAAAATACACATTGGACACTTTCATACGAATAGGTATGATCCCATTTCTGCTAATCCTGCTTGTTGACTTGGAGTCACCAATATAGGAAATTGCAAAGTTAGATAAAACCATGAGCGGTCATCGTGAAGATACTCCCACACAGTGATTCTGTAGGAACAATAAACATTTGAGCAAGCAGAGGCTGGGAACCTCATAGACCATGTTGCTACACCTCACCCACCCCCCCAACCTAACACTTACCTCCCACTCACAATCCTAGGTCCCAGGTGGTTACCTGATGCTCTTACTCCTCCCAGCTCTCGTCCAAAACCCTTCACTCAGAAAGTTACAACTAAGTGAAAATATAGGTTAGTGGTCATGTCTGTCCTTCAGGGTTTCTTTAGACCTTATTTTTAATTTTCGTTTTGGAATGAAAGCCTGCTAAGAGAATTACATGGTAGAATTGGAGGGGGGAGGATTGTGGAGAGAGAATATGGGTTATTTTTGTCATACGGCACAACTGATTCCTATTATTTTCTCCCATATGTTATTTTTCCCTCCTCATCCTCCTCACCCCGATGTCCCATCCCTAACAAAGCAGCCCTCCACAAAGGGATTAACCACTAAGAGTTTTCAGGTGAAATGAGCCAGAACTCACGTATACCTGAGATATCTTCTCAAGTACTCCCCGACCTGAGGCAGGTAGCCAGGGAAGGTAAATAAGAAACAGACCTTTAAAAGAAAATGAGTCTTACCAGAAGCTCACGGAAGTTCCCAGTCACAGGTCCTCAGGAAGATATGGGGAGGGGGCAGAGGAGAGCGTATGGCTGGAAGAGGGAAAATCTGAACGCATGGCTGGGGGACGCAAAGATGAAAGCCCTGGCAGATCATGCCAACTCTGTCACCACCACCACCCTGACCACATGAATCACAAAAACCAGGGAGGCCTCATTGCTGCAGGACAGGCGGCCCTCACCAGATGCTCTTTCCAGAGAGGGCAGTAGAACTCGGGGCAGAGTGCAGGAAGGAGGTGAAGTCGGGCAGCACTCTCCCCTTCCTCCGCCATGCTTGTCTCTGAAAAGAATTTGGCTGCTCACTACTTTCTTGACACCACAGTCTACACTGTGCTCCTTTCCTCATTTCCCTGATTACAACCAATCCACCACCGAAACTGCTGGCAAGAGGATTTTTGCATTCCTATCTGACTGATTTTGCATTTGCTTCTCCTTGTCATTTGCATTTTAAAGACTGGTTTTGCATTGTACTTATTATTTTGGTCTCTTTTTGCAAAAATGGATTTTGCTTTGTGTTATGTCTGTGAAAACAGGCTTGTTTTTGAAAAGCACCCATTTCACACACGTTTTGTGCGATAAGGTAAATGCACTGCATTTTAAACCAAATGTAATCACTTGAAAGAAACATAGATATCACCTGACACAGATTTCCTTTTTTCTTTTTTTTTCAGAAAAAGAACCTGAGAAAAGAGATTAAGAGAGTTGTCCATAAGTCACATAGCTAATTAGTGGCAGTCAATAGAATAATGACTCCAGAAATTTGATCACCTATCTACTAAATCACGGCTCTCCCTCTACAGCATGCTTCCTCTATCTTACACGCTTAGCTTTTTTTCTCCAGTTTTCCTCTCAAGGATTAGGGTCATCACCTGCTGATGATTAGCTTTTTCTTTTATCGCCCCTGGAAACAGTGGGAGAGGAGAATTTTCCAAAACCCTCACCTGAGGCCCAGTGCCTGACAGGGATGTTATTGAAGACGATGTAAAGGGAACTCAGTCAACTCTTAATTCTTTGCATTCGTGAAAAATTGCAGAGATGGCAATGTAGATGGCGTTGGATTTGAGTCCAGCCAGATCTTAGTCCTGGCTTTGCTAGTGTGGGGACCTGAAATTGGCCACCCCAAGATATGTCTCTTTGGCATCAGGATTATTTGAGGCTGATTGCTTTTGATAAACTGGGACAGGGAAGGAGGCTCTGAGGAATGGAACTTGCCCTTTGTTAGGACACGTTTACATTTGTAAGGTAAATCTCTATCTGTGAAAGGTGCCTCCCTCTCTGTACCAGGAAGAAGAAAGGAGATGACCTTCTCTCTAAAAACTCTTAATCAATACCAAAGGCAAGGACATAAAATCTGCATTTTATTGTGCTAGTCTGGTAACCTCCTGTAACTGACTTCCCTCCCCCTCCCAACGTTGGCATTTCTTAAAGATTAAGCATCTTTCCTTAGGCTAGGAACCGATTGCTGCTGCGCTCACCTGTGACCGCCCAGCTCCAGACATAGACTTGCCTCCTGCTACGCCCACCGCCCACCGAGATAGCAGACCATTACCTGCTGTGTCCATCAAGCACTGTGCCGACAGGGCAATCTTGTGACTATTGTGGGAGGGACATTTCAGTCACATGTGAAACACCCCGTTTGGGGGTATATAACCACTCTGTGCACCCCACTTCTTCGGTGCCCTTTCTTCCTTCAGGAAGAAAGGCCCCGGGCCATGGTTCCTCATAAAGCTTTGTTTAATTTTCTCTTGCTATTCTGTCTCATGTGAATTTAATTCGTTCTCCGGCCAGACGAACCCCCATTTGGGAAGAGGAAATGTCCTCCTCCCCTACACTAGTAACAAGGCTTAAAGCAAGGACCTCATCTCTTTTCTCATCTGTAAACTCAGGAGGTTTGCCCATATGATTTCATATTTTTAGATGATTAAATATATTTCCAATATAAAGGTAACATGTGCTTATTGCAGAAAACTTAAAAAGTAGAAAAATATATACAGAAATTTTTTTTAAATCACCCATAATAGAACAACTCAGAGATAAGCACTGTTATCTGAGCATTTCTTTCGTCTTTTTTCTATGATATTGATAAAAATTGGAGTAATACTATATTAGGTTTTGTAATTATTTTAAATAGATTGTTTACCTGTTCTAATATAAATATCACTTACATTTGGGTTTGGAATGGTGTTTCGTCTTTATCTCTACATGCCCACTTCCTCCCTGATACCCAGCAAGTCTAGCTTTCTTTCCCAGGTATCATAACGACACATGGTGCTTCTTTTTCACATTTGTTTCTCATTTGGTGCTCACGGAGGAAGGTAGTCAGAGCAGGTATTATTATCCCATTCAACAGATGAGGAAACTGAGGCTCAGTGAAACGAAGTGATTTGCTCTAATCACTCAGCTAAAGAGGATCAAGGACAGGGAATTTGAACCCAACACTACTTGCCAAATACTCTCATCACACTGCTTCCACTTGGCCAGGTTCAAAAAGGCAAACTCCATTGTCTACCAGCCCAGGGAGATGAAAAACTTTTGCTGACTCTCATCTTTTTGCTGCCAGTGCATTTCTGTGAGAAAGGATTGTTTGGCCAAAAAAAAATCAATTAAAAATTATGTGCATTGTTATATTTTAAGTAATTATTTACAGTGCTGATTCCACTAACTGTGTCATCCAATTATCTCTAATGCTTTGGCCCGGTTTTGATTTTCTCCCCGGCACCACTGTGATCTCACCCTTCCTTATCTAACTGCCTCCGATAAGCTCCTGCATACCAGTTCTGACCTCAGGGATAGTTCTGTTATTGTATTTGATTTGATGGATTATAATTAGCTACTCTAAAATCCAATCATAGTCATGAAATCCAATGACTGGAAACTGGGAACTGACCCAGGACTGGTCTATGATGGAAATAAATGACCTACATAACTGGCTTGAATTATAATTGGCCATATTGAAGTCTAATGCTGACTAACTCTGAGTACTAGCACAACACTCAGTCAGTATTTATGTTGCACTGTTGAATAATTGTGGAATTAAGATATGTAGGTGGCCTGATGCCAGAGTACACTGTGACTCTGACTCTAAATCTCCAATTAGCTGAAATTCAGAAGATGGCCATGCAGCCCAGATACATAAAGGGAGGGGGGAAAATGTAACATTTATTTCGAGATTTAATGTAGAACTCAGCCTTTATCTTGAGGGTAAATTCTCATTAACCTTTGTCCTTGCCTGTAATGACCAAGAAATTATTAATGAGGGTAGCAAGTCTCCCAATTATCTTTTGTTTAGTGTTGGCTGAGTGACTCCAAGGACCTAGAAGACAGCCAGAGGGCAAAGTTCCAAGGTTAGGAGAGCTGGGGACAACTTCCATTGCTCCTGCCTTCCTAGGGTTTTTCCTTTTTCTTCCCTAGAGTGAACCAAGCCCACCTACATCTGAGTCTGAGTGCTCTCTCCTCTGTGGTACTCACTGCTACGAAGAGCTTTCTGAGAAAGGCTCTATCTGGGACCACTCCTGGGTGTCTGTGTTAGTGCTTCCTTGAAAGAAAACCTGTCTGAGGGCCAAGGAAGCAGGGCCTGGGCCTGAACAGCCTTCCAGCCCTCCTGCTCTTCCTTACGAATTTCCATTCCTACCCTGGACATACCAAGCTCCTCAACTGCTTGGTCAGAGGTTCATAGAGGCAATTGCATCCCAAGCAAATAAGTTAGGCTCCAGAATCAATGGCTTCTCTCATCCAACCCAACATCTCAGTTCCTACCTAGAAGCAGTAAAATAAAGTGAAGCCAGCAGCCCTGAGGAGTCTTTGTTCTTTTTTTTTTTTTGGTGAGGAAGATTCACCCTGAACTAACATCTGTTGCCAATCCTCCTCTTTTTTTCTCTTGAGGAAGATTAGCCCTGAGCTAACATCTGTGCCAATCATTCTCTACTTTGTATGTGAGATGCCTCCACAGCATGGCTGATGAGTGGAATATACCCGCACTCAAGATCTGAACCTGCAAACCCAGGCTGCCGGAGTGGAGCAGGCAGAAATTTAACCACTCTGCCTTGGGGCCGGCCCCCACACAAATCTTACCTTCAAAGGCCTTGGCCTGTAGCAGAAGCAGCTCAGCCTTGCTTCTTCTTAGGAAGGTTGCAGCCTCTCCAAGCTCTGATAGGTCCATCCTCTAAAGTGATCCACCCAAACAGGCTTAGGCCTAAAAGTAAGTTGAAAGGATTCACCCTGCAGAAGATAGGCATAGGAAGAAACAAGTGAAAATGAAGCAGCAGGCACTAAAATGAGAAGCCATTCACTATAGCTAGACCAGGAAGGGTTAAGTCTTCTTTTCCACCCCTCCTCTCTTTCTGCCATGTCTCAAGTTTATGACAACATTGAACTCAAGACTATCTGACTCTGGCAGGGCCAATTTGTCCACCAGGCACAGAAGGTACAGTGTCTATGGTCCGTGATGCTTTTTGGGTCCCACAAAAGTATTTTCTTTTAAATTCAAAAGAAAAATATGAATATAATATTAATGATATATAATAATGAATACAGTCTGGGTTATAGTAAATAGTCTTTATCCCAACACAGTTGTCAAATCCAATTTTTAATATTTTTTGTGAAGAAAGGGCCCCGAAAGACAAAAGTGCCTAGGACCCGTGAAAGTCATAACGCAGCTCTGAACGACCAAGTTCCGACCTTGGCAAGTGGTAGAATGGGCCAGTCTGAGAAACGTCAAGTGTGGACATTGGTCCCTTGACGGGAGTGGAGGAGGGCCTTGAAGGTATTGAGGTGCATCCAGGTACATGGAGCATCATAGCCAGAATATGGCGACAAAGGGCAGAAGTTATTCAGACAAATGTGCAGCATTAGGGAGTAAAGGAATAAGGTGAGTGTCCTGGCAGAGATGAGTGTCTCGGGGCAGATGGTATACAAAGCTGCGGGCTGATAGACTTTTGGAAGCTGGCCTAGGGCAGCAGTGGAGAAGCCCATGCTGAAGCGGGAAGCAGGTCATGTGGGGAAAGGAGTGAGCGGGTGTGAATGAAGGAGTTTACCAGTTCAAGCAGGGCAAGTTCCAGTCTGGGGGACTGAGTTGCTGGGCGAATGATCAGGACTAAATTCGTTGATCATCACCCTGGTTTACCCCCTCCAGAATGAACTGTCATCCTTTTCTAGCTCACATTTGGATGACTGTTCACAGACCTATTAATGTAATGTATTTTACTGCACTTAATCTAGTCTCTTCTTTATGGTGACTTGGGTAGGTCCAGTGGTACAACCTCCAGGATCTAAGGAGCGTGGTTTAAAGTAAAGACCAGTGGTCCAGGCTAAGAGTTAGTTTTATCTCTGCCAGAAAATAGGCATACGACTTATAGGAAATTACTTCCTCTCTCCAGGTTGTTTCCTCCCCTACCCGATGCAAGGACTAGTCATAACCTTGGATATTTCCTGAGGGCGAGAAGAGAAGAAAAGATACTCAAGAGCAGCACATGAGCAGAGACCCAAAGATGGGACTGAGGGTGGCATTTCCCAGGAGAAAAAGATAAAACTGACCTTTTCTGCAGGTGAGCATTCAGATTTAGGATTTATAATAACATTATTAAACATGTGGATAGAATGGAGCAAGGTAAAGGAAAGTTCTGAAAGTTAGGCAGAAAAATTTAGAAATAGACTATAGGAAACATCCTAGACGCTGGGCAGGGACATGAGGAAAGCAGTATTTTAGGAAAATGGCTCTGGCAGCATCTTCAGGGGGGATTGGAACCGGGAGAAGCTGTCGTCAGGGAGACAAGCTGCGAGCCTGTGTTTGGGAGAGAACTGAACTGCGTCCTCCTCCTCTCGCTCCGTGTGACTTCCTGGTGGCTTGCACTCCGTAGGCAGAAGAGCTCAGGAAGAATATTTTGGATGTAGAAGATATCCATAAATGTGTGTATGTGTGTGTGAGCATGTGCACAAATTTCCTGGAAAGATACCTAAGAACGGGTATGTGTCTGGGGAGTGGGAACAGGCTGTGGGTGGGAGAAGCAGACAGTTCCCTTTCACTTCGTACCATTCTGATCGGTTTCGATTTGTGGCACGTGCACCCACTTTCATAATTAACAGATTTTTTAAAGCACTTCTTATTATAACATCCCAGGATAAAAAGATCACATGAAGACATAGCACACAGCTGTGTAAATCTCTTTCCTAGTCTGGACCACTTAGCATATTTCAAGGTATACGAGGAACAGTGTGTGCAGAAAGCAGCGCTGGAAGGGAGGAATCAGCGTGTGCCTGTGATGCGGGGTGGGTGAGCTGAAGAGTCAAAAGAAAGATTTCTTGGACTCTCAAGGTCTGGCAGTAGTGCTCTTTTATTTAGAGAATAGTGTGGAATAGCATGGGGACAGGACCCATGGGCAGTCAGAGGTGCTGCATGGGGACAGGACCCACGGGCAGTCAGAGCTGCTGCTGCTGCTGCTGCAAACATGGGTGGAGAGTAGGGCTAAATTTAAGGCATAGGTATGTGAGTTATCTCTTTACAAGACAAAGGAAAGAATATGTAAAAAAGTTGTTAAAATGGTATCAGTGGAGGTAGGATCTGGTTATTGGGTGGTCTTATAACTTTTAGATAAGAATCAAACCAGATTAAGTAAATGGTAGGAGCCACCGCCTTAAATATTATCTTCAGCTAAAGACAAAGGAGGATGTTGGTGGGCGGGTCAGTTACATGAGGTTACCAGACAGTAAACAACTTAAGTCCTTGCCTTCCCCATTAAGAGTTTCCAGAGATAAGGCCAGGCCCCCTCCCTCCTGGTGCAGAGGGAGACACCCCCACACATGGAGACTTCCTTCACAAATGCAAATGTCTCTCATCAAAGGGCAAGCAAATTCCACTCCTCAGAGCATCCTTCTCATCTGCAGTTTTTTAAAAGTAACCAGCCTAAAATATTCCTCATCACCAGGAGTGCAGAGGAGCTGGCAACTGTCTGGAGGTAGGTAACTGAGGCCAAGGCGGTGACCCACCTGAGGAGAGGAAGGATCAGGAGTCTTGCTCCTTGGCCTCCTGCCTCGACTAACCTAATGTCCCTCCTAACCTTGAGGTCCCTTTAGTTTTGAGTTGCACACTTGGCTTTAGAACTTTATAGAATAACATACTTGTCACAGCCCAGTCATATCGACACCTTAAAATAGACAATGAAAGAGCCTATACTCCCAAAAGAAGTAAACAAGTTAATCTTGCCAGCAAAATAGACAGAGGATGTATTTTAATCATGATAGGGAAACATAGAGGAATGCAGAACTAAAGGTAGCTCTTTTAGAAGGAAAAGTTAACGTGTCTATTAAGAGGAAATTAAACTTGGGACTGGTATTTTGGCGCATTTTTATTGATGGAGTCTGAGACCTTGTGTAAACATTTATCTGCTAGTAAATATATTAAGGGACAGAAGAGAGAAGGGAGCAGCGCTGGAATGCTGGGAGAGGCGAGGAAGGGGTAAGGGACGGGCTTGTCTGCCCGTTGCCGGGAACACCTTACATCTGGGCCCAGTGCTCCTGTGAACATTCAGGAGCTCGACTTGTCGATTCATACTGGGATGACTGGGCTCTGGGAGTCACAAAGATACACTCGTAAGTGTGCTGACCATATTATTTATCATGCAAACCTGGACATATTTTTTCATAGGGTTACACTTTTGAGAGTGAAAGGGGGTGCTCAAGTCTGGGCAACAGACATAATCTGAGCCTGTCTCAAGCAAATAGGGACATATGGACACCCCATTCATAAGGGAATTGATGGCTTGGAATGGCAATTTATAAATCGGTAATAAGGATACTTATTTCGATAACTGCAAAGTCCAGATTACTTGTCTCCATTATTCACAGTGTACTTAGACACTGTTACTGTCATCAAGTGCCCTCAGAGAGGACTTTGATGCTCCTGTGTGTTGACATGCGGTTTGTGGTACAGTCAAGGAACTCCTGCTCTGTTCTAGCGTTCACTCTCTCAGGTACTGAGTGCTAGATACACCACCACTCTTCCATTTGCATTGACATGATACAAGTCCCAGAACTGAATGTATCTCAGTTACTTAGTTAACAAAGTAAAGACAAAGAGTGGGAAGGCCTCATTTGCAAGGGAGAGTGAGATGTGGGCTTTTCACCTTGGCCTGGAAAGGATTATATTGGTCCAAACCTAGCTGCCCTTGAGAAGAAATAGGTTAACGTCTGCCACGAGAGAGGTGACAGCAGCCTGGGTGACTAACCATTCCAGGTGGCCGGGCACTGAAGCATTTCCCAGAACCCGGGGCTCTCAGTGCTGAAACCAGGAAAGTCCCAGGCGAGCTGGGACAAGTTGGTCACCCTACTTTTAAATCTAGAGCATTTAGTTATTTTAAGAATAAAATCTCTAGTTAGAAATGAGCTATTTTTATGCTGGTTGTATTTTCTGTGGTTATCTCTCTCCCCAGCTAATTCGTAAACAGTTATTTGAAAATGTTCATTTATTCTCTCTTTCAATATATATTTATTGCCCACCTATAATTGTCCATGCCAGGCTCAGGGAATATAACAATGGGCAGGATAAAGACATTTTTTTGCCCTCTTAGGGTAATAGATTGGGACCTGTTTGGGTAGGGTGGGGTAGGGGTAGGGGGTTCCTTCTGTCTTGAATTATGGCCACATTTTAGGCAAATATGTAGAGAAAAATCTTCACAGCCCGGGCAGAGATAGTGCCAGTCAAGCGGCAAAGGTCAGACTGAGGGAGCCCAGGGGAGGGAGGAACACGTGCAGCTGACTCCAGCTCACCACGCTGAGCTAAAACCTCAGACAGGTTGTTTTTCTTATACAAGAGGCCTTTTCCTCACGTTCTTTCACAGGCTCCTTCACTCCCTCATCATCCTCTACTTGCCACGTCAGTGGAAGTGTTCTCATCCTTGACCCTTGTCATCCCGCAACTAGAACCCTGAGAGTCATCTCCAATTTCTCCTTCTCTTTCATGCCCACATTCAGTCAATCCCAGGTTCTATTGATTCTATAATTATCAGTCTTAGCCACTTTTAGCAGACACAGTTTGGAGTGCCTGCTGAGCCCACACACATCTCCGAGAAGTGCCTGCCTTCATCCACAGGGATAAACCACTAGCTGCCATGTCTGTAAGGTGACACTGGTGTCCTGGTCCAGCTGATTAGACCAGGTGTGAGTACCAGGTGTGAAATCAAATCAGGGACAATCACAGTGTCTTTCCCCGGGACACAGATTTGGGACTTAGACGCTACTCTCACTCTGGGCTTTTTGCTTGAATAGAGTGATGCCAACTTTGGGGTTGAGGTTGGCATTGTAGTGTAGCCACATGGTGCCACATGCATGGTAATCAGCAGGAGCCTCAATAGAGAGGGAGTCACAAGGATGAGGAAAAGCAGCAATAAGAAAGAAAGAAAGAGAGATTACTTGCTTATGTTCCAAATAGCTTTCCTGGTTACAGTGCCTCCTGAGACATAGATTTAATTCCTGCCTTTGGTTTCCATAAGATCTTTCAATAACCTTCCAATACATTCCCATTTCCCCCTCAACTTTAAATTACCTTGAGTTTCTGTTTTTGCCATCAAAATGTCCTTAACGAAGACATTATGTTCCAGTCTTAGTCTTAATACAGGTTCTTATTTTCTCTCCTAAGATGATGTGAGGATTGTATACAAATAAAAGTCAGCACGGTGTCTGGTGCATAGTAACATTTCAATCAATGTTAACTACTCTATTGCTATTCAACAAGCATTTGTTCAGTCTTTGAACACTGTGCTAAATATGCAGGAGGGTAGATTTGCTTTCTAAATTGCTTAGTGAATGTAACATGTGCAAAACCACAATAGAGGACATACCTTTGGGAAGTAGAGAGGGACTTTCACAAAATGGCAGCTGTAGCTGAGTACACGGAGGTGGGGCAGCAGTACTGTTTATTTAGGCGATATTCTATCCTGGGAGGTCACACTGACTCTAGTCCTCTCACTGCTGGTCACAGTAAATCCATCAATAGGCAATCTTATCTCTTTCTGTCAGGGCTAGGCAATAAATTTCTGGGGGGAGGAGACGCAGAGTCTCACCTTCGAAATCTATACCACCTTGGCATTTTAGTGTCGTAACTGTAAGCAGAAAGTCAATTGATGTCCATTAAATAAATTGTTAAAAGTGTTAAATTATGTTCATGTTAGCAACCCCAACAGTTTTTGAGTTGGTTTCACCATAATTGATTAGATGCACTTGAGTTCTCCATCAAGTTAGGTTATTATGTGTGTTTACTTTCAAAGGCTTCCACTGCTGGGAAGCCATGATGCAAGTAATAAGAAGAAATATTAATATTCCTCTGAGTAAACAAACACTAAGCATCTCTTGACAAAGCCTCTTCCATTATTAAAATTGGAGACAAAGTGCCTGACAATGAGAATGGATTTATCCAGATGTCAACAGAGGACGAGGAGAATTATCAAGCACTTAAATGATTCCAAACAAGCTGGAACATGTGTCTCAAGGCAGTAAGTAAAATACACTTAGTTACAAGGCCCAGCGAACACCACAAATCTGGGGAAATGCTGCAAGATGCTCTTAATTAGGAGCACTACTGGGTAGACAAATGATGCTGATGTCTCCTAATACTCATGCTGCTGGGGTACTCTGTTGCGTGACTCAACTCAGCAAGGTTTTCTCAGTAGAAAATTGCTTAGCACTTGGTCTTTATGCATAAATCTACCGCCCTTTAACCAGCTCTAATACCTGCATCCTATTTATTTATATGCAGTTTAGCGTTCTATAAAAGCAGGGGCTTTAAGCAGGTTCATATCCTTAAAAGAGACTCGTTAAAAGGTTGAATTGAATTGAATTACAGATCAAGAATGTTGTACAAATTATTGATTATTTGAAGCCTTCTCATCAAAGGGTGATTATGGTTACGATACAATCTCTCAGCAGTCTGGCTCACACTCCCGGGTTCTGCTCCCCCTCCTCCCGGCCTCCCCAGCCTGCTGTGGTTTGGCTTTTCCTCCCACCACTCTGCAGAAACTGTTCTTTGTAATGATCTCCTGAAGACAAACCCTAAGGGTGCTTTTTCAGTCTCTACGCCTACCCCGCTCTATTCCACTCTAATCTTACTCCCTGGTTCTGGGATATCTTTCCCCCTTCTGTTCTCTTCCCCAGGGTTCTTAACTAATCAGAGACCCACCCCAATCAACATTGTGGATATCAGTAACATTTCTCTTCAGCTCCCTCCTCCCATTGGTTCCCCTCTCCCAGCTTCTGGTAGCCTTCTATCCTGTCCAGGACCATCTCGTCCTATGCCTTCTCATCTCCCAATCTCTAATCAAAATTCCAGTTCTTTGCACTCAGCTACTTGCTATTTACCCAGAGAAGAGCTTCTGATTAAATTTTGTCATGGATTCATTTTCAACTGTGCCCTCCCAGGCCCTGTGGGGTAAAAAAACAACAAGACTTCCAGAAGTTCCCACTGTAATTGGGGCTGGGCTGCAGAGTTGTTTATCAGATCTTACAATCCAATATGAAAAATGCTGGAATACAGCCATGCACAGGATGATACAGATCATGGAGGCATGACCCTCTCACCTATCATTGTATTTTTAAAATAACAGTTTGCAGCTCAAAGGAAGGAATCTCAAATGTCCCTGAAATGATACTTGTAGAATCAGTACCAACATTATTTTATAAGAGCAACAAATAGTTACCATTTCTGAGGGTTTATTGTATGTCAAGCACTGGGTTAAGTACTTCACAATAATAATTCTTGGGGCTGGCCCTGTGGCGGAGTGGTTAAGTTCGCACGCTCCACTGCAGGCGGCCCAGTGTTTCGTTGGTTCAAATCCTGGGCGCGGACATGGCACTGCTCATCAAACCACGCTGAGGCAGTGTCCCACATGCCACAACTAGAAGGACCCACAAGGAAGAATATACAACTATGTACCGGGGGGCTTTGGGGAGAAAAAGGAAAACAATAAAATCTTTAAAAAAATAATAATAATAATAATAATTCTTTTAACCTCACGGCAGCTCTATGAGGGACATATATAATAATCCATATTATATAGACACAGACTTGGAGAGCTAGCAGGTGACATCTCTGGTTTGGAATTCTGATACATGAAAGTCATCCTTCATTCCTGTTTCTCCCTTCGCCTTCATATCCAGTCATTGGCCCAGCTCTGCTGACTCTTTATCTAAATATCGCTCAGAACCATCCGCATCTTTCAGTTCCCCTGCCAACACCCTAGTAGAGGCCATCACCATTTCTCTCCTGGCTTATTGCTTAACTCTTAATTGGTGTCTTGACAGCAGCCAATCCAGAGTGAGGCTGCAAATACAGGAACACAGTAGTATTGCTATCTTATTTCAAACCTTTCCATGTTTTTACTTGAGATAAAGTCTAGCACTTTAACGGGGCCTACCGGGCTCACCACCCTCTCAGCCCCTGCCGTCCACACTCACTCTCCCTTACTCTCTCATCCCCAGGCGTGACCTGGCTGGTGCACTACTAGTAGGCACCAAGAGCACCCTGTGAGCTCTGAGTGTTGGCACATAATGTGACTTCTGCCTGGAACATTCACCCTGTCCCTCCTCCTCTGGCTAATTCCTAATCCTCCTTTGGGTCTCCATTAAGCAACAGTTCTACAGGAACATGTTCTCTAGATTAGGCCTCTCTCAGATGTGTTCTCAGATTGCTTTACTACTTGTAAAGTATCATGATAATTTTCATTCTATATAATTATCATTAGTTTAATTGTCCAATTAACTAAACACAAGCAATCTTAGGGCAGGGGCTAGGTCTGCCACGTTCAGAGTGGACTCCAGTTCTTTGCATAGAATAGGGCCTTAAAAAACACTTAAGGAACGAACCAACAAATGAATTAGACCCATCAGTCTGACTCCTGAATCCACGCTCCTAAGTATGATGCTGTACTGCCTCCTAGCTGAGCTCCAGGTAAGGAAGGATCATGTCCTTGGTTAGAAAAAAACTTAACCAAGATGCAACATGTCCTTATAGGTGACAGATCCTTGGTCAAGAAAGCGTTGTCTAAGTTAGATAACAAATTAAAATCTAGGTCTATGGTTCGAAAGGGGTATGATGAGGATAAAAATCAACTAGTTGACCGTATCAAGAAAACTGAACTTGCAGGGAAAGACTTAAATAAGTAGTTGTTTGAAAATAAAAATATTTGTTAAGAAATCTGAATTGTATTATCCCAAGATTTTGAATCCATGGACTTTTAGAACTAACAGTTCTTTAATATCAGCTATCTCAGCGCTCTATGATTTATAAGGGAGCATAAAAAAAGGACCAGCAGAATAACTGATTGGCCCAAGTTCACCAGCCAATGATGAGTGTAGCCAGGCTGAAAGGATGGACAGTTCTGAGCAGGGTTTACAAAAAAATACTCACGCTATATCCGTGAAGAAGAACAGAAGAAAACTAAGATTGGGGGTTGTATCTTTGTGCTTCAGAGTTGAACGCAAATATCCACTCCCACAAAATACTGGTTAATACCACAGTCAGACAGTAAACATTAGATGGAATGGAATACTGTCATGATCTAGTACAATATTCTTTAGAGTCAGTGACCCATGATCTGCACAATAGTTTAACACCTACTTTAGAATTACTGGTGCTATTGTTCAGCACAAATGATACGCATTAAACATATTTAGTGATTTTAAAAAGTGATGTATAATATAAATCCAAGGTATTATTTGTATTATTCTCATTGTTTTTGCATTCTTCTAAATGAGATGACCTTAACCCAGGATAATTATATGAATTTTAACTAAGTACAATTATAATCAAAATCTTCAAGATAGAAATTCAAAGACGTACTTATCTTAAGTAAAACTGGAATATTAAGGGTTCTAGTTCAATCGCATTCAATAAATACTTTTTGAACATCCAATAAGTGGTAAGAACTGGCAAAACACTTAGGAAGCAGAATAATTGAGACATGGCTCTGCTCTCTAGATTTAAGTCTAGTAGGAAATAAGACTTGTCAACAAATCGTTTTCAGTATGCTAAGCACAATAATGGACATACATTCTCCAATAGATTATAATGAAAATAAAATAAATTGTTGTTAAAATTCTTACCTCAGAAAGATTCCATTCTATAACACACATTGTTTTTTCTTAAAATATTTCATTTCATATAATGGATAACCCCCAGGGAAATATATCAATAAAAATAGCAAATTGTCTTTCACATCCATTATTCAATGTATTGGTGGAAAAGGGAAAGATAAAAACCTACCTTGGAAAGAGCAAAAGAAATGAGCAGACCAGTGCTGAATCAAGACTTTATATACTTTTGTCAAGGTCAATGGTGACAACCTCAGTCGATTTTGCTATTGTTTCTAAATTTGTCCGCTGGTTTTTGAGAAGTTGAACCCATGGATCTGGATTTGGCACCCAAAATGTCTCTGAAGCAAGGGTGTGAGATGCCAGAAAATGATTCCATTTCTATAACCCAAATCCACAGACTAATTTAACTCATTCTCTAAATGCTTGCTGCATAATAGGATTAGACAATATTAATAAGAGAAGCAGCAACACCCCCTTTGGTGGCATCAGTTTTGGAGTCTTAGGTTCTACTGCTATCTTTCCCAGTGATTTTGAACAATTAAGTTAAGGGTCTTAACATTTTCCACATTGCCAAAAATTTAATTAATAATAGTTGCCTACTATTTATTTAGGCCATTCCAGGAATACTAAGAAAGAGCACACATTGAGGGTTTACTATGTTCTAAGCACTTTGCATATGTGAATTCAGTTAAGCCTCATAACAATCCTATAAGATAGAACTTTTACTATTCACATTTTATAAATGAGGAAACAGAGGCAGAGATGAAAACCTAACACTTTTTGGAGACAAGATTTGAGGACAGAATGTTGGGCTCCAAAAATCTATTCTTGTAACTATTCTAATATACAATTATTAACTCATAATTCTGATAACATTTTATTTCCTCCCTCAAAAAGTATAACTTTAAAAAGTGTCCTTGCTCTCCAAGGAAATTCATTGCTATTTGCTTCTTCCAACAGCCAGGAAATTTTCTTTCACTGCAGTCTAGGTGATGCAAACAGCTAACCAATTGCTGTAAAAGGCGAAAGAGCCAGTCAAAGCCTTCGGCTTCGAATCACTTTTCCAGGACTTGAAAGTCTTGCAAATTTTGAAAATGTTTCCCTGGAGCAAAGGACTTTCTGAACTATGTTTAAAATAACTTGGGAGGTGATGTAACAAAGTGGAACTCTTTTGGGTTATAGGAAACAGCTCAGGCAATCAGTTTTCAGAACCGATGGGCCAGTTCTGCATAACTCTTCCCCAAGGCCGATTAATTCACCATTTCCCATTGGCAAAAAAGAGAAGAGAGTAAGGAGACATCTATACTGAAGCCTATTACAGCAGTGTTGTAGACAGAAATGGGATAGTAATACATGCTGAAGCAAGGACTGCATAATTATGACTAATCAGTTATGCTAAAATGAGCCAATATAGCAGCCTAATTGAGATGATCCTTGGTGCTTCTCACAGGAATGCGACTTAATTAGAACGGGTAGACTAACAGTCAGCAGTAACCTCACAGAATCCCCGGCAATATGAGACCGAGCAAGAGAAATATCACCCTGGCTGGCTTTCAGTTTGTAGGAAATGGACATTAAACCTGTCCATTTGGCCTTTGGGAGACTGGCAGCCATTGTTCATGTGTGCTTTGGGCTTGAGAAAAAGGGTAGGTTGTTGTGTTTGGACTTTGAAAAAAAGAATCAATCCAGATAACGCAGACAAAAGAGTTTAAGTTGGATTTTAAGGAGCTCTGAGGATTCAAAATGTCCAAAGGCAGAAGAAACTAACCAGATTGGGTTTTCAGAGGGGTCTAATTTGGAATAAAGAAGAGGCAGCTGTTAAAAGTACTAAACTTGTGTCCATTTGCAATGGTCAGGAGGAGAGGTATGTTCCAGTAGACTCTGATGGCAGGGGGTGCGGAGCAAGAGGAGGTATACGTGTGGGAGAGGGGGCACATGTTGTGGCTCTGTCTATCAAAAAAAAAAAATCCCAAGAAAGGGCAGAATCAGGAAGTTGCTGATGTGGCTTAGTCGGCATTTGGTTGTTGATAAATCTACAGGGCAGATAGGCTTGGCAACCTGGAGAGTCCAATTTGGCCTATGATATCATTATTATAACCCCAGGAATGTGAGGCAGGCTTACTTGTCTTCTGAGTTAAATAGAGAATGGGAATCAAAACAAGGCCTTAATGTAAAGCGAGACATGTCTCAAAAAACTAAAGCAGGTGAGAGCTAAATTCTGTGAACAGCTGCTATAGTCAAATGATCAAATCCCAGAGTTAATTGACTGGACAGTAAAATTAAGGCAACTATTTCCAACATAGAAACCCCTTTGAAGATGCGATGTATATTGATAACGTAAACCTTTCTGCTTAAAATGTAGTTGATTAAGTACTCTAATAGGCAGAACCAAGTGTCGAATCTCAAATCTTACAATAATAATTGCTGAAGATGAAATGTTTTGCAACAATACTACAAAGATGTTACTAAACCATTAGAGAGCCAAAGAATTCACATGATGTTGCTTTGAAACACAAATGATAACGTTATTATTTTCTGTTCCTAACCTACATAGAAGAGTCAATATCATAAAAGATGTTGGAATATGTTAGCGGATGAAGGGAGGGAAAGACGAGGTTTTCCATACGGTTTGCTGTAGATTTACAAGGGAAAAAGCAGAACATTCCAACTCACTTCCAGGGTGCCTGTCTTAGTCCCTTGGATGAACACATTCGTGAAAGGACTTGATGTGTGGATGTAAAGTGATGGTTTCATGTTTGTTAGAAAATAAGATCATAAACTTGTGAAAAAAGGAGAATTAATTATTGAAGAAGTTTGTGGTATTTAAATGAGAATGAATTATAAAACAGTATGATAGTATATTTAAAAATTACATGCATTTAAGAATAGTCCCAGGGGCTGGCCCAGTGGCTTAGTGGTTAAGTTCATGAAGTCTGCCTTGGTGGCCCGGGGTTCGCAGGTTCAGATCCCAGTTGCAGACGTAGCACCGCTGTCAAGCCACTCTGGCGGCGTCCCATATAAAGGGATGAGGAAGATTGGCTCAGATGTTAGCTCAGGGCCAGTCTTCCTCGCACACACACACAAGTCCTAAAGTGGCTATTTCTGGGTAGTGGGATTATGGCTTTTTTAAAAAACTATTTTGCAAATCTACATTTTCTAATCTTCCTATAATAAACATGCATTTTTTGTGTAATAAAAATTATCTTAAGATGGTGGTATTTCCGGGTGTAAATTAGGATCAGAATTGGGTATATGTCTTTATATACACATATATAATACACATCTATACATACATAAATACACAAATGTAATTAATTAAACATATAAATAAGTCAAACATATTGTACAACTTTTTGTTGTTGTTGTTTTTTTGGCTTGCTTTGTCCTCTGGCCATAACCCATGTCAGATCTTATATTTTCTTACCCTTCCGTTCACTTCATCCTTCTTGCTTCAATCCACCTAGACATGACTCAGCTTAACAATTTAGAATTCATCTTTTCATATTTTCCTTCGTGCTTATATGCACGTGTAGACACACAAACACATCACACATTGCTATGGCTGTTTAACAAAATGGGATCAATTACATGTAGGTGAATAATATGTCAGCAAAAACCTGCCAAACCAGCTGCAAGACTGCTATATCATCTTAATGGCTGTATGATATTCTATGGTGTAGATGTACCATAATTTGTTTAGCAATTGCCCTATTGAAGTTTCCAGCTTTTTTTTTTACCACTATGAAAAATGAAATTGGCATCCTTGTACCTGTGTCTTTACTCACAGTTTCATTCTTTGGGAAAGTGGCCCAGGACTGGGAATGTTAAACCAGAGAAAACGTATTTAAAATTTTAACAAATATTGCCAGATTCTTTTGCAAATTAATTTCACCAGCTGTGTATGAGTATGTACTCTTTTCTCTGCATTACTCACAGTAATCAGCATTCTCATTCTTTTTAATTTTGACAATCCAATAGGTATAAAGTAATATCTCATTGTAACTTTAATATCATTTCCCTGACTATTAAAGAAGTTGAGTATCTTTTCAAATGCTTATGAGTCACTTGGACTGATCTTATCTGAGTTGTTTATCCTGACTGCTTATTTTGCCTATTTTTCTATGGGGATATTTGCTTTTTCTTTTCAATTTGCAATTGTTCTTCGTACATTTTGTATCCTAATCCTTTGTCTATCTCTTTTATTAATTTAATTGACCATATCATTTGTCTCCTGAATTTGTTTATGGTAACAATTTTCTTATATTTTGATACTGTTAAATATATTTTTTCTTTTTATAACTAACAATTTTTGTCTGGCTTTGGAGGATTATAAATGGCTATATTTAGTCAGTATTTCTTGGTAGTCCTAGTATTAGTTGCCAAGGGAAACAACAACAATAACAAAATTGCCCTTTGCAAATGGACAAGTTAGGAACAGAAAACTCCAAATGACAATGACTTAAATAAGACAGAAGTTTATTTCTGTCATGAAGTCTGGAAGGAGTTAATCCAGGGCTTGTATGTATACCTCAGTGCAAGGGATCAGGTTTCTTCTTTCTTGTTAATCTACTGTGCATGGCTTCCATTCCCCAGGTCAACTCATGATTCAAAGTTCTGTTAGAGAGACAGCCATTTTATCCACTTCTAGTCCAGAAGAAAGAACAGGGGAAAAAGAAGGGTCGGGCTCTTTCAAGATTTTTCCCAGAAATTGTCCACCATTTCCATCTATATCACATTAACATCACATTAATAAGAATTTAATTATGCTTAATTGCAAAGGAATGCTTACATTTTCCTGGCTTTTAGTGAAGAGAGACTACGAGAGAGTCTTTATTTCAAGAGACCTTGTGCTCAGCTAAAAATTGGGAATTCCAATACTTTGGCAAATGGGGAAAAGCTCACCACAAGAAAGCTTCAAAACAATGATTAGCTGAGCTACTTGGAGACTAATGACCTTGAGAAAAATATACCTTCTTTGAAGACTTCATACTACTCTAAAGAAATAAATGAGTGAATAAATGGATTAAAAACTCACTTATAGTATTTTTCCAGAGCTCGTGTACTTTCCTAACCTCTCTCTTCCAACACTGCCACTCTCCAATCATCATTTTCTTCTCTACCCAGGTGGACACAGATGTTTTAGCAGGCGATGCCTGCTTATTTGAAAAATTGCTATCAACCAGAAGTGATCCAGCAGCACTGCATAAAGAAGAGATTTTTTTCCCCCTATCCATTGCTCAGGTTCATCAACTGCCCAATGATCTCAACAATCTGGAAACTTCTTTTGTGAGCCTGGTAGAGGATCAAAGAAAGAACTCACTGGGAGGAAAAATATTTTCCACCTAGAAGGGTTAATGCTGCTGGGTGTTTTTAATGAGTGGCCAGCTTCAAAGGAGTGACTGCTGTTTAGTTGCTCTCATGTCTAGCCTATTTTTAATAAGATTGCACATTGCGAAGGAATGTAGTAAATGTTATCTTTAAGAAGTAAGGATGGAGGCAAAGCAGATGCCATGGTTTATAATGTGGGTTTGTTATCTGGCTGCCTTTTGAACCTAAGAGATAACTTTCAAAATATATTTCACTGATGCTTGCTGTATATTGACAATAATGCAGACTTTCTGAGCAAATCAGGTCTCTAATTTTGAACTAAGATATCTGCATTATTAAAGAAATGGTCAGGAATTAGAATGAGGGGTACATGGTAGGCAGACATGTCTCTTTTGATTTAATTCTTTGATCATGTCTAATAGAAGAAAAAAAAAGAAGAAGAAATAAATATCCGGTGCTGAGCTGCTCATTTACAATTCCACTATCTCTGAAAACTCCTGGGTCTGTCATTCAGCAGGATGACTTCTTCCCTCATGGTTGAAATGGAACTCAAATGCATGAAATGGGCCAATAAAGCTAGCCTCCTAGGCAGTGATGCTTCGATAAGCAAACTCTCCATGCTGCACGTTATTAATCAGCTCATGCCACCAACAAGCATAGGAAAATCACGAATCATGCAAATCAGAGCTACCTGATTTTGCAGCTGTGAGGCACATATGTCTATGTAGGGCTTCTGTGAGGCCTCACTAAACTGAAGATGATAAGGTTGTCAAGTCTAAAGTTTGTTTTTCCTATTCTGCTTCCTTTTCCTATCTCTATTCTCTCACTTGTGTGGTCATTGCTTTCTGATCCTTTTACTGGTTTCCAGTCAGTTCAACTCATAATCTGTTTGTTGAGCACTGGGCATTGGGCTCTGTGCCAGCCAGGGCTGAACACCGGAGAATAAGGAGGTCCCTGCCCTCTAAGAGCTCATGGTCTGGAGCAGAATTCCTCAGCCCTGTGCTGAGATCCCTTACAAATTATTTGAAACAGAACAATAATAATTGTAATGTTTATATTTTCCAGTAATTTTTATTTAAAAAAGTATACATTAGGACAGATTCATAAATATCCATACATCAACATGTATTACTTGCACTCATACACATGTTTCCATCAGTGTTCTCTGGTTATTCAATTCTCCAATTCCCTCTAGCTGACACCTGGCCATAAGCTGCAGCTCGTCTGATCTATGCCACAAGGCCTGAGCCTCGACGTTATGAACATTAGTCATATACATGGCTGAGGAAAGAGGTGAGGACTGGTGTTCTGGTGGACTTATCTCAGGTAAAAAGAATTTGAGAACAGAACAAATGTAGTGGGTCAAAATTCACTCACATTTATCTGTAACTAACTCGCCTTGAAGAGCTCTCAACTATGTTCTCACATTTTAATAGTCTTAATTCTAACTGTGGAGCTCAAAGAGTTTTCTGCTAGCAGTGGTTCTTAAAGTTTAGCATCTATCAGAATGATCTAGAGGGTTTGTTAAAACACAGTTTGCTGTGTACCGGCCCTAGAGTTTCTGACTCAGTAGGTCTGGGGTGGGGCCTGAGAATTTGCATTTCTAACAAGTCCCAAGTGATGCAATGCTGGGTCTGGAGATCTCAGTTTGAGAATTACTGCGCTAGACTAGAGGAATGTCCTACAATAGTAAGCACCTGGGGAGATTCTGCTAAGCCACTAGGGGCCACTGTATTCTCCTTAGACCTGTGTACCCAGCCAGTCCTGGGGTCCAGCCTCAATTCCCCTTTCTCTGGTGACTTAGATGCTGGCACACACTAGCACTACTCCACACTCCGGGAGAGGCAGAGCTTCCTCCCCAAGTGCACCTGTGCCAGCACAGGTCTACCTTGGAACATCCTTCACCACCTCTCACTGCAAAGGACTCTCAGCTGTAGAGTCTATGGTTTATGAGACAATTTATGTTATTTTAGATAGCTTTTAATTAGTTTTTGAAAAATTATCACCCATCTCACCTCCAAGTGATGTGTGGAATACATTTTCAGCACGCATATTTTGAGTTGACCATGTCTCAGAACTTCTCAATATCTACACCAGTCAGGCCAATTTGGGGTTTGACAAACATGTCATCGTAGATAAAATAGTATCTTGATTATCAGAAGAGTGTTGAGGTTAAGTGGTGGGCTCTGAAGTCAGGCTGCCTGAGTGTGAATTCCGACTCTGTTCTTATCTAACCAGGTCACACTGAACAAGTTCTTTATTGTCTCTGTGCCTTGTTTTCTCATCCATGTTATGCTACCTCATAAGGTTTTCATTTTAAAAAAACCAATATCTATCATGTCCTGAGAACAGTATGTGGAAAAGAAGAGGTATTCAATAATTATTGATTGATTAATTACTGTATGGCAACAATTATCATTATAAAAGAACTGTAATTATACTGGGGAATATATGAGTAGAATTTATTCAGTTTCTCACTAATTAAGATTGGCCGTATCCTCACAAGACTAATAGGCAGGCATAAAGAATAACGAATTTCTTGGATCCTAAACTTTTTGCAATAGTCTTCTTGGTGAAACAGGTTGAGCTCTCAGACACTCACACCATCGGGGGGAATGGCTGTGTCTTCCTGCACTCAGTCACTGCCGTGGGTTTCAAATAGCATGGCAAGGAATTTTGCCTTAAAAAGGAAAGACCCAGTTTAGGAGTATGAACATAAATCTCAATTCGATGCAAAAGCACTAAACCCCCACTGAGTGTAGTAGAAAGATCTAAGTTCCTACAGGACTCTGTGTGCTGGGTACTGTTGTTGTCTGCTGTTCACAGGTGAGGAATTGAGGCTTGGGGAGGAGACATGACTGCACAAAGGCTCAGTGCTAATATCCAGCTGAACCATACTCCAAGTCAGGCGCCCTGACACCAGAGGCCCATGCTCTTAACCATTCTGGCTTCTTGGCTCTGGGTTGGTCCTAGAGACAACTACTCTCAGTAAATAATTAGGATTCATACAGCTTTGGTGTCAGTGATAGCAGAGAAGTTGACATTACATACTCTGTCTTACCAGGTACAGAGAAGAGACCTGGTATAGTGGAAAATTTCAGGACCATGACCCTTGGTGTCTGAGAAAAGAAAAGTGAGAAGATGTATGCTGTTGGATTGGACACAGAGCACATAGAATAAGTCACATGGAATGTTTTACCATCTGTCTGGATGTTTTAAAAGCAGGCTGACTACACTCATAATGTCATATCATAATTACTCAGAGATTACATCATAGCCTATTTTTATTCTGTCATCTAGTAATTTGTGTACTACTGATTAAGACTAGCAAGAATAAAACTCTAGGCTCCTATGGTCAGGCTATTCAGCCTCCTGTTAGACAAATTACAAACATAAGTTGAGTGTCCACTGGCTGCTCAGTCTTTGTGCTAAGCTTTCGGGAAAAACATAAAAATATCAGACATAGTTCCCATCCTAAAAGAACATGTGATCTTGTTAGTAAGATAAAGTAAACACAATTAAAATGATTATATGAAGTAGGAATGACCGAAATAGAAGAGGATAAGATAAGAGAATGGTAGCCAGGAAGACAACATTACGTTGACAGCATGGGAAACCTGTGAATAAAGAGAAGAAAGCATGCAAGCTTTGTTTAGTCACTCTCCTTGCAACAGGACAATCAATTTGAAATTTAGGCTGAGGGCAGAATGTGGAAAGCTTTTACTATCTGGCTAAGGAGTTTAGATTTTATTCTAGATTTTAAAAATATTCTTTTAGGGGCCAAATACGTTTTTCACACAAACTACAATATAATTCTCTTGAATGAAACTTCTGCTTCTACCAAGATGGAGAAACAGGGAATAGCTTTACCCTCTTACCTAAAAACAACTAAAAAAATTCACAGAATATGTGATATAATGGTTTTCTAGTCATTGGTCAACAAGCAACAAAGGGCAATGGACCTTTTAGAGACTGGAAATAAACAAGGTGAGCCCTATGACTGCCCCAGATTACTGCTTGGAGAGGTTCCAGGCCTGGGCACAGGGAGTTTTCAGACCCTGTCTAGCAATCTCCTTGAGTTAAGGAGATGCAGCTGGGAGTCTGAGGTGGCTAATTTGGCTGGAGCTCTTAGAGCACAATACTGGAAAGGAGGGAGCTACTCAGAGAGAGAGAGACACACAGAGAGAGAGAGAAAGAGAGCTCTGGAGACCTACAGATGCTCTCTCTCAAATCCTCAGCCAGGTAGTGATGGGTGCATGTGTGTGAGGAAAGGAACACCCAAAGGGATTAGAGGAAAAATCCTCAGAATTCACCAGAAGTAGTTCCTGTTTCCCCAAGCCAGAGTGGGGAAGCTCATACTTCACAGGAAATCAGGAAGCAGACTCACAAGAGCTTTGCCTCAATAGTGGGGAAAATTAACCCCAGACTAAGCACTGTGCTGGTTCTTTATAACAAAGCTAAAAATCTGAATCTAAAGAATCAGTTTCCAAGTAACTTAATTGCACCTCAGAAAAAGACTCAAAAATATTTACACAACACAAATATATCCAGCACCCAAAAAGCTAAAATCCACAATGTCTGGCATCCAATTAAAAATTACCAGGCATTCAAAGAAGCAAGAAAATACAGCTTAAAATAAGAAAAAAAATCAATAAAAACTGACCTAGAAGTCTCATGAATGACAGAATTAGTAGATAAGAACATTACAACAGTTATTATAAATGTATTCCATGCGTTCAAGAAACGAGAAGAAAGATTGAACATGATAAATAGAGCATGGAATAGTTGCTCTGGTTCAAGAAATGTTAACCGCAAGATGAGTAAAATCATGTGGCTCAGTGAAGCATTGTTTGAGAATTATTGCTCTAGGCTATTGGAAGCCATTGAAGACTTTTCAGCAAAATTTGACATGAAAATAGTAGTATTTTAGGAAGATTGAATGGTTAGTGGGATTCAGGGTGGAACTGACCGAGAGGCCAGGAGCAAAGATTTTAGGTGGGAGGTAACTGTCACACAACAACAGGAAAACAAGATTTGGGCCTAAAGAATGGCAGTAGGAATATGGAGGAAGGGATTGCTTTTTCTTTTTAATTCACTTTTGTTACTAAGAGCACCTAGTTTACCTGGCAGGCTAACCATTTACAGGGAAGGGTTAGTGGTGCTGTCTCTTAGGATAACTTTCAAAGTCTACGGGATAACATTCAAGCCCCGTTTCAGTAAACTCTTAGAGCTACACTAAGCGTCTTAGAACAATGTAAAAGAAAGCCATTATCTCTGAAATTTCATGAATACCTGGTCTTTATTTTAGAGATAAGAAACAGAACAATTTATATTGTGTGTGAAAATTAGTGTTGTAATGGTGCTTGGTTTTAAGTATAAGCTGATTGATTGACTGGGGTGAAACTTTGTGACAAACCAAGTTACGAAGGAAGAGGAATGGAATTCAGCAGAGGAAAGTATATGAGCAAAGACACCAAAAAGGAAAGAAGCAACTTGGGAAATGGAAGATGGTGAATCAATGGTCAAGAGCAGTGGGTCCAACAGTAATAGAATGCAAGCCACATGTGTAATTTTAAATTTTCTAGAAGTCACATTAAAAAAGGTAAAGGGAAACAGGTGAAATTAATTTTATTAATTAAACAGGAAATATATTTTATTTAAACCAATATATCCAAAATATGTAATCAATCTAAAAATGATTAATGATAAATTTTACATTTTTTATATATAAGATGCATACATATTAATTGGTGTAACTTTTACCCTTGTAACATGTTTCAGTTTGGACTAGCCACATTTCAAGAGCTCAGTAGCTACTACATGTGCTTAGGTCCCTCTAGGACCAGTCCAAACTGATTCCATCTTATCAACAGAAGGTTAAAGTTGTTATTTGGGGGCAAGCCAAAAAATGCAAGCTACGTAGCCAGAGCATGCACAGAGGAGAAAATCTTGACCTGAAATAATATCTGGAAGCAAAGATTCTCTCCCTAATGGAACCGAAATGACTGAGACATGACTGGAATGTGAGAGTCACACTCTTATCAGAAGTGAGGGGTCCCTTGCCTAGGAAGAGCCGGTGTTAAAGCCCCTTCCACACCTCACCATAAACGTTTAAAGCCCTCCAATCAAAACCTGCCCTGCCAGCACTTCTGCTCGCCAGCCTGTTCCCCCCAACATCTTAAATTTTGCCCCGAGCCCCGGATCAGGGAGACAGATTTGAGATTTTGGCTCTTGTCTCCTTGCTGGTTGACCTCGCAATAAAGCCTTTTCTTTTCTCAAAAACCAGTGGCATAATAATTGGATTTCTGTGCACAACGGGCAGAGAACCCCCTTTTTGTGAGGTAACAAATCTAGAGATGGAGAGACACCATACATTCCTAGATTAGGCGGTAGAGAGAGGTTCTAGGTAGAGAGCCAAGTAGATCTTTACAAGAAGCATTTTTTTTTTTTTTAAACTTACTCTGAAAAAGGTAGACTTGTAAATTTGAGGAGATTTTTGAAAGATTCCTGCTTTCTATTCATGGGTCACTAGCAGAGCACTTCCTGTCATTAATCCAAGGAGTCCTGGGAAATACGTGATCCTTTTCCAGCTGCTGCTTGAATGACCACCCTGCTCAGTAACAGAATACTAATGAGACGCCTGGGTTCCTTAAGAAAGCCGAATGCTAGCAATCATCAAAGCGCGTATCAGAAAACTCCAATTGCACGTGACGATAAAACACGATGTCAGCCACATTAATTCCTTTAACTCACAAAAAGGAAATTAGACCGGTCTATTTGATAGTACATTATCTTCCAATAGGTTTATCCTTAGAAGGATGCCTGATAAAAACTCTAGCAAACCAATGACATCCAAAAGTAAATTAAAATCACTTGGTCTTCCGTTAGTTCAAAAAAGGTGAAGTATTCAATTATTATTAAACTGGAAACTGGTTTAATTTTCTTAGTTTTTATCAAAAAGCCATGCGGTAAGACATACTGTTTACTAATTATCCTCTTTACACACTGTTCCTAAAATTTACAGCGATTGGTATAAGCGATCATTAAAGCAAGGTGAGAAGGAAACTTCATTTTCTTTTTGAGAAGGCAACATTTGATGACATGCTTCTGGCACTTGAGTCACTTCAGCAATATCCCACTTAGCAGATTCCTATGGCTCACTGGCCAGAACCACGGCTCAGGACTAACTCCTAGTGTCAATAGATGATGGAAAGCAAGTATAGAATTTTGCTTTCCCACACTGTAGAGTTTATAGTTCTTTAAGAAAGAACTCATCCAGGTAAGGAGGGGTTGACATGAGTGACGGGTCAGTCCGTCTCCAGAACTACAAATAGGAGATGTCAGTCCAGGTAGCCATAACAAAAGTTAAGTATTTACAAGAAGGACCGTTAAGCTGCAGTGACCCAAGGGCAAGTGAAGGGTGTCAAGGTGGAATCCTGAGTCCCCATGTCCCAAAGTTTCCAAAAAGGGGACTTACCCTGTACCTGAAGAAGGGACCATATTAAAATGTACACTTCGGTTCCAATTCAAAATAATTGGTTAGGGTTATTTCTATGCATAATGACATTCCCTTTGTTGTTTTTGTTGCCTCAACAGATAGCATTAGCAGACAATTACATGTACAAGATAGGAAGGAGGGAAAGGATTGGTGACACCTGTGTCTATCCCCTTTAATTAGAAGAATACAAGTTTTTCAAGAACAATATCCCACTTAGCAGATTCCTATGGCTCACTGGCCAGAACCACGGCTCAGCAATCACCACTTGCTCCTCTTAGAAGTGACGTATTTGCCTGGTGAAACTTGGGAGAGCCTGACATCCACGACTACATCTTTCTGGAGGCAGGTTACTGTTTAGAACCAGAGTGCAGGTCCATCTTTCTTTCTCTTGGACCCGTCTGTCCCTAAGTGAAGCATATTCTCCTCCTCAGTTATTCTCCCATGTGGTAAATACAACTGGCAGCCCTTCTCAGAGTGGGGAGACATTTACTGCCTTCTCCCTGATGACTGAGTGGGAAAATTTAAACTGGGATAGGACGGAGGCTGGCTTGCCAACTTCTGAAGTTCAGCTTTTCCATTAAGCTAAATCTGTATTTTGACTTCTGCCTGGTGTTTTCGTTTGTTCTTAATTAAATATAACCCAGAGAAAAGGAAGGGTGCATGACAGCTCCTCAAAAATCTCTAACAAAGAGAGTAAAACCACAGGGACCCCTTTCTCTGAAAACTACAACCTATGAGGACTACATGAATAATATCTAATAAAATAAAACTAAAATGTTGGAGGGATCACAAATAAGAATAATTTCTGGAGGCAGAAAGGAATATGAGTGTAATAGTCAGGATTCCATCAGGAAAGCAGAACCACTATGAGTATCTTGGGCTAAAGGGATGTATTATAGAAATAACTGGAACAGTGTGGAAGATGGTCCTCCCTAAAAGGAAGCTGGAGGACCAGAGACTAGGCAATAGCTAACCTCCTGAAACTCTGAAGCAAGTTTGGGAGCTTGAAAATACGGGCAGCTGCCAGAGGGAGACGGTGAAGGAAAGCTGGTGATCTATAGAGAGCTGCTGCCTCCATGGCTGGTGACGAGTCTGGGGCGCTGTGGGTCGGGATCAGCCAGTGGGAGAACAGCTGCATTCAGAGCAGGACAGAGAGAAGACAACCCGGAATCCCCCGGTTTCTCTGCATCTTTCTCTCACCACACCTAACCATGGAAACCTTCGGAAAGTAATGACGGCTGCTTTGTTTCTGCCTTCCAAATCTTATGCAGTTGCTTTTTTGACTAACTCTAATCCTAAGCCTTAAAAAGGGGTTCTGGGAAATATAGTTGCAGCCATACTAACTTCCACATAAAGACAACAGCAAAATCATGCTTCCACTTAAAATGATTCATCTATCTCTGTACAACCATAACACACCCTCTCCTCAGAAGATGCACAGTTCCTCAGTCATGTGTGCTGTCCATTCCTCTTTGGGCTGAATCACACTGCCCCACTGATATCCTGTAACCTAAATTCCTGCATATTCTTACACATCTTATAGATAAGAGGAATGGAAGATGGGAGAAAAACAAAGACAAAGAACTGAAATTGAAAGAATACATACATTCATTTCAAAGTTGGGATGAAACACTTATAACTACTACCATCCTTGTTTTCGTAACTGGACATGTGGTCATTGCTGGTATTTCTAACTTCCTTCTAAAACTACCCATTCCATATCCTGCTGTCTTTGGTAAACCTTCACTGGGTCATAGTTTGCTGCCTGCTGGGGTGATGCAAACTGTCATTCCTAAAAGGTCTGGGTCATTAGCAGTTAACGTAGTTTTCCACTAAATTTTGTCACAGACATAGGAGTACTGAGAAGCCCCCCAGGGGCTCTCTTGTGTTCCAGGCATGTTCCATTGTATGGACGTAACAGTTTATCTATTAAACCACACTTGGTTGTGGTCTATACTTCTTTTTAGACATTGTTGGATTGAATTTGCTAATTTTTGTTGAGGAGTTTGGCTTCTATGTTAATGAGATGTTGATCTGTAGCTTTCCTTTTTTGGAATGTCTGTCTGGTTTTGGTATTAGGGTAATGGTCACCTCATAGAATGAGAGGATGTAATTATTCCGCTCCTGTTTTCTACAACAGATTGTAGACAATTAGTGTCATTTCTCTCAAATGTTTGCAGAACTCACCAGTGAAACCATCTTGGCCTGATGCTGTTTGGCAAAGTTAGTGATCATTGATTTAATTTCTTTAATAGATACAGTCCTTTCAGATTATCCATTTCTCCTTGTATGAATTTTAGTAGCTTGTATCTTTCAAGAAATCAGTCCATGTCATCTGCTAGCAAATTTGTGGGCAGAGATGTTCATAACGTTCCTTTATTATCTTTTTCATATTCATGGGATCAGCAGTGATGACCACTCTTTCATTTAGTGGGCCTGCGCCTCTGGCTGTAACCTTTACAAGCGCTTCTCAGCTTTCTTCTCTTAGGTGAGACTTCAAGGCTGTAAGAGACTGGAGTTAGGTAATTTTCCTTCCCCCAGGTCGATAAAGCTCCAGTTTTCCCCTTGTTGGCTAAGCCTCTATTATGGAAAATGCACTAAGCTTATTTTAAAAGGGTTACTTTTCCCTCTCTCCCTGGCCAAACATGAGGGAAATTTTCTCTGATCTTCACTATGGAACCTGGTGGGTGCCCAGAGGTAAACTGAGGAAAGTATAAAGTATAGGGGCTCCTAGGACTTCATAACTCTAAAGCTAGTTCACACAGCCTCTATTGATTTGTCAAAGGTCAAGTGTTCCTACCATGCTCCCACTCCAGGTAAGTTGATCTATATTGTCTACATTCATCCATCTCTCCAGTTTTCAAGGTGGTGGTTAGTCCTGTGACCTCAATTCTCTGATGGATCAAAGAAAAGTCACTGATTTTTCAGTTTGTTCAGCTTTCTTCTTCTTGTGAACATAGGAGAGACAACTTCCAAGCTGGAAATTGGAAGCCCATGTATCTTTCCTTGAATTTTGCACCATGTGATTATATAATCTATTCCTTACCTGCTATCCCCTCCCCAAATAGAGAATCGCACTTATAGTTGTTAAAATTAAGGCAATACTATCGCCTGCAGCATGGGACAGATTCAAAAGAGACATAAATACATTTGATTAATATGCAATTACCACTGAACTAACTTACAGAGAAACACAGCCTCTGTAAATATTAGCAGAACGATCAGAAGTTAAATATCCACCCAAGCATCAGAGCAAATGAGATGTTTTACTACTTGGATCAACCCACAACATCAGTAACTCAAGTCTGTTATTCAGATGAGTAGCTCAGAGAGAGCAGCAGCTAGAGTCATGGCTTCAATTAGTCTAATCTCAAGGGTATTTGCATGAAACGCCACTCAGACTAAATAGTTCAGGGTGACCTTGCTTATTCCCTTATTTTTATTACACAGCCGGCCTCAAACATCTATTACCATGTTCTCTCTCCTCTTGATTCTACACAAATTTCCAATATTCTTGTAACCTTTCCCTGACATTACTACTAAAGGCTTATATTACCTCTGTAAGCACAATGCATAAATCTTTACTTTGGGATACATGGCCCTAAACATTTCTGCACTTTTTAAAAGAGGGTAATATGAAAATGACATTTCTAAATAGAAATATTAACATAGAATAGGAAAAGTCTGTATTAAGTGGAAAATAACTGTTATTACAATTATGTAGCTTAAGGAGCCACACATCTTTTTAAAGCTTGTTTGCTTAGTGTCCATAAATCTGTCAAAAGAGCTAGGAATATAACAGGATCCCTGTCTTACACATGTTTTGTTATTATAATCTGGCAAACTTTTCTCAACTATGCCTTTTCCTCATGATCTCTTCCAGGAAACTAAAGAAATAACCATGTACAACTGCATAATAAATTCTGTAGGTATATTTATCAGTTAGAAAGGCTATGACATCCAAGAGAAGGCTGATTTAAAGTACGAAAAATGCTTCTTCCAAAGAGAAAAATGTTTACTTCACACTGCTTAGAACACCTACTTAATAAAAATAAATCAAGTAGGAGAGCAACCTAAATTAGCTTTGGTCAATAAAACTGTTACCCTAGGTTGTAGACAAGAATACTTTCAAGATGGAACACCTAGCACTAACCTCACCACCCTGCACTACTCTCGAAAATGTTCATCTTCCTTTCTACAATCAACCCTGGCATACAGATTTGACGAGGGGAAAGAAGAAATCAAGGACAAAAGAAATAAAGGTTTTTATTCCACTCCCCTTCTATAAGGGAGATAAAGACTTACTGAAAAACTATTAAAAGGCATGAGCTTTAGTTGCAATTTTTAAAAAACATAAGAATACTATAAAGTATGTATTATCCTCATTTTACGGATGAAACTTTCTTAGATAGAGCCAGAAGTTAAATTTAGATGTGGTTACAAAATTCATGTTTTAAAACATGGTTTTAAAAAGTTAAAATAACATTTATTTAAAATTTTAGAGTGCAAAAAAAATCATAATTTCATTACTCAGAGGCAACCATTATTCACTGTTTATAATACACATTATCAAACAAATTTATACACACCTGCATCTCATCTTAAAGATATACAGATATATGAATCAATGTTTAAGAATAGTTTGGTTTTTTGATTTTTCCACTTAACACACTGAGAATCTCTTTCCACGTACTTAAGTATTTCAACCTTTTTAAAAAGGTTGCATATTATTCTTTTGAATGACTGTACTTCACACTGATTAACCAAGCTCCTTGTTTCCAATTTTGTGCTATAAAAGACAGTGTTGCAACGACCATTACTGTACCTAAATCTTAGTGCATATTCTTATCGCCTTAAGATGAATTCCTAGAAGTGAAATTGCCTATAAGACGTTTATTTTTTCATCACGTATCAGTTTGTTTCTGAACCATGGGGCCTCTTTTCTGAACATGTAGTATAAAGTTTCAATATCTTTTTGAAACCCAAGGGGCCTGGGCTCACTGTTCTTTAAGAATCCTTTCCTTTCTAACATGCTCTGATTAACGGTGGGTTTTATACAAATTAGTTTGTAGTAGTTAATACTAGCCCTTATTTGTGGGTAAATGAAAACCCTGCCTAATTGAACACGAACAGTGTTGTCTTTGCCTAGGGTTACTCATGAGCCTTTTCATTTGAAGTTTGAGAAAAGCATAAGGCTACTCTAATACATTGTATCTTTTGGCTGTTTGAGATAAGTGAGATGAAATGTAACTTGTGGAATAACAGTGCAGATAATATAACAGAGAGGCAGAATCATGCTCACTGCTAAATCCCTGCCAAATGCTCAGCTACTTAGTGGAAAATTAGTTTTTAATAACATAATGAAACTGTAACTCAAGATACTCTATTGACTTTGAAAATGTCCCTCTCTTACGCAGCACCCGGCACCGGCTGGACCTTACATAAAAAGCCCTTTGCTATGTATCCCAGGGATTATTCATCTTCTTTTGAGATACCAAGAGCATATAAACACAGGGTCCTTGGGGAATTAGATAACTAAAAAAGTGCATTTAGTTGGGAGGAAAGATACTTCTCATATTTAATGACCTTTATGAAGGGCTATTTGTAGCTCAATGCGCAAAAAGCTGGGTTCTGAGAATTATGGTACTTCTCATTCATGGTGATAATTAAGTTCTCTCTAGGGTAATACTGAAATGTTTAGATGAACACAAGCATAAACAAAACAGGACAGGAAGAAAGTGAATTAGCTATAAAATGCTGAACAGAGTAAGACTGTATACAATTTCAAAGTGATTTGCAGATTCAAAGAAACTCATGATTTTTATAATGTTTCCTCTCAATTTATGGACTACAGAGGCATACAATTCAAGTACTTACCAGGCTCATTACCTACATTACAAAAACTAAATAAACCATCTACCTTTTAAAGGCACAGGTCATATTATTTACTTGTTTATTTGGTTTTAATTATTTTTAAAAAAATTATCTTAAATGTAAGCTCAGTGAATGCTGAAAATATACAATTAGCTTTTTAATCCAAAAGACTTACTTATCATTATGGGTAATATGCATTTAATATTTATTTATTTATTTTTGGTGTGGAAGATTGGCCCTGAGTTAACATCTATTGCTGATCTTCCTCTTTTTGCTTGAGGAAGGTTGTCACTGAGCTAACATCTGTGCCACTCTCCCTGTATATTGCATGTGGGACACTGCCATAGTGTGGTTTGATGAGTGGTGTGTAGGTCCATGCCTGGGACCCAAACCCGTGAACCCGCGCCACTGAAGTGGAGTGTGTGGACCTAAGCACTATGCCACTGGGCTGGCCCCTGCATTTAATATTTATTGGCGATCAATGAGAGAGCCAAGGCAAGTGACCAAAATCTTACAATTTAAATGAGCAATTTTCAAATTAGGGGGTTTGGGAAGGAAAATAATATCCAAGGGGTCCTGTAGTTTAAAAAAATCTTTAATATGCTTAACATACCTCTTATTTTCTTAAACTACAGAAAGTAAATCTCAAATTCTTAGCTTGTGAGAATATATACACACAAAAGTAGATACTCTATTGTCAAATTATAAGTACTATATTTTAATTCTGTCAAAGATGTAATAAATGATGCAATTTAGATTGCTTTTCCCAGTATACCCTATTACCAAAATGTTCAATTTTCCCCCTTTAAAAAGTAAAAGAAAATAACCATTTGGCAACTATCAGAGTTACAAATGATTTGAACAAGAATTATAAATGGACACTAAAACTAGGGGTGAAAGTTGTAAGATACAGGATATTTGTAGTATCTCCCCACAAGTTACTTATTATTTTCAAAGGGAAAAATAGTAATGTTACACTGAAGGCACTACTTGGTGTGTATTATTGCACGCATATAGGTAAATATATTATGGTGCTGACAGCCACGGTATTTCCACATAATCGTTTAAAGCAAAAGTTATAACACTGTTTGGGAGTTAGTAAAGTATATAGATATATGTGCCAACTATACCATAAAGGATGAGGAGAGGATAAACAGACCGACAGAGCTGCAAGGTTTCTACATTTTGTATTAAGTAGTATAATATTAACTCTAAGTGGACTGTGAAAGTTAAGAACTTATTTTTCAAAATAGATAAAAAAGCAAGACCCAACTATATACTGTTTACAAGTCATGTGTTTTATATATAAAGACACAGTTAAAAGTAAATTGATAGAAGGATATCAGGACAACAGAAAACATAAAAAGACTGGAGTGCTTGTATTAATATCAAATAAAATAGAACTCAAAACAAAGATTACCAAAGACAAAGAGACACATTTGTTAATGATAAAACGGTCAATTAATCAGTAGGATATAACATCGAACAGCAAAGTTTAGACTGCTCTTGTAAATGAAGTTTTCCTGGAACACAGCTGTGCTCACTGGTTTATGTACTGTCTGTGGCTGTGTTCATGCTACAACTGCAGAGTTGAGTAGCTCTGTGACAGAGACCGTATGTCTCACAAAGCCTAAAAATATTTACTACCTGGTCCTTCACAGGAAATGTTTGCTGACTCCCGTAAAAGAATTAAGTCACAAATGGACAAATGTTTGGTCCAATAGTAGGTAAGTCAAAAGCAAAATTGAAAACACAATTCATAACCATTTGAAAAGAGAAAAAGAAAGAATCAAATTAAAATAAGGTTATAAGTTTTAGGGAATATATGTTAATTAGAGGTACCTGTAACATATGTGAATGAGTCTCAGATAGAAGTTGAAATTCAAACACATTCTCATTTAACTAACAGTCCTAACTCAAGACAGAATCTCCATACATCCTTAACATAAATAAGTCTTTACAACATATGAGTAAATAAAACTAAAAAGGGCACTAATCTGACAATTTCCCCAAAAAACACAGAATTAAGTTTTAATGAGTATTTTTTTTGCCCTGACATTAAATAGTTTAGTATAAACTCAAATCAGCCAAACTTTCAAAGAAGTCTATACGCATTCAAGTGACAAATGTAAATGGTCAAAGAACTTGTTAATGTACACTTGAATACAAACTCTTCATAGCAAAACTATAGAGAATTTCAATAATTCTAATATAATCATACCTTTACTTAGTTTGGTTTCTCCATTAGAGCATGGGCATACATACATAGAAATCCTTTATGGTGGCTCAACCTTGCTTAAAATAAAACTTTTCTAAAAAGAATACACACACTGTTTTTTTAAATCTGAGGTACATAGAAGCAAAAGCAAAAAAAAGTACTCAATATACCAAGGTTAAGAAAAATAATAGGTGGGGCTGGCCCCGTGGCCAAGTGGTTAAGTCCAGGTGCTCCGCTTCAGTGGCCCAGGGTTTCGCTGGTTTGGATCCTGGGTGGCAACATGGCACCGCTCATCAGGCCATGCTGAGGAGGCGTCCCACATGCCACAACTAGAAGGACTCACAACTAAAATATACAACTGAACTGGGTGGATTTGGGGAGAAAAAAAGAAAAAAGAAGATTGGCTCAGGTGCCAATCTCAAAAAAAAAGAAAAAAATTTACAAAAAAAAAGAGAAAAACAATAGGAACAATATGAAAGATGCTACAAGAGACAGAAAGACTAGGAAAAATGGAAGTGGAGAAGGATGATGATTAGATTCACCTTTAAAGCTAAAGTATGGTTTTTCTTCTTCAGAGAGAGGAGACTAGGCATAACAGGTTAAAATTGGGGCATTAGAAAAAGGCTGGTAAAAAATATATGGAGCCTGTGCCTCTATAGGTCTTTAAGAATATGCAAATTGAGTGGTTTAAATAAATGCATACTTGCAAGAATGGAGTAGATCTGCACTGTCCAGTAGGATGGTAATTAAAATTTAAATTAATTAAAATTAAATAAAATTATAAATTCAATTCTTCAGTTGCACTAGCCATGTTTTAAGCGCTCAACAGCCACATGTGGCTAAAGACTATGATCCTGGACAATGCAGATAAAGAACATTTCCATCATCACAGAAAGTTCTACTGAGCAGCACTGGGCTGGGCTCAGTGTCTTGAGAGTGTCCGAACTGTAAAGAGAGTCTGATTTTCCCTAGAGCTTTTGGTTTGTTTATTTATCTTATAGAACTTTCTGTTTTTTATTTTACAGAGACATTTTGTTCTTCAGTCATAGCTATCATATAAGCATTTTTTTCATATTAAATTAAAAATGCGTGCAGTTTCAAAAGAGAAATAAAATATACTCCTTATAGAACAAGAAGTAATTTAAAATGTGTTACAGAACAAGTAGTAATTTAAAATGTGTTACTCTGTATAATGTTCTTTTTTAAGATTTGCAGAACTGTACAAAATATATTCAGATATATAAAACTATTATAGTTTGATATTATTTAATGTAATTGGTGAATTACAAAAATATATTTAATTTCTAAACATAAATCAGATATACCATGGTTGAAAATAGAAGAAACCTAAGATCATGCAAGTTAAATAGAGATAGAAATAGTAAAGAAAATACCAAGTAAAATTAATGGTTGTAATAGTATAGCAATAAAATCAACCAAAATATTGATATAAAAACTGTTTAAACACTACTTACAACATGTGATTCACACGAAGAATAATGAAAAATTCCCTTGTAATAAAGAAATAGATGAATAAAGATATTTAACCTACGCTTTAAAATTAAATGGCCAAATTAAAAACTATTTAAATCAAAGACAAACATTAAAAGCAATTTATATCAGAATTAACAGAAAATAATAAATTTCTGAAGCAAGGGCAGAATCCAAGTGATCCTTATGTAAAATCATAAGAAATTCCTAATTGAAAATTATATGGGTGGGTCAACATGAAACATTTTAAAAAAAGAAAAGCTAAAGCTAGGCTTATAAATAATTCTCCAAGTTTTTATAGTTTTTTATGCAGTCATTTAACACATCAGCTATTTTCTAATTTTATACATTATTTCTATAACTAATTGCATTCTTTTCATATTTAGAACTTCTGCCATTTATCTTGCTGCAGTTTAAACGCAGGAATACAGTTAAGTTCACTGATACCTTCTCTTGTGTTACTTTAGAGAAAAATTTCTCTGACAACATCACACCTTCTCTTTTACTAGTAAGTGAATTTTCAACTTATTAATTTTTAGGATTGCTATATCAAGAAAGTTTGATTTTAAAATCTAAATAATTACAAATGAGAATAAATTAAACCAGCCGAAGATTGGAAAGCAACTAAGGAAAAGGAAAATATCTTAAAAGAAATAAGAATGAAGGTTAAGAAGAATATTTTAATGTAAGAACCAAAGAAAGCTTTAAGCAATAAAAGCCAGAAACAGGAAGTAAAACTTTAAGGCCAAATAAAAACATGTATCAGATTAGGTTTTTTACTAAATTAATAATTAGATAATAACTTGCTATTGTTTTAGAGTCACAAATTACCTTCCCAACCCACCTCCCCCAGTAGATAAATACGTAATGTCTATATACTGAGATTCACTGTTTCTGGACTTATTTTCCCGCCACTTAAGCTGTGGATCATTGCTATCATATGAGAGTGTTTGTTCAACTCCTCTTGCTGAAGTTTCACCAGCGACTCTTTCTCTTCCAAACGACCTTCTAATTGGGCCTTCTGAACTTCTAGAGAGGAAGCCTAAGGAATTGGGGGAGGGCAGGGGAAGAATTGAGGAAAACAACTTAGCATATTTTCTCTTCACAGACATTTTAAGATGTCCTTATTTTTTATTTATAAGACAGCCATTTCAAAAGACACATAACAAATATGTATTATATTTTAGTTAACTAAATTATATAGTGAGTTTAAGATAAGTAATCATTAAACAATATAATATGAATTGGAAAGATACATTTGATTTGTCTTTTTAAGTTAAAGTGAACAGCTAAAATTTTGCAGAAAACACTAGATATTACTATTTAGAATTACCATTAAGATAACGACATTAAAGCAGAACCAGGAAATCAGTAAATGTGGCATAAAATTTTATGCTTCTTCTGTCACTTATGCTGTATAGTTGTTCAAACAGTCTTTCAATCCAGGCCTGCTCTCATCTTCCTGGCGGTAGACGGGCCAGAAAGCACTATTATAGCTATCAGTCTCAAGCAACCAGGATAATGTATGTAGAAAGACCACTGGATTTAGGTTCAGAATATATGCCTACTCTTCCACTTAGCTATGTGACTGACCTTGAGCAAGTAACTTAATCCAAGACTGTTTCAGTTGTAGGTTGAAAATATTTATTAATATTTTATATTAACATGTTTGTTAGAGTGAGGAAGATTAAGAGAAATGTTTCATAGTCCTTTCAAAATGATAAAATTCTAAATAAATATGAATCACTATTATTATTATTACTATCCCTATAAGTAGAGATGCAGCTATACACCTAGATAAAGCTACCTGAAGGTGACAGCAAGAACTAGGAACGCTTTTGTATCCTTTGCCCACTTCAAAGCAGTAAATGCTGCCACACAGTATATCTTCAATGTTTGATGATTGTGGGAAATACATGTTTTCACATTGTGAGAGAGCTCTCATAACAAACAACTGTCAAACCATTTTGAGATCCTAATATCTTCTAAGTAAAATTACTAAAGAAACAGAACATTAATTTATCCAAATTCACCTTTCTCATAAAATAAGACTTTTTCATTTCATTGTAAATGAGAACTCAGCAGATTCTTACCTTAATGCTCAATTCTTTTCTTATCTGTTCCGTTCTGTTTAATTCTTTTCTAAGGAGGTCAATGGTTTCTTCCTTATCTTCCTTTTCTTTTTGTAAGGCTTTAATCTTTTCTTCTTGTACTTTGGTTTTTTGTTGCAAGTCTTAAAATAAACAAAGTCAGCTATATGCTCAGAGGTTCCATACTGACATTACCCTGAAAAGGTTTAGTAGCTATTATGTTGTAAGAACAAAAGAAAGGCAACTTGGAAGATGAAGAAGTATCTTGCTGGAAATAAAAGTTTTACACTATCTGATGAATAAAAAACTATGAAACTCTTCCCCTGCCAGTATTCTAAAGAAATGCCAAATCACCATGTCTTTCCCTCTTCCTCTGTTCTAAATATAATATACAGTAATGAGAGGAAGGACAACCCTCAGAGCTTAAGGGTTAGAAAAGAAAGGGAGGGAGAAAATTATGAAGAATTACATAAGTAGACGTCTGTGCTTTAAGGAAAGTGAATTAGAACAAAAATGTTTTTGTGGATCATTTCAGAGCTACGATCATTAAGAAGCTAATCACTATAAGTTACCTAGCACTGCCACCTGCTGTTCTGTTTCTCTAAAATTTTTTATTGTAAAATGGGCAATCTTTTCCTATAACTCCAATATTTCAAAAAAATGTATGCTTTTTCAATTTGATCAATCTAACTAAAGTGCTTTGTGAAATGTTATGGCAAGAAAAGGAAAACTGCTTAGGATGTGATTTCAGGTTTAAAAAAATGAGAGAAGTAGAAAATAATGAAAAAGCAAAATAACAACCACTCATGCTTTGATTTTCTTGCAACACAAGACATGTTAAAATATAGACAATTTATTAAATAAGAAGCTACTTACTTGCTAGCTTACATTCTCTGTCTACTAGTTGGTTCTGCACTTCCTTTCTCTGCTCTTCTTTCTCTATTAGTTGGGCAATTGTTCTGAGGTTATAAAAAATTATAGAAGAAAACATCATGAACTGTATCATTTCTTTTTCTCCCCAACAAGTATTTTAAGAGAAAATTCACAAGAACAGTAATTACCCTTAAATTCTGCCAAATATGTATATTTTAAATAAGTAATAACTCCTAATTTTGTCTGTAAAAAACATTCTATATAAAGGAAATCACTTTGCTTTTGAAAAATCCAAAATAATTAGAATAAAGAATTAGAGATTTTACTTTTCATTTTGTTGCTTGAGTGACTCATTCAACTTTTTCACTGTCTCAATTTGTTTATTCAGAGAATCACATGTGATCTGTAAATCTTTATTTTTCCTTTCAGTAGTTTCACTCCTGAAAAGATAAGATGAGTTGATATTTTTATGGAGGAAAACATATAGTGGAGAAAAAAAAGTACAGTGTTTATATATCTTTTAACCAAATTGCATACAGTGCAGGTGAGAGGAGGAATGTTATGAACAAGCAGGACATAGAGAGAGTTAGATTAACTCTAAAGGACAGTAAAGATATGTTTTGGCTGACTTTGCTGGTAAAAATTACTATGAAATGGAAATGCGTGGGGGATAACCTTAGACTTAGGAATACAGGACAGATAATGTTACAGATAATATTGTATTATATAATTTGCTACAAAATACGTAGATCTATGTTTATAGCTAAGTCCAGAAACTGAAACAATTTCTGTGAAAAGATGGGGACTAAAAAAAAAATATAACAAGTCTGTCATCTTTAACCTCTTGGGTATAATATATGTTTAATTTAAAAAGTCAAATTAATGAAGAAAGCAGTTAAGGATTCTAAATTTCTCTTGTCTCTTTAACGCTCTGCATCTAACAGTCCTGCTTATTTTATCTGCAAGGTAAACACAAAAAGAATCCTTCCTAAGGCGATACTTTGACATCCAAATATCTTAGGCATAAAAGGTCCTTTTCACTTTACTAAGTACAAAGATAAACAAATGGGTGGCACTGGCCAAATGTGGCCAGCAGCCTTGTTTCATCTGTCCCTCGTAGAGTTTTTAAAATTCTAAATTTGAATGCCTTTATAGTCACTACCAATACCAATGACCTTCCCCAGCCGGCTTCATTTATTTGTTGCCCACCTGGCCCTTCAAGGCTGGAGTCTTACTTCCTGGCCGCTCAAGTACTATCTAGAACATAAGCAGGTTCTAGAAACCACATATTTCTCTTGGATCACTGCCTACTTTCTCTTACATCCTGACTTAACACTAATCGTCCACTTTATCAGGGCTGCCTCAAACAATCAGACTTTGTAAAAAGTCGTTGTTGCAAGGCGAAAACATCCTGTTTAGAAATCATGTTGTCATCACAAATTTTCTAGATGCTACACCATTTTTATTGACGGGCAAATAGGCACACAGACCTTGCAAAGTTAAAATTTTCTATATCTCTATATTAATAACATAAACACTAGAACATTTTTTCAAATCTTAACCAGTCTTAAAATATAAATTAAAACAAGGAACAAATTAACCAGAGTGTTTTTGTTTTTATTGTTTGGCGTAAAATACCTAATCGTTCCTGATCCTCCTTATAATTCAGAAGTTTTAACATTGGCCTAAACTGACAACGGAGGGAAAACAGTCTCAGACTCTGTTAGCAATAGCCCTTTTGGACGGAAACTTGGCAATCTATCAAAAAAGTAAAAGCACATACCATTTAACCCAGGAATTCACCTGTAAGAATTTATTCTAAATGACTTACAACTAAGATATAGAACTATGCACTGGGGCTTTGGGGAGGGAAAAAAAAAGGGGGGGGAAGATTGCCAATATATGTTAGCTCAGGGCGAATCTTTCCCTGTAAAAAAAAAAAAGAGAATTTATTCTACAGATATAGTCACACATACAAGTAAACCACAGGCAATGACATAAGGAGAAATACTGACTACAAATTAAGAGATGAGTTAAGCACTAAACACCCAAATTTCCATGCTATGAGGCTGAATAATAAGAAATTGTTAATATTCAACCACTTTAGATCTGCAGAAATGGCCAATTCATATGGATCAACTTAAAACGAATTATGACAACTAAGGTCACTCAGCAATTATCTTTGGAGTGCCTAACCATGTAACTAGCACTGTTCTAGGCCCTAGGGATTTGTCAGTGAACAAAACAGATGAAACTTGTCCTTGCGGTGCTAACACTCCAGATGACTACACGAATAAATAAAAGAAGTAGAGCCAACGGGAAAGAAACAAAAAGAGGCGTATTCTGTTTCCAATTCTGATACTCAGTTTGAGTAAGGAATACTTCATTTCACTATGATCTAAATTTCTTGCTATTTGCTTTATATTATGAGAACATATGAATGCTTACAAAAGAATTTTAGGGCCACAGAAAACAAATGCTGTGTGTTCATTCTAGATTCTAACCTTATACAGAAAACTTCTCCTTTATTGATTTACCTCTGAAGGAGTTCCATGTAGGATTTTGTCAGTATTTCATGTTCTTCAGCCACAGACTCTAACTTCCTGTTATGTTGAAAGAGATGCTCAATATCACTCTGGGCTCTTTCTGATTCAATCTGCTGTGACTTCAGCAACACACCAAGCTCTTCATTTTTTCTCTCAACTTCTCTCAACATAGCAGCAAGTGTCCGTGCCTAAAAGAAAACAGAATAGAGACTTTCCCGCTTTTATATAATATGCTCAGTTTCTACAATTTACCAAATACTAAGGTTTACCAAATAGCTAATATGCTACCATCTATTGGGTTATATAAAGTTTTATTAGTCACATATACTTATTACTTAGCTACTTCTAATAAAATGTGACACTGTTATAGTTTTTTATTTAATAGATTGTTCTGACAAAGACAATCTTGGTATGATCAGATTCATGGATATGCACACAATTATAGTAACATGAAGGTAGCTCTCCATATAGTACTCAGTGAAAAGGGTACAGTCCTCACTGCTAGCCGTCAACCCTAACCGTCTGCTGTGATTCATACGAAAAGTGAAAAGGATTTGACCTATAGCAAATAGTGGCAAGAACTGAGACAAGGCAGAAATACATAATATTCAGAAGGCAGAATCAATGGGACTTGGTGACTGACTAACTGTAGAAGGTAAACAGTACGATGTCTAGGTTCCTTGTTGGGAAAATTCTAAGAACATTAGAGGGAACATGCAAGAAAAAAATACATTTTAAAAAAGGGAGGGTGATAAGTTCAGTATTGGTTATGCGGAGTCTGAAGTATTTGCTGTGTATTTAAATGGAGCCATTTATAGGAGGCATTCAGTGCTGAGGAAAAACAACCTGGGCTCCGCATATAAAACTGGGGGCATCAACATTCTGGTAATGATTGAAACCACGGGCCACCTAAATAAGGGAAAAGGGCTTAGAACATAATCCTGGGAAAACCCAACACTTAAAGGTTGAGAGGTGAAAAAAGAAGCCCATAAAGGATATAGGAAAAGAATATCCATTCGGGTAGAAATGAAATCAGAAGATAACGGTGTAACCAAAATTAAAGGGGAGGGAGTTTCAAGACGGAGGGAGCAGTCATGTCAAATGCTGAGGACAATGTACTTCAATCAGAGTAACAAAGATATAACGAATATTTTGTACATGTTTTACTTCATTTATCTTCTACTAATCAGATGTACCTTTATACTGTACACACCTCTGTCTCAGCTTGAGTTCTCTGACAGCGATACTGAGCGATCAGTCTATCAGCCTGTGCAAGCGCCAGAGCTTTTGCTTCCAAAAGATCTTGCAGCCTGCTTTCTTTGGACTATAAGAAATATACCATTAATTTTGATCATTTACCAGAAAATATCTACTAAAGTTTAACTGTTACACATACTACATTAAAATACGCTTGTACTCACGGCTAATGTGGACAGTTTCATCTCATATACATCCATTATGTCAGATATTCTCACATCATTAATCTGATCCTTTACCTAGATTTTAATACAATAGTGTCAAAACCCAGAAAATTTTAACACTAAACAAAATAAAAAAATAAATGCCTACTGTGAAACTAAATCACTAAAACTTAATAAGTAACAAAGTAAAAAAATGAACGTCATATCAGGTTGTCACAAACATTTCACTAAGCTGGCTACTGCAGAGGAATATCTGGGTAAGATTTGGTATGCTTGTGGGACTTTAAAAGATATTTCTTAAGCTGACGGTGGTTGCTGTGGGGGCGAGTGGGCTGGCTGGGGAAGACCAGAGAAAGAATGATGGCTGTGTTAAAATGTTGGAATTTTATGGCTGTTTTTCCCTTACTCCCCAAACTTTCCAAAATATTGTTACTTTTTATATTAAAAGATAAGGCTTTTAACAATCAAATTTGCATCTAAAGTTGCTTAAATAAATGTTATAATTAAGGCTCATATTTACTTGGTATGTACCAGGCAGAATCCTATTTGTAAAGGCTGTTTACCACTCACCACCACTCCAGACTGAAGTTTCTCTATTAATTCCTCAATATTCAATCCTGGAACTCTCTCTTTCAAAAGTGGGGGAGTTAAACATTTTACTGATGTTGGAAAACTGTGATTTAATGATTGCAGAGGATTTCTTCTGGGCATATGTTCTGTTTCCTGTTGTCTATAGGAATTGTTTGCTGCTATACTTTCTCCAAGACTGAATGGGAATCAAAAAGAAAAAGAAATAATTACATAAAAATAGAGCAAAAGGCAGAGTTAGTACAGAATTAGGAAATCTTTTAGAATGGGTCTTTTTGGGAATATAAGTCTTTGAATATTTTTGAAATAAATCTTGCAGTCTATGATGAAGCAGGATTTTGGGAAATACCCTAAATTTGCCACAGGAAACTCTTCTACTTACAACTCTTTACAATGACAACTCCACCTCTGGTGTGGAGGCTCTAAAACTAGTTTGTGAGTGTGGACTATTTGTAAAACCTAAGTGCAGTGTTATTGATATTGGTAAGAACATCCTTCTCACCAGGGGCCACATCACCTGGCTTTAGCTATGCCTTTACCCTTCCCCTTTCTCACTCAGTTATGTTCTCACAACCTGACTTCCACTCTGCCCATTCCATTGATCTCATCTTATTCCTGCCTCAGGCCCTTCGTATGAGCTGTTCCTTTACCCAGAACACTTCTCCCACCAGATCTGCATAGTGTTGGCTCCTTCTTATCATTAGGTCTCGGTTAAAATTCACTTCTTCAGAGAGGCTCCTCCACCCATAGTAACGTCCACATTATGAAACTTATTTTTTTAAATTTGTGTCCCAACTAGAATGTAAATCTCATGACAGAAGGCCCCCTGTCTAATTTACTACAGTATCCAAAATGCCTAGAAGAGGGCCTGGCACATAGCCTAGAAGGTGGCCCTCACCAGATATTTGTTTTTTAAATAAAACAAACACACAAAGAAACCTACCTACACACCCACCCACCCACTCTGCATATAAATTCACCTGATTAAACTGTTTAAGATAATGTAAACAAAGGCATAAGTGGACATAAATAAAATAAATAGACATAAATGGACATCTGAGATAACGTCCAAAGAGAAAAGTACATAACACGAGTAAGCCAAGGACAGCCAAGACACAGTGAAACAGTCGGGAGGCCTCACATACAGAGACGAGAGGCTGAGGCGCCCACTTGCAGGGACGCTGAAGCATCCACTCGGAAGCAGGAGGCTGTGCCTCACGTAAGATTATTGCAGTTAAAACAAGCAAGCCACCACAAAACGAAGCAGCTTCACAGACCACTTCTACCATGTAAACTGAGAAGCTCCCTATTTGCCCATGTGTTTGTTAAAAAAAAAAGAAAATGAAGGGAATTTTGATTATGTGGGTCTCTAGGTCTTGTTTTCTGTAGTTCTTCATCTCTTAATTTATGACTACTTAAATTATTAATTCTGAAGATAATGAATTTGCTAAGTCAGTTACTAGAAATAGCAGAAGCTAGCAAACCTTTTCTTAAAGAACAAGGCAGTAAGTACATGTAGTCTCAGTTACAACTACAATCGTGATGTCACAGTATCAGTGTAGGCATGCGTAATACAGACAGAATGAAAATGAAGGGGTGTGGCCTTGTTCCAATAAAATGTTATTTACAAAAGCAGGCTCTTGTCTGCTGGCTATAGTTTGCCGACCCCTGGCATATGGGAATGTCTTAGCTATTTACCAACCACTTCAGTTTATTCAAACCACTTTTACAAATTCATTTATATAAACCACTTAAACTTTTAAAAATTAAAGTAGATGCCTGCTAGATATCTTGTCAACCAGTTTACAGACAGCCAAATCTGAATTTTTTTCAAACATAACTGCAAATATTCTTTTAGTTTTTGAAATTTCTGAGTATAGCACATAATTTTGCTTGGCCATTATTCCACTTTCTGATAAAATCACAGAATTTTCATTTAGGAACTCTCCTGCCCAACGCATCTCAACTTTCAGTCTATGTAGTTCTGAACCCTTGGCATTTGCTGAGGTCCCCTCCTTGGCAAATGACCCAGATCTGGACAGTGAGCTTGATGCTTAGACTTACCATTTAAACAACTGGGAGGGAAAAGCTCTTTCCATGGAAGAACTAAACTAGTAGGATATAAGCTCAGTTCAGAAGCTACTATGTTAGAAAGAGGTGGTGAGAGACAGAGAGGCATACAACCCAGATGATACGTTTAATGACATGGATCTTGTTTTTCCCTGAGTGAGTATATATCTGGCCTTTTTAGGTAATGAAATCAAATTTTTTTTTAATCATTTGAAAAATCACTGACTATTACAACGAAGTCTTCAATTCACTGATTTTCTAATCTATCTATACTGAAGACTACTAAAGAAACACAGCAGGATATTCAGGCACCACAAGAGATACATTGGAGGTGATTACAACTCACACCAAAGCAGGAAAATCTGGCAGTGGAGCAGCTTCCAATAATATTCCCAGTCCAGACTGTACTTGCTCTCTATTATCTGATGTTAAAGCAAAGGCCAAGGGAGTAATCAGGCGTGGATCCTAAGAAAATCAGAAGCCAGAAAATAAGAGGCAGAAAGAATAATGTCAGGTCTTTTAGAGTAAGGCGAGTAAACAGAGCTAAATCATACAATAATTCTAGGAAAATTCTAAAGTGCTTCTATGTGATGTTCGAATGTATTTATTAGTCTTTACCTTGTTATAAGTGTCTACACAACAAAATGAACATTAGCTTAAAAAAATCTGGCAAAGGTTTTGAATGCTTTTGATTGTGCCTATGAAAATCATGTCTTAATTTTTTTGATGAATTTAAAATAGGTCTCACCCACAACTGACTGATATTTTGAATTGTTTTATTTTTCTACCTATCATTTAAAAGAAAAACTGGCTAAAAGGAAAAATGGCCAATCATTTCCAAATTAATTAAAGTCAAAAATAAAAGTAAAATTCAAATTAACTCAAAAAATCTTAATTTAATGACTGAAACAATTATATTCAAAGTCTAAGTCCTTCCTGTCAGTAAATACTTTACATTAGCACTGTAAGCCCGACGTCATCTATTTTGAAAAACACCTCCCAGGAATTGATATAAAGTCAATTGGACTCAATTTCTAAGTTGAGTTAAGTTGTTAACAGGGGAAATATTAAGATATAAATCCTTTATAATTGTCAACATTTTACAATGTTGAGTGCCCTGTAGGTACTCAGGGATAAGCTAACACCACAGAACCATGGTAAGAGCTGGTCTTTATTTCCATAACCCCCATGGGAACCTCTCCTCACTCCTCCCATGGAGGGGGACGATTATTTCTACCTTGTAGTCAAGGAAAGCGGAACTCAGAGAGGTGAAAGAACTTTAAGTCTGCACTGTAAGTGATGGAGTCAACACCCGAACCCCATTTGTTAAGTAGTATGCTCTCAAAGCATACAAGTGGCCCCTGCCTAAGGTTTCAGTTTGGGCTTCTATCCTGTTTATACAGGCACTAGAGCCATCATTGTTATTATAGTTAACTTAATTCACACACGTTTATTAAACACTGATCTACAAGCCAGGTTTTGTGGATATTAAGAGAAACACCTAGAGCTCTCATTCAGTTACTACTATCGTCAAAATTTGTGAGTTAGCTATTTTCTGCACACACTCTCTAATCTTATTATCATTCACAAGGCCTTTTCTTCCAGATGTCTCCCTATGCCCTTAATACCCTACCTCATCAACCCCAACCAAAAACAAAAACCCCAAAACAAATACCACTCCCAACTGCATGGCACCGCAACACCAACAGAAATAAATGAAGAAACCTGAAGAATGACACAAGAAGGGAAAAGGCTGAGGAAGCCCGACTATCATGAACATCCTGTACACTAGAATCAGGAGCACTGATGTTCAATTCCTGTGACTATCTAAAATAGCTGCGTAATGAGAATACTGTAGCTACCTAAGATAATTAAGAGCTTTAAACTTTCTTATCATGGCCAATTCTAAGAGAAACATCTTCTAAAAATTAAGAATATTAAAACAGAAACATATATTAGGAAGCATTTATGTACGAAAAAACTTCAATATTTGAAGAGCTTAAACTCACCTGCAGGATTTTGTAGAAGCTTACTTCCATACCAGGAACCAACTGCTTAAGCTTATTCATCAAATCAAGGGTTTTCAAAATTACATCAGCAGCAAGTTTGCTTTAAAAATAAGTCATATCTAAATTAGATGCCTCAAAAATTCTTTAGAGCTTACTTCTGTCCATTATTCTAAAGAAAATGAAAAATCAACACCTTTGTTTTTAAACTCAAGAAGATAAAGTACTGTTTCTTTTGAAAAGTAAAAATATCAGAGACCAACATCCTTATAACCCAAGACCCAAAGAGAACAAACTGGCATTAAGAGTCTAAGTTTAGATGGTGTTTCTTTTTCTACTCTCAAATATCTACATGTTTCAACTATCTGGTTCAAGTTACTAGCAGCATCAGCAACATGAACCATTTTATTTTTAGCTTTGTCACTGGAATATCAACAATAGAGGGGAAAATTAGGCAATTAAGAATACCTAATATTTACTGAATGAATTATACTAAACTGTGTTCTCAGCCTTATATCTGAAAGGGAATACAAAAAAGTATAAAGAGATAATCCTTGTTCTTGAGGAGAACAATTAGTGACAATCATGACATTTATGAAAATGGGAAGATATCATAGCATCTAGCATTTAGCAGGTCATCAATAAAGATTTGTTAGATGGACTTAAATCATGTTAAAGGAGGGGATAAAACAATCTCATTACTATCAGTGAAAATTCATCTTTAACCATAAGTCTCAAGATGCTAAGGAAGAAGTGACTGATTTCCTTGTAATAAAAACTACCCCTGTTTTTTCATGCTTTTTTGCTTAAAAATACAAAATTAAATAAACATAAAAATAATTACTGAGACAATGTCAAAAAGCACCTTTAGAAAAGAAATGTTTAGGAGTATAAAAGTCTTAGATAACCACAATAAATTAAAACAAGACAAAACAAACCTAAACAATGAATAACAAATCATAGATGTTAATATCTTTCTTCAAAAGTATGTGATCTATGAACTGAATGAATTTTTTAAAAAAATTCGTTATCAAAATATTTTTAATTCTTTGCTACACTGTGAGTTAACAGAACATACCCAAGGACGATCCTCCAAAAGGGATGAGAGTCACTACATCTTTTGATTTTTATTAAGTTTGGCCTTAGCATTTTGCCATTTGGATTTCATATACTTACCACAATTCAGAATCTGCTACCTTTGTTCCAAATCCCAGATCAATCTTTCCATATGTAAACTGTTGTTCTATCAGAGTGGTACATTTGATAGTCGTCAGAATTTTTGCAACGTGTATTCTTAGAGTATCATCGCCACACAGAGGTACGTTTTGTTAAGGGACAGATACAAAAATTCTCAAAAGACATATTTTTATAGTACTTTACAGCATTTAGGATGATTTCACGTAAATTATCTTGTCACTGCAATTGGGGGTAATTATTGTTCCCTTAGCTCAATGACAGGTTAGGAAACTAGAGCTTGAGCATTTAAGTGACTGACAAATGGCATGAGATGGGACTGACACCAAGTTTCTGACTCAAAGGTAAAACAGGAAAAGGATCTGTCTCTCTACTAGATGCTAGTTTTTTGTTAGCAGGTATCACAATGGTTCCATAAATATTTGCTGAACTAAGGTAAGTTATTTTCTCCCTACTTCGTAAATTGTAAGTTAATCTGAGTATCTATCATTAAAAGAGAGTCAACGGGCCAGCCCTGGTGCCCTAGTAGTTCAGTTCAGCTCACTCTGCTTTGGCGTTAAGTTTGGTACATTCAATGAGAGAAGCCCAGAATATATTACAGAGCTTTCCAAGGTCAAGCAAAGTAATCATTTGTCTCTACAGCAATGGTTTTCACCTCTGGCTGCATGTTACAATCACCTAGGTAGTTCAAACAATCACAAGCACTCCCTAGGTGTTCACATTACTCCATTTAAATTAGAATCTCTGGAAGTAAGACTCCATTGTCAGTATGTTGCAAATGTTCTCCAGGTGACTCTAACACACAGCCAGAGCTGAGAATCACTGCTGTAAAGGAAGAGAAAAATTAAGCAGCAGCATCTCAGAGAAGAGATTAAACACATGTGGAGTTTGCTCTAGGGCAGGACAAAGTTGAGCAAATTCTTAACGCTCTGGGATATAACCAGGCAAATGGAAGAGATCTGGTTGAGAAATGGTGGCTCCTTGCTGATAATAATAATAAAAAAAAATCATTATTGAAATATTAAAAAATTGGACTTGGACTTCTTAGCAACTTAGAATCAGCTGATCTAAAAAAAGCTAACACAAGGAAAGACCTAAGAAAATCTGTACACAGAAGTTACGCAGTGGCAATAATTATACTCAAGGTTTTCTTTTTTTTGAAATGAGTTAATCTGCCTTGAAAATAACCGTCTTTTTTATGACCAAGTGTGATGTCATCTTTATTAAAACATTTACGGAGGTTTTAATTTTTAAAACACAAGCTAAAAGACTAAGGTAAAATTATGACAACCCTACTCATATTTCTTTATTCTCTGATACATTCCACCAAAGAATGGCACCACACATCAACCAGGGGCATCAATTAGCACCAGAAGACAGTAATAGGGCAGTTATTTTAGAATATATCTCCTAATCTCCAATTGTGATTAAAATGTCCAAATCCAAGTTTAAAAAGCATTTCTAAAAATATTCTTTAGCTTAAACATTCTACACAGAAAACAAAGAAAATAAAGTCTAACTTTTTTAGAGACTGTTCATTGAGAATTAAACTATAGTTTAAACTTCAGTTCAACAATTCTGAATACACACAAAGATGAGAAGTGACAGAATTATAAATAAACACAAAAATGCAGTAAATGTAATGCTAGGAAAAAAACAGATGGTTATTTAGTTTCCATGTTTATAACAGTAAAGGATATTTAACAAAACTTCAATGGCCTTGACCATCCTTTCACATTTTTTTCTTATTAAGGCCTCATCTAGATTCTGTTCTGTGAACTGAAGCTGATCAAGGATTGCAGGCAGCAGAATGATCACAAAACGGTCAGCTGAGGAAGAGTTAGCAGTATCTATGACATCCTGGAGAAATGACCGCCACCAATGGTTAAAAATAAAAATAAAGATGGAATACAGAATGCAGAAACAGTCATCACTGAACTGCGACACTCTCTTAAATTTCTTATAATTAGTTCAACAGTTCTTTGACCTGTCTCTCCTATTTAAATCTATCCATTTAGCCAATTTGAGGGCTAAAATGACTTTTTTCTCAAAAGGAACAATAAGCTTTTGGGCTAATCAACTGCAAACAAGACATTTTGAAATGGACTATATCTGTGATTTAAAAATTATTCTAAATTAAAAGTATGTACTTAAAACAAATACCCTGAATTTGCCAAATGTAATTATAATAATTAAATAACACTTAATACTTTACAACCACAAATAATTCCCATCAAGAATCTCAAAGGGCTTTTTAAATGCTAAAACTGATTGTTAATAGTCAAGACCAACACAAAACAGAAAGGATAATTTGTGCATAATCCTTAACAAATATATTTAATCACTCTACACATTTTTGTTTGTGCATAGGATCCAGCCATGAGAGGGGAAACACTATAGGAAGATACCGTGGTAGGAAGAACAGGTATAAAATCAGGGAGAATGGCAGAGAATGCTAAATGACCCAGAGAGTAGAATCTACCAGAATGTAATGGCCTCTAGGGAAAGGATTTTTGTCTGTATCCTAAGTGCCTAGCAGTGTCTGGCATGCTCCACTCCATTTCACTGACTGAATCCAAAGTTCCTAAGTTAACCCACTCAACAGGTTAATAAGGACAGTAGACATTATCTATCGAGATGAAGAGACAGAATGTGACTTCTGCAAGAAGCAGAGTCATACAACAAACCATACAAATCTTAATTAATATCTTTACTTATCACACTGAAAGGAGTATCTAGAAGGCATTCAGAGAAAAAATGAAAAGACTAATATTTGTGACTTTGTCAGAAAACAATAACTCAGTAGCTGAATAATAGGGAGTCTAGTAATTGCGACATTTTCCTAAAGTGTATGAACAACTGGAAGTTTATGGGAACATTTCTGAGAACTGTTCATTAAAAACCATAAAAGTAGAAAAGTCAATTTGTCAATCATTCTATTACCTCAAATATTTCCTTGAACAACTCCAACGCTAAAATGGAACAGTTTTCTGATCCATCCAAAGGCTGGCTTGACCAACGAAGTAGAGCTACAGTTGGTTCTAAACATTTAGAACGGCTTGTTAGAGCGGTGTTGCCAGATGGAGACTGTTCAAATATCATCTGAGTGAGCACGTGGCGCAGCTGAGTCACTGAACAGAACGCAAGAAGTAATTCTAAAACCTGTGCAATATAAAGTCGTCATTAAATGTCAATTTCACTGGACTTTAACGCACAAAGCAACCAAATGAGGAAGCTGAAAATGACATATATTTTTAAAGAAAATACTCTAAAACAAAAATTAAAAGCAGCTTCGAATATTTCTATCAGTATTATTTCTTAAAATGTATGATTATGTTCCAGGAAGTTACAAAGAAATTTGTTAATGATGGTTACTTCTGATAAGCAGGACTGTGAGAGCCAAACAAAAAAGGGCAACTTCAGCAAATGTTAAATGCTTTCTATAGTACTTTTTTTTTTTAAGCACAAACATGTTTTGTTTGTAAAATGAAAAAAAAGAATTAAAAAATCAAAGTAGTAATTATGAAGTCCTGCTATCAAGCTAAGATTCAAGAATTGCTATAAAACATACTTTAGGATAATACTTAAAAGTGGCATCCCAAAGCTGTAAAACCTTAAGAATGGCCATTTCCATACTATGTTTGCAAACTGCTGGCATTACGCCCCTCGGCTCCCTCATTTGACCTCATTTCTTCTTTACTTCAAATACTGGGTCTGTAAAAATTAATAAAGGAAATCTCAAATAAATTGGAGTTGGGAAGGCCTGTAGAGGGAGCTCTCACATGCTGCCAAATCAATCACCTCAAACAGGAAGACGTCAATTACAGACCCAGACAGGAAGAAGCACCAGTACTGACTCCGAGAGGTAGATATACCTTGCACTCCCAAAGGGGAAGTGCAACTACTTTACTACTTCTGCAGGATGACTTCCTTCTTGCCCAGCCAATGGAAAATGCCTCAGCTCAGCCAATGAGAGTCCATCATCACCCTAACTTTTACTTTCCTCCAATGAACTTTCATTTTTTCCTTACTGATGACTTCCTTTCCTTGTCCCGCCCTATAAAAGCCTTCCATGTTGTGTAACCCCTTAGAGTAGCTTCCTGCTTGTCAGATGAGATGTTGCCCAATTCATGAATTGTTTAAAGAAAGACAATTAGATCTTCAAATTTACTCATGTGAATTTGTTTAACAGGCCCTATACCATTACATAACAATCCACATCAACCTGTTTATTAACTGTTAAGTTCAATCCTACCTTTTTCATAAACTACCAATCTATCATTTAAAAAATTTAAAAAATTATTGGTATCCCTTTGCCTATCCACTAATTTTCTACCTTTCTTTGTTTCTTGTAAACATATAATTGAGATTTGTGTTTTAATTAACTTGATAGTATCTGATTTTAATAGAATTCAGCCCATTAGTATTTACTATGTAACAAATGATAAAGCAATCTTTAATTTACTCTCTTTTAAATATAAATTGCAGTACTTGTTTTTGAATAGGGAATACATTCACTTGGTTTCAAAGTCAAAGGTACCAGCCTGACCTCTAGCTATCCTCCCTGGAGGCAAGCACTGCTACTAGTTTCTTGATTATCTTACCAGAAATATGTCATACACAAACAAAAAATTACTTTCTCATGTACATTTTCTAAGTGTAACGGAGAACAAATCAATTATTAGTGCAAAGCTAGATGGTTTCCCCAAAATGAATACACTTGTGTAATTAGCAACCGGATCAAGAGAATTCTACAAAACTCCACAATCTCCTCTCCTAGACAATGCCCCAACCATTCCTCCACATCAGATTTCTGACACCATAGATTAATTCTATGTTAGCTATTCTTGAATCTTCACGTTTCCATATAAAATTTTCAATCAGCTTGCCAGTTTATATAAAAAACTCACACGGAGCTTTACACACAAATAGAATGTGACAGTGTATAGTCTTCCATCTGGCTTCTTTAGCTTACCAGTGTTAGCGAGATTCATCCATATTGTTGCATGCAGTCGCATTTTACTCATTCTCATTGCTGTAGAGTATTCCAATGCATAAATATACCAGTTTATTTGCCCATTCCACTGTGGATGGCATTTGAGCTGTTTCCAATTCTTGGCTATTAGGAGCAGTACTGTTATGTTTCATAGATGTCCTTGGTAAACATATGTATTCAATTCTTTGGGGTAAATACTTATGAGTGGAACTGCTGGGTCATAGTTTATGCATATGTCCAACATTAGTAGATAATACCAGTTTTCATAAGTGGTTGTACCAATTTTCACCCATGAGTACTGTGACACTTATGAATTTTCTACACTCTCATCCATGCTTGATATTATCCATGTATAATTTTAACCACCTGGTGGGTATGGAGCAATACTGCATTACTATTTACTATTACTATTTAAATTTGCATTTCCCTGAAGATTAATAAAGTTGAGCAACCATTTCATATTTATTGATCAATTCAAGTTTATTTCACTCAGCTTATCTACTAGGTTCAGGGTTTTTCTGATTTACAGGTACAAGTTTTTAAATAACAAACTTTAGATAAAAGTCCTTTGTTAGATATATGCCGTCTTACTCTCTTATTGGTGGTCTTTTCATAAATAGCAGCTCCTAATTTTAATGTAGTCCAACTTATCAACTTTTTTCCTTTATAGATGGTACTTTTGTTTCCTGTTTAAGAAAATCTTTGTCTATCCCAAGGCTGTGAAGAGATTCTGCTAGGTGGTTCTTCTAAAAGTTCATCATTTTACCTTTCACATTTAGATCTACAATCTTTCTGGAACTGATGTTCACATTTGGTGTGAGGTAGGGGTTAGAATTCAGTTTTTTCCCATTTGGATATTCAATGGATTCAGTGTCATTTACTGGAATGACCATACTTTTAAGACTGCACTGTTATCGCTCAGGAGACCAAATAGTGTGGGTTTGGTTTTGGACTGTACTCTGTCCCATTGGGCTGTCTATCCTTATGACAATACTGCACTGTCCTAATTATTGCAGCTTTATATTAAGTCTTGATCCAGGTAGTATTAATAAGTCCTCCAACTTTGTTCATTTTTTCAGGATAGCCATGGTTATTTTTGGACCTTTGCATATATGAATTTTATAATCAGCTTCCCAATTTCCATATACACCAAAAACAAACAAAATACAACAAAAAACACTAAAACCTGCTGTGATTTTGAGTGACCAAATATTGTAAACTCTTCCAATCTATGAACTTGGTATATCTGTATTTATTTAGGTCTCTTATTTCTCTCAATGTTTTATAACTTCAGAGTAGAGGCCTTGTACATGTTTTGTTAGATTTATCCCCTAAGATTTCACATTTTTAAAAATCAGTAAATGGTATCATTTAAAAAACTTCATTTTCTATTTAACATTTCTGCATGCCTTTTGGTGAGCTCGTGGCCATGTCTCTCTTGGCTATATAGCTAAGAGTGGAATCGCTGTGTCAGACGGTACGCATATGTTTAGTTGGTATCATGAAACAGTTTTCCAAAGGGATTGTACCAGTGTACGAAGATTTGAGGAGGGTTCTAGAGTACTGGTAATGTTCCGTTTCCTGATCTAGACACTGGATACATGGCTGTGTTCAGTTTGTAAAGTAAAAATTCAGAGAGCTGGGCACTCAGATTTTTCTGCATGTTATAGTTTTTAAAACGTTTAAAACAAACAATCATGTTTTTACATACCTTTGAAGAAGAATCAGGATCTTTTCCATTAAGAAGAGCTAATACTTGATTAAGACACGAAGAAAAGTGCTCATACCTAGGTTTAAAAATATACATCAAATAATAATTATGAAATTGATACATCAAAAAGGATTACGTACAAGATAAATATAAAATTTAACTGCAGTTTCTTTCATCTATTTGAGCTTCTAATACAGAATAGTCTTTGTAAAGTTTATACTTATAACATATTCTACCATTATGATATACATAAACTGGCTCTGTCATTTAGTGAACAGTGAAAAAACAATGACTCATATGGGCAATAAATAAATCATTGAAAGTGTCAGTACCTCAACTGCCTTTTTTTGTTACAGGCTGTGTTCAGTTTGTAAAAATTCAAAGAACATGGACTATTCTAGTAAATGAGACAGGTACTTATTTATAAATTGCCAGGGATTAAGTAAGGCTCTGCAGATACAGAGGTAAGGAGCAGGGCCCTGTGCTAAACATCTCTAAGAGGTACTAAAGGCACCACTCACATTATATTCTATGTGACTGGTGCATTGCAGATTTGGGAGAATGGAGCCCTTTTGGCGAGCTCACAGTCTAAGGATGGAGGCAGAAAGACAGAAAATAACAATAAAATGTAATGTAAAATACAACACTATAATGGAGAAAAGTATAGGATGCTGTGAAACAGAGGATGGGTATCAAACCCAGACTTGGTGGGACAGAACCCACCAGGCGAAGCTTCCCAGACTTAAGTCTTAAAAAATAAATAGGAGTTAGACATACAAAGAGGAATGAGTATTCCAGCCTTCCAGAGGAAGTACTGCAGAGGAAACAGCACACGGATACATGAAAGAGCATTTCTAACAAGCTGGAGGTTCTATTTATTGTCTGAAATGATTAGACTAAAGTATCTAAGAAAGAAAATGTGAAGAAATAAGGCTGAGAAGTCGTGAGGGACCAGATTTTGGAGGGCTATACTGAGAATTTGGAATATTCACTTTGAATACAATGGGACACCACAGATTTTAAAAGGGACAAAAAGGTGAAGAAAAAGTCAAAAGTGGAGCATATGTATAAGTCGAGAGTGTCAACTGAATGCGAGGCACTGAAGAGACCGGGGAAACTGTTGAAGAAGACAGAATGAGAGTGAATGCACAGCATAATGGGATACGTCTGTGAGTGAAACAGAATGATGCTAAGTAAGAACTGGTATAAACACAAGTAACCTTGTTCAGCACAGATGAGGCTGCTCCAATCAGACAGGAACCCATTTTTTTTCTGTGAAACAAAGATAAGGTCATCTTCTGAGTGAAAAATGGCAAGAGGAAAGTGGTAAATATTTGAAAGAGCCACTGTAAGAAATGTGAAAGAAAGCTGACTGGGAATAAATGTAAGAGGTGCTGCCCAGATAAACTTAGAGATAATGAATACGTAGGATACAAATTCAAAAAGTGTGATTTTCTCAAACTTCGATTAGGAACCCAGGCATTAAGTTAGACTCTAGAAGAGATTCAGAAATATTTTGCTAAACAGTACAGCAGATAAATAAGAGGATAACACATAGTTAAACATAATTTTCTTTCGAGAGGTAATTCTGGGGTTCTAGGCTACATAGAGAATAAAACAGATAATGGCACTGAGAGATTTACAGAAGTGATTAAGTAACCAGTTACTAACACTAAATCAGATTATTCTTCTGTCCTCCTGGAGAGGTATATCCAAAGGATTTTTTCCGTCTACATCTAAGCTGTTAAATAAGCACTATTTGGGGGGCAGAATGGGTATGACATGAGAATATATTGGGAGGACTCTCAGAACAGATAAAGAGAGGGCAGATAAAGGGACAGCACTATGGAAGAAAGTTCTCTTATCTACTGATGCTTCAGAGAAGAAAAAGTGAAATGCTAATGTGAATGCTTCTTGGTTTTGCAAAATATCAGTCAACCATATAAGTAGTGGTCAAGCTTGCCCTAGTGCTTAGCTTTTGTTTTTTTAACTTCTAGTATGTTCTTCAAAGATTAGAGACTACGTTTTTGTACCCCTGCCACTGCTAATACTTGCTCTCCTGCGATTCTTGAAGACAGTAGGGGCTCAATAAATGTTTTCTCATTTGTGAATGATTAGTTAATTTAACTCTGAAGCAATTTCAACAATTTCCTAACTTAGGACCACAAAGCAGCTTAGGCACTGGGAAAAATTAACTTAAGATGCAAAAAGGCCATGAGCTCTTTGGAAAACAGTTGCAAACTGATCTCAAAACACAAATGATTACATGAAATGCTATGAGATAGAAAGGACATATGAACATGTGTTTTCATTTTACCTTATGACATAACACAGGCACATATCGAAGGAATCATTATCCAGTTTTTATACAAAAAAGAAAAAAGACAGAAAGACATACTGACATGAATGTTGTCATAAAAATACATTTTCTTTCAAAAAATCATAATGTTCAAGATTTAAAACTGGTTTTGAAACAGGTTACTCAAGATGTATACATTTTGGAGAAAGACAGAATCTATCCATCTAAGACAAAGACTCAAACACACAAACACACACACCCATGTTAAGCTTTTACATTTCAGGTCAGGACAGCAAAGAGAACGGGAATAAAGTACATCAAAATATTTCAATTTAGTCTATTGAGAATCAGTAGAATCCAAGTTTACTAAATTTAAAAAGGCAGTTTTATTTATCACAAATACATTTTGGTTTAAAAAAAAAGGTCCTAAAATTTATCAGTCATACCTGGTAAGATAATCAGCAATTTTAGGATTCTTAAGGAGATCCATCAGCAGATCAACTGAATACTTTCTAGTTAGCGTGCCATCACCATTTATGAGGATATTAAATATTAGCTGAAAAGTCTGATGAATGTTTCGAGCATGGAACAGCTTAAAAAAAATTAGGAAAAGTATATTACACAAAAAAATTTAAGTTGACACCATCCTAAAACATAACAAAAAACCTCAATGACTTTTAAAGTTTCAGAGACTATAAACTTCAGAATTATCTTCATAAATCATAATAAAAAAATCATATTTACCTTTTCCCCAACCTCTTCATTTAATGTCAAACTGGATAATATTGAAAGTGCAAACACAACCACAGTTAAGCTACTATGGGCCAAGAAGCTTATGAGAGTTCGATAAAAAGATTTCACATTATTCTGAGGAAGAAAAGAATTTAAAAATAAATTAGAATGAAAAATTATCAGTTTTACATTTTGGTTTAAAAAATATGTCCTTAATAAAACTGTATTGCATATTCGCAAGTAGTTAGGAGAGTAGATCTGGAAAGCTCTCATTACAACAACAAAAAAATTGTGTTAACTATGTATGGTAGTAGACGTTAACTGGATTTATTGCGGTGATCATTCATAGCATATACAAATATCAAATCATTACACTGTACACCTGGAACTAATATAATGTTATGTCAGTCACACCTCAATTAAAAAAAAAGTATGTCTTGCACAGAGTAGGTAAATTTTTGTTAAACATTATTCTCAACTTAAGAGATCATTCAAGGAGTGAGATGGTATTTTCATATATTGCTTACAGCAGTAGAGATAGGTACAACCTTAGTGAAGATTAGTTTTTAGACATGAGATTGTGAGCGAATGTTTACATTTCTCAAACACTTCCATGGCTCAAAATAACCTCTACCTCCAAAGTAAGACCAGGTCAGAAAAATCCAGCAAACCAACAAATGAGATATTGTTTACGTCAAAATTAAACAGGTAATACTGAATAACGCACAGCAGGGGAATTGTTCACAAAGCACCTTACAGAATCAGTGAATTTTCTTGATTTAATCTATTTCTAACAGTAGTTCTGTTAGTTTCATTTGTGTGTCTCTGCTTATCCAAGTACTGGTAGTTGATGCTAGGCATTTACTCGTGGATCTTTCTGGTGGAGTTGCTATTGATTTTGTGGAAATAGAAGGCTAAGGTAAATGAGTTTGCCAATCATGTGCCTCCCTTATATCAGAACAAAATAATTTAGTGTTTCTTGTATTCTTCAGTGAGATAAACAATGGGATACTATGGAGAAGGAAGACTTTTATTCAGAATTTGTACTAATCCTTAACTTATATTAAATACAAGATACACAAAGGCTGGAATGCTTCAAGTTATTTATATCAACCTAATTCTTCCTTAACTTTGATGGGTCAGCTGGATGAGACAAGAAGATTCTTGTTAAATATTATTTTAAAGAAAAAGATGGATAAAATTTTTTTTAAGGGTAGAACCCACCACAAAAGAAACATTTTACAAATGAGCTTCTTACCAAAGTCTTTATGTGTGTTTGAACAGAAAGATTGTGTCGACAAAGATTTGCCAATAATCCCAGACAAGGCATTGTTAACTCATCTTCAGAAGACTGACTGTTGTTTTAAGGAAAATAAGAAAAGATAAAAAGCATTAATTTCATTCTAAATTACTCAAAATTATATATTATTTTACACATTTAAATTCCTTCCTTTTTACAAACAAAAAGAAAAACCTGATTAACATGTGGAAACAGTCAAGCTTTGAATAGTAGTGACCATTTATTTCACGTTTTGAACTGAACGATCCTATTCAATGGCAGCATAGAAATATGGAACTAACTGTGAGAATGATATGTGCTATCTCATCAGTATATTCTCCAAGCAAGAAGATTAAATATATATATTATCATTTCATAAATTTTTGCTACAAAATATATACATTATTGTTATGAAAATTAAAGCTGCTTTATACCATTTGATCCTTGAAATCACCTAAAGGGAGTAAACAAGAATCAGAGTCTTATTCATTTTAAAAAGTTGGGAAAATTATCTAAGAAAAAATTGAACTACTACATGGTTTTAGTTTAGAAACAAATCAATAGATTAGTTGGTTGCATACTCACATATGATCTATCAGGAATGTAATTAATTCATCTATATTGGCACCAGAATGGAAAATTTTGACGTTATATGTTAACCTCTGCAGAAGTTGAATGCACTGAGAATAAGAAAATAGTAATGAATATAAACATAAAAATATATTGTGTGCTCACAAGAATGGACTCCAGTGCATATTCTGAGCATGTCATTTGAGGAGGCAGTTTAGAGCAAGAACCTTTCCATTTCTTAAAATGCTTTTTTTTTTAAAAAAAACATACAAGATAATGAGACTACTGAGAACCTTAGGGTTCATCTCATGATTCACACATTTCTATACATTCTATCTCAAACAGAGCATCTTCTCATCAACTTGCTTCACTTAATCATCTTAAACTTGCATGCAGGCTGAAACACATACATATTCCATAAAGTCTAACATGCATTTTTTCACATTTTATCATCTTTAATATTACATGTCAGTTTAACTGGTGATGTTTTTCTTTCTTACAACTGATGGCGTTTTAGTTTCAATGAAATATGATGGGGATAAGAGCTTTGTATCTATGCTAAATAAGACTATATCTATACCTTCAATTTTTGTAGAATGTTTCCTCAACCAATTAAGACTAGATGCCAACATAGATTATAATTTTAATATGAATAGCTAACATCTCAAAATGCTGAGAGCTGTGTTTATGTCTATCAAAGCAGTTATAATATAGATTTGTTTTTCTTCAATAATAGTGCTAGATGTAGATAAGCTTCCCTCTCTAGAAGCATTTAAATAGTAGCACATGTATGATCAACCAGCTCTAAATTTATTAATGGCCACTAGGCCTAATCAGGTAGCATTATACCAGCATATACACCATATGTTAGCAGTTTATAATAGATACTATTAATTTTGATCTGAAAATAAGGAAGGGGGAACAAGTATTAAGTGATAAAGTGCTCCTTGGGTATATATATACCTGCAAAAACACTGAATCATCGTGGCAAGTGCTGCTCCGACAAACCACTCCTGCCAGAACACTATTCAGATTGTATGTATTCTGAAGACAGTCTCTGGTTTCATTGTCTATGGCTGTAAGTTAAAATAAAATGGTCCAAAATAAATCATTTTAATATATGGTCTTCATGGATGAAAGAAAGTAATTTAAAATGTACTTCATATTAAATTTATCATATATAAAAATATCAAATATGATATGGTTATTATTATTTTTTTTTACAAATACCTTCCAATTTATAAGTTTCATCACAGAAATTGTATAAGCTGGAAAAGGGAAGGGAGTATGAACTTTTCCTTTTTGTCAATAAACAAATGATTTCTCTATGTGGGATAAATTAATCTCAAGGAAAAATCTTACTTTATATATTTATAGAAATTTTGCCATTAAATGATTATCATTTCAATTTTTTATAATCTAAAACTGCTCTAAAAATAAAGTCTATTAACTAAAAAAAAAGAAATACAATTTTAAAAATAAAAAGGCTACCACTTAAAAAGTTTCTAATATATTTAAATGTTGAAAGTGATTGCCATTTTCATACAAACAGTTGGTGGGTGTTAAAATTAGTAGAGGTTTTGGGCTGGCCCCGTGGCCGAGTGGTTGAGTTCGCGTGCTCCGCTGCAGGTGGCCCAGTGTTTCGTTGGTTCGAATCCTGGGCGTGGACATGGCACTGCTCATCACACCACGCTGAGGCAGCGTCCCACATGCCACAACTAGAGGGACCCACAACGAAGAATATACAACTATGTACCGGGGGCTTTGGGGAGAAAAAGGAAAAAATAAAATCTTTAAAAAAAAAAAAAAAAAATTAGTAGAGGTTTTTTGGAAAACAATTTAGTAAAGGCCAGCAAATTGAAAAATGAACTGAAAATTCTACCGGGAATTTATTTAGCAGAAATACACTAATATTTGAGCATATTTGAACATAAAAATGTTCATTGCACTATTGATTCTAATAGCAAAAGCTCAAAAAGAACAGGACTACCACTGTTAGGAGAATGGCTGACTAAATTACGGCACTACAATATGGTACTAGGTAGCTATGCAAAAGATACCAAAATGGAACGATACCCAAGATATATTAAGTGAAAAAAGAAAACATCTGAAGCTCTATAACACCATTTTTGTTAAAAACAACCAATTTAAAGATCTAAAATTATTTGCTATAGCACAGAGAAGATCTGAAAAGACATATAACAAACCATTAAGAAATATTATCCTGGGGCTGGCCTGGTGGCGTAGTGGTTAAGTTCATGCACTCTGCTTTGGCAGCCCGGGGTTCGCAGGTTCAGATCCCAGGCATGGACCTAAGCATCACTCACTAAGCCATGCTGTGGTGGCATCCCACATACAAAAAAGAGGAAGACTGGCACAGATGTTAGCTCAGGGACAATCTTCCTCAAGCAAAAAGAGGAAGATTGGCAAAAGATGTTAGCTCAGGGCCAATCCTCCTCACCAAAAAAAAAAAAAAAAAAAAAAAAAAAGAGAGAGAGAGACAGAGAGAAATATTATCCCCAAAAGTGGAAATGAGGAGGAGGGTTGGTGGTGATGAGTAAAGACTCATTCTATTCTACTCTCTATATTTGTGCTAATTAGGAAGCCACTAGGCCACATGTGACTATTTAAATTTAGATTAATTAAAATTAAAGATTCAGTTCCTCAGGCTATTACCCAAACTTCAAACGCTCGATAGCCCTATGTGGCTAGTGGCTACTACATTGGACAACACAGACAGAACACATTTTCATCACTGCAGAAAATTCTATTGGACAATACTGCTCTATATTAATACTTGTGGATCACTGAGACTTTTTTTAAGAAAAAACATATTAATATTTCAATCACACACAGAAATATCTCCTCTCCACTCTCAAACACCAATCAAGAAAGTAACCGTTAAATGAAAATTTAAAAACTAAAGATTAGGCAGGAAAAAAACGAAAAAGCAACACCTACATCTTTATCCTTAGCTCTAAGTTCAGTGTAGTCAATCACAAAACAATGATTTTTTTGATCACTAGCTATGACTTTTCTGAATACTGTATTTAATATTGGCATTATGTATAAGTATTTTTTTTTTTTTAATTCAAAAGTAGGCCAGCATTTCCCAAAGTGCATTCTTTTCTGCAGACTATGGAAACTTTGAAATGCTTCAGATTCTTTGGTCCAATAATTTTAAGAAAGGATAATATAATATTCCCCTTTTACAAGAGGTACACAATACAAAATAGTTCTGAGAGGTCTTGCAATAAAGAAATCTTTTGAATGTGAATCATTTTCCAAAAGATTCTATACATAAGCCTGCCTTTTAAAAAACATTAAATTCCAAAACACCATTAAATCTTCCAAAAAATGAAAAATAGAAACTAAATACATTACCTAGTTGAGAGAGCAAACTGATGATACTTAAGATCAGTGGAGCACTTATGCCTGGGTCTTCAAGTAGCTCCACGAGGCAACTCAAGCATTCACTCGGTAATATCTGATTTGATGTAAATAATCGGGTGAGCTTCTGTCCAGAAATAACCTAAAAATAGCAATTAAAATGTGTTAGTTAACAATTGGCAATTTTCACCTCTTCTCCATTTCAAACAAAAACTCAATTCTTCCAAAGTGCCACTGCCACTCTCTTTCTCAACTTAGAAAATTCATCCATGCTGTACCCTGTGCATGGAAGATTACCTATCCCTTCCTTCACTAGCTAATGTAATCACTGGGTCTCAGTTTGAATTCGCTTCCTCCAGGAAGCTTCCTCTAATCCTCTTCCACCAACTAGGTCAGGTATGCCTGTTACACTATCCTATAGTACATTATACTTTTATTTCACAAGCTGGCAAGCTTTTGTTGACTTAGCAATATTTATCCTCCCTATCACACTGAACACTCCATGAAGGCAGAGACTATAAATCAGCATCTATTACCAATATATTTATTGAATTAACGAATTCCAGGACATTTATTCCACCTACTTTGAGGGAGGTAAATGATAAGTGAAAAGAAGCTAAGTCCAAAGGTTTAGCTATGGGATTAACTATGTGATTATTCCTTCTGCTCTTTCCCAAAGATAGTAGCTGAGCCCAGAAGTTAGAGAATACAAAGAAGGAAGTTGAAAAAAACTTTTTTTAGGCAACTAGGTCAGGCATTGAAAAATTTTACTATTTGTTATTCCACTTTTTACTCCTCTCTTAAAAACCTTCAATCACCGCCCCCACCCCATCCCCACCTCCCGGAAAGGTAAAGCTGGGATGGAGGCCAAAAACAGTTGTCAGCCACTTATTTTCAAAATGCTTTATGAATGTTATTCATTATTAAGCATATCTTTTCTATAAAGATGGAAAAACAATTATTTACTTTAGAATTAGATTGTATCTATTCTAAACATTTTTATTTTTAAAAGACCAACTCAAACCAGGCTGTTCCAGCATCCTTCTAATCTTTCCTTTCTGTATCCCTCTTTTATTCCTCCACCAAGACGTCAGGTTTTCTTCTAAAGCTTTGCTGACAAGAGACTTCAGAATATCTGTTCCCATGGAGTACATGTTTTAACATTACAGCAAAAGTCTATCAGACTGAATAAGCAAGTCCAAAGGCGAAATTAGACACCGATATTAGATATTTTGGGATAAAGAACCTTCTGAGCAGTGCCCTTTTGCCAACTTATAAAGCTGGCCTTTTAAAAGACTTAGATATTTTTTGCTTTTAAATACAATTTCCTTCAGGACTGGACCTGTATTTCAACAACATAAGTATTCTAACGTAATAATTATTTATTACCAGGTAAAATAAAAAATTGCTTTACATATTTCCTTCTTTACTCATACACATTGAATGATTTAATGCAAATATAATCTCTGTTAGTAATATCTAATACTTTAGCACTTACTCTAGCCTAGGCATTGTTCCAGGTACATTATGTCTGTTAATTCCTTTCATCACCATAAGCCTGAAAGGTAGGTGCTAGTTGTTTCACACATGAGTAAACTGAGGCACACACTGAATCTAGAACAGCATGACTGGGATTCACTGCTCCTGAATCCACGCTTACAATAATTACATAAGGTTAGTGTTATGAAATATCATCAAGAATGAGACCAGCTCAGCTCTGCCAATCAGAAAAAAATTCAAAGCTCAGGTTCTATTTAGAGCTATAAAGAAAAAATATAGCAGAATAGCAGAGTGAATAATCTCCTTTCACATGATAACTCTCTCTGCACCTTCAGAAGTTGCTCTCATGAGGTCTGTACAAAGATATTCACCATTAACATTTTCCACCAAAACGGTTAAAACTAAAAAATCTGCAAACGCCAAGGATCAGTGTGAATGAATGACAGCAAATTTCACATATTGCTGGTGGAAAGGTAAATTGATATCACTGTGGAAAATTGTTTGGCAGTTTCAACTAAAACTGAACATAAACTTACCATAGGGCCCAACAATTCCACTCGCAGGTATATAGGAGAAATTAATACATATATCCACAAAAAAATGTATGAAAATGTTTATAACAGATTTATTGTTAATTCCACTCAGAACTGGAAACAACCCAAATGCCCACCAACAGGAGAATGTATATAAATTGTGGTTCATTTGTACAATGAAATTTTACACAGCAATAAAAAATAATGAAGTACTGGCACACGTGCAACACGAATGAATTTTACAGAACACATTGAGTGGAAGAAGCCAGACACAAAACTATTTTGTATGAGTCACTTATCTGAACTTTAAGAGAAGGAACAACTGAAAAAACCTTATAGGGTGCCGGAAATGTTCTGTATCATGATACAGGTGGTAGCTAATTGAGTGTACACTTATGTCAAAAAAAACTATCAAGCTCTTCACTTAAGATTAATGCACTTTATGCAATGTATGTGTGCTCTCTCTCAATTACGTGGTAAAAGAGTTTTTTGGTAAACCCCTTGGAACTTTGGGAACACTATCAGGGTGCCAGTCTCTAGCCTCAACTTTCTTTGAAGTCTCCTTCAATTCATGATAACAGTGAGCTCAGACGCACAACATACCTGTTTATTCTCAAAGAGAGGTAATGCTTCAGATTAGTATCTAACATGCCTAACTCCAATTCTGTTTAGACAGCTCCGTTTATTCTGTGGCTTCTGGAGTCCACTGGCGCACTGTTCCATCCTAACTGAGAAGCAAAGCCTAGCATTTAACAGCTAACCTTAATTATTAGGTTGGCAGGGATTTGTTGAGGGAATGAATGAAAAAAAGAAAACAAATGTACTCAGGACACAGGCACCTACTCCAGTTTCACCAAAGGATGATGTTTCTCTACCACCGTCAATCATCTTTCCCCATAGTATTTTGCTAATTTTTGGGAATTTGGCCTTTTATCCTAGAGTTAATACAATAAATAGAATATGTTTTAAAATTATGTTCAATTCTATGTTAACAGAGAAAAGCTGCAACAGAGAATGAAAATAAGCTTTGAATGAGTTTAATTGTTTTTTCACTAAACTGAGGTCAATATTAGCTGGAATTCCATGAATGTCACGACAAATGACAGCAGAAGATTAAGAGCCCAAAAATAAACAGGATCACAGAAAGCTGTGATTATAGCTTTTCTTTGGATAACACAGAAAAAGTATTCGAGACACTAATCACTGGGAACCAATAAAAAAAGTGAAAGAAATTCAGCATTTTAAGACTGAAAAACTGCAGTAAGGAACAGGTTCAGATTGTAAACTGCCTAAGGGACAAGGGATAAAACAAGTTTTAATCATCACTCTCCATCACCTCCACCCCTGAGAACTGCTGTGAGGGCTCTGTTATGATGGAAAAACCAAAATAAGAAGCAAAGGAAAGACGCAGCTCCGAGCATTCTCCTCTACCAACCCCAAGCACAGCCGAAATGCTCCAGCCTCTTGTCCCACCCTCCCTCTTCCCGGGGCCTTCGGTAGTCACCTCCCTCTCGCTGCAGCCAGCTGAACGCGGAGGGCCTTGGCGCGGCGTGGAAGAGGACGGGAATCCAAGGCTGATCTCACTCGCCTTCTTTGCCAATACAGAAAGATAGCTGAGGGAGCGAGGGGCCGTCCCCTCTTTCCTGGGCTGGGGCCGCCGCCCCGGGAACTAAGGATTACGGCAGGGAAGCCCATCTCGTCCCCTAGCCCGGAGCCCCTCACCTCCAAGTGCCGCAAAAGCTGGGTGGCGTTCGCCTCCGACTTAACGGCTTTATACTGACTGATGGTCAGGAGCAAGGACTTCAAGCATGCGGTGGAGTCCATCCGGCCCCGCCACAGCCCCACCGGGGGCGCACCACCACAGGGCCAGCTCGGGCCTCCAGCTTTCGCCGCGCTTTTTTTGATTTTCGGCCCCACCCCCTCGCTCCCAGATGCTTCCGGTTCCGGTCGCGCTCCGGAAGTCCCTACGTACTCTGGGGGACGGCTCTCAATAAAGAGAGGTGGGAGAGGGTCGAGGCACTGTGTCAGTCCGTGAAGGGGGTTGAGAACCTTTCTTCTCTGAAACTCCGCGAGGTTTTAGTTTCGAGATCCCGTGAAGACGAGAAATCTCGCGAGAGCCGCAATTGCGGCTTTCCTGTGGAGGGGCGGTTAGACGGAAGGGGGTCCTTGGTTGCCACTGCGGTCCGTTTTCGTTTGTTTCCTCGGCCTTCACCTGGATGGCCTGTTTTTCCTCTGTGCAGCATCTTCTACCTGAGAAATGCTCGCTTCCCCCTAGTCTAGACACGGTGAGGAGCTCTGAGGACGAGAATCGCGGGCTCTAGATTTTGAGGCGGCCTGGGAGGGGCCCCTGGTTAAAATCTCAGATGTGTCCACCCCTTCTACTCAGGAATGTTTGTTTCTCGGCGTCAGCCTGTGGCCATTGGGCTTCCGTGGCAAGTTAGTCCTGCCCTTACGGTAGTCGTCAGACTTACTCGAGAAACCTACCTCTGGGCGGCTCCTGGGCGGGTATTGCTCCCGAGGGCGTTCTCGTTAGCGTCAGTTTTTGTAAGTGAAGGTGTCTGTTTTTATCTGGCATGATCGATCGTTTCATAAATCTCGGCGTTTGTGGAAATGGCACTGTCGTTTGCGGTTTGCGATCCGAGATAATATTATGCATGTGTATATAATGAAAAGAGAGTAGCTGCTTCTGGAGCTTTTTGCCTGATGTATGCTGATGTATAATAAAGCTTTAAAAACCAGTTTGCAGAAAATTTTGAGAATAGGCTACGTGTCCTCTTAAACCATTCGTCAGAAACCATGTTTTGTCGTTTCAAAGAAAGTACATTTTTAAAGGCAGGATTTATTTTTATATTAGAAGTCAATTTTAAAATTAAATCTGAAAGCTTGCAATGATCTAGCCACTTGAGACATACGTGTAAAAGTCGTCGGGTAATTAATGTATTTATGCGTTCATTCATTCTGTGAACAATTACTGAGTGTATATCATGGGCTAGATGTCGCCAGTCAGGGAGCAAAGATAATGAAGCCTCCGCTGCTGGGAAGGAGGTGTCTAATGAGGGAAGCGTGCTGACGGATGGTGTGTATGGATTCACCACGTACGTTAGAGGCACCGCGCAGTTCTGGTAGAGAGGAGCCGGGCTGTCTGCTTACACATCCTAGCTCTACTGTTTGTTGTGGGGCCACAGGCAAATTCTCACTGCTTCAGGCTCTTCCTAAGGTAAAATCTGGCTAACAGGAGCACTTATGGAATCATAAGATAAATTCCATAAAGAATTCATTCAATAAATAATTCATTGAGGGCCTGTGATGTGCAGTGCACTTGTCTAGGCACTCGCGATTCAGTGATTAAAACAAAAATCCTACTGTTGTGAAAATTACACCCTGGTAGGGGAAGAACAATAACTAATAAACACAAGTTAATAAGGAAAGTGAGATGGAGATAAAAATAGAACAGAATTGTTCCTCTAGAGTAATGGTGGTTGAAAAGGGAAGGGGGAGGTTAGGGTAGAGAAAGCAGTATTTGAGGAAATAGTTCAAGGGGTTTGAAAAGAGCCATGCTGTCTAGGGGAAAGGCCCTGAAGAGGGAACATGGCAGTGTGTGTCAGGAACAGCAAGGATGCTGCTATGGCTGGAGTAGAGAGAGCAAGGGTGAGTAGAGGAGATGAGGTCATGTCAGGTGGTGCAGACATTATAAAATAAGTTAATCCACGCAAAGAGTTTGGAACAGTTAGTGGCCTGGCATAATCATGTTCTTAGCATGTGTCAGTTACATCTTAGTTCGTTGGCAAATGCAGTGATAACACTTTGGCGGTGGTTGACTTTTCACTAATAATGACAGGTACTTCATCATCATCTCCATTCTAAGCCTAGGGAAGAGGTCAAAGCTGCTTGCTGTTAAGTGCCGTCTGTCTTTGAAATCTTGCATTTTAACTTAAGCAGTCATACAAATTTTGCATTCTCTTTCAAAAAGTGTTCATTTTAATATAAAGTAACGTATCAAAAAAAATCTTCACTCAAAATTGATGTTGTAGGTTTAATAAGATGTCCCATGATGTTAGCTGTGAGAAACCCTGACATCTTTAGTTGGAGATGCTTGCATGTCCTAATAACAGAGCCATCTTTTAAGCCCCAAGAAGGGGGAAAAGGAAGAGGAGGAGAGGAAGCTGGGTCCAGATGACTGAAGGCCTGATTAGCTTTGAGCTTGGCCTCCACCCTGAATTAAGTGGTGATCTCTGGTTTTAAACTGGGGCCTGATCTTGTTGGGTTTGTGTTTTAGGTTGATTACTCTGGCAGCTGGATGGGCTATGATTTTGAGGAGGATGAGGCTAGAAGTAGGGAGAATGTTTAATTTGCTGGAGTCTTTCCAAAGGATAACCAGGATAATTGAAGTGGAGATAGCAAAGAGGTGACAAATTTGAGAAATACATATGAGGTGAAAGAGGCAGAACTAAGTGACTGATTTCGAATAGGAAGAGTGAGGAGAGGGATGAAACTAGAAGGAATTCCAGGTTTCTAGTCTGGGTGATTGAGAAGATATAGATACTGCTGAGGTAATAAATAGGAAGTATTCAGGTTGTATTTTATGTTCAATGAAATTTTATATAGTTTGTCACACAGTCTTGTACTGTTCTCATTAAATTTATTCCTGGGTATTATATAATTTCTGTTACTGTGAGTGGTTTCTCTTTTTTTCCTAGAAATTTAAAAAAAAATTTTTATTGAGTTTATGATAGTTTACAACCTTGTGAAATTTCGGTTGTACATTATTGTTTGTCAGTCATGTTTTAGGTGCACCACTTCACCGTTTGTGCCTTCCCCCCAGCCCCCTTTTCCCCAGGTAGCCACTAATCTGTTCTCTTTGTCTACATGTTTAACTTCCACATGTGAGTGGAGTCATACAGAGATTGTCTTTCTCTCCTAGAAATTTTTAATTTGTTACTGCTACTTTAAAAAAGATACTGATTTTTGGTACAGCTTTTATCCAGCCTACTGACTAAAATCTCTTCTTAATTCTAATGGAGTTTTGCTTATTCTCTTAGACTTTCTAGCTGTGTATCATCTGCAAATAATTCCATCTGTTCCAATATTTATTGTCTTACTTTATTTCATTAGTGTAATCTCTAAAATATGGAATAATCATGGTGATATTGAACATCTTTGTCTTAATATTTAGTTGAATGGGAATGACCAGTATTTAACATTTAGTAAAATTTATGCTGTTGGCTTGTGATAAATATTCTTTAAAATGTTTAGGAGATTGTCTTTTTTATTTAAAGATTTGCCAAAATGTCTGCTAAAAAATTATAAAATGTTTACATTTATATATTTTATTTTCCCCTTTAAAATGATGATGCAATGGATTATGTTGCTTTTTGTACTTGGGATAATAATAGCTAACACTTATTGAGCATTTGCCATGTGCCAGGCACTGTCCCGAGAACTTTATACTTACTATTTAATCTTCATAACAACCCCATGCTTTAAGTGCTATTATGATCTCCATTTTACAGATGAAAAAACTAAGCAAGAGAGGAAGTAATTTGCCTAAGGTCACACAGGTAGTACTAAAAAAACCTTATATTTGCTATGCAGCAAATATTTTATTCAGGATTTCATATCTATGTTCATGAGGATTTTCAGTAATTTTTTCTTTATTCTCTTGTGGAATTTGGGTTATATGTTGCTTTTGAAAAATGAATTGGAAGTTTTCTGTCTTTTTTCTGTGCTGTAGAATAATAAGCATCACATAGAAATCATCTGACCCTTTGTAGATGTGTGCAACTGGCCTATAAAATCAAGCTTGATAGCTTATTTAATGGTAAATTTTTAGAAAATATTTGAATTTGTAATATGGTTATAGATCTGATAATTTTTTCTACCTTTTCTTGAGTTAATTTTGGAAATAGAAAATTTTTAGCATGCCATCTATTTCTCTATATTTAAAAATTTATTGACATAAAGTTGCATAGTATTCCAATGATTCTCTTAATCTCTTTGTAGTTTTAAATTTCCTTTTTCATTTTAGTGTTATCAATTTTCTTTCTTAGTTGGGCTTTCCAGGGGTTTGTCTATTTTATTCAACTTTTCAAGAACTAACTTTGGTTTTATTAATTCTTATTTTTCTTTTTTTTTCAGAATCACTAATTTTATCCTTCTCTTTATTAAGTCCATCCATATACATACATTTTTCCTTTATTCTTTTTATAGTTTTTAAAAGTTGAAGGCTTGTTATGTTTACATACTATATTTTTTTTATAAAGAACATTTATTTTATGTGAAAAAATCTAAAGACAGCAGCTGAAGTGAGCTTGCATTTCACTTTTCCTTTTAAAAAATTATGTTTATTTAAACCAGTCAGGTAAATCTATTTAAAATGCTAATATTCATTTCATTCATCAAATATTTACTGAGTGCTAGTTCTTTTTCAAAGAGCATAGATTCTGTTGGGGAAATAGACAAACCAGAATAAGTGCTGTTAAGAGAAACAGAGAATTCTATAGGAACACGTGACATTTTTAGGGCAAAATATTAAGTATCCAATTCCTTCATTTTTCAAGGATTGGCATAAAATCTCTCTTTGTAAATTTTTATTGCCGTCTGTTCTTTATATTTGGCATAGATATTTTCTCTAATTTGTAGGTGGGGAAACATTTAAGAGAGTTAGAAAAAAACTTGCTTAGGATCTTACAACTCAAGTTAGGGCTGTCTAGCTCCTTTATTTCTTCTGGAAAAACTTTAAAAGAACATATCTTCAATATTGAGCAGTAAAATGGAAATTTTTAATGTCTCATGACCAGGGTTTAAGTCATATTAGGTGAATCAGACTGAATGAAGGTATGAATTATATTTTTGACAGAAGTGCAATTTGTGGGATCTGAATTTTGTGATATGGGAATCGTATCACAGATGTGAACCCCGGGCTAATTGTTCATTCATTCATCCACTGTATATTTAATGAGTGCTTGAGTGGTAGGTACATTTCTAAGATCTGGGGAATACAGCAATGAATCAAATAGACAAAAATTTCTATCCAAGTGGAGCTTTTATTTTAATAGGGGATATAGACAATAAACAAGACATATAAGTAAAATATATGAATGTTAGTAATAAGTGCTGTGGAGGAAAAGATGGGATGGAGTATTGATCAGTATTTGCTATAAAACAAATCACCTCAAAATGCAGTGCGTTTCCTGCTCACAGGTCTGTGGGTTAACTGCACTTAGTCTGGTCTAGGCCTGTCTTGGCTGGGGAGCTCTGCTTCAGCCATGTTGTGTGGAAGGGGAGATACCTACAGCTCAGTCTCAGTTATGTTGAGATGTTTACTAGACATTTATTTGTTCTTTTATAGTTTTTAAAAGTTGTTGAGTGGGCTGTTGAATATATATTTGTAGTTAAGGGAGAGGTAAAGGCTGGAGATAATTTAAAGCCTTGAGACTTAAGTGATGTAGAGTAAGTATGGATAAAAAGCCTGAACCTTAAGAAACTTAAGTATTTAGAGGTTGGCAAGCTGTGAAGGAACCAATAAAGAACGCTGAGAAGTAGTTGCCCAGAGAACAGAGGCCCTGTCTTGACCCCATGATTGCCTGCAGGGATCGGTCTTTTTTTTTTTTTTTTTTTTTTTAACATTGGCACCTGAGCTAACAACTGTTGCCAATCTTCTTTTCTTCTTCTTCTTCTCCCCAAAGCCCCTCAGTACATAGTTGTGTATTCTAGTTGTGAGTGCCTCTGGTTGTGCTATGTGGGACCCGGCCTTAGTATGGCTTGATGAGCGGTGCCATGTCCACGCCAGGATCTGAACTGGCGAAACGCTGGGCCGCCGCAGCGGAGCATGTGAACTTAACCACTCGGCCACTGGGCCGGCCCCAGGGATCAGTCTTATTTGTAGCATACAGGCTGCTCTTGACTTCTAAAGGAGGACTCTAGGTTGGCAGAGAAGGCAGTCTGAACCAACACACGGGCTCCCTCTTCTGCATTCAGAGGCCTTGAGGGATGTAGAAGGATGGGTGGCTTCGTTCTTTAAATCAATATTGAGTGCTTAAAGTGTTCCACGTGCTGTTCTAGGCACTAGGGCTATAGCAGAGGGATAAAAAAAAAAAAAAAAGACAAAATTTCCTGACTTCTTGGAGCTTCCATTCTAGCAGGGACATGAAGCCAAATCTAAAACCAGGAGATTATTCAGTAGGCATAAACAGCAGGTAGAACAAAAGTTCCATTGGCCCAGGTTCCAAAGATTCAAGGCAGAGAAATCCAGTGGTAGAAAATTGGCAGAGGTCTGGGTATGGGGTCATTTGGATACCATGTCCTAATGATGTCTGGCTAAAACGATTTAAATACTAATATTAAATTGATTTTACCCTCATGCAGAGTCAGAAAACGAAGTCTATAGAGTCAATGTCAACTTTCATTTTCCGGAAATGTTGCCTTCATCACAAAGCCAGAAAACCTAAACCAAAATTATTCTCCCTTTACAGTTATTCTTCTTCCTGTTTCGTTTCCTAACTATCAAGTATTAAATTACAGTACTCTCTAAATGATTTCCAATCCATAAAATTAACTTTCTCACTTTCCAATTTTTTTTCCTATGCATTTCACAGAATTCAATTCTAGGTTAAGAGTACAAGGTTTGGATAATTTGGGTAAATGTTCCCTCATTTTCATATCTAATTTCATATCCCAGAATCGGAAGTTTGCATTTTCTTCAAAAAACCCATAAGTACTATGTATTGTTTCTGAATCCAATTTTATAGATAAGATAAAAGTGACAAAATTTTAAGTTAGGGTACGGTAATCATTTTTAATTGTAACTAGTATTTATTGAAGGCCTACTTTGTGCAGAGCAAGGTCCTCTGCATATCTCCCTTTTAAATATCTGGTCTTTCAGAAAATAAATATTATCCAATTCATGAAATGGGTAGATATCTGTTTCCTGAATTAAATTGTTAAGCTGTTTTCTAAGACAATGTTGTCCAAAGTGGAGTATGCACACATTGGCATATGTGAAACTGTCTACTGGGGTGTGGGAACAAATATTAGAATTTTTCTTTTTACTTATTTTACTTTATTTTTATTTTTTGGTTAGTGTAAGCATTTATTTTTATTTATTTTTTATTGAAATATGGTTGACATACAATGTCATGTTAGTTTAGGTGTTTAGGTATTAGTTTTAGGTATACAGTTAGTTTTAGGTATGCATCTATATACATTAGGAAATGATCACCGTGGTAAGTCTAATAACTATCTATCACCATACAAAGTTATTATAATATTATTGACTATATTCCCTATGCTGTATAGTACGTCACTGTGACTTATTTATTTTATAAATGGAAGTTTGTACCTCTTAATCCTCTTCACCTGTTTTGCCGAATCCCCTACCCGCCTCCCCTCTGGCAACCACTAGTTTGTTCTCTGTATCTTATGAGTCTTTTTCTGGTGTTTTTTTTGTTTGTTTTGTTTTAGAGTCCACATATAAGTGAAAACATACGGTGTTTGTCTCTCTCTGACTTATTCTGTTTAGCATAATACCCTCTAGGTCCATCTATGTTGTCACAAATGGCAAGATTTCATACTTTTGTATAGCTGAGTAATATTCCATTGTGTGTGTGTGTGTGTATATATATATATACACATCACATCTTCTTTATCCATTCATTTTCGATAGACACTTAGGTTGCTTCCATATCTTGGCTATTGTAAATAATGCTTCAGTGACCATAGAGGTGCTTATGTCTTTTCAAAGTAGTTTTTGTTTTCTTCAGGTAAATATCCAGAAGTGGAATTGCTGGATTATATGATAATTCGATTTTTAATTTTTCAAGGAATTGCCATCCTGTTTTCCATAGTGGTTGCACCAATTTGCATTCCCACCAACAGCGCATGAGCATTGCCTTTTCTCTACATCTTCTCCAACACTTGTTATTTATCTTTTGACGATAGCCATTCTGACAAGTGTGAGGTGATATCTTACTATGGTTTTGATCTGCATTTTCCAGATTAGTGATAATGAGCATCTTTTCATGTTTCTGTTAGCCATCTGTTTATCTTCTTTGGAAAAATGTCTATTCAGGTCCTCTGCCTATTTTCTAATTGGATTGTTCATTTTTTGATATTGAGTTGTGTGAGTTCTGTATATAGTTTGGAAATTAACCCCTTATTGGACGTATGATTTGCAAATATCTTCTCCCATTTAGTAGGTAGGCTTTTCGTTTTCTTGGTGGTTTCCTTTGCTGTGTGAAAGCTTTGTAGTTTGTTGTAGTCCCATTTGTTTGTTTTTGCTTTTGTTGCCCTTGCCTTAGGAGACAGATCCAAAAAAATACAGTTAAGACCCACGTCAAAGAGTTTGCTGCCTATGTTTTCTTCTAGGAGTTTTATGGTTTCAGGTCTTACATTTATTTTGTATATGTACATTTTGATTTATTTTTGTATGTGGTGTAAGAAAGTGATCCAGTTTCATCCTTTTGCATGTAGCTGTCCAATTTTATCTACACCATTTATTGAAGAGACTGTCTTTTCCCCATTGTGTATTCTTGCCTCCTTTGTCGCAGATTAATTGACCATATAAGCAGGAGTTTATTTCTAGGCTTTCTATCTTTTTCCATTGCTGTATGTGTCTTTCTATGTCAGTACCATACAGTTTTGGTTACTATAGCTTTGTAATAGTAATAGTAATCAAAAGCAGGGAGCATAATACCTCTATCTTTGTTTTTTTTTTTAAAGATTGGTACCTGAGCTAACAACTGTTGCCAATCTTTTTTTTTTTTTTTCCTGCTTTATTTCCCAACCCCCCCTGGTACATAGTTGTATATCTTAGTTACAGGTCCTTCTAGATGTGGGATGTGGGACGCCGCCTCAACGTGGCCTGACGAGCAGTGCCATGTCCGTGCCCAGGATCCGAACCCTGGGCCGCCGAAGCGGACTGCGCGAACTTAACCACTCGGCCACGGAGCTGGCCCCTCTATCTTTGTTGTTCTTTTTCAAGATTGCTTTAGCTATTTGGGGTCTTTTGTGTTTCCGTACAAATTTTATGATTATTTGTTCTAGTTCTGTAAAAAATGCCATTGGTATTTTGATAGGGATTGCATTGAATCTGTAGACTGCTTCAGATAGTATGTGCATTTTAACAATATTAATTCTTCCAATCCATGAGCATGGTATATCTCTCCATTTATTTGTGTCATCTTCAGTTTCTTTCATCAGTGTCATATAGTTTTCAGAGTACCCGTCTTTTACCTCCTTGGTTAAATTTATTTCTAGATATTTTAGTCTTTTTGATTCAATTGTAAATGGGATTGTATTCTTGATTTCCCTAACAGATCGTTATTGTACAGAAATACAACATATTTCTGTATATTAATTTTGTACCCTACAACTTTACTGAATTTATTTGTTAGTTCTAATAGTTTTTTGGTGGAGTCTTTAGGATTTTCTATATATAGTGTCACGTCATCTGCAAACAGTGACAGTTTTACTTCTTCCTTTCCAATTTGGATGTCTTTTATTTCTTTTCCTTGTCTGATTGCCACGGCTAGGACTTCCAGTACTATGTTGGATAAGTGTGGTGGGAGTGGCCATCTTTGTCTTGTTCCCTGCTCCTCCAGCACACGCCCTAAAATTAGTCAATGAATTTCCTTCATATATGATCGAGGCGCTTTTCAAGCTGCCACTTTTTCACTGGGACTGGAGCAAGTGAGTTTTTGTGCACCCTTTAAGAGAGGAGTCTTGGTTTCCTACAGCCCTCTGATTCTCCTGGATGTAATCCCTGCTGGTTTTGAAAGCCAGTCATTGTGAGAGCTTGTCTTCCCAGTGCAGGTCCCCCAAGTGGGGGAGCCCAATGTGGGATTCAGACCCCTCACTCCTCAGGGAGGACCTCTGTGGCTGTGATATCCCTTCCACCTGTGGGGTCACGCTGCTGAGGGTGTGGGTCCCCGCCAGACCACATCTCTGCCCCTCCTACCCATCTTGATGTGGCTTTTTCTTTATATCCCTATTTGTGGAAAACCTTTTCTGTTAGTGTTCAAGTCATTCTCAGAGGTAATTGCTCTATATGTAGTTTTAGTTTTGGGAGGAGGCAAGCCTGGGATTTTCCTTGTCTGCCATCTTGATCCCAAGTCTACTTATTTTAATCTCATTCTTTTAAATTTTATATTATAGTAATACCTGTACATAATTCCTAAATGAATTGCTATTCATATGTTTTCATTGTATGCTCAGATTTATTGCTTTAGGGATATATGATCAAAAAAATTTAGAGACTTCTCCAAAATCTTTAACCTTAACAGAGCATTTAGGCAGGCATTAATTATTATTTATTTCACTACCATATAAGGTATCTGGCATTGTTCTGAACTGTTTTGTTGAACAAATGAATCCTCTTAGCAAAAGTAATGTGAATAATATGCTATGAAATATTAAGATGGCATGATTAATTATCTTTACAGTATCATTTACTAACCAGTAAGATCATATAAGTAGTTTTGTTTCTGTGTGTTTGTCTTTGTGCATATTATTTAGTTTAGCTTATAATTGTACTAAGCTTGTGTAAAGTCAAATATTGCACTTAATGGGACATAGTGGAAAGAACATGGAATTTTTAGTTGGTGAAACTTGGGCATGAATTCCTGCTCTTATTGATTTATTAGCTTTCTAAGCCTCATTTTCTTAATTTTTAAAGTGGATTGCTATAATGTTTCTCTTTCAGAGTTGCATGAAGATCAGATGTGTATTTAATGTACATAAGTACATAGCCCAGAGCTTAGCATATTGGAGCTGATGAAAATTAATCTTATTTTCAATGAAACCAATTTAATACACCTAGTTAATTTTATATGAAAGGAAACTCTTCATAACCAAAAGCTTGATCTACCTTCTTACCTGAACCCTTCTTACAAATTTATGCCTTTCTGAGATAATGAGGTGTAGCCAGTTTTCTCACATGGGTGGATCTAGTTGGATTTGGGTAGGGTACGCTTTGTCTTTGGTGCGAGGGAGAGTACGTGTTGTATCCTCCATTCCCTGCTTGATTATCATCTCTACATGTGTCATGTCTCAACATTCTGTCTTGTTTCCTTTCTTTTTTCATTATAGTCTAACAACTGTAATGACAACATAATATTTTTAAATTGCTGAAAATAGTCTGTTTTTGGAGAATTTGCTAAGGGGTAACATATGCTGCTTCCATTGGTTCCTAGCTACATTTCTGAATAGCCTTGTTTTGGCAATGCTACCTGTAAACAACCTGAAATTGATGGGTAGTTTAAAACCTGGATGATTTTTTTCAGGTAAATCCTAAACTGTGCATATTTAATGTAGGTACATTCCAAATATTCAAAACAAATTCATATATATTCTTTAGGTTTGCTGTGTAAGACCAAAAGTAACTGCCTGGATAGATCTGAAGAGAATTAAAAACCTGCTTCTGACAAGATACTAATTTTGGCAAGGAAATTTCCTATTTTGGCAGATTTATAAGGAGGGGGCAGTAGGTAAACATTGCAAGGTTCTTGCTTTCTGTTATGAGATGCCAGACAGTGCTAACAATGATCTTTGCAAAATGGCAAGAGCTGAGATGGACAATGAATACCTTGATCTTTTGGGGCATAAAATATCCTCAGCTTCTGATAGCTTTTGCAGAGATTTTCCAAGCATCATCCATCAGTCCTGGAGTTTGCCTAAGCAAACTATATATTTTTACTTTGGGGGAAAATAATGTTTTTGCCACCCATGTCTAGGTATGTTCATTTTGTGGTCCAAGAAATTAAACAAATACAAAAATGGAAGAAACTAATGAAGAGTTAGAAAGCCAAATAATCAGTATATTTTGTTGATTTTTAACATGGCTAATAACAAAATAATGGTACAATCTATTATTCTTTGAGTCTAACCGCATGGCCCTAGCTGTTCTTGTCTACCTGGAGCTTTCTAACGTATGAGAAATAAAGACTTTGAGAGTGCTAGAGCTACAGAACTCCTGCTTTACTACTTTAAAAGCTACCAAGAATGGCTGTTGATGCTTGTCTAGCAGACATAATCAGATCAATAATAGTTAAAATTTTGCTTCTAAGTAACTCCCATCATAAATGTCTTGATTTATTCCTAGGAAGTGTCCTTTTCATATTTTTTTGTCTTGAAGTGGTTACTGTACTTCTCATCTGTGGCCCAAACATCTCACATCTCAGCCTCTTTAGAAGTTTTCTGGAATTCTTTTGGCAAAATCTAACAGAAGTGATAAATAGCAGTGTCAGAGTTTGCTTTGCTAACAGACCCATAAACTTCTGGAGTTTTTAATTTATTACATTTTTAATTTAATGCTGAAGTAGTAAATCCAGTTTTTTAAAATACCTATCAAAATTTTTACCAAGTTGCATGTTCAAGGTTGTTTATTGCAACATTGTTAGTTGCAATGCATAGACAACTTCCCATAACAAAGATTTATCCAGCCCCAAATGTCAATAGTGCCAAGACCAAGAAACACTGATTTAGTGGGCATAATAAAAGTTCTCAATAACTGAACTCCTCTCCTGAAAAATACTAAGTACATTATTTTCTTTTCATGCTAACAGCATTGAGAAAAGCAAGCTTTAATTTTATTGTTTTTGTACTGACATTCATTTTCCCCCCTGGCATCTTCTGACCTCTAAGTGCCAGAGCTGACAAGGGTACAAATTCATGGGATATCTGCCCGACACATTGAAATATAAACTTGGTGGCCAATTAGAGCCTCTGACTTGGTCAGGTGACTTAATTAAGATGAGCATTTGAGTAGATTTAAAAAATCATGTGCCTGTGTACAGTTTAGGGAGGTGACAAGAGTGCTACAGGTAGATGTTTAAATGAATGATTAACAGCTTATAAACAAGAGTGCTTTGATGTGAATAAGCACAGCTTAAAAAATGGGGAAATGAAACCTTTTAGTATTTAAAAAAAAGGTTGTCATAATTTCAGTAGGTAAGAGGGAAAGTGGGAGCTGGGAGCTCAGAGGGAGCAGTAAGAAAGGCATTTACTGTTGTCAAGATATGGAAGGCGGTACCTTATTTTTCAACCAGTAAAACAGCCTGCAGATAAAATCATCTTGGTTGGTGGATAAAGCTGTGCTGTAAATTTACACTGAACTTTAGCTTGTCCTCTGATCAATCAGCCAGAACCTGAATAGGTCCTGCCAAAGAGCAGTCCCTCATTTCCAGGAAGGCAGAGTTAATTTTTCGTTTCCTGTTCACAGAAAAAGTCTATTGAAATGAATACACCGGGGGAAACCAGATTCACCCCTTCTCCCATGTTAACCCTGATTTTAAAGGTTTCCTTCAGCCTTTTCTAGAACAATGAGAACCTTGGGTTATCTTGGAAGCACAGTGATAACGTTTCAGGCTGGCTACTTCCTCTCTGTTTCTAGTTGCTTATGCCCTCCTTCCCAGTGGAGGCTGTAAAGTGCTCCTGCTGCCGCTATTGCTGGTGTCTTTGCCTCTGCTCAGCTCCTGAGGAATGATGGGATTGATGGTCCTCTCCTGGAAAACCGTTCAGCACAGAGATTCAGCCCAGGTTGTATTTTTAAGCAGGCTGAAATAGAAAGCCAGTAGCCTTTCTTAACTCTTAATTCAGGATCCATGTCTTCAGATTTGTTGATTAATTTTACGCCCTTTTCTTTTTCAAGCTGAACACTGAATAGCTGAGCAGAGACCTTCCGTCCTCTCTACCTTGTTGCCAGAGGATTTTCCTCCCTTTGTCTCAGCCTTGTAGTTAGTGCAAACAGCTACTGACTGAAGGAGAGCTTATCAGAGGGAGAATTATCCGTGTCTGAGCTTTTAAATTCTGGAAATGAGGGGATTGTTTTCTCTGGAAGAGGCATATGTTTGTGTGCTCTGGATATGAAATAATGCCTAACTGTTGCTTTTTATTAAATTAACCAGTGAGGTTATAGAAACCATAAAAAAAGAACAGTTTGATCACAATGCTAGTTTTGTTAGGGATGGACAAAAAACTAAGAGGTGTTAGAAAGCTGTCTGTTTTAAGGAAATTTGTTTTGAGGAAATTTGGATGGTCTGTGTGTATTTGAATCTTCACATTTGTGTTTTGATTAAGAAGTATTAGTTAGCCTTGAATTGTTGGGGAACTACCCTTGTCTCTCGAGACTCTGTAACTTAGAGCTGGTGTGAGTCAAATATAGAATATAGATAGTCTCATAAGTAGGAATACTTGTTTTGCAGATGATCCCATGGGACTTCTTTTGGCCTTTATACCAGGAACTGAGTTACCCCTTCCCCGTTTAAGCTCATTAATGACAGGATACTCAGACCTCAAAGCTTAGGAGGGTTCAGGTCCTGCAGTGTTTTCTTCCTCTCTTTGTGTTAAGTAGGTTTTTCTGGCTTTTTGCGAGACTCAGCATCATGTAAAACAATGTTCTTTTGAGTAAACACAATCTGAATTCTTAATAGATGACTTACAAATTATCTTGTGGAACACGTTTTCTTGATTTGGGAATCACCTATGCTGAATTGCCTTTTAGTAATGGGCTTCCAAAAGTCTACTAATCTAGTTTATTGGGGATATATTAAATATTCTATTAGAGAAACTGGCTACTCAGTTACTGAGATAAATATGTGGTCCAGAGGCAGCAAGTGAGAAACTTTGTCCAGTCTTGTGCTTGGCAGCAAGACTCTCTAGTTCTATTTATGCTATTGCTGCCACTTTCTTTTGTTTCTCCTCATCATTTCTTTCTTTGCCCCAAAGCACCAAGCAATAGTGTTACTTATGTTTGCTTTAATACTTCCTGGGCTTCTGTACAGTGGGATCAGAAAGGGAAGTCAGCCTAGCAGAGGGGAATGGAGTCTAGAGGCTTGAACTCTTAGTAAAAGGGATCAAATAGAACTAATTTTAGAAGAGTTGGTCTTGGGATGGTTAAATTGAGAGCTGTATAAATAAACATATACTGAGACTCTATTACCCTTTTTGTTTTCATTTGTGTTGCCTCAGTATTATTTTTCTTTCAGAAAACATCCACAACATCCATTGATTTTTGAAGCAAAGAGTATGCAAGAGTTTTTTGCATCCCACCTCTACTATTTTATGGAGATACAGAATCATACAATTTTGGGAAAAAGTAGCTAAATGTTACTTTTAGACTAAAAGAAAACAAAACAATTAGTGCTATCAAGATTGTGTTAAACAGGAATGCATATACCTCTGTGGGAAATAAATTAGTACAAACCTTTTGGGAAGCCATTTAGCAGTATGCACCAGGAGGCTTAAAATAGTTGTTTTTGTTGTTGTTGTTTTTGCTGAGGAAGATTGGCCCTGAGCTAACATCTGTGCCAGTCTTCCTCTGTTTTGTATGTGGGTCGCTGCCACAGCATGGACGCCAACTAGTGGTGTAGGTCTGTGCCCAGGAACTGAACCTGGGCTGCCAAAGGAGAGCTCACCAAACTTAACCACTAGGCTACAGGTCCCCACTAAGCCCCAAAATCTTTGTTTTTTGACCTGGGAATTCTACTTCTGAGAATTTATTGTAAGAAAATAATAATGAATAGTAGAAAAGACTTTATGGACAATGGAATTTAATACAAAACTAATTATTTATAATGAAAAAAATGCAAACAATCTAAATGTCCGTCTGTAGGGAAATGGTCAAGGAAACCCCAGTCAACCAACTATTGTGTAGCCATTTAAGATGTTTACTAGGAGCATAAAATCATATGAGAGATGCTTTTGATATAGTGTTCAGTGGTGAAAAAGATAGTGTAGCATTGTCTATTTAATATGATTACAAATTGGTAAAATATACCTGTGCTTGGGAAAAAGTAAGTATATTAAAATGTAGGCAGTGATTTATGTTTGGTTGCTGAAACTATGTGATTTTCATTTTCTTTTATAGCAGTTTCAAAATTTTCTTCACTGATACATGTGGGGAGGAAGAATGTAATGCTCCTATCTTCCCACTAAAAATATTACTTTCTTTTCAGCTTTAAACAACAGTGGTAAAAGTAAGTCTACAAGCATTGGAATAAGACTTGCAAAAGAACGTTGTGCAGCATGGATTCTCTACCAGAAGAATTTTTTGTAAGGTAAGGGATAGGTTGATAAAAACCAACTGCATTTGTTGCTTTCCGAAAATATGACATTTGTCTTTTCCGTATAACCTTGGGAAGCTAGTGCGAATGAGATGTCCTTATGTTACAAGACAATTTAGCAACTTTGATTAGTGGGGAATATAGACTGAGTGAAATCTAATTTTAGCAAATTTCTCTAAGGACCACCCCTGGCTAAAGAGCTAAGAATTAAAAAATGTACCACAGCTTGCTACACTTGGGGCATTCTCACCAAAATAATGTTTTATTTATCATTTAACAAGCACGTACATAGACTTACTCTTTGCCAGGTATTGTTTTAAAAGCTTTTACAAATGTTAACTTACATAAACATCATAACAACTCTATGAGGTGGATGCTATTATTATTCCCATTGTATAGAAGGTAACCTAACCATAACAGAAGACTCTACGGAGTGGTTCAGCTGGGCCCAGGCCTAATGACAATCTGTGCCCTCCAACCAGGGCAAGTTCAGCCTGCGGATACCTCTCCCATATAATACTAAACAGCACGTTACTACTGGAGATCTCTCTCCCACCTTGAGCTGTCTCATATAATAAGCAATGTGATCTGTTGATTTATTTTACAAGCATTTACCGACCTCCTTGGTGCTTAGGGAATAAAGACTGAGACAAAATTTGTGTACTTAGAATTATGATGTAGTAGGAAGACATGTAAAAAGCTATTATATCTTTAGACAAAATAGATGCATAAGTGTTATATTAGAGTTGCTGTGTGTATATAGAAAGGAAAACTAATTATTGACTGAAGGTTGAGTAGGTTTCCACAAAGTGACATTAGAACTGAACTTTAAAGGATAAGAAGCATTTTGATAGGTGTAGAAGCTGAGAGGATGGGAGGTCATTTGCATGAGGAAACAGCAAGAAAAAGGCTTAAGATAAATTCTTGGGGAGGATTTCGAGTGTCCTGCTACGGAGGCGGAAGTGAGCTTTATTTTGTGCAGAGCCATTGACATTTTAAGAAGAGAAAGGAAATTTTACACTGTAGTTCGGAAAGACTACTATCAATAGTGGGAAGGATGGGATGACAAGATATAACACTTGTAATAGTTCAGGAAGAAGCTGATGAAGGCTTGTACTGATAGGAATAAGAAACAGTAATAAAGGAGGGGCTTATAGAACTAGAATGAACAGAATTCTGTGACTGCTTAAATATGAGAAAAGGAGCAAAAGAGAAGCAGAGGTGGCTCAAAGTTTTCTAGTGACCAGAAGGAAATATATACCATTAGCTAACATTGGCATCAAAAAGGAGAGACAGGTTTATGTGTGTGTGAGAAAGAAAGAGAGGCCAGATAATGAGTTTAGTTTTGGATGTGAAGAGGTTGAGGTTCTGCTAAGATATCCCTGTGGAGGTTGTCAAGTAGGTAGATGGAACTATGTAGCTGTAGCATCAAAGAGCAGTTAGGGCTGGAGATAGATTTGGGGATCATTAGAATGGGATGCTATTTGAATTCATGGACTTTTGCTCACTAATTTATTTGTTTTTATATTTATTCATTCAATAAATATCTAAGTACCTACTTTATGTCAGATGTTGGGATAGATACTTGGAGTTTAAGTCGTGTTTAAGAAGGGCCTGATCCCTATCTGAGAGTATTTATACATGGGCATAAATGAGATTGATTTAATAGAAAATGTAGTTAAAAAAAAGGCTAAAAATGGAACATTACTATATATACTATGTATATTTTAGGATATATCATTATAGCAAAATTTCAGCTCCCAGCAGCAGAAAAAGGATACAGGTGGTAAAAATAGAAGACGAGCAAAAGAAAAATCCTAGCCTGTGTTGTCTAGTTTTAGCTTTACTACTGTCTAGGTATAGAACTTAATACAAGTTATATATCCTCTCTGGACATCAGTTAGAGAATATAGTGGCTGCCATTTATGACAGCTGATATACCTTCCTGTTCTAAAACACAGGGAGCATGGGTTGATAGTGTTAATGTAAACAGTCCTATATTAAATATTATTAAAATAATAAATGAATAAGATGAATGAGAGGAAGAGGGATAGCCAGTGGTACAAACTCAGAAGTGCCTAGCTTCTCAGGGCTCAGAGGAGAACCAGCAGCAGCAAAGAATGCAGTGGTTTTCAAGGAGGATTGAAAGGTGTGATGGATAGTGTTAAATGATCCAGAAAAGCCAAGTAGAATGAAGAACTAAAACAAAGCTTAGCTTTGTAGGAATAGCAAATCGGATTTCCTTAGTAACCTATTTTAATGTTGGGGAGGGAGTGAGAATTAGTTAAGATTACACAACAAAATTTGTTATGGAACCTGTGGGAAATATAGCAGCTCATTTCCCACACTTTGATTAAGAAGCCCTGAAGTAGGGTTTGATCATCTGGATGTTTTGAAAGCTTCACAGGGATTTTAATATGCATCTTGGACTGAGAACTACTGGGTTAAAGAGTGAATGATTATGAAATGGAGTTAGCAAGTAGAGTATACATTTGAGAACATTTTGTACTCTTTCTCAAACCTTGAGAGGCTTCAGAATACTAAATACTGGTCTATATTGTGTGTCTGTTAAAGATGAAAAGTTTTTTGTATCAGCTTTCTGTTCTCTCTCCCACCATCCAGTGAGGGCATAGCATAATTTCTTCTCTTTAACTTGAGTCCCTAAAGAGATATGGCACCTACCACCATTAACAGTCTTTGATACATACACACTTGTGAAACTTTCAGACAAAAATTCACCTGTTCGATTCTTTACTACTGCAATTTAATTGTGTTCTTTGTAAGGAGATGCTCTGAATACACCCTTCTTTTTCATTTAAAATAGGGATCATCCTGTAGAGGAGCAGACTGAGGAAACCGAGAATAAGGTAGAAAAATCAACTGATCAACTGGTAAGAGAAGATTGAATTTTCATTAGCTGTGACTTAATTAATAATTATTAATTATGTATGAGATTGTAATGCTAAATCCAGTTAGTTTAATTATCTGTTAAAAATTTTGAAGTGAGTCCAATTTCCTACTTTAATATGTAAAATTACGGTCATAATTAAATCTTTCTTTGATAACTTGCATCTCAAAGTTATCTTCTTAAGCACCAATCCTCACTATAAGTTAAAATTAGTAGACAATTGAATTGACTTGCCTGGAAACGTTCTAACTATGTTTTAAGAAATCTCTTATTTGTCTTTTAAAAGCAAAATCCAAACAAAATGAAAACTATACACAGACAAAGAAAAGATACACATACAGAGAATTTTATTTAGTAAGAAATTTCACTGAGTTGCTTCTGAAGTTAATTTTCTTCCATATTTTTATCGTCTTTAATGTTAGAACTTCCAGTAATGAAAGAGAATAACTGAATGTACATTAATATAAGCTTTTCATTGCCAGTCACGGTATGCTTTATGGTAGATAAAATACACACACATGCACACAACACATATGCTTATATTTAGTGAAGAATAAGTAAAGGGGTATTTGTTTGTTAGCTTCTTGTTGATGCAGTTTTCACCTTCCACATATATAATGATTGATGTCCACTTCTTAGTAAAGTTTGTAAAAGTTATCAAATAACTTAGGAGGAGAAAATATATAAACATAAAATAATCATAGTATTCACCTGCATGAGGTTGTCACCATAAAAAATATTGCAGAGGAAATGAAACATGTTCACATGTATGCAGAGACATGCAGTTCAACCAGAGGGATTAGATCCAAAAAAGACATTTCTAGATTCAGATTTGCCTATTTCCAAAAGGCAAGGGAAGTAGAAACTTTGACTTGAATTTGGTTTAGATGCTAAATCAATTTTGCAAAAACGAATTCAGTATCAAATATTTTAATGACTTACTTAAAAAAATTGTATTTATAATAAGAGAAATACTTAACAGTCATGAAGCTTATGGTATTTCCTGTTGACAAAATTTTATTCATGCCATAATCTTGCTTGTGTATCAATTTTGTAATTAGTGTTAGATGATTCTTTGGTTACTTCTGACTGTATAATTGACCTTTAGTTTGAAATATAAGCACTACTGACAGTGTGGAAGTTTTTTTTTTTAACTTTTTGAAAAATTTCAAACCTACAGAAAAGTTGCATGAATAGTACAACCAACGCTTAAATATCCTTCACCAAGATTTGTCAAACTATTAAAGTTTTCCTACATTTTTGGATGTAATTTTTATATAGTGAAGTACTATAAAAAGTAAGGTGTATTTGTTAAGTATTGATAAGGATGAAGGAATCTTAATTTAAGACTCAAAGCCAGAACAGGAGAGTAAGCAGATAGTCTTGCAATGGACTTTATGGTTCCTAGTCACTTTCCTGGGTAGTTCCAGGTCTGTTAGAGACCTGACAGTCAGAGTCAGTCATCACCAGGGCATTTTTAGTGATTCAAATGCTACATGGCCTCTGCAGTAAGATGATATCTGTTCCGATTTTCATAGGTTAGCAGCAACTTAACCATATTCCCACAGTTTCAATAAGTTATAGGAACTGTGGTGTCTTATTAAGGTTTGAAGAAAGGCCATCATTTATATGTTCCAGGTCCTTTAGCCATTTCTGTTGCCCACTCATTTCTTACAACTAATGTTAATAGACAGTCCAGCAGGACTTGACTATATAGCTATCAATTAACCATTAATAATGGCTTTATTAAGTCTGTAAGAATCAGTTCCTGAAGTCCCGAAATTATTGCTTCTTACTCAGCTCTGACTGAATTGAGGGGATAAGAGTCATTCTATTTTACTCCTTCAGTTATAATTTAAATGATTACAATTCTGTTCATTTTCAAATTACTATGTGTTTAGTAGCTGATGTATCAGCCATATAATATAAAAAGCACTCTTAGATATGATTTTCATATTATTATGTAGTATAATCTATATACTATTTTGAATTTAGTATTTTTTATGCCTTAAATGGACCAATTCAATACATGCTGTGTATTTCTCAAGGGCAACTGTTTTTTAAGGCCTAGCTCACATTTAAACCTAAAGTCATTCATGTTTCCCCTCCTCCCACCTTACAAAAAAGGGGTATAATTATTCCGTCTTTGAATCTCTACTTTGTTTATAACTTCCAAATGAGTTTATGATGGCCTTCCCTATATTAAAATTTCTTGAGTTTTGGCCTTAAACTTCATGCTGTATTGTAAGTTCCTTGAGAACAGAGAGAATGCCTTATTCTTATTTGGATTTTCTGTAGTTCTGTCACAGTGATCTACACAGAGTATGTAGAAGCACTTTTTTTTTTTAATACTTTGGCTGGTTTTAATATTAGAATAAATAAGAATGTAAATTTTTAATAAATAATGTCTTGTAGGACAAACAGGAAAACGACACACCTACTGATCTTGTCCCTGTTAACCTACTATTAGAAGTGAAGAAGTTATTGAATGCAATTAATACTCTACCCAAAGGTGTGGTCCCTCACATTAAGAAGTTCTTACAAGAAGATTTTTCTTTCCAAACTATACAGGTAAGATCATAATTTGTTTTTGAGGGCAGAAGTGCAGCTCTGTATATGACTATCTAGGGAAAACATACCATGTTCCTTTACTCTCACACTACTACCACACTCACAACACTTCTGACACTGGATGTGTGAGTTTATTTCCACACTGACCAATTCTCCAAAACTAGCTTGGTGTCCTACAAGTCACTTTAATTCTGACGCTATCTACCTGGCATTGGCATCAGATCCCACAAATTAAGGGCTCAGTCCCACAAGACCGCCCTGACTTCAGATGCCACTTGCAAGTCTTAGGCTGTCTCCGGTACTTCTGACCAACTAGCTATAAGTTGAAACTTTTGGGTTCAGTAATTTGCTAGAACAGCTCACAGAACTCAGGGAAATGCTTACTTATGTTTATCAGTTTAATACATAATAAAGGGTATGAAAAAGGATACAGATGAACAGCCAGATGAAGAGAAATGTAGGACAAGGTCTGAAAGGGTCTCGAGTGCAGGAGTTTTATTGCTATGGAGTTGAGATGCACCACCCTCCTGGCACGTGGATATGTTCACCAAACTGGAAGTTCTGTGAACCTCGTACTTTTAGGATTTTTATGGAGGCTTCATCATGTAGGTATGATCAATTATTAATTGATTTCCAGCCCCTCTGTGGGAGTAGGAGATGGGGCTTAAAGTTCCAAGCTTTTAATCGTGCCTCATTGTTTCTGGTGACCAGCCGCTATCCAGGAGCCCACCAAGAGTCACCTCATTAGAACAAAAGACAATCCTATCACCTAGGAAATTCCAAGGGTTTTAGGAGCTCTGTGTCAGGAACCAGGGTCAATGACCAAATATTAGTAGGAACTAGGAACAGAGATCAATATATGTATGTATTATTATTTCACAATGACTCTTTCTTTCTTTTCTTTTTTGTTTACCACAACAGTCCAGCTAAGTTCTGGAAATCTTCATCTTACTTCTTGTGAAGGGCTTTGGTGTCAGTCTTGACTATGGACTTTTACTCATGAAATAAATATAGTTGGTGCTAGCCTTTCAAGAATAATGGTAGGAAATGGATTAGTAGCTTGTAAACTGTTGAATGTAAGGTCCAGTGTTTATTCTAATTCTACTGATAACCCATAACATGCCACTCTGGGACAGGGGACTGCTTTCAGTTTTCCTAATCTGTAAAATGTTGACAAATTTTTTAAAAATGTAAGAGTAAGAAAAATAATGCCCCAAACTTTTGGATTTATGAGTGAAATAAATATTCTAGAGAATATATTATAGATTTTCATCTTGCAAATAGTTTTTCTAGATAATTTGTGGAAACTTTCAGCACAAGATGGGTATAATTCTTAAATTAATGGAATTTTCCAAAGTTAAAGAAAATGACCTCCTCTTTTCTTTGTGGCAGTTAATTTGGGAGGAAGTGGGCAAAATACCATAGGTGTTTTGAAAAGGCCACATTTGCCTTTTCTGTGAAAGAATACATCATTAGTTATTTCCATGAAACAAATTAATACTATTATGATTAAAAATTCAAATTGAAAATATCTAAAGACTTTATGTATACAATTATAACCTTAACTGAGATAATTTACCACAGTATGAATTCTGGTTTGAAATTGATGCAGTAATGCCACTATTCCCTCTTATTTTTTCGAAATTGCCCAGAAACAACAGTAAGAAACGGAAATCAGGTAGCCTTTATATATGCAAGCAATATAGTCAATTAGAGGGTAAAAAGAAAAAGAAAAATACTTATTTATAATAGCAACAAAAAGGTAAAATGCCCAGGAAAACACTTAAGAAATATGCAAGATACAAACTAGTATTTCTTGAAGTTTCTTGTAAGTCACCTGCATCAGACTATCTGCACCCCGTACTAGTACTAAAGAATCAGAATCTCTGGGAGTAGATCTGGAAATCTGAATTTTAGCGAGGACTCACGCACTCTGATTTTCTTCAAATTAAGTTTAAAAATCAATACTCTATATTAAAACAATAAATAAAATGTCTCTAAAACTCTATTAAAGGTTAAGAAAAGAAGACTTGAAGGGAAAGTAATACATGTAGGAAGACAATGTGATAAAGCTGTCAATTTTCCTGAATTAAAATTTACAAATATCATATAATTCCAATAAAAATGATAAAGGATTTTTTTGTCATTGTTACTAAAAGCTAATTCTAAAGTTCAAATGGGAAATAAAAGGAAGACTAGCCAAGAAAATTATGAAAGAGAAGTGTAGGGGAGAATGCCTGGGAATACCACTTAGGTATTAAAACTTATTGTGAAGCTCTAATAACTAAAAGATTGTGTTACTTGCTCTTGACTTTCCAGACAAGTCTAGAAAATAGAAGACAAATTCCAGAAGTAGACCCAAATGCATACAGAACTTTTATGTATGATAAGATGATAAAAATTGATAGTACTAATGGGTAAATGCACAAATCAACAATCCCAATGGGAGATTTTAATGTAGTTCTCTTAATAACTGATAGAACATGGACACAGTAGAGCTGTAGCAAACTTGATCTAATTGATACACACACACACACACGTACACTGTAGCAGACAGTGGCAGAATATACATTCTTTTCAAGTGCACACAGAACATTTACAAATATTGACCATATACTAGGTCACAAAGCAAGTCTCATCACATTTCAAAGAATCAAAACATACATGTTCTCTAACTACTGTACAATTAATTTAGAAATCAATAATAGGAAGATAAACTATTGTTCCTAAGTTAAGACATATACCTCTAATCTAGGTAACTCATTTGTCAAAGAAGAAATCACAATGGGAATTAGATAAATTTTGAACTGAATAAAAAATATATACCAAAACTTACATTATTAGGTAAAAGCTTTGCTTCAAGGAATTTTTATAGCTTAAAATACATATATTAAAAGAAGAAACAAGGTTGAATACCAGTCATCTAAACGTAAAGTTCAACAGGTTAATGGAAGAACAGCAAATTAAAAACAAAGTCAAAAGAAGGGATAAAGATAGCTAAAACTAATAAAATAGAATAAAACATAAAAGAGGTCAATAAACCCACAATACGGCTTTTTGAAAAGACCAATAAAATTGATAAATGCCTGGTAAGAATGTTCAAAGAAAAAGAAAGAAGGGAAGAATAACCAAAATCATGAATGAACATGAAAACAGTACAAATTCCATGGTCATCTGAAGGATAATAGAGAATTCTGCTACTTAGAGTGGCTGCCTGGGTTGGTTTAGAGTAACCTTCCTTTGAGAAGAACTAGAAAAACTGGACAAAATCTTTTAGTAATACTTGTGCTTTTCTGTCAGATCACATAATTCAACTAGGGGTTAAGATGATTCCAAGCTTTACTTCTGTGAGAAAGGGTCTATTTAAGGTGTACCCTGTGTAGCAGATACTGTCAATGCCCTGCCCATACCCCTTGGCCCCTTGGCCTCTATCATTTCAGTATGCTCTGGACGGTTTCCAGTTTTCAGTATTTATATCTCTATGCCTCAGGGCTTTTTTCCTGGAACTGCAGAAGACTGTACTTCTCATGGCAGTTCAGAAGTTCCAAGGAATTAATACTCCCCCCTCACTGCAGAAAGCAGTCAGTCAGTAAGCCTTATAAATATCCCAGTTCTCTCTCCTCTTGAGTTGGATAATACTGAGGCTTGTACTTTTCAAAGAGTTCCCATATTGTATTAACCCTAGCTTCAGACCATGGGTAACTAGCTTAATAACACACGTTAATTTAAAGCCTATTTTCCCTTCCCTGTATCACTCCTCACTCCCCTGCCATTGTTCTCTGCACCTCCCAAATAAACTACTTGTATTCAAATCCTTGCGTTAGGGTCTCCTTCCAATTGCAACCAAAACAGACACTCTTACTCCAAAGGTGTGTTTCTTCAGAGTCCCAACCAAAAGAATCAGGTGTTTACCAGGGCCCCTCTTCCTTGAAAGGTCATGCACTCCAATTTTCCCCCAGTGCTGCAATTCTGGTAAAATCTCTGCCTGCTGTCTCAGCCTCCCAGCCACAACTGAATATGGCAATTGCTTTAAGGAGAAAAGTGGCTCCAAAAGTCAGTCTCATGTCTGGGCCTTCTGCCTCTCTTGCATGTTGGCCCCAGACATTTTAAGTGCCTCAGTAGCTTTCCATTGCTCTCAAAAAAATAGTTTTTATATTTTTTGCAGCTTTTTTAGTTCTCATTGAGAGGATCGATTTGAAACTACTTATTTGGCAGAGGTAGAACTTCAGTCTTATGTTTTATATGCCTATTCAGATTCAAGAGATATTGTTGAGTAAATGGCTGGATATGAGTCTGGAATTCAGGTGATAGTTCTGAGCTGGAAATATAGATTTGGAAACTGTCAGTGTGTGGGCACTATTTCAAAACGCTGCAGTGGAGTATGCTAGGGAGTGTGTGTTGATGGAGAAAAGATTCATTGAATTGAGTGCTGGGGAGACTGAAATAAAGTATCCAGTTAACTAGAAGAACAACAGGAAACTATTGACTACTGGAAACCAAGTTAAAGTGTAGATTAAACTTTCCACACAGATAATATTATCATTAAACAGATAATGGAATTTAAGCCAAGCATTTATGGATACAAGGCATTGGGGAATAAACACAAAGATAAGACATAGTCCTTCCTTTCATTTAATCCATGTAAATAACAAACTATAGTAATAATAAATCATATATTAGCTTGGTTCCCATCAGATCACAGCATAAGATGGCTTGTGGTGGTATTGGTATTAAGGCCAGTGTTCTTGCTTACCACAGGTTCAGGGCTGGAAGGGAGATTTTAGCTATGCTGGAGAATAGAAGGTATGAGAATAAAGAGGGATTACCACTTTCCTCTGAAGTAGGAGTGGACGTTGCCAACTCCTTGGCAGGCATAGGAATGCTTTTTAGTGTTTTGAGGAAATAGTTGAAAGGAACATTTGTCGGACAACTTAAAAACAACAAATATGAGAACAGTTGTATCTAGGTGGTGTGGATTTTTTTTAAACCATCTTTATTCTGCAAATTTTCTACAATGAGCATGTATTATATGTGTAATAAAAATATGTGTAGATATCTGTTCTAACTTAAAGAAATTTTTAACTGAATTATTTTCCACAGAGAGAAGTTGCAGCTAACAGCCAGAATGGGGAGGAAGTTGTTCCTGCTTTGACTTTACGTTTCTTGATAACACAACTGGAGGCAGCACTTCGGAACATTCAAGCTCCCAATTATACTGTAAGTGTTTTATTTTGAAAGTTTGAAATAATGGACTTGGACAACATTTTTCAATGAGAGAACAGCCAATCCATGCTTATTTTAAGGTGTAGGCCATTTTGTATTTTCCTCTTTTACCTTTAGAGAGAGGTACACATAAACTGATTTCCTTCCTGTCTCTTGTACTTTCTTGTGACTCCACCTCTTTAATGAGCCTGTTCTAGTCCCCTTCCCTACCATTAAAATTATCTATCTTAAATAAAGAGAAACAAACTAGTAAAAATGGGCTTTCTCAGTCAGAGGTGGAGAATCATAAACTTCAAAACTGCTCCTTCCTTTCCCCCTAATTATTAATCAGTTCCTCTTTCTTCTGATATTTTTATATTTGCAAAAATTGGAACTTCTCTCATCTGTTAGTGAGTAATGATGTAAAATAAAATTGACAAGATATATTTATATGTTCAACGTCAAATTATACTTTAGAAATAAATAGAAAAATCTGAGGAAAAATAAACCTTGTATCAAAAATCAAAACCAATACTACATGACAGTAAAAGGAAAAACCAGTTCTTTGAATAATTTGGATCCATGGGGTAATCAGTTTTGCACACATGTAGAAAATGGATTAGAGTTATCTTCAGGAAAGGACTACCCAGGTACCAATCAAGGTAGCCTGAGACACCAGATCTCATATTATAATGATGCATAAGGAGGGGGAAACATAATCCTTCTTTAGCACTCTCAGGACCAGGGTTCTAAGAGGTGATATACACCACCCTAAAGGGTGGAGTCAACAGAAGGAACAAAGCAAAGGGAGCTGGCATCAACATGTAATCCCAATAACTTCTGGGATGTTGCAGACCTGCTATTTCTCCCACTGACCAGGTTGCCAAGCAGTGCAATAAATCAGTATAAATCAGCCTTCTCTCCTTAGGCATTACTTCAAAGGTGTCTTACACCAGGAAATGGAAGAGTTCTCTCTCTTGGTAGCATTTGTGAGCAGAATTGGAATTGTCATCAGAGCCGCCAATGGCTCTCCTTTTTCCTCAAGGCCACCAAGGAGAGGCGAGGCAACTGTGTAGAAAGTGGCAGTTGGTGTTGGGGTGGGGGACAGCTGACAGTAACATCGCTATATCCGTTTAATTCCGGTATTTGGAATAATCTCTGCTAATGGAGGGGAAGGTAGGGAGGAAAGGGCAGGGCATTTAGGTTAGAAATGTACCACTTGCATCTTTAAATTTCTCAGTTCTCTGCCGTCTACTTCTAATTATAGCATTATCACAATTCTGCATCTTATCCTGTTCTCAAAATGTTCTTTTTATTTAGAATTGTATGAGCCAAAGGGTCCATTGTGTTCTTTATGAAGGTAGTTTTTTTAAAGTTATAAAATAATAGCTCACGCTTACTTAGTGTTTGCTATATGACAGATACTGTTCTACGCACTTTGTAAGGATTAGGTCATTTACTCTTCAGAAGCACCTCATCTCATTATTCCCAATTTATAGATTAGAAACTGAGGCATAGAGGTTAAATAACTTGCTTAATTCATTGGGTAGTAAGTAGTGAGTGAGGATACAAACCCATGTGGTCTTGGCTTCAGAGTCTGTGCTCTGAACTGCATTATAGCACCTCTTCAGAGCTGGGAATTTTAAGATGGAAACCAGTTAGATGTTACAGGGGTGTTTGTGTTCATAAACTCACTTAGTCCATTGAGAACAAACACACATGTCTGTTTCCACTCAGATCAATTTGAAGCCAAACTTCTCATAAATGTATACTGTTGGCCAAAAGAAGTGTGTTAAGTGATAGAATATAGTTAGATCAGTATAAAAAGAAAGCTCATATCCTGTAGACGCTTATCATCCTTATGTACCTTGGAAAAATCTTGTTTATAGTGTAGGACACTCTCAGTGAAAAAAGTTAATGTGACAAAAGATTTGGTTACAATCTTCAGTCAGTAGAGAGCTTATGAACAGAATGGATAGTATTTTTCTCCATAGACAGTTGTTTAACTTTTGAGAAAATTTTAGATGCACGGAAGGTCAAAAATACAACTGTACAGTACAAAAGTACAGAGAGGTCCTGGTGTACCCTTCAGTTAGTTTCCCTTAATAGTTACATCTTACATAACAACAATATATTATTAAAACCAGGAAGTTGACATTGGTACAATAGGTATTGTGTCAGGAGTCTCCAAGACCACCCCCGTGTTCAGCAGGACTCACAGAACTCAGTGTTAGTTGTACTCATGCTAAGATTTATTACTTAGTGATGTAGTAAGGATACACACCCAGATCATAAGGGGAAAAAACGTAGGCAGAGTCTGGAGGAATCCAGCTGCAGGCTTCCTTATATTTTCTCCCTACCATGAGGGTCACACAGAGTATACTCCCTCCTCCCCCATCTACAAGAAAAATGCAGCAGCATGTGTATGTGTGATGTTTCTGCCCAGGGAAGCCCATTGGAGACTCAGTGCCCACGGTTTTTGCTGCAGGTTGGTCATGTAGGCACCCTCTGCCTAGCTTGTATCAAAATTCCAGACCCCCAGAAGAAACTCCCTTCTTTTTTGCCTTCATTGTTTGCCCAAACAGTCTAGGCACAGTGAGCCACCCTTGTCTGCTAGAGAACAGTGGGAACACTCCCGAAATCCAGGTTCCCAGACACCAGCCAAGGGTCAGCCTTGCAAGCAGGCCTTCCTAAGGAGAGCAGTCTCAGGCCAGTTAGGCTAACTTTTTTTAGGCACAGATGTGTATAGTTCCATGAACACTTTATCACAAGTGTTTATTTGTGAAACCACTACTGCAGTTAAGATAAAAGAACTATTCCATCACCACAAAAAAATCTCTCTTCTGCTACCCCTTCATAGTCACATGCATCCCTGGCCCTCCTCTCTCTCCCTTGTCCCTAGTCTGTTCTCCGTCTCTGTAATTTGGAATAGACTATTTTTAAATGAAGGAAATATCCACGTGTTTTAATTTTTCATTGAAGAAGTGATACGCTTTACGTTTATACTGTTATAGCAAAACTCACACGTGGACAATGAAAGGCTTTGATTTAAGAAAACATCGTATTTTTTAAGCTGGATGGTAGATGAATACCCAAGAGTATTCATACCTAGTGTGTTCTTGATACCTACAATATTATATAATGAGAGAGAATGAAAATCTTTCGAAAGATTTAATATAACAAATCTTGATGACATTTGCTTTCATTTTCTTTAATCAAACTCTAATATTTTATTTCAAGATTATTGACTATCCTCTTTCTTCTTCTGGGTCAAATTATCAAATACATCTAAAATGTAGTCTCTATAGTTATTGTTAGATGGTTGATATGATAATTTTCTGCTATTTTTAGTAATCACTAAATAGGCCTAGGATATTTAATTAAGCTTGCTATACTGAGAAGTAGCTTAGGCTAAATAACCAATTTAAATATATTTTATCTTTTTAGGTACATCAGATTAATATTGGTTATTATTTGACATTACTGTTTTTGTATGGAGTAGCACTCACTGAAAGAGGAAAGAAAGAGGTATGTAACATGTTATCTGCCTGTTACAAATCTTTTCACATACACTGACTCCATTTTAACAAATTAAAATGGTGATTTTTGAAATTCTCCAAACACTGAAAGCATTGAGTGACTTTTGTGTTGTATATTAATAATATAGAGTAGTTAGCCAAAGACTATATTGTAAAACTAAAAATATTGATAGAGGAAAGTTAATTTTAACTTATAACTTTAGTTATTTTATTTATCTTTTAAATGCTTACCATTTATGTAAAACAGAAGGTTGTTTAGCATCTTTCACTTACACAACACATTTTAATCCATTTTCTTTCTGGTCTTATTTTTACCCCTTTTGTAAAATGCCAGTCTTTTTTTTTTGCTGAGAAAGGTTAACCCTGAGCTAACATCTGTTGCCAATCCTCCTCTGTGCTTGAGGAAGATTAGCCCTGAGCTAACATCTGTGCCAATGTTCCTCCATTTCATATGTGGGATGCTTCCACAGCATGGCTGACAATTGGTCTATGTCTGCACCTGGGATCCGAACCGGTGAACCTGGGCTGCCAAAGCGGAGCATACCAAACTTAACCATTATGCCACGGGGCTAGCCCTAAAATATGTTTTACCTCAAATTCTTTGTTTAATAAAATGAAGTGCAAAAAGTAAAAACTTGGGAGTTAACTAGGTAATTTCTAAGGATCCTTTCAATTTAACATTCTCTTTTTCTGATTTTTAATGATTTCTCATATTTTCTTTGCAGCCTTACTATTTCTTTTATTTTTTGTCTTCCCAAATCTGTATTCTCTACTTGATTACCTAAGTATAAATTTTAAATAATTTCATGTAATACTAATTATTGTTTAGTGTGATATGCTAGAGAATATTTTTAAGCAAGGCCTTGTGGTATTTTTTTCCAAGGAGACCAAGGCCATTATGTTTGTTTTAATAATAACTGAAGCATTTATTAGAACTGCTCCTAATCTTTACTTCCAAACTTACATTGCTTATGGTTGCAATGGTGCTTCCTCAAAAGAGACTGTATGTGTGGTCAAGAAGTCACTTATTTCCTATTTGAAAAATTAGGACAATTTTTGCTCCAATTAGAAAGAAAAATTAGGAAGAATTATAAAGAATTATGTTCCCATAGTTATCAGAAAAGCCCTCCTTTTGGCTACTAATATTTGTCAATTTTATTTATTTATTTATTTATTTGCTGAGGAAGATTCACCCTATTTTAATGTTTGCTTTGAAACGCTGGTTAAAGAAGACTATTTTAAACACTGAATACATTAGCTATCTGATCATATACAGAGGTGCTAGGATTAGAGATATAAGTAAATGTCCAAATGATTGGATCAATATTAAAGCTGTTCTAACTTCTCTTGGTTGGGAAATAATGGTTTATTATAAAAGAAAAAAACAATGCCCGTTACGTCAGGCAAACCTAGTTTTATATTACTGCAGGATTATACAGAAGCTGAGAATAAATTTCTAGTGATGAAGATGGTGATCCAAGAAAATGAAATTTGTGAAAACTTTATGTCTTTAGTTTATTTTGGACGTGGTTTGCTTCGATGTGCTCAGAAAAGGTAAGGATTTCAATTAATGGGAGATCTCGCCTATCAACTTTCAGCATTGTGAAATGGGAGTGAACTTTTCACAGTATATCAGGGATCATAACATTTGTGCTCTACTGGCTCTCTTTTTCTTCACTTATTCCTGTAGACAATAATTTCTCCAATATATTTGAGAATATTAAATATCAAATTTAACAGGTCATGGCAATAAGAGGCAGTATAGCAAAAACATTAGGAAAATAGGCTTTCGAGTCTGACAGACCAGGGTTTAAATACATTTTCTGCCACTTACCTAATCTGTGACCCTGGAAACTTAACATTGCTAAGCCTTATCTTTTTTCCTAATTTGTGAAATGGAACTAATAATAGTGCTCACCTCATAATGATGTTCTAGGTGATTAACAACAGTGCTCAGGACGCGAAAATGCTATTCTTAAATAAATGATGGTGGTTTTTTGTTTAGTGCCATCAAGTCGATTCCAACTCCTAGTGACTCTGTGTACACCAGAGTGGAACCCTTCCTGGTCTTTTTTATACCATCCTGTCATCTTCCAGCACTATCTCAGACAATACTCTGTTGTTAGTCATGGCCAATTTTTTCAAAAGTGAGTAGCCAGGCCCTTCTTTGTAGTCTCTCTTAGTCTGGCTTAGTCTAGTTTAACTCTCTTAAGCTATGCTGAAACCTGTCCACCATGGGTGACCCTGCTGGTATTTGAAATACTGGTGGCATAGCTTTCAGCATCGAAGCAACATGCAGCTGCCAGTCTGACAGATGAGTGGTGTAGTTCCCTGCCCAGGAAACGATCCCAGGCTACAGCAGTGAGCATGCCGACTCTTAACCACTAGACCACCAGGGCTGGCTAATGATGGGTGTAGTTGTTAATATTATCATCACTTGGCATATATGTTTATGATATAAATGAGCTTATAAAGCATTGAAAGGGTCCAAATGCTGAGTTTTGGGAGTATAGGGTATTACATATTTAGTGAAATTATATAGGGGAACCTATATGGATTATCTGTTCGCTTCCTATATGGAGATCCTTAGCCATTTATAACATCATTCATTTAATTTGCTAAGCATGTATCATATTCTAGAGACTGTGCTTGGTGTTGAGGGTATAATGGTTTACAAAGTAGACATTTACTGTCCTCCTGTAACTCAGTATAGTAAAGGTTATAGACCTTAATCAAATAATTAGTTATACAAATAATCAATTATGAAATGTAATAAAGAACTATCAAGGAAAATACAGTGAACAGTTAAAGTCTTTACTGGAGCCCCAGTCTGGTTCCAGGAATGAGAAATCTCCCTGAGAATAATGTTTGCCTGAGAGCTGAAGGATGAATTAGGCAGTCTACTTGTGCAAATCCTTATGAAGGATTGCTGCTGGGTCCAACCATTGGATTCCTAAAATTGTCACCTCTGTGGTAGTTACCTGACTCTTTGTAAAGTTTATCTTCTATCCTCTGGCATGCTTGTTTTTTTGCTAGGGTATCCAGAATACTTTGCACTTTCTGTTCATTAGCAGATGTCATCAATATAGTGGGCCAGTGTGACGTTTTGCAGAATGTCAGGATGATCAAAATCCCTTTAGTCTATACAGTGGAGAAAATTAACATAGTTGTGAGACAAGACAAAGAATGTGTACTGCTGTCCTCCCCTCAGATATGTGAACTACGTTTTATTCTCTTTACTGATGGGCATTGGAAAGAATCAATTTTTCCAGATCATTGACAGCAGAAAGCCCAGTCGTATGGCAGCATCATTTACTTTCATCCCTGGCCTATAGAGAACAACCACCACTAAGCTGCTCAAAGACACAGGTGCCCTTCTCTGTATTTCTTATTGCATTAATGGATGGATGTCGTCTGGACCTTTCCGGGGGACACTGTCTAGTGGTGGGTTCTACGGTCTTACCTACTAAGTCCATTTTAACATCCTCACCTCCCTGAGCTTTCTATAAACTCTGCCAAGAAATTTCCAGCATTTCCACCTCAATTACTTAGGCCATTGTTGTGTCTAAAACTTGAAGCGGCCTTCTCAGCAGCATGTTAGGACTGGCTTCAGGTGTCCTGGCTAGGAAAGTAAATCTTGAATTATGGAAGAGTTGTCCCATACACTTCTCTATTCAGCTGTATATTTGTCCATTTGTTTACCACGCTTAAGATTCACTCTCACACATGTTCCTGCCAGTATATACTAGTGGTGCAATTCTTAAGGTGAATAAGCTTTTTCTTTCAGGGCAGGGACTCTGTTTTCCTACTTGGGTTCTGCTTATGCCTCGTCCTAGAGTTATTGGTCTGTAGGCAATAAGTGGAGATAGGGGTGGATCTTGAGAAGAAAGGGCATCATCTTTTGAGACATGCACCTTAGATGATATTTTTGTGTGGTCCCTAAGTAAAGAGATTCTGCTCTCCTCTAGCAAGGAAGAGGTCTTTGCCAGCCAGAAGGTTCAGGGAAATTTAGGGATAATTGTTGCTAGCATATTCACCTAAATGTCTCCAAATCAAAACCCTGATTTTAGCATAATAGTCCTGTCGAGGCTTTTGGTCTTTGCTGTTGTTCTACCCTTATGATTAAATACTAGGCCTCACTTTCAGTACAGTCAGCCATTATGTGAGAGTCAGTGAGTGTTCTTTCAATGTTGCCATAGAGACTTTTTAGCTTTCACGGAGTGTCCTGAGTTGGCAGCGGAAGTCCTGTTGAGGATGTACATTTGGTCTCTTTTGCACTTTGTTCTATCTTGTGATTAAATCTGGGCCTAATTTTCAGCACAGATGGCTACAGGAGATGAGGGTCTCTTTAAATGCTGCCATAGAGGTCTCTGTCTTTCACAGTGTATCCTGAGTCAATAGTTGGCTGACCTGTGCCTGTCATTCTCTTTCTTCAAGGCTTCCAAGACAGTAAACAAAAGCCAACCAACTCTACAGTCCCTTTAATTACCATGGCCCCCATACTGTTCAAGCTTGAGCTACTACATAATCTATTGCCTCCCCTTCCACCTGTATTTCATCCCAATCTACCACAGGTGAGAGTCCTAGTATTTGTATTTCTATAGCATGCCAGAGGTTATCACCACCCTACTTACCACAAAAAAATGGGTTACTTGTTGTCTTATTGGTAAACTGTCCAGTTGCAGAGTCGCATTCAAACTAACCTTATTTTAAAATGCCTTACAGATATAATGGAGGGCTGCTGGAATTTCATAAAAGCTTACAAGAAATAGGAGATACAAATGATCATTGGTTTGACATAGATCCTACAGAAGATGAAGATTTGCCTACAACTTTTAAAGTAAGAAATTATTTAAGAATAACGTTTCCCCTGTGAATAATTAGAATCATCTTTGATAAAGTGCAGTTCATGCTATGCCATATTCTGTAGGAAGGACATTCTTTTATTGGAAATTACCTTTTATATAAGAAATAATCTTGATTCCGTTACCTAGTGCAGAATGTGAGTATGATTCAACAAGTAGAGAGAAGTGAGGTGGCTGTGTTAGCAAATAACAAGAAGATTTGTTTCCAAATAACGGAAGATTAAAATCTGTACTAGTCCAGTACTTCACATGGCTAAAGCTAAATGTCTTAGTTAACTTCTTTTTTTCTAATTATATTTACCATTATTTTGTTGTTTTAAATTTAAAAAGTGCTAAATGCTTACATCAGAAAACTTGAAAAATGTGAAAATGCCCAAAGATAAAATTTATCTATATTTCTTGAAATGGAGAAACTACTGTTAGTATTTTCATTTATGTCTTTCTAGACATGCATGTATAAACAGTCATACCCTTTATTTTTAGTAAATTGATATGATGTTATTCACATTGATTTGTAGTCTGGAAATATATATTATTGTGAATTTCCCAATAATAAGATTATTATATGGTATAATTTTTTCCATAGTCCATTATGTAGCTGTGGTAACTCATTTGTTTAACCACTTCCCTGCTATTGAACATTTAGTTTACCCTAACCATTCCGGTTTTTCACTGTTATGAAAGTGATCTTTGTGTATTTCTTACATCATTCCCTTAGGATAAATTGTGGAGCAAGTATTCATACACTTGTAAAATTGTGGACATATATCTTCATATTTCCTCTCAGAAAGTTTGTATCAGTTTATATTCTTAAGACAAATGAGAATTTCCATTTCCTCACACCTTTGGGTATTTTTGCTTTTTGAGTAATTTTTATCTCTCTGATAAGCCAATTGGTCACTTTTTAAATTTGTTTAATATGAAAATATCTATACTAGGTTTCTCTTGGTTAGTGTTTGAATGACATATCTCTTTCCAAACTTCTACTTTAAACCTTTCTGGATCTTTATATTTTAGCTGACTTTAAAACCAAATACATTCCTCAAAATAAAGAGGGATATTTCATAAAAATACAAAGTTTAATTATCTGGGAAGCTACAACAACTCAAAATTTGTAAATACCTAATAATATAGCTTCTTATGGGACAAAAACTGAGAGAACTGGAAGGAGAGACAGAAAACTCTCCAATCACAGTGAATTACTTTCATATACCACTCGCAGCAATCAATAGAATCAGCAGATCATTTTTGGCATTTTTCAGGATAATCATGACTTTTAACTTTGACATAATAAAGTAATAATTTTATACCTTTTTTTAGTTATTGAACTTCTGTGCTTACGCAAAGCAGTCCCTAGTTGGTCTTGGTTGTTTTTCTCTTTTTCCTCCTCCTTTTAAGATATTTTTCGGGTCTGGCCCAGTGGTGCAGCAGTTAAGTTCGCACGTTGTGCTTCTTGGCAGCCCAGGGTTCCCCGGTTCAGATCCCGGGTGCAGACATGGCACCGCTTGGCAAAAGCCATGCTGTGGTAGGCGTCCCACGTATAAAGTAGAGGAAGATGGGCATGGATGTTTGCTCAGGGCCAGTCTTCCTCAGCAAAAAAAGGAGGATTGGCAGTAGTTAGCTCAGGGCTAATCTTCCTCAAAAAAAAAAAAAAGATATTTTATTATCCAAACTTTTTTAGTGCATTTTTTTTCTGGCAGGTTTCACCCTGAGCTAACATCTGTTGCCAATGTTCCTCTCTTTTTCTTTTTTACCCCCTCCCCAAAGCCCCAGTACATAGTTGTATATTCTAGTTGTAAGTCCTTCTAATTCTTCTATGTGAGCCACTGCCGCAGCATGGCTACTGACAGACAAGAGGTGTGGTTCTGCAAAAGTGGAATGTGCCAAACTTGAACCAGTAGCCTGTCAGGGCTGGCTTGTGAATTTTTATTTTATGCAAAATAATACGTATACACAGTTTGTCAAATAATATTTAAAAACTTAGAAATTAACAGTCCATGGTCCATCATCTCTAATTGTAGTTTCTAACTAGAGGCAACTTTTTCCAACTCTCTACGCATTTTCCTTTGATATTTACCTATATTTTTAAAAAATATTTTAAAAATTTCTCTATTTTAGATATTATCTTTTGACTTTTCACTACAAAAGATGAGGATTTATTAGCTCTCTTATACATCCTCTTCACATACGCACTTCCCTTCCCCCATCCTACCTTCCAATAGTTATAAGTTTTTATTAAATTGGCCTTAAGTTTCCCTTTATTTGATTGCTCAGAATAGCCTTCGCTTTTCTCCTGCATAGCATCCTCTGTTTCCCGGATCTCAAGTTTCCCTCTTTCTAGGTTTACTCTCATGTTTGGTGGCGCAGCTCATCCAGCAGCTTCCTGGAAAAGGGTGTTCGCTTGGGAGGTGAAATTTTGAGACCTTTCAAGTCTCAAAATAATTTAATTTTTGTACAGTTTATTTATCTCTTGCCTGGGCAAAGAATTGTAGGTTGAAAATCATTTTCCTTCATGTTTTAGAAGTGTATTTCTCTTATCTTCTAACTCCCAGTAATATTTTTGAGAAATCTCATGTTCTGATTCTCAATCTTTTGCTTGGAACCTGTTTTATTTTTTTCTTTCTGGGAATTTTTATGATATTCTGTGTATCTCTAATGTTCTGAACTTATATTTTGAAAATGTTCTGGGACATTTTCTTGATTTCTTTATTTGATTATTTCTTTTTAATTTTCTCTTTTCTTTCTGAAATGGTATTTTTTACATGCTTGACATCCTTTACTGAATCTCTGATTTTCTTTCTTCCTTTTTCTTTTTTTTTTTTTTCTTTTTATCTTTTTGTCCCACTTTCTAGGAGATTTTCTGAACTTCATCCTTCTGCATATGGCCGATATTCAGACAATACACACTAGTACTATCATATTAGTGTTATAACGTTAAAATATTCCTGTACTGCTTCAAAAATAGCTGCTGCCATGAGTTTCTTGGGTACCCAGCCACCATTCAAGCTGCCCTGCAGTCTCCGCCAGCCCACTCTCTAAAGTCCAGGAGCTAAAGGTTTAATGTCTGGTAGGGCAGAATGCTTCCATGATCCTGCTCCCACTCTAGGCCAGCATGTTCTTAGTCTGTTATTACTGGTTCCTGTGCCTGTCAGCCCACCAAAAGTCCTGCTTCTCAGACACTGTGATTAGTTTTTTTGGGAACTTAGAGGGCTGGCCTGTATCCCTTTATCTGGCACTGAGGAATCCCAGGTAAGTAATACCAGAGGCCTGCCCTGTCCCAGTCGCACCTGTCCTCATGTGTCCCTTTAGATGAACTCACCCTGGTGGGGGAAGATAGTACCCCTAGAGATGCTGGCACCCTTGCAGGGCAATATCTTTTTATATGGTTATTATTTTTAACATTACCCTTCTTCCTGTCCTTCTGTAGAATTTTTTTTTTTCAACAAGTTTTTTTTTTTAAGATTTTATTTTTTCCTTTTTCTCCCCAAAGCCCCCCGGTACATAGTTGTGTATTCTTCGTTGTGGGTTCTTCTAGTTGTGGCGTGTGGGACGATGCCTCAGCGTGGTCTGATGAGCAGTGCCATGTCCGCGCCCAGGATTCGAACTGACGAAACACTGGGCTGCCTGCAGCGGAGCGCGCGAACTTAACCACTCGGCCAGGGGGCCAGCCCCCCTTCTGTAGAATTTTTAATATCAATGATTATTTCAGCTATTGTCTGCCAAGAGATTTTTTTTAATGAATCTTCCACTTTTTTTTTAAATGACATGCTGTTCTTGTTTCATGAATGCATAACATATTAGAGGCAAACTTTAGAAGTAAATGTCAGCCAGATCATGGAAGGCCTTATAAGCCAGTTAAGGGGCTCAGAGTCTTTCTTGAGGGAAATGTGAAACCCCTGAAGACTTTTAAACCATGAGATTATTTAATCAAATTATAATAAAATATGAGTTATAGAATTTAGGACTTTAAATAGTTTCTGTATTTAGAGTAAGAAAGGATTGAGAAAGTAAAAAGACTGACAAAATAGTTACAAATTGTAGTTAGTATTCTAAAGAAAATAAACAAGGGGTTGGGGTAGAGAAAATGGAGAACACAGGAACAGATACTCATATGCCTGTCTATATCCATATGAATCTATATGTATATATGCATATGTGCATGTGTGGCCTCTCTGGGAGGTGATATTTAAGTTGGAACCAGAAGATGGAGAATGGAACTAGTTCTTTAAGAGTGCTAGAGGGAAGAGCATTCAAGGTAAATGGAATAGAGTATAGAAAGGCCCTTAGGCCTTAAAGAGCTAGTTTGAGAAACTAAAAAACAAAACCATGTGAATTTTATAGTGAGTGAGGCTAGAGATGAGTTTGAAGAGCTGGATCAGTGATGGGTAGATATACTGGGTCCATGTTCTGCAGGACTGTGCATTCAGTCCTTGGTAAGGGTTCCAGATTTTGTTTTAGGTAAATGGAAAGCAGTTGAAGGGTTTTAAGTGAGGAACTGATAGAATCTTTCGGTTCTGTGCAGCGTGCTTTGGAGCAGAGTCAGTGGGGATAAGGGGGACCAGTTACGCAGCTGTTAAAGTCAGTAATCTAGGTAAGACATAGAGTGGCAGCAATGGACATAGAAATGGAAGAATTTGCAATCTGTTTGGGAAGAAGACTCAACAGTACTTGCTGATATATTGCATGTAAAGGGTGATGGAATCCATTATGCAATGGATGACTTCAAGTTTTCCGGCTTGAAGCTAAATAGATAGTGGTAGATGAGACTGATATAAGTCCCATGAGGGCTAAGTTCACTGCTGTATCCTTAACGTCCATAACATTCCTTAACATTCGTAACAACCTGGCCGATAACAGGCTCTCCGTAAATATTTGTTGGACGAATGAATGCCAAAACCTGGGGGCAGGAGATGAGGGATAAGGAACAAGAAACAGATTTGATGGGAGAATCAATTGATCAGTATTAAACCATTAAGTTTGAGATCTGTGAAACTGCAGTAGTTATGTACATGCTATGAATTTCATCCTTTTGTTTTGGTATCTCCACTTGGGTATTGGCTATCCTGACAGGGTATACTACCTTCGTATTAATAGGTCCTTAAATGCTTCTCATTTCTTTCTCTCTTTTCTTGGTATTTAAAATGTTCTAGTCGACTTGGTCAAAGCATCTTTATTCTTCAATATAGGCCATGAATTTAAAATTCTGAGTGCCATTGAAAGAATGTTATGAATGGTGACTAGTTTCATGAAATAGTCTATAGAGCCTTATTTATCATATTGTGTACCCTGAGAACATTAGAAATACTACAGTTTGAAATTTTGTAATACTCTCCCTCTAAGGAATAAGTATTTAGGACCTGATCCAAGGACCTGTTTAACTTAGACTTGATAATGTCTTTCACCTACATTTAATCAGCATTTTAAAGTATGAAATTGTATTCCAAAGTTGTAACTCTGAACATTGGAACAGTATTTCTCTACCCTACTTCTGCCCATTATGTTTGGGAGTGGCATATTGCACCACTACAGTAGTCCCATTGCCAACATAGTATCCTGGGGTCCACTTCTAGCAAAGACTCTCCTGAGTTCCCAGCAATTTGTTGTCTCTGTATATATATCACAGCAAGTAATTCTTGATAAGCACGTCAGGTGCTATGCTATGGGTTAGGATCGTGAAGAGAGATATAGACTTATTTCAAATATAGACTTTGTTCTTTTCTCCATGTTTATATTCAGTAAGAAATCTAGCATTTCTAATTTAGGGCCTTCCTATATATTGTTTACTTTGAATGAGGAAAATATGTTCTATTACTGTTTTTTAAAAAAACTTATGCAATGCCTTCAAAAAGGGATATCAAATGGATATTATTTAAGGTAAGATATTGGAAGTATCTTAGTTTTATTACTAATTCATAACATTTATTTTTATTTTTAAAATCTAGGATCTCCTTAATAATTTTATCAAAACAACTGAAAGTAATATAATGAAGCTGACCATTTGCAGTTATCTAGATTGTGAGCGATCTTGTGAAGCTGACATTTTAAAGAACACCAACTATAAGGTACTATAATTATCAATTAACTGAGTATTTTTAAAAATGTAATTATAAAATTAAACTTAGATAAAAAATATTATCCTGCATCAAAATGTTGTTTAAAAGAGTACTTAGTTTAATTACAGTGGTAATGCAGTTGAGAAGTTGAGTGTCTCCGAGAGCTTAGATTCTTAGTGAGCAGGCATTGTTTATATTCTGTGAGTCAATAGGATGAATTGGTTTTGCCAAGGTTTTTGTAATGTTCACATGTCTCTGAAGTTATAGTTAATAATATCCCTGCAATCATACAGTGGAAATTATCTAAAATATTCTTTATAGTTAGAAATGTTATAGGCTGAGAACATTAGTATTTTACTAAGGGGAAAAGTTGTCACTCTTCAAGAATTATGTTACTAAGTAAGTGATCATTATCTCTTCTTTGGGCCTTGAGTGGAAAAAATGTAACCAGCCTTGATTTGAAGAAATTCAATAATTCAAAGTACTGCAAATCTAATTCTCTCTAGATGTATCAGAATAAGACTATGGGAAATCACAAGATAGGTTGGGATGTGACCATCAGTGCAAATCAGACATGCAAGGCATGATGTATACAGCAAACAGGGTTTGTGGGGAGGAGGAGAAAACCAGGATCTACTCGTATGGTAAGACAGATATTGGGAAGTGGGCCTGGTCAAGTGTAGTGCTCAGGGTGGGGCAAGTTCAGTCTTGGTGTAGGTGACATGGTGATATGGTCATAAGGTTTCCCAGGGAGCCTTCAGGGTTCCAATCAAATGGATAGCCTGTAGCAGCAGGAAGTCCTGGCCACACAATTTAGGTTTTTGTTATCCAAGTAGTCCACCTATTTAAAGGAAGCAGGGCTGTAGTTCCCAGGGCGATCACACTGGGAAGAACAAGAAATCTACACCTTAGGATAATGTAGTAGCTATCTGTCACCAAAAGAGCAAATCTGAGGTCTGGTGATTGGTAACAGAGACACAGGGGAAAATGGTATGGAATTGGAGCGGGAGGAAAAGAGAAATGTAAAGGTGGAGGCGAAGAGGAGGGGTAGACAGCATGTTCCTCTATGAAGGTCACTCACTAAGTTTCTGATATTTTGTTGTATGCAGCATATGAAAAATATTACATTGACTTGTTCAAATTGTTCCCTTTTTTCTGTCCTAACTTTTCTGTCTTCAGTGATGTAAAAATAGCTTGTAAATTTCTGTGATTAGCAGTGATTTTTTGATAAATTTTGAATGCCATGTAAAAGATCCAGTTATAGAATAATTTTAAAAGTGATGTAAGGTGGTATTTTCTATATCTACATGAATTACTATTTCTATATCAACAGCTTACTTTTTTCTTTTCTAGGGATTTTTTCAGTTAATGTGCAGTAAAAGCTGTTGTGTTTATTTTCATAAAATTTGTTGGAAAAAGTTCAAGAATTTAAAATATCCAGGTGAAAATGATCAGGTATTATGTTTGTTTTTCTTTCAAACTTTTGCTACAGCATTTCGTGCTCTAGCTTTTCTTTTTCCTCTTTCCCCTTCAGTTCTTCCTGTTCACATACTTCCTCCTTTTTTTTCTCCCTCCATTCTTCTTTTCCTGTTCTCTCTGATGCTTTTCTCCACCCTATTCCCTGTTCGTCATCATCATTTATTAAACAGATCTTGGTAGGGGATACTTTGCTGTTGCTTTGCTTAGGGATTTCTATCAATTTGTTCTCTTCCCTTTAGAAGTTTATACTCTTAAGAGTGGAAATATTGTTGCATATCTTCACATACAGGACAGAGAATCAAAGAATAGAATTGCTTAATAAACGGAAAGCACAGTTATACAATTTTAAGGATATTTTAAGGGTAGAGAACAATGATAAATTTTATAGTCTTCAAAAATATATTTGTAATTATTTATATTTACCTAAAGTCATGCAACTAAATTGAATTTTTTACCATTAAAAATAAAGCGAAGGGGCTGGCCCTGTGGCCAACTGGTTAAGTTCGTACGCTCCGCTGCAGGCAGCCCAGTGTTTCGTTGGTTTGAATCCTGGGCGCACACATGGCACTGCTCATCAAGCTATGCTGAGGCAGCGTGCCATATGCCACAACTAGAAGGACCCACAACGAAGAATATATAACTATGTACTGGGGGGCTTTGGGGAGAAAAAAGGAAAAAAATAAAATCTTTAAAAAAAATAAATAAAGTAGAAATCCAAGTCTAGTTCTATATTAATTACTCTTTAGTGAGTAATGACCTTAAGTTGGGTCTATACTGTTTGGTTCTAGAAGTGTTTATGTTGTGCAAACAACCGAAAACCCTTATATTTGTGGTGTAGTAGAAAGAGCATTGTGTGTGGAGTTGGGAGATCTGGATTCAAGTCCAGATAGAGCCACTTACTAGTATTTTTTACATCAGACTAGTGATTTAACCATACTGAGACTCATTTTTCTAAGCCATAAAGTGAGGATAGTAATACTTAGTTCATAAGATTGTTGTGAGGATTAACAATAGCACAGATGAACTTGCTTTGTGTGCTGTAAAAAATCACTGTATAAAGTATTATTATTCATTTTCTTTAAGCAATGTGTAAATACTTTTCACTTTTTTTGATTCTTATGGCAATCAATATTGCTCAACTTTAGATAGAGATGTGAAAGAAAACTAAGTAAGTTAACCAGAGGAAATAGCAAGGTCAGAATCAAAGAAAGGACTCAACATTTTTATTGTTTTCTTTTCCCTGGAATCCTTGTGTATCTGATAGAAATTCAGTATTCCTTTTTATGCTTACTTAATTAGTACATTTTACTTGAAGTTACTTTCCCTGAGGGCAGCAAATACATTTTAAGCTGTAAATAGCTACTTGAAGGTTTTGAAGTAGAAATGATGAGAGTGAAGTGCAATCATGCATTTTAAATAAGAAATCCATTGATATATGAAATGCAATGTCTTTGAACAGCTAACTCTCAAATGTTTATTCACGTCTTTGTTTTACCATCTAGCAACATCTGCTTCTAATTTTATTTAAATGTAATTGGATTTGCACATCAGTGATTTTTTTCTATTTTTATTGTTTGTATTGTTTTTTCTATTGCTAATTTTTTTTCTATTGATAACTTTAGAGTTTTAGTGGGAAAAAATGTTTGAAGGAAGGATGTACAGGTGACATGGTAAGGATGCTACAGTGTGATGTCCCTGGAATTGTTAAAATTTTGGTGAGTATTTTTTCTTTTTTTTCTTGCTTTCCTTCACTAGAATGGTCTTTTTGACTTCAAACAGATTTGGGAATCATAATAATAGTATTTTAGCCATATTCTCTTTGATGATGACTAAGCTTTCTGACCTTTCTATTGCTTTGATTTCTCCAAAGAAGTATCTAAGTAGTCCTTAAGAAGAAGAAAATTTTAAAAATAGAGAGAGAAACACACACACACACACACACACACACACACACACAGAAACAGACAAAGCAGGCCGTGGCTGTACCAATGTGGAAAGTGTGTCATGAACCAAGGATGATAATCTAATTCTGTGCTGCCTCAGGTTAAAAATAGTTTTAGACTTTCTGAACCTCTTTTAGTCTGTAAGTATCTTTCTATGAAAATATCTATAGAACATCACATACTGTACCTAAAATGCACTCAAATGATATCCATTTTTTTAATTAATGAAATATCTTGTTGAATTTTTATTTATAATAGACCAAAATGATAAATAGAAATAGACATGATTTCTTTCTTTATCGTTAGATATGTTCTTTTTGTATTTCAGATTTGGCGTTTAAATCCCATAGTGATGTAAAGTAGAAGTGCTTTTTAAGATCAGCTCTAGTGTGTTTGATTAGGATTGTTTACAGTTCACCGTGTTACTTCTGTTTTTATTTGTTTTATATTCTCTATAGCTTCGTTCTAATTGTCTTTTTTCAAATGTTAAGGCTAAGAAGTAACATTAAAGAATTTTGAAAATTGAAGTACTTTAGGGCTGTTTTTTTTCCCATCACTTACAGTTTGAAGTTGTGAGAAAGGATGAATATATAACCATTGAAAATTTAGGAGCAAGGTAAGTTTGAAATCAAATATTCCACTTTTTCCTGAGCATGTATATATTTTTCATTCGCTTCTTTCTTCTGTGTTTCTGTCACTTGTTGGAGCTGCATTAAATTTAAAGGTAGTATTAGTTGTGTGAAGAAATTGTATTTAATTAACACTTGTCTCCCTCTCTCTCCTCACTTTGAAGACATTTAAATTCTAAAGCAGGAAAGGAGAAATTATGTGGATACTTTTCCCCTAAGTATGAAAATAATCCTTTCCTGAAAACAAAACATCTTTTTCTTAAAGTTATTTAAATTAGGATGTTATGATGATAAAACTTTCTCCTAGCTTTCAAACTCATCCATGCCTTTAAGGTTGTCTGACAGTTAGAATCGTCTTGTTTCTTAGATGAGAAAACTGTATTGCAGAGGAATAGATAGTGTAAGCTGGGAATCTAAGAGGTGTGGAGTGTGGCAGTTGATGTTAGAAATTTCAGTATAAAAAGTTCTCCTAATCCATTAATTCTCTTTTCTTCTGTTTAAAGTGTAAATGTCAACCATTTTTCAGTCTACCAGGGACATTGCATTGTTAGCTAAAGAATCAATTTTCCCTTATGAGCTGGTGAAGCCCAAATCTTTATCTGTAGCATAGATCTCGCTCCTAAAATCTAGATCTATCTACCTGCATGCTGAGTATCTCCACTTTTATTTTTCAAAAATATCTATAGTTCAGCATGCCCACAATTGGACTCACAATCTTTCTTTTCAAAACTGCTCTGTAACTTTTTTTAAGTCCATCAATTCAACTTCTTAAGTATATTGTAAATCCCTCCTTAATTTTGCCCCTGCACTTCCACTAAACTAAATGAAGTTATTTCTCACTTGGAATTGTGAAACAGTTTGTAAAGTGATCTTTCTGTCCCTAGCATTACCTTTCATCAGTCTGTTGTTTACATAGCCATCAAGAGCACTTTCCTAAAATGGAAATTGAAATATGTCACTTCTCTGCTTGAAAATCTTTCAGAGGCTTTTCATTGCTCTTAATTAAGTTCAGACTCTTAGCTTGGTTCTTGCCATCTCTTATCATCTTTTTCTTCCTAAATATGCAGCTATACTGAGTCTCTTTTAGTTTCTGAGTGACCCATCTATTTTACCTCCAGAGCTTGCCTGGAATACTCTACTCCTTTGGCTTTGCCTGGTTAAAACTTGTGGAAAAGCCTTACTTACGTTAGATTAGGTGTTCCTATCACATACTCCCTCTACTTCTATCAGAACTTTTACTGAGTTTTATTATACTTTCTTGGCTGTCTTCTCCACTTGAATATAACCTCCATGAAAGCAAGGACTTTGTCTTGCCTACTAGTATATTCCCAGTACATGGCATAATGCCGTATGGGTACCTGGCATATAGCTGGTACCCAATAAATATATGACAGATGTAGAGATTCTGAATTCCATTCTTCTGCCAAGGGTATGTTACTTTTGTTTTGACAGGCTGTTAACTTGGTTAGATGTGAACTGTGAACTCTTTTTCTTGGGTGGTGGTTCTAGGCTCAGCAGATCTTTTGCCTTTAGCTGAGCTGCTTTGAGTCTGTTACACACATGTGTGATTCAGCTGTCAGTCAGATATGTGGCTAGAAAGAATTTGGGGATCTCTTCTCTGACTCTTTCCCTTCTGGGATTCCTCCATTCTCTTCAGCAGCCATGGTTCCCTGGCTTCAATCTTCTGGTTCCTTCAGCCATGGAGACCTTTGTTTTCCGCCAGGCTATACTTAGCCCCAGAATAAAAGCTCTAAGATTGGTGAACTTACTAACTTATTTCATACAATCCTCTCCTCCTCTCCTCTGAACATGTACCCCGTCAGCAGAGTTGGTCTGTTCCTTCCACTCTCCAGTACCTTCGGAGAGTTGCTTTTTGTAAGTTGCCCAGGTTTTATAGTTCTTTTCTGTGGGAGAATCCTCTGGTAACTAGATCTCATTACCAAAAGTGGAAGAGCTACTTCATGGGGTTTTATGAATGAATGACAAAATATTTGGTTTCTTTCTTAAGTTCAAAATGCTTTATTGTTATTAGAGTATATAGAAAGAAAAACTCACAAAATATAAATGCAGAGTTTAACAAATAATTATAAAGGAAACATTTTTGTGGCCTCACCCAAGTCAACAAATAGAATTTTGCCAGCACTCCAGAAACACTCAGTGGGTCCCTTTCCTAACTTCTCTTCTTCTCCTCCCTATGTAACTGTTATTCTGACCTTCACAGTAATCATTTCCTTGTTATTCTTTATAAATGTACCAATTATAAATCCATTTCTAAACACTAAACTTTTTTTATAGATCAAGTTTTTCAACCTATAGTTTATATATAGTGAAATTTACTCTTTAGAAGCATACATTTAGGTGAGAAATCTCCATACTCTTTTCCATAGTGGCTGCACCAGTTTGCATTCCCACCAGCAGTGTAATGAGGATTCTCTTTTCCCCACCATCCTCTCCACCACTTATTATTTCTTGTCTTGTTAATTATAGCCATTTTGACAGGTGTGAGGTGGTATCTCATTGTAGTTTTGATTTGCCTTTCCCTAATTATTAGTGTTGTTGAACATCTTTTCATGTGTCTATTGGCCACCTGTATATCTTCTTTGGAAAAACGTCTGTTATATCCTCTGCCCATTTTGATGAGTTTCTTTGTATAAAGTTGGGTAACAACTACCATGATCAAGATACAGAATATTTCCATCATCCCAAAATGTTCCCCCAAAATCTCTTTTGTAGTCATTCCCTTCCCCCAACCTCCATTGACATTCACTTAGGTTGTTACCATGTCTTGGCTTTTGTGAATAATATTACAATCTCACAAATATAGGGGTTTTTGGTTGTTTGCACAATGTAAACACTTCTAGAACCAAACAGTATAGACCGAACTTATGGTCATTACTCACTAAAGAGTAATACAGAACTAGACTTGGATTTCTGCTTTATTTTTAATGGTAAAAAATTCAATTTAGTTACATAACTTAAGGCAAATGTAAATAATTACAAATATATTTTTGAAGACTATAAAATTTATCATTGTTCTCTACCCTTAAAATATCCTTAAAATTGTATAACTGTGCTTTCCGTTTATTAAGCAATTCTATTCTTTGATTCTCTGTCTTGTATGTGAAGATATGCAACAATATTTCCATTCTTAAGAGTATAAACTTCTAAAGGTTAGGGAACAAATTGATAGAAATCCCTAAGCAAAGCAACAGCAAAGTAATCTCTTCCAGATAAATTTCATTTCCTTTGGATATATAATATATACTCAGAGTGGGATTGCTGGATCAATTTTATTTTTAGTTTTCTAAGGAACCTCCATACTGTTTCCCCTGGTGGCTTTATCAATTTACATTCCTACCAACAGTGTGCAAAGATTCCCTTTTCTCCACATCCTTGCCAGCACTTGTTGTCTCTTGTCTTTTGAGAATTGCCATTCTAACAGGTGTGAGGTAATATCTCATTGTAGTTTTGATTTGCATTTACCTGATGATTAGTGATGTTGAGCACATTTTCATGTGCCTGTTAGCCATTTTATATCTTCTTTGGAAAAATGTCTGTACACGTCCTTTTCCTATTTTTAAATTGAATTATTATTTTATTATTATTATCATTTTTTGCTGTTGAGTTGTATGGGTTCCTTATATATTTTGGATATTAACCCCTGATTAGATATATGATTTGCAAATATTTTCTCCCATTCCATAGGTTGCCTTTTCATTTTGCTGATTATTTCTTTTGCTCTGCAGAAGCTTTTTAGTTTGATGTGTTCCCACTTGTTGATTTTTGCTTTTGTTTTTTGTTCTTTTGGTGTCGAGTCCAAAAAATCATTGCCAAGCATGTCGAGGCAATGTTGCTTTTCTCTTGCTGCTTTCAAAGTTCTCTCTTTGTCTTCAACTTTTGTCAATTTAATTATAATTTGTCTCAATGTATTCCTTTTTCAGGTTCACCCTGTTTGTGGTCCTTTGAGCCTCATGAATCTGAATGTTCATTTCTTGCCCCAGGTTCAGTAAAGGGACATTATTTCTTTAAATAGTCTTTCTGTCCCTTTCTTTCTTGTCTCCTGGGATTGCAATATGTGTATATTGTTTCTCTTGTTGTTATGCCATAAGGGCCGTAAACTATCTTCACTCTTTTTTGTTCTTTGTTCCTTTGCTCCTCTGACTGGATAATTTCAAATGATCTGTCTTTGAGTTCACTGATTCTTCTGCTTGATTGAGTCTGTTAAAGCTCTTTATGAATTCCTCAGCTCGGTCAGTGTGGTCTTCAGCTCTAGGCTATCTGCTTGTTTTTAATGGTTTCCATTTCTTTGTTGAACTTCTAATTTTGTTTCTGCATTGTTTTCCTAATTTTATTTAGCTGTCTGTCTGTGTGTTCTTGTAGTTCACTGAACTTCTTTAAGAGAATTATTCTGAATTCTTAGATAGTTTATTGATCACCATTTCTTTAGGATCACTTATTGGAGGTTTATTAGTTTCTTTTGGTGGTATTGTGTTACCTGATGCTTTGTGATCTTTGTATCCTTGTACTGGTGTCTGCACATCTGAGAACATGGTCTCCTCTTGCAGACGTTATAGGTTTGTTTCGGCAGGGAAAGACCTTCACCAGTCAGCTCAGCTTGGGGTACTGGATGAGTAGCTGGTAGTGTCGGTAGGCAGGTAGAGCTTCCTATTGGGTTCTCTAGTTATGTGAAGCCATAGACTGTGCTGAGTTTGGGAGTGGGGTGGTGCTGACTGGGCTCCACAGTTGGGTTGGGCTGGTGCCTGGGCTCCATGTTCAAGTGGGGCTCCTGGGAGGCCTCCCTGGTCAGGAGGGACTGGTGGCTATGGGCTGTGGTCAGGTGGGGCTACTAGTGCTCTGCAATCACCTCTGGTCAGGCGGGTTCACAGGCTTTGATCCCTGGCAGGGCATTGCCACTGGTTGGATTCTGTGTTTCGGCAGGGCTGGGAGCTGTGCTCAGCAATTGCTCCTGCTCAGGTGGAGCCTCAGTCTGTGCTCCCCCACCGAATGGTGCCACTGGCTGGACTCTGCATTCAAGTGGGGCTACAGGCCAGGCTTCATGGTCAGGTAGGGTCTCAGGCTGTGCTTTGTGACCAGGCAGGGCCACAGGCTGTGCCTTGAAGTTGGGCAGGGTCACGTGCTGGGCTTTGTGATTAGCTAGGCTGTTGGCTGTGCTCTGCTGTTGGGTGAGATTGCTGGCTTGAGTGATTCTTGCTGAATTTGAGGACATGGACAAGGGTGAGACCTAGTTGAAAAAGAGCTCAGAGGAGCCTGACTAGAGTTTGGTCAAGGAGAGAATTGTCACTAGATTCAACTTTCTACTTTGTTTAAAAGATTTCTGCTGTTCCTGAGGGAAATTGATGTACAGTTTTCTTTTTGTAATGTCTTCTGGATTTGGTATCAAAGTAACGCCAGCCTCCTTAAAGTGAGTTTGAGAATGTTCCCACTCCTATTTTATCAAAGAGTTGCTGAGTATTGGTATAATCTCTTTTATAAATGTTTTAAACATTCATTAGGGAAGCCATCTGGAACTGGAATTTTCTCTGTGGAATTTCTTTTTTAAGTACTAATTAAATTTCTTTAAGGGATACATAGTTACTAAGATTAGCTGTTTTTCTTTAATGAGCTTTGGTGTTTGTGTTTTTCAAGAAATTTGTCAGTTTCATCCAAGTTATATTTATTGGCATAAAGTTATTCATAATATTCCTGTATGATTCCTTTACTGTCTTTAGATTCTGTAGTGATGTCACCTTGTTTTTTCCTCATGTTGGCTGGCAATTTGTGTCTGTTTTTCCTTTTTTTTGATTATTCTGGCTAGAGGTTTATCAATTTTGTTGATTTTTTTTAAAGAGTTTTTGATTTTTAATATTTTTGTTTTCAATTCCTTGATATCTGTTCTGACCTTTGTTATATATCCTTGCTTCTGCTTGCTTTGGATTCAGTTTGCTCTTGTTTTTCTATTTTTTTAAGGTTAAAAATTATGGATTTGAGACCTTTCTTTTTTACAAACTGACTTCCCTTTAAGCATTGCTTTTGCTGTGTCCCATACATTTTGATATGTAGGTTGTTTTTAAATTTTTCTTTCAAATTATTTTCTGATTTCCAGTATGTATGTGTTTAACTATGGAAGTATGTTGTTCAATTACCAGATGTTTGGGGATATTTCGACTATCTTTCCAGATGTTGAATCCTAGTTTAATTCCTTTGTGGTTACAGAACATATTTTCTAGCATTACAGGTTTAAAATTTGTGGAGATTAGTTTTATGACCCCTAATATTGTATATTTTGATGAATGTTTTATGTGCACTGGAAAGAATCTATATTCTGCTTTTGGTTAGTGGAGTATTCTGTACATTAGACAAGTTGGTTTATTAGTTTTGTTTCAGTGTTCTGTATCATTGCTGATTATCTATTTAGTTTTTCTATCAGCTACTGAGAGGGAAATGTTGAAATTTGATATCTATATTTTGTCTTTGTTATCTATCTGTCTGTATATTTTGAAGCTCTTTTATTAGATTCTACATACATAGTTGAGATTCTTATCTCTTTTTGATTTTACGCTTTATCTTTATGTAACATCCCTCATTATCCCTGATAATATTCTTGTTTTAAGTCTCTTTTGTCTGATATTCACATAGCTATTTAAGCTTTCTTTTGATTAGTATTTGCGTGGTGTATCTTTTTGCATCCATCCACTTCAACCTACACGGGCATACTTACCACCACAATAAAGTGAATATTGCAATGAAGTGAGTCACATGAATTTTTTGGTTTCCGAGTGCATATAAAAGTTATATTTACACCATGCTATAGTCTGTGAAGTGTGCAATAGCATTATGTCTAAAAAAATATTATACATACCTTAATTAAAAAATTCTTTATTGCTAAAAAATGCTAACCATCATCTGAGCCTTCAGTGAGTTGTAATCTTTTTGCTAGTGGAGAGTCTTGCATTGATGTTGATGGCCGCTGACTGATCAGGGTAGTGGTTGCTGAAGGTCGGGGTGGCTGTGGCAATTTCTTAAAATGAGACAACAATGAAGTTTGCGACACACATTGACTCTTCCTTTCACAAACAGTTTCTCTATAGCGTGCGATACTATTTGATAGCGTTTACCCACTGTAGAATTTCTTTCAGAATTGGAGTCATTCCTCTCAAACCGTGCCACTGCTCTATCAACTAAGTTTATGTAAAGTTCTAGATCCTTCGTTGTCATTTCAACATTCTCCATTGTATCTTCATCAGGAGTATATTTCATCTCAAGAAACTACTTTCTTTGCTCATCCATAAAAAGCAACTCTTCATCCCATGAGATTGCAGAAATTCATTCATATCTCCAGGCTCCACTTTTAATTTTAGTTCTCTAGTTGTTTCCATCATATCTGCAGTAACTTCCTCCACTAAAGTCTTGAACCCCTCAAAGTCATCCGTGAAGGTTGGAATCAACTTCCTCTAAACTCCTGTTAATGTTGATATTTTGACCTCTTTCCGTGAATTACAAATGTTTTTAATGGCATCTAGAATGGTGAATTCTTTCCAGAAGGTTTTAAATTGACTTTGCCCAGATCTATCAGAGGAATTACCATCTAGGGCAGCTATCGCCTTGTGAAATGTATTTCACTTCTCCTTTTTCTTTTCTTTCTTCTTCTTTTTCTTTTTTTAGTTTTGGTGAGGAAGATTGGCCCTGAGCTAATATCTGTGCCAATCTTCCTCTGTTTTGTATGTGGGATACTGCCACAGCATAACTTGAGGAGCAGTATATAGGTCCACGCCCAGGATCTGAACCTGCAAACCCCTCGCCACCAAAGCTGAGTGGGCTAACTTAACCACTACATCACCAGGGCAGCCCCTGAAATGTATTTCTTAAATAATAAGATTTGAAAGTCAAAATTACACCTTGATTGATGGGCTGTAGAATGTATGTGGTATTTAGCAGGCATGAAAACAACATAGTACATCTCCATGAGAGCCCTTGGGTGACCAAGTGCATTGTCAATGAGCAGTAATATTTTGAAAGAAATTTTTTTTTCTAAGGAGTAGGTCTCAACATGGGCTTAAAATATTTTGTAAACCATGTTGTAAACAGATTGCTGTCATCCAGGCTTTGTTGTTCCATTTCTAGAGCACTGCAGTGTAGATTTCACATAATTCTTAAGGGCCCTAGGATTTTCGGAATGACAAATTAGCATTGGCTTCAACTTAAAGTCACCGGCTGCATTAGCCCCTAACTAGAGAGTCAGCCTGTCCTTTGAACCTTTGAAGCCAGGCATTGACCTCTCCTCTCTAGCTTTGAAAGTCCTGCATGGGATCTTCTTCCAATATAAGGCTGTTTTGTCTTCATTGTGGTTTAGTGTAGCCACCTGCATTAATGGTCTTAGCTAGATCTTCTGGAGAACTTGCTGCAGCTTTTACATCAGCAGTTGCTGCTTCACCTTGTGCTGTTATGTTATGTAGATGGCGTCTTTCATTAAACTTCATGAACCAACATCTGCTAGCTTCAGACTTTTCTTCTGCAGCTTCCTTACCTCTCTCAGCCTTTGTAGAATAGGAGGGAATTAGGGCTTTCCTCTGGATTAAGCTTTGAAGGGAATGTTGTGGCTCATTTGATCTTCTATCCAGACCGCTAAAACTTTCTCCATATCAGCAATAAGGCTGTTTTGCTTTCTTATCATTTGTGTGTTTACTGGAGTAGCACTTTTAATTTTGTTCAAGAACTTTTCCTTTGCATCCACAGCTTAGCTAATTGGTGCAAGAGGCCTAGCTTTCGACCTGTCTCAGCTTTTGACATGCCTTCTTGCTAAGCTTAATTATTTCTAGCTTTTGATTTAAAGTGAGAGATGTGTCACTCTTCCTTTCACTTGAACATTTAGAGGCCATTGTAGGTTATTAGTTGGCCTAATTTCGATATTGCATCAGGGAATAGTGAGGCTGAAGGAGAGGGAGAGAGACGGGGAATGGCCGGTCTGTGGAGCGTCAGAACACATGTACCATTTATCAATTAAGTTCACCATTAATATGGGCATGGTTATGGCACTTCAAAATAATTACAAGAGTAACATTAAAGATCACTGATCGCAGATCACCATAACAAATATAACAATAATGAAAAAGTTTGAAATATTGTGAGAATTACCAAAATGTGACACAGAGACACTAAGTGAGCAAATGCTGTTGGAAAAATGGCGCCCATAGACTTGCTTGATGCAGGGTTGCCACAAACTTTCAATTTGTAAAAAACGCAGTATCTGCGAAGCGCAATAAAGCAAGCACAATAAAACAAAGTATGCTTTTATATGTCTTTGTATTCAAAGAGAGTTTCTTATAGACAGCATAGGTGTTGCTTTTTTTATATTCAGCTTGACAATATCTGTCTTTAAATTGGGGTGTTTATTACATATAAATTTCCTATAATTATTGATACGGTTGAATTTAAGTCTACCATCTTCCTGGTGGTTTTCAGTTTTTCCATCTGTTCCTTGTTTTTTATTTTCTGGGTTTTTAAATTTTCTTTTAGTGGTTGTTCTAGGGCTTGTGATATACATTTTTAACTTGTGAAAGTCTATTTTTAAATAATATACTTCATCAAGTATAGTGTACAAACCTTACAGTAAGGTTTTCACTTCTTCCCGTCTTTTGTGCTCTTGTTCTCGTATGTTTTACTTCTAAATATTTTATAAATTCCATAATATGTTCTTACTTATAAGGGTAGTTTAATTTCTGTCTGCTTTGAACTTTATATAAATTTAAACACATGTTTTTATGATTTTTAACTATACATTATTTGTGTGATTCATTCTATTACAGTTTTTCATTTCATTGCTGTAATTTTATTGTATGCCTATAGTACTTTATTTTACCATTGATAGATATATGGGTTATTTCCAAATTTAGGCTGTAACAACAGTGCTATGAGGAACATGCTTGTACATGTCTCCCGGTGCATATATGTAAAATATTTTCCAGAACATATACCTGGGAGTAGAATTGCTAGGCCATCTATGCCTGTCCTCAACTTTGCTAGATTTTGCTGAACTGTTTCCCACAGTGGTTTTACCAGTTAACACCCACAGCAGTATAGGAGAATTCCTTTTACTCAGTGTCTTTGCCAGTACTTCATATTGTTAGAGGTCAAGGTGTTTCCGATGTAATGGATAGTTGGCAGTGTTATGGTGTTGCTGGTGATAAATATCAGTTAACAACCACCACCACCACCAAAACTCTGTCCTTACTGAACTTACATTCTAGTGTTGTTGTCAGTTTTGTTTTGTTTTCTTTTCTTTTCTGTGGAAGAGTTCATTTCAAAGCCAAATCACAAGTTTTTTCATCTGTTTCATGGCAACATTTACTTATTGTTTGCTTTATTTAGTAAATTTTGCTATTTTTTCTGTCAATTTTTTTCTAGTTATTTGTATTGATGTTATGCCAGTTTTCTTTCTTTCTTTTTATTTTTAATCATTAGGCATTAAATGAGTTGAGTTTTCTTGGAATAGTTGCTAGTAAGAAGACTCTGTGGTGGAAGAAGGCCTGGGCAGAGTCCCAGGTTTGCTGTTTTTTTATTATTTATTTATTTATTTACTTATTTATTTTTTCTGGTGAGGAAGATTGGCCCTGAGTTAACATTCATTGCCATGCTTCCTCTTTTTGCCTGAGGAAGATTGGCCCTGAGCTAACAACTGTGGCAGTCTTCCTCCATTTTGTATGTGGGACACCTCCACAGCATGGCTTGATGAGTGGTGTGTAGGTTTGCACCCAGGATGCAAACCCGCGAACTCCAGGCCGCCAAGTGGAGTGCACGAACTCAACTGCTACACCACTGGGCTGGCCCCTTGCTGGTTTTTTACAATGCAGAGATTTCTTTTTTTCCCTGCTACCACACTGCCTTCTTGCAAATAAAGTAGTTGTTTGATTCTTTTCGTGTGAAATCTAGCAATTCTATTTGCCTCTTAATTCTAATGAAAATGTCATTATGGGGTTGTCATTGTGTCATTGTTGGTAATTGTTTTGGTTCATTTTTCTCCTTTCCTTTTAAGTTATTTCTAGGAGGAGGAGAAGAGAATGCTCACTTACTTAGCCATGCTCACATCAGAAATCTTGACTGACTTTGGTATTGACTGTAACTTAATTTCTTTCCACTTGCAGTTATAAAAAGTTGATGTCTCTGAAAATCACTGATACTGATATAAGACCGAAGATCAGTTTAAAATTTAGTACAAAAGGTATTATTTTATTTTTATATGTCTTCTATTGAAAAGTCTGTTAAAAATTTTGCCTTGCTCTGTAAAGTATCGTGCCATTAACATCCATGTGTTTGTGTTTGTCATTCACTGGGCTTGGGTTTACCTGGGCAAGCATCACTTGACGGAGGCTGGAATTCAGGGACAGAAAGATCAGCAGGTGTATGGGTCTCACATTACCTTGGCATCCTCTAGAGAGGTTTGTAGGTCTGATGCATAGCTGTGACTACACAATGAGGTTGTACTCCGGCAGATGTTCCCTACCAACTGCCCCTCCCTTGTTGCATTCCCTGTTAATACAGCAAAATGAAAGGAATGAACATTTTGGGCTCAAGGCCAAGTAATCTAAACTTAGGTGCCAGCTGTTTAGGAGTGTGCTAGGAAATACCAGCTGTTCAGCACTTGGAGACCTGAAGGGCTCCTAGTCCTCTGGAAGAAGAGTTTAGTGGCTGTCCTTCTTACTTGGGGAATCAATGTCCCTGATCCCAGCCAGCTCCTTATTTGGCAACCCAGAAAAAGCTCCCTGGGTCATTTGCTTTGTAACCTTGCTTGCCTCCACAGTGTATGTCAAATATGTCAAGCGAGAATATGAATTTTAGAACAGTCCTGAAGGATAAAATAATAAACTACATTTTATGATAAATACATATTTTGATGTTCAAAAAATATACCATCACATACAAAATTCTCACTACTTTCTAATTCACCTCAGTCTACTTTTCTCCTTTGGAAGTGCTACCAAATCAGAAAATACCAAATAGCTCAGTGTCATGCCTTATTCCACTTCATTGATGAAATACCTTTATTTCATCATTAATTTATTTTTTAATCATTATCTTATTTCTTGAGGGGGTAAGAACATGAGGTTCATTCATTAGATCAGTGTGTCTGAAACTTTAGTATATATTTAAATCATATGGTGATTTTGTTAAAATGTAGGTGTCAATTCAGTAGCTCTGGGGTGGGGCTCAAATTCTGCATTTTGAACAGGCTCCCATGTTGCTGCTGATACTGCCGGTCCATGGACTACACTTTGAGTAGCAAGGCATTACATCATTTTATGTTTCTTGATGTAGTTCTGTGTTGTCTAATACAATAGCCACGAGCCATATTGGCTATTTAAATTTAATTAAAATCGGATAAAATCTTAAACTCAGTTCCTTTGTTAGACAAGCAGCATTTCCAATGTTCAGTGGCTAGCAAGCAGTGCAAATCTAAAACATTTTTGTCACAGAAAGTTCTATTGGACAGTGCTGATTAAGATAAAATATAATTGCCTAAGTAAAGTATAATTAACACTGGCTCTTACTATTCTTGACAATCTTCAGAATTTTTGAAGCCCCAATACTTTTATGCCATTTGGTTGCCAAAGCTCATTTACTTGAACAAAACCCTGGATGGTTGAAAGGCTTCTGTGGTGGTTAGTCTTTGTGATTACTTTTGCTTGGGAGCATACTGTATTTGTTTGGATCTTTTGACAGCTAGACAGATAGCAGCATGCTTATTGAGCAGTGGCTGTGGCAAAGCACTGTACTGGACTTCATTCTTTTGGAATGGTCCCTGTCCTACAGGAGGTTAGGATGTAATGCGAGAGACCACGTAGAAAAAGAGCATTAATATGGAATGTTTTGACTTCTCAAAATTCATTTTCAGATGAAATGCCTATCTTCAAACTTGACTATAATTATTTCTATCATCTGCTTCATATAATTATTATTTCTGGTACTGACATTGTCCGGCAAATATTTGATGAGGCTTTGCCACCCCCTCTTTTGAAAAAAGAGCTTCTTATACACAAGAATGTGCTGGAACCCTACTACAACCATCTTTGGACCAATCACCCTTTGGGGGGAGCATGGCATCTGCTTTATCCCCCAAAAAAGGAGCTACCACAGTCCAAACAGTTTGACTTATACCTCCTATTAGCTCTCATAAAACATTTGAATGTATTCCCTGCACCAAAAAAAGGCTGGAATATGGAACCACCATCTTCTGATCTCTCTAAGTCTGCAGACATCCTGAGGCTGTGCAAATACAGGGATATCCTCCTTAGTGAGATTTTGATGAATGGTCTCACTGAGTCACAATTCAATTCAATTTGGAAAAAAGTTTCAGATATTCTTCTGCGCCTTGGGATGAAACAAGAGGATATTGACAAAGTGAAGGAGAATCCCATTGAAAATATCTCCCTTGATTACCATCAGCTGTCCATCTACCTAGGCATACCAGTACCAGAAATCATCCAGAGGATGTTATCCTGCTATCAACAAGGTACAGAATAATTATTTACTTCACCCAGAAAACCTTCACTGAGTGTCTGCTATGTGCCAGACACAGTGGTAAGGGCAGAAGATTGAGTGAGCTCACGTTCTTGGGAGAATAAACTCATCAAGAAGCTAATAGAAATTATAGTGCTAGAAATGTTCCAGAATACCATGGGAAATCCTAGCCTAAGAGAGTCCAAAAATTCTTTCTGGACATTATAATATTTAGGGAATTCTTAAATGACATGCAAAAGTTAGCCAAGTGAAGAAGACGGAGAAGGCTGTTTCAGAAGGAAACAAGAACAAAAGTGTAGAAGCATAAAAATGTGTTATAATGCAGGGAACTAAAAAGTTGAGCCTTACTGAGATTAAAGTATGGGAGAGTTCATAGAATACATTCAAGAGGATTTCTCTTGCCATGTTGAAGAATTTGTCTTTTCATAAAGGAATTGTTGAAGATTTTTAAGTAGATGAGTTTTATTACTTCTACAAAATTAAGAATGCCTAAAATTATGAAATACAGGTACTGTGTGTTTCAAGGATGCCCTTTTAGACACCACGGGTAATATGTTTCTCTTCTTTTCTAGCAGAACCTTGACGTTTAGTTTAAAAGTTTGGCAGCTGTCCATTGGCCATGAGTCATTTAAAAAATCAGATAACATTTATGCCAGTGTCTAAGGTCAGCAGTGGCCATTCCCAGACATTGTTTATTGATATGGGAAAGACTTCAGACCTCCTCTGCCACATGCCAGGATAGCTTTTCAGCTGTCCTCGTGGGAAGTGGAGTTCAAGGGATGTTAGAATCACTGAAACCCTTGCTATGTTATTCTGGCTGACTTTTCCTAATCCCAAGTTATTACTTGTACTACCTACCTAGTGAGCAACTGATGAACACATTGATGCTATTTAAACATACAATTTCCTAAGTTTCTAGTAATTATTGAACTGGTCCAGATTTTCTTCAGAGATAATTGCTAGACCCCAGTCCCAGTCCTTTTACTAAGGCTCTGGGATACCATTGTGTTTTCTTGCTTAATCTTTAAGAGCTTTCTTTCAGCATAAAAGAAGAGAATGCTGAGTTTGATGACATAAGGAAGTCAGGCAAGAATTCTTGACTTATAAATTAGAGGCTTTTTTTTTTTTACATTTACTCTTAAGATTTTAAATAACAAAAACTCATGAGACTAAAGGTAAAATTTGGGAAAATGCTTTCAGCATTAAATAAATTCAAGACGTTTCAATCAGTTCTCACACAAGTGGTCTGAGGAGCTTATTAATCAGGTCCCTTTAACAAAGACTTTCCGAGCATCTTAGATCTCTTTCTTAGTAGTTATTACAGTTGCAGTTTTCATTTGTGTATCTGCTTATGTGATTAATATCCATTGTCCCACTAACTCTATGAAAGTTGTCTTTTTTTCTTCATCATTCAGTCTCTAGAGACTAACACAGCCTGATATATCATAGGTGCTTAATGAATATTAATGGAAAAAGAGAGGGCATGCTTATCAGGGTAATCGATATCGCTAAAAAAGGCTCAAACTTTGAATGGAGGTTTGATTGATAATTGACTGTTATTACTTAATGACCTTAGACTTTGTAAATTGTAAGAATTTGCTACTTATTATATTTTAGTGCTTATATTTTAGTCATTATCTATTATAAACTATCAAAATTTTGTTTACTTTTCTTTTTCTAATCATGGGTTTATAACTTTTATGTTATAATCTAAAGATTATGCTTGTTTAAACTGGATTCATGAGTGAAAGTGCTTATTTTTACAGTTAGTTGTAACATTAATTGATGCAGTGTAAAAATCTTCTGGCTTTTCTTAGTCCCAGTCAGATATTTGTTGGTTGCATTTGCAATTTTACATCTGAATTTTTTCTTTATGTATCATAGGAATTGCTCTACAGTCAATAACAGGCAGTCAACGTAAGTATGTTTAAAAACACAATGCCTAGGTGACCTTCAATTAGGATAGCTAAGGGATATATAGGAGTTTTACTTGGTCAGATAAACTGTATGGTACACTGTAATTGTTACAAGCTTGGAAAATCATGTGAAATTACTACGGGTCAGCTGAACCTAGTATGAGCCTTTTTACTCTCTCTTGGTCCTAGTGCATGTGCCCCAGGGTTTACCCAAGTATAGTATTTTAACCTTTTGACACACGGAACACTTCAACGGGCAAAAATGCCTACCTGCTTGTTCTACCTACGCATATATGCTCCTGTTTAGTTTAGGTAGCTTTTATTGGTTAACTGTCCATTGTTAGGCTATTATCTTTTGCCAGGTGGTAAGTTGCTAATTTTTTAATTTCCATTTCTGTGCTTTTTTTTTTTCAGTATAATTCATATTCTGCAATTAAAATTATATGTAAGAAAACAACACCATGGGTTTTGTTTGGAGTAAAATTAAACTTAAGAGAATACGCTATGGGTTTTATTTGGACCTTCTGCGACCAGTCTGATGAAGTCCACAAGTTATAAGATTGAATCTCTGGGGCAATATCAAGGAGCATGGTGTCAATAAAGAGGTCACACAACAGGGGGCTGATACCCTTTCACAACCTTTGATTATGAAAAAGAAGAAAAAAGGAAAAAATAGATCTGGCTTTTCCTTCTCTTCTTTATATTTCACATTCATATCCTAAAATAATACTAGTTGCAGTATTAATAGGGTCAGTGTCAGGATACTGAGAAACGTAGTATTTAGAGTCGACTTAAGTTCTAGAATATCTAATATCTAGAGTCTACTTAAAATAACAGTAAAGTATCTTAGCATTTGGGTTCATACTGATTGGTTCTAGGCTAGTATATGTACCTATTGTTTGGTCATTGATAAATAGGCATTTCATTTTCATCTAGAAATTGAAGAAAGTAAGATGTCTGTCTTTTCTACTTATGTGATGGTGTTTTTTGTTGTAAACATATTTATAGTAGTGATAAGAGACTAAAATTGTGTGCATTCACATTTTGAGTGGTTTGTCTTTCATATTTAGGTATTGAAATAGAAGAGTTGCAGAATGAGGAAGAAGAACTAAGTCCACCTCTCATGGAATACAATATAAATGTGAAATCAAACCCTGAAATACAGTTAACAGAAATGAATAAAGATGGGGCATCGATACCCAGTGAATCTTCAACAGAATCTGTTAAAGATCTCCAGGAAGTATAAACTCTCATTAGTATTTGAATTAGAGGAACTTAATCAGGGCATTTAGTTTGTTGCATGTGCTGTACTTAAAGCTTCCCAGACAATCTTAGTTTATATTTATCATAATGTTCACACTCAGCTTGAATTGGAATGGTCCTTTCCCCACTCCTTCTTCCATAATCTTTCCTGCCTTAACCATTGATTTTCCAACACTTACTCAACACTTTTTTTATGTGCCAGGCACTATGCTAGATTTCTGAACATGTTTCTTCATCCTGAGTGATGGGAGTGGATGTGGGAGGTTAATAGAAAGTAGAAGAAAGCATAATGGGGAATAGAAGGAGGAAGAAAAGAGGAGAAAACAGACATATTTCAACACATTTGCACAGCAGTAGAATTAAAATCGTCCAGGGTGGAATCTTTGTATTTTTTTACAGATAAGTGGTAACAGTTATAATATAGTCACTAAATTCTTCTTAGGCTTAATTGTTCATCTTATGGACCTGAATATATTGATTTTTTTTTAAAGTGCCTTTTCCTTTGTTTTTTGTGCATGCACATGTGCAAGGGAGGATCTATGAGCTTTTTTCCGTAGCCTACTTATTGACGTTATATCTTGTTCTTTTACACATCAGTGATTTCTCAAGAGCGGAAGCCTGAGATTAAAGTAAAAATTGAAATGAAAAAAATTTTCCATAGAATCTAGAAAGAAAATATGATTTATATTAGAAGATAAAAGGTTTCAGTGGTTAGGAGAAATATATTTGGCAAAATAACCCATTGTGCAATTTGAATTGCATATTAATTAAATGGTTTATTTCTTACCTATCAGGTTAAGAGTAAACCAAAGAAAAAGAAAAAGACTAAGAATAAAAAGGTAAGAGATTGTGTTAGCATTGTAATAGAGGAATATCTTATTATGAACACTTAGGTTTGGTACATGGATTCACTGTTAGAACTTAAAATTAGTCCGAGTAGACATATAGCACAAATGACTTATAAATGTCAATAGCTTATTGAATATATGATTATAGATGTCTATATATGTTAGCCCTGAATGATTTAGATTTATAGTGTGCCCTACTTTAACTTCCTAAATCATAATTTATACATTTAAATATACAAATAATGAAACTGAATTAGTCACTTGGAAATTTCATTAATTTCTGCATACCACTTTCATTTTAAAAATGCCTATTCAATGTTTTAAAAACAACTTCTCATCATATTACTACTGATATGTTCAGAAGCATTTTTTAAAACCTTATGAAATCTTGATTTTCTTCTTTGTGTCTAAGATTCTGCCAACAATGCAATAAAATGTACTAAGAATGTAAGAATGTAAATATAAGAAGCTTCTTTCATGCCTCTTCCTTGTTTTTTGCCAGTTGGAAAATGAACAAGTTACTATCTGTAGCACAGTTTTTTTGTTTGTTTGTTTTTGTTTTTTTGGAGGAAGATTAGCCCTCAGCTAACTACCGCCAGTCCTCCTCTTTTTGCTGAGGAAGCCTGGCTCTGAGCTAACATCCGTGCCCATCTTCCTCTAGTTTATACGTGGGACGCCTACCACAGCATGGCTGCCAAGCACTGCCATGTCCGCACCCGGGATCCGAACCAGCGAACCCCGGGCCGCCGAGAAGCGGAACGGGCGAACTTAACCGCTGCGCCACCGGGCCAGCCCCTATCTGTAGCACAGTTTTAGCAAGAAGTCTCTTAATTGCTTAGAAAATTACAAGGGAAAGTCAAGAGTCTTTTTTTGTGGCTTGATTTTTTTTTTTAATTAAGACTATTTTTTTAGAGCAATTTTTTTTTTTTCAGAGCAAAATTTAGGGGAAGGTACAGAGACTTCCCAATATACCCCCTGCCCCCACACATGCATAGCCTCCCCCATTATCAACATCCCCCAGCAGAGTGTCACATTTATTACAATTGATGGACCTACATTGACTCATCATAACCACCCAGAGTCTAAACTTTATATTTTGGTTCACTCTTGATGTTGTACATTCCTATGGATTTTTTTTATCAAGCATACAGTTAACCACCACACTATGCAAACTTTATGGTGAAAAATGTTATTTTCTGGCCTGAAATATAGGTTTAAAATCTAGATATACTCTGTAGAGTATAGTTTAAACTGAGACTATCTGCTCACCTGCTGTTTGGTAAGCCCATGTTATTAGTCATTTGGAAGTATACACAAATTTCAATCATAAATGAAATTTAAAACCAATGAAGGTAAATTTACAAAATACTTTTTGAGATCAAGAACAAAATAAAGATTATTTATACTCTAATCAATAAAATAGCAAATCATTCTCATATTTATCATAACCGTCATTTATTACAACTTACCATTTCACTTAAAAGTTATTTTGAAAACTAAATTTTGTTTTAAAAGACATGAGTATGAAGATTTTTTTCTTACTTTTAAACAGTTCTTATCTGATAAAACACAGCTTGGTTTGTTAGTTTAGCTGATAGTTTTTATTTTTGCTAAAACATTAGTAAGTCCCATGTCTAATACTACATAAAGTTGGCCAAGTAAATCCACAGCTGTCAGACCACAAATCTAAGTTCCAAGGTGTATAGTGTGTCTCTTCCTTATTTACAAAAAATTAAAATATGATAATACTCAGATTCTCAGTTTTAGTTAAATGGAAAGCCCCACTTCTATGTCAAGTTGAAATTAAACAGGGAATAAACTACTGGAAATAAATGTAAACACCACTCAAAACTTCATATGCTAGTAATATTAAAAACTTACTGTTAAATGTCAGCAACTATCTAGGAATTTTTTTTAACATCCTAAATTTTTTTCCCATTTATTAAAAGAAGTTGAAATACTTTGAAAATGAGATAATTTTATCCAGATAAAACTTTGACATTAGAAGAGAAATTTTGTATCTTATATCTAAATTTTAAAGTATAGGACCTAAAAAATGCTGAAATTTTTGCATATGACTATTTCATATGGAACTGTCCTATTCATACACTCAATTGCTGTTATTATAGGTGCAAAGAATTGTCTAGTTGTAGTGTAAGCAACAAGTTATAGAAAGCTAAGTCAATCAGATTCTTTAATCAGGAGTTCTCATGAAAACCTCTAACGTAGAGAAATTTGCTTGTGTTATGCAGAGCGATAACAAAGTCCCTATGCATGAAATTATGTCCTCTGTTAATTATTTGTTTTGCAGCATCTCTACCTAACAATAGTTGAGTCTTAAAACACCTAGCAAGGACTCTCTGGAAGAATATGATGAAAAAGTAAAATTTGTTTAGCAAACAGAGGGGACGGTACAGATAACTTCTAACATGTATAGAGGCTTTGTAGCTACTCTATATGCTCCCTAGGAATTTACTGTTTAGCTTCTAATATATTCAAATTGTAAATAACTCTTTTGGGCACTAATTAGATCCTCTTTCCCATTCCAGCCCCCACCCAGGGGAACTGAGAGTTAGGAATAGAAAATGGAGGTGAAACAGAAGAATAGAAGGCTTTGTGGTAAAGGCTTTGGGGGGGGTTGGAGGACATGGCAGGAAATAAATTGAGCCCTTCAAATTGGATGTCCTCTCTAAAGAAGGGAAGTTGCTGAGATGCATGTAAGACAAGCTGATATGTGCACTGGCATCAGGTAGTCATGGAAAGAGCTAAAAAGGAATTTCAGAAATACTTAACTATACTAGATATGTTCATTATGAACAACCAAAGATCTTTTCAACTCAGTTATTCAAGTACACTGAAACCAAGGCAGGAGTCGATAATTCTAAATTGTAGAATCAAATCAGCACTGGACATTGGTGAGACAATGAAACGCAAAATTCCTCTTAGTATACAGACAATAAAACAAAACAAATTTGTTAAGTACATCATGAAATCTATGGAGAAGGAGACCTGAAGTTTCTTGTAAATAAGAGGTGGTAGTAGAAAGTAATATTGTAACTTATATAAGAGTAACTAATATTCTTAATAGAAGTGTAATATATAAGAGTAAGTAATAATCTTAATTTAATATATGTTGTGTCATTGATATTACCTTTAGTATGTTGCCTTTATAGTTTTATTTTAATGAACATAAAATTTAGGGCTTTTTAACATTTCCTCCAAATTGTGATCTCCCTAGCACTTCTTTTTCTATAAGATTTTTAATATATCAATGTACTTTCTCTTTATGTGTAGATTTTCAAGAACTCTTGTAGTTAGTATGGGATTCCATCAACGAGTATTACATGTACCCTGTCCCAAGACATACCAATAGGTACAAACTCAGCCCCAATACTCACTTCCAATTTCTGAATTAATGATTTTCAACTGTTTCATGACTCAGTGGTAGATTACAAAATCAATTTAGTGGGTCACAACTACTATTTTAAAAACGGAAATAGAATTAGTAGAAATAAAAAAAAATTCCAGAATTAAGACAAGTCCATTTTCTTAGTCAGTTCTGGCTGCGGTAACAAACTACTGTAGACTGAGTGGCCTAAACAATAGACGTTTATTTCTCACAGTTCTGGAGGCTGGAAAGTCCAAGATCAAGGTGCCAGCCAGTTCATGTCTGGTGAGGGCCCTCTTCTTAGTGTGCAGATGTCTACCTTCTTGTTAAATCATCACATGGTGGGGAGAGAGAGAGAACTAGCTCTCTTGTCTCTTCTTAGAAGGGCACTAATCCCACCATGAGGACTCCACAGCATGATCTAAACCTAATTACCTTCATTGGCTGTACCTCCAATTACCATCACATAGATCACATGGAGGTGAAGTTAGGATTTCAACATACTAATTTTTGTGGGACAGAAATATGCAGTCCATAACACATATAATAGAAGTAAGGTTTATTTCATGGAACTCAGATTTGTTTTATACTTATGTATAAAGATATTTATGTAAGTGTGTTTACATCATGGTATAAAATGCATTTCTTATTTTGGTTGTGGTCAAAAAACTTTAAGAAACACTGACCTAAATGAAGTCAGATCACTATACCGTATTGACGTAGTTGATATTGATTGCTAATTCTTGATGCTATTTTTCAGAATAAGGAATCAAAAGAAGAGCAAGTGTAAGTATTAGTTTATTTAATTTTTAAATTTTTCTTAGTACTTTGAAAGTATGCCTTGCCATTATGACACAGCCTTGTCTTGGGAAGTAGTCTCACTAAGAGAAGAAGGGACAGGTCCTTGTCTTAATAAGTTGTCACCTTTTTAGAGAAAGCAACAAAAAGTTAAAGTCTCATTTATTTTGGGAGAATAGAATCTCCCACCATTTTTCTATAAGGCTACTCAAGAGTCATCCAATGCTAACTGCTTTATTCAAGGACTAATTTGGGTCCAGCATAAAATCTTTTAAAATAAATCCTAAATTATGGTTAGCCAAGTCTAGATTAAATAAGACAACCTTAAAGAAGAGATCATTGTTTGTTCCAGTGGTGCCCTTACAAAAGAGTTGTTTGGTTTGTTTAGTTAACCTGAGGTGGTGTTTTTTTTTTATCCCAATTGTTGAGTGAATTTTGAACCTTTCCTAGAAATCATTTAATGTCTAAAGATCACTGTGAGCTATATTATACAACCATATGTTTGATGATAGTGTGGTAGAGGAAGGAAGCAGGGGAGACATTCCATGAAGGGGTCGTTATATCCATCAAAAAGTTTGTTAACTGAAAATTACTAACTTTAGAGAACTCATTGTAAGGACATAAATTAATATATCTTTAAAATGGTAACAAGAACATATTTTGTTAATGGTAACGCCATTACGTGTATTTAGTATTTTCTCATTGATAATGGATATGGTTTACTTGGTAAGTAAATAGTTCATCATCCAAGATGGGTTTTCACTTTCCCTGTCAACAAGTTGAGCCACCAGAGCAGTAGTTTTTTGGTTTTTCTTTTTTTTCAGGCTATGTCTAGATGCCATAAAAGTAACTTACTAAAGAATGAAACAGTGTCATCAATCATTTTGCTCATTTTGCTTACAGTGTAGACCAAACCTGGATGATCATCAGATCGCCCAAGGAGCTTTGCTTTTAAATGAGAATTTTCAAATATACACAAAAGTGAAGAGAATAATATATCTACAGTAGTATATATGCGTATCATCCTGATTCAACATTTATCACTATTTTTCCACATTTGCTTCAATCTAACCTTAACATTTGTTCTGTGTTGAAATGTTTGCAATCCCAAATATCATGTAATTTTACCTTTACATGCTTCAGTTTGCATCTTTTAGTAATATGAACATTTTCCTATATTATCACAATGCTATTATTATACTTTAAAAATTTAGAAATAATCTGGAGCTTTTCAAAAATACAAATCATATTTTTACAGTTGTTGAGGTGTCTGGAATAATGTAATTTTTAGAAAGCTCTTCAGGTAATTTGGAAACTGAAAGAATAGTAGCATGCCTTTCAATTTTAGACATAGGTATAAAAATGGGTTAATTGCCATTGTACATGCAGTATTTTCATTCTTTTTTCAATGGTTCCTAGTTAATGAAATCCATGTTGTCACTACAGTGTTTTTAAAGTCCTATTGCAAAAGAAACTTCCATTTTAAAATCTACTTTATGTTGCTATTTGTAGTCCTCTATTTAAATGTATACTGGACCTAAGCACTGAAGTTGATTAAACCAACTTACCTCTCAAGAATGTTGTGATGATGAAATAATATAGCAGATGTGGAAATGCTTGTCAGTATTTCCCAAAGTATTGTTTCCCAAAGTAACTGATGTTAATAATTATAATTTGACAAGTGAACTATGGTCTCATAATTCCTGAAAACACTGGGATGAACAGAATAGGTACCTCGATTGAGTGCCATCTCAAATATACTAAAATTCATTGTGAATCTTCAAGAGAAATACACAGCATGATCACTGTCCAAACTTTCTTTGACCATGAGCCCTTCTGAATCTGAGCATCTCATGAGACCAGTACAGTATTAATTTGGGAAACAATGGCTTAGATGAAAAGAACTACACAATTATAAAAGATCACCTTATGTCACCACTATAGCCCAAAAATGGTAGGAAAGGAAGAGCAGTTGAAGAAAGAGCCAGTAAATCTACACCCAGTCAGTAGATTTATGAAAGATGATGCAAGTGATGTTCAGGAAGATTCTGCTACTGAAGACAAGTTCTATAGCCTGGATGAATTGCATATTCTGGACATGATAGAGCAGGTAAGCCTGATTGGAGATGGTACAGCCCTGCCTTCCTTCTTCCAGAAACTATTGTTAACCTTTGTTTTCCCCATGACTCTTGAACAGCGTGTTAACCTGGTGGTTTATGGTGTGTTTGTGAGGAGACAGAAAAAATAGGAAAGGAAGGACAGAGGGATAGATGATGGAAAAATGAACCTTAGGAGCTGGAAACTTTGCACTTTACCTCTCAAGCCATTTCCTAGCTTTTTAACTGTTGGGCAGAGTTGATTACAAATGCATTCCTTACAAAAAGTTTTCAAATACCAGAAGAAAAAACCCCATGAAATCTTGGCATAATCCCATTGGATTAAATTTCATGAGAAAGATAGTTTTATAAAACAAAGTTATTCATTTTTTAAAATTAAACCTGGTTGTTACCATGAAATGTCTACAAGAAATGTTAACGTACAACAATTTTTTTCTTTGGTTCCTTTCCTGGTAGTAGTCACTGATGGGAATGACGTACCTATATGTGAAGGTACGTGTGAACATGGTTTAAGTGCTCAATAGAGCACTTAATCAGACAAAGCATATGAAAGTTTCTTTTTTGAGAAACCAGTTGCTTTACCTACCCGTGAGAATTCTATCCTGTGGTAATTTTATGGTAACCTGTTCCATGGTTTAAGTATAATAATATATGATGTGTAGGAATATTGATTGTCTCAGGGTACGGTTAGTACAGTGATTCCCTGACTGATAGTACAACACTCATGTAACTGTCATACCTTTGTTTTCTCCTTTCCAGTTATGATGTTAGAATATGTATATTTTAACTGAAATAGCGTATTCTGAGCTTTGGGTATCACACTAAAGTTTAAATGTGGGGTCTTTGGTTTTCGTTCAATAGTCATGAGAACTGTGAGAATTCAAAAATAGGATCAAAATGTCACAGGTCTTTTGAAAAATGTTTATTCATTCATTTATTCAAAAAACATTTAGCCCCTGCTTTGTGTCAAGAGCTATTCTAAGATATGGTCCCTGTGATCATAGTGTTTACAATCCAGTGGAGAAGTCAAATATTAAACTAAGGTGATAATTACCAAGATAATAATTAAATGCTTGAGCTAATTAAGACTGCCTGAGTTAGAATTCAGCCTCCTCCACTTACTGTCTTTGTGACCTTGGGCATGTTACTCAGTTTTATCATCTCTAAAATGGGAATAATGAGTTCCTCCTCATATGGTTCTTATGACAATAAAAGCATTCCAAAAGAAGCAGCTTAAAAACTGGTAAGCATGCAGGTAATATCGTTCATAGGTAGTAGTAGACAAGTAACTATGGTATTGTTTAGTGAATGCTGTAACTGGGGAGAGGCAGATTCATCTAAACTAATCAGGAAGTGATATTTGCATTGAGACCTATAAAGCATGAGTAGGAATTAAATGGCAATTTATAAATCTCCTTTAAATAACTAAAATATTAGAGCTTTTTTTAGAGGAAAATAAAGTATGCATATTCCATTTGCTCAATAGGGCTCAACCAGCAAGGTGACTGCAGAATATGGAGAAACTGAGAAGGAAAAGCTTGCTCGACAACGGCAACTTTATAAATTGCACTATCAGTGTGAAGTAAGTACTTTTGCCATTAGATCTGAGGTGAGTCAGAGGTAGTTCAAATGTTAAACTTAATCATATTTTCTTTTTTTAAAGGTAATTTTTACCTTTCAATTTCTTGTGATTTAAAACAGAATTACTGAAGTTATATTTTTCATTGATCAGGATTTCAAAAGACAATTGAAAACAGTGACTTTTCGATGGCAAGAAAACCAAATGCAGATTAAAAAGAAAGACAAAATCATTGCATCTCTTAACCAACAAGTGGCTTTTGGAATCAATAAGGTTTCCAAGTAAGTGCAAATCTATTGATAACAGGAAATTCTGGGTGTGCTCCATAATGAACACTATCTTTAAAAGATAATCCCTGTGTAACCACTAGGTGGCATTGTGACTGCACGTCAAGAACTGCGAACCACAGGCCTTCACTTTGCTTAAAAACCAACTGTATTTTTTTTTTTTTTTTAAGATTTTATTTTTTCCTTTTTCTCCCCAAAGCCCCCCCCCGGTACATAGTTGTGTATTCTTCGTTGTGGGTTCTTCTAGTTGTGGCATGTGGGACGCTGCCTCAGCGTGGTCTGATGAGCAGTGCCATGTCCGCGCCCAGGATTCGAACCAACGAAACACTGAGCCGCCTACAGCGGAGTGCGCGAACTTAACCACTCGGCCACGGGGCCAGGCCCAAACCAACTGTATTTTTGACTTGACAGCTGGATTAAGAAATAACCAACTGTTCACTCTATATATTAAGCTTTTCATGTATTGGCTGAACAAGTGTGAAGATAATAGAATTACATGAGAAAGCTAATTAACTTTCAGGTCATGACTCTAATCTGTGAAAATGTGATCAATGATTGGCTGTTTCTTTACAGCTTATGATGAGTACATTTCTCAAAGACACCATGGAATCACTTGCATGCTTTTTAATGTTGGTCTCTCAGAGTATTTGTGTTCTAAGCCTAAGAGATTGAAAAGAAATCAAATTTCTGGAGACTCTTCCCACCCTTACCATTCTCATTTTACTTACAACCTTAAGTATTAAATGCCTAAGACTAAAAATTCTGATTTAATAGGGGAAAAAAAAGTGTCCTGCTTTATTCTCTTTGTACAAATCACTGCCTTCAACTAGTACCAGATGAAATAGTAATATAATTTGTAACACATTATTTTCTTTTTAAAGATTTTATTTTTTTCCTTTTCCTCCCCAAAGCCCCCCAGTACATGGTTGTATATTCTTAGTTGTGGGTCCTTCTAGTTGTGGCATGTGGGATGCCTCCTCAGCGTGGCTGGATGAGTGGTGCCATGTCCGCGCCCAGGATTTGAACCGACAAAACACTGGACCGCCTGCAGCGGAGCAGGCGAACTTAACCACTCAGCCACTGGGCCGGCCCCTGTAACACATTATTTTAATAAACAGTAGTACCACAAGATACCACTCATCCATGAAGTCTAATTTGAAATCTATTGCAGTTCCTAGACTGCTAATAGGGAGAATAGACAAGTTCTAGGGAATATCTTAGTGTAAGGAGTCCAGGATACTAATTGTAAAATGGGAGAAATATTTGGCAAAGAGTTAGGCCTTAAATTTTCTCCCACATATCGTATTATCCAACCTGAAAGAGTTTTTAGGAAGAATTGGATGCCATAGCTCTGGAAACATAGTATCAGTTACAAAGACTTTCAGGCTTGTCCCTGCTGGAGTTAGAGAGATCCTTCAAGTTCAGAAGGAGGTGAGGACCTGAGATAGCTCAGGCAAACTAAGCTGGCTACAGTCACTTAAGAACCCACCCTTCAGGATTCATAACTTTGTTTTTTAGCCTGGAAGATAATGACCAAACCAGAAATATGTTATATGATATCAGAGATCAGAAGAGTAATGCCATCCATGCCAATGAGCTGCCTCTCTCCTTCACCCTCTGAGTCTATCCCTCCCCAACTCTGAGAGCTGACCCAGGCACCCTTGTATGTTTGAGACTACAAACAGACCACTTCAGAAAACGCATATGTCTTCACACAATGACTATTCAGGGTTCACCCTTCACCAGATATTAATCAAGTGCTTAATGTGTGCAAAGAATTATGTAAGGCACATGGAAGATACCAAGGTGTGTCAGATGTTGACTGTGAGCTAATGGAGAGTGTAGATTAATATGAGGGGATTAAAATTACACATAACAGAGCGACTCCCAGTTCCATCAAGATGTAATAGCTCCAGGCAAGCCTCCCTTCTTAGAACTAAAACACCCTAGATATAACACAACAAACAAACATAGGAAGACTCTGAAAGGTGGAAGAAGAAAGTAGACTGTGTAGAGACCTTGGGATTGAGGAATGATAGACAGTGATTTTCCTTATTGCCTCCCACATATCCCAGACAGGGTGCTGCAGAAATCTCTAACCTAGAATTGCCAGTGGGCACAGGGCAAAAAATCTCCAAGAAAAGCCTGTTCCCTCTAGCCAAAGGATCAGGAAAAGGAAGATATAACAACAGAAAACCTCTTTGGACTACCCACTGACTCCAGCCAAACACTGATGGCCCCACACCACCCCTTGAAGCAGGTAGGGCACTCTGACAAAGGCAGATGGCAGAAATCAGATTCCCCTGCTGGGGTAGCAGTACTGAGCAGGCAGCTGATCTTCCTTTCCCCACCAGCCAGAAGCAGGTAGTACTTCAGTTTCTCTGCCAGGATAGCTTCAGTGTGGTTCAACTGGGAGCTAAGCCTTTACCTCTACCCCACATTAGTGAGACTTAACAAAGTGATCTGAGGTGAGCTAGTCAGTACTAGCTTTCATCCATGCTCTCCTCAGAGGGAGCTGAGTCTCCACCACTGGGGCTAGTTGGCACTCATTTTTTCCCTGTCTCCCCAGTTGGTGCCAGAGGGCCAAACAGGGAGCTCTTGCACCTCTCCACCCTACAGCAACAAGGTAGTGTGAGTCAGCCCTTCTGTATTTCACTTGAAGTAGGAAAAGATTGATACCAGTAGACTGCATATGCATATTGTAATACCTAGTGCAACCACTAAGAAAGCTGCACAAAGAAATTTACTCAAAAACACTATAAATAAGTCAATAATGGAATCTTAAAAGATGTTCAAATAACCTTCAAGAAGATAAGAGAATCAGAGAAAACAAACAGAAAGCAAATAATAAAATGACAGACTTACGCCCTAACATATCAATAATTACCTTAAATGTAAATGGTCTAAATATGCCAATTAAAAGAAAGAGACTGGCAGAGTGGATTTTAAAAACAAAACAAAAAAATGAGATTCAATAATAGCCTGTTTACAAGAAACTTCAGTTTCAACAACAAAGGTAGGTTGAAAGTAAAAGGATAGTAAAAGATATACCAAGCAAACATTAATCAAAAAAAGCAGGAGTGGCTATATTAATATCAGATACAATGGACTTCAGAGCAAAGAAAACTACTGGAGATAAAGAAGCACATTTCATTATAATAAAATGATCAATCTAATAGGAAGACAAAAGAACCTAAAGGTGACAACAGAGACTCAAAATACATGAAGCAAAACTTGATAGAACTGAAAGGAGGAATAGAAAAGTGTATAATTATAGTAGGTGACTTCAACACTGTACTTGCAGGAGTTTACAGAACTACTAGACAAAATCCGCAAGGATATAGAAGACCTGTACAACACCATCAACCAGTCGGATCTGTTTGATATTTATAGAACACTCCACCAGGCGACAGCAGAATATGTATGCTTTCAAGTGCCCACAGTAAATAGGCCAAGATAGATCATATCATGGGCCATAAAACAAACCTCAATAAATTCAAAAGGATTGAAATCATGCAAAGCATATACTCAAAACACTTGGAAGCTATACAATACATTTCTAATTAATCCATGGGTCAAGGAAGAGGTCTCAAGGGAAATAAAAATACATGGAACCAAATTAATATGAAAATACAATATATCAAAATTTGTGGGACACAGCTAAAGCAGTTCTGGGATGATTTATAGCACTAAGTGTACACATTAGAAAAGGAGAAAAGTGTCAATTGAATAATAGAAGCTACCTCAAGAACCCAGAAAACAAAAAGCAAAATAACCCAAAACAAGCATAAGAAAACAGTAAAGATTAGAAATAATGAAATTGGAAACAGAAAAACGCTAGAGAACATCCATGAAACAAAGAGTTATTACTTTGAAAAGATCAATAAAATTGACAAACCTCTAGCAAAATTGACAAAAAAAGAGAAGACACAAATTGCCACCACCAGGATTAGAACACTGATGTCACTACTGGCCCTGCAGACATCAGAGAATTATGCTGCATGAAAAAAGCCTATCCCCAAAGCTTGTATACCATAGTCCCCCTATCTGCAGGGGATACAGTCCAAGACCCCAAGGGATGCCTGAAAATGTGGGTAGTACCTACCCAAAGAAAACGTGGATAATACGCACTGTTTTTTGGTATATCTACATATCTATGATAAAGTTTAATTTATAAATTAGGCACAGTAAGAGATTAACAACAACTAATAATAAAATAGGACAATTATAACAATATATGGTAATAAAAGTGGTCTTTTGAATGTTGTCTCTCTCAAAATATCTTATTGTACTGTACTCACCCTTTTTCTTGTGATGATGTGAGATGATAAAATGCCTCCGTGATGAGATGAAGGGAAGTGAATGATGTAGGCATTAGGACATAGGATTAGGCTACTATTGACCTGACAATAGGTCAGAAGGAAGATCATCTGTTTCTGGACCATGGTTGACCATGGGTAACTGAAACCTTGGATAAGGAGAGACTGCTGTGCTGTATGATTCCATTTCTATAACATTCTTGAAATGACAAAATTTTGAAAATGATAAAGTAATAAAAATGGAAAACAGATTAGTGATCCCAAGGTTATAAGGAGGAGATGGGAGTGGGAGGGAAGTAGGTATGGGTTATAAAAGGGCAAAATGAGGGATCCTTGTGGTAATAAAAAACTAGTCTATATCTTGAACTGTATCACTGTCAACATTCTGGTTATTATATTATATTATCTTTTTCCAAGATGTTACCATTGGGGGAACGTGGGTAAAGGGTACGTGGGATCTGTCTGTTTTATTTCTTATACCTTTATGTGAATCTATGATTATCTCAAAAAGTTTAACATCTTAAAAAAGTACAGATAAATAACTGTCAGATGGAGCTACACGTAATGGGGGTTTTGTAGGGTAAAAAGAGTACTTTTGATTGTTGTGATAAGCAAGAACTTCAATGAAGACATAGAATTGAACCTAGGCTAGGTAGGATGAGATGGGAGAAAAGACCAAGGGGATCCAGGCAGAGAGGAAAGCATGAACCTTGTGTGTGTTCTCATAAAAGTTTGTGAGCCTTTCTTTGTTTAATTGATCATGTCCCAAGAGTATGTGATAAAAGTATAAATATTCTTTACTTGTAAAATGTTGATTTCTTTCATCTTAGAATATGGTGTTTATTAGGAAGCAAAAAAAAAACCTTTCTTCTTTGGCCTAATTCAATGCCAGTCCTACAGTAAGTGTTTGGTAAACATTTGTTGTTAATAATTGCAGTGTTAACAAAGAAGATTTATATAAAAGTGACATATTTTGCACAAATTACAATAGCCTCTTAATAAATGTTAAGAAACTGCTGTCAATAAAATCCATGTAATAAACTTGATAGCCAGCCAGATTAAGCTTGAGAACTTTAGATCTTTTAGAAAAGAAAATCTCATCCCACCCTATCATGTAACTCACGAGAAAAGACGACTGAGAGAAGTTCATTTCTTGAACATAAAAAAGTTGGTTCATATCTGAGCTGGATGATAGGAACTATGCCTATCTTATCTTCTGTTATTTAAGAATCCAGGTTCTGAACTCCCCACCAGCTCTGCCAACTTTTCTCGCCCACTCTAAACTTGAGCTGGGTAAAACATTGAAGTAATAGAAGTACACAAAGGAAAGGAAGATGTCAACCTTAGAAATCTTACTACTTTTCAGCTCTCTACATACTCCTGTATACTATAGTAACAGAGATTGCATTTCTTATTCTTTACCTGGGAACATGATCTCCTTAATATACAAAGAGACCTGGCTTCTTTTCATTGCATTTTCAGTCCAATAGAACATTGATTGTAAGTTTAAAGGTGAGTGGGTAGTCTCTGAAATTGGATAGTGAGCTGTCCACACGTTTGAAGTCATTGTTTAAGGTTTTATCATTCCAATAATTTCTATTAACCAAAACTCCTCTGTATCCCAAGTATTTGAACATATCAGAGACTTCAAGAGAAATGTGCTTTTGCTGTAAATCTCTTCATTTTGAAGCAAATTAACAGGTTAATGTAAAAGCTTAGTTATGAAGAGAAATACAGCAGCATGAGGGAGGAACATCAAAAGTGGTATGTGAATGAATATATGTTGACCAAAAAGTATTACTTTGCATTTCTCGTAAGAGCTTCTTGCATATTATTTTTAAGCTAATCCCAGGTTATGTTTTCTGATTTATAGAAATTTTAACCCAATCTTCTCATGATTAGGGCATGTGAATGATTCCCCAGTTATAATTTATAGTTTTAATTAAAATTCTTGTTGGCACACAGCCTCATTACTTCTGTATTTAAGGTCTGATTTCTTTCACACATTGTCTTCAATAATTTGCATGACTTAATTTGGTATCTCTTTAAGGAACTTAAACTTCTCAATTCCACACAAGCCTAGAAAATCAGAAGATACCATTTCTCTGTTTTCTAATGGGTAAACTTACAAAGAGCTAAAAACATTTTTCTGATTCATTGAGCTGGGGGTACAAGATAAGATAACTCTTCTCTTTGGCTTTCTAATTTACGTGTTAGAATTTAGTTCTTTCTTTGGGAAGTCAGTAAGTCAGACGTGAGAAAGAAAAAACATAAATTTTAGAAGGACTAAGTATAGGAGTCCAGTTATTGTCAGGCTCAAGATTTGTGGCCCAAAACACACATACTTAGTCCCTCCTCAACTACAAGTAGTGCCGTTCTGACTATATTAATGACAAATAATTTCTAATGTTTTATAACTTTCTTCTTTTCTTAGATTACAGCGTCAGAGTCATGCTAAAGATAATGAAATCAAGAACCTTAAAGAGCAACTTTCCATGAAGAGGTACAAACAGCTGTTGTTTTGGTTCAGAGCACCCTCTTGAAACTGTGTATTCCACTCAGCTTGTTCTGGCTAGTGTAGCCATGTAATTTATCATCCAAACTGGGGTACTTTTGAGCATGAAATTGAGCAGTATTATTAACTATGCTGGGACAGTAGATATAAACTGGAAGTGTCCTAGGCAAATTGGGTGATATGTTCATCTTAGCTCTGGCCCTAGAAAGCTACTGCGAGAGATTAGGTCAGCAAATTTATGGTCCCCCAACAAACTGTCAGGGACTAGAGCTTATGAGTTCTTATCTTTTTACCCTGATCAGTACTACCAGGTGTGACTGCTTTATGAAACTGACTAAGTTTTATTCTGATTCTCACACGTTTTTCCCTGTAGGTAATTTCTTTATAATAGCTTTTTTGAGATCTAATTCATATAGCGTAAAATTCACCCTGTTAAAGTATACAGTTCATTGGTTTTTAGTATATTCATGGAGGTGTACAACCATCACCACTATCTAATTCCAGAACATTTTTATCACCCTAAAAAGAAACCCTGGATCCATTAAAAGTCACTCCTCATTCTACCCTTCCACAGCTTCTGTCAACCTCTAATCTATTTTTTTCTCTCTGGATTTGCCTATTCTGGACATTTCATATAATTGGAATCTTATAATGTGGCCTTTTGTGATTTACTTCTTCCACTAAGTTAATGTTTTCAAGATTCATCCATGCTGTAGCGTGTATCAATATTCATCCCTTTTTATGGATAAATAATATTCCATTGTATGGGTATACCATATTCTTTTTTACCTTTATATCAGTTGTTGGACATTTCATTTGTTTCCATTTTTTAGCTATTATTAATGCTGTTATGAACTTTAATGTACAAATTTTTGTGTGGACATGTTTTCAATCCTCTTGGGTGTATACCTCAGAGTGAAATTGCAGAGATTTTGCAGTAAACTCTGTGTTTAACTTTTTGAGGAACTGCCAAAATGTTTCCCAAATGACTGCACCATTTTACCATCCCACCAAGAATGGATGAAGGTCCTGATTTCTCCATACCCTCACCAATACTTGTTAGATTATCTGTCTTCATTTTACCCATTGTAGTAGATGTGAAGTGGTATATCACTATGGTTTTGATTTGCATTTTCCTAATGATTATTTATATTGAGCATCTTTTCACGTGCTAATTGGCCATATACATAAATGTATCTACTTGGAGAAATGTCTATTCAAATCCTTTGGCCATTTTGTAAATTGGGTTGTCTTTTATTATGACGTTTTAAGAGTTCTTTGTATGTGCTGGATACAAGTACTTATCAGATACATGGTTTGCAAATATTTTCTCCCTTCTGTGGGTTGTCATCTTACTTTCTTGATGATGTTCTTTGAAGTACAGAGGTTTTTAGTTTTGATGAAGTCCAGTTTATCTATTTTTTCTCTTGTTCTTGTAGGCAAATTTTGAACAATTATATAATGGCATAATAATTCCTCTTGGTGGAGTTAATGTATCTCCTTGAATATTTTATGATTTTTTTCCCCCTCAAAACATGATGGCCTTAATGGTAGTAATAATATATTATTTTATCAAGCTTCTCATCAGTGTTTGTCAGGTACTCAAGCATCCAGATGTTTCTAATAATAAAACATTGAGGATAGACTTTGTGAAAGTCCCTATTACAATGTTATATTTCCAATTAATTGTTTTCATTAAAAACATAATTTGGTTTGTATGCTCTCGAGTTCTGGGGCTCAAGTGTAGGAAGCTGAAATGGGGTAGGAAAAAGAGAAACTTTATCAGTAGCCACTTTCCATAATGTCCTTCATAAATAATGTCCTTATCATTGTCTCCTTCCCACCCTCCTTCTCAAGCTATGGGATTTGTTTTCATTCTAAGGTGTTGAATGTGAGATAACCAGTAAAAAAATTTTAACGCAATTAACCTAACTTTATTACAGGGATAATAAAAACCTTTGTGGTTGCTATTGCTGGGTTACAAAAAGGCTTATAGGAACTTTATTGTGTGTAAAATGTATTAATAATGATAATAGCTAACATTTATTTAATACTTAGTATGTGCCAAACACAACGTGCTTTAAGTATGTTATCTGAGTGAATTTTTACAACAGCTCTTTGAGGTAAGTAATACAATTTTCTCCATTTTTACATGTGAGGAAACTGAGATATAGAGAAGTAACTTGCCCAGACTTTCACATTTAGTAAATTATGTAGCTCAGATTCATCCTCAGACAACTTGATTTCCGAACCACATTTTAAATCATAATCTCTATATTAACAGCCTTAACGCTGCTACTGTCGATAGTAATGGGTAACAGTAAGGGTTAAGTAGTGTCTTCTCTTGCTTTTATATGCTGTGTACTTTTACAAGAAATCCTTTCCTATTCATTCAATAGCTTGTGTCTTTCTTCCTCTTGAATAAGGTGAAAAAGTCTGTCCTTTCTACAATGTTGCTGACTCTTTAATAATCATGTGTTTCAGGTCTCAGTGGGAGATGGAGAAGCATAATCTGGAAAGCACAATTAAAACATACCTAAACAAACTGAATGCAGAAACTAGCAGAGCTTTAACGGCTGAGGTAAAAAAAAAAAAAAAGAGAGAGATAGGGTCGGGAGGGAAGTTTTCCTTGTGTACTAGTATACGAAAGAATTGAAAAAAAACCCCCTGTTTTTTGAATAAACAGAAATAAGACATCTTAAGACTAACCAGAAAAAGCATGGCGCACACTCTTGTGCTTTTTCAATTCATTGGCATTTTGTATATGATAACTTTAGTGTTGATGATCTTAGGTTGTTTCCCCCAAATGACTCCAAGAAATTGGCCTGCTTCATTATGTACAGCAAATACAGACATCTTGGAAAAAGCTAAACTTCTAAGAATAACATTTCACTGCTGCCATAATATCCCCTTTCTTTGCTACTTCCTGAATAGATCTTCCAAAAACACATAACATACACCTCAATGTTAAAAACCAACTTACCGTCTAGATACCAGAAAGTCACCCAGTTTTATCTGTTAGCTTAGAACACCACAGCCAGCTTCTTTGAAATGAACAAAATGTTATTGTGTTTGTAATTTTTATTTATAGATAACCAAACTTGATATACAATAAGATTCAAATTTCTGGAGAGCTCGCGACAGTTAACATTACAAACCTTCCCACCTCTGTAATGGGTAAGCTCTGTTCTCTAGCAGAGTAAACGGGAATCAGGAGGTCAACAATCAAGCATGATATCTGAACCAAAAATCCCTGGAGAGTAAAGTGTTGGAGTGTTAGCTTTAACCAAAATGAAAGCTCAGAATAGCTTAAGAGCTCAAGTTTGTATATTTTGTTTTCACTACTTCTAGTCAGAAAGTTTCTTTCTACTTTTATTATTAATTTTATAAACACTTAATACTGTCCAAGAGTTTAATAAGCTATTTTCAGTGAATATTGAGTGATCAGAAGGAAGACACAGAGGCCTAATGACCATGCATCAGTAATGGTATGGAAGGTATTCCTGCCATGGGAGAGACTTTGGACTGGATGACCTCCTGTCCTGGATTCACAGTGCATGCAGGACTAGATGGTCCTGTATGGTCTGAGTATTTTCTTACCCCTTCATCAATTAACAAAAAACAAATAGCAGGACTTTTGAGTGTTGTTAAACTTTGCTGCATACTAGAGTTACCTGAGGGTTTTTTAAAATTCCATTACCCAGATTGCATCTGGTATCAATTAAGTTAGAATCTCTGAGACCAAGGCATCATTTTTTAGTTTCTGAGATGATTCCAGTGGATGTGCAGGTTTGAAAACTAATGTTCTAGAATGTTTACCAACCCAGTAACCATTGAATGCAAAAATTAGAATTGCAGAATTGGTCAAAAAACTTTTTATAGCATATCATGGATCGTCAAGAAGCTCAGGTACTGTTGAAGAGATTGAAGAATAGCTTAAAATTTACTTAAAATGATTGAGAAAATAATGTATTCATTTGTAAGAATACCTTCAACTTCTTTCCCTTTCTCTCAAAAATCTGTAGGTGTATTTCTTACAGTGTCGTAGAGATTTTGGTTTGCTTCATCTAGAGCAGACTGAGAAGGAGTGCCTCAGCCAGCTTGCCAGGGTGACTCACATGGCGGCAAGGTAACCTTGCCCTCCTCCTTAATGTGTCTCCATCTCAGAGATACTTGCAAATGGCTCCAAGGTTGAACATGATCTGTGATGTGTTTTATATACATTACATCAGAGTCCTTGGAGTGAATAAGTCTTTGTAGTCCTTGTTCTTTTAAACCTCAGAAGTCATTTAGTCACTTTGATGGTTTACTTTGTTGCTTCTGCTAGAGCCCTGAGAAGTCTCCTGAGTGCAGTAATGGCTGCTGACAGATTTTTCCCTTCCTCCACAGCGAAATAGATCAAGTCTCAGTCAGAGACACGAAGACCAGATATTTACAAAACAGGGTGGATTCTAAGTGGAAAACTTTTTTCTAATTGTTTTCTCTTTTAATGCTTGGTTTTAAATACCTTTGAAGTACATTGAGAGGAAAATCACTATTAACACCTAAAATCATATGTTAAAGGCAGTCCTGTGCTGTAAACGAGTGCTTTTCAAATATTGGACAGATTGCATGAGCTTCTGCTTAAATTTATCATTTTATGGGGTATATGTTCAAACTTAATTAATTAAATAAGAATCTATGGGACCAAGGCATCATTATTTTTTAGTGATTACCATTTTAATGATCATCATTATTCTTCAATTCTAAAGAATCAGAGTCTCTAATGTTTAGCAAGATTCCCAGGATATACTGATGTGCATTCAGGTTGAGGAAGCACTGTTGTAAGTGATCAGTCTATCTTTGCTTGCTAGAGGGAGAAAGGGCGCTCTGTGAATTAGAATATTATCCAGGTTTTTATGAGATGATCTCAATGATAACTTGTTCTGCTCTTTTAAAGATGTGCTCGGTGATACTGGGGTGGGAATGTTATAACAAATAGAGCCTTTTGAAAGGACACATAAAATCTCTCTTTTAGAGATGGCAGACCCTAAACACCTCAAAGTTGTTCCTACTTCAGTCATTTGATGGGTGTGTTTGGCAGAGCTGCTGTGTTTGTGCAATTTATGTATTGCATAGAGGCAGCAATCTAATTTATCCCTGCAGAAGAGATACTTCTTTCTGATTTGCCTTCCCCTAGGGAATATCTTTTTCTAATTTGCAAAAGAGCCTGATAAGCCAACTGTGGCCCTGGGAGGTCAGGGATAATGTGAAGATAGTCCAAAACGTGCTTCCAAGATGAGTCAACATCTTTGAGAAGGCTCTTGCATTGGATGGCTAGGGCAATTTCCCTGTTTGGCCTTCTCTGCCTCCCTACTTCAATGGAGGGATTCCTATGCAAATTTTTTATAATATGTCCTAAAAATATTGCCAAGATAGGAAAAAAACTCGGTGTTCTTGAAGCAGAGGTTATATTTGCTCTTGAGAAACGAAATCTTACATATTCCTAGCCTTTGTTATTCTTAATAACAAGCCTTTCCATACAACTTTGTGCCCATTTAAGGTAATTATTGGTGATGGAGGTAATTTTGTTGTTGTTTTATGTTAGTTATATATATGCTGGAGAACATAATGGAAATTTTTGGAAACCTAAGTGGTATATAAAAAGAACTGTCTCTTGTGTCTCCTTTTCTACACTAGCAACTTAGAATCACTTCAATTAAAGGCTGCAGTAGATAGTTGGAATGCGATTGTGACGGATGTTAGAAACAAGATTGCATTCCTCAGGGTAAGTCGTGAAGTTTGTTTAGAGTAAATTGACTGAATGTAGGTGGTATACACTTAAAGAAAACATCTAACATTAAAAACAATTACTAGACAAATTTAAGGAAGAACTTTTTTTTCATTTCAGTTATTAAAGGTTATGCCTTTTTGAGGTTTGAGATTGATTACTTCCATGAAATTGGTTGTAGATAGCATCCTGGACTCATTCATGTGCTTTTTTAGGTCCTCATTACAGTAAACGGTAAACTGAAAAATTGTGCCTCACACTAATTTTCCTAGAATTCCAAAGCTAACTCTGCTCCAATCATAAATAAATGTCTTAACTTGGTCTGAGTAATTAGGTGTTTAGAGAGTTAAAAGGAAAGTCATGGGTCAGCCCTGGTGGCCTAGTGGTTAAGTTTGGCATGCTCCACTTTGGCAGCCCGGGTTCAATTCCCAGGCACAGACTTACACCACTCGTCTGTCAGTGGCCATGCTGTGATAGTGGTTCACACACAAAATAGACGAAGACTGGCAACAGATGTTAGCTTAGGGCAAATATTCCTCAGCAAAAAAAATAAAAATAAGAAGATAAAAGGGAAGTCAAGTGGACCTATATTAGTTTTCAGTCTTAACTTTTTATATAATTATTCCATAATGCAAAATAAGTTCTTAATTATTGATTTCATAGAATTAGGACTGTGCTAAAGGTAATCTAAAAAGGTAACCCACTGAATATTTATTAATTTATCATTTGGCTTTAGGATCTTTTTGTATTTATATCTTAAAGTTAATATATGGTATTGATTGTTTTATGATTTCACAACACTGCCAGCAAGACAATGACATTCAGTTGTGAAGAGCTACCTCAAAGCACTAACTACTCGTTGAGCTTTTTCCTTGGTTCTTGTTTGCTTGTTTCTCTCTCGGACTCTTTCTTACTCAGTCTTTAGGGATGCTTAGTATTTCTATTGGGTTTATCAAAGTTCTGGCCTCAAAGGAGTTGCCCCTTGTTCTCTTCCTTATTTTCTTCCAAATGCATGTCCTCTGTGTGGAAGTTTCTAAATATTTTGTTTCTTCAGACTTTCTTTTCCAGCTCTTGTGGGTTGTTTACAAAATAATATAGTAAAGCCAAATGGGGACTGTGCGAAAAATTGTTGAAAGCATGTTGTTAAGCTTCAGGGATTGGAGTCTTTTGGCAGAATCGAAGACAATAAAACAAAGATAGATATGGAACTAGAGAAAGCTAGAGGTATAACTTTTGAGATGAACAAAATGTGGTAATTTAATAAGTATTCCCTAAAATTTCCCCTCCAGTTTTTAAAATGAACATTTGCAAGTAGTTAGCTCTTTGTTACACATACTTCCCCATATTTATCAGTCAATATATTACTTACAGCTTCTTGAATCTTTAGACTCTATTTGCTTTATATCAGTGGTTCCTATTTGGGGGCTGAAAATCATGGCAATGCTGAGGAATTATCACAAGGATCTATGAATTATGTGTCTCTATCTTATCAATCAACAAGCACTTCTAAAAATACAACTATTCACATTTGGGGATAGTAGTCTCTAGAATTGTTTTTATATTATTTCTTACATAATAGGTTAGTAATCACTATTCTATGTTGTATTATTCAAAACCACATCAAGCATTCCTATATGATATTTCTTTGAAGTTGATTTTGCTCTAAAATATTGTTTCTCTTCTTCTACTAGACACAGTACAATGAACAAATTAACAAAGTGAAGCAAGGGTTTGCCTTGAGTACCTTGCCTCCAATCCAGCTTCCTCCACCACCACCCAGTCCTGAGATACTGGTAAGAAATAAGACATTTTGAAAAATTGCCATCTTTGTCTTGTTAAAATGGTGAGGGCTATAAAACACTGAATATGCAGTTATGTTTAATGTATGTTCAAAATGGAATAGGCACACGTTGTGCATACTGTTTGTAATTATGTCCCTTCCTGCTATATCATCTGTATTATGGACAGTATTATTCTAGGTTTAGGACAGTATCATACCCAACTACCCTAATAAGGAATGGGTTATGTAGATGACAGAGAAATGCCAAAGATTCCATGTAGTCCCACAGGAAGTAACACATATTCTTGGTAGGATTTCTAGAAACCCTGTGTCTTCTTCCTATATTCAAACTACTGCCTATAGGTTGTAGTTTAACTCTCCCATGACTATAAGTATAAAATGGCTCCAGAAACTAGATATAGACGTGTTCTTTGGAGTTTCCTGGAGCCAGACCAGCATAAGCTGTCTGATAAAAGAAATACTCTATAACTGACAAATATAGTCACACCTTGACCTCTAGATCTTCATCCCTTCAGAGACTTTCTTAAGTCTGATGTGGCTTACCCGGGTTTAGTCAAGGGCAGAAACTCACTAGCAGTCAGGCTCTGTGGAATTCATAAGCATCTTTCTGCTACTGTTCGAGAGGTACATGTGTACCGTTTGTGCTTCCTAACCAGAGTCACTGCTCTGCTTGATCAAAGCTGACAGTTGGGAAGTGCAAGCATCAGTGACTGTTGAGCATTAGTAGAACAGTTTGAGAGCACAAATGCTAGAAATGTGACAATGATATTTGCTGTAAATTGAGATGGTATTATACAATGGAAATACACTTAGAGATCTGGGTTTAGGTCCTAACTCTGTGAAGAACTATGTTGGTTTTGGGAAAATCAGCTGTCCTGGACTTTAGTTTTCCCATCTATAAATGAGGAAATTGTACTAGATGATCTGGTCACTAAAGTCCGTCTATCTGAGATTCTGATATGCTAAGGAATGGTCACTAGGCTTTACATGTATAATAGTCTAACCTAAGAAGTCTGGAATGATGAGTACTCTTCCAAGTTTAACCTAGTAGTTTTATGTGTTTCATTATATCTTGATTTTTGTACCCTGGCTATCTAATCCTCAAAGAAGTGTTAGGTAATAGTTGTCCTCAAAGAGAGCAGGACTATTAACTCAGTACCCACCATTCATTCATTCTTTAAAAACTTTACATTATGAAAATTCTGAAACATACATAATAATAGAATAGTATAATAAACCTCTGCCAACTCAATCAACATTATCAGCATTTTATCAGTCTTGTTTCATGTCATCACCTTCTTTCTCCTTACTAGAATATTTTAAATAAACCCTTATATATAATCTCATCCGTTTATACTTTAGTATATATCCCTAAAGGATGAGGACTTTTATTATTGGATATAATCACAATACCCTTTTCCTACCCAAGAAAATTATAAGTAATTTCTAATGTCTAATATCCAGTTAAAATTTATATTTCCCCAGTTTTTCAAAAATGTCTTATTCTTACCTAACTCAACTGAATTTCCAATTTAGTTATAATTACACTTACTTTAAAAACCATTATTTTTTTTAAAAACCCAAACAAGGTTTATACTTTGAATTTGGCTGATTGTTCTTTAAATCCGTAACAGCTGCCTGATCCCCTCCACTTTACTGATGTCATTTATTTGTTAAAAAACTAGATCACTTATCCTATTCAGTTTCTCACATTATTGATTTAACTGATTGCATCCTTATAATGTCATTGTACATGTTCTACTATTTCTTGTAAACTGGTCATTAGATCTAGAGTGTTGGTTAGAATCAGGTTCAATATTTTTGTTCAGAGTACTTTATAGGTGACTATCTTTGTACACATCAGAAGGCGCACAATGTCTCTCCTGTAGTGATGTTAAATATTGTCAACTTGACCTGTCCATTATAAATTTCCCCATTAACCTTTCATGTGCTGTTTTAGAATCATTATTTAAGAGCTATGTTGATGTTCATTTTTTTTAATTCACCAAATAGTTGAACTCCTGCTTTATACCAGTGCTAGACCTGGTTACCTGGTAGATGCTCAATAAATCTGTCATTTTCTGTAGTCCAGCCAAAATTGGTAGATGGTATCCATCCCACTGGTAGAAGCTAAGAAGTGCTAGCTTTCCACAGCCCCTGGGAAGTGCAATGACACCCACAAACATGTCTACAAGTCACTGTAGGAGAGTTTATCCCCCAAGCCCACCCCATATCAGCTTTCTACTCTGCTTGGAGCTAAAAATAAAGTTGGAATTCCATCAGGTGGTGCCAGGTCTTTCTAATACATAATAGCAAAAGTAATATTTTCTATAGACAACTTTGGTTCTGTAGTGGCATTTCTGAGTATCAATATTGTTCATCAACGTGGACAGTACTCATTGAGGAGGCTCTGTTGCATAGTCCTATGTTATTGAAGTTGGAAGGGAATCTTAAAGATCTTAACCCAACCCTCTTATTTTATAGATTAGTAACTTGGTGTCCAAGGTTACCAGGCTAGGGGGAGAGAAAGTGGGACTAGAAACGAATTCTCTTCTCTCTCAGTGCTCTTTAGCATATTTCAGTGCCGTTTGCTTTTCCAAATATTCATGTATTTAACTAATGTTATGACCACATTGTTTCTAATGTGCTTTGTATCTAAATTTCAAATCACTGTTTTCCCCCAAACATCACTATGTGAGTTCAGATCATTGCCTATATAAATATATAAATTTGGGGGGTTTTGTTTTTATTTTTTACCTTTTCTATTTTAGATGCAGCAGTTCTTGGGAAGACCCCTTGTGAAAGAATCTTTCTTTAGACCCATACTCACTGTTCCTCAAATGCCTGCTGTTTGCCCTGGAGTCATCTCTGCACCTGGCCAGCCTAGAGCCCCTCTGGTATAGAGCCCTTCTTGGTGGAATAGACACTAACTAGTTCTTTATCACTACAGTGATCTTCTTGGATGAAAGTCTTCTCTTTGTTCATTAATTTGATAAATGATGATGATAGTGGTGATATTGGTGATAATGTTGATAACTGAATGACAATTGAATGAATAGTTCCATGTGAGGCACTGTGTTAAGGGCATTGCATATTTATTTCATTAACTAATATTAGCTTAGTTTTTGGATACAAAGATAAATACATTTTTGTGGTATAGAAGGCTCACAGTTACAGTTTTGCTTCTGTAACAGGCAACAATGCAGGGTAGATTGATATTTTAATAGGTAATTTATATCCAAACATGGTTGTTTGGCAAATTGAAAAGCAAAGAAGCCAAGTCACAACAAACTATGTCATAAAGCTAAAGAAAAATTTTATTTACACACGTACGCATGCACACACACACATATATATGTATGTGTAGTTGGACAATGTTTCAACTGAATCTATAAACAGTATAAATAGCATCACCTTGGACCATATTATACTGTAAAGTTATAAATCTTCTTAGCTACAGATAGCCTCGTGAGCCTTATACAAGCCTGAAGAAGCAATAGAGAAATTTAACATGACTACAATTATTAGTTGTAATCTTGGCTAAGGTAAACTTTTTTTATTAAAAGAAAAATCTTCTCCCAGAAGATTTATGTTAAATATAATTGATGTCTAATTATAGTCTATTAAATCTTGTTAAATATATCTAATCTGAACTTTGCCATAAGTACATTTTAGTCAATTGTTTCATTTGTTTTTGTACCTACATATTGCCTACAGTCTCTCTCTGAAATATATAGTCAAGTGGACTCTGCTTATGTTGGTAGAGGCTGCCTTTCTGCAAACAAATCTGTGGATAGGCCTGAACATGTTAACTAAATACCACAGCTTACTACCGTGATATCACAGTGTTACTCATCTGGTTTGCTCCCATACCATGTTAAAAGGAACTATGAGAAAAATTTCTTGAAAACATTAAAGTACCTCAACCTTCTAATAAGATTACTTTCTGATTCCTAGGAGAAAGCTTGATACTGAGGCAAACCCAGATTTCTGCGCAGTATTTTGCTCCTTCTCAGACTTACTAGGCTTTGTATGAGTTATTCCAGTGGCTATTAGTAGTTACTAATTTTTCATAAGTAATAACTATATCTTTGAAAGTAACCTGTAGAGCCTTAAATAAAAGTAAAAGATGCCATGTTTATAATTATCCTACTAATCATATTAGCACTCCAAAAATATTTACTTATTGATATTAATTAGAATCTTAATAGTTCCAAGAAGAAACTACCATAAAATATGGGGAAAACTTTGATGGTTTCACGTCCCAGAGGTGTCACTACAACTTCCATACCACCTTTGTTTATAACATTCATGAGACATTCTAGTAGTATCGTCATCTTTATTTAGTTGTTTGAAAATTCAACTTTATTATTTTTCTAATTATAAAAGTGGTATAAGTTAATTATAAAAAGCAAATAATACAGAAATATACAAAGTATATACAGAATATATAATAAAGAAATATACAAAGTAAAAAGTAAAATTGTCCTGCAATTGAACCCTAGGAAATAATTACTGTTTACAAGTTGTTTTATAACTCTATGCATACAAATTTTTAAACATTTTAACATGAGTCATACCATAGATACTATGCCACAGACTTTTTTTAATGAAACGTTTCGTGGACATCTCTTATGCTCATACAAATCTGTTTTTAAGGACTTAATTAGATATGCCATAATTTATTTACTCATTTCCCTATTAACAGACTTCAGATTGTTTTCAGTTTTTCACTGTTATAAAATATAGCAGTAAACACCCTATATGTATTTCTGTACATGTTTGCAATTACTGAGACTAGCATGTCCCATTTTAAAATGAGGGTAATTGTAAACAATTAGAAATATTGTGCTAGTTAAGGAGGAAAACTCTGAAAAGGGAACCTATATTTCAGTATTCCTCTTCTTTATTCTGCCCAGTTTTGGAGGTGTGGAAATGTCATGTTGGCATGGAATGTTACTTCCTAATAATTGAAGCTGACAAGTTATAATTCTGTGCTCCTTACAGATGACTGGCATAGCCTGGACTGTGCCGGCACCTGTGGGAGAGGCTGTGCCTCCCAGCGCAGGTCTGGGAAGTGATGCCCCTGTGATGAATTGGGAGAGGATCACAGACAGGCTGAAAACTGCCTTTCCACAACAGACCAGGTACCTTAGCTTTTATTTAGTGATGAGTACAGATAGAGAAACATAATACACACAAAAAGAGTATAGATATCTCCTTACCATGCCTTGGTAAGGAAAATGAAATTTACCAAGAAGGGATAGCATTCAATATAAGTGCTAAACCTCTTCACTACTGTTATAAGTCTTAAGTCATGAGAGAATAAATTTTTAAATTTAGGTTTGCTCATTTACTCAAAGTACAATTAGTTGTAAACCTATCCAATTTAAATGCCACCAGCTGCAATAATTATCTTAATAACCTATTTCCAAAGTCGATTTTAAGTTGATTGTTTGCTGTATAAGCCCAAACATCATCAAGTTTTACTTTCCTGTTTCCTTAATTTTATTGAGGGTCTTTATAGCTTCTTTGTTAGGGAAAACAGTAAATGCAAGAAATCATGATTTTACTGTGCTTTTCACAATTCTGACTTTAGCAGAAAGATATTTAACTCTACTCTTCCAGAAATGAAGTTTCTTTTATCTTTACTCTTATATCCAAGGAAATAATCCTAGTTTTCACCAGTATTTTCATTTGGAGACCAACAATTTTATTTAATGTACATACTGTTATGCTTCAGGATTAAATTATGGTTCTATAAGTATAATAGTGAATAGATAATGAAAATAGAAGTGTAATACAGTTGTTATATATGTATAAAATGAATAAATAGTAAAACACAGGTAGTTTTGTAAGGCTGATGACATAACACTTCATTTGGGAAAGAAAAATATTTCATCCTGCCTTATCCTACCAAAACTGTATATGCAGGCTTTAGGTCAGTGGACCATGGGAATTGAAGAGGAACATATTGATTAAAATATTCCTAGGTTTCTTGGGGCCAGCCCCGTGGCATACTGGTTAAATTTGTGCGCTCCACTTCGGCAGCCCAGGGTTCGCCAGTTTGGATCCTGGGTGAGGACCTAGCACTGCTTGTCAAGCCACACTTGACAAGGCAGCATCCCACATAAAATAGAGGAAGATTGGCACAGTTGTCAGCTCAGCAAGAATATTCCTCACAAAAAAACAAGAAAATATTCCTAGGTTTCTTTATCACATAATTAACGTGTCTTTTAGTCTTTGCTTTCCTGTTCTATTTAATCTTTGTTTTCTGTTTATGAGTTTTACAAAAGTAAAACTGTTGATTGACACTGATAGGGGAGAGAGACACTGATAGTAACGTACTTAAAAAGGAATATTTTAGTCCTGAGTAAGAGAGCATGAGAAATACGATATAAAGACCTCAGTAAACAAATAAGTAGATGATAAACTCAATTTTCATACAGTGAGCTTTCAAAAATAGTTGAAGTCTCTTTTTAGAGAGAAAGTAAATATTAAACCTATCACTTATGAACACATTAACTATCATTAATGAACACATTAGGAGTTTTCATTTTGGTTTAAGATAAACACAGATGGACTTGTGATCCCTTTTTTACATCAACAATCTAAAGGGTCACATCTGTATGCTACATGTCAATCATATGATGGGATTTTCAATCCCTCAAGGCAGTAGGGAAAATCACCACTGCTCTTTTCTTGATCTCTTCCAGAAAGGAGCTTACAGATTTCTTACGGAAATTAAAGGATGCTCATGGGAAGTCCCTATCTGGAATGACATTTGATGAAATTGTTTACAAGATTTCTCAATTTATTGACCCCAAGAGATCACAGGTAAAAAAAAAAGAAAAAGCAAAAATACCTATTATCTCTCTGCCCTTATCTCTAATAGTTAGCTGTCTTAATTATCTCCATAGCATTTTCAGAAAATCAATAACCTATAATCATATTAAATTGTCTATTAACAGTAAACAATTCAACTTCAACTTGACAAATGGCACAGGAGATCTTTTTGAAAGTACCACCTGATAATTCTAGAATAAAAGTGACCCTCTTGAAATTTATTATAGGTTACTTTGTAAAGGGAGACATTTTGCTAATTTTCTGCAAAGACTTATTTTAATTAAAAGAGCATATAGAGTTGTTTTTGTCTTTACTTGGCTCCAAGTATATAAGTAATATTGCCAACATATTGTTTCAAGATTTCTCATGAATCTGATTGACCTTTACCCTTTTTCTAATTCTCATTATACCTCATTCTGTGCTATTCTATTAATTCTTCCTGTTTTAGAGCAATTCTAAAAAATAAATATAATGTTTTGACTTTCAGAATCAAGGAAAATCAGTGCCAAATGGTAACTGTGTTTCACCCAGCCATACTCCACCGCAGTCTAATGCTGCCCAGCCCCCAAAACCAGCCTGGAGGCCCCTCAATTCACAAGGTCCTGCCACGTGGGAAGGAGCCAATAATTTGGTAAGACTTAGGCTGTTGATTCTAAATACACTTAAATTTGGGAGAAAGAAATGAGCTGAATCTAACCTCATATATATTTTCCCTAGGATGGTGAGGAAGAGGAGGAGGAGCCTTGTGTGATCTGTCATGAGAATCTCTCTCCAGAAAACCTCTCAGTTTTGCCTTGTGCTCACAAATTCCACTCTCAGGTAACCCATTAAACTTCTCTTATTAATAATTTACTATTAATCACCTGAGCGAGATTCATACTACCTCACTTGAAATCATGTATGCACATCATCGTGCACTGCTGTGTCATGAATTCTGCTGAATATAACTCTTTGCTTTTGGGTACCACACAGAAATGTTTATACCTGTTTCCCCATACCTAGCCACAGATTACACTATGCTTTCTCAGATCTCCATACACCTTACAGGAAAAGGGGACAATGATGAGATTTAAATGGTACAGAATAGGCAGTTCCCTTGAATAGAATTAGGAGGAATGTTGATTGACATGGCAGTTCAGTGGCAGTTTAGCAACAGTGCCACTTCACCTTGATGTGCTATAAATAACATATAATGTCCTTTGTCCTCACTTAATGATGGCCCCCTACCGTTATGAGGCATAAAACTTACCTTAACAGTCTGTCCAGGCTCCTGTATTTGCTTTTGAAGATGCTCAGACTTGAGTTTTGATGTTAGAAAAATGTGAGGCTGGCGTATCTTTTGTTGATTCTTGGTATTTATATAGATTAACTCCTGGTGTTGCTGCTATGCAAGTGCTATTGGTATACAATTTATGATCCAAGTCTTCTGTTGCAAAGATGTAATTTGACACAGGAAAAGATAATCTTGCACAAGAAAGGCTTCTTAGGGAAGTGAACAATAGTCAACTCATTCAAGCCATATCTGTAAATCATTTCAAAGATATGTGATACCTGGTACAGAGTTATATTTTGCGTCTGCTCTGATATGAAGAGATATACATAGAATGGCTAATCCCAAAAGATCTCCAGGAAAGATGCTTAGCCACCTTACTTTCCCATTTGAAGTCTGAAAGTCCTATCCACTTAGAAAATAAATTCTTCACAAAACTTATTTTATTCCTTCAATTGCTCATTGAATAGAAAGCAGGTAATTCATTCAGGTTACTTTTTAGGGTTAGAGTTAGTAGGCTTCATATTCTTAATCCTCTTAATTCTCTGCCTATTCTTAACCCTCTGTCATCTGACCTGGCCCTCCATTATTCATACAGGTAAAAATGATTTGTTTTTGGAGAGTCAGTATTCAAGCAATGACTTAACAGATAGTTCATAGACAGAGTAGTATCAATGTCACCAAAGAAATAGCAATCGTAAAAGTATATCTATCATCTAGGGCTTTTAATTTCAGAACACTATAAGCACTTGATATACAAGGTAATGGTGACTTTTCTATGTTTAGTTATGACTTTTTTGGAATATGATTGAGAATGATATGTAATAAAAGCAACCAGAGGAAAAAATAGAGCGGGTCTCCTCAACCTCCTTGTTAGGAAAACTGCTAGTCATCCTGAAAATTGGGATTAGGGGAAGGATCCAAAGAGAATAAACTGGCTGAAAGGTGTTCTGTTACCAGCCATATTGCTCAGCAAACCACAGCGAAGGTGCCGGGATTACACAGTCGGCTTGGCCATCCCGCAGAGGAGGCCTTGCGAGCCCCCAGAAGACGTTCTGGTCTGCAGCTCTGATATCAGAGGAGCAGCTGCCTCTGCGAGGGTCAGTCTGAGAGACTGACGGGAATCTTGTTGCTCCTAGTGCATTAGGCCTTGGCTGATGCAGCAGGGGACCTGCCCAACCTGCAGACTCCACGTTTTGCTACCGGAAGAATTTCCTGGTCACCCCAACCGGCACTTGCCCAAGATCTGACACATGGGGGGGACTATGCAAAGGAAGCTCAGTTTTCAGACTCTAGAATTTAGTTTTATCTTTTATTATGAGCTGATAGTGTGAGTGGTGTGAAGCAGTATGCTCTTCAGTATTGTGCAAAAGAAGCTAGCTAATCTCATCAAAGCTGCAGCCAAAGAGGACAGGACAAATCTTCAGGACTATGGACTGAACTGAAAGGGCTTCAAGAAGATGGAATTTTAAAAGTTACATTATATTTGCCCTTGTCTTAGTAGGTATTTTCTTCCAATGTAAACATAATAACTGTTAGCCTATGTCTTAGGATGTCTTTTCTTGTCTTTTTTCCTTCTTATTCCATTCATTCCTTACTTTCCCCCAAATACACTACATTTTAATTTCCTGAAATAAATTTAAGAGGAAGAGTAGAACCAGAAACAAGAGAAGTAGGAAAATTCCACAGTGTTTAGTGCTCCTTTTAACTTTTAAAATTGCTTACCAAAATTATAATTGAATTACTTAAATTTTATCTTTATCGTCCTCATTCTTTTCTGTCCTCTGAAATATGTACCCATGAAGAAATTATAAGCTACCTGAGGGTGGGGACCATGCTGTGCTGTCTTGGAGCTGGCTTATAATGGCTTGTGAGAGATGACTGTTAAAGTTTTGGGAATTTTGTGAGCCAGTTACTCAAATTGTTGGTAGCTTGAAATTGGCCATAGTGGGAGTATTTACACCATAGAAATTAGTAAATGCTGTAAGGGCTTCTCTTCCCCTTACGAACTGGTTGTTTAACATTTACTGGCACAGCACTGGGACCGTGTCTGATCCTTCTTGGTGTTCCTATTGTATTGCACAGTAGGTGCAGCATAAATATTTCCAGAATCAGAAATCAGGAAGTAGTAAGAAAAGGAGTTAATGTGCAAATTAAGTCACTTGCTCACTTGAATAATTGAGATCGTGTATTCATTTGTAAACATGCCTTTGGACCTTAATCATTTACACTTTCGAGGGATTTTTTTCTCTGTCTTAAAACTTTCTAATTTCACTTTCTCATGCTGGGGAGTGTGGGGGACTGTGTGTAGTTGTGTGTTATGACAAAGTTAATACCCACTGGGCTACATTGCATATCTAAAGCTTGTCACTGAGAGCTTTTATTCTTAGAGGTCAAAAACCTATTTTGAAAATAGTATTGTGTAAATGCTGTAAGTGTTGTACATGTCTCTAGTTATAAGATTAAAAGCATTCAGTTATTTTGTAAGCTAGATGTTACTTGGTTCATATTCTTTTCGATAAATTAATGAAATTGAGACTGTGAATAAGTGTTTCCTGACTCAGCAACTATTTTATCTGTATATTTCAGTGTAAATGTATCTTGAAGTTACTTTAAATCTCTATTTAAAACCACTATTTCTGTAATTCTATGCTAAATGTTTTCTTCTGTAATGAGAATATACTGGAAAATGTGAAGGAAAATAGTCACAAATGAAGGCAGTCATGTAGACATGTAAAATGCCAAGAATGCCTCATAATTGTAAAATTCAGAACTTACAGAGCCTTTAATCATCATCTTGTCTAACACCTCAAGGTCGTGGTCAAGTCCGTATAGCAAATTGCCTTGTAAAACAAATGTTTCTTAGTTTGTGTTTACAGCTGCAATTTCACTTTCATGTGGGAATGAATAAATGTTTCTTAATTGAACCCCTATTTTATCTGTGTATATTTGTTTAAATGTATCCTGAAACTACTTTAAATCTCTTCAAACATCTATTTGTTTAATTGTGCTTACATTTTTTTTGGTTACGAGAAAGTCTAGGAAAATATCCAAGAAGAAGGCAGTCATCCAGACTTGTAAAATGCTAAGGATGTCTGGGCATCCTAGAATGTCAGAGCTTCTGCGTCCTTAATGATCCTCTAGTCTGTCCCCTCATTTTTATAAGTACATCTTGCCTAAGATCATGTGGCTAAAAAGTGGCTGAGCCAGTCCTAATACTTGAGGGTCCTGACGTTCAGTCACATGCTTCCTCCAGAAACTCATGCTGCAAAACCGTATTGGTAGTGGCCTGCCATTCTTGGTTCCAAGGATGGGGCCAGAGGACTTAACAGGGTAGTGATATATAGTGAGAATATAGTATGACCACGCTCTTGAAAGCCTTGTCCAATTCTGCAGATGCTGAAGGTAATGACATTGTTTTTTTCTTTTTGACATTTAATTTAACAATAAAGACAATTGTAGGGGTCTTTCTACCATAAACAATGATCACTGTCATGCCTCTGGTTGCTGAGGGATCCAGAACACCACTTGCCCAGAAATCCAGTGAGGGAAGTGGCAATATTTACATCAAAAACAATCTCTAAACATCTAATAATACCACTGCAGCTGCTGTCAGAGGATGTCTTGTAGTGTTTTCTTTTATATTTATTGTCCATGTCTATAACATATTCCAGCTTTTGTGGGACCTTCAAATGTGTTTGTTACCTCATCTGACCCACTAACAACTCTGAAGTGGATATTATCCTCCTTATTACAGATGATGAAACTGAGGCTCAAGTAAGAGGAAAATAATTTGAGGTCATAGCTACAAAATGGCATTCTGAGATTTGAATGCAGATCTTCTGTCCCTTAGCTGGGGTTCTTTTCCAGTACTTCACAGCTGCATCCGCATTTTAGATTGACTGTGCACACAAGAAAAGTAGTTTTTTCTTCCTTTTAAATAATATTCTTCAAAATAAGAAAATGAAACAGATGGTAAAAGCTACTGATTGTTTTGGACTAGGAACATGGTATTGAATGTATAAAAATACATTCTAGTGGTAGGACATGGTGAGAAAAGTTTGACTGACTTTTCCCTCATATGTCTTGGTTTACACTTTGGATGGTTCCAATTAATGCCTATTGTCTTGACATAATTATTAATAGCCTGTTTCACTCTCAACAGTGTCTCAGTCTGGATGATGAATTATCTCTTATGGTTAATTCAGGGAAAGTAGGCTTATTTTCTCATCAGATCCAAATTTAGAAAAAATCCTCTGTACTTATAAAATGCTCCTGGAGGGGCTGGGCCCATGGCCGAGTGGTTGGGTTCCCGCGCTCCCCTGCAGGCGGCACAGTGTTTCGTTGGTTTGAGTCCTGGGCGCGGACATGGCACTGCTCGTGGAACCACGCTGGGGCAGCGTCCCATATGCCACAACTGGAAGGACCCACAACGAAGAGTATACAACTATGTACCGGGGAGCTTTGGGGAGAAAAAGGAAAAAAATAAAATCTTAAAAAAAAAAAAGGAAATCCTGCTATAAAATGCTCCTGGAGTACCTGATCACATAACCTCTGAGGTAAGAATTCTAGGGCTTCAGTAGCTGGGGACTACCTGGTTAACAGCCAGAAAAGGTAACAAATGAATACTAATTTATCATAAAGATAGACAGTTTTTGATTTTTTTTAGTAGGCAGTTTTCAGAAGTCATGGGCTCTTGTTATTAAGTATGGCTCCTGGGCCACATCACATTTATACAACGTATTTATAAAAATGTTTATTCTAAGAGGCCATGTGGGAGTCTGCATTTGGAATAAGCACCCTCGATGTTCTCAAGCATGCTAAAGTTTGAAAAACATTGGTGTAGTAGAAAGTGGCTTTCTCAGGCAGATCAAGGTTTGGATTTTTGAATTCCATCTCTGACATGTTGTGTGATCATGAAAAAAATTACTTAACTTTTCTCAACCAAATCCCCTTTTGTAAAATGAGGAAAAGACTACTTGCCTGACAGAGTTATTGTTAAATGAACATTTGTCTTCATTCCCAAAGGAGCAAACCTTCCATTAGTCATTTGACCTGTTTGAATTTACTCAGTGATGATAAAATTCTTAAAGGTTTCTTATTCCTCAACCACCTTTATTAAATGAAGGCGGAGAGAATATAACCAATAGTCTTACTTCAAGGCCTAGATGTTGACCACAGACTTGCAGAAGATCTTTCCCATGGGCGAATGGCTGGACATCAGCCTGACTGGGCTCGCCACCAACTTCCAGACCACTGCTCAGCACCTCAAGTTCCAGCTGAACCTGTGTGAGCTGAATGAAGGTTCGCAGATCAAGCCTTACACCCTCATGAGCGTGATGGCCAACCTCTTGTACAAGAAACAGTTTGGCCCCTGCTACACCGAGCCAGTCATTGCTTGGCTGGACCTGAAGACCTTTACGCCCTTCCTTTGCTCTCTAGACCTCATCAGCTGCCCTGTGGTGACTGACGACTTTGTGGTCAGCAGCACCTGTGCTGAACAAATGTGCGGGATGTGTGAGTCTCTGGGAGCCCATCATGCACACCTGTTGGAGACCGTCTCACAAGCCATGCTGAATGCTGTGGATGGGGATGCAGCCAGGTGTAAGAGTCATTTCCACCTTGCTGAGGAGGACAAAACCACCACCAGGATACTGAAGGCCCAAATGGATTAATCCTCTGTTCCCAGAGCCCACGTTGTTTTTGTTTTTGTTTTTTAAATAAGTAGTTTTTCTTTCACAAAAAACTACTACTATCTTAAACCATACAGAAAAATTAACTAAAATGTATTAAAGACTTGAATGTCAGACTTGAGACCATAAAACTCCTAGAAGAAAACAGGCAGTAAGCTCCTTGACATCAGTCTTGGCAATGAATTTTTGGATCTGACACCAAAAGCAAAGGCAACAAAAGTAAAAATAAACAAATGAGACTACATCAAACTAAAAAGCTTCTGCACAGCAAAGGCCACCATCAAAAAAATTAAATAGCAACCTACTGAATGAAGGAAATATTTGCAAATCATATATCTGATAAGGGGCTAATATCAAAAATATATAAAGAACTCATACAGTGCAATAGCAACAAAAGCCAAACGATCCAATTAAAAAGTGGGCAGGGGATCTGAATAGACATTTTTCCAAAGAGGACATCCAGGTGGCCAACAGGTACGTGAAAAGATGCTCAGCATCACTAATCATCAGGGAAATGCTAATCAAAACCACAATGAGATATCACCTCACACCTGTCAAATGGCTATCATCAAAAAGACAAGAAATAGGGGGCCGGCCCAATGGCTGATTGCTTAAGTTTGCATGCTCAGCCTGGAGTTTCGCCGGTTTGGATCCTGGGCGTGGGCATGGCACCGCTCATCAGGCCATGCTGAGGTGGCGTCCCACATAGCACAACCAGAGGCACTCACAACTAGAATATACAACTATATCTGGGGGGCTTTGGGGAGAAGAAGAAAAAGAAAAGAAGAAGATTGGCAACAGTTGTTAGCTCAGGTGCCAATCTTAAAAAAAAAAAAAAAGCAAGAAATAAATGTTGGCATGGATGTGGAGAAAAGGGAACCCTCATGTACTGTTGGTGGGAATGTAAATTGGTGTAGCCAGTATGGAAAACAATATGGAAGTTCCTCAAAAAATTAAAAATAGAGCTACTGTATGATCTGGTAATTCCACTCCTGGATATTTCTTCAGAGAAAATGAAAACACTTAATTCAAAAAGATATATGCACTTTCATGTTCATTGTAGCATTATTTACAATAGCCAAGACATGGAAACACTCTTAAGTGTCCACTGACAGATGAATGGATAAAAGAAATGTGGTATATGTGTATTTATACAATGGAATATTATTCACTCAAGTGACATCTTGCCATTTGTGACAAGATGGATGGAACCTGAGGACATTATGTTAAGCAAAGTAAGTCAGGCAGAGAAAGACAAATACTGTATGATCTCACTTATATGTGGAATCTGAAAAAAAAAAAAAAAAAGCTCACAGATACAAAGAAGAGATTATTGGTGTTTGCCAGAGGCAGAGGGTTTGGGGTAGTCAAAATGGGTGAAAGGGGTCAAAAGATACAAATTTCCAGTCATAAAATAAATGTCATGGGGATATAATGTATAGTGTGAAACTATGGTTAATAATACTGTATTGCATATTTGAAAGTTGCTAAGAGTAGATCCTTTTTTTTAAAGATTGGCACCTGAGCTAACATCTGTTACCAATCATTTTCTTCTTCTTCTTCTTCCCAAAGTCCTCCAGTTACATAGTTATATATTCTAGTTGTAGGTCCTTCTGGCTGTGCTATGTGGGACGCCGCCTCAGCATGGCCCAATGAGTGGTGCCATGTCCATGCCCAGGATCTGAACCGGCAAAACCCTGGGCCATCGAAGCAGAGCATGCGAACTTAACTACTTGGCCACAGGACCAACCCCTGAGAATAAATCTTAAAAGTTCTCATCACAAGAAAAAAAAGTTGTAGCTGTGTATGGTGATGGATGTTAACTAGACTTACTGTGGTGATCATTTCACAATATAGACAAATATCAAATTTTTGTGTTGTACCCCTGAAACTAATATAGTATGTTCTACCTCAATAAAAAAAAATTCTCTACAAAAGAAAAGGAGAGAATACAACCATTAGTCCTACTTCCGGTTTCATATAGCCTCAGAATGTTAAGCAGTAAATTTATTGCATAAAATACCACACCCCGCTAACATTTGATTGACCCATTTGAACAACATGAACTTTAATAATCCCTAATACTGCCTAGCAAGGTTGAATAATTACAGTGATCTAGGAGAATGAAAGTTTTGAAGGTATGTAGGAAAGATGTCATTTCCATTGGGGGGACAGGAATACTGAGGAATGATTTGCCCAGGGTCACACAACTAATAGGTAGTAGGGCCATGATTCTAATCTAGATTTCTGACATCAAATTCAGTGTTCTCTCTCCATAACACCATATGGTATTTAACAAACAAAACAAAACCTGACTACTTGAAAATCACCAGGTTCTTTCTTTGGGTAAATACATAAGTAAAACAAGTTTAGAATAGTCTTATCAGAGGGTATTCTAACTTAGAATAAAGCCAAAATTATAGTATTTTTACTTCATGGTTGATGGTATTTAATCAATACTTTTAAAAGGCAAAGTACAGATGTTTTACCTTTTCAATTTCTAACATCATATTGGTGTGCATTTAGAACTTGTCTCCAGGGTTGTATCATTTTCTTAAACCATGAAACTTGACAACTGCCTTTTGGATTCCAATATCACAACAACATACTTCTGCAGTGTGAATAATTTCTCTCTCTGTCAGTGTACTATCTCAACTCAAAGAAAGTAGCTATGGTGTAGGAAACTAGTATCATGGGCCTTGACTTCTCCCTTGAACACTATTGTTTGACAAAAGGAAAGGCTAATTACAACCTGCAGTTATGAAGTTTGCGTTATTTTAGTCCAAGAAAGACTTAGTTTTAATTCTAAGGGGCTATGACAAAATCCATTCCTCAGTAACTAAAGGTAAAGCATTTTAATTGTAATTTCAATTGAGTGGATTGTTTAATAAATTATGAACACATTTACAACAATATCAGATCATTACAAAATAAACCTAAACAGAAGTTCAAAACCAACATATATTAGGTTTTTTTTTTTTAAATAGGCAGCACGTCTGACTACACTCTGCCCAACTCTATCTTTAGTCAAGAGTCGATATGCTCCTTGAAGACCTGACAACAGCACAGATCATTACATCAGATCATGATCATCATGAGTGGTTATTGAATTCTTGTTACATGAGAGTACTATTTTTTGTTTGGCGTATATCAAAAGCACAGGACAAGGTCCCTGGCCTGAAGGAGCTGAGTCTAAAGTGGAGAACAGGCATCTCAATGTCTCAAAGATAACTAGTAGTATAAGCAACATACATTCAATGCCAAATGAATCATACAGACAGTGCTATTGTAAGAGTTTGGTCATTGCAAGCTGGGGGAATGAGCTCTCATTGAAAATGGAGGACTGGAACTCACTTGTGCTGATGTTCAATCATTTGAGGATCCTACCTTAGGTACTTTCCACCTGGAACATTCTTCCCTTAGACTGCATGTTTCACTCTCTCTGTCTTCTTTCAGTTCTCTGCTCGAATTTGACCTCAGAGTAACTTTCCTTGACTACCACAATGAAACTAGACCTCTTCCCCTGATACCAGTTTCCCCCTGTTATCTGAAATTCAGTTATATACTTGTTTTTTTTCCTCACAATATAAGATTCATGAGAGCAGAAATCTTTTCTGTCTTGTTCACCATGTCTATCCATTGCCTAGAACATTATCTGCTACAAAGCAGGTATTCAGTAAATATTTGTTGAGTAATTGGGCCTTCTGAGCCAAGTGGAACTTACATAAGAGGGCAGAGTAGCCATTCTAGGCAAGGACAATGGCTTGAAAAATGTGTTTCTTGGAGAGTTCTTTTCAAGCATGGTCTACAGGTGGCTTTCTGGAAATTTCAGTAATACCTGGGATACTGATATCACTGACGGACAGTGCAAATGATGGGGCTTGCCACTATTATAATAACCCCTCGTCAGCTTGCGACCAGTGAACCTTCTCCTCCATCTGCCAGTTTTCCCTGAGCACACACAAAAACCTTGTCAAAGAGGGCTTGGTTGGGTTCCAAGAAGTAAAATTTTACAACCCATAAGACAAATAAGTGTTGATAAGACTTTCAGAACAGTTGGCTTATTTTTCAGGATTTCCATGAACAAAAGAGAAAGACTAAAAATGGTGACAAAGGATGAAAATGAAATCAAAGTATAATTTGTTAAGATTGATGAAAACTTGTTTTCAAAACTATATTTTGACGGTTTACTCAGATTTCTCCCCAACTACTGCTTGACAAGTAGATATCTGCCAATCTTCTCTTCCCCCTCAGGCTTGACTGAATAGACCAGATCCCATGAAATTGCCAAAAAGTCATTAAAGGAATTATAAGCCTGATGCTCTTCATTCATCTCAGCATCAATGCTGCTCAGTCTATACCATGAGATCCTCCCTGGCTTAGGCTGTTTGGGTTAGTGTGAGGCTGCATTTCTTGCTTTGAGATAGGAAGCTGACAAAATCTTCTCACTTAGTGTTCTGAATGGTTAAAGCTCATTGAAGGCATACTTTATGATGGTAAGGGGCAGCCACCACAGGGTGAGGCTACACACTAACATATTACAGCTTTGACAAAATTCTATTAAAAACTATTTGAAAAACATTTATTTTAATAGTATATATTTTTTTCATTAAGGAAGTAATGCATGCTGATTACAGCAAATTTCAAACTACAGAAATATAGGAGAAAAAATAATATATCACCCATGGTTCCATTCCCTATTTTCTATTCTAACTTTTGTGTATGTATAATCTTGTGTGTGTGTGTGTGTCTGTGTGTGTCTGTGTGTGTGTGTGAGGAAGACTGACCCTGAGCTAACATCTGTTGCCAATCTTCCTCTATTTTATGTGGGATGCTGCCACAGCATGGTTTGACGAGCAGTGCTGGGTCTGCGCCCAGGATCCAGTGAACCTGAGGCCACTAAAGAAGAGCACATGAACTTAACCAACATGCCACTGGGCTGGCCCCCTATGTAATCTTGTTTTTAAATAAATTTATATTTAACACAAAATGTCAGCGTGTAAACCTCATAACAGTAATAAAATTTTTTAAAGGTCATTCTCAAATCCTTGCTCTAATAAATACTATTACTGAACTTTAACTCTGTCTAGTCCTGATCTACATGCAAATTTCTAATGAGGCCCATTTTTAGCATCAGTACAGTTTTTTAATGTTTTTGTCAGTTGTCATAGAAAAGTCCTTCTGTTAATGCATAAACACAGGGATGAAACCAATACATGCAGAAGTATAATTGTCGTTCTCTGGTAGAGTGGTCCTTACAACTCCAATCCTATCAGTACCAATTCTTTGATTTGGGAACAATGTTTTTTCATTTTTTTCTTAGAGTAAGGAGGTTATTGGCAAGAACTTGATTTCCCAGTTCTATAAATATAGTCAATCTAATAGCATATATAATAACAAGATTTAGTCTTTGTCTAAACAGTTTCTTATCTTCTTATCTCAGCTTCTTTCGTACTTTTGGACATAATTAAGCCTTTTTCCTTCTGTAATTGACTTAAAATAGATTAAAGTATGGTATAAGCAAAGTTTGGATTTTTCTTTTTAATTATTTAGTTTTGTTTGTACATTCTTGCCAAAGAATTTCTTTGTTACTACTTCTTATTTTGAGAAAGGAAAGAAACTGACTCCTTCTAAAACTATTGCTTCACTTGTAAGGCTTTGCCATGTACCCATATTTTAACATCTCAGAACATAAATTAGAAGTGTTTTTCATTAGAAGGAATCATTTTTAAAAGGTTATAGCTTTACATATTAGGTAAGAATGGAACTTAGGGCTGAGACAACCAGAACTTAAGGTACCAATGTACCAGACAAAGACCCATAGAGAAGCAGGACTGAAGTTTCATGCATTTAAAATTTAGGATTTATAAGATTATTAGAAAGTTCTTAAGGGAATAAAAATGTATTTAAAATCTTCTGCTTCTGATTTTGATGGAGAAGATGGTATCAATAAAACTTTAGTTACAAAAAAACTATAAAAAACTGGATAACATTGTTTTGAAAACAGCTAATTGAAGGCACTGGACAGTAATTAAGATAGCCAGGAGTTTAGGAGCCAAGATTTCAGAGAGAAAGCAAGGCTGCATTTTCTCAAGGCATTTGCATATTGAAGTCTCAGGACATGGATGCTGAAAAGAAAGTAACTACATATTGCTCAAGAAAGTATTAGATTAGAGACACAAAACATAAAATAGAGTTCAGGGTTTTTAAGAACTGGAACCTAAGAAATCAATGTCCTAGAGACAAAGAACCATGGAGAAGTGGTAGGAGGGACATAGAAGAAGGGACTGACATTCTCCATGCATTTCCCCCTTGAAGCAGTTGCCAACTCCTAAGCTGTACATGTGCCAGATGAGAATCCAGAAATCAAGAAAAAAAGGAGTTTCTAAGAGGCTAAAAAGCTAAACTGAGGTATAGGCATTCCCATGATTCTGGAGAGAAAATTTGTAAGGAAAAAATGCTTCTGTTTTCTGTCTACTCAGAATACTTCACTTCTGTCGACCTAAATGTGTGTGGATTTTCCCCATACATACACCAAGCAAATTTCCACTCACCGGTGGACACCTACTGGGTGTCCTACAAATTTAACTCAATTCTGACACTGCCTATCTAGAGATAACATCAGTTCCACAAATTAAGGGTTCAATTCCACAAGATTGACCCCCTTCCACTTCAGATGTCAATCATAGGTCCAGGTTGTCACTTGGGCTTCTAACCAACAGGCTATAAATAAGAGGTTCTTATTGTCTTGGGGTTTGATCAAATGCTAGAATGGCTCACAAAACCCAGGAAAACAGTTTACTTATTAGGTTATTGGTTTATTAAAAAAAGCATAGAACTCAGGAACAGCCAGATGGAAGAGATGCATAGTTACCCTATGTGAGAAGGGACAGATAGGTTCCTTGCCCTCTCAAGGCATGCCACCCTTCCAACATCAACCCAGGAACTCTCTGAACCTCATAGTTCAGGGATTTTTATGGAGGCTTCATTACATAGATACAGTTGATTAAATCATTGGCTGTTAGTGATTAACTCAACCTCCAGTCTGTCTGTCTTCCCAGAGGTCAGGGAATGGGGCTGAAATTTCCAAATCTCTAATCACATGTCTGGTTCTCCTGGCAACCAGCCCCCATCCTTAGGCTCTTTCCAAAAGTTAGTTCATTAACATGAACTCAGGTATGGTTGAAAGGGGCTTGTTATGAGTAACATGTGACACCTTTATAGCTCTTATCACTTAGGAAATTCTGAGGGTTTTAGGAGCATTGTGGTAGGAATGAGGATGAAGACCAAGTATATATTTCTTACAATAAATCAAAATGTCTCAAAATTGGAGTTTAGGGCTCACAAATGACAGGTATTCCATTGAGAATGCTAAAACTCAGGGGTAAGGACAAACCAGAAATAGGTCAAACTTGGTTGGGTCAAAGTGATCTGCTCATGCTCTACCTTCCTGCTGGAAGATGAAATATCTCTAGAGGAAGATACCCATAATCTGGAGAATCTTCAATTTTTTTTATGCACAATAACTGGAATTCCGCACACACACATACACAAATTACCAAGCATAAGAAGCAGGAATAAATGACTGAAAATCAAGAGAAACAACAGAAACAGACCTGCAGGTATTCCAGATATTGGAGTTATGAGCTAAAAATAACTATGACTAATATATTCAAGAAGATAGTTAAAAAGATAGTGAATTTGAATTTTTTAATAAAATTTAAATTCAAAACTAAAAAAAATTTAATACCTTATCTAGTATTAAGATGGGTTTAATAGAATATTAGACACGGCAGAGGAGAGGATTGGTGAATAGGAAGATATCACAGTAGAAAATATCCAAGCTGAAGCTTAGAGAGCAAAACACATGAAAAATGCAGAAAAGTGTAAAAGTGAAAGCATTTAATATATAGGTAATTGGTTTCCCAAATGGAAAACAGAGAGAGAATAGCCAGAAGTCTTACTCGAAGAGATAATAACTAAGAATTTTCCAAAACTGACAAAAAGCATCAGGCATAAATTGAAGAAGCTATTCAAACCCAAAGTAACATTTAAAAGCAGGAAGAGGATGAAGAAAAAGAGAAGGAAGAAGAGAAGCAGGGAGGGTAAAAGGCTGCTGCCACCACACTCAGGCCCATCATAGAAAAACTGCTGGAAAAATAAGACATCACAAAAGATTACAAGATCTAAAGGAATTACAATAAAACTGACAGGAGAGTGACATCAGCATTATGGTGGAGTGAGTTGTTTCCTTTGTCTCTCCCCTCTAAGTTACAACTAAACAGACATTCATTAACCAACACAGGATTCCCTACACAGCACAACAGGATGCCTGAGAGATCCATGCAGCAAGACATCTGAAGATGAGTAGACTGGATCCCTGGGAAGCAGTGGAGCTAGGTGAGCGGGCCCCTTTACCTCCCCAGCAGCAGCAATCCAGGTCATGAGTCCTCACAAAGAGGCCGGCACGACAGTAAAAGGAGTTGGGGCAGCCCAGACTGCATGTGAATGCTTTTGGAGTGGTAGCCCAGCCTGAGGGAGCACCCACTATGCTGTAGTGGCCCCAGCCATGGGAACATTCCCCACCAAGTAGCAAGAGCTCAGACCTTGTGAAGGCATCCCGCCCACCAAGTACAGAAGCTCAGCTGAACCACCCACGAATGGAGAGCTGACTCATGCCTGAAAGAAAGCACCCTCCCACCTAGTGCAGCAACACAGCCAGGCCGCTGCCAAGTGTAGCGGTCCCAGCCACAAAAGAGCAGCCCACAAATGGAGCACAGAGGCCCCACCTGCACATGCCTACATAACCTGCCAAACAGCTGTGGCCAGCACACAAATGCAGAGCAGCCCTATGAGCACACTTTCTAGCAGACAGGGCAGGATCAGAAAACAAGAAGATGCCAAGTCTTCAGAAACCAATCCTGAAGTCTCAGAAATTTACAATCTAAATGACAGACAATTCAAGATAGTTGTCATAAAGAAACTCAACGAGTTATGAGAAACTCAGAAAGACAGTTCAGTGAGCTCAGGAATAAAATTAATGAGCAGAAGGAATACTTCACGAAAGAGATTGAAGTGCTAAAAAACAAACAAAGAGGGGTTGGCCCCGTGGCCGAGTGGTTAAGTTCGCACGCTCCGCTGCAGGCAGCCCAGTGTTTCGTTAGTTCGAATCCTGGGCACGGACATGGCACTGCTCATCAGACCACGCTGAGGCAGCGTCCCACATGCCACAACTAGAAGGACCCACAACGAAATATACAACTATGTACCAGGGGGCTTTGGGGAGAAAAAGGAGAAATAAAATCTTTAAAAAACAAACAAACAAATTCTGGAGATGAAAAACACAATTAATCAGATAAAAAATCATCTAGAAACCATGAAAAATAGAGTGACATTATGGAGGACAGAATTAGGGATTTAGAGGATAGAAATATACAAATGCTTCAGGTGAAGGAAGAAAGAGAACTAAGATTTTTTAAAAATGAAGGAATTATTCAAGAAATAGCCAATTCAATTAGGAAAAGCAACATAAGGATTATAGGTATTCCAGAGGGATAAGGTAGGGAGAAGGAGCAGAGAGGTTGTTCAAAGAAATAATAGCTGAGAACTTCCCAAACCTGGGGAAGAAACTGGACTTACAAGCACATGAAAACAACAGAACTCCTACTTACATCAAAGGAAAAAGACTTTCTCCAAGGCATATGATAGTAAAACTGGCAAAAGTCAATGACAAAGAAAAAATGTTAAGGGTAGCAGGGAGAAGAAAATAACCTACAAAGGAGTACCTATCATGCTTTCACCAGATTTGTCTGCAGAAGGCTTACAAGGCAGAGAATGAAATGATATATTCAAAATACTGAAAGACAAAAACTTGCAGCCAAGAATACTCTATCCAGCGAAGCTAGCCTTCAGATATGATGGAGAAATAGAACTTTTTCCAGATAAACAAAAGCTAAGGAAGTTCACTGCTACTAGACCTGCCTTACAAGAAATGTTGCAAGGAGCCCTCCTATCTGAAACTAAAAAGTAAAGGTTTACAAAACCTTAAGCAAGGATATAAATAGACAGAAACAGAAAATTGCAGCTCTATGTCAGAATAGGTTAGTAAACACTTAATTATAACATAAAAGATAAAGGGGACTATCCCTTCAATAGCTCAGCTGGTAGAGCAGAGGACTGTAGTTGACACCCTGTCTAAAGATAAAGGGGGAAAAAACCATCAAAAATAATGAAATACTTCAATTTAGTCACAAACTCATAACACAAAAAGAATAATTTGTGAGAACAACTCAGAAGGGGAAGAGGAAAGAGATGGAACCTGTTTAGGTTATTGGAGATAAGAGGCTATCAGAAAATGGGTGATCTCATCTATGAGATCTTTTATACAAACTTCATTGTAACCACTAAACAAAAAATCAACAGAGTCACAAATCATAAATAAAGAGAAAACCATCACAGAAAACCACCAAACTGAAATGGCAGTCAGGAATACAAGGGGGAACAATGGGAATATAGAACAACCAGAAAACGAGAGAAAAAAATGGCAGAATTAAACCCTCTTATATCAATAATCACTCTAAATGTAAATGGATTGAATTTTCCAATCAAAAGACAGAGTGGCTGGACAAATTAAAAAACAAGACCCAATAATATGCTGCCTCAAGGAAACACATCTCAGCTCTGAAGACAAACATAGGCTCAGAGTGAAGGGTTGGAAGACAATACCCTAAGCAAATGGCAAGCAAAAGAAAGCAGGTATTGCCATACTTATATCAGACTTTTAGATAAAAAAAGACATTGAGAGACAAAGAGGGGCAGTATATAATGATAAAAGAGATATTCTACCAAGAGGACATAACACTTATGAATATATATGCACCTCAGACAGGAGCACCAAAGTATACGAAGCAACCATTAATAGACCTAAAGGGAGAAATTGAAAGCAATACAATAATAGTAGGGGACCTCAATACTCAATTTAATCAATGGATAGAACATCCAGACAGAAAGTCAACAAGGAAACAGTGGCCTTAAATGAAATAGTAGACCAGATGGACTTGATATATATAGAATATTCCATCAAAAAAACAGCAAGATACACATTCTTCTCCACTGCACATGGAACATTCTCAGATAGACCATATGTTGGGAACAAGGCAAGCTTCAATAAATTTAAGAAAACTGAGCTCATATCAAGCAAATTTTCCTACCACAATGCTATAAAACTAGAAATCAATGACAAGAAAAAGGATGGGAAAGTCACAAATATGTGGAGACTAAACAACATCCTACTGAACAACAATTTGATCAATGAAGAAATCAAAGGAGAAATAAAAAAATACCTAGAGACAAATGAAAATGAAAGTACAACATACCAACTCTTATGTGACACAGCCAAAGCAGTACTAAGAGGGAAATTTATGGCAATAAGGCTACCTCAACAAATAAGAAAAGTCTCAAATAAGTACTCTTGAACTACACCTTACAGAACTAGAAAAAGAAGAACAAAACCCAAAGTCAGTAGAAGGAGACAAATAATAAAAATTAGAGCAAAACTAAATGAAATACAGATTTAAAAATATAGAAAGGATCAGTGAAACTGATTCTTTGAGAATATAGACAAAATTGACAAACCCTTAAACAGATTCCTAATAAAAAAACTGAGAAGGCTCAAATAAATAAAATTAACAATGAAAGAGGAGAAATTACAATGGATACCACAGAAACACAATGGAGTCTAAGAGAACTCTATGAAAAAACTATATGGCAACAAAGTTGGATAACCTAAAAGAAATGGGTAAATTCTTAGACTCATACAACCTCCCAAAACTGAATCAAGAAGAAATAGAAAATCTGAATAGAACAAACACAAGTAAAGAGGTTGAAACAGTAATCAAAAACCTCCCCAAAAACAAAAGTCTGGGACCAGATGGCTTCTCTGGAGAGTTCTACCAAGCATTCAAAGAAGACTTAATACCTATCCTTCTCAAGCTATTCCAAAAAATTGAAGATGGACTGCTTCCTAACACATTCTATGAGGCCAACATCACCCTGATACCAAAACCAGACAAGGACAGCACAAAGAAGGAAATTACAGGCCAATATCACTGATGAACATAGATGCAGAAATCCTCAAGAAAATATTGACAAATAGAATACAGCAATACATTAAAAGAATCATACACCATGATCAAGTTGGATTTATACCAGGGATGCAGGGGTGGGTCAACACCCACAAATCAATGAATGTGATACATCGCATAAACAAAATAAAGTATAAAAATCACATGATCATCTCAATAGATGCAGGGAAATCATTTGACAAGATCTAATATCCATTTATGATACAAACTCTCAATAAAAGGAGTATAGAAGGAAAGTATCTCAACATAATAGAGGCGATATATGACAAATCCACAGCCAACATCATACCTAATGGTGAATAACTGAAAGACATCCCTCTGAGAACAGGAACAAGACAAGGGTGCCCACTCTCACCACTCCTATCCAACATAGCACTGGAGGTTTTGGCCAGAGTAATTAGGCAAGATAAAGAAATAAAAGATATTGAAATTGGAAAAGAAGATGCAAAACTCTCACTGTTTGCAGATAACATGATTCTATATATAGAAAACCCTGAAGAACTGACCAGAAAAATATTCAAAATAACCAACAACTATAGCAAAGTTGCAGCGTACAAAATCAACCTACAAAAATCAGTTGCATTTCTATACACTAATAATGAACTAACAGAAAGAGAAGCCAAGAATACAATCCCATTTATAATCACAACAAAAAGAATAAAATATCTAGGAATAAATTTTTTTTTTTTTTTTTTTATCTAGGAATAAATTTAACGAAGGAGGTGAAAGACCTATACACTGAAAACTATAGGACACTATTGAAAGAAATCAAAGAAGAAATAAAGAAATGGAAAGATATTCCATGCTGTTGGACTGGAAGAATAAACATAGTTAAAATGTCCATATTACCTAGAGCAGTCTACAGATTCAGTGGAATCCCAATCAGAATCCCAACGACATTGTTCACGGAAATAGAACAAAGAATCCTAAAATTGATATGGAATAATAAAAGACCCAAAATAGCAAAGGTAATCCTGAGAAAAAAGAACAAAGCTGGAGGCATCACAATCCCTAACTTCAAAATATACTACAAAGCTATAGTAATCAAAACAACATGGTACTGGCATAACAGACACACACATCAATGGAACAGAATCAAAAGTCCAGAAATAAAACCACACATATATGGACAGCTAATCTTTGACAAAGGAGCCAAGAACATACACGGAGTAAAAAAAAGGGTCTTCAATAAATGGTGTTGGGAAAACTGGACAGCCACATGCAAAAGAATGAACGTAGACCATTATCTTACACCATACACAAAAATCAACTCAAAATGGATTAAAGCCTTGAATGTAAGACCTGAAACCATAAAACTCCCAGAAGAAAATATAGGGAGTACGCTTTTTGACATCGGTCTTAGCAGCATCTTTTCAAATACCATGTCTATTCAGGCAAGGAAAACAAAAGAAAACATAAACAAATGGGACTACATCAGACTAAAAAGCTTCTGCAAGGCAAAGGAAACTGTAAACAAAATGAAAAGACATCCCTGCAACTGGGAGAAAGTATTTGCAAGTCATATTTCCAACAAGGGGTGAATCTCCAAAATATATAAAGAACTCACACAACTCAACAACGAAAAACAAACAAACTGATCAATAACTGGGCAGAGAATACGAACAAATATTTTTCCAAAGAAGCTATACAGATGGGCAACAGGCACAAGGAAAGATGTTAAATATCACTATCATGGAAATGCAAATTAAAACTATGAGATATCACCTTTCACTTGTCAGAATGGCCATAATTAAGAAGACATAAAATAGCAAATGTTGGAGAGGTTGTGGAGAAAAGGCAATCCTCACACATTGCTGGTGGGAATGCAAACTGGTGCAGCCACTATGGAAAACAGTATGGAGATTTCTCAAAAAATTAAGGATAGAAAAACCATACAATCCAGCTATCTCACTACTGGGTATTTATCTGAAGAACAGGAAATCAGCAATACAAAGAGATCTATGCACCCCTATGTTCATTGCAGCATTATTCACAATAGTCAAGACATAGAAACAACCCAAGTGCCTGTCAACTGATGAATGGATAAAGAAGATGTGATATGTATATATACAATGGAATACTACTCAGCCATAAAAAAGACAAAATCATCCCCTTTGAAACAATATGGATGGACCTTGATGGTTTTATGTTAAGCAAAATAAGGCTAGACAGAGAAAGACAAACACAGTATGATTTCACTCATACGTGGAAGATAAACAAACACGTGGATAATAAGAACAGGTTAGTGCTTATGAGAAAGGAAGAGCGTGGGATGTTGGAGGAAAAGGTAAAGGGGCACATATTTATGGTGATGGACAAAAACAAGACATTTGGTGGTAAGCATGATGCAGCCTATACAGAAATTGATATATAATAATATACACATGAAATTATACAATGTTATAAGCCAATATGACCTCAGTAATTTTTTTAAAAAACTGACAGATTTTACACAAGAAACAATGGAAGCTAAAAGATAATGCAATGATATGTGTAAATACTACAAGATAATAACTGCTAATTCAAAATTCTATTTCCAGTGGATATATCCTTCAAAACTGAGGATCAATCAGTATCTCTCAACCATAAATTGAACTTATTGCCTGTAGACCCTCATTTAAAAATACTACAGAGAGTTCTTCAGACGTAAGAACATGTTCCTAAATGGATGCGGAAGGAATAAAGACTATCTAAAGAGGAAAACAAATACGTAACCTATATTGATATAGAATATTTTTAAACACTAACATCTTATTAGGTTTAAAATAAACATGTTTAATTAAAATTTATGACAACAATAAAAAAAAGTAGAGGTTGTAAATGATTTAAAATGTTGTAAGATTCTTGCGTTGCTCAGGAATCGTAGAAGTACCACCTAAATACAAACTCTAATAAGTCAGGATGCACGTTATCTCCAAGGTAACCGCCTAAAATTATAAAAAGAGAATATATTACTATCAAGCCAATAGAAGGAAAAATGGAATAATAAAAATACTTAAGACAGAAGGTAAGAAAGAAAAAAGTGGAAAAAAGCCCAAAAGTCAACTATACAACACATAGAAATATGGTAGATTTAAATGCAAATACATTAGTAGCTACATTAAATCATAATGGCCTAAATTTTCCAATTGAAAGACAAGGATTTCCTGCTCAAATGATAAAACAAATGAAACAAATAAACAACAACCATTTTTTATTTTGAAAACCTTAAATATAAGAACACAGAAAGGTTGAAATTAAAAGTATGTAAAAAGTTATATGCAAACAATAACTTAATAAGCTTGGTATAGTTCCATTAAGATCAAATAAAATAAACTTTAAGAATTATTACTAGGGTTAGAGAGAGAGACATTGTAATGATAAAAGGCTCATTTCAAAGGAGATAGAGCAGTCGTCAACTTGGTCACATCTAATAACAAAGCTTTTGCAAAACTGACATAACTAAAAGGAGAAATAGATGAATCTATGATCACAGTGGCATGTTTCATATACCTGTCTCAATAAATGATAGAACAAGCAGACCTTATTGACCTATAAAGAATACTGGTCTTGACAACTACAGAGTACATATTCTCTTCAGCTACACTCAGAAGGCTGACTAAAGCAGACCATATGCTGTGCCACAAAGCAACTGTCCACAACTTTCAAAGAGTTGGAATAATACAGAGTATATTCTCTGACCACAGTAGAATTAAGCTAGAAAAAATATCAAAAGTAAACCTAAGGACTTCCACTTTCTGGTTCAACATGGAAAGAGCTGGGAATCACCTCCAGCCTGACAACAAGAAAAAAGCTGAACAGGGGCTGGCCCCATGGCCGAGTGGTTAAGTTCGCGCGCTCTGCTGCGGTGGCCCAGGGTTTCACTGGTTCGGATCCTGGGCGAGGACATGGCACTGCTCATCAGGCCACGTTGAGGTGGCGTCCCATATGCCACAACTAGAAGGACCTGCAACTAAGATATGCAACTGTGTACTGTTGGGGGGGGGTGGGGGGGATTGGGGGAGATAAAGCAGACAAAAAGAAAAGATTGGCCACAGTTGTTACCTCAGGTGCCAATCTTAAAAAAAAAAAAAAAAAAAGAAAGAAAAAGAAAAAAGCTGAACAAACTGAAAATCAACAACTCCTTAAATCCATCAGAGAACTGAAGTCACAGGGCACATCATCACTCCGATAACGGAAGGCAGGAAAATACAGAGAATCACAGCTTACCAGGGGCAGAACACACTGCTGGAGCCAGCAACTAGTAAAAACACCTGAAGGGCAGTTGGCTAATTGTTGGCCTCAGCATGCACTAGCTTGAGAAAGGAAACTCCTGGGGCCCCAGCTAAGGAAGGGAGCCTCCCTCCAGATTTGTGTGTTTTACTCCAGGAGCCTCATCAGGTTCTCAGGGTGAAGATAAGAGGAAAATCTCCTTCTGCTTCTTAAATAAGACACAAAAAGTATAACTATAAAAGAATGGATTAATAAACTGGATTTCTTTACAATTAGGATTTTATGTTTATTATAAGACCATTGACCTGTGGGACTTTTGGCTACAGTGACATGAATCCTCCTTATGGCGTGAATCTTCTTTACAAAAGCATATAGTAGATAGAATATACTAAATTGCCCCCCCAAAATTCTGGGCTCTGGAAGTCAAACAAATCTAAAATTAGTTTGTAGTGGTCACTGTCTAACTGAATAAATTTACTAAATATCTTTAAACCATATGCTTACAATGGATGAAGTAAACGGCATGTAAATTGTACCTCAAGAAAATTTTTTTTTAAAGAAGTAATAAGAGAGCAAAAAGGGAAGTTATAGTCTGGGAGAAGATGTTTGCAATACATGTATAAGATAAAGACTCATATTCAGAATATATAAAGAACTTCTATAAATAAAAAAGATGTGAACTTACTATAAGCAAAAGACAAGGATGCCTAAAGAATGAGGATATCCAAATAGCCAAAAGCACATGAAAAATGGTTATCATTAATTTTCAGAAAGCTGCAAATTAGAACCACAATGAGATACTGATACCACTACACACACACAAGAATGGCTAAAATGAAAACAAATAAGCAAAAACCTTAACGACCAGATTTGGGCAAGAAGGTGGAGTAACTGAAACTCTCATTGATATTGACACAACCACTTTGTAAAACTGATTTGCAAGATCTACCAAAGCTAAGAATAGACTTACTCTACAATCCATCAGTTCTATTCTAGTAATAGACACAATATAAATATGCAAATATGTACACCAAAATACATGTACAGGAATGTTCATAACAATGTTATTCATAATAGCTCTGAACTGGTAATAACATCATCACTAAGAGAAAGAGTAAATTCTTGTATATTCTTACAACAAAGTACTATAAAACAGTGAAAAAGGGAGGACTACTTTCCCCCACAACAATATGGAGAAATCATGTGGACATAATTTCAAATGAATTAATACAGATACAATTTAGTATATACTGTATGATTTCATTTATATAAAGTTCAAAAGGTAAACTAACATCCAATGGAAAAAGTATGTCTAGGGATGGGTATGAGGAAAGAGTCTGGAATTTATGTAATGTTCTATGTATCTTGAACTGAACATTTAAGATGTATGTACTTTGAAATACTTATGTCATATTTTAATAAAAACTAAGGCAAAAATATACACAATGAGAATGACAAAAAGATACACTACAGAAAAGCAAAAAGAAGAAAATAAAACCATCCATAATCCACCCAACAATCACTGTTACCATTTTTCTTTATAATCATTCATGCTTAAAAAATCTTTTAACCTCGGGAATATAATCCATCTGACATAGTCTTTGAATGAGATCTGCCTCTTCCAAAGTGTTATCTTTTTCATCTCATGTACCTGTAGCTCACAGGTTCACTCAATTTACCTTCCAATTTTCAGATTCCCAATATGCGATAGAATTCTTGCATTAAAGACTGTGATACTGCTGACACAAGGTTATCTAGCCTCTACCCAAGCATTTCTAGTAATAAGGGACTTTCTACCTCACAGGACTGCACACTCCATTGTGGTATAATCCTAATTGTTAAAAAGTTTTTCCTTATCTTAGCTTTATGCTAATAAATTCAACAACTTAGATGAAATGGAGACATTTCTTGAAAGACACAAACTACCAAAGCTTACTCAAGAAAAAATATGTAACCTGAATAGCCCTATATATATTTTTAAAAATTGAATTTATATTTAAAATTTTCCCACCAAGAGAATTTCAGGCCCAGTTGACTTCATTTGGGACTTCTACCAAACATTTAAGAAAGAAATAATACCATTTGTACATAAACTCTTCCAGAAAATTGAAGAGTGAATCCTTTTAAACTTACCCTATGAGGCCAGAATTACTCTGATACCAAAGCCAAATAAAGACACTTCAACAAAAGAAAATTATACACCCATATCTCTCATGAACATGGAGGCAAAAGTCTTAAACATTTTAAGAAATTTAATGCAACGATCTATCAAAAGGACAATGCATCATGACCAAATGAGGTTTATCCCAAGAATGCAATGTTGAGTTAGCATTTTGAAATCAATCAGTGTAATTTATATTAACAGATGAGAAAAAAAGCCATATGATCATCTTAGTTAATGCAGAAAAAGCATGTGAAAAAAGCCAACATCCATTCCTGATAAAAACACTCAACAACTAGGAAGAGAAGGAAACTTACTCAACCTGATAAAGGCCATCTATTACAAACCCCCACAGCTAACACTTAGTGTTGAAAGACTAAATGCTTTCCCACTATGTTCAGGCAGGAGGCAAAGATATCTTGGGTCATGACTTCTATTCAACACTGTATTGAACGTTCTAGCCACTGAAATAAGGCAAGAAAAAAGAAACGAAATGGAATATCAGTTTTGAAAAGTAGAGGTAAAATCTTCTTTATACAAAGATGACATTATTGTCTTTGTAGAAAACCTGAAGAAATCTACAATGAGTTGAGCAAGGTTGCAGGATACAAGGTAAATATACTAAAATCTATTATATTTTTATAATAACAATGAACAATTAGAAATTGAAATAAAAAGCAATATCTTTACAATAGTATCAAAATATATAAAATACTTGGGAGTAAATCTGAAAAAAGATGTATAAGACCGCTACAATAAAAACTGCAAACACTGCTGAGAGAAATTAAGAAGACCTAAACATATGAAGAGAAATACCATCTTCATGAATTGGAATACTCAATATTGTTAAGATATCAATTCTCCCCAAATTGATCTATAAATTCAACACAATCCCAATTAAAATCCCAAGAGGCTTTTTTCTTTTTTTGTGGAAATTTACAGGCTCATTGTAAAGTTCATTTGGAAATTCAAAGGATCTAGAAGAGCCGAAACAACAGGGAAAAAGAAAAACAAAGCTGGAGAACTTCCATTACCTGAATTCTATACAAATTGTAAATCTACAGTAATCAAGACAGTGACATAATATGTCATGATAGAAAAATACATCAATGAGAACAGAATAGAGTCCAGAAATAAACCCATACATATGTGGTTTTTGACAAAATTCAAAGGCAATTCAGTAGAGAAAGGATATTGTTTTCAACAAATGTTACTGGAACAATTAAATATCCATTAAAAAAAACCCTTCAATTCGTACCTTTCACCAGGATCATCGTTCTCAATGTAAAATTTAAAACTGTAAAAATTCCAGAAGAAAATTTCTAGGAGAAAATTTTTGTGCCCTTGGGTTAGGAAAAAGTTCTTAGATACATTGCCAAAAGCACAGTCCACAAAAGGAGAAACTGATAAATTGGACTTCATTTGAAAGTAAGGTCTTCTGCTCTTCAAAAGATGCTGTTAAGAGAATAAAAAGACAACCCATAGACTGGGAGTAAATATTTTCAAATCACATAAATTGCATTTATCCAGTGTGTATAGAGAACTCTCAAAATGCAGTAACAGGAAAACAAACAACTCCACAAAAAATGGGCTAAAGATTAGAACACATATATATGTATGTGGATATACATAAACATACATTCCAAATAAGTATATGAAAAAAAATGCTCAACATTATTAGTATTAAGGAAACGCAAATTAAAACCACAAAGAGATGCCACTCTGTATTCATAAGAATGTCTGAAATTAAAAAGGTTGAACATACCAAGCATTGGGAAGTAGGTGGAGCATATGGAACTCTCAAACGCTGATTTTGGGAATATAAAATGCCACTTTGGAAAACAGTTCGGAATTTTCTTATAAAGCTAAACATACCCCTTCTATGTGACCCAGTCGTTCCACTCCTAGGTATGTATCCAAGTGAAATGAAAGCTTATGACCATATAAAAGCTCATATATGAGTGTTCATAGAAGACTTGTTTGTATGCCCCCTAAGCTGGAAATAACCCAAACACCTCTCTGAGTTGTTTTTACTCACAACACCTGTGACACCAAATGTATGTTTTTTTTCCACACCAATAAGCAGTTTTCCAACTCTCCGGACACCAACCAGGTGACTTACAATTTGATTCAATTCTGACACTAACTACCTGGAGTTAGCACAGACCTCATAGGTTAAGGGCTCGGACACAGACGACTGCACCAAATTCAGACACCAATTGCAAGTTCCTGCCTCCCATATTTCTGACTGAGAAAAATCTGGGAGGTAGCACATGTGTTCATTATCTTGATTGTGGTGATGGTTTCATGAGTGTGTATACATATATATCTCAATAGTTAACAAATTGTGCGTTTTAAATGTGCCATTTATCATATGTCAATTATATCTCAATTAAGCTGTTCTTTCTTTAAAAAAAAAAGTGAGCACTAAATTTCACATAGCAGAATGGTCATTACATCCTAAGGGGATGCGTTAGTCAACTGGAGCGAAGACGATAAGATAAAGTCCCACGCACCACCATCACCACCAACTGGGCAGACCTGGGCTCCCATCGTTTTCTACTGAACTTATCCCCAGAAAGCTTAAAGTTTGGGTCTTTCGACACATTCTGTTCAGAAGATACTCATAGAATGACCCTGGAAACGCCAATCACCCTATTTCTATCTATCACTCCTGAAACTGTGCTTTCACTTTAAAAAAAACCCTGCTATATCCTGGGAGGCACAGCAGGAGAGGGGCAATGGTACCCAGGAGGGAAGGCTAATAAGATACAGCATGAGCTTTGGAGCGAGATGACGCCCTATACTAGCAACATAACCTTGGGCAAATCACTTTACCTCTCTGAGCCGCAATTTTCTCATTTTAAATAAAATTTAACAATTCTTACCTGACAGGGTTGTCTTGAAGGTCTATATAAAAGAATGAAACAATATCTGGTTGAAGGAGGAGCTCAACAAGAAATGTCTCTCTCCTTTTCTGCTGTTGTTTGAAGCCCCTCCTCCAGCCAGTGATTCTGCACATTCCCTTCGTCATCATGCTTTCTCGGGACTCCAGGTAAATGAAGCCTCAGGTGTAAACTGTAAATGACGTTCTAAGTTGGTGGGTCTCAAGCGTGGCTACATATTAGAATTGCCTTGGGAGATAACGAAACAACAACAACAAAGCTGACGCCTAGGTTCCGCTCCTAGAGGTTTTGATTTGAGTCTGTGGCATAGCTGGGCATTGGGATATTTAAAAGCTTCCCAAGAGATGTTAATATGGGGCCAAGGCTGTGAAACACTGTTCTAATGCCGCTCAAATTTTAATATGACTTGAATCACTAGGGATCTTATTAAAATTCAGATTCTGAATCCATAGGGTTGAGATTCTGCATTTCTAATAAGCTCCCAGCAGATGCTGATGCTGTTAGGCCTGTGAGGACACTTGGAGTAAAAAGGCTAAACCCCCAGGGAGCGTCGGAATCACCTGGGGATCTTTCAGAGCTGAGGTTCCCAGGGCCTGCCCTGGGATGGGGCCCAAGCCCCTGCACTTTTTTTTTTTTTGAGATTGGCACCTGAGCTAACAACTGTTGCCAATCTTCTTTTTTTCTTTTCTGCTTTTCTCCGCAAGTCCCCCCAGTACATAGTTGTATATTTTAGTTGTCGATCCTTCTAGTTGTGGCGTGTGGGACGCCACCTCAGCATGGCCTGACTAATGGTGCCATGTCTGTGCCTAGGATCCAAACCAGTGAAACCCTGGGCCGGGGAAGTGGAGTGCGCGAACCTAACCACTCGGCCACAGGGCCGGACCCCCAGTGCACTTTTAAAGGTAACCAGGTAAGTCGGATGCTCTTCTCTTACTGAGAACCATGGATCTAGTCTGACGTTTCACACGGAAGGACACTGTATCCCCAAGAAGCTGTGTGACCTCTGTCCTGATGTAACTTTCTCCCAGGAAAGTTCATTAGTGAATGAAGCATATTTTCAATGGGAACATTTTCTGGTCTGTAGGTCTCCAGCGCTGGTTGGGGACTGCAATCTGCAGTGTGAGTCAAGCGTGACTGTTTCATTAACACACAGCTCGGAACCTCACCCAGGAGCAGCCTGTGTGATGAATGGGGTCCCGGGTTCGACTTGAAGCATTATCACATAATATATCAGTTTTATGTCAGATGAACTGATGGTTTTATGGCCTTTCCATTCAATTTGATAGGCCCCTTGTCACAGGCTCTTTTTAATATGGCTAGAGGGCATTTTTTGGTGGTGATGACATAGTGATTTATAAAACCCACTCCATGCATCAGCCACACATATGTAAATCAGAAACATTTCTTTCTGAGAAAAATTGTCATTGCTATTCTGTGATAAATAGGTGCATACTCAATGAGCAGGCATTCATCAAGACAACGATTTGAATTCGCTTTTCTATATACCATATGACCAAGCCATTAGTCCCACGCCTAGGAAATAGTCCTGTATGGCAGGATCCTTCGAAATGGAGGACATGCAGCCACTGAGCTCAGTGCCAACTTGACCCTCACTGTGCTGGAGCAAGGTGGCTGGGGAGTGGGCTGAGATACCAGAGCATCAGCCCGGAGGTAGAGGAGGAAGAAGAAAGGAGGCATTTTTTTCAATCTCTAAGTTCCGGGATTGTTACATAACTTAATATTCTTCACCTTATTTAGTTCTCAAAGATGCTGCAAGGTAGGACTTATTATCTACATCTTAAAGATAACAACCCTAAAGTGAATGGACTCGTCTCAAACTTGAAGCCAGGTCACTCTGACCGGAATGCCCATGTTCCCTCAGCTACACTACAATGTTGTCACAAAGCTGAAGCAGCACCTGCAAGTCAGCAGAAGGGAATTATGTCACCTTGACAGCAGCTTTGCTAAGACCAGACTTCAGCTCTCAGCAGTTGTACCTGCTGTCTGCTTCCTGCACCCAGCCTGGCACCTGTAGAGAATCAGCATCAGAAGAGCTAATGCTAGAGCACGAAAGGTTAAAAAATACGAAATACACAAAAACTCCCTTTAGGGGCCGGCCCCATGGTGTAGCGGTTAAGTTCATGTACTCTGCTTCACTGGCCCAGGGTTCGCAGATTCCAATCCCAAGGCGTGGACCTAGCACCACTCACCAAGCCACTCTGTGGTGGCATCTCACATAAAATAGAGGAAGATTGGCACAGATGTTAGCTAAGGGCCAATCTTTCTCAAGCAAAAAGAGGAAAATTGGCAACAGATGTTAGCTCAGGGCCAATCTTCCTCACAAAAGCAAAACAAAACCTCTTTAATTGATGGATGAAATCAAATCTGTTAATTATTCTTAGCTGCTTGTGTGAAATAAAGTCATAACTAAATTTACAAACTTCCTAGAAATAATTGGCAACAGAAATACATGAAATGAATTTGAAAGGAGTATATTTTATTTCCCAAATATTTGTGAAATGTGTTAGAGAGAGACCTACAACGTTTCCTCTGTGAACTTCTTAAGATATTATACCTAAGGAAGAGCCAGCTCATTTAAAATAATAATAATTAACTTTTGCAAACTTTCAACATTTGTAAGTCACTTTCACAAATACTGCGTGAGCCTCGTGACATTTCTTTGATGTTGGCAGGTATTATTTCATCTGTTTTTTGTATGAGGATATCAAGACTCCAAGATCCAGAAATTGGGATCCTACCCTCAGAAACACTCACATAGCCCGTAATAGGAGACAGATCTCCATACTCTAAATCCCATATGCCATCCATTGCTCAAGAAAATATCTCGGTTTTTTTTCCTCCCCAAAACCCCAGTACATATTTGTATATCCTAGTTGTAGCTCATTCTAGTTCTTCTATATGGAAAGCCGCCACAGCACGGCTTGATAAGCAGTGTGTAGGTCTGTGCCCAGGATCCGTACCAGCAAACCCCTGGCTGCTGAAGTGGAGGGCACGAACTTAACCACTCAGCCACAGGGCCAACCCCAGAAAACATCTTGTTCAAAAACTACTCTTCTGCTTTACCAAGTCTCTATATCAAAGCAGGAAAACGTTTATTCAATGATTACATTTACCAATATATTCTTTCCCTTTTAGAGAGAGAAGAGATTTGTTGACTTAGATATTTGATTGGGGACTTATCTTATACGATTTGGTGTCTGGAATGTTATCCTGAATTGGATATTTCAAATCTCTGTTTTCCTCTTTCCATCCCTTTCTCTCTAAATATAAAATCAAAGGTGGATATTTAGTAGACAGAAAAAAGCAGGGCATCTCCTTTCCGAATTTAGTCAGAGAAAATGTGTAACGTAAACAGGATGCCCCACAAAATACAGCAGAAATGGAGAAGAGAGATTGTGGGTCTGGGTCCTGCTAGCAGAAGACGGAGGGAACACAGAGCTTATAAAGCTGAGAGAATGGGTTTGGGGAAGGGGTTCCAGGGCTCCCTTGATGTTGAGAATGTTTGGTGCTTTTATCCCGAGTGTTCCTGGTCAGAGCATTTCTTAAGGGGAGTGAGTTCAAGCAGTGTAGAGAGGAGGGGCGATAATCTGAAGAAGCCATTATCCAGAGCAGATGAGAAAGAAGGAAACCCTTCAGGCAGTGAGGTAGTCTGGAGCCTGCCAGGAGAATGACCCCATGGCCTCTCTACATAATGTTGGTGGTGATACCACATTCCAGAGGTGCCAGGAGCAATCTGGGAACCACCAATCACTTGGGAATGTGGAGAAGTTGTATGAGACACCAGGCTTCCATTCCTTTCTCTTCCTGCCATTTTCAGCCAAATGAATAAATAACAATAAAAAAAATAACAATAATGATAATGCTAAATTTAAGCCAGGCATCACATGAGTTTTGTAACTTGGTCCCTGTGACATAGTTATGAAGTGGAATAATTATCCCATTTTACAAATGTGAAAAGATGCTCAGAGAGGTGAAGAAACTTGCCAGCATCTCTTGTAGATCTGGAGTTTGAACCCAGGCTGTGTGCCTGCAGTGCATTCAGCAGGCAGTTCTGAGGTTGGGGCTGGACCCAAGAAATACTCAGTTACCATTTTTCCCATGTAAACTTGTTTTTATCATAGGCTGGTGGCCTCAAAGACTCCTGTTAGAAAAACAAATACCCTCTTGATTGGCAAAGACAAAGAAACAAGGCTGTCTACACACAGATGGCAAATAGGAGCTGTGGAGCATAATATGAAAATAGATATGAACACTGGTAGACCTCGCTAGGTGAGGAGGCCCCAGTATGAGGACATAACGTCTATAGGTGCATCTATACGCTGGCATTCTCATTAGCAGGGAGAGTCACTTCCTTGGAAGCCCTTCCCCAGCCTCTGATCAAAGTTTAATCTCCTGGGTGTTTACTTCTGTAACACCTGTCCACCCACTTCCTAACACTCACCTGACTTGAACTTGCTTTGTGTTTGTGAGCAGGGCTGTCTTTGGTTCGCCTCCGGTACCTCTTGGGTGATATAGGGTTGTACATTATAGCTCTAAAGAAGCATTTGTTAAATTGAAATGGAAAAAATGTTATAGGATTTTGGATGACATGAATAATTTGTATAATGATTAACTGAAAAGGTAGTAGGCTAGAAAACTGCATGAGACTATGATCCAATGTCTGTAAAAAATTTGTTTTATGTGCATAGCAACACACTGGAAAGATACGTTCTAAAATATAACAGTGGTTTTCTGGACAGTAGATTACAGATGCTTTTCACTTTCATTTTTTTCCTTGACTGTAGTTCTTTTTTTAAATGATTAATGTGTTTTACTTATGTAGAAAGAAAACATCAATAATAGACTATTTTTAGACTCTATAGAGCAAGACGGAGACAGCTTCACACGTGCAGGATGACTGATGGGGAACCCACACTGCAGTGTTTCTCTGAGCCCTGTTGGTGTGAATCTCAGAGAGAGAAGCAGGCTCAAGGGTAGGGCAGGTTAGGAGGAGGCTAGAAGGAGCTAGGAGAAAGAAAGGGAGGTAATAGAATGAAAGGGAAAGAGTCGGCAAGGTAGGGGGAATCCAACTATCTGAAAACTTAAATAGTCAAGGGATGGAGTCAACCCTTCTGAATAATTCTTAATGGCTACAGAGATGACATTCTGTTTAATTTGTCTTTAGATTATTGAATAAGTTCAGCTCATGGCAAGGTGCTGGTATCCTGTGACCTATTGGCCTTGTTAAATATCACTGGAGTCAATTTTTTATCAAAAGATTACGTATTTTTAGAATGTGGTTCACACATCACATGGAAACTTGTGGTTTCTTAACATTCTTAATTAAAATTCTAAAACAAGTAGAAATAACTTTCAAAGACCATGCTCTTTCCTAATATTTCGGTGTTTGCTCTTTAATCCTCACATTGGCTGTAGAGGACTTTTTGATAGTAATTCTGAGCAGAGACATATGAGAAAAAAAACACAAAGGAAAATGTAGGTTCTAGCCCACTAAGGCAAATAGTGGTTTCTTTTGACCTGCCTATAACCCCATTGCAAAAAAAAAAAGTCCAAGAATAGGTAAAAGCTCTCATTTCCTTTGAAACAAGTCACAGGGGCCATTAAGTTTTCACCAGCAAATGAAAAATCTTTTACAAATACTTTGAAAAATGTTTTAAAAGAGTGATAGAAGCACTGAAAGTGGAAGCATAAAGCCCATCTTCACTCATCACCTGAGACCTGGGCCCAGATGCTCACAAGTCCACTTAATGGATGAGAAAATCTAAGAGCTTCTGCGCATTGAGAGCCTATGATGAGAGAGGTTTCATGCCAGTCACCTTCCTTACATTGTTTCCCATCCTCATAACAGCTCTTACAGTTGGTTAAATCAATGACTGATCATAGCCAATCACTGTAGAAAATTTCAAAATTGGGTAAAGAATAGAATAAATCTATAATCACCAAAATTTTATCACCCAGAGACACCCAGTTTGGTTTACAAACAATTTAATGTTAATCTTGATTTTTAACAGCTGTGTAGTTTCCATTTTATGTATGCTTTTAATTTATTTAACTAATCTACTAATGGATGTTTAGGTTTATATTTTTCACTATTTTAAATAGTGTTACAGGAACAATCTCATATAAATTTTGGGACTCTTGTCCAATTATTTCTGCAGGAGAAATTTCTAGAAACGAGATTGCCGATTTAAAGGATGTGCCCTTTTTAAAGACTTTTGAAAATTGTCATTCTGGAAAAAGCAGAATCAGTTACTCTCCCAGTAGCAATATGTGAAAGTGCCCATTTCCTTACACATCCATGTTAACACTAGATAATACTATTCATTTAATCTTTCCCAATCTCATAAATGAAAATGTTATTTTAATGTGTGTTTAATTACCAGTGAGGCTGAAAACCTATTGTCAGAGCAGATATTTTTCCATTTTGTGGTCTTTCTTGCAGCATCCTTGTATGAACCTCAATGATAGCAGAAATCATGGTGAATAAACTAGCTTGATCACAGCATTACATTCAATTCAATATTTATTATGCACCTTCTATGTACTTGTGTTACAAGTTTTTTTCTCCACAAGACAGTGAACTCCTAGAAAGAAAGATTTTACTTTGTTCATTACTTCCAGAAAGTCCCATCTTCTTTGGGATTCTAAGGCATATATAGTCACCTATGGATCTCTTGCAGCATATCAGAAGAGAAAGGAGAGTTGCCTGGCACCTAAGGGGACAGTGCATTCGCTTTCTGAAGGTGTGCTCATGTGTCATCCCCACTTTTACCCTCTACCACAGGGACTAGAAGCCCAGGGAGTTTAAGCAACTTGTTGAAAGCCAAAAACGAATTAGTTGCAGAGTCAAAACTAGAACTCAGGTCTTCTCTCTTCTTGTCACTCTATCATTATTTCGCGTAATCTATGTCACCTCAAATCTGAACCCCAATGATGGCTGTTATTTCTGAACTTGCTCTTGATTCTCCACTTTAGTTACTCCCTTGGGTTGATGATAGCTCTCCAAGTGGATTTCCAGCATGTCCAGAGAAGGAATCATGCTCTACTCTGTTGATCCTTCCATTCTTGTGCCTAATACGGTGTTGCCAGGACACAGCCTTCAAGGAATGCCAGCGTTGGGGAGACTGAGTCTGCCTCAACTGCTCGGAGGGAGTTCTGGTCCTTTTCAGACTGAGCGTCCTCACACATCCCCTAGCTGACTGCGTTTTAAAATATCAAATATCAGGCACATTTCCAGTCATCTTGTCCAGAAATTTTGTACCCTCCTTGACTATATGGCATCCTTTTTAATCAGAACATTAGGAAACTGTTTGTTATATGTTAGGTTATCTTGAATTTTAAAGGAAATGGATTTTTCTCTTTCTACTGAGGCATCTCTTTAATAATCACTATGTGATTTGGACTGCACCCACTTTGATCTGAGCTTCACTCAGTGATTTTTTTTTGAGTTTTAACATCATTAAAGTCTATAGTATTTCTCCTTAGAGAGCAATTGACTAAAAAAAATCCCTCATTCCTTTCCAGTCACTAACTAGTCAACTTAATCTAAAATGAAAACAAAAAATTTTCCACCGTAAGGACACTAACAAGCAATCCCAGTTTCCTTGGAACACTGTAGACCTACATTTCAACTACCATGGGATGTTAAATTCTCAAAGAAAGAGAAAAGGGAGAGCTAAAAACCACCAATGAGGGCTTAAAAAAAAATCCTGCAAATCACAATTACTTTTCCTGAAGGGAGAAAAAGAAATGCCACCTCCTGGAAATCACCCAAAGCCAGCAAAACAAACTGTGACCAGAGAATGTCCTATTGATGGCACTCATTTCAGAACTGTCTGAATCATACAAAGACTGTCATCAGATGAAGGACCTGGAGCTGATTTAGAGTGGTCAGTACTTGTTCAGCAGTCTTGATCATCAGTGTAGATTCTGGAATCTCTGCCATTCACAGAGCCCTAGCAGATAAATAGCACCATTCCTCTCCAGTTCTCAAGCTCAGGTATAACTCTCACTCAGGGGGAGCTTAGATTTATAGGTGATGTAATTTAGAATTCTATGCTCATAAGTTAATGCTTCAGAAATGTCTTCTTTATCTTTTCTGGAATGATAAATGGACAGATCCCTGGCACCACTCCCCATCTCCTTGCTTTTGATGAAGGCCTTATTCTGCCATATTCACTACTGTTTGCAGTAGAAAATGTGATGATTTGGTATAGACAAGGAAGAGAAGATTAATGTCAATGGCAGAACAGAGCAATGTTTTTGAAGTGGTACCTCTGGTGAGATAAATAATACTGTTGAACACTTGCTGCATACTAGGCTCTGAATTGGTACTTTGGAAAATTATATTTTAGCTACATAAACAATGAAAGCTAATATTTCTGTATTAATTTACATGTATTATCTATTTAACCCTTTCAACATCTTTATGAAGTATGTATTACTACTCCCGTTTTATAGATAAGCAGACTGAGGCATAGAGTGATTATACAGCTATCTCAAGTTCATGCTTTTTCCTGACATTTAGGTGTTTGCTATTTAATCCTCACATTGGCTTAGAGGACTTTTTGGTAGTAATTCTGAGCAGACAAAAAACACAAAGGAAAGCGGTTAGTTCTAGGTCACTAAGGCAAATGGTGGTTTCTTCGCATTTGCTTGACTATAACCCCACTGCAAAAGAACTCAAAAGTGTCCAAGAAGGGGCAAAAGCTCTCATTTCCTTTGAAATGAGTCACAGGGGCCATTAAGTTTTCATCAATAAGTGAAAAATCTTTTACAAATATTTTAAAAAGTGTTTTAACACAGTAATAAAGGCACTGAAACTGGAAGCAGAAAGCCCATCTTCACTCATCACCTTAGACCTGGGCTCTGCCCAGGGTACCTGCAAGTCCACCTAATGGATGAGAAAATAATAAGAGCTTCTGCGCATTGAGAGCTTGTGATGAGAGAGGCTTCAGGCTAGTCACCTTCCTTACGTTGCTTCTCATCCTCACAACATCTTTCAAGGGGTTAAGGCAATGCTGAGTTAGATGTTGTTCACCGTGCTGCTATTGTACCTGGGGCGCCCCTTCCACTCAGCACTTACTGCATTATTTTGAAATTATATTGCTATCACCCTGACTACTTGATGAATACCCAAAAGCAGAGGCAATATCTTCATCGTTCTTGGATATCTAGCACTTGCCAAAATGTCTAGTACAACGTAGGTGCTAAATAAATATTTGGTAAAGAATCTTCATTTTTAATCAGCATACATTTAAAAAATTTATAATGTCTTTCTGGTTTGAACTTTGAATTATTCCCAGCAAAGGAAAAAGTGAGATTGAGCAACTAATCTCCGTTTTGAGTCAACCTTTTCCTTGTCCAGGATATAAAAATTCTACCAATCCTCTTCCGGGTGTCCCCTTATTGTTTTCCTTCCTCCCAGGTGTGGGAGGGGCTCTGATCCCCGAGGCTGAGATAGCTGAGTCCCTATATCTTACTTAGCTGTGTGTTGTTTGCACTTTCAAATTCTCCCAATATGAGAAGGATGAGCCTTCCAGGGGTCTACCTGAGCTGCTGGCAGGCTAATGACTTGCTCTGAAGAATATGAGCAGGCTGTGGCCCCAAGTTCTCTGTCTAAAAAGGAGAAACACCTTACTTGCCCCAGGTGGTGCTGAGGCCCCAGATGTGACCAGCAACAAACACAAACACAAGGGTATGAGCTGTAATAAAACCACCCGCTGTACTCTGAGCCTCATGGCCCTCGTGGGCACAGGCTGTTCATATTCCCCTGTGTTCCCCTGAAGCCTAGACAGTGCTCAGAACAAAGTTCAATAAAGGCTTTGGAATAATGAGGCAACTGGGATTATGGGGTGTCTATCTTGGCTTCAACAGCACAACCCCCTTGAGATGAGATGAGAACACGTAGGATTCAGGAGATATGGCTGAGGGGCTTCCTACATGATCACAAACTGGGATGTGCAGGAAGTTCCATATATCTTTAGGCTCTCTTGTCAACTTAATTTTGACTCACAGCCCTTATTTTTCCAGGCTTTTAGCAAATTCAACGTTACTCTTTTGGGGACTTTTCACCTTAGAGTGGAGTAAACATCTCATATAAAGCCAAGGAATGGGGAAATCTCCTTTGATTGTCAATCATTTACCAGAGACCCCTGTTGTCTCAACTCCATGGCCCCTTTAGGGACCCAGTTCTACTCCTTTCTCACCATGTTCAGAGTACAGAACTCTTTGGATGCTGGAATATAGTTTTTGCAGTAAACATGGGGCCTTTATCTTCTAAGGTGTTTACACCTTACCCAAGTGGAGTGAGGAAGGGGAAGTGAGGACAATCCTGCTACTAGGAGTGTCCTTAGTCCTCTCTTCCATTGCCAGCCCAGGGATATGTCTCCTCCTGACCCTCTGATAGAAAACGTCTATCAGAAATTGTCTTTCTCTCCCTGCCCACTCAATGGCACCTTGACACTCCAGTGGGTTCGCATTGGAAGAGCCATGTGCTTGGCACTACTTCTGTCCAACCAAAGTCCTTGTGGCAATGGTTGACAAAACCTGGCCACCAGCTTGAAATGACAGGAGAGGGGAAAACATGGGGAAAATGAACAGGTAACTCTTTCAGTTCTCAACCACTGTTTCCCTTAGGCGAAACATTCAGGGACCAGACGGAGCCCCAGTGGCACCATATACATCAAACAGATCAAAGCACCACTGCAAAAGCTCTGAAAATTAAATTTTCAGTGAGTGTTTAGGTAGAATAACAGTGTTTAGGTCTCTTTCTCAACTCTCAACTTGGTCATAACAGGTGAATTTTTCCCTGGATTCTAGCCCAGTTGCCTCAGAAGAATGGTTGGATGTGAGGCAGTGAAGCAGCATCCAGTTCTACAATGCTCCCAGAGGCTTGGGCAGCTCACCCCACCTGGTTTTTTAGATCATGAGCACATCTAGCTTTTCAAATGAAAATGGGCTCTGGTACAAAAGTTTGTCAACATGGGATACATCTTATACCTAAAAAGTTTTGTGACCAGGAGGAACATTACCACTGTGAAAGTAGATATCAAACCTCCCTCTCCCTCACGATTCAGTGACTGGATCATGGTTTAGAGCAGAGCAACCGGAATGACCATGGGACCTAATTGGAACTACCTGGTGATAGGAAAGAATGTCAATGAGCAAAAAGCACTAGGCTTGGGTGGAGCCTTGGTAAAATCCCCTGCAGCTCCCTGGCTTGGATCATGCCTTTTGCTTCATAAAGTATTTGTTATGAATACTATAGAATATGATTCGGCTCTTTGTGATGCTACAGATCTTTGGCCTCAGGCCTTGTTGAAATAATTCTACTGCTGTAGAAGCTTAACTAAGGTTTTCTTGCAGAATGACCGAGGGATCATTTCCCATTGACTACTCTGAAATAAAACACAAATAAAATTATAAGCTAAAGATAGTTGAGGTATTATAAACAGACTTGAAAGAAAGATATGGAAGATAACTAAAACGAACTATAATCACACACTATGATGCTAGGTACAAGGGATGTCCTGTGCTTACTGAGGATATTTTCTGGTGAGAGTCCTAATAATTTTTTCCCGTAAAAAGGAAATAAACATTTAGGTTTCCAAAGATAAGTATGTTTTGTCCTCAGCCTGTATCATGAATCCAAGGTGACTTTGTATTGGTCATCATGTCCCAGATAGAAGAATGTTTTGATTTATTAGGTGACATGGAGTGTTTAAACAACAGCAGCTAGACCTCCACTCTTCTGTCTAAGTCTTTGGAGGAAATAAGCCAGTGATGGTTAAACTCTCAACTTTTAATATAACAACCTGGAAGGGAGAGATCTGTGAGGAGGGGGCGTTGGACTGATGGTCAACAGCGCACATGATGAGGGAGAGGAGGAGAGACAAGCACTCTAAAAGATCTATGAGTAACACACAACTTCCATTCTTCAACGACAACCCTCAGGGTGATGGCCTTAGACCCAAACCTACTCTCCAGTTCTTCCCAGTGTAAGAAAGTCAAGTACTTGGAAACTTTGTCCAGGTGGTCTAAGTCACATGATTCAAAGGCAATGCCCTAAATCATAAGAATAACGTCTGTTTGGTTTTTCCCTGGCAGAGTAGACACACAACATCAGCTTTTGCTAAGACTCCAGGATCAGACTGTGGCTTTCTTTATAAAGGAAAGATTTTTTAACTTAGTGCAAATTTTCTCTTTCAGAAAATCCAGACTAGAAATGATATTTTCCCCCTAGGGATTCAAAGAAGTCAGCTTTCAGACTCAAATCTAAGAAATGACTCCATTGATTCAAAAGGTGGGGAGACTGTGGGAAAACTAAGAGCCAGCTATTACTAAGAGCAAAAATGTATTGATTAAATAATCCAAAAATCTGTTACATCAGTGAATCCTTTTAATGTCTTTATAAATTATATGTGTGTGTTTTATATAATTAAAACAGCTATTATTATGAATATTAGGACTTACGCGCTCTACTTTACTCTTAAGGATAATGAGTCTATTTAGAGGAAACCACACCCAATGTGGTTTACCAACGTCTTTTCTCTGCAAGTGAGAAACTTTACACAATCAGTAATAATTAATGGGTTACTCGCCGCTAGATATGGTGGGTAACTCAGACAACCTGTGCTTATCTTATTTATCATAAACCTCCGGTACTCGTTGCTTACATAAGACAAGCATATAATTTAGTGGTACACTGAGTCTCTCCCTTGTGATCCCTGCCGCTTGTCTGTCCTAATCCCGCCAACCTCATGCTAATGAGGGTTTCACAAATATCTGCTGTCTGGGTTTTCCATAATTAGTGGAACCCCTCAGCCTCACTCATAATGATTTTTCTTGAAAACCGGCTGTCAGCCTGTAGTCGGAGGAAGCCTAACTTTTTTGTCTTAGCACACCCAGTCTTGGGCAGTCTTCCACCTCTCATCCCTCTCTGTTCAGCCTTTCTCTCCTGATATCCCCACAAACACATCCTCACATCCTCACATCCCCACCATTTCTATGTATCACTTACTCCTCAGCTATGGTGCTCTCTCCAGGTAAATCTGACTAGTAGAGAAAAATTCTTTCTCTTCTCTCTTCTGCTTTCCCTCTCCAAGGCAGAGCGACAGGGCTGACTTCACAGTAAAAAGTGTCAACTTTGCTTTAGTAATTTTTCTACCTTGATTTCGATTGTCCTTTGTGTTATGCAAACAACACTGTTTGGTGAGGCTCAAAGTGGGACCACTCCTGTGGGTATGTATATTTAATTAGAAGATGCAGAGATTTCTGGTCACTTTCACTCTCCAAGTTAACCTAGTGACAGTATTTGAGGCAGGAAGGACAAAGACATTTGAAGAAAGGGAGCTTTCTTAGAATCTCTCAAATTGTATCACAGGTCAATCAAATAGTGATCGTTGCTCAGACAAATACTGTCACTGTAGGGTGGTAGAGTTGTTTTCTTGTCTTTTCAGCCTATTTAGGGCTTTAAAGGAGTTGCTATTCATAATCGGGGCCCTTATCTTTTCTCTCCACTCCATACCTAAGGGCTTAAGGCCAAGTCTTAGTACTATATTCTTTCCCTTTTAGATCATGTGGTTTGACATTTCTTCCATATAGGATTTGCCAAAAAGAAAAATAAAAATCCCGCTTCCTTAAGTAAGAGATTTATTTAACTAAAACAACACTTAACACCTCAAAATTAATGTATGTGATGTTAAAGATAAGGGCCCAATTACGCCTTACTAAATTAACACTGACTTCCCAAATGGTCCCATTATGTTTCTGCTGCACAAACATGCAGAAGTGCTGGCTTCTAAAATTCAGAGAGCACACAAATAAATAAAAGCAGCTGGTGTATAGGTCTATAACTTATGATCCACCGGTAACTCATATCTCTTTCCTTTTAAGGTCAGTTTTATGGTTTCTGTAGAACTAGAAGTCTGTCATTCAAAACATCTTCCAGATGCTTAGTCATTGGTCAGTTCAAGCACATGTAGTAAACATGCTTCTAAGTGCTAGCGTGTGAGGAGGAAGTGTTAACCTAAGCTATGGGAAAGCTGGGATTCTCTGTTACCATTGTGCCTTTATTTAGGTTAGAGGCAGCCCTCTTGGGAATTGGGAAGTGGAGGTACATTATGTTAGTTTAAAAATAGAGGTATTTAGAAGAATAGTATTTTCTACATTTGCTAAGACCCATCTCCATTGTTCCTTTTGGGTAAGAAATAGAGCCATATATTCAATGATAGAACCACGCATTTTAGCACAGGGTTTCTGAGCACTTGACATTTTGTATGGGATAATTGTTGTGTGGGCCTCACCTGTGCATTGCAGGATGTTTCCCAGCATCTATAGTCTAGCCACCACATGCCAATATTATTGTCTTCCCACAAGCTGTGACAACTGAAAAGGTCTCCAGACATTTCCAATTCCCTAGCTGAGAACTGCTATTCCAGTGTAAAAAGATAGTGGACAAAAATCTTCAACCAAATATTAGCAAATCAAATCCAACAATGTATAGAAAGAATTACATACCATGACCAACTGGGATTTATTGCATGTATTCAAGGTGGTTTGACATTCAAAAATCAACTGAAGTACTCCATCAAATCAACAGGCTAAAGAAGAAAAAAATCACATGATCACATCAATAGATGCAGAAAAAACACTTAACAAAATCCAACACCCTCTTCATGATAAGAACTCAGCAAACTTGGAGTAGAGGAGAACTTCCTCAATTTATAAAGAACATCTACAAAAAAATCTTCAGATAGCTTCATAGTTAATGGTGAAAAACTCACATCTTTCCTGCAAAGATCAGGAAGAAGGCAAGGATGCTCTCTCTTACCATTGCTTTTCAACATCAAACTGGAAGTCCTAGCTAATGCAATAAGACAGGAAAAGGAAATAAAAGGTATACAGATTTGGAGAGAAGAAATAAAACTATCTTTGCTTACAGATGACATTGCTGTCAACATAGAAAATCTGAAAGAATTGACAAATATACTCCTGGAACTTATAAATGATTATAGCAAGGTTTCAGGATTCAAGGTTAATATACAAAAGTCAATCACTTTCCCATATACCAACAATAAAATTAAAAACACAATACTGTTTACAATAGCATCCAAAAAAATTAAATGCTTAGGTATAAATCTAACAAAATATATACAAGATTGTCTTAGTCTGTTCAGGCCACTATAACAAACTACCAGACTAGGTAGCTTATAAATAGCAAATAGTACTCAAAGTTCTGGAGTCTAGAAGACTGAGATCAGAGTGTCAGCACAGTTGGGTTCTGGTGAGGGCAGTCTTCTATGTTGCAGACTACTAACTTCTCTTTGTAGCCTCACACAGCAGAAAGCAGAGACAGGAACGAACTTCTCCTGCGACTCTTGTAAGGGCAGTAATCCCATTTATGAGAGTTTCATCCTCATGACCTCATCTAATCTTAATTACCTCTCAAAAGCCCCACCTCCTAATACCATTACATTAAAGCATAAGGTTTCAATTTATGAATTTTGTGGGTCACAAACATTCAGTCCATAACAAAGATCTATATACAAAACTCTGATGAAAAATATCAAAGAAGAACCAAATAAATGGGAAGATATTCCATGTTCATGAATAGGAAAACTAAATATTGCCAAGATGATAGTTCTTTCTAACCTGATCTATAGATTCAACACAATCCTAACCAAAATCTCAGCAAGTTATTTTGTGGATATCAACAAACTGACTTTAAAGCTTATACAGAGAGGCAAAAGACCCAGAATAGCCAATTCACTATTGAAGGAGAAGGGTAAAGTCAGAGGACTGACACTACTTGACTTCAAGACTTACTATAAAGCTATAGTAATCAAGGCAGCGTGGTATTTCCAAACGAATTTAAAAAATCAATAGAACAGAATAGAGAGCCTGGAAATAAACCAACATAAGTATAGGGAACTGGTCTTTGACAAAGGAGCAAAGGCAATCTTTTCAAAAAGTGGTGCTAGAACAAGTGGACATCCACATGGAAAATAACGAATCAAGACACAATCCTTATAATCTTCACAAAAATTAACTCAAAATGGATTGCAGACCTAAATGTAAAATGCAAAACTATAAAACTTCTGGTAGATAACATAGGAGAAAATCTAGATGACCTTGAGTATGGTGATGAATTTTTAGATACAACACCAAAGGCATGATGCATGAAAGAAAGAATTGTTAAGCTAGACTTCATTAAAATTAAAAAATTCTGCTCTGCAAAAGATAATGTCAAGAGAATAAAAAGTCAAGCCTGGGAGAAAATATTTGCAAAAGACGTATTTGATAAAGGACTGTAATCCAAAAATATACAAAGAATTCTTAGAACTCAACAATAAGAAATGAACAGCATAACTAAAACATGAGCCAAAGACATGAACAGACATCTCACCAAATAAGATATACAGAGGGAAAGAAAGCATATGAAAAGATGTTTAACATCATATGCCATTAGGGAATTGCCAATTAAAACAACGAGATATTACTACACATCTATTAGAAAGGCCAAAATCCAGAATGCTGACAACGTCAAATGCTGGTGAGGATGTGGAGCAACAGGAACTCTCATTCATCGCTGGTGGGAATGCGAAATGGTACAGCCACTTTGAGAGATAGTTTGGTAGTTTCTTGCAAAAGTAAATATAGTCTCACTGTATGATCCAGCAATCATGCTCCTTGGTACTTGTCCAGAGGAGTTGAAGATGTATGTCCACACAAAAAACAAGCACATGGATGTTTTTAACAGCTTTATTCATAATTGCTAGAACTTGGAAACAACCAAGTTGTTCTTCAATAGGTGAATGGATAAGTAAACTGGTACATCCAGACGATGGAATATTAATCAATGCTAAAAAGAAATGAGCTATGAAGCCATGATAAGACATGGAGGAAACTTAAATGCATATTACTAAGTGAAAGAAGCCAATCTGAAAAGTCTACATATTGTATGACTTCAACTATATAACATTATGGAAAAAGTGAAACTATGGAGACAAAATCAGTGAAAAACTGTGGTAAAAAAATCAGTAATTGCCAAGGGTTGGAGCCGGGAGGGATGAATAGACAGAGCACAGAGATTTTTAGAGCAGTGAAACTATTCTGTGGACTACAATGTTGGATAGATGTCATTACTCACTTTTTAAAACTCATAGAATGTACAACGCCAAGAGTGAAGCTTAATGTAAACCATGAACTTTGAGTGATAATGATGTGTCAATATAGGTTCATCAATTGTAACAAATATACCACTGCGGTGCGAGGATCTTGATAGGGGGATTCTGTGTGTGTGGGGACAGGGAGTATATGGGAATTCTCTGTAATTTCTGTTCAATTTTGCTCTGAAACTCAAACTGCTCTAAAAAAATAAAATTTATTGACTGAAAAAAAAATGAGTGTGAGCTATGCTATTCTACGCTTTTCTAGGTATCCAAAGGGCAACATGTGAGGCTTATGTGGGGTGTATTCAGCATTGGAATAAAAAGTGTGCAGAACTAAATGCACACACATTTTGCCTTTACTTTCATTTTCTTTTTCTGTTTCTTGTCTTGAATATTCCACCTCCCCAATCTCATCTCATAAATAATAAATTATCCAAGATCATTGAATAATGTATAGGTTTCTGAAAAATTTCTTGTTCTCTTTGTGATCATGACATTTTCGGGATTTGGGTAGTAAAAATAAAGCAATTGTCAGCCTTGTCTGGGGGATTTTTTTGCCTGTAGAATATTCCTACCATTTTTCTCTCCCAAAGGTAAAAATTCAGAAAAAAGATAATGACTATGTTTTGGCTTAAACAGTATCATGAATGAAGAGACTTTTGTGTTGGGCTACATGATAATGACAGTAGTATAGAACAATTGAGATAATTGTAATTAGACATATATTTTTCAATGGAGTCTTCGACATAAATAAGCTAACTCTTGTCTAAAGGAGTAACAAACTTCAGAGGAAAAAGTTGTGAGGGGCAAGAGCTTTATTGTAATGGTTAGAGTGGAAGTAGAGGTAAGGAGGAGAGGAGGGAGCAGCATTATATAATCTGCCTTCTGATCCCACACCAGGTCTGCTGTGTTGGTGTTAGCATCTTCCCGTTAGAATGAAGATCTGAACACCAATCACATCACACTTTCTTCCAAGCACAGAAAAGACGGTGGCCTTGTCAGTGGAACCATGATGTGAATCATTACACAGTAAATGGCATAAACCATTCCCATTTGGAGGGAAAGCATACCGAGACTTGTGAGAATATTCCATACTGGACCCTTTTGGAAGAGAATGGGAACATTGCATATTGGTCCCATTTTTACCTCTGTCTTTTTGCCCATACATCCAGTAACTAGGAGTCTTTTGTTTTATTATTAACTGCCTTGTGGATAATTGAAGAGGACTGTCTACAAATCATGGGTACTAGGCTGTATGATTCTGTGTAGTGGATGACTTATCTACCTTACCAGAGGCATTGAGAACCAGTCAGACTGGCACAAATGATTGCAGATTTCAAGAAGTAGGGGTGGAGTGGTCATTCAGTTCAGAGTCAGAAGCAGATTCATTTACGCTGGAGCTCAGAGGCAGTAGAGTGACGATCTCTCCCTATGGTTTGGAGAAGCTGTAAACACTGTCAGTTGCTATCCCACCCCTAGCTCATGATGCTCTAGAGAGGCCCTGCATTCAGCGACTGGCCCTGGAGACACCAGAAAGCTGCAGAAAGAATCACTACCTGCCTTTGGCACCTGCTACTTGCTCTTGGATTTGGCTTCTCCAAAGACAAAGACTCTCTTGTTCTTTTGTGGGTGTTTCACAGAGCCGATCTATGGGCTAATATAACTCAGGAGTTCTCTTTTGATTTTAGCTGAGGGTCCAGTTCCAGGTCCCTAACCAGTTCTTGGGAAAATGACTCAAATTCCATGGAAGGGAAATGGCATCATAAGCAGTTAGACAGTCTGACCCTGAGAGTGAGTCAGACTGAAGCACTGAGCTCAGCTAAAAGGATCTGGGATTCAGCTGGCATTTGCATTTTGCCCAGCTGCCTATTATTTGTGCTACATAAATTCCTCACAATATGACAAATGTCTCCCTGGCTTGTGACATAGAGGTTCTAGCACACTAGGAAGGATCTGAGGCATCATATAGGAATTCCCAGGCTGGAGCATCATAGTAGTCTAAAGAGGAATCATGTGGCAAGCTCCTTTCCTAGGGGAAGTGGCAGGAAAAATGACCACCTGTAAAAAATATGGGTATTTATTAACCGTGCCCTTTATTTTCTGATACTTTAATATCATGAGGCCTTGCTGACCCTGGGGGTACTGCTCCTCCCCAGGTTAGCTAATTTCTAGAGCTAGCAAACAACTAGCCTGTGAGGATGCATTTCATATGCAAAGCAACCATCCAGAGGCCATAACCTCACCCACATCCTTTATTCAGGTCTCACGCTCTGGGTCACTACCCACCTGCCCTAATCACCATAAGGCCAGGTAATAGGCCTCTAGAACAGCTCCTATGCTCCAGACCCTGCTGAAATGATTCAACCTAATCCTAAATCTGCTTATGTGCTGTGCCCACTCCTTCCCGTGGAAACCACAATAAAGGCTTTTGCTTATTTCTCTCCTCTCCCTGAGCCTCTTGGCTGACCTCAGTGCTTCCCAAGTGGCCCCTCCATGGCATGGCATAGCATGCCCTTTTCTCTTGGGATCTGTGAGTATAACAAACCACCTTTTCAATGGCAGTCATCTCCTGATCTGTTGGCCTTGCCATACTCAAATAATAAAACCTCAGTTTTAAAACAGCGTGTGGTGATCAGGGGAGTGATGTCTAGACCATTCAGGAGCAGAAGCAAAGCATATGTGCCTTGGGATCTGAGGAATGTTCTAGATAGTACTTTTAGGTCATGTGCATGGTTTTTACTTCTCTATACCTCTATTGCCAAGAACAGAACCCTGGAACAGTGTTGCTCAATGTTTATTGAAGAATGAGATGATGGTGGGGAGGGTGGAATGTTGATTTCAGATCCTCTTCGTAGCCTCCCCCGTGTGGGCACATGTTGGATTTTTTGGGGTGGGGGAGAGATCCTATAGATAGAGAAGACCCAGGTCAGGAGCTAGTAACACCAAAGGCACAAGCACAGAGAGATGCAAAGACTATCTTTATGATTCGGGAAGCAGGGGTGTCACAGGCAGAGGGGACTTGAGTTGAGAAGTCATGGTTTGCATGAAAGGGGTAGAGGTTTCCTACTTGGGGCCATGGTTTTATTGTGCTCACGGTTCTCAGACTGAGATCTCACCCTCCTTTGCTTAGATGAGGTGGCAGCAGCGGACAGTGACCCACTGTTGGTGTTGTAATCCAATGTACACGTCAGGATAGATGCGGAGAGGGCTGATGGCCACTCTGAGTTTATTATAACCAGCGTTTCAATATATACATAGCTTACATATGTTAAACATACACAGGTGTTCTGGACAACGTAATTAGCGAATGCCAAGAATTCTTAGTGCTCTCAAGGAGCGCTCCCTTGGCCTCTGTTTTGATATTATCATGTTATTGCTGTGCTCGTATATTTTATCTCGGAGCATGCAAGGTCTCCTAGGCAACAGCCACTCCTGCTCCCGAAATCCCGTCTCCATCTGTGCCCCCAGGCGACCCATGCCTGGCTTAGGTTGCCTCCCCCTGGAGGTCTCACCCGTCATTGGCTAACCAGCCTTCTCACCTCTGGGTCACAGTTTGTTGGCAAGCCTTTTCCAGTGATTATTAACCCTTCCTGCGTCGGGGGCGGCTACACCCACCCTACAGGATTGCACTGGCAGAGGCATGTGGTTTCCCCTGGACATCCCAGGAGCCACAGGCGTAGCCACAAGAACATCTGATGACAATGTACCCTGCATGGCAGGGCATGGAGGAGAGAAAACCACAGCCCTTAGATTTTGAGAGAAGTTTCCCTTAATGACCCTTTGTCTCCTCCTTTATGAGGGGGCAGAAACCCAGTGTGGAATTAGACTGGGAGGGTGAGATAGGAGACCTGGAGGAGGAGGGCGGTGTCATGGCAGGGTGCTGGAGGAGAAAAAAGGATGGGGAAGGGGAAACTAAGGAAGAGGAGAGGGAGTGGAAAGAAAAATCAGATCCCTAAGAAGCCCCTTGGGAGGAAAAAATAGAAAGAAAATTACGTGTATTGGAGTTGTGACTCAACCCAATGACATTATTACAATCCTGAAGTTGGGGACAACTGGCTGATACAGTGATAGGCTGGCAGCCCAAGCCCAGGTGCATGAGAATGGGTGTGGGGTGGACAAGCACATCCATCCTCATATACCTACTTACCTGAGGGGCAGGTGGACAGATTACTTCCATTAGTGATGCTAGGACAGGAGAGCTGTTTTGTACAGCCTGAGGGCTTACCTCTGTGAGAGAGACAAAGAGCTAAGACAGGGCCCAAACTGGCCAGCCCCTTTCCCAAAATCCCATGTCACCTTTCTGCTCATACAAAGGAGTCACTGTGTCCAGGATTGAGTCATTTAATAGCTGTGTGTTGTTGGCCAAATTATGTAACATCTCTAAGCCTCAGTTTCCTCTTCTGTAAAATGGAGATATAGTGCTTACCTCATAGAATTATACTGAGGAGTTAATAAAATAATAATAGAATGCCTAACAGTGCCTAGCACATAGTTAGTGCTCAAGAATGTTAGGTGTAGTCTTCTTCACTGCCATCACTAGTGTCTCTAGGAGCCCATGAGGCATAGAGAGGACAGGGACTTTGGGATGATCTTCTAGGTAGAGGTGGCCATCTGGAGATGGGTTGAGAAATGGGGTGGAGTCTAGTAGCAGGATTGAGCATCAGGGATATAACTGTCCCTATCTCCATCACCCCCTCCAATATCAGTCACCCAGTTCACTGAGAGCTGCTCTTATCTTTTCACCCACAGCAAAATCTAAGGAGCACTGAGCATCCCCTGAGGTCACCAGTTGGAGAAAGGGGATGAGGAGAAGGAGGTGGGAAGAGGGTTTCATCCTGTAGGAAGGCAGCATCCTTTGATGAAGGCAAAAGTGAAGAGAAAATGGAAAACAATTCCTAGGTCCAGAGGGGAAGAGAGGAAAAGGAGAAGAGAAAGTAGGAATAGGTGGTCTTGGGAGCAGGGAAACAGGCAGCACTCCTGAGGAGCAGGGATGTCAGGGAAGATAGCTGTGCATCAGACTCACCCAGCCAGGATTAGGAGATACAGTACAGTACAGGATTAGGAGTACAGTACTTGGCAGTACTTGGGTTCTAAGATATCTGGGAGGGTCAAGCCTTCAGAAAGAGCCTGAAGCAATCTCCAGGGTGTGTCCTGAGAGGTAGCAGCTGCCTTGGCTCTGGTTCTCTGCTTAGTCCAGTCTTCCTGCCTCTCTCTTTCTCCCCTTTTCTTTATTCATGGCAGCCCTGCAAGCCTGCCAGCTACGCTTCCAAGAATTGCCAAGCCCCCTGTTCTGATTGGTGAGCTCCATAAGGGCATGCGTGTTACTTTTTCTCTGTACCTCCAGTGCCAAGCAAAATGCCTGCTACAGTGTCATTATCCTTTTGTAAAATAATGAAAGGACTTGAGTGTCAATATTAGTTTTTTCTGTTTTCCCCAAGTTTTTCCTAATCCTTGCCGAGATGGAGTAATTGGGATTCTGGAAATATTTTCTGGCTAGAGGAGTCCTTAGCCAGGGCAGTAACATCAGAAATATAAACACAGAGAGATGCAGAAATTGTTTTTATTATCCAAGAGGCAGGGTAGTAACAAATGAAAAGGACAGTTTGAGTCAGGTTTCCTGTTTGGGGTCATGGTTTCATTGTGTGACCAGTCGTGGTCACACAACTGGGTTCTCATCCTCCTCCTTCTCAGGTCAGGTGGCAGCAGCGGGCAGTGGTCCAGTCTACCGGGTTGCACTGGCAGTGGCACGTGGTTTCCCCCCGAACATCCCAAGAACCACAGCCATAGCCACAAGCACAGCTGGTGACAACAGTCCCTGCACAGGCACATGAGACATAGATATCAGAGCGCTTAGATTTTGAGAGGAGGGAGCTCCATCCATAACCATTTTTCATCCCTGTGCAGCCCAGGGGTGGATCTAGGTTTTGTAGGGCAAAAACTAATTCAATTTTGAGGATCTTCTTTAAGAAAAAAGAATTACAAAAATTACTAAAACAAATTTAGGTATATGGCCATGGAAGAAAGCGAGGGGCCTGGGTGTTTCTGTTTACTTACATTCATGATAAATTTACTTCTTTGCTAGCCCCTACCCAACAAAACAGGGGCCTATATGGGGAAAAGGAAATGAAGGATGGGGGAGTGGTAGGTGACATGACCATAACAGGACAATTGAGGGGAGGAAGGGCTGGTATATGAGGTCATGAAAGGACTGAAAGGAAGAGGCAGAAACCCAAGATCCCTCAGTAGCATCCTTGAGGGAGATGAGAATGGGTAAGAAGGCTCTGGGAACCAGGAGTTGTGACTCAGCTGCAGGCTCATACAAATGTGAGACAGGGGAAGGTGTAGGTGCTGGAGGTGGACAAGGGAGGGCATGGGACATCTTACCTGCCATCTCTCCTCAAGGAGTTACTCACCTGCAGGGCAGGAGGACAGTTTGCCTGAATTCTTGACACTGGTACATGAGATCTTCTTTTTCAGGGCAGAAGGATTGAACCCTGAGGGAGAGAAGGGGCCCATAGTCTCTGTCTCCCATAATCCCTTTCCAAATCCCCTTCTGCCTCAGAGGTGGCACTGAGTCCATAATCAGGCTTTTAAGGTTTACTTTCTTCATTTGTAAAATGACAGTAATAGTTCTCTTACCTCACAAAGTGAAAATTAAGTGAAGTAATCTATGTAAAGCTTTGCATTATATCTCATTTGTAATGAGCGTTCATAAATTTTTGTGACTGTCCTCCTCCTCCTCATTGTCATCAATCTCATTATCAGTAGGGAAACCTGAACCTTTCGCCAAGAATCCAAACAGTGATAAGGGAGTGGAAAAAGCCCTGTGTAGGAAGATTGGGCTTGAGTAGACTGATTAGAGGTTGGGATCTGGGCATGGGCTAGAGGAGAAGTTAGATCAGGGGTCACCCGTCCACTTCCCCCCAACTCCTGTCAGTTACCTAGACGGATGAGAGCTTTCTTTATCTTTCCATCCATAACGGAGTTTGAGCAACACTCAGTACTTCCTGTGATCATCAGCTGGAGAAGGAGGATGAGGATGAGAAGGAAGCAAGAGGTAACCTTCATCCTGCAGAAAGGCAGTGTCCTGGGACTGGGAAGAAAGATGGAAAGAAGCTGAGATCTCTGAGCTCCAGAGCGGTTGGGGAGGAAGGGAGAAGAGAATGCGGAGAGTGTCAAGAGAGAACAGATGGAGGAGCGGCAGTGTCACTGTGGAGCAGCTGGATTTCTTTAAGCAGTTTGGAGAAGCAGGGACGGTGGCTGCAGAGCAGACTCACTCACCGAAAAGTTCAGAGAAGGTCTGCAAAGACTGGTCAAGCAAGGAGGTTTTATACCCTGTGGTGTCGTCCCGGCCGCCCATTATCACTCAAGTGTGCACACATACCAACACACTCCCCAGTACATTTTCAAAGAACTGTGCCAGCTGGGGTGTGACACACAGCTGTGATAAATGTTAATGTGTCAATAATAAGCAACGGCGACCTTTGTTCCCGTTCTCTGCTAAGGAAAGTCCCCTGTCCTTTCTGTTCTTCCATTTCCTTTCTTCTTAGCAGACTGATAAGGCCAGTGCTTGCGCCTTCTGTTGACTGCCCCATATTGATAGGCCTCTTGTTGGATCCTTCATCAGGAAGAGGTGACTTTACGGTCAGTTGAGGGAGGGCTGGCTTGTCTCCTGTTTAGACATCATTTTATTGTCCCTGGCTAATCACATCTATGGGAAAGTAACAGAAAACCTGATTTCCACTGGCTTACAAACAAACTAATTTACTCCTTACTTAACTAGAAGCTTGGTGCTTGATTCCAGGGTTCTTTTGGAGGCTCAACGTGGCCATTACCAGCCTGACCTTTTCCCCTTTTTCTTCACCATCCTCAGTTCATTGGCTTTTCATGCTTGATCTTGTCTCCTCAGGGTCACAGAGGGCAGCCATCACATCCTCCGCTGAGACCTGAGCAGGAAGGAAGGAAGGAACGAGCGGGCTAAGGCATTCTTTTTGGAGGCTTTTCCTTTTCATGTTGGAAGCTAGATTTTCCCCTAGAAGATCAAGCAGATTTCTTCTTAAATTTCATTGTTCAGTTCTGAGTCACATTGACCTCCCTGTCTACCACATGAGCCTGAAAAATTCAGTAGGGCTTCCCAGGCTCTTGGTAAAGAGGGCTGGGCCCAGATGTGTTTCAGAATTCAAAATTTTTCAGATTTTGGAAGGTGAGAGAGTGCAAATTCAGTTTATTATACTAGACTACCAAGGAGGTCTGGGGCAGCATCCTGTAATCAAACACATATTAATGTCTGCTGCAAAAATTTACGAATAGTCACAAAAAGTGGAATAAAGACCATAAATAATCTGACGCCAGGCCATATCAGGCTTTGCTGCCAAATGAGTACCTCAAACTTTGGGGACTATTTTAGGCTTTCAGAGCCTTTTAGATTCTGGAATAGTGAATAAATGATAGAAGACTTGTGTTTGGCCAAGAGGAGCAAGAGTGCTATGATTCATCCTCTGGGACAGCATATGGTCACCATGCTTGAATCTCATGATTCAAGAGCAGATGAAGAAGCAGAGACCACCACTGGAGGCAGTCAGAGGTGGGGAAGTTTGGCTCTGCTTCCGCTGTGGCCAGCCTTGCTGCCTTCCTGTAGAGATGCCCTCTAACGAACTGGAAGTTCTTCTACATATATTTCTCAGGCAACTTTGAGAATGAGGCTTAGTGATGCCTTTCAAAAAGGCAAGAGCGCTTTCTTAATTACCATATAGGAGTTGAAGAAGGGAGTGATAGAGTAAGAAAGAGCACAGACTTGGATTTTGTATAGAAGTTGGGTAGATTAATTCATTTGTTAATCCAGTGACTGTTTATAGAGCTTCCGTGTACCAATTCTAGCTCTGGTGACTCAGCTGTGGGCAACGCAGGCAAGGTCCTTGCCCTCTTGAGACTACATTCTAATGTGGAAGATAAATACAGAGTATGTCAAACATTGAAAAATGCCCTGAAGAAAAAGAAATTAAGGCAAGGCATTTGGCGTGCCTCTGTGCTGTTGTGCATAATGCAGTGTGTTCAGGAAAGGCGTCTCAGAGACAGTCACTTGTGAGCAGTGACCTGCAGAAGTGAGGGGTCAGCCACAGGAAAAGCTGGGACAAATGTTCCAGGCTAAGGGGCAAGCAAGCATAAAGAGCCTGAGGCGGGGAAATGGTGGTGTGCTGAAGGAAAGGCAGCAAAGGCCGTGTAGCTGGAGAGAGTGAAGTGAATAAGGGAGAGAAGTCAGAAAAGAGATAAAAAATATCAGCCAGGGCCTGGTTAAATACCGCTGGTAAGCCAATGTGAGGGTTCTGGGTTTTACTGTAAATTTGACAGGAAATTCCTGCAGCATTTTGCTCCAAGGAGTAACATAAGATAATTTATGTTCTATAAAGCTTACAAAGGCCACTGTGCTAGAAAAGACTGGATGGAAGACACGTAAGCAAGGAAACCAGGCAGCAGGCCTTTGTAGAGTTCCAGGTCTCAGATGGTGGTTGGGGAAGGAGTGAGAATTGGACGGATTTGGGTTATATAGAGAAGGCTGAGTCCCTTTAGGGTTTACTGAAGTGGGGTATACGAGAAAGAGAGTAGCGAAAGGTCAAGGTTGTGTTCTTTCTTATTCTAGCTTTTTTGAGGTATAAATGACATACATCACTGCATAAGTTTAAGGTATACAGCATAATGGTTTGATTTACATATATTGTGAAATGATTAACACAATAAATTTGGTTAGCATCCATCATCTCGTATAAATACAATCAAAAGAAAGAAAAAATTTTTTTTCCTTGTGATGAGAACTCTCAGAGTATGCTCTCTTTAACTTTTACATACGTCATACAGCAGTGTCAACTATAGTCCTCATGCTGTACATTACATCCCTAGTATGCATTTATCTTATAACTGGAAGTTTGTACCTTTTGACCACCTTCCATCAATTCCCTCTCCCCTCCATGCCCACGCTGCCTCCTGGTAACCGAAAATCTAATCTCTTTTTCTGAGTTGTTTTTTTTTTTTAAGGCTGCACAGATAAGTGAGATCATACAGTGTTTGTTTTTCTCTGTCTGACTTATTTGATTTAGCATAATGCCCTCAAGTTCTATCTATGTTGTCACAAAGGGCAGATTTCCTCATTTTTTATGCCTGAATAATATTCCATTGTATATATATGTGTATTTATATATATACCACAACTTCTTTAGTTATTTATCCATTGATGGACATTTAAGTCATTTCCATGTCTTGGCTATTGTGAATAATGCTGCTATGAACATGAGGGTGCAGATATCTTTTTGAGTTAGCGTTTTCATTTCCTTTGGATATATTTTCAGAAGTGGAATTGCTGAATCATATGGTAGTTCTATTTTTGATTTTTTGGGGAACTTCCATGCTGTTTTCCCTAGTGGCTGTTTCAGTTTACAATCCCACTAGCAGCGCACAAGGGTTCTCTTTTCTCAATATTCTCGCCAGCATTTGTTATCTCTTGTCTTCTTGATGACAGGCATTCTAATAAGTGTGAGGTGATATCTCATTGTGCTTTTGATTTGCATTTCCCTATGAATAGTGATGTTGAGCACCTTTTCATGTACCTGCTGGCCATTTAGGTCTTTTGTCCATTTTTAATTGGATCACAAGGTTACGTTCCGAATGACTTGTTGAAGAGGATGTCATTTACTGAAATGGAGGTTCCTTCGAGAACAGTAGATATGGCAAGAACATTATATTATATTTGATCATGATAAATTTTTTTTTTTTAAAGATTGGCACCTGAGCTAACAATTTTCTTTTTTTTTTTTTGCTTTTTCTCCCCAAATCCCCCCAGTACATACTTGTGTATTTTAGTTGTGGGTCCTTGTAGTTGTGGCATGTGGGACTCCACCTCAACATGGCCTGACGAGTGACACCATATCCGTGCCCAGGATCCCAACCAGCGAAACTCTGGGATGCCGAAGTGGAGCACGAGAACTTAACCACTCAGACATGGGGCCGGCCCTGAGCATGATCAATCTAATACGCCTATTAAACATCCAGGTGGAGCTGTAGCATAAAGAGTTGGGTAAACCCTGGTGTACAGGGGAAAGATGAGAGTCAGAGACATAATTTGAGAGTAATCAGTACACAGATGAAAATAAAGCATAGATAGTCTAATAAAAGAAGAGAAATCAGGTTTTTTTTTTTTTTTTAGAGATCAGAAGAAGAAAGCAATAGGCTGGAAAGTGGGTGACCAGAAGGACATTGGTTTAGAGATATGAATTGAATTACATTGACTAGTGGGTTTGTTGGGAATGGCAGTGAAAGTGAAGAGAACAAGATCACACAAGAGTGCTTTTGGGTTAAAATGAGACTGGACAACATGTAGAGAGACCATCACTTCTGGACAACACCCGTAGTCAGCAGCACGCCTAGTGTATTTGACACTCAGAGGGGATCATTTTTAACACCCCCATCCTTTATATAACAAAATTACTTTCAATAATTATTATGTAATGATCAGTAATAATCATTCTGTTTTTATTCATTCTTTGGTTTTAAGACAAAAAATAACTATTAAAAGAACAAATGTCAATTTTAAAGATATATTTAAATTCAGTATAATATTTTTGTGTGAACTAAAATCTGCATTTACCAAACAAAAATATTATACCTGTCAGTTTGCATGCTCTTTGAGATTAAATTTTAAACACAATTAAATTCCACATAATCATATAAAATGACCAAATTCATGTAATTCAAGTCCTGTTAATTGGTCTTTACAATCCCTGGGCTATCACTGTTTATTTAGCATCTACTGTTTAACTGCAGGATACACAGTAGCACAGAGATTGGAGACACAAATGCAAACCTGAATGTTTCTGAACTGTTAAGAACTTGCTTTAAAAATGAAGGCATATAGCTGAGGCCAAGTACATAGGGGCCCATTGTATAACTGGAGGTTCTCTAAATTAACTTCCAAGTGGAAAACAATGCTTATTAAAAGACAAGCAATAGAAATGTGCTAATTTGGTGGCCAGTCCAGAGTTGTAGTGGTTAACTTTGCGCATTCTGCTTTGGTGGCCTAAGATTCACGGGTTCGGATCCTGGGCACGGACCTACACACTGCTCATCAAACCATGCTGTGGTGGTGACCCACATGCAAAACAGAGGAAGACTGGCATGGATGTTAGCTCAGGGACAGTCTTCCTCAGGCAAAAAGAGGAAGATTGGCAATGGATCTTAGCTCAAGGACAATCTTCCCCACCAAAAAAAAAAAGAATGCTAATTTGAAACTTGTGTATTATTATTAAAATTCAACAGTAATCATAGAAATTGTTTAGACTAACGTTGTTTTGGGGGAGAAATATTTTACCATTGACATTATTTAGAATTGCCAGTGTATGGTGATAATGAAAATCAAATTGACTTATACTTGGATTTATTATTCTTTTCACAATCTCTATAGACAGCGTGCCCTGCTTCACACCCCCACCCTTGGTAGGCACTGCTTACCGTGTAGGGACATTGCCTGGGTCAGCCACCGGACAGGAGAGCTTCTACCTTAGCATTCCCAGAAAATGTTCAGAAAGCCCTACACAGAGAAGGTGGAAGAAAGGCCTTTGTTCCTCAAAATTTGTAGATAAACTAAGTGGAGTCTTTCAGCATTCTTCTCTCTCTAGAGCTACCCTCTTCCAAGAGCGCACTGCGTTCCCAATGACCCAAAGAGGGAGGCACATTTTTAATCTTCTTAACTCCTCCCCCCATCCAATAATTCTCCGCTGATTACTTTGTCTTTTATCTTACAAATAAAGTTTGAAGAGTTGGTAGCATAGAGCGGAGGCTGCAAAGAGGGGGACCATAAATCTGAGTAAAACTAAGCTGGCAGTTGAGAAAGTGAAGGCAGGGACTGGGGCCGACAGGGTCGCCTGTTACAGATGAGGCTGGGGCACAGCCCTGCTTTCCTACGACTTCCCTTGTACCCAGAGCTGGGGTCCTCAGTGTGGAATGTAGAACCCTAAAGCTGCACAGAGTAACCAAATGGGTTATAGGAAGTAAATAACAGAGCTTCTCTTTTTAAAAATATTATTTAAAAAAATATTTTTTCTCATTCTTTAACATTTCCTCTTTTATGTTTTATAGTAAACATAATATATCAGTATGAGTTTATAATTTATAAATTGCACTTGAATGTATGCTTAATTTTTTGAAACTCATGGTGCATCGGAAAAAATAATAGGTGACCAAGAAAACCAAGAGCCACAGGAAATTTGCACGTCTCTCAAACACAAGTTTCTAGCTCTGTTCTCGACTAGAGTTGGAGAGCTCTCTGATGAGGCACTGAAGTGCTGCTGTTTCATTTTGTGGGTTCAGATACTTTACATACTACATCAGAAATCAGTCAAGTTGATATTAGATGTAAAAATGAGATGCAGATAAAAATTGAGAGGCTCTATACCCTGCATGGAGATTAGTCATGGGTTTGCTTGGAGATAGGGCAAAAAGTCCCTCAAAAACAATCATGGGATCTGCTCAAGGGTTACAGAGGTACCTGATTAAGACTGCAGAGTTCTGCATCATCAAGCAGGGAAAAAACTGATGAGTTGATGCTTTCAATTAGCTGTGAAACCATAAAGTCTCTTTACTCATCAAGGTTCCAATCAGGCACAAGCTGGCCGTAAGAGGAACATTTGCATTCTACTGGTCAAAAGGAGTATCCCAGAGTGGCTGAGTGGATTGATTTGTCCAAAGCTGTTGTCCCTTTGGGTGCTGGAAATGTCTAATAAACACAATGGTATGTTCTTGGCATTATTTATTGTAAAGTTAATTGTAGTAATACTTGACTAGCAGATTCAGCTGTTGGATGTGGACAAGATCAAAGGCAAGAGAGAGATACTGGGTGAAGAATGATTATAGGGAGCGTCTCTGGGGAGGGGTATGAAAGAAGAGTGTCTGGAGATGCAGACAGTAGAGAAGAGGAAATGAAAAGAAAGAGGAGGAGCATGGTGGAGGATAGAAGAAGCACAGGCATGTGGATTTTTCTGGAAGTAGCATTTCAGTGGAGTGGTTTAAAGGGACATAGGTCAAGTCTGCATAATCAGATTCACCCCGGGTCACCTGCCATGGCAGCCATCCTAGCTCAGTGCTCTCTTCCCCATTTGTTATTCTGTCTCTCTGTCTCTGTGTGCTGGCTAAAGAGAAGTGATGGAGGATTCCAGGGCTCAGATTCAGGAAGCGGATGAGTCTAGGGAAAGATTGACAGGAGCCTCTGTAAAGCAGGACAAGCCTATGGAAACTGCCCCATGCCCAAGAGGAGGTGGTAAAATGTAGTGGACTACAGAAAGGTCTTTTTGTTGTATCACTCCTCCCATATTCCTAGGAGTGGATGCCCAGCCATTTGATTCTCCAATCAATCCCTTTTTGAAAGAGCCTGTAAATTGCTTTGACCAATGGATGTGGCAGAAATAATGTTGTACAACTTTTGAGGTTAGGCCATAAGAGGCCCTGTGCCTTCCACTTTATTCCCTAGAAGTGCTGCCCTAAAGCCACCATGTAAGGAAGCCAGTCTAACCTACTGGATGATACGAAGCCTCACAGAGAAGGACCAAGGTCCCCCAACCAACTGCCAGGACCAACTGCCAGACATCAGTGAAGGCAGCGGGCACCTTCCAGGCCAGCCAACCCTCCAGCTGAATGCAGCCATAGGAGCAAGTCCAGGCGAGCCCAGCAGAAGGATCTTCCCATTCTCCCATAGAATCATGAGAAATAATAAATCGTTGTTCTCTTGAGTACTAAGTTTTGGGGTGAATTGTTATGCAGAAACAGATAATTGAAACAGCAATATAAACATTAATTTAAAAAGGAAGTCAGAGGCTGGCTGTGATTGTCAATCTAGCTTCCAAGGAGCTTGAAAATATTGCCTCGGATGTTTAAATGGAAGTTCTGTGTCTGTTAGGGTATAGTTTATGTTTTGGAAGAATTACTGGTGCGAAGAGACTGTGGTAGTCTGCAGCGGGTCAGCAAATAGCTAGTATGTTTTATATGTGTGTGGCTTTTCCTCACTGAAAGAGCACAATTTCTCCAAAGTATGTGCAGATGGTTCAAGATGGGGCCCCAGCTGGCCGTCAGCAGAGTTCTTGGATCCTCCTTCTGATGGCTCTGCAGGAGGGAGCTTTCAGAGCTCTCAAGGGGCCTCCAGGGCTCCAGCAGAGAGAGGGCTCCATGCTTTCTTTGAAGAGATTCTCCAAATCTTTATTTCTCGTCCAGAGAAATGAGAGATTTCTCAGGACTACTAGACAGAAATGGTATAAAGATCTCTGTGAACCCTTTCATCTGAAGGAGGAAAATATGGGGAAATTTCCAAGGTATCTTCCCAACGCTCCACCCTCCAGGGATTCACACGTCATTATAGGAATAAAGACTGGAAGATGAGGCCCACGAGTCTATGTCTCAGATGGCAGCCCGAGTCCAGCACCAGAGTCGTAGGGCTACTGCAAGATCTTGGAGATGATCTCATTCTACCCCATCAATCAAAAGACAGACAACCTAAGACAACCCAGTCTAGACGGAGATGATCACTGTGACTTACCTCAGGTCACAAACGAATGACCTTGCAGGCACAGAGCTGGGAGTAGGCCCCAGTCTCTCGGCTCCTCTGCCTTGTGCCTTGTATGATGTTGTCCCACTGCTCCAAGCCCACATGGAATCTGAGAGGTGGGGTGACACTTTGCCTTTGCTAACTTTAGGTACATTTCACATTTCAGTGGGATCTTTGGCTGTAAAAGAGGGAAGCCAGTTATGCAGCCAAAAACTTTTATGCAAAACCATAAATACAACCATAAAATAAAATAGCAAAGTGATTCCTTTCCCTGGATTCAAGACTTCCTGAGACCACTGGAGAATGGAAGCTGCACAGATTCAATTTCACAGGTTGTGTTCTCCTCAACAAAGCTGTCTCAAAGCCAGATGTCCTGTGATAGATGTTGACTCTCTCCTCTCCTACTGGGTAATTGATATTTATTATAAAACTAAACAGGAGCATGTGGGGTTTGGGGAAAAGAATTCTGACAACTATTAGTTTCCATATTCAGTTTTGCACACTTCTTCTCCCCCAGGCATAATCCTCATGGATGTCACACTCATTGACAGATTCCTCTGCAATCAGTCTCCATTATGATTATTTTGTTTCTTTCACGCTGAGCTCTGGCCAAGAGCCCTGAGCTGGAAATGAGGCTTCAAAGCTGTGTTAGCAAATATAAGGACGATGATCTAATGTCACATGCCCAAAGCTGGCAGTTGTGCCCGTAGATCGGAGTCTAGGAGTTAGTCCTGCTCTGAGGGCCCCTCCTTCTCCCTACTGCACTTCCTCCTTGGAATTAAGAATTTCAGCCCAGAATTAAAGGAAGAATCTAAACCACTATCTCTTTCTGATGCCAACCAAGACATCGGGGGTGTTACCTCAGCACTTCGTCTTGGCATCAAGTTTGGCACAAGGCTCCATGATGTCTGATCTGTTTTTAGTACTGATAGCTTCTGACTTTTGTGGGTCCTCTGAGTTCTTGTTCATCTCACTCTTGTGCCAGCAAGATGATAGGCTAGGCTTGCACAAATCTGGCAAGGGCCCAGGATGTTTTGGGGGCTGTCACTCTTTGTTGGCATGGAGCCCTGTCCACTTGCTCTTTGTGGGGGCTGGCCTGGAGGTCTGGTGCTAGGATTGGAGGTCTCGGCAATATGTGGATCCAGACCTGAAAAATATGCTAACCTCACCTAACCTTTGCTCATGGAGAGGTTTTTCATTAAGGTCAAGGGCACACATGGCATTTAGAGCAGGAGGCAGAACCCAAGAATTCAGGAGTTGAGCAGACCCTGGGTCAAAGCAAGGGGTAAAAGCAAGATTGGGAGCAAAGGAAGAAGGTTTAATAATACAAAGGATGCAAATTTTGTCTAAAGAGCTTGGCCTGCATCATTATAGTTTGAAAAAAGTTAAATTAGTTATCCATATTTAACCAGAAGATATTTCACATTCAAATCCAGATTTCCGTCTCTTTTTGAAGACTTGTAGGTCCTCAGCGCAGGCCGGGGAACACTGTCTCATCTGGATAGTCTTCTTCCACTTAACTCATCCCAGAGGAAAAGGCTCATTTCAGGATTTGCACTGCTTGGTCCTCATTTTCCATTTCCTTACTGAGCAACAGATAGAGTACAAGGGACCCATACCATCCTTTCCTCTGAGTTTTCTTCCTGAGGGATGGGTCATCGTTTAAATCAAGGACTAATACTTGAGAAACAGAATTCTATCTCACATTTCTGATGCTGCCTCTCTTCCAAGCTATGATTCTTTGATCCCCAAATTCTTTTTCCAAATCACACACTTGAGCCTGTGCTTGGGGGAGAAATAATGTTTGGAAGCCCACGCTCGGCCTTAGTGTCATCATTGTAAGCAACGAAAACAGGTTTTCCAAACAGTTTTTTAAAAAAGGACCCCCTTTTAACATCCTTTACACTTACATGATAGTTGTCATACTTTCCAATATCCATTAAGAAAAATTTTTTATGTTCATTTATCAAAAAAATATTTGTTGAGTGACAATTAAGGGGTCAGGCTTTAGCCCATCAGCAAAATGAACACAGTCTCTGCCCTCAAGTTGATTATAGTCTAGTGGGGGAGAAAAACATTAAATATTAAACAATGATTCACTGACATGACTTCATATTTACTATTTATTAAGGGTTAGGGTGAAAAAGTGGAGGGGAACGTTCTCCGTGGAAGTGACACGTCCATGACTTGAAGATGAGTAGAACTTGGCCAGCGTGGGGAGGAGCAAAGGCCGGCAGCCCTCACATCCAGAGGCTTCTGAACTGAGACGGGTCAAGATGGGGTGGGAGAGAAAACATTTCACTTAGATGCAACGCGATTGGTTTGGAAATTGTTAGCCAGGACTAGATTTTACATGCCCAAGCAAAGGGCTTATTTGGGTTTTTTTCTAGAATTATCAGAAAATCTACAGGACCTGCCTGAGATTTCATCCTGGAATGGAGAGAGTAGGTGCAGAAATGCAGGTCTGAAGGGCCGTGGGAGAAGGAATAGAATTGTATAATGATTTTATCCTAAGTCCTGCTCCTTCACGAAAAGAATCAGGAAAGATTTTGTTTGTTAAAGATTTGCATTTAGGAAGCATTCCCTGGGTACCACGTGGAGACCGGATTAGAAGGAAGCAAGGGTACACTCAGGGAGACCCTTAGGAGGATCAGTGACCTTGGGGAACGATGACGGAAGTCTGGAGGAGAGTGACAGCGGGAGGGCTGAGAAGAAGTGTGGAGACTGAGATATAAATACATAATAACAAAAACGGCTTATAAATTTAGTGATACTTACAAGTGTTTGTATTTATTAGATCAGCATCTTTACACATGTGAAGAATAGTAAAACACTTTTGTGGTATTTTGAGTTCTCTGTGCTGCAGCTGCCGAGACGGGATTAAACACGCCAGGATTTTGATTAGGGGAGAGGCCTGAGGAAAGGCAGTAGGAGGGGGCGGGGAGCCTGGGGGAGCTGTGACTCGAAATGTAAGTCCGACCCGGAGTGAAGGAGAGAGGGAGAGGAGGGTGGGTGTGAACGCAGCGTAGTCGTCAGGGGGCACCCTGAACCGAGGTCCTCCCACCCAGGACGCAGCGTCTCCCAGGAACAGGTCTGCCTTCGGATCCCCACCGCTCAGCCTGGGAGAGGAGCCCGCGGGGTCTCAGCGTCAGCCACGCGCTCATGAATTTCCAAGTGTAGCAAATGGGGTCCTCGGTCTGTTACTGTCCTCAGAGGAGCAGGGCTGTGAGGGTGTTCCCGCGGCACTTCGTTGCGTGCATTGTCTTTCCGCAGGCTACAGAGAGCGGGACTGGGGAGCGCAGGACATCTGCATTAACGCCAAGGCCTCTCAACCTGCCCTAACTCAGAGACTCAGCGTTGGGGGACATTGAAGCAGAGCACGCGTATCTCACTGATTCTCACTCTTGTCTCTTCTGGCTATTTGCCTAATATCTCTACACATTCTCCTCTCCTTTGATAAATCTCTCTCACTTCCAGCATAATCAAAGTCACAAAAACTTCCTCTTTGTTTGAAATTTTTTTTCTCTCCAATTTTCCATTCTCTGACATGCTTTCTCATTGTTCTCCTCCCACCTCAACTTTTCCTTTCTACCTTGCAGTCTCCGGTCTTGTCTCTCTTTCACTCTCTCTGGCTGCTGAAATGTTAGATACAGTTGAAAAATCGTGCTGCTCTGTTCTACTAAGTACTGAAGCTAAACATCTTCTACTGACCTTCCTGGGGCTCTTCGGTCATTTCTTTTTGGTAAGTTATGGCTGCTCCCTCAATTCCCCCGCACTATCCTTAAATCTCAAAATAACCTTTAGTCCTACCTCAGAAGAGGACATTACTCCCTACTCTCCTGGCTGGGAGACAAGAGGTCATCTTCCTAGGGTCTCAGTTTCCTCATCACTAAAATGGGGAAATAATAGTTCAAGGGCTGTGATGAGGATTAAACAGGCTATATGTGCAAAATTATCTTGGCAGCTTGTTAGTTATTATTACATTGATTAATAAATTATATTACTGCCTTATTATCCTCTCCAAATCACATTTCAATAAGCTGAGCATTGCGTAACAGGCTGTTGGGGCTGAATGGGCTAATTTTGAAGAGGAAGACAGAAACTGCATTTTTTTTAGGGTGATTAGTTTGCTTTGAAAGATGAAGCCCCAAAACACGATCTCACTCTAGAGGGCCAGCCCGTTGGCGTGGTAGTTAAGTTCGCATGCTCTGCTTCGGTGGTCTGGGGTTCACAGGTTTGTATGCTGAGTGTGGACCTACCATCAAGCCATGTTGTCGTGGCTTCCCACATATAAAGTAGAGGAAGACTGGCGCAGATCTTAGCTCAGGGACAATCTCCCTCAAGCAAAAAAGAGAAAGATTGGCAAATCTTCTTCACCCTCCCCCCAAAAATATGTATATTATGCATATAATATGTATATGTTATCTCATTCTAGTATGTCTCTAAGGCCGGGAAAATGAGTACATCACACCCCAGCTCATACCCAAATAGTAACCTCATATGCAAACAGTCTTGCTTGCCAGAAATTATTGCCAAAATAAACATTCCGGGTCTTTACATTCATGTGGCATAAATAGCAGGAGAGTCTAGTCACATGTTTAACTTTTAGCTCTTTACTGTATGCTCACTTATTGTTTACTTTGGATTTTTGAAAAACAAACTTCATTATTCACCGTGGGAAATGACAAGCATTAAACTGATTGCTACTTGGGTTTTTCTATTGCTGCTCTAGTCACCTTAATAATTAGCTTTTTGTCTTGCATAAAGACTCTAATTAAAACCATTTGGTTTAATTAAAACTCATTTGGTTTTATTGTCCTCTGCTTCTCTCAGGCGAGTTTTTCTCGTATTTAGAGATTTCTCATTGTCATAAGGATAAGACAGCAAATGCATGGGGTGGGAGGGAAAATGTTAAGGTCATTTACTCCTCTACTGAGTCTGCTTCCTGGTTTTGAACTTGAGCTTTAAATTCGGGCTCATGCGTTTAGTTCCATTCTAGGTCTCAACCCCACAGCCAGAAATGAGGATATCGGTTTCTGTTTCTTGGCGTCTTTATTAGTTTGCTCAGGCTGTCATAACAGTACCTCAGACTAAGTGGCTTAAACAACACAAGTGTATTCTCTCACAGTTTTGGAGGCCAGGAGTCCGGGTTCGAAGAGTCAGAAGGGTTGTTTCTTCGGAGGCTTCTGTCTTTGTCTTGCAGGTGGCTGGCTTCTCCCTGTGTCCTCACATGGTGCTCCCTCTGTGTGTGTCTGTGCCCTAATCTCCTCTTCTCATAAGGATGCCAGTCGTCTTGGATTAGGGCCCACCCATGTAACCGAATTTTACCGTAATCACCTCTTTAAAAGCTCTATCTCCAAATATAGTCACATTCTGAAGTACTGGGGGTTAGGCCTTCAACACACAAATTTTGGGGGAAAGCAGGAGGAAGTATCTTTCTATTAAAAGTTAACGGTTGCTGTTGATCAGATGGGGCATCCAGGCAGGCAACTCAGTGTGTAACCTTTTGAATGAAGCTTCTTTTCTCATAATGCATTGTGATGAAAGTTTAATTAGACACTTTGATAATTATATATAAAGGTTTGTTTGAATGCAGAACCAGGACAGTAAAAACAGCAGACAAGTTGGACGTCAAAAGGGACAACGCTGCTTGGGATGGGAAATAAATTAGAAGAACATTTTATTTGCTGATGTAAACATTCTTTCACTGCTGTTTCAAGTCTTAGAAAATAAAATAATGATCTATTTTTGGTGAATAAGTATTGTCCTCTGCATTTCAACCAAGGCAGGGTTTGTGCAGAGATGCAGACATTGTCAAAGATAGAGGGTGAGGGGTCCTCTTCGGCAAGCAAGGTCCTCAGAGACTGAAAAAGATTCCACACTGGTTTCAAATGACCTCTCATCCTTTCACCTGTGGGACAGCCTCTTCTGACTGCTTCAAAGGGATCAACATTAGCAAGACGCCTGAATATCAAGTTCAGTGGCTGCCTCCTCCCCCAGGAAAATGTTTTGGTATCTTTTCCTCTGACTGCGATGTCACCCTTTTTGCATCTCTCACTTAGCTGACTATCACACAGTCCTCCTGAGGATTGTTATTAAAACATTTAATTCATAAAGTCACAGAATCTTAAAAAAAAGGGAACGATATCAAAGCTTTAGGCCAACCCACTTCTTGATTTAAAATTATTCACAAGTAGAGTTTTTAGAAGATCCACTGGAGCTCTCTCAGCCCTGGGCCACGTTTACCATTGTGCTTGCACTACAGTTCAGCTTGTTCTAGAAAATCTTGGTCTGGTCACATTACCCTTTACAAACCTAAGAAGCCTCTGTAACACTCACCATAAAGATGGTTTATTGTTACCTATGGTAAATGGGTAGGGTCTGCGTCTTGTGCAATTGTATTTAAGTAAGTCACATTAAGATGAATGTGCAGCATTCCCAGAAGATAATTGTCACACATTTAAGCAAATAGAACATGTAATTCCTGCACCGTTTCTGTAAAAATCCTTCTTTCATCCAAAACTATGTCTGGCTACTGTTTAATGTTACATTTGACGCAACCCTGTCCAATGGAACTTTCTGTGATGATGGAAATTTTCTATCATATCTGTATTGTCTAATACACAGTACACAAATTCAGAGAAGTGAGCCATCCTTGAATGTCTGATTCACTCATTCATTCATCGATCATTTGCTAAACGCCTAGTGTGGCCCAGGTAGCGTGGATAGGCACTGGGCGTACAATGGCAAACAAGATGCAGCCCATGGCCAGAAGAAACGTGAGCTAACTCACCAGACAATTGCAGTACTGGACAATGAGATAGTTACAGGGTGCTGGGGAAGGGGGCAAAGAAACACCTAGCCCCGCTGGGTGAGGGGGTTGGGGATTCACCACATGGAGCATGCTGTATACCTCAGTTAATTTTTCACAATAGACAAGACTTCAATCTCCTTTTTCAAATGAGGACATTTAGTGTCAGAGGGCTCTATGATTTGCCCAAGCCCACATTATATCTCCCTAACCAGATAGCTTTAGTTGCAAAATTCATATACCTTCTATTGCTGTCCAAAAAATGCCAATCAACATTGCTTCAAAGAAACTTTTCAAAATCACCCAACTTCTGCTTGTTGCTATAAAAATAAAGAAGGAACGTTCAAAGAAGAACAGTGAGGCAACTGCAATATTCTCTGTTAAATTAAATCCACAAATGATTAGTTAGATGATGGTATATGCATAGGCACTTTATTTATAGTTGATTTTAAATTTTTTATTTGTACTTATTCTATTAAAATATAGCGGACATTATGAACTTGGTTAGAAAGCAGTACTTCAACTTAAATAATTTCCACTCACTTAATGCTTCCTGGAAAGCTGAAGGTACCAAGTTTTTGCATCTGTCCTCATGAGAACACTTACTCTGACATTACGTCTTAGTCTCCGGCGGCATTCCCTCCATCAGTTGGTTTTTTCAGTTTTTCCATCTGTTGTCTAAACCTCATCCTACATTTAGGAAACTGTACACAACGTGTCCATCATGTAACTCACTAAATACGACTGAACACTTTGTCCAGGTGGTTTTTTTAAGAAGTGAGGGAAATGTTCAATTTATCAATACATTTCAGTTTTGCCAGCAAAGCAACCTTTTCCATCAAACTGGGCAGGTGTGCTATTCGTTATAAAATGTCACCAAAAATTGTGTGAATGGACTGAATCCTTACCAAACATCCATGATTGATTATGGGTTGAATAGAAGTCTAATGTGGAATGGAAAACACCTTTTATAAATATTTGCTCAATGAAACATTTAAATCTCCACCCCACTTTTCTATTTTTTTCAGTAAAAACCACGCTGATATCCAATAGTTACTTACATGCATAAAATAATTTGAATTGTTTTTTTATCTATTGTGGTGCTGGTGTGAGTTATTGATATTCATGGTGTAACACGTAAGGACAAGTTCACACGGACTCCACTTAACTCCTCTCCCTTCATACTTGTGCTACTGAGAAGTAGGTAAGTTGGTGGGGCTCAATTCTTGAGTTTTGCAAAGCTATATGATGAAAGAATTTATTGAAACAGACATATTTCTTCAATGAGTTCTTAGAAACACAGGGAAATTAGGCAACAACATAAAGGTAAATAGAAACCACAGATAGTGAAAACAATGTTTGAATGGCAGAAATCAAGTTTCTAAGAAGGAAGGTGGGAGGAAAAGGGATGGAAAAAGAACAAACATTTTTATTTTTAGCACCTGTAATGTTCAGAAAAGGAAGAGTAAAGGCAGTTTGTTACATCATCTGTGGGGCTACAGACTCAGCATCATGCCTATCTAAGAATACTAGCTATGTTTATTATTCTCTCTCATGTTCAGCTCCATGGTTCTCACTTGGGGTTGCTCATGCAGTTGCAGCCAGATGTTGGCATCTGAAGGCTCAACTGGGCTGGGTTTTCAAGAAGCCTCACTGACATAGCTGGCCATAGGCTAGGAGTTTAGATGAGGCTGTGAACTGTACACTATATCTCCTTCCTGAGCTTGGGCTTCCCTCAGCATGGCGGCTGGATTTACAAAAAGGGTTTCACGAGAGCAAGTATGCCAAGAGATCCAGGAGGAAGCTGTAAGGCTTGTTATGACTAGCCTTGAAAATGCATAACATCACTTCCACCACCTTCTGTTAGTCAGTAAGTCACCAAGGCCAAGCCAGATTCAAGCGGAGGGAAACTGATAGGGAGTGACAAGATCACATTACAGAAGAGCCTGCTGACTGGACAAGGCGAGCAAGAAGTGCCTAGTAGGAAGTTCACCTTTGGAAAAAACAATTCATCACAGTCTTCTGTCTCAACACTGTAATTCACATCCCTCTCAAAGGCAAAGGAGAATTGCTCCCAAAGTCTCATCAGCCTCAACTCCAGATCTTGTCATTGACATCAAGGTCAGGGGAGGGTAAGCCTTCTCAGCTCTGGGTGTGGTTCTTCAAGTATGCCTCCCTGGGAACAGTTCTTCTTTCTGGCTTCTGTATCTTCTGCTCCACCTGACCTGTGCCTCCAGCTGCTGATTATCTAAGCCCTCAGAATGCAAGTGCAGCTGGGGAGAAAGGCAAAGGGGGGCAGAATGTTTCCATGTAGTACTGTCCTAAGAATGTTTTGTCCTCTCTGGGCCTGGTGACGTTTGATGCTCTTTCTCCATGGGCACTCTGTGGAGTCCTCAGTGTCCTATACTGGGCCTCCTGGACTGCAGCTCTTGTGTCTGGACTGTCCCCTCCTCATAGACTCACTCTGGTGGTATCTTATTTCCCTCCTAGCCAGTCCTCTTGGGCAGGAATAAAAATGAAGAGTGGCTTCTGGCCTAGTTGAATTACATAATACTCAGCCCACACGATTCAACCAAAATGATAAAGGGATTTATTTATTTATGAACAAAGATAAAGTTGAAACAACTACCTGCCCTCCCATTTTCCCACCTCTGGTCCCACGTAGAATGGTTTCACTGAAGGAACATTCTTTCCTTTGAGAGAACACATAGCTTACCGGGCACCAAGGAAGTGTTAATGTTTTCTCCTGGACAACAGCTCAACTCTACAGGGCCTCACAACTCCTAACTTTTTTTTTTTATTTTATTTTTTTTCCTTTTTCTCCCCAAAGCCCCTCAGTACATAGTTGTATATTCTTCGTTGTGGATCCCTCTAGTTGTGGCATGTGGGACGCTGCCTCAGCGTGGTTTGATGAGCAGTACCATGTCCGCACCCAGGATTCGAACCAATGAAACGCTGGGCTGCCTGCAGCAGAGCGCGCGAACTTAACCACTCGGCCCCAGGGCCAGCCCCACAACTCCTAACCTTTTGAAGAAGTAGTGGAGTGAGTTTGGGTTTCGAAGAAGTATCAAAAAAAGAAATGAATGTCCCATTGACTGTATTGGCTCTGGTGTGTGTCCAGGACTCAGCTTTTACAGATGTTCCCTCTTCCACTGGCTCCTATGCACCAAGACCATGTCTGCACTGATCACTACCCTCAAGACTGCAATATCAGAGACGGCTCGTCTCTCATTGCCTTATTCCTTCTCAAGTCCCAGGCAAAAGACGGGGTCCAATTATTATAGATTCAACTACTTTATTGAATGAAAGTAGTTTAACAAATTAGACAAAGTAGAATATTTGGCTAAAAACACTAAGCCAGACAAAGATGACTAGTTTAATTTATATTCATAAAAAATGGAATCCATCAAGAAGATAAAGTACTAATGAAAGTTTAGATACTGATTAACAGAGCAAAAATACATAAAATTAAAAAATGAATAGAAATAAAAGAAAAAATGGAGAAAACACTACACTTTGATTAGGAGACACTCCTCCACCAGAGGTTGACATTTCAAATGATAAAATCATAAAAATAATGATAATAAGGATACAAAAAATTTGAAAAATAGCTAACCCAATAGATTTAACAGCCATGTATATAAAATTTAGATCCCGTGATTTTTTGATGCCTCTTTGCTTGAAGTCCTGCCCTTTCATTAGCTTAGAAAGCCTTCCTGCTTTCTTCATCTACTCATTTTTAAGTCCTTTCTCAAATGCCAGTTTCTCAGTGACATCTTCATCTACTCATTTTTAAGTCCTTTCTCAAATGCCAGTTTCTCAGTGACGTCTTCACGTCAGCAGGATTACCATAGCGTCTTACATATGCCTTTGTCCTAGGGTTATTTCATTGTGCTTTCCAGTACGACTGGTTATTTTCATGTCTGGTTTCTGGTAGATTGTAAAAGCGGCAGTAACTTCTCGTCTTTGTATCCCTGGTATTTACTATAATACCTGATGGCTGTAGTAGCTCAGACAATAATTATTGAGAGCAAGGATCGTGTAGCAATGAAGGTACAGCCCACTTTATCAGGCTACAGCAGGGGCAGCAATAAGAACGTTCTCTCTCAACTGTGAAGGCGCATTAGCGGAGGTGAGGCATACCTGGTGAAAAACCACAGTCTGCTCAGTGGTTAGCCCTTTGAGCCCATAGCAGGCCCATTATGCTGAGATGATTTAATTCCTTCCCAAAATAGTACACTTACCTGAAGTGTTCTATCATTTCCCATCTGTGAAGGAAATGGCAGCATAGAGCAAAGTTAAAAGCAACCGAGAGGAGAATGTAGTGGGTTCAAGATATTTCAAGATTAGGGTTGACGAGGGGAGGCTAAATATAGGTCTGACCACACAGCAAAGTATATCCTTCTCCTGACTGAAACACAGCATCCAGACAGCCACGCAGGCACGTACACACAGGCAGCCTCTGCCTCACATGCCAGTGTGGTTTGAAGCACGCCCTCCCACGCCACCTCCTGGGAGCTGCCCCATGGCAGCTAAGAGCCAGCTGGCGCAGGTGCACTGCTGCCCCTGAGGACATGGAGCAGAGTGGCCTGTCTATGCGTGTGCTGGGCTTAGGTCGCGTCCTTTCCCCGGAGCACTATGAAGTGGGCATGGGGTCGGGAACATGTCTCCTGAAGCCTTGCTAATCACATTAGCACCCTGGTTTGGGACAGGCTTCTGAGAAGCAGCTTGTCTCTATGAACAGGAGGGGCTGCTTTTCTGCTTAAGCTGCCTCATGTCTAATTCAGCCTGCAGGTTTGGGCACCCCACTTACCTTCTGACTCCCTATTCTGTCGTGGAGGTGACAGACAGGAATTGTCATGAAGAATTTTACCAGGAAACTGATATAAAACAAAAGAAAAATTAACCTGGGGAGTATGGCAGCAAAAGGCAGATAAATATAAATTTACATCAAATGATTCATTTAAGAAGCATTTATGGAGGGCCTACTTGTGATGGACTCTTCCTAAGGTTCTCTGGGAAGTCTCTTCAGAAAATGCCTAGTGGAACCACCTAATGGAATGGTGAGGAATTTGGTGGTTTGATGTAGTCAAAGGGAAACCAGCTGGTGAAGAATCAGGCCATAGCTAAATCCTATCCTTGGGAAGAGTCCGTTCTTTGTCATCTTCCATTCTTCTTTGTTATGATTCTTGTGTGAAAAAGCCTTCAGCAATAATTGCATGAAGCGTTCCCTTCTGAGGTGACATTTAAAAGTCAATTCGGTATAAATCAATCCAGTCCTGGAGCTCATGTTTTCTGATTTTGACAGCTAAAAGGTAATTTAAAAGATTTAATAATTTAACCAGTCTCTCAATGGACCTTGTAAGAGGAAAGTCTATTTTAAAGCAAAGCGAGCATCTTTAAAAGCTTCTTTCACTCACCTTCCCCTCTATATCCTCCACCCAAAAAATGTATGTTCCCTTCAATTCTCTCTCTTCTCCATGCTCAACTCCCCCAAACTCCTCCCTCCCCTGACTCCTGGAGCTTCTCCCAAATGCACACAACCTGAGTTTCGCTTTAGTTTCCTTTTAGACATACCAATGGTGAATTCTCTGGCCTCCGCAGTATTCTTTCCCCATCAGCCATGTCTTTAGAACCAAGGAGTGCCTTGGTGACTCAAAATGCAAGTCTTTGGAATTCTTGAGAAAGGGCGAAAGTTGAGAATGTTCATCAATTAATCGTTTGTTCATTAGTAAAATTTTTATTTTTTGGAACTAAAAAAGAAAGGAAATCTTGATAAGGAGTTGTATCACGAAACGCATAATCAAATGAGTGAAACTCTAATAATGTCCCTTTAAGCTCAGTGTCAGGATTAATTTGGAAGGTGGACCTCAAATAAGAGGAGAAAATCTGATGAGGCATTGTGCTGTAGGTAAGGCTTGATTTGTCTAAGTAGCTGAGAGATAAAGATGAATTTGATTCTTTACCCTGCAGCTGGATGGAAATACAGACATTAGTGATTTGGTCTCTTTATTGCTTTTGTGCACTACATTTATACCAGTAACATCTGAAGTCAGGTTAATTTATAATGTACTTGATGGGAAAATAACTGATGAAGTGTTCAGCAAGAGTTTTAGGTGCAGGCTATTGCATGGAAGACATGTACAGATGTGAGGAGAGTTGGCGCCAAATCCACAACGAACCAAACTCCCAAAGTGGAGGCTCATGTGGCCATTAAAGTGGAAGCAAGACACTCTGCCTCAAGGTCTGCCTTGCTGCCACTTTAGTGGCCATGTGATTTGGGTAACAGTTTTTTGATAGCAGATAAAATGGATTAGTTGAGGCTTATTTCATTTACAGGGTTGGATAAAAAAATGGATACTACCATTAGTTATCTTTCTTGGCTAAAAAACATCTGTTGAAAAATACTTCTTTGAAGAATTAAAAGAGAATGATCAGTGGATTAACAATGAACAAACTCTGTTAGCCCATCATATGACACAAGGAAATTTTCTTCTCAGTTAAAATGTACACATCCAAATTTCTGTTAACATTTGCCTAAAATCTTTGTTCTTCAGAATCCTGGATATTGTGCCACAGTGATTTTCCTGACCTTGCTTGTAAGCACTGAAAGAAGTACCGTCATGTACAGTATTCATTAGCCAGGGCTGCCATAACAAGTATCATAGACTGGGTGGTTTAAACAACATAAATTTATTTTGTTGCAGGTTTGGAGCCAGAAGTCAAGGTGTTGGTACAGTTGTTTTCTTCTGAGGCCTCTCTCCTTAGTTTATAGATGGCTATCTTCTCCTGCTTCTTCACGTGATCTTCCTTCTGTGTATGTCTGAGTCTTAATCCCTTCTTGTAAGGATACCAGTCATATTGCGTTAGAGCCCACTAGTATGACCTCATTTTACTTTAGTTATCTTTTCAAAGGATACAACTAACTGAACTCGCCAGCACATTAAAACAAAAACATGGACATCGTGACCAAGTCTAATTTATCCCCAGAATACAAGGATCATTCAATACTAAAAAATGTGTTAATTTAATTCACCATATTAACAGATGAAAAGGAAAAATTATTTGAGTATTTCCATATATGTTGAAAGATCTTTGGAAAAAAATGGACATCCATTCCTGATAAAAACGTCCAATGAAACAGTAATTGAGATACTTCCTTAACATGATAAATAGCGTATACTTTGGTACTTAAAGCAATCACTTATTTAATAGAGAACTCTAAAGGCTTTCTCAATAATGTTAGGAACAAGGCAAAGATGACCCACTATTTCCATTACTATTTAGCATTATATTGGAAGCTTCTAACTAGCAATATTATGTTTCTTAATGTGGGCGGCTGCAGGAGTAATGATTTTATAATCATTCTCTAAATTGTACATGTATGTTTTGTACACTCTTGTTAGTATGCATTTCACAATAAAAACACAAAAAATATAACATATGGAATGCATCCAGCCATACATTTAAAAGGGCTATTTGATGCAATTTATGTTCATTTGTACATTTAAGATTTATGGCTGAAGGATATAAAGCCAGGCATTTTCAGCGAAATAAAAGGAAGCACAGTAGATGCAAAATGTGTAGTATGAGATATAAAATGGTTCCGAGGCCTTTTTATTGCTAGTGATAAAAATCTAAATCAATGGCAGTTGATGTATTGTCAAGAAAAAAAGCACAAACATTTTTAAGATTTAAGTGTGAAACTGTCATCTGCAAAAGACAGCCAATGAAAGTTAAATGCAGGTTTCAACTCCAACATTTAAAGAGCTTGGAGGTCATCACTCCAAGCTTACAAGAAAAAGTAGGATAAACTGAAGCTTTTCTTGGGCCCATCAGAGAAGAGTTTGCAGAGCAAAGTACTGCCCCCAAATCTGGAAAAACAGCTGAATCCAGTGTCACAGTAAGATTTGCTTACCTAGAACAGAGGCCACTGAAGGTATAAGCTGATAGAATTTACTTAAATAGTAATTTTGATGAATTGCTGGAGGCTGATTATGGACTAGTGTGAGAATGAGCAAGTCCTAGCGGTCTAATTTTTAGGGGCATCTCATACTTCTGTGGACTTTATCTCCAGGAAACCCAACAAGTTCTCATGGTGATGGTCTGGGAGAGAGAGCCCTTTGGGTTCTGGCAGGTGGAGCGAAGAATAATTGCTGTGAAATGTGTTTTCCTGGAGCATTCCTCATGACAAAGGCCTGCTTCTCATGAGGAAAAACTTTGTCAGAGCCTTGTTCCAGAGCTGTGGCAGAAAGGCATTCCTCTCACACAAGCCTGATCTAGCCCTCCTTTCTCATCTAAGGCAGGTTGGAGGGAATCTGTACACGAACAATCACTTGTGAAAGTCACAGGCCAAAGACACAGACCTAGAAAGGCTGAGATTTAATTAGAAGATTATAAAATGCCTCAGAAGACCCCCAAACACGCCTTACCACAACATCAGCAGGGTTCCAGTAGAGTAGCAGTGGATTACAGCTGAAAGACCTGCAAGACACAGACTCAGTCTGAAGGCGAGTACTCAGGGAGGCCCAGAGTCAAGATGGGAGAACAAAATGAGGACACTGGAGAAGTCTGAGGCCTCCATCACCTGTAGCTACAGCAAGCATTAAACAAAGCCTATGACGAAAGGCGAGAAAAAACAGTCTGAAAGGACAAATCATCAGAACCAGATGAAAACATGACACACACAGATGTTAGAATTATCAGATAGAAAATTACAAGGGATGTGAAGGAGGAACTGGAAATACTCTGTTGTATTCTGTTATTTGTTCCTGCTCTACACATGAAGCAGACTTGTTTTATTGAAGATGGACTTAGTTAAAGATATATATTGCAAATTCTAGGACAAATGGTAAATTCTATCTTTTAAAAGTATAATTGACATGCTAAGAGACAGCAGGAATCATAAAATGCTCAATTTTAAGCGGAGAAGGCAGAAATAGAAGCCTCTGGCAGTAAATAGAAGACAGTTCCAACATTGGCTGATATTAATCCAAATATATCAATAATCACTTGAAATGAATGGTTTAAGAGCACTAGTTAAAAGACAGAGACTGTGAGCGGATTAAACAACAATACCCAACTATATGTGGTCCTCAAGAAATCATTTTAAATTTAAAGACACTGATAGGTTAAGAGTAAAGGGGTGAGAAAGATACTGCATGCTAGGCTCGTTAACTGTGACAAATGTACCAGTGTCGTGTAGGAAGCTGAGAGGGGAAACTGGGTGTGGGGCATACAGGAACTCTTTATGCTGTCTTTATAATAATTCTAAATCTAAAAGTGTTTTAAAATTAATAGTTCATGAAAAATAGGTGGATAAGAAATTATTTAAGTGAGACAAGCAAAACAATTGAATGTAAAATTAAGGTTAAAGATAAAATTCTTTTGAATTAAAAAAAGAAGCTGCTCTGAGTGTGTGTCTTGAAGATCGCAGCGTCTGATTAGCTTGCCTTGCGGCTCTAAATGATAAATAGCAGCCATATATTAGGCCGATAGAATCAATAATTCAAAACCAGTTTCCTATAAAACTTGCTCATTGTTCACCAAGAACTGATACTCTTTTATCCATTTATATACATTTAAATTTCAGGAGAGAGAAAAATTTTAAAGTATACGACAATGAAGTCCTTCACAATATTTCAGCGTAAAATGTGGATAAGTCACTGTATAATTTAGGACTGCCTACATTTATCGGTTTGATTTAGCAGTAATTCCATCCTTTTAGCAAATAAACATTGAGTACCTCCTATGTTTGTTGAACTGTTTGGGGCATTACAGAAAATCACAAAAACGGACAAGAAATAGGCTCTGCCCTACGAAGGTTATGTAATATAGTTAAAAGGTCTTTATATGCAACTTATATAACACTTACCCTTTCCTACAAATCTAGATTTTTTTATACTGACAGAGTCAGTAAATAGGTAAAGAATCGGAACATGCCAACTTAACTGCTGCACCACCGGGCCGGCCCCTGGTACTATTTTTAATTTTTAAAAATTTGTTTGCATTTCCTTACCTGACTAAAACTATTTTCTCATTTTTCTTTTGGACATAATGAATTCAGTGTTGTTCAAATGCATGGCAGTTCCTGAAAGAACTGTGAGATCCTGGTATTTATCCTTAGCCATGATTCTCAAAATGATTTATTAGCTTTTTATTTTGTCTGGATAGTTTTAAGGGCTTCATTCTGGCAGCTTTTTGGTATCAAATAAGGACCTGGATTTCTAAGCAAAGTGGTATCCCTATGCTGTGAGCTCTTCCACCCAATTTTGCTTTAATTAATAACAGGGCAATATTGAGCTTTTGTATAATCATTGATTGCTAGCAATTTGTTTTGATATTTCTAATACAAAGTCTTCATTGATATAAGAAGGACGATGGCAAATAGGAACAATATACATGAATATTTACTAGGATGATTTAGCAAGGTGAGAGGAGAAGTATGAAAATGAAACTAGGCAAAAGAGCCTTTTTAAAAAGTTTAGTTCTTTCTGTAGTGAGAACAGGCTAAAGTTGAAAGGGTTTGTACCAAAGGACGCAAAGCACTTCAATAAGACTAAACGACTTGCAACCGTATTCATGTAACACTTATATGCTCCTTCCTTCTTCCTTTTTTGTCTAGACGTGTAGATGCCTGAGAATCATCACTTTTATTATTATTATTTGCTAACTCTGCAGAGCTTCTTGGAAATGTTGCCGGTTAAGACTCAGTGGTGGGAAGAGGAGGGCTAGGCGCAGGTGGTGGTTTCCCACAGGAAATCCATGTCGCAGCTTGTAGTAGAACTGACTTCGAGGGCTGATTAATGAGATCACAGCTTGCTAATCATCCTGAAACCCATCATTTGCCATTTCCAAACAAGACAGCAATTATCAGGCAGCTTTATCTTGTAACACCAAAAGCTCTTAGGTCTATCTTCTGATAATGCCATTGCAAATTTATCCATACATAGAGTTTACAAAAATTTTCAGAAACTGATTATATTAGCCAGCTGTGGGTTTAGTAGCATGGAACGCCAAACCTTACTCTAGTCAAAAACCATGCAAGCGTTTTTGGTGCGTTCACTGCAGATGAAATCAGAGGGAAAATCCCTTCTCTCAAAGTGTGCTTGCTATTCAATTCAGCAAATGTTAAAGAGAATATGATGTGAAAATCTCTGAGTTGGGCAGTTTGAGAGCTACAAAGATAAATAAAGTAAGATCCTGTAAGCTATGGCTGTGGCCAAAGAGAAGCAATTAAATGATTTGCAGCGGCAGATGGAGCAATCGTCATCTACGCAAGGTAGGGAAATTATGCTTTTGCTCTATTCTCCATCCCTATCCTTAGCTGTCAGAGGACATTTTGTCTAACTCCACAAATACTCAGTGACTGTATTGTCTAAAGCCCTCCACCATAGAGCCACATCCAAGCCTGAGATCACTGAGCGCCAGAAAATTCCTCCGTCCCACACTGCTCCTTCCTTCTTCATGGCTGACTGGACTCACACTCACCAGAAGGAACACCAGTTCCTTTATCCCTGCTTAGAGAATGCTTCAGCCACGTCTGCCTCAACATGCTTAGTTCTACAGAGCACTTTCCACTGGGGCTTGTAAGACCAATGCTGGCTGTTCTAGTCTTGGGGTTGACAGCAAAATCCTTGTTGCGTCTTTGAGGCAGAGGTTCTGGATGAGAAGGATGTGGAGGGCAGTGGGTTGGGGAAACCTCAGTCAAAAATCTTTGACTTTCAAAATCACTTAGTCATACTTAGATGATAGTCACACCCCTGCCCAACGGACAAGCCTTTTAAATCATGTCTTGCCGCACGCTTCCCACAGATGTCTGTCAATAAATATTTGATGAATGAACAAATGCACGAATGAATGAAAACAAAGAGCCACCTGACTCCAGCTGGGAGCTGCATTCACAGTGTTTGTTGTTCTCCTCTGGTGCATTCTAGGCTGTTGTGGAGGGAGAGGAAGAGCATTGTATTTCCTGTGGGAAATTTATATTGGATGTGAAACGAAATGATTGAATGCCATTCAGGACAATTGGCTATAACAGTTATTTCATTAAATCAACAAGCATTTACTGAGCACATACTCCGTGGAGTCACTTTCTAGGTATTGAGGAAGCGGTGCTGAAGAAGACAGATACGGGCCTGACTTCCTGGAGCTGAGAGCCTGGTGGAGGAAAGTAGATCATAAACAAAAACATAAGCAAAATCATTTCCATTTTAACGTGCTGTATAGGAAACAGGATATGACAGAGTGGAGGGTACCTGGGGAGCAGGGCCCTACTTCAGTGAGAGTTAGAGAGGAAAGGCTGCTCTGAGTATTTAAGGTTGAGCTGAGTCATTGAGGAGAAGATGGAAGACGCTTTGTAAAGAAACATTTTACCCTCTCCAAGCAGAGGGAGGGCGAGTGCAAAGGCTGGAGGCGATGAAGAGTTTATCTTGAACAAGGGGAGAGAGGAGGCTGGTGAAGCTTTGGAGGAGAGGTCAGCAAACTTTTACTCTCCAGAGTCTAACAGTAAATATTTTAGGCTTTCTGGGCCGTGCATTCTCTGTCAAAACTACTCAACTCTGCTATTGCAGCACAAAAGTGGCCACAGATGTGCATAAATGAATGAGTGTGGCTGTGTTCCAAGAAAACGTTAGTTGCAAAAGCAGGTGATGAGGTGGATCTGATCCACGGCCTATAGTTTGCCCCGCTCTAGACTATAGAGCAAAAGAAAAAGAGTTACATGTTGAAATTGGGAACTGTGCCGCAACCAGACATCTGGGGCCTGAGGGTATAGTAAGGAGCTGGAATTTTCTTCTTAGTGCAATGTTAAGCCCTTGAGAGTACCCATTAAGCAAGGGAGTGACTTGGGCTAATTTACTTTTTAAAATATTATTCTGGATGCTGTGTGGGAAAGGGATCATAAAAGCCATCAGTGCAGAAGTAGAGAGGTTGTTGGCAGTGGTCTTAGGCAAGAGAACATGACCCTTGGCCTACAGAGGACAGCAGAGATGGCGATCCAGCTCCTGAAGTCAGGACATGAAAATGGATTGGATGTGAGGGTGGGAGACACCGCAAGACAGCAAGGATGAGTTCTAGGTTTCTGGGTGATGATAGCGCTGTTCTCAAAACATGGAGGATGGACAAGGAATCAGAAGTTTAATTTCAGAAAGTTTTAGTTTGACATGTCTGTGAGACATTCTGAGTCATCCTTCAGAAGAAGAATCCCTGAATAAATAAGTCCAAGGAAAGTGGACCATTGTTGAAGCAGGTCAAAGAGAGAAGCAAGGCTGGTATGCAGTCATTCACAGCAGAATGCCTTCGGAGGGAGTGTAGCAAAGCTCCTCTTTGTAGAGCATGATAGATGTAGATGCCGGGCTGTGAAGCTACACCATCAAATACAACTCAGGACTTTTGTTAAAGTGGCCACAACATTACTTCCTGTGTCAAAAGAGAGGACAACCTCCTTCTTCAGCATAGGAAGCTGCATGCCTCCACCGCACGTCGCTGTTTCTGCTCTGTCAATAAGCAAAGCTCACACAGCAGTGAAAGGGGGCTGATTGCAGGCCGATAAAAAGAACTAGTGCAGAGAGACACAGGAAGTTAATTGTGACCAGCAAACAAAGCTTGCGGGTGAGTTGTGACCTGCAAACGTGCTTACACGTTTCTCTCTTGGGCTTTGACCACATCCTAAAACAGGGCTCAACATGTCAATATTGCAGAGCTAGTTTGCTCACTTGAGTAATCTAGTCATGGGCAAAAACAAAAAAAAAAAGTAACTATGTTTTACTGTTTTTGCTTAATTCAACTTAAGCTGCATGCTCCTAGGAATATTGCTGCAGAAATAATCATGGAAATAGGGAATAAGTTAATGAGACACGAATCAGAACACAGGCTAAATAATGTTTCCCAATACATTCTGTATTAGTGGGTGAAGTTTCAATAGATATTTTTTGGTCAAATATGTTTAAGAAGCATACATTTTGTTGAAATAGGTTTATTTACGGCAGAACATCTTAATGCTAATAATTAATACCGTTGTACTAATATGTAGTATGAAATCCCAGAAGGAAGATACAGTATTTGGTGTTTTCAAACTTATTGGAAACACACTACAATTTGGTAAACACACACACGTATACATTACATGTATCAATTATACATTTTCAATAGAGTCCTCATCCCATCATATAAGTCTTGGCTCAGTTTAGTTTATGCTTTGCTGCTAGTGACAGAATATCCAATTTTAGCCACTTAAACAATTAGGGGTTATTTTCCTTAAAGAGCAAGAAACCCAGAGGTAGGTTTGTGGCTTTATTCAGTAGCTCATGAATGTCAGAACAAACTCATAAAAACTCTCTTGACCTTTTCTTCTTGGTTGCAAGATACAGCTACAGGTACAGGTACCACAGCTGTGTACAAGAAAAGAGAGAATTGGAAAGTGGAAAGGTTATATCAGCTTCATCTGTTCCTCCTAACAAGGAAAACACATTTTTCAGAATTCCTGTAGCAGGCATTTCCTTGGGTCTCATTGTCTTACTACCATTAGGCTTCTTGACCACGTCTAGCTGCTGCAGACGGGGGAGGGTAGGCAGAGGCTCTAGGAAGCAGAGGTAGGATTCTCATAATTGGTTTAGACACTCATGTTATTCACCTGGCCTGAGCTCATTGCTTCAGACAAACTAGATGACAAGGAGAAGTTGGATCTTGGCTAGGCAACTAACAGTGTCTATTATACAGGCTGTGTTACAAGAGAAACTTAGTGTAAGTCATTTGTCGTTTTCGAATTGTGATGCACACTGCAATGTACTGCCCAGATCTCCCTTCAGGAATAAAGCATTGATTATCTGGCTGCTGGATTCCCTGGTGGAAGACACGCCTCAAGCTATTAGCAACCTTCAGTTACCGCCTCAACTGAAAAGAGTCACCTGGCCAAGGACATGCCCCATTTCCAGGACTCTTCATCAACAGAGGCCTACAAAGGTCCCACCTCTTTCCCTTCCCCTCCACTCCCTCCCACTCTTCTCTTCTCCCATCTCCCCTCCTCCATCCTCCCCATACTCAGACCAACTCTGAAACATCATCTCATCTTCAGAGCAGAAGTTGGCTGAAGCTTCTGCTGAGACTGCACTGAGCTTGACTTTTCCCTCTGCCCAGTCCTGCTTTCGTCCCCTGTCCCCTAAAGGGGCACTTGATCCCCACCCCCCTCCTAGTAAACCTCCTGCATGCGGATGTCCATCTCAGAGTCTCCTTCCTGGAGAACCCAACCAGCTGCAAAAATAGAATAGGAAATTAAATGTACTCAAAACATGTTCCTTTCTGTATCTTAGTTTCAAAGTATATTTGGAATTTTGAAGTAGTTTTCAAAAAAATTAAAGTATTAAACTTAAAATGTAATTTTTAAGACGGCTACACATCCATGAAGTCCTTTGTCATTTCAACAGTGGCAAGTGTGAAAATATTTTCCATCTGTACCAACTGTTCATTTCCTCAGTTGAGCAAACACTTGATTTTGTCTACAAAATTTATTTTTGGAAATTATTTTTCTGAATATACAATTAATTAGTGCTCATTGCAAAATTACAAAACAGGTAAAAGTTTAAATAAGAAAGGAAAAAATCATCTATAATCTTAACACTTAACTGTTATTAATATATGGGTGTTATCTGTCCAGACTTTTAAAAGGAGTGAACAGCTGTTTCTTTGAACTTTTCTTTAGTCTCAGGAAAGTCTGAGGATCTGACCCATGTTTAATCCTCCTTGCAAGATTAACTGGAAGAATTTTTAGGAATTTCACTAGAACAGATCCATATTAGAAGAGAATCCGGCCAAGGACTAGGTATAGCACCAAACCGTAGCTCATTGGTGAGACTGAGTACTGAATACCAGTATTTATTACATGCAGCTGCCCCAGAAATTGGGCTATTTACATACACCTGAGAGAGCAGTGTGACTAACAAGGAACGAAAGCCTAAGGGACCCCAGAGCTGGCCTTCCTTGAGCTGTGATAGTCTGCCCATTTTCAGCTTCGTTTCTCACGACCATGCATGTTTTCTAAGTGGCATGGCAGGGACATTGCAAGCGGTGCCTGGGAGGTCCAGGACCACCGCGATATTGTTGTGTCTCGGGATGTTTTCTGTTTGCTTTCTTAAAACGAAATAAAGTTCATGCTGGGTGAAGCCTAACATGTCCTGTGAGTTTAATTGTTAAGCTGAACTCTAAATGACCACAGCTCGCAGAAACAGACATTTTTATTGTCACACAAATAATTTAGGACTGCATTCTCGTTGTGAAAGGTTCAGATAATATAGAATTTTATAAAGTGAACTCTCCTCTCCTGCAATCTCCCTTCTCCTTGATTTTAAATTACTCATTTAATTCTCTTATTTTGCATAGATCTATTCATGTTTCCCATTGCTTCTCAAATCAGTTTTGGTAATTTGCATCTTTCTAGGCATTTATCCATTTCACCTAAGTGTTAAATTTGTAGGCATATAAAGTTTTTCATATTTCCTTATAATTCTTTTAATTCCTATAGTGGTCTGCATTTATGTTTATTAATTTTATGGATCTTTACAAAGAACCACCTTTTTATTTATAGATGTTTTCTATTTCTATGTTTCTATTTTTATGTTTCTATGCCATTGATTTCTGCTCTGATCTTTATTATTTTCTTCTTTCTACTTTGATTTGTTCCTTCTTGCTTGTTAAGGTAGAAATTACGATTGTTAATTTAGACTTTTCTTCTTTAGTTACGTAAGAATTTAGTAATCTATATTTTCTCCTAAGCATTGCTTTGGCAGCATCCTATAAATTTTAATATGTTGTGTTTTTATTTTCATTCATTTTGAAGTATTCTGCAATTTCTCTTGTGAGTTCTTCTTTGACCATCAGTTATTTAAAATCTGTTGTTTATTTTCCAAATATTTAGGGATTTCCCAAATATCTATTGTTGGTTTCTAATTTAATTCCTCTATGATAAAAAGTACTTTGTGTCATTTCAATCTTTTTAATTTTTTTGAGACTTGCTTTATGGAATAGCATAAAGCACACATTTTACATGTGTGCTTAAAAATAATGCATATTTTACTGATGCTATGTGGAGAGTACTCTTACATGTCAATTAGATCCTTTTGATGATGTTGTTCAAGACTTTTATATCCTTACTCATTTTCTCTCTACTTCTACCAACTATTGAGACAGGACTAGCTAAATTTCTTAACTATGGCTGTTGTATTTTCTATTTCTCCTTAAATTCTGTCAGTTCTTATCCATTTGTTTTGGGGCTCTGTTGTTATGAGCATATATATTTGTAATTATATTTTTCTAATGTATTGGCCCTTTTATCACTATGAAATGTTACCAACAAAATTATCTCTAGTAATATTCCTTGACTCGAGGTCTGTTTCATCTCACGTTAATGTAGTCATTCTAACTCTGTTATGGTCCCTGTATGCATGCATTGTCTCCATCTTTTACCCTCATCTATTTGTATTTTTAATTTTAAGTACTTCTTTTGTAGACAGAGAGTAAGATCTGGGTTTTTTATCCCATTCAACCTCCGCCTTTTGAGTGGAGTGTTCAGCTCATTCGCATTTAATGTAATTATTGATATAGCTGGATTTATAACTGCTATTTTGCTATTTTGTTTTCTATATATCTCATTTCTTTTTTGTTCCTCTATTCCTCTCTTGTGTGTTAAGAAAAACTTTTTGGATGCCATTTTAATTACCCTGTTGATTATTTTAACTGTATTCTTTGAGGGTTTTTTTGTTAGCTGCTTTAGGAATTAAAATACTCATCTTCAACTTTCACAATTCAATTCAAGTTAGTACTGACTTAATTTCGGTAAAATACACCAGACCAGTAAAGCTCCATGTTGTCTCTCCCCATTCCCTTGTGTCATTGTCATATATATAAAACCTTCAGATATACTACAAACCCAATAAGACTGTCAGAATTATGGCTTTAAAAAAACCTTCTGATTTTAAAGAAATTAAGGAAGGAAAAGAAAAAAATTATACATACACACACATAGTATTTTCATTTACTCACATATTTCTTGTAATCTCTATTCCTTCCTATGGATCTTAACTGTTTGATGTCATTTTCTTCAGCCTGAGGGACTTCCCTTGGTTTTCCCTGTAATTCTGGCCTGCTAGCAGTGAATTCTCTCAATTTTTATTTACTTAAGAGTGTCTTTATTTTGCTTTTTTTTTTAAGGAAAATTTCACTAGACTATGGAATTCTTGGTAGACTTCGTTTTTCTCTCAGCACTTTGAGTCTGCCTTCTGTGGCCTCCATCGTTTCTGAGAGGTTAGTCATTAATCACATTGTTGTCACCTTGTATACATTGAGTTGTTTTTCTTTTGCTGCTTTCAAGATTTTCTCATTTCTGTGCCTTTCAGAAATTTGACTATGATGTGTCTAGTTGCATTTTCTTTTCTGTGTGTATCTACTTGATGTTCATTGAGCTCCTCGGGTCTGGAAATAAATGTTTTTTTTTTATCAGAATTGCAAGTTTTCAGCCACTATATTTTAAAATGATTTCCTGGCCTGTTCTCCTTCCTCCTTCCAAGACTCTCAGTAAATCTATGCTGAAATTCTTGAAATCGTCTAGTCTTTATTTTCAATCTCTTTTCCTTTTGTTCCTTAGATTAGATAATTTCTATTGATCTAGTCTTTATTTTCAATCTCTTTTCCTTTTGTTCCTTAGATTAGATAATTTCTATTGATCTATTTCCTAGTTTGCTGAGACTTCTGCTGTTCAGTCCACCTAGTGAATGTTTTATTTTCAGTTGTTGTGCTTTTCAATTCTAGAATTTCCATTTGTTTCTTTTTTGTAGTTTCTGTTTCTCCATTGAGATTTTCTTAGTTAACTTGTTGGTTGCATATTTTTCTTTAAATCTTTGAACATATGTTTTTCTTTATTCTGACATATTTATATAGTTGCTTTGAAGTCTTCGTTTGCTAAATCCAACATTTGGGTTCCTCAGAGGCAGTTTCTATTGACTGCTTCTATTGACTGACACCCCAGTATGGGTTGCACTCTTCTGTTTCTGAGCATGACTTGTAACGGTTTTGTGAAAACAAAAATTTTAGATAACATATCGTGGCATCTCTGAATTCTGTTTTATTTTTCTAAGTCTCATTGTTTTGCAGGGTTTTGTTGTTTGTTTGTTTCTTTGTTTTAATAACTTGCCTGTACTTAAACCACAGAATCTGTTTTTTTTAGTGTGAAGCCAATGATGTCTCTGCTCATTTTTTTTTTTTTTTTTAATTTCTTAGCTTTTCTTCCTGCAGGGGGGCGGTGGGGGGGTTCCGTCGTCTGCATAGTTTAGTGGTCAGTCAATGATTTGGACAGACACACCTTAACTCTCTAAGGCTTCCTCACATGTTGCTGATTGAGATGGTGTGTTGACGAACACCTTCCAAGTTGCAGCCAGTTCTCAAGTCTACCTTGGCTTTTGTCTTTCCCTGGCCTGTCTTAGGTCTCCACAGCACAATGCATCATTTAGCAGTCAGACAGGGATGAGTGGAGAGCTTATCTTAGTGCTCTGATGGCTCTTACTATTAAATTTGTGTCTAGAAGATCATTTGTCCTAAACCAGGCCTGCAGCCTTGGACTAGCAAAGTTGTGGTCTTTCCCCATTCATTCTGAAATGAGGCTGCTACTTTAAGCGAGCAACGTGTATGGGGTTTTCACACCCATCCTTCCTCTTTGCTCTTCTCACTGCCCCACCCCTCACCAAATCAAGTCTGCTACCTCTGGCTCTAAAGCTGTTGGGTTTTTGCTGCCATTTGCAAGCCAGTAAGTTACCAAGCAACAAAGGGTAAAGGAAGAGAGGGAGAATGAGGTCAGCCAGGGCCAGAAGACAATGGAGTGCTGCCATTCTTACCTGAAACTGTAGCAATTTTCCAAGAATAAACATTTCTTAATTTTCAGATGGTGATTTTAGGCATTTTCCCTCTGTACATTTGCTTTGTACTTGTTTCTTTGCAAAGTGGAACTCTATAACCTCTTCACGTCTCTGTTACCAGAAGATCATCCTCCATTTGACGATTAGAATAATAGACATGCATGATTTTGATGAAAATACGATCAGAGGGTTTGATGGCTATTTCCTTAATATGGTAATATACCTATGCCTTTTTTTATATATCTATTTTGTCTCTATAATTAAATCTATATCTAAATATAAATATCTATACCTTTGTCCTAAGCCAGATCAGCATAGCGTTCAGTAAATTTTGGGGCTGGCCCAGTGGTGTAGTGGTTAAGTTCCTGCACTCTGCTTCAGCAGCCCAGGGTTCACAGGTTCGGATCCCAGTCGTGGACCTAGCACTGCTTGTCAAGCCATGCTGTGGCAGCATCCTACATAAAATAGAGGAAGATTGGCACAGATGTTAGCTGAGCAATAATCTTCCTCAAGCAAAGAGAAGAAGATTGGCAACAGATGTTAGCTCAGGGTCAATCTTCCTCACAAAAAAAAGAAAGAAAGAAAATGAAATCAGTAAATTTAACATTGATACAATACTGTTATATAATTGACAGTTCATAATCAAATTTTAACTATTGTCCCAATAATGTTCTTTGTACTTATTTTCCTGTAAAAGCTAGGTTCTAATGCAGGATCATGTGTTGCCTTTACTTGTCATGTCTCCTTAATCTGCTGTAATCTGGAACAGTTAATTAGCATTTTGTTGTCTTTCTTAACCTTGATGTTTTTGAGGTCTATGGGCTAGCTTTTTTGTAGAATGCCACTTAGTTTGGGCTTGCCTATTTCCTTATGGTTGATTAAAGCTTTGCATTTATCACAAGAATACCAGAAAAATACTTCTCAGTGCACTAGATCAGGAGATACATGATTTTGGTTTGGTCTATTATTGATAACATTGACTTTGATTCTTAGTCAAGGTTCTATCTTCTAGGTTTCTCTATCAAGACGTTAATAGTTTTCCTTTTAAATTAATAAATAATTTGTAGACTTTTTTCCAAAGTTTGTAATTTTGAGATATGCAAGTATCCCTTTGCTCATCAATTATTCACCTACTAGTTTAGCATCTATTGACGATTTTTTCTGAATCAGTTGTTAATTTGATAGTTTCAAAATGGTGGATTTTCTAACTTCATCATTTCTTCTACTACTGAAAGCCATGGCTTCTGTCAGGCAGCTCTCTCTTACAGCTACTTATCTCAGTGAGTTTCAGTGACTGATACTCCTCTAATACTTTCAAGCCTGGGGGTGGTATGGGCTCCTTCTCTCGTTAACCTAAAAGTGTTTCAGCCTGCCTTGTTCTTCCCCTTAACCCTGCCTGCACCTTTGAAAACAGTTCTTTCATTAAACTCTTTTAACTAACTTTGACTGTTGCATCTATTTGCAGCCAGAGCCCTGACTGGTCCATCACTTCTTGGTGTCTTTACCTCCACCCTATGTTCCTAGTCCCTACAGTCCTCCAACTAGAGCTTGCCTTCTCCTAGAAATGTCCTAGCCCCAAATCTCTTATTTTCATCAAAATTTAATGTATTGTGTCTTATCTGGCGGAGGATCTCCTAGAAATAGTCTCAGTATGTAAGCTAGTCTGAGGATGCTAATTGTGTTACCTGCCCTGGGGCATTTAAATTTTAAGGGCTCATTCCTTTGTAATCTCAAGCAAAACATCTCTAGAGATGAAATTCACATATAGGTGGTACAGTTGATGTTATTTGTGGGGCCCATCAAATAAGCCAGGCCCTGAGTGTAGGAGGAGGCCAGAAAGTAAGAGCTGGTTCAACTGGAAGAAAGAGTCGCTTGATCTAGTGTTTCCTAAAATACATACCTCAGAACAGCAAAACTCTTTGAAAAATACTAAGAGGATGTTGCTCTTGTGCAATAATTTTTGGCAATGCTGCATAATACATCCTTCTCTTGAGAAGAGAAATGCATGTCAGCTCTCTCAAACTTTGAGAAGTCCTACAGTAAAAGAACTAGTTTACTTTGTTTGAGCCAGTTATATTTCAAATAAGCACAAACTTCCTCAGAATCTTTAACTGTGTTAACAGCTCTTCCTCTGGCACATCACGTAGAAACCTGTGTAATGGGGCAAGCTGTTTGCTTCTAGAAAATTTGGATACTTAAGCCTTTCACATATAGGAAATTAGACTGTATCTGTTATTAGCCACTTCTCTCTCGTTTCTGAATTTTTATTTTATTTTTGTGTTTGATTTTCTAAGAATTCTGATTCTGTAGGGCTATAATAAATGTAATAAAAAGATCTGAGAATCTTATCCAAGTCCATGCATTGTTTTATTGCTTTTAACTTGTTTTCTGTTTTCCTTCTGAATAAGTTTGTTTTCTGGAGGATCTTACAGTATAAATTCAAGGAAAATCTGAACTATCAATGAAGTCTAATCAGATGCAATTGTGACACCATAATTAATTTTGGATAATCTTATATTTTAAAGCAGCATAATTGGAAGCACAGGGGCCCCTCCCCTCCTGTCTTTCATAAAGTTTTTTGCTTACTTTGTACTAGCTGTAGTCTTACTGAAGAATGATTCACCAGAATAGAGAAAAATCACACAGAGAGATAGGTTCTATTTCTATAGAACAAAGGTATTCTAGAGAGACTTTAAAATAAGGAAACACCTTTTATTCCAACTATAGAAGTAGTGCATGTTATTGTAAATAATTTAAACAATTGATAAATATACAAAATGTAAAGTCAAAGTTCCAGGTAATCCCCTGCTAATGCCTACTGTTAATAGTTTGAACCCCTCGGACTCAAAAAATAGATGTGTGTGCATAAATATACACCTAGATATAAATATGCTATAGTGCTAAAGACTAATTTTAAAAATAATAGATAACCATAAACAAAGAGATTTGAAAACTGAGTCTCTTTCTATACTCTGTGACCCATGTTTCTGAGTGTGGGAGCTCTGAAGAGAGCTGCCATTTTGATTGTTTTTCATTTTCTTTTGGCAACAAAACCTTAATTTTGTTGGCCTTAAAATTCTCATTTCTTGACATGTGCCCATCAAAACCACATTCCTTCCCCTCAAATTTCCTACATTTCTAATCACTTCAAACTTGTCAGAACATTTCTGCTTAGTCTAGCTATCTTCTAAACTTCGTTTTGATAAAATCTCATTAAAAAGTACTACAGAAGTCTCATGTTTATTTATTATTCGAACACGGCTCATGCAGTCATCATTCAAATCTCTGAAAGCATTCATTAATATATCTAATACATTTCATAACAAATATATCTATAGGCTTTTTTATATTCTGATAATGTCTCCATGTGCTCAGCTATCTATATTTAATGAAAAGCTATCATTTTTTCCCCAGTAAATTTCAAACATCTGTGGAGCTATCTACTGCATAGACACAAATTTTCTGTGTGACCTTGGACAATCTTGCTGTATCTCTGATTATATAAATCTATAGAATGAGGAACATTGTAATGCAGATCATTTTTCAAAAATATTATAATAGTTAGAAATTGTGAAGTGGTTAGGATTTATCAGTCTGAGTTTTATTATTTTGGCAATGCCAATCATGCATCATGTACATTATACTCTTTTAAGCTATAGATAATCACTCAGCATGGACCACAGACTGCCTCACTGACCTGAAGAGGGAGAGTGTACCTTTCCTTGGTCCCTGCGTGTCTCCTCTGCTCTTGCCTTCCCAGATTTCTGCAGACTTGCGTATGTAAGGTCACAGACTCAAGGCAGGGAAGCGCTTAGACAGCTTTAGACGCTGTTCCAACTGGCGGGTTTGGTTTGAATCTCGCTCCTTGCTGGGCTGTCCTGAGAGGTACACCTCCTGGGCTAACCATAGTTCCTGCATTTTTACCTGAGTCATTCTTACTGAGTCTGACCTTCTCTGTATTCCAAGCCAACTACTGAACATGCTTATCCTTTCTGGGTTTGTACTTTAGCCGAATGGGTCAGCCAGGATGGGGACATCCTTGTTCCTTTCTTTTCCCATCCTCTGTATTGTTCTTATTCCAGCAAGGGATGCTTGCTCCTAAATTTCCAGTCCTGAGACCCTTTCTCTCTCCCATGTCCTCTGTGTGCCCAGTTGATATAAATGGCCATCTACTTTGCCCATGTGCCAAGGTCCTTCTTAGGGAATCTATGCAGTTCCCCCTTGAGCCTGGGGCTTCTACCCTCCTTTCCAGTTATCCTCTTTCAGGACGAAAGTTCGTTCCCTCAAGGCTGCCCCACAGCTGGGCCCTCTCCCCTCGAACTGGTGTCCCAGGTGTCCAAACTTACTTGGAAGTCTGACATTCAGCTCTTCAGCCGTCTCCACTCCTATGTTCTAATTCTTGGATGGATCCTTCTGAGTCTTTGTTTTCCACTGGTCTGTGCATGAACCTAAGACTTCTGTTCCATTGAGCTCTTGGTCTGTGAGCACCCAGGCCTGCTTCACACAATCTGTCACCCTGCTGATGGACGGCAGCCAAAGAAAAATTTCTCTGCTAAAGAAGTTTAGAAAAAGCTCTAGTAAAAAGGTTATTCAGGTTCCCTTTCTGTAGGACTTACCTAAGCTTTTAATATACTTATATGCATCCATGAAGGTGAAAATAATATATAGTTTTTCCAAAGATGTTTGTTGAAGGAGCATTTGTTTTCCAAGAGTTTCTTAAAGGCCTGGTGTTCTATGGAACACAGTTTGAAAACGCCTTTTCTAAAAAGATTAGACTAGGGAATCTCCATAGTCTCTTTCAGTTTTACAGATTCTGATTCAATGAGTCACAAGAAATACTTAGGGGGAAGTGATTAAAGTGAAAAAATCTGTTAGTGTTTCACCACCTCTTTCCGAAGAATAAAGAAGCGCTGCACTAGTTACTAGGGAGTTGTTTTCTACAAGGGAACCAGGAGACAGAAGACTAACATTCTCTTATTATTCAAACGGTCTGAGAATATTTATTGAGACCTACAATGTGCCAGGCATTATTCCAGGACCTGCAGTTTTAATGATAAATAAGACCAATACTTTTGCTGCCCTCAAGAATCTTAGAGAAATCACCTAGAATAAAATATCCTATGAGCCATCTAATAACTTTCTTCTGAATCTATGCAACAAAGGTCTCATTTTAAAGTTTCCCTTAAAGTTTAAGTTCTTAAAGTTTAAGTACATCTCGTTTTGTAATAAGCTGGATTCGGGTTTGTCATTCTTTCACAATTAAAGAAAATTGGTGGAGCACATAAGCAAATATCCAGCAGATATATGTACACAGAATGCATACAAACTTTATACACAGATAATGCCAAGACGAGCTTAAACAGACTGATGCTAAAAATAAAATATTACTATTGACATATATGTGAGTTTCTCAGAGCATTGTCCAGAACATCTATATAAAAATAAGCAGGGGATGCTTGTGAAAATGCAGATTCCTGGGCTGCACTCCAAATATTGTGATTCAGGAATATGCGTGTTAAACCAGTGCCACATAACACACTTGTGAACACTAACCTTTAAGAATTTCTGATATTGAGACACTGGAGTGGGGATTGAGAGCTGGAGCTTGTTGCCCATTGGCCCTAGATTGGACAGAGGGACTCACATTGGTGGGATAAGGGATGGTGAGAAAGAAAGTAGGCACCCAATCTCCAGTGGGATGATGTGCAGATGGTACCTGGTATATAATGTAGTAAGTGTTCAAAAGTGCCAGTCCCCTCTTCTCTGTCACGCCTCAAAGAAAACAACCGACAGCTGAGCACACCTGGGGGTTTCTCACTGTTTCCTCCTTGGTTTAGTATATTTTATTTTGTTTCCTGTGCCCTCACTTGTGAGGAGATCCCTGGATTCTCTCCAGAAAGATAGGAGATCCCTCCTAGTTGAATTCATACCTTCATTTCATTATTTCTTTTAGATCAGATTTATATTGATAAAAATTCAAATACCAGAGAATGGAAGCTTGTGGGATTTTTCTTCTCACATTACACGAACCTTTAAGAGCTTATTGGTTTCAGATGAAAACTCTAGAAGCCTCCATCACCACATTTCCTGTTTGTAACTGAACAAAGTACACACAAAAGATTTTAAGAAACAGAAAAGAGAAAGAACTGAGGTACAGACAAAGAGAGGCTTTACTGCCACGCTGTTTCTCACATGACAGAGCAACATCACTTAGAATAAAGTTGGCGGGAGTATTTTTAATCCATACACTTGCCTTATGATTACATTAAGATTTCTTTGAGAAAAGAAGCATGTCAGGTAAGTGGCATTTTAAATTCTTTTGCTCCATTCCTATGCCTAAAAATTCATTTAATAGTTTCCAAGTCTCTAACAAAAAGACACTTAAGATGTGGAAAGTAAATCAATTTACACAATTATTTTTAAAATGTGAGATGAACTTTAATATAATTAGAATGCATTTTCAAATATGTCAATGAGAATAAGTTGACTATTTTCCCTTAAAACAAAAAAATTGGTCAATATTTTGTAATATTAAGCTAGTTGTAGCTGTTCAGTAAGTGTTCATTGATAATTATGCTGTTTAAAGTACTTGTTATTTTTAAAGAAACTTTCATTGACCGTGCATATTCCTCTTTAGTTTAGTTATAAAGCAGTTTAGGAGTAACCGCATTCTAATTCCGTAGAGTTTGGGAACCATATTATCTTCCTAGAAATCAATCCAATTGTCAGCATTCAGAGAGATGATAATTTTGCAAAGGCCGCTGGAAATGCATAGACTACGAGGGTTGAGTCCACATCCATTAGCTGAGTGTCTGTTGCACGTCGTGATGGTTCATTCCTCTTTTATTCTTTTACGTACTTTTTATTTCTTTAAAACCCATCTTTTTGTTGTAAGAGAAAATATGCCTATTATATAATGTGGGAGAACCGCGAGATATATGGGTAAAAGAAAAAGTTTACATAGTTCCCATCACCTTAAAAAACACAAGATATTATGTTGTATTTCCTTCCAACTTTTATTTCTATACATTCCACTTGGTTAGCTTTTCATAAATTAAATAATAATATACATAAAATCATATATCCTTTTTTCACTAACATAGCATAACCATTTCCCTTCTTATGATAACTTCTGGCTAATCAATTTAAATGAATGCACAAAATGTCGTTTATTGAGTTAATTATAGTTTACTTAGTTACTTGTTTATTGCTGGACATTTATATTGTATACAATTTTTTAATACTTTAAATGACAGAAAGATGAACAACTCTATAGCTTTTTTATATTGAGTTATTTCCTTAGAAAAGATTTTTAGAATTGAAATTACTGAATAAGAGGTTATGAATATTTTGTCTCATTATTGCCAAACTGCTTTCCAAAGCTGAAGCCACTTCACACTCATCTCATCCTAGCAGTGTTTCTCCTTAAGAGGCTTGTATCATTTGAGAAAATCTTTGCTAATTTGATAAACACAAGGTGCTAACCCATTGTTTAATGTGCATTACTTTGATTGTAATGAACTTGAACATTTTTGCATGGATTTTTAAACTGTTTATAATTCTATCATTTGTGAGTTGTCTGATTACATCTTTTGCTTAATTGTTTTGCTTATAGTACTTTTATCAATTTGTATGTCATTATAAAGATATTACACATTATAATTTCCATGAATTAGCTTCCCAGTGTTTTGTTTGCTGGATTTTAGAATCAATTGATTGGATTAATCACACAGGGAACATAAGCTGACGTATGATTTTCACACCTTTCCTTATCTTTTCCAGGTTCTTAGATTAGCAAAGAACAAAAACAATTGTTCCAGGTTCTCTAGTGCCCTGCAAAAAGTAGACACAGCAACGCGCTATGAACAATCACTGTGAACTGATGGTGGTAGGGAACTCGGGAAGGGTGACAAGGCCAAAGGCAGTGAATATGACATTCAACTATTTCCAGGATTCATTCATTCTAATTATATAAAGGATATGATCAAATTTCCTCCATAACATTTTGTAGGTTAGATTTTCCCTTCAGATGTAGGACAGGAGCTCCTCTATGGTCAATTAAGACCTTCTACAACTCTACAGAAGAGGTAAAAGTGTAATGTAGTTGCCAAGAAAACCTCATAAATCTTAAAAGGAAAAAAAACATCCCAAAACCAAAACCCAAGAAAACCTTAATGTGAAAGAAGAGAACCAGATGATAATATTTTTTGCATTTAGATAGTTGAAGTAAAAACAACGTGAATACAATGAAAAGGTGAAATTATCCCAGTTAAATAAGACAGTTAAAAAACCCAGATCTTTCCTTTTCTCCTACTTCTATGCCTTGTAGTCTCTGCATCAACAAATGTGCCAGTGTCATAATTCCTCCTGTGTTTCTGCACTCACATAAAATCAATACTGGCTGAATCAAATGGTGAAAACAATTTCTTCGGGCTACTGTTAATTTAGTTTAAACAATGATCCACAATTTAGTTACACATTGCTGTTTTTGGAAAAAAAGGATTTTCATTGTCTTTGCTCAGTTTTGTCATCCCTTGAGCCTCAATCACCTTTTTGGGAACAATGAAACCCTTCTTTTAGAGACTGGTTAGAACGAATTTATGAATCATCTTTGAAACTCAGATGTTCTTTAAAGATAGGTCAGAGGCAATGTTTTATCATTTAATTTAGGGAATGTTTGGCAACAATTTTAAGGAAAGTCATTCTAAGAAAGATGGTCACTTTTAGGTCACAGCTGTGAAAATTATGTCCACAAATTGCTAGTTAATAGTAAATATCATTATTGGACACTTTTCCAGGTACTTTTCATTTAATTTTCTCAGCATTCCTGAATTAAAAAGAAGAGAAAGCAAATGAACGGGTCTTTTAAAAACATTAAAGAAACATCATAGTTAACGTATTTTGTTGGATGAGTTTCCCCACATCCATGCCATCTTCAGAGGGTCTTACCAAGATGCTTCTCCAATAGGAACAGTAAGTCTATATTTAAAATGGAGCAGCCAAATACAGATATAGGGAGGTTCACCTACAGCAAGGCTTCTGGTAGCACTTCAGTCCCTGTAGGATTTCTGAAGTTTACCAATCCCAGTTGAAGTTTAATTACAAAAGTGACAAGGAGTCTAGTACTTGAGGAACCATAGCATCCTGTCTTAAATTTACCCTCCACCTCACTCCCATATGGATGGTTTCCTCGGTTAAACTCAGCAAGTATTGGTTACGAGTAAGCCTGATGTAATCAGAACGAGGGGACCTTGATGTCTCACAGATGGGATCTAAACTCCAGTTTTACGGTTGGATTAGTGAGGTTCAGTGATTTGCAGAAAGTCACACAGTGACTAAGTGACTTCACTCACTCTCTTTCTCCGCACTCTTTGAAACAGACATTCCAATGTCCCGTACTGCTATTGTCCCACTCCCCTCACGGCCCCTCCACAATATAAACTATTCAGCTCTCAAATGACCGCTGTTCATAATAGACACTCATTTAAGGTTGACATTTTCAAATTCTGCCTTAGAACCAATGTCTTGTTTACTTGAAAGCCTGGGACTGGATTTGAGAATCCCATCCAGTGCTCCTGTGTATGACTGTAATGCCTTCATTGATGGGGTGATGGAGGTGGAGTGGTGGCGGGGCCTGTGTGGATAGTGACAACGTGCTACATTCAGAGAGTCACCAAGAAAGTGCCTAGTTTGGCACCAAACCATCACTACAGTAAGAAAAACTCGTTTTATGAGTGGAAGCCATGAGGGTTGTTATATCAGAACTTTTAGTTTGAACTTTCTGGTATGCCTAAAATAGATACACACATTCACGCAAATGCAAAGAATGCAAAGAAGAAAGAATACAAATGCAAAGAAGAAATGGTCTCTACTCTGACAGAGTTTAGAATCCAAGAAAGAGAAACCATCAGGAAAAGCCATATCCTATATACTCTAAACTCATACATTTGTCTCAGTTAGAGACCCCCTGAAGGAGAAACAATTAAGGCATTATATTTATTGCTTTTCTACTGTTAATTGTTTAAGTAAAGGCTGCTGTACGAATTAAACCTGCCGGAAGAAAGACATCACATTTGCTTAGCTGAATTTCCTTCCAGAGCACATGTAATTGTGAATTCCAAATGCTGTCCAAGTACCGCTGGCTTTAAGGGAGTCAGAGGTCTTATAATTAAACTTAGTACTGTTAGCTCCCGCTGGTTGAAAGCTAGATGGAAACTTGAATCACAGTTTTTCCAGCTGACATTGCCCCACTAATAACTTCTTGAGGCCTTTGGCTTTTTAACAGTGTAAATAGATAAATTCAAATTGTGTGGGCGTTCTTTTTCAAATGATAAAAACTCTGTAGATGAAAGTAATTACAATTAGTGAGTAATGATACTGAAGACTGCATTTGTTGGGCAGGAATCTTTAAGCACTTTGTGCATCCACTATTATAAGAGGCACTGTGTACTGAGCAGATACACACATGGGTCTGGAGATTTTCATACTGTGTACAGAAAATAACTGCAAAAGGGGAGGTGTGAAGTGTGTGTGTGTGAAAACTTATACAGATCTACCATTCAAGTGGAAAATCTCCACCCTTTAGCCACTCAGTCTCTTCTCTTCTCATTTATGTTTTATTTTTCAGAATGGGGGCATTCATTGTTGGCAGTCAAAAAATCATGAAAGTTATCAAGAATGTCATGGGATACAAAGCTTCTAAATAAAATTCTTCTTATTTAAAACTCAGATCACATTACAAAAGGAAAGATATATTGGAAAACAGAAGGGTTATATAGAAATTACAGACTCTTAAAATCAGAAGAAAACTGGAGATCTTGCTAAACCAACACCATGCATTAGAATTTAGCCCGTGTTTTAGAAGGCCTCCAATTGGTTATGTGAAACAAATTTACTGTTACAGCAAATAACAAAACCCAGGCCCAGAGGAATGTACAGTGTGGTCCAAATTCTTGTCTTAGTGTTGCTGATATATTTCATGAAAATTATTAGGACTTTCCTCAAAGCCTTTATGTAAGATGTAGGCTCATGATATTGACTTGGTTGTTTCTTTGCAGCTGAGGGCAAAATGATCTTCTTGTAGCAGTTAATGGCCTAATACAAATTTTTCAACGCTCCCTTTAATTAAAAAGGAGAAAGGGAAACTTTTCATTTAAATACAATTTTGTGCAAATAATAGGATAATTTATAGCTGGAATCAGTGTAATATTTAAAGTAAGATTAGGGCTTTCTGCTTACTGCCTTAAAGTATACCTTTTTATGTTGTGCTATATTTTATTTACCCAAACCACAACTATTTATTGAAAATATACTAAATACTAGATGCTGTGAGAAATGGAAAGAAAAAAAACACTAAGTAGGATAGAGATTGAGTTCATTAGTTCTCTCAAGGATAAGGTCTAGAGATTTGTTACTGTTTTCTACGTATTTATTTGCTGTCTTATCCCTTCCCCAGAAAGAGAGGTATTAGAAATACATAGAACAGCATAAGGGCCAACCAAATAAATGAAGACTAAGGGAAAATAAGGAACAAAGGATACGATCAGTTCACAAAAATGAGTATCATATAATCCTGGAGATTTGCTTAAGACAGATTGTGTGTCAAATGACACACAAGTACTGACACTGATCAATGACAATATTTATAAGGACTATAGGAGTAAAAATGCATCAGTTGGTGAGGAGATCCCCAGCTGCTTATACATGAGAACAAAATGATGTACAGTCACGTGTCGCTTAACAATGGAGATAAGTTCTGAGAAACACGCTGTTATGCAATCTTGTTGTTGTGTGAACATCATAGAGTGTACTAACACAAACCTAGATAGTATAGCCTACTACACACCTAATCTAGATGGTACTAATTTTATGAGACCACTATTGTATATGCAGTGGGTCATTGACCAAAACCCGTTTATGTGGTGCATGACTTTATGAGACTGTCTTCTAGTCCCTAGCAATCCTATAATTAATGAATTCAATGGCAAGTTTCATACAGTTGTTACTTTTTCTCAAAATGGGACTTATTTTTCCCGAATAACAAAGGAGGAAAATGGAAAGAACAAAAAAGAGCAACAGAGAGTTTTAATTTTTTTTTTAAGATTTTATTTTTTTTCCCTTTTTCTCCCCAAAGCCCCCTGGTACATAGTTATGTATTCTTTGTTGTAGGTCCTTCTAGTTGTGGTATGTGGGACGCTGCCTCAGCGTGGTTTGATGAGCAGTGCCATGTCCATGCCCAGGATTCGAACCAACGAAACACTGGGCTGCCTGCAGTGGAGCGCGTGAACTTAACCACTCAGCCATGGGGCCAGCCCCGAGAGTTTTAATTTTTATTTTCTGACTACAACCTGAAGTTCAGGTCTCTGTTGCCATTTTAGGGCAGATTGTCAGCTGAGATGAGAGCAGGTTTGATCTTCTCTTCAGAAAGTTTGGGAAGATAACTGGGGCATGTCACAGCATAGAAAGTCATCAAAGCCCATTCTACCTCCATTCAGAGTTAGATTCAGAGAGAATCTACAGGCAGGGTCACAATTTCCTTCCCAAATCAGTTCTGCATCCTTTCAGCATGTGTCTGAGAGAATGATGAAGGTCCCAAAGTCTATGTCGTAGGGATTTGATGCAATGACTCTAGATTGGACTATTTCTAAAGCAAGGTTAGAAGTCTCTCAGTTGGCCAAAGGTAAATTATTAATACATCCATTAAATGCTTAATTTTAAGCAATGCAACTTTCTGGTCAACTCTATAATAAATTAGCTGTGAAATGTGTTCTTAGGTAAGTTATAGTATACTATACTATGATACATAACTACTGGGCTAAAAAAGATAATGAAGAACATCCGTCAAAAACAGTAATTTGAATTTTAAGTAGTTACTCTTCCGTCATTCTTTCTCTGACAATAACTAGAGAGAACAACTATTTCATGAGGTTACTCTTGGTTTATGAATATTATAAGCATATACGAAAACATCCATTTTTCTGTTCTCATAGTAGGTGGGTATGCATTTAATAAGTAAAAATAAACATATTAGATCTTTAAGGTAAAAGTTGAAGAGAAGAGAATGAAAGCACATCCCATTTTCTGCTTCCTAAAATTATAATGTGTCCATGAGGAGATTGTTTCTGCTCACCTTCACTCTTCTGTTTTTAACATCCCAGTTTCGGGTGAGCATGTATTGCCTAGGGTTGCAGTGGGCTCATAAAGCTTACCCCAACTAGTGATGTTCTCTAAATTCCCTCCCAAGAGGTTTTACTGATGATAATCAAACTCCCCAAAGACTGATTTTTAAGCAAGAAAATAAAAATTTTCATTTATAGTGGTTACCACTCCCATAAATCTAATCAGATAGCTAGCTGTTAGCACCAACTTCCTCGTATCAAGTTTACTGGGAAAGAAATTAATAATCCGTAGGTTTTTTGTTAAATATAGATCCAGGGCAGAGAGAACTAGGATGCTGTTGATGAGTCCTTTCACCAGAGCCACAGTGGCCCAATGAGCTCCTCTTCTCACAGGGCTCTATTTCCCAGCTGCGGGGAGGTAGGTCCTTTGTCAATAGCACTAGAGATGAATGTAATAGAATCCTCAACTTGTCTCTCCTGGGCTGTGGATGTGTCTGGAATTCACACTTGAGCAGAACCTTTTCTGTTGACTGTGGTCATTACATTTCCCTTCTTCACTCCAGTTTGTCAGTGGACACGTTTACTGAGCACCTGTTTCACGCTGAATAAGTTGCAGAAATAATAATAGGAGTCTTACTAGTAGTGAGATAAGAATAAGAATAAGAATAATGTTGGCTAACATTTATTGAGCATTTTATTAGTGAGAAACACTATTCTACAAATCTCATTACATGTCTCAACTCATTTAATCCCCATAACAATAAGTACAATGAGGAAATTGAGGCATGAAGACAATGATGAATATAACATTCTTTCTGTCCTTTGGGAAGTTCACAGTTTAGTGAGGGAGAGGTTTTCCTGCATAAATGGTTGATTCAATACTTGTTGAAATGAAGAGGGATGCATACGATGTCACTTGGTGAGGGACAGGCAGCATTGAATGAATGCTTCAAAGAGAAGGTACTCTTGAAGGATGACTAGGAATTTGTCAGATACTAAGGGGAAAGGTAATTCAGATAAAGGAGTAAATAGGCAGAGACATGAGACATGAAATGGTAAGTATGGAATCTACTGGAAATTTCAAGTGCTTCAGAATGATTGGAACATGCTCTATTATTGGGTGGCTATAGGAGGTAAGTCCTAAAAGAGGCGGGAAACCTAAAGTAACACTTTTGTGGAAGTTGTTCATAGTAAGAAAAGAAAAGTGTGATGTCCTCTATGTTTAGGGCAGAGATAGGAGCAGGCAGCTTCTCCTGATGGACCTCCAGAGAGAAGGCTCCAGAGAGAAGACAAAGGAACAACTTTCTCCAGAAACCACAGAGGAGGGGCGTACACGGAAACAGTATGTGGAAAGATAGGTAGATCATGAGTAGTGGTTGATGGAGTGTTAATTCACCAACAGAGCCATAAACATAACGTCAGGGCCAATTGAAGTAATAAAAACAGAGCCCAGACGGACCTGAGAAGGGTCTGCTTAGTATTGTATTTTAAAACCTTGGCCATCAAGATATCAAAATCCTTTAAGATGTGTATATCCTTTGATTCAGCAATTCATCTTCAAGAAATTTTACCTAAAAAAAAAAAAATTAAGGTGGGTGTATAGTTTTAGCTAAAGATATTCATCACAACATTGCTTATATAACTAAAAATTAGATGCAACTTAAATGTCTAAGGGATTGCTTAAATAAATTATGGAAAATCCATACAATGGAATTGGCAGCTAAAAGAAATGGAAGCATCTTTTGTTGATAGGAAGAGAAGCACACTATAAAATTATTGGTGGGAAAGTCGAGTTCAGTAGAGTCAGTATAATTGAATCCTATGTCTCCATAACAATTTCTACACAGAGAATAATAAGTTTGGAAGTATATTAACCAAAGTGTCCACAGTGATTATGTCTTGATAATAAGATTGTGATTGATTATCTTTTAGTTTTTTCTTATCTGAGTTTACTAATTGTCTTTAACATTAAACATGGATGATGTCTATAATAAGTCTGGCCTCTTTGTAGCAATTAAAGGTCATTTATTTAAGTGTCACCAAATACAGTGACTGTGGAGGATGAGTGATCAGAGTCTGCCTTTGGCTGACTAAACAGCCTGAAAGGTAGTTGTGTTATACCTCAACAGAAAATACAGTATGTGCCCTCAAATTGTTTTAAAATGTAGAAGAACTTAAAATGGTACTTGGACTGTGGGTCCTTAAGTGACATGTACAAGAAGAAGAAAAATCTTTAACAATAGAAATCTTTAATTTAATCATTAATTTAAGAATAGAAATCAGACATTAATACCCCCGTATTGGGACAACAAAGAGAGAAACTGAGACCCATCTGGCAAGCGAGACAGCTTGCTTGCTTCATTTTCCACAATTATAGTTAAATCAACCACCTGAGAAGGATTATTATCAGTTGGAGGTGGGGCTCAATCTGTCTCTGAAAGCTTTCCTTGAAAATTCCCTTTGACCCGGCAATGCTACTCCCAAGATTCTTTTCCACAGATAACCCAAATATGCACAAAATGTCTGTCCAATGACATTTCTTGCATTATTTTTTGTGAGAGAAAAACGTTTTAAAAAGTCAGAATGTCCACCTTAGAGAAATGGGTAGACAAATTATAGTACAGCAACACTGTGGAATTCTACGCAGCCACTAAAAATAACATACTAACATGGTAAAAATTCCCCAAACACATTTATGTTTTAATAGAAAACCTTACGTGTTATTCTATATTTCTGTATTGCTGAAATTTTTAAAATTTACACTCAGCAGGCACTTTTTTTAATAAACAAACATAAAAATCAAGTAAATAATTCTAAAAATATATGCAGTACCACACAACGCCTAGAATTTCTAGTATATTTAAAATAGTTAATAAATATTGTGTTGTAGAGTTCTCCTAAATATTTATGGGTTTATGATCATGATGAATAAATTAGGCTCCTCCAAACTTTAGTGTTTTTAACCAAATTAATTGGTAAGTCTACTGCAGAGGATAAAAGACTTTTCAAGTCTTCTTGATTTTCTTATACTTTATGAAACATAAAAATTCCCTTAAGGAAAATAAAAGCACACATTTCACTACCATTAGCAGTTATTTTTTCCCATTTATTAATTAATTCCTAAAAAATTTTTATAAATCATGTACTATGTGTCTGGCACTGCAGAGCAGAAAGCAGAAATGCTCCTGTTCTCCACGGAGCTTGTGGTCTTTTGAAGTTCTAATAACATGGCACAGAATTAAAGAGGAGGTTGCACGTGTTAGCAGACAGAGATGCTGGTGCTGAAAGAGCCACAGACTAGTCCAAACAAAAGCAATGTATATATGAATAGGTGATACGCATGCATGTATACGTACATCTATATCGTAAATACATATACATGTACATTCTGTATATGGAATCATCTATATGCCTAACTATGCTGGTTTAAAACTAAATGAGGCCAATAAATAAATCAGCTGCTTACACCTGAGAACCGAATAATATACAGTCATGCGTCACTTAACAAGGGAGATAAGTTCTGAGAAACACATTGTTATGCAATCTTGTCGTTGTGTGAACATCATAGAGTGTACTTACACAAACCTAGATAGTATAGCCTACTACACACCTAATCTAGATGGTACTAATCTTATGGGACCACCATTGTATGAAGGAACATGATATTCACATTGCATTTCTAAGTATGTGTTCACTCATCCACGTCCCCAACTAACAGAGAGTTCCTGAGGGCAGAGATTCTGTTTTCTTTACCTTTGATTCCCTAACATGGGGCACAGTTCCTAGCACAGAGAGGGTGTCTTATTGATACTGGTTCAATACATAAATATACTGTAGCACAGAATCACCAGTTCCTTTTCTGAGATCAGCATTCATATGGATATATGACTACTAAGATCATTACCCTAATTACATATAAATATAAATATTATATACAATAAAGTATATAATATTATATATGTGATATATAACGCTATATACATAATCAGGCTAATGATCTTAGTAGTTGCTCATATATGTGTAAAGGTTGCCACAAATAATAAGGGCAACTGACCGGCAATATCCCACAGAACCTGCTTTACAGCTCAGGAATGAAAAAAGAGACCTTCACAGGGAAGAAAGGGAAGCCTAATCAACTTTCCATTATCCAATCATAGGGCTTTAAACAGTATGAGAAAAGCTCCTTATGATCAATCTTGACAAAACTGGGTTTCTATGATTCCAGAATTATTATTTCATTCCAACACACAGTAGCCTATGCTACTGGGATTAACAGACGGGACGAAGTAATTTTCTGTAAATAATGAAGGCATGTATGATTATAGTCTGAGGATTAAAGAAAGGGGAAAGTATAGCAAAGTATGATTCCAGGTAATTTGAATGTTCTTGGTTTTGAAGCAAAGTTTTTATAATCAGTTGCCAGTTGTCAAATTTTAGTAGCTAGGCTGAAAGCGTCTTCCATTTCATCAACATTAAGCACGTAGGAAACTTGCTTCCTTTTGGCCATGCTGAATGCAGGGACTTATCGGCAGTACTGATTTTGAAATCTGTAAGAAGCTGTCAATGTTAATTTCTTGGTGGAGGATTTGTCCTTTGTTGTGAACAAATGCAGTGGTTTTAGTTGCGCGAATACCCAGTTCAAAACAAATGGGTGAGCAGCTGCTCTATTAAGGGCATGTTTGCTTTTGTTTGCAGGAAGCTCTGGATGCCCTTTTTCTGTCTGGGCAATTCTGGCCTTCTTGGGTTTAGCTCTTGTTGTATCGCTGATCTTCAATATTTCCTGCTATGTGGAAAAGCAGCGACAAGGTAAGACATTTTGAGAAGTAGTCATATGGCACCTGCTTGAATGGAGACTGAGCCACTGGAAAACCTACAGAAGAAGACAGTTTTATGAAATGTTATCCAACAGGATATTTCTGTCTCTAGAAAAGCTATTTGATACATTTTTTTCACACTGAGGGTTCTCTTACTTTAAGAGTGTAACCCATATTAGAAATGTAGACAGACTCCCAATCTTAGCTTTATCTCTGCCTTATAGTATAGAATAGGAAGCGATTATCCTGGTAAAATGTATTTTTCCTCCGCCAACTGAACAACCCATGAAATTAGTCTATTCTGGAGCAGCCATAAACGTTCTCTGTGATGTTTGATGAGAAAAGGGAAGACTAGATCTTTAAGGTTCCACTCACACCTACTCAAATTTCTCAGCATCAGTCGGGTCCTCTAAGGTGCAGTAGGCTCTGCTGGGATCAGAAGGGAACTGGAAAAGCAATAGACTGAACCACAGGCTCGTTATCAAATACTCAAGGGCACCTGCCGTGTCAGCTTTCTTTTTAACAAGCTGGGCAGCAGTTTTAACCATGTGACTTTCACCCTCATGTGCATTATTGAAAGAGTGTAATGCCAGTAACTGGCAAAATCTTTGCATACTGTAGGCATTCAATATATGTATGTTGAATACATGGATGGGTGGATGGATGGATGGATGGAAGAAGAAACTTTAACTATTTCTGGGAGGGGTCTTAATATTTTAGAAGCAAAAAACTATTGGGGGCAGGACATTTAAGTGGTAGTAAATGAATAGAAAAGAAAAACACATTTCCTTTTTGTTTTTTTGGTGAGAAAGCTTGGCCCTGAGCTAACATCTGTTGCCAATCTTCCTCCATTTTGTATGTGGGAGGCCGCCACAGCAAGGCTTGATGAGTGGTGTATATGTTCGCGCCTGGGATCGGAACCCGCAAACCCCAGTCTGCTGAAGCGGAGCGTTTGAACTTAACCGCTATGCAACCAGGCCAGTCCCCAAACACATTTTCTTTTAACAGGTGAAAAGAAATAAAGTGAAGTTAACGAAATTAAGTTAGACATGGCACCAAGAAAAATTTCATGAAGCTAATTTAGAACAATGGTCAGATCCTGGAGAGAATCCTTGATCTTTTTAGAAATGTCTTCTTGAGTGTTGATAATGCTAATGTAAATTACGAAGAAGAAGGCGTTAATGTCATGCAGGTTTGAAAAAGAAGATGAGAGGCCCTAGCAAATGAAGTAGCATAACTGATCAATAGCAAAATCAAGGATAAGTGCCCAGTTGTTTTTCTAATTCTTCGTCCAAAACATTCCACCAGCACACGCTGCTTTTACGTTGTTGACCAAATGTCCTCAACCAGAACCCAACACTTTTTTAAGATCTCTATTACACCATTTCTATGCCAAAGATGAAATTCCAGGCAAGCTATGCGTTTTCATTAGCGGTGATTTCATCAATTATTTTTAAAATCAAGTGTTTTTTCAAACAAACCTTGTAAGTCAGATTCACGAACACCGCATCATCGGATATCTTTTTAAAAAATTTCCTTTGGAGAAAAAAATAAGCTAAAAGCAGCACTTTTCTTTAAGCAATGGCTTAAAATGACTATATTTTAATTTCTTCTTTAGGAAATTTTATGAATGCAGATTATATTGTCACCTGTATTAGGAAAAGGTGAATTGAGAGCTATGGAGGTGAAATAAGGTGGAAACCAGGACAAGAATAATCATTTGGACTACTACTTTACTCATCCGTTGATCCAGTAGTAATCCTCTGGAGATGTGTGTGGGCCCAGGCAACAAATGGGTTTTCCAATTCTCATTTTTAGTAGTTTGTACAATGGAACTTATTGATCCATATTCACAACATTTTGCCACCATACAAATTCCTTTGGGGACTTGTTTGGGTATAATGGTTAGTTGACAACTGCTAAAAGATAGTAGCATAACTAAAAAAAGAGCAGGCTTTTGCAGCCGGCCCGGTGGCGCAGCGGTTAAGTTCGCACGTTCCGCTTCTTGGCGGCCTGGGGTTCGCTGGTTCGGATCCCGGGTGCGGACATGGCACTGCTTGGCAGCCATGCTGTGGTAGGCGTCCCACGTATAAACTAGAGGAAGATGGGCACGGATGTTAGCTCAGAGCCAGGCTTCCTCAGCAAAAAGAGGAGGACTGGCGGTAGTTAGCTGAGGGCTAATCTTCCTCCAAAAAAAAAACAAACAAAGAGCAGGCTTTTTCATTTTTTTAAAGACAGATTTCTTTTATTATTTTTCTTTTCAATTGTACAAACGCTTACTGCCTCAGCCATGTCATAAATGTCTATTGCCTACAAGCAGTATGGTGGGAAATAACTTTCTTTAAACAAATAGGAAATAATAACTTACATTCATTGATATATTTTTAAAAATCAATTTCAGTTCCCTCAGTTATTTTTAACATGGTGGCTTTTGAAGTCAACTTGACAAGAATTAGAACTCTGCCTTCAGTATTTACCTAGGAGATCTTGTACAAGTCATAAAACTTTTCTGAGTTTCAGCTTCCTTATCTAGAAAATGTAGAAACTACCAACTAGACCATAGGTCTCTTGTGAGAATTATATAGATAGCTCAGCACAGTGCTGGGGACTTAGCAGGTCAGTCCTGGACAGGAGACAGCCCATATCCCTGATCTTGGTAGCCCTGGTGCTTCCTTCCCTCAGTTCCACAAATATTTGTTAAGGGCTTACTATGGCTACATGTCACCGGATTTAATTTTAATGTCTGTTATCTCTGGCTTCTTCGCTGCTCCCACCATCCCTAACCTCTGCGAGCCCTCCTCAGCTCCTGTCTCACTTCCTGCCCCCACCTCTGTATTATTTAACAAGTCTACAATAACCTGAGTTTTAGCAATAATGGTTGTGTTCCTTTAAGTCACATACAGGTTCATTTTAGAGAGTGTTCTCTAGGCTTTCCTGGAATTGGTTCTACACATTAGCCTACCGCAAGTTATTTTCTTTGAGCAGGAATGCATCCTCCTCAGGTGGGGCACCCAACCCTGGGTCTTGCGCTGTGTTAGTGTGCAAACCTGAGACTAGCCCTGCAGCAGTGGTCACTGATGCCAGAAACATACCCTCGTTCTCATCTCATCTCCCCTTTTTCTTTCTGCAACCGCTTCCCAATCATCTCAAGTTCTCCTGACATCTTTTCCAAGTATTAGTAATAACTGCTGCCCTTTCTATTTCATATGAGCAAACAGTGCTATCTCCCTTTCTCACTCAGAGATGCAGGTAGGTTTGGGATTAGCTCCTTTCCAGTCTTCCTGAAGACTCCTCCCTGCTTTGTTTCTCCTAGACAGACAGACAGACTGGAAGAGATTCCTTCACATTAGCCAGCTTTCCTACCAGTCGGTCTGCGGAACGCAATGCCCCGTATCTGGCCTCATGTAACTTTTTATTTTTACATCTTTGTGCTATTCTTTGTGGCTAAGAAACTTGCAAGATATGACTCTAACTTGGTGAACTCTCAGTGAGTACATTTTGCTGGCGTATTAAATAGCTCACAGAAGAAAATCTCTATTCCAGCAACAATAAAATATCTACACATTCAATCAGATAGACCAGATAAGCGTGCCCTTGATGTTTTCTGTAGCAGTGCTAGGTGGAAGCTTTGAAATGGAGCTCTCCCTTCCCCCCAAAATAAGTCTTTCATTTTTATGTGATTCTTTGTCCAAATCTGTTCTTTAGGAGGATTCTATTTATTTCTCTTTCTGATAGGAATGCATTAGCGATTTCCTCCTTTAAATCCCCCAAATATTCTTTATCCAACCTTTCTTCTCTGTCTTGACAAGAAGGATAAACAAGTGTATGGTTTGCTCATACATCAAAGTCCTATCACTATATCTGCACATTTTTCACATTAAAAATGTATCAAAAAATTTTTATGATAGAGTTTAAGCCATGTGCGGTGGTTTCTTGTTCTGTATTGCGCACGGAAAGGTGAGCACTATAAAGAGGCAAACATAAAAGCAAATGTTTGCTCACACCCTCTCCACCATGCACCTGACCGCAGTGTTCGTATCTGAATCACAGGAGAGGATTGCAGAAACTTGCCCAGCTCTTCTCTCACAGAGGCTTGCAAATGTAACAGCTTTGTAGCAAAATTAAAACTGCTTTTTTTTGGTTTTTTACTAAATATCATTGAAATGATTAGGTGGCTTTTAAACCAGGCCATTTATTTTTTCTTTCTTTCCCTTTTCTTTTTGATGAGGAAGGTTGACCCTGAGCTCATATCTCCTGCCAATCTTCCTCTTTTTACTTGAGGAAGATTGTCCCTGGACTAATAGCTATGCCAATTTTCCTCCATTTTGTATGTGGGACTCCACCACAGCATGGCTTTGTGAGTGGTGTGTAGGTCCACACCTGGGATCCAGGCCAGTGAATCCTGGGCCACGGAAGTGGAGCACGGAAACTTAACCACTACGCCACCTGGCTCACCCCTATTTTTAAACAAACTTATAAGCCCTCATGACAGAGCTAGTTCTTTTCTGGAGCTTGAGCTTACTGACCTTTCTCCTTAGCTGTAACCTTTCAACATTTGGTTACTACACCCCTATTTAAAGAGGTCCTCTTCCATCACACTTCCCACAGGAAGGATTGCAAAACTAAAACCACATAAGTATGATTGTTCAGCTCCAGATTACACATTTAAATCCTCAGAGGAGTGTTGAATGTGGTGTCCTTGAACTCTGTGAGTTTCCTTCCAGGGCACTTTGCAATATAGTTGGTCTCTATGTATAATGTCATTTACTCATTATTTTCTTCCTCACATGGTTTTAGTTCCCGTTCTTTCCATCTAAGCACTGCATTATTATATTGAATCCTTTATACGGTTGCTTCTACTTCCTTTTTCCCACAAAACTTTTTGTTCTAAAACTTTTTTTACTTTTCTCTGCTGATAATACTTCCAACTACATTTTCTTTCTACAGAGCTCTCCTTTTACACTGTATATCAGTATGCCTTCCAGGAAGCAACATTCATACTCTGCGTACCTCCAATTGGAAGAGCCACATTATTTTTTTTAAATGTTAGTCTGTTTGGGGAAATATTTTTACAAAACCCCTGTTTTTTCTTATTCTACTTAAGTAATGTCACTATTTTGTTTTTAAATTTTTTCTTTGTTTTTTTTTTTTTATCTTTTCTTTCAATTTAACTCTTAGTTGGGGACAATTCTTTTGCCAAAGGTGAGATTTGGTTATTTCATTCTAAATCAAGCTTTACTTACAAATCTTTTACCTTTAAAATAGCATCTAAATTCATATCAGTTTGTTTTCAGCTTATCCATTTAATGAATTCCCAATTCAAATCAGCACAATGAAATTGAGACTTGTTATTTGATATGGATTTAGAATGCATAATGTTGAAAAACAACTTTGTCATTTTCTAAAATGTTTTTACAAAAATTGTTTCATTTATCGTCCACATCTACTCACAAAATATAGGCATTATTAACCCTACTTTAGGGATAAACTGAGAATCACAGTTTTAAAGTGATTTGCAAGTTGTCACACAGAAAATTCATTGAAGAGCTGCTCTAACGTCTTCTGATTTCTCACTCTGAATTTGTTCCGTGATACATCAGGCTTTGTGTACAAGTTTGACTAAATTTTTATATAAGCACTTTACTTCCAGGCAAAGCTGAATAATAATTAATGACCCAAGTATAAACATTTCTATCATACAAAAAGAAATCAACACATTATTTATTTATTTTAGATTGGCTCTGAGCTAACATCTGTTGCCAATCTTCCTCTTTTTTTTTCCTTCTCCCCAAAGGACCCCAGTACAGAGTTGTATATTCTAGTTGTAGGTCATTTTAGTTGTGCTTTGTGGGACACTGCCTCAGCATGATTTGATGAGTGAGTCCTCACCTGGGATCCAAACCTGTGAAACCCCAGCCGCAGAGGTGGAGCATGTAAACTTAACCACTTGGTCACGGGCTGGCCACCAACACATACTTTATTACAATTTCCTGGTCTATATGAAATAATTTCTATTTTTATGCCTATTGATTATATGTATGTTTCTCAAGCTTTCTGATATTGTTGGGCTTCCAACAACTTGTGGCTATGTGCAACAGTAGACTTCAGTAGGCTCCTTCCAACATCCATGTGCATTTATATTCATAAGACTAGTCTAATCTGAAGACAGTTGAAAGTAATCACATCTTTTGTATGCAGTGGATGGTAGGGCATTTCCTGTGGGCTAGAAGAGGGGTATTTTGGATCTGTCCCAAATGGATTACATTCATCATTTTTGGTCTCACAGCTGCTTGGTATATACGTTTTACAAAAACTTCTCACATTTGGTCTTCACAGAATTCTTCCAAACACCTTGACATGTGACACATCCATTTCATATTCCAATGTGATGATTTTAATAATTTGTTCCAATACTGTTTCTCTAAGAGTTAATGACCTCTTTCGAGAATAACTCAACTTTCTTGCACATGAATCTAACTAAAAATAATCTGTGTAGTTGTTTGGTGACTTATTCAATTATTTGGAAATGTTTTTGCTAGTTCCTTACCAATACACAATGCTCTTTTATATATTAAAGCTGAAAGATCATCATTTGGTTGCTATTGTCTCTGAGTCATTGTCAGAGACTTAATGCTGGGTTTCATTTTTATAGGAATAACTTTTGCAAGATTTTGGCTTTTATTTAATGCCAGGTTAAATAATATACAATCAAGATATAATAAATATCATACTATATACGTCCATCCAGTTCAACATCGAAGAAAATTTACCAATGAACAGATGACATAGATTTCATAATACTGATCTCAATTATTAAAACTATACTCTGAATTTCCCTTCATTCCCTTCAATAATTCATTATGAATCAATTGCCTTTCACTAAAATATATTCTTGAAAGTATTGTTTCCAATTTTGAAATCATATATTTAATTTGAGGTAAAAGTGCTTCCTTTTATTTGCCTTTGAACCAGCACCTTCAAGGCTCAACGCTGGTCACTTTCTGAGATTTGGCAGATAATTTTGTCACGGTTTTGCGATCCTACATCAGGTCTCTGGTCAGTCTTGTTACTGCAGACAAGCATGTTGTTTCTTTTAAAAGCCATTCTACTGTTTTGATTAATTTTAGAGACTGTTTCCAACTTTTTCCTGATCTCTTCTCCCTAGAACCCCTATCTCTTCTTGCCCCTATTTGCACCATGTGGATGAAATGGAATCACAACCAGAGTGACTTCCTGAGCATCGTTTTTCTGTTGTTGATCATGTGTCAAGAAATGTTAAGACACTTCAAAGATAGATAACAAATAAATTAACAAAATTGTCTTCTATGGATTTTTTTTTTTTTTTTTTGGTAAGGAAGGAAAGCCTATTCAAGTTATCAAGGGCAAAGAAGGAAATTTTTCAGAAGGAGGCAGACGTGTTTCATGGAACTCAAAGTCAGGAAGGAGCGCTGTGCCCCACAGTGGACTGGCACCACAGGGAAGGCAGGGGCAGAGGTTCCAGCGTTCTCAGCTTGGTGTTTCCCCTGCATAAAATGGCCACACATCTGGCTCTACATCACTTCCAAGCTGCACTGCTTGTATCCCGTTACCAAGGGAGAATACGATTGGCCCGAATCAGGGAAGATCTTGATCTCTAGTTCTATCAGTGGTGGCCGAGTGGTTTGATCAAAGTTGTTAACTGACATTAATGCAAAGCTCCCCTCACTACACTCTCTGGAAGATTCAACAAATGTGTAGCAACATTTCTTTTAATTTGTCTATTTTGAATATCTTTCAGGTATAACATACAGGTTCTCTGATGACTACATTTCCCGGTACGTAGAAAATGAGTTATATATTGTGTTTCCAAGGTAATATGGGAAAGTAACAAGTGCTATGTTGCTTATAGGTTTGGCTCAGGGATATTGCGCTTGGGTAAAAATAAAATGAAAAGTGAATTTTAATTACTTTACTCCCATCTGAACATTAAAAGCTGTAGTATTATTATCTGCCCCAGTAAACAACTCATCCTGAGTCAATGAGAGAGCTGAATGAAGGACAAAATGAGACTCTAACCTGGTATCTACAGAATTCTCATTGATTTCAGCAGACAGCCGAGATTGTGATTCAGATCAGATTGTCAGGATGCAGTCTCATTATGTATGGAATTGTGTGGCCTTAAGAATCCAGGGTGGAAAGGAATCTGGCAACACTTAATAGAATTTAAGATATGCATAGACACATATATAGACAAAGATGCCACATGGTGTGCTGTTTTTAGGGGTAATGTCAGTCAACAGGGAAATGTGATAAATCAACTCTAAAATACCATGCAGTTATACTTATAACTTATTCTCTTTAATAGTCAGCTAGTTGCAGAGAAATTTGTATAGTGTGATACTTTAAAAAAAAAAAAGGCTTATGACATAAATCGTAATAAAGAAGTTTCATTTTCTTGGAAAATATATTCTGACCCAAATGTGTTGTTAGATTGGAGATTTCTCTTTTAGGATAAAAAAAACCCTCTAAATATAGAGAATTTCCTAGAGGACTCTTCAAGACCTTTCTGAAATGTAGACTGAAAGGCTGAAAGGGCTTATAAAAACACAAAGCTTTCTTGCTGGGTAAGATAAGATTATAAGCTTTTTGTTGGCCTCTAAAAGGTCTTTTTAAAATTCTTCTCCATGTGGAAATGTCTCTGGCAGATTCAGGATCTGGGCTGCAGGCAGACCCACACAAAAAAGTAAATCTTTATTTTTATGACTACTTTTAACATTGGATTCTATAACATGAGATAATTTTCAAGTCATTATTAGCTCAAGTCAAAAGTGATTTGCTGATTTGGTTACAACAAATAATGTGACAAAGAAAATCCTGTATACTCACGTAGAAGTTGACCTCTTTGACGATTGATTTGATGCTTATCATTTGAAAGGCAATTAAGATACAATGTGATAGAAAGTGTTGTGATTTGATCATTCTGCTGGAGACTAGGTTGGTGGTTTTTGGATTCGGATGGTAAGAGTCAGAAGGAAAAACTGATAAAATGCAAGCAGGCTCTTAGCTGTAGGGCAAACGTGGAAAAGAGGCTGGTTCTTTTATAATATTCATCCATTCTGTAAATATTCATTCAACAAATAGGTACTGTGCTAGAAAATAGAGACACAAAGATGGAAGGATGCACATCCTTCCTTCAAGGACTTAATAATCTATCCAGTGTATTAAATCTCCAGTTAGGCAAAACTTCAATATACAATGCCGATTTTATCTATAAAAAGTGGCTGGCATGTGAATGCACAGGTTTATGTATGTGTTTTGCAGCTTGTCTGACCGTGTAGTTTGGGAGCTAAACTTACCTTTGTAGGAGGGGCATGGAGGCTCCAGGATAAAAACAAACCAACTGGAGCAACCTCCAGCCACTCAAACTTAAACATTGAAACAGCAAGTGGAAATAAGGGGTATCTTTCTTGGGCAGGGCTAGAATTCCTGACGCCTCCTCAGAGCTGGGATGATTTGAGGGTAGGATTCCCCATTGCACCCTCTCCCTGCTTCTACTCAACACCAGGTGGGAAGCTACGCTGGAGGGGAAAGAAATTTTCTTCTCTGACCTTATCTTCCTGAGTCCCGCCCCCCCCCCACCCCCCGAACCGCCCCCCACCCCCACTTCCTGCACTGGGCCGTCAGACCTACTTCAAGGACAGTGTAGCAACTACATCTAATGGAAAGTCAGATACACACTTCCTGATATTTAAGGGGATAAGGCAGTGGGAATGTCATGGATTTGAGATCCAAACAATTCTGGATTTTAATCAAACTTCCTAGGTTTGTAGTGTTGAGAAAATGGGCGTTGGTGAACTTCATCTGAAAAATCCAGATTATAATTTAATACTTTCCTTAAAAAGGGTAGTTGATAAAGAAACTGCTGCTTTATTGGATGAAAATTAAGGTCTAAGAAAATTCCTACCCCCTTGGAGCACATTCCTCCTCTAGTTTAGGAGAGTAGCTCAGTTCACGATTACTTTAAGGCTATCGTGACTCCTCAGTTTGAGTGTTCCTCTCAAAAACTTGGACAAATTCCCAGCGGCTTTTGCGCGGTCTGCTCTTGGGTGACGTTGAAAGGTGTTTTTATCAGAAAACATGTCTCATCTCAGCTGTTCTTCTACCGTAAGACGATTTCTTGGATTTCTGGGGCTCTGCAGGCTGGGATCCTTTCAAGTAATTTTCTTGGGATTCTAATGGTTTATAATGTTGTGTAATTTCAGGTGTAATTATTGTTTATCAATTCCTGAGTACACTTCATCGTGCTCACCCCTTATCCCATTTGCAACAACATGGATAGACCTTGAGAGTATGATGTTAAGCAAAAATCTTATTCTTGGTTGCCCTTTTGTCACCCCTAGCTCTGTGTCACTGCTCTAAGATTCTTTCTATATCTCTTTAGAGTTCTTCATGCTGGCAGATTTTCCCAGCCTCCTTTCCCCCAAAACTTTAGCGAAAGACCCTTCCTTTTAAGTGCTCCAAAACACTGGCAATATAGGCTCCTTGTGTTTAAGAGATTTTACAAAGAAGTGGCCATAATAGAAGGGAATTTGAACACTGATCAAGAGAATAAAAATTTAGTGTCAGATATCATTGCTCCGAGAGTCCATTAACCATGCCCCTCATAGGGAGCAGTACTCGTTCTTAGCAAACCCTAGTCGTACTAACCCCGGTCACACACAACATTGCTGAGCTTTACGCTTTTCCCCTGGACCAGAGGTCTATCTTTGGTGTCTTCTCACTCTAAGGTTAAGACACCCGCACCTATGGCACAGCCCCTGCCAAAGAAAGCAAAAATTTAACAGGGTAGACTCAAGAATACGTGGCTCCAGCTACTTTCCCTTTGCTCTCCTGCATCACTGCTTTTTCTATCCCTTTTGTATTATTCTCATCACTATATAAACAGGCAGTATTGTCCCATACCTTAAAAAACAAAAAAGAAGAGCTCCCTTGATGCTAGATTGCCTATAACTATCTCTCCATTGCTCTGTACCCTTTACAGCAAAACTTGAAAGTTCCAGCTACATTCTGTCCATATCTGCTGGCTTCTCTTCCTCTTCTCCTCTTCCTCCCTCAATCTTCTTTATTCAATCTTCTGTCCTCAATCATCCACTGACTCAGTTCTTGTCAAGGTCCCCAATGAAATCCACATGGCCAAACCTCAGTCTCATCGCACGCAGTCCATCTGTGACATCTGACACACTGGCACTCATTACTTCTTGAGACACTGTCTTCTCTAGGCTCTGGGCCGCACCATCATTTCTTCCTTACTTACCAGCAGCTCCTTCTCCTTTGCTGGTTCCTGAACCTTAAAGTGTGTCCAGGACTCATTAGTGAACCTCTTCTCTATCTATACTCATTCTGTAGTAATTTCATCCTCTCTCCTGGCTTTAAATAACATTTATGCACTGGTGGAGCCCAGATTTATATGTTTGCCTATTCAGAGAAATATCTATTAAGCAAATCAGGTTAACACTTACCGAAACCAACTTCTGATAGACCCCTAAGCTTACTCTTTCCTCAGACAACTTTCTAGCCCCTTAAAATAGCTTCATTGAGTTTTTTAGAAATATCTTTCATTTTTATTTGGATATTGGAAGCCTACATTTATGTCATAGAATTTGGGAGCTGAAAAGAATAATAAGCATTAAATAGTTTAATATCCTTGTTTTATAAATAAGGAAATTGAAATTCAGAGTTTACATCCAAAGTCACCCAGGCGGAAGTAATGATTTTTTAAAAATTAAATTTACTTATTTAATCTACTTAGATAATAAAGTATTTGAGGCATTTTTCTGAAAAGAACTTCACAATAAAATAATGATAAAGTATAAATAAAAACTTTAAAAGTAGAGGCTAGAGAAAATGTAAATGAAAGTAGAAAATTTAAACCCTAGTGAAAGATACAGTCAATATGATTTTAAATTTTAGAGTGTGAGTAAACGTGCTTATTGGTTAGAAGACCATTTCAGAGCAATGGGGAATCTGATCTGGCCCAAAATGCAGAGGTGCATTAACCTCTAGGATATGGGCTTATTTATTAATTCTTAATAGTAATTAGTCTTCCACTGAAAACACTGCCAAACATTTGTGCTTGAAGTTTATAAGATATTTGCAATAGGCTGGAGCTATTTGGCAATTGCTAAGTAAAAACATAATTTTTAATTTGTTGCTTAGGCAACTGCTCCTTTATAATGGTTTATTTGAGATGATTAATCATTTGAGACCTGCCTGTAGACACAGGGCACTGCATTATAAATCACATCTTATTTTCATTCATAGGGAATGAAACGATGCTCATTTTTTGGACATGATTTATCATTTGCAGGTTGTATCTACTATCCATGCGGGCTAGGAAAATGGATGGATTGTCTTATTAAAAATTCTTCACCTTTTGCTATTCTACTCTCTGCGTAGCCAGAGAAAAAACAGGAGCAGGGCCGACTTTGTATCCCAGTATTAAGCTGTATTGAATTACTGATGAAAAGAAAGGTTACAGATGAGCTCCTTTGTTAGCAGATAAGTGAAATACATGCCAGCATCTGGACTTTTCAAACCATTTCGTACAGGTATCATTTGGTCTGCTACTTTTTTTAAGGACACCTACTTATCATTTACATATACTGTGTCTTCTCGCGGAAGCATGGGGAGTAATATAGGTTTTATGCCTTGAGATAAAAGTTCTTTTTTCTTTTGATGCGATTCCCTCCAGCTCTTGGTGAAATGTAATCTCAAAGTTGAAGCAGTTGCTACTATTTTACGAAATGCCACTCTCACTGCCTATGTTTCTCTGTTCCTGGCCTGCCATTGTGAAAGCTGGTCACCAGGGCCATCATCACTGTCTGGTGACAATGGTGGGGTGTCTACTGTAATCCTAATAGCATTACTTAGATGAGGTTGTAAGGAAATTTAATCAAGCATCAAGAGCAAACAGTGTTCAGGGCTTTAGGAGCAGACTTGCATTACAATCCTGTCACTGCCAGTTACCTTCTGTGTGTCTTTGGACAATTTACTTCTATGAGCTGCAAATTATTTATGTGCACAGTGGGGATAAAAAGATGTGTCTTGTCGGGCTGTCCTGAGGGTTGAATGAGCACTGGCATAAAGAGAAGCTTTCATAATTGGTAGTTATTGCCCATGTTACACATGAGGCTAGGGGAAATATGTTAATCTGTCTGAATCTCAGACTTCTCCCCTGTGAAGTGGGTAGAATAATAATATTTTTGCAGAATTTCCCTGGGTCTTTTAAAAAAAATTATTTTATTGAGGTTGTATTGGCCTATAACATGGTGTAAATTTCAGCTGTATACAATTATAGATCAGTTTCTATATAGACTGCATCATGTTCACCACCAGTAGTCTAGTTTTTACCTGTCACCATGCATATATGCCCCTTTACCCCTTTCGCCCATCACCCAACCCCCTTCCCTTCTGGTAACCACTAATCTGTTCTCTTTGTCCATGTGTTTGTTTCTCTTCCACATATGAGTGAAATCATGCAGTGTTTTTCTTTCTCTGTCTGGCTTATTTCTTAGCACCGCATCTGGGTGTAATAGGTGATCAGTCATTTTACTGCATCTACCAAGCTGAGTCTTTGGCCTTATATTTTTTAAACATCACTGTCAATTAATATTTACTTCGTGAACATAGTTTCAGGGGATGGCTCTGAGTGATAGTCAGGGCAAGTAAGCAAGGAGTACAATGTATAGTTAAGGGCACAGGTAACCTAGATTCTAATCGCGGCTCTGCTACTTGCTATTCCTGTGGCCCTCAGCAAATTGTGCCTCAGATTCCTTATCTGTACAAAGGGGAGGCTATAGTGCCTGTCTGGTTGGATTGTTGTCAGAATTAAATGAGTGAATATATAAAATGCACTTCAAGTTGCATCTGACAAATGGTAAATGCTAGATAAGTATTTGCTATCATTATTCCCTGGAAGAAGGTCCAAAAACCAACGTTTAAATTTACACACACACGTGCAGGCAGGTGTGTACACACACTCATGTTCCCTCACTCACTCACACCTAAATATATCTACCTTGGTTGGCCGAGGCTGAACAAGAACACGCAACAGTTTACCCAGTATTGAATTTAGCTGAGAAATTAGTTCAGAACTATGTGCCAAGTGGATTCTAATACAGCAAATTATTTTTCCTTATTATAGGGAGGATGAGTATTACATTGAAGACACACCCATTTATGGTAACTTAGATAATGTGATCCCAGGTAAGTTGTATTTTTCTAGAAATTTATCTATAAATTTATTCCCCCCACTTAATGCCACAAAGAATTTGAGGTGGCTTATTTTTGGTCACAATCATGTTTAAATATCCCAAGAGAAACCATAAATTCAAGTCTCTTCAGCATGTTATTTAGCTCTACGAAGCTGCGAGGTGTAAATCGTGTCGCAATATTCAGTGTAAATCAACATCCTGTTTTTCTCCAACCTCTTCACTTCACTTTAGTAGTAATGAGCATACAGGAAGACTCTGTTACCATGAACTCTGACACACACAGAATTCTATGAAATAAAGTTATTTCTAGAACAGAAAATGGCCCAGGGGAACAGTGCTGTGTGCTCTGTATACAAAAGCAAATCTACAGTCAATAATCTGGAACAATGAACCTGTTCCCTGGTGTCCCCTGTTTTAACTCATTCTTTTTAAGTAGCACACTAAGGGCTACACTGATGGCAAGTAGGGAAAGAGCCAAATCCCCACTGAATGCTTCTTCATTTTTGTTCTGGTGAAACAAGTACGCTTCAATTCCCAGCATCGCTCATTACTTGAAGCATCTCAACCACCCAAAATCAAAATGCCCGTAAATTCCTGAAAACAGACATCTGTGATCCGATCTCAGAGCTGTGATGAGAGAAGGCATGAGGGTAATGCTGGTATTTAACTCCATCCTTGCCATGCAAGCACTTCGCTTAATTCATGAGAGGAGACTTGGGGGTAATTCCTATTAATCTCTGAGTCTTGAATGCAGAGATTTCCAGTAATGGACTAAATGTATCTGAATCTCTATAGATCAAAACAGTATAGAATTCTCCTTAAGGAAGAGTGTGAGAATTTTAAAGGATTCAAGAATTTATTTAATTTTTATCTTTCCCTCCATTGTAAAGTATCCTCTACTCTCTGCACTCTGAGGAATCGGAAATTATTTTTCAGGAATATACTATTAAAAATACCTTGCCCTCCCCTCCTGTTTCCCCTTCCAGAATCGTGGTGCCCATGTGTAATATTTGAGGACTTAAATGCTTACACTCTGGCGGCTCACAGCGCACTGTGTCTACAATTTCCGTATCTAAGTGAGCACGGGTATCACTCCCACAGGCTCTGATTGAGTAGGTTCAGGATAGGGCTTAGGAATCTGCTGTGTAGAAAATTTCCGTGGTGATTCTAATGCATGTTTTCCACGGACCAAGCTTTGGGACACCACTCTATGGACCTTTCTCTGTGTTGATTTTTGGAAACAGTTGAATGATTTTGAGGTACCTTGTGTTAGAGTAGATATGTCTTTTTTTCTATGGGTCAAATTGGTTCAATCCACATTTCTGCTAGGTTGCTGGCCATCCTACAAGTCACTATCTCTCTTTCCTCTCCCTTTTAAATGGCATATCTGGGGGAAGAAAGGTAGGGATGAGTCAATAAGCCTGTCCCCACAAGATGAAATGAGGCAGGTCTGCTGGCTGTTGGACCTGCACAAAACACCAGATCCTTAGGACTGGCATTCCACTGGTTCAGACCCTCTGGACAGCCTGGCTGAACTGTCCTTCACTGATTTAGGGAGCAAAAACCATAATCTAAATCCTCTTTTTCAAAAATAGGATATAGGGTTTAAAATGCCTCTGAGTAAAACTTCTTAGTCATGGAGAAAATTATCAAACTGTCATCACCAATGTATGTGCACTGGGCTTTATGCCACTACACATCGCTTGCCATCATCCCTAAATAGAAGAGAACGTAGGCCATCCTTCAGCTCACGGGATCTCTGCAACATCTAAATGGCGATGGAAGTTGAGACGGTCGTGTTCTGCAATAGTATATAAAAAGTAAGAGAATCTAGTCCATATCCCAAGTGACCTTTTTGTCTTATCGTTAATGCTGTGGGGAAACAGACTTCTCCACTGTCTGATATGCAGAGAGCAGCTTGTGCTTCCTTACCTTTTTGCATCCCCATGAGATAGCTGGTCAAACGATTCTTGGGGGTTTCATATTTATAGCAAAATGTCATTTGGGTCATGTATTTTTATTTGTGTCAGCATTTTTCATTTTTCCTTGGTAAATCATGATCTTTTCAACTCCCAAGAACCAATGGATGAAAACTGCTATGAGCAAATGAAAGCCCAACCAGAAAGATCTGTGAATCAACTGCGAGCAGCTCCCACACCTGCACAGGTGAGTTTTGTTTTCTGTATCAAAGGTCAAGCTCAGCGTCGATCACAGCACAGCCCCATGTTTCAAAAGCAGGAAAGCAGCGCATTCCGATGCACGCCTGAAGCAGCCTGCTAGGAACTTTCAGTCTGAACTGGTGTCAAGTTCTGGGACCTGAGCTCTCAAGGGAAACTCAAAGGCAAATAAATATACTCAGAACCACACTCGAAGAGTCAAAAATATGTACAATTACACGTTTGTAATTACAATCACTTTGAAAGAAAAGTGGATTCTCCTAAGTTAAGTAAGCTTTTTCTTTCAGATTGAAAAAAGTGTGTGCATCACAGAGATGAATACAAAAGTTGACACAGGCATGATGCTCACAAGAGCTAGATGTCAGGAATTTATGGGAGGCAGGAGAGAAAGACCTTTAGCTAAAAGATAAATTAGCTGGAAATAAAAGACCATACTTCTACTTTACAAAGCAAATGAATGTACATTTTAATACAAGTCCTATGGCTGTGCTCTTATGGCAAGAAATTTTCACATGGCTTATGTGGGGATAGGTCTCAACAAAGTCTAAGCAGAAACACATAAAAACCCAAGAAGAAATGGGTAGTTTCTCCTTTTCCTATAAAATCAGTGCAGTCTTTTCTGACAGAGCACTGATTTCATCGAAAGCCATTCACAATTTCTAGCCTATATGCTGCTGAAGTGTTAGAAATCTCTGTTAAAATCGTTCTTCTTCCCTCTCCTCCCAGATCTTGTCCCCTCAGTTGTGTGCTCTCTTGCTACTCCCTGGAAATGGTCCCAGGACCAGCATTTCCTGTGCGGCTGTTATGTGTCAGGCCTTGAATTATGTGCTTTATAGGCATTATCTTCTCAGATTCCTATGAGGGAGGCAGCCTTGTTATTCCCACTAGACAGGGGCTTGTAAAGCCTGAAGAACTTACCCTAAGCGCTCAGTGCCAAGTGGGGAGACGGAATCTAAACTTAGTCCCACCTAGCAGAAAAGTTTCTCCTCCCTAAGATGGTTTGCACCTTCGAAACTTCCCACTAAGCAAGAATTTTCTTCTCCTTTTTTATATGAATCCCCTAAGAAATCGGAATTCTTGACATTTTTATTAAGGAACCAAGATGTGGCGAGGTTTAACCAAAATGTAGAGTCGCCCTCTGATGGTCAAATCCATCATCTGATGTTCAACTTATTATAAAATTTATTTTTAGATAAAAGGTGTGAAAAACTGCACGTTACAGTATGATCTGCTAAATCCATGAAAAGAAAAAGAAAACCTCTCAAAGAAGGTTAAAATGTAACCACACCATCTGAAATGGAGAGATCACAGCACCTTAGCTGTGAAAGAAATGAGAATTCCCAATAGAAGTTACTATTTAATACACATGAATTGGACAGGCCAGCTTTATTTGAGCTGCATCTGGTGTTTATGCAAGTTGCAATTGTGCAAAGCCTTAAAATGTCTTTTAAAGTCTGCTATTTTATAAATTATATATTTGAAGATTCTTCTAAGGAGACTAGTCTTTAATTCTATTACACCCTTCTCACAAATTTAGTTTCACAAATTAGAAATAATCTCTCTATATTTGCTCAATTCCATTTTATTAGAATGATCATTATCATCAAAAACACTCCCTAGTTTGCTACTACAATGCTCACTCTGTTACTTTGGTCAATTACAAAAGCAGAAGGAATCTACAATATTATGCATAAAGCTTGAGGGATAAAATGTTTGTTGGAAAAATGGAAATAAGCTCCTTGCCCTTTGAAAATGAGGTGTACAGGTGAGAAGTTGTTATTTCAATATCTCAGTCTACTAACTAGGAAGAGTTAATCAGGAAACCTAGTAATAAAATGAGTCCACATCAGTTTCCATATCCTGAAAAATGTGAGAGACGTAAGTTTAGGCTTACTCCTTTTCTCATCTTCATGTCAAAATCTGTGGCCTCTCTCTCCTTTCCCTTCCTATGTCAGAAGCATCCTCTCTCCTTTCCAAAGCCAATATTCCTACTTATGCTCTTGACCATTTCTCCTATTTCTTTCAAGATCTTGCTCTTTCAGTGATTTGTCTCCATTGTCCATTTTTTAAATGAATCATTACTATTTACCTACCGTATGCACAAGTCACCCTAATATCTAAAAATAAAACAAACATCACAGGAAAACTTTACTTCAATCTGTTTTTCTCACTAATTCTTAAACTCTTACTTTCCTCCACTGTTTCCATTTCTTTCCATAGATCCACATTCTTTCACCACTGGCTATATATTCTCCACCCATCCATTCAACTGAAACAACACTCTGGAAGTCATAAGTGACTGGTACATGTACAATTTGTGGTCTTTCTCAGCCATTCTTTGAACTCTGCAGTATTTGATAAAGTTGACCAACTGTTGACCAGACATATACTATTTGGAATGCTTTCAGCTGTAAGTGCAGACACCCAATTCAAATCACTTCAGCATAAAAGGGATGTTTCTGGCTCATGTAACAGGGAGAGATAAGGGTGTATTTTGTTTTTGAGATGGCTGAATATGGGAACTCTCCCCATTTCTTCTTCATTCTCGTCTGTACAGACTCTTCCATTGAGGCTGGGCAAGCCGCTAGCAGACCCAGTTTTCTTCCTCCCAGCCCCAGGAAAAAACACCTTTGCTATTCCTGCATCTGTGCATTAATCCCAAAGATGCCTTTTAATTGGTTCTGCTGGAGTCACATGTCCATTCCTGGGCCAACTTCTGTTGCCGGGGGATGGGTTGTGCGATTGGTTCCAGCCTAGGTCACATGCTTAGTTCTGTGCTGGCCTTGGGCTGCAGCACTGTCGTTGACAGTCTCTCAAGGACCAGATAGAGGAGAGGAATTTCCCAAAGGAATATGGGGAACTTATCGAAGAAAAAGGATACAGCAAAGTGCTGGACAGACAAAAAAGGTATCCACTGTTTGACTTACTGGGCGCCTTCTGGTTGTATTTGAACGTCACTGACATCTCCTCTCTCTGTCCGGGCAAAGGCAAAGCAGGTGAAAGCAGGAGGTCTGTGCAGGAAGCAGCCAACTGTCCAGTGGAACCTTGGAATACAGCGTCTATGTATGGGGGAGGTGGGAATCAAAATTGAAAAGGTAGAGCACAAGCACAGAAAACCTTGAGTGTTGGGAGATGAAATTTGGATGTTAGTCCATAGGCTAAAATTTTGGAGACAGGATGGTAAATATATGAAAGTTGTGCCTTAGGAAGATAATTTGAAGACAGGATACGGGCTAACTGGCAGAGAGAAGGGACTAGAGCAAGGTTACCAGTTAGGCAACTGTTGCAATTTCCCAGAAATGACTATTTTAGGAATAAAAAGTCAGACAAAGATACCAGATAGATTGGAAATGGAACCCTCTCTTCTGCCTGGTAGAGAATATAAGACATTTAACTTTTAGCATGAAAATGAGTGCAACAGGGGCCGGCCCTGTGGCGCAGCAGTTAAGTGCATGTGTTCCACTTTGACGGCCTGGGGTTCACCGATTGGGATCCCAGGTGTGGACATGGCACCGCTTGGCAAGCCATGCTGTGGCAGGTGTCCCACATATAAAGTAGAGGAAGATGGGACAGATGTTAGCTCAGGGCCAGTCTTCCTCAGCAGAAAGAGGAGGATTGGCAGCAGATGTTAGCTCGGGGCTAATCTTCCTCAAAAAAAAGAAAGAAAAAAAATGAATGCAACAGGGAGATGCTTACCAATGCGTTAGGGGCTTTGTTAATCTAAAGGTTGCTTCCTGCCCCCACAAATTGATTCAATTTTGGCGTCCTCTTAAAGTAAATCCTTAATACAGAAGTTTTTGGTTTATTCAATGACTGTCCTAAAGTTTTAGCATACAGCTTCTAATAATTATAATCCCATACCTTACTTTTGGACAGTGGTTATAGCTTCCACATATTTTATCTCTTTTTACTCATAACACTGTGTGATAGGTACTCTCAGTTTATGAGCAAGAAAACTGAGACCCAAATAGTTTTGAGAAATTGCTCAAGGTCCCACAACCAGTATGTGACAGAGCCGGGATTCAGTCCCTAGGCTTGCCAACACCAAATTCAAGGTCTTGCCTTCAAGCCTATCACTTCAAGTTTCACTGGTCTCCTGTCCTTATTCTAGTATTGACCTGGCGCCAGGCCAGAGAGGACCGCCAGACCCTCTTGATACAAACGAATATCTCCAAGGCCAGCCTAAAATGGGCTTCAGGGGACCTGGGGACAGGCGGGCAAGAAGGAAATAACAGGGAAGATGGGAAATGTAATTCTTGCCAGATGCTATCCCATAAATGGACACTTATCTTTATACTTCTGAATGTCAAAAATGTAGAAAAATTGGGGACTTTTGTGAGTGCCACCAAATGACCAATTCTTAAGCACGCGTAACATAGACTTTGTGATTTATGAAATTCCTTCCTGTCATGCTTGTTCCCCGTTTAACGAGTTAGAGGATTGTGCCTTGGTAAGAGCAACACGGGGCAAGGGCCACCTGAGATGAAGGCAGGGAGAGGCACGTGAGAGTCCATCTAAAACGTTCATGTATGATTTGAGTACGAGAAAAAAATAAAAATATGCACACACAAATTTCATCTAAGCATTTTTTTCCACTCAAAAGTCTTGAGCTGACTATTGTTTTTTGTTATCATCCTAACTGACAGATTTGGCAAAGCAAGGTAGCTGAAGCCCAGAAACAAGCTGCTGGTTTTTCATAGGCCTTAGAAATCCCTAGAAGTCATCAAAGTTAAAGAATGGGCTAGCAATGAAAACCTGACATGCCTTTCTTTTTAGGCAACCAATGAAGCACAGATGTTCTACTCCTCCCTGGAGCACAGCCTTGAGGGGAAGCGCAGAAAGCCCAGGAAACACGATCCTTATTTGCCAGACAAGGTTGAAGATGAGCAGTTACATGCGACGGATGCCAGCCTTTCTATGACTGCTTTGGTTGATAGTTTTGCACCTGAGGACCAGGAAGAAGAGGAAAACATCCATGATGATCCCATCAGGCTGTTCGGATTGATTCGTGCGAAGAAAGAACCTATGAACTAGCTGGACTCTGATCTAGCTCAATGATTCAGCTCTTATTGGAGATCTTTGTCAAAGAAAATGAAATTCCCATATGACACACTGTGATTTAGCTGGGTGACAGCCTGATCGTTTGTTGGTGAGATGGTGACTTTCCTCTTATCCAGAGTGTCCGTTTGTACACGCCAAATGTAATGCCAGGAAAATTAGTTATGTGAATTCACTTAAAAATGCCTAAGTAGCAAAATGCAAAATAAAATCTAGTTTGCAAATTGAGCCTGATAATGAATAAAGTCACAACTTCACGGACAATACTTAAAACTCAATGAAATAAAACAAAAAAAAATTTTAAGAAAAGCTGTGTTCTGGAACATGTTGAAAGAAAAATAAAAGTCAACTTTTTAAAAACATTTCTTCTTTTTCATCAATGTGAAACACTCCATAATTGGAAGAAATTTCTGATTGAAGGCGTGGGAGACATTCAAATATATTTCTAAGAGAAGTGGGATAATCTTCTTAAGAAATACTTTTCTCAAATGGAAATATCTTTATTAGTTTTAAAAATTGTTATAAAATTAGCGCATGCTCCTTGTTACAATAAACAAGTATCAAAAAGAATTTAGATATTCAACTAGCCAGAGATAATCACTATGAGCAACTTTCTATATATCCTTCTAGATATTTTTCTGGGTATGCCCGTGTATATACATTAGTTGTTTCTTTTTTTTTTTTTTTACCAAAAATAGGGGATGATAACCTTATACATATTATTTAAACTTTTCTCACCTAACAATATATTCTGAATTTATTTTCACCGTTATTTTCAACTATAACTAAATGCAGTTATATGCTGTCATTTAACGCCTGCAGAGCATCTCGTTAATGACTCAGAATTTATTTAAATAATTTTAAAGTACATTTAGCTCATTTCCAATTTCTGTTTCTTGCTTTTACAAATAATATTGTCATGAGAATGCATCTGCGCGTGTGTTTGGGTGCTTGTCTAACTACTTCTTTAGGCTAAACGCCTAGGAAAGGAACTGCGGCTTTAAAAGGTGTATACTGTGAGTCTCTAGAACACGCATTGCTGAAAGGTCAAGAGTTTGGTCAAAGTGTGTGTCCAATTTAAATTCTGATAAATGCTCCTAAATTCTCCTCCAAAAAGTTATTTAAAAAAAAGTTCTGTTATCTTTGTCCATTTGGAATAGGACTTTTAATTGAGTCTCAAATCCTCACTGACTGAGACAATAGTACATGTCAACCATCAGTGCTGGCCTCTCTCTAGAGCTTAGTGGATTCTGTTCACTCTCTTCAACTCTTTGTTGAGCTCCTGCTGTAGTGTGGCACTAAGTTGGACACTGGTGTACAATCGTGAGGGAAACAGACAGAGACCCTGCCTCCACTGAAATTACAGACGAGTGGAACAGTTGAATATCAGGTTAACAAAGAAAAGGGCAGCTACCAGTAAAAAAAATACTATTAAGAAAATAGAAGAATGAAAAATAATGATGGGGAAAGGGCATCTCTGAAGAGGAAATTTTAATTCTGAGAACTGAACAATGAGAAGGAGCCACCCCTGCAAAGAGAGAGGAAGGAAGAGCACATTGCTGTATAAGAATTCGATCCATATTTGGAAATACCTACTTTTGTCAATAACTCCTATCCATTATGAATCTGTATAAAATTAAATGCCAATGCCAAAGTAAAATATTTGAAGTTATCCACAATGCCATAGGAAACACACAAAAATATTAATATCTAAGGGTAGAAGAAAAGGAATTAGTTTTCTGATTCTAGAGAAGAGGCAAAAACCACAAGAAATAATAATTAATTAAGAATTATATGTTGACTTTGTTTTAATTTTCAAATTAAAATAAAATCTCTGCTTTTATATGTGTTTATATTATGTTAGATTTCTATGCATGCTATGGCTGAGTAAAAATAAAGTCTGATTGTATTTTTGGCAGTTATTTTTTCCTATAACGATTCCATGTCATTCACTTACAGTGTATTTACCCAGCCCCTAGAAATATTTGAATTTTTTGTGTCTGGTTTGTATCATTTGAATTCCATTCAATAATATTTTAAGTTTTCTTTTTTTTGAGGAAGATTAGCCCTGAGCTAACTACTGCCAATCCTCCTCTTTTTGCTGAGGAAGACTGGCCCTGAGCTAACATCTGTGCCCATCTTCCTCTACTTTATATGTGGGATGCCTACCACAGCATGGCATGCCAAGCAGTGCCATGTCTGCACCTGAGATCTCAACCGGTGAACCCTGGGCCGCCGAGAAGAGGAATGTGAGAACCTAACCACTGCTCCACCGGGCTGGACCCTATTTTAAGTTTTATGCATCAAATGTATCTGGTAATTGGGAATGTTTAACCACAAAATTGAATTCTCTAATAGATAAAAGGCTATTCAAGTTATTTCCTGTTGAGTGAATTTGGTAGTTCATGTTGTTCAAGAAATTTGTCCCTCTCATCAAAGTTGTTAAACTTATTGACATAAAGTTGCTCAGAATATTCCCATATTATCCTTTGAATATCTGTAGTGTCTGTAGTGATTTCACCCCTCTTTGATAGTGGTAATTTGTTTCCTGTTTTCCTGATCTGTCCTGTTAGAGGTTTATCAATTTTATTGATTTACTCAAGGAACCAATTATTGTTTACATAGTTTTTCTATTGTTTTTACACTTTCTGTTCCTTTGCTTTGCCCTCTGATCTATACTACATCCTTTCTTCAAGCTATTATGTGTTCTGCTTGTTCTTCTTTTAGCTTCTTATGGTGGAGGCTGAGGTCATTAATATGAGACTATCTTCTTGTCCAAAATAGGCATTTAATTTCATAAGTTTCCCACAAAATTTAATATATTGTATTTTCATTTTCATTCATTTCAAATATTTCCAATTTCCCTTTGACCCATGGGTTATTTAGAAATTGTCATTTGGTTTCCAAATGTTGGCGGGTTTTCCAGATCTCTTTCTGTTATTGATTTCTAGTTTAATTCCATTGTGGTCAGAGAACATACGACTTGAATCCTTTTAAATTTATTGAGCCTTCCTTTACTGCCCAGAATAGTCTATCTTGGTGAATGATGGTGTGTACTGGAAAAGAATGCGCACTCTATTGTTGTTGAGTAGATTGTTCTATGAATGGGAAGTAGGTCAATTTGGTTGATAGAGCTCTTCAAGTCTATATCCTCACTGGTTTTGCCTCTTTGTTCTATCAATTATTGAGAGAGGAATGGTACATTTGTCTATTTTTTTGTGAAATTCCATCAGTTTTTGCTTCATATATTTTGAAGTTCTATTATTAGGTGCATGAACGTTTAGAAATGTTGTTTTCTTGATGAACCGATCACTTTATCATTATGAAATACCCCTTTTTATCTTTGGTAGTATTATTTTCTCTGAAATGTACTTTGTCTAATATTAATATTGTCACTCCAGTTGTCTTTTGATTAATGTTAGCATATCTTTTTATATCCTTATTAAACTTATTTATATCTTTTTATATCCTTTTTAAACTTATTTACATCTTTATATTTAAAACACATTTTTTAAAAAAATTTTTAAAATTTTTGTTTTTTTGGATGTACATCATATTTCAAATTCTGTATACATTACATCATGTTCACCACCCGAACACTAATTATAGTGCATCCCCTCACATGTGACCCTAACCACCCCTTTTGCCTGCCCCCCTCCCCCCTTCCCCAATGGTAACCACCAGTCCAATCTCCAATGCTATGTGTTTTTTTTTTTTTGTCGTTTTTATCTTCTACTTATGAGTGAGATCATATGGTATTTGACTTTCTCCCTCTGACTTATTTCACTCAGCATAATACCCTCAAGGTCCATCCATGTTGTCACAAATGGCTGGATTTCATCATTTCCTATGGCTGAGTAGTAGTCCATCATATATAAATACCACATCTTCTTTATCCATTCGTCCCTTGATGGGCACCTAGGTTGCTTCCAAGTCTTGGCTATTGTGTATAATGCCGCAATGAACGTAGGGGTGCAAGTATCTTTATGCCTTTGTGTAAAACGCATTATTTGTAGGCAGCATATAGTTTGTTTTGCTTTTTTTCATCCAATCTGAAAATCCCTGCCATTTAATTAGGGTGTTTAGATCATTTTATTTTATTTTTTGAAGATTGGCTTCTGAGCTAACATCTGTTGCTGATCTTCTTTTCTTCTTCTTCTTCTCCCCAAAGCCTCCCAGTACATAGTTGTATATTCTAGTTGCAGGTCCTTCTGGTTGTGTTATGTGGGACACCGCCTCAGCATGACCTGATGAGCGGCGTCACGTCCATGCCCAGGATCCAAACTGGAGAAACCCTGGGCCACTGAAGTAGAGTGCGCGAACTTAACCATTTGGCCACAGGGCCAGCCCCCTAGATCATTTTCATTTAATGCAATGATTGACATTTTTGGATTCAAAGCAAGACTCTTGACTTCTCTTTTCTATTTGTCCCATCTGTTCTTCATTCATTTTTTCCTCTTTTTATGACTTCTTCTAGATTACATAACTATTTGTTTATGATTCTATTTATCTTCACTCTTGGATTGTTAGTTATGTCTATGCTGTGTTATTTTAGTGATTGCTTAGGGTTTACAATAAACATCTTTAGCTGAGCATAGTCTGCATTCAAATGGTAGAATATACTATGCTGCTTTGGTATAGTCTAAGAACCTTAAAACAGTGTACTTCTATTTCTCCCCTCCTGGCCTTTGTGCTCTGGCTTTTATTTATTTTATATGTTGTTATTGTTTCTATTGTCTTTGTGTCTTTAAAAGGCCAATGATCTTTTAAAAGATTTAAATAACAATAAAAAATGTCTCATGTTTATCCCCATAGTTAACATTTCCAAACTCTCCAATTCTTTGTGTAGATCCAGGCTTCCATCTAGTACCATTATTCTTCAGTTTAAAGGACTTCCTTTAACGTTTATTTTAGCTCAAGTCTGCTAGTGATGAACTTCCTCAGCTTTTATGCATCTGAAAAAGTCTTTATTTGCCTTCATTTTTGAAAGATATTTTCACTGAGTAAAACATTTCAAGATTGAGTTGACTGTGTTTCTTTCAGTGATTTGAAGATACTTCTTCACTGTCTTCTCAGTTGCATTGTTTCTGAAGAAAAATTTGGTGTCGTACTTGTCTTTGTCCCTCTGTGTGCTGTTTCTTATTTTTCTCTGATTGCATTAAGATTTTCTTTATCACTGGTTTTAAACAATGGGCCTTAGCATAGGTTTGTTTGTTTGTTTTAATATGTCTTTTGTTTAGAGATTGTTGAACTTGAATCTGTGTTTATAGTTTTCATCAAATTTTGGGAAAAAATGACCAATATTTCTTTAAATATTTTCTCTGTATCCCTCCATTTTCAAGTTCTTCAATTACTTGCAAGTTAGCTCACATTTCACTGATCTGTTTATTTTAGTCTTTTTTTCTGTGTTTCATTTGGATAGTTTCTCTTATTATGTCTTCAACGTCACTAATCTTTCCTTCAAAAATGTTTATCTGCCAGTAATTCCACACAGGTATTTTTAATTTCAGACAATTTAGTTTTTAATCTCTGTATATTCAGCATGAGTACTGTTTTTTTTTTTTTCATCTTTCATGTCTCTATCAAGCATGTTTAATCTTTCCTCTAATTTCTTGAACATATTGAACAGAGTTAGAACAATGTTCTAATGTCTTTATCAGTTTTCTCACGTGTGCACTGGTCAGTCATCAGCTGAATTCTCGGGGGACGCGTCACACCTCTCCAGAGTTCCCTCTCTACGCTGCTCTCTCCTCTCTGGTACTCTACCTTCTTGGCTCTCTTGACCTGGAGCTTCACCTCCTCAGTTCAGGAGATCAGTGGACAGTACCTACATTCCTTCAACCTGATCTAAGGCCTGAAAACATCCTCCAGGCAAAGCTAGGGCAAGAGTAGGGTTCACCTCATTCATTTCCCAGCTTTCAGGGATCACTGTCCTTCATTGCCTGATGTTCAATGCCTTGAATGCCATTGTCTCATGTATTTTCCTGGGCTTTAGTTGTTGAAGGTGGGAAGGAATATATCCAAGTGAGGGTGTAAATCCAAGATGTTACTCCTTCTTGGCCAGAAGCACAAGTCCAAGCCCCTCGTACCACTTTAGTGTAACTTTACAATATGTTTTTAGTGTAATTCAGTGTAATTCTGTAACCTAACCAGGACTCCCCCTCAAATGTTAATTAATAAGCTATGAATTACTGACAATTATGCAAGTACTAAGGGAATATTTATACATCACCTGTGGCAGTTCTCAAAGCTTATGTCCCAGAAGTAATATCATTATAAAGTTTCACATATCAACTGGAAAAAATGTACAGAGGGAAATAATGAGAAAATTTTTGACTAGAAAACAGATGAATTCCAAAGCCTTCAGGTTTTCACTGAGAATGTCTTAAGGTTCCAAAAAGTTTAACTCAAATCTCAAGAATAGTAGCACTAATTCATTTTTCTTTAGTATTAAAGGGCTTATTTCTGGCAGAGAGGAGGGTTATTTGCTTTGGAACATGTTAAATCTCTCTCTAAGACTTTGCCTTCACTTGCTCAACACAACACACAATTTATATTAAGACACTAAAAACAGGAAACCTCAAAATTTAGAAAGAAAGAAGACAAATTCAACAGAGGTGCACTCCTAATGCTGCCTGCCCTTCCTTCAACCCCTTCTGAAGGAAACTGCCCTACTTGCTCACAGCTCCCATCACCTAAGACGTCATGGCTGACTGGATCAGAAAAGGGTATCTGAGTCAAGACAGTCCATTCATCTCCTGGACCAATCTATATACAGGAGATTGGACAGTGATCAGTGGGGACAGAGCCAAAAGGATGCCATAAAATAGAATTTGGGGCCTTGGGGAGTAAGGTGCAATTACAAGGGGCAGAAACTAAGAGTAAGCACAAGGAAATAGTTGGTAGAAAATGGAGTTCAAGACTTCATAACTAATCAGACTAATCAGATAACCATCATAGTGATAACAATATTTATTAAGAACTTGCTAAGTGCAAGACACTGGGCTAAGTGCTTATCTGTATGCCTAGTTTAATCACATAAAACCCTAAAAGATGGATGTTACTATAATCCCAATCTTACAGATGAGAAAAACCAAAGCTGCTGGAGATTAACTTGCCCAATATTGCACTAATAAATCACAGACTCAGGATGTGAACAGGCACCCTAAGTCCAGAGCTGGCTCTATAGAGTAGCTGGTCCCTTCAGTTGGTTCCAAGCACCTTGGGTCCCAGTTTTTGGATTGTCCTTACACCCTACCTCTTTAATCATAATAATCTCTCTCTGCTTTAAATAGACTGGGTTTCTGTTATTTAAAATCAAAAGACTGCAACTGGGTTTCTATTACTTAAAATCAAAAGAGGCTAACTAAAACAAATTGAAAAAAGTATTTCTTACAAATGCCTAAAATACTAAGAGCTTCTCTAGTTTAGGACAAAACCAAATATAAATCCACTTAAATGACAGTCCGTTGCTTTCAATAAACACTAAGCCATCTATCAGAAAATCTTTATATAAAAGTGTTTTTGCAGGTGAGTATTTAATAATGCCACTTTATTTAAAATGCCTTAGCTTCACTTTATCAGTCTTCCATCCCAATTGTAGAGGTCATCACTCCAGTGACTTCAGATACCAAAGTCATGTTCACTCTCCATAAAAAACTCCAAACTAACTGACAAAAATAATTCCAATGTTAAAGCTAAAACCTAATTTTGTGCCCAATTTTGTCTGTGGGGGCTGAAAGTTGTCTTATTTAGAATTAGAGAAACATTTGTTATTTAAACCAAAATGGAAAGAGAATGGAATAAGAGCCTTAATCAGGAGTGTCCTTGGCCACCTCTGATGCAATGACAGCCCTCTTAACATGTCAGTATCCATCATAAAACTTGAGAGTTAGTAGAGGTTTGGTTTTGTTCTGTTTTCATCTAAGTTGATTGACAATAGTTGGCAGATTACTTTTAAAAATTGATCCAAGGGGCTGGCCCAGTGGCACATCAATTAAGTGCACACGTTCCGCTTTGGTGGGCCAGGGTTCACCGGTTCAGATCCCCGGGTGCGGATCTCCTCACTGCTGGGCACTTTATATGTGGCAGGTGTCCCACATATAAAGTGGAGGAAGTTGAGCATGGATGTTAGTTCAGGGCCAGTCTTCCTCAGCAAAAAGAGGAGGATTGGCAGCGGGTGTTAGCTCAGGGCTAATCTTCCTCAAAAAGAAAAAAAAAAAATTGATCCAAGTGGGGCCTAATTTTAAAAGCACCATAAACTTTTTAGCCTAAACGTTTGTTCACTATCCTCTTGTGTGGGCCTTTTCTTGAGTAGGTTTGGGATGGGAGTTCCACGCCATCTTTCTTATATAAATCTCACTTCCCATAAAACGCTGCTTATAGCCTCGGTTTTAGTTTCTTTAACTAAAAGACTTCAAAAGATTTGTGATGAAGTCTAATGCAGAATCTTTCTAGATTTTTGGGTATTCTTCCAAGACTTTTATAGGTATTTAAATTGATGTCTATAATTGGCAGCAATTTTTAAGCAAGTTATGTTTGTTGATTCTTGGCAGAGCACTGAACTTAATTATCATAGAAAAAGCTCTATCCACATCATACTTCATTAGGACATATAACAGTTATCTTACGAAACTACAATAACAAGTATAGCTATTATAATTGAGTTTAGAGGTGAACTCCACTGACGCTTGAGAAGTATACAGCGCTGGTGGTGGATGAAATTCAGGTTATAGGAAGGTAGTCTACTGGCCTGATTGTTTTTCATACTGTGGTCAGGCGGCAGTATGTTTGCAGAAGGAAAGGAGAGTGGCTCACGTATGAGGAGGTCAGTTAAATCTACTTCACAAATCCAAGTCAACATTCCAGGATGAATTTTGAGAACACTGGAAGGGTCTCCCACACCCACAAAATCTTTCCCTTGCGAGCAATAGTAGTACCCGAAATTCTACCGATAGAAAGATTAAGCTTTGAGTTAGACACTACTGCATTTTTGTAGTCTTTCTTCCAAGAACTGAGAGAGAGAAAACTATTAAGCCAACTGGGGCGCATTGCCAGTTGTCTCCAATTTCAATTCTCCCATTCTTCCCCAGTACAAAGTCTTGATTTTTAACTGGGGACCAAGGTGGCCTTAACGTTCCCCTCAGCTTGACAAACTTTAGACAGATTTGTTCCTGACTGCAGGCCCCTGACCTCCCTTTTCCTAGAGTATTTACTTTAAAATATTTGTAAAATATTTCTCTGCCCCCGTTAAAATGTATATAAATTTCCTTAAAAGACTCTTGCCAGTTTGATGACCTAGGGAATGTCTTTCTCAAGGACTTGGGAACCACCTCTTTGAAATGTAAGCATCAAAGGGAGATAGGGCCACTATTTCCCAGTCTTCTTAGGAGGGTAGAAGCCTCATTTCAGTGGGTACCTAGCTCCAAGTAGTAAAAGTGCCTCTTGTCAAGGAGATAGGAGAAACTTGACTTTTCCTTGGGTAAGGTCAATTTTCAAACACAGGCGGCCCAAGCTTACCTCCACCACAGCCCTTAAAGCTCTCCAGTCCTTTGTTCTGGTGGAGTTAAGTCTCTCTCCTCTATTGCAATAGCCTTGAGTAAAGTCTTCTTTGCCTGTTTAACTTTGTCCAGTACAATTGACACCAGATGCACAGCTGCTGGAACAATGTTCCCCTTGAAGCATGGTGTGGCCTTCTTTGGCCCTCGTTCCCTCTAGCCGGAATAAAGACATGATGACTGAATTTGAGCAGCCATATTAGATCACAGGATGGAAGCCATGGGCTGAGGATGGCAAAGAAACAAGATAAGAAGAGCCTAAGTCCCTCCACATGGACAGTCACTCCAACCTTGGACCAGCTCTCTCCAGCTTCTTTAACTTGAGAGAGAAATTTCTTTTTCATTTAAGCCCTTGTTATCTGAGTTTTCTGCTACTTGTGTGTGGGCCTAATGGAACTAATACATCCACAAGTATCTTTGTTTGATTTTTCAGTTAACTTTTCTCCAAGAGGTAATAAGTAGTGCTAAAACAGTGTCATTTGGGGTGAGGTGGGGCTGGCAGAGTGAGATCCATTGGTGTTTTTTTCACGTACTGAATCTGCTCCATACCACTCAGAATATTCTTAGAGATTTTTTAAAAAACCAATTTTCAGGAATATGAATATTGAAATTTCTTACAAATGTATAAACTTGTTTCTTCTCCATTAAAATTTAGAATATTTTATGTATGACTATGAAAACTACATTTACCTACAGTTATCAGTCATTATGTTTGCAAGTTCGGAGGAAATACCATCAAAAGAATAAAAGTGTGCTTTAAGGAGATCACTGAAAAGAAAGTACTTAGCAAGAAATTTACAGATATTTTAAATCGTCTTAAACAATCTGTTTTTTGAAAGACTAGCAATTAGTCCCTCGGTTATTTACACTTCATCCACTCTCTAAGTCTTACTATCAAATTGTTAGGAAAATATCACTTGCAGTATTTTTGCTTGCCAGGTTGATATCAGTCTGATATAGTTCACTCAACCAAACAGGTCCTCCAGCAAAGATGTAAATCAAGTGGTCTGCAGAGTTCAACTCGGAGACAGGTTAGAGGAAAAGAACGGAGGAGTGGGGCGGTGGGATTCTAACCAGGGGGCAGGTCTGCAGCCTCGTTGCATTACAGGGGGACTCAAGAGAGCAAGGAAACGTGCTTCTCTGGCCAGGAGTGCTGCCTGTCCCTGTTCTGTAAGTTTTTAAAGCTTTGATTACCTTAAGAAAAGAATACTGTGCCTGTGTCTGTTGACATCTTTTTGTCACCACTCTGTGACAATTGCACATTCCTCATTTGCAAAATCAGAATGTGGAAGATTAATGCCATCTGCATCTTCTTTCATTGTTAGTAAGTAAAATCTCATTCATCCTCTATTCCACTTCTGCAAATAAAAATGAGATCTCCCGCCTGCTTTTCACTTTTTATGCTAAGTAATGAAGTTAACAGAGACTCACCCTTAAAAAGTAGAAGTCTTCACAACTAACAATAGGAATCTAAAAGAAATGAAGAGATATCCCCTCTCTCCTGAAGCTACAGAGCTAGAGAGAGCTTTCTGCATCATAAAACACACTCGAACAGTCTAATTTGATAAGGTATTAAATTGACAACATTCACAAGAATATGAATCTTGTTTCCAATGCAATAAGGAGACTTGTGTGAATATTCATAACTGTTACCAACTTGTACTGTTCTATTAATATAAATTTGTCCTTGGAAGTATCATTTGAAGACAAGACTCTTGTAAGACTTTGAAGACTTTAGAGATCGTTGCCATGTCCTGTAACAATAACTGAAAGAAACTTGCAATTATGATTACCTTGCTTAACATGGTAATATTACTGTGACATCCTAGTGTTTTTAAACAATATGCTGTAAATACCTGTAATATTAGTAGGTCCTATCAGAAAAGAATCCCTGGCATTTTCTAATTCCCTGACAGGCACACAGAAAAATTTAAAGCCTATGACTGCAAGCTTTCTTGTTTTAACAAGGAGGTTGAGTCTACTAACTTATCAGGAAAAATATTCACAAATATTGTGAAAATGTAAGAATAATCCACTTACATGCTTCCTAAAAGTAATATATCCAAAACATAAAGATATGAAAGTTGAAAATGAAAAGATGAAGAAATATAATGGCAAATAACATAGGAGAAAGCTGACATAGCTATATGAATGTTAGGTAAAATTGACATGAAAACAGAAAACAACACTAGAAATAAAGAGCATTACTGAACTTACTAAACTTAATATTTACTAGGAGCATTTAACAATTGTCATTTGTATGTACTCAATACCATATATAAAGGCAAAAGTTACAGAAATACAAAGAGAAAATATAAAATTAAGAGACAAATGCAGCTTTCTCTGTAATTAATAGATTAACATGCAAAGAAATTAATAAGGATTTGGAAAATTTAGAAAACACAGTTAACATTGACCCAATGTAAATCTTATAAGCTGCTGCACTCTGGCCAACTGTGAAGGGGTCAGAAGTCGCCCAGATCTTCATTCCCTCTGTCCTCAGGAGCACTGACAGCGGTGAGGTATTTTGAGCCTCATAGATCGGTCTCATCTGACCTCAAGTAACTTCATTCATTTACCCCAGCAAGATGTGATGTAAAAATTTTGGGGAAGAACCAAGGGAAAGGACTTGCATAGGAGAACATATTCCGTACCTGGGCATTATTTTCAAGAACTCATGGAAGATTTATGAAAATTATTGACCACATTCTAAGCCCTACACTAAGCTCAACATATGTCAAAGAATCAGAATAACACATAGTCCTTCACAAATAAATTGTTGGAAATTAATTTTTTAAAAGTAAGTAAAAATTCCATAAATTTGGAAATTGTTAAAACATATTTTTAAATAACCCATGGATAAAAGAAATAATAATTAAAGTTAAAACTCAACTGTAATTCCACCTATTTGTGGATTACAGTTAAGTGATATGTATAAGAACGTATAATCTTCTTTGCTTATGTTAGAAAAAAGTAGAGTGAAAACTGAAGTGTTAAATATCAATTGTAAAAAGTTGGAAAGTAAACATCAATAAGTCTAAACAGGGAGAGAAAACAAATAGAGGTAAGAGTGGCAATTATTTAAGTAGAAAAAGAAAAAAAATACAATTAACAAAGCCAAAGTTGATTCTTTGAAAGGCATAGTACTGTCAAACTTCTAGCTCAGTGGTCCACAACTGACAGCGATTTTGCTTGCCTCCTCCCCCGGCCTTTCCCGGGGCACATTTGTCTGGAGACATATTGCGATTGGAGATGCAGCCTGGGATGAGGGGTGCTACTGGCCGGTGGAGGCCAGGGATGCTGCTAAGCATCCTACAATGCCTACAGGACACCTCCCCCGTAACAAAGAATTTTCTGACCCAAAATGTCAAGGTTGAGAAAGCCTGTCTAGACAGATGAATTAAGAACAGAGGGAAGCCATTAGTAAACAATATTAGGAATGAAAAAGGGGTCATACCCACAAATGCAGAAAGAGATTAAGAAAGATAAGAATATTATTAACAAATATATGCAAAAGTGGGTAGACATTTAGATAAAAAGCATAAATTCCTAGAAAAATAAAAATTATCGGAAGTTACTCAAGAAAAAAACAGAAAAACTAAAAGGATCTATAACAGTTAAAGAAATTCATTCAATAGTTTACAATCTTCCTACTGAGAACAGGTCCTCTCCTACACTGCTGGTAAAGGGAGCAACACAGCACACAATAGAGGGTGATTTGGGAGTATTTATAAAAATCACAAATTCATTTGCTCTTTGACACAGCACTCTCATTTTCAAGAATTCATTCTATAGATACATTGATATATATATGTCGACGAGAATAATCCATAACCAATCTGTAAATGAAAATTTGGGTGAGTTTATTCTGAGCTGAAATCTGAGGACCATGGCCCAGGGCCTTTCTTCCCAAAGGAAGAAAGGGCACCAAAGAAATGAGGTGTACAGAGTGGTTATATACCCCCAAAGAGGGTGCTTTACATAGGATTGAAATGTCCCTCCCACAATAGTCACAAGATTGCCCTGTCTGCACAGTGCTTGATGGACACAGCAGGTTTTGGGTCTGCTATCTTGGTGGGCATAGCAGGAGGCAAGTCTATTGTCTCGAGCTGGGCGGTCACAGGTGAGCGCAGCAATCAGTTTCTAGCCTAAGGAAAGATACTTAATCCTTAAGGAGACGCCAACATTGGGAGTGGGAGGGAAGTTGCACCTTTATCTCAAGGGCCTTTTGCTCTTGCCATAGGGAAAATCTAAAGCAGACATACAATGCATGCTCAACAGCCACGGTCAGGCCCTTTTGGAAAGACTAGGTCAGGCCGAATTAGGTTTATACCAAATGGCTTCCTCATATTCTCCGATATATTCTATTGCCTGCCATTTTTATTTGTCATATATGAAAAGATATTTCTACGTGGCATGTATTGCAGCATTATTTGCAATAGGAGAAGTCTGAAAACAATGGGAATCTTGTTAAACGAACTCTGGTACAGCCACTAAATGGACTATTATGAGGCCATAAAGAAGAATGAGGACATGCTGTATACATTGATGTGGAAATGTCTCCAGGATATATGCTGAAAAACTTGAAAAAGCACAGTGTATAACGGGTATAATGTACGCTGCCCTTTGTGTAAGAAAGTCGGGGGTGAAGGAGGGAGAATATACGCATATTTGTATTTACTATTTAGACCGTCTATACTACAATGGTGCACTAATGTTTTCAAAAGGCGATTGATTTTACATTGTCTTATTTGAAGAGCAGCACTCCTTTGGAGTAGACAAAGAATAAACTGAAGAGTGGGAGAGGTTAGTATTTTCTGCAGGATCATGTAGTTGTCACCTGTTATTGCCTGCAAAGACTCGTATTTAAGACTCTCCGCTCTACTCAGAAACACCAAGCCAGACAGACAGGATTCCTCTTGCAGAAATAAATCACACCAGGGACTTTCTTATCACTGCCCTGCTTTCCAGCCTTCCAATTTTATACTAGAGAATTGATATTAAGTAAGCCTTTCTTGATCGAGGAAAGATGTCAGAAGAGAAGACTGAGTATTATAATGTGAAACGAGAAATAGAATTCATTCATACATGTATTTGCTTTTGTCAAAATTTAATTGCTTGCCTACAATGTGGCAGGTACGGTTGTAGGCACTGAGGTCATAAAGGGGAATGGATCACACATTCTCTGCCCTCCAGAAGCTCTGGTGCTTCATTCCAGTACCATCTAGTCTGCATCACTGAATGACGTCTAAGAGTCAGGTCCTTCATTAGCAGAAGTTGGCGGAGTTGCATTCGTCTCTCATTCTGGCTTCTGGGCAACTTGCTGTTTCATTTCTCAAGAGTTTTTAGCCTCGAGGTGCTATTAGAGCCGGAGGGAAGAAGAGGGACAGGCCAAAATAGAGAGCACAACCTCTTTCAAGGCTTTTGTTTAGTGATTGTCCCAGATTCGCCATGCTTCAGATGGCTCTGAGAGTAAATGCACTAAATATTAGCAAAGCAATATAACAAAACTGACTTTTTAAATGCTGACATTGTTGCCTCCTGATTATTTTGTTTGGCTGCTGTTTATCAATATAAGCTGTACAAAATGATAGAAATTTCTGTCTTGAAATTTTTATTGGCCTCATTTTCTGTCAGGAATAATTAAACAAGCAAAGATAATTGGGCAAACAAGATGAAAAAAGCACGGTAAACGCTTGTCATTCTATTCTCATCAGCCGATAATTCATCCAGCTCAAACACGCTTCTATTTAATCTCCCTCCTTTCAATTTGGGTAATGCCACGCTCTAATCAGGGGAATTAACAGCTTACTCAATTATAAAGGAATGTTCTGTAAGGTAGGAGAACAGGAAAAGCTGAGCTATCTGTATGTGCATTTTGCCTAAAAGCATCTGCTCGTGTGTCACCCACAAAAGGCACTCTCTGGCACTTCCTTTGGAGGTGTTCAATCAAAGTAAATAAATATTTGCTTAAGAATCCATACCTTGTGTTCAATAAGGAAAAGGAAGTGATTCTGAAGAGAAGGGAAAAGAAAGACTCTGCTGAAATTTGAAATTGACCCCCTTTCTCCAAAACTAAATATACTCATATTAAATCATCTCACCTGTTCTTTGGGCTTTAAAAATTTTATCATGGTTTATTCATAATAGCTTTTTCCTTTTATCTCTAGATATGGAGGAAAAAAGCGCGCCAAACCACATAGTAACAAACAGCTGTGGGATGTGATAGAAATTTCCTAGGGAAGAAAATACGCTAAATATTATTTCCCTCATCTTTTTGTTGTGTTTTGAAAGTTGCTTGTCACGGAACAGTTTGTTTATAATGTGTTTATCATATTATATAAAAAGTGAGAGATTACACAATGAGCCAAATTATGCACTGTGTGTTGAAAGCATTTTTTCCTTGGGTAGGGCCTGAGAAGACTCCCACCAAAAATCCAAAATCCACATCGATTCTAAACTGCTGTCCTTCACCTGTCACGCTGGCAGCAGTTGATTCTGACATGTCCCCTTTGTTTTGCCACACTTCCAAGAAAGCTCACAAAAGCACTGTCGTGGAGCCAGAAGATCTGAGACTCAGCACTCCGCCACCCCCAAGACCTCTCAAGGGTTTTGCGGGGCCCCTTCCTCCAGGATATGCTGCAAAACAAAGGGCTTTGTCACTTTTCTTATAATGTAGAAACCCAAGAGGAAAGTCTGTTCTGTTTTGTTCTGTATTGAAATTCAATTTCGTTTGAAAAATAAAAGTTGACTTAAATCAAACTACTTGCTGTATTTATGGCATAGATTCTTAAGTTCTTCAAGTAGCTAAGTCCGCTACTGCACAGAATGTCAAATAGGTCAGGGATCCCTTTGGTGAATGCCGAGTCATGATTTTGTTTTCATTTTTCTAAGGTGTGGGCTGAGTAGCTTGTATACAGATGTAATAGTCAAATAAGGATTTGAGAATTTTATTTTCAAATCTATAAAAACTTTTGCAAGTCTACACAGTTGCCTAGCTTATTAGAGAAGAATATATTCTCCCTGGGCCTCTGAACTCAGAGGCTTGCTGCTTTGGAGAGAATTGCCCTAGGCAATTTGTCCGGCAGAGGTAGTCATACGCTGTATCACTTGACCAATGGCTGATCCAAGATACTCCATGGCTGCTGGCTTATAATGCGATCTGTTAGAAGGATTTTGCCAATCCAAAGCATGATGACAATTCATGGACCAGTTGGATTCAATCTTGTTTTTTTTAAAGCTGTACATTATTGAGAAAACCGTATAATCGGCAAGGAATCTAGAATGAGAAATATAGAAACAAGCAGAGGGAGAAGGAATATCTAAGAATGCAGTAGAGTAATCCTAGAACAGAGGTCCATGTATAAATGCATCTAATGGAATGTCTACTAGGATTCACCTCGTGTCGTGAAAGCTGCTGCCAATCAGACCACTAGAGCTGCAGCTGTTTCATGAAGATATTTCTGTCTCAGTAAAACCTGGATATGTAGGACATTTATTCATTCAACAGATATTTATTGAGCACTTTGTATATGCCAGGTGCTGTTCTTGATGTGGACAACACAGAGGTGAAATAGTGGACAAGACACCACATCCTTCAGGGGGCTTATATTTTAATGGAGAAAGGCAGAAAATAAAAATAAATTAGTAAATTGTATGATATATTAGAAGGGAAATTGCTATGGAGAAAATAAAGTAGGAAGGGGGACATGGTAGGTAGAGGGAGTGATGGTTAGTTGCAGTTGTAGTCAGGGAAGGCCTGAGAAGGTAACATTTGAACAAAGATCTGCAGGAGGTGAAAGAGCTATCCATGAGGATATCGGGGGCAGGAATGCTCCAGAGGAAGAAAACAGCAACTGCAATGGTCCTGAAGTGGGACTGTGCCCAACATGTGAGAAGACCAGCGTGGAGGTCACCTTGGCTGCATCAGAGTGAGTGAGGGGGGAAGAGGAGGAAATGAGGTCAAAGAGGTAAGGTGGGGCAGAATGTGTAGGGCCTTTAGGCCATTGTATGGATTTCGGCTTTGGTGATGGGGAGCGTTTGAAAGATTTTGAGCACATTGATCAGACTAATGTTTTCACAGAATCTTTCTGGCTGCTGCAGTGAATATAGCTAGCAGGGGCCAAAGGGGAAACAATCATGAGATCGTTGCAATAACTCAGGTGGGAGATGATGGTGGTTGAACCACAGTGGTAGCAGTGATGAAGCTAAGAAGTGTTGGGATTCTGAGTATATATTTTGAGTGTATCCATGTTCCTTTCTGAGTTATTCAGACTCTTTTATTTACTAAACTCAAGAAGAGATCATTTGCTGAAAAAAATACGTTAATCAAAAAAAATTTATTGACTGACTTCAGCTTCCAGGAAGATAGAGTGGACATACTTTTCCCTATTCTTCCACTAAGTACAACTAAAACCCCTGGGCATTGTATATAAGACAAATACAAGAAGATTTGAAAGGGGGAGAGAAGAAACAGGCCAGCTAGGAACTTACAGTCTCAAGAAATGACAAAGTAGTGAGTCCCTAGGTGTTCTTTTTACCTCAAATATCCCAGACTTGGAACTGAAGAAGCCAGCAACCTGAAAACACCAACAATCACAGACAAAAAAGCCTGCTCTCTCTAGGCAAAGGATCAGGAAAGGGGCAGCCTAGCAAGACAGAACTTTTAGCTAACAATTCTTCAACTCCAGTCAAATATCATAGAGAAAACTATAGCTCCACCTCCACTCTTGCAAGCAAAGGCTGAGTGAAAAGTGTAGACTTCCATACTCATGAGGCTGTACGAGGGATCGCAAAACCCCCACAAGAGTGGCATCAAAGAAGGCCAGTAGGGAGCCAGGATTTTTGTTCCCCTACCACACCACTGGTAAGGAGGTCCTCCTCTCCTTCCCATGGTCTCAGTGGAGATTGCATGGGGAAGCTGGAGCTTCACCTCTCACCCGGCCATAATGAGGCATCCTTTCCCCTTACCATTTGGCCAGGGGGAGGGAGGGTGTAAGAGGACGCCTAGCAGAGAGTCAGGACACTCAGCATCACCAAGCGGTAATGATACCGCATTCACCCTAGTGCCAGTGGTGACCCCTTGGGAAACCAAACTCTCACGAACCCAGCAGTAACAAGGATTCCCCATTCACCCTCAGGGGTCCACGGAGGCTGAGTGGAGAACCCAGACTTACTTCCACCTAGTGGAAATCAGGCAGTGCCTCCTTGCCCCAGTCTTACCAGAGCACTGAGAGAGAAAACCAGTTAAAAGAGAAAGTTGAAATAAGATCCAGAGTCTTGTAACATAATATAAAAAGGTCTAGGTTTCAGTAAAAAGTCACCATCACACCAAGAGCCAAGAGGATATCAACTGAAAGAAATAAGACACTCAATAGATATTAACATTAAAATGAAAAAGATGTTATAGTGATCTAAAAAGGATTTTAAAGCAGCCATGATTAAAACAAGCTTCAATGAGCAATTATCAACATGCTTGAAATGAATGAAAAATCAGAAATCCTCAGCAAAGAAACAGAAGATATAAAGAAGAACCAAAGAGAAATTTTCTGGCTGAAAAATACCTCAAAATGAAACCTCAGTGGACGGGCTCAACAGCAGAATGGAGAGGACACGAGAAAGAATCAGTGAACCGGAAGATTGAACAATAAAAATTATGTAGTAATTTTTGAACAAAACAGAGAAAATAGGCTAAAAAAAAGGAGAACAGAGTCTCAGGCATCTGTAGGGTTATAAGTCAAGATCTAACATTAATGTCATTGGTATTTCCAAAAGAGAGGAGGAAAAGGCAGGGGCTCAAAAAGTGCTCGAATAAATAATGGCTAAAAACTTCCCAAATTTGGCAAAAGACATAAATTTATACATTCGAAAACCTTACTGACCCTCAAACAGGATAAACCCAAAGACATTCAAGCCATGAATGGGTGTCAAATTTTGTCAAATGTCTTCTCGGAATTGATTGATATGACCATGTGATTTTTCTTCTTTGGTCTGTTAATATAGTGGATTACATTGATTGATTTATTTGAATCTTGGACTCGCCCTGCATCCCTGTAATAAACAACACTTGGTCATGGCTTATGAGTCTTTTAATATGTTGCTGAATTCTATTTGCTAATATTTTACTGAGGTTTTTGCGTGTATATTCATGAGGGAAATCAAGATCCCTACAACGTTTTCTTTAGATATAGACAAGTTTATTCTAAATTTTATATGGAAAGGCAAAGTAACTAGATATAGCTAAAGCAATTTTGAAAAAGATGAATAAAGTTAGTGTAAATAGTCTACCCAATTTCAAGTCCCTACTATTGCATTGTATTATATTATACCAAATTATGTCATATTATATTACATTATACAGTTAAAGTAATCAAGGTTGTGTGGTTTTGGCAGAAGGATGGACATATATCAATGGAACAGAATAGGGAACCCAGAAACAGATTCACACATATATGCCTAACTGATTTTTGACAAACTTGCAAAAATAATTCAATAAAGGAGACAGCCTTTTCAACTAAAGGTGCTGGGGCAATTGGATATCTGCAGGCAAAAGATTGAATCTTGACTTAAGTCTCATATCTTCTATAAAAATTAACTCAAAATAGATCACAGACTTAAATGTAAAATATAAAACTATAAAACATTTAGGAAAAAACATAGGAGAAAATCTTTGGGATCTAGGATTAGTCAAAGAGTTCTTAGATGATGCCAAAAGCATTATCTATAAAAAAAAATTGATAAATTAGATTTCATGAAATTAGAAACTTTGGTCTGTGAAAGACTCTGTTGAGAGAATGAAAAGATAAGCTACAGACAGGGAGAAAGTATTTGCAAAATGCATATCTGAGAAAAGACTGGTATCTAGAATATATAAAGAGCTCTCAAAATTCAACTGTTAAAAAAACCAATTAGGGAACGGGCTAAAGACATTTCACTAAACAGGATATACAGATGGCAAATAAGCACGTGAAAAGATGTTCAATCATTAGCCTTTAGGGAAATGCAAATTAAAACTTTAATGGGATATCACTATATAACTATCAGAATGGCTAAAGTAAAAAATAGTGACACCGCCAAATGCTGGTGAGGATGTGGGCAAACTCGATCACTCACACATTGCTGGTGGGAAGGTAAAGTGGAACAACTACTCTGGAAAACAGTGTAGCAATTTCTTTAAAAATTAAACATGCAATTACCATAAAACCCAGCCATTGCTCCCAGGCATTTATCCCAGATCTGTACGTGAACGTTTATAGCTAGCAGCTTTATTCACAATCACCCAAAAGTGGGAACAACCTGAATGTCCTTCAGTGAATAAATGGGCAAGCAAACTACGGTGCATTCATACTATGGAATATCACTCTGCAACAAAAAGGAATCAACTATTGATACCTGCAACAACCTGGATATATCTCCAAAGAACCATGCTGAGTTTAAAAAGCCTGTTCCAAAAGGTTGCATATTGTATGATTCCATTTATGTAATATTCTTGTAATGGCAAAACTGTAAAAATGGAGAACATGTTAGTGGTTGCCAAGGGTTAAGAGGAGGTGGGGCAGGTGTGAAGTGGGCGAGGCTCTAAAAGGACAGGATGAGAGAGCCTGTGGTGGTGCAAATATTCTGTAACTTGAAGGTGTCAATGTCAGTGTCCTGGTTATGGTATTGTACTGTAGTTTTGCAAGATGTTACCACTGGGGAAACTGGGTAAAGACTGCAGAGGATCTGTCCGTATTTTCCTGACAGCTGCATATGAATCTACAATTGCCTAAAAATAAAAAAGTCTAATTAACAAAAAGTGAGTACCATGTGACAATCAATATGGAAAAAGAAACGAAGTGATGGTATCCAAGCCTATTTCAAGATTTGAGAGGTTGTGCTGTGCCCAACACTAGTAAGTAATTGTATTAATTAAAAATGAAATTGAAATATTTTTTCTTTCCAAAAAATTTTATTTTCTTCCAGATAATAGCAAATCTATCTAATTCCACCTCGTGCTTTTGCACCAGTTTGACCACACAGCCTTCACAGAGAGAAGGAAAGGCAACGACCTATGCCCTTTCCAAGATCTCAGACTGTATTCTGAAAGTGGCCAGTGTCCTTCACATCCACTGAACTAGTAGTTGAATTACCATTGTTTGCAAAACCCAAGGCGAACCGGTCTTCCTCTCTTTCATAGCACCTGTCAAGAGTTGCAATTTTATACTCAAAATGTAATTTATTTTGTTAATAACTCTCACTGGTCTATAAACTTTGAGAGGGCATGGTTCATGTCTGGTTTTATTAACTTTGTCCCCTTGGTGTCTATCTCGGAGTCTGGCAGATAATAGGTCTACAATCAATATTTTATAAATTAAAGAATAAATTAGTGAATGACTCTGTCTCTGCTTACTTCATCAGTTCCACTCCCCTAGCAGCACTGAGCCTCGTGAACTTATCTTTTTGCCTGGGGAATTGACCAGACAGCAGGCTCAGTAGGGACTATGGTTAGAGAGATGTGAATGCATCTTTCTCACTTCATTTTAGTTAAGTTTAAGGGGTCCCCGATTCCACCTGGGGTGGTGGCTGCTGCTATTGCCTCCTATTCCTGTTAGGAGTGGTTAACAAATGAAACAAAGAGGAGCCTGCCCGGCGGCATAGTGGTTAAGTTCTCATGCTCTGCTTTGCTGGCCTGGGGTTCACTGGCCCGGATCCCGGATGAGGACCTATGCACCACTTATCAAGCCATGCTGTGGCAGGCATCCCACATATAGAAAGTAGAGGAAGATGGGCATGGATGTTAGCTCAGGACCAATCTTCCTCAGCAAAAAGAGGAAGATTGGCAGCAGATGTTAGTTCAGGGTTACTCTTCCTCAAAAAAAAAAAAAAGAAAGAAAAAAATGAAACAAAGGAAAAAACCTTGGTATCCACTCAGTTGAAAATAACGCAATTATGCAAAATAACTTTGTACGCTAGTTCGTGCGATTTAGATTTGGTTAGGGACTTGCTTTTCTTTGACCTATGAAACCATTAATCTGGTTTTCCTTATGACTTTTTCAGTCAAAAGCTCAGCCTAACAAATCACAGAGAAAATAATTGATCTTCTACTATAGTACCTGCATTTTAATGTTTCATGATCTAAAACAAGTCCCACATTCTATTTTTCTCACTTGTTCTGACCTTAGCACTTTAAATTGCCATCCAGTGAGTATACAAGCTATTCTAGCTGTGATCACACTAGCTTTGTTGAAATGTATTTCTTCCTAAAAGAACGTAGTTGAAAATACTTAATAATTTTCAAAATTGAAAACAAGCAGAGATTGTGTGTGTTAATGGGCAATCTTGCCCTGTATGGGAAAAATAATACATTTTCTAACTTTAATCAGAACAGAGGGCATTGTAGAGAGTGACTTATTTTCATTTGTATAGACACCAATTATTTTACACGGAGAGGTCATCGAACTCTCTGTAATATGTTAATTATGTTGGGCATTCACTGCTAATGCATAAATTTCAGATGTTTTTCAAAACTGAGAATCTGGGAACAACAACAGCAATTTAGTGTTTTTGTGTAGGAACTGCATTTCTTACGTGGCCACCTTGACGATCAGCATTCCTTCTAACCTTCCCACCATCCCCCCCCAAATCCACTCTACTCTTTCTGATCTTAACCTTGACCGCCTGTCCTAACCCACCTCACAATAAATTGGAAGATAGACAAAAAATGGATGCAATACATTTATGCCCTCGAAATTCATGGTTAGATCACAAACTACCTTTACAGATTGCTTCCAGAAAAATCCAAGTGACAGAAATAACATTTTGAAGTCAACTGTTTTGCTTCCAATAGTATCCTCTTCAAATTATCACTGAACAAATTGCCATGTCTTCTTTGTACATATAATATTTCATATATTTTTATTTAACAAAAACATAAACCACCAAAGCCTTTCCTCCAAACAAACAGTGTTGGAAAAAGATTAAGGGGACCCACTCTTCAGATGGTGATTTTATACCTTTCAATTCGTTTTCGTGTAATTGAATTATTTGCAGACAGTTTTCCACATCCATACTTGCATGAGGATTCCTGGTAATACAGATTATGTTATCATAAACACAATGTCTGCATCATAAACAAAATATCTGTCTCATTTACTTTTTTTTTCAGTTTCAAATAAATGACTTCTTAAACTTACTTTCAGTCACCTTACTGTAAATGCCATGCCTGGCTCCTCAGCTTTACCAGCTTTATTTTAGCTGCGGGAAATGAAGTTTGGATTGGCTAGATAGTAAATTGTTCATGTTCAAATTGCCATCATTTTTCAGGCTTAAAGTTTTTGTTTTGTTTTATTTCTTTTTTGTGACCAATATAACAAGATTATCATTGAAACTGTGCAAACAGAATGTCTAACAAAACCTTTCTAAAGAGGCAACTAGTCAGAATAAATGTTCCCTCATTATTAGCTCTTGGTAGGGTTTCTAAATGTGTTGTTGAAAAAGAAATTATACTGAGAAAACATCACCAGTTATAAAAATTTAATCAAGAATTTGTTTAAGCCTGCCTTAGATGCTCAAACTAACATACCTGATTTCCATGAAAAATGAAGATATGTTTCAATAGTGTTTTCTGTGGTCTAGTGCGCTACATCTGAAAGGAAGTTGCACATCAAAGGATTTTTAATGGCATCTAATCTGAAGATATGCATTTCAGATAGAAGATAGGAATAAGAGCCGAGTTTATCATTATAAACTTTTTGAGAACATCCTGCCATTTTCCCTATTAATGGGAATCAATGACAAGATACACTGTAAATATTACAAAGCAGTATAAATGACATTTGCAAAAAAAATTGCCACCAAGTTTCTTTCTTTTTTTGTTTGCAAGCCCTTTGCCACCTTCGTCTCAAACCCTGGGAAGCAGCATCTGCCGGCAGATTCACGTCGCTCGTTACACAGGCTCTGAGTGACTCGCAGGACCATCATTACCACAGCCTGTAATTGGCCTTCAGGGAAAAAAAAAGAACTACACTCATTCATCCATCTATTTGATTCTAGCGCTTGCTGGAAGCAGGCACTGCAATAAAAGAGGAAAAGGAAACATGGAGAGATTTTACTAAAAAGGTAGGAGAGAGTGGAGAAAGACATGCTAGGTTGGACTCGGGTCTAGTTTTACATATAGGTAGGATTTTTCATTCATTCATTCATTCATTCATTCAAGAACTATTTGTGCAGGGCCTACCATTTGCCAGCTGGATGATAGACCATAGGACAGAATGGGGGAAATAAATAATCACACCAAGAAGCATCAATCAGTGACCCTGAAAAAGAGAAACGAAGGATCTTTTCAGGGAATTGGGGGAAGCTCCCAGGAGACATAGAATTTGAGCTAAAATCTGGAGGAGGGGAGTCCTGGGTACGCAGGAGAAGAAAAATCTTTCGTGAGAGTGGTTGCAGCACAGCAAAGTCCCTGTGTCTAGAGGAAGCATGGAGAAGAGAAACTGAGAGAAAGACAGCGTCCAGGGTGGAGAAAGCACAGAGGAAATGCTGTATGAGCTGAGACTGGAGCTGCAAACAGAGCCGGACAGTGTAGAGCCTTATAGAGCCTCATATGAGTGACCTGTGGAAGGTTTTAAATTCCAGTGACCAGTGCATTACCTCCCTAAACCTGTGCCCCTGGGCTTAAAATCCTCTCACTGGAAGATAAAGCATACAGACCAAGAGCTGGCTGCCCAGACTGCTAATTGGGAATCTTGGGTGGGAATTTGGATGTCAGAAGAGCTATACAAAACAATGTGGTTCCAAAAAGTCAACTTTCCTTTCTACATATAAGTGTGGGGTCCTGCTTTTGGGTTATTAAAGTGGTAAACAGGGCCTGGCCCAGTGGCATTGTGGTTAAGTTCTCACGCTCTGCTTCAGCAGCCTGGCATTCACTGGTTTGGATCCCAGGCACTAACTTATACACTGTTCATCAAGCCATGCTGTGGCAGCGTCCCACATATTAAACAGAGGAAGATGGGCACAGATGTTAGCCTAAAGACAATCTTCCTCAAGCAAAGAGAGGAATATTGGCAACAGATGTTAACTCAGGGCCAATCTTCTTCACCAAAAATAATAATAATAATAATAAAGTGGGGAACAGAACAGGATCTCTGAAGGGAGGTCTGGAGATAAGTAATAATGCAGGAGTGACTGGTTGTTTTTTTTTCTCTTTATTTTAATATTCTTAGGGAAGTTATAAAGAGAAAGATTTCAAACCATGATAACAAATAGCTTCCTAATAGAGTGACCCAAAGACTGAGCAGGCTTTCAAGGGGAAAGACAGTTCTCATGCTTGAGATGTTTGTGTACAGACTTGACAGATGTGTCAGATGCCTGAAGCAGATATGGAGCGATGATACTTAAATATACAGTAGCCAGAAAGTTTGCCCTTCTTGACATTCTTTATTATGCTGTGAACATTCTCCTGTTTAATGGGCAACATTTGTTGCCTCAGTGGGTATAAAACAACAAAAGAGTAGAAAAATGACCCTTGATCATCAAAAGCCAGCCAAAAAGACTTGAAGAACTCAAATCATAAAAGTTTTGTCCTAAACAAAATATATGAAGAGCCAGGCTACAGTGCCCCCTAAAATAAAGATCCTTTAGGAGGAGAGATTTTAATATAAAATAATGAAGTTAGAAGCTGAAGTTTCTGAAAATTATCTGTGCTGTAACCATGTCAGGTACCTGATCCCTACCTCTAACCTGGTCCAAACCCAACTTAAACCTTGATAAGGAAGGGGAAATCAAAAGCAGGGTAGCCCCCTGACACTAGCTCCCCTCCCCTAATTCTTCAGTAGAATCAGGGAGATGCAAGGCCCATCATTGTCCCCATGTCCTAGGGAGCAGTACAGTAGAGAAGACAGTTTCCACTGCCAAAAGCAAGACAAGAGAAGTATAACGTATTTAGCGCTCCTAGGAAGCACTGGGATAGGGCACAGAAACTTGAAAAGGATTTTCTATGTGAACAAAAAGATGTAGCTATGGCTTTGGGGGTAAACCAACAGTTGAAGGCCAGGAGTGCAAGGTCATCAGTATGTGCTATTCACTTGTACTAGTTAGTTACTACAGACATCCATTTTGATCGTCTGTGTCTTTGCATTTTGATTTTTAGATATTTTTAATATATTTTGATGATTACCCCTCATCACTACAAAAGTCAACAGGATATCTGGTAACACACCAGATCCCATCCTCCCATATGCTGGTACTCAATAAGTTCCCTTAGACAGGCAAAAGAGAGAACAGAAGAGGGTTCCTAAATTGAGAGTATATTTCCATTATCCAGAAGAATGATAATCTCAGAATAGAATTTAAATTCAGTTATAGAAAAATGATGTTACATTCCCTACACCCCTGACTATATGAACTGAGTCATACATACATACACATATAGAGATGCACACACACACACACACACACACACACTCCCCAGAGTTTGTAGCAACATGAAATAGTGGCTTTTCATGTGGATTCTCTTTCGTGATCCCCATCAATATGAGACAGGTAGTGCTAAATCAGAACTTTGTTTATCATCTAAAACAAAAATCTCTTCCCCTTAAAGAGAGGAAAAATTACTTATCTGAGAGCAAAATAAATTCAAACATAAATATATAGAAGTAAATGACAACAAAAACACTGAGCCAAATAAACTTAAGAATTCTCCTGGTAAATATCATCTAGGCATCAAGACTCAGCAAGGATGTTGTTTTATGCAAAGTTTCCACCAAAGTCATGGTCCCATTCTCACAGGCATCTCAAGCCTAATGAACTGCTCAGTAGAGTATAGCAGCCTAAATGCGATCCTTTTCAAAACTGACTGTAAAGAGACTATAGTCACTTTAAGTCAGAGAATACTGGCACGCAATCCCCTGCCTTTGAGCCTGGCTGTCAGAACCATTTGAACTAAAACACATCACCAAAACAGGTACCCACATCTCTTTGTCTACATCTGGTTGGTCCCTGATGTCTGCTTCTGCTGTTTTTAATATTTATCATCTTACAGTTAAGTACTAGGGAAAGAATTGTGGGAACAAGCTGTAGAAGTTAAAATAGGAAGATAACTGGTGAGGTTAGCATTTCAGGAAAACAGGCTGATGGGTGATCAGGGGATCACAGAAAGTTGCATTCATCAATCTTGCTAATTTCATATTTGTTAGTTACTTGGTGCTTGAGGCCACATTGTAGGTGACTGAGGTAGGAATAGAATCCAAGTCTTTTGACTTCGCATCAAGGTTATTTCTACTGCACCAAACTGTCTTTAATCATATTCTGCAATGTGGGAGGCTAGAGCGATTTTGGGAAGCCCAAGAGAATGGAAGCCTAACTCTGCCTGGTACGCGAGTTCTTTACCAATGAACTGAGAATACAAGAACAGTGGGTAAGATCGATTCAGTTGGTAGCCGATCAGTAAACCTACAAATAACGGTAAATAGAAAGAAAAATTCTAATTACAGAGATTAGCGTCCAAAGAGGCACAGGAACCAGAAAAAATCATGTTGTAAGTCTGTTATTCCAAGTTTGTACCAAAATGCCATTCTTATACTTAGTTTCCTTTTCACCAGTGTTCCTCCTTCATATAGACGCGTTTTGGAAATTTTAATAGAGATAATGTGTAAATAGAGTCTCCTTTTTCAAAATCTGCCACAATCTTCTCTCTTTCAAATCTTGTATTTGTAATGAGAATCAGAGATTGACGTCAGGGTGACACAGAAGCTGCATTGGTTCCTACATGAAATTTTCCATTTTATTAGGATTTTGAAGTGAGCAGGGCAAGCTTTCTCTCAGTTCAAGAGAAAACCTTAGCAACATATGAAGACCTTAATGGAAAAAAGAAAAATGGAAAATCTTGCAGGGGTGCCTTCCTTTAGTCCAAGTGGTGGCTGACCTGCCTCTATTTCCACACCTTTGAGCTATCTGGTGAAGCTGTGAGTGCAGATAAAGAAGCTGTGAAGGATATATTTGCCCCCAGCTGTCAGAGCTTTCTGGAATTGCTTCAGCTACAGAGCGCTGCCTCATTCAAGGTCACACCCATGGCGACAGGAGTGGATGGTCCACATTCAGTAACTGATCAGGGGTGGGGTATAAAGCCCAAGCCATTTCAGATCAATAATGAGCACACTGATGATCATTTTAGCTCCAGGGCTTCCCAGTGGCATCAGCTAAGGCTGTTCAGCCTGCATCACAGCTGACTTCTCTCTCAGCCCAGCTTCCTTCTGGTCTCGTCTCTTCCACAGGTGTTGTTCAAAAGTCAGCCATAATAAACATTCTACACACTAAGTCTCTTTCTCAGACTCAGCTTTCCAGAGAACCCCACCTGCAACAGTGGTCTTTCTGTTATAAAGTGATATGTATATTCCTGAAAGCCACATATTCTGCAAAATTGTTCATGAAAAATAACCAGGCTTTTGGAAAAAAATAAGGTTAGAGGGAAACTATTCAAAACCAATGCAACTGAATAAGTACAGCACCAACAAAACCAATAACAATTGTAATAAAAATGCTAACCAGTTAACTCTCCAACCACAGTCAGTGGATCCCGACAGCCTTAAACCCTGGCTCATGCTTCCTCCATCAGAATGTGCCTCCCTGAGGGCACTTGCTTCCAGGAGAGGCCAGCCTCGTCAAAATTAAAAAGAAAGGGTAGCCTTCTTCATCAACCACATTTTTTTAACCAAGGGGAAAATATACGTATCTATTCCATCCTTTCTCCTTCCTCTTGATTTTATTTAGGGGTGACAATGTACCCAGATGAATGTTCCATTCTTTAGGCTCCCTTGTAGCTTGGGGTGACACAGTGCTGGCCAAGACATGGAAGTGGAGTTTCCAGCTTTGCCTGATATACAGGACCTGGGGAAGGAGCTCAGGGAGCAGTAACAGAGGAAGATGCACACAGTTGTTGTTACAGCCCGTACCTTTCACTGTTAATTCTCTCCAATCTGACCTATAAATTCAATGTAATTCTAATGGAAAATCCCAGCGGTGAGTTTGCGGAAATTGACAAGCTGATTTTATATTGTATATGGAAATGCCAAGGATCAAAAAAAGCTGAGACAATTGCAAAAAAGAAGAAAACAGATACCAGATATCAAGACTTCTTATAACGTGATAGTAATTAAGAGAGTGTGCAATCGATTCTGGGAAAGACAAATAGAGCAATGAAACAGAACAGAACATCCATTCTTTTTCTTTTTTTCACTTTTTGAACTAATTTTAGACTGAGAGAAAAATTACAAAAATAGTACAAAGAATTCCCTTATATCTGTTACCCCATTTCCCCTAATGTTACCATCTTGTAATGGATTTTTAAAAGAAACTTTAAATTTGACGTGTGAAGTTTTGTTTAATTTGTGGTGGGTTTCTTTCCTATTACCTATGACCTTGAAAACTTTTCCTCATGTTTGTTAATGAGTCATTAGTTGTGTTTGCTCCTTTGCAAATTTTCTACTCTGATAAACTCCCAATCTTTGGAGTCTTTGTGTTTTTCTTGTAAAGTTGCTGAACTTTCATATTTCAAATGTGTTCGTCCTTTGTCACAATTGTACAAATAAGTTCAACTTATTATTTTTCTTTTAATTTTTGATACAATAGTTTTTAGCTTTTTAGAGATAATTTAATTTTTGATACATAGTTAGCTTTTTAAACCTTAATTATTAGGTTTTTAAGTATTTAAAAATCTATTTGTATTTTGAGACCCATTTTGCTCTCAAGGTGGCACATTATCCTATTCTTTGAGAATATATTTTGAATTCTGAAAAGAGCTGGAAACCATTCAAAGTCAAATTTGGCAACCAGAGTACAGATAAACAAATATCATTTTGGTAAGAAAATGGACAAACCAAAAAACAAAGCTATCTGCCAACTGTGATGATAATATAATGTTAACATTATGATTTTCTTGTGTGATCAAAAAACTGCTTAAAAGCCAATTTCAAAAGAATTTTTAAAATGGCAGCATCAGTTGGATTATATGCACTCCCATGGAAACTAATCTGAAGGATAATAGAGAAAATTATTTCCGCATTATGACTCTTATGACATGGTGAAGAAACACGTGGAGTGGAAGGAAGACTAGAGGGACCAAGCAGAGCTGTCAGCTCCATCCCTATTAAGATGTAGAAGCATGAGCAAGTTTTGTAATTCCTCTATTCATTCAACAAATATTTGTTGGGTGCTTGCTGTGTGCCAGGCTCCATCTTAAGTACTGGAGATATGTTCAGAAACCAAAACCAAAGATCTTTGCCTTGTGGAATTTGTGTTCTAATGGGGAAAGGCAAAGAATAAACAACATAAGCAATGACCTAGTAGGTTAGAAGATAACTAGTTCTATGGAATAAATTTACACAGAGAAAGGGCACAGGGAGTTTAGGTGTGAAGGGAAATGACATATGCTGTTTTAAATAGGTAGCCAGGGATGACTTCACTGAGAAGGTGACAATTTAGCAAAAGCTTGAAGGAGGTGAGAGAAAATCCCAGGCAAAGAGAAGAGCAGGAAGCCCCTGTGGAGGGCTGGTGCCTGGTGGAGAAAGAGACAAGAGGCTACTGTGGGTGAAGTGGAGGGAATGAGGGAAGGCAGCAGCTGATGAGGAGAGAGAGAGAAGGGAGAGGAAAGGGGCAGATCTGGAAAAGTCTGAAGGCCGTTCACCACACTGGCTTTTCTCTTGAGTGAGCATAGAAGCTGCAGGAGAGTTTAGAATGCCATGATCTGCCTTATGCTTTAGTTGGCTCACTCTGGCTACTCTGTGCTAAGAACAGACTGCGGAGGGACTAGGGTGGAAGTAGGAGACTAGTGGAAAGCTGCTGTGATAATCCAAATGAGAGATGATTGCAGCCCGGAGCAGATAGGAGGGCGGGAGGTGGTAACTTTGTAGAGAAAGGGGTCAAGTTCTGGAAATATTTTTACTTAATATTCTCATATATATTGATCTAAATAATTTATATTAAATGGTGATTATGATATCTAAATTATCTTAGTGAATGGCTATTAGTTTTAATATTTCTTAAAAAGCTGACTAAAAGTGTGCAATGTGGAGCTGACCCAGTGGCACAGTGGTTAAGTTCCCACGTTCTGCTTTGGCAGCCCTGGGTTTGCTGGTTTGGATCCCAGGTGTGGATCTATGCACTGCTTGTCAAGCCATGCTGTGGCAGACATCCCACATATAAAGTAGAGGAAGATGGGAACAGATGTTAGCTCAGGACCAAGCAAAAAAAAAAAAAAAAAGAGGATTGGCAGCAGATATTAGCTCAGGGCTAATCTTCCTCAAAAAAAAAAAATACATAAAGAGAAAGAAAAAAATTGTAAAATGTTACAGAAATGTGGATTTTGTGATCAGAAGGAACGAACATATGTGCTGGAGTGGAGACCAAATGTGCAGTCTAATTATAAGATTTTGCCTGAGAATGGATGAGGGCTCTTTCTCGTTTTAAGAGTATGAGAAAAATCTTAAAGGTCTGTATAACTGACAGTTTGAGGGCCCATTCCCTGTTGGCATTTTAAAGGTTTTGCCCATCCAGACATGATAGTTTATCGATTGTATTCTCAGACCTCATTAGAAGGGCCAATTAAACGTGGTTTGAGAACCAAGAGATTAACATGTCTGGGGAGAGTATATAATCTTCCTCTAGGCCAGAATGGGAACTATTCCAAAGAAGTACACTTAGCTACATGTATCTAAGGCCTTAAAAATTCTAAAAGTGAGGGGCCGGCCCGGTGGTGCAGCGGTTAAGTTCCACTTCAGTAGCGTGGGGTTTGCTGGTTCGGATCCCAGGTGTGGACCTGGCACCGCTTATCAGGCCATGCTGTGGCAGGCATCCCACATATAAAATAGAGGAAGATGGGCACGGATGTTAGCTCAGGGCCAATCTTCCTCAGCAAAAAGAGGAGGATTGGCAGCAGATGTTAGCTCAGGGCTAATCTTTTTCAAAAAAAAAATTCTAAAAGTTAGAGGAATAAGCGTGTAATATGTCAGGCTCCATGCTAGGTGCTTAGATATGTTATCTCATGTCATCTTCATAACAACAACATAAAGTATTTTTAATCACATTTCACGGGTGTGGAAACTAGACTTACCGAGGTAAAATGATTTATCCAGGATCTACAGTTAGTGAGTGACAGAGGCAGGATTTAAATCAGTCTGCATGCGTGTAAGTCTGTGACCTTTTGCTCTATCTTACAATTGAACTATGCAGGACTCCATGGCTCCAAGGTGCTTAAAGGGTCGATGCTAGGGAGAGAGCATGGATGGACTCCAGTCTTTTCCAGGATGACTGTAGGGATGGGTCTCCCATAGAGGAGATGTGAGCAGTTAGGGTTTCCACACCTGGCCATGCATTAGAATCACCAGGGGTATCAGGGATGTAAAAACTTTTATTTGAAAAAGGCTTTCAGATGACTTCTAAGTAGGCAGCCTGTCACTGGCCCACTATTCCATCTGGGATGGAGAGAAACTCAGAATGAGGGGTAAGGACAAAAAGTGACAAGCAGAGAGATGGAGCCCATAGGAAGCAACCTGAAACTCACTGGCACAAGAGTCTAAAAAATCTGGGCTTCATGCAATTTGTGTCAAATGCCAACAATTTTTCTTAAGTTCCGTTTCTAAGCAGCAAATGTTTTTGAGGTGCTAAGACATCATTCCCTGCCTTTTGAAGTTCTCACGGAATCACAGAAAACTAGAGATGGAAGGCACCTCAGAAATCAGTCCCCACCCTTGAAAGCTGAGGGGAGCAAGCCTCAGAGGGGTAAGCGGCTCGCTGAAGGTCACGAGAAGCCAGATCGGGTGGTGGTCCACTGCTCTTTCCACCAAGCAAATCTGCTTTTCTCAGTGTTTTTTTTTTCAATGCTATCAGTCATCCTACTGATAAAACTCAGTGGATATTCCCTGGGTTTGATTTGATTGTGCGATCTTGCCTGCCTACAGCTGTCCCCAGGAAGAAACTCTGAGTATTGAGAAAGCTACTTCCTGTCCACACCGTTTTAATGATTTAGATTTCCTCAGCAAGCATAAGACACGAGGTTGGTTTTAAATGTCAGGACTTTTCTGTATTTCATTTTCATTTTAAAGCTTATTTTAATATAAATGCGGGGAGGGAGGTGAGCAGGGGGCTCTTTCCGACACTCACGTAGTTTCTTTGGTTCCTTTAGGTCTCTTCATCCGCCTCTCAGCCATACATTTAATTTTAAACAAACCGTATTTTCTCATGGATTTCTCCATTACATTTGTGCCAACATATTTTGGAAAGAAAAATGAAGGAAATGTTTGCCCCCCTGAACCATTCTCCTGCCCCACGGCCTCCTCTTCTGCTTTAAACAGCAGTTCCACATCTGTAGACAGGTCTCTAGCTGGAATATTCTCTGTCTGTGCGAGAAGGAACCGAGCGAGGCCTAATTGAAGGAGCAGCTGGTCAACAGCACTGACTTGAGCAGGACGAAGAGAAATCACATTAGAGTTTGTTCTCATCCTGGAGCAGCTGCCACTCATCTGTTTTCCCTTTTTAATTCCTTTCTTTCTTGATATTTTGGGCAAAAGAATCAGGCCATCTTCCTCCTGGTGCATCTACAGCTATAGAGAGAGATGTGAGGAATGTGATTTTAGTCTTCTTTTTTAGGGAGGGGGTCATTTTTATAAAGTAACAAATATTACATACTTTCATATCTTCCCTTTTGTCTTTCCCTCTTTTTAAAAGAGTGTCTTTCCTTCAAAGCACCAAGGAATTGTAGGAAAAAAGAGGAAGCTACGTTGGAAGATCCCGGTCTCGTCAAACGGCCATGATTCTGGTTGGGCTCCTGCTGTTTGGTAAATGGGAGTGACAGTCTGAGACATTCATTAAGGTTGTTCAGCTTGTTCAGACACCAGGCCCTACTTGTCATGAAATCGCTTACTTAAAATTTTACTGAAAAACATGGAATTCTGATTAAATACAATAAACCTGCAAAACCAAAAGACATCACTGGGCAGTAGGTTCTGCCTAAAGCTTATCATCTAAAGGGGGAAGAAATTTACTTTAAAATATCTAGCTCGTTAAAGTGACATGGCTTAACAGGACTCTGAGGACTATTGGGATTAGGACTATTTCCTTGGACCCAGCATCATGACGCTAAGTAGCAGAGGAAAGCATGGAGAAGAACATGACTTTGGGGAGATATGACCCTAAGAGATGGAGACCTGAGGAACAGACTATGGTTCTCTTTTTTCAGCCTCTTTTTTCTCTATCTTACTTGGCCATGAACTAACCTAAACTCTTTTCTACCTGAATTCCATCTCCTTCTTAGGACCGCCCTCAGCAAAACTATGAAGTAGGTATTATAAGTTGTTTTCTTACAACAAACAACTAGCATCTTCACATTCTCCATACCCACCAACTCGTTTTCTAGGAAGCTGACAAGGGTATGCTATGTGGGGTGCCTGACCTTCTTACAGAAAAGAACAAGCTATTCTTTGCAAAGGGAAGGGAGTACCACTTTCACTTCTCACCCATGAGCCCTGGAGTCAACTTGGGAAGTGGTAGATCTGGAGTGAGTGTTGGGTACAGTGAATGAAATAGAGCTTAGAAATCTAAGAGGCAGCATCTGGGTGAAAACTAAAACCAAATCTGGGTGAACTACACAAACCAGTCATGATTGCAAAGGGGGTGATGGCTGGAGGAAGATCCAGGTGAGAGACAATAGGGGGACTGAAGCCCGGGGAAGCCACATGAGAACTACAGGGTTCAAAGCATAAAGTGGGAGGTAAGGGCTGGGATAAAGCAGCACTTGGATGCTCTTACTATGGGACTTAGGAGTGGTGCGGTGTTCTTAAGGCATCTGCTTGTTTCACCACACTTTCCCCATCTGTGCTGGTAATTAAGCTATAAACTCTCAGCTCCCAACTCTTCCTTCTGTATTCTGCTCTGCGATGCTGGGCTGGGGTCTTACTGACTACATGGCTTCTTTGCCAGCTGTTTCCCTGTTAGGCTCAGCCCATTGGAGATGCTGGAAGGAAACTGCCTCCCAGTAACTCGGGGGAAATGATAACACTTCTTTGAGTCTCAGCTACCAGACACAGAGTGGAGATGACAGCTGCATCGCTGGGCTATTAGGGTTAAACAAGCCACTCAGCACAATTCTAGAGTAAATACTTAGTGCATGTAGGGAAAGGAGGAGGTTAGTCCCCCACCCTAAAGAGGATTCTCCCTTCAGTGAGTCAAGGCCCAGTATCAGTCAGGGAAACAGAAACCACACTAGGTGTTTTAACAGAGGGAATTTAATACAGGGAATTAATTAAAAAGACCTTGGAGGACTGAAAAAGAAAGAGAGGACACTGAAGTACATGGAAATGGCAGGGAGCAGCTACCATCCTAGGCTGGGGGAAGAAAGGGAAGAGGTGAGGATGATTAGAACATAAAGCTTGGAAGGGGGCACTGGGACCCCATTTTCTGTGGAAAGGACACTGGGTATCTCAGAGGAATGTGGGGAAAAAAATGAAAGCAATTGCCACTGCCAGGATGGGGCTGTTGCTGAGGCAAGTCTGTGAGGATATTTTCCTTTTCTCTTCTACTGCTAGGAAGCTCAGAGTCCAGTGGGTAGCCCACCTTTGACAAATGACTTTGTGACATTAGAGCTGCAATGATTTTTCTCATCTTACTTTATCTGTGATAATTTTGTTTCAACATATTTTATCTTATATTATATACTTCTTTGTGAATCTCCTCAAAATGTTTTGGAAAATCCCAGAATATTTCCACCTTACATCTTCATCTCTGCATTCATCTCTAACTTCTCTACTTCCATTTATACCCTATTTCTATTGCTACTTATGCCCCATCTATACCTCTCTCTGTACCTTTATGCACAGCTGTAACTATGAGGGAGACAGGTAAACCCAACTCTGTAATTTTCATTTGTGTTTTTAACCCAAATTTGCATATGAAAGCATTATTAGGAAGCTTTTAACACAAAGACAGCTCACATCTGTTCTTCAACCTCCACTGTGTTCCCATGAGAAAGCCCTGCATTGACAGATGTACTAATGGGCCTGTAATACAGAACCCCAAACTTAAAAAGTTCTAACCCATCAAGAAATCCCATTCATCATTTCATTTTTTGGAAAGGATATAAAAAATGAAATGTCAGAGCTATAATGTCAGGACCGTTTAAAATGTCAAGTGCTTGTTGTTGCATAGCCTGGCTGTCTGCTGTTTTGATCAAACCTCCAACTGGCATAATAATTACACATGATGCGTCGCATTTTCATGCACAACTGGACCCAGATTTATAACAAATCAGATGGAAACATTCTCCTTGCCCAGCCTGAAAGTTTCTCTTTTTACTACATAGCTTAAGACTGTTCCTTTGGAACAGAACATTATTACTAATTTGAGACAGCATTCAGAGGAAGGAATGAGACAGGAGGGCAGAAAAAAAGTTTCTCAGCAGAACAGAACTCAGTCATTGATCATATACAGTTTCAACAAGAGCCCAGAGGCAGCAAACACATTTGCAGAATACACGTTTAATCTAAGAAGAATGTTAACCTGAGCAGACACCGCCCAGATAATCCAGGTCTATTTCAGGATGCAGGTTAATTTAGGTGTGCAAGGAAACATACATGTGAGCCCTATTTTGAACTGATAGACAATCCTTCAGTTTAATCATTATGTTCTAATCTGTAGAAAGAGTACTAATGCATAAACAGAAGGGCAACGATGCTTCCCTCTGCGATCTTTATGGAGGGATCTGTGGAACATAAGTGATATATTCATAAAGTAATACCAATTACAATAAAACTCTGAAATCAATAGCATGTACATGGGGAACATTTTATTTCTTCTCAGCTGAAAGTTTTGCATCCACCAAAAGCTGGGAAGGGCGTTCTCACAGCCACCTCATGTTCGCCTTCCCTGGACCCGCCGTCTCCGACACTTTGAAGGAAGCCTCTCCCCTGTGTCTGGCTGCTTCCCGTTACAGATGACTTTCAGGACACTGGAAAAGTCGAAGCTCTTGGAAACAATCTCCAGAAGGTCCTGATCATTCTCTGTGCCACTGATAAATTCTTTTAAAGACAATTCTCCTAGAAAATAATAAATGACCAATTAACAAGAAGCTTAGTCCATACCACTCGCTGGCTTATACAATATATTCACTGGTATTTTTATTGATAATCTTCTTTTGATATTCTTTCACTTCAACCAGACTCTCAATTCTTTGACTATCCTTGTTTAGGAAAGCATGCAATGGCAGGATGGCCAGTGAAAATAAAGATGATGAGTACAATTTATTTTTATTTTGAGTTGAGAACTTCAGGTAATGCCCCCGTGTTCACACATACATTTATATCTCGACACAGTATTGATTACTTGACCTTTTAATCTTGAAGATATGACCAAGTCATAAGAGCACGAAGATTGCAGATTTCTAAGATCAGGAGGAAATGTCTGTTTGCAAGACTGTTTTCAATACTCTTCTCTCTGAGGAAATAATTCTATGGACTGTCCAAAGCTGTGAGGAAGGGGAAACATTTATTCATTCCACATATGGTTATTGGTCTTAGTTCTCCTTTCCTTTTCTGATTTTTGATTCCTAATTTTATCACCTTGACTTAAGCCTGAGGCCTCCGATGACCAGTCCGGAGCTATAAAACTATCACCTCATACCCATGCGTACTGGCTGCCATGTTTTTTACTACCTTCATCCCACAAGACAATTTCAACTTTTTTGGGTGGGAGGGATGGGGTGGAATTCTCTGTTGATTTAAATCATTTGGATTGTGATTATGGGTGTATTCGAGTTGAGGAGTACAGATGCAGTTCCTGATTTCAAAGAGATTGTACCCAGTAGGGTTTAGCCAAACACAAATCAAGCACATTCGGTAGCTAGAGAATGTGCACCTGAGGCAGAAAGTCAGCAGGAATGGAAATCACGTGTTGTACTGTACTTGTACTTTTTAGTGGATAAAGACAAATCCCTAAAACACTACAAAAGTGATTCAAATATAAATAAGCCCAAATCACATTTTCACAAGATATCGTCCTTTTAGTTTCAATGGCAAAACAGTAAAATACGTTTTTTAGAGGGAAATCTAATCTTCGTTCCTGTTTTCTTTATGCCGAAGAAGCCTGTGGAAAACTCCAACTAACAGCGAGTAGGAATAGAGTCCCCTGTGTATCCTAGGGAGAGAGCAACCTGGAATGAACCGAAGCGAAGTAGAGAAAACGGAAAATAAAAAGGAGTGGTAAGCGTGTGGGAGGGTGGGGGGTACTGTAAATAACAAAAGAATAACCATCCTTTGCGAAAAGGAACCACAGCTGCTAAATCCCCGGCCCAAAAGCCCTTTCAGATTTCTAGGGGCTCAGCATGACCCAAGCTGAGAGGAGCGAGGGGAGTCGGGGGAGGGGAGGTGGGAAACTGAAGTCTGTTTTGACTGCTCAGTTACAACACCTTGTTGTCACTGCTGACAGTGAAAGGAGCTGTTTCTCAAGGCGCTGGGGGAAAGTCTCCGTGGTGCTGGAAAAGCAAGGCAGGTTACTGATGTGGAAATGAGAGAAAAGATGGAATTCCTTTTTTTTCGGAAATTTTTTTCTTGAGATATAATTGACATATAACACTGTATTAGTTTAAGGTGTGCAATGTAGTGATCTGATACGTGTATATACGGTGAAATGATCACCACATTAAGTTCAGTCAACATCCAACATCTCACATAGTTACAATTTTTTTCTTGTGATAAGAATTTTTAAGATCACTCTCTTAGCAACTTTTTAAAAGATGGAATTCTTCACTGGTGTTTTTTCACTTTCTTTAAAACACCTGTGAACTCTGCGTGTCATTTTTTTCATGTTACCTAACCGCTTGTCATAAAAAAATTCTCTTTTTCAAATTCAGCCAATTTCTACCTACAGCAACTTATAACATTTACTATTTCTATCTGAAGTTCTTACTTTTAAATTTTCTTTCCTCTTTTCCCTCTAGCACTTGGCATTCATCCGTTTATTCATCAAACATTTATCGAGCCCTAACTACAATTGTTTCCTTTACTGCAGGCTACCACTGGCACAGCCCACTCCAGTGTCATGATGTGGGCAGGGCTCAGAAAACCGATGCTGACGAATTGCTTTCCTTTATCTGCTGTTGTTAAACATTGCTTCCTAGTCCTCTTTAATTTGCCTGTGGATTTATGTACCCCCAAATTAAAAGGATGTTTTCTGGGTCTCCCTAGACTGGTTGCCTATGCCCGTCCAGGAGATTCCCACAAAAATATCTAGGAGCCTGCCCTGTAGTGCAGCGGTTAAGTTCGCACGCTCCACTTCGGCTGCCCTGGATGCTCAGCTGGGATCTCCGGCTTGAACCTACGCACCGCTCATCAAGCCACGCTGTGGCAGACATCCCACATATAAAATAGAGGAAGATGTTAGCTGGGGGCCAATCTCCCTCAGCAAAAAGGAGGATTGTCGGTGGATGTTAGCTCAGGGTTAATCTTCCTCAAAAAAGAAAAAAATCTACCAGCAAAAAGATAAAGTCGGTAAGAGACGATTGAGCTGGAGATCACGAGACTCAGAAGGACCTAAAGAGACTTTTGAGTTCTTATTATTTTGTTTTATATTTAAAGACACACTTCAGTTTTTGTAGCCTGTAATTCAGGAATTGCACAATTTTATGTTCGTATGTTGAAATATACATACGCATATAACTTATATCTACGTCATTTAGGGCTGTTTGCTGTGCTGGGGGACACATTCTCTGCTCCTGGGGACCCTGAAGCTCAGTGTTCGGGTGCTCTTCCATCTCATTACCAATTTCAGCAGTTTCGTTGGTGACAGGCAGCTACCCATGAATACTTTCTTTAGTCCTCTTTTTGCAATCTGGTTATCTTGTTGCTATTCCTGGATCATGTATTTCTTCCCATTAACGTTTTACATAGCTTTTATAATAAAACAAAAAGTCACTCCCCAACCCCGTCCCCCCCAAAAAGGCCAACTTTTACCGTGTATACCCACGTTAGCATTTTTGCTCTAAAGAAGTCAGCCTGGCTTTAAAAGAAGTAAAACTGTGTAAAGAACTTTTTAAAAAATTATTCTTAATTAGGACTTTGTGAAGAATTGTGCTGGGGCTGAGAAATTACCAGAGATGGGAAGGGGCAGACTCAGGAGACAAGAATCAACACGTTTTCACAGGCGGATGCTAGTGACGGTGTTCACGACACCAGTTCTGTGCTCGTTAGCAAGGTGGCAGCAGAGGCATTTCGCAGCATTTTATAGCAGAGCTTAAGCGCAGCAGTTTCTTCTCTTATCCGAGGAAACTCCATTCCCTCCGATCTCCTGATGGGTCCCAGTTTTCCCAGTTTGATTCACTGTGACCCTCGTGGCTTCCCGCAACGTTCCAGTTTAAAGCACTGGTCTTTCTGGTTAGTCACTCAATAAAACGTCTTCCTTTATGTTCTGTCGCTGTTTTCTTTTACTCAGTCTCTTTCATTTCCTCTTTGGCCTCCTTCTGTCTCTTTTCACTTTCATGGGTTATTATTATGAGCCACTTAGTGCTCCCTGTCTCCGCGCTATTCGGCGTTATGTCAAACTCGCCTGGATACTTTCTGCACTCGAGGCTGTGAACAGCACTATAAATCTTCCTAAATCAAATTGGGAATGACTCCTTAGCGACGCACGCTGGAACGTGGATTGCTATGCTTCCCCTAGTAGCGGCTGCAGGCTTACATGCTTAGTCGTTTATCCTGACTGGTCTGGCTGTCCTCTCTGTTTGCGTTCTTCAATAATAATGAATGTTTAGCTTCAATTTTCTGTCTTTGTGATTCTCTTCAAGCTCTCCTTCCTGGATGCTTTTGTTCATAATATAAAAATAAAACTAACTTGTATATAACAATATTACATGCTCATGGTAAAAATTCGAACAGTAGAGAAAGGGGTAATGAAAAAAAAGAACCCCCTTTAACCTCTCTCTGGCTCCCCAGTTCCGCTTTCCATTGGTAATGAACTCTTGCTAATCAATCTGTATTTCTAGTTTATGAAGTTTGCAATGCTTATGCATATATATGTTCATTTCCAAAATAGTCTTCCAGATGCCTTTCTTCCTACAGATAGCATTGTGTATTTTGCTTGTGTCTTCATTTCTTCCGTTGCTTTTCATATGACATCCTCTTATCAATTTTCTCGTCATTTTACAACTATTTATAGAGCATGTGCCAGGAAGTGTGGGAGCACTGGAAATACCAAAGGACATAAACAGAAATAGTTCTTGCCCTCGTGGAGCTTATAGCTCTGCATCTTTTTATTTTCCCAGCATTAATCTCATACGTCTCTTTTGGTTAATCTAACTTTGATTGGCTAAGTACTTCATAGCTGTTGTATATTTTTCTGTCCCAACAGATTTGAAGTTAGTCATTCTTTTGCAAATAATTTGCAGTCAAATGGGATTTTCATGTATATTCCTGAAGTTTTTTTGGTTGCATCTTGTGCTGTGATCTTCTTTACCTTTGGTTTCAATATTCATTGGATCATCAGGTACCTAGGGTGTGCTTGCTTTTATTTTGAGAAATCAAAAGCAGTATATGTTGGCACATAGCCAACATTATTCTGGTATACTTAATGGAACATCTCTATTCTACCAACACTGATGTTTTGATAACAATGATAATAAGCAATTTAAAAATCAAATTTGAGGTATATATACTTAGGTTTGTACAAATGTGAATAGACATCCTCCCCTTTGGAGCTAACTTCCCCTTTACGTGAGTGAAGCACTTTATTCTCCTCTGTCAAATATTGGCAAGATCCTTTTACACTTCTGCAAATATCAACCTTCTACGTCTTCATTTCCGTTTCTTCCTTGTCCTCTGGTGCACTGGGCTGTCTCTGTCTAACGGTATCATTTTAGCATCTTTTTCTTGATACATGGAATGACTCAGCTGTCTCTTGATGCGACAATATAATAGCCTCCAATAATTTCCACATAAAAGCAAATCCTATCAGTTTTACCTCTCTGTATGCATTTGCGAAGAAACAGTGGGTCATTGCTGTTCTAAAGTGCAACTATCTTATTTGATATCTTCATTTGGTAAAAGCCAAAGATGTATTTTTTTCTTGAAATACAAGTTTTTGTATCAGAGGAAATGAATTGTGTAGTTGGTTCTCTAAGCTATGCTAGAAACCGTAAGGCGTCCATCTCTTCTGATGTATTCTTCCAGGTCAAAGAGCCCCTTTCCCTAACCGTAGGCAACCTCAGGACTGCCTGAGGACACCTGCACTCTTCCAGAATCACATCCTTTTTCGTCCCAGCTCTTTCTATTTCTAGGCCCCTTCCAACCACATTCTCCATTTCATTGGTTACTTATACTTTCTTCTTGAGGAACCTGCTTAGATAGTAAACAAAGAGCCCTGCATCATTACCTTGTTTTCTGGAACACATTATCCATTCCATCAAACTAATGGAAACCGAGCCTCTTCTTAAGGATGCCAAGATCCTCAGACCTCTCCAAGCGGGTCATTTTTTCTATCCCCCCACTCCCAGCACTAAAAGCAGGATCCATAGACATTTTCAAACATTCTTGACCTGCCCTTTTGCAAATCACTGTATATACTAAGTCTTAAACATTCGTGACGTCTCATCTACTTCCAGAACATTCCTCCTTTGATCAATGATTTCAGCCCAGGCTGAAAGGGTTTATCCTCTCTACTCCAATCCTTGTCATCCTGCAGCACATTTAAGATTAAAAATTAAAACAAAACAGAACAAAACCTACAGCATTTCTCCTATTTGAGGATCACCATTTTTGGTTGCTTGTTCCAAATAATTGGCCTCACAAGATCTGCCACTATCCATTTCTCTGGTCCTCTTCTAGCTTCACTTAGCTTCTATATCAACTCTGGCTAGTCTGAATCTGTTCCTTGCAAGCTTTCACATGAACTGATTTATTTTATTCTCAATCCATATGGACCCAAATATGAATGATTACACGACTTTCGTCTCAGTAAACTAGTAAGTGAGCATACTGACTTGAGATTGAGATGAAGCAGATCCAGGACGGGGTCCTTAAGAGGAAGATTTATGCTATTGGTATATTTTCCAAATTTCTTTTCTGAGAATTATACTCTTGTCCAGTTGTTTGGCTTGTTCATAATGGTGATTTCATTTGAACTCCCTCCCAGCCTCCTCACCATGACATCCTGCTGTCTAAGCAGCCACGTTTGACTGGCGCAAATTGCCACACTCAACATGTGGCTCTACTGCCCTCTAGTGTCCACTAGAAGAAGTGACCCAAGGTGGGCAGGTTGACTGGAGGAAGTTACTTTGGATTAATTACAACCATGCTGGAATCCCAATACCTAGTATCGGTCTTTTTTTTTTTTTCTTTTAAAATATTTCTTACTAACATCTTATTTTCCACAATGCCAAGCTTTCCGTTTTTCAAGGACCATTCCTGGATATGCTGCTTCAGTCTCAAGTCAATATGTTCACCTACCAGTTTACTGACATCAAAGCCATTTGGTGTAAGCACTTGTCCCTTCTCTTGGAATGTCTGTTACTCTGCTTTTTACTCCTGCCTCTGAAGAAGTGCACCTTCTCTGAGCTAAAGAGGAACTCAGATTTTAGGGTAGAAAGAGCAGATGGAGAAATGAGCAGAAAGAGTACAAATGTAGTAAAGGTAGAAAGAGCAGAAATAGAGGGAAGTATGGACAACTCTTTCCAGAAATGTATAGGCAAAGGGAAGGAAAAAAATCTGAGAGTAGAAGATAGTGTAACTGAAGGAATGACTTCTACAGTGGGGAAAACTTAAGTTTATTCCTAAATTGATGAGAAATTTCCAGTGCAAAGGAATTAATTACTAGAACATATCCCACAGACAGCAGGATGGCCTTCATCTCATATTCTCCCAGTTTTCTTTTATCTCCCTTCAATCTTCTTCATAGATCCCAAAGTGTCAAGCGCCATGTGTTGAATATAAATACGGTCAATAAATATTTACTCAATAGAGTTTTACTGAATGGGGAACATTGGACCAGTCAAATTATGAAGCCCAAATCATGTCACAGCTCGGGTTCTCTTGAAAGGTTCATGGTTTTGTCTAAATGGCCCTCCATCCCCGCCAACCTCCATCTCCTACTTTGTGAGAAAAATGAGGCAGAGGAGAGCAGCTGCCTCACCATCATTGTTCACATCGATCTTGTGAAACACCAAGTTGGTGAATTCTTCAGGACTCAGAGTTTGCTGGCCGTTGAGGGCTTGGACAGCCTGCAGAGAGAAAGCAAATCAGAGAGTTCAACTTTGCTGGAAGCAAGTACAGTTTGTGACATTTCTACCCCAATGTGACAGAGTTTTGGGACATGTTCATGTCAGTTTTACTATCCAATCTGTTTTAGTTATTAAAAATAAATTAGACGATTGTATGTCAGTTTGGGTAATGAGATTTGGAAATTAAATTAACCAAATACAGTCTGAAGTTTTATTTTATGCAGCACGGAGAGATCCATTCAACATATTAAGTCACAAAAGATGCAAAAAGCTCATGGCAGAGAAATTGTGGTAGTCACTGTCATAAGAATTCTGGATTCAGAAAATAGACAATGTTCTCAGTTTCGGACCGATTACCTTCCGTCTTGCGGTTGAACATGAAAGAATGCTCTGTGAGCATCTAAGTTTCCTTCTGCTTCTGCCACTGGAGGCCCTGGTCCTTCATGCCTTTTTGTAGAATGATCGACTGGGAAGCCAGCTATGCACGCCTTGGAAGAATCCTGTATTTCTCTCACATCCTGCCAGCACATTTTCATCATAAAAGCTCTCAGCGGACCCAAGGGAAATGATATTTCCAGTTTTCCTAGAGGGAAGATTTAACAACTCTCTCCCTTCCCCCCACCAGGTGATTAAATTTAATGACCCATATTTGACATAGAAATTCATAATAAAATGAAACAGAGAAAGAGAGAGAGAGGGGGGAACGAGTCATCTGGGGTTTGGAACATAACTATCTCGATTGAACATGAAGGGACTTCAGAAAACCTGCTGGCAACGTACTTCAATCAGGGGGCACGGTCTTAAATCTGACCCTTTAGTGGCTTCTCAAGCGTTGCTAATCCTGAATCCAGGATTATTCATAACAAACAGTCATAAAGCACCACTCTTGGCCTCAGCAAGCCGAGATCTCACAGTTAATATAGGGTAATACTGAGAGTAATGGTTACATACATGTAGTATCCTATTCCATGAAGGTTTTTAGGGTTTCTCAGTGTTTTGGCAGAGGCCCCCAAAGCCTAGAAAGTTTGGCAAAGCATCCGGTATTTCCACATCTTGCAGTGATACTAGACCACGTGTATAAGTCGTAATAAAAGATCATGAAAATTTCTCGGATTTGTCCATCACCCATCTCCTGGGAATGTAAGTGAGCATGAAGGACTGATGGAGGCCTGAGGGATAACATTTTTGGAGGGAGTCCTCAGAGTGTCTGTATTTTCCCTCTTACTACAGGAGAAGCATGGTGAGAGGTGGGCAAGGAGGCGTGTTCTGTTTCCTTTTTTCCTTCCTCATTAGCATATCTGCTCTTTCTTCCCACATTTCGCTAAGCCCTTCTCTGCGCTTTCTGTGAGAAGCAACAGGGGGAGAAGGGAGAGAAAGGGGAGCTGGAGAGCTCGCACTAGGCAGGCCTGGGTTATCTGGTTTCAGGGCTCTCTGGATGGCAGATGGGTGAAGTCCACGCTTCCTCTGAGGCGCCCCACCCCCACTTCATTACTGAGACTCTCTCCTGCTATTCCCCAGGCAGGAATCACGTATTTTGATTCCAGCTGATCCCTTGAGGATCCTTTTACAGGCTCCAGGTCTGGGTTTCTCAATATTTGCACAATTGACATTTTGGACTAGACAGTTCTTTCTTGTCCAGGTTTGTCTTGTGCACTGTAGAATGTTTAGCAGCATCCCTGGTATCTAAACAATGGAGAGCAGTAACACCACACTCTCCCTAACTCCCCAGGGGACAACCAGAATGTCCCCTGGGGCAGGAGGAGTGCATATCACTACTGGTTGAGAACCATTTCCAGTTCTACCAACCTCCAGTTTTCTTCTTCTGAGATTCCCTCACCTTTCCAGGTGGCTCAGCTGGACAAGATCCAAGATAACTCTGCCAGCTTCTTCTCACAGTGGTCTGTGTCTGATCCATGGAAAACACCCTCACATCCTTTGCTCCAGGAAATTCTAGGAATGCAGACTTCCTAAGCTTCATCTCCCTACTCTGCTGCCATTGTCTGCTTCTTCCAGTTTCTCAGGTGTGACTCGAACACTGGAACGTGGGTTTCCTAAACTGCAGGATGCCTTCACAGCTCAGTGGTCTCCTCAAATCCCCACGCTATTGACTCAAGGGTTCTTACCTATGAAATCCTCTCCAATAATGCTTCTCAAAAACCCTCCTCTTGACCATTTATACCCTTGAAGTGAGATTAAAATGTAACTACTTCCTTTGTAAATTCTGCCTATCTTCATTCTAGTGCTTCCTTCATATCTCTCGACACCTGGGCTGAATTCCACTAGAACTTCCTCTTATCATGTGTTGAGAGAACTTATATTTTACAGTATGTATTATCCTTTACCCTGCTGTTTTTTGACTTGCCATTATATAGACATGTTCATAGAGCACTTATAGTTTAATAAGTACATATTCCATGGCATTCACTTACTTAAACATTTCCCTTTTTACAGTTGTTTTTTGTTTTTACTATCTTAAGCGATTCTGTGATGTAAATTGTAAAACTTTTATCTTTGACATTAATGATTGCTTTTTCTAAGCAAAAGTACTGTTGACTCTCAACTGAAAATAAACATTTACCACTGCAGATCACCAAATTTTCAGGAATGTAATACCTGCTGACACCCACTCCTCGGTGAGAAATGGTGCCCTGGCCAGAATTATGTCTTATTGCTTTTAATCTTTATTAATTTAACTAGAGACAAATAGTATCCAATTATTAAATGAATTTCTGCTCTGTGCTTTTATTATTTCAGTTTCCCTTCTTTCTTTTTGTTCTCTTTCTAAACACTTTAAGGAAAAACTCAATAAGCTCCTTGCTAATTTTCTCTCCTTGACTCACTAACTTCAGCTGTATATTTTACCTAATGAAAATCTATGTAAACAGTCCTGTAAGGTTTAGACAAAATCACTCTTATCCTTTTGTTCTTGCTGAGCCTTTTGACATGCTGGTGAATCTTTTCGCTCCCCAAAATGGATAACATATAGGCAAAATTTTGTCCTCAGTCTCAAGGTCTTCAAGGGTTCCTGAAGGTGATAGAACCATAAATCTCAAGATAAGAACCCCTGCTCTGAATTCTGCTTTGGAGGCCCCCCTAATATTTGTGCTGTGTCACATATTAAATATTTTTAAAACAAGCTTGAGTATATTTATTTAAGAGAATATTTTAAAATTTACATGGGGTTGGGCACTCTCTATAGAATATTTTAGATTCCTAATTTTGTGTTGCAACACATAAAATGTATACAGAATTTCTGAACTTTAATGCTTACAAAGTTCAATTGTAAAGTTCATCCTAGTACTTGGTTTTGTGAATGGTCTTTGTGATATTAAGTGGTAGCAACATGAATGTCATCATACCCCTGAATCCTTTCCATATGTGGGTAACTCCACATTTGCTAAACAGCTTTGAATTTTAACAGCTTCATCCGTTTATTAAGATTATTAATTATAATTGTAGCTCCACCTATTTATTTTTTTCTTGCATTTTTGCTAACATTTCTACTAAGTATTATGTTTGTAACTCAGTTCCTTCGCCTATAAAAGAAAGAATTTGGACCAGACCATTTCTAAGTGACTGATTCTAACTCTCTTTGATTCTGTTACAAATTCAGTGCATTGTATTTATAATGCTTATTTTACTACATATCTTCATTTAGGTGCAGTGTCCCACTTAACCTTTTTCTTTTTCTTTTTAGTGAGGAAGATTGTCCCTGAGCTAACATCCGTGCCAATCTTCCTCTACTTTATATGTGGGACACTCCCACAGCATGGTTTGATGAGTGGTGTGTAGGTCTATGCCCGGGACCTGACCCCACAAACTCTGGGCTGCTGAAGTGGAGCAGGAGAACTTAACCACTAGGTCACCAGGCCAGCCTCTCACTTAATCATGCTTTTACTCTGGGATCCTTTTTATCGCATTCTATGATAATACCTATCCCACTCCATTGGCAGAGAGTGGGAGGAGATTTATAAAGGCACTTATTGAACTTTAGAGATAGACAGGATCTAAGATCCCTGAGCCATCTATTAGAACCACTTTAGTTCAGCTCCTGGAAAGGGTAGTCTTCAGTACCTTCATTGTTAGTCCATATCTCTTGCTATATAAACCATCTTGTATTTTAGCTGTTCCTGCAAGACTTTCTGCACCAAGGCAGAGAAAAAGATAAGTTATTTTGGAACATCATGTTTATTTCATTTTTCATCTCAATACTCTGCTAAATTTGTGAGTTTCAGAGTGGACTGCACTGAGAAGAAAATGCGGCTTTGCAGTTGCAGCCTCAGTGACCAATAGGACTGTGTAACTTACACTCTTCAGCAATTCCAAGTGTGAACCCAAGAATAGCCAACCACATAGAGAACTGTGACCAACCCCATGGGGAGGAAAATTGAATTAACTACATCATGTCCTGCAAAGGATACTTCACTACTTCACTTACCATGAAGATGTTCAGTAGTTCCTTTCTGTCAATAGAACCATTTCCATCAGCATCATACAGCTTAAAATACCATTTTAATTTTTGCTCCACTTTTCCTCGTACAACTAGATTTATAGCAGCAATAAACTCTAAAAAGTCAATAAATCCATCCTATGGAAAGGAATGTGGAAAGGGAAATAAATATTTAAGACGAACAATTGTTTTATATTTCAGAAGTCATCATTCATGAGCAGGACCTTAAGGAAAATTTAATGCAACCCACAAGATTTCAGCACAGAAATTTTTCCTGGTGCTTCATTAAAAAAATACATGGGTGACATGTAGAGAAATGAGTAACTTTAAATATATAAGTAAGTGTCTTTTTAGAGAAAATATCTACTTCTTATGCCAAAAGAAAAAAAGTTTGGAAATGACATGATGACACGATGGAAGGCTGAGTCCTCAACACTGAGCACCCTATAGTGGTTATCTTTTCCTGAATATCTTCAAGTTTTGTCCTCAACTCAGGAAGAAGCAGGTGCCAGTTTTTAATAGAAGGGAAACATATCAAGTAGCTAAATTCTGTACTCCTTTTTAGAGAATGTGGTTGATCTTTTTGGACCACTGAACTCCAAGATTCCTTTCAAGTGCATCATTTTCAGTATGAATCAAAATTTATCAGTCTCTTTTTTTATAAAAATTTTGCCATATTAGTCAATCTTAGGAAAGATTGTTTAAGGGTTACAAGCTTAGGTATTTCCTCTCATCCTGTTTTACATTGGTGAAAGGTTCTCAGCTGAAATAGAAACAGTCTGTGTCATTCTTAAGAACCATACACTTCAAGCCTGGCTCAGCCAAACGCTCAACTACCTTAAAAAAGGTGGTCGACTCTAGGGAGCATGTGACTTGCTCTCTGCTATTTTCCTGTAGGAGTTCAGATGCCAATGGTATATCCAGCCCAAGAAAACATGCTGTCAGCTGCATTCTCCTTGGAACATTTGGGATGTCAAGTTCTATTTACAAAGCAGAATGTGACATAAAGTACCCCTTTCCCTTGGAAATAAAGGGCTTTAGACTTATTCATCTGTAAAGTGATATGTGTTTGCGAGTCTCAAGCTTTTGTGTCTAGTTCCACCAGGTCTATAAGAAAATCACCAGTCTATGAGACTGTCTGTGAGAGAGGGCTATGAGAAATCACCAGCAGTTCTGGATCTGAAGCAATGCCTATTTGGCTGGTTAATGGCTTTTTTTTTTTTTTTAAAGACAACCACAACATCTCAGTTATTGGAAGCCAATGTGCTAATCACTATAGCATTGTCTTTAAAATGAATTACTCTTTTTAATTTTCTACATTGTGGATGTTTTACCTTTATAGTCAGAAAAAAAATGAAGAAAATATTTAAAAATCATTTCACTACATTTGGGTATTCAATTTTTACATTTTACAACTCAGGCATCTTTATCCCATCAATAACTTTAATACTTCTTCTAAGAGATAAGACTTCTGCTAACAGATGGAGTCGGGTCGAATGGGTCTCTTAGAGGAAGTTTGCTTAAGTATACAAAACACAAGTGATCTTACCTTTTCTCCATCTGCCTTTCCTATTGCTAGCTGCCACTTTACCTTATTAATCCCTAGCAGAACTATGGCTGAGACAAGGGGAAAATCTTATTATGGAGCTGAAATTTATTTAAGATGACATCAAGATATATATCTCCATTTCTCAACAAATTAAAAGTAAAAATACCATATGATCCAGCTATTCTACTTCTGAGTATTTATCCAAAGAAGATGAAAATACTAACTCAGAAAGATGCAAGCACCCCGATATTCATTGCAGCATTATTCACAATAGCCAAGATTTTGAAGCAACCTAAGTGCCCACCAATGGATGAATGGATAAAGAAGATGTGACATATATATATATATATATATACATAATGGAATACTACAATACAGCCACAAAAAAAGACAAAATTGCACCGTTTTCGACAACATGAATGGATCTTTAAAGTATTAAGCTAAGCAAAATAAGTCAGGCGGAGAAAGACAATTACTGTATGGTTTCACTCATATGTGGAAGATAAACAAACAAACATGTGGATCTGGAGAACAGATCAGTGGTCACCAGAGAAGGGAGGGAGAAAGGGGTAAAGGGGCACATGTGTACGGTGATGGATGGCAACTAGATTTGTGGTGTGAACATGATGCAGTCTATACAGAAGTCAAAATATAATGATGTACACCTGATATTTATATAATGTTATAAGCCAGTGTGACCTCAATAAAATAAATTTTAAAAAAATAATAAACGTGAAGAAAGAAAAAACAAGATATGTATCTCCAGATTGGGTGGAACACAACCATTATTTTTCAGAAACAGGAATGGCAGGTGTGGAGGATATAAGCTGAGAGGACAATATCCAACCGGGGGTACGTCTGCTCCCAGGTCTTCCCCCTGTGTCTCTAGGGCTGGCCAATCAATACAGCTGTTCCTGGGTAGTTACTGTGCTTGTACACCAGCAGGTCACAGAGGCAGCCTCCCTGCGCAGACCGAGCTGGCTTGATATAAAGCTCATCCTCCAGCGTTTCCATAAAAACCTGACATTTCTTGACAGTTTGTTTCACTTTACAAGTCCCGCTTCAGTGATCACAGTTTTCAGTGTCACCTGCATGATGAATGGCAACAGGCTAGACCGAGCAACGCTGCCTTTAGAGCACTTGGTATGTTATGATGGGGCACAGTGGGTGGATGGCCCTAACGCCTTCCAAGCTATGCTCTGAATGCTCTGGGCAAACCCTACCAGGAGATGAGCATAAATATTCTCATCGTATGGTTTTAAAATGGACAACCTGGTTAATCTACAGCCAAAGTGGATTATGGGTGAGGAAACTGACCTACTTGGACAAGTGCAGCCTCTTTGAAAAGCTGCTGCAAGTGGACATTTCCTGTCTCCATTGCAGCCTTCTGTATGCAGGCAGGCAAACAAACACTCCCATTCCACAGCCAGCTCTTCTTTCCTACTATCTTTCTGCTGAGATTTTGCAGAAATTTGCTTGGGTGAGACAACACCAGTGAATGTGAAGAGCATGTGTTAGTGTGGGAGAGGGTTCTAGACAAATGCTTATTCTGTAAATCAGAAGATAGAACAATTATTGTCTTCAGTTAATCTATAGATTTTAAGGACAGTAGAGGTGATAAGAGTCACAGAGAAGGTGAGGAAACGCCCTTGCAAATGTGACTAGAGACAGTACAACAGTGAATGTCTGAAGGGAACACTGTGAAGTCTTTATTTCTGGAGTGCAGCTACAGGAGCCCCAGTGGACACAGAACTGTCTGGAGATGTCTGACACCTATTCACCTTAAGGTGGAGTGGGGTTCATCAACTCCCCGTGTCAGAATCACGTGGGAAGTCAGAATCAGCATCACAATGAAATACAGAATGCAGATTCCTAGACCCCGTCTCCAAAAACAGCATCAAAACTACTGAGGATGGGGTCCACGAGGCTGCATTTTAAAATGCTCCCCAGGTGAGTTTGACGTGTCCTAACATTTGGGAACCATGGTCCTAAGCTCTTTTAGTTTTCCATGTCTTTCTGTGTAGGCAATGTTAGCATCTAGGCACCTTTCCAAGTGGCCATTGTAATTGTGCCTTATTCTCACTTGAATTTATGTAATTTTATTAAGACTAATTAGAAAAATTATGACACACGTGGTTCAGTCTCGGAATAATGACATAGTCATATGAATACTGCCCAGCAATCAAAACTTAATTCCAAAATAACAGAAGGTCTGTACTTGCATTTCTGGAACAAACATGAGTTGCAAGAAATTTATGGACTTCTTCACAACACCCCCTGCCTCTCCCGTCTGCTCCTCCACATCCACCTCGCTGCCTGGTCTTCAGCAATCCCCATGGCCCAGCTGCTTCACTGCTAGCCCCAGCACAAGAACTTTTCATCTTTTTACCCCGCCAATCTTTCTCATAATTCTGCACCACAAAATTCAAATGCTTTGGCAATGGTAGGATCCTCCTTTGAGGTTGAGGGAGGGGAGGAAATTGGGTGCACGCAAAGCCATTCTAGTGAGTCTCAGGAAAGGAGGGTTTGGGAACACATATACAAACATAAGTTTAATCCCAACATGTTTCTAGATTTACACATCATGTTCTTAAAATGCAGTGGATTACAGGGAAGAGTTAAACGGGGGTCAAGATATGGAATTATGACAGTTTCTCAGGCTCCTGAGGGGGTTTGGCTCCATTAATATAAGTCATTTTGTAGAGGGAGTAAAAAAGAGATAGAGAGAGAAAAATATATGGAGACTTCAAATTGAAGCTTTCTCATGGTCTGTAAAACGTATGGAAACTATAGGGCATATTTAACACATCCATAAAGAAAATATAAAAAGATTTTTAAAGTATCATTTTTCCCCTTTATAACACTAAAGAGATGAAACTTTAGAAGTCCAATATAATAAAAAATAAGGAAAATAAGATCCCTTAGTGCTTCTGTCCAAGAGAAAATCCTTAGGTGGAATATCTGGTCTCCAGACAATGTCCATGATCTGCCATAAGTCACAGTTGTTTTCAGAATATGATCAATTTGCAATGCAGGGAGAAAGTTAAGCTATAAAGCTTATATTCATATGAAAATAATTATTTTATTATTTATTACTGAGTATAAGAGCTACTGTTAATTTAAAAAAAAACAAGGAGCTTATGTCTTAAACCCCGTCCTTGTGCTTTCCCATGCATCATCTATAATTCCAACATCAGCTTTGCAGGTAGCCGTACTCTTCCTATTTTATGGAGGAAAAAGGGATTTTCAAGAGGTTAAATAAACTGGTTAGAGTAACAAAACTAGGATGCGGGTGAACCCAGGACTTAGACCCAGTCAGCCTTGCTCTAAGAGCTTTGTTCTTCATCCCACTCAATATTGCCCTCAAAACTCTTTACAACTGAATTCTGTTTCACTGAATTCACAGCGTCACTTTCTGTGAAAAATTCATGAATTGTCCCAGCCCCTAACCTGAAGACATTTTGAGGTTTTCATTCTTTTACATGCAACACTTTTCAATGACATTTTACCAGCTGTGGAGGGTCAGTAGCTACCAAATTACTAATCGAATTGAAATGTCTGCCTGAAAATGGCTCCTCAGATGGTCAGAAGGAAGGAAACCCAGAGCTGGTATAAGGACATCCTCTGATTGGTCAACAATTGTTAGTGGTATTTACTTGCATTTAGAAACTGCAAAGAAAGTAGGTAATATAAGGTCCTCCTCTACCATGTTAAATAAAGGTGAAGACCTTTAAAATACTTTTGTGAATTTTAAAGGGAAGCATTACGTTCAGGATTTATGACCTAGCCCATTTTCACCTGCAGACATTTATATTAACAGCAAACACTGTCTCTATTAGCCATGGAATTGCTGGAGCAACCTGAGGAGAGATTCACCTCTGTTCTAAGATGAGAAATATACTGCTGGTTTGGTAAATTGGTTCCATAATGTGATCTTTATGCAGATCAGACACGGTTGTTCTTGACTTGACCATGACGGTACAAAATTTGAGGGTTCTGAGACGAAAGGCTTTTCATAATATTTGCCAAACAAGCTCCTGATTCTCAATAGGCTTCCTGGATGTCAAACATTCCTGACCATTTGCGCCCAGAATGCAGCCAGCTCAGCAGGGGTCTGGCCTGCTGTGAGTTAGAAGCCACTCTCACGGATGTTTTGGGAAGACAAGACAGTTGTCCCAGTTTGCTCACTTCTGAATGAACCAGCTACCGAAGGCCACCCGGGACTCTCGCAATGGCGGCCTTTTGCGTGGAATTTCCTCAGGTGGCCAATGCGGGTTTCCTCTTATGAGTACCTGTCTCCCTTAACCAATATTTCAAGAGATAAAATAAAATCCAGCCTCACTCTAATTCAGTCAGCTTGTCTCCTAAGAGTGTCTTATTTCCCACGGCAGAAGCTGGATCCTCATTTAATGAATAGAAGGGGTGAATTAAGGATGTAGAAGACAGTGGAATGGATATCCCTGTATTACTTGCTCAAGGCTGTGTTTTTTTTACTATAACTTAAGGTCCAGTTAGAGGAACTGCTTCTGATTAATAATTTCGTGCTCAGAATTCCCTTTTTCTATGTATATATATATTTTATATGTGTCCATGGTACACAGCTCTTTGGTGGCAGACATGGGCCTGGAATCCAGTTTTCTGCCGCTTTGCCTGTGCTCGTTCTGATACAGCAGCCATGCTCCACATCTGGCTGCACATTCGAACCACCTCACAGCTTAAAACAAACAAAACAAAACATTGTTTTGGTTCATTTGGACTGAGGCGGAGACCCAGTCACCGGTATTTTTAATAACACCCCAAGGTGCTTCTAATATGTAGTCAGAATTGAGAACCACAATTCCAACAGATTTTGTTAACATACGTGAGTTCCAACAGCTTAAATTTAAATGTCTGTCACCAGGTACAGTTGATGCCTTTAACTGGTGAAATTCTGTGAGAGGCTCAGCCAAAAGGTGGATAATTGATGGTATACATGAAAATGCTTTGTAACTCATAAAGTGCTAAAGAAATACAACCGATGCTTCCTGAGAGCTTCTGTGCGGCTGGTTCTGGAGCGAGGATGCTCGATCTTCACCCTTAAAGACTGCAACCTAATGGTTTACTATCTGAGAGATGGTCATTTGTTTCTAGTAAACTTGTCTTATGAACAGCGGCAGTAATTGCGGTCACTTTGCAGGCCAGACAGCCCGATTCAGTGTTATAGGCCGCAGGGCAGCCAGGGGCTTAATGAAGAGCAGCAATTATGACCCAAGTTAAAAACCCAGTTGCCTGCTCCCAGTTTTAAGGCTCTCAAACAAAGAGAAGCTAAGGAAGCAGATAACCAAAGGTCACTTCTGAATTTCAAGTAGAGCTGGGGCTCCCATGCAGGTGTCCTGGGTTAGATTAAGAAGACATTCGAAACTCTAAGATGATTCCCATTTGATTAATTTCATTCTGTGACTGACACCACTGAAAGGGGCCAGTGTTGCCCCAAACAGCACAAAGGAGTGTCTAAAATACTTGGATCAATTAAAAATGAGAAACGGCGAGAAAGCTACCCCCGCACCTGGAGGCACACCCTTTCATTTGGAAATATAATTTGAGCTTGACAAAAAGTGGAGTTAATTTTCATCGTTATCCAACCTGTGGAGGCTGCCTTCAGAGTTATCTGCATTTTACAGATAAGCATACTATCCCTTTGTGGGCTGTATTGCATATTTTTTCAAAGTCTTCTCTTGCATTATTTCACATGAGCTCAGTAGTAATGTAGGCAGGACAGGTCTTGTCTCAGTTTTAGAACTGAAGAGGCTTGTGCAAGATTACACAGCAATAGGGTGAGAGTTGGGACAGGAGCCCAGCAATCCCACTCTCCCCGAGGGGCTGCCTCCACTGTCCCCGCGGTGGCCTGGGATTCACATCCTAACAAGATTCACCGAAGGGCTCATTTGGACATGGCAAGGACTTCTGCTACGTTAAAGCTCAGATTTGATTTGTGACATATTTATAGGTCAACTACCATCTAAAGCGGAGCAATCATCGATTAAACCCCACGGCTCGCCGCTCGTCCTCGCTCCTCTGTTTGTCACAGGCAATCGCCTGGGTCTCCAAGACTTCCCTCAGCACACTCGCACCCCTGATTCCCAGGGCTCCTCTGAGGCTGATTTAAACAGCCTGAGAACTTGTTTGGGCTGTTCGTTTCATCCTAGTGTTTAAATGTGTCCTAGAGCTGACAACTGTTTTTCTGGCGTAAGCCATCACTCCACTTACTGTTTGAATTACAAACCCACAACTTCAGAGAAACCATTTTACCTTCCTTGGAAGACCTCAGGAAGAGGCAAATCTTCTGACAAGTCTTTTTGGTCCATTTTTTCCCCTCTGTTCCTCCCATGCCAGTAATCAGACTTTTATGACCCCATTTCTGCCACTTGGAAGTGGCCTCACCCCTCCCTCACGCAGGGACATAGCTGACAAATGATGATTCTGAAGCCCTTTCCATCCAGTGTCAGAGCTGACAATGGCAATCTGGAGAAAATCAGCTCCCAGGTGTGGCCCTGAGGGCCGTGCATGTACCTTCCCACTATCACAGCGGGGAGAATGGGGACCAGGAACTGGAGGGACTGAGGGCCTTCTGCTCTGAGATTCTCCAGGCCGGTGGTCCCTTCTGGGATCTCGGTGCTCCGAGCACCTCAACTCCCAGCTATGGTGTGAGAATAAATGTAGTCCCAACAACAGGCTGAGGATCTGTCTGGAGCAAAGATCCAGGGGATGCACCTAGTGTGCGTGGTCCCCAGTCAGGCCCTTGGAGTAACCCTCTGCCTTAGGTAGGTCTCCACAAACCCTTCCCTCTCCTGCCTCATATGTTAATTTGAGCTGTTCTCCTCGTTGAAAGTCTCAACCCCTTTGTCAAAGGCGGAGGACCATTGCAGTTTAGGGTGCAGACCTTGGCATCAGACTGCAGCATTCTGCTGTGTCGTTTTAGGCAAGTTACTTAACCTCTCTGTCCCTTCAGTTTCCTCATCTGTAAAATGGGAATGATGAAAATAGCACCTACTCATATTATTTTTGTGAGAATTCTATGAGATAATGAAGTTCCTAAAACAGTGACTGGTACAGAAGTGTTCAGCAAGTGTTACCTTTTATTAGTAATAATACAGTTCTTCACTTCTTTCAAGATCCCAAAATATTTCAACTTCTCCAGAAAGCATTTCCTAACTCCACAACTTGGTTTTCATTGCATCTTCTGATCCCAGTAAATGTACCTCACACAGCACAGTCCTGCTATAGTCTGTCATTTTATACTGCCTTATTTGATTCTTTGAGCATTTAATCTTGACATCACTTTCATTCTCAACTAGATTGTAAACTCTTTGGGGGCACAGAAAACCATGATTTCTACCTACCTTCTCACCCTCACCCTGCTCCCTGCAAAATCTGAGTGTGATTTTTCTACCACTACTGCCTTCCTGGGATGGAGGTGAAGAGCCCTCCCGGCCCTTCCATCCAGCCTTCTTGTCTAGGAAGAGGCTGGACCATCAGTCCCATTGCTGGGCAGGGTTTAAAAGCAGCCCTATAACACCAGTGACCCATCTGGAAGCTTGAAACTAGAGAGCTAGTACACGCTTTACCCTCTTTCAATCTTTGATTCTTTACTTCCTTTCATTTTTTGAGGATGCATTTGTCATCCCACTAGATTGTTAACTATTTTGAGGCCAGGGACCAATTCCTATTCACCTTTGCTGAGACCTTCCTTCCGCCATGCCTCCAGGTGCTCAGCAAACCTTTGCAAATGCAGTGGGATGATAACACAGCATGTCAGGATGTGACTTTGCTCCTGGTAAACGCTTCTATCATCCAGCCCTCCTACATCCAGTAAAGACATTCGCTGCCTGAGAGACAGTCATTGTAGCAGAAAAGTAGAAATCAAGAGTTCATTCTTAGCTCTTGAGTTGCAATAGTTTTAAGCCATTTAGGATTTAGAGCATAAAATTTATACCATAAACAAAACATTTGGAAGAATATATAATTAGAGCCAGTTTCTGTTGTTTCTTGTAGCTACTTCCAAACTGGAAAAAGATTCCATAAGCTGGGGAGGTGTGGGATAGGGAGGGAAGAGAGAGATGTAAGATGCTGGGGGAGGGTGGAGGGGGAGGGCACGGCCCTGTGAGGGCCAGGAATGGTTGGAGCGTTGGTGAGAGAAACTGCAGGTAGGGTTGGCAATGAACCACCCGTGACTCATGGACTGGGCAGAACCTCACCAACTTCCCCTGAACCTAACATAGCTTGGGAGGAAAGGCTGTAAGCAGCATCTGATCAGACAGTCCTGAGCCAGCCTGAGATGCTTCCAGGCCTGGGAGTATAAAGTAGCTGAGAGAGATTCTGACCCAGGAGGCCTATCTGTGCAGAGACAGCAGCTTTCTGAGCTGAAGTAGGAGATGAGGTTTAGAGGCACCCTGGGGATTTGCACGCAATCCTGGAAAGCGGAGGGAGAACTCTCCTTGGTAAAATGGGGACCCAAAATATAAGTTAACTTCATTATGGAAAACTACTATGTGAGCTAAAATTCTTACCAGCTACACAGGTAAGGACATAAATTTTACAATTTCTTTTGAGATAATTACTCCAATTTGGCACTAAGTTAGAATTTGGAAGACACAGTGGCCCTCCTTGGTATAAATATGGGGGGAAAGGGGAGGGAGGGAGAGATAGAAAGAGGAATGGAAAGAAGCGCATATATAAAAATGAGGGTACTGAAGTGGTCACTTCCCTATTATTTGATCCAATCACTCAGTAAAGATTTGCTCAGCATCTACCGTATACCACTGTGCTGGGTGCCTGGTCTGGGGAAGCATGCGGGATTTGAAGGAGATGATTAGTTCCTCATTCTTATTCTTCCTCTTTCTGCACTATTATTTCATGAGGATGAATTCATGCACCACTCGCACTTAAAAAGAGAAAGGAGACATGAAGACAAGCAAATTGAGGATCTAGGGTGAAGAAAGCAATATGGCTGAGTGCAGAGAGCATGGGATGAATAGCAGTGCCCGGTGCTCCTTCATCGCCCGGCTCTGCCTGGACTTGAGTGAGCAGAAGTGAGTTCAACTTCGTGCCCTCTGCATGCACAGAGCCCAGAGTGCAGGTTCACGCCCAGAACAGGAGGGAGATTCCATCCAGGGAACTGGGCGTTTTGCATCAATCTCCGGGGGAAGCCTGTGGATGCTTAGGTAAGAACAGTGCAGCCCCTTTCACTTGCACTGCCTTTTAGGAACCAATAGCCAGCAGTAACATCTGCGTTTTCACAGCGTTTCTTGTTTTTGGAATATCTGTGCTGGCCTAGACCCAGCTCTAATGCTCACCAGCTTTCACCAGCTTCTGCTTTGGCAGTGGTCATTGGCAATGACTCACGCTCCCAAGCAAATCAGCGGCATAAATGGGGGGTGGGGGCGTAGGGAACTATTACAGTGGTGGGGGAACTTGGACCCCACCTAACTTCAAGTCCCACTCTTTCACCCTGTGCTGGTTTAATACTGACCACAAGAGCCACGCACTTTCATCTTGTCCTTTTTAATGGAGACTTCATGTTTTGATGAGATTCCAAGTCTGGGCCAGGATAGACCCTCAGCTTCCAAGTCAGAGGGATTTCCATAATGAAACGGACAATTCCTAGCTGTAGAAACTAAGGAATCTATGTTGTTTCTTGTGTAGAGACAGCACTTAATTTTGAGGAGAGCAGTTTCCACCACTGACCTCACCTACAAAGATTTGCTAACATCTTTCGTGTTATCATCTTTAAAAAAATTCTTTAATGAGTTTTAACTTTTTATCATGTACATGGTACATGTACATAGTTAAAATTAAATGGAAAGGCTTATAATTAAAAACTGTGAACTTTCTGGTTATTTTTTCTAGCCTTTACACATTTGTAATTGAGATGTTGATTCTGTTTATGTCTTGATTAATCAATTTTAGACATTATCTATTTACTTCCCGTTAGAGCAAACAGGTGTGTTTAGTTCAGTGGCCCCCATACACATCCCAGTGGTGTGCTGGAGCCTGTTCCACCTGCTGGTGGGAGCCGACTGTTAAATCTTCAGGAACTTTGCAAGCCAAGTATAAAATGGTTGGTAGCTTGAAATTGGCCATGGTGGGAGTAATAACAACTGTATGTTAATCTGAGTCAGAGTTTCATTTTAATGACTATGATAAATTTTGTTCTCTGCATGGCCAATTGGCATACCCTAATTATCGACTTCCTTATTTAACACGGAGTTAATAATTTCCTCGTCCTTATCAGGCTGACACCTCCTGAACCTAATGGACAACCCACTAAAAGTGAGACAACCAATAATCACATGCTTGTGAAGTATTCTTGCCAAACAAATGAATATGAATCTATGTAAGCTTCTAGAGCTAAATACCAGTTTACAGGAAATATGATTAAGAACAGAAAGCAAGTTCAGTGACACAACAAGAAAGCAATCAACTAAATCCAGAATGCAGGATATTCTCCAGAACCAATGACTCACTTTCTCCAGCAAATCAGTGGTATTAACGAGAGCTGGGGTGAGGAGGTGGTTAGGGAACTATTGCAGAAAAAAACAGACTGAAGAGTCATAACCACCAGTTTCCACGTGTGGACCTTGTGTGGATCCAAACTCAAATCAAGGAACAACGAAAATGTATGCTTGAGACAATCAGGAAAATTTGCCCATAGGTTGAGTGCTAGATGACATTAGGAATTATTGTTACTTTTGTTATGTATGATAATAGTATAGTATTTATGTTTAAAAAGTATCCTTAATGGTCAAAGATGAATAGTGAAGTATTTACAGGAGAAATCATATGTTTATTTTTTTCTTTTAAAAAACCCAGAGAAAAATGCAGGAAGGACAGATGAAATAAGAGTGTCAACATTTTGATACTTGTTGACAATAGGTGATTGTTTTATGAGAGTTCATTAGATTATCCTCTCTACTTTCATACATATGTAAAATTTTCATAATAAAAATTTTTAATGTTGCTTTATTTTAAATTTCAAGCTTTCCTTGCACTTAGCCTTGTGAATTTTTTTCAAAATGCATCATCAGATTAGCTAAATAATTAAAACTTTGGTATTGCTTTGGAAACCTTCAAGCACAGTAGATAATCCATCAATGCCATTTTGTCAAGTCTTTCTCTGAGTCCCTCTTCTTCCTTTGCAGCACATTGAGCTCTCTGCCTCGCTGTTGATCTGGACTTCCCTTTTCCAGGACCCTGGACTGCCCATATCTGTTTTTCTATGTTGGATTCACTCTCTCCCTCTTTGTTGATATATTGCCTCCAAAATATATCAACTGGAGCAGGTGCTCCAGCAGCTTCCTAAGAAGAAGTAAATGTGAAGTAAATGTTTTAGTCCTTGAATCTCTTCACTCTCTCCTCACATTGGATCTGGCTTGCTACTCTCCCCTCAGAATTTTGGAGGCATTTCTGCATTTACTTCTAGCCTTTGGTGTAGGTGGTAAGAAGCCCGATACTATTTGGATTTCCTTTTTATTTTTCCTTTTTCAAAGATTTTAGGATCTTCTCTTTATCCCTGTTGTTACAAAATTTCTCACATATGCTGTGGGTTGATCTCTTTCCATTTATGGTGCTGGGGCTTTGTGAAATGCAGGTCTGACAGCCTGGAAAAGTTTTCTGGCTTGTTTTGCTATAATCTTACATTTTCTCTGGGCTTATTTTTCAGACTCTTATTCATAGGATATTAGACCTGTTAATCCCAATTTAAGGATTTTATTTGGAGAACTGCTGTGTAGAGGAAATACGAAGGCAGGCAGGAAAGGCTGATGAGCTGTCAGACCACGATACTAACCTCACCCAGGTGAAGAAGAGAGGGAGAGGTTGGGCGGGAGCGTTCTAGCCCTGCTGAAATCTGCAGTTTCGCGCCGCAAAACCGTAAGAGAATCCTTGAGCCAGAGCCGCCTGACAAAGTAGTCCCCTTGTCTCTAAGGAATGGGTTGACCTTCTTATTTTTGCTGCACTCCATCATTGGTGCGCATCTAAGCGCAGGCGCGGACTCGGAGCAAGCGCAGTGATGGATTTCAAAGCGCTGCATCTGCTGTCAACTACCTTTCCCGCAGGTCTGAGGGGCCAGCATCACGGCCGCTACTATTATCATTGTGTTATTGAATGCGTCCGTCTATGTACTGTGCCTAGAACAGTGTCAGGCACATCATAAGCCCACAGAAAGTGCTGACTATTGTTACTGAGTGCCAAGGAGAAGCCTGCAAGGGTGTGTGATTAGCCAAAGGAATTGTGAAAAACTTTATGCTCTAAACTTCGGGATCTATTCACTTTTACTTTAAGCACTATTCTAACAGGCTCGGTTAGCTGTAGTAGAAGCCAAACCAGGTTAGAAATGGCGAAGTAAAAAGAGATGGGAAGCTTTATTAGCATTATAACAATCAGAAAGCTGAGAAATGTGCTTTTGACACCAGGGAAAGAGACAGAAAAACAATAAAAAGCACAGATGACAGAGGCACATATTTTCAACATTAGGAAACTCAGCACCAGCAACTTCAATAGGAATGGACACTTCATGGTATTTCATAAATGTGACAACTGCTGTTCCCAATAATGACTCTGATATCAAGACAACGTGTCACCGACACTTCGAGGAGGCAGGAAAGTATGAAATGCATTTCAGGATTTCCATCCAAAATAGTTAAAACTGCAGAGGAGCTCCACACAAAGAGTAAATCCTCTGGGATTCTGGACAGCTGATAGTTTTATGGATCTAATTAAATATATGGCTTTTTTGTTTTCCTGTGCTTAATTGCATATCAGCTCTATCTATCACTTGATAATGAACAATCCTTAACTCTTCTCATTTTACGACCTGCTCTTATGCTGAGATCCCCACACCTCTTGTGGCACTAGTCCTCACTGCCTAGGTTCACTGCTTCCTGAACAAACATAAATCTCTATGACAAATCACGACTACCAGCAGAACTTCCAAGTCATTTGAATTAAGCTCCTGAGAAGCGCTTGGCCATCCCATGACTATCACTCAGAAGATTCCCCCTCAGTGGCACACGTGCCCAGGCTTCCCGTTTGGACATTCTCTGCCCTTGCTTCCTCCAAGGTGGGCTTCATTTTGACAGCACTTCCTTGTTCCAACCAGCACTCTTTTTCACATGTTCCTGTTCTTGCTGATGAACCACTGACATACCCAGTGCTTTCACAAACATTGGGCTAACAGCAAAATCACTGGCAAGGGGTCACACATCAACGTCTTTCGAGAATAACTAAAGAACTTGATGATAGCGTATCTGCTAAGCTCTCAGGAGTACTGTCAGAGCTGAAGAAGCTGCCCTGCAGAGCAACGCACTTCCACTGTGAAAGTGGGCTGCTTACAGAAGGCACGAGACAGCAGCAGCCTCACAAAGAGTGAAACAGAGAGAATGATGAGAGAGAGAGAGAGAAAGAGAGAAAACTGAGAGAGACGTCACAGGCAGAGACAAAGAGAGACAACATGACGACATGCACATAGTATCCTGTCTTAGTCAGTTCAGGCTGTCATAACAAACACCACATAGACTGGGTGGTTTAAACAACAGAAATTAATTTCTCATAGTTCTTTAGCCTGGGAAGTCCAAGATCAAGGCACAGGCACCTTCTGTGTCTGTTGGGGACTCACTTCCTGGTTCACAGACAACCATCTTCTCACTGTGTCCTCACATGGAGGGAGGAGAGAGTAAGCTCTCTGGGGTCTCTTTATATGGGCACTAATCCCATTCACGAAGGCTCTGCCCTCATGACCTAATCACCTCCCAAAGACCCCACCTCTTAATGCCATCTCATTAGGGCTTACATTTCAACACGTGAATTTGGGGCAGACACAGTCTATAGCATATCCGGGATATTTCAGAGTTAAGAACAAAAGCAGAATCTGCCTCATTTTCCCACTGATTTTAAGCTCTTTGGGGGCAGAGCTCTGCTTCCTTGCATCTACACTTAGTAAAATTTATGAGGAGGGAACACCGTCATGCTAAGCAGGCAGTGCTTAATTCACATTTGATAGCAAAGGACAAAAGACAATAATGTTCTAAAAGAAATCTCTTCCCCATGTTGCCAGAAGGATTAAAACAGCTGTTAATTCTCCACAGGTTTAATTTTCCCCAGTACCTGGCTGTCACCTCCTTTTAAGTCATCTGGTTTTTTGGCTTTGGAGAAACCTCAAAGGGCTGCCCTCGATTCCATAACGGACAGCCTAATGGACAGCCAGTGGTTTTAACTTTATTGAATTAATGATCCCCTCTTTCTCTTCTATGATCACACACAGCCTTCTAAAGTCAACTATTTTCCTATGAGTACTATTTTCCCCTTCCCTTTTATTCTAAATGGAATCAGTACATTTTGAAACATATAGCTCTACCGGTAAAACAACTGAAATGCACAAGGAGAAGCAGGCAGGAAGAACTTGAGCCTGGTATTTTAGATTGTTGCTTTTTTTTGATGAGGAAGATTGGCCCTGAACTAACATTTGTGCCAATCTTCCTGCACTTTGCATATGGGATGCCACCACAGCATGGCATGATAAGCAGTGCATAACTCCACGCCTGGGATCCTAACCTGCAAACCCTGGGCCGCCAAAGCAGAGTGCGCGTGAACTTAACCACTACGCCACGGGGCCGGCCCCTCAGATTGTTACTTTTTTGTCATATTTTTTCTATTCTGTATTTTCTTTTCTCATCTTTATATTTTTTCAAGACATGAAATTAAATGTACTGCAGCTTCTCAGGAATGAGTAAATTCAAGACAACAGTTTAGTAACAATCTTTAGAAACTAAAATTTATCTGAATTTCAAACCATAAATTGTTTTGTTTTTCCCCCACCTTAATTGGTCAGATATGGGGGATAAAAAGCATTATGAAGCATTCCAACTTTTTATTTGAGTACGAACAACATGTTGGCTAATTTGTATTGATTTTATCTGCCAATCTAGATGCAATAGCACTTTTAAAAGTAGATTCCTGTAATTTGCTTTTCTATGAAATGTCACCAATGCATTAAATACTTTGAAAACAGTCTTTGTAAATCAATCTGCACTTATTAGATTTGTTTAAACGATAGCATTAGAATTCCATGCCGAGATTTAATTTGATTTTAAAGTAACTCCCTACATGCAGAACATTTCCAAGGGCAGAGAGGCTAGTTCCCAATTATTTTCATGCCGTCAGTGCTAAATGTGTTTAATGACTCCCTTCCCTACAAGCTGTGGGTCCTCTGAAGACCTCCCCATTCAGTGGGATGCACACATTTTGCCTATTTTTTATTTTAAAAAAGAGGAAAATTCAGAATCAGTTAAATGAAAAGTACAAAGTCTTACCTTGTTCATGTCAAAGGTATTATAGACTTGATCAATATGTTGATTGGCCTTCTGATCCAGACCTTGCAGACCCAAGAGTGCCTTAAATTCATGCAGTGTTTGCAGACCGGATGGATATTCCATCATAAATTTTCTGTACCACATATAGGTGTCTTTAGCAAGAACTGCTGTCTGCCCACCAGTGATAGATTCACTATTCCCCATCGTGACTCACGGTCGACGGCTTTTTCTCAGGCTGTTTTCATGTAGTGTCTCTCCGGATTTAGTCCCACACTCTTCGCTAGAACTTGAGGCTAACACATGTCCTTAGAAAGCTACTCTAAACCTCTTACAGCTATAGGCTAAATAAGAATAGAAAGCCAGTGAGATTAACTCATCTGTACAGTTTTAAGACTAGGTCATTTATAGCTAACCAATGGACTTGCGCTTACTGCCACTCAGAGATAGTCTTCTGTGAAGGGCAGAGGCAATATTTTAGAAAGGGTAATCCTTGCCATGTTGTTAGCCATAAATTGTGCCTACGTTATGGAGTGATCCAGTGGGGTCTAATGGAAGGAACTTTGAGTTGCAATCAGGAAGCCTGGGTTCTAGGTTTTGTTTACCACTTATTAACTACATTAAAACATTACTTAGGCTCTCCAGTCTCAGTTTCCCCACCTGTAAAACAGGAGCAGGAGTATTTGCCTTTCCACACTTGAATATTGTGAAGATAAACTAGACGAAGAACATTTTTTTAAAACCATGGAAAAATGATACATTCTGAGTATTGTTGAATTAAAAGGAAGTCTATTTATAGGAGAGGGAAATAGGTAGAGATATCCATATTAGTAGTAGTAAAAAACTCTGCAGATGTAGTGGGCAGAAAAGTGTGGTCTGCAGAGAAAGGAACATACTGGGCTGTGTCTTCAGGCATTGTTCTTGCCTTTTTTTTCTTTTTTCACTCTTCTTGTCCTTTCTCTCTCAAGTCTACAGCTACCCATGCCGTCTGCCTGCTAGTTTTATCCCACTCTAGTTCCCAAGTCAATTTTGTCCAAGCCAAGCTCCAATTGCAGTGGACTTGAGAACTGACTCAATGGGCCTAAGAACTGTGTCTGTGGTCCAGGGCTGGAAATGAATTGCCCCACGTGGTCCACAAGTCATCTTGTGAGTAAGAGATGGGGAACCACACATAGGAGTAGCAGAAACACATGATCTCACTTAGGGTCATCTGGTCCCAACTACGGTTCCCCCCTCCTAATCTTTTTTCCCCAATACCTATATTTTCTCAGTTCATAAGTCTGGTCTCTGTCTTAGCTCCTATTCCTTAGTCGTACCCGATTATCTGTTTAAAACCCCAGGTTCCCCCAAAACTGAAGCCACTGGGGCCTCAATGAACTGCCTTGACAGAAAGTAGGCGTGGTTAGGGTGAATATGATTAATTTTGTTTCAAACATACCAATGTAGACCTTCAACAGAAAATTTCTATTTCATAATTAAAGTTAAATAATAGGTGTTCAATGAGGCCATAGAAATTTGGAACTCATTCATTTGGAAGTATGACTTGAAACCATTAGATTAGGTGAGATTTCTTATGCAGAGTAAAAAGAAAGACGATGAGATAATGAGGACTCCGGCCAGGGGATTATTCAGTTAGGAAATATGAGGAATATCCTGTTAGAATCTCCAAAAACCATTCTCTTGGGAAGTTGAACTTCAGACTCTTTCTAAATGTCTGCCAGACGGATGCTCAGAGGTGTTGACTTCTTGTCACCATTGATATTTATTAATCACCAATTTTTAGATTAAAGGAAGAATGGATACTGATGATGGCAGAGGAAGGTAATGAAAGTTTTCAAGGGGCCAAGAAAATCTCTTGTGGAAGGAAAACTTTGGATATATCAAGAATACAAGAACCTGAGATCCAGAAACTGTGTTTCTTCATATAAACTATGCTTTAAAAAAGATCTGCATACTGATTACTTGCTGATACACAAAAAAGTTTAAAACTATTACAAATAGTATGAGAATTCTTATATTGTATACAATATTGATATCCAAAAGTCAGGAGTCTTGCTATATAAAACATTAATCAGTTAGAAGATAATAGGAGAAAGACTTCATTTATAATAGGTCAAAGAATAAATCCAATTACAATAAATATGACTGGAATATACCAGATGTATTTGAAGAAAAATTTTAAATGCTAATATAGGGCACCAGTGAAGACTTGAACATACAGAAAGTCATATTTCAGTCCTGGGTAGAAAGACTTGATATAAAAAAAAGATAATTCTATCTTAATCTATAATATCACCACAAACCCAACAAAATACAAATAAAATGTGAGGGGTAAGGGATAATTCTAAGTTTGAACGAGAATTAAACACTAAAGGATACAGGCAAATTCTGAAATATAAAATTTTGCACTAGCCCTACCAAAACAACATGGGTCCAACGTAAGAAAAGATGGGACAATCAATGAGAAATAATGGAGCTTTTTGAAGAACTTCGCACAAATACAAATAGGAATTTAACATGCAATAAGGGTGGCACTGCAGATCAGTGGGGAAAAGATTAATTACTCAATTATTTGGGGACAATATTGTGGCTATCTGGAAAGACACACACAATGTTGGATTTTTAACTTACTCCTTACACCAAAATAAATTCTACGTGAATCAAAGATTTAACAATATAATTATTAAAATCATTGTAAGAAAACAAGGTAAAATTTCCTTATACTTTTAGCATCAGAAAGCCCTCCTTAAGTACCGCTACAAAACCCAGAAGCCGCAGATTCAACCAAAACTTTTTAAATCCCATAAGCCTCAAAATATCATAAAAAATCTAAAAATGAAAGATTATGAGAAAATATTTGTAATACACACAATATAAAAAAGATAATTTCCCCAATATGAAAATAGTTCCTATAAATCAGTAAGAAAATACTTATCACCAAATAGAAAAATGAGCAAAGGCCTAATTTAAAAATTCAAATGAATTTTAAACACAAAAAGATGCTCAACCGTACTCATAATACAAGAAATACAAGAAATGTTAAAACTACAAGGATCTACCACTTTTCACCTATTTGATCAGCACGATAAGAAAGTTTGATACTTCACTGGGGAGGCGAAAGTGTAAATAAACAGAGTGCATATTAACAACATTTTTATGGAGTGCTACTAAGCAATATCCATTAACAGTAAAATGTACACGCCCTTTGACCCAGCAATTCATCTTCTGGGATTTGTTTAACAGATATAATTGCACATGTGTGAAATGAATATATTGACAATGATATTCACTGTTATGTGCACGTAAATACAAAAGGATGGGAAAAAAACTTAAAAGTCCACTGAAAAGAGAATAAGTAAATCTTGGTATGTCCACAGAATGGAACAATGAGGAGCAGTTAAAGATAACGAGAGAGATGTCTATGTTCTGATCCTGATATGGAGTGATCTGGAAGGTATAAGTGGAAAGAGTAACAGCGTCTTTTGGATGCTATAACATCCATATTTATATCTATATAAGGATTTGTAAGGTTTATATACATGGACTGTTTCTGGATGGGTCACAAGTCACAGGTAAAAGCGTCCCCTTGAGAAGAGTAATGAGGTGGCCAAAGACACGCATGAGGGAAGACTCTTCACCACATTCCATTTCACATGTTCTGAACTTTGTACTATGTGTCTGTACACAAAATTAAAATTATGCAATTCCACAAACAAATATTAAATGCTTTATTGTTTTTTTCCAAAGTTGCAGACATTTCTAAACAAACAAAACAATCAGTTATCAAGGAAAATGTAAAAACGCAATTCCTTATATATATGTAAATGTAAAAACACCGTTCTTACATATCTGTAATGTGAGTTCACATTATAGTTAGAAGATTTGTTCTTTTACTATAACTCAATAATAAAATTATCACATAAACTATATCACAAAGTTTTTTGAGGACTTTTTTTCCTGCTGTACTGACTATTGGCTGTACTAGGGAAAGAGCAGAAGGTCCGTCTTTCCTTTTCAACACAAATTTCAAAAGGAGGCGATTCTGTCGTCCTTTGTGTTTGGATTTTGAAAACCACTGTTTTCCAGTTTTTACAGTCTTCTAAGTGAAAATAAAATTTAAGGCTAAATGACACTTCCATCTTTCTTAATAGCTCACCTTGGAAATCAAGAACTCTAGAAATAGTTTCTGAAAGAACAGAAAGAGTTAGAGCAGAGGACTGGGAAATATGTAAATTGTAAACCAGCCACCATTTCTAAAGTGTACAATTTTCTTAGTGTTAAGCAGGATGAACTTTACAATAACTTAGTACAAAGGGAAATATCTTTTTGAAAAGAATCTTCCTTTTTCTTATTAGCATTTTTTAAAAGGGAATATCGCTTCTGACTCTTAATTGTGAGAAGTGCTTTCATTTTTTCTCTAAAGGGAGACTACGTCCCGGATCTATAGTCACTTGATTTAAAGTGTTCTGGAAAAGGAGATTATCTTCTTTAAGCAAAGCTTCTAAATAACTGTCAATCTGCTCCAGGTCTCCTGCTGGACCACCCTGGAAAAGAGAAGGGATAATCAGAGCAGGAGGAGAAGCTGCGGGGTTTCTTCCGGTAATGTGGGCGGCCCGAACTGTCTTGCCTGTGATTCGTGTAGCAACAAAACCCACTTTGCATTGGAATAATGCTTTTAACCTTTCAAAACATTTTCACATTTCATCTCCTTTTATGCTTACAAGTGATTAGGAACTTGGATCATTTTTTTCTTCTTTAGTGGAAGTGAGTTCAACCGGTATTTTTCCTTCTATTGAATTACCTGTCATAATCCTAAGCCTCCCCCCATCTCTTGGCCCCGCTTCTCTGTTACAGGCTCTCATCTCCCATTCTAAAAATTCTTGACTCTTTGGCCTTACAAGCAAAGCTGATGAGCAGGTGAATTTTGGCTTCTCCGTTTCTCCTCTATCCTCAGCAGCATCTTCCCCACAGCCCTTGGATTGCTGTTCTGATCTGCCTCCTTCGCTCTGTTTCCCCCAGTTCTCTGTTGGGGTAACTTCATGCTGTCCTTCCCTGGGCTCCTTGGTCCATGAACAGCTGGGCAAATGCTCCTCTTTACTGACCTAAATCTTACTTCCTCAGGATCAACTCACTCTCCAAGTGAGCTGATGGATAAAAGAATTTTTAGGAAGGACCTTTCTGAAATAATCCTAACTTTATTATTGTTCCCAGTAAGAGTCTGGAACCACCATCCTAGTTTCTCCCTCCCTTGCCTGGTTCCATTAAATGTGCTTCTGCTTTGCCCCCTCTGCCCTAGATTTGCTCAGTCCTCCAAAATGGCTGAACCACACTGAGTCCCAACTTCATGATTAGGGCCCTGTTCCTGCACACAGGTTTCCACGATATTGATAATCACTTAGATTTCTGAACATTCAGTGACCCTGAGGAATGAATGCCCTGTGGGACCCATCGTGACACTGACTCTCTTGGTCTGTTTGGTCTCGTCTAATCCTTTGGCTGCTGCTCTCTGCCCGGTGGACTAGCCTTCCTCCTCGGATGTCAGGTGGGCTGGGCCCCAGCTTCTTCATGTGCCTGCCCCATCCATATGCTTCAGGCCAACTCATCTCACATCTCTGCTCCAGTCCACCACAGTTGCTCTGGCTATCAGTAGGGTGAAAATGGAAACTTCAAGTGGAGGATGAGAGTAAATATATCTGAGCAGGAGCCCTTTGAGTGCCTCTCCAATGATACTAGATAAAACCTTTCATACTCTGCTGGCTAAAGCCCTTCACCTCCTTAACAAACTCTGTGAATAAAGCAAATTAAATTAGGATAATTACTCTGGCTACTGCAAGGGAACCCAGGGGTTTGACATAGAAGGAGGAGTAAATTACTATTCTTTCATTTTTTCTCCTAGCCAAACATAGATTTGCTATTATGAGAACCAATAATTTTTATGAACTTTTTAGACGGAGAGTGGTATGCAATTCTATGATCTAGAATTTATTTGGTCTCTTTAGTTTTTCCCGCTGGTGAAACAACAACCATCACTGAAACTCTACGTGTACCAGACTCTACCAGACCTTTGACACACGAAATCATCTGCCACCCTTTACAGCCACAAGAACCAAAAGGAACACTCAAATCCCACTCTTACTGCAATAACTAAACTCGAATAATTGGTTTAAGTAGTATTGTTGATAGAAGCACAAATATAATTATCATTACGTTAAAACAGAATTAATTGTCCTTTTTCATTTTAAGAATGAAACACTTTAACTGTTGCCTAGACCGCCCAAGGCAATCCCACCCAAGGGAGGGATCTTCTCTTTTGGCTACAGACTTAAATGGGGCAAAAATATTTTTTGTGTTTTTTATTTTGTATTTAATACAAGAGACATCCCAGAGAAACCAAAAGATGTATATTTTTTGGAGGAGGAATGGACTCTTACCTTGAAATGTTCAAAGCCAGGACTGAAACCCCAGCAGATACCTTTAAAGTCCACGCTCATCATGTACTATACTGACATTCAGCGAGTTTCCTTGTCTTTCCTCCACCCCCTTCATGGGCAATGCAGTCCTCCATTCCTCCAGTCAGGGCTCTCTGTAGGGGACTCAGCTCCTGCCCTCTCCCCCTGCATGGCCCAGGAAGGCCCTGTGTCCTCTCCCAGACTCAGGGCTCTGTCTGGGTACAAAATGCCACGTGCTTCCTAGCCTCACTGTTGATTTCTCAGTTTATTTCTAGCATCTACAGAAAGACTTCAACTTTGGCTATATACATTTTAATTGTTGATGAATTTTATCCACCATTTCTATGTGCTATGGTAGGAGATGGACCTTTCCTCATTAGCTCAATCTATCATAGAAGGCCAATTCCTTAGGCACTCAAATACACAAACAAACAAGACAGACAGGAATTCATACTTACATGATGTTTCCTGACCTCTCCTCTGAGATTAGAAGTCTATTTTTTTGCCAAGGAAGGTTTTCCCTGAGCTAACATCTGTGGCCAATCTTCCTGTACTTTGTATGTGAGCTGTCGCCATAGCATGGCCACCAACGAGTGGTAGGTCCGTGTCTGGGAACTAAACCCAGGCCACCGAGGCAGAGCACAGCGAACTCAACCACTAGGCCACTGGGGCTGGCCCTAGAAAAGTCAATCTTTATTTATGTTTTAGGATAAAAATTAAAATATTTTGTTGTGTGAAAAAACTAGAAAAAATTTCCTACTGGAAATATGCTCTTGAGGTGACAGTTGATCAAACTAAACCAACAGCACAGGCAAAGACTGATATTTTTAAGACAAAAAATAAAAGACTTTTAAAAAGTGTTCTAAGATATACTTTCAAAGTTTGTTTATTTATGATTTCAACATCCTTACAGGGAGAGTAAGGGCCAGGTTAAGTAATTTGTCAAAAGTCAGTAAGTGGATGACTATGTTAGGAGAAGATACTAGCCAACTACTCTTTCCAAAGTATGTTCCTACCACTCCAGCACAACTTCGTTACTTACCAGCTGAAGTTTCTGCAACAACACCGCCAGTTTCACACGAAGATTATTCAGTTTATCTTCAGCAATTTTTCTTTTTCTTTCACATTGTCCCAGAGATATTTCATTAACTACTCCTCTTCTATTTGCATCATGGATAATAGAGTGCATTTTTCTCTTTAGTTTTTTTTCATATTGGACCATGTAAACATTCTGGATCTGGGAATGTTTTAAAAAACAGTTTCAGTATATTTTTAAAACATTACTTTTCTCTCTACTATCAGAAAGCAATTCCATACTCCAACTCAGCAGATATGTACCAAGAGTCAACTCTGTATGCAGGCACTATGGGAGATCTAAACTTAAGACATGTTGATACCTTTAAGGAACTTAAAATCTGATGAAAGGGAAGAGAGAGGAAGAAAAATGATCAACAGTCCAGTAACTCTAACATAAGAACAAGAAAGGGACACCAAGGGGGGCTCGGAGACCCTTGCTTTGGAAGGAAGAAGGTTCAACCCAGTAATGGCTGAATTTGTTCTCTCAGCAATGATACCCGATTATTCAAGACCCAAAGGGGGCAGGTGCTTGTGACTCTCTCCACAGCACTAGTAGCTCATGGGCAATGACAGAATGGCCCGCCACTCGGGGCTTTCTTGGCAGATGGTGTTGTGTTATTTATAATTCAAGTCTGTAGCATCTGAACAACACAGAAGCTACAGGAAGAGAAATTCCTATTCTGTCACTCTCTTCAGGTTGCTTATCTTGATGTAAAGGGTATGGTCACATACTTATGCACATGACCTTTGCTCATTCAAGAGTCTCGGTTGTTTCCCAAGTGCTCATCTTGTCCCTGAGGTACTCACAGAGTAAAAAGAGGGAATGGAGAGGCCAAAAGCTTCAATTTCAAAATGACATTAATTGCTTGTATCAACATTTCAGGGGCCAGGGGATATTCCGAGAAAAGACATGCAGGGCAAATCGTGTTTTGACAAACCTTTGAATGCTTGTGTAATAAGGAGATTTCTGTGCTCTAATATGACTGGGTTGCCAGGAAAACTGTAAGGCAGCCTCATTGGTCTTCAGGGTCTACCCTTCCCTGCTTCCCCTTCCTCCACCACACTCACTAATACACGCAGGCTCTTCCCAGACATTGTCCATATCATCCCCTTGAAGCACTCAATGACCTCATGAATTTCTCCTCTTTCTATAAAATCCTTTAAACAGAAAAAAAAATCCCACAATATATTGATTCTGTTTAATAGACATTCACTAACTACTTCCTAAATTCAAAGCACTGAATTTTATTATAGTGATACCAAGATATATAAGGTTCAGTCTTTGCCCTCAAGAAGCTTCTAGTCTACAGAATGAGCTAATACAAGTATGCAAACAGCATACCTTAGGGGGGAAAGTGTGTTGTGCTCCAAGTAAGGCACAGATATTGTTAGAGTTGAGAGGTGCGGAGTCTCCATTAAATTAAAGAGAATTGAAGTCCTGACTTGAAGGACTTGACTTAGATATACATCAGCAACTTACCCTCCAATTATTTATGTTTCCATGTGCTATTAATTGAGGGGAGTGTTTGGGAGCAGGGACCCCCAATACACTTCACGGTGGCAAACGTTGGTCCTATATTTGTGTGTCACACACACATACATACTCACACACATATATAATGTATTTTATTAAAGCTGAGATGTAATTGTGAGGTTTGCAGATTGCCATGTGAAGATATCTTAGGTTTTTAGAGTCTTAAACTGCCTGGAAGCTCGTGTGAGGGCACCAGAAATTAGACTCTGAAGTCTTGACCTGTCTCTGCCTATTCCTACCTTGTTTCCTGAGTTCTTGGCCTCCTTCTTCCAGGAAGACACCAAGCTCGTTCCTGCCTCAGGCCCATCGCCCTGGCTGCTTTCTCTGTTTGCTAAGTTTGACCCCAGATCTACAGCAGGCCTCACTCTTTGCCTCAGGTCTGTGGGGAAACACGGCTCAGATAGCCCTTGCTCACTGGATCTGAAATAGCCTTCCCTTCCCCAACACACTTCACTCTCTACCCGTCAGCCCTGCACAATTATTTTACGGTACATTACATATGTTAGCCTATATTTATTTACTTATGTGGCTAGTATCAATCACTATATGACACTACATTATGTTTTATTTAAGTGTTTGTTATCTGTCTTTCCCTCTGGAATGTATCCTCAATGTAAAAAAAAAAAAATAGTTTTGTTCACCTCTATATTTCCAATGCCTGCCACACAGCCAGCACTAAACAGGAGGGAATTAGGAGAGCACGTGTACAGCATCCACAGCAAGGGGATTTCAGAGACATGGGCCAATCCGGCCTTCAAATCCAGGCTACTTTCTGAGATACTGGAGGGAAATCTACTTTCGAACATCCTCCATTCAACCTACAAGAAGTCAATGACTTACAACTAAGGCAACAACCACCTCCTCCAAGAAGCTTTCCTGGATGCTTCCTATGGAGGCCTCAGTCAAACCCAGGGAGCAACATCTCCCACGGCCTGAAGGTGGAGTAAGGGAAATAAAGTCAGCTCAGCTGGAATAAGGAGGACAGGGTCACAGAGAGTTCAGATGTCACCAGCCACTTAGAGGTCTTAATTTTCAGACCTCTAGAATTTTATAGCTTTTGCCATTCTAAACAATAGCCAAGAAACAGTTTTTTATAAAATATACAACAAAAAACAAAACAAATAAAATTAAAAAGATATATAAACTACTAAAAACAACATTATTTAGAAAAACAACAGTATTGCTCATCAGCAATAGAAAGGAACATACTACAGTCACGTGCTGCATGACGACGTATCAGTTAACAACAGACCGCATATATGATGGGGGTCCCATAAGATCAGTTCCATATGGCCTAGGTGTGTAGTGGGCTATACCATCTAGGTTTGTAAGGACATCTATGATATTCACACAACAATGAAATCTCCTAATGATGCATTTCTCAGAACAAATCACCGTCGTTAAGCGACGCATGACTGTATTTCTACACTTGAATGGATCTGAAGGGCACTATGCCGAGTGAATAAAGCCAATCATGAAGTGACACACACTGAATGAGCCCAATTCCATAACATTCCTGAAATGAGAAAATTATAGAGATAGAGATGAGATGAGTGGTTGCCCTGGGTCAGGGGTGGTGCACACGGGGTTGTGAACATGAGGGGATAGCACGGGGAGATCTCTGTCATAATGGGAGCTCTGTACCCAGATTTTGGCGGGGCTTACACAAATCTACACATATGTTAAAATGAGACACACACTTCAGCAATTTCAATTTCCTGGTTTTGATATGTACTATAATGATATAATTATGTAAAAAGTAAGCACTGGGGAAAAAATTGGGTGTAGGGTACATGGGATCTCTCCACTATCTTGTAATTTCCTGGCTATCTATAACTATTTCAAAATAAAAAGTTCAGAAGACAACACTGTTAATACAGTATGACATTAAAATGTTTATATAGCACATTACATTCAAAGCCACATCCAGTCTCTCAAAGTTCACTGTAAAAATTTTGTAACAGCAAATTATATTTCCTTCAAACACTACCAGCCAGTTTCCCGATTTATTCTTCTGCCTTTCTCAGGCTAACATCTCCAGGAAGTTTCTGTAAAAGGCAGAATTCTGACAACTTCTTAACCTTAAGGTAAAAGGGCCTCTGGTTGCATTAACATTTTAATTCAGGTGAGTAGAGAATTGTAACCAGAGGAGAGGCTTAGTTCTGGCGTTAAACCTACTCTTGTAGAGGTATTTGTGGTGGATCAAAAATGGAAAAAAATCACAAACTCCATTAATTCAGAATGGAATTAAGATTTGAAAAGAAGGATATTCAACTAAGATTTTAATTTTCTGCCTTGAATTTAAAAAGCCAGAGCTCTAGCAGTTCTGGAGCTCCAGAATCCCAACAAGTTCGCATAAAGTAAGGTAGGCCTACAGCATCTATCGATTTTGTTCCCCGCCGATGGGGATACACACGTGAGTGTTTATGCGGCAGATGCTACGGCAGAAACAATGAGCTGTGATTCAACACACAAACAGTGTGGCCCACATGCATTCAAAGGTACTCATTGAATGCCGCCAGGATACAGAGTTTGATAAGAGAGGATTGCTAACTTCAAGGATTCTGTCATCTAGTTGGGGAGAAAATAAAGTACAAGAAACTACTACAGTATAAGACAGAAAATTTAATTAACGCTAAAATAGAGTTTGAAGTCTCTCTCAGAACACAGAAAGTCAAGATTAATTTCACAAGGAGAGACTGAGGAAGGCTTGACGTAGAAGGTATCACTGACTAGGCTCTCCACAGGGTGAGCAGGATTTCAAGAGGCCAACTGTGGGCTGGGAGAGTGGACAGGAGTACTCTGGGGGCCAGCAGGGGAAAGACTAAGAGGCAGGCCAGTCTAGTAGGCTGGAGCAATTCCATTTTGGATGGAGCAGATGGCTTGTGAGAGGAAAGAATAAAAGTTGGTCATTTGGGTCAGGTTGTACAGGACCACCAATACTGTCATGAGCCATCTACTACTCTGATAGCAGTTATGAAAATTAGTGGTGTGGTCAGGGTAAGGTGACCAAAGAAGTCTGTGACTTATCAAGGGTCCTTCTGTGCTTTGATGTGGCTCCCGTTATTAAAAGTATACACCTTAAAGCAACTTGCATAGATTTGTCCTCTACATGGATTTCAAGGAGTGATTTTAATAGTTAGTAGCTAGCGTCATTAATAAAGTCCTCAAGACGAGCAGTTACATGTGAGAGGGAGTCGAGAATCCAACTGTTCGGTATTTCGCTTGCAACATCTCAGTTTCAAGAGGAACTCATGGTCTCCTGACTGTTCCGCTTGCTTTGATTCTTTGAATTCCACATGCCCTGAACCTTAGGAGGATGCTACTCATCATCGATGCTAACACTGTTCACCTTGAATAAACACTTACCTTATTCAGTCTGGCCTCGAAGACCTAACTACCCGGCTCCATTACTGATAGTGTAGACACCGAAAAAATACCATTTAGAAACAGACATGAAGGACATATAGAAGCCTGAATAAACAGATGTATGACAATCTAGTTCTTAGCAAGTTTCTAAGTTTTACAGCGTAAGTATTTAAATCAGGGATCCCTAACCAGCAGGTGAACATCTGCAGGAAGATCCGGGAGCCTTACTGGTACTTCCTCAAGCTGGCTGCCACACACTTACAGTCGGGACAAGTCCTGGTGGGACACTAAACAACCTGCCTACCACACGCCCCTCCCCGCCAGCATTTCACTGTCAGCGTCTCTCCATATACACCTCACCATGTAATGTCAAGGTCTCTAGTAAGTAAACAGTAACTCTTTAATACCAACAGACTGGGAAGCTGTAGGACACTATTGCAAGTAACAGGTGCAAACTCCATCAGAAGGATGAAGTATGACAGTCTGGATAAGAATCGGATGGAAGAAAGTGGTGCAGAGAAATGAGCCTTGGAGTAGGACAAACCTGGATTGCCATCCTGAATCTGCTCACTTGCATCATGACATGGAATATTATCTTTCTGACTGTCCATTTATTTCCTCATTACTAATGTGGAGATGGTGACACCTGCCTCCCACAGCTGTTGTGAGAGTTAAATGAGGTAACGTAAATCAAAGGCCTAGCTCCGTACCCGGCTCCAGTGGCTTCTGGGCAATCAGTTTTACATTCATTGATGAAAATTATATTAGTAATAGAATAGCGTCAAAAACATATTGAAAGAAAACTTTGCCTTTTATTCTAGTTAGGAAATGTCGACAAGTCAGCCTTCAACTTGAAAACGTTGAATTACTCATTTTTCAACAAAATATTATTCAGACAATAAACTCACTTTGCAGTTGAATAATGACAGGAAACTAAGAACTACAATATTCCTTCCTTTCCAGTTGCTTATCACAGTCCAGCAGGCAGCGTAGAAACATCAGAGGCACATCTATCAACAGGGGTGGTAAATTGAGGCACATCCGAAAATTCAAATACTTTGTGATTTGCCTTTCTAAGAAGAAATCTGGTTTAGGTTCTAATTATGATTTCAAGTTTGCCTAGTTATATGTCTTCGGGAACTTACTTCACAATTCTATTTCATTTATAAAACAAGAAGATGCAAATATTCCCTACATTCGCTACAAAAGAGATGAGGCAGTGCCTCTGCCTACAGTTGTGCTTTGCACACCTCCAGGGGGTACCATTCACCTGCTGGTCTTTATAGATTTGCATGTTGTTATGACAGTTTTCCAAAATATGGCTGTAAGTATAAGCACATGAAAGAAGATGCTAGTCTACATGCTGTTGATGGAGCTGTGCACCTGTCTGAGCAAACACAGGGAGAGTGTCAGTGAAGAGCTGACATCTCGATATCGACCCCAGTGCCATGAGAAGTTTTAGACTGCTGTGGCTTCTATCATGGGTCTGTGGCCTCAGCGGCTGTCCCGGCTCCAACACTAATCCCTAGGTCAGTGTGGCCAAATTCACATCTGAGAGTCTCAGTTCCCTTGAGTGTGAATTAAGGGAGTTAAGGGCATATGAATTTTTGAGATACTTCTCAAGTAGAACTGAAAGACTCTGTGGACTCTGCCCCCTCACCACCGCCCCCCCCCCGCCCAAGAAATCTTTAAGAACTAGATACACTGTGTTATTTGAAGATTGTAAAAAAACAAAAAGAAATCTACCCAGGGAGAGAGAAAGGTTGCAATGAAATACACCAAATAGTGATCTTGGAATAGTTTGGAACTATGGATGAATTTCTTAAAATTCCTTTTATTTTCTCTCATTAGCATTAATTAATTTATAACTACTTTTGTAAAGGAAATATCATAAACTTACACTGTTGATAGAGTACAAAACCCCCCCTGAGAGATATCAAATTGTCTAAAATAATTAAAAACGTTAATCTACAAATGATTTCTGGTTTAGTCCAGTGTCTCAAGGATTCAGTAAATCTATTTCTTTCTTTCTTTCTTTTTTTTTTTTTTGGTGAGGAAGATTAGCCCTGAGCTAACATCCATTGCCAACCTTCCTCTTTTTGCTAGAGGAAGATTGTCACTGAGCCAACATCTGTGCCAATCTTCATTCATTTTGTATGTGGGATGCCACCACAGTGTGGCTTGATGAGCAGTGTACAGGTCCACACCTGGGATCTGAACCAATGAACCCTGGCCACTGAAGTGGAGTGCGTGAACTTAACCACTACACTACTGGGCCAGCCCCCTTGTGAATCTATTTCTTAAAGAGTCAGTATGTCATGTCTCCTGTTCAAAATGCAGTCCTATTCCAAGTGTTTCATAAGCTTTATGCTGTGGAAACATATTTTAAAATTCAAAAAGATGTTGCTTTGTGACATCTGATATGCTACACATTAATCTAAGTCTTGATAAGTGAATGCAAATTTGATTTCCTTCCAAACCTAGCATTTGGAAATGTATATTATTTCTCCTTTGGAATACAGGGTCATTTAGAATATAAATGACTATGTTGAAAGGAAGCTTACCTGGTTGATACATATTTTCAGCTTTTTGTTTGTCTCCTCTGGGCATTGCTCCAGCTGTTTTCGCAAATGATAATAGAACAGGATATTAACTGTTAGAGAATGAGCAGTCTACAACAGAGTTATAACACGCAGGTATCTAGTATTAAAAAAACCCATCAAGGCCAAGAACTGGCCAACATTGGTACTGTGGGTCTTGTAAGCCTGGGTCTAATTAAATTAATTAACTTAAGTACACCTCAACGCATTCCAAAAGAAGATCAAGGCAGCTTACATAACTAATACAACATGGTTAAAAATATTCGCGGATGAAAATAATCAAGGTGAAGGAAAAGTAAATGATAAATAATAAATATTGAAAAAGATGTCAAGAAGGTAGCTGGAGTCTGGTTTCTTGGGTGGGAATGCCAGAGAAATAGACTGGGGAGTCAGTGTCATGTGCAACAGTATTTAAGTCAGAGATAAGTTGAGGTCACTTGGAAACAGTGTTTAATAGGCAGAGAAAGTGGTCCAGGAGCGACTCCTCAGACATGCCAACATTTAGATACCAAACAGAGAAGGAGCTGCCAGCAGAGAAGATGAGAAGGAGGCAAACAAGAAAATGAGAAGTGTGTTGTCATGGAAGCTACCCAGAGAAAGTGCTGCAAAAAGGAGCAAGTGCTCGACTCAGTTGAAGGCCTCTGAGAGGTTAGGCTTTTATGTGACCACTGCATCTGTCAGCATGGCGGTCACTGCCTGACAAGGCAGTCCCAGTGAAGGAGTGGAGTCAGAAGCCCAATGGGAGGGGATGAGGTGAGAACAGAAGGTGAAGAAGCAGAAACAATGACTGTAGATTAGAAAACTAAGGATTTCACCTAGGATCAGATTGGGCACCCGGCACTTTGCGAAATTAATCATCTGGTGCTCTTTTCGCTGGTAGCCTTTCCATGTGTATCCTCGCTTTCCACAGCCACACTGAGCACGAGGGTGGAGAAGGGGCTCCCCTTCCCTCCTGCCCTGTGCCCTCTTCTCCTCCACTCCTGTGAGCAGCTCTGGTGGCCTCAGGCTTGGACACCTCTCTCAGCTTGACCACAGCCTGTGGTGACTTAGCAGCTTGGGCACTGCCCATTGTGAGCCAGCGTGAGGCTCACCCTGTGTGCCCCAGGTAGCTGATCAAAGTTTTCCTTCCAATCATATATGGGGCTTTCCTGAGAGGAGATTTGGTAAACACAATTTTCTTCCTCTTTCCCAGTGAAGTTTCAGAGATTCTAAGACGACCAGCGCACTGGGCACCTAAAACGGTTGACCCATCCAGTCTTCACCTCAGGTCCTCATAAAAGGTGGCTGAGGAAGTGTATCCAAGAGGTGGAAACCCTACTTTTGGCGAGGGGGAGGGAAGTCAGGGACTATGGCCTGTTTCTTTTGATGCTTGCAACCAACCGTTCTCGGGTGTAAGCTCTTCCCAAACCTGCTTTAACCCTCGGCCACGCTGGTTTTAAATGCAGCTTTAATTCTGAGCCATCCACTGGTATAAAGATCCCCATCTTCATTCACTTAAGCCATTCTATGTCCTCTTACTGGTAACACTTTACGTTTTTCTTCACTGAAGATTAAATTCAGGCTATTCTGTCACTCCCTCAGAGTTCAAAAAAGCCAGCTTACCTCAGAACTTGCTAGAAGTTCCTCCACAGGTGTGTAGCCGAAATCTGATGGCAGCTGACACTCAGGAAGAAAATATAGAAGAATCTCCCTAGGAAAATAAGCACAGCAGAGATGGGAATATACCAGGAAAAGAGACTCAGCACTCACCTCTCAGACTGGCTCCGTCTCCTGGGTCTCAATCATCTTGACAAAGATGAACATTCATGCCTGTCAAATAGTTTGTTTTTACCATTGGCATCAAAGTGTTCTTCAAAAAGCATAGGTTGGGGAGAGGGAGGGGTCATGGTATAAAGGGCAACAGGAGGCATCCTCGCGGTGACGGAACTGTGCTGTGTCTTGACCGCATCAATGCCGATATCTTAATTGTGATACTGTTCATAGTTTTGCGAGATGTTACCATTGGGAGAAACTAGATAAAAGGTACAGGGAATCTCTCTATACTATTTCCTACAACTGGATGTGAATCGACACTTATCTTAAAATAAAAAAGTTTATTTAAAAAAAGCAAGCAAGCATGGGCTCACGATGCCCATCCACAACCAAGCAGTCCAGGAGAGCCTTGCGCCTACTGAGTCTTCTCCTTGGCAGAGAACTCAGCACTGCAAAATTCCTAGAGGAAAAAGGGCTGACTATGGGCTTACTCATTTTTTCCGTAAGAAAACCAAAGAACTCAACTCTCCAGAGCTATTCCTTTCGTCAGGGCTTCCGAGACTACGCTTAGAAACCATACATGGGCCAGGCTCTTTCCCAGCAGTTATGGCCACTGTTCTGACAGACACTTCCTTTTGCCAAAAGACAGCAGCATCTCACCCTTCCACTGTGATGGCTTTTCTAGGATTGATCACCTAGATGACGCATAGTTCATTCCTGGGAGAAGATGAAATCTAGAAATTCACGGCTACCACATCTTAAAAATGTATAGAGTGTTTTTATGTTGAATGCTCCAAGAACCTCACGAATATTATCCAAGGGATTTCCAAAACTTTTCAATTGTAAAATAACATGTACACAAAAGATAAAATAGCTGTTTCTTGTATTCCTAGCAGTTTAAGTATATTATTTGTGCTAATATTCATTCACAGTTTTAAGGAGATTCAATTTGAAAAGCTGCACAACATCAAACATCACACACACACGCACACACACTCCTCAGAATGATGTGCCTGGTTAGTAAGAAGATGAGTCGGGTGGGGCAGAGGGAAAAGGGGCTTCCAGGTACTTGAGATGAGCAGAAATCAGATGGCAGAGCTGATTGCAGCTGCAACTGGAGCCCCTGGGAAAGAGGCCTGTGGTCCACTTCCAGCTGGTTCGGTGGGGCTGAAGAGGGAAGAGGTCTTTTATACAAACCACCCCTCTCTCTCCCTGAATCCAGCCTCCCTTCCTCCAACACAGGGTTGAAACCTCTTCTGAGCACTGGTCCTTTTCATGGTGGGTAGAAACTCTTTTGGGTTTGGATTTACAGCAAATCAGCAATCTTCTAAGGAGGTACTTCTAGAAAGACAAATAGTAGGTGCTGGCATTTGTGGGGAGCGGGAGGGGGTGAAGCGGCAGGCTGGGGAGAGGAGAGATTCTGGATTAGCCTTGGATTATCCTCAATCTGTGAAATCTCTACATCCAAACTTACACCAAACATCACCTATAGTCTGAATAATGTCTCACACATTTGTACTGCTCATTATGAAGGACCCCCACCCCCACTGTCAGCCCCAAGCAGGTTCCCTGTTCCGGCCCTTCTTTGTCTCTCTCCGTCCAGGATCCCAGGTATTCAGCCTTTTAACTCTCTCCTCCATAGAGCTGCTGCTAAGTCACTTTCCCTTGGGGATTCTGTCCACAAAATGGACTAGAGAGGAAGACAAATTACCTAGCTCCTGCAGTCTCCAAAGTACAAACACACAGATTTTTTTCCTTTTCCTTAAAAATTAATTCAGGGAAAGTGAGATAGTGCTAAAAAAGTGTAAGATATCGAGGCCAGCCCAGTGGCGCAGCGGTTAAGTTCACACATTCTGCTTTGGCGGCCTGGGGTTCGCTGGTTTGGATCCCAGGTGCGGACCTATGCACTGCTTGTCAAGCCATGCTGTGGGAGGCCTCCCACATATAAATAGAGGAAGGTGGGCATGGATGTTAGCTCAGGGCCAATCCTCCTCAGCAAAAAGAGGAGGATTGGCAGCAGATGTTAGCTCAGGGCTAATCTTCCTCAAAAAGACAAACAAAAAAAGAAACAAAACTATAAGATACCCAAAATCACAAATGTTGAGTCTGAATGCAGATGTTTACGGACTCTTAAAAAAATTGCTTCACTTATGGTCTTGAGTGCCTGTCTTCGATGATATTCTTCAATGGTACCATTTTTGGTTCCTGAAGGTTTATCTTATCAAATTCTCTCCACTCTTAGATTTCAGGTTTCCTTTAGGACAGACATGGCAATCATCTAGTCCACAGACGTGAGCAAGAAGGTGCCCAGTGTGAAGCTGGAGGAATAATCTGGTGTCCGTTCACCAGTGTGCACTGAATCAACTGGACACTGTGCATTTGGGGGAGTCATGAACCAAGCGCTGCCATTTCAATGGGAATCTTGTTCCACCAGGAACCCTTCTTCCCTTGGAACATCTACTCCCAATTCTATCCCCAGACTTGATAACAATATCAGGCACATGTCTTTGTTTAGCATTGTCTCTCTTCTCGAGAAATCAGGGAATAAATACCCTACAGATCTTCCAGAGCTATTACTTGCCTCCAGGACCATAGCAGGTGCTTGGCTGTGATGTCCATCTCAGCCAAATTCCTACAGAAACGATATCCACATCTGCAAGTCTGAATTGGAAGTTTCTATAGAGCTCAACCAGGTGAGCTACAACACTGAATCAGCATTGTTTCCATACATGACAGCCAAGATTTGAAAAGTTCTTCAATTGCTAGTGTATTTATTTTTGTGGCCTTTTCTTTTGCTTCAGTCACTGGCAGCAACCTGTAAAAAGTGACTTTCTTAGGGCCAGTGCAGAGGCATAGTGGTTAAGTTTGCATGCTCCACTTCAGCGGTCCAGGGTTCGCAGCGGGTGTGGATCAAGCACCACTCGTGAAGCCACGCTGTGGTGGCACCCCACATAAAACAGAGAAAGATTGGCACAGATGTTAGTTCAGGGACAATCTTTCTCAAGCAAAAAGAGGAAAGCAGGCAACAGATATTAGCTCAGGGCCAGTCTTCTTCACATGCACATACGCAAAACGTGATTTTCTTCTTAAAACTTATTTTTGGTATTTTCAAAGTCCAAGATAACACAAAGTATGTTTGCACTTTTGTAGAGCTGAAATAAACGAAGTCTGTCTTCTTATCAAGTTTACGTATACAACAATAAACTGAAACAAGGTATTACAGGCTAGCAGTTAAGAGCAGGACTATGAGGCCAGACCGGCAGGATTCAATCCCACTTGTGCTACTTAAGAGTTATGTAAAGCTGGGCAAATTTCCTAACCTCTACGGACTTGATGTTCTCATCTGTAAAATGGGGATAATAAAAGTATCTATTAATAGGGCTGTTGTAAGGTTTAAGTGACTTAACATATGCAAAGCCCTTAGGACAGCGCCTGGCATACAGTAAGTGTATAATAAATATTTATTATTATTATTGGAAGTGATTTGAAATTTGATACTACTCCAATATTTAGGGCCATCTGATAAAATTTAATAGTTGAGATCCCAGTTTAGTTTATCTCTAACTTAAACAACTCAGTCACACCCCATTATTTGAAAATATTTTAACACCCAGCAATACTATTCACTGCTTTTTATCCCTTTCAATTTAAAAGTATTCTTTGAATGTCTACTAATATATGTTAGACATGGTATGGATAACCCAACCTGTTCTCTAAGAAGTTACTATATTTTGGGATTAAATAAATTAATATACATAAGACAAAAAATAAGAAAGGAAAATGATAAATTGAGCATAGTTAAGTGATGAAAATGGAAAATGAAAACTACTATTTTTTATTAATTTATTCCATTAACATGAACTAAACAGAGGTGGCCTACTTTGGTGGTGTAGGAACGGATGAGGCTGATGTCATGTCCAAAGTGAACCCAGTGTAGGGACATTCCACACACTTCAAAGGGCTCTAACTACTCTCTTTATCATGTAACAAGCAAGTAATCTGGTGAACAAGGGTGAGTGGAAAGAACTCGGTGCCCTCCACGTTGCACACAGCCAGCCACAATCTCCACACCTGGAGGAATTTAAAGTCTAGTTAACACAGGGAATAACATGAGGACCAGACACAGAATAGTGCAGTACAGGGAAAAAGCCATAAAAGATGACGAGAAATCTGTTCTCACGGGTGAAATGTGAGAAAACATACTACGTGCTGCTAAAGGCAAAAGAGAAAATTGGTAAATGAGGAGCTCGTTCTGCTCTAGTTACAGCCTTGTGTTCTGCACAAGTCTTTTTCCATTGAATATCTTTAAACAATCACCATAAAAAATTCAAGCTGGTACAGGAAAGAGCTGATTTACTAATACATTTGGCTTTCAGAGTGGTTAGTTGATAATAGTATGATGATTTCAAGTGCTCAAGAGTCTACATGTTCAGTAGGGAGATGGTTTCTGGGAAATTTCAATTTTCTACTGAGGCCTAATCATAGAAGTGGATGGACTTCAAACTCTTAGTATGCTCAATCAGATTATCTCCTTCCTGATCACATGAAACTCATCAAAATTTATGGTAATGATACACTTAGATGCAAAACAAAAATGAGCCAAGTAAAAAATAAGAAAAATGATGGTACGAAGTGGTGCATCCAAAGTCTGCTGCCACGCAACCAGATAGGTCTCTGCAGGCCTCACAGTGTGGAGAGTAGCACAGTGAGTGTGTGTGTGTGTGTGTGCACGTGTGTGTGTGTTTACTTCCATATATACATACACACATACATATATATATATATATATATGAGTGGTTAAGAGCGTGAGATTCCAAATCAGGGAGCCTAGGCTTAAATCCAGCCTTGTCCTCCGTAGCTGTGTAATTGTTTTTGGAACTTTAAGTGTGTTAGTTTCTCTAAGCTTCAATTTCTTCATCCATAAAAACAAAAAGTTAAAACTAATACCTAGTGCCTAAGTTTGTGTGAGTAAGGAGCTAATGTATACACAGCACTTGGGTGAATGCCTGAAATAGAATAATGGCTCAAGGGGCTGGCCCCATGGCTGAGTGGTTGGGTTTGCGCGCTCTGCTTCGATGGCGCGGGGTTTTGCTGGTTCAGGTTCTGGGCGCAGACATGGCGCTGCTCATTGGGCCATGCTGGGGTGGCGTCCCGCGTGCCACAACTAGAAGGACCCACAACTAAAAATACACAACTCTGTACAGGGGAGTTTGGGGAGAAAAAGGAAAAATAAAATATTAAAAAAAAAAAAGAATAATGGCTCAAAAATGACAGCTATTACCATCAAGAATGCCTGATTCACTTGAAGCAATGTCCCAATCATTGGACATGTGGTCATATCCATGCATCCATATGTGCACAATTATTCAGATATACACAGGCACATATACATTTATATAATTTATTGCATACTAACATGTCCTAGTGACCAACTGATATGCCTGAATCTTAGAACTAGTAAGTAACAAGGCAGCATGAAAATTTATGGCTACCCACCTTCGAAGCTGAGGCTCTTACACATTACTTCTGGACAGACAACTGACGGACGGTAAGAAAGTGGTTGGAGAATCCCATTCTTTAGGGACTAGATGATAGACCATGGCAGTATGAAACAGACATCCATCCAGATCATTGGACAAGTGACCTTTTTCAACCTCATAATATCTGTACAACACTGAGGGCTCGCCTGCTCTGTCCCAGTCCCAGGCTAGTTGTAAGCTTGTCGACCCAGGCCCTAGGGCAGATTTGGTGGATGGAACTTAGTGTTCAGGAATGTAGTGCTCTGGCTTCATTTCTTGGTCAACAGATTGTCTCTGGATCCCTAGTATCCTTAGTGAAAATGTGTCCTGATGCAAAGTCCCAGGCAGATCCCCCTGCACATAACCCAGACTATGTCCTCCTTTCTCCTGGGTCAGGACTGCTGTTAGGAGTGTGTTCCAAAAGGACAGCAGGTGGGGCCTTCATGCCCATGTAAGCACAGCCCCACAGCCCTGGATGCTGCCACAGAAACTTTCACAACGTCCAGGGCAGCTGCAGACATGAGTTTATGTCTTACAGTGGCCAGCAGCCTCCTTTCACACACAGAACCTCAGCCTGGGGCCTGAGTAGAGGCTGTAGCTCCTATATATGTATGTGTATATATATGCCTCATCTCTACCTTTCTCTTTCTTCCCACTTGCTTCTACTCTTGGCCAATTCTCTTCTTCAGGAATATTTTGTCAGTCACTGATCAGAAAGTCAAAGCTACTTTCCTAAGTGAAAACACTTCTTCAGCTAGGGTATGTGTGCATTCTCTTTCCCCGAGAGCTCTTACCTCACACAGGCCCCTCCATCGTCTGTGACCCTCAACCAAACCAACTGGCTGCACGGGTTTAGCAGTGTTACTGCTCCTGTCCTGACCCGCCCATTTGACACCTATTTTAGGGCACTCTTTTGTATACCAGCTTCTCTGACTTGACCACAAAGCCCTTCCTATCATCGGTCCCTATTTGGAAAAACTCTGAATCCTGGACTTTGCCTCCTCTCTGTCTTTATCCTTTGAGAACTGAGATCCAGACATCTAAATTCCTCAAATAATTGTGCCCACAAATCTTTACCTTCTACACTGAACATGAGAGTGAAATTAAGTTTCCCTTAATAAGTTCATTATCTAAAGCTATAAAAAGAGACTTTTTAGAAGGCGATTCAAATGTCAGGAGGGTCTTTGTGAGGCAAGGAGAAGGAGAAGAAGAGAAAGAGAGAAAGAAGGAAGGAAAGAAGGAGAGAAAGAAGGAAGGAATGGAAGAAAGAGAAAAGCAAGCATGGCAAATTCAGTAAGAATTCTTCATTGCATTCGAAAGAGGACTAACATCCACCATATTGCTGGACCATGTAACATTTGTAGGTCTATTCCAAGGGACATTTAACCCATGGTATATTCTAAATCAGTGTAGTTAGGAGACAAGTCATAAAGTCATTCTACTGAATTTTCTCAATAATGTTACCACTTAATAGGGGAAAAAATCAGCAGTTGCCACTGGTTGGAAAGTTCAACAAAGCACGTGAAGAAACGATAGTAAATATGTTTACCTTAATTTAGATATCAGTTTTCTTGCTGTTTCCTTGACAGATGTGCTCTGAGAAGATACTGTCAGCGAAGAAGCAACTTTACCACCACCACTCACAGAAACTCTGTGTCCAGAACTTGCATTTAAATCTTCCATCAGCACACTGGGCAAAAACAGGCAGAGGTTTATAGTTTCAAAGTAGGAATCACATTAGACACTAACAAACTCAGAAATGTTCTGATACAACAGATGAAATGTTAATACACAATAAATGAAAGCAAGGACATAAATGCAGTGCTGAAAATGGTCATTTATGTAGTCATATAAAATCAATTCTCAATTAGAAGAATGCCTATTCCTGACAAATCTTATTTCAAGGTTTTTGGGTAGCCACAATTAAATAAAATTGGTGATAATTTATTCCTAACAATAGTCGGCATATACCATTTATCTCTCATTTGCTGACAGAAGTTTTTAAACTAAGGTTTTACCCTAGGGGAAGGAATGTACAGAAATAAGACAAAAAGGGACAAAGTCAGTTGAGAGAGAGATTTAGTCACGATCTGGGGGAATAAGAATGTTCTGGGCGAAGTATAATGATTCTGGAATAGAAATGAGGTAAGGCTGTTCAAAGAAGAGTGAGCAGGTCAGAGCTGTTGGAGTGGAGTGCACAGCAAGAAGAGGGAGAGAGATGAGGTCATGGGGCGGGAAGTGGGGTTCATTCTAAGCAGAGTAGGCACCATCACTGGAGAGTTTCTTGCATGGGAGCGAGGTGATCTGATACATATTTTAAAACGATAACTGGCTAAGCATAGGAAACAACTTGCAGTAAGGATTCACAAAATAGTGTAGCATGTTAATGAGACCCAAAGCTTTCAGTGTTATAGGGACAAAAAAGCACAAGAGGGCTTGGGGATGTGCAATACGGGAGATGAAGCTGGGTCGGCAGGCAGGGGTCCGATCACGCAAAGGGTTTGTTTGTCAAGTAATTAGGAGACTTTTGTAATTCTTTCACGCTAATGTCCATAAATTAAGACCACGACTCCAGAGAGTTTTATAGGTTTATATTGTACAGGCCTTTTAAAATCGGATAAGAGTTGATATCAAAGGGCATGTGCCTCTACTGTCAACAGTTCCTTGCCATTAATTATACTGTCTAACTTCAGCTGATATTTTACTTAAGATTAAGAACATTATAACTAATGCTTAATTGTCTGTTAAAGAATACTTGCACAATGTCTGAACGCCCATTAATCATAACCTGCTTTATGCTGAAGTTTTATTCATTTTTTTTTCCACCATTTTAGGGATGCTGGAAATTCATGCTGGTGGTAGGGGGGAAAGTAAAATTCACTACACTAGAGCACAGAGCATTCCTCTCTGAACCTGTTTCTTCTTTTGCAAAACAATAATAATGTCTACCTCATAGATCTGTGCTGAGGATTAAACAAGATATACAAAGAATTTAGCTCAATGCCTACTACTAGTAAGCACTCAGTAAATAGTACCTAATTATTATTATCATCTTTATCATCACTACCACCGGCAATGCATTTGCCAAGATTCTTATTAAGATTCTTTAAATTGGATTGTAGTTCTACCATTCACGTTGTAGTTGCCATTTAAAGACAATAAAAAAAACACAACCTCAGAAAGACCTGGAATATATGAAATAATACACCAACACAAATATACATACACACACAAAAACATGTTTCAGTTTTTGAATGGATCTTAAATGTTAACTCAAATTTTAATAAATAACTCTAGGTAAAAGCATTGTCTATAAACTGGCCTAGCAACAGAACTGGAAAAAAGCCCACATCATTTATTCAATTAACAAATATCATAGAGTGCCAACTTTGAGTCAGGTGCTATTCTGGACACTAGGGACACAGTGGTGAGCAAGACAGTCCCAGCTATCACAGAGCAGTTACGTTCTAGTGGACAATACAGAAAATAGGCAAGCTAGAATGTAAAACATGAAAAGAAATAGATGACTGAATAAAATACTTTAAAGTACTAATAAGTGCTGTGAAAAAAATAAAATGAGATGACATGATTTGATAGGGTCCCTTGCCAGAAGTGAGGTGGGCTATTTTAGATGGAACGGTCAGGGAAGACCTCTCAGAGGCTTAGCGTTATGAAGAAGAAAAGCTCCGGCTCCTGTCCTTAATGAAGCTTATATGCAGTGGGAAGACAGATATTCAGACAGACAATTCCACTTGACCGTGAAGCACCGCTCACCATTGTGTGTCAGAACATAGTTGGCATTTAACAAGTAATTACTGAACCTGAACGACTATGATGCAATCTGCTCCACTGCAATAGTGGCTCTGTGAGTACGGAGTTTGCCTGGGAGTGCGGGGGGACTGAAGGAAAGAACAGTTGATCTGAGCCTTGAATGAAAGGGTAAGAGACTGGTGTACAAGTTGCAGAGGACATTCAAAGAAAGGAAGAAGCATGGCACAAGCGCTGGAAGTATGGGATGAAACAGAACTATAAGTAATTTAGAAACTCTGGGAAGCAAAGTGGGGGCTACAGAAGAGGCAGGAATGAAGGAGACTTGGGCCATCCTAAAGACTTTTGACTTATCTTAAAAGTGACGGGGCTATGAAAGGCTTTGAGTAGCAGAGTGAAGTGATGGGATTTGAGTGTTACAGCAAGGGCCGTAAAATAAAAGCTCCTCTCTGCCTTTTCTTGCACTTAATTCCACGTGCTCCTGTGTGAAAAGGGCACAGGCGCTGGATTCAGAGATGCTGGGGCTGAAGGCCTGGAAAGCAGCTCAGACGGGTTTGTTGTAGAGTGAGGGCAAGAGTCTGCTTCTTTGAAAATATTCTTTTCTTCTATTGGGTATCCAAAATATTCAGCTGATTTTATTCTACAAGTGACAAAAGTCTCATGTCAAGAAAATTCTAGTATGCAAGCATTATACATACATATATGACAATAAGATAATGAGCCACACAAAAAATCGGTTCATAGTCATGCCTTATAAAGACGTGACATTCTCAGTTCTTTGACTACGTCGCAGTCATTTGAATTAGTTGCCTGCTGTGAGTAGGAAGCTAAGTCTGTTTCATTTCATTATTCCAGAATTCTCACAAAAGAAAATGAAAAGGTTTGGGAAAAGGGTAAGAAATCTAATGTATTCTATTCTTTCCTGTCTCCTTGGTAAAATTTGGTTCGGTTCTTAATTGCCTTTGCTTATTGCTATTATTTTCTTTCTTCTTGTATTTAAATATTAATAATTACTTTCCGACAGTGTAAGTGAACTCACTGGAATTCATACAATTGCAGCGCACGCACCTTTCCCAGTGAGGTGGTGAAGAGTTCCTCTTTCTTTCTGGGGTATCACTGCACAGATCCTCTTTTTCTTCAAAAGAACACAGAGAAAATGAAGACAATGACATTTTGATGATCACACAATAAAGAGAACTGAAAGAAGTGTTAGCTCATTAACTACTTGTATATAGTTGACTTGGTATTCAAACATCCTTTTGTAAAACTGCACCATATGTTCTTATAATACCATTTTAATAAAGTGTATATAGTGTATATAATAATTCAAGAGCCTCTGTCACTTTTTTTTGCAATTTCTCTTTTATGATGCTTGTTATCTGCTATTGGTGTGCGTGGGTGACCGACTGGAACTGTTCAGATTCCCTTCTATCACCATCCTCTGCCCAGACAGCCACCTGTCTCCCCACTAGCATCCCACTCTATTGCAATTTGGGTGTAGGTTCAAAGACATCCTGACAGATCCCAATCAGAAACGTCTGTCCAACAGAGTTAACCTTTAAAGGAGGAAGAAATCTAGACTCATCTAGTTGATTTTCTCACTCAGAGAACCTCAGAATTGGAAGTCCAGAGAGGTTAGTGATTTGTTTACAGACTAGAGAGAAGCGGAAATGCTTTGATTCCCTTGGATTGGTTTTAAGATTGTCTTGGGGACAGTATAAGCAATAAACCAATGCGTCCTTCTTCCACTTATCTCTAGAATTCTTGTGATGTGTCCAAATATTTTGTTCCACCAAGTAAACCTTTGCCAACAAGTTTAGGGTCATTAAGGGTCAACTGGAACAGAACAGCAACAAGGAAAGTTTTAGGTGGCGGACAAATCTCTGAGGATCTGCCCGACTCCTTTAAGGAAATATAAAAGAAAACAGAAGTACACTGCAGGTACCCATGGTTTTATTCACTGACTTGCATACAAAGTGAAATTTTTTTAACCCAACAGCCAACTAATCCATAATTACAGTCATTTGAAAATATTTCACAATTTGTTCCTTCCAAACCCAGGATGAGTATTTGAAATTAAATATTAACTTTAGGATCAAAATTGTATTAACAATTTTTCCATTACAATTTGGAAATCCAACAGGCACTTACTAAAAGGCATGTTAATAGTTTGAAATTTCTCTAAAAGATTGGCTTTAAAATTGAGACCCTTACAAAAGAAATCCTGATTGTGGAATTGCAAATTATCCTAATTAAGATAAAAAAGAAAATGTATGATTTCTTAGGAGGCCTCATTAATGGGTTCAAATATAAAGATGTGAATGAATGGCTGATTAAGTTACCTGAGCAACAAAGTATAAAGGAAAGGAGAGCTGACAACCGAAGTGGACACAAAATAATGGCACGGATCAATACAAAAAGGACTGGGAATGATGAAGCCAAAATGAGCTGAGACTTGCTAAGCAGGCTAAGAAAGGTTTTAAAATTTATTTCAGAATAAGAAGATGACAATGAAAATAATGGACTTGTTGATTAGGGCCAATGGTATAATATTAAAAGAGAGAAAGGTATACATAGTACGGTATAAAAGAATTATAGTAATAATAATGAATGGACACTAAGAAAATAAAATTTTCTGAATCCAGTTTGTTTCCAGCTTCTCTATCCAGGGAAATAGTCTTTGGATTGCATATTATAAGATGACAACTTTATGTCTAAAAAAAGTTCTAGAGTCTCACCTGAGACAAATTACATCCCATGAACAAAAAGGAATAAATGTGTTTGTTGAACTATTCTTAGTGATCTCAGGGGAATTACGAAAAGGAGGAAAAGGACTAAGTGATTGAAAATAGGGGAATGTCATTATAACTTTCAAAATAGATTCTGAAAAGCATAGGCCTGATATCAATTCTCGGCAGATTTCAAAGTAGAATTGAATGCAGAGGGTGACATCAGTCTGCTGTTGGGAGCTTCAGGCTGTGTGGCAGTGTTGGGGGCACTATTCTTAGGCAGGAGGTGGCTGCCTGCCCCTTCAAAACTCCTGAGGGCGGCAGCTCACTCTCTACCCACGCTTCCTCCCACTTCTGGAACAACAAATTTAATTTTTTAAAATCCAAACTGCTGCCAAACTTCTGATCTATACCCCACATATATCTGTCACATAAGCCATACTGACAACAACCCAAACACGACAGCTAATATGTGTAAACTGAATACATTTTTTTTTTACCTTTTTTCACAAGAGAAACTTCCTTTTTTTCTTGTTTCAATGAAACATCAGTATCACTTTTATCTAAAACCTGAAAAACAAGCTCTTTATTTAAAGCTGTACAAAAACAAAGGACATATTATAGGATACAAAAATGACCTTGAACATCAGTGCCTGTATAAGGGGAGAGAGCACGTAACATTGCCAGGAGTACAGTTTATGGACATTATGAGAGAGACAATCACAGGTGCTGTAGAAAATTATATTGGCATGCATCTCAAGGATGATTGCATTATTGTCCTATTTACTTCTATCATTTCTTTAAAGGGATTTTTACATTTCCACCAATATTTGGACAGATATGTTTAAGAATCCATATCTTACAAGGATGTAACAATGACTCCAACAAATGAGCCAAGAATTCCATTCACCAGGAACAACCATGGAGCCTCACTGTTCTGAGGAGGCTCATCACAGCCCTGGTTGCCACAGAGCAGACACAGAGAATGAGCCCCACATCAGTGCAATGAAAACTCTGGAGAGGTTGGGGCCTGGGGCCTCAAAGCATCATGGGAAAGAATATGGGATGAGGACAGGAGTGTGCCTAAAATGTTGGGGGATGGGACACCTTGTCTTTGGACAGAATCCTAGGAAATCTGCCTAAAAGGTGTTGCAGAGCCTTAATGTGTTGAACGTAGGAGCCAGGAGGGTTGGTGGCACCTGAGAGTGAGGGGATGCGTGTGTGTGATGTCAGATGTCGGGGGCAAGAGAGGATGGGGGAGTTGTGGGGAGAAGTGTGCTATTCACAAGCCAGGTCTACCATCACTGTCGGAATCCTGGAAGATCCTTGTAAAATCAAGGCTCACACAGGACAAACTTACATTTTGGGAATGCACTTCTTCAGATCAGAGGAGGGTGTGAGGGAGAGAGTTAGTTAGTTTATGTCCTTCAGGAAAACAGACCCTGAATGCTCTCTGTATGGATTTAGTAAATCTGTGAGTAGGTTGGGGAATGTACAGTAAAAGAAGAAAACAGAGAGGCGGGGCTAAGTCAAAGCCCCTGTATGCCCCTTGATCTGAAGACCCCTGAACACAAGCTTGGACACAACCATGTTCCCCACTTCCATTACCTGGTGGAAGGTGTGGGGCTGTCAGTCTTTTGGGCTTACCCAGTGTGTATGTATCCTTGCCTCTCATGCCCCCTCTAACGGCTAAACAAACGTGGGAGGGAGACGTGGCCAATCCCCCTTTTCTCCTCTCCAGGAAACACAGGTGTATATTTTACAGGGTATTCTGGAAACGGTGCTGGCAGGATGCAGGTTAAACCGCACACATGTAGCCTAGCAACGAAAGAGCTGTGAGGCTGTCCCTCATTTGCCGTTTGCTGTTTTACCCAAATCACGAGAAAGAAAGCCTTGTAGGGAGCGGGAAAGAAAGAAAACTGAGTCTAAGCTACTTTGGTCCATTTCAAAATATTTTTATACTTATACTGTAAATCAATTCGTGTTCCAGAAAGTAAATAAAATGCACATATTTTTTAAAAGTTCATTTTGCAAAATGACCTTAAAATGTATGTCTTATTTATTTCTGATGTAACATAAAATTTAAAGTTTTCTTCTGATGTACTGATACATAAGGAAAATCTACATATTTTATTATTAAGTGTCTCTAACTTTGGGCTAAATATCTTTTTGACCAATTTATAAGCAGCATAGACTATTTCCCTATAACAGTTATCAGCAACCTCAAGATAGGCTTACGAGACAATTTATGTATTGCCTTTAATTACAACCACTTTGTTATAATCCATCATGATCCTTCTCAGGATGTGTGCATTTTCTTTGGTAACTCCTCCTTATGATGAAAATCAGACAAGATAGAAGTATCCAAGATTAACAAAAATGACAGCACTCCCAGCAGGGAACTTTTGTTGGTGATGCTAATGAACCTCATGCAATTAATTACTTTTGCATTGTACTGTTTAGTCCCCTGCTTCGAGCTCTGCCTTGGGACTGTTTCCACCAGGATCAGATATGTCCCCTCAAACCAACAATGTTATTTATACAAAGCTTTGCCATCTCTCTTGCAGGAGAGATTTCCTTCTTTTCTTTTTCTTTCCCGGATTTTCTTTATTCTTTGGCATAGAAACGTTTAAAAGATTTTGGATAAAGATTTCACAGCCTACAGTATTTCCTTTTAAATAACATTGTGTAAATACCTGAGTCACAGGATGCTCCCGTCTATTTAATGTACTTGTAGCTTTGAAGGTCTGAATTTTTTCAAGCAGAGATAAGAAGACACGCAGCTGTCTTTTCAATGACACTATTTGTATATTTTGATACTACTTACAAAGCTCCTTCCCATCCAGCACTTCATTACAGAAATGTTCTCCAGTCACTTACGCTTAACTGTGCTTCATACTCTGTGGTTTGGGGAGCTCTCTTTCCTAAGATTTTACCTCGGTCATGAAACAGATAACACCTCCCACACAGTAAATGAGATTATAGCTAAGTCTTAACATGAGGTTTTAGATACCTTAATTAAAATTATGTTAACAATGAGCAGAGTGGGATTTGTCAGTTCTCCCAGGGATGCAATGGATCAGCATAATACCGTGCTCAATTTTGTGAACTATCTATTTAAGAGGATAAATAAATCATAAATAATTTAGAGAGAAGAAAAAGAATACACCTCAGTCAGTTGTTTAACACTTGTCTAATTCAATTGCTATTAAGGAAGCCTAAGAACGGGTTGACGTCACTTTATCTGCTCTCTCTCCTTCTATTTTGCCCCTCCACCTCCACCCTAAGTATTTATTATTATCAAGGACCCAGAAAGGCCACAAGACCAGTCAATGCCTTCCTGCCAAGTTCAAAGGCCCTTCCTGTTCTCATTCTTCCACAGTGAATGTTATGTTCTAGGCTCCTCCCTTATGTTCATTAATTTATTCAATAAAACTGAGTTCCCAGTATGGATCAGACACTGTTATGGTGAAGAATATGAAGTCCTGCTTTTGTGGAGTTTATTTTCTAGTGAGGGAGAAAAAATATTAAATAAATAAAAAGATATGTAATATACTATCAAGGAATGTAAGCTCTGTGAAGAAAAATAACTGAGATAGAAGGAAGAGAATGTCATAAGCTCTTGCACAACTGAGCCCAGGTGCCTCTCTAGGCCTCACTGTTCTCCTTCCACAGCCTCCATGTCCCCTCTCTAGACGCTTTTCCACAAACACGCCAGGCACTCTCCTCTCTCAGAGTCTTTCACTTGCTTGCTGTTGATTCGTTTGTTCCCCCAACTTCTTTCTAGTCTTTCCTCAAACATCCCCTTGACTGGGGCTTCCTTGCCCACTCTACTTAAAATCACATCTTACCCTCACCACACCCAACACTGGCACCTCCTGTCCCCTTCCTCTGCTTGACTCTTCTCCTTAGCACTTACCATTATCCACCACACAACGTATTTTACTTATCTGTCCTGTCTATTGTCTGGTCTCACCACTAGAATGGAAGCGCCATGAGGACAAGGAGGGTCATCTGTTTTTTTCCTGCTGCATCCCTAATGTCTGGGACAGTAACTGACACTCAGTACACTCACAGGATAAAAGAAAGTCATGAAAATACACGTGTGTGGCTGGGGGCGGGGCGGGGGAGGGTGCATGGAGTTCAGGCATTACATACAGCAAAGGAAAAGGCTATGAAGAAAAACAAGCTCACAGTGTTGGAGGCCACAGAATGTCAAGGTGGCAACAGTGGAATGAGAGAAGGGATGAGCGGTGGGGGTAAGACTCAGAGGAGGTTGCTTCTGGTCACCTAGGGCGTTGGAGGCACAGTAAGGACACTGACTTTTGTTCTAAGTGTGAGCAGAAGCCTTAGGAGGGTTCTGAGTAGGAGAATAGCATAACCTGACTTCTATTTTACATGGAATATTCAGATTTTAAGACTGAGGCCGCCAAGAGAAGGAGTGGAATCATTTATAGGGCTATTGTTGTAGCTCTGGTGAGAGATGTTGCTAAATTAGCCAGGGTGGCAGCTGTGGAGGCGGTAGAATAGGATATACCTTCAAAGGTTGACTCAGCAAGACTGGCTGATGGGTTGAGTGCAGGGTGTGAAAGGAGGAGAGAAATTCAGGGCGACTCCCAGGGTTTGGCCTGAGTAATTGTGGATGGTGGCAGCATCTGAAAGGAGGAAGCATGAAGAATTCCTTTTTCCCCTGATTTCTAGAACCTTCTGTGTCCCAAATCTCCCTGGGTAGTTGATATTTTTCTGTCTACACTCAATTCCTCAATGAACCTATTAAAATCTCAGGTGGTTAAACTATCACCTTTATGCAGTAAACAGCTCCATCAGCATCACCAACTCTAACCTTTCATCTTTGCTCAAGTTATTCTCAACTGACTTCAGGACACCTAGACTTGAATATTTTGCTGAAACTTCAAATCCTCAGTCTCATGTTTGCCAACCTAGTCAGATCCCACTGACTAGGAGTCGTTTTATTTATAATAACATTTTTGTTCCAGACTGCCAACACAAAACTGCTCTCATTGTTTAGTCTTCCATACAAAATTGTGCAATTTTTCCTTCAAAATCTTCCAATTTTCCTGGCCTTATACTACAGTCTTCAGGGAGCAGCATTCTACATTACCACAATGCCATTATCACAACCCAATTAATTTTTTCAAACAAAATCTCTAGGATTAAATGTTTCGTTTTAAAACCTTCCCACAGATCCTGACTACTTACTAGCTCTATCTGGCTTTCAAGGCTCTTCTCCATGTGATTCTAAGTTATCTGGACACAATTTCAGTATTTCTTAAGAAAAGGTTCCCTGTTATAATGAAAAGGTTCTCTTCAGAATTCCCTAGAAGCACTACGTACACTTCTGTCTCCACACCTTTGCCCCTGCAATTCTCTGCACCCAAAATGCCTTCTCTCCTTCCCTCTAAGTCTTTCCCACTTTTTAAGACAACTATAAGTCCTACTCTTTCCAAATGTCTTTTTTATCTACTCCAGCACATACTGATTTCTTCCTTCCTGTGAAAAACCATTAATAGTAAATTACAAACAGTTTTTATTATTATTAATAGCCAAGCATCTTCTCTATGTGACTAGATAAGGCTAGGATCCTTCATTCTTGTCATGATGCTTCAAAGCAGAATTTAAAACTTGGGTTCATATCCAAAAACAAATTCAACTCTACAAAGCATCAATCAATATACAGATTTTACTGAAGACCGTTGAGAAATGGAGGAAATGGTGCATAAGGGAAAAATCTATTTAGAATCACCATTGAACACCTCAATTTCCGCGTCTTCCACTATAGCTGCCTCATCTCTCTCTCCACACTCTCCCCTCCAGCCTCTCCACTTCTGCAGCACTAGGATTTTCTGCTCCTGGGATCCTCCTCCCGCCCCCTCCCCACACACACAGGGTCACCCTTCAGCTCTCCATTTTCTTCCACGAAATAATTTCATACTCTCCATTTTCATTCTTTACTCCCATCTCTAGGCCCAACCAATAAAGGCTGAATTTGCCCTCTTGAGAATTACAGAAGGTGGTTTTAAAAAACGTTTTTCATAACACAAAGAATTACGTTCATTCCGTCACAAATCATCCCATTAATCCTCATAACGATCTTGAGAATAGATATTATTATTCCCATTTTACAGACAAGAAAACAGAAGACCATAAGGTGATACAACTGACAAGCAGCTTGGAGGTCTGAATCGGAACCTGGGTCGGTCTGCCAGAGTGCAGAGCCTGTGTGCTTTCCAGAAAATAACGCTAACTCACGGTTTTGTAAGATTGTCTTCCAATTTTCCTCTCCTTGAGGGCAAGGATGATATATTTTATTTTTTTGGTGTTCCTCAAAATCTCTACTGCAGTATTGTTCAATAAATGTCTTGTCTTGGTGCATGGCTGCTGTCAGTTCGCATGCTGACACTTGAATATTTAGATTCATTATAAGTTGCCCACAAGATTTCCTTTAGGCTAGAGACTACATCGCATATTGTTTGTGTGCCTGTCTGTAAGTCGGTTGGTGAGTTGATGAATGATGCTGTGGAGGGTGAGTAGAGACAATTTTCCCTCCAAAGCCCCTGGGGCAGCTCTGGTTTGCATCTCAGAAAGGGGCTGGCTCTGTCTGTGGAATTTCAGATGCTGTTAGCAACAATCACAGCATTATACAGGTTCCTATGGAGGCAATGGTAACATCATCAACCAGCAAATCTGACTAAGGAATGGCTTGCTTTTGAAATTAAGGCAACTGAAATCATATCATTGCAATACCAATGCAGTTCCCCATAAAAAAAACTTCTGTAAAGAGTCAGAAAAATTCTGTGTATTTAGGGTGAATGTAGCTGGTTTAGGGACTGGCTATGCAGTTTGCTTTCCTTCTTTTTTATCTACTTTTGGGTTACTGAGCCTTTGTTTCACTTTCATTTCATTACAGTACTGATGTCAAAGCAAAGCACTGGTAGTTGTTGGTTTTGCGTTTTTCTTTTTCTTTTTTTTTCTTTCGGCCACTGTAGAGCATAAACCTAGATGCTGGAAACTCATCAGCTGTTCCCGACATTCCTCAGCTTTTATAATAAACCATGGAGGTCCTGTCAATGACCCTAGGGATTCAGAATGGGCTGATACCTTTCTGGGCTGGAATCAGCCTCTTTTGAAAGACACCCCAAAGAGCTAACCAGGTATAATTGGTAAAGGACTTAACTCAGTACCAAGACAAGGAGGTGGTTCTATCTACTCATTCCTTTATCCCTATATCTTTCTTAAGCCCCCAAAAGTGCCACCCTCTGGGCTAGACACTGGAGGTTAACATCTTTCATAGTAAATATTTGAGGTTCCATTGCCAAACTCTTAAAATACATCTGTCAGTGGTGAACTGACCATCTAGTTTTTAAAAGCCTTGGCAGATTGGGAAAATGAATGAATCCCTCAGCCAGCCCATTCTTGAGGACCAGTGAAAGCCAAAAAAGACCTGCATGACCACAGAGGTTAAAGGGCTATAGTCAGTCTAACCAGAAGGTAGTAGGGTTCCTGGTTATTAAAAAGGTAGGTCTAATATAATCTTAAAGTAACCACACCACAGATGTTCTTTCACTGCATAAGCAATCTGGGTTTGCCAGTGATATTCAGAGCAGTAACTGAAGGAAGATTATTATAAGATATGGAAAAACAACAAATACGTGGCTCTTCTCCTTTAAGAAAAGGTAAATGTTGCTTCATATTAGAATCAGAAATTTTGCAAATGTCAACTTGGAGTACGTGCTCCACCAAGATGAAGGAAAGCATGAACATGTGTAATAAAAACTTAGTACTTTTATCACTCTGACCTGAGTCTCAACACATTACGCCCATCCAACTTCTCTAACTTGTTGGCATTGCTAATTTTACTCCTCTGGTGTTCCTCAATTTTGAAGCTTTCCTCAAATTGAACATTTGTTTTCCTAACCATTTGTTACGGTCTGGCAACACAATTTTCCCAGTCACTTTTGGAACAGATCCTTTAGGACATCTAGTCTGTATAGTCGCTTCTTTTATCACATCGGATACCTCTTTGTTGGGTTGCATGCTAATCTAGTCCCATTGCTTTATTTTTAATTAGTCTATTGCTTCTACTAAGCATAGTATAGTGACAGCTGATCAGAATGCCTCACTTTGAGGGGCAATGGGGTGGTACAGGGCTCATACGCCAAATTTTTGCCTGGAGTAAAGCTGAACTGCCAATTTATCACATAGCAGTGCACTGGAGCTTTTAACTGAACTTAGATAAACCCTTAAGTACAACAGGACCACAGCACCGCTCCAGTAAAGCAGAACTGTAGAACCTTTACTCAGACATCGATTCCTCTGACAGGTACATCTATAAGAGGTGCTACAAAAGAATTTCTACTTCCTTCCATCTAGAGTTAACTGGGACAAATTTGAACTTTACAAATGGATTTGGAAATGCTTGAGACAGAAACAGTTCAGAATATCCAGTACTCATTAAAAGACAGGGCAGGGCATGTGTTTTAAGCACATAAGATGTGAAACAATGGGGTTTTCTGGAGGCCAAAGGCCAGGCAACACCAGCTCCTGGGAGGAGTTGGTGGTAAGGTTATGACCACAACCCCATTACTAGAGTGATAATCTTGGGTAAGGAGAAGACCTGCTTTCCTAGGAATTAGTGGAGACCCTGAGATGATGATCCTGATGACTATGGTGACTCTAGGTGACTGGAAGGAGACGAGCCCTGGGTCTTAAGCAGAAAACAACTTGATTGGATAGGTCAGATTTAGGGTGGCTAAGGGGAGAAATGGGCTAAAGGGAAGTTAGCTTAATCTGGGCCAGGAGTGGGTGATAGATTGATTTTTTTAAATGTCTTCAAGACTCTTGGCTGGAGAATGCTCATCTATAGAACTTTCGAAACCTGTCTAAGCCAAAATGCTGAGTATTAATCCATACAGTACTTATTTGTATCTTGAAATCCTCACCCCTGAGTAAAGTGTATTTGTGTCTACAACCAACCTGTGTGGAATGGGCTGGTTCATCTGATGGGGGCACTGGGATATGGAGACCTACGATAAAGAGAGAAGTCGTAATGAGGAGTGATTAAGAAAGTGGGAGCTGAAGTTGAACAGCTAGGGTTCAAGGTGACCACATCCTGGCAGTGTGACTGTGAGCAAGTTTACTTTCCTCATCTGTAAAATGGGGATGAGAAGAGCACTTACCCCTCAGGTTATTAAAAGGATTAGATGACACTTGTGAAGTAGAGTAGCTGAATTCCATCACGGCCGCCCAGAAAGAGGAAAGGCTAACTCCACGAAAACACACGTGTGTGCACACACCGTAGAATTTCAGAAAAATACCATTTTACAGGGTCAGAGATAATAAATCTGGATCACACCAGTTACCCTGAAACGGTGGAGGGAACTGGAGCTGTGTTAACAAGATTGTGAAAAATAATGAAAGACGTCTGCTGCAGTGCAGACTGATAGCCCCATGCACAACGTCTCCAAAGGTCCAACTGGGAGGCGATCTGGGGTGTTCTGAAGAGATTAAGATGTCCTTAAAAAAATCTCCTCATTATTTTCATGAGTTTTTTAATCGCTAAAAAATGCCTGGAGCTTTAACGGAATCTCAGTTGGAGACTTCCACAGCTCCAAACGAAACACAAGGTCTTGCCAAGAACACTCTCATTGCATGGACTTTGAAATGAATGGCCTGCACTGGCTAAAAGGCCAAGCATAAATTAATATCAAAAAGGAAAAAATGCCACGGAAGTGGCAGCAACAAAGTATACGATCAGAAGCAACCTAAGATAAGGCAAATGAAGGCCAACGCCACATGAATGATTTGGGAGCATGTTAAATGTGATACACAGTGTAGAACAAAGAGACAAACACTAAAAATGACTAGAAAATAAGGATGATCCCACTGGGAAAGGGAAAAAACAAAACAATGTGTTTTTTTAAAAAATATCTTCAGTAGACCGAAGGCCTTGGAGAAAAGAGGAATAGGGGTAGGGGGAGGAGGAAGAAGTCAGGAAAACAGATCTAACTGTTGTAACACTGGGGGGCGGCAGAGGAGGCCATTTAGGAGAATAAATGATAATAACGCTGAAATAATCAGCAATGGTCAGATTCAACACAAATCTGAAAAGTAATTAATACTCATCACTTCACTTGAAATTGCACAACAGTCAGTACGAAAGCCAGAGGGAGATGTACCTGAAACCTGGGGGAGAGGGAAATGAAGTGCCCTACTAAGAAAAAAGGCAGACTGACAGACATTATCCACACAGCAAACAAAGAAGGTGCTGATCAGAAAGGAGTCATCGTCCCTGCAACAAGAAACAACCACACTCACCAGAGCACAGGTAGGCACACGGCAAGGGCACCAGGCCCGGCCCTTTTGGTGTTACAACCGCATCGGTAACATCATCCCTTGTGGGGAGGAGGACACAGCAGGCTGTCTCAGCTGGAAGCCTTTTAAATATCCAGGCACAGAGCTCACCAGCAACTGTCAGATTGCAATGGGCCAGTCCATGGAGACCGGCATAAAGGGAGAGAAGGCACAGCCTAAGTCAGCGTGTGTCTTTCAACCGGACAGAGGCTGCATTATCTTTTAAATGATTCAACTGCCATTATGATATTACACAACAGTCTCATGGGTTTGGATAATGTGAAATCATCCCCGTGAGATGGACTTTCTTTGGTGTGCTGAACATATAGGTCTGGGCCTATTACACCTGAAATAAGGCCCTGGGCCCCAGTATCTTCACCAAAATAACAAAACCATCTGTTTGGGGGGAGACAGGAGGGTGTCCTGCATGGTGGCTAACTGTTCTTCCTTAAGTGGTAGCCTCTTGCAGCACTGGTAGCCCTGAGTGCCTTCCTTCTTACATTTGGCAGGTATAGGGTCAGAATTAAAGCACAAGCATGTACACACACACACACACACACACACACACACACACACACACACACTATAGTTCAAAGACTACCGGGAAGCAGCCCAGGGGTTAAGCGGAATCATTGTTTAATTTCTGAGAATAAGAAAATACAGACAGACAAGCATTTAGAAGTAATTATTTCCTATTGGAATTACTGCAACTACAGCCAAACAGAGAAATTAATGTGCATCGCTAGATAATGCATATTTATCCAAATTAACCAGACACCATCAGTTTGAAAACAGACTTTCTGCTAGGATCACAAGGACACAAATAAATCATACCACACACATACACACAAGGAACGTGAGAACTTGAGAAATATTACATAAAAAGACAGCAAGAATTTGAATATAAATGTCATATCTGATTTATGAAAAAGCACTTGCTAAAAGCTGTGTGCAAAGCTTAGAGAGGTGACAAGGCAATGGCTACATGACAAAAATTAGGCTAAAGTCAGAAGACATTATATGTTCCTTATTGGCTCATCTGTAATTGAAAACTAATCCACAATTCCAAATTGCATTTTGAGGTAGCGTACCTAAAGACAGGTACCATCAGGTCAGACCCTTTTCTAAATATTCTCACTTATATTATTATGTCAAAAAATACCACCCATCTAGGCAACTATAGTTATTCTTATTTAGGTTGAAGTTTAGTTATCAGCTTCTTGGTAATCAAGGTAGAAAGAGAACTATGCTGAGTAATAAAGCTCATTTTCTGAGGAAAGAAAATAGCAAATAGATTTTTTTCCTGACATTAAATTCTAATGTCTAAACAAACTTTTCCATCACAATACAAAAAACACTGCACTTCATAATGAACAATGTTCTTAATATGGCTTCGCAGATGAAGTGCTCCTCATACAGCCAGTCCTTGAGTCATTTCTTCCTAAACACCAAGAGCTTTTCCACTTGGTTCAATGAGGGAAAGAAACTCTGCTGGGGTTTATGGTAGAGGAGCCCAGATATGGAGGTCTTTGATACTGACTACCAAGTTAGAATCAGGGATACATAACCTAGAGGATGAAATGGAAAGTGTGTCCATATTTCTTGAATAGACTTCTCTCAGTAGGGCTTCTGGCAGTGACCTAATTGAAATCAATTTAGAATTACACTTTCTGGTGAGAATCCATATTACAAATTACAGGGAAGTTCATATCCTTTGGATTTGGGCATGTAGGTTTCAGGATGACCTTCAAGTTATATATTTATTTTGTATCTATTTACATAATATTAAAGCTTTCTCACTCTGATAACTAAAACGAAAAGCATCATGGACTAACAGTCAGGAGGTGTAAGACCCAGTTGTATTTTTACTAGGTTGCGTAGCCTTGGGCAGTTCTGAGTCTTGTTTCTTCACTAAGTTATTCAACTAAATGTTTCAGCTGCTTTGAGGCACTAATGTGCAACGCTTCTCGCATTCCTCTAATCTCTGTGAATGTGAATAAATCTCAAGGTGTCATTTAGTTGGCAAAGTTTCTCTCACCAGGATTATATCTGGATCGCTGTTGCTGGTTTCAGCTTCAATCAAAGCCTCACACTCTTGCACGAGGTTTTGACTCTGCTTCCTTTTTCCCTCCCAAGAAGAGGCCTATAGTAAGGTATTAACAAAAAATATACAAAGATTAGTAGCAATCAATGGTACACCTTAAACCACCTTCAGTCAGCCTCTATTAACTTCTGTACAGAAGCAGACTTCTGTAGGGTAAACAGAGGTCATTCAATTTCTGATCTTCACCTTCAAGGAGTATATGACTGCGATAAGCACTTGTAAAGTTAAATAACAATACACAAAATAAAAAAAGGATACTATAAGGCAAATTAAGTATGAAATGAGTGGTGTAGACTGTGGTGCCCAATAGCGAATAAAAGGGCTTAGAGTATTTTGCAAAGGACTGTATGAATTACTGTCCATATACTGAATAAATAAAGTCTCATGTGGATACACATATTGGTGTTAAAATTTATGTAGATGTCACCGAAGGGGACAAGATACACATTCATTTCAAGACATCTATGATGGCTTTCTCTTATTACGTAGTTCTTAATCAATGGATACTAGACATGCCTAGTATCATGTGAGATGTCTGCAGTCATTTTTTTGATATTGAAAAGACTTCCTCATACTTGAAAAGGTGGGAAACTGCAATGGAAAATTTATGGGGCAGTGAAAGGTCTCCTTTGAGTGGAATTGCTAGAAGTAAATTCTTAGCTTCTGGAGGGCAGGAACTGTGTCAATCTCCGAATCCTCAGCACTTGGCCCAGAGTAAACGCTTAATATATGTTTCTCAAGTGAAATTAACTAACAAATGTCATTAAGGGAAAATTCAACGGAATTAAAAGTTGCAGATACAGGAAACAATAAGTCTATTATTTTTATTGGAAACCTTGTTTTCAGGAAATGGGGGGAAAAGTTGTTTAGGATGAAGAAAGTAGAATCTCCTGAGAGACACAAGGGTGTGGTAAACAAATTCTCTAGGAAGAGAAGTTAGTTAATTAATCACCTGCATTAATAGAGCTGAACTGTGATACATATAAGCTAAAACATTAGCTAATTCCACAGCCTTTGTTTTTGAGGGAGATTAGTCCTGAGCTAACATCCACTGCCAATCCTCCTCTTGCTGCTGAGAAAGATTGGCCCTGAGCTAACATCCGCGCCCATCTTCCCCTACTCCACATGTGGGATGCCTGCCACAGCAGGGCCTGATGATTGGGGCGTACGTCCACACCTGGGATTCCAACCTGTGAACCCTGGGCTGCCAAAGCGGAGCACAGGAACTTAACTGCTACACTACCGAGCCAGCCCCCAGAACCATTTTTATCAAGCTTTTGGAGCATATGATAAGATTTACTTGGAGCACATTTGCCTTCCTAATTCCATCTACTTAGACTAATATTAAAATTAATTACACTTCCTGCACCTCCTCTGACAGTGGTAATGCCAAGTGTTGTTGTGTTTATTGGCCAGGAGATTAGAAATTTACTGCAAATAATCCTTAAGTAATTGAAAGTTGTTTCATTGCAATTTAAAACCTGATTAAATTCCTTTTCAAAAGCTTATAAAGAATTTCACAGTTTCCTGGTCTCTCCACCTCACTTCTAGATTTTCATTAACTATAGAATACCTTCGGAAATAAAATTATCTTACTTTTCCAAGAGTTGACATACAACCTCTCTCCATTTCTTCACCTTCCGCTTGCTAATCAATCCACTGTAATCTGGTTTCTACCTTCTTCACTCCAACAAAAACCAGAAAATTCTTCCTGAGCTCATCTCTATTACCTTTAAAATCATTAGGTCAACGCACTATTTTAGGCCTTTGGCCTCTCAACAGAATTTAGCCTCTATGACCAGCTCTCCTTGAATTGCCTTTTTTCTCTCTTGGCTTTGAATGATAAAACAAATTCCTGGATTTTCCTCTTACTGCTCTGGCCATTCCTTCACAATCACTGTGCACAGTTATCCTCCGACAGATAGCCATAGATGCTAAAATCCCTTAAGTTTCTCTCTAGTCCTTCTTTTCTTCTTACCCTTCCTTTTTACTTGGATGTCCTCTTGGAAGTCTCCAACTATATAAGCTGAACTCATGTTCCTGCTCATAAGCCCAGCCAACTTCTAGGATTCCCTATTTCAATGAATGGAATCACCATCCAACCAGGTGTAAGAGCCAGAAATTCTGTAGCCATTCTTGCCATTTCCCTCTGCTTCACCTTCCATATCCAATATATCACCAAAACAGCTCGACGTTCCCTCCTCAAGACAAATGCACAGGAATAAACGTATTTTCCTTCTGTCCACTGCCCCATCATCCCCCTAGCCCACACGACTGCTGTTTCTCCAGGAGACCATTGCAATAGCCACCTAACTGCTCTGCCCACTTTTACCCTGCTTTCTACTAACCTTCCTTTCACACTCAGCCAAAGTAATCTTCCTAAAGGAAAATCCGATCACATCACTTCCCTGTTTGAAATCCTTTAATGGATTCCTATTGTTTTTAGGACAAATGCAAAAACCCTTTCAAAGCCTATAGAACCGGCACGGTTCTGGTCACTTCCTACTCATCTCACATCACAGCCCCTTTCCATCTCTCTGCCCATCATAGCTTGCTTCTTAAGGTACTTTGTATTCACTATGCTCCATCTTTAGGAAATGCTGTTCACATTGCTTGGAAATGCTCTTTCTTACCTTTTAACAATTTAATTGGAATTCAGTCCTAAAAGTTCAGCTATCACTTTTTCAGAGAAGGCTTCCCTGTCCTCTCAGACAGTCAAATCCCCTATTATAAGTACTCATGCTACTAAGTCACAAAAACTGCCGCAGCAGCAGTTCCCACTGTCTGTATAATTATTGGATTGTCTGTCTCCATGGAAGTTCAATGGGCACAGGGACTGTATGTGGTTCTGCTCACGGCTGAATCCCTTGTAGCTGCCTGGCATACTAAATGGCACATAATAGACTATATATATATATAAAATTTACATGTATATATGTATATATACATATGTATATGTATATATGTATATGTATACATGTATCTATGTATATGTATATGTGTGTGTATATATATATATATATATGGATATAGGCTGCACTAAGTGAATCTCTCTATATAAAGTCTAAAACATCTTATTCTAACACCTGGACACACTTCAACTTCTCAATCACTGGTATGTTTCCAGAGCATGCAACCTACTCATAAAATACATCAAGAATCCCAAATCTTGAGATTGCACAGTTAATGAATGGAAATCAGGGTTAAGGGAGATATGACCATAAAGTAATAAAACTACTTCCTATATTGCAAACATGCTGTATTTTGGACATAGCAAGGGTTGAATAAATATCTGCTGAATATATGAACTTGTATGTTTGTGATACAAAATTAAAAGTAAAATTCTGACAATTGCAGACAGACTCAGCTTGGCTTCTATAGTCTCAAAGAAAGATTTAGGGCCAAAACTGCAGAATGATAGGGAATTGGACTTCAAATATATATATTTTTGAGTGTGTGTGTGAGGAAGATTCATCCTGAAGATAACATCTGCTGCCAATCCTCCTCTCTTTTTGCTTGAGGAAGGTTCGCCCTGAGCTAACATCTGTGCCAATCTCCCTCTACTTTGTATGTGGGATGCCACCACAGCTTGGCTGATGAGTGGAGCAGGTCTGCATCCAGGATCTGAACCCACAAACCCAGGGCCGCTGAAGCGTACCACATGGAACTTTAACCACTTGGCCAGTGGGCTGGCCCCAGACTTCAAATATTTTAAGAGAGTGAGCTACCCAAAATGGAACGAGAAAAGGCTGCCTTAGGAGGTAACGAGTCTCAGTTACTCAAGATTTTCAAGAAGAGTGTATACACCATTTGCCAAAGATATTACAAGTAATGTGGGAAACATTTCTGTAATATAACTATTGTTCAGAATAATTCTTTTTGAAGGAACCATGCCTAAAATATCTTGTCTCCCACAATGCTTAACACAGTATCTCACACAGGGCAAAAGTTCAGGAGATATTTGCTGATCAAATTAGTTTATTGCTTACAGAGCCAATGGCAATTCATTTGAATATTCTACGGTGGCCCACATTCAATTTTAAGGGTGAGTTTAATTTTTAGAAACAGTAAGAAGGCAGTTGAAGTCAAATTTGATGAACAAGGCAGATAAACTAGGCAATATATTTTGACTTATAAAAGATTTAAAATGGTAGTGAGATAATATCCACAATCATTTAGCACTGAATCTGGCACAGGGTAAATGCCCACTCAATTTTAGGTATTGTTATTTAATAACAATAATTAAACTAAATCTGAGGGCAAATTTTCAAAAGGAATTAAATAAGCGTAGCATTGTCAGAATGAAAGTGTACTGAGTCTTCTAAAGAAACAAACGTTAGGATATGCGGAAATTCTGGGGTGGTACATTTGTTAAAATCTGTCTCAATACCTAGTTTTATTATCGACATTATATCCTATTTTTCCAGAACCTTGACTACTGTAGAATTTGGCTAAGCATTTTTCTAAAGTATTGAATGCAAAATGCTCAAGATTACAGGTTTATCCTACATGAATATTGCTCTCTTAAACACAGATTTAAAATCCTTTTCCCACCCGGGCAGTCTTTGGGGGCCCTTCAGTTGGCTGAGCTTCCCACACACTGTGACGTGCTGATATTAGCAGTCTGACTTTTCCTCCAAAAGAGAGAATAGAGAAGAAAAAATAGAAACTGGGACCTTGTCCAGGAAACTCAGATGACAATGTGTAGGCTATAATTAGAGTACTTGAAAAATGTGAAAATGAAGCCAAACATTTACCAAATGCTATGTCTCAAATAAGGGAGTTACTATACATTTTGTGAATAAGAAAAGAAAAAAAAAAACACCTGGGATCTGTCAGCTAGTTTGACACTTTCCGGCAGGGCTGTTGGACATCTCTGCTGTTGAGGGTTTGCCTTCTTCTGTGTGGACTTCTTCAGCCTTCTAGTCTCTGAGATGTACTCTATATCAGAGGCCGTCCCTTCTGCGCTTCTTTTCCAGCCTCCACGGCTCACCGAAAGCTCCAAGGATGTAAGAGACTCATGCTTCAAGTTATCACTCGAAGGCCTGATTTTCTGAGTTTTCGTATTTTCCTTAAACAAGAAAGAACATGTTTTTATTTTTTGGTAGCCAGTTTTATTTATAATTAACTACCATTCCCCTGAAAACCTTATGACATTAGGTGATATTTATTACTAATGAGAACTTTAAAAAGCAGAAGCTTAGAAAACAGATGTTAGCAAATGCATACCACTATAAAGGCTCGTTTACAATTTGATTCGGCATAGCCGGGTTCAGTCAAGAAATCTTGTTTTGAAGATGCAGAAGACCCCAAATTGAGAACACAGTGTGCTTCCTGACTTCCTCCGAAGAGAGACTTACTTGCCTTTGGCTCTCTGGTGTATAGATATCAGTAACCTATTTACCTAAAGGTTAACTGTGGTTTACCAATCCCATCATCTGCCTGTTAAGAAATGTGAATAACTAAAACTGTAGAGTTTTCCATATTGGTATAACTGAAAAGCTCTACACATTCAAAAATTTCCCTGAAAACTTTAAATTTCAGATATTAACAGATATTTGAGGAATATAATGTAATGACATTTTATGAACAAGAAACAATGTAGGAATTACAGATACAACGTATTTCCAGGCAAATATATATCCACAGACTGAATCAACTTTTTCTCTCTCTCTCCCTTTCTCTCTCTCTCTCCACACACACACACACACACACACACACACACACGGATGTATATAGGATTAAATACATACACATACATATATACACATATATATACACACACATATATATATACACATACATATATACACATATATATATACACACATACATATATACACATATATATATACACACATACATATATACACACACAGAAAATATTGGAAAGAAATACATTAAAATATTTAAAATGACCATCATCTTTAGGCAGTTAAGACAATGAGTGATTTAAATTTTCTTATTTGTATTTTATTTTCTGGGTTTTCCCTAAAAAACATGTATCACTTTAATAAGAAAAAAAATGATGGCAGTTAAAAAAAATTTATTAGTGCTTCACTTCCTGAACCTCATAAAGCATGGCGACATTGGGCCCTTGCTGGGTCTTATCCTTCATATGGAAAGCATGACCCGAATGGTTCAATCCCACTTCAACTACTCACCATAGATGCCGAAGTTTGGCAGGTGGTAGTGAACTCAGTGATCCTACTTGTCGGCATAAACTGAAGCTTTCATGGAAAAAAATCATTAGACAAATGTAAGTAAAAATAACTTCCAACTGACATATTACAATATTTCAATATTCTTCCTTTCTAAAAGAAGTTTCAAGATTGCACACCCTCACTGATAATTATTTAAGGAATTTCGGTTTAGATACACTGCAACAATGCTCTGATTAGCGGGGACTGGACAGTATAAGAGAATCTAACTGTTTGTTGAAGGATTACAGATCGACTGTCCTATGAGTAATTACAGGGTGCCACTGTGTCAAGTGATGTCCCCACAGCCCTTGTCCCCCATCTCTGGAGACCTCTGTTCTCACTTGCAGGTCCCAGCATCTGGAATGAATCCTGACCCTCATCAACAGCTCTGCCTAGTTCAGAGCCCTGGGCCTGAGCCTCAAGGGACTTTTGAGGGAAGACTGGCCTTAACCGTGTCCCTAATAACTGGATGCTGCTTTATCCCCATCATCTAGCTGCTGTCTTGCACTCAGAGGCATAGCTAGAGAGAGAGGGAGCATCTCTTCTCCCTGAAAAAGCATCAGCTTTTAAGCTAATATTTTGATGTGATAACTATTACACTAAAATGAGGAGATGCTAATGAAATACACGGAGAGAAGATAAAGAGTAATGCAGGCCCTGCAGCCTGGGCCCAGATTCACTCCCCCATGGATGAGACCCTGGTTAGGGGTCTGCTTGCCCCTCCTTTTTGGTGCACCCGTTATCTTTGGCTGTGCCACCACGACATCATCATGGTGTCCATCTGTGTCCAGATTCTCTAGGACAGAAAATTCACCCTGGGCTTGTAAGTGCTCTACCCTCCAAACTGGAATCCTCACTCTGACTGAGGGTTGGATCTGCACTCCGCTGAAAAAATTTCCGGTGTGGGTGGCCTGCATAGATTTTGAAATGGTGTCTTTTCCTCTGTCCTGAGATCCAAATGCCTCCAGTGCATCTTATAAACTGCAGGTACCTTCCAGGCAACCCTTCCAAAATTGAATTCACTATTTCGCCTGTGTACCTGCACCCACCCCCTACCAGTACTTCCTAGCGCCTTCCCTCTTTTGACCAGTGACATCGCCGAGCAAGGTTCTCTCTGGCTCATCATCACTCTCAGTCCCCTCCACCTGATCCCTAATCAACTTCGTGGGCTCTTCCACTTAGATTTCTTTTAAATTCAGAACTCTGCTTTAGCCTCAAGTCACCACACTTTTTAAAGGTCGCTATCATTTCTTGACTGAATTGTTTTCTATAATCTCATTTTCCTGCTTCTAGTTCAGAGACTTCTCTCCACCTATGTCACAACCACATTCTACACAGTATTATTCCCTTCATTACAATAAGGAAGAGAAAGATAAATACCTATGATTTCACTCATATGTCGAAGATAAACACACGGATAAGGAGAATAAATTCGTGGTTACCAGAGGGGAAGGGGTCGGGGGAGGGCAACAGGGGTAAAAGGGCACATATGTACAGTGACGGATGAAAACTAGACTATTGGTGGTGAACACGATGCAGTCTATACAGAAACTGATAAATAATAACGTACACCTGAAATGACACAATATTATAAGCCAACATGACCTCAATAAAATAATTTTTAAAATAATAAAATAAAATAAGGAGAAGGAAAGGGCGGGGGAGGCATTCTCAAAATTGGATATATGTTAGAATCAACTGCTAAGCCTTTAAAAAGACCACTGATGTCCTTACACCCTAAAATTCCAATGTAACTGCGTGGGGTGGAGCTTGGCATCAGTATTTTTTAAAGCTCTCCAAGAGATTCTAACGTGCAGTCAGGATTGAGAACCACTAGCCTAGAAGATAGAGTCTCATTTCTGCACCACCCAGCCCAGGGACTGGCACATCGCAGACATTCAATTCATTTATCAAATGGAACCAAACAGCACCTAGCATGACATACAAGCAGCCTGCACATCCTTGGACCTAAACTTGCTAAATTCCTCTTCTGGGCCACTTTCCATCCCTCTCACAGCCCCTGCTGCCCTCACAGACCCCATGTCCAACCACATTTGCTAATCCCCAGGTTCACTTTCGTGTCCCCATGCCTTTGTAGAACCCATTTTCTTTGCCTGCAATGGTCTTTCCAACTTCTCCATTTGTCAAATTTGACTCATCCTTCAAGTCTCGGTTCAAATATGATCCACTCTGAGTGCCTCTCCCAATTCCTCAAGGGAGAATTGATTGCTTTATCTTCTATGGCCTCACGGCATTATTTCTCTTTAGATGCTATATAGGTAATATATTCACATGGAACAACATGCATCTTAGAAAGTATATTTTTAAGAAGTGTCCTTACTACTCCATTCTCCATTTGTCCAGCTTATACTCCACAAACAAGTAACCTCTGATGTTACTTTTTGTTTATCTTCCCAGAGATTTGTTTATACATAGTATACAAGCATATATAAAAACATTTTCCCCACTTTTTTTGAGATAGGGAAAATGGTAGTATATTATACATACAGTCTGCATCTTGCTTTTTCACTTAAGGATATATCCTAGAGATCCTTCTCTATTAGCACTTAAAAAGCTTCTTCATTCCCTTTTACAGCTGCATTGTATGTAATTTATTGTACAAAAATTTATTTAACCAGACTTGTTGATAGACATCTAGGTCTCAATATTTCACTATGCAAAATATTTTGTGATGACTTGTAAAATAGGTAATTTTGTAAATACGTAATTTCATATTTGTGTGAGTACATCTATATAATCAATTTCTAAAAGTGAAATTTCTGGGTCAAAATGTATAACACATTTGTAATTTTGATAAACGCTGTTAAACTATCTCCACCAGGCTTTGTGGTGGGCCAGCATATAGTCATTCTCATGAATATGCCAAAAGCACTTGATAAGAAATATATTCTCTATTTTGAGAGTACCGAGTTTGATTTGTATCAATTATATATAAATTATTATTATTATTGATTATTGATTGTTTAGGAATTTGTAGGCCGAGAGCAAATTAAAGTTTTCTATTACTTGAGTGATTGTCTCTTTTCCCATGTATCATTTTTAGGTTTTGCTTTATGGAACTCAACACTACATTAGCTGATGTGACAGATTTGTAATTGATACACCTTCATTGTGAACTGAAGACTTTAGCCTAATTCAATGCCTTTCCTTGCAGTGTTTAATGTTTTTTCCCTTGAATTCCAATTTGGCTGATATTAGGCGGGACACCTATTTTACTTTTGTATATTTGTTTGAAATAACATTTTCAATCTTTCTGAATTAACATTTTAGATGTGTCTTGTGTAGAGCACAGGCTTGACTTTGCTTTGTGATACAGCCTGAAGTTCCTTATCCGTTATTAAGGCATTTAAGTTGGGCCATTTATGTTTATTGATACCATGTACGTGTTTGGTATTAGTTGACATTTTGTTTTTATAATTTCTCTTCAGTTTTTAATGATACAGTCAATTTTCTTCTCTTTGTTTTATGTGCGTACTACTTCTGATACTGTTTTGTTTTGTTTTGTTTTTGGTGAGAAAGACTGGCTCTGAGCTGACATCTGTGCCAATCTTCCTCTATTTTGTATGTGGGATGTCACCACAGCATGGCTTGAGAAGTGGTGTGTAAGTCCATGCCCGGAATTCGAACCTGCGAACCCCAGGCCACTGAAGCAGAGCACGTGAACTTAACCACTATACCACCTATTACGTATTTTTTTCCTAGTGATTACTATTATAATGATAACTTTATATAATACTCTTATTCTTAGTTCTTTCTATCCTCAGACAATATCTATAAGTTTCCTACGCTGAATGGTGACAAAATTTATTTTCTCTTCCCTCTTTTCTTTCACTGCCTGATATTTATCGATATTCTCTTTCTCAGTGTTTACACTAGTACCAAAAAGCATGTTTAAATTGCTTAAACGATACTTCTTGATCTCCTACTACAAATGAGGCAAGCAAATTACCTTTCACCTTCTTTCATTCTTGACCTCTTTTTTTTTGTTAGTTGAATTATTTCTACATTTCCAGAGCATTTATATTCAGTTTGGTACCTAATGTCACATACATTTTAGTCTTAGTTCTATAGTTAAATACAGCCAATGCTTATTTCCAGTTCTTTGCTGTAGAATTTTCAGATATCCCTTGCCGGTTGAAGTTTGATCTCCAGTTGTTTCTTCAAAAAAGGATCATGAGAACAATATTTCCTGAGTTTTTTGCTATTTTCAAAACTCTTTAAGTTTTACATTTGAAGAATGGTATGGTGAATGTAAAATTCTTGGTTTACATATTCTTTCCTTGAGGATCTCATGTTCTTACTTCATTATTCCCTGGAGCTGAGTTTTTGTAGAGAATTTGAAGCCAATCTGAATTTTTTTGTCCCTATAAATGATTTGATCTTTATGCCTATTCTTTTTCTCTACAGTTGAATAATTTTACTGGGATATGTCTTACTGCTGACTATTCTGGGACAGTTTTCCCTTCCATGCTGCATACTGTTTCAAATACGTAGCTTCAAGTTCTATTTTTTTGTGAAAAGTTTTCCTGATTTATATCTTTAAAAATGTGTTTTTTGGGGGGCTGGTCCCGTGGCCAAGTGGTTAAGTTCGTGCGCTCCGCTGCAGGCGGCCCAGTGTTTTGTTGGTTCGAATCCTGGGCACGGACATGGCACTGCTCATCAAACCACGCTGAGGCAGCATCCCACATGCCACAACGAGAAGGACCCAAAACGAAGAATATACAACTATGTACCGGGGGCCTTTGGGGAGAAAAAGGGAAAAATAAAATCTTTAAAAAAAAATGTGTTTTTACTTATCCTTAGTTTTTCTTTGGGTATTCCAATAATGCAAATATTGAATCTCCTTTTTCTACTTCTACTATCATTTTCTTCGTAATTATAAGCAATTCCTTCCTAATTCTATTTGTTTTAATTGCTTTTCCACTTTTATCCTCTATAGCAGGGGAGAGCAAACTTTTTCTGGAAAGGGTTAGATAGTAAATATTTTAGACTTTGCAGCTGACATACAGTTGCTGTTGCATGTGGTTTTTTGTCGACCATCCAAAAAAGTAAACATCACTTTTAGCTCAGGGGCCATACATGAATAGGTGGTGGGCTGAATTTGGCTCATCGGTAATAGCTTGCTGACCCCTGCTCTATATCCCCACTATGTTTACCAGAGTGATAATCTGCCCTTGTGCTCTTTCCAATTGTACAATTTCATTTATTTATTCTATTTCGTTCTTGAGTTCTACCAAATAATGTTTCATTTTCATCATTTCCTGCTGTTTCAACATCTCTTCCTGAATTCTTTGTATTTCTTTTTTGAGACGTTTCTTCATAAAAATTACTTTTTTTCACTGTTTTAAAAAATTTCTGTGTAAATGTGTATGTATAATTTCCTTCTGATGTGACGTTTTTCTTTTTCTTTTTTAAAATTTAAAGCTTTATTGAGATATAAGTGACATACAATTCACTGTACATAATTCATGTGTACAATTTGATAAAATCTGGCATATGTAAAACCCATGAATCTATCATAATAATCAAGATAATGAACACACTGATCATCTTCAAAAGTTTCCTCATGCTCCTTTGCAATTCCTCCCTAACCCTTCCGAACCCCACTCCACCCCTGAGAAACCACTGATCTGCTTTCTCTCACTTTTTTGCATTTTCTAGAATTTTATATTAAGTAGAATCATACAGTATACAACTTTTTTGTCTACTTTCTTTCAGTAGAAAGAATTTTGAGATTAATCCCTGTTGCTATGTGGATCAATAGTTCACTTCTTTTTATTGCTAAGTAGTATTCCACTGAAATGGACATACCAGAATTTGTCCTTTCACCCATTGATGGTCATCTGGGTAGCTTCCAGTTTTTGGCTATTACAAATAAAACTACTAAGAGCATACAAGTTTTCATGTAGACATATGCTTACAATCGTGTTTATTTGCTATCTGTCTATCTCTTTTAGTGAAGTATCTGTTCAAATATTTTGCTTATTTTTATATTGTGTTGTTTGTCTTCTTATTATTGAGTTTTTAAAGTTCTTTATATATTTTAGATACAAGTCTAATGTCAGATATTGCTTTGCAATATTTTCTCACAGTCTGTGGCTTGACTTTTCAATTTCTTAATTGTGTCCTTTGAAGAGCAAAAGTTTTTTAAATTTTGATGAAGTCCAATTTGCTAAATTTTGTTTTATAGTTCATGCTTTTTGTATCATATTTAAGAAATCTTTGCCGAACCCTAGGTGGTCACCGAAATTTCTTCTTATATTTTCTTCTAGAAGACTTATAGTTTTAGCTGTTACTATTAGGCCTATGATCCATTTCAAGATAATTTTTGCATATGGTTTGTGGTAAGAGTCAAGGTTTAAGAAGGGAATAAGGGTATCCAAGTGTTTTGGTATCGTTTGTTGAAAAGACTATTCTTTCTCCCATTGAAATACGTTGATCCCTTTGTTGAAAAACAACTGACCATATATGTGTGGTCTATTTCTGGACTCTATTCTGTTCCATTGCTCTATTTGTCTCTTTTTACACCAATACCACACCATCTTGATTATTGTAGGTTTATAATAAGTATTGAAATTAGGTAGTGTCAGTCCTACAACTGCTCTTTTTCTAATTTATTTCGAGTGTTCTAAATCCTTTGTATTCCATATGAATTTTAGAATAAGTTTTTAAATTTATAGCAAAAAAGCTTGCTTGAATTTTGACCGAGGTTGGGTTAAATCTATAGACGTATTGGAGAGAACTGACATCTTAACAATGTTGAGTATTCAAACTCATGAACGTAAGTTATCTCTCGATTTATTTCTTTTATTTAATTTTTTTAGCAGTGTTCTGTAGTTTTCAGTACAGGTCTTGCAAACCTTTTGTCAAATTTATCCCTAAGTATTTCATATATTTTAACGCTATTGCAAATGGTATTGTTTTTTAATTTCAACTTCCAATTGTTTGCTGATAGTATGTAGAAACAGTTTTTTTTTATATACTTAATTTATATCCTGCAACGTTGCTATAAACTCATTTCGCTAGTTTTAGTAACGTCTATATAGATTCCATCAGATTTTCTACATAGACCATCACATCTGAAAAGAAAAATTTTACCTCTTCCTTTGCAATCTGAATGCCTTTTATTCATATCTCTCTCTGGCAGTGTCTAGAACCTCCCGTAAAATGCTGAATTGGAGTGGTGAGAGCAAATCTCCTTGTCTAATTCCTAATCTTAGGGGAAGTCTTTCACTAATAAGTACAATTTTAGCAGTAAGTTTTTTGTAGATGCCCTTTATCACACTGAGGGAGTTCCCATCTGTTCCTCAGTTGCTGACAGTTTTTATCAGAAATTGATGCAGTTGCTTCTTTTTTTAACCAGATTTTTTCCCCTTTTTCTTATAGTGTCTTACTTATACCGTGTCTTATTCATATTTTACTACAATGTTTTTCCTTTTTTTTGCATGATATCTTATCTAGCTGCTACACTAGCTCACTTCTTAAACATCTCATTTTGAGAGTTAGGCTTTCCAGGCCTAGCTCTTTGCCAGAGGAAGGGTAGATGGAGGATAAGATTCCAGGCAGGTTTTTCTTTTTTTCTACAAGCAAAACCTCTTTTCTTCTCATCTTTACAAAAAACACTGCTTCTGCAAAGACAGCTTTTTTGGGTACTTTCATGTGCATTCCACATCTTCTACTTCTGTGAACCCAGGCAGGTCCAGTATGGTTCCTGTTGCCTCCTGGCTACTGCAGACAATGGCTCAGTCTCTCCATCTCCAGATGTACCCTTCTTCAGTAAGCGTACTCGTATTAATTCTTTAGATGTGCTATTGCTCCTTCTTCCAGTTCCTTTCTCTTCCTCCTGTGGAGTTCCCGCACTATCTTGACAGGTCTGAGCAGCCCTGAGCGATATTTTGGCATATGTCTCCTAGCGTGACTGAAATTTGAGTTTACATTTTTGTTTTCTCTTTTTCTTATTGATCTTAGACGGCTTCCAGAAACAGAATGGGAAGACGCTAAGTCTACATAGCCATATTTACACCAGAAGTCTCCTACAACACTTTCACCTACCTTCATCATGGCATGTATCACACTGTCTTAGTTATCACTATGAAGTGTTAACATATGCGTCTATCTCAATAGATTGTGAACTTACAAGCTCATTTTTCATCTGTAGTACCTAGCACAATGTTTAGTACTTTATGGGTACTCAATAAACTGTCGATGATTGACAGGAGAAAAGATGCTCCCAGAGCCTACTGCTCATCTCCTCCACAGTTGAAACAATTCCATGGGTCTATTCTGCATCCATAACGTGACTACTTCTCCACTACCTTCAGATATTATCACATCTTGAGACGCTTTATATAAAATGCCCGGGTATACTCTCTTCCAGTGACTGCATCACTCTGGGATGAGTCTTGTCCCTGACATAAATGGATTGAGCCTAGCCTAGTAACGATATATGATATAGTTAAATCATTTGGGTTTGCATCATTTTTGGTGCTAAAGATAATTAATTTTTGCTATATAGTTTTATTGTAATGAGTTTCGAACTGAACTACTAACCACATCACTAGAGCTGTGGGAGTAAATAAAAATTTTCATAAATTCTATATACGTTCCTCTTTGATTAATCCCAGAGTTGGGTTTCTACAAAAGAACTTCGGGCATCATAGAAAAACACAGCAAAATGTCTACACTACATTTTAAATAGAAAAACATCAATAATGATGGTCAAATAAAACAGAAGCCAATACCAGACGCTGAAATGACCTCCAGTAATAAGGCCTCCACATGAAGGCAAAATTCACTCATCCAGTCAGCACGCAGCAGTGAATGGGATAGAAGCATTCGAAGACAGCTGCATGAACACTTGTCGCCCTTAATTCTACAACCAGGAAGTTTTCCTACAGTCAGTGAATAGTTTCACTATATTTACATAAAGGTACACCAAATCCTTAAGAATACTGGGTCCCATTCTCCTACCCATCTGAGTCCTGTTCATCTTTTTCCTTAATTTCATCACATACTTTCCTTCATCTTGTAACTCCAGGGTTTGCTCACGTTAAGTCAATTTACGCCGGTCTTTCCATCTCTTAAAAATTATCCAGCTCTGAAACCCTTTTACTTCCTTATGATTTACAGTTCTTCTAATTCTCACAGGATTGTTATCAATGCTCTACATAGCCACTGAAACTTTTATTCCCTCAGTTCCTCTCTTTCCTCTCAATTTATCATACCCCTAGTCACTGTCAGCGGACGTCCTTGACTATTCTTTAGAGAAAACAAAATTAGGTTATTAGGTGTGTGTGAACACCCTGAACTTCTCTGCCAAAACCTCAGAGGAAAAAACGTCCCTCCTCTTACCCTAACTTAAACTCTCTACCTGGGTCTTAGTAATCCTTCCTTCTTGTCTTTGCCAGAATCTTTCTACATCAATTAGGCCTCACCTCTACTGTGAAGTTTCTTCAAGTTCACTGGCTCCTTTCTCTTAGTCCAGAAATGTTGTCAAGTCTCTCTCAACCACAAATTTACCTCAACTTTACCTAACTCTCTACCTACAACCCTATCTTTCTCTGCCCCTTTAGAACAATATTTCCTAAAGTAGCTTATTACTCATGGTTCTCACTTCTTTACTTTTCATTGACTCCTCAACCCACCTGGCTTCCTCTCTGAAACTTATCTTGCTGATGTGAGCAATGGCCTTAAGTTATAAAAACCAATGGATCAAGACAATCAAAAGACAAGCCACAGAGAGGGAAAAATATTTGCAAAAGAAACATCAGATAAAGGCCTGTTATCCAAAACATACAAAGAACTCTGAAAACTCAACAATAAGAAAACAAACAATCTGATTAAAAAATAGGCCAAAGACCTTAACAGAAACCTCACCAAAGAAGATATACAGATGGCAAATAAGCATATTAAAATATGCTCCACATCATATGTCATTAGGGAAATGTACATGAAACAAAAATAAGATACCACTACACTTCTACTAGAATGGCCAAAATCCAGGACACTGACAACACCGAATGCCAGCAAGGATATGGAGCAACAGGCACTCTCATTCATTGCTGGTGGGAATGCAAAATGGTACAGCCATTTTGGAAGACAGTTTGGTAGTTTCTTCCGAAGCTAAACATACTCTCATTATATGATCCAGCAATACCATTCCTTGGTATTTACTCAAAAGAGTTGAAAATGTATGTCCACACAAAAACCTGCACATGAATGCTTACAGCAGCTTTATTCATAATTGCCTGGACTTGAAAGTAACCAAAACATCCTTTAGTAGGTGAATGGATAAACTGTGGTACATCCAGACAATGGAATATTATTCAGCAATAGAAATAAATGAGCTATCAAGCTATGAAAAGGCATGGGAGAACCTTAAATGCATACTACTAAGTGAAAGAAGCTAATCTAAAAGTCTATATACTGTATGACTGCAGCTATGTGACTTTCTGGAAAAGGTGAAACTATGGAAACAGTGAAAAGAGCACTGGTGGCCAGAGGTTGAGAGGGGAGGTGTGAAGAGATAGCACACACAGGAAGGCTTTTCAGGGCAGTGAAAATACTCTGTATGATACCATAATGATGGATATATGTCATTAAACATTTGTCCAAATCCATAGAAGGTACACCACCAAGAGTGAACCTTAAGGTCAATCATGGACTTTGGATGATTACAATGTGTCAATATTGGTTCATCAGTTGTTGCTACTCTAACCGGGGATGTTGACAATGGGGAAAGATATGCATGTGTGGGGGTGGGGGGTATATGAGAAATCTCTGCATCTTCTTCTCATTGTTGTAAACTTAAAACTACTTGAAAAAAAAAAAAGTCTTTAAAAAAACAACAAAAAACCATAGACTTAGTGCAATGTCCAGATCATAATAAATGCAGAGGTAATACTGGCATACTTAATAATCCATCAGAATTGAAGGGAAAAGACCAAAGCAAAACACTAAAATATAAGATTAGAAGAGAGTTTTTCTAAAGCATTAAGACAAAAATCAGGATATTTCAGTTTTATCTGTTGAAACATCTGCAGAAACAGAGATACACACATAATTAGTGAGCTAAAATGAACTGGTACATGTTAGGTGTACTAAATGAAGTTGCCCTTAGTGAAAAATGCTACTAGTTCCTCCAAAGTTTCCCCTCTTAAATTAATTAGATATTTCTACCAATAGATACATTTCTACTAATAGATAGATGGAAATTTTCTGCATTGGTTATGGAGTTGGCCTGCAATTTTTAAAATATATTTAAAAAAACCATTTATATGCTTTTTTATTTGAGGAAACATGTTTACATCTTTGCACTTTCTGTAAAACAGAAATGTATATAACACGGTCAATCTGCTTCAAATTCTGTCTCAGTTATTTAATGAACAGTTGTTTACTAACAATAGCATCTTTTTTTATCACCAGCATCATATTTTCAGATTTCAAAGAATCATCATCACCCCAGAAAGCTTGCTAATATCAGTATTTATTTTTATATGACACTGATAAACTCTCTCAGCAAGACTGTTACATTTCTTTACATGTTTGGAAAATCCTGAAAATTGCACACTGAATTGGCAAGAGCTGCATGAGATGAAGTATTTCTGGCAGCAGAAAATTCTGAGGGATCATTAACTCAGAAATAAAGGAAAGAATGTTTGTGATACTTAAGAACCACCTAGGGAGCTGGGCAGAAATGCCTTCTCCGAGGCTCCAGCCCCAGAGATTCTTGTTCAGTCAGGCTGCTGTAGATCCCAGGAATCTGCATGTCTATAAACTTGTGATGTTCTCATACAGATGGTCCAATCATTATAGACTCACAGCCCTGGAAAGCAGAGGATTCTCCCTTCTAATTCTGCATCAGTGCTTTATGGGACTGTAGAGAAAATATTTTTATGTTTCTGTACCACTAGGGCTTTCTGATCAAATTTTACTAAAACTTGAGACCTGGACTAGAAGAATAAATCTTGAAATTTAATTTATGACTAATTATTAGTGAAAGAGCATTGAAGAGATTTACTTCTGTAGAGGTACGTGTTTACATTTTAAGAGAGGAATGAGATCTGGGACCAGGGATACATTGCTTGGGTTGTAAAGCTGGAGAAGCTAGTCTTATCAGCTCCTAAGAGATTTATTTATATTTCAAAGGGTAAGAACAAGAACCCAGGATTCTTCCCAAAGATCCAAGAAGTGTGCGTAAGGAGGAGCGTAGGGAAGTGGCTGTCCCTCTCCCATATAAACATCCAGATTCATTTTTCTCAGCGTTCCTTGCTGGTAGTACAAACTCTGGTATATGTAGGATAATATCTGATCTGACTAATCTCATCTGTTGCCCAGAGGTACAATGTGGGACAAAAGGGAATAGGCATGATTATTTGCTATAATGAAATAATAATCTGGTCTGCTCCAGAGAACTCAGTTTGCATTCAGAATAAAATTAATAAATATAGACATTTAAAGCTTAACAGCTTATAAATGACGATGAGCAACTAATACTCATAGGCTCTAAAATTTTGTGGGTCTTTGCAAACATCTAGTTTAATCCCCTTGTTTCTACTGGGCTAGGGCGGGGTACTAGGATTAAGGCCAAGTGACAGCAGACAGGTCTGCTGCTTATAAAACAAGAGAGTGGGGACCTGAGTCAGGGATCCTGACACCAGGCAGGGCTGTTCAACACATCCCGCTGCCTCCGCCTCCTTCTTTAAAGAGCCCCTGAGCATCCCTCCTTCTGCATAGCTTTCCAAAATGACCACTGCCCTCCAAACCTGCCTAATGTAGATAGAGCTCCTCAAAAGGAAAAACTCTGATTACCATTAGTTTTCAGCCCTTAATTTCTCTATTTCTCCCAAAATGAAGAGTTATCAATCAACCTGAAAGCAGGAGAGCAGAGAGTTCAGACAGCTTCAAACTGAGAATCAATCCCATATTTTAGATGCAGCTCCATTCCTGCCTTCCTTCCGTGACCTTAGCTGGACAGGCAATATGTTCAGTAACAGAGCAAGGGGTCTGGAGCCTGCGTGTGTCAGTTGAAATCACAATCCTGTGGCTTCCTAACTCCACCCTTGGCAAGCGACTTCTCTGTGCCTCAGTTTCCTGATCTATAAACTGGGAATCATAGCAATCATAGGATTGTCCTAAGGATTAGATGAGTCACTACATTTAAAGCACCTCCAGGGAGAGGTGTCAAGATGGCGGTGTAGGTGGACTCTCAACTCACCTCCTCCCATGGACACAACAAATTTACAACTACTTTTAGAAGAATCACCTCTGAGAGAGAACTGAAAACTGGATAAAAAGAACCCCCACAACAAGGGACAGTCCTGACAGAGGTGGAAGAGGCATAAATTCCTTTCTGGAGACAAAAAAAGCCACCCTCACAAGCAGCGGCGCTTCATGGTCAGCTGGGAGCAATGCTAAGGTACACAGCCTTCCCTGGAGGAGTAGGGGATGTGAGCAGGGGAGCATTATCACTATAAGCATCCTTTGGACTCAGCACAACCAAGATGAGTCTCATAATATCTGGCTTTTGGCCACTAACATTCTGAGGGAATATCCTCAGAAAAGCTATCAGATATAAGGGGAAAAAAGTCAGCTTTTAAAGGGCCCCCACACAAATTTACCCATTTCGGAAAGCAACCTAAAATCATCAGAAAGAAAGGTACACAGTCCTTTTGTGAAAAGAGACTCACCAGGTAGGCTCTGGGTGCATGTTGGTGAGAGATGAGACCTCTTCAGGGACTGAGACATTGGTGGCAGCCATTATTGTGACCTAGTACAGGCGTGCTAGCACATAAGATGGCAGACGCCATTGGAGTTCTGCTCTTGGCCTGTTAGCCCAGCATACGCCCCACCCACTAGAGCACCAATTTAATCCAACTCAGCCAGGGCAGGTAGCCTACCCTAGGGACTGGCCTCACCCAACAGCAAGCCCTTGGGCAATCTGTGGGCCTGAATAGGCTGGGTGCCTGGATCCTCTGCAGCTAGGTGAGTGGGTCTGCCTCTGCAGGTCATGGCAAGCACAAGGAACAGATGGAGTGTGTGAGGTGTTGGTGAAGAGTGTGGGGCCTCTTCAGTGGAGTGACTGGGTCCACTTCAGGGGTTGGGCCATGTACATGGGGCAGGACTGTGTTGATGGTGTGTGTGGCCCTGTGGGCAGTGGGACTTGTCAGCTGCAGAAGACTAGTGTTTCTCAAACAGCCACATTCGGGATCAGCTCCACTTCCAAAGCCTGAAACAACTGGGTGCTCCCCTGCCTGGGGCCAGCCCCACTCAGCTGCAATCCTGAGAGCTGACAATAGCCTTGCAGACTGGAGGCCTACAGCAATTGTAAGCCCCTGACCCTAGTGACCAGCCACGATGGAGTCCTACTCACTTAATAGAAAAACTGAAACAGGAATGTGCTATCAGACTTTGCAGCTAACTGTGTTGGGACTCCCCATGCCTGATAAAGTGACTGACAGGTCCATAGCAGCCACACAAGCTGAGCATTACAACCAGCAGGGCAGGGCGATAGTCTAGCCTCCCTGGGAACCTGCACAAGAGCAACCCTGCCACAACAGAAGGACACACTTAGCCCATACAGGGGTCACTCCTGGAACATTTGGAACGGGTGACAAGAGGGAAGCACACTGTTGGGTCTCATAAGGCATGTCTTACATAAGGCCATGTCTCCAAGATCAGAAGACATAGCTGACCCACCTAATACATTAATATAAGCACAGAGAAAGAAGCAAATTGAGGAGGCAAAGAAATATGTTCCAAGCAAAGGAAGAGGACAAAATCCCCAGGAAAAGGGCTAAATTAAACAGAAATAAACAATTTATTTGACAAAGAATTCAAACAAAAAGTCATAAGGATGCTCACTGATCTTGTGAGAAGAATGGATAAACTCAGTGAGAACATCAACCAAGAACTGGAAAATCGAAAAAAGAGCCAATCAGAAATGAAGAATACAATAGTGGAAATGAAGAATTCACTAGAGGGACTCAATAGCAGAGCAGACGACACAGAAGAATGGATCAGTGAGCCGGATGAAAAACAAGAAGAATTCACCTAAGCTGAACAGATGAAAAACAAAAAGAATTAAAAAGAAAAAGAACAGTCTAAGGGATCTCTGGGACAATATCAAGAACACTAACATATTTGTATTATAGGTGTCCCAGAATGAGAAGAGAGAGAGAAAGGGGCAGAGAATCTACTTGAAGAAATAATAGCTGAAAATTTTCCTAACATAAGTAAGGAAACAGACATCCAGGTAAAAAAAAAAGAGAATGTACCAAACAATATAAACCTAAAGACGCCCATACCAAGACACAATATAATTAAAATGTCAAGAATTAAACATAAAGAGAGAATCCTAAAAGCTGCAAGAGAAAGGCAACAAGTTACATACAAAGGAAATCCCATAAGGCTATCAGCTGACTTCCCAGCAGAAACCTTTCAGGCTAGAAGGGAGTAGCATGATATATTTAAAGTGCTGAAAGGAAAAAAAACCTACAGCCAAGAATACTCTACCCAGCAAGGTTATCACTCAGAATGGAAGGAGAGAGAAAGTTTCCCAGACAAGCAAAAACTAAAGGAGTTATCACCAGGAAACCAGTTTTACAAGAAATGCTAAATAAGTGGGAAAGAGAAGACCACAAATAGGAATAAGGAAATTATTAAAAAAACAAAAAAGGCAATAAAATCACTGGTAAAGGCAAAAATACAGTAAAGGTAGCAGGTCAACCTCCATTAAAACTATCTATTTCAATGAAAAAAAGGTAACAGATACACACACACACAAAAGAGGCTAGATATGATATCAAAAACATAAAATGTGGGAGGAGGGGAGTAAAAGAGTAGGGCTTTTGGAAAGAGGTCAAACTGAGAGACCATCAACTTAATATAGATTGCTTTAAATGTAGGTTATTATATATGAACCTCATGTTAATCACAAACCAGAAACCTATAATAAATATATGAAAAATTAAGAAAAAGGAACCCAAACTTAATACTAAAGAAAGCCATCAAACCACAAGGGAAGAGAGCAAGAGAAGAAGAAAGGCACAAAGAAAAACTACTAAAACACCCAGAAAAAAAGTAACAAAATGGCAGTAAGTACATACTTATCAATAGCTACTTTAAAAATCAATAGACTAAATACTGCAATCAAAAGGCACAGGGTGGCCAATTGGATTAAAAAATAAGACCTATATATATGCTGCATACAAGAGACACTTCAGGCCTGAAGACACTCAAACTGAAGGTGAAGGGATGGAAAGATACTCCATGCAAATAGTAAAGAAAAGAAAGCTGGATTAGCAACACTTAGACAAAGTAGATTTTAAAACAAAAACTCTAACAAGAGACAAAGAAGGTCACTATATAATGATAAAGGCAGCAATCCAACAAGAGGATATACCACTTGTAAATATCTATGCACCCAACATAGGAGCACCTAAATATATAAAGCAATTATTAACAGACATAAAAGGAGAAATAGTAACAAAATAATAGTAGGGGACTTTAACACTCCACTTAAATCAATGAATAGATCATCCAAACAGAAGATCAGTAAGGAAACATTAGCATTAAATGACACAGTAGACCAGATGGACTTAGTAGATAATATACAGAACATTCCATCCAAAAGCCACAGAATAGACATTCTTTTCAAATGCACATACAACATTTTCCAGGATTGATCACGTATTAGGCCACAAAAAAGTCTCAATAAATTTAGGTAGACTGAAATAATATCAAGCATCTTTTCTGAGCACAAAGGTATGAAACCAGAAATCAATTACAAGAAGAAAATCAGAAAAGGCACAAATTTGTGGAGATTAAACAAAATGCTACTGAACAACAATTGAGTCAACGAAGAAATCAAAGGAGAAATAAGAAAATACATGGAGACAAATGAAAATGAAAATATGGCATGCCAAATTTATGGGATACAGCAGAAGCAGTTCTAAGGGGGAAGTTTACAGTAATACGAGCCTACCTCAACAAACAAGAAAAACCTCAAATAAACAATCTAACAGTGCACCTAAAGGAACCGGAAAAAGAAGAACACAAAGCCCAAAATCAGTAGAAGGAAGGAAATAATAAAGCCCAGAGCAGAAATAAATGAAATAGAGACTAAAAAAACAATAGAGGGGCCGGCCCCGTGGCCGAGTGGTTAAGTTCATGCACTCTGCTTCGGTGGCTCAGGGTTGTGCCAGTCCAGACGTTGGGCACAGACCTAGCACCACTCATCACGCCATGCTGAGGTAGCGTCCCACATGCCACAACTAGAAGGACCCACAGCTAAAACATAGAACTATGTGCTGGGAGACTTTGGGGAGAAGAAGGAAAAACAACAGAAAAAATTAAAAACAATAGAAAAAATCAATGAAACCAAGAGCTGATTCTTGGAAAAGATAAACAAAATTGACAAATCTTGAACTAGATTCACCAAGAAAAAAAGAAAGAAGGCTCAAATAAATGAAAGCAGAAATGAAAGAGGAGAAATTACAATGGACACCTCAGAAATACAACAGATTATAAGAGAATACTATGAAAAGCTATACTCCAACAAACTGGATAATCTAGAAGAAATGGATAAATTCTTAGAATCATACCACCTTCCAAAACTGAATCAAGAAGAAATAGAGAATTTAATAGAACAATCACCAGTAAGGAAATTGCAACAGTAATCAAAAACCTCCTAACAAATAAAGGTGTAGGACCAGACAACTTCCCTGGTGAATTCTACCAAACATTCAAAGAAAACTTAATACCCATCCTTCTCAAACTCTTCCAAAAAATTGAAGAGGAGGGGAAGCTTCCTAACTGATTCTATGAAGCCAATATTACCCTGACACCAAAACCACACAAAGACAACACAAAAAAAGAAAATTACAGGCCTATATCACTGATGAACATTGATGCAAAAATCCTGAACAAAATACTAGCAAATCAAATATGACAGTACATTAAAAAGTTCATACACCATGACCAAGTGGGATTTATTCCAGGGATGCAGGGATGGTTCAACATCCGCTAATCTATGAACGCGACACATCACATTAACAAAATGAAGAATAAAAATCACAAGATCAACTCAATAGATGCAGAGAAAGAATTTGACAAGATCCAGCATCCATTTATGATAAAAACTCTGAATAAACTGCTAAGAAGGAAAGAACCTCAACCTAATAAAGGCCACATATGACAAACCCAGAGCTAAGATCATTCTCAGTGGAGATAAACTGAAAGAGATCCCTCTAAGAACAGGAACCCCACTTTCACCCTTCTTATTTAACATAGTATTGGAAGTCCTAGCCAGAGAAATCCAACAAGGAAAAGAAACAAAAGGGATCCAAATTGGAAAGGAAGAAGTGAAACTGTCACTATTTGCAGATGACATGATTTTATATATAGAAAACCCTAAAGAATCCACCAAAAAACTTTCAGAAATAATAAATGAATATGGTAAAGTTGCAGGATATGAAATCAACATACAAAAATCAGTTGCGTTCCTATACACTAATAACAAGGTAACAGAAAGAGAAACTAAGAACGCAGTCTCATTTACAATTGCAAGAAAAAGAATAAAATACCCAGGAATAAACTTAACCAAAGAGGTGAAAGATCTGTACACCGAAATCTATAAAACATTGTTGAAAGAAATTGAAGAAGACACAAAGAAACGGAAAGATATTCCATGCTCTTGGATTGGAATATTTATAGTTAAAATGTTCATACTTCCTAAAGCAAACCACAGATCCAATGCAACCCCTATCAAAGTTCCAACAACATTTTTCACAGAAATAGAACAAAGAATCTTAAAATTTATATGGAACAACAAAAGACCCTGAATAGCTAAAGGAACCCCAAGAAAAAAGAACAAAGCTGGACATATCACACTCCCTGATTTCAAACTATACTACAAAGCTATAGTAATCAAAACAGCATGGTACTGGCACAAAAACAGACACACAGATCAATGGAACAGAATCGAGAGGCCAGAAATAAACGCACATTTCTATGGACAGTTAATTTTCGACAACAGAGCCAAGAACATACAAGGGAGAAAGGAAAGTCTCTTCAATAAGTGGTGTTGGGAAAACCAGACAGCCACAAGCAAAAGAACGAAAGTAGACCATTATCTTACATCATACATGAAAATTAACTCAAAATGGATTAAAGACTTGAATGTAAGACCTGAAACCATGAAACTTCTAGAAGAAAACATACGCAGTACACTCTTCGACATTGGTTTTAGCAGCACATTTTCAAGTACTGTGTCTGACTGGTCAAGGGAAACAATAGAAAAAATAAATGGGACTACATCAAACTAAAAAGCCTATGCACGGCAAAGGAAACCATCAACAAAATGAAGACAATCTAACATTTGGGAGAAGATATTTGCAAACCATATATCTGATAAGGGGTTAAGAGCCAAAATATATAAAGAACTTATATATCACAACAACAAAAAATTAACAACCCAATTAAAAAATGGGCAAAAGATCTGAACAGACATTTCTCCAAAGAAGATATACGGATGGCCAACAGGCACACGAAAAGATGTTCTACATCATTAACTATCAGGAAAATACAAATCAAAACTACAATGAGATATCACCTCACTCCGGTCAGAATGGCTATAATTAACAAGACTGGAAACAAGTGTTGGAGAGGATGTGGAAAGAAGGGAACCCTTGTACCCTGCTGGTGGGAGTGGGAACTGGTGCAGCCACTATGGAACACAGTATGGAGATTCCTCAAAAAACTAAGAATAGAACTACCATACGATCCAGCTATTCCACTGCTGGGTACTTATCCAAAGAACATGAAAACACGAATGCATAAGCATACATGCACCCCTATATTCACTGCAGCATTATTCACAATAGCCAAGACCTGGAAGCAACCTAGGTGCCCATCAAGGGACAAATGGATAAAGATGTGGTATTTATACACAATAAACTACTACTCAGCTAGAAGCAGCGATAAAATCCAGCCATTTGTGACAACATGGATGGAACTTGAGGGTATTATGCTAAGCAAAATAACTCAGAGGGAGAAAGTCAAATACCACATGATCTCACTTATAAGTAGGAGATAAAAACAACAACAAACAATCATACAGAGACAGAGATTAGATTAGCGGTCACCAGAGGGGAAGGCGGGAGGGAGGAGGGCGAAAGGGGTGATTAGGCACCTGTGTGTGGTGATGGATTGTAATTAGTCTCTGGGTGGTGAACATGATGTAATCTATACAGAAATCTAAATATAATGATGTACACCTGAAATTTATATAATGTTATAAACCAATGTTATCACAATAAAAAGTAAAAAATAAAAAAAAATAAAGCACCTCCAATGGTGGCACATTCTAAGTGCTATTACCATTTAATCCTTCCGTTCGTCCTTCTCATGTAAGTTTCCTCAGCTATGTAATATGTACAGTTAGGGCAATCATTCAGGGTAGTATTAGAATTCAGCAAATATAGTAATTACGGAAATCTTGGGGAAGACATTGGAGAGGAGAAGGGAATTGGAAATATGAAAAATATCCAATTATCTTCTACTACAAAAAACCCTGTGGTGACCAAATGGCACAGTACATGCAGAAGCAAGTGGCGGATGCACCGTGAAGCAAATGAGGATTGGCTTCAGGACCCCTCCCTTACACAGGCTCCTTTCAGAGCCCTGTCCCTAACTTCAGATTTATAAATTATGCATTTTCTTTTTTGAAGGGGGTCCCAAAAATCATATAAACCTCAGGCTCCAAAAAGCTAAATCTGCCCTCGTTCAGAAGTATTTTAAATATTACGTATTTTTAAAGGCCAGGAACTGTTATGAGTGGTCTTGGCTAGCAGACCTTTTTGAGGATTGTCTGAATAGAGGAAGGATGATTCTAGATCATTGTGATGCAAAGGTGATGGACAAACATCAGGTAGTTCTCCGGGACTGGATCAGAATCCCCAGGGGTGTCAAGAGACCTCCACCCTCCGTTAGAAGGCTAGGCCTGGTCAGGCAAGACTGACTGAAGGAAGAGGATGGTAAAGCTCTTGTTGGTACAGACAAGGTAGACAACAGAACTCACGTGAGATTATGTCTAAATGTACTGGTGCCTGCAGTTGTTAGGAGACAGGAAGGAACCAGACTCAGACCAAGAATATGATCAGAAAGCAAAGGTTTAACAAGGTCAAATCAAGAGGCACGAGAAATGGGGTTTGAGTTCATAATCAGAACAATCATGGGGGCCGGCCTGGTGGCGCAGGGTTAAATTCGCACGTTCCGCTTCGGCGGCCCGGGGTTCGCCCATTTGGATCCCGGGTGGGGACATGGCACCGTTTGGCAAGCCATGTTGTGGCAGGCATTCCACATATAAAGTAGAGGAAGATAGGCATGGATGTTAGCTCAGGGTCAGTCTTCCTCAGGTAAAAGAGGAGGATTGATAGCAGATTAGCTCAGGGCTAATCTTTCTCAAAAACAAAACAAAAAAAGAACGATCATGAAGTACAGTTCTTCAAACTGAATTCAAAACGTGAAGTTGGATCCTGAGTAAGAGGGGAGATCGGGTCTACCAAGCTGAGAAACAGAATTCAAGCTTAGAGGGGAGGACTCAGGAGTGCTGGCACTCAGGGATACAGGCTCAGAGGCACAGGCTTCTTTAGAGGGGCCTAGTGAGCAGTCTGCTTTGGAAGGAGCCAAAGAGCTGGACCTTCCCCGGAGCAGAGTCAGGGAGCAGCCCTGAGATGCACCCAGGACACCAGACAGCTTCTAACAGTCCCTGATTAGCATGCACACTGAGAACCAGCTGTACATACAGTTCAGGTGCTTAAGAAATTTTTGTAGGGCAGAGATCAACAGGTATATTTGCATTGAAACCCAAATTAGTATTCCCTCCAGTGAAAATAATTCCAGGCAACATACCTGAACTTCTATTTCTCTCCCTCTCTCCCTCTCTGCAGATGTGAATAGGAATGACTGATGGACATGCAAAGAGAGGGATGGGATGTGGCAAGACTGCCTGCCACTGTCACAGATATTCTGTCCTTCTCGGGGAAGGATGAGTTCCCTCTGGACTTGCATTCCTATCGGCCCTCAAGAGCAGCGTTTGGTCACTTCTTTGAAACCCAGGAACAGACAACAATGGATGGTGTTCCTCAGTGCCAACCTGCAGAGCAGAATAGGGTGACTTATGAAGCCAGGAGCAGGGACAATCCTGGTCTCCCCAGACCACACTGTGCCCTGAAGCCAGGCTGTTCTCATGTCCCTCTAACTGCTGGTGAGGTCCCTGTTTGTTTAGTAAACTACAACGCTGCTCTGTCATGCAGTGTGACATCAGCTCCTCAAGAAAGCAAGAGTAAGAAAATAATCTGGACAAGTAATCAAGTTGAGAAGTTGAACAGCTTCTGTTAGAACTACTGTGCCCAACACTGAGCCAGGTGTGGTGGTGAGAGGGACACAAGCAAAAGAACACGTGATACCTGCCCTCAAGAACTTCTAAAGTAGTTCGTCATAAACACTTCTTTCAACGTCTCATTTGCTGTGCTGTGAACTCAGGGCCCACAAGTGTGAAGATATTACACATTATCCCTTTTGGAAAAGCAGTGAATCACTACAGAGAAATGAGATCTTTGTAGCAAGAGTAATAAAGTAAAATACTTCAACTACAGTGAGTATAATAGCCTCTTATTAGACAAGGGTCTTTAGGTATCATAAATTTTAGATCATGGCGGTTTATGTAAGGAGGCTGAAAAGCACTCCTGATGAATAAATATATTTTCTAAGGCATCTGTCTCTGTAGTTACACAGATTTGAAATCTCAGCATCCTTCACAATAATGACACATTAAAAAGATTAAATTCTAAATGGGAAAGTGTGTTCATATTCTTCATTACAAAGTTGTACTCAGATATGCCATTTCAATTTGAAAACCACAGCTAAAAGTTCAGCAAGCCTTCTTGGCTCTACATTTACTGCTAAAACAACCAGTGTGGGAATTGTCAGATTAAACTATTTCATGTTTTTGTGTCCACATGAGCACTGCAAAAGAATAGAATGCTACTGCTGGAGTTCCTTTTCAACAGGGCAGGGAATTTTACAAAGGCTGTTTATTTGATGCAGAGACTATGAACATGACAAATGAAATCCAAGCACAGTCTCTGTACTCCCATTCAAATGCAACACTTCATTTTGACCAAGTATGAAAACATTTTGGTCTCCACCAATATACATACAAGATTCTAACTCTAACCTGTGTAGAGTCAATCAATCCAATCAGATGAAAAATATTCATTTTTGTATCTTTTTGTGAAGAATTCTGCATAAATCAAATTACTCCTTCAATCCTTCACCCATTGTTTGGGAAATCATTATGTGAAAGGTCCAGGCTTAGGTGTTGGTGGGAATGCAACACTGAATAAAAACGGTCCCTTCTTTCAAAAAGCTTACAGTCTGATACAGGAGACAGATGAGATACACAAGTAACTGTAATACCAGGTAGAAAGTGAAACTCGCCCTAAGAAAGACAGGCACGCAGGTCAGCCGGAACCGGAAGGAAGGAGATATTTTTACAGCTGGGGAAATGAGAGAAGACTTCATACAGGGATGACATTGGTGTTGGATCTCGAAGGACTAGGGAAGGGACAGAGGCCACTTCAGAGAAATGGCAGGAACGAGGACACACAGAGCAGCGCGAGGTGATGAGACGCACAAGGAACGTGGGGCAGCTCAGTGCGAGAATCTGCAGAAAAGAAGAAACTAATGCACAAAAGGAACTAGTGTCAGATTAGAGAGAGCCCGGATGGCAGGATACGAAATTAATATTAACCCGAAAAGATTAACTCAGAAAGACCTAGAGAACACATAAGCAATACAGGACATGTGGACAAACATATTGATTACATAAATGTACTACCCATTAACATTACTTATGTGTAAATGGGTAAGCACTTAGAGCAGGCTTCATTCAGGGAATCAAGTGATCATCTACCTTATAATGACTGATGGCATCAAGTGGACTTAAAGTGGTACCAAAAAGCCCTGAATGAAACACACGTAAAGCTATATTCCATGTACACGATGATGACACCATCATGCTCATCATACAATAGAAGGAAAAAGAGAATCTAAGATGTGAGTTAAAACGAGAACGGGCAAAATTGAGGACTGGAAAGTTCTCAGATGCAGAGGAATTGATTTTGTAACTCTACTTTATGGTTTTGAAACTATTGTCTAGGTTTACTGGAAAAAAAGAATAACAATTATCCAGATGACATAGAATTAGAAGCTGAGCAATCACGGGACACAATGAAAATGACAGTGCTTCATCGTGTGGCCAGCAGGTGGCACTTGTCACTCGGAATAGAAAACAGCAAGTAATGAGGAATGAGCTGGAACCACGGAGTTAGGAACAGATTACTCATTCATCTATTCAGAAAGGCGAAAGAGGGGAATGCGCCGTTTCGGAAGCACAATTTATAAAGACGGTCTTGGCTTGCTGCCACAGCTTATCAGTTTCATGTCGAATTTGAGCTCTCCTATTAGGTTTACTGAACTTATGCATTTCCCTTAACAAATAGGATCTGTAATATATCGGTTTGTGCCTTTGTAAATGTTCTTACATCCTTTTTGTCTGTATTTATCTGATGAGACTATGAGCGGATGGGTGCTGGAATTAGGCAAAAAGGAAACAAATTCCAACGTCATCATTTAAAGATGTGTGACTCGATTCAAGTTATTTAAGGTCATTGAACTTCACTTCCCTCTGTTGTTATAATTGATAGAACTGCTGGAATGTTGAGGGATTAAAGAAGACACCATCTGTGGAAATGCCAGCTTGGACCTAGCTACTTCACTTTCTCCTAGAGGACAAAATCTACGCATTGCAACGCCTCTTTTACCAGAACAGTTTTCTGACTCAACCTGAGTATTCTCTGACGAGGGCAACCTGTGGGCGGTGCTCCCAGAAGTTAGACTTTGTCACTCTACATATCTGTAAGGTGTATGAGGGATGGAGAAGAGGCTGTAGCTGCTTATTTCTGATACTAGTATCGTGATACTACTTTCCTACCATTATTCTATCCCTCCTGGTTATCAGTGACACAAAACCCAGAACCACAGGATCAAAGATCCAGAAAGGACTTTATTTAGTCAACTCTTCATTTTCTAGATCAGAATGGCTTCTTCCATTAAAGTTGAAATGCAAGAGAGTAAGAAATGGGGTGTGCAGATTTAGGTCACTGTTATGTCTGCTCCCTTGGTCTGGTCAATGGGTGAGTGGGCACTGGTACTGGGAGGCAGGAAGAGAGAACAGGAGGTGGACAAACCACAATGACTTGGCATGCCCTTTATTATTTCCTGATGTTGAGAGAATGGGCACCACCAATAGACATGGAGAATCATAGCGACACGCAAGTCAGTTCTTGCTTTTCCCGTGGTGTCTACTCTACACTTGAACCATGTCTGCAGTGAACCTGAATGGCACCAATGCTCTGTTTTCCTGGCTTTCCCACCCTGGCCTGTGTCATATTCTAACAGCACTTCTTCTAAAAGGCAGTCAGGAAGAGAGTAAATTCACACGGAACATCAGGTGGTTTTGAGTCTTGTTTCTGGCATCAGGCAGCCATCACCAAAACAGTTTTTGAATACTTTCACGGATTATTTTTGTGAAAGGGGAGTTGAGATCACCCTTCAGAGGTTTCTATTCATTAATTACCATATCACACATTGAGTTACTCAGTTTTGAAAAGACAGATATGTCATACAAATGCTGAGTTTATTTTTAAAAATACATAAGTTTAACATGTAATATAAAAGATAGGTTCTATGAAGGAACAAGCCTGTGCGCATCCCCATGTCTTCATTTACAACGTGCTTCTCACCTGGAATGCTCTGTTTTTTCCCTTTATTTACCCTAAATAGACTTCACGATACAAGAGCCACTTCCTCTACGAAACATTTTTTGACTGAAGTTGCCTTCATTAACTCCTGGTAATAAACTTCTATTACTTTATAGTGGTTGCTAATTTTTAAATAGCTGTTAGACTTGGTCCACAAAGGGACTGTATCATCTGAGGGCATGTTTTATTGATTGATTCCACAACCACCTATTGAGTACCTGCTACACGGCAGGCACAGTCTCAGGTTACACAGACTCACAGTAACAGAGGCAAGACTATCCTGCACTCGTGGAGCTTACATTCTGGTATTAGACTTACCGTGTATTCCCCACAATCCCTAGCATGGGACAGACACAAGGGCAAGTCTGCGCTCAGTGACCACCTCAAGATTAACTGGTTGCCCAGGGTTGGGTGAACTCTGACCAAACTCTTCCTCAACTACCACAAAAAGAGGGTCAGTTAAGGGCAATGAGTGCCAGAAGTGTGTTAAAGATTCTGGGATTATTTTCACAAAAGGGGGCAGGGGAGGATGGTGAGGAGTCTTATGTCCTTGGGACCGCTGCCAACAAATTTCTATTTAAGTACCACTAAACTTCTTTGCTTGAAGAAGACAGATGATCTATAAATCTGGCCCAAATTTTTATGAAAAAAAAATCAACTACCAAGAAAGAAAGAATACACAGAACGATGGCCTGAATCTGTTACTCCATCAGCTGCCATCGAAGTCTCTACCTCAGTGATGAATAAAACATCCAATCCTGAGCAAACACAAAGGTAATGAAGACTTTGTCATTGGCACTACCACTAGCCAAGGGTCAGCTCTGACCTTTGTAGGAAAAAAAAAATCCAGAGATTGCCATAAAGACAAAATCAATTCAGGATGTGCTGAATGTCCTCACAAAGCTACAAGGAGTGGTAAACAAAAGAGGAAACAAAACAAATTAAAATATTCCACATTGGAAATATCTGACTTAACCTAATTGTTTATTAAAATAGCCATAGCCGGCAATACCTTTACTTCCGACCTGCTATCAAACCCACACCCAGGGGCTCTAAGACTTGTAAGAAGTTGAGCCGCTTTTTAGGGGACGGGGAATGCTGAGGAGAATGTGTTCCCAAAGTGACTCTCAGAACCTTCCCAGAGAAACCCTGAGACTCCAGGCTAACAGAGGAGGGGCAGGTGTCTCTGGCTGTGATCCCAGGTGGTGGCTGACTTGCACGGCAGATCCCCAGCAAAGCAGGAGAGGAAGGAAGGTGAAGCTGGGGTAGAAGAGAAAGTTTACCTTCTAAGAACCCAGGAATATATGCATAATAAGGTGTTATGCCTGGATGTCTTAACTCCCGCTCCATAAGAGAATTTTCTATTCGAATGAGCATTTTATTTCCAGACATCTACAGAAAAGTCAACACATTTGGACATATGCTGCTGACCTCCTTGCGTTCTATTTGAGGAAGCTGACAGGCTATACAATTAAAAAATTCTGAATTTGGGTGCTAAATCTATAAACGGAGATCTAATTACTTTATTAGTTAAGAGAGTAAAACAATATTTCTGCATGCCATTTTTTCTTTCACTTGAAATTGTCATGGTTACCTACATTTACAGACAGTAATGTTTTATTTATTGAATTTTCTTAACAATTAAATATGACTTAGAGTTTCTGTATTAATAGGCTAATCTTTTTGGCATTTTTAAAAAAAGTCATGTTGGGGCCAGCCCCATGGCTGAGTGGTTAAGTTTGTGCGCTCCACTGCAGCTGCCCAGGGTTTCGCTAGTTCAGATCCTGGGCATGGGCATGGCACCACTTGTCAAGCCATGCTGAGGTGGTGTCCCACATGCCACAACTAGAAGAACCCACAACTGAAATATACAACTATGTAGTGGGGGCGGATTTGGGGAGAAACAGCAGAAAGAAAAAGAAAATAAAAAAAGAAGATTGGCAACAGTTGTTAGCTCAGATGCCAACCTTACCAAAAAAAGTCATGTTTATTGAGGTCAAATATAAATACATTATAAAATCCATTTTTTAAGTATACAGTTCAATGATTTTTGACAAACAGATTTATGTAACTATCACCATAATCAAGATGGAAAGACTATTTCTAACACACATATATTTCTTTTAAGAAAAAAAAAGCTAATATGTTTTAAAAGAACTCTTTATCTCAAAAATCCACCCTCAACGAAGAAGCCTAATGAAATAAAAAAGGCCTAACCTTTGGGGTCATACAGAACCACATGACGGTCCATTCTGGCCGACCTCTCCGAGGCTCTGTGAGCGTCAGTAGAGCGGAAATGAGCTCCCCCTTCCTCACCTGCACTGTTACGTGGAGGGACTTAGATATCACACGTCTACTATTTCTTGAACATCTCTCCTCCCTTCTCTGGAGCCCTGAAGTACTTGTGTTCACCTCTAGATCAATCCTTGGATCCAAAATTAAAAGGAGGTGACAAAAAGGATGGAGAAAAGAGGCTACACATTGTACTTGGGTAAATACATTAGTCCATTTGCACACATGAAACCAACACCTCCAGAGTCTGTGGAGATTTGGAAAGAATTAGTAACAGCTCACCCGTGGCTGCTGTTTTGCTAGCTGATTCTGATACCTTTGGATTGACTCTCGAAGTCGCTTCTCTTTCTCTGTTTTTGATGGTGATACTGTGCTCATGGTGCCCAGGGGGATGGAAGGCAGATGTTCTGTCTGATGACAACTTCACAATCAGCAAGTACAAGAGGTAACAAGAGGAGAAAAAAGAAAACTATTTACTGTCTATAAAAGATGACTTACTTCTATAAGGAGTTACTCTTTACATGTTGTATTGAAAATTTAAATCCAAAGGAAGAGCACTACATTGATGACTTTAGGTAATACATGACCTGAAATCTCCAATTTGCATGGAAAAGAGCTTAATGGGAAGGAGAAGAGCTTAATGGAAAATGTGGAGGGTAGTATATACTTACGAGAATGGGAGAATATTCATTATTTACTAAGGTTGCATTTATCCTGCATTATCATAAAATGATGCCTTTTGCATAAATGTTTTTTAGATCATTGAAACTTATCTCATTACTGCCAAACATTTTTTTCTCAAAAAATTTGGGATAGAAATCCATATGTCTTTCTAAAGTACACCACATAATTCTGCTTCTGAAACATGGGGATCCTTTATTTGATGACTTAGGATCACTGTGAAGATTGGCGATTACTGTGATGTGATGTTCTCATTGGAAGCCTCCGGGGTTACTGAGTCCAGCAGCGGAGCCATTCATCAAACAGCCCCACGAGCCCCCTGCAACAAGCTTCCCTCCCTGATGCTCTCAGAGTATCTGCTTCTGGTGGTACTCTGCTGACCCACCCTAGTGATGCGCTGTTTCTAATCACTAGTGGGTTAATACACGTATTTTATATTCAAGTAGAATGGGGCATGAATGACAATAGACTGTGGATGAGGGCTTCCCTCATTACGGTTACAAAAAATACTTAATGACTTTTTTTTTGAGGAAGATAAGCCCTGAGCTAACATCTGCTGCCAATCCTCCTCTTTTTGCTGAGGAAGACTGGCCCTGAGCTAACATCTGTGCCCATCTTCCTCTACTTTATATGTGGGACACCAGCCACAGCATGGCTTGACAAGTGGTGCGTAGGTCCACACCTGGGATCCACTGCACCACTGGGCCAGCCTCCTTAATGACTTTTGAGACATATGGTTTGGAATGTTTGAGGCCTTTTTTTTTTGTTTTCCTGACTTGGATTTGTGGCTGTGCCAAGGGGAGCTGAATTAACCAAACTGTTGAAAAAGTGAGATATTACACTGTTCACCTGGGGATGCATACGAAGTTAACCGCCACTGGGCACAGCTTTGAAGCACAGCTGGGGATGTGCAGGAGTGGGGCAAAACGTTAAGGTCAGTTCTTAGAGTCTGCTTTACACAGGGTTTTCCTATAATTGATAGGTAGCAAAAAGAAGGGGAAGGGACAAAGTCTGTATAAAACAAATGTGTGTTAGACTAGGAGAGGGAGGAAGAGGCCAAGAATAGAGAGAAGGCTTCTCCCAACTGAAACAGTGCAGGAAAAGCGAAGCCGATCAAACCCACGAGGTCTCTGTTTTTCAGTGCTGCAGCATATATTTTTCCTGCCTCTACCGACAGAGAAGAGTGAGGAAGTGCCATCAAATTCAAGTACTACTGTGAAAAAAACCACTTAATTCCACCCACATATGGTATTTGTTGTTACTGTTATTTTCAAAGAAAGGTGGCAGATAAATCAGGGGCCACCTACTAGATATAGAGCCACCTGCAGCGTTCATTTGAAGACCTCTGTGGGGCGGTACTCATACAGGTTTCTATTTCATGTGAGGAAAGAACCTTGTGGCAGTATTTTTTATTCAGAAGAGAGAAAGCTGAAGTAGTTTACTAAAATGCAATCCATTCAATTGTCTCCAAAGGTTTCAGGAAACAAATTAAATTTTAACATGCAATACAGCCCATAGATATTTTTTAACATCCTTTTCAAAATTCAGACTTTTTGGTTCAAATGATAGGCATCATTTCTACCCTGCTGTTGGTCCCTATTTTCAATGCAGATAAATGCATAGCATGAATGTAATGGAAGGGTTCCTCTATCTATGTCTTGGGTACCGTGACAAAAATGTCTAGCCTCCCTCGGTGCTTAAAGTGGAAAACAAAAAGAAGCTTCAGTGGTCCGGAAAAGAATGGCTCCATTTTACCCTGCCTGGGTCGTCAACTCTGAATACTACCAATTGTAAAATGGTGTATTTTGTCACCATAAAGTATTTAACTGGAATTAGGCTTCCTGAAACATAGAAGGATGCCTTCAGAGAGCGGGTGTGGTAAGGCAAAAAGAGTATAGGTTTTGCATCAAAATGCTTGGCTTCAAGTTTCAGCTCTGGGAGGAATTCTGGACAAGTCGTGGGAACTCTCTTAGCTTCATTGTTTTCTCCTCTGAGAAATGGAGAAAGTTTATATGGCTATTGTAAAGATGAACTGAGATAACCTATGCAGTTGCTATGTAGGAGAAAGCTATTACTAGTTTCCTGCCCAAGTTCTGGTCATGTGGACAACGTTCATTCAAACGCTGTTCATTGGCATTAACCCTGAAGACGACTGGCAATTAACGCTGACGATAAACTATATTTTCTGTAAATACAGACAATGCCACTTTTGACTCCATTACTCTGTTCTTCCATTCTTCAAACGTTGCCTAATAAAGAACTATACTTCACTTCTCACCACCTGAATGCACTTATTTTAAGTGATTCTTCCAAATCCAATGGCACATCTATAACAGGGTTTGGAGATTTCATGGCACATTCTCAAAGTATGCACAGCCCATCCTCCCACATTGAATCAGAGGACGGAGCAAGGTCATCATTTTAATTTCTCTGCCCCTGGGACTCTTCAAATCTCCATCACTGTTCATGATCTCCCACAAAGGAAGTGTCAACTCTTAAGTAACTGCCCTGGTAATCAGGAGTTTTTCTTTACATCTCCCCTAAATTTCTGCTGTCACTTTAAGCATATTTTTTGTTCTAATCTTTTTAGTGGAAATGAAATACAGATGGCCAGAATGATTTCAGTATATTTAAAGAATCAAGGACTTAAGAAATTATAAATATAAGAAGACTTTCTGCATTTTAGGCTTTTAAGGTCCATCAGTTTTCTGTCAACATGGCTAAATTTATCTTGTCTAACGTCACAAGTGGCACTGTTTTGATGTGTAAAAGAGACAGAATTAACGCAGCTTTGAAACTAACTTTGCAATGCCAGTTCAAGGACAGTGGTGAGTTAGAGAAAAGGGAAGCTGTAGAGGACAGATTCCCAGTTCTGTGGGTCAATGATGCCTAAGACTAGTCTAAGAAGTCACAGGCATACGGTTGAATCTGTGGGGAGGGGCCTAAATTCTTGTGGCGTGTTATCAAGGGGCCCCAGAGACCAGGGACATAGCTGATTGTCCTTAAAAGGGGCTCAGCTGGACCCAGAAAAGATGATAAAAGTCCTATTATTCACCTCATTCTAGGTGATGAAAAGCCGAGTAAAGGGAGGTTATATTATTTGTCCACAGTTTCACGGCTAATGAAGGCAGGAGTCAAACCCAGGCGGTCTGGGTCCAGAATCTGAACTCTAAACACTACCTATGCTGTATGAAAAGTTCTTAGTTCATAGTAAGTGATCAATATTATTAACTGGTTTTTTTTGAGGGATGGGGACTTGGACCAATTTTATTTACATTTCCACATAGAAATTAAGAAAACAACAACAAGTTTCTATTAAATAGCACTTAGGTGAAAATAATGATAATGACAATGAGAATGACAACATTACACATCAGACTATTCTTCATATTGAAACTGAGCCAACATTTTGTTCCCATTTGAGAGAGACCCAAGTTGCAAGTTCGGGCTGGAACCAGGTTAGGCGTCAGACGACCCTGGCCAGTGAACAGATTTCTCAGCCCCATTTAGGCTTCAGTTTTCACTTCTCTAAAATGAAGAAGTGAGACTAGATTCATGTTTTATAATCATGCTCCTTGGAGCTGCAGGTTTTCTGCAGAGTCGGGAACAGAAATGAGAAGTACAGACCTTTGGCCCCGAGATTCCCAGCCTCCAATTCAATCAGGACAATTCTGTATTTATCTATCTTATATCTTTGGGGTCTGAGACAAATTTTATTTGGAAAAAGAAACCAAACAGGTTCTGCAGCAAACCTAGAAAGGGAGACCAAAAACCAGTGGGCCATGTGAAATCTAAGAGCGCTTGTCACTTCTGACATGCTTCCTGAGTCTCCAAATAGGATTAACCTGGGGACTCTAGGTGGAAAGGGTTTTAGCAGCAGTTTCTGAATGTTTTCTCCTTTTTAATTGTTTTTATTTGCTCTTTTCTTTTTTCAGGGCTGGATAAAAATAATCAAACAGGAGTTATTACCCTAATGTCTGTATTAACAATATTGATCCACTTATCCAGGCCAAAGGACTTAGACCAGACTCCATGGAAAAGCAATGCTTGACTTAGGGGTGCCTTTGCTAGAGGGGAGTACGAACTCTCTTCCCCGCCAAGGAAAAGAATGTAAGTCTAAAAGGGCTTGTAATAACATTGACATTCATCAATATTTAATCAGTTTTTTTCTGTTTTAGTCTAAACTTCTTCCTCCAAGAGTACAAAGCAATGAAATAAATATATGACTTAAATAGAAAAGGCACATGATCTAACAGTTGAGTGTCCCTGAGGACCCTGTGGATAAGACTCCTGTATGATAAGGTCACATATTGTGTGAAAATGAACTGGAAGTCAGAACTCTTAAACACTGTGTCGTGGTCTTCTACACACCCCAATGTTTACAAACAGTTACATCCAGGTCTCTTTTATTTGATGGAAAAGCACACTAACAAAATAATCTTTCTACAGGTGGCAAGGGGCTAGAAAAATTTCAAAGAGATGACAGCTACTAAGCTAAAATTTATCTATAGCTGACATTTTCCAATTTCTTATTTTAGGAATTAAAAATGGATAAAGAATTTTAGAAAACTATCAAAAACTACCTGTTTTCCAAGAGGTTAGGATTGTTTGCACAAATCCAGATATCAAAAAATTCTTTTTCCTGATAATTAGTAGTGGGAGGCAAGATTCTCCATTTAAGGCAAAGATCTGAAATCAAAACAAAATCACACACAAGAGAGGCCACAATCAGAAGTGAATCTATCACAGTAAGAAGTCAGGTTGCATATTCCAAAAGTAGGAGGTAGCTTTTGATCCAGAGACAAGCGAATTCTTGATCATATAACATTATATTTGATAGCACAAACAGTCGAGAATTCTATGAGCTTCCCAGGACACCACCAATAGATTATTAGTATTTTTGTTATTGTTGTTATCATTATTATTACTGCTTAAGTTCTTTCCAGTTGGTTTCTGTTACTTTCAGTCAAAAGAATCTTAAGTAATAGGTCCCTCTGCACCTCTTCTTAAACCACAGGAAGACTTCCAGTGACTTGTTTCCCATTTCCTCTGACCTATTATCTATCCGCTGACAATATCGCTTTCCGTCTCCAACCACATGACTAACATAACAAGGAAGATCAAGCTCTGAACACAGTTCCTCGTTCTGCACTTTTTCCCTGCTCTTACTCCACTCTCCAGCCTACAGTTTCTGACTTCTTTGCCCATTTCTCCCTTTCAGTCCCTCCTTGCCTTTAGGACCGAGGCACTCTACTCTCTCCAGGCTGTTCTTAACTTTAATTCTGGATTCCCTCCAGACACAATGCTAATGGCTCCTAGGTAAACACTTCTCTCTGTTCATCTAAGACAGAGAGAGTTTGCACAGTGGTCAAGAACCTCAATAGCTCCACCACTTACTGTCTCTATGATCTTGGACAAATTACTTCTCTATGTTTCAGTATCATCATCTTCAGAAAGAGATTAAGATTAGTACTTACCTAAAAGAGTTACTGAGGATTAAATGACATAATAATCATGATAAATGCCAACATCACTAGACATTATCTGTGATGGTAATTTTATGCATCAATTTGACTGGGCCATGGGGTGCCCAGATATTTGGTGAAACAGTACTCAGAGTGTGTCTGTGAAGGTGTTCTGGATGAGATTAACATTTGAATCAGCGGACTTAGTGAAGCAGACTGCCCTCCCCAGTGTGGGTGGGCCTTATCCCATCAGTTGAAGGCCTGAATAGAACAAAAAGGCTGATCCTTTTGCACGTAAAAAGGACCTTCTCCTTCCTGACTGCCTTGAGCTGGAACATCAGTATTTCCCTGCCTTCAGACTCAAACTAAAACATCAGGTCTTCCTGCATGTGGAGCCTGCCAACATTCAGACTGAAACTGTACCATGGGTCTTCTGGTTCTCAGGCCTTCAGACTCAAAGTGGAATTGACCACTGGCTCTCCTGGTCCCCAGCTTGCTGACTGAGATCTTGGGACTTGTCAGTCTCCACAATCATGTGAGCCAATTTCTTATAAAAAAATAAATAAACATCTATCTATCTATCCCACAGGTTCTGTTTCTCTGGAGAACTGTAATACACTATCCTAAGCACTCAGTAAACTTTACATATGTTAATTCATTTTATTTTCACAAAACTGGATGAAGGAGCTACAAATGCTAACCTCATTTTATAAATAAGGACACTGAGGCTTCGAGAAACCAAGGAATTTGCCCGATTTCATCCTGCTCTCAGGTACTGGAGATTGGATTCTGGCAGTACCTTGCACACATCAAAAACACACAGTAATTTTTAGCCATTACTACTTTCACCCAATAAGTTGGGGCATACAGTCATTGATTTCCTCAACTTTATCTTCTAAATATCTGTCATGGACACTCCTCTTAAATCCCACTGCCACGCCTTTACTCAGACATTTACATTTTCTCATCTGATCCTGGAATACGCCAGTACTCTCCTCAGAGGTCTGGCCCCAACCTCGGCTCTAGCCCTCCTCCAAACCAGCCTTCCCTGAGCTACCAAGGCACCTTACTACAAGCTACACCCAACTGGTCAGGACCTCTTTGACCAGCCTGGGCCCAAGCTTGGGGAGGTGTCCCCAGCACTGTATGAATAACTCCAGCATTTCACATACCACCATGTGCTTGCTTGTCTGCCTTCATCGCTGGACGGCAGATTCCTTGCAGAGAGCAGAGTGTCTGCAATTCTCTAACCCTTGGCAGAGTGGGCAGAAGACGTAACAGAGGCACACAGTAAGTGCTCAATGCTTCAAAGAAGTCATTCTCCTACTGGAAAACTCCCACTGCCTCTCCATTGCTTATCACAACAAAAACTCCTTATCCTGGCTTTCAAGGCCCTTTAACATGTTTACTCAACATAATATTTCTGTCTTTTATTATTTATTCATCATTCATTTAATAGTCAATTACTAAGTATCTACCTACATATTGAACACAGTGCAAGGTATTAAAATAGAAAGATGACAGTTTCTATTATTCTACAACAAAAATTTTAGCTGAAGTGTACACTTGATATTAACACACATCTCCCACTACATCTCTGCCTATCAAAATCCTATTTTAAAGACCATGACGAAGGCCACCTCTGTCATGAAGCCTTGCCTCAACTTCCTCCTCCTCCCTTTCTTTGCTAATCCTCAAAGAACTTTATGCCTGTGTTACATCTTTTTTATTTTTTTTTGAGGAAGATTAGCCCTGAGTTAACATCTGCCGCCAATCCTCCTCTTTTTGCTGAGGAAGAGTGGCCCTGAGCCAACATCTGTGCCCATCTTCCTCTACTTTATATGTGGGATGCCGCCTCAGCACGGCTTGATAAGCAGTGCTAGGTCTGCACCCGGGATCCAAACCAGCGAACCCTGGGCCACTGAAGCAGTGCATGTGAACTTAGCCGCTGCACCACCGGGCCGGCCTCTACATCATTTAATTTATGTTCATCTCTATTACAATTATTTACAAACTTATCTCACCATCTCTCCTAGACTCTAACCTCTTTGAAAGCAAGAACTCTGTCTTACCCAGCTTTGTCTCCCTCCTGCCCCATTTTTTAAAACAATGACATGCATGTTAGGAACTCATTAAATGTTTGCTGCTTAGAATGCAATTCGACACTCACCACACTGAATGATGAATGGGATGGCCATGGCTTGCCTTCTTTGACACTGAATAGAATCCAAAGATTTCTCCATGTCCTTGTTATTCTGGCATCCAAATTCATTCCAAAACAATGTTAGATTTCTATTACCTGTAAAAGAAAGCAGGCAAAGAATAACGAAAGTGAATAAAATCACTGAGATCAAGACGGTAAGCAAAGGAAAGTCTGGATATAAACTCATGTATATACACTATGATCTCAACTATGCAAAAACTAATGCATATACAGAAATAGATTAAAATATTCATATTGGTTTCTCTGAGTATGGGTGAAATTTTTCTGCTTTATACTTTCTTGCATTTTCTAAACTACATATAATAAATATGCAATATCTTTATAATAAAACTAAACACAACAGCAGTTATAAAAATATATACATACTTTTATCATTATGATAAAATACACTGACATTTAAAATTTTTTCTTAAATACTCCTAGGAAGGACAGTACTGATTAAACTTAAAGGCCACCTTTAGGACTACTGATACAAATATTTATCATCTTGTCTCACAGCCAGCGTTTCTTCACCTTTATTTCGTCTCTGGTTCCCTTTAGTTCCAGTCTTTATTGTTTCTGTCCTACCCTCACATCAGATTCTCTGCTCCCTCCTTGCTTAGAAACACCCCTTGTCATGGAGGACCATTAAGGAGTCCTCTTGAGGAGGCTGTGTTCCTATCCTTTAATCCAGCAAATTGAAATGCTAGGAATCTTCCCTGCAAACATACAAAACAATGGCTAGATATCTCACAGCACTGTTTGAATAGCAAAAAAAAAAAAAAAAAAAAAATAGAAACAACTTAAAAGTTTAGAATAGGGAATTGATAAATTCCATTTCCAAACAAGGGAACACTAGACATCCTTTAAAACAGGGAGTTAGAGCTAAATGTATTGTTGCATCAAGACATCCAAGATAGAGTTCTAACAACAAAAAGATGTAAAACAGCATAACTAGCACAAGCAATTTTTGTAACTTATAAAAAGCATATACATATGAAATTTTGATGTACACACTTCTTTCCCAAAAGGATACCAAAGAAAGTTTTAATAGTGGATGCCACTGGAGAAAGGGAGCGAGGCTGAGAGGAAGGCAGGAGAAGACACTTTCACTTTTCATTTTTTACTTGAATATTTTTTACATGTGCATGCATTACATTAAAAATATTTTTTTAGGGGCTGGCCCCGTGGCCGAGTGGTTAAGTTCGCGTGCTCCGCTGCAGGCGGCCCAGTGTTTCGTTGGTTCGAATCCTGGGCGCGGACATGGCACTGCTCATCAAACCACGCTGAGGCAGCATCCCACATGCCACAACTAAAAGGACCCATAACGAAGAATGTACAACTACGTACTGGGGGGCTTTGGGGAGAAAAAGGAAAAAAATAAAAATAAAAAAATCTTTAAAAAAAAATATTTTTTTTTAAAAAACAATCTATGTTTACCATTCTGTCCAAGGGGGTAACCACTAGCCGCATGTGGAAATGTAGCAGATATAGAACATTTCATCAACGTATAAAGTTCAAGAAGTGAGGTTCTAAAATATAAATCTCAGAAATAAAACATATGAAATACAGCCGGGCCTACATCCACGTATGACTGTAATCCACGTGAAATACAAGTAAATATCCTCCCACCTTCCTCCTCCTGTTAAAGCTTTGGGTCAGAACGCTGGGTGCCTTGAAGACCACAGGGGAGGGACTCGGCCTTCAAATGGGGCTTCGCCCCCGGGTGGGCTGAAAGCTGCCCTCACAAACTCCCGGGTCTCCTCACAAAATCCCTAACAGCTCTCCCCTCAAATTTCCCTTTGGATTCTGTTTCTTGGGCTTTTCTCAACTCAGACGTTCAGTCTTTTGCCCTTTCTCAGCATCTGGTCTTGGCCCAGCGCAGCCCACTTCTTCGCGGCACACCAGATCCTGATATCCTCTTTGGTGTCTGGACGGGGCTTGTGAGGGCTTGTTCTCTGATTTCCAAATGAACTACTCAGTTCTTACAATGTCAAGGCAGGAGGTGCTGTAGGTTAAAGTTGGGTGGCTTTGAGGTCTGTCTGTGCCACACCAGTTGTGTAATTGTGGGAAGCCACTAACTTTTCTTATCCATAAAGCAAATGTTTACAGTAACCTGCCTTAGCGGGTTATCATAAAGAATAAACGTGAAGGCATATTAAACACCATAGCGTCCTGCAGAAATTTAAGTTGTAACTGTATCGTACTTGTCCTCTAAATGTTACTTCCTTGAGAAGACTGTACCTTTTCAAAGAAGGAGCTGTGCTTTATGACCCTGTAGGCCCGCAACACACAGCTCAGCATCTTGTACCGAGCAAGCCCTCAAAAGATACTGTGCTACTCTTGATAAAATACCTCGTTAATGTGTTGTTTGGGATAAAATGAAAGTGAAATAATGTCTCTCCCTGAAAACATTAAGTAAACACAGTTAACACAACACAGCTAATTTATAAAACGGATATCAACCATGAACCCCAACACAAACATTTTAAGAGTGGTAAAACTAATAGGATATTAGAAACATAAGCACACACCCCTCGAGGGCAGGGTGATACCTGCTGTGTGGTTACGCCACTCTTGTAACACCTACATATTACTCTTTAGTTCACTTTATGCCTATTTTTCCCCTTGGATAGTGAAATCCTTGAAGATAGTGGCTACGCTTAGGATCTCGTTTTCAATAGCTGACACACAGAGCTTAATGTTTACTTACAGGACTAAATACTACTAAAGAATTACTGGCTATCGAAGGCAGAAGTGAGAACACTCAGTAGCCAAAACATCTAATGACCAGGACTGATACAAGATATTATACTATTCAAGGCAGATAGCAGGATAAAGAAAACAACCAGAGTTTTTTATTCAGGTGGTCAGAAATGCCTTTCCTAACTGCCAACAGAATTTCACCATTTTTTCTTCAGAGAAAAGCTACTCCAACGTACACAACTTGAATGTGTTATTAAAACAAATTTCCACGGAGTGGATCCTGAAGACTAGGTAGATGCTTCAGCAACTGGATAAGTAAGTTGGCCAGAGGGATGGCATTGCGAGGAAACATATCATGTCAGTTTCTATTTTCGCTTATATGTTACTCAGTCTGTAGAGATTGATACAGCAACCCTACAAAAAAATTCCTAGCATAAAGGGAACCCCCATAAGTCTGTCCATGAATTTTTCAGCAGAAACCTTGCAAGACAGGAGACTGTAGGAAGATATAATCAAAGTGCTGAAAGAAAAAAAAACCTGCCAAGCTGTCCCTCAGGAATGAAGGATAAAGAATTTCCCAAACAAACACACACTGAGGGAGTTTACTACCATTAGATCTGCCTTACAAGAAATACTAAAGGGAGCTCTTCAAGTTGAAATGAAAGGACACTAATGAATAACTTAAAAATATGAAAATATAACACTCACTAGTACAGGTAAGTATATAGTCAAATTCAGAATACTCGAACACTGTAATGGTGGCATACAGATCACTCAACCCTAGTATAAACATTAGAAGGCAAAAGTAGTGAGCAGAACTATAGCTACAATAATTTCTTGATGAATATACAATACAAAAACACATAAATTGTTAAATAAATACATAAGATGTGTGTGGGCGGAGGGAGTAAAAAGGTAGAGTTTTTGTATGCAACTGAAGTTGTTATAAGCTTAAAATAAACTGTAATAACCGGAAGGCGTATTATGTAAGCCTCATGGTAACCACAAAGCAAAAACCTACAGGAGATACACAAAAGATAAATAGAGAGGATTCAAAGCACATCACCATGGAAAATCATCGTATCACAAAGAAAGACAGCAAGAGAGGAAGAAAGAAACAAAGGAACTGCAAAGCAGCCAGAAAACAATTAACAGGATGGCAATAAGTCCTTGTCTATCAATAATTACTTTAAATGTAAATGGACTAAGTTCTCCAATCAAAAGACAGAGTGAGGCCAGCCCTGTGGCCGAGTGGTTAAAGTTCTGTGTACTCTGCTTCAGCGGCCCGGGTTCACGGGTTTGGATCCTGGGGGCTGACCTTCTCCGCTCATCAACCATGCCGTGGTGGCATCCCACATACAAAGTGGAGGAAGACTGGCACAGATGTTAGCTCAGGGCTAATCTTCAAGCAACAAAAAAAAAGAGGAAGATTGACAATGTATATCAGCTCAGGGTGAATCTTCCTCACCAAAAATAATAAAATAAAAAGGACAAAGTAGCTGAATGAATAAAACATAAGACTAACTATATGCTGCCTACAAGGGACTCACTCCAGTTTTACGGACACACATAAGTTCAAAAGTGAAGGGAGAGAAAAAGAATTTCCATGCAAATGGAAACCAAAAGAGAGCAGGAGTAGCTATACTTAGACAAAATACACTGAAGTCAAAAACGTAACAAGAGACAAAGAAGGTCATTATATAATGATAAAGGTGTCAATTCATCAGGAAGATATAACAATTATAAATATATATATATATATACCTAACATCAGATAAATATATTTAATATTTTTATCTAAAATAACATTTTAGAGGCTGGCCCTGTGGCCGAGTGGTGAAGTGCATGCGTTCTGCTTCGGCAGCCCAGGGTTTCGACAGTTTGGATCCTGGGCATGGACATGGCACAGCTCATCAGGCCTTGCTGAGGTGGCATCCCACATGCCACAACTAGAAGGACCCACAACTAAACTATGCAACTATGTACTAAGGGGATTTGGGGAGAAAAAGAAAAAAAATAAAATAAAATAACATTTTAGCAAAATACATTAAGCAAATATTAACAGATCTCAAGGCAGAAATAGCCAGTAATGCAATGATAGTAGGGGACTTCATTACTCCACTTTCAATAATGAATAGATCATCCAGAGAGAAAATCATAAGGAAATAATGGACTTGCCATACTTTAGATCAAATGGACCTGAAAGACATTCACTCAATATTTCATCCACCAGCAGCAGAATATACACTCTTCTCAAATGCACAGGAAGCATTCTCCAGGACAGATCATACGTTAGGTGACAAAACAAGCCTTAACAAATTTACAAAGACTGAAACCATATCAAGTATCTTTTCTAACCATAATGGTATAAAATTAAAAATTAGTAACAGGAGAAAAGATGGAAATTCACAAATACATGGAAAGTAAACAACACGCTTCTGAACAACCGACGGGTCAAAGAAGAAATCAAAAGGGAAATTTAAAAATACATTAAGATAAATGAAAATGGAAACACAGCACCCAAAACCTACCGGATGCAACAAAAGTAGTTCTAAGAGCAAAGTTCACAGTGATAAACAATTACATTAAGAAACAAGAAAGATCTTGGGGCCAGCCCAGCGGCGTAGTGAAGTTTGCACACTCCACTTCGGCAGCCTGGGGCTCACAGGTTCAGATCCCAGGTGCAGACCTACACAGCACTCATCAAGTCATGCTGCGGTGGCATCCCACATATAAAATAGAGGAAGACTGGCAACAGATGTTAGCTCAGGGCCAATCTTCCTCATCAAAAAAAAAAAAAAAAAAGAAGACGACGAACGAAAAGAAACAAGAAAGATCTCAAATAAACAACCTACTTTTTACACCTCAAGAAACTAGAAAAAGAAGAATAAACTAAACCCAAAGTTAGCAGAAGGAATGAAATAGCAAAGTTCAGAGCAGAAACAAATGAAACATAGAATAGAAAAACAATAGAAGAGGTTAATGAAACTAAGAGCTGCTTTTTGAGAAGATAAACAAGATTGACAAATTCTTAACCAGACTAAGAAAGAAATAGTGAAGATTCAAAAAAATAAAATCAGAAACGAAAGGAGACATCACAACTGACACTGCAGAAATACAAAGGATCATACGAGACTACTAGGAACAATTATATGCTAACAAATTGTATAACCTAGAGGAAATGGGTAAATTCCTAGAAACACACAAACTTCCAAGACTGACTTATGAATAGAAAATCTGAAAAAACTATAACTAGTAAGGAGATTGAATCAGTAATCAAAAGTCTCCCAACAAATAAAAGCCCAGGACCAGACACTTCACTGGTGAATTCTATCAAACATTTAAGGAAGAATTAATGTCTATCTTTCTCAAACTCTTCCAAAAAACTTGAGAGGAGGGCATACTTCCAAACTCATTTTACAAGGCCAGCATTACCCTGATTCCAAAACCAGATAAGGACACTACAAGAAAGGAAAAGTACAGACTAATATCACTGATGAACATACATGCAAAAAGCCTCAACAAAATAGAAGCAGACCAAATTAACAGCATAATAAAAAGATGATATACTATGATCAGTGGGATTTATCCCTGGATGGAAGCATGGTTCGACACATACAAATCAACAAATGTGATACAACACATTAGTGGAATGAAGGATAAAAATCATATGATCATCTCAATAGATGCAGAAAGAGCATTTGATAAAATTCAACAACCTTTCATGATAAAACTCTCAACAAATTACGTATAGAAGGAAGGTACCCCAACATAATAAAGGCCATATATGATAAGCTCACAGCTAACATCACACTCAATGGTGAAAAGTTAAAAGCTTTTCTTCGAGATCAGGAACAAGACAAGGATGTCCACTCTTGCCACTTCTATTCAGCATACCATTAGAAGTCCTAGCCAGAGCAATTAGGTATGGAAAAGAAATAAAGGCCATCCAAATCAGCAAGGAAGGAGTAAAATTTTCTCTGCTTTCAGATGACATGATATTTTATATATGGTAAACATAAAGACTCCACCAAAAAACTGTTAGAACTAATCAACAAATTCAGTAAAGTTGCAGGATGCAAAATCAACATACAACAATCTGTTGCATTTCTGTACACTAACTACAACCTATCTGAAAGAAAAATTAAGAAAGCAATATTATTCACAATGGCATCAAAAACAATAAAATACTTAGGACTAAATTTAACCAAGGAGGTGAAAGATCTATACACTGAAAACTGCAAGACGCTGATGAAAGAAACTGAAGATGACACAAATAAATGGAAAGATACTCTGCGTTCTTGGATTATAAAAATTACTATTTTTTAAATGTCCATACCACTCAAACCAATCTACAGAGTCAATGCAATTCCTACGAAAATTAGGAAAAATTCATATGACATTTTTCACAGAAGTATAAAAAACAATCCCAAAATTCATATGGAACCACAAAAGACCCTGAATAGCTAAAGCAATCTTGAGAAAGAGTAACAAAGCTAGAGGCATCACACTTCCTGATTTCAAAGTATATTACAAAGCTACAGTAATCAAAACAGTATAGCGGCTGACTGGGTGGCATAGTGGTTAAGTTCATGTGCTTTGCTTCGGAGGCCTGGGGTTCCACATGTTCAGATCCCAGACGCAGTCCTACACACTGCTCAGCAAGCCATGCTGTGGCAGTGTCCTACATACAAAATAGAGGAAGACTGACAGATGTTAGCTCAGTGACATTCTTCCTCAAGCAAAAAGAGGAAGATTGGCAATGGATATTAGTTCAGTGTGAATCTTCCTCACCAAAAAAAATAAACAGTATAGCACTGGCATAAAAACAGACACACAGACAAATGGAACAGAATAGAAATCTCAGAAATAAACTCACACATATATGGCCAACTAATCTCGAACAAGAGCACTAAGAACACACATGGGGGAAAGGATGGTCTCTGCAATAAATGGTGCTGGGAAATTTGAATATCCACATGCAGAAGAAGGAAACTGGACCCTATCTTACACCACTCATAAAAATCAACTTGAAATGCATAAAGGCTTAAATGTAGGACCTGAAACCATAAAACTCCTAGAAAAAAACAGGGAAAAAGTTTCCTGACATTGGTCTGGGAAACGATTTTTTGGATATAACAACAAAAGCAAAAAAGAAAAAAGGACGAAGAAAAAGAACCAAGTGGAACCAAATCAAACTGAAAAGCGTCTGCACAGCAAAGGAAACCATCAACAAAATGAAAAGGGAACATACAGAATGGGAGAAAATATTTGCAAACCATATATCTGATAAGGGGTGATAAAGGGTTAATATCTAAAATATACAAGGAACTCATACAATTCAATAGCAAAAAACCAAAATACTCTGATTAAAAAATGGGCAAAGGATCTGAATAAACAATTTTCCAAAAAAAGGCATATAAATGGCCAACAGGTACATGAAAAGGTGCTAAACATCACTAATTATCAAGGAAATGCAAGTCAAAATCACAATGAGATATCACCTCACGCTTGTTAGGCTGGCTATTATCAAAAAGAGAAGAGATGAGCGTTAGGATGTGGAGAAAAGGGAACCCTTGTGCACTGCTGGCGGGAAGGTAAACTGGCACAACCATTACGGAAAACAGTAAGGAGGTTCCTCAAAAAATTAAAAATAGAACTACTATACGATCCAGAGATCCTACTTCTCGGTACATATCTGAAGAAAAGGAAATCAGTATCTTAAAGAGATAGCTACACTCCCATGTTCATTGCAGCATTATTTACAATAGCCAAGATATGGAAACAACCTAGGCGTCTGTTGTAGCTGAATGGATAAAGAAAATGTGATATATGTATTTTTTTCAGCCATAGTTATGCTAAGTGAAATAAGCCAAAGACAAATAGTGTATGATATCACATCTACATGGTGAAATCTAAAAAAAAAAAATAATGTTTAACTCATAGAAACAGAAACTGAATGGTGGTTGTCAGTGGCTGAGGGAAGGGAAATGGGGAGAAGTTGGTAAAAGGGTGCAAAGTCTCATTTATAAGGTGCTTAAGTTCTGAAGATCTAACGTACAGCATGGTGACTATAGTTAAGAATACTTTATTGTATACTTGAAAGTTGCTAAGAAAGCAAATCTTAAGCATTCTCACCCACACACAAGTGAAAAGGTAACTAGGTGAGGTGATTGATATGCTAATTAACTAATTGTGGTAAATATTTCACGATGTGTATATATATCAAATCATGTTATATACTTTAAGTATGTATACATATTTTTGTCAACCACACCCCAATAAAGCTGAAAAGATTCTTATCTATCCTAGTCTGGCAAGAAATAGTAAAATCAATAATAATAATAATTCATTATATTAGGTTGGCCATCACTATGGAGTGGTATATAATTATGGATATTTTTAACATATGGTTTTAATAACTGATGCTGTTGTTAATGTGTCTTAATGAAGGTTTTTAAATTGCCCTTTCATCCAGAAGTCAATTAAGAGCAAAGAAGTGAAATTTCAAAACATGAAAAAGTACTTGATTTTTTACATCTTAAATATTTCCACTCACCTATGAAGAAAGCTATGTAGATAATGCAAAATTTATTAATTCCAAAATTATTAACATTCTCAATGTACTCTGCTTTAAAAATTCAGTGTACTTTTGTAAGTAGGAAATGGCTGCAAGCAAACAGGTAATATTCAAAACTATAAAGGAATACATATCTTGAGACTTTTGTTTGAATAATCAGCAAGTCTGTTAAATTAGCAGAAAAATCAGCGATTAATGCAGAGAATTAAAGTCCTAATTTCTAGAACAAGTATCTGAGTAAAACTGTGAAAATGTAATTTACTGCCAGCTACGTATGGAGTACTTTATTCAGAAGATTCTTAATGTTTAAATTAATCTGATTAATTTTTCAGGAGCCTCTTAAAAACTAAGATAAAACAATGGTAACTACTGTATAACTTACTAAAAATTGCCCAAAATCAGTAACTAAAAGAACAGTTCAAATGGTTAGATTTTGCCTCTTAAAAATAGGAGCAAAGTAACACCCTCCCAGATGTCCTTTTCATATCTGTTTATAGAAGGTACAAGGACATCCAGGGAATCAATTAGCCAAGGGAGAAGTAATAAAATTCAGTAATAAAATACCAAACTGAAGGTTTCAATTACAATAAGGAAGTCTAAAACAGTTTATGAAATCAAAGCACCAGGAAAATACTAAGACGGAGAAGGTATTTAAATCAGGCCCCTGCCTTCAAGTAGTTCTGTGCCTACGTAGATGATTATATTCTATTTTTAAAGATCTCCTGAGATAGAAATTACATATCCATTCTCGGGGGCTGTAAATCACGCCGCCTCCTCTGTTGAATGTTGCCGTTTGTCACCACCCCTCTCGTTCTTAGCTAAGCCAGACATCAGGCCACTCCTTCCTAAGCTGATCCATGGTGCGATCATTTACCATCTACATTACTGATGGAATCTCTGCATTAGGGACAGTAAACTGGTTTCAAGTGACATGCCGACTCAAATCAGTTGGTAGTGATTCCTGTGTGCTCTTGAGAAGGACCATGAGGCCAATCGCCACTTAGGAAGAGCCGCCATGATGACTTAGAGTCTGTAGTGCATGTGAGATAAGCGAGGTCCTATATAATCACTTCCCAAAGGGCTCTATCTGAATTGAAGGAAAGCAAGGTAAGATGTCTTCAGTGGAGGTGCTTGCAGCCCCATTCTTCTTGGCTCCTGGGTGTGGCAGAGTGGGGATGGACCAGTCTCACATTATGGGTACAGTCAATGGCAGAAGTAGGTGGCGCTGCAGTCAGAATGTCTTCACTTCTCAACTCTAGCGTGAGCATAGTAGGCTCCAGACCAAACTCTGGGAATCTGCAGATTTGGTCCAACTCGCCCTAAAGGTCAACTTCATTACCTCACCTGCCAATGGAGCATGATTTTCTCTCATTCTATATCAGTAGTTTCCCAAGAGAGCTTCCTTAAGCTGAAAAAAAAATTTCAGAACCACCACCTTTGAACCTGAGAAAATACATGACGACCAAAAAAATAAACTATGAATTTAATGACGCATTTGTGTGATTTTACATTTTACTGCCCAAAACTACATCTATACATATTTGAAATGCTGTAGCATATGTACGCATGAGGCATAATGCCATTTTGGACCATTATTGGTAGACATGAATTCAAGGACACCTAGCCATACTCCGATGTTCCCCTGGGCTTCCAGGCTCCCAGCTCGTACCATGTCATTCCTTGCACCAGAGACTAGAAGGAGAAGGGTCGGAGACCTCACGATGAGAAACCTTCAAAAACAAAACCAAGGAATGTTAGGGCTCCTCTGGTTATTTCCTCGGGAAGAAATAACTTTTACTCTTCTTCTGGTCCTTTCCCCAGGAAGAGATAGCTTTTTTCTCTTTTTTACAATATGTTTTCATTTAGTCGTTGTCATTGCTATTCTTTGGTATACACCAGTTTTTCCAATTCTCTCTAAAATGTGGAAATCAAAATTAAACATAATAATCCAAGCTGCAGCATTTTCATAAAGAGTTCTGTATGATCATGGGCAACAGCCCACTCAGCCGTCTCAGTCTTCTCAGTCCCTGGGTTAGCACAGCTTACCTTTCTACCAGGACGCTCCTTACTTGACTCGGACATACACAAGCCCACTGACCGACTCCATGTTCTCAAAAGTCTAAAGATTCTAATTTTTTTTTTTTGTGAATACAACTTATGTTTAATTTTGATTGCATCATTTTAAATTCAGAGTCATTGAATACAACTTACTCTTCTTACTAAGGGACACATAAGCAGAGTAAAAACGAAGAGTGCTTTGAGGTCTTGCTTCTGGGTCAGGCAGGGAAAACTGAAACTGTAAGAATCAAAGTATATTTAATCCCAGACAAAAGAAGGGTGCTAGGCTTCTGAGTATTTTATCTGCAAGGTAGGTGAGATCCTCTGAGACATTTTAGCAAGAAACTTCACTGTAGATGTAAAAAAATGTCATTATCATGAATATAATACAAGTACAGGCAGAAAAGGAAAGGAAGCGTAAGTGCCGTCACTGGTGATAATTTCAATTATCAGGTGAAAGCAGTATAAATGGATAAAATCTAAGTATGTGATTATTTTTGAAAAAGAGAAGTTAATCCAAGGAACTCCTGAGCCATCCCGCTATTTGGTGGGAGCTGGCACGAAGTAACAATTTCAAACAGAGTACTGATTTATGCCATATAAATCAGTTAGGCAAAATGTCTATACCAGTTTTTAATGTTTTAATTTTATCTCTAGTTCTTCTCACATCAAGTTTTTATCCAGTGCAATTTGCTAAGCAGTACAGAGTTCTACTCCTGCTTCACACAAACAGTAAAATTACCAACCACCATGGGGAAACAAATGGGAGACGAAACGAAGTTTTTCCTTATAGAAGTATTAGAGCTGATAAATGATGAAAATATAAGAGAATTAGAGTATAAGATTTTGGAACTCCTAAGGGATCTCAGCATTGACCATTAACTGTTAATATCATTAGAAGAGAGACGATAGAATAGTCTATGCCTCCTGATGGAAGAACACACCACCACCTGTGAAGCATCCTGACGAAAAAAACCATATCTGAAATCGGTCAAACTGCTAGATTCCAATACTGTACAGAAAAACTAACAGAATGGAAGAAGCTGTTAAACTACACCCAGTACCGCAGTGAGCAAAATTTAGATTGTGTGAAAACTACAAGGCAAGCGACCCAGTTTTTCGTACAAATAAACTGCAAGGAAAAAGAGAAATATGCAGATGGGGGGAGGGGCTAGGGTTATACTGTGAGACGGAAATAATCAGAAATTTAAACAATAGACTAGATCTTTTATGGTATTAAAGAAGTATTGATTATCTTTGGTGTGTTATTTGTACTGTGATCATGTTTTTAAACAGAGTTCTTTCTCTTAGAAATACATGCTAAAACATGTATGAATATAATTATATGGTGTCTGGACTTTCCTTCATAATGCAGTTGCGGGGGAGTAGGCAGGAGTATAAATGAAACCAGTCTGTCCAGGACTTGATAATTGTTGAGGTTGGGTGATGGCTTCATAGGTTTCATTACAATGTTCTCTTTAATTGTGCCTGATTTACAATTTCCCATCTATATATGTTTGCCAGGGCTGCATAACAAAATACCACACTCTGAGGGGCTTAAATGACAGATATGTATTTTCTCACGGTTCTGAAGTCTGGAAGTCTGGAAGTCCAAGATCAAGGTGTTGGCAGGTTCGGTTTCTTGTGAGGCCTCTCTCCTTGCCTTGCAGATGGTCACCTTCTTGCCGTGTCCTCACATGTTCTTTTCTCTGTGCACACCCACCCCTGGTGTCTCTTTGTGTGCCCAAATTTCATCTTATAAGCACATGAGTAAGACTGGATTAAGCTCACCCTAATGGCCTCAATTCTTTAAAGGTCCTGTCTCCAAATACCATCACATTCTGAGGTCCTGGGGGTTAGGACTAGAACACATGACTTCTGGGGAGATATAATTTAGCCCATAACACCATAATAAAAAATTTAAAAATAAAACATGAGATATAATGTTGAAAATACAATATTTTCAAAATAAAATACATAAAATCCGTAACGTCAAAAACTAAATAAAAAAAGACATGAATTGCTTCTTGGCCTACATCTTCATATAAACTTGTCTCAGAGTCTTACCTTTTAATATTTACATAGGCCTCCTCACTCAGTGTGCATCCCTAAGAGAAATGGAGTATTTAATTTTTCTTGTAGTGCCTTCCTGAGATCTTAGACACTAAAGTGCATCAAAAGGAAAACAGTATTTTGTTGTGAGCAGCTAGCTATATCCAGCTACTAGAGTGTTATGAACTGAACATCTGTGTCCCCCCCCAAATTCTTATGTTGAAACCTAATTCCCGGTGTGATGTTGTTAGGAGGTGGTGCCTTCGGGAGGTAATTAGGCCATGAAAGTGGAGCCCTCATGAATGGGATTAGTACCCTGGTAAGAAGAGACAGAGAGCTAGCTCACTCTCTTCACACCATATGAAGAAACAAGAGGATGTCACCATCTGTAGGTCTGCAAACCAGAAGAGGGGGCTCACCAGAACCGGACCATACTGGCACCCTAACCTTGGACTTCCAGCCTCCAGAACTGTAAGAAATACATTTACGTCGTTCACAAACTGCCAAGTTCATGGTATTTTGTGACAGCAGCCCAAGCTGCCTAAGACATAAAGCACTGTCTATATTTTTAAAGGAATTACTAATCTAACAAATATTATCCCTCACTTTCAAAATTATATACAAACTGAGAAGTAGACAGGAGTTAAGTGATGGCGTAATTAGGAAGATTTGTGATTAACTGTCCTCACCCAGTGTCGACCTACCTCACTGGAGGTCATCAGTGGAGGGCCATGTGCTTGATTTCCCTGGCCTGGTCAACAGGATTTACACAAAATCTTAGAGAAAATATTGGCCAAACATAACATCTCTGGAACAACAGTGCATTAATTGGAAGTCAGCATTAGGTTCCCCAAAAGGTTCTGACGACCTGAAAGAATGGGCCTAATAAGGTGATAAAATTTAATAGGAATGTAAGTATGATTCTATACTAGGGTCCAAAAACATTTACTGGAAAAATATGAGAGGTAAGCCTTAATAAGAATACAGATTAAAAATTTTGTTAAGAATTTTAATTGATAATAAAAACCCTGAGGGTCAATCATGTGCTTACTGAGAGTCAATATATTAGGCTGTCTCAGAATTATAATAACTTAAAGAGATGATTATCTCATTTGATTCAAGGCTATTTGAGTTTGATCTGGCATTTTTGTTTCTAGGTGATACACTTTATACAGTATAAGGTTAAAATGGTGAATATATTTAATGACATGTCAAATGAAGAAGCGCAAAAGAACTTGGATGTTAGGGAAAAATGAGACTGGAGGGAGAGAGAAAGCGTGTCTTCAAATATCAGCAGGGCTGTCATTTGGAAAGGCCTTAGGCCAATCCTTCATAGCCCAAGGGGGAAGCATTACACTGGCCTGGCTAACACCTCCTCATCCTTCAGGAAATATCACTTCTTCAGAGAGGCCGTGTCTCCGGCAGCCAGACTCTGAGCTCCTGATCACTGGCTGCTGCAGCCTCATTCTTCTCCGTTGGGCACCAATCCTACTTCTAATTGTTAAACTTGTTAGCCCTGCTAGACTGTAAATTCCCACAGAGGATGGATCACATCTGATTTGTTAGTCCTAAAACACTGCCTGCCTAGCACAGGTGAATGAGTGAAAGAACATGTGAGAAATAGATTTGATTAATATGAAAATATATTTTCTAATAGAGTTGTACAGAGATTCACAGGCTGCCTCAAGAAGTAGCAATTTTTCCTCCCTGGGAGGCCCTCACTTGGGGTTAACATGGCAGTCCACTTGCCTGGGGCGGGGGTGGATGCGGTAGAGGGGATTAAAGCACCAGAGGGGTGACTGGATTAAATTATTTTCAGCACCCTTGCTAGCCTGAGGCTCTGTGATTTGAGTTCTGCTGGGAAAGGTTATGCTCATTACATTATAGATTTCGTTTCAGCACACCAGCCATATTCTGATCCATTCTGGAAGTTTAGTAATAAATTTCTACAATCATCACTTCTGTTCAAACCCAAATCTCAGTTGATGTTTCTCTCTCTCTTTCCCTTCTCCTTCTCGCCCTACTCCAAAAAGCTGACGATTAATATTTCCGCTTTACTGTAAGGATGCACAAAGCTTCAGAAAACACAGTAGCAGACAGTGAGGTGAGGTCAGACTCAGAGACAAGAAAAATGTTTCTGAGATTCTTAGCACCAACTGTGCCAAAAGTAAATGCAGATTTGACAAATGACACAAAGTCATTATCTCTCCATTTCCCTTTCTGCTGATTCATTTTTTATAAGGGCCCAATTTTCCATAGAAGCAGATCAGATTTACAGCAAATACAAAGATTGCATCTTTTATTTATAAGGCAAAAATATCTGCCCAAGTACTTTTCATTAAAATTTGTGTGCCCCGTGATACTGGCTTTCAGAGTATTAGCCAAGCGTTACATAACTTTGGTTATTCCTGTGCAAGTGAAGAAGCAAAGACCTTGCCAGTCAATCTCCTCAGCACAGTTCCTGAGACTCCCAATTCTGACCTCGATCACCTGATTCAGTTCGATAATGAAGTCTTGGGGATGAAGTTGTGAGATGTGTGAAGCAATACACATGCTCACTCTCCTTCCTTCACTCTCTGCCTTCCTTCTAGAGGAACACCCCTTGTGAGAGTATCTTCTAGCCCTAAATCAATTCATAGACAATTATGGAATTAGGAAAACAATATGTTATTAACCAGTAATAATTAAAATACAAATATAACTTATTTGTTTGGAATTTTATTACATCCATTGAGAAAGTTTTGAAAAAATTAGGTAGATAAGACAGGGAGTTACATAGATGGGGGGAAGGCTGGCAGGTGACACCCTGGAGTTGAAAGTACAATGGTGGGAAGGGCACCCACACGCCAGGCAAAGGGGCAGGAGAGCTCCCCCCACAAACTGGACTGAGTATGATTCTCCTGAGTAAGTGTGGGCTGGATGAGATAATTCCTAACACCTGTAAATCCAATGCCTCTTTCTGAGGACTTAAGCACTTATTCTAAAGATGAACAACACAAAGTAGAGATTTCAGAGAAAATCTGAGGAGAATGGGGGAAGTTACGCAACTTTCACATGCTGAACGTTTTCCTTTTGTACCATGTCATGCTAACGTTTAAAGACCAGGGAGTAGATGTTGATTTCTCTCTCACTCTGTGTATTCTTACGTTTCTACACCTTCAGGCAAACCCTGCCAAACAATGTAGTCATTCCTATGTTTAAGATACCTTCAAACATGTCTCTGAGAAAAAAATATGCATGAAAAAACTATGTGTATGCTAAGCAAAAATTACAAGGATACACTCTTCAGAGTGGTACTTCTCAAACTTTAACATGCACACACATCACCTGGAGATCTTGCTGACGTGCAGATTTTAATCCAGTATTAAATGAGGCCTGTGCATTTCTAACAAGCTCTCAGGTGGTGCTGATGCTGCTGGTCCACAGACCACCCTCTGAGTAGGTTTTAGACCACGACCTGAAAATCCAGCTTTGGTGGGAAATCTGTGCCCTCACTTCATTCCCACTTTTATTTTTGTTTTTCCTGAGTCTCTGTACTCTTTCCACTTTGACTGGTAGGAGACAATTTTAGGACCGAGCAGAGTAGATACAAAATAAAAGAAAATATTCTAAAATTATAACTTCAAGTGGAGCAATAATAAGATTTTAAGTTGTCTCAAGGGTAGAGACATAATTTTTGATATGCAAGAATTATACATACTTCATGCAAATCATTGAACAAACACACAGCAGCCTATTTCCTTCCATAAATGAGGGCCTACGCCTGCTTAAGTCAAAGGAAGTCTAGGTAATGAATGCACAGCATAACACCTCATCATTCAGGGATCTCTGGAGAGTAAGGTAATCTGAATAAGTAAAATTTTACAGATAACCTAAGTTTATCTCTTTAAGTTTCCAAACATATTATTTTCAGTTATTTTCAATCAAAATATTTCTGGAACTAACATATTCAAGACTTGTTAAATATACAAAACAAGGTTTACACATCAACAATGATTATTCTACGGCATGATATAACAATGCCGTGGGAGCTACTCAGGTCTAGGGGGGACTATGCGCTTCCACACAGTAGCATCTTCGAGTGTCCTTGGAGGTTTCCTGGCTTATTTCAAGCAAACTTCTGCCTCCTTCTTCCAGGATCAGCTGCCGCTTCATGGTGCTCTCTGATTGCCCTCCCCTTGCAATTTGTAATCTGCTGCTTTATTTTTCACATACTATTCTGGGAAAGATTCTGTGACTGGCCCCCTTCTCATTTTCCTTTCTTTCTTAACGCAGGAGCTGTTTAAGGGCTCTGGGTTACTGGTTACCTGAATCAATGCAATCATTCCAGCAAATCACACAAATTGATCCCCCGTTAAGTATCTCTTACTATGACTATTGAATACTCACTGATCCCAGTGTCCTTACAGTACTGGACCAAGTACTGTCCCATGACTTTTAGCAGATGATTATACTCCAGGACGTTGAGAAATTCCTGCTTATTATGAGATGGTTCCATGATTTCCAAGGGTATATTAACAATTCCAACCACACCTGCACCAAGTCTGGGGGTATAAATACACACATAAATTTTGTGAAATTTAGCTAAGAAAAAAGAAAAAGCAAATATACCCTGATCTTCTGAAATCAATTTTTAAAAAAATAAATTCATTCACTTGGGCTGGACGGTGTAAACGTTAACAAGTTAACTTTTAATTGTTCTGTTACATAAATCTATGGTAATCCCAGGTGCATTTGGTCCCATAATACAAAATCTCTTAATACATCACTACTGAATTAATTTGACTCCTTTTCCAAACTTATACACGGGGAGTCAGGCTGGGTGGGAAGAGAAGGCCTTTTAGCCTTAAACATCACCAACGGCGCCTTGCTGCAATAAACTGACATGTTCCTCTGGATACTGGCCAGAGAGTCCCTTTCTTCGTCCTCATCTCACCTCTCTGGTTGGATCTCTCCTCCTCGTTGCAGAGGTCCACGGGGTGCTCAGTGACTTCTACTAAGGGAACGTAAGGGATGGACTATCCCAGAAAGTGGGATAATCTTGATTATCTGCCTGTTAGCCTGATGGATAAACTCGATTTTCTTTTCACATTTTTAGCAGCTCATGACGTATGTAACTGGGACATTCTGCTTAGTGACACGCCCTGTTTCTGGAAACAGGAAAGAGCATCTGGAGTCTAGCTCTTCCGATGCTCCCCACTGCCCCCAGCATGGCACACGAATCAAGCCTTCCCAGGGTGGAGCTGCTGCCCCTCATGTTTCTCGCCACTTTCCCCTTTTACCCTGCCCTCCCCTCACCATTCATTCGGTAAGTCTAAGTTTGGACATCATTTCTTCCAGGAAGCCTGACTTAACTTCCCCCAGTTTGGTTTACTGCCCCTCCTAAATGCTCTTTTTGTGCATGATGCTTGCCTCTAATGTATATTCATTCATTCATTCCTTCATGCTCAGGATCTGGCCCTATTCCAAGAACTAGGAATACAGTAATGAACAGGAAAGACAAGGTCCTTGTTTATGAGGTTCCTCTTCTATTGAAGGGTGACAGGCATTAAGCGTAACAAGATCATTTCAGCTGGTGATAAGTGGTATGAGGAAAATGAAGCAGGTGCTATAATATGTAAAGAGCTAAAGTAGAGGGGGGTGATGGCAGGGGCTAATTTTAATTAGTCCAGGAAGACCTTCCTGTGGAGGGGACTTTAGTACTGGTGCCTGAGTGACATGCTGGACCAGCAGTAAGAAGATCTGAGGACAGAAGCTTCAAGGCAGAGGGAATGGCAAGTGCCCAGACCCTGAGGCAGAAACAGGAAGCCCGCTGTAGTGAGGGGAACCCAGTGCGAGGGTGGGTATAGGCTGGGCACTCACAGAGCCTGGCAGAGGCCAGATCACTGGAAGACCATGGTAACCAGGGATCAGGTGCTATTCTACATGCACTGGGGTTTTAAGGAAGAGAGTAAACTGATTTATGTTTAAAAGATCATTTTTGCTGTTTCCACACATTATAAAGTATGTGTATTTATATACTCGTCCCTTTGACTGGACTACACATTCCTCAGCAAAGGGCAGTAGGTCTTCACTATCTTGTCTGCAGAGCTTAGCACAGTGCCCGGTGCACGATACTGCAACGTAAGTGCTTCTTGAAGGAACAAGCGAATGAATTGCTAATTCCTTGGGAGTGAGGAAGCAAGATGAACAACGTTCCCCTGAACCACCCTACTGGGCATGGTTATCCCTTCCGACTCTGCTTTTCTGGGGTCTCTCATCAGGACTCAACACAATTCATGAAGGCAGCTTGTGGAGTTTCAGACCATTGCGAAAGCACCAGAATGTACTAGTCTGGAATCCAAATAGGCTGGAGAGTGTTAATAACAGACACTTACGCAGGTAACTGGCAAGAACTCACACGTGCAGGGGCTGCACAAAATGTTAACAGGGTTGCTTGACAAGACTACAGATTTTTCTTTTCTAAAATTTCTTTATTATGCTTGTATTATTTTTAAATTGGTAAAATATAAAAACAACCCAAGCAGATGGCACAAAGAATGGTGAAACATCAAGTTGCTCAGGAAATGCATTGAGCAAATTTCCCGAAGTGTGCCTTTTCCTTAGCACAGGCATGCAGCTCCACCGATATGATCAATTAGGCAGATGAACGCCTGCACATTGATGGGAAGGGTGAACGGAGGATATGACACCTGCTTCCATCAGGATTAATCACTCATCGAGCTCCAGAGACAGAATCTTACTGCGACCCCTGCGTCCTGCCTGTGCCTCTGAAAACAGGAGCATACTTACAAGGACTTCAGTTTCAGCTGTGGGCCCACTTTCTCATGCATTTTGATCAGGCGGTTATTACTGTAGATGAAAACCCCAGCTTGGCTTCGGTTTTCTATGTTCACTCCAAAGAACAGGGAGAGTGTCCTCGCTTTTTTTAATTCTCTAGCATTATATTTAGAAAAGTTAAAGAAAGTTTTTATGAAATAAAAATATACAGTTTACAAACTGATAATAGTTAAACTCAGAAGGTAAACATCAAAAGAACTATACATAAAATATCCAGGTATTTTGCAAAACCTAGTGGGTACGTCTAGTATTTCCATATAGCAAAGTATTTTTGCATGAACCCAATGGCCAATAACTCTACCAGTCAAATACAAGCATTGCTTGATATAAAACAAGTGTAAAAGAACTAGAAAAGACCAAAAGAGTTACAAAATGTTAACTGGTCCAATATGTATACTGCAGGGTTTTTGAAAAATGATGATTTGACTATTTTAAAATTTAGGTATTTCTGACACTGGATGTGATTTCTATCTTTCAGCATGTTCTCAAGCCTCCTAATGTCTTACATAGATCAGAATGTACCAAAAAATATTCTTTAGCTCCCTTTTTCCCTTTTAGCTCTCTTTTTCCAAAATCATACATAAATCAAAGTCAATACAGCAAGTTTACAAGGAAAACAGATAACGAGCTCCTGTTTTTCTGACTCTGTGCTATTACACTATGTTTTATGTGTAAAAATAGCAGAATATGACAGAAAAAAACACAGTAACAGGAGGCTGCTTGGAGCTATGAAAAGCACCTGGATGTAAGAACCAGAAAGATGGACCTGGCTTCAACTATGAGCCCATCTTTGAAATAACCATGTGACTATGGATGAGTCAATTCAACTTTCTCTCTCATCTGGAATTATACCCCCCTAGCCACTTGGGATGCTATGAGGACTAACAGAGATAATGTTAAATGTAAACTGGGACCAGATTAGGTGCTTAGCAAATGCTATTTTCATTTCCCAACCAAGAATGGTATCAAACGTAATTCTTCCACTCCACCATCTTGTAGTTCCCCCATTCCACAGAAACAGCTTTCTCTTTTCAAATTCATGACCATGTGCTATTACAACTGACATAATGTTCTTACTGCACTGATTAAATATACCCATCATTAAAGGACAATGAGAAAGTTCTCTCAGTCCTCCAACGTGGATGGGATACACAGAGTACATCAGACTTTCTAAGGAAGGTATTGACGTTGGTTAATACATATTTTTAAACGAATGTACATGTAGGGTTAAATATATATGAATCAAACATTAAAAACATCTACTCAATAATTAGATCCCCACTTTCCAACAAAAAAGAAGACTGACTATTAAAGGGACTCCAAAAGAAGGTGTTAACAGGATACAACATAATCACCCTGCGATATTAAGTGGCATACTGACTGTCTTCAGATTACAAAAAAAAAAAAAAAAAAAAAAGCATTTTGCTAGAAAAACAAGTTCACACCAACTGGTATTATTATTAATAACATACAGGTTGGTCACCTTTCATGCATATCATTGTGACTACCAGCTTTTTCTTTCTGAAGAAGCCTTTGCTTTTCAGTGAAGATTTCTATGACATTTACTTAACATTTTTATAAGTGAATAATTAACATTTCAAATTTAAGTTTTGAGGAAAGTTATGGTTATATAGCACTTCATGGTTCACAAAAAATAACGCTGAAGACTAGTAATACTTCCCAGGAAACTTGTTTCTCAAAGTTGTCACAGTTCTCAAAGTCTGACCTCACTTGGACAACAGCAGTTATTTTCAGTTTAACTTGTTTAACATCTGAGCTGTAGAGCAAGTTACCCTGACAAACGTAAATAACGGTTTTGCAATATAGGCTTGCTATTTTTATTCTAACCATGTATAATTGATACATTTACTTGAAACATTTTCTATCTCAAATTTTAAGCAGTACTAGAAGAGGGAAGAAACTGGGACCAACACTCCAGAGTTTAAATGGCAAAGGAAACAAGGAAAGTGAAATTGTCAGCTGAATCCCTGGGCAGTTCACTTCTTCATCCAATCAGACACTGAAGTAATTTGTTACTCTGTGTTCAGAAGTTTTAACATTAGTTGAACGTATGTGTACATGCAAATATATATCTATAAATACTTTACATTGATTATGTCCATTGGGGGATTTTGACCATATTATGCTTAATATCATAAGATGTCACAGGCTGAGAAAGAGAAACTGTCACAATAACCACCAAATCTGCCTACTCAGAAATCAAAACTTGTTTAACATAGTGCAGAGCATTCTGGCACACAGAAAATCTTACCTCTGTTTCTCTTTAAGAACCTTATGCTTTGCCTCTACATCTTCCAAAGCTTTCTGTAACACATCTGTTCCCTGGAGAAGTACATTTGATAGGAGAGAACATAATGCCGTTAAATTAACAAAAGCTGAGCTGGTATTTATCATCCATTGTCCAAATGTTTCACAAGGGTAGCAGTGAGGGTTCACATTGCCTGAGGCAATTCCACCAGATAGATACTCAATCAATACCTGATAAACGATTAAGTTCCAGTAGCTAAGCAGACAAATCAAATCCCAGCCCCTGGTTCTGTTTTTGCACATATTCCAACGTCCTCTGCCTTTTAGAGAAGGAGCCACTGCTCCCTGTAACGTCACGATAGCTTTCGCACAAACTATGTGAAAGTTTGGGAAAGTCGTTCAGTGTACCTAGATGCTGGCTTTTGTCTGTGACAACAGAAAATGCTGAATCATGTGATCAATCACTAAGACTTCTTTCAGGAAAAAAATCTGTAATTAAAAAATTTTGTCAGTAGCTAAAAAAAAATGTCTTGTTTATATCAAGTTCCAGATACTCCTAACTAATACTCCCCAAACTTTCCCTTTATAGATATCTTGTCCCTAGGCTTTCTCCCTTTCAGAGGGCCTCAATGCCACTGCCCACCTGTCTTCCTTATCTTTTTCAATTTGATGTACTCATTCACTATTCTATCTGTAGTATATTCCCTCTAACCAGGCAGAAAAATAATAATGCATTATTATTATTTCACAAATAAGAAGAGACTTTTAATGTGCTCCATCCACCTGATGTGAAGGCTGGGCATCTCATTTGATGGGTATACCACTGGGACTAAACATTATTTTCACTGATTTTAAAGTAAAAGAAAATGGTAAATGGTTGGTAAGTATTTCACTTCACATTCAACCACTCGATTGCCTAGAGGAATTTAAGAGGTCAAAAGCTGAGGTCATTCTGCTTTGCTCTTTTCTCTGAGTTAAAGAAACCAGTGTGCATCAGAGCAACAAAGCACGCCAGTCAAAGACTTCCCCGCCCTCCTTGTCAAGGTGCTCAGAGCACAGAGCAAAGAGGCGGAGAGAGGTAAAACTGGCCAAAGAAAGAAGAAAGCAAGGTCCTGACCCATTAGAAAGAGTCTGCTTCTCTTCCTATCAAATACAGAAAACCAAGGAAGTTGATTTCTTAGAGGCAAAATTTAAAAAGCTTAAACTTTTCTTTAAAAATCGATAACATAAGATAGGTCTACATTTAACTTAAAAAATAAGCAGAAAGAGAAAAGTAAGAGACTTTGGGGAAAGCTAGAGATAGCTTTGGGACATTACCACGCACTACTCTTGGATTTCATCCCCTATTCATGACGTCAGATATGAGAGCTCTTTATCAGACATGGCCCTGGTCCTCGAAAGTTTAAGGGCTAATCACCAAAAAGATTCATTTACTGAGTCTGTAGAAGAGGATACAGGAAAAGTGAAGTGAAGCATTTATTTCTCCATATACTTACTTATCCCTTTGTATGCAAACAAATAAACGTGTTGCTTAACGATTCACTGTGGAAGAAAGCTTTGTACCATACTTGTGGTAAAAGTTAGCAAACTTACCATACATGTCCCACAGCAACATTTTTTTCCCATGGTTGCCATGCATTATAATTAATAATAATAGTTCTTTATAACCTATCTTACTCATGGGCATACTGCAAGGATTACAGAGAATGTTTACGAACTGTGTGGAGCAACTCATAAAAAAAGAGCTTTGTAAGCTGGAAGCATTGTTATTAATATTCATAATTATAGTACATAATTCTTAGCACTAGAAAGAAGGATTGCTTATTAGTCTTCTCCTTGCTCTCCCCATTTATTTGAGTCCATGGGGAGCTATCATTTGAAAGGATATTTTCAAGGAGACTTGATGGGCTAGTTTTTCCTGCTAGATTTTCATTATTTCCTCCTTTTCTCATATTATTTTTCTTTCCGTTTTAAAGAAATGAGTTGTGACGCTCTTCCCCACTGTTCCAAATTCACTCCACGTTCTATTCATCTCTGCTCTCCGCCTCAGCCTTCCCCTACTTGCTGAATTTCCTTCTCCTTCCTCTGCACTCATCTATTGTGTTTACCTGTGCCAAAATCAACTTAATCTTCTGAGCTTGTCTGTGTCTAAAAGTTTAGGAAGTAAATGATATGAGACAACTGTGTACAGGGGAGAGGAAATGACACTGTTTACCATTTAAGAAGACTACTCTGTGCGCCATACCTTGGCAGGAGAAGACAAAGTTGTTCTGTCAGGCTGCTTTGCTTCAATTTGTGCTTCTTTCAGTATGAGCTCAGCTAGAAGCAGGAGCAAGATAATTATAACACAGTGAGATTCTTTCAAGCAATTTTAAGAGAGCATTCTATATCTCTACAGCCAGGACCAGTGAGAACGGCTTACAGACAATACTCTCAGAAAATGCTATATTTCTTCCAAAGTTCTTGCATTCCAAGTCTGTGTAGCCACACTGGGCTTCCTCTTAGGCATGGCAACTTATAAATATACACAGACAAGTTCACAAGTCATAATGGAATGTTCGGCTGACTGAAAACTCTCTAGAATCCATGAACTATGGATGTAGAGCTACTCCTCACTCCTGAATCACTGGGAAAGGACGGCTTTGTTCCTGCTGTGGGAGGAGTGAACATGGAGAACATTCCTTCTTAAAGTGAATGCCATGCTAGTCTCTAAAGTGATCTAACGGCATCATGACAACCAGAGTTTCTAATATATATCAATCTAATTCCAAGTGTGTACTTGGAACTTGGGTCATACTTATAATAATAAATAACACCTTAATTAAACAAAACCAGAGATGGAAAATATGTGTTGTGAAATTCCTTAGAGGCAGGAATTGCATTTGATTAATTGTGGTCATTCCTACAACGCCTAGAGCAGTGTATATCTCAGAACAAGTGCTTAATTAATGTCTACTGAATGAATGAACAATAACGATGTAGGCCACAGGTCATTACACACCAATCTTTACTGCTTCTTCTGCCTTTTTAACTTCATTTTTAAATACTCCTTTGAAAGAAGATGTGACATACAGATACTTTCTGGGAAGAAAAGAAATAAAAGAACATAATCAAGTCAGATTACCATTTTAAAGTACATAATATGAGAATATTCTTTAGAAAGACTATATACTCCAGAGACATGTAATTATTAAGAAAGATTCATCAAGTAAGTTGTATCCACCTGGTAAATCAGCAAACTTTACACCTAAGAAGAAATTCCTTGCCTTTTAATACTTAGCAATTTTGCTTTTGTCAGGAAACTTCAGGAGAGAGAGAAGAAAATCTCTGCCCACACAAATGTTCACTTACACATATAAAATAGCTAATTTCTGAAAAAGAAAATTTTCTATGCAACTGCTCCATTACCAAAGTTTCTGGTTAATACACACAGCCCTCTCACCCAGATCATCACTGACAACAGATAAACCGCTTCTTCCAGTCCCCAATTATCCCTCACTGAAACGCTCAGAAACTACACGTTAACACAGCATTTTAAACTCCCAAAGCACATTTTCTACTTTACTGATGAAGAAGCCTGTTTTCAAGGTCCTCTGTTTTAGTGAGAGCAAAGACGCTCTAGAATAATCAAGGAAATAGAAAAAAGATATATGTGTGTGTGTGTAACTCAGTAAATTTCAAAGTTTATAAAGCAAAATATGGATGAGAAAAGCTCTGTAGAACAGAAGTTCTCTAAATGCAGCTGAAACAGTGTGTATCTGTTAGAGAGGACTCCTGGAACCCAGGATTTTACTTGTTGGTTTAAATCATCATGGAGAGAAAAATTCGAGAACATTATTTCGTTTGAAAATGCTCAAAGCTCCAGACACCTCATTCTACAGCGTTTGCCTCATACACCCATAGACTCAGGAGCTCACCGCCTCTGATATCCTCAATGTTTGGGAAGGCATCGAATTTTCAGTGAGAGGTAGGTGGAGACCTGTAGAACATCTCCTGAAGCCAAAATGCCTTAAGACTCAAAAAGCGGCATTTGCTCAGGTAGAGGGGAGAGTCTAAATCTACATGCCCCACGGAGTCTACGCCAAGGATCCCACGGGCCAAACTGGGCCAGCGGCTTGTTTTTGGTTTTTCATTTCTAAAAGATAGTAATAATAATAATAATAATAACACAAATAGTAAATATAAGATTATACATTAAAATAATAATAATAAAGGAAAACTAAGAATATGTGAAAGAGACTGGATGTGCCCAGATATTTACTATTAGGCCCTTTACAGAAAAGGTTTGCTGACCACTGGATTCTGTGCTACTCGCTATGGCTTTTGAATGACAGCATGATCTAGAATTGCCTTTATATGTTCTGACTTTTAAGCAATATGAGCAGGCATGCAAATTCTTCACTATACAAACAGGTCGTATGTAATTTAACTGTTTGTTAGCTGGAGGCTGTTCATAGTTTGTTTAAGACTCTCTTCCATTATCTCAACAGAGGCAATACAGATAGACTAGACAGAACACCTTCATGATTAAGTGTTAAGTCGGTCTGCCTGGAGTCCATCTGCCGGGATCAAAGGCCTTGGTTTTCCCCTTACTAGAAGAAGAGGACTGGGAAAGTTACTTCATTTTCTGCGATTCCATTTCCTTATGTGTAAATGGGGATGATAACAATGGCATGTATCTCATAGGGCTGTTAGGAGCATTAAAGGTGTCAATAGAGCTAAAGAACATAGAATAATGCTGGTTCACAGTAAGTACTCGATATGTGTTATTATCTAATAATAACAACAAATTAGATATCTTAAACACATTAGATATGTTAAACATATTTTTTAAAAAATCCAAATGAAATCAAGGAGAAACTGTTGGAACAATGAGGTAACCCTTCAAAGAGGGTAAGAGTTAAACTATCCGAGCATTTTTACAGCCTATGTGTTCACAGCTATAGAAAGTAAAGGGCACAAGAGGTGTCAGCTTTGCATTAGTGCTTAATTTGAGACAACAAAGACCAAAAAAATGTGCTCTCTCCATAGTTTGTGTCATTGAGATAACCTGGTCCCAGATGATCTGCCTACCAGGTGACAATTTAAATTTTACAATTGCTCACGATTAAAGAAAGCTAACTAAGAAACATATGTACCTTTACAAATCCAGTGTAATGAAGGTGCCCCTTCTCACAAAGGAAAGAATTTTCAGTCAAATCTCCATCCATAACCGGGAGCCTCTCCCAGCCTGACACAGCTATCTTTTCCTATTAGTGGACTCTCGAAGGTAAAAATATCTTTAAGAGCCAGAGTAATGCAGCCACTGGAGGACAAGGAAGAGAATTCATCCAGCGCTGTCTATTCCTCAGTCCTTGCAGCTGAGGGCAAGGGAACAGCGTCCCCTCGAGGACTGGGCCTCCAGTTCCTCAGCGGTTAAAATTTTTTCCAAACTCATCTCCCACACTTTGCATTTCCCTTACCTCTGCCCAAATCCTGTGCTGCAGCCTCGACCTCCACACTGTTTCTGCCTTCTCTGTAAACTCCGCCTCACCTGCCACATGTTAGGCCTCCACTCTTCCCCACATAGTTTATCTTCTACCTCCTACTCTTTTCCATCAGTGAAATTGTACTCAAATATTTTGCTTCTGTCCACTTTCTACATAAAACAACTTATTGAATATTTGCTTTCTAAAAGAGCTTAAAACACATAAAGTCAATGAAAAGTATTGAGAGAAATGAGAACTGAAACAATATACCAGTTTGCTCCTTAGAATGGCAAAAATGAAATAAGAAAATACCATTAATAACAAGTGTGGATTTGGAACAAGACAAAGGCCCAGGCTTACACACTGTCAACGTACAAATAAAGTGGTGTCTACTTCTTGGAGGGTAAATTAACAAACATCCATCAAAATTAATACTGTACTTATCTTTTAACCCAGAAATTTACTTCTATAATCTGTTCTACAGAAATAATTGCATAAGAGAATAAATATACATATGTCCAATGACGCCCAAGCATATCAAGTTTAGCATTGTAACAATAACCCCCAAAATTCTAAATATACATTAACAAAGAAATAGGTAAATAAGCCAGAGTATTATACAATAGATTTAACAACGACAGACAAAGACCTCCAAGAGATAATCTGTAAGTGAAAAGAGCAAGCTGTACACAATTTTATGTTTTAAAAACGAACTGTGTGTGTGTGTGTGTGTGTGTGCACGTGTGCGTGCGTCTCAATGTGCAGAAGACAATCTGGAAGGGCATTTATTAAACTTCTAGTGGAGGTTCTCCTTTGGGGAGATTACGGATTGCGAGAGCACAGAGGGAATGACAAGTGGTAAAGGGGGCTTTTAGTTATTTGATTTTTTTCAATATCTAACTCTGTATTGTTTGAATTTTTATTAATTTTACTACTTTAGGAGCAAACTAGAACTCCTCCCTCTCAAGAGAAATAAAAATATGAGAAAATATTGAGTAATTTTTAAGGTTTTATGTTGCAGAAGTGGAGAGTATAGCACAATGCAGCATTTCAAGTGAGTATTTTGATCAGAACCACGTGCAAAAATTTAAATTTTTATTAGCATTTAATATCTACACTTAGAAAATTTGTCTAAAATATTTTGGCTTACATAAAATACAATATTTTAAATTGAAAAAGCAGACTACAAGTAAATAAAACTATGGAACTGAATTTTTATTTACACAGAAAAAACTAGCCCATGGTTATGGATCAAAACTACATTGTAGTATTCACAATCATAGCCATTTTTTTTTTTAATTACGAGAGTTTACCTGGCTTAGTCATACTGAACATAGTTAAAGTCTTTAATTATTCATCAAAACACGTAATGAGGCACGATCAAGAATTTTCTGGCTAGTATAATGTTGACAGCTAGACCTGGACGTCAAATGGACTCTCAAACTTGGTAGGTCGAGCACGAGCGGAGAGAACTCCTTCACCGTTACTCCTAACCCCCACATCTGGACCTCTCCTATCATTCCCAAGTTTTTGCTCAGGGAGAAAACTCAAAAGGCATTCATGGCTCCCAATTTTCTCTCCACCTCACATCCAATGCATCAGCAAGTCTTGTTGGCTCTCTCTTTACAATCCATCTGTAATCTGAACACTTCTCATTTCTTCCACCACTCCCACCCCAGCTCCAGCCACTAAAACTTCTCACCCAGAACACAGTAATGGTATCCTCCCTAATCTCCCTTCCTCCCTCTTTCCCCCATAAAATCAACTCTCCACTCAGCAGCCAAAGTCATCGTTTAAAAACATAAATCAAGTAATGCCACTCCTCTCAAAAGTCTTTACATTCTCAATACAAGCACTTCTTGCCAGGCTGCTCAAGGCCCTATAGGATCTGCGCCTACCTCTCTCACCTCTTCCCAGGCACTGTGCTCAGCTATACTAGCCTTTCCCCCTGCCTGTACCTGATCTTCTCTTCCTGGAAACATCTGCCCACAAAATTCTTGCGTGACTCACTGTGGGACCCACCCTCCAGGATGTCCTCTAATGGTTCCTGCCTCCTGATATTCATGCCTTTGTGTACTGCCCTCCTACACTGAATCCAGGCTGGCCTGTGTGACCAAACGAATCCAGAAGTGGTGGTATGTGACTTTTGAGGCTAGGTCCTAAAGGATTGCAGTTTCTACTTTGTTCTCTTGAATTGCAAACTTTGGGAGAAGCCAGTCCCTGTGCCATGAAAATACTCAGGTAGCCCTGTACAGTGGCCCTTGTAACGAAGAACCGACCTGTCAGCCATGAGGATCAGCCACCTTGGAGGCATGTCCTCTAGCTCCCATCAAGCCATCAGCAGCCCCAGCCAAAACCTCACAGCGACTTCACGAGAAATCCCAAAACAAACCACCCTACAGAGCCACTCGCAAACTACTGATCCACAGAAACTGAGGGATAATAAATGGTTACTTTATTAGGCCACTAAATTTGGGGGTGATCTGTTACGCAGGGATAGACGACACATTCACTCACTCAGTTTATTCAGCTCTCTGCTCAAGTTATTCATTTAAAACTAACTTTGTTCCTTGGTTTCCTATCTAATAGTCAGCCAATCTCCCCATAAATCTCTATTTCTTGCCCTAGTTTGTTTCTCTTCATAGTACTTAGATTTAACCATTATTTTTATTTATTTATTTATTTACTAATTTTCTTTCTCCCAGCTAGAATGCAAGCTCCATAGGGCAGGAATTTTTTCTCATTGCTTGCACTGACTCCTGAATGCCTACAAGATTGCCTCACACAGGGTGGTCATTCTACCTGTTGCTTATTATTCATTTGTATAACGACAACTACTGTTTGTTCACAAACGTGTTGGGAACTGTGCTGAGCATTTTTATATTTAAAATAAAACATTTTTATTTTAATCCCCACAACAACTCTAAGGTGCAGAGGCATTCGCAGTGCACAGTGGAGGAGTCAGGCTTTGTGGTAGGTCCACAGCTAGTAAACGACAAAATCAAAACTCAGAGCCAGTTTGGCTGATCCAAATTTTGCTTTCAACTACTTTCCTATATTGAAGGATTAAATAATTTAAGATCATCCAAACTTGTGAAAGGATACATAAGATGCACAGTTTGCACAAGAGATGCTTTTGTTTTTTTTTTTAAAGATTGGCACCTGAGCTAACAACTGTTGCCAATCTTCTTTTTTTTTTTCTGTTTTATCTTCCCAAACCTCCCCCAACATAGTTGTATATCTTAGTTGCAGGTCCTTCTAGTTGTGGGATGTGGGACACTTCCTCAACGTGGCCTGATGAGCAGTGCCATGTCCGCGCCCTGGATCTGAACCCTGGGCCGCCGCAGCAGAGCGTGCGAACTTAACCACTCGGCCGTGGAGCCAGCCCCAAGAGATGCTTTTAAAACATTATTAGTCTGTCCAGGTGGGTGAGATGTGACGGGGTGGGGAACATTCCTAAAAAGTGAAAAGACTGCCTCAGGAGCTTAGTGCTGCAGAGTATTCAACAGCAGACCATAACTTAGCACCCTGAATAACTGACAAAGGATCATGCTGTTCCTATGAAAGCAGGCTGACTCCAATTCCACGTCACTTGGGCTCCTGTCAGTGTTATGGGTTAACGGTAAAGCAGTGTTAATGAAGACTGGAGATCTTCAGACAGACACATTGGCTCTGTCTCCCTTAAAGAGCTTTCAGACTTGGCCATTTTATGTCCTTCTTTAGTCCTAATGTGCAGAGATTTAATGCCTGTATAAATCTGAGAGGTATTCTCTACTAAAGCTAAAGAATTCAAAGCTAAAGAAAATCAGTAATGTCTGTTGCCTACAACCAAGTAATATAGCTATATATTAACTTGCCTATTTTATATAGGTAAACAATATTTAAGATCCCAAGAATTATAGACTTACAAAATCTTTAAATTGAAAGGGATCTTAGAAATCACCCAGCTGAAATTCTTCCCAGAGTAATAACTTCTTCTACAATCCAGATTCTTCCAGGGACAAAACTTTCCTCATCTTTGATGGGAGAGCTTTCCACTGCTGAAGAGCGTGAACTTCATTAATCTCATCCACACTCATGGCCCTCTCTGGGTTTCTATACCTTGTACCATGTGTGTCTGGAGAACCTAAATTTGCTGTGCTGGACACACTGGATTTACTATTCTGGACATTAAACCTGCTGACTGGACCAGAGACCGCCATGCAACCAAAGGAAGCTATGTGAGTGATCAAACACCCCTGATATGTGTTGTCCTCAAACTATGTCCAGTAAGGAAGCTCTGAATTTGGTGGTGGAAAACCCACTCTTCGAGGAGCAAGTACGAAGTACACCCAGCAAGGAAAGCTCAGTAGAGCCCAGGTGTATCCCATGGAACAAACTGGGCTGTTTGTTTCCATTCTCTAGAATATCCCAGTCATGGAAACACTGAGTCAAAGATGACAGTAGGGGGCTGTGCAATGTCCTGCTGCTTGACTTCTCTGAATACACTTATACTAAACACCAATGGAAAAATGGCTACCTGTGTGTCTCTGCCCTGCCAAAACAGCCTAACACTCTCATGCTGAGCTAGCTCTGTCTTCTACCTCTATCCAGCCATCCAAGTTCTGCCCTCTGGCATTCCAACTATCATATGACAGTCTTTTACATTTTCACTCAGGCCCTAAGTCTTCTCTCCTCCATGGAATAATGCTCAATTCCATCAATACCTCCAACAGACAGTTACTTTCCTGTAAGCTAGCAAATCCGTCTTTCTCCTAAAGCATCCCCACCTGAACACTGCCCTCCAGACATGGTGTATGTAGGACATGGTGTATTGTTACTATCACCATCTTGTTCTGCGTACTAAGTTGCATAAACATTTTGAGCAATCCTGTCACACTATCTGCTTATACTAAGCTTGTAGTCAATTAAAACATCTATGCTGTTTTATGTAAGTCTGCCCAGTCTATACTAACACAATAGATTTTATAAATTTAAATACAAGTCTTTACATTATCTATGTTACGTTTATCTTTTGGACTTCAACTCTTTCACATCCTGTTTCTGTTACGCTTGATAGAAGATATTCCTCCTAACCCATAGTCAACTAGGAATTCAAACATGCTTGTTTTTTATCCAGGTTACTCATAAAAAAAGTGAACAGAATATGATCAAGAAAGGAAACCAATGCTATGACACCCAAGTTCTCCTCCAGTCCTCTTCTGAACTTGTTAGAGACATTGGCGTAAAGTAGCTAAGGGAGCTGTAAGTCCACTCAAACAGTTAAAATCCAGTCTTCTTTTTCTTGTTTGATACGAAAATACAGAAAAATAACTGACCATGAAGTACAGTCATATATTCTCATAAATAATACTTACTGGTTCATTTCTAGAAGTTTATTGGAACCTGCGTGGCCAAGTGGATGGAGTATTTAATCACTTTTAATACCTTTTAAACACCTCTACTTTGGTCAAATAGGGTCATTCCCAGCTCTTAATTTGTTCTGATACAGCCATTAGAGCTATAGTGCCTTTCAGGAAAGAAATAAAGTAAGGGGAATCCTACTAGAGGTTAGATAACATGGAGGGAACTCCACACAGTTCTTACACAAAACTTTTGCCACCAGAGAACTTGTGAGAGAAATTATATGCAAGTAACTCTGGCCAATGGGGAGAGAGGTAAGTCTAAGGGATAAAGCCATGAAAGATTAAATCTGTCCATACCAAATATCAGAGTTCATACTATAGATACCAAATATCAGAGTTCATACTGTAGATACCAAATATCAGAGTTAACAGTTTATGGGAATGCCACATAAAACTTGGCAAAAGTTCAAGCCTCCTTAATACCTTTCAAGGAACAAAATAAATATTTACATTATATCTACTTTCTGGTAACATATATCTAAGAATATCACTTTGAAAGGGGAATAAAAAATATGCTAGAATGGGAAACAGTCATCACTTGACATAAGTAATTTAGGTAGATGAAACTCAATTTACTATAATTCCCTAAGAAAATAGACATATCCACATTTTTCATTGGCTTAAATCATTTTTTACCCGAACTAATTAAGAGAAGAATAATTTAATTTGAAAAGATCAGCCTTATTGATTGGTCCAGGAAACCCTTGGTACTTCCCAGGAGAATGAGACTGATGAAAAGGAAGCAGCACTTTGATATGAATTAGGGAATGAACGGACAGATTTATAGAGTAAGTCTCAGGCTTGGTATACTTCATTTTTCAAAATAGAATCTTCAGTGTAATCAGAAATCAAAAGTATAGCTTTTGAGGACCCCATTGGTGTTAGTGTGGGCATACAATTCAGAGATCTATTTTTAATATTAATATCGATATAAGTGATTGCAAGTCCCCAGGACAGCAACTACTTTTTCATGAAAATAAGATAACATAACAAATGTAGGCCTATTATAAAGAGTTAGTGTGGTATAGGGAAGGGAGCATGGAATTTGAATTGGTAAAGAATTTGGAGCCAGGAGAATGGAGCTCTTCTCCAGTTGTGACATTTCCTTATCTCTAAAATGGTGATAATAAAATACAACCCACAGGGTCATTATAAAAATCAAACAAAATAATGCATATAAAAAGGCATTTACAGTCATGTGCTCTATAATGATGTTTTGGTCGATGACAGGATGCATATACAATGGTGGTCCCATAAGATTAGTACCCTGTAGCCTAGGTGTGTAGTAGGCTATACCATCTAGGTTTGTGTAAGTGCTCTATGACTCTATGATGTTCGTACAATGATGAAATTGCCTACCGACTCACGTCTCAGAATGTACCCCTGTCACTAAGTGGTGCATGACTGTACATAGCCTGGACGAGCATTAAATGTTTCTCCCAGTAGATAGGAAGCTCCTCAGAACTAGAACTAATCTTATCTTTTTTATGCTTTGTACCTAGCACAATCTCAGACTAAAGGATTTTGATAAATGTTCGTGAATAAATGCATGACCACCCAGAAACCACACACCAAAAAAAACGACAGTTCTGTTTGCATGCATAGTTGGGCAAAGTAAGGTTTATAATATGCAAATGTCAGCTTAAAAAAAGTTTATGCTAAAGTATAAATAAATGAGCCAGATGTATATTTATAAATATGTTCATTCTATAAAATATACATACACACATATGCATATGATTTAACAGTTCAAATGTATTGTGCAAACAGAAAATATAAGTGAACTGTGATTTTTAAACGGAATCTATCACAACCAAAGCGCCTAAGAGTCACTGAAGTAAAAAACAAATTCCTGCTCTGGGCGGTCATCTAACTTAGAGAATTCACTGCAGTGTAGCTACTATGGGCAAATATTTGTTTCACATGATTACTCTTTTGCAAACCTTCCAGAATGCAGTTTGAATTGTATTTACAATTGTAAAAATCTTACTATCAAATTGTAAAAATCTTACCATCAAATTGTAAAAATCTTACTACCAAATCACTTACTATCAAATCACTTTGACAACTGGGGGCGGGGAGGAGCATACGGATTTTATAAATAAAAACTCTATGAAGAGAATTGAAGGAAGGTGAGTTACCTGGGTCTGTAGAGGGAATAACATAGGTGTTTTGTTTTAACTCTTTGGGCCTGAATGAATATTCTCATCCGAGGGTCAAAATACAGAACAGATGTGTAGGCTCTGAATGACCATCTCTCCGGAAAACTAGAAAAGAAAACAGCAAAGGCCACACTGAAAAAGATGCAACAATGAAATGTCTTTGAGAAGAAAAAATTAGACTACGCGCTTATGATGGTTACTACTAGCAGCTTCAGGAACTTTTCTTCTAAACCTAATGACACAACAAACACCAGCGAATCTTGCAACACTCACAATACTTTACTGAGCAGACCTTTAAATACAAGGGCCCACATGAATAACTCACACTTTGATTAGAACTGAATTTTGGTTGGCAACTAACCAATTTTGAGTAGACTTGCATCGGCAACAGAAAATATACCTTCCATTAAAGCTGTTGGCCCAAAAGGACAAAATCCAGTCAAATAAACAAAATCATTCCCTGGCTCAAACATAACAAAAACAATCTAGGCCCATGTGGATAAAAAACATTTCCATAAAGTTATTGTAAACAGAGAAATACAATAAAAATGTTTCATTTGCTTTGAAAATTATGAACAAGAAACATAAAACTTCACTCTGTAAGTGCACCAGCCATGCATAAGAAGTAGTGCTCTTTATCTACAGGGTCCCAGAAAAGGCTACTACGAAGGGCTGTAAGGTCATCCAGAAAGCAGAGAGCAGTGAGCCCAGCATTTTTACAACCCTACCTCAGCCCAGAGGGAGACAAAGAGGATGGAACGGAAATACGGAGCTTGTCTAAGGGGGACTGCTCAATGGGGTGACACCATTGCCGGTTACTCCTGAGAAAGACAGAACGCCAAGGAATTGACAAAAATGAAGATGAAGCCCACAAGAAATCCAAGGATTTCCTGGTTGGTTATAAGTTCCTTTCTGGCAGGATCTGAAGCTCATTAAAAGCTCAGGGATTTCTTTTCACTTTTTTAAAAGAAATGCTTTTAAAGTAAGCCTTGAGTAGAACTTCCCAATACAAATTATGTGAAAGTATCTAGTCCATGGCTATTATTCTATAAATACTAACGCATTTTCAGTGTGACAAGAGACGCTGTCTGCATTAGGGTGTGGCGCTACACTAAGGTGGTTGACTGTTAGTAAAACCAGAGGCTGCACAGTCAGGGAAGTTCTCACCTTTAAAAGAAGAAAAAGTCACCTTGGGATACTATAAACAGTCCAATGACTTTTGCCATTATTCAAATCCTTTCTGGATCTCCTGATTTAAAATTGCCCTTATAGCGAGTAGCTCTTTCTTTTGACTCTCCTCAAAGCTAACACAGCTCTGTCATTTGAAGGTAAAAGTCAAAAGAAATTCAGGGCCAAGTTTAAGAATTTGAGAAATATGACGAGAGATCAAATTGGGTTAGACAAGTTTGGTTAAAAAATATATATTATACAAATACAAAATAAGGAGACTAACACAGCTACCTTTTGATAGCTCATTTTTTTTTACTCATTCAATAAATATTATAGGTAAATAGTCATAGCATGTGTGCTGGGGATCCTCAAGACCTCTGTGTTAGGAGACTTTCTGGAAGGTCATGGGACTTAGAATAAAATTGCACTTAAGGCTAAGATTTATCACAGCGATGTAGTAAGGATATACAGTGGTTCATAAGGGGAAAAGTTACATGGGGTCTAGAGGGATCCATGTGCAGCTTTCTCATGTTCTCTTCCTCTCATGAAGGGTCACACAGAGGCACACTCCTCCTCCAGCTATCAAAATGCAGTAACGTGTGTGATGTTTCTGCCCAAGGAAGCCCACTAGAGACTCAGCACCGAAGGTTTTTACCGGGGGCTGGTCACACATGCCCTGCCTGGCATGTATCAAAATTCCAGAGTCCCAGAAAGAAAGTAGGTTTTCAGCATAAACCATATTGCTTGCATAGTGTAGACATAGCGACCCACCCTTATTTGTCATGGAAAGTTTTAAGTCAGTGTAGGGAACTGTTTACCCACCAAGGTTTCAGAAGCCAGCCAAGGACCAACCTTGCAAGTAAGACTTTCTGTGGGCGGAAGCCTTCTATGTTAACCCTTTTCTACACACATGCCCCTTTTAAAAGTTCCTATTTATGACAAAAAGCATGGTAATACCTCTTATGCTATTGTGATGTCTGTCATAGGAAGAAAATAAAGGCGGCTAAATATAAAAATCTACATATAAAATGGGCCACCCAATGTAACTTTTGAACTTCCTTACATGACGCAGAAGGTCCTTCATGACCTGGCCCCCACTTAACTCTCCAGCCTTGTCTTTTCCCAGCTTCAGTCTAGCCAGCTTCAGCTAGCCACTCTCAGTTCTCCAGATATGGGGTCATGCTTTCTTCTCCGCATGCCTTGGCACATTCAATTCCTTGGCCATTTTCAGTTAGCTCCTCCTGACCCCTCAGGGAGCAACTTGAGATCTTACCTCCCCTTGAAGCCTTCCCTCACTTCCCCAGGATTGGGTGAATCACTCTCCTCTGTGTTCCACTCCTCCTTCTGTGTCTTCCCGTCGCAGCAGTTGCCACGTACCGGTGACACTGCTTGCTTATTTATCTGCTATCCCCATCATGCTGTATACTCCATGAGGCTAGCATCCTCATCAATAAATATTTGTTAAATAAATGATAATTACTCAGGACTTCCTTGGCCTAATTTAGAATGAACAACAGGGGGTTCCCTATATAAGACAGACTTTTTAATGATTGTTAATCTTCAATGATGATGCTACCAGTCTTTATAAATAAAGGCATTCACTTGGGAAACTGAAATGCAAATGTATAAGTAATCAGAGTATCTTCAAAAGATCTAAGAAAAAAATACTGCTACTCTCCATCCATCAGGAACTGCTTCACGTATCTTTTTCAAGAGGTGTTCTTCTCTTGTTTGTTCCTAAACATCTTTCTTTTGTCTTAAACTTTGCCAGAAGGGTCTATATCTCTCTTTCTCACTTTCTATTTAACCGACTATATTAAACTAAAGAAAGGAAGAGAGAGCAAACCCTCCAACACACACACACGCATCCCAGACACATACAGAGTCACATGACAGACACAAGGAAAGAAGAGAGTATTTTAAGGCAGAAACTGGTTTGATAGGCTGTGGAATATAATAGGAAGAGATGTAGTAGTCCATTTGTTTGTCCTCTGCTCAGCAATGGGTATTCACAAAAAGTCTCTAATGCCACGACCAGCTGTGGCTGTGGCCTCTTTCTTCTCTCAGTCTATCCACGTTGCTCTGCTGCTGTTTTAAGCGTTGCTCCATATGCGGCCAACCACAGGTGGAGTGGCGTGTTGCGGTCACCAAACTGTGTTAAGGATAGGAAAGGGACCAGAGAGAGGGGTCTCATGGCCAGTGTCACAGCTCCTTTATCTACCAGTTCAGATTCCCTGTGGCTGGAGTCTGAAAATGCAAACTTTTTAAGGCTACCCAGGTGATTCCTTTAATTCTGCCAGTTTGGAGAACCACTGCCTGGTAGACCTAGCGGCCAGGGTGGTACGCAAGGCAGGCTGCCTGAACGAGAGGAGAACAATCTCTCACACGTGCTTGGACCTAGGACATCCTCTACATTTATCCCCACCGGGGACACAGACGACAGACTCCCACCCAGCCCAACCACTGAGCTACCCTTAGAAAGTCCGTGGTGGGGAAAATGACTCTACTCTCTAGGCCCTAGACTACGCTAGACCCCTTTTGGAATATCTCAGAAGGGCCATACAGAAAATACTGTATATTATAACCAAAATTACTTTCTAAATTTATTGCTAAAGTCCCTACAAACTCTTGGAAGATTTCTTGAAGTTGAAATTAATAAGGCCTATATTACCTTGAATATAAAGAAGTGCATAAAAATTTTTAACTAGTTTAAATTATGAACTGTGAAGGGTCTAACCAAATTTAATCTTGGGTAGATTATACCTAAGAGAAATGTCAACTCAAAGAGGTAATTTAAAAGAAAGTTATAAGCTACGCAAAGCAATGAAAGTGCTTCTGTCAAAACCACGGCATGGTGAGCAGCACATGATAACAATTTGAAGCTGTAAATTTTGATGTGTTCCCAGCCAGCTCAGTTAAGACATAAACTAGAGACATTATGGAATGCTGCCCAATGACTGTCAATTTAGAAACACACTGGCAATGTGGCATCCAATTTCAAAACATTACTTAGCACAAAATTTCAACTCCATTACTCTGTATTATATCATAGCTCTCAGAGCTTGTTTTGTGGATGGGTTCCTCTAGCTGCCTGAGATCCTGAGGCATGATGGATCACAGGGGCGTGCCAGGCCCCTTTGATGACAGCCAATTCCATGACATGGTTTTTTACTAGAGGTTGTGCTTTCTTCCATTTTCTCATAAAGTTCAACATGTAAAATATTTCTAACATTCAGAAGATAATAAGTCACTAAAAGCAACATGGACACAAGGAACTCACACACATAACAGACCAGGTGACATGGTCACATGGTCCTGACCTTCAAAAAGTGAATGAGGAAAAACGCTATAGGAATGATCAAGCCTTCACAGTTTGGAACTCAAAAGAGATTTCAAAGCTAAAAGAAGCACTTCACAAAATTTCCTACAACTCCCTGTCTTACCCTAATAAAGACCCCTGATGATCTTCAGGGGTGGAGGACGGAAGAACCCACCACTGAGAGTGCCAGCACCTTCCGATGAAACTTTTTGCAACATCCCTAGAAAATTCCCTAGACATTGGCATTTAATTCAGTTTACTTGAATACAATTCATGTTTTGCTTGCTATGTACCAGACACTGAGTTCATTTCCAGAGCATTATAGTAAATGCTAGAAAGTGTTGTAGGGAAAAGTAGAATGGAGGGAGCTGAAACGCACTGAGAACTTTAGGTGTCAGGTACTGCGACTATTCTGTCTCCACAGCATTCATAGCAAGTAGACGATATCATAGCCTCACTTTACAGATGAGAATACTGAAGTTCAAAGACTCTGAATAACTTATTACTAGAATGAAAGCTCTCCCGACAATTCAAGCTGCTTGAGAGCAGAGGTACTTGTCTGTTTTCTTCCCTGATATATCCCAGCTCTCACAACAGGGCCTGAGACTTAATAACTATCCACTGAATGAGTGAATGTAAAAGGAATCTATCTACAGTCAGACAGATACTCAGTGGAAGAACAAGGACTTGAGACCAGCTCTAAGAAACTACAAAGTCCACTCTTTTTATAATGTGCCACCCTGCCTCCAAGGTCCATTGGTTTGAAGCCCAGTGCTGCAATGGGACTTGGAGTGGTGAGTGTTAGAAGATGGACTCAGGCAGCCCCAGCCTCCACACACCCCACCTGCCTATAAGCCTGAGGTTCTGATTCCTTCAACTTAACCCACAGAACTGGATTCAAGGATCTGGTGTCCACGTTTCCTAGTTCTGTATGTACCTTCACTATACACAGAATAAATTATATGGCATTAGAGTGCAAATGGCCCCAAGCCATTCAATTAACCTGAAAGTCTCTGCTGACAGACCATGCCATTATGTAAAGGAATATTTTTTAAAAAATCAAAGGCATAGATACAATAGAATCAGGTTGGTAGACTAAGAACACATCTCAGTCTCCTGCTGAAACCCCAGGAAGAAGAGTAGGGAGGTCTGTGTGCCTAGAGAGGAATGAGAAAAGGGGAAAGGAGGTCAGAGAGACAATAGGCGATTATATAATGCAGGATGCCACAGAGTATTATAAAGACTCTGGCTTTTTCTCCAAGTGAAATGAGAAGTCACTGGAGAATTTTGTATGGACAGTTTTTAAAATACTGCTCTGGCTGCTACTGCTCTGGGCCAGGAGTGGAACAGTTTTTAGAGGGACAAGGGTGGAAGCAAGGAGATCAGGGACCAGTAAGAAGACCTCTGCAGTAACCCCGGTGAGACACAGTGGTGGCTTGGACCAGGATCATAGCAGTAGAGGAGATGATAGGTGGTGGGTCTGAATCTATTTGAAGGCAGAGCCAATATGAACAACTAAGTTGGAAGACTCCTCCAATTGCTGAGTGTGAAGAATTACAAAAAGACGAGACCCACAAATAGACATGTGGTGGGAATTAATAAACATTAAAAAAAATCCAAAGCTATCCAATGGAAAAGGTGAGTAATTTACAAAAATTCAATAATCATATCTGCATCAGACTTCTCATTAAAAACATGGATTCAAGAAGTCAAATGAGCAATAAGTTCTCAGGGAAGTCATTTTCAAACCAATATTTCCTTATCCATGTAAACAAATACTGAGGTGGAAGAGAAAAATAAAGACACTTTTAAGGATACAAAGCTTCCGAAAGTTTACCTCCAACTGACTGTGAAATAATTATTAGGGAATATAGTCCAGCAAATGAACTAAAAAATAAATGAAGAAGATATGGGATGGAAAATAGAGTGGTAAGCAAAGAAAATAATAACTCTTACAACTTAGTCTAAATAATTATTTATGCAGGGTATGATAAAATATTGTAAAAATTTGTAAAAAAATACTAGATAAAATAATCAAAAAAAAGTGGAACTGGTAAGGAAGAGAAATAAAAGCATACTAAGGCCCTGACTTATTTGTGGCATGATATACATGCTAATTAAGTCTACACTTTGACAAGAAAGCTATAAGTTTAGATATGTTTATTTAAAATGTAAAGGTAATCCACTGAAAGAATAAAGTGAAACAATTTTCAACTATTGGAATAAAAATAATGAACCTTCCTCCTTGGAAAAAACAATCACAACTGAAACAATCTCACAAATGGGGAGAAAGGAAAAATAAAGCAGAACAAAATAAAACAAAAACCAAATAAGTGCAAGCAAATAACCAAAGAAGCAAAGTAAATATAAAACATAAAATAAGAAGGAAGAGTAAGTCCAACCACAGTAGATGTCATAATAATATGAACCAGATAAATTTCCTATTAAAAGATAAAAGCACTTTGAGTCAAAAATCTACTTACACGTCATTTATGAGGCAAACCAAAACCAAAACAGAACTGTTGAAAATAAAGCAGTGGCAAAATATATAGTAAAAAAAGTTAACTAAAAGAAAGAAAATATAGGTTAATGTTAGACAAAAATAGAAACAAAGTTGGGGCTGGCTGGGTGGCATGGTGGTAAAGTTCATGCACTCTGCTTCGGCAGCCCAGGGTTCATGGGTTCAGATCCCGGGTGCAGACCTACACACTGCTCATCAAGCAATGCTGTGGCAGTGTCCTACATACAAAGTGGAGGAAAACTGGCACAGATGTTGGCTCAGGACCAATCTTCCTCACCAAAAAAGAAAGAAAGAAAGAAAGTTATTGGAAAGGACTAACTGGAACATAGAAGGATATTTTACATTAACAAAAGGTTCACTTAAACAAAATGATACATGTGCCAGAAGTCTAACAACTCAGAAACATATACAGCAAAGACTAGTAGAGGGGGCCGGCCTGGTGGCGCAGTGGTTAAGTTCATACATTCCACTTCTCGGCAGCCCGGGGTTTGCCAGTTTGGATCCTGGGTGCGGACATGGCACCGCTTGGCATGCCATGCTGTGGTAGGTGTCCCACATATAACGTAGAGGAAGATGGGCACAGATGTTAGCTCAGGGCCAGTCTTCCTCAGCAAAAAGAGGAGGATTGGCAGTAGTTAGCTCAGGGCTAATCTTCCTCAAAAAAAAAAAAAGAAAGAAAAACTAGTAGAAACATGGACATATCCACAGGCAGTGTAAGAGATTCTAACATACTGCTCTCAGAAATTGAGGGATCAAGGGTGAAAAAAGATATGGAATATTTGAATAACTTAAAAGCTTGATGTAATAGAATTTGTCCTTATCAGAGATTCACATTTTTTGCAATGTTTAAAAGATTAGACCACAAGAAAAGCTCAACAGATTTCAAAGAGAAGATATAATAAAAGCTACATTCTCTGATCACTATAAAATAAAATTAGAATAATAATAAAAGGATATTTGACACCTCCCCCCCAAAAAAACCTATGTACTTGTAGATTTTTAAAATACTTTTTAAAATTAATTCTTGAGCTAAAGAGGAAATAAAAATGGAATTTATAAACTATTTATAAATAAACAACAATGATAATTCTACATTTTGAAACCTGTAGAATATAACCATAATGCAGGGGGTAAATAAGAGCCTCAATAGTTTAGATTAGAAAATGAGACAAAGTAAAATAAAATATATACCTCAAAGAAGTAGAAAAAGTGAAATAAAACAAATCAAAAGAAGTTAGAAGTAAGAAAATAAAAGAATATATAATTAATACAAACCCAGTGGACTTAATAAAAAGAATCCAAAATTGTTTTATTTTTAAAGACAGTTGTAACAATCAAACTTCTTTGGCCGAGAAAAGAAGAGACAGCATAAACACATGGTAAAACAATCAAAAATGGACACAACTATACAACTGGAGGAAAATAGGAATTTTATAAGAATATTTTATGTAAAACTCTATAGCAACAAATTCGCAAATCTAAATAAAATGAATGTTTGTATAATTATAAATTATAAATTTATAAATGACAAATTTTGCCCAAGAATTAAAAAATCTAAACAGATTAATAGTTACAGCACAAATAAAAAGTAATGAAAGTGGAAAGGAAGTAATAAGACCACAGATTTTTCAGGGAAGTTCTACCAAAGCTTTAGGCAAAAAAAAGACTCATTTTCTATAAACTCTTTCAAATAAAAAAAAAAAAGAGGTGAAAACTTCCTAACTCATTCTACCATAATCTACATACCAATACTAAAAAAGGCAAGGATAATAAAAGCTAAATATAGCCAGTCTCATGTGTAAACACAAAGGTGAAAAATATTAAATAAAATACTAGCAAAATTAACACAAGGAATAATACATCATGAATTACTTGGAGTTATTTGAGAAATACAAGGATGGTTCAACACAATAAACTATTATAATCATACACTATTTTAATAGAGTAAAGGAGAAAAACAAAACTAAATCACCTCAACAAATGTCAAAAAGCATTCACTAAAATTTAACACCAATTTCCTGATGTGAAAAATAAATAAAAGGCACTCAGTAAACTAGAAATAAAATGACTTCCTCAGTTTAACAAAAGGAATTGATTAAAAGAAATAATAACTAGGGCAAATACTACACCTAATGGTCAAACATAAAAGAATTCCATTAAGACAAAAACAAAACAAAAATGTATGCTATTATTATCACTTCTATTTAACTAGTTAAAACAAGAAATTAGAAATAAAAAGTATGAGTAATAGAAATGAAGACACAAAACCATCACTAACTGCAAGTAAAAACTATATAGAAAATCTAACTGAAAACTGTCAGAAGTATTCAGTAAATGGTGAGATATAAAATTAACAGGAAAAGCCAATGGCTTTCCTATCTGTATACTAATGAAAAAATAATTATAAACAGCAATGGAGAAAATAATCTCATTTGAATGCCAAGAAGAGTCATAAAACACCTATGAATAAACCTAACAAGAAATGTATAAGACCTATATGAAGAAATAGTAACAGCTAACAATTATTGCATACAAACTATGTGGCAGGTAGTATTCTAAGCACTTTTCACATCATAGATCACAATCTTCACAATGACTCTGTGATATACTACTATTATTATTATTACTATTTTCAGATGACTAAATCAAGGCTCTGTGAGGTTAACTAACTTCCTCATAATAAGACATCTTGTGGAACTATAAATTGAACTCAGACAGTCTAACTACCAAAGCCTTGTTCTTACTTAATATGATATACTATGATATTGCAAAACTCCACTCAACTATGTAAAAGAAGATGGGAATAAGAATCCAAACAGTGACATCAGCATCATGGCAGAATGAGCTATTCCTGTAGCTTCTCCTCACTAAGATATGACCAAAAGGACATTCACTAGACAACAGAGGACACCCACACGACACAACAGGATGTCTGAGAGACCCATGCAGCCAGATATCTGAAGGTGGGGGTGCTGGCTCCTCAGAAAGTAGTGGAAGGAGGTAAGAAGATCTCCTTCTCCTCACCAGCAGCAGCAATCTGCAGAATGGGACCTCATGCAGCAGCCAGCACATGACCCTGGGAGGAGACAGAGGAGTAGGCAGGCCTCTGCAGGAATGCTTTCACTTTCAGAGCTATACCCCTGCCCACACGAATGCTCCACACTGGAGCAGCTAGGCCACTGTGTGGGTGCGCCCACCAAGACCAGCAGCCCACATGGGCTACCAGAGAGTGCAGAGCAGGTGCATGCACACAAGAAAGCACCCCTCCACTCCCCCAAGTGGCACACCAGCTCAGCTAGTCGGTCATAGCAGCAGACCTGCACCAGAGCACCTGGGCCTGCATGAGGGACCTGCCAAGCAGTGGCAGCCAGCAAACGTAGATGAGCTCTACCGGCACAACCTCCAGCAAATGGGCACAAGTTCCAGCAGATGCAGCAGGTTCAGAAAAGACATCTTCTGCCTCCCTCAGTGGTGACAGGTGGAATCTGCGACCACACCACCACTACACGCAGGCAAAACTCTACTTCATCAAACACCATGAAGAAATATACTAACGCTGCAGACCAGAAGAAAAATGACAAGACAAAACCAATCCTGAAGACACAGAAATTTACGATTTAAATGACAAAGAATTCAAAATAGTTATAAAGAAACTCAATGAATTACAAGAAAACTCAGAAAGACAATTCAATGAACTCAGGAATAAAATTAATGAGCATAAGGAGTTCTTCACAAAGAAGACTGAAACTCTAAAAAAAAAAACCAGAAACACTGGATATGAAAAACACAATGAATGAGATAAAAAGCAATGTAGAATCCTTAAAAAACAGAGCTGACATTAAGGAGGACAGAATTAGCAATATAGAGAACAAAAATATGGACAACCTTCAGGTGGAGGAGAAGAGAGAACTAAGACCAAAAAAAATGAAGAAACTCTCCAAGAAATATCCAGCTCAATTAGGCAATGCAGCATAAGGACTATAGATATTCCAGAGGGAGAAAGGAGCAGAGAGCTTATTCAAAGAAATAATAGCTAAGAACTTCCCAAACCTGGGGAATAAACTGGAATTACAAGTACATAAAGCTAACAGAACTCTTGATTACATCAAAGCAAAAAGACCTCTCCAAGGCATATATTAGTAAAACAGGCAAAAGTCAACAACAAAGCAAAAATATTAAGGATAGCAAGGCAGAAGAGAATAATCTACAAAGGAATTCATATCGGGCTTTCAGTGGACTTCTCAGTAGAAACCTTACAGGCCAGGAGAGAGTGGAATGGTATATTCAAAATTCTGAAAGAAAAGTTTCAGCCAAGAACACTCTATCCAGTGAAACTATCCTTCTGATATGATGGAGAAGTAAAAACTTTCCTAGTAAACAAAAGCTGTGGGAGTTCATTGCCACAAGACCCCTTGTACAAAAGATGATTAAGAATGCCCTCATATCTGAAACTAAAAGGAAAATATTTACAAAGCCTTGAGCAAGGATATAAATAGACAAAATCAGAAAATTGCAGCTCTCTATCAGAACAGGTTAACAAACACTTAATTGTAACATTAAAGATAAAAGGAAGGAAAGCATGAAAAATAACTATAAATACTTTATTTTAATCACAAACTCACAACACCAAATGTAATAATTTGTGACAATGATAACTTAGAAAGGGAAGAGGAAAGAGAGGGAAGCTGATTAGGCTAATGGAGATAAGAGGTTATCAGAAAATTGAATATCTCATCTATGAGATCTTTTATACAAACCTCATGGTAATCACTAAACAAAAAATCAGAACAGAGACACAAATGATAAATAAAGAGACAACCATCATAGAAAATCAACAAAGTGAAATGGAAGTCAGAAACACATAGGAAGAGAAACAAGGGAAATACAGAACAACCAGAAAACAAGAGATAAAATGGCAGTATTAAGCCCTCACATATCAATAATCACCCTAAATGTAACTGGAATGATTCTCTAATCAAAAGACACACAGTGGTTTGGCAGATTAAAAACAGTACCCAACAATATGCTGCCTCCAGGGAACACATCACAGCTCTGAAGACAAACACAGGCTCAGAGTGAGAGATGGAAGATGATACTCCAAGCAAATGGCAAACAAAAGAAAGTATGTGTTGCCATACTTATATCAAAGCAGACTTCAAGATAAAAAAGACAAGGAGAGACAAAGAGGGGCAGTATATAATGATAAAGGGGCCATTCCACCAAGAAGATCTAACACTTATCAAGATATGTTCACCTAACACAGGAGCACCAAACTACATAAAGCAACATTAACAGATCTAAAAGGAGAGATTAACAGCAACACAATAATAGTAGGGACCTCAACACCCCACTTACATCAATGGATAGATCATCAAGAAAGAAAGTCAACAATGTAATAATGGAATTAAATGAAAAACTAGACAAGGTGGACTTAATAGATATATATAGAACATTCCATCCAAAAATGGCAGAATACACCTTCTTCTCAAGTGCACATGGAACATTCTCAAAAGTAGATCATATGTTGGGAAACAAGGCCTCAATAAATTTAAGAAGACTGACATCATATCAAGCATCTTTTGTGACCTTAATGCTATGAAACCAGAAATCAACTACAAGAAAAAAGCTGGGAGAGTCAGAAATATGTGGAGACTAAACAACATTCTATTGAAAAACCACTGGACCAAGGAGGAAATCAAAGGAGAAATCAAAAAATACCTGGATAAAAATGAAAATCAAAATACACCATACCAACTCTTAAGGGATGCAGAAAAAGTAGTTCTAAGAGGGAAATTAATAGCAATTTAGGCCCACCTCAACAAACAAGAAAAATCTCAAATAAGTAATCTTAAACTATAATTGACAGAACTAGAAAAAGGAGAACAAACAAAGCCAAATTCAGCAGAAGGAAGGAAATAATAAAAATTAGAGCAGAAATAAATGAAATAGAACCAACAACAACAACAAAAAAACAGTAGAAGGGATCAATGAAACTAAGAGCTGGTTCTTTGAGAAGATAAAAATGACGAACCCTTAACCAGACTCACTAAGAAAAAAAGAGAGAATGTTCAAATAAATAAAATTAGAAATGAAAGAGGAGAAATAGCAATGTATACCAGAGAAATACAAAGCATTATAAGAGAATACTATGAAAAACTATATACCAACAAACTGGATAACCTAGAAAAAATGGATAATTCTTAATCTCATACAACCACCCAAAACTGAAGCCAGAAGAAATAGAGACTCCAAATAGACCAATCAAAAGTAAAGAGATTGAAACAGTAATTAAAACCTCCCAAAAGACAAAAGTCCAGGATCAGCTGGCTCCTCTGGAGAATTCTACCAAACATTCAAAGAAGATTTAATACCTATCCTTATAAACTATTTCAAATACTGAAGAAGATGGAATGCTTCCTAACTCATTCTATGAGGCCAACATTACCCTGATAGCAAAACCAGACAAGGACAACACAAAGAAGGAAAACTACAGGCCAACATTGCTGCCGAACACTGACGCAAAAGTCCTCAACAAAATACTGGCAAACAAATACAGCAATACATTAAAAGGATCATGCACCATGATCAAGTGGGATTTATACCAGGGATGCAGGGATGGTTCAACATCTGCAAATCAATTAATGTGAGACATCACATTAACAAAATGAGGAATAAAAATCGCATGATCATCTCAACAGATGCAGAGAAAGCATCTGACAAGATGCAACATCCATTTATGATAAAAAAAAAAAACTCTCAATAAAATGATTACAGAAGCAAAGGACCTCAACATAATACAGGCCATATGTGACAAACCCACAGCCAAAATCAACTCAATGGTGAAAAACTGAAAGCCATTCCCCTGGGAACAGGAACAATACAAGGGAGCCCACTCTCACCACTCTTACTCAGCATAGTACTAGAGGTTTTGGCCAGAGCAATTAGGGAAGAAAAAGAATTAAAAGCTATGAAAATTAGAAGAGAAGTGAAACTCTTTTTATTTGCAGATGACATGATTCTATATACAGAAAACCCTAAAGAATACATCGGAAAACTATTAGAAATAATCAACAACTACAGCAAAGTTGCAAGTACAAAATCAACTTCCAAAAATCAGTTGCACTTCTACACTCTAATAACGAACTAGCAGAAAGAAAGCTCAAGAATACAATCCCATTTACAATCCCAAGAAAAAGAACAAAATAGCTGGGAACAAATTTAACCAAGGAGGTGAAAGACCCATACAATGAAAACTACAAGACATTACTGAAAGAAATCAAAGATGACATAAAGAAATGGAAAGATATTCCATGCACATGGGTTGGAAGAATAAACAGTTAAAATGTCCACATTACCTAAAGCAATCTACAGATTCAATGCAATTCCAATCAGAACCCCAGTGACATTCTTCACGGAAATAGAACAAAGAATCCTAAAATTTATAGGCAACAACAAAAACCCTGAATAGTAAAGGCAATCCTGAGAAAAAAGAACAAAGCTGGAGGCATCACAATATCTGACTTCAAAACATACTACAAAGCTATAGTAACCAAAACAGCATGGTAGTGGCACAAAACAGACATGCAGATCAATGGAACAGAATCAAGAGTGCAGAAACAAAACCACACACCTACAGACAGCTATCCTTCAACAAAGGAGCCAAGAACATACAATGGAGAAAGGAAAGTCTCTGAACATACAATGGAGAAAGAAAAGTCTCTTCAATAAATGGTGTTGGGGAAAAATGGACAGCCATATACAAAAGAATGAAAGTAGACCATTACCTTACACCGTACACAAAAATGAACTCAAAATGGGTTAAAGACTTGAATGTAAGACCTGCAACCACAAAACTTCTAGAAGAAAATATAGGCAGTATACTCTTTGACATCAGTGTTAGCAGCATCTTTTCGAATGCAGTGTCTATTCCAGCGAGGGAAACAAAATAAAAAAAAAAATAACAAATGGGACTCTATCAGACTAAAGGGTTTCTGAAAGGCAAAGGAAACCAGGAACAAAATGAAAAGACAATCCACCAAGTGGGAGAAAATGTTTGCAAACCACATATTATGTCTGCAAGGGGTTAATCTCCAGAATATATGAAGAACTAATAGAACTCAACAACAAAAAAACAGGCAACCTGATTAAAAATTGAGCAGAAGATATCAACAGACATTTCTCCAAAGAAAATAAAGAGAAAGCCAAGAGGCATATGAAAAGATGTTCAATATCACTAATTATTAGGGAAATGCAAATCAAAACTACAATGAGATATCACCTTACACCTGTCAGAATGGCTGTAATTAGCAAGACAAAAAATTACAAATGTTGGAGACGATGTGCAGCAAAGGGAATCCTCATACACTGCTGGTGGGAATGTAAACTAATGCAGCCACTATGGGAAACAGTATGGAGATTTCTCAAAAAATTAAAAGTAGAAATACCATACAACCCAGCTATCCCACTATTGAGTATTTATCCAAAGAACTTGAAATCAACAATTTAAAGAGATTTATGCACCCCTATATTCATGGCAGCATTATTCACAACAGCCAACATGTGGAAGCAATCCAAGTGCCCATCAACTGATGAATGGATAAAGATGATGTGGCATATATAAACAATGGAATACTACTCAGCCATAAAAAACACAAGATAGTCCCATTCACAACAATATGGATGGACCTAGAAGTTATTATGTTAAGCGAGATAAGCCAGACAGAGAAAGACAAACACCACATGATTTCACTCACATGTGGAAGGTAAACAAACACATGGACAAAGAGAACAGATTAGTGGTTTCCAGAAGGGAAGGGATTTCGGGGGTGAGCAGAAGGGGTAAAGGGGCATATATATATGGTGATGGATAAAAATTAGACTACTGGTGGTGAGCACAATGCAGTCTATACAGACACTGATATATAATAATGTACACCTGAAATTATACAATGTTATAAACAATTATGACCTCAATAAAAAGAAAAAAACCACCAAAACATAAATGTCAGTTCTCCCCCAATTAATCTATAAATTCAACTGACTGCCAATCAAAATCGCAGGAGCATCTTTTATAACAAAACTTGAAAAGTTGATTTAAAAATTCATATAGAAAAGAACATCTGCAAGAATAACCAATAATATTTTTAAAAGAATATTTAAGGAGTTCTTGTCCTACCAAATATCAAAACACATTATGAAGGCTATAGCCATTAAAAAGTTCTAATGGGGAAAGAATAGAAAAAAAGGTATGAAAATGAATAGGTCATCAAGAAACAGACTCACATATGATGGGAATTTAACTTATATTAGGATGCATTTCAAATAAGTAGAAAATGTTGAACAATTTAAAAAACACTACATCCATTAGGAAAATATTAATCTGTCCCCCCACGCACACACTTCACACCATTTTCAAAAACAAATTCCAGACAGATTAAAAGGCTCACAGAAATAGACTACGAATATTAAAAGGAATGACAAGAAAATATATTTAAGAAAGGCCTATCTGAGTTTACCAATGCAAAAGTAAGAAGTACATAAAGGAAAATATTGACAGATGTGACCCCCCCAAAATCAAAACTTTCTGTAACACAAAGGACAGTGTTAACAATTTTAAAAGTCAAGTGGGGAGAGAGGAAAGGATGTGCGTGTGGTTATAAAAGGCAAGAGGAAGGATCCTTGTACTGATGCGCTGGTGGATTTGCATCAAACTTGGTGCATTGTATCAATGTCAATATCCCATTTGTGATATTGTACTACAGTTTTATAAAATGCCACCAATGGGGAAGCCAGGTAAAAGGTACAAGGGCTCACTCTGTGTTATTTCTTGTAACCCCACATGAGTCTACAATTATCTCAAAAAAATTTAGTTAATAAAAAGGTCAAGTGTCAGATTGGAGAAAATACTTTCCTCGCATGTAATATCCAAGGTAATAACAGCTAGACTAAATAAAAAGTTCCTAAAAATCAATAAGAAAAACTACATAATGGAAATATACAAATACAAGCAAAAGACACAAGAAAATTATGAAAGCAAAGTAAGTGTCAAAAAAACACGAAAATATACTCAGTGCTGTCAATAATCAGGAGGAAAACAAAGTGCATAAAAATATTTAATCAACCTGGCAAAATTTTAAAATATTGATTATATCAAATCTTGGTGAGAATGGGGGCATTGAGAAAACTCAAGTTGCAGAATAACTTCTACAGTAGGAGAAGAGAGATTGAGGGCACTGGGGTAAAAAATAAGGAAGCACTACCATGTTGATTTATGTATTTACGCAGGTTTGAATAGTTTTAAATGAATTAGTATTTGTGTCCTCCTTGAAGTCCTTCCCTTCACACCCACCCCAGCCTCTACCCCAAAGATTAATGGTGCTGGAACTAGTCCTGGGCCACCAGGTAAACAGTAAGGAAGAGTGAGGTATAGGAGAGAACAAAGAAAACTAACACTTGGATCCTGGAGTCAGTGACATATTTTATATGAAATTTCAAAATCTAAATTATGAAATTATAATTCCATACTAGTATCCACATAAAGAAGTCTATGTCCTATGAATGAAATTTAAAACATCTGAGTTACGGAATTGTAATTCCAAACCTGGTATCTACGCAAACTCTCTGAGTAAGGAATGCCGGTGTAGAATTACAACCCCACAGATTTTGCAGATGTCAATTTATACTAACCACGTATGGGGTAAAGATGGGCACTGACTCACTTTAAAAGCCTCCATCAGCCTACCATCTTCCATTTGCTCAGTCCTACCACACTCAATCAATATGGGACCTTTGAAAAACGACTCTCAATTTTAATCATCTGTATAACTGTGATTGAAGGTTACTAACAGCCACCAGAGGGAAGGAGAAAACCAATTAACTAAAGATTTTGTTTGGCAGAAATGGACTATTTCAGAGGAAAAAAATACAACTTGGCGGGGACAAAAACTATAAAAGGTTTGAGATGCAGGACTTGGTCTAGAGTTTGAAAAATGACCACAACATAAATTACTAAACAGACATTGTCTACGCCGGCCTTGAAGAAACATCATGTTTTCTGTCATTGGTTCATTTTTATTTTCTTTGATATTCAGCATTCTCAGCCCTTTCTCCTCCATCTTTGTTCCAAAATCTTGATTTTCCTTTGATTTCTTACAAAGTTATTTTTCATGTCATCGTCTTCCCTTTCAGGGAAATTTGCCTAACTTTAACACAACAGATAATTCACCATGATTCTCCCCCTGCACTGCAGATACAACTCACTTTCTGCACACTCCCCTGGGACCTATGCATGAGTCCCTGGCACTCTCCACATGCCACATTCACAGACTCCAACCCCAATTTAACACAGCACACGTTAAATGCAAACTTCTGCCTCATCTGCACTCCGAACTTCTGAGATGACTGTTATCTATCTACATGATTTTTAAAAATATAAGTGAAAACAGGTTGTCTTTAGAATGACGTTGCCAAAGCACATGCCATCACCGCCTGTGTGCTTGAACATCACTCCTAATGAAATGTTCATGACGTTATTGTCATCCTGAAACAAGGCCCTGCCAATGGTCTGATCACTACTGTTAGAGCCTCTGCCCAAAGCAGAATGATAAAGGGTTTTGGTTGCCAAGTTTAAAACTGAGACCAAATAGTCACAAGAACCATATGAAAGTTCAGACTCTGACTCAGTAGTTCCTTTCCTGGGAATCTGTCTTAAGAAAATAATTCAAAATAATAAAACAATCCATCTGCATGAATATGTTTATTTCAACATTATTCATAAATAATATGAAACATTGGGACTAATGCTAGTAGCCAAAAATACAAGAATAGTTATGTAAATTATGATGAATCAATTCAATGGACTATTATAAAACCACTTATTAAGAAATCGTTATGAAATGAGACTTATCAAGTCTATATAGTAACTTGGATAAAGTTTAGGAGCAAATCATAAATGAAAAATGAGAAATTGCACTTAAGAAACACAAGGATGGAATAATAAAAATTAATAATCAATTATGATACGTAAATTCTTTTCTTAAAAATTTTTAAAAATATTGTTTCACTTTTGATTTTATGAAAAACAACATTGGAAGAAAATAAATAATACCAGAAAACTCCTTCTCTAAGGCCAAATAAAAGACTGAAAGCTTTAATTTTCCTATTTCTATGTAGAAAATTAAATTATTTTCAGAACCAGCAGGACTACAACATCTAAGACCAAAGGTGAAAATTACATAGTTTCAAGGTTTGAAACTTGTTGGGGGCAGATGTAGAACCAAACCCAGTGGCTTTAAGGGCAAAAAGTAACCACAAGGAAAAGAAACGGTAAAGGATTTATGTTACAAACTACTTGTTCTTGAAATCAAGATTATGTAAACTTTACTTGATTAGAATTTCAAATGTCAGAAGTCATAAATGGAAGAGGTATCAGAAAAAGATCCATGTTGGACGAGGAGTATTCTTTTAGCCCCAAGAGTTAATGCTTTTCCAGTCCTTTAGTGAAGAGGAATGGGGTGTTAACGTCAGAACCCACTGACTTTTTAGAGGAGAAAACTAAAGTGGCATTACTACCCCCCAGGAGGTGGTACTGCTGCCCCTTCTTGGTACCACCATGGTACTCATATCAGATGTCATGAAACATGTAGCATCCTTGGTACAGAGATTATGTCTCCTCTTCACAATAATCCTTCATAAAATCCCATCCCTGTATTTAAAAGACTTTTCTTGCGATTAAACTATGAAAAATTTTGCTGAAAAATCAAACCAAAAAATCCAATGTAGTCAATGTTCCAAAGGGGAATTGTACACATCTTTGGTCTGATCCATTTTCTTTATTTTGTAATTAACTGCCTAAATGGCTTAAGAAGCTTCTGGCTTCATGAAACAATCTGGAAACAGTGAGAACTTTTTCCCAAAGAATCAGCTGTCAAATTATTCCTCTAATAATGTATTGTTTCCTGATGCTAGCACTGAAATGCCAAGCCACTCCAACAGATAACTGTTTGAAAATCTGTACTCAAAGCTTTTAAATAGCATGAGATATTGGCTTTGGAACCAGCTGTTAAGCAAAAGGGCAGGGCCAGCGGGAGATAGTAATGGAGGTGCCAGGAACAACTCTGCGCCTCCTTTCTGGTACTGGTACATTCATGTTGGCAAAAGGCTTCCCAGAATTTGCACAATAGTAATTATGCTAGATTTTTTTTTCCAAAAAGAAAACAAATTCCATTTCTGTGTAAATTAAAAATTCCCCATGTTGGAATGAAATGAGAAAAAATATAAATCAGAAGAAAGTAGAAAAGATCATCTAAAAGTGTGTTATCAAACATTAAATTTTCTAACTGTGGAAGGGACTTTCTAAATTTCATCTCAAAGGCAAAAAAAAAGGAGTTCTCTGTTAAGTTGGTATGTGGCCTTGGGTCTTAATATCTTGGTCTAAAACTGCACTGTCCAACATGGTAGCTACTGGCCACATGCGGCTACTGTGCAATAGTTCAAATTGATATGTGCCATATGTGTAAAACACACACTGGATTTCAAAGACTTAGTAGGAATAAAAGAATGTAAAATATCTCATTAATATTTCTTGTATTAAAATTGAAATTAGAATATTTTATATATTCCAGACTAAATAATAATATTATTAAAATTAATTTCACCTGTTTTTTTTCCCATACTTTTCTCAATGTGGCTACTAGAAAATTTAAGATCACATAGGTGGTTCATATTTGTGGCTCTCCTTATATTTCTATTGGACAATACTGGTACATAACATGAATCATATGGGGTTAAATTCCTTTAAAAAATCCCTTCTAGCTCTGGGGTTCTGACACTAAGAAACTGCAGGCTCAAGCGAATAAATTTTAAATACAAAGTTATTTTACAGAAAACTAGATTCATTCACTATTTCATTATTTCTCCCAGGCCCCTCAGTGCTTTCTCATTCTTGTCCTATGGATCCCTAATAGCCAAGAAAAATGAATGTGTTTATTTATTTATATACTGCAAATACGCAGTTCACGGTGCCATTCTGAATTATTATTTGTTCATATTCCTTTTTGCTTCATACCATACTGATGTCTATTTTTAATGCTCTGTAATGAATAATGAACTCTGGCCCTTTTTTTTTCAGTTGTCAGGTTCATAACACAGGAGTTTTGGAATTAGAGAATCATAGAGATCTCAAAGTCCAGTGGCCCCCAAACATGCTGGTCCCTCTGAATCACCTGGAGAACATATGAAAAATACTAGGTCTGACATGAAACGATCCTACGCTTCCTAAGAAGCTGCCTAGGTCACTCAGAGGCTCACAGGTTCAGGAATAAGTGGCCCAGCCTAACTTACTTCATCTGTAACTGGGGTACAATGAATTGTCCTAGTGCTAAGGCCCAGTGGCCTCAGACCTGGAAGCAGGATGCAGGGTTCCTAACTCCAGCTCACTGCCATTGTTGAGAGATGTTGTGTCGAACACACACGTTACTCACTCCTCAAGAGCTCCAGCTATCAGGATATCTTCCTTGTCAGTTTTAACATCCAACTCTGGCTCTCCACTAAGCAGAAGCTTCAAGTTATAAATAACCAGCAAAGTACCTAGTAGAAAAATAGACGTTCGACTTGTCAGTATTTTAACTACACTAGATATTAGTCATGGTGCTATTATCTCATCTGTGGAATTAAGCCTGCTGTGGACCAAACTTCCTTTTGTACTTCAGTAAATAATATACTTGGATAAGTTCCAAGACATACGTTTTACAAAAAATTCTACTCTCTGCCAAAGAGTGTTGAGTTTCTACAGTATGGTGCTGCTTATTATTACTTAATTCACTATAAGTCTTTCAATGTGGATTCTTAAATTTTGGCACCCTTTTCATAATTTGCATAATGAAAATTGTTAGGTGCCTGAGCCAAATTTGTATTATAGGTAAAGCTCTCACTGGGGGAACCGAAATCAATGCACATAAGAACAAAGAGGAGTTTTAAAAATTTGTACAAATATGAAAGATTGCTTTTAGACCCTATAACAGTTGTTGGCAAACTTCTTCTGTACAGGGTAAGGTAATAAATATTTGAGGTTTTGCAGGCCATATGGTCTCTGCCGCAACTACTCACAACTCAACTCTACCGTTGTAGCAGGACAGCTGCCATAGAGAATACATCAATGAATGAGAGTGGCTGTATTCCAATAAAACTTTATTTACAAAAACAGGTGTGGGGCTGGATTTGACCTGTGGGCCATCATTTGCTGACCCTTGCTCTACAGCACAGTGAACAAACAAGTCCAGATTCTTTACAAAGTTTATCGTGATATGAAGACAAACAGGACCATCAGAGAAATGAAAAAACAATCAATTACACTTTTTTTTGGCAGAACTTAAACACAGGAAGAAGAGCACAGTAGCTAAGAATTGGCCTGGGAGCCTAAATGCCTGTGTCTAAATCCAGGATCAACCATTTACTAGTGCAATGACCTCAGATACATCTCCTAACCTCTCTGAACCTACTTTTTCTAATCTGTACAATGGACTTCATGAGATACTTTTATAAAACAAAGCATTGTCTTGAGGAGTAAGTGAGTTAATTTTTATGAAGCATTTAGAGGAGTATGCAGGAAATAGCACACCCTTCATTAGTATTTATACAAATATTTCACAACTAGAAGTCAACTAAGAGATTACATTAACTGTCCTTAAAGTATATCATGTATATGTTAATAAAATGAATATTTATTTGTCACTACTTTTCCACTATGAGAAAGGGAAAAGGATGATGTAAAACACCACTTTAAACAAAATGCCACAGGTTAGAGAAGAAAATTTGAAGAATTTCACTATAAACATTATATAAATTAAGGAGTTGCAAAAAGCAAAATGCACATGGCGTTCTCCAGAGTAGGGTTGTTTTTGCTTTTAGATATGAAAAGTGGTGGAAGTCTAGAGAAAGACTGGCCCAGAAGCCTGGATTCCTTACTTTATAAGTTGTTAACTCTCTTAGAAATCTGGGATCATCTCATCTGAGAGGCTGCGATAAGCACCTCCAAACTTTGCTCTCTGATGCAGGGAGCATGGAGGCCCTGTGGTCACAGCCTGTACCATCCTCTCTCATCCAATTTCACCAAGCTCATGCAAGTACAAACCTTTCTCCCAGTGTCAGGGACTTAAGAGTCATTCATGTTTGGATTCTCTTAAGACAAGACTTAAATGGATAAAATGAACAACTACTCCATGTGAGATTCCACATGACATTATAAATAGAAAAAATATGAAAACATATTTATAGTGTTTTTCATGAGACATGGCAAACGAATACTTTCATCAAAATTTCTGAGTTTTGATGATCTTACCACATTTCCCATAGATCACATCAAACTGCTTCATCAATTCAGCTTCAGTTTTAAACGGGGAGTACTTATAAATTATAGACAATTCTGTTGAGAATTTTTGAGGATCATCTGTGACAGATTCTCTGGTTCTTGTTAACCATGAAGGTATTGGAACCACAACCTATAAAAAAAACACACATCATTCTACTATGAAATACACAAATCAACCTTTTGTCTGACCCTAATTCAGTCCATTCTTCATCCAGCCAAACTATATAATACAAAGTCAAAAGTTTATTTCCCCCTGTATTCTGGTTTTATAAGGAAGAGACACATAACAAATACATACCCTCAGACTTTTATTCCAAAATGCTCCACTGTGGATTGTGGGGACAGATGGACCCTATCTCAGCTCCCTATTGAAATATGGGTAGAACGCAGAGGAAACACAGTATCAGCATTTTAGAAGTTGAAAAGTAGATGACAGCTGATCTATGAAAACCAATCCAAAGCCCAAACCAGACAAGAGAAGAACCAGCCTGATCTACAATTCAGAATCCCCTAGAAGGTTCGTAAATTGATGGCATGAATTAATTCTGGAAGTGGGGTAAAAGGAAGAAGAGAGCTAGAGGTAGCATCTAGATCTCCATCTGGCAATAGCTCCTCCCCCACCTCCACAGGGACCGGAAGCTTATTCTCCGGAAAGAGTGGAATAAAGTATTTCTGGGTTAGAGGACAGGCACAGTTGTCGGGGGATCTTACTGAGATGAGAGGGATTAAGTGAAAGTAGGCACAGTGGAGGCTGAGAACCCAGATCTCTTCTCCATTTGGCTCCCAGAAAGCTGGCAGCTAGGCCTGCAGGCAGAAGCCTGAGAAATCTGACCAGCCCAGAAGGAAAGACATAAAGAGAATTACGTTGAGGGCTTGGCAGTAAAACAGCCCAGCTAGACCTCATTATTGGTAACACTCACAGCTGCTAAGCTCCACCCACTCTCTCAGGGCTTTCAATCACCATTTTATTGGACTAATGTTTAAATTATTTAGGATCAATTGCCATCTAAGAAAAGCATCTAATGTGATAGTAGAGACCAGATAAACAGGCATAAACACAGCAACTCACTGGAAACAAAAACCATAAGAGGAAGATGAAAATTTGAGGGGGGAAAAATCAATCACTGTTAATATCTTCAGAGTTGTAAGAGGAAATATGGCATCCATGAAAAAAAGAGAACAAAAAAGACTTGTTGGAAATTAAGAATATGATTAGTAAAAATAAAGTCTCTATAAAAGAGGTGGAAGCTAAATGTTAGAAAATCACCCAGAAAACAAAACAGAAATACGAAGGTCAGAAAATAGGAGAGAAAAGATAGGAATATCAAAGAAAGAATTCCAGAAGTCCAAGAGCTAAGAAAGGAGTTGCAAAAGAAGAACAAAGAATACGGATGGAAGAAAACCATCAAATGTTACAGGAAAATATTCCAGAATTGAAGGACATGAGTTTCCAGACTGAAAACATCCAACAAGAGCCCAGCACAATGGATGTAAACAGACCCATTCAAAGGCAAAACATTGAAATCAGAACACTGGGGACAAAGGAGATTCTACTGATTTTCAAAAAGAGGGGGAAAAGTAAAAGAATGGGTCACATACAAGGTTCAGGAATTAAAATGGGTTTGGACTTCTCAGTAATACCAGACATTAGAAGATAACGGAGCAATGCCTTCAAAATTCTGAAGGAAGATGAATTCCAAACAAGAAATAACACCAAGCCAAACTATCGTTAAGTGTGTGAGCAAGCTAAAAAGATCTTCATTCATGTGAGATTTCAAAATATTTTACCTCTTACGCAACTTTGCTAAGAAAGCTACTGGAGATTATGTAACACCAAGAAGAAGGAGCAAGCTACAAAGGAATATACGAGATTTAGGATCTGAGATTTGACACAGAAGAGAAGTGAAGAGATTCGCCAGGATCATGGCAGGGGCAGATCCCAGATGGCAGCTGAACGCCACCCGTGAAAAGCAGGAGGGTGAGCTGCAGCACATGAGAAGACTCTGGAGCAGAATTCTTCAGGAAGGCGGAAATGATAAGAGAGCAGTTTGAGACTGGGAATAACATAATGACAAAGACATAGAAGACCAAGCAAATACTCAGTGACAGTGATAAGTAAATAGAACACTAAGCAGATGATTATTAATTCCAGGGAAAATAAACAGCTGTGCAGGAAAAGGAAAAAATCATAGTTTATGACATGGCATTATTGTGAATAATGTTTATACAGTCTTATAATGCAAATACTAAATATTGGCATAACCAAAATTACAATCAAGCTATGTTGAGGGTAGAGAATTAGAAGGGTGTGTATGTATGATAGGAGCAGAGAAAAAAATAGATGAATCCTCCTCTTTCACAGTGGGAGGTTAATAGATAATGCCCAAATCAAATCAAGAAGCAACAATATAGCACCCCATAGTGATATCAGGAAAACATCAAGAAAATAAGCTAATATTGTTGAAAGAGATTATCTCTGTGGAAGTGGAAAGGGGCAAGGGTTGCCACTTTTAGTTATAAGAAGAAAATAGGAAATGGCCCATTTTAAGAAAACTATAACCTCAGCTTTAGCCCAATTACCCATGCCCTTTACATACATAAAGTGCAACATAAATACTTAAAGCATCACTTTTCCTCATGTCAGAATCCCACTCAGCTAGTCCCTGTTGCCTATAAATTGTTTCTGTTATCCAGGCCCACTCCACTGCTGGCAATGGGATTGCTGAGCTCCTGGTGGACAGTCTCACATCTCCACACTGTCCCTCCAAACCCCACACTCATCTCCAGGTTGGAGACTCGCTGCATGCCACTGCTCTCCACATACCAACCTTTCCAGCTGCAAGTTGTACTCTCTCCATAAAACCCTCATTGACCACTTAAGGCTCTCTAATCTCTCCATCCACATCATTGCTCTTGACAATTTATAAGAGCAGGAACACATAGCCATTGAACAGCACTCTTTTTAAACAACTTCATTTTGTTATTTATCCAATTCATATACGTCTGTCTTATTTTGTGACAAGGCTGAAAACAGTTTGATGGTCAGATGGTCTTCTCCGTGTTTTCTGCCTTCCACAGGGTCTGTCCACGCCAGGCAGAGAGCAGTTCCTCATCTGTAATTGCTGTATTGAATTATAACCGATGTTCATAATACTATAACTTAGATACTGCAAATTAATAAAATGTTTTGGGTCATCAAATGAATTGGAATTATAGTCACTAGAGTTATAGTTTTAAGTTTAAGTCTATTTCACCTACAATTTCTTTATATTTTGTGTCCCAAGTCTTTGAATACAATATTCTATTTATTTTTAAAATGATAATCCAGAGTGACATTAGCATCATGGCAGAGTGAGTTGTTCCCTTTGTTTCTCTCCTCTAAGTTACAACTAGACAGAGATTCATTAACCAACACAGGATTCCCTTCATAGCACAATAGGATGCCTGAGAGATCCATACAGTCATACACCTGAAGGTGGCTGGACTGAATCCCTGGGAAGCAGTGGAACTGGGTGAGTGCAGCCCTCCTCCTCCCTGGTGACGGCAATCCAGGTCTCGGGTCCTCACAGACAGCCAGTGCGACTATAAGAGAAGGTAGGGGCAGCCCGGCCTGCAAACGAATGCTTTCGGAGTGGTGGCCTGGCCCGCAGGACTGCCCACCATGCCTCAGCAGCCCCGCTGGTGGAAATGCTCCCCACGGAGTGGTGGCAGATCACCCCCAGTGAGGGAGCCTCGCCCACCAAACGCAGCAGCTCAGCCAAGCTGCCCACAAGTGCAGAGTCGGCCTATGTGTGAAAAAAAGTGCCCCTCCCCTCCTGCCTAGTGCAGCAGCTCAGTTGGTACCCTGCCAAGAGCAGCAGTCTCACCTGCATGAGAGTGACCGGCCAGTGGAGCACAAAGGCCCCACCTGCACATGTGTGCACGACCCATCATGCAACTGCATGCCACCAAGCAACTGTGGCCAGGCCACACAAAGGTAGAGCAGTCCTACCAGCACAACTTCCAGCAAAGGAGTGGGACCAGAGAACACAGCTCCTGCCTCCCACCTCAGCAGTGGCAGGTGGAATCTGCAACCTGATACTACCACAAGTGTGCCAGCAAAGGATCAATTCACCAAACACCATGAAGAACTACAGTAACACTCCAGAGCAGAAAGAAAATGACAATCCTGAAGTCACAGAAATTTACAACCTAAATGACAGAGAATTCAAAATAGTTATAAAGAGAGTCAATGAGTTACAAGAAAACTCAGAAAGACAGTTTAATGAGCTCAGGAATAAAATTAATGAGCAGAAGGAATACTCACCAAAGAGACTGAAGCCCTTAAAAAAAACTATACAGAAATTCTGGATATGAAGAACACAATTAATGAGTGAAAAAATAATCTGAAAATCATAAGAAACAGAGCTGACCTTATGGAGGAGAGAATAAGTGACCAGAAGATAAAAATCTAGAAATACTTCAGGTGAAGGAGAAGAGAGAACTAAGATCTTTAAAAAATGAAGAAATTCTTCAAGAAATATCTGACTCCATTAAGAAACACAACATAAGGATTACAGGTATTCCAGAGGGAGAAGACAGGCAGAGAGGAGCAGAGAGCTTGTTCAAAGACATAATACCTGAGGACTTCCCAAATCGGGGTAAGAAACTAGATTTACAAGTACATGAAGCCAATAGAACTCCTAAATACATCAATGCAAAAAGACCTTCTCCAAGGCATATAATAGAAAACCTGGCAAAAGTCAATGACAAAGAAAAAATATTAAGGGCCGCAAGACAGAAGAAAATAACCTACAAAGGAAACCCTATCAGGCTTTCAACAGATTCCTCAGTAGAAACCTTAGAGGCTGGGAGAGAATGGAATGATATGTTCAAAATACTGAAAGACAAAAACTTTCAGCCAAGAATATGCTATCCAGCAAAAGTATCCTTCAGATACGATGGAGAAATAAAAGCTTTCCAGGATAAACAAAAGCTGAGGACGTAACTGCCCCTAGGCCTGCCTTACAAGAAACATTGAAAGGAGCCTTCCCATCTGAAATGAAAAAGCAAAGGTTTACAAAACCTTGAGCAAGGAGAAAAACAAACAGATAGAATCAGAAAACTGCAGCTCTATATCAGAATGGGTTAGTGAACAAGTAATTACAACAAAACATAGAGGGGTCTGTCCCTTTGATAGCTCAGCTGGTAGAGCAGAGGATGGTAATAGACATCCTGACTAAAAGAAAAAGGGAAGGAAAGCATCAAAAATAACTACAGACACTTCAATTTAGTCACAAACTCACAACAGAAAAAAAGAATAATTTGTGACAACAATAACTCACAAGAAGAGGAAAGGGATGGAACCTGCTTAGGCTAATGGAGATAAGAGGCTATCAGAAAATGGACTATCTCATCTGTGAGACCTTTTATACAAACTTCATTGTAACCATTAACCAAAAAATCAGAGTAGAGCCACAAATCATAAATAAAGAAAAAATTGAGAAAACCATCATAGAAAATCAACAAACTGAAATGGCAGTCAGAAATACAAGGGAAATACACAACAACTGGATAACAAGAGATAAAATGGCAGTATGAAGCCCTCATATATCAATAATCACTCTAAATATAAAAGGATAGAATTCTCCAATCAAAAGACACAGAGTGCCTGGACAGATTAAAAAACAAGACCCAACAATAAGCTCCCTCCAGGAAACACATCTCAGCTCTAAAGACAAACACAGCCTCAGAGTGAAGAGATGGAAGATGACATTCCAAGCAAATGGCAAGCAAAAGAAAGCAACTGTTGCCTTACTTATATCAGACAAAACAGACTTCAAGATAAAAAAGATGATGAGAGACAAAGAGGGGCAATATATAATGATAAAAGGGACACTCCACCAAGAGGACATAATGCTTATGAATATATATGCACTTAACACAGGAGTACCAAAGGATATAAAGCAACTATTAACAGAGCTAAAGGGAGAAATTGACAGCAACACAATAATAGTAAGGGACCTCAACACCCCACTTACATCAAGGGATAGATCATCCAAGCAGAAAGTCAACAAGGAAATAGTGGATGAAATGAAACACTATACCAGATGGACATATATAGAACAGTCCACCCAAAAAGAGCAGAATACACATTCTTCTCAAGCACACATGGAACATTCTCAAAGACAGAACATATGCTAGAAAACAAGGCAAGCCTCAATAAATGTAAGAAGAGTGAAATCATATCAAGCATCTCTTCCAACCACAATGATATGAAACTAGAAATTAACTACAAGAAAAAAGCTGGGAAAGTCACAAATATGTAGAGACTAAACAACATGCTTCTGAACAACCATTGGATCAATGAAGAAATCAAAAATACCTGCAGAAAAATGAAATGCAAACACAACATAAACAACTCTTATGGGATGCAGCAAAAGCAGTACTGAGAGGGAAATTTATAGCAATATAGGCCCACCTCAACAAACATGAAAAATCTCAAATAAGTAATCTAAACTATACCTAACAGAACTAGAAAAAGTGGAACAAAAGAAGGCCAGAGTCAGCAGAAAGAGGGAAATAATAAAAATTAGAGCAGAAATAAATGAAATAGAGACTTAAAAATAACAGAAAGGATCAATGAAACTAAGAACTGGTTTTTTGAGAAGATAAACAGAATTGACAAACCCTTACTTAGACTCACTAAGAAAAAGAGAAGGCTCAAATAAATAAAATAAAAAATGAAAGGGGAGAAATTACAACAAATACCACAGAAATATAAAGGATTACAAGAGAATACTATGAAAAACTATATGCCAACAAATTGGATAACCGAGAAGAAATGGATAAATTCCTCGATTCACACAACCACCCAAAATTGAAATCAAGAAAAAAATAGAGAATCTGAATAGACCAAGCACAAGTTAAGAGATTCAAACAGTAATCAAAAACCCCCCAAAAAACAAAAGTCCAGGACCAGGTGGCTTCTCTGGAGAATTCCACAAAACATTCAAATAAGATTTAATACCTATCCTCCTCAAACTATTCCAAAAAAATGAAGATTATGTGATGCTTCCTAACTCATTCTATGAGGCCAACACTACCCTGATCCCCAAACCAGACAAGGACAACACAAAGAAGGAAAATTACAGGCCAATATTGCTGATGAACATAGGTGCAAAAATCCTCAACAAAATATTGGCAAACCGAACACAGCAATACATTAAAAGGATCATACACCATGATCAAGTGGGATTTGTACCAGGGACACAGGGATGGCTCAATATCTGCAAATCAATCGATGTGATACACTACATTAACAAAATAAGGAATAAAAATCACATGATCATCTCAATAGACAGACAGCATTTGACAAGATCCAACATCCATTTATGATAAAAAAAAACTCTTAATAAAATAGGTAGAGAAGGAAAGTACCTCAACATAATAAAGGAAAGTACTTCAAAATAAAACATATGACAAATCCACAGCCAATATCATACTGAATGGTGAACAACCCTCTGAGAACAGGAACAAGATAAGGGTGCCCACTCTTGCCACTCCTATTCAACATAGTACTGGAGGTTTTGGCCAGAGCAACTAGGCAAGAAAAAGAAATAAAAGGTATGCAAATTGGAAAGGAAGAAGTGACACTCTTGCTGTTTATGGAAGACATGATTCTATATATAGAAAACTTGAAATAATCTACTGGAAAACTATTAGAAATAATCAACTACAGCAAAGTTGCAGGGCACAAAATTAACTTCCAAAAATCAGTTGCATTTCTATACACTAGTAATGAACTAGCAGAAAGAGAGTTCAAGAATACAATTGCATTTACAATCACAACAAAAAGAATAAAACATCTAGGAATAAACTTAACCAAGGAGGTGAAAGACCTATACACTGAAAACTGTAAGACATTGTTGAAAGAAATCAAAGAAGACATTACGACTTGGAAAGATACCATGTTCATGGGTCGGAAGAATAAGCATAGTTAAAACGGCCATACTGCCCAAAGCAATCTACAGATTCAGTGTAATCCCAATCAGAATCCCAATGACGTTCTTCATGGAAATGGAACAAAGAATCCTAAAATTTATATAGAACAACAAATGGCCCAAAAAAGCCAAAGCAAATCTGAGAAAAAAGAACAAAGCTGGAAGCATCACAATCCCTAACTTCAAAATATACTACAAAACTACAGTGATCAAAACAGCATGGTACGGGCATGAAAAACAGACACACAGATCAATGGAACAAAATTGAGAGCCCAGAAATAAAAGCACATTCTATGGACAGCTAATCTTCGACAAAGGAGCCAAGAAGATACAATGGAGAAAGGAAAGTCTCTTCAATAAACGGTGTTGGGAAAACTGCACAGCCATGTGCAAAAGAATGAAAGTAGACCATTATCTTACACCATACACAACTGAACTCAAAATGGGTTAAAAACTCAAATGTAAAATCTGAAACCATAAAACTCCTAGAAGAAAATATAGGCAGTACACTCTTGACAGCTGTCTTAGCAGCATCTTTCCAAATATCATATCTACTCAGGCAAGGGAAACAAAAGAAAAAATAAACAAATGGGACTACATCAGACTAAAAAGCCACTGAGAGGCAAAGGAAACCAGGTACAAAATGAAAAAACATGCTATCCCAATCAGAATCCCAAGAACATTCTTCACAGAAATTGAACAAACAATCCTAAAATTCATATGGGGCAACAAAAGACCGCGAATTGCTAAAGCAATCCTGAGCAAGAAAAACAAAGCCGGCGGAATCACAATCCCCGATTTCAAAACATACTACAAAGCTACAGTGATCAAAACAGCATGGTACTGGTACAAAAACAGGTCCACAGATCAATGGAACAGAATTGAAAGCCCAGAGATAAAACCACACATCTATGGACAGCTAATCTTCGATAAAGGAGCAGAGGGCCTACAATGGAGAAAAGAAAGTCTCTTCAACAAATGGTGCTGGGAAATCTGGACAGCCACATGCAAAAGATTGAAAATTGACCAGTCTTTTTCACCACACACCAAAATAAACTCAAAATGGATCAAAGACCTAAAGATTAGGCCTGAGACAATAAGTCCTTTGGAAGAAAATATAGGCAGTACACTCTTTGACATCAGTTTCAAAAGAATCTTTTCGGACACTGTAACTCCTCAGTTGAGGGAAACAATAGAAAGAACAAACAAATGGGACTTCATCAGACTAAAGAGCTTCTTCAAGGCAAGGGAAAACAGGATTGAAACAAAAAAACAGCTCACTAATTGGGAAAAAATATTTACAAGCCACTTATCCGACAAAGGGTTAATCTCCATAATATACAAAGAACTCACACTGCTTAACAACAAAAAAACAAACAACCCGATCAAAAAATGGGCAGAGGACATGAACAGACATTTCTCAAAAGAAGATATGAATATGGCCAACAGACACATGAAAAGATGCTCATCATCGCTAATCATCAGGGAAATGCAAATCAAAACTACACTAAGATATCACCTTACACCCGTTAGATTGGCAAAAACATCCAAAACCAAGAGTGACAAATGTTGGAGAGGTTGTGGAGAAAAAGGAACCCTCATACACTGTTGGTGGGAATGCAAACTGGTACAGCCACTATGGAAAACAGTATGGAGACTTCTCAAAAAGTTAAAAATAGAAATACCCTATGACCCAGCCATCCCATTACTGGGTATCTATCCTAAGAACCTGATATCAGAAATCTCAAGAGTCCGTTGCACCCCTATGTTCATTGCAGCATTATTTACAATAGCCAAGACGTGGAACCAGCCTACATGCCCAGAAACTGATGATTGGATAAAGAAGATGTGGTATATATACACAATGGAATACTACTCAGCCATAAAAAAAGACAAAATTGGCCCATTCACAACAACATGGATGGACCTCGAGGGTATTATGTTAAGCGAAATAAGCCAGTCAGAGAAAGACGAACTCTATATGACTCCACTCATAAGTGGAAATTAGTATATTGATAAGGAGATCTGATCGGTGGTTACCAGGGAAAAGGGGGGGTGGGGGGAGGGCACAGAGGGGGAAGTGGTGTACCCACAACATGACTAACAAAAATGTACAACTGAAATCTCACAAGGTTGTAATCTATCATAACATTAATTAAAAAAAAAAAAAAAAGAAAAAAAATGAAAAGACAACCCACCAAATGGGGGAGAAAATATTTGCAAAGCATATATCCAACAAGGGGTTAATTTTCAGAATATATAAAGAACTCACACAACTCAACAACAAAACAACAAACAATCCAATCAAAAAATGGGCAGAGAATATGAACAGACATTTTTCCAAAGACGACACATAGATGGCCAACAGGCACATGAAAAGATGTTCAACATCACTAATTATTAGGGAAATGCACATTAAAACTACAATGAGATATCACCTTACACCTGTCAGAATGGCTGTAATTAGCAAGACAAAAAATAACAATTGTTGGGGGCCAGCCCCGAGGCACAGCAGTTAAGTTTGCATGTTCTGCTTCAGCAGCCCAGGGTTTGCCAGTTTGGATCCTGGGTGCAGACATGGCACCACTTGGCAAGCCATGCTGTTGGAGGCATCCCACACATAAAGCGGAGGAAGATGTGCATGGATGTTAGCTCAGGGCCAGTCTTCCTCAGCAAAAAGAGGAGAACTGGCAGCAGATGTTAGCTCAGGGCTCATCTCCCCCCCCCCCAAAAAAAAAGAGAGAAAAAAATAACAAATGTTGGAGAGGATGTGGAGAAAAGGGATCCCTCATACACTGCTAGTGGGAACGCAAACTAGTGCAGCCACTATGGAAAACAGTATGGAGATTTCTCAAAAAATTAAAAATAGAGATACTATATGACCCAGCTATCCCACTACTGGGTGTTTATCCAAAGAACATGAAATCAACAATTCAAAGATATTTATGCACCCATATGTTGACTGCAGCATTATTCACAATAGACAAGATGTGGAAGCAACCCAAGTGCCCTTCTACAGATTAACAGATAAAGAAGATGTGGTACATGTATACAATGGAATACTACTCAGTCATAAAAAAGACAAAATCATCCCATTTGTAACAAAATGGATGGACCTTGAGAGTATTATGTTAAGCGAAATAAGACAGACAAAGCAAGACAAACACCACATGACTTTACTCACATGTGGAAGATAAACACATGGATAAGGAGAACAGATCAGTGGTTACCACAGGTCAAGGGGGTAGGAGGAGGTGGGAGAAATGCGTAAAGGGGCACATATGTATGGTGACAGATAAAAATTAGACTATTAGTGGTGAGCACAATGCAGTCTATACAGAAACTGATAAATAATAATGTACACCTGAAATTACATGCTATAAATCTTTATGACCCCAATAAAGTAAAAAATAAATAAAATAAAATGGTAATCCATTTATGGTACAAATGGTGGAAATGATCTCCAAGCTTCTTCCAAAAAGCTTCTTGAACCAAAGGGAGCTTCTTTATCTGGGAGATTTGGGAACATGGATAACAAAAATAAAGTTCTGAAAACTGCCCAGGAGTTAAAAACCCACTCAAGAAAGAGTCAACAGAACAGGCCTCCGATGACCCCAGAATATCCAGCCAGCCTCTCTCCATTTCCCAAACATATTCCTAAATTTCTAAATCAGAATCAGAAAGGACCCATTATAGACTTTACCTCCTGAGACAGTAAATGAAAACAGCACCATTACCATGGAAACCAAAGGAAAATCTCAACTCTTACCTCACTCAGACCTTCTCTTTCACAGAATGTCTGAGAAAAAAACACGCAGGTCATCGTTTCTTCCTTCTTTGTAAAAAGAATAAAGTCTTTTCCAATCCTCATGGATCCACTGCATTAAAAACCAAGGACACGACAGTTTACATCTCAAATACTAGAAAAGAAGGAACAGGAGGGCAAGATACTGTGTCCGGCAATGGGTTGCTCTTTTCATAGAAACAACTCCACTGCTTTGCTGACCTGTCACCAAAAAGGTACAAGTATTAATTTTTTCCCTCAAAGTAGAGCAGATGGATTTGAACTAATCCAGCCCCCTACTCTTGCCTGAGACATGACTACTGGAGATAAGGTGCTGTCTGGGGCTCAAGGAAGAACAATCATCTGCCCCTGGCAGTTGCCACACAGGTGAAGGCAGTCTTGAGTCCTGTCTTTCAGCGAGGCACACTAATAAAATAAGCTGTGGACACATGTAACACCTACGCTCAAAGATGCTTTGAGAAACAATAGAACACAGACATGCGATGAAGCTCGTAAGCACAGCAATCCCGAAAGTGGAGTCTCTATGATCTATTTGAGAATTAAATTTAAAAAGATTGTAAAGATCCAAGTCAGTTATGGGTATGGAGATTCCAAAACAAGGTGGCACTCTCAAGTTTATATTCTTTTTTAAGTTTTACAAACTTGAATCATTTGGTATAAGATTGCCTTTAACTAAATATTGTTTCCAACAGCGATAATATATGCCTTCATGGAAAAAAGATTTCTCACCTTTTAAGACCATTGCCATACTGCCCAATGAATTTCAAGGTCGATAACAGTTTCTTGGATGTTCCAAAGTAAATAATATTTGAAGCTTCCTCTGTAATTGACAGAGATGTTTAAACTGGTTAGAAATTACGAGTCATGGACTGTGGCCAGTGGTCCAGCTGTCAGGACGTCGCAATGTCTGAAGACATTAAGACAAATCCATACCTCTTGGGTCAGCTCAGCAACAAGGATTCTTGTCAGGCTGCATAACCTCTGACCAGGATCTTAATGGCCTTATACTGAAGGTCAGACAGACCAAGCCATGTGACTTTGGGTAAACAAGAGTTTAAAACTGAGTCTTAATTTCCTTGTCTCTAAAAGGAACAACTGATACTTACATCACAGAGTTGTTGATGAAGATAAATGAAATAAATGAAATGAGATGATGCATTTATGAAACCCTGAACATGACACATGGCACTTGATAAATGCTAATAAATTAGTGTTAAATATATACATATTTGTACTACTAGTAATTTTCCATGTTTTGGCCCTTATCCAGCCCCATGTGAGACTGAGAAGACAAGAACGGCTTCTGGCTTGATACAACCTGGGGAAGGAAGGGCTACTTGTTTCAGACTTTCAGCGTTATTCTCCTGATCTCTCCAGGGCATTCTGGAATTCTAGAAAAGACTCCTCAGCACTTCAGAAAATACATACCGCCAGAAACAGGAATGCTCCCAGGGAAACAGGAAAAGATAGAAATAGGTCTCCCAATTGGCCTACCTGAATTCATGGTCTAGGATTGTCCAGAGTACGCTGTGTCACTCTGCGGGCCTGCCATTCAGTGGCACCTGGTATGGGGTGTGTAAACGCTACCAGACACTGTTCATGTCAGAAGCTAACTGGACGTTCTATCACATGTTCTTACAAGGGTTTGAGTATTAGGTGAGGGTATCCATAATGACAACATTAGTTACCATTTATGGACTGTTTAGTATGTGCTAGGTACTATATTATATATTTTACATACACTGTCTATTAAATATTTAGAACAAACCTACAAAGGAAGATATTATTATGATCCACATCTTACAGATGAGGAAATTTAAGTTTAAAGAGTTTAGGTAACCTGCCCAATGTCACACAGCTGATAAAAGCTACCACCAGGATTACAACCTAGAATTATCAAAGACCAAATCCCATGGTTTTCATCACAAACCACACAGACTCCCACCTATGGTGGCCAGAGTTCTGGGTACAGGGACACAACACTGAATAGGACAGACATGACCCCTGCCCTCAACAACTTGATGTCATGGTAGGAGAAACAGACTGAAAGAAGTAGACAAACAAGATCATTTCTGAGAGTGTTAAGTGAAAGAAACAAAACCAGGGTAACGTGATAGAGAATTAACAGGAGTGTGGCCTGCACACAGAATGATCAGGGAAGGCCTCTTTCAGAAGGTGACACCTGAGATGAGATTCAAACTAGGAGGGGCCAGCAGTTGTGGCTGGAGCGCTAGGAGCAAGGAAGTGAGCAGAAGGAGAAAAGGTCAGGGGTGGACAGAGGTCCAATAATTGAAGAAATTGGAAACATTACTGGGGGTATGAATTTTATTCTAAAGTAATGGAAAACTGCTAAGAGTTTTAAGCAGGAGAATGCTATTTGATTTATATTAAAGGAAAAAAATCCACTCAGGATTTCTGTATGGGGAATGGACTGTAATGGGATAAGACTGGAGGTGAAAAGAGTTTGGAAATTTCTGTAGTCACCTTCCATGTGTCAAGATTCATCTAGCTCAGTTTGGACAACAGATAAATTCTATTTTCAGTTGGCGGACAAATTCTTCCTTCTAATTTATTACTTAATTTCCAATCAATATCAATAAAGACTTGCACTCTCAACACTAGTGGGCTTTTTAAAAATACTACTCTATATGTCAGTTGAAGCGTGAGTTCCTTCTGAAGATCTAAATATTTGTCATTTGTCTGTGTTTTGATCATTTTGTTTCTGGACCCACTTAAAAGAAGTTGCTTCTTTTTCTAAAGAAGTGCCTTGAATATATCACATATTCTGGTATTTATTTTTAAAATTCAAGAAAATGAACTTAACATTCAGCCTAGAAGTAAAAAATGAAACCTTTTTCAGCGTGGTTTTCTCACAAACTCTAGTCTTCCTCTTCTTTAGTTAAGCACTAAGGAACCAACAATACTTTTTAATCAAAATGACGTGGAAAAATCAAAATGATCCAAACAAAGGCAGAACAAGAACTGAGTAAGATATGTGTCCATTTTCTACACTTGCTGGTAAGTTCTTTGACCCTTCAGACCACGGGGGAACTTCAGAGACTCAGAAGAAGGTAATTGCTTGACTTTGTATTCTTAGCTTCAATCAGTACCAGCGAGACTCTCTTCCCTCTGGTGTAGAAATGACCAGAACAGTTCCATATGACTTGAACTCCCTCACCATTTTTTAAACCTAGTGGTCACAACCCTTGGCTTGTGGGACACAGACAAGCATTATAAGAATTCAGAGATAAGCTATCCTAAATAACTCAAAGCCCTTATCAGAGAGAATAACATTTCAACTCCACAGCAAAGAGGTTTTGTGCACCTATTATGTGCTGCCTTTTTGCCAGCCTTGATGATACAAAGATAAGCCATGCAATGTGTTGGAGACAATGGGAACGTTCAACTGAAGCAATTAAACCTTTGAACACGCAGAGAAAAAACACAAACCGCTAAAAGCAAAGAGAGGTGACCTCTACCTCAAGGTTAAGCAGAAAATTACAAATAGCCTAAGGGCAGAGGAAACTGCTTCAGGGCTCCTGCAAGCAGTACCAGAAGGGAGGGCTGAAAATTATCTGAGTCCATCCAGTGACTGTTTGTTTCCCTTGTTCCCAGATGCTTTCTCTTACAAGGAATTGGTACCTTCTGCCTTTCATTCTTTCAGCAATATTTATTTACACTCACTTTTTGTCTTGGTTTACATGAATACAATGAATTTACTCTGTCAACGGGAATATTTAAATCTCAAAAGTTCAACAATGTGTGAAGCGTGGGGTTTATTTCCCTAACAGCCCCATACCTGTTTTTGCATAGATAGCTCAATTTATTTTTATTTATTTTATGGGTTTTCAGAGTGTTTCCTCTAACAGCCAGTTAGGTACCTAGATAATTAACTTACCCGGACTCATACCACATCCATCATCCAGGAAGCACAACATGAACCCACCCTGCAGGTTTTCATTATCCACTGTAAGAGAAAGCAGTTATTACTAATACACATTGGGCTTAATTTGTTTGTCAGAGAGTCATGCTGCTCACATAATTATTCGTCCTCCTCAAATGCAGCCACTGAGTGACAGAGTTATGGCACAATGATGGAGCTCAGAAAGGCGTCTTGGCCATAGTTTCACAAGAAACTGCAGGGAGAAAGTCATCATGCAACCAAAAGGCTTTAAATTAACATAAAACATCTGCACATTAATAAATTATGTATACAGTATGACATACCCTGTTCTGGAATCTGACTGGTCCTTTAAATTTCAGGCATTTTCTCCCAGGGGGAGGGAATGAAGGTGGATGGTGATCGGACCCCACAACCCCTCTATCAAACTGATCAACCTTTATATCCTTCCACCAAAGCACTAATTCCAGAGTCCATCCAGGCCATGCTGATGAAATTCATCAGGCTCTCTTGTAAGCAGTTAATTCCCATAAGAGCCGTGTGTGTGTGCTTCTTAGCGGCAGCAAATATTTGCCTCTTGAAAGTGCATTTGATTTTTGAAAATGGCTAAGTTATTTGGAATCAATTTTGATGATTAAGAGAGATCATTAAGTTACATAATATAATCTCTTGTTAAAAAAAATTTAAAGGTGTAACGAAAACTAATGAGCCTAATTTTAATGCACAGTTTGTAATCTAGCTCTGAAAGGAATTTCAACATTTGGGTATATGAGTTCTAGCTCATCTCTCTCTCTCTCTCTTCCTCTCTTTTTTTTTTTTGGTAATAGCTTTATTGAGAAAGCTTACATATCAAAAGAAAAACCCTGCATGTTTAAAGTGTACAATTTGTTCGATTTTGACATTTGTAAATACCTGTGCAACCATCACCATAATCAAGGCAGTGAACAAAGCCATCACCCGAGATGTCTCCTCATGTCCCTTCGTAGTCCCTTCTTTCCATGCTCCATCACTCCCACCGCATCCTCAGGCAACCACTGATTTGCTAATTCCGTTCCTACAGATTCATTTCTAGCAATTTATTAAGTCAACTCTGGGTTCAATGGACACCTCTAATCCACATTTTAAAAATTGTAAATAATGTTCTAGATAACCTATAAATAAATATCTAAAAAGCATATCCAAGTCTTCTGGGTTCACAATTTTTTGGCCATCTGCCCACTTCTAATGTCCCTCCTCTCCCTAATTCACTTCCTGTCTATAAACCCCCTCCTCTCCCTAATTCACTTCCTGTCTATAAACCCTCTGGATTTATATCTGCATACACCATCTCACTTTCCCAGTTCTTCTCTCTACATGGTCCTCTGGTCTCCTCAACTTGTGTGTCAGAATATTCCTCCACCTTTAGGCATTTGCTCTGTTCAGCACTCCCTCTGACTGAGGCTGACACTGCTCTACTATTCAACAAGGGGAATTCAACTCTTGGTGACTTCTTTGCACAACGTTCTCAACCTTGGCTGCACGATTGAATCTTCAGGAGCTATTCTGAATTAACTGATCTTGGATGGGGTTCAGGAATAAAAGCTCCTCCCACTTATCTTAATGTTTATCAAGATTGGAAACCACCTGCTCCGCCCCTCAGGCAGCTGCATAGCTGCAGCAGTTGATTTTACAGCTCGCGGTATATAGTTCTCATGTAAGGAGCTTGCAGAAAGAAGGGCTTTTCTTCAGCGAATAGGTGGGAAAGACTCAAAATTCCCAAGAGACATACACTGCTTACTTTTTTCTATAAATCTCAGTGAAGGATTACAGACCACCAGAGCCTCAAAATTTAATATTCCCCTACCACCCACCCTGAAGACCGGCCTTGTTTAGGTCAATTCCTTAAAACTATGGATTTCAGATAGATTTCTAGTATCTGTTAAGTATGCATTTCGCAAACAAACCACAACACCTTCTCCCTCACCGGACTTACTCCTCCTTCTGGCATTTCCTGTTCAACAAATGGCATCACTCTACCATTAGGCTTCAGCTGCCCAAGTGAAAAGCCCAGATCAAGTTCCCCATCTCCTCACCCCATAGACAGACAGTCCATTCCACCTCCTTAATGTCTTTCAAATTTGACACTTTCTCCATCCTATGACACTGCCTTCGTTCAGGAAACTATCATCTCTCTTCTGGATTACAGCAACAGCTCCCTAAGTCCTTGCTCCCACTAAAATCAGAGAGTGCAGACTGTCTGCAACCAGTTGGGCATTTCACTACTCTCCTGCTAATAACCCTTGCAAAGCTTCCCACTCCCCACAGGATGAAACCCAAGCCAGTCAACAAATTGCTTGCCTTTCATGACCTATCTCTTCTACTCTGTGATGGTTAATTTCGTGTGTCAACGTGGGTAGTATATAGTGCCCAGTTGTTTGGTCAAACACTAGTCTAGATGTTCCTATGATCGTGTTTGTGGATGTAATTAATATTTGCAATCAGTTGATTTTAAGTGAAGCAGATAACCTCCATAATGTGGGTGGGCCTCATCCAATCAGTTGAAAGCCTTAAAGGCAAAGACTGAGGTTTCCCAAAAAACAAGTAATTTTCTGCCTAAAACTGCAACACGGAAACCCTGCTTGAGTTTCCAGGCTGCTGGTCTGCCCTAAAGATTTAGAACTCAAGACTGCAACATCAACTCTTACCCAGATTTCCAACCTGCCAGCTACCCTACAGATTTCAGACTTGCCAGCCCCTATAATCATGTGACGGCAATTCCTTAAAATCAATCTCTCTTTCCCTCTCCCTCCCTCTTTCTCTCTCTCTCTCTCTCTCTATATATTTCTCTCTCAATATATATTTCTCTATATATAGACATAGATATACTATATATAAATATAGATAGATATATAGATTGAGAGAGAGAGAGATCCTATCTCTCTCCTCCTACTGGTTCTGTTTCTCTGAAGAACTCTGATTAATACACTCTCAAGGCTCATCTCTTGTCACGCCCTCCCCCTCCCATACTCCCCTTGAACTAATCTTGAACATCTCAAACGTCTTTGCAACTCCATCAGTGTTCTACATTCTCTCCAGATTCCAGCCACTGCACATACTGCCCCTTCACTCTTCCCATCCTTGACTCACCAGGCTAAGGCCTATTTTCCCTTTAGATCTTTCGTTCATATAAGATTTCTTCTAGAAAGCCTCCCTAATCCTTCCACCTCATCAGGTGCCCATAATGAATGTCTTCTTTGCAATGTGTGTTTCCTACCTTTCATAGTATATTCAAATACCTGTTCATGTATTCAGACTAGTGGCTCTTACACTTTTGGGAACACATTTCCTCAGAGACATGATAGAAGCTCTGGGCCCTCTATCCATAAAAGTGTAGATACACACCTTATTTTCCACAGACCCCTACACAAGGATGCTGATTCCCTGAAAGCAAGCAGTGTGTGGACCCAGCACCTAGTCCAGTACCTGCCATTGGTGAGCACCAAAACAATGTAGTCAATGCATGCCTATGTTTACTAGAACTAATACACACAAACATATGAAACATCCATGGTTAAAATACTCAGTCTGAATTTTATAGCCCTCAAGTTACTTGAAGAAAGCTTAAGATTAGAAAGTAATTCAGGGGCCTTAGTAAATAATCTGAAAACTAGCCTAATGCTTAGATTAATTATGCATTCCCATACAATTCTATCTATTGGAGCATATGCCCTGGCCCTAGTTTATTTATTTTTTTAAGAAAAATCAATTTGCTAGGTTGATAGCCATACTGTGGGTTTGCTGCAATAAAAAAAAAATTATAAGATAAATAAATAATTTAAAACCAAAAACCGTTAAGTTCAGTTTTTCACAAAACACATATAACCTAAAGTGCCACTTTCAACTCAAATTGCCAAGATTCCTTTTTGTTTTTTGTCACAATGCCAAGTGCTAGAGACAGTGGAATGAAACGAATACTGTCATGCCATGCTGGTGTCCGGCCACAAATCCAAAAGAATATAACATGTAAATTCTGATTACATTTGTTGTACTTTATGATTCCAGATAATTCTTCTCAATCCTTCAACTCTTCATCAATAATATGCTCTGAATGAAAGGCAGCTTAAATCTTTTCTGCCTTCTCCATTTCTAGGACCACTGCCCCAGTTCAAATTCTCATGAACTCCTGCTTAAGTCATTTCCACAGGCCCACTTCCCTGCTATTCCTTCTTTCACACTTCTACAGACCATCTACAGACCATCCTGTATGCTATTGCTACAGTATCTTTCTTTAAAATTGAAAAGGGAATATTTATAATTTTCCAGGAGACATGGCTCAAAAGTCTTCAATGGTCCTCTGTCTGCAGAAAGAACCTCAGTGGGGTATTGAAGGTGCTCTTCCACTTGGCTCTAACACTTAGCTCTAGTCAGCCGTGTCGTCATTGTTCCCTGAAGGGGTTTTTCTCTATCTATCTACGCAGCTGGCTCTCTGGCATCACTCAGGTAGGTCTTTGCTAGTATACTGCCTACACAGAGAAACTCCCTGATCACCCATGAAAAATAGTACTTTCTTCCTATCACTTTGTTCTCTTATCTCACTTAATTTTCTTTCCCTTTTAGCACTTATCATTTCTGGTATATTACTTATTTGTTCATTTCTTTCTTGTCTATCTCTCCCCGTTAGAATGCGTGTTCTAGGAGAGCACAGACTCAGTCAAACATAATTGGTCTGAATTTTGCTCAATGCTTTCTCTCTAGCACCTAGAATAATTGCTCTGCTCATCCATAACAGACACTCATGAATGACTCTCAGAACCACTCCACCATTCTTTTTCTCATAGTTTTTCTTCCTATACTACTCGACGAAATCACACCCATATTTCACGCCCTAGCTCTTTAATATGAGGGAGGCATTTTCTATGTTTCCTCCATACTTTGAATCTCTCCCAGCCAAGAGACTTATTCTACTTTACCCTGTAGAACTGGATACGTAAGGAGACCACTTTTTCTCCACTCCCAGTGTTTCCTTCCATGTGGAATGGAGCTCAGTTAGCATCAATAAAGAGGCCTTTCTCTGACCCCTGACTCACTTTTTCCTGCTGCAGGGAGCTCACCCATCTGACTGGTGATTTGGGGAAGAATAAACTGGACTGCTCAGTTCAGATCTCTCCCGTGCCTTCTTGGGAGCAAGCTGCCTGCAGAGAGCGTGAGTTCCTCCCTTGGCCCAGGGCAGCCCAGTTTGGAGGGGAAGCCTACCTCCACAGGTGGGCAAGTGCCCGACACTCTCTCCCTGAGCTCCATTCTCCAAACTAGCAATGATCAGTACTAAAGACTCTCTTGTTTTACGTCTCAAACTCTTCAGAAACGGGAGAGTAGAAAGGGAAGAAGTGTATCATTTACTATGTTTCCTTAGATATCTCAAGATGTCCATGTCTCTCTCCCTCAGGAACCAGGAGCACCACCTAGCAAGGATATTCAGCACTTAGAAAATTGAATTGAAGTGAATTTCTTCTTAAATACAGATATGGATTTACATCAGGACCATATCCTCTCGCCAGTAACCAACCGCCAATATTTACAGGACAGCTGACAGAATCGGGGTTGGGGGTCAATTTTAACACTGTAAGAGTTTCCCTAGGTAGTGTTAACTATAGGACTGGATCCCAGAGCCTAACTTCATTTGCATCATATTCTAATGAAATGAACTAATAAATGCAATAAATACTTGGTGACTAAAAATGAAGTCAATGAAGAAAACATATTTGGTTTCACTTTTATAGCCCTCAAACATTCATCCTGTACGTTCACTTACACATTTTAAAACTGTGGTAAGTTGGGAATGACATATACTTAATTATAAATACCCATAAGTTAATATGCTTTTTTAAAAGAATATGGTTTTCTCGTGGTAGACCAACTGCTCCAAATCAGTTCGATGCTTTCACAAAACCCTGGAAGGTCTAATTTTGTAAATGGGTCCCCTAACAAGGGAACAATGTCACTCTCGGAGTGTACTTTTCTCAAACTGGCTCCCCGCTGGGTCACTGTACTCACAAAGCACTTAGGTTACATTAAAAATCCATAGAATGTGGTTTGATTTCATGAAATAAAATAAAAGCAAAATAACTACAGGCTTCTCCATTAGAAGAAAAAAAAAGAAGAAAGCAAATCTGCTCACCTGAAAACACATCAAGTCTTGCAGCCCCCGCATCTCTGGAAAAATATAAAAACATCATCGTTTCAATATTAAATTATGCTTTAAAAAATTACATTCATCTGAATTGCTTATGAGGTATAACCTACTGTCAGACAGCAAACAATAGAGAAATCCATTTAAATTGCTTCAAAAACAATTACTAAAATGTTTCACTCTGCATTTATACATAAGCCTATGATCACTCGTAACTTGAGAATGTTACAAAGCCTGAAACTTAGAAATTTAAAAGGAGAAATGGAATTTAAAGGTAGTTACACAAAAAGCACAACAAAATGGATATGAATATTAAAAAAAAAATTGGTTGGAGAATAATCCAGAGGTTATAGAAAGATTTTCATGATATATTTTAGTTTAAAAAAAGATGAAAAGAACAAGCAAATAACTAAGTAATATGTGCTGCATGATCACATTTTTAAGAACACATATGGTATACATGTGCATATCTGTAAGTAAAGAAAATCGAAACGTTAACAGTGGTTTTCTCTAGGTTGGCAAACTAAGGCCCATGGGTCAAATCTGGCCCACCAACTGTTTTTATAAATAAAGTTTTATTGGAAGACGATCATGCCCATTCATTTACATATTGTCTATGGCTGCCTTCACACATCAATGGCAGAGTTGAGTAGTTTCAACAGAGAACACGTGGCTCGCAAATATGAAAATATTTACTACCTGGTCTTTTACAGAGACGTGGCTGACCCCCACTCTATGTGATGAGATCACTGGTTACTTTTCCTTTTTTCTTCTTTTCTCAGTTGTCTACAACTCACAGATACTATTTGTATATTTTTAAAAATTATTTTTAAAGTAAAAATTTAAAAAGGAAGGGTGAAAGAGCCAGAAGATCCTGGTTTCAATATCAGGGGTGTGAGGGAAAGGAGGAAGACAATGAGGAATGAAGTCTTAGCTGATGTGGAAGAGGGTTTGTTGAGGGCAAGAGTCTAAAAGGAAGCTCAGAATAATAAAAACAACCCGTGGGATTCTGATGGAGAAATCGGGGTCTCTCCCAAAACTTCCACCAGTCTCAACCCAAAACCACCCCAAACAATCTGAGTAGGTACACTGTACTTGTCCTACAAGCCCAGTTTCAAATTTAGTCCCTTAGCTCCTTCCTCTAGTCAATTGCCACTTCTAAGCTCCTCTTCTGCAGAAATTCTGGAGTTACCACTGCCACGTCTCGAGCATTTTCTGTGTGTCAAGTAAGCATTGAATGAGGCATTTTTGAACCTTCTCTTCTAATCCTTACAACAATCGCATGACATGTAGATATCATCTCCATTATACAATTAAATATATATTAGATAAAGAATTATATACATAATAGGTGCTCAAAAAAGGTCACTGTACTGAAATGGAAGTTTTCAAAGAAACGGTTTCTTCATATAGAAATTTCCACGTGATAAGGCACAGAACAATCACTCACTTTTACAGCGTAATTAAGACATTTCAGAAGAAGTTTTGTACTTTGGCCCAGGTAGTTTCTCTCTGAATAGCTGTTGCATTAGGAAGAGGCCCCCAACCATCCCCTCCTATACTGTAACATTGTTTCCCCCTTTCTTTACAACATTCTTGTAATATCTTCTAGTTCTCATTTTGACAACTATAGGAAATCATCAAAATCTTGAATACGATATACAGTAACTTCTTAGAACAACGCAAGGACTTTATGAAGACCTGCTTCATGAGACCAACTCAGCATCCTAAGTCTGTTAAACAGCTTTATTTGATGCCAGATACTACATCTAAGCAGCAGTGGCAAACTCAAGTGTCCACTGAACACAGAATTGAGGAGCTTGGGCTGGCCAAGGGGACACTGAGAACGGCAAAGCTGAAGGCACAGGCTAGTCCCAGAGAACACTTGCTACACATCTGATCCCACGGAGGAATGTGGCCTTGAGCTTGCTACTTCTAATCTTTAAAAAAGAAAGCAACAGATTCAGATTTTTATGTGGCACCTCCTGTTTCATAAACCTTACAAGCAATTCCTTCTTTTCTTCCTTTTCTTTATAAACACTGTGCAAACTTTCAACGTGATCCAAGCAAAATGAGACAGGCTGGACTTGGTCAGGGGGCTGCCAGGTCACAAAGGCGGCCCTTAAGAATTGCTTTCCTGATCATATTTGTCTCACTTCTGAAGTCAACCTTTGCCAATCACCCGATCAGCCTCCACTACATGAACTGTTTCCATCATTCTATTTCTTTTACATTCTGACTTTACCTGCCCTCCTTGGCTGTATGAATGAGTGAAGTAACTTCAGAGGAGAAAAGACATTGGCAAAATAAACAAACGTGTTCTCACAGAGTTCCAGATGTCAAGTTGCTGAGAATGGACATTCAGTAGGAGGAAGGACTGATGGATACAGGAGGAGCCCTGCTTCAGAGCTCTGAGCAGAAGCCAACAGCGGCAACCTTGACCTCCTGTAGAGAGACTAACCGCGGACATCCACGTGTCACGGCCCCATCCCTGTTAGGTCCTTCTAAATTCTATTCACGGCTCTCCTGACCAACCAACTTTATTCTTTGTCTCCTCTTCCCTCCTTTTCTGTGATAACTATGATTCCATTAGTTCTAGAGAGAGAGAGTTTCATGTAAGGAGGAGCTAGTGACTTTTTACTTAGTGCTGGCCAAAAATGGGGGAAAATGAGAAACGCTGAAATACAGTCATCAATCAGTGGCAGGGCATTTAGGTCTCGCTGCTGAGATCCTGAATCTAGCAAGCACTTACTACTTCGTGGGTAGACTTTGAAAGGTCAGTAAACTCTTCTGTTATAGAGAAAGATAAATGTAAAACAAATCAAATGCCATATTCAGTTAGCTGAAAAACTGACTCCCTCGCAAGCCGCCACAAACATACTATTGAGTGGGCCTTAGATTGTTAAAGAGGTCCCTTAAAAGTCAGTAACTGTCAGAGACAGTAAAATGGCATGGGGAGTTCTGTAGCCAGACAGCCCGAATTTGCATTCTAGCTCTGCCAAATATTAAGTGTAAGACCTTGAATAAGTCATCTCACCTCTCGGGGCATCAGTTTCCACATTTATAGAAAAGGGATCATAATTCCCACCTCAAAGTGTTGTCGTCAAGATGAACGAGTTAATACCCGTATATAAAGTGCTTTGAACAGGGTCTGATAACGTAGTAAGAAATCAACAACAGTTAGCTATATTCTCCCTACCTATGCAGTTGGCTTCAACGCAGACTTCAAGAAACACCCAAACCCAAATCTAAATTCTCAAGACACAGTATACATTGATATATAACTCAAAAAACATTCCAATGAATAACTGTTATTACATGGTTATTAACACAAAAACTGACATCCAGTTTACCTGCACTTCAAGTTTGATCATAAATACAAACTCAATAAAGATGAAGAATTCCTCCTCTCACCTGTTCTTTTTCCGATTGTATCTTGATTTTATAGGAAATCAACTCACAAAACATTCCAGGTGGGAAAAAATGACATTATCTTTTCATCTTTAAATATAACCAGACTTGATTTACGCCATGAAGTGCCCACAATAACCGTCCCCAGACGAGCCTTACCTTGCGTTGTCTAGCAGTTCAGCCAGAGCTCCGAAAAGGAAGCTGTGAGTGGTGCTAATGAAGAAATCGAGGGAAAACCAAAAGCTAAATCAATTCTGCACTCAGCATAAAAGGTTCAAAAAGCTTGCAGACAAATGTTCTCCAGATCTAGACAGATAATCAATGAAGAATTATTCTAGAAACAACTTTCTTGGCACAGTCAAGATTCTGACGTAGATGTGCTCCTTTAGAAAGCCAGGGCTAGAACACAATTGCCAAAATATCCTGTCCACTCCTAATAAAATAAACACTTGAGCGACCTTACTGTAGTCAGAGCATATTTTGATGGTTTAAAATTGCTTTATAAGCATTCACTCAACTTTTTTCAGAGAATTTTTCACTAAAATTGCATTATTTAAGGTCAAATTATTTCTGAAAAATATTGATCAAAATCCTGGCCCACTAAAAGGCCATCAGGTGCCGTCTGCAGGCCCAGGAGAGCAGGGGACCCCTGTTTGCCCCACTAATCTTGCTTTTCTGTGGATCCTTTCACCTCACAGATAACCTCATGGAATACCTGAGGTCACTCTCTCCTGTACCCCCTAGTGCCAGGTTCCAGGTAACAGATCACATCAGAAGCCATCACTATTCATGCGTTCATCTGTGGGTGAAAGCAGGCTGCCTGCGGGGTCCCACGCTTGCTTTTCATTTCCCGATGCGGATATTGCAAGCAGCAACTTTATCACAGCATTAAGGGCAGATGCAGCATGCAATTGTCTTTTTATATTTAGGAACCAAGTAGCAGAAGCAAGAGAGACCCATTTATCAAAAAACATCCGCTCGTTCGTACAAGAGGAAAGATCACCTGTGGTATCTCAGAGACTCCAGACACCTCAGGCCACAGGACAGTATGTAAGCTTAAAATTTAAAATTTTAAAATGTACATACGTATATCCATTATTTTGGGAATTTCTAACTTTAAACACATGCTGATGTGGGGTATCTTGATGCGAGTCAGGTTGCAAGTTTGTCACTTACAAAAATCTATTAAATACTATTGTTACAGAAAAAGTCCCTTCCCGCAAAGAAAGCTGGTGTATAAAAATCTAAAATAGGGCAAAAGAGAAGTGTAGGTGACATGCTTTACAAAATTAGCACTTTAAACCACGGGCCTTTATAGTGAATTTAAAACACGTGATTCAATGCACAGAAATTCAGTATATAAACAATCCTTCAGGAAAGCAACTGCAATCATTCTGACAAAAAAAAAAAAAGGCCATATACGTTTCTGTACTGTTTCATTTTTACTGACTGCCTGTCATGTGCCAATGTGGACAGACATGGTCTTTACCCTCTTGGGGCTCAAGGCAGTGGGGAATGCAGAAAATGCACAAGTAAACCAAAAAAAGAGGAAATGACAGGTTGGGATTAGCTGCAATGAGGACGGGTGATGGGGAAGAGGCACTGGTGAGGAGCGGCCTGGAGGTCAGGGAGGGCTTCTCCTCGTGCAAGACGTTTAAACCGAGCTCTGCAGGACGAGGAGAACTCAGCCCCTTGCAGAGCCAGCATGAAAACTCTCCAGCAAGAGCAGGAGGTGCAGAGACCCTGAAGCAGGAAACAGTCAAGGAGGCCAGGCTGTCCTGGCCATGGCCAAACGGGGACATCAGGTTGGGATGCAGGGATGGCCGGGTCCCGCAGGGCTCCAACTCCAAGGTTAGGAGCTCATACTTGGTTGGTCTACGCGCAACTGGAAACCACTGTTGTGTTTCAGGAAGAGGGACATATTTGGTTTACTGTTTTAAAAGCTCACTGTGGCAGCTTTCAGGAAAATGGACATAGGGGAGCAAGAACAGGAAGCAGAGAACCCAGTTTAGAGGGCGTGTGGAGAATTCCAGAAGGCAGATGGCAGCGGTTTGGACTACAGTCCGTGGCAGTGGAGATGGAGAGAAATGGATGAATCTGAGACACAGTTAGAGACAGCAAGAAGAAGACTGGATGGACCGGATGTGGGGGTGAAGCAAGGGGGAAATTAAAGATCACTCCTGTTTTTGCTGAGGGAAGTCTCAAACAAAAACCTACCTAGGGCTGCTGAGAAGATGCCAATCTGTATCTGATTTTGTTTTGTTCACGTTTTTGCCACTTTTGTTGCTAAGTTACCAGACCACCAACTGATAACGGGGTGTGAGCAGGGGGGACCACGAGGTGGTTTCCGGGAGGAAGAAGCTGGGGAGCAATAGTTGCAGAAACTATAAAAAACCGAGGCTGAGGAAGCCTCCTGAGATAAAATTCACAGCCCTTCCAGCACTTGGCTTATAATTTTTCTTAAACTCACTGAAAATTGCTATTTCTTCATTTGTCTTCCACCTCAGTTAACTTTTAACCATCTGTCCCATCCTTTCCAGCTTGAAATCAATCATTCATGATAGAGAGAGAAAAACTAAATGGCTACTGAATATTGCCTGTTTTACTCTGCTTTCTGTAAAAATTACAGTTTGTCCCACACAGGAAGGCTGGCCTTTCCCTGGCTTTCTTTACACTTTCATTTCTGTGGTTTCAAATCTGGTGCAACCCTTAGGTCAACTAGGACTTTCAGCAAGTCCAAATTACTAAAAGATTCCCGACATACCACTGTGAATCACCCGCCACCCGCCACCATGCTTTGCTGTGTTGGAAACGACAGATGGAACAGAAAACCTGTGTCACCCGCCTCTGCAACCTTAGTATTTGAAATAACACCTAATGAGCAGCCAAGAGGCATCTGGGCCTGACAAAGAAGCAAGAGTGCCCTGAATAACTAAAATGTGAGAATTCTATCCTGAGATAGGTTACATTTTTGGAAAGACTAGGAGGCCACAGAGGCTGGAATCAATAAATACAAATTATTCTCTGGAGGGGAACTTTAATCTTTAAAATGTCAGTGTTTTGGGCAGAGAAATCACTAGAGATGGGCGAGGCTGGTAGAATTAGGGTTCTGCTGACCACAATTAAATAGTTTTGTTAAACGTTAAATGTGGGGCCTTCCTACCACTTGGTGTGAACTGAAGAACACCAGAAGGAGTTAGGCTGGCCCAGCATATATGTATCTTTATCACTTTTCCATTTTTTTTTTTTAAAAAGCATAAACAACTTTAAATAAACACAAATAATATTTCCATAAATCAACGATACCAAGTTCCTTTGTTTTGAAACTGGGTATTTGCCTAGGAGATGGACCAACTCTTCTCCACCACGTGGAGACCCTCCCCCGTTCTGGCTCTGCCGGACACTCACGAGTTGGCGTGGATGAAATCCCGATGCAGGCGGGCCCGCGGCAGACCAGCATACTTGTCGCTCATGTCCTCGCACGCGACCCGCGCGGCCGAAGAGACGAGAACCCTCCGCCCCGGCCGCCCACGCCCAGGCCCACGCCCACGCCGGGCTGGGCCAACACGAGCTCCCCCTGGTGGCCGGAGCGCCAAGCTCACCCTGTGCTGTGAGCCAGGGTGTCTGGCAAGATTGGGGCGTTGCAGGTCTTGTTTCCAGCCTTTGAGAATGAGGCCTCTGAGCTAGCCTCCTCCCCCCGAGTTAAGATTCATGTAACCTTCCTAGACTGCTGTTCCTATTAGTTCCCAGCTGGGAAATGGAGCCCAAGGCTGAAGTTAGAATTTGATCGGAAATTATTACACCCACACGTAAAGAATGTAGACAATCTGAGTCTCCACGTCTGGAATATAGGGAAAGAAAATGGCTAGCTCCCTTTACTTGTGCCTTTTGTTACACAGTGACAGAGGTTAAGCTGCTTGGTGTTCTAACCCCAGCACCTACCATCCTCTGTGTCTTGGGTTGATCATGTTTTCTCCAGTTGAAGGAAAGAAAGGAGATAAGAGATCAGCCAGACAGAGAAAGGAAGGAAGAACTAAAGGCAATGAGAACAGAATTTGGACTTTGCTGTAATGGGGAGGCTTGTGTTCCTGAGAGCCTTTTCCCCCTGTCAGCTGACATTCGACTATTTGATGTGCTGGCCCGGCTCAAGGAAAGGCATTGTGTATTGTTCCAAAGGACAGAACTAAGCAAGTGGAAGAGGGGCAGGAGTGGGGATAAATGTAAGGAGGGACTGTGTACGCCAGCTGTCCAAATGGTCTTACTCTCAAAGCACTGAGTACCGAGTCATCAAAACCCAAGCTGAAACAAGATTTGTTGAGGATGCCGTATGGAAAGGTCTTGGCTGGGATGAGAACTTGGTTCGTGACCTAGTTGACCTCTAAGAAGTGTCCAAACTCATACAATCTAGGGCTGCATGACTTGCAAACTAAGGCAGTCCAATAGTTCTCAGCAGAGATTTTACATGTTAGTTTTAAAATCAGAAATGAGCGTCTCTTGAATCAAGAACTTGAACTAGATATGTTTGTGATTTCCAGGTGTCATATAAGTGATGAGGCTCTCAAAAAAGAAAAGAAAATTGTCAATTTTGGGATGGTCTTTCTACTTCTAAAGAAAGGAGTTTATCAGCTACTATATTTATAGGAATCAGGAGAGGAAGAGAGAATTTGAATGACAACCCAGAGGAACATGCTGTTCTACTTTAATTTGAAAACCAGAAGTAAACATAAACATTTCAAGTAATTTTCCTGATTGCATTTTTGCTTTCACAGAGGCTGATGTGATGGTGTTTTGATGGCAAAATTCTCTTTAGTAAGCAATTTACGCTATCTTTCCAATTTTTCCTTCCATAGAACTTCACGAATATGATATTTTATTTCCATTTTATGGCCAAGAAAGGCTTGATAAGCCTCTTCTGGATTTGCTTTACTACCCCAATTTCCAGCTGCTATCTCCAAGCAAGTTACTATTGGGAGGGCACCGGAGCCACTAGCCTGTAATTAGTAAAGGCTATAATATCTAATTTCTACCAGAGGGAAAGGTGTGATTATCACAGAAGGATCCCTTCTAATAATCTGAGCAGGGCTTTCCAACAGTAAGGAGCCAGTTCCAAAGCATGAGATAATACTAGTTGACCTACATGACAGACACACAGGGGGATGTGTTAGATGGTGCTAAAAAAGGGGCCTAAGAGTTACTGCACACAGTCCACCAAAACCCTTTTCCCCTTCCCCATTTCAGCTCTGCTTAGCCACCTTCCCATTGTAAAGGCAAATCTTGTTCCTCTTCATGGTATACTTTTGGGCTTCTTTGTTTTAGCCACCTCCCCCAACCCTGCCTTAAAATTCATTTTAACATTATTTCATGATAAAAATACTGGGGAAATAGCAGGAAGGGGAAATTTTAAATGAGAACACCATCTGCTCATCTTATGGTTGATCCTGATTTTAAGGAGAGTCAATCTGGGACAAGAGACTTGAGTTCTTCCTAACTAAACATTTCAGCCTTGCCACGCTCATGTCCTGGTCACAAACGACGGCTCACATCTTTCAAACTACATTCTCCCGCTTTCATTTAAATAACTTTGTATGAACCAGCATGTCATTTCTCTTCACAAGTGTGTTTAAACTTAAGAAAAAGTTTATAAACATAAGACATGGGTGCTTATACTGACCAACCATTCACAATAGTATACCGTTTCCTAAGAACTATAATTAAGAAGTGACACTGGCATATTATAATAAACACAGAAAGCAAATGCTACTAAGGTGATAATGTTGAAAGAGGCCAGTGACCCTTATTTGATAATGGTGAAATATCTCTGAGATCAACTCACACCCTTGTTCATTTTCTTGCTTTTGTGCAAGACTGAACCAGGTTAGTGTGTTTTCGTCACTTCCAGACTACTCCATGTTAGACAATGGTGGGGTTTTCATTACATCAGTTGCCAGTTATCCATGTAACTGGAAGTCTTTATATTCCAGATACACAGCACTGTGGTAAGCTCCTCTGGAGACTGTGGAAAATATGAGGCCTAGCGCTTGCCCAAAGCATAGTTATGGTATTAAATTAGTTAGAAAATGTGGTAGTCCCTTTGAGTTGGCTACCCCACTAGCCATTGTCCCAGCTTTCTTCTTTTTACTCTCAAAGCTGAAAACTTGCTTTCCTAGTCTTCCTTGTAACAAGGAGTGGCCATCTGACTCAGTCCTCCTAAATGATAGAAGCAGAAGTGTGCTGAGTAGTTTCTAGGAAGGCTTTGCTCTCCTGATAAGAGACCCAGGCAGGGCCAGCTCTATCTTTCTCTTTCTTGTCTCCACCTTGAATACATGCACAATATCTGGATTTTGCATCCATGAGGGGAAGGTCAAGAGAATAGCATGAAGCTGTCCCAAACATTCTTGAATTACTAAACCAAAGCCAGCAGTCACTCATCTCCAGATTTTTTGTTATGAAACAAAACTTAAAATTAATCTTTATTAAAGTAATTATAATTAGATTTTCTTTTACTTGTAGCCAATTTCTAACCAATAGAGAGAGACAAAGCATAATTACCGAAAGCATCAGAAGCATACCTTTCTTTCCATCATTGGGCATCAGCCAAAGATTAGTTATTTTGGACTATGATTTATAAGTCTTTTCTTGCCAGATGTGGCAAATGTGTGTTGAGAGGAAAAAAGATACTGCAGACAAGAATAGCCATCGGAACAAAGAGATAGAGGAAAGGGCATGTGTACAGAAGGGTATGTGTACAGAATATAATAACTGGAATCACTAGACTGAGGCGCAGGAAGAGACAAAGTTGTCTAGATAAGGAAGGAGAGTGTTAGAGAGGAGTTGGTGTGTCAGGGTGAAGTTTATGTTTAGTGTGACACGTAATTTGAAGCCATTATTGGTTCATAAAGTGAAGCAGTCGTTTATTTGGTGAAAGCCAGATCTATGGTAGGTTCCAGAAATACAAAAATGAGAATAGCTTGTTTCTGTCTCCAAAGTGTTACAATTTAATAGAGGCAGACTCTATCAAGTTTCAATGTAGGAAAGAGAAACCATTCCAGGTATGTTGACACAAAGGCATATGTTGCAGGGAAATGGATATTTACAGAACCCTTAGAAGGGATAAAAGGGCCAAAACCAGGGGACCATCAATTAAATTCAACCTCACACCATGAAGCTGCAGAACAGAGGGTGGCAGTTGGCTGATGCCACTGCTTCAACTGCCTCCAGCTAGCCATGAGGACGGTTTCCACATCTGGGAATGCTGAGGCTGGCCATTGCCTCTACACACTCACGTCCCATGTCCTGCATGGTAGCAGTAAAACAAAACATAATTTTTTCACATCCATAGCCTTGGCTGCTAAAGTGTCTAAGTATATTTTCCAACCTCTCCAACTGGAGAGATTGGAGAGAAAGTACGTGGAGAAGAAAGGAGGCGATGTACAGTTTCTATCACGTTGATGGACTTTTAAGGCACCAATTAGTTCATTAAGGTGTTACAGGTCCTCTGAGAGGAGCCCAGACTCCAAGGAGGGAGGTGGATTAGAAAAGATTTCAAGGAATGATGACACTTGGACAGTGCCTTGAAAGATGAGCTTACGTTTGCTAGGTGAACAGAACTGGGATTGTCATTCTAGGCAGAGTCCTCAGTTGGAAAAACGAAAAGTGAATGCATGGATATTCAGCAAGTAGCTCATTATGTCTGGAGTGTGGGGTGCAAAGTGGGGCAGGAAAGAAGAGGACACAAGTTTAGAGAGGACTGGAAAGGAAGTGGGAGCCAGATTACTGTGGGCCCTGAATGCTGTGCTGAAGAATTTGGAATGTATCCAGCAGGAAAGTGGAAACCAGAGTCAAGCCTTGAGCAGTGGAGAGCCATGAATGAGTTTATGCTTCGTAAGGATCACTCTGGATGCCTGTGAATACTGGACTGGAGGAGTTCAAGACTAGAAACAGGAAGGCCAGAGAGAAGACTGTTGCAATAGAAAGTCAGGAATAGACTCTTGAGCTGGGGAGAATCTTGATGTTAAGGGGAAAAGATGAACTGGATTCCCTGATAGCTTACTTAGCTGGAAAGGTCACCTCTAGAAGACGTGCAATAAAGTGAAGAGGAGATAACAGAGAAGAGGCCTTGAGTGGTGCCGATGGAGAGGAAGAGATGGATACGAAAGGTCTTCATTAGGAAAACCTGGGAGTTGGCATTTCTCAGTGGGATCAACAGATAATAGCAAATGTAGTGGGGAAATACAAGCTTGGGTGGCTTACCTTAGTTCTTCAAGGGACTGAGGGAAGCAAACAAGAAAGATGAGGCAAAAGTCGTCCCATGCTTTTATGCTTGAAGTCCTGGGGAGACGGTATGGGGCAGGCCACAAAAAAATCACCAGTTTGAAGGGTAGAAGAGAACAAGTTTATTGTCATGTGAAGGTTTAGCATTAAACAGCATATCCAAGTAGAGAACTGTCAATGCACTTTAAATAAATATATGGTTTTCCTGTCTTCAATGGAGTTAACTAACAACAAGCTGTCATTTTTCAATAAAACAGCATTTTGTGTTATGGAAAATATTAGTGAAGCTATTGAGCCTCTGTGCCACTGAAATAAGAGGTGGAGAAGCTCCTAGGAATGGGAGAAGCTGGTTAAAGTTACCAGGAAAGAAAGAGACACACACAGGAGAGCAGATGGGGAAATGTAAATTTTGTGGATTTAAGGCAGTATTTGTCAAGATTGACCAAAAAAGAATCTATAAAGAAAATTTTCTGTACAGAACTTGCATTTAGATACTAATGTCCAATTTATGAATTGAGGCTATATGTCAACTCAGTAGGTTGCCAGGAATTATACACTAGCCTTGACCTGAAAAGACAAGACAGCATTTTCTATAATTGTATTTCCTGGGATGTGTCTGTAGAAAATGAAGGGAAAATAATGTGGCCAAGTCCCTCTCAAACTTGTTCCATCTTCTTTCAATAAAACCCTTTTTAAAAACCATTGCAAATTGCCAGATTTAGTGCATTATTAGAATGCAAAGTGATGAAACAAGACACATCGATATTTGGGGCACTCTGTAATAAAAGTCTCTTTAAAAGTTCAAAGGTGAGAAAAACCTCACACATGTAAGGAAAACTTGTACCCTGACCTTTGCACAGCACTTACGGACATGAAATGAATCACGGTAATTCAAAGAGAGAGGTATGCACATTTTTCCTGCTGTGGCAAAAAGAACCACCTCTTAAAATTTCATATCTAACTCAAACTGCAGACCTTTGAAATGAAACAAATTATTCTGTAGCTCTCCACTGGATAATTTTCAGTCTGGGGAACTTTCTTGCCCATAATTGTGTTCTCTTCCCCTCATAGCACAACAACATCCAGAAAATGCCTGGCATATTTTAAGACTCTCAACTAAACTTCTGTTTCTAATGCAAAATTTGTTGACTATCTGATATTTTTTTGACTATTATCGCATTCCTCCCACATCAAATTGCCACACTTCTGTTATTTAAGGTAAGCTCAGAGAATGTTGTAATGAAAAATTTAGAGCAAGCACAGCTTTTTGTCTACAAGCAAAGCTGCATAACAGTTGTAGAATAGTTTTTGGTTTTATTTGTTTTATTGTTAAATTTGGATGATCTTTGTTCCACCATAAATATAACATGACAATAAAGGAGTGGAAAAAATCCAACATGTAGAAGAAATGAGCCTGTGAGGTAGTGTCAGAGATCCTCTATTATCAGCCCAACAAGCCACCATCTTTTTATTTGCAGCCTGAAATTTCTCCAGTAGGGCACAAAAGCTTTCCTTTCACGGATACCACTGGGAGAAGTAATACAGTGTGGTGGAGGAGAATTACTGAATGTGGGCTGAATGTAGATGTAGCGAGTTTCGAGGTTCCAAGTTGAAACACTGATGCTACCTTGGTTTTTGACTCAGAGGTGTTTGTTGGCTATACCCACCTTGGATGGAGACTGGAGCCCTGTCCAGAAGTAGGGACTTGCTCCTAGATCTTATCCAAGTGGTGAGTTAATGATAGAGCATCTTCCTGGATCTGCTTACTGATAACATATAATGCTGCTGGAAAACATCTTATCAACAAAGAACGCCAACAGGTTTTGATGTGAAGTGTGCATATGGGGATTGAAAGTCCACAGCATCTATCAGGTTTACAAATTCCCCCTCTTTTCACCCCAAATCACTCAGTTTGGGGGTGACACAGGGAGGTTGGGGATAAGGAGTGAGATATTTGTTTAGGGCCCGAAGCCTTTCCACAGAAGCTTCCTGACTCTGCATCAGTCTCTGTAATACGCTTCTCTCAGTCCCTTTTTCTTTGCGGGCTATCTCTTTCTCTTTCATTCTCCCAGCTGTCCCTCCCCATTTCTAGAAAAAGTGCTCTCTGCCCCCTGATCATTACCCACCTAATTGGGAAGTTCAGTTGTTGTCTCTATTCAGAATATTACTTCCTGCCGAAACTAATCACTCCATCATTTAAGGGACTTCCATCACTAGGTAGCCTCTCACCAACGAAGAGTGATATTTGGAGCTGATATCACGATTCCAAAAGTGACATTTCCTTGTCTCTTGTATCTAACTCCTACAGATAAAAATCCCCATAAACACTAGTGGTGGTGACTAATTATTGTTATCAACTTTCCACTGGCAGGATTTCCCCCCAAGGAGTTCAAGGGACTAGCCTCATTAGACTTGGCTGGATTTATTCAATTTTGCCTCTCATTATTTTATAACTTAGAGGTTTAAAACTTTCTTCAAGACAGCTAGGTGCACGATTGAATAGTATACAGTTGGTCATGTACCTACCCCCTTGTCTGTCTTTCACTTTGCCCTAGACACAGATGTACCCCCAGTCTTTGTCATGGTCTGGTCTTTGTACCTATATCTCAATCAGAATATGAAGTGTCTTTGTTTAATTATCTTAGACTGATTCCTAATGCTATTTTTTTCTGGGTTTATAGTCTCTTCCTTTTCCTCCTCCTCCTTTTCAGGACTACCCTTCCGTTCTTGTCCCCGTCTAAAGTTCTCTTTTTTATAGCATCATAATTCTCATCTAAAGTAACCAAAGGATTATTAATCCTGAGCAGAAAGTGTGATGGTGACAGTGGAGAACATGGCTTCTCACTGACATAAAGGGGACTAGAGTTTTGAAATAGGCTGAGATTCTATAACCATTATATCTCCATCAAAAGTTGAATCTCTATTTCTCATAGGAACCCTCCATATGGGCATAATCCCAGTTTCAAGAGCCTTGAAACATGTACTAAATTTGATTTTCTAGTTCCAAAGGATAATATTCTCAGGTTTGCTTCAGAAATATATTACAATGGATAATAAAGAAAAAGAACTATAATAATGCATTTAATGCCTATTATATAACCAGGGATAAACCAAGTAATCTGGTTTTAGGGCACATGAGAAATTTGTGAATTCTATCTGAACAGCCTCCTGAAAATGAAACCAATGCTGCCGTAGTATAGAAGGTCTCAGGCCAAGTCCCCTAACTCGCTCTTGCCCCTTTGCACCTGCCCTGATCCATCTTCCTTCCATGGAAAAGAAATGAACCCACCAACAGGTTTGTCAGCCTCAGTGGGAAAGGGAACTAAAATGTTACATTAGCCTGATGTTGACCAAGAAATACACATCACTTAACGATTTTTGAATTCCTAGGATGGAAACTGAGTGAGGGGAGATGCAGTGGGAGGACTGCGGGAGAGTGCTTCTTGTCTTTCTCAAACCTCTCTTCTATCCGAGAGAGAAGAGCAATCTCACCGAGGAAAAGCATCATCAGCTGACAGATCCTCACGGGGCTCTTCCTCCCTTTCCTATTCCCCGTCAACCATACACTCTTATTCTTCATGGAGAAAGGAGAGTTGGGAGAAGCAAAATTACCCACAGTTGAAGGGCTTTCTCTTTGCTACTTGTTATGGACCGAACTGTGTCCCCTCAAAGTTCACATGCTGTTTCCCTAACCCCCAGTGTCTCTGAATGTGACTGTATTTGGAGATAAGGCCTTTAGAGAAGTGATTAAGTTAAAATGAGGTTGTTGGGGTGGGCTCTAATCCAATCTGATTGGTGTCATTATAAGAAGAGGAGCTTAGAACATACAGAGACACCAGGGAAGCAAGTGTGCACAGAGGGACAACCATGTGAAGAGGCAGCGAGAGGTTGGCCAAAAAAGAGCCAAAAAGAGAAGTCTTAGAGGAAACCAAATCTGTTGACACTTCAATCTTGGATTTCAGCCTCCAGAACAGTGAGAAATAAATTTCTATTGTTTACACCACACAGTCTGTGATATTTGTTATGGCAACTCTAGCAAACTAACACAGCCATCCAACAACAAATCACTGGAAAGCAATTTCTGCCACTCTTATCCAGACACTGTGTTATCTGTATGTTCTAACTTTTTCACCACTTACCTCTTCCAACTCAGCACTCAGAATTCTCTGTTTACCCTCCCAAATTCCCCTACCCACCCACGGCTTTTCATTTTCATATGCTTTCCTCCATAACCTTCTCCTGTATCTTCACTCTCCCATCTTTTCCTCAAGGAACAAGGAATTTCAAGCAATACTTTAAATCCTTTAAGGCTAAGCTTTTCCCTGGAGAATCCAGCTGTTGTTTTCGTATGCACTAGACTGAAACACAAATACTTACATTTTTATCCTGAGAAAGTCACACTGGTTGAGGGCTCAATTACAGGTTGCAGCAGGAAAAAAGCATCATAAAATGATAGGTCAGGCTTTACTTCAAATCTATACTAGATTGTCAAGTTTATCTTCTGAGATTACCAGAACCCCGGGAGAAAATTGCTTCCCTATGGAACTAATGCTAATGCCCACAGAGCTACCTGTGGAGAAAATCTGGCCCCATTCACTTCTGCAGTGAATCTCCAGAAATGTTTTCTTTGTTTTTAGTTTAGTGAAGCAAGGAAGATTTAGCAAATGACAGACTGTGTTGTGATAGTGAGCCAATTGGGCAGGGTCCCTTGATAGTTCTGTGCTCTGTAAATAAGCTGGCACATTGCTGATGCCCAATAAGTGTCACATATTGTCAACTATCAATTATTCAGTGTATAATGAGGAAAATGCCTTGGCATGCATTAGCTCAAAGCTTAATCAAGAAGTTGTGTGATTCCAACACCATATCATAAAACAGATTGGCATTTTTACTTAAACTGCTAGACTGTATACATTTGTATTAATGCCACATCTTTAAATTACTCCAATTTGTTTATAGTGACAACCAATAGAAATCACTGAAATTATTGAACATCAATTATGTAGAGAATTTTTAAAGTAAGCTAGAACAGTCATCACAAATGTGACTGTGATTGCCTCAAACGGTGGCTGACTAGTGTACCGTGTCTGTTCAAGCCCCTTGATCTATACCTATGCTCTTTCTTTTCCTGGAATTTTCTTCCTCCCCCAACTGAATTTGTCCTCATGAAAACTTCAGCTCGCCTGGCTGGGAAACTTTCCCTGAAATTATCTTCTCTCACACAAGAAACAATGTTTGCTATATCTTTGTAACTCTAGTACTGGAACAATGTGTATCAAATGTGTTCAAAATAGATGGGTTCTGAAAGTGCATAGAATATAAGAAGTGCCCAGTAAACAGTTGTTGAATGAATGAATAATAACTGAGGGATAAGTCTGTAAATGTTCCTACTGTCTGTCTTTTTCACCGCTGTGTAGTAGATGTACAAATTAACAAATAAGTGGGAAAGAAGGAAATCCTGGACAGTAGGGTGGCCCAGATCTCAAGAGGACAATGAGCCCCCATATAACAGGGAGCCCCCCTCCTCTCCAAACTAGGAAGGATCAGTTCAATCTTTGAAAGACCCTGAGCTACCTACATCTAGTAAAAAAGAAGTCTATTATGCTAGTCCTTAAGCTACATTTCCAAACCTCATTAAGCCTAAGGTATCTCAGGCAATAGCAAGCTTTTAAATCCACAGCAGTCACTCTAAAAATGAATACAAAAGCAGAACACATCTCTCCAATATTTTAGCTAAATTCTCCAAATGAATCAATCTCCTACTCTTAATATATGGTGGGTGTAGGTCCCCGTGTCCTAGTGACAGCAGTATTGAAGGCTCAATAGTCATGATGGTAAGAGGGAGTACAGTGTACTTCAGTGGACGGGAAGGTTAAAAGGAGACTATACCTCCTTTTTGTCCTCAGCAAGGCTTCATTTTATTCACAAATTGAGGAAAAATAAAAAGAAAGCCCCAGCTTCCAAGGCAAAACAATATTCTACTTAGTAATTCAAAAGTAGTTTCTGCATTATACCGAGTCTGATTCTGACATCCGGTGCTCACTAAAGAGCTACTTTCTTCCTGTAGCACAAGACTTTACAGAAACTCTTATTCATTCTTGAGATGTTCTTGCTGTGTCATTCTCTGTCTAAACGTAAGCCAATAACTGGGGATGGAATGAGATGGTCCCTCAGTCCTAGGAGAGAAACAGCATCCCTAAGAGGTTTGACCTGACCATAATGGCACATTGTATTCTGTCTTAGGATGTAAAGTATAACAAATCCATCTACAGTCATATCAGCTTAAAATTGACTCCTTTACCAGGTGCTATGGTAACATTTTATATCACATAGCATCTTTTTGAGAATATGAAATAACTTCACAAAAATAAGTACTACCACCAGCTTATTTTCGATAGATTGAATGCTGTTGAAAATTCAGGACAATGTTTATAAGGGTTGGTATCTTCTCCTCCTCCAACACGTTGCCTGACTCTCTACCTTTTATTGATGTCAATCATGTAATGGAATCACGCCAGGGTGCACCTTACCCTCCATCACTTCTTACCAGAATTTTATAAATGAGCATTGCTTTCTCCAATGTTTTGCATTTATTGGGTCTGATTGCATTGGTGACATGACTAGAGCAGAAACTAAGTTCAGCTTGCTCCTTGGTAAGTTTTCTTTCTTTTCTTTTTTCTTCTTAAAAAAGTTTTTTTTTGTAAAATTAGACCTGATTTACACATTTTTCTTCTAACATATTTCATTGATATGGAAGAAACCATGGGAGCTTACCAAGGTCTCTCGTATCATATTAAAGTAATAATTTCTAAGTACACAGCATCAAAGTTGTAAACAGCCTCCATTGATGAGCTTCATTAATTCATGCCACTTGATCTTTCTATTTTTCAAAGACAGATATTCCAATTTCATTTCAAAGAGCATATATCTTTATAATTAAGATTGCCAATTTTCATGCATCCAACTTTTTTCTTCTATAAATCATAAGAAGAGACAAGCTCTGGGGAGCATTATTTAAAACCCAAACCTCAACATAAACACAAAATTACTACATTATACTTGGTTTTTTTTCAGTCAGTAGGATAAGGCTGCATACAGATAGACCAGCACAGGAAAATACTGACTCAATTTAATGCAGTTCAATTTAATTTGAATCGGTCTATTCCATTAAGTTCAGTCATGTTTATTGAGGGCTATTATATGAGGCTATTATGTGATAGGCACTGTACTGGGCACTGAAGGCATACAAAAAAGAGTAAGGTGCAGTACCAGTCTTTAGGGAGCTTGTAATCTACTCAGGAACATCACAATGTACATACGTAATCATAATACAGGGAGATATGGCCTACGTACTAAAGGTGGGCAGATGTAAGAAGGAACAGCCCAATTTGATTTGGGGGATCAGAGAAGGCTTCATTCACTGGGAAGGACAACATTTTCTGGCCCGTGAAAGTTCCCATATTTTACTCATACCTCCTCTGTGAAACTGAGTTGCCCAGCCTGCATTTACCTCTGGGCCAAGTTGGGGTCACATTCACCTAATGTGTTCCATATCGCTGGCTTGTGCCTCGAAGCAAAAGCAGCCGCTCTACTTCTGCTGCAAAGCTTCACCCTGTAATATCTGTACGCTCCTTGGACACATTATGAAACCTCTCTGAACCTAAGTATACTCATCTGTAAAATAAAAATACCTTTGCCATTGAATTGACATGAGGATTAAATGAGACAGTATATATAAAATTCACAGAACTATTATTATTTTACATTTGCATTATACATCCCATCGAAAATAACTGACAAATGACCCATTTTGTGAGAGAAGCAAAGCAAAAGAGAGAGGATGCAATCCTGCTCTCCCGCTCCCCCGCCCCTCAGACAAGCCTCATTTTAAGTCCAAAAGTTAAAAAATGATGGAGGAAAGAGAAGAGAGGAAGACGAATTTCTCCTTTGGTTCTGTGAACTTCAAGTAACCAAAATGTATTTTCCTTTGATTGTCTTGAGATTCTTCTAGTCTGTCACACAACTGCATATTTATCCTTCTGTGCCAAGTTAAAAACAAGGGAGACTTACGGAAACGTGGCAATGACTTGCACCAAGAAAATCTCTTAGAGATGGACACATGGGATAGGCTGCCGAGATTGTGCCTTGCTTATTTCCAGACATCTGTCTTCCCAAGCCTTCCATGGGTAATGGGAGGCAGAACTCCCAGCTAGGTAGATCCAGGTTTCCAGACACCCTCTACGATTCAAAGATAGACAACAAGAAAGTTGTCTTCCAACACTTTTATGTCCCTATACCTACTTGTTACAGACTGCAACATCTTGATGAGGCTGGCCAAGAGATGCATAGTTTGCCATTGACAATAAACTGTATGATGATGAATTTTTCATTTAACGCTTATTCATGACACTGAAAAGGGTAATTGTTTGAAAAATCCAAATGAAAAGTGTCCTGGTTTTATTCATTATGTACTTTTGTTAAAAACAATCAAATTTTACAATTCAGTTTAACATTCCTTTGTTTTTCATTAAACTTTTTATTTATTTTATTTATTTGGTTTTTTTTTTTTTTTTGAGGAAGATTAACCCTGAGCTAACATCTGCCACCGATCCTCCTCGTTTTGCTGAAGAAGATTGGCCCTGAGCTGACATATATGCCCATCTTCCTCTACTTTATGTATGGGACGCCTGCCACAGTGTGGCTTGGTAAGTGGTGTGTAGGTCCTCACCTGGGATCCTGGCCAGTGAACCTTAGGCCATCAAAGCAGAGAACTTAACCACTATGCCACTAGGCCGGCCCCGTTAAACTTTTTATTTTGAGATATGTAAAATCACATGCACTTGTAAGAAATAATACAGAGAGATCCCATGTGCCCTTCACCCAGTTTCCCCCAGTGGTGACATCTTGTAAAACTATAGTATAGTGCAATAGCGCAACCAAGATATTTTTAAATTTTTTTTCAGATGTACATCATTATATATTTCATTTGCGGAAGAGACTTTCTTTGCTCCGTTGTATGTTCTTGGCTCCCTTGTCAAAAATTAGCTGTCCACAGAAGTGTGGGTTTATTTCTGGACTCTCGATTCTGTTCCATTGATCTGCATGTCTGTTTTCGTGCCAGTACCATGCCGTTTTGGTTACTGTAATTTGTAGCATATTTTGAAATCAGGGAGTATGATGTCTCCAGGTTTGTTCTTTTCTCTCAGGATTCCTTTGGCTATTCAGGGTCTTTTGTTGTTCCACGTAAGTTTAAGGATTCTTTGTTCTATTTCTCTGAAAAATGTTCTTGGAACTTTGATACGGCTTGCATTGAATCTGTAGATTGTTTAGAAGTATGGACATTTTAACTATGTTAATTCTTCCAATCCAAGAGCATGGAATATCTTTCCATTTCTTTGTGTCTTCTTCAATTTCTTTCAACAATGTTTTATAGTTTTCAGTGTACAGATATTTCTCCTCTTTCGTTAAGTTTATTCTTAGGTATTTTATTCTTTTTGTTGCAATTGTAAATCGGATTGTATTCTTAATTTCTCTTTCTGCTACTTCATTTTTAGTGTATAGAAATGCAACTGATTTTTGTATGTTGATTTTGTATCCTGCAACTTTACCATATAATAATTGCTTTATATATTTAGATGCTCCTATGTTAGGTGCACAGATATTTACAAATGTTATATCCTCTTGTTGGATTGTTCCCTTTATCATTATGTAGTGCCCTTCTTTGTCTCTTGTTACCGTTTTTGTTTTAAAGTCTATTTTGTCTGATATAAGTATGACTACCCCAGCTTTCTTTTCATTGCAATTTGCGTAGAGTATCTTTTTCCATCCCTTCACTTTCACTTTGTGAGCGTCTTTAGGTCCGAAGTGTGTCTCTTGTATGCAGCATATAGATAGGTCTTGTTTTTTTCTCCAATCAACCACCCCATGCCTTTTGATTGAAGCATTTAGTCCATTGACATTTAAAGTAGCTATTGATAAATATGTACTTATTGCTATTTTGTTACTTTTTTTCTGGGTGTTTTTGTAGTTCTGCTCTATTCCTTTCTTCTTCTCTTGCTCTCTTCCCTTGTGGTTTGATGAGTTTCTTTAGTATTATATTTGGGTTCCTTTCTCTTAATTATTTGTGTACTTATTATAGATTTCTGGTTTGTGATTACCAAGAGGTTCATATATAATAATCTACATATATAGCAATCTATATTGAGTTCATGGTCTCTTTAGTCTGATCTCTTTCTAAAAGCTCTACTCTTCCCACATTTTATGTTTTTGATATCATATCTAACCTCTTATTTTGTGTGTGTGTATCCATTACCCTCTTATCATTGAAATAGGTAATTTTAGTACTTTAGTCTTTTGACCTTCACATTATCTTCATAGGTGGTTGATCTGTTACCTTTATTATATTTTTGCTTTTACCAGTGATTTTATTGCCTCTTTTTGATAATTTTCTTGTTCCTATTTGTGGTCTTCTCTTTGCCACTTAAGTAAATCCCTTTAGCATATCTTGTAAGGCGGGTTTCTTGGAGATAAACTCCTTTAGTTTTTGCTTGTCATGGAAATTCTTTATCTCTCCTTCCATTCTTTTTTTTTTTTTTTGCCTTTTTATACACTGATGTCTTTTTTTGAAATTGAGATTCATAGTAGTTTACAACATTGTGAAATTTCAGTTTACATTGTTTCTTGTCTGTCACCACGTAAGTGCTCCCTTTTACCCCCTGTGCCCACCCCCCACCGCCTTCCCCTGGTAACCACTAAACTATTTTCTTTGTCCATGTGTTTGTTTATATTCCACATATGAGTGAAATCATATGGTGTTTGTCTTTCTCAGTCTGGCTTATTTCGTTTAGCATAATACCTTCCAGGTCCATCCATGCTGTTGCAAATGGGATGATTTTGTCTTTTTTATGGCTGAATAGTATTCCATTGCATATATACACAACATCTCCTTTATCCAATCATTGATCAATGGGCACTTGGATTGTTTCCATGTCTTGGCTATTGTGAATAGTGCTGCAGTGAATATAGGGGTACACATGCGACTTTAGATTGTTTATTTCAAGTTGTTTGGGTAGATAGCCAGTAGTAGAATAGCTGGGTCGTATGGTAGTTCTATTTTTAGTTTTATGAGGAATCTCCACACTGTTTTCCATAGTGGCTGCACCAGTCTGCCTTCCCTCCAGCAGTGTATGAGCCTTCCCTTTTCTCCACAACCTCTCCAACATTTGTTGCTTTTTGTCTTGGTAACTATAGCCATTCTGACTGGTATAAGGTGATATCTCATTGTAGTTTTGATTTGCATTTCCCTAATGATTAGTGACGTTGAGCATCTTTTCATGTGTCTGTTGGCCATCTGTATATCTTCCTTGCAAAAATGTCTGTTCATATCCTCTGCCCATTTGCTGGGTAGAGTATTCCTTGCTGTAAGTTTTTCCTTTCAGCACTTTAAATTTATCATGCCACTTCCTTCTAGCCTGTAAGGTTTCTGCTGAGAAGTCAGCTGATAGCTTTATGGGGTTTCCTTTGTATGTTACTTGTTGCTTTTCTCTTGCAGCTTTTAGGATTCTCTCTTCGTCTTTAGTTCTTGACATTTTAGTTATATTGTGTCTTGGTGTGGGCCTCTTTGGGTTTATTTTGTTTGGTGCTTTCTGTACTTCCTATACTTAGATGTCTGTTTTCTTCCTTAGGTTAGGAAAGTTTTTAGCTATCATTTCTTCAAATAGATGCTCTGCCCCTTTGTCCCTCTCTTCTTCTGGGACACCTATAATATGAATGTTAGTGTGCTTGATGTTGACCCAGAATTCCTGTAGACTACTCTCATTCTTTTTAATTCTTTTTTCTTTTATCTGTTCACCTTGGGTGATTTCCTCTAGTCTTTCATCCAGCTTGTTGATCCATTCTTCTGTATCATCTACTCTGCTACTGAGTCCCTCTAGTGAATTTTTCCTTTCCACTATTGTATTCTTCATTTCTGATTGGTTCTTTTTTATATTTTCCAATTCTTTGTTGATGTTCCCAGTGAGTTCATCCATTCTTCTCCCACAGTCAGTGAGCATCCTCATGACTTTTTGTTTGAGCTCTTTGTCAGGTAGATTGTTTATGTTTTTTTCACTTAGTTCTTTTTCTGGGGTTTTGTCCTGTTCCCTTGTTTGGAACATATTCTTTGCCTCCTCATTTTGCCTCTATCTCTGTGCTTATGTCTATGTATTAGTTGGGTCAGTTCTGTCTCCTGATCTTGGAGAAGAGATGCCTTTTGAGGTCCAGCAGTGTGCTTCCCTCTTGTCACCAGTTTCAAATGTTCTAGGAGTGACCCCTGTGTGGGCTATGTGTGTCCTTCTGTTGTGGTAGGGTTGCTCTTGCTGCAGGTACCCAGGGAGTCTAGCTGTCTCACTGACCAGCTGGTTGGAATGCTTAGCTGCCGCTACCTGTGGCTGCTATGGAAACTTCAGTCACTTTATTGGGTTTGGGGAGCCCCAGCACAGTTGGCTGTAAGGTCTAATAGCACATTCCTCTTACAGTTTTTCTGTTCAGTGAATATGTCCCCAGCATGGCTGGTTGCTAGGCTCAGGGGCTCACAATTGCTGTAGGCCTCTGGCCTGCACAGCTATTGTCAGCTCTCTCAGGATTGCAGCTGAGTGGGGTTGGCCCCAAGCATGGGAGTACCCAATTGTTTCAGGCTTTGGAAAGTGGGGCTGATCCTCTATGTAGCTGTTTGAGAATCACAGGTCTTTTGCCACTGGTAAGCCCCACAGCCCACAGGTCCACACCCATTATTGTCAACACAGTGTTGTCTTGCGCACACGTCCAAACTCCCTGGAGTGGACCCAGTTCCCACACACTCCACCAATGCCCTACACACTTCACTCACCCCTCATGTACACCCTATCCCACAGAGGTGGACCCACTTGCCTGCCTGCAGAGGATCCAGGCACTCAGTCTATGCAGGCTGACAAGTTGCCCGAGAGCATACTGTTGGGTAGGGCCAGTCCCAAGGGGATGCTGCCTGGCCTGGCTGACCTGGATTAAATCCATGCTCTAGTGGGCGGGGAAGACCCTGGGCTAACAGGCCAGGGGATGAACTCCAATGGCATCTGCCAGTGTCTGTGTCAGCTTGCCTGTACTAGGTCACAATAACAGCTGCTGCCAAAGTCTCAGTCCCTAGAGAGGTCTCACCTCTCACTGAGATGCACCCAGAGCCTATCAGGTGAGTCTCTTTTCACCAAAGGACTGTGCACCTTTTTTTTCTGGTGATTTTATGTTGCTTTGTGAAGTGGGTGAATTTGTGTGTGGGCCGTTTAAGAGCTGGCTTTTTTCCACTCCTGCCCGATAGTTTTTCTGAGGGTATTCCCTGTTGTAGTTAACAGTCAGCACAGCCCAATATTATGACACTCATCTCAGTTGTACTGAGTCTGAAGGATACTGATAGCGGTAATGCTCCCCGACTCTGTCCTCCGTTCCTCCAGGGAAGTCTGTGTACCTTAGATTGCTCCTGGCCAGCCATGAAACTCTGTGGCTTGCAAAGGTGTCTTTTTTCTCTCCAGAAGGGAATTTCTTCATCTTCCACCTCAGCCAGGACTGTCCCTTGTTGTGGGGGTTCTTTGTATCCAGTTTTCGGTTCTCTCCCAGTGGTAATTGCTCCAAGAATAGTTGTAACTTGGTTGTGAATGTGGAAGGAGTTGAGTTCAGAGTCCGCCTATGCCACCATCTTGACATCAACCTTGTCAAGATATTGACATTGATGTAATTGACTGGTCCTACTCAGACGTCCCCAGTTTTACTTGCGTGCGTGCGTGTGTGTGTGTGTGTGTGTGTGTCTGTGTAGGAGATGTGTTTAGTTCTATGCAATTTTATCACATGTTTGTATTCACATATCCACCACCACAGTCAAGACACAAAACAGTTCCATCACCACAAGAGTCCCTTGTATTAGCCCTTTTATAACCACATCCACCTCCCTCCTCCATCCCTAATCCTTAGCAACTACTAATCTGTTTTTCATGTCTCTAATTTTGTCATTTCAAGAAGGTTATATAAGTGGAATCATACCGGTAGTAACCACTTGGGACTGTTTTTTTTTCACTCATCATAATTCCCTTGAGATTCATCTGAGTTGTTGGGTCTATCAACAATTTTTATTATATTATTATTGCTGAGTATTAATCCATGGTATAGGTCTATCTCAATTTGTTTAACAGTCAGCCTTTGAAGGATGTCTGGGTGGTTTCCTGGTTTTACCTGTTACTAATAAAGCTGCTATGAACATTCTTATACAGGTTTTCATATGAACATAAGTTTTCATTTCTCTGAGATAAATGCTCAGTAGTGCAATTGCTGGGTTGTGCAGTAATTGCATGCTCAGATTTATAAAAAACTGCCTAACTGTTTTCCAAAGTGACTGTACCATTTTATACTCCCACTAGCAACATATGAGTAATCCAATTTTTCCACCTTGGTTTTGTTTTTACATTGCATTAGCGTGTGGATGATAAAATTAGTAAATAAATACGTGACCCATATAAGAACCGCCTGTAAAAAGTCAGTCGAAAAAGTCCAAAGGGCAAAAAGGCAGGAGTTATATAAAAAAGCCATCTCAAGCAAAGGCCTCTCTCTGACTTGTCTCAGCTCGCAGGGCTCCCAGGTATGCTGTAAATGCTTCATATTCCTGGAAAGTACCCCATAAGCCCTAAAGCTTTGCTTGGTTAAATTAAAATTAATAAATCTTTTCTTTCCAAAACAGAATCATGGACTATAAAACGCTTCAAGTGGCCCTGTGTTCAACATTGCTCATAGGTAAGAACCTATTTCTTTTTTATTTATCACGTCTTTTATAGCTATCAGGTTGACAGATAACCCCTTTTGACTTTTTAAAGATATGAACAAAAGTGTTTTATCCATACACCAATTCTAAAGCACTGGGGAAATGAAACTATTGTGTTACGCTGTGGTTTTGAACATGTTAGTGTTAATTGCGTATGTGATCATATTATTCCTGATTATGTATTAACGTATTAACATGTTGCTGTTGCTAAGAAATCTATTTAACTGCTACTTCTGAAGAAGTGTTCTAGTGTCCTTCAACAAAGGAAAATTGTAAATGCCATTTAGAAACTGCAATACTTACATGTATCATTATGTGGAGACCCCCAGGATACTTTGAGAGTGTGAATTCATTAACCTTCAGGGTAAGCTGTGGCTCGGAGAAGTAGTGTTTTCAAGACATATCAAGGAAGACACTCAGGCCAGATGATTTGCTGCCAAATTGACCCAGTAGCTCAGAGGCTTATATCTGAATTGAACTGCGGGATCATTTGTTTTTCTCGTAACCCTAACTGAAAATACTTACGAAGGTATAAATTATTTTCGCAGTTAAGTCTCTACAATTTATAAATACTTCTGATGAAGATGCTTAACTCAGAATAAATTCCTACTTTTATGAAAGCTTGAGACCCATGTAAAAAAGTTACATATTTTGTTTGAGGTACACACACACACACACACACACAGCGACAAATAAATAGATGTAGGTGTATACCTATCTAGAGAATATAAATCTAGGTATGTGTGTATATAATTAGCTTTTTATTTCTAAGCATATTAATAATTTTAATAAAGAGTTTTAATCATCTATATTGCACTTTGCATTTAGGAGCTTTTTAAATAAAGGATTTAGAAAATTTCAGCCAGTAATTACTGAGCAATTATCACCAAGGCATATACAGTTATACCCAGTTACAGCCCACATCTCCAGAGGAACAAAGTGAGGCTCACTCAGTTTAAGTGTGCATCTGAGAAGCATGCTGTAAACTGAAGTCATGGACTGGCAGTGCTCCATCAGCATAACGCTCTGCCTTGGCTGATCCATGCCGTTGACTTTGGAATGGGTGATGGTGGGTCACTGAAAGGCTGAAGGTGTTGTGGCTCATCCACATTCACCTGAGAACACCGCAGGGTCAAAAATATCTGGCAAAAGGAAAATGGTTCTGCAAAATGACTTTTGTAGACTTTCTTAAAGAAACAAGTCGGAATTAACTTTAACTCCAGCAAATATGTCTACCTATAGAGGCAACTGGTTTGATTGACTTCACTTTAAAAATAAATAAATAAAACTGTGCAGTTGAAGGTCATGAAATAACAAGTTGAGGACGAGAAGCGAAGGACAGAGGAACGTTGACCCTGCTCGGTTAGCCCTTCGGATCTCAGGACAGAAGCCTTAACTGCCTGCAGCTTGAGGATACTGAGGTCTTTAGAAACAGATTCATTCGTTACATTAATAACTCGTTTAACTGACATTTTCTGAATCATATAGCTCTAGCGTAGAAAATAATAGTTTGAATCAACATTTTTTGCTTCTCCCCAGCCCTTTTCATTGAAGAATGTAGGCTGTTCATCTGCACTGGAGCCCTTCTGCTTATCCTAAGAAAAAAACACTTTAAAAAGTTTGGTTTTCTTATTAAAAAAAGGTTTTCTCTCTTACCGATTAGTTGTCTAACAAATTACTTTTGCCTAGAACTTAATTTGAAGTAAGTAGGGAAAAGATCTCATTATCTGTTTTCCTAATGGGAATGCTGAAGCCAAAAATGATGAAGAACCTTACTCAAGTAATTAAATTTATGAGCACAGTCCCCAAATTATTTTATTGATTTTTCCCAAAATAGTAACTTATACACATTAAAGCTGATTCCTTGGTTGGAGAATTAGAAGTCCGAGTGTCATGATTTGATTAAAAAACAAAACAACCCTCTCTGTAGTATTTAGGCCAAGAATTGCCTTCTCCTCTAATAAAACAGCAAATATTAGCACTACTATGATATCTTCATTATGCATCGAAAGCTTTCCATGTTACATTAGTTCAACCCTCATAATCACTGAAAATAGGTGTTGTGATTCCTATTTTACTAATAGGAAACTGAGGCTTAGAGAAATTAAATGGCCAAGCCATGCAGTTAATCAATGATGGATGCTGGATTTGTATCCAAATTCTACATCCAGGGCTTCTGAGAACAAAGCTCTTCTTTTTTCTACACAAACTGTCCCCTCTGGCACTGCAGTGTTAGATATGGGATATGTGGATAAGGGATATGTGGATATGGGATATGTGAATATGGGATATGCAGATAAGGGATATGTGGATATGGGATATGCGGATAAGGGATATGTGGATAAGCGATATGCGGATATGGGATATGCAGATAAGGGATATGCAGATAAGGGATATGGAGATAAGGGATATGCAGATAAGGGATATGGAGATAAGGGATATGCAGATATGGGATATGTGGATAAGGGATATGCGGATATGGGATATTCGGATAAGGGATATGTGGATATGGGATATGCAGATAAGGGATATGCAGATATGGGGTATGTGGATAAGGGATATGTGGATATGGGATATGCAGATAAGGGATATGTGGATATGGGATATGCAGATAAGGGATATGCAGATATGGGATAGGCAGCAGAGCAGGCAGCAAGAGCTCCTCCTGAAAATGCAATAGAGCCAGTATTATTGCCACTGGTTCCACAAGAATAGATCAGGACTTAGGGAAAGGGGTGACTTTAGAAGAAATAGAGCCAAACCAGGACATAACCAAGGACAGTTTCCGGTTGCACTGAGGGTAAAGAGAAGTCTGAAACTCCACGTTCCCTCTCACTAAGGCACTTACTAACATCAAGCAGTCCCATTTCACATAAAGAGGAAATATGGAAAATATACATATTTGGAAAGTGTTTCACTAAGTAAACCAAACTTAGAGTTGACCCATATTTGAAACAATTTGGGGGTTGAATTGATGAGATCTCCCTCTAAGTGCAGGTACGTCTTCCAGTTTTAGACAGGGAGAAAAACAGACTGCCTGTGGCCTGTTTCTATAGCATAGTTCCAGCTCTTGCTTTTCACTCCATGGTTACTAACCAAGGCCAATTTCTCTAAAAGTTTTTTGTTGTTGTTTTGGTTTGTTTTTTTGACAAGAGCTTTTAAACTCACATCTTCTTCCCGACGACCCTGTCACAACTCCCGTCCCTCCCATTTCTTTTCTGCCATAGAAGGAATGGCCCTTCTCAGTCATCCCTGCAGCCCTCCAGTTCCTTAGGGAGTCTGTATTACCAGATATAGTTTTAGCTTATTTCATAAGATTTTGTTCTTAATTTTCCCTGCTCACTTTGGCTTAAGATTGATTGCTCTCAAGAAAGTGGGTAGTGAGAATAAACTTGGAAATGACTTGTTTGGAGAAAAAATGTGATTACCCATGACTAGATTCATTGAGAACGCTGGATGTTGTAGAAAAACTTGCTCTTTTCCTATCCAATTGGCATCATTTGTCATGGCACTCGAGTTGAGAATTCATCAACACAGATACGCAGTGACCCAGAAGGGGTCACTCTTGAAACAAATAAAATGCTGCCTTTCGTGAGCTATGAATTTCTCTGTCCACAAGATTAAAAACTGATAAAAGATCTGCCAGCTCCAAAAACACATCCCAGGGAATTCCGCGGCCATGTGTGTGAGCGTGGATGTCGGCGTACGTGTGTTGAGAGCACGCTATGACAGATGGAAGTTGAACTCAAGTGATACCAGTTTCTGTTTACTTTTCAAAGTACTCAACACGTCAGCAGTTGTAACGTCAATAAAGCCGAAGTTCCCGAGTTAAAAGTTCAGTGACGAAAGCATTTTATTAACAGACAGTTTAGTACGATGCCGGGGATTTGAGAGTTCGTCCGCGGGTCAGCCCCTTTCATTCCTCCCTGTTCACTTCCACGACCCTCTTACCATCTTCTTACTTCCTTCTTTGCCCTGTTCCTTTTTGCCATGACTTTTCACCTTTTGTCTTTTGTAACCGCCTTTCTTTAGTCTCTCCTTCCTTTGATTTCTTGATTTCTCTCTTCTCCTTCTCCCTTCTTTTTTCTTCACATTTTTTTCTCTCACAACTCGAACTTCTTCTCTTTCATTCTCTCTCTCACTAATTTTTATCTGAATTACAGCAAAGTGGGAAAATCCTCTGTACTAAATAGAACTCTTCTATCTTCCACCATAAACTTTTGGGTCAGTAATCACAATTTAGAGCAAGAAGGAAAAAAAAAAAAGTATTTCATTATTTGTAAAAAATTCCATACCTAACACAGGGAATAAAATATTCAAGTCTAAAAGTATTTTAATCTCTCACAAAATTATAAAACTTCTCCTACGTTTAGAGAGATCTTTGAAAATTTTACCATATTGCTGAGGCATCTGCATATCCTTTTCTTCTGACCCTGTTTTGAACTTAATTCCTAGTGGCCATTTATACTTTATTTTAGTACTTAATTTATGTCCATGCATAATTCCCTGGGCACTTAATTCATCTTTATTTTTTTAAGACATAAACATTTTAGGTGCAGGAACTGAAACTCAGTCCAATAAAATTAGTGGATAATATAGGTTGTTCTTTCCTTGCTTATACTGAGCGCTAAGTGCTTCACTTCCCGTATCCCATACCTAAGTACTGTTGAACTTGGGGCGGGACTGTAGTGCTTATTCTCCATCTGCAGTTCCAGACATTTGGTAATACTGTAAATATTAGTATCACCTAGCCCTGAGGGAAATAGCTAGTTAGGGGCCTGTCCTGTGATCTGCCAGACCTTTCGCATCTTCTGCCCCCCCCTTGAATCCCACCACGTTTATTTCATAGACGTTGACGATTACACCAGCAAGAAGTTCACAGCTGTGGCTGCCCAAGGATGACAAGATCCTGCTGATTGGAGTGCCCTGGTCTGTACTCTTTTTTTTTTTTTCCTGTTTCTTAGTGAGGCTCTGAGACAACAGATCTAAAGGGTTCTCTGAGCCACCTTCTGACAAATAGCACCCCCTTATTTATCCTGGTTTTGATCAAGCTGAGAAATAAACCAAAGATGATTATGGAAGGCCATTTCTTTGATTGCTGAGAAAGACTCACTCGGAAGATGTAGCATAGTATGAGGACATGAAGGGCCTGAGGACTGGACCCTAGAATTTGGCAAATTTCGTATCCAATTGCAGTTTGCAGAACCAGAACAGAAAGGGTGCCCTCTGAGGGCAGATCACTCTCTAGATGAAGAAGGAAGAGCCATCTGGACATGCCAAGTTATGCCTCTTGGATTTACCAGTGAAATGAGGCACTGCCCCTTCCTAGGCCTGGGACTACCCTAAACGAGTTGCCTCTGCATGGAATTTGCCATCAGACCTGCCCTTTCATTCTGTTCCTTAAGTTTCTCATTAGACTTTCTCATCTTTTTAGCGTAGAGGTTCCTACCATAAGTAACATTTCTGTGGTCGTGTGCATAGTATACAGACTATTCAGTCATTTCTCCACCATCAAATTTAAAGACTCTTTTTCAGCCTTCCCTGAGTGATGGCAGTATGGGGAGTCTTTCTGCCTCTAATTATACAACTTCCGCTACTCCCATATGCTCATCAGCCCGTGATGGACACTCATCTCTTTGTGCATCATGTGAACACATTTGTTTCGTTTGCTTTAATTATTGGCTATGTTTATTTTGACTTCTTTTTCACTTATTTCTGCCTGTCTCAGTGCTGAATTTCTTGGCATGCAAGGTTCTTGAAGGCAGTAGGAGTTGTGCCCACTTAGCATATTCTATATGCTTCCGATGACATAATACCACCCAGAGAAAGTAATTTTCAGTTAATGACCTATTTGTTATGAATACATTCCAGTTAAAAATAGAGCTGGAAGAGATCTTAGAGATCATATGATCCAGCCTCATTTTACAGAGCAGAAAATAAAAGTGCAAGAATAAAAAGTGGCTTGGTGACCTAACCAGTCACTGACAGGGCCAGGTTAAGACTCCAGACCTCTGATCCTTCTTGATTTGGATGGGGAGAGTGTGATCTTGAATATCTTCATACTCGGCCATGTCTGCTTTGTTTCTACTGTACAAAATTTTCTGCAGAGGATATTTGAGAAACTTTTAGATGTAGAACTAAGCTTCACAGGTCCTATTAAAACTGACTATGAGAGGTTGACCTGGTGGCATAGTGGTTAAGTTCGTGTGCTCTTCTTCGGTGGCCTGGGGTTCACAGGTTTGGATCCTGGGCATAGATCTACACACCACTCATGAAGCCATGCTATGGTAGCATCCCACACACAAAATAGAGGAGGATTGGCACAGATGTTAGCTCAGGGCCACTCTTCCTCAAGCAAAAAGAGGAAGATTGGCAACAGGTGTTAGCTCAGGGCCAATCTTCCTCACCAAAAAGAGACAACAAGAACAAAAAACTAACTATGATATGGGATGAAAGGAAGAAGGTTGTGTAGGGAGTTGGAAAGAAAGAGAGGGATATTTCTTATAGCTTATGATTATAAAGTTTAAATAAGGCATTAACCTGTCTGATATTGCCTACATTAAAAAAAAAAAAACATTGAAAAACCAACCAAGTAATGAAACTCAGGGTTCAGTTTCAGTTTTCAGACTCCAGCGGTATTATATAGGCTTACAAACACAGAACTCTGACCTTGCTCTCACTAACTTTCAAGGTTGATCAGGCAAAATGAAAAAGGGAGGAGAAGTCTCTCAAGCAGAGAGGATAATAGCGTGCCCTTCTATGGTGTTTGCATTTTATTTCCAGCCCCGCCACTGACTTACTATGTGAACTTGAGTGAGTCATTTCATCTCCGTGTGTCAATTTTCTCATTTGTAAAGTAGGACAATAAATACTGCTTTCTCTGTCTCTCTCATGGGTGATGTTATTATCACCATCAATTACTATTTATTGAATGCCTGTTGGGTGCATAATGCTGAGGTAGGCGCTTTGTTCTGGGGGGCGGGGGAAGGAGCCAGCATCACTGAGACATTTTCTGTGAGTAAAGAGAAGATTTACGGAAGAATTATTAGAGCTTAAATAGTTATGGCTTGTATTTTAAAGCATGCTTCTCTGCCAAGATTTATGTAATAGCATTTTTTTCTTAGTGATTGTACAATGCACCCAGATAATTATGGTGCAGAATATCGGTTCTACTTTTGGATGATTCGAAGGAACACTATCTTAAGCAGTTACTGTTCTTTCTTTATCTAGCTGGAAGTTATATTCTAAGCATAATTCATTTAGAAATATTTTTAGATATTGTATTGAATCTACTTTGCCTAGCCACTCCCTTTTTTTTGAAAAACACTTTTTTCTTTTAATAGAATGAGTATACATTAAACATGCAACACTGTAACTAAACACCTTTTCCTCAAAAAGAATGAAGAGAAGTCTGAAAAGTCACCTATTAACACATCTCACCCCAAACCAAAACTTTACTGCTGGTCAGTCCACACGAGTCAGCCCAATGAAGGCCAGTTCCCTCTCTCTCCAAACCAACCCTGTCTTCCCATTGCCACTGTCACTTACTCTGATTCAGGCCCTACCAATCTCTCATTTGGGCTGTTCAAAGAGCCTCCGACCTCGTGTCTCTCACTCTGCTCTCTCCCTCATACCATCTGTCCTCCACACTACTGACAAAGGAGTTTTCAAAAGTAAATCTGTGAACGGATAAAGAAAATGTTGACATATACACACAAAATACTATTCAGCCTTAAAACAGAATGAAATGCTAACATATACTACAATATGGATAAACCTTGAAGGCATTATACTAAGTGAAATGTCACATATGAAAGGATAAATATTGCATGGTTTCTCTTATATGAGGTACCTAAAATAAGCAAATTCATAGAAAGTAAATGGTGGTTCCTAGGAGCTCGGGGAGAGGGAAATGGGAATTATTGTTTAAAGGGTACAGGATTTCTATTGGGGATGATGAAAAAGTTCTGGAGATAGTAGTGATGGTTGCTCAGCACTGTGAATGTCCTTGATGCCACTGAATTGTACACTTAAAAATGGTTAAAATGGTAAGTTTTATGTCATGTATATTTTATCACAATAAAACAAAAATCTTTGAAGCAAATCTGACTGTATCATTTTCTTGTTCAGAAATGATAATTAATTATTTAAAGAATGAAGTCCAAACTCCTTGGTATGACAGTAATAATCCTTGAGAACCAAGCTCCAGCTCCTCTTTCCAGCATTGTGCCTCACCACATCCACCCCACAGCGCTGCCTTGCAGTCACATCGGCCAAGCAAGGGTCGCTGAACCTCAGGCTTCCTTTCTCCTCTGTTCCTTGACTCTCCAGGCTCCTTCAGCCTGGAATCCGTGCTCTTTGCTTCTACTCCTTTCCTGCTGGCTGTGGAAAGCTTACACGTCTTTTGAAGCTCAACACAAAACCAATTTCTCTGTGAAATTATCAGAATTAATCACTCCCCCATCACATGGTCTAGTTACAAAATGTCTTATAATTATTAATGAACTCTGAAGATAATGTGAGTTCCTGAGTGGGAAGGGTTTTTTTTGTTTGTCTTTCCATGCAATCGTGATTATTAGAGGAGGATCTAAGGTGAGGCAAGTGGAGGTCTCGTGGCACAAAATTTGCATAACCCTGAGAGTGAGTTCCTTCTCAGATTTGGTGCCCTAATGTCCCCACTTGTCTTCCTAGTTTCAACTACTTGACCTTAGTAGTTGCTTATAATGCATTGTATTAGTTATCTACTATGGTATAACTAATTTCCCCAAACCTTAGCCATTTAAAACAATAAACATTTATTATTTCACAATTTCTGAAGATCAGGAATTTAGGAGTGGCTTAGCTTGGTGATTCTGAGTCGAGATCTCTCATGAGGTTGCAGTAAAGATGTTAGTGGAGCTGTGGTCATCTGAAGGCTTGACTGGAGTGAAAACACCAGGTTCCCAAGTCGCTCATTTATGTGGCTGTTGGGAGGAGGCTTCAGTCCCTCGATATGTGAGCCTCTCCCTCAAGGCCTCTGGAGCGTCCTCACAACATGGCAGCTGACTTCCCTTAGAGTGAGTGATCCAGGAGAGGGGCAAAGCAGAAGCTGTAATGTCTTTTATGTCCACAGAAATCACACACTGTCATTCCCGCAGTGTCCTGTGGTTACACAGATCAGCCCTACTAAGTGAAGGAGGGGACCACACGATATGAGTATCAGAAGGCAGCGATCTTTGGGGACCATCTTAGAGGATGGCTTCCACAAACGTGCTGGATTGATTATATTGAATTAGATTATCTAGCAGCAGGTCAGTATTACTTCTGGCATCTCTTACTAGTATTTTCTGAAGTTGACTTTTGTCTATTATTTTTAAATCATTGAATAAATACAAATGCTAACTTTGTATAAATGGGGACTACATCTGAGCCATTTTCAAACCTCCATTAGTAGTACAGTGTTTTGCACCCAGAGGCAGCCTGACTGGTGTGTAGTGTCAAGAGAGGCTGTCATTTTCAGCAGGTGCCTGTTTAGAACTAGAGCTCACTGGGTTGACAAATTAAACTAGAAATAATAGAGCTAACAACTAGAACCCTGCTTAGGATCCAAGGCCATGCTTGGAAAAACATGAGATCGTAGGGAATGTGTACGAAACTCAGCTTCCTTTTTTCTACAAGTGGAGGAGTTCTGTTAGCGTTCTTACTGTTATCTCACCCCAAGCATTTCTGCCTCTTAGTCACGATATAGAGCAGCCACTCTGAAGGGAGAGCTCCACATCCTCCCTCCCAATAGCTGTGAGGCCTTGAACATAGTATTTAACTTTTCTGTGGCTCATTTTCCTTGTCTGCAAAATGAAATGATTAATATTGCTACCTCTGAGATTTGCTGTGAGTATTAAATAAGGTAATTCAGTTAAAGTATTTAGCACAATGCTCAATAAATGTTAACTAGCATTATTATTACTGCTTATAAATAAAACTCTTATCCAGACCCCTCTAACCATTGTTTTCAGACACTGGTCTCGTAGGTTCCCAGTGCTACACTTTTGCACACATCATTCCTCCAGCTTAAAATTAAAAGTGTTGTTCCGTCTCCCATCCTGCTAAATTTAAGCTTTTCAACAAGGACTAGGCTAAGTAAATTCTTTGACCACAAAAATGTCTGCTTGCATCGCAGTGCCCCAGTGCTTAACAATAACACCTTCTCCTACATTCCCTTAGCACAATCAAATCCTACATTGCCTTGTGTTGTTTTGTATCTTGGACCTTTCATCCTCCTCCTTACAGAGGATAGCTCACTGTACCCCTGGTCCATGCAGAGTGTTGGTCAATAGAGGCCTGTTAATGATGAAACTGTAGTATGCGTAACATAAGGTTACTTAGGATTTTGTAATAAATGCTACTTTATCACAAGCAATGAACAGATCGTATTGTCACTACAAATAGGTCAGGAGTGTGTTCTTTCTTTATATTGATGCCATGATTGTGTTTTATTTAGGAATGAAAATATAATATAAACTGTTAAAATTTCAAGATCCTAAAAAAGTCTGGATTTTAAAGATTTTATTTTTCCTTTTTCTCCCAAAGCCCCCTGGTACATAGTTGTATATTTTTAGTTGTGAGTCCTTCTAGTTGTGGCATGTGGGACGCCACCTCAGCATAGCTTGATGAGCAGTGCCATATCCGCGCCCAGGATCCAAACTGGCGAAATCCTGGGCCTCTGAAGCGGAGCCTGAGAACTTAACCATGTGGCCACGGGGCCAGCTCCAAAAGTCTGGATTTTAAAAATGATATATACATATTTTTTTAATCCTGGAGTGGGAAGGAGAAAGAAAGTGCAAGCCTGTTCAACTTAATGGTTCATCTATCAATGCTAGCAATTTTAACCAAAGTGCCAGTTTGGAGAGCTGTCTACTTCAGACTGAAAGCTATGGTCTATTTTGGAAGACTAGGAAAGCAAGAGTAAGATTGTTGACGGCCTGGTTTGAGCCAAGTGGTTTATAGCCATTAATTTATCCAATTCTTACAGTAATCCTTTGTTATTTTGTTGTTATTATACTTCTTCACATACGAGAAAACTAGAGCTCAGAGAAATTAGACAACTTGCTCAAAAAAGTGATAGAGCTGGAGTTTGAATCCAGGTCTGTGGGCTCCCATGCATGTGCATCTCTGAAAATCTCCATCCACCACACAGCACTGGCTTTTGTGCTGTACAAATGTAAGTCATGTAAGGTGACAGTACAATGGCGGCAAAGGTCTGAGGAGAAGCCATCTCCCTCAGGGCATAGCTCTTCCAGGGTTTCCTTTTCAGGCTCCCATCCTCCCAAAGACCACAGCTTGGTCTCTTTAAGAGGAAACGTTGAGATGTAAAGTATTGCCCTAAAAGATGCTGTGCTCTTGAACTCTGAATTACAGGAGCATTGGGAGCGCCATTTTTGTTGGAGGACCCAGCGAACCAGTTCCTACGTCTCAAGAGGCACATATATTTGCAGGATTACTGGGACCCAGATCACAATCCGAATACATGGGGAAACTCACTGGTTGATCAGGTATTTGCATTAAAAACAAATGGCCCTTCACCATCTACCTTTTTAAATAACATCTCATCTGCTGGCATTAACACACCACCAGCCTAGCTGATTTTTCCTCTCTAGCTGTCCTGAGCTATACCTGCCCTTTCTTCTTCATAAAGTGGCTTTGGTTCAGTAAACTCCACCTCCTCCTTCAGGACTAAGATTCAATCTCTCCTCCTTTCTGAAGCCTTTCCTTTCTTTCCTGGGAGGCATTTGTCCTCCTTTCTTCTTGCTCCTTTGCATGCTGTTCACACGTGAGTAGCTCACGAGATGTCACACTGAAATGATCTGTTTTGTGCACCCAATCTCCCTATCTAGACAAAGTGCACATCTTACCTGTCAAAGTCATTATCCTCAGGACCTAGCAAAATGACTGTTGTGGTGTCAAGTCTCAATAACTTATTACATGTTTGGGTAGGTGGATGGATGGATGGCAGTCACATTTTAGTTCCTTCTCTGTTGTTCAGCAGCTCATTTCCCTCTGCGAGAGTTATCCGAGGCTTTAATGTTGTCCCCTAGTTTGCTCACCTTTTCCACATTTTCCTATTCATTCATAGTCTCGCTCCAAGAAGAATAAAGAAGAAACTCGTATTAGCCAGTTTTATTCCATGTTTACTCTTTTGATAGAAGAAGACATTGAAACTCCCGGCCAAATGAAATTGCTGAATTATCTGAGGATTTCAATTATTCATGATTTCCCTCTTACAGTTTAGCAATTTAGAAAGCAGAGATGTAAAACAAATTAATTAATTCCTTCAGTTGTTTGTTCTTTCTTTCCACATGTATCAGGCTCTCACTATCACCAGGCTCAAGAGTTATATAAATCATAAAAAATTTGAATGTCCTTGTTTTTCTAGGGCCTGTCCTTACTCCACATGGCTGAATTTTAACTGGTCTGCCAGGACCGGCTTATTTCTGCCTAGCGTTTGCTAATGAAAACTACCAGTTTGAATAATGCATCCAGTTTTATGCCTGTTTTTCTCTAACAGGCACCATTTAGAGGTACTAAAACAAGACAATTGTTTATTTGGCAAATTAAATAATACAGACACTGGTAGACTGTGTCTTCTTTATGCAATATTGAAATTTTCAAGTGCAGTCTTGCCTGCAATTGTGGACCAGTACTGGGATCAACTGACAGATACTGGGATGTAACAAGATGCCACCACATTGGTTCATACTGTGGCCCCACAAACACTGCAAAACATTTGAGCATGGAAGTAAATAGATCACTAAAAGTGTGAAAAACAAAACTTATTGGTATTATCCTTCCATTGTATTTCTCTCAGTCTTTTAGGAATATCTGTATGATCGTCAGCATAACTGATGTCACACGTATTGTACATATCCAGAGACCGTGACTTGAGTTTCCTTTTGTTGCAGGCTCGGGAGACGTGGACAGCTCTGAAAACAACTGCACAGTATTATCTGAATGTGAATACCTTCACCTTTGACACATCCACTGCCCAGTAAATGTGCTTTGCTGGTTAAACCAGGAAACCAAAATCGTGGGACTCAGCATGGCAGTGTACCAAAACCGTGGGTTTTGGAGACCTCGGGCAAACCATACCATTTACTAGATTATTTATTATATCTCTCTCAGAGCTCTTGAGAGGAGCAAATATGAATATCCATGTAAAGTCCAGGAATTAGAAGTTCTTAATAAACGGTAGCTCTTAAAATGAGAACTAAAATAAAGACCGCAGTAAGAGCATTTACCAAAATGGGGCTTTGATGGGAACAGGAAGTCAAAAACAAAAAAGCAGTGTCATTAAAACTCTGTTAATAGCTCTTGCTTTCTATTGTCTCTTCTTTGAGAAAATTTGTTCACTTTTTAATTCGAGGAAGAGGATCTCTCCAGTGAAGCTGTTTCTCTCCTCTTTTCTTCAACACTTGTCACTTTCTAAAGCCAGTCTATTCTAAGACCATGCTTTTGAAAATTTTCAAATGGTGCTGATATCAAAGGGTACTGATGAAGGCAGCAGAGAGAATATCTTAACTCATATTGAGGAATAGAGGTGACTCAGAAGCCACTGGAAGCCATTTATCTCTAAGTTCAAACTTTCTGAGAAGTTTTGTAAAATTTGCGCAAATTTTTCATTCTGGTCCATAACATATTGATGTTTGTTTCAGTATGAAATAACAGCTTTAAAGAAATCTCACACCCGTTATCGGTCACTCTGCACTCCTCTATACCCCAACCCCTAGTAACCCCTAATAAACTTTCTGCAGTTTAAAAAAAAAAAAAGAAAGAAAGAACACTTTTAACTTACTGGTCAGGTATATTTATTAATCTTTTCCAATGAAACTGAAAAATTGACTCTAAAGAAAAGTGGACTCCATTTATCCTACAGTTTTCCATATATCCATGGAATACCACTTCAGTACCCTAGTTTGAGAAGTACTGAGGAGGTGATATAACCAATCACCAAGACTGTCCTCCAAAGTCATAGATAAGTGTAATTTTTGTCTTCGAAAGTCTATTTCTCTCTATATACCCAGGTCAATTGTTCTCTGGGGGGTTTCCTTTAGTAAATAGTAGCATCCCCCCCAAGACCATAGCTGATCTTATGTTGTCTTAAAACAATCTTAAGCACTTCTTCAGCAACAGGTATTTCAGAAAAATCAGACATCAAGAAGCTACACTGTAAAACCTCTGGCCCAGCACTTTCTTCTCCAAGAGGACACTGGCAGCTGCCAGTACTCCCCATTTCCCATCCCACCCCTTAGAAGTACTTTCAGCAAAAAATTTGAGGCTAATGCATAATTTATTATGTTAACTGTCATTGATTTCCAATAAACATAAACAGATTTTTAAATCAAAACACAACTGAATGGACAAAAAAAAGAAAATAAATCATTTGGGTTTGCACTAAGAAATAAATTTGAAATTGTACATAAACACATTTTCAGAGTTTCAACAATAATATACATTTTGCTACTACAGAGTTCCACACTTTGATTGTTTAATAAAAAATTGAAGAACGTCTGTGTATTGATCAGTGTTCTCCAGAGAATCAGAATCAATAGGATGTGTGTGTGTGTATGTATATAGAAAGAGATTTATTTTAAGGAATTGATTCATGTGATTATGGAGGCTGACAAATCCCAAACTGCAGGGTAGGCCAGCAGGCTGGAGGCCAGAGAAGAACCAATATTGCAGTTCAGTCCAAAGGCCAGCAGGCTAAAGCCCCAGGAAAAAACTGATGTTGCAGTTCAAGTCTGAAGGCCATTGGGCTAGAAATCCAGGGAAGAGCCCATCCTGTAGTTTGAGTCCTAAGGCCTTCTGCTGGCTGAATTCCCTCTTGCTTGAGGGAGGTCAGTCTTTTGTTCTATTCAGGCCTTCAACTGGTTGGATGAGGCCCGTCCACATTATGGGGGGCAATCTGCTTTACTCAAAGCCCACCAATTTAGATGTTAATCTCATCCAAAAACACCCGCATGAAAACATCCAGAATAATGTTTGACCACATATCTAGGCAGGCACAGTGGGCCAGCCAAGCTGACACATAAAATTAACCATTACAAGCTATTTTAAGTTATTTATATTGTCTACACACACTCACACATACACACACTCATGCACACACTCACACAGCTGCGACTGGAGCAAAGTATGGTGGAGAAAAAGAAAAGGACTTTAATTCCTTCGCTTTGTTTAGCATAATACAAGGAAGAAGTTTGGTGGATTGTGGGCCACTAATAATGTGAAACTGTAAATGAGTTGCAAGTTGATTTTGATTTGGGTAACACTAAGCAGCAGTTGTGCAATTAGATTGCTATCTGATCAAACAAGCATGGAAAGCAGGTTTCTTATCCAGAAATAATTTCCTGAGACGTTATTAGAAATTTGTATGATATTGGAAAACAAACAAAACAAAAACAACTGAGGTTTCCATAAAATAATTTCTCTAGAAATCCAGTGGTCGACTTCCAGGTAGGTGAGCCGGAAGTGGTGAGTATTCAGCTGTTTAGTTAGGATTTAAGAAAACCCAGATACTGTATATTTAGCGCCTACATATCAAATTAGCTTAAACCAGGACAATTCTGAATTTCATGTTTAAAGAAATTTATTATATTGAGGTACCAATTATCTGACTGACTCAAATTAACTGATTATTTTCAAATGGCATGTGAGTTGACGTAAGTGATTTTTTTTTTTTTTTGGGCGAGGGAATGTCCTCCAATTTGCTTTAAGTCTTTATCTGGTATATAAATCCTATGTAAACATCTGCCTGTTTGAAGACCCATTCAACACTTTTAAGAACCCTGAATGAACTCCAGCAATATGGACAATATTAGGAAAAACGGAGAGGATCAGAGACTGCCCTTTTCCTCACTTACTTCCCAAGACTCTGCATGACCTCTGTGACTGGGGTGTCCGAATGTTCTACCGCAGGCTTAACAATACAAATACTGTGGTGACCGTGAATTCTGCAGAAGTAGAAAGTCTCCATTCTAAGATCTAGAGGGAACCATATTGATTTGCCCTCTTTGTCTGATTGAGTAAATAGGCCCACAATCTAAGTGGAAGTGATTGGTAATGATATTCCCACTAAATTCAGACTCACCTAAAACTTCGGTGCAAATCTGAGGCTCACCAGCCTCACTCTTATTACATAAGCAGTATTCTGTTAAGTTTTTCTGAGTTTTTCATAGAACCAGTCAACAAATATGCCAAACATCAGGCTGACCCTTTTTATGGTCTCTTGGAAACCCTACCCTCTAGAATTCCTCTAATGCTGATTCTCATGATTTCCCAGGGGACGACCCAAGGAAGCAATTCTAAGTTCTTCTTTGATGAGATTAACGAGAAGCACTGTTCTAATCTTGTTATATATCCTGCTCAAAAGCATGGTTTTTTTTAAACTTTTGACTGATGAAGAGAGGAGGAAATAACATTTATTGAGACAGACTTTTCTGTGGACTATAGTAAATGTATAATAATATATAAATGTAATAATAGTAAATGCATAAATATAAACATAAAATAAGAAAGTATATAAATCTCGAGACAGTTTATATACTTTATCTTATGGAATTATCATAACATTCTGATAAGACAGGTTCTACTGATCCCATTTTAAAGATAAAAATTAAGGCTTAGATAGATTACCTAGATACAGGTAACTACAGGTAGTTCAAAAATAGCAGTTAGAATGTCTTGACTTAAATCCTGGCTTCACATTTGCTAGCTGTGAAGTCTTGTGAAAGTCACTTACGTCTGTGTGCTTCAGTTTCCTCTTCTGTAACATGGGGATAATTGGACCTCCTTAATGGGATGAAGACATAAAATGACACACATAAAGCCCTTAGAACAGGGCCTTTCATGTGATGAAACACTCAGGAAAAGTCAACTATTATTATTGGCTTGCCTAAGATCACATGAAAGTCCATGCTCTTTTCACTTTATCACAAGGTAGCTCCAGAGTTCTGTCGTCCAGAACTCAAAGCTCCCCATGATCTGGCCCCTTTCTCGTTATTTCATCTACTTCCCTCAAATGTTCTTGCCATCTTGCATCATTTATTGATTCATGTATTGGCTTATTCAAAAAACACTGCTGCCAGCTTTCTCTGGCATAGGCAAGGTGTGGGTGCAAGAGGACCAAGACACAATCCCTTCTCCACAGGGCTTTAAATTCAGTAAAAGAGAGAAGCATCCACTGTATTTATATAGGTGAACTACAGAGATTTAAATTACAAATCACGAGTGCACAGCAACTAGACAACTTACTCACCCTGGGGGAGTCAGGGAGGGCTTCACAAGGTGGCTTTAGATTTAGGTTTCAAAGCACGTATTTGAGTAATTTATGCTATCACTATAATTACAGCTTTTCTGCTATAGCATATTTTATATTTATAGTATATATTTACACTATTATTATTATAGTATATGTTTACACTATTATAATAAAAACTTTTTAAAGTCAGATTTACATGAGATTTGTATATGGAACTCCAACAATCCCCAGGACAGTGCCGGCTTTGCAGCAAGAATTTGATGAATATTTGGGTACCGTTGAGGAGGGTGCCTGTCAGGGAGGTAAGCAGTATTCACAAGATTTTCCTCTTACCCTTTGCTGTAGACTGAATGTCTGTGTTCCCCCCAAATCCTTTTTTTGTAAGCTAATCTCCAATGTAATGGTATTTGGAGGTGCTTAGGTTATGAGAGTGGAGCCCTCATGAAGGGGATTAGTGCCCTTATAAAAAAGACTCCAGAGGGCTCCCTCGCCCCTTCAGCCATGGGACAACGTAGCGAGAAGATGACCATCTACGAACCAGGAAGTGGGCCCTCACCGGACACCAACTCTATTAGCATCTTGCTTTTGGACTTCCCAGCCTCTAGAACTATAAGAAATAAATTTCTGTTGCTTATAAGCCACCCAATCTACGATGTTCTGTTGTAACAGCCCAAAGAGACTAAGACAACTTCTTATATCAGTGGCAGAGCAAACAAATAAGATGTGATATAATTTATCCACATGCTGTCCAATGAATCAATAAGAGAATTGAATAAGAACTTGATAGTGTTTTTTCATTTGTGGTCTTTATTTTCATCCGCACAGCAGACCCAATCTCAAAAGACATCCATCCACCTGTGCCAAGTTATTAAAGTTTAAATAGAATAACTAACAGGTGGAAATATTGTACATATAGAACAAATTAAAAATGAGGGTATTTATTTTCATGTGTTGATTTTACTTATTCCATTTATTTTCCCCAGATTGATCTAAAACATCTAATGCAACTGAACCAGGCAGAGAATATGTATCTCTCACATTATCTTCAATGACAGTGACAGCATGAATGAATTGTATTGAAAGTAATTTAACATTGACTGGTTAAATAAACAAACTACCCATCTGAGAAGAGGTATTGCCAGACTCCTTCAAATTAAAGACAAAAAAATAATTGTGTGGAGATTGCATCACAAATTGGAACTGTATTGGAAGGCAGTTCAAACGTAAAAAGGAAATAATTTATCTAAATTCAAAATATTTTATTCTATCCATCAGGGTGACAAAAGCAGCTGCATTTTCTCCTTCTGATCATGATGTTAGAAAACTAGCTAATTATTTTTTAACGGACAATTTCAGGGAAGGTAGGCCTTCCTAGACCTACCTCCTTCTGTTCCATCAAAAGTATATATTAAAAGGAGTTCTTTGATGATCTTGAATCCAGGCAGTAACTATAGAAAGGAAAAAAATAACTTGACTTGTAGTATAAAGTTTAAATACTTTTAAATACCATACATAGACTCGCCAGCATTTTCCCTGAGTGGCTTAATGGTTAGTTCCTGGTTCTGCCCCTTCCTTGGGGGAAGGGAGCGCTGTTGCCTGGTCTTTAAGTGTAGCCTCGGAGGCCTGGGGTCATAGTCCACTGGCTAGCATTGTCCCTTGAGCATGTCCCTTGGCCCCGCTGGGTCTGAGTTTCCTATCTGTGGAATGGAGTGGAGTGAGGTTTGCAGGAGAGGAGCATCTGGCTCATAAAAGGCCCTTTACAAATACCTGCCTGCAGTAATAGAACACACATATCTCCACTTTGATTTCAGAAATAGATTTGGGTGCTAGAAGAATTCTTCGTCTTATAAACACACGAGGGCTACTATCTTTTCGTAAAGCTAGGAATATACCTGATTACGATGGCAGTGTTGAAGAAATTTCCACTAGGGACTCCAGTCCACAATTTTGTTTGATCATCTGAATTTCTGCTTCTGATTCACATACCACTACAGATTATTTTCCCTTAATATGCCCAAATGATGACAAGCAAGAAGAAATTAAAATTCAGGGAGCTCCCAGGAGTTGGTATTTCAAAGCAACAGAGATGAATCTTACTCTTGTTCTGTTTTGTAAAGAATCTCACACGTTGACCCCACGGCTGTACATTTGTGAGCTTGCTGTGTTTGAGGCACTCCAGCCACTTTGTGCGGGGGGTTAAAGACGAAAGGGACTAGTCCTGGCTCTTAAGGATCTCAAGGGACTCAGTGTGTAATGAGGGGGCTTCTATGTGTGCACTGTGTGGCAAAAGCCACAACAGAAGTTACGGCAGCAAAAGGCTCCTGATGGCCTGGTGCCTGCCTGGAGCTCTGATCTCATCCTGGAGCTCCTTGCTCTCCCTCTCACTAAGATGATGCAGCCACCTTGGTCTTTGCTACGATTTTTAAGTGTGCCAAGTGCTTCCCTCTGCCGGGGCTCTTCCTGATCGTGAGGTTCAAAATGTTGGCTTCTTGCTATCATTTAGATTTCAGCTCAAGAATTTCTCCTCAGGGAAAGTACTCCTGACCAACTGGTCTTAAGGAGCTTACTGTATTAGTTTACTCTTGGTGCTGTAACAAATTACTGCAAATGTAGCAGCTTGAACATCTTGAATTTATAATCTTACAGTCCTGCAGGTCAGAAGTCTGACATCAGTCTCACAGCTGTCAAATGTCAGCAGGGCTATGTTCCTTTCTAAAAAACCTTGGGGAGAATCCATTTCCTTGCCTTTTCCACCTTCTAGGATACATCATTCCTTGGTTCATGGTCCCTTTCCTCCAACTTCAAAGCCAGCAATGTTGCATCTTCTTTGCCTTGTTCCATCATCATCATTGTCTCTCTCTCTCTCTGACCAGAGCTGGAAATGTTGATCCGTTTTTAAGATTTTTTTATTTTTTCCTTTTTCTCCCCAAAGCCCCCCGGTACATAGTTGTATATTCTTCGTTGTGGGTCCTTCTAGTTGTGGTATGTGGGACGCTGCCTCAGCGTGGTTTGATGAGTAGTGCCATGTCCACACCCAGGATTCGAACCAACGAAACACTGGGCGGCCTGCAGCGGAGCGCGTGAACTTAACCACTTGGCCACGGGGCCAGCCCCGCTGATCCTTTTTTAAAGACTTGTAATTATACTGGACTCACCTAAATAATCTAACATACTCTCCCAATCTCAAAGTCCTCAACCTTGATCACATCTGCAAGATCCCTTTTGCCATGTAAGTTAACATATTCACAGTTGCCAGGATTAGAATGTGGACGTATTTGGGGGCTCATTATTCTGCCTACCACAATTAACTCTCCTCTAGTCTCTATTATGTTGCCTTTTTCATTCTTGTTATTTTTTATAGCACTATGTGAAATTCCCTTGTTTATTTATTTACTTACTACTATGTACTTCTTTATTATTTGAAAATCTCACCTTCCACACATTTCCCCATTGCGTTGCCGTCTGCTGGGGAATGCTTCTGTCAAGGGAGCAAAGCGCAATATTGCACGAGGTATTCAAGGTCTTCCCAAGAGCCAGAAGCAAGAGTGTTTCTCCTCCTTGTGATCTCATGGCAAGCAAGCTTCAGACATTCTGTCTTGGCTCTACACTGCTTTGATATGTCGCGTTCAACAAAGATCCCCTTTGCCCATCCCCATCTCTTCCTCTAGGTAATGTGTATTATAATAGTTGACTGTTGGAGACAATTTTCTTCTTTCCCCTAGCAATGGTGGGAGGTTTTTGGAAGCACCTTGGGCTGCCTTCTTAAGAGTTTCTTGAAATCCTGAAGAGGACAGTTTATACAAAAGACAATAGCCATAATAAAAAGTACGGAAAGATTCAGTTCTATATGTTCAAGTCTGGCAGTGTCATACAAAGTTACATTTGGTAAGATATTCCAGCTTTTTCCTCGTTTGCTCCAACTATACAATGGTATAAACACAACAAAACAGAAAAACATTGCTATGCAATGACGGCTTATAACTAAGTGGTGAGAGAGAAAAAAGACTCAAAGATGACATTGAAGTTTCAAATGTGGGTGACATGGGTAATAAAGGTTTCAAAAACAGAAAAGAGAGATGACAGCAGGAAAATCTGATAGGTTCGGAGGTCAGGAGATGACGTATTTAGTTTTAGATGTTTGATTTCGTAGTCCATTTTCATTTTATTCTACTTTCTATTCAGATCATATTACGCACAAAGGCAGGTGTTAGATTTTGGAAGTTATGGAGCCACTTCCTAATTGAAGATTTTTCTGTGAAAAATACCGTCAACCAGAGCTACTCTGGCAAAAGTAAAACAGACAAGATATCAAACAAGTAAATAAACAAAAACACACGGTATTTGATAAATTGCAAAATGCTTTCCTCACCTCTCTTCTTTTCTCTCTCATTTCTCCAGCGATTAATTTTGAAAAATTTAATAAAATAAATGATAAATTAAATATTAATAGATTCTATTACTTTCCAGTTTAAAAAGAAAAAATTATTTCAAAATAATGTTTTACAGAAAACACTGAGTTTTTATGTAATTTTTATGTAATTCTTTATCTTTATCATGACCTTCTTCCTTACTGTTGATATTTGACTATTTCTTCAGATTAATCATGATTGATGCATTCTAGGGAATCCAAATTGGGGAAGATGATTCAACTACTTTGACACAAGCACAAAATGGTTTTTATAATTAAGGAAATTTTGGTTGTGTATTGAGGCCCAGGTGAATTAGTGATGATCTGAGAGAAACAAAAAGAATGAAAAACTGCCCATATAGAATGTTGGCAAGGATGCAGAGCAACAGGAACTCATTCCTTACTGGTGGCAATAAAAAATGGTAAACCACTTTGGAAGACAGTTTGACAGTTTCTTACAAAGCTCAAACATAAGAATTTACCAAATTAAGTTGAAAACTTACATACATGCAAAAACCTGCATATGAATGTTTATAGCAGCATTATTCATAACCACCAAAAATTAGAAGCAACCAAGACGCCTTTCAATGGGTGAATGGATAAACAAACTGCGGTCCATCCCTATAGTGGGATATTATTAGCAATAAAAAGATCTGAGCTATCAAAACACGAAAAGACGTGGAGAAATCTTAATGCATATTGCTAAGTTAAAGAAGCCATTGTGAAGACGACATATTGTATGATTCTAACTATATGACATTCTGGAAAACGCAAAACTATAGAGAGAATAAAAAGATCTACGGTTTCTAGGGAGGGATAAATAGGTGAAGAATAGGGGTTTTTGGAGGGTGAAACTGTTTTGTGTAATACTGTAGTGGATACATGACCGTGCGTTTGTCAAAACCCATAGAACTGTACGAAGCAGAGTGAACTTTAGTGTAAACTATATGCTTTAGCTGATAATGATATGTCAGTATTGGTTCATTACCTTAACGAATGTACCAAACTAGTGTTAATGCAAGATGTTAATAGCTGAAATTGTGTGTGTAGGGGTGTTGTTATATGGGAAATCTATGTACCATCTTCTTAATTTTCTATAAATCTAAAACTATTCTGAAAAATAAAATTTACTAATTATTATTATTATTTTTTTTGGTGAGGAAGATTGTCCCTGAGCTAACATCTGTGCCAATCCTCCTCTATTTTGTATGTGGGATGCTGCCACAGCATGGCTTGACAAGCAGTGTATAGGTCCATGCCTGGGATCCGAACCTGCAAACCCCTGGCTGCCAAGGTGGAGTATGTGAAATTAACCAGTATGCTACCAGGCTGGCCCTTCTATTAATTTTTTTTTAAATGGAAAAGAAAAAAGCACTACTCTGACATTACAAAACTATATCAGTGCCAATGCCCACCTACCTTCCAGAATATTTTACTTAGAGAAAAGATGATCATGTGCCTGGTTTACCTGGGATGTTCCCAGTTTATGTTGTTTGTTCGGGGACAATTGTTAACTGAGTCTCTCTTTGTTCTCAAAAGTGTTCCATTTGGGATGATAAATTATATGGTCACTGTATTTACAAAGGAAAAGGGAAGTAACTTCTTTTTAACTTCCGTCTTTTAATGCAAGGAACTGGACTATGCCCTTTGCTTAGTGTCTCATTTAAGCCTCACAATGTTCCATGAGGACAATTTTGTCTTCCTTAATTTGCAGATGGAAAAACTGAAGCTCAGAGGCTCATTTATCCAAGACCATACCATTCATCATTGGCAGATCCCACAGTTAAACCTTGATCTCTATGACTCCAAAGCTCATGCTCTTTCTACTGTGGTATTTGAACACTGGAGAAAAGCCAGATGATCATTGGACATTCTTTCCAGATCTTTAATTCTTGAAAGTATTCTATGGTAGCTAAACCTGAGAAGCTCATATGCATGAGACTGGGGTAGCAGAAAGTAGAGATTATATGTAAAGAGAGTTTTATTTATAAAACTCTTGAAGAATTTTTTTCATAAATTATGATGATGTCACAGTTATCATGTGTTCTATCCCTGGTTCATCTGACAATAACAGCATCCATAATGTAATCCATTATTTTCCATAAGTACAGTGATAGGTAGCACCCAGATCTATTGTCTAATCTCAGCAGAGAAAAGCTATTAATTTGTGCCACCACATCTCTGCAGCCCAGAAGGAATCTTTGAGGAAGCAGAGTCCCACAGGCCAGGGCAGTTCACTATTCTGGCTAAGTGGAAAACCAAACCAACATTTTCCTTTTTCCCTCTCAATACAGTTGGGCTTGTTTCAAAGACTGCAGCTTGCTGGCCAGGTCCTCTACACACATTCTTCTCCTTCACTTCCAAATTTTCAGAGTACATCAGCCAGTCTGGCCGCTTGCCGTCATTCCAAAAGAGAAAGGTTTGCCTTGAGATTATATTTTCAGTTGTGACAGAGTAATAGTAGAAGCTACTGGATGAGAAGTTGTTTTGTAAAGGATTTCTTCAAAAGATCTTTAAACTTTCCTGTCTAGGTAGAACTTTTAAAAAGTACCTAATGGACTTTGCTCTTTGTGTGATGCTTTAGGAGGCAGGGTGCTTCATGGATACGAGCATCATCTCTGGAATTAGACACACCTAGATTGGGTACCAGATCTGCCACTTTGCATTCTGCCAATAATACCTCAGTGTTATATATTTCTCCATTCTTCAGTTTCCTCATGTGGGAAAGGGAGGCAATACAAGCAGCTATCTCATACGGTTGTTGAGGGCTTAAATACAGCATATAAGAGACTTAGCCTTACAATGTAAGTTGGATGAGGGTGGGAGAAATTTGACTTCACTCTTAAATATCCACTTTAGTACAACCGTTTTTAAAGCAAGATCTGGAGACTCCTGGGCGTCCCCAAGACTCTGGCAGGGGGGCCATGAGATCAGAACTATTTTAGTAAGAATACTAGGACATTATTTGCCTTTTCCACACTCATTCTCACATGAGTGTAAAATGGAGTTTCCCAGAAACCGCATATGAGAGATATTGCAACAGAGAGAATGAAGAAGCAAATATGAAACAATCCAGCTGCCGTCTATTAAACCAGTCATTAAAGAGCTTTGCAAAATTATAAAACAATGTCACTCTTCACATTATTGTTTTTGTTTTGGAAAATATAATTCTTTTACATCTAAAATATGTTATTTATGTTAACATGTGAAGGGTTTATATTATTACTGTTAAACGAATTAATGAATACGTATTTTTAAATATCCCAGTTTAAATATTTAATACTGTAAATATCAATGGCTATCGCCCATATAATCAAAGCTCTTTGAAGTCTTAAACAATTTCTATGAGTGTAAAAAGAGGTCCTAGGACTAAGAAAACTGAGAACCACTAATCTAACAGAAGCCCAGCACGTAGTAACCGCTTAGTAAATAATTACTGAATGACCAGCATAGGGCTTGGCTTAGAGTAACTGCTCAATGAGTGTTCGTGCCATTGCTGCTGGTGACATGTTGATAGTGATGATAAAATGACTGCGTGAAGTATGCTGAGAGCCTTCTATATGATTGCAGTCAATAGAACAGTAATATTTGGTGGAAGTCTTACCCTGCCTTAGGCATAGCAGATGTAGTTAGAGTTTAATGTAACACAAAATTATTTTCAGCGTTTAGACCCTCTTTCTCTTAGCTTATTCTTTTCCTGATGGAGAGGCTCATTCTCTTCCTATCTGAAGCACTTTGGAATTGAGCCAAGGCCTGAAAAATTCAGAATGCTATGCATGGCGCCAGATTGAATGATCCGGAAGTTAGGATCTCTGAGTTCTGCAAATTGAGGAGCAATGGACATACACTTAATATACGCTATGAAAATTGGATGGGAGAACATGCCTCGAAAACTTCTCAATAGACTGGATGGCGGAGGGTCCCCTCTCCCCAGTCCTTCTCTCAGGTTCTCCTTCCTCCTGCCCGGCCTTGTCCAGCTACTGGAACATAGGTTTCCATCTTGTCTAGACGTGCTGGTACGTTGGCTCTTTCTGGAAAAAGAAAAAAATTCCTGGTTAGTAATGTTTGCTGATTTCCATGGTGTAAATCCTCCCACCATGGCCAGTTTCAAGCTGCTGATGTGACGTTACTGAACTCCAAGTTGGGGCACAAACCATGTAACTGGCTCTCGCAGCTGGTCTGAGCTGGTTCCTGGCACACCACTGGTTCTGGCCCTGCATGACATTTAGTTCAACTTAAGTTCTGGCATTGAGTTCAACTACTTGGCTGGCTTTCCCAGATCTTTGATTGCTGGCCCCACCCTCTTGCCTGATCTTGCTGCCCAATGCTTCTAGCTAGTCACTATCCTCATGTCCCAGGACTACCTCCTGCCACTTCTGCCTTCACACTTTAGCTACACTGCCACCTCTGGGTCCTGAAACCCCGACTTCATCGTTCTGCTTATTTATTTGCTACCTAATATTTTAAGGATAAAATAAGGCCTTCTTCCTCCATAAAATATCTGAATACACAATCATTCATGTCTCTCCTCTCAAATGGTATGGTACATTGAGGGATGATATTTAATCTCAGTAATAGTGATACTACTGGTTATCCAAAATATGCCAATATGGTGCTGTGGAAACAGCTCAGGACTGCATAGAAAGAACTGCACTCCTACCTCTGCTATTAACACACTGAGCGGTCACGAGCAAATCGCTTTATATTTATAAAGTGAGAGTAATGGAATACATGATTTCAAAGAACACTTTCCATTCCTTAAATTCCATTATTCTACAGTCAAGGTACTTTTTATAAATACAATATTTTATTTATAAAAATAAATACAACCTACTCCTATTGTTAAAATTCAGTCGTTTTGATTTTGAAACAAGTCAACTTCACCATGTTCTATTTTATAATCACCCTTCCCTAATATTTCACAGTAAGAGTAATTCTATTCATCACCAGCTTTCATCTCTGCTCCTCTGTAAGATCAATTTCATGCCTTTCCAACAGATACAACAACATATAAGTGCTTTTGATGAGTGGCTAAAATGAATATTAAAGTAATTTTTAACTAACTTTATAAGAGTAATCATGTCAAAGAATTAAAAGTAAAAGGTTACCTAGGCAGAAAACTCCTTAAAATGAAAGTTTATGGTGGCCCACCCGTGGCTGACCAGTTAAGTTCATGCTCTCCACTTGGGCAGCCCAGGGTTTTGCTTGTTCAGATCCTGGGTGAGGACGTGGCACTGCTCATCAGGCCATGCTGAGGCGGCATCTCACATAGCACAACCAGAAGGACCTCAACTAGAATACACAACTATGTACTGGGGGGCTTTGGGGAGAAGAAGAAAGAAAGAAAGGAAAAAAAAAAAAGATTGGCAACAGATGTTAGCTCAGGTGTCAATCTTTAAAAAAAAAAATAGGAAGCTAAAAATGAAAATTTATGATTCTTAAATATTGTTAACATGCTGCTGATGAAGTATTTTCTGTATGACCACATCTTCAAGGTCTAAAAGGAGCCATTAGAAAAAAATGATTTGAGAAAATATTTTGTTCACATGCAGCTTTGTGGGAATTATATGATGATGTGGTGAGATTAAGTTGTGCATTCAGTGAGAAAGCCAAACTAAATTCTTTTTTAAAATTTCAGGTTTATTGAGATATAATTGACATATAAAATTGTAAGATATTTAAAGTGCACATCATGGTGATTTGATATATGTATACGTTGTGAAAGGATTCCCCCCATGGAATTAATAACACATTCATCACCTCACATATTTACTTTTTTCTTTTTTTCTTTTTTGGTCAGACCATTTAAGTTTTACTCTCTTAGCAAATTTTAATTATAAAATACAGTGTTATCAACTACAGTCATCACTCTATATATGAGATCTTCAGACCTTATTTATCTTATAGCTAAAAATTTATCCTCTTTTACTAACCTTTCCCTATTTCTCCCCACTTCCCTCAGCACCTGGCAACCACTTTTCTGCTCTCTGTTTCTATGAGTCTGATTTTTTTTCAGATTCCACACAGCGAAACTCTATTCTTAAACAAAACAAGACTAATCCATGATTAAGTCCTGCAATTCTTTCCTTTATATCTTCCTTTCTGGAGAGTCCAAAGTTTCTTTTATCACTAAGCTCGAGTCTAGTTCCCATCTTTTCCTAGTCTTGGGCTCCTTTTCTCCTTGCTCCTGTTAACTCACAGCGTGTGGCGAGGTAATTGCAAGGCAAGGGGCTGCCTATAATCCTTCTTTTGCCTGGTTGGACTTGGCGGTCTGGAATGCACAATTTCACAAACAGGAACAAGCAGAATGACTCAAGCTGAGAGTGAATGTAAATTTTCAGAATGTTTTCTCAGCGTGATAAGTAGTAAAATCAACAAACTACAGGTCGTGAGTCCGTTTAGAGGTCATCTATTTCCTTGCAACTCACAGTGTGGTGAGGGACAAGCAGGATCCGCGTGATCAGTTTGCTCAAAATTCAGAACCTCAGGCCTCATCTCAGACCTGCTGAATCAGACTGTGTTTTAACAAGATCGGCCGGGAGGTTTGCTTGCCTGCAATATACCACCTCCAATTAAGTGGCAAACCAGTCTATCCTTGAGTGTGTGCGGTACTCATTCCAATCGAGTTCCACAGGAACTCATTCCAATCCCTTCTTCCTCCAAAACAGCCTAACCTGTACTTAAGATTCATTTGCAAACATTGTTTTAATGGTAACTGTCTCTTGCTTAAATGAATCACTTGATGTCCAGCTTTAATAGTCCAGAATTTGTAGCCAAATGCAATCTGAACCTTTCCATCCTTATCTTCCAGTCTTTCTGGTGCCTCTTCTCCAACAAAATTGATCTGTGTCACACAACGACCCCAGCAGTCAGTTCTGTCAGTAGCCAGCTTCATATAATGCGTCCTCTCTGGAACCCTCTTTCCTTATCTCTCTACTTGTGTAGATTCTATTTGCCCGTGAAACCCCACCTTGATTCTCTCCAGAGGACAATCTGACTCACCTGTGCTTTGAAAGACATTTGCTAGAGCAGGGCCAAAAGACCAGGGTCCAGTGGTGTGCGCCATTTAGCCTGTATGAGGGCTTTAGAAAATTAGAATTTCAGGGGGCCGGGCCCGTGTCCGGGTGGTTAATTTTGAGCGCTCTGCTACGGCAGCCCAGGGTTTCACCAGTTCTGATCCTGGGAGCAGATATGGCACCACTCATCAGGCCATGCTGAGGTGGCGTCCCACATGCCACAACTAGAAGGACCCATAACTAAAATATACAACTATGTGCTGGGGGGATCTGGAGAGAAAAAGCAATACAAAACTTAAAAAAAAAAAAAGAAAATTAGAATTTCGATGTCCCTAAACAGGACATGCACTGTCTGGTTTGACCACAGTCCTCACTATTCCCTTTTGTGTCATCCTTGGGCAGACACAATTCATGTGTTTACAATATCAACTTTTCATTTGCAATCCCTTGATTTATTAATTCTCCCATAAATGGAGGACTCCTCTAACATTGTTAGTCCAATTCCCAAATTATACACAGATTTTTCTTTCCACATGTAATCTTTTGACCACAATTTTTTATTGTTTTATTAATCTGCCCAGGTTGCCATAACAAAATACCCCAGAATGGGTGGCTTAAACAACAGAAATCTATGTTCTCACAATTCTGGAGGCTGGAACGCCAAGATCAAGGTGCTGTCAGGTTTGGTTTCTGGTGAGAACTCTCTTCCTAGCTTGTAGACAGCCACTTTCTTGCTTTGTCCTCACATGGTCTCTTCCCTGTGTGGGCATAGAGAGAGAGATCTCTGGTGTCTCTTCCTCTTCTTATAAGGACACTAGTTCTATTGGATTAGGGTCCCACGTTTATAACCTCATTTAACCTTAGTTACCTCCTTAATGACCCTTTCTGCAAAGACAGTCACATTGGGGGTGAGGGCTTCAGCATATGACTTGGCTGTGGGGCGGGGGGAGTGGGCACCATTCAGTCTATGACATTACCAAAACACGTTTATATCTTGAAGCATCGCATATGGTAGTGTCCAAAGTTCCTCTAGGACTTTATCCTCTAAGACATTCATGAAGACTTGAGAGCTGAACTGAAGGCAATATTAGGGTTGCTCTCTACACCTGTGGCAATTCACAGGCAACAGAGTCCAGCTGATTTCAGCTTAGATGCCACTGACATAGAAGCAACAACAACAAGACCTGCTCACACTGACTGAGGGCTTGTTAGGTGCTAGACACTGTTGTAAGCATTTTTACATATACTTACTGATTTTTGGCTTCATGACACTCTATGGTAAAAATACTGTTTTTATTGTTCTAATTTTACTGGTGAGGAACCTGAGACATACTAGGTAAATGGATTGTCTAAGGTCACCCAGGCAGAACGTGGCACAGGTGGGATTGAAGCCCAGGCTGTCTGGCTCCCAGGTCTGTGCTCTTGGCCACTATCCATGCTCTGCTTCTCCACGATGGAGACAAATGGCTGGGGTGGACTTTAGCAAAAAGACTGACAGCGCGGCCCCAAAATAATCATGTATTCATTCATAAATATATATTCACTTCACATATATTTAGGTAATAATCAGCATAAAAAGTTTAAAAATACATTTATAGATAGGACATTTTATTGCCCAAACTTGGAACTTTGGGGAAAAAAGGTGTGTTATTAACAATTACGTTAGAAAAACAGAAAGAAACAGTGTCCCGACCAAAATGAGATATAGAGTCCTACTATTTACTGAGCATCCACCATATGCCAGTACTACACTCATGACTTTACATATGGAACCTTATAAAGGCCCTTGAAGGGAGGTATTGTTATTCCTATTTTACACGTGAAGAAACTGAGGCTCTAAAATGTCAAGTAATTTTCCCAATGACCCAACTAGTAAGTAATAGAGCTAATATTTATACTAGGTCTGTCTGTATCCAAAACAGTGCTCCTAACCAGCACCCAATATTGCTTTCCTGTTCCTACAGACAGCAACCAAGCTATGGATGCTCAAGGCAATTATATGTGATTATAAGTCCATGGAAATAATTCAGCACTTATTAGGCTTATAAATTTATTTTTTTGAAGAAAACAGTTGGACCGGTTTGAAATTTTGGGCTAATCACAGTCATACAAAGTGATCTTCAAAGAGAAAACTCAGAAAGGAAAAAAAAAAGTAAGATCTTTGTGAGTTTTGGGTCAGATTTAGTCAGTTACATCTCTTCATTCATTCATTAATTCATTAGTTCTTGTTGGACGATATTAGAATTATACACCTAAGAAATTATAGTCTAAGGAAATTTATATTTTAGTTAGAAGAATAAGATCATACACAAGAAATTTAAACCACAGATATATGTCATTGTAAAGTAACATATGTCTAAATGTCAAATGAGAGTCATAGAGAATAATGCTTGATGTTCATAAGAGGATAAGTTCATTTTTAAGTTGTTGAGGTTAAGGAAAGTCTCATGAAAGAACCATACCTCAAGAGATGGCCTCTTGTGATTTGCCACCCAGTCTAGCACACTTTCTTCGTTTTAATTGGCTTTATTATTATTCAAGTATGGTAAAGTCAACAGATCAGGAGATGACAGCCATTTAAATGATGGTTTGTTACTCATACTTTGCAAGAGGAGCAGGCATGCCACGTCATGGAACCACAGGGAGAAGCATTAGGGTTGGTCAGGAGGCAGAGGGAGCAGGACGAAAATATGGGCAAGAGTTTTGATTCTAGTTTTTGTGGAAAAAAACAAGAGAGGCAGAGTAAGCAGGCTTAGGATTGGCTAGGTTGAATAATTTCAATGGCACCTGGGGCATAGCGGCTGTCCCTAGTTGTCTGGTACCTGGGCTTGGGGTGCTAAGGGCTGGGGTATAGTGGCCCAGAGAGTGAGAACCTAATAAAGGAGGTGATTGGGGATATGGGGATAAAGGAAGTGATTGGGGATGTGAGCTCTGGATGGGTTGGTTTGCATTTGAAAGGCATCCTCAAGGGTGAGTTGTTTACTATGTCTAGGAATTGGCTAGCCCTGGAAGGGTCAGTCCCTCCAGGGTCAGCAAGGCCCCAAATGTCAAAATATCAGAATATGGAAAATAAAAGACATGGTTAATGCACTTCTTAAGAAACTTGAAAGAGTTTTTGTCTTAGTCTGCAGTGGAAACATTTGTCTTTGTACTTTCCATAGGAGGCTAAGAGAGGGAAATTTGAACAAGTCAATCATGCTGCAGGAGTACCCCCAGCTCACACTCTTAAAGATAACAGTGCATAAGGGCATCGTGGACACAGAGGAAGATTAATAGGAAAGCCAAAGCTACTGATAAGAAAGTCGTTCTTCAAGCATTTCTCTCTCTCTCTTTTTCCTACAGTAAAGCTAGAGTTGCTCTCTAGAGATTGTATACAGGCTTTAATTCATCAACCAAGATGTTCACTAGTGACAAAACAGGTGGGCTCCTGCTGGACTGTCACAGAGGTGGCTCTGAGTTCAGCAGACTGGACATCTCCTCTGGAGTTCTGACTGCTTTGCCAAGTTCCTGATTTCTCAGGAAGAAAAGCTAAGATGCTCCAGCAGCCTGGTGCATTTCCTTTCAAAAAGCTTGACAATCACTCACTGGTTTTCAGTGGAGCATGTGTATGTGTGTATACGTAGGGACATAGGTACACACACACACTCACGCACACATGCACAGTCAAAACAGCAGATGACAGAATACTCTGACCTAGATCCCGGTTAGGATGTGTCTGACCTAAACGCAATTATCTCCCCTTTCACTCCAGCTGGAAGCCCCGCATTGTGACAGGAGGTTTGCAGTTGATGGCAATGTGATGAGGGCAGGCCACCTGCTACAGAATTGAAGTCAAAGGAACTCATTTTTCCTTCATATTTAAGTTCCAGTTGCTCTCCTGGAGGGAACACTTGTGAGATCTTTTTAGTCAACTAGATGTACGACACTTTAATATTTAATATGTCACTATTAATATGTCACATTATTAATATTTAAGATGTCATTATCTGGAGGTTCTTTTTTTGCTGTGTCCGATTCTCCAGCTGGGGAGGTAGGTGTAGGTACAATCCTAGTTGATAGGGCTCTGGGATGCAGGAAGGAAAGAGGAGCTGACGAGCTGTCCCATTCCACATAGACCAGTTTTTTTTATTCACCAGTTTTCAGGTGGCCTTCACACTCCAACCAAGCACTCTAGAAACTAGACTTCTCAGCTTCCCTGACAGTGAAAGAGGAGAAGCTGCCTGGCTGCATAGGGTAAAGGAAGAAACCCAAGATTTTAACTGTTTCTTGAGCAGAATTTCGACCAATCTCATTTCTAAATGTTCCTGCAGCCCTGCCTCCAGACATACCTGCCGTCTCCTGCTGCTGAGGGTGGCGAGCTTCTCTAGAAAGAATCAGCTTACTTCTAGTTAGTTTCCCCCGTTGCAAGCACTGATGTTTCAAAATTTCTGTGGTCTCCTATAATAATTATCACACTAGTCCACCTACTTTTCCAATTGTGAAATTCTGTTGTCTTCCCTTGAATCCTGTCATCACCACTCTTGCTTTCTACGATCTTATGGTATTTGGGAGAGGGGTGGGGGAGGAACATGTGTTAGAGGGATGAGTTAATCACACTCAGTTCATGACCCGTCAACATTGTATTCCAATACAAGGGGTCCTCTCTTGTTTATTGTTTACATGTATATTTATTCTCTTCTATTCTTTTTCTACTTTCATCTCTTTGCTTCTCCAAAGGCCATGATGTCTTGTGTGTTTATTGTGTATGTTTTTATTCAGAGTTTTTAGAAATGTGTATTTTTGTTTCATGTATATGAATTTAAACTTATACATATGGTATTGTGTTATGATTCTTATTCAGTGTCTTATTTTTTTCATTCAACATCATGTTTTTAAGATCCAACCACATTGCTCTGTCTATATCCGATGATTTTTTATCTTTTCTTATTCTTTATTGGAATTTCCTTTAATTATGGTTCTATTGATTGGAGTTCCATGTTATTTTTCTTAAAACATATATGTAATTCATCTCTACAATTTCCAGTTGTAGGTTTTTTAAATGGAGCAAGAACTTGAAGATATTTTTCAAACAATTTAAGTGTAAAATTATCCCAGATTTTTGTTACTTCACCCCAATCTTATATAGCTATTTGCCTGCATCTAATTCAACAGTAATTATTTTTGAGATTCATTTTTATATTCCTTTCCGGAGTACTCATCTCTTTTAATGGGAAAAATAATTTTCTTTCAGATTTGTATTTTAATAAGTTTTGGCACAATTTGGTCAAATTAGATCATTGCAATAACTAATAGAACTAGCCTAATCCAGTTTGAGGGTAAACTCAACAGGATCTTGGTAAACATACAACTCAACTGGATGGAGAAATACGTCAGCAGAGTGGAAAACAGCAAATGTTGGCAGAATCAGTGGCCACTGGTTGGGATATTTTACACAGCGAACATGAACATTGGTTAATCCAGAAAGTCATCTAAGAAAACTTCTACTATAGTTTTTGTTTGTTTTCTTATCTTTGAAAACATCCTATGAATTTGATTCTTTCCTGTTTGATTTATTTAGGGTCTATTGTGCTTAAAAAGAGTAGCTTTAATAAGACAGGATGGAAAAGAGCTAAAAGTAGGTTTCTGGAAAGCTGAAGGAAGATACAGGCACTACTGAGAGATGTATTTATCTCAAATATGTGGTACCAAAGTTCTATCAAATAAAATCTCCTCTTTCACCTAGGATTTAAAATGGAATCATGGTTGAAAAACAACTAAAGCCAAAAAGCAAATAATGCAAGGTTTTGGGTTGTTCATGACCATCAACCACCCAGGCAGGTTCATTTTCCCAGTCGCCTGTCTCAGTGGCCATTCCATTACCATCTCAGCTGAATCTTCCCTCACGTTCTTCCAAGAAACTTATCGTTAAAATACTGCAAAGACTGTCTCTTTCAAGAAACATTAAACAACACTCTGTAGACATAATCTCATTCTTTCTTCAAATGTCTTCCAAAAGCGATAGGTAAATGACGAATTGATGTTGTATTTTACAAGAAAAGAAACTGAGGCTCAGAGAGGAAATTAGTTAAGTTGAGACCACACCACAAGGTGAACAGGAGTTAACTGACAACAGCTGAGGGACACTCTTTATGGAAACTCCTGTGCCCATTCCACTTATAAAAAGCAAAGGGAAAATAAATGCATGGATAAAGTTAAGCACATTTGTGACATCGGTGTCACAATCCTTATTGTTTTAATCCAATTGTAAACTAAGAGGTGTTTACTGAATTTATGCTGAAGCCTCTTTTTCTCCTAAGCTAAAAGAAGACATTACTCTGTTGCTGTTTTTAATTGACACTTGGAAAACAGAAATGGAGTAATGCTCCATTCCTGTTCTCCAATGCAAATGGATAAGCTCAAATGAATGAATAAAGCAGAAGCACATGGCAAGGTTTTTATTTTTCTTGTGTTTCTGGCACTCTAGAATATTTCTTGGCAGATGGAACCTTTATCTACCAATGATAAGCTAGCAAACAACCAGCCATAAAGGGCACAGGAATTTAAATTTCAAAGGCAAAGAAAATATAAATGAAAACTAATCATCCTCTCATTTCCAAGAAATTTTTATTAAATTTTACATTTGGTCAGGCCTGGAAGGAAATTTTCAGCGAAGAGGAAGCAAATATTTATACTTTGAGTCTATTCTAAACCAAATTGAGATAAAATTAAACAGAAATCAAATCTATTTTCATGTGGAGCAGGGACCTCAGTTTGAGTCTAAACTGTGTCTTCAGATTCATTCCTCTGTTGGCAGAGCTGGAGAACCTGTGGTCCAAGCGTCTATCTACAGACAAGCTAGAGGACCTCTATTCTGGGAGGAACGGCTTCCTCATCTGAAGGGAAGACCCATGTAAAGTGCTCCCCTTTGGTTCAAGAGTAATGGGTCAGGATGTGAAAGGATGGAGTCTCCCTCCAATGCCAGGCCAGGCACTAAGATCAGAGTCAGCACCAGGTCACGATGGCTGGAGAGAGAGCCATCATCTGCTTGGCAGTGACAAATCATTATCAGATGAAACTCACTTCTCTATACTTTGGTTCCCAGCATGATGAAAAATGCAAGATTTTAATATAGTTCAGAACAAATGGAACTGATTTATAGTTTACAATTACATAGTTCATATTGTGCATTCCTCTATTTCCCATTTCTAATTGTTGTGTTTTGTTTTCCCCCTGGATCAAGATTACACAAACTCTTTCTGTAATGGGACAGGTAATAAATATTTTAGGCTTTCTGTGTCACATGGGTCTCTGTAGCATGTTTTTCTTTTTGTGTGTGTTTACAACCTCTTAAAAGTGTGAAAATCATCCTTAGCTCACCGGTCAAACAAAAACAGGCCATGGGCTGACACTTGGACTAGGACATTGGCTCCTGTGCCAAGATATTAAGTGTTTGGGGGGCATGTGGTGATAGGGCTGGGGGCTTGGAAGTCCTCCCTTCCGCCTCGCCTCCTCCTTATTAAACAGTGTTGACTCTCGGTCAGACTGTACAATTCCCTTTCACCAATTCTGGAGAATCATTTCTGAGTCATCGAGCTGTGATTAAGAATAAACAGCTAATTCTGCCTCACTCTAGGAGCCCTGGGCAGCAATCCTTTGTCCTCTGAGGTCCAGAACACGGTGCTGGAGTTGAAGAGGTGCAAGAGACTTTCCTCATCTCAGGTAAATACGGGAACAAGTACTCCACACGGTGGCTCTTGACAATGAGCTGACCAGTGTACAGGAATCCTGTAGAAACACGGAGGAGTCCCCTGAGGCTCTGCAGGTGTGCCAGGCCTGTAGACGTGCACCTGGGAAGCCCTGGCTGTGGGCATCATGCTAGAAATTGAAGCAGAAAAGAAACACAGTAACGAGTGCCATGTGGGAGCTGGCGGGACTGTGTTTGCAATCACATGTAAGATACCACCTGGAGACATCCAGGAAAAAAGACAGCAGGAACTTGATAGGAGGGTGGGGGCAGAGCCAAAGAAACACTACTTCCTACTGTTAATGTTAACATTAGGAATTTTATATTTCATGTTTTAATCCAGAGACTTAAAGTGGCTTGGAGAAACAAGGCTTGTCAGCTTGGTCCTAGGGTTGTTTTCCTCCCACATAAATGGAAGTCACTGTTTTCAAATAAGAGAATAGCGCTTGTGAGCAGGAAACCAACATGCTGGTTCTGGTCATGCTTCTCAGTAGCCGTCTAGCCTTGGAAAATCCCTTGATTTCTCTTGGCCTCAGGTTGTTCCTCCGTAGAGTAAGGGGTTAAAACAGAAATGTCTAACGGCATTTTCATTTTAGATGTTATACAATAATTTAATATTAAGGCCATTAATTAACTAACAACTGTTTATTAATAATCACCTACCACACCCCAAACATGATGCTAAGTAATGAGGCCACTGAGCAAAGAGAGGCTCTGCCCTCAAGAATCTCCCTAAAGTAAACTACCAATCACAATGCAGGTTATTAAAGGTTAACATACAAGTGTGTCTTGGCTGCTAGGGAATTTTGGAGGACAGACCCTTCTAGAGAACCCAGGCCAAAGCTCCTGTGTTAACACTTCATTGAGCAGCAAGAGGGAGAGAAGGAGGGAAAACAAAGATGATACATTCATGATAGATCACAGCTGATAGCTTGGTCCCACGAGACATCTCTGGACATCTATAGGAAAGGAGAGATAGGAATCTACCTGTCTCTCATCAGTCAAAGTTCATATTTGAAAAGGAATCCCTGCCCTTGCATTTCTGGATTATACAGCCTGGCCCCAGGTCTGGGGGCTTCATCTGACTCTGGGAGTGGTTGGGGCAGCTGAACCTCAGGGTACACCTGGGTTCAGGCCTGGGTACCAGGGTCTTGGCGGTGGCCAAGGTGGGTGTGGTGGAGCCATGCCAGAGCCATCCTCACCTGGGAAAGGCTGAGAAAGGTGTCAGGGTTAGGAGTCATGGTGATGGGAGAGAAGGGGCTCTCCACTGACCAAGTGACCAGGCCTGCAAAGCAGAGGAGTCCCAGTGAATCTGGAGAGGTACAAAAACTGGGACCAAAACATAGTAATGTGGAGTCAAAAAGGCTTCCCAGAGGAGGTGATGCTTGAATTGCTCCTGGAAAGAAGGAAGTTACAGATGAACGAGTTAGAGGTAGGTGAGGGGCAGTAGGGATGACAATGAAGGGTTGGCAACAAGCAATGTTCAGACTGAGAGAATACTGTTTGCAAAGGCGGAGGACGTGAAAGAAGATCATCAGTCTAGCGAACTGCGAGCATTGTCCGGCTGTGGAACTGTGGCACGTGAACAACCAGAGGCCTCTTCACTCCGAACAGCCATTCTACCATCGCCAATTTCCAGCCAGGAATTGAACCTACACAGGGCAGGCAAAATGGAAAAAGCTTTGTCGCGTACAAGTGTCGTGTTGGAGAGAATACTAGTCAACATCATTTATTTATTCATATATTAAATTCATTGAACAAGTATTTGTTTTATGCCTACTGTGTTTGAAGCATTTTATTGTCCTCAGGATTCAGACCACAGAAGAGAAGCCTTCTGCATTCTCTGTAAGCTGCTTTCTTTAGATATTCTGACACAGGGATGTTTCCAGTCACTGCTCCTCAATCTTTTTAATTTCCTCTATTTACAGTTGTGATTATCAGGGTATGCATATATTTTAAATTCTCATGTTTTCCCGATAGAGAATCATTAATTCCTCATTCTATAGATAACTCTGTCATATGGTGCCATCTGCGAAATGAGCACGGCAATTTGTTAATTAAATATTGACTCAGAATATTTTTCAGCACTAACATATTTAGTCTTGAACAGACTTCTGCTCCTTTCTTGCCTCTGAGCAATGATAATGCACATTCAACTGTTGTTCCTTGTAAGAAAAAAATGTGTAAATGGATTTTTATTCATAACTTTCAATATTATCACTTGAGTTCATGTGAAGAATATTTCAATGAGCCTTGAGGTTTTTATGGTTGTTGCTGTTGTTTTTTTCTCTTTTCTGAAGGTCTCTAGACCTTCTTTATGGAGGTTAATGGAAAGTAGTACTTTCACACTTCTCTGCATAATGCGATGAACCAACTGCTATTTTTTTTACTCTTAACTCTTAGTAAATAATCCTAAGCTTGGTTTGTTTGCTTTTTATTAAGGTATAATTGACATACAACATTATATTACTTTCAGGTGCACAATGTAATGATTTGATATTTGTATATTGAAAAATAATCATCAAAATAAGTCTAGTTAACATCTGTCACCAAACATAGTTAGAAATTTTTTTTTTCTTGCATGAGAACTTTTAAGAGAGTTCTTAGCAGCTTTCAAATATGCAGAACAGTATTATTAGCTATAGTCACCATGCTGTACGTTACATCCTGAGGACTTATTTGGTTTAGAAATGGAAGTTTGTACCTTTTGATCCCGTTTACCCATGTTGCTCACTCCCCACCTCTGGCAACTACCAACCTGTTCTGTCTATTTAAGAACTTCTTGCTGTTTTTGTTTTTGTTTTAGATTCCACATATAAGTGAGATCATCTGGTATTTGTCTTTCCCTGTCTGACTTATCACTTTGCATAATGTCTTCAAGATCGATCCATGTCATTTCAAATGCCAAGATTTCATTCTTTTTTATGGCTGAATAATATTTCATTGTGTGTGTGTGTGTATATAACATTTATATATATATATATAACATTTTCTTTATCCGTTCATCTGTTGATGGACACTGAGATTCTTTCCATATCTTGGCTACTGGAAATAATCCTGCAATGATCATGGAGATGCATATGTCTTTTTGAGCTAGTGTTTTCATTTTCTTCCAATAAATACCCAGAAGTGGAATTGCTGGATCATATGGTAGTTCTATTTTTAATTTTTTGGGGAACCACCATGCTGATTTCCACGGTGGCTGCACCAATTTACATTCCTACCAATAACGCACAAGGGTTCCCTTTTCCTCACATCCTTGCCAACACTTGTTATTTCTTATCTTTTTGATAATAGCCATTCTAACAGGTGTAAGGTGCTATCTCATTGTGGTTTTGATTTCCATTTCCCTATTGATTAGTGACGCTGAGCACCTTTTCTTGTACCTGTTGGCCATCTGTATGTATTCTTTGGAAAATATCTGTTCTGCTCTTCTGCTTATTTTTTAATTGGATTGTTTGGTTTTTTGCTATTGCATTGTATGAGTTCCTGATATATTTTTGACGTGAACTCCTTATCTGACGTACGATTTGCAAATATTTTCTCCCACTCAGTAGGTTCCCTTTTCATTTTGTTGATGGTTTCCTTTGCTGTGCAGAAGCTTTTTAGTTTGATATAGCCCCACGTGTTTATTTTTCTTTTTGCTGCCTTTGCTTTTCATGTCAGATCCTAAAAATCTTTGCCAAGGAGCTTACCGTCTGTTTTCTTCTGGAAATTTTATGGTTTCAGGTCTTACATTCAGGTCTTTAATCTATTTTGAGTTAATTTTTGTGTATGGTGTAAGATAGTAGCCCAGTTTCGTTCTTTTGCATGTAGCTGTCCAGTTTTCCCAACACCATTTATTGAAGATACTGTCCTTTCCCCACTGTATTTCTTTGGCTCCTTTGTTATAAATTAATTGACTGTATATGTGTGAGTTTATTTCTGGGCTTCCTATTCTGTTCCATTGATCTATTTATCTGTTTTTATTCAAATTTCTTCCAGAGGTCCATGCCTTAATAAATGAAGGCTGTGGCAGTGGGAAAAATCTATTTCAAAGATTAAAATCAGAAGAAAGGGGAATTTTCTGCTGAGAGATGGAGAAAAGGAAGACAGGCCACCAACAAGATGAACTATAGACAAGCAATTACTTGCATGTGAACCACTTCCAGAGGCACAGCGAGTCAAAACTGATGTGCACATTTGAAGATCTAGACTCCTGCAGAGGAATCCCTCCAGAGGAAAGACAAAACAAGATTAACGAAGTTTACATTCATTGAACATTTCTAAGCACCAAGTCTTTACTTAAGCCCTTTATCCATGTTAATTCATTTAGTTCTCACCATCCCCTTATGAAGTAGATATCATCATCTCTGAGAGACAGAGGGATTACATAGCCTCCCCAAGGCCACATAATTGGGAAATAAGGGGGCCCGGAGTTGAGCCCAGACGGTGTGGCCCCAGACCCCATATTGTTTGGGTTTTTAATGACTTTTTTTTGAGATATAATTCATTTACTATAAAATTCACCTTTTTAAAGTATACAATTCAATGATTTTTAGTATGTTTATGGAGTTGTGCAACAATCGCCACAATCAATTGTAGAATGTTTCATCACTCCAAAAGAAACCCCATTCCCCTTGGCAGTCGCTCCCCATTTCCCCCTAGCTCCTCAGCCCCAGACAGCCACTAATCTACTTTCTGTCTCTGTGGATTTAACTCTTCTGGATCCTTCAAACAAATGGACCATACAGTATGTCGTCTTTTGTGACTGGCTTCTTTCACTTAGCATATACAATGTTTTCAAGGTTCATCCATGCTGCAGCGTGTATCAGTACTCTGTTTCCTTTTATTGTTAAATAATGCTTCATTGTATGGATAAACCACATTTCATTTATCCATTCACCAGCTGAAGAACACTTGGGGTATTTCTACTTTTTGGCTATTATGCCAAAAATATAATGCCACTGTGAACATGCATGTATAGTTTTTGTGGGGACATGAATTTTAAGTTCTTTTGGATACATACCTAGGAGTGGCATTGCTGAGTCATATGGTAACTCAGGATTTAACCTCTTGAGGAATCCACGCTCTTTCTTAATCACTGTCCCTCTGGTACTTGACACAGGGTATCTCAAATAGCAAGTATGAAGTCATAACTGTCTCTAAAGAAAGATATTTGGGTTATTACTGCCTCCTGCCTTCAAGAAACTTTGTGTTTTTCTTCTTTTAATGTTCAATATCCTATGCTTTCAGGGTAAAATGGATGTTGGCTAATTTGAAGTTTGAGGTGAGCAAATTTTATCAAATCTGTGATATGTGTCAAGGACTGTTATAAGATCTATGGGGAATTCAGTAAAAACATGTATTTTTCCATCCTGTCTTCCTTTAATAAATATTTATTGTGTCATTGTGTTACCAAGTGCCATTCACCAGTGCCAAGCAACAAGAATTCAAGGACAAGTTAAAACCCTTATGAACCCTGTTGATGAAAAATTTAAAACCTGGAAAAGACCTTATGCAGGAAGGAACCATGCAGGTACGAGGACTCCAAAGAAAAGTGAGACGTCAGAGAGCAGAGGTTGCTGGGAACAACAGATGGAGGGGTCAGATTGTGCACAGCCTTATAGGCCAGGTTATGACATTTGTTTTTTAATAGTAAATAAAAGGGAAGGCAAAAGAGTTGAAAACAGGGACTTAGATAGTTGTATGCCAATGTTCATTGCAGTATTATTCACAATAGTTAAAAGGTGGAAACAAACAAAGTGTCCATTAATGGATGACTGGATCAACAATGTGTGGTATATCCATATAATGGAATATCATTCAGCCATAAAAAAGAATGAACTTCTGATATACACTATAACATGGATGAACCTTGGAAACATACTAAGTGAAAAAAACCAGACACGAAAGGACAAATATTGTTTGATTCCACTCATATGGAAAATCTAGAATAGGCAAATTCATAGAGGAAGAAAGTAGATTAGACATTGGCAGAACCTGGAGTTGGGGAAATGAGGAGTTATTGTTTAACAGTTATAGAGTTTCTGTTCAGGATAATGAAAAAGCTTTGGAAATAGAAAATGGTGATGCTGCACAACATGAATTCACTTAATCCTACTGATTTGTACACTTAAAAGTGGTTAAAATGGCAAATTTCACGTTATATATATTTTTTACCATAACAAATTTCTAAAAGAAAAAAAGGAAGGGAAGCCATTAACAGGTTTAAAATAGGCTGTATGGAGCATGACATGATCAAATTTAGGTTTTACAAAGATCACTTTGGTTTGAGATACAAAAATTATGTATTGGTGATTGGGATGAAAGACAGAGAAGTAATAAGAATGTCAGTCCAGATAAAGAATACTGGAGCTAGTCCAAGTTTGAGTATGACAGGTTGAGTGATGTCCATGAAGTGATATCAGGTAGATAATTTGCCATATGAGTATAGAGCTCAATGGAAAGGTATAGACTAGAGATATAAAACAAAGACTTGAATCTTTCTTCTGGAAACAATGATATTTTGAGGCCAAAAGACTTGCCTATATTGTTGATCAAATGCCAAAATTTTGGGCATCAATAACAATTTTTTAACACTACAGAGACACAGAAAAGGGAGAGACGAATGCAATCCAGAATTACTGGAATACATTACTTGAGGGAATGGGATTGGTGGCGCCCTGGGAAGATAGGCAAGATTTGATTTATCAGAGAGGAGAGAAGGCACAAATTTCAACAGGGCAGTGGTGGAAAAGCTGTAAATTAGTGGGAGACTTAAAAGGCTCAACAAAGATGAAATTAAAGAAACAGAACTGGGACTATGACGGGTGGTGTAACATGAATACACATCACCATCCATGGGTACTTCAGATCATAGACTCAAGTCCAGAGAAGGCCAGGTGTGCTGGCCTCTCACCCCAGTGCCTCTGAAGCAGCCTGCCCTCCTAGCGGGACTCCAGCTTTCCTGCGGTGCCACTATTCTGAGAGCCAACCGCCATGTCCAACTTGGCGCTAAGAGCCTCATCACTCTACTGAGCACTCATGCTGTTCCCTGTAGGTGGGCCACCTGGCCTTGGGAAGGAGCCATTGAAGACCCAGGGTCATCGGTGACTGCCACTGAGTCAGCTAATGGAGGAGAGCCAACGAGAAAGCATTATTCAAAGAGCACCACCACCCTGGGGCTCTGAGCACAGCAGAGCCCTCTCAGGCACAATGATTCTTAATACAGACCACCTTCTGAACCAGTGCTCAGATTATACTCCTAGATCCATTGCTTGGAACTTGGCACGTGACAGATTTAGTGCCTCTATCCATTAAGACTTAATTAAGGTTTTAAGATGGGAGAATACACCAAATCAGTTGAAATTTCAAAAAGAAAGAAAATACCTTTTGGTGAAGGAAATGTGAAACTGGCACCCTTGATATATTTTTTTAAGCAATTTCGCAATATAGAAAATTTTCCTTAAAATTAGTGCAGCCATTCTATCTCAAGGAAATGATCCTAAGGACATAATCTAAACTACAGAAATAAATTTTATGCACAAAGATGTTCATTATAGAGTTATTTAAAATAGTAAAAAGTTGGAAAAACCTTAATGTCTAGCAATTAGGGAATGGTTAAGTGAATTAAGATATTGCCGTGCACTATAATATTAGTCACCAAAAATATTTTATAAAGATGTACTATTTTTATTTATTAAAGCTTAAACATTTTTATATTGCAACATTAAGCCCCAAAACCAAAAGAGAAAAATTGAATATAGATTGTGAGCTCAAATTTGTTAGGAGGGAAAAAAGACACACTGGATATTCCACAAAATAAATAGTAGTTATTTCTATGGTTCATGGAATTATAGGTGATTTTTTAAATCTCTAACTGTATTTTACAGATTTTCTGCAATGAGTTGATGTGTATCTTGTCATTGTGAATAAATAAACATCTAAATAGAATAGAAAACAAAACAAAAATGGGAGGGTAAGTTGGATATTGTGGTAGAATTAATTTACTCATATGGGAATCATAATTATGTTACATTCTGTCCTGTCTGTTGACCACAAACACTGCCTCTCCCCTATCCAAAGTCATCCTCTTTAGTCCCACCTTAAGTCAGTGAAGTACCACTTTCAGAGGAAGGCCCAGGGCAGGCATCTTTTTATGTTTGCCATCAGGGAAGCTGCTTAGCGGAGGTTTGGAAGGAAGCTTTCTCGCCTCCTGGGTGTCAAACACTGACTTCAGCGTGGCCCCTGCCCTAGCAGGCCTAGGGTGGCAAGGGGCAAGGCCAGCAGGGCAGCTAGACCGACAGCTGGTATGGTGGGCTTTGGCAGCCTTGCTGAGTGGCTAGCCAGCTTGAAAAGGCAACAGGAAGCAGATGGCCAGCAGTCCCTTCTTTGGCTGGCCTGTGAGAGCCATCTGGAGAAAAGGAAATTGGTCCGCCGCCTGGAGAGGAAGGTGCCGGTAATAAATATCTCTGATCCTTTACTTTTCAATGTGCGGTGCCCAAGGCGGAGCCCAGAAAGATCTGCTTCAGGCGTTGATGGGAAAACAATCCCAAGCATCACAGCCCATGGGATACATACAGTGATCTCACTGGAGGGGAAAGCTTCCTGGAGGCCAGGAGCCACAGGACTCCACAGCCCCACGACACAAGGGGTGACTCACAGTGGTGGCATGAATGCCAGTGGAGCAGGCACAGAGCCACAGAAAGCCCTCCCTCCTTCCAGGGCTGCAGGCTGTGTGGCGCTTGCAGGCTGTGTGGGGCCCTGCAGCGCCACTGGCAGCTGCCTCTTGGGCTCCAGGCTCTCCAGCAGCCCCATGCTACCGAGGGAAGAATCCGGAACACAAGGAACCATTGCAATCTCTGTCTAGCTACTCCATGTGTCTTCAGAGGCCTTCCCTTTTGATTTAAATTTCTGGCTCTCCAAATGGAAGTGATAATCCCCATAAATGATTCGTTAGTGGTGGGAGCACCTGTATTCTGGAAGCTGAAATGTAAATGAAGGGTGCTTAAATGAGGGCAAGAGGAAAAGAAAGAGGCCAGATGAGATACTCAGTCTCCTGCTGCTGAAGGTCAAAGTGCTGTCCCTTCCCTGTGCCTTCCTGCAGCTCTGTAGCCCACAGAAGGGCCGAGTGGACCACCACGCCCTGGTCAAGGGCCTCCCCAGCCTCTTAGACACCACTGTGGGCAGCCCAGTGCAAGCACGTGTAGTGACTCTGGGCAAAGAGAAAAAGTGCCCCCTCAGGGTGATGCAGCCCCTCTCCAGGGCACATGACCTCAGGGGATGGAGCAAGGACTGGATTTCAAACCTCAGTCATCCCTCTGGTTGTGCTAATGCAATGAACAACCTGCACAACCATACAGAGAGACCCTGACTGTGGGGTTTAGCTAGCCTCATGTCTTCATCACCAACACAAAAATAGGACCCCAAATTTATCATTAGCATAAACTACCATTCGCTCAAGGACCTCAAACCATGATTTATTTATGCATGTATACATGCACGTTTTCAACAAAGGTTTACCAAGGACTTACTCCATACTAGGTGCCAAGATAAAAAGTTGAGTGAGCCATGATCTCTACTTATAAAGGCTTCCTTATGGTAACGGAAACAGAAGTTTAAAAAATATGTATATATATACACATATATATACTTTTGAAATATACACTTTATCTCACATATATGAGATACATACCAAATGTTTGGTGAGCGTGGCAGGAAAAACCTCCTCTGCACAGGGAGGTTAGGGGAAAAAACGCATGTTAGGTGGCTTTTCAAGCTGTGAGTTAGACTTTTCCTTTCTATTAGAAAGCTCATATTTATGGGGAATAGGTGGTGTACCCGGCTCAAAATCTACATTTCGCAGCTTCACAAGCAGCTCTGCCTGGTGAAGTGACTGAGTTCCATACAATGAGATGTGAGGAGATGAGCGAGACTTCCAAGAAGTTTCCTTAGAGGAGAAGGAATAAATATTTTTCTTCTTCCTCTTGATGTCCGCCTGGAACTCCAATGTGATGGTTAGAGCTCTAGAAGCCACCTTAGGTTGTGAGGTGTACTTAGGACGTGTGGGAGCCATGTACTGACAATGGTAGAGCAGAAAGATGGAGTCTGGGACTGAGAGAACTGTAGGGCCACCACACTATCCTTGGGCTGTCTATCTCTCGACTTCTTTTATGTAAGAGAAATTAAATTTGTATCTTGTGTGAGCCACTTAGAACAATTTTTATCCTAGTGACATAGAGACTTAAAGGGCATGATATGTCTGAAAAGCTACATAAAGTTTATAACAGTTAGTTGCAGGTAGATAAGGAGTATGATTTAAAAAAGGAAAAAAAGGGGCTGGCCCCGTGGCCGAGTGGTTAAGTTCGCGCGCTCCGCTGCTGGCGGCCCAGTGTTTCGTTGGTTCGAATCCTGGGCGCGGACATGGCACTGCTCATCAGGCCACGCTGAGGCAGCGTCCCACATGCCACAGCTAGAGGGACCCACAACGAAGAGTATACAACTATGTACCGGGGGCTTTGGGGAGAAAAAGAAAAAAATAAAATAAAATCTTTAAAAAAAAAAAAAAAAAAAAGGAAAAAAAGATAGGTGTTCCAGAAGCAGATTGAGTAGGTTTTGGATGCCGGACTAAGGGATTTGGATGTCTTTACGTACAAAGGGGACATGATCGTAGTTGTTTCTTTGGAAACTTGTATGATGGGAGAGTGGATTAGAGCGGGGAAAAGTTTGTAGCAAGGAAATTATTTAGAAAACTGTTTCTAGAATTCAGACGAGAGATGACAAAGGATTGGGAGAAGGTAGAAGTAATAAAGATGGAAAAGATGTGAGCAGTTCAGAAGACAGTTCTGAGGTAGAATTAATAGGCTTGACCTCCCAATGGGCAAAGAGGATGGAGTTCATTATTTCCATCTTGGGGGATGGTTACAGCATTAGCTAAAACAAGGATACAGTAGGAGCAATTGATCTGGAGGCAGGTTCTAGTTAAGCTCCACTATTAACAGTCTTGTGACATTAGGCAGGTCACTTAACCTCCATGGGTTCCACCTATAGAAGTAGATTGGAAAAGGTGATTCTAGATGTCCCTGCCTCTTTTATCAGAAAATTAGTTTACCATTTCACCAAATAGTCAAATTCCGGTAGTGCTGGGTTAGGTGACTTCTCAAAGGACAGAAAGTATTGAATCATCTCAACGTATCAGGATGCAAGTTCTCACACAAGACATCTGAGGAAGCATCCAAAAAGCTTGTAGGTGATCCTTTCCTTTTATTAAAATTGTATAAGCTACCCTTTTGTGTTAGTAAATAAACAATGGGTTCATACAAGTCACAGGGCAAACAGGCTAACAGATAAATTCAGTCAATTTTCCAGAGGTTGAAGCTCCCAAGAAAGAACATGGTTTAGCTCACTCAATATGGCCAGGTGGAAAATACATTATGCAAATATATGTCAGAGAAATTAATAGATTATCCTCACACTTATCATTCTGCTCGTTACTAGAAAGGATCTGAAATAAACATCCAGGTTGGGGTTCTAGTTATGAAAACCCAGACTTTGTAGGTTACTTTTTCTTTTGCCCAGATTTTGGGAGTTGAAGTCTATTTTGCCAGACTCATGCCCCTAAACCCAGACTGCAGCAGTCTCAAGCAGTACCTGAGTCTTTAGGTGGCATTTGTCCCTTGAGATTTCTAGTTGACTTTCTCTGCAAGGGTTTTTCCTATCTTGTTAAGTCTAACATGTGAGAGGTGAGGGTGAAGTGTGGAAATTCACTAAGTTGATGATAGAAAGTCCTTCCAGGTATGGGAGTCCCAATCAACTCCTCACCCCAAAAGGCAGCTCCAATCACTCATTCATTCATTCATTCAATAAGTATGTATGGAATTATATGCTAAAGAAAAAGCCATTTTATACCAGATTCTTAAATTTCCATCCCTATTAGAAATTTAGCTCTGAGAATAGAACTCACAGCTAAACTCAAAAGAGGAACTGACTTCCGGGCCTGCCAGGAACTCAGTGCTGTTTGGTGGTCTTCCGAAAGAAGACATGCAGTATTTTTCATTTTGGTTTATAATCAACTTAATAGCCTTGTCCACAGATGAATTATTTCCTCTAACTCTCACTCACAGTGTTGCAATGCTGCTTGATCTATCCCTCTCGAGTTTTCCCAATCTGCTTCTGCTTTTTTTTTTTTTTTTAAATGGGCCTATTTCATCATTACATTCAGCCTGATTCCCACTGCAGGCTGAGTTCTGCAATCAGTTCTCAACCCACAATGAAATTTTCATCAGCTGAGCCAGTGCGGTTGAATAGACACAGTCGTGTCCCCAGGAAGTGGACAGGATGAGATAGTCGGACTTCTTCCTTTCCATCACCAGGGATATCATGAATACAATGCAGCTAGCAGTGTGCTCAGCATTGTGAAAGAGAAGAGCCTCTATATCTTCAAAATAACTAATGCTCATTAGAAGCAGAATGGTGTACACTAGTGACTCTGACAGTGAAAGTTAGACCACGATATTTTGACTCCAACTTTAGCACTGGTTTACCACAAGACCTTGACTGACGTGCTCCATGTTCCTCAGCCTTCTTTTCTGAGCCTGCTTTCATTCTGTAGCTTCTGATTTTGGGCACTATTGGAGACAAACAGGAATGTAGATTATCAAAAGTCATTTCCATTTGGCTTGAAAATTATTAATTTACTTTTGTGAAACTGGCTTTTTGGAAAGTCACAGTGTTTGAAATCAGAAAATAAAGCCACTCTCTAAAAACCAATTTAGGATAAATTAGAAATTTTTTATACATATCTTTTGTATCTCATTGTCTTCCTCCTTTTCTTCCTTCCTCCACCCTTCCTTCCTTCTTTCACTACCCAAAGTAAATTTGTCTTTGCTCTTTCTTTTCAAACAAGCTTTCTGGATCTTATTTTCTCCAGAGGCAGGAAAACAAAGGAGTTAGTTTTTAAGAAGAGAAACTGAAATCTCCTGGACTTTAAACACTCATGTTTGTAGTATCTGTTCCTAGGTAGGATAGCCTGTACAAAACAGGTAACTGGATCAGATTACAAGTACCAGGGTCCAAGGTCAGGAAAGCCCAGGTGCACTGATTTCGTGGCTTCCTGCTGGGACTAGTCTCTGGGTAAGCAGCCACAATGGGCCGGCTCTTTGCTGGACGCAAGAGCACAAGTCTTGCTTTTGGATTGAATGTCTTCTGGCATCTTATCTTGAATCTAGATTAGTTCTAAAGGACTTTCCTTCCCAAATAATCCAAGTTACCTGCCACCTAGACCTCTTCAAACTGGGGAGCAGTCTTAGAAAATAAACTCAGAAGTATCTGAGGACAAAGGACCAAGATTACTCTCAAGTGAACAGCTCCTGACCCTCGATTCTGACATCTGCATAGGTAATAAAGGCATAGCAGGTGGGTGAAGGCAAAGTTAGGTTTCTGTGACTGCCTGGTCACAGAATTTCCAGTAACCCCTGAAAAATTGGAGAGGCCATGTGGCCACATGCTGGTTGCCCCATGGCCTTCCTTGCCTTGAATCTCTCTTGATGGGGTAATCTGTCAAGTTGTTAATGACTTAGAAATTAGGGAATACTCTTCACACTGTCCTCATGTCATCACTAACCTCAGAGAAAGTTCTTAATTTGATGTCATTGGGGCCATCAGGTATTTTTTTCAGGAACAGTGCACTCCCTGCTACATCTTTACTTGCCCATCATAATTCACGAAGGTTTGTCAGCACTAATACTTATCACAGAACATCATCAACCTTGCCCTTCCTAACTTTAAGAAGTCTTTGCTCTGGCTTTTCCAGAATCATGACAAAAATGATTATGTCGTCTAAATAGAAATGCCTCTAGGTAATTTATATCCCCCAATTACCTTCTCCATTAAACACTGAAAACTGGCAGAGGCTCTGGAAACACTTTTGGGCACCCTTCCAAACTGATACTCCACTCCCCTTCCACACATAGGGCAGATGAAGTTAATTTTTCGCTTGGTCCTCCTTAGCCATAGGTACTGGTCCTTCTTACTCCTCAAATCCAGGTGTGACCTCCGATGTCTCCCTGGCAGATCATCCAAAGAGGCTTCAACTCCAGGGACAGGGGACTAGTGTATTTCAGTGCACTTACTCAGAATGCAGCGGTCCATGTGATTACTTTTCATACCACCATGAGGGACCACACTTAAGACTCGGGGATTGGATATAGTGCTGTTGGTGAATAAGTCTTTAATCTGCTCACCAGTGTGTTGAATTTCATACTGTACAAACTACCTAGAATGCTCTGGAAAGTGTGTGGATCATTTTTATTCTATACTTTTTCGCTCTGATCACAGCATATTTCTCATTCACAGAAGGAGAAAAATTGCTCCCGTCTGAAAAAGATTTCTTCCTAGTCTCTCCTTCCCCTCATGAGGTACTGAAAAATCTTCAAAATCCAAACATTTTGGCTTTCATTTGAGAGATACTATGAATGCAACTGTAGTTAGGGAAGCAAGAGTTATGACATGTATCTCTGCTTGGCCACTGTGTCCATTCTTTTTTTAGGTAGCAGCAAACAAACATGAGAAGAAAAGCATATTTAAATACACAAGGTCTGCCTGCTGCTCACACTGCTGGACTTGCCTTTATAACAAATTGGAATCTGTTCTCATAAGTAATGACACATCTTCCAGATTGGTGCACGTAATACTAGATTATTTGCCTCCTAAATGATTCCAGAGCCACTGAGAGAAATTCTAATTTAAAATTAAAAACAACAAAAAAATATAAGAACAATTCTCTGAACTTAAGTCATACAGGCTCAAAACTACACTGTGGGATAGCATCAATGGTCCCCCTTAGGTCTGGATTCAGGTTTTTAGAGGCTTCCACTTTATACAATTTGAGGGTTCTCTTTCAGAGAAAGAATACAAAATAACATATGCAAAACCAGGTATGAAAGAGAGCGTTTATTTAGAATGAGAAAAAATCCTAGCAAATTAAGAAGTTCAAAAAGCTGACTGTGGTAACACAAAGATGGTCACAAGTTCCTTCATTCCATTGAAACATGAAATCTAGTTCCATTGCCCTTAAATGTGAGCTGGCTTTAGTGACTTGATGACCAGTTCATTGTGGCAGAAGTGATATTCTAGGGCTGGTAAGACTAGGTCATAAGAAGCCTTGTCACTTTCACTCTGGTCTCTTGGAACACTTACTCTGGAATCCATCCACCGTGTTGTGAGGCACTGCAAGTATCCCCAAGAGGCGCATGCGGACAGGAACTGAGGCTCCTGGTTGAGCAGCCTCAGCTGAACTGCCAGCCAGCGGCCAGCACTAATTTGCCTGCCTCATAAGCTCAACCATCTTGGAAGTGGAGCCTCCAGGCCCATTTGAACCACCCCACCTGAAACAGAGGAAAGCTATCCTTCTTGAGCCCTGCCCAAATTGAAGATTTTGGAGGAAATTTAAAGTTTATAGTTGGTTGTTGTTTTAAGCCAGTACATTTTGAGGTGGTTATTTTATAGCAATAGATAACCAGAACACTGACAATACCACAAAATCCAGAAAATCATAACGTACCTTTACTATTATTGATTATCCGATGCACCTCTATAATATTTTTCCCACATTTTTGGGCTACATTCTATTTGATCACCTTTTCCTATGACAATAGTTTTATAATATCAATTTCCTTAGTAAGAATAAAAAATAATTTAGTCTTTTCTATAGCGAGATTGATTTGTTTTTTATTTTTTGTAATTTAGTAAAGATCCTTTCAGTTTCAGAACTTGTTTGAGTTAATGCTTCACCCCCAACCCCATCCACAGTTTCTTGTTCACGTGATGCTTCTTGTCGATGGGCAAGTCCTTGGGAAAACTCTGGCTTTTTGATTTCACTTGGCCTGACCTCAGACTGCCAGCTGCTGCACAGCTGGAGATGCAGCTCCACCAGAAGTCAAGCCTTTGGTCCTGCCCACACGTCTTGACCCTCCCCATCTCTAGATGGGTCATAGTGGCCCCCAGCCGGGTGCAGATCTCCTCATCCTAAGATCTTCTCCTTAGGGCCAAAGAAAAGGGCCCAATATGCAATAGGGTCCATAGGGGCAGGGAGTTGCTAGAGGCCTGCCAGAGGTGGAGGTGGTGTTGACAGGGCACTGGCTGTACCCAGAGCTCAGGACAACCGTCAGGCTAGGGAAGTGGCCCAGGCTGGAGCAGAGCTCCATGCATCTCCAGGGAAGAACGTGCCAATTTGGGGAAGGGAACGCATACAAGTGATAAGCCCTGAAATTTAAACTTCATTAGCTTTATGTACGTCTGCCTCTGTTTCTCATGAAAAGATTTGCTCCCATCTTATTTTAACCTGCCATTTAGCACCAATGAGCTCCAATGCCTGCTTTCCCTCTTCTTTTGTAGTAACGTCCACAAGGGCCCCTCCAGCCCTGGAGGTCAGAGCACTAGTGCTGTAGGCAGATGTGGACTACCCTGGAAGAGGTTGAGAAGTCTCGGTCATGGACTTGTTTGCTCTTTCTTGATTTACTACCAAGACCCCAACTCCAAGATACAGATTCTGCACCTTTTTCTTATCATGATCCCTCCTTATGTAGCCCTTGGCCCCACAATAAAGTATAGTGCTCCCCAGCCTACTGTGGGCAAGTACCAAGTCCAGTACATCTTGACAATTGGCTCATTGGAGGCTTGAGGGAGAGTCCTTCCTCTGAATAAAGCTGCTGTTATGACTTGTCTTCATTTAGCTCTCATTTTCTCATTATCTAGATTCTGGCTAGTGCTGGCTGATACCCTTCTAATGTGTCCTTACCTGGTTTCCCTGGCCTGGACTCAGCTTTTTCTCTTTTTGGACCAGTGTTATTAACCAGGAAAAGTTTTGAGGAGTGGGCAGCATTGCTCAGATCTTGTCTAGTTAAGCTCAAGCCGAAGATTTTATTTAGAGTATTTTCAGCCTACTTGTGGTCCAAGCAATGCCAATCTACATTTCTAGAATCTAAGGATCATCTGGTTAGTGCTTTCTGTCCCCAGAGTCTTCAACTTCAGCTTTCAGAAGTCATATATGCAACTTTTGATGGGAAGTCCCCATCCTACAGTGAAAAGAGGTATGGCTAACATGGGTACCCCTTGGCCATCATGCAGTGATTTCCCCTACTGTTAACAAATGGTCTATACAGATTTGCAATAGTGATTAGAATGATGCTCTAGAACCAGACTGCCTGGATCTGAGTCTGTGCTCTCACTGAAAGCTGTGTGATTTGGGGAAAGCTTTCTTAGTGCTATACTTCAGTTTCTTAATTTATAAAATGGAGAAATAATTCTTCCTACTCATATAGTTGCTGGGATTAAACAAGATTAGATTAGTTATTATGTGTAAAAAGTGCTTAGAACAATGCCTGCCACATAGCGAGTGCTCAATAACTGTGAGCTACTGTCGTTACTCAGTGTTATTTAGGCTTTCACAGAACTCCTTGATGTCGGCTGTGAGGCATTCAGCAGTCTCCTAATTCTGACCTGCTTCTCTTCTATGTGATTCTTTAAGGTCTCTTCTGTCTTCTGGGCACAGACTTCTTCTCAGGGTTCAATCCTTTTCTGGCTCTCCCCAGGAAGATGGGGAAGCTCAAACTCATCATCTACTCTCCAGGTGCATCTTTCTGACATAAGCTCTGTATCCTTTTTCTTCCGTTTTGGCTCGTTATGACTTACCAGTATTTTATTCATGCTATAAAAGTCTTATTTCTCAGGGAGACATGTGTGCTCTGATGAAGGAAAATTTTTCATACAAGGATGTTGGCTGGGGGGAGCACAAAGATGAATATATGCAGATATTCTCTCCCTATTGTTAAGCATCAGACAGGAAGGTCCTCATCTTCTTTGACTCTCCTGCTCTGAATCCCATCCCTTCTCCCCCTCGCAAGAATTTTGCTCCTTCAGTTACCCCTGCTTCCTTCTGCGTCGACCAACTTTTCCTCCCCGCTGGATCATTCCTCTTTTGCAGAGATGTGCTATTGTCCTTCAGCCTTAAAAACAAAACTGAATTTTGACCCTACTATCCCTTCCAATTATTGCACTAATTCTCTTTTCTCCTTCACAGTGAAACAAATTACAAAAATTTTCTACACACATCGTTTCTACTTCTTCACCTTCCATTACCTTCTTAATCCACTTCAGTCTCAATAATAACCTGAAACTCCCTCATGCTAAGGTCACCAATAACATCCACCTCTATGACATCATCTTACTTGACCATTCAGAAGCACTGACACCATCGGATACTGTCTCATTGTTGAATTGCTCTCCTCTGAGCTTCCCTGACATCATCTTTTACTCTGGCCACTCCATTTCAGTCTCCTTTGTCTGCTGCTCATCTTAGTGTTGGAAGCTCACATGGATATCTTCTCTTCTCTCTACACATTGTTTTTAGGTGATCTCATCTATTTATGTAGCTTTTAAAACTGTCTATATGCTGACAACTTCCAAATTTATGTATCTATTCCACCCTCTGAGCCACCACGGTGTATATCCAACCAGCTACTTGACATCTCTTACAGTTTTACATACATTTCAAATTACAGTTTTACATACATTTCAAATTGCCAAAATAAAACTTGGTTTCTTCCCCACAGTTTGGTAATTGAATGAGAAGACCAAGCTTGCAGATAAAGCACCAACAAAACAGGGGAATCCCTCCCTCCCCAAAATTTTGGGAACAAATTTAATATTTAATATTTTTAAATAAATCTAGGTAGTCACCAGGGTTAGGAGTTGATTAGACAACTTTTCATTTTTGCTAGAACTGAGTGTGGTTTTTATTTTGTACTGTGTTTAGAGAAAGAAGGTAATGCAATGTTTTATGGTATGAGATGTCTAAATGTCCTAATCTGCTCTCATGCTCCCCCAGCTTTCCACATACCAGTAAATGCATCAGCGTTGTCATCCATTGGGTTTCAAAGTCAGAAACCTGGATATTATCCTTGATAACTTCCCTCATTTCCCACATTCACTCCAGGAGCAAGTCTTGGTTTATGGTTCCCAAAAATATCTCAGCCCACGCACTGTTCTTCACCACCGCCACTGGCAACTGCTTTAATCTCTCACCCAGACTATTGCAAAGAACCTCCCTACTGCATGGTCCGCTCCTGAGCTTGCTCTCTTTTAATACATTCTCCACTCAACAGGCGGGATGTTCTTTTAGAAATACAAAATGTCAGTCCCATGGCTAACCACCACTTGATGGTTTCTCACTGCTCTTCAAATGTAATTTCAACTCCATGCCATGGCTTTTGGGGTCCTGCCTGCTCTGGTCACTATATGTTTTGCAACTACAACCTGGACATCAGATCACATTTCAGTCCCGGCTTGATCCTTCTCATCATTTGGTCTCAGCATTCTTCAGTGACATCTCAGAGAAACCGTTGAATTAGAACCTGCCCTCTAGTGGTCTATCACTTGGCCCTGTTTGTTATCACAATTTGTAATTCTTTATTCATTTGTTTGTTTGCTTCCTTTTGACTGTCTCTTCCATTATACTGTAAACTGAGTGAGAGCAGAAGCCGTATCTGTTTTCTTTACTCATTATTCTCCTATGCCTGAAATATAGTAGGAGCTCAAAAATGAATGGTGAATGATGGAGTCTACCCATAAGTGGAACCCAGATTCAACTCAATCCCATGACAACAGATCCAGTGTTTCTTCCACTCCCTCTCCCACTGAAAGAAACAGCTCTAAACTTCTGGACCCTAGACTGAGCCATGACTTACTTGCTTTTGATCATGGGACCCAATAGAAAGTCAAGCCTGTAGACTATTTTTAGTAAATGAAAATGGAATGGATGAATAAAAGAATCAACAAGCAACTCTGGTCTTCTGTTTCCTCATCAATAAATTGAGGACAATCATATTTAAGTTCCTTTCAGCTCTAAATTTCAAGACCCCTGAAAATCTCATCAGAAAAACATTTAAATGACAAGCAAGAGGTTTGGCCACAAATCTGGATGCTGCTTCTGGAAGCTTCCTAGCAAGTTTAGTCCTTGCAGTGCTGTAGAGGGATTATCAGGAATTCATGACAACAATGTCATCTTCCTGTCTCCATTCTGTTTGGAAAACTGAATGATATTTTGTTGCCTATTCTTATATGAAGATAGGGGTGCCTAATCTCAATACAAGATTCACCAGTAATTTATAAATACTGATGAGATTGAGAGATGTTTATGGTTTACAATATGGTCCTCATGACACTTAGTAAAGTATCCATTGCGAAGTAAGTCTTTAATAGATGGTAGTGTACGTAAATTTTCTATACATATTGATATATACACCAAATTCACATGGTCTAAGACACAGGAGATATTTCCAACATGAAAATAGGGAAAGCTGGTGTTTTAAATCTTCTATCTTAGTTCTATCTGAGGAGGAAACATCACAGATACCTTTAAAAAATCATTTAAGAGCACCGATTTAGATTCCAGAACTATGCACACTGCCTGCATTGTTACTCTGAAGATGGCGTATCAAGGAGGGTGGGCAAGTTGACAAAATTCAATAAGAATTTAACAGCATCTGATGCATTCTGACCCAGGGTTTCTCAGAATTAATATTCTAACATCCATGGAATTTTTTATTAGGCTTTAGCAAATCTATTTTATATGTTAAAATTCAATCACACACTAAATGCAGCATGGCATTTAGACTGTTAATTTCAGCTCCTCTTTAAATGGTGGATCTTTACTCCAAATGACCTATCACATTGAATAAAGATTGTTTCCTAAGACAATTTTAAAAGCTTCTCACTAGCGTGTACTGAATTAGTGGCCAAATACTAAACCATAAAAATCATCCATTAGAAGCTGAGAAACATTCAACCCAAGATGGAATAAACTTGGTAATCATTTTGACAAGGGCGAAATTGAAGTAAGAGACCTTGCTTAATCCACTGAACCAAATGTGAGGATGTGTGATAAAGTCACTGCCCTTCCACACTGTGCTCCAGCAGATACTCACGTCTAAGGTTGAGGAAATGGAGCCCCCAGAAGCAGCCTCACTCCGTGTGCAGATCTGTTTTCTGCTAAGCTCTGAACAAGCTGGCACCCAGCCCCTGCTTGGGCACAGGCACACAATCTAAAATCTGCTCTTAGGCACAGATGCATTGGCACAAAATCTGTCCTTAGGCCCAGACGCTGGGAATTTTGGCTACATCTACATAATATGTCATTCCAACAAAGTGATTGGAACTGTAGGGGTGGGCAAATTTGATAAAATGTGGCAGGCAGAGAAGGAAGAATGCAGACATTGTTGGCAAGAGACCCACAGTATTAAGGAGAAAAAAAAATACTTTGTGTGGGAAATTTCTGGAAGAATGTATGCCAGACTGTTAATAGTGGTCACCTCTTGGAGAAAGGATTCCTGGAGACTTTTTTTGAAATTGCTTATTTATATAATTTTTACTTTTTAAAAAGCATATATTATATGATAAGAAAAAAATACAAATAATTGGAAATCAAGAAAAATGCCACACCTGTAATCTACTCACCAGCAATCAATCCTTACGTGTTTATTTTTAGGTCACTAGAAGGGAAATTTGGAATTTCTCCCTTTTAACTTCCACTTACAAGAAATAGCGCATCATTTCCTTCACTAGTGTTAAAAGATTCCCTTTTTCTTTTTTTTTCTTTTTGCTTTTTTTCTGCTTTATCTCCCCAACCCCCCCCCCCCCCCCCCCACGTACACAGTTGTATATCTTAGTTGCAGGTCCTTCTAGTTGTGGGATTCCCTTTTTCCTTTATGGAATAAATTCCCCACAAAGTAGACTTGCCTGGAATTCAACATGAGGTTGAATCATGTGTGCAAAATAAAGATCTTTAGTTCATCTTCAATAAAACAGTATTTTTTAAACCAACAGTACTAGGAGGAAAAATTATTTCATTAGCAGAAATATTTAGCTAGGGTGCTGCATGGTGCCTCTCACCTGCCACAGCAATTAAAATGTCTTTGATAAAATGCCTTTGAGATAAATTGCAGTCCTTTATTCACAGTTCATCAGAGAAGATCTAATTTATAGCATTGACTATAACTTGTTAAAAAGTCTCTATTTGAAAGCTAATTCCATGATAAGTTTTAATCATGTGGATAGAACGAGCTTCAAAGCTATATTAATTATACATTTAAGCTCTACATACAAACTTGCGCATTACAGTGCACCCAGAACATGCAAAATATAGTCTGAACCAAATTAAAATATGCCAATTTCCTCAGCTGTTATTTGCTTTTGATATATCATAGGTATTTCAGTCCATTCTTTATAAACATTAAATTACTGCTGTGCTTTCTTAGCCCTTTTGCTTCCCTAGAGAGAACTCCTAGGTCTGGTTAACTTTCTGGCATCATTTCCTACTTCTGCAGATTGCAAAGTAGATATCTAGAATGCCTTTTTCCATCCAAGATAAATACTTTAATAAAAGAGGTGAAATTTGCTAGCAACTTTTTGTCCCAAAGTCAGCCAGCTGTGTCCACCCCACCACTGCAATTCCGAGTCTCACCCTCCTGTTTCTCTCTAGGTTTTCATCCCTAGCATCACAAACATAGGTCAAGTGACCAGAGTCCCAGTAAGCACAGGCACACATTCCCTGTTTCGGTTTAAATCTTCTATCCCAATTCTATCTGAGGAGGAAACATCACAGATACCTTTAAAACATCATTTAAGAGCACAGATTTGGCTTCCAGAACTATGCACATCTGTGTATATACATGTATAATATTTCCCTAGTATACTTATCTTTTAATTTTTCTATTTAAATCTTTGAAACATCTTGAACTTTGGTATAAGTAATGAGGTAAGGATTCAAAAGTAATTTCATTTTCCAGATGACTACCCAGTTGTCCCAATACCATTTATCAAATAACTCACCCCTTACCCACTGATCGCTATGCCATTCTTGCCATTACCTTATGTCCAATACATATTGGGGTCTACTTATAGGCTTTCTTGTCTATTCCATTTATCTGCGTGTCTATTCATACATCATTATTACATTAATGTAATTACTATAATGCTGTATTTTAAGATATAGGAGGGCTTGCAACTTGTTGCTCTTCTTTTCCCAAAATTTTCTTGAATATTTTTTGCTATTTTCCATGTGAATCAGCCTTTCCATTCCAAAAAACAAATGAACAAATAAATAATACTCTCATTGCGTTTATCGGTATAGAATTAAGTTTATTATTGAAACTAGGAAGAGGTGACATCTTTATAATATTGTCTTCCTATTTAAGAAAATATATGCTTTCTTAATTTGTACAGATTTTACATATTCCTTCTGAGTTATTTTTTTGCTACTGTAAATGTGATCTTTCGTTCCATTGTATCTTTCAGCTGGTTATTGTCTGTACATCTGAAAGCTGTTGATTGCTGTTTGTTATTGTACTCAGCCATTTATATCTTCCTCTATCGTTTGTTACAATTTTTCAGTCGATTCTTTTGCATATCCATGTAAGCAAGCACAATATTTGAAAATAATGATAATTTTATGTTCTTTTTCAAATATATATGCCTCATTTCTCATCCTTTCTAATTGCGTTGGCGAGTTCCTTCGGAACCATGTTAAGCAAGTAGCAGTGACAGTGGACATTCTGGCTTTGTTCTTGAAATTAATGGGGACTTTCCCAGTGTGTTTTCATTAAACATGATCCTGGCTTTTAGATGGTAACTATTAGTTTAAAATGTGGCCATACAGTCCCTAGGTTATTGAGGGGTTTGTTTTCAATACTTCGTTGGTATGATTATTTGATTTCTCTTACTTGTTCTCCTCTAGGTAGATTATATCAACAGAGTTGCTAGTGTTGAATCATTTTCCCATTCCTAGAATAAACCAGTACTATTGTTCCTACCATGCTCAGTCATTGTCTAGGGGCAGCCTACAGGAAGGAAGTGTGCTCTTAGTATGAACGCCATGGTGGATCTGAAGGGGTTGGCAGCTGGAGTCTATCATCAACCACGCTCCTCACAGCAGGTTCTCTTGAAGGAGATTGGAGCAGCACATTTCTGCAGCCACCACATGATTCAATGAGGGACTAGAAGTTAGAAAATTTGAGTTCCAGAACTGTCACTGCCAACCAGCTATCCACATTATCTTGGACAAGTAATGCACTCTCTGAGCCTCACATTTTTCCTTGCTTGAAAAAGACAGGCATAATAACAGAGCACATACATTTAAAGTACTTGGAAGAGATTCTGGTACATAGTCAGCGTGCAGTAAATATCAGCTGTGATTATTATTGTTATTATTACAAATCCTTTCAGGGAGGAGCCACAGAACCTGGAAAGCAGTAACAACTGCAGCTTATTGAGCACTTACTCTATAATAGGCAGTATGTGTGGGCAACCGAGACAGAGGATCAGAAGGGAAAAGAAGAGGAAAAAGGAAGGAATTGTAGCACTTAATTGCTCTTACTATTGCTCCTACCGTTAAAGCAAGAGAGTCTCTAGTATTTAGAATTTGCTAGAACAAAAAAAAAGAGACCTATGGGAAAGAAACAAAGCTAGCCAAAAAATTCCTTTCTAAGTGTGAAAGTTTGTTGAGAAGGAAAGATAGCAAGGATTTAGGGTGGCAGCGATGTCCAGAGTAGAGTGGGCACTTGGCTAGAGCTTTCATTTGGCTCTATCTCCTGGGGCCCCCTGGTGGCAGAATGGGTGAAGGAAGATGCTCAGTATCAACAGATGTGGATGGAGCAAGGATTTTGCACAAGCAAACATGGCTTCCCATTCTGCTTCTTCCACTTATTAAAAGTGAACAAAATCCTTAACTTTCTGGTTCACATCCTTTCAAAGGATTGTTCTGAGGAATAAATGAGATGATCATAATATATGCAAAGCACTTGACACAGAATAGTTGTGTAATAAGCATAGCTATTATCATTACTATTATGAGCATAGCTTATTTTTTATAATGACCTAAATTTTACTCATAAAACTACTATCCAAAATGATGTTAATTTTTAATAAGTATTGATAGCCGCCAAAAATATTTTTCATGAATTTTAATCTTAGAATTCCTGGGAAAAATCACATGCTACAATGTTTTCAATACTTACAATTATGTTCTAATTGTAGCTTTGATCATGCACCAAAAAAACTTAAAAGAATATTTTTTAAATAAATTCATCTTTTATGGTCAAGCTAGCTGAAATGATCCTTTGAAAATAAATACTAACCAAAAGCTACTCTCTTTTCAACTTCTAAGTTGGAAGTGTGTAACACAAAGTTGAAAATACGAGGACCTAAGTCACAAATATCGTCATTATTTTAATATGGTCTTTTATGTAAACATGAATCAACACATATTTGACAGACTGTAATAGTCAATTTGGAGAGATGGAAGCTCCTGCCTCAATGGGTGAAATATGCATGCTTTTGGAAAATCCTGGGTAACTTGAACTTTAAAATTTTGATCTAAAGGTAGATTTCTTCTGATCTGAGAGGGTAGCAAAGATCAGGTTAAAAGATTGGGTGAGTATACCAGCTCTTTAAAAAGGCAAATACCACAAGTGGTATGAGATGGCTTCTAGAGAGAAAGCATTTATTGTACAGCCTTGTAATTGCTTCCGTTCACATGGAACAACTCCAGCTGCTTTCAAAAATCAACAAATGAGAAGCAGAAGGAAGACGGGAAGAAATAACAGCATTTTTGTTATGTCCGACCGATAAACACTGGGCTGCATATACATTATGTTAAGCATAATTAAGGACAGAATTAACACCATTTGTAAGCAATGAAATAAGGCAGCTGAAACAAATGCAAGAAAGCCTCCAACACATTGCTTTGATGATCTAAATTGACACTGACAAGTTATATATTTTAAAAAAATATGGACAAAAGGTCACACAATTAATTTTTTTCTGGATGTATATGCATAGGCTATGACTAAAGGTCTGAAGCAACTTTCATCCTGTTATTCATCCAGTTTGTGAAATCGTAACCTTCTATGAACCATGCCACTCACAGTGTATCTAATTATTTAGAATGGATCCCAAACAGTCCTAACCCTGCATTTTAGAAGTTAAACCACCATCTGTAAGAGATAAATCTTTTCCTTGACAAAACTTTGGAGACACAAATTTACGAAAGAAGTCAAGAACAAATTATTGAATATCTTCAATGTTTTAAGTACTGGGCAAGCACTTGAAATATGTCATTCATTCACTCAACAAATGTCGCTGAGCTCATCCTCTTTGATGAGCAGGTACCCTATTAAGTGTTGAAGATATAAGGATTATAAGGATATCACAGCCTAGTGGGAGTGATGGGCATCTGTAGATATGATTTGAATACTTTGAGAAATGCAGAGATAGCACAGGATCCTGGTGTGGAGTGGGGAGGGGGGTTGCCCAGAGACAAGGTGTTTTACACTATGTTGTGGGAGAAGGGAGCCAAGAATAGCTTCTTAGAGGAGGTGATGACCACATTGCGACCTCAAGGATGAATAAGGGTTGACTTTCATTATAGTCTCCAATAATCCTCATTAGTAGGTAACATAAGCATTCCCATTTTATACATTGGGAAACAGATGCACTCTGAGTCAAGCTGATAACTGGCAGGACCAAGTCTACCCAATTCCAATGTCTCACATTTTCTATCACCTTTGAAGGTTGAGAAAAATACTCTGAAAGAATCTCCAAGTGCAGAATTTTTTTACCATTGCTTATCTCATCCAGCAATTCCAACACATCATTCCCTTATAATTCTCATCATACTCAACTAGAACAACTTAATTTCTGGCTTGTATTTCTGCTGTACACTCTTAGAAATTCTCATGAGAACCCAAGATATGACAGTTATCACAGAAAAGAATAGATACAAAAACCAAAAACTATCACTGAGAGGAGAGAAAGCTCTATGAAGATCTTTATAATAAGTGTCTGGAAATATTTCCTTTAATTGACCAAATAATCTCAGATTTAATGAGAGAGAGAGAGGAAGCAGTCTCAAGACCCTCTGGAATAAGGAGTTCATTTACTTCTCCTCTTGATGGGACACAATAGGAGTTTCTTGATCTTTTGCCCATCTTCATAAAAGAATTAAGGGATAGTTTTATTTTCAACCTACTGTATTCCCAATTGAAGGAGGCTATGGAAGAGCTTTAGGAATTGGGGAATCATCTTGAGTAGAAACATTTCTGTGTGTCTCTACTTTACTCCTCACATGGAATACCACTTCTGACACTTCCGGTCACCAAATATGGGGAGTGGGGGTTCACTCTCTCGAGAATGAGGAGGTGGGGCTAAAAATTCCAAGTTTCTAATCACGGTTTGGTTTTTCTGATGACCCGCCCCCATTCGGGAGAGCACCAAGAGTCACCTCATTAGAACCAAGACAGAGATCAAAACATATAAATATCTTTTCTATCTCACACATCCTGATCACCTATTGCCAGCAGTTGATAACACTTCAAATTTAGCTATCCGTTAAAGCACACTAAGATATATCATGAACATCATATCATCAAGTCATAAAATAGGAGATCTGGAGGGATCAAGAGATGCATTCATTTAAAAGGTATTTATTGATGATGTACTGTGTGCCAGGCAATGTACTACCCACTGAGGAATTACTGTTGAGCAAACCATAGTACCCGACCTTACGAACATGCCGTCAATGGTGGATGACAGTCAGGCAATTAGAATATAAGTGCGTAGGCTCTGGCCCACTCATTTTACACATGTGGAAAAGAGGATAAGAAAATAAGTAGTTTGTCAAACTCTTATTATGCATTGTTGATGGGAGCGGAAATAGGTATAAGCTTTTCTGGAAGACAATTTGAGAATCCCTTTTAAATTTGAAAATATTCTTATTCTTTGATGTAGTTATCCTAAACAGGAATTTATCCTTCAGAATTACTTGCAGAAGTTCCAAAGATATGTGAGAATATTCTGGCAGTGTTGTTTATACTAGAGAAACACTGGGAACAATGGAAATGTCTATCAATAACTGACTGATTGAACTAACTATAGAATACTGTGCAGCAATTTAAAAGATGAAGTAGACTTGACATAATGCAAACATGGGAATATATTCAAGAGCTATTGATATATGAAAAAAAGTTGTAAAACAGAATGGATAATATGATTCTATCTTTGTTTTAAAGGAAGAAAAATCACCACAAATACATGTTTAGAAAAATAAATATCAGGGAAATGCACACCAAGCCACACACAATGGTTGATACAATGCTATAGATAATTTTTATCTTTTATGTTAATATTCCTGTAATGTTGGATTGAGCTTTTTTTTCTAAAGAAAAAATATTTTCAACTAAGTTATAAACACTGTGTCTTTCAAAAAAGCTTTTGACGTTTCTAGGTTTTTGTATTTATGCAAGTTCTTTGAAAACTGTAAAGCCTTAAATAAATAAGGGGATTATCTATTTGTATTACTGATAAATAATAGCCCACATTATGTTGAGGTACCCTGAAAGAGAATATGCTCATGCAGAAAAAAAGATTTTAAAACCATTAAAAATAACATTAGGAATTAGGATAATAACACAGTTTCCTAGTTTCTGGCAAGCATTTCTGAACTATAATTCAGGTCTCCAGAGTCCTGGTCTAGTTCTCTTTCTGTGCACTTGTCTCTTGCCTTCTGGGTAATCTCTTAAAAGCTTTTGCTCAAAGGAAAAAACTCTTCTAAGCAACACTAATCCTCATTACAGAAAATGCAAATATTGGAGTGTTCCTATGAATGGAAAAGAAAGCTGCTAATATTGTTAGTGAGCACTTGTAATGACACACTGTGGCAGCTGTAAACTTCACATCACCAGAGTAAAGCTGAGACAACCAGCGACTTAGCCTGTCAATATGGAGGCCTCACAATTATCTAGAACTCACAGTTACCAACGCATTTAGGAGGGAATTTCGTACAAAGCAGTAATAATCTTATACAAATAAAATATTTATATTCAGCTGGAAGAAGGTGAAATATAAGAGTCCCCCTTTACCCAAATAGAAAACTCTGTCAAACTGAGATCAGAAACTCAATGTGTAAGAATGAGGCGTATCATTGGAAAACTGAGGTTCCCAGGCATTTGAGCAAACTCCTGCCAGGCTCTGAGTTCACTTGATGGAGAAAAGTTTGCTTGAATAGCAAAATCAAGTGTAAGATCCCCTTGCAGGGCCTGTGATGTATGCTGAGTGTTCTCTTTGCAAATTTGTATAATTTAAAAACCATAAGTTGAAGAATATAAAATTTAAGGCAATGTAAAATTTATCAGTCTCCAGATTTGACCACTTCAGTGCACAGTGGTGTAAACTGAAGATGTCACTTTCTTCAACTCAGGCTTTGAATTGCCCAGTTGGGTGGTCGAGTATGTAAGCGAATGTTAAGATGGACAAGAGACATCAGATAACAAAGACAGTTGTGAAACAGGCCAGCCTCTAGAATTTGAATAAAATCTGTGCAGATGTTCCTAACCCTCTCACTTACATAAAAGTGACAAACTGGAGCTCTCATATTCAGCCTGGTGAGAGGGCTCCAGGGAACCACTTGGAGATCCTACTACATGCCCCTGCAGTTTGGGGAGCCCAGGAGACTAGTGCTGGCCTCTCGTCTGAGATATCTAAATGGGGAGGGGGCATTGTCTAGAGGCTGGTGGAAAAACCAAAGGAGAGAATATGGCATTGGATAGTGTAAACTCCCAGAATTTTCAGGACAAAATATACAGGAGTGTTTCCTTTGGACCTAATGTAGGCCATATGCAAGAAAGCCAGGATGGGGTCATTTTAGAATCTGTCTATGATGGTTGATGGAGGACTAAAGAACCTCAGCAAAGAGAAGCTAGAGGCATCACCATATTCCACGTGGCTGGAGGAAGGACTAACTGACCAGCGAATTGGAGATGCTTTTGCCCATATCAAGGACTGCAGGTGAGAGATCCCTTGTGATGGGGACTCCAAAGCACTGCAAAAGACGGCGCCAGCTCTATAATTAGGAACTTGAATATCGGCTGGACATTTGATCATATTAAGAAATCAGTAATTTTTAGGAATGATAATGATGTTGTAGTTATATGTGTTTTTAAAAAGAAATCCTTCACTTTTAGAGAAGTACGCTGAAATATTTAAAATGAAATGATACATATGGGATTTGCTTCAAAAGAATGTGGGGGGCTGGGGAGATAGGGAAAACAAGAGTGGCAATTAATGCGTAACAGTCGAAGCTACGTGAAAAAGCATACTGTGGTTCATGAAATATTCTGCTTTTTCCCAAAATGAAATTTAGAAGAGAAAAAAAAGAGTAAGCTTTAAATTATTGCTAAAAGTGCAAAGCAAGCGTGTATGTTACAACACCTCTAGTGTAAAGAATGAAAAATAAGAATATATGTTATTTATCTAATTTTGAAGGGGAAGAAAGCAAATACTAGAGGAATAAACAAATTTAAAAATATTTATCGTTATGTTTCCTCCCCATGAGGATGGGGAAAACGGTGTGTTGGAGATAAGGATGGAAGCATGACTTTACCAAGGACACCCTTTAATACGGTTCTGACTTTTGGATTATGTAAAGATTTTATATGTTTACAAAATCAGTTACAATTAAAAAGCAAATTCTACACTGAAAACAATGCAAAATGAATGAACCTAACTGTACATCAAATTGGTCAAACAACCATCCAGAGAAATAATTATTCCAAGTCATTTTGGAAAAAGTAATCTATCTTTTCATTCCAAGTAAAATATGCCTAAGGACAAAAAACCGTAAATAAACCTTAATGGGTCAGCCCCAGGGACCTAGTGGTTAAGTTCCACACACTGTTTTGGTGGCCCGGGTTCAGTTCCCAGGTGCAGACCTACACCACTCTGTTAGCATCCATGCTGTGCTGGTGGCCCACATACTAAAAAATAGAGAAAGATTGGCATGGATATTAGTTCAGGGTGAATCTTCCTTAGCAAAAATAAAATAAAATTAAAAAATAAACTTTAAACTTCACTCAATAGGCTTGTTATTAGTAGGAATATTGGTATTACAATTTTGAAGCAATTTTCTATATATTGTAGGATAAAGCAAATAATAAAATCTGCTCATGTAATTAAAAATAAGATTTACAATGTAAGAGAAAAGAGATACAATTATAAAATCAAAGGAGTTAACAAAAACCAGTATTACTAAATTGGAATAGAAAATATTGATTTGAGCTCATGATTAAAATGTATGGCCCTGTGTATTGAATCACAGATGTCAAAGAGCTTCTGCAAGCTTGAGAAAAAGACGATTGGCAGCTCAGGACATAATTCAAGCCTCTTTGGAGACAAAAAAAAGATCATGACACACGCTTGGACAACAAAGGAAAAAGGAAACAGATTCCAGGGGAGGAAGAGGAATAAGAGTGGGAGACGGGGTAGAGAAAAGAAAAGAAGCATGAAAAGAAGGGAGAGGAAGGAAGGCAAGACAACAAGACAGTGAGAGACTTTCTGCGTCAGGCTCCTGCCTCTATCCACACAGAGAGCGAATGCTCCTGCAAAGGCTCTCGGGAGCTCCTTAGCAGAGCAGTGAGAAAGAGGACCCCTTCTTGAAGCTTTGAGTCGACTGATTACTGCATTGCAAAGAAAGGACCCTACTTCCCGTTCTTTTCCTGTGGCTGATTTTATTGCTCCCAATTACTCCATGATCATTAAACACCCACTGGATTTTAGTATCAAATAAGAAAACATTAGAAGCAATGATCACAGACCTAAAGGATAACTTCAAATTAGTGTGTGCTAACGCTTGGTTTACAACAAACCAGAGACCATTTATTACAGAACTGCAAAATTCTATTTCAGGAAGAAATAAACTTCTTAGCCGAAGAACACAGAGCCTGAAGCAGAGCATGGACATGTGGTAAACTTGAACTCAAAAGCAGAAACATAAAGGAATACCCAGCTAGGGAGGGCAAGAGATAATGACGATATGGATGCCAAAGTTTTCAAAAGTTACAGTAAGGAAAACAAACAAAATTAAATTAAATGAAACCAAATTAAGTTAAAAAGCACAAAGATACGCTTAAACATAAATTTAGAAGCAATAACTTAGAGAATAGGAGTATACTGAAGTCACTGTTAAAGAATCTGGAGGAAAATTGACCAGAAAACTTAAGAATCAGAGTTTGAAGGAAAAGAAGCAGATGGGGCAAAGCCAATTGGACTTTTCCATCTGTGCATCCTGTGGTGGGAGATGTGGTAGGAGGCTGCTGCTCTGTAAGACTGGGAATGACAACAGAAAGGTTTCCATCTGGGCTGAGTAACTTACAAGAAGATAAAAGGAATGAAGTAATATATGCAGTTTCTTGGAGCACACTATGACATCATATTTGCAGATATCAGCAAGGATCATTTTGATGTTATCTACTTGATTTATGGGGGAACTCATCTTCCAAGTGATCTCAGTATCCATGAGTTTTGGCCACATGACAAAATTACCCACATGCTACACTGATAATTTAGTGCATGTTCTAACAAAAGGCATTTTAGTACTTTCCAGGAGTTGGAGACACCATCACTTAAAGATGAAGGCCAGAATAGGACATCTGACATAGCAAAAGACGTGGAGGTTACAGAAATTGATCCAAGTTGTTTTGACTCAAATAATCAGGACAGGCTGATGGCATTGAGCGCAAGAGGTATTGAACTCCAGGTGAAAGTTTTGACTGAAGATGCTCAAATATTCTTCCTCTCAACATCTCTCTCCTAGAATCCCAGTACAGAGAGAAGCATCTTGCTGAACAAGTGAGCAATAGTCTTGAAGAATCGTACTGCAACTCCAGGGCATACTGTAAGCACATATGGAGTTTAAAAAGTAATGGGGATTTCCATTCCTCCCTTCATTATTGACAACAACTCTGAAAATTTAACAGAAGATGTTGAAGCAACTAAAAAGACTTACTTTGTTAACTACAGATGTAATGATATTTAAAACTAATTGGATTTCACTATTATATCGTTTACTTTTTCCATTCGTAACTTAGAAAAGACAGCCTATATTAAATATTTTTAAACTGCATTTTTAATTAAGGTATGGAAAGCTTGATTTTAGTGTTTCAAAGATTGGATATATATTAAGAAATAAGGCTGAATCTTGAACTATAAAAAATTATATATGTAAATATATATATGTAATATATGTATATACCCACACACATGAAAAAACCAAGAAGCAATGACATCTTTGGAACCACTAATGCCCAAATTTGGTTTCTACATATTATTCCTCATAAGAGGAACCTAGTCTCCTTGAAGATTGGCAGATTTCAAATCTGGGGCAGGAAGCATACAAAGTCAGTCTGGGGTATCTTATGGCAGAGGTAAAGGAGGATTCCAATATCAGCAGGGTCATGTGAAAAGTATATAGCTTGAGAAGGGCTTGTACATTAAATTTGGGAAATTTTGAACCTAAAATTATTATAAATAATAATAGGTGAAATTAATTGTAGACAGAAAAACGAGAGAAATCTCATTTACCACCACTGGGGGTGATTATTAAACCAACTCCTTATTCTGAAAATTGGTAGTTAGAAAGAGTTGAACATCTACCCTTTTTTTTTAAGAAGGAAGAAAAACTCTTCTTACAGAAGAATGCCCCCCCAAAAATAGAAAAATGATAACAATAGGAAATTCTCAATCTGTAATACACTATAAAATAATTGATACAGGAAATCATCATTAATGGATGCTAAAATCTTTAGGCGAAATCGTTTTGGGTAACAGGATTTTGCATGGCACACTGCTCATTGTAAATGAAAAAATTTCCCTTTGTAATGAAGAGATCTTACCATCACCACCTTAATCAAGCGATTAAACTTAGCATCATCTAGCTTCCTCCTCCTCAATCTGAGGGATTGAACTAGAAGTATTCAGCATCACCTGTGAACTGTTCTTGCCCAGAATGTTTATCCAAAGTCAAATGGAGCCTTTAAAAATAACTTTAAGTTTATAGCAAATTCAGGAAACAGACGACACATTGATAGATGATACCACGAGTAAACAGTCAGTCAAATACAGACCATAGGGGTATTTTACAGGACAACTGGTTTAGTGTCCTCAAAAGATCCATGTCAAGAAAAATGAGAGGGGACTATTCTCAGATTAACAGAGATTAAAGAGATATAAAAGCCAAATGCATATAATCCATATAAAGAGATATAAATATTTTAAAAATCTATACACTTTTTATATTTATTTATATGCTTTATTATAATTATATATTTATAAAATATGTATTAAAAATTCTATATGCAAAAGACATATGAAAGCCAAATGTATTATAATTTACAATGCATAGAACTTGATTGGGTTCTAGTTCAGAATAAAGTCACTTTGGGGATAATTGTGCAATGTGATGGTAAATTAAAATTCATATTGGAATTTAGATATTTTAGGTTTGATCAGTGTATCAGGGTTATGCAAGAAAGCATCCTTATTTTTAAGAGAGTCATGCTGAAGTCTTCAGGAGTGAAGTGTCATGACGTCTATATCCTGCTTTCAAGTGGACAGGAAAGAAAAGCATATGACAAAATGTCAAGCATTGTTGAATCTAAGTGGTGGGTATATGGGTTCTCATTGTATTATTTTTTCAACTTTGGGAGGATGTTTGGCATTTTTTCACTATAAAACTTTAAGAAAAAAATGGAAGAAAATATTTGCAAATCATATATCTGACAAGGGACTTGTATCCAGAATGTATAAAGAACTTACAATTCAACAACAAAAAGACAAATTACCCATTAAAAAAAAAAAGCAAAGTATCTGAATAGACAGTTCTGCAAAGAAGACATATGAATGGCCAACAAGCACATGAAAGTTTAACATCATTAGTCAATAAGGAAACACAAATCAACACTGCTTAACACATACCAGGATGGCTAAAATAAAAAAGACAATGGCAAATGTTGGTGAGGATGTGCAGAAATTGGAACCCTCATACACTGCTATTAGAATTATAAAAAGGTGCAGCCACTTTGGCAAACAGATTGGTAATTTCTTAAAATATTAAACACAGAACCATACGAACCAGCAATTCTACTCCCAGCTATACACCCGGAGGAATGAAAACCTAAGTCAACACAAAAACTTGCACGTAAATGATCATAGCAGCATCTTTCATAATAGCTGAAAAGTGGAAACAACCCTAATGTCCATCAGTGGAAGAATACATTAGCAAAAGACAATATATTCACTCATGAAATATTATTCAGTAATAAAAAGGAATGAAATATTGATACATGCTACAATATAGATGAATTTTGAAAACATTATGCTAAGAGAAAGAAGTCAGACATAAAAGGACAAATATTGTATCATTCCATTTATATGAAATTTCCCTAGTAGGCAAATCCACAAAGACAGAGAGTAGATTAGTGATTGCCTGGTGCCGGGAGAAGGGGTTAATAAGGAATGGCTGCTAAGGATATGGGTTTCCTTTTTTCCTTTTTACTTTTTCTGTCTTTTCCTGACTTTAAAGAAGTATTTTTTTTCTTTGTCTTTCATATACACTTTGTTTTTATTTTTTCCAGCCTTCTTGAGGTATAATTGACAAATAAAATTGTAATATATTTAAAGTGTACAACATGCTGATTTGACATATGTGTACAGTATGAAATGATTACCACAATCAAGTTAATATATCCATCAACTCATATTGTTACCTTTTTTTGTTTTGTGGATGGGAACACTTAGGATGTGACCTCTTAGCAAATTTCAAATATACAATACAGCATTGTTAACTACAGTCACCATGCTGCTCATTAGATCCTCAGAACTTCCTCCTCTCATCAATAAAAGTTTGTACCCTTTGATCAACATCTCCGCATTTCCCCCAGCCCCCAGCCCCTGGTAGCCACCAGTCTACTATCTATTTCTATGAATTCAACTTTTTTAAAATTTATTTTTTAGATTCCACATATAAGTGATACCATACAGTATTTTTCTTTCTCTGTCTCACTTATCTCACTTAGCGTAATGCCCTCCAGGTTCATAAATGTTGTTGCAAATGATAGAATTTCCTTCTTTTTTTACATCTGAATAACTTTCCACTTTATTATATTATAAATATTATTTCTTTATCCTTTCATCCAACAGACAGTTGGGTTGTTTCCATGTCTTGGCTACCATAAATAATGCTGCCATGAACGTGGGAGTGCAGATATCTCTTCCAGAAAGTGTTTGCATTTTCTTTGGATATATAGCCCGAAGTGGGATTGCTGGATCATATAGTATTTCTATTTTTAATTTTTTGAGGAATCTCCATACCGTTCTCCATAGTGGTTGTCGCAATTTACATTCCCACCAACAGTGCATGAGAGTTCCCTTTTCTCCATACCTTCTCCAACATTTGTTATCTTTTGCCTTTTGATAATAGCCATTCTAACAGGGGTGAGGTGATATCTCATTGCGCTTTTGAGTGGCACTGCCCTAATGATTAGCCACCTTGAGCATCTCTTCGTACACCTGTTGGACGTTTGTGTGTCTCCTTTGGAAAATGTCCATTTGGGATTTTTGCCCATTTTTTAATTGGAGCAGTTTTTATTTATTTATTTATTTGTTTGTTTATTTATTGATTGCTATTGAGTCACAAGAGTTCTTTATATATTTTGGGTATTAACCTGTTATCGGATATACAGTTTGAAAATATTTTCTCCTATTCTGTAGATTGCCTTTTCATTTTGTTGATTGTTTCCTTTGCTGTGCAGAAAATTTTGTTTGATGTAGTCTCACTTGTTTATTTTTGCTTTATTGCTTGTGCTTTTGTGTCAGATCCAAAAAATCATTACCAAGACCAAAGTCAAGGAGTTTTTTCTCTTTGCTTTCTTTGAGGACTTTTACTGTTTCAGGTCTTATCTTTAAGTCTTAGTCCATTTGGGTTGTTTTTTGTATATACCATAAGATAAAGGTTCTTTTGCATGTGGTTGTCCAGTTTCCCCAACGCCATTTATTGAAGAGACTTTCCTTTTCCCATTGCACATTCTTGCTGCCTTTGTAGAAAAGTAGTTGACTGTACATGTGTGGGTTTATTTCCTAGCTCTCTGTTCTGTTCCATGGGCTTTATTTTTGGGTTTTTGAAAATGTCTGGAATTAAATAGTCATGAATTTTACACAACTCTATGATACTAAAAATCAGCTGTTGTTTTTTTTTTTTTGGTGAGGAAAATTGTCCCTGAGCTAACATCTGTGCCAACATTCCTCTAATTTGTATGTGGGATGCCTCCACAGCATGGCTTGAGGAGAGGCGTGTAGGTCCACAACCAGGATCCGAACCTGTGAATCCTGGACTACCAAAGCAGCTTGCACGAACTTAACCGCTATGCCACTGGACCGGCCCCCTAAAAATCACTTTTAAAGGTGAATTTTATGGCATGTGAATTATATTTAAAAATATGTTTCTTAATTTAAAAAATAATTTCTGTTATGGTATAATTTATATACAGTAAAATTTATACATTTTAGTATACAGTTCTGTGAGTTTTGACACATTTACAGCCATGTAACCACCACCACAATCAAGATATAAAACAGTTCCATCCCCCTCAAATCCATGTGCCATCCCCACTCCTCTGTTGTCAATCAATCCTCATCTCTCTCCAGGCAACCACTGACCTGATTTCCATCACTAAAGATTAGTTTTGCCTATTGTAGAACGTCATATAAATTAAATTATACATATGTACCCTTTTATATCTAACTTCTTTCACAGAATAACATTTTTGAGATTTATCCATGTTGTTCCATGTACCTATAGTTTGTTTCTTTTTGTTAATCAGCGGTTGATATGTATTATGTATCAACAAAGCTGTTACTTCAAAGAAAGCTTTGAGGGGAAAAAAAAATAACTGCTGAGCTCAGAGACTTAGAAGCCCACCCTTGAGAGTATTAGTCATATGAAAACTTTGTCTCCTTTACTTCTCTTCCCTGATGCTGCATCAGTCCCCAGGAGCCTAAACCCCAGTGAGATAGCTGAGGACTGGAAAGGTAGAGGCAGTATATGAGAAAAGACAAAATAAGCCACTAGCTATGGCTTCTTGACTTTAGGCTTCCTGCCTGAAGCAAACTCTAGCAAGAGAGGGGAGAGCCCTCCATTCTAAATCAAGTTTAGCATTTATACTATTAAATGGAAGTGAAAACATTTTAATTTCTGGACTGTATTACCTGTGAATGGCCAGAGATATTTTAGTGCAAGCAAAATTTCATTCAGAGGGAGGGAAAAGAGTAGCTCCAAAGAATAGATTTAATGGAGCGATTGAAGATAAATTAATAAATTAATTCAAGATCAATTATGATTGCATCTCGTAGGTTGTGCTGGTTCAATGTAGCAGTTGCAACTGGAAGATATAACTAACAGTTCAGCTGTCACGTAGCCCAAAATAAAATAGCCTTTTACTAGACTTGTTCAGAAACTCTCTTGTGCTCCTCTCAGCCATGATCCTGCTTCCTGGACTAGCTTGAGACAGTCTCTCTCAGTGTGCAACAAAACATACACAGTGTGATGACGATCTATAGTAACACACAGTTTAGGAAATAGAGTGGTCAGCTGTTAAAAAATGCATCTTTTGTTACTATAAAAATTTTGACATTCAAGATTTCTTCAATCAACTTCAATGAGAGAAACAGTTTAAAAAAGAAAACAAGGAATGATTATAATAGCATGTGTCAAGTGCTAGAGAAAGAGAGGGCAATATAGTGAAAAGAGCATCTACCACAGAGCAAGGCAGACTTGCGTTCAAGTCCTGGCTCTGATCCTAGAAAAGTGGCCTTGGGCCAGCTTCAGTCTCTCTGACTCAGTTATATCTCCCGCAAGCACATTTCTCCTTTAGTTCTGTTCTATGTAGTGCTGGTTTGTTATAGGCTGTTTGTCTCACAAATAGTTTTATCTTTTTTAAGAGAAGAAAGTATTTTTCACTCCACTGAGCAGTAAAATTAATATATATTTTTCTCATGACCCATCAACCAAGACACAGAGTAAGCAATATCATATGCTCCCAGCCAATTTATTCGCTTACTCTGAAATGATCTTTCTGTCTGCCACTATTTCATGTTTTCTTGAGCATTGTGAACTCTTAATGGCTGATGAATGGCACACAAATTGATAGTGTTGGAGATGCTGCAAGATGCTACGGCAGAGTTTCACAATGAACGTTAAAATGCACACTTTACAGTAAGTGAACACTTTCAAAAACCTGATAGAGGTAACCAATGGTAAAGTTCAGCAGTCAATCAGAAGTTGGTGGAGGTCCTTTGACATATGAAGGTCAACTTAAGTAGCCTTGGAGGAAGTGATCAACAATTGTTTCTATAGTAGCCTGCAGAAATTATGCTGCAGAAATGTCACAACTTCTGATTTGAAAAGAAGCAAATGGTGATTGCCAGTATATTATATTGGGAAAAATCTTCTTAGGGCCCTTTGCTGTACAGATCCCACATAGTCCAGATCGAGTTATCCTCTCCATATCAAATGGAATCACCCTGTGCTAAACGGGATTTATCTGTAATAATTCTTACAGTACAGTGTTGTGTGTGGTAAATGAGATAGTGTGTCAAAGTACCCAACCTAATTTCTGACTCAATCCAAAGGATCAGATGACACATGCGATAAATCTTGAAGAATAAATAGGGAGTTTACCAAGTAAAGAAGCTAGTAACTGAATTCAGTGTACAGAGAGAACAGTATGAGCTAAGGGTGGAGCGTGAGAGCACTGGACACAGTGAGGCAACCACAAGTAGATGGGCATGGCTGGACAAGTGGTGATGAAGCAGGAGATGAGACAGTGAAAATAGACAGGGGTTAGATAAAGGAGCATGGGCCCTGATCCAGGAGGTCCTGAGGAATGGTAGAAAGATGCTAAGTGGGGATGATCATCAGCTTCATGTTGTACACTGGCTACAGCATGGAGATTGTATTGAAGAGGAAAACACCAGACATCAGAACATCGGGAAGTCTATAATCCAGGCCAGATATAAGGAAGGCCCTTATTTAAGGTAATATGAGTAGTTTTGGGAATAAAAAGATATCTACAAAAGATATTGGAACAGAAGCCACATAATTTGGTAACTGATTGGATGTTGGGGATGAGGGAGAGGCCAAAGATGAGCTCAGAATTCTGGCTCATTCTGCTGAATGGATGGGTGCAGAATCCAGCGAAAATGCAGGTAAACCACATGGGTATGGTTGGAATTCACAGGTACATTTGAGGCTGGGCACAATCCTCTAGCAGGCAAGTCTTACCTGTTCCATGTTGTCTTCCCTGTAATTCCACAATGATCTCTTTGCCTCTCTAATCCCTAAAATACCTAAATGTTACTCCCAATTTTATCAATTGAATATCTACTTGGATGTAACTTCTGTATATAGTTCTCTAACTGCTCCAGGCTCTATGGCAGAAAGGTCATTTGCCTACCCACCAGCTATTGCCCTCCATCTCTGGTCACAGAAGACCAGTTTGTTAGAGATGATAATGTGTCCAGTCATACGTGATCAATTGTGACTGATATAAGCCAATCATGCTGGACTCACTGTATTTTGCCATATAATTTCCCAGCTTTCCATGGAGCTAGCTGTGGCCATGAGACTGTCTTTCTGCAATTAAATCTAAAGCAAACTTTACTAGGATGTTTCTAGGAATAAATTTCCTCCTGTGTTAGTCAGCTTGGGCTGCATAGCAAAATCCATAGACTGGGCAGCTTAAATAACAGAAATTTATTTTCTCAGTTCTGGAGGCTGGAAGTCGGGGATCAAGGTGTTGGCGAGTTTGATTTCTGCTGTGAGCTTCTCAGTGGCTGCTTTCCACTGTATCCTCACAGAGCTGAGAAAAAAACCTCTCTCCCTCTTTTTTATGAGGCTACCAATCCTATCAGATTAGGACTCCACCCTTTTGACAACATTTAACCTTAATTACCTCCTAAAAGCTCTATCTCCACATACAGTTCTGTGGAAGTGAGGTCAGTAGGTTTGGGAGCCATCAGTGAACGGCCTTCTAAGCTAAGAAGGGGCAGGAAAATGAGTGCCCCCTTTGATCCTGGGCCCTGGGCAGTAACAAATTCCTTCACCACCTTCCATCCTCATCATAGCAAACTCTACTATTCCTATCCAATGGTCATTGTCCACATCAAATTTTCCAATAATATTTACGAAAACGTGTCCCACTGAAAAATGGACATTTCCAGGCTCTGCTGTAGCTAAAAGTGGCCACGTGTACACTTTGGATCAATGACACATGGGCAGAGATCTGTTGGGGATTTCTGGGAAAGTTATTTCCTGACATATGCATGACCCTTTCTGTTGCCCCTTTTGTTTCTTTGTCCTGCTTAGAACACAGGTATAAAGTCGGACTGTGACGGTGAAGTAATCGTTGGGTAAAGCTGCTTACTAAGGATGGTGGAATAAAAAGAAGGGGGACTGGGACATTGATGACTCAGCCTTCTGTTGCCTATATCTAAATTTGCATTTAAGAGGGAAAAAATTCCCTCTGATTTATAAACCAGTGTGGTTGGGCTTCTATTACCTGCAGCTTAAGGGCATCCTTAATGATATATCTTTAAATGGGATCAGCCTCTGGCAAAACTGTAAGGAAGACAGTGTTCAACTGTCAATATGGACAACTATTTTCTCTCACCCTCTGTGCGTCTGTTCATGCCATTTCTTCCATCTGGACTGCCCACTCTTCTGACCTTCTCTGCTAGCACGTGTTCATCGCGTTCATTTCTCTGTTAGTGTAGAAATGGTGTGCCAGGCACCGTGTATTGAAAATAATCACATAAACACATTCAAAGTTTGGTCACAGTCCACTGAGACAGAAGTAAGATGTGCAAATAGATCCTCATGATTAAATGTGCTAATTGCTGAGAACAATCTCAGTCTCAGGTCACAGAATTCGGGTTGGCCAGCCCCAGGGGTCAGAAAAGGCTTCATAGTGGAAATGGTGATTGATGTGGCCCTTAAAGAATCAGCTGAAGTTAAAACAAAACAAAAGAAAGCAAAACTCCTTTCACAAAGCAGCGCTGCCCTGGCCTCCATCAAAAAAGATCTTTCAGACAGGACCTTATTTGTCCTTGATAACATTAATCCCTGTCTGCCCTGAGGGTTGTTTAAGATTGTGTCTTCCCTCCTTTACGAGATTTAAAAATCCTGAAGGCAGGAATTACATCTGACTCAACCTCTTAGTCTCCCATGGTGCCTGGTCCATCTTAGATCCGCTATAAATATTAGTTGAACGGGCCCTATTGATCTTCCTGTGACTTTAGACTCCCAGCGCCTTGGCTGCAGCTTCCCTGGGATCTGGCTTTTTCCTTGGATGAAGCAAACTCTTCAATGGATATTTGTTAAAATAATAACCTTGTCAAATTGGAAGGAAGTTTAAAAAATTACAAAGCATTCTTCAAGCACATAAACATTTAGAAAGTGTTATCTGTTGGCTGACTATGCTCTCTCCTGAAGAGAATTGGACAGAGAGCAAGGAGAGGGTGGACCTGGCTGGGTGGAGGCTCTGCGGGAAACAAACTAGACCAGCTGTTCAATTGTTTTCTGTGACTACTGTAAGAAATTACTGCAGACTAGGGCCTTCAAACAATGCAAATCTACTTTTCCATAGTTCTGAAGGGCAGAAGTCTGCAATCAAGGCCTTGGCAGGGTTGGTTCTTTCTGGTGGCTCTGTGGGAGAATCTCTTCCATGTCTCTCTTCTAGCTTCTGGTGGCTGCTGGCAATCCTTGGTGTTCCGTGGCTTGTATGTACGCTTCTCCAGTCTCTGCCTCTGTCTTTCCATGACATTCTCCCCTGTGTGTCTCCTCCCCTGGTCTTCTTGATAAAGACGATTGTCACTGGATTGAGGGCTCATCCGAATCCAGGATGACCTCATCTCAAGATCTTTAACTTAGTTGCAACTCCAAAGACCCTGTTTCCGAATAAGTTCACCTTCCCAGGTTCCAATTGGACATACCTTTTCGGGGGACACCATTCAACCCACTCCAGATTCTGTTGCTGCTTCTCCTCCTCCCTAGAAGGGATTGATACAGTTGGTTGGAAAGCAAGGATCTTTCCTCAAATAATTATGTTTTAAGGTCTTAAGGGAGTAATTAGAAGGCTTCTAGGAGGGAACGAAGGAATGGAACAATTTTGGAAATGGGTGCCTAGTCCCTGGCAGGTCTACAGAAACTCAACCAGTCAAGATTCTTCCCATACAATGATTTTCACTCTCCAAATCTGTTTCACCTCCACAGCTAAATCCCACAGGCATAAACAGGCTACAGGAAAATTATCTTTTGCCCAAGCACAAACTGTCTGGTGTGTCTTTCATTTTTTTAATAGAGCAGATTTTCTACACTAAAATTCTCAGATCTGAATCTGGGGGCAGTTGCTTAAAGCAAAGTCTGTGGGCTTATAGCCTTGGGTCTGTGTTACCATCATCCTGTGATGACATTTCTATTATAGCATCAGATATAGTTTTCTAGGTGTGTTATGACTTTGTTTAATAGGTCACGTCTGCTGGTGACTTTTTCCTCATTAAAAATGAATTCTGTAACATAAGAGCTGTGAAATTACAGAGTTCTTCAGAGAAAGAATGATTTTCCTCAAAGGGCTTTTAGTAAAAGAAAATACATTTTCCTACAACCAGCTTGACTATAACCTACAATACACGTTTATTATGAACCGGATTAGACTGAGAATGTGATCACTGAGTTTACCACCAAGAGACAATGGCAAATAGCCCTGAAAGCTATACGACGATAGTCACCAACTCCAATTTATTAAGACGCAGGTACCCTATCCTTCCAGTTAGGTCTGCCTATAGACACAGTATCACCTCCTGGGACTACATCAATTGACAGATGATTGTTTTTATAAAAATTAATTAAATATAAAGCCCTGAAACTTTCCACCAATTTTTTAAAAAACTTTCCCACATTGAAGCAAGAGTTTGGCATCAACACCAAAAAATCAGTGTTGAAAAATGAATTGTTTATTTTAATGACATTGTTTAACCTCTCTTCTGGCTGATTTCATTCTTTTTAATGTATATTTTAATGCCAAATACTTCTATATGATTTATTATGCAAAGCACTAATCGTCTGACTCCCCTCCCCCTCCATTCTTTTCTATAGAGGCAACCATTTCTAACTATTGAGGCTTTCTCTTTTAGCATTTAACTCCAAATCTCTAAGTAATATATTTATAATACTACTTAGTAATTTTCCAGATTTAGCCATTGTTTATTGAATTTCCTCTGTAGAATAAGAGAACTTAGCTCTTTTTCATGATTATTCTTCCCCAAAGCACAGACTTCTCCCTTTCATCCCTCCACTAGAGGTAAAACGTGGCTTTAATCAAGTAAATAGTCAGTATTTGCATGGTTATGCCTATGTAAACACTATCCACACCTGAGCCATGAAACTCTTTGTTTTTGTATAGCTTTTTCTTTTACCTATGTTTGATAACCATCCCTTATTCAATGACCTGGATTTCTATGTACCTATCAGACAATTTCCCTGGCAGAAGGACGTTCTATCAGATTCATCTTCTTGCAATGCTCTGCCCTCCTGGTCCCATTTGGACTGCTCATCTCCGGGCCTGCTGCCCAGCTGACATCACAGCATCTCTCTTATCCATCTTCTAAGGGATTTCCTCTCCATTTCACTTGTATTGGAGCTCCTGAATCTCATACTTTTCTTTTTCTCAGTTTACTTTCTCCTTTTAGAATAGTACATTCTCCCATAGCTTCCTGAGAGATGGTACACTATGAGTACATTTCATAGTAATATTCATTTCTGTAAATGAATTTGCCTTATTTGTTCACTAGACAAATCTCGACTCACCTCTCAAGACAAATCGATTTTTGTGTGTGTGTGAGGAAGATTAGCCCTGAGTTAACATCTGATGCCAGTCTTCCTCTTTTCGCTTGAGGAAGATTGTCCCTGAGCCAACATCTGTGCCAATGTTCCTCTATTTTGTACGTGTGACACCACCACAGTGTGGCTTGATGAGCGATGTGTGGGTCTGGACCCAGGATCTGAACCTGCGAACCCTGGGCTGCTGAAGTGGAGCATGTGCACCCAATCACTACTCCACCAGGCTGGTCCCAAGACAGGTCACTTTTTTACCTTCTCCAGAAAATTTTTTCTGATTGGCACAGGCAAAGTTAAGTTTTCCTACCTAGGTGCTTCTATAACACTTCATTTATTAGTTGATTCATCATCAATCTATTCACTCACACATCCAGCTAACATTCACTGAGTACTCCCATGGGCGGGGCATTGGGATAGGCACAAAGATGAAGAGAACAAACAAGCTTTGAGTTTGTTCATGCAGGAGAGATCAGGAAAAGAGACTGAGAAAGAGGCCAGCGGAAAAGAAGGCCAACCAGCCAAAGATGATGTTGCAAAGAGAGGGGAGTGTTTCATGAAAAAAAGATGATCAACTTTGTTAGATGATGTTGAGAGGTATAGGAAGAACCAGAACTATCCACTGAAGATAACAACAAGGAAATCACTGATGACTTTGGCAAAGGGAAGTTTCTGTGGAATATCGGGCAGGAAAACCAACTGGAGTGAGATGAAAGGAGACACCAGGGAAGTAGAGACAGTAAGCACAGGCGGCTCTGCGGAGAATGTTTTCTGGGTGAGAAGTGGGTGGTATTTGAAGAAGGACGTGCAATTGAAGGAGAGCTTTGATCGTGAGAGGAACTGTGGCATGCGGAGTGCTGCTGGAGCGGATCTGACGGAGCCAGAGAGGCTGAGGCATAGGAACGAGGGGGACCCCAAAGAATCTTCTAGCTCTTGGTCTCTGTCACTCTGTGCTCAACCTTATCTATCTTTCTTTGGTGATTTTTTCCTTATTTTACTCATTGTTCCAAATTAATGAGGAGTGGAACATTTACCAGGTTTCTCAAAATCTAAATTAGGCTCATTTTTACTACTTTGACCCTTGATGGGTTTTTTCTGTCTCCTGTGTGGCTCTTAATTGAAAAAAAAAAAAATCCCAACCCACAGAGAAGTTGTTTATCTTAAGGATAAAGTTCTGACACTACTTAAAAATTATTTGAACTTGTGCACGTTACACAGCTTTTTTTTGCTAGTTTCATAAAAATGAGTTTAATGGTAATATCCAAGCCAAAAACTGTTTCAAGGATGAAATGAAACACTAGTAAAAGCACATAGAATAATGCCTGGTACACATTAAAGATTGATAAATCTTAGCTGTTGTGGTTATTGTTGTTATCATGATATCCATCATCATCTGAGGCTGCGAATGGATGACAAAGGAGGGCTCCAATAAAACGTCATTTTGCCTAAAATCTGGCCCCTTAAGTGGAGGCAGGTGTACATTGTCACTTTAGTTTGACCTATCACACAAATACACACATGCACATACAAATGCACACACATGCACACACACTTATAGGATGCTTACGTGTGGCACAAACTCCGAAGTTAGAAGCTTAGATTTTTTCTTATGTTGGGGTTTTCAATTTAAAGGATTAAGCCAAATATAATTTTCTATAAAAAATATAAAAAATAGTCATTAGCTATTTCTGAAGTCTCTGTAAATTTTGCATATGCAATAAAAATTAACTTTTGAGTTTCTTATTTTCTACTATAGCTGAAGAAAATAGCAAATTAGCAAAACCAGGCTAGTCTCTCGATCACTGGGGGGTCCTTTGCTGACTTGGTAGAAAACTCGCTTGTCATATCCTTGCACCTTGCCTGCTTGTGCGAGTTTGCTTTAGGATGCCCTCTCAGGCTCCAGACTCTGTTCTCTGCCAAAGCACTTCATTTTTTCATTATAAACAAAAAATAGTCTTTAAGAAATGCTAATGGACAACAACAGACAGTTTATTGCTTGAAAATGTGAGAGAGGAAAAGTTTGAACAATATCTCAGTGATTTACATTTAAACATGACTTAAGGCAATACAAAGGATACAATTTTTTAATGTTGCTATAAACAAAAAAAAACGACAACAAAGACGTGAGCTAAAGGATGAGCACCTGGCTCCCAGTTAAACCAGTGTCCTAACAGATTTGTTTCCCAAATGGCCAATGCATTACATTAACAGTACCGGCAAATTAAAATACATGTAGCTTCCTTATTTGCAGAAGGTAGTTTTAAAAATCTTTACTGTCTCCAGACTTGTGGACTGTTTTGTTAAATCTTCTTTAAGGAAATCAAGAACAAAAATGGTTGAGCTCTTCTATGACAATGATGAAAATGACAGAGCCAATTAGAGTATTGGAATATCAAAGATTAAACATGAAAGGAGTCTTAGAAATAATCTCACTCTTATCTTTTAAACTACACAGAGGAAAACTGAGTGTCAAGAATTGCAGCGGGGCATAAATTTTGCCTTGCTTGCATGCTAATGCATGAGCTTGCCCACAGTTTGATATATACTAGCAGAAGACATGAGACTCCTGGGTCGGAGACAAAGGACTTTAGTATCCAAGGCACTGACAGCAACATGAGCTTCATGTGCAAATTGGTTCCCACTACTTTCCAAGTCCCGTGGGAGTGATGAGGATGTGAGCCCAGGTGGATGCTGGACATGCAGTGGATTTGTGTCACAACTAAGGAATTTTGAGTTTAGGAAATCCTCAATTTTATAGGTAGGATGCTAGCAAACCTGCCTAATATTTTCCAGGAAGGAAAAATTATCTTTATAATCCTCGTCAGGAAACAAATCTGTCATCTGCCCTGGAAGGAGACTTTAGCTATGTAAACATCTGTGCAAACAGAGCAAGATGTAAATGCTTCTCGCTCAGAAGATGTGCAGAAATGTGAGAGACACATGGAGAGCTGTCTCCTAACACGGACTTTTAGTAAGGAGAAAGAGATTATTTAAGATCACCAACTAAAGCGCTGAGTTCTTAATTAACACAATAAAATTTATTATTTAATATATTTTATAATTATATAATTTTATTAATTATATAGTTTATAATTTTAATAAAAATATATTTTCTATTTTTGATATAAAATAATATATTTTATAATTTTAATATTTTTATAGCATAAAAATATTTTGGGGCCAGCCCAGTGGCTGAGTGGTTAAGTTCACGTGCTCCACTGCAGGTGGCCCAGTGTTTCGTCGGTTTGAATCCTGGGCGCGGACATGGCACCGCTCATCAAGCCATGCTGAGGCAGCATCCCACATGCCACAACTAGAAGGACCCACAACTAAGAATATACAACTATGTACCGGGGGGCTTTGGGGAGAAAAATGAAATATATATATATAAAATATACTTTATAATATATTAATAATATATATTATTTAATATTATTTTATAATTTTTATAATACATAAAATAAGAAATATATTATTTAATATTTGATAGCTAGGTGGACACACTCTAAGGTGACACTCAACGAGTTAATCTGTTCTCCTTGAATGCAGGAAAAACTTGTGACTTGGTTTTAACCAAAAGAATATGCCAAAGGTTATAGGACGCAATCCCATGATTAGGTAATTCACTATATCTATCATCTGTCTTTCTATCTATCTATCTATCTACCTACCTATCTATCTAACTAATCTTAGGAGACCTATGGCATATATACAGATATAAATGATAGATAGATAGATAGGATAGATAGATAGATAGATATAGATAGATAGATCGACCCATCAGTCACCTAAAATCATATATACATGACTCTTAGCAGACCAAGGCCGAGATCTGCCGGCCTTGAAGAAGCAAGCTGCCATATTGTAACTGCTTATGGAAAGGTTCACACGGCAGGAAATTGTGAGTGTCCTCTAGGATCTACGGACCGCCTCCAGCCGATAGCCAACAAAAAGCTGGGGTCCTCAGTCATACAACCGTGAGGATTAGAATTCTGCTAACACCCTAAATGAGTCTGGAAGCAGATTCTTCCCTATTTGAGCCTCCAGGGGAGAATGAAACCTGGTCAATATCTTAACTGCAGCCTTTTGAAGCCCTGAGCAGAGGACGCAGCTAAGCTGAGCCCAGACTCCTGGTCAAGAGAAACTATGAGCTGATAGATAGGTGTTGTTTTAAGCTGCTAAATTTGTGGTAATTTGTTATGCAGCAGTGGAAAACTAATGCAACAGCTCAGCACAGACCAGAATTTAGTCTGTTGAACACCTCTTTTATCTCAATGAAATAGAAATCAGATCTTGAAATTTATCCCATAACTTTATTGATCTGTGCCTGGAATACTCAGGCTGACCTCACTTAGGTCATTATTTAGATTTTTCTAAGTCATTTCTACTAACAAATCTGGTTGTTTGTTTGTTTTGTTTCATAGTCATCCCACTCAGAACAGAACCAAGGTTAATAAGCCTTTAGTTGATTCCCCATTTCCTTTGGCAAAACCTCATTATTCCAATCCTTCAAGAATCTCTCTTTATCGAACCTATGATTAGTATATTATGAAAAGGTTTAACATTTAACTGTTCTTAACAACTGTATTGTTTCTCAAGCAGGATGTAGGTCCTCTATTTGTCTGACAGATGTTTTTATATTTCCCACAGTATTTGCAACAATGTTGGGCAAAAAGGAGATGCTCGTTAAATATCTGTTGATTGACAAACATGATCTGATTTTTCAGAAGTTCCTGCTAACAATTGCTCTGCCTGGATACTGCAGAATGTACTCAGTATCAAATTGCCTCCCCCTGGCCTGCGCTGTTCTGACTCATCTCTAAAGCCCAGGACTGAAAAAAACCTCTGGAAAAAAATGAGATCTATGTCAAAATCGCTTTCTGGGTTAGTTCTATTTTTAGTCACTATGTGGCATAATTTATCCCCATGTCAGAGGGCACATTCGTTTGAATACTCATGATCAGTCTTTACACATAAACTAAAATCAGGATTTCAACATACATGGTCCAAAAAGAATAATAGAATGGATAATTGGATGATCCTAAAAACGAGGAGGAAAAAAATTTCAAAGATACTCTTAAAACTACAGACTGTGTTGTAATAAAGAAATGAACGAATGAATAAATATGTGTCTATGATTACCGGATGCTGATAAATCTAGGTTATAATTTTATTAGCTGTGATTTTAGGCCAGTCACTTCTCATCCTTAAAATTCTCTGCAGTGGCAGGCAGCCAGCATTCTTGGGATGATGTCTCATAAAACGTTTGCATCATAAACCTTTTGCATTTCACCTCAAACTGGAATATATCTGACAAGATAACAATAACAGATAGTGTCAAGTTTGGCTTTATACCTTAAGAAAGAACTAATTGGGCCCAAAAGATTGATAGTGATTGCTGTGACTCTTATATGCTTGTTCATTTTCTACAGTGACTAGAAGGGAGCAAAAGCCAAACATTTGTGAAAAATCTATTCATTAAAAAAAAAAACCCGCAAGAAACCATATCTTTCCTAACATAGAATTAAGATGCTAGACGCATATTTTTTGACCCATCCGTACTTGAGCGGCAGACTCTCTCCGTCTGTCTCTGTTTGTCTGTCTGTCTCTCTCTCAAACACACACAGACACACACACGTACACATAATTTAAAATTTTTGCTTACCTCTTAATTGCATGAACCTGTTTGAGGAATCTTAAAGTTGTAAAAACATTGAACTGAACGCGCTCCGCTGCGGCGGCCGAGGGTTTTGCCAGTTCAGATCCTGGGCATGCACATGACACCCCTTGTCAGGCCACGTTGAGGTGGCATCCCACATGCCACAAATAGAAGGACCCACAACTAAAATATGCAACTACGTATCAGGGGGCTTTGGGTAGAAAAAGGAAAAATAAAATCTTTAAAAACAAACAAAAATACCATTGAACTGATCACCTGCCATTTTAGCCTTTTAACCATTAGTAAGTAGCTACTTACTGTTTCCTTTTGAAAATACCTTCATTAAAACAATTGTTATAATTCTAAATCGTAACATCTAAGTATACAGATAGTGTTAATGTTAAAGGCCTACATTTTTGTTGCTGTTACTTACATTTCTTTGGATGAATCTCCTTTCTTTTCCATGAAATAACTTGAATTTCAGTTTCTTCGATTGTTTTAAACAGTTTTAGTTGATCCTGACTTGCTACTGATACCTATTTTTCAGTCCATACTAAAAGCAAAATATTTTAAAATAAAATTTCAAAACAGTATCAAAACAACCACTTCCCTTATGAAGAATACATTAGATAATTATTTAGTGCCTTGTTCATATTTTGTGCTCAGTATGTATTTGGAGAATTAACAGTAGCACAAAACAAAACTGGAAGAGTTCATTACAAGCAGAGCTGTCTTGCAAGAAATGCTAAAGGAAAATTTTCAGACTGAAGGGGACTGACACAAGACAGAAACTATGTTCTACAGGAAAAAATGGAAAACACTGGAAATGCTCTTTTAAAAAAGACAACAGATTATTTAATTATTTAACGTAAATGTTCTAATAGTGTATTTTGGGGATTATAACACATGGAGGTTTAAAATTTGTGATAATGATACTACAAAGGATGGATGGGGTGAGCGGAAATACAGTGTTGTATGGTTCTTATATTACACATAACTTAGTCTAAGTTACGTATTGACTTAAGGTAGACTATGACAAGTGATAGATGCATAATGTAAACCCTAAACAATTACTAAAATAGAAATAAATATTTAAAAGCCAATAGAAAAATGAGGCTGATGTTAGCAATAAGGCAGTATGGGAATTTCTAGTGGTCGTCCCCTCCCGGAAACATTAATTTGAGGGCCAGCCTGGTGGCACAGCAGTTAAATTCACATGTTCCACTTCTTGGCAGCCCAGGGTTCACCGGTTCGGATCCCGGGTGCGGACATGGCACCACTTGGCACACCATGCTGTGGTAGGTGTCCCACATATAAATTGGAGGAAGATGGGCACGGATGTTCGCTCAAGGCCAGGCTTCCACAGCAAAAAGAGGAAGACTGGCAGTAGTTACCTCAAGGCTAATCTTCCTCAAAAAAAAAGAAACATCAATTTGAATAACTATAGTGGTGCACTGCTTACTGACAGGGGTACATTCAGAAAAATGCGTTGTTAGGTGATTTCAAGAATGTACATCAAGAGTGTACTTACACAAACCTACATGATATAGCCTACTACACAGCTAGGTTATATAGTAATAATCTTACGGGACCACCATTGTATATGTGGTCCCTCATTGATGAAAACATCATTATGCAACACATGACTGAATATAGTAAGATATATACTAATCTTAGACAAACTGTTGCAGAAAAATAGAAGAAGATGGAACATGTCCCAACTCATTTTGTGAGGCCAGCGTAATGCTGATAAACATAGACGCAAAAGTCCTTAATAAAATACGGTCAAATTAAAATCAGTAATATATAAGACTAATAATATATCATAGTCAAATTGGAATTATCCCAAGAATGAAAGGAAGATGTAACACTTGAAAATAAAAACAACAAGAAAAGAGAATAAAATTATGGTCTCAATAGATGTAGAAAAAAATGTCGACAAAATTCAGCAACCATTCATGATTAAAAAGCAAAAACAAAAACTCTAAGCAAAGTGGTAATAGAAGGAAACACTCTAAATTTGGTATCAGGGGTATGCTGGCCTTAAAGCAATACAAATTTATCTTACTGTTCTGGAAGTCAGAAGTCCAAACTGGACCTCACTGGGCTAAAACTCTAGTGTCGAGAGAACTCAGTTCCTTCCTTGATGCTCGAGAGGAGAATCCCTTTACGTGCCTTTTCCAGCTGCCCACATTTCTTGGCTTGTGGCTGTCCTCCGTCTTCAAACTGGCAATGACTAGCCAAGTCTTTCTCGCATTGCATTGCTCTGATTCAGCCTCTGCCTTCCTCTTCCACATATAGGGACCCTTGTGATTACATTAGGCTCACGTGGTTAACCCAGGACAATCTCTTTATTTTAAGGTCAACTAATTAGCAACCTTAATTCCTGGGAATTAGGACATGGACATCTTTGGGAAGCCATTATTATGCCTGCCACAATCTATACCTCCACATACTATTAACCCACTCCCTGGATTATTTCAGAGCAAATCTCAAACATCATATCTTCTCATTCATAGCTACTTCAGTATGTATTTTTAAAAGATAAAAATTCTTTAAAAAAGGAAAGAATCACACCTAAAAAATAATAACAACAATTTTCTAAGATCATCAGTTGTCTAGCAATTATTTAAATTTCCCTTATTCTATCATGATTCTTATGTTTTTATTTTTTTATTTTTTCAAAGATTTTATTTTTTCCTTTTTTCTCCTCAAAGACCCCCAGTACATAGTTGTATATATTTTTAGTTGTGGGTCCTTCTAGTTGTTGCATGTGGGATGCCGCCTCAGCGTGGCCTGACAAGCGGTGCCATTTCCATGCCCAGGATCTGAACCGGCAAAAACCCTGGGCGGCTGAAGCCAAGTGCATGAACTTAACCACGATTTTTAAATATTTAAAATTTTTTTATTTAAAAATTTAAAATATTTTGCAGTTCGCTTGAAAAAAAATTCAAATATGATCTACACATATCATTGAATGATTTTCTATTCAAAGGATACTATCTCTGAGGATCCTTAATATCGCTTTAAATCACTTCAATTGTACCATTGGTTACATATACACAAACATGAAACTGGATATAAATTCCTCAAGTGTATGGCTCCTCATAGATCTATAAAATATAAATTATTCTTGAAGCAGACTTGTGGACCCAGTTTGAGAAACACTGCTTCTGTATCATGGTCTGCATAGTCCTCTTGAAACTAGTTGTATCGTGTCCTACGAGAGTTCCTCATTAATGCCTAAAACTGTTGCTTAATCTCATCGTTTAATTACCATTCCTCAGTACACATCTTGGTCACCTACCATTTGCCGGTCACTTTTCCTAGGTAGAGAAACACAAAGGTGAATAAAACCTGGTCAGTTGCTCATAGGGAATTTTTCAAAAGCTTGCCTATTGTTAGAACAACTGGAATGTAAACTCTGCGAAGATGGGAAGCAGGCCTCACGCTTCCTTATATTCTCCAAGGGGCTTAAGAGAGTGCTTTTACAAAATCGGTACTCAATCAATGTTCAATAATTGATTAGACTTGAAAGCCTGTATTTTAATCCCTCAGTTAAATTTGGCAGGCAGACCTGGAGAGAAAGAGCCATGTCACTATATTTCTCTCTTCTGCTTTAGAATGAAGAGGTGAGCATGTGTGTTTGTGTGTTGGCAATTATGGTAAAGGAAAAGATGCTGGGTGATAGTGACAGTGTGACAGCCACTGTGGTAATTTGGAGCCAAGCGAGTCGTGAAGCGACCTCCTCGAGTGCAGATCCTTAGAGTCCACGTAATAGATGGATAGCTATTATGGGTCAACAGTGATGGATGGAATTTGCTCAGAATAGCACAACACGTTCAGCTCTTTGGGCACTATGAACATTTATCACTGATGATTAATCCTTTCACGGGTCCATTTTGAGGTTAGCAGAGCTCTTTCCTTGCATTCTTTGTTCTTTGTGTATCAGGCCCACAGTCCTGCTCCTTGAGGAAATGCTTACTTCCTGGGACTCTGCTGTGTATACAGCTCCTGAGTGTTGAATCATGGGAGTGCTCAGTAGATTTGTCCCAGCTCCTAGGACCAACTCACAATCAACTTTCCAGCCCAGTTCCTATATTTTCTGCTGCCAGGGTTACTCTGACTGTGTCATCAGACAATGCCTGGTGCAAATTTCAGTATAATACCTGAAAGGGATTAAACATTAATAGACATGTATTTTAAAGCATAGATTAATATATTAATTCTCAAAGGGCAAAAGCCTCAGGAAGGGTGTGCTCAGGGAGTGCAGGTGAGTTCTGAATCATATGGCAGACGCTGCTACTGGGCACAAGGGTGGGTAAAATTTGGTGACTTTGAGGAGAATGGGACTATGGGGAGACTAAAAAAAGGAGAGTTATATGACAATTACATAAATCTGGGGTGTTTAATTATTTGCGTCTGTGCTCATCTCTGACTATAGTATAAATTCCTTAAGGGATGAGACCAGACTGCGCACATCTTTGCATCCCGGCCCCAGAACTCAAGGTGTGCTTCGTAGACCAACACGATCCCCGTCAACAGGGAGCATATTAGAAGTGCAGAATCTCGGGCTCCCTCCCAGACGTACTGAATCAGAATCTGCATTTTTAAAAATCCCCAAGTGATTTCAGTGCACATTAAAGTTTAAGAAACATTGCTCTCCAGCACTAGCAAGTGCCTTGCACCCCATAAAACTTAATAACGTGTTAATCACCCTCACAAAACAAAGGCCTCATAAGTTGCACATATATCCGGTGTATAGGTTTGAGAGACGAAACATATGAGAACAGTTTGAGAGAGAAAGATGAAAAGGAAGTGCTATAATAACATGCACATATCAGGAATATTGTACTTTTTGGGAACCCACCATAATTATATGCCAAAAGAATAGGATAGTCTAGAGCACCTGTCTTCAAAGTGAGGTGTTTGACCCTGGATGTGTGCAAAACAACCCAATGCAGTTTAGGGGAAAAAATATTAGCATTTCTATTCACATTTTTATTTTTAAAAGGAGCTATAGTAATACTTAATATTCAGGTTGACGGTGGTACCTACACTCAGTCTGTATACAAGGGTCTATGAGATTCGTAGCAGTGCTCTCAATTTATTGAAATTTTCTGCGGTTTATGTGTTCTTTGTTAAGCGACTGTAACTAAATGGACAAACGACTTCAAAAGTTTCCTTCAAGGGAAATGCGGATTGAAGATAATCCAAACACAAGGAAAGCAGTGACTGAAAAAAGGCAGAGTAAGCATTTATAGTCCTCATGCAGGCGCTTTGTCAGTCACATTCAAGACAAAAACAGTGACAATAAAATTGAGTCTGACCTGAAGTCAGCCCAAAACCCCGAAATATTTTTAACAGTATTATTGAGGGATAATTATATACAAATAACTACACATATTTAGTGTATACAATTTATTCATTTTTTAATAAATAGATTTTTAAATTACTCTTATTATTTAAAGGGACCCCCAAAATCGCACTATCACTCCTGACGAGCTTGCCCTAAGAGTCCCTTGCCATCTCTGCATACTGTGCTTTGTGAAACAGACTCTCCAGCAAGGACAGCTGAGATGCTGAGATCTGAGGATACGTTTAGTGAAAAGAAGCAAGGAGCAGGGCAGTGCATAAAGTGAGTTGTATTTTACAGAAGAAAGGAATCCACAAAATTTTATTAAAATTTAAATACGTATCACCATGAAATTTCAGAATCCCAGAGTCAAAGAGAAGGACCTGCCATATTCTGGAGAAGGGGAGAAAACAAGTCCTATTTAAGGATCAGGAATTAGAACAGCTTTAGACCTCTCAACACAATAGTGAAGCTAAAGGACAGTGAAAGAACCCTTTCACAATTCTGAAGACAAGTCACTTTTATTTTAGAATTCTGTATCCAACCAAGCTATTAATTAGTGTAAGAATGGAATAGAGGCATTTTCAGACATGTAATTTCTTTAAAAAAAGTTTTACTTTCCCCAAAACTCTTTCTCAGGAAGCTGTTGATGTGCTTCGTTAAAATACAGGCATACGTCAACAAAGAGGAAGGCATAGATTCCAGAAAACAGGAGATCATACAATAGCCAAGATGTGGAACCAACCTACATGCCCAGAAACTGATGATTGGATAAAGAAGATGTGGTATATATACACAATGGAATACTACTCAGCCATAAAAAAAGACAAAATTGGCCCATTCACAACAACGTGGATGGACCTCGAGGGTATTATGTTAAGCGAAATAAGCCAGTCAGAGAAAGACGAACTCTATATGACTCCACTCATAGGTGGAAGTTAGTATATTGATAAGGAGATCTGATCGGTGGTTACCAGGGAAAAGGGGGGGTGGGGGGAGGGCACAAAGGGGGAAGTGGTGTACCCACAACATGACTAACAAAAATGTACAACTGAAATCTCACAAGGTTGTAATCTATCATAACATTAATAAAAAAATTAATTAATTAATTAATTAATAAAAACAAAAAACAAAAAACAAAAAAAACCCAGGAGATCAACACCAGGAGCGGGGGAAGACGAAGACAAGGAGATCCTGAGTGCGAGTTCACCCTGTCCCCCTAGGAGGGGGCAACTTCCCTGTGGAGCAGATTGGAAGAATCTGGGGACACTGCTGAAAGTGACAGACCCCCTGCTGTGAGCGAGCATGTTAAGAAACTCAGGAAAATTGACAGAGTGTTTGCGGTCGAGTTAGTGGTTAATAATAGACAACGTTTTGGTAGACTTTCTATGTGGGCAGACCGTCTTCTGAACACTTTGCATATGAACCCTGTACAATGAATGGCTGTATTGCCCCTATTTATAGATAAGAAACGAAGGCAGAGCTGATTAACTAACAGCTCAAGTTCAGACAACTAGTAAGAAGCAACACTGGGGCTGAAACCCAAGCAATCTGACTCCGTAGACTTTCTTGTAACCATCATTCCATACTGACTCCCCAAGGGCACAGAAATGTCACCAATTTTAAAAAAAAAAAAAAGAAAGAAAAATCAATTTCAAGAAAAACAGAAAATGGTGTAAGGAAGGAAAAGTAATTATAGTTTTCAACCTGGTTGTGCTGTGAATGGCATTTTCATAGTCACAATAATGTGAATATTAAATATTGATCTAACCAATATTATGATTCAGTGATGTTTAAAATATTGGGGATATGGAGGGTACTCATGCACAGTGGAAAGGGAGAGAGAGGAGGGCATCCTTATCTTTCATAGTAGAAAGTCAATAAGGTCTAAAATGAAAAATCAAGAAGTACCAATACAAGCATGTTCATTAGCAACATAGAGACTAAAATCAAGAGTCAACTTAAAGTATTGGAGGTGTTGGCCTCTGGGGAAGGCAAGGGGAGCAGCGGGACTAGAGACTTGTGTTGATCTCGGCAAGTCTTTTGGGACTGGTTGATTCTTTAAACTGTGTATGTACAGCTAATCTACGTGTGTGCATTTAAACTGCATAGATGCATCATTTAAATAAAAACTGTAAAAGAAAAAAAAGATGAAGTAACAAATTTTAAGGGAAGGAGGGAATCACCTGCATTTTCTTCCAGTCTTGTCCTTGTCCTTGAACGAGTTCAGGACTTGCCGCCCCAAAATATGCTGCTTTGGCAGATTGATTATTTTGAGCTGAAAGCACTTGAGAAACAGCAGACGCAGGAAGGGCTCTCTGACCTCCCTTTTCCACCTAAAAACAGGCCATAAAATTTCCCATGAGGGTACAGGTGCCCTCCCTGTACCAGGAAGAGAGCATCCTTATCACCAAAGACCGGGAATTGAAGCTGAAACTCATCTGTATAAACAAACTTGTTAAAAATAACCCTTGTCTTCTCGAATTTTGTGCACCGCCCCCCCCCCCCCCCCATATATCTCCTTGTCACTTCCCTACAATTTACCATCCCTGTCCCAAGCTCCTTGGTCTTATCATTTCCTCGGTCTTATCATTTCCTCACAAATCTATCATTTCTTTATCTAAAAGGCAAAAAAGCTTTCTGCTCTGGCCACTTCTTCGGATCTTCATTCTCTTATGAAGGCACACGTACATAGAAAAACTTAACAAAACTCTGCTTTTCTCCTGTTATTCTGTCTTATCTGAGTTTAATGCTTAGGCCCAGCCAGAAACCCTAAGAGGGCAGAGGACAATTTTACCTCCTCTCCATCCTCATGGATAAATGCGCTGGTTCAGTTGTTTGCGAAGCAGGAATTGAGACTGGGTTAGGAATGCAAATGGTTGTTGGGGAAGAAAACCTGTGAAAAAAGAAGGGAGAATGCAGGATGAGGCAGAGGGAGCTGTTAGACTGCCAGGCAGACATGACGAGTTCTGCCTCAGCCCAGTGGGGAGCTGTGGGGCAAAGATTAGAGTCCCACATTCGGGAGACATGGCCTGGCCTTTGTTCCACCACGTTTGCTCATCATTAACAGGGGGCGTGGGAAAGAGAATGACCCCAGCTAAAATACTGATGGGAGGCCATCAGCTAACTCTCTCCTTGTAGCTGGGCAGTGAGTCCGTTGTTGAAGGGAGATTTCAGCTGTGCCTTTCAGTGTTGGCCATAATATATTTCTTAAAAAAAACCAAAGACAAACTTGCAGCCACAGTGCACATGCACTGCTTGCTGTTTTTCTTTCTCCATGTTCAGCTTTCATTTCCATATTATTTTAATATTAATGAACTTCTTATTGTATTAAAGTTAGTTCAATATTAAATTCAATACAATGTGCATATTAATTTCAAACCAATATAAAGGGATACCGTGGAAACGAAGTCCCTAGGCCAGACTCTAGCTGTCCCAGACTCCCTTTCCAGAGGAACCACAATGACTAGTTCTTGCATATCCTTCACAGAGAGCCTACTGGTTAAATGAGTTAATACATGTGAAGTGCTTAGAACATTGCCTAACTCAAACCAAAGCCATACAAATGTTTGCTACTGGGAACGATGCTGTTAGCAGAGGTGGTGGTAGTACTGGTAGCAGTGGTGGTAGTAGGGTGTGGGTCTAGCAACCTCAATCTTTTTTAATGGCTGCATGGTATTATAATGTAACAGTGTAACATAATTTTTAAACATTCTCCTTAAAGAAGGGCCAACGAATAATAGAAAAAATTACTATAGCTACCATAATCTCCTAAACTAATATAATAAACAAATACAGAAATTAGATGTGTCAAAAAACAGATTATCTCTAAAACTCTGCAGCCGTACGATGTGAATAGAGCCTTCAAGCGAGAACTGGGGAGGCGGGCTAATTTGACACTGAGTGTGTGGGGGGGGAGTCATATAATTACTCAACCTCACCTCTGCTAAGTGTATGTGCTACAAACTTAACACGTAGCACAGTCAACTGGCACATCCAAATGTGTTTATTCGCAGAGATTTCACAGGCAGGGCCATAAACAAAACGGATTTCTTAATTAAATCAGCTCCATTAGAGGGGTAGCTGCTTAAAGTCTCTGCTCCAAAGATAAGACGGTGCTAGTAGCTTTAGGTTACCTCTGTATAGTACAGGCTGAATAGCAGAGCTATCTGAATTTCAGTAAGTTGTCTCACAAACAGATATGCTCTTTTCCAGCACAGATTTTAAGAGCAATAACTCTGGGTCCACGATGCCTTGGGGTTTGAATTGCGGCTTTGCCCTTTATAGTTGATGACCTAGGGTAAGTTACCTAGCTTCTCCGAGCTTCAGTTTCTTTATCAGGAAAATGGGGATGATGTATACGACTGTATGAATGTTTGCTGCTATTAGCAATGGTGTACGTTATTTTCCAATTTCATCTAGTTCTAGCCACCGAACATGTTTATGCTCAGTTATGATAAAAAAAAATTTCATTGAAAAGGGAACTATATCCAGATGTTGCATCTCAAGTGATTTATGAAGCCACAAAACCATCTGAAACCCAAAGTCTTCATTCCATCAACAGGACAGTTTTGCCTAAGGCACTTTTGACAACGGAGCTGAAGGATATGGCCCTGGGAAAGGTTGGTGTGGTAGACTTGACATGAGAAACACTCAAAAGCAGTACACAGCATTTCCCAGAGGAAATCAGATCACTGGTACTTTAAAAATAATTAATAACGTTAATGAGCATTTAGCACTCTTGGAAGGATAGCTTAATTGACTACACAATCTTAGGCGACTGAAAGTGCAGTGTAAGAATGAAATCCTGGCTTTACTTAAGTCAACTTTTGAAGCCAAGAAAATTAAACAAGGATAGGAATCCATGTGTTTCGAAGACGTTATTTGAATAGCATTCTATTTAAAAAGCCGTCAAGAGCCATCAGGGCATAGTGAGATTAGGAGAGAAAAAAAAACACTACTAATGTACATTGGGGTTGCATCATTGCTTTAAGCATCCCGTGTTTGCTTGTAGACTGCAACTTTGGTACAGAGAAATGACTCTCTAAATTTCAGGCAGCATATGTAACCCATAGCCCCTTGCCCAATAGGGGGCGCTCCTGAAATAAAATGATTTACAGTGGAATAATCACTTGGAGAAAATAGTACTTTAAGCAGAAATAGCTGAGGGAATCGCAGACTCATGTGGTTTTTGGATAAGAAAGTCCTAATTTCTTGGATGCATTATCAAAATTATCAGTGAAGGAGTAGCCGGACCTGCAGACGCATTTTGTAGAATTCTCTAAGGAACATGAATTACTGATATTAACATCTTGGTTGGACACCAAGAAAAATAACAGTACAGTCACTGCCTTGAGGCAACACTCATTGAAAAGACAAATGATACTCCTAATGCAAAGTTAAATTACAAAAAAAAGCAGTATATACAATAAGAATTCCGAAAACAGGAGAAGCAGCTCTCAACTCTTACATGGGGAGGGCATACCTCTTCGGTCTTTTTATTGGAGGGAGTGGGGGCAGGGAAAGGTGAGGGGAGAGGATAGCACAGTGGGAGGACAGGAGGAACTAGAAGTGGATGAGAAAAAGACCTTCTCCAGGGCTAGTCGGCAGGAGTAGAAATTTTGCACTGAGAAATTCAAAAAAAATTAAATAGCGTCAGATTACGAACAGACATGAACATCCTATTAAGACATTGACAGAGGGAGATAAGGAGATTTCAAGCAGAGGAGTCAAATGAGGAAAAAAGTTCAAGATTATTTGCTTGAGGTCAGGACATTTTGGAGGAAATTGCTACTGGAGGGATGAGACAAAGCGCTGGATTGGTTCCCTATGGAATTGTCCACAGTTTCGGCCTGATATCCGTGTAGGTTCTCTTTCCTTTTCCACACTTTCTGCTTCCACTGAGGATAACAATAATAGCTACCATTTCTTAAGGATCTGCTTTCTGCAAGGAGTTTTACAGACATTCTCTCACAAAACAACAACCCAGCCTGGTAAGAAACACCACTTCCCTTCTACTGATGAGCAAGGGTGACCAGCACACCGCTTTCTCATAGCTGTAAAGTGGTGAAACCAGCATTTGACCACTGCTCTGTTGAACTCCAACATCAATATTCTTCTCACCATGCCTTTAAAGGTAAGGAAGGCTGAAGAAGACAAGGGACGAGTGCTTTGTCTTTCTGACATTTAGCGACCTGTAGGAATTCTACGAATGGCTACATTTCACAGTTAAGCATCTTCACGACACCTCCTTCTTTCACTGTTGGTCTTACCTGGTGGGGAAAAAATGAAGCTTGAGAAATCTAACCTCCTTAAGCATCATCTTTGATTTTTTATATATAAGCTGTTCATTTAATCATTAAAGAAATATTTATCGAATGCCTACTATCTGTTAGTCATGGAAGATCCTAATCCAATAACAAAGATGGAAAAGGTTATTGAGATGTCCCAGTGATACACATTTATATGCAATGAGTAGACAGCTGTACGTTTCATTACCTCAAAGACCATCATGTAACTCGATGGACAATTTCAACTTTTAAAAACAGGTATAAACTTTCACTCTATGCAACATTTACTACTTATATTTAGAGTTTCAGAAAGTACATTTAGCTAATTAGAAAGTGTCTGTGGGCTTTTTAGAAAGCCTCCTTTTTTTTTTTAACCTAAAGTCACTTTCAAGTAATGTTAGACAATTTATAATTTTGGCCATGTATCCACTAGTTCCCCTTCACAGAACAGATGATAAATAGGAGAAGCTCAGGTGTGTTTTCATTGAGTTGTTAATCTCCTTCCCTGATTAGGGCATGCTTAGTACTATAGATTAATAATATCGCAACTCTGATACCACACTCATTTTCAATTACCTGTTAATTCGTCTGTAACTCTTCAGAAGACATGGCACTTTGCTCTCCTTCTCTTGGCTTCCTGAGAGCCTGACTGGGAATTAGACTGGGAAATGTTCCAAGTTATATTTGAAATGGAATGTGTATAAATGTTTGCATGCATACGCATAAAACATCTCTAGAAGGCCATTTAAGAGACTTTTTTTTTTTTTTTGAGGAAGATCAGCCCTGAGCTAACATCTGCTGCCAATCCTCTTCTTTTTGCTGAGGAAGACTGGCCTTGAGTTAACATCCATGCCCATGTTCCTCTACTTTATATGTGGGACGCCTGCCACAGCATGGCTTTTACCAAGCGGTGCCATGTCCACACCCGGGATCGGAACTGGCGAACCCCAGGCCGCAAAAGCGGAATGTGAGCACTTAACCGCTGTGCTACCAGGCCAGCCCCTAAGAGACTTCTAACATCAGTCTTTCTGGAGAGAGGACCAGGTAGCTAGAGGACAAAGATAAGAAGCTTTTCACTCGTTGGTAACTTGATTTTGAATTGAGTGAATGAATTCTCTATTCAAAAAATTGGGGCTGGCCCTGTGGCCGAGTGGTTAAGTTTGCATGCTCTGCTGTGGTGGCCCAGGGTTTCACTGGTTGGGATCCTGGGCTCAGACATGGCACCACTCACCAGGCCATGCTGAGGCAGCATCCCACATGCCACAACTAGAAGGACTCACAACTAAAAATACACAACTATGTCCCAAGGGGCTTTGGGGAGAAAAAGGAAAAAGAAAATCTTTTAAAAAAAAAAAAGACACTTCATCTAAAATGTGAACAATTTGAGCCAGCTCTGATGGTCTAGCGGTTAAAGTCAGACGCTCTCCTCTTTGGCATCTGGGCTCGGTTCCCAGGTGCAGAACCATACCTTTCGTCTCTCAGTAGCCATGCAGTGGCAGCGGTGGCTCACATGGAAGACCTCGAAGAATTCGTAACTATACACGACTATGTAGTGGAGCTTTGCGGGGGGTGGGGGAAGAAGAAAAAATGAGGAAGATTGGCAACAGGTGTTAGCTTAGGTCAATCTTTTCCCTGCAATAAAATAAGATAAAATGTGAACAATTTATATTAATAAATTTATAGAATAAATGAAAAAATGAAAAGTTATAACATATTCTTTTTTTTTTTTGATGAGGAAGCTTGGCCCTGAGCTAACATCTGTTGTGTAAATATAAAATCTAGGAATGGAGAATGTTTTTTTAAGTATGATATAAAATCCAGAAGTCACTAATAAAAAAAAGATTGATTAATTGGGCTACATAAAAACAAAAAGCTTTGGCCTGGCAAACAAAACTAAAAGCCCAAATAACCCAATCCATGCAAAAGAATTCTAAATGATATCTTTCGATACGCCTTCCTCAAAAACGTGGAGCATAATTCCCCTCTCCTTAAGGTGGCTTCCTTCCAAAGAGTAAGTTTGGAAAGGGCACAGGGGAAAACTAACCTTATGGTGGAGAGAACTTACATGATGTGATGAGAATGGCAATTCACCTCTGTGGTCTTTCCCCCCAAAATGCATAACCCCAGTCAAGTCAAGAGAAAAGTATCAGACAAATCAGAATAGAAAGTACATCTTACAAAATACTGACTAGTACTCCTCCAAACTGTCAAGATCATCAAAAATAAGGGAAGTCTGAGAAACTGTCATAGACAAGAGAAGTCTAGGCAGACATGATGACTAAATGTAAAGTTGGTATCCTGGATGGAATCCAGAAACAGAAAAGGGACTTTAGTAAAAACTAAGGATATTTGACAAAAGTATGGACTTTAGTTAATAATAATGTATCAATATTGGTTCATTAATGGTAATAAGTGTATCATACTAATGTAATATGTTAATAATAAGGAAGATTGGCATAAAGTATACAGAAACTCTGTCTTCACAATTTTTATGTAAATCCAGAACAGTAATAGAAATAAAGCTTATTTTACAGAAAAAAATCCTATACAGATAAACCATTTCAGTTATCAGATTGGCAATGCTTAAAATTAGATTTTACATTCTGTTGGTGAGAGTGTGAAGAAACAGGCCTTCTTGTACGCTGTGGGATGAGTAGAAGATGCTGGACTAATCTCCATGGAGGGCAATTTGGAAATAAATTTTCAATTATTAATATCCATACTTTTACTTAGAAGTTCCATTTCTAAGAATTCATCATAAAAATAGACTCATGTAGTACAAAATAACAATACACAAAATTACTATTATTATTACTTTTAAAAATTTTACTTTTCCTTTTTCTTCCGAAACCCCCGATACATAGTTGTGTATTTTTAGTTGTGGGTCCTTCTAGTTGTAGCATGTGGAATGCTGCCCCGACATGGCCTGATGAGCGGTGCCATGTCTGTGCCCAGGATCCAAACCGGCACAACCCTGGGCTGCCGCAGCAGAGTACACAAACTTAACCACTCGGCCACGGGGCCAGCCCCCTGCACAAAATTATTTATTGCAGCATTTTTGTAAGAATGAAAGATTAGAAACGATGCTTACCTGAATAAGCATTTAATATTTTGGAGAGACACATAAAATATCTTAAACCCTTGTATCCTGTAGGAAAAAAGGACAGAGAGAGACAGTACTGTTTTTGCAACTTATGAATTTTTAACTGCAGTAATGTAACACACACACACACACACACACACACATACACACTTCGAATCCTTAAATGAAACAGTTCATTACAGAAAATGTTCTCATCTTTAAATTTTGTGACCTTTTTTCACTGTTTATTTTTAGTTATTTTATGTAATATGTTGTCTCCAAACATAACCCTAGTGATGTGATTATTTATCCCCAGTTCTCTTTCACCTATACTCTCATTCATTTATTTCCTTTCTAACCCAAGATGTCTAGTACTTTTATCAAAGATTTGAAAACAGGCCTCTCCCTCCTTCTGAAACATGATTGTCATCATGCCTTTAACGTTCTATTCTTTTCACCTATAAGAGTCTCAATCCGTCAAATGAATTTATTCAGTAATTCACAAAGCACCTACTATGTGCTAGATTTAAGATAGGGTGATAAAAACATAGCCTCTGCCCTTGAGAAGCCTACTTTCTGGGGAAATGTTGAATCATTAAAAAGCAGTTATGACTTTGGAGCTAGGCCAACTTGATTTGAATTCTGAATCCTACACGTGTTAGTTCTGCTTCCTTAGGCAAATTAATTAGCCTTCCTGAGGCTCAGTTTTCTGAACGGCTCTTTTTCCTTCTTTGCGTCCAGATGTGACTTAATAAAAAGCCTTTCCCTAACCAAGTAATGGTTCAAGGGCCCCTCTACTGCTGACTCTTTTTCGCCCCTGGTTTCTTTCCTCATGAAAGTTGGATCTCTGTCATAAGTTGTATGAGATCAGCCCTCCCCGCCACACTCTGAGCTGTATAAGGGCCACGTCTCTTTTTCACCAAGGTCCACCCAGCTCCTAACACAGCCCCGGCACACAGAGGCCGCTAATAGATATGAGCCATTCCTATTCTTTCTACCCTGTCTCCAGGATTAAGTTTGAACTGCCCCATTCACTCTGTCTCTTCCTTGCTTGAGTCAGGCACCTCTCCCTCATCTGTCTGGTCTGCAGTTTTGTCTTTCATTGTCTGTGCCTCCAACCACAATGTCAGCATGGGGCAGTGTTCCCAACCAGTTTGTACCATCGGAGATGAACAGACTCTGGTTCCTTGAAGATCATTAACACACATTAAATGCACAAATATAAGACCGACCGCTTGAAGTGACTTTATCTTAGTGGCTTTTCAGGCCTTTGAAAAGGGTCTCTGTGGATGGAGGTGTGTCGCTCAAACAACCATCTTCACTGTGGAGTCCTAGTCACTCTGATTCTGTTCTGTAGGTCACAAAGACGCATTAAAATGATCTTCTCTTTTGTTCGTTCATCTTAGGTCACATGGTCCGAAAGCACATCCCTCCTTCTCTAGTAGCAGCTAGAGGCAAACCTGAAATTGTAAATACAAATCAAGAGCAGCGTCTAGCTATGCACATTGATTCTGAGGTCAAGAAAGATAGGTCTTTTGTGCACTACAATAAGAAAAAAGTAGAATGAATAGAACTTTTAATGAAGAAAGAAATATAGACTAAAATAGTAGACATTAAATAATATATAGCCAGAGTTGGTTTTCTTTGGGTTATTGAACTAGACTTCTTTTTAGTTATTTCAAAGACTGATGATGTCATGTACTTTAATCCTGTGCTCATCTCCAGGCCAGAGTCTTTAGGCAAGAAAGTTTTATACTAGAAGACAATTCATTCATGACACTTTTAGAAGACAGACCTCCTAGCACCTTGCCTGAGGTCAATTTTGCTCTGAGAATCGAACTAAGCACTCTCCTGAGAAAGCTTCCAAGTGACATTTGATCTTTCTGTTCTAGTCTCCCTGCCAGTTGGGGCTCCCTCCAAAATGGACTGACCATTGAACAATTGTGCCGTGAGCCATCAATAGCCTAAGTTTGGGGTAGCCTCACTTTAATTCTTCAAAATATATTACAGATCACAAACGCTCATATTCTCAAGCTTGTAGAGTTCTAAATGTAAGCAATAAAAGTGTAAAGGGTGAGATTAAGTGCTTACTTGGGACCATAATATCTCCTTCTCTGCCCTTCTCCCCTCCCTCCAACAGAGTTGAAGACAAATATGAGAAATTACAGGCTACTAGGTTTAAAAAGATAGGTTTGAAATAGAAGTGTTTGGAGAGGGTACAAAAACTAGAAGCCATTTGTTCTGTGGGAAGATTGGACAGAAACATTAATGGAAAAGAAGAACAAAGTAGTTTGGAGACCATGGCTGACATAGAGTAACAATGACATGTGCTGGCTGTTCTCCCCCTTTGGGTGACCCTGGAGCTGGTGGGAATTTCACTGGCTTGCTAAGGAGCAGAGCTACTGCTTTTCATAGTAGCATACATTTATTGTGGGCTTTTATATGGCTCATCTGACAGAAGAGAGCAAAGAATCTAGGCACTCCTTGTTCAGGACTCCCTCCATTTGGCAGATGCTTATCAGTTGTGGTCTTGCAGACACAAACTCAAGACAAAATTGTGAAAGAAAAGTAAAAGCTATAAAGGAAGAAAGTTAACAATATTTAATAAGAACCCTGGAAGAGGAGAGAAAATGTTATAAAAAAATGATGACTGAGAACTTCCCAGAATTAGAGAAAGCAGTTCTTATGAGGAAATTTCTAGCTTTAAAAATATTGACCAGAACATAGAAAGATTGAATACAAATGAATCAACAATTTGACTCAAGGAAAATTACAACTTGAGCTTGGAAAACAACCACAAAAAGAATAAATTCAAAGAACCATGGAGAAAGGAAACAAAGACAATAACAGAAATGAAGAAAGCTAGAAAACAAAAAACAAGGCAGAGGATGATTGAAACCAGAAGTCAACTGTAGTGGACTTAGTAGACATGAGTTGCCCAGATTCCCCTTCAGTGAAGGAGGGCATTGTCAGGAGACAGCCCCCAGCTGTCAACCCTTGGGAGAGATCTTTAGTTGCAGAAGAATGCCCTCGCCCAATGCCATGGCCTTCCCTGGGCAGCCCACAACCAGTGAGGTTTGACTAGGGTATAGGGCACAACCATTTGATCCAAGGTGGGCCAACCCTGACATTTTAGTTCCAGAATTTCCCCCAGAGGTTGGCCAAGGGTTGGATTCTAGCTCACACTGCAGTCTGATTTCTCCCTCTCCCTAGTCCTGCTTTCTTCCCTTCCCCTTTATTGGTGTCGATCCCAAAGGTGCTCCTCAACATCCTGTACTCTGCACTGTCTCAGATTCTGCTTCATAAAGAATCCTATCTGGACATTGTTCTTTGGAAAGATTAATAAGATGAATAAATGTCTAACAAGACTGTACAAGAAAATTCACATAAACAAAATATAGAATCTGAAAGAGAAATTAACTACTGACACAGCAGATAAAAAATACGATGACAACATTGAACACTTGGAAGACAAAGTTCTGGAAAAATATAAGATGAAACAAATAGCATTAAAATAAGTAGAAAACTTGAATAAACCAATAATGATTAAAGAAATTGAAAAGATAATCATATACTTCCTTTCCTCATTACAAATCCTTACCTAGATGTTTTTACATCTGAATATCACAAACGTTTGAGTACTTAATAATTCCTTATTATACAACTTGTTCTAGAAAATAGAAAGGAGATAACATTTTGAAACTTTGAAACCAGTATAATCTATATTATAAAACCAGAGAAGTTGGAAATATGAAAAATATGATAAAGCTAATCGCTCATGTAATGCAACAATTCTAAATAAAATATGAGCTATTTGAATCCAAGAGTATTTGAATGCATTATAATAACATTAATTGGTCATAGCACATAACTAAAAGATAAATTTAAAGACAGTTTTTTTTTTTTTTGGTTAAGGAAGATTCGCCCTGATCTAACATCTGCTGCCAATCTTCCTCTATTTTATATGTGGGTCACTGCCACAGCATGGCTGCCAAGTGATATAGGTCTGTGCCCAGAAACCAAACCCAAGCCACTGAAGCAGAGCACACTGAACTTAACCACTAGGCCATGGGATTGGCCCCTAGAAACAATCTTTAAAATTAAGAAAATAAATTAATTTCAGAAGCATTTTTAATCCATAAGGCCATAATGGTACTTGAAAAGGAGAGAGGGAGAGGAAAGTTCTCCTTTACAGTAGAATGCCAGCTATGAAATGAATAAAGACTGATCAGATTTTGCAACCCTCAATGTAATAATTGATTCAGACATGGATCATTGGATGCTAAAGTTCATTGGTTGAAGAGTTTTTGAGAAGAGGCAAAATAGTCACATGGTGTTGAAGTATCACCCTACAGAGTAGGTACAAATTCCAAAGAGAAAACTGTGCCCAGATTGTTGAGAAATCTGGTGGTCATCACTTTAACAAAGTGATAACATTTTGCATATAAAGGTGAGACAATACCAATTGTGTACTTTCTCATGCAATGCAGAGTGAAGTTCTCAATCTCATGCATGAAGTAGTCTTTCCAAAAATGTTTTATCTGAATCTAATCAAACCTCTACTCTTAATTTTGAGTTTACGGGAAAGATAGAGAATTAGTCAAAGAACACCATGAGAGAGCAAAAAATCCAGAATGTGGTATACTTTACAAGAAAGCTGAACTTTTCAAAAAGTCAATATCATAAAAAATCCAACAGATCTTTTTTGATTAAAAGGAACTAGACAGGGGCTGACCCCATGGCCGGAGTAGTTGAGTTTGCGCACTCTGCTACAGCTGCCCAGGGTTTCGCCAGTTCTAATCCTGGGCATGGACATGGCACAGCTCATTAAGCCATGCTGAGGCGGCTTCCCACATGCCACAACTAGAAGGACCCACAACTAAGAATATACAACTATGTACCTGGGGGCTTTGGGGAGAAAAAGGAAAATAAATAAATAAATAAAATCTTTAAAAGGAAGTAGACAGGTACTACAATCAAATACAATGCCCTAGACTCTGTTGAATCCTGGATTTTTAAAAGAAAAGTACAAAATGTATTTTGGGGACAATTAAGCAGATTTGAATATGAACTAGATATTAGATGCTAATATGGAATGACTGTTTATTTCCTAGGTTTGATAATGATACCATGATTATGAAGAATGTCCTTATTCTTAGAAGGTGCATGCTTAAGTATTTAGGGGCAAAGAATGTGCCTGCTCACTCTATCTTTCAGAGTAACCAATAAAAAACAAATGGAAAAAGAGGTTTAATAAATGTGGCAAAAATATTAGCAAACGGTGAGTCATTCCTATTCTTTAATTTTTTTGGTGCAACATTTTTCAAATATAAAATATAATAATAAAATGCATCATAAAAGATAAGCTAGCAGTATAAAAAGAAGTACAATTGTTTTTCTACATTTGAAATTAATCCGCATTTTTTACCACACTAACAAATGAAGGGGGAAAAGTAATTTCTCTGAGTAATGTTTTGTAGTTTTCAGCGTAGAAGTCTGTACCTTCTTAGTTAAATTTGTTCTTAAGTATTTTCTGCTATTTTTGATGCTATTATAAATGGAATCATTTTAATTTCCTTTTTTAGATCATGTTATATGATCTATAACATGATGATCTAGTGTATAGAAATACAACGGATTTTGTTGTGTTGATGTTTGTATTCTGTAAATTTGTTGTCTTTGTTCACTAGTTCTAAATATTTTGAGGGATAAGTTAGAGTTTTCCACATGTGACATCATGTGATCTGTGCACAAAAATAGTTTTAGTTTTGCTTTTCCAATTTAGATGAACTTTATTTCTTTTCCTTGCTTAATTGCTCTGGCTACAACTTTGAGTTCCATGATGAATAAAAGTGGTGAAAATGGCATCCTTGTCTTGTTCCTGACTTTAGGGGAAAAACTTTCAATTTCTCACCCTTGAGTATGATGTTAGCTGTGGGCTTTTCATATATGACCATTATCGTGTCGAGGAAGTTTCCTGCTATTCCTTGCTTATTGAATGTTTTTATCATGAAAGGGAGTTAGATCTGTTAAATGCTTTGTCTGCATTGATTGAGATGGGGTTTTAGTTCACTCTATTAATAGGTATATTACATTGATTTTCATATGTTGAACCACCCTTGTACTGTCTAGACTAGAGGTTTGATTAGATTCAGATAAAACATTTTTGGAAAGACTACTTCATGCATGAGATTGAGAACTTCACTCTGCATTGCATGAGAAAGTACACAATTGGTATTGTCTCACGTTTATATGCTTGCCAAGTGGTGCCATGTCTGCATCTAGGATCTGAACCTGCGAACCCCGGGCCCCCAAAACGGAACATGGTCACTTAACCACTGCACCACTGGGCCGGCCTAATTTTTTTGTTTTGAAAGATTGGCACCTGAGCTAACAACTGTTGCCAATCTTCCTTTTTTTTTCTGCTTTTTTTCTTCCCAAACCCCTGCAGTATATAGTTGTATATTTTTTTAGCTGTGGGTCCTTCTAGTTGTGGCATGTGGGATGCCGCCTCAACATGGTCTGATGAGTGATGCCATGCCCATGCCCAGGATCCGAACCATTGAAACCCTGGGCTACCAAAGCAGAGCGTGTGAACTTAACCACTTGGCCAAGGAGCCGGCCCCTAAGTTCTCTATCTTCTTACTGATCTTGTCTTCTATGCATTATTGAACGTTGGGTGTTATAGTATTTAACTATTGTAGAACTATTTGTTCCCTCAATTCTGTTTGCTTCATGTTTGAAGGCTCTTTTGCTGTCTTCTCGATGAACTGACTCTTCTGTTAGTACGTAATTCTTCATTGTCTCTTGGAAGAGTTTTGGATATATACTTTTTACTTTCTACACGTCTTAATTTTTTTAATGTAATGTGCATGTGTTTATTATAAAATGGGGGGTGGGAAACAAGGCAAAAGGAGGAATCTCTATTGTCATTCAGATGGCAGGACCTTCCACAAGACAACTGGCTTAGACTTCTCAAAAGTTATTGTCATGGAGAAAATGGGGAATTGATCTTGGAAAAGTTTTAATAACCAAACATAATGTGTAAATATCAACTGGATTTTGTTTAGAAAAATTTTGGACAATTGTGAAAATTTGAAAAATGTCTGGTTATTAGGTATCATGGATATTTCTTAAGTGCAAAATGGTATCATACTCATGTAAAGATTATCATTTTCTTAGGAAACACATGCAGCCATTTTTGGTGAAACACAAACTAAGTTGTAAGTTCTCTACAACTTACTTTTAAATAATTTAGTGAAAAATATATTTGTTACAATATATATCAAACAGAAAACATTAACACACTGAATTTAAGTGGAAAGCATACAGGTTTCATTGTACTGTTTTCAGCTCTTCTTTGTGCTTTAATATTTTCATAATAAAAAGTTTGGAGAAAGGAGATATATATGACTTCTCTTCAGAAAATAAAAAGCAAGAAGGGACTGGGGTAATATTTAAAGTGTTGAAAGAAAAAAACACACCTAGAATTCTGTGTCCAGGAAAATTATCCTTCAAAGTGAAGGAGAAATACTTTTTCAGAGAAATAAAAACTGAGGGAATTGGTCACCAACAGATCTGCCTTACAAGAAATGTTAGAAGGAATTCCTCAGAAAGAAGAAATATGATGTGGGTCAGAAACTCAGCTCTATACAAAGGAAGCGATTTAGAGAAGGGATAAATGAAGATTAAATACAACCTTTTATTTTTCTTAATTGACCTGACAGATGACAGAAATAAATAAATGAGTACAGCTTATAGATAACTGAAATGAAAGACAGCAATGTTATAAACAATAAGGAGGAGGAATTGGGAATACTATTTTACAAGATTCTTGCCATACTCATGAACTGATATGGTGCTGTTTGAAAGAAAACTCGGATTACTTGCAGATATACATTGCAAACTCAAGGGGAAGCACTAAATAAAGTAATTAATGTATAATTGATACGATAAGAGAAAAATGGAATCACATAAAACCCAATTAAAACCAGTGGGAGAGAAAGAGGGAAAGACAAACAAAGGAAATAAAAAACAAGAGCAACAAAAATAGTAACAGGGCTGGCCTGGTGGCGCAGCAGTTAAGTTCGTGTGTTCCACTTCTGCGGCCCAGGGTTCGCCGGTTCGGATCCCGGGTGTGGACATGGCACTGCTTGTCAAGCCACGCTGTGGTAGGCATCCCACATATAAAGTAGGGAAAGATGGGCATGGATATTAGCTCAGGGGCAGTCTTCCTCAGCAAAAAGAGGAGGACTGATGGCAGATGTTAGCTCAGGGCTAATCTTCCTCAAAAAAACCTAAACAATAACAAATAAATAGATTTTTTTATTAAGATTTTTTTATTTTTTTCCTTCCCAAAGCCCCCCAGCACACAATTGCATATTCTTGGTTGTGAGTCCTTCTAGTTGTGGCATGTGGGATGCCACCCCAGCATGGCCTGATGAGCGGTGCAATGTCCCTGCCCAGGATCTGAACTGGCAAAACCCTGGGCCTCAGCAGTGGAACACTCGAACTTAACCAGTCAGCCATGGGGCCAGCCCCTAAATATAGATCTTAATCCATCTATCATAATAACCACTTCCAACATCAATGATCAATATACCAATTAATCAAGAATGAGAAGACAAGTCATAGACTGGGAAAAATATTCTCAAGACATCTGATAAAGGCCTGTTATCCAAGATCTAAGAACTCTTAAGACTGCACAATAAGAAAATGGACCTGATAAAAAAATGGGTGAAAGACCTGAACAGATACCTCACCAAAGATATACAGATGGCAAAGAAGGATATGAAAAGATGCTCCACATTTTATGTCATTAGGGAATTGCAAATTAAATCGATATTGCACACCTACTAGAATGGCCAAACTCCAAAGCACTGACACCAAATGCTGGCAAAGATGTGGAGCAACACGAATTCTCATTCATTGTTGGTGGGGATAGAAAATGGCAGCCACTTTGGAAGACAGTTTGTCAGTTTCTCATAAAACTAAACATACTCTTAGCACAAGATCCAAAAATCATGCTCCTTGGTATTTACCCAAAGGAGCTGAAACAGTATGTCCACACAAAAACTTGCACATGAATGTTCACAGCAATTTTATTCATAATTGCCAAAATTTGGAAGCAACCAAGGTGACCTTCAAAAGGTGAATGGAAAAACAAATCATGGTATATCCAGACACTGGAATATTATTCTGCGCTAAAAAGAAATAAAAAGCTATCAACCCATGAGAACGTATGGGGGAATCTTAACTGCATAGTGCTGTGAAAGAAGTCAATCTGAAAAGGCTACTGTTTGCTTCCAATTATGACATTCTGAAATGGGCAAAACTATGGAGACAGTAAAATGATCAGTGGTCAGGGATTGGGGGGGAGTGTTGAATGGCTGGAGCACAGGAGATAGGGCAGTAAAACTATTTCATATGACACTGTAATGACATATATTATACATCAAAATGCATAGAATGTACAACACAAAGAGTGAACCCTAATGTAAACCACGGGCTTTGGGTGATAATGATGAGTCAATGCGGGTTCAACAAATGTGCCTCTCTGGTGCAGGATGTTGATAGCAGGGCAAACGGTGAGGGGGGGCAGGAGAGGATAACTTGGAAACTGTACTTTCTACTCAATTTTTCTGAAAGCCTAAGACCGAAAAAACTTTAAAATCTATTAATTAAAACAAAACCAGTGCTGGCCCCGTGGCCGAGTGGTTAAGTTCGTGTGCTCTGCTTTGGCGGCCCAGGGTTTCGCTGGTTTGGATCCTGGGTGCAGACATGGCACCACTCATCAGGCCATACTGAAGTGGTGTCCACATAGCAGAACCAGAGGCATTCAAAACTAGAATATACAACTATGTACTGGGGGGCTTTGGGGAGAAGAAGGGTAAAAAACAAAACCAAACCAAATTGTATTCTACATAGCTAAATACTTGAAGCAGCAGTAGCATCACTTTTTGGCAAACCTCAAGTACAGAATCCCAATATTCCTATCTGTACTCAAAGCATCAGGCAACACTGGATAGCTAGGACACATTACAGCCATCACTGTGATGCAAGTCAATTTAACTGTGGGCTCTCCACCATTTATTCTGTATTAAGACATGGCCCATTCAAAAGGAATGATGTTGCATTCACACCAGATTGCTTCTTTTTCTTCATTGTATTGAATCTTCTCATCATCTTTTTATTCCTATAAAGCAAGTCAGAAAAGAATTTTGAAAAATTGTTGGAATAAGATAGACTATTTGTTCCATAACAACCCCTTGAAAACGACCAATAAAATAAGGAATCTACTTCTGGAGTTCCTGAGTAGTTTGCCCCATCACCTAAGGAGGGTGGGTAGAAAGATTTTACGTAGTAAACAAAGGAACAAGATGGTCCACTCATTCTCAGGGCTCGTATTCTGTATGCTAGTCAGTTCCACTTCCTTTATCTTTATACTTTCCCATGGCTTCCCAGAGCTTCTCACATCCCCTCCCACACATGCTCATGGTTTTCCCATTAAAAAATAAAAAGAAAAGGAGAAGGAAGCAGGATGCAAGCAAGCTCCCTTGATATTATTGTCTCAACTGCTCTCTCTTCCTTCTTGGCTTAGGTGGTAGAGCTTATCCATATGTCCTGCTCCCAGTGTATCACATGTTACACTCCAACTTACCATTGATGCTCTCAACCTACTGTCAAAAAAGCCATGAATGTCATCCTAAATTAGCATTCCTAATACTAGTGCGTTAATCATAATCTTACATGGCCATCTCACTGTCAACCATTTCCTTCTAAAACTCTCTGCCCTCAGCTTCCTTTCCTCACTTATCTCCCAAGCTCTAACTGTATACTTTTTATATCTCCATTGCCCACAAGCCATTTGAATTCCTATATACTCTTATGTACAACTTGCATGCTAATGACTCCCAAAGATGTTTACCTCTAACTCATACTCTCAGAACTCTAGACTAATGTCAAACATGGTCCACACATCGCACATTCTTCACCACTGATCTGGACTTCTTCCTTCCCTCCATCTGATAAGATAGCATCCTCTTCCCTTTACGACTACATCTCTTAAATTTATCCCATTCTTCCTAAATTCTTCACCAAGGTCCTAAGTTTTATCTTTCCAGATTACAGTAATATCTTACTTATCTTCCAATCTAGTCTCTGTTGAAAAATCAGTCCGCTTTCTTAAAAACAAACTCAGTTTTCTTCCACACCTCTCTCACATTACCTCCACCCGATTCCATCATCAAAAGCTGAATTTTGTACTCATGAATGGACCCTACGAGTTCTATGATTTATATAAAATCCACAGCAGTGTTTATGTTTATGCCCACTGTATATTTTCTTAGAAGAGGGTATGTAGTTATCATTATATCTCAAAGGAGTCTATGTCCCCAAAGTGAAGGAGCAATAATGACCCACAGGACAATATATGAGACCTTTAATACAGATATAAAACCTTCAGTGGTCTGCCTCTCCCCTGCCCAGACTTATTTGTCAATACATGCTCCAATCATATTGACCCAATCATATTGACTTATTTGCAGTTTCTAAGTGAGTCACATTCTTTCATTTCTATGTGTTTGTATGGGCTATTTCTACTACCAAAATGCTGAAATTGTATTTTCTAACTGGTAGGCTCTTCCGCAGTACATCTGAAGCTTCCCTAAGCTGCTCCAATGTAAGTACTATCCATACATTTTCATAGCATCTTACTCATTTTCATTCCAGTATGCTACACGGATTTTGTTTTACTAAGTTTTGTATCCCTAGCTAAGTGTCTGACGTGGTAAGAACTCTAATTTTTTTTTTTCTTTAAAACTGGTCTCTACAATTGAGGCAGTTAAGGTCTTAATTTGTCAGATACTTTGTTAAGGTTGCTAAGAAGCAGCCACATTTGCCTGAGTTCTAGTCCACTACTCAGTTCTTTTTGCTTCCTATTTTTGCCTGATCTATATGACAAATTAAGAAAACGGTATGTTTGTCCTCTGCCTTCTCCTACTAAATTATTCAGAAACCCATTTAGACATCTACTTTTCTGTGTGCCATGCTTACAAAGATACATAAGGGTTACCTCTGAGCACATTCAGGGCATAACATATTATCTTCCAGGTCTGGGGATGGGAACGTGCAGGCTGGTAGCAGGAAGAGAGAGATCATCCTCCTGGGAGTGTCAGGCACCCAGGTCTGACCTGCATGGAAGTGCAGGCGAACCCAACCTTTCGTGTCTGCCCAGAGAGGTCTGCCATGGACCACACACCACCTGACACCTGGGGAGGGAAAGAGAAGGAAATATAAACAGTTAAGACCAAGTAACAGTGCCCAATCCAACCTCTCAGCAAGTCACTCTTGATTTTGCTCTTATATTCTGTTGATGAATCAAGTGAAAGAGAAGCATGAAAAATCCAGGCTAAAAGACACTGTAGTCTAACTTCACAAATTATATAGTACAAGAGACAATAACTATTAACTTTTTGGAATGCTTGCTTTGTACCCAGGATTTTGCTAAGTGGTTTACATGTATTAATGTATCTATTCTTTTTTTGTAAGGAAGATTGTTCCTGAACTAACATCTGTACCAATCTTCTTCTATCTTGTATGTGGGATGCCACCACACCATGGCTTGATGAGCAGTGTGTAGGTTCGTGCCCGGGATCTGAACCCGTGAGCCCTGGGCTGCCAAAGCAGAGTGCACAAACTTAACCTCTATGCCACCAGGCTGGCCCCAATACATTTATTCTTAAGAACATTAACATTTACCTTCTATTTATTTTTCTTATTTACAGACAAGGTAACTGAAGCTTATGGTGTTAAATAGCATAATTTTCCCATAAATTTCCCAGGTATTCTGACTCACAGCCCATTCACCAAACCATGACATTATACAGCCTCAACTACCGAAAACAGGCAAAAGGGTCATTGTTTAAAAGTATAGGGAACAATCTAATTGGCAAGACAGGATATTGCAAGAAAAGAAGGTAAGTTTTACAACATCAAGCGTCTGAAATTAAAACAAGGGAGTGGTCACTCTGGGTTTAAATATCTGTAAATACAGAGTATTTGTAGGGATCTCTCTCTCTAGTCTGACTGTAAAATGAGAGTAGAGATTACGTGTGTTTAGCACAACATACCCCGAGCTGGGCACACTCCTGGACGACAGTGGGTTCTTAACAACTGCTGAATCAAGAGGAACTGAAAGGACGAGTAAGTATGGGATGCCACCAGCTCATGTGGCACATCAATGAAAATTAGAAAGTGGAGTGTCTTTGGGGAGGCAGTCCTCCTGACACAGCTTTGTGGCTGGACGGTGCTTTCGCAAATTAGCAAAAGGTGCCGGTTCCCCCTCAGTGAAGGGAGTGCAGACTGGGGAGAAGGCAGTAGGCCAACTTCAGCTCCCAGTCTTCCTTTGGCCTGGGTTCCTTGTGTAGTGAACAACGTGCCTCACCATCCAAGTCAGTTCTGAATAAAAGAGGATCCAGAACACTTCTGAGAATGGGGTGGAAAGGAAAAAAATTCAAGCCAAAAAAAAGGGAGAGTGACTTTGTGCTGGTCTGAGATAGGGACTGCTGGAGACAAAACCAAAAATACTGAGAGAGAGGGGCAGGAGTTGGAGAAAGGTGGGGCTAAGTTATTCTCACAATTTTTTAAGAGGACAAGGGCCCCAAACATTTTATTTTTGCCTACTTTTGATGTGCCAAGTTGTATTTCATAAGTCTCATGATCATTCTATGCAGTAGGAGAGTTGTAACCTTCGTGTTACACATCAGGTTAACAGGGCTTAAGCTATGTAACTCGCCAAGGCCATGCATCTAAGTGGTAAGACAAGGATTTGAACCAAAACTGTTCAGTTCTAACCCCCACACTCTTATTCACTGTTATGAGGCCTTGAGGAAGGGAGAGCAGGGAAGACCTCAGGCTGTGGCTGACCCCATTATCAGATTATGCTTTCTTCCCACCTTAGAATTCGGCTTAGTGATGAGAAAAGGTCACCCCTCAATCACCTGGTCTGGAGATCCACCCAGGCAAAACTTAGCTATCTGCCAATCAAATAATAAGCCCTTTATGAACCTAACATCCAGTCACAGACTCTTTCATTAACTTTCCCTTTTACTACCTCTCAGTGTTTGGAGTAATACAAGTTAACTTTCTTTCTCTGGAACGGTACTCACTCTTGAAGTTGATCTTACCAGAGGCTTGTGGCAGAAAGGTCTCCACAGAAGTAGGAATGGGACATGAATTCATAGCCTTAGGTTGAACGGCTCTGGCAGCAATTCTTGCCCACGCTGCCAACATGGCTTCCTGCGCTGAAGTGATTACTTCAACTATATTAGTCCCTTCCTCTCTCTCAGGCTTCTTACAACGTTTCGGAACCCTTGCTCTCTTGGTCACCATCTTGCACTTCCCCGAACATGACTGAAGTTTGGCCTCCTGTGGTGTTTCAGGAACATTCTGCAAATGGGATTCATTATGAGTATTCTGCGAAGTGCTACTGCCATAGGACTTTGTGTCCATTTTGCCGTTCTTTATACATTGGCCCACGTGTGTCAGCATAGAAAGAGTTTAGGAACGTCAGTTCCCTCAGAGCAGTGTTCTCAACTGGGAGAAGTTTTTGTTTGTTAAAACCGTGTGTGGGTGGAGTAGGGGTTGCTATGACACCCAGTGGGTAGAGGCTAGGAATGTTTAGGCTGCTACGTGTCCTAAATGCACAGGACAGCCTCCCAAACAAAAAGAAATTATTTGGCCCAAAATGTCAATAGTCTTGGTTGAGAAATCTTGCCTTAGAGATACCACATATACAGAGGTGGCTGGAGGAACAATTCACACCGCCATCACGGTCCTCACTCACCTGTTTTTGTTCAGAGTACGCATGCTCCTGGAGCCTCAGATAAACCTCTATTTTCTAAGGAAATTAAGAGGACAAATAAAAATTAAAAGCCGACAAAGCTTCCCATACTTGCTCCGGGCAGCGAGATTCCCACCAGCGTACTCACGTCGCCATCAGTACTCAAATGAAATTGTTGGCACCAGTTCCGCAAAGTGTCCCGCCGCACTTTATTAATCGGAGGCAAAATGGCCGGCAAGGGAAGGATGGGTGCTTTACATCTGGGTTTGGGGCGAGTTTTGAATTGTTCATTCGTTTGAGAAAGATGAACTGAGAAAAGAGAACCATAGGAGTAATAATTTAATATTTCTAAGATTCTTCATAATTTTACGAAGTTCTCACTTATTTCTCGCAACCCAGTTTGCATATATACATATCAAATATTTTTCTTCATATTACAAGTAAGGTAATAGATTCAGGAATTAAAGGATTAGCCTAAGATCACACCACCATCAAAATGGCAGACCCAAGACTCAAACCTACATTTTAAAATTCTAAATTCCATGGTTTTTACACTATATACAGCAACCTGTTGGGGTATTTTTTGCAGCCATCAGCAACTACTTGGATAGACTATTATACTGCATTGCTCCTCCAAGTCTGGGTTTTAGACCAGAAAATATCAGCTCTCTCTACAGAAACAAAAAAGCCGGCCCCAACTGACAATGGTCCTCATTCTGCCAGCCTGCCTCCTTATTCTCTGCAGTACCCTGTCTCATCTCATTCTGCCTACCTCTAACCTGTCACTATCTACTTCATCCTAAAGTCCTTGTTATTGGCCCAGAAAATGAAATTGTTCTGAGAAAACTTATTTGATGCCTTTATATGAAGCACTGAGAACAGATACAAAAGGTCATGGTATTAAAAGCTGCTGGATATTTATTTATTTACTTATTTATTTATTTATTACAGATTTTATTTTTTTCCTTTTTCTCCCCAAAGCCTCCCCACCCGGGACATAGCTGCATATTCTTAGTTGTGGGTTCTTCTAGTTGTGGCATGCAGGACGCCGCCTCAGCGTGGCTCGGTGAGCGGTGCCGTGTCCGTGCCCAGGATTTGAACTGACGAAACACTGGGCGGCCTGCAGTGTAGCTCTTGAACTTAACCACTCGGCCATGGGGCCGACCCCTGAATATTTAATCAATAATTACTCACCAAGCAAATAGAAGATAGCTTTCAAAATTATTTAGACTTCTAAATACTGTATGATCCCATTTGTCTGTGGAATCTAAAAAACCTGAACTCATAGAAACAGAGTAGATTCATGGTTGCCAGGGGTTGGGATCAGAGGGTGGGGGAAATGGAGATATATTGATTGAAGGGTGCAAATTTTCAGTTATATGAGTAAGTTCTGGGGATCTAATGTACAGCATGGTGGCTATAGTTTAAATTTGCATATTTGAATTACACAAATTCCGAGCTACTTTGTATTCTTGAAAGTTGCTAAGAGAATAAATCTTCAACAGGGGGAAATAATGTAATTGTGTAAAGTGATGTATGTGTTAACCTATTTTGGTAGTCATTTCTCAATATATATGTGTATCAATGATCACATTGTGCACCTTAAAATGGCACAATGTTATGCATCAGTTATATCTCAGGAAAGCTGGGAAAAATTAGTCTTCTTATGAGGTATGTAAAGTATGTATTAACCAAAATGAAGAGAAGATTGAGCTTCATGGGTTGGGAATTTAAACTCAGATCGAGCTGCCCTGTAAGACCATGCTCTATTCAGAGCACTCCACATGCCTATTTTTTTTTTTTTTTGAGGAAGATTAGTCCTGAGCTAACTACTGCCAATCCTCCTCTTTTTGCTGGGGAAGACTGGCCCTGAGCTAACATCCATGCCCATCTTCCTCTACTTTATACGTGGGATGCCTACCACAGCATGGTTTTTGCCAAGTGGTGCCATGTCCGCACCCGGGATCGGAACCGGCAAACCCCAGCCCACCGAGAAGCACAACATGTGAATTTAACTGCTGCGCCACTGGGCCGGCCCCTATTTTTTGTGTCTTAACAGCAAGGCAGTACACGGTGCTTAGCAAATGAGAAGTATGGGAGTTTGAGCCATCTTGCATCACGGATGATCACAGTGAGGTTTAAGCTAGGTGTTGTATAGTCAAAGGATAGGGAAGAAAAAATCTTACTTTTCCGAGGTTCTCAGAGCTGGAGGGGCAGCACACTGAGCAATCCCCGTCCTCATACCTTTGTCATCTGTCCTAGGCGTCTTCAGGTTGACTTCTGAAGTCGAAGAGACACTTGATTCCATTTGATGTTCTTCATTATGTTCCTCACTAACTGGAACCAATGTGAGAATCACATTTTCTTCATCTGATTCCTCCTCAAAAGAATTCTGGAAAGGGAAGTGTCAGTCACTAATTCTCATTTGATGCCATACAACTAAACTGCTTACTTGCAAGGACCAACTGATGGATAAGAAACTGACAAGCCAATAGGTGGACGGAGAGAAGACTTACTGAGATTCCTTGAATGTGATATTGATCAGCAGGCCCTTTATTAGATTAAGAGAAACAATAAGGAAATGGGCAAAAGCAGATTTTCAAGTGGGTGATAAAGAGGAAATGGAAGGGTAGGTTTTGGGTTTGGAGGACCATTTCCCTCATGGCCTTTCCTTTCCATCAGCTAAAACACCAAATACTTTCATTTTTATCACCTAAATCTGTATGGAATGTGTTCCTGCCTTCCCATCTTCTATCACACGATTCCAATTCAAGCTGTCATCAACTCTCACTGGCAGATGCAATAATCTTCTGCTATCCCCAAATCCATTCTGACTCCATTCTTTCTGCAGATTGCTCTCCTGCTTGTGTAAAATACTTCAACGGCAGGTCATCGCTATTCTTGTTAAAGACAAAACTCCCTCGGGTAGCCTACAAATTCCTGAATAGTCTGGCCCCTGCCTGCCTCTCCAGCTCACGACACCTGAGCTTTCTGAGCTCCAGCCATACTGGCCTTATTTCAGCCCCAGACCTGAGAGGAGCGAATCTGTTTTACACTCTGTTGCAATCACAGTACCTAACACAATGCCCAGCCCAGAGTGAGTGCTCAGTGTTGTTTTAATGATTTAATGAATGAAAGAGAAAAGTGGACAGGCAGGAAGGAAATAACATTTACGGGTTTTGTACAGTACACACACACTGTGCTAGGCACTTTCTGTATTTCTCTTACCTAATCTTCATAGCATCCTTGTGATTTATTAGCTTTCCTGTTTTACAAATTAGACACTGAATCTCAGAAATTAAATGACCACTGGCATAGAGTAACATAAGCGTAAGTTTCTGAATATAGCCTTTCCTCACAAATCCAAGGGTGAATAAACTCCATTCCAGCCCATTGTAACATTCTCTCCCCAGAACAGCAGTGTCTGATGCAGCCGCGCCCCTCCCCCTATTTAAATCTCTTCAATGGTTACCCATTGCTCTCCCACTCTTTGCTTGCATGTCGTGATTTTGCATTTGTATACCACTTTTTAAAGCACTCTCACACACACATTCACTGGTCAGCTTCAAAAAAAGCCCCCCTGACATTATGGGGGGACATTACTCCACTCTAGAGAGAAGTGGGGGCTCAAAGCAGCTATATCACTTGCCCACAAGCATGTACTTAATATATACTGACCAATTCGGTCTTCCAGCCTGGTACAGCAGTCCCTGTAAATAACTATGAAACTTTCTCAACTAATTTTCCAGGACTACCCAAGTCTAGTCTGGAAACCCATTTGGTACCAAGGCCTTTGGGAGTAGGTTACTTGTTACTCCTGGAGGAAAGAAACCAGTTGGTCACTTTGCTTTCTGACCTTCTCCATATTACCCTTTTCCACTTAGCTCTCCATTTCTTTATTTTATTTAGTTATTTATTTAATCTTGCCCAGCTACAACATATCTGTGTACAAAATAAGTCTCTTACTTTGGGCGAGGAACAGAAATCTTTACTCTCTCCTTTTCACTCTCAGCCAAAAACACACAGAGCCACAATTACGTGAAAGAAAAGTAATATCCACTTGAAAGAGGTGGAGATTCCAAGATGGAGACTTCTTACGTCTAGAAATTCAGATTCTTAGTAAGAAGGAGACATATGCCAGCTCTAGAAAGATTTTAAAAAGTGAATCTGTAGGGAAATTAATTCATTCAAACTAAACTTACCTTCTCGCCGCCATCGTAATTTGAGTTTGCCATTTCCAGGAACGCGCGGAGGAAGGCAGGCCAGCACTGTTAAGGAATCTGCAGTTTACTCCATTTAACCTGAGGGTTTGTCGCCTGATTTCTCCTTTTATAAGCAAATGTCTCCTTTTACTTCCTGTTTCCCAGAAGCGCTCTCTGCCTTCCTCCCCTTTCTCCCCTCCCTCGTTATTTGACAGTGTGATAGTCTCATCGGTTTTGTACTGTGTCTTGTCTATTAAGTGAGAGTTGAATTATTGAGTAATTAATATCACCCCTAATATTTAAAAAAAAAGATTTTTGTCTTTATTCCCTTAAGGTGGGACTTGGGAACTGGATGTGACAAACTTGCTGACAAGTTACAATGGAATATACAGAGTATTTTTTAACACTTCTGGGGCAATATTGGTGATGGATTAAATGATGTTATTATGGAGGGAATAGAAAAAAGATTCAGAGGTATTTTATAACTGATTTATGCCCATGGATGTGTCACTCTCTGGGAGATTAGATTTAAATTGTCAGGATTGGATAATCTCTCCTTGAGCTAGTTCTAAACACAAATATTAAGCCTGCAATGAGCTGGGTAGAAGGCAAGGGTTTGGGTGTTCAGAATCAGAGCAGCAGGAGCCAAAACACAAAGGCAAGTGATGGACTAATAAATGCAGAAGGAATGCAAGCACTTGAGGATTGCTGGAGCATAATGTTGGAGGCAGGATGTGACAAATGACAAGGCTGGCGAAGTCACAGATGTTTTCATAGATCCCTCTAAAGAGCCAGAGCTTCCAAGGAAAATATCATTCACAAACAATATGGCAGCACTGAGATACAGTGCTCTCACAGTGGGCTTTCTCTCCCTTTAGGAAAATGATTTGGACCATCAGTCTCAGGACCCAGGGAGCCCGAGTCAGTTTCATTTAGTGGTATACTATAATCAAAGTGTGGTGTGCAAGGGCTCGGCTTCAGTTCACTGAAGAACTGGTTGGAAAAATAAATTATGAGACTCCACCCCAGGCCTCCAGGATGGGACCTTTGAGGGCGGGACCCAGGTATCTGCCTTCAACAGGCCTTCAGGGTATTTCTTATGCACCTGAAGTCTAGAAGCAGTGGCTAGATCAAGGTGTGACCAAATAACTTTGGATTAGGCAGATAATGGTTGGAATCCTGGCTCCTCCCTTCCAGGATGGAAACTGAATCAGCCCTTGGAAATTCGGCCAAGAAAGCACTCCATCTAGCCACCTGGGTGTGGCCCCACCTGATGGGCTTTTTCTGGGTCATTAGAGGGGAGCTGAACTAATTGATCCCAGTGCCTTAGGCTGGGACAGGACTTCAAGTGGGAAGACCATTTCGTGACCATATCTTCTTTTCTTTTTAGCACTTAGTATCTTATTTGTTTTCTTGGTCTTTTTCTCCTGCTTTTTGAAAATGATATATTATGGGAAACGTGTACGAAAGCAGACAATAATATCATGCATCCTCTTGTGTCTATCATCCAGCTTCAATAACTATTGACTCCCAGCCAGTCTGATTTTATCTAAACCACCACCTATTTCCCCTCCCTTGGGTTACTTTGAAAGAAATACCAGACCTCATATCATTTCATTCATACATTCAGAAAAAAAAAAAAGACTTTCTAACTATAATTACAATATCTTCTTCATACCTAAAAATAATTTCAAATAATTATTTAATATTATCAAACTATTCTGTCTGTTCAAATATCCAGCGGTATTTAAATATCCAATTGTCTCACATATTTCCTCTCATTTTCTTGTTTTAACAATCTTTTTGAATCAGAATCCAGATAAAGTCTACACGTTGTGATTAGTTGATATGTGCCTTAAATTTTCTTTAATCTATAATTTTCCCTCCATCTTTTATTTTCCCTACAATTTTCTGTTGTTGTCCTTGTTACTGTTTGAAGAATTATGTGAATTCCCTGTAATTTCCTGTCTAGATTTTGCTAATTTTATTTGTTCCTCCATTTAGCCTATTCTTCCATGCTCTGCATTTCTTGTAAATTGGTTTGATCAGGTTGAGGGATGGCTTTTTTTTTTTTAACAAGAACACTCCCTCCCGCTTCACTCATCTCATCATTATTCTTTAAACTTATATATATATTTTTAAGTATATTTGACATATAACGTTGTGTAAGATTAAGGTGTACAACGTGTTAATTCGATGCGTTTGTGTATTGTAATACCTTTGCCATTGTAGCGATAATTAACATCTCTATCGTGTTCTTTAAGTGCCAGTTTCTTGGAATGACCCTCAAAGAATTTGCTCCCGTTATTCTCTCACTTTTCCTTCAATGAATTCATTTGAATGTCTAATTCTATGTATATTTGGGATTTTACTTCTTTAACTCCATCTCCCCTGCTTAGACGGCAGGCACCGGAGAGCAATGGCCAGGTATGTTTGGGTCACCCTTGGTCTACGCAGAGCTTTGTACTGTGTCTGGCTCCAAATAGAGGCTCAATCAATGCTAGTTCTTCAGATTGCGTCAGCCTCCACCTTTCCCCCTTATCGCACCCAACCCCCTTCTGAGTAGATGTCTCTCTCTGTGCTGCTGCTAAAGGACATGGTGTCAACGCTGATCACAGACTGACATGACTGTCTCCTACCAGACTATGACACGCTGAAGTTCTCAGACTCATCTTCATTCTCCTGGTGCTCAACACAGTGCCTAGTTCAGAGAAGGCTCTTAATCAGGTGAAACGAATAACTCTAAGTCATATCACACCAACTTAAGTTGGGGGCTCGGTATATACCTCAGAACTCAAAAGCAGCCACTAAAAGGATGCTAAGCTATAAAAAGGCTGTAGGGTAGAGATTTAAAAAAGAAAGAAAAAATTGTTTATGAACACCTGTGTTCTATATTTCTTCCAGTAATAGACAATAGTTCTGAAATAAAAATGCATTACAAGGGCCGGCCCCATGGCCGAGTGGTTAAGTTCGCATGCTCCACTTCGGCAGCCCAGGGTTTCGCCACTTTGGATCCTGGGCACGGACATGGCACCGCTCATCAAGCCATGCTGAGGCGGCATCCCACAGGCCACAACTAGAAGGACCCACAACTGAAAATATACAAGTAGGTACGGGGGGGCTTTGGGGAGAAAAAAAAAATGCATTACCTATTTCAAATATATTTTATATACTATATTGTAAGTTAAATATTTATAAATACATTCTATTTATTGCTTAGATAAGTGCTTTTCAAAATCCCTTTTTTTTTTTTTTTAAATCAGAAGAACATGCTCTGTAAAAGTAAATGTTTCTGGAGCACCAACATATAATAAATAAAAGTGGAGCAACTCTGGTTGGGAAATAAAAACCCGTAGGCATCCCACAGAACCCTACGCTTCTGAGAAAGTCTGGAAACTATGATTTAGTATCACTACCGGTTGAAAGAGACAACTACTGAGGTTTTGGTTTTCTGAGGAGAAGAATGAAAATTGCACTGAAAGATGTTCCCAACTTTGCCACATCATTCATTTCAAGAAATTCCCACTTAAAAGGACTATTGAATTCACTCCTACGTTAGAAGAATATTTATAGATCTTTACCTTCTGACTCAGATAAAACGGCATTTTTTTTTTTTTCTTTTGAAAAAACTCTTCTACGTCATGGAGCAACAGTCTCTATTAGGAGAATCTTAAATTCAGAATTCAGACCAGTAAGGTCTGTCCTCTGTTCTGTATAACTCGGAGGATGTGGTCAGGACAGAGCATGGCAGTGAGAGTAAATGGGGAGGGCAACTTCTGACGACTGGACAGGGAATTGATTTGGCTGTAGATTCTCCAATAGTCGCAAAATTAGGTGTAGCCCCACCAGCAAGTGTTCTTGGGGCTGGTGAAACCAAATCCTTTCTCAGCCGCCTCTTTGCATATTGCATTTTCATTGAGTTCCATTACCTATGAGACAAATGGAATATGTGTTAAACACGTTGGAGTTGGAAAGCTCGATTCATGTTGTCCATTTGAAGTGGCTGAAGATTGGTATGAAGAACTTTTGGACTCTAAGCAATTGCTGTACCGTCTGAGGACTGTGCATGAGAAGGTTGGGGACTCAAGCCAAGTAATGAGAACTACGGCTACTCCCTCTTATGTCCCCATCAGTCACTTGCTCCTCCCTGAGTTTTCCACCTCTCTCTCTTTACAAGTTCTTCCTACTAGCACACAAACATTTCTAAGCCTGTCCCACTTAAAACAAAACACACACACACACGTCTCCTTTGACACTATCATTCTATTTACCTACTACCCTCTCCCTTCTTTTACAGTTCAACTTTCTGAACGTATCTTCTTACTCTATCTAGTTCCTTTCCATTCTGGTCTAATGGTTTTTCCACCTCTTTTCCCCATCTAACTCCTAAAATATTGACGTCTCATAAGTTTCATTTCTCTGCTCCTGATCATGCCTCATGCTTTCCTAGAGCAGCCTTATTCAATTTTCCAATTTTAACTGCCACTGACACGCTGACGATGCCCGTATATGTATTTCTAGCCCAAGTTTTTTGCCTGCATTACGGACCGAAGTTTTGGCATATCCTATCTTGCCCTTCGAATATATTAAAAAATAAACTCATTGTCTTCCCTACCAACTTTCAACCTTTTTCTGTATTTCTTCCCTTTTGAGAGGTAGTATTATCATTCACCCAGTCATCTAAACAACTGGGTACCTTATTGCATCACTTCCTTTCCACTTGGAGCTAATTAAAATTGAGCTTGTTCCCTTTCTGGGCCAGCGCTAACTATTATCAGTATTACTAGAGACTTTTTGGGTCGAGGACTCAGAAGTGGTAGTAAAGATGGCTGAGGCTACTGCTATGGGTTCTCTGATCTTGATCCTTTTCTTGAATATGGTCTCAGTTATTTATCACAAATCTTTTAGCCGTGTCAAGGGTAGTGGCCACTTCAGTTTTCTTCCCTCTTTAGGGTCTGTGCTGAGGGATTGCTGAACTGGCCAATATCAAACCTCTTGTTGAATATGACAATTTCTGGACCACTCCTGCTAAGGTGAGCATATTCTGAAAACAGGTCTCACGATCAATGTCCAAAGGGGAGCCCCCACCACTATTTTGCAAAAATGAATGTGACTTACCTCAGTAGTTCAAAGCAGGTAGAAGTGGGACAGAGTATGGAAAGAGTAATGCATGGGACTGGAGAACAAGAACAGTACCCTCCCCTTGTCTGTCCCTCTGCTATCTCTGGCCTTGCTTCATACCAACATTAGGCAAAATGATTCAATATAAGAATTATGACTTTAGGGGCCGGCCCGGTGGCGCAACGGTTAAGTGCGCATGTTCCACTTCTCAGTGGCCCAGGGTTTGCCGGTTTGGATCCTGGGTGCGAACATGGCACCACTCTGCAAAAGCCATGCTGTGGTAGGTAGGAATTATGACTTTATGTCATTACTCCTTTCCCAAAAGTGGCTTCTTTTTAAAATATCTATATTTACACAGTCTCTTATAAATTACTTTTTCCTGCAGAAAATAACAGAGAAATAAAAGTTACTAAAAGGACTCACATTCTCATCTTTTTGTTCTGAGCAGCATAAATTCCCAATTTACTAACCCTACTATCAGTCCTCAAATTCCATTGTTGGCACCAGCTACATAAGTTGTCTCAAGATAGCCCATCACAGGAGGAGAGTGGTCTGCCAGGGAAGCATTCTGTTAGGGGCAACTTAACATTGAAGAATAGAAGCCAAGAAAGAATTTAATAAAACAGTCCTAAACAACATTTGCATCGGCCTTCAATTTACAAAATGCATTACATATATTCTCTCATTAATTCCTACAACCCCATGAGATAAATATTATGATCATTGCCATACAGGTAACAGATACCCCAAATCAAAATTACTCAACCCAAAATAGCCCAGCTGGTCCTCAGAACTAGGTCTTAGACTTCTTCCTCCCTCAGTCTTTTCTGGTCATCAACACTTTACCTAACATACATGTGTGCGATCTTTTTTTGTTTTTGTAGCTTCCACTCACAGGTCAGGTCATTACATCAGATTGTAGTTGTATTATATTAACCATCAACGGCAATGAAGGCTTAGAATTTAATGCAGAAATACTCAATTGACCATTATCTTCATTTCATTATACCCTCCATACTACACACAACCCAACTGCATTCCATCACTGCGGTCTTCCACTTCACAGAACTCCTAACACACTTCTGCATTCTACTTAATTCTAGGTATTTCCTATAGAAGAAATGCTTAAATGCATTCTTTTTGCAAGAAAAATAAGTATCTCTAACACATTAAAACACAATACCAAATCATTTTCCTAGAGTTATTCCATCTTGTTGGGCCTGCAATATGTTACTGTTCCCATTACTCGTTGGCTCAGAAAACCCATCAAAGTCCCTGTAGGATTTTTGTTGTAAGAGATGACAGGCTGATTCTAATTTATATATAAAGAACCCCCCAAACTCAATAATAGGAAAACATATAATCCAATAAAAAGTGGGCAAAATACTTCAACAGCCACGCCAACAAAAAGTTATATGGAGGGTAAATTAATACCACATACACCTATTAGAATGGCTAAAATTAAAAAGACTGATCATACCAAGTGTTGATGAGGATATAAAACAACTGGATATCATACATTTCAGGTAAGAATATGATATGGCACAGCCATTTTGGAAAACAGTTTGGCAGTTTCTTATAAGCTAAACATACCCTTAATATATGACTCAGCTGGGGCCAGCCTAGTTGCACAGTGGTTAAGTTCACATGCTCCACTTTGGTGGCTTGGGGTTTGCGGGTTCAGATCCTGGGTGCAGACCTACACACTGCTTGTCAAGCCACACTGTGGTGGTATCCCATGTCCAAAATAGAGGAAGATTGGCACAGATGTTAGCTCAGGGGCAATCTTCCTCAAGCAAAAAAGAGGAAGATTGGCAATAGATGTTAGCTCAGGACCAATCTTCCTCAAAAAAAAAAAAAAAAAGAAGAAGAAAAGAAATAATAGGGACTGGCCTGGTGGCACAGCAGTTACATTCACACATTCTGCTTTGGCAGCCCCAGGTTCCCTGGTTCAGATCCCCTGTGCAGACCTACACACTGCTTCTCAAGCCACACTGTGGCAGCCATCCCACATATACATCCCACATATAGAGGAGGATGGGCACGGATATTAGCTCAGGGCCAGTCTTCCTCAACAAAAAAGAGGAATATTGGCAGCAGATGTTACCTCAGGGCTAATCTTCCTCAACAACAACAAAAAGAAATAATAATCATATATATATATATATATATATATATATATATATATATATATATATATATCACTCAGCAGTCTTCGTGCTTGGGTATTTACCCCAAATAAGTGAAACTTGAATGTTCACACAAAAAACTGTATACAAAGTTTTAGAGCAGCCTTATTTGTAATTGCTGAAACCTAGAAATAACCAAATATCCTTCAACTGGTGAATGGATAAACAAACTGTGGTACATCCACACCATGGAATGCTACTATTCATCACTAAAAAGGAACAAACTAATAATACCTGCAAAAAAGAGTCAGTCTCAAATGTGTCACACTAAATTAAAGAACCCAGACTTATTCCACTTATAAGACATCCTGGAAAAGACAAAACTAGAGGAAGAGAAAGTAGATCATTGGTTGCCACAAGCTGTGGGAGGGGGTAAGAGGTGACTACAAAGAGGCAAGAATTTTCTGGAGTGATGGAAGTTCTACATCTTGTGATGGTAGTGACTGCATGTATTTGTCAAAACTCATAGGACTATGCGTTAAAATAGATGAATTTTACTATATGTAAATTATACTTCAATAAACCTGACTAAGGCTAGAGAGATTAAATAAATTCCCAAAGCCACACAGCTATTGAAATGGCTAAGTGGCTGGTAATTACAGCTCATCTCAGTGCAGGAAACAGAAACAGACAAACAACAGGAATTACAGCAAGTACTCTTGGCTGAGTACCCATCACTTGCCTAACCCCATAACTGTTTTACATACGTGATTTTTTGAACCCAGCTGCCCTGCAAGGGTGGGTTGTTATCTTCCTCTTAATAATAATCAAGTAAACTGAGCTTCAAGGATGGAATGTGAACTCATATCTGACTGCCTCAAAAGCTTGGGCTCTTGGGATTTTCAACAGCAAGAAATAAGTGGTGATTTTTAATCCAGTCTGGATAAAAAAGGTAGTTTTAATAGTTGGAATATACCCAAGAAGTTATCAAAGAAGTAAGATTTAAGCAGGACTTTGAAGGAAAAGCAGACTATATAAAGTTCTGACTTTTGTTTCCTAGTGTTGGAGTTGCACGAGTTCTGGAATACTGAGGAATTCTCATCCAGTCTCCATGAACCTCTTTTACAACTCTCCTCATGTTATAAATCTCTCTGTTGAGGTGGGGTCCTCCTCTCTGTTATCCATCCTGAGAATAAGCAGAACTTCCTCAATCTCTAGCTCCAAAGTCTCTGAACAGAAATCCCAGTAGAGTCATGTGACAGATATCATTTCCTCTTTGATCTCCAAGTGAAACATTTTTTTTCCTTTAAATGAGGTAAAGTTTACAATGAAATGCACCGATCTTAAGTGTACAGTTTGATAAGTTTTGAAAAATGATAGCCAACTCCTCAATCAAGACAGAAAATATTTCCATCACCACAGAAAAGGCCCTCTGCTTCCCTTCCAGTCAATTCCCACCGCTTCCACCCTTTGGGAAAGTAGATCAATGGAAATATCATGTTATTTACTTCAGATATGTGGATAATCCTTTGGTTACTCATCTTGCTTCCCAGATGGCTTTTAATATGCGAGATGATGGAGAAAAAGAATCAAAAGAATGAACAAAGGAAGTGGTAATTTGTTGATAGCCATCAGTTTTAGAATCACTTTTTCTTTGCTTATGAGTTATCCTATCCCCAGGATCCAGTCCATTCCTGAGTCCTGTCAAGCCACCTCCTCCAGATGTCCAGGATCCAAGCTGCCAACATCTCTTGCTAGAAGTAAAGACCTCTAACTGGTCTCCTCTAATACACGTCCTCTGCCTTCTGGTCCTTTCTCTATGCTAGAGGCAAATAATCTTTTCAAAATGTGAATCTGTCATTTCAGCCCAGCCCCTTAAACTCCTAATGGTTTCCCTGTTTTTTAAGATAAAGACAAAACAAACGCCTTGCCTTGTCTGGGCCTCCGTTCCTCTCTGGTCCCATTTGGTATCCATGTTCCTTGGCTCTGAGCTCCCAACACACTGGCCCATCAGTCTTTTTGTTACCCACCTCAGGATCCTCATAGGCCCTTTCCACTGACTGGAATGTCCTTTCTTCTCCTTGTTTTTAACTTAATTCTTATTTGCTCTTCAATCTGATGTCAACTCAAACCTCCTTCCCAGGGAAATCCTTCCTTGGGTGATGGACTCAGACATGAAAAATAACACATTTTAGACTGATTTACCCCCTCCATACCATTCCAGCCCAGGTATTCTATGGGCAAGAACAGAAGATATCGACCCAAGCTAATCCTCCCAATATGAAGTATCTTCTGGGCCCATTTACTTCATTTTTGTAAACTGATGTCACCTCCAACTTCCTGTGCCCCCCAGTCCTGGAAGTTCTTTCTCCTTTCTTATTCTTCAAAAAATATGATAATTTCAGCAGTTTCCTTATCCTTCAAGTAATGGTACTTGAAATACTGGGTGATTACTGCTCTTCCCATCTTTGGACTTCACATTCCAAAACAGGTAGGTGGGGCATTGGGGAAAAAAATTCCATAATTCCTGCTAAGCATTTAAAAAGAGATCTTCTAAAATAGTATTTTATAAGGAATTAAAGTATGACATGCATGAAGGAATAGAAAACAGAATTCCAGGTGCTATACACAGCAGAGAACTTTCTTCTTTCCAAGAGGACTGACAGCCAGAAATTACTTTCCCAGAGAATACTGAGTAAAATTAGACAGTGAGTATGCAGTAACACGTTAGGGCACAGATACTCATTTTATGTTGATTCCTAAGTTACTTACACTCTATTTCCTCTTATAACTCACTCCAAACCTTTCCGTCCATCATTCATTGAACATTTATTGAGCACCAAATATGTCAGGCTGTGTTCTAGGAGGCTGTGATGCCTAAGTGCACAAAACTGAAAGAAATCCTTTTATACTGTTAGGGGAAGATAAATAATAACTTACTTATTCTGTTAGCGGAAGTAAGTTGTGGAAAAATAGCTAGAACAGGGCGAGGGGGATAAATAGTGCTGGTGGGGTGGAGAAAGAGCTTGTGACTTTAAAGATTTTATTTTTCCTTTTTCTCCCCGAAGTGCCCCTGGTGCATACTTGTATATTTTTTTAGTTGTGGGTCCTTCTAGTTGTGGCATGTGGGATGCCGCCTCAGTATGGCCTGATGAGCAGTGCCATGTCCATGCGCCAGGGATTCAAACCTGCAAAACCCTGGGCCCCCAAAGTGGAGCATGCGAACTTAACCACTCGGCCACGGGGCCGGCCCCAAGATTGTGACTTTAAATAGGGGTCAGAGTATGCCTTTTTGACAAAGTGACATTTTCAGAAAGAACTTGGAAGTACGGAAGTTTACCATATTGACGTCTGGGGAAAGAGCATTCCAGCCAGTGATGAGGCCCTAAGCTGGGAGTGTGTTAGGTCCCAACAAGGAACAGCCAAGGCAGGGTGCTGGAGATGGGGTCAGAGGTGAGGGGGCACAGGGTAGGAGACTTAGGTAAGGCCTTGGAGGTCATTACAAGGATGTTGACTTTTCCTCAGAATGAAATGGGATCCATGGAAGGGTTTCGAGCAGAGTGTCATGATCTGACTTGTACATCAGAAGGATCTTTTCATATATGCAATGGAGTATTTTATTTTATTTTTAAAGATTTTATTTTTTCCTTTTTCTCCCCAAAGCCCCCCAGTACATAGTTGTATATTCTTCGTTGTGGGTCCTTCTAGTTGTGGCATGTGGGACGCCGCCTCAGCGTGGTTTGATGAGCAGTGCCGTGTCCGCACCCAGGATTCGAACCAACGAAACACTGGGCCGCCTGCAACGGAACACGCGATCTTAACCACTCGGCCACGGGGCCAGCCCCCGGAGTATTTTATTTTAAAATAAAAGTTTTTATTTTAACAATTTCAAACATAGAAGTTGGTACAATACCTGTATGTTCTGTATCTCATTAACCAATTTTTAATGGTTAGTGCAGTGATCTTTTTCTATATTCTGTGTATGCATATATATATACCTTTATAATACCCCTAATAATCATAAAAACAATGTTGGAGGTTATAAACACACACATATATAATCCTATATAACCACAATACAGTTATAACAATCAAGACATTTAACATCGCTGTAGCCATCATCTAATATCATTCTATATTGAAATTTACCAGAGTTTTCCAAAAACATCCATTTAACTTGAGAAACTATAATTTATCATTCAAACTAGGACTCTTAAAAAATGACATAACTTACATCTGGTAAAGTAAACACATCCTAAGTACACACCTCTGTGGATTTTTACATATGGGTACACCTAACCAATGCCACCCAAAATAAGCTAAGCCACTTAATTTTGCTGAGACAGCAGGTATAATCAGGACTGATGGCTTCCTTGTGAGTAGATTCGTAGTAAATCTTTTTGGCTAGATTATCAGTGACGTATTGTATCAGGTCAGAAAACATCTCCATTTGTACCATTCCTGGTGATGGCAAGTTGGAATATTTGGTTAAGGTGGACATAACCAAATTTCAATTTTTGCCTATAAGCCCTATCTTGCCAAATGTAGGAATTTACTTGAGGCACTTTCAGGTAAATTAATTCCAATTCAGTGAGTTAATATTTTGAAAATCGCCCCATCCCCTTTCTCCTCCTTACCTCTGCCGTTAGAGCTGGGGACCTTAGATGGGGAAGGGAGCCACTTCACTTCTGCTTCCTGTCAGGAAGGTCACAGGCTTCCTTCAGGCAGATCAGTTTGCCTCAGGCAGCAACGTCTGGGCAGGACCTCTGACTCGAACTGTTATCGCAGCGCTGACTCTTGGAGTTTCCCATGTTCCTTTGGAGCCAATGGAAATTTGGAGGGCTAGCTCCAGACTTCTCACATCGCCATTCCTGTTGCACCTCACACCTGCACACACACCGCACATGCACTTGTGGGCACAGACATATCTGCATGGCAAACACCCAGATCATCATCCGCAGGGTCACCTTGCCATAGAACTCATCTGAGGCATACGGAGTACATAGCTCCAACTTGTTTGTGTCTCTTCCTCATAATAGTATTCTAGGAACATGGGAGACGGTAGTGGGGGGATACAGTCGGGGAGTTAAAACTTTATAGAATTTGTAGGAAGCCTTGTGAGGATTAGAGAGTTGAGGAATAAGTGTAACTTTAGAGATTTCATTTTGCCAGAGACAGGAAGGAGGGGGTAAATAAACCATCTATAGAGAATTTCAAGTTTACTTAAGTGTGTTAGGAGCAGGGAGATAGCTGTAAGCAGAATTAGAAAGCAAAGAAAAATTCTCAAATTAATAAAGGAAGAGAGGAAGGAAATAGAACAGAAACTTGAGCAATCCAATAAAAATAGGGATAAAGTTAAAAAAGGAAACAAAATTAAAATTTATAATACACACAAGATATAAGGAATAAAATGTGTATTATTTATTACACTGAAAAATTCTGACCACTAATGAGTAATTGATGAGGAGTTGCTGCAAGACCATGAAAATATCTTTTCTTTTTAAGATTTTATTTTTCCTTTTTTCTCCCCAAAGCGCCCCCGGTATATAGTTGTATACCCTTAGTTATGGGTCTTTCCAGTTGTGGCATGTGGGACGCTGCCTCAGCGTGGCCTGACAATTGGTGCCATGTCCGCGCCCAGGATCCGAACTAGCGAAACCCTGGGCCGCAGAAGCGGAGCATGCAGACTTAACCACTTGGCCATGGGGCCAGCCCCTGAAAATATCTTGATCAATAAACTTTCCCCTCTATTCTTTTTTAACATTTATTGAGGATTCATGCCCAAACCAGTCTACATCATGATGTTTATAAACTTTCCATCTTCATTACTCTGTCCAGTCCATTTTGGAAGGGGAAAAAAAAATCCCATAATACAAAAATCCATAATAACGAAACAATTTTGGAAACTGCCATGAAAACACAAGACAAGTGAAAAACATCAGATCTTTTCCAAGACTCACAGACTATAAATTTAGGAAGTACACAAAAAGTTAAAAATGAATAAACTCATCAAGTTGCACACATTAGATACATACAGCTTCTTGTATGTCAACCATACCTTAATAAAATGCCTTAAAAAATCATGCAGAAGAAAATCCTACTTTTTGGCTTAATCCTACTGAATTAAGAACATTAAAAATACTTAACATGCAATGAATATGGTCTCCTAAATACAATAGATCAATTATTTTACATACACATTTAAAATTCAATATATTACATTACTTATGATTTGGAAGTAACCTTAAACATTTACAACCAGCAGAAATATACAAAATAGTTACAAGTGGAAATAATACTGGTAAAGTGCTCTGTGTTTTTATCCCAGAGACACACCATAGAAGTTTCAAGTTATTAAGAAAACTTCGAAAAAGGTTTTGTGCAGCAAGAATGTGTTTTGGGGAGTGGGGAGAGAATAAAAGCTTTCCCTTTGGCTTAAAATATTCAACAGTTTGATGTCATTAAACTTAGAAGTCAACAGCCCCTGCAGGAGCCAGATTTCTGAGGGGAGAAATCCAGCATGGAACCCCCCACCCCCACCCCAGCCCTCCAACGCTCAGCTCAGGACCCCACTTTAAAAGAGCTATTGAGATCACTTTTATTTTGGAAGGGTAAACTTTGTGAAATGCTTTTCTATTTTAAAATACAAGAGCCTCTGTATCCCAACCCATGAAGCCGCAGGCATTATTGCCGGGGGTCCGAGGATGACAGCTGCGGCCCGTCAGCCTGTGCACCTGGAAGCAGGAGGCATGGGGGGTGTGGAGCAGCCCAGGGTTCAGCCGTCAGGGGCAGCGCGGAGCTGGCTGTAATCACCCTTCTAACATTACTAGCTGCACCCTTTTTCTTGGTATTGTAATCTTATTGGAGGCTTTTCATTAACACCTTATTCCTACAAAGCAAAGGAAAAATTTGTTTTTAAAATGATGAGAAGCAAGAAGAAATATCAAATCACATTCTTGAAAATAGCTGAGAAACCCACTGCTGGAACGCCAATAAAACAGGCCTTAAACTTTAGGGTTATGGGCGGGAAGCATGTGGCCATGTCATCAGGGAACGACAATGAGCGAAGTTATGTCTCTGTAATATGTTCTTGTCCTGTGCAACCCATGGACAAGTGAGGCCCCAGAATGGATCTTTTTTTCACTTGCCCAGTGGCCCAGGTAAGTCATTAAAGGGCTCTTCAAAGTGACCTCGGTTCTGTTCAGCTTGCTTGGAATAGAGAATGGCAGCGGGAGGCAGGAGAGCCAAAAGGGGAGAAAACACTCATATACTTCCTCCTGCAGGAGATGGTAACTGTGCCAGGGCCCGGGGGGCTGCCAGTCCTGGCTGGTGGAGGGGGAGTCTAGCCTGAGGGACCCCCGCACGTCAGCTCTGCCGGCTGTCTTGGACCTCTAGTGTCCAGTACTCATGACACCAAAGGTGGGCCCGCAGCAGGCCAACAGACCTCGGGATGATGCCCAGGATGGCTCCTGAACAACCGAAGGGTGGGGAGATGGACCCCTGGGACCCAAGTCTGGCTGTACCATGTCTCCCCGTTCAGAAATCATCTTCTTTCTGTCCTCCCTTTCCATAGGCCCCTCTCCCAAGCTAAGCCCAGAATCACACTTAGGCTCACCCTCTGCGACACAGAACAAATGCAAATTCCCTTTAATTGTCCTACTGTTCCACCTCGCCATTTGTGCTGTCAGAAAATACTTCCAATCGCAGTCTCTCCTTCCTCCTCCCCTTATTCAACTGACACCGAATTATCTGCCTTACTACTTTGAATCTCTTGTATTATCCAAACCAGTGTGTTCTTTATACTTTCTTCAGCTTCATTGGGTCTCACCTAAGATGATTTCCCCTTGCAAATTCTCCCCTTCACATTCACATGGACTTCGCATTCCAGCTTTTTGTTTCTTTTCTGTCTCCTTTAACATGATCCTAAAATATTGCCATTCCTTGAAGCTTTTTCCTCAGCCTCAGTGCAACTCCTATTATCCTTATCAACATCTAAATAATCATCAAATAATCATCTAGAAGCTAGATTTCTCTTCTAGCACCTGCAGAAGGTGCTAGGTACTTTAAACACATGAAAAACCAAATTTTCCCACAAGAATTTTCTAATAGATCTTATATTCCAAATATATTTTATATCCTAATAGATTTTACGCGGCTCCCCGGCCGTGCAAACCTCAATTCATTTACTTGCTTAAAACCCTTCATTCAATAGCCGGTCCCCCAGGGATGAGCTGCCTGACTTCAGACTCCTTGTCCCTCCCTTGACTCCTGGAAATTGTCTGTGTTCTCTATAAAACTAAGTACAATGGCCTTTTGGAATAAAAGTTCCTTTACAGGCATATAAACTTCTTAGTGACTTCTTAACTTTAATATACTGTAGGTGACCTTTGCACACCTTCTGGCCCAATTGGATCTTCATGTTAGAGGTGTAAAAAGTGAGATCCAGAAAAGCTAATTGACACATGTAAAGTCAATGAAATGGCTGCCGGTAGAAACACAACTGTGGCCCAGGATTGTTCCTCCTCGGGCCAAATAACGCTGCTGCCTCTTCACAACAGCGCTTCTCTCATCTCAGTTTACCGATTTTGGTGGCTTATTTTAATAAAAATATTTCCATCTTTATTTAGAAATAGAAATGTTAATTAGCTAGCACAGTTTATGTAGAGAACAACAAATTTATCAAGCCCCTTGCCACAGAACTATTCCTCATCAGTCAACCATTTTATAAAATATGTTGGTTTCAGTCTGGCGTGGATCTTAAATTAGAGCAAAGCCTTTCGTACCCTTCCTTCTGTTCTCTTCATAATTGTGCCTCCAAAATTGGTTGTTTGTGGATTATAAAGTATTTCATTGATCATATCACATAGCTAATAAAGCCTTTGAAGAGAACAACACTGGCTACTGGGTAAACTCTAAACTTCCAACATTTAAAGTTTACTATAATTTGACCCCAAACTAAAGATATTACTTAACATCTATAACGCTCGATTTGAGCCAAAATTGTTTTTTGCATACATTATGTAGGTTTCCATCTTCATGACTTTGCTCAAATTTCTCTTGATGGAATAATTAATACCCACAATTTTTTGTGTGTGTGTTTGAGGAAGACTAGCCCTGAGCTAACATCTCTGCTAATCTTCCTCTATGTTTCATGTGGGATGCCTCCACAGCATGGCTGATGAGCAGAGTAGGTCCGTACCCGGATCCGAACCTGTGAACCCAGGCCGCCAAAGTGGAGTGTGCAGAACTTTAACCGCTCAGCCATGGGGCCAGCCCCCCACCATTTTTTTTAAATGCTTGCTAATGGCAGACACAGTGCTAAGAACTTTACAGGCACTAACTCAGTTAATTTTCACAATTTCTTCAGATAGGCATTATTATGCCCATTTTATAAGGGAGAAGGCTGAGGCTTATTTCCCACCATATACTGCCATATTCTGTCACACTGAGCCACTTGCAATTTCTACGTTGTCCTAAGTTCTTTCACAGCCTTGGTGCTGGTCGCTAACCAGTCCATTCTTTCTTTAAGAAACCTCTGTGATTCCAGCCATCACACGGTATTGCAGCTGTTTACATACCAGTCCCCCCCACTGACTGTAGGCTACTTAAAGGAAGGTTTTGCTAGTCATTATTTCTGTGTAGTGCATCTACCAGGAATATAGTTATTATACAATGTTTATTTCTCCAGAATTATGGGTCTCCAGGTAGAACCATTATGCCCTGACACATAAATGTTCTTTTTTCCTAGGAATACACTTACCTGAGTACTAATTTTCTTGAAAACTCTTTACTGACAACTTGTGCTTCAAATACAGGGCTTACTAGATTAACATGTGTCTCCTCTCTCCCCCAACTAACAACCAGGTGCCCACATTTAATTTGTAGAAAAGCACCAGGCAATTACCTATGAACGCATCTGGGGCACAACATATTGTCCTCCAGGTACAAGGGGGGGAAACTGCTGGCAGGTAGCAAGAAGAGCGCACACACTCTCCCCTGCTTCTCAGGAACCCAGGCTTGTCCAGCGTGGAACTGCAGGCGAACCCAGCCCTCTGTGTCCGCAGGGAGACTTTTCCCATGGACCACACACCACTTGACACCTGGGGAAGGAAAGAGGCGTGTATGAACACAGCATGGCCAAATTCTAACGTTCGAGAGTGCATCACGGCCTTTGACTCTGCTCGCTTTCTTAAGTGCCAGCTCTAAGATATGAACCTGGAATCCTAACTTAACCTACTCTATCCTGTTCTCCTTTAGAAAATAATGCAAAACAGTTCCTATTAAAAACCTAAAAAAGAAACAAAAAATATAGTTGGAAGTGGCGTAGCTCCAGAGCGTAGACGATAGTGTAGGAGAAACAGAACTTTACCTCCGCCCATCTTAGGTTTTCAGCTAGGACTGTTTAACAAAAACATTAGCAAGAGAAAAACAGTTTATTAACACGTTTAGCACGCATCGCAGCCAACAGAAACTGACTCAAAATGGCGGCTTAGAATTCCAGCTCATATGTCTTCGACAAAGAACAACGAATTTGTAGAGAAAGGACAGGCAAAGGAAATCAGTGTTGGGCCCCCAAGGGTGGCCAACAGTGGGAAGGGAAATATATGGGAGGGAACTAATGGAGTAAGTTTTGTTTATAGGCTCCTATGGTGCCATGTCTCTGTTAACAGAGTCTGTCTCCAGCAGAAGGAGTATTTACAACCCGCTTTTAGGCAGGAAAGGGGGAGGTTTTTATGGGTTTGCTGCTTTTTAATTGCCTTGAGCTCAAAATAATTTTTATGTTGAAGAGGGCTGTTTTGAGGTGACATATTCTGGTTTCTTTCAGTGGAAAGATTAAACCAAGTGGTCTGGGAAGGACTTCATGAGATGGTTCAGGGGTCTCAGCTCTCAACAGGTATTGCACTGTGTTAACCAGTTTATGGTCTTCCTTAATTGTATCTCCCGCAATTCTTACAACAACATTAGGAGGTAGGTGTTATTAACCTATTTTACCATGAGGAAACTGGGAGTTAGATTAAAGAACTTGTTAATGTCACTCACTTAACAGATGCTAGAGGACCCAGGGCTTAAGCTCTGGCCATTGGTTTTAGAGCCTGCCCTTACTTTTACTGCCGTAAAGAAGGGGAAAGATGAAGCCAAACAGGTTGCTAGCCCTTTCTGATAGTAGTTTACAGCAGTGGTTCTCCAAGTGCGGTCTGCGGCCTAGCATCATCAACAGTGCCAGGGAAATTGTTAGAAATGTAAATTCCCAGGTCCTACCTCAGACCTGAATCAGAAACTGTGGGTGGGGCCCAGGAGTCACCAGCCCTTCAAGTGTTTTTTATATACTCGAAAATTGATCAGTGGTTAATAGTAATTAAACTTCCTCATCTGAACCAGAACCAACTCTTAATCTTGGGCTTACCATAGGCCTCTTGTCTCGATTCCACTGCCTCCACCTTCCCAGCCCTGGCTGCAATTCTGCTCCAGGAGGCAAACACAGCATCTGGGGAGGAAGTTGTCACAACACTCTCAACTCCCTCAAGGAGAGCAGCAGACCCTTTGAGGGCGGCCGGCCCCTCCTTAGGGGGAGCAGCCACTTTAGGAGGATCAGTCCCGGCAGAAGACATCTTTTTATCACAACTTTCTGGAAACAATTTCCCCTTGTCCATCATCAGTTTTCTCTGGGATCCCGGCAGGATCTTGGCCTCCTTTGCTGTGACAGGAATGTCCTACAAATGAGATTTGAAAGATCAAAGTACTCTCAGAAGTGCAGCCTCATTTTTGTTACTCTTTGCTCAGAGTTGGTGAAAAGCGATGACAGGGGGATGTGGTTCCTCCTTAGAAGGAGGGGTGGAGAAGGAAGGAGGGGCTAACACAATTCCTCTACTTACTGTTTGATGCTAAAATAGGTAATTAGGATGAGGACTAAACCCTCCATTCTGCCAAATTTCCTACAAATTGCTCACCTGTTGATTAGGATAAGCATATTCGCAGAGTCGCCTATATACATCTAATTTCTAAGAAAAGAGAAAAATGAGTTAGTAATGAAAGTAAGGCCCCTACCTTTCCTCCCAGCAGCATCCGTCTCCCACCCTGGCCCTCACCTGGCCTTTGGTGCTCAGTTTCAGTTGGTGGCACCAGGCCCTCACAACGTCTCGATGAACCAGGTTGATCGGTGGCAGTTCAGAGGGTAGTGGAGGAATTGCTATCTTCTTCCGAATTCTTACTTTCTCTTTGCCTGGTTCCATCTTTTGCAAACAGCGAGCTGAAGGAGGATGGGATAAAATTAGTAATAATTAACTTTTGTGGAGCCTTTTATTATGTCAAGAGTACAGTGACTTTTCGTTCTCATAGTCCAACCCCGAATGCGCAGTTCAAGGACTTGCCACAGACCACAAAACCTCCAAAGGACAGAACCTCACACCACGACTTCATATTTCTGAATCACACAGTTTTTACTTCCTGAAACTCCCCACTACTCACACACGCTCGCTCCTTGGTGAGCTCTGTAACCCACAGACTCCGAGGAGGTGCACTAGAGATTGTACTTCCAGTCCAGGGAAATCAGAGAAGTTGTAGACCCGAGATCGTCAGTGCTCAGTGGTGCCTTGTCTTCTCACCATAGAACAAAATAAGCCACCTGACAATGCCACACACACCCCACTATTATCCATAATTCTGCCAGTCCACCCGAGTCAGGGCAGCACTCCAGTCTCACTGCACACAAGTTTCCTGCAGTGCCTCATGCACTCTCTCAGCATTCAGGGAAGATTTCCAGAACACACCTCCAGAGCAGGCACAACTAGGACGACACTGGTAGTCGCTAGGGTATACTGAGTCCTCCTTACTAGTCAGGTGTAGTGAAGGTGTTTTACATAATTATTCTATGTAGATTATAAGGGACCCTCCCCCTGACCTCTGACTCGGCTTGGTAGGCATTATCCTCACTTTTTAGAACCAGAAGTGGAGTTTCAAGGATGGGATTTCAAACTTCCATCAGTCTGTCCCCAAATCGCTGCACTTAGAGATCCTTAACTGCAAGCAGTGAGTGAGGGCAAGATGATGACCAGCACCAAACATTTCGTGGGGGTTTGGAGACAGGAAGAAGTCAGCCTTGACAGAGGCGAGCAAGAGAAGGCTCAGGGAAGTGAGATTTAAGCTAGGCCCCAAAGAAATTCCTTTTCTTTGAAGAAAATTCTGTAGGATTTGCAGAAGAGAGGATGGAAATTTCTTTCCTACTTTTTCTACTCCTTCAGGAAAATTCCTCAGGCCTCTTAGATCTGAGGAAATCAGACTCAAGGGCTTGCAGACCTCTTACCTTTGTCATCCTTCACAGACCTTTTTCGTTTGGTCCCCTTCGCTGAGGCTTTTTGTGTTTTTGTTTCACCAGAAGCCTCCTGTTCCTCTTCGGGTTCTACTGACTGAGGTTTCGATTTGCCAGTCATATATTTTTCCCCCGACTTCTTTGTGGAGTTCCGCTGGGGATAGAGGAACCAGTCAGTCATTCCTCTGGTGTCCTACCTACCACAAACACTACCAGCCTTAAGGTAACTCACATCCAAGGCACCAAAACAGTCATTGAACTCTGCTGGCAGTGTGGATTCTCCTCTGGAGGTCACGTTACTGCCCAGCTTCATTTATAAGATAGGAAACAATGATGGGGAAATGGGAGAAGACCAATTTGAAAAGTACAAGAAAAGACAGAAAATATGGATACAAATAAAACAAGTGGAAGAAAATAGGCTCTGCTTTGGGGGATGTGCTTACACCGCCTATGATATCCATCATCTCTCACCTGGAAGATTTTCTCCCCATTCCTTCACTCTTGACCTCTTCCACATTGTTTCCTATACTATTGTGGGAAGGAAGCTACCAGACCTTTACATCCATTCGAAGGTTTGTTGTTCTTAGCATGAAGATATGAAGATAAACAAATGTCTTTCATATAACCCCAGCCTCTTCTCACACTACTCTCTACTGCCCCAAGCTCCAGTCACAGAATTTCTTTCCTATCCGACGTAGTTATTTTGGCCCAAAGGGATATCACTCAGCTCCACCCCACCCCACCCCACTTCTATTTACATTCTTAAGCCTTACTCCTCCTTCGGAATCTCCCTTCAAGCGTTCATCTGCAAACCCTTTCTAGTCTTTACGGACCAAGGCAGATCTACACTTTGCCTCCTTCCCACTACTGGTCAGTTGCAATTCTACGTTGGCTTGGTAATTCAGTAAATGCCTGTTAGCTCCATTTGACTGTAAGCTCCACAAGGGCAGAATTTTTTTCCTTTTCATCATAGGCACTCAATAAATACTGGTTAATTGAATCAAAAGAAGCAAGAGAACAGTGGAGATAAAGTTGTACAGAGAATCCAACGTTTGTTGAGTCTCTCTCTTATACCAGGCATTGTTTGACACGCTCCTTATTTTCGTTCCTTTAATCCTCACAGCAGTCTGGTGACAGTTTATTTCTTTGCTTTTCAGGCGCAGAAGCTGAGGCCTTACATCACCAAGGGCGCACAGATAGGCATGTTAGATAGGAATTAAATCCGGGTCAACTTGCTCCCAAATCTAAATCCTTTCTATCATCCCCGAGGTAGGAGTACTGGACAAATTAACATTCGTATGGCATTTTTACATCTCTATTGCAGTTTGACATTCGTATTCAAATTTTACATTTGCATAGCCTACACAAAGTACTTACTTTTGGGCCTCACAAAAATCTTAAAATTGAGAGTGCAAAAATGACCCAGTTCTAGGAAAGAGCCCCTGAGAGTTCTCAGTTTCCCTGGGCACGATAGTTCAGCTCTTCTGGAACAAGCATCCAAGCCTCTCCACCTCCACTTTCTGTCTGCAGTGCTTGTCAATATGTCTGGCTTCTGATTATCTCTTGGCCCTAATGATCCTGGGAAAAGAAGACGGGTTCAGACCCAGCACCTTTGCTTTAGGATCTGTGTCTGTCGAGGGGGAGTTAAAGGATCTCGTTCTTTCCCAGATTCAGCTCATCACCTCTTCCTAAAGTCGTCCCCTCACCTCCTCCTTTCTCCTGTTACCATTTCCCTCCACTCCTGATACTGGATTCTTCTTTCTGACAGGATAAACCATCTCTTGAAAACCCAAACAGGGAACCCCATTTCTTATTATTTCCTCGCTCCAATATAACAGGCTACAATCATATCAGGGACTTCACTGTTTTCTTTTTAAAGAGGAGGAAGTTGAAGGCACATTGTTTTCTCATTAAAAGGAGGATCAAGTGTGCTCAGGGGGAGAAGGAACACGAGGAGATTCACAAAGACAGACAGAAAACAAATGCACTAAAATTGTACTTACCTCCTTGCCTTTCGTCTTCTCCATACTCAGAACAAGAATCCAGATTGATGAAAAGAAAGTTCTTACTTCTGAGCTGGCCCCTGGGCCAAGATTGCTCTTTTAGAAGTCTCCTCCCACTTCCTGCCACCCAGAGGCGCTCTTCTCTTTCACCTCCCCTCTGTTCCCTCCCCCACAATTTGTGAATGCTAATTTGTGTACTTTCTTATTCATGAGGTGGTTACTGTACGAATGAATTAATAATACCATTACTGGCCTTTTCTGTGAGTTTTTTAACATAATCACCTAAAGGGTGGTTCAGGAGACATTGGGAAGTTGAAAACTCCTTCAGAAAAATTCCAAGAGAAAAATAAAAGTTTCTAGAGACTTGTGAATAGGATGTGTGAAGGAATTTAATGATGGAACTTGTGGAAACAATAGGATTCTGGGCCAGACTGATGGCTTTAAGAAAGCCAAACTCTTTTCATGTACCATATACATTCCATTTCTTAAGCAACTTACTCGACCAATTAAAACTCCAGTGTTCCATCTGTACTAAAAATTAGCTAGCACCTTCCCATCTGCCAACAAAGAATTACAGTCATTTTTAAAGTCTGTTGATATTTGTAATGTACCGAATTCTAGGTTTAAAAGTTCACAGTCATTACTTTATTGTTCTCCATTTTATAGATGACAAAATTACGTATGAAATTGTACTGGTAACTTGCTCAATAGCACAGTAAGTGAGAGAACCAGCAATCAAGTCAAAGTGGGCCTGAATCTGTCCCCCAAGCCCTAACCTACTGACTGCCAAACAAGGTCAAGATTCTCTCAGAAATCCTTGCAACAGTCCCTCCTTCTCACATCGCTCCTCCCTGTCAAGCTGGCAGGACTGGAGATGTGAAGGGAAGGAATTTCCCTGGAGAAGAACAGAGATCGTGGTGGCATCCAAACCTTCAGCTGTCAGATTACAAAGTCTGTGTTGTTTTTCTGTACATCTCATTGCTTACCCTAAAATGATGAAGAAGAGATAATCCTCACCCAGAGTGCAGGTGATAATTTGCTCACAGGACGGAAATATAAGAACAAAGGAAGTAAGTAGATGAGACCACCCAGGAGTCGAGAAGGAAGTGTACAAGTGGACTGGGCGGGTCCCAAAGCACCAAGGAGGAAAGCAAGTATTTAGAATCCCGATCATCTGGGAAGTCGGACGGGGCTTTGTCTGATGGGTGATTACTCCGACTCACAGACAGCAACCAGTAAAGACTTGCTAGTGAATGTTTAAATAAAGAGCTCGATTGAATCATCCTTCTTTTCCCAGTGTAACGGGAGGTAGCACTGCTGAGTTCTGAATTTACAAACCCCAATTTTGAGATATCTAATCCCAGGGAAGGTACGATCTGTAACTTGTATGTAAACAGATAGAGTGTGTGTTGGAATTTGATTTAGGAATTCTTTGAGCCACCACCATTTGGGGGAACACAATTCTAAAAGAAATGTAGCAACCATTCAAAAAGAAAATGGATTAGCTGATGTCCCGTGTATAAAGAAGATTAGTACAATTTGAAATATTTCAGCATAATTGTAAATAACACTACTGAGTTGTTGAATGAAGCAAAAAGCCAAATATCTCTTTAACAGGCTTGTTGGTGTTGTGGTAATTTAAAAGCAAACTTGGGCAAAGTACAATGTATTTGCACTTCAGTTTCTCAAATGTAAAATAGGAATAACTGGAAATTTACTTTTTTTAGAAAAATAACTAACAAATTTATGTGTAAAATTTCTTATTAATGTTTGGTAGTCAAAAGAAAAACTGTTTACTGCTTTTTTTTTTTTTTTTTGAGGAAGATCAGCCCTGACTAACATCTGCTGCCAATCCTCCTCTTTTTGCTGAGGAAGACTGGCCCTGAGCTAACATGGGTGCCCGTCTTCCTCTACTTTATATGTGGGACGCCTGCCACAGCATGGCTTGCCAAGCGGTGCTTAGGGCCACACCCAGGATCCGAACCGGCGAACCCTGGGCTGCTGAAGTGGAACGTGCGAACATAACTGCTGCACCACCGGGCCAGCTCCAGTCTATTGATTTTTAAAAATGTTACATCAAAAATGCCTAAAGTTCTATCTATCTTGAGTTCAAAAAATATTCCTACCTGAATCTCCCATTCATTTATCGAACAACAATGTATTGGGTGTCTGCTATGTGCTCTGCATGAGAGAAACAGTCGTGACAAAAGCAGACAAGGACCCTGCCCTCCCAAGCATGCAGTTGGGAGAGAGGACAGACATTAAGCAAATAATATCAATAACTAATAATATAAAGAAATACTCTTTTACATGATTTTAAATGCGTTATATTCATTTGTATGTACTATCAAAACAAATGTAAACTATTCACTGATGACACTTGAGGGAGCCAGCCTGTGGCCGAGTGGTTAAGTTCACATGCTCTACTTTGGCTGCCTGGGGTTTGCTGGTTCAGATCCTGGGTGCAGACTTATGCACCACTCATCAAGGCATGCTGTGGTGGCATCCCACAGAGAAGAGCTAGAGTGACGTATAACTAGAATATGCAACTGGGGCTTTGGGGAAAAAAAAAGAAAAAGGAAGATTGGCAACAGATGTTAGCTCAGGGCCAATCTTCCTCAAAAAAAAAAAAAAAAGAGAGAGAGACCCGAATGATCTTGGGTCTTGTCTATTAAAAAAAAATTATGACACTAGAAAAGCAGGAAAGCTCTGCATGTATGACAGCCTGCAGGAGGGGTTTTGACCTCAGCAAGGCAGTCAGCAAAGTAGCCGATCCGAAGGAGCAGGTGAACTGCTGAGTAGAGGAAGGAAGGATCTGCCCAGGAGACGGGCAGCACTCCTGAGGCAGCCCAGCTCAGTCCAGGAGCTGAAAGAGGGCTGCGTGCGGCTGAGAGAGGGAGGAGGAAATTGTAAGCTGAGTCTGGATAGGTTGGCTTTTTGCTCTTTAGGCTAAGAGCAATGGAAAGCTATGGGAAAATTCAAGGCGGGGTGGGGGTGGGCGGACTCTGATGAGCATTTTGTAAGTTGACTTAGGAGGCGACTGATGCCACATTAGGCCTGAGATGCAGGCGGCTGGAGTAGCAATGGAGAGTTGTGGTTAAAAGCACAGACTGTATTTAAACCTCCCCACTACCAGCTGTGTGACCTCATGCAAGGTATCGCACCCCTGCAGATCCCCCCATCATCCGTGAAACGGGAGAGGCGAAAACACCAGCCGTTACCCGGAAGGTTGGCGGGGAGTAAAGAGGGCTCTCGTGTGTCCTGAATAGACAGTGTCTGGGGCGGCACATGTTGGGTCAATGTCAGCTGTTTCTATTATGACAGTGTTGGAGAGTGTTTAAAAACAAAATTCAACTGAGTACTTTTTAAAGATCTTATTGGCTTTATTCAATGATTCATAAATCAGGCAGCATCCAATCCAGCAGACAGAAAGGAGCTCTGAGGAGCTGGACGATATGAAAGACATTTGTAGGCAGCAGGGAGCAGCAACAAGGAAGTTATGCTAGGCAAGAAAAGCAGATTGGTTATCGCAAAGTGACCTTCCTTTAGGGGCCGGCAGGAGTCTGTCAGGCAGATTACCTGACTAGTGCTCATCAAGCGATTCCTGATTGACTGGTTTAAGATTCGGTTTCAAGGAGAGCCGAAACTCTGAGTGAAGTCTCTGGTGACATGGAACTTAGCATAAGTGACTCCATTTTCGATCTATTGTCTTGTTTTTAGCAAAAGGAATACAGATTTGTGAGATGAGGAGTACTCCTGCCATAGTTTTTTTTTTAAAGATTGACATCTGTTGTCAATCCTTTTTTTTTTTCTTTCCTTCTTCTTCTTCTCCCCAAAGCCCCCCAGTACATAGTTGTATAGTCTAGTTGTAGATTCTTCTGGTTCTGCTCCGTGGGATGCCGTCTCAGCGTGGATTGATCAGCGGTGCTAGGTCCCTGGCCAGGATCCGACCCAGCGAAACCCTGGGCCTCCAAAGCAGAGTACGCAAACTTAACCACTTGGCCACAGGGCCAGCCCTGCCATGGTTTCTTTTCTCTTCATTTTTGAGTGTATTTTCTTTTCAAAAAAAAGTTTTAATTGAGTAAAATGAGCTGAGTTAATGAGGCTTTTAGTTGTTTACCTGGAGGCAATGAATTTTCCAAAGTCATTAATCTGCATTTACAGAAGACAAAACAGGATTGTGTCACACGTAACCACCATTTCATGTTTGATGGAATGGAGAGATTGGGAGGCTGGTTGGAGAGCTTGTCTGAATCTCTCTGCGCTGTGTATTCCTAGAAGTCCTGGGGCAAAAGCTGGGCTTAAAAAAAAAATTATACATAGTTCAATTTATGTGCAGAATGATTTTACCAATTTATAACATGGCATGAGAACCCCTCATTCTCCATATCTGAGAGACTGGTATTTTAACAAGTACGCTAGATCTTGACACACCTAATTTGTAGCAATTTACCTTTTATGTGTCTCCTATAGTGGGAAATCGTTGTTCTTTATGGGATTATTTTATTTTAGAAACAAGTGAGTCATTTAGAAGTAAATCTGGAAAGTAAATAGGCCATCAGGTTAGTTAATTACTTTGGTTCAAAAAGGGAAAAGTTGGAGGTAGACGGTAGAGCTGATATCGTGAAAGAAAAAAACCCGATCTGTTTGTTTATAAACTGTCTCCCTCCCAACTTCCCCCCACCTCCCCCCCCTTCCTTCCTTCCATCACGTGGCAGGCACTAGGCATAAACAGGTGGTTCTGGTCCTTAATTACCTCAAGTAGGAGGAGTTTCAAACATGTGAGCAAACAAAGTGTTATTGGGTTCCTTCCTGAGTTTCCCTAGAAATTCTGCATGTATAATTTTATATTATTTTTCTTAAAGAGGGACCTCCAAAGTTGTGTAAGTTTTAGGACCCACAGATCTGCTCCAATGGTGATACATAAATATGGAAATGTTTGTATAAAACAACAACCACCTTGAAAATCTCACCTAAGATGCTCTCCTTTTGCTTCCCACTACCAGCTCCCCCTTCCTCCCCCTAGTTATAAGTAACTGTGTCTCCTAGGGCCATCACTAGCACATATAAAATTTAGTATACATTCAAAAAAATAACACTTTGGGGCTGACAAATTGCAAAAAAGCATCCACTCAAGTGGACCAATTAGCAAAAAGTTGTCACTTCCTCCAGGCTGAGGCAGCTTTGAGCAAGGACACAAGGCTTGGCAAGTGACTCCTGAACTTTATTTCAGCCTCAGTTCATGTCTTTTCTCTGAGTGTCCATCTGAAGACCACAACCTATACAATTACCATGGCAGCTCTGGGTCCCTAGTTTATTTCAAATATGTTACTGAGTACATATTCAAATGCTTTTTCAAGCCAAGGTAAATTACATCCATCAATACTCCGGGAGATTCATCACTGCTGTAGAGGATATTGATTTGTTTCCCAAAGTTCTTCAAGCCAACTGATAGTGCCTGTAGATTGATTAGTGTTGAGTTCCCAAGTCGTTTGCTGCTATTTTCCTGGGGAAGAGAGGCAGCTGTGAGCTTGCAGGCCTTTATGAACCACTTTCATTTAACAACGGGGAAATACCTGGCTTTGTGATCATAAGAACTTGCCTACATATGATGAACTACTTTGAAGTGAAGGAAGGCGAGCACGAGGATTTAGATATGATGTGGTGGCTGAGACCATCCTTTCAGTTCCCCGTGTAAGGGCAGAATCCTCAGCTTGCTCTTCCTTGTTACCTACCAAGTCCTATTGAGTCCATCTCCTAAACGTTTCGCAGTGCTGGTTCCTCATCTTCATCCTCACAGCTACTGTCTGCATTCAGGATTTCATTTCCTCTCACCTGCACCACTGTAATATCCTCCTTATTGATATTCTTATCTTCATTCAACATCTGTCTTTCAAACCATCCTCCACTTGAGGCCTGGGATGTAAGGTTGTGCTGTCCACCTCCAGGGACACAAGTATGACTGAATGGTGCCCCCTGGAGTCCTTTCAGCTCTAGTGTCCCAATAACTTGGGGGAATAGACAACACGGGTACATGAGACTTTTTTGCATAGATAACCATCCCGAGGTATTTAGGAGTGAGAGTTTATAAAAGCAGGCTTAATTTAATTCCGCAGCACGCATGCATTTTTGCTCAGAAGCCTTAACTCTTGTTAAATATAATTCACTTTCTTGTGGCTTTTAAATTTTACGTGGCTCTGAAATAGAGCGTCTTTTATGATAAGAATTGCTTTCCTCCTAAGCTAGAAGCATAACCATTCATAGAACAGTAAGAGTAACTTAAATGAGAATGATTACTAAATAAATGCAGCCGCAAAGAGAAGATAGGTAATAACACTTTGCATTCATACAAGCCTGCCTTTCATCTGAGTATCTCAAAGGAAGGCAAAATGGAGCTGATGCTGTATTATGGTTGAAAATTACAACTGTGCAATTTCCTTATTCCTGAGTGTTTTCCTTCTCAAATAAGATGCTGAGTTAAAGCATCTCCAGAATTCAGTGTGTATTGATTCTGAACACAGGTTTCTCTCTTTTTTTCTACCCCTCTAACGTCAACCCCGAGTTGCAATGATATTGATGGACCATCTGGCTTTGTGGCCTTGAAGCATTTGCTATCACTGGAGAAAAATGTAATCATAAGGGATGGATGGACATCTTTCTGAGCTGTTCTAAAGTTGTGGTGGAAAAATACGGAGATGAAGATGCAGATAGAACATTTTCTGCTCCCCCCAAATCAATTCAATCATGGTGTTAACAAACCCTTCAAGAACGCAAGAGAGAAGTGGCCTGTCCACTCTGCTGAAGAAAAGTTTTACAGGTGTGCTCAGTGGTATAAATGGAAATTAGTCCAATTAGAGTCCAGACTTACACTACCGTAAGTATTCTGTGTATTGATGGTAGGTCTAGAAATCCCCAGAAATACCTTGCTACTGACCCTCTTTACACCTTTTCTATTATGAGGTTGTGACATTGTATTTTTTTGGTGGCTTTAAAATGTTCACATAACACCTGTCTATAGGCACATGCCCTTTTGACTCACGACATAAGAGAAGTTAAACAGTGATCCTCCACATCTCTAAATAGACAGGAGAAGAAGAACATTTTTTTGAAGGTTAATCGTTCACAGAAAAAATAGTATAAGCAAAAGGTAAACACATTTTTTTCTCAAGGTAATTAAAATTTTCGTGACAGTTAAGACCAAGTCTTACCATCAAGGGAACCAAGAGGTCCAGACTTCAGATTCTCAAATAGCCTCACATTTAGATGCTTCGAATGATCTCCAAAGGAAGTTATCTACATAGCCAGCAATACACCATAAGGATTAGAAGAAAAAATGTCAATCGTGCAACTTCATTAGAAGAAAACACTTTCTACAATTATACAACATTTTCTGTAAATTCCTGTCTTCATTTTTTAGTATACATGGAATCTCAAAAAATGCAAGTGACTTAGGCCTTTCTCATTGTGATGTGATTTATAATAAGAAATATATATTTTGTCTTGTCCCCATTTTTGGCACAGAGCTCCTAAAACTCTTGGAATTTCCTAACTGATGAGAGCATAAAAGAGTCCTTTGTTATGTTAATGTGACTTTTGGAATGTACACAAGGATGGGGGTTGGTTGCCAGTGGAGCCAACCATGTGATTAGAGTGCTGGAATTTTCAGTCCCTCCCCCACCCTTCCCATCCTCCCTTCTCTACCCCACCACCCTCACCTGGTGGGGAGGGCATCTGGAGGCTGAATCAATCACCAATGGCCAATGACTTAATCAATCATGCCTATGCAATGAAGACTCCATAAAAACCCCAGAGGATGGCATTCAGGGAGCTTCCAGGTTGGCAAACATGTGGAGGTGCTGAGAGAGCGGTGCGCATGGACAGGGCATGGAAGCTCTGTGTCCCTTCCTCACAGCTTGCTCTATGCATCTCTCCCATCTGGCTGTTCCTGACTTATGTCCTTTTATAACAAACCAGTGATCTAGTAAGTAAAGTTTCTTTGAGTTCTATGAGACACTCTAGCACATTAATCGAACCCACGGCGGAGATCTTTGGAACCTCCTAGCTATAGCTTGTGGGTCGGAAGCACAGGTGACAACCTGGACTTTCAACTCTCTGAAGTGTGGAGGTGGGGCAGTCTTGTGGGACTCAGCCCTTAACCTGTGGAATCTGATGCTATCTCCCAGAAGATAGTGTCAGAACCGAGTTAAATTGCAGGACACCCAGCTGGTGTTGGAGAATCGCTTGTTGGTGTACTCTCCATGTAATTCCATGGTGGAAATGGGGGCAGAAGCCTTACTCATTACAAAATATGTCAATATAATATATTATTATTAGTGAGAGGGAGAAGTTAGGAAGGGAAAGAGGAAGGGGCGAGCAAGAGAAACACAAAGACAAAATAGGAAAAGAGAAGAAGCGCCAAGGGGAAAGAATTTTAGGGAGGAATGTAAACACGGAAGCAAAGAAGTGAGAAACAAGGGAAAAAGAGGAGGGCGAGGACTAAGTGTTCAATCATAGCTATATATTTCTGTATTGTTTGGCTTCTTATACTGAACACATTGAAAATTACAGTCGAATATTACAACTATGCATTTTTCCTGATTTTGACTGTTTTGCTGTCCAACATGGTGCAGTCTGTGCAGCAAAGGAGAGATAGGTGCTGTCTACTATTAGGGCCTGATAACAGGAGCCATGGAGAACTTCCAGCTAACTCTTCAGGCCGTGTTTTCTTACTCACCAAATTACTCTCCACATAAACTGTCTTCCTACGAACGATTGGCTGGAAAGAGAGAATGACCACCCCAAAGGAGCTCTCTGATTCTCTTGAGAATTACACTTGTCCTTGTAAATTGGCATCATTGGTTTATGCCTCTGTGTCCTGTGAGGTTGCTTGCTGAGATTATTCACTGAGAGTTGAAGAATTTAGGTTTCCAGGCTTGTAAGCTGGAGTGTAAGGCCCTATAATTCTGTGACAGCAGAGGTCCACCCACAGCAGAGGCCTGCGGTTGTTCCACCCACTCTCATCTGTGTTCTTCCCGTGCATTCATTCAGAATTATTGATAAGATGAGTTCAATCAAATGAAGAGTCTGAAGTACGGAATATTTCAAAGAAAATTAGTATATTTTTCAATACATCACAAAGATAAAATATAATAAATTTGAAATACGAAACAAAGTTTCACTGAAAGAAAATGCTACAGTAAATAAAAATGTTTCAAAAATGAGATTTCTTTAGAAATTGTGAAATAGTGAATAACTTACAATAGCCCAAATATCCAACCCTACACAACTGGATAGGTAAATTTGTGATGCATTCACACAACACAGCGCTTTCCAGCCACGATAAATGATGAAGTAGAGTAGTGTATTCTCACACAGGAAAGAAAGCTTGGGTGTATTTTTTAATTAAAAACAAATTTCAGAGCAATGTGAGTACTATGACACCATTGTTCATTTTGTTACGGTAATAATGTAGAGAGTGGGGGAAGGGCTTATTGGGCCTTGTCATTTTCTCTGTCGGACATTTCTGTAACACTTGAATTTTCACAATTAGCATGCCTTATTTTTATAATTGAAAAAAGCTTTAAGAAGAATTAGCCACTGTTTCCTGTGTTGAGACTGTTTTAAAATAAAGTATTTCTTTATCGAAGAGTATTTTAACCACCTAACTTTCAAACTACACTACAAAGAGATTCAATTCGTAATGTACAACATTAATGGTTGTGCAGTCGGGTGAAAGATCGCCCCCTTGTTGTTCAGAGCACGGATTCAGGCTAAATGGAAGAAAGGAAAACATAACTTTCCGATTCATCAGGCAAGCTTCCTGAACGGAACAGCCGTCCTAACCTTTGTTGAGTGAGAGAGGTCGGGACATCCTTAGAAAGTGGTGAGACGCGCAGTTTGTGTTTGGTGTTGCCGTCCTCCCCTGACATTCCTTGGATCCTCTCAGCTTCTTCACCCAGTGACACAGGCAGCACCCCAAGAGCCCAGAATCTTATCCACTAGAGCACTTTTCTTAGGGACCAGTCTGAGAACCCTAATAGCGATTGCTACTTCTTGCTACACAATGACCCATTAAAATCTGTTTTTTGAATGATTTCCTCTAGTTGTGCTCTTTGTGTGGGAATCCATTAGTCATAGGGAAACTCAAAGCAGATACAGATAATTATAACAGTTAATATTTATTGAGCACATATGTGCCAAGTAGTGTATTTATATTATCTTATTGTTATTATTCCTGTTTTACACATGAGAGAACTGATGATTGGAAGGTTACTTAGCACCACACAGTTAATGAGAGAGGAGCTTAAGATTCAAACTCAGACCTTTCTGTCTTGGGAACCTGAGAGGTTAACCCCTAAGCCAATGGTTGTCAAAACGTGGACTTTGACCAGCAGCATCAGCGTCACCTCGGAGTTTATTAGAAACGGAAATTCTCCATCTCTACCTCAGATCTCCGGGATAAAAAACTTTGGAACATAGAAAGGCATTTGTTAAAATGCCCTGCAGGTGATTTTAAAGCACATTAATGCCCTAAATTATAAAGCAGAGTTGTCCAGTTGAATTTTCTGGGACGATGGACATGTTTTATACAATCCACTGTCCAATAAGGTAACTACTAGCCATATGTGGCTATTGAGCATTTGAAATGTAGACAGTGAGACTGAGAAACCACATTTTAAATTTTATTTAATTTTAATTAAAATTTAAATAGCCACATATGATTAGTGGCCACTATGTTGGACGGCATGCTATTATCTCCTTATATCCTTGACTATGGTTCTTTATAAGATCATCCCTGAACTCTAAGGAGCACTACTAATGCAATCGATTAGTGACAATTATAGCAGAATGGGTTAGAAATACATTGGAATAAGTGCAGTCTTATGTAGGACACATTCTCCAGGAAGCTTCCTGCGTTGTTTGTCTATAGAGTCAGTTTTAAAAAGAATAAATTAGAGCATTCAACCCACATGACCCTTATCATGTCCACAGAACACCAAATGGAGTGATTAGGTTGTTTACACAGATCGATGATCCTATACAGACAGTGAACAGCAGTTCTGATGCACAAGTAAAATGAATCCCACAAATATTGACCTAGACAGAACTCTGGTAAAAAGCCATAAAAAAACCCTTATGGAATACGTTCTTCCTTTTTTAAAGTATGTAAGAATATACAGGTATGACAACTCATTTGATGTGACTCAAAGGCAATTTTTGGACAAGATGTTGGTTCTTTCTACCATTAAGAAGTAGCCAACCTGGGGCTGGCCCCGTGGCCGAGTGGTTAAGTTCGCGCGCTCTGCTGCCGGCGGCCCAGTGTTTCGTTGGTTCGAATCCTGGGCGCGGACAAGGCACTGCTCATCAAACCACGCTGAGGCAGCGTCCCACATGCCACAACTAGAAGGACCCACAACGAAGAATATACAACTATGTACCGGGGGGCTTTGGGGAGAAAAAGGGAAAAAATAAAATCTTTGTAAAAGAAAGAAAAAAAAGAAGTAGCCAACCTGCAATGTAGTAAATGTAAAAGAGCCTGTAGACTTCAAAATTGTAACCTGGCGTGAAAACAGTGGAAATGAAAAGAGGTAGTGTGGTCCTGTCCTGTTATAAATCAAACAGTAAGGTGGAGAAAAAGAATATGCCAGTGCTTGAATTTGTTTACAGCTGTCCAAAGGAGAGAGAACTCCAGCTAGCGGACACAAACACTGGTGATGCTACATGGAAGCAGCTACTAGGAGTCTTAAATCCTCTCTGCTCACTTGGGAAGTTCAGTAGCTGGAGCCAGGGGACAATTCCAACAAATATTTATTGATCCCTTATGGGTCAGAAGCGATGAGAATTTAATGATGAGTACAGCTGTGTTCCTGAAAGGCCTGATGAGAGTTGTGCTTTAGGAAAATTACTCTGGTGAGGAGCTATTGTGGGACTCCCTCCTGAGGATCACGAAGACCAGAATGAAGTGATTGTTGGTGAGACTAGAAAAGCAAGGGAGGTTATGCAAATCGTTGCAGAGGTAGAATCCCACAAGAACTTATTAGACATGGGAGGTCGAAATTTGATATAAGAGTGACGTTTAAATTTTGGTGCCAGGAAGATGATAGTATTATTAACAAAAAGAGAGAACGTGGTGGAGAGGAGATGTGTCATGGACGTAAGGGGTTACAGTACATAGTAACTGCTGACAGGTGTTATTTCCTGCCATGACCCAACCGGGCAAAAAATGAATCCAAGAGTATATAGGCAAGTACCTATCAGGCTTTGTCCAAGATTTTGGAGGCAGCATAGAAGATAGAAGCATCATATATCTTTCTTTGTTAAAGAGCCTGGAATTGCAAATTCTGGAGTCTATTTAGTGATCCAAAGTATAACCAGACTGATAAAATGTCCTAGTTAGTTAGCTGACAAATTACTCCACCCCAGTTAATTCCTCCCTCCTCGATTTTTGCTGATCTGGCACAACTCTTATTCTATAGTATAATGATTTGCTAGATTGGGAGTTCCTTGATTAAAAGGACTGTGTCTTATTTAACTTTGTGTTGCCAGCCCTGGTCTAAGGACCTAGCCTACAAATATTGAATGAGTGATGAGTAAATGACTGAATGGGTGAACTAACAAAATGCTCTAGGGACTTGGTTTAGTCCTCCTCGTTGATGCTGAGACTAAGTTTGGAAGTCTGGCCACAGGATTGTTGACATTGGCTCAAATCGCTCTTCCAGATGGGCTATATTGATGTAGGAGCTGTGTAACAAGTCATGGCTTTGGTTAAAAAGAGGTGGTGAGGGCCAGCCCGGTGGTGCAGCGGTTAAGTTCTCATGCTCTGCTTCAGCAGCCGGGCTTCACTGGTTCGAATCCAGCGTGCGGACATGGCACTGCTTGACAAGCCATGCTGTGATAGGCGTCCCACATATAAAGTAGAGGAAGACGGGGGTGGATTCTAGCTCAGGGCCAGCCTTCATCATCAAAAAGAGGAAGATTGGCAGCAGTTAGCTCAGGGCTAATCTTCCTCTAAAAAAAAGCAAACAAAAAAAAGAAAGTGGTGGTGATGATGGTGATAATGGCATGTGGTATGAGTTTGGGGGAGGGTATGGTGGTGATGGGTGCAGGGAAAATAGGAGACATCTAAATAGGTACATTTAATTTTACTTCTTCTTCCCTTTCTATACTCTGATCAAATTTTTGTTTTGCTTTTCCAAATTCTCAGATACCTACAACTAAGATGTAATATGTGCCAGGCACTGTGCTAAGTGTTGGAATACAAGATACAAAGAACAAGTCCTGGAGGGCAAAGTACCTCATCCATGGGGCCTGCACCCATCTCTGGTGGCTCATGTTGGCATGCCCAAGGAGTCTTTGATAGTCTGCCTGCTTTTTTGTGCAATATGCTATCCTATGTTCATCTTATATTGCATCATTTTTTTTTTTTTTTGAGGAAGATTAGCCCTGAGCTAACTGTTGCTAATCCCGCTCTTTTTTGCTGAGGAAGACTGGCCCTGAGCTAACATCTGTGCCCATCTTCCTCTACTTTATATGTGGGATGCCTACCACAGCATGGCTTGCCAAGTGGTGCCACGTCCGCAACTGGGATCCGAACTGGCGAACCCCGGGCCGCCGAAGCAGAATGTGCGAACGTAAGCACTGCGTCACCTGGCTGGCCCCTGAGCCATTTTCTTTTGAAAGATTTCCCCTTACTTGAAAGAATTGCATAGTAAAATCTGTTTTACCTAAAAAGGCTTCCCTTTTTATTCTTCTCAACAGTCTTCTGTGTCATGGGGAGAATGTTTCAACCTTAATAAAAATTAACATTGTAGGTTTACTAGTTGTAAGATATATATTTACTTTCCTTTTCAATTTAATGACATCTTGATAGTTGTTCATGAGATTCAGCAAAGTTCCAACGCTGACATTTAATATTATAGAGGAAGACTCTTTCTTAGTGATTCTAAGATAGATCCAGTATCTGCTTTGGATTTGGTGATGATCTCAAGTAGTACATTGGTTAAAAACCAGGTTTAGGGGGCCGGCCTGGTGGCACAGCAGTTTAGTTTGTACGTCCTGCTTTGGCGGCCTGGGGTTTGCGGGTTCAGATCCTGGGTGTGGACCTACATACTATTTGGCAAGCCATGCTGTGGTAGGCGTCCCACATAAAAAGTAGAGGAAGATGGGCGTGGATGTTAGTTCAGGGCCAGTCTTCCTCAGCAAAAAAGAGGATTGGCAGCAGATGTTAGTTCAGGGCTAATCTTCCTCAAAAAAACAAAACCCACAAGATTTAAATGTATATATATTTTAAAGCACTGACTTTGCTTTGGGAAACAATATTTTTTTTTAGTCCACTGCTCAACAAAGCAGCTGCTGCAGATGAACTCTGTCCACCTTCCTTGTCTCTTATCCTTGTCTTCCTGTTTAAGAAACAAATGGATTACATTTTCTTACATGAAAATTGGATCCTTATTTTTATGCTTCTTGTAAATATTTTACTGTTTCTAACAAACTTCGGCATTATGTAAGAAAAATAAAAGACCTAAAACTGAGTTTGCCAAAACCTGAGATGAACTCTGAAATTGGAAGCAGAAACAAAACCAAAGGGAAGAGGAAAAAAAAAAGCCAGCACACAATTATGGGCTCGCTGGAAAAGGATTTAAAACGAGCTTATTATCCTAAAATGAAGCAGATGAGGTTGAGGGTGCGAGGCAAGGTTATAATAGCGACAATAATGGATGGTTAATTCAAATATGATTTGAGAATCCACTCGTTATCCAATTTTGTGAGGATCAGAAGCACCCTGAGGGCCTGTTAAAACATCTCTTTCTTGGCTTCACTCGCAGTTTCTGATTCAGTAGGTCTGGAGTGGAGCTGGAGTATTTGCATTTTTTTTTTTTTTTAAAGATTTTATTTTTTCCTTTTTCTCCCCAAAGCCCCCAGTACATAGTCGTATATTCTTAGTTGTGGGTCCTTCTAGTTGTGGCATGTGGGACGCCGCCTCAGCATGGCCTGACGAGCAGTACCATGTCCGCGCCCAGGACTCGAACCAACGAAACACTGGGCTGCCTGCAGCAGAGCGCGCGAACCTAACCACTTCGCCACAGGGCCGGCCCCAGTATTTGCATTTTTAATAAATTCCCCAGTGATGCTGATGCTGCCGGTCCAAGGATCACAATTTGAGAACCATAAATCCAGCCAAACAATAGAACACTAGACACCAATGAATTTGGTGATATAGATGTACATTTATTAAGATAAATTCAAAATGGAACTAATGGGAAGGGAAAGAGAAGTGGAGAAAGCCCTCCTCTTGGTCTCCCCCAACTTCGTCTCCTCCAACTCATTGGACAGCACTGGTAGCTGCTAAGACATCAACTTTTATTCTGAGTTTTACAATTAAATGGAAAGAGTTAAGCTTTCCTTGTACAAACACTGTGTCAAGTTAAGCAATGGATCCAGTAATTGTCAGAAAGTTCTCCTCCACAGAACACTTACTGACAGTGAATATGGAAGGAATAATAGAGTTAGAAAGTCACTGTCGCGCAATACTTAGTGTAATAATTCAGACACCAGTCGTCAGTGGATGAAACCAGTAGGTGAAAGGCTGATGAGTATCTTCACAACGGAGGAACTCAGCAGTTACTACACAAATGCACTGATCAATCTTAACATAAATATAGAGGGACAATCAGACAGCGTGGCGCTTGAGGTGACACAGCATGAAAACACCACACACTTGAGTATCTTGCCAACAATGGTGAACCTGAACTTAATCAAGACTCTGGGGCTCACTTCCATTTACAAAAGCTGTGGGAGAAAGAAGCAAATTAAGTGATGGCACAGGGAAGGAAACGGACACATCCAGAATAGGGAATATTCTCCAGGACAAATCAATGACATAGGGGAGAAGTTCATGTAGCCCACTCTAGATTCAGAGAGACTTAAGAGCCATTACAAGAAAATGTGATATGTGGACCTTATTTAGCTCCTGGTTTGAACAGGCTAAATACAAGAAGAAAGTTTTTTAAGACAAATTCATGGCCTGGGTATTAGCCAACACCAAAGATTTATTCTTAACCTTTTTCGGTTGATATTGACATTTCAGTCAGTAAGAAAATGGCCACAGTTTTAAGAGATGCATACTGAGATATGTAGATATGAAATAATATGATATCTAGGATCTGCTTTAAAAGAATCTTGCAAAGGGAAAAAGGATAGATGAAGGAAAATGTCAAAAGTTTAATAAGTATAGTGTCTGGATAATGAGTATACAGAAATGCTTTAGAGTGTACTCTCTACTTTGTGTGTATTTAAAAGTAACCGTAATAAAAAATATGGGAAAGAGTAACCCAGCCTCCATAGCTTTTCTTCTCCTAATCCTAACTTATAATTTAAAAAATCTGAAGTAAATTTTCATTGTGCTGACACTCTATTTAGAATCTTGCCTGCTTTGCTTATCCACCATGTGACCTTGGGCAAAGTAATAATCGGGTTATGTTTCTCTCTTAAATGGCAGTAACAGTAGTATCTACCTTAGGGTCCTTATATTATAAGAGATAATGAATGTAAATCTCTTTATACAGGATCTGATACATAGTAACCACTCAATAAACATTAGTTATTATACAAATAATTGTTTTTTTCCCCTATCCTTCCAGTGAATCAGGAGTTACTTTCCTTTCCTCTCAGTTTGAGCATTTGTAAAAGAGATATTAACTAATAGTAATGGTGTTGTTTAAATAATTAACTTTAAAGTGCTGAGCTCTACTGGTATAGTTGATTTATAAGCTTAAAAGATTATTTAAATACGTAATATTTGTTAATGACATTAAAATATTTTCAATAGGTTTTGGGGCTTGGGAAAATGGTTTTAAAACAAACATACTTTCAGCATCCATTGATGCCGGTACAGCATGACTTGCTCTTACTTTGCATACTTAATCTATGTGCATTCTTCGGAAAAGGTAAACATCTTTGCTAAAGCTCTTCAGGGTGCCTAGTTGAATTTAGAAGTGAGCTATAATCCCAGTTGACTTAGTCAGCTTTGGAACTATCTCACCCTTACAGATGGGATGTCAGCATTGCAACTGAGATTCTTTTTCGCACCGGGGGAAGAGATCCAGAGGGTCCTGGACAGCAAGAGCAGATGACTCCAAGTTCCTTGTGGACAAGGAAGTAAAAGCTAAGTAGGGGCGTGTTTCTTGGGAAACATTTCAATATTATTATTTAGAGAGGCAGGAGGCTGAGAGCAATACAGCTGGAGAATTAAGTGTAGAGAAGAGCACGCAGATGGGTAAAAATGCAATGTTTTGCCAAGTGGGTAACATCTGGCACATTAGAGTCAAGTTAAATACCTAGCAAGTTAAACAAAGGTCCAGGCAGCAGATGATCTCTTCATCTTCCTGCAGGAACGGAACAGCCAAAAATAAGTCACGTTATGTGCAAAAACTGGAGACGCGATTTAAAAACTAAAATCCTCCCTTAAACAGATGTGGAATATGCAGCTGGAATAAAGCAATCAGGAATGTGAGAAGAAGGCAGTTTATAGAAAACCTAAATGCTCTGTTAACTCGGGCAGTGGATTACAGGATAAAATACAGCAAATGTATCTTCCTCCTAAAATTGCTATGGTTTATCAGATTATCAGCAGTGCTTCCAAGGCAAAGTATATACAAATATTTTTTTCAGAAACAAAACAGAGAAATATATTGGTAACCAATGACCGATTCATGACTATAATGACTTGCTTCGAGATACATTTCCTTGTGAAGTGTTCTATGGGTTATCAATATTACTCAGATGCCTTTCATGCCAAGGTTTCTCTTCTTGACCCTCCCTGTTCTACGTTACCGTGGCCTGGGATGTCTTTCTGAGACAGTGAATCCAATCTGAGTTTTAGTCACAGTGAGAGAAATTAAAATGGCATCAAAGATCCAATCTCTCTTGTATTCTCTGACTTTGGGAGAAAAAAAACTCAGGTTTGCAATTCTACCTCCCTCATTTGATTTTTCGTTATTGAAGAACTGTAATTTTCAAATCTTTTGAAAAGCAATAATATATTTAAAAATTTCTGTTGTCTTTCTGATGGCTTAAAGGTAAAGGTTCATAATGTTTTATTCCAATTACCACAACTGAATGAGATGGTAACAGCAAATTTACGACATTTTTCTGAAAGGTAATCAGCAATATTTACTGGGCACCCATCATGTCCCAGATATAATTCTAAGTGATGGGAAACAGCTGTAAGCAGACAGACAGGACCCCAAGCACAGGAAGCTTCATTTTAGTGGGAAGGAGAGACAAAGAAAGAAAACAAATCATTTCTGACAGTGACCAGCGCTGGGCGTGGTATGACACAGACTGTCTGGGGGACCACTTTGGACTGGGTGGTCAGGTACAGGCTCTCTGAGGAGGGCACATATGAACTGAGAATTAAATAACAAGAAGGAGCCAGTCTTATCAAGAGCTGAGGCAAGAACATTCTAGGCGGAGGACAGCCAGTGCTAAAGCCCCAGAGCAGGAATAAACTTCATCAGGGTCAAAGCCTGGAAAATATAATGCATAGGTCATGAAGTTACTGATTGCATTACAGATGCTTAAGATGACAGTCCTCATAGTAGAAAAACTAGTCCTGGGCTGGCCTGGTGGCACAGCAGTTAAGTGCACATGTTTCACTTTGGTGGCCCGGGTTCGCCGGTTTGAATCCCCGGTGGGGACATGACACTGCTCATCAAGCCATGCTGTGGTAGGTGTCCCACATATAAAGTAGAGGAGGATGGGCATGTATGTTAGCTCAGGGCCAGTCTTCCTCAGCGAAAAGGGGAGGATTGGCAGCAATTAGCTCACGGCTAATCTTCCTCAAAAAAAAAAAAAAAAAAAGGAAGAAAAGAAAAACTAGTCCTTAGGAGGGGAATGAAATTCAAAGTCCAAGAGTGGTGCTGGCGATTACATTGTGAATGCAGGAAGAAGCAAGGCTAGTTGACAAAGGCCCAGATGTTACAGAATGAGTGAGCTTAATTCTTGAATTAATTCCAGTTATTCTTGGCTTAGGCTTAAAACAAACATAAGAACACCCTCCAAATGGACTCAAAGAGGAGAATATTTTTTCACAAGTTGAACATTAGGAAGAAGGCTGACTTTAACGTCACCACTGTGAAAGGCAATGGCTTGTAACAACTCCCTTTTCCCTTTTTAAGGCCTCCTGTAAAAGCAAAAATATTTCATAAAATGTCCTTTAGTTCTCTTGCAGCATTGGATGGTGAATAATCATATTTATCATTAGTAAGGGAAATAAGTCAAATTTTCATTCTCCTCCCAGTCTCATTATTTGTAGATTAGTTTTGAATAAAGTTTGCATTTTCACAGTTATTTATCATTCTACTCTGATTTTTCATAGGCAGTTTCAATGCTTTTGCTAACAAGTTGTCAAGCGGTAGATTTAAAATGATAACTACCTTTTGAGGCTCAAGGTTTAGAAAACCTAAAGAGAATGAGGCCTGTGTTCGCGGTTTTCCTCTTGAATAAGTAATGCTACTTTAGGAAGGCGATTTAAGCTGAATGCTTTGAAGTACTACATTGAAGACCTGAGGCTAAATCGTTAAAAATCTGGAGTGTCTCTTTCTCCTTTCCCTTGTACCCATCTTATCCCAATATGAGAAGTTTAATGTGGGAGGAAATCACTTTATGAAGGGAGCGAGAGCTGCTGTAAACCTTCTGCTGCGATTTAGGGATCAGGGGACCCTTATCGTCTGCTCCAGAGGTCAGCCCAGGAAGTGATGAAAGGCTGGCCCGGGGGCTCATTCCTGTGCTGGGTGGGGATGCGGAGGAACCACTCCTCAGCGACGCAGGTGTGCAGTGGAGAACTGCTTATTTCTACAACTGTTCAGTTTGCAGAAAAGTCCTTTCCTGGACGCACAGCGGCTTGGACTTCTGAAAAGCTGGGGACTGACGGAGAGTTGAGTTCTTCATTCTAGGTCTCTCACTTGAAGGAAATCAAGAACTTCAGGATCACTTTTGTAAGAACATTGTGGGTTTTGTAACTTGTTCAGGGTTGTTCCATTTGACAGTCTGTGGCCTGGTGGAGCAGTTGACCCCTTGACATTAAAAGCCAGCATCTGCAGGCTGGCCCGTGGCGCAGTGGTTGTGTTCACATGCTCGGCGTCTGCCAGGGATCCCGGGGTTCCTGCTTCTGTTCCTGGGCACAGACCTACACGCTGCTTGTCAAAGCATGCTGTGGTGGCATCCCACATTCAAAATAGAGGAAGATTCGCACAGATGTCAGCTCAATGACAGTCTTCCCCAAGCAAAAAGCCAGCATCTGTCTTCAGAGCCAGCCAGCCAACTTTTCTCAGGGTGGTCAGTTTGAAAATCCCCAGGGGAGAGAAGCACTTTCTCTAGTGACCAGAGAAAGGTGAATCCTTGGGAACTGCTTGGAGGGAAAAGAAAGAAAAATGAAGCAGGGGACATCAGCCGAGCATGAAAAACAGCTGCTGTCACTCACTGCGACATTAGGGCAGTGGTTTCAACCTTTGGAGGATGAGTGGCTCCCAGAGTCCCTGACGCCCTGGTTGTGCCCCCGAACAGTTACACCAGCCTCTCCGGGACGACAGGCATCAGAAGTTCTTACAGCTCCCCGGGTGATTCCAAAATGCCGACAAGGCTGGGGTCTCCACCTTAGGAAGCACTTTGCCAACTTTAATGCGCTCATGAGTTACCTGAGGAGCTTATTAAAATGCATCTGCTGACCCCATATGTCTGGGGTGGGGCCTGAGGTTCTGCATTTTCAACCCAGCTCCCAGGCGTTACCTGTGCTGGGGCTGAGGGTGGCGGGGGGCGCTGAGCAGCACAAGCCGTTGAGTGGTAACTTGGGACACCGGCTGATTCTGCACAACGATTTCACTGCCTACCCTTAAGCCAGTGCCCATATTTAAGTGCCAGATATTTTAATATATAAAGCTTGAAAATCCACTAAATTTGGAGTAAAATCTAAACGTGTGACTATGACTGACAAATCTTTTAATGTGACACGGACCTTAGCCTCCCTCTCTGAGCTCTCCCCCCACTCTCCTCGGCTCACCCTGCTCCAGGGCCACAGTTACTCTTGCTGCTCCTCAAATGCGCCGGATCTAACCTCCCTTCGAGGACTTCCTATCTGCTCTGCCTTCTGCTTGGAAGACTCTCCCCCTCCATCGCCTCACGGCTAGTTCCCTCTTCCTTCAGCTCAAACGTCACCTCCGCCCTTCCGCCATCACCCACTCCAAGTGAGCCACCTTCCCTCCACCTCTCCGTCTCGTTACTCGTCCCCCACACAGCCCTGATTGCCATTGGTCTGCCTATCTGTTTGCTTTTGGCTTTTCTGTCCACCTCCACAAGAACATTAGCCATGAGGGATAAGCTGCTCTCTGTTAGGCCACTGCTACACCCCCAGCTCCTAGAAAAGAGCCTGACACACAGAGGGACACACACGCAGTGAAAATGAATGAGAGGAGTATTGGTCAGGTATATATATATACACATGGAGAGAGAGAATGAGAGACAGAGAGACAGAGTAAATCGTCAGTAAGCGCAGGCTGTTAGCTCAGAGATCTTAACAATCTGGGTTTCTCCCATCATGGTGATTAGCATAGAAGCATGTTTGAAACAAATGGATCACCTACTCAGCCATAGTGAGCCTGACCTTGGCTCACACAGGACTGGTAATCCATGTTTTTAGGAAAATGTTAGTGAACTCATACACATTGCAGAAGCTGAATTCACATTCACATTAAGGAAGAACATTACCAGTTTATGTGAGAAGACTGCAGGCAGAAACTGAAGCAAGATGCTTTTGCTCTCTTCAGGCCTCTTGTCCTGGTGAAAAGTGTGATCCGAGGAAGCGACTGCTGATCCCGGCTCCTCGGTGTGAGAGCTTGGGCACTGAGACCAACTGCATACTCTGGAAACACAGTCACTTTGGCAGCTGACAAGTAATGAGCCAGGAAGACGCGCGTGATGAGACTGGAAGGTGCAAATTCTTCAGCGGTTTTTATGTTCTGATTTCCAGCGATGCTCTCTCAGTTGCTCTGAATCGAGTACTCAATTGTACTTGAATTTGTGCTTTTAACCCTGGTTTAGTGGATTGTCCCTATATATTTTTATATTTAAATTGAAGTGGTAGCTAATGACGTATTCACGTTGCAACAAAATTCAGTCTGTACGAAAAGATAAACATTGAAAATCAATCTCCCTTTTATCCCTGACCTTTAGGTGATTAAAGAACACACTTTAGGGGCCGGTTCGGTGGCGCAGCAGTTAAGTGCACATGTTCCGCTTTGGCGGTCCAGGGTTCGCTGATTCAGATCCCGGGTGCAGACATGGCAGCACTTGGCATGCCATGCTGTGGTAGGTGTCCCAAATATAAAGTAGAGGAAGATGGGCACAGATGTTAGCTCAGGGCCAGTCTTCCTCAGCAAAAAGAGGAGGATTGGCAGCAGATGTTAGCTCAGGACTAATCTTCCTAAAAAAAAAAATTAAAAAAAAAAAAAAGAACACACTTTAGGTCATACAAACATGAAGCAGGCCATCTCTGTTCCCAAGGGTACAGAGTACTGCAAAATGGCGTGGATGCAGGAAGCTCTTATAGGATAAAGGATAAGGACCAAGGAAGCGAGTACAGGGCCCTGAGTCGGCTCAATGTTTGAGGGTTGATGACTGGATATACTGCATTTCTAGTCAAGTGGAGCATTTACAGGGACACAAATATTATCAGAGTTTTGGTTTGCTGCTGTGGCCCCCAGGACTAGAGTGGCTCCATTTGGGCCTAGAAACTTATTTCAACACCTTAATCCCCATTTCTTCCTAAAGAGACCACCACTGTCGTCAGTTTCTCGTGTATTCTTCCAAAAATGTTCTATGCAGCGTCTGCACTTCAGTTTATTAATCCTCAAAATGGGGTAAGAAAAGTGCCTATTTCATCAGGCTCACATGAGGATTATGTGCATTAACACATGGAACAGTGCTTAGAGTGGTGCCAGGTATATACCGCGAATTTTATGATTTTTAAAAATGCATGTACTAGTATGAAAATTATAGATCAAGTTTCTCCAAATAGAAATATAATGTGAGCCACATGCACACTATTAAATTTACTTGTGACCACATTAAAAAAATAAAAAGAAACAGGTGAACAAGCTTTAGTAACATATTTTATTTACCTCAATATATCTCGTCATTTCAACAGGTAATCAATGTAAACATATTTTAATGTGATTTTTATAATCTTTTTTGGTATCAGTTCTTTGAAATTTGGTGAGCACTGCATGCTTGGAGACCACTTCCACTGGAACCAGCCCCAGTTCCACTGCCCTCTGGCTACACGTGGCTAGTAGCTGCTGTACTGGACAGAGCAGGTCTGCCTATCAGTCTGTAAACTTGTCATCTTTTTTACCCTGTTCAAATAATATCGTTCCTTACTCACCTGGGTATCATAAAATATTAATATTTTGGATGAAATTGGAGAGAAACAAGTTATACTTAAAATCATGTGATTTTAGAATTTCAAATGCCTACAACAAAAACTGATTTCTAAAATGCTTGATATGATGTAAAGACCAAGGGCTTCTCATGGTGCTTAGGGAAAAGGCTCAACTCCTGGCTGTGGCCCGCTGCGGGGTGGCGGGGGGGGGGGGGGGGGGGGGGGGCTGGACACGGACTGACCTGCCTTGCCTGCCCCCTGCTGGTTCTGTGCCAGCCATGCTCAGGGCCTCCTTGGAGTTCTTCCTGTGGCGACTTTCTCTCCAGGAGCCTCTCTGTGGGGGTAGGGGTGGGGGGTGGGGAGGGGAAGGTGCTTCTTCCCTCTGACCCCCCAACGTGCGTGTATACTCCCCCTTACCTACTGTGTAATGTATGAATCACTTTAAAGGAAAATATATGTAACTTCTTGGATCCAAATATCGATTTATTTTATTGTAATATAAAATAGTACAAACATAAAATTGTAACTCCTTATGTTGACAATTCATATACAACATCACATCCAAAATAAAAACAGTAACTAAAAAGAAAGGAATTATATAATTACTAAAAATGCACGGAAGGGTTTATTGTAAAAAAAAATATTCTCCCTCCCACCCGTTGTCTCAGCCTTGAAGTTCCCCGTCCCAAAGGGGAACAAATATCTCCAGAGATATGCAGGTTATTTATTTTTTGCTTATTTTTGCACAGATTTGCTGCATTCTTTTGCAAATAACAAGTCACATTATGAATTTAGTGGGATAGATGAAGTTTTGTTGACTATGCAATGGCCCAGGTTCTTTTGAGTTCAGCATGACCTGCCCACAGGTGCTGAGCGATGACACATTTCACCCACACTCCCCTCTACGTGAACTGCCGTCACAACTTCATTCTTTTCTTTTTTTCCTTTAGTGAGTAAGGCTGCCCCTAAGGTAACATCTATGCCAACCTTCATCTATTTTGTACGTGGGACACCACCACAGGCTGGGTTAATGTTGTGATGGTCCGTGCCTGGGATCTGAACTGGTGAACCCAGGGCCGCTGAAGTGGAGCACATGAACTTAACCACTCTGGCACCAGGCCAGCCCCTGAAACATTCATTCTCACAGCTTGCATGGTCTCGGCAGGAAGGCAACATTTACATATTAAGTTGGTCTCTCCTCTTTTCACATTAGCCTGAGACAGAGTTGTACTACTTGTGGCCAATTCAATCAAAAAGACACATGGCCAACATGGGCTTTTAAAGCTTTGGGCAGAAATCAGTTGTAAAAACAATGATCTAGAAAACGTTTCTGTTAATTTTTAAGGTTGTCATCAAAATGAAAACGGAAAATTAACAGAAGTCTCATAGAGGACCCGTGGGCCCAAGAACAGCTTGGGTTGAGAAACACCAGCCTAATTGTTTCTGTGTATATACTCCTCAGGGCTCAGCTCAAGTAAGATTTATGTGACAACCTTCAACCCCAGAACTAAGTCGGGTTCCCCAGTTATATGTGTATATACCACCAGGCACTCCTTTAATACAGTCAGTTAAGCAATTGGTTATACGGTCGTGTGTTTAAAGCTGTCTTCCCCGTTACAGTGCGAACTCTGGCACAGGCACTGGGTCTGGTGTATCGGCCGCTCTATCTCCAGGGCCCAGCCCAGTGCTTTTCACACCGGAGGCATTTAACAAATACCTAGTGATTTTGAGTGATTAAGTAAAGCAGCTGGAAGTCGAGAGACTAGGGTTCAAGCCTTATCTATACCTCTGTCTGTGTAATCTTGACCAGTTATTTAACCTGCTGAGGCCTTAATCTCCATATTTCATAAAATGAGACAGTAGAATAGATCAGAGATTTCCAAACTTGGCGTCACCCGGAAAGCTTTTTGAATAATGCAGATTGTGGAGTTCTACCTGTGGCTGCTCTGATTTATTAGCTCTAGGGCAAGGCTAGATAACCTATTTTAAAAGCTCCTGAGGTTAGTGTGCAGCCAGGGTTGGAAACTGAATTAGTTCTCACATCCTATGGTTCTTTGTACATATTAGGCCTTGACTTGAATTCCACATACAGTGATTGAGGGCCTCATATGCTATATATTACTAGCACTGGGACTAGTAATACAAAGCATATTTAGGTTTCCTGACCCCAAGGATGTGTCAGCTGAGAGACAAAGGGTGATCCGACAGCTTTTTGAACACACTGGTAGCACAGGATGCTGCAAAAGGCAGACCAAGGGCATTCATCTCAGTGTGAGGTTTAGGGAAAGATTGCAAGAGGAGATGAAATGTGAGTTGAGCGTTGAAGGTTGGATAGGAATTAACCAAGAGGGAAAGGTAAGTACACAGAAAGGATGGAATGTGCGAAAGTCCTGAGGCATGAGAAGACCTGGCTCACTAGATTCCTGTAAACGATTCCCAAAGTCGCAGCACAGCCAGAGGCAGCAGAGTTGAGGATTCATCTCTGGAGAAGAAGCTGCCATTACAGCTAAGTGGCTGCAAGCAAGGGTTTTTGAGCCAGAAGGGTCTGGTTTAAATCTGGTTTTGTAGTTCTCTCTCTCTGTGAATCAAGAAAATTAACTAATTTGCTCACACTCAGTTTCCTTATCTGTAAAGTGGCGACAATAATACCTGTCTAGAAAGACGACTATAAAGATTAAGTGAGGCAAAATGAGGCAGTATATGCACAGCTCTTAACACCGTGCCTGGGAGATTGTAACCAAAAAAACACACCCAAGAAGGCACGTGCATTGCAGCTTTGTTTTTCGTTTTTCACTTTTAATGATTACACATTACTGATATTGTATTTGAAACTTTTTAAAATAAAAACCAAAATTGTTATTATTTTCACGTGGAAAAAAATTCAAATAGCATAAAAAGATGTTCAGGGAAAAGTGTCCTTCTCAAACCCAGCTGTCTATTCAATGATTTGTCCTCCTGGAGGCAACTAGGATGGGTACCAGTTTCTAATGTGCCTTTAGAGATATTCTGAAGCTCATTTGAAATAGAAAAGCTTAGAAGAAATCAATGTGTCTGTCAGTGCGGGAAATGTCTGTGGAACAGGCGTCTTTTGGATAAAAAAGCAAGTTGCAAAATAATGTGTTCATTGTGATATCTTCTTTTTAAACACAGGTATAATAATGTTACCTAGAAATATATATGTTTCTATATAAATATATATGCACATATATACATAATTTCATGTTTAAAATCAATATCTGATGATTAAGAATTAGTTGCTCTTTATTGTGGTCTTTTCACACTCTAACTTAGTATTTTACATATTTATATCTCACTGAGATGAGTGTGTTTAATGAGGAAATGTTCTCCGCTAACTTGAAGGAGTTGCTCCTAAAGGTAATTTACGCACTGTGAAAGGGTTGCTGAATAGGCCTGTGTTGGTCAGATCTCATAGCCTTGGACACGAACACATCCTTCGGAATTCTGTGACTGTCTTTGCCAGAGTGCTGGTGGACCTTCTGTCATTTTATTGGATTATAGTCCACTGGTAGACACAAGTGAATGCTCTAAATATGACAAGACATATCTTATTTCCTTTGCTATCTGAGACTGTGCAGTTCACCTCTCATTTATTCATAGCCATTTTGCTTATACATAAACACATATGCTAATTGTAAGGTGCATTTAGATTTGAGAAATAATCAAATGTGAAAAAAGTCTTCAGATCAAGTGTGTATGATCCTTACATTACATTTCTGTTTATTTTGTGAGGGAGAGATGATGAAAGAGGGCAACTTGTTAGACTATGGCATCTTACAGATTTTCCGCTTAGAATGGTTATTGCTTCCAATGCCACATTTTATTTTGTAGTCGTCTCTGAACAGGTCTAGCTTTATGTCTGGGTGACCTGCGCAGTCACCCAGGGCCCCAGGTGCAGAAGAGGCCTAGGGCTTGGTTTAATGCTCGACTGTCACCCTCTTGGAAACCTTAATTTTTTTTTTTTAAAGATTTTATTTTTTCCTTTTTCTCCCCAAAGCCCCCCAGTACACAGTTGTATATTCTTCATTGTGGGTCCTTCTAGTTGTGGCACGTGAGACGCTGCCTCAGCGTGGTTTGATGAGCAGTGCCATGTCCGCGCCCAGGATTCGAACCAACGAAACACTGGGCTGCCTGCAGTGGAGAGCGAACATAACCACTCAGCCATGGAGCCAGCCCCGGAAACCCTAATTTTTAAACAAAGAGTCTTACATTTTCATTTTGCACTGGACCCTGCAAGTCGTGTGGCTGGTACTGATGTGGGAATACAAATGCCTTGCCATCTAGACCCATTTCAAAGTAACTCTGAAAAGTCACTCTAGCTTCAGGGCTCCCCATGGTGTCAGTTAAGGCCTGCATTAAAGCCTCACTTCCCTTCTCCTCTTGCTGGATCCTGCTTGATTTTTTTTTCTTCTACAGGCGTTGGTCCCAAGGGCACTCCTTAGTAAGCTTTCCACCCACCAACCTCCCTCTCAGAGTCTGCTTTCCAGAGAATTCAACCTGAAACCATGACATTTGGTGTGGGAGCTGAGGGCGAGAGAGGAGTCAAGGACAACTCTGAGATGGTTTGCCTGGACTTAGAGGACAACAATGTCGTTCACAGATGAGGGGGCCCAAAAAAGGAGGAGCAGTTTGGGAAGGGAAAAGATCATGAGAGGTTTTTGTATTAGAGTTTAAGATTTAGGTTTAGTGTGCTTAATTTTGATATGACTCAAGGCCATCCAGGAGGAGATGACCCCTGTGGGATAATAATCTGGAGTTCTGCAGAGAAGTCTGGGCTGGGTTCCTGACCTGATTCCAAGGAGCGAATATCATTGTCCAAGAATAGTATATAAAGAGAGGGCTAAGAGGAGACACCGCTACCTAAGAGCTGAGCAAAAAGATCCAGCAAAAGGATGGAGAAAGAGCAACTTGCGAGAGAGGAGAAGCAGGAGTGGATGTGGCTGGAAGCCTGACTGAAGTGAGTTGAAATGTATGGCGTTTGGAGGTAAGAAAGGAAAGACAGTGACTCAAGGCCATTTCATCCTGAAAGGTGGCTATGAAAGAAAGGCAAGAGATTAGTGCAGCTGGAAGAGGTGCAAGCTCAAGGAAGAGAATTTTTCTGATTTTTGGTTTTTTTAAGATGGAAGACAATTGCATGTTTATTTATTTATTTTTAAAGATTTTATTTTTTCCTTTTTCTCCGAAAGCCCCCTGGTACGTAGTTGTGTATTTTTACTTGTGGGTCCTTCTAGTTGTGGCATGTGTGATGCCGCCTTAGCATGGCTTGATGAGTGGTGCCATGTCTGCGTCCAGGATTCAAACTGGTGAAACCCTGGGCCAAAGAAGCAGAATGCGCAAACTTAACCACTCAGCCACCGGGCCGGCCCAATTACATGTTTATTTTGCTGAAGAAAATAAAATGTACACCTTTATCAGAAGCAGCATGCTTAGATTTTAGGATGACTGGCACAAAATTAAATGGTGGCTCTTCTGTTTGTCTTTGAATCAAGTCTTCACTTCTCTCTTCCCCATCCCCCACTTAAAATAGTGCTATTTAGCTGTAACTTTTGCTATGTGGAAATTGCCTAGAAATCCTTCAGAAATAATGCTGCTTTTAAATAGGGGGAAATGATGAGCCTGGTCTCCCCAATTCATCCTGGTTTCACAGACTTTTGCAGAGTGGCATGTCACTAGAGGGCGTACTTATCACACTGCCTTAGAAATGGGCTTGGTATTGGTGAATTCAGGCAGAGCCAAGAGGAGGGCCAAAAAGAGGAGGAAAAGGGAAGACTTTAATGCCATGCCCTGGTATTCAGGTCTAGATCAAGGGTGACGAGTCCCATTGGTCATCTTTTGACTTTGGCTACCATGGTAGAACACTATTGACAGGTCAGGGGATAACAAGGATATCCTCTTCCTTTTGCCTTAAAATGTAATTTTGTTTGCCTTCATTTATTTCATTTGATCTGATCCATTTCCTTTCTAGTTTCTTCAACAAATATTTACTGAGCCCTCCGATGATTAATCAGGCACAGCAGGTGCTGGCGACGACGAGAGTGAACAAAACAGACAAAAATCCTTGTCATCATGGAGCATATATTCTAGTGTGAGACCAAAAATAAACAAGATAACTATTTATATTGTATGTTACAAGCTGTTATTTGTTGTGGAGAAAAATAAAGCAGCAAAGGAGGATAAGAGAAAAGGTGGAGGGGATTTTAATCAGGCTGCCTGCTTATATAGTTGTGTCCTGTACAGGGCTGTTGGTGAGGCATAAGTGGGGGCTGACATCCAGCCATCTGCTGGGGAGAAAGGTGCCTTGACCTGACTAACCATGGTGGGGCTTCAGGAGGCTGTAGGTGGTGACCAAAATATCTGCCTTTAAATGGGGCACTCCTATTCCTTGCAGCAATATTGAGACCTTGAGCATTTGAACCCTTTGGATATAAGCCTTTACCTCAGTTTTACAAATTCTACACTACAACTCTAAATCTTTTTTTTTTTTTTGAGAAAGATTAGCCCTGAGCTAACATCTGCTGCCAATCCTCCTATTTTTGCTGAAGAAGACTGGCCCTGAGCTAACAGCCATGCCCATCTTCCTCTATTTTGTATGTGGGATGCCTGCTACAGCATGGCTTGACAGGCGGTGTGTAGGTCCACACCCAGGATCTGAACCAGCGAACCCCGGGCCACCGAAGTGGACTGTGCAAACTTAACCACTGTGCGACTGGCCTGGCCCCCTAGATCTTTTTCTTTTTGATGAAAAAATCGGGTGTTATAGAATTAAAATCTTATTCAAGTCCACAACATTTCATCAGTTGTATTCGCCTTGTCTACATAGGCTGGCAGGCTGTCCTGGAATGGTAAATGAGTTTGGTGAGATTTCCTCTGCACAGAGTCAGGCTGAGCTTTCTTCTCTGCTTGGCATTGTTGATGTTTTTGCATTGATTATGTGAAGATTAAACCCAGTGTCTTTCTGGGTCTGTAAGTGAAGCTGAATAGTCTACAGTTTATAGGGCTATCACAATTTTTCATTAAAATTGAACATAACTTTTGCCCTTTTCAAGCACAGCACAGCTGTCCTGTCTTCCAGTGTTTCTTAGTAAGAGCAAATGGCTTGGCAGCATAGGCTAATTTCTTGAGTATTTTAAGCTGGATGCCAATTAGCTTTCCCTAGCTAAAGCATATTTCAACATTTTCTTCCCAAGACCAGTCAGTTTTGACTTGTCTGCCACTCTCTTGGTACAGATGGTACATATTAGGTGTATTAAATTGCAGTTACTTTTAAAAAAGAGAAGATTAAGGTTTGAAAACTTCTGGTCTACTTGGAGATATTAGTTATGGAGTGCACTATGCAAAAAGAGGACAACATTTCCACTGCACTTCTTTTTCGTGATATCATTAATAACATTTTCTTTAAACCTCTTATTTTCCTTGCAATTTATTATTTTCTTTGGGTCAACTGATTTTGTCCTGTAAGTCTCTGTTTTCTCTCTTAATGAGGATGAGAGCTTGTGGTTAGTCTCAGAATTATAGAAATACCCAATTTAGAGTTGGTGAAGGAAAGGACAGAGCGGGACACTGGCTGGTGCAGATGAAGATCATTCTAACCACTTTGGATAGTAAGAAAATTAAGCGCTAATTAGAATGATTGAGCCTCAGGGCCGGTCCAGTGGCGCAGCGGTTAAATTCACACGTTCGGCTTCTCAGAGGCCCGGGGTTCACCGGTTTGGATCCCGGATGTGGACATAGCACCGCTTGGCATGCCATGCTGTGGTAGGCGTCCCATGTATAAAGTAGAGGAAGATGGGCACGGATGTTAGCTCAGGGCCAGGCTTTCTCAGCAAAAAGAGGAGGACTGGCAGTAGTTAGCTCAGGGCTAATCTTCCTCAAAAAAAAAAAAAGAATTATTGACCCTCATTATTATTCCTATTTGTGCTATTTCTCTTTCCACCACCTTGCTGAGCATCCCCCATGACTCTTTTTCTTGGGTTAAAGCCAGATGACCAGTCACTGTGAGAGTCCTTCCCAAAGAAAGCACCGATCGCTACTCTTGAGTCTATTTTCATTTGCTTTTAGACTTTTCTCCTCTATATTGATCTCCATTACATTCTCCTTGTGTCTATTGGCTAAGGGATGCAATTCTTCCTCAAATACAGAGTCTAATTGTAGCACAATTAAACTGGACACAAAAAAGAGCAGCTGATATGCTGAAACTATTCCAGATTCATTCTGAATTCCTTTAAACCTCAGGCATGCTTACATTCACGACAATACGAGTTTATAAGAAAAGGAGGAGAAAAATCCGTCCTTCCTTCTCTACAAAATGGCATCACGTGACCTTGAGAGATGAATGTACAAACGGCTGGCCCATATATACAAAAAAAACTCTGACTCACAGCCTGCCTCAGCCAGCCCAGGAAACCAACCCCCTTATGTCTAAGAAACTGCCCAGGAAGCGAGCCTGCCATTTTATGAGTCCTGGTTTGACTGGGGACTTCAGATCATGGGGCTCTTGGCGGAAAAAATCGTTACTTATTTTGGGAATCGTTATCCTGATCCGTGTTTTCTCTTGCTTGTGCCTTTATTGCTGCTGTGGTATCTGCCTCCAGTGCAGCCAGATATCCACCAAACGAGCCTCCTCCACAGTAGTGAAGCCCTTGCTGGCCACTCGGGGCCATTGCAGAAGAGGGGGGCGTGTAAGTTTGTAAGAGGACATGACCCCTGTTGACCTGCAAGCTGGACCCGGCACTCAGAGGCCTCTCACCTGCTCCCGGTCCTTGAAATGCACATTCAGTACAGCTGGAGCCATTTTCAAGAACGCAACCTTGAGAGAGCAACATGTTGTTGAGACCACCTGGATGGTGCATGTGACCACCTAGACAATCTAGATGGTGTATGTGACTATCTAGAGCCCAGGTAAGGCCTCTAGATAAAAGGTTAAGATTCTGGTGAGCAGGTGTGGAGATCTACCTGCCTTGCGGCGCCACAGACAAACCAGGTAAGTAAGATGCCTTGCTCATTAGAACCGACACCTACCAATCTGAGATGTTCTGTCTCTTTCTTCCATCTCCCCTTGCCCTCCGTGTACAGCGGCCACTTTCAGATTTCACCAGGAAGCACTCAAGTTTGCAAACTAGCACACCCTTGCTTTAGCAAGCTCTGAGTGAATAGCTTTTGCTTTTCTCATTTGGTTGATTTTGGTTTATTTCTACAACCATGTGTTTCACACTATTTAGAGGCCTCTTTGGAATAACTTGCAAAGTAAAATAAAGAAAGATAAATATTTGTTTGCTGTGATACTTTCTGTACATTCTCTATTTCTTTAAGTTCTCTACTGAGGTTTTGAAATTCTCTCTGATGCAGGTAGTACAAAAATCTTATTTGAAGCAAATCAATTAATCCTGAAGATAACAGAAAAATGAATATAAGATAGCTGCAAATAAACCTACTCTTCTCTAAGCTCTTGAAAAGCGTCAAACAGCACAAATCTTCTGCATTTTAATAAAAGCATTTACACACTGATTTTAGTTGTAAAGGAGATGAGAAAATTCAAGTATAGAAAGCCTGAGACTATGAAAACAAAATGTTTTGTCTAAGAGGTCTTTTTTTGTTCAATAAAAAAATGTCTTCAGAAATTTTGTAAAGTTTGAAATTTGAAGCATCCTTTGTCAATAGCACTTCTCCACAGACCACCACCACCACCACCACTAAAGAGGAGTAGAGAGTAAATGCCCCAGGCTAGCCAAGGCTGGAGCAATTAAAATGTCATTAGATTCCAGACAGATTAATGTTTACACTAATACTTTACACAATGAGATTTGGGCCCTGAGCTTTGCCCTCAACTACTTGAAAGTGGGCCAGCACAAATGGCCTCAGACTGTGGAGTGGGAGTGGGGGGTAGGGGCTGGAATATGTCAGAGATATTATATTTGTTTTTATAATTAAGTTCCCTGTTCAGTGGTGGGAACCCGAGGCATAATTTAGAAGTAACTGGTGACATTTCTCTCTGGGAATGGTGTAAAGGAAGCTGATAATGTCATAAACTGATTATTATTTTTTTTTACTTTTTATTAAGATTATAAAGTTTACAACCTTGTGAAATTTCAGTTGTACATTATTGTTTGTCAGTCATGTTGTAGGTGTACCCCTTCACCCTTCGTGCCCAACCCCCACTCCCCCTTTCTCCTGGTAACCACTAGTCTGTTCTCTTTGTCTCTGTGTTTAACTTCCACATATGAGTGGAGTCATACAGAGATTGTCTTCCTCTATCTGGCTTATTTCACTTAACATAATACCTTCAAGGTCCATCCATGTTGTTGTGAATGGGAGATTTTATCTTTTTTTATGGCTGAGTAGTATTCCATTGTATATATATACACCATATCTTCTTTATCCAATCATCAGTTGATGGGCACTTAGGTTGCTTCCACGTCTTGGCTATTGTAAATAATGCTGCAATGAACATAGGGGTGCATGGGACTTTTGGAATTGCTGATTTCAAGTTCTTTGGATAGATACCCAGTAGTGGGACGGCTGGGTCATACGGTATTTCTATTTTTAATTTTTTGAGAAATCTCCATACTGTTTTCCATAGTGGCTGCACCAGTTTGCATTCCCACCAGCAGTGTATGTGGGTTCCTATTTCTCCACAACCTCTCCAACATTTGTCACTTTTTGTTTTGCTTATTGTTGCCATTCTAATGGGTGTAAGGTGATATCTTAGTGTAGTTTTGATTTGCATTTCCCTGAAGATTAGTAATGATGAGCATCTTTTCATGTGCCTATTGGCCATCCATATATCTTCTTTGGAGAAATGTCTGTTCATGTCCCCTGCCCAATTTTTCATCTGGTTGTTTGATTTTTTGTTGTTGAGATGTGTGAGTTCTTTATATAGTATAGAGATTAACCCTTTGTCAAATATATGACTTGCAAATATTTTTTCCCACTTGGTGGGTTGATAAACTGATTACTTTTGTAGAGGGCCACAAAATGATCTCTTGAGTCTCTTCTAATTCCACACCCAAAGGATTCTGATTTGCTTTCATTCCTGGATATTTAGTCATATTTTCTTTGCTATTGGTACTTCTATAATTTTTAGAACTGAAACACATTTAAGTATAACTAAACATATTCAAAAACATTATTAATGCAGGCTAAATTTTTTTCTCTCCAGGAATAGTGCTTAAAAAAAAGCGAAACTCAGGGCCAGCCCAGTGGCATAGTGGGTAAGTTCACGCACTCCGCTTCAGCTGTCCATGGTTTGCAGGTTTGGATCCTGGGTCCGGATCTATACACTGCTCATCAAGCCATGCTGTGGTGGTGTCCCACATACAAAATGGAGGAATATTGGTACAGCTGATAGCTCAGGGCAAATCTTCCTCAAGTAAAAAGATGATGATTGGCATAGATGTTAGCTCAGGACCAACCTTCCTCACCAGAAAAAAAAAAAAAGTGAAACAAAATCTAGAGTGGAAAGAGCACGAGCTTTGCTTCCAGACAGACTTGGGGCTGACTCCCCACTCCACCTGCATATAATGATTAGTATATTGTTTGGTGGTTGGTTAGCCTTGCATTTACATGACCAAATTCACAGCCTCTGCATGCCTCATTTTTATCATCATTTACGTTGGTGTAAAAATATTTATCTCCCAAAGGGTTTGGTGAGAATTAACTGTAAAGCACGTAGATTTGCTCAAAGCAAATAGTAGAAGAGAAATCTAGTTTCCTCATCTCTCTTTCCACCCCCATCTTTTGGTCTTAAAAATGCCAGTTTACTTTCAAACCAGGTCTGATGAGTTCAAGTTCCGAATATCAGTTGTCTCCATTATAATTAGGCCCTCATGACTGCTTATGCTTTGGGAAACTCAGTTACTTTTTGTGGTTTGGTTCTCTCTTTTTTCACTGTGACTTTCTTGTCATTTCTACTGAATGGCAGGATTGGGAAGAGGTGTTGGCACCTGGTTATATGCCTCATATCCCACTGGTAAAAATATAAGCTTGTTCATAATGAGTTATTTTGAGAAATACAGAAAAAATGCTTTGTGTTCTATGACCCGCCCCCCCCTCCACACACCTACACACAGACACGTTCTGTCACGGTTATGAAACGTAGTAGGCTATGAGTTTCCAGCATTCTTCCGTGAGAATGCTAATTAAGCAAGAGCAGTAGAGAAACCAATCTTTTTAATTTTTTTTCAGAAATTATCTCTTAATTAAAACCATTCCCATTTCTAGAGAAATGAGTTGGACCTGTCGATGAATGCATGGGCCTGCTTTTAAAGGCAGGGGAATTACCATCTTCAGCACCTGCTCCGTTTGTTTGGTGTGAAAGCATAGCTACTTACCGGCTTTCTCCCACTGTGACATGGAGGACTCTCCAGCTAGCACAGGCACATTCAGGGAAAGGTTTCAGTTTGAATGGCGACTCCCCCAGGCTCAACTATTTTCATATTAGCAGCTTAAATGTGCAAGTACAGAGACAGGCTTTGCTGGGGGCTTAGACAAGAGTCAATCATTCAGCATCTTTAACGTGTCCAGAATATTTGATAAACGCAACTGCCCTGCAACTTGCTAGCATAAAATATTAGATGCACGCTGAGTAACAACAACGCTTGGAGAGACTCTGATGGCCCCTCCTCATTTTGTTGCTGATACCTGGCAACATTTGGAATCATAAATAGAGTAACAGATGGAAGAAGAATCCAAAGAGATTTCCCGCTGCTGTCTCCATACATAGAAGGAGAAGGTCTTTAGAGGAAGAAAAAAAGTCACGCTGGAAAAGAATTTTGGGCCGGTCCTACTGAGGCCTGGGCTGCACAGGGTCTAGGCAAGTATATTGTAGTTAGAATACCCCCAATTCTGGTTGGATTTGTAGGACTACTCATAATTATGGGTGAAGTTGCAGGAAGCTGCTGAATCTTTCCAGGTAAAGCTCCAGCACTCTAGGCTATAAAACTAGGGGGCGGGAGCCCTGTCTCCCAATTATCCAATATTAGAGAAGGCGGAGGGGCAGGCAAAGAGAGGGGTGTGGAGCAAAAAGGGGGAGTGGTAGAGGGCTCCCAAATGGTTTCGACTGGGTCCTGGAAAGGATCTAATTAGTAGTGTCAGCAAAGTAACCTATAGCCAGAGAACATTCTAGAAACTCTGTTCAGCAAATAGGCTGTTACACTTATTACCAGGCAGATAGAAATCAATTCGCAGTGAGGATTGGCTTCTTTCTTAGCTATTCCTCTTTGAGAAATCTAGGATGATACAGAGGCAGAAAGCACCACTTTGCGTAGACTAATAACCTGTTAGCAGGTGTGAGGGTGTAAAGAGCATAAACTGAGAAGGTTAAGCAGACTGGGGTCCAATTTACCCCCACTTCCGCTAGCCTCATGATCTCAGGCATGTTACTTAGGTTTCACAAGCCTTGGATTCCAAAATCACCCACTTCACAAATACACTGTGAGAATTAAATGAAATGATCCGTCAAGAGCCTAGGAGAATATACATTTTAATCATCTTTACTTTCTTCCCTTCCCCCGGAATACAAAGAGGCACTTATTTATTTACCAGGTAAATTGATTTGATTATAATTTCTTACTTTATTATTTTAACATTACTACCATTCTAGAAGGAAACAAAAATTACAGTGCTCCCTTCCTAGGGGAAGACTCCCACAATCTCAAATTTAAGGGTAAGTTTAACCATGCCCAGGGCTGAAACAGTCTCTCTATAGCTAGGTTTCTAATCCTCGTTTTGTACCAAAGGCGTCTAAGAGATTTGAGTATAATATCCAGTTATTTTAATGGGCTTTCTAAGAGTGTGAATTGACTTATAATACAGGCAGCCCCTTCTTTTCATGCTAGGGTTGAAAAAGCCAACGTTTTTTCTTGAGGATTATAGGATTACCTTTAATACTGTATTTCATAACCTGTTATAAGACCTAAAGGACTCAATAAATGCCAAATAATGATATCTAATTTTTAATGCAAGTGTATTAAACTGTGAATTCCTAAGTTTCTCTAGTCTTAGCCATATACTCTTATAAATTAGCCCAGTAGAAAAAAATCTGGAAGAGTCACAAAATCTTATATTTGCAAGTGGTCAAGGAAAACTAAATTGACCTGTGACATGCCCCTCAACTGAACCTGTGACATTTTCTCTGCATGTGGTCCAGACTGAACAGGGCTCCTGTTTCTGTTGACTTTGGCTTTCTTCTATTGACCTCTGATGCGAACCTCCACACTAGCTGAAAGGTCCGTTGCCTAAAATCAGACCTTTCTACGTTCCTGAGGAGTGAGAGCCGGATCGAGTGCGTCACAGCACTTGGCAGGGAGAGCAGCCGCGGCACACTCGCCCCGAAACCAAGCAGGGGGTATTTTCCTACCGACACCCAACAAAAGCAAAGGGGAGTTTGTTGCCATAGGTTTTAAGATTGAAGTCACAGTTTTGCGCATTTTAACATTTCTGAAATTGAGGCGCATCTTACAATCTAGGGCATCTTACAGTAACTGTCAACCAGGGGGCGGACATGACTTAGTCACCGTTGCTGGGACATGAGAGTCCTGGGCTGTTGTTCCTGGTCGCATGGCCGCAAAAGTGAAACTCGAAGTCTCAATCAACAGACCATTTCAGGGACGTTTGAGAAAGGCGGTAAAAGTCCTACTGTAGTTTGGACACCGTACGTTGGCACACAATGTATAGCAAGATCAGAAAAGCTCCCAGAGACCATGGAGAGTGTTCTTCTGCTCTGATGGGACAACAGATGGAACCGGTGGAAAAACAAGCATCAATGAGACTGAGTGAGAAGTGATTCAGATGAATCAGCCTCTGAATTTAGTATTAGGAATAACTTGACCAAGTTATTTCACTTATGTCTTCCTTTTTGTATAAGCACAAGAATAATATATGACAGAAATTTATATCTAAATGAATCTGAGAAAGGTCTTTCAGTAGGCATACAATAAAAATTCTAAATGATAGAAAAGCATTTTGTCATAGTTTAATGGGTGGTATTTTTTTCTTTCTCTTTTGACTTAGGGGTGGATAATATAATGGTAAGCTATACCATGTTCTTTTGGGAAGATTAGCCCTGAGGTAACATCCATCGCCAATCCTCCTCTATTTGCTGAGGAAGATTGGCCCTGAGCTAACATCTGTGCCTATGTTCCTCTATTTTATATGTGGGATGCCTGCCGCAGCACAGCTTGACAAGCAGTGCTAGGTCTGTGCTCAGGATCTGAACCAGTAAATGTGGGGTGGTCGAAGCAGAGCTCACAAACTTAACCAGTACGCCACTTGGCCAGACCTGAGCTATACTATGGATGGCACATTACATTTAGTGTAATACGGTGTTGGTAGTATGTCAATTATTCCATGTATTACTTTCTTGAAGAGCTTTAAAAACTTTTTCAAATTTCACATCCAGTTAGTTTAATATGAATATGTACTACATCACCAAAAGCCACTGAAATATAAATCTTATAATATCAGCATTGATATTTTTATGCATGACACAAAATTCCATCACTTTCAATAGGCAATAATGAGAATGTATTAATAAAAAGTTATCTCTAGGTTACTCCCTTTGCAGCCTGCTAAATGCATTACAATTTGTCTTTGAAAATGTGATATGGAAAAAAAGAAAATATGAAAACTCCTTGATAATTAGGCTTATAGGCTATATGAAACAATTTCTTTCTGAATAGAAGTTCTACTTAATATGTGAAGCCTACAGTGAATATTTGACAACATTCATTCATGCAAAAAATATTTATTGGTTACTGTTCAAGGTACTTGGTGACACAGTAATAAAGCCTTGTCATTGAGCAGCTTAGATTCTAATGAGGTAGATAACAAATAAGATAAATAAGTCAATTTTATTGCACAATAACTAATAAGTGCAAGGGGGAAAGATAAGGAGGGACGGAGGAAGGGAAGTTTTGGCAACAGTTCAAAATTTTAGGACTGGTGACTAAGAAAGTCCTCTCTAAGAAAGTGGCAGACAAGCAGAGGCCTGAGGAAATGTAGGAATCTACCCCTGTCGACATCCAAGAGAAGCACATTCTAAGCAGAGGGAATAAATAGCGAGCACAAAGGTCCATGAGCAGAAACACACCTGGTGTGTTGTAGGAAGGGGAAGAGAACAGAGCATTTGGCACAGAAATTCCTCTGAGAACAAATCTGAGTGCGTTGGGCTAGGCTGGAGAAGTGAAACAGGCAGGGCAGACCATGCATGCGTTATAGATCAAAGACCTTGGCCCTTCCCTGTGAGTGAGATGGGAGGGTGCCCGAGGCCTTTGGAGATGCACTCTGGTCTGACTGGCGTTTAATGTGACTGTTTGGCTCTAGTGTTGTAAATAGATTGGAGGAGTTGAAACAGAGAGACCTATTAGCAGGTTTGTAATAATCCAGGTGAAAGATGATAGTGATTTAAACTCAGAGAGTAGTAGGAGAGGTGTTGAAAATAAATCCAAATTCTGAATGTATTTTGAGGGATATGCTATTGTGACTTACTGAACTGGTTGTAGGGTAAGAAAAATATGAGTTCAATGATTACTCTAAGATTGCTGGCCAGAGCAACTGAAGAAGAGCTGCCATTTATCAAGGATAACAATGGGAACATTATAAAAGGGGCAGAATTGTGGGAAGAGAGTGAGAAATATTGGGAATGAAAATTTGGGTATGGTAAATTTGAGATGTCTTTGAACGTCTACAGGGGGTTATCAGACAGGCAGTTGGATACCAACTGTGGAATTAAGTTGGAGATATTAACATGGGAGTCATCAGAATATAGATGGTGTTTAAATCCATGAGATTGAATGAGATCACCAAGAAAGTAGAGTTTAGTATCCTGAAAGCCAGGTCAGAAAGCATTTCCTGGAGAGCGGCATCAAGTGAGTCCAGTAAATAAGATGAAGACTGGGGATTGACCACTGAATTTACCTGTGTGAATGTCACTGAAGGTCTGATCGGAGCAGTTTGGTGTGGGGTTGGCCTGACTATAGTGGGATCTAGAGAGGATGCAAGGGAGGAATAGAAGACAGGGAGTATGGACAATGATTTCAAGGAATTTTCCCATAAAAATAAGAAAAGAAAAAAGGAGAGAAATGGGCAATAGGTAGAACAGAAGTAGTTTTGTTTTTGCGTTTTAGATGATAGAAAAAAACCTGAATGTTGATGAAATTATCCAGTGGAAAGAGGAGAGAAAAAATTGGGAGAGGAGAAATTTGCAGAAGCTGGCACAGGTTCTGGTGGGGAAGTGGAGAAATTGGCTTTAGCGAGGAGCAACTAAAAATGCATTTTTCAGGCATTCCAATCATGTTTTATGCCATTCTCTACGGCTTTTTTTGCCTGAGTCCTGTCTTTCGTTGACAGGATTCTATCGTTTCGTCTCTTCAGTGAAGTGTTTCTATCTCAGCTCATGAATTCATAGAGATCTCTCCCTTCTCTGAATTCATTGCTCTTGTAATCTGTTCCATTAAACTGATTATTAGTCATCTTTTTATGCACAGCTGTCTTTCCCATTAAATTGTAAGTCCCTTGACAGTAGTGCTCATGTCCTGCCTGTGGAAAGTGCCCAATAAAAGCTAGCTGAGTCTGTCTCTACCACTTTCACTGCAAACCATTTCCTTCCTCATAACTCCCTAAGGAGGAGAGCCTATTACTGTTCTCCATGTAGAAGTCCTTCATGTACTAAAAAATATTATTAAACTGCCTCTTGCTCTCATCTTTTTTTACTCTTCAATACACTGTTTTCATCTCTAATTTCTTTTTGGTTGTTTCTTTCCTTTGGTACCTCCTCAAATGCATCCTTTTTCTTTTCTTTTTCTTCTTTTTTATGTTCTTCTTTTATTCTTTTGTTCCCCTCAGAGTTTAATTGTAGAATCTGAGATATGCGCAGAAGATAGGAATCCAAACTAGACTGAGCAGTAGCTGCCTTTTACCAGACTGAGGGGGAAATGAGGAGTGCCCAGATTATGGTGTGTGTGTGTGTGTGTGTGTGTGTGTGTGTGTACACATTTCCAGCAAAAGGAGCAGCATGTGAAAAGGTACAGAGATAAAAGCATGGAACTTTGTCTCATCCACAGCTACATAGTCACCCTCTAGAACAGTGCCAGCCCTTATACTTTTATTAAATAAACGTATCAATGAATTAACTACTCCCATGACGATCAGTAGTTTCTACTACTTTTCTTTCTGTGTAAACATTAGGCCCATCTCTAGCTTGTCATTTCTGTTGTAATGTGACCACTAGCCTAAATTGCCAAGAAGTAAAAATAGTAGCTAAGATTAACTGATGAAGTGCATGAGGCAGAATTATACGGCATTTATACTCAGGCGCCATATACGTGCTTAGATCTCAGCTCTGCCATTTCATAGCTGTGTGACTTTGGCCAGGTGACTTACCCTCTCAGTTTCCTTACCTGTAAAATGGGACTAGTAATACCTACTTCATAGGCTTGTTGTGAGGATTAAATGAATTAATATGAAAGCTTGTAGTAATTCTAAATCTAAATCTGAATCTTATTATCATCTTTTTAGATGAGTTAAGTGAGGCTTAGAGAGTTTAAGGAGCTTTCCCACAGCTAATCAGCTAGTCAACACCCAGGATCATCTTTGCTACATGCTCTGTCTACTGTGGTGGCAGGTAAGGCCCAGACAAGGAATCACTCTGTTTTATGCTAAGGTCTCTCCTCAACATAAAAAATCTAGGCTGTGCACTGAGAACCCAGAGGCAGTAGAAGGAAAGTGTTGTTCCTGTTGAAATGATTGCAGAAAGCAAATCTGAGGAGACAGGAAGCAGTGCAGAAGGAGCTGCAGTTGAGCAAGCGATCGTTGAAAAAGACGAGTAGTGAATGTTCCTACACTTGGGCATAGCCCACTGCTAGTTCTCAAGCTCGTTCTTAGATACTGTTTTTGAAAGCCTAAAAGACCATATTCAGAGTAGGATGTCAAAATTATTTCCTGACTGTTGTCATGGAGTTATGGCTCAGTTGGACGTGACATTAGCAAACAAAGCAGGATAGTTGGGTTTGTTTGTAATCCCCATTTCCAGGGATTTACTGCTATCATTCCTCTTGCAAATGACTGCATTTTTTTTTTATTATGCTCTCTGAGAATAGCAGAGCCGTAAACTTCAAATTAATAGGTAACAATTTACTCCTTTAAAGCCATTCCTTGGACAATATTTTGGTGATCTTCTGGAACTATGTTAGCATCTCTATTATTCTCATGTTCCTCTGCCTCCCTTCACCACATTCCTGAGGGAGGAATTCTAGAAAGAACCCAAAAGAAGACAACTGTGAAACAGAGAAAAGAGTATGTCTTTTAAGAACTAGAAAAGCCTGGGAGGAAGTAGAAACAAGTAGTGGGAAGATACTGCCACTTGTAGGCCATCCTGTTCCACTCATAAGGGCATGTGAACTTCAATAGGTGGAATGTAGGGACTGTAAAATGGAAGCATTGAAGGGGTGCACCTTCCTTATTTCTTACCTGCGCTCCCCATTTTTGAGTTGAATGTTCCCTGCAAGGGACTTTATCAGACTAGAGTAGAGAAAGTTGGGAGGTGATTGAGATGACTCTATTGTAGCAACATAACATAAATAGTGACCCTAGGGCATCCTACAAAGCCTTTTTTTCTGGGTAAAAATTTGTACGTGGGTTAGTGCTAGAAGCAGGTACAGCTTCCTGTTCTGGACTGCTACCAGCATGATCTGCTCCTGATCCCCAGGGCAGGAGGGTGTGGCATTGTAGGAGAGGAAGGTTGCTGTGGGCTCTGGACTTACCCAGGGAGGGTTTGAGCTGCAGCTGGTCCACTGGTTCCACCTACAGGTAAGACTTGGATGTGGCCACTGCTAGTCTTCTTGCTACTGCCCTCTTTCTGCAAGCCGGCAGGCTCCAGAGTTTATTAAGCAACATAAAAGGGTCCAGGGTGTGCTTTATACAATAAATGCATAAACATTTTTTTCTTCCCTTTTTTGTTTTTTTGTTTTATTTCGAATTATATATAGAATAAGTGTACGAATCTTGTGTTCCTTGAATTTTTACATATGCAAACACCCTTTAACTACAAGCCAGATAAAATTATAGAATATTTCCAGCAGCCCAGAAGGTTACATGAGATCTGCTCCACGTAAGTATCATCATCCTAAGATAACAAATATTTATTTTTCATCCTAATGTAAATAGACTTTGTATTGTTTCCTTGTTTGAGGTATTATGAGTAAAGTTGCTTTAAATATGCTTGAGCATGTTTCAATGACCTTCTATTTCTTCTTGCTTTAGTCTTCAACTACACCAAACATCTTTCTCAAGTGGCTGTTATCTTTACTACTCTGTTTTGCTTTTGAAAAAAGGCATGTGGCATAGACATTAACACTGTTCCTCCCATAACCCTTCTCGTTGCAATGCAATATCATTTTTTTAAATGAGAAAAGTATCACATCAACTCATTAAAGAGCAAAAAATATTCTACCCTATTGAAGTAATAGTCAATTTTTCCCTTAATTTATCTTGGCTCCATTTATGAGGCGTTACCAATCCTAACAGTGTTGATGTCTTGTTTCAGGTTGTTTTCTAGGCACGTAAAAACGTGTTATAGCATATAAATGCTGTAATTTACATACTATATTTTATTTAAATATATTTTTGTTTTAAAACTTAAAAAATCACAACATACATATTTTTCTGGACAGCAGAGACTAGATTGACACCTTTTTTGGGTAAATAATTCCTATGTGGTCTTGATTTTGTTGAGGAAATATTAATGGTTCTGCTTTCTTCTCTATATTGATTTCTTGGACCAGATTTTATGTTTGACCTCTCCTGAGAAATAAAGAGGAAAATCTTGGTCATTGATGATTTCATTGGTACATGTTAAATAAAAAATAACTCAGGGATCAATTGAGCGCCCCTAGAAAATGGGTTTAAACCTTTGTTCTCTTTTGCTCTGTTTACCAGACCATTTAGTTACTAGGTAATTGAAACTGGATTTACCAAAACAGAGAGCGTTAAGATTCATGTTTCCCTGTGAATGCTAAGTATGTGTTGGGATAAGGGGCTACTTACAAAAATCTCTTATCAGGAAGCTTGAAAAGCACTTAGCAAAGAGAATTTCAGTGGTCCAGAGGTGTTTGGGAAGGAGTAAAGGCATAGGCACAGATTTACTTTGCATTTATTAAATATGGGATTGTTAGTGTAACTTTTTATACCATATCTGTAATGATAGCCTTGTGGACTACGACCTTGTGAGGTTTTTTGGGCAGAAAATCATTGTTTTCTTTCTTAAGTATGCCACTGATCTCCCTTCCCCCAGGACTTAATAGATGAGGGAGGTGACATTCGTACCCCCGTGATTTATGCTGATGGTGGAATGAGTAGCAAGCATCAGTAGAAACCCCTGCCCCTTCCACAGTGGCATTCTCTCCAGGAAATGTCCCAACTGGCATTCAGAGGACTCTGCAAAACTCCCAAGTTTCCATTCAACTGTCATTCCATCCTTTCTCCCAACACAGATACTTTTATGAAAATCGTATCCAAGGGACATCCCAGAGTATATGGGGGTCCCCCTACGGAGCATATACAAACCACTTTTGCTTCCCTGTTCTATCTATAGACTCAGGTGAGCTTGGGTTCAGGTCTGCTAAGGAAAATTATTGTGACATCCTTACATTTTATGATCTTTTCAGAGTACCCTCCTCCTTGGCCCCCTGGTTTTTTAAAATTACCTTTTATTTCTTTTTCTTGCCTAATTCCTCTGGCCAAAACCTCCAGTACTATGTTGAATAGGAGTGGTGAGAGTGGGCACCCTTCTCTTTTTCCTGTTCTCAGAGGGATGGTTTCCAGTTTTTCACTAAGTATGATATTGGCTGCTGGTTTGTCATATATAGCGTTTATTATGTTGAGGTACTTTCCTTCTCGATCCATTTTATTGAGAGTAAATGTTGTTGGATCCAGTGAAATGCTTTCTCTGCATCTATTGAGATAATCATGTGAGTTTTATTCCTCATTTTGTTAATGTGGTGTATTACATTGATTGATTTGCAGATGTTGAACCATCCCTGAGTCTCTGGTATAAATCCCACTTGACCATGGTATATTATCCTTTTAATGTATTACCGCATTCAGGTTTGCCAATATTTTGTTGAGGACTTTTGCATCTATGTTCATCAAGTGATATCATCCCGTAATTTCCGTTCTTTGTGTTGTCCTTGTCTGGCTTTGGGATCAGAGTGATGTTGGCCTCGTAGAATGAGTTAGGAAGTGTTCTGTCTTCTTCAATTTTTTAGAATAGTTTGAAAAGGATAGGTATTAAATCTTCTTTGAATGTTTGGTAGGATTCTCCAGAGAAGCCATTTGGTCCTGGACTTCTATTTTTTGGGAACTTTTTGATGACTGTTTCAATGTCTTTACTAGTGATTGGTCTATTCAGATTCTCTATTTCTTCTTGATTCAGTTTTGTGAGGTTGTGTGAGTCTAAGACTTTATCCATTTCTTCTAGATTGTCCAATTTGTTGGCATATAATTTTCCATAGTGTTCTCTTATAAGCCTTTGTATTGCTGTGGTGTCCATTGTAACTTCTCCCCTTTTATTTCTAATTTTATTTATTTGAGCCTTCTCTTGTTTTTTTCTTAGTCAGTCTGGCTAAGAGTTTGACAGTTTTGTTTGTCTTCTCAAAGAACCAGCTCTTAGTTTCATTGATCCTTTCTAGTATTTTTTTTGTTTCCATTCCTTTTATTTCTGCTCTAATTCTTATTATTTCCCTCCTTCTTTTGACTTTGGGCTTTGTTTGTTCTTCTTTTTCTAGTTCTGCTAGATGTAGTTGAAGATTACTTATTTGAGATTTTTCTTGTTTGTTAAGGTGGGCCTGTGAATTTCACTCTTGGTACTGATTTTGCTGCAACCCATTCGAGTTGGTATGGTGTATTTTCTTTTTCATTTGTCTCCAGATGCTTTTTGATTTCTACTTTAATTTCTCCATTGATCCATTGGGTTGTTCAGTAGCATGTTGTTTAGTCTTCACATATTTGTCGCTTTCCTAGCTTTTTTCTTGTAGTTGATTTCTAGTTTCATAGCATTATGGTCAGAAAAGATGCTTGACATGATTTAAATCTTATTAAATTTATTGAGGCTTGCCTTGTTCCCCAACATATGGTCTATTTTTGAAAATGTTCCATGTGCACATGAGAAGAATGTTTATTCTGCTGTTTTTGGATGATATATCTATTAAGTCCATCTGGTCTAGTTTTTCATTTAATTCCACTATTTCCTTGCTGACTTTCTGTCTGGATGATCTATCCATTGATGTAAGTGGTGTGTTGAGGTCCCTGACTATTATTGTGTTACTGTTAATTTTCCCTTTTAGTTCTGTTAATAGTTGCTTTATGTACTTTGGTGTTCCTGTGTTAGGTGCATATATGTTTGTAAGTGTTATATCCTGTTGGTTGAAAGTCTCTTTTATCATTATATACTGCCCTTCTTTGTCTCTTGTTGCCATTTTTATCTTGAAGTCTACTTTGTCTGATAAAAGTATGGCAACACCTGCTTTCTTTTGCTTGCCATTGGCTTGGGGTATTATCTTCAATCCCTTCACTCTGAGCCTGTGTTCGTCTCTAGAGCTGAGATGTGTTTCCTGAAGGCAGTATATTGTTGACTTTTGTCTTTTAATCCACCCAGCCATTCTGTGTCTTTTGATTGGAGAATTCAATCCATTTACATTTAGAGTGATTATTGATATATGAAGGCTTAATACTACCATTTTATTATTTGTTTTCCTGTTCTTCTGTATTTCCCTTGTTTCTCTCTGTGTGTTTCTGACTGCCAATTCATTTTGGTTATTTTCTTTGATTTTTTCTCATTATTTATAATTTGTGTCTCTGTTCTGATGTTTTGTTTAGTGGTTACCATGAGGTTTGTATAAAATATCTTGTAGATGAGATAGCCCAGTTTCTCATAGCCTTTTATCACCATTAACCTAAGCAGGTTCCATCCCTTTCTTCTTCCTCATCTAAGTTATTGTTGTCACAAATTTCATATGTCAGTTGCTGCATAGACCTGCAACCTAGATCACTGCTGCTGGGGAGGGGGAGAAGATCCACTCACCTCCTTCCACTGCCTCCCAGGGATCCAGAACCACCACCTTCAGACATATGGCTGCTTGGATCTCCCAGATGTCCTATTGTGCTGTGTGGATATCCTCTCTTGGTTAATGAATGTCCTTTTCACTGTGTATTAGGAAGGAGAGACTAAGGGAACAGCTCACTCCACCATGATGCTAATGTCACTCTGTTTTTTAAAATTAAAAAAAGTTGAAAATAAAATTTATTTATATCTTGTCTCATTTATTACCTATATTAATTTCCTAAGACTACCATTACAAGATATCATAGACTCAATGATAGACCGACACAGTGGCTTTAAACAACAAAAATTTATTCTCTCACAGTTCTGGAGGCTGTAAGTCTGAAATTAAGGTGTTGGCAGGTTTGGTTTCTTCTGGAGGCTCTGATGGAGAATCTGTTCCTTGCCTCTCTTCTAGCTTCTGGTGGCTGTGGACAATCCTTGGAGTCCATTGGTCTGTAGCTGCGTTACTCCAATCTCTGTCTTGTCTTCATTTGGCGTTCTCCCTGTGCATCTCTCCATGTCTTTACGTGGCCTTCTTATGAGGACACCAGTCAATGGATTTAGGGCCCATCCTCCAGGGTGACCTCATCTTAAGTAATCACATCTGAAAAAATTCATCTTCCAAATAAAGTCACATTCCGAGGTTCTGGGTGGACATGAGTTTTGCGGGGACACCATTCAACCCAACTCATCACCTGCTTCAGCAGACCATCCTACTGTAGTGGGAACTAGACTACCTTGAGGTGATGTACTGTACACTCTTAGCAGAAGTAGAACTTTTAAAAGAGAGAGAAAATGTTGTTGATGCCTTTGTTTCTTGCAGAAATGAAGCATTTGGGTTCTGGTTTTTCCTTGTCTTTGTTGTCTTGCTAAGGGAAGACTAGAAGCAGGCACCTGAGAGAAAGCAACAACATCGTCACTGTCTTACGTGCCTTGACAGGCTGTGTGCTCAGAGCTCCCAATGGTCCTGCTTGGCTTCCAAAACTCTAAGCCCAATAAAAGTTTGTTCTGAGTGTGGTGCTAGTAGGGGTGGAAGCGACTGTGGATTTCTCCTCTCCCTTAGAAAGTAATAATTGGTCTCTGTTTTGGCATTTAATTTTTCTTTTTTTGGGCTTATGATTCCTCTGTCTTCTTCTTCCTTTCCACCAATCCTCAAGGCAAATGTCAGGCAGTGTAGTTTCCATTGCCAAGGATGACTTCCAGAAGTTGCTCTTGTTTGCTCCTATACAACAGCCAACTGCATGGGTATTTTTTAATTTTGTTTTTGTTGTTCTCAACATCATTTCTAGATAGCAACTTGATATGGTCCTATTGGGATGTTGCTAATGGGGTCTGTACTGTTTCACAGCTCTTGTAAGGACAACTTTTCCAGCCTGTATAATGTCATAGAATGTCATACTCTCAACTACTCTAGCTAAATAGTTCTTAGATAATTTGGCACCTGTGTATATCAATGTGTGTGTGTGCGTGTGAGAGAGAGAGAGAGTGAGAGAACAAGAGAGAGAAATGGATTTATCTTAGTAAGTTCAGGCTGCTATAACAAAATACCACAGATTAGGTGGCTTAAAAAACAGACGTTTATTTCCCACATTTCTGGAGTCTGGGAAGTCCAAGATCAAGGTGCCTGCAGATTCGGTTCTTGATGCAAATTCTCTTCCCGGCTTGCAGACGGAAGCTTTCTCACTGTTTCTTCACACGGCAGAAAGAGAGAAGAGGGAAGGGGTGGAGAGGAGAGGGAGATATATATCTCTGGTCTCTTTCATAAGAGCACTAATCCCATGGTGAGGGCTCCACCCTCATCACATCACCTAATCCTGATTACCTCCGAAAGGCCTCATCTCCAAATACCATTACATTGAGGGTTAGGGCTTCAGCATATGAATTTTGGAGAGACACATTCAGTTCATTCAGGGCTGCATAATATAATGTGGCTGTCATCTCCTGTACTTAGAATATTTGAAGGCAATGATGAATTCATTGCTGATGTGAAAATGTTTTAGTCACCTTTCTCAAGCCCGCTTTCCATGTTTCCTTAAAAAGCAAAAGCCTTTTAGGAGTTATTTAATGTTCTGTTCCACACATTTTTTTACTTTTGAAGATTTTTAATAAATAGTAAAGAGTCAAAGTGACCTTCTGGTTTTTCCAATCCATTGAAGGAGGCCACTGTAATTCCTAAACCTGAAGCAAACATATTACCTATTTACCTCCTGCCCAAATACTTAAAAATCATCTCCTTTCAAGCATTTTCAGTCAGAATTTATCTTTCCAGGAGGTTATGGCTATTTGTTTCTGATGAAGCTTTTTGAATTGAAAGATCATTTTTTATTTTAATGGCAGTGGCTTTCCATAAATACATGGCTTTATTTAAACAAGAGGACAGTCCTAAGAATCCTAAACTAAATTATAGATGGAAAAAAAGTATACGGTTTCAAGTTCCTGGCTTTTATCTTCCTCAGGGTCACTTTTAGAGCGTTTTGGATGCTCAGAGATTAGGCATTTTGGGGATTTTAAAAAGTATGTTTTTTTCTGTTGTTTGTCCTATTTACAGTTTTAATTACAATATGTTCATTACCAGTATTTTCTGCATATTAGGGTCTCGGTTCTAATTTCTAGGTTTTAAGCAACATAGAAAATAATAATACTTAGAGCTCATCCGCTAATCAGTTTTTGTGTATCTTATATAGCAGGGAGTGAAGATTTTGAGTCAGCCATGACTTGAGGTCTAGGACTCTCAGTTTTATAATCATTTTCTGATCCTTCTCAGTTCTCTTAGTTTGGCTATGCTAGTGTAATTTTCTTCTTTCGGTTAGTATAATGGACCCACATGGCCAAATGCCCACCAAAACAGATAAGCAAAAAAGTTAGAGTTTGCTATGTAAAATGCTCATGTTTCCTACTCCAATCCTTTGATCAGCATCCACAATCAGATACTGAATGTATCTTCTGTTCAAAGGATAGAGATGAGGAAAATAGCCGTGTGTGCGTGTGCGTGTGCGTATGTGTGAAGGCAAATCACAAGGAAATAGACTGGTGTGCAGCACTGGGGAAACAGGCTGGGATTAATGACATTAGGTGGAGCCCTGGCACAGATTGTTAAGAGAAAGAGACCATTGACTCTTGCTCCTGAGGATCTGTAAGAGTAGGACAGCGTTCAGAAATGACTTAGGTGAGATCTGTCTCAAGGGCAGAAGGATGGGAGAGATTAACAGAAGTAGTTTCTTTCTCTGAGAGAGAATCTGAAAGCCATTCTCAGGCTCATTCATTCTCTTTCAAACCTACCCTCCTTCATTCTTCTCTAATGTGTGCATGAACATACATGACCATTAGAAGTCACCTCCATTTTCTTTTTACTAGGGGGAGGGTAAGCATCTTTATAAGATTTTGAATCAAAGTTTTGCTTCTGGGGCCGGCTCCGTGGCCGAGTGGTTAAGTTCGCGCGCTCCGCTGTGGCGGCCCAGGGTTCGGATCCTGGGCGCGGACATGGCACCGCTCATCAGGCCACGTTGAGGTGGTGTCCCACATCCCACAACTAGAAGGACATGCAACTAAGATATACAACTGTGTACAGGGGGAGTTTGGGGAGATAAAGCAGAAAAAAAAAAAAAAGATTGGCAACAGTTGTTAGCCCAGCTGCCAATCTTTAAAAAAAAAAAGTTTTGCTTCCTTCATAATATGATTTGACAAATTTTCTTTCTTTTTATATGATCTGGGACAGCTTAAATAATATAGTAATTCTTTTCTTTTAAGATTTTATTTTTCCTTTTTCTCCCCAAAGCCCCCCCGCCTCCCAAACTCATACATGGTTGCATATTTTTAGTTGTGGGTCCTTCTAGTTGTTGCATGTGGGATGCCACCTCAGCATGACTCGATGAGCGGCACCATGTCTGGACCCAGGATTGGAACCGGTGAAACCCTGGGCCTCCAAAGTGGAGCATGCAAACTTAACCACTTGGCCACGGGGCTGGCACCTATAGTAATTCTTTGAAAGTTTGATAGAATCCACCAATAAAAACAACTGGGCTGTTGTCTTTTAAATGTTAGGAGAAGGGGGGAGACGTAGGTAGTTTTTAGATGCTTTCCTAATTTCTTTATGAAAATTAGTCTCTTTAGACTTTTAATTTTGAGTCAATTTTAGTAACATGTTTGGACATTTTTTCTTGACTTTTATTTTTTAAAAATTTGGCATATAAATCTATGTAGAACTCTTATCCATTTTTCCAAGTCTCCCCTATAATTGAAGTGATATCCCCTTTCTTACAAACTTTTGAATTAACCACTTGTTTCAGTACCTTAGCGCCCGGAAATTTATACAGACCTGGCTTTGCTGGAGCATTCCTGTCTGCATTAGTGAAAAGGAACATTCAGAGTGAACTAAATCTATCTGTTTTCTTCCTGCTGGGCAGATCGGTGATAGTAATGAGGGCTGCAGATGGCTGCTCCACTCCTTATTGGTCATGGTCAGTCAGGTGACGGAAACAGCACTGGTTATTAGAACAGAGGGGATTTAACATAAAGAATTGTTAGCTAGGTATAAAGATCATGACTAGGTAACTAGGTAAGTAAAAGGGTGGAAAAAACCCCTCTAAGATAACGCAAATGTCGGAACTGGAGGAACAGCTATCCCACCCTGTCAGTTTGCTAGAGCCACCACGACAAAGTATCACAGACGATATGGCTTAAACAACAGACATTTATTTCTTCACAGTTCTGGAAGCTAGAAGTCTAGCCTAGTTCAGGGTATTGGCAGGTTTGGTTTCTTCTGAGGCCTCTCTCCTTGGCTTGTAGATGGCCATCTTTCCCCTGTCTTCACACGGTTTTCTCTCTGTACACATCTGTGTCCAAATTTCCTCTTCTACAAGAACCCTAGTCATATTGGATTAGGGCCCACTCTGATGGCATCATTTTAACTTAATCACCTCTTTAAAGACCCGATCTCCAAATACAGTCGCAATCTGAGGTTGTGGGTGTTAGGACTCCAACATACGAATGTTTAGGGGACAGAATTCACCCCATAACACATTCTAAGAATAGAGAAACAAAGGGAAGAGTGGAATAACCATTAAACCCTTAGAGAAAGGGTCCTGTAGAGCTAAAACTCTGACCTTCAAAGAAGGGAGGCAGTTGGTCTGGGGCTCCTGTCTCTGAGCTCAGAAACCTAGATGACAGCAAAAATCTAAGATAAATAGAGATTCTGCTTCCGGTAAGAAGGATTAAGAAGGATGGGATTTACCCTCCTGTCTTAAAACCAACAAAACAGAAAAGCAGATAAAAATATATGAAATCAATTTTTAAGACACTGGATATCAAGCAGTGAAGGACAGTAATTCTGGAAAAATGGGAAACAAATGAGGTAAGTCCTTCACTTGGCCCAGCTTAATTGCCTAAGGGAAATTCCAGGCTGTGGCTCAGGGAGGGGAGCCCAGGCAGAGCCTGGCAGACTCTCTACATTGAGGAGACAGAGCGAAGAATTGGGGAGACCAAGGCAGCTAGAGTTCTCAAGACAGAGTGCCAGAAGGGAAGGAGCTGCACCAAGAGAGAACTCAAGATTTGCAGATGGTTCCTCTCAAGTATTTTGGAGAATACTGGTCAGCACATGCATGTGAGGAAGTGACCCAAGGCTGGAAATCACCTGAAAGGATTGGAGGGAATAGAACATAATATTCACACTGGCCAGAAAAAGTGCCTGTCCCACCAGCCAGATTGGGAAGGCTTATAACCATGGGGCACTGGGGACAACACTCAGAAGGATCTTGCCTCAATAGTGGGGAGTAATTAACCCTAAACTAAACATGGCTCTGATCACTCCCAATAAATCTTAAAAGCAAGACCAAAAAGGATCCAGCCATCTCGAGTAACTTAAATGCATCCCAAAACAAGGCCCAAGGGTATTTATAGAAATACACAACTATCCAGGACCCCACAAGGTGGGATTCACGGTTTCACCAGATATGTAGGAAAAATTATACATAATGGGGAGAAAAATCAATCAATCGAACCAAATCAACAACTAATACATATGTTAGAATTGAGAGGACATGAAAAACAGTTATATTTCATATGCTCAAAAAGTAAAGTAAAGACATGGAAGACATTTTTATGAAAAGACTCAAAGTGAACTTCTAAAGGTGAAAGTGACAATGTCATCCTAACAGATTTATTTGTAATAGCCAAAAAGTGAGAATAATTCACATACCCATCAATAGTTGAATAGATAAACCTTGAACTATTCATACAATGGAACATTACTCAGCAATAAAAATGGTGAACTACTGAGTCATGCAACAATATGAACAAATATCAAAATAATTATGCTAATTGAAGGAAACAAGATCAAAAAGAGTACATATGAAACCCAAATCTACCTACAGTGATGGAATGCAGATTAGTGGTTTTCTCCGAATGGGAGCAGGCCAGAATTACTAAGGGTCATGAGGAAACTTTTGTGGGAGAATGATGGATATGTTCATTATCTTGATTGTGACAATGGTTTCATGGGTGTATACTTTTGTCAAAACTTATAAAATGGTACACTTTATATATGTGATGTACAGTTTATAGCATGCCAATTATATCTTAATTATGCAGTTAAAAAAAGGCTATAACTATCCAAAGAATATTTAAGAGTCTCAAAACTGATCTCTTTCTGCAAGTTGTTACACACTAACCTGCGCTTACACTTCATTTATCCTCTGAAAAGCTAATGCACAGTTGGCATATCAGCGAGTTGCTTTGATGTGAAGGTTTTATAGCCACACACCTTAAGAAGGAATGCTAGCTAGCACTGGCCTGCTGCTTTGTTCCCAGTGAACCTTCTCTTCCTGACAGGAGTTTTGCAGCCCCTATAGTCTCATGTGACATTTAGAGGGTGAGACATGTCATTAACTCATGGCATTCTCACCAGCCAGGTCAACGGAAAGAAGGATGGAGAAGAGAGAAGAGTCTTGCTGAAATTATGCTACAACTAAGCAGACACACCTGCAGGTAAGGTGGCGATGGTCTGCTCTCAGCTTCCTAGCGTTGTGTTCTCTGTAACCATGCAGCATCTGTGCCTGAAAAATCTGCCAGACCTCCCACGAAATATTTGATTTTACAACATCCTTGTGAAGAAAAAGGATAATAATCAAGACCTGCTGATAAAGAATAAGGTCAATAAAAGATTTTTAAAAGTCTCTTTATCTGTTTTCTCCCTTGTTAAATAATTCAAGAACTATCTAACGAACACTTATCTGCCAGGCACACTTAGCTGTTAGGTACTTCTAGAGCCTTGTTATTCAAAGTGTGGTTAGTGGAACACAGCATCAGCGTGGCCTGGGAGCTCATTAGGAATGCAGAACCTTTGTCCTCCTCCAGACAGACAGAATCAGTATCTGCATTTTAACAAGATCCCTCAGTGACTTGTGTGTTCTAGAGAATTCTCCTTAGCTCTACCACTTAAATACTGCTATGACTTTGAGGAAGTAACTTCACTTCTCTAAGCCATTAGCAAGTGAGAGAAATGGGAATAATAGTAAAACCCACTTCTTGTATGACTGAGAGGATTTAATTAGATAAACCCTCTAAAGCTCTTAACACACTGGCTCGTACCAAGTAAGTGCCTTTAAAAAAAATTTAGCCATTATTATTGCTACTATTGTTATTTTTTAGTTGAAAGAAAAACAATTTTTTGTTAAACTTTCCTTCTAGTTCATTTGTTTGCTCATAATGCTGACAGAGAAACATTATTCCAAGAGACATGGTTACTATATGCAGCACTTGATCCTGGATTGGATGCTGAACTGGAAAGGGAAGGAGGGGAAAGGAAGTCTCAGTCAGCTCCAGCTGCCACAACAAAGTACCACAGACTGGGCAGGCACCACAACGGAAGCTTATTTTCTCACAGTTCTGGAGGCTGGAAGTCAGAGATCAGGGTGCCAGCGTGGTCGCTTCTGGGAGGACTCTCTTCCTGGCTTGCAGACAGCTGTCATGTTGCTGTGTCCTCATATGGGCTTTCCTCTCACGCTTCCTCATTTTATAAAGCCGCTAATCCCATCATAAGGGCCCCACCCTCATGACCTACTCTAACCCAAATCACCTCCCAAAAGGTCCCACCTCCAGACGCCATCACACTGGGGGTTAGAGTTTCAACATAGGAATTTTGAGGGGACACAAGCATTTGGTCCACACAGGGAATAAGTTTTGTTGACGATGTGGTCACTATTTCTTTCTATAAGTGACACTATTAGAAATTGAAATTTAAATGGTATGGAATTAGATGATGATGAATCTCTTCCAGATGAAATGCTGCACAAGCAATTTTCAGAGAAGGACTGGATGTATTTAAGGGCTTTAAACACTAGCGATGTTGTTATCCAGAGACTGAAGTGGGATCAGCCTGCTACTGCTGATTCTCCTTTCCTTTTGTTCCATTTCGGGAAGGAACTTAGCACAGTGGTGACTGTCTAGCCTGGACTCTCCTAACTCTGACAAGCTCCAGATCATGCCCATTGCCTTCAAGCCAAGATCCCCAGAAACTAGTTGAATGTTTGGCATAGGCTGGGCGTGCGATACATTTGTCTTGAGTATATGAATAAACGGGTTAGGCCAGAGGCTACAGAAGCATCTCTTCATTCTCCCAATGTTTCCATTACCTACATTCTTCCAAGGGGAAGATCGTTTGAAACCTACAGAAAAAATGTAATAATAGTAAAGGCAACTCTCATATACCTTTCACCCAAACTCACCAGGATTTTTTAGTTTTTGAAAATTTTTTAAACACAATTTCGAACTTACAAAAGATTTGGAATAAAAATAAAAATAGTACAAAGAACTATCCTACACCCTTCACTCACGTTTCCTAATTATTGTTTACATTTGTCTTTTCATTTTTTCTCATACATCATTTTTTCCTGAAACATTTGAGGTTAATTTGCAGATATGTTGCTAAATGACCCCTAAATACTTGAGTGTGTCTTTCCTAAAAGCAAGGACACTCTGCCACATGACCTAAATACCCTCAACAAATTCAGGATATTAGCATTGCTAGAATACTTTTATCTAATCCACTCAGTTTTCTCCAATTGTCCAATAATGTTGCTTATATAAAGAAATAGTGATAACATCATTAACAAACTTATTACCTTTCCCGTCTCTCCTTTCTAGGTCAAGATCCAACCCAGAATCACGCATTGTATTTAGTTGTCATTTCTGTTTAGTTTTTTCAAGCTGTTGTTCCTTAGTTTTACTTTGTGTGTTATGATCTTGACATTTCTGAAGAGTATAGGTCAGTTATTTTATATTGTTTTCTTCAGTTTGTGTTTGATGTTTCCTCATGACTAGTCTCAGGATATACATTTTGGTATGAATACCATGGAAATAATAGTTTTCTTCTGAGTGCTTCATATTAGGAGGCATACAATATCTATTTTTCTCATCACCAACAATGTTAACTTTTGTCACTTGGTTAAGATGGTGTCCATGATATTTATCCACTGCAAAATTCATTAATAAGTAATCAGTAGATTTTTTTTTGATTTATTATGAGACTATATAGATACAGATCCTTTTTCTCATCAAAATTTTACCCAGTGAGTTTATCATCCATTGATTTCTCTTGCCTAATCATGTATCACAATGATGATTGTGGATGTTGTTTTTCTAAATCTATCATTCCTTATAAATTTATTAGTTGGCATTCTACTGTAAGATAGAGCTTTCTCTTTAAATTTATTTATTCTTATCAGTATGGACCCATAGATTCTTATTTTATTGAATTGGTTATAATTTATTATTATCATTAATTGTTATTTTATTACAGCTTTATTGAAGTATACTTGACATGGAATAAACTGCATATATTTAAAGTCTGAAGAGTTCTGGTATATGCAAAACAGTGAAAAATCCACCACTGCACTCAATAAAATGAACATTTTCATCAACTTCAAGTTTCCTCATCCTCCTTAATAATCCACTCTTGCTCATTTCCTCTCCCCACTTCCTCAGGAAATCACTAATTTGATAGCTGACATTGTAGATTAGTTTTCATTTTTTTCCGGAATTTATATAAATGGAATCAGACAGTAAGTACTTTTTTTGGAGGGGTCTGGCTTCTTTCACTCAGTATAATTATTTTACGATTCATCCATGTTGTTGAGTATATGAATAGTTCATTCTTTTTATTGCTGAGTAGTAATCTATTGTATTGATCAACCTCATTCACCTATTGATGAGCATTTCTTTTTTTCTAGTTTGGGACTGTTATAAATGAAGTTGTTATGAACAAGTATAAGTTTTTGCACAAGTCTATGTACACATCCTCCTATGGCATATTCTTTAATTCTCTTGGTTAGATATCTATGATTGAAATGGCTGGATCACACAGTAGATATATATTGAGCTTTTAAGAAACTGTTAAATTATCAAAGTGTTTGTGCTATTTTAGATTCTCTCCAGTAATATATGAAAACTTCCATTGTTTGATGTCATTGCCAACACTTGGTATGGTCAGTCTTTTTTATTATAGCCACTTTAGAGTGTGCATAGTGGTACCATTTTATGGTTTTAATTTGCATTTTCCTAATAACCGAAGATGTTAAACATTTTTTTTGTGGGCTTATTTACCAATTGTATGTATTCTTTGGTGAAGTGTTTATTCAAATCTCCTGTCCATTTATATTAGGTCATTTGTCTTCTTATTGTTGAGTCATAAGAATTCTTTATATATTCTAGAAACAAGTCATTTTTCAGATTGTATACCCTACAAATATTTTCTCCAGTCTGCAGCTTGCCTTTTCATTTTCTTAATGGTGTTATTGGAAGTAAAAAGGTTTTTAATTTTGATGGAGTCCAATTTATCAATTTTTCTCTTCTGTAGTTTGTGCTTTTTGTGTCCTATGAGAAATCTTTGCATAACCTAAAGTCATTGAGATTTCCTTCTCTGTTTGCTTTTGTATCTTTAATAGCTTTAGATCTTTTTGTATATGGTTTGAGGAAATGATTGGGAATTTTTGTTTATGATTTGAGAAAATGATAAGGAAATAATTGGATTTTCTTTCCTTTCTTTACTCCATCCTTCCTCCCTTCCTTCTTTTCCCTCTTTGTTTCTCCTTCTCCTCCTTCTTGTCTTCCTCCTTGTATTTCTCCTCCTTCTTTCTCATTGTTTCTTTCCATATGACTTTCCAATTGTTCTGGCTCCATTTGTTCAAAAGACGATCCTTTTCCCATTGAATTGCTTCAGTATCCTTGTAGAAAATCAGTTGACATATATGTGTATGTCTCTTTTTAGCCCTTGTATTCTATTCCATTGATACATATGTCTCTATGTCAATATCACTCTGTCTTAATTGCTATAGCTTTATAATAAGTCTTAAAGTTAGGTAATTAAGGTATTTTGGATATTCTAACTCCTTTTCATTTCCATATAAAAATCAGCTTGTCAGTTTTCATTAAAACCCTGCCTATATTTTGATTTCTTTATGGTTTGTACTTTATATTTTCGATTACCAGTTTGAACTTCAAGTGATATTATACCATGTCACCTAAAATATATACTTCCTCTTAACATATCCTCTAAAACAGTTCTTCTTGGCCTTTTTGCTATTGTTTTCATACATTTTACTTCTAAATATGATGTAAGTCCTCCAATATGTTTTATTATTCTTGCTTTAAATTGTCCATTACCTTTTATGAGTTTTTAAAAATAAAATAAAATATATTATATTTACCATTTCTCTTGCTCACTATTCTTTTACGTAGATCTAAATTTCCATCTGATGCTATTTTTCCCTCTTCCTAAAGGGTTTTCTTTAATTGTGCTCTCAGTAGTGGTCTGCTGGTGATGAATTTTCTCAGCTTTTGTGATTGAAAAAAATTATTTCACAATTAACTTGAAATATATTTTCACTGAATAAAAAATTTGAGGTTAAGATTTTTTCTCAGTATTTTAAAAATGTTGCTGTGCTCTCTTCTGGCTTGCAGTGTTTCTAATGAGAAGTCTGCTGTCATTTTTATCATCCTTGCTGCATAATGTGTCTTTCCTCTGACTGCTTTTAGGATTTTCTCTTTATCACTCTGTAGTGGTTTACACAAAATCCACAAATTTTTTGCTACTTCTCTCTTCAAGAGATGGAGATTAATTAATCTCCCCTTGAGTGTGGATTGAATTTAGTGACTTGCTTCTAACAAATAGAATATGGCAGAAGTGATGGTATGTCACTTCCAATATTAAGTCATACAAAGACTGTGGTTTCCATTTTGGACTGTAGTTTCTCTCTCTCCCCCTCTCTCTCTCTCTCCCCTTCTCTCTCTCTCTCTCATTGTTTGCTTAGGGGAAGCCACCTACCATGTCATGAAGATGACTCAGTCAGCCTATAGAGAGACCCATGTCATGAGGAACTAAGGTATCTGGTCAACCCAGCAAGAAACAGAGGCATGCCAACAACTATGTGATTCAGGTTGGAAGTAGATCCTCCAATCCCATATGACCCCATCCCTAGCCAACAGCTTGACTGCTATTTTCAGAAACTCTGAACCACAACCAACCAGTTAAGCCACTCCTGGACTCCTGACCTTCATAAATTGCATGAAATAACAATTTTTAAAAAGTTTTCAGCAACCAAGTTTTGGAATAAAATTATATACTGCAACAGATAATTAATATACACTGATTTAAAGCAAATTGATTATGATGTGCCTTGGTATAATTTTTTTCCTATATATATTTTTGTTTGTTGTTCATTGAGCTTTTTGGATCTGTGGGTTAGTAGTTGTCATCAAATCTAGAAAAACATTTTGGCCATTATTTTTTCAAAAGCTTTTTCTCTCTCCTCTCCTTCTGGTACTCCAGTTACATGTTTATTAGGCTGCTTGATTTTGTCCCATTGCTCACTGATGCTCTGTTCATTTAGTTTCTTTTTTGCTGTCTCTTCAAGTTCACCAAACTTTTCTGTTTCAGTGTCTGCTGGTAATTTCATCTTATCTATTTTTCCTTTTAGATATTGCATTTATCTTGAAGTCAATTCCTGCCTTTTAAATTATTTTCTGTCTCTCTTTACCACACTTACTCTTTACCTTCTTTAATATGTAGGATATATTTATAATAACTATTTTAATAACTTTATTAATTCAATCATCAGTGTAATTTCTTGTCTGTTTCTAATGTTTAATCTTCCTCTTTATCATGAGTCACATTTTTCTAGTTCTTTGCATGCTTTCTAAATTTTTATTGGATACCAGATATTTTGAATTTTATGTTGTTGGTACTGGAGTTGTTCGTATTTCTTTAAATATTTTTGTTCTTTTTTGGGGGAGGCCATTAAGTTACCTGGAAACAACTTTATCTTTTTGAGGCTTACTTGTAAGTTTTTTAGGTGGATCCATCCCAAACTGCCTTTAGTCTAAGGCTAATTTGGCTCTAATGTGGAGGCAATACACTTCTGAGAGCTCTACTCAATACACCATGTATTAAGAGGTCTGTTCACTCTGGCTGCTGGGAATATGGACTCTACCTGACCTTGAACAGTAGATTGTTCCCCCTGATTCGTTTTCTCCCCCAGTTTTATTGAGATATAATTGACATATAACATTGTATAAATTTAAGGTGTACAACATAATTTGATACATGTATATATTGCAAAATGATTACCACAATTGGGTTAGTTAACACCTCCATCGCCTCATATAATTAATCTTTTTGTATTTAAGATCCAATCTTTTATCAACTTTAGAGTATATTGTACAGTATTGTTAACTACAGTCATCATGCTGTTCATTAAATCCCCTAGAACTTATTCATCTTATAACTAGAGGTTTGTACCCTTTGACCAACATCTCCCCATTTTTCTCACCCCCCTCAGCCCCTGGCATCACTGTTCTACTCTCTGTATGAGTTCAGCCTTTTTAGATTGACATATGACTGATATCATATACTGTTTCTCTTTCTTTGTCTGACATTTTTCTTTGCATATACCCTCAAGGTCCATCCATGTTGTCAAAAAAGGCAAGACTTCCTTCTTTCTCAGGGCTGAATAATAATCCATTCTATGTCTACCACATCTTCTTTATGTATTCATGTGTCAATGGGCATTTAGGTTGTTTCCATATCTTGGCTACTGTGAGTAATGCTGAAAGAACACGGGACTGCAGATCTGTCTTTGAGATAGTGATTTCATTTCTTTTGGATATACACCCAGAAGTAGATTTGTTGGATTATATGGTAGTTCTATTTTTAATTTTTTGAAATTAAATGTTTTCCATAGTGGCTGCAACAATTTACATTCCCACCAACAGTGCACGAGGATTCCCTTTTCTCCACATCCTTGCCAATGCTTGTTATCTCTTGTCTTTTTGGTGACTACCATTCTAACAGGTGTGAGGTCATATTGTGGTTTTGATCTGTATTTTCCTCATAATTAGTAATATTGAGCACCTTTTCATGTGCCTGTTGGTCATCTGTATGTCTTCTTTGGAAAAATGTCTCTTCAGGTCCCCTCTCATGTTTTAATCAGATAGTTTGGTTTTATTGCTATTGAGTTGTATGAATTACTTGCATATTTTGGATTTTAACGGCTACCAGATAGATGGTTTGCAAATATTTTCTCCCATTCCATAGGTAGTTTTTTCATTTTGCTGATTGTTTCTTTTGCCGTGCAGATGCTTTTTAGTTTGTTGGAGTACCACTTGTTGATTTTTGCTTTTGTTGCTTGTGGTTTTGGTGTCACATCCAAAAATTCCTTGCCAAGACTAATATTAAGGAGCTTTTTCTTTATGTTTTCTTCTAGGAGTTTTATGGTTTCAGGTCTTATGTTTAACTCCTTAATCTATTTTGAGTTAATTTTTGTGAGTGGTGTAGGATAGGGATCCAAATTTATTCTTTTGCATATGATTATCCAGTTTTCCCAGAATCAAATTAAAGAGACTATCTTTTCCCCATTGAGTATTCTTGGCTCTCTTGTCAAATATTAGATGAATGAGTGTGTGTGGTTTCATTTCTGTGTTCTTGACTGTTCCATTGGTCTACATGCCTATTTTATGCCAGTGCCATAGTGTTTTGATTACCATAGCTTTGTAATATAGTTTGAAATCAGGAAGTGTGATGCCTCCAGCGTTGTTCTTCTTTCTCCATATTGCTTTGGCTATTCAGGGTCTTTTGTGGTTTCATATTAATTTTAGGACTGTTTTTTCTATTTCTGTGAAAAACGATATAGGAATTTTGATAGCGATTGCATTGACTCTACAGATGGTTTTCGGTAGTATTGTTCCACCTGATTCTTTCTGTTGTTCTTTCCCCAGCCCTGGATAGTTTTCTTACACATGTGTGTTAATCAGTACACAGCTGATGAATCAGGGGCAATGCTTTACAGATCTCTGGAGCTCTCTTTATCAACTCTCTCTTCTATGACAATCTGCTTTGTAAATTCTAGCTGCCTCTGACTTTGTCTCTTCAACTTAAGGGATCTGTGGGTTTTGTTTAGGGACTCTTCCTGAGCTGCAGATTGCAAATACTCCATGGGTGGTGAGCTGGGGTAATCTTAGGGTTTACATTTTTTACCTTATCTCAAGCATCACTGCTCTGTGATGCTTGTTTTTCAATGTCTGAAAATCATTTTTTTAATATATTTTCTCATTTTTTAATATAATAGAGTTTACTCTTTTAGAATAGTTTTAGGTTTACAGAAAAATTGAGAAGATAGAACAGAGTTCCCATATACCTCATACCTTGTTTCCCCTGTTATTAACATTTTACATTAGAACAACACGTTTGTCATAATTAATGAAGCAATACTGATACCTTATTATTAACTCTTGCCCACAGTTTATTTATATTTGTTTAGTGTTTTTTTTCAGATTTTTAATTTTTTCCTCTTTCTACCCGAAGCCCCCCGGTACATAGTTGTATATTCTTCGTTGTGGGTCCTTCTGGTTGTGGCATGTGGGACGCTGCCTCAGTGTGGTTTGATGAGCAGTGCCATGTCCGCACCCAGGATTCGAACCAACGAAACACTGGGCCGCCTGCAGCGGAGGGCACGAACTTAACCACTCGGCCATGGGGCCAGCCCCTATATTTGTTTAGTTTTTACCTAACGTCCTTTTTCTATTCTCAGACCCCCTCAGGATTCTACACTGTATTTAGTTGTCATGTCTCTCTAGGCTCCTCTTGGCCAACGCAGTTTCTCAGATTTTCCTTGTTTTTGATGACCTTGACACTTTGAGAAGTACTGGTCAGATGTTTTGTAGGATATTCCCCTATTAGAATTTGACTGACATGTTTTCTCATGATAAGACAGGGGTTACGGGCTACTGGGAGGGAGACCACAGAGGTAAAGTGCCATTTTCATCTTGTCACGTTAAGGGTACACATTATCAACATGATTTATGACTGTTGATGTTGAGTTGACCTTGATCCCCTGGTTGAGGTAGTGTTTGTTAGGTTTTTCCACTGTAAGGTAATTCTTTCCTCCCATTTCTATATTGCACTGTCTGGAAGGAAGCCACTATTTACAGTCCTCACCTAAGGAATGGGGAGGTGTAGTCCCCCTCCTTGAGGACAGAATACCTACATAAACTATTTGGAATTCTTCTGCATGGGAGAGTTGTCTCTTCTCTCCCATTTATTAATATATTCAATATTTATTTATGTTAATATGGGCTCATGGATATTTATTTTATACTTTGGGTTATAATCCAATACTACCTTACTTATTTATTTATTTTGCTGCAATTGTTCCAGCTTCGGCCATTGGAGTTCTTTCAGCGGCTCCTGCGCTCATTTGACATAGCCTCATCAATGTGGCTGTTTGTTTTTTCAAGTGCTTTCTTACTTTCTGATACTAGAAAATGCTCCAGGCTCATCTTCTATATTTCTTGCCCCTGTCTTAGAATCAGCCATTTCTCCAAGGAGTACTAGTTCCTTTTATTTGAAAATAGTATTAGAAACCAAGATCTGAATACTAAGTATACTTGTTGCCACAGGAGTATCTTTACTTTTTCAGGTCCTCTAAGTTACAAGGAGCAAGAAACATATGTGGTAGACTAGCCTGTGTGTATACACTTGTCTATAAATATTTCTATATGTCACATCTGTATCTATATTAGGCTAAACATGAAATCATACTGATATCTGAAGCTATATTCCATTACTACACGAATCATTCGAGGAGATTATTTTTTAATTACATTTATTTATTTCTTTGATTAGCTAATGTAGTTACATGGTTCAAAAAAGTAAAAGAACATGTAATGAAAATTCTTCCTCCTACCCTTTCCTACCATCGAGCTGGTTCTCTCCTGGAGGTTACTAATGTTACCAGTTTCTGGAGGGGAATTAAGATGCACAGAAGACCCTTGCAGGACTTGCAAGAAACTTAATTTTCGAAGCAGATTTACACGTTTACTTTCATGTTACCCTACAACAACAATTGAATCAATCAAAGAAGACAGTACCAATACCATTGTAAAAGTGAGGAAACTAGGAAATAAAAATCTGTTTTCCTTCCAAATAAGAAAATTGTGTAAATATGCAATGTGGATAATTTGAGAAGCAATATAGAAATGCCCAAACTCTAGAGTCAGGATTTGACTTTATTATAAATCTCATCTCTGCTGGTTCCTGAGGATTTGATCTTCCCATATGTTTTAAACTCTTTAAGACTCAATTTTTTTCATCTGGACATTGGAATAATAATATCTTTCTCATACAATCATTAATTCTATTTGTAATGCACTTAATCTAGGGCCTGGCATAAACTGTTCAATGAATGGTACTTATTATTTTGGAGTTGTTTTAGCAATTGCGCATAAAACACTAAGCTGTTTCGTTATAAGTGAATGATATTTATTTAAGTTAGTTTCAAATGTCGGATGGAGGGAGCTCTAGCTATTTCTTTTCCTCTGCCATTTAAGGCAGGTTCATTGCTGGGAATGTATCATGTTCTGTATTTTAACAAAAATCTTTGAGGGAAAGTTTCTGTTTCTGTCTCTTGATAGAAATGCAAGTTCAAATTTTTAGAAAATAATCAAAATTGCTTTTTACCTGCAATAACTGTATATTGGCACTCCATTTAAATATTTAAAGCATTTTGGGAAGGCCTTTATGAAACAGTTAATTTATACCCTGAGGAGAGAATCTTAAATATGGATGAGATTCTAAATAAATCTAAGTGACAGTTTGGCAATAAGAGAGGACATTTCTCTCTACCTTAGCTGCTCTTGACAATGGACACTTAAACATGCTAATCAAATGTGACTTCTATCATCAAAATTAGTAAGGCATGGGAGACCTTTATCAAATCGTTCATGACATCACCCATTTGGAAACATGATCTCCAGAGCCGGAAGAGTGGCACTTGGTGCTCCCTCTGCAAGTGAGGGCTTTAGGTTTTCAGGACAATATGTAAGAGTCCAGGCTTTGCTAGTCCCTATGGAAGTCCTTGATGTTCATGTTTGCAAAGGAGCTCCTGACCTCCTGCATTTGGGTACTCCCGTTATTAGAATTCTCTCTCTTCTACAGCCTTTTTAACTTGGGTGGTTTATAAATAATTTAGTGCTACTTTCTCCAAATGTCCTTTCCTGAGTTTCCCTCCTTGGTTCTATGTAACCCTTCTCGAGAAGAGGGAACTCACTGATACCCACTGCAGGGATGAGTTCACTAAGACAAAGAGGATATGCAAGCATTCCCACATTTCCTCATGGTCTAACCCGACTTTCCTTTCGTATTTAACAACTACAAGCTGGCAAGTCCTAGATGTTATAGGACACCTAGGGACATATGTACAAGTTTGTATGTTATATTCCTTTTACTTTAAGTTTTGTTTTGTTTTTATCCCCAGGTGAGTTTTCAAATCAACTTCTAATTTTGTCTTAAAGTCATTCATTTTTGTAATTAGTCACCACGCAATGGTTTTACCTGTATATGTCTCACATTTTTATAATTTAACAAGGGATTTCCAGCTAAATAAACCTCAGTCAGCTTGTTTTTGATTTAGGAAAATGCAGATGTCATCTAATTGGTGATTCAATCTCTGCCTATTGGTCGCCCCATGAAGTGCAGGGTCTAGGGAATAATTTTATACTAGAGACTTGCCAGTTTGAGTAAAAATGCTTCTATGGTCATTTAGAAAGAAAATGCAAATTTGGCTTGGTAATTGTGGCTTGACAGTTGTGTTACTAAATTTCAGCACACAGCCAGTTCTAAAGGTGAATTGTCAACTAGCTCTAAGGTTTTCAACCACTGCCCATGAGAGGAATATCCAACTCCACAAATGTCAGGATTTGACAGACATCACTGGATGAGAGAGTATCGGGCTTTGAAAGACTGGGTAAAAATAAGTGGTTGACAGTATCAAGTGGGGCTGGGGTTTCCCAGTGGTTGCTAGACAGATGTGTATTTAACTACAAGAAATTATCTGTACTAACTCAATAAATGAAAATATTGGGAGGAAGCGAAATTTATCAGAAAGAAAACTAATTTGGCTCCTCGCGATGCTAGGTGGATATAAAACAGTTTATTTAACTGTGTGTGTATGAGCTGTGTCTTATTTCTCTCATTTACAAAATTCTAGCGACTTTATGTTTTAGTGCAGCATGGCACGGAACTGAGCTGTACAATAGAATTTTCTATGATGATGGAAATGTTCTATATCGGCACTGCCCAATATGGTAGCCAGTACTCATGTGGCTACTGAGTACTTGAAATGTGGCTAATGCAAATGAGTAACAGAATTTTAAATTTAATTTAATTAATTTAAATTTGAAAAGCCATATGTACCAAATGGCTACTGTGTTGGACAGTGTAGTTCTAGATGCTAACATACCAGCAATACTCCCTTTTTTAGGCACAAGTGAGAACAACTCCTAAGTTAACATGCATTGCAGAGGCGTGGATCCTAAACACTTCTACTTCAGCTGTAGAACAACAGAATTCTCTCCTTTCTTACCTCAAAGTACACATTATATCATTGACTTGATTAGGATCACATATTTTATCAACTTTCTTTTTCTGTCTTTTCTCCATAATAAGAATTTATGCCCTTGACTTCTTTGTATTTCTTTTTCATTGAGCACATGTTTAAGCATCTCTAATGTATCAGGCACTGTCTCAGTGCTGGATGTGCAACAATGAATGAAACTAATCAGGTCCTGCTCTCACTGAAGTTACACTAACACAGAATTACACAACAATTTATTTAAAAATAATTGTGAAAAGTTCTTAACGTGTTTACCTAGGAGGGACTAAAAAATTAATGCATTGATTGATTGAGAGATGTCACTGTCCAAAAACTCTGTTTCTATCAGGCATTGACCCTGACCACTTTAATAGGATTCTCTTCAGTTTAAATTAGGTGTGTGGAAGTAGAGAAAAGAGGAGATGGTAGGGCAAGGGGAGAGAAAGGAATGGCATTATCTTCTCTTAGTTATTCACATTCCACTTGAAGGTAAGCCCCTTTCAGGGAAGAGTTAGCCTGTCCACTCCCTGATCCCAACTATTCACATCCATATCCCCAGCATCTGGGCTAGCATCAAATAGGTGTTACTAAACAAACAACTGAAAGAGTATTTCTAGATTTTTCCTTTCAGGTTCTTTGTCTCTAGACTGTGTGAGAAAGTTAATCATCTTTTATGCTTCTACTTTTGATGTTATGCTTGCTTTATTCACTTTTTCCTGCCAACCAATTAAGTGTTTCAGGGAGGGCAGTGTTGTCCACATTGGAGTGGCTGAAAATCATGATAGAGTGACCCTTCCATCATGACATCCTTATTTTCTCACCTCTTGGTCTTTTTTCTTATTTTGCTCTTTAAGTTTGAGATAGGTTATGAGGAAGCAGACAAATAGCCCAGTAGCGGACTCATGTTCAGGGCTGTGAGGTGCATAATTCCTTTTCTCTCTCATTTACTCTCTCTTCCCTTCAAGCCATGAATCGACACCGACTTTTCCCTTCATGTTTCCTACATTTAAGACTGTTTCCAAACATCCACTATCTGCCTTATTCTGCTCTAAAAATTTGGCTTACTTTTCTTTGAAGGGCAAGTCAACATAAAAGAAAACTGAAAGTCGACCTTGAGGTCTTTTGTTGTAAAGTTCATGTTTTTGATTCACATTATACTCTTAAAACATCCATTTAATCAACTTAACATTTTTGGGAAATGCCTCTATAAGAATTTCCTTCTGTACTTTTTGACTTCGTGACAATTCTCCATGAAGACATTTAATAAGATCTGCAGAAAAATCTGTATTTATTCCAATAGGAACACCTTTATTTTGTATGTATGAGCAATTGCTCTGTGGTAGTCAAATATATTCAAAATAATTACACCATTAAACATTAATAGTGGTTCCATTTTAAAATCAAATCTGAAACCAGAATCATGTTTCGACAACTTCCGTCTGGAAGCTCTGTGTTTTTTCATAAGTGTAGGATCCATCCAGGAGGGTGAGCTCCTTAATGTCTAACTGGTTTTGAGTTGTCTGTGGCTTTAGGAAGCTCTCAGTCATGTGCTACAGAGCCTGCTGCTTGCTTTCCTACTGTTTCTGTAACAAATTTTCACAAATTTACTGGCTTTACACAATTCCTTGGCTTGTGGCCCTACATCACTCCTACCTCTACTGCCGATGTCATATCTGCTCTTTCTGATCCTGACCCTCCTGTCTCCCTCTTTTTTTTTGTTTTGTTTGAGATAACATTGGTTTATAACATTATGTAAGTTTCAGGTGTACAGCATTATAATTCGACTTCTCTATATACCACAGTGTGCTCACTTCCAAAAGTCTCGTTTCCATCCCTCACCATACAACTGACCCTCTTTACTATCTCACCCTCACCGCACCCCCATCCCCTCTGGTAACCACCAATCTGTCCTCTGTATCTATGTGTTTGTTTCTATTTTGTTTTGTTTGTTCCTTTTTTTTTTTAATATTCCACGTGTGAGTGAAATCATATGGTATTTGTCTTTCTCCTGACTTACTTCACTTAGCATAACACCCTCAAGGTCCATCCATGTTGTTGCATATGGCAAGATTTCATCTATTTTTTTATGGCTGAGTCATATTCCATTGTATATTTAAACCACATCTTTATCCATTCATCCATTGATGGGCACTTAGATTGTTTCCATGTCTTGGCTATTGTGAGTAATGCTGCAATGAACATAGGGGTGCTTATATCTTTTTGGATTACTGTTTTCATATTCTTTGAATGGATACCCGGAAGTGGAATAGCTAGACCATATGGTAGTTCTTTTCTTAATTTTCTGAGGACTCTCCATATTATTTTCCATGGTGGCTGAACCTATTTACATTCCCACCAGCAGTTCATGAGGCTTCCCTTTTCTCCACATCCTCTCCACCACTCGTTATTTCTTATCTTTTTAATAATAGCCATTCTAACAGGAGTGAGGTAATATCTCATTGTGGTTTTGATTTGCATTTCCCTAATAATTAGTCAGGCTGAGGATCTTTTTTCATGTGCCTGTTGGCCATCTATATATCTTCTTTAGAAAAATGTCTGTTCAGATCCTCAGCCCATTTTTCAATCGGGTTGTTCGTTTTTTGTTGTTCTGCGTCCCTCTGATAAGGCCCCTTGTGATTACATAGGACCCACTTATATAATCCAGCATCATCTCCCACTGTGAAGATGCTTGATTTAATCACATCTGCAAAGTTCCTTTTACCATGTAAGACAACATACTCACAGGTTTCAGGGATTAAGATGTGGGCATCTTTGGGGACTAATATTCTGTTAACCACATCAATTCTAACTTAAGCAAGAAAACGAAGGGCACATCTGGTTCAGACCCTCACAGTACTGCATTAGGGCTCTTTCTCTAGGCTATATATTCCTTTATATTGGTCTCTTTGTCAGGCAAGATCGTCCTACAAAGTGAAAAAAATTGTCACTGGCAAGCATGAGCTAAAATTCTATCCGTGCCCCCCTCTCAAGAGTCCTGGGGATGACCCTGTTTGACAGGGTGTACATTTCAGCATCCTTCCTCAGTTAATCTATAATCAATCTCTCTGACTCTAATTGTCAGACTTGGGCCACCTGAGCTGCAGAGGAGATCAAGTTCATCCTTACTCAAACCTTACAAATTTAATTGTGAAGAAGGGGTGGTTTGCCAAATGAAAATTGAGCTGCTTTTACCAGAAGAAGGGCAGATGGTTACTGGGTCGAAAAAACTAATATTCATTCATCATATACCCTTAGGATATAGGAGTCTGCGTGTTTCTGTAAAAGGTTTACAATCCACAGAACACTTTCAAAGCCCAGGGAAACTATCTGTTTATTATCAGGCTCACAAAGTTGAAATAGTCCCTCTGGAAGGGCTCAGCATGGCGTGGGCCACTGTAGCTTATCATAAAGTTAATAATGCCTCTGAGTGAAAGGCACTAATTCATTATCAATCACTATTATCAGGGGGCACGGGTGATTTAGGCCCTCTGGCATCTCTCTGATAGATACTGGTGACAGTGGGTGTATCTAAAGTAGGATTCTGTGCCTAGTCTGCCAAACATAGCTCTAAAAAAGGAGGATTGCTTAAAAAAAAAGATTTCTTTTTATTCACAGTAACCAAAAAATGCATTCCCCTAAACAACTCCCTCCATAAATATATAAACAACAACAAAAAGTGAAACATAGATATGGCTAAATTTCAATAGATAATTCTCTTCTCCTTTATCCTGTCCTCCTTCCCAGTTCCCGAGATATCAGCTGGGTTTTTAAGATTTTTTCTTTTTTTAAACTTTTCCTTTTTCTCCCAAAGCCCCCCAGCACATAGTTGTGTATTTTTAGTTGTGGGTCCTTCTCGTTGTGCCATGTGGGATGCCACCTCAGCATGGCTTGATGACTGGTGCCATGTCCGCGCCCAGGATCCGAACTGGTGAAACCCTGAGATGCAGAAACAGAGCGCACGACCTTAACCACTCGGCCACAGGGCCCGCCCCCTCAGCTGGGTTTTATTTCACACAGGGTCTTAACATTTACAGTAGGTTGTATGTAGGTTACTCTGAAAGCCATGAGACTTATGTGACAGGATTTTTGCCCTACACAGATCTATTCTATTCTATTCCATATACTATTCTATTGTTATACTGCAGAAATTTCAACAGGGAAGAAACGTTTCCTTTTCTTCCATTACTAGAGGAGTGAGAAAGAAGACAAAGCTTGTTTATTATACAACATTCCGGAAACCTGATCAAACTGACTTTCATGTTTACCTGGGCAAAGCTGATACTAATTCCTTTAGTCTCTTCCTCAAGGTCAAATCTGCTAACTCTTTCAGTCTCTTTTGTAGGGGGAGAGGGAAAGTGCAAAGATACCTTTAGACAAATAGGTAATTCTAAGAAACACTTTAGTTTATAAAATTTCACACATATACAAACCCATATGCCAGCCACACAGGATGACGTGTATATATCCATCCTCTAATTTCAACACTTATCAGCTCATGGCCATCTTGTTTTATTCTGGGTTGTTTTAAAATAAATCCCAGGTAAACATTTTATTCGCATTCATAAAAAATATCATTATTGCTAATAAAAAATTAACAATAATTCTTTGATCATTTTTAACAATAATTCCTTAATCATTTATCTAGTAAATATCTAACATTTCCCTTTTTAAAAATAATTTTTGAACAAGTAAAATTGCTATGCCTTTGTCGATCTGCTTCTTAAGTCTCTTTTTAATCGATAGATCCCTCCTCTTCATCTTCCTTTTATTTTTTCCCCTTCATTCATTTATTTATTTTCTTATAAATTATTTGTGGCAACAACTCATTGTCCTGTAGAGATTCCTACAGACAGAATTTTGCTGATTGTATCCCGCATTTGACATGTTCTTTATCTCATATATTTTCTCTATATTGGTTATTAGAACTACGTTCAGTTTAATTTTTTTTCAAGACAAGATCATAGGAGGCATGACTTGCCGAAGACCTTCTGGGCACCTATGAACATAGAGAAAACTTTTAAAGTAATTTATCTTGCCACAAGCAGGAAACATTTTTAAGGAAAAATACATTATATAGAAGTATGTAGGGGCTGGCCCCGTGGCCGAGTGGTTAAGTTCGCGCGCTCCGCTGCAGGCGGCCCAGTGTTTCGTCAGTTCGAATCCTGGGCGCGGACATGACACTGCTCATTAGACCACGCTGAGGCAGCGTCTCACATGCCACAACTAGAAAAACCCACAACGAAGAATACACAACTATGTACCGGGGGGCTTTGGGGAGAAAAAAGGAAAAAATAAAAATCTTTAAAAAAAAAAAAAAGAAGTATGTAAACAATCATTCTACTTAACAAGGTAAATGCATTTATCTCAAAGTGGATGCAGCCTGCACAAATAGATCTTGGAAATGTTCCTTGCTTTATTTATTTCTTGTTTATTCTGGAGCCCTGCTCTTATATCGTTCTCTTCTAAAAACCTATGTAACAATCAAACATACAAAAGAATACTTATAGTATATAATAAACCCTAAAGAAGGATAATGAAACATGCACCCTATCTTCCAGCCAGAGAACTGGAGTGTTACCAGCATCTCTGATGCTCCCGGCGTGCCTCCCTAATCTCATCCCTTTTGTTCTCTTCCAGGTGTTTATTTTTCCCTTGCTTTGTTTCATAATTTTACCTCATCACTATCAGTTTCTAAATAATATATGTTGAATTTTGCCTATTTACTAAAGCTTTATGTAAATGATGTTATAATATGCGATGTAAAAGATAAAATGCTTCTTCTGTGACCTGCTTGTTTTTGCTGGGTATGTTTTTACTCAGTACGTCTTTGTCATTCACCTATGTCTGAGTTTCTCAGCCTCAGCACTATTGACATTTGGGGCTGGATAATTATTTGTTATGAGGGGCTGCCCTGGGTACCGTAGAGTATTTAGCAGCATTCCTGGTGTCTACCCATGCTCTCCAGTCATGACAATCACAAATGTCTCCAGACATTGTCAAATGTCCCCTGGAGGACAAAATCGCCCCCAGTTGAGAACTGTTGGTCTGTGTTATTGTGTACAGTCGAAGTTCATTCAATTTCACTGATGTAGATTATTGTATTGCCTGAATATGCTACTATTGATTTATCCATTCTTCTGTTGGTGAAATTTGCATTTTTCCGAGTTTTTGCTATTACAAACCATGCTGCTATCAATATATCTGGCATGGCCCCTGGTACCCGTGTGCTGTAATTCCCCGGGAGCGGGGACACATAAGAATAGAAATGCTGGCTCATGAGGTTTGTACATCTTCACCTTCAAAGGCAAGGCCAAAATATTTTCCAGCTTTCTTTCTCTTTTTACAGACATACACACACACGCACACACACGCACACACACATCTCCTAAATCTTGTTTTCTAAGTGTCATAATATGGGACAGTAGCAAGGACGCAGCTAGTGGAAAATGTATAATGATAAAGTCAATGTTTCTTTTCTTAGGAGCCAGAAGGTAATTAGTTTTGTGAAGTGTTTTTAGAACTCAAAATCTTGAGCAAGATTTTGGTGTCTTGAGAAAGAATCTTAAGGATGGAGGAAAACAGAATTGCAAAGCCCTGAAATTTCCCCTTTTATTCAATACATAATCGTTGAGCCTACTCTATATGCCTGGCACTGTTAGAGTCATCAAGATGAATAAAACACCATCTCTTTCTCAAGAACCTCATGTTAGTCAGGTAGAAATATAGTAACAATTAACTTCAAAATGCTATAAAACGGTCCATGACAAGGCAGAGAGAAATAAAAAGTGCTGGGAGAGCATGAAGGAAGAAGTGTCTAACTCAGATACAAGAGTCAGGAAAAACTTCACAGAAGAACATTTTATTTATTCATTAATTCAACATTTACTATGTCCTTCTGTGCTCCTGGCAGTTTTGGGGCTGAGAATATACCACCAATCAACAAAGCAGTCACACAGTCACAAAGCTGGCACTCTAGTGGAGGGTGCCAGACATAAACAAACAAAAAAATATCTACTATGCCAGTTGGTGACAACAAGGCAGGATAGGAGCATGTAGAGATTCATGGAGGGAGGGTGGTGGGGGCAGGGGAAAGACTTTTTGCTGAACTGGGGTTTGAACAGATCTATGGATGGAGTGAGGGTAATGTGGATATCTAGAGGAAAAAGACATTAGGCAAAGGGAGCAGGAGGTGCAAAAGCCTGAGGTAGGAGTCCCTTGGCATGTTTGGGGAACAGCAAGGACAATGGATGAGCTGGGCTTTGAAGGGTCTCTAGGAATTTTTGAGGTGGTTGTAGGGAGTATTGGCAGCAGGAATACCATGTGGAAGCACCAGGTATCAAAGGGCAGAAAACAGTGAATTGTCCGGTGGGCCTGGCATCTAGGGTGTACAGAAAGGGGCAAATGGCAAGAATGGTTTGCTGGGAGAAGGGATGGGATTGGAAGAGTAAGGTGAGTACAGAATGATTTTTATTATAAAGATCTTCAAACGTTCAACAAAGTAAGAGAGAATACTATAGTGAACCCCTATATTTGCTACACTTGTCAAGAATTTGCCACACTTCCTTCTTCTCTTCCCCTTTCTTCTCCTCCTCCTTCTTCTTTGCTAAAATATTTTAAAGCAAATCCAAGACATCGTGTCATTTCTCCTACGTAATTAAGAATATATTACTAAATATATAGATTTTTGAGAATATCACCTGAATGTCATTACTGCACTTAACAAATGTAACATTTCCAGTGGCCAGTCCATATTCAAATTTCACAAATTGCCTCAAACAATTATTTATTTATTTATTTATTTTTAAAGATTTTATTTTTTTCCTTTTTCTCCCCAAAGCCCACCGTATGTAGTTGTATATTCTTAGTTGTGGATCATTTTTAGTTGTGGCATGTGGGACACCACCCCAGCATAGCTCAATGAGTGGTGCCATGACCGTGCCCAGGATTCGAACCGGTGAAACACTGGGCTGCCTGCAGCGGAGAGCGTGAACTTAACCACTCGGCCATGGGGCCGGCCCCTCAAACAATTTTTTAACTACTTGATTTATTTAACTGAATATCCAAATGAGGTCTACCTATTGCATTTGTCTGTTATGTCTTTAATCTTTTTAAAATTTCTTTTGCCATTGAATTGTTGAAGAAACTGGATCTGTTGTCCTGTAAGTGTCCCATATTTATCTGACATTTAAATTATTGCTCTATCCCTTGCATCTACTGTAAACTGGAAGTTAGCACTGAAGGTTTGATTAGACTTAGGTTCAACATTTTTGAAAATGAAACTTTACGAGTGGTACTGGATGCTTCTTGTGTTTCATGTCAAGAAGTGTATATTTTCTGGTTGTCCCACTTTAGTGATTCATCATTGGAATTCGCATGTTGACAGTCCGTTTCCTTCATATATAAGTTCCCCATCAAAATTTCATTTAATTTTTTCACGAATTAGCTTATTAATGCTTGTAAATGCTTTTCTAATTCTATCATGTCCACATTTTAAGCTGTAAATATTTTGTAATGAAGAAGTTCCACTCTTTAGTTATAAACCATCTGGCTGTCCAAAATATAGTTAGCAAAGGAAAAGCTGGATAATTACTCAATTCTTTCCCTTAAATTTCACCTTAGAGAGAGCGTATGGTGTCCTAGTCGCTGCCAGTGGTGACCAATGTTCTCTCTCTTTCTAGCATTAAGAACTCATGGGTTTTTATATGTTCATGTATTTCGATCAATGCATTATCATTGTATTATTATCAGTATCAAACTGTTGTTCAATGGTTGTAATAATGAGCTCTTGTGGGCTTTAAGAATAGAGTGATGTGGATTTCAAGAAAATCAAGGATGATTATCTATAAGAAATGAGAACTCTGTGTGAAAAAAATGCTGAAATGGTATTGAGGGCATTGGTCATCTCTCTTGATGACAAATAGAACTGCGATGCGAATCTACATATAATCAAGGATGTCTAACCTCCAAGCAACGTCCACTTGCTTTCACAGGTGATTTAATGCAATAGAGATGAAACATAGCAGAAACAACATTGACTGTCCCTTGGAGTTGACTCCAAGGAAGAAGTACGGAATAAAATAAAGACAGTGAAGAGAAAGCTGAAGAGATCGGCACTAAAAATGGGGGAAGAATGTTTTCTTCACATGCCATGCCATCCACCATGGTCTAGGAAAAACTCCATTTCCAAATGGAATGATCCAAATGTAGGCCACTGGGGCAATCAAGAATAATTCTTTTGAATCATCAAACATTAACCATTGGATCTTAGACATCATCTCCTGATCCCCTCATTTCACCAATGTGGAAACAGAGGCTACAAGAGGTTGTTAATAACAATTCACACAGCAAAAGGACAATTTTTATGAGAAATTTCCCTCTCTACATTCTCATACTACATCATTCCCATCAGCATGAAAAATACTGTCATTTCTCTGTCTAAACAGACATAAATATACATGTACACATACACATATTTCTCTACATATACATATATGTGTGTCATTTTCTCAATGGATATGTCTTAAAAATATGGACATTCTCTTATAAAACTATAGTATAATGATGTTTTTTCTTCAGGACATTAATACTGATAAAATAGTATTTTCCAGTAAACAGACCATAGTCAGAATTTGCCAATTCTCCTCTCAATAACTGGTTTAAGATCTGACCCAGGATTGCACATTGTATTTAGGTGGCTATCTCTTCAGTATCCTTTCACTTGGAATAATGCTACAGTCATTTCTTTATCTTTCTTGACTTTATATTTTAAAGAATACTAGTTAGCTATTTTGTAAAATGTCTGTCAATTTGGGTTTGTCTGATGTTGCCTTACATTAAATTCAGGCTATGGATTTTTGACAGGAGTGCAACAGAACTGGTGCTGTGTTCTTCTCAGTGCATCTTATCAGGAGGCACAGGTTGTTGACTTGTTCCATTCTTGGTGATGTTAAGGTTAGAGTTGAGGTCAGGGTTAGGTTAGCTAAGGAGGTGTCTGTCAGTTTACTGTAAAACTACTGCTATTGTTTTTAATTAATAAATATCTTGTGGGAAGATACTTTGAGACCAAGTCAATATCCTATCTCTCATCATATTTTCGCCCTAAATGGTTCATGACTGAAAATTGTTACCACAGTGGTTGCCAAATTGAGATTTCTGTAATATGGAGCTTTCCCTTCCTTATTTATTTACTTATTTATTTATATTGGTGTAGAGTCACAGATTCTTATTTTATTCTATAGATTATAATATTCTACTGTTATTTATTTTATGGGTTATATTATCTCAGATTCAGGTAGAGGGATCTCCTTTAAACTGGCTTATTTGTTTTTTTTTTTTGACATATCCCCAACCTCTCTTAAGCCTTTTCTTACCTTTTGGGTAACCATGACTCATGATACCAGAGCTGTGTCAGGGCTCTTTAAATCATTAAGGGTGGCTAAAGGAACTGGGAATTTCGGTGCTAATGTACAAGTTCAGACCACAAGAGCTCTTGTTACTGATTTTCACCTTGTATTTAATGCAGACACTGGGAGAAAGTTTCTTTTGCCAAAGGACAGCTGCTTTTCCTTCTGCAGCTCCAAACTCTACATCCTTTTTCTTTTTAAATCTCAGCCTCAGAGTCAACTCAATCTCTTTCTATCCAAAAGGCTAAAAGACGCAGTGTCTCTGTTTCCTCTCTTTCCTTCATCCTCCACATCCAATCTCTCAGAAATTCCTATAATTTTTACCTCCAAAATATCTGTTGAATTTGTTCTACTTCTCCTGTCTCCACTGTCACTCTCCTCACCCAACTGACCATGATCTCTCAGGACTTCTCGAGCAGTTTCCCAACAGGCCTCTGTGCTTCCATTGTTGTCCATCTCCAAACCATTTCAAGGAACAACCATGTGATTAAAAACTTCGTATGCCTATACATCTATATGTATGAGTCTGGTTATGTCATTTCCCAACTTAAAACCTTTCCCAAGAGTTTACTCTGAACCTAGAAAAAAAATCTAAATCCTTTACCATAAACTACGAAGTCCCTGCTTACCTCTCTAAACTTCTCTCCTCATTCCTTGACTCCTCTGTCCCCATCAGCCTGGACACCCTTAACGTTTCAGATGTGCCTGGCTATACTCCACTTTGGGGGGATCCATTTGTCCAGACTGCCTTCTTTTTCGAAGTTCCTTTACTTCCTGTTTTCAAGGAGTGACTCCTTCTCATCCTTCCAGTTTCACTTCAAGAGATCCTTGATCAGCACCATCTTCCAAGACTCTCATCTGTGTAAGTCCCACTCTTCTGTCAGGGCACCTTGTGGGTTTCCCCCAAGGAGATTTTTACAATGTTAAAATTTGTATTTTTTATTAGTTATCGTGGCCGTTCTTTGTTTTTCTCACTGTTTTGTAAACTCTGAGAGGAGGTTACTGTGTTTATTTTATTCACAGGATAATCAATGCTTGGCACAGTGTTTGTGTACAATAATTATTCAAGAAATATTTGTTAAAAAAATAAATGAATGAAATATAGAATAAATATTTGGACAACCTGGTAAAACATCTTTTTAGGAATTGGTTTTTGCATGAGTTGAGAACAACAATGTTGGAGCAGGATGTGTTGCTATCTAGGAGAATGAGAAAGCAATTTAAGGGTATACAGTGTAATTTAAAGCACTTTTTAATTAAATATTAGACGTTGCAACTCATTCCACTTTGGTAGAAAATGAAGTAATAGTTTGTTTACAATTATACCAAAAGTAACATTTTGGGACCGGCATAGGGGTTAAGTTCAGCGTGTTCTGCTTTGGAAGCCCAGGTTAGTGGATTCAGATCCTGAGCGCAGACCTACACCACTTGTCAGCCATGTTGTGGCAGCAACACACATACAAAATGGCGGAATATTTGCACAGATGTTAGCTGAGGGCTAATCTTCCTCAGCAAAAAAAAAAAAAAGTAACATTTTGATTAAAATTTGAGAAAGTTAGGAAGTAACATGTAACTAAAACCAATGATGTTCAAGATGCTTATAAGAAAATCAAAAGAAAGCAAACTAACAAAAGAAACAAGAGCAAAACCAAGAGTCCTCTATTAACAAAGAGAAGACGAGAGTTCATTCCTCTAAAATTTTCATCTATTGAAAGAAAGGCAATTTTACTAAAGTTTTTTTAGGGCTTATGTGAAGAATTCAATAATATTAAGAAAGAGTGGCAAATAGGTTTATTTTGTTTTAATCTCTTGATTATTTTAGCAGGGGTGATTTTTAGGATATTATATTGGATTTTGGCAGTCAGAGGCCCAAGTGCCACTGGTACCTAATAGAAACGGATTGCTGTGTACGATGGAAAACCATTCCTTTATGTAGCTTAAGGTCAAACTAGAGTTGGGATATAGATTGAACAGGCCAGTTTATAAAGCCAAAAATAATGACACTGGTGCAATAATAATTGAGCTTCTAACAAAAATAAAGCTATTTCAGGAGAGAAATATAGCGAAAGTTGAATTTATCCTTTAATAAATGTGAAACATAAAGCCTATAAAAACTGTTAAATGTAATTCTAAATATTATTTTACAGTTCAAAGACTGTATAATGCTTTCATGTGTTTCTTCATGCAGTGGTACAATTAATAGCTAAACATACTGGAATCCTTTGGAAGTATGTATTTCTTACTGTTTAATGATGCATTAGTCCATTCATTTTGTCATATGGGTTCTCATAATTTTAATTAAACTATTTTTGATATATTTGAATTAACAGTAGCACAATGGATGCCAAGGAAATGAATAATTCTCAATTATTAGATAGAGAGAGAAGCAACAAATTCAACATTCCAATTTCTTCAACACAGTGATTTTTCTCTTTCTCTGTTGGTATTTTCTAAAGACAGAGTGCCAAGGGGCCACACACAGTTGTTGGAAAATACTGTTCAGCCGAGGGCTGCTACACCGCAATGAGTAGAGACTTGAGTTTAAGTGGGCCTGGGGTCATTATGCTGCCAGGGGGTGGAGGGGTGCTAAAAGAGAACAACAATGACTTCAAAGAAATGACAGACCCGAGTAAAGGCCCCCGTGTCTAAGGTCAGACCAAAAGGCTGAATTAATTCCATACAAGGTCCTAATCATGGGAGTCCAGCTGTTCAAATGAAGAAGAGGAAATAAATACAGTAAGCATTTAAAAGAAGACTTAAGGAAATATCCTTTAAATGGGTGCTGTGACTTCCAAGGAAGTCTTAAAATCCGACAAAGACTGATTTTTTTCCCCATATGTTTGTATAGTTTTAAATTTTCTATAACTTTGGATAGGTGAAATTAAGCTAGGCACTGAATCTTGTAGTTTTAATACGGAATGAAGAATCCCCATTCATTGCTTTTGACTAAACGCTCAATCTATCGCCACGACATGTAAAACTTGCAATGAACGTCAGTCCCAGCTCTTCTTTTCACTGAGGAGTCTTGGATAGATCCCCTTACCTCTTGATTGCAGTTTCCTTGAATGCAAAGTGGAATAATGGAGTAGGGGAAGGAGAGAGTAAATTTGGAGCTAGAGAATCAGTTCATCATCCTAGAGCTCTAAAATCCTGTGACTGTATAAACAGAAAATAGAATTGCTCCTTGCATCAATTCTTACCTAGTTTGAGTAGCTATTAGGCAAACAAACATTTCCCATTTGTAAAATAGGGACAATATCTATTTGCACTGAAGGTGTTAGCATCCATGTAATGTACACCAAAGTCTTAATTCAGCACCTAGCATATAGTACGTGCTAAGAATTATGGCTATGATTATTATTTATATTTTATTATCATTACCAATGTGAGGGATCTTTGCTTCTTCAGAGGACTATAGAAATATTTGCATTTGGCAAATTATGCAGCAGTAATGGAAGAACTTGTCCTTTGTGAAAAAAGTCCCCATTCTATATAAAATAGACACATTTCTCCCAGGTTCATTTGGGAGAATATTCACAAGGCCCTTTCACACAAACATATAGATATCCAACAAGCCCATAAAAATACATAAAGTCAAATTTTAGAAAAATCATATCTAAGCTATATATATGCACACACATACATACACAGTCTATGTAGTATCTACACTACACACTTTATCTGTACTGGGGTTTGCAAACTACTAGTCAAATCAGTCTCCACCTATTTTTGTAAATAAAGTTTTATTAGAACACAATCAAGCTCCTTAGTATGTGTATAGTCTGTGGTTGCTTTCGTACTACAATAGCAAAGTTGAATAGATGCAATAGAAACTGTGTGGCCCTCAAATCCTAAATTATTTACTATCCGACTCTTTAAAGAAAAGTTAGCTGATCACTGATATACTATACATATACCGTATGTATGTATGTCTTTATATATCGTATCTATAGATGTAAAAATGTATACAGATAATACTTAGAGAAAGAAACATTGTATACGTATTTTAGCGACAGAATGTATAGTACATACATGCATATACACAGAGAAAAGGTAATAATTACCATTTATTTATCATTAGCTCAGTGCCAAGAATTTTGCATTTATAAACATATAATTTTCATATCGCATTTATAAGGTAGTTAAAATTATACACTTTTGTAGAGAGAGGAAACAGTTCAGGGAGATGAAGTGACATATAGGAGATTGCACAGCCAGTAAGTAGCAGAATAGCAGAATGTGTCTTCAACTCATGCAGTGTGACCTGAAGCTCCAGCTGGTTTAATCCAAGTGATGGCACAGCATCATACAGGCCCTTAATGCGTGAGTCCCATACGGAGAGGGAGCCAGAGGACGGGCAGCTTCTCAGCTGTGAGTTGGATTTATGGTGGAGGAAGGGGGTGTTTTGCTGTCCAAGTCATTCAGAGAGAGGGGCAAGTGTGTGTGTGTGTGTGTATGTGTGTGTGTGTGTTATGGGGAGTGTGCTGTGATCCCTTAGAACTCCCAGAATGCCATCTTTTGTTTGTTCTCAAAGCACAGTACATTTCAAGCTTCCCAGTGATTGGCATGAGTTCGCTCCGGCATATGAACATGCAAACGTCTGTGATCATATAGAAACTGTTAGTTTATTAATGCAACACTGAAAGTGGCGGGAAGCTAACGACTTTTTATAAGAATTATAGACAATTTCGATCAGTCATATACTTATATATACATATATATATATATTTTTTTTTTTCACCAAAGAAGATTTACCCTGAGCTAACATCCATACCAATCTTCCTGTACTTTTCAGTATGTGGGCTGCCAGCACAGCATGGCCCCTGGCGGAGCGGCATAGATCCGCACCAGGGACCCGAACCCAGGCCACCAAAGTGGAGCCCGCCAAACTTAACCACTAGTCCACTGGGGCTGGCCCCGTGTGCTTATATTTTGAAAATAATTTTTAGAATTTCTGCCAGCATGTAACATTAACAATGTGTAATTTGGGTAGTTTATACAACAAGGAGAAATTTACAAATTGAACATCTTACCGAGCCTGTCCAAGAACAAACTTTTGATAGAATGTGCTTTTATATTCCAAAATTTGTAGTTAGCCATGAACAACTGTGTGTGGCTCTTTCAAAGTTCTATCACTAGACTCATAAGCATTGCATCTCAGAAACAGTGAGCATTTATATTTACAATGAAATATATAAACAGGTGTTTAAAATGAGCTAATATTTTGTTAATAGTACTAAGAGATGCTAGATTTGTGCATGCTACTCTGGGTAGGGCTGATTAGTTTTTATAAATCCCCGATGGTGCACATATTCGTACACCTGGTGTCTTCTTTTCTGTAGCCCATTGCTGAAACAACTTTAAAAACTGTGAATGAGGTGAACTCTGCAAGCGTCCTGTAGGTGGCCTATTGCTTCTTAGTTGTCAAGACCAATTGATAAATATGCATCTTATAGCAATAATTGCAACTTAAAAGGATGGTAACAACATCATTACAAATGCAATTAGAGAATTGAGGAGATTGGAGCTTAAAACATTCTTTCATGGATCTTGAGATTTAAGCTAATTCCTAAGATAAAGTCATATTCAGTGTGGGTGCTTAAACACATTCATATTTCTGCAGTTGGTAAAAATTTCCCAATAAAATGATATGTTTAAAAATGTGTGAGCTTTTAGTTGAGTGTGCAACAATAAATACAAGTCATTCCTTGCATCAGCCTCTACTAGGATGCTGGAATGGGACTTTATGTGTGTGGAGACTGCGTCCAGCCAAAAGCAAAATTGTCTTTGAAGCTTATGTTGGGAATTTTAAGTGCAATATTTATTGTTTTCCAAGGTCTAAAATGTATATGTAGATATATTATCTATCATGAAACATTATTTGATGTTCCAGGGTTCCCTTTATATCTTCTGCTCACTCCCAGGACTGTTTCTAATATCAAGACAGCCTTTCTATGTGGTTTTGTTTTGTTCTTAATGCCCCTAGTGACAAGTACACTTTTTTTTTTTGAGGAAGATTAGCCCTGAGCTAACTGCTGCCAATCCTCCTCTTTTTGCTGAGGAAGCCTGATCTTGAGCTAACATCCATACCCATCTTCCTCTACTTTATACGTGGGATGCCTACCACAGCATAGTTTGCCAAGTGGTGCCATGTCCTCACCCGGGATCCGAACTGGCGAACCCCGGGGCACCAAGAAGTGGAATGTGCGAACTTAACCACTGCACCACCGGGCCGGCCCTAACAAATACACTTTTAGCAGTGGTAAATAATCATTGCTGGGGGAGTTATTTATGGTCCTAGAAATACAATAATTAGAAACATATTTTTGAAGGGTTATATCTAGACTTCAGTGTGTCTCAAGTTTCAATTTCAAAAAGGACAAAGAAAAATCAAGTAGAGAAGAAGCCAAAGGCAACTAATCAATGGTGAGCTGTTGAACATCCAGGTGATATAGATTTGTGAGAATTTCAAAAGTGGGAGAAAAAACAACCCAACTCTCCATGGTTGAATAAACAAGGTGGGGACCGCCTCTTCCCAAACTGTATTTTAATCGTTTTCAATTTTTCTTCTGTCTCTTCATGTAATTAGTGGTCGATAGTTAATTTATTTGGCATTTATCATGCCCATGTTAATTCATGCATATCTAATATGCCTTCATTAGAATGGGGAGGAAGGTTCTGATATGATGGGCTAATTCTAATGTAGCATATATTAAGAGAAAATAAATATTTTACAGGAATCCCACTGCAGTTAACTAATTAATATAGCCTTATTTTAGGATATACACAGTGACATTGGAATCTATTCTAAGTGAAATAACAGCAGTTTGAAAACCGGTCAATGTTTATGTTGGTGCTTAATGCATCGCTCTTGGAAGCCATTTACCCAGCAAGCAGGTTTCTTAATGAACTGTATTGCTCTTTCGTGCACTGTAGACTGGAAATCTTACAAATCAAGCTGGACTTTTGTTAGTGGGGACATGATGGCTGAAATGAACCCAAATGCTCTTGATCACCGTTACCTAACTCTCCGCTCCTCCTTGAGCCCATCTTCCCTCATCTGCCCCCTGCCTCTTGCTTCTCCTCCACGCTTGAATCTCAGTGTTTGGCTTCTCTTCAGTTTGAAATTTGATGTACCGTTTAAGGCTGAGCTCTGGAGAGTCAGGTTATGAGAACTGAGTTCTAAAGAAACTAGAGCCCTCATTTTTCTGTGATTGCCATATAAAGCTTGGTAAAATTGATATATTTTACTGCCTTTGGTACAAATAATTACTTAATCTATGTGATGTCTTTGAGTTGACTTCATTTTTAATGCTTGGGAAGAATTGTTTAAAACTCATGTTTCCATGGCCGTGTTTCTAGGCTGTATTGTATATTCCCATCTCTACTATTGCTAGCAAAAGTTCTTATTCTATTTGTCCTTTTACAAAAAGCATTCTGATCAGTTGAATAGGCTTTCGGTATGAGAGTACAGAGTCAATTTAAAATCAAGAGGAATATTCTGAACATTGTAGGCAAGCGTCAGGCAACAAGATGGACCTACATTTTATAACTCAGCACTCTATTATTCAGGAAAGACAAATATTTACAAACCAACTACCTGAATTTTTAAAAACAAATTTGTAAAATATCATGTAACAATGTGAAAATGTAAATTTACTGCTAAAGATGCTATCAGACTACAAACATTTTGAGAGTTGGGCCTGTGTCTTTTTCACATTTGCATTAGCCAAGCTGACCACATAGCGTATACTTAGTAAATTTTTTAAGGGGAATGAATAAATTTTAATATTAAATTTTTTGTCAGAGGAAAATACGTATAAATTTGTCATCAACTTTCAATATATTCTCTAATTTTCTCATTTGAAGACTTTGGATTTTCCCTGATTTCAAAACCTTTTGAAATTATAACAGTTCTAATTTGAAAATTTTAGATAGCATTTTTGGTTAACAACAGCTTTAGTTAAGAGTGGAACAGCAAGCAAACCTATTATTTTAACATTTAAGTTGACTTATCCAATAGTCTGAAACCAGAAACTGTTATTTCTGCATATTAGTAAAAGATGAGTCACATGTTGCATATGAAGTCGGGTAGCTGTTATGTTTCCCATAAAGGCAATTAAACAGCGACCTGGTAGTGCTGGGTGCCTCCTGGGGTTACAGGAAGTAACAAATACATAATCAGGATCTAGATTTTTTAGATCTCTATTCTTACAAAACTAAGTCCTTTTTATTACCCAGAAAATGTTGCTCTAAATTTTCACCATTCATTTAGAATTGGAGGTTAAATTCAGAGACAGAGACGGAATCAGATTGTGCCTCCTAAAGGCCTTGAGTAAACTGGTGTCTCTCCGACCCCAACATGGCAGACTTAATCAGGCCCGTTGCTGGCCTCCCACAAAAAGATGTTTGTTTCTCTAAAGTAATGAAATTGATAGTAATAGTAGCTACCATTTATTGAGCAGTTATTAGTGCTGGAAATTTTACTAAGTATTTTCATGTATTATCTCTCCTTTGGCCCCTCCCCCCCACTCTCCTAATTTCACATAGAGTAAATCAAAAAGATTTACTGATAGGGTGCTCTCTCTCTCTTTTTAATAATAAGTTTCAGGTGTACATCATTATAATTTGACATCTGTATACACTACAAAGTGATCACCCCCAAAAGTCTAGTTACCATCCATCACCCTACAATTGACCCCCTTAACCCCTTTGTCCATCCCCTCCCCCCAGCCTCCTTCACCTGTGGAAACCACTGATCTGTTCTCTGTATCTATGAGTTTGTTTTTGTTTTGTTTTCTTTGTTCGTTTTTTATTTAGATTTCATATATGAGTGAAATCATACAGTATTTGTCTTTCTCCTTCTGACTGATTTTGCTTAGCACAATATCCTCAAATTTCATCCATGTTGTCACAAATGGCAAGATTTCATTCTTTTTCATGGCCGAGTAGTATTCCATTGTATATGTATACACTACACATTCTTCATTCATTCATCCATTGATGGACACTTAGGTTGTTTTCATATCTTGGCTATTTTAAATAATGTTACAATGAATGTAGGAGTGAATATTGTCTTTCTGAATTAGTTTTCATATTCTTTGTATAAATACCCAGTAGTGGAATAGCTGGATCATGTAATAGTTCTATTCTTAATTTTTTGAGGAATCTCCACACTATTTTCCACAGTGGCTGTACCAGTTTACAATTCCACCAACAGTGTATGTATGAGGGTTCCCTTTTCTCCACATCCTCTCCAACACTTGTTATTTGTTGTCTTTTTGACAATAGCCTTTTTTCTTTCCCTTTCTTTCTTTCCTTCTTTCTTAATTGAGGTAATATTGGTTTATAACATTATATAAATCTCAGGTGTACATCATTATATTTTGATTTCTGTGTAGATTACATCATATTCACCACCCAGAGACTAATTACAATCCATCACCACACACATGTGCCTAATCACCCTTTTCATGCTCCTGCCACCACCCCCTTCCCCTCTGGTAACCACAAATCTAATCTCTTTATCTATGTGATTGTTTGTTGTTGTTGTTTTTATCTTCTATTTATTTATTTATTTTTAAGATTTTATTTTTCCTTTTTCTCCCCAAAGCCTCCTGGTACATAGTTGTATATCTTTAGTTGTGGGTTCTTCTAGTTGTGGCATGTGGGATGCTGCCTCAGCATGGCCTGATGAGAGGTGCCATGTCCACGCCCAGGATCCAAACCAGCGAAACCCTGGGCCGCCAAAGCAGAGCACACGAACTTAACCACTCGACCAGAGGACCGGCCCCCTATCTTCTATTTATGATTGAGATCATATGGCATTTAACTTTCTCCCTCTGACTGACATTTAAAGTAGCAATTGATAAGTATCAACTTATATCTATTTTGTTACTTTTTTCCCAAGTGTTTTAGTAGTTTTTCTCTATTCCTTTCTTCTTCTCTTGCTCTCTTCCCTTGTGGTTTGATGACTTTCTTTGGTGTTATGTTTGAGCTCCTGTCTCTTAATTTTTTTGTGTATTTATTATAGGTTTCCAGTTTGTGATTACCATGGGGTAATAACAACCTATGTATTTAGCAATCTATGTTATGTTGATGCTCTCTTTAGTTTGACCTCTTGCTAAAAGCTCTACTCTTTTTGCTCCCCTTCTCCCATATTTTATGTTTTGGATATCATATCTGACACTTTTCTTCTTTGTGTGTATCTACTATCCTTTTACTATGGAAATAGACAATTTTAGTATTTTTGTCTTTTAACCTTCATATTATCTTCACAAGTGGTTGATCTGCTACTTTTATTGTATATTTCCCTTTACCAGTGATTTTATTGTTTTTTTAAAAATAATTTTCTTATTATTATTTGTGGTCTTCTCTTTCCTGATTAAATAAGTCCCTTTGGCATTTCTTGTAACGCTGGTTTCTAGGAGATAGGCTCCTTTAGTTTTTGCTTGTGTGGGAAACTCTATCTCTCCTTCCATTCTGAATGATAACCTTGCTCTTGCTGGGTAGGGTATTCACAGCTGTAAGTTTTTTCTTTTCAGGACTTTAAATATATCCTGCCACTCCCTTCTATCCTGTAAGGTTTCTGCTGAGAAGTCAGTTGATAGCCTCATGAGGTTTCCTTTGTATGTAACTTGTTGCCTTTCTCTTGTGGCTCTTAGGATTCTTTCTTTATCTTTAATTCTTGACAATTTAATTATAATGTGTCTTGGTGTGGGCCTCTTTGGATCCATCTTGTTTGGTGTTCTCTGTGCTTCCTGTACATGGATGTCTGCTTCCTTCCTTAGGTTAGGAAAGTTTTCAGATATCATTTCTTCAAATAGATTCTCTGCCCCTTTGTCTCTCTTTTCTTCTTGTGAGACACCTATAATACAGATGTTAGGGTGCTTGATGTTGTCCCAGAAGTCTCTTAGACTGTCCTCATTCTGTCTAATTCTTTTTTCTTTTATCTGCTCAGCTTGGGTTATTTCCTGTAGTATTTCATCTAGCTCGCTGATCTGCTCTTCTGTATCATCTACTTGGCTGTTGAGTCCCTCTAGTGAATTTTTCATTTCCAGTCTTGTATCCTTCATTTATGATTGGTTCTTTTTTGTATTTTCCAGTTCATTGTTGATGTTCTCAGTGAGTTCGTCCATTCTTCTCCCAAGATCAGTGAGCATCCTATGACTTTTTGTTTGAACTCTTTGTCAGATATATTATTTGTTTCTGTTTCATTTAGTTTGTTTCTGGGGTTTTGTCCTGTTCCCTTACTTGGAACATGTTTTTTGTCTCCTCATTTTGCCTCTTTCTCTGTTATTATATGTAGGTCGGCTACATCTCCTGATCTTGGAGAGTTGACATTACGTAAGAGATGCTTTATGAGGCCCAACAGCATGCTTCCCTCTCTTCACCAGTTCCAAGTGTTCCAGAAGTGTCTCCTGTGTGGGTTACATGTGTCCTTCTATTGTGGCAGGGTTGCTCTTGCTTCAGGCGCCCAGGGAGGCTAGGCTGTCCACCCTGGCTGGCTGGTTGTAATGCTCAGCTGTGTGTGGCTGCTATGAACCCTTCAGTCACTTTATTGGGCATGGGGAGCCCCAGCACAGTTGGCTGCAAGGCCTAATAGCACACTGCTGTTGCAGTTTTTCTGTTAAGTGAGTGGATTCCCAGTGTGGTTGCTTGGTAAACTCAGGGACTTACAATTGCTGTAGGCCTCTGGCCCTCACAGCCATTGTCAGCTCTCTCAGGATTGCAGCTGAGTGGGGCTGGCCCCAGGCATGAGACAGCCCAGTTGTTTCAGGATTTAGAAGGTGGGGACAATCCCCTATGTGGCTTTTTGAGAAGCATAAGTCTGCTGCAGCTGACAAGCCCCACTGCCCACAGGGCCACACACCCTGTCAACATGGTGTTGCCCTGTGTGCATGCCCCAACCCAATGAACAGGACCCAGTTACTCCACCACAGAAGTCCCACCCACTCCACCAATGCTCCACACATTCCACCCATGCTCTGCAGAAGTGGACCCCCTTGCCTGGTGCAGAGGTTCTCAACACCCCACCTATGGGGGTCCACAAGTTTCCTAAGGGCTTGCTGTTGGGTGGGGCCAATCCCTAGGTGGGTTGCCTGCCCCGGCTGAGCTGTATTAAATCATTGCTCTAGTGGGTGTGTAGATCCTGGTCTAACAGGCCAGGGGGAGAACTGCAATGGCGTCTGCCAATGTCTGTGTCAGCACGCCTATACTAGGTCACAACAATAGCTGCCTCCAATGTCTCAGTCCCTGGAGAGGTCTCACCTATCACTAAGATGCACCCAGAGCCTATCAGGTGAGTCTCTTTTCACCAAAGGACTGTGCACCTTTCTTTCTGGTGATTTTAGTTTGCTTTCCAAAGTGGGTAAATTGGTGCATGGGTCCTTTAAGAGCCAACTTTTTCTTCCTTTATGTCTGATAGCTTTTCTGGGGGTATTCCCTGTTGTTGTTAGCAGCCAGCAAAGCCAGATATTATGGCCCTTGTCTCAGTTGTTCTGTGTCCAATAGCTGCTTGTAGTGGTAACACTCTCCCACTCAGATCCCCTGCTCCTCCAGGGAAGGCTTCATACCTTAGGATTGCTCTTTCCAAGTTGTGAAGTGCCATGGTTCACAAAAGTTGCTCTTTTCTCTCCAGAAAGGAATTTCTGCCTCTTCTACCTCATCAGTACTGTCCCTTGTTGCAGGGGTTCTTTTTATCCAGTTTTCAGTTCTCTGTCAGGGGTTAATTGTTCCAAGAGCAGTTGTAAATTTGTTGTGTCCATGGGAAGAGGTGAGTTCAGAGTCCACTTATATTGCCAACTTGACACTATCCTCTCTAGAACATGAGATTCTTGATAGCCACTGAATCATTGGCTATTCTGGGCTGGGCTCTGTTCAAAAGCCACAGTTGTTATAGTTTAAATAAGATCTTAGTTCTCAAGGGATTTATAGTTTAGTGAGAAGGATCAAATTCTTGAGTTCTGACTCTTTTACATAGCTGGGAGTGAACTGGTCTGGAAATGAGATTCGATAGTATACTTAGTGATTCTTGGTTAATCAGAAAATTCTTCCAGAAAATGGCTTTTGATTTGTGGCTTACCTATTGAAGGGAAATATCCCCAATTCTACAAGCAAATTGACACCTTATCTGGTGAACGAAGCTTGCAATTTGAAATCTGGAAACTCGATTTGTCTCTTAAATAGCCATGTGACCTGGGGGAAGATAATTAACTTCTCTGAACTTCAGTTTTCCTTGTCTTAAAATAACATTAATAATTTTCATTTACTTCATAGCACTGTGGGGGAATCCAAATGAGCTGTGGTTGGAAAGTGCTCAGCACAGTCCTTAGCACAATTTCCTTAACTGACTTTGAGAATTTGCCTGTATTCTCAATCTGCACCCATAAAGATGTCAAGCCTCCTAGATCTACATCTGCTTCTGACTGGAACACCTGGTCCAGGTTACTGGAAAATCCAGGTTACTGGAAAATCCAGGTTACTGCAGAGGGAAGCCTGGAAGAAGAGCCTTTCAAAACATGACTGACACTAATAAAGAACAGCCTCTGGGTTAGGGTTGCTCAGTATAGAGGCACTAAATCTGCAAGACTGGAAATGTGAAAAACTTAGGCAACAAATGGGGGAAAAAGAATAGAAATGAAGGTCAACACGGAGAAGGATCTAAACAGAGAGAGAAACAGAGAACATTTTTGACGAGTGCTAATTTCCTTGAGAACAGAGATCAATATTCTGCATTTTAACAATGGGTTTATAATTATGTATTGAAGGTAAAATTGGGAAATGTTTACTTTGTGCTGGTGGGGTTTTCTGCACAGATGTGTCCAGACACTGACGTGCTGGTGAGATGGGTTAGGAACAGGGGTTGCATGTGACTTTCCCATGTCTGCCATTGCCTGCCCTGAATTTAAAGAAGAGATGGGAGCCTGTTTGAAATCCAGTCTGCCAATGCCTAGAACTCAATTTTTCCTTGTCCCAGTCAGAGGAGACTAGAAAACCAGAGGGTCAATGGTGAATACAGTGTTGGAGGAGCCAGGAGAAGCAATCCCAGAACATGCTTCTTCCACTTTTGGCTAGAAGGAGTCTAAGGGACAACGTGGGAGTGGGAAAACTCAGCAGCTTGGAGCAAATATCCCTCCCTCATCACTGGTAATAAAAAGGCCCAAAAGTAGCCTAACTTATGGAATAATGTTTACATTTCCAGATTTCTATCAAAAAACAGGATTATGTCAGGAGTTTTCCTCTCTCAAAAGTTCTCCTTGCTGTCTGGTTGGGCTCTTGGCTGAAATATCCAACTAACAAAGGTAAATTTAAAGTACCCACGTGCTCTCCCCTTCGTTGTGAGGTCTTCTTTTTAAAATTTCTATTTATTTCTTTTTACTAAAAGCCCAACAGCTGTCAGATAGAACTTTCATCCACAAACAATCTAATAGTCTATTAGAAGTAGTTACTTATATATCAGTGGACACTTGGGATCTCTTGTGTTAACTTTTCTTGAGCATCACCTTTAGACATGGACTTGACACCAGAGAGGTGCATGGTAGCTACAGATTAAATTTTAATGTACCAAGTCAGATTTATTTCTGAGAAGCCACTCGTTCCACAGAATCTGAAAATGGTATCGCTGAAAGGCAGAGTGAAAGGTCACCTCCTTTATCCCTCTACCTCTGTGCAGTCCGTGGAGTGACTGAAATGTAATACTCATGCTGATTAGGCTTATTCTGCTGAGCTTGGTTGTATGGCATTTCTTGCCTCTGTCTCTCAGCTGCAAATTCTATAGTACATTGGTTTCACTGACAACACTGATAACTGCTGCCATAATGTCATCTAATCAAACATGGTCTGATTTTGTGACTGAAATGGCAGATGCTACTATTATCCGATTTCTTTCTAGGGATACATTGTCCTTTGTCTAATCCTCTCTGCTTTGGTTTTCCTAACGTCCTGAGGTCAACTTGCTACTCAGGGGTGAGTGTATCCTGTCAATCTATAAACAATTCTCAGGGACTGGGGAAGAAATGGGACCCTGGGCTTCTGGACCTCATAGCCTCCTTTTGGTTCCTTCCAATAAAATGTGCTTTAATGATAATGCTATTTTCCATTGGAGAAAAACAAAAGTGGAGCTGGGAGTCAACTTCAGTTTTTCTTCCTAAAAAAAGCTCAGCCAGACTTAAGCTTCCTAGGTATGCTGAAAGTGAGTTGATGGCTCAGGCTCCTCCAGCATCTCTGCAACCTCCATTGAGATCCAAAAAGGCCAGCTGAGCTCTCTTTGCCTCTGGCACTTCGACAACTCACCCAGTTTTCAACGTGGTACAGTATAGCTGCAAATGGACTGCAGATGGCAATGTTTTTGTTGGTCAAATGTGAGACTCTCCCACAGCTCTGAGAGATCATAAGTCCTATTGTAAGAAATACTTTTATAAAATATATAGTTATAAAATTATTATTGTTTTTATTTTTTGGTCAGTGGAATAACCACAACTAGCATAACACAAAGGCATTCAGGAAGCAGACAGGCTGTTATTGAGACTCTCCTCTCTCATCTAATCTTTCCAGAATTTTAGAATTAGCCTGTATGTACCTATATGTGTGTGTGTGTGACAGAGAGAGAAAGAGAGAGAGATATTGATTCCTCATACTCTACCTTATAATTTAATAATTAGCCAGCATCTTCCTCAGTAATGGAATGGAGAGATTGCTCATTAAGTCTGCAGATGGGACTACGCTGGGCAAGCTAACAAGATATAAAGTTAGTTAATTTTGGAGCTGCACAAAGCAATGGACAAGTAGATGAGACTGTCACTAAGTGTGGAAATCAGGGTAGGTCATGAATGTGAAATAAAAGAACATGATTTTACAGGGAGGAGGCTAGGAAAATTTAAATGACAAGTGGAATAAATTTTCAGAAATAGAGATTTTAGGAAAATACTCTTCAGTGAAAATTGAGAAGAGAAGCAGAGAAAACCTTTATCCCTTTAGAGATGAGGCTGGAATAAAACTGCTAAGAATGTCTGAATAATAAAAGATCAACTAAAAATAGATGACTAGATTGCATCTTGTGATGGGAAGGTAGAAGACAAGTAAATCAGGTGATAATATGCCTGAGTTGCCTGTAAAAATTAATTTATTATTTAGACATGCTTTACTTGCCTACCAAATGGCCCCCTCTAAGACATTTCTTACATTGTAAACAAAGTAACCTTCTTTTGCTTTTTTAAGGATTTTATATTGAAATCATCTTAGATTTGCAGAAAATTTCAAAAACAAAGAAGTTCCGTATAACCTTGACCTGGATTTCCCAAATCTTAACATTTTACCACATTTATCACTCTCTTTTCCTTCTTTCCTTCATTCCTTCCTTCTTTCCTCCTTTTTTCCTCTTTTCCTCCCTCTTTGTATATTTGTACATTTAGGGGAAACCATTTGAGAGTAAATTGCAAACATGATACATCTTTGCCTCTAAACATCTCAGTATGTATTTCTTAAAAATGAGACATTATTTTACATTACCACAGTACAATGATAAAAATCAGAAATTAGCAATAATATAATGCTATTATCTAAAAATCTACAGACTTTATCAAATTTTCCAATTTTTCCATTAATATCTTTATAGTACAATATGTTTTTTCCTCTGGTTCAGAATCCAATCCATGATAATAAATTGCATTTAGTTGTCATCAGAGTAATTTTTTTAAAAATCATATTCGTTAGTATCACTCCTTGGCTAAACATCCCATGATGATTTTGTATTTTTTCTTAAGATAAAAATAAAATACACATGGCCAAGGCTGATGTTCAGCTTGTGTGCAGCATTAAAGTCATGTTGGCTTATTAATGACTCTTCTGATTCTCTTGAGTTTATTCAGAATGGCTAGTGCCTGTGCCAGATGTTTGTCAAATATTTGCAATGTTACTCCTGACCATGCCTCCTAAGATTCTGCTTTCCTTCCCAGATTCATATTTTGCTGTTGTCTCCCAGGCTATCTTTGCCTCACTCACACTTGTATGAAATGTGAAGGAGCTCAGGTTTTATGCTACTTGAAAGCTAACAATTTAGCCTGCCACAGTTTCATAGGTACTGGCAGAAGTCACAAGAGTCCTGGTTCAGAGACAAAGGGTATTGTTGTGCACGGCACAGCAGGCAGACTCATGTTCTTGTTGTTTCTCCCTGATTTCCAAGTCCCATGAGGGTGATGTAGATTTAGGCTCAGGTAGATGCCATGCACACAATGAGTCTGCCTCACAGGTGAGGAACCCCGAGCTTGGGAACCTCTCAATCTTCTGAGTAGGCTGCTAGCGAACTTGTCCAATCTTTGACCTGGAGGAAGATATTATCTTGATTATCCTGGTCAGGAAACAAATATACTTTTTTGCCCCAGAGAGAGATGCTATCTCTATCTTCCACGACTGTTGCTGTACAAACGTCCTTGGGAAGATAGTCCAGCACAAAAGCTGACACAGATGGCTGTCAATGCCGTGGAGAATTGTCTCTCAACAATGTGGGCGATGCTCCCTCCAAGTGCCATGGCACGTGCTGTTTGTCTTTTGGGCACCTTTTCCCCACCTTCCTCTGCCTCATCTAATTAACTTCTCATCATTCTTTAAATCTCTTCTACTAACAATTTTTTTCAGTCCCTCAGATTAAGTTAGGTTCCCCTATAGATCACTGAGCATTTTATTAAGGGGACTTATCACACTCTGAGATTCCTGTTAGTGTAAATATTTGACTATTGTCTGTCTCTCATGGTAGATACAATTCTGTAAATGACAGAGACCGGGTTGTGTTGCTTGACTTGAATCTCCAGGACCTAGCATAGTAACTGACATGGTAGACACTCAACAAATTATTTGTGGAGTGAAAAAACGTATGCGCCAGGTGCGTAGTATTTAAATTAGCCGGGCTAATTTAAATTAGGCTTGTGGCTATGCAGTCTCTTAGCAGTTATTCCAGAATTTTCTGAGTATGCGATTTTGTGAATTCACTGGGAAATAATGAGAATTTGATCTATGTATTTCTAATATTTATACCTCATTTGATGTGTGTGTGTGTATGTGCACATGTGTATATGTGTGAGAGTGTGTGTGTATGTGTGTATATATGCATGAGTGTGTGTATGTGTGTGTGTAACTGCAAAGGCTAGGATCTCCAGTATAATGAAGCAAGTACTAGTGAGTGTATATTCCCCTTTTGTTTTGACTAAAACAAGAGTGATTCTGATTTTTCATTAAGAATGGTCTTATAGAAGATATCCTTAAAGAAGTTTCTTTCTATTCATAGTTGGCTGAGAATTTTCTTTAAGGATGTGCACTGAGTTTTATCAACCACTTCCTTTCAGCATTTTCTCTTTTAACCTATTGGTGACTGAGTAGAATAATTCTTACATTCCAAGAAAAATTATATGGTTATATATCATTCAGGGAGGCTTTTGACTGCAAATAACAAAATACTCAACTAAAAATGAACTAACTAAAAAAGACAGACATTACCCAATTACAAGAAGCCTGGAGATAAATTGTTTCAAAACGATTCAGGCTCAACAACATTAGGACTCAGGCACAGGTCTCCGAGATTCTCCTGGCCTTCCCCTCATGACTCTTAGATGACTCAAGCAACTCTTAGCATCATGTTCTTATACAGAAGCCAAAGCCATCATGTATACAACTTTTAAATGGAAGTATATACTCAAAACATCAAACTTGAAATTTGTTTCACTTAAATACATAATGTTAATCTCCATGCCAATATATTAACTAATACCATAGAAAAACACATACATCTCAAAATCACAATATCAATCTAATAGTTGGTGATTATATATTAAAATGTCCATATTATTGGAAATTAGGTTTACATACAATAAAACCCAATTACATTTTTAACAGTGTTAGAGAATCTATGCATATCTTTAAATCCTTAATTTAAAATCTAAATTTTCTTTTTATAAAGATGTATATAACACTGTAATCGTATAATCTAAACATCTTAAATATAGTTTGATACATTTGATTATTTTGAAGTCCTAGGTAAATTTATCTCTCTCTGTCCTTTAAACACATATTGGCATGTAGCTTAACATTTGTAGGTTGAAATTACATCCATTGAAATTTGATGTATTTGAATTTATTACTTAATTTTAAAAAGCATTTTTTGTGTTGGGTTTGGATATGTACATCACAACGCTAAAGCTCCATTTTGAACATTTGATCTATAATTTACAAACATTTATAAATATTGTACTTGAAAGTGAAAATAGTTTTTCTGCTGCGTTGAACAGATGTTATTTTGAATCACAAATTCAATATATCTCTTAGGATACTACCCCAAAACTATGTAGAAAATGTTTGCCTTTCTTGGAAATACACTTAAATCAGTTCCAGCTGAATATTTCAGAAGTGGCTTATTTTAAAAATATGCAGCACTTGGATAATATAGGCAGTGCTTTATTATGGATCTATGTCAAAGACCTGAGCTTTTTTGGAAATAAAATCAAGAAATAAAGAATTAAGGAACAATTAAATGATAAGGGTAATAAAAATCTAAAGTGTAAATTATAAAATCATTATTTATCCAGTGATTTGAATAAAGATTAATAAATGCTAATTAATATTCCTGAAACTTATCAGTACATATAATTAAATTTAAAATTATTTAAGCTTATTTAGCCTTATTTAAACTTATTTAAGCTTATTTAGCCAAAAATCTGATATTTTTGCCCCTGGTTGCATGAAGGTTTAGATAATCCAAATGGCCTGCACATTACAATAAAACTACTTCTTAGATAAACAAAAAAATTTAAGTCAAACTTGAAAATAAACCAAATAGTTTTAGAAATGACAGTTTCTAATGACCTTGTTAATGAAGAGGATGAATTAAATAGCACTGACACATGCATGAATTAAAAATTAGTGAACTGGAAGATAGGCCTGAAGAAATTACACAACAAAACGCTGAGAGACAAGGAGATAGAAAATATGGAGGAGAGACTAAAAGATCTTGAAGATAGAAGGGGTAGGTGTATCATAATCGAGGAAAAGAGAAAAGAGAGAACGTAAAAGCCATTATCAAAGAAATAATAGCTGGCAGTTTTCTGCAAATAATCAAAGAAATAAATTCACAAATACAGGAAGCTCAAAGTATATCAAGAAAGATCAATCAAAAATCCACACCTGGAGTATTGTAGTGACTTTTCAGAATACCACAGACAAAGAGAAAATCTCAAACACAGTAGAGGGAAAAGACAGAACACCCACTGAGGAATGATAATTAAACTAGCACCAGATGACTTTTAAAACAACTGTGGAAACTAGTGTTTAAAATAACAATGCAAGAGCTCTCGTGTCTGCACTCTGACAACCATCTCCGTATTTACTTCAAGGTCACTTTTCCCATGTGCTGTTCCAAACCAAGGACTGAGTACACAGAGATACTAAGGCAGTTCTATTCCTGAGAAACGGGATTCTTTTTTCATTTTTGGTGAGGAAGATTGGTCCCGAGCTAACATCTATTGCCAGTTTTCCTCTTTTTGCTTGAGGAAGACTGTCACTGAGCTAAAATCTGTGCCAGTCTTGCTCTATTTTGTAGGTGGCATGCCACCACATCATGGACCTATGAGCAGTGTGCAGGTCCACATACGGGACCCAAACTGGTATACCCCAGGCAGCCAAAGCGGAACGTGTAAACCTAACCACTATGCTACTGGGCCGGCCCCAAGAAACAGGATTTTTTTGATGGAGATCTTTGGCTTGTAGACTTCTCTGGCAGACAAAGAGGGACATTTCATAATGCTAAAAGCATTACTACATCAGAAAGATAGTTATTATAAATGTATATACATTTGACAACAGAGTCCCCAGTACATGAAGCCAAAACTGACAGAGCTGCAAGAAGAAATAAACAATTTGACAATTATATGTACACCTGTCAGCATAATTATAAAATGTAAAATCTTTTTTCTGATTTCATTCAGATTTTTTAAATATAAAAGAACGAAACCATTATTGATAAATTTAAATTCCCCCCCTCCAATCTCATTGCCTTCTTTTCCTCCTCAGAGACAATATCTATGAAGAATTTAGTTTCAGTTTATGGTTTTCCTACACGTATACGTAGCCGAAAACCTTAAACTCGTTTTTTAATAATGCATGTAAGTATCATACCACATACATCTTTTTGCAGCCATTTATTTTACTTAGATCTTTCCCTATGCTATTACATATACATCAATTCATTCATATAAATGCATTGAATAAATATACCACATTTATTTGTCCACTGATGAAAAATAATCTTCTTTATTAAATCAATATTACCTAGTAGTAGTTAGGGAAGTTTTAATAAAATGATAGGCTTGTGTTTTATCGAAAAAGTACTCTAATCCCTTTTCAAACATATCTCACAAGCATATCTTTTAAATAACCTTTTGAAGATTGCTGACATGTGATGACGTGTTCTGCTCGCTACCCCCTTACCCACCCCACTGAGTATCATGAGACCTACCTGAATGTCAGAAGGCTTCTCTTCTCCTGAAAACCTAAGGGAATTCTTAGAGGGCCTTTTTTAGGAAGTGCTCGTATAGTAAAGAAAGCTTATGATTTCAAAATGTTAAGTAACTCTAGTATGATGTTTACCCAGCCTCTGGATGGTAGATAATTCCCTCCTCCCTTTCTCCAATGCAATTCTTAGTTAATGACCAAGTTTTATTTAAAATTATACATCTATGGTCCTATTTGTCATAGCACCATTCTCTGATCAATTGCCATTACATTTTTAAGGTAAATACCACTACTGCGTTATTAGAAAAATGGTGCATTGTCCATATTTTTATGTGTCTCTTTGGGCAGAGTTTCTGTGTGAGAAACTCTGTGTGAAAGTTTCTGTGGGATAAATACTTAGAAGTTGAATTGTTGAGTCGTAGGGTTTGAGCATTTTTTAGTTTTTCTAGATGCTGTCAGATTGCTCTCCTAGAGCGGCTATTCTAGTCTGTCCTACCTTCTGGATAAGAGCTCCCTTTCCCCACCACTCTGGCCAGCAGCTGGTACTGACAAACATTTGATCTGGAGGGGTAACTCCTTGGTGTTTTCATTTACATTTATGTGATTATTTGTGACATTGTTCCCTATTCTGTACCACTGATCTATTTGTCTAGTCTTTTGTAAATTACACACTTTTAATTCCTATAACTTTATAACAAATTTTGATATTGGTAGAAGCCTACGATCTTTCTATCATACAACACTGTTTCAACATCCTACTTTTTACTTTTACTTAGCTCTTCCCAGTATCTTACCTTTGTAAAATATTGTAAGCTTCTGGAGGCGAAGGAGTGGTTGTTAGACGCCATCTGTGTCTTATGTATTGGTTAATTTCTGTTGTATCTTTCTTAGCACTTATTATAGTGTGATGCATATAGCACTTAAGTGGAAGAATGAATAAGGGAGCAGATCTCTGCCTCAGTCTGTCAGTAGAGGGTGAAGGAAGATCTCATTAGGCCGTGGCATTGCCTGGTGCATTAATTCATACCATTTTATTGCACCAGCACCTGGCTCCTGCAGTAATGGGTCCTCTCCTAGCTTTACCAGAGTTCCTGGAAGGAGTGCTGTTAAAGCTGGTCCCTGAGTTCTTGCTTTAGTTTCCAGAATATCCTTCCACTGGGTCTTCTCTGCCCCAGTGTCAAGAGTGTATCGTTGATGGACTAGGAGAGCAAGGACCAATCTCTGAGCAGTACATAGCAGGGGGTATGTGCTCCTTGCATCTTGCCTCGTGTACACAATTGAAAATAATGAATAATAATAGTAATAGGAGCTTAGAGAAAGGTAGACACAAAAGCAATAGCAATAAATGACAATTATTGTAGTAGTATCATCATTTTTTATTTACCTTGCTCTTTCTTTTACTAGGGGATTTAATCTTTTAGTGTTGAGTAGCATCTTGTTTTCTAACTGCTGAAATGATTTGCCCAAGGATATATAAATGAACCAGTACCTAATTTTAATGAAAGGCAGATCTGCCTTTGAGTCCTGACCCTCGCAGCTTCTCCAATGCAAATCCCACTTCGAAAGGGGTAGCATGCTTTAAGTAGCTAATTTAAATAATACTAAATAACCCTGAATTTGACACATTGGATTTTTGCATCATTTTATTAATCAGGACAGCCATCTGGCATCATCAAGACTTTCAAAATACTACAGGAACTCAATGAATTAAACCTAGGTAATTCTAGAAGTTTATAGCTCTGTGCTGTATGCTTTCTTTCGCCCTCAAGTCTGTTTTGCGGGAAAAGGCAGTACTGGCTGGATTACTTCTTACTTAGTATGTGTGTTTGGTAAGCTGGAGGCACTGAGTTGTTCTGACCTGAAAAACAGTTCTAGTTTAAAGGATTTTCTAGCTGTAAGGATTTTTGTTAAAAATAGCACAAGGCAGATATTGCAATAAAACTTTTCTTTCTGCCCTAAGTAGTTACTCTTGGGAAATAGAGAATTTTGTATCATTGAGCAAAACCACTGAAGAGGGATTCAGAACTCTCTTGGCTACGTGGAGTTCCTGGTAGCGGAGGCATGACATTCATCCAGAAAAATGGGAAAACAGAGGTAGGCCAAGGAGAGTCCAGGGGAAATCTCATTCAGGATTTCTGAACTGCTGCATGATGGAGGCAGACAGTGCAATTTCCAGAGGGCCCCTTGAAGTCCCTGTCTAAGACGTCTTTCTGGAGACTCTCCCTTCCTTTCTCTGAATAACAAAGTATTGTGTAAGAAGGGATGCAGGAATCATTTTAAATAAATGCTACAAAAACTTTCCAGAAGAATACAAAGATAGCAATAAGTTATCCTCAGGAACATCACCGCGGTGATGGAGCCATCTTCTCACTGTATTTTCATAGCTAAAGAAGAGTGAGAAGTTTGAATTACCACTTGTCTGAAATCATCTCAAACTCACTGGCCTCACACCTGTCAGGATATAAATGATTTTGGGTTCCTGTTAAGGTCTGTCAAAGGAAGCTAAAAAATAAGACAAGACAAGAAAAAGATATCCCCCTGTTCTAAGATTCATTCTTATATAAATAACCTTAATTACACTAATAACTCAAGACTCCTAGGCCAATAACAATTAACTTAATAATTGCTTTAATTTACTAAACAATTTAAATGTGTCCCTACACATAAATTTTACAAAGTATACAAGCACTGTAATTTATGAGGTTTAGTTTTATTTAAGAGGCCGATTAGTGTAATTTGTTTTCTAGTATCAACATTCCCATAGCACACATTTTACAATGCAATTCGAAGATCGTTTACAGCCAGTGCTCCATCATTCCTAAAAGGTTTTCATTCTGAGCATGCTGGTGTCTAGAATATACTGGTTTTTTTGGGGAAAAATGAAAACTCCACTTAATAAATATGTTATCCTATATTTTAATTTTAATTAGCACTTTAGAATTTATAAAACATTTAACATATATCATTTTCATGGAATCTTGTCACTGATTCTACTTGTTGGAGTTTATTCAATCTTTCATACAGAAGAGCTTTTCCCAAGGTCACATGGCTGGAAAGTGAAGAACTCAGGGAGGAAACAAAACATGGTTTCTGACTCCTGGTTCTTCCAAAATGTATTATTTTTGGTAAACCTTCTAGAATTCCTGTACATTAATTCAGCAGGAAAGAACATCTTTTGCAAACATTTTCTGCATCTCCTCCATCTCTTCTGAGTATTAGTTTCAGGAGGCATCTACCTATTCAGAGGGAAGCAGGTATAGCTTTAAAAGGACATCATAGATCTTAAGAAATGAAGATTGCTCTTTGTGACAGAGAAAACTATTTATAATATAAACAATCAACATTTTTCTCTCTTTAGCTCAGCAAGTGAAATGAAGACAGATTATTTTGCCAAATAGTCTGCCTAAAAATCGGCTGCAGGGCACTTGGCAGGTGTGTCAGGAAAGGCACATTACAAATCTCGAAGTTCTCACATTTGTCACTGTTGGGAACTAAAAATGCTCTTTGTTTCGAACACTGCAATCATCATTATTAATATACACTATGTGCACTTTTGTACGTTATGTTGCCTGTCAAGAAAATGAAAACCTGAAGGAATTCAAGAAGTGACCTTGTGTTCATTTCCTGTTGCTAAGTAACAAATTACCACAAACTTAAAACAACACCAAGTTGTGTCACAGTTTCTGTAGATGAGAAATCCTGGCCTGACACAGCTGGCTTGTCTGCTCAGGGTCTCATGAGGCTGACAGCAGAGTCTTGGCCAGTGCTATGGTCTCATTCACAGCTTAGGAGTTCTCTTCCCAGCTCATTTACAATAGAAACAGAATTCAGTTCTTTGTAGTTATAAAATAACCGAGTCCCTAATTTTCTTGGTAGCTGTTGGCTAGAGTTGCTCTCATCTCTTAAAGGTCGCCCTCAAGTCTTAGCTACGTGACACCATCCAAAGGCAATTCACGACATGGCTCTCTAGCAGAAGAGCTCTCTGATGCTTCCAGTCACTGATTAGGTCGGCCCCACCCAGCATAATCTTTCTTTTAATTCACTCAAAGTCAACTGATTACGGACTTTAGTTAAATCTGAAAAATACTTTTAGCTGTATAATGCAACATAATCACGGGAGAAATATTCTGTCATAGTCACAGTTTCTGATGATGTTTCAGGAAGGGAGGGTGACACATGGTGGGTACTCCAGGGAGTACCTAATGGACCATATTAGAAACCTGCCTATCTCAGATCCCTAGGCTCAAATATACCCACTAGAAAGAATACCACCCTCAATTGCTAATTTTTATTCTTGAAAAATGGTGCTATTCTTCTAGTAACAACATTCCGAGTTTTCTTTGGGAATTTTCTCTTCCCTACCTCTTGCCCTACATCAACCCTGCAGTGTTATTCCTGTCCCCTATTCATTCCGAGTTGTAGTGTTTCGGAAATGACTTATTCCAGGTCAATTAGCATGTTCGATACCCTTAATAGTGATTTTTTTAGATATTGGCACATGACAAGGGGAGACAAATTAGAGGGGTTTCTTGAAATTTGGCTGGAATTATTGGGAGTTAGAAGCTCTCTCTTCCCACTGGGAGTGTTAAAGTACGAAGAGACAAGGCTGGAACTGCCTGGGAGCTGCCATATTAGAGAAATGTCCAAGAATGAAGGCTCCGCTGAAAAAGCCAAAGGGAGGGTGGTTCACGAAGCCTGATGACATTGTTGGAGGCGTTTCAGGTTTGAAGCCAGGTCTGCTTTTACATTTTTCAGTTATACGAAACATTATTATAATTACTTCTACTACCACCACCATTATTATTACAGTTATTATTCAGGTTAAATTTGTTTCTTCAATTGCAATTCAACAATGCTAAGATTTCACATTCCTAAAATTCTCTTAGGAAAGGAAAATCAAATCTAAGACTGCAGTGTATTTGGAGATCCAGAAACAGTAGGCGTCAAGAAACATCATGAATATGAATTGGGAATGACTGAGCAGAGTGCTTATTTACTTATTTCCTTCTAGAACTTTTTCCTCAAATATTCAAAATGAAGAATCATACTTAGTAAACAACCAAAAATGAAGTGTTTATGTAGTGTTAAGATAATTGTATTAGTCAGGGTTCTCTAGAGAAGCAGAATTTATATATATATGAATGAGAGAGAGGGAGATTTATTTAAAGGAATCGGTTTATGTGGTAGTGGGGGCTGGTAAGACTCAAATTTGTAGGGCAGGTCAAAGGGCTGGAAATTCAGGCAGAGTTTTTATGTTTCAGTTTTGAGAATTTCTTCTACCTTGGATGTCTTTGCTCTTAAGACTGGATGAGGCCCACCCACATTATGAAGAATAATCTCTTTTACTTAAAGTACACTGATTTAAATCTTAATCACATCTGAAGTATACATTCACAGAAATGTCCAGATGGGTGTATGGCCAAACAGTTATGCACTATAGCTTGGCCAAATTCATACATAAAATTAACCATCAAAAGAATAATTGAGGGGCCGGCCCCGTGGCTGAGTGGTTAAGTTCACACACTCCACTTTAGCAGCCCATGGTTCGTTGGTTCGGATCCTGGGTGCAGACCTACACGCTGCTTATCAAGCCATGCTGTGGCAGTATCCTCACAGAAGAACTAGAATGACCTATGACTAGGATATGCAACTATGTATTGGGGTTTTGGGGAGAAAAAAAAAAAAGAGGAAGATTGGCAACAGATGTAATCTCAGGGCCAATTTTCCTTACCAGAAAAGCAAAGTAAAAAAAAAAAAAACAGAATAAATGAATAACTTAATATTATTCTCCTTTGCTTATTATCTATACTTTAAATTAAAAAAATGGTTTCATAACTGAGAGATTTTGATTTTCTCATTAACCTGAGATTATTGATGTCATACTTGCTGAGTATATTTAGAATAGTAATCTTACTCCTATTATTATTCATGGTAAAAATCTTTTATCTTTTTTATCTTTTCTAAATAAAATTTGATTATCTTTCCAATAGCAAAGCTGATAACTACAGATGCAATGATAAATTTAGATCTTATGAAATCTGAGATGCTTCACTCAATTCTAACTATTAGCCCAATGAGTCGCAGTGATCCATGTAGAATTCCAGAAAAATAGCACTGAAAGAAACTTAGAATTTTTTTTTATTGTTGTTTTTATTTTATAGATGAGAAAACTGAGAACAAGGGAATTAAATAATTGGTCCCTGGTTACCAAGTTTTAAGTGGTTGAATTGGGACTAGCATTCAGTGTATGTGACCTCAATTATATATTTCTTATCACGTTGCTTCTTTAAAATAAACCTTTTCCGTTTTCCATTCCAATGTATATTTTTTCTTAATTTAATTTTCTAAAAGATTTTCTTTTTCCTGGGATGATGGAAATTTTTTAGATGGAAGACTTGAATTAAGTATCACATATTCCCTAAGTGTCAGTGCTCAAAATATTTGTTTTGTTGAAAAATATCTTTTGGTACAAGTATTCCATGCCAGCCCCGCTGCTGGTATCACAGAGAACTTCACTGGGGGCAGAGTAAGCGCAGAGTTGATCACTCTCACGGCTTTCTGTCCTCACGTTCATTGGAGCCTTTGATCAAATTGTGGTGCCATTTCTCTTCAACATCTCTTTTCTCATACACATATCTTGTGCACCCTTTAAGGGATCATTTTCTGTCTCAGACACCTTTGTTCAGCGCTTAGACTCTGACACTGAGTAGGTGCTCAGTATACGGTAGTTGAAGGAAGGCAAGAAGCAAGGAGGGAGGGAGGCAGCCTTCTTAGATGCTCACTCTAGAACCGAGGAATGTTTTCACAAGAATCGTATCACTGTGTACCATATTTATTTTGCATTCTTTTTGATAATTTTTCTACTGTGATAAAATATACATAACACAAAATTACCCCTTTTAATCATTGTAAGCATACACTTCAGTGACAGTAAGTACATTCATGTTGTTGTGTAACCATTAGCACTATCCATCTCATCATCCTGCAGTGAAATTCTGTACCCATTAAACAGAAAATCCCCATTTCTCCCTCCCCCCCAACTCCTGGTACCCACTGTTCTACTCTCTGTCTGTACTGGTTTGACTATTCTAGGTACCTCATGTAAGTGGAATCATGCAATATATGTTTTTTGTGTATGGCTTATTTCACTTGGCCTCAAGTTTCATCCATAGTGTAACATGTATCTGAAGTTCATTCCTTTTTAATGGTTAAATAATATTCCATTGCGTGTATATACCACATTTTGTTTATCTATCCATCCATTAATAAACATTTGTTATGTTTCCACCTTTTGTCTATTGTGAACAATCTTGCTTTCAATTCTTTTGTGTGTCTATCCAGAAGTGAAATTGCTAGTTCATGGTGTAATTCTATGTTTAATTTTTTCAGGAAGCACCATACTGTTTTCCATAGCAGCTGCACTATTTTACCTTCCCATCAGCAACCCACAAGGCTTCCAGTTTTTCCACATTCTTGCTGACACATGTTCTTTTCTGTGTTTTTTTTTTTTTTTGTGAGGCAGATTAACCCTGAGTAACATCTATTGCCAATCTTTCTCTTTGCTTGAGTAAGATTGCCGCTGAGCTAACATCTGTGCCTATCTTTTTCCACTTTATGTGGGATGCTGTCGCAAGGTGCCTTGACGAGCTGTGTTAGGTCCATGCTCGGGATCCAAACCTGCAAAAACTGAGCCATCAAATTGGAGTGCGTGAGCTTAACCAGTAGACCACGTGCTGGCCCCTCTGTTTTTTTGATAATAGCCATTCTAATGGATGGGAAGTGGTACCATATTTGTTTTATAATATATTTTATTCACTTTGCAATATGTCAAACTTTGCAATAATGTGTTATTAAATATTTCAAAATGAGACAATTTTCCATTGTGTTGTAATATTCCACCATATAGCTACACATAAAGTATTTAATTAATCACTTATTGCCTGATATGTATGTTATGTACATTCTAGATTCTATCCTGATTTTTTTACAACCTGAAATCTGGTTTTGTAAGAAAGCCCATTTTTCTGTTCTCTTTCATTCTAAAGAATGAGTGGTATATGTGTGGGTATGGCTGTGAGTTTGTGTCCGCGTGCTTGTGTGGTTGGCGGGTGCAGGTGGGTGGTGTGGTGACAATTTTAGCCACTTGCTTCAGTCTTATTTAAAATGTTCATGTTCAGGGATTTAAAATACCCTTTTTATGATGAAAGTATTAATTATCTTTCATACAAAATTTTCATTGTCTTTGCTTTTAAGTCATAAATGTTTACTTTGGTCCTTCCTTGGATTGGGTTCCTTGGGAAACAGACCCTGAGAGATTTGCATGCAGGAGATTTATAGGGAGGTGTTCCCAGCAACAACATCTGTGGGTGAACGTGGGAGCAGGGCTGTGCTTCAGATCTGAGCAGAGCAGTAGCGAAGGATGCTCCAGTGGGTCATCTGGGTGCCAAGTTACACGAAGGCTCACAAGTATATTAACACGGAATGCAAAGATTTTCACGCATTGTGTCCATTCCTCTATGTCAACCTCTTTCTCAGACTTCCCCTCCCAGATCTCCCAGTCTTTTTCCTTCCATGCCCTGTCCAGCCAGCCAAGCCCTTTGTCCATTGCTTATGAAACCATATACAGCATCACCTTGGGCCACTTTCCACACAGCGCAGATGGCTGGCTGCACCACCTGAAGCTCTGCCCAATGGGATGGGTTTCCTTTTCTGTTGTTTTCAAGGTCATTTCTAAGCGAGATGGAGGAGATGGTGATTTTCAGCTTGCACCTGCATTGTGAGCCAATCTATCCATTAATGAAGAATTTCTATTATTTCTACTTCAGCTAATGTAGGCCATCACTTTCTTCCTGCTTCCAAGGTCATTTGAGAACATCTTAGCACTGTCCCCTAAGGTCCTTGCAGAGTGTTAAATTCTGTATCACAGGATAGTGCTCCCACATTGATACTCTCTTGTATTCAACTTTGCGTTTCATCTGCCCGTTCCAGCACCTTTAGATACAGTTCTAGATGTGCTTTCCCAGCTCTTGCTATACGTGCGGTAAGTGATCTTTATTCCAGGCAGCTCAAGGGGATCTAAGAACGCCTTGGTCCTCAAGGGGATCTAAGTTGTATACCACAGAACCATCCACAGGCTTCCTTTTATGGCAGGGTCATCTTTCACTGACAATTATTTTTTCGCATAGTAGAGCACATTCATATAATGATAATAATTAATAGTAATAATAGCTACCATTTATTGAGCATCTATTATATGCCATATGTCTATCAATTTATGAACTATTAACTTTTACACATTTACTTCAAGATATGTTATGATTTTACAAATATAATAACAAAAGTTTAGTGAATTTAAGTCTTTTACTCCTGTTACACACATAGCTAGTATTTAAACTGAGGTCAAAATAACTCCAAAACTCATGCTTTTCTGCCCTGCATTGCTTAAGTTAAAGAACTTCATCTTTTTAAAACAAATTAATTATGAGTCTACACTCCAATTACTAGGGCAGTAAGAAGTATAATATTAGTCTTGATTTGGGGTCTCCTCTTTCTTATGATTCTATGAGACTTGAGTTGGGGCAAGTGGAGATGAGCAAGCGGCTTGGTCTATAGTCCATGGTGTCTTTGTCATGACCATTGCTTATTTTGTTGCATGATGCTTTTGAACAGACTGATCTTCTGTCATTTTTCTGGTAGGACTGTGCTGGGCCTGCTCAGAGATCTCCATTGGAGTGGTCCTCCTACTGACCCACAGAGGCCCTTGATACTGTTCTCAGGGGCTAGGCCCTTAGAGGCCAACCTCAGTTATACGTCTCTGTCCCCTATATTGGGCCCTGTGTCCACAGGGGACATGGGTCTTCTCCACTTGCCAAAAATTCAACCCCATCTAGCCCTAGGTCTGAGCGATGCTCTCCTTCTCATTTCTTCCAAGTCACATTCTCCTCCTTCGTTTCTCCTCCCCACCAACAAATAAAATTCAGCCTGTTCCTTCATCGGAGGCTTTAGAAAACAGAAGTAGTTAATTCTATTCTGGGGCAAGAGAAATTCTTACATGCCAGAACTCAAAATCTTTGTTCTTTCCTTGAAGGAGGAAAGAAAAAAATACACAAAATAGCTCTCAGTCACTTGAATTTCCTGCATCAATGAGGACAAAACGATAAAACACAGATTGTTATCTCAAATTATCCTGCCACAATTGCAATACCTTGAAATTTGGTAATAATCATATTAGTTGACATCTATGGAACTCATAGAATGTACCAGGTACTTTTTCTTGATTCATTGTATTCTTACAACTCATGAGGTAGCTATTTCTATTATACCTATTTTATAGATGAAGATGCTGAGGCAAGAAGGGTTGAGTAACTTGTGCTAAATCACTCAGCTACTGAATGGTAGAGCCAAGAGTTGAACCCCAGGCAGGTGACGCAAACATTTATGCTCATTAACATTACGATATGTTGCCCCTCATATTAGCCAAAAACACAGCTTCCAGAATCAGAGATAGTTTCCTGATTTGGCAAGAAGCTTTTTTTTTTTTAAAGATTTTATTTTTTTTTCCTTTTTCTCCTCAAAGCCCCCCGGTACATAGTTGTATATTCTTCGTTGTGGGTCCTTCTAGTTGTGGCATGTGGGACGCTGCCTCAGCGTGGTCTGATGAGCAGTGCCATGTCCGCGCCCAGGATTCAAACTAATGAAACACTGGGCCGCCTGCAGCGGGAGCGCGCGAACTTAACCACTCAGCCACGGGGCCAGCCCCTGGCAAGAAGCTTTTTTGAGTGTACATATAAAGCATTTTAACTGTGGCTTGGAAACTGAGAATTAAGTCCATTCTCACTTAAGCTTGCACTGGACAATTGGGAAAATGTTCTAATTGCATTGTTCTGCTAGAGAATTTTTTTTTTTTTTTAAAGCGTGGTACCTGAGCTAACATCTATTGCCAATCTTCATTTTTTTTTCCCTTCTCTTCTTCTTCCTAAAGTCCCCCAGTACATTGTTGTATATTCTAGTTGTAGGTCCTTCTGGTTGTGCTATGTGGGACGCCACCTCAGCGTGCCTTGATAAGTGGTGTCATGTCCGCACCCAGGATCCGAACAGGCGAAACCATGGGCCACCAAAGCACAGCGCACGAACTTAACCACTCGGCCACAGGGCTGGCCCCGAGAAATGCATTTTAATTTTAAATTTTGACCTTCCACAGGTACCTTTGCAAGACGAAACCCTTGCCACACTCTAGCGTTTGCTACCTGGTTTAGAGAGAAACAAGAGGGGACTAACGTGGAAATTACATATCTGTATCTACCTACGTCCACATCTACCTATCCATCAGTCATTATAAATTATTTCAGTGAAATTGTTTTACCTATTGACAACCTAGTTCTTTCTCCATTACTAAAGTCACCATAAGCTGAGTAAAAATGCTTGACAAAAATCACAAACTCTTTTATTCTCAAAATTCTTTTCAGAATTGACCAAAGCCACCACATAAAAAAGAAAAATGTCAGTACCAGGAGTGACTTGCACAGCCCTCTCGTTCTGCTTATATTTTTGCAAAGGCTCCTCTGATGATTTCTGTTTCCAGGAGGGAAAGAGAGATTAGGACAGAAGGAAAGTACTAGAAGATTTCCCGAGAACACGTGTTTCTATATATAATGTGTACAAGTTGCCTGGCCCGATGCAGGAACTCAGGGAACATTAGTTAACTTCTGTGCTTCCCTGAGAGTGTGGAGGAGGAAACGCGAATAGATGGTAAAAGCAAGACTCCAGTTTAATGATTTCAAACTTTCTCAGAAATGCCTTCCTTAACATAGAAACAAGAAGAACTTTAAGGACACCCACATGATAGAAACTTTGGAGGAGTAGCAACAAAGAAAAAAGATTGTTGGGATTCAGCACATGGAGATTTTGACCTTTCATTGGAGCATGTCATATTCTTCCTTGCTTTTCTATTTCTTTGCCTAACAAGTGGTTTACTGTCACCTTAGTAGAGACTGTGCAAGGACAAGGTCATGTCTGTAAAGCAGTCTCCAGTGCCTGTTGGGTTTTCTCCCAAAATTTATTGCTGCCACAGGTGACTGAAGTCTGTGGCTGGTCACAGGGATTCTTCAAGGTTACTGGGCTGTTGTTGTTCCCTCGTTTGGAGAGGTCGTTGTGTCCCTCTGATACAATGGCTGTTTATGTCACCTTATTGCTGCGAACATGTCTTATTCTATCCATTAGCATAAAGGTGTTCAGAGTTAATGATGAGTAAACAATATACATCTTATGTATTTTACAGGTAATTACCTTTCTTTTGCATCTTAAGGGGAACAACCTGACTGTGCTTACAACTGTTATTTGAACACATTTAAAAAATTGCTTTGGTCATTATTTCAGACACTTGTAAAGCTGCCCCTAAGAATCCTGTTAAAAGGTGTGTGCATTTAGATTCATGGCAGCGCTTCTGGGCACTTTCCTGTTTGAGAAAAACATAAATACTTGCCAAGGTACAACGGGTAGTTTTGGAAAAGTAATGATCATTCCATTCCTATCAATCTTATGGAAGTTCCCTGCTTAATTCTCTGGTCAGGAACAATTGCAGACAGAAGACACAGATAACCCCTTAGCATGAAAGCCTACTTCCTCATTAAGCTGTCCCATTTGCACCAAAACACTTAGGTCCTTGGCTTTCTCTGTATTGTTTGTACTGTTCTATTAGGAAAGCAGGTCACAATGTGGTTAAGAGCAGAGATTTTGACCTTCCATAAAACTGGGTCGAATCCTGACTTTGCTATCTTTAAACTGTGTGATGCCGATCAAACCTCTTAAGAGCTTCGAGCTTCAGCTTCCTCTTCTATGGAATCCTTAACTCAGGGTTGTCTCCCAAGTTAAATGACCAGCACTTAGACACAGATGGCTACACAGGAAACTCTTGTATGGCCTAATTGTTAAAATTTATTTTTAATTTTGCTCTGCAAAATTGTTCTACAGTTGTTCTCCAAGTGTTTGAAGTTTTACACGATAATGTAAGTCGCTATAGCTTCAAGTAGATGTCCAATATGGTCTGTGTCCCGCGGATAGGAAAGTTGATGCAAAGCATGCACGAGGTCCATCTTGCTCTTGTACTGCAATTGCTCCTCTTCATAGCTCTGGTGGGTTATGTTGAGACACCTATATTCTCTTACCAGGTTGCTGCTACAATTAAGAGTATGTATTTGGAAGTGTGTTGGTTTGAGATAGGAGTGCTGATAATAGTTACGAAATTGGATTTTTGTTCCATGAAGCCAATTGGTCCATGAAGCCTGTTGGTTGAATCTAGGGCCCTGTTCTCATAAGCTCCACATTCTGGTTACTGATTGAACCATTGCTTTCTGAAAGCTGTCGCCTTCGTTACAAGTCAAACTGCACAAAAAAGACCAGAATCAGGAAAGCGATTAGAGTTCACGAGTTTCAGGGAGGCCACAAAAGGATTTTGCTGAACTCCCTTTATTGCTCACGATGAGCTGGTGAGTTCTGGAGGCTTAGGATGTGATGTGGTTTCTCAGACTTTGCAAAACTGGATGAATTATAACTTTAAATTAGCCAGATGAGAGGATGGAATATTTTCTTTCTTTGATATTTTATTTTCATTTTCCGTTTTTAATTTCTAGATGAAATGTTTTAGTCATATGGAAAGACTTGAAGTGTTTTTTCCCTTTTTTAATGCAATGAAAATAGAAAAGTCCCAAAACAAAAACCATAAATAAAGATACTCTCTTATATCTTTTTGATTCTGACCAAAAGCCAGAAAAACAACCGATAAACCCAAGTATTTATTGAATTACCACTATCTAAGATTAAAAGGCAGTGGGCTCTTTACACGACAGGCTCCCCAGCTCATTGCCAAGATGCTTAATCTCTCAGGCATATTAGGAGGTCTAATCCATAAATTCTTGTCTGTGAGATATAGATACATACACATGTAGATATAGATACAAGCTGGCTACAGAACTCCAGGCTCACATTTTAGCAGTATAGCAACTCTAGCAGGATAAGTGTGTCTCATTCCAAATATTTGAAAATGGTTCTAGCAAAAGTTCTGAGGCTGATTCTCACTGATCTAGACGTGGTCACCTACCATCACTAAACCAGTCACAGTAACTGATTTGTCTAACCCTCTATAGTGTTCCAAATCCTATATCTGGAAGGTTGAATCATCTTTCCACAACCATGGATTAAGGGGAATAAAACCTCGCTCACCAAAAGGAGGCTGAATGAAGGCCAACTAGACAAAAAGCATAGATGTCCACACAGTCTGTCACACAGTTTGAAATACTTTGCCTGAGGAGGGAGTGTTTCCCCAGGTGAGGAGTTCTATATGGAAAGCTAAATTAAAACCAGAGATTGTTTGGTGAGCATGGAATTGGAACGTAGATCCATAGATGGTTTGAGGTTAAATTGTGTTGAGCTGGGATAGGTGAAAAATCTCTGTAATGAGATCATGCCTGGAATAGATTTCAGGAAGATAGAGTCTGTGGACCAGGGAAGAACTCCCTGCTCACTCCCATTATTGCTGGGACTATTTGCCAACTTTTGACTCTTTGTTCTACCAATTGCTATGCTCCAGGATAACTATATTAGTCAGGGTTCTCCAGAGAAACAGAACCTCTAGGAGATATATAGTTATCTCTCTCTCTCTCTCTCTATATATATAGAAGGAGATTTATTACAAGGAATTGGCTCATGCAATTATGAAGGCTGACAAGTCCCAAGATCTGTAGGGTGAGTTGGCAAGCTAGGAACCCAAAAGAGCCAATGATTTTGTTCCAGTCTGAGTCTGAAGGCCTGAAGACCGTCAGAACCTATGATGTAGTTCCAGTCCGAAGACCGGCAAGCTCAAGACCCAGGATGAGCCAATGTTTCACTTCAAGTCTAAAGGCAGGAAAAAGCAAATGTCCCAGTTTGAAAGGAGTCAGGCGGGAAAAATTCTCCCTTTCTTGGGAGGAGGATCAGCCTTTTTGTTCTAGTCAAGCCTTCAACTGATTGGATGAGGCCCATGCACATTAGGGAGGGCAATCTGCTTTAGTCAGTCTACCAATTTAAATGTTAGTCTCACTTGAAAACATCCTCAGAGCAACACCAAGAATTATTTTTGACCAAATGTCTGGGCATCTCATGGCTCAGTCAAATTGACACATAAAATTAACCATCACAGTAATCATTCCCCTTTTCTGCATAGAAACAATAAAATTGAGCAGGCTTCCACTTAATAAGTGATAATGGTGTCCCACATGTCTTTATAATATGAAAAACAAGGCAACTGGCTCAAAATTTTTAATCTGTCTGCTCTTTAATACAAATTTTACAAGTGAGCTCTCTGTTTACTCCCACATGTGGCTTTTGGGAATTGCTAATATTTAATTCATAGCATGTGTTACTTATTTCCGAGATTTTGAGAGTTGTCATGGCAAAAACCATAATTAGTTTGTGCTAAATTAGATGATAAATTCCCAGCAAGGGATGTACACTGAAGAACTCTCTGACAGTACCTGTACTGAGGACGTCAAATCCAGGTAATAGACAAGATGGCTGCAAATGAAATTATTGGTAAATATGATAAAATAGTATCTAATAATGTGGTTAAAATTCTCATAAAAATAGTAGGTGACAATAGTGATGCTAATACTTAAGTTCTTTTTTTAAACCATTTGTTAAAAGTGTCACATTGAAAATATTTTTAAAGATGTAACTATTTTTCACTAATTTGGACTTTCAACATTCCCACATATTTTTTTAGGAGTATAATAAAATTTTTGTTCATTTTTATTCAAAGAATAATAGTGATTACCTCTTGGGAGAGGAAAGGGGTAAGGATTTGAGAAGGGGAACCTGGATAGAGTTCAGAGATGTTTGTTTTATTATTATATTCACAGCTTTTATGCCATATAAATACACATATATGTTATTTTTTGCTGGGAAAGTTTCACTCTAACGTCTGTTGCCAATCTTCAACTCTTTTTTTTTCCCCTCCCCAAAACCCCAGTACATACTTGTATATTCTAGTTGTAAGTCCTTCTAGTTCTTCTATGTGAGTCACGGTCACAGCACGGCTACTGACAGACGGGTGTTGTGGTTCTGTGCCCGGGAACCAAGCTCGGGCTGCCGAAGCGGGGCATCCCAAACTTTAACTGCTAGGCCATCAGGGTTGGCTCAATACATGTATTTTTAGCAACATAATTTTTTTTTAAAGATTTTATTTTTCCTTTTTCTCCCCAAACCCCCCCAGTACATAGTTGTATATTTTTAGTTGTGGGTTCTTCTAGTTGTGGTGTGTGGGATACCATCTCAACGTGGCCTGATGAGAAGTGCCATGTCTGGGCCCAGAATTTGAACTGGTGAAACCCTGGACTGCAGAAGCAGATCGCGCGAACTTAACCACTCAGCCATGGGGCTGGCCCCTCAATATATGTATTTTTATATTAATGTCATCTTGTACTTTTAAACGGTTTTATTAAGATATAGTTGACATATAATAAACTGCACACATTTAACATTTTGATATGTGTTGACATATGTATACAACTAGTAAAGCCACAATCACAGTAAAGATAATGAACATATCATCACCCCAATAATTTACTTCTGCCCCCTTTAGCCCTTCCATTCTGTCCCTCTCTTTCACCCATATCCTCAGGCAACCACTGATCTGATTTCTGTCGTTAGAGATTAATTTGCATTTTCTAGTACTTTATATAGATGGAATCATACATATATATATACACTCCTTCTTTTTTGATAAGGAGGTTTGATTTTGTTCATTCAGAAAAATTGCTTTGAAATTTATCCCTGTTGTAACATGTATCCATAGTTCATTCCTCTCTATTGCTGAATAGCATTCCATCGTATAGATACATAATTGCTTTATCCATTCACCTGTTAGTGAATATTTGGGTTGATTCCAGCTCTGGTTATTACAAATAAGGCTAATATGAACATTTGTGTACAAGTCTTTATATGGAAATATGCTTCCATTTCTCTTGGATAAATACCTAGGAGTGGAATGGCTGGCTTATATGGCAGCAATATGTTTCACTTTTTAAGAACACTGCATATTGTTTTCCATAGTGGCGGCACCATTTCACACTCCCACCAGCAGTGTATGAGGCTTCCAGTTGCTCTACATGCTCACAAACACTTGGTAATGTCTGTCTTTTTAATTTTAGACAGTCTAATAGGGAAATGGTAGACTTTCATTGGGATTTAAAGTGACTAATGATATTGAGCCTCTTTTCATATGCTTTTATGAACTCCATATATATATTTCTTTGTTCTGTTCAAATCTTTTGTCCATTTTAAATATTAGATTGTTTTTTATAGAGTTTTGAGAGTTCTTTACATATTCTGGATACGAGTCCTTTAGCAGTTATATGACTTTCAAATATCTTTTCCTAGTCCATGGCTTACCTTTTTATTTTCTTAACAGTGTCTGTCAAGGAGCAGAAGTTCTGAATTTTTATGAAGTCGACTTTATCAATTTTTTCTTTTATGGATCATGCTTTTGGTGTTGTACCTAACAAATCTTTCCCTGATCCAAGTTTACAAAGATTTTCACTTATGTTTTCCAATAGAATTTTTATAATTCTAGATTTTACATTTACATCTATTATTAATTTTGAGTTAAATGTTGTATATGGTATGATTAAAGTTCATTTTTTGCATATATATGTGTGTATGTGTGTATACATAATATACAAAATTGGTCCAGCATTGCTTTTTGAAAAGACTATGCTTTCTCCGCTGAATTTCCTTTGCAACTTTTATTTACAACTAATTGATTGTATATGAGCGGAGGTTCTTCTGGACTGTATTCTGTTAAATTGGATCAATTTGTTTATCTTAATACCATTAACACACTCTCTTGACTAACGTAGCATTGTAATATGTCCTGAAGTCATTTAATGTAAGTCTTGCAACTTTGTTTGGCTTTTTCAAGGTTGTTTTGGCTCTTCTAGGTCCTTTGCATTTCCAAATGATTTTATGATTCAGCTTGTCAATTGTTTACAAATATAGGCTGCTGAGATTTTGATTGGGCTTATATTGTATTTAAATATTAATTAGGAGAGAATTAACATCTTAGCAATATTGAGTCTTTTAAGTCTTTAATTTCTCTCAGCAATATTTTGAAGTTTTAGTATACATATATTGCACCTTTTTTTGTCAGATATGTCCCTAAGTATTTTATATTTTGATGCTATTTTATTTATTATTTATATATTGCTGAGGAAGATTTGCCCTGAGTGTTGGCAAATCTTCCTCTATTTTTTTTTTTTTCCAGTATGTGGGGCATCAGCACAGCATAGCTGCTAACAGGACAGTGTAGGTCTGTGCCTGGGAACCGAACCTGGGCCGCTGAAGCAGAGCCACTGAACTTAACCATTAGGCCACCAGGGCTGGCCCTGATGCTATTTTAAATTGTATTAAAAATGTCAGTGTCAGATTGTTTGTTGCTAGTGTTTAAAAAAACAAATGCTCTTTGTATATCCATCTCGTATAACTGATTTATTAGTTCTAGTAGCTGTTTTGTGGATTCTATTGGATTTTCTACAAAGGCAATATATTGTCTGTGAATAAAGACACTTTTCCTTCTTTCTATCAAATATGGCTGTCCTTTATTTATTTATTTTTCTTGACTTATAGCACCATGCAGAACCAGTGCAATGTTTTTTTGACTGCTGTGTTCAGGTATGATTGACACAGAAAAAGTTGTAGATGTTTAACGTATACAGCTTGATATGATTGGAGATGAGTATATACCCATGAAACCATCATCACTATCAATGCCACAGACTTATCCAACACCTCCAAAAGTTTCCTCCCCACTCCCATTGTTGTTATTTTTTTTTTTCCTTTTGTGATAGGAGCACTTAACACAAAATCTACAATCTTAGCACATGTTTAAGTATTAATCATAGAACCTGTATTTTACAGTTGTACTCCAAATCTTATTTATTCTGCATAACTGAAACTTTATGCCCTTTGACCAACACCTCCCCATTTCTCCCACCCTCCAGCCCCAGGCAACCACCATCCTATTCTCTGCTTCTATGAATCTGACTATTTTAAGTTTTACACGTAAGTGAGTTAATGTAGTATTTGTCTTTCGGTGTCTGGCTTATTCCACTTAGTGTAATGTCCTTCAGGTCCATCCATGTTGTTAGAAAAGGCAGGATTTCCTTGTTTTTAAGGCTAAATAATATTTTATTGTGTGTATATACTACATTGTCTTTACCCATTGATGGATTGTTTCCACGTCTTGGCTATTGTGAACAATGCTGCAGCGAACATGGGCATGAGACATCTCTTCAAGATCTAGATTTCAATTCCTTTGGATACATACCCAGAAGTGGGATTGCCAGATCATATGGTAGTTCTATTTTTAATTTTTTGAGGAAACTCCATACTGTTTTCTCTAGTGATTTACCAATTTACTTTCTCTCCAACAGTGAAGAAGTGTTCCCTTTTCTCCACATCCTCACCAATATTTGTTGTCTTTTGTTTTTTTGATAATAGCCATTCTAACAAGTGTGACGTGATTTCTCATTGTGGTTTTGATTTGCATTTCCCTGGTAATTAGTGATATTGAGCACATTTTCATAGACTTGGTGAAAATTGTGTGTATTTTTTTGAAAAATATCTGTTCACATTCTTTGCCAATTTTTGAATTGGGTTATTTGTTTTTGTTCTATTGAGTTGTGTGAGTTTCTTATATATTTTGGATATTAACCCATTGTCAGATATATGGTTTACAAATATTTTCTCCCCTTTTGTAGGTGGTCTTTCTACTTTGTTGATTGTTTCTTGTGGTGTGTAGAAGCTTTGTAGTTTGATGTAGTCCCATTTGTCTATTTTTGCTTTCATTGCCTGTGCTTTTCATTTCATATCCAAGAAACCATTGACCAATCCAATGTCTTGAAGATTTTTCCCTTGTGTTTTCTTCTAAGAGTTTTATTATTTTAGGTTTTATGTTTAGGTCGTTAATCCATTTTTAGTTGATTTTGATAAATGTTGTGAAGTAATGGTCCAATTTCATTCTTTTGAGTATGGATATCTAATTTTCCATATACCACTTATTGAAGAGACTATCTCTTCCCCATTGTGTATCCTTGGCACCCTAGTTGAAGATTAGTTGACTGCATATGGGTGAGCTTATTTTGGGATCTCTGTTCTGTTCCATTGGTCTTTATGCTTGTTTTTATCCCAGTACCATAGCGTTTTGATTGCAGTAGCTTTGTAGTATGTTCTAAAATCAGAGGGTGTGATATCTCCAGCTTTGTTCTTCTTGCTCAGAATTGCTTTGACTATTTGGGATCCTTTGGGATTCCAAGTAAATTTTATGTCTTATTTTTTCCATTTCTGTAAAAAATGTCATCAGGATGAGTTGGGGTGGAGGCGAGTCCATAAAGGGATAAGGCTGCTTTCGCTTCTGCAGCCAGGTCTGTGGTTGGCATGCCTGCTCTTAGGGCACGGACTTGCTTTTTCAAAGCAGCTTTTTTTGGTCTTGGACTCCACAGGGGTGTCGCAACCTCTTATCTGGACCCAAAGGCTCCTGCGAAGACACTTTGGTCTATGAATGGTTGCCAAATTAATGTTTCTGAGGGAGTAGGTAAGGTCTGGGGAGCTCCTATCCTGCCAGTTTGCTGACATCACTCTCCAGTACAAAGTTGAATAGAAGTGGTGAAAGCAGATATCTGTATTTTTTCTGAACTTATAAAAACAGCATTCATTTTTTCACCTACCAGTAAGCTTTTCTTAGATGCCCTTTGTCAGATTGAGAATGCTCTCTTCAATTCCTAATTTGTTGAAAGTTTTTATGAGAGATGGATGTTAGATTTTGTCAGGTGTTTTAAGTGTTCTGAGTGAACGTGAAAAGAATGTGTATTCTGCAGTTGTTGAGTGGAATGTTCTGTAAATGTCAATTCAGCTGAGTAGATTGATAATGTTGTTCAAGTCTCCTGTATTCTTATTGTTTGTCTTTCCTTATAGAGTGAGAGGTTTTGAAATCATTTAACTATAATTATGGATTTGTCTTTTTCATTTTTTGAAGACCTGTTAGTGCAAAATATATATTTTGAACTCTCCTATCAGCTGTCTAAAGGTTTAGTATCGTTATGTCTGCTTGATGAATTAACCCCTATCTCACTATGAAATGTCCACTTTTCGTCTCTGCTGATATACTTTATAGTCAGTCCTGGTGGTCTAGCAGTTAAGATTCAGCGGTCTCACTGCTGAGGCCTGGGTTCAAGGAAACTGCCTACCTATTGGTTGTCATTATCTTGGTGGCTGTGTGTTGCTGTGATGCTGAAAGTTATGCCGTTGGTATTTCAAACACCAGCAGGGCCACCCATGGTGGACAGGTTTCATCAGAGCTTCCAGCCTAAGACAGAAAAGGAACAAAGACCTGGCTACCCACTTCTGAAAAAATTGGCAATGAAAACTCTGTCAATAGCAGAGGAGCATTGTCTGATAGAGCGCTGGAAGGTGAGAGGATGGCCCCAAAAGACCAGGCAGCGTTCCACTCTGCTGTATACGTGGTCACTAGGAGTCAGAATTGACTCAATGGCACTAACAATAAGAAATATGCTTTATTCTGAAATGTACTTTGTCTGATAAAAATATAACCACTTCGGCTTTCTGTTCATTAATATTTGCATGGTATATCTTTTCTTATTCCTTTACTTTTAACTTATATCTTTTTATTTAAACTTGATTTCTTGTAGGTACCATATACTTTGGTCTGTATTTAATTCTAGTAATGTCTTTCAATTGAGGTTTTTAGGTAATTTACATTTAATGAGAGTATTGAAGTAGCTGAGTTTGAATCAACCACCTTTCTATTTTTCTATTTCTTCCATCTGTTCTTTGTTCTCATTTTCCTTTTTTTCCTACCTTCGTTTGAATTAGATTTTTTATGATTCCATTTTATCTTCTTTATGAATTACTAGCTATAAGCCTTTGTTGTTTTACTTTACAGATTGTCTTTGGGTTTCCTGAGTCATTTGCATCTTTTCACAGTCTACCATGACATGATATTCTATCACTTCACATATACTCTAAGGAACTCGTAGCAGTCTATTTCCATAGCTCCTCTCTTGACATGTGAGGTGTTGTCATACATTCTACTTTTACGTAGAGTATAAGCCTCACAACACATGGCTATTATTTTGGTTGAAATAGTTGATTATCTTTTAAAGATATTTGAGTAATAAAAGAGTCCTTATATTTATCCATGTAATTATCATTGTGTGCTTCATTCCTTTGTTTAGATCCAGTTTCTGTCTGGGATCTTGTTCCTTCTGCTTAAAGAACTTCCTTGAATGTTCCTTGTAATGCATGTCTGAATTCTTTTTGGTTTTGTGTGTCTGAGACAATCTTTATTTTGCTTTTGCGTTTGAAAAATATTTTCACTGGATAAAGAATTACAGGTTAATGTGTTTTTTTTTCTTTCAATACTCTTAAGATGTTTCTCCACTGTCTTCTTGTTTGTTTTCATATTCCACATTGTTTCCAATGAAATGTGCTGTCATTCTAATATGATGTCAACATAGGTCACGTCCCTCTGTACTTAACACGTCTTTTTTCTCTGGCTGTTTTAAATATTTTTCTTTATCAATAGTTTTGAAGAATTTGATTATGATGTGTTTTAGACTAGACTCCCAGAATCTCAATTTCTTCATTTGTATAACGAGGATATAATAATATTATATAATATAATAGGATATGTTTATATATTATATATAATAAGGCTATAATAATAATATAATAAAATATATAATGATATCTTTCTCACAAGGTTTTTGGGAAGTTTAAATGAATAATAAATGAGAAAGCACCTAGTACTATGTATGTCTTATTCATAGTAGGCATAAAGATGTTTAATTCACTTTCTCAGCTTTGATGTGTTGAGTCATTAAAACCTGATTGCAATTTTTTAGACTAGCTCCTGAGGATGGAAGGGTACTGAGGGATATAGGTAAATACAAATTATATTTTGCTATTTTAATTGTACTGCCAATGTTTTTGAGTTAAACAGTGGTGATAAGCACCCCATATTTCACTTTTCTCCATGTGTCCCATAAAAAGGAGTTTAATTAAAGTATTATTGTATTATCATTTGTAAATTCTCTTTGGTGAAATGTCTCTTCATGTCTTTTGCCCATTTTTTAATTCAATTTTTTTAATTGATGAATTCTGAGAGTTCTTTATATAATTCTAGATTTAAAGTCCTTTGCCAGATATGTAGTTTGCAAATATTTTCTCCTTTTCTGTAACTTATTGTTTCATCCTCTTATCAGGGTTTTTCACAGAGCAAAAGATTTTGTAACTTTGCTGAAGTCCAATTTATCGAATTTTTCCTTTTGTGGCTCATACTTTTGGTGTCATGTCTGAGGGCCGTTTACCCAGCTGTAGGTCCTGAAGATTTTCTCCTGTGTTACCTTCTACATTTTTATAGCTTTATGTTTTACATTTAAATCTATACTCTTTTAGATTTTTGTGTAAGGTATGAGGTTTAGATCATCATCTTTACTATGTTATCCTCCAATCTGTGACACAGTGTGTCTTCCCATTTATTTAGATCTTTCGTCAGCATTTTGTGATTTTCAGCATGCAGATCCTGTATGGGTTTTGTTGAATGTACATCTAAGAATTTCTTTTCTTTTTTTAGTGATTGTAAATGTATTCTATTTTTAATTTTGATGTCCATGTGTTGTTCATTGCTAGTACATAAAAATACAATGGATTTTTGTATGTTGATCTTATATCCTGAGACTTTGCTGAGCTAACTTAGTAGTTCAGTAAATTTCTTTGAATTTTCTATATAGATGATAATGTCATCTGAAAATAAGGACAATTTTACTTCTTTCTTTCTGATCTGTATGCCTTTTCCTTTCTTTGCTTGCATTATTGCACTAGCTAAAACTTTTGGAATTATGCTAAATAGAAGTGATGGGAGCCCATATCCTTGCTTTGTTGTGATCTTATGGGAAAGCTTTCAATTTTTCACCATTAGATATGAAGTTTGCTGAAGGCTGTTGGTAGATGTCTTTATCAAGTAGAGAAAGTTCCCCTGTATGCCTAGTTGTCTGAGGTTTTAGTTTGAATGGGTAATAGATATTGTCAAACATTTTTTCTGCACCAAATAATATGATCACGCAATTTTTTTTAGCCTGTTAATATGGAGGGTTACGCAGATGGATTTTCTAATATTGAACCAGCCTTGCCTCCATAGAATACACATACTATATGGTCATGGTACATAATTCTTTTTATGTATTGTTAACGTCTATTTGCTAATATTTTTTAAAGTTTGTTTTGTTTTGTTTTGGTGAAGAAGATTGGCCCTGAACTAACATCTGTTGCCAATCTTCCTCTTTTTTATTTGAGAAAGATTGTTGCTGAGTTCACATCTGTGCCAATCTTCCTCTACTTTTTGTATGTGGGCTGCCACCATGGCATTGTTCGATGAGTGGTGTGTAGGTCCGCACCTGAGATCTGAACCCATGAACCCTGGGCCACTGAAGTGCATCGCGTGAAGTTAACCACTACGGCCAACAGACTGGCCCCTGTTAAAGTTTTTTGGTGGCTATGTTAGTGAGGAATATTGGTCTGTAGTTTTCATTTTCTGTACTGTCTTTGGAATCAGGATAATACTGGTTTCATAAAATGACTGGGATATGTTTCTTCTCATTTAATTTCTAGAAGAAATTGTACAGAATTGGCATTAAATTTTACTTTAACATTTAGTAGAACTCTTCAATGAAACCATCTGGGTCTGAATGTGTCTTTTTTTCGGAGTTTTAAAATTATTAATTCAACTTCTTTAACAGTTATCGGGCTATTCAAATTATTGATTTCAGGACAGCCTGGTGGTGTAGTGATTAAGCTTGAAAGCTCCTCTTTGGCAGCCCAGGGTTCATGGGTTTGGATCCCAGGAGTGGACCTACACACTGCTCATCAAGCCATACTGTGGTGGCATCCCACATAAAAAATAGAGGAAGATTGTCATAGATGTTAGCTCAGGGCCAATCTTCCTCAAGCAAAAAGAGGAAGACTGGCAACAAATGTTAGCTCAGGGCCAGTCTTCCTCACCAAAAGAACAAAAAAACCCCAAATTATTGGTTTCACTTTGCATGAGTTGCGGTAGATTGTGATTTTCAAGGAATTGGTCTATTTCATCTAAATTGTCAAATTTATGTGTGCATAGCTTGTTCAAAAAACAAACTTATTTTTCTTTTGATGTCTTCAGGGTCTATAGTGATATCTTCTGTTTCCTTCCTGATATTGCTAATTTGTGTCTTTTCTGTTCTTTTTCTTTGACACTCTTGCTAGAGATTGTCATTTTTTAAGATCTTTTCAAAGAACCAGCTTTTAGTTTCATTGATTTCCTCAATTGTTTTTCCATTTTCAGTTTCATTTTGTTTTTGCTCTTATCTTTATTATTTCTTTCCTTCTGCTTGGTTTGGATTTATTTTGCTCTTTTAAAAAAATTTCTTGAGATAGGAAGTTATATTATTGATTCGAGAACTTTCCTCTTTTCTAATGTAAGCATTTAGTGTGATAAATTTCTCTCTCACCCTTGCTTTAGTTGTGTCCCACAAATTTTAGTATATTGTATTTTCATTTCATTCAGTTCAATGTATTTTTGAATTTCCTTTGAGACTTCTTTGACCCTTGAGTCACTTAGAACCATGTTGTTTAGTTTTCCATAGACTCTTTGACATTGGTCTTAGCAGCGTATTTTCAAGTACCATGTCTGACTGGGCAAGGGAAACAAAAGAAAAAGTGAACAAATGGGACTATGTCAAACTAAAAAGCTTCTGTACAGAAAGGAAACCATCAACAAAATGAAAAGACAACCGAACATTTGGGAGAAGATATTTGCAAATCATATATCAGATAAGGGGTTAATATCAAAAATATACAAAGAACTCATACATCTCAACAACAACAACAAAACAAACAACCCAATTAAAAAATAGTCCAAAGATCTGAACAGAGATTTCCCCAAAGAAGATATATGGATGGCCAATAGGCATATGAAAATATGCTCAGCATCATTAACTATTAGGGAAATGCAAATCAAAACTACAATGAGGTATCACCTCACTCCGGTTGGAATGGCTATAATTAATAAGACAGGAAAGAACAAGTGTTGGAGAGGATGTGGAGAGAAGGGAACCCCCATACATTGCTGGTGGGAATGCAAACTGGTGCAGCCACTATGGAAAGCAGTATGGAGTATCCTCAGAAAATTAAGAATAGATCTACCATATGATCCAGCTATTCCACTGCTGGGTATTTATCCAAACAACTTGAAAACACAAATGCATAAAGATACATGCACCCCTATGTTCACTGCAGCATTATTCACAATAGCCAAGACTTGGAAGCAACCTGGGTGCCCATCAAGGGATGAATGGATAAAGAAGATGTGTTATTTACACACAATGGACTACTACTCAGCCTTCAGAAAGGATGAAATCCAGCCATTTGTGACAACATGGATGGACCTGGAGGGTATTACGCTGAGTGAAATAAGTCAGAGGGAGAAAGTCAAGATCTCACTCATAAGTAGAAGATAAAAATAAAGACAAACACATAGCAACGGAGATTGGATTGGTGGTTACCATAGGGGAAGGAGGGAGGGGGAAGGGAAAAAGGGGTGATTAGGCTCACATGTGAGGTGATAGACTATAATTAGTCTACAAAGAATTCGAAATATATTACGATGTACATCTGAAAGCTATATAATGTTGTAATCCAACGTTTCTGCAATAAAATGCATTTAAAAAAACACAAAAAAAAAGAAGCATGCTGTTTAGTTTTCAAGTGTTTTGTGATTTTCCTATTATCTTTCAGTTATTGATTTCTGGTTTGATTCCATTTTTGTCAGTGAACACATTCTGTGCAATGTTAATTCTTTAAAAACTGGTAGAGGTTTGCTTTACGACTCAGCATGTGGTTTATCTTGGTATGTGTTTCTGTGGACGCTTGAAAAGAATGTTTATTCTGCTATTGTTGGGTGGATTGTTCTATGCATGTTGATGGGATGCTGTTGGCTGGTGGTGTTGTTGAGTTCTTCTATATCCTTGCCAATCATTTGCTGGTGGGGGGGAGGTATTCACATCCCTAATTATAATTGTGGATTTGTCTATTTCTCCTTTCAGTTCTATCAGTTTTACTTCATGTATTTTGAAGATCTGGTGATACACAATTAGGATCAACCCTTTTATCACTATGTAATATCTTTCTCTATCCTTTGTAACTTTCTTTGCTCTGAAGTCGGGGTTATCTTATATTTGTATAGCTATTTCTTCTTTCTTTTGATTAATGTTGGCATGGTATATCTTTCTATATTTTTAATTCCTACCTACTTATATTGTTATGTTTGAAATTTCTTGTGGACAGCATATACAGTCATGCATGGCTTAATGACACCGATATATTCTGGGAAATGTGTTGTTAGATAATTTCATTGTTGTGCAAATATCATAGACTATTCTTACATAAACCAACATGGTATAGCCTACTTAACACCTAGGCTCTATGGTACTAATCTTATCGGATTGACACTGTATGTACAGTCTGTCATTGACTGAAATGTTGTTATGCAGTGCATGACTGTAGTTGGGTATGCTACGCTCTGTCTTTTGATTTCTATAATTAGAGCACTTACATTTAATGTAATTATTGATATGTTAAGGCTTATGTATGCCATTTTGTTTTTGTTTTCTATTTGTTCTCTCTGTTTCTCATTTCTCCATTTTCTTTTTCCTCCCTTCATGTGGATTACTTGGACATACTTTAGAAATCCATTTGATTTATCTGTTGGTGTTTTTTTTCTTAGTGTGTCTCTTTGTATAGGTCTTTTAGCGGTTGCTCAAGATATTACATTATATATACATAACACACTCTACTAGAGTCTACTGGTGTTCAGGTGAACTACGGAAGTATTTCCTCTCTATATATCCCTTTACTCTTACCATGTATGGCATAATTGCCTTACATATTTCTGTATATTTAGACAGGCTTATAATACATCAGACAGTGGTATCATTTTTGCTTCAACTAGCAAACATAATTTAGAAAATTCAGAGGATGAGGAAAGTCTACCATATTTACCCATATGTTTTCTTTTTATATTGTTCTTTCTTTCTTTCTGATGTCCCAAGATTACTGGTTTTATCAATTCTTTTCTATTTAGAGAAGTTAATTTAGCCTGTCTTTTAGGGTAGCTCCATTGGTGACAAATTCTCTTAGTTTTCCTTCATCTAAGAGTGTTTTTCCCCTTCATTCCTGAAAAATACTTTTGCTGGATAAAGAACTCTGGATTTGAAGTCTTTTTATTTCAACACTTGAAAAATGTTGTACTACTTCCTTCTGGCCTCTGTGGTTTCTGATGAGAAATCTGGTCTTACATGAATTATTTCTCCCACTAGGAAAGGTGTAATTTCTCTTCCTTGCTTCCAAGATTTCTTCTTTTCTTTAGTTTTCAGCGTTTGACTATGATGTGCTTAGGTGTAGTTTCTTTGGGCTTATTTTATTTGGAGTCTGCTTGACTTCTTGAGTTGGTAAGCTTACATTTTCTTGACAAATTTGAAAAATTTAGCCATTACTTCTTTGAATACTTTTTCAGCCACACCATCTTTCTCCTCTCCTTCCAGGATTCCTATGAAAAGAATGTTACATTTTTTTGTTAAAGTCCCCAAGTCCTTGTTAATTTTTTCTGGTCTATTTTCTTTCTGTTGTTTGTATTGGTTAATTTCTGTTGTTCTGTCTTCTAGTTCACTGATTCTTTCCTCTGTCCTCTCTATTCTGCTGTTGAGCCCATTCATTGAGTTTTAAAATTTTAGTTATTTTACTTTTTAGTTCTAAAAATGCATTCGGACTTTCTTTATTTCTTGACAGAGACTTCATATTTTTTCATTTGTTTCAAGCATGTTCGTAATTGTCAATGCAGTTTTATTATGGCTCCTTTAAAATTCTTGTCAGATAATTCCAACATCTGGCTCCAATTTTGGCATCTATTGATTGTTTTTTCTCATTATAGTTGAGAATTTCCTAGTTTTTGTATAATGAGTGATTTTTAAATTGAATCCTGGACATGTTAGTTATTATGTTGTGAAACTTTGGACCTTATTTAAATTTGCAGTATAGCAGGCATCCTTTGACACTACTCTAATGGGGGAAGAGAAGTCTTACCTCATTAGTGTCAGGTGGGGGGGGTAAAAGTCCAGGTTCCTCACTTGGCTTCCATTGATACTGGTGTGGGGGAGGTGCTCTTTGTTACTGCTGGGTGAGGGTGGGGGATCAGGCTCTCTATTATGCATCCACTAATACCACTCTGGCTGGGAGTGGGAGAGGCGGTTCATTACTGCTTCCCACATGGCCTGCTTGACACTGTCAGAAGGTGGTGCCTTGTTACTACTGGATGTTGGCAAACGACTTGACTCTCCACTAGACCCCTCTAATATCAACTCAGCAGAGAAGGAGAGGGGCACCTCAATATCTTCGGGTGTGGATGGGAAACTAGTTTTCCCATGTGGCCTCCACTGATCCCACAGAGATGAATGCTTTGTTACCTTTCAGTAGGAATGAAAGTCCCATTGCCTTTCTTAGCTGTCATGGATGTGTCCCTGGCAGAGGAGTTCCAGTGACTTATTACAGCTTGGTGAGAGTATAATTCTGGTTTCCTCAATGGGCTTTGATGATACTTGATGGCAGAAGTGTAGGTGGGATCCCAGTTTTTCTGTAGTGTTTGCTGGAGTAGAGTGGTTATTGCCTAATTTTTTTTTTAATATCTTGATAAGTTACCCCTTTTCTGGATCTTTGCCTGGATGGGGAAGGCTTTTTGGGGGGACATTTTTTGTCTGTGTTTGTTGGTGTTTCCAGGTTTCCTGCCGCTTCAGCACCCAACCTGGGATAAGAGGCAAAAAGAAAACTCAGGGAACACGTTGCTCAGAAGTACCCGTGCTGCCAGTTGCTGAAATATTTCTTTTATTCTAATGTGCAAATTGGCTTGCTTCTATGCTTTTTATTCCCTAGGGCTTAGGTTTTAGCATTCTCAGGTTTTCTAGGTCAGTTGCCACTTTTCTATCTGCTTTCCAATTTTTCAAAATTTTTTGTTTAGCATCTCTTCTCCTGATTACTTTTGTCCTTATGGATTTATTTCTAAAAATAATTTAATTAGTCTTTTGTGAAGGATATGCATCTTATTTTAAGAATCTATTTTAAGGTGTAATTCTTCAAAAGTATTTCCTTTGTGTGAGGGTTTTATTTCAAATATTTTATATCTACTTTCTCCATGCTAATGGCCTCGTGACATTACATCAGTCAGGGATAATTAGGAGATAGAATTTACTTTAATAGAGGGAATTCAATATAAAGAATTGTTGACTAGATATTTAAAACTGAAGAAAGACAAAAAGAGAACATGATGGTATTATGGAAAGAGCAATTGCAAGAAGCAGCTACCATTCCTAGAGTTGGGAAAACAAAGAAAATAATATACAATGATTAAAACTTGGACGATTACAGAAGGGACTCCACACAGCTGAAATCCTGGCCTTAGAGCTGAAAGAGCTTGTCTGATGGTGCTGATGTTCCTAAGCTCAGAGGAGGGATCTGCGAGTCTGGGGCTCAGCCTACTGAGGAGGGAAGTGATGGTGAACTTTTCCTGGGGTCTCTGAGGGTACATAATAAGGCAGATTCTGCAAGTGTTGGAAACACTACAAAATAGATTTAACTGAGGCTACAAGAACAAATCACCATTGCTTGACTGGAGAAGCAAGGCTGGGGTGATGCTACAGAAATAAGATGCATACAGGAAGCCCAAAATAAGCAAATAGGAGAGGCAGCCCCTTCTTTCTCCTCCATTTGTGAGGTTTTCCTCTAATACCTTCTCTTTGCAGAACTTTCCAGAAGTGTGATTTACAGACTTCTGACTCTAGAAGGAGAAAGCAGAGTATAGAAGTTGGATTTGAACGTGAGAGACAATAACTTTAAAACAGACATAATTATCTTTAACTTTATCTTAAAACATTTTCATTTTTGAACTATTCGGATAATTACTTGTGTTTTCTAGTTTGCTTTACTGTCAGTAACTATCTTATTTTTTGCAATACACATAGCAAACATTATCCTGATACCAAAACCAGACAAGGACAACACAAAAAAAGAAAATTACAGGCCAATATCACTGATGAACATCGATGCAAAAATCCTCAACAAAATACTAGCAAATCGAATACAACAATACATTAAAAAGATCATACATCATGATCAAGTGGGTTTCATTCCGGGGATGCAGGGATGGTTCAACATCCGCAAATCTATCAACGTGATACACCACATTAACAAAATAAAGAATAAAAATCACATGATCATCTCAATAGATGCAGAGAAAGCATTTGACAAGATACAGCATCCATTTATGATAAAAACTCTAAATAAAATGGGTATAGAAGGAAAATACCTCAACATAATAAACATATATGACAAACCCACAGCAAATATCATTCTCAATGGAGAAAAACTGAAAGATATCCCTCTAAGAACAGGAACCAGACAAGGATGCCCACTGTCACCACTCTTATTTAACATAGTGTTGGAAGTCCTAGCCAGAGCAATCAGGCAAGAAAAAGAAATAAAAGGGATCCACATTGGAAAAGAAGAAGTGAAACTGTCACTCTTTGCAGACGACATGATTTTATATCTAGAAAATCCTAAAGAGTCCACTAAAAAACTTTTAGAAATAATAAAGGATTATAGTCAAGTTGCGGGATACAAAATCAATGTACAAAAATCGGTTGCGTTTCTATACACTAACAACGAAGTAGCAGAAAGAGAAATTAAGAATATAATCCCATTTACAATTGCAACAAAAAGAATAAAATACCTAGGAATATACTTAACAAAAGAGGTGAAAGACCTGTACACTGAAAACTATAAGACATTGTTGAAAGAAATCGAAGACACAAAGAAATGGAAAGATATTCCGTGCTCTTGGATTGGAAAAATTAACATTGTTAAAATGTCCATACTTCCTAAAGCAATCTATAGATTCAACGCAATCCCTATCAAAGTTCCAACAACATTTTTTACAGAAATAGAACAAAGAATTCTAAGATTTATATGGAACAACAAAAGAACCCGAATAGCCAAAGGATTCCTGAGAAAAAAGAACAAAGCTGGAGGTATCACACTCCCCGATTTCAAATTATACTACAAAGCCAAAGTAACCAAAACTGCATGGTACTGGCACAAAAACAGACACACAGATCAATGGAACAAAATTGAGAGCCCAGAAGTAAACCCACACGTTTATGGACAGCTAATATTCGACAAGGGAGCCAAGAGCATACGATGGAGAAAGGAGAGTCTCTTCAATAAATGGTGTGAGGGGATGCACTATAATTAGTGTTCAGGTGGTGAACATGATGTAATGTATACAAAATTTGAAATATGATGTACATCCGAAAAAATAAAAATTTGAAAAAAAAAAGAAAGAAAAGGGATTTGTAACTTTAAATTCTGAAAAAGAATGAGTTGCTAATTTATTGTGGTAAGTCATGGAATTTACAAGATGGGGGTTAAATTGAACTGAAAATTATATATGTGTGATAGTAAATCTGTATTATATTGCCAAATTTGAATAATAGTTAAAACTTCTATGGAAGATTGCTATATCCACCATCCCTCACAATTTAGAGCTACTGTGCTTATTTAGTCAATGTGAATCCATTAAAACTGTTTCAATGAAAAAGCAAAAATGTATCCAAATTGAAATGCTTTCTGGGAAACTAGTTTTCGCACATTCTTAAGAAAGTATACCTGTACACAATTTTAGAACGCATTAGTAAAGAAACTAAATTAAGAAAGAAAAATGTTTGGGGCCAAAAATGTATATGTCACCAGGATGTGTAGCACATTGACAAAGCTGTGATTTGGCATTGCCTTTAATTTTTGGTCTTTAAGAATTACTAATAGAATGAAGTAAAAAGTTGCATTGCTCTCTTTTGACAAAGACACATATTTAAACAGAATGAGAAAATGCAATGCAAACTTCAAGGTGAACTTTGGAATTACAGGATGTTACCCTGAATTGATGTGCCAAGCTTGTTAGTATTCCCAGCCCAATCGCTACATAAACGGTGTTACCTCTTGTCTTGTGATTCTGGAATTATTTAATTGAAAATGTGTTGGCTATCTGTCTTGAATGGATTATTAGAAACAAAGGAGACAATGACCTATAGAATGCATTACCATTTTCCTGTTGATAAATCAAGCAAATGAAACAGCGCAAAGTGGAAAATATAAAAAAATTCATCTTTCTGAAGTCAGAAATAGGGAAAAATATAATAAGCTCTAGAATGTATTCAGGATAACATGAATAAGGCATCGTAAAGCATCCAGCATGCTCAGGTCTGGCACTATTATAGGGCTTGTGGTAGCAATTTATGTCAAGCAAAAAATTAACACTGGAAAATAAATTTCTCTGGACACAGTCTTTGTAACTGCGTTCATTGTGTAACTTGCATTTCTTAAACTACTACTGGTTTGATAAAGTTAATTTAATCAGAGAGGAATTCACCAGAAATAAATGTATAATAACCGAGAAGTGAGATTAATGTTTTGGAGAAGATAGGAAATGGATAAAATTACTGTTGAGGTTAGTGGGCCTCAAAGAATGTTCTTTTTCACAGTGTTGATCCCAGATATGGGTAGTAATGAGCATGCTAACCATGTCAGTTTTCACTGACCTGGCTTAAATTGTACGATGTAAGAGCTTTGTCTTGTTAAGATAGAGATGCTGCTACACTTTGGAAAACAGGGGTTTCATCTGACAGCAAGAAAGGCATAGTCTGCCTGTCTTTCTCATGTTTACAAGAGGCTTTAGAAAAGGGTTTGGCAGGGCCAAATGAGAGGGGAAAAAAATCCTCCTTTGACTGCAGACACCGTTTCTTTGTTCAATTTTGTGGTGAATGATGTACTTGCTGCACATGATCGCTTCTCAGAAATGTATTAGCATTAGTTGCTGATAAAGTAATCAGGAGAAATTCTGTTTCCTAGCATCCCTTTTAAAATTCATATTCATCTTAATAGCAGATAAAATTGGTCTGCCTTTTTCTTAAAATTTTTAGTTCACCTTTATTCATTTTTTTTAGTTATAGCTCGTCCCACAATATATATATAAAAAAAGGTAAGAATCTCTATTTTTCTGTTACTTGATTTTTATATTTCACTTTCTGGATAGAAAAATACACGTATTTCTTCCTCTCTAGGTCATACAGTCCTGCTAGTCACGAGTGAACAGTATGACTCCTCATGAGGAGCTAGAAGTCGGAGCCGATGAAGATTGTAACTAGGAGAGAGAAACTGACTGGGAGGTGGTGGTGGGAGGTTAAGGGTGTGGGTAGAGTTCATTGCCCAGGTAAGGTGGCAGGGAGGCAGGGGGAATCTGAAAATCAAAAGGGATGAACCCATGTTTCAGGCCATCATGGGAACAGGGGTGAATCCAGAGTAGGAGTCAAGAAATCAAGGTAAGTCAAATCCAAGTGACCATCCAAAGCCGTCATACGGCAAGAAGATTTGCGAGGGGCATCTACTGTAAATCTGGTTGATAGTTCTTCCAAACCACTCCATGAACAGATATGTTTTGTACCTGGAGGGCCTTAAAGATATCCCATGTCTTCTTGACATCACCTAGTGAGATAACTAGGACTCCAGGCCCACCCGCCAAGTCCTCCATCCACTCTGATCCTGGGGGCTCGGGTCCCTTGTGTGCTTTTCTGGGTTACAGCTGTAATCTGTATGGATACTTGGAGGCTTCTTTTAGCTGAAGCTCTTTCAGATTCATTCTCTCAATCTGGCTGCTCCTGACCAGTTCCCTTGGTTACACACTCCAGCTACTGTAACTCATTTCTGTGCTTCCTGAGTTGGCAGTGGGTGTATACCCTGACCTGTGATGTTAACTAAGTATGTTAGCCAAGTATTGACTGGCTTTTAGATTTCAATTCCTTTTGGCTATCCTCAGACCTGTATTCTTATACATGGACTTTAGAACCAATTTGATAAATTAAATAAAAATCCTATGTAATTTTCATAGAAATTTTCTGGGCCTAAACTAGGGTGAGTCAAGTGATGTGAGTGAGGTATTTACCTCAAGTGCAAAATATAAGAGGTTGCCAAAAAACTCAATAATAAAGATAAATAATGTTTTAGAACACAAAAATTAATGCCAAAAGTACCTGAATAACAAAATATCAGAATTTTCAATAAAGACTGGATCAATAACACTGTCATACCCAATCATATTGAAGGCAGAGGTAAGACGGAAAATCAGGATTGATCCTGTCTTTAATTCCTTATGGAAATTTTTTATACTTTGTTAATCGCTGACTTTTGCATCAATTTTGAGTTTTAGAACATATTGCATTAAAATGTTATTTATCTTGATTACAGAGTTTCTTGGTACCCTTTTAAATTTTTGCACCCTGGTCAAGGTCCTCACTTGTCTCACTCCCCTCACACTAGTGCTAGCTATTATACATTCATAATTTTATTTAGGCAAAATTAATGTCTTTTGTGATTTTAAGTTTCTCAATCATAAATATCTTCTTTATTCAGGCATTCTTTTCTGTCCAGCAGTAAATATTATACATCTTTTTCAGGAAGATCTTGCACACTTTAAAAAAAATATTTCTAGTACGTTATGATATTTTTTGCTCTTTTAAGTAGGTTTTACTTTTGTATTATTTAAAAATGGTTATTTTTGCAACTCATTCCTGTATCTATGTATCCTTTCCTTCTTTCATGCAACAAACACATATAGATACCATCTATGAGTCATACATTGTTCTAAGTAATTTGGTATAGCAGTAAACAAAACTAGTGAGAGAAGACCAAAAATAATCAAATAAGCCAATAAAAAGGAAAGGTTGAACAATAAAAAGTGTTACGAAAAAAACTAAAACAGGGCGGGGCTGAGATGGGGCTGAGTCAGTTACATATAAGTTGAGATCAGAATGTCAAGAAGGAGGCATGGGTCTGAAGGTCTAAGAATGCAAGATAAGCTCTACAGGAGAGCTGAACAATATCAGGATGGAATTTAGACATCTCGACCCACTACTTCCTTAGCTTCATTCCTTCTATACAGCCTGAAGCTGCTTTCTTACTCTGTTTTCCTCTCATTTGACTTATTCATTAATTCGTTCACTAAACCAAAGATATTTATTGACACCTTACTGTGCATTCTTTTCACTTTCAGCACTAAAGCATCTTTGTAAATTAAATTGTTGATATACTAGCAGTGAAGAACTGGAAATTGAAATTGAAAAAGCATCATTACAATAGCACCAAAAAAATGCAATACTTAGGTATAAATCTTATAAAATATGTTAAAGGTCTGTATTCTGAGAACAAGAAAATGTTGATGAAAGAAATCAAAGAAGACTTAAATAAAAGGAGAGATGCCATATACTCATGGACTGGAAGACCCAATTTTGTTCAAACCTTAATTCTTCCTAAATTGGTCTGTAGAGTCAAGGCAACGACATTCAAAAACCCAGCAGTACTTTTTATAGAAATTAACAAGCTGATTCTAGAATTTACATGGACAAAGGAACTAGAATAGACAATTTTGAAAAATAAGAAGAAAGTTTGAGGACAAAAAAAAAGATGCTCACCATCATTAGTCATTAGGGAAACAAATTATAACTACAATGAAATCTCACTAAATTTTTATGAGAATTGCTAAGATTAAAAGCAAACAAATAAAACAGCTGACAATATTAAGTCTTAGTGAGGATGTGGAACAACTCTCAAACTTTGTAGGTGGGAATGTAAAATGATACAGTCATTTGGGAACACTGTTTGGGAGTTTCTTATATAGTTCAACATACCCTTACCATACCATTCAGCAATCTCATTCCTGGGTGCATACACAAAAACATGCATGCGAATGTTTAGAAAGCTTTTTTCATAATTGCTCCAAACTGGAAACAACTCAAATGCTCTTCAACTGGGGATTAGTTAAACAAACGGTGGTATATCCATACAATGGAATGTCTTTCAGGAATGAAAAGGAACAAACTACACAAAACAAAATAGATGAATCTCAAATTCATTATACTAAGAGAAAGAAGCTAGAATCAAAATGGTTACATACTGTATGATTGCACTTATATGACATTCTAGAAAAAGTAAAACTGTAGAAACAGAAAATATGTCAGGGATTGCCATGGGCTGGGGGTGGGGGAGGGGCTTATTACAATGAAGCCTGGGGGTATTTTTTGGAATGATGACGCTGTTCTGTTCCTTGATTATAGTGCTGGTTACATGACTATATATGTTTGTCAAAACTTGCAGGGTCAGTTTTCTGATATATAAATTATGCCTTCATTAAAAAAATGAAAACAAAAAGAAATTATAGAGACACTAGAATATAGGGTTGATTTTGTGTGTATGTAAGTGTGCATATTTATGAAGCAACCTAGTACAATAAAATCTGGTCACCTTCTGTAAAACTACATTTTTAAGAAAATGTTTTGCTGTCTGGAATCTAAAGGTCTGGGAGCCATTGGTTTTGAATGATGCATCTCAAAATGGAGCATGAGCATCACTTGGGAACTGGATAGAAATGCAAATACCCTATCCCCACCTACTGAATCAGAGACTTTGTGGGCGGGGCTCAGCAACCTGGTTTAACAAGTCTGTTAGGTGACTCTGATGGACACTGATGTTTGAGAGCCAACATCACTGTTCCTTTGTTTTATATGGAGTCACTATCGTGTGGATTTAGGAGTAAAGCAAAGCTGCTTTTGAATTCTGGGTCTTTCATTGTGTGAGGTTTTTAATCCTTTAAGGTTTGATTTTTTTTATCTCTAAAATCGGGATTTTAATATCTACCTACTAACATTGTTGTTTAATATTTAAATAGAATAATGTCAGTAAAGTGCTTTGCAAAGAGTCTGAAACACAGCAAAAGCTCAATGAAGGGTAGTTAGTTTTAAATGTCACCTGATTCACAGTCTTGAATTTCTGCTGTTTTCTGATGGATGCACAATCAAATTCATCTTAAGCAGGCATTTCAAACTGCTCTCTGGCTATTGCCGTTGTATTTACACAGGCTGGGGATGAAACACTACATGAGGGGGGAGATACTCTGTCTGGGACTTTGGACTAGGAATACATTTCCATTTTGCAGAAAGTGTCTCTGCTTGCATATTTATCTTTTACTCAATCATTACTTGGACATTTGCAAAAATTGAATTAAAAATTAATTTAGATGAAAAATTAACTGACTAACCTAAGGCAGAATATTCAGTAGCAGATAACGAGTATCAAATTTTTTTCTCCTGATTCACAATCTATTTCTGTAGTCACGTTACATGTTTAAAATCTAGTGTGTATATGTGAACACGTGTATGTGTGTGTGTTGAGGTGAGGGCATTGATTGAAAAGGAAAAGAGAGAACACAGAGAAGAATTTATAATCGTTAAAGATGAGCAGGTAAAGCTTAAAAAGTTCTATGTCTCAATTTGTAAAACATAGAGAATTAATAATTTTGTGCCAGTTTATCAAGTTGGAACTATTGATTTCCAGTGAAAATGATTTTCTTTTTTTATAGTACTTATCCTTCATTTTCTGTTTCCTGCAGGTGGCGAGTGCTTGCTTAATTATTCATATGGCTCAGCAGTGCAACCACTTTTCAAACAGGAGAGACCTGCCAGGACAGTCCACCATGTCACTTTCACTCAATAACCTAGAGATTTATTTCCTTTCCCTTGATTGGGAGAGTACTGGGAATAGCAAACTTATTTCTTTTTTGAGCATGTTTACTTGCATATCTGATTCTATTGAATTTGAAAATAAAAGTGGAGTCTTTTGCCTTGATGACTTCAGATTCCACCTTGACTTATTTTGCCTTGCATGGAAACTGTTACAAGGATATAATAATAATATAATAACAAAGAAAGAAATACTAGTGCAGGGGTGATACTTGACATAGTATTATCAAACCAAGTGCCAAACCTTCTGGAAAAGAATTTCTTTAGAAGGGGTGGTTGAATTGCCCTCCACACTGGACAGATATAAAGAGGCAATTTCTTTTGGAGAAGCCTCAGTATACAACTTGGGCATTTTTTTCCCTTCTCCACTGGGAGGAATAACATACTAAACAAATAGACATTTCTCAAACCTTCTGATCAATAGTTGGGGTAGTTGGATAAATATCTCTTCTCATTTCTATTTCACTGAAATTTGCAATGCTTTATAATGATTGCAGATCTTCTGTCTCAGAACCAGTTCTGGGAACCAGTTCTGGAAGCTTTACCGTACGCTTAAGAGCTTTGTAAGAGGATGTATTCTCCCTATTTTGTAGTGTGGCAGCTAAGGAGGAGAGCTGTTCGGATCTCCCTTTAAGAGGGAACTTGTCCTGCTACACAGTGTCGGTGGTTGGCAGCCTTCCTCTGCAATGCCTTCAGAATCCTCCTGAGCTTTCGCTCAAGCCGAGGGTCCGCTTTCCTGAGCAGTCCACAGCCAACTCTGAGCACGGCAGGACTACCAGGGTCTGGCCAATCCTACTCAACATGAGATGAGCCTCCTCTAAAGGGCAGCTTTGCTTCGGAGCTCTCCACTGGGTTGGCTAGACTCGGGCCAGTCCGTTGGATCGTCTGAGGCTCTCCCCGCGGAATCTTGCTTCCTCTTTATCTTTCTTCACAGGTGTTACTTCCCAATAAACCACTTGCACTTCTAACTTCTCAGCATCTGCTTCCAGAAAGACCAACTGACACAGGACCGATTGCTGTAAAAATTCAAACAGAACAATAGAATTCACGTTAAAGAGCAAAATTCCCTTTCAACAGTGCTTTTTCCCTATTTCACTCTCCTTCCCTAATCTGAATACATCTGCCCTCACAGGCACAGTTATTTTACACAAGTAGAATCTTGCTGTCCAATGTAGAGGTTGAGAGCACAGACCAGGATCTCACTGCTGGATTAGCAGCCCTCATTCCCGAGGTATTAGCTGTGTGATTGGGACAAGCCTCAGGTCTCTCATTTACAAAAGTGTAAAGTAGGGGCTGGCCCTCTGGCCTAGCAGTTAAGTTCATTGCACTCCACTTCAGCAGCATGGGTTCAGTTCCCAGACATGGACCTACATGACTCGTCAGTAGCCATGTTTGTGGCAGTGACCCACATACAAAACAGAGGAAGACTGGCACAGATGTTAACTCATGGTGAATCTTCTTCAGGAAAAAAACAGTAATAGTGTCACCTCATATGAATATTAGCAAGAATAAATGAATTATTATGCATAGAGCATGTAGAAGAATATCTGCCACAAATAAGTATTCTGTAAGTTTGCTATTATTAGTAGTAGCATGGCTCTGAACCTTGGTTTTCACACTTCGCAATATACTGTGGACATCTTCCCATCTTCCCCATCTGCTTCTTTCTTTTGTAAGGAAGCAGGTGGTTTTCTTAAATAGAGTAATGATTTTTTTGGTCGGCTTTTTAAAAAACAACTTTATTGAGCTATAATTGACATATAATAAACTACAGTTTCTTAAAGTATATAACTTGATGAGTTTTTTTTTTTAAACAAGTTTTTTTTTTTTAAAGGTTTTATTTTTTCCTTTTTCCCCCCAAAGCCCCCCGGTACATAGTTGTGTATTCTTCGTTGTGGGTCCTTCTAGTTGTGGCATGTGGGACGCTGCCTCAGTGTGGTTTGATGAGCAGTGCCATGTCCGTGCCCAGGATTCGAACCAACGAAACACTGGGCCGCCTGCAGCGGAGAGCACAGACTTAACCACTCGGCCACGGGGCCAGCCCCATAACTTGATGAGTTTTGATATACGTATATGCTTGTGAAACCACCACCACAATCAAGAGAGTGAATATATTGTCTTCACTCCCAAGTTTCCTCATGACCCTCGGTAATCTTCTCCATTACCCAGGCCATGACTGATCTGCTCTTGGTCATTATAGTTTAGTTTGAATTTCCTAGACTTATATAAATGGAATCATATAGTATATCTTTTGCCCGTATATGATACAATATATAGACCAAAGTTCAGGTTTTTTTCCTATGGATATTAATTATTCCACCACTACTGTTTGAATAGACTCGTTTTCTTTACTAAGTTGCCTTTGTCCTTGTGTCTATTTTTATGCCAATACCACATTGTCTTGATTACTGTAGTTTTATAATAAGTCTTGATGGCTTATTATAACGATGACTTTAAGGATAGGTGGCAAGGGAAGAATGTAGCTTACTGCATTGTTATTAAGGAGAATTATTCTGTTTAATTAAAATGTCACTTTTATAACAGACATCTTACCAAAGAAGATATTCGGGTACCAAATAAGCATAATAAAAGATGCTCTACATCATGTGTCATCAGGGAAATGTGAATTAAAACAACAATGATATACCACTATGCACCAATCAGAATGGCCAAAATCCAGAACACTGACAACACCAAATGCTGGTGAGCATATAGAGCAACAGGAATGCTCATTCATTGCTGATGGTAATGCAGAATGGTACAACCCCTTTGGAAGAGAGTTTGGTGGTGTCTTACAAAACTAAACATGTTACTACCATAAGATCCAGCAATCATGCTTTTTGATAATTAGCCAAAGGAGTTAAAAACTTACATCCACACAAAAACCTGCACACGAATGTTAATAGCAGCTTTATTCATAATTGGCAAAACTTGCAAGCAACCAAGATGTCTTCAGTAAGTGAATGAATAAATAAACTGTGGTACATCCATACAGTGGAATATTATTCAGTACTAAAATGAAAAGAGCTATTAAGCCGTAAAAATCGTGGAAGAAACTTAAATGCATATTGCTAAGTGAAAAAGAGCCAATCTGTAAAGGTTACATACTGTATGATTCCAACTATATGACATTCTGGAAAAGGCAAAAACTTTGGAGACAATAAAAAGATTAGTGGTTGCCAGGGGTTCAGGTTTTGGGAAGAGGGATGAATAGGCAGAGGACAGAGGATTCTTTAGGGCAGTAAAAATACTCTGTACGATAGTCTAATAATGGATATGTCATTATACATTTGTCCAAACCTATAGAATGCACAGCGCCACGAGTGAACCCTAAGGGCAACTACAGACTTTGTGTGATTATGACATGTCAATGTAGGTGCATCAGTTACAACAAAGGTACCACTCTGGTGGGGGATACTGGTAATGGGGGAGGCTATGTGTATGTAGGGGCAGAGGGGATATGGGAAATCTCTGTACCTTCCTCTCGATTTTGCTGTGAACCTAAAACTGCTCTGAAAAAATAAAGTCTTAAAAAAACGTCACTTTTGCAGGGGAGCTTCATCTGGGTCTTGGCCATGATATCATTGAACAGAATTGCTTCATTACAGTGGCGTTTATGATGGTAACAGTTGCTTCTCTGGCTGCTAGCCTGGGGAAGCCTTGTAGAGAATTTGTTGACATACACAATGCAGTCAGTAGTCACTGACTCGGATCCTCTTAGCATGAGGTTTGAGACCTCAGCCTTCTGAAACACCTCCTGTCTCAGGGCAGAGTGATGGCGGAGCTCATGGGAACTGCTTGTGACCACCTTCAGCACTTTTAACAAAGAACATGCCACTAAGTCTTCAATAGCTGGGCCTGCGGTGCTGCTGCTCAGACCTCACCCACCTGGGACGTTATCACCTCCATTATCAACTGCGGCCACTGCTCAGAAGCCAAACCGCTACAAATGAAGAAACTCAACCCCCAGTGGATTCCCAGAGATGTAAGTTCCCAGGATGTAAGTTCTCCCAGAGCTTTGGCAGTGGGTGGGTGGAAGTGGGGCAGGTGACTCTGAAATGAAGGCTGCTGGTGAGAATGGTAGAGTTCCCGCTGATGTTGAAGTCCTCAAAAAAGCCAGCTGGAGGTAGCAGGGGCTGGCTAGAGGGGGTAGACCAGCCTCCACCTTACGGGGAGAATGTTCTTAGGTTCATTTTCCTGCATCGTTTTAACAACAGAGGATCAAGGATAATCTTAGAGACTGGCCACTGGAATGTCCTAGTCAAGGTTAAAACTAGTCAAAGCATCTGGCCTGGCAAGGAAGCCTGAGAGTGGATGATTGATGAGTTAAATATGGGGATAAGTGGCTGAGAAACAAGAACAGATCATTGCATGTGCATGCGTATCTGGAGGAGGAGATTCAGGGATCAACGTGCATTAAAACAGTCGCTGAACCCAATACAGTTTGGTCAGGGAAAAAATATGCTTCACAGATAAGTCATTTAAAGGATCTTTTTAACCTAATACCCTCAAAAACACATAATCATATTCAAATTGATTCTACAAACACCTAATCCTGGCTGGGAGCTGGGGCTAGAGAGATGAATGAGGTCTTGGACCTCGCCTTTAAGGAGCTGTATAAAAGGCAGGGAAGCCTTTTGGTTGTCTCTTCCTCCCGCAGCTGTGTGGAGCAACACATGTGGCTTAGGAATCTCAAATGCGCCAGGGGCCCATTACTGGAGCTGGCCTTTATTGGAAAGTTAGACAGGAAGCTCATTACGGAAACCCGGCCAAGTGCTCTGAGGTCTTTTTGCCTTCTTTCTTCTCTCTCTTCCTCTAATGGCCTGCCTGGAAGTTGACAGAGCATGAAAGCTATCCAAAGTATGCTGCTTAATGTAGCTCTCAGAGAAAACTTTCTTTTGTTTACTGTGGGTAATTGTTTCTTTCTTGTTCTTGTTGCATTTAGAGGCTCTGCCTTCCCGGTTTTAATGAGCTGCCAGTTTCCAGTCTTTGGTAGGAAGGAAAACATGCAATAAATATGTAAACAAAGAGATAATAAGTTACTACAAGTGAAAAAGTCTAGCGCTCAACACGTAGATTGGAGATGCTAGTAGATCAACTTGTTCGTGGATCAGAATTAGATGTGCATTACGTTTCTCACATTTTGAGATAAAAGTCGTTTTATTTATTGTAGAAACTTTCAAGGGGCTGCTTAAAAGTGTTGGGTATATTAGCAGACAGCTGTCACTGAAAGCAGTAATTGCATAGTTCTGGGTACCTACTAAAGGTCTCGGTGTGATTTGGACAGATGACTCCTTTCTGCCCCCCAGGTCCACTTAAAAACTGCAAATCTCATGGAACTCTATTTCACTTAACTAAACTCCTATAAGAAAAACTGTAATTTTCTTTTAAAACTATAAACAGTAATAAAAGTAAATATTGTGACATGCAATATAGATCTTCTCCTAGGACTTATTATTCCAAGAAGTTCTCTCCTTATACTTATGAGGGAGGTGACGCGTCAGATGGAGAAACTGAGCAATAACTTGACAAAGGACACACGTTAAGCTTGTGTCATGTGAAAATTTAAGCTACAGCAGACAGATTCCCATCCTGAAGGCTTAGTTGTGCAAGAACGAAATCAGTACACCTGTTGAGGTACTTTTTTCCCAACATAACTCTTCAAATTTGGTGTTATTAACCTCATTTTTGCCATGAGGAAACTGAGGCTCAGAGCAATGAAATAACCTGTCCGGGGCCCCATGTTCACTAAGGTGTAGAGTGAACTTCAAACCCACGGCTGATTGCTCCGAATGCCCTGTCTTTCCCTCTGTGTACCCGGCTGTCTGCTAAAGCTCAGGAACTCTGCAGGGGGCAGATTTTATGTAAAGCCGTTGTTGCCTTCAATGAAGGACTCTGCTGTGTGCTCCCTGGAACATTTTAGAATATCCATCATCCAGACTGGCATGGCCGTGACAGTTACTGCATCTTTCAAGCAAGCAAGGTCATAGATTTCCAAAAGAGCGTCTGCATCCTCTTCATTCTTGTTTCTAAGGGCTAATGTATTCATAATATTTAATTTATTAAGGTCAGTCCAAACCACAAATAATGTAGAGGGAATATAAATAGATTTCATTGATGCATATTCTTTCTACCTCAATTACTGGTAAATAAAATTCAAATACAGATAATCTAATAGTATATTATGCTCAATATTTTATTTGTCTCCGTTTAGATTTAATATAAATATTTTAAAATCAAACTGCTGTAGAATAGAATGCACATATAATTTGTTTTATATTGGAAATATCTACTCATGTGTCATAATATGTGATTGTCAGTTCTCAGTTATGATGGTGTGTTAAAAATAAGAGTAATAAATAATACATATTTTTTTAATTTTTAGGATACACACCCTGGATGTTGAAGCAAGAGGTTTCTGTCTTCTTGTGTTTACGTTTTCCTCTTTAGATTCAGGATCTTGGTCAATCACAAATTTTCCCTATTGTAATTTCTCTATGTCCAATATGAAAATACCAACAATGATTTGCCACCAATTAAACTGATCCTTAGGATTGATGGCGGTATAATTTTGGGGAATTATAGGGTACTGTAGGCATAACAATAGCAGCAAAAAGAAGAAACTATGTTAAGTTTGTTTCCAATAAGAGAAAAGAAAGAAAAGTGGGTATAATTGTTCATTATTGGCAATTTATATTCTTAAAATGCTAGAAGTAGAAAAGACTATAGAGGCCAAATATCAATTGTGTTCAAATCCACCTTTTCTCCTTCTCTTAATGTAGTTTCCCTTTATCAACTGTTCCTTCTCTCTCACTTGCTCTCTCTCTCTCTCTCTAGCTTTCATAATTAAAAATTAATTCAAATGGAAATGCAACTATACATTTTTTACTATTGTGTTTGCTATGGTAGTAATTATCAAGTTAGGTAATATTTTTGATATCTTACTCTGTCTCATTCAAAGGACTTCAAAATTGCGTGTATGCAAATCCACAACAATGGAAGGTCAGGTAATTGCGTTTTTAACCACTCAGTTATGCAGGCAGAATGATGTATTCGTGTTTTCTATATGCTTGCAATTTAGAAGAGTCTTTCAAATGCCCAGTTTAAGGACATTCAAATTACAGAAAACAAAGTCAATTTTTTGTAAATTATATTCAATGCAGAATCATCAGATTTTTTTGCCTAGTGAGAAGAAGCTCAGTATGGAGCAAAGTGCTTAGACATCATTTATTAGCTGTTTGACCTGATTTTCTCAGACAGAAAATGGAACTAATAAAAGCTGCTTGCAGTTTTTTTGTGAAGGTTAAAAATAAGATGTTAAATCAACTAATAGTTATTAAAAGCCTGTAATGTGCTCAACAAAGTGATTAACACCGTATCCAGCATAGAGCAGGCACACAGTGAATGGGAACCTTTAGTAATAATTTAATAAATGTATGCCTTATGATTACATGTTTTATGGCTTTTGGTTTGTGTGTCTGTTTTCAGCAGTGCACTGGTCCTGTGATGAAGTCACCTTACTAGTTGAAATCGGCATAGTAACCTTGTTTCTTTGGAGGTTTGACCACTTTGCAACTTTGCATGGAGTTTCAATTCTTGGCTACGTCTACTCTCTTCCAGAATCATGAAATTATGTCCTCATTCAAATGCCCATAACCTACAAGAAATCCCAGTGACTCCAATGAAGCCAACAGCCAAAACCAGCCCCTGCCCTTCTGGACTTTTAAAATTTTGATATCTCAGTTTTTTTTTTATTTGTGAGAGACGCTATAAGAGTATTTCCTTACAGTGCAAGAATATATGAATATCCTTTTTCTTATCAAACATTGCATTTATGATTGAAGGAGTAGAAAAAGGAAGTGAGTCGATTGGAGAAATTGTGAGGTATAGAGTTGACAAAGATGAATTGAGAGGGTACATCAGTGGCCTGAATGATTTTAAACTAATGCTAGATTGATTTAAGCTTTGCTTCAAAGGATATTTCTTTATCTATGGCACTTTAGAGAAAACAATGAAAGGAAGGATAATTATAACCTAGTTTATGATATTACAGTTGGTTATTCCTGGGAAGCAAAGATGCCTACACAGCTGAGAGTGTTGAACAAAGATTACTACGTGAAGCTAGGCGGGTGTGTGCACGAAGTGTGCCATTAGGCCTCGGGCGGTCAAATGGCTTCCTGAAGCTTGTTGGGCTGTTACGTCTTCACGCTGGGCACAGTTCGGTGCATTGTGCCACAGAATGTCTCCCTAGGTAGAAGCGCCTTGAGGACAGACTGTATTTTATGTATTTTTGTACTCTCTCTAGCTTTCAGGGATCCTCATTGAGAGCAAGCTCTCCATAAATATTTGCTAACCAACACTCTGCCTGTCTGACTGCAGACATTAAATAAAACCTCATTTTCAGACATCGTATGGCTTTTATTTTGTATTTTCTAGTTTCCCTTTATTCATGGTTTAGGAAGAAAGCAACTTGATTTAGAAGCTTCTTGGGATGCTACATCAGTGAAAGTACCAGAGTATTGAGCTCTGTCCTCTCCGTGTCGCCTGTGTCACAGCCCATCTGCACAGCAGGGGGGTTCTGTAACTCCGAACAGTTGCATCTGATTTCTTTCCAATATCCTAACCTTCTCTCTGTCCTGCATGCTTGCTCCTAATTAACCAAAGGTGAAGGACTGTGGCAATGCTGCCTCTTGTGTCAAATCCATTTATCTATTCTTTCTCACATAACTTGCAAACTAGAGGATCGGGGACAACTCCCAGTGGGTGTCTGTAGTACAAGGGAAAAGAAATATCCAGCAGGTAGTAGTTGCAATGTAGGTCCAGTAAATCAGCGTGTGTTTGTATATTGGCTAGAAGCATGTGACCCGGAGTCAAAGAGCTGGATTCGAATCCTGCCTCTGTGGTTTGCTGTTTGTGTGATGTGGGTAAATTCCTTATCTGCCCTTCTTCCCTTTCGTATTTTTTCTTGATTAAAAAACTTAGCAAAATACTTAAGCTCTTTGAACCTCGGTTTCCTTATCAACAACAAATTTAAGAAGCAGCGTCTATCATATAGATTTGTTTTAAAGATTAAATGAAATAATCCATAGAAAGAATTTACACCCTGTCTGATGCACTGTTTGCCCTCAATAAATGTTTCCTACTATTGCTGTAGTTTCTATTCTTTCTCTATCACCTTTGTGTTATAATCTACTGTATGGATCTTTATATCTCATCAGTATTTAGACCATTTTACGCCTCACTAGCAACTTTTCTGCCTCATTCACAATATGATCTGAAATGAATCTCCTTCTCTTCCTCTCTCTTGATGTCTCTCTGTCTCTCCTTTCTTGTTACTCTGGCTCTTGTGGATGCCATGAGTTTTAGGTGTAAGGTAATCAGGAAGTCCATGTTTTTAGTGCTTTACCTTTCTTTTTGTTTACTACTCATAGTGTCCTTTCTTTTCGACTTCCTGAATTGGAAAGTGTACACATGGACTTGATGGAAAGTAAACCTGCTATAAGTCAGAAGCTCCCATCTGTGTGAAGCTCCAGGAGTAGCTACAGAAACTACACAAGCTTATAAAGCAACAGAGTTCACCCTTCTCTTCTAAATTTAAAGTTATTTTGGATATTTCTTGGATCATATAAAGTTCCTGAGGTCTTCGACAACCAATCATCTGACGTTTTGAATTGTTGAGAGAGACCATGCTCATTTCTCCATTAAAACATCTCCTGATGGCAACACTCTCCATTCACACAGCATCCTGCTCAGAGGCAAGTTTGAGTCAGGGACAGCTGTATGTACCGAGTCTGCTATCTAGGAGAGCAACTGCACCTCACGTTGCTCTCCTCATATAGGGCAACTCTGAGAGGAGCCCTGTGAGGGGAACGGTCTGAGTGCAGGTGCCAAATCACTTGAACTTGAGTAAGATTGATTAGAGAGATCCTGGGGATCCTGCTGCCCAACACCTGGAAACCTTGGGGAAGTAGAGATCAGGAGCAGCTTTTTTCACTGGGAGTAGGAGCCATCAGTCCCTTCTTGCTCATTGCCAGGCAACTCAGAGAAAATCGTCCATGATTGTTCACTGGACGATCCTGTGTGCCGCCCACAATTAGTCAATTATGAGGTCTAAAATTTGTAACTAATTAGTAATTCATTAATTATCAGGTCTAACAGTGACTAATAAATCTAATGACAACTTATGAGATCTTAATAAAGCTGAAATTAAATTGCATAGGAGATGGAAACCAAGTTGATAATGTGGAAAAATAATTTGAGATGCACTGAAAGTCAGATACAATGGTTTAGAGTTGCTATGATAGGAAGTGAGGATCCATGGAAGGTTTTTGAGGCAGAAAATTGCACCACGAAGGCAGCATTGGGATTATTGGTCCAGCAGCAATATCGGCTGGGCAGGAGATGCTGAGAGTGAGGGGAGACTGCTGTTTTACAGCCTGGACTAAAAGTAGCAATGGCAGAAATAGAACAAACATTAAAAGAAAGTGATAAACAGACATTGTCATCAATTAGGATCCAGAGATGAAGGAGGGACCACAAGATGGTTCCTTCCTAGGCTGTGACAGGCTGGATTTAGCCAGTTTGTGGGGTCTGACAGAAGAGCATGCCAAGTGAACTTCCTTGGGAGGAGACGAGGCTAAATTTCAGGCAGAGTGGGTCCCTGCAGTGGAGGGAACTGGCTGAGGGAATATTTAGAAAGAGAGATAAGGAATCTCAATGATAAACTTTAACATTTCTACAGGGGTTTTTGGTTGCGTTTTGTTTTTAGGCATCTGGAGTCAGGCAGACCTGGACTTTAATCCCGTTCCGCTCTCTTAGATTTTGTGCTGGTTTCTACCTTTCTCTGAGATTCAGGATTTTTCTCCATAAAGTGGGAAGGGGATGATAACCACTACCGAGGAGGCCATTTTTGAGCACACATGTTACAGTATGTGAAGGTATGTGCCACAGTGTTAGGCATGGTAAGCACCCAATAAACGGGACCTGATAAAAATATTACATGTTGAGTCCCTTGCAGTTGGATGTGAGTACTGGGGATGCTGAAATTGGGAGTTGGAAGTGGGAAAAGTCAGGAAATTTCCTCTCTTCTTCTATAAGGTCTGAAATTTAAAAATAATGCTATCTTCATTTTGAGTACAACATTTGAGTTATTGTTTAGGTGAAAAGATTCTTGCTTTTTACCCTGGACGTAGAGACTTTTAAAATCCCATAGAGATTATTAGAGGACCCTGCAAAGGAAGGGAGCCATAATGATGAGCTGGTGATAACATGCATCATTAATTTGTCCACTTTGATAGAGTTTATTTATTGAAATCAGTGCAAATTGCACTCTCTCTGAGTCACCACAGCCCTGATATTGCTCTCTTCTTTAAAGGCAAGCCACAAGCTTAATCATGCGCCAAAGGATTTAAAATTACAACTCCTAGGACCTGGCAAAATACTTTTCTGCCCCACTGACTGACGTAAAAAGCAAATAATAATTCTGCATTACTTCCCCAGGACATCATATGGAATAACTAGTTCGAGAATGTCAAGAGCATAAAAAATAATGATTACACATGAAATAAATGCAAAACATTATGATTACTTATTTTTGGCCATCATGGTTCTATCTCATTTCTGTGGCCTAGACCTTCTTTTTCTACGGCTGCAAAAATGTGTTTGGTAATTATGAGAATTAATCAAGCCCCAAACTGGATTATGGTGGTGGCAGACATCCTTAATTACAAGCGATAGAAAATGAAGGTCACTGCTGGTTTGAATCCAGCGTAGGTCAGGGCTGCGAAAAAGCCATTAACAGCTGAATGTGATTTTGTGCTCTGAACAGAATGAATGGCTGCTTCAGCCCAATTTCTTAGTAAACAGGTGTCCCACATCTAAGCTAACAATCACAAAAAGGACTCACTGGGTCCTTCGCTGGCAGCCTCGATCAGCAGAGCTTCTCAGTCCTGGCTATGCTTTAGCCTCTCTGGAAGAGTTCTGGAAATGCAGATGCCCGGACAGCACCCAGACCAATTAAATCTGGGTACCTACGAGTAGAACTCAGGCACCAGGCTTTTTTTTTTCTTTAAATAACTATCTGAGTGATTCCAACATGCAGTCATATTTGCATATCACTGCTCCATAGAAAGGAAAAGCCAAACGAGGCTTTTTCCTGCCTTAACACGTTTCTTCACCATAGCTTTGCAATGGACTACAACCTTTGCAAAACACTATGGCAGAAGTGTTTCTTTCAATGATGCCCATGTAAGGTAAGACCTGGAGATTAAAAATAGGCTTCAGTTTATTTGGATACCTGGTTGAGAGCTCTGAGGACTATTATGTTACTTTAAAAAATGATTTGTAATCCCAACGCCAGCCACCACTTGGATATTTGACACTATAACCTGCCTGCAGACATGGACATTTGAGGCCTATAAAAAGTTTCTGAGATTTCTATACTCATAGCTATTTATCACCCTGTTGATGCACAATTTAGAGCTTTGCCTGCAGATAGGAAGACTTTTGCACTTACTAACTTTATATGAGAAATACAAATGCTTGATTTTTCACCTGCCGTCTTCAAATAAGGTTAATGAGCACGGGGTATAATAGCTCCCCCATCCCACCTCTCTCTGATTGGAGAGTGACAAGAAATTGAAGCTACAAGCAGTCATAGACATGAGTGAGCCTGGAAAGGAAGCTGATAAACCATGGGAAGACTTAGCGTCTCAGTGCTCTAGAGTTCCCAGAAACCTTTGCCAGGTCAGCCATGTCTTCTCTCTCCATTGTGTCCGCAATGTTGACAACTTTTATTCAGGAGACAGTCAGACAGGCCCCTGGCAAGGATTAGCCCAACATGATGGCATGCTCTATCTCCCGCCTCCTGGGAGGGCTCTGTGGTTGATCACCGTGATTGTACCCGGGCACTCAAGTTCAAGGGCCACTGAATTGGCAAACCTAGAGAAGGCAATTCTGTACAATTAGCTTTAATTCACTCGCCAGAAATCAGTTTTGGCATTATTATTCTTAAAGCAGACATCTCATCATCACTCTCAACTCCGAAAAACACATAGAATTTCAGAATAAGAAGAAATTTGACATCCCTGTTTTTTGGCTGGGAAAACTGAAGCCCCAAATCCCACCACTAGTTAGTGGAAGAGCCAGCATTCAAACGGAGATCTCCAACCACTCCCAGTGCTCTTCCCACAGCGGCCGATGCCCCTCTCAGGACCACTACACCTTGTGCTGCCTAAACTGTCTCAAAGCACTTACATGATAGTGACAACAGGCTTAGTGACTACCACCTATGGGGAGCCTTGCTCAGGGTTTGAGATGAGGCCATGTCACCCTTCTTGTGCTTTTGGTGTTTCCCTTGTTTATTTTATTTACTTATTTTTTGACTGAAGAAGATTCGCCCTGAGCTAACATCTATGCCAATCTTCCTTTATTTTTTCCTATGTGGGATGCCACCACAGCATGGCTGATGAGTGGAGGAGGTCTGCACCTGGGATCCAAACCCGCAAACCTGGGCTGCCAAAGCTAACTGCACAGAACTTTAGCTGCTCAGCCACCAGGCGATCCCTCCCTTGTTTACTTTAAAATTTTGCAATTCAAAAATTCTCTGTAAAATATCTGAGCTCTTCAGAAAAATATGGGAGGTGGTACAGTTCCACAAGAAGCAGATCTAATCATCAGCGTGTGGAATCACCACACAGTGTCCTTACTTCGGAGGTTACATTGGACAGAAACGTCTCCTCATTAAAACAATTGGGCCACTACTAATATCCTTCAATATGTAAAATAATCTAAAAACTTTAACACAACATAGCAACAGTGGTGTTTTTGCTTTAGTAATTCAGCTTAATAGTATTTTGAGTTATGTACATATATGAAAAATGACAGCAGAATAATGGAGGGGAAAGGCGAGCATTTATATTGTTCTTTTTTTAAAAAATGTGTATTAAGTTCATATACAAACATTCAATATTCCAGGAGTGTACCATCATTAACTTCTTTGATTTTATGATTATGTCAAATTGCTTCCATAATGCTTAATTCCCCATATTACATCTGATGTTGGTTTTTAAAGAAATTACAGGGTTGCAACAGCTACTTGAGTAGCTGATACAAGTAGATGGCCACACAGTATATTAGAATGTAATTGCTTTTCCTACAAGCCCTAATTATAAAGTATGAAAAAAGAAAAGGCTGCAGAGAAGGAACTGACGGCAAACTGTATCCCACGACAAGTCCATGCTCTCTTGGGTCTTAAGTACCAATGGAGGAATATGACAATGACCAAAGTCATATGAGGTCAGAGACAAATGAGATCAAGAAAAATCCAGGAGGGCTTGAAGGGGTGGAATTGATAGGGGGTGCTTTTGGGATAGATTGGTTAGAAAAGGACTGTCTAATAAGGTGACATTCAGCAAAGATGTTAATAAAGGGACAAAGAGAGTGATGTTGCTGTCTGGTAGAAGAGCATGTACAGCCTAACAGATAATAAATAATATTTAACATTTTTTAAACTATTAAGAACCTTTCTAACTCCCAAGTTTGTTAATCAGAGTTCTCTGTTGCAAGTGACAGAAAAGGAATTTAGTAAAAGCATTTTGGATGCTCAATGAGGATTGGGAAACTCAGTGTAGACTTATTCAGCTAGGAGACAGTGCTCAGATGAAAAACACACAGCCACTAATACCAAGAACTGGAAGCCCAGCAACTGGATCCCTATTGGTGCTGAGCAGGGGACTAGAGCTTTGCAAGCAACTGTTTTAGCCACCAGAGAACATTGTCTGCTCTCCACTTCTTTGTATCTTTTTTTTTTTGTGAGGAGGATTAGCCCTGAGCTAACATCTGTGCCCATATTCCTCTATTTTGTATATGGGGTGCCGCCACAGCATAGCTTGATGAGCAGTGCTAGGTCTGCGTCCCGGATCCAAACCTGCAAACCCTGGGCCACCAAAGCAGAGGGACAAACTTAATCACTACACCACTGGGTGGGCCCTTGTATAATTCTTTTTGCTAGTGGGAATCCAGTACCACCAAGTCTGATTAGCAGAGCCTAGGTCACATGCTCTGGCCCTCATTGCAAAGAACCCAGGCTGGTGAATGGTTGGCATTTTCAGCTTTTATGGTTGGGGACTCCACAAACACAAGACAGGTTTTATCTGCTGGGTGGTCATAAGGAATTATAGATTTTACTACCTCAAGGGTCTCCTATCACTCAAACATTCTTTAACAGTAATTGCCTTTTCTTGTATAGTCCCTAGCCTCAAAATGGTTAGTACCACTTTGGTATTTATAAAATGACCTACTTACTTAATATATTAAATATCCACAGTGGCCGCTATGTTTGCATCAAGTTCAATACTTAGATGAACTCAGTGAAGTTTTAATCAGACAGAAACAGAATTTCACTTCCACTAAAAGGATTTAGATTGTATATAAAAATGGATATGTAGAGGTCGGCCCCATGGCCAAGTGGTTAAGTTCACATGCTCCTCTTCAGCAGCCCAGGATTTCACCAGTTTGGATCCTGGACGCGGACCTAGCACCGTTCATCAAGCCGTGCTGAGGCGGCGTCCCACGTAGCAGAACTAGAAGGACCTACAACTAGGATAGACAACTATGTACTGGGGGGCTTTAGGGAGAAGAAGACACAAAATAAGATTGGCAACAGATGTTAGCTCAGGGCCGTTTTAGAAAACAAACAAACAAAACACAATGGATAGATCTATTTTACCCTTGAAATGGATTACTGGGTTGTTGCTGGATAAATATGAGAGGATACATTGGAATAGATGCAGTTTGTATATGTAAACAGGTTGGGTATACACAATCGGTTTCACTACCCTGTGAGAACATACATAACACCACTAATATTAATATCTAAATCTCAGTTTCTCCAGACCATTTTGTGGGGCCTCAGTCTACTCCCAAATATGAAGTCCCCCTCAGTAATGTCCGACGTCTCCAGCATGGCGGCATCACACGTGCTCTAGAACAAGACTTCTCAGGTCCTCGTGCCAATTCCTGACGTGTCTGGTTATCCCACCACTGCCTCTGAGATCAGAGTCTTCTAGGTACAAGTACTTTCTTCTGTTTCCCTCCGTTAATTCTCAATTGGACCTCAAAGCAGCACTGAAGGAGCTCAGCGTCTCATAACACCTTTTATGAACGGAACTGTAAGTTTCTACCCTTAACCCTTCTTTTACAGAGGTTTAAAGCTGGTTAGTCAGTTCAAGTAAGGGAAAAACACAGTCTCTTGCTTTCACAGTGTTTATCAATACTCTTTCTCCATGACTCTTTATAGTACTATCAAAATAAACAACGACAAAACTCCCCCTTACTCCGTCAGTCAAAAAATTAAAACCCTCACTTGCATCCCTTGACGCAAATACACATCTGCAAGTGACACGGCACAAAGAGGAACCCAGTTTAGATTCGGCTAAGACTTGCTGATACTCCCACCCTGCTAAATAATAGAAAATGGACTTTGTCATGATTAGCTGTACAAATTGGGTGTGTTTGCTTCATAAAATTACCTCCTTGTCTTTTACTCCAGCTAATGAGGAAGCTCAGGTGTCCAAACTCCCCAAGACGTCTGTTCCAGCACGTATTTTGAAATCCAAATTGAGAAGTAATGAGCTCTTGATTTAGTTAGTTAAATAAAATCTGTTAAAATGTGCCATTAACAAGAGGAATGTACCAGCCTGGCTCAGTTCAGATCAGAAACAGATCAATAAAGCAGAAAAGTCTGCCATTTCCTAAATGAGCTGCTTTGCTTAGCTGTTTTTGAGCAATTAGCAGCTTGGGGGAAAATAGAGTCACAAATTCACAGCCATCATAGTCGAATGCCTTGTCTTTATATGTGCAGATTCTTCCAGAGATGAAATTACATTTAAAAACAATCTTTAATTTTTCTTCACAAAAACCCATTATGGGAAAGAAAGATTTGTGCCACCATTTTATAGAAGAGGAGATTGAGTTGCTGAGAGAGGGTGACAGAGTAAAAGGTGATGAAACTACTTCTAGACCATAAGTCTCTGGCCTAAAACTCTTCCTACAGTCTATATGATATTGATATTCAAAATATAGACCTCTGGTTATATATATTCCTATCCATTATATGTTAATATTTTGATGACACCTTAAACATGCACTTTGCATTGTGATTTCCCATTATAAGTCCTTTGAAAACTGCTTTTTGTTATCTAAATTTATTATTCATATGGATCTTGACTTTAGTATTTTGTTCAGCATGAAGGCATTTGGAGGTTTACAAGAACACGGATTCATCCAGTATGGAATTTAGTGTAACAGTTCTATCTTATATTCTAAGAGTATCTCATTTTCGGCATTTCTGTAAGAATGTTATAACTCTCTCCTTTCATATTGCTCCTAGAGAGTGTCCCATGCCAGCTTAACTGACAATTTACTCTTTGCTTTGAGCCAGAAGCAGTTATTGTCCTTTATGTTCTGTGCAGGGTCTCTGTATATATTTCAAACTCCATTTGTAAAACTGACCTGGTCATGGTATCTCTCTTTTTTCTCAGCAAATGAATATCATTTTGTCTTTACCAAATAATGGTACAAATTGTACAGATTTAATAGATTGTAAATACACAAAAATTTGCCTTTGAGACATGGCAGGTTTGAGTTATTATCCTTTCTCCTCAGAATCTAATACTACAAAAAAAAAGTTAAAAAAAAGAAACATTTCTTTTTGTCCAGTATAAATTGCATCTCAGAGGAACTCATGGTGCTTTAAAGATATTGTATTTTCACAATAATATTTCTGTGATGTAAGTGGAGAAATATTTTAGTGTTCTTTTTATTATCATCAATAAATGTTGAAATGTTATTGCACTAGGGAAGAAGGAAGCAAAGATGTTTAAGGTTGTATAAGCCTCAAAACCACTTATATGCTAGACAGAGTAGAGAAGACTCACTCACTAAAAGATAAATAATAATGAAAGATATACGCTAAGTATGTTGAGTGAAGCTCATGGTACAGGAGCACCTCCATTTACAAACTTTCGAAGTAGCGAATATCATTGATATGAACCACGCTATTGGCTAGAGGAAAAGCATGCCAACAACAGATGGTGTCCATGGCCTCTTGTAGAAGTCAGTTTGGCCTTACAAAAAGATAGGATTTCAAACAGCCTTTCAGATCCTAATGATTGTGAGTATCTGTAAATGCCAAAATAATTCAGCAAAGATTGAAGTAGTTGGGAGGTTGGGTACACTTTAAAGGAAGAGCTAGACGTATCAGTGGACGGCAGGAAAAGGGAATGAAGTGAGCAAGGAGATAGAGTTAGAAAAGTGAATGGCCACTTGGGGAATACTAAGTACATCTGATAGGATTAAGTGTAGTGTTCCTTTAGATGTTTAATGTATTACAAATCGGGAGAGGTAGATGGAGGGCAGATTGCAAGTTTGAAAGTAGAGAGCGATGTATGCAAAAAATATGTTAAATGTATGCGCTGTGTTACTGAGAGCAGGTTGAAATCGAGAAAACCAGTTTTGGGTGAGAAATGAAAGAAACTACATTTATTGAGCATCTACTATGCGTCATTACTGTGGTGTGTGCTTGGTATGTGGTTCTTCATTTGACTTTGGAAACAACTGCCACTATAGAAGTAGGATGTCATTAGCTTACGGACAAGGGTAGTATTAATGGGAATGGAAAGAAAGGAACAGTTTTAAATTGAACGGACTTGAAGCTTGATTCTATGGGGCTAAAAGGGGATGGGTCCAAAATACCTCAAAGTCTTTGAACTGAGTTTTGAGGCACAAAAAGTCAGGTGTTGGGAGAAGGAAGGAAAATAGCAGAAGTGATGAAGATAAAGAGCTTGAGCTGAAGACAATGAATCGGGATATGCAGTGTTATAGAAACCAGGTGATGACACAGCTTTAATACTAAAGGGGGAACTTCCACTGAAGAGCCCTCTTTATAATTTAGGTCCCCCAGCTTCTAGTACTGTCATCTAGCCAATTACTAACCTGGGTGCTGGAGTTTAAAATAAAACTGTTTCTTTTGCCTGTAAACTTGGCTCCTTAGAAAACAATGGTAGCTCATGACTATTTACTATAAAACAACCAAACACTAACAGTCTCACCTAGGTCTTCATTAACATTATCTACTGATGCTCTCTCCTAAGAACCTCTTTCTAATTCTCTTTTTGCATTTGCCTTATCTCTTGCTCTCAGTTCCTGGGAAACAGAGCCAAGGAAAAACCGACGAGGCAGACTGAAAAAAAAAAGAAAACCAACGTTGCTATTTGGATAACGTGAGATAATGGTTACTTGGTTACTGCCTGTTATATCCCCAGCTATGTCATTTAGTGCTCTGAAATCACAAACTCCAATAAGGCACGCAGATGGAAGTGTACAGAGCAGAATCACAAAACCTGAAATAATCTGAGGGTAATGTCATCAGTGAGGCTTCACTGAAAATTTCACTGTTGTAGTGAGAATAATTTCTTGTTTCAATAGTAAGGAAGGTGATTTCATGTTGATGCCTCATTCAAAGATGGAAGGCTATTGGTTAATTGCTTATAAAATCTTATTATTATTTAAGTTGATGAAAAAGCCATCTTTATTTTTGTTCCTAGATCCATATAAATCAAAATGGTGTATTTTTGGTCATTAATCAAATAGGTATGAGCTAAAAATGGTGGAAAGTTTAATTAAAAGAAGAGAGAACTGCATTCCTGGATAGTTTTAGCATCAGACTTATTGTCTTAAAGTAAGGAATTAATTAAATGTCTCCAGAACATTTATGATGTGATTTATTACAGAGAGGAGACCCTTCAGATACCCTTGTGCATTGTTGGTGGGAATGTAAATTGGTGCTACCATTATGGAAAACAGTATGGAGTTTCCTCAAAAAATTAAAAATAGAACTACCACAAGATCTGGCAATTTCACTTCTGAGTATGCATCCAAAGAACACCAAAACACTAACTCAAAAAGATGTATGCACCCCATGTTCGTTGCAGCATTATTCAGAATATCCAAGATACGGAAACAACTTTAGTGTCCACTGATGGAGGAATGGATAAAGAAAATGTGGTCTATGTATATACAATGGAATATTATTCAGCCATAAAAAAGGAATGAAATCTTGACATTTCGACAACATGGATGGACCTTGAGAGTGTTATGCTAAGTGAAATAAATCAGACAGAGAAAAGACAAATACCGTGTGGTCTCACTTATATGTTGAACCTAAAAACAAAAACCAAGCTCATAGATACAGAGAACAGATTGGTGGTTGCCAGAGGTGGGGGTGGGTGAAGGGAGTCAAAAGGTACAAATTTCCAGTTATGAAGTCAGTCAGTCACAGGGACATAATGCACAGCATGGTGGTTATAGTTAATAATACTGTATTGCATATTGAAACTTTCTAAAAGAGTAACTCTTAAAAGTTCTCATCACAAGACAAATGTTCTGTAACTATGTGTGGTGATGGATGTTAACTAGACTTATTGTGGTAATCATTTTGCAATATGCACAAATATTGAATTATGTTGTACACCTGAAACTAATATAATGTTGTATGTCATTTATACCTCAATTAAAAAAAAAGGAGACTCTTCAAAAAATGAGACAATGGGGAAATTAAAGCTATATTTATATCATTAATAGAGCCTTACATCTTATATTGAAAAATACCTATTTTATTTATTTCTTAGTCATTTTTTTTATTTGTGCACAGAGCTGGTGGATGCCCAGATTCAAGATGAAAGGAATGTGCAGTCTGAAATGCATATTTTCTGTTGCACTTACATGTATATTTAAAATAGGCTTTTCTGTGCTTTTGTCTATGATAGAAAAACAAAGCAGGCAACTCGACCTGCAGATGCAAGAGCTAGATGGAAGACTGGTGACAGGTAAACCAACAGCACACATTGATAGTATATGACGATACATATTGAAATATCACTTTGTAGTTTTTCTATGTCAAAATATTTACTTTATGCTTAATTCCCAGATACTATTAAAGAGAGAGTCTTCCATATTTGTTCAAAGAACACATGGGATAAAAGAGGAAGAGAAACAATGCTGGGATATTATCTTTTCTGTTATTTGTGAATCAAACTGGTTTTGAAAACAATACCTGGTATATGGGGAGCACTCAATAAATATTTATTCAATAATTGGCTGCAAAATGACTTAATCCTTCTTTCCAGTGATTATCTTTAGTATTCCTCCAGTGTACTAGTTGTACTGTTATTGTAGAGCAGACTATGAAGGCTGGAATAAGGAGATATGGTACCAAAAAGCAATGGGAGTTTTTTGGGGAGTAAAGCTGTAGTACGTAATTCTATTTAAGCCCATGCATTGAGGTTTGGGGAGCATCATTTATAAAAGAGGGGACAACAGAATGACTATAAGCTTGGGAGCAACAGAGCTTATGAGAGCAATAACATTTGTGGTGGAATTTATGCTTTAGAACACTGATTTCCAGACCTACTAAGCTCTTGTTCATTTGTAATCCAGATGAAAGCTTTGCTGCTCTGGATGATTTAGGGTCGAGGTGGCTTGGGGCTGGGCCTTCTTGGCACCCAACTTCCTCTGTGAAAGCCATGGAGGGGCTCTGAAGCAATGTTTGGAGACGATTGCACTGGAAATAAGCTAAGTGGGCTATACAGGAACACAAAGGTTTGTTGACTGACGTTGAATGACTGATTAGTACATGAATAGACTTATCTATCTAGTGAGATGATGAAGAAGATAAAGTTGATGATGATAGTTGCGGTGATAAAACTCTGAAAGCTTTCTATGCCCTAGGTATTGTTCTTAGTGCTTTTATTTATTTATTGCTCACAATGAACCAACCAGTAATGAAGGTACTATTATCATCTCCATTTTACAGATGTGGAAACAATCACAGAGAGGTTAGGCAACTCGCCCAAGATCACGGAACTAATGAATAATCATATTCATGAGTAAACCTTATTGATTAATAATATAGTGAATAGATAATTAATTAATGTAATAAATTGAATTAAATAAGTACATATCTCCTTTTTATCTGTATATCTATATCTATATCTCTACCATGTGCCCAGTAACATGTGAAGCACGTAGGAGAAATAAAATGAGGAATAAAGCATAGTTCTTCCTTTGCAGCACATATAGTTTTGTTAGAAAGATGCATTTACATATAATACAACACAATTCTCCATTTATTTAAGTGCTGTGTTTAATATAGAGAATGAAGGCCGTAAGAAACCAGAGATCACTTGATAAGATCACTGTAGCCTGGAATGATTACTAAAGACTTTATTAGAAAGTGGGACATAAAGTCAAAAAGCATAGGAGAGGTAATATCAATAAGAGAATTTTCTAGGTTGGTAGGAAAATGAGGAAAGACATGGATTAAATATACCATATCTACAGGTGCCAATGTAGAGATAACTCTGAAATTAGGGTTTGGGTTGGGCAACTGAAACGGGTTGGAAGGCGATGAAGTTTTTGGAGGATGTCTTAGTCTGCTCAGGCTGCTGTAACAAAATACCCTAGACTGGGTGGTTTAAACAACAAACGTGTGTTTCTCATAGTTTTGGAGACTGGGAAGTCCTATAACATGCTGGCACATCTGGTATCTGGCGAGAGCTTGCTTCCTGGCTTGCAGACAGCTGTCTTCTCATTGTATCCTCATATAGCAGAGGAAAGAAAGAGAAGCAAGCTATTTTGTGTGTGTCTTTTCTTATAAAGGTAATAATCTCATTTTAAGAGCTCCACCCTCATGACCTAATTACCTCTCCTAGACTCCATCTTCAAATACTATTACACTGGGGACTAAGGTTTCAACATTTGAATTTGGGGAGGACCATAAACATGCAGTCCATAACAGAAGCCTTCAATACAGGGTACAGCATCTGTGTTCCATTTTGAAATTGATTTTGGATGTTTTTGAGAAGAGAAAATAGTAGGTGAGAGGTAGTACAGTGACGGTGGTGCTCCAGCAGGATTCATATGCGGTTGGATGCAAGACAAATTAATACAGGGATTGAGTAGACTTTCAACTAAGGAAATGTGTGAAGAAGATATTGAAATAATTCAGGAATGGGTTAATGAATACCCAAATTGGAATCACGGCAATGGGAATAAAAATTATAAGAGAGAATGAGAATCAGGAAACATTTGTTGGCTGAATTCAGTCACTTGCGTTTGGCCACAGGTTAGAAAATTCATAGTGAATTTCCTCTGGATATTTTCTGAGGTGCAAAAACAACCTTGTAAAGTGGTGGTGAAATGCAGCGGCTGCTGGACCCAGAGTGTTCAGCCTGTGGCAGCCGCAAATCATTGTATAAATACCTTTCCACAAGAAACTCTCTGGGGTCAGACACAAATTGTGTAAAACTGAGACAGAGTAGATCTAGCACTCTCAAAAACTAAATATAAACACTTTAGTAGTAAGAGAATTTGGCACAAAAATATTAATTGCTAGACCAACAATTCAACTGAATGGATCATCTACGATGCCCACCTCTAATTATGCTGCGCAGATTAACACTCACTTTGAAAAACCGACCCTAACATTTGCTTGTGCCAGAGATATATTTCTCTTCAATTTTATGTATTTTATACTTGAACTCATTTTAAATCTTAGCGGCAAATTGCCGTAATTAGAAAACTATGCTCCCATAAATTTTCGCTAGAAAAAAAGATTGTTGGTAATTTTGAGGTGTTACAACCATTCTGTTTTACCTGATATGAATATCATTGGACAGCAGAAGTGGCAAACTTTTCCAAGGGAAATATCTTGCTATCCTGAAATTCTGCAAATGCTATAACTGCACAGGTGTCAAAGCGTGGGCTACATATTTTTTACTGTAATGTTTAACTAATGCCTTTATTGCCATCAATAGTAGCACATTTTTCAACTCTTTGACAAGACTGGAATCCAAAGCCATATAATTTCTGAATAGTTTATGCTAAAAATTGAGGGATGACATTTGTCCTATGGGATAAACTAATAGGAAAGAGGGTAGTGAGGTGCAGTATATCTACGAACTTGTGGATGTGCTCAGCATTGTATAAATTCCATCTCTATGTGCAACTTACTTCCCTTCACAAACAGCGCTAGAGGATCCCCATAGCTCGCTCATGGGGCTGTGAGGAATAAAAAGCAAGAGAGGGAGAACTTCTCCGTGATGCAGCCTACAGAAGGGCCGAAAGGTCAAGAGGTAAAGGGCTAGGTTTTGTGCCCCATTGTGAATTTCCCTCTCAATTCCTGAATTCTGGAGAGTTAGAATAATACAGCTGGCTCATATTCTCTTCTCATTGTCCCCTCCTTACTTCAGCATCCCCACGCTCTCACAGTTGGAGGATAAGGACAGAGATGTTTCTTTCACTCTCAGGCTCTCTCTGCGCCTGGAGGAAGACAGTTGAGAGGAGAGAAAGAATGAAGCCAACTGAAGGCTGGGTTGGGAAGGACGTCCAGCCTGGCTTCAGCGTCTTCTCAGCTCTCATCTATTTCCTTTCCCTCATCCCCTGGTTTGTCTTCTTCCCAACTTTTATGGACTGAATTGCGTCCCCACCGAATTCTTATGTTGAAGTTCTAACCCCCAGTACCTCAAAATGCGACTATATGGAGACAGGTCCTCTAAAGAGGTGGTTCTGTTAAAATGAGGCCATTAGGGTGGGCCCTGATGTCATTTGACTGGTGCCTTTATAAGAGGAAGTTTGGACACACAAAAAGAAACACAAGGGGACAACCATGTGAAGAGGCAGTAAGAGGTGGCCATCTGCAAGCCAAGGAGAGAACCCTCAAAGGAAACCAACCCTATTGGCACCTTGATCTTGGACTTCCAGCCTCCAGAACTGTGAGAAGATTAATTTCTATTGTTTAAGGCCCCAAGTGTATGGTATTTTGTTATGGCAGCCTAATTAAACTAATATACCAATGTTGTCATGAAGCTCAAGTCCCCCTTTGATTGCCTCATTTCAGCCACCATTATCCTCCCTCATTATCCTACTCATGGGACTTATTTCTGCTGGATATAAAGAGTTATCTCATTAAGATAATTCACAGTAAAATAACTAAATCATAGAATTTTATAATGACCAAATTGCTCAGTCACATATACCTTATAAGTGGGCGACTTGGGATGAGAATATGAATTTTTTGAATTTTAGTCCTAAGCATTTTTCTCCACACACTCTTCCTCTTATGACAAACCATCAGGGAACTGTAAATATGAACTTGATTGTTTTGGCTTTTCATGATATTACTTTTACTGACCTGTCCTTTGGTATTTGCCATCAGACTATATCAAACAACTCAGTGAAACTCACTGTTGTATGTGTTGTAGAAGTGTCACATAAGGTCATGATTCTCAGCATGCCATAATGTCTCCTTGAGGAGAACCATCAAGTGTCCTTGAAGGATCTGATGGATTGCACTTTGGTGTCCCTGGCCTTTTCTCTGGCTTCCTTTCTTTTTCCAAACATTCTCTTCTCAAACTTACATGCGATTTATTTGTTTATTTATAACTATTTAAAGTAATATATTATGTTGTTTATGAATTTAGAAATACTGATTTATTTGACTCACATTTTAAGAAGAGGTTTAGTTCAAATTATTAGTATGCCTCTTTGCCATCAGTATCTACATAATCAACAGAGTTTTCCAGAGAACATCTAGTGAGTGTCAGTATTAATTATGCCTCTAAATCCAGTTCTTGCCACAGCATCATATCATTCTCAACCCATTGATCTGGCAACATTCAGTAAGGGATGCCACATCTTATCAAGATTGAGATAACAGAGTCTCTTAATTTATACCCAAGGAAACCTACAGACAGATTAGTAGGGGTAGCAGACATAAAATATGGAGTAATAATATCTAAGACCAGTGTACGAAAGCTCACTAAGTATAAGCACCCTGAGCTTACATAGCTCAATGTCACCAGTTGCTTTCGTGGCAGGTGTATATGCTGTCCATCCACTCGCCCGATGCTTGAGGGTTGAGTCTATGTGCAGAGGCTATGGAACGCTTTTTGGAGAACGCTTGTACTGGATCCAATCCACAGTCAGGGCCTAGCAACCCCTTGGAAAAGTAAAGTCATTTTTCCCCACATGTCAAATAATGGACCATTGCAGATCACCACATGTGTATTCTTATTTCCCTACTCCAAGAAATATGTGTGGGTGGGGTGAGTATATGAACAGGAAAGTTTAGTTTAGATTGATTGGGTAATTTTAAATTGAATCTTTTTTTTATTGTCTTGTATAATTCTATAGTAAATACAAGTATTTTGGAAAAAGCTACCTCTCATCAGTTTCCACATTGGCGTGTCAAAGCAGTGGAGTGCAGTGGCGTTCACTTTAGGTCTTAGGCTGCTGGAGACTTGACAATGTCATCTCCACGTCTATCTACATTTTTTGAGATATGCACTTACTAATTCCATGTATGATGTCATTGAAAAATTCATCTTATGCTACTAATACATCATATTAGGAAGTTGGTGCTCTTATATGTTCTATTGCTATACATTCGTAATCTCTACAAGTAACTACTTGCTATATTGCTTTGATTTTTTAGTTACAATTTTTACCAAAGTTATACATACACTTAAAAAGGCAAATAGTTCCTACAAGATTTGTTATGAAAACCATCGGTCTACTTTCCCTTACTCTCACTTTTGGCAGATTATTTTGGGATATATTTCTACGCCTCTGAATAACCTGCTTTATCGACACTTCTCGGTTTGCCAATTTCAAGCAAGATCTGTGGACTTCCAACTACAGAATTTGCAGTAAGCTCTCTTTCACCACGCCCACTGCCTGCTGGACAAGTGCCACTTCCCAGCCCTCACCCCTTGATAGAGGTAAACACCACTGACAGGGAGCCATATAGTGAGTCTTGATAATTTTACTGTCCTTGCACAACATTATGTTTTCCCTGACGGTCATGATTGTCTAAACGTCCTCTCAAGATGTTAAAATACATCACATGTTCTATCAGTTTCATTTTCCTGAAGAAATCTCTTCCTGAAGAACGTTCTACCCTACCCCAATCTGGGTTGTTTTCCTTTGCTGAGGGCACAGCTGTTATTATAGAAAGTTTTTTCACCATCACCTGGGAATTCGTTTTGCCTCAAGTGAATATGCATTTTCCCTGAGTTTACCTTCCTCTTTCACGGCTTACACTTTTACTTTAGTGAAGCTCATCCTCCTGTAGGTTCCTGAGAAAGGGGGAGAAACTTCAAAAATTCTGCATATTCAAAATGGTCTTTAAGTTCCCACTTAATTTTGAGTCTGGTTGAATACACACCTCTTTCCTCCAGTATTTTAAAGTTATTGCTATATATCTTTAAGGTTCCAATTGTGACTCTTGAAGTATGGTGATATTTTTTGAGTGTGACCTGTTTTTTACTGTTCCCTTTGTCACCAGGGCCCTGACATTTTATGATCAGATACCTTAGTGTAGTATATTTTTATCCATTGTTCTGAGTTATTTTTTCAATCTGAAAAAGCATATCCTTTAAATCTGGGACATTTTCTTGAAAAATCTCTTAATGATTTTATCTCTTCATTTTCTACGTTTTTCTTTTTTTCAATTTCTATTTTCAGATATTATACCTCCTGAATAAGTCATTATAATCATTTTTTCTAATTTTTCTTCTCTCAATCTCTTTGCTCTTATTTCTGAGAGATCTACTCAATTTTGTCTTTCAACACTTCTGCTGAGTTTTTCACTTCTGTAAACATACATTTAATTTCAAAGAACTCTTTTTTGTTTGTTTTGAGGATTTTTTTTTGTTTTTAGAAAGCTCCTAACAGCACTGTCCCTGTCTTTTATTTTTTTGAGGAAGATTAACCCTGAGCTAACATCTGCCACCAATCCTCCTCTTTTTGCTGAGGAAGATTGGCCCCTAGCTAACATCCATGCCCATCTTCCTTGCTTTATATGTGGGACACCACCTCAGCATGGCTTGACAAGCAGTGAGTAGGTTTGCACTGGGGATCTGAGCCAGCGAACCCCGGGCTGCCAGAGCAGAACGTGCGAACTTAACCACCACACCACCAGGCCAGCCCCTGTTTCTGTCTTTATGGATACAGTAGATTATTTTTTCTCTTTGACTGCGTGGATGATTTTTATGTTTTCTTCTCTTTGTTTAGTCCTGGTTTCCCCCACGTTGTTATCTTCTGCTTTAAAGGCTTTACTCAGACTTTGTTGCTCCCATTTAAGAGTAGGGGCCCCAAAAACCATTTAAAAGGTCTGATGGTGAAGTTAAGGCTGTTGTACCACGAGTTTTACTGTAGGGTGATATGGGTGGAACTTTTTTGGGTGAACCTCTGATGTTAGTATCTTCCAGGTCTTTCTATTTAACTAGTCAGATTCTCCAAAGAAAACTCTTCAAACCTCCTCTTTAAAGGAGGTGGATGGTCTAGCAATTGCTGGTGTTCTGAGATCTGCATAGGGAAAGTAGACTAGAGTCTAAGAATCTAGTAAGCATTTAGTACTTAATCTCTCTGTGTTTGCTATCTTATTTCTACCCTCAATGTTTCTGGTACCCCCCAAATCCAGAGGCTCTTCCTCTTAACTTCTCCAATAAATCAAACTTCAGTCTTTTGCTGGAGTAGGAGAGACGATCTGAAGAACTACTGCTCCAAGAATTCCTCTTTATTTTAGCATCCTCTCTTTATCATCATTTCTAAAGTGAACTAGTACTGTAAATTCCTGAGGCTTCTGAGGATTTTGTTGAATAAATAAGATTTATTTATGGTGTTCTCCCTACTGCTTTAGGACTCCGTTTCTCACATAGTTTATGTCATTACCAATAGCCCATCGCTTACAAAACTTTGCTCCTGTTGCCTCCTGCTCTTCCATCTTCGTTCTTATGCCTTAAAGTCTCTATTCTATCATTTTAGTGGGGTTTGTGCAGAAAACAAAAGTAGATTTGTGTGCTCAATTCTCCATTCTAACACCTAGAAGTATCAACATTTATTTCTTGTCTCTTGTTGTTATTATATTGTGTATATTTCTGTATGCTACCTTAAATTCTTTTTTTTTTAAAGAAGGAGGAAAAAAGGATAAAATAAATAGACTAACCTGATTAGAGTTGTACATGTGTTTAAACTCTTCATCACATAACAGATAATCTTTGGCTTTATTGCTACATCATGAAAATGTTAATTGCTATTCATTGTTTGAAACTCTCCGTATTTCCAAGTTCTTGTCGTGCACGCCAATATCTCCTTTTATTCACCCCCAATGGCAACTTTTCCGACTTCGCCATTCATCCTAGAGCTGACTTTCCTCAAGCACGTGTCTCTGTGCCCAGTGGCAGCTCATCCATTTCAGTCAGGCAAATCAACCTTCCTCCTGGAGGAAATCCAGGGAGTGGAGACTGAAAGTGGACTCTAGATGTGGCTGTGCCAAAAATGTTTCACTTTGAGATATTAGCTGTTCTGAAACAGTGGGAACTTGGTTGTATTAGGAAATGACATGCGTTTAACTGATTTTTAAAAAGCCCCTTTTAAGTGTGTTCTTGCTAACAACGTGAGAGGCCTGGTCCTTCTTTTTGCACTCCATGTGTGGAAGTGATGCACGAGGGTTTTAAGTGAATGACACATGCCATCTGTGCGGTGAGGTGTGTATTGTACTGAGCGGTCTCAGGGCTGCTCAGGTGTGAGGAAAGCCCCTAGAGATGTTCCATATTCAAAGGAAAAGATATTTCTGAGGAGTTCACCTTAAACCATGGCCGACTCTGTGGCAGTTTGATTTGTTCTGAGATAATGCGTAAAAAAGGCATTTTTAAGCAGAAGGCACTACACAATTCTTATTATTTTCTTACTTTTATTAGTTTCTCTGCTGAACTTGGAAACATGTTCTCTTTTATCCACATGACTTTAAAAAGACATTTGGGAAAGGGAATGAAAAAAGGCTTTTATTTAGATTTAGGATTCAATCAATTCTTTAAAAGTCAGTTTTTAAGATATTGTGGTGGTCCTGTCAGCATTTGCGTAAATCTGCACATGGATGAGTTAGAAGAAGCAGGAAACAAGCATCTGGGCTTTCAGACTTCCTCGCATCTGCAGTGTGAGCTTTTGGATGAAAGAAATTTAGCAGGCAATTTTTTATTCACAAGCACCAGATAATGAATCAAGATGAACTTTAAGCATTTAGACTTTGCTAAATTTATCTGGGAGGAGTAAAGTGCTGTTTGGCCAGCCACTTGGATAAACAATTGCCACAGTTGCGTGTGTCCTGAAGGGAAGAAATGGCTTCAACATCTTATACATGGAAATCAAGTTCACCTCCCACCCATAAGCTGATTAAATGCTGGCAGTGCAAAATATTTCACCTCTATGGAATCTATCTGTGATTCAGTGAAATCATATGTTTCAAAGTGAATGTGCTTTATCAAAAATACTTGTCATGGGGCCAGCCCTGGTGGCCTAGTGGTTAAGTTCAGCATGTTCCATTTCAGCGACCCGGGTTCAGTTTCCGGATGTGGACCTGTTAGTGGCCATGCTGTGTTGGTAGCCCACATACTAAAAAATAGAGAAAGATTGGCATGGATGTTAGCTCAGGGCAAATCTTCCTCAGCAAAAAAACCCAAAAAAACACCTTGTTATGTAATTTAAGTGATTATAGAATGGTACTGGAAACAGTAAATGGGCAAGCAATTACCCTGGCAAAATTTACAGATGAATGAAGAAGATACAAAAATAATCTTAGGTTCACAACTGTATACGATGTAGTTGTTCAACGTATTTGCTGCATTATGATTGACTAGAGACGTTTTGGGGGGTCAGCTTTATTGAGGTGTAATTTGCATAAATTAAAATTCATTTAAATGTGCAATTCAATGACTTTTAACAAATGCATACAGTTGTGTAGCCTCCATAATCATTATATAGAATATTTCCATTGTCCCAAAGAGTTTCTTCATGACACTTTTCAATCAATCTTCTCCTTCAACCTCTGGCCATCACTCATCTGCTTTCTATATCTATAGTCTGCCTTTTTAAAAATTTCATATGAATGGGACTATAGAGTACGAAGTCTTTTGTGTCTGGCTTCTTTCATGAGCATACTGCTTTTGAAATTCACCTATGACGTTGTATAAATCAGTTTGTTGTTCGTGCCGTTCAGTTGATTCCGACTCCTGGAGACCCTGTGGACAGCAGAGCAGAACGCTGCTGGATCTTCTCGCGCCATCCTCTCATCTTCTGGTGCCATATCAGAGAATGCTCCACTGCTATTCACAGGGTTTTCATGGCCAATTTTTTCAGAAGTGGGTGGCCAGGTCCTTCTTCCTAGTCTGTCTTAGTCAGGAAGCTCTGCTGAAACCTGTCCACGGTGGGTCCCTGCTGGTATTTGAAATACTAGGGGCATAGCTTTCAGCATCACAGCAACATGCAGCCACCACAGTATGACAACCAACAGGCAGGTGGTGTGATTCCCTGAGGGAGAAAGGAACAGCTGTGATAGGACTGAATGTTAACCACTAGACTACCGGGGCTGGCTATGTATCAGCAGTTTGTTTTTATTGCTGAGTGGTATTCCTTTGTATGGCTACACCACAGCTTACTCATCCATTCTCAAGTTGATGGACGTTTGAGTTCTTTCCAGTTTTGGGCAATTGTGAGTAAAACTACTATGAAGTAGTCTGTGTGGACGTATGTTTTCATTTCTCTTGGGTAAATTTCTAAAAGTGGATTTGCTGGGTCATATAATAAGTGTATAGTTAATGTAACGAAAAAGTCCTGCCAAACTGTTTTCCAAAATGGCTAAAAGCAACGTCTATTTTGCTTTCCCAGCATATGAGAGTTCCAGCTCCTCCACATCCTCACCAAAACTTGCTATTCCTTAGTCTTTTAATGTAACCGTTTCATGAGGGTCTGGTGGTATTTCCTTTAAGTTTTAATTTTCATCTTCCAGTTACTAATAACGTTGAGCATCTGTCATGTGCTTACTAGCCCTCTAAATATTTTCTTTAGTGAAGTGTCTATTGAAATATTTTGCCCATTATTTTTGATTGATTTATCTTATTATTGAGTTTAAGAGTTCTTTATATAGTCTTGATACAAGCCCTTTATAAGATACCTGTTATATTTTCTCCTAGTTTATGGGTTGTCTTTTCATATTTTTTTTATCAGTGTCTTTTGAAGGGTAAAATATTTTAATCTTGATAAAATCCAATTTATCATTTTTTTTAGAGTTTGTGCTATTTGTGTCTCATTTAAGAAATCTTTGTTTAACCCAAGGTCACTACCATGTTTTTTCCTAGAAATGTTATAGGTTTAGATTTTCCATTTAGGTCATGACCATTTTGAGTTAATTTTTGCCCATGCTGTGAGGTAAGGTTTGAATTTCATATTTTTTTTTGGTGTATGAATATCCCAAGTCAGTGGGGGAAGGATCATCTTTTAAACAAATGGACTAGTTCGCAGGTGTTTGGGAGGACCAGGCCAGCGAGTTCTAATGGTAAGGCACATCCCCTGTGGAAGAAGTGATGCAGCACAAAGCAGCGTGTCAGAGCGCTGCCCTGGCTCATACTCAGGATGTAATTCTGGATGTATATCTCTCTGATAGTATAAATTATATTTTCTTTATCGTGTCCATCTGTTTGCTACTTGACTAGAATATGGCTTAACTGTATGATCTTGAGGATACGACTTAACCCATCAGTACCTCAGTTTCCCTATCAAGAGTTCTGAAAGGGATTAAACTGGTAATGCACATAAAGTATTCAAATATTAGACATTATTATGAGCACCTATTTCTTCCCAGTGAATGTCCTAAACAGCTAGCTTACTTAAATAGGAAAAAGTCTTCAATTTTAGGTTCTTGACTAATCTGTCCACCTTGAGCAATAAGAATGTCAGCAAAAAATCCAGTTACTTTCCCGTGATTAACAATTCTGGAAGAGGTTCTTCTAACTCACTAGTTTACAAAGACATCAGAAATGATTAATTGTGAATGACTGAACTCACATCATAAAATTAATTACATTCAGATTACTAAGCAGTTCCCTTAAGCATAAACACTGTTAAAAATGATATCCAGATGAATATTTATTATTTATTACTGATTTATTTTTCCAGAGGTTGTGAAAAACACACTCTGCCACTCCTGAAAAGGATATTGCCCTTGTAATTTTCATCCACGTCTGTTTTCTCACTCTCCTTTTTCACTGTTGTTCATTGATCCACTTCTGTATTCTCATGCTGGGCCAATACTTCCCTATCTAATCTGCTTCATGTCAGCCTTACCGCTCCCTTGATTTAAGACTGACATACTGATTACAAGGATTTCTAAGACCCTGTCTGTATTTCTATGAGTCTCGCAATTCTCTTTTCATTTGTTATTACATATATTTAAGCAACTTCCTCCATTTCTGCAAACATGTTGGCTGTATCCACCTATCACAAAATGTCTCCTTTACCTATTGCTGTGTAGTGAGAGGCTTTACAGAACCTCCTGGACAGGACCAGCTACATAATTTGTGGAGCTAAGTGTAAAATGAAAATGGGTGGATCTTTGTTCAAAAATTATTAAAACTGTCAGGATAGTGACTGCAGAGCATTAAACCAAGAGGACCCTTCTAAACATGGGCCCCATGCAACTCGACAAGTTGTACTCCATGAAGTCAACACTGCCGCTAGATTTTGGTGGGAAGGAAAGAACACCCACATGGATGCTCCTTGAAAGTGTCTCACCTATTGCCTAGAAAACATTTTACTCAACTCAATCTCGACTTTGTCTGCTGTATTATATCATGTTCCATCTCCTGCCATCTTCCCAACCCCAGTGGTAACACTGTAATTGAGTATCCATCTGTTGCCTTAAGGGATTTTGTGGCTTAATCATTAACACACACTAATATGTTTTCTGACTACAGAAGGAGACGAGCTAAGCCTTGTGCTGCTGCTGATGAATATTCATTGATCATCAATCTGTGCATAGTCTTGTGCTGAGCAGTATACAGAGAAAGCTGTCGGGGCACAGGTCCTACGTTGCTATGGACTTTTTGGTGTGACAGGTTCTATCTACTACCTGACCAGAGTTACTTACTCTCTCTGTACTGTTCCTCAATTTCCTTGTCAGTAAAAATGGAGATAGTAAGATAGGGTTGTTGTTGTTACAGTGAAAATCTAATATATTTAGGACATTTGGAACAGTGCTTGACACACAATAAATGCTCAAAAAATTTGAGTTATTTCCCTTGGTTCTATATCTAGACTGGGAGAAACACGTAGTCTTCCTACTTTGGATTTCATTGGCCAACATTTGGATCAATATAGGATTTTTGTGCCAGTACAAGCTGACTTTTTTGCTTTTCAAGCATAAAGCAATACTTATCAACCCTGACTCTACTTCAGGATTAGAATCTATAAAAATATTTATCCACTGATTTAAACTCTTTTGGTAGGGGGCCAGGGTGTGTGTGTGCATGTGTGTTTTGGAAACATTAGAAAGAAATTGGGCATGTGATCTTCCTTCCTTCTGCCTTCTTTTCTTCCTTCCTTCCTTCTTTCCATCCATTGTCTATTTATCTGTCTATCAGTCAGTCTGTCTGTCTGTCACCTATCTTGGTAGTGGAAGATGGTGGCACTGTGGTATGCCTTAGGAATTCATCAGCTTCACAGTATGAAAGAGAGAAACAAGAAAAGAGGACATATTAAAAAGTGATCATCTGTGGAAACACAAAGGAGGAATACAGAATCTAACATGGGTTGAGAGGGTCTCTGGGAAGCGCTTTTAGATGAGGTGACTTCTGAGCTGAGACTCAAAGGATGAATTGGAATTAACCAGAAGAAAAAGATCTCCCAGATAGGAGGAATAGCATGCACAGTGTGGACTTATGTTTTTTTAAGTTCCATAGGCAGTTTGGGTGTAGAACTAGGGTTGAAAAATTCTAATTAGAATTGCTTCTTAATTCAGAAAACCTGGATAAGGAAACAGAGAGACCAGAAGAACTATGCTAAACTCTTTCACTCTGCCTGTTGTCTGACCCATGCCTTCATCCCAGATCCTCAGTCCATCTGGGTGACTTTTGCCTTTTATCTTTGGCCTTACATGGGAACTGACCTAACCATGTGGCTTTTCTGTTTTGTGGTTATGACAACTATCAGAAGAGGCTGACAGTATCCAGGAACTATATTGAGACACTGAGTTTGTCTTCCTAAGTCTGATGAATGATTTTCCCTTTGAAAGTTACATGTTGGCCATTTACCAGTTATTTTACTTTCCTTCTCAGGGTCAGTTTTTTGCTAGTTTTTCCTCAGTCTGACTTTGCGAGAGAATAATCTGAGATATTCAGTTTAGGGGAGTTGTTCTGGGTCATATTAGCTTATAAATTATAGAGCCTGGATTAGAACCTAATGTTCTGATTCCAAGATCTACTCTGTTTTAATACAATTTAAGTACATTATTCATAACTTATTTTGTCTTTTGAACTACTCTCTTAATTCTTATTTCATTTCTTGCCCATCAACAGAGGAAATCTGAGGGGAAGAGGGGGTTTTGGTTGTCATAGTAGCCAGTCTCCAAAGATGGCCCCTGCAACTCCTCCCCTCCCTGCATGGCAAGCCGCTCCCACAGGAAGAGAGAGTTATATCCCCTCTCTTTGAATCTGAGCTGCTTCTATGACTGTTTTGACGAATAGAATGTTCTGGAACTTCTGAATCCAGGCCTCAAAAGGACTAACAGCTTCCATTCCTTTCATCTCAGAATACTTACTTTTGTGATGTTCCTTTTTGAAACCCAACTGTCAAGCTGTAAGCAGCATGAGACCTGAGGTACTGTGATCTACAGCCCGAGATAAGCTCCCAGAGAACAGCCAGCACCAACTGCCAGCCAGAGAGGGAACCATCTGGGATGTTCCAGTATAACTGAGACCCTAGACAACTGCAGTCTTAGCCAATATCCTAAGGAACAGAAGAACCATCCAGCTGATTCTGGTCATCCTCGAGAAACATGAGAGATACTAATATGGCTGTTATTACAAACCACTAAATTTTGAGGTGGTTTATTACACAGCAATGGATAGCTGAAAATGTTACCTCTTTAACAAGTTTATATCTTCCTTCAATATTCTGAATAACGAAAGCAACATGTGAAAAGTAATGAATGCCATCTGACTTACTGGATAGACTAGCTTATTATATTAAAGTAGCAATGATCTCTGCTACAATACTGTTTTCCTAAAAATTATTTTTAATGACCAGAAGCCTAGTTATCCTGAGAAGAGCCAAAATGAAAATGACAGTGGAATTTAAAAAGCCTCATTAATCTGGAAAGAGTGCATGATCTAGAAGCAAAGGAACTTCGATCAGCTTGCTGAGTATCCTTTTGTGACTTTTTAAAAAACATACTTGTTGTTTTACACTTGAGATTTGATTTTGAGCTGAAGTGTCTAAAGAAATTAGCTCTTTATGGGCCAAGACACAAAAGAGGAGCAAAGTGCTAGGGACTGGGAGACATCAAGGAGTGTTTCCTGCTAGGGACTCTGCAACTGGCATTGAAGTTTAGGGAAATTGAATAGTAGTACTATTTCAGAAGGATGTTCTCTTTAATTATGATGAACATATTTTCCAAACCAGAAATTGGAAAATCTTCTTGGCAAACATATATGAGATTATGAAGACAATGGGACAGAATCATTAGGAAAAAAACATGAAAGCGCAGCCACAGAGATGGTAATGCAGGTGATGATAAACAATAGTTAAATAAAATGTGTATGATGCTTATCATATTCCAGGCACTATCCTAAGAATCAGGCGTTACCTTATTTAATAGTTACAAAAAGTCTATGATAAGTCCTATGTTAATCCCTATTTGACAAATGAGGAAATTGAGGCACAAGCCTTTTAGGTGGCAGAGCAAGCTATGAGGTCAGTCTTATTTTGGAATCCATACTCTTTACCAGCATATTATACTGCTTCTAAGTATGGTGTACAAGGTTAAGTATAAGACGATGAAGACTATAGTTCTTAAGTAATGGAAAAGAGTGATCACAGCTGATACAAGCTGATTGTGTGCAAAAGATTTTCAGAGCTTTATTAAATAGCAAGTAAGGTACCACCTGCCTATCCTACTCTCTTCTTCTCTGCAGACACTGATGTAAAACTTGGAGCTGCTATTTTGAAAGTGGCCTCTACGACCAGCTCCCTGGTTACCTAGGGGTGCTAAAGAAGGAGAATGTTGACATAGCATTGCCACTGCCCCTCAGGAGCTGGTCAAAAGAAGGGCCACACTCACAACCCTATCAGCTCGAGATCCCATGGGGAACATGATTTGTTCTTTGTGAAAATCCAGTGCTTTGTTCCCTCTGTCATATGTACTTGTTGTGTGTCAAAAATGAGGAAGAAGTGAGGCAGTATTTTTGGTGTCTGATAAGTTTCAGTGTACCCTGATTGTTAAGGACAATGCAAGATCTTCTCAACTACTTCTGTGCAAATGATAGCAGATTTCTAGCATGCATCAGGACCCAAAAAGGAGGACACAGCATACTGCACCTGGTTCAGCAACTGGTTTGATATTTTAGACAGAAATTAATTTTTAACCTATTAATTTTTTAAGCATTTAGACATATGTGTCACTCCATGACCTTCAGAACACTATGCCATTAGCCAATCTTAATATAGTCAGAATTAGAGGCCACCTTGAGGTGGTCCCCCAAGAACTTGGACATGAGGAAGATAACATTACACACTCAAAGTTAAATATAAGACTAACACAGGAAAGATCTGGACAGGCAAACCCAAATTCACCTGAAAGAAACAGGACTGTTCCCAGGCCAACAAAACTCACATTAAAAAGAAAGAATGTATTAAAATATCTATAGAAGAGGAGCTGGCCCCGTGGCCGAGTGGTTGAGTTCATGCGCTCTGCTGAAGGCAGCCCAGGGTTTCGTCGGTTCGAGTCCTGGGCGCAGACATGGCACCGATCGTTCGAGTCCTGGGTGCGGACATGGCACCGATCGTCGAGCCATGCTGGGGCGGCGTCCCACATGCCACAATTGGACGGACCCACAACTGAAAATATACAGCTATGTACCGGGGGGCCTTGGGGAGAAAAAGGAAAAAAATAAAATCTTAAAAAAAAAAATCTATGGAAGAGATTCTTATTCTTTTCAATCAAAAGAGGGTTAGTCATCCTGGAGGTGCAGAAAAAATGGAGATTTGCTGAGATAAGATTGGATGTAGCCATATACACAATACGAGCGGAAAGGATTCTCATCTTTTGGAGCAGGAGTATCTCTGGGACAATGACAAGGCCATCCTTGGTTTGGACATAGATGCAAGGAACGGAGAGAGTGAATTTAGTGTGTTTCTGTTCCTCGTTGGTAATATTATCCCTAATGGAAACTCTACATGGGACTATATTAGCCAGGGGACGTTAAATAATCATGACTCCCCTTGTTCTGACTGCATTAGAGGTGAGCAAACATCTGGCTATGGTTGACTTTCTATGTGAGTCTGTATGGGGAAGGTTGTAAATGAGGACCCAGAGGCCAAATTCAGACCAAAACACTTTTTCTTGTGTAATTAAAATAAATGTTCATAAATAGTTGTGGATATATAAAAGTTGGGAAAGTAGTTTTTAATCGATGTTGCTTCCCCTCCAAAAATAGCACGTTTTTATGAGATTAGGTTTAAATTTCTAGATGGTGGCTACTGCTGAGAGCCGAATAGCAGCTGCTCCCTTTAAACAGGATATTTAGATTCTATTTTACCAGAATCTTTACTATTCCCTGTCGTATTACACCCAGCTGTTTCACCAACTTAACTGCCAGTCCCCGCAGGCTTTCGAGTTTTTATCTTCCGAGCCTAGAGGGAAACTCTGTGATTACATAAGAATAAATTCTTCATATCTGTAATAATACCTCATGGCTAATGAATAAAGTGATGTGTAGCTTAGCCGTGATGATAATGCGGGCCTGAATCTTATGGTCTAGAGAGTTTTCTCTTTCTCAATGTAAATGATAAGTTATCATTCTTGTGACTAGCTCAGTGTTAGATATCTTTGGTTTAGTGAGATTCTGCCTCTAAGGACTTATTTATCTCTGGGCATAGAAAGAGGAAGGCTGACCTGTGTCGGCAGAGCATCTCATCCTAGAAAATGGAGAATAAGGCACTCCTGGATGAAGGCCATTCTGTCTTCTCCTAGATGACACAACTCCCACTTCTTCTCATTTTTGTATAGGAAAAGAACATCAAACCAAGACTCACTAGGAATTTGGCTCTGCATAGTTCATCGTTAAGTTGGTTGTGTGGCCATGAATAAATACCTTGGCTTTAACGTCATAAATGAAGTGAAAGAGTTGAACCAAAATCTCTCTGAATTTCCATCCTACTCTGGCATTATTTAACTCAACCATGGATACTCTAGCCTTCTTGAGTTCATATGCACATTATCTATATGATTTAGGTATGATTTAAATACTGTATGTGAACAATTTCACTAAACAAAAATTTCTGTGTTACTGCCATTTTAGCATCTCTATTTATATCCAAACACAGAAGGTTAGATTTTGCATGCATTTCAGCAACATTTGGATATCTGATGACTTCTATAAACTGTTTTTAATCATTCAGTATCACAGAATTCAAACAAAAACAACAAAATAAGCACATCAAAACATGTTTGACTTGAACAAAAAAAGCAGGCAGCCAGGGACATGGGCACACTATGCAAAATAGTCCTGCATATATTACACTTTACATATTTATAACTGTGTAGCTCCAGCAATATTGGCAGTTAATGGAGTGTCAATGAGAGGGAAGCTGTCTCAAAAGCTTGTTTTTATTGGACAAAAGGAAAAAGAGCCAGGAAACCTAGTTTTCTTTTTGCCAAATCAAGTTATCTAGGAGAGTAAGTCATCCATTTACTTTGGACAAGCCACATATGTTTCTATTTATCCAAGAGCCAACCCAGGAACAGCAGGATAGAGTCATCTTCATTTATGTCCAAGTTGAATCTAGCAAACAGCAGCAATATTTTCTATATAATTACTTTAGGAGTTACGGATGATGGTGATACATTTGACTGGCAAATTGCTACACACTAAAACAAACAAGCAAAAAAACAAAAACCAAAGGCTTAACATCTACACAGAATATATAATAATTTGTAAAAGAGCATGACAGAGGAGCCCGGGAAAAAATTAAAATCTTCTAACTCAAGTGAGATATGTGGATTTTTGGGTGGTGGGGTAGTGGTAGCAGCAAAAGAAAGAATGAAGTAAGGAAAAAAAAGAACATTTATTCAACATAAATGACATAAGGTATACATGTTTATGGACATTTATTTTCTACTATATATTTGACAGAATTGAAAGGAATAGAATATAGAATATAGAATATAGAAGAATGAGGTTATGGTTCCTCCTTTTGCAATACAGTTGAAGAAGACAAAGCATATACCATGGCTTTAAGTCTTAAATAACGTAATAATGTAAATATCACAGGGAAATGAAGAGAATAAGGTGAAAGTGTTATTCCTATGTGACACAGGATTCGTGGTAGAAATCTTTCCTGGTCAGGACTGGAGAAGCACTGAGTGAGGCTTAGGTTTAGTTCATGGTCCAAGAGGCAAAACTGTGGGGCACAGTTGGTGTCGTGGGCAGGAAATCCACTAAGTTACACCAAAACCAAATTATGGAAGAGTTCAGAGGCATGGTTGTTGGGAAGATCCAAAGATTAGTCACCAGGGGCAAAAAATGAGATAATTGAAGGCAAAGAGTTCTGGGGTGATTCAGTTTTGAATTGGCATTACACCTCTGTGGCATAAAACTCTTTAAAATATGTGTCTGGGTGTGTCTTGCTATATTAGTCATCTATCAGTATTAATCATCTATTTCTATAGAACAAATTATCTCCCAAAACTTAGCAGCTTAAAAGAGCAATTATTTATCATCTCACAGTTTCTATGGATCAGTAATTTAAGAGATGCTTAGCTGGGTAGTTGGGCATAAGGTCTCTCATGAGGTTGAGCCAAGATGTCGACCACAGCTGCAGTCTTCTGAAGGCTTGTCTGTGGCTGGAAGAGCCGCTTCACTCACTCACATGGCTGTTGGCAGGAGATCTCAGTTCCTTGTCATATGGGCCACTACCTAGGGTTGCTTGAGTGTCAACTGGCAACTGGCTTTCTTAAAGTGAGTGATCTAAGAGAGAACAAGAGGAAGTCACAATGTCTTTTGTGTCCTAATAAGGGAAGTCACATGACAACACTTCTGCCACCTTCTACAGCCAAAGGAGAAGGGAATTAGGCTTCATTTTTTGAAGAGAGGAGTATCAAAGAACCTTTGGACATATTTTAAAGCCACCAGTGTGATAAAGATATATGCCATCACCTGCAAGTGAATGGGAGTTATTGTCTAAGGCTTCTTGGATGAGATCTGTATCAATTGAGATCCTAGCAAGAAATAGATCATTTTAGGAAGGTTTAATAAAGGGATCATTTACAAAGATGCATTCAGGGTATGTGGAAGCCACAGAGAACAGCACATTACTATGAGGCTAATAACAACCAGGTCATTACCATCCTAAGGGGCTAAAGAACGGAGTACTTCCTGGAACCTGAAAGAAGCGAGTCCTGCAGAGAGAGCTGGCTTTGATTGAAGAATGCAGCCAGATCAAGATTACCTTATGGGAAGAAATCGGTGGAATAAATACCACAACCTCACTGTCTTTGCTCTTGCCTTCCCATTTCTGCCAGGCCTCCACTTTGGCCAAACTTAACTGACAGCTAGAGGTCAAGGGAGCCTGTTAATTTAGTCCACCAGCCCTCTGGACAGAAGTCAGGGTGGAAGTGGATCTGGAAGGGCAGACAGAGGATCTCTTTCATAAGTTGAGAATTTAACTTGAAGGATGAATAATAAACAGAGCTATTGAGAGCTGGATCATATGTTGAGTGCAAAAGACAAGGATAAGCAAACATTTATGTGGGATTAGAAAAATGACTAACAGTTACCAAAACAGAAGTTATGTGGTATGGAGAGGCTGAAGTAGGCTGGACATGGCTACGGATGGAGCCACATAATGGAAGGTAGTGAGAGAGGTAGAGGTTTAGACTTTCTAGAAGAAGCAGCCCTTGACAGTTCTTCAACACAAGAGTGACGAGATAATAGAATGGGAGTGGAGGAGGAAAATCCAAGAGGCTTAGGTCTGTGTAGATATCAGGAATAAATATAATAATGTCAATAAAAATTTAGTTTTAAATAACTTTCCAGGTAAAATAAATCCTAAGTATTAATGGTCAAATAAATAAAAATGTGAATTTGTTGAAATGAGGTATCTACATTTACAGACTCATGCTTTCTACAATTTGCCAGAAGTGCAAGCAAGCAAGCAAGCCTACAATTATAAACATTTTAATCTAGAGCAATTATATTACATTGAAGTATGAGTCTAGGAATGAAAACAATGTTATAACAGAAATAAATCATGCCAAAATAGTCATCAGCTTTCTTCTGGAGATCTATTCTTTTGGGATAGCTATGTTTGGCTTGGGCACACTATTTATTCAAACGTCCATTTATGGTTTGAATACTTAGTAGGAAGTTCCTATGAAATTCATGGAGTCCTTCATCCTGATTTGATTTGCAGCACACAGAAATTTCATATCTACATGAGAGATTTCAGTGAAGATAAGCATATGTAATAATAAGAAACATTGGCTTTTATGCCATAGTTTAGAAAAAAATAAAAATATGACAGAGCTTAAAATGAATCCTGATTCAATCACACTCGTTCATTTAGCACAGCTGACCTGCTATCAATACAGTAATTCAGAGGGGGAAAGTAGCATTAAACATTTAGTGATTGCTGATACAGAGTGGGACATGTGAGAGATATATGACTGATTATGCTCAGTGACACTTTAATATTACATCTTATAGTAAAGTCTGGTTGACATGGCGAGATGTTAACCATAAATTTTCTAACTGCACTTACACACATTTAGAGTGTAGAGATAATTGATGTTAACAGAGATGACCCTGGAGCGCCCGCTGAGTTTAAAAAAGAAAAAAAAGGAGGCTATTACATTTTGAATGTGTGTCTTGTGTGTTTCAGGTTTTTTCGTACTACTTTGAAAATTACCAGTGCACTTAAGAGTGCTGTAACAATCAGTCAGGATAAGGAGTAAACTGTGATTCTTGTTCAAAACTTATGTAATAAACAAAATTGACTATTGATATTTTCAGGGCTTAATAGTTATGCAGGACTTTCCAGAAACTATATGCCTTACAGGCATGAACACTTAAAAAAAGACTCTGAAAAATATTACTCAATATAATGTTATTTACCTTTATCCACTCAAATTTTTGAGTATGTAGCAACTGCAAGTCATAGCAGAGTGTTGAAAAATACAAATATGTTCTCAGCACTGATGGAGCTTGTAAGCTAGCAGGTCTCACTTTTAATAAACATAATGATTAATTTACCACTGTGATAAGTGCTATAATAATGTGTACAGACGGTAAGAAAAACCAGCAATGACAGACTTGGCCTAGTCTAGTGGGTAGCGAACGTTAAGCTCTATTAGCATTAGTTTCCCAGCTAACACCTCTCTCTTTAATAGAAAATCAACACTTGAAACAAGGAAGATGGCACTAGCTACAGAACAAGTAAACAACCACTCATCAACATCTCTTTCCCAATTAACCTATTTTTTGAAATTGAAGTTCACCTCGTAGATGTTTGTGTGGCTGTGGGAGCCAATGAGAAAACAGGAAAGGTCTTTGGTGTGAGGGGAATCTAGCTACAGTGTTTTCGCAATGGCCCTTGAGAGACAGTAACCCCCAACCAGGTCTCTTTATCAAGAGTCAGAAGCGGAGGGCCCGGCCTGGTGGTGCAGCGGTTAAGTTCCCACATTCCACTTCTCCGCGGCCCGGGGTTCCCAGGTTCCGATCCCGGGTATGGACATGGCACTGCTTGGCAAAAGCCATGCTGTGGTAGGCATCCCACATATAAAGTAGAGGAAGATGGGTATGGACGTTAGCTCAGGGCCAGTCTTCCTCAGCAAAAAGAGGAGGATTGGCAGTAGGTAGCTCAGGGCTAATCTTCCTCCAAAAAAAAAGGAGTCAGAAGTGGGAAAGAAAACAGATCTGAAGTCGTTTTATTCCACAGTTATGAACGACAATCTCAGTCCAATAGAATCTATGTCTTTAATGATTGATTCCACCTCTGTCCTGTGCTGCTGTTTGTCTTGTTGGAAAAGGAAGGAAAATAGACAGATGGTGGACTGAGGGTGTGGCAAGAGCCCTACACCCAAGTTAGCTGGGGCGAGCCCAAGAAGGGAAGTGTGAGAGCCTCTGGGGGTTAGAAAGATGCAAAGTATCATAGCCAAAGGAAAAAGGGGCCAAAATAAAATGCTTGGGACTCATTAGCAGAGTATTAGAACATCATCTTGCTCACAACACTCAATTACCCAAATTGTGATTGGACTATTTGAAAGTTTGGAAAATTAGTAATGCTATGTTATATATGTGTGTGTACATATGTGTTTGTAACACACACATAAACATATACACATATGATTTGAAATAATCTATTCAAGAGTGAAAATTATAGGAATAAAAAGGAAACAAATCAAAGAGGAAACACCCAAATAGCTGAAGGAAAGGAAAATGCTATCGTGTAAGCAACAGCTCTTCACCAGCAGCTGGGTAATAAAACAGCGCAGGTCAGAAAGAGGTCACCCAGACACTGTCTGACCGGCCTGAGCCTCGATCCTTCCACAGGCCTCATCTCATTCTCAGCCTAGATTTTCCCGCAAATCATGGTAATTGGGAATCAGCTCACACAGCTGTGAACCACAGCTCACAGACACAGAGGGAACAAATTTAAAGTTGAGCATCTCTGCTGGAGAGAGCAGGGAAGTGACTTGTTTATGTACCATTTCATCACTCTCCCCAAGAGACACTAGCCCTGGGTTTATGTTCCATTAAAGGTGTAGTGACATGGTTTTAAAGCAAGTAGAAGATTGGCCTGTTATTAGAATTAGGGAATTTGGATTCAATTCTAAGTTAAAATCATGAAATGTTAGTGCTGCAGGAAGCTAGGTATAATCTAATCCAATTTTCTCTTTCTATAGGTGAAAGTCCTTTGACCTAGAGATGTTAAACGATTTGCCAAGTTGGTTGATGACAGCTTCTGGACTAGAATCACCAGTAGCCTGTATTACTACTTCTATTGTGTTATTCCTCCACTCAGGAAAAATATCCCTGGAGCCTTGAGGCTTATGCCAATAGACTGTAGCAATCTCCTTTCCTCCCTCCATGTGCCCATTATTTATTAAGTTCAAGGTTTTCCTATATCCATCGAGAACTCTGTCATGGTTTATCATTTTTCTTTTGCCATCCTCATTCCTGTTCTCATCCAGATGATTTCAATAACCATATAGATTGTTAATGCAATTTGTTAAAGTCAGACTTTCCATCTTTTACTTTCTTTGTCTTCACTTTCTTTCAACAATCAACTCTCATGATCCCATCCTGAACCATTTGTTTCCCAGAACTACATCATGTTTGAAGTCACAAAAGCTAATATCTTAATCTCTGATTATAACTCCTTTTCTTCCAGATCACACATCGTTATTCCATCAACATTAGTTACAGGATAAGCTATTGAAACAGTGAGACCCCACATCCAGTGGCTCTTCCTCATGTAACAGTTCAGAAGTGAGTGGTCCAACCAGGCAGATGACTCTTTCTACAAGGTCATCAAGGGACCTAAGTTCCTTCTACCTTGTAGTTCTGCCCCCATCTTGTGGGCTGTCTTGTTTGAAGCTGGTTTACGACTATGATACATACTTTCCAGCAAGTGGAAAGAAGAGAGAGAATGAAGGACTAGCAGCTTTCTTATTAAAGCACGTGACCTAAAAGTTGCACATATTCTTTACACCCACATCCTATTGGTTAAAGCTTAGTCACATGGCCATACCCAGTGTCTTAGTCCATTTGGGCATCTATCACAAAATACCATAGATTGAGTGGCTTATAAACAACAGAAATTTATTCCTCAGAGTTCTGGAGGTTGGGAAGTCCAAGATCAAAGTGCCAGTAGATTTGGTGTCTGGTGAGAACCCACTTCCTGGTTCACAGATGGCTGTTTTCTTGCTGTGCTCTCACATGGTGGAAGGGACCAGGGAACTTTCTGGGGTCTCTTCTGTAAGGGTGCTACCGCCATTCATGAAGGCTCCATCCTCATGATCTGAGCACCCCCCAAAGGCTTCACCTCCAAATACCATCACACTGGGGATTAGGTTTCAACATACATAAACATTCAGTCAACAGAACTTAGCTAAAAGGAAGATGGAGAAAGGTAATCTCTAGCTGAGCAATCCATGTGCAGCCTAAAATTCAGAAGTTCTATTTCTGAAAGGAAGAAAGAAGCAATGGTCTTGGGGATACAATTAACTCTTTCTGCTACAACTCTCACTGCACTTCTGTTCGTTGACTTCATTGGACTCTCCAGTTCCTTGATCTAGTATTTATAGCTGACTTAATCAGTCCCTTTCTGGATTCACTTCCTTTCTTCCAAATAAGGATCCCAAGATACTCAAGTTTAAACTACATCTCACCAATTCTTTCAAAAACTTATCTCAGTTACTTTCTGCATCATTTATCCTAGTTTCTCATTGTGTGCTCCTGCTTTAGAGGAGATTAGTGATTCTGGAGAAAAATCTCATGCCTCTTCCAACAAGAATTGATATACTTTGGTGGTTTCTAATCCAGTAGGAGCCATCAAATTTAAACTCTGACTGAATATGCTAAACAGTAAGCCCCTCCAAAGCAAGAGATCTTCACCATTTTTAGGTAAACAAATACCTGGATGAAGAGAGAAGATTAGTGGTTGCCAGAGGGGAAGAGGGTCGGGGGGGGGGTGGGCAAAAGGGGTAAAGGGGCACATATGTATGGTGACGGACAAAATCTAGACTATTGGTAGTGAGCACAAGGCAGTCTATACAGAAACTGATAAATAATAATGTACACCTGAAATTACACAATGTTATAAACCATTATGACCTCAATAAAATAATTGGAGAAAAAAAGAATTTTTCATCATCGTTTTTATGCCCATTGTCTAGCTGTCTGGCTTTAAATGAATTTAACAAAATGTTTGTTGAATGAAAATATGAATACTGATATCTTTCCAACTCTGAAAGTTTATTAACATTTTAAATTAGCCTTTTATCTTTTCTGTTTTAGAGGTAGCACTGTCATTTCCTTTTTTAGGCTAACATGATCATAATAGTTTTACTTTTGCTTCATCTGTCACATTTAGTCAGTGACAAATGTCTGTGGATTCCACTCCTAAATCTCTTTCAAACCGTATTGTCCATTTACAATCACACATTATAGGCATGTATCATAGCTCCAAAACCTACCTCCAAGTAATGCCATAACTTAATTTGTATGCCCTCCTCTAGCATTATTTCCCTCAAATCCATCCTCCAGGTTACAGTAAAGAAATGAACCACATGTTTATCTCCTGTCTTTACCGAGATTACATTTACTGATAATATGGACACTAACTGATGAAAGGCTTTGACAGAATATTAGAAAGTGAAAAACTGATGGATTATTGCTAAAATGATTTAGCGAGGTGCAGGGGGCCATAATTTAAAGTGTGTGCAGCAGAGGAGACTAATGATAAGAAATTTGTTCACCCTTCCAAACCCCAGGTTGGAAAGCATGAGTTACAGTGGATGGTGAGAGAGAGGAGCAGGGTCAGAAATCAGGGAAGCAGGTTGAAATTCTATGTAGGGAATATAAAAAACACTGACATTTAGGCAATTTTTCCTATCTGGAAAAGTTAGTGGGAGTGGCGTGGGACTCAGAGTCATAGCAGATTAATTTAGAGTCTGTAACCAGAATGATTGCGTCATCAACTCTGTCTCAGTCTGCTTGGACTGCTAAAGAAAATATCACAGACTGGGTGGCTTAAACAGTAGATATTCATTTCTTACAATTCTGGAGGCTGGAGAAGTCCAAGATCAAGGTGCTGGCAGCTTGGGTTCCTGGTGAGAGGCTTCCTGCTGGCTTGCAGATGGCTGCTTTTTCTCTGCGTCCCTACATGGTGAGGGTCAGGATGGGTGGAGCGAGCTCTTGTCTCGCTTCTTCTTCTTACAAGGACAATAATTCCACAGTGGGGCCCTACCCTCATGACTTCATCTAAATTTAATTACTTCCCAAGGCTCCTCTTCCAAATTCCATCACTTTGGGGCTTAGGGTGTTGACATATGAATTTTGGGGGTGGAGATAAATACAAACTTTAGTTCATAACAAGTTTTCTCTCCTCTCATCACAATTGCAAAACAGCAACAGCCTGGCATCTATACCATAAAAACAAGCTTGGAAAATTCTCAGGAGGTCCTGAAAAAACCACTGAGAAAAGGCTTCCAAAATATGGAGGACTCAGTAAAGAGGCCGTGTCCATGACCAATCCCTCAGAAATGAGGCCTGCCAGTAAAGTCCTTGCCTGCGGGCAGAACTAACAAACCACGTTTTCTCAATCAGGTCACTCAATCATGTGTCATCAGACAAACAAAAATTACTGAACATTTATGTAAACCCTGGTGCCTTTAAGGCAGAGATTAAAAAGACAAAATAGTGAAAAAAAAAAATCAAAGAGACATAGATAATGCAGAGAATGTAGAAAATATTTAAAAAATCAATTAAAATCCTGAGAGATCTATAAAACAAGAGTAGGATACTATGAAAAAAGGGAAAATCAGAGTAAGTAAACTGAGAAAGTAAAAGTCATATCAAAGTTTACTTAAAAAATCAAGGGAAGTGTTGGAAGATAAGATCAAAGACGTCTCTCAGAAAATATAACCAAAGTAAGGAAAAATATTCAAAATAAATAAATAAAAATAATAAAAAAACTTAGAAGATGAACGTGGAAGTTCCATTATCCAACTAAGAGGAGAAACAGAGAAAATTGAGGGAGGGAATTATCAAAGCAATAACTTAAGAACATTCTGGAGATGTGAACACTAGTTATCATATTGAAAATGTCTCTCAAGTGCCAAGCATAGTGAATGAGGACATCCCCACACCAGGCACAATATTTTGTTTCGGGGAGAATGTAAGTAAGCTTATACACAGAAGAATGGACATTAAAATGAAATTGATTATCTCCAATCAGTTCCCACTTCTAGAAAGCACTGGATATTGTTTTGAAAATCATGATGGAAAGTGATTTTCAAGCTATAGAAATCTATCACACTGTAATATTCTAAAATATCAGTTAGACTTCCCGGAAGAATTAAGATATCAGAATTTTGAGGACTCACAAGTTTACCTTTCATGGAACCCTTTCCTGAGGAGATAGGGAGAATATGCTCCAAGAAAACAAAGGAATGCACTAAGAAAGAGAAAGACCTTGGGTTTTGGAAGCAGTATATCAACACAAACAGCAAGAGCACATCACTGTAAGTCCAGAATGAAATAAGAGGACACGTGTGGAGCGTCCACGGAGGAAGTGCTCCAGGAAAAATGAAGTCAGCTTGATGAAAGAGATACAACGATTGAGCATCTAGAAAGAATTAAGGATATTAGAAAAATGAAGCAAATTAAAAAAAGAAGCACTTAATTCCAAGAAAAATAAGCAAAAATTGTACAAGAAGGAAATACAAACATAAATATATGTACTATTGACTCTGCATTGGACAATATTGATATGGTGATAATGACGACTACTTTGAGGGGGCAGTGAACACGGACTCTGTAGCCAGATTTCTTGGATTGACGCTAGTCTGTAACTCCTGCTAGCTGTGCAACCTTAAGCAAACTACATAATTTCTTTGTGCCTCAGTTTCTCTGTGCTCCAGCTTTATCAAAATTTATATTAATTATTAAATACATAAAATAGTATAAATAAGTTTTAACTTCTCTCAAAATAACGTTTCGTAAGATTAGCTCAAGAAGGCATTTTCAACGTACTCCATTTACTTGTATTTTCTATAAAGTTCCTTCAAAATCAGCAGAAACTTCAGTTAGGGCTGGTGAGTTACCAACTTGAAGGCCCTTTTAATTTGTGTTAAATATATCGAAAGATTGAGGAATATTAAAAAACTGGTTAACTAAAATATGGAGAGTCTCAACTGGGAGGAAAAGATGAAGTCACAATTATTTTCTAACTTAAGGATGAGTTTTTGTGTTGTGTATGTTTTATATAAGCAGTATTGTAACAGCAATGGAGATTTAAAATGTGTAGAAAGTGAAATTACTTAGAACTCAGTAATCTTATAAAAAGTAATCATATTTTTCTACTTTCCAATTCATTTCTGTTCACATACCTACGAAATTTATATATCAATTATATATCGACAATCATAGCATAGATGTGATTTTCTCATTTTTTAAAACAAATTTATCTTCGAGAACATTTATCTATTGTTGCATGAAGGAAGAAGGCTTTAAAAAGCACAGCTCTGCTGTTATTAAAAACAAGGAAATTTCTAGTTCTCAGTTACATTTACCCAGTCCTAGCATAACAGTATCCATTGCCTGTGGGCATTTTGGCCGATAGGTTACAGAATCACGTTCCTGGGTGCAGGCTCGCTTGGTCAGGGCCTGTTAGCCTCACACAGGTCCATGGCTGTGCCTCTCTCGGGCCATCCAGAAGGCAGAAGTGTGCTATGGTTCCCAAGGGACCAATCCAGACAGGGTAGGTAGGTGTTTCCAGTGTGGGAACAAAACACAAGGTACGCTCTCTTTGAGAATAGAATATGAAGTCACAACTCTGAGTCCACCTTTAAGAAAAGACTGTATTGCCCAGAAATAAAACCACACATCTATGGACAGCTAATTTTCGACAAAGGAGCTGAGGGCATACAATGGAGAAAAGAAAGTCTGTTCAACAAATGGTGCTGGGAAAACTGGAAAGCCATATGTAAAAGAATGAAAATTGACCATTCTTTTTCAACATTCACCAAAATAAACTCAAAATGGATCAAAGACCTAAAGGTGAGACCTGAAACCATAAGGCTTCTAGAAGAAAATGTAGGCAGTACTCTCTTTGACATCAGTATTAAAAGGATCTTTTCGGACACCACGTCTTCTCAGAGAAGGGAAACAATAGAAAGAATAAACACATGGGACTTCATCAGACTAAAGAGCTTCTCCAAGGCAAATGAAAACAGGATTGAAACAAAAAAACAACCCATTAACTGGGAAAAAAAGATTTGCAAGTCATATATCTGGACAAAGGCTTAATATCCATAATATATAAAGAACTCTCACAACTCAACAACAAAAAATCAAACAACCCGATCAAAAAACGGGCTGGAGACATGAACAGACATTTCTCCAAAGAAGATATACGGATGGCCAATAGGCACATGAAAAGATGCTCATAATCGCTGATCATCAGGGAAATGCAAATCAAAACTACACTAAGATATCACCTTACACCCATTAGAATGACAAAAACATCTAAAACTAATAGTAACAAATGTTGGAGAGGTTGTGGAGAAAAAGGAACCCTCATACACTGTTGGTGGGAATGCAACCTGTGCAGCCACTATGGAAAACAGTATGGAGATTCCTCAAAAAATGAAAAATAGAACTACCATACGATTCAGCCATTCCACTACTGGGTATCTATCCAAAGAGCTTGAAGTCAGCAATTCCAAAAGTCCTATGCACCCCAATGTTCATTGCAGCATTATTTACAATAGCCAAGACATGGAAGCAACCTAAGTGTCCATCAACAGATGAATGGATAAAGAAGATGTGGTACATGTATACAATGGAATATTACTCAGCTGCAAAACAGAGCAAAATCATTCCATTTGCAACAACATGGATGGACCTTGAGGGAATTATGTTAAGTGAAATAAGCCAGTTAGAGAAGGATAATCTCTGTATGACTCCACTCATATGAGGAATTTAAAATTGTGGACAAAGAGAACAGATTAGTGACTACCAGGGGAAAGGTGGGGTGGGGGGTGGGCAGAAAGGGTGAAGTGGTGTACCTATAATACGAATGACAAACAATAATGTACAGCTGAAATTTCACAAGATTGTAACCTATCATTAACTCAATAAGAAATAAATAAATAAATAAAAAGAAAAGACTTAGTATTAATTATGAGAAAATTATAAAATAAATAGACTTACTGTTTATCCCAGGCTGTGTAAGGAATTGCCTCTGAATGTTTACCACAGCTGAAATAGGATTACTTGGGTTAACGACACAGGTCCGAGGTCAAAGTACAGATTACTGTTCTCTTTGTTGTGCAGCTTCACACTCTGCTCTTTTGCTTGTTCACACCAAAGGTCTGAGGAGAATGGAGATTTCTCAAATATATTTAGAGTCTGTCTTTTTCTTTCAATAAAAATATAAATCCTAGGGTCTGGTCCTGTGACGTAGTGCTTAAATTCGCTTGCTCTGCCTCAGCAGCTCTGGGTTTGCTGGTTCGGATCCCAGGTGCAGACCTACGCATTGCTTATTCAGCCACACTGTGGCAGACATCCCATATATAAAGTAGAGAAAGATTGGCATGGGTGTTAGCTCAGGACCAGTCTTCCTCAGCAAAAAGAAGAGGATTGGCGGCAGATGTTGTCTCAGCACTAATCTTCCTCCAAAAAAAACCCCAAAATCCTAACCTTTGTGTTTGTACGGACCTCCTGCTTCATGAAATAGTTTTAGAAAATTATACCAAGTCAGTCATAAATCAGGAAAAATTTGGAAGATGGCTATCAGTTCGTAAGTTATATCTGTTGTTAATCAATTTTGTTGTGAATGACTATGTGATAAACTCAGCGACTTCCTCTCTTTCCCTTGCACCTCTCTCAACTTTATCTGGTGGGTCTTTTGTATCAAACACTCAAAAAAGTCGGCGTAAATTCTGATATTAGAAACAGCAATGTGCTCTTTTTGTCTCTCCTATACAGTGCCTTTCAAAATGCTTCTGCTAGTTTCAAAACGTAAACCTAAACTGGAGCTTTGTTTGTTTATGTTTGACACTGTCTGCGGGAAATAATGCAACCTGTCCTTCAAAGGACAGAATACATAATCCGACAGAGCATAAAGTGGAGGACCATCATTAGTCTCAAGGTGTTGGGTATGGATGGCTTGAGCAAATGTGATATTTTTTGTCTTGTTTTTGTTATAAACAATCTGGATCAGAACCTTTTTTCTTTTAAAATTTGGACTTATTTCTTTCAGGCTCTGTCCCTGGGAACCTAGTGTAGTTTGTGTAGCTGCTTTAAAATTCAAAACAAAACAAAACACACGCACTACATTCTGCATCTATATGAATACACAAATAATAATATATTATTTAAATAAAACTTTGTAGAGAAAATGTCACCATTTCATTAGAAATGGAAATAGCTCTGTTATTTAGGATTTAGAGCTTTACTTTCTAAAATGTCTCCTGTGGCCGGAAACAAGATAACCGAATGTCTGTATTTCCAAAGAATTTCAAAAGATGAGGCTCCAAGCCATTCGCATTGAAATTCAGTAGTGCCTAGTATAAAACTGTCTCAGAAAAAGAATGCAAAAATTGAGAAATATCTTCAAGTTGCCCTTGGTCTTTCAGGGAAATCTGATAAGATTGCTTTGACTGACAACATGGGAGAAAGCATTTGATAGAACTTCTCACAATGTTGTGAGCATAAATCAAATAGACCTGGCAAGTAACAGAGCTGCTATGAACTAAATAATGAACTAAAAACTAGCTACAAATGCCAATAAAAATAGAGACACAATATAAATGGACTTGAGAGGCTCCCAATCAGGAAAGATAAGAGAGAGTGCAGAGAAAAAGCACCTGGGATGATGAAGAGGACGAAGGCAGAGATTGATGGTGTTATAAAGGATGTCAGGATGAATAGGCTCGCTAAGAAAGTTCTGGGACAAGCTGTGATATAAATAAATAAAATCTAAGTAAGGCAGGCTCAGAAAGGCCTCCGAATGATGCTAACAGAAAGTTATGAAAAATCCTTGAGGGCTCTTGAGAGCAAGGCCAGCAGGCATTTTCATATGACAATGAAAGGAGGAGGAGGGTGTCCATGTGTGGTGTATGGTGAGGGGATGAGCAGAGAGCAGTGTGAGAGAAGGGCAACAGACCTTTGACACCCTTTATAACATCATAGGAGGGTAGAGATGGAAGAGAAATGACGTGAATACAGATGATAGTAGGTCCCTTAGAGAAAGACGGCTTTCTGCTTACTGATCAAACTCTCAGGAACTCGAAAGGAAAGCCTGCATGGTATGTCCAGGTGTGAGACGGCTATGCAGCAATTATGGAGCCACAGGATGGCATGAAAGGAGCCGAGAGATTCAAGGGAGGTGTAGAAGCAGCAGAGCCTCCTGCTTTGAAGAGGCCAGCCAACAGGGATAAGGAATGTTTCATGGGCAACCCCTCTGAGATGAGGGCTGAAGACCCAACAGGATGTATCAGCAGACATGTAGGTGGACAGATGGCACCATGCACTCGGCGCCTCAGCCCGATGTCTTGAGACTGAGTGAAGCCTCTGTAAACTGGATGCTATTCCTAGGAAACTCAAAATACAGAGATCAAGTTGCTGTCATCTTGGCTGAAGGAGGATTATACACAAAATTATATCAGCATAGAAGACTCAATCCAATTACCATGTTCACACCTGATTTGTGAAGTATTCATCCTTTTACAGTGATTTGTCAGTATGCACTAAGAATGCAAAGCGTCAAATCCAGAATTCATAAATAAGAAAGGTGTCCTTTAAAAAAACAAAAAGAAAATTTTGAAATTAACTTGCAAGATTTTTCCCAACTGAATTTAGCAGTATATACATGCTTTGTTTTGTTTTGTTTTGTTTTGTTTTTGAGGAAGATTAGCCCTGAGCTAACTGCTGCCAATCCTCCTCTTCCTGCTGAGGAAGACTGGCCCTGAGCTAACATCCGTGTGCATCTTCTTCTACTTTATATGTGGGACGCCTACCACAGCATGGCTTGCCAAGCAATGCCATGTCCACACCCGGGATCTGAACCGGCAAACCCCGGGCCGCCAAAGCAGAATGTGCGGACTTAACCACTGCACCACCGGGCTGGCCCCACATGCTTTCTTTTTTGTTTAAACTTTCTTTTAGTTAGAAAGCATCAAAACTATAATTAGTAAGCTTAAAGTATACACAAATCTTATCAGAAAGGTATTCTTGTAAATATTTTGTATGCATTGCTTTGTTTAATCTTCGAGCAAACCTTAGGTGGGAGCTACTGTTATGTATTTATTTATTTTTTGCTAGGAAAGGTTTGCCCTGAGCTAACATCTGTTGCCAATCTTCCTCTTTTTTCTGGTTGTAAGTCGTTCCAGTTCTTCTATGTGAGCTGCCACCACAGCACAACTACTGACAGACGGGTGGTGTGGGTCCACGGCTGGGAGCCAAACCCAGGTCACCAAAGTAGAGCATGTTGAACTTTAACCACTGGGCCATCAGAGCTGACTGTGGGAGGTACTGTTATTATTCTCACTTTACAGATGAGGAAATCGAGGCACAGAGAAGTTAAACACATTGTTCCAGTTTGCACATCTGGTAGGTGGTAGATGCAGGATTTTGAACTTGATCCTCTGACTCTAGAGCCTGTGGTCTTAATCATCAGTGAGTGTAGATGCTGCTGTGATATAAGACATCATCACATGGCATGGCAGGAGCTCCAAGGCCCTGTTCTTCTGTTCCTCCGGAGTTGAAGCCGTACCCATCTTTCAGATGCTGCTTGGGACTGTGATTAAAATTAGGCCAACCCATTTTCATAGCTTAGTTAATACCATAATTGTGGTGTAGGACAAACAAATGAAAAACCTCCTCTGGGTTCTAACAAGTAGCAAAAACCAGCATAAAAGGGGAGGCTAGAAGGGTAGGCAGGAAGGAAGAAATGACCACCCACATAATCTCAGATAATCCTCAGGGCAACTCTGGGAAATCAATATTATGATCACTATTTTACATAAGAGTAAACCGATGCTCATTGACTTTAAATGACTTGCTCAATTGGTAAGTGACGGAGCCAAGATTTTGGTCTGGTTCTGACTCCGAAGGGTTTGCTTTCTTTGTTAGCTTCCATTATCCCTCAGAAATACTCTGGTTTGGGTACATTATGGATTAAGTAGATCATTGCGGTTTAGCTTGAGAACACATGAAGCATTTATAATATCGTTTCTATGGGGAGAGAAGTATATTCCTACTTCTTTATGGCTGATGTAAAAACTAAATTCCGGGACACAGCCCATCTGAAACTTGAGAACTGCCTACTTTGACACTAGAGGAAAAAATAAATGCTTGAATTGTGATAATATTTTACCTCTCGTTTCCTAAGGTTGTGAAATGCATTCTGCACCACATGCAAAATGTTTATTTATTGAGTCAACAATATGAACGGCATCAGCAGGATGGGGGAAAGTTGGAATATGAGGTGAATATACGTTCTTGTGATTTGTTTTTTGAACTATTTTACGCTGATGAATTCATTTTTTTAAAAAAACTGGGTTGTGTTTCAAAGAGTGCTGAGTGAGAAAAGGTGTTTGAAATGGGGAAAATGGTAAGAACAGTTATTTGAAGAACTTGAAAATTGAAGAAATTTAAATTCTTTACATCTTGCATTGAAGCAAAAAAAGTTATTTACCATTAATGGGAGTTGAGTGCAGCTGTTTGAGAAGTCTGCTTATCGTTTTATCTCTACAATATCCAAGACCTGGCCACAAACTCCAGGAGCTGATGTTTCACTGAGAAACACCTCATCCTGATATATTTAGGGTATATCAGCTTCTTGATTCTTTGCAGAACATTTTGATCTTTCTAGTTGCCCTGGTTCGTGATTTATAAGGCACCTCAGTCACCCTGTAAGGGACCTTAGTCACCCTCCAGTCCAATTCTACACGTATTACCAATAAGGAGAATGAATTGAAGCTAAGCAATTTGCCCAAATAGAAACCATGTAGAACCTTTTGTACTTTCAAATCTAGAGCTCATCATGTACCCGAAATGTACCATTTTTTTTCATTCCAGTCTCTTCAGTAATAATCTCATTTACTGAGATCTAGTTCAAAGATGGAAACTCTATGGTATCTAGCACAAAGTATTTATTTCCAATTTTAAAATTGGAAATTTTACTAAATTTTAATTATAAAAGTATCGTATTCTTATTGCAAATAATTCATACCATTCAGAAGAGTAGAAAGCAGGAAAAAAAGGCCCTTCCTACACTTGCTCACCTTCCAGATTTCATGTGTATATGTAAATACATATGGATGAATACAGATAGACATTCATATACATAGCTGTGTGTACATACATATGTGTACATATATGTGTAATTGTCCACAAGAAAGATCCTGATATAATCATACTTAACAACTTGCTTTTTAAGCTTTTAGAACTTGGACATCATTTCTTACCAGCACTTAAAGATCTACTGCATTGCTTTTCTTTATACAATGGTTGCATCACATTCCATTTTGTGGTGGTTTTAAACATGTCCACAAACTCTTGGACGTTACTCCCATCAAGAGGCGAAATCTCATCTGCTCATCTGGAATCTGAGTTGGCCTTAGTGACTCTTTTCAAAGTATAGAATGCAGGATAAGTTTAAGTTATGTTTCCTTTTTCCCTTCTTAAAAACATCCCTGGATATAACTTTTCATATTTGTGCATATGTTAAGATTATTTTCTAGAAGTAGAGTGCTGGTCAGAGGATATTCATATTTAAAATTTTGAAAAATATTGCCATAATGCCCTCTAAGACGGTTATAGCAATTTATCCTTCTATTCACAGAATGTGAGCATTTTAGTTTTCCTATGCTCTTTTCTCTAGGCATCATCAAATTTTTTGTGTGTTTTTGTGAGGAAGATTGCAGCTGAGCTAACATCTGTGCCAATCTTCCTCTGCTTTATGTGGGACCACGCCACAGAGTGGCTCGACCAGCGATGCTAGGTCCACACCCAGGATCCGAACCCCTCAACCCCGGACCACCTAAGCACAGCACAAGAACTCAACCACGGCGCCACCTGGCTGGGCCTGGCACTAACAAATTTTTAATGAGTGTTCATTGATAAATGAAGCTTACTATATTTTTGTTTTAATCTGTATGTCTTCCTCCCCCCCCATATTGAGGTATAATTGACAAAAAAGTTGTATTTATTAAAGGTGCATGATTTGATATTTTGATATATATACACACTGTGAAATAATCGCCATAATCAAGCTAATGAACATATCCATTACCTCACTTGGTTAACATTTTCTTTTCTTTTTGTGGTAAGAACACTTGCCATCCACATTATTAGAAAATTCCAAATATACAAAACAGTAGTGTTGGCTATATTCACATTACTGTCTGTCAGACCTCCAGAGCTTATTCACTTTGCATAATTGAAACTTTGTATCCCTTGACCAACATTTCCCCATTGCCCCTTCTCTCTAGCCCTTGGCAACCACCATTGTATTCTCTGCTTCTATGAGTTTGACTATTTTAGATTCCATGTACAATGAGATCATGCAGTATTTGTCTTTCTGTGTCTGGTTTATTTAATTTAGCATAATGCCTTCCAGCTTCATTGCTGTTGATATGTATCGCCTTCTTTTTAAAGGCTGAATGATATTCCTTTGTGTATAGAATGGACACCCCTTTTAGACACCCCATTTTATTTATGCATTCATATATTGGTGGACACTTAGAATTGTTTCCATATCTTGGCTAGTGTGAATAATGCTGCAACGAACACAGGAGTGCAAATATCTTTTCCAGATGATGATTTCATTTCCTTTGGGTTCATACCCAGAGATGGGATTGCTGGATCATAAGGTAGTCCTATTTTTAATTTTTCGAGGACTCTCCGTACTGTTTTGCATTATGGGTGTACTAATTTACATTTCCATGAACATTGTACAAGGAAGGGTTCCCTTTTCTCCACGTCCTTGCCAACATGTGTTATCTTTTGCCTTTTTGATAATAGCAATTCTAGCAGGTGTGAAGTGATATCTCATTGTGGTTGTGATTTGCATTTCCCTGATGATCAGTGATGATGAACACCTTTTCATGTACCGATAGGTGATTTGTATGCCTTCTTTGGAGAAATGTCTACTGAGGTTCTTTGCCCATTTTTAAATTGGCTTATGTGTGCTTTTCCTATTGAGTTGTATGATTTCCTTATTTATTTTAGACATTATCCCTTTATCAGATATATGGTTTGTGAATATTTTCTCCTATTCCATACGTTGTCCCATCACTCTGTTGATTGTTTCCTTTGCTGTGCAAAAGATTTTTAGTTTAATTCACTCACTTGTCTATTTTTGCTTCTGTTGTTGCCTGTGCTTTTGGTGTCATAGCTAAGAAATCCTTTCGCAGACCAATGCAAAGATTTTCCCCTGTGTTTTATCTTGTGAGTTTTACAATTTTAAATCTTATGTTTAATTCTTTACTTCATTGTGGGCTGGCTTTTGTGTATGAGGTAAGATAAGGATCCAGTTTCATTCTTCTGCATGTGGCTATCCAGTTTTCCCATCACCATTTATTGAAGAGACCATCTTTTCCCCATTGTGTGTTCTTGGCACTATTGTCAAAGATCAGTTGAATGTAAAAGTGTGGATTTACTTCTGGGATCTCTATTGTGTTCCATTAGTCTATATGTCTGTGTTCATGCCAGTGCCATACTCTTTTGATTACTGCAGCTTTGTAATATATTTTGAAATCAGGAAGTGTGATGCCTCCATCTTTATTTTTCTTGCTTAAGGTTGCTTTGGCAGAGGGGATCCCTCTTGGCGCTGGAGTCTAGGGAGCAGGGGTATACACTGTGGCAACAGCATCAGAGTCCAGGGTGCAGTCCTGTGAGTGGCAATGGCAAAGTTGAGGCTTGGGCACATGTGTGGTGGCAATTATAAGTAATTTCTAGTGAGTGAAGAGGAACAAATTTTCATAAATTTATTTCTTTTTCTGTTAAAGGGCACAAATCCCAAGTGTCAAAACATGTGGGTCAAGATATAGAACATTTTTAGTACACCAGAAGGCTCTCACATTCTCCTCCCAAGCAATATTATTCCCCAAATAACCACTAATCCAACATCTATTACCATAGATTGGTTTTACTTGATCTCGAACTTCAAATAAATGGAATCATACAGTAGGTTCCCTTTTGTGTCTGGCTTCTTTCACTCAACATACATGTTTGATATTTATCCAACTTTTCATTTGTTGATCTTCTTTCTTGCATGTTTGCTTTCTATTACACTGATTTCTGCTCTTACTATTTCCTTCTTTAAACTTTCTTTGGGATTAATTTCTTTTTGCTTATTGAGATAAGTAATGACTTTCAATCTCTTTTCTTTTTTTAGTGTATGCATTTAAGATTATAAATTTCCCTTTAAGTATTGTTTCAGCTACATCACACAAGTTTCAAAATGTTGAATTTTCATTATCACTCAGTTTGAAATACTTTTTAAATTCGCTTGTCACTTCCAAACATTTGGTGGTTTTCCTTTACAGTCAGTCATTCTGTAAGCTTGTATTTAAAATAGGTCTTTTGTATTACAGTTTTTTAAAATTCAGTTTGACATTCTTTTCCTTTAAATTGGAATCTTTACTCCATTGATATTTAATGGAATTACAAAACATACTTGGTTTTAAAATCTGTCATCTTATTTGCTTCTTATGTGTCCTCTGTATTTTTCCCTTTTTTGGCCTTTCTTGACTATAATTTTTATTACAAATATTTTTTTATTTTGCCGTTTTTCTCCCATATTCATTATTTAATTATATATTCTTTTATTATTCTTCTAGTTGTTACCATAGAAATTAAAAGATGCATCTTTGATTTATTATAGTCTGCTTTAGGTTAATATTTTTAGTATTTGCTGAAGAAAGCAAGAACCTCACAACAGTTTAAATCTATTTTTCTTTTGTCATTTGTGCTTGTCTCTTGTGCTAAGGTTTTCATATAGTTTATTCTACTTTATTTTGAATTGTATAAGATATAAGGATTATTGCCACTTTAAAGCATTAATAATCTTTTACATTAATCCACATATTTACACTTTCTTGTGTTTTTCATTCTTTCTCCCAATTTTGTGCTTCCGTCTGGGATCATATTCCCCCTGCCTGGAGAGCTTTTAATACTTCTTTTACTGCAAGTCTGTGTCTGATGAATTTCCTCAGATTTTGTTTGTCTGGAAAACATCTTTATTTTATCTTAATTCTTGAAGGATATTTAGCTGGGTATAAAATTCTAAGTTGGTGTTTCCTGTCAGTACTTTAAAGATGTCACTTAGTTTTTATTGAAAGTTCATCTATCAGCTTATTTTTCCCCTTGGAAAGTAGCGTTTTACTTCTCTGAAGCTTTTCTCTTTCCATTTGGTTCTCAGCAGCCTGACTGTAATGTACTTTGAGTTTGTAAAGATTCTTGAAAAATGCAGTTAGATGCCCTTTGTCAGTGGTGAAGAATTCTCTTAATATTTCTTCTGTCTCAATATTTCTCTCTAATTCTGGGACTCTAACTGACAAAGAATTAAAGGTTTTTACCACGTCTCTTTTGCTCTTTTCTTTGTTTTTCAACCTTTCCCCCTTTCTGTACTGCATCCAATGATTGTGTTTTCTAGTTAGCACTCTTTTGTTTTTCAATGTCCAATCTGCCACTAAACCTATATTTTCGTTATTGCTTTCAGTTATAGTGCTTTCAGATTCTAGGATTTTCATTTGTTTTTTTTTTTATTTTTTAGAATTCATATCTGTATTAGAATTTTTTATTCTTTATATTTTTCCTCTATTTTCTTAAATCTATTAATCACAAACTTTAAAAAAAGTTGTTGTCTGATAACTTCAATATCTAAATGACATACATGCCTCTGTGACTCTTTTTGTCATTTTTCTTGGCTTTTTCGCCATTTCATACTTTTTTTTTTGGTGAGGAAGATTGGCCCTGAGCTAACATCTGTTGCCAGTCTTCCTCTATTTTATGATGGATGCTGCCACAGTGTGGCTTGATGAGTGGGTGCTGGGTCTGCGCCCAGGATCCAAAACTGTGAACCCCAGGCCGCTGGAGTGGAGCACGAGTACTTAACCACTATGCAACCAGGCCAGTTTCTATTTCATACTTTTTTAAATAGACCTTTCAAATTTATATTGGATACTGGACATTACATGTGAAAAATATAGAGGTTTTGGATGTTATCTCCTCTCAAGGAGGGTTACATTTTATTCTGGCAGATCATATTAGTCCTAGTAAAGGTTGATTTCAAGCTTGTCAGGGCTAATCTATTTCGATTTTGCTCTCACTTCTAGGCTAGGGATCAATAAACTTCCAAAAAGGACCAGATAGTAAATATTTTAGACTTCATGGCCATATGACCTTTGCCACAACTACTCAACTTTGCTGTTGTAGCAGAAAAAACAGTCATAGACAATAAGTAAGTGAATGAACTTTGCTATGATCCAATAAAAATAATTAACATTCAAATTTGAATTTCATATAATTTTAAGTGTTATGTAATAGTGCTTTGCTTATTTTCAACCACATAAAAATGTAAAAACCATTCTTAGATCTAGGGACATACAAAAATAGGTGGCAGGCCATATTTGGCCTGCAGGCTGTAGCTTGCTGTCTCCTGTACTAGCACATGTCCCTTACTCCTGAGTGTGACTCTTAGTGGCTCATAACTGAAAGCCTGGGGGTCTGTTTCAAGGGCTTTGAACTCCAACCTCTGTCTCCATGGCCGTAGTAATTTCTGCTCAGCTTTAGCTTCCTCCCTGGTGTTTTCTTTTTTTTTTTTTTTTTGTTTTTTTTTTTTGTTTTTTTTTTTGTTTTTAAGATTTTAATTTTTCCATTTTCTCCCCAAAGCCCCCCGGTACATAGTTGTGTATTCTTCGTTGTGGGTTCTTCCAGTTGTGGCATGTGGGACGCTGCCTCAGCGTGGTCTGATGAGCAGTGCCATGTCCGTGCCAGGATTCGAACCAACGAAACACTGGGCCGCCTGTAGCGGAGCGCGCGAACTTAACCACTCGGCCACGGGGCCAGCCCCCCTCCCTGGTGTTTTCTGATGTATTTCTTGGGATCTTAATCTACTCATATGGTACTTAAGAGTTAGCTAATGTTTGGAGGAAAATTTGTAGTCAGATTTTGGGCTCATTTCTCTGAGATTCCCTCTTCTTTTGGATTTTACTTTTCAGGTCTCAGCTGTTTAGGCAGCTCCATATGCCAACACGTCCCTTCTCAGCACAGAGTGACTGCTGCTTTCTGCCTGGGCTCTGTGCCCCACTCACTCGCACACAGAAAATGTCCCGAAGATAAAATGTCAGTCTGAATACGAAGTTTATTAAATCAATTTGAATATGAACCTTATTTGGTGTTTCTCTTCTTACAAAGATTGTAATTCCTCAAGTATTGCCTGAAATTTTAAAATCTCCTTGTCTTCAAACAGTTGCTGTTTCTGTTGGTTTATTCTTGTTTTCAATAAGAGAGTTCATCTGGTTACTGAGAGCAGAAGTCTGTATAGACATTCAAACGGATAGGTAGTCAAAATTTTCAATATAGCTTCTAGGTTTATGATAAGCTTAGGGAGATCATTCCCATTATTATATTATAAATATATCCTCTCATACTTTTTTCATTAATCTTTTGGTTTCAAGTCTTACATTTAAATCAATTTTTACGTCTAAATCATTGATTACACTAAAATTCATTTTGGAATTCATTTTGATAAAAGATATGAAATAAGATTTCAGTTTTTCTCAAATGGCCAACCAGTTTCCCCCACACTGCTTATTGATTTGAAATGCTATACTTAATATATTAAATTTCTAACTGTACAGGCATATAGTTTAGATTTTCTACTATGCTTCACTGATGTGCCTGTCTACTTATAGACCAAGGCTATTTTATTTTATTTTATTTTATTTTATTTCTTTGAGAAAGATTAGCCCTGAGCTAACATCTGGCCCCAATCCTCCTCTTTTTGCTGAGGAAGCCTGGCCCTGAACTAACATCTGTGCCCATCTTCCTCTACTTTATATGTGGGACACCTGCCACAGCATGGCTTGATGAGCAGTGCCATGTCCACACTAGGGATATGACCAGGAGAACCCTGGGCTGCTGAGCAGAACATGCGCACTTAACTGCTGCACCACTGGGCTGGCCCCAAGACTACGCTATTTTAGAATACATTTATTATCAGGGAAAACTATTCCTCTATTACCCCTCTTTTTTCAGAAATTTCCTAGTTATTCTTTCATGTGCAGTTTTCCAGATGAACTTTACAGTTGGTTGGTCAATTAGAAAAAAGACAGGGGCATCACAAGCACAGGCAACAAAGAAAAAAATAGGTAAGTTGTACTTCATCAAAACAAAACACTTTTGTGCATGAAAGGATACCATCAAAATAGTGAAAAAGCAGTCCAGGAAGCGGGAGAAAATATTTGTGAATAAAATATCTGATACTGATTGATATCCAGAATATATAAAGAACTTGTACAACTCAATAATAACAACAAAAATAAACACCTTGATTAAGAAATGGGCTAAGGACTTGAACAGACATTTCTCCAAAGGAAATATACAGATGGCCAATAAGCACATGAAGTATGCTCACGACTACTAATCACTAGGGAAATGTAAATCAAAACCACATGTGACATCACTTCACATTCATTATGGTGGCTATCAAAGAACAGAAAACGACAAAGGTTGGCAAAGATGCAAAGAAATTGGAACCCTTGTGCATTGCTCTTTGGAATATAAGATGTTGCAGCCACTGGAAAATGATACGGTGATTCCTTAAAAAGTTAAATTGATTCATCTGAAATTAAGAGAATTACCATATGATCTAGCAATTTCTCTTTTGGATGTAGACCTAAAGGAATTGAAAGCAGGGGTTAAAAAGATATTTGTGTAGTGATATTCATAGCAGAATACTTCACAAGAGCCAAAAGATAGAAGCAACCCAAATGTTCATTGACAGACGAATGGATGAAAAAATGTGGTATGCATATACAATGGAATATTATTCAGCCTTAAAAAGGAAGGAAATTCTGACACATGCTACAATATGAATGAACCTCGAAGATATTATGCTAAATGAAAGAAATCAGTGACATAAAGACAAGTATTGCATGATTCCACTTAAATGAGCTACCTAGAGTAGTCAAATTCATAAAAAAAAGAAAGTAGAATTGTGATTGCTAGGGGTTGGAGGGTGGAAAGAATGGAGAATTAGTGTTTAATGGGTACAGAGTTTCAGTTTGAGAAAATGAAAAGTTCTGTACATGGACAGTGGTGATGGTTGCACAGAAATCTAATGTACTTAATGCCACTGATCTTTACACTTAAAAATAGTTAAAATAGTGAATTTTATGTTATATATATTTAACTACAATAAAGTTTTCTTAAAAAGATAAAAAGGTAAAAATTGAGTGAATATCTGACATTCTTAATAAATTATCAACATCGTGTATTATTTCACTTTTTAATCTTTTTTTTTTTTTTGAGGAAGATTAGCCCTGAGCTAACTACTGCCAGTCCTCCTCTTTTTGCTGAGGAAGCCTGGCCCTGAGCTAACATTGAGCCCATCTTCCTCTACTTTATATGTGGGACTCCTACCACAGCATGGCGTGCCAAGCAGTGCCATGTCCACACCCAGGATCCGAACCGGCGAACCCTGGGCCGCCGAGAAGCAGAACGTGTGAACTTAACTGCTGCGCCACTGGGCCGGCCCCACACTTTTTAAATCAGTTCCATGTGAGCAAATTCCCCTCTGTCACATAGCTTCAACATGTAAGGACTGTCTGCCTTTTTCACAATTGTCTAGGTACCCACCAGAAATTGTGATTTTTCTAAAGGAGCTCTGGGAAATCTTAGCTCCTTCAATGGTCCATAACAACCTACCATGTGCACAGGAAAGGTGGTGCTGATCAATTATAACCAGATAATGGCCCATTAGTACTCCAACTCCTTCCCGATGACAGTGGCTACAACCACTGGAATTTTCAGTAGTCTACCTAAATGCCTTCATCTTCTCAGGAGAGCTGGTGACCGGTACAGCTCCCTCTGCACTATTATTTGCAAATCAGCGTTAGATCTACTCCAGGTAAAAAGGGTATAGGACTTGGCACATTCTTTTTCAGTTTTCCAATCCATATCCTGCATCAAATCAAAAGTAATGTTAAGGAACAGCAAAGGTTCTTAGCCTTAGAGTAGAGTATCTCAACCTCAGCATTATTGACATTTGGGGCCAGATAATTCTTTGTTCTGGGAGATTATCCTGCATCTTGTAGGATGTTTAGCAGCAGCCCTGACTTCTACCCACTAGATTCCATCACTCCCCCACCCCCCAGTGTGACAACCAAAAATGTCACCAGACATTGCCAAGTGTCCCCTGGGACTTAAAATTGTCCCTGGTTGAGACCACTGCCTTGGAGAAAGTGAAGTTTAAGCAATGAAATTCCCATTACCACTTCTTCTTCTTCTTCTTCTTTTTGAGGAAGATCAGCCCTGAGCTAACGTCTGCTGCCAATCCTCCTCTTTTGCTGAGGAAGGCCAGCCTGAGCTAACATCCATGCCCATCTTCCTCTACTTTATATGTGGGATGCCACCACAGCATGGCTTGCCAAGTGGTGCCATGTCCGCACCCGGGAACCGAACCAGTGAACCCCGGGCCACCGTGGCGGAATGTGAGCACTTTAACCACTGTGCCACCGGGCTGGCCCCACTACTTCTTTTTTAAAAAGATGTATATATTTTAATCTTTGATTTATTTTTAAGATAATTTTCATAACTTTAGAGAATTAGCAAGAGTTCACTCTTGGTCTAAAAGTTAACACAACAAAGGCTGTTATGAACTTCTCAAAGGAATAGGAATGCTGATGCTAAATAAGGCACTCCATGCAAATGAGCTGCCATCTGAATTTATTGCAGCTAAGAGCCCAGCCTGGGCCACAGGCATTTAATATTAAGTGCCCATTCAGAAAGATATTAAACCAGGTCGTTTGGACTATGAATTAACCCACGTGGAAAGACATAAGGCGTTTCTCTAAACCAAAGCTATCTTTTCACATGTCTACTTTTTAAAGCTTACATTTGCTACTCATCTGATATCATGCCTCACACAGTGTCCGTGTTTCCAATAAATATCTGATGAAAGAATGCTAGTTTATAGAAAAAAAATCTGTATATGTGGGTGGGTGGGTGTAGGGAACATTTCAGGCTTTCATCTGTTCCTAAAGCACGTTCTCTATAGAATTAGGACTCAAAGTGTAGTCAGTAGACCTGCAATACTGGCCTCACCAAGTAGATTGTTAGAAATGCAAAATCTCAGGACTTACGCTTGACCTGCTAGATCAGATTATGAATTTCAACACTATTCCAAGCTGATTCCTTTATAAATTAACACTTGCTAAGGACTGCCCCCAATACACTAGTTCTTCAGATTATTAAAAGATAGATTCTGGGATAGGATTCTGTAAAAAAATAAGTTTGGGGAAGAGTGGATGAAGTATAATTACACAGAAATATCCATGTTTAAATTCTGAGTCTCCAAGTTGGGAAGTGGTGGGAGATGTTAAGCAGTGTTGTCCAAACTTGTTCAATGATGGGATCTTTTTTTAGTACACATCACTTTGGAAAACACTGCTGTAGTTATGTGGTACAGGCATTCATCTCATAAGTAAGTGTCAATTGGATCTTAAGTAAATAAATTAATCAGATAGCTAATCATGGTTAGTGATTACTGATAATATGCTGAGTGTAAGGACAAACAGACTTTCCTGAGAAGAAAAAACGAATCATCATCATCATCTCCATATAAAACAAAAAACAATAAACATAATCCCTTAGACTACTAACTACTTAAATTAAAAAACTATTAACAAAATAAAATGACAATTATAACAAATAGTAGTTGGTTTATGGCACTTAGCATATAAATCTTTTTTTGAAGTGAAATTTTCTGAACTGTTTCATGATATTTTTGCATAAATGTAGTTCTCACTGTTTATGAAACTTTGAGTATTAGAAAGATTTAGATAAAATTAACAATTAAAAAAAGACTTTAAAAAATACTATCAAGGTCTGATTGACACACAAAAACCTACATATTTGATGTATACCACTTGATGAGTTTGGAGATAACATATACCCATGAAACCATCACCATAAGCCATGACATAAACATATCCATCACCTCCAAAAGTTTCCTCCAGCTTACTCTCTTAAAATATAAATATCTTTGGGGCTGGCCTGGTGGCATAGTGGTTAGGTTCACAAGCTCCATTTCAGCTTCTTGGGGTTTGAGGGTTTGGATCCTGGGCATGGACTTACACATCACTCATCAAGCCATGCTGTGGTGGCGTCTCACATGCAAGGTGGAGGAAGATTGGCACATATTTAGCTCAGGACCAATCTTCCTCACCAAAAAAAATAATAAATAAACATCTTTATGTTGAATAAAAGTATTATGTTTATCATAGCAAATGTGTAAAAAAATAGGAGCATAAAAAGGAATTTATATAATCTTACTATTCATAGAGAAGCACAGATGCCATTTTAATTTATTCCCTTTTAGCCCTCTTTTCTGTACATTTATGCATTTGAAATGTTAAAAAATATATTTGCTATCTTGTGTTTTACTTTTTTTCATTTAATGTTATACTATGGACATTTTTCTAAGATACTAAAGTTATTTGAAGAGATTTAAAGAATGGATAATATCCTGTCAGATGAATTTGCCATAATTTACAAATGCATCTTTTAGTGAGAGATATTTAGGATGTTGATGCAATTTTATTTTTATAAATATTGCTCAGAAGAAGTACTTACTTGAGGAGAATTCTAATTATTTTCTTAAACTCCTAGAAATGGAATTATGCTTTCAAATGGAATAAATGTTTTAAAGGACAATTTAAAAAATAAAGAGATTTGAAAGATTTATCATATTCTTCATTTTTATTTATACTTTCTGAGAAATATATCTTCAATTTTGTTATTTAAGGCAAAAATAATAATTGACTCTTAAGTATTCGCTTCATGTGCATAGAAAGTATACTTTTATAATGAAATTTTTTGAGTTGAATTAGTATTCTTCATTACTCTCAAAGAACCCTGACTATTAGTTTTCTATCAGGAGACCTGGCCTAGCGGTTCATTCCATCACAATGATTGACTCTGATCAGATGACATTCTGTAATTCACTTTCAGTTGACAGATCTATAATTATTCAAAGGAAGAGAAAATGAATGGTCCAGAATCCACCAAAAGCTGTTCTTTTTCAGTGGAATCTTGGAAAGTTCCCCAAGAGTCTCTAATTTCATACTCTGCATGTGGATCATTTCACAGTGTGACTGACATGGTCTTTCTTACCATTCTTCAATCACGTCAGTGATTTTTGTTTAACAAGAGATTCTAGATGGACAAAAATTCCTATGATTTGATGTTCTGAATGAATAATGTTAATGGTATGAGCACGTGTGTACACGAGAGTAGGTTATGTGCATTTATAAACACTAGTACCAGATATCAAGAGGGACCTCTTTCATAATCCCTTACACTCTGTGCACTTGACTCTCTATATAAATGAATCTTAGGAAGATCACACTTGGCTGTAGGGCTTTCGGCTGCAAAGAAGAGATTGAATTTGCCCCTAAGAGGCGATTTACTCACAATTGCAAGGTATGAGAGTAGATGATTAGGGTCACGGTGTTTCAGGGTTACTGTCTTTTGTTGGATATTATTTCTGCGAGCAGCTCAAGCTAGAACAGCAGGTGAAGAACAAGTTTGTCAAAAATCATTTTTTGAAACTGTTTTGTTACAAGCCTTGAAGTTGAGAAAAGCCCATGGCGTATCTCACCCAGGATTTGGCACATAGTAGGCACTTAATCATTTGATTTTGATTTGTCCTCCTATGGCTTCTGCATATAAATAAAGGCCTGGGGAGTGGGTGAATTTCTTATGCATTGGGACACTAAACCAGCATTAATTTAAAAGCGTTGCTCAGTGTAAACCTGAAGTTCAGAAAGTATGGATTTACAATTCTTGCCCTTGGCTTTGCTGTAATTTAATTAAATTTTTAACCTATCTGGCAAGTTTCCTCTCTTTTTGTAGCTATAGTTCTTAAAGGGTGTTACCGTTCTTTAGAAATTACTCTTTCAGAATATATTAACTTTTAATCTCAAGAAATCTCAGAAATGTTGAACTCTAATCTGGTCAAACTAACAAAGAAAAAAACCCCTAAAGATATTATAAATTATCTACAGTTTAACTTTTAAAACTGATGAAATAACTTTCATAGAAAATTTGGAATCAAAATTGGCTCTGCACAAAACGTTGCCTGAGTACTCTGAGGTATTCTACAAATAAAAGAGAGAGCTAACTCGACACTGTCAGCCCCATTCATATCATACCTTTTTAATATGTCCGAACCTACATTTGTACACACATGTGGCAGATATTCCCTTTGATAAGGGAATAGATAATTCATGACAACCTTCAAAAACCTTCCGTTTTCATAGAAGGTGATAAAAACTAACATAACTCAGAAGTAGAGAAATTTCTAATAAAATTATTTAGAGTGTCCAAAGTGGTATATTTTCAGTATAAAGCTGTATGATTTGGCTTGTTAATAACAGAAAACTTGGGAATCTATTACTTTAAGTGTTCTTACCTGTCTTAACAGTCCTAGTAACTGCCCATTGAAGACATATATTAACAACAATCATTGACAACATATATAAACACTTGGTGTGATTTTTAGCCAATGAAGCACTAACATTTAACCAACTTTGCCTCTATTTATTTATTTCTCTATTTATTTATTTATTTCTAATTGGAGGTAATAGTACCTTTTACTCATCATAACTTTTCTAAAAATGTATGTGTTGTCCACTTCCCGTACCCATACCCCTTCCCTACTTCTCTCACTGATGACATTTATATCTGGGAACCGTCTTGCCTCTGATGGTCACGACATTCCCTTATAACTGGCTTAATTGTGTGGATTCCAATTTCTTGTACTCTTAATACTATTCATTCCATATATTACCTTTACCAGAGATTTTCTAACACAATTTTCCCAACTACCTGGAGTTGATTGGAGAGCTTCGTGCTTGTGTCTGTTCCCATTGTAATCCTTGAGGGATGAGTTATACCCCTTAAGGACTAGGACTTGATTTTGCTTATATTGGGTCTCTGGTTCTTGGCACATAGTCAGAGCTGAATAAATTGTGCACTCAATAAATATGTCATTCATGATAGTCCTTAAACACGCAAGCACATTCCAACTCAGGGCCTTTGCTCTTTGCTCTCTGCTTAAAACGTTTCTTCCTTATGTATTCCCATGGCTCATTTCCTCATTTTATTTAGATTTCTGCAGAAATGTCACCTCCGTAGAGGAGCCTGTCCTAAACCACCAAATCTGAAAAACTTAAAAAGTGGACACTCACACACAAACTCACACATACTCTCATCACTCCCTGGCTTTTTGTTTTTCTCATCAGATTTACCAATACCTGAAATATTATTTATTTATCACCTCTCTCAATAGAATGCGAGTCATCTCAAGGAAAGGAACTTTGCTCATTGCCAGCACACAGAATGGGTGCAGCATATTGTAGCCATTTGATTAATATTAATTCAATGAGTGAGTAAATTATTTGGTTAATTCCCACCTCCCCCCCCCCCCACACGCGTATACACACATATACTGGACTATATACATTTCATGAAAATTACAGACAGTGTCTTTCTTGTTTAGTATTGTATCCAGGCCATCAGTGTCCAAAAATATCTGTTGAAAGACTAAATAAATGGGTGCTAGATGTGTGACTGGTCAGTTGTTTTGCAGGCATGTTTTGTGCATTGTTTGAAATTACAGCCTACCAGACAGTTTCTTTTAATTATCACTGTGCTAAAAGGAAATAATTCCCTTGCCTTGCACCTATTCTTGTTTTTATGTGTTGACGTGAAATTTTTGAGAGTGGAAACCTTACGGAATAGTCAGACTTGACTCTCTCGGGGAATTTAGTGATTTAGTCTACATTTTCTTTCTGTCCTTCATTAAACCCTGAAAATGATAATGGATTTTAATTTTTGCAATTACAGCTTGTGTACCATCCCTAGCCCAAACTCCAAAATCCGTCCCCCACCTTTACTCCCTCTCCCAGTCCTGACTCAAACTTGGATTCTCACAAAACTTCATTTGCTAGAGGCATAAGGCCCAGTTCTCTGCTCCTTAGATCCTTCTCCAGTGCATCTATTTCTAGGGTCAGCTGCTGGAGGGTGAACATTTCTCTGTCATCATTCAAAGAACAGGAAGCCCAGAAGCACTCCAGGTGGCTGCAGAGGCACATAAAAAGAGACCACATAGTGGAATAAAAAAGAGAAAAATCCATGAAATTTTTACTTGGTGAGCTCCCTTTCTTATTCCCGATTCTTATCCTACAGCTGCATTTGAAATCATTTTAGGGTTTTAATCGATTACAAACAGAAATTAGGAACTTTTCCAAACTGGCATTTTTTAAATGGTATTCTTGACTGTTGTTCAAATTTAACAATTTTCGTTGGGTACACCATGTACATCGACATTTTACATAATGATGTTTTAAAATAATGATGGATGTACAGAACTTTGGTATTAGCAATTGGGACCAGCTAGCACAAAAGTGTGTGTGTCCACGTGTATATATGTTTAGTGGTAATTATCATTTTAAGTTACAATTCTGCTAGAGGGCGCTTGCGGGGAAGGCAGGTTAGGGGAGAGAGGCGGCCATAAGGCTATGAATCTGAGTGGGGCAAGCGCCCGTCATCTGACTGCGGCCGGACTCCACGCGCAGCGCACGGCGGGAGCGCGGGCCGTCACTGACCACGTACTGAGCCGGCTCCCCGCACACGTGCGGATGCCGCTGGAGGAGGCGCATGCGCAGGCGCAGGCGCAGCACGTTGTAGTCGTGGCCCGGAGATCATTTGCACGTGAGGCACCACTGAGTTTCTTGCGGGTGTGGAGCAGCTCCTTCGGATTTTTTCCTTGCCCGAAATGCGGCGCTGCAGCTTGTCCGCGTCCTGGGCCAGCCCCTGGCCTCGAGGACTTCGGTGCCCAGGTGGCTCTGGTACCTGCGAATCAGGGGTCTGTGCAGCTTCCTTCGGGTCTCCAGGTGACTTCTTGACAGACCCTTTGATGAGGCTCCTCAGCTTTCCTCTCCTGAGCGAGGCCTGTGGAGACCCGTTCCTAGAGGGGAGTGAGTATAGACAGTACGTTCCTCTGGCTTGAAATTGTAATTTCAGTGAGTTGAATGTAATTTTGAAAAAATGAACAATATATGCCTTTATCAGCCAAATTAAACACATTCAGTTAGCAACTTAACATCTTTGCCAGTTTAAAATTGATGTCTAATGTTCTGTGAAATTTATGTAAGTTTAAGGACTAAGAATAGTTAGCTTCATAAAATGTGTTTAATCCAGAATATAGCTAATAAATTTAAAATTAATATAAAGATTCTCGTTTTGTTTGTGATAAAAAACTAGTTTGTTAATGACAATTTTGAGGCTAGATATTTGCAATGAAGACATAGCTTTTATAGTAATAATTAATACATAAACACCTTTTCCTATTCAGAGTGTGAAATATGAATACCATCAGACATAGATGCAGGGTGTGTTAATATTAATATCTTTTCCCATGAAAGAAAACTTATCTGAATTATTATAAGTTATGTAGTATTCACTTGAGAGTTCTGATTTCTTTTATTAATAAATTATTTGATTTTTTTTTACGGAAGGCTATTTAAAAAAATGTCTGCAATAGAATGACTTGGCCTCTGATAACCAGGTGTATAAGATATGTTCTTCAGGGCACAATTCATGTATGCAAGATAAGTATGTGTGTGTGTGTATGCACATTGATAATTATTTTTTTTGTTTTTTCTTATTTTAATTCTTAATTGTATCTATAATTTATCATAATTCTATTTATAGTTCTTATTTGTCTTATATCTTGATATCTATTTTTAGTCTGCCATTCTGGCAAGGTGGAAGGAATGTAATTCCAGTCAACTAAAGAATCCCCTTGACCCCCCCTTAGCAGGGTGAGCCCTTCATGTCATTTATCCTCACAAATATCTGGCTGGATGTCCATCTCCCTGTCTAGTCCTCGGTCCGTGCAGGTCATCTGACATATGTCTCTTTCCTGTCTGGGTGGCCCCATCAGTGGTCTGTGTGGTACTGTGGGATCTCACCCTGTGTTGGGGCATTGAAGTCACTATAGTGCTGAGACCTGTTTGCCTGGATTCCCTGTGCATCTTTTTCTTTCTGGGATCTTGATGACTCTCCAGACATTTGTCTAGAAACAGGACACAGGGCCCAGAAACCAGGACTCCATGCCACTCTTACTCACCCCTTCAGCCTCCTCTCTGATCCCTACACTTGTCACGTCCCCTCCAACTCTCTTTTCTTTCTTCAATGGAAGAATCTTTTCTGGTTAGGGACTAGAGGCAGAATTTCCTGTTTATTATTGTTTCTCTGATTTTTGAAGTTAGGAGTAGTCCTCTCAGTTCACCAGTTCACCTCAGGACCTTAGGCTTTTGGAAAGCAGTGAGAGCCTTCTTTTGATTATCCTGCCGTATCCCTCATACAACATAGCAGTTCTACTTAATCACTGTGGAGGAAGATTGGGCTGGGCTGGGCTGGGCAAGCAAAACTGAAGGAAAACATGGCTTAATATTTCAAATATATTACTTTACTCAAAGGTACTAATGAGATGAAAGGTCCTAGATTTGAGGCCAACTTGAGCCGGTTAGTGTCCCACAGTGTATCAAGTCTGTCGCAGTACAGGGTCCACCTCCACACCAGCAATGACTATATCACATACAAAGATTCAGAAGACTAGCCGGTGATCAGAGAGGAACCTGGGGATATGACAGCAGAAAGCAACGAAAGTTTCAGAGAAGTAACTGAGCAAACTCCTTACTAAACTGCCCCACTAACCTTGGCCCTTGTTATCCTGGGCCTCTCACTTGGCCCTATATTTTAATAAGAATTATAAAAGTAAGCTTTTTTTTTTAACCACGACCATGTGTGCTATTTCCCTCCATGACGGATGGCATTAGAGTGGCATTGTTGGGGTCTAGCTAGGGGGAAGGTGAGTTGGGAATACAGTTGACATTCGTGGAATGGAGGAGCAGGGCCAGATGCCATATGACACTTTGAGTGTGTCCCACACACCATTCTTGGCAAAGGAATTATGAAGGGAGTGGGGAAGAAATTATGTTTATGTATGAAACACCACAAGCTAGTCTGTGGAAAACTATTTTAATCACCAGATGTATAGAGTTATAATTGGAGGACTTGGTTCCCACTGATGCTTAATTCAAACAGAAATGCTGTGCTATCAGGAATATACTGTGTAATACGGCATCTAGCAATTATGTAATGCAAAATTTGTCTGCTTTCTTGATTGGAGTTGTGTGAAATAGAATTATTATAGGTGCTGTGTTTTAGCACAGAAACTTACAGTGTACTACCAAAATTTACATACGTTAGCAATAATGAATTGTGAAGCTGTAAGAAACATTTCTAAATAACCAATAATAATGAAAAAACACCACAAGTTTTGATCAACCATGCCAGAGGAAAACCTGAATTAGCACTTTCGTTTTTTTTTTTTTTGAGGAAGATTAGCCCTGAGCTAACTACTGCCAATCCTCCTCTTTTTGCTGAGGAAGACTGGCCCTGAGCTAACATCCATGCCCATCTTCCTCTACTTTATACGTGGGACGCTTACCACAGCATGGCTTGCCAAGCGCTGCCATGTCTGCATCCAGCATCTGAACTAACTGGTGACCCCCGGGCCACTGAGAAGTGGAACGTGCGAACTTAACCCCTGTGCCACTGGGCCGGCCCTTAGCACTTTTTTTTTATAGAAAATATTACCAAATCATACAAAATAATTTTCATAGAGTATGCAATCAAAAATATAGCAAAATATGGATTATAGAATGTGTCATGAAGTTAATAAAAAGATTGTGGCATTTTGCTGAATTTTGTGATGTTTTTGACTGTGAGCTTTGTAAGATTTATAATTTATTTTCCCTTGCTAATAAGTAGTAACATGTGTATCTAATTTTGTACCCAATGATTTTGTGTGCTTTATTTTTTTCTTTTAGTGAGGGCCATGAAAAGTTTCAGGCCTGGAGTTTTTGAATCTGCCTGGATTAACTGATAATTTTGTATATTAAACTGTTCACTTGTTTATCTCCTGTCACCTCCTGCCTAACACATGCTGTGTGTGCAGAAACTTTCTCTTTGACCATGTCTCTATCATGTGGAACCACGATAGCGTGCAGACGCTCTTGATAAATATTTATTGAATGAATGGATGAATTATAGCATTGACCTCAAAGGGTGGGTTATTGCTGTTTGTTCAGTTATTTTGATAATTCTCATTGATGGCTTATACTATGAATTTGAAATAGCCTGCTTCCATTAAACATAATAAATTAAATATAATGAGTACTTTTGTGCTGTTTTCAGAAATAACCATTCAACATGTATTTCTTGCTGGTAAAGATTCACCCTGAGCTAACATCTGGTGCCAGTCTTTCCCACTCTCCCTTTTTTTTCTCTTTCCCAAACCCCCAACCCCAGTACATAGTTGTATATTCCAGTTGTAAGTTCTTCTAATCCTTCTGTGTGAGCTGCCACCACAGTGTGGCTACTGACAGACAAGTGGTGTGGTTCCACAACCGGGAACCAAACCTGGGCCACTGAAGCAGGGTGTGCCAAACTTAACCACGAGGCCATCAGGGCTGTCTCCAGCACGTATTTCTTTTTACTTTTTTTTTTGCATTTATTCTACATTATACTCAAAGATGTATTTCGTTCTTTTTAATGGTCAAATAGTATTTCTTAACAGAAAAAAAGTGAGGTAGATACAATGCTGCTGTTACCTCAACTCTTGCTTCCCGTGAGATCATTTGATGAAGACAAAACAGTGTACTCATCAAACCTGTTTAGTACTCAAATCAATCATAATTGGGCAGAAATTAGCCGAGGCCACCAGTTATTTCTTCGATTGTTTATTGTGTACCTATTATGCATCTAGCACAGAGCTGGACATTTTGGGAGTTAGGAAATAACTTTATTTTACTCACATAAGGCTTTATTTCTTCTTAAGAGTAGCAATAGTGTCATCTGTGTCCTACGTACCACATGCTCAGTGTGACAGCTTTCTGATGTCAACTTCACTTGATAGATGTGCAGTCCCTGGAATTCTCTATCTTGCATGTGTCTGGTTAGAGCAGGTTACAAAGGATATCCTCTTGTGAAGATAGGATGGCAGTGGTCTTTTTGTAGCATACACATAACTTCTTCCAGTCGTTAAAACACTAATCTAGGTGCTGCTGTGAAGGGATTTTGCAGATGCGATTAAGGTCCCTAATCAGTCTTTAAATTAATAAAAAGGAAGAATACCCTGAGGGGCCTAACTTAATCAGTGGGAAAGCTTTTAAAAGAGGATGTAGGATTTCCCTAAAGTCAGAACTCCATTCAGCTTCTGGCTCTGTAATTGTTCCCTCTTCTGTCTGGATCTTCCTTCTGACCACTACCTATGGACAGAAAGCTTCAGCTTGTGCCTGTGGGGTTCCAGCCTGCTTGTCATCGTTCCTTCCTGACTGCTTGTTCTATGGACTTTGGACTTGCTTAGCCAGTTTCCACCATTGTACTAGCCAATCCCTTCTAATAAATATATCTCCTAGTGACTCTACTTCTCTGGCTGAACCCTGACAAATACACTCAGAAAATATCCCTGGGCAAGACACAGCCTCTTTCGCAAAGGGCTCACCATCTTGTAGGAGAACTGGCCCATGAAGATGAAAGCATAGCCAATAGTTCAGCATCATCTTTGGTTATAAGCAAAAATGTATGATATAGAAAATAAGCCCTGTAGGACGGCAGGCTAGTGAGAGGTCACTGTGGCCAAGAATTAGTGAGAAAACTTTCACCAATAAGATGGAATTTGCACTTGTTCATGAAGGAAGGATAAAATTTAAAAGGTTAGAAAAAAGAGAGAAAGCCACTCTGTTTGGTGAGCAGCATTAGCAGAGTTATTGAGATTAAATTAGCACGTTGAGTCCAGAGGACAGTAAACTGATTTCACTTTTGACCAACAACCCACTTAAAATTTCACCTTAGTTGTCCTACAAGCAGCCAGAAAGTCTAATAATGTCTTTAAATTATTGTGAATTATTACCAAGAAAATGTCGAGTACTCAACCCTAACAATCTTCAGTTAAATAGCAATGTTAATTTTTACTGTAATTTTTCAGAGTAAGGTCAAGAATCCTGGGTAAAGTGGGGTCTTTTGTAAAAGAAAAAACTGAAGGGGGCTGGCCTGGTGGCGCAGCGGTTAAGTTCGCTCGTTCCGCTTCTCGGCGGCTCGGGGTTCGCTGGTTCGGATCCCGGGTGTGGACATGGCACTGCTTGGCAGCCATGCTGTGGTAGGCATCCCACATATAAAGTAGAGGAAGATGGGCATGGATGTTAGCTCAGAGCCAGGCTTCCTCAGCAAAAAGAGGAGGACTGGCAGTAGTTAGCTGAGGGCTAATCTTCCTCCAAAAAAAAAAGAAAAAACTGAAGGCTCAGGAGCAAAGCAACAAAAACAAAGATTTCTTCTCTGCCCCTGAAAATAGTCTTAGCTTATGGGCGGCCCCTTGAACTCACTGGGGTGTGAGTTTGTTGAAGAATGAGCCAGTGCATGTTTGTTGAAAGGGCAAGAGAGGCAAAGATGGCAGGTGTGTGTGGGGTTTGTGTGTGTGCGTGTGGGAGGGGTGGTGTTGGTGAAGGAACAGGTACTAATATTTGAGACAAGATAACTCCGGAAGAAAAGAGTCTCTTCTGATAAAAACCCTGGAGGTGTTGGGGTTGCTGTGTGAGATCGAGAAAAATTAGCTTTGTTTACTGAGTGTACATTTGGGGAAGCACTTAGGGCGTACATTCTTGCTGTGAATATATTTTTTATTTTTGTTTGTGAGCAGTAAACAATTTTGATATATGTATTCTTTGGTGAAAATGGGAAAAAAAAGCCACAAATTTTCCAATAGTTTCTTAATTTTAGGAAGTAAGCACCATGATAGCAGTTACAGGAGAATTAATAACTAGTATGTATATAGCATTTTGTAGCTTACAAAACACTGACATTCACGCTGCACAGTTTCTTTCTAGGGTCAGTAGAACCCCTTGGCAGGTCACAGGAGCCCTGTGATACAGGCTTAGACTGTATTTTACACATACAGAGTTTAAGACATTCATTGTCTCTTTCTAATTAGAACATCTTCTTCGTAGAATGGTTTACTAGTTGTTAAACTCCTGAAAGACTTCTTTGTCAATTCTTAAATAGTTTCATCCCTTAACCTACCGAGTATTCCCCACCTTCCTTAGTCCCAAATTATCCACCTGGGGCCCTCAACTCTCCACCATCCATCAATGAAAGGGTTAATTTCTAGCGCAGCGGGGAGCATCCAGGATCCAGCTCTACTATCTCCTAGTTTCTCCTCTGATTGGCTGGTGCCCAGGTCGTGATGATTGTTAAATATCTTAAATCACATTCCCTAGTTACTAATTTTACGTCTATTATTCATCTTTCAAAACTGTTGAAATCTGTCATCTCTGATGTCTTTCTTTCTAGTTCCTTTTATTTTTGAGGTTTATGCCTTAAAAATCCCACCTCTGTGATTTCAGTAGAGAGTCAGGAGGGAGAAGAGATAAATGCGTTAGCTAGTATGCTTTATTTAACATCAATTTCATTAATAGTCTTGAAGGATGCTGAAAACATCCCTTGAAATAGGATTTATATAAAAGCACACTGTGGAACCTTGTTAATAAATGCTACATGAAAAGAAAGGACTCTTTGATCCAATAAGTTTGGAAATGTTGGATTAAATAAAATCAAACCCCTCAGTTTTTTAGTACCTTTCTATGCTATTGTTCATTGTTAATTTCTAAGCCAAGGTTAACATATACTGTGTTTCTCACACTCTTCCCCCCTCAGAGTCCTGCTCCCTTTTAAATGGAACACATATTCTTTTAAGGTACTAACACCTTATCATGAGCATTATTTTAGAAAGTGATGCACAATTCGGGAGAACTTGTGCTTTATCACCTGCAGTCCATTGGTCACCCAGCACTCCTGTCTGAAGCCTTGTCTGAATTTCAGCAAAGCAGCTGGGAACTATATTTCCCAGAATCCTCTTCCCTGTGTAGTCTCAGATTTGAGCTTACCAATGAAAGGAACTTGAAAGAGAAGAGGAAACCATTATTCTACGGACATAGTGCAACCAGATGTGCAGTCAGAGGTGAGCTCTTGAGAACCACCAACTAAGTGGATTCAGTCTGAGTCAGTTTATAAGACCTTCTCAGAGGTTCTAGAGAATTGCAGCATCTTCCAGGCAAGACCTTTAATCAACAGCTTTAGTGCTTTGGGCTGAAACAACTTCTCCACCCTTCAGATGCTTTGTTAGAAGCATCCCTGACCTTTCTTCTCCCATCCTTTCTAAGAAAAGTGTAAGCTCCTAATTCTTTATGAAACCTGTCAGATGCATGATTCATAGGGTGCCTTCTGTTCTCCTGATGAACCACAACTCATTCAATACTAGTAAAGAGTAGGTGACAGTGAGTCAATCAAAAATGTCTGTTACTGCCTATTCAAATATTAGAATAGCCACTTAGGATTTCATGAAATTTTCTCGATTTCAGGAAGCCAATGTTTAGAGGATTTTTCTGTAGCCCTTTCCAATTTGGGGCTGAGCAGTGTGATCAGAAATAGTGCTGTCGTTCGTATAGGCAAGTTTTTACCCAAAGGATGTCAGAACTACTTAAGTCACTTGGCCAGCATTTGTAAATTGGACATTGAATACGATAATTATCTAGCATAATACCCTATCGATGGTATATGAAGTTCAGATAAATTAATATTGAATTGGTGAGCTTTCTTATTGGTAAAAGCTCCCTTTTTGAAAATTGGTAGTGTATGAGGCCTAAACTGGGATTAAAGGGCAAAAACAAAATAAAGAAAACCCGAAACAAACAAAAACCTTAAAAAAAAGTCCCAACAACTTCCTCTTCCCTACGTCAGGGTATATAAACAAGTCCCCTGATATCTCTCTCCCTATCCGCTGCTATTACGCGTTCATTCAGCTTCAACCCAACGGCACATTCATCTTTGAACATTGATCTTACCGTCATCTTATTCTTCAATAGTTTTGATTCCAGAGACCAGAAGTCAGGGTACTGTGACCTCCTACAGGGCCAGGACCAGGCCCCTTTTGTTTTCTTTGTGTAGAAACTTCAACACCACACAGTTTAGTGCTAAAAATGCTTCCTCGTGTTGATTTGGGGCTTAGGTGTTGACTTCTCTTTTCTGTTGTATGCATATCTTGCTTCTACTCCACTTGTGTTATGGGAGGTCAAGGAGACACGACCACAGTGAAATCTAGATTACATAGCCTCTCACCCAGGCCAAAGAAAGATGGACAGAACAGTAGAGCTAGACATTTAGCACTAATCTTTTAGGTCTTTCTTGAATAAATAATGTGTTTCCTGAATTTCTCAATCTGTAAATATCATAAAGAATCGCGTATTTCATTTACATGTCAATCAATGAGAATGTACTGGGCACTTCTGATGTGTCTAGCATTATAATAATTGCATATTATTTTTATTGTCAATAAGCAATAATATTTTTTGGGCCTGCACACAGAATAAACTATTAGAAAGACTCAATTCTTTCCCTAAAAGAGAGTCAAAATTGTACTGTGAATGAAATTTTAGTGCAAGTCAGGTCATCATAAATTTTTTTTTTTTTGAGGAAGATTAGCCCTGAGCTAGCATCCACTGCCAATCCTCCTCTTTTTGCTGAGGAAGACTGGCCCTGAGCTAACATCAGTGCCCATCTTCCTCCACTTTATATGTGGGATGCCTACCACAGCATGGCCTGCCAAGTGGTACCATGTCCAAACCCGGGATCCGAACTGGCGAACCCTGGGCTGCCTGAAGCGGAGTGTGCACGCTTAACCGCTGTGCCACTGGGCTGGCCCCCAGGTCATCATAAATTCTTGAACAGCTTTGCTTTAAACGAGCATAGGGCAGAGCAGGCTCAATATAGCACGTGATTCCCACTCACAGAAATATGTCTGATCTTGTTTTCAAGGATGATCCGGGAGATTCTATCGTCTCAAAAAGTGGATGACATATGGGAGCTGAAATGCCACCAACCTGAAACAGAAGAGACCTTTACAAGGCCAGAATTCAGTTGTTTGTTCAGTTTTCCAAGCACAGAAACCATTTAGCTCTGAAGAGCAGCCAGGGAGAAATTTGTTTAAAATACAGACTAGAAAGAGATTGCAATTTTCTCAAGTTCTCAGTCAGCGTAGGGAGGCTCTTAACAAGACCTTCAGACTCCTAAACCTCTAATAATCAGCATTTTCTAGTAAAGCCCAGGATTAGCAAACCTCATAAATGGTGTCTGACTCGGAGCCGGGGGCCCGACTCTGAATGATTTCATTACTTTGCCTTTTTGTTCTTCTAGTCACTCACCACCAAATACTCTGATGAGAAAAACAAAGCAAAGCAAAGCAAAAGTTGTGTCTTTCTTTTGTTGATCTATGGTATAGTTTTCAGCAGATTGATGAAAGGGGAGAAACTTATAAAACAAACAAGAAGTTTTATTAAAGGGCTGTTTTTTGAAGTGTAATATTTCAGTGGTTTCGGATAATTAATTACTTTAGTTGGGGGTTGATTTGGATGGAGAAATAAGCAAACATAAATTTTGAAAATGGAGTTTAAATAGACTTCCATTTATAAAAATTGAATTTTTACCCCACTTTAAAATATTCAGCTGTTGCCTAAGGTGACATGAACCTGTGCTATTAATAGCTGATATGATTACTAGTGGGTATATATTATATACATTATTTCTGGTTTGTTTATAGGTATATGTTGCTAATTACACAGCAGCAGCATCTCAGAACATAGGTCTAGAAAAATCCATTACTGAAACTGAGTGAACAATTCAAAATTCATCTTCTATTAAGAATATATCATCTCAAAAATATAAAGGTCAGTGTGTATTCAAGATGAATGATTTTAAGTAGCGTCAAGATGGTGGCGTATTTAGATATATGGCCCTGGAGTTCCACTAAACTGCTCTGCGGTGTGTCAGATTAGTCAATGTGTTCACGGTCAAAGGATTCAGAGCAGATTTAAAACCAAACTCTACTATTGATTTTTAGCACACATATAATAAAGTGTCAGCTCAAGGAACTTTTTTTTTAAACTGAATTCATAATAGTTTACAACATTGTGAGATTTCAGTTGTACATTATTGCTTCTCTGTCATCATATAAGTGCCCCCCTTCAGCCCCTGTGCCCACCCCTAGCCCCCTTCCCCTGGTAACCACTGAACTGTTCTCATTGTCTACGTGTATGGCTATCTTCCACATATGAGTGAAATCATCTGGTGTTTGTCTTTCTCTGTCTGGTCCACGTTGTTGTGAATGGGACGATTTTGTCTTTTTATGGCTGAGTAGTATTCCGTTGTGTATGTATACCACCTCTTCATTATCCAGTCATCTGATGATAGGCTCTTGGCTTGCTTCCATGTCTTGGCTGTTGTGAATAATGCTTCAATGAACGTAGGGGTGCATAAGTCACTTTGAATTGTTGATTTTAAGTTCTTTGGATAGATACTCAGTAGTAAGATAGCTTGGTCATATTGTATTTCTATTTTCAGTTTTTTGAGGAATCTCCATGCTATTTTCCATAGTGGCTGCATTTGTTTGCTTTCCCTCCAGCAGTGTATGAAGGTTCCCTTTTCTCCAACACGTGTTATTTTTTGTCTTAGTGATTATAACCATTTTAGTGGGTGTAAGGTGATACCTTAGTGTAGTTTTTTTTTTTTTTAGATTTTTAAAATTTTTTTCCTTTTTCTCCCCAAAGCCCCCCAGTACGTAGTTGTATATTCTTCGTTGTGGGTCCTTCTAGTTGTGGCATGTGGGATGCTGCCTCATTGTGGTTTGATGAGCAGTGCCATGTCCGCGCCCAGGATTTGAACCAACAAAACACTGGGCTGCCTGCAGAAGAGAGCGCGAACTTAACCACTTGGCCACGGGGCCAGCCCCATCTTAGTGTAGTTTTGATTTGCATTTCCCTGATGATTAGAGATGTTGAATATATTCTCATGTGCCTATTGGTCATCTGTATATCTTCTCTGGAGATATGTCTGTTCATATCCTCTGCCCATTTTTTTTGGCGGTTGTTTTTTTGTTGTTGCTCAGTTGTATGAGTTCTTTATATATCATGGAGATTAACCCCTTGTCGGGGGTATGATTTGCAAATATTTTCTCCCAGTTGGTGGGTTGTCTTTTTGTTTTGATCCTGTTTCCTTTGCCTTGCAGAAGCTCTTTAGTCTCCATTATTTTTTCTTTTATTTCGCTTATCCAAGAAGATGTGGTATTTGAGAAGATCTCAAGGAACTTTTTACACACATATCCAAATAATTACCACTTATGTCAGGATATAATGCGTGTCCAGCAGCCCAAAGCTTCCTTCAGACCCCTCTTCAGTTGAAACTCAGCCTTCTCGAGGCAACCACTATTCTGATTTCTGTTATCAGCAATCAGTTTTACCTGTTCTTGAACTTCATATAAAAGGAATCATATAGTGTGTGCTCTTTTCTCTCTGGTTTCTTTTACTCAACATAATGTCTGTAAATTTCATCCATATTATTGCAGGCATCGCGCATTTGTTGTTTTTTACTGCTGTGTAGTATTCTATTATATGACCCTCCACAGTTTTTGTATCCATTCTCCTATTTATGGATATTTCCATTGTTCTTCGTGATGGATATTATGAAAAAAGCTGCTGTGGACATTCTTGTACACCTTATTTGATAGAGCAGAGTTTACCTGTGAGTAATATTTACTTAGGCAAGGTGTTTATAATTTTTCCTCTTTCATAAATAAACTGAGGTTACCCAGTCAGTCGTGGGTCATGCAGCTTCCTGAATACCAGGGTGCTTCTAGTCACACAGCTGATATCAAAGTTATCATTTGTACCACTCCAGAGAGAACAATTCACATTGTGGTCTGGGCTCCCGGGGGCACATGGAATAGTGCAGCGAGACCAGCCTAATACTGTCACTCTTGGTCATATGGATAGAGGAGATGACAGCAACTTTCAGGTCCATAATTTATTCATCGTTAGTTTGAGCAACTTGCTTAACCTACACTATGCACAGTTGTTACTTATGAATATGGGGTAAAAACAATGATCTGCCAGGTTTTAAAATGTCCCTTGTATACTGTGTAGTGCTACAGGGTTGTTAAATTTTAGCATTATGCTTTTTTTCATCCTCCTGTTTTTGAAAATTGCCATTTCAGATAGAAACCCTAAGTAACATTCATGACTATTTTCAAGATACCTCCCATCAGGTGTTTTCTTTATTCGTATGGTTGCTCTATGTATTTAGATAATCAAGTGTCAAAAAGCCATCCTGTAAGGCTTCTTGTAAACTATTAAGCATGTCAGAAATAGACTCACTTGCTAGTCAATTGCAAAGATATGTTAAGACTTCTGTATAATTTATTGCTCTTACTGCTCTTGCTTGTCTACTGGAATTTACAAGCAGATAAGAGGTTGTCTATTCATTATGCCCATAATGTTTTTAAAACAATATTTTAAGAGCTGGGCAGATGTTCCCTTGGAAATGTTTAAAAACCATTTGGCTTACGGAGGTACACAGTAATTCTGAGCCAGCATGGTAAATGGTAATAATGACTCATATTTTCTTATAATTGAACCATGAATAGAAGAGACTAAGCTCAACGTCAGTGTGCCGTTTTGGGGCAGGCCAGGGTGGAATAAAATTTCTGTTTCTTTCATAGCCATTCATAGTTCATCTTCATTTTTTAACAAAGTCAAGGTCTTTGTATTTTGTCAATCAGAGTTATCTAGTTGTAAGTGATAGATGTATATTTTAAAATAACTTATGCATAATAAGAGTATCAATAATAAGGATGTAAACTTATTGACTTACAAAGCTGCAAAGTCCAGGAGTATGTTTGGCTTTCGGCATAGCTTTAGACATGACGTGGAACTCAAATGATGATATCATCAGTGTCAGTTTCTCTTCATCACTTGGAAGTGCTGGACAAACGATGGCCAGTAGTCCAATAGTCTCACCCATTTTCTTAGCAACTGTCAGCGGTTGCGTTCAACATAAGCAGGTACTAAGATGGAGTTTGTGGTGCAAACTTCTTCTTAGGGATCGACAGTTATGAAAGGAAGAGGGGGAAGCAGGACTGGGCACAGGGAGAAGTCAAACTGAAATTCAGTCCTGACAAAGCCTTGGCCAACCTGGCAAGGAAATTTGGAGTATTGTCTCACATCAAGCCCAAATGGCTGGGCTCTTATACCCCCACCTCACTCAGTCACTGGATACCGGCTGCCCTAGGAACTGTGTGACCTCTGGCAAGGTGGACCGCTGGAGCTAGGGAGCTGCGTCAGACCCTGAGGGAGCTGGCAGCTGGAGGCTGTCTACTGACTGCACTTTGTGCCGTTGGGCAGAATGTTTTGCCCTCGAAGGGGATCTTCGTGTCTACCACTACCACAGTTTGCCTGTTGTACTGCTCACATCTACTTCTTAAACCTGCACTTGGGAGAGCATTTGATAGGAAGAACTACAGCTCCCACCACTGAAGTTGGTCTTGGGTCATACTTGATACTTATTTCTCCCTCCTCTGGTATCCATCCTAGATTCCTCTTAACCTTAGCTACCATCTGTGCTTGCCTTAATGGCCTACCTATAGTCATGACTTAGACTCTTAAGTCAAGGGGTCTGGGTCCTGAGTTGCCATACTGTTCTTAGTGAAACTGTGATTCAGCCTGACAAAGCCGTAGCCAACCCTACTGGGAATAGCAAACATAGCTTTTCAGAGTTTCCTGTTTCCAGCCAAGATGAATGAGCCTCTGTAACCCCATCTTGCTTAATCACTGGATGCAGATTGCCTGGGAAGTGCCTAACCTCAGGTGGATGTGAGTTTGAAAACCTAGGTAGACTCTGAAAAACCAGTAACTGAAGGCCGTTTGCTGACCACACCCTTAGCCCTAGTGCAGAAGTTTTCCTTATAGTAGGATCTGAACGGTGTGTCTTCAGGTCTGCCATAGCAAATCCAATTGAAAGGGGTAATCTTTTCCAAAAGCTATGGCAGTCAGTACAGATCAGCCTGGGAGTGGAAGTATGGGTTCGGATTGGCCTGCTTGTCAAACTCACCAATCTCTTACCTAATCACAGTGGTCAGGAGTACAGGTTTCCCTCATTGGATAGGGCCAGGTAATACGACCACCACTGTGGTCAGGGGGAAGAGGCGTGGTTCTCCCATCCAACATGTGGGATGAGTTCACTGATTTACCAGTCTTTAGGTACCAGACTAAAGGGGAAGGAATGCTGGGCAGCCAAACACAACTGATGTCTGCTGCTTGTAGGAATCAGAAAGAATTTTAGAGGCAGCTGTAAAACATCTACAAAAGTGAGCTAGTATTAAAGTCAAAGGCTCTAAGAAGTTCTGGGATCAACATTTTTAGGTCTCACAGTTCAAACCTGCAAGTGAGAACAAAAGTGAGAGCGGCAGAGTTTCCTTTTGGCAAGTGTAGAGGCAGTAGCAGCAGTAGTGCAAACTACACACAAACCCCACAACCTCACAGAAGGGATGTGCGCTCACTGTGTGCTGATGAGAAATGAACCAGAAGGGCACAGCAGTGAAATCTTTTGCTTAGCAGGAAACTCCCAGAATTTCGTTTTGATGTGTATTTTTCTTATGTAGAATGACTGTCAGAGTCTATCTAGGAAAATAGAAACCTTTCCAAGTATCTAAATAAGAAATAATATATGCAGGCAATTCATTACACATGTGATAGAAGACAAACGGGATGATGAGGCAACTCAGAGGTTGGTTTCGGCAGGAAGCCACAACCACCAATACCAGACTAGAGCGGTCATAAAATATCACTCTTTTTCTGTATTTATGGATTTGATTTGCTAATATTTTGTTGAGGATTTTTGCGTTTATCTTGATGAAGGATATTGGTGTATAATTGTTTTGTCCTGTAAGGTCTGTGTCGGAACTGCCATACTCTGCTTGGCTCCTCCTTTTGTGCGATAGTCAGAAAGTTGTTTCTGGCCAGAGAGCTCTGGCACAAGTGGGACTCAGCGTGTGATTTTATCTTTGTTCAGAAATTGTAATATTTCACTGTCTTTTGTCCAACGTTAGAATTATTTGCTTCATTTATTTGTTCCACTTTCATAGTTATTTATGGTAGAATGTGTTACTCAGTCATGGAAAGCAATAGATAACCTCATGGAATATTCTGATGTATGATGGATTGTTATTTTTCAAAAAATATATAGGCATTTTTTACATATTTACTATGTCATATTTATTACTTGTATTCATTTAGCTATTCAATTAATGTGTAGTTGTCAGTCAAGGGCTAAGTATGTGCTACCAACAACACCAAGTACTGAATACAGGATGAAGAGTGAAAGAAGTGTGGTATTTGACTTCATGTGGTCTAGATGTACTTTAGAACTGGCTTGTAACATTAAAAACTTTATATTTTACTGAATTTAATTGAATGTATACATTAATTTGGAGGAGGATACCTTTGTAGTCTTTCTTCTTCTGTTCCATGGAGATAATTTCAAATCACCTTTCTCTCCTTGAAAAAACCTTTTATAAATTCTCTCTCTTTTCTTAAGATAAGACTTGCATATTTCTTAACCCTACATAGTTAACCCTAAATATGACTCATTTACTGATCTCTCTATGAAATCCTAATAGTTATTTCTTTGGGATTTGCCGGGTAGAGCTTACTGGATCTTTATTTGCACAAAATCTGCTCTGCAAAATACTGGTTATCACTGTGAGTTAAGCTGGTGTCGGTGCGAGCAGGTCGTATTGTGCGTTTTCTCTGCAGGCACTGGTATTCAGTAGTATGGCCATAGCAGATTTAACCTCTCTTGGAAAGATCAGCCACTTCCTGCTTAGAGTCAGGGTTGAAAATAGAATTCCCATCTATGCAGCATCATGTCCTGACAACAGTCCCTTAGGACAGGCCTGTTTAACCATGTAGAGCTCCATGGTGGTCAGGTTACACAATTTTCGTCTGGCTGTGAGACTATGAGAAGAAGCCATGTTTCACTATATAAAATGTCTATTTTATATTTCCACTTGCAAACTCAAGCTAGCCTTTAATAACACGTATTTTAAATTCTGAGAAGGTTGACATAAATACCATATCCGATTATGATATTTCTTCAAACATTAATAATAATATAGTTGAGTCATCAGTAATTGAATGAAAATGATTATTGTAAGGTATTGCATCACCTCAAGACACTGTATTTCATTTTATTTTTAAAATATAGTTTCATATATTACATTCTTTAAGGCTGTTAATAGCATTCTTAACATAACCCAGATTTTATTTACTTAAACATAATTTATGATACCTTTTAATTGTTTATATCCATTGAATTTCTCTACCAATAGCATTAAAATAATTTAAAATCAGATTTAGGAAAACACACACACACAAACCCATAGGGTATTTTCATTCTTCAAAAATACATGAACGCTTTTTGAGGTTGTATTGGGGAAAATGACTCTTCTTAGTGCCTGGGTTGTTTTAGGAGATAGGAGAGAAGAGAATGCTGATTGGGTAGTCTAAGTAGTAAACTAGCTAAGACTCTAAAAATACTCTGAAAAACAGATAAATGTTGACTCTTCTCCCTAATAAAAATGCACATATGCGCAGAATTTTGCATTCAACTTTGACTTAGTCCAACATCCTCATTTTTCAGGTGGTAAACAGATACAGTGAGGAAATAAACCACGTGATTAAGTAGAGGTAAATTCTGACTTAGAATGACTTCTGATCTCCTAGTTTAATGCTCCTTGATGCTATAGGATAGCTAAACAAGAAAGGGGCAGAGGAGAATATATACAAGTGAAATGCACAGGCGTCAAACGGGTGCAAACAGAAGGAAAGAAATATTTAAAAAGCTTACTTGACTAGCTAAGTGAAATAGGAAATAAATAAAATGGATTTTCTCCTTCTTGAAGATAACACCTCCTTAGTGCTGATGCTACAAACAAGGGGAAAGTTCTATCACTAATATAGTTAAAGCAAATAGACTATTAATATATTTATACAGATGATTGTTAGAAATGAAATGTGCAAGGGGAAAATTGTGGCTCTAGAACTTCAAGATTAGTGTATGTGAGTTGGATTGTGCCCTGAGTCATATATGTACATATGGTGTTTACTTAAAAAAACACAGAGCTATTTTATTTCTTTGTAAATTCAAGGTAAGAAATAGTCATGCTAAAAGCAACGATAAGAAATTGAATAATAATACTCATTATCTGTTGCATGCAGTGTTGTCTTCTCATTAACTATCATAAAAATAGAAAATCTCAGTTTATTTTCTTGACATTGGGAAGTTCTGTTTTCTGGATACCAAAGACAAATGGATTCCTCTGTCTTCAGGCATGTGGTAACATAATGAAGTCATCTATGTCCATGCCAGGGCCCCAGTTATCTCTACAACTTTTATTGGTTGGAAGCCTCTCAATATTATTTGCTGCACTAAAATTTTCTGGTATTATGATAAACAGTGAATATGCACCTCCCAACAGTGATTTACTTCTCTCAAGTGAAATATAGTGGACAGTGTCTTGATTTTTCTTAGAAAATCTTCTTTTTCCTAGGCCATCCCTTTATTGGAAATGTGTATGTGCTGGTCTGTTCTTATGCTCTATCCTTAAAACTCTGGATTTTCCCTTGAGTGGAGCTTGAAAGTATTCTTTCTGACTTTTGTTAAATTTGTTATAGCACTAACGACCAGGTATTAATAAAGGGTCTCCAGCATAGACCATAGTCTGTTTTACAGCCAATTGGAGGACAAATTCTCTTTGAAAGACAGACATCTAAAAAACCAGGTAATATAGCAGCAATTTGAAGAAGATGGGGGACAAGATCTGATAAAGCAAATTTACTGCGCATACACAGCCCAGGAAAGCATATCTGTTTTCAACACGTCACCCAACAATATGTGATGTTTGCGGCCAAGCTTAGTACAGAAATCTGATGTTCAGCTACCAGCCTAGGATCAAGTTCATGGACGACTGTCTCTCTCTTTTTTTTTTCTTTAACAGCTGTGTTCAACTTCTGGGAACACATCAGTTGGTCTCAAGGAAGCCTCATGAGTAATGTCTTTAACAAGAAAAGGGGTTAAAGAAATGTGCTACCTAATTCAGCTGTTGATTGTAAGAACACTTTGGTGCTGGGAACAGTTCTTGTTACTCCAGGCTCTGGTCATTTGCCTCCAACAGAATCTTCACCATTTCTGCTGGGAGGAAATTCATAGCCTGGAACTTGGGGAGGTTCAGTACTGCCAGGTTCAAGTCAGGGCACAGTGGGAGTGGGGGTGGCTGGGGGTAGGGAGTGAGAGCGGCACTCCAGCACACTGTATTCCTCCCTATGACGGCTTCCTCTCTATATCTAAATGATACAATCTAAAAAATAACAGCTCTTTTCTGCAGTTGCTAGCTATCGGTTGGTCAGAGGAATGCAGTGGATTTTAATTTCTCTTGATTAATTTCACCCGTTAAAGTTGTTGTCCTAAGGGACAAAATAGTGTGTCACTGGCTTCTCAGAAGTAGTTGAAATATGTTTATAAAGGCCTAAAGTTCTTTAGCTGACTATGTAGTGACCCAATAGGACCTTTATAAATAATAAAATCTTTTAGAAATAATCAATAAATTTTTTTTCAAACCTATTCTGTCTTCAGAACTATGGCTAGTAAAGGAAAGATAAAAAAGTGTGTTTCCTAAATTATATAGAAATCTAAGCCAAGGTTAATCCCTGGAAACTACTATCAGAGAGCTTCTTCACTAATTAGGGAGAAAAAATTCATTCACATTCATTCATTCATTTTTTTCTCACTCATTAAAGTCACAAGGCTCTCTCAAAGTCTTCTGATGTATCAGGAATCATAAGAAGTGTTGAAGATGCAATTGTAAATAATGAACAAATAAGTGTCACAAATTGTAGGAGCTTTAAGAGTTTGCTTCAAGTTGAGGCGTCTATGAAAGGTACACAGTATGGGAGAATAAATTTATGAAAGATAGCATCACTATAGTGAATAGCCATGGTGGCGTTACATCTTTATTTGAGTTTCTTTTTCCTCACTTCCTTGCTCTAGATGAGCCTAGATAAAGGAACAGTGCAGAGAACTAAGTTAAAGAAATACATCAAAGGCTTTAAGCCAGTCTTGTCTGTGCCATGGAGGAGATGTACCGTATATAATGGATATGTTATGTTGTACAGAATCTGATTGACCTTGCAAGAGGATGGAAATAGCAGTTGTCACCTCTCTACTCCCCTCTCAACTCTTTTACTTTCTTGCATAAATAGAGCTATCTGTTTATGGTGACCTGTTAAAATTTAACACCTAAGAATTTGCTGGAACATCAGCAATTTTGCCCTGGCAAAGAGCATTCTGAGTGACCCTGCTGACAAGCTTGTATTGTCCTAGCTGTGGCACAGCTTGCATTTGTCACAGGTGAATGGGCTCAATTAGCAAGAGAGAGGCAGTATTTCAATCATCAAAAGAAAAAAAGAGCAAGCAAAAGGAAAACATTTTTCTCTTTATGAATCCTGAAAGAGAGGTGACATTGTAGTATATAATTTTTTTCTTTGGGTTTTCCAAAGAAAGCAACTAAAGCAAGAAAATATCACATTATTTGGTATTGGCAAAGTGACTTGAAACAAAACTTCAGGGCAGAACTCTCAAAAGACATTAATAAGGAGTCAGGTTTTCCATGGCTATTGATGTGTTGTTACTCCTCCTAAACTTATGTACTTCTCTGTTCTGCTTATTAAAATCTCAGGGGAAATATTGGGCATTTGACGTGATTACATAATGAAGCAGATAACCCCACTTTTGCCTGAACTTATGCACTTTGGGAAGAGATATTACTTCTTTCAGCTTATGAGATAGTGTTTAGTGCAATGAACAAAGGAACTTTTTATATAGTATCATGATGGGTTGAAAGAAAGTCCCAGCTTAGCCACTTACTAGTTAGGTGAGCTGTTGGGCCTTGACTGTAGTGGGGACTATAAATTCCCAAAGCGTTGTGAACAAAGTTAAACAGAACTGTAGAAGCAGCATGACAGACACCTCAATATTAGAAAAGAGGATAGATTGGCATTTAAAATGAAAATCTGACTATAGCTTCTTAAGAGGAGTTGAGTATTAAGCTTAGAATTAAATTATGTAGGGCAAGAAAAGATCAGTGTTCTAGAGAGTAGTACAGAGATAAGTGAAAAGAAAAGGCAAAAGATCTGAAAACAAAACCAAAATGGAGACTGTGGAGCCACTTTCTAAGAAGTATCCAGATCTCCTTGCTTCTCTGCAATCTCTAATTCATTTATTAATCTACTTACTCATTTATTAACTAATTTAATTAACAAGTCTTCACTTAACTCTTCTTACGTGTCAGGAACAGAGTAGGTGTTGACAGTGCCGTAATAAATAAGACATAGACCTATCCAAAGAAATGTCGATCTACTAGCAGACATAGGTATTTAAATGAAGAATTGTAATGTTAAAATAGATTGGAATCTACAGATAAGCAAAAGTAGGAGCAGAAAGGGCAAGGTGAATTACATTACCCAGATCTGAACAATGACTAGTGTTGAGCAAGTGACACCTGTTACCAGCTCCAGGGGAGGAGTCCCACTGCGTGGAGGACAGCAGAGAGCCTACAGAGCCTACTGTCAGATAGCAACTGTCCCTGAATGTCAGCCCGCTGCATGGTTTGCAGGTGTCGGGGTAAGAAAGACACAATCACCAGGCGCTGGATGGAACAGCACTTTACTGGTGAAGAGAAGAGGCAGAGCAGCATCAGCTTCAACTGTGCATCTCCCTGTGTCCCCCACAGCCAGCAGGTCTTGCCCACAGCCTATGCAAGGAGATGGTTTACACACACCCCTCTGTGCTGCAGGAGGACTCCACCCCCCATTCCCCACCCTGTGCTGGGAACAGATATATAGCAGTGGGGTTGGCCAGGACCCATATGACATACAGGCTTAAACACAGGCTTAAATAGAACAAAGAAGCACACAACTAGCCTGAAGAGGGGAAGTATTTCTAAGCAAAGAACCTTGCCCAGCCTAGGCTGTGAAGGCTCTTTCTCAGCTCTTTCTTCAGTTCTGTGAACTCTCCACTGTGCTGCTCATAAGTACCCCACTCCTCCAACTTCTTTAATTACCTAGAGTTAGTTTCTCTTACTTTTAACACAACAACAGGAGCCTTCTGGGTCAGAGACAAATGACTTTATTACTCACAACATAGAAGCTTCATGAGTATCATATTTGTGTCACTTCATTCTTGCCTCCCAAGTCGCACAGAGGCAACCTGAAGATACCTAGGTAGATGCTGCAGGCAGAGTGGCTGTCTGTCACAGCTACGTAATCCTGAGTTTAGGGAACTTGAAGTTTTTGTGATAGGCAGTAAACAAACCTCTGCTCTGGAGGGAGATATCAAGTCTAAGGCTGTTCACTATAAAGACATCTTTGAAAAAAAAATATCCAGGTAAAAATCAGTTACGTCCTCTGCTCCTATGGTGCAAAAACATGAAAGACTCATGAAGAATTATCTCTCTACACAGTGTTGTTGACTGTGGGCTTCAAAGTTGAGATGTTTAGTGGCCACTTATATATCAACTTACACCATTTAAAATAATAATTGCAGTCTCTCAACTTCATGCTATTGCTGCTTGGCTGATAGTGTCCCTCAGATTCAGTGATGCACTCAGGGAAAATTTGGCCCCAGATGTCAACCTCCATTTCTCTGTGCTATTCTACTGGTGGTATTATTATTATTGTTTGTTCAGCCTCCTCATGAACTACTACAAAAATATTGGATAAAAGACAGTAAATGGAAGATGTCAGGAAAATATATTAAATAAGAATAGATTAAATAGCCATGATTATGAAATATGCTAAATGTTCTGTTCCAATAATTATCAATTTGCTATAATATCCAGCTATTAATTCATTTATTCATTCATTTATTGGGAAGTTACTTTGTCTAAGACTCTGTTATTAATATAAATAGATCTTTAAGACACAGAACCTACCCTCAAGAAATTTACCTTTAGAAGGGAAGATAATATATGTATGCAAAAACCAAAATGCAATATAGCACTGAGTTCCGTTTAAAGAGAATATAGATAAAGTGTATCCTTGAAGAGTTCAGAGAAGTTCCTTCTGAGAAGGGGATGTCAGGAGGGACCATTGAAAAATAAGTGGAATTTTTATACCTAGAAATCAAATGTGGGTAGAAGGAGAGGGAAGGAGTGTCTGGTTTACAGGAAAGATATGAACAATGACAAGGAGGCAGGGAAACAGTGGAGCAAGTGGTTATAGTTTGACTCTAGAAGAATGGAGTGAAGACTGCACAGGTAGTGGAAGGCTTTGAATGTCAGATGTAGGATCTAGGGCGGTGAGAGTGAGGTCGGTGGCAGAGCCATGACTGTTGAACATGAAGGGAAAAATATGAGAATGTAAACTCAATGAGAACTTAGAATTTAAGACAAAAAAATTGAGCAGGATGAGTCTTCATGGCTGGTCTTACCATGCTTCTCTCTCCCAGTGGGAGCCCTAAATCTGAGAAACAGAATGATTTGTTCATTATTCTAATGCTGTTTTAGTCGTTTGCGATTTTTGAAAATTACGTTTTTCCTCTTTATTGCAAAAAAGTATACACAATAAAAACCTGAAAGGACAAAGTAATTAAGTAGGATGAAACTGCATACAAAAAAGACTCATTGTAGAATAATGCAATTGGCTATGTTTAACATAAATGCATTTAACGATATTTAAGATAATGAAATTGACTAAATTGCATTATTCTATAATAAAATACATCAATAAGTATTCAATATATATCAAATTAGTTTGCAATGATATATATTCAATATGTTACTAAATTCTGTAATAATATTCAACAAAATATAAACATACAATTAAAACTAAATTTACAGTTTCATCATCAGGAGTTTCAGTGAACGTTCTTAAATATGGTGCCTAGTAAAACATTTCAGGTACCTGGGAAAACCATATGTGTGTGTGTATAGTTTTCTAAATGGAACAATTAATTATAAAATACAAAGAACACTAGCATGACATGCAGAGTAATCAAGTCTTTGGTTGATAGACATATCAGCTTATGGATTATGATCTTCCAAAATGTATATTGAGGAACATCCTTAACATATATTGAATAGGAGATTAATACAGTTTTATTAAAACTTACTATGTGCAATAATCTGTGCTCATTTTTCCTCATATTCATTAATTAATCAATTAGTTCTTTGATTTGGTCACAAATAGAATCTATTCTAGGCACTGAGATACAGATATAAAGAGATACAGATAAGATAAGTCTCTTCATGAAGCTGATATTCTAGTGGGAGATGTAATCAGTAAACAAGTTGACAAGCATTTAATACCATTTTAGAAAGCGTAAGTTGGAAGAAAGAAAAAAAAAAAGCAGGATAAAAGGTAGAAATAAATGAGTTTACTTTTTTAGGTAGCATTTCAAGGAAAGTCTTTCTGAGGGAGTAATATTTGAGCAGAGACCAGAATGAAGTGAGGGAGCAAGCCAAGTGGAGTATAGTCATGCACCACACAATGACATTTCTGTCGACAATGGGCCTCATGTACAATGGTGGTCCCATAAGATAGTACCATATAGCCTAGGTGTGTGGTAATCTATACCATCTAGGGTTGTGTCAGTACAGTTTATGATGTTCACACAACGGTGAAATCACCTAATGACACATTTCTTAGAACGTATCCCCGTTGTTAATCGATGCATGACTGTACTGGAAGAAAAGAGTTCAGGCCAGTGGCTAGAATGGAGCAAATAAGGAGAGAGTGAATTCATAGAGATGAGCAGTAATCAGATCATCGGGAGGGCCTTGGAGGCAACGGTACAGATTTTGGAATCTATTCTGATTATTATGGAAAGCCAGAGAATTTTGAGCAGGAGATGATATAATTCTATTTACATTTTGAAATTGTCAATCTGATAGCACAATGGAGAACAGAATGCAGAAAGGAAAGCATAAATATAGGGAAATGAGTTATGAAACTAACAAAGTAATTCAGACAAGAGATGTGAAAGGCTTGAGCCAAGTTGGAATTGGTGAGTAGTAGAAAATGGTAATACTGACAGAAGTTGTTTATGATCTGGTTGTGGGTGTGAGGGAAAGAGAAGAAATAAAAGCTGAGCCCTCGGTTTTTGCCTCGAGCCACTGTGTAAATGGCAAGACTGTTCACCAAGATGAGAAAAATTGGGGGAATGACAGTTAAGGGAGAGAATAAAAAATTCTGATTTGGATAGTTGTCAAATGAATATTAGATTTCCAAGTGGAGATGTTAAGTAGACAACTGGATATATGAGTCAAGAGTTAAAAGGAGAGATCCAGGGTAAAGGTATAAATTTGAGAGTCATAACATATAGATGATTTCTAAAGCCATTGGGCTGAGTGAGATCACCGAGGGAGGAAGTGTGGATAGGGAAATGGGCCAACATCTGAGCCTAGAGGCCTTGAAACACTTAAAAGTCAGATATAACAGTGAAGACCAAGAAGGAGCAACAGGTATCACAGGGAGAAGAAGAGATGTATTGTCCTAGACCTGAGGTTGGCAGACTAAAGTCCTCATGGCAATTCCTGTCTGCTATCTGTTTTGTATGGCTGTCAAGCAAAGAATAGATTTTACATTTTTAAACGGTTGAAAAACATCAAAAGAAAGAATGTTTTGTGACACATGAAATTTATATGAAATGCAGATTTCAGTGTCTGTGAATAAAGTTTTGTTGGAGCACAGCCATGCTCTTCACTTACATAGTGTCTATGGCTGCTTTTGTGCTACACCAACAGAGTTGAGTCATTGCAACAGAAACCATGCGGTCCACAAAGCCTAAAATATTTACTGTATGGCTTGTTACAAAAAAACTTTACCAGTCTTTCTCTTAATCACTAAGGGGAGGATATGTTTCAAGAAGAAGGAGGTGATCAAATGTATTGAATTGTGCTAGAAGGTCAAGTTAGAGGAGGGGAGAGTTGACCCCTGGATTTGGCAAGATACAAATAACTGAAGGCCATATTAAGAATGAGTCCAGTAGTCTGGTGGTGTAAAGCCCCTAACTGGAGTGGATTGATGAGAGGATAGAAGAAGGACAGGAAGCACAGACAGAAAATGTTTTAAAAAGCCAAGCAATCAAGAATTTTTCCATTAAAGATTAAGAAAAATGCTGTAGCAACTAGAAAGGACATGGACTCAGGGAACATGCGCTGTAACATAATATATAACTGTGCAGCATGTTCTGTTACGTTATAGCCTTTACTTTAAATAATTTTTACAACAGTCTTGCGAGTCATGCTCATTATATAGAGGAAAAAGCGTGTCTTGAAAAAATATCTGGGAAGCAAAACAATCATCAGGGTTTTTTGTGATAAGTATTACAGACATCTAAACAAAATATTAGCTAAAGCAGAAAACAAAACAAAATATTAGCTAAAGCATAAAAAAAATTCATGAATGCAATTAAATTGCAGGTCTTCCCTATGCTGTTAAGTATTAACTTTCGTATGAAAATTATCTTGAGGGAAATTCCCACTGACGTAGGAAATGCCTTTTAAACATTGTTATATGGATTTATTCATATGTGATAGAACAGCATATACTTGATATATAGAAAGATATATTTTTTCAATTACTGTCATACATTAAACAAGGTAAATCTGATCCAGTTAAATGAAGGGCAATTGTCAAGCAAAGAAACAACTGCTATTTTTGTTTACTATACAGCATACTCCCCAATAGTAAAATTGTTCCACTTATCCCAGGCAAAGTGGAGGAATATGGATTTATGTATATAATCTCTTACTCCTGAGGATCAATGGAAGGAAAAAGAACACAATCATTCAGATACCAAATACTTCTGTAACCTCACAGGGGTAAAAATTCTGGCTAAGAACTGGAAAGCCTTTAATAATAACTCCCGTGGATGATTCCTATATAACGAATATCCAGGATCCTTGGACTTTCAATAAGAATCGAATAAGAAGTGAAGTCAAGAACTTGGACCTCTATGATGTATAGAGATATCTGGACTTTAAGTAGAGCTTCTGGGGAAGAGCCTTATAGGATTGAAGCTGTCAAAAGAGATCAAGCACTGCCTAATGAACACAAAAAGCTCTCCTAAAGCTGGCACAGATTAAGTATCTAGGAACAGTACACTCTTCTGCAATAACTGGATCCAAAAATAGCTGGCAGAAATAGATAATATAAGGAAGTTAAATGTAAAGTGAAACTGGCTTATAGCAATAGAATTTTTTCATTATCACCAAATATTTATTGAGTAGCTACTTGAACAAGGTACCTGGGTTGCAAATAATGAAATTGCCCTGTCCCTTCTCTAGGTGATGTGATGATCCAGTTATGCTTCTAACCTGCTGAAATAGATCAACAAAAGGAACCAAGGACCATGATAAAGGTCAAAAGAAAACAATCCTCTGTCTTCTTGTGACAGTAAACCTTGAATACAGACTCTGGTATTTATCACTGTTTTTCTCAATGTAGTCCTTCTCTCTTCTCTGGAAAGAATACGACCACCTTCTTCTGAAGATCTCATCCTTCCCCACACATAAGATTTAAGGTTGGGCTGCTACTCGGTGAATTTGACCCAGTTATAGGAAAGTTATAGGACTCTGTTTCTCTCATCGGTGACTGAGCTGGTTAGAATCCTTTCTGAGTCAGTTAGAGTCTTTTCCTAGGGTTTTATATGCAAAAGCTGGGTGAGAGAAATCTCTCCTCCTCTGACTTATAATCCAGGATTATGTACAGTCATCTGTCGGCTTAACAGCAGGGATACATTCTGAGACATGTGGCGTTAGGCAATTTCGTCACTGTGTGAACATCATAAAGTGTACTTACAAAACGGGATGGTATACCGTACTACACACCTAGGCTATATGGTACTAATCTTATGGGACCACTGTCGTCTACACAGTCCATTATTGATGGAAACGTCATCATGCAGCACCTGACTGTGGTGTTGGAGTTACTTCTTGTCATATACCACCCACCTGCTCTCATGCTGGAAGCCATCTGAAGTAGGAGAAATTAGTCAAAACCCAGAGAGCAGAAAGAGAGTGAAAGATCAGAGAGCATGCTTTCCTTACCAGTTGTATGAACCAATCTACTTCCCCGCTTCCTCTCTTATGTCATTTTTTTTTCATAAGCTAGTTTGGGTGGAGTCCTAACATATAAGCAGTGATCCATTAAAAGCTTAACTATAATTGTAATGAGTAATGCAGAATTAGAAAGAGGTAACATAAATGATTTGATATTGTGTATGACCCTATATAAGCTAGATGTAAGTTTCTCCAGAAAAAGAAAGCTTTTCAACTATCTTAAGACCTAATGGAAATTTAAAAAATGCGTATTTTTTAAGCACTTCATTATATAGATGGGTAAAGTCGTGGAGGACCAGTGTATCTCCCATAGTCCAACAGCAAGTCACTAGGATATCTGAAACCCAGGTCTCAGCTTATAACTCAGTGACCTTTCTCCTTTGTTGCTGTGGTGATGAATTTCAACGTCTGGGAAACTGTATTGATATTGAAATCTGCACAATTGTCTGGACAAAATAAATAATTATAACAATAAATTCAATATCTAGATTACTGAAAGGCAAAAACAGAGAAAGTTCTCTTTCGTGGACTTGTCTCATAAATAAACAACAACAGGAGAGTAAGGGAAAAGTGGTTTGATGGAAGGAATACCTTGGACATAAATATTTGTCAGTTGTAAAAAAAAATGACGCTTTTCTGATACTCAGCTCATCATTAGTCCTATTGTTTCTATTAAAAGTTGTGATGACAAGTAGACAATATTATCCATAAAATGTTCTGCTAGTTTTTGGGTCACTGAACCTCAGTGTCATTCAGTCAGTCAAATTAAGGAAGAGGGAGTCCTTTAAGAAGGCTGATCGGGTGTGAGGTACTTACTACAGTAATTTGAAAACTCACAGTTTGATTCCCTGGAGATAGTTGGTTGAAACATGAGAGATGTAACGCTAAAATTGATCACAGAGAGTGGGAAAGTGACCAGATGATTAAAATGCACAGCAAACACTAAAAATGGTGTATAACAGATTTTAATCACTGTGGAATGGTGCTCAGTTAGAAACAGGTTTTATTCAATAGTCAAATACCTTTTCATATAATTGGGAGTAATGAGTGGGACTTCAATATTCCTTGTGAAATTCATAGCAGAAATAATAGACTTGGGAATCAGCTGGGAAAGAACATGACTTTCTCTTAACACCGTCTTGTCCGTTTCTTCTAGCTGCACAGTCACCAGTCACTCCCGCCTGACCCTAACTAAGCAGGGGCTAGACTACCCAAGTGTGCCACAAGCCAGGATGGCAGGGATAGGCAGCTGGAATAAGAACATTGGTAATGAATCCAGAATTTCCACCCCTGCATTCACCAGTGCCTCTTGGGCTGTGTCCACCTGGAAGAGAGCAGATGGCATGGGCAAGAAACTTCTTTATTTTCTCTGCATTAGAGAGGGCAAATAGGTATGAATTACATTTTAAAAAACCCTTAAATGAAAGGAATATGAGTAGGATATAGGAAAGATGGAGACAAGTTGGGAGAGAATTAGTTACTGAAAAACTTTTACCCTTTAGAAACATGGAATTCATTCTTGATGCCTGATTATCTCCTGTATTTAATTGATCATTAAGTCATGTCTATTTTTTTCTCATAAATACCTCTTAAATCTGTCCATTTCTTTTTATCTGCAGCTGCAATCACCCAATCCATTCTACCAAGCCCCCATCTCTCTTGCCTGGTTGACTGCTGAAACCTCACAGCTGGCTTTTCTGTTTCCGCTCCTGCTGTCCTACAGTCAGTGGCATATGCTAGAGCTGCCTTCTTCAGGCTCCCAAGAGCCAACTGTGTGCATCACTTTTCCAACCCCTCCTTCTGTGACATATTGGCCCCTTGAAATTGGCTATGGTGGGGTTTTTCACACCAGAGAATTTGGAATATGCTATAAATCAGGACTTTGTATATTTTCCAGATAGCTAATTTTTAAACACTTGCTGGCACATCACTACTTAAAATTCATTCTCCATATAGCTGCAAAAGTGATATCTTAAAAAAATAAATTACATCATGTCATCCTCATGCTTTAAAGTGTATATTGACATCCCGTAAAATCCAAATTACTCACTGAATCCTCTAGACCTTAAGATTTTCTGACCTCAGCCTACTCCATATCCTTGTTTTCTTTCACTGCTGTCTCACTCGCTACAACCAGCCACCCTTGTCTGCTTTCCATGCCTCCAACATACCAAGTTCAAGCTCCTTGCATGCCAGTGCTGCCCTTTTCCTGGATCGTTGCATAACTGAATTGTTCTTATCATTCAAGTCCTGGATAAAACTTGTCTCCTCAGAGAGGCCTTCTATGACCACACTATCTTAAGTTGTTTCTATGATATTATGCTGTTTTCTCTTCTTCATAATACTTATATGAAATGCTATCTACTTCTTTTCTTTCTATCTCTTCTATTACAGTGTGTGCTTTGTGAAAACAAGGGTAACGCCTTTTAGTTTCCTTTGCTGTATTTCTAGCACTTAGAAAAATGCTTGGTTCAAAGTAGCAATTCAACACATTTATTGAATTAATTAATAATTGGATGAATGTATGTAATTCACTGCTACAACAGATAGCATACTGTCTGACATAGCTATTTATTTGAATAAATGAATGAAAGGGTGAATCTTTAAGTATAATAAGAACTGATGATTGAAGTCTTATTTGAGTCTCATCCCATTCTCTACTTAAGCATCCGTCATAGCCCTGAAGAGGAGAAGCCATGCCCCACGATAGGAGTGAGAGGCTTATGGTCTGAAGCTTGAGAAATGCCTCTCAGTTTCCTGAAGGAAAATCTAAAGATGGCCCCAGAACTTTAGCCTCATGTTATTGATTCTGCAAACTAGTAGATTGTAGAGGCTGAAATGACCTGTGCCCTGAAGTTTAATCTATTTTGTTCCCTAAAATATTATTTATTTTTATTTTTAAATTATTTATTAATTGTTTTTGAGAAAGATTAGCCCTGAGCTAACATCTGCTGCCAAACCTCCTCTTTTTTCTGAGGAAGATTGGCTCTGAACTAACATCTGTCCCCATCTTCCTCTGTTTATATGTGGGACGCCTGCCACAGCATGGCTTGACAAGCAGTGCGTAGTTCTGTGCCTGGGATCCGAACTGGTGAACTCCGGGCCGCCAAAATGGAACGTGTGAACTTAACCGCTGCACCACCGGGCCAGCCCCCTAAAATATTATTTTTACGAACTCTCTTTTAGTTTTGAATTGAGATAAGATCTCAAAAAATTTAAAACTTATTTTATGAGTATTTATTTATTATAAAGATTTAGATGTCAAAAAATAAAATTTTCTGACATTCATGCCTCTTTGCTTCAAATGAGTTTGACAAAAGTTAAAAATGCAAACCACAATAGATTTTGGAATATATACACATGATCCTATAAGCCACTCAGATAGACAGAGGGTACACCAGCATCTAGGAGTATAGCTCTCGTCCCTCACTCTACAGTGCATCCCTAATCTTGGCCACTTCTGAGCCTGGACTGCTCTCCTGACTGCTCACTCACTGCTTCTCTGTGAGGAGCGAGCCCTTCTGACCTGCAACTGCTGCTGAGCCCGCTCTCTGATGCTACCTGCCACCTTCACATTGAAGAAGATAAACTCCACACTCAAACCCCACACTCTTAGGGTACTCCCTCCTCCGCTTGCCCAGGGACCAAGAATGGTGCCATTTCACTTCCACCAGTTTTAATATGGAAAGCCTTTGGCACTGAGCTCCCTGGAGCCCACCACAGAGTTTGTCATTGTTACTAATATTGTTTTCATTGTTTAGAAATCACAAGATAGAAGAAGAATCTGCTTTGGGACAGATGGATATTCTAATCCCTGCTTTAAAGGCCTTCAGAAAGTACTAAAATTTTGCAGGCTTTTCTGAAATTGTTTCACTGATACAGACTAACTTTTCTAATTGGAATACAGACTAGAGTTGGCAAGACATTGGTGTATAAGGCGTCTTTCTTTGTATATCTGATCGCTATTTCTCCCTAGTCCTATGCCTTTGAAATGAAAATCGTGATGAGACTTAAACTGCTTACTCTCTAAAAGTTGGTACTCAGTACTCAGTGCTCAGTACTTCTGAAAGAGACATTGCTCGTCAGCAAAGCTAGAGTATCAGTTTCAAGATTTTTGAAGTTCAGTTATCCATGCTACTCTTTTCCTGTATCTCTATAATTAAAGATAACAGTAAGAGTAAATGCTTGCTATTAACTACAATGCCAGTCCATTGTTGTAAGTGCTCTGCGTAGATTTATAATTTTATCTTCACAAGAGCTCTATGAGGTAAGTACTGTTACTGTTCCCATTTGCTCCGATTTGCCTTGGGATTCTGCAGAGATGGAGCAGGGTGAGTCTCTGGGGTGAGGGAGTGCCAAGGATGCAGAATTCCTTCCTGGCACTGAGAAGTGTTCCTTCCTTTTGCCTTCTGCATGTTTTACCTTGTTGAGTTGGTTCAAAATGGGTTTTGAAGAAGGCAGGATTCCATTTTCAAGCCACTTCCTTCCTTGCATTCCCTTCTAGCCATCTGGCCTTACTTTCCCTGCGCCTACTAGTTAATCTGATGCTTTTATCACCTAACAGAGCTAAAGTTGGCTTCAAAATGACATGAATTTTCATGGACTTTTGGAGGGAGACCGCATTCTTGCTTTCTTGTTCAAACTCTTTGACTCTAATGATGAAATTTTAAGCCAAATGGAATGGGAATGTGTTTTCATAGAAGCCGAAAAGTGCCTTCCAAATTATTATATATGAAGGGCCACTCATTTGATCTATGCTTGTTCCAAATGTGTGCGTGCACACACATGCATACACGCAAACACACACACACTTTTTTTCTATCAGCTCGTGATGATCCTACCTCCCTCTTTGTGTAATGCTCAGCAGGTAGATCCACCCTTAGCTAGGTTCAGGAACAAAATACTTGGGTAAATACCTTAGGCTGTAACACAAAAGTCAAATCAATTATACAACAGATATTTATTAAGCACTCAGTACTCTAGAGGCCACGGGGATTTGCAAAGAAACACAAGAGACCTATATCCTCTAGGATCCTAACACACATGAAACGTTATCAGACAGCATATAATTGTTAAATTGTCTGACACAGGCTGTTAAATGCAGTGGGAATTTCAGAGAAGAGGAAGAGAAATGAGAGCTAATAAAGTCAAATAAGACTTTGAGGGAGATGAAACTGGAACTGGATCTTTAAGGGTGAGTATCATTTCAGTTGGCAGAAAGAAGAAAGTGAGGGGGATGTCCCTGTTCTGAATCTTCCTATCACAGTAACTTTCATGACTTGATGTACATCACAAGGGGTATAAACTGAGGGGCAGCCAGAAAGCTCATCTGTCCCATCACATCTGAGAAATATTCCACTATAAGATATAATATTACATTTATTTTTAAAAATATAAATTTTGGGGGGATTTTAATACATTCAGACAGATTACGTTTCATTTAGAAGAATACAACTAAGATAATTTTTTTCCATGAATACTTAACTATAGAGTAACAAGGACTTCATGTCACATATCTTGGTGTCTCCCATATAAAGGTCCACCAAGAGGTTTGTTCTTATGTCCCAAGCCTCAGCAACTGGAAATGCTTGGTTCCCTTAGATAAACTGTTTTCACCTCCTTATATGAGAGGGAAAACATATATATAACTAGTTTAGTAGCAGTGGAAAGTTTGGCCTGCATTTCTCCCTTCCAACTTTCTTGTAAGCCTTGACCTTCTGTGTCTATATAACCCAAACATCAGACTCCTCTTACTCATTTCCAGGGTCACCTTCTTATGGTATATAGAGATAAGAGGAAAATTGGTCTCATTTTATCTCTGAGTCATCTAGGTGTTAATTGCTCCTCAGCACTGTGTCCTCCTCAGGATCAATTTTGAGGCACGTCTCCCATGACAAAGACTGCTAGTTGTCCCCTATTTGTTTCCTCTTCTACCTCAGTTGTAAAACCTTTGATTTTTAGTTAGCTAGATGTATACCCATAATAAAGACCATTTCTCGCTGCAAGTACACCCATGTGACTAAATCCTGGACAATGGCATGTGAATAGAAGTAGAGCATGCAATTTATAGGAAGCGTTCCTAAAAGAAGTGGGCATGCCCTTCTTCGTTGCTTCCTCCTCCTTGTTAGAATACAGATATAATAACAGGGTTTCTGGCAGCCATCATGGACAATGAGAGACCTTGGGAATGTATGTCACCTAAGAAAGCAGTAAGAAAATAGTACCTGTCTCAAAAAGGTGGATATAAACAATAAGAAAAATGCATGAAATGTGTATAGGCTGTGCTTGTCACATAAAAATCACTCAATTAACATTTGTTGACTTCAGTTTAGAATGAATTCTGACTACTTTGGGAGGGCCGTGTGTGTGTGTGTGTGTGTGTGTTCCAGCACTTATCTATTTGATTTCAGAAGAATATAAAATCAAGGCTGGAGCTTGTGCACAAAAGGAACCAGACTTGGAAAGCCCACATCCACTGGACTATGCAGTATCCACCTAGGCTGTCATGATAGAGATTCCATGCCATTCTGCTAGATTGGCCAGCTCAAATTTGGAGAAATGTGCTGCAGAGGAATAGAAGTGGATCTTGAGAGAGGCCAACCTCTGATACTGGGAGAGCCAATTTAAGCTCCAGGTAACAGACCCAAAATAACACAGAGCGTAAAAAAGAATATCATTTATTTCTCTTTCGTTTGAGAGTGAGTGTAAGCCACTTTTAAAGGACTGATGAGATCTTTGGACAAACTGCTATCTTTCTCCTCTCTCTGTGGGGAAATTGCTGATTGGGCTGTTGATGTCTGTTGGGTTTTTCTAATATTAATGAGCATTACCATAGTACGATATCTTTGACAGGTTTTTAGCAGTTATTGAGTGCCGGCATGGTACAGGTGTGTAGATATGTTCCAAAGGAAAGAAGAGGTTTTCTAATCCCCTATTGTGAAGGTGATCTCATTTGTTTAGACTTACGGAAAAATAGTGATGCGTCCTTTAACAATCTTTCTCTCCAAAATCAATGGGTGGTGTGGGAGTTCTGGTGAGCATATAAGGACTGATAAAAAGAAAAACGGGAAGAGAAAGCATAAACGCAAGCAGGTTAATCAGCTAATAGAAATCATGGTGTTTATTTACTCCTTTATGAAGAATGAGACAGGTCAACCCTGTTCTGTACTCAGCAAAGTGTTGAGAGTCTCCTGTATGTTTCCCAATTTTATTCTCTGTAAAATGAAATGAGAACTAAAGATAATCTGAAAGTGAAAAGAATTTGTGGGTGGAGATAGAGGAAGAAACTGCAGTCCCCATGATGTGGCTTAATGAATGTGGTCTAGTTCAATTCCATGCTGTTCACACATATTCAAGGCTCTTTTCTTTTTAATATCCATTGGTCTCTTTTGTATTAAGTAAGGGTATCAGAAACCAAATTAAGCTAGATTAAGGAAAAAAAAGGAAGTTTATTATAAGAAGGCAGGGATAGTGCATGGAAATTAAGGGCAGGAATGAAGCTGGGCTTCAGGAAAACCCAGGAAGCAGGAAGAGGAAAGCCATTAGAGTTGATGCAGAGCTCCATGTCTTGACTGCTCTTCTCTGTACTTGTGCTCTCTTCCTGTCTATCACATGGCAGAATAGGCCACCCCACAACACACATGTTTCTGTGGTATAGTCCATCCACTTGTGGGTGGCTGCCTCATTGGCCAAATTAGGAATCTTAGAGGGGAGAAGCTGAGCAATTTGAATCAATGTCCACCTTGCCCAAACAGCTATGGGCAGGAGTGAGGGACCTTAGGGTCATGTAGTAAAATAGAGCTGCCAGGGGCCCACCCCATTACATTCGTGAATGTCGTTCTCAGAGAAGGTGATTTGGCTCATGGTCTAGATAAGCACTTAGTAAGGTAAACGCTATGTTTATTTAGCGCTCAGCCCCAAAGAAAGTGCTTAACACCCTGGATGTTGTTCTGAAACAAAATGGCAAATAAAAACGGAAGGATTTTTCATTTACCTCTTTGTATTAACTTCAAATACTGTCTTGCAAATCCTGCTGTTCTAAGTCAGAATAAAGGAGCAGTGAGCTTCTATTAATTTGGTATATTCACTTTGGAGAGGAAATTCTGAATGGCCTGATGGCCCCATGTTTTGAGGATTTTAGTCTACGTAAATTTAAAGCAAATGGATAACTGAAGATAGACAATTTATTTCATAGATGTTTTTAAACAGTAAGACTTGTGATGCATGTGTTAATAACCCATGATTGATACCCAGGGACAGGTATAGGATCACTTGTAGCAATTTCCCTGTCACCAAACAACTTGTCAGACCACATTGAAAGAAAAAAGAAAACTGGCAGACAACATCTAGTCACCTTAAGGATGTACATACAAAAAGAATGCAATGATCAGCCTATATTTGAAGAATATATATCCTGCAAAAGAATTCCTCAGCAGTCTTTGGGTTGCTCGTGTTTGGTGCTGAAGGCTCAGAGTCAATCTCTACTGAGATTGATCAAAATGAGCACAGCACGTGCAGAGCCAGGATTTGTATACCTGATCATGTCAACTGAGTCTTCTAGAATCTGGAAGAGCGGCACTCAGATCAGTGTGCACAGAACCAGCATCTTTAGGCAAGCAGAGAGCAAATCTTGAGTGAATCTCAAGAGCAAATCTTTGATCTTGAGAGCAAATCTTAGTTTTCAGAGGAAGAAAAAAAATTGCTTCTCTTATTTTTTGCCACTTTCAGATCATCCTTGAATGTGAGACCCCTGGCTATTAAGACTGAAATAATTTCCATTAACCAAGATTTTTTTCTAATAGGGGGTTGGTGATGGTGGTGGTTATGGAGGTGGTAATGGTGATGGGGGTAGTGATGGATGTGGTGATGTTGATGGTGGTGGTGAGGAGGTAGTGATGGTGATGGGGGTGGTGATGGTGATGGAAGTGGTAATGGTGATGGAGGTGGTGATGGTGATGGTGATGGGGTGGTGATGGTGATGGGGGTGGTGATGTGATGGGGGTGATGATGGTGATGGAGGTGGTGATGGTGATGGTGATGGGGTGGTGATGGTGATGGGGGTGGTGATGGTGATGGGGTGGTGATGGTGATGGGGGTGGTGATGGTGATGGAGGTGGTGATGGTGATGGGGGTGGTGATAGTGATGGGGGTGGTGATGGGGGCAGTGATGGAAATGGTGATGCAGGTGGTCTAAGTTAACTGCACATTGGACAACCAAGATCCTGTAGAGATACCACTTTAAATTTGGGCAAATTATTAAGCATCAAAAAATATTAAATAATATATAGCCAATCTCTCTGACTCCCAAATAAATTAAAAGATATCACTTCAAGAAAATCAACTTGGTAACTTATAAAAAAGAGTATGAATCCTTTAAAAATAATGAAATAGGTGATGTGTTTGTTTTAGAATAATGCAAGAAGTTATTAGAAGAGTCACATGAAACAACCCTTTGTCCTACTCACCCCCTGCAACTAATAGAGGCCACTTGATTTTTAAGAAAAATTTTATTTTTGAACTCTGTGTTATACTTAAACTTTATTTAAATCCCTTTATCGAGGTATGATTAAAATATAAAAAGCTATATATATATTTAATGTCTGTGACTTGATGAGTTTGGAGCACTTGATTCTTTTTGAAACTTACCTGTTTAAGGAAGAGAGTATGGTTGCTTGTGAAATACTGTTTTTTGGATTTTTTTTGTTTTGTATTCAATTAATTTTTAATAAAAATGTCCGTGAAGTGTTAAAGGTTGCATAGAAAATAGGATTTTCCTGGATCCCAACCCAAGGGAATTACAATCAAAATTCACTAGACTGATAAGACACAAGGCAAGGAAAGGATAAAAATTCATTCGAGGGTGACATCAGTGACAGTGTGGTGATGTGGTCAGGAATGATTCTAAAGGTATTGTTTAGATGTGTGTGGTAGTGGGGGGGAGATATGTTTTTCTGAACTTAAATAACAAATAAGAATAGAAGTTTTTTTCCATATCTCTGAATTGACTTAATATCTTGACAAACGTGCTATTCTGAGTCAGTGTAACAAAATAGCATGCTTTTATTTTTTTTATACATTCTCTTTGGAGACTAAATTTATGGTATGACATTTATTGTCATATTTTATAAAGAATTTTTTGTATGAGGTATTCCTAAACCTTTACCTATCTTCTGAGACAGAGAAAGAGCTGTTAAATTAAAAAGTGACTAAGCTAATTTCATACATTTTCAGAATCTATTTTTATTTTGAAATTTCTCTCACATAATATTTTTCACTGTCTTACTCTCTGTCCCCCTCCACATATTTCCTTCAACTCATGCATTATTAGGAAACTTGTAGAGCTCACATGAATAAATGTTTGGTTTTAAATGTAATAAAGAATTCCTGTTTTTTCTCGACTTTATACATATGCATATCCTGTCATCGGGGAATGACTTCATCATATTGGTTGCCTCCAGAACTTACAATACTCCTAGACCCAAATTTGTTGTTGGCTCAGCATGGTCCCTGGAATGAGAATGGTTTGTGTTCTAATTCCAGATATTGATTGACCATGTGTTACTTTGGGAACAACAGCCGACTTGTTTCCTTAGCAAGATAATGAGAAAATTACTGACCTCCTCTCCAGAGAGGTTTGGCAGATAGACAAAATGCTTTGCCTTAGAAGTGCTAATTTTTCTCCTAAGTGCTTTCAATGTTCTTGGCATAGCAGTGTTCATCTGTGGGCTGTTATATGGGAAGACTTTAACCAGGAAGTACCCGTGACTTTGCTCCAGCCGCTGCAAACATCTGCACATTCAAGAGGACCTGACCCAAAAGAGACTCCCAGAACCACAAAAATGCCCCAACAGAGCCCTACTGTGTGCCCATCAATGAGGACACTCAGAACTCCCATGCCATACTTTCCAGATGGATTCAGTGAATACCTGCATCTTCACCAACCTGAATCCTTGCCTGCTCACTTGTAGACAGTCTGCTAATTGGGTCCTTACTGGAAAAGGTAGGAAACAGTCATCCTTGAGATCAGATGGGACGCTTAGCACAGTGAAGAGAATCTCAGTGCTGCTGGCGGTGCGGAGTCTGGCACAACCGGGGCTGTTCCAGTATTGGCAAACACTTTAAAAATAAAATAAATGGGGGACCAACCACCTTTCATTTGTCACTGTCTCCACAGCCCAAGGCAGAGCTCTGTATTGCCAGCAGCATTTTCAGATGGAAGCAAGCATTTCAATCGCATTTGTTTTCTTGAAACTTTGGGTGGTGCAAGGTGGCTCACTGCTTCTCTCTGGTGCGTCTTCACAGCCATTTCCTCATAGCTTAAGGTTTCATAGCACACTGGGAGTTTAGGAAAATATTTAGTTGCGCTAGAATCTAAGACCTATAAGGGGTCCCCAGGCAGAACTGAGCAGAAATCATTCTAAAGAGATAGCTGTCTACCCTCTTTTAAAACACAGACACACACACAGACACACAGACACACACAGCTAGAGGATTACCATATGCCTCAAAGTCTAGTGAAGGGAATAGCCGTCAGAGTAGTCAGCTCCCCCACCCTCATTCTCACACTGTAGGTAACTAAGTTCTGGCCTCAGTTGTAAGATCAGCTTGCATCTTCTTGGGCAAGTCATCATCTCTGTGAGGCACAGAGTCCTACGAATAAAATGAAAATTAAAATCTCTCCTCTGATCCACACTGATCTCTGATATTTCTGAAATTTGTTTAAAACTTACACAGAGTACACGTGTGTATGGGGCATGGAATCGACTATAGTTAATAGCTGTGGAAGGTGGGTGATAGGCACATGGGGTTCATTATGATGTTTTCCACTTGTGTATTTGTTTGAACTATTCTATAATAAAAAGTTTTTAAAATATAATCAGTGAAAATAAAAACTTGTTCTGCCTACTCAGCAGTTACAGGTGAGAATCATAGGACATAACATAGAAAAGTGTTTCGTGAATAGTAAAGCTCTAGAACAAGTATATCTCAGCAAAGTCTATCTCCAGGGCACCCCCATCAGACTCACCTTGGGTACTAGTTAAAGACACAGTTGCAGAGTTTCACAGACCCACACAGTCAGCCATGATGGCAGTGTATCCTGGAGGAATCTCTGTTTCTGATGAGCCCTTTATACCTCCCATCTCAAATGATGTTTCTACATTATGAAATTTGAAAACTGCATATTCCATCAATCCTTGCTGACATTATTCAGGTCTTCTGAGTGGATGGAGAAATTGCTTCTAGTGGGGTTGAGAACCTGTTTCCTCCCGAGCCCAGGGGCCTCTGTGCTGACCCCTACCCCAACTACAGTCTGTTGGTTGAACCCTGATTCCTAACTTTGATGAAGCCTCGAGTTCGTGCTTTCTGCTGTCCCTGCCTTGGCCCCACTTGGTTACCAAACCTCAAGGTGGATGTGTCCATTGCATGCTGGGCCCTCTTGTTGATATATCAGACTGTTTGGCCGCAGTCTCACCACCACATGATTCTGTGTAGACTTCTGTTTGCCCAGACACCCCTATGTTAGTTCACGTTTTGCCCAGACATGGCCGAAGCACCCCTGGGTTACTTCACTTAGTCCTCAGCTATTTGTTGAGCACCTTTCTTGTGATAACACTCACTTCTCTACGTGCAAGCAAATATTACGGTTACAGTTCCTTCCCTCGTGCAATTTGCCCTGTAGATTTGGAGATTTTGTCTTGAACAAGTAAGCAAATAATACAGCTTCAGATAGTGGTAAGTGCCAAGAATAAAATAAACTGAGGGAAGAGGGGTTTAAGTTACAGTTGTCAGAAAAGGTCTCTTGGAGAAGGAAATATTTAAACAGATCCAAGATGAGCAAAGAAAGTGGCAGAAAGAATTGGTGGAAGAGATGATACAGTAAGTGCAAAGGCCCCGAGGCAGAAATGAACTTAGGTTTAAGTAATAGCAACGAGGCCACCATGGCTGCATCATAATGGCCAAGGGTCAAAGTGGCAAGAGGTGAGGCTGGAGAGAGGACCATTGACTAGATCCTATAAGGCTTTGGAGGACATGATAAAGACTTTGGGTTTTAAAGACTGGTTGTGGCTACGGATCATGTTTCTGTAAGTGTAATCAGATGTAGCCTTGTCACCTGAGGCCAGATAACCTTATGGAAGCTGTGGCTCATTCCACAGATCCCTATAACGCTGGAAGGAAGGGTATTCATAATATGCAAATTATTTCTATTTCTCATAATTCATTCTCAGAAAAAAACAGGGAAAACCTGCTCCTTTGTGTTCTCCATAATTGACTGATCCCTGCTTTTCACTGAACGTAATCCTTAAAACCTCCAGGAAACGAGGTGGGAAAATGTTCCCCTCACCCCCAGCTGTGCAAGCCTGTAGTTACCAGATTTGGCCACTAGATGGGGGCTGTACGTCAGTACCGTAACACAATGTTTTCTATTTGACAAAGGAATCAAAGAATAAATTAATCTATTAAAGACACAAGCAAAACACATGTGCATTTAACATTCTTTTGGTTGAAAAGATCAGCAAAAGAAAAATAGAGAAAGAAGGCATCGCGTCCTGCAGTTTCCTTGGGAGTGGTCTCATGACGCGGAACATTCGCGCATATGAGAGAGAAACCTTGCAGGTCACGGCTGTGGCTATGGAATAGATTCCTCCTACTCCTCATTCCCTCTACTCCCCACTTGGGGTTCCCTGGAAGTTGTTCTTCGTGCCCTCTTATATTTTCTCTGGATGATTTCGTTCACTCCCATGGCTTCAACCATGAAGTATTTATGCTAATAATACTCGAATTAATATCTTCACCTGGAATTCTCTAGACCTCCAGACCTCTAATTCCAGGTGCTCTTAGATAGCGGATGGATGGCCTTAGGTACTTCACCTCGGGGAACTTTAAACCCAACTCTTAATCTTTCTTCTTCACTACTTCTGTTCCCTGAGATATTTTTCTTCCTATCCCAGTTAATGGTGTTGCAGCTTAATCAGTTGTCTTGGAGAAAAACCTCTGACTTATTGATTTCCACCTGCTGTTTAGTCGCGTATTCACTTTGCCTTGAGGTACTGGTGATTTTGCCTCTGAAATGTCTTGCCAGTGTATTTATTCCTTTCTATTTTCTCACCTCCATCATGGTTTCCATTCATGTAACAAATCATTAACCAAAGTCTGGTTTTCATTTTGGAGTCCATTGATCACACAGCCTTTGGAAGAATTTTACCAAAACTAGTCATTTCCTTGCTTTAAATTCTTCTGTTCAGAGAATAAAGTCCAAACCCCATATTTTATTCAAAGCCCTCAAGTTATGGCTCACCCACCTTCCCAGCCTTCTTATGGCCTCTCCCTACTACACAGCCATGCTGAGTGTTCAGAGCCCCTGGTTGGGCCATGGACTCTAATGACTGTGTCTCTCTGTATATCTTCTTGTCCTAGAACTCTTTCCTCCTCTGTCGGCCTCCAGTGTTCCATCTTTCCCTCAAAGCTCTAGTAAAGCTTATCTCTTCCTTCCGTAAAACTCTAAGAAGTAGGAGATTTCCTTGTCAGTGCTCCCATTGATCCTCGTACACCTGTCTGCTCTAACGTGTGTCTACTGGTGCTGTGCTGACTCGTTTGTATGTCTGCACCCTCCCACTGACGTGAGACTTTCTTTCCAGCAAAAAGTGTCCTTTGCCATTTTTGTCTCTCCAGCAACTTGTATAAGTCTTGGAATGTCTTAGGTGCTCAATAACTCTTTTTAATGAATGGACAAATGAACGAATTCTGATTCCTCTGCATCTTTTCCAGCAGGCAAGAAAGGCCTTCCAGTGTTCCTCTTTCTCTTCCACTTGTACTTATGAATATTTTCACATGAGAGAGAAAGGCAAAAGGATATCTGTAGATGCTGTCTCCCTGACACAGAGAGCGGACCATCTTCGAAATGGGAAGCTTTAGAAACTGGAGAAGAAGTGGGAGCAGGGCCACAGCTGGGTCACCAAATCCCAGGAGCCTGAAGGGGCCCACAGTGCCACACCCACGGTTACCCCTCATTACTGCACATGTGATGCTGGCATTGGCGGAGGACAAGCCATGTGCCTTGATGGACTAGGGGTTACCTGAGGTCAGGGAACCTGAGTGTATTGTTCATCTCTCTCTCCTGGCATAGAGCAGGTGCCTAGTAAGTGGCTCACTCCCCCCTGTTTATTTTCTTATTGGCAGAGTACAGTCTTGAGTTGACATGATATATAGAACTGTTCATAACTTGTGGGGTAAAAGGTGCAAATATGAGTGACTGTGACTGTCTCGAGATGTCTCTGACGACTGGGGAGGAACTCAGAGCCAGACCTTGCTTCGTTAGCTCAGTTGAATGTCTTTGGATAGAACTGTGTGTGTTACGTTCCTGCCTTCACTTTGAATGTATTGCTCAGTCTGGATGCTCACTGTGTTTCTTTGTTGGTTCAGACAAAAGGAACAGAAAAGTAAAGGGTTAGAATTTGTCTCTTTCTTTATGAACAGGAAAAAAAGAGTATTTCCACCTCTAGTCACATACAGGTACGTTTATTTGGTAAGAGGTAATAGAAGCACATATATTTCATCTGTATTTAAATTTTATTAAAACCAACTGCAGGCTTTTTAATGCTGGTAGACATTCTTTGCGGGATCAAATATTTCTTGAAACGTGTGAACCATCTCTGCCACCTAGAGATTCCTGCTGTGATGGTATTTTTCTGGACAGAAACTTACCTGAACCATCATATGTCCTCCCTCTACCCCACCCCTTGTGACTTCTGGGAAGAGGATAGTATATTATTGTCTGCCAGCAACTCCCTGTCTAGCTCTGCTGCTTTGCAAGCTCTCTCTCCGTCAGTATAAGAGTAATACTTATGTTGTATAAGGCTTTATACTGTTCAAAGCATTATATACACTTTCACTCATTTGATCCTCATCACAGTAAGTTAAGCAGTCCTGATGGACCCACTTTACAGATGAGGAAACTGAGGCATAAAGATATTTTAAAGCCAAGTTCATACCAATAATAATGTAAACAATGGAATTCGATTCAGATTTTAGCTTCCAGATTCCTCCCCTCTTTTTTACCCACAGTGCTGCTCACTTGTGCTAATATCAGTTCATTAGAAAAGGTGGCTTTTGGGTGAGAGCTGGTTTTATTTAGCACATCTGGAAATGGCGTCCTAATAACAATGTTCCTGCTAATAACCTTTTCCTTATTCACAAAATAGAGGAGCTCTTATGATTATTAGCCAATGTCTGCTCTGTACTCCAGGCCACTGACAATGAGCACGTGGGCACGGGTGTTACTATTCTTGGGCAGAGCATTAATAATTAGATATTACTTGGGGAAAAGGGCAATACTTCATCAAAAGACAAAGTGCTGTCTTCGATATCTCTTTGTGCAGTTGCCGGAACATTCCTAGTGCCTGCTTCTAATCTAAAGATTAGCTGGCGGCTTTGCCCTTTTTCTTGTGAAATATCTGCTCTTATGGGAAACCAGTACCAACACATATTGAGAATTTTTATGTCTTATTAAAGGTTGTTCACTGATATTTGTAGGATCCTGCAGCACCTACCACATTATTATCAGGTAAATTCTAAATTACTCAGAGAGAAATAATGTTATGAAAAGAGTTCTTCAAAATTATAAGGGATTGCGGTGTCGGATGAACAACCTTGCCATTGAAAAAGTCTCCTGTGACGTACTTTTTTATTGCTTTGAAGTGGCTTGGAGTGGACTTTGCCTCAGAGCTGGAATTTTAAGAGGGAAGTTTAATGTCACCGTTACAGTATTTCCTGACAAGATGAGCATGGCTCAGTTAGCACCAGAAGACCGAGAAACAGGAGGGCTCCATATCACTGCGGGTATTCAAGGCTGTCTGATCTCTCACACACACAAAACCCCACTGTCCCACACGGATCCTGAGAGAGCTCATCCAGAGGAGGTGAGCAGGCAGTACAGGCTGATGTAAAGGATACGGAGGGAGGGGACAGGTAGTCTGTGAATGTCAGCGTGTCCTGAGGAATTGGAGTGGCTTCCAGGAAGTTGTAGGCAGAGTGAATCAGGGAGGTCTGCCTTGGGTAAGAGACTCAGCCATGGAGGTTGTGATCCAGGAGGCCTTGGAGGGCAGCTGCGGATCCTATGGTCTGGAATCTACGTAGATTTTCAGCTAAGGACGTGTTGCTAGATCAAGGGTTGAAGCATAGGCACCAGAACTGGGCCGAAAGGTGGAGCTTAATTCTTAGGAATGAGGCAGAAGCCTAGTTATCACCAAGGCAGAGAAACAAGTAGAAAGAAAATAGATTAGGACCCCCCAGTTCCCTTTACTCTGAGATCTCACCCACTTAACCTCCATTTTTCTTCTATTACAGATGAAGATGCTAAGGTCCACTTCAAAGTGGTTGTGAGGAACCTGAGGAATATATTTCAAAGAGCTTTGAGTATTGTGAAATACCAAATAGTTATTGTTCATAAGTTCATCACATGATTAGTGAGCCTTTTTCTTCCTAGTACTGTACCTTTTATGATCAATAATACTGTTATTTTTATAAAGAAGATCAGAATGCCTTCCCAGGGCCATGTTATCCACAATCATCTTTTGTTTTCCTCCCTGCCTATAATTTGGAATCTCCGTCCAGCCATATTTTCTGTGGCCACCCTGAGTCAACACCTCTTTCTGTCCTACGTGTCCCTCCAGATGTCCATTTTGTGCACACACTCCCATGCTGTCGTGGGAGAGTCCAAAACTTTCAGTCTAGGAGTTGCTGAAGAAAGTGCCTCTCTTAGTTTAGATGTATTGTATTGCTCCCGTATGGAGCTGCCATATGGAGAGGAATTGGGAGGCAGTTGCCAGTTCATCATCCCCTTCAGTGTGTGTGTGTGTGTGTGTGTGTGTGTGTGTGTGTGTAGGGGGTTAGAAGTAGTTTGAGAAACAAATGCCTAATGCTTATGAAACGAAAGACCCTAGGATAGAGAAAGTTTTAGGTCATTCTTGCGCCTCAGGCATAATTTGAACCACAAGGCAATACAGGGAAGAAACAGAAGGACGTCATTCCAAGTGAGGATTTTTATGCAGAGGCAACAGCTCTCCCAACAGAGAGGACACATACTAAGAGGGAAGCTTTGTAGGGTGAACTGGAGGAGCTGCAGGCGGGCTGTCATCCCTCATCAGACATGTCCGTCTTCTCCTCCCAGTGCTACTCCCACAGGAGTATCCAGAGATTATCTTTGGATGGAGAGAGCACAGGCAAAGGGTGACACCCACAAAGAGGTGAGCAGACCACCGGGCTACCCTGCAGAAGGAGGTATAGCAGACCTGAGGGGACAGCCGCAAGGGCCTTCGCTAGAGATGGACCCGGAGGATACCTGTAAGACGTTTAAAGACATGAGGACACTGGGGGCTATTTGGCTACTTCACTTCACATGTTTGACGGTTATTTTTCCTTTCAAAACTAGTTTCTTTTTTTTTCTTTCTGGAAGTGTGCTTGCAAGGTCTACTTGGTTGGTATTGATTTGGCTATCCAAAGAGGTTTTCCTGGGTCTTCAAATGTAGGTTTAAGCCAAGAGAAATACGACAGGCTAAAGCAACCTAAGTTTTCATTGTTGTTATCATTTTTGTTTTTCACTTTTTCCCTTGATACCAGTTCTGACAGTAGGTTTGTATGTGTTAATCAGTAAACTGGTTCTATATATCTATTAAGTAAAAATGTTAATTGCCCAATAGGTATTAACTTCTGTGTTGAATGTTACCAGGAACTTTATAAAACGCAAAAAAGGCACATCTCTGTCATTCAAAGAGTTGCGAAAACAAAGCATAAGCGATGATAAATTACAAAAAATAACAAAAGAAATATAGATATTTATATGATTTAAAAGTCCCATTTCATCACTTTCTTTTGCCTTATTTATATTTTGTCCAGATTTTCTCTCAAACACACACACACACATGCAGAGTCACTCAGGAAAATTCCAGCAATTATGGGCGTAGTAAAATAATAAAACTAAAAGGCTAGCTTCAATATTAATAGATCTCTCGTAAGGTAGTGAATAATTAATTCTAAAATTAGTAAGACAAACTCACAGTGCCAGATGAGAACAGGAGAGGGTGAATATTGGGCTAAAGTATTTTAGGACTATTTTATAGACGAGCAAGAATTTAAACTGGGGCGTAAATAATGCATAGAATTTGGTGAGGAGGAAAGAAATGAGGACAACGTGAATGAAAGTTTGGAGAAAGAAAAGGCCAATAGAGAGAGACACAGACGAAGAGGCACAGAATGGAGAAGACAAATATTTCGAAACGAAATTGAAAGAGTGTGAGGCATGCTTTTGGAGGGCCTTCGTGACAGTGAATCTCAACGAAGTGTACCATCCATCCATCCATCCAACATTTTAGGTGAGATCCTGAGTAATGTAGGGCCAATTACAAAAGATGAATCAAGTGATGAAAGACAAGATGCATATTTTGGAGACAACATAAAGGAAATTAGAAATATAGAGAGGAAATAGAGGCCTGCCTGAATTATGATCAGTAAATTTTACCATAACGAAGTTGATGATAGATTTCAATATACTGACAGACTCTATGAAGTTACTTTTTAAAGATCAGTTTTCTGTCCAACCATGTTAATTGATAAATGTTATTGTTATTACTGAACACTGAATTAAGGAGGTGGTGGTATAGCATCCATAGAGGCCACAAGAAATTTCTAGCATTCGGGATTAGCTCAGTGTTTGTTCCCATCATTCACGCCTTTCTTCTTCTTCCTGACTTCTGCATACAGTTGGGACAGAAATTTTTGAGAAGTACACAAAAAGATGAGCAATGTGGCTTTAAATTTCACTGGAACAGAATTTCCCCAAGTCTTGCCCATTGTCATATTAATGTTAAGAACCCTGACACATTTAAAAATCTGTAACAACAAGAGACTGTGGAGTCAGGAGACCTGAGTTTTAGTCCTAGCTTTGCCACTGCTTAAGTGGTGAGCCTTGGACAAATGTTTTATGTCTCAGTTTCCATCTATTAACTAAGGCATTTGATCTGATGACTTTTAAGGCTGTTATATTATGTGAATTACCAATTCACTAATACAGAGTTAGGGAAACAGATTCAGCCACACTGCTTCTCCCATTTGTCTCTTTAGTGGTTTTCTTTCATGCATTCTGGCAGAATATTTTTTGCCCCATGATATGGCAAGCAGGACAAGCCAAGAGGATGAGGCAGTGGGGTGGAACTATCCTTTATACCAACATTATATGCTTGCAGAACTGGGCCGCAGGAGTCTGTAACCAGAGTAGATCTCAGAGTTTACCTTGGCCATACTTTAAGATTCAGAGAAAGAAAAACTGGCTCAGAAAGGTGAAGTAACCTTTTAAGTTTAAGGTCAAATGCTGGTAAATTCAGGAATAGAGTCTTAGCCCATTTTGGCTGTATAACAAAATACCACAGACTGGGTGGCTTATAAACAACAGAAACTTCTTTTTCCCAGTTCTAGAGGCTGGAAGTCCAAGATCAGGGTGCCAGTATGGTTGGGTTAGAGTCCTCTTTGGGGTCGCAGACTTCCTGTTGTATCCTCACATCGTGGGAGGAGAGAGGGAGCTCTCTATGGCCTCTTTTTATAAAAGCACTAATCTTATTCTTGAGGACTCTGCTTTCAGGACTTAGTCACCTCCCAAAGACCCTACATTCTCATACCATCACATTGGGCATTAGGATTTCAACATATGAATTTAAGGGGCACAGAAGCATTCAGCCTATAGCAAGTAGGAAATAGAACCAATGTCTTTTGACTATTAATCCTATGATGTCTTTCTTTATGTCTTGCTATGTTGGCTTTCTTCCCCATTTTGAAAACATCTGAGAACCTCTTCTGTAGTACACTGAGACTCTGGTGTGGAAGCAAGGAACAAAAATCATAAGTATGGTAACCTGGTTGGCAGACAGATTTAGCAAAGTTTGCTGAAATTATTAAATTTTGTACTATAAGGACAGATTTTTAGATTGTTGTAATTATTGAGTGATAGAGTTAATTAAGCACAAAGTGACTCAAACTGTTGCTGTGCAAATTTCATTAGTTTATAGTCGGAAGGTGATAGTCCTTTTAGAAAAGTAAGATGCTGATCGTCACCATTTACAAATAGAAATCAAAATTATTATCACAATTCAAAATATATATAACTCATAAAACCCTAAGACTACATTAAAATGTTTTAAATATTGTTCATAACTTGGCAATAGCAAAAAACCTCAAAGTCTCTTTATAAAATAATATTTTCTTCTATAGGTAGTTTCTATACATATATCAACACTGCACAATTGCAAATATTTAGATATAAAGAAAAACTGTCCAAAGCCAACATCACAATTATGTTTTAAAACCATGTCTCTTACTGCTCTTAAATGAATTGTAAATGTTTAATTGCAGCTTACACAAAATGACTGTGTTGAAAGCAGCATGTAATCAAAGTACTAAAATGCTTCCCCACTTGTAATGCACAGCGGTGCCTCAAATAACAGATCCTCTGAGAATAAAGTTGGTCTTGGAATCTGGCCACACCAGTGTTGGGTTGGAAGCAGTGATGGATGAAAAGGAGGATGCAGCAGAATAATTTTAAATATATTTTTTTGTGTAGGAGTGCCAGAGCTGAAGCAAACCTAAGAGGAGGACTACATTCCCCTCCACTCCAAGTTTAAGATTCCGTTACCTGGAAATGGAGGAGCTGCCTGTCGCCTTGGCCATTGGCAACTATAGATTTTGTGCTCCTGGGCAAAGGATCAACTCAGGATAGAAAAGAAGTGTCTACCAGGCAAGCCAAGTGTTGTAAGTCAACTTGTTTGGAGGGGAATAAATAATAACAGCTATCCCTGTTGAGCACATACTCTGTGTCAAGCACTGTGAAATAAGTTTGTTTATCATCCCCAGCAAGCTCATGTGGATGTTATTATTATCATTTTCTTACAAAGTCAGAAAAATTCATTGAGGTTAAATAAATTGTCCAAGCCCATGAAACCATGAAATAAGTAAGCTGGGAGAATCCATCCTAGGTCTGTATGGTTCAAGAGCTCCTGCTTTTTCCTCTATACTATGTACTACATGAGGTTGAGATCTAGAATATATATTATTAAGCTACTGAATTATGTTTACTCTTAGTAATTTTGTGAAACTGAGGGGTGTCATTGCAATGTAATCTTTCATAATGATTTTTCTGTCTCTTTGATATGGTACATTATAGTAAATATCTCACTTGTCTTCTTCCCCTGAAGTTTGCTCACATTCACCACTGGGATGCCTATAACCTTCCCCTGAGACCAATACAATCCTTTATGTCCTATGCACCTTAGAGAGAAAAATAACCTTGCCCTGAGAATCTTTAACACTGCTTTTATACTTACAAATGGAAGCCTTGAGAAATTTCCTATCTTCAGATCTGTTGGGCAAAGTGAAGAACCCTTGGTCATTCCCACCATGTTGTATATCTTCAACAGGCTTCTGTAATCCTCATAACCTGACGTCTGATCATCACTACTCCCTTCCCTCATCTGATACTCCCAGGCATTTTCTGACAGGGATAGATGCACTTTATCGCATACTATTCGAAATCTTTCAGCCGTGCCTCATGGGAGTCCTAATTAGAACTCCCCTTCTTACTGTATAAAACTAAGAGAAAGTTGCCCGGAAATCCCTCTCACTCAGCTAGCAAGGTCATAGATCATTTCTCTGTACTGACAGGGGTCAACCAGGCACAGAAACCCAGATATAACCCTGCCAATTAAGGAAAGGACATTTACACATGAAGATCAGTTAAATTTAGATAATCACTTAAATAGCCAAGTTTTAATATCTGTTAAGAAACAGAAAAGAAAGAACAGGATCTTGTCTTAAAAGAGCAAGATCTTGTCACTTACAAAGAAAGAACTGGAGATGAAATAATATCAGTAGCGTGGAGTTCCTGAGAATAGGAGGCTATTCTCACCTGCCTGACCCATTATTTTATATTGTTCCATAACTGACCCCAAGGTTAGGACCTCTGGAGGCAGCATGGGCTCATGGAAAGAGCTCTTGCCTGAAAGTCTGAAGTGTTGGATTGAGGTCTAAGTTGTACCCTGTATTTAACTTTGTGAAGCAAATTCTTTATCTTCTTTGAGCCTCAATTTATGTAGCTATAAAATAGAGACAGTAAAACCTGCCTTACCTACTTCACAGTGTTTGTGAGGGTAAAATGAGATAACGTATGGGAAAGCAGTTTGTTAATTTGAAGATAGGGATAGCAGAACTGGCTGCATAATTTGTGGGCCCCAGTGCAAAATTAAAATGCAGAACTCATTGTTCAAAGACTATTAAGAATTTCAAGATGATGACAGTGGAGCATTAAACCAAAGATAGGGCATTTCCTCTTAGAAGCACGTACTTAGGAGTGATCCAAGTGAATGGGATGTTAGACTCAGTTAAGTGAATACTGTTATCACTATGCTTCTGATGCAGCAGGGGTTAAGTAAGCTTGATCCAGACACTATCTCTAATGACAGGTAACCATGGTTCATGGTTAAGTCTTTCCACAAGGACCTGAATTAAGAGTTTTCACTCTGCAGCTTTGGAGCGTACTCTTTACAGCCTACTCTTCGGTTGGAGACTTCTTGTCTTTCTCTCCAGCAGACCAGCTGCCACCTTAGGAGAGAATGTGATAGATGCCTGAAAAATTCCAGTTCAGCCTTCTCTCCTAGGATATTTGATCCTTCCACAGGGAAATCATTATTTATCCATTTGCGCCCAGAGCTGCCAAGAGCACTAATAAAGTCTCTGGAAAGCTGTGGTGTAGACACAGAAGGAGATAAACAAGAAATGGAGGAAAATTCAATAAGTTGATTCCCCTATGGGATGGTACAAAATTGTTTACTATAACCTGGGTTTCTTTCTAGTCTGCTTTTAAATAAAATTTCATAAGTTTCCTCTAGGTCAGGAAGTTTTTTCCTTGCTATTCAGCAAAATATTTCTTTCTTTCTTTATTTTTAAAGCTTCCTTCCACGGTATGGACTAACATCTCTTGCATTTCTACTGATGGCGTTTTCTTCCTTAGTGTTTTACAGCCCAAGTATTTACAGGCTTTGGTCTTTCTCGGTAACTGTAAAGACCAGCTGTACAAGTTGGATGTTTTTTCTTTCTCCATCAACCAGTCCTGCTGTAATTGTCACCACTGCTCATCTTGGAACACTTTCTTATCTGTCACCTGCTCTCTGTTGCTGAACTGGCCTGAAGAGAATGAAAACTTTTGGTTCTTCAGTTATAGAGACCTATCTCTGGATATTATTTTGACCATCTTTTTCTCTGGGAAGTTTACTGTTGTGAAGTAGCATACTTACTAGATACCAGGCAGGATTAGCTAGAAGGGATTGGTCAACAGTACTGAAATCAGAAAGTTAAAACAAGAAAGCCATGCATTGAATTTTACATTTAGGGGATCAGTCTCATCAAACTCTCAGTTCATTCAGCCCAGCGCTCTTGAGGCGAGGTCTCTGTGGCTGTGGGAGTCATGGAGATGCACTGCTTGGATCTCCTTTCAAGACGGATTATGCTTCAGCTGTAGGCATGCAGTTAGCTAACGGCGTCCAACTATCGCACGTTTGGGATCTGCTATGGCATTTAGGCCAAGGTCACCCTCTTCCCGGGTGGCTTTCAGGGCATCACTGAGCATGGTAGGGGTCCTCGGGTCTGGCCATTTCTACCTAATGTGGGACTCCTCTACTGGGCAGTCTTGACAGGGTAACCCTTTCAAGTTGGTGTAGGCTTTGTCATACCTGCATCACAACCTGAGGCTCATGTGACCCAATCCTGCTTCCTTCCCTCTTTCCTTTCACAGGTGTCAGATCTGCTAAGCGCCCTGGAGACTTTCCTGCTCAATCTGCTTCCTCCCTGTTTAACTTTATCTTTCATGAGCATTAGCACAAAATAATCCATTTAATTCTGAACGGACACAGAACAGATCCTATGACTGACTCAGCATGGACCTCACTTAGCCACCTGTTTCAGTAAGACTTCATCATTTCAGTGACCACCTCCATGAGGCCTGTGAGGTCCATCACCTCAACCAGGGGTCTGGCTTCTCTCACCAACTCTAGCCTCAGAGCACTGAGGTGAAAGGCATAGGATCTGGCTCCCTCAGCATTTGTTGAAGGAGTAGGTGACACCACCAAGATGTAGGGAATTAATTCCTTGTGGTGTGAACGTTGACTATCCATGGGGCAGGAGTCAGGAGGGAACCAGCAAAGAAATTACTTCCTTATCCTTTTCCTCTGGACTGCTTGGAAACGCAGTAGTCCCACATGCCTCTCCACAGCCATCCAGGGAGCCTGAGCAATCAATGGACCTTGTGACAAATCTGTGGCCGGTTCAGTAATATACTCCCTTGTATGTTCTCTGCCTCCTTTAGTGCCTTTTCCTTTATCCCTGCTTTGCTGGAATTGCTCTTCCTAATAAGATATTAGCAATTAGTTTTGACTTAGTCTTTCTGGAGAAATTGGGCTGAGACAGGCAGCATTGGATGGTTGCTGTTATTGTTGGTATAATTCTACTTACCTGAGACTCTGCAAGTCACCACTTTATTCAAACCATCTTATTATGCAGCCCAGCATAACCTCTCTACCTGTTATAAAAGAGCAAAATGCTCATAACATTTTAGAGATATTCTAGCAGTTCTAGCAGAAAGGGATTCAAAGACATCTTTGACTGACTAGCCATATGTTTGTACAACTGGTCCTGAATCTGTTTAGGCATAGGATATTGTACTGTGGTTTATAATTTGTATTAGTAGATTTTGATAGTCATTTTAATTATAGATTTTCTATTTTTATTCCATCCACACATGTATATTGAGAATGAAAGGTCTTCAATGTGCTAGCTTAGAATTTGAACATTTTCTATTGACGTTTGGGAGTCACTGGAGGTTGCAGAGTAATGTGGTGACATGACCAGAGTAAAGCTTGATGGAGATAAGTCCAGAGGTGCATGGCATTCAAAAGGGAAGAGTAGACATCACATGTGAAAGGCTGTGGACAGCTGGACATTAGTATTAAAACAGATCCCCGTAGAGATGAGGAGGACCCCAAACAATTCTCTAACTTGGAAGAATTTGGTGAGTGTCCCCCAAGGAGTCAGCTTAATTGTACAGATCTCCACGCTTCATTCCTTGGCGGTGAGATGAAGACAACCGTATATTTATTTAAGCATTTATTAAACACCTGCCCTGTGACCAGGCAAGGCATTTTACATGCGTAATCTGTAAAGTATGCGTTCACCGTCCCTCTCAGAGGGGAGGAAAGTCATCCTCAGTGTTAAGTCTTCAATGCTGCACACCTTCTGTGTGGCCAGGCTAGAATTTAAACCAGAGTTTTCTGACTCTAATGCCTGTACTGTCTATACCACAGCACACTGCCTGTCACATATACTGTCCTGCAAGCTTCAAGACTCAGTGAGTGATAGAGATACCAGAGGACCATCCAAGGCAGTCTATAAACAAGATGTCAGAGTTGGCTAAAGATTTTCTTTTTCCTTCTCTTTTTTCTTACAGACATGAGTAATGTCTACTTTGACATGTCAAAAATAAGTTATTATCCAGAGCCTCCAGGAAGACTGACAGCGTGTTCATGGCAATGTTTTCATGCTTTGGGACCAAGGTATTTGAGCAGGTTTGATCTAAGATGTAAGAAGAAATGATTGCAGCAACAATATATAGATGTAAAGCTCATTACTTGTCGTGTCAGATTTGCTGTCTTCTACCTTGGTAATTTTTTTCAGTAAGTTTATAACGGATTTGCCTCGGCCGCTTCTGCAGCAGTATAGCTGTTGCTGTGTGTGGCACTCATGGTGTCTTTCCTTTAGCTATAGGTGACTCTGTTGAACTTAGGAAATGTTCTAAGAATGAGTAAAATTGTTGATAGGCTTGCCACTGCAGCTTCAGGGGAGTTTATGTAATTTCCCATAGCATCACACCAAATGCTGTTTTTACTAAAGTAAGCAAAACCGTTAATCGAATTAAACTGGAATCTTTATTCTGACAGAAAAATTCTCATAATTCTATAAAATAATATTTATATTCAGGCTAACACTAGCATGTTATTCCACGGTGTGCTAGAGCTCATACTTTCAAAAGGGTGAGGAAGAAATGCCTTTTGGGGAGGGATCCAAATTCTCTCAACCTTTGCTGAAACTCATTACCAGCTTTCCTCTAATTCTTGGCTCTAACAATTTGCTACATTATCATTTAATCACATTGCAGATTCATCTTATCCTATGTAAACCATAAAGATAAGTTGCAAAACTGGTTAGAGATGATTTCTTACTTTGCATGACTATTTGCTATATGATGACTTTAAAGAGTTTATTAAAAATAGAATTTCCCTTGTAAAGACATCTGTTTTGATATACACTTCTGAGAATACTGGCCATTCTTGACATACCACTGATACATGTATATGCATTGGTGTCCATAGCTTCAGGAGCCACAGGTCATGGACCAAACCAAGCAGGCACACTGCTCACTGTTGTCTTTGCTGCTGGATTCATATTGGCTATTCTTTATCCCTACAAACCACGATCCTCTTAGAGAATTCAGTTGGCTCTCCATTGTATGTTTGTGTGAGTGTGTATGTGTGCTCCTGCGTATGCAAAGAGTGTCTTTCTTTCTGCCTCACCAAAATGTAAACTCCATAAGGGTAGGGTCTATGAATGGTTTTGCTGATCGTGATGTCCTGAGAACCTAGTGCAGTACCCGGCACATGGAAGATATTCACTAAGAGTCTGCTAAGTCCACAGTTTATTTGTTTACTCCTTTCGTCATTTATTCTTTAATTTATCTAACGTGTTTTGAGTGTCTTCTATAAGATAGTCACTGGTCCAGGTATTGTAGTTAAAACACATGTTAACATGTGTGTGTATGTTTGTGTGTGTGGATTTTCTGCAGCTCCAGATCCAGGTGCTTCTGAAGAATCCGTGGCAGTGATCCTAAAGGCTGCAATGCAGGGCCAGGTGTAGTTCAAATTACCGATGGAGCTCTCTTCTGTCATTATTGCTGCTCTTCTGTGAGTAAGGGAGCCTCTTTTCTGGCACCAGTGTGGATAGTCTTTGTATTAGAAGGTAAAATGTATTCCTAGTTTCTAATTTTAAGATAGAAATTAGTCTTCTTTTAGAAATAACATTTAAAATTGCACTTAAATATTTTAAGTCTAATAGTAGTAGGGTGTAAACTAGCAATGTATGACTCCATAGAGAGTCCCAAGCAAGGTGCTAGAAACAAAGGGACACAGAAGTCAGAACTGGGCCACAGGAACTGTGAAAGGCATTGGAGGGGATCTGGGAAGAGCATCCCAGATGCTCACAGTGTCCACTACACCAGGGATCTTGGTATTATCACAGAAATGATATGGCAGGGGGTGAGGAGAAAATGGACTTAACTCTGTTATTAAGAAGAGACCCATCGAAGCTTCATTCAGTTACTAAATGGAACATAGCCTTATTATGATGTTTCAAGAGAAATACTTGCTGGACTAAACTGCCAGAACTCAACTGATTCATAAAGTAGAGACTGTTTGCTTTTCTATTTTGTAAGGTGAGGCTCACCTGTAACTGTTTACATGTTTACAGTAGTGCTTCCGTAACTGGAATACTAAAGGCTCCCTTCCTCTTCCTTGATACGCCCACTTAGAGTTAGGAGTTCATTGCCACAAACAGTCTGTAATATGTAGGACTAGATTTTCTCCTCTGTGCCTCATTCTAATGGTGTTTGATGAAATTTACCTTTGCTCAGCAGGCATCAAAATAACTGAACACTTTGTTTGATTCAGTGAAAAATTCAGGCAGAGGGTTATTTGGTGTAGAGAGATAAGCCCTTGTCATGAAGGATATGTATTCTATGAGGACAGGGACACAATAGTAGAAGCATAAACCTGTAAACACAGTGTATGAATGTTCACGGAAGCAGAAGCCACCGAGGTGACAATTAGTTGTAAACAAACTGTGTTGAACTGGAAAAGGAGCATGCAGTTTGGTATGTACAAAATAAAAGCTGTTCTTCTCTGCTAAACTAAAGAATATTGTCAAATGTGGAATTCCTTTTAAGTTTTCACCAGTGTTGTTAATGGTCGGCACACCCGCCTGCTCTCTATTAGATTCCTTGTCCTTGGGTGTTAGTAGGAGAGAAGAGAAATGGAAGGCTCAGTCTCTGTCCCTAAGAAATCCATAGGGTAGGTGAGGACAGACATTACCCACTGCATGGACCTGTGAAAATAATAACCATCAGTTATTTGGTGGGTCCCTGCTCTGGGCCCAGATATTTGTACTAGATATTTTGCTCCTGTAATCTAATCTAATCTTCACCACAGCACCGCAAAGTGGGAATTATTATTCTCATTTTTGAAAATGAGGAAAATGAGGCTCAGAGAGACAAAGTAGTTTGATTATGATAAAACAGCATGTTAGTGTTCGGTTAAGGATTTAAATCTGAACTAAAGCTGTCTTTTTGCTAAACTAAGTTGCTTGTTAAGAATAGTGTCAAAAAGTTTAAAATTTGAATTGATGTGAGACCAGAACAAGCATGCAAAGACTGTCAGAAATGCATTTTTAAAAAGCCGCGTCTGAGGCAGAAGATCAATGAAGGAACAGTGTGTTGATTAGGGCCAGCATCACAATATTGATGAGCAATATGGAGAAGCAGAAACCCTCAACTTTTGTTTTGCTTTTGTCTTCTCTGTCAAATAGAATGATCTTCAAACCATAGGAGGGTAAAACAAATATTGGTTACAGGGGAATTTAAATCTATATGGGTGAAGATATTATAGACAGCACCTAACGAGTTTAAATGAGCTCAGGGCTCCAGTAGATAAAATATGCCCTTGAAGACTAGGACAGCTTCAAATAGATCAATACCCCTGCTGTGTTCTCTCATAGCACCCTGTATAGCAGTGTATGTTACTGTTTGTGAGTATAAACATTTATTTGTGTGGTTATGCCAATGATTACTTTTCTATCTAGATGCTAAGCTCTGTGTCTGTTGGGCTCCTCTGCCCTTTCCCTGGTAGCTAGTACAGTGCCTGAGACATAGTTGGGACTGTGCACACCTACAATGAGTGAAGGTTACCGAATCCTTGTAGGTGACCTCCAATGAATCAGCGGGAACCGAAGAGGGTGATGACACTCTGATTTTGAAAAGCATTTTGATGGCAAACAGGGACACTTTTAATAAGCAGTCACAAACAGTAACCTGTAGGACAAAAAAAAAAACTGGCAAGATTCCATTGACTGCTACAGAAAAAGTTACTGAATCTGAATACATTTAAAGGACATGTATTTTATAGTTTACCAATTTCCACCTCCCTCTGCTGTGTTCCCCCATGTTATTCGCTGGTTAATTCTTAGAAGCATTTGTGGTTTGGAGTCCAACGGATTATTGGCATTGATTCTATGCAAAGTTCTAGAATACGTCATTGCAAAGATGAATAGTTTGTAAACAGAAAAAAAATGGAGAGAAAAGAGTGATCTGTAAGACACAGGACAAATAATTTCCAACTAACTCTTTTCTTTAACACTATTTAACAGAAAAATTCAGTGAATTGGGACAGTGGAAAACTAAAGGATTCTGTCAGCAGTGTAACCTGTTCAACATGTTTATCAACAATTGATGGCACTAATGAATCATGTCCAAACCAAATTTTCCAGCATCTTTCTGAATAATATACTTGTGTGGCCATTTTTTAATTATTAATTTTAGTTGGTATTTTCACACTTTCTATTTCTGTAGTTGAGGATCTAGTACTCAACAGAATCAGGATAACATTCAGTGATTAGGGCAATGAGTTTTTTAAAACAGGGTAAAGATAGAAGTTACCCTCCTACAAAAAGATGTTGTTAAAAAAAAAACCCCTCTCCTACATAAAATATGGACATGTTTAAACACTCCTCTCTGTTATCACAGTCATTTCCACTCCTCCTCAGTGTTTCCCATTCAGTCTGCTTAAAGATAGTTAGAGCATCTTAGGTTCCAAAGCAAAAGGGCATCTATTTCCTCATCTTTCTGCCACACTCATTTAAAAACGGTACATAGCGGATAAGATGCTAATGATCTGCTCAGTGCGTATGGTTCTGCCTCTACCTTATGATGACTGTGATGATTCTGTTGGTCTTGTACAAAGGAACTGGTCTATGTGATCTTGAGAAAATCGTCTCTGAGTCTTTTCCTCCTTGAGAAAAATGGAGTTAACGTTGCCTACCTTAAAAGGTTGTTGTGAGGATTACATGAGATTCTATATAACATGTACCCTATACTGAAGCCTTACTGTGTGCCAGCACTGTGCTCATCAGATACACTATTTTATGTATAAGGCACAAAAAGTCAGATATTAGTTGGGTACTTTACTGCCCCTCAAGTTCCAGGAGAAAGTAAATCTGTAAATCCAAAATCCTTCTACTGTTTCTGTTAATTTTCAAGGAGCTCATTTTCTAAGGGCTAACTCAGCCTATATGATTTTTCTTCATCTGTTACCAACCATGTTTGAAAGAATGACAACTCCTTCTTCAATTTCCTGGTCAGAGATCCCTCACACCAATCATTTATGAGTTTACAATATGGCACTGATTTTTTCATAGTATCATGGGAAGAATTATATAACCTGTGGTACACAGTCACCGTTTTGCGGGCTACTGCCCGTTACTTCTCTCCTCTTTGTGCTTATTTTCTTCCTCGATTTCCCTGGGAACTTCAAATTGGTTGTCTTCTATTATGCAAAACTAATTACCCTTTTAAAAAGTTTTGGTATCTGATATCCAGGCTCTTGAGATCCCACTTTCTACACCATCATTTACCTAAGTAGTTTTGTTTTTTAAAAACAATCCTACATTTATCAGTGTATTGCATATACGTAATGAAAAATCAACTAGGACTACAGGGTGTATTTTGAATAAAATATAGTCTTCTGTTTCACTCTTCCTCATTCTCAAGACCTGCTCCCCTAACACATCAACTTCAGCTCTTTTACAGGTTTATTCCGTAATTTCCCAGCATCTTTATGGATATTTACACGTATTCTGCTATTTCTCAATTTATCAATCTTAGTGTTTTTAGACATCCTGTTTTGGTAATTCAGGATCTTTCACTCTTAATACGCCCCTCTCCACACACACACACACACGTGTTCTCTCATACTGTTCTCTCAGTTTAGTTTAGCACATATTTTGTTAACTTAGTCTCCACATTATTGAGTAGTTAAATATTATTTACTGCCGAGCCTCGTAGTATACTGTTTCTTCTTTCCAAAATTTACTCTATTTTACTATTTTTATTATTCTATTTTCCATTTTTTCCCAAAGACTCCAATACATCGGTCAAACACTAATACTTTTTGAAATGTTAAAATAGAAGCAATTATAAATTAGCTCTTTTAAACTGTTTTTTCCCTTGGAAGTCTCCCACCCGTCCCCCCACCATTCTTCTTCACTCTTAGCTGGTGTTGCTCTCGTGTACAGGTGTCATCCTGGATCTCCCTTCAGTCTTCTTCAGTGTTTGATTCTCTGTCTGAGATGCCACATATTCCTCTTTATTGGTTTACCCCTTGTTATGCTGAAGCTCAGCTTCTAGCATCTCTCTCAGAAAGGGTACATGGCAATTTATTTGAATCCTTGCATGTCCGAAAATGTCTTTATTCTACTCTCACATTTGATTGGTAATTTGTCTGGAATAGTGTCCATCTGTCATTTGATTGGAATAGTGACCATTAAGTGTCACTCAAACATCCTCCCTGTATTTTTATGATTCCTTACCTTGTGAATTCTGTCTTTGCAGGGGGTAGTCCAGGATACTCTTTTCACCAACCTCTTTTGCAGCTATGATGTAGTTAAGAGAGTTCAGCCCATCAGACAAACCAGCACAAGATTTCCATTCAGAGGGAAATAGCTTGAGTTTTGTAGGAGGCAACTATTTTGCGGGTGAAAGTTCAGAGGTATGTGGTTTTTCAGTGTAGTAGTGTCATTGGTGCTGGTGGCAGGAGTAGTTGCAGTGAATTGGTAGAGGGATAAAATAAAAGTTTTCCATCAGAGTGGTTCTGGAGTGCAGTTGTGGGCCTGGGTACTTGAACCTTGATCGTGAGTTTGTTTCTCCAGCCCTCCCAGTGATTCAGTGAGCTATCTACTATCCTTTAAAAAATTTGTTTTTCTTAGCCTACAGTGTGCATTCTCATTTGCAATTAAGACTGATTCAGTTAGTATAGCATTCTAGACTAAGAATAATTCTGCATAGGAAGTCAGAAGTTTGGCTTCACTGTCATTGAGTATCTAGTGTTTCTGATGTCATATGATGTCTATTATTTTATAAGGGCTGTGTGTGTGCGTGCATGTGTGTGCGTGCGTGTGTTATCCTGTAAGCTTTCAGAATCTTCTCTTATCTCTTGATAAAATTTCTAATAATGTTTCTTATTTATGGTTCTGGGCATTCATAAGCACTCTCTTTCTGGAAAATTATTTATTTCAGTCCAGGGAAATCTAATATTATTTCTTTGTTAATTTCTATATTTTGGGTTTTCTGGAACTCCTATTAGCTGTTGGAAAGCAGGGTGCCATTCTCTCATTTTGTTGTTATGCCTTTCCTAATTTTATCTTGTTTTACATTTTAGTCTATTTTCTTGTATTTCTCAACTTTAACTTCCATCCCTGCTTTTGACTTAAAAAAATCAATTATAATATTTTTAATTTTCAGGAGCTCTTTTTTTTATTGTAGGACAGTTCCTTTTTCATTACATTATTTTCTAGTTTTATAGAAAAAACACCTCTCTGAACATTTATGTGTTGTGTTGATTCTCTTCTTCATTGCTTTTAATCCTTTTTTTGTTTCTGTTTGCTTTGCTCTTTCACTTGGAAGACTTTCCTCAAATGTCCCGTAATCTTTGGCTTTCCACTTATCTTCAAAAGTTTGTCACTAACACTCCAATCAGAAGTTCTGTTTAAGGGTGGATGGACTGTCGTCTGATGGCCTTCAGTGTAGAGTTAGTTATTCCACTGAAGGTCACCCAGAGGTCAGTATGTGAAACTGTTTAGTCTAAACAAAAATCCTTTGTTTTCTTCCAGGCGAAGATTGAGTTCTGAGAGTCCTGTAGTTCAGTGTGTGAACTTATTCATAAGTCCCTTCTTTTCGGTGCCATGAATCACCCCCTGTTGTTTCTACATTAGAAGCCTTACTGACTCCATTTCTCCAGATGTAGGACATATCCCACCTCACACAGAGCTGAGGCTGGGAGTAAGTTGCCTGGCTGCACAGTCAGAAAGGGAAGCTGAATGGGAATGTCTCCATGTCTCCACTTACTGTGAGTGTAGATCTTTAACCACTTCTCTGTGTTCACCTCAACTCATCCCTGTTTTTGTCGTGTTGACTGATTTCAAAGGCTGAGTGTCCAGGTGTTTTGTGGGGTAAATTTTCTAGCGTCTTCTCTGGTGCCCTCTCACATGGAGGTAGGATGTAACTTCCTGTTTTCTGACCTGTAAGTTACCATCCTTCTGTCTATTTTTCAGCTCTCAAATATTTGTTGAAATAATTCCTGTCACCTTTGCCTCCTCTCTTATTCTTCATGTTATGGGTTAATAGCATGCTTAATTCTCAACTGTCATTTTGGTGTAATTTTGGGAGGGTTAAAAGGTAAAAACGTGGTAATTCTATATGCTATCAAATAGTCTTCTCAATTAATTTTTCTAAACGATGACAGACCTTTCAATGAGGAATTCTGTGTCAGCTATTAAAATAATACAGTGATCAACTCATCACCATGAAGGAGGTATATTGTCTCTTTAACACTTGATAGAATGAGATTCAGAGGGGTTAGTTAACTTGTCCAGAGTCATATTCAGTTAGTAGGTGGCGGAACACAAATTCAGATCCAGACCAGTGTGATTCTGAAGGCCATGCTGTCAGTATTAAACATTGCTTAGTGCCTCGAATACCTGACACATCGCAGGTTCTCAATGATGGCAGCTATTGGTAATGTGAACCCACAAGTGTGGTATTCAGTGTTTAGATTGATGTTATTTCTAGAGTGAGTGGGATAATAGGATCATCCTCCTTATACACAGCATCTAGAGTAATTTACAGCAGTAGTTAACATAATTAGCACTTAAAAGAATTATTGTGATAGGTAGAATAATGCCTCTCCCTTCCAAAGATGTCTACATCCTAATCCCCAGAAACTGAATATGTTAGTTTATATGGCAAGGGGAATTAAGGTTACAGATGGAATTAAAGTTACTAATTAGCTGACCTTGAGATATCTGGATGGGCCCAATATAATCACGAGGGTCCTTATAAGTGGAAGAGGGAGACAAAAGGGAAGAATCGGAAAGATGGCAGCGTGAGAAGGACTCAGTTTATCGGTGCTGGCTTTGAAAATGGAGGCATGGGGTCATGAGCTAGGGAGTGTGGGTAGCCTCTGGAGGCTGGAAAAGGCAAGGAGACAGGTTGTCTCTTAGAACCTCCAGAAGGAATGCAGCCCTGTCGACACTGTGATTTCAGCCCTGTGAGACTCATTTCGGATTTCTGACCTCCAGAAGTAGAAGACAATATTTTGTTTGTTTGTTTTAAGCCACTAAGTTTATGGTAATTTGTTGCAGCAGCGTTAAGAAATGAATATATTTATTTATTTATTTATTTTTAAAGATTGGCACCTGAGCTAACAACTGTTGCTGATCTTTTTTTTTTTTTCTGCTTTATCTCCCCAAATCCCCCTGGTACATAGTTGTATATTTTAGTTGCAGGTCCTTCTAGTTGTGGCATGTGGGACGCCACCTCAACGTGGCCTGACGGGTGGTGTCATGTACGCGCCCAGGATCTGAACTGGTGAAACCCTGGGCCTCCGCAGCAGAGTGGATGAACTTAACCACTCGGCCACGGAGCTGGCCCCCTGAATACATTTATTAAATAAAATAAAAGAGTGTGTGTGTGTGTGCAAGTGTATATCGTATACCAGAAGACAATGGTGTTTAAACGCTTACTTGGGAGGACTGGGCAAGGTGATATGATATTGTTAGATAGCTACCCCAGAAATGGAAGGCAGATTGGAGAGGAAGGAGTAATTGGGGCTGCAAAGAAACCACTCAGTGGTGAGGGTGGGAGGGAATCCATTTTCATCTTGGAAATGCCCCTGATTTTGCTACAGTATGCAGAGAGTGTCAACCCTGTCACAGGACGCCCGGGCTGGGGAGAACTGATGCACAGAAGGAATAAGCATAAGCCAATCCTAGTGAAATGAGAGTTAGGAGGTGGTGGTGTTCTCTGCATAGTGGAGGGACCAACTCTCCATAGTATCACCTAGTAAACACTATTCCTGAAGTGGCCTCTTATCTATTTGAGGCACAGGGGCTAAAAGCCAGGTGGGAGGTGACTCCAGGTAGCATCGATAGAGAAGTGAGGCTAGGAAAGGAAGGAAGCCAGTATTCTAACAAGAAGAGTACCACAGTGACAAAGCAGGGCTCAGTCCTACTGGAGACCTCTGAGAGTCCGTGCAGGACACCCCTCTCAGCTGTCCCCCCGAGGAGTGAAGGGACTGTGATATTTGTTCACCAACTTCCCTTTGTCAGTGGTAGAGGGCCGCTTAGGGACACCACCTTTCTGCTATCTCCTGACTCCCCTACGCGTGGGCTGAGCATTCTCTGGCAAGTAGATAAAGGCCTCGTGAAGAGCTGCAGGTGCTTGGAGTAAGAAGCCCTCAACAGGTTGGTAATGTGGATGCCAAGGATTTATGTTCTGCTCTCCCACCAGTCATGGTACAGGCAGTATGATATGTATGGCGTCAGAATCTATGAGGTACCTAGAATTACATTACTCAGATCTAGAAGAAAAATCAGACTGGTCACAATGGAAACAAATTTTCTTGGTCACATTGATTAGTAGTCACTAATTTCCTGGAGAAGAGGGATTAGGAATTGGTATAGAAAACTGTTTATGTTCACATTGCATAGGATGTCCATGTTAATTATATAGGAATCAGGATATACAGATATGTAGACTCAAATCTGACTACTGCAGTCAATATGTAGGTGCCCAAAGGAGACAAACAAGATAAATAGCACCAAGTGTGCCTCCCAACAAGGCTTATTGTGTTGTGCCTGAGTCCCACAATACATTTTACTTTCCTTTTCTAAAAACACAAAAAAATCAAAGCCCCAGTAGGCACACTTCCCAAAGTATGCAAATTGCGGGTGCGCAATATGTGATTGAGAATACAGGTCAAGGAATTTGTTGTACCTTTCCTCCTTCCCTGAAGGTAGACCAGTTGGGAGTATCATCTTCCTACACTAAGAACTACCATTTAAAGTAATAGCAGGCTCAGACTATACAAGATCACAGCAGGCTTAACTAACCGTGGCAAATGTAATGGCTCAGAAATGAACAATGTAAAAATAAGTCCAAAAAACAATCACTTGCCCCATTGGACGTCACTTATATTTGAAGACTATAGTCAATTATATACCAGTATCTGGCAAAACACAGATGAAAAACTGTTCGTTTTCGCATGTTATGTTCTATGATCTCTTAAGAAAGAATCATTAAAAAGAAAAACAAAAACAATAGGTGTAGCTTTGGAAGCAGACGTGGGTTCAAATGCGTTTGTTTTAAAGCTTACTAGCTTTGATCTTGACCGAGTTATTTGAGTCTCAGTCTTTTCATCTGTCACACGGAGATGATGCCTTCCTCAGGTAGTTTTAGTGAGGGGAATTGGATTAATACATAAACCCTCTTCATCATAGACTTTCAATTGAATGTTCATCCTGATTTCTCCTTATGCAGTCCTAGGTGCTCTCAAAGTAGAAGGGGTATTTGTTTCATTGAGATTAAGTTCAAGATTGCTTACTGACGCTCTTTTGAGTTCTAGGTACTATACTGGCTACTGGTGATATCAAAAGGAATGGAACACAGATCCTGTCTTTGTTCAAAACCTGGCGGAGGTATAGATAATGGGTCATCTCAGTGCACTGTATTGTGTGTTACAGTAGAAGTATATACCAGATATTTTTTTTAAAGATTTTATTTTTTTCCTTTTTCTCCCCAAAGCCCCCCAGTACATAGTTGTATATTCTTCGTTGTGGGTCCTTCTAGTTGTGGCATGTGGGACGCTGCCTCAGCGTGGTTTGATGAGCAGTGCCATGTCTGCGCCCAGGATTCGAACCAACGAAACACTGGGCCACCTGTAGCGGAGCATGCGAACTTAACCACTCGGCCGCCGGGCCAGCCCCTATAACAGATATTAAAGGAACTCAGATAGCGGGGTACTTGATTCTGCCAGGGATATGGAAGGGAAAAGAGGAGGGCAGAGAGAAAGTAATATTTGAGCTGTGCCTTGAAGTAAGATTCTTTATTTTAAAAGGGAAGATAGAGAATACTCCAAGCAGCAGGACCATTTCAAGAACTGTGTTTCAAGTGCCTTTCTATGCAGCAACCTGAACAACCTATGGGGCAAGTGATTGTTAAGGCCTTTTGGACGTTTGTCTACACAAACTATACCCTGAATCAGTTTGGGGAGACAACACTTGGTTTTCATAACTCTTACATGGGTGACTTGATTGATCTTTTTGCCGACTACCTTTTTGAAGGTATTTGGATTATACAGAATGGTACCCAGGTTCTGAGGGCCAACTTCAATCAGTTTAGAATTAGCCACAGAATAGAAAATGGTGAAACACTTATAGAAAGCCTCTGAGTAGGCAAAGAACTATCACAGATTCCATGGGCTTAATTTGAATTTATTTTTAATTACAGAAAATATACCAGTAAAATACCAACACATAGGATTTAGAGTAAAAAGTAAGCATTGAGATTTTTGGCAAAGTGTGGCACACACATTTTAACCCATGCTTCCTCCTAAAACCCCAATAAAAGGACAATGGGTGATTTTCTTTTAAAGTCATAAGTCCACAATGGCAAGGAAAACAGCGGAGGAGATGACAACATAGTAGACAGATGAAAGATGAGCAGACTGAAGGGCGTTGTTAAATCGGGTGAGGGTGAAACGCAGTAGCCAAGCAGTTTGGACAACATGAGACATGAAGTGTCTGAAACTAGGAGTGTGAGTGGGTCTGAAAGGCAGGATGATTATGAGAAAGCCTGTTTAAGACACTGACCCCCAGATTTGCTCCTTCAGCCCACACTGTCAGTACCCACTGCTGCCTTCCACTGCATGAAGGCAGGTGGATTTTCTGGGGAGGTGCAGTTAGCGAGATTCTGAGTTTAGGACATGAGCCTGGAAAGTTCAGAGTCGGGGAAGGAAAGTGTGAACGTGTATGTAGGAGGAGAATCAGAGGATGTTGAATTTCTTTTTTAAAGTCTTGCAGAATTGTTTGCTTATTTTAACAACATAAACCACTTTGTAAAAAAACATTTAAAAATGGAAGTCTCCTCTCTTCTCACTGCAGGACCTGATGATTACGAGATTTTCCCAGGCCATCACCTGGAACCGTTTTATTTCGGGTGCATATGAATAGTACAGTGTAATTTGTATTCGAGTACTAATTCAGTCCCTGGAGAGAAGGGAAGGATTTGAATGATGAAAAGGAGATACATGAAGCAAAAAAGTTTTTCTCCTTACCATTTTATTTACTAGGTTTTTATTCAATAAAATATCAAAATAACCAAAATTCAATTTATTGCAAACACTGTCCCGAGTCTAGGTGTCAGAAGTCTTAGAATAGAACCAGTAATTTTAAAAGTTTCATTCTATCTCTGGTTCAGCCTCCTATAGACAACTCAGTGACTTATGCTCAGTTTTCTGTCAAATGTAAATAAGATTTGCGTCTTATTCAGTCAAACACGTAACGACATTGATTTAGTACCCAACAGTGAGCTGAACAGTGAGCCCAATCTTTCCCTGCAAAGGACAGCATCTTATCTCAGTGTCTCCGAGGACTCACACGAGGTATTTTCTTTTTACCAAGTGCTCCTCGCTCACAAGATGGACATGACATATTGAACGTAAGACTGAAAATAATCTGATATTTTTCTCAATCCGAAATTTGTACTTCCAAATGAGTGTTGTTCTTTTCAAAGTATTCCCCTTAGAAATTTCACCTTAGAAACAGTGCATCATGTTATTTTAGAATTCTTCCTTTGAATTTCCTCTGGAACCTGGAGCATGGTTTTTATCCCTGTCCTGGGGCTAGACCAAGTTCATTTGAAATTAAGTCCAATGACTAAGTTAGATAAGGAAGTCGATAAGCTCCATTTGGGGAAATAAAGTTGAGGCGGTGCAACAGGGAAATGGCACTGAGTTTTTGTGTGTGACTGTTGAGCGGTTGTGACAGCTGCACAATTTTTCTCTAGGTGACTTTTCAAAGGAGATTATCCATTGGATATATAGATGTTAACAGATAAAATAGCTCATGGCTAACTACTCATGCAACTTTATTCCTTACTGATGAGATGTATTTTGACTTAATGCTTTTATTCTTTCTTTGCATGTGTAGCTGCAACCACGGCAGCTTCATCTATCTTAATTTGTCAACTCCTATGAGGTCATTATTCTGTAAACTTAGTGCAGTATCGTAATCAATCAGGTAATTAAAATACTTTTTTTTGTTGTAGATGATGAATTTAATAATGGAGATAACGTACATGCATTCAGGGACTGCTGGAGTTTGCACAGAGCATAAGGCAAAACACAACACGTCTTCAGACTGTGTGGACAAGAGCACAATCAGAGTCCTGAGGATTACAGCAACAACGGGGGTGGTGACAGAGGTGGTTAGAGGGCAAGTTAGTTGAAGAAGTATTCATAGAATCATAGGACTTGGACCTTTCATGTCTTAGTCAAATTCCCTCACTCTACAGAGGAGTAAATGGAGGGCCAGGGAGATGATGTTCCCAATACACATGGAAGAGCAGGACTCTGATCTTAGGATTCATGGCTTAATGGTTGCATCCTTCTTTTAGTTCTTTATGGTCTCTCTCCCTACTCCAAGCTTCAGGCTTCAGTTTGACTTTAACGCTTTCTTGCTTAAAATCTCATTCCTCTTCTTTTTTCTCTTTCTTCTCCAAGCCTCTGTGCTAAAATTTTCCCCTCACAGTTCTTTCCTCTCAACTTGAAGTTCTCTTATATAAAAGAGGGAAGATTCTGAAGGCCTCTGATCTAAGCTGGCATTAACCTGCTATGGAGTGAGGTGAAAAAGCTAAGAGGAATTTGCCTTCAAACCTTTAACAGCAGAAACCACTATCAGTGAAATTTCTAGCAATGCAGTTCTTTTGGAGACGTCTTCCCAGCTTCTTGGTAAAATAGAAATGTGCTAAAAATTTTAAAAAGCAAGCAGTCAGATCCTTTCTCCTCTGCTATCAGGAAGGTTCCTTATGCTACCTAGGTCATGGTTCTCTGTTGTCTGATTAGAGTCATGGATAGAGAAGAGAACTGGAGGAAGCTGAGCATACTTAAACAAATGTACATTTTGGGCCTACAGTTAGGTGTGGAGGAAAGAAAAGATCCAGAAGGCAAGAAGAGAGAAGCAAGAAAGAGGAGATGGAGGAGTGAAACCAAGACAACTGCTTCCTGGAGTGGAATTTCAGGGAGAGGCAGATATGAGTGAAGGGCATTTTAAGCAGTTTTTTGTGTGAGTCATTAGATATAGTTCTTCCTTTTTGTCTCTCCAGGAGGCTTCAGTGTAGGAGTACTGCTTTTCCAGTCTTTGAGGAGTTGGATTTTTAAATTTTTTTTAAAAAATTTGAGTTCATAATAGTTTACATCATTGTGAAATTTCAGTTGTATATTATTTCTTGTCTGTCACCACAGACGTGCTCCCCTTTGCCCCTTGTGCCCACCCCCCACCCCCCCTTCCCCTGCTAACCACCTAACTGTTTTTGTTGTCCATGTGCTTGTTTATGTTTCACATATGAGTGAAATCATCTGGTGTTTGTCTTTCTCAGTCTGGCTTATTTCACTTAGCATAATACCTTCCAGGTCCATCCATGTTGTTGTAAATGGGATGATTTTGTCTTTTTTATGGCCAAGTAGTATTCCATTGTGTGTGTATGTGTATATATATATATATATATACATCTTCTTTATCCAATCATTGGTCGATGGGCACTTGGGTTGCTTCTATGTCTTGGCTATTGTGAATAGTGCTGCAGTGAACATAGGGGAGCATATGTTACTTTGGATTGTTGATTTCAAGTTGTTTGGGTAGATACCCAGTAGTGGGATAGCTGGGTCATAAGGTAGTTCTATTTTTAGTTTTTTGAGGAATCTCCATCCTATTTTCCATAGTGGCTGCACCAGTTTGAATTCCCACCAGCGGTGTATGAGAGTTCTCGAGGAGATGGATTTTTGTTTCATTTGGTGCATCATCATATTAAGATGGGCCTCAGAGTTAGAGCAAGAAAACCCAGTTTTATGTGGAAAATAGAACTATCCATTTTTGATGCCTTCCTTCTTCCCCACAATGCCTAGCCCAAGTTTTCACGGTCTGCATTAATAGGAGAAATGACTCTGTGGCAGGAACCAAAAGTATAAGATGAGATATAAATTTAATTAATGCTTATAAACAGCTGAGAGGAGGAAATGGTGACCAAAATGCTAAGTGCTTTTACTGTCTTCTCTATTTTTGAAATGTTATAAAGATTGACTATGGCAAATGAAATCTTTTGACTCATGGCTGGTTAACAAGTCCAGTCCTCGAGCTGTGAGATTAAATTTTCCAATAGCACTTTCAAGACACTGCCGTTAGTAGCTATCCCATAATCTGGCTACTTCATTTATGACGTGGGTGAAGACAAGCCCTACATTTACAACTTTAATACGTATCTGGGGCCGCATTGGAGATATATAAAAACACTTTTCACTCTTCCTTGGCATCCTTTTGCTACCATAACTCTAACCTCCCATTGTCTCCTGGTCTGGAGTGTGACACTATCGAGATGACTGTTGTTTCATTGCAGCCTTTTTTTCCATCACAATAAAAACAGAAGTGGCAGGATATTAGAGACAAAATGGATAGTGCTAAAAAAATTACAGTTTAAGTTCTCATTTATCAATGTAATTGAAAGTTACTAGCAGGGTGTGTGGTGCCAGTGTTTCTATCAGGGCATGAGTAATCTACTTATGCAGCATAATTCATCCTTCTGAGGTTCTAATGAGGACTCTTAATTCAGGTTTTAATCAAACCTGACAAATCATCGTTGAAGTTGGCAATGGGCTTGTTCACAGGTGCTATTTCCCTGCTAGTTTGACATCACTTAGATTCATCTCCCTCTTTGCTGATTCCTTTCAGCCTTCACTTATTTTAACAACGAAAAAAAAAAGTATTGGTTTCCTTCAACACCAAAATGCCAAATGTTTCTGGTCCTTTTTTTTGACTACTTAGTGCCATTAGTAGCAGCTGTTTTTATTTATTTTTTTTAATGTTGAAAATATTGAAGAAGAAAAAAATTTTTGTTTTATTTTCTTGTTTATTTTTACAAATAAATCTATTCTGTTTTACAAAATATATGCATTCCTTGAGCAAGTTCATGTTTCAGATCTTGTTCTTATCCAGTGATCCACTGGACTCAAGACAAGATCCGTCTGCTGATGACTATGGGGGTGGAAGCACCCACTCAGATGCACTTAGGAGCCACGAGCTTGAAAGCTGGCATTTAATTTGCAAAAGGAAACCACTCTCTTTCCAGGAAAGGGTACACAATTGCTGGGAGACTCATAGCACAAAAAGAGATGGTGGTTTAATGAATAGATTTTAATATTGCAGAAATGAATGTCAGGGCCTGTAGTCTTCATGACTAACATGTGATATGGAAAGATGTTTAATCCATTAGCTCCCTGCCCCAGAATAGAATGACGACCTCTGAAAAAAGCAAAATATATTCTTCTCTCTTAAGTTTCTCTCTAAAGACAACTTTATAATTATTATTTGCAGCTTACTATGCCAATATGATCTTCATCATGATCTGGGAAATGAGACTCTTTGTTTAGGCTACCTTTAATTTTTTGGAAGGTTGTATAAACAAAACAACCCTTAAGACTTTATTTGTAATTCCAAGCCATTTGCTGTTTATCAAGCCTATCTTTCACTATAGGCTATATCAAATGCAGATACTTTTGACTTAAGGGGATACTAAGTCCTAACTGTGGGTACCAAACACACTGCTCCAAAATCCGATGTTTCCCCTAAAGCATTATGGTAAATCCCCAGTCTCATTCTTCTGCTGCAGCTCGTAGAGATATTTAGCTGCAAGGAACTTAAAAGAGCACACAGAATTACAGTTGCTAGAGCAAAGAAACTGGGGACCAATGAAGTTAAGGATTTTATTTAAGGGCAATAACTAGTCACTATCAGAGCCTCTCACTCTTTACATCATCTGAGTCAACAGTCATTGGCTCTGTGGATGCATTTAAAGGATTATTTGCCAAAGTTCTACTCTAGGCATTATTGAGGGTGTTTTTGCTCAGAATTGGGGCAGGGAGCTCTTTTGGATGGACTTGCTCAATATGCATTGGAGGTCGAGAATCAGGGCTATTTGAGGATTAAGCCAGGCTACCGCTTCATCTTTTGCATCTGACATATCCTTATGTATTAAATAGCATTACTGAGGAAAACTCTGAGCTTTTTTGTTTTGTTTTAGGAAAATTTGCCTTCATTTTTATCAAGGTGAAAGGTATGGTCTTAAGAGCTTCACTGCTAGCCTATGAATGCTGAACACAGGAGAAAATCTGCAAGCCATGATGTGGAGTTGAGTAGCGAGCGTATGAAGGAGGTAGGCTGGGCGCACTGAGAGCAGATGGTCTCAAAGTTTGGAGCAAAGGCCCTGATGATTAGCTGACTTTTTCTGATAATATCCCTCATTGCTATGACTTTGGGAGGATGTTGAAACGTGGAGGGGACTGTCAAGTGTTGAAATCGGAGAAGGCATTTAAAACTGCACATTTTTAAGAATGAGTCAAGAGAGTAGGCTGAGCACAGAATCTTATCTACCTTGTCTGTTCCAGACCCAGTGAAATTACAGACGGATTTTTTTTTTTAACCCATAAATGTTTTGGAAATCATGAAAGAAGCACCAGCAGGGAAGAACACATTTTGAAGAATTTCTGGAAGATTAAAAGCAGATGGGATCTGATTGGCAGAAAAACCAGAATAGAAATAAATAAGCCCCAAACTGGCACAGAGAAGTATTACCAGAAAGGAAATTTTGGAGAAACTTTAAGCTTAAGAGTTAAGTGCACAGATCGAAAATGCGCAATAATGCTATCATTAGGTTAATTTCTTAAAGTGTACATGATGTAACATTCTTCCCCTCAATTCTCCATATCCCCCTTTTTATGGAGCTTCTGGCTTTAGAATTTGCTCCTGAATGAGGTGCTGAGAATGCCTCATCAATTAATAGGCTCTGTATGTAGACATAGTTCTTATATTAGAGACTGAGGATGAACAGAGAAACAAGGTAGATGGTGAGATAACTGTAGACCTTAGCAATAGACAAACAAGAAGAAAAATGGCAGCTCCTTTTACAAGTAAAATATATCAATGTTTTTCACTTCCTCAGAGCTTTCTTACTTTGGCAAACTTGGGAGTACTTAACATGGGTTCCACCCAACCATGCACAAAAGGGGAGCTTATCAAGAGGCTCACTCCATCCATCTACAGAGAACGTATAGTCAGTCCCCACCCCCATGAAATACAGAAAAACTCACAAAGAAAACTCAGATTGGGTCCTTGTGTTAATGATTCTAGAGCTTTGTTTATAAATAGGAGTAGAGAATGAAGGCTCATCAAACATTTGAGATAAATCAACAGTATAGAGAGAAAGACCATATGAATCAACAGGGCCAACTTAAGTAAAAACAGAGATAATTTTAGAAATGGATTATAACCTCACACAAACATTTTTAGTAATTGCAGAGATTAGAGATAATGTTAAATTCATAAACAAGACCAAGAAACCATGAAAAATGAGTAATGAGAAAACAAAAACAATTTCTATTAATCAAGGAAAAATAATATATAAAATGAAGAGGCAAGAGATAGGCTAAAAATTTGATGGCTATTGCTGAAGAACAAGTTCTTGACCTGAAAGTTAAATTTGAAGTTCAAGGTGAGACCAGGAAGAAGGAAGGCAGGAAATAATCAAAGAAATCGTAGCAGAAAATTTTCCTGAGTTGTGAAAAGATTCAAGTTTTCAATTTGTGAAAGCTCACCAAATCCTAAGCTGGAAAAAAATAAAAATAAACATCTACACAAATCCTGGTAAATTTTTGGACTCTAAAGGCAAAGGTAAAAATTCCAAAAGGTTCCAGGGAGAACAACAAAAAAGTTACTTAGTCGATAAATACTTCTGGTTGTCTGCCAGTAATCTGTTCCCCAAGCTCCTTTTTATGCTAGAAAAATTTTGCTTTTCTCAGGTGGTGGTAGGCTCTTTGCCTCTTTAGGGAAGGTGGACCTCTTTTCCAAAGGGAGAATTGTGATGCTTTTTTTCTCCTTGCAAGAATTGGCTTGGGCATGGAAATGGAATTCACTTGGTTCACAGGACATAAAGGGAAGTCTGTCTCCAGAAGAAAGATTTGCCTTCTTGGATAAAGAGAATAAGAAAAAAAATATAGTCCTTCTCTGTGCTGGATGTTAGGAGTGAATGCAGTTCATGGAATTGTGGCAGCCATGCCTTGGCCATAAGGACATGTGGTCAATACACTTAAGATATCTCTAAAAAATTAAGTAGTTAGGTTCTTAGCGACAATATGAATTAATCCACACTGGTACTATCCTTCCAGTGGCCTAGCCTTTATGGTAAGAAAAGAGACGTTTTGGTTTTTTTCTTTGGATGTTTTGAGTTAAGTATCTGTAACTTGCAAGAGTAGCAGACTACACAGGCAAAAGATTAAGAATATAAGTGACATTACTATTCGCATTTACAGCCCTGGCTACTAGAAGACATTGAAAACTAACTTCCAAGTGACAAATGATCTCTTAACATAGAATTCTCTATCTAGTCAAACTGTAACCAAGTGTAAAGGTAAATATTCATTTTTGCAGAGGTGAGGTGAGACTTCAAAATGCTCATCACTGACACATTCTCTATGGAATGAAAAGGTGATTTGGAGATGTGGCCCTAACACGCGAAAAAGGAATGGAAGTAAGAAAAGGCCATGCATTACAAAAACCAAAAAGAGGAAGTAGAAATTATCAATCATAAAAAGTGAAGGAAGTTAGAAATAAAATGGAAAAAAAACCCATATCAAACATTATTCGTCACAAAGATTTTCTTTTAAGTGGCAAAGTTTAAATAATATAAGGATTGTATTTCCTCTTCTGAGTGTAAGAATACAACAATAAATAGAAGTGCTTCATGACCAACGTGATAGTGATAAACCATGATTAAACTATGGTATTAATGACAGAAGTATATTGTATTAAAATTAAAGTATAATCTACTTACATTCTTTTTACAGAAGATATACCCAAACAAAATGGCAGAGCTATGTTAAATACAGTGGGTGTGGACAAAAATATACCTAGTACATGCGAACAAAGAAAAAGCTGAGAGGCCAGCCTGGTGGTGTAGTGGTTAAGTTTGCATGCTCCGCTTTGGCAGCCTGGGGTTGGCAAGTTCGGATCCCAGGCGTGGACCTGCCACCGTTCGTCAAGCCATGCTGTGGCGGCATCCCCCGTAAAATAGAGGAAGGTGGGCACAGACGTTAGCTCAGTGACAGTCTTCCTCAAGTAAAGAGAGGAAGATTGGCAACAGATGTTGGCTCAGGGCCAATCTTTCTCACACACACATGCACAATAAAGCTGATATCAATATTTTAAAAATAGACTTTAGTTCTAATGTATTACATGAGAAAAAGAGTTTATGTTGCGAAAAAGTTAATGAATCAGAAAGTTTTCATTTTTATTAACATTTATGTTCTCATTTTTATAATATCAAGGGATATGAAGCAAAATCTAGTCAGAGAAATAAACAAATCCATGACTTTAATGGGAAACTTTAATTTTCTTAAAAATTTCCAGATGAGGGAGATAATAAATAAGGTAAGAGAAACAGTTTGAATAACACAATCACTACATTCATTATAATAGGTATGCATATGTACCTTTGTACCAACAAACACAAGTTACACATTCTTTTCAAATATCCATGAAACATTTATAAAACTTAAGCATATTATTGTGCTACAAAGATAACCTCTACTAATTCTATACAGGAGAAATTATACAAAATGAATTTTATAACACAAGCAATAAAAGTAGAATTTAAGCAGAAAAGCATATTCAGAATAAATGCATTCACTTCGCATTCAAAATAAATTTCTGAAACTTCTTAGAAATTATTTTAAAATGCATTTATCTAAGTGGATTAAAGGGAATGCTGAAATATATTGTTACAAACTTTTGGAGAAAAAACAAGTATGGAATCACATAGAGAAACCTAGCAACACATTTGTTGTGAAAAGTCAGTCTTATGAACTGTGCCTTCAATTGTAAAAAGCTAGGCCTATAAACGTAACAAAAGGGAAAAAAGCATAAAGATAAAGGAGAGATCAATGAACTAGAGAAGTGAAAGCATGGATAAATAACGTTAGGTATAAGATATAAGATACAAATAAAGTTGGAGATTTAAAACTTAGAAGACTATGTGTAACTTCATACCAATAAGTTTGGAAATTGAGTCATGAAATAAAAAATACAGGTGTTTTCTAAGAGATTATATCCTAAACTCAAGAGAGGCAGAATATCCCAGCAAAAAGGAAACTGAAAAGTAGTGAAAAAGTCTCACCTTTAAAAAGCCATCAGGCCCAAAGATTTTACAGTGATTTTCGCCAATTCTTGAAATACATTATTTAGAATATTCCTGAACATTAAATAGATGGAAAGCTTCTATATTATCCGGGATGATGCAGTAACAAGCATCCCAACAATATCAGTGGTTTAACGTAGAGAAGTTGACTTCCCAATCAGATTGAATCTGAGGAGGGCATAGGTGAGACTTCCAGGGCCCGCTCTGGATGTGGCGAATTAGTCATCAGAGCTGCTCGTTTTGTGCTTCACGTATTTCAACCCACTGTCTCCATGCTCACTGGAATAGGGAGGGGAAAGGTGGAGAACTGGAGGGGAAGAGAATGCCTTTCAGAGCATCTCAGCTCATTCCGAGACTAGCTGATGTCTAAGCCCCACTGTGTAGGAGGGCACATACACAAAATAAAATAAAATGCCATAAACTGAAAGAAAAATTTAGATCAATCCCCCTTATTAACAGATGTGCAACTACTCTAAGCAAAACCTTGACTGATCAAATTCAGCTTTGTAACAAATGGAGTTTATCACAGGAATGGAATAGTTTTTAATCATTAGGCAATCTAATGAACTACTTAATGTAGTAAAAAGAAAAGGTTTCTGATAAGAATGCTTGGCAAGCTATAAAAAAAGGAGACATTTTAGATTATCACGGAAACTTCCTTTAACTTATAAAGGACTTAAGAGAGATCTTAAAACTATAGAAAACTGTGCTATCAAAACCAAAAATGTTGAAAATATTAGAAGTATTATAACTAAAATAGGAAATGACAAAAGGAGGTATGCCTTCCGCACCACTGTAGATATTTTATAGACAGTTCTATTCAGTGAAATGTATCTTGAAGACAAAATGAATTCTAAATATTGGAGAATAAGAAAAAAAATCTTGTTTTTTGGAAACAACATGAAGAACTATCTAGAAAATACAGAGTCAACTAACTATATATTGGAATAAATAAGAGAGATAAGCAGGCTGACACAAATTCAAATGGAGAAAAATGTGTTTCCCTATACTCTAGAAATTAAAAGTATCCTGGAAAAAAATGTAACACACACATACACAATTACATGAATGAAAAAACTGTAAAACTTTAAAATTTATGGTAAGATATGTTAAATGGTGAGATGTTCCATGTTCTGAATGTGAGGACTTTGTTTTATAAAATATCCACTTAGCCAATGTATCTATAAAATAGATATAATCTCAATCAAAATTCTAATGGACTTTTTTTTAGTAGAAGGAGGCAGGCTGATTCTAAAGTTATCTGGAATAGTAAATGTACAAGAAGAGACAATAACTTTCTGGGAAAAAATGAAGGGAAACTGTTGATGCTGATTTCAAAGCCAAAATTATTAAAACACAATAGTGATAAGATCTGAATGAACATGTAACTTAAGAAGTATAGTAGTATTTCCAGCGCATACATGAATTTAAATAAAAAATATTTATTGCAAATCAGTAGGAAAAGAATAGAATATTCAGTTAATTTATGTGACAATCAGTTTGTTCAGCAGGATAAATAAAGCAGGAATGTCTTTCCTTATCATATCAAAAAATTATAGTTATATTAAACATTACAAACTTAAAAATTATGTAAGTAATAGGAAAGTACTGAAGAGTACTTTCATAAAGTTTTAATAAGAAAGATCTCTTAAAAAGACGTAAAACTCAAAAAGCCATAGAAGAAAAGCTTTACAAATGTGACCATCTACAACTGGTGCCAAAAAATTAAAAAAAAAAAAAAAATTTCTGGTGTAAAAAAAAAAAAAAGCCATAAACAAAGTTAGAAAGCAATTGAAAAATCTAGGCCAAACTTTTGTAAACATTTAGCAAAGGATTAATAAGCATACTATGCAAGAAACACCATTAAATCAGCGGGAAAAACAACCAGTAGAAAAATTCAAAAAGCAAGTGAACAGCAGTTCAGGCAAATAAGAAATACAAATGGCCCGAAATAATTACTAGAAGAGTCTCAATCTAGTGAATACAGGAATCATAATTTTTAACCTACCTAATAGACAAAGTGTAATATGCAGAATTAGCAAGAGTAGGGGAAAATAAACACTTTCAGTCTCTCAGTGTTAATTGGAACTAGTTTTTAATGGCCAGATTGACGGTATCAAAATTCCAAAAGCACATGTACTTCACCTGAATGATTTCACTTCTAATATATATGAGTGGAGTTATTTGTTGCAGTTATATTTGTGATCAGGAAATATTTAAAACAATTCAAATGCATATGAACAGAGATATAACCCCACTAAACTAGAGAAAGGTGTACAACAGCCAGAAAATATTTTTTGTACTGAAATGAAAAGATTTCTAAATCATTTATATATTTTTAAGGAGGGAAACAGCAGAATAATATGTGTGGTATTATTCAATTCATGTTAAAAGTGTGCTTAGATGGGGGCTGGCCCCGTGGCTGAGTGGTTAAGTTCGCGCGCTCCGCTGCGGGCGGCCCAGTGTTTCGTTGGTTCGAATCCTGGGCGCGGACATGGCACTGCTCATCAAGCCACGCTGAGGCAGCGTCCCACATGCCACAACTAGAAGGACCCACAACGAAGAATATACAACTATGTACCGGGAGGCTTTGGGGAGAAAAAGGAAAAAATAAAATCTTTTTAAAAAAAAAAAAGTGTGCTTAGATGAACGTGAGTCTGTGTGATAGTGTCTCTATCATCTTTATCTAGTTTCTGTCTTTATCACATATGCGAATGCCCAGAAAATGTCTGGATGGAGTGTACCAATGTCCAAAGAGTGTGATACATAGAGTAGATATTCAATAATTAAATGTAGAATGGATCATGGAAAAAAGAAATTTAAAAATGGCCCATAGCATGCCGTAAAGGTGACCCTGGTCAATATGCTTTTACATTCACCTGTTAATAAAAACCACCTAAGAGTGGAAAATACAAAACACAGGAAAAAAGTCTTTCTCACATTTGTCCTTTCACCAATATTGTTTATCTAAAAATGATCAATAAGAGTTTGTTTACACAAAGTGTAGATTTACTCAGTACCCGATTTGATTCCTTTTTTTTTTCGTTTTCTTTGTGCAAACAAGGCTTTGATGACTATTTTTAGATTGGAATTCTAATTATTGTTAGGATATGCATAGGGTTAATTTTTAGAGATGAATTACTAGATTATATGACATAAACATTTAATATTTGATAGTTATTGCCAAACTGTTGAATGGTGATAAGATCGCATATGTAGGAAACTGAGAGAATCAACAATAATATTGGAAAATAAACAGAAAGGAGCTCTAGAAAGAAGCTCCAAAGGTATATGAGAATCCTGAGTTGTATTATCCGTGGAGTCATCAAGGTTTTCCAATTTAAAACATCCTGTCACTGTTTTAATTAGGATTGTATAAAATATATTGAGTAAGTTGTGGAGAACTCATATCCCACAATGCTGAGCATCTCTATCCAAGAACATGATACATCCTGCTTTCGTTTTGCTTCATTTCCTCCAGTTGATTTTTATCATAGTTTTCATATGGGACCAGCAGATTTCTTAAATTTGTCCTCATCTGTCTATTGCTATCATAAAAGATTCTTTTTTTCATGTATTTTAACATATTCTTTGTATGTTTGATGTTATTGATTTTTATATATTAACTCTGCCAGCAATTTGATTTACTTTATTAAATTCTTTTTATTTTCCTACATATGTGATCTTATCACCATTAAACAATGATCATTTCCCTCTTTTTTCCCAGCATTCTTTTCTTATTTTCCTTTGCTAATATAATTGGCTAGGACTTGGAGAACAAGGTTAAATAATACTTGTAATAGTGTTTTTGCCTTGGCTTTCTTTTTTTCTTACATATTGTTTGAGTCAATACAAAAGCCGTGCATTGCTTTTATATTTTTAAAAATTAATTAAAATGTTAAAAAAGTCTTTCCTTGTCTCCAAAATTATATCTTTGACTCATCTTAATATATCATAGATTTCATGCTGTCCAACCAAGCCTTGCCACACTGACTAAATATTGTAAATATCTTAGCATTCTGAAAACCATGCCAGTCTTGGCCTTTTTTTTTGTTGTTGCTCCCGAATCCTGATACTAGCAATGGGCATTGTAGTAAAGATTCAAAAAAGTGATCGCTCCCTGGGGCGCAGGTGTAATGATCACAAAGAGGGTATTGTTAACATACAAACTGTCAATGTAAGTACTGCAAGAAGTGGGAGTTACTGCCGTGGTTCGGAGCTGATCAAAGGTGGGGACATTAAGTGGATAGCTGTGAGCAGAAGAGGAGTAAAAGAGTAGAAAAATGGAGAGCACTCAGCACTGGGGTTCGTGTGTTCTATAAAATAGTTACCCAAGTTTGTTTTGGTGTTTTGGTTGCTAAAGTCAGAGCCATTACCAGACCTGTATCCTGGAGAGAAAATGGGTCTAAAGAGTGTAATTCCATCATAGAGAAAAATATTCTAAAGTTCTGGTTTGGAAAGTTGATTTGGTTTATTACTTTGACTATCAAACATTTTTAGCTTAAGAAATATTTCACTCAAGATAAAGAGTCCATATTGCTCTTATACCTCGGTCATTCCCAGTGGCACTCAGCATTCCAAAAGATTCAAGTGCGTTTTGTCCATCTTCTCTTCTATTACCGGATCACTTTGTTTTGCTCTGCAGTATAAGGGAAGATGTAGGGAAAAAGAGGGAGTCAGGTTTGAGTCGGGGGGTTTAGAAAGGGTGGAATATATATTCCTTAGGAATGCATCCTCTCAGAATTGTACAATTACTTAAAGATAGTAAGATATAATATTTAGATTCCAAGTCATACTTTTGCAGGATTTTTTTTTTTGAGGAAGATTAACTCTGAGCTAACATACACCACCAATCCTCCTCCTTTTTGCTGAGGAAGACTGGCCCTGTTCTAACATCCATGACCATCTTCCTCTACTTTATATGTCAGATGCCTGCCACAGCATGGCTTGACAAGCGATGTGTAGGTCTGTACCCGGGATCTGAACCTGCAAACCCCAGGCCACGGAAGCAGAACCTACGAACTTAACCTCTGCACCACTGGGCCACCTCCTGCAGGATTATTTTTAAGAATTAAGTTATGATTTGATTTTGTTCTTTAGGATAAAGTCACAAACCAGTCTTAGCATAGACTTAAATAAAGCCTACTAACTACATCCTGCCATAAACAGATTATTGTGCCTTTAATTTACTCCCGAGCTATAGATGTGCAGAACAATAATTAGTAATAATTATAATGGAGAATTCTTTGTCCATTTTTGTTAGCAACTAATTTATCTCTCCAAATATCTAATTGTTCAAAATTATGTTTTGAATACAAGGCTGTGTCACAGTATATTACCCAGGACCTCCATTCAAGACTTTTCTAGATATCCAAAATCTATATGTTTTGGGAGAATTAAGAATAAAGGAATACAAGAGTGCCATCAGAATTCTTCACTGTGAATTCTGTGTGTCCATCAGCAGCTGGAACTCGCCTAGTCCTTTAGCATGACTTGGGCTCCCAGTGGTGCTTCCTGCTGAGACGTCTGCTTTCGGAGCTGCCGCAACAGCTCTGTGAGCGCTGGCCGTCAAGCTGCTTTCTCCCGGGGCTCCTCCACCCCTCGTCGCTCCCTCTGCATGTGACCATTAGGCTGGTGCTGACTTCTTGGAGACCACAGTGCACCAAAGCCACCTCATTTTCCGTGCAGAGGCTGGGGTAATGCTCCTTTTTTTCCTATCTCCTCTTTCAATTAAACTTTGTTACTGATACGAGCGAGCTCTTATTCAGTGTACTAGTTTCCTGTTGCTGCGATAACAAACTTAGTGCCTTTATAACAACGCAAATTTATTATCTTACAGTTTTGTAAATATGAAATCTGACACGGGTCTCACTGGGCTCAAATCAAGGTGCTGTCGGGACCATATCCCTTCCTTAAGACTCTAGGGAAGAATGTTTCCTCGCATTTTCTGGCATCTAGAGGTTGCCCGCATTGCTTGACATGTGACGCCCTTCCTCCATCTCCCAAACCAGCAACACTGCGTCTATAACCATTCTTCCATGGTCACATCTCCTTCTGACCACAGCGAGGAAATGTTCTTCACTTTTAAGGACCTATGTGGTTAGATTTGGCCCACCCAGATAATGCAGGATAAGCTTCCCCTCTCACGGTCCTGTCATATCTGCAAAGTCCCTTTTGCCATATTCACAAATTCCCAGGATTAGGGCATGGACATCTTTGATGGACATCTTTGGGGGCCATTATTCTGCTAACCACATTCCCCCCCCCCCCCCCCCCCAGCACGTAGAGCTTTGGGTATAAACAGCTCCTTTCATTGTGGTTTTGAAGTCTCCCCAGTCTTTGTAGAATTCAGGCATTAACCCATTCATTCTGCCTGAAGATATAATCTGTGAGACAGATTTACTGTGCTTTCCCAGTTCTCCTGGAATACAGTTCTGGTATACAGCCTGTTTGGTCTAAGCCCAGTTCCTGCCCTGTTAACGTCTCCTATCTTGTCTGTATTTGCTGTGTTTTTCCTATATTATGTTTTCAGGCCTGCAGGTGTTTAGCCTATTGGAGGCACTGGTGAAATACCAGAGAGTTGAGGGAGTACAGAAGCTGGATGTTTCTCAGGTTCTTCTGCCTTAGGCAGCAGTTTCTGGAGTGGCTGTGTCTTCAGGATAGCAAGTTCTTTCTGAACAGCTCTCCCTTTGTAGACCCAGCTCCTACCAGGCAAGCCCTGCTGTGGTTCTAGCTCCCCTGGGCGTCCCAAGCTTCTAATTTCTGGGAGCATCACCTCCCTACTGCATCCTCCAGCCCTCGAGGCGGTGGTGGCTTTCTGCCATTTCTGATCATTCATTAATTCACCATGCCCGGCTTGGCCCTCATCTCTTTCATCACCCATGTAACCCCTTCATTATATCAAGTTCCCTGTGTTTGCAATGCTGAGAGTCGTTTCTGTTTCTTCACCTCTGACTGATGCATAAACAAACAAAGGGTACCCTTCTGTATGGACATGCAGTCTGAAACCACATACAACCAGCTCACCAGTTATGCTCAGGCATCTAAATCCCAGGGCCAAGAATGGCCTCACCTCGGTCTCGACCTCTGCTGTGTGCAAACACAATTAGTAATTGAAAAGTTCTTGGTGCTTAATAAATCTACTGAGCCTCTTATTTGGATTGGTTGACTACCAGGAGAGAGTCTCTGGAATCAATATGTTCTGAAGAGGCTAAACTTCAGTTTTAACTCTACTGCCTTATGGCTGGATGGTGAAACAAAGCAAAATAAAACATTATCAATTGTTACCAGAGTTTCTCTATACAAGAGCTAGGACTTCTGAAGAAAAGTAGCCTGGGATAAATTCATGGTTTTAGAGTACTAAGGGACTTGTATAGGAACAAGGACACCTGATCCCGAATTGGAAGTTACTTGCTTTATAGGCTAAATTGTGTCCCCTCAAAATTCGTATGCTGAAGCCTTAACGTCCAGTACGTCAAAATGTGACTGTATTAGGAGATAAGGCCTTGAAAGAGGTAAAAAAGTTAAAATGAGGCTGTTAGGGTGTGCCCTAATCTAATGTGACTGCTGTCCTCATAAGAAGAGGGAATTTTGGATACACAAGAACTTCAGGGATGTGCGCACACAGAGAAAAGGTCACGTGAGGACACAGAGAGCAGGCGGCCATCTGCAGGCCAAGGTGGGAGGCCTCGGGAGACGCCAACCATGCTGACACCTTGATGTTAGACTTCTAGCCTCCAGAACTGTGAGAAAATAAATTTCCGTTGTTGAAGCCATCCAGTGTGTGGTACTTTGTTATGGCAGCCCCAGCAAACTAACACAGTTGCATTTGTGATATAAACCTCTTCCATTGCTATAAATGTCAATAGACTTTGCTACGTTCGCAAAAGTCTCCTGTGAGGTGTATTTCATTGGGGAGAGAGGGCAGAAAGAGGGTGAGGTAGCATCACGGAAAGACTAAAGAAGGAGAGCTATTTTCTGTCTGGATTGATGAGTTCCAGAGAGGGGAGAGCTGAAAGGAGACACTGAGCTGGAGAGATCTGCCAGAGCAGCACTGCGGGAACACTGATGACCTGGGAAACGTATCCTGATCTGACGTCGACACCCTGCCCCAAACACACACTTTGCCCCCACCTTGTGAGAAGTCCTGGAGTTACAAGGAGAGACAGTAGAATTTTCACAGTCATAGGGTGAGGTGTCCTAATCTATGTAGGCAGATTCTATGTAAATCTTAAAAGATAGTAGATATTCTTATTTTTCTGCTGTAGTTGTTGTTGGAAATAGAAAATGGCTCAATGGAAGAACTGGGGAAACAGCTGAAGGAAGATGGAGCACTTCAGGTCCAAGATATCATAAAACAACAATTGTCACGTGATTATTGGATTGCAATTATCAATATTGAAGAGAGCAAACATATGAGGAGGAGGAAGAGCTGCCTATACAGCTGCATTTAAGATGGCAGCTATAGCAGGTCATAGCTCCACAGAAAGAGAGAAAGAAACCGTCGTTTGACCAGAATACACATGATCTCACGTCATTCATGTGTGTAAACATCCACAAGCCATGGGCTCATGTTCATTTATCTTCTGTCGTGTTATTCCTTCCACATGAAATATTCTGCATTCCTTCCTGTGTGTGTTCAAAAGCTAAAAGTCCTTCGAGCATTAGACAAAGTGCCATCCCCTCCTACAGCATTACTGGGTTACCCCATGTAAGATAAATTACTCTTGTTCCTCTGTTCCTCCTTATTGGCTTTATAATTCACTTTAGCACTTAATTAATTGGGTTTTTACATATCCATTTTTACCACTAAATTGTGCAAAGTTACTCTTTTTTCATCCTTTAACAGCATATGGGAAAACTAATGAACATACAAGTGGCCGAATATTTGCTGGATAAAAATTTGGTTTGGATGCTTCAGTTAGTGAATTTAAGGAAATAAGAACCTAAAAATCAAAACCATTTTTAATCCACAGTAAAGATTCCATTGTGATTCTTCCCCATTAAGTATTAGTATCCACGTCTGAAAGTATAATTTCTCACCTTTGCACTTGGGTTACTCTGTCATTTCATTGTTTCATGTTAGGTTACTTGCTCCCCCTTATACAGTATTTTAAGGCAATAACCCAGGAGTGCTTCTAATACCTTGCTTAGATGCTAACATCTGCTTCTTCCCTGTGAGAGATGCCAACGTTACATACACTTGTCAAGGACGTTTCTTGGTGTGCAGTTAAGTCCAATTCAACACTTGGTTTCTTGACACTTACTCTTTACTATATCCAGGTCTAAGAAGGATAGAAAGAATTATAAAACATGATATAATCATCCCCAATAAGCTGATAATCAAAGTGAGACGAGTCATAAGCATAGGAAAGTTTTAGATAGGTGTGCAAGCAAAGATGTGATAATTAGATAATGGATAATAAAATAATTGATTACAGTGCCATCAGAAATTGCAACTTGATATCATTAAGGCACTCTCGTGGCAGAAACAACCACATATGCTGCAAGAAGTCACACAATTCCATCAGAACAGCTCTCAATCATTGGTTAGAATTTTGCCTGAGCTCTGGATCAATTATGAACACTCCTCAAACTTTGACCTATTTTGGATTTTGATCCACTTATGGATTTGTCCTTGCCCTGCTGTAAGTGACCTGCCTTGGTTTCCAGATGTTTGGCTTAAGTCCTTTGTTACCTACCTGGCAAAGGTATAGAAAATTATACAATCCATGGTGATGGCAATAGCTACTATTTGCTCAGTGCATATAATGTGCCTTGTTCTCTCTATGCGATTTATATTCTTTTTTTTTTTTTTTTTTTTTAGGAAGATTAGCCCTAAGCTAACATCTGCCACCAATCCTCCTCTTTTTGCTAAGGAAGACTGGCCCTAAGGTAACATCCGTGCCCATCTTCCTCTACTTTGTCTGTGGGACGCCTGCCACAACATGGCTTGATGAGTGGTGCATATGTCCACACCCTGGATCTGAACCGGCGAACCCTGGGCCGCCGAAGCAGAATGTGCAAACGTAACTGCTGCACCACCAGACTGGGCCCTATATTTTTCTTATAATTATCCTAAAAGTAAATATTATTATTTACATTTTCTGAATGAGGAAAGTTATTTTAAAAATGAATAAAATGGCATTCAATGTGTTAAATAAATTTTTCTAGAACACAGAGCAAAGGGAGTGGTGAAAATGGGGCTTGCACCCTCCTGTGCCGAGTTTCACAGGCTGCAGCTTTGGCAGTCTACTTGGTGGGTTTTAAAAGATGAAGAGATTACTGTTGTCTGAGGGTGACTAAGCAGACCCATGAAAGAAGGGGCGTTGCTGTTATCCTCTGAATGAAGAGTAGCATTTTGACAGGTGAGGTGGATGGAATTCCAGACGGAGAGAACATAATGAACACTGCACAATGTTAGAACGTACTTGAGAACTGATGTACACTGCAGTCATTCTAGGGGCGGCAGAGTGAGGTAAGGCTTGTGCAGATAGATGGTAGAAATTCTTTGCCGTCATTTGTTCTCTTAATTTTGTGCCTCATGGGAAGTCATTCAAAGTTTTAGCAATGAATGACATGGCGATATAAGGATTACTTTATAATTTTGTCTTAGAGAGGTTATTGGAGATTTTGTTTTTCCTGACGTTAGTTAGAGAGGTGTTAAAGAAATAATACTCTTCGGAGACAACGAAGGCAAGATCCTATTGAAGATTAGCTGGGTACTTAGAGGGCTTCACTTAAAAGGGAAACATTTTGCAGCCACTGAGGTAGTCTCTCTTGGAGAAGTAAGGTGAAGGAACCATGGAAACTTCTGAGAAGGACCTCAGATGCATGGCTGGAAATCTGGAAATGGGTGTAATTTGTACATTGTTTTAGAGTGCCCAAATGCAGAAGTAGCGAGAAAATAAGCAAGGGAAGGAAGTTAAGGTTATGGGTTTGTAAGGCGGCAGCTGCTAAGCCCATATTGATCTCATGATCTGGGACAAGTGTATGACCTGGGGTAGCCAAGCATAAGAATGTTCATTGAATGGGCAGATCATTTAGCTCTGTTAGCTCTTTGAGCTCACGTTAGTGTCCTTGGGCAGTAGCTGGAGCATGTCCTCCTACGAAGCCTGTTGAGGAAGCTGCTGTGTCTGTTGTGAACACTCACTTCGTGGTCTCAGCTGAACATTTTCCTATTCTCCCCACTTACCACTAGAGGTTGCCCCAGAAACCAGGAACTGCTGTTAGACTGAAATAAGATCATTGTAGTCTCGAGTTGCCCATGAAGCTGCCCATCATTACTGCTGTGAATTGTGTGTTGTTCTTGTAACAGGCCCTTCAAGAATCACCTTTGGCGCTACATTTGTATGCTACTAGGGGAAATGTATGCAAGTGATAACAGTAGGCCATCTCTTGTTCAAAAATACCAACCAAATAGGGGTGGTTTCGTGCAATTTTTATTTCCTTCTGGTAGAAGAAGACCTTTGCTCTTTGTTCTTTTCTGGTTTTAGAGCATAAGTAAAATTGGCATTTATTTTCTGGCTGAAAGGAATTCTTGGATAAGCAGCCAGAGGTTCATGAGTGGAGATCAGAAGAAAAAAGAGGGGAAGAGAGAGATTTGGATCATCCATGTCGGACTGTCCCATAGAAGTTGGTAGGTCTTCAGGGCACCTAGACTACAACGTGGATACACCACCAGGATTGTGCACTGCCCAATGTGGCCAAACTCACACAGGGGCTGTAACCAAAAGATGGGTAGTTCTGTTCATGGTCGTTTACTGAGGGAGAGAGTATAGAGAAAGGACTTTGGAAAATGCTGAAATTTAGAGGATAAAGAGGAAAGGAAGATAAGCCAGCAAAGGAGAGAGGGAGAAGTCAGGAAAGCACCAACTGGTCCAGAATAGTACCATTGTTATGGTCATGGTCTCTCCCTCTACATGATGAGCGAAACTGTCTTCATGATGAAACCTTTCACAGTGAGCGTAGTTTTGCTTCCTCCTCTTCCTGAGGTAAAGTCAGTCTCCCTCTCAGTCTCTCCTTCTCTCTCTGGGTGTGTCTCTCTCTCAAACACGTACATGAGTATTTTTACTCTCTCTGACAGTTCACTCTCAGTTCAGATCAGTTTATCAGAGCTAAATGATCTTTGACAAATCACTATTTACCCACAGAGGTGATTGCTGCCACTTAAACTGATGTTGGAAACGTCCTTCCCTTTCCATCTGTGTGGAACACTTTGATTTTAAAGCCTGGTCTTCCTCTGAGGAATTACATTTAGCCTTTGAAATTTTATGAGAAGAATATTTTGTAGTTATTCAATAGCCATATCTACTTACATTATCTCTGTAAAGAAATATAGATGTTTAAAATGGTTACCCTTATTTTAAAGTTTAAAACCATTCTATCAGCAACCAGTCATTCTAATTTGATACACTGTGTCTGAGGTCTTTGGTCCAAAGTTGTATTTCAAAAACTGTGTCCTTAGGGACATTTTCTTTCCAAAGGAATGGAATAATTAGTTCCTAAGAAATGACACAGCCACACATTGTCAATGTAATTAAGTGTGCTGCTGCCAAACTCAGACAAGCCTACATTTCTGTCATCCTGCCTGATGCCAGAGCCAACGTATTTTTTTCTTATTATTTTATAATCACCACTTAGAGAAGCTCAAGGAAGCTTCTTGAATCCCAGGAAAACTGTAAAATAAGACTTCCTACCATCCTGGCAATGCCCCCAATATTAAAACATAGTCATTTAGCCCATCCCTATCACTTGTCTTTTGCAGCAGTATACCAATTACATAGGAATTATTCTGCTTTCTAAAACCATCAGAAGAGAGTTTTCTGTCTTGCTCCTATAATCAATGGTGGTGTATAATAATGTGGATCATCAACAGTGAAAACCAATTTTGGTCAGCGTCTTCTGTTTTCAGATCAGACCCTGAGCAAATGGGGAATAGATTTGACTTGTTTATTATTGGCTCCCCGCAATCCAACTTTACCCATCTCTGTCATGGAGTGCGGGAGTTAGCTTCAGCTGCACGTGATGATGTTTCCCTCATTGCCTCTCTTCTGCTATCAGATTCATCTTCATGGAGACTGGATGGTGGGGGGTATGACCAAGCATAGTGACCCCATTCCCTGGACACAGTGTTTGCTCTGTGATGGGAGCTTGGCCTAAGTATTTAGGGTTGCCAGGTAAAATAAATAATTGCAGCTGAAATTTGAATTTTAGTTAAACAATGAATAGGTGTCTAGATTATGGCATATTTTTAATTAATTAATTTTTAATTAATTAAATTTTTTTTGGTGAGGAAGGTTGGCCCTGAGTTAACATCTGTTGCCAATCTTCTTCTTTTCTTTTTACTTGAGGAAGATTGGCCCTGGACTAGCATCTGTGCCAATCTTTGTCTATTTTGTACGCGGGAAGCTACCATAGCATGGCTTGATGAGTGGTGTGTAGGTCCGTGCCCAGGATTCGAACCCACGAACCACAGACTGCCAAAGTGGAGCATGCAAACTTAACCACCATGCCACCAAATCGGCCCCTAGCATTTTTTTCACCTCTGTAGAAATCTTGTCAAATATTGAATGGGATGTATTCATACTGATACAGACTTATACTAAAGTATGATTTGTTATTTATCTGAAATTCAATTTTAACTGGGTATCTTGTGTTTTCATTTGCTAAATCTGGCAGCCCTAAAAGCAGGACCAGAGCCCTCTCTTGGTCTTTATTTTATGAACACTAGTGGAGAGAATTTCTTTCTTTTGTGAAGGTTTGGAGGAAGACTAATACAAACCTATCTGATAGCCACTTTCCCTGATGAATAGGAGGAAGGTAAGCCAACTAGAGAGAAGCAGATATCTGAGTGACAGAAGAGATAATGACCCCTGAGTTCCAGCTCCCATCTTCTGTCCCTGGTTCTTCAGCTCTTCCTTTATGCTGTGAGCTGTTCCCAGTATCCTTCCCAGGTATGTGAGTCAATAAATTTTTCTTTCCTAAGCAAGTGTGAGTTGGTGCTGTCACTTTTAACGTCTGTATTTTTCATACTCCTTTAGAGTATGTGACATCCTTATCCTGGCCCCTGGCCTTCTCTAGTTTTCCCCAGGAAGGTGCATTGAGGGCTGTTCTCATGTTTGCTGGTGGGTGGTCGATCCCTTGTTAACTCAAGACCAGAAAGGACTTTATGGGCAGAATCCTTCATGGGTAAGAGGAGAAGCTGGAACACACTTTCTTTTACTTACTGCATCGAGAAGTGATGGTGCCTATAAGGAAAATGTTGTTTATTCAGGAAAACAGTGGAATCCAAATTTACCACAGAATGAACACTGGATGACAGAAGCTTGCACAGATACAAGAAACAGAAAAGTAGGCACTTTGTTTCATGAATATCTCAAGTAATTTTAAAAAGCAAAGATAAACTAAAATTGTCAGTATGAGTCCTCCAGGCAAGAAACAAATTTTCTTAAAAGAAGTCTTAAAAAAGGAGAGTGAAAAACTGAAGATGGGGCTGGCCCAGTGGTGTAGTGGCTAAGTTTGCATGCTTCAGTGGCCTGGGTTTGCGGGTTCAGATCCCAGGCACAGACCTAGCACTGCTCATCAAGCCATGTGGTGGCAGCATCCCACATCAAATAGAGGAAGATTGGCACAGATTTCAGCCCAGTGACAGTCTTCCTCAAGCAAAAAGAGGAAGACTGGCAACAGACGTTAGCTCAAGGCCAATCTTCCTCACACACATACAAAACTGCAGATGAATGAGAAAACTGTAAGCAAATGTTGTACACTTTCTTTTAAATTTTGAGCACCTTTTGGATTAACCACCAAGCTAAGTCCCTCATGAATAAGTGGGGGTATGTTGTAAGGGTCTAGCATATAGGCTTTCCCACCTCTGTAGAAATCGTGTCAGTTAGTTTCACCTTCATGAAACATTAGTCATAAACATGTGAAAGTGGCATTCTAATCTGGCTGTGGGTTACCCATAAGACTCACTTTAAAATCTTTACCATCCCCTCCTGGAGAAAATAGGAGGCACGACAAGATGAATTTCTAGGCTATGCTAAGGCCAAATATCAAGAATTCTGACTTTTAACAGTTAACTCGTTAGGCAGGTTGAGAGTCTGCAGCAAAGGCACAGATCAGGAGCTGAGTCTCAGATGAGACTGGACAGATTCGAGAAGTCAGTCCTTCTGGGCCAGAGACTTCCATAGTGTGAAATAAATAACGGCCCTTGACAGCTAATATAGAGACCAGGACCCACTGCTCAGGGTCCTGACAAAGAGAATAAGAAATAAGTTGGCTAAAACCAGATTGATCTCTACAGTCTGCCCTGAGCAGAATCTAATGTAAACTTGTTTCATTTGTTTAACTTTTCTATCCCCTGTGTTGTGTAAGAATACTGTAGTCAAGATGGAGGCAGGTAGGGGTGTGTGGGGTGAGGGGGAGAGTGGAGAATGAAACACAGGAGGTCGAGTGAACAGTATTTGCTGAATGCTTTCCAGGAGAATTCAAGAGCACCATAAATAATAATACATAGTATGCCTTACTTTTTCTTTAAAAACAATTTTATAGACTTCAAAAATGTTCTGTATCCAAAATCTTCACTAGATTCTTCACAAGAATCTCTATATGAAGTAAGATACATACGATGAAATTGATCCTGAAGAAATTAAGTGATTTGCTCAAAGTCGCCTGAATGATAAATAGCACAGCCTGGACTCCAAAAGTCCAAGAGTCCAGAGTATCCTGAGTTATCTTTTCCAGGAGTCTTCATCTTTGTGCCTACTTAATTTTGATATCCCATTCATGTGGAGAGATGTGGTGTGGCTTTCTGTTTACCACCGTGTGTCTGGTCTCCTCTTTAAAATAAAGAGCAGCATGGAGATGGGAAAAGGGAGTGTCCAGAATCAAACTAGGTAGCAATAGGGGTGATTATACAGATGATTGGAGAAGACACCAGGACCTAAGAAATGGCATTTTAGATATCACTAAACAACACCTCTTAAGGTAAGCCTTCAAAGAATTCCAGAACCAAAGAAAACGGATAGAAGTCCATCAAAATATGAATGCTTTCAGTAACAGTTAAGGTAAATGGGATTGTTCTTGGAAATACTATGAACTATATCTGATGGAAGAGAAAAAATAACAGATGAAGTTGTCTATAAATTATACAGAGATATCTTTTAATATAGAACACAATTACCAACAAGGTGACCCTCCTTGATTTCCATCATTTTAATTCTCTAACATAATGTATATGCACATATGCCCAGACAAAATTAATGGTTAAAATTTTGAAAATGTGAAGATTGTAACTCAAACAAGTCATCACTCACAGTTGGAATGCAGGTACTTTTGGCCACAAAACAGGAACAAATTTGTTAGAAATTCGTTTTAATTGAGATTGTTTAAAGGAACTCTGTAGGGTCACATTGCCTTACATATAAGGAGAATCCTGCTCTAGCTTGTGGCTCTATGATGTTTTTCTATGTGCTGGTTGCCAGTGGTTCTGGCCCGTGAGACATATAGAGAAGTCTGTTGGCACTCTCCTTCCTCCTTTCTTCTTCCTACTTTGAAGCTAAAAACAGTTATATTGGAATTAGAAGGGAAAGGTCAAGATAATCTTTTGATTTAATCTTGACATTGCTGAGCTACTGACTTAATGCAAGCAATGTCTTAGTGTCAGATTTTGTGTCATATTATAAAAACACTCTATATTGTTTAAATTACTCCTAGTCAGTTATTTTATTACCTGCAGCCTGAAGCATTCCTAACTGACTACTCAATCCTATCTTTCTTGTTTTCTCTCTTTCAGCTTCCTATTGGTCTGCCCATTGCAGAGATTTTTTAAGTATTTTTTTGGCTGCCTAGATTTGAATCTCCTTCCTATGTGAGATGCATCTTAGTGGGAGACAGAGACAACTTTAAACTATAGAAACTAAAAATGTCAGATACTTCTCAGCCTCATTGGAAGCTAGGGCTTGGGCAAGTAAAGCTCTCTCAACTGGATGTACCGCACCAGGTTTCAAGTGTGGACATAGTGACACAGAGAACCAGCAGCTAGGGCATTCAGTATTCTGGTCCTTGCAGAAGCAAAAATTTCCTCATCAGCCCACTTTTACAGCCTGATTTGTAGCACTGTTTCAAGATGCATACATAATTCTGAACAAGATGGTCCAGCTTTCCTCGTGATTCAGGGAGCTACCCAATAGCCTTTTTAACAATTCTTTTTTCCCCTGCTTAATCAGTCATGGTTGGTTTCTCTTGCTTGCAACTAAAATCCCTGTTGATACATTTTCTATCTCCTCGGCCAAAAGAACAGAGGTCAGAGGACAGGCAGCCTAGCTAGTAGAAACGCTTCACCCTTTTTGCTTGAGTACATGGTCCACCTTTCACACATGAATTAGCTTGTTAAATAAGTTGACAGGAGAAAGGAAGAGAAAAGAAGCCCACATACATTTTTTTTTATTAAAAATTATGAAATTTAAGGCTTTAAGAGTCTGTGTAAAAACTATTGGTAATGATTCAGGGTAACTTTTAAGATGTTAATTTATGTGGTTTTCTCTGTTTTTTCATTCGTCTCCTCATTGAAGTACATAGCAGGTTATATGCTTCTTTAGCTCAAGGAAAATTTGGATATGTAAAAACTAAAGTTTCACTTCCAGATTTTCATTTTCTAACAATCTAGGCCTTTTAATGAAATTGTGCTAGATGCGCTTGAGGGAGAGGAGAGGAAGAATGCCCCATGAGACAGATGAAAGAAAGGGGATTAATTTTCCTCAGACTGGAAAGATTTTCTTCCTGCTAGGGGTGCAAGGAGGGAGAATCATTTCAAGGATACCTCAAGGGTCACAGCAGGGACCCTGCTCACTGTCAGGGCTGTTATGAGGAAGTAAGACCAGATCCCAGGCTTGCCAAAGATTCCTGCATCCTTAGTGTGACACACAGAAGCAGCAGTCAAGATAAGGCTGGGCCCAGAGGAACCGTGTGGACTATGTTTGGGTCATAACCATCGGGCAGATGGCCAGTGAGTAGAGCTCACCCTTTGTCACTGTGCTAACTAACATCCTCACATATCTTCTCTACCCTAGTGGTGGGGGGAATCCCCAGGAATTGCTGAGATTGTATTTAGACTGTCTTGGCAAGGAGGGGGCAAGAAATCAACATTAAGTCCATTTATTGAAAATAAAGAAATGTACTATTGTATTAGTTTGCCAGGGCTGCCATGACACAGTACCACCGACTGGGTGGCTTAAACAACAGGAATGATATTCTCACAATTCTGGAGGCTAGAAGTCTGAGATCAAGGTGACAGTAGGGTTAGCTTTTTCTGAAGCCTCTCTCCTTAGCTTGTGGATGGCTGCCTTCTCCCAATGTCTTCACGTCCTCTTCCCGCTGTGTGTGTCTGTGTCCTAATCTCCTCTTCTCATAAAGACGCTAGTCATATTGGATTAAGCCCCACCCATATGACTTCATTTTTACCTTAATTACTCCTTTAAAGACGCTATCTCTAAATATAGTCACATTCTGAGGTACTGGGGGTTAGGACTTGAATGTACGAATTGGGGGAGGGAGCAATTCAGCACATAACAACTATCTTTTGTCCAGATGAGTGTGAAATAAATTTCCCTATATGATGATGTTACTAATTATGATAATGTTACTAGTAATATAAATAATAAAAGCAAATATTTCCCAGTGCTGATAGGGGATTAGTCACTTTTCTAAACATTTTATGTGATAACTCATTTAATCCCTATAGTAGGCTAATATAAGAGAGATTATTGTTATCCTCATTTTATTAATGAGGAAGCTGAAGTATAATACATTTCTGTAACATTTATAAGCACAATGCTATGCTGCTTCTCAATAATAAAAATAGTATAGAAATTGTGACTTGATTGATCCTCCTGTTGGGCCAGGGAAAGGCTTTTTGCTTACAACGTCCTTCCCCATTCTGTCCTTGGTTCCTGAAGGCTCTGTCCCGTCATTTAGCATGGAGAGCAGTCAGCAATGCCAAGATTGGCTAGCCAGGAAGCAGAGGTGAGGGAAACCTCTTGGAATTGCTTTCATTTTTATTCTAGGGTATAGATGTGTGGCTCTTTGCTGTCTAGATTATAGATAAAATACAGTGAAACGCCATGAGTCTACAGTCTTATTTTTTATTTAATGGGTCGAGATTTGGTGTTGTAATAAAAATATCCCCTGACGTAGACCAATAAGGGTGTCTTTTGAAGTCTTATTCCTTGGCTTTAGGATTCCTGCTCAGTTGGTTTGGTTGTTTCTTGTACTCTTTAGGTGTTGAGTTAATTTATTGGGAATCATAGGAATTGGGGTCTATAAGAGATTGGATTTCTTTTCTATAATCACTGTAGGTCAAAGCTCCATCCTACTCTCCGGTCCTGGTGGAGGAAGGGCTGGACTGTGCCATTTTATTTTATATGTGTCATGGTTGTTCATTTGTAATAGTTCATGACTCTTTATTTTAAACTTCCCTGTTTAATCTACTGCATGGTTTCTGTCTCCTGGTTTAACATAGACTGCTATAACCTCCAAGTAGAGATGTGTGTAGGCAATTGGTTATACAAGTTTAAAGCTCACAAAAGAGGTCAAAGATGGGGATAAACATTTGTAACCATAAATATATAAATGCTGGTGAAAGCCACAAGACTGGATCATCTCTCAAAGGAAATTAATTCAGAGAGAAAAGATACAAGACTGAATTAGTTCTAAAATTTAGAGACAGGGGAAATAAGGAGGAAGTAGCAAAGGAGACTGAGAAGGAGTCCTGAGAGAGAGAGAAAAGGAGAGAGAGAAAGAAAGAAGCAGGAGAGTATTGCAAGGAGGAGAATGTAAACAACTATATTAAATGTAGCTGTTTGGTGAATTAGAAAAGTGGTGGTGAATTGGCCATTGAATCAGGCAGTATGAAGGTCTGTGGCAATAATGGTAATTTCAGTGGAGTGGAAGGAGTTAAATTTTAATTGGAGAGGGTTTATGGGAGAATGGGACAATGAAATTATAGACAGTGAGTATAGAAATTCTTTAAAAGAATTTTTCTATGAAACAAAGGAAAAATATAGATTAATGGATAGAGCAAAGCGTAGGGTCAAGGGGATGATTCTCTTTTTTTAAGTGATGAGTGAATGTACAATATTTTTTATTCAAATGGAAAAGTTCTAGTAGAAGGAAAAAAACAGTGACAATGGAGGAGAGAGAAAGAACTCTTGGATTCTGGAACAATGTCTGAAGAGAAGAGATGGGATGGAATCCAGTGTATAAGAGGTAGGGCTCATCCATGGCCACAGGAGTGAAGACAAAATACCTGGGCACAAATGCTACTGCATAAGTATGGGAGCATGTAAAAATATTTTTGATCAAATCTATTTTGTCAGTGAAATAAGAAGTAAGATCATTAGCTGAGATTAAAGATGGGTGAGGGAGTGTTATTGCTTGAGAAGAGAGGAGACATGATTTAGTTTACAAATGAATGGAAGAAAGCATTAACTAAAGAAATATACAAGTTGCAGGTAAATTTAAGAGCTAGTAGTCATGGAGGAGTTTGAGGAAGATGGCAGAATAGGAAGCACCAGAAATCTGTCTCCTACATAGACAGGAATTACAATGACAGAATATATTTGATGTAACTAATTGGGAACTCTGGGGTCTATTGAAGGCTTGCAGCTTCCAGAAGAAGGCTGAGACAGTAAATTGTGGTAAATTACAGTCAATTTCAATCTTAGTCCAGTAATGGCTACCCATCCCTCACTCCCAGTCCTGTGGCAGGCAGCTGGCCACACATTCATGCAGCAGCTTGCATATTGCTTGCAGGAACCAGTGTGGACAAAAAGGACCCTGTCCACCGAAATATCCAGGACTTATGCTCTTACTGCTGATTGCTGCTTCTGATTGCAGAAGTGCAGACAAAGAGGCAGACAACCATTGTTGCACTCCTTCCCCCATTGTTGTAGGGATCTCCCAAATAGCCGAGTGTCTTCCAGGAGATTTAAGAGATTTTTTTCCCCTTCATTTTTCTCTTTGTACCCTTTTGGGAACCAAATTTAAGAGCTGTGATATTCAAAAGCAACCACGTTTATGAGGGAATTTAGAAAGTCACCATGTATGCCCAGGAAAAGCACAGACTCAGAAAAGATCTGAGAAGATCTTAAATCTACACCTCAGACTGAGCACCGGCACAGGGACACCATACAACAATCAAAATCAAAACAAAACAGCAAACCCTAGAGAAGAGGGAGAATCTGAGCTCCAGAGTTACTGCATTATAAGATTCAAATGTCCAGTTTTCAACAAAAAAATCACAAGGCATACAAAGAAATAAGAAAGTTTAGCTCATTTAAAGGAGAAAAGTAAACCAACAGAAACTATCCCTGAAAAAGAGTAGATGGCATACTTACTAGGCAAAGACATTAAAACAAGTGTCTTAAAGATGTTCAAAGAGGTAAAACAAGATGTGAATAAAGTCAAGAAAACAATGTTTAAACAAAATGGAAATATCAATAAAGAGATAGAAACATAAAAAGATACTAAAAAGAAATTCTGGAGCTGAAAATTACAATAACTTAAATGTAAAGTTTAGTAGAGGAATTCAAAAGCAGACTTGAGCAGCCAGAATAATCAATGAACTTAATTATAGAATGGGCAATTGAAATGATTGAGGTACAGAGAGAAAAAATATTGAAGAAAAATGAACAGAATCTGAAAGACCTTTGGGACACCATCAAGTATACTAACATGCACATTGTGGGAGTCTCAGAAGGAGAGAGAGAAAGGGGAAGAGAGATTATTTGAAAAAATTGTGTCCAAACACCCCCAAAATTCAATGAAGGACATGAATATAAACATATAAGAAACTCAGCAAACTCTAAGCGGGATAGATTCAGAGAGACCCACACCAAAGCACGTTATAATCAGCGTTGAAAGTCATAGCCAAAGAGGGAATCTGAAAACTTATCACATACAAGAGAATCTCCAGTAATATTATCAATAGATTCTCAGCAGAAACCTTAGAAGTCAGATGGCAACACATTGATATATTCAAAGTGCAGAAAGATAAAAACTGTCAATCAAGAATCTATATCGGGCAAAATTGTCCCTCAAAAAATAAGGGAGAAATTAAGATATTCCCAATAAACAAGAGCTTACAGAGTTTGTTACCACTAGAAGTGACCTGCAAGAAATGCTGAAGGGAGACTTTCAGTTTGAAGTGAAAGGACACTAGACAGTAATTCAACGCTGTGTGAAAAGATAAAGATCTTTGACAAATGTATTTACATAGATAATTATAAGCTAGTATTACTGCAACTCTGGGTTATAATTACACTTTTTGTTTTCTACATTATTTAAGAAACTAATGAATAAAATCAATAACTATTAAGTTTATGTTTTTGGACACACAATGTGTAAAGATGTAGTTTGTGACATCAAAACTGAAAAGGGGTAGGGATAGAGCTGTATAGGAGCAGAGTGTTGTGTGCTCTTGAAGTTAACATGGTATAAATTCAAATTAGAATGTTATAGCTTTAGGATGTTAAATATAATCCCCATGGTAACAATAAATACAGAAAGCAGAATAGTGATTGCCCGGGGCTGGGTAGAGGGGAGAGTGGGGAGTGATTGTTTAATGGGAGAAAGTTTCAGTTTTGCACATTGAAAAAAGTTCTGCAGGTTGGTGGTGGTTGTACAACAATGTGAACATACTTAATGCCACTGAACTGTACTCTCAAAAATGGTTAAAATGGTAAATTTTATATTGTATATATTTCACTACAATTTAAAAAATAAGTAGTTTAAAATAGAGTTAGCAGTTATGAATTTAAGATGAGAACATTCATTATGGTTTTGAGTCTCTTCTGTACTCTAATTTAATTGTGTAGATGTGGGTACAGAGTCAGTGAAGATGTGAGTTTCTCAAGGTTATAAGACCATAAGGTGACATAAGAAAGGAGTCAAGGAGTTAAGAGCATGCAAAGGATGAATTTAAAGACTGATTGTGGAATATAAGCTGATCACTAAAACTCTAGCCAGTAAGATCAGGCTGGTAGCAAAGGAAGTAGGAGACAACTGAAGTGTCTTGACCTTCATGAGTCAACTTTCTTTGAGAAGCCTTCCTGGAAATCCCAAACACTTACATTTAGAGGCCAGACTTAGTCAGGGAGCCACACCACCTCTGTGTTGGTTGCCGTACTGTGGCAGCTGCGTGTTGCTGTGACGCTAAAAGCTATGCCATCAGTATTTCAAATACTAGCAGGGTCACCCATGGTGGACAGGTTTCAGTGGAGCTTCTAGACTCAGACAGACTACGAAGAAGGACCTGGCCACCCAGTTCTGAAAAAATTGGCCACGAAGACCCTATAAATAGCAGCACAGCATTGTCTGATACAGCTCTGGAAGGGGAGAGAATGGCACAAAAAGGGTAGGATTCCGCAGTGCTGTCCACACAGTCACTACGAGTTGGAATAGATTCAACAGCACTAACAACAATACATAACTGTAAGGGATTCTGGAAAATCTGTTCTTTTCTTCTGAGGAGCAATGTGTCCTAATAAAAACCATGCTATTTACTAGGGAAGAAGGGAGGAGAATGCATATAGAAAGCAACTAGCCGCCTCTGTCGCAGTGTGAAATAACGTCTTGCCTAATGAGTCTCTTTGGGAAAGAGGAGGACAGAAGAAGTTGATTTAGCCTGGGGGGAAGGGGTTGCTCTCCTTTAATCAAAGCTAGGCACAAGGCCAGTTAGACAAAAAATGTGAGTTATACAACAGTGTGTTTTTGCGCATTCATTCATCGTCTTCTTTTTCACCTTCAGGCACACTTATCTCTCAAGTCATATGAATCTTCATCTGTTTCTTGTCTCTTTACTTACAGAAGCTTCTTTCAGGAAAGGATCTGATAAATCCAATTTCATTACTGTTTAAAAGACTGATAAAGTTTAGAGTCACTCGTCTGAACAATGTAAACATTTTTAAAAGGGATGAAACCTTAAGCTGAAAGATATGACATCTCATTGGAGTGGGTTCCTAGCTTAGGAAGTAGAAATAGTTTAAGAGATAAGGGGAGCTTCCTATAACCTCTGTGATAATGCCATCTTCCTATCCCCTATCTCTATGCTCCTAAGGATATCAATGGCCAGAGCAACATGGTTCAATCTTTCAGACTGTCAATCTGGCAACAACTATTAATTCAGTCTGAGACCATATAAAAAGGAGCATTTTGCAATTGAATTGAATAAAGGTTAATAGCATAAAAGACGCAGAAATCACGATCAGATAGCTGTGGGACACAGACTACTCACAACTCAATCAGTGAATGCTGGCAAGTTGAGTTAACCTCATGGCATCCAGCAGAATTGGCCCAGGACAGGTTTTTGTTTGTGACAGAAGTACATTTCCTTTTCTGCTCATTGAATAGCCAAATAGAATTGACTGATGGTTTGCCACATGCCACCAAGAGATATCTTAGTTAGCACATCTGATAGACTCAGAATAGGAATGCTGCTTAACATAAATTTTATTGCATATCAGCACCTGCTCCAGCCAACAGTCATTACTATCTGGGGAGGATGTGCTCAGATTATCATTATTCCTGTATCTTTGCATTTGTATTCTGCTGACAACTGTGCAAGGTAAAATTGATAAATGGAGGGCCTGATTGTGAGTGGCAGAAACCTGTGGTTGCAAATCCTTTGCAAACCTGGAATATTAAGAAAGGTTGGGAGGGGGGAATTGTTTGTGTAATTGGAATCATTGTCTAGATAAACCTTCCTTTCTCTCTCTTTCTCTTTCTCATTCAACTTCCTTTCCTCCCCCCTCCTTCCCACATCTCTTTCTATATTTCTTCTCCATTAATTTTTGTCAAGATGTTTTGTTTTAGTTAGAGACAGGGAAAAATATCATGTGACAACCAGGACAAAACCCATCATGCCAAAAATCCAAATCTCTGATCAATAGAATAAATGCTAGAATTGTAGGATCTCATGTGTTAGAGCCAGGGATAATATGCAGTCAGGAGAGCCAGACCAATCGTAGAGATATTGAAATGCCTCCTTACCAAATGGATATGTCAGGTGACCCAAGCCCTCAGAATATATTCTGCCACAAAGTCCCTCGGTGGGTCTTGAAGGGTCCTAAGACCCTTAAGATTGCTTCAGTATCTAGAAACTAAAGAGTTAGACCTTGGCATGGCAGGGGGCCAGCAGGAAGCAGCTGCTGTCTAATCTGATTGTTCTAAACCCATGTCACATGGGTTGTTAACTGCTAGAATTTTTAACTGCTCAAATGCCCTCCAAAAACTCAAAGAGGGAAGACTGCTGTGGGGTAGGAAAAATAAAATGAATTGCCCCTGTGTAACATACTGACCTTTTGTTCTTAGGTACCAAACCAGGCACTTAACCCTCTTGGGCGTTTGGTGAGATCTAAGTGATGGTTCAGCCCATTTTGTGTGGCCTATGTGACTGTTGCAACCTTTGCTTGTTAATCTGTAAAATGGATTTTCTATTACATGTCATTATTTGTAGATGTCCTCTTATTGAGAAGGTCCCTGGGGCTCCCTGAGGGATTCACATTTTATCTTTTGGATATTTCTTCTCTCGAAAATTCAGTAGGCATAAAAATGTTTCATATCTTTAGTAGGATTCATGTCTTTTCAATCATAGTTAACAGTGGTATTCTTGACAGAAACTGCATCCTCTGCCATGTTATGTCATGTACTTCTTTGAACCATCGTATGTTGTGTGTGATTGGGTCTATACAGATTAAAATAGCACTGGGAGAGCCAATTTAAGGCCTTGGGTTGAGTGAGCCTGAGCATTAGAGACGTTCTGGCACACACACCCCTCATAAATCCCGTTGTTAAGTTTGCAGTGGGTGTGATGGAATGTGCAGCTCAGGCACTTTACCCTTGTTAGTGCTAAAGCGAATTGCGAGGGCTCTCACACAGCTCCAAGGGAGTAAAGATGGAGAGGGAACAGAAGAGACTTTCTGAAATCCAACAGCTGTCCCCCTTGGTACCCTGAGATGCAAATGCATTAGTCAGAAAGGCTAACATCTTTGCTAATTTTAGCCTTGTATGCTAATTAAATACATGCTATTGTTTAGTAAGAGGAAATCAAAATGGCTTTTGGCAAGTTTAAAATGGAATAGGAACGAGAAACAAGCCTTCTATAAACAGGTCATCTGTAAGATGTGGTAAATGATGGGACATTGCTAAAAGTTTAGCTCGTGATGGCATGTCTAGGAATTAAATGTCTGGGGTTTTTTTCAGAAATTTATATCATTAAATAACAAACATATTAACTTTATATGCCCATCTGTCAGAGCAGTGGTTCTCAACTTTGTAGAGACATTAGAATCTCCTGGGGAGCTTTAAAAAATACTGACACCTTGGTCCTACCCAAAGAGATTCTGATTTATTTGGTCTAGGGTGTGGTATGGGCAGCAGAGTTTTTTAAATCTCTCTGGCAAATTAAAAAAAAAATTTTTTTTCCAGCTTTATTGAGATATAATTGACAAATAAAATTGTAATGTATTTAAAGTATACAACGTGATGAGTTGATCCATGTACACATTGTGAAGAGATTCGCACAATCAAATTAATACATCTATCACCTCACATAGTTACCTTTTTTTTTTGGGTGAGAATGCTTAAGATCACTCTCTTAGCAAATTTCAATTATACAATACTGGTATCAGCTATAGTCACCATGTCGTACATTAGATCCTCAGAACTTACTCACCTTATAACTGAAAGTTTGTGCCCTTTTGCCAACCTTTCCCCAATTCCCCACGCCTAGCGCCTCGCAGCCACCATCCTACTCTCCATTTCCATGAGTTCAATTTTTATTTTTCAGATTCCGCCTATAAGTGATACCATACAGTTTTTGTCTTTCTCTCCCTGGCTTATTTCACTTAGTATAATGCTGTTCAGTTTCATCCATGCTGTGCAGTCCAGGTGGAGAACCACTTTGAACCATTTAGTTTAGAAGTAAGGTGACTTATTGATCCAAATGCTTTAAAAAGTAAGAAATTGTTCATTTATAGCTGTATATTTTTACTATACATATATTCTTCAAACTATAAATGACAAAAAATAATTTTTTAAAACCTTTAAGATTTAGAAACATTTGAATTAAAAGATTGAATTTTTAATGAAATATATCTGGAAATTGTTTCATAGCTTAATCTAAAACTATAGTACATAGAATTCATAGAAATCCAGAACTGTATATATTTTGGGTTTTATAGTATCTTTAAAAAAGCAAAACTTCTGAGCATACACGGTTAATGGTTTTAATGAGAAATGTTTTCCTGCAAGCCCTTAGCAAGAGCAAAGGTATTTCTATATAACAAAGTAGTATTTGTTTTCCATTGGAAGAGAGAAACAATAGACTCTAGGTAGAAGATAATAGCAGTTGAATGCTGATGAAGGCTTGACTGATTTGATTATAGTTAATTAACAACACAGGCATTTCTGAGAATCAAACCTTCTCTGCCCCAGAGGTGATGGGGATCATTTTGACACTTCAAACAGTCTGTGAGTTGAGTGAAGTCTGTTGGAACTTATAAGTCAGAGAAAGCCTTTCATGTAATTATTTGTCATTGCCTGGCTACGGGCACAAAGAACAAATTCACTTCATTAGTAACAGAAAACCCTATTGGTGGGGCCTATTTAAAATGTCCATTAAGAAGCATTGTGGGACACTTTTTCTTCTTCCAGAATCAAATCACCTTTCTCATTTGCCTTGCTAAATCTGAGTAGGAAAAAAATGTGAATATTTAAACTGATTTTTTATTCGCCAAAAGAAAGTTAAGCTCCAAGGCTAGGCATTCCTAGGTGGTCCTCATCTGCCAGGGGATCTACTTCCATTATAGAATTTCTGAGGACAAAGGTTATTAAGAGAAAACAACATACCAATTTATGCTGGGGAATAGCCTGATGGTTGAGGGACAACACTCTGTCCATGTTGCCAACAAACATATGTTTTAGAACCAAAAATAGCACAGTGTTTGAGAGTGCAATTCTCTAATACAAGAGGTTTCTGATTTATGCATAGTTATGAAACAAACTATTCATTTTGCAAGAGTGTCAGTAAAAGGTGTTGCAAGACATTTTTGTAGAGCTCATGTTGTGGTCCCCAAAGTGAATCTCTAAGGACAAAGTGAATCCCTAAGGATTTCAGTGTTTTCTTTCTCTCTCATAATAAGTACTATATTTTATTTTCTCAGCTTATGTGATGGTGATTTTATGTATCAACTTGACTGGGCTAAGAGATGCCCAGATAGCTGGTAAACCAATATTTCTGGATGTATCTGTCACGGTGTTTCTGGAAGAGATTAGTGTTTGAATCGGCAGACTGAATAAGGAAGATTGCCCTCACCAGTGCAGGTGGGCATAGTCTAATTCATTGAGGGCCTGAATAGAAAAAAAAGATGGAGGAAGGCTGGATTTGCTCTCCTTCCTTGAGCTGGGACATCCGTCTTCTCCTGCCCACAGACATCGGCGCCCCTGTTCGGGGACCTTTGGACTAGGACCAGGAGTTACTCCATCAGCTCCTCTGGTCCACAGGCCTTCAGACTCTGACTGAATGATACGGCCAGTTTCCTGGGTCTCCAACTTGCAAATGGCAGATTGTGGGACTTCTTGGTCTCCATAATCCAATTCCTATAATAAATTTCCTCTTACATCTTCATACATCCTATTGTTTCTGTTTCTCTGGAGAACCCTCACTAAGACAACTTATATGTGATAATGAAATCAGGGACCTTGAAAATTGTTCTGAGTTTTCTCTTGGTTCTAGGCTGACAGCGTCGAAGCCTTGCACATTGCAGGTGCTCAACAGAGATTTCTTTGAATGAAGAGAAGGAGGAGTAAGCCCTAATTTTCAGAAATAATCAGGGAAAAATTGTGATTCTCAATCAGGGACCTTTATCAACCTACTACCATTTGTTTTTCTTCTTTTAATGAGATACAGTCTTTGTTATTCTTAACTGGACCATTCTGAGCTATAACAAGTGTTACTTCTCTGTTTCCCTTTACCTCTAAGCACTGTTTAACACTAATTTCTTTTATTCATTCCTGAAGTCTGATGTGAGGATTTTTAATTGTCTTTCCCCCTTAGCATCACAGAACGTTAAAAGTTGAAATCATCAGATAAGGATTTAGAGACTGCAGCACACATATGGCATGTGGCAAATGCTCAGTAAGTAACTATCATTATTATCATATATGATATCCTCATAGTTACCACATCTAATCCATCTGTTATTTTACAGCCAAGTCAACTGATGTGCTGAGAGGCAAAGAGATTTGCCCAAAATAAAATTAAGAGCTATCCTCAGAAGTGAGATCAGACACAGGTTCTCCTAAAACTTACTCTAATGCTTTTTAAAACATGTTCCATCAACCTCTTGCTTAACCACAAGCTAGCCTGTAACAGAGACAATGTTATGGTTCTTATCAGATCCTGTTTCATTTTCTTCTTCCTGGGCACACAAGACTATATTTTCCAGTCTTCTTAGACTGGGAGCATGAATTAATTTCTGGGCAATGGGATATGATCAGAATTGATTTAAGCTTGTTTTAGGACTTGCACTTAAAATACCCTATATGATCCCATCCCCCAGCCTCCTTTTCTCTTCTGTGGTGACCTTAGATACCATATGTTCCAGATGGTTTAGCCACATAATGGCAGGGGCCCAGATCCCTGAGTCATAACTTGAAGGAAAGCCATTGAACAGAACAACCTAGCTTTCCCTGGCAGTAAGAGAAAAATAAAGCTTGCTGTGTTAAGCCACTAAGATTTCAGTATTTCTTTGTTGCTGCAGCATAGCTTGTTTTACCTACGAAGCCTAGGACAAGTTGTGAGCTTCAATCCACATGTACTTTTATCTGCTGTGCAAACCTCATTTGTCCCTTCTGTTTTCAATAATGAAACAACCCATGACTACTTTTAATTATAAGGAACATTGATTAATTTGCCCCATGTTTCTCTATTTCTCTGTCTTTTCTTTTTTTGACTTAGTTGTAAATAAACTTGGACCTTGGACCACTTCCTCACGGTTTCTTTGCCTCAGTTTCCTCAATGTGAAAGTGGAAATAATGTTGTTTCCCTTTTTGTTACTCATGGCGGTCAAGAAGATGAATGAGTTGATAATTATTAGAAAAGTAGTGTATAAGCATAGAGCATTATGTTATTATTATGTTATTCTCATAAGAATAGTAAAAAGTGTTCCTGTGCTATAGATCTGAGAAATGTTATGAAGCAAAGATTGATGATTTGTTCAGAGATTTGTTTTTCTTTGTAGAATTGGAATAATTCCTTTAGGTTACATGGATAATCTGCTTATCTTAAAACTTGAAAGCATCTTAACGTGTCCACATGAATATTTAGAATGCTTCAGGGCACTGATATTAAGAATGTTATATGAGATAAAGTGATTGATATAAAGAAAAGCGTAGATGGCTTTTCGCACAGTTTCACATTGCAGTACAAATGTGCAGTTGATTCTAGCCTAGACATGAATGAAAAATAGATACAATACCTAGGGACTTAGTGAACCTTGTAAAAAAATAATATGAATAATGATTGATCTTACAAGAAGCCCAGACTTAAAAAATTTAATTCTTAATAAGGCATATGTTATTTTTTAAAGCAGTGTTAATATTTAACCATAATTAGTCTTTAAACTTAGGTGATCATTGTAAAGTATTCTTCATGACCTTCTTGAACTATAACTTAATTATGCAAGCTATATTTATTTTTAGCTTAGAGATAATCTTAAAGTGTCCTCAAATATATTTAATCTATAATATATTTAACCACATGAGCCAGGGGTTAAAAATAGAGTACTATAATGAATCACAAAATAGTAGTTCCCTTGCTTCATATATCTACCTGATCTGTGGAAGAGCTGCCCTACAATTCCTCTCAAATGATTCTGGTAATCCTTAGAAAGTGGTCAGTAGGCGCTCCACTGACCCATGCACTTGACAACTCCATGACATCGGCCTCTCCTCCTCTTCATCATTGGCTCACTGGATGATATAGCCTATCTTAGTGGTATCCAAAGCAGGAGCCAGGCTGCTAATGAGTCTCAGAGTGCCACCTTCTGGCACTGACACCTACAAACCTGCTCTGAGGTTGCTAATGTATGATGCTCAGGCCACTGATGTTTGCACTGATGGTCTTTGTGTCCAGTGAAGCCTTTGCATTAAGAGGCATCTGCAGTCAGTGCCTTTCAGTCTCATGATGGCAAGAGTTACATTCCTGTTGGTGACAGCCAGGATCTCCACTTAGACTGAAGATAGTTAATATTGAGGATGTCACTTTCGCTACAGAGACTGTGGTAAAACAGCTCGATCAGGTTTTCCCCCTCTTTTGCTGTAGTTCTTCTTGCTGACAATTCAGGTATGAGTCCTTAGGAGAGGGCCTGGGCAGAGGAAGAACCTAGTCAGTAACAACCATGCTCTCTTCAACATCCCTTCTTCACTCTGACTCTCACTCTTGTCTTGTGACAGACCTCAAGTCTGTCTTCCTCTTGGGAATTCATAGTCTACCATTCAAGCTGCTTTATTTTTGGAGACCTGAAAATGATGTGGACATGGAATGATGACTAGACAAACGGGAAACCAAGCGTATGAATCTTGATAACCACCGAAACCTCATCTGACCTTCTGGAAAATTAGATTGCAGAATATTTTAGCTAGAATCTCAGGTAGGGCCTTCCAGCTTTCACCCTACATGTGCCTCTTGATATGTGCACTTTCTTGTGGAACTAGATTGGAGGCTATTAGGGGAGTGTAGGAGTCAAGGAACATTTGCTTGTGTGTATGTTTTAAAGATGAGTGATACTAGAACATATTTGAACGTTAGGAATTACTCAGTAAAATAGGCCAGGCTGAAGGTGCAGTGGGGAGACCTGGAGAGCTTTTGGTGTAAATTCCTAGAGACTGAGGTAGGCCCCTAGAAAAGCACTGGACATCACCAGCCTTTACAGCAGGGTGGACTCTTGTGTTCTCTTTCTTATGTTGTGGTGCTTGCACAGCTAGAGCACTGCCTGTAGTTTTTCTATTCCGTATTTGCCAAGCTCATTTCTTCACCTTCTTCCAGACACTGTGTGGTAACACCCTTCTTCCACTTCACCCTCCCCTGTTTGGTCCAGATGCTCTTCATTTGTGTTCATCCAGGAGTCAAAGGGTACTTTTATCATAGAGCTTTTCATACTTTATTATAATCAGTAATACTATGTTTCCTTCTCATTTCCTTTCACTAGGTTGTAAACTCCTTGAGGACCTTCTCTAACTTGTTTGATTTTTTTTTTTTGTGGTGAAATATAGATAACATAAAGTTTAGCGTTTTAAACAATGTTAAGTGTTTATTTCTGTGGCATTAAGTACATTCACATTGTTGTGCAATCATCATCACCGTCCACCGCCAGAACTTTTCTGTCTTTTCCAACTGAAACTGTGTATCCATTAGACACTAACCCCTCCATTCTGCCCTCCCCCAGCCCCTGGCAACCACCATCTAATTTGTTTTTGTAGTCTCAGGGATGTATATAATGCCTGTCATATAGTAGGTGGACAATAAATGTTTATTCAATAAATAAGTAAAGGTACTCATTAATTTTAGTTTTCCAATGGAAATATGGGCCAATGCCTTTAAATTTGAGGACTATCTCATCTCTACATTATTCAAATGAAATTTAATATATCAAAATTTATTCTAAGCACATTGTGCCCTTATTTGATGAAAGAACATCACAATTAAAAAAGGGACTGAGTAAAAGTGGATGACAGTCAAACTCAAAAACTGGAAACGTGTAAAACAGAGCATCCAAATCATTAAAAAACATAAACACAAAGGAATTCAATTATCGGTAACCTTTACAAAGTAAGTACAAGAACAAAAATAATCACTAGTTTCAGAAAAATGCCAAATAAATGACAGTGTCAGCCATCATAATTATGGAATTAGGGGGAAAAAAAGATTACACAAGTGAGCTTTTTCTGTTGTTACGGTGACATTGTTATTCCATGACTAGGGTACAGACATTGCTTAGAAGTGGCAGTAAAGAATAAGGAGGTCGAACCCAATCAAATTATTTGGTTTAACTGAATAATTAGACTTTTTGTTTTGAAAAGTAAGCAGTATTATTTCACACCTTAATAGTGATTTCTTCAATTCTTAGTTTGACAAACATATGAAACTGGAAAGCTAGCTATAAGATAATATTTTTGAACTCAGTGGTGTTTTGATGGCATCATATTTACTGGAATTTTTTAAAAAATGAGCTATCAGAGTGTCATAGGCATAGTTGCAATAATAAATGAACGAGAGCAGGCAGATTCTTCCTGAGCAACAAGTTCCCGTTAGCATTGGTGGAAGCTGGCTTCCTCTGTTGCTCTTTGCCCGAGGTTAGGAGGAGCAGATTGGTATGAAGGCTGCAGTGTCAACTCAGCTTTCTCTAAAATGTAGGTTAATCTCTTGTGTCACATAGAGAAAAGTAATCTAAAGCCAAGTGTCAGTTTCCAGTGACAAAAGTCAATCACGTGAAGTTGGCACATGTTCCCAAAGATGAGACAAGAAAATCTGGTCAAAGAAGGTCAGAGCACTAGTGGGGAAGAAACGATCCCACGGAATCGATGCAAATATACAGTTTCCATCTGATTCCCTCCAGTTTCATAGAATTGTTTTTATAATGGAAAACGATGCTTTAAAATTTAGAAAGCCATGTAATCCTATCATTTGGGAAATGATTTAGACCATTTAGTAGTGTTAAAATAATAACCTAGAAGCAGCAGGTCATGTTGAGATGCTGGACTTTGAATGACAGGGTGGATTTTGGTTCTGTTGCTTACTGGCTGTGAGACTTAGGCTAAGATATTTAAATTTTCTGGGTTTTAGTGTTCTTTTCTGTAAAATGAAGAGATTGAATTAGATAATCAAACAAACTTCAAAGTTTTAAGCTATGAAATTTATAAACAGAGAAAACAGTAAACTGTTATTTCTTCCTTACATCAGCTTCATTAGGGTTTGGGAGTGGCATCAAATGGACAATAAGGAACCTACTGAATTGCCTCTGAGCTCCCATGTTGTGTATATTCCAAATGGTTTCAGGTATGCACATCTGGCCTGTGAAGTATTGAGTACTGAATTATCAACTGTGATCAACATGCTTAGGTTCATTAGATGAGCTCACATACTAAGACACACAGCAGAATTGGGTTCTATTTCTCAATTCTGAGGGAAAATTTATAGTGCAAAGATTAAACGCTTTTCTTCCTGAAGATAATGAGAATTGATTTCTCCCCCCCCCCCCCCAATCAAACTTTCAAGTTCCAGGAGAGGAACTGTTAAAAAAATTGGTTTTTAAATCTTGTAGTCTTTCTGAGCCTCCAAGGACAAAAAGGTATTATGCCATTTAAATGATGGAAAAACATGTACACTTCATTTTACTCTTTTGCACAAGTAAATGCTACTTCAGGGATCTTAAATCTTACAGCAAAAGGTTCATCTCAGTCTTTACCTTAGTGAAGTTTATCAAGATTGAACATAAGGCTCATTTTATATCTGAGAAACCTTGAACCATTTATACACAGGAGGCCAAGCCTGTTTTTTAATTAAAATGCACATTCTCTCTTTTTAAAAATTATAGTTTTAAATTGTCTTCATTATGCCACTCAGAATACCCTATTTTGTAGATCTCTGTTTGAACTGAACGATAAGGAAAAAAGTCTGGAGATGAATATGTATGCAGTTTGTTTTTAGAAAGCCCTAACAGACTTCCCATTTGCCTTCGGTGTCCAAACACGTGAAACCAAATTTAGTGTCCACTTGAATTGATTTGATTAGTTCTGTTGGTTAGTGCCTTCCTTCTTTAATACCTCTTCTTTAGAAGAAACGTCTTTTCAAAGATGGGCAATACTTTTCTGTTTTGGTGACTTTTGAAATTGTTTCCTGGATGCCCTTAAAAATGCCATACTCCTTACTGACCTACCCTATATACATTTTTTTTTGACATAACTTATGTTGACAGTGGCCAGCTTTCCCAAACACCAGAGCAGAGCAGTGAGTATATTCACCCTGGGTGCCTGGATTTATGCCTTGAGGGGCCTTCTGATTCTGGGAAGGAGCTCTGACTACTCTCATGTACAGAAGCATTTATTGCCAAAAATTTGTCTCCCAATTTTGGGATCATTTCAATATCAGCTACAAAGGCCAGCCATTGGCTCTGAGGTCTCTGCTGTTCCCTGTAGATCTTCAATGCCCCCTCCCTTTCCTCCTCCTCCTCTCAAATTAATTTTACCAAAAGGCAAATTCTGAGTGTCTCTAGCAAATTTTCACTGAGAATAGCCCTTGATGACACCCACTGACAGGGCTTCACCAGTTTGTATTCATTGCCCTTTCTCTCTAATGACTTGCTTTTTCTAACCGTATATGTGGATTTTTTTCCTGTAGCAAACATGGGATTTTCTTTCCTTACTTTTGTTTCAAAAACTTTAAAAACTAGTTCCTGTACTTGTGACTGGCCAGCTTGTCATGGACTGAATGTTTGCGTCTTCCCAAAATTCATATGTTGAAACCTTACCCCTAATGTGCTGGTATGAAGAGGTGGAGCCTTTGGGATATAATTAGGATTAGCTGAGGTCATGAGGCTGAAGTCCTCATGAATGGGATTAATGTCTTTATAAGAGTCACCAGAGAGTTTACTTCTTCTGCTCTGCTCTCTGCCAAGTGAGTGAGCAATCTGCAACCTGGAAGAGGGTTGTCCCTAGGACCCAGCCATGCTGACACCCTGATCTCAGCCTTCCATCCTCCAGAATTGTGAGAAATAAATTTCTGTGGTTTATAGTAAACCGTTACGGTGCCCCAAACAGACTAAGACAACACTCAAGCCATCTTGAGTCCATCCCTTTCCATCCCTTTGTCATTTGCCCTCTCTCTTGTGGATTGGCCTGTGACCAGACTCCAATGAGTGCAGGCAAAGCCCTGCTGCCACTGGTCCTGCTCTCTCAAAGTTTTTAATCTAGAAAGGCATAGGTGAGTCAAACTGCCTGCCTCTGCATCTCTGTCTTCAGAAGGGCAGGGACAGTAGCTCCGTTTCAGCCTTTGATGTGAGCTGCCCTCCAAATCTACTTAACCATTAACAAGGCTATACTTTGAGCTGCACCAGGCTTTTGGGCTCTATTTTTACAAGTGGTGGGATCCTGTAAGGGAGATCAGACAACCAATTAAAGTCCCACAAATTTCTAAAATTTAGAATAGTATATATGATTCTGTATCAATAATCATTCAATTTTTGTCTTGGTTTATCCAAAGGTGTTCTGCGGTGGATCACTGATTCACTCTGATTTGAGTCTGTGTCTTGCTTATTGACTTAGACTCAAAAGACAGGAAATATCAACCTCCTTACTGTGCTCCCTTTTATACCATCCTGGGCCTGCTTCTAGGATCACCAGGGGTGGACATAGTTCAGTCCCCTGGAATTTAGTGTGGAAGGACTAAGACATCACTACTTTTCAGGGAGCATGAGTGGAGCCTGGCTAGGTGCAGTAGCTGGTGGTCAAGACACGATGGTCAAGGTTTATCTTGTCTGGTGAACAACCTGTCCATTATCTTTAACAACCTGGAAGCTTCAAGCCTGGAGGAAAGAAGTTAAAAGCAGAGGCCTTGTTATAGTAAGAAGACAGTCATAATCAGAAGATCAGTGCTGTCCTAACTTTGAGAGGGCCTCCTCTCTTTGTCTCTCTCTTGATCCACAGCACTGGAGACACACACATAAGGAATCATAGACACACATACAGAAAAATGCACACAGAGACATACACATAGACACTAACAGATAAATACACTCACTCACAGACAGACACACACACAGGGTTGGTTTCTTCCTTGAGACTGTCGCTTATGCTGTATCCACACCAATCACCAGAGGACCATCTCAGTAAAGCCAAGCCATTCTTTGAATCTCAGCAATCCTGTCAACAATTTGAGGTCTTCAGTGCTTTGGGCACTGATCTCTTCTTTCTCTGTACCATAAAATTCTCATGTCATGTTTTATTTTTTTATTGAAGTGTAATCAACATACACTATCCTATTAGTTTCAGTACAGCATAGTGAGTCAGTATTTATATACATTCCGAAATGATCACCACGGTAAGTCTAATTACCATCTGTCACCCGGCAAAATTATTAGAATATTATTGACTATACTCCCTGTGCTGTACATTACCTCCCCATGACTTATTTGTTTTATAACTGGAAGTCTGGAAGTTTGTACCTCTTAATCACCTCACCCCTCCCCAATTCCTCCCCGCTCTGGTAACTACCAGTTTGTTTTCTGTATCGATGAGGGTTCCTGTTTTGTCTCAATGTTTTTTAAACAGTTGTTTTTAAAGTAATACTCTTCTCTCCACAACTAGATTGTATGTTTCTTGAAGTAGATTGTTACAAAACATATTTAAAAAATAAAGCGGAAACTAGTACTACAAGATTTCGGCAACTAGTATATACCCTTTTCTAACTAATTAGTTATTTTCCCCTTTTACCTACTAATCTACTTTTATTACACAAAAAGTAAAAGTATCATTAGCATTTGCTTAAATGTAACCCTTTTAAATGCAAAATAAACAAGTAATGTGCATCATCGCAGAGCAAAATGTCATTTATATTTAACCAAACTTTTCACAAACAAATAAGGTAATCTGAGTACACCGTAAACTCATCAGTGGAGTCTATTGCTTGCTTTCTAAATCAAGTGATACTTACATGTAGCACAAATTAGCATATTAGCACACAAAACAGTTCTCCAAATGAAAGAAGATTTGCTGCCTGGTTTAATCTGCTAAGTGGTTGTAAAACAAATGTTACCTTTTAATGATATAAATTAAAAAATACAATCACTTGCATTAACCTACCTTATATTTATGCAAACTGGAAATAATTGACATCTATTTAAGGGATCATAAGGATTATAAAAGATTATTCTGACGCTTTTGTAAACTATAATTATCACCTTCCATTAATGATAACATGAGCTTAGGTAAGTATATTTCTCTGCTAATTACCTATAATTGAGATGATAATCCATGGGATAAATAGATTGTTGTGTTAGATCCCATACAACTCAATACATACATTTTAATTTTATAGTATAAGCTCATTGACTGGTTTATGTACTAACTACAGCGAGAACAGATTTTTCATTAAGCACCAGCCACTGCTTCCTGGGGGAGGCAAACAGGAAGCAGAGCTGGGCCTCCCAGTGCTTGGGGAGGCCCATCTGTGCAATTAAAGGGATGAGATGGCCATTGGCTCTCAACGAAAAGACATGTGGATACATTCACAAGTCAGAGAGCTAACTAACCTAATTATGGGCCAGCTCAGCAGAATCAACTTTTACTTTAAAACCCATGGTTCAATTATAAGCATTTACTTTTCCTTTACTGCTCAAGTCACCAATGTCTGCAATGTTGTCCACCTAAAGGAATCAGTTTTTAAGTCATTTTTCCAGCAACTAGCGTCTTATTTTTTAAAAGCCTATTTTCCTCAGAAGGATCTAACCATGGATTGGCCAACATTACATAAATAAATGTTGACAGTGTGAAGGTGATAAGAATTAAAGATGTAGCAAACTCTCACTTCTCTCAAGACAGTTATTGTTCAAACAGTGAATTCACGTGGCCCCTCAACAGCAAAGGGGAAAACTGGGATGATCATAATGGGTTATGCAAAACATTAAAGAGATGAATAAAGATGAATTTCTCAGAACTGGTTGAGAGGAGAAAATTGGCTGAATAAGAGCTGTTTGTGGTATTTTCAAATAATTTGGGGAAGCATGCCAGGTTTTTGTGGCTAGATAATGCAGTGTCGTTAGGATGTTAGTCTAGAGGGACTAATGTCAGGGGATGCAGTTGTAGCCCTGAGAGTAGAGGATGGCGGAGAGGTTCCTGCCATCTCTGCAGATTGCTGTCATTTTCTGTCTCTGTCGTGTGCTGGTTGAGTGGGTCATTGCTAATCCTCAGCACAGTCCGAATGTTAAGAGTATTATAGATGAAGAAACAGGCTCAGCGAGGTTAAGTTCCTCGCACAAAGTCTCATATCTAGGATATGAGGACGATTAAGGTCAAGATTTTGCCCCCCAAAATTTCTCAAAACCTATGAGTGCTCATTCTACTATAATACACAGTATCTCTTGATCAGTTTTGCCTAAGGCTCAACCAACGTCTGTCCTTACTTATGTATATGTGCTGGACATTTGTAATATTTTGACTGCAGGGTAAGTATTCAATCTCATATTCTTAATAGCATCCTGATCTCACTTTGGAGTACGCTTTTATTTGTAATAATCTTCAAGGGAAATATAATTCCTTCCCTTCCTTGTCCTTGCATGGTTGGAGAAAGAGGTCATATTAGGTGCATACTTGCGCTAAGCAAATGGAATCTTCTTTACAGGACTTTGATTCTTGAGACATGATGCTAGCAATGGTTGGGGAACGTTGCCCACAGTGGCATTCAGATCAGACTGCTCCTGCCCGTTTGCCTTTGCTGTCTTAGCCTCCAGGGACTCCTCGATTCCTGGCTGTCATCCAAGACCAGTCTCCCAGCCTCAATTTGATTTAGTTGAGTTTGTAACCTTCCAGTACATTCTCTTGGTGTGTAGGCTGCTCAGAGTCAGTGGAACTAATATTGTGACGTGGGAACTTCCTCACCTCTCTGTTCAAAGCAAAAGGCAACAGTAGAAAGAAAAAAAGATAAAATCTTAAAAATCATGGGACCATTTAAGCAAAAGTCACATGTAAATTGCTTCATCTGAAATTCCTCAGTTGATGATAAATGACCGCAAGATAACAATTCAATTTAGAGATTGTAAGTATCAGCCTTACTGAGTCCATCTGTAAGAGTCAGAGCCAACAGCCACCAGAAGGGAAGTTTCTGAACAGAATAAATGCTTCAATATACTTATTTTTAAAGTCTCAGACTCTCCAAAGGTTTCTCTAAAATTCAGTTTATTTGATATTTAACATTTGATCTTCCTTCTTTCCTATCTTTCTCTTAGGTCCTCTCCCACCCATTTAAATAGCAGTACTGCTCTCTTGGTAAAACATTTTTTCACAAATAACTTATTTTTAGTCAATAAAAATCTAGACTTTTTTAATAAAAGTCATGATTGGATATGCCTGTAACGTACAAATAATATGCTAATTAAACAGTGGAGTCAGAGTGAGGATTTTGATTTGATCTAAGTGAATTTCAATAAGAAATCCAGGGTGCTGCTCAGGAAAACCTGGAGAAATAGCTTCTTTGATGACTTTTGTTATATATCACTTTTGACCTCTGATTTTTGTGGTTTCCAAAGTGATTTCAGTACACGACTTCATTTGGGGACAGCATTAAAACTGGCTGAGGAAAGAGTTGTTGAGAATCTTCTAGAACCTCTAGGGGGAATATTAAAATGCCTTCTGCCAGAATAAAAACTTGAAATGAGGGTAAAATCTCTGCCTTCTGGGTGTGAGTGGATGGTTGGAATTAACTCTTTTATTACTGGATTTAAAATTTAACTATTTACTTGGTGAAATCGTTCTAAAATTGTGATGTACACTTCGCTAGTTTCTTAGGCAGAATATGACTGCCTAAGAGTATCTTTTTCTACACTCAGCTCCAGAAAGTTGTTTCTGGAAGCTGTGACTTCATGACAACTCTAGGAGATCTTCAAGGACCTGAAGGCCTTAATCAGATCTCACTTTTCTAGGACTAATTCTCCTTCTATCTCCCTTTTAGCCTGTTAGCTCTAAAAAGAATGATGCTAGAGAAGAGCCCTTGGAGTTCAATTGGCTGGGTTAAAATCAGTGTATTTACTAGCCATGGGATCCTTGCCATGTGAGTTGATTTCTCTATCTCAGTTATCTTACTTGTAAATTGAAAATCACAGAAAGTCTAACTCATAAGATCATTCATTCACTAAATATTTATCAAGCACACATTATGAGCTATTTAATACTGGGTACTGGGAAGACAGAAGTGGGGAAAAAAGGCAAAAATACCTGCCCTAATGGAGCTCACATTCTACTGGATAATAGCTAATGCTTATTTGATGCTTACAGAGTTCCAAGCACTGTTCTAAATGCAATGTATATACATATTTATATATATTTATATATATATATTTTCACTTAATGTTGACAGCCTCTTCATGGGACAGATACAACTGATATTTCTATTTCTTTGGGCACAGAATCATTAAGTAATTTGCTCAAATTGCTCAAGATTAAAAGAACAAATGTAAAGGGCTCAGAGACGTAGCTGTCACAAAAGAAGCACTAGATAGATAGATTGATTTGATAGATTGATTTGATTGATGGATAGATATTATTTCTTGTTTGCTGTACATATATATATTTACTTTATCATAAATGTAATATTATTTAAATAATATAGAAATATTTGAAGTAAAAAAAGGGTCCCTGTAACGTTCTTCCGTACTGTTAAGAGTTTGGCTTATAATTTATTTGAAAGGCTTCTCTTCATAGAGCATATGTGAAATTAGGTCGCAGAGTGTAATAAGCCAAAAATTCTGGTTACAATCAGTATTCCTCTCAGAAACATCAAGTGATTTATAATATCAAAGAAAATTGCCAGTAGGTAATAAGTAGATTGCAAAAGGGGCAATATAAGCAATTCCATAATCTGCATTTTTTTATTCACCTTCTTATAAGGACAATGATATGAAATATCTCTTTCCTCTGTAGTACAGAAAAGAAAACCTTATTTTTGCCTAATTGGATTGACTGCCAACCAATTGCAAACTTTAAATAAAAGTAGTTGTTTAGTGTAACAACGTGCTTCAGGGCATATGCTCATTTTTATGTATGAGGAATCACAATCGTAAGTCTCCTGAAACCAGGAGAAAGAAGCATTATTCTCTGCATCTTTTTACACATTTTAACCCCAAGTTGCTTGAGAACCTAGCTCCAATCTTTATTTCCTTTATTCCCTTTTTTTTCAGCCTAACTGAAAGGCTCTAAATCTCATTTTGTAGAAACTAGTGTTTTGCTGTTGTAATTACTAAGAAAATACTCTTGGTAACATGATTAATAAAATTTCTCTCAGTCTTTCAAATGCTAGTGGTATATCTCTATGCTTTTGTAAGTAAAAGCTTATTGAAGAACCATAAGTGAAACTAAAATGTGGTCTTTCAAGGTGAGATAATACTTAATGGGTGCCGTATGGACCAATACAGACTGTGTACAAACGTCGACCTACTGTTATATTCCAGATGTTACCTAGTCAAAGAGAGGGCATAATCTTGAGAAGAATGGGGTGTGTGTGTAATAAGGGGTATACAAATCATTGGGACAGAGAAAAAGTGTAAGAACTTCCATTAGTATTGTTTTAGTGTAAAAGTTGGGAAGACATAAGGCTTTACTATTATGTTAATACAATTAAGAAATGGCTAAAAAAGATTCCTATGAACAAATTTGCGTTAAAGATAAGGATAAGCAAAGATAAAATGGAGAAAATGATGCCTCACTTATTTCAGTGTCCTCTTCATCAACCACGTTAAGAGGGAGAACAATGATTACCTAATTATATCTGTCATGAAGCACTTTAAAAACTGAAATTACGAGGAAGATTATTTGAAGTGTGGATTCATACCCACATCATTAATGATGACCCTCACCCTAGATGCATCTTGTGCCTTAGGGTGTTAGCAATATTTATGATGTATAATGTGTGTATAACTTTCGCATAACATGTGCTCGGAGCACCTCTTCAGAGTTTTTCCCAGAACGATAAAACAATTTAAAGAACACTGATCCTGTGAAGACAATAACCATTCCGTCTCTTTATTGAAGGGTGGATTTATCAGAGGAAAGGTACCATATACACCAGAGATTGCAAACACATTTCCTTTGAGCCAAATCTGGTTCACAGAAATGTTTTATGTAGCTTGCACAGTGTTGTTTTCTTTACTTAGTTGCTTACTTTTAAAACTCGTGAGATTTCACATTTTAAAAATACAGACTTTCTTCTCTCTTACAAAGCTCTGCCAAAAATGTGTATGCTTTTCTGCATGGGAACCATCATTTTTGGTCAGAGAATATTTCAGATTCTCCACAGTTTCCTCTACTTTCTGTGGTGGTGTATCCAGACGGCTTCACTCATTAATGTCCCTGTTTGCGTTTGAGTCTGTGAATTTCAGTATAAATGCCAGCCGTGGTAAAGACAGCTAGCTGTTCCACAAAGATTCGAACTCCCCCCACTCTGAGGGGATAGAGTGAGTGCTGAGAAGCAGCTGCTGAACCAGCTGCTGAACTCACTCCTTTCGCATCTTAGTGGGGAATTGTGAGTAGTTCCCTTAATGCAGTATGAATGGAGGTGACATATGTCCCAAAGAGCTTTCTTTTCTCTGTGCCTGAGGATCCTGGCAGAGGATAATACCATCAGATAGTAGAAGTCTGGTACCTGAATTTCCACATGGAGGCTTCCTGCACACCAGAAACACACTTCTCCTGTGATAAGCCAGTGAAGTTTGTGGGTTTCTTTGTTGCAGCAGCAAGCAGCACGATGACTACTATACACTAATATTCATGAAATATTTATAACATATCTTGATTAATTTAGAAAGCACTGTCATGTTTACTGATAAATGTCCTGGGAAAATAACTAAACTGAAATTAAGGCTGCAGATACAGTTTGTCCACGTTAAAAAAAAAGCTAGGGGCTGGCCCCGTGGCTGAGTGGTTAAGTTCACGCACTTGGCTTTGGTGGCCCGAGGTTGACTGGTTCAGATCCTGGGCGTGGACCTATGCACCGCTTAAGCTCACCAAGCCGTCCTGCGGCAGCGTCCCGCATAGAAGACTTGCAACTAGTATACACAGCTATGTACTGGGGCTTTGGGGAGGAAAAAAAAAAAAAAGAGGAAGATTTGCAACCTATGTTAGCTCAGGACCAATCTTCCTCACCAAAAAGCATACCTTAAAAACAAAAAGGTATATTTGGAAAAAAATGTTTGCCATTAAATCAGTTATTTATTATTAAAAACATAAACTAGATTATGTCAATGTGGTTCATATAAAGAATTAACAGTGACAGATTAAGTTATGACCTTACTTCTTTGTCATATGAGTCAAAGATTAAAAAATAATAGCAAAACAAGCTTACGACCAGGTGTTAAATTTTGAAACTCATAAAAACTCTTATAATTGGGGTATCAAAATCATTTCAGCTTCTCCTACTCTCAGATTTTTACCCTCTTTTTTTTTTGTAAACCACCATTATTTTTTTCTCCCTAAAGCCCCAGTGCGTAACTGTATATCCTAGTTGTAGGTCATTCCAGTTCTTCTATGTGAGATGCCTCCACTGAACTTGGTGAGTGGGGCTTGGTCTGCACGGGTGAACTCCGGGCCACCAAAGCAGAGCCGGCGAACTTACCCACTCGGCCACGGGGCCGGCCCCTTTACTCTCTTTTATTTTCAGCATCCTTATATGCTGCACCCTAAGAAACATGCAGGAGAAAGAAAATAATGGTTCTTTCCAGACTAAATAAATTAGAAACATGTATTTTCCAGGAACAGAGCTTAAGAAAAACCCTAAGCGGCAGATCATTGTCAAACATACTTTATTCCAGAGTAACATATGAGGTGAAATTGAAAACAAAACAAAACAAATATCAGCCCCCCCACGGGGCCACTTGACAGGGGAATAAATGGGTTAGAATGGAGCTGTCTCCACACGTGTGCTATGTCTTGAGAGGGAGAAAAAGCCTTGACTTTATGTAGGGGAGTTATTGATTGTTTTTAAATCTGGCAAAGAGTGTGTACATGTCTATGCATGTGTCTTAGGCATGAGCAAAGGGGTGGATAAGAAAGTCTGTGACTTTCGCAGCCAGAACAGAATTGTTCAGTCCTGGAAACCAGACAGATCAAAGAGAAAAGTTCGATGAGTGGGAGAGAGGAATTGGAGTCGGGCATTAAGGCAGGAATTCTGGATGGGACTTGCTGCTGGTCTCCTGTCATACAGTTGCTTGTTAGGGGAGAATCATTCAAAGCCTGAGGCAGCACTGGATCTGCAGGTGGGAGTTATAGAGCTTTACTCTCCAAAGTCAGATGCATAAAGGGACAAATAGCTAAAGGGACACTGCAGTAAATCAGCACAGTGACACCTTTCACTTTGTTCCCTGCCTCTCTGAACCACTGATTTGAGTTGCTGCTTTGAAGCACCAAGGATTTCCCCACCACAACAAGAATGGGAGATTGCTGGATTGCTGGGTCTAATGTACTGAGGACGCCAGCAAGGAAACATGAACAGGAGCTCTGCATCAATAGAAAGCTATAGATTGAGACAAAAATTGTATTTAAGCCCCAAATTTGTAACTTCTTCCTTTTTTTCTCTCTGAGCATAAAACTAGAATTAAAGAATTGCAAAATCCATAGCACTTGGAGTAGTTCTGCAAATTGGAGTGGGTTTCCTGCTGGTTGAGCTATATGTACTTCAGCTAATCTTTGATGCTCCTTTGTACTTAGATAATTCTATATTCCTACATACAAATATGTTTTGTTGCGGAAGATGGATTAAATGACTTCAGTATTTTTCTTGCTGAATATAAATTTAATGAGTCTTGAAGTGAGGGAATTTTTTTTCGCATTTTAAATTTTCCAAAACTTCGCTATGTTTTATTTATTCCCTTCTTCATTTGTTCATTTGTTCACTAATTTCACAGATATTTGGTGAGCACATACATTATTCTATGTTCTGGGGGGTTCTAAGATGAGTAAGATATGGTACCTAAGCCCCAAGAAACTACACGATTAAATCACCTGACCTATGAGTTAGGCTGTACAGATGAAGCAAAAAAAAAAAAAATTAATTGACTTAATTAAGGTATTACTTGGATTTTAATCTGTATAACATTCCTTAAAGTGTTCCCTTTTAAACCAGCATCCTAAGTTTATTGCTCTTTTTTCTTGTTGGTTAAAATAGTCATTTAAACAAACAGGAGCATGAATGCATATGAATTGACTTGATTTGCCAGCATTCTAAACATTTGAAAATACTTTCACCTGTTATTACCATTAGAGAAGTGAAACCCAGTGACAAGGGCTGCAGGAACATTGGAGTGGGAAAAATTGTCCAAAATAGCCCCAAAATAAGGTGTAAAAGTGCTTGCTCCAAGTGGTGATTCCTTACTAGTAAAGGATGAGTCATTGACAAAGTCAGCACCTCACACTCTCGCTTATGATTCCAACAATCATTCACCCTTTAGTTACACGACTCTAGAACAGTCTCTAAATGATATGAATATCCCTGCTGCATGACCACATAGGAATTTCATGTAATTTACTCAACGTGTCTTCAACATTGCCTGAGAAAAGATTCCACTAAAAATCTTTGCTCAGAAATTTGAATATAATCCTAAGAAAGACTAATAGATAGTAATCATGGCTACAAATGTACTTTAGGAGTTAGGGAAAAGAAGGAGAGGCTATATATATATCTATATATATATAAAGGAAACAAAATATATTTAACATCCATCACAGTAATAAGTCTAGGTACTTTGAAGGAGAATGTATTTTTATGTATCTTAATAAACGGATGATCATAAATGATACTTTGCATTAAAATAAAATTAGATGTGTAAGTGCATACAAAAATGTGTCACATTGTAATTTATATCAAAGAAAACAGCATATTGTTAAAAAATATTCATCAGGGGCTGGCCTGGTGGCGCAGCAGCTAAGTTCACGTATTCTGCTTCAGTGGCCCGGGGTTCGCCGGTTCGGATCCCAGGTGCAGACCTACGCACCGCTTGTCAAGCCATGCTTTGGCAGGCGTCCCACGTATAAAGTAGAGGAAGATGAGCATGGATGTAAGGTTGGGCCCAGTTTCCTTAGCAAAAAGAGGAGGATTGGTGGCAGATGTTAGCTCAGGGCTAATCTTCTTCTTCTTCAAAAATTAATCATTTTGAACCAAAATGTTATAGATATTTTGCCTTTAATTGGCTTTTATTTCTATAATGTCATAAAATAAAGATAAGGAGAAATAAACAATTGGTTTCATATATTTGTTCTACTAATGCAAATTTTCCTTAAGAGAAGCTTTACAAAATTTTAGTCACAAAGTAGGCAGAGAGACAAGAGCGCAGATCAGCAGACTTCTAGAAGAAAGGGAGCAATGAAGCATAGTGGCTAAGGGATAGGCTCTGGAATCACACTGCCTAGACTCAAATCCCAGCTCTGCCACTTTCTAGCTCTGGAATGTAGGGTAAGAAACTTACCCCATCTGTGCCTCAGTTTCTTCCTCTGTACTCCATTGTACCCTATAGGTCTATTCTAAGATAAAATGATTTTGTTGCTACTCCCGCTATTACTACAACTACCACCACTACCACCTTTGCCATTACTGTTCCTGCTGCTGCTACATGATAACCAAGAGAGATTTCAGCAAATGCAGAAATTGTCACATCTGTGCCGTATTTCTAAAGCACAGAGCACAGAGCTTAATGCAAGTAACGATTCAGGAGTAGTGAAGAGCCATTAGAGTGGTCAGCCACACCAGAGGCTGTTAACTGGACGCTCTATTTCATATTCTGTCAAGCTGCTCTGGATCTAATGATGCTTCAGCTGTGGCTGGAGGGTAAGTGGTTGACTACGATTGGGGCAGAGTAGAGGTACTGAGGTCACTAGGTGGTCTGCATCCAATTCTCATCAAATGGGCTTGTTCACTACAAAATCTTAGTTGCCTCATCTTTAAGATTAGAGTGTTGTAGAGGACTCTGAAATCTGTTTGAGTTTTAGCATTCAGAGTTCTTAGGAAGTACATGATTGCTCATGTGTACATTGTTTGTAAGTGGTCGGGTTAGACCTCAAACCCAGTGCAAAAAAAAACAATGTTATAAATGTTTGAAACAATACTAACCTTAATTCAATTTAATGTGAGGATGTCTAAAAACCTAAATAAAAACAAAGAGTTAAAATCACTAACATCTGATAGTCATGGGATGATAAGAAGTCCAACAGGTTGGATTCAATCCTTAGACTGCATAGTGGTTCAGAGTTGGGGCTCTGGATCCAGAAGATTGCTTTGATTTGAAAAAAAAACAAAACAAAACTGGAGCACTGTTTCTGCTGGGTTTGGTAAATAGTTTTAAAAGAGAAAAGCAGAACTCCACTTCGTTTCTTGAAGTTTCCACTCTATGTGCCTAGCCCTCTAGCATACCAGACCCCAGAGAAAGTTTTGGCAGAACCTCACCATTAAGAGGAGGTATGCGTGTGGATGGAGATTAGCTTGACACACCCCAGGGAACGTAGGGGTGACAGAGGTAAATTTGGAGTCAGGCTCTTGGTCTAGCCTGATGTGAAGCTTCACGTCAGGCATGCCAGTCCAGTTCGAACCTCAACAACTGAGGAAGAATTAGATGAGAAATACCTTCTGGGTAGATTTTAGTGTTGTTTCCAATTAGTTACCACCTCTCCCTCTGAGATTATATTTTTCCCACTCTGTTGATGAGAGACTTGACCATGTGTCTTGCTTTGGTCAATGAAGTGTGAGTAAAGTGATATGTGTCACTTCAGAGCAGAAGACTTAAAAGCCGTCACATGTTCCACCATTGCTTTTTTCCCTCTTCCAAGAGAATAGCATGTCTTCGATAGAGATCCTCCCATAGTGAGGGACCCAAAATGGAGCAAAGCCAAAGCTGACCAGTAATGTAGATAAACATAAACAATGTAGAAACCTTTTTGTTGAAAGTCACCGAGACTTGAGGATTGTCTATCATTACAGAAAAGCTAATACAGACTGGTTAATACACTGCTTCCTCCAGCAAGGAGACTTCTACCTGGTTACATTTTGGATGTATTGCTCTTGGTAAAACAATCCTTTAGTTGGCAAGTCTGTGTCAATTTGAATTCACTATTAAATTTTGCCTAAAATATTACTGTGTTCTCGTAATAAAAAGCACTGATCTAATGGATAGAATCAGAAATGATACATTTTTTCACCATAGCCAAAGGTTAATTATGAATAGGAGTATTAGTTTGTTTGGCATAGTATGGTCTTAGAAATGGTAAAGCAATTTTATTTCTTTCTGAGGAAAAATGAAGCCTTCATTTTAAAGTTAAAGTATTTTAAACACAGTGGAACTCATAACAATGCTTAGAATGGATTGACATATGATTTCTGTTCCATCTGCAATGGCTGTTCACTCAGTTTTTCAGGAGACAGATTGGCATTCTGGGTGACCTTTGGACACAAAGGGAAAAGAATTTCAGTGTGTTGAATGACAGCTGTAAGTGGTATGGCTCAGCAAAAGTAAATCCAATTTACTCTCTTTGGAAGTACATACAAATACCCTGAATAACCACAATGTCTACAGTTTTGGCTGACTAATCTATGACTCTAAGTTTCTCTTCCCACATTGCATCTTCTTTGAGTCCAGGGCATTATTCCAGAGAGACAATTCCAAGGAGTAATGGATTAGTTCTAAACAAGAAAAGTAACCAGAGACTTTAGAAAAACTAAGAGAAATTCAGGACTGGAAAACATAAGTGGACAAAGAATTTGCTGTCACAGGTGCCTTTGAAGATAATTATACCTTCCTGGCACCCACTGATGGCACCCATTTATACTATTTTGGGAGGAACATAAAAAGAAGCAGTGAGCTATTGTGTCTAAAGATTCAAGCTTAGAGTTTGACCTCTTGGGCTTTTCAGATCTCTTTCATAGAGGTGGATGAAACCTGCTGTTTACTGAGAAAAGAAGAATAAAGCTGTGAGAAACCTGGTTTTCCACTAACACTGCCTCTGATCCCAAGACAACAGGGTATATTAGTCAGATTATGTAAGCTTATGTTGTAGTAAACAATTCACAAATCTCTATTTATTATTTATACTATATCCCATGCAGATTGGCAGGGGCTTCTGTCCCACGTAGTCACTCAGGGACCCAGACTATTGAGGGCTCTACCATCTGTGGTATAGCTCCACTATCTGCAACACATGTTTCCCAAGTTTCTGCATTAGCACAGAAAGAGAAAAAAAGCTGGAGTTTCTCACCAGCAGTTAAAATGCTTTAGTCCAGAATAGATGCATACCACAAACTACTGCCCAGAGCTAGTCACATGGCCTTGTATAATTTCAGGGAAGTAGGCAAGTAAAAATCATCCTCCCATTTACCTAGCAGGACAAGAGAGCTAGTTATGAATGAACTCACAGAAGTGTTCAACTGTAGAACTGAGCAGAGACCAATCTTAAAAAAAATACTGTGAACATTGCAATGAAAAGACAATAACCAAATAAATATAAAGAAGGATGGTACCATTGTAAGTAGATTTTTGGAAAACCATGAGCTGGAATAGAATTTCTCCTTTGGAGAGTTGTCTTTACACTTATGTCTTAAAAACTTGTCATCTATCCATTGTTTCAAAACTGTTTTGTCCATAAAATATTTTAAATGTTGCAATTAACTAAGAAACAGATTATGCTCGTTTAGAAAATAGCAGCCTATAACTGTAGTCAAGTTTTTTAAGCTAGAAGGAATTGTAATAATAATAATAAGGAAGGGATAGTTTCCCAATATATGGATTTTGGGAGTGGCAGGTAAAGAATAAAGAGCAAGTTGGTGCCAGAGAAGTGTTTACTGAATAACACACAGTCACTGAGGTTGAGAGAGACCAGTTGCATCATGCTGAGTAATTTATTTTTCTCTTTTTGTTATGAAATCAGACAAGAAGAGAGAGGATCGTCTGCAAAAATCTCAATATCTTCTAGTTAATCAAGAATGCTACTTGTATATGCTACTTATAGTAGAGAAATAATAGCAGAATGAGTTAGTTTAACTCATGCTTGCTGGTAAAAGATTAGATCATGGACCCGGGCCTCAGTCAATTTGAAACCCCCCATCAGATGAGCCTGAGGTGGAACCTTAGCAATGGACCCATTGCCATAAGAGAAGCAGGGATCACGTCTTGTTTGTGCACCATTCTATCTCCAGAGTCGAGCATAATCCCTAGTAAATATTTGCTGAATAAATGAATGTGAATGGAATGAGTATATTTGAAAAAACTTTGTAAAATGTAAAGCATTATGTAGTTAGAAGTTAGCAAAGGCTTAAACTGAGAAGTGTAGCTTTAAAAATGAAAATGAGTTAAAGTCAATCTCTCTTTCACATTGATTAGATACGCAGGGTCGTGGGAGGTATGTCTATTAATTTCCTCTCATAAACACAATTAGGTAATTAAATGGAGGGTCGTTCTCTTTCTGAAAGCCATGATATAGCAGTGTTAGCACTCCAGTAAGCATGACCCACTGTTCATTTAAATTCCTGAGTTTTCACAGAATGCAGTTACATCTGTCTTGAGAGAGCTATAATTAAACAACACTTTGTAAGAGTAATTAAATATAGTGCCACTATGATAAACTCAGTATTCCTTTGGTTTAACTCTCATAATTTCTTACCATTTGTCAGTTTTGACTCTTTTCAAACACTTCTGACAAATATTCTACTGCCTTTGTAAGAGAAAAAATAGAAAAACTGTGTTGGATGGATTCTGTCTTCATTCAATCCCTTTTTTAAAAAAAATAATTTATCTCTACTTCTACCTGATTCAAAATGTCCCTCTATACTTCTCTTAAAATATTCACTTTTTCTTGTCTTCATTCCCTTTCCAATATGCTGTCAATTCTCTTACTTCTTGTCAGCCTCAGGTCCGTGTTTCAGAGGCTTCCTTTTCTGCTTCACTTTAGGATCCATGGTTCCATAGACAGAGAGACAGAGAATTTCTTAGTCTAATAGAGAAGGCCCTTCAGGGTTTAACTTTCACCCATATTTCCAGACATGCTTCTCTCACCATTCACTCTTCCATACTTCCTCCCTTCAAAATGTGTCCCTAGTTACAAATGACATTTTGACTGTTTCTCAAATGCATCATGCATTTTTGCACTGCATCCATTAAGATGTTTTCAGAATACTTGACTTAAGTAGTTTAGGTAAAAGAATATTCATTATTTTGTACAAAAAAGCCCAGAGAGAGAGTGATTCCAGTGTTAGTTGATTCAGTGGAATAATGAAGTCATCAGAAATCTGGTTCTTTCCTTTTTCCTCTCTGCCATCTTCAGTGTGTTGTTTCTGTTCTCTTCATGGTCTTTAGTTGGCTGAACCAGCTCCACAAATCACATGTTCACACAACAGGGTCTTCAGGTAGTAAGAAAGGAGTTTTTCTGTCTTATGTAGCTTTTTTAGAGTGAGAGAACTCTCCTGGAAGTCTTCAGGCATCTCCGCCTGTCCCATTGCCCAGAATTGCATCTCATGCCTTTACCAGTCTCTTGGTGAGCGGAAGATTGGCTTACACCAGTTGTGATTCGCTTGCTGTGCTTGGAGAGAGACCCTATCTCCTTGGAAGGACTGAATGGAGAAGACTGAACATAACTTTGGTTTTCTTGATGTGTAAGAAGTTGAGAAATAGCTGTTGAGTGGGAAACTGTGTCTTTCATAAAACTAACTTTACTTTTCCACTTGCAGTGTTCTCTACCTGTCCACCTTCCCTTGCGGTAAACTACAATTCAATCACCAAAATTCTCTTCAAATGTCATGTCCTCTGTGAAGCTTTATTCAACTCCCTGTAGAAAGAGTTAGTTGCTTCCTCCTTTACTTTCAAAGCCATTTGTTCATATTTCTATTAAATCACTTAGCAAACTGTATTGCATGTATCTATATACATATCTATTTCTTCCGTTAGGTGGCAAAATCTTGGAAATTAAGGGTTTACTTGACCCTGAATTCCTAATACTCAACACTTTTCCTGACTCAGAGTAGATGTTGAGTAAATGTTTGAAAGGTTGAATGATCACAATCAAACTATATCAGAATATCTCAGAAGGTTGTTTTTCATGGTTTATATAATCTAACCCATCATCAGAACTATTGTTATAAGGATGACTGCTCTTTGTGCTTTAAAGTTGGACTAGAAATAATGGTTCTCTTATCTTTTGAAAACTTTTTTGGGTGCTTTAAATAGACTTCTAGTAGCCAAACTCACCTGAACATATAACTTCAAATTGTATGTATCTAACACTGTCCCAGGCTCTTAGGATACAAAATAACACAGGTGTAGACCCTGCTCTCAGGGAACCTGGAATCTAGTGGAGGAGGTAGAGTTTTTAAATAAGTAATTAAAATTCAGTATATACATGGAGAAATATATTCCAATTCAAAGCAGGAACTCCAAGGAAGAAAATGATAAGAGAGGTTTTCCTCTTGGATGTCCTCTTGGCTAATCCCTATTCATAGTGGAAGTGATGCGTAACTTTGGTCTGGGAGGAAATTAAGGACTTTCCTCATGAACCAGTGGGTAAAGACATTCTAGGATGAGATAGAAGAGTACACAAAGATACAGAAGCATATAAGCATACGGATGATTAGAAAGTGCAAGTAGATCCACAATCCTGGAAGACATATTGTAAGAAGAGCAAATGAGGAGAGGTAATTTTACAGGGAGATAAGGGGCTGGATTAGGAAGGGTGTTTCCTATCTTGGGAAGGATCTAGACCTATTCTGAAAGCTTCTACTGGGAGCTGGTTAGCTCATTTTGCATTACCGCAAGGGGAATATGCTCTTCAACTGACAAATCACCGAGAATTCTCATTGGATGGATGGTGGTGGAGTCTTTTATTGGCAAATTAGAGAACCTCAGCAGACTCAATTGATATAAAATGACCAACTTTCTGTTTTACTTTTAAATAATAGGAAATCTGAAATGGATCCTCTCCCCAAGAGCATTTTTCATACTCTTATTGTCACCTGGGGGATGTTAATGCTTTTGGACTGCTGCCTGCAGCCTTGGCCTCGCCTCCCAAGTGGATATTCGGTGATGGCAGTGCACCCTCGTAAAGATAGACTGCTGATTACATTTCCATTAAAGACCAGAGCCTCGTCTGTCTGCTAATTTTCCTGCCAATAAGAGTTAGATTTTTACAGTGGCCAGGTTACTGTGGAGAAGAACCACTTTTCTTGTCAGAGTGCAAAGAGACGGCATAAGAAATTTAAGATTTGTAGCTTTCATCAACAAATATCCTAAATAGAGTTTCTAAAATAGCCTTTACGTATCATACCTTTTTTTTTTGGTCATATGCCTTTCTTTTTGGTAAGTTATATTATTGTCTGCCCTTTCAGATTCTATTTTTCCACTGCAGGCATAAAAATGAAAGAGAATGGATGTAGAAAGTGTAATTCCAGGTATTTATTCATCAGACATCTATGAAACATTTATTATGCTCCAAGTGTTGCACTAGGTGCCATGTCTTCAAAAAATGAATGTGGCACAGCTGTTGCCCTCAAAGGGCTTACAGTCCAACCTGGCTCACCTTGAGTGTAAAGTAGTTTGATAGTAAATACAAAAATGAAATTCTTATAAAGGAAAGAAAAGCTATCATAACGTGGTTAGCGAAAGAAACCATGAGTAAAATTCTAGGATCCATTGTCATAGATTTAGTTATAATAAAGTCTCTGTAACAACAATTGTTACAATTTCATATTTATTTCTCTTTTTGATCACCCATTGTTATGGACTGAATATTCATTCCCCCCCACCAAATTTATATGTTGAAGCCCTAACTCCCAATGCGATGGTATTTAGAGCTGGGGACTTTGGGAGGTAATTAGGGTTAAATGAGGACCTGAGCTTGGGGCCCTCATAATGGGACTAGTGTCCTCATAAGAAGAGACACCAGAGAGCTGACCTCCCCACCCCACCCTTTCTCTTTCTTGCTCTCACTCTCTCCCTCTCTCCAAGTGCATGTACTGAAGAAAGGCCGTATAAGCACAGAGTAAGCGGTCAGCCGCCTGTAAACCAGGAAGAGAGCTCTCACCAGAAGGGACAATGCTGGCAGCCTGATCTTGAACTTCCAGGCTCCACAACTGTGAGAAAATACCTTTCTGTTGCTAAGCCCCCAGCCTGTAGTGTTTTGATATGGCAGACCAAGCTGACTAATAATACCCTACCTGTAGTAGGCACCGTGCCTGGTACCTTCCGTTTTTCTTAATGCTCACCATGTCCCAGGAATGCAGCTATTATTATCCTTATTTTATAAGTATGTGTACTGAGGCTAGGGGCTTAAATAATTTCCCTGGCAAGTCAGGATTTGAGCCCGTATCTGTGTCCATTACTAGATGACACCACTTCACAGCATAGACTCATTAATCTTTGTTCCCATATAAAGCAAAATATGCTGCTCAGCTATTTATATTCTAACTTCCAAAGTCTCCACTTTTTTCATCTCATAATTTAGTCATAATCACACAAACTAATTTGTCTTGTTTTCTAAGCATTCAAAATGTTCAACAATCAACTATCATCTATATAATGATTTCAGGAGGCATAGAAGCAGGCAAATATTTTTTTCCTGAGATCGAAGTATCATCCTTTTCACTAACTATTAAATGTTGTAACGATAAGGAGAAGACATAAGACAGTTGTCTGACGCAATATGCTAGCACATTCATCGTGCAATTACTGAGATTCTTCGGCTCTGTTTCTACTTATTGTGGAAGTTATGATGAGAAGAATCAGTGGAGGTAGGAATGTCAGGCGCATCATTTAGGAAATCATATGAGCATTCTGCTGCTTTTCAAAGGTTGGCTTTTCTTGTCAGTTCTGATTCAGCTTTTCAGAGAAGGAGTACATGTAAATTTGGTAGTATTTTCTTTTTCCGGTATGTTTTGAGCTTGTGTATTTCTTTGAGTGGCCAAAATAATGCACATTTGTTTCTGAGTCAGTATCTTTTGAGGGAGGCCTGAATGTATTCATATTACTGCCTCATTGCTCTCTTTTCCTTTATAGAAAAACTCCTTGAAAGAGTGGTCTACACCCACTAATTCTGATTTCTCTTCTCGCAACCTTTCTAAAGCTAACAAATCAGATTTGCTCCAAGCAGCTCTTATCAAGGTAACCAGTGGCCTTCACGTTGCTAAAGCTCATGCTTAATTCTCATCCTTCTTGACCCATCAACAGCCTTTGATACCGTTGATCATTCCTCTTCTTTGAAACACTGTTTTGTCTTGGTTTCTAGGATATTACATCCACCTGGTTTTCTCTCTCGCCACTGCCTCAAGCTTCCTTTGCTGATTTACCTTCATTCATTGGATCTCTAAATGTTGAAGTGTCTCTAAGATCAGTCTTTGGACCTCTTCTCATTTCTCTATATTTTTCTGTACTTGTTGGTTTCACATAGTCTCATGCCTTTAAATAATCTGTTTTATGTATCTATTCTTGTGTAACAAATCACCCCAACATTCAGCGGTTAAAAATAATAATAGTCATTTATTATCTCTCACAGTTTCTCAGCTGAGTGGTTTTGATTTTGGGTATCTTATGAGGTTACAGTCAGATGTCAACTGGAGCTGCAGTCAACTGAAAACTTTCTGGGGCTAGAGGATTCGCTTTCAAGGCGGTTTATTCACAAAGCTGGTAACTTGGCCCTGCTATTGGCTAGTTACCCTCCATGGATCTCTCTAGATAGGAAGTCATACACTTTCACTTCCTTGTTGGTTACACAGGGCCATCTCTGCTTCAATGTGGAAATGGGCTACAAAAAGACATAATTACCAGGAGGTTGGATCTTTAGGGGCCATCTTTGAGGCTAGATGCCATAGTCTACCCTATGGCTCCCTATCTCTCCCATCCACAAAATACATTTACTTTTCCCCCAATACTCTCTAAAATCTCATGTCTTTATGCATCAGGTGCAGGCTATATGACAAGCATTTCCTTGTCTAAATCAAGTCCCAAGGTGACTGAGGTGGCTAAGGTTAAGTTCATAGAGTACACTTCTGCAAGTAAAATTCCTATTGATCTGGAGACCTGGGAACTAAAGACATAAGTTATCCCCAACACAGCCAATACACATTGGTGGGACAGACACAGAATAACGGCCCCAAATGCTCCATTTCATAAGGGAGGTAAATAGGAGGCCCACAGGAGTAACTGCTCTCAAGCAATTCTGAAATCTAGCTGGGTATAAGTCGCGCCAGTCTCTTGGTTAAGGCATATGCCAACTACCTGGAGAGTATTCATTTTGACACTTAACTCTGCCCTTTGAGATCATGATTCCATATTCTGAATCATTCTTTCTTTTTTCATAGTAAATGGCTGGCGTTTGAGCAGTTTTTCAGCCTGCTTCCTGCCCATAGTAATTTCAGAGTCCAAAGCCATCTCTTTCTTTTGTACTGTTTCCTTTCCTTTTAGTCCAAGCTAGCGGTGTTTCCACAAATATAATACACTTAAAAAACTTTTTAGGTCTTCTATGAATCATACTGGAGTTTCACTCAATTAGAAAAAGCCACATTGATCAATAAATCTTGTCACAATAAACCCTTCTTTACCCTGGGCTTCCTGCAAGGCTGCTAGGAAAACACACCTAAGACTCTTAACAGTCCCGCTGCTTAATGGACGGGGTCTGTAAGACCTGCTTCTGAGATCCCTCCAGGGCCCTTTTTTCTGTTGTGAGATGCCACTTTAAATATGTCTGAGGTCTTGACGAAGGACTTTACAGTCACATCCTTCATCTTTAGGCCATGTTTTCCCAACAATGCGTTGGATTTTATCTTTCCCTGCAAGCTTTTTTCTTGTTCACACTGTTTGCCCCTGGGAGAGGCTGGACTTAGATACACTTTTATTTTGAACACAGAAAGCCATGGATAATTTATATATTCAATCATTATTCCTTTTGCTTAACTTTTCCATCTTCATTTTAATATAGGCAGCGAGAAGAAGCCAGGTGACACCTTTGATACTCTGCCTAGAAATATCTTGAGCTAAATAATCCTGTTTATTAAGTATATTTTATATTTCCCACATCATTGAAGGTGACAATGTTGCTAAATTTTCTGTCACTGTATAACAACAGTCCCTCTTTCTCCAGCTTCCAATACCATTGCATCACTTTCCTTTAAGCCCTTGCTCACAGTCTTTTTAGAGCTATTGGGTTTTTGCTAACATTCTTTTCTAGGTCCCTTAGAGTTTCACTAATTCTTCCCTTGAGGTACTTTCAGCTTTTGTCTGTTACTCAATCCCAAATTAACATGCTTTAGGTTTTATTACTGAGGTACCCTACTCCTATTACCAAAACTTATAGTTTTACTTTGCTTCTGCAAAACAATTCATCCCAAAACCAAGTTGCTTGAAACTGCAAAGATAATTGACTTTTTATGTTTTTTGGAAGGTCAGGAATCAAGGTGCCTTAGTTGCATACTCGTGGCTTGGGGTCTTTCACAAGGTTACTATGAGGTATACGCTTGGGGCTTCAGTCACCTGAAAGCTTGACTGGGGCTGAAGGGTCTAATATCAAGGTGGCTTATTCAAATGGCTAGCAAGTTGGTGCTGGCTGTTTTCTAGAAGGCTTAGTTTCTCTCTACATGAGCTTCTCCACGGGGCTGATTGAATGTCCTCATGGCATGGACGATGGCTTCTCCTAGAGCAACCAATTCAAGACACCAAGACAGAAGCTATAATGCATTTTTATGACACAGCCAGAGAAGTCACATACTCTCATTCTATCACATATCACACAAGGTTAGCTCTGATTAATTGTGGGAATGGATACATAAGGGTTTATATACCAGAAAGTGAGCCATTGCAGGTCATCTTGGAGGCTGGCTACAACACTGTCACTATACAATGCCTCCTAAGTGTGAATCTTGTTTGTACCTCTCATCTAAATCTAGCTCTTGATCAATATCCAGCTGCTTGATCTCTATATTCAGCTGCTTGATCAACATCTCCACTTGCATGTTTTTTTTGTTTTGTTTTATTTTTAGGAAGATTAGCCCTGAGCTAACTGCTACCAAGCCTCCTCTTTTTGCTGAGGAAGACTGGCCCTGAGCTAACATCCGTGCCCATCTTCCTTTACTTTATATGTGGGATGCCTACCACAGCATGGCTTTGCCAAGTTGTGCCATGTCTGCATCTGGGATCCGAACCTACCAACCCTGGGCCTCGGAAGAGGAACGTGTAACTTAACCGATGCGCCACCGGGTTGGCCCCTCCACTTGCATGTTTAATAGGCTTCTCAACATACCACATGAAAAACTGAGCATTTTACGTCTTTACTCTTGCCCTTCAATTCTGTATCTCTTATTGTCACTCCCATCTCAGTAAATGGCAATTCCATTCTTCTAGTTGCTCAGGCCAAAGTTATGGAAGTTATCCTTGATTCATCTTTTTGCCTCACACTCCACATCAAAATTCTATACAGATAATCTGTGTTCAGTAAACATTCTTTCTTTCAACAGATTTTAAGGACAAGCTTCTGAGTCTCTTTTAGAAAAGAGGGCTTCTTAGAAACTTTAATTGCATTGTCCCAGAGCACACTGACTCTTAGCCCAAGGAAGCGAGGGTGTAGATCAAAGAAATTTGTAGAGGTGGTGATCCCTTTATGGAATGGATTATAACTTATTACAAAATGTGCTCACTTTTTAAAATGCAACTGTTGCAACTTGAACTTAAAGAGACAGAGATACTCAAGATGAAAGGAGGCACAGTACTGGTTCAAAACGAGTAAGTATTCACTGGACATTTACTTTATTCTGGGAAAATTACAAGAAGTTTTCCCATATTCTCATTTGACTTCAATCATGTGAGGTAGATATTGTACTCATCTAGTTTAAGGGTAAGAAAACAGAAGTTTAGAGAGATTAAATATTGTACCAAATTTTTATTATTAGTAAGTGGCAGAATTAAGAGTTAAATTAAGGTGTTCTGAACCAAGTTCAGTATTTTTTTGATGATGTGTCAGTTATTTCACATTTTGAGATCTGTGAATGAAAACAAACAAATACAGCTTAACATAAGGTCAAAACACATCCTCAAGCAATGGACAGTAGAGCAAAAATTACATAGAAGATGAAGAGGCAAGTAAAAGAGTGATGGGGATAATACCGTGTCCATAAAGAAAGACTTATTTGGTACAATCAGACCTCGGGTTGGTTGGTAGAGAAGACAAGAGTGCAACATTGGCAGGGAGCTACGTGAGTAAAAGAGTAGAAGCAGAGTGAATAAAATTCTTTTAGGCTCTTATTCTGGCTTGAGTGGAGGGATGCAATGGAACTTTCAGGCCTTGGTTGAAAGCTGAAGAAAGTAGAAAATTGAGAATAGAAAGCGAGGCGTTTTGGGTTGTTTTTTTTTTTTTCTTTGACATTTGGTAACTTCTTTAGATTTTAGCATTTCTAAAAAAAATGTTCTATGAAAAAAGTGTGAAATGCAATTTAGACAGATCTTCCACATGTCACACTGAATAGACAATGTTTTGGTCCATTTGGAGAGTATGCAGAATGCCAAAAGGTACACAAGATTGAAAGATGATGAACTTATTGTACAGAAGGTCTGTTTTTTCCGGTAGAGTGGCTACCTCCATTGAGTGCTCCTCAAAATCCCTTTCAACAAGTCAATCGAGTAGTAGAGAAGAGTACATTTCAGCAAGAACATTAAAAAAAGCTCGTATCCTCATTACCCAATACAAACATGGAAAAAAAAAGATAACAGCAAAAAGTTGAGGAGCCAAGTATTGTTAAGCATAGACACTTTCATAGTCTGTACAAGCTGAGTACAATGTGTGGGGAGAGATTCCTTGGGGAACCAGGGAATTGACTTTGAGTGCTTGTACATTAATCCTACTTAGAAACACTTATCATTGTAAATAATTAAATACTTTGATTTGGGGAGACAGTCTATGCTAAAGGAAGTTCCAGGAAGAGAAACCAAATAAAATAATGGTCTCTGTGGAATAATCTGAAGATGTAGAAGTAGAGAAATCATTCTGGTACTTTCACCCTTGGAAAAACAATGTCTCAATCTTTCTAACTTAGCCCATCATAAAAGTGATTGAGGACGTTTTCTTCATCAGACCTTCAATGAATTGAACAGGGTTGGACTTAAATGGATACTCCATCACAACAAGGAGGCGGAGGGGAGCAAGAATGTGGTTGCAGATGAGCTGAAGTATAAGTGACCTTCTCTAGGCACACAGGTCATAATACAACATGGAATAAAAGAAAGTTAGGATGTGTTTAATTATGCACATCCTTCATCACATCTACCCCAAGTCCCTCGAGAAATAAATGGGAAAACCAGTTTATAACGCTAGATGTCAACATGTACACTATTCCATCCACTGTAAATGTAAAAATAAGTTAAAATTGATAAATAGCCCAGTATTTTTTATGGGGGAAATACTGAGTCATATTTTCCCCTAGAGTGTAGCCTTTTTCCTAGAGCCAAATCACTAGTGGAACAGATTTGTGCCCTGGTTGATGCATGTGCTCGAAAACGGAATTGAGTTATGACAATAAAAGAATGTAGGAGATAAGAAAAACTCAATTTTGTTTTGGATAGCACACTTTTTATTCATTTAGGGCATTTCAAAAGTCTGACTTTTAATCTAGGAAACTACCTCCTTTAATTGTATACTTGACAAAATGACCTCTTAATTGTTAGGTCTTCAGCATCTGAAAAATCAACTATGAAAGTTAACAGGATCGTTGGTCCTTTATATCACTGGTGGAAGAGACCGTCTGATAGAGTCCCTGGTACCAAGCTATTGAATCTCTTGTCACCCAACAGGTAATTCTTCACTGATTTAGGAAAGCTCGGATGACAAACTATCTTAGGTCCTTTTTCTGACCTTTGTTTGTGATTTTCTGACACCTGATCTATGATGAGTAATTGTTCATAAACCTCTAGTTCACATGAATGGCATGTTTAAATCTACAGATTAAAATCTGAATTTAGCAATCTTTAGTGGTTTCTCAAGAAAGCGATTGCTGTTGTTCGAGGATGCCTTAATTGTGCTTAGCCTTAGTAATGACAATGGAAGTGTTCACATTAATTATCCTTTACATTTGCTCATTCTAAACCATAGAAAGAATTATGGATGATCCTAGATAAGAGCTTATTTTACCACTCATAGCCCAACCTTGATCAGTTGCTTTTGTTATCTGCATTGAAGATGAAGAAACTGTATCAAGAGCACTGCTATCTTAAACAAGTTTCTTAACCAAGATATCCCAGATCACAAGGTAAATTTGGAATTCAAACCCAAGGCTCTCTGACTTCAAATACCTCTTTTCCCTAAAAAATATCACCTCCTATGAGGACAGGAACATTCACATATTCTAACACCAGCTAGGATGAAGCTTTTTTTACAATTGGAACTATTGTGAAATTTACTCTCTGATGAGGCCTGGTTTCTTCCCTCTGCATGACTCTCAGTAGCTTATTGAGGAGGTACAGCGTATATTGCATTTACTCAGTCACTGTGGGTAAATGGAGAGACAACGATGGCACCTCAGAGTAAGCTAGTGGAGTGGGGAGCTTTGGCCATGTCTGGGCTGTTTAAGCTCTATATTTGGTCAGAGATCATAGTTTTTGGTTTTACTAAGTACCTGTCCTATGAATCTGGTACAGATCCCAAAAACAATGAACAGAAGAAAGAATGACAACATCTAGACTTCCCACAATGTTGCTAGTGTTTTGACCCTTGGGGTTAAATGGTTTTGTTTATTCAACAGCTGTCATCCAGCACATGAATCATCTTAAGGCATTTCTGAGGTTATGGCTTTTGCAATGTTTAAGCAAAATTATACTTTATTTTTTAACTGCTCGCAATTTTCAGAGACAAGAGTTACTTTAATGTATTTCTTATTAAACTTTTAATTATAGAATTGCTTCATTTGCTTGGTTAAAAAATTCACACTATATAGTGAATTAAATAAAATATGAAATCTGAATGGCTTCTTCCCTCTCCAATATCCATTCTCCACAGATCTCACTACCCAAAGGAAACCACTATTAACTGTTTTTTTTAATTGCCCCTCGAATTTCAAATAACATATTCATTTAATATATGATTTACTGACTTGTCAAATTAACACAGTACCTAATGAAGCTCTACCATTAAAAATAAGAAATTGTGCACACTTAACTTTTCTTTCAATTCGCCATTCTACCTCTCAATTTTTGTTAGTTATATTACTGTTTTTACATTGCCAAATTTTATAGCATTTTATTGTTCTTTAAACAGTGAATCTTCCATGTGTGTCTAGACTGATTCCAAATAATCAAATGCTAAGCGGCAGAATTTACAATAAGAATTTTTATATATTTTGTGGTATAAAATCAGAAATGTGAATGGACTCATAGAAAAGAAAATATGATCCTAAGGAATTAAAAGTTCATTTTTCTTTTAAGATTTTATTTTTTCCTTTTTCTCCCCAAAGCACCCCGGTACATAGTAGTATATTCTTCATTGTGGGTCCTTCTAGTTGTGGCATGTGGGACGCTGCCTCAGTGTGGTTTGATGAGTGGTGCCATGTCCACGCCCAGGATTCGAACCAACGAAACACTGGGCCACCTGCAGCAGAGCATGCGAACTTAACCACTCGGCCACTGGACCAGCCTCTAAAAGTTCACATTTTTAAAAAGACCCTTCTAAGTGTTCATGTCAAATGAACTCTCTGTTATTTTATTCTCTGTACAGTTTCCTGCAAGCCCCTGGGTCATATGTGGTGTATGGATGATAAATTTTCTGCCTTCTTGCATTATAAAACTAGACTCTAAAATCGATTCTGTGTCGTTCTCACATTTTCTAGGTACTTTGGTAGGGTATAGGATGTGATGATGTTCCAAATATTTTTCATCCACAATTTGAAGGCATTCTTTCACCCCTTATAGCCTATGAGAAAATTTTTGTCAGTATATCTTTGTAGTATTTAGTGAACACTGCCTCTTATGTAAGTAACTTATTTCTCTTTAGAAGTTTTCAGAATTTTCTCCTTGTTCTTAGAATTCGTAATGTTCTATCTAGGAGTTGGCCTTTTTCTTCACAAATCCTTTAGGTATTTTCAATGTGAAATGTCTTCAAATTAGGGGAATATTCTATTGTATTCTAATTGTTCCCTCTCTCCACTGTTTCTGCTTTCTCTATTGAAAGTGTTTTTAGATGGCTGTCAGACTTTCTGGGTCTTTCATAATTTTCCCCTCAATTTCTATGTGTTTGTTTTTGCTTTATCGGTCTTAAAATTGGTCTTTAAAATCATTCATTTGATTTTCAGCCGTGTTCCCTTTTCTGCCACTCTCTCCATATTTGTAAAAAGTCACAATGACTGCCTTGTTTTCTGATTTTTCTTTCTTTGTCACCTCTGATAATAATTTAAGATATTCAAAGTGATTAAATTTTTCTACTGGGATCTTTTATTTTATTTGTCCTACTTCATACTATGACGGTTAGAATAAGCAGGTGTTTCCTCTGGCTTTGTATATATATATGGGTTTTCCCTGTTCAACAGAAACATTTTCTAGTGAGTATTGCTAAATTCTTAAGTCCTGTGTTTCTTCTCCAAACTTTTCTTCCACATATATTTTGAATGAAATTCTAATAATTAACCTTTACCAAGAAGGCTTTTTGTCTTACTGCTCCTTTGATAAACATCCTATTGTTAATAGAAATGTTATTTTATTTGCTACATGAAGTTCTTATTGATATCTCAAATTTTCATCATGGAAAACAAGGAGGAGAAAAATAAAGTAGAAAGACAGAGAAGCGATACATTCCCAGGAAAAGAAGGGGAGTATCGTCTCACAGTGAAATGTTTCAGAGCTTGTTGGAAAGCATTTGAGAAAAGTAAAGGAACTTTAAAAACATATGAAATATAGATGAGGCAGAATAATGCTTCCTGGATAAGTAGACTAAGAAAACTTTCTAATGGCAAATAGAAAAGCATGTTTAAAAATCCTCAGCACTTGGTTTTGTTCTTTTTAAATCTCTTGTAATGAATGAGTCCAATACAATTAAATGAGACAAGGTAATGTTTGTCCTTCACAAGGAAGGTCTGAAGAGAAATCCTGGTGAACTCTTTTGAAATATACCTCATAGCCATCTGGGGCACTGATTCAAAGGCCATTCTTGCTACCTTAAATAGTCTGCTCAATTCAATCTCAGAATGTCAATGCTATTTGAGTAGAAAGGGACTTTCATTTATTCTCATTTTATTCTTCTTCAAAAAACAAATCATATGCTTTCCCAGATTGCATTAATTTATGATTAGGAAAAATGATTTTCGTGTTAAAAAAGAAAAAAAACCTGGGTTTTAATATACGGGGTGGAGTTAATATGAAAAATATTATCTAGTTTCTAAGAACTCAAATTTTATTTTGTTACTTTTATATTGTTTTCCATTTTCATAATTGTGCTCAACTGCAAAAGCAACAGTTGGTCCATTTACCAAATTAAAATTATTTCACCATTAGAAAAACCAGTTGGTATATCCTGAAAGTCATGTTTCAAGGATAAATAGAAGGTTCAGCCTAAGGTAAGAATGTCAACCCAATTCTGCTGGATTGAACTCACTTATCTCCAAAAGTCCAATGCATTGTTTTGATGTTCTATAACTCCTGATGCCCAAATGTATAGATTTTCATTAGTTTAAGGTCAATGATTTTTACAGACATGAAGTCGGAGAAAAATAAAGAAAACTACAGACCTACTATGAAGTGTGTGTGTGTGTTTGTGGGAGATGTTTTGGGGAGAGATCTGTCAACCTTGCTAGGTTAGTCCCCTTTGTCATTGACATTTTATCTTGTAAGACACATGCTGGCATGCAGGGATGCAAAACTTAGTCATTAGAGGGCTTTGATCACTGCAGGCTGTTACCACCCCGCTGAATAACCAAGTGAATCTGCCACCGAAAAAAAAACCATGACTACAATGTTTGTTTTTGTGGGATTGTGCTGTATATTTTTTTCCTAGATTATACCAGTTTTGGCCTCCAAGTCCAGTATTTTATGATGTTTATTGTATAGGTAAGAAAAAAATATGGAAAGTGTCATTAAAAAGTAAAAATGAGGGAAATTTCACGGTGTTCGTTTGGCTGATGTCAATTACAGTTAGATGGCTCCTGGAAAGGATCATGTTTACTTTATGAATGCCCTCAAAATGCAATATTAACAACTGAAATGACCCTAAGGAGCCAAATGAGGAGAAAAATTCACGTGTTGTTATTATTTTTTGGTTCTAAATAATGCTGATCTTTCTGTTAACTGATCAGAAGAGTTTTGAGTCATTTTTAAAAATTCAGTAAACTCTGTTATTCTGAGTGGTCCAGTCTCCTGGGAATGCAGCTCATGCTGTAGCCATGGTTTACCATGTGCCAACACAGAAACTCGGAGATCACGGCTGCCTGGCCTTTAGCTTGGCCTAACAGTCTCTGTGTGGATCTAGAGCTCTCTCTGGTGTCTTTGAAGCCCCCACAGCTAACCTTTATTTAAAGGTACAGTAAATGTTCAAGCATTTGGAGTTGTTTTATTTGCCTTATGTAAATTGGTTGCATTGTTTTGAAATCCACCATTTTGTTCTTGTACTGGCGTATTAAGAACATATCATGATTTAGGTTAACCTCAAATGTGAAATGCAGTAGACCATTAGTTTCACAAGAACTTGGGAAATTTAGGTCATTCTTGCATGGATTGCTGCAAACTTCCATAAAAATATGACACGCACAGACATGTGTGTACATATGTGCCGTACAGCACAAAGATATAAGCACACAATGTAACATGTGTCTGCTCTCCAATCTGTGAGTTCATCTGTACAATTCCAGATTCAAGATTCTGTACAATTCAAGGTTCCACTCAGGGCCTTGTCTCGTATTTGTGAAGTTCCTGCTGAATACCAGTAACTGTAAACATGATGGGAAAGCTCGATACATAAATATAAAAGCATTTCAATATTAAGTGCTAATAAGTAGAAATAACTCTTGCATGCATTTTGGACCAAATATTTATGAAATATATAAGTCTAATATGCATGTAGCATTTCAAAATGTATTTGGCTCATTTCAGAGTGGGAGCCTAGAGACCTTTGGCTTTCCTTGTATCAGTAGGAGCATAGATTCACGACAAAACATCTTGTATCAAAAGTACAGTTTTCAAGCCATAGCTGAGTGAAAAGCTTTTCATAAACTCTATTCATTCTCAACTTACCAGTGTCCTTAACTCAGTTGCACTTGAATTTTAGTACCTTTAAAGAAGTTCATTCAGCTTCCCTGAAATTAAGAGAGACACCCACACAGAAACATCATTAATATAGACATTTAAATAAAACTTTTCAGAGACTGAGCGAGATTGCAGAAAAGGAGGGCACACAGCCTTCTACTAAGTACCTTATTTTCAAAGTATTTTACCTCCTTGATGTGTATAGCTACTGAAGGTTATAAGAAAAGTGTTCACATGGAGAGACAAAAGAATGTTCCTGGTGTGATTTGCACGACAGCAACAAGGTGAGCTCTGAAACAAAGAAGAGGTTTTTGAAAAGCATATTGTATATATTGAATACACAATCACACATATTGTGATAAAATTTTGTCGAGTATATTTTCAAAACCCACAGAATAAATCAAATTGATACCATGATTCCTAGCAGAACTCAGCATGTGTCTGTGCTATTATTTTTGCAACCTTAAAAAAATTTTTTCCAGTCACCTGTATCATAGAAGAATAGAACATGACCCCTACCTTGAATATCTTTATAAGAAAAAAACAATGCATTTCTCAAAAATACTTTCACATTTCAAGTTTGAGAAGTGTTGTTCAGTAGAATACTAAATTTTGCCTTCCCTTTATCTGTTGCCGCATCAAGAATCTATAGATGAAATAGGAAAAATTAAGAGCTCATGAAGGGAGTAAAAAAACCAGTACAACCTGCTTTGCAACAGAAAGAGAGGAGTTTTAACAAATGATGCGACAAGAGATTCTTGGAAATTTATATGTGTGATCTCTAAAGAATCGTGTAGAAAAGCTTTGTTCTATGAGTCAAAGAAAAACACTGAAATTGAAGGCAATGTAGAAACTGAAAAGAAATAATAGGAAGAATTACTTAGAATGTGTTTACTGAAAAACAAAAACTTAAAAAGAAATTAGATCTTCTGCTTTTCCCAGAGAATGTGACCAGGTAAGTCATAAACTTAAAAGGAAAGGAATGACCTCGAAGGATGATTATTTCAAATGATGTATCAGAATAAAACACATTGCATGAGCTAAAGGCCATGCATTTGAACTCTTGGTGTATTTATATAATGAAAAATATATTTAATGTTTGTATAATTATTTAATTTGTTTTGGAGGAAGAGACAAGGAAACAGTTCAGCTGCTAGTGGATGAGCTCCATGCTCCAGAAACTTTGCCTGATGCTTCTAGTACTTCTCATTTACGCATCATGAAACTCCAAGAGGAAATCACAGAAGCCCCTCTTTTACAGACGAGGTTCACATGGCGTGGGAGCTGGCTCAGGGTCAGTTCCATCCACCTGAACAGGGGCAGAATGTCACTACAAACCCTGGTCTTTCTGACTTGAAGTTTGATGTTTCTCCCACTCCACTATGCTGGCATCGTAAGTTTTCAAGCCTTGCTATTTTTTATGTTATTTTGCTTGATTCTTATGAAAACTCTGTAAAATTGATCAAAAGAAGTGAATATCCTCATCTCAGAGATAAGGAAATGAAAATCACCGTAGAAAAACTGACATCCTATTTCTAATTTGTGATAGAGGTGATTTTTCTTGGATCTAAGTTTCAAATATGAGATGAATGGTTTTTTCGCTATCATATTATGTTTCTAATGGCACCAGCATGGAAGACGAGATGCTTATATAGAGAGAATTCAGTCAGGGCTTAAGGTGCATACTTGATTGTTTGGGCAATGTCGACTCCAGTGTCATTGACCAGTGGGTTCCTTGTACCTGATTGAACTGACACTAATGAGATGGTCTCTGGCTATAAGCTGGGCCCTGGGGTAAGACCATCCAATACTCCAAAACAGTAGCCTCCCATTTTTCCCAGTCAGGATTGAGAGAAAATTTCAGGGAAACAAGTTAGGTGTGGGGAATCCAGTGTGGGAATGAGAGGAGGACTGCATTTGAGAGCAGAGCATTCCACCATTACTCAGTTATGATCTGACCCAAATTCCTTTTGTGTATTACCTCCTCCTGGAATTGATAGAAGATGAAGAGGGGCAAAAATATATTAAGGTATAAGTTAAATAAGAAAGTAATATGACTAGAGACACAGAAAAAATTGGGAAGTGTAAAGCCACTGTGTTTTGTGGCCTAACAACAGAGTTTAGCTCAGATTAGGGGAAGGTGTTTCCTCAACTTTTAGAATTGTAACTTACAGAGCAGGACGAAGAAGTAGAGATCACGTGGGTGATGCCCAAACATGAGAACAGGACCGGCCTGTGAGGGCTCTGAGGAGGGAGCTCAGCTCAGCAAGAATTTTCATATTTTATATTTCACTTTGGATTTTCCAGGTAATAAATATAACATCTGTGAATATTGTCGTGAACATTTCCTCATTATACGAATAGTCAAGTGGCACTAATATTTATTGAGTGTTTAATGTACATAAGAAACAGAATCATATGTTTTCCATGGATTATCTCATTTAAGTCTTACATTAACTATATGTCAGGTATAATTATTATTTTCATTTTAAAAATGAAAGAAATGGAGGCATAAAGAAGCTAAATAGGAGCTGGCCCTGTGGCCCAGTGGTTAAGTTTGCATGCTCAGCTTCAGCAGTCTACGGTTCACTGGTTTGGATCCTGGGCGCAGACCTCCACACCGCTTGTCAAGCCCTGCTGTGGCAGCATCCCAAATAGAGGAACTCGAATGACTTTCAACTAGGATGTACAACTATTTACTGGGGCTTTGGGGAGAAAGGAAAAAGAAAAGAGGAAGAATGGCAACAGATGTTAGTTCAGGGCCAAACTTCCTCAACAAAAAAAATCAATGAAGCTAAATAATTAGTGAAAAATGAAACAATCCTTAGACGGTAGAGCTAGGTTGAAACGCAATCTCTCTAGAGGCCCCATGCCTAACCATTGTGTGTTACTCTCTCAGTAAGACCCTTTAACGGAGGCCATTAAAAGAAAACCTAGCTAATTTTAAAAAAACAAATTAGCACATACTGAAATAATGAAAGATCATTTTTAATTTAAGCTCTAACATAGCTAAATAAAGTGTGAATTTTGAGAAGGTATGGAAATGACAAATAATTTATTTAAAAATTGCCCTTAAAAGTTTTGAGTGTTTGGCAGTATTTCAAGTGAAACAAAGCAAAGAAAAAATTATTCTGGCTGCCTAGGTCAAAACTAAAGGTTGGACTCTGGTTTGTTTAATTGAATTCTATTTTAAAAGCTAGTATCTCACACATGTTCCCCAAAGTCTGTTTTTAACTGTAGAGACCATTGAACTGTTCATTCATTCATTCTTTCTTTCTTTCACTCTATTACTAATCATTTGTTAAGTACCTACTAAGAGCTTTAACTCTCTGTTGATTGCTAGGCATGCAAAATGTGAAAAGTCCTAGACCCTGCCTTCAACTAATTAACAGTTTGTGAGAAAATGAACAATCTGTTAAGTGCTGTGACAGAGGGTAAGAAACCTCAGAGAGAGCAGTGAAAAGCCAAACTCACCTCTGCTGAGAAGGTAGCACCCAAGCTGAGAGATGCTGGCCCATTGCAAGCCTGGGAGGAATACCATTCCAGATGGTGGGAATAGTGAGCATGAGATTTGTCCTCAGTAACCCTCATAAGTAGGCTTTCATTTAGCAGAACGTTATAAAAAATTTTGATCTTCACTGAAAGGTTTCCAGAAGCTATCCTTTACTTTTAGACTTCCCATGTTCCTTCCTGACCTGTTCTTGACTAGGTTTCAGGTAACATACTTCGCTTTGCTTTTTTGATTCTTGTTATTAGGCTCTAGTTTGCTAATTTAGACTTTCATTGCTCATGTTGGTAGCATCAAATTATAAGTGATTCTGTACCAGAACTGATGTAATTGGCAAATATAGTCTATGGACCCATGGGCTTAAGCTAGATGACTATCCCACAGTCATATCTCTCATCTTTTGCTTTAGCTTGATAGTTAAAACAGAGTACTCAGTTATGTAAGTGTTTCTCATTTTATTATTCCTCGTACGGTGGTCAAAGCAACCGTGGCAAAGAATGTTCATATCATGCTGTTAACTGTGTCTACTATCCCTTTGGTGCACACACATTTCTCTTTAATTTTACTGATCTCTAAGGTTCTCCTAACATTTGAAACTTAGCATCTTGCTCAATTTCTCTTCATTGCATTAATTTTCAATTTCCCAAGCTGAATCATATTTTAAAGTCCTCTTTAGACTCTCTGTTAGAGCCTTCCTGTCTTTAACAATTTTGTCTCACTTTCCCATTTTGAATCATTTCAAAGCTTATTCCATTTATTTAAGAACTGATGTAAAGAGAATTGAATTCCTGTGTTGAGGGGCAGTCTGATTCCCACACACTTTAGGAGATTATGGCAAGGTCAAAATTTGGGAGCCATCAGCTGGGATGCTGGGTTAAAGCCTACATGGGAGAAAGAAGAGGGGGTAAGAGTAAAGCAGTAGCATCTATGTACCCTTCTCCACTGTTCTCACACCTAGGTCAGACCTAAACATGAAAGCAGAAAGGTGTCCTCTCTTGAGGTGGCCATATATCTCAAGCCCGTATTCCCAGAGAATACCTTTATTGAGCTTAATAATTTGGTTGTGAATCTCTCAGAACTTCCTTCCATTTACGTCATGAAGAAGGTTAATTTTATTATTCTACCCACAATATGGTCCTATCTAATATTTCCTCAAACAGATTCTCCAAGACGCTCTTCTGGGAAATGTCAATAGTGTATCATGAAAAGTTGATGAGTATTTAAATGTTCTAAAAATACCACATGCTGTGTCCTCTTGAGTATTCACTGTAGATATTCTCATATTAAAGGATGAGAAAAATTCCAGTCTAAAGATATCTGTTGAACACTTTTTAAGTCAAGATTTCCAGTATTTGATTAGGAGCCTTTCTGATGTGATGCAACTGCTGCCTTCTTGTGCAGAAGCATTCAGAAAATAGGATCCAAGTGAATCACTTGTTTCCTCCTGGAGACAACTCACTGAGTCTCCTTATCTTTCACCTAACGTAGGTAGAGTGTGGAAAGTTAAGAGCGCGAAGACAGGTGATCCTAAAGAGAAGCTGATTTTTCACATCCGTTTCTTTTGATACCCTGAAACCTGTCTCTTGGCACAATTCTGACATCAGCTGTGGCTCCAGTGGACAGCTCCTTTGCACACAGCATCAAGTCCAAGTTCCTGCCTGTGTTCTCCACTTCCCTGCCTCAGGACTTCTGTGAAGTCTGGCACGTCACTCACCCCAAACACAGCGCTTCTGAAAGTGCTGAGGTAGAAGGTGTGAGAGGGGGCATTCACCTCTGAGTGGCAACTCCTAGTCAATAAGGGGAAAGATGAGTGCCCCAGACTCTGTCCTTTAGATAGATAACCCTGAGGTGCAGTCTATGTGATTCCTGGAGATCCTCAGTGAGATTGAGTTTGTTTGTCCATAGTGGTAACCAGCTCAATAGCCTACAGTTTATTGATTTTCCCCCCATTCCTTTCTCACTTTCACTTCTGCTTCCTGAGATCATCTCCCGAATAAGCTGAGTCCTCATCTCAGGGTCTTCTTTTAGGGAAAACCAAATTAAGACAATCTTTTTTCCTTTCCAAGTGGCAAATAGGAAAGGATTAAGTTGACGACTGGAAGGATATATATTCCTTGAGTTCCCTGATTCCCACATGTAGTCCATGTTATGTTTTGAGCTGATACTTGTCCATAGGCTAGGGTTACTTTAAGGTGGTGCAGTTTGATGGCCTCTTAGCTCTGCCTTTTTGGCCTAAATCTTATCACTGAGTTTCTACTTTATTCTTGAAGGCATCTCCAGTTTTATTATAAAACAACAATAGCAATACCAATTATTAGTTATAAAGCAATTTTGGCAAATACTGTAAAAAATGCTTAAAAATTATTCCATTCTCCCGACTACCTAGGTAGATATTATTGTCCTCATTTTATAGGTACAAAAAACCTGAGAAACAGAAAAATTAAATAATTTTCAGAAGACCATAATACTTGTAATCAGCAGAGCTGGGACGGGAGCTCATGTCTGTGTGACTCTGTGGTCCAAGTCCAGCCACTGTGCTCCACTAATTAAACTCCACGTCTAACAACTGGCTACCAGAGATTGTCACTTGCAGGTGGCTTCATCATAAAATGGCATTGATGATGCTACTTTCCTCATGGTGCTGTCAGAAGTATCAAATGATTTAATGGGTGTGAACATAATGCCTGAAAGTCTCTATAAAAATGTTTGCTATACTATCATTATTACCATTACTATTATCACCAGAACTAGATAGGGCCCATCTCCTTTTCCTGGAGTCTTTGAGTAGATCCTCTGCAACCTCTGGTAGATTAGGAAAGAGTGCCAGCATATGGAAGAGTATATGGGAACTGTTTTGGTTGGAGCTGAGGCTAGAAGTGTGGAATATCAGTTCTACCTTCATTCCATTGCCTTTATCCAGTCATATGACCCAACCTAACTGCAAGGGAAATTGGGAAATACAATCTAGCCACGTGTCCAGGAAGAAAAACAAGTGAAGTAAGGTGATTGTATAGCAATATCTCACATACTGTCATCATCATTATTAATTTCATTCAAATTTAATTTATTCAAAAATGAACTCCACCCCCAAGGTATAGTCAGAATCCCACCATGTCTCACCACAGCTCCATCACCACCTTTCTAGTTCGAGCTATGACTTCTCTCCATGATTTCTGCAATAGCTATTTAACTGGTTTCCCTCCTCCACTCTTGTCTCTTTAAAAATGTATCCTCTAGCCCATCAACTGATGATTGGGTAAAGAAGATGTGGTATATATATACAAAGAAATACTACTCAGCCATAAAAAAGGATAAAATTGGCCCATTCACAACAACATGGATGGACCTTGAGGATATTATGTTAAGTGAAATAAGCCAGATAGAGAAAGACGAACTCTGTATGACTCCACTCATAGGTGAAAGTTAACGTATAGGCAAAGAGAACTGATTGGTGGTTACCAGGGGAAAGGGGAGGTGAGGGGAGGGCACAAAGGGTGAAGTGTTGCACCTACAACATGACTAACAATAATGTACAACTGAAATTTCACAAGGTTGTAAACTATCATAATCTTAATAAAAAATTATAATATAAAAATTTAAAAAAACTAAAACAAGTGTGTGGGTTAGTTATATATGTGCTTCTTTATGCATTAAATAACATCTGGCAGCACGTGTAATTATGTAATTTCAAAATAATGAGTATAAAATTATATTTTGAGATACTTGTAACTACTTTAATCTGATGTGAAAATATCGTATTTCTATTGATGACAAAGACATAGAGACTGCTAATACTACTGTGGATTATTGCTTACACTTATTGAAGAAAATGCTATATTTTAGCTAGAGATTATTGAAAATAAAGATGCAATTTTTTTCAAAAAAAAAAAATGTATCCTCCAGTCAGAAAACACATCAGTCTCATCGTGATCAATCATGTCTCCCCTGCTCAAAACTCTCCAGTGGACTTTCATCTGACTTAGGTAAATGACAAATGCCTCCATTATCTGTCCCTGTCTACATCTTTGCTGTCATCTCCTACCGCACTTCTTCTTGCTTGTCTTAGGACTGTAGAATTACTGTTTCCTCTTCTTGAAATGTTCTTCTCCTGCATCTTTGCATAAATCCCTTTCTTATTGCATTGGCCTTTCATTATATTCGTCTGTCCCCAATATCATCTCCTCAAAGAGACCTTTTTAATCATTTCACTTAAAATATGCCTCAGTTATTCTCAAATTACTTAATCTATATATTTTTCTCTATAGCACTTAAAATGCCTAATAATATATTGTATTTTTATTTCTTTACCAATTGACCTTGGGCTTTCTCCCTCAGATTAGGTGTCTGAGAACAATAACTTTGTATAGTTCATTTCTAAATTCCTAGCATTAGGACAGTTTCTGCCATGTAGGAAATGTTTAATACATAGTTAGTAAAGGATGAATGAATGTTTTACTCCCTGTGATGACAACTTTAACTCTTGCCAGTCCTCATAGGGCAAATTTTCCCCTTCCGTCGATTGTAATACTTTCTCTGTACCCCACACTTTTTTAAATTTATTTTTCATTTCTGAGACTCTATAAGCCGATGACAGTTTCCATGGTGGTCTCTGTCCAATTGTCTGGATATCTGAATATGTTTGTTTTGCCCATATTAGATATAAAGAGAAATGCTAGCCAGGGTTCCTATAATGATTTCTTCATAGTAATCTAAATCTGCCTGTTGTTTGTGATACCACTTCACAGCATTGCAGTCTTACAAGGTTGACTCACTTACTTTTTCCCCTTCCTTCCTTCCTTCCTACCTTCCTACCTTCCTTCCTTCCTCCTTCCTTCCTTTATTATAGAATAGTCATTCAATCAGAAAATACAATCTGGAATAATCTGTAAGAAATAGCCAGTATATGCACAATCAACATATTAGAATTTTTACAATGCATTCTCTATCATTATTTTCACATAAGAAGGAAGCACAGTGGATGATATTGGTCATGTGGGCATTATCGATACTATTGCTATGATGCACACCCATAACCAATAGCAACTGTGTCTAGAGGAATTTGTCACGATACCCCTTAGACTCCAAAGTACTATAAAGAATCAGCCACTAGCTGTTACCCTCTTACTCCTCCAAGCCAAACATGCTCTTCAGAGATATCTCTATTCAATGAAGACACGGCCATAATTTTAAGGATGTTTCTTTTAATAATTTCTTATGCTTCTGAAGAAACGTGTTTCTACTGAATTCCTCTAGAAGAAAAAGAAATAAAAGCTTAATGCATTAAATCTTCTAGTTCTAAGAATGACTGCTTATGTGGCTGCCACTGTAATTTAACTCGCCTGTTTTAGTTTTACCACTTATAAAATATAAAAATGCAAAAACTTACTTTCCAATTTGTATTTTGGTTCTTGGCCATACGTAACCCAGGTACTCCTAAACATTACTTGAAAGGATAACTTCTATAAAGGACTCTATGTTTCAGTTAAATTTTTGTAAACGTAGTCATGTGCTGCATAAGGACGTTTCTCTTAATGATGGACCACGTATACGCCAGTGTTCCCGTAAGATTAGTACCAAATGGTCTAGGTGTGTAGGAGGCTATACCATCAAGGTTTGAGTAAGTACACTCTTTAATGTTTGCAAAATGATGAAATCACGTAACAATGAATTCCTCAGAAAGCATCCCTGTTGTTAAGTGAGACATAACTATAGATCTATTTTTGGCCAATTTTTAAAAAGAAACATTGTGCCAAGATTGTGATTTGACCTACAGTAAAAAATTTAGAAACAGGACACAGAATTTACAGTTCTACATTTGTTTCAGTTCATAGCAGCTAACACTCCTTCCCAAACTCAGAAAACTTCCTCCACATACTCCCAAGTGTTTCTTGCACTATCTCATAAGAAACATATTGATTTTTCTGTTCTGTTTCAATAAACATCAATAAAAATCTTCTTAGCTTAAAACCAGTCTATGCCAATTTGAAAAATGACTGATTGCATTGCAGAAGTAATTCCAAATAAGGTTATTTGCTCTGTGCTTTCTCTCTTTTCATTATTTGGTTCCTAATGCAAATGAAGATCTGCAGGCTTAAAACAAAGGTAATGTTAACATTTCCCTGAGTGCCATCATGAAAGTGTCTTGAAATTTATACCAGTTTTATGTCTTCAACAAAAAGCTCATCTGCAACATAGTCGATGACAGCCAAACGTTTACCAGGTCTGATCTAGAAACATCCTTCTATTTTAGAGCCAAAATTTTAAGCAGAGCAGACTCTTAACTCCTCAAACCGAGTAAAATGGTTTTCATATGTAAAGAAACTTCATTAGGAAAAAAATCATATAATAACATATTAGCAGGTATTTAAGATCAGTACTGCATTATTCTATTTTGCGTAACGTTGAATTGTTAGGAGCCAGGAAGAGAACATTTATATAAAAAAGCTTTGAAAGTTACAAAATCTTGTTTAAATGTAAAGTAGCAATCAAGTCTAAGGCACATACCTTAAAGACGGCCTGCAGACTGATTTTCAGCAGCTTGGGGTCTCCTCTTTACCGCCTCTGAAAACCTCGCTTATCACTCTCTCCTTTCCTAACATCTCCGCCAGCTCATGAGCGTTGACAGTCTCTCTCTACTGTCCTCTCTGCTCTTTTTGCTTCTATCATGAAAATATCAGAACAAAAAAGGCACACCTTACTAAAATACGGGCTGTTGTCCATTGAGTGCAAATTATCTTAATAAGTACTATAACTTAAAAGTTATTTAGGAAGACTTTATGTGAGAATACAAGGTCAAAAAGTCAAGATTAAAAAATTGACAGGATATAGAGACTCTTGGATGAGTAAATGTGTTGATGAACAAAGAAGATGTTATAGAAAGGAGGAGGTTTCATAGAGATTAGGAGAAAATAAAACCAATATTCCCTTTTTCCTAATAAAATTGATTCAGATTATTAGTAGATCGCGTATGCTTCTGAGACCAAGAAAGGTAACTGCTCAACTGCGTAACTGACAAAATCTTAGAGGACAGTGAGAGATGCCAATCAAGACTTTTTCTACAAGTGCTTCTCTAGGTAGTGGAACAATATTTAAGTAAATCAGGTGTGATCAATATTTGAATTAGTATAACAGCCAATTTGATGAGTAAAATATTGTAAATTATATAATTTATAACCTGGATTTTCCAAGCCAATAATAAGATAAAAGTAATATTATGCCTGAAAATAATTCAGTAACTTCAGCACCATTCAACTAGTGGAGTGTCTACCATTTACAAAACAATGTGTCAGACACTAGGTGGGGTGACAAAGATGAATGAGGTATAAACATGGAATTTAGTAAAAAAATCTTCTAACCCATCGAATTTAGGAATCCACATACTAGAAGCCATCATAAATTCTAGCAAAGAATCCAATCCCTTGCCTTCCAACATTTATGTTCAAAATATCCAAATAAATATTGATGAAACTATTTAGAAAAATATGAATGTTTTGTCTGCAGCTCATTCCCAGGAAGAAAGCTCTATGACCTTGTCATTTTTTTCCAGAGCTCATCTAGGAGATGGCATACATATCTTCCCTAGACTAATATTTTTCTGTAGGGAAGCAGAATATGCCATAGTTAGGTTGGATCAGCTCTTAATAAATATTTAATAACTTATGCTTAGACAGCAGTGAAAGAACCATCTACACACTTTGCATAATGACTGTAATGCCTGAGAAAGATGTTGAGTTCACTGGAGGGAAAGCAGCAAAAATCACAGAATTTATGCCATTAAAGATTTGCTACTGGATTCATCATGGAAAAATGCCATGAGAATCAGCTTAGCACAAATAAACCTGTACCATCATTCAGCTTTTGTTTTCTAGAGTTTCTTATACCTAAGCATTACAGCACATGCTATATTGATTTGCATTAATGTATACATATACATCAGTCTAGAAGGTGAAGAGGAAGCCAGGCAAGGAAAGCACCATTTATCATCTCATGAATGTAAAAGTAAAGTTAAAAACCACTTCTGGTTGTCTAATGGTGGCTCCTTTGCCTCTTTCTAGTCTGTTCTTTTTCTAGATGTCTTATAAATTTTGGTGTTCCCATGTTTCCATCTTCGCACTTCTCATATGATACAAAAGTGAAAACAGATTTGACGATTTTTCCCTCTTGGGGCAAAAAGCAACTAGGGTCATGAATAAAAAGAAATTATACAAATCTCACCTGTAGAGTAGAAAATTAAATTCTCCTTGGAATTCTATCCCTTGGATTTGATGTTTATCCATCATTTGTTTACTGACAATTTAGACACCAGCACTGATTCTTGCCTGAGATTTAGCCATACCTTACAATGTTGAACTAGATTTCTGATAGACTATATGAAAGTCAAAATATCCTAGCCTGAACTTGGCTTGTTTTGCCCCCATCGTCCTAACAAAACACGAGTATAACCTGCTGCTTCACCTGGATTCTTTCTCTCAGCTAACCATCTCAACATTTAAATAGTCATCTAGCCTGGGTATCTATAGCCATCCTTAACTTCTCCTTCAGCCTTCCATGTCCTATTAATTAGTAAGACTAATGGATTTTACCTCTTAAATATTTCCTAGATACATTCCGGCCCTCTGTCCTCATTGTCATTGCCACTACTTTGGTTCAAGCCCTCATCTCTTACCTATTTCCTTACTCAGCTCTTGCTCTCCTCAAATTCATCCTGCACCATGGTGGAAGCGGTACATCTATTTCAGAGGATATAGTTTAAGTTTCTTAACAGGGTATATGAAACCTTCCATGATTTAGTACAGTATCTCATATATGCTTACACTTCCTGGCTCCAAACTCAAGCTACTTGTAACCTTCCCAGCTTTATGTACTCACCCTTACATGAACACTCCATATTGTACACTTCAGTGCTTTATTATGTTATTTCCCCTTCCTGGACAGCCCTGTCCCCAACCATTCCATAACCTTACTCCTCTTCTATAAGACTCTTACTCCTCCCTTGGCACTCAATTTACATTCATTTCCTCCAGAAAGTCCCATGTGACCCATTCCTGCTGGACTTGGTGTTGTGCTTCTGGAGTTCTGTAGCAATGCCCTGCTTAAGTTTCTCTTCCTCACCATACTGGAAACTCTTTGAAGACTGAGACCATTCCTATCTCACCAATGTTTTTCTAGTGCTCCACAGAATCAGATTGATCAGTAAATATTTGAACAGTGAGCACCAAAGAGGATAAATGGAAGTGACCGAGAAAGGAGAGAAAGAACTAGGTAATTATGAAATTCAACCCTGATCTCTCTGCTATCCTCTTTACGTTCACCATCTTACTGAGTCTGGATTTTCACTTGTCACTTCTAAGCAGGTAATCCCCAGTGTTGTAGATACGGCTTTAATCTTGCTTCGACATCTATTTGGGTGCTGGACATCACCCACTTGGATGTTGGACTTTTATCTTCCCTGCAGTGGCATCACCATTCTTCCATATTGACACATCACTCTGACTTTTTCAGTGTTATCATCCATCGTTCCAGAAATCTAATCAATGACAAAAATCTGATGCATTCTTTTCTTGTAGTATTTTTTTCTGAAATTGTTCCTTCCTTTTCAATTCCTCTACCATCATTAGCTTTAAATCCTTACAACCTTGTCCTTAATCAGTGGTGTACTACCACAGCTCCTTCTTTCCTTTCTCCTCCAATAAACACATCTTAGTCTGATGCGGCTCCAATCAACTTTTCTTAATTTTTTTTTTACTTCTCCAATATACAAACTCCCCTCTCACCTCAAGACAGGATAGACTTTCATTAAACTGTCCCAAACTACCTTTCCCAAACTGTCTTTCACTAAATATGGATACTATGCAATTAATTTTTCTTCTCTCTCTCTTCTCTTTCTCACTCTCTTTCCCTCCCTCTATCTTTCTCTTTTATTCTTTCTTCGTCTGTCAGGAACTCATACTTGAATTTTACACACAACTATAAAAGTAGCTTGAGGATAAATAAACATTAATTAATTAATGGGAAAAAGGTACCACATTCTTGGTTCTCTCTTGTGGTCAGTATTCCTTGGCTCTCTGTCCTACGTCATATTCATTCGTGTTCTTCCGCTTTTGCTTCCATGATGGTACCTTTAGCACATCACGGTACTTGCTAATTAACAGAAGGTTAATCTGTGCTTCATTATGCTTAATCTAAGGAGTTCGGTAGCTGAGTAGCTAATCTACAAGGACTGTCATTAAAGTAGGTGAAAAATATTTTAGAAAGTCATAGATAATAGTGTCTTGAAAAATTTATAGTTCAGAATAATTCTGATATTTTTCTGTATAATAAAAAATAATGTTCCAACTGCACTCTTTTTTTACATGTTGATTAATATTCAATATTAGGGGAAAAGTTTTGACCTTGCTTTAGTAGATGGATTTATTGAAAATCTTTTGAAAACAATTTAATGTCCACCAAGTTAAAATAATACTGATTGGAATGGCTTCACAAGGGAGAAAAATTTGTCATTTGAAAGTATTAAAACTCCTCAAAGAGCTTTAGTTAAATTCAAGACTAAGCCAGAGGTCCAAAATAGCAGTCCTGTCAGCCCAGTTATTACCTTTTGCTGATGCTTTCTCTGTGGTTACTCTGTCCGTGTGAGAAGATTCTAAAGCTAGAAAGATTATTTGTTTTTTAATAGCCAGTTGGCCAGACCACCAATTGCTTTATGATGCTGTGGCTCTGAATAAAGTGCGGAGTATTAGATTAATGGCTTTTGCTTTGACCAGCAAGAACAAGAGAGTTAGGGAATAAAAGGCAGGACCCCTGTTTTTCCCATTGCAGAATTCTTTGTTCCGTGAACCACGGGGAGGATTAGTTTGAATAGTGGTGTGTAAAATAGATTCAGTCTTATAGATCCTATCACCTTTTATCACTTTGGCAAGGGAAGGTGCAATTTAATAAAACATGGTATTAACTGTATTTGCTTTGTGTAGGACTTTTATATAGATTAGCAACCCTGGACTCTGTTTCTTTTTTTTGGGCTGATGATAGTGTGATTAGCACTAAAAGGAGGTAATGGCAGCAGGAGTGGAAGGGATTTTGAAGGTGCGGCTTTGATAAATATCCAGGATTTGGGACTCAGGAAGACACTGCGTCCCACATCCTTTGTTCAGGAATCTCTATGATCAGGATCTGTCAGGGAAGTCTCAGAGGTTTTTAGTTTCTGCCTCATGGAAAACAAGCAAAAAAGATCTCTCTTGAGTTGCACTCTGCTCTTAAGTTGTCTATCGGTCGATCTGCAGTCTCACAAACAGAAATCGAATGAACACAAAAGCAGTTTTCCTAGTTGGGATTCTGGGCCCCCATCCTCTATTGCAGCTATCACCACTCTCCCCTCCATAGTCACAATCTCAATCTCTGTTTAGTATTTAATTTCCCTTCAACAAACATTTATTGTGTGCCAGGCATTGTATCAGCTTTTGAAGGGGGATAGGAGATGAATATAAAACCTGGTCTCTGCCCTTGTTTTCATCACCTGGAAAATGCAATTTTATCTCATAGACTGATTTATTTGTTTAGTAATCTAGATTAGAAACTAGCCACACAAAATACACTTGGAGGCATAACTAAGTAAAGACACTAAATATAACAAGTCCCTGGATTCAGGGTCGGGTTACGGCATAAGGTAGATAGATAGGGTCCTGAGCAACACCTGGGTACCAAACAACTAGAGTGAAGATGCTGTCATGTGGCTCCTCCCAGATGGCTTTAGTCCTTAGTGTCTGTCAGAGTTAAAACACACACACGCCCGACTTCTGTCTGCAACCAGACACACATGCACAAAAGGTATCCAAATGACGTGATTGGCATCTGATGTTTAATAATTAACCGTTTCAGAACATCTTTTTTTGGCTAATTTAAATTTAGTTAAACTGTGAATATCTAAATTGAAATGAATTGAGCTTGTTGTATTCTTTTGTCTAGGAATGATGATGATGATTTGTGTAAATCATCCTTTTCTCCTAAAAGGCATTTAGAGAATGCATTAGACAGATATTTTCTTTTCAGCTTCTCTATAGATTGTAGAACACAAGTATTGACATCCTTATTTTAGAGATTGAGAAACTGAGACATGGAACTGTGTGATGGATTCAAAAAGCCAGAAAACCAGGATTAGAATTCTTAATTTTAGAACCAGAATCTACATTGGAGGCAGAAATAGACTGTCCAAAAGAGACGCTTCTGCTATTGGTCTTTGGTCTTAATCAGCTTATTTGCTTTCCGGCCACATTTTAACAAACTCAAGAAATCTCAAGAGCAAAATGACTGTATTGGGCCGGGGCGGGAGGGCAAGTGCCCTTCCTCCTTTCTTTAGCAGAGTTGGTTTGATAGGAAGGAAGTTAGGGAGTAAGAGGAAGTCTTTTTGAATATCAACTGTACATATTGCCTTTTTTTTTTTGTAGATTGAATAAAAAATAAATTGTTCTGAGGAATCAGTTTCCAAATGGCAGAAAGATGGCCATGATCTTTGCTTTCCTCCCGAATGCACTGCGATGGGAAGACAACATGAAAAAGTCACCCCTGGCTACTAAGCCCAACTTTAGTCTTCTGATGATTTAGAGTCTAGATATTTTAAATTCCACATTTTCATGTGCTTTAATTTTAAAAGACGCGTGAGTTAAAAAATAGCTATATTTCCAAGATGCTGAAACAGTTTTGTAAATTTTATGAATTGTTTACACTTTTCTCTTCCAAACAGTTTGCAAATAGCTAAGCAATTCCCTGTGACAGTTTAAGCAGCCTGCTGTTGATGCAATGTCGAACATGTTTTGACAGACATGGGATCTTTCCAACACATAAATTGCTATTGTGTTTCAGCATAACTCGAGTTTCAACCACCTGCATCAGAAACAAATGCAAGATATTTTCTTGGTGACTGCTACTGCTTTTGGCTTTTTAAGAAGAAACTTGCAGGTCTTACCTATAGATGGGGGAAGGAGTGGTTAGATCAAGACACACACACACACACACACACACACACAGATTCTTAGGCTTGAGAAGTACTTCAAGTAAATATCCAGTTGATTTCCCTGTTCCCAAGCAGAATTACACTCACTCCTGGTAGACATTTGTTTGCAGGCTGTGGCATCAGCCATTTCACCAGTAAAGCTACATCTCTTGGATTATGTATCATCTGTAAAAATATTCTTTTAAGATCTAAATAGCCATGAGATGAGGTAAGACTTACTGCAAGGAGGATGGGATCTGCAATCAGAAGGACTTCATTTCATTTCCTAACTTCATCTCTGACCCTTTGTACAACTTGTAATCATTTTTTTCAATCATTCTGAACCTTACTTTCCTCATCTGCAAAATGGAGATATAATAACTTCATAAATTATTGTAAGGGTTAAATGATATAACCTATGTAAAGTTTCTAGCATGGTATTTGGCACTAGATATTGACGTTTTATTTTATTTCATCCTCATATAAGCAATATGAGAAAGGTGTTATCTACATTTCGTAGAAGAAGAATCTGAAGTTCAGAGTGGTGATGTGGTTTCTCCAAGTTCCTATGTTAAGTAAAAAAGAATAACCAGGATGGCCAAAAAACCTCTTATTTATCAAAGCAAATAAACATTGGAATCTTATAATTTTTTCAACATTTCAAATCTAGCTCTCACTCATCTTTGGGATAGGTATGGTGTCTATTTTTTTCATAGTTCATACACCAAAGGTAAACGAAGTAAATAAAAATAGATCCAAGATTGTCACCTTAGCAAATAGTTTTTTACCATTATTGAACTGACAGAAATCATTGGCAAGTAACAATTGAATTTTAATCTTTGATTAAACGTTTTTGTGATTCTGTATTAAGAACCTCTTTCCTGCGAAACTGAAAGTTCCAGGAAAGCAGGGTACACATGTATGTTCTCCCTCCCCAGTGCCTGTAACTCTATGACTCTATAGAATTATCTACAGATATTTAAATGAGTAATTATTAATTGAGTAATCATATGTTTGCATTGGTATAAATTCCACTTTTTGTTCAGCATATTGTTTCTACTTCTGGAATTTTTCTTTAGAATCTACACTTTACTTCTTTCATAAAACAAATACATTCTCATTGTTAAGGAAGGTTTTTAAAATATAGACAAGATAAAAGGAAAAAAAAATCACCCACCATGTCATACTTCAGCTGTTTTGCTTTTTAAAAAAAGTCGAAAGTCAATTTTTGTTGGACTTCAGAAAGTATAGCTGGTTCCCTCGGGATGTCTCAGTCTAACCACACGACTCTTCCCGTTACGAGAAATAAAGCTTAATAACGGACTGTGAGCTTTTAAGTTTCAGCGAGACGTCCTAGGGAAAAGTGGCAAAACTCCTCTACATTTTTTCAGTTTTGTTAGCGTTTTGGTAAGATTTGTTTCGGGAGCCACTCCCCTCAGGAATCTTGTAATTAAGTTTTCATTCTGCCTGTTGATTTTCTTGCAGTGAAGCAGGAGGATCTTTTTATTAATATTTATCATAACACCTCTGTTCTCTTCAGGTTAATTTTGAGTCATCTTTGAACTATCTGAAAACTTTAAGTAATTTATCTTAAGAATGCTATGCAGGTAGCTAATATTTTAGCTCTGAATACTTCAAAATTTAACTGAAAATATATTTCATTTGCTTTCATACATGCAACAAGAATTTATTTCATTATTAAATTATTGAATCATAGGCTTCACCTTCAAAGCTCCATAATGATCTACACGTGTAATATATATAGATATATTGGCCTGGAGACTTGGGAATTTTTAAAAACCTGTTAATTAAAAAAACTTGCCATGATGTATTTAAGGGTGAATTTACTTTAAACGCTTTTGCCATGTCCTCTATACTTATTTTTCTAAGCATAGAGCTCTTTTTCAGTTATGTGCTTGGTTATATCTTTTGAGGCACTTCAGTTATTCTCACTTCTTTCTTAGAACATCTAAACATCTTTCTTTAATGTTGATTTTTAAGAAATAAAGTGGTACAATTATACAATTAAAAACTAAAATAGAACTAAAGGGCTTATGTTAAAAATGAAAAGTTCGAGGCCGGCCCTGTGGCACAGATGTTAAGTGCGTGCGTTTTGCTTGGCGGCCTGGGTTCGCCCGTTCGGATCCCAGGTGCGGGCATGGCACTGCTTGGCAAAAGCTATGATGTGGTAGGCGTCCCACATATAAAGTAGAGGAAAATGGGCACAGATGTTATCTCAGAGCCAGCCTTCCTCAGCAAAAAGAGGAGGATTGGCAGCAGTTAGCTCAGGGCTAATCTTCCTCAAAAAGCAAAACAAACCAAAACAAAAAAGAAAAGATCCTCGAAGATCCTCGCTTCTCATCCCTCTCTATCCCTTCATACACATAGTTCTACTCTCATTTAATTCTTTTAGCTATCAATTCTATTTACCTTTATATGTAAAGTAATATTTTTGTACTATTATTTATTGATGTATCCATTTTAAATATGACCTATTGACTAGTTGAGTTTTACGCTACTACCATCCTTCCCCTCTTTGTCTTCCAAAAATGGTTTTGTTACAACTTTTGGCTAAATCAGCAGTCAGTGTTTACATTACTATGATTATCTAAATCTTAGCTGTTGGTGAGCCAAAGAATACATGATGATTTCAATAATATACTACCTTCAGTTTGTCCTGGAGTTGATAATTGCTTTTTGTTTTGCTTAGTTTTCTATGTGCCTATCAATAATCCTGTGCTAAATCCCCCTATAGCTATGGGAAATCCTAGTGATAATTTTCCCCAAACACTCAAAGACATCAGATAGTTTACAGTTCCTTTTGTTATTCTTCATGAAAACCGCCCTCTCTAGCGTCGTGCTCTCATACGGACTGCTGCTCTGCAGGCCTGCTGCACAGCTCCTGCCCTGAAATTTCTTGGTGCATCTTCTCTATTGAACCCCCCTTTCCTGTATACCACGTCTACCTCTCTCTTTCACTTATTTTGCTGAAATATGCCCTCCAGGAACCTCCCAAGGAGAGGGAAATGGGTAGTAAATTATGAGTTGTTAGGTGTCTGGAAATATCTTTATTCTACCCTCCCACTTGACCAGTAGTTTGGGTAAGAATAAAGTACTAGGGTAGAAATCATTTTCCATGGGAAGCTGGAAGGCATCGTTCCTCAGTTGTTAAGTCCGGTGTCGCTGATGAAAATTCCAAATGCTGTCGTGATTCCTTTTCATTTGATTGTGTTTTGGTATTTGTTGTTGCATTATTTTCTGGAAGCTTTGAGAGTTTCCTTTTATGCCTGTTGTTCTGAAATTTTAATTTCAGCCATTAGCCTAGCCATTCTGAGAAATTTTCATATGCATAATTTATTTCTCTCTAACTTTTCAGTTCTTTATTTTGGAGGTGGTGTGGAGATGAAATTTCATAATTGTCAGGTTTTGGACCTTCCAGATTGATCCTCAAAGACTATCATAGCTTATCTTTTGCACGTTCTTTTTTGAGAGACTTACTTGGCTTTATGTAGTAACACTTCTGATTTCTAATTTTAATTATGTTTTAATTTAAAGGCCTGTTTATTCTTATCTTTCTTTCATAACAGCAGTTATGTTATCTGTTTTTGTATTTATTATTTATTTTTTGTCTTCTCTTGATTCTGAGTATATATTATATATAGCTAATTTTCTTTTTGTTTTGTTTTGTTTTAAAGATTGGCACCTGAGCTATCAACTGTTGCCAATCTTTTTTTTTTTTTTTCTGCTTCATCTCCCCAAACCCCCCCCCCCCCATATATAGTTGTATATCTTAGTTGTGGGTCCTTCTAGTTGTGACATGTGGGATGCCGCCTCAACGTGACCTGACGGGCAGTTCCATGTCCGCGCCCGGATCCGAACCCTGGGCCGCTGCAGTGGAGCTCAAGAACTTAACCACTCGGCCACGGGGCCGGCCCCTAAATATAGCTAATTTTCATCTGTTCTTTTCATTTATTTTTTTTCTTTCTTTTTTTAACTTTCTTGTAGTTTTGTTTTGAATTCCTTTGCCTTCTCTTTTTTACACTGAAAACATTCTTTAAATAACAGCCAATCCTGCCTGTCCATTCCTACTCTAGAGGCATCAGAAAGCTCGCTGGAAGCTAGTGCTTTCGTGGGCCAGTGGGCTTGTTAGTTGGCAGATTAGCTAACTCTAGAGTGAGCAGACAGAGAGCCAGTCTTTTCATTTAAGGACCACAAAATGTCACAATGACGACTTTTTTTTTCTCCCAAGCTGTAGAGCTGCACCCAAGAAGCTCCCTTTTTCAGCTTCTTGTGGCAGAATGAAGAGAGAAAATTCCTACAACCCATTTCTAGGCAAGAGAAGGAGAGCGATCCCAAGAGTGTGCAGGATGTGGACTTGATTGCATCTCATTGTTACTCCCACATGCCTTCCTGTTCCTCCCGGTGCCCCGTCACAAAGTCTAGAGCCTCTCAGAGAAGAGACACCTCTTGCTGCCAGTGCAGGGGGATGTGGGAGTAATCCTCTGGCTGCTTGGGATGTTCCTGCCCTGTATACAGTCTTCCAACTAATCTCTGTCTTTTCACTCCCTGCGAGTCCCACTTCCTTGGTGCCGGGTGCCTCCAGTAGTTAAACCTCTCAAAAGCTTTGGGGCAAATTGCCTCACTGCTTCACAGCTTACCTGCAGGCAAACAAATCAGTTATCGTACCTCCTCTGTTTTTCATCCTCCAAATATTTTTTGAAATTTTTTTTTCAACAAGGGAGCCAAGAGCATACACTGGAGAAAGGAGAGTCTCTTCAATAAATGGTGTTGGGAAAACTGGACAGCCACGTGCAAAGGAATGAAAGTAGACGATTCCCTTACACCATGCACAAAAATCAACTCGAAATGGATTAAAGACTTGAATGTAAGACCCAAAACTATGAGACTTCTAGAAGAAAACATAGGCAATGCGCTCTTTGACATCGGTTTTAGCAGCATATTTTCAAGTCCCATGTCTGACCGGGTAAGGGAAACAAAAGAAAAAATGAACAAATGGGACCACATCAAACTAAAAAGCTTCTGCACAGCAAAGGAAACCATCAACAAAATGAAAAGACAACCTAACAATTGGGAGAAGATATTTGCAAATCATATATCAGATAAGGGGTTAATATCCAAACTATGCAAAGAACTTATACAGCTCAACAACGACAAAACAAACAATCCAATTAAAAAATGGGCAAAAGATCTGAACAGGGATTTCTCCAAAGAAGATATATGGATGGCCAATAGGCATATGAAAAGATGCTCAACATCATCAGCTATCAGGGAAATGCAAATCAAAACTACAATGAGGTATCTCCTCACTCCAGTCAGAATGGCTATAATTAACAAGACAGGAAACCACAAATGTTGGAGAGGATGTGGGGAGAAGGGAACCCTTGTTCACTGCTGGTGGGAGTGCAAACTGGTGCAGCCACTATGAAAAGCAGTATGGAGTTTCCTCTGAAAATTAAGAATAGATCATCTACACAGAATTCGAAATATATTATGATGTACGTCTGAAAATAAATAAATTAATTAATTAATTTAAAAAAATTTTTTGTTTATATTATCTCCTCTTTTGCGTTAATTGCCCTTGGGCGTTAATAAAAAATTTTATTTTCTGCAGTATCAGTTCAGCATTTTACTGCCAACACTTCAGACTATAATGGTGTCAGCCATCTCCCTTTTCTTCTCATTGTGTTCTCTTTTCAAGACTCTATGTTCTGTTTTCACAGAAGTTGTGTTTTCATACATCCTATTCAGATTTCCAAAACATTTAAAAAATGTGGCTCCTGGTTTTCACACAGGATCTCTAACTTTGACTTGTCAGAGTGATTCTAATCGTACTCACTTTCTCTGGTACTGCGGAAATCTTTGAGGCTCCTGTGTTGGTTCTTCTGTGTTTACTTTAGCAGCACTCCATCTGGCTGCTGTTGGAAATCTCTCCTAAAGTCTGCGATATGCGGTGCGTTTGTGCAGTCCTGCCAGCCTGGCCTGCTCAGCCCACGCCACTCATCATGAGCCCTTGGTGGGGTCTCATCAGACACTTCTCACTGTGAAGTGTTGAAACTCCCTACAGAGGGAGTACCCATAGACCACTATTTCCAACATCCTTCCTCGTTTTTCTCTTTTTCTTCTCTTCTTTTTGCTCTTCCTGTGCCAATTTTCTCCTGGCATCATCTACAGCACTGCTAATCCCCCTCTACTTTCTGCCACACACTTTTCGGCCTCTTTCTGGCTATAATTGAAGCATTCATTGGTGAGTTTGTGTGTGTCAGAGTGAGTCTGGAGGACTGTCAGAAGACTATTTACACAATATCACAGAACTGGCTCACTTCTTCCGGTTCTCAGATTTGGAGAGTTACTGCCTTTCTGCGCTTTCAGAGGAAAGAAATAAATGGTGAAGGTGGTTCCTCCTCCCCTAGTGCTGATCACAGCACCAGCGGACCAATGATTGTGTTTAAATGCCTATAAACTTTAGAGCTACGGGGATTTCCAGCAAACGTTGACATGGGTGATTTTCTGCTTAATTTTCAGTGTTATTTCAAATCCTGGTCATCTTTATGTCTTACTAAATATTTTTAGGGGGAAGTTGGGAGAGCTTTTCAAGTCTTTTACAAGACACCATTTTAAATTGTAATTCATATAGTTTTATTTAAATTTAAAACAGTAATGTAATATACAACAATTTCATTTGTTCACCAAGTATGGTAAGCTGTGTTCAATAAGAGTGAAGCCGGATTTTGGAGAGAGTTCCTAATATAATACAAAAATAATTGGGTGTTCATTGCTCAGTATGTTTCAAGAAAGACAAAAATAATACTTCTTGACATTTTTCCTTCCAGACTCTTAAATATTGTGTAAAACTCCTAAAGCAAAATATGGGTTTCGATGCCTTGTAAAAAGAAAAGTCAGTACCTATGAAATTAGGTAGGTAGAAAGAGAATGGGGCAGATATAGAGAAAACACATTAAAGTTTTATTTCTAAGTTCCAGTAGGGTCTATTTGAGTATACTCTTTAGCTAGCTAAAGTTGTAACTGCTGTTACAAAAAGAAAAGAAAAGAGAGAGCAGATTATGCCTCATAAAGATGTAAACAAGAAATATCCAGTAGGAAAGCTTTAGCAGACAAAGAATCTCTGAAAGATGTTTTCACTGACCCATGTTAGAATAATGCTACCAGTACTGTGCAGTAGCTAAGAGCAGACAGCACCTTAGTGTAATATTGGCAAGTTATTTAAGGTGTCTGATTCTCAGTTTTCTCCTTTGCAAAATGCACGATCATAGAGTTTAGTGAGAATTAAATAAGGCAATGTTACAGCATGTGGCAGCCCTTGGCGCACAGCAAATACTTAAAAAATGGGGCAGGTTTTTGTAAAAATTAAAGTCTATGGATTAATACTCTGAGGAATTTTTCTTTTCATGGACTTGGTTTTGTGCATCTCATAAATGTGTCTTCCTTTCCTCAGTTTGGTTGGCCAGTGCTATATGGACTACCTGCTCTTACTTGCTCACTGGAACTAATAAAAGAAATGATGTGGCTTTGATTAGACAGCAGTGAGCTTTATATCCCTAATTCCTGGAATATTGTGAGTGCATAATAAATATTTGTTAAATTAATTAATACCAAAAATTAAACCAGCCTGACTTTATTTATTAGAACTATTTAAGTTTACCTGTAGAATATCTGGGTAATGCTTAAAGATTACCAGTTATCTCCAAACTCACTCTTCAATATTAAATATAGATGAAGGCTATTGATACAGATAATTCATCCATGCAATTACGGGCTGGGAATGTTTCTCTTACTCTTTACGTAGAAGACAATTTAGACATTCTTCATGAAAGGATTACCTCCACTTTTCTTTAAAAATCTGCAATGGAGCGTTTTCTCCTCCTTGTATCTCTGTCCAGTAGGGGATGTTCAAGGCACTGGGCCCGACGAGGAGTGTAAACAACTGCAGCACGTACTCTGTCTCTAAAAGCTAGTGAGACGTTTGGAGATGTAAACTGTAGAACTCAAGGGCTTTCAGTGCATTCATTCAATAGTACACACAGACTCTGCAACTAGAAGAGATACAGATGGGTGAGGAAGGTCTCATAATGGAATCGAGACTTGAGTTGGGCCTTTAAAGAAGGATAGTAAAGGTGAGTGGCAAGAAGAGGAGAGAGTGAACGAAATAGAGGAGACAGGAATAGGCATTGTATCTTCAGAGTTCTTGAAGTCATTGTAAATCGGTGTTCTGATTAAAATGGGCATTGACTTCTTCTATGAGTTTGTTAGTAGTGAGCATATTTTAATTTGATGGTGTTTCTGGGCAATGATATGAATATATTGCCACTCAAAAATGTTAGGAAAGAAAAACTTGATACATGTGAAAGAACCAAAACTAGAATCCAGGCATATCCAGGTGCTCAGCAAAAATTTTTCCCTCTGATTTTCCCTCTCATCCTTGGATTAAGCTGTATTTCTGACATTTTCTTTTTCATTTAGTCTTTCATTGGAAACCCACTTTAAGCCATACAGAAAAATAAAATAGAGGTGATTCTGGGGAGAGGAGTTATAGTTTGGGTTCTCTAGGAAGCTGATTCTGATGTGAAGGTAAGCCTGGAAAAAATTTATTATGAAGTGCTCTTGGGATCCATACCTGTAAAGAGAAGGAAAGGAAGCAGGACTAAGCTGAGAGAGAAGTTTGGTCCTGATGCAACCTTACTAGATATCTCAGCCAACGCCACAGGTTGCTCTGAGGTTGGGATGACGTTTCTCAGCCTACAATGAGCGGCCAGGATGAGCGCTACCTCAGGAAGGAGATGGAACCTTAGTTGAGGCAGGTTTCTCCAGCTGATGGCAGTTTCCTGAGAGGGCTGAGATCTCCGAGCTGTTAGCACTCTTGTAGTTTCTGGAGCAGTGTTTCAGTCCTGAGGGAGCATCTGGCCAGCACATCAGAGCATCTACTGCAGGAGGTAAAGCCATTTTGTGGAGATCTAGATGCCAAAAGTATTGTTTTGCCTGGATGCAACTTCAGATGAATGTGTGGATCATCCAGGCAGCATCACTAGCGCCAGTCTCCAAGGGCCGCTACCACTCCATTGGGGTAAAGAGCAGCTATGGGGCCTGTAGTCGTCTGCTTGGGCTACCATAACAAAACACCTCAGACTAAGTGGCTTAAATGGGAGAAGTTTATTTTCTCACAATTCTGGAGGCTAGAAGTCCAAGATCAGGGTTTCAACCAGTTCATTTTCCAGCAAGAGCTCTCTTTCTGGCTTGCAGGCGGCCACCTTCTCACTATGTCCTCACATGGCCTTGCCTTAGTATTTGCATGTGAAGAGAGAGTTCTCTGACGTCTCTTCTTATGAGAACACTAATCCTATCAGATTGGGGACCTGCCTTTATGACCCCATTTAAACTTAATTATTTCCTCAAATGCTCCATCTCTAAATATAGTCACACTGGAATGTAGGGTTTTAACATATGAATTTTTTCTGGCGGGGGTGACGCAAACATCTAAACAGGGCCAGTTAAGTTAGATTTTCACATACACTTCCTTATGAAACTGGAGAAATATAAATCACAAATGATTTCTGGTCCCCTAAAGAAGTGGGGGTTTTTGTTTGTTTCTTTGTTTTTTTAACCCTGGATAAAAAACAGATATGCAACAAAAAATAACACTACTCCTTTGCTTCGAGCAATCAAACTCGGGTGAGTTTTTCCTGCACTACCCTTTTGCAAGTTGCCTAGAGCAGCCTGAGGAAAGCAGTTACTGATGATTACATGCCTCATGCAAGAATTGCCATGCTTGGGGCTGAAATCTACTCAAGGCAAGCAAATTCCCTTTCTGGAGGAATAGAGGGGAGCAGACTGGGGTTCATTTGGGATAACTTCAACACTGCCAATGAATTTGAGTCCAATTTTCTTCCCATGAAAACTTATCAAAAATAAAATTACGCGTTCATTTACTCAATAAATACTATGTACCCCATGACTTTCAATTTATTTTTAATTTACCACCCATTCTTATTCACAATTACTGACATAGCTATGAAAATTAGAACAGTCTCAAATAGTTTTCATGTTTAACTTCTAATTTTAAATTAACTTTTATTATTAATCAGTGCTAATATTAAAAAGCTTTTCTGTTATGTTACATGAAACATTTTTTGTTACATGAAAACTCCTAGAGTTATAGTTAGAAATAATAGTAATTTGCTTTGCTTTTTAGAGATAGGGGATAGGTTACAAAACATTTAGTTGAATTGATTGATAGTTGTGGAAAATGAATTCTTGTGATTACAAATGATTGGATTAAATGGAATCTTTTCTAAATATATATATCACAGTATGCCTCCGTATCATTTGCCCTTTTGAAAACTACCAAGCATATGCTCCGCTCAACTCTTAATGGACTGAGGGGAATTTGCTACCTAAAAGAAAATAGAGCTCTCTTTTTTCCTTTTGAGTGTTTATGTGTAGTGCAATGTAGAAAGACAGCAATTTCTTTGATATTTGGATATAAGAGGAAAGGAGATTGAAAATCTTACCCTGTAAATAGGGAAGAAATGTTTTATAGCTTTTTTAGGAGGTGGGGGAAGTGTTAATGTAGTGGATAGCGAACTGAGATGGGGAAGTGGAATAAAATTTTTTACATTAAGAAAGTCTCAGTATTTATTGAGCTTCCCTTGCCCCATTTGGCTTTTCTTTCTCTTTTGTGTTTAGCAGTTTATAGATAATAATGATAGATAAGGTTTTGAGACTTTCTCCCAAACCTGACCCTGTTTATAAAACCCACGGCACATTTTCTCCCAGGCACTGCATTTAGGATTGAATCACATTTTAATCTCCTGTTTCTGGACTATTTCAGCTAGAGGGTAGAGAACAATTCTGTTCTTCTCCTCTGTGACAGGTTTATGTGTTCTTTAGAGGACGATGAGCAGTAGAATTTCTTTCCTTCTCTTTTCTTCATTTCTTTATATGTCAACTTTTAAAAATTCACGGTTGAGAAATGCGACTTGTCACATCCAGACACTAACATTATTTTCCTATTGAATGTGGGACATATCTAGTCATACTTCTTAAATGGATTCTGGCCCGAAGGATAAAATAATCACTTTAAGTTCATCTTTTGTGGAATTCATATGAACTAGTTGGAATTCAGTCTTGCTGAAGGTGTCTCAAATACATAATCAATTATAAACACACATCTTGTTTGTGGTTCAAAGGGAAATTTGGAAAACCACCTGTTATGCTGTGAAATCTATATATCAACATATCTACATATATTCTTTCAAATAATACGTCAGAGAGTAACACATTATATGACCAAGGGCTAAAATTTGTAAAACAGCTATACAACAAGGAAATTACTTGAAGCCAACATAATAAGGAAGAGTCATAGAAGAATGAGATTAAGAGCAAATCTTTGTATGACAGAAATATTTATTCTGAGAATGAGGGCACAAACGAAATGTGGGAGTAGGACTAATTAGATGATGTTTCAGAAGCCAGGAGAAGATTGGCCTAACTCTAAATTGCCTAGAGGTGGTATGTTGAAAATGGGGCCTGTCTTTATCTAGTTCACTATTTTACTTCCCACACCCACTGTGGGGCCTATGGTAAAATAGGTGCTCAAGAGATGTTTGTTGACTGACTGAATGAATGAATGCAAATTCAAGTAAGTGAGAAGCCAAAAGTAAGGCTGGGTGGGTCAAGATTATTTTCTGACCACCTTTAGATAAATATTTGACTTTGTAAGGGAGGCTTGTAAGCCATTTCCTCCAACTGACCACTTGCTGTTTTCTGCCTGACAGCCACTAATACTAGTAACTTGATGTTCAATCCCCTTTTCATCTAACAGTCTTACAGCCTCAAACAGATAATGCCACTTTGCCAAGATGAGAATCACATACGAACTAGTGTCTTCTTCGATTGAACTTTTGAGTGCAAGAGGTTACTGATAGTCAGAGCTTAGAGCAAAATCCAAGAAAGAAGCTGAAAAGACTTGAAAAAGAAAATAGTTCCCAGAAAACAGGACATTTTCTGTTGGGCTGTGCTTCACACATCTCACAGCCAGGATGCGCTTAGAAGCCAAATCATCAGTTCATCAGGAGAGAGTTGCGTTCGCCAGGAGAGCAGCTGGCAGGGCAATAGAAACACTCTGTGAGCTGACTGGCGCTCTGACCCAGGTCTAAATGTCAAAATCAAGGCAACTGTGGAAGTAGGTTTGAGATTCTCTGATTCAGGTGAAACAGTCAGAGAATATTACTCCTGCCTTAATCTTTGTAAAAGTTTAGTAACCCACCAGAGGAAGATTCCTATAATAGATTCTTAACTCTTCCCTACCTCTGTTTGACCAACTCCAATTCTTCCACCAGAGTGTTGCCAGATGCATGGTTGGAAAGGAGAAATCCAATCACATTGACCCTACTTAAAATCTTTCAAAGAGCATCCAAAGTCATTAGAACAGAGTACAAAATTCATGAGGCATTCACATTCCCTGTCCCTCCTTTCCTTTATTGAGTATTTACTGAGTGCCTACTATGTGCAAGGAACTGGGCTCATTGCCAAGGATGTGATGATGAATAAGGAATAGAGACCTGAGGGTCATTTTTCTCTACCTCTCAGCCCTAATCTCAAGGATGTTTAAATGAGCCTTTTTGCATAATCATCTTTATGCCCACCTTTCCTCCTCCCTATTTTTTGCTTGATTTGTACTTATTCTTAAAAACCCACCCAGGCCCCTGCCCACCTGTGCCTCTCTGGACCTGAGGCTGGATGCACACACTTTGCGTTTCCACACGCGTTGTGTTTCCCTACCTCTTGCTCTTGTGTGACCTGCATTTCTCTGAGAGGAGAGCCTGTTTTTCATCTTTATCCTGGCAACTTGCACAATGCCTTACCACATAGTCAGTACTTAATAAACCTTAGTTTCCCTCTTCTGTTGTCTTAGAGGACATCCCTTTCTTCATCAGATCTTATTTTTCAGCCGATTGCTTTGATGATGTGGATTTTATTCATTCCCTTGGCAAACATTTCTTGAGAATCTCCTATGTGTCAGTCATTCCATGGGCATATTTCACTCTCGATTTCCTCAGTAACAACGGTGTTGAAGAAATGGAAGCTCAGATGGGATCTAGTCAGTCTTACAGTTCCTGTGTGGCAGAAGGGCTTCTCAAACTCAGATCTATGTGACTCCAAAACCCAAGCTCCTTTTTTATGCCATGCTTTTTCCTCGGCAGTAAAGCATAATTTTGCGTACATTTTATATAGCAAGTAAGAATATGCTACAGTTTAAATTCTGTCATAATAGACTCCTTGAGACCTTCAAATTGACTTGTCACTTGATCATAATGAGCATATTGTTAGATATCCATTTTACAGTCGGGATCTGAACGTAAGAAAACAGGCACTTAGGACTATTTTGCTTTTCTATTTTTTAACAAATTATCAGATGGAAAAACAAAATAATTTTTGCACCCAATGGAAGAAGGAGAAAGATTCAATGCAAATAGCATCTCCCTTCTCCAAGCCTGTGGATTGAATGTACCCACGTGGTTTGCTTACAGAAGCTGTTTCTTGTTTCCAGTTTTTCTCTTCAATCACTCCTGTAATGAGGGCCTATGGAGAAAGGTTTTTTTGCCTATTTCATCTCCTTGTTATAAATTTATATAAATGCAGGAGCTTCCTTGGTCTATATATGTTGCACAAACAAGGATGGATGATTGGGGCTGGGGCAAATGGAGAAAGAGTGAAGCTACAGCTGATTTTTACCAGTGTTTGTGTAGCAGATTGAAGATGGCTGCACATTCTTTGACATTCTTCCCATAAGGAAGTGAGATTTATTTCTCCTTCCCTTGAATTTGGGCAGACTTTGTGATTGCTTTGACTGATGTAATATAGTGGATGTGATACAATGTGAATTTCCAAGCTTGGGCTTTAATACCTTGATGGTTGCTACTTTCTGTTTCTTGGAGCTCTCATTCTTGGAGCCCTGATTTACTGGGTAAGAAACCCAATGTGGTGACTCTGTAAGGGGCGTGACTGCATGGAGGGAGAAAGGGGCCCATTGAGCTCGGTCTTCTAGATCTCCTTGAAAGGAGCCAGGCTTGGATCCCCCAGGCCAGACCAGCTCCCCACTGAATACTGAGTGACTGAAATCGATGCTCCATTCTTCTGGGAGCAGAACAGTCTTCCAGATTAGTCCTTCCTGAATTCTTAAACTAAACTAATCCACTAACATTTGGGGTAGTTTGTTGTCAATAATAGGTAATTAGTACAGTTTGTACCTAGTCATCAATTAACAAATATTTTAAATGTTTCATATCCACTATGGACTCATTGAGGATAATTGGATATACTGTGCTGTCTTTCTCTTTGGTGGTGGCATCACCAAAATATATATGCTAGCTAAAGTGGAAGATGTGGGCTACTGCATATTTAAAAACAATTTCTCTAACTGATGGTAGCCATATCCATATTTATTTACCCGTGAAATTTTCCAAATCACATTTTCATCTTTCTTCTCTAAATAATCTTATCATATGTCTGTAAGGTCATTTGCCAAGTCTGGATTACGCCATCTTGCAGATGGTGAAGCTGAGGCACAGAGATCTGGTTACTTGTCTGCAGTCACACAGTTAAGGTTCTAAGAGTAGACTGTATTTTCCCTTTGTATAATTCTTAAATTGAATTATTTTTAAGATGATCATCTGCTAAAGATCTGTCACACCAACTAGCCTTTAAACTCTAAGAGGTCATCAAACTTGCGTGTCTTATTCATCATACTGTACTTAGAACTTAGCCTGGTGCTTGACAGAAAATACTCACTTGGTATTAGTTGAATGAATAAATTAATGAAGAATGGCAGAGCTCTGACTAAAACCTAGGTCTCCTGATTCAGAGGTTCAGCATCATTCCATCATACCAATGAGTGATGAGAGGGCACGGGTCATTTGGGAATTTCAGTCAAAGGGCACAGCCACTGATCACACTCTCCCTCTCCCCTACTCCCTTTCACCAGAGCATATTTATTTGCAGGAAATAGTGATTTTTGAAAAATTTCCCTAGTAATTCTGATATATCTCCTGTTGAGAACTACGGCACAAAACTAATATTATTCTTACTTTTAGTCACACGTTGTTACATACAAGAAAATGCTCTGAGAAAATACAATGGTTTTATTCTTGGGAAGAAAATACTCACAAGCTGAGGGATCTACCTACATAACTAAATGAATGGAAGGTTGAGGGCGTAGGGAGAATCTGAGTTAACTAGTCATCGACGACATGAGAAGACATTTCAGCATTTCTGGTAGTGGGTACTGTAGCTCCCATAAAGGAAACTATGTAAGTTGCTTCTGCCATTGCTTTTCTAACTGCTTTCTGAACTCTAAAATACCTTTGAACTAAACGTCAGGTCATAAGAATTGGTAGTGATCTTCAGGAGCTTCCTGCAGACCAGCATACGGCAGGAATAAGGAGTTGCCTCCTAAGATCTCTGTCCCTTATTTTTGTGCTTCTCAGGGTTCTCAGCCAACTGAGCAATGGGAACAGCTGGCTAATACAGTTAGGAAAAGGGTGCTATGAACCTTGAGTTGCTAGCTACCCAAAATTCACAGATGGGTCTCTTGGATCTGAGTGTCTGGGATGCTGTGATCTATAGATATAGTTCATCAGTCAGGAGTAGGCTAAAGAGATACTGACACCTTAAGGTAATCTAAGTAATGTTTCTCTAATGTCTCAGACTTGCAGCAGCTTCTCTTTTCTGGAGTCAAATATAGCCCCTCCAATAAGAAGGAAAGAAAGAAGAAAGAGAGAGAGACAGAGAGGGAGGAGGGAGGGAAAAAGGAAGGAGAAACAAGGGAGATAAAAGGGATAAGAAGAGAGAGAGAAGAAGGTGGGTGAAGGGGAGAGAGAGAGACCTTAGCTCTAAGGAGAAAAATTTCCTGGGAACATATATGTATATATTCATATATGTGTATATATATGTATATCTGTATATATATGTACATATGTATATATGTATATATAAGTATATGTATATATATGTACATATGTACATATGTATATATATGTATATGTAGATATACGTGTATATCTACATATATATCCATATACATATACCTTGGTAAAGACACTGTTGGGTCAATGTTATGTGTACAATAAGATGCTTTAAGAAGCAGACAACTGATGATACATCAGATACCAAATACCAAATTACAAAAGACTACCAGAAATTGCCACATGGATTATCTCAACTACAACTGAGGTAGACGATAGAAGAATCATAGCATCCTAAGGGGATGTCTAAACTGTATTCTCCATATTTCAGTTATCCTAAGAGAGTTTCCTACTGAGAATCATGGGGATGGCTCCTAGACGCCAAGGGAAGGTTTAAGTGTAGTCCGTAGGATCTCCTCACTAAGTTTAGGAAGTGTGCAACTTTTAAAGGTGTTTGTTTTCCATAGCAAAGTTAACTGTTAGAAATATTTGGGAAAAAAGCAAAGATTAGGCTAAAAGTACTCAAAGTCTCATCTTTCAAGGACAAATCCTATTCACATTTTGCCCTATCTCCTGTTCTTTGGTTATGTTGAACAAAAATAAATCTTATTAAAGCAACCTTCCATAAAGGATGCAGCTTACCTCTTTTGTCCCACTCTGAGCAAAGTTCTGTTTTTTGAGGTAGTCCCATGGAGTCCAGCAAGGTGACACCTTTCCATACCAATTTTAAAGGTGACTTCAATGTGAGACTTTAAAAACAGAGTTGAAGAATTTATTGCAAAGGATTGAACACAAACCCAGTAATGACTCTAGTATGGCTTATAATGAAGATTACATTGGGACAAATGTATTTTATAAACCATAATGAATATGTAAAAGAGTCTACTATAAACCTTTCATTCCTCATCACCAAGGAACAGATAGAAATACCTCGAGCTCTGGCTAGGAAAGTAATCATTGGTGTAATCCTTTCTGGATTCCTAGTCTTCCAAATTTTACTAACTCTCCTTGATATGCTTCACACCGTTTGTATATTATGCTGGTTTATGCTGTGATGTACACTTTTATTTGAAAAATATTTTAAGACACTTATACTTAGTCTTTGAATGCTTCATAATCAAAGTTACTCAAAGAAGTCTTTATTTAATTCATTGGTGTGCTTTCTTTTCTGCATTTTGTAGGATGCTGTCTATTGCTTTACACACCCCAGCAATGCCAGCTCTATCCATTTAACGCTGTAACTCCCCTTGTCATCTCAGTGTTCTCTGTTGCCATTTTATTTCCTTCTTAATCAGCATTCCTTCTGTGTAACAAGGGAAAAGTGAATGTTTTAAATATTTTATGGCAGGAGGAGTAATTTCTTCTTTAGGATTTGAGATAATTAGCAGATGGATGGTACTTCTTGGGTAGTCTGTTGCCCCACTCACCCCATCCCAGCGCAGTCTACAGCAGCTCAGTAAAGTGGCACTGCCTGATTTTGTATATAGTATAATTTCTTAAGGATTGCTTTTTATTTTGAACATAATAGTAATTATGGCCATATAACGTATTTTTATTCTTCCTCATTCCACTTAACATTTTATTGTACCCTAAACATTTTTATACTTCCCATAAACTTAGAATGAACCAGAGGTATATTATATTAACTTTTTTCTTTCCTTGTAAAATTAGTATGTCCATTAAAGCAGATTGCAAAATAGAGAAAAGAAAACAAAATTCCACCGCTCTGTCTTCTTTATGCTATACATGTATACACACACACACATACATGATGTACATGTAGCTTTGTATTTTGCCGTTATTTTGCAGCAGAAATTATAAGTATATGGGTAAATATCAATAACTTTTTTCTTTAAATATTTTTAAAACATAATTTTTGCTTACAGAAAAATTAATAACAATGTACTGTAGAGTTTAAATCATATGCAGAAGTAAAATGCGTGACAATAGTCCTAAGGCAAGGAGATGGAAGAATACTGTTGTAAATGTGTTATACCAGATGTGCAGTGGTATTAAATCACTTGAAGGTAGACTGTTAAAGAGGTGTATTATATCTCTGAAAGCAAGCACTAAAATAACACAAGGAGTTACAGCTAATAACCCAACAAAGGAGAGAAAATTGAATCATTAAATATAATCAATTAATCCAAAAGTCAGAAAGAGAGGGAAAAGCAAACAAAGAACAGATAAGACAAAGAGAAAACACATCACAAGCAGATAGATTTAAACCTAATCATATCAAAAATCGCATTCACGGTATATGGTCTAAGCATTCTTCTTTAAAAGAGAGAGTCACATTGGATGAAAAAGGAAGACTCAACTGTGTGTTGCTTGGAAGAAAGTTTTGGAAAAAAGAAGAAAAATCACTCACTCATAGTGCCGATACTCCATCATTCCTGTTCTAGTTTGTATTGATTCCTTTCTAGTCTTTTATCTTAAATATGTCTTACTTTGTTGCTATTGCGGTGTGTATACAGCTTTCTGTTTTTCTCACGTAAAGTCTGTTGCTATATGGAAATGGGTTAAACCTCAATGTTTCACAATAACCCATTCTCTAGCAGTTATGAATTCAGAACCAAGCTTCTAATATTAGCCGAATAAAAACTTTTCAAAGTTGGCTGACATGATCAGCTATAGGATACAAAATAAGAGGGGATCCCTGTTCTCAAGAAATTAAAAATATTTTCCTTATAATGGCCTGTCTTTGGGTAAATGGCTTATAGTAGTGTCCGTCAGTAAATGCTGATGACTCAATGGTCCAGTTAGATCACATATTCTTAAATATGTAACTATTTTGAACTAAATGTAGTCTTTCTTGATGATTAATAAAGTTCTTTTGAAATGTGTTTATCACGTTTAGGATTATCCTATGACATCATTCATCTCTGAACTAAGAAAACCCAGAATCGCTTAGTAATAAAGATTTTGGGTTCATAGACTACTGAATCAAAAAATTTTGGATGAGCTTCTATATTTATAGCATCTAGCTCAGCACCTGACATAAAGCATTCACTTGTGAAATACTATTGATATTCTTTTATTCATTGTGCTTTTATATTTTTATATTTTTATTTTAGTATAAATATAAAACATTTATAATAAGATTTTATAGGTTTGACTACACATGCTTAAAAACATAACTTACACAAAGTGGAAATATTGTAATTTCAAAGGAGAAATTTCCAGAAATGAGATTACTAGGTCAAAAGCTGTGAATGGTTTTAAGGCTTTTGATGCATTTTGCCAATTTTATTTTTCAAAGTGGTTGAACCAGCTTATTCTGTTACCAACAATGTATGAGTACAGAAGTTCCATTTAAACGTTGTCAGCATTTGGTACTGACATCAATTTCAGGTTTCGCTCAACTATCAAGTTTCTCCTTATTTAATTTGAATACATTGGCAAAGTTGACTATTTGATGGCCTTCCACATTTGAACACTTTAACTGTTAGAAAGTTATATTTGTGGTGTGCTGAGATCTGTTTGTTATAACATGCTTTTTTTTAGCCTAGTTCAGAATTATTATAGAATGTCATTTTCCCTTCTGAATGAAAGCCACTAAGGATGTTCCTCCAATGTTAAAATTAGAAAGTAATCCAAGATTTTAGCAGAAAGGAGTTCAGGAGGAAACAGTCTAGGCTAGAGGCTGAGCTGCGTACTAACATTTTCCTCTTCACCATCATCTGTGCAGGAGTGTTCTCGCTCTTGCCTAAGTTCTGCGTTTATCATGTCAAGTCTTCAACATATCGATACACCCCTGAAATTTAGGTGAACATGGACTGAAATTCCCTTCCCTTCTATTGTCTTGGCACAACTAAGAAGGACAGAAAGGAATGAATTTAAGAAGCAGTTTAGTATTTGCACTGAAAATAAAACATTGCACATGAAGATGTGATAAAATTCAAATATACAAAAAAGTATACATTATAAAGTAAAGCTTGTCCTCATCCCAGTTTTCCTTCTCAGAAATAAGCAGTGTTACTTCTTTATGCATTTGCAAGAAATTTTTGCTCCCTCTTCTCGCACTCTACACAACAATGGTATTCTCTGGCTACTTGGAAACCAACAGAAGCTTTGGCTTTAGCAGAGGCTCAGTAAATGGCAGAGCCAAACTCAAAACTATCTACGTGGCCTTCAAAAGAGCAGTTCATCTCTGTGAACTTTAATTTTTTTCTTTTGTAAAAATGGGGGAAATGATGATTACCTTGGAAGGTTGCTTACCTCAAAGAAAGTACAAATAAAGCACTTAGTACGATGACTGGAACATAGATGGTGTTCAATAAATGATAGTTACTACGTGTATCATCATTAAATGTATCATTGCTATTTTTATTAATTTTATTATTAAGAGAGATCAAAACCAGAAGTGACTAGAGAAAATTCTAGAAGCACAAGCAGAGAGAAGTATCCTCAGGAAGGGATTCTTGTTCCAAGCATCAGAAGAATCCAGGAAGAGTTTTAGTTAAGACTGTGCTCTGGTTTCTTTCCTCCCATAATATGATTGTCTCACAGCGTCTCCTCCAGGATGAAATTCAAGAAACTTTGGTTCAAAGTCCCCAATCTCCTAGCTTCCTTTCTGGCAGTTTATGTTAGAGAAACTTACTGAACTTGATTGAACTCCCTCACCTTTCTGATCTAAGATGTCAGCTCTACTCATCATTCTAGACATTATTTATGAAGACTTGCTAATGGGAAACTCTCAGAGAGAAAAGTGGTAATGAGAATGATAACCACACTTTATCTCTGCAAGACCCAAGAGAAAAAGCTCCAGGAGGATAGGAAATGTGATGGTCTGTGTCACCAACCCACGTCTGGTGATTAGCAGAATGCTTCACACAGAATATATACTTAGTAAGTAATTATTGAGTGCTTCATTTCTGGTGCACAAAGTAATGGAAACTTTCGCTACAGCAACTTGACTATGGCTGGCATTTGTCCCAATTCTGCTCTGTACTAAACATCCATGGTCTTTTAAGTATTCTTAGGACGTGTTTATCTCTCACCTTCTTAGTCCCTCTCCTCTACTTGTTTGTCACCCAGTCTCGTTAAGGGACAAAGATAAAGAGCACTGTGCACAACAAAACAAACAAGCCTAATGAAACTCCAGAAGTCTTGCATCCTGTATAGACAGGATATATCAAACAGTTTTCTCCCTTAGCCTTAATCTATTTGTACTGCATTGTGTTGCATTAGCTTTCTTCAGGTATATAAAACTTTCTTAAGGTATAGAAATCAGATATAGAAACCCACTGCTCTGTTAATATTAACCCATTTAAATTTTTCAACATCAATAATTGCCCGCATTCTCCTGAACTCCTTGCCACCCTCTCACCCACTCAAAAAAACTCCAGAGACAAAACCGAAGAATGTTCATTCTCCTCTGGTAATCTCATTTGTTTTTGGTTTGTTTTGTTTTCTCAGCAGGGAGAAAAAAATGGGAGGCAATATAAATATTATCTTTAAGAAGTTGTGAAACTGCTTTTAAAAAATTAATATATGAGCCGTAACAACAGAGTGATGAATGTATGCATATTAAATGGATAAAAATCTCTTTCTCTTTTCCTCTTTCTCATTCTAAGTTACTTCTTATTGTGCCATTCTCTTATTCCTAAATCCTGTCATAGTCAGAATAGTCATACTCCAACTGCTAATGAAGATACAGGATTCTTTCTACGTTTTCTGCATAGAAATATAATTACCGTTTATAAGGACATGTCACAAGAAAGCATATAATGTATACTGTATGTGTAAAGACTAAACTTGGGATAAGATTTATAAATAGGAAGTAACTCTCAGCATATTCATCAGTTAGGGTCATGCTAGTGTGATCGATAATGAAGGAGAGCAATTTAGCTTCTGTTTTTACACTGTGTCTTAAGACTGTAGTTATGGTGTAATTTATACACAGTCATACCGGGAAATTTGCAATTGATTTTTATTTACATGTTTTTTTTTTAAATTCAAGAATATTGTCTCAGATGAGTAGTAATTACTGGAATAAAGAAACTCTTTATTACAAGAAACTATTAACATTGTTGATAATGGGAGGATGATCCCAATGAATGAAATCACTAATTGCTCTCTCTTTTCCAAACCTAAATCTCAGCTCCTCTCAAGTTTTTAACATTGTCATGCTAAAAGTAATAGTAATTCTATTGTATACAAATAAATGTGTACATTATACGACTTCTAAATACAAGGATATGACTCCTATTGAGCAAGTGTGAATTCTGTACAGAATGTTCTGGAACATGCTGAAGCTTCGTTTTATCTGTTTATCACCTTTCCACACTGTTGAGCCAGGGGGCTGAGGGTGAAGGAGGAAAAGGAGAAGGAGGCAGTGGTAAGAAAGTCATAGAGCACATGTTTTAACATCCACATATTAGCTCATATTCACAGAGGAGTAAACTTGAACTTATATGGGACAGAATATTTGAAATCACAGCTGTCATTCAAAATCTGAAACACAAGTCATGTAATTTTCCTTTTTTACCTTTATGATTTTCTGTAATAAATCTGAAAACATTAAATGTAAAAAATATAATTGTCTTTTTACTTAAATAATTATTTTAATGATAAATATGTCTGAATAATGAGCATCACTTTATTAAACAAAATGTCACATATACTAAAGAAGAAAAGATATTTGCACGCCAGCTGGCAGAGAGGAATATTGCTCAATTTTGTGTCTTGTTGTTTATTCAATAATTATTAAATTCCAATGTCTTATCAATTTCAAATGTGTTTTGAAATGAGATAGCGCATACAAATAAAGTGTAGCTCATGCTGTGTATCAGGCTACTGGGGACAAGACAGATTAATAGAAAGGATCTTGGTCACAGGAGACGGAATTTCCTCAATGACTTAGAGTGAATTTTATAGCAATAAGGATTATTTAAATTAAAAACAAGATTCTACTTACTTGTCAGTTTATTTTATTAAAATAGAGGCAAAATATAGAACATCTGGCACTGACAAGTAGTCTTAAGGAACAAAATGAAAAAGCTGTTGTATTTCAGACAGCTTCCTTGGTCTTGCACAGCTGTGCAGAATGTTTATTTTGACACTTTGCCTGGTGTCCAGCACATAGTGGCCGATCAGTTAACGTCCAATAAAGGAGTGGATGTGTGAATGGCTGACAGAATGAGGAGCAGATTAAATCATGGGGCGGTGCTTCGTTTTGGGGAGAAGGGCTACGATTCTTCCCTGATTGTCATAAACCTACTTCGCCTTTCAATTTCTGAATAGCTGCAAACAATTATAAGGAACCTCCACCACGTTTATTTCTGCCTTCGTTTATGTTTCATGTAGTAGCTGATATATGTAGAAAATGGGTCATGAAAATAAACACCCATGAACTCACATCCGACCTGAAAACCTAAGGACGAGAACTTGATGTCTAATGTTGAAGCTGCTTTTGTTTGTTGTTCTTTGATCTCATCCTTGTGCCACTCCTGTATACATAACCATTGTCTTTTTACGACATGTTTATAGTTGTACCACATAGGTGTTTTTAAACGTTTGCTTTATTTTGATTTTTTTTGAGCTTTATAAAAATTCTATCATACTGGGGCTGGCCCCATGGTCGAGGGGTTAAGTTCGCGCACTCTGCTGCAGGCGGCCCCGTGTTTCGTTGGTTCGAATCCTGGGCGTGGACATGGCACTGCTCATCAAGCCACGCTGAGGCAGCATCCCACATGCCACAACTAGAAGGATCCAGAACGAAGGATATACAACTATGTACCGGGGACTTTGGGGAGAAAAAGGAAAAAGTAAAACTCTTTAACAAAAAAAAAATTCTATCATACTACAAGTGATTTATTTTTTTTTTTTCCCTGAGAAAGATTAGCCCTGAGCTAACATCCACTGCCAATCCTCCTCTTTTTGCTGAGGAAGACTGGCCCTGAGCTAACATCCATGCCCATCTTCCTCTACTTTATATGTGGGACACCTACCACAGCATGGCTTGCCAAGCGGTGCCATATCCGCATCTGGGATCCGAACTGGCGAACCTCGGGCCACCGAAGCGGAACATGCAAACTTAACTGCTGCACACTGGGTTGGCTCCTACAAGTGATATTTTTGACTTAAATTGTTGCCTATAGTCGAGTATATTTACTTTTACCACTGTGTCATATTGATAATTCTCCTATGTATGGACATTTGAGTTGGCTGTGGTTGTTTTCTTTCCTTTCTTTAATTTTTTGCTATTATAATGCTGCTATAAATATGCTCCTCAAGTGTAAACTTCACTCCTGCAGAGATATTTGTGTATTGATTTATTTTAACCAAGAAAAGTGCCTGGTTTGTGTGAGTACTCGATAATAAGTGCTTGTCATTCTTGAGAGGAAAAAAAGAACAAAAAATATTGTGTGTGATTCCACAATGTACCTGTGCAAGAGGTTTCTTATTATATACAAGTGATTATATATATACATGTGATTCAATTTTGCCTACATATCCCCCACCAGAATTTTGAAAACCTGTATGACTTTTTACAGATTTTTAAGTGGATATCTAATTTTTTTTATCAACTGTTTAAGTGATTTCAAATGATATAATTTCTGGTATGTTTGCATATTGAAATTTTAAATTAATACTGTAGTATTATCTTAAATAGATCCAATGAAATCCAAATACCACTGTGATTTACTTATTTATTTATTTTTAAATTTTTTTGCTTGAGGAAGATTGTCTCTGAGCTAACATCTGTACCAATCTTCCTCTATTTTGTGTGCGGGTTGCTGCCACAGCATGACCACTGACAAGTGGTGTAGATTCTCGCCCAGGAACCAAACCCAGACTGCTGAAGTGGAGCACATGAAACTTAAACACTAGACTGTGGGTCAGCCCACACCATTGTGATTTTTCACTCACCATCATTTACTTATAAAATGCAGATAAAAAGATCTTTTTCAAAAGTCAGAAATTTTATATTTTTTTTCTCCTGGACTCATATTTCCACTTCACTACTCCCACAGAATTTTATCTCAATGTAACATATATTTGCACTTAGATTCTTTTTATTGGTCACCCTATTATACTTTGCAATAGTAATTATATATATATATATGTATAAACTTGATGTTTAAAAAATTTCTTGTGTCATTAAAACTCTTGTGTTAATTTTTTTCTGAATTTAGTTATCATAGCAATTATTGTTAGTACACAGTTAGTTAAAGCCATTTCAAAAAACGGTCATTGAACATAATGTAAAATTTTATTTGGAAATGCATCTCTTCAGATGGATGGGAATATTATTTTTTTGTTTGTTTCTGGTTCTTGGATGACTATCACCTACTGCTGGAATGAGATAGAATTCAGTGGAAACTCACAGTAAGACAAAGTATCAGGCCACCAGTAAATGCAGGGTTTACATAAAGTTTTGCAATGATCGTTGCTAAGTATGCATTGTGTATAGTAGAATCTACTTTAGAATCTACTGCTATTTCCATAGGAAGGAATCAACAAGTAGAGAAGTGGTCAACAAGTGCCAGAAAGGATATTTATTGCTAAGTAAAAAACATTCAATTTTTAAGCTTCCAGTGATTTTTTTTCTTGGTAAAATGCAAGGAAATGTTTTTCCTATGAATAATAAATGTCAGAGAAAGTACAAAACACTTTTTACTTCCAATATGTTCCGTGTTCTCAAAGACGTAATGCTGAGATGTTAGAAATAATATAATTTTCATTTTTAATTCTTTGAAATCAGATAAGATATCCAAATGAGATACAGTCCCAGACAAAATACAGGCATGAGATTTGGAGCAAATTGTTTTAATTCTAGGGTGCTTTTTCAAATATTCTGAATATTTTAATTCTGTGTTGGATAGAGTGATAAGGCAGGTACCCTCATCTTGCACCTGTTGCTGTCTTTGATATTTTTGACCCTCACCGTTTTTGCTTCCTCCTCATGGACAAAGGCCCCTCTCTCAGGTATAATGCCTTCTTCCACGATTACAGAGCATAATCCCACTCTACAATATATGTGTATTCACTGCACCCTAATATGGTGTGTGTGTGGGAGGGGATATTTCTAATGCCCATCTTGTCCTTAATAGAAACATATTAATATATAAGGCTGGGAAAGACACAAAGCTATATGGTCAACATCACTGTTGATGTTACCATCATTAAAGGAGAATTGTCACCAGTATTTTGAATTGTTCCCTCTATTTGGCATCTTTGAAGTTTGTGCTGTTTAGGATAATGCATCATTATGAAATTGAAGATGAGAGGTTTTTTAAACAAAATGGAAGAAAGGATGATTTTGCGAAAGGAGACATGGGAAGTAATTGTTATGACGCGTATAGCCTCTGCTAAGGATACATTCTCAGGTCACTTCAGAAGACATACGTTACATGTGGAGGCTGGGAATCCAGCAATTTATTCCCTTAAATTTATCTGTGCCTGTCAGAAACTCCTCAGGTACCCCAAGGTCACACATATCCAATGTGAAGACTTCTGATAAATATTTGGAAGTAGATTGTTCTGTCTTGTCTGCTCCTTTTCCTTTTTTACGAGATAAGCTGAATTGTTTAGCTAAATAATCGTTCAAATTAACACTCCAACTGGAGAGAATTTTCATTTTCTCCACATTTTTGCCAATACTTACTGACACATTATTAACTTTAGAGAACCTAGTAGATATAAAATGAAATTACACGTTGGTTTTAAATAGCATTTCTGTGATTACTAATTTACTAACTAGATGCAGCATCTTTCCTTATGTTTATTTGCCATTCAGGATTTCTTTTCTGTGCAATGCCAGTGCATGACTTTTTCTACTGGAGTGTTTGTCTTTTTGTTATTATTTTGTAGAATTTATTTATATATTTTGGATTTTAGTAAGTTATTTGTTAAATATGTTGCAAATATCTTCTCTTACTTTTTGGCTAGTCTTTTCATATTCTTTATGGAATCTCTTGGTGAACAGAATTTCTCAATTAAATGCAGTCTGAACTTTTTTTGGTCTTTTATGATTAGAGCTTTTTGTATTAATTGAAAAATTATTTTCTACCCAATGTTTATAAAGATATCTTCATCCTATATGTTTTCTAAAAGTTTTTTGTTTCACCTTTAAATTGATTTTTGTGTGTGATTTGAAGTAGAAATTCAATTTCAGTTTTTTGCACCAATATCCAGAACTGTTTATTGTTTAGTGCATCTCTTGCCTAATGATCTGCAGTGCCATCTCTACTATATATCAAGTTTTGTGTTTGTGCAGGTCTGTTTCTGGACTTTTTATTTTCCTTTACTCACTTCTATACCTATGCTAATACCACCCTCTCTTTACTTCTGTAATTTTATAATAAGTCTGGATATCTGTAGCAGATTAAAGATGGCAGCAAATTTTTGACGAGTTTCCCATCAAACAGTAGAGTCTGTCCTCCACTGGAAATTGTGCTGCCCTATGATTGCTTTGATCAGTGGAATACGGCTCCAGAACCAGACTTTCAGATATTTGGCAGTTTCCAGTGTGGTCCAAGTGATTGCTGCGCCACCAAGAAAAGTCTAACTGCCCTGCTGGAGATGCCAGATGGTGAGACCTTACGACCGCATGGGGAGGGAGAGGGGACCAGCTAAATCCTCTCTGCTGACTGTTCCTGCCAAGGTCCCAGGTATTTGAGTGAAGCTGTCTTGGACGCTCCAGATCAATAGTATCCAGCTGAGTACAATGGAATGATTCAATAAACACCGCACAGAGTCAAAAACAATAGTAACCCAGGTGTGAAGGCTTCCTGATATGTTGACTTGGCTGGGCCGCTCAACCCTTTATTCAATCAAGCACTGATGTAGGTGCTTCTGTGAAAAGATTTTGCAGATGCAATTAAATCAGTTGACTTGAAGGAAGAGCATTATCCCGGTGGGCCTAACTTAATTTGTTGGGTGGCCTAAAAGCAGGCCTGAATGTTTCCCGAAGGAGAGAAGAAATTTCACCTTCAGAGAGCAGCGTCTGCCTATGCCCATGGAATTCAGACCTGCATATAATCTTCTTTCCCTGATCTCTTGCCATACAGACTTACTTAGCCGCCCCCCACAATTGTGTAGGGCAATTCCTTGAAATAATGAATCTTTGTAATAAATTCTACTGGTTTTTCTCCTTTGGTTGAACTTTTACTGACACACTAGCCAAGCCGTGACCAAATTCCCGATCCGTAAAATCAGGAGATTAATAAAATCGTTGTTTTAAGCCACTAAAATTTGGAATAGTTTGCTATATAGCAGTAGACAACCAAAACAATAATTAATAGGGACAAGTTATCACATATATTTGTTTTTTAGTATCTTACCTATTCTTCTTCTTTGCTTTCCCAAATAAATTTTAAAATCAACTTTTATAGTTTCTTTACAATCTCTGTTGGTACCTTGATGGGAATTAAATTACATTTATTGACAAATTTTAGGGGAGTGATATTATTATGATATTGAATCTTCCTATCAATCTGTTTATTTCTTCATTTAATTGTTTAATTATTTCAATAATGTTTTAAAATCTCCTCCAAAAGGCCTTATACACTTTTGCCATATTTTTCTACATACTTTTTAGTTTTAATGTTATTATATGTATTTTATTAAAATAAAATTTTGTTTGTTGCTGTGGGTAAGGAATGGTTTTGTATACTGACGTTATACTTCTGCAATCATGTTAAACTCTCTTACTAATTTTAATACTTTGCCTGAAGAATATTTTAGGTTTTCATTTTCTGTCTTGTTTTTTCCCCATTCCCTCATCCCATGTCTCCTCTTTGGAAACTCTAAGTGGAAGGTGGATGGAGACAAAAAGCCGATTTCAAGTTTACCCATGGCCTGATTTGTAGATATTGCAGTTCATGGCACGTGTACTTTTAGAATACTGATGTATGTTCTTCTTTTGGGCTTTTGCAGCTTAATCATGTGCATGATAAAAATTGGAGTTAAAAAGAATGCATGTTGAAAAGTTACGTTATACTTAGAAGTTAAGATCCCAGTTTTGCCATTAATGAGCTATATGACCTTGAATAAATTACTTAACCTTTCTAGACTTGTTTTTCTCACCTGTAAGATAGGGATTAAAATAAATCTATATCATGGGGTTGTCTTAAGAACAAAATTCAATGAGGGTATGCATGCAATATTCTCATTACTTTGAAAGCTCTCAGTAAGTGTGATTGTAGACAAGTAGCTGTATATACTTAATTAAAAGTGCTTACTAAGTATTCATATAATTTTTCTTTGATTGAAGTCAGACTTTATTGTGAGATTTTAACGTGTTAGTAGTGTATTCTCACCCACATGCTCTGGGAGGGCTGGCAGAAAAAACAGGTGAGGTTGGTCTTTCATATTCCCCTTCCCTCCTTATATGCCCTGTGCTTCCTTTCAGTTATTTCCCTTTTATGTGTTCAGTGTTCTCATGTAGAGACAGTCTTATGGGAAATGAAACTCATAAAATTGATACTAAGAAATTTGTGATTTATGTGATATCCATGACAAATTGTTTCTTCAAAGATTGCTAACTATCTGTGTGTGAGTGCATCCCGTCCAATATGTTCTTCTTACAATTTGATGTTGACATGCCTCTGTCAAGAGGTGGAAAGTCTATATTACCATTGCCTCCCTTGAAATTGGGTGCACTTGCGTAAATGTCTTGACCAGCAGAATATGGTGAAGTGATGCAGTTTGACTTCTGCAGCTAGATTATTCGAGGAATTATGGCTTCTGCTTGGCTCCTCTCTGGCCACTTGCCCTTTGAACCAACCACCAGGTTGTGAAGAAGCCCAGGCCATATAGAACAGAGTTAACCGCTTCTTTGGGTCTTCCTTTCCCTATAAAGATTCCCCTGTCACATAAAATTTAAATAAATTTGTATGCTTTTCTCTTATTAATCTGTCTACGTTATAGGGATCTCAGTTGAGAACTTCAAAAAGTAGAGGGAAAAGATATTTTTCCTCCTCTATACCTGTTCATTTCTCTTTTTTCAATTTATTTATTTAGCTATTCTTTTGAGGAAGATTAGCCCTGAGCTAACATCTGTGGCCAATTCTCCTCTTTTTGCTGAGGAAGATTGACCCTGAGCTAACATCCATGCCCACTTTCCTCTACTTTATCTCTGGAACACCTACCACAGCATGGTTTGCCAAGCGGTGCCATGTCCACACCCGGGATCCGAACCAGTGAACCCCGGGCCACTGAAGCGGAATGTGCGAACTTAACCTCTGAGCCACTGGGCCAGCCCAACACCTGTTCATTTCTTGATGGTATTTTTTGGTGAGCAGAAGCTTTCCATTTTGATTAAGACCAATTTGTCATTCAATCTTATACTGACAGTAAGCAGAAGAAAGGAAGACTAGGCAAATTTGTCAACCTAATTTACAAAGATGTATTGCATGAAAGACCCAAGATGAGACCTTTGTGTTTGCTTTCTGTTATTTAATATTTCCAAGAATACACAGATATATAATGTAATCAGTTCTACCAAAAATATATTTGGAGTGGTAATGCAACTCCGTTCTGCTTTGATAAAAAGTTTTTGTAAGTAAACAAGTATTTAATTTTAAATGTAGATTTCCAAAATTATACCTTTAGTGACTCTTTTTAAAAAATAGGAGTATGCCAACTGGGAGAACAAAACCACCTTAAGGAAAGCAACATTTTGGAAATGAACTGAAAAATGTATATAAAGGAAACAAAATGAAAGATCAAGAATTGTAAGAAATTTTTCCCCAGGAAAGTAAGTGTGTGTGTGTGTGTGTGTGTGTGTGTGTGTGTGTGTGTTTGCATTTTAACAGAAATCATCCTGGCCCTGTCCTTTCTTTCAAATTGTCCTTACCCTCAGACAACAGAGAACCAGCATAATATGCCTTGCATGACTCTAAAGCCAGCTCTTAAAGGGAGACATTGAGAAAAAAAATCTGTCTTAATTTGCGTTTGTCTCTTTCCACGATTATGCACTTTTCTTTTAATCAGATCAATGCCTCCTGTGGTTTTATTTCATGAATAAGAAAGCACAAATGATTATATGTGAACTTTGTGTTAGAGAAAGTGTTATCACCGTGAAGCAAAACTCTAATAGCCTGACTCTAATAACAAGTCGGGCTTACAATTCACAAATGATGATTTGGATGGTGTTTTAGATGTTTTCTCTCAATTGCTTAACAGGACTAAAAGCCTGAAACCAGTATCTCTGTTCCAATAATCAGACCCAGCCAAAGGTGAGGAAGAAAACAAAACCTGAGCAAGGAGCTAATAGCAGATACCACTGGCATATTTTGTGGGAATATTCGAATTTGATTTTATTTATAAATGCATTAAATGGTTCATCTGCATTTTCTATTGAGTGTCAGAACAGCATATAATTAAGAGAAATTGTTTGTAATTGTAGAGTACCCTCTCATAGCTCAGTAATCTTCTTATGCTTTGTTTAATGTTATTTAAAATGTTTTATTCTGTGGAAAGTGTCATGCTCTCTTTCAAAGAGGGCTAGCTGTGTCTAAGGACAGGTTTCAAAATTCCAGGGGGTTGGTTTTATGTAGATGCTATAAATTAGTAAATAACTATTAGCTAGTTATCTAATAAAAGGAAATTAAATTATAATAATTTATGCCATTGAAGAAATGGAAAACTGATGAGAGATAAAAGCTAAACAAAATACATTTTTTTCTTTTTTCTATCTGTACCACTGCTCTCTGCTGCTGTGAGTACCCTTCTGTCTCTATTTGGCTTTAAAAATAGAGAAAAGGCATGAAGTGGTTATAATGGAGATTTAAACAGAAAGACAGGAGATGTCTGTCATGGACTGAGTTTTGTTCCTCCAGAATCCATATGCTGAAGCCCTAACCCCAATGTAGCTGTTTTGGGGATGCAGCCTTTAAGGAGGTAATTAAGGTTAAGTGAAGTCATAAGAGGGGGCCCTAATCCAATAGGACTGGTGTCCTTATAAGAAGAGAAAGAGACATCAGGAGTGCAACCTCCCTAACTGGAAGAAAATGAATTTCTGTTGTCTAACCCATCCAGTCTGTGGTTTTCTGTTACGGCAGCCTGAGCTGACTAAGACGAGAAAGGAGTAGAATCTAGCCCCAGGACTTTTAATATCAACTCTGTAAGTTAGTGTAAATGAACTTGTGTCAGCTGGACATAGCCAACCTTGCTTTTCCTTTATATTTATAAATAATTATTATGTTACTCAAATAGGTATCAACATTTAAAACAACAAACTGTATACAATGATTTCCAGTTTATAAAATTTTTTCACATTCATTAACTCATTTGATTATTAGGGAATGTGATATTCTTGGAAAGTCATATTCTGACCTTGTTGCCATTTATCCTACTGAAATCAGTTAATATGAACACCAAGAGAAATCTGTGGATAAAGAAGTAATGTGTCAGTGTCCTGCTTTGCAGCCAGTGAGGCAATGGAAAGAAAGAGGATTTACAAACAGATGAGGGCCTTGCTTCTCACAGTGTGGCCTATAGATCTGTACATCAGTGTCATCTGAAGTTAGGCAGAAGGGCAGAATCTCAGGCTTTGCTCCAGACCTATTGAATTCAATGAGCTATCACCTCACACCTGTTAGAATAGCTGTTATTACGAAGACAAGAGTTGGTAAGGATGTAGAAAAAAGGGAACCTTTGTGCACTCTCGCAATATAAATTGGGACAGCCACCATGAAAAATAGTATGGAGGTTCTTTGAAAGATTAAAAATAGAATAAACATATGATCCAGCAACCCCATTTCTGAGTATGTATCTGAAGGAAATGAAATCACAATGGCCAAGATATGGAAACAACCTAAGTGTTCCTCAACAGATGAATGGATAAAGAAGATGTGGAGTGTGTGTGTGTGTGATATTATTCAGCCATTGAAAAGAAAGAAATATTGCTGTTTGCAACAATATGGATGGACCTTGAGGGCATTATACTAATTGAAATGTCAGGCAGAGAAAGAAAAATACTGTATGATCACACTTACATGTAGAATCTAAAAAAAGCCAAATTCATAGAAACAGAGAGTAGAATGGTGATTGTCAGTGGCAGGGGGTGGTGGGAGAAATGGGTAGATGTTGGTCAAATGGTACAAACTTCCGGTTATAAGATGAATAAGTTCTGGGCGACTGTTAATAATACTGTATTGTTATAGTTAACAATACTGTATTCTATACTTGAAAGTTGCTAACAGAATAAATCTTAAATGTTCTCATCACAAAAAATGTTGTGATTTTGTGAAGTGAATCGTGTCTTTAACTTCATGGTGGTAATCATTGGGAGACATATATGTGTATCAAATCATCACATTGCTCACCTTAAACTTCACAATGTTATATGTCAATTATATCTCAATAAAGCTAGGGGAAAAAGATTACTGAAAAGCTCCTGTAATCAGGATAGTGTTTTCCCGGCCAAGGATATGCATACAATCAATCAAATAGAATTAGGAGAGTCCAAATGAAACCTGTCTGTGTATTATCAATTGGGACAAATGTGCCAAGATAATCCAATGAAGAAAATAGTTGTCTTTTCAGCAAATGGCACCAGGACAACTACAATACACATGCCAAAGAATGACGTTAGATCCCTTCCTCACAGCATAAACAAAAATAACTCAAAATACATACATATGTATAAGAGTGAAATCTATAAAACTCTTGGAAGAAGATACAGGAGTAAACTGTGACTTTGGGTTAGGCAAATCCTTCTTAGATCTGACACCAAAAACACAAGTGGCAAAAGAAAAACACAGATAAATTGAGCTTCATCAAATTGTAAAATTTTCTGCTTCAAAGGACACCATCAAGAAAATGAAAATACAACCTACATAATAGAAGAAATATTTACAAATAACATCTGATAAGAGATTTGTGGATCTAGAATATATATCTCTTACAAATTAATTACAAAAGAGATAAATAATCCATTTTTAAAGATTTTATTTTTCCTTTTTCTCCCCAAAGTCCCCTGGTACATAGTTGTGTATTTTTAGTTGTGGGTCCCTCTAGTTGTGGCATGTGGGATGCCGCCTCAGCATGGCTTGATGAGTAGTGCCATGTCGGCGCCCAGGATCCGAACCGGTGAAACCCTGGGCCGCTGAAGTGGACCGCGAGAACTTAGCCATTCGGCCCCGGGGCTGGCTCCAATAATCCGTTTTAAAAATGGGCAAAAGGAAAAAATGAACAAATGGGACTACATCAAACTAAAAAGCTTCTGCACAGCAAAGGAAACCATCAACAAAATGAAAAGACAACCTAACAATTAATTGGGAGACAATATTTGCAAACCGTATATCAGATAAGGGGTTAATATCCAAAATATACAGAGAACTCATACAGCTCAACAGCAAGAAAACCAACAATCGAATTAGAAAATGGGCAAAAGATCTGAACAGAGATTTCTCCAAAGAAGATACATCGATGGCCAACAGGCATATGAAAAGATGCTCAACATCATTAGCTATCAGGGAAATGCAAATCAAAACTACAGTGAGGTATCACCTCACTCTGGTCAGAATGGCTATAATTAAACAGACAGGAAACAACAAATATTGGAGAGGATGTGGAGAGATGGGAACTCTCGTACACTGCTGGTGGGAGTGAAAACTGGTGCAGCCACTATGGAAAGCAGTTTGGAGTTTCCTCAGAAAATTAAGGATAGATCTACCATATGATCCAGCTATTCCACTGCTGGGTATTTATCCAAAGAACTTGAAAACACAAAGGCATAAAGATACTTGCACCCCTATGTTCACTGCAGCATTATACAGAATAGCAAAGACTTGGAAGCAACCTAGATGCCCATCAAGGGACGAATGGATAAAGAAGATGTGGTATTTATACACAATGGACTGCTACTCAACCATAAGAAATGACGAAATCCGGCCATTTGTGACAACATGGATGGACCTTGAGGGTATTATTCTGAGTGAAATAAGTCAGAGGGAGAAAGTCAAATACCATATGATCTCAGTCATAAGTAGAAGGTAAAAACAACGACAAATAAAAATATAGCGTTGGAGATTGGATTGGTGGTTACCATTGGGGAAGGGAGGACAAAAGGCGTGATTAGGCTCACATGTGAGGGGATGGACTATAATTAGTTTTGGGGTGGTTAACATGATGTAATATACACAGAATTCGAAATATGATGTACATCTAAAAATAAATAAACAAATAAAAATTAAAAAAATTTAAAAAAATTAAAAGAAATGAAATAAAAACTTTGCAACTTCAAAAAAAAAAAGGGCAAAGGATCTAAATACGCGCTTATCCCAAGAAGATATACAAATGTCTAATAAGCATTTAAATAAGCACATGGAAAGATGCTCAACTTTATTAGCCATCAGGGAACTGGAAATGAAAGCCATGGTAAGATACCATGTCACACCCCCTAGAATGACCACATGAAAAAACACAAAGATAATAATAATGTGTTGAAAAAGATACAGTTAGAGAAATTGGAACCCTCAGCTCTGCTGGTAGGAATGTAAAATGGTGCAGCCACTTTGGAAAACAATGTTTCAGTTCTTCAAAAGATTAAACATAGATTTACCATACAACTCAGCAGTTCCACTCCTAGGGCATATATCCCAAAGAAATGAAAATCTATGTTCACTCAAAAACTGAACCCAAATACTTATAGCACCATTATTTATAAGAGCCATGAAGTAGAAAAAACTCACATGTCCATCAACTGATGAATGGATAGATAAAATAGGCTGTATTGATCCAATGGAGTATTATTCAGCAATACAAAGGAATGAAGTACTTACACATGCCACAACATAGAGGTGAACCTTGCAAATGTAAGGCTAAATGAAAGAAGCCACTCACAAAATACCACATGCTGTGTAAGACATGTCCATCATAGGCAAATATCTAGAGACAGAAAGTAGATTCACTGTGGCCTAGGATTGGGAGTTTGGGAGGAAATGGGGAGTGACTGTTAACTGGTACAAGATTTCTTTTTGGAAGGATGAAGATGTTCTAAAATTGATTATTGTTATGGTTTCACAACTCTGTGAATATACTAAAAACATTGAATTGCATACTTTAAATGGGTGAATTATACACTATGTTAGTTATATTTCAAGAAAAGTGTTATGTTAAAAAAATTCCCAGTGTTCTCTTCCTTTATCCCAGACCAACACAAAATTCTACCCAGGGACTAAAGAGCAATGATTTAAAAAAAATTGTGATCTGTCAAGTGTGTTTTGTTTACTTCTATGTTATTTTCGCTTTTGCTGTAAACTTTTCAATTGTATGCTAATTGTGAATTTCTAACTTCTTTCTATCTGTAGCTGATTATTTAAAATATTTATTATTGTTTTAGAAAAATTACATTAACTATTGGCTGTGAATGTGGTAAAATTAAGAGCTAAAATATTTTTTAGAACGATCGTCAAAATTCTTATTTGAAAGTGTAAAATAATGAGAAAAATATAATTTGACAAACCCAAAGAAAAAAATATAGAATCTATAAATTGAGACCAAGGAAACAACAGGAGCATCTCAAAACTGAAATAGTAACATTATGTCCTAAAACCACAGAATTTCGTAGGTAACTTTAATTATAATTTAGGTGCATCTGTTAAGTATTCAAAAATTCCATCTAAAATATATCTATCAAATAGATCAACCTCCTGAAAAGTATCACAAAGAGGAGACCACTCAGAAGTATAAACCTTCTGATTTCCTTCTTTAGGTAATGACTTCATTATCCTTTCCTATGCCATAGTATCCAAAGAATACAGTTCTTGTTCAAGGACGGCAGGCTGAATCATTTGGAATTGCAAATTCATTAATGCTGTCTAGTTTTAAATAGTTCTTTTTGAATTTTTTAAACAAGGATATGTCACCCGAATGATAGAGCTCAAAGTTTATTTTTCATAATTTTCAGTGTGTTGGACCTGTTCAGAAGCCAAAGCAAGACAATAGGAATGAAACTTTAGCCGTTCAGATAGTTCTAGAAGGAATAAATAACTTTTATTTGAACGAAGGGGTAGAGGTCACAAAAATAAATAAGCAAACAAACTAATAAATCAATAAATAAGACATATTGTGCTAGCTAACACACTACCCTTATCCAAAATGCTAGAGCTCAGTAGCTTGGAATTTGTTATATTCCATTTATAAGTTACCATTTTTGCTTCAGCATGCATGAAACTCTGACACTGTGCCAAGTTGTTGAGTGAACACTAACCTTCCCAAGTGGGATGGATTGCTCATCTCATGGTCGATAATCTGGATCCCTGGAGACCATTGTCCCATTGCCTTACAGGATGCCCGGCTTAGTAATCAGGGGTGTCTAGCTAGCTACTGGATTGCTTGTCTGTTGTTATCAGGTAGCAAATTTCAGGTATCTCCATAAGAAAATCTATGTCTCTGTTTATAAGATGTTCAAAATCTAATTAGCCTTAGCTTTGTGAAAAAAGATTTCAAATCTGAGTGTTTAACTCATCTGGGGAGAATTCTAAATTATGAAACATAATTTAGACCTTTGTTGCTCCTTTATCCTAGGATGACCTAAGTACTATCTAGGTTTCATTATCTCTGTTTGCCTTCGGGTAGATTTATATGCAGGCAGTCCTAGGCTGCAAGCATGATGTTAGAAACCCCCCCAGTGAAGGCAGTAAGTATTACCCCATCTCATGCCTTATAAAGGTGCTTAAAGTGTATCATTTATGCAGCTATTCTAACTTGTCCTTAGGTAAGATACATTTTATCTCACTTAGGGTAAGAGTGTTTTATAAGTGTTTTATAAGGACTCTGGATTTTTAAAAAATGAAGTAATAAGAGTCGGTGACACGTTAACTTACATGGTTAATCAAGTACTAGACCTAAAGTAGGCTGGGAAAGGAGACAGGCAAACACTGCAGTTTACAAATGGGTAACCCTGCATTGCTGTTTCTTTTAGTTTGTGCCTGGAAGGGGCTCTGGGATTCATGACATTGGGACAAGGCCTTGAAAAGAAGGGTATTTAGTAAGACGGGGACTCTTGGCTTTGAATTCTGGCTGTGTCTTTGACTTCTTCTCTTGTACATTTCATATAAGCTCTCTAACTCAATTTCCTCATCTAATCCTAGTTACCGCACAGTATGGTAGTGAGGATGAAATGGGACAACCCAGGTTTAGCACACAGCAAATGTAAAAAGAGCTCCATAAGTGTTCATTCCCTCTGTGTTACTGCGGAGTTGACAAGACATCCTCTGACTCCTCAATAGTCACAAAAGTGGGTTACAGGGGCAGGATTTGACCTTGCTACAAGGAAGAGGGTCCAGAGCAATGTTTCAAAGCAAATGTAGGGGCTATCCTGGAAGAGCACTCCCCTTCCTGGCTGCTACCCACGGCAATTTCCTCTTACTCTTCTCAAAGTTCCAGCTGAGCCCTGGTGAGTTATTTCTCTCATCAGGCTTATACAACACTTATTTGCACTGGAGATAGAGGGATGTGGCTAACACACTGAGTTCTGAAACATTCTGGTTAGTAAGTAAGGGGCGCAGCATTTTTGTTGTGTTATGTTGTTTTCTTATTTTCTATCCCTGCTTTTCCATAAGATTCCTGGCAAGATAATGTGTGCATGTATATAAGAGTGTATACACATACACATGTATACGTGCTATTTTATTGTAATTAAACACATATAAACTAACATAAACTGCTGTAAATTACCATGATTGTGCACACCTTTTCATCTCCATCAGCGGCCGACTTAAACCAATTTAGAACTCTCGTGGTCTTCAATCCTTTTGCTCACAGTTCACTGCCATCTACCTACTTCCGTCTTAGTGGCGGTTCTACAGCTCCCTGAAAAACTGAACACTGTAGTTCTCCTTCCCTCTGACATTTCTAAAACTTACCTGCTCTTTCTACTCCTGGTCCCTGACTGTGGACATCCTATCACAAAGTTTTAGCATAGTCTTCTCCTAAAAGGCCCTACCTTTTAAATCTCTCAGGACTTGCCCACTTTTTATTTTCTCTTAAATTATACCCACATTCTTAACCACTGACAGAGCATCTCAAATTCTTCAGATAGAAAACCAAACCTATCTTATTGCAATGCTTTCCGCATTTCTGTCTCTATTTCTTTCCTGTAACACACGCTCACAAGAATGTCTCTGGCTTTTTACATTTTTTTATTTGTTTCCATTTTCCTCTCGGTTTTAGCAGCACTAGTCACTACCTGAAAACCTTAGAGGTTTATGTTAGAGTGAGCCCACCTGTCATATCCAATTTTTGATTCTTACTTCAAATGCCTTCCTAGGATTAAAAGTTCAGTACCTGAATTTTTAAGGCTAAACTACCATATTTGCCTTTTCATGGCCTCTGTTCCCTGGAATCTATTTAGCAATTATTATCCACACAACTCATTCAGTTTTTTAAAAAATATGTCTAATATTGTCATGCTTTTTCGTGCCTGTTCTCCCAAACTGGACGCTAAACTCTTAGGTGGCATTGTTTATGACGTAAAGCACCAAATTTCCTCAAATCTGGTGACCTCCTGCATCCAGGACAGGGTGTTTCCTGCTGCTTCCACACATAGAAGATAACCACATCAAATGGCTTTGCATTTTTGAGATGGGGTGGTCTTAAAGTATAATAAAAAATAAATGAAGAAAACTAAAATTGTCAAAGCAATATTCTGTTAGCTACTCTGTTCGTTCACTGAGTTAGGTTTTTGCTCAATTGCTAATGAGAAGTTAACATAACTTACTTTTTTGGTCACTAGCATTTTTCCCAATATCTGACATACAGTAGGAACTCAAAGTTTGTTGAATAAATGAGTAAATTAATGAAGAAACTCAAATTTAATTCAAATATTCAGAGTAAGCATAACTGATGTCTTTCAACAAATTACTTTAAGAACATGATCATTTTCCCACTTGTAGGAGTTTCTGGAGTGTAATTCAATCAGAAAGAGAGAAATTCTATTCACTTGAGAATAATGAAGCTCTCTCATATATGTTAGTATGAACTTTCACTGTTATTAGTTTCACAAAAACATCCATGGGCAATTTTAATGTCTCTAATGTTTTAAAGATTGTGTTCTTTTCATAGTACTGGTCATTAGGATCAACTACAAAACCTGTAAGTGGTAGGAATCTTGTTGACTTTTAAAGCTACAGCAATCATCTCTATGGAGGAATTATCTTCTAACCTACAATGATATTCCGCACTCTTGTTAATTCCAATGTTGAGAATTACACCAGGCTTAATCATGAGCCACTGGTTGTACTGTATACAGTATTATTCTTGATTGTCCAACCTAATTGCAAAGTACATCTTGATCAAGACAGCAATTATTTCAAGTGATACTTGTATCCATAAATTTCATTTTGTACATATGCCCAGTACCCTAAGTATGTCAGTTCAAATCTCACGCATTCATGTCTGCATTAGTCACACTCATCTTTTTGCTCCAATTTATTAAATGCCTATCTTAAAATAAACGTAAGTGAGAAGAAATGAGGTATATTTTTACATATAACTGTTGAGTAAATTTCATTTCCTAAATACTAGGAACCAATATGTGAGGTAAAATTATGGAAAGCATGTGAAACATCTGTGCCTATGTTTGGGAAATTAATTTGAATTGGGGTTATCTTCCAGTTCTTCTGGGACAATAACTTGCTCCAAATTCTACTTCCTTTTATCTTCAAATTTTGTCCCCACCCCCATATTGGGGCTGATTTCTGTCATTTTTCTTTGATTTTCATTCTAGTCTAATTTATACTCATAACTGTGGTCTCCCTCTATAAGGTATTTTTTCTTTTTCAACTTAGGATTTTTTTCTTGGAGGGGGTGATTTTCTTCAGTAATCATAACCAAAGGGCTTCCAAATTTAAGATTCTCTAATACTTTATTATTACATTTTATCCATTCTTAAGAGACCAAATTCTTCGTCTTTGTTGCCAATAAAGGAATCATTTTGTCAAGGGCCTACTCTTTTCCTGCTAATTTATATGCACTATCTCATTTCTTTTTCTCATTTAGTCCTAGGTATTATTATCCAATTTTAGAAGTGAGTAAAAGGTAGACTCAGGAAAGCTGTATGGTTTGCCTTTGGTAAAGTCAGATTCTCTCCAGGTCTGATTCCAAATCCTCCTGCTCTTTATACTATTCCAGCATTGCATAGCTGCTTACAGATGTATTAGTTGTTCTTAAATGTTTGACAAGGCATTGCCATTTAGTGAGTTTGACTTACTGCTGCTCTGTGTTAACTCTTGAGAAAGATAAAGATTTAAAATATATTGATTTTCTTTCGTAGTTTCAGTCTTTTGATGTGTTTTGCCATGTAGTTGAGTTATGGTGGTTGCTATCTCTGAGTAGTTGGTTGTGCAGAGTGTCTGGGAAATGAACAGAATCAACTATCAGATGGAATGACATCCATGAATCCAGGTCTTAGGAAGTGGCACCACTGTTGTATAAAATAAGGCAAAATTCATCAATTATTGTTATTTACAGCATGAGTTAGCCGATGGACAGGTCACCTTGTTATTGGGTCCTCATAAAGCATAGCATTGATAGGATCTTTGCAAATATAATCTTGGAGAATTAAGGTACCCTTATAGACTTATCAGGCTGGAAGAGGTTTTCCAAGCTCACACATGGCATCGCTGCCTTCTGAAAGAACACACCTTATTTTGGATGTAAAATGAGAATTTTATTTGTCTTCTAAAGTTAATCAGCACATTCACAAGGAGGGGAAAGTTCTGGCAGATGAGTAAACAAATTCTTGGTACTATGTTCTGGTTAGAAGCATCCAAGTACCATTTAGTGTCCTTTCAGTAACCAAAAAAAATATATAGGTCAGATATTTATTTTTCATGGTATGAGTAAAGATTCTCATTATGTACAGGATGTTTTGGCCTATCAGGATTCTTGGAGGATTCCGTTGCAAGTGAGAAGGGATATAAACTGATTCTGTGCTAAGCGTTATTCAGTGAGTAAATATGAAGAAATGATTTATATCCAAAATGAGGTTGACTTGTACTATCTGGTCGTGAATCTTTCTCAAACAATAAAATGAGAACCCTACTAACTCTCACTCTTTTGTCTGGAAGCTGAATTTGAACTTGCTTTTTTTCAGTTTGAACTCTTGAGGCCCCTTTTCGGACTTAGTAAGCTAATAAGATCTTATGCTTCTATGAATGAACATGGCAAGACTGATGTTTTAAAGAAGATAGTTAGAGCATAAAGATATGTGCCGGTCTATACAGATGTGTGTGTGTGTGTGGAGATATGCATGTATGTATGCTGTGTTCTCTCTTCTTTAAGAATGTTCAGGAAATAATAATTTTTGAGCACCTGCCAAGAACAAAAAAATCCCAGCTAATAGGAATAGTTTTCCTTTTTCTAGAAAGTTAAAGCAAGTGTGTGCAAATGGGGTCTGTATTAGAATTGCTTTCTCCAACAGAATTGTGGCATAATTACTGAGGGGTCATAATCTATTTTATACTTCTCTGTTAGAACTTTATATTACTTTTTATCTTTTAGAAGATTTTACTACACTGAACTCAGAACAGAAGTCACAGTCCACACATCTGGCAAATAAATAAGCACAAAAGTAATAATACTGCATAGAAAATGCTTGCTAACTACATTCTACAGAGTAATGCGGTACCACCCTTAACACTTGCTTTATTTATGCTAATTCCTCACTTAACCCATCCAAGATTCAGTTAAAAAATTCAGTAATGTACAGTGCAAAACTACCTATTCTTGTAAGAAAGTCTTATTTTTAGTTATAGGTTCATAGAATCTTCCGAATCTTTATATTTCCTAGTCTTTTCAGTGGAAGCAAAGTGAATAAATATACCTATCCAGTCTAAGTAGGTGTATTTGAATAGAAGCATACTTAGTATTAAACTATAATTGATTATATATCTCAGGCAAAATGCCTTTCAAAGAGCCTTGTGCCATCCGCTGAAAAGAGGAGAATGTCATTACAAAGAATTATATTTTCATTCTATATCTCTAAGTACATGCCTTCAGGAAAAAGTTAAAATATTAATGATTAAAAATTAAATGTCTGTACTTCAACATTCAATTTCTTCTCTACAAAGTAGTCTTACATTCACTGTCCTGTACATAGAAATTGGAATGGTTTGTTGTTGAATTATTTATAGTGCGAATTTAAAACTTAAGTGTGTGTAAAATGCTATATTGATATTTATCACACCAGAAAATTTATGACTCAAACTTTTGGGAATTATTAAACTTTGGGCTGACATTTTCTGTTCTTGGGAATTCTTGATCTCCTTTGTTTCCTAGTTTCTACAACTATGTGACATAAATTCCAATTTCCACACAAGGTAAGAGCAAAATTTATCATAATATTTTAAAAGCTCTCTGTTCACTAACTTTTTAATAATAGAGACATTGCTCATCTATATTCCCACATCTAGTGTTCAATTTACCTTCTTTTATAAATCATATGGAGTAAGGGGGAATTTGAAATTATTTTCAGGCTAAATGTAAAACAAGACAAAAATTCCACCATTCTAACACAACTTGTTAACTATTACTCATACCTTCAAATTTGTCCAGATAACAGTATATTCTATTACGACACGATAGGGCATGATACATATGATAGAATTATGATACATTTTCCATTATGATACATTTTTATGAAACAGCATATGTAAAATTAGTATATATAACATATATGTTCAGTTTATAAAGGCTAATAAATAAAACCTGAGGTGCCGGTACTTATCTTCAATACAGCGCAATCATTGCTGCTGCCCCACCTTTCATTCTAGAATTGGTCACTAAGCTCAAGTTTCTGATTATCCTTCCCTCATCTTTCCTTATAGTTTTACTTACATGGATTAGGCATTTACAAATTTAGAAAGGTCATATTTCTTTATGTAAAGATGCTTTTTATCCCTAGTGATGTGTTTTTGTCTTAAAGCTCCTCTTTAAGGTTTTTGTGTAGCTGTACCAGCTTGAGCTTGCTCTAGGCATTTTCCCTTCTGTATCTACCTTCTTTCTCATCTCTCTTTGACCTTGTTTCAAGTATACCTCTTATGTATGGCATGTGACTGGATTTTGTTTTAAGAAGGTCTTGCTGACAGTATTTTAAATTGGAAATTTTGGTTTATTTACTTTGATTACAGATATGCTTGGATTTGTTCTGCCATTCTATCTTGTTTTCTGTTTTGGGGCCAGCTTTTTCTATATTCATTCTTCTCCTACTGTCTTACCTTCTTTTGTACTGACTTTTGAATTATATTTTCTTTTCTTTTTTGTTCCTCTAATGCTTTGGAAGTTATATATTTGATATCTATTCTTTAGTGGCTAATTAAAAAATTTCAACAGATTTATTTAACTTAACACTAGAAATAATCTATATTTGTAGAATAAGTTCCCCAAAGTAAAATTCTAGAATCGAGAGATATGAGTGATTTTATGGCTTTAAAAGAATATACTGCCAAATTGCCATCCAAAGAAATTGTTGAATGTATACTGCCACTGGCAAGCCATAAATATACTTTTTTGACTTTCTTGCAAATGTTGAGTAGTAGTATTATTTGAATATTTGTTTATAATATTTATTTTTATGCTGAATCAAGTGTGGAAAGTTGTTCTTTATTGTTGATATTTTTCATATATTGCTTAACCAATATGTTTGTGTGAGTTATTTTTTGCCAATTTAGCTATTTAATTATCAAATTTTATGTGCTCATTATAAAACGAATCATTTATTTGAGGCTGATGTTTTTCAGTGTCTGTGCAGCAATCTTGCGTTTGTTGGTTAGATTATCTTGAAAATTTTCTACAGCACCATGATCACACGCTATAGAATCTATTTAAACAGATATGAGTTTACACACCTTTCTTTCCCCCAGACTGGAGAATATTATGTTCAAACCTCTATGTACGTTTCCTAACAGGATGTTCATGAGGGTAATCCTAAATGCCAGATACAGAGGTCTTTTTTCTGCACTGCCAGCATTATCTTTAAGCGCTGTAAATCATGCCAGATTGTTATTGCATTTCAATGATGGCCTCCAAAGGATCAGAAGCGAATGTGTTTAGTCAATTTGCCGTGTTTAACTAGAAGTTGACAGCTTCATTTTAACTCTTTCATGTTACTTTATTGAATGAACTTGAGTGAAGATGGAGGAAGATTGTTCATGTCCCTCCCCTTCCCGGAACTTTTCAATAGTTTGGTAGTTTCTTCTTAAATGTCCATTTCCGTTAAATTCAATCATATATAAAAGGAGTTCACACCAAATAGCAGCTATTATACTAAGCATTAGAAATTAAATATGATTAAGATATTGTCTTATATCCCTTCCCTAACTTGTATATAGTGTTATCAACCATAGTCACCTTGCTGTGCATTAGATCCTCAGACCTTATTCATCTTACAGTGAAAACTTTGTACACTTTTGCTAACCTCTCCCTATTTCCCCCATCCCCTCCCTTTCCTTTTTTTTTTTACCATGTTCCCAGACGCTTTATTTTTTTTATTGAGTATAGTGGACGTACAATATTATATTAGTTTCAAGTTCACAACATAGTGATTCGACATCTATATACGTTACAAAATGATCACCATGACAAGTCCTGTAACCATTTGTCACCATACGAAGTTGTTACAATATTATTGACCATGTTTACTATGCTGTACGTTACATCCCCGTGACTTATTTATTTTATAACTGGAAATTTGTACCTCTTAATCCACTTCACCTATTCTGCCCATCCCCCGACTCTTCTTTCTTCTGGCAACCACTAGTTTGCTCTTTGTATCTATAAGTTTGTTTCTGTTTTGTTTCATTTGTTGTTTGTTTTGGTTTTTAGAATCCACATATAAATGAAATCATACAGTATTTGTCTGTGTCGGACTTATTTCACTTAGCATAATACCCTCTAAGTCCATCCATGTTGTCGCAAATGGCAAGATTTCATTCCTTTTTAAGACTGGATAATATTGCAGTGTGTTTATGTATATATATACATATATATATATATATACATACACACATATATATACACAGAAAGCACATTTTCTTTATCCACTTACCTATTAGTGGACACTTAGGTTGTTTTCATATCTTGGCTATTGTAAATAATGTTGTAGTGAAAACAGAAGTGCATAGACCGTTTTGAATTATTGTTTCTATTTTCTTCAGATAAATACCCAAAAGTAGAATTGTTGGATCATATGGTAGTTCCATTTTTAACTTTTGAGGATGCTCCATATTGTTTTCCATGGTAGCTGCACTAATTTACATTCCCACCAACAGCGCATGAGGGTTCCCTTTTCTCCACATCCTTGCCAACACTTGTTATTTGTTGTCTTTTTGATAATAGCCATTCTGACAGGTGTGAGGTGATATCTCATTGTGGTTTTGGTTTGCATTTCCCTGAGGATTAGTGATGCGCACCTTTTCACGTGACTGCTGGCCATCTGTATGTCTTCTTTGGAAAAATGTCTGTTCAGGTCCTCTCCCCATTTTTTAACCAAATTTTTTGAGTTTTTGATATTGAGTTGTATGAGTTGTTTATTTTGGACATTAACTCTTTCTCAGATATATTATTTGCAAATATCTTTTCTCATTTGAAGGTTGTGTTTTAATTTTGTTGATGGTCTTCTTCACTTTGCTAAAGCTTTTTAGTTTGATATAGTACTATTTGATTAATTTGTTTTTGTTGTCTTTGCCTGAAGAGATAGATCCAAAAAAAAAAAAAATATTGCTAAGATTGATGTCAAAGAGACTACTGCCTATATTTTCTTCTAGGAGTTTTATGGCTTCAGGTCTTACATTTAAGTCTATAATCCATTTTGCGTTTATTTTTGTATGTGATGTAAGAAAGTGGTTCAATTTCATTCTTTTACATGTAGCTGCCCAGTTTTCCCAACACCGTTCATGGAAGAGACTGTCTTTTCCCCAGTGTATATTCTTGCCTCCTTTGTTGTAGGTTAATTGACTGTATATTTATGGGTTTATTTCTGGGCTGTCTATTCTGTTCCACTGATGTGTGTGTCTGTTTTTCTGCCAGTACTCTACAGTTTCGATTACGACAGCTTTGCAGTATAGTTTGGATCAAGGAACGTGCTACCTCCAGCTTTATTCTTCTTTCTCAAGATTGCTTTGGCTCTTTGTGGTCTTCTGTTGTTCCATAAAAATTTTAGGATTATTTGTTCTAGTTCTGTGAAAAATGTGCTTGATAATTTGATAGAAATTGCATTGAGTCTGTAGATTTGTTTGGGTAGTATGGACATTTTAACAATATTAATTCTTCCAATTCATCAGCACAGTATATCTTTCCACCCGTTTGTGTCTTCTTCAGTTTCTTTCCTCAGTATCATTTGGTTTTCAGAGCCCAGATCTTTCACCTTCTTCATTAACTTTATTCCTAGGTATTTTATTCTTTTTGATGTAATTGTAAATGAGATTTTTTTTTAATTTACCTTTCCAATTGTCATTATTAGTGTATAGAAATGCAACAGATTTCTGTATATTGATTTTGTATCCTGCGACTTTACTGAATTCATTTATTCTACTACTTTTTTGATGAAGTCTTTAGAGTTTACTATATATAGCATCGTGTCATCTGCAAATAGTAACAGTTTTACTTCTTCTGTTCCAATTTGGATGCCTTTCATTTCTCTTTCTTGTCTGATTGCAGTGGTTAGGACTTCCAATGCTATGTTGAACAAAAGTCTTGAGAGTGTGCACCCTTGTCTTGTTCTTAGTCTTGGAGGAAAAGCTTTAAGCCTTTCGCTAAGTATGATGTTAGCTATGGGTTTGTTGTATATGACCTTTATTATGTTAATGTATGTTTCCTCTATACCCACTTCGTTGAGAGTTTTAATCATAAATGGATGTTGAATTTTGTCAAATATTTTTTTCTACATCTATTGAGATGATCATATGACTTTTATCTTTAATTTTGTTAATGTGGTGTATCATGTTGATTGATTTGCAGATATTGAAACATTTTTGCCTCCCTGGGATAAATCCCACTTGGTCATGGTGCATGATTATTTTAATGCATTGTTGAATTTGGTTTGCTCATATTTTCTTGAGGATTTTTGCATCTGTATTCATTAAGGATATTGGCCTGTAATTTTAGCTTTTTTTTTTTTTTGTAGTGTCTTTGGTTTTGGAATCAGGGTAATGCTGGTCTCATAGAATGAGTTTGGACGTATTCCTTCTTCAATTTTTTTGGAATAATTTGATAAGGATAGGTATTAACTCTTCTTTAAACGTTTAGGGGACTCTACCTGTGAAACCATCTCGTCCTGGACTTTTGTTTGTTGGGAGTTTTTTGATTAGTGATTCAATTTCATTACTAGTAATCAGTCTGTTCAGATTTTCTATTCCTTTTGATTCAGATTTGGAAGATTGTGTGTTTCTAAGAATTTATCCATTTTTTTCTAGGTTGTCCAATTTGTTAGCATATAATTGTTCATGGTAATCTTTTATGATCTTTTGTATTTCTGTGTTGTTGGTTGTAACATCTCCTCTTTCATTTCTGATTTTGTTTATTTGAGCCCTCTCTTTTTTTCTCTTGATGAGCCTAGGTAAAGTTTTATTAATTTTATTTATCTTCTCTAAGAGCTATCTCTTAGTTTCATTGATCTTTTCTCTTGATTTTTTTTTTTTAGTCTCTATTTCATATATTTCCACTCTGATCTTTCTTACTTCTACTAACTTTAGGCTTTGTTTGTTTTTCTTTTTCCGATTCCTTTAGGTGTAGTGTTCAATTGTTTTATTTGAGTTTTCTCTTGTATCTTGAGGTGGGCCTGTGTCGCTATAAATTTCACTCTTAGAACTGCTTTTCTTGTATCTTATATATTTTAGAACGTTGTTTTTTCCATTTTCATTTGTCTCAAGGTATTTTTTAAATTTCTTCTTTAATTTCTTCATTGACTCATTGGTTGTTTAGTATCATGTTCGTTAGCCTCCATGTGTCTGTATTTTTTTCAGTTTTCTTCTTATAATTGTTTTCTAGTTTCCTACCATTATGGTTGGAACAGTTGCTTAATATTATTTGAATCTTCTTAAATTTCTTGGGACTTATTTTGTGGCCTAACATGAGATGTATCCTGGAGAATGTTCCAGCTGCACTTGAAAAGAATATGTATTCTGCTGCTTTTGGATAGAATGTTCTGTATATATCTATTAAGTCCAACTGGTCTAATGTATCATTTAAAGCCAAAATTTCCTTGTTGATTTTCTGTCTGGATGATCTATCCCTTGATATAAATGGGGTTTTAAAAGTACTCTACTATTATTGTATTACTATCAGTTTCTCCCTTTATGTCTGTTAATGTTTGCTTTATGTATTTTGGTTCTTCTATGTTGGGTGCATAGATATTTACAAGTGTTATATCCTCTTGTTGGATTGATCCTTTTATCGTTATCATTGTTATAGTCTTGGCTTTAAAGTCTATCTTTTCTGATAGAAGTATTGCTATCCAGCTTTCTTTTCATTTCCATTTTCATGTGATATTTTTTTCATCCTACTACTTTCAGTCTGTTTACTGACAACCACTTTTCTACCTTCTACTTCTATGAGTTTGGCTTTTTTTTTTAGATCCCACATATAAATAATATTATGCAGTATTTGTCTTTCTCTGACTTATTTCAGTTGGCATAACGCTCTCAAAGTCCATTCATATTATCATAAATGGCAGGATTTCCTTATTTTTCATGGCTGAATAATATTCCATTGCATGTGTATATATACAACCTCCTTGCTAACATTCATTATCTCTTCTCATTTTGATGACAAGCACCCATGAAATCACCACTCCAAACAAAAACAAAGATATTGACAATAATCTACTTCTAACCACCTGATTTTGCCCTCCCATCAACCCATGACCTTCCCTCCCTTCATCTAAGTTAACTGTAATCCTGAATCTTGTTTTCCCTTGTTTAAATTTTGTAGTTTTATTTCACCTCTATGTATTACTAAAATATGTATGATTATGCGTGTATGTGTGTGCGTGTATGTTAAATTAAAAATGGTCTGAGGTAAAATAAAGAACCAGATTGTCAGATAAAATTCAAACCAATCTAAAATCTTACCAAATATAAAATTTATTAGGAATTTCAAAAATACAACCAATCAAGTGAGATTGAGAGAGGAGAAATAAGGAAAAGTCTGAGATATATAACAGGACTCTCCAGTTTCCTGCTTTCTGCATTGGACACACACTTTTTGACTCAGAAAAATATATGAAGAAGAATCTGATCAGATTTAAGAATCACCTCACACAACTGGGAGCACTTAAGTTGTGAAACATCTCCAGTTATACCCCAGAGTATAGATGGTATTCTCCAGGGAGACATGGCTCATCAACCTATAGATTTCAGGTGTGTTTTGGTTAGGCAATCCTAAATCAGGGACATCCTACTTATAGCATTCCCAAGGTGGAAATTCTTCTCCTAGAATACACTATTAGGCTATTTACCAGCAGGTCCAGTTATGTTTACAAGGCAATTATACTGGATTATTTGCCTTATTTTATTTTCTCCAAGAGCATCCCTCCTCATCCCACTGGCCAGTGGGGAAAAATATATTATAGTTGCTTTAACTCTTTCTTTCCAAGACACGTTCTATGGTGCATCTAGCCAAGCTTGACACGATAAGACATTTCCACAGAATGGCAAGAGAATGAGGGAACCATGCATTCTGCAGCTTCTAGGTGTGTAAGTTTCTTAATGGTACTTTACACCATGCATTCCTAGTGGTCAGTGTGTGAATGCCCCATTGCACAACTTGATGACATTTATGCTACTGGTTTATGCTGGAATAGTCACTTTTGTAGGAGCTTAATTTTATTAGTTTACTGACTAACAGGCTGCCTGATGAAAATAATTACAAAAATATTGCATAAATATTGTTACAAGTTGGAATAATACTATAAAAGGTAATAGTGTTTGGTGTTTCATTATAAGTACAGAATATGAATTTTTATGTTCTGGGACAAGTAAATCTCTAAGCATAAAGTGAAAGGAAAGTGAGTATAGGAAAACCTCATGAATAACTGAAAACTAAAATTTATTGGGCTTATAATCTTGTTGCTCTAACTTATCAGTGTATTGTCTAGTATAAAATTCTGTCAATTAATGACATGTCTTTCTCAAATGTAGCAGAGTAAACTCTTTGGCAAAATAAGTTTTCCAAGAACAAAGGAAATTAATTATTGGCTGAAAAAAGGCAGAGAAAAGAGCAAAAATACAAAAATATCATTCTACGATACACTCTTGAAGGGGAAAAAAATTGTTACAAGCCATGCAACAGCTGAGGATGTTAAAAACTGGAATACCTAGTTAATATTAGGATAAAAAGCAATTTTTTATCAAGTGATAATGTTGGAAATCACTTTATATCAGTATATGGTATAGAATGTAAAAGGATAGCTACTAGTATATGTTTTCCTTAAATTTGAAGAAAAATTTTGATTTACTGAGGATGAATCAGCCCATTTTATCTGTGTTTACAAGAGGGAGAATTGCTTGATCACTTTTTCTTCTGTTTATCACGGAAAGTGTATAATACAAGAGAATAATTTTTCTCTTAATTTATTCATTTAATGATTCTTTTGTGAGCCATTGGATTGACTAGAATAGGTTAAAGGTTATTAAACTAATAGAATATGTAGTTTCTGGAGAAATATGGCAGTCATCAATAGATCTTGATTTAGTGTTGAAGGACCTAGTGATAAATGTGGATATTTTCCATCACAGCTATTTTATTGTGCACATTTTCAGTACACTGTTTGACTCAATGCTGCATAAGCAGGTGACCGAGACTTGGTGACTCAGATCCACTGATGACAGGGCAATAGCAATTGATTAAAATGTGAGCATGTGATCAAAGATTTCCCTGAGACTATTGGGAAGAAAAAGGTTTTCCCCCAGCTCTCTCTCTCCTCTATGATGGGTGTTTTGAGAGGATAGAATTGCACCATTCCCAGTTCAAGAGGACAGTTTGCTTGAGAAAGGATCCAAAAAAGAAGGAAATAGATCTGAGATTTAGAGAAGGCTTGATCAAGCCCCTAGGCTATTGTTTGAGCCAATGGACTTATTTGTGATTGAAGGTACATTTGCCATGAATTTTTAGGGTTTTTTTCCTTTAGCCATTTGAATGATGTGCTATTTTATCACTTGAAAGGGAAAGAGTCCTAAATACAAGGTATACTGTGGCAATTAAGAGCCCAGATTCTGGAGTCAAGTTAAATAGGTTTAAATCTTGCCCCCACAACTTGCTTATTGTGTGACCTAGTACAAGTTTCTCAATTTTTCTGTGCCGTACTTTCATCATCTACAAAAAATGAGGACAATAATAGTGCTTATCTCAAAGTCTTTTCGTGATGGTTAAAGAAGATAATTTATGTAAATTGTAATATCTGTAAATTAAATATATGTAAAAGAATTGAGTATATCTGGCATATCTTAATGACTCAGTGCTAATTTTAATTATTTTTATCTTTATTACCATTTATATATGAGTTTTCAGCTATTAAAAACTTCATCCAAATATGCAAGAGAACCTACCAACACAAAAATACTTTTTAGAGCTGAATAAAACAAAAGAATGGAATGGGAATCCATCACTACTATACCAAATTGAAACTTTACAAAATATTTCAGGTTTTGAATAGTTCAAGTAATTTTTTTGTAATTTCCCTCTGCTAGGTATACCCATTCTTCACCCATGCCTGTTTAGGAAGGAAGTATTAACTTCAGCAAGTGGTTCAAAGTAGAAAGCGCTGGTCAAAGGAATAGATTATTATGAAGGTTTATAGAAGCTGCTTTTAATTTGTTTTCTCTCTCAGGCATGCCAAAGAGGGCTGTGTAGTCCTCCATGAGCAACCTCTCTATAATTTCCACATCTGCATTTAATTGAAGTACTCAGATATGGGGGCTGCCAAATAGTTTTTGCCATTTTAATGAATAAATGTGAAATAGATTTTTTTTAATTTAGAAGAGAGAATGAGTAGGATATGAAGCTGAGGAGATGTGGAATCTGACTAATGATTCAAGCTATGTATCATCTAATCAAACAGAGATAGTTTGTTGAAAGATTCTAATTAACATTTATCTTATTGGTAGCACTAAAATAATCATTCAAAACAATTGAAATATTGTTTTATTTATTAAAAGTATGATTTTTATAAATTTGGTAAATTTGTATAGGTGCCAAAAGATGAACACTGATTTAATGTAGTGAGGCAGTGGGTCAACAATTTTCTAACTGGACCATTTAGAATCCAGGGAAATTTTGGAGATCTCCCTGGTAACCATAAGCATGTGAATGCTAGGGACATTTTAAGAAACTATGTATCCATTGATTTATTATGTATTAAAATTGTAAACACTTTATAAAAATTCATTTGATTATTTGAAATAACTTTATTATTATAATGTTATCTACTTTTATGTAGATATTTTGATTCCTATTTTATAGATGAGAAAACTAAGGCACAGAGAGGTATGATAATTTACTTAAGATCATAGAGCAGAGGGGTGGTAAAATCAGGATTCCAACACAGGGGATCTGGTCTGTGTGCTTAACCAATACAATCTTCTGCCTCTCATGATTAGCAATCACTTGAGAAAGGAACCAACTATGGCTCTAAATTACTTCCTATTTGTCTTCCTCAAGTCTCATTTTCCTGTTTTCATCTCTCACATTTCAGGGCAACTCTTCTCTAGATAGAAAAAATACGCTCATTGAACTTTGATATAACTTTTTGATATAAATAATTTTGGGGGCTGGCCCCATGGCCAAGTGAAGTCCACGCACTCTGCTTGGGCAGCCCAGTGTTTCGCTGGTTCAGATCCTGGGCGCAGACAGGGCAACGTGGCTTGTCAGGCCACGTTGAGGCTGCATCCCACATACTATGACTAGAAGGATCCACTACTTAAAAATATACAACTATGTATTGGGGGGATTTGAGGAGAAAAAGCAGGAAAAAAGAAAAAGAAGATTGGCAACAGTTAGCTCAGGTGTCAACCTTTAAAATAATTTTTTGATGTAATTTTTGTTTTTTAATAAATAATCTCCTCTAAAAATGTCAAATCTAATTTCCCTTCCAAACATAGACTTAGTCAACCCAGCCAGGGCTCTTATTTAAAAAAGTAATTTTGCAATACCCATCTCAAAAGTGAATTGTCCAGCAACGTGTATGTACTTTAAATTATTTAAAAATATTTTCACTTTTAAAAATTAGATCTTAAATGTCTCAAAAAGAGAGATGTAACTTTAGTTTACAAATTTTATGGGAAATAGTGTCTACTGGGTTGTTCACATGCCTATATCAATTGTCCATATATTCATTTGTTCAGAGCCCATATCAAATTTTAAACTTACACATGGTGAGTCCTTCATGTTTAATTCCTCTCAGTGCTACGTATATCCGTTCTCCACTCAATGACTACTTAAGAAGTTTGTTATTGACTTAACATGTAGATGAAAGTGGAAAGAGTATCCCAAAAGAGTAGATTCCCCAGGATGTATATGGAAACCCTCTCTGTAATTTATGTGCTGACCCAGGGGACTGTGGGATCCCAAGGTAAGTTGTTGGTCTCCTTGTAATGTGTTTCTTTGTCTTAAAACTCCTGCAGATAAAATATCCTTTATCCCAGGATAATTTAAGTCACAGATCACCAAAATGAGAGGTGTATAAAATTAATAAAATATTATATGTAAATTATGTTTCAATATAAAAAAGATAAAATAAGTATATCCTTAAGTCAAAAATATATAGCAGTAAACTACTTCTGTGTAAAAGAAAGGAAGGAAGGAAGGAAGAAACAAAGAAAGAAAGAGAGAGAGAGTGAGAGAGAAAGAGAGAAAGACAGAAAGAAAGAATCTCTATTTTAACACCAAAAAAAAAGAGGTGGAAAGATTCTTGGAAATTTTTTAGAAGTCAGAACATAGGGACAATAAAAATCTTGCCCCAAATCACACAACTAGCTAGAAATGGAATTGAGGCCATGAAATTTACCTAGGAAATTTTATTCAATAGCAACATGCAGAATTTGTAAAAAAGAGATCTGAAGAAAAGTGTCCCATTTTCATGTCACTCTTGCTTTGCTATTTGGGGCACATGACTGGTAACATTAATAATCATCACCATTTTAATAACATTGTAAAAGTATTATTTTAGTCAATGCTGAATTTTGTGCTAAAATAAAGATTGTATTTAAGAAATCATGTGTAATCTCCTAAAATAACTATATGGCTAAAATAAAATTCTAGCTTTGAATCTATAAATCAGGAGAAAAAGAAAGGACTGAGGACACCAGAGACACCAGAGACTATCTTTGAGCCCTTTTTTCTCAAGTGATTTAACTTCAATATGTTTTGGTTTCATAAAATATAATTCCAAGTCGAGGCTGGCCTGGTGGCGTAGTAGTTAAGTTTGCATGCTCCACTTTAGTGGCTCAGAGTTCACAGATTCAGATTCCAGGAGTGGACCTAGCACTGCTTGTCAAGCCACACTGTGGTGGCATCCCACATAAAATAGAGAAAGATTGGCACAGATATCAGTTCAGGGACAATCTTCCTCAAGCAAAAAGAGGAAGGTTGGCAACAGATATTAGCTCGGGGCCAATCTTCCTCACACACACACACACACACAAATCCCATGTCACTTCATACTCATTAGGATGACTACTATAAAAAAAATAACAAGTGGTGGAGAGGGTGTGGAGAAACTGGAACTCTTGTGCGCTGTTGGTGGAAATGTGCAGTCACTACGGAAAACAGTATAGCAGTTTCTCAAAAAATTGTGAATAGAATTACCATATGATCCAGTGATTCTACTCCTGGGTATATACCCCAAAGAATTGAAGGCAAGATCTCAAAGAGATATTTGTACACTCGTGTTCATGGCATCCTTAGTCACAATAGCCAAAAGGTGGAAGCAATCCATGTGTCTATCAATGGATGAATGGATAAACAAAATGTGATATATACATACAATGGAATATTATTCAGCTTTAAAAAGGAAGACAATTCTGACAAATGGTACAACTGGCATGAACCTTGAGGACATGGTATTAAGTGAAATAAGCCAGTTATAAAAGTGACATATTCCACTTATATGAAATATATAGAGTAGTCAAATTCATAAAGACAGAAAGTATAATGGTGGTTGCCAGGGGTGGGGTATAGGGGAAAATGGGGACTTGTTTAATGAGTTTAGAGTTTTAGTTTTGAAAGATGAAAATAACTCTTCTGGAAATTGGATGGACAACAATATGAATATACTTAACACTGCTGAACTGTACACTTAAAAGGAGCTAAGGTGATAAATTTTATGTTATGTATATTTTACCACAATTCAAAATAAATAAAAATCCACAGAAAAAAATCATCCCAGTTGATTATAGTGTTGTGTAGTTTGGAACTACTGTGCTTATCTATATCAATGGTTCTCAAAACATGATCCCTGGATCAGCAGCATCATCATCATCTGGGAACTCGAAAAAATGTTTTCATTCAATATTTTATTTGGGCTACTTCATGGGACAAAGCAGAATTTAGATTTGTACTGAGTAATTTATGGTCCTCATTAAAATTAAAATTCATAGTGTAGAGAGTTTTTTGTAAATAAATAAAATTATAGGAATTCAAAAAATGTTCAATACTATTTTAGGTTTACCTTATAAGACATTTGTCTACAAGGTAAGTAATTTCACCTTAAAAAATTTGTTCAAGCCAATAGTAATACAGATAAAATTAGAATAAAATGATCGCTATAAATAAATGTGAGAAAATTTTGTAAATGAATGGACATCCCCAATGGTACTATTGAAAATATTTTTTTCTTCCAGTTTTATTGAGATATAATCGACATATAACATTTTATAAGTTTAAAGTGTGCAACATAATGATTTGATATATGTATATATTGCAAAATGATTACCATAATAAGTTTAGTTAACATCTATCACCTCACATAGTTACAAAACTTTTTTCTTGTGATGATAACTGTTTTCTTTTTCCTGTGGAAGATTCACCCTTAGCTGACATCTGTGCCTGTCTTCCTCTATTTTGTATGTGGGTTGCCGCCACAGCGTGGCCGCCAACAAGTAGTGTGCCCTGGAGCTGAACTGGGCTGCCAAAGCGGAGCATGCCAAACTTAACCACTAGGCTACGGGGCCAGCCTAGTGATGAGAATTTTTAAGATCTACTCTCTTAGCAGCTTTCAAATATACAAAGCAGTATCGTTACACAAGGGCAAGTCTTTGGAGACACTGACCATGGTGCTGAAGCTGAATTCTGGATGCCCTCTGGTGTTCCAAGCATTACCTCGTTAGCTTCTGGATAATGAGAGTTGAGAGGAGGAATCCTGGGGTGGCAACGGGTGGAAAAGACCACAATGAGACACTTGAAGGATTCAGAGTATCAGCTAACTATCAAATGGAATGGAAATATCTCAATATTTTAACAACTGGCCTGGACGTACTGCTGTGTACTGATGAACGTCAGCCCTAGCTATATTTTATTGGTTTGTTTTGAAAAGTTTATGATCACATATATCTGCTAAATGACTTTAGTTTTAACACATTACACTGAGTATATGGAAATGTCATAAAATTTAACGTCTGGAGTTGAGTTGGATCAAGGCACTGGAAAGTTGGAGGTATTAATACAATAGCAGGGACTGAATTGTAGAATCTCAAAATAAAAATCAGAAAGAGTCAAGAGTGATCCAAGATAAGCATGTAATTTCACAAGATAATAGTTCAGTGGTTTTCACATCCTACTATTTAAACTGTGGCAAATGGGCCAGGAAAAAGGGTTAGAAGAACATATAATTTCTTTGTGGAAGAGGCTGAATTAAAAAACTGACTAAATAAAATGTAAGAAAATAATAATTCACAATGATTGCTTTTAATTACAAAGGTTTTGAACATCCTGGTGAATGCTGTTTCAATAAATATTTTTCTGTAGTATATATATTAATTATACTATCTTCCCAATCACAGTTGATAATTACTGTTAGCTTTACATTGACACACAGAACTTACCTTCTGTGTGCATTTTGTAAGGATAATCTAGTAAAAATAGAAGAATGATTTTTCTCAGACTGGAGAAATATTAGTTTCTTCATTTTATGGCTCTAATGAATCCTCTAGGAAGTTAGTAAAATATAACAAAAAGTAGTACTAAGAGGTTTTTTCTTTTCCTTTATTTTTGAATCACTTGAGAGTAAGTTACTGACAAGGTACCCTAGCATTTCAGAATACTCTAAAATATATTTCCTAAAAACAGAATATTCTCTTACATAACCAGACTACATCCATCAGAATCAGGAAATTAACTGTGACACATGCTATCATCTAATAAGCAGACCCCATTCAAGTTTTGCCACTCCTGTTGTACCAATAATGTCCTTTATAGCAGAAGTATCCAATCCACGATCACATGTTGCATTTATTTGTCATGTTTCTTTAGATTCTTCCAATAATTTTGTAGAATGTTATTTAATTTGGGTTTGTTTTGTGTCTCCTCACGATTAGACTCATGGTATGCACTTCTGCCAAGACTATCCCAGAAGTGATGCTTTATTTTCATTACATCTCATCAGGTAGTACACATTTGCTAACCTTGATCACTTGATTCAGCCAGTGTTTGTCATGTTCCTTCACTGTACATCACTCTTTCTTTCCTATGTATTCAACAAGTGTTTTATTTCGAGGTATTTGAAACTATGTAAATATCACATTGCTCAGCAAACATTTACCCACTAATCTTAACATGTATTGGTGTTTCTTGTCTGAATTAATTATTTCAAATAAGATTTCCAAATAGTGATCTTCTAAATGAATTATTCCTTCTATATTTAGATATTAACATTCTACTGTAAGTGACAGTTTCTCTACACTCAATTAATTAATTGTCAGTCTAGGCTCTTGGATTCCTCTTTTTTTTAATGAGCTAAAATTAGTAATGATTTTTTATTTCGCTATATATTTTGTTTTAAAATAAACTTTTCTAAATGTAAATTAGCTACAATAAAATGAAATTTTAAGTGTATTCTTATGAATTTTGACAAATGTGTGCATCTGTGTCACTATCAAACCAATCAAGAGATGGAACGTTACTTTCACCTTAAAATTTTCTCTCAAAATCCTTTGCTGTCGATCTCTTCACCCACATCACATGGTCGCAGGCCACTATTCTTTTGTTTTCAGTCACTAAAGTGCAGTTTTGCCTATTCTAGAATTTTATATAAATGTAACTCTTCCATATGTACTCTTGTGTCTGGATTATTTTGCTAATTAAAATATTTCTGATATTTATCTATGCAGTTGAGTGTATCAGTGGCTTGTTTCTTTTTATTGGTGTGAATTTTTCCACTTCTATACCAAAATCTGTTTATCCATTTATTGATTAATGGACATTTTGGTATTCTTCAGTTTTGGAATAAAACTGCTATGAACATTGATGTACAAGTCTTTTTGTGGACTGGATATGTGATTTTCTTTCTCTTGCGCAAATACTTACGGGTAGAATTGCTGAGTTTTGTGATTAGTATATATTTAACTGTAATAAACTGCCCATTTGTGAAAGTGGCTGTAGCATTTAATATTTCTACAAGCAGCATGACAGAGTTCCACATGTTTCATATCTTCATCAATACTTGGCACTGTCAGACTTCTTTATTTTCACCACTCTAGTTGGTGTGCAATGGTATCTCACTATGGGTTTAATGTGCATTTTCTTGATGCCCAAGCATTTTTACATGTGTTTGTTGACTACACATACATGTTGTTTTGTGATGTGTCTAAATATTTTCTTTTTAGTTTTCTGTTGTGTTGTTCATTTTCTTCTTATTGAGTTATAAGAATTCCTTTTATATTTGTAATGCAATTCCTTTATCGGTTTTACGTATTGCAAGTATTTTAAACCATTCTGTGGCTTGTGTTCTTGAAAGTGTTTTTGGAAGAGCAAAAGTTTTTGACTTTGATAAAATCCAATTAAATTTTTTTCTTTTAATATTTGTTGCTTTTATGTGTCCTTACTGAAAAATCTTTGCATATTCAACAACAGCCTCAATGCTACTCTCGAGCAGAATTCTGGAGCTTTTTCTCTTTGATGTTCTCCACACTATAGTGCTCTGCCCTATAAATTCCAGCTGTTTCTGTGTCCTGAATGAACTCCAATCTCTCTCTCTTCAAGAATTTTTTTGTAACTGCTGAATCACTTGAGAGTAAGTTACTGACAAGATGCCTCCACCTCATCTGAATACTCTAGTGTATTAGCTGTGAGATATTCATGCTCTACTTGGATTCCAGTACAGAAATTATCTTCAGTCCAGAAAGTGTCTCCACACAGAAAGTCTGGGTGAGTTTTGGGCTCACCTACTTGATTTTCCTTCTCTCAGGGATCACAGCCATATGCTGCCTGTTGCTCAATGTGTCAAAACCATTGCTGTATGTATTTTGCCCAGTTTGCAGTTGTCATGGTGAGAGGGCCAGTCCAGTGCCAGTTCCCCCATCAGGGTCCATCAGGGTGGAAGGTCTCTAACAGACTAGCAATTCAATTTGGAAGTAGATATTTAAAAAGTAAAATGTGGTAGAAAACCATTCGTTCCTAGTGATTTCATTTTATAAAATTAAATCTCTGAACTCCTGAATCTCTAACGTATACTCTCAAAAATCCTACTAAGCTGCCCAGTTCTAGTTGGAGCTCTGTCTGGTTTTTCTCAAGTCAAAATGGAGCCTTTCAGCATATCGTGTCCAGAGTGAGAGTAACTGGAGTGAACACTTCAGTGTACCTTTAGGCATCATGATATTAAATACATACACGCATCCACACACAGAGCATGTGGGAAGATCCTATCCTCTCCAAGTCATACTATCTTTGAACCACAAAAACTATTAATTGTGGATTTTTCACCTTCTCATTATCTAGTAGAAGAACCCCATGATACTGAACTCTGACTGGATGATAAACGTGTTCATATGCCACATAGCCATTATTTCAAAAATAATACAGAATGAGGAATTTAGCTGTCATGCAGAAATTGGTGTCACTTTCTTCTAGATTCTCTCACTAGATCCTCCCACAAGATTCTTGGTTTAATCGTTCCTGTCCGGTATTATTATAGCTAGACACACAAGAAGGTGCTTGAAGGAAGCTTAAGATTACTTAACTTTCACTTTATATAGTAGAAGAAATACATTTAGATGAATTCAAGTTCACTGCCCTCTTCATCTCTGTTCCTTTCCCTTCTCCTCGGCCAGCTTTGTGGAAGGTATACAATGAGTTGGGAGGGCGGGATATTTGGGTGCAAACAGGGCTTCGTGCCTGGGACCGAGGAGATCATCTGCATATGTTTTATTTCACTGAACTGTTGACTATTGCACAGCAATGAAAAGCTTCTTAATCATCTGATGACTTCGTTATTCTATACAATAAAAAAATACAAGCTAAAGAAGTATCTGTATCTATCTAGCCATCTCAGTAGAACCTTTTTTTGAGGGTTGTTAAAAAATGTAAATATGAAATCCAATATATAGTGGCTTTGTGATGACGGCATAGTTACTCTCCAGTTTCTCAACTGTATTACTAAATTAGTGTTTCTCAAATTTTCATGTGCATGAGAATCACCTGGAAGGCGGGCTTTCCCCTGGATTTTCTGACTCAGCTGATCTGGGGCGGAGCCTGAGAGTTTGCATTTCTGGCAAGTTCCCAGGTGGTGCTGATACTGCTTGGAGAAACACTGACTCAGGAAGCCACGTTATCAGAACAGAACTGCTTTCTTCAGGCAGAATATTTCCCAAGTGGTAAATCTATTTGCTAACTCGGCTAACTGCCTGCCCTTGAAAATGAATGATAAATAATGCTTTTCTTGTATGTTTAAGTGTTTTAATTCCTGTATTTATAACAATGATATGTGTTGCGATGATGCAGTTTACATCTATAATTCCTTCCACAACTGAAGACTTTCTTTGTTCTAGGCAAGCTCCAGCTTTGGTTTCAGAAACAAGTTTTATGCTTGTTTGTTTTCCTCGTCAGACCAGGTCTGATCTATGCATTTGCTCTGAATACACGCCTGCATTCTGACATGTAAATTACTTTAGACTGTAAGTCAGTAATTCAGTCCAACTCTACATTGCGCCGGTAACTTCTTTTTTCCTTTTTGTCTACTATACAACATAAGATTTTCACACGATGTGCCTGTCTTTCACACATAGATCGTGATGTACTGTTTTCCACTGCTAAATGGAAGTAAATTCAAATGCAGATTATTAATTAAAGCATTTTCATGCAATACACAATTTATTTTTTAAAAGATCACTTCCTTTAACACATTCAATTACAGTTATATGCTAATTTAGACTTCTTCTACTCTTTGACTTCTTTCTTTGTTCTCTCCCTCCTAACACATGTACAAATGTGTGTGGGAATGCACACACACAATATACACATGTACACACACCATTGTTTAATCATCATAATAATATCAGTGTATTTATGTCTCCCTTATGGTTATAAATATAATATACCCTAAAATTACCTAACATTTACATGAACAAGAGAGATGTCGCATGGGATTCCCTGTACGTCTCACACAGGAAATCAGCATGGCTTAGTTTTATGGGAAATCTGCTGTTCCTTTGAGTTCAACTCCTAAACATGAAGAATATCAGTTACACAGTGACAGTCCCTTTCACATCCCCTATATACACAATAACATGCATTCAACTCTCTGTTTTCCAAAGGCAAGTCTTATTTATGGTGATTTTATGCCTTTTTTAAATCTTTTCAAAAATGACTGTTTTAATGTTCATTATCAATAAAGTGATTTTTAGAAGTATTGAGCAAGCAAGTCAGGGTCAACTATTACATACTAAGTATCAGTTACACAACCACATTTTTCATTTAGGTTCATAGGAACCTGGGTTCAAGAATTTGGGAAGGGATTCGCGCTAATTATAGAATAATACAGGAATGGAACTTAAAAATTATAGAATGAATCATCCAGTTTACAGATGAGGAAACTGAATTTGAGAGGCTGTAAATGACATGGTCCACGCATCCAAGTGACAGAGCCTGGATTAGAAACAAGATATTGTGATTTCTAGAATAATGTTCTTTCCACTAACCAATCCAGAAGCATAAATTCAAGAAGAATGATGACCATTAAAATTTTTTTTACTTTTATTTTGGAAAACAACCTAAAGGATGTTCTCTTCTCTTTATCTGTAGCCTCCACTCCATTCTCATCTTTGTGCTTAGACAATGAATAGTTGAAAGCTTCAAAGGAGCTGTGGCATTGCTGACTCTCGGGAAGATGATAACAGTGTGTAGCAATGGTTTATCAAGTTGTTGTAGTATGTCTAACATGAATAATTACCAAGTCATAGTAACAAATAAAGAGACCCATAGATTATAGGTCTCATCCATGCAAGAAATCATGTGTTACATGATCTACTTTGCCAAATATTTTAATGGACTCATCACATTATACTAGTTACTGAACTCTCAAAGATATAATGTTCTTGCAGAATAATACACGCGTAGAATTTTTGTGTTGTTTAAAAAACCAGTCTGTGAGATAGCACCATGATACTATTTTGTACTCTTTCCTAAGAGTACAAAATGAAACCAAAACCCAGACAATCAAATCAGGCTAGATGAGTAGCATGAATTGAAGCAGCATCACAAACATTTAATCAAAGTGAAATTATTCCCAGAGTCTGATAAATATCCCCTTATCAGCAGCACCAGCCCTACTCAGGGGGAAAAGCAAATTTTTAAAGGGCTTCACATCCGAGGTTGAGTCCTTCCAGCTTCCATAATATTGTTTTTTTCCACCTCGTTTAATCCCTACTGAGATCTTTTTAAACTTTTCTCTTTGTAAGCTTTCAGGATCTTAGAATATTAACACTGCAAGGAATCTTTGAGCGCATATAGATCACCTTTCACCTTATAGATGAAGGACACCAAGGCCCAGAGGAAAACATGACTTTGAAAAGATTGCACAGTGATTCTTCGGAGAACTGGGAGTGGAACTTCTGCAGATGACTTCCAGCCCATTCTGTAGCAACTCCTTGGTCAAGACAAATGGAATTGCTGGTGTTCTTGGCTCCATGGTTACTAATTCTTTGTTTGTTCTTCTCTATCACCCTGACACCCTTCACAGTAACTTAAATACCTTGAGCCCCAAGCCCAAGGGGGTTTAGATTGTTCTATGACTCTCAATTCAGTTGAAGCATTACCTTATTTATTATAGCAGCAGTTTAAAAAGAAACTTCTTTTAATAATAAAAAATCATGAAAGTGATTGTTCAGTTTGGAGTGTTAAAGAAAGTGAATAAATTGGTATCTATAAAGAGCTGCTTCCTGTTGGGTTAACACAAAGAGTGAACTTTACAGAAGTCTATAATTAAAATCTAAATTCTCCCTTGGTCTTTATATTAGAGGGCCAGAATTCTTGCTTTTAAAAAGATGACTTTTTAAGACAATTACTAAACTTCCTATCTTGTTCAGTCCAACTTCTCTTTATTCTTTCTTCCACAAAGCCACTGACATCACATTTTCAAGTTGCTGACTCCAACCTTGGGGCTTTGCCATGTTGTGAAGCAAAGGATGGCAAAGGAACTAACAATGAACTAAATGTTAACATGTGAATTCAAAGAAAAATGGGCACAGCCCATCGCTAAGGAAATGTCTTTGTTTTATTGAGAAAACACCAATGTGCAAGATCGTGCATTTTAGAGAGGTAGAGACAAGTTCACATGTGGTTCTTTATTATCAACATCACCATAGGAGGGAGGTTAGAAAGTACAGGAGGAAGTTATAAAGTTCGTGTGAGAAAATATGGATTTAAATTATGAATCTGTCTCTTACCAACAGGGTTACTTTAGGTAAGTCACTAAACGTCTTTGAACCTCAGTTTATTCATCTGTAATATGGATACAAGTATATCCATCTTCCCTGCATACTTAAGCATGAACACATACAGAGTTATTGTGATTACTAAAGACTATAATAAATTAAAAAATGCTTAGAATATAATGTGACATGTAGCTGTTATATTATACTTGAAATTCAATGGGTAGGACACATGAATGATGTAAACCCATATGTGGATACTACAGACTAAGTTTCTGAATCTCTCAATCCTGTAATCTGAATATCAGTATTTTAACTCACTGAAAGAATATCTTTGAGATTATGACCAAGCAGTAGAACATGGTTTAGCCCCATAGATGGAGACAGTCCTTTCAGCAGTTAATATAGGTGCTTTATGAAATAGGCATATCCTAAGAAGAAAAGATAAAAGAGAACATCTATCATTTGAATCATTTTCTCATTGGCTTCTATCAATTTTTAAATTATGTTCCAAAAGGGGGAAAATGGCTCTGGGATCTAAGAAATATCATACAAAAGGAGAAAGTATTATGAAAGAGGGATAAAATTTTCTCTGCTTTGCAGTGAGCTGTGGCAGTTGCAGGAGAGACAGTGTGTTCTGTGGGTGAGAGAAGAAGCACTGTAGTTGACTCGCACAGCATCCCCTGGCAGAGCTGAAGCACCAGGAGCCAGGTGCAGGTGATGATGTCATCCTGGGACTGGAAGTTCCTTCTTTGGGCCTATCTACAGGCCTGTGATTTCACAGCAAATGAAGGGGTGAGATGAGACGAGCTCATGCTGTTCACTCTGACACTGATGATTAAACAATGTCAGGAGACAACAGATGGGGAGTGAATGTCATATGTTTCCAGGAGATTCTAGTCTGTAAGCAAAGGTACCCACTGATCGTGTGAATATGATTTTTCAAAAAGCACTTAACTGGTTTCCTTCTTAGTTTTCTCTTGTAATTATAGTGAATTTCCACAAGCATGTTTTTGAAAAATGGAGTCCAATTCTATAGTAAACCTCGCAGTGTATGACTTAAATGTTAAAAGGAGCTCCAAAATATTCTTAGCATGTCCAGATTCAGGATCGTACGTGGATGAATGCCTTATCTGAACAAAACTGTCTTTGCCATTGATCCCTTGCAAACATATGAAAAGGTCTTAGAAGTGACATGGGTCAAAGTCAGAAAAGACCTTTGGAGAATATGTTATGCTACTTCCCTAGAATGCTGAGCTAACACTGAATGTCTCCATATTCTTAGACCATTTGCAAACTAGATTTTCCCTGCTCTAAGACTACTATGGAGGATCCACACCAAGCATCCTAGAACCCTCTGTACCTGTGAATAGATCCAGAGTATTCTTCAGATTGGCGGAGATAGCACTTCACATAAGGCACAAACAGTGGATCCCAAACACTCTTCCACAGGCCAATGACAGATAGCACTTTAGGATCACTTGAGGAAGATTTTAGAAGTACAGAATCCCAAGCCCAACACCCACAGATTATGTTACAGTAGGTCAGAGATAGGGCCCTGGAATCCATAATTTTTTCCAAGGAGAGTGTGGTTTGGGAACTGCTGGTCTAATGTGTGCTTCCAGCGTTGAACTCTTGAATGCACGTGGGTGACAGGGACACAAATTTACTGGTAAGAGATAAGAAAATATAAGCAAGAACATATAACTGAATAATAATTATTATTCTCAAGCATTATTAATTACAATTATAGAGTGGTATATGGATGAATGCCCTGAACTTTCAAACTTAAACACTTTCAGAACTTCAATTTGAGTCAACAGTATTGTAGAATGTCTACCATGCTTCTGCCCTCGTACCCGTTGTATTTAGGGCTTCATTTATACCTCAGTGAGAAAATCAGTACCTATATTTCAGTCTGCAGCAGGACTAGTTTTTCAATTTATTACTTTTTCTTGAGATCTTTAATATGTAATTCTGAAGTGATTGTTAAATTAAACTTCAATTTGGGAGGAATAGACATCAACATTTTAAGAGGTCATGCTGTCTTGTTCATTTCTGAAGCATTTATTGAATGCTTACTGTGTGCCAGGCACTAAATGAACGGTAGCTCATGAATAAAGCTCCTTTTCTAATGTAAAAGGCTGCAACATCAGCCCACCTTGATGGAAAAATAAGCTATTACTTTAAAGGGGAGTAAACTTTTAATAACTTGACACAGCATAATCAGTTAAAAGTCAGGGGATGAGACAATAAGAAGGAAAAAGGAAAAAATACATCACTTACCTGCAAATGTTAACAAATTAAGGGCAAACTATCTATCTTAAACAAGACTTGACTTAACTTACAAAATCTCTTTTCATTACTTACTCACCAACTTTGTTATTTGTTTCATTGGTTCCTGACAGAGACTAGATAACAGAGGATGCTTGGAAATGAATGAATAAAAAAGAACAGATTATCAACCAGGGAAAGGTTAGTGAGCAAGGGAAATTAGGCAGAGATCCAGAGTCATTTTATACTCAGATTAAAAAAAAAAAAAAAACACTTTATTTTTATTTTGATGTTTAAAAATCCGTATAAAAACATTTCTTAAAATTTTTTTTAAAAACACCTGGAGCAAATTATAGGCAGTTTATCAATTAAGAATACAGATTGAATTGGTCTAATTATTTAACCACTCAGAGACTCTTTTTCCTCATTTATTAAATGGCAATAGCACATTCTGCAATTCCAGAAATCTAAAGAGGTCTAAGCAAAATGATTTTTCATCAGTTTGGCAGCAAAATTTATTTGGTAGCAAAACTGGACCTGAACTGATCCACTTTTCTCAATAATATTGCTAAATAAGTTTTTGTGGCAGAAATATTAATGTGTTTGATTATACCCAAATCATTGTGTATATGTAATGGGATTTCAGTGAGAATCACACAGTCACACAAAAGGGTTGTTCTTAACACTTGATAAGTTGATTACGAAATTTATATGAAAGCAAAAAAGACCAAAAATAGCCAAAGCGCTTCTGGAGACAAAGAAGCAGTAGGCATATTACTGATAATAATGGACTCTGGAGCCAGACCTCCTGCTTTCCAATCCCACCTACAGCACCTGCTCTACGACCTTAGAAATGCTACCTAACCTCTCACATGTTTCCTCATCTGTAAAATCAGAAATAAAAGTATCTGCTTATAAGGTTGTTTTGGGCATTACATGAGTTAACATTTTGTAAAGGGCTTAGAATAATACATGACACAAAATAAGTTTATATGTGTTAATAAAAAAGGAGAAAAGGGTCCCGGTTCTGTGACCTGGTGGTTGAGTTTGGTATGCTCTGCTTTGGTGGCCAGGGTTCAGGGGTTCAAATCCCAGGTGTGAACCTGCACCACATGTGGACCATGCTGTGGCGGCAACCCACACATGAAGTAGAGGAAGACTGGCACAGATGTTAGCTCAGGGCTAATCTTTCTCAAGCAAAAAAAGAGGAAGATGGGCAACAGATGTTAGCTCAGGGTGAATCTTCCTCAGCAAAAAAAAAAAAAAAAAAAAGAAGAAAGAAAGAAAGGGGTAATTGACCCACATGTCACTTTAATTAAGGCAGAATGATACTGCTTTGGGGAGAGGACAAAAATCAGCTATAGCAACAAATAAAGATCCAAGAAAAGACACTTGCTTAGACAGATCTTTGATATATGACTTAGATACTTGGACAAATTACCGAAGAAAGGAAGAGATATTCAATAGAGCTAAAAATAGGTCATTAATAAGGAAAAAATGAGATTGTGTTTCTACCTCACACAATATACAAAAATCGGCTTTACATGGATTAAGAATTTTAAAAAGCAAAAGCTAAAACTTTTAGAAGAAAATGTAGGAGAATGTCTTTCTGACCATGGGTCAGAGAGTATTTTATAAAAGACTTCAAAAGCACAAAACATAAAAAAATTAAATAGTCAGATATATGAAAATTAAGAGCATTTTGTTTCTCACAATGCACTTTAAAGAGAAGGAGAGAGTGTGGGAAGTTGTTTGAAATTCTTAGAGTCAGCAGAAGACTATATTCAAGTATACAGAGAGAAATCCAATAAATTAAAATAATATAGAAAATTAATAAAAATGGTTGGAAATATTAATAGACTTGTCATAAAAGATGTATATCACCAATAAACTTATGAAAAGTCACCCAGCTTTTTTGGTAATTGGGAGAATGTCAGTAAAGGATACAAACAAGAAGAAGATGGGCATGGATGTTAGCTCAGGGCCAGTCTTCCTCAGCAAAAAGAGGAGGATTGATGGCAGATGTTAGCTGAGGGCTAATATTCTTCTTCATCAAAAAAGAACACAAACAGATACCATTCTCCATCACTCACCAATAGAATTTAAGAACTCTCCTGATGGGACTGTGTTTTGGAGATGACACGTAGCTTTTACACATTGCTGGTAAGAGTATGATATGACCCAAACACTTTGGAAGACAATTTGGCATTGTTTTATAAAGTTGATCATTCCTGGATTACATATCATTCCTAGATATATACCCAGGAGAAATTCTTGCCCATAATGTGCTGGAAGACATAACGAAAATGTTGACTGTAACACTGTTCATAATAGCAAAAAAACTGGAACAAAGTAAAGCGCCCATAAATAGGAGAATGGATAACTATAGTGTGGAATTTTCCTAAAATGGAATATCATGCAGCAATAAAAAGATGATCTATAATTAAGGAGCATGGATGAATCTCAGCATCAAAACCTGAGGTGACTAAAGCAACTCCTAGAAGACTGCATCCTCCATGACACCCTTTTTAAGAAGTTCATCAACAAGTAAAGTCAAGTAATATATTGTGAATGCACATGTGTGTCATAAAAATGTAAAAACAGGTATCAACAAACAAAATTTCGTGTGATGGTTAGAATTCCTGCTTCCATTTATCAAACACAGTAATTGTCCTAACCCCTCTTCAGATCTCCTCTAGTCTTTCCCTTTAACGATAGCTTCAACTGTTACTTTTATGCAGACATCATCAACAGGAATATCTTGGAATTTTACATTGAAAAACACTTTTAAGTTATATTTTTAACAGTGAATAAAATGCTCCTCAGAGAGTTTGGGACATGCCTGAGGCCATACAACTTAGAAGATCCAAGACTTCATATCAAATCTTATACTCCAACTCTTATACTCTTTACATTCTCTCTTTTTTTGTTTTTTTTGTGGGGTATTTTGGTGAGGAAGATTGGCCCTGAGATAACATCTGTTGCCAATCTTCTTTTTGCATGAGGAAGATTGTCCCTGAGCTAACATCTGTGCCAATCTTCCTCTATTTTGTGTGTGGGACGCCACCACAGTATGGCTTGATGAGCAGTGTCTAGGTCTGTGCCCGGGATCTGGACCCCAGGCCACCAAAGCGGATTGCACGAACCTAACCACTACGCCACTGGGCCAGCCCTCTTACATTCTCTTTTAAGGTCCAAATCATAATCCAAAAACCCAAATGTTCACTCAGATACTTTACTCTCAACATTTTAATAAAAGCATGTATCACTTTCCTGCTCCTAAAATTGGTGCCTTATCTGGCCTTGCTTCTTTCTTTAAATAAAGTCACCATTATACATGTGAGTTTTAAACCACAAATTTATCTTTAATTTTTCCTTCTATACTATCAGCCACCAGGTCCTATAAATTCTCACTAATACCTTTTCACCTCTATCATCCGCCTGATCTGTATGTCCCGCTCTCCAAAGGACCTGAACATACTCGAACTCTGTACTTCTTCACTTTTCTCCCCTCCTCTCCTGCCCTCTAGAATGCCGTCCTTCCTTACCTGTCAAAATCCCTTAAAATGAATCTTAAACACTTCCTTATCCAGGAAGCTTCTTATGGCTACCTCAAACTTATTCTCTCTGTCTCTGCCTCTCTCTTTCTTTCTCTATAAATATCTAGATTATTCTTTATTTGCATTTTTCTTAAACCATTTACTTTTGTTGCTTTGCATTTTGTGTATCTATCTTATTATTCTAACCATTACCAGATTGTGCTGGCAGATTCCATATTTCACTCATCTTTTTAATCCTTGCGTAGCAACATCCTGGAGTAGGTAATCAATAAATGTGCCATGACTTAAATATACATGTGAGCAAAACCTATAGGCTGAATGTAGCTGTAAGATAGGGATTTGCAGCAAAGTTTAGATTTGACCTGAGACCCAAGAATGAGTCTAACTCTATGTATCATTATTTATTGCAGATTGTAGTCAATTTTTTTCTCCTTAAGGTTTTTTCCAAGAAAGTTTCATTATTGCTCCATATGTGTTTGATCTAAAGGCACAGGATATTGGTTAATTTGGAAGAATTCCTAGCAGAAATGCTTCTTGCAAATGTAAAGGTCTTTTAACATTCAAGACCAGGTATAAAGCCTGGGGTTTAAATGTGTCATGAATCCTGAGTTGTCTTTCCAAAGCTGTTCATGTACTTTAGAGAAGCAATTCAGGCTCTTCCTTCCTTGCTAATACAGGCAATGTATGCAAATAATGGAAATACATTCTTCTTTCAGTGGGAAGGAATGGGAAGCCTTGTACTCATCTCTGAACCCAGTGATGTTAGCAAGCTGATCCTGAGGAAGTGTGGCTTTCCTTTACATCCTTGCACTCTGGGCAAAGAGAAAATTTCACCATAATGCTTAAGTACCTGGCTAAGAAACACAGCATGATTTCATGCTTCCACATGAAAATCATATACGTACATCAAAATAGAGTGATCCTCTATTTATTATCATTGTGAAAGACAATGATTTTTTCTGATCTCCTCCTCAGATTACAGAGACCCAATCCTAAACAGCCTGCATTTTGAGAGTTTAAAGAATGGAAAGTAAATCAATAAGACTAAAGACAGATTTTGACTTTTGAATTCTCTAATGCAAATTTATTTCTCCCCTTTATTTCTTATAAATGATTTTCTGTATCATATTGTTTTTATCATTATTTTACTTAACTGACAAAAATGTTTGGTTTTTTATTATTTTTCCCTACCAAGCCCACAATTAAAATATTAAGAGTCTGGGGAACCCCAAAACTCATGAGTTTAGTTACCATAATTGTACTTATTATAAGTACACTTGCTTTCTTGGTGAAGAAAAAGTCTATAGCTTATACTTATTATGAAGACAGTCTCTGGAGTCAGATTGTCTTCACTTGAATATCAACTCTGATACTTACATGCATCTCTGGGCAATTTACCCTACCTCTCCAAGTTCAGTCCTTCATTTGTGAAATTGCCATCGTTAACGATATTCATCGCAGTTTGTTTTTGTGAGAATTAACGATAATATACTTAAAGTTCTCAGCTTTGTTATGTCGCATAGTTAGTATTAAAAAGTTAGGTACTAGTGCTGTTAATAAGCAGGCAATTCGCTTTTGTAGTAAAGCTAGAGTGGACGTAGTTTGTAAACTGGTTACACAATCAAATTATCCTGGCACTTCTGGCGAACACACATGTAGCATAGGTAAGGATTGCCCAGACTTTTTGCTCTTATCAGTTATGTATATGCAAGCTGGAAGTTTGCCATGCCCAAAAGAATGTTAGTCTACAAGTTTCAATGACAAATTCTGTGAAAGCTACTCCCTTCATCCCTGTAGCAACCGCTCTCCCCTTAATATTCCATCAATGACAGTCAGCCGAAGGTTTCAGGTAACATAAAATATTCCTTTATTTTTTTTCAATGTTCTCATAGTGTCTTCTGCTTACCTCTATTATCAAACTTCTTACACTGTAATTGTTTTGCAATGTCTCTTTCAATAAAACTGGAAGGAAAGGAGGCAGGGAGGGAGGAAAGAAGGCAGTGAGAATAGCAAGAAGAGATTCAGAGACACCGTACATTTTCCTGGAATCTGTTGCAAGTGTTTGGAATTCTCCTTCCACTCAAAGTACAATATTTATTCTCTAAAATTTAGACGTAGATGTTTGGAGCTTTTTGGATTTCTATTAAGACTTCCAAAATTATTTTTTAGGCATTATTTATATTGCAAGCATTTGTAATGCTTATTCCTATTTATAGGCATTATTCATAACTTTTGAAAACTACTGCATGTTCAATTCTTGCTAATTATTGACAACCCTTGCCTAATGGAATACTAACGATATCTATAACTAGAAGATAAAGTATTTGTTGAGATATATTATAATAGTAAACAATCACTTCACACATGCTATATTAAGCGATATAAAACTAAGCTGACAGTAGGCAAAAGATTCATTTAAAAATAGAATGGTATATACAGCAAATATTTAGAATGAACCTATTAAGTATAATAGGCTACTGAAAGAGGAACGATGACACATGACCATGCTGTGGTTTAGGTGAACCTAGCTAACTTTGTTTCATGATATGGTTCCTAAAATCTCTGGATGCATTTTCTTAAAAAAACATTAATTTTCTGTTTTAAAAAAATGCCTATGATGCATTAAGCATAGGCGCAGTTGAATGATAAAGGAGAATTTCCACCCCCAGGAAACGATAATACTAAAATGTTTTTCTGTAAATGTCATTTTCTGTTACAGAGACCTACTTAACAGTGCAAAAAAATAAAAAGAAAAGAAAAACAGAACAAAATAATAGAACACAGATTAAAAAAAAAGCTTTATCATAATTTACCTTGTTTTAGTAATGGGATAAATGAGACTCGACATCTTTCTGAGGTATTTTGCACCAAAAAAATCATAACCTGATTTTAATTAGGATAAAACATCAAACAAACCTAAATTGAGGAACACTGTATGAAATAAATAATGAATACTCTCCCAAAATGTCAAGATCATGAAAGAAAAGGAGAAAGAGAGGAAAGTCATACATTGGAGAAGAGCAAAGAGAAATAACAGCTGGATACAAGATAGGATCCTTGAACAAAAGAAGACGCAGAGAATCATAGTGGGAAAAAAAGACCTAGGGAAAAAACTGGTGGGATTTGAATAAAATATGCAATGTAGTTAATAATATTGTACCAATGTCAATTTCCTGGATTTTATAATTGTATTATGGTTATGGATTGTGCTAACATTAAGAAAAGGCTGAGTGAGGGATATACAGGAATTCTCTGTACTACTTTTTGCAACTTTTCTCCAAGTCTAAATTTAATTTAAAAAGTAAAGTAAAAAAATAAAGTTTGTTAACTTTCCTCAGTTCCATAAGTTGATTAGTAGAAAAGTTTTGATTGGAATCAACGTCTCTATTTTCCTTTGCCCTACAGCACACTGCATCCCCATCAAAGTGGATATCCTCTAGTTTAGTTAACAAAGCAAGTAAGTTTCTAGTATTTCATTTTGTGTTATCGTGAAATATCTGCAACTTGCTTAAATAAACACTCTAATTTTAATATTTTATTTTATTTATTTTTTTGAGGAAGATTAGCCCTGAGCTAACATCTGCTACCAATTGTCTTCTTTTTGCTGAGGAAGACTGGCCCTGAGCTAACATCCGTGCCCATCTTCCTCTACTTTATATGTGGGACGCCTGCCACAGCATGGCTTGACAAGTGGTGTGTAGGTCCGCACCTGGGATCCAAACCAGCAAACCCCAGGCCGCCAAAGTGGGATGTGCGAACTTAACCACTGCACCACCAGGCCAGACGCTAATCTTAATATTTTAATAATATTAATGGACCCTAAGGAGAAAAGAATCCCAGAACTAGTAATGAATTAAATTAAATCAATCAATTGAATTGTTCTTTAGAAATATTATAAGCCAAGTTTATCTAATCATCAACAGAACTCATATACAAATTTGCATTAGATATTTCCAATAAGAATGAACTATTGACAATATCCTACCAAAACAAGAAAGCAAAAGTCACATTCATTCCATTATGACCTAGCAACCCTAACTTGCAACAACCAGCGGAGAGAAATTGTGGGAAAATGTCAAGTTCCATAAAAACTATGTATAAATCCATGGATTAAGATGAAAGTACACATGGAAAGAGAGGCTTTCTGAAAGAAAACTCTAAAGGAGATATAGCCTAAGGCTTCAAATCTTCTACACTGAGAACCTAATGCCATCCAGGAAATAAAATCCTTCCCTAGTAAGACTGTGGTAAATTAACAACAAAAAGACTATTAGGGCATCAATTTGGGCTCAAGTCAGTCCACAAAGAATCTAGGCAATAAAGATTTTTGAAACCTGTTATGAGCCAGGCATTCTCAACAATGCCTCAACATTGACACTGTTTCATCTCTACAGCCTTGAGGGACTAGTTACCTTAGTCCCCTAATGCCTAAAAGTGGGGTAAATCCTTTTAAAATTTATTAATTACTATTATTATTTTATAGTATGGGTGTTTTGATAAATAAATGGTTAATATGTGGAAATATATTAAGTTCTTGGGAATGAAGGCATAGGTATTCTCTTAGTCCTGTTCTAAACAGAAACAAGCTTTTAGGTTTGCTGGAAAAAGCAAAGAAATACTATATAAGCACTATTTTTGAGCTTTGAGAAATAAAGTTTTTACCAGGTAAGAGAGAAATCTGAAAATACTTTTCAGGAAAGCAAATTGGAAGGATAGAGTCTCCTCACATATTTCCTGTCTTATCAAATAATAAAATGATACAGTAAATGGGAAGCAAGGGTATGGATTCTCTGCTCAGAATTCTTGCCTTTGGTCTGTGAAATCTTTGAAAAATAAAATGGCCAAGTTGAAATTCCGAGTAAGCACTCTGAATACCTTTAAACCATGGTAGTCCTTTTGAGTTCATAGGTAAAACCTCTGGGCTTTTGTGTCCCAATAACGTTATTCAAACAGTATGTGAAAAATGGCAAGAGCACAGGAATGGTCCTAGAGGACAGAGGAAACGTGGCCCTTAATAGAAGAGGACTTTTTACAAAGAGGATGATTTCACTCAGGATCTCCTGGGTAGCCATGTTTTTCTCTCTAAGGAGGAATCTGATCATCTCAGAGTGAGGCAGAAAGAAAACAGAAATCTCTTGTCAAATCATATTTTAAACCACATTGACTTTCCACCGAGAGGACAGTGCTTGAGTCCCTGCCTAAGTATACCTATGGCTTCTGAATTGGAATGAATAGAGCCCCAGATCCAAGGAATATCCATCTTTATATATTTCAGTTCAACAGATGAACAGTTATTAGTTCTAGACAGGAAATTTAACACCCTATAACTTCATGAAAACAGAGTACCCTGAGTTCTCTTAGTGTTAAAATGCTAGCCAAGTTCGCCAGCGGTGTATTTTTCTCTATTTTAGTAACTTATCCCTTCTGATGTTGTCACAGAAGATTTGGCACTAAACAAGGATCTCTTAACAAAACCCCTTTGGTTGGAAAGCTGAATGTCAACATCCACAAATGTGGGGAGAGAAATGACTGTTGCTGGCAAGTTCCTGTTCTTCAGGAGCGAGCAGCTATTCAGTGAGAACGGTGAGCAGCTCAGCTTGTTTGATATGTGGGTGGGACTTCTGTGTCTCTGAGGCTGACCCAAATTTCCATATCAAAATTGAAATTCAAGTAGGAGATCTACAGGGAAATCACTCAAATAAGTCAAAAGGTGAAGTTTCAAAAGCATTTGTTTTCTGGATACACACTAATCTATGACCACTTTTCCTGTAATGGAAAGGAGCTCTCTCCTCGTTTAAGTGGTGGATCCACTCTTCTTGTTTCTTTATGTGTTCACTTTTTTTTTTTTTTTTACATATTTTCAATAAGATTTAGCCATTTCTTTATCTAGATTAGCAAAAAAAAAAAAAAAAAGAAAAGAAAAAAGACAAAAAACTTCTTAGTTTCCAAATCAGTAGTCCGTAACCCAAATATTGAACCACCGTGTTGTCCTGAACCAGCAGTATTGACAAAATCTTTGATCTTGTAAAAAATTCAGTCTCAGCCCCTGCTCCAACCCTACTGAGCCCACATTTTAATAAGATCTCAAGGTGATCTGTTGTAGGTTAAAGGTTTAGAAGCACTGTCTTTTTGTATTAGACTGGCAGATGTCTGCTTTTCACTTCACAGTTGATAACTATAAATGTTATTTATTCTGATAAATTGACAGTCTAGTTATTTTATATATGACATATATATATATATATATATATATACACACATAGATATATATAGCTGTATTCCTAGGGTTTTATAATTTAGGAATATATTAGGGAGACCTATGTAGAAATTAAGGCTCTAAATGGATGTGTACAAATCTTTCTTTACATCTTCTACATATATAAGTATGTAAAAATTTATCAGGAATTTTCTTTTGTCAGAAATAAGCCTTTCGACTGACAGATTATAGTCTGTGTTTTACAGATTGTAACATAGGTAAAACCAACATACTTTACTTTATGCCAGCCATTATAATTAGCTGAAAATCGAGCAAAAGAATGTGCAGACTATAAGCAAACCTGTGCATCATCCTTCAGGGCAGGAAGCGTGCTTCGTGATATCGGCTAAATACTAGGGATATAACAATAAATGACACATATAGTGGATTCTAAATATTTGTCGAATAAATTATTATGCTCAAGTGTAACTCTGACTTGCTTAGATCACAAGGTGATGAAATGCCTTTTCCTCTAAGTCCCCATCTAGGGGAATCAATATGAACCCCGAGGCCCGCCTTTTCCCAGAAGGCTCCTGATTGTTCATGATTTCTCCTTGATTGCTATTATCTTTCACCTCTTCTATGATATATAACACTCTAAATTCATAAGGTGATATTTCCACGTGGGATTGCTACTGATTTTGCTGCTGCCGTTCAAAAATAAACAAGGCATAGTGCCTGGGATTTGACGCGGTGTCATCTCTCTTTACATTGACCCAAGTATTGTTCCTTTGGTGAGGAGGCAGAGGGCTTTCTTCTCAATAGATTTATTCACTTTTATTAGTCTCCCAAATGAGCCACAACACTTCAGCTGTGTAGCCCTCTCTGAAAGAATTTCAGACATCTAGCAAAAATGTTGAGTTAATAAATATGTAAATAAATACCCATAGTACTTGAAGTTGTGTTTAGGTTGCTTTTGGGAATAGGGACATGAACAAGAACAAACATGATGGTGACAGATGGTGATAAAAATTAGCAGGAAGCATATACACAGAGAGATGTGATGGAAACAAACTGGGAGTGGGAGGCTTTTTAGGTCAGGGTGACGACTGAAGGTCCCTTGAGGAGGTGGCATGTTTGAAATGAGTAGAGGCAGGAAGTAGAAAATTGAAAATAGGAGAAGAGTGAGGGAAAGAAAGGAATTAGGAATGGTCCCTGGGTTTTTAGCTTGAGCAACTATATGGTTTGCTTTGTGATTTACTGAGACAATGAGTTCACAATAAAAATGAATGAATATATAAAATTATTAATGAAAATGTTAATGAACCTATGAAAATTTCCCTGTATCTAGGTGTGAGGATATTAGAATGATACCCGCACATCATCACAGTGTCCCATTCAGTGTTAGTCCTCATAAGTTCTCCCGGGATGGAGTCAAAGCACCTTGATTCTTTCCTACTTCAGGATGACTCCCATCTCCCACCGCCCCCAGCCTCCCAATCTGGGGCATTCTCTGACAGGTTGGCAGTGACCTTATCTTTCTTCTTTTTAAAAAAATTTAATTCCCATAATCTTGCATTCATTCTAGTAGGCACAACTAGTTGTGACAGTCCTGAAGGTGGATATTGTGAGAGAGTCTTTAGGATACTTATTTCACAAGATGATACTTGAAAAGCTGTTTTACAATGTGTGAAAAATGTCTCACAAATTTAATAACACAGCAGTACATTTTCAGTTCTAGGAGCACAAATGGAGTCACAATGCTGTCCATCTACACCATCTCTCCTGCTGAGTTCTCCATAGGTACCAACGTGCATTGGTTTCAAATGAAAGGAGGAGCTATGTGCTCACATCCTGTGGTCTGTGAATAGACTGCAAAGGCTTAGTCCTCACTTGCAGAGAACTGTAGAAGTGTCATGGACAAGTGGTACGAAATTGTGTGAATCATGGCTTTCCAAGACACCAGATAAAAGAACCAAAGTGAGGATCATGATGCTTTTCTCTAAGTACAGTTGTATTTGAACGTCTTTGATTCCTGTGATCTCTTAACACCAGTCATTGTCCCGTCAATTTTTACATATTTGATATTAAAGATTGTTTTCTCAATTATGCTGATGATTCTTAAAGTTGAGCCCATAAACATAGCCATGTGACATATTGTTTATTGATGATAATTTCTTGCACAGGATGACTTAATTGCTCTTGTTTAGGACATAGATATATCAGCTATGGAGCTGTCGGCGCTTGGAATCAATACCTAATCAAAAAAGCTGAAATATACTACCCGATACTTACAGTATGCGGCATACATGTGGCCTTACTCATTGTCGTTTAAAATGTGGTTGATTGCTTTATTCTTGAGCTTTCCTGAAGGGTTTTATTTGCACTGAAAACAACAGAATAATAGGTGCTGGCTGGTTTTTATGTCTGAGGGAGGGGAGACTATTCATGTATTTCTCACCCAGAAGAGGCCTGGGGTCATTGCTGAGTTGCTTTTGGTCTGTGGATCTTAAAAAGAAGTGTCTTTAAGTTCCTTCAATCTGTTTCTTAATATACCAGCAATTCATCATGGCTAAGTACTATACTTCCCCACTTTACGATTTAAAATTGCAATTATCATAGAATATTATTTAAATAAATTATCATTAATAATTTTATTGTAGATGATAGATATGGGATATGTGTCTTATCAGAAGCACATTTACGTGAAGGACTGAGGTGTCTGTTAGAAGAAAATACACCGTAAGAGAAGAGAGAGTCAGGTGAACAAATACAACCCCCACAGAATCATAGTTTCTGGTATAGCAATGTTCACTCAGATTTGTCGGCAGGCCCAGATCTCTTTGGGCTTATGTTTTAGTCTTATGTGCTGAAAGAAATGTTTCACCAAAAAAAGTCTACAACAATATTAGGGCATGAGCAATACTTTATGGATGTCCGCTTAGAAAAGTAAAACAATAAAACAGAGGAAAATCATTTCTTTGCCACGGGATAGAACAAGCCTGGTCACTATCACCTGGAGAGTTTCAAAGGCCCCATCACTTTCTGACACCTGGAGGACCCAAGAGTCAACTGCCTGGCAGTAACAATGTCTAGAGAGGAGGGTCTAATGGCTTTCCACAGGCAGGGGGACTCCAGGGGAAGCAGAAATGCCTAGAACAAGTGGTTTATGGCTAAATTCTTCCTAGGGTTAGAGGTGAGAGAATGGCAGAGTGAGATGAACAAACTTTGACAAGCATGTGACCTGGATTTAAATTCTGTTTTATCCAAGTAGTAAATGTATAACTTGGAGAAATTATATTTTTGATACTGAGCTTTTTTTTTCATACTATTTTAATTCTGTTTCCTATTTCATTAATCACAGGGGTTCCTTTTTATTTTCAGGTGTACATCGCAATATCCTTCAAATTCTGTGTAGATTACGTTATGTCCACCACCCAAAGACTAATTGCTATCCATCACCACACATGTGTGCCTAATCACCCATTTACCCTCCTCCCTCCCTTCTTCCCCTCTGGTAACTACTAATCCAATCTCTGTTGCTATGTGTCTGTTTGTCATCGTTTTTATCTTCTACTTATGAGTGAGATCAAACGGTATTTGACTTTCTTCCTCTGACTTTTCCCTTAGCATAATACCCTCAAGTCCATCCATGTATCACAAATGGCTGGATTTCATCATTTCTTATGGCTGAGTAGTATTCCACTGTGTATATACCACATCTTCTTTGTCCATTCATCCCTTGATGGGCACCTAGGTTCCCTCCAAGTATTGCCTATTGTGAATGAGGCTGCAATGAACATAGGGGTGCATGTATCTATATGCCTTTGTGTTTTAATGTTCTTTGGATAAATACCCAGCAGTGGAATAGCTGGATCATTTGGTAGATCTATCCTTAATTTTCTGAAGAAACTCCTTACTTCTTTCCATAGTGGCTACACGAGTTTGCACTCCCACCAGCAGTGTACAAGGGTTCCCTTCTCTCTACATCCTCTCCAACACTTGTTGTTTCCTGTCTTGTTAACTATAGCCATTCTGACTGGAGTGAGGTAATATCTCATTGTAGTTTTGATTTGCATTTCCCTGATAGTTAATGACATCAAACATCTTTTCATGTGCCTGTTGGCCATCCATACATCTTCTTTGGAGAAATCTCTGTTCAGATTTTTTTCCCATTTTTTTTTGTTGTTGAGCTGTATGAGTTCTTTGTAGAGTTTGGATATTAACCCCTTATCTGATATATGGTTTGCAAATATCTTCTTTCAGTTTTTAGGTTGTCTTTTCATTTTGTTGACGGTTTCCTTTGCTGTGCAGAAGCTTTTTAGTTTGATGTAGTCCCATTTGTTTATTTTTTCTATTGTTTCCCCTGCCTGGTCAGACATGGTATTTGAAGAAATGTTGCTAAGACCAACGTCAAAGAGTGTACTGCCTATGTTTTCTTCTAGAAGTTTCATGGTTTCAGGTCTTACATTCAAGTCTTTAATACATTTTGAGTTTATTTTTGCGCATGGTGTAAGGGAATGGTCTACTTTCATTCTTTTGCATGTGTCTGTCCAGTTTTCCCAACATCATTTATTGAAGAGACTCTCCTTTTTCCATTGTACCCTATGGCTCCCTTGCAAAAATTAGGTGCCCATACATGTGTGGGCTTATTTCTGGGTTCTCAATTATGTTCCATTGATCTTTGTGTCTGTTTTTGTGCCAGCACTGTGCTGTTTTCGTTACTACCACTTTATAGTATATTTTGAAATCAAGGAGTGTAATACCTCCAGCTTTGTTCTTTTTCCTCAGGATTCCTTTGGCTATCAGGGGTCTTTTCTTTTTCCATATAAAGTTTAGGATTCTTTGTTCTATTTCTGTACAAAATGTTGTTGGAACTTTGATAGAGATTGCATTGAATCTATAGGGTGCTTTAGTAAGTATGGACATTTTAACTCTGTAAATTCTTCCAATTCAAAAGCACAGAATATCTTTCCATTTGTTTGTGTCTTCTTCAATTTCTTTCAACGTTTTATACTTTTTGATGTACAGATCTTTCACTTCTTTAGTTAAGTTTATTCCTAGGTATTTTATTCTTTTTGTTTCAACTGTAAATAGCATTGTATTCTTAATTTCTCTTTCTGCTACTTTGTTGTTAGTGTATAGAAATGCAACTGATTTTTGTATGTTGATTTTGTATCCTGTGACTTGACTGTATTCATTTATTATTTCTAAAAGTTTCTTGGTCGATTCTTTAGGGTTTTCTGTATATAAAATCATGTCATCTGCAAAAAGAGTGACAGTTTCACTTCTTCTTTTCCAATTTGGATCCCTTTTATTTCTTTTTCTTGCCTTATTGCTCTGGTTAAGATTTCCAATATTATGGTAAATAAGAGTGTTGAAAGTCAGCATCCTTTTCTTGTTCCTATTTTTAGAGACCGAGCTTTCAGTTTTTCTCCATTGAAAATGATATTAGCTGTGGGTTTGCCATACATGACCTTTATTATGCTGAGGTATTTTCCTTCTATACCCATTTTATTGAGTTTTTAAAATCATAAATGGATGCTGTATCTTCTCAAGTGCTTTCTCTACATCTATTAAGATGATCGTATGATTTTTTATTCTTCATTTTGTTAATGTGGTGTATCTTGTTTATTGATTGCAGATGTTGAACTACCCCTGCATCCCTGGAATAAATCCCACTTGATCATGGTGTATGATCTTTTTAATGTATTGTTGTATTCGATTTGCCAGCATTTTGTTGAGGATTTTTGCCTTAATGTTCATCAGGGATATTGACCTTTAATTTTCTTTTCTTGTGTTGTTCTTGTCTGGTTTTGGTATCAGGATAATGTTGGCCTTGCAGAATGAGTTAGGAAGCTTCCCCTCCTCTTCAGTGTTTTGGAAGAGTTTGAGAAGGATAGGTATTAGGTCTTTGGATGTTTGGTAGGATTCATCAGGAAAGCCATCTGGTCCTGTAGCTTTACTTTTTGGGAGGTTTTTGATTGTTGTTTTGATCTCCTTACTGGTGATTTGTCTATTCAAATTCTCTACTTCTTCTTGATTGAGTTTTGGATGGTTGTATGACTCTCACAACTTATCCATTTCTTCTAGATTATCCATTTTGTTGGCATATAGCTTTTCATCGTATTCTCTTATAATCTTTTGTATTTATGAGGTGTCTGTTGCAATTTCTCCTCTTTCATTTCTGATTTTATTTATTTGAGGCTTCTCTCTTTTTTTCTTGGTGAGTCTAGCTAAAGGCTTGTCAATTTTGTTTCCTTATCAAAGAACCAGCTCTTGGTTTCATTAATTTTTCTACTGATTTTTAGGTCTTCATTTTGTTTATTTCTGCTCTGATTTTTACTATTTCCTTCCTTCTGCTGATTTTGGGATTTGTTGATTCTTCTCTTTCCAGTTCCTTTAGGTGCACTGTTAGATTGCTTATTTGGGATTTTTCTTGTTTGTTCAGGTAGGCCTGAATTGCTATAAATTTCCCCCTTAGAACCACTTTTGCTGTATCCCATAGATTTTGGCATGTCATATTTTCATTTTCATTTGTCTCCAGGAATTTTTTGATTTCTTTTTTATTTCTTTGTTGACCCAATGGTTGTTCAGTAGCATTTTGTTTAATCTCCACATTTTGGTGGCTTTTCTGATTTTCTTCCTATAGTTGATATCTAGTTTCATACTTTTGTGGTCAGAAAAGGCTCTTGGTGTTATTTCAATCTTCTTAAATTTATTCAGACTTGTTTTGTGGCCTAATATGTGATCAATCCTGGAGAATGTTCCATGTACATTTTAAAAGAATGCGTATTCTGCAGTTTTGGGAGGGAATGCTCTCTATATATCTACTAAGTCCATCTGGTCTATTGTGTCATTTAAGACCAATGTTTTCTTATTGATCTTCTGTTTGGATAATCTATCCATTAGTGTAAGTGGAGTGTTAAAGTCCCCTAGTATTATTGTGTTACTGTCTAGTTCTCCTTTTATGTCTGCTAATAATTGCTTTATATATTTAGGTGCTCCTATGTTGTGTGCATAGATATTTATGTGTTATATCCTCTTGTTGGATTGTTCCTTTTATCATTACGTAGTTCCCTTCTTTGTCTCTTTGTACAGTTTTTGTTTTAAAGTCTATTTTATCTGATTTAAGTATTGCTACCCCAGGTTTCTTTTCTTTACCATTTGTGTGGAGCATCTTTTTCCATCCTTTCGCTTTTAGTTTGCGAATGTCTTTAGGTCTGAAATGTGTCTCTTGCATGCAGCTTATGTATGGGTCTTGTTTTCTTTTTGTCCAATCGTCCACCCTATGCCTTTTGATTGCAGTATTTAATCCATTGACACTAAAAGTAGCTATTGATAAATATGTGTTTATTCCCATTTGGTTACTTTTTTTTCTGGGTCTTTTAGTAGTTCTTCTCTGTTCCTTTCTTCTTCTCTTGCTCTCTTCCCTTGCAGTTTGATGGCTTTCTTTAGTAATATGTTTGATTTCTTTCCTCTTACTTATTTGTTTATTCAGTATTGGTTTCTGGTTTGTGGTTACCATGAGGTTCCTATATAATATTCTACATATATAGCTATATATATTGAGTTGATAGACTCTTTGGCTTGAACTCTTTCTATAAGCTCTATCGTTTTACTCCCCTCCTGCCTCATTTATGTTTTTGAAATCATATCTAATCTCTTATTTTGTGTGTGTCTATTGTTTACCCTCTTATCATTGAAATAGGTAATTTTAGTACTTTTGTCTTTTAACCTTCATATTATCTTCATAGGTGGTTGATCTGCTACCTTTACTGTATTTTTGTCTTTACCACTGATTTTATTGCCTATTTTGGGTTTTTCTTTGATAATTTTCTTATCCCTATTTGTAGTCTTCTCTTTCCCACTTAAATAAGTCCGTTTAGCACTTTTTATAGAACTGATTTCTTTGGTGATAAACTCCTTTAATTTTTGCCTCTTTGGGAAACTCTTTATCTCTCCTTCCAATCTGAATGATAATCTTGCTGGATAGAGTATTGTTGGCTGTAGGTTTTTCCTTTCAGCACTTTAAGTAAGTCATGCCACTCTATTCTAGCCTGTATGGTTTCAGCTGAGAGGTCTGCTGATGGCCTTATGGGCTTTCCTTTGTATGCTGCTTGTTGCCTTTTTCTTGCCACTTTTAGGATTCTCTATCTTTAATTTTGGACATTCTAAATATAATGTGTCTTGGTGTGGTCCTCTTTGGGTTTATCTTTTTTGTTGCTCTCTGTGCTCCCTGTACTTAGATGTCTGTTTCCTTCCTTAGGTTAGGAAAGTTTTCAGCTATTATTTCTTCAAATATATTCTCTGCCCCTTTGTCTCTCTCTTCTCCCTCTGAGAGACCTATAATACAAATGTTAGTGTGATTGATATTGTCTCAGAGTTCCTTTAGACTGTTCTCATTATTTTTCATTCTTATTTCTTTTGTCTGTTCAGCTTGGGTGATTTCCTCTAGTCTTTCATCCAACCTGCTGATCCATTCTTCTGTATCATCTACTCTGCTGTTGAGTCCCTTTAGTGAATTTTTCATTTCCAATATTGTATTCTTCATTTCTGATTGATTCTTTTTTATATTTTCCAATTCTTTGTTGATGTTCTCACTGTGTCCATCCAGTCCTCTCCCAATATCAGTGAGCATTCTTATGAGTTTTTGTTTGAAGTCTTTTTCAGGTAGATTGTTCATTTCTTTTTCATTTAGTTCTTTTTCTGGGGTTTTGTCCTGTTCTCTTGCTTGGAATGTATTCCTTTGCCTCTTCAATTTACCTCTTTCTCTGTGCTTATATCTGTGTATTAGGTGAGTCAGCTATGTCTCCTGATCTTGGAGAAATGGCCTTATGTAAGAGATGCCTTTTGAGGCCCAGCAGTGTGCTCCTCTTTTGTCATCAGTCCAAATGTTCCAGGAGTGTCCCCTATGTGGGCAACTTGTGTCCTTCTGCTGCAGCAAGGTGCTCTTGCTATAGGTATCCAGGGAATCTAGGCTTTCCTTCCCTGGCAGGCTGTTTCCAAATCAGGTTTGGGGAGCCTCAGCACCATTGGCTACAAGGTCTAATAGCACCCTCCTGTTGCAATTTTCCTGTTAATTGAGTAAGCACCCAGTGTAGCTGGTTGCTAGGCTCAGGTGCTTACAGTTGCTATAGGCCCCAGGACTGCAAGGTTGTTGTCAGCTCTCTTAGGATTGTAGCTGAGTGGGCCTGGTCCTAGCCATAGGAGCACCCAATTGTTTCAAGCTTTGGAAGGTGGTATCAATCATTTTTGTGGCTATTTGTGAAGCACAGGTCTTCTGCCTCTGATAAGCCCCACCCCCTGCAGGTCCACACAAACCATCAACATAGTCCTGGCCCATGCACACTCCCCAACCCCCTGGAGTGTATCCGGTCACCCAACTGTGGAGGCCCCCACCTCTCCATCAGCGTCCCCCATAGTTGACCTGGTGCTCACACAGGTCCTGCCCTGCAGAGGTGGACACACTTGCCTGCCTGTCGAGGATCAAGGCACCCAGTCTATGGAGACTGACAAGTAACCTGAGGGCTTCCTGTTGGATGGGACTGGTCTAGGGTGGGCTGCCTGCCCTGGCTGAACTGAATTAAATCTGCACTCTAGTGGATGTGGCAGACCTCAGTACTAACAGGTCAGGAAAGAACTTCAATGGTGTCTGCCAACATCTGTGTCAGCTCACCTGTACTAGGTCACAACAATGGCTACCACCAAAGTCTCAACACTGAGTTTTTTAATCTTTGTGTGTGTGTGTGTGTGTGTGTGTGTATGTATATATATATATAGTAAAATTACAGATATGCATTGTATACTTCATATATTTGCTGTGAAAATTAAATTGCACAATAGATATACAGCTCCTAGCATAGTGACTTTCTGGTTGAATGAGTTCAAAATATTTGTTCTCTTTCTCTCCCTCCCTTCTGCTCCAGGTCGACTGAGAACCAAAGAGAAGAGACTTAAGGCAAATGGTAGGTAGGAAGGGAATCTAAATGATAACGTGAACAACAGAACATGAACTACATGAAAGAATCGGAAGAGATACATGATCAAGAGATAGGGATGAGCTATTAAACACATATTATGCCTTGTATAAATCATATGGGAGGAAGAAGAGGTAGATATGGGACTAAGTTGTTGCAGTAGGAAAAATAATTAAAATAGGAAAAAATTGCTAAATGTGGAAGGAGAATAAAAGAATTGTTACAAGCAATTACATTATATTGAAACACATTTGCCTGTTAGTTTGCTAAGAACATTTAGAAACACTGCATAGGATGTGGTCAAGAGAGTTGTGTTAAGTCACTTGAAAATGACATTTTCTCTCCTTTGATTGAATCCTCCCAGAAACTTGGAGTCCAACAGGCATAACACATCTACCAAAGTTAGACGCTGTATCAGAGAGTCTTTGAAAGAAAACAAAGACAAACAAACAGAAGATTATCCAGAAAAAAAACAAGAGTAATTGGGCATCTATGACACCACCTATCCTCCTGGTGATTAAAGCCAATCCAGTATTTTTAAAACAGTTATATGAACAGGTATTGAAATTATGGGCTTTGTGTTGCAAACAGAAGTCATAGTGAAGAGTTCTAATCCATATTCCAGAACACATCTAGAAAGCAACAATACACACACACAATAAATACAATAGTTCATGGTAGTTCCCAGAGTCATATATTGATGTGGTGGTACATCAAAATAATGATAAATTTACCTAGATGGAAGATTAACATCTAAACGGAATTATTAAAGTTCTTCAAATTATCTTTAGTTTCATTCAGACAGTTTACTGCTCTTTGATCATGGCTTAGCCAAAACTGTCTCGGAGTAGATATTTAAAACACAATTTTTGAAAGGTCATTAATGATTCCTAGGTATTTTATGTAAATGTAAAAGTGTTTTTCTCCTTTTGACTTAACTCACTGTGGTGTAAAATTTCTTTAAATCTTTATCTGAACTTCAATGTTTTTTTATATTACTTATTTGAACTTTAAACAAATACCAGTAGCGTAAAGTTAAAGCTAAGTAATGGACCAATATAAGTCAAGTTGTACCTTCTTTGTCGTTAATAACTATAGATTGAAAATTTAATTGTATGTCATATTCAGTCATCCACATCTGTATGCAATGACTAAGCTAAAAAACTGGCTAAAAACGAATACTGGTGGAATTAGAGTATTTCTCATGCTCTTATTATCAGGCCAATCATTTAAGAATATGCAAATATATGGAGGTAATAGAAGGGAATTTAACAGATACATTTCACTTTATAGCTGTCGGCAGTGAGAATGCAGATTATTTCTTTCCTTAGACCAAATTGTTAGCACAACATGGAGCATAGTAGCAATTTGCAGTAGGGGTCTTGGGCCAAAGACAATAACCTCCCCCGAAACAGTTTAAAGAATATTTTTTTAAATGTATAGGCATCATCTTTTGGTTTTGCCCTCAGCAAAAGGGCTGTTTTGAAGACCCAGAAAAGATATTTATTTTTCTTAAATTGAGGGGAAAATAAGTCCACCGTTATTCCAAACTATCCAGTAATGTGGAAACTTTACAGAAACAAGGGAAAATTCATTTCATTTAAGTTATTTCATAGGAAATAGTGGCTACATTTGCTTCTGAAATTTATTTTGAACATAAATAAATTCAATAGCTTCTATCTGTATCCTCACTACCTGAACAATGCTACAACTGAGTAATTTCCACTGGTGGCTGCAGTTACCTACAGGTCAGAGAAGTTAAACCCTATACTGTTAATAGTGTGAATAAATAAAACAGCCCAGCATCTATCTCAGGTTATAGTGTTATTTTGGTGTCTCTGGCAACTCGACTAACACTGAAAAAAAGAGAAGGACTTTTTTGAAGGGACACCTCCTGTTGAGCAACAGCTCCTCCCCTAATGTTATTTTTCTGCCTTTTTTGTTATGTTCACCTTAAGCAGCGAGTGCCAAGTGCCCCCGTTCACCGTTCACCTCCTGTTGGGAGTTGCTATTGTTGAAAAGAATGCAGAGTCAGAGATTTAAGAGGACTTTCTGGTGCTGATGGCTGGATTCCAGTGCTGCTGCAAGCTTCTCTGTTGTTGCAGTTCCTGATGAGGATATTTACTACCAAAAGACCTAATGCATTCAAGTCATTTAGAAAGATGTTAAAGGGATTTAAAACTGGAGTGGATGAGAAAAAACCAGCATGTATAGCAATAAACTGAGCGTCAAACTAGGATGGGAATAAAAGGAAAAGCAAAAAATGTTGCCTTATGTATTGAAGTCAAATAACTCTCCTCCTTTCAGGGGAGTCCTTGCTTCCTACCTTGCTGGGAAAATTCAAGCTGCTAAATGCCGACCACCACACCTACCCTCCTACCAGCATCTGTACCTACATACAATTTTGCATCATTCAACGACAGGGATACGTTCTGAGAAATGTGTCCTTAGGTGAATTTGTCGTTATGCAAACATCATAGAGTGTACTGAAGGCAAACAAAATTTGCCACTCCAAATGTGTCTCTTTAACATCAGGATTATTTTGGGCTGATTATTTTTAAGAAACAAAAGACTCAGCAAGTTTTTCTTGTTACTTCCCTCTTAACTGTCCAAAAGAATTCAGATTAAAAAAATCTGTCTCAGGAAGTGAGCTATCACCTTAGCATAACATGAACTAGGTGGTAGACAGGGAGGAACCTAGGAAAGCCTGTTTGTTGGGCTCCCCTCTGTGTTCTTCTGTTCCTGTGTGGCCAAACACTTGTTTTCTAAATGTTTGCTCGTTTTCACCTACCTGTGAATTGCTTTCCTTCCTTTCGAAGCCCCTGACTCCCTCTACCCTCAACATCTTCTTTGTCTTTACTTGAGAATGCTATTTAAGGTGAGGGCTTTGGCCATTTTGGTGAGTTACTCAGCTTTCTTGGGTTTCTCCGATGTATACATGTTATGAAACTTTTGTTTGCTTTTCTTCTGTTAATCTGTCTCATGTCAATTTAATTCTTAGACCAGCCAGAAGGACCTAGAGGGTAGATGAAAATTTTTTCCTCCCCTACAGTACTTATACAAATCTAGGTGGTATAGCCTACTACACACTTAGGCTGTATGGTACTAATCTTATGGGACCATCAGCGTATATGCTGTGTGTCATTGACCGAAACATTGTTGTGTGGCACATGACTAAACTCTGGCTTCCCTCCTGTTACCATCAACTATATTACTCTTTAAGGATAAATTCATTTGGGTACTAGAACCCAACCCTCTTTCTTACTCAAGGATGTTGCTTAAGCAATTTTCCTTTATCTCTCTTATGTCAACAAAAATTCTCCCTTTCTTGGCTCAAGCCCATCAACATTCAAACATGCCAATATTTAAATCTTAAAAAAATGTTTTTGATCCCAAGCTCAGTGTAATTACCACTCCATTTCACTGTTTGTCCTTATAAAAAAATGCTCAAAAAGTAATTAATACTTACTACAACCAATTCCTTTCTTCCCAGACTCCCTTAAATCCACTCCAATAAAAATTTTATTCCCACCACCCCACTGAAATTAATATAACCAAAGACCTCCATGTTGCTATCCAATAGATAATGCTCAGTCATTATCTTACTTAGACTTTTAGTAAGTTATACTTTTGTTTCACTGGTGCACACTGCAGGTTTTCTACTACCGACTGGTACCTCCTTTCCATTCTCCTTTACTGATTCTTCTTCTTGACCTCTAACCTCCTTAACAATGTCCCAAGATTTGGTCCTTTGACCTTTTCATTTCATTTTTTTTTTTTTTTTGAGGAAGATTAGCCCTGAGCTAACTACTGCCAGTCCTCCTCTTTTTTGCTGAGGAAGCCTGGACCTGAGCTAACATTCATGCCCATCTTCCTCTACTTTATATATGGCACACCTACCACAGCATGGCATGCCAAGCTGTGCCATGTCTGCACCCAGGATCCAAACTGGCGAACCCCAGGCCACTGAGAAGTGTAATGTGTGAACTTAACTCCTGTGCCACTGGGCCACCCTGACCTTTTCATTTCTAAGTCTATACTCACTTATCCAATGCTATGATTTTAAATAATGTGCATATGCTGATGCTCCTAAAATTTTATCTCCAGCCTCACCTTCTTCTGAACACCAAATTCATATATTCAACTACCTACTTCTTATCTCTATTTGGATGTCTAATAGACATCTCAAACATGTTGAGAAAGAAACTCTCATAGCCCAAATTGAATCCACAAGCAAATACTCTTGGCTCTACTTTCAAAATATATCTTATATTGTACCCCTGTCACTCCCCTCATTGCCATCATCATGGGCCTACCCCCTTTATTTCTTGATGAAAGCACTGCTGGTAGCCTTCTTTCCTCAATTTCTGCCTTGTCCCCTTGAAGGCGATATACTCTCAACAGAGAAGCCAGAGTGATACTGTTAGATGTAAATTTGATTATGTCTCTCCAACATCCAAAACTCTTTGATGTCTCTTCATCTCATTCAGAATAAAAATCAAAGCCCTTTTTCATGCTCCACAAATCCTATAAGATCTGTCTCCCCATTCTGTCTTGCTCTATCTGTTCCTGTTGTGCCCCTTGCTGTTTCTGCTCCTCAGCCCTGGTCTCCAGCTCCTTTCACGAGCCAGGCATTCGCTCTGTCTCTGCGCCTTTGTCTAATGTTTCCTCTTCCTGAAGCACTCCTCCTCTAAGTGCTGGTAAGGCTCGAGCCCTCATTTCCTTTGAGATTTTGCTCAAAAGGCATGTTTTGTAAGCACTTTCCAGACTACCCTACTTAGAATGCAATGCCTCATCACATTTCCCTGTTATTTTTCTTTTCTCTATAAAATTTACTACTTTCTAACATATGTCTGTCTTTCTCCAGTAGAAGGTAACTTTACAAAGGCAGAGATTTTTGCCTATTTTTCCACCTCTCCAACTCAAATACCTAGAGTAGTGTGTGCCATGTAGTAGGTTCTAAAAGTATATTTGTTGAATAAATAAATATATTTTCATTAGACTGAATGAAAGCTACACAATTTTTTCTTTTTTGTTGTAATTTTCAGAAGAAAGCTTTTTGGATTTCTTTTAGATCTCCTCTTAAGTATGCTACATAACAGAGTGGGCCAAAAACTTTTTAGCTTTTGATAAATCATTTCATCAACCATCTAACTTATTTTCAGGTATTTTAAAAATTAATCATGTGTGAAATCTCGTCAAGATGGTGGTGTAAGCAGACTCTGAACTCATCTCCTCCCATGAATACATCCAGGTCACAACTACTTTTGGAAAAATTACCCTGGAGAGAAAACTGAAAACTGGATAAAAAGAACCCCCACAACAAGGGACAGTCCTGACTAAAGTGGAAGAGGCAGAAATTCCTGCTGGGGAGGAAAAAAGCCACATTTGGGAGTAGCAGAGCTTCTCAGCTGGCCAGGCGGGAGCCACCCTAAGGTACGCAGCCCTCCCTGGAGGAGTGAGGTCTGGAGCGGGGGTGATACTGCTATAAGCATCCTTCAGACTCACCACAACTGAGACAAGGGTCTTACTGTCTGGCTTTGCTGGCTATTATCTACAGTGAGGATACCCCCAGAAAAGCTATCGGCTGAAAGCCGAAAAGACCTGGGCCTTAAAGGGTGCATGCACAAACTCATTCATTACAGCAACCTAAAATCACCAGAGAGAAGGCTGACAGTCCTTTGGTGAAACGAGACTCACCTGGTGGGTTCTGGGCGCATCTTGGTGAGAGGAGGGACCTCTCTGGAGTCTGAGACATTGTTGGGGGCCATTGTTCTGAACTTGTCCATGCGTGCTGACACAGATCCCAGTGGGTGCCACTGAGGTTCATCCCTTGGCCTATTAGGCCAGGGGTCTGCCACGCCCACTAGAGCACAGATTTAATCCAGTTCAGCCAGGGCAGGCAACCCGCCCTAGGGACTGGCCTCACCTAGCAGCAAGCCTTCAGCCTACTTTTCAGCCTGCATCGACCTGGTACCTTGATCCTCTACAGGCAGGCAAGGGTGTCTGCCTCTGTGGGGCAGGGCCTGTGCGAGGACCAGGTCAACTGTGGGGGACATCAGTGGAGAGGTGGCGGCCTCTGCAGTGCGACATCAGGGTACGCTCCAGGGGGTTAAGTATGCACGGACCAGGACTGTGTTGATGGTGTGTTTGGTTCTGTGGGGGGTGAGGCTTATAAGCAGCAGAAGACCTGTGCTTCACAAATAGCCATAAAAAGGATCAGCCCCACCTTCCAAAGCCTGAAACAATTGAGTGCTCCTGTGCCTAGGGCCAGCCCCACTCAGCTGCACTCCTAAGAGAACTAACAACAGCCTTGTAGGCCTGAGGCCTATCACACCTGTAAGCCCCTGAGTCTAGTAACCAGCTACACTGGTTAACAACCCAATTAAGAGGAAAACTGCAATAGGAGTGTGTTGATAGACTTTGTAGCCAACAGTGCTGAGGCTCCCCAAACAGGATTTACAAACAGCTGGCAAGGGAAGGAAAGACTAGACTCCCTGAGTACCTGCAGTGGGAGCAACCCTGCCACAGCAGAAGGACACAAGTAGCCCACAAAGGGGTCACTCCTGGTTCTTATGGACAGGTGATGAGAGGGAAGCACACTGCTGGGCCTCATAAGGCATCTCATAGGTAAGGTCACTTCTCCAAGATCAGGAGACATAACCGACTCACCTAATACATAGAAAAATAAGCACAGAGAAAGAGGCATAATGAGGTGACAAAGGAATTCTTTCTAAGCAAGGGAACAGGACAAAACCCCAGAAAAAGGACTAAATGAAACAGAAACAAGCAACCTATTCAACAAAGAGTTCAAACGAAATATCATGAGGATGCTCACAGATATGGGGAGAAGACTGGATGAACACAGTGAGCACATCAGCAAAGAACTGGAAGATAGTAAAAAAAACCCAATCAGAAATGAAGAATACAATACTGGAAATGAGAAATTCACTAAAGGAACTCAATAGCAGAGTAGAGGGTGAAGAAGAATGGATCAGCGGGCTAGACGAAAGACTAGAGGAAATCACCAAAGCAGAACAGAAAAAGAAAAAAGAATTAGACAGAATGAGAACAGTCTAAGGGAACTCTGGGACAATATCAAGCATGCGAACATTCGTATTATAGGTGTCCCAGAAGGAGAAGAGGGAGACAAAGGGGCAGAAAATTTATTTGAAGAAATAATAGATGAAAATTTTCCTAATCTGAGGAAGGAAACAGACATCCAAGTACAGGAAGCACAGAGAGTTCCAAACAAGATAAGCCCAAAGAGGCCCACATCAAGACATGTTATAATTAAAATGTCCAAAATTAGGGATAAAGAGAATCCTAAAAGCAGCAAGAGAAAGGCCACAAGTGACATATAAAGGGAAGCCCATCAGGCTATTAGCAGCCGAGACCCTACAGGCAAGAAGAGAATGGCACAGCGTATTTAAAGTGCTAAAAGGAAAAAACCTACGGCCAAGAATACTCTATCCATCAAGGCTGTCATTCAGATTGGAAGGAGAGATAAAGAGCTTCCCAGACAAGCAAAAATTAAAGGAGTTTATCACCAAGAAACTAGTTCTGCAAGAAATGCTGAAGGGACTTATTTAAGTGGAAAAGCAATGACCACAAATAGAGATTAAAAAAATTATTATCAAAAAAGCAAAACAACAACAAAAAGCAGGCAATAAAATCACTTGTAAAGGTAAAAATATAGTAAAGCTAGCAGATTAACTACCTGTGAAGATGATATGAAGGTTAAAAGACAAATGTACTAAAATCACCTATTTCAATGATAAGAGGGTACTGGATGCACACACACTAAACAAGAGACTATATATGATTTGAAAAACATAAAATATGGGAGGAGGGGAGTGAAAAAGCAGAGCTTTTAGAAAGAGGTGAAGCTAAAGAGTCTATCAACTCAATATAGACTGTTATATACATAGAATATTAAATAGGATCCTCATGATAATCACAAATCAGAAACCTATAATAAGCAAGCAAAAAAGTAAGACAAAAGAAATCAAACGTATTACTAAAGATAGCCATCAAACCACAAGGGAAGAGAGCAAGAGAAAAAGAGAGGAACAGAGAAGAACTACTAAAACACCGAGAAAAAAGTAACAAAATGGCAATAAACACATATTTACCAATAGCTACTTTAAATGTCAATGGACTAAATGCTCCAATCAAATGCCATAGGGTGGCCAATTGGATAAAAAAACAAGACCCATGTATATGCTGCATACAAGAGACAGACTTCAGACCTAAAGACACTCACAAACTGAAAGTGAAAGGATGGGAAAAGATATTCCATGCAAATGGCAAAGAAAAGAAAGCAGGGGTAGCAATACTTATATCAGACAAAATAGACTTTAAAACAAAAACTGTAACAAGAGACAAAGACGGGCACTACATAATGATAAAGGGAACAATCCAACAAGAAAATATAACACTTGTAAATATCTATGCACCCAACATAGGAGCACCGAAATATATAAAGAAGTTATTAACAGACGTAAAGGGAGAAATAGACAGCAACACAATAATACTAGGGGACTTTAACACTCTACTTACACCAATGGATAGATTATCCAAACAGAAGATCAATAATAAAATACTGGCCTTAAAGGACACATTAGACCAGATGGACTTAGTAGATTTACACAGAACATTCCATCCAAAAACCACAGAATACACATTCTTTTCAAAAGCACGTGGAATATTCTCCAAGATTGATCACATATTAGGCCACAAAACAAGTCTCAATAAATTTAAGAAGATCAAAATAATACCATGCATCTTTTCTGACCACAAAGGTATGAAACTAGAAATCAACTACAGGAAAAAAAGCAGAAAAGCCACAAAAACGTGGAGATTAAACAAAATGCTACTGAACAACCATTGGGTCAATGAAGAAATCAAAGGAGAAATCAAAAAATTCCTGGAGATAAATGAAAATAAAAATACAACACGCTGAAATCTGTGGGATACAGCAAAAGAGGTTCTAAGAGGGAAATTTATAGCAATTCAGGCCTACCTCAACAAACAAGAAAAATCCCAAATAGACAATCTAAAAGCACATCTAAAGGTTCAGGAAAAAGAACAACAAACAAAACCCAAAATCAGCTGAAGGAAGGAAACAATAAAAATCAGAGCAGAAATAAATGATATAGAGACTAAAAACAACAATAGAAAAAATTAATGACACCAAGAGCTGGTTCTTCGAAAAGATAAACAAGACTGACAAACCCTTAGCTAGACTCACTAAGAAAAAAGGAGAGAAGGCTCAAATAAATAAAATCAGAAATGAAAGGGGAGAGATTACAACGGACACCTCAGAAATAAAAAAGATAATAAGAGAATAATATCAAAAGCTATACGCCAGCAAATTGGATAATCTAGAAGAAATGGATAAATTCTTAGAAACATACAACCTTCCAAAACTGGACCAAGAAGAAGTAGAGAATTTGACTAGACCCATCACCAGTAAAGAGATCGAAACAGCAATCAAAAACCTCCCAAAAAATAAAAGTTCAGGACTAGATGGCTTCCCTGGTGAATTCTACTAAACATCCAAAGAAGACTTAAGTATCCTTCTCAAACTCTTCCAAAAAATTGAAGAGGAGGGGAGACTTCCTAACTCATTCTATGAAGCCAACATTATCCTGATACCAAAACCAGACAAGGACAACAGAAAAAAAGAAAATTATAGGACAATATCACTGATGAACATCCATGCAAAAATCCTCCACAAAATACTAGCAAATTGATTACAACAATACATTAAAAAGATCATGCATCATGATTAAGTGGGTTTCATTCCAGGGATGCAGGGATAGTTCAACATCTGCAAATCTATCAATGTGATACACCACATTAACAAAATGAAGAATAAAAATCACATGATCATCTCAATAGATGCAGAGAAGGCATTTGACAAGATACAGCATCCATTTATGATAAAAACTTTAAATAAAATGGATATAGAAGGAAAATAACTCAACATAGTAAAGGCCATATATGACAAACACACAGCAAATATCATTCTCAACGGAGAAAAGCTGAAAGCTATCCCTTTAAGAACAGGAACCAGACAAGGATGTCCACTGTCACCACTCTTATTTAACGCAGCATTGGAAGTCCTATCCCCAGCAATCAGGCAAGAAAAAGAAATAAAAGGGATCAATGGAAAAGAAGAAGTGAAACTGTCACTCTTTGCAGACGACATGATTTTATATCTAGAAAACCCTACAGAATCCACTAAAAAACTTTTAGAAACAATAAAGGAATACAGTCAAGTTGTGGGATACAAAATCAACATACAAAAATCGGTTGCATTTCTATACACTAACAACGAAGTAGCAGAAAGAGAAATTAAGAATACAATCCCATTTACAATTGCAACAAAAAAAAATAAAATACCTAGGAATAAACTTAATCAAAGAGGTGAAAGATCTGTACACCAAAAACTACAGAACATTGTTGAAAGAAATCAAAGAAGACACAAAGAAATGGAAAGATTATTCCGTGCTCTTGGATTGGAAAAATTAACATCGTTAAAATGTTCATACTTCCTAAAGCAATACATAGATTCCACACAACCCCTATCAACTTTCCAATAACATTTTTCACAGAAATAGAACAAAGAATCCTAAAATTTATATGGAGCAACAAAAGACCCCGAATAGCCAAAGGATTCCTGAGAAAAAAGAACAAAGCTGGAGGTATCACACTCCCTGATTGCAAAATATACTACAAAGTCATAGTAACCAAAACAGCATGGTACTGGCAGAAAAAGAGACACAGATCAATTGAACAGAATTGAGAGCCCAGAAATAAACCCACACATTTATGGACAGCTAATATTTGACAAGGGAGCCAAGAGCAAACGATGGAGAAAGCAGAGTCTCTTCAATAAACGCTGTTGGGAAAACTGGACAGCCACATGCAGAAAAATCAAAGTAGACCATTACCTTATACCATGCACAAAAATCAACACAAAATGGATTAAAGACTCGGATGTAAGACCCGAAACCATGAAACTTCTAGAAGAAAACATAAACAGTATCTTCTTTGACATCAATTTTAGCAGCATATTTTCAAGTCCCATGTCTGACAGCACAAGGGAAACAAAAGCAAAAAGGCATAACTGGGACTACATCAAACTAAAAAGCTTCTGCACAGCAAAGGAAACCATCAGCAAAATGAAAAGACAACCTAACAATAGGGAGAAGATATTTGCAAACCATATATCAGATAAGGGGTTAATATCCAAACTATGCAAAGAACTTATACAGCTCAACAACAAAAATCCAACAACCCAATTTAAAAATGGGCAAAGGATCTGAACAGAGATTTCTCCAAAGAAGATATATGGATGGCCAACAGGCATATGGAAAGATGCTCAACGTCATTAGCTATCAGGGAAATGCAAATCAAAACTACAATGAGGTATCACCTCACTCTGTCAGAATGGCTATAATTAACAAGACAGGAAACAACAAATGTTGGAGAGGATGTGGAGAGAAGGGAACCCTCATATACTGCTGGTGGGAGTGCAAACTGGTGCAGCTACTATGGAAAGCAGTATGGAGATTCCTCAGAAAATTAAGACTAGATTTACCATATGACCCAGCTATCCCACTGCTGGGTATTTATCCAAAGAGCTTGAAAGTGCAAAGGCATAAAGATACCTGCACCTCTATGTTCATTGCAGCATTATTCACAATAGCCGAGACTTGGAAGCAACCTAGGTGCCCATCAAGGGACGAATGGATAAAGAAGATGTGGTATTTATACACAATGGAATACTACTCAGCCAAAAGAAATGATGAAATCTGGCCATTTGTGACAACATGGATGGATCTTGAAGATATTATGCTGAGTGAAATAAGTCAGAGGGGGAAAGTCAAATGTCATATGATCTCACTCATAAGTACAAGACAGACAAACACATAGCAATGAAGAATGGATTGGTAGTTACCATGGGGGATGGCGGGGGAGGGCAAAAGGGGTGATTAGGCTCATATTTGAGGGGATGGACTATAATTAGTTTTTGGGTGGTGAACGTGATGTAATCTACACAGAATTCAAAATATTTTATGATGTACATCCAAAAGCTATCTAATGTTATAACCCAATGTTGCTGCAATTAAAAAATAAATAAATAAATAAATTGATTGTGAATGTAGTCTACACGGAATTCAAAATATATTACGATGTACATCTGAAAGCTATATAACGTTATAATCCGATGTTACTGCAATTAAATAAAGTAAAATAAATTTAAAAAAGAACAAACAACGGTCTCTGGCTGGAGGAAGAGGGATGCAGCAGAAGGGGAAGTCAGAGGGAGTCAAAGCATGAGGGTAACTGGAACATGAGGGTAACTGGAGAAACCCATGGAAGGCACGGAAAGGGATGCTGTCAATCTCTAGACTCAAAGACCAGCTCCCAGCTGCCAAGGAAATTGAGACTTCAGTCATAACCACAAGGAACTGAACTCAGTCAATAATCTTAATGAGCTTGGAAAAGGATTCATGACCAGAGCCTCCAGAAGGAAATACATCCCCACCAACATCTTGATTTTGACCTTGTAAAACCCTAGACTGAGAACCAGCTGCGCCATGCTTGACCCAGACTGCTGACCTCCAGAACTGTGAGGTACAGAGGGAAGACGATGTGAAGACCCAGGGAGAAGACAGTCATCTACAAGCCAAGAGGAGAGGGCTGGAACAGAAACTTCCCTCAGAGCCCTCAGAAGGAACCAACTCTGCCGACGCCTACACCTCAGACATCCAGCATGCAGAACTTGAGATTTGAGAAGTGCCATGAGTGAATAAAGAAGAGCATGTCAGAGAGCCTGCTCAAAGAAAGAAAAAGGAATTTCAACTTACTAGACCAGAGTAAATGATGTGAAGAGAGAAGATGACATGGAAACCTGCAGCCCTAGTGAAGGTCAAGAGTTTCCCCAGAGAAGAGACAGCAGAGCATGATTAAGCTGTACTAATGAGAGAGAAAGGGATGAAGAAGAAAAAATAAGATTTTAAATTGTTTATGCTTGATTTGGGGAAAAGGTCATATGAGTTAAGTTGAAATTATGGAATCCAAGTAAAGTTGTGCAAAGAGGAAAAAAAATTTTTAAAAATTAAATAAATAAATATCACACACACGCACAACTTGATTGTGATATTTTCAAATTAGTGGAGTGGTGGAATCTGAATTTTGGAGTCATACTGCCAGGGTTTGATCTCATCCACTTCTTAGTTGTGGAATCTTGGGCAAGTTATTCAACACCTCTACATTTAGTATTCTCTTCTGTTAAATGGGGATAGTAAACAATAAATCATTTACATTCTTTATAATGTTAAATTTTCCAAACAGCACTATGATATAAGTTTGTATTCAAGGCCTAGTACATAAGATTAAGTTATAAATATTACTATTATATGATTCTCTTTGCCATTGCTTGATGTGTTTATTTTCCTTCTCTCTGGCTCACTGTTGCCCTAGGTCCTACTTGCTAAAAGTGCTTGGTAGACAGAAGAGAGGGAGTCTAGAGGTGGGAGGAGCAGTGAATATGAAGATGGGGAGGACTTGTGGGGGGTAGTCACTTTACAATGTGGACAGCACTATTCTAAATTGTTGGTCATTCCCAGATTGTCCAATAAGCACATGTTTTGATACACTAATGGCCAACTGTAATTTAGACAGCTGGAATTTGTTCTTAAGTGGACGTGAATGACGGAGTTGTTTTCCTCCTATGACTCTTTCCTGTTTGATGCCTGACTTCAGACCCTTCTAACCTCCAGCAAGATGGAGTTGATTTTTAAAGATATTTGCACTTGATTTTTAATATTGAATCCAAATCAGTGTGACAAACAGTACAGATTAAAGAGGGCTATTTAGAAATGACCAGAAAACTTGTATTATAACTTGTATCATACTTTAACACTTAGATAGTGACAACATTATTTTTTTAGTTGAATCTTGGTTATAGAATATGATGTTATTCTCCAAGCACATTCATTGCTCCATGGTGAAGAAAGTAGAAATTGTTACATTCTTATCTCAAAACAGAAATTTGCAATTGCAGCACAAGAAATGTGATTAGTCATGACCACATTCATGAGCATATTGAAACACTACATACATTTTATTTTAACAATAAAACTTCTTAGAAACTATATATATTAAATAGCTGTCTTTGATATCAAATTTGACTAATTAGGATCCAGCCCTGAACTGACATCAAAGAACGTGATTAACTTTCAAATCCTGAAATATCCTCACTAGTTGTATTCTTAGAACTCTAATCTTGTCTTCGATTCCAAAGGTGCAATATAGATCTCTTAACATTTTATTACTTAAAATCTGATGAACATGTATCATCTGCTTCTGTACTTTGTCACGCATCCTTTCTATTATGTTGGAATCTCTGCTTCTGACACAAGAATTTTCAACCCATACAAACAGAGACTTAATTTAGTATATCTATAGAAATTTCTGATTGCTAGTATATATGCGGTGTCTGCTAACCTAATTCTTGCAACACAACACTTCTTGTGTAATTTTATCATCTGCTTCTGTATTCCCTGCTTAGTCATTTCTAAAACATATAAAAGATCTTGAACATCCCCATATTTAACAACAAGGCACATTTAAATTATGTTTATAATTAGGACTGTCTGTTCCCCTATAAATGAGAGATTATGGATGTTTCTAACCTTTCAAAGTCAAATGTGTTTATGTTGTTTCTGAAGATAACTATCATTCTCCAAGCCTGTGGTCTCGTCGAAAGAGATTACTTTCCGTTGCACAGCTGAGTCCAGAGCTTTTCACTTCAAAGTGAATTGCTCATTCATCTGAGTGTTTTATTACGTCAGTGTCTATAATTATTCTTTAATTAAATAATGGCACAAGGTAATACACTAGTGAAGATAAGAAGGAAACTTAACATGCAAATGAGTTATAGGACAATAGCTGAAGCAGTGTCGAGAGCAGGAAGTGCGCAAGGAAATAAGATGTTACAGAAGAGTGAAGGTTTATTTTAAAAATTCTGTTTTTTTCTAAGATAAATGAATGCAAGCTAAATTCTTGGAAAGTTAGTTAAATGTCTTTTAGTCCAAGGCTGCCAGTTCTAACTGAGAAACTTCTTCAGAATATGAAAACAATACTACTTTTAGATTCTTCTTTTATTGTTTTTGTTGAGTATCTGGGCTGTTAATATTTAAAATTTTTGCTATATTTACATGGTGTGATTCCCAGAAGTTCTCTTTCACTGGATATATCCACTTTCTGTTTGCTTCAGTCCTCTACTGTTTGTTGGCTTTTCAATATCAATTGATTAATTAAAAAATATGAAAAGTTTCTGATACTGTGTCCAAAGTACTTCCCCATCAGCTTTTTATGTTTCAGAAGCATGTGAAAACCCTTCTTCTAGATAGCCAGAAAGGGAGACAACGGTTCTCTTTTCAAATATTTTGGATACAATACTTACTAAGGATGTTTTATTAAAAGGAAAGAAACTCATAGTATGTTCAATGTTTTCCCAGTGACACTAAAGCCATTGGCAGACTTTCTGCTCTTGTCAGCCCCTAACCTGGTATAATGGCTTCCCTGAAACTAACAGGTCTAGGACTGTTTCTCCACTAAGCTTGTGTGACTTCATCATTGCTGGCCTTGGGTCTAAGAACCCTGCTGCTAAGTCTCTTCACTCGGTCCACTCTGAGCACCTCCATGAGGATCTTTGGTACCAAGCAAGTTCAGGATGTCTTCGACTCTAAGATGTCTAAGACTTAGTGTGACACTTTACTCTGCTATACTGTTTTGGCATTTAAAAAAATGAGAATTTACCCTTGCCTATTTAGTTATAGATTTTTCAGCTGAAGGTTTTCAGAGCAGTTGTTCTTCTGCTATGAAATTTTCAAAGCCAAGAGTTTTCCCTCTAGGCCTATCTGATCAAAACCCAGTACTGGCCAGGGGCAGGGGCAGGGTACATAATGAGAAGCCTGACATGCCTGTTTCTTGAATGTGAAGAAAAGACACACTAGTATATGTTCAACAGGAAGGATAGTAACTATAACAAGAACCACGATTCACTGATCACGTAATAGACACCATGCCCTTAGTGTTTGCTTTAAGTATATTATTTCTACATTCATATTATTTCTGTAAGGTAGTTAGCATCTCCATTTTGGCAGTCAATAAACTCAGGCTCACTGGATTTAATTACTTGACCAGGTCACATAGTCAGTAACTTTCAAAGGATACTCTGAATCTAAGTTTTTCTGACCCTTTCCGCAAAATCACACTGCCATTATCTAATTGTCACAATTCTGTTATTAAAGTTTTACTCTGGCCCTGAAAAATTTACCCATGGCTTAATCTTTCTGAGTCGTATTTTCTGTAAAACGGAAGTAATAATCCTTATTCACCTCAATGAACTCAAGTGAAGATGAAATGAACTCATGTATGTAAACAGCTCTGTAAATTAGAAATCATTATTAATAAACATCTTAGTAGGAATACAATATTTTGAAAAACAATTATAATTATTTCTCAAATGATTGTAGTAGTAGAAATAACAGAGGTCATGAATAAATCCAAATCACATTTAATTCAAATCACGTCAAAATATGGGCAAAAGTTCTTTAACATAGATTTATTTGGTTAACATTAAACTCTGTATTTAAAAACACTTTTACATAAAACATTTTTACAGACATTAATCACAAAAGGTAAAAACTTTTAAAAAGGCAGTAGTTAAAGAATGCTAAAGATAACATAAATTCCCTTGTGAACAATGAACAAAAATTATTCTGACTTTGTGAAAAATAGACCATTTTCCACGTGTAGGAAATTTTTCCACAATAGGATTCTAAGTTTTCCACATTCGAATGGGGCCTGGGTTAACCAGCCTCAGTCCAAGTCACCCTCTGCTCCCTTCTTCACCCAGCCCTCCAACATCTATTACAGACGCAATTTACAACCACGAGGCTGTGCCAGTCCCCGCTCACGCCACCGCCAGACCCTAAGGACGATGGACAGAAAGAAGTGAACATTGTTCCTGAGGATTGCAAACCTGATAAGACTACATAGGAACCAACGTAGAAGAGTACATTGTCCTCGCTTCAACATGTGGCCATGTTTCCCAAGTGTCAAACAGGAGACATCTTTGGATAGATAGACATGTTCCAAAAGGGGCATTATTGTTTTTTCTTCCACCTACTCCATAACTCACTTTGTGTATCATAGGCGAAGATACATTTCAAGAAGCTTTTTGGGGTTATTTGCCTACAATTATCTTAATAGCACTCCGGCTCCTTCTCTCTGTGTCTTTCTCTTTCTCTCTTCCTCTCCCTCTCTCCCTTTCAATAGATAGAGAGATACAGAGAGAGAGAAAGATACACACACACACACACACACACACACATTCCTCCCACTCCGGCTATAACAACAGTATGTGCTTTGACTTCCAATTCTAATTCTTCTATTTCTTAAGCCTAGTTAGTTTCAAAATAATTTATTTTCAACCTCATATGGCAGCAGACAGTCAAGCACTGGCAATGGGAGAACAGTGAGTACAGGGAGCATGAAGAATGGATACTCAGGTAGAGAAAGGGGTGAAGTTTTATGGCTCATTAGAGAGAGAGATTATGAGGCAAAACTTCTATCTACATTCCTAGCCCCCACCACTGCCACATTCACTCTACCCCTCTAAAAGAGGGTCAAAGTACAGAAAATGTGAACTAAGATGACTATATTGCTACGTAGCTAAAAACTGAAGCTGTACCTGTTAGTAACCACTGGACAGTCCTCTCTAGTACGCTGATATTTCTGTTTTACAATGCTTCTGCTCCTACAGGTGACTGTGGCCTCTTATATTTGGTATCTAACGCAGATTTGTTCACACATTCTACATGTTTCACAAAGAAAGAGTTGCGTGTCCTTGGAAACAATATTCTAATCCTTAGTGTTTGTAACTGTTCATTGATGGAAACTTCACTGAAATGTTTGTCAAGCATAACAAAGAGAGAACTTGATGGGAACTCAGCTTTGTGAGTCAAGACTGGGTCACACATCCTAGCAAGACATGTTTAACAGCTTATATTAAAGAAAAAGGGATAGAGGTTCAAAAGACTCACAGGTTGCATTGTCTTATGAAGGGGGTGGAATTTCTGCCTATGCACTTTAGGAAAATCTTATTTATAAAGATTGCAAAAAAGTCAATACCTGTGTGTCATCCTAAATTAGTCATTATCAATTACTGTTCAGGAAAAAAAATCATTTTCAAAATATCTCAATCCAAAGTTATCTTTATTTTTTTAATGAAATCTCAGTGCATTTTTTTTCTTTTGAGGAAGATTAGCCCTGAGCTAATTACTGCCAATCCTCCTCTTTTTGCTGAGGAAGACTGGCCCTGAGCTAACATCCATGCCCATCTTCCTCTACTTTATATATGAGACACCTGCCACAGCATGGCTTGCCAAGTGGTGTCTATGTCCACACTGGGGATCTGAACTGACGAACCTCAGGCTGCCGAAGAGGAATATGGGAACTTAACCACTGTGCCACCAGGCTGGGCCCCCAGTGTGTGTATTTTTAATTTAGAAAGATAAGTAAAATGAATTTCATAGTTTAAAGTAATGTCTCATTTTGCTATTTTAGCTTGTTTGGAACCACATCAAAAATCCAAATGAAGTTGAATTGTTTATTTAAAATATTGTTTTTAAGCAAACAAGAATATGGAGAATATTGGCAAAATTGAATACTTGGAATAGCATGAGCCATTTTCTTAAATATCGTTTGATTATATTGTATCAATGATGAGTAATTCATGATCATAAACTTACCATAAGGATGCTAAATGTTAATGTTTATACTTTTAATGTTTAAATGTTAAAAATACAGGTTTTTTTTAACCTAAGTAATTTGGTCTTAAAATTCAAATTCTGAAAGTTATGTCATTAAGTCTGTTTACACTGTCTACACTATAATGAGGACCCTAAAAGATTCACTGAACAGTGAGCAAATCACAGAAAATATCCTTTAAACTTTGTACAATATTTAAACCTAAAAATTACTGATGCTTGATTTTAAATTATATCTTGAGTGTATTAAAGATGTACTTTTATTTTTCCCATGAACCTGAGGCAGAAGCAAACAGACAAAGACTCATGCATGGGGTCCAGTAATTAAGTCAAGTTATAAAGTTAAGATTAACATAATTTAAGGTGAGCCCTATTCTAGAACCAGGTGGGCATGAATTGGCATGTATCTACACATAGTTTGCGTTTTGAATGCCTGAATGGTATGTGATGGAGAACCATGGAAAATTTTCAAGCAAAAGAGTGACGTAAGTATTAGGAAAATCACTCTGGCAGTGAATGAATCTGCAGGAGTCAGGGAAACTTTTACAGGACTATTGGAATAGTCCAGAAAGGCAACGTGGTGGGAGCAAGATGGGAGGACAGATTTAGGGGCCTTTTAATCATTGGAATCTATAGAATTTGCTGATAAATTAATCACATGCAAAGTTAGAGGGGGAGAAAGAAGCCTACAGTGAGTCAGGTCAGCTAAGTAGTGATGCAATCCTTCTCCAAGATAGCACTAAAGAAGGAAGAGGGACAAGTTTTCAGAGAAGACGATAAGTCTCTTTTTGGGCACCATATGATGGAGGGGCCTATGGAATATCTTGTAGAGATGCCCAGTGAGGAGGCATAAATTTATGTGTGCATGTAGAATTGAGGTCCGTGTTGGTCATCATTTGCAAATAGGGGGTAGTTGAAGTGATACCTGTAATACATTAATAAATGAGTTAGTACATATAGCGCTGAGAATGACTGGCACATGGAAAGAACTGAATAATTATTATCTGCTATTACGATCTCTCAGGAAGAGTCTGTCACATGAGAAGAAAAGTGGGACAGACCTGAGAAAAAGGGTTGTCCTCTGAAAGTCATATTATAAAATCAACACATAATGAATGAGGACTGAGACATGAAAAGTCATTGCAATGAAAAATGGCTCCCATAAGACTTGACTAGAGTTACTAATATAGCTCTTACTATTACCTGGGACAAATATCATCGCTAAGTCCTTCTCATTATTTATTTTTTTAATTTTAATTATTTATTTTTTTCACCATGACAGATAAAAATAAACACTCAAAGCAAAGAAACTCCAGAATCTTGCAACAATGCATTGCAACAGTATTTCATTTTGACTGCCTAATAGGCAATATGTATTGATGATATGGACTACATCTTCTGCATATTTTTATTCCCTATAGAATGTGTCACAGTGTTTTGGACATAGCACACTTTGAATAAACATTGTCTATTCAATCTTCAGTTGTAAAATGATTTTTTTTCTTACCATTGCCTGAATTTAAACCTGATTGGTTGACATACAGTGAGGAATCAGTATAGAGAGAGTACAAGTAAAGGAGAGAGATGACATTTGGATATTGAAGTTGAGGGGAGTCAAGGTTGGAGATCCAGAGAAACTCAGAGGTCTGGAGTCTGAAGGCCAAGAGTAGTATTCATAAAGGAGTCAACGTCAGAAGCCCAGAGAGCCAGCTCTCAGAGGTCCCAGGGCTATGAGTAGACAGGGAGCTTGTTTTCAGGCTCTTGATTTAGCACTGTAGCCAGATTTTTCTGGATTAAAGTTTCATCCATTTGTGCTTTGGAGTATGTACTATTGAGAGCCACCTGAGAAAAAAATTTCCCAGGATGACAGTATCTGCATGGTCAAAAAGAAATGGCAGCTTTCCTACCTGCATGGCACCATGGAAACCAAGGTTTTTTAGTAAAATGATGAAGAACCTTTTTTACATATGGGGTAATTCAGGAAAAAATGTAAGACACACTTAGGACACAATTTTTCCCATTAGAAATGATAATAACTGTATGGAGGTCAACGCACATATCCTTCTTTACTGAATGATGTCAGTGATAAGATGTCGTTACTTCTTGGTCACTAAAAAGTTGCTACTTGGGCATGCGTGAGAGGTGGTTATAAGGAAACAATTTTCTACGTGGTGAATTAACTTTTGGTTTCACACTTAGCGTAGTTGTGTGCCAGCCTCCGTACAGCTGACTTTCACTAGGGCAGAGATTCTCTCCCCCTAGGCATTGAGGATTTAGCTGTGAACTAGATCAATGCACACCTGGCATACCTACTAGTAAGCAGACCTGACGGGCATGCTCAATAAACATTTCAGTCAATGAGTGAGGACACCGAAGTGAATGCAGTTCTTATGCTGAGCAGGTAGGACAGGAAGTCTAGGCACTGCAGCAGCACACACATGGTTGGAGGGACTCTGTAATTGTGATTGCTCTGGGTCACCCTGTGCTATGTTTGCTGGCTTCTGGTGCCAAGAGGCTGCAAACAGTTCCCAGCTACTTTCTGGCTTGCACCTGCCCAGGGATGGGCAAATATAGAAAGGCTCCACTCTGCCTGGGTGATTGCCCTTCCTATCCTCCAACTACTACCTTTTTTCTTTTTTTCCTTAGTCCTCTGCTTAGGATGAGCTTAAAGACTCTTTCTGAATGAAGAACACAGACTACAAGCAAAGTTAGCAAGGTCACATGAAGGCTATGGACCAACAGGTGACGTTTACTACCGTTCTAGGATTTTGCTTTGCAAACCATAGTCCCTGGACCAGCAGCAGTGGACATCGCCAATGCAGAATTGAGTGCCCACTAGATTCCTACTGAATTAGAATCTGCATTTTAACAGCTAGCTGTGTGTTTCCAATGCACATTAAAGTTTGAGAAACAGTGTCTCAATGCCTCTGGAAGATGTGATCTATGTTCATATAGTCATTCCCTGGGTCCAGGACCATGGAACCAAATTGAATGTACTAGGTATGTCTCCATCTTACAAAGTTTGAATAAGAGTTGTGTCTTCGTAATCGTGTGGTCAAACTTCTGGATTTAAAGTGGGGTTCACGGAAGCTCCAATACAAACTGATAACAAACTGAAAGACACAAATTCAAACTTTTTAAATGAAATCTTTTAAATTGAGAAGGTCTTAGACAAATCTGATTAGAGTGTAACTTGATTTGCCTTGTTAATTTTAACCCCCCAAATTAGAAATTGGCTCCAGGTGAGATATCAAATATTCAAGAGGTTCTGAGGCAGGAATTTTGGGAAGTTGTCCATGTCCCAAAGAATGCATAGGTGCTCTGAGATGTGGACTAATTGCGTGCCCCACGCCTTCCCTTGCATTGCTGCATGGTATAGGTGTTTTTTCAGCCTAATCACTTACCACAAGCTACTGCACATTCTGCATTTCAGCGAGGTTTCTGAAAGTGACACAAAACAGGACAGGACAAAGTCCTCTTTCATGCCTCTGTGGCCTTTGTAGCCACATAATGCAAATTATCAGAATATGTGCTATTTCCTCCCCCTGAAAAATTTATCTGGTGATATCATACGCTTGTTGCAAACTCAAATGAGATGACGTATGTGAGAGGATCTGGTAGCTCCCGAGCATCTACACCATGTTAAGATGCTAGATTTGGGGGATTTGGTACTGTAATCATTATTACAGTATTGCTATTATTGGTACTTGCTAACAATTGTAATTATTACTAGCATCATTGGTATTATTGCTACTGCTGAACTATTATTGTATTAATAAACAGTAGCGTGATATGTGAATAGAGTAAATGCCTTGGAGTAAGCTTCACACCTTCCAGCTTTGAAAATTTGAAAAAGCGATTTCATCTCTCTACAGTTTATTTCCTCATCTCTACAAAGAAGTTAGCAATGCCCTGCAACATAGATTTTGTCTTAGTGTGGGTTCCTGCAGAAGTAAGAATTGATTCCAGTGCAAGCAGTTAATTTTGGGGGGAAACGTAAGGAAGACCAGAAGGGAAGGCTGCCAGTAACAGGACTGCACTATTAAACCAGCTACCACAGTAGATGATAGAGCTTGATCCTGCAGGGAATTGCTTGTCCATGTGATGATGGAAGCAGAAGTAGGAGTGATGTAGCCATAAGCCAAGAAATGCAGGCAGCCTCTAGAAGCTGGAAAAGGCAAGGCAAGAATTCTCCTCTGGAACTTCGGAGGGAATCCAGCCTGACTGATGCCTCCAATTGAGCTCAGTGAGATCCATTTTGGACTTCTGAACTCCAGAACTCTAAGATAATAAATTTGTGTTGCTTTAAGCCACTAAATTTGTTGCAGCAGTAAGAGGAACTAGTACAAATTTTGTGAAAATTAAAATGCCTCAAAATTGGAGCACCCGAAAGACGAGGAGCTGAAGTGTTTATACGCCTCCCAAGCATTTTCTGTTGAAGCCTCTTAGTTTTCACTCCTTTCCAATAAGGAGAAAGAACTGCCCTCCCTGGCTCTGGAATGAAGGCCTCGGGCATAGAGATGCAAAAACTAGCAGTTAGAAGTTAGCCAAGAAAGAATTAAGAGTGGGAGCTGACATGTGGTACCAGGATTAAATAAGATTATGTAAACAAAGATCTTGCTTGGGGTCCCCCACAATGAGCGCATGATGAATGTTACCTCCTTCCCCCTCTCTTTTCTATCTGTCAAATTTTTTTCCTTCAAATCCAGTTCAAATATGACCTCTTTTCTGAAATCTTTCTGTCTCCAGCAGCAAGAATATCCTTTGGTGTATTCTGTGCGTACTTCATTGAAATACTACCACAATTTATTTTCATTACTTATTTACATATTTATCAGTGACTAAATTATGAGTCCTTGAGAGTGAAGACCATGTGTAATTCACTTGAAACTCCCATGTATATTATGGTATGTGTAAAAATTTAGGCCCACAAGAAACATTTGTTAAATGAATGAACTTATATTTTCAAAACTCAGTTCTCATCTCAGACAGAGGTTACATTTTACAGTTATTTCACACCTGCAGAATCATCCAGGCCCTTATATCATATTTCTGAGGATTCTAGATCCTTGTCTTATTTTTACAATCAACAACTTTACCAAGAAATCTCTCCCAAGACAGACAGTACTTTGAATACACAACGTCATCACCCCCATTAAGGAGTCATTTTCCATTAGTCTCAGTATACTTCCTAACAATGAAAGGTTACTCTAGATAACAGAAACCAAAATAATCTAATTAGTGCTTGGGAAACATTTTTTTTTTTAAAATCCTGAACATCTGTAAGAATTAGGAGGCTTTCCATGGGAGGTATGTTGGTTTATTAAATAGAGAAAATACTGAGCTGTTCCTAGCAGTCAAGCTAGCAGAATGCAAGAAGGTATATACTTTATTCTTTGTTTCCACAACATTTATAACCTCTACAAAGCAGAGAGAGAGAGAGTAGCAGTTATACTGGCAATCTGCAGTATATTTTGGGCAAGTAGGGCGGCAGGGTGACTAATGTGCCCTGTAATGGCGTTGTAAGTGACTCACGGAGTGCAATTATCAGTATAGTTGCCACATGCTTGGCTTATGATTTGGTTAATCAGTTCCTTAGCTGATTTTGCTCTGTCTTCCTCTGGTTCACTGGAACACTTTATCCTCTTACCTGAGGAACCTAGGCATAGACTTTATTTGAGGCTGTCCGCTGGTTAATTTCATATGTCACCTTTGCTGCAAGTTGCTGTTTTCCCTGGGTCCTGTTTGACCCCACAGGCCAATTTGCAAATTGTCCCGCTGTGCAAAATTCAATCAATGCCGAGTTCCTCAGGCATCACGCATCTTAGCAGCCAGGAGTTTCTGAAGAGAGCAGGTTAGTTTTCTTCATTGCATTTCTAACTCTCATTATTCATGGTCATCAGGACACACGGGGGGAGACAGTGTTAATTCCTCACGTGGAGTGGACGTTTCATAGGCAGCTCATGGGCTCCTCCACTTGCAAATGACCAGAGGAGGATGGCTTTTGGAGCACTCCATGGGCTATGGCCCACTATTAGGAAGGCAATCAAGGCAATAACTTCAAGTTCTATTTCTTTCATCCTCCTGTTTCTATTTGGAAGCAAAGTTGAATTTTCTCCTTCTTTTAGCGCAAATCTGAATATTTGCCTCCCTGCTCAAAAATCTTTAATGAATACCTAATTGTTTCAAACAGAATTTTAATTTTCTTAACATGGCAGTCATGATGGACTCCAGGGTCTCGCCACTTATCCCCACCTCTGGGTGTTTATGCCTTGACTTATCCCCTCTCCTTGAATGTGGGCAGAATCTGTAACTTGCTCCTAACTAATAGTATGTGGCAAAGGTGGTGGCATGTGATTTCCACAATATATAATATTGTGCTAGTATGATCGCTCTAAAGACTCTTCTTGGTGCCTTGATGAAGTACATGGCCATAATAGGGAAGCCCACATGTCAAGAAACTGTGGTGGATCTCTAGGAATTTGAGGAAACAAGTAGGAGGTGAGGATGGCTTCTAGCCAGCTGCCAGCAAAAGCAACCAATGCTCACCCTTACAGTTACGAGAAACTGAGTTGTGCCAACAATTCTTTGAGGGGGAAAGAGGCCTTTTACCCAGTTGAGCCTCCAGATGAGAATGCAGCTGACTAGCGCCTGGACTGCAGCCTGTAAGACCCTAAACAGAACTCGGTTAAACTGCATCAGGCTCCTGACCCACAGAAGTTCTGAAATAATAAAAGTGTGTTGTTGTACGCACTAAATTTTGGTATTTTGTTACACAGCCATAGAAAAATAATGCAAAAATCAAAGCCTTCCATAATTTCGTTACCTTTTTAGCTGCTTCTTACAGTCATGTGTGTGTTGGAAATTCCCATCACACAAGACTATTCTAAATAGTCAGGATTCTTATCTACAAAATGCTGATATTAAGTAACTCACTGGTGTACAATTATCTTCCCTGCAATATAGGGGATAATGTTAATTGAAAAGTTTTCCTGAGTATTCAATTATACAACACATGGAAGCATTATTGCAATTTTTGGAACATTGCAGGCACATAGTAAATATTAATTTCCCTTCTTTTTCACTTCCCTTCCTTTTCCAAATAAGCCTTTTGGTCCCCGGTCTCTATGCTTTGAGTTTTGTTGTTCCTTCTTTTCAGGATGCCCTTCACACTAATCTCCTTGAGCACCCCTCCCCTTGAACTTCAGCTCAGATTTAACTTGTCTAGGAGACATTTTTCCACAAAAACCTTAATCTCACTCTATTTGTGCCCATTCAGTACTTAAAAATATCGTAAAAGATGTGATTAAGGTAGAAAGCGACTTACAATTATGCTGCTAAAGGAGAGAAGACGTTTATAAACAGTTGAGTGTCTGTCATAAGTGTATCACACTGTAAGTCTTTGTGGAATATGGTCTCATCTGTTATCGAGCCCCATCATAGTGTTCAGTGCAGGTCAGACATTGTCACGTGCTTACTCTCTTCCCTCCAGATGCACACCCTCCATTGTACAGGTCCTGCTCTTCCCTGCAACCATCTCACTTTTTTCATTTTCTTAAAGCATTACAATAGGAAGGGATCTGAGATATTTATTATTTGAAATTTTAAAAGAAATATGGGCGTAGAAACAATACTAAGAAGGATCGTTACTTGGTGAGCGAAGAGGTGGGGATTTTTTATTGTTGTTATTCAATCACAATATTTCCTCTATGCCCTGTCACAAATTCCATAACCCTCCTCATGATTATGCTTTATAGATACTGTTTTCTTTCATGTGATTTACATGAGTTTTCTCCATTCATAAAATAAGCGAAGTCAAGCCTGGGAGAAAAATAAGACAAGAATAGCATTTGTGGAATCAAAATGTCTCATTGAATGAAAGTAGAAATCCCAGTTCTTAACCCTGATAAAATCTCTTTTTTGTCCCTGTGGTAGCTGCCTTCAGAATTTTATATGGCTTTGGCATCTAAGATGATCTTATTCAACATATTTCTCTTCACTCTTCTAATGTAAACTGTTACTTTGCATGAGAGTCCTGTAATGTAGTGACAAAGTAGCAGCTACGTTAAGAGAGATTAACTCTGGAGAGAAAAGAAATGCCTCTACTTTTATTTTTTTGAATTCACTAACTTTTTCAGGATCATATTTTATTTTCTTTAGATAATTTCCGTTTTGGTACAATCTGTTGCATATTGGCTGAGTGCAGTTTTTTTCTGTGAATTTTGTGCATGCATGTGCACTAAATTGAGTGGCGAGCTAGCAGTGACAGGTGGGAAGATGTTCCACGGCCTGTTCAGTTCTTCCCAGGGGCTTTCCAGGCTGTTGCCATGATTCTGTAGCCTGTAATCCAGTTATTTATTTCCTCTCCCTTTGTAAATGTACAAGTAACTCAATCACAATATTTTTTATAAGTGTTACGCTGATGTTTGACTGCTGAAGCTATGGCTTGTCTGGTTACATTTGTATCATAGAATATGAACACACTTGAAATATTAAATAAAAATGGAAATAGAATAAGGTTCAGTTCTGCTCAAACAAAATAATACAAGATATAGTCCAGTTAAACATCGAATTATCCTATTCTCTTGATGTACAATTAGTTTGAATTTATGGGTTGAAATCCACCAACAAGAGAAACATACAAGAAATATCCAAGACCCCTTAGCTACTTCAGAAAAGGACAGTACTCATTCAGTGCGATGCTTGGTTTCATTCTGAGTTAATCTTTAGAACGTTTGGAACATTTATTTACAATTAAATCTCATAGGATTTAGTTAATTTAATTGTTAATTTAATTGTATAGTATTTAATTATCTTCCACTTAAAAAATGCTTATAATAAACTATTATTTAGTAACCCATTTTAATGAGAGAAAATTTGTTTTGAAGAATTAAGTGCTGTCAAAGATGCCCTTCTGCGTTTCAACTGAAGTACCTTGTATTTCTCAATAGGATGTGTCTTTCTCCCACACTTTGTCCCGTATCTGCCACTATTGTCTTCCAGGTAAAATTAACTTGAATGCATCCATAATGCCAAAAGTTTTGTATACATAATTTCATTAAATACTAAAAAGAAATTTTGTCCAAATTCCTAAGATTTACCATCAGAAAAGCATTCATAGGACTGCTGACTTATAGAGCCTAAATGGGTGAGAGAAATCCACATCCATAAGACCACATAGAGAAGGACATTTTGGAGAATGGAAAGCTAGAAATACTTGGCTGTCTATCTCTTCTGAATCTTCTTCAGACTGTCTTCAAATATTTGAACATCTGAAGATAAGGATTATGTTTGTTTTACATATCTCAAAAGAGCAATAGTAGGCTCCATGGAGAAAAGGAGATGAATTTTACTGAATTATCATATTCCCCATAGGGTGGCCATTGTTAAGCATGACGAGCAGTCGTGAAAAAGACGGCATAGAGGGGACTCAAGTACCAGATGAGATATTAGACCAGATAACCTTTAAAGCTTCTTAAAAACTTAAGATTCTATTATTAGAATTCTTTAGAGACCAAGTGTCCAGTTTCCAAAACTCTGATATGGTTACTGAGTGATGTCAGGATGCCTTTCTTCCTCTATCTGCGACCTTTTTCACGACAATATTCGTCATTCTCTATCAGTAACCAATATTATGATAGATTGGAATGCCTATAGATAATCAATGATGTTCAAAGGGATGAGAACATACTATGTCTTATGATCCACTACCGACTGGTTCATGTTCTTGAATATAGCCACTCACCATCAATAACCTAAGGAAATAAGCATGTAACCCAACATGGAGGATGGGCAATGTTTCATTTTAGTCTTAGCAATTGCTCCTTTCCTCTGATGAACATCTGTGTTTTCCCTGCCTATAAGCTTTATTTTTGCCATATGCTTTCTGAATAGATACAAGAATGTGATTCTAATGACTTAGTAAATCGTTTAGTTGAGCTGTATATTAAAAATAGTGAAGAAATTTTTAATTGTAAGGTTATTAGTCAGGGTTCTCCAAAGAAACAGAAGCAATAGGAAATATGCATATAAGAGATATTTATTCATGTGGTTATGGATGCTGGTCAACCAAAATCTGCAGAGTGGGCTGGCAGGCTGGAGATCCATGGAAGAGCTTGAAGTGATGTTACAATTCAGATCCAAAGGCCATCTGCTGGGAAATTTCTTCTTTCCATGGGGAAGTCAGTCTTTGGTTATATCCAGTCCTTCAGCTGATTGGATGAGGCCCACCCACATTATGGAGAACTATCTGCTTTACTCAAAGTCCACTGATTTAAATGCTAACAACATCCAAAAACACCCTCACAGAAACATCCAGAATAATATTTGACCAAATATCTGGGCCCTGTGGCCCAGCCAAGTTGATACACAAAGTTAACCACCACAACAGGAAAGTATCCATTGAGGTCTTCCACCATTTGAGTTTCTTTGTCTGGAAAACGATCCTTCAGGATTTCTCTCCTCTCCTTTCTCTGGAGTATGCTACTTGTAACATTATGAATCATATTATTAGTATATAGTAAGCTATAATTCAGGATTCTGTTTTATGAAAGTTCCACTGACTTGTCACTATTTTCTTTAGCTTACTTTACACCTCTTAATAATTGGGTATAAATTTGCCCAAGTCGTTCAGAAACAAACATAACTTTCAGCCTTATTTGGGTACTTTTAACTACCTTGTCTAGGGAGTTGGGTTTCTTAGACCTGTGCTGTTCAAGGCGTGGTCTGTGGGTCAGTGACTTTGAGGAACAATGGTTCAGCCTCTCATGCTGCCGCTTAGAGTGCAGATGCCTTGGCATCTAATTATTTCTATGTTTTGGTTTGGTTGCATGAAATGTCTGAAATCCTATTTCATACAGATAAGTACTTGTAAAAAGTAGTGATTATTTACAAGTCACATTATAATATTAGCATTTTATTAAACTAATTTGGAAGCTTGTAAGGATTATAATAAATATTATTTTTCACAATTTAATCACTAAAAATATCTGACAGTTATTCTAATTGCTTACCTGGTAAGTGGTCACTTTGTTTTGACTTTAGTGAGCACCTCACTTAGGAATACGTCTTTATTATTTGACTGAAAATAATTTTCAAATGTACGTTTTAACAGTATGAATCAATCTGATTTTATTTGTTAAAATCTTAAATACATCCGTACTTACTTCTATGAGACATTATTCAAAAATTAAAAGTTGGACACAATATGTAAAATAAAATCAATTCAGTGGTTTATTTCTTGTCTCATTGAAATGTTCATGCTAACACCTTACCTTGAGTAGCAAATACATTTGTAAATTCTGGACTTCTCTTCCCATGTCATTACAAATATATGTAAAGTGTTTGTTGGTTAAGGATTAGTCTTAAATAATTGCTCCCCAATGTTATTCAGTTCCACAATCTGCCTAGTCATGCACGGTAGCTCATCTATATCCTTCCTCTGGCATAGTGGGAGAAATTATCTAATATTTATAGCATGTTTATATTATTTTATAGACAATATATTATGCTTCTCTGGTATTTTTCACATACTCCTCACAACAATGTGACAAAGTCTGATTATTGAGGCTTTATAAAAGTTAAAACTAAAGCTTAGACAACTAGGTTCAACACTGCAGAGTAAGATTAGAACTCACATTTTATAAAACCTAAACTTGGTGACAACTAGGGGTTAGCATTCAGGGACATAGCTGGGTGATTCCACGGCTTTCAATTCTGCCAATATTCTTGATGCCTTTACCCACAGAAGGTTGGATGTGAGCAATAAAGAGACTCAATGAAACAAGAAACTAGCCTCACTTTGAGTAATAGCCTATGGCTTCTAAATCTTGGCTAAAATGGAAAGCCTTGAATAACTCCATATTTGAGAGCCATGTACAAGAAGACACATTAAGTTGTCCAAAAACAAAAGACAAAAAAATCACATAATGAAAGTCAACTTCATCCTGAAGCAAAGAGTCTCATGATAATTTTGCCATATAAAGTGAGTTTTGGTTTAATCATACTTTCTTTTACCTTATTATATTGCCTAATTAGGTATTCCATTTATGCTTCTACTACTAGAATTACCTATGCAATAGCTTAAAGTTTTATTTTTTTCTAATATCAGAAAATAATGATATTTTACTATTTGAGTGACTTAGAATTCAAGTGCTATTATATTGCTCCATTAAGTACAGGAAAATTCAGGAAGAAGAGAAAAGTAAGAAATTTTGATAATAATAGCTCACTTCCTTGAGGCTGTATAGTCTCAAGAAATCCTGTTTGGAAAATATATAAATAAAAACACTGTTGAGGATTCCCCCATGAATCTTAACTCCCCTGAACCTCTAGACTAAGACTTTATCCACCTGAGTAGCCAGAGAGAGATGTGAGACTGAAAAGAAGGGAGAGAGAGATTGTGCCACCCATTTGATGTGCAGTGCTGGCCACGTATTGCTGAGATCCGGCGGGTAATGGAGCTGTGAGGTGGTGCATAACAACCATTTGGAAGAACCTACCCCTTAGATTCATCAAATGTCCTCATGTCTTCATGGTTGATAGCAATCACTAAGAAAAAAGACTTAAATTAAGAGGGCTAATGAGACAAGCTATGGTCTTGTAACTGAAATTGATATTCATCATCTTCCTCTTCCACAACCCAGATTTTACTCACCCACACTGAAATAAATTCGCCAAAGTTTTTTGCCTGGTGAAGAAATCCAGACTTTTATTCCTACGGGTGGATTCTTGATCGCCTTGACCTTGTCAAATTGTGTTGACGCAATTCTCCACTTGTTTTCATCACTGAAAATAAAACAACAAGAATTATGTCAGTAAATCTACTGACTTCGAGAGATACTCTTCCTTGCCTCTATTATGTAAGAGAAATATGAACTTCTTTCGTTCTTTATATATATACACACACTTTCTATCTTTAGTGTGTGTGTGTATATATATATATATATACATATATAAAGTTTTACTTCATTCTAGTTCTCCCTGTATGTAAAAATAGTGAGCAGTGTACTTCTACACTTCCTGAGAGGAGTTTCCCTCGCTACTCTTAGAGTATCCATCATCTACCTACAGGTGAAGCTGAGTGAAGCAGCAGTACATTTTTATTCACACCAACATATAGAGAGGACTCATTTATGAACCAGGAAAAGTTTCATTTTTCTCCATCCATTGCTTGAAGATACCTCCTTCTCATGCCCAGCATCCTCACCCCATGAAGCCTTAAGTGTGAGTAGAAAGAAACGTTATAATGCAACAATGATGGACAGCATGGTTGGTTTGGGCCAACTATCGATGTAATTTACTTCTGGCTTCTGGGCTTGCACAACTTCCATACCAAATGTATCACTTCTAGCATATGATATACTCATACTGCTCCTGCTTAACAATGTGAGTTGGAAGACCTGACAATACCAGCTCACTATGGACAGCTCCAGCGCAGTCACTTGATGTCTCAGTCAAGTGCTTAGGCTCTACTAGACCCCCAAGAGCACAACAGGAGCTGCTTTTCAAACAACTGTTAAAGAAACAAAATTGCATCAAAACTCTAAGAGTCTATGCTTCAAATCTGTTGACACTTTCTACAGACTCCTCAGGCATCTTTTTCTATGATAAGCACCTATAGCTCAATTGGATCTACTGGGTTATACGGCCGGAGTGGTAGGACAGCTTGTGCAGCAGCCTGATGCTGAGCCCTCTCTTGCTTTGGTCCCACCTAAATCTGAAAGCCTTCCAAGTCACACATAAAAAGGTTCAGAGCACTAGTCCTAAGTGTGGAATATGCAATCTCTAAAACCCAAAGAGGTACACCCAGAACTGTGCTGTTTTAGTGGTAGGGAATACAGGATGTAAAAACATGTTCTCTTCATGGAAAGGACATTCCACAGATCATTGGACCCTTAAAACTTCACTGATGTGGTAGGCCCTGAATATTTGTAAAGTCTGTCTTCAACTGGCATGAAATGTGTCTTTCTAAGGCATCCAGAGTACTTGCCATTCACTGTTCTCCAGGTGCAATTAACACGACGTCATCAGTGTAGTGGGCAAATGTGATGTTCTGCAGACTGTCAGGACAGTTGAGGTCCCTACAGATCATATGTCACAGACAGCAGGAAAGTTAGTATGGCCCTGGAACACGGCAGTGAACTGTAAACACCCTTGTGAAAACAAACTCCTTTACTCCTCCTACTTATCAAGGTAGGAAAGAATGGACTTGCCATATCAGTAGCTACACGCAGCCCTCCTGAGCAGTATTGGTCTGCTCGAGTAGAGGTCCCATGTCGCACAGCAACTGTTATTATTAAATTAATGTTTATTATTAAATTTATCGTCTATCCTTACCTTCTATGATCTATCTGTTTTTTGCCACAGAGGGAAACATAACAGATGTTGGGAATTTTAGCCCTTGTGTGCTTTAATTCTTTGAGGGGGCACTAACTTGTGAAATTTACCTGAGATAGAATATTGATTGTGATTTACTATGTTAGATGGGGCCAGCCCTATACACAGTCGTAATAACGATTCTTACTCCAAAAATCAGAGAAGACTTTTTGGGGAAATGACTGTAAAGTGAATCCACGAACCTACTGGATCTCCCATGAAAGGAACCTGGGCCTGGACTCCATTTACAGTGGCTTTCATAACCCACAGTCTTACTGGGGGCCTTCCTAGTCTCTCAGGTCTGGATATTTTCCTTTCTATAGTGTATATCTACTCTGGGAAATGGCTGCAGGCTTCACTGGGGGGAAATATTGGAGGAGCATTCAACATATAAAGTTGTAACAGCATTACATGGTCCTATCTCAAGGAGGTCTGAACCCCCCTAAATGGGTGGGCTCTGTGTATGACAGCCAGCTCAGATCAGGAAATAAGGGGAGGGGTCAGACTTTCCCACTGCAGGATATGAAAGAAACTCCCTCCCCCGACTCTCAAATCATTTGAAAACATAAACATAAAAGCTGAATTTATTGCTTACTAAACAAGGGATAGCTAGTCTTGGCAAGCACTGTGCCTCCAAGCAATAATTTTATATACAATTTTGAGAAGCATGGAATTCAGCGATTGGCTAACATTCAGCCAAGGAAACATTTAAGGATGGGTCGGTTTTCAGCCGTGGAAGCCCGTCTACTGCAGCAGCTTTTGTTGATTGTCTGGCTTTGAGAAGTGTGGGCTGTCCTGATCTCCTGACTTCAGAGGCATGAGCGCTGAGGCAGAGCTGTCACTGATCGATTGGGGTGGGTTTTAACTGGCTATGGCAGTAAGTTCTTCATGGATGGGGCCATAACTAAAGAAGAATCAATATTTTTCTCTTAGGAAGTTTCAGAAGGGAACTTTTGTTCTCAAGCAGATGAAAACAACCTTTTGCTCACCACACCTTGGTTTTTATTTTTATGACTACATAAGCTAAAGTATCCACTATTTGCTGTTCATTTCTCTTGTCACTAGAACACCATGGTCCATTAGCCATTGTCACAGACCCCTGTGGCCAAGACACCCTGGTTACTTTGGTGCCTGATATGCTAAGTGCACCCACTTGCTTCTGCTATTCTATAACATTATCATGCTCATTGACACTAGCATACTCAGTTCCATGGCAGCACTTGTTACCGTCAAACTTGTCCTCTAGAGAATAATTACTGCCAAGATTCTCAGGGATACCACGGCCTTCCCTCACCAAGGAATTTCTCAAGGCCTTAATGAAAAGAGTTTCTTTGGGGTCCTTGCAAGGAATACAGTCGAGTGGTAGTTCTCCATCCTTGTGTAAAACTCTCTCTGATCATACTTACATCCCTGAGTCTTTTGACCTCTTTCTACATACTTTGTAAGGGCAGGCCAGAATCTCCACATTATATATTATGGCCATTATCATTTCCAAGCTTTAAGAAGCTCAGATCAGGAGGATATCGTGATAAGCCCCAAGCCTCTGTGCTAGGATGCTAAATCCTGAAACCTAGGAGTGTGCTCCCGTGGACTGGAGGCAAATAGGAAAGGCAGGGGAGTATCTTTGGGGAGGTGAGCTCATTACCTGATGTAAAGTCCTTGTAAAGTCTCTAGGAAGGTTAGATAAGTTCAGCAAGGGGGAGAAAAGATGCTTCTTTCTCCCCACAGGGTTCTCACTAATCTGGGGTTCAAGATCATGAGGCACATCCACTCAAATGCCTCCTCCAGAGTCTTAGGGGCCACTTTTTTGCGAAATTCTTGACTTGAGGGGAGAAACTGACACTTGTGAAGGTAGAAGACTAGAGATACTTAAGAGTACAATAGCACAAATTAGAGGTTTAAGAAATTGGATGTGTCGGGAGAAGAGAATTTTATTGATGTTGGAAATTTTTGGAGAGTATAAAAAATAAGTGCTTAAATCATAAAGTAAAAGATATATTTTAACAATACAAACAAAGAGACCTTTCAAGAAAAAAGAAAAGAAAAGAAAAACACAAACAACAAAACAAAGAAGACTTTGTCCCTGGTGAGAACTGAAGAACAAGGCAGATCAAAGAGTTTGATCCAGAGGTCTGGATTGTCTCCCCTACAATGGCAGTTAAAGCTACGAAGGGAACAGATAAGATGAGGGACTCAAGTAATTTTGGAACAAATGATCTAAGTAATGTGACAGGGAGACGTTAAATCATAGAGTCATAAGTCTAAAGGTTAGGACTTCATTAGTAATTTATTGGTTCATTTATTCTAGGTGTATTTACATAGTAAACACTATGCTACGCTCTGGACTTATAATGGATAATCAAGGCAACAATCAAGCTCCCATGGAAAATATGTAAGTAGAGGAGCCTTGAGGTCCCATTTGTGCATTCAATCAACAGGTATTTATTGAGTGTCTTTTATGTGACAGTTAACTATTTAATCATGATGGTTTTATTGACTGTCTACTATTTGACTGACTTGGCAAAGTTTTGGGGATAAAAAGAAGCATAAGATTAACATTCCATTTTGGGGTAATTCCTACCCTGGTATGAGAGCCATGTGAATAAGAACAAAGCAAATGCCATATGGCAATGGATACTACATGTAATGGAAATTACGTTTTGGGAACTTAAAACCAAGAGCAACTAAGTCTGGTTGGGTAGAGAGGAAACTTTATCAAATTTTGTCAAAAATATAAGGAAAAAAAATTCTGGGTAGAAAGAATAGCACATGCTAAGGTAGAGAATACAAAAGACTTGAACTACCCCAAAAATGGTGAGGCATTTGGTGTGACAGAAGCAATGGGAGTGAGGAGAGAGGAGTGGATAAGGTCAAGAACCTTGAGCAGGGTTGATTGTGAATAAACTGTGAAAGACTTTTCTTCCAAATTTCTTCAGGAACCGGCATTGGTTCTGAAGCAGGGGAATAACACAATCCATGTTGTTTTCTACAGACTTTGGTATTTGGTGGCAGTGTGGACACAAGATAGGAAGAGCAAGCAAGTCTAATGGTAGGAATATCAGCGAGACGTACACTGAAGATTCCCAAAACAGAAAGAATGCATACCCAAACTAAGGTAGAATAAATTGGAAAGAGAAGCTGGATGTATGAGTCATTGTTGAGGCAATTATAACTAGATTTTAAAACCTAAATCCTTCAACATATCAAACTGAAATATTGATTTAAAAGAAAAAAAAAAGATGAAGAAAAGAATTTCCAAGCAGCAACACACTCTCAGGATAGCTTAGTAAAAGAAATTTGTAGTTGATCTAACAGGATAGGTTCTTGACTTAAACAAACATTGCTTTGTCAGACCGGGAGCTACACAGGAAAGAGGGGCAAGATGATGATCGGTACTGGGGCCAGTGCAGGCACAACTTAACTAGCTTTCCCAAGCGGCCAGGCCAGATAGAAAGAATAAAGCAGAGGGTCCTGTAATTTGCAGAGTAATGATTGAAGTGTAGCAATTTGAAGAGCAGTGATTTAAAGAGTAATACACTATCTACGTGTATGTAGCGTATTAGCCTCTATGACTCCTGTAACAAATTACCGAAAACTTGTGGCTAAATAACAAAAATTTCTTCTCTCACAGTTCTGGAGATCAGAAGCCTAAAATCAGTTTCCCTGAGCCAAAATCAAGGTGTGCAGGATGGTGCTTTCTGCAGAGGCTCCAGGGGAAGAGCTGTTCCTTGCCTCATCTAGCTTCTAGTGGCTGCCAGCATTCCTTGGCTTGTGGCTTCATCTGTCCAATCTCTGCCTCTGTGATCACACTGCCTTCTCCTCTTCTCCTTTTGTCAAATGTCCCTCTGCTTCTCTTGTATGAAAAAGGTTTAGGGGGCCAGCCCAGTGGCACAGCAGTTAAGTTCACACGTTCTGCTTCTCGGCGGCCCGGCGTTTGCCAGGTTCGGATCTTGGGTGTGGACAAGGCACTGCTTGGCAAAAGCCATGCTATGGTAGGTGTCCCACGTATAAAGTAGAGGAAGATGGGCATGGATGTTAGCTCAGGGCCAGTCTTCCTCAGCAAAAAGAGGAGGATTGGCAGTAGTTAGCTCAGGGCTAATCTTCCTCAAAAAAAAAAAAAAAAGAAAAAGGTTTAGGATCTATTTGGATAATCTTACCATTTCAAGACCCTTAATTATATCTGCAAAGTCTTTTTCTTTTTTTTGCCTTATAGGGTTACAGGGCCCAGAGATTAGGATGTGGAAATCTTTGGGGGGACCCGTTATTCAGCCTATCACAGATATAAACACCAAACGTTAATGAAGTTGCAAAATAATTTGTTGTCTCACCACAATGATCTGTGACTTAGATCAGTGTGTTTATGAAGTGAAGGTGAAGAAAAAAGTGCAAGAATATTATTCAATGAAAAGAGAGAAGCCATATGAGCATATTGGCTATTCAATTAATGATTGATACTTTTTATAATTTACGTAGATTTTGAAGAGATGTTTATTAAAATTTACATCTATTCTTTATCAAAATTCACAATAAAGTACCTATCCAATGCACATACACACACACACACGTAAACACACACACCCACACAGCAAAAACCCAGTATCATACTTAATGGTGAGGCAGAGGTAAGGACATAAAGAGAAGCATTCTCATCAAAGTTAAAAATTAGACAAGAATGACCTTTGTCACAACTATTATTTGCCATTGCTCGAGTGAACCCAAACAATACATTCAGGTAGAAGAAAGAAATAAGAGGCATACAACTGAAAATAAGACAAAATATGATTTGTAGGGGACATGCTTGTTTATCTGGAAAAACCCAGAGTTAATTAGACCATTATCATAAGTCTTGAAAAATTTTAGTAAGATGTGTGCATTCAATAAGATTATTATTAAAAACACTATTCTTCACATTCACTAACAAAAGAAATAGTTTGAAAATATAATGAAAGAAAAGCCTTTATGTAATTCAAATACCCAGGAATACAATTAAAATAAATGTGTTGGCTCTATATTAAGAAAATATTTAAAACATGAAGCGTTATATGTTTCAAACAAACAAAAATGAGCAAAATAATAATGAATCTCTGTTTGCTCACTATCCAATCACACCAATATTGTTTCATCTGCACTCTATCCATGTTATTTTGAACAATTCTAGACATGAAATCATTTTGTCCACAAAAATTTCTGTACATATTTCTCAACATCATCAAATATCCAACTGTCTTTTGTAATGTTGAATTTATATAGAGGTAATAATATGTTTATATATATTTGAAAAATATATATTATATCTATTTAAAGCTTATATATATAATAAATACATATTTTTAGTGTATATTATATATGTATAAAATACATGACGTGTATTTGTTGAAGAAACTATAAACTGAATCATTTGTGCCATGTAGTTTCACACAGTATACTTGAACTTATGCCTCTGATGTCTTTATTTCCTGTAAATTGGATCTACAGCCTTGATTTGATTTGAGTTCAATTTTTTGGCAAGAATATTTTATAGGTAATGTAATGTTCTTCTATCAGGAGACACATAATGTCTGGTTGTCTCCATTTTTGTAATGTTAACAGCTGTTCATGCTCAGTGACTAGATTCATTCAATTAATAGGAATTGCAAAATGGTGATGTTCTAAGTCGAACATTAATCCTTATCTTACTAGCAGAGATATTTCTACAAAGAGCAGATTTCCTCTTCTCTAGTGGCAGAATGTGTACAGGAAAGTAGGAGAAGGTTAAATTTTTCCCTTAATTAGCAGTTTGCAAAATAATGTATTTTTCTCTAGCATCTTCCAGTGGGAACCAATTATCTCTTTTAAAATAATATTTTATTAACTCATAAATTTAATATAATATATGATGTGTTGCATCTATTGTGGTGATTATTGCTGTTAACATCAGTGAGAGCCTCTTCACTGGGAAAGACAGAATTAGATATAATTATTCATTTGCTGTATCCTATATTACAGACAAAAGTCTCAAATAACAATACCATCCGTGACTCCACCAACAATAATGTGATTATTAAAAGCAGTTTGCTTTTTTTAAGTTCTTCTGTCCTCACACTATAAGCCACGCAGCCAAAACGTCATATTGTCTTAAAGCACTTGGAATAGATCCTCTGTATTGACGTGCCACCAACTAGATACAAAACGCCTTTGTTTTATTTTCTTTTCAACTTTTGGAAATTTCTTTCTTTTTAAAATGTAATTTTGTGTGATTCTATAAAAATCTAGAATTTTCAATAATCAAATCTCTAAGTTAATGCACGTTCTATAAAACTTAAGTTTTGTATCTGCCTCCTGCATTGAGTCACCTCTTTTATAAATACATTCTTTAAAATTTTATGGCTTATCCTTCTATTTTTTTAATATAAGCACGTGTGTGTGTGTATATATATATATATATATATATATATATATATATCCTTTTTATCAAATAAATGGCAGTATACCATACATACTTTCCTCAATCTTTCTTTTTTCAATTTAGTGATATATGCTGGATATTATAAAATATAACATAATTTTACAGCTTTTTCTATTTTTTATTATAACTGCATAGTGTACTGCTGTGTGGGTGTAGCATTGTTTATACATCCAATAGCTTAGAAATAAGGCTTTCTAAAGCAGGCCACCTAAAGTACACATAGTTACACATAGTAGAGGAATATTGTCCTGTCTTGTCCCGGATACTGAATTTGTATGAATGTAGTCAAATTGTGTGAGTTTAAAGTAAATAAGAAAAAAATTATCTCCTAAAGTACATATCAACAGATGTCATATTATCTTATTTATATGATTTTTCTTTTTCTGAGAAAGATTAGCCCTGAACTAACATCCGCTACCAATCTTCCTCTTTTTCCTAAGGAAGATTGGCTCTGAGCTAACATCTATGCCCATCTTCCTCTACTTTCTATGTGGTATGCCTGTCACAGCATGGCTTGATACGCAGTGGGTAGGTCTGGCCCTGGATCAGAACCCACAAACCCTCAGACCACCGAAGCAGAGCATATAAACTTAACTGCTATGCCACCAGCTGGTGCCTTATTTATCTGATTTTTGATTGCTTGAACTGCTTCTAGAAACTTACGTGTATCTGTCTTACATCTTTTTTTCCCAAAGCTAATTCCATTTTTTCAGAATGTAAAGAACATTTTGTGTGTGTGTGTGAGGAAGATTGGCCCTGAGCTAACATCTGTGCCCATCTCCCTCTATTTTATGTGAGATGCCGCCACAGTGCGGCTTGATGAGCAGTGCTAGGTCTGCACCTGGGATGCGAACCTGTGAACCCCGGGCCACCGAAGAGAAGCATGCAAACTTAACCACTATGCCACTGAACAGGCCCTATGAACTTTTTAAACCTTGATTTTTGTTCCTATTATGTTTTCAGAATTTACAAATTTGACAAATATACTTTCTCTTACCTCATTAAAGTAGCTGGTAAAATTGCAGAGCATTTCTGAACCAAATACATGATGTGAGAAATCACAATAGTGCTCCTTCCAGGGGACATTGACGCATCAATCAGCAATATGTAGGGTAGTTTTCAGTCAGAAATGACTCAACATTATTTTAACTATCCCAAATTACTTCTTCAAATCTTCCTCAGAGTAGGTAGACTTTTTTTTATATTTGAATTTTAAAATATTTCTTAAATTTATAATATATAGAAGGGTAGTTAGGATACCAAGAATGTTTTAATTAAATGGATTAGATTCTAGGAACAGCAAATGCCCAGGATATTAACAAAGTATAAGCCGAACAGAGCAGGTTTTGCCAGATATCTGGAAAACTTGATGCATTAGTGATACACCTTAGATTTTCGTAGAACTCTGCAATTTATAGCAGAGCCCCCCACCCCATATTTACTTGACCCCCACAACAACTCTGAGAGACATACAGGGCAAATCCAGTCATCTCCATGAGGAAACTCTAACTCAGAAAGGAACAGCTTTCTTTACTGGGCATACAATTAACTAACTGGCAAATTTTGCTACTCATCCATTTTAATTCCATTGCAAGTATCATGAAGAATCCAGTTTACACGAGAGCAACGCTTGGTGTCATTTTGTGAGTGAATGTCTGACCCTGCTTTAAGCCAGCATTTAACTGACTTCTAGAATGATCTGAGGGAAAATCTAAAAATTTAAGCACTAAAAAGAGAGTTGCTATTGAATTGACTAGAATATCAACTAAAGTTATTTTGCAATGGAAAGCATAATGATAGATAAACTGAAGGAAACTACACACACACACACACACACACACACACATTGTCGAAAGAAAAAATACTAAGCCATAGCATAATTTCAAGTTGAGACTCTTAAAACCACTGCCGTTAGAGATAATGCCGGAATGCAAGAAAATCATATAAACAACTTTGTGAAAATGATTTTTCCCCCATGATCATGAAACAAGCTAAGCTTCTGAAGCTATTGTAAATTAAGAGCGTAGAGGTGGATATGCCCTATAAATTGTCCTAAGGCAAGTTGGAAGCATAGAATTCTCCAGGAAAGCTGGCATTGGCACCAAATAGTCCTCAGTAGCAGTTGGCCTCTCCTGTATTAGCAGGTAATCCACTGAAGGCAGAGACCAGTCTGGCTTGAAGAAATCTGGAGGCTTTAACAACCTCCGGATTCCTGCTGGAGTCATGCTGACAGCCGATGTGTCTCAGTCCAGATCAAAGAAACAGGGTTTCTGAAAATTGTGTCCAGGTTAACTTCTCTATACGATTTCTTCCTAACTTGGTGTCTACTGCTTCTCAACAGAACAGCCTGTGCACCGTAATAAGCAGGATGACTGTTATCAGCAAAGAGGATGGAGTGAGGACTTTTTTGTCATCCTCTCACTTCACGGGCGGTTGCCATGCCCAGGAGTGTAGCAAGGGCCAGTAGATTCTGAAGGCCTCCTTCTGATTCAGGCTTTCCTGAAATCTTGGCTTAAGGGGGCATTTCTTAGACCCACGCACATCCTCCCCAGTATACAATTTCAATAGATGAGCTAACCCAAACAGTATATAGACCCAACAGAGCAAATATGGAGAATTCCAACCTCACCTGTAAGCTCTGATGACAAAAGAACTGTAAAATATTCTAAGGAAAGGAGATGTAAAGTGGTGAAAGCAATAGTAGTGATCATGGAAGTCCCTTGCTTAGAGAAGTAAAAGGGATGTGGAACACAGTCCAAACTGGCCACATGGTTTTACATCTTCATCCCTTCAGCTGTAAGACCAATGTATTTCACTCAAATTCTATTAAATGATTGCCGTTTTGGTTTTGGGGGCTTTTTTGGTGAGAAAGATTGGCCCTGAGCTAACATCTACTGCCAACCTTCCTCTTTTTGCTTGAGGAAGATTGTTCCAGAGCTAATATCTGTGCCAATCTTCCTCTATTTTGTATGTGGGACACTGCCACAGCATGGCCTGATGAGCAGTGTGTAGATCCACAGCCAGGATCCAAACCCACGAACCCCAGGCTGCTGAAGCGGAGCATGTGAACTTAGCCAGTACACCACTGGGCTGGGCCCGGAGTGATTGCTGTTTTTAAGCCCCTACAGTAGAAAGAAACATCCTCTCTTCATTGATATTTGACCAACATGCAAACGTATAAGGAGTTGCTAATATATGACCGTAGAGTAAACACATAAATAAAGAGATTCAGTCAAAATATTCTAAAGCCAATGGGTCACCATGTTGACTACATGCAGAGTTAATATTTCTATACTGCAATAAGCTCTATTTTTGAAGTAATAATTATGGGTGAATTTCACAGCCACTGCAATATAATTTAATTATTTACATGTTTCATGTTGTATGCGTAAATGCACAAAACTACTGTACTTTTAGTATTGTATTGTAATTGTTGGAATGTCAGGGAGAATTCTTTCTCTTTCTTGGAAATTGTGTGTGTGTATTTTATTGCTAATTATGTTGCAGAGTTTTTGACTGTTTCAAAATTGCTGCCGTAGCTGCTTAGACATAGCATTTTTAAGGTTTTAAATTTTTTTTACAAATGTTTGGCATTTTACATCACTTTAATTCAGAATACTGAAATATATCATTATTTTAATGGATTGAGAAAAGGACATACCATTTTTACAGAGAATCTTCCTTCTCCATGTATTATCATTATTGTAAGTGAGGACTGTGTTAGCAGCCTACTATATAACCATTCTTGAGAAACTTTACTTAATTTTAAGATCATGAAAGAACAGGTTCTTCTCAAAATCAAAATTAGTTTTTGAGATTGTCATCCCAATTGCCAAAGGACAAGGCCTTCTTAAAATTATAAGATGCTCAGTGACAAAATTCTTTACAGTCAATGTTGCTATATATTTTTCTTTTCATTTATCCCATTACTGAAAAAAAAATCATTCTTACAAAAGCAAAAAATGTTATCGGAGACTTATTTTGTGAAGGCCTCAATATTGCAAATTATAATAGTAACTATTTATTTAACATCCACTGAGCTCTAGGAGTTATTCAGTCACTCAATCCAACAACCCTTTAGGGTGTTCAATCTGTATTTTATAGATGAAGAAACTGAGGTTCAGAGCCATGAAGATAAAAACACAAATGTGGTTTCAAAATTGATTAAAAAGAGAGTTTCTATTTACGTTAGATTTTCTTTTTATTCTTCCAATTGGAGCTTTTCCTTATCCTTCAGTATAGCAGGTGCTATATTAGAAGCAGACGGTAAATACAATCAGACAGATACAGCATATGGAAAAATAGATAAGCATTGAGTCTTGATGTTAGAAGTAATTCTCTCAAGAAACTGAAAATACAGTATCTACTCGATCCACATAGCTTTCACAGAGCCATTGCAGGATCTTCCAGAGAAATTTCATATTGTCGTGACTCACTCCTTAGAGAAAAGTAAGAGCCTGAAAAATTAAATGGCTTTGGAAACAAATGAGATAATAAGGATGAGATAATCTTAGAATTTTGCTGATGGAGGAATGTCAGAGCACCCACAGCATTTGGACTTCTTAAGCAGTGCTGCCCCCTCCACAAGCATCCAGCAGGCACAGATGTTGTTGGCTGTGTGCACAGAAGGATGCTTTGTTCGTGTGCTTGAATGGGGCAAAGACCTCACCTATTCACCTTTGATGTGGAGCATTTTGCATGGTGCCTGGCACATACAGGAGCCACTAAAATAAGTGTTTATTCAGCAAATACGTACCCTAAATGAACAGCAACAAAAGGAACAAATAGTTACAAAACTATTTAGTGAATATTTTCTCTAATAACCGTTTTTACAAAAAGCAGTAGAACAGTGGAATCCTCTATTCTCTAAAAATCTTTCAATAGTTAATTTGTTTTTTTTATAAAATGCCCTTTGTTGTACCTGAAGAGCTGAGGTCCTTGTGCTTTGCTATGTTATGGCAGCCCGCATATATTCTTTGAGCAATCTGAACACAGATTTTTCTAAATAAAAATATGTATGAAAAATAAAATTTTCAGAGGCAGCATATTAAGACAGACAGACCTATTTCTGAAATAAGGATTCCGGAGCATACTATATAAACACTTAATACCTAGTTGGAAGTACTTACTATATGTAGTAATTATACATCCTCTTTATTACTTTTAGAGGTGCTCTAAAATAAATATAGAAATAACATGTAAATATGCAATAAATATAGAAATAATATGCTTTGTATGACAAGTCTCATCAGACTTTAATTAATTTTTTGTATTTTTTAATATGATATCACGTTTTGCAAGAGGAAGACTGCTGAGAAATTTGTGTGTGTGATCCTCAGATGGAGGTAATCACGATGGATGGGGCTAGCAAGGCTAAATTCAACGCTGATTTGTCTGCCCTTAATCTGGATGATACTGATGTATCCTTGGAATGTGTAACCTGATGAAGAGATCCTTGGCAATTCCCAAAGTGGAGAGGAGCTGGGGTTAAATCCAGGTGGATTCTGGCACCTAAAAATAAATGAAGTTACAAGTACTTGAAGGTCACATGTTTTTGAATGTCTGGAAAGGTATTAGAATTTTCAGAGCAAATGGGCAGATGAATTCTAAATAAAGAGTTGGTGATTTTCCAGACTGACTTACTGAGATAAGTAATTTATCTCTGTTTTTAAACTGCTTGTTTTACTTATGTGGTAGAATGGCATTTTTGAAGTTTAATTGAGGTAATTTTTTTCCTATTATTTTCTTTGGCTCATTGAACTCATTAACTCAGGTGGGTGTCCATGTTCAATGATGGCATGGCTCAGCAAAAATGCAGAGGAAGAGAAAAAAGTAAAGCACTGTTGCTTTTGAATTTAAAATTCAAGGCCTCAGTGAAATGGAAGGCACTTGTGCACATGGACAATTGCTGGGGAGAATATACGGAATGAGAGAAGAGATTCTTATGCTGGAGTAGAGAGACATTCTGGATTTGGAGGGATTGGGGGAAAATAAAGGAAATGTGACCAATGACAGGGGCCAGATGTGGAGGGACCAAATGTACCAGAAAGAGTCAGCATTTAGAGTGCTCCCAGCCACTAGCAGCCACTTGAGGAAATGCATCCATTACCCAGACCTAGCAGCTAAATTCTCAGCCATGCATAATTCCCAGGCTGTAGTCATTGTACACCAACCATCACCTGTGCCAACAATTAGCTATCCTTTCACTGTCCATTGGCAGGGAAGACTTCCGTAGGTAGCAGCCAGGGTGCTTCCTTTAGACTTTCTAAAAGCAGTGAATCCATTTGACTCCCCTTCTACCTCAATGACTTACTCTGTGTACAAAGCTTCCTTCTGATTTGCCAGAACATGGGAAAGCTCTGTGATAGAAGGTGGTACCCTGGATATTGCCAAAGAAAAATTGCACTGGACAGAGTTAAACAGGCAAGGAAGACTTTATTCAAGACTATTGCAATAGGAGAGATTGAACTCAGAGGAACAAGTAGGAATTTATAACTGCCAGTGGGCAGGGTGAAGAAGTGGATAGAAAATTACTAAGAACTTGGTTAGGAATCAGTGTAGGGGAAGAGGAAATTGATTAGATGTTAATAGCTGAGGGAGTGTCTCTAAACAGGCCTTGCAAGCTTCCTTTTGAAAATTAGGCTCAGCAGGCCAAAGATGGGGTCAAGGACAAGGTCTTGTTCAAAAACGTGCTCAGAGGACCCTGATAAAACTTTGGTTAAAGTGAGAGTCCTTATCAACATCTAGAGGAAGACAGTGCTGGGGAAGAAGTGTCATTCTCCCCCAACACCCCTGCTTGCCAATCTCTCACCCCACACTCTCGCAGCCTTCCTGGCCCCATTACATGCATAATCATACTCTTCAGACCAGGAAAACCAGAGGAGGAAACCACCTTAATAATGTATCCATTTTTCATAAATTATTTGTGTTACCTGATATCACCATGCCTAGGGCAAAGCTTCTTGCCACTGGCCTCTACTGTGAAGGAAAATCATCAGGTTACAAGCTCTAGGAATTCAAATCTTCCAGCCCACACTTCTTTAGCCTGACAATCCAGTATTCCACATGATATTTATAATAGCTCTATCTTTAAAAGTTAACAACCCCTACCCGGTGTTTGATGACTCTATACCAATGATTCTAATCTCATAGACTTACCTGGGGAACTTGTAAGTATGTAAATACTCAGATTCAGTACTGGACAAACTGAATCAGGACTTATCCAGCAGGAGTGGAGAACAGAGGCACCTTCTGTAGTTTTACAAAGTTCCCAGGCAGCTCTGATGACCATACGCATTCTGGAAATGGGGATCTTGACAATGGTCCTCCAGGGCCTACCAACAGCCTAGAGCGCACAATGAGTATGCTGGGCCATCAGAACGCTGAAAAGGAAGGGAATGGATTGCCTCAGTGTTTGCTTTGGAGAATGCAAAATAATTGTAATAATCGTACAATGGTAGTTGTAGCTAATAATTACTGAGTGCATTCTAATCACTGAGCTATCTTCCATAAGCCTGTGTGATCCTTACGCTGGGCCTATGATATTATTATCTGTATTTTCAAGTGACAAAACTGAGGCATTAGAGGTTAAGAAATGTGGCCAAAGTCACACAGAGTGTAAGTGACAGTGCCGGGAATCCCAGTCAGATCTGCAAAAGCCACTTTCTCATTCTTATTCTATTACATTCTCATGTAACACAGCCTCAATATTTTATCCTCTAGAAATTCTTTTTAAATTAGCACTTACGGTTACCTAATTAGGTTGGAAGCAAAAGAAATGTAAAATAAAAAATAAAATTACGCTCATTAGGCGGTTAACTACCGTTAATAATTTGAAGCATTCTTGTATCTCTTTGCATATTTTTTTGTGATATATGTAGCTTTTATTTCTGATGCGATGTGTGCATACAGGAATGTTTCTACTTTTATGTCTAATAAGCATTTTCCCATATCTTTATAACATCTATAAAAATTTTACCCTCAATGGTTGCCTAATATTCTATTAGCTTAATCTAACCACTCTCCTGTTTTTGGATTCTTTGTTTATAATTATTTGCTATTATAAAATCATTAAATACCTCAGTAAAGTTTTTAAACACTGAACAATATTGCAATGAATATATATACACACACATATGCATATATCCTTATTTTTCAAATACCTATTTCTTCAGGATATATTCCTAAAAGAACTATTTTATTTAAAAAGCAAATGACTTAAGAATTCTGAATACATTATGCAAAATTCCTTTCTAGAAATACATACAAACTTATAACCAGCAGTATGTGAAGTGACTTCAATTATATTCATCCCCTCATTGCACAGTATCATTTTTCATTTTTGCTAATGTGATAAAGTAGTATATTGAAATCATAGTTTTCATAACTTTTTTAACTATTTTTATATTTCCTTAGATAAACAGTATGTTTGTGTCCTTCGTTTTTCCTCAATATTTTCATCTGATAACAACAACAGTTTATATATGGCAGGCACCATTTAGAAGCTTTACATGAACTCCTTAACATGGTCCCAAAAGCAGGCCTGTAAATAAACACTCTTGACATTTCCATTTTATATATTAGGAAACTGAGACCCAGAGAGATGACGAGAGGAGATTCGCCAAATCCACACAGCTAATCCGCTCTCTTTGTATATCATGGTGATCAATAATGTTCCTGTAATAGTCTTTTTTTGTAGATAATTTGCCAAGTTTATTATTTACTTTTCCATTTTATCTACAATGTTCTTATTGTGCAGAAATTAGAAGCTTGTATGTGGCCAAACTATCAGCTTATTTAATTTCTTCCTTTGCCTCAAAGATTGCAAAGTAACTCCTCTATTTCAAAAACAAATATTCTCCCATAATTCTAGTTCTTAGTGGTGTCTTTATTTCTTTAGTATACTTGGAATATATTATATAAATGATATGAGATAGGAATCTAAACTTAAATTGATTTTTACACAAACAACCGTTACTTTAAAATTACTTTATTGAACCCTTCTTTATTTCCCTTTTGGTTTGTGATAGCTCTTTTATTATATGCTAAATTTATAAGTATGCATTCTATTAAATTATTTTATTTCCTCTTGAAGCCATATTACATCATTTTAATTATTATCCTATTGTAAAACTGTTAAATACTTTTTAAAGTAATCTCTAGAATTCTGATCAGTGTTCATTCTGGCAGAATATTCTTTCAAAATGGGAAAAAAAGAAGAAAATGCAGTTATAATAAACAGCAAGTGAGAGACAAGTGAAATGACATCTATGAGATTGAGATCAGCCTTGCTTAAAATCTATACTGTCTTACTCTGAACACCCTCACAGGCACAAATGCATTACAAATAGACACACAATCTATATAAAGAAAAATATTTTGTAGCTATTCCCAGGGACAAACTTGCCGTGGTACACAGAATTGATATTTCTTTGCTTAGGAGCTATAAGCGTGAAAGAAGTTTTGAGAAAAATGTTAAATGGGAGGCATTCCAAACTTTCATATGCATAAGCCACAATATATTCTGAATATACTCTTGTTATTAAACTGGGGCACAATAATTCATATTTTTGAATCATGTTATCAATTTTTTTATTCTATTAGGGAAAAAATCACTGTCTTTACAAATATGTATTGAGAACATCTATACTAAGTATTACGAATAAAAAGATAGATAAATCATGGCTCTTGCCTTCAAAAAGCTTATCGTTTCAGAGGCTGACCTGGTGGCGCGGTGGTTAAGTGCGCACATTCCTCTTCGTTGGCCTGGAGTTTGCTGGTGCATATCCCGGGTGTGGACCTATGCACCGCCCGTCAAGCCATGCTGTGGCAGGTATCCCACATATAAAGTAGAGGAAGATGGGCACAGATGTTAGCTCAGCGCCTGTCTTCCCCAGCAAAAAGAGGAGGATTGGCGGCAGATGTTAGCTCAGGGCTACTCTTCCTCAAAAACAGTTTTTAAAAACCTCATAGTTTCAAAGGGTTGAAAAGCATGTTAAACATAATTACAACACACAGTGATTAATAATAATGGATTAAAAGAACTCTTACAAAGGAGGAAATGTCTAGTTCAGAGAAGTCTTCTCAGAGGTGGTTACATTAGAGTGAAGCTCAATGTAAATCTACAAATAATATCATTGTGTATTACTTTGTATTATGCACCTGAAAATAGGTTTCAGTACTGGAACGTCTTTTCGAGCTGAATACCCTAAGAATTTCATTGGTCGATAAACAAAATGCATATTAGAAGCCATCACAATTGCCTTTCCTGGGTTTCTGTTACTACAACCGTACTCAGATTTTTCTAGTGTTTGAAATTTTTATCATTTTGCAATACCTTAATCTTGGATGTTGGCGTGTTCCCACTACAAAAAGGATATACTACCTTATGGCACCCTATTTGTTAGAGAGGCCTTTGAGTCACACATGAGAAACTTTGTCAAATCTGGGAATATTATTATTCTCAGTCAATTCTTTTTCCTTTATATGTAAAAATAAAGACACTGAAAGGTGCATAGGTTACATGTGTTTTGTAACTAAACAATTCAACTGAAATGCATGAGGATTTACTGAGTTTTTACTATATGTCTGATCCTGTGCTCCAAGCTAAGGATAAAGAAATCCATAATGCATAGACTTGAATAGGAAGAATTTCTCTCTCTGCCGGATGCTTAAATAGATCACATGATGTTGGTTGTGAAATAATTAAACACAAACGTCCCCCTGTGCTGCTACAGGCAAAGCAGATCTTGCTTCAGGAAACATTTCTTCTCAATGGGGAACTCCATATGCAATTGAGACTCTAATCAAGAAATGACCATCTTGTTGAAAATGTTTTTAACTCCAGCATTACTAGCACTTCATGATCACAACACATAACCCAGACATACAACAGAACACCTCGAAATTGACAAAAAAGGCCATCCAAAGTTACTAAGTAAATAACAGTGGCTGTTGTACAGTTTCATTGCAGTAAACAAATCTCTGGATAAGTCAATTAATAAAGTCAGTACTGAAAGTGGACTTATCGAGTGGTAGAAAAATTGAACAAGAGCCTTCAAACAGCTAATAGCTTATCCTAAGACAGACAGCCTGGGATAAGAACATATTAGACACAGAAAAAAAGATGATGAAAAATAGAACGAAGGCAGATCTTTATGGAGGAAGAACTGGAAATCCACGTCAGAACCACTGCACTATGGAGTCTGCAGTGTTTGCTGCATACGTGAAGTAGAAATAAGCAAGTGTGAGTTGCCATAAAGGCAAGGAAACGGTCTGTTCAAAAGGTTAAGCTGAAAAATTGCAAGTGAGGGGCCAGCCTGGTGGTGCAGTGGTTAAGTTCACATGTTCTGTTTTGGCGGCCTGGGGTTCACTGGTTCAGATCCCGGGTGTGGACCTGTGCACTGCTTGTCAAGCCATGCTGTGGCAGGTGTCCCACGTATAAAGTAGAGGAAGATGGGCACGGATGTTGGCTCAGGGCCAGTCTTCCTGATCAAAAAAGAGGAGGATTGGTGGCAGATGTTAACTCAGGGCTAATCATCTTAAAAAAATAAATAAATAAAAATTTAAAAAGATAAAACACAATTGCAAGTGAACTGGATAGAGAGGACCTACTATTTAAAAATCAAGGTTTTGATACTTTCTTGTAGGTAAATAAGGTAAGCAGCTCACCTCATCTTCAGATGCTATCCTAATAAGCCTTCTGCTTTGGTATGCTACAGGTTACACTCCCATAGAAGAGGATCACTATTTTTTCTGAGATCTTACTGAAATAATGTTGATTTGATATATTGATGATGTCAAGAGAAGACATCTGTAGTATCATTTTTAAAGAAGGCACATTCTATCCTATTTAATACACACCCTCTCTATTTTGTGTGACCTTGCAAAAATGCTCCACGTCTGGGAAAATTGCAACAACAACTGGTTTTTGCTTCCAGAGGAACCATAATGTCGAGATGCTCTATCAGTCATCTCAGGGCTTCCTTGAAGTCAGGGGTGGGGGTTGGGAAAGGAGGATTCTGATGAGCTACAAAGTAGCTCACTCACCTCAAGCCTCGCATTATTCTTAATTGATCTCAACATCCACAGAGCCCCTTAGGAGGCTGTCTCTCAGAATTTGGAGCAAGAAATACACAAGAACCTCTTGACAATGGGAACCAGGGACCAAAAAGGCAGGAATGAACTGAAGGAGAGCAGTTGACCCAAAAATATACCACTTTGATGAAAAGCCCATGAAAAGCCACTACATCTTGATTATTTTGAATCAAAGTTACTCAAGAAACAGCTGGTGCAGGAAGGACAATCTGACCCTCCTTTGTCCCCCTGAAAGCAGGAAAGAAATCTCCCATGTGTGAAAATGAATGAACAGAAACCTCATTAAAATGGAATTGGAAGGCCAAAAAGGGGAACTCTCATGGCTTACGTAGATAGCAGAGCCCAACAGAAGGAAGAAAGACTTCTTCTTGACCAACAAGAAGCTCGGCCAATGAGAGACTGTCACAACTCAGACCGTGGAAAGGAACTACACGTCAACTTTCAATTCCTCCAGTGGACTCTCTGTTTACAATAACTCTGCCAACTTCCTCTTCTCCTCCATAAAGAGTTTCTCTTCCTTTTGCTGACTTACCATGGCTGCAGACTCCAGATTGCAGTTCTTTGCTTATCCTGAATAAATCAGCTTTTGCTGGAGAAATAACTGGCTATTTGTTTAAGATCAATACGTGTAAAAGTTACCTTCCCTGTACCAGGAGGGGAGAAGGCATTCTTATTACCAGAGATAGGGAATTTAGGGCTGAGAAGGCTGTGTAAACAAATCTCGTTACTTCTTCACTCATTTGTTACCCCAAAACCAAACCAAACCCCTTTGCCTTGTCAATTCTTCACAAATTTACTGTTTCCTTGTCTAAAAGGTATAAAAGCTGCCAACTTTGATCACTTCTTTGAGTCTCTTATTTTTTTATGTGGCTTCTATATGTATGAAATTAAATTTGTTTTTCTCTTGTTAATCTATCTTATGCCAATTTAATTATGAGGCCAGCCAAAGAACCTAGAAGGGAAAAGTTTTCTGCCCCTACACAACTCAGTTTATTCTTACACTCCCTCATCACCATAGCTTCTCTCTTTCTCTCTGCCTCTTTCTCTTCTTCCTTCCCTTTCTTTCTCTTCATTTCATTTTCCAGATTAGTTCTTTCCACTTTAATATGTGTATATTACCTCACACCCAGCTCTACAAGGCTTATCAGGTAAAGCAATCAACTAAGACTTGTCTAGTCACTCCAAGTCATACATATTCCAAATACTAGATAGAGTATAATTGAACCAGCTTGGGTAAAGTGTCTTTTTCTGATTCAGCCAACCCAGATGGTAGTAGAAGTATGAATGAGAATTTTATTTTATTTTTTTCTTCTATAAAGCAGAAACAAAAGATTGACTGATGAAATAATTGTGTGTGTGCTCTTTATGTGCTGCTAATATTGATAGTTTCAAGTCTGGGTAAAAACTCATTAGTAGTCACACTATGAAACCAGGAGATTGAACTAAATATCTCTAAGGATTTTTCTAAGAATAGAGGTAAAGCCATAAAATCCACAGTGATAAAATATTAATAACAATAATATTTATTTCAAATTAATAAATTATTCATGAATAAATATTTAATGAAATGACTAATAATTGCACAACAAACTATTGAGTACTTGTCATATAAAAGGCACTTTATCATATGCTGTTTATTACTTGTGTTATATTATACATCACATATTATAATGCTATTATATATTATATTATAATCATGTAAGATATATCGCATCATGTGTAATATAGGCCATGACATTACATAATGCCATGTTTTAAATATATTCTATTATATAATATTTAAAACTATTCCATGAGTGGGTGAAAATTTATCACCAATAAACAATAAGAAAACTGACATTTAGAAAGTTTAACTTACTCAAGACTACTACCGTAGACTGAATATTAGTGTCCCATCAAAATTCATGTGTTGAAATATAATTCCATTGTGATGGTATTAGGAGGCGAAGTCTTTAGGAAGTGATTAGTTCATGAGACTAGAGACCTCATGAATGAGATTAGCATCTTTATAGAATGGACCCCAGAGAATTCCTTACTCTTCCACCATCTGAGGTTACAGTGACTGTCTATGAACCAAGAAAGGGACCCTCACCAGACACTGAATCTGCTGAAAGCTTGATCTTAGACTTCCCAGCCTCCAGAGCTGTGAGAAATAAATGTTTATTGCCTAAGCCACCCAGTCAACGGTATTTTTGTTAAAGCAGGCCGAATAAACTAAGACAGAAATTGATATCAAAAAGTTGAGATGTCACAGTAATAAATACCATGGAAGAGGTTTTGGAACTGGGTAACGGACAGAGGCTGGAAGAGCTTTGAGGTACCTGCTAGGAAAAGCCTACATTGCCGTGAACCAATCATTAAGGGTGATTTGGGTGAGAGCTCAGAAAGAAAAGAGGAGAGCTGTAAAGAAAGCCCCAGTCTTCTCAGAGAATACCTAAGTAATCCTGATGTAGGTAGAAATATGGATGGTAAAGGTTATTCTGATGAGGTCTCAGATGGAAATGAGAAACATGTTATTAGAAACTGGAGGAAAGGCCATCCTGTTACAGAGTGGCAAAAACTTGGCTGAATTGTGTTCCTGTCCTGGTGCTTTTTGGAATGTAGAACTCGCAAGTGATGAAATTGGATATTTAGCTGAAGCTATTTCTAAGCAAATTGTTGAAGGTGTGGCTTGGCTCTCCATGCCTGCTTATAGTAAAATGAGAGAAGAGAGAAATGACTTATAGAAAGAATTTTTAAGTAAAAAAAGGAAGCAGAACTTAAAGATTTGGAAAATTCTTAGTCTATTAATTTTATGAAAAATAAGAATGCTATGGATGTTGCCAAGCTACCATTTGATAAGAAGATTAGCATGGATCAGCCATCTTAACAGAAGCCGGGAGCTAATCTCCATAACAATGGAGATCATGAGAGCTGCCACTCCCATCACAGGTCCAGACTGCAAGGGCCCAGGAGGTAGAACAGTCTTAAAGGAGGGGCTGCTGGCATCTGTGGGACCTCAACTCGCATCCCCTGGTGCCGCCTATGTCACAGGTTCCTCTCCTTACACTCCAGTGCTGTGCTGCTCAGCTGCCCCAGGTATGGCCCTGGTGTGTCCCAGTGTAGTGCACAACCCTTCCAGAGGCTGTGAGCAGCTAACTTTGGCAGTGTCTATGCAGGGCAGTCTCTGCCAGGGACAGAGTACACAGGCCAGGGGGGCATGGCTGTCTCTACCTAGCTTTCAAAGGATAGAGCCACCTGAGCCATGGCAGGTACAAGGCCCTAACCCAGGAAAGGCACAGGCACAGCCCCTGCAGGGCTGGAGGGAGCCCCTGTGGGGCCATCCTGCTGAGCCATGATGTTGACACCCCAGTGGGCCTGGAAGGCAGAGCATTGAGCCAAAGAGGATTATTCTCAAGACTTAAGATCTATTGGCATTTGCCCCATTAGGTTTTGGACTTACTTGGGGCCTGTCACTTATAAAAGAGAGCCCAAATCCTCCCCCCTGCAGCCATGTGAGGACACAGGGAGGGGACAGCCATCTACAGGAATCAGGAAGTGAGCTCTCACCAGACACCGAACCTGCAGGTGCCACGATCTTGGACTTCCCAGCATCCAGAACTATGGGAAAATAAATGTTTGTTGTGTAAGCCACCCAGTCTGTGATAATTTTGTTATAGCAGCCTGAACAGAACAAGAAAACGACCTGGATAGTAAGTAGTAGAAGCGGACCCCAAAGTAAGTTTGCCTGTGAAGTACACCTTACTGTTTTACTCCAGAATAATTGTCAAATTTGTTTTAAGTATTTTGGTTGCTATTTTTTTTTTTAAAGATTTTATTTTTTCCTTTTTCTCCCCAAAGCCCCCCAGGACATAGTTGTATATTCTTCGTTGTGGGTCCTTCTAGTTTTGGCATGTGGGACGCTGCCTCAGCATGGTTTGATAAGCAATGCCATGTCCGCGCCCAGGATTTGAACCAACGAAACACTGGGCCGCCTGCAGCGGAGCGCGCGAACTTAACCACTCGGCCACGGGGCCAGCCCCTTGGTTGCTTTCTTAGTTAAGTTTTTCAACACAAATATTAAAATATAATGATCAATGAAATACATTTTATAGATATGAGTCCAATTTTACTTTATTTCTATTACTTTTTGTTTAAAATTTATGTATACAAATATATATATACATACGAATATGTACCATATACACTTATATATAGACATACATAAATATGCATACACACTACACACACATACATGTATGTAAAAGGTTTTGAATTTACCTTCTATCATCTAAAGGATTTTACCTTAGACAGTACTGTGATTATAGATACACAAATTATTTTTATTCTGATAAAAACGTTTGTCTAAAGACAGTAAATTCAAAGCTTTCACAGTGAGGAGGCAGCCTGTCTTTTTTTTCTTCTAACTGGAACCGTGATTCTATTTTCCACTTACCAATTCTGTATGACAAGGGTGTGATTGCCAGCTATGAACCAGCCATTCCTTGAGTGATGATTGTCTTTCACAGTTCTCTTGGTACTCACTGAAATAATGTGGTATATTGTTATTTTTGTGTCTGTGAGTTTTGTCTTTCAAGCAGATTCTAAGTTTCTTGATAATATATCCTGTCATTTCTCCCCAGGGACTTTTACGGGAGCCTGCCCATTGCCTCCATTGGGTAATGTTTGAGCATAAAAACAGAAACCCACAGAAACTGGAAAACTAAGTAGTTGGTTTATTTTAATACTAGAAAATTATTTTATACTCACAGAAACCAAGGACAGGAAATACAGCCAGATCTCATCAGAAAAGGAGCTTAAACTGTATCGTCGATGTAAATGATGTTGAATGAGACTTCTGATAATCTGGAATAGCAGTTATAAGTCTAATTATAAATTAAGTGCTTTATATTCTAAAGAGTATTCCAAAGAACAACCCACAATGGTGGCCAGATTTCTCCGCACAGAGCTTACCAGTGATCACTCCACCACTCCCTCCCTAGTGAATAAAAAGAGAGGCTTGAGCATAGGTGGAAGAGGCAGAGGGTCTTGGCAGTACACTTGGGCAGAATGCATAAAAGATGGTAAGAGGCTAATCAGTATCCCCCCACCCTTTTCCCCGCTTCTCAACCATGGAAGAGAGAAAGTAAGGGCTCCTTAGCACTACCAAAGCTAAGGTTCAGGGGTGGTTGAAGAGAAACACTAGGACAGATTGGAGCTACCTCTAAGAAATAGAGTTGGGCATCTCATTCCCTGGGTGGATGGTGGTCAAATTGCAGAGCCTGAAGGCCCATTGTTGTGTGATTGTGAGAGAAGAGAATAATGAGGAAGCTCTTGGTGAACCCTGATTTGTATCCTCTGAGTCTGAGGTGTTGTCCATTTATTGTCTACAGATTTTGGCAGGCTGAGGCTCATCTGGAGTATCTCATACTATCAGGGCTTGGAGGAAGCATGAGGAAGGATATTTGGAGAAAGATGGAGGCAACCTCTAGTCCATCTTTGTTCTCTTTGATCCTTAGTTAATGAGAGAGAGGATTTCAGCAGTTACTGGATATAAGATTGAAGGAGAAAGAGAATTAACGAAGTGGCAGAAGATAGAGAGCTGCCCAGACAGCTGCCAGGCAAAGTAAGGGGATGTCCAACATTAAAAAAAGGATCAGAAGCTAGACTTCAAGCAGGATCACATAGGGACAAGCTGCCTCTGTCTGAGGGGATGATCAACAGTGGAGGGATCTAGGATCGAAGTGAAGTCTAGTCTAAGAAAATCACACTTATCATCTCCTCAGGGACATCTAGCATCAGATAGAAAAAGACTGAACCAAAATGTCGAGGGATATTTATGACCACAGATGACCTTGCCAGGTTAGGTATGGGCACATTTCCTCACTTTCATGTCTTTCCTTTTTACTTCCAAGCCTTAAAAGGAGCAAGCGACTAGAAGTGGGTAGGTGGGATTGGGGCAGGGTAAGAAGTGCTTTGAATCAGATATGAGACTGGAGTGTTAAACTAGACTGAACTAAATTTTGTTTTGAGGAAGATTAGCCCTGAGCTAACATCCACCACGAATCCTCCTCTATCTTTGCTGAGGAAAATTGGCCCTGAGCTAACATCTGTGCCCATCTTCCTCTACTTTATATGTGGGATGCCTGTCACAGCATGGCTTGATAAGTGATAGGTATGTCCACGCCCAGGATCTGAACCAGAGAACCACGGGCCGCTGAAGCGGAGTGGTGAACTTAACCGCTACACTACCAGGCCGACTTCTCAACTAAATTTTAGTAACTTGACAGTGACCAAGAAATTATAGAATCTTTCTAAGAGAAAGGAAAAGGATTTAATAGGTCACATTTGAAAGGAATAATTGAAAAATAAAACCAACTAATGTTAATAAAATCTAGTCTTATGAAAGTCAATGTCTACTTCTTTCATGGATTGTTCATCTCCTGCTTTTTTCAATCTCAGGTGGGGGACAGTCTCTCTCATTCTCTTATTTTCTTTACTTATCACCTCTCTATCCACATGAATTTGTCCTGCCTGAAAGTAACTTAACCTGGCCCCAAGTTATACAAACTCAGTACAAACCACCATCTGACTCTGTGTCTCCTAATACACATTTTCAAGAGAAGATATTTAACTTGCTTAACTCATCTAGCAAATCAGTTCTCCTTAGGTGCATCATTGGTCCAGTTGGCTTCAGCCGTGGTGTACACACATGGTACAAATGGCAGCAAAATGAAGGGTTGTAGTAAATTTTCTTAGAAGGGGAGACGGCAAGCAGGTAGTCATTGGAAGTTGCTCAGAGTGAGTGTTCATTTAACGTTTGTGGATTGTGGTGCCTTCTGGATGAGTCAATTTCTTGAATGTGTATCTATAACTCTCTCAAGTCACAAAGTGACTCTCTGGTATTGCATCAAGGTGAATCATAATAGATCTATCTACCTATTGCTTGTGAACAAAGAGGAAGTCTTGTTAAGCAGGTCAGATATGACATTGTTCTTGGTCAGGAAGAAGAATTGAAATAAGATAATCTTCCTTCAAATTACTTGCTCACGATTAAGCAAAGAGCTTCAGGTAATTGAAAAGTGCAATTGCATTAGTAATGTGCTTGTTCCTCAAAGTGGAATATAAAAATGACATATACAGCTGAATATCATGATTGGAGAAGCTCTGAGCTTCATGGGCCAGATGGGCCTGAAGCTCCCGGACGACAGGGTTCTAAATGACATCTTACCCACACCATGTCCTTGAGAGCAGCCGAGGGTTTTGCGTTTGATATGCAACTGAGGAGACACATATAGGTGCTGGACAATGTATTCTCTTGTTACTTGGCAACAGTTCCTTTTTCTTCTTAGCAACAGTAAAGAGAAGAGCTTTTTGAAAACTGAAAAGACTGGAGAACGGGAAAAGTCAGTCTTTCATATTGCCTCTGGCTGGAGGGCATATTAGAAGGAGCTGGATTCAGCTATGGACAAAATGAAATATATTTGTTAACTAGCTGTGATTATGTTCCCACTGAAATTTAACTGAAAGTTTTCATATCTTAGTCATCTAAATATTTCACTCCTCTACCACAGTTAGTTAAGTATTATAAAGCACGGCCCTCTTGGTCCATTTATATTCGCATCAGTTTTCCCACTATGTGTGACTCACACTGAAAAAAAACATATTAGGAAAGGCAATAATTTTCAGGTAATCTCTTATTATTTGATTAACCAACCACTGCCTGGATTTCTTATTTAATTAAGTTTCTAGAAAGACTGCAGTTGTGGATGGGGAAGAGAAAGAGAGAAAAACTGATTGATTTTGACAGACTCTTTGACTTATAAACATATCACTAGTCTTCCTCTCCATCTTCATTGAAATGATGATTTTTTTAAAGCAAGCAATAAACTTTTATCAATTCGCCAAGAATTCAGAGTTTGTTTGTTATAATAGTTTGTGTCAGTTACCCAGTATGCTAGTCTACTAAAAAACCCAAAACATAACTAAAGGAGTTTCAGATCTCAGATGGTCTTGTTTGGGGGGAAACAGTCATTGCCTTAGCTGGTGATGGCCGCCAGGACTGTACATGTTCCAATAGTCTTACCAGAGAGTGAGGCTCCGGCTGTTGAGGCCCAGCCCCAAGTCATTCTTCTTGTTTGTGTTTCCTTTTTGTAGGGAAATGCACAGATCTAAGAGTACATTCCCGTGAGATTTGGTTGATTTGTTCCCTGTGTAATCTTTATCTCAATTAAGATATCAAATATTTCTAGTACCCCACAAAGTTCGCTCATGCCCCCTTCTAATCAATCCACACCACTTCCAAGGCAATCAGAGTCATGATATTCACAACAATAAATTAGTTTTTCCTGGTCTAGAATAAATGGAAATGAACCGATACCATATGGATTCTTTTTGTCTGGCTTTCTTCACTCAGCAAGATGTTTTGTTCCCATTCTTCCAGGTTGTTGAATATATCAATAGTTTTTTTAATTGCTGAATGGTATTTCATATCACAATTTGTTTATTGATTATTCTGTTGATAGACATTCAGGTTGTTTTCAGTTTGGGGCCATTATGGGTAAATCATCTATGAGCATTCATATACAAGTCTTCTTATGGACATAGGTTTCAAAATCTCTTGGGCAAATACTTAAAGGTGGAATTGTGAGTCATATAATAAGTGCATGCTTAATTTCATAAGAGGCTGTTGAACAGCTTTTCAAAGTGGTTGCATCATTTTATATTTCCAGCTGTAAAGTATGAGAGTTCAACTTACTCCATAATCATTGCCAATACTTGATGTTATCAGCTTTTCAAAAAACTTTTGGTGATTCTAGTGTATGTGAAATGGTATCATATTGTGATTTTCATTTTCATTTTGCTGATAACTAATGATCTTACACTTCATATGTCTTCTTTTGTGAAGAGTCTTCCCAATACTTTTGCCTGTTTTTTATTGAGTTGTTTGTATTTGGGGTTGATTTGTAGGAGTCCATTTCATATTTTCTGAATACACGTGCTTTTCCAGACTCATCCACCCCACCCTACTCCCCATAAACTTTTTTCTCTGTCTGTCTTGCTCTTTCATTTTTCAAACGTTGACTATTGATAAGAAAAAGTTTTAAATTTGAATGAAGGCAAATCAACATTTTTCTTTTATTTTGGTGCTTTTTTCTGTCCTCTCTGAGAAGTCTTTACCAATCTATGCATTCTTCTAGAATGTTTATAGTTTTTCTTTTATATTTAGGTCTGTAGGCCAACTCAAAATTATTTTGTGTGTGTGTGTGGTGTGAGGTAGGGTTATTTTCTTTCATATATTTATCAAGTTGTTCTAGCAAACTTCGGTGTGTAGACTTTCCCTACTGAATTGTCTTGGAGCTTTTGTTGAAAATCAATTGCCCAAAAATATGTGAATCTATTTCTAGAGTCTATTCAGTTCCTTGTTTCTATTTATGTATGAAAAAGGTGACTTTTTAAGTACACATCTTGAGTTTTATAATATATATACATATGTATATACATGTGTATGTGAGTATACACACAAATACGTGTACCCTGGCAATGCCCAATTTTTTTGGCTCTTCAAATGCCCCGTTCTCTCTAGGCCTCCATGCCATTACATATTCTGTAAAAACCACCATCACCTTTTCTTAGATGGCAGATAGTATAGTAGGAGATCATGGACTCTGGAGGCAGACTGCTGAGTTCAAATACTGATTCAGCTTCTTACTAGCATGCCCCTCAATTTCCTTACTTGTAAAATGGAGATAATAACATCTTTAGGGTTAATACAAAGATTGAATGAGTTAAAGTTTCTAAAACACTTAGAACAAATTGTACCACATTGTGAGCACTATGTGTATATTCACTCGACCATATTATATTTCCAGGCTCTGCTCCAGTAACACCTCCACTAGGAAGTTTTGTTTCCAATCTGAGAAAGAGTCACCTCCAAAGTTTGCCTGTTGCATTCCTCTCCTATCTCCAGGGTGCTAGAATATATCTACCACTTACATGTCCTAAGAAAAAGCAAATATAATAAAATAAAATCCTGAGACATGTCTCAGAGCACCAGGGTAACAGATGTACAGTTCAACATGTGAATCTCAGCAGTAACTATAGCTCTCGCTCAATCTCTGCCCTCACCCTCCGCAAACTGGCATAGCTTTTTACTAGTGTGTATGTAAGGATCTCTGCCCCACCTCTCTGCTTCTCCCTTCTATTATCCTCTTTGTTCTTCTCCTTGTCTGCCCATGCACACAAAAGGAATGATCACCAAGATTGTTGGTCAGACACGAGAAAATTGGTTAGACAGCTTTCACTAATGGGCAAGCTCAATTTGTGTGGAAAGCTCACACTGTGTGCACCTAGGAGCAGCTGTCTCTTCTACTCTGGGCAATGGTGAGCCAACTCATGGCCCTCTTAGGACTCATTCATCTTGCTTTGCACTCTTTCTTCAAATTGACTTGAAGCACATTCATGAATGCATTCATTTCCTCCTACTAATCCAGCCTGAGATTGCTAAAATGCTAGAATTTTAGTTTTATACTTGGGCCTTTATGCTTGGCCATATTTTCTAACTCAGCTTTACCAGGTCTCTGCTTTGAGATCTCAAATGTGAGACTAATATATACAAAATTGACATTTTTCCCCAATTATACTTATTCCCTATATGTAGAATGAGTCTCATAGTAAATTTATAGGGAAGAGTGACTTGTCAGGACAGAACTAGTGTATTTCTGGATTTCTTTAGAAAATTGAAATGAGGCTTGATTATTATTATGTTCTTTTAAGTTGAATTTTATCTTGAATTCTTTGAGATACAGAAATTACTATTTTGTAAAACAGGTATAAATGCAGTTAACAAGCATAATTCGCATTTGTAGATTCATGTGATGCTCTGAGTCAGAGACCTGGGCTCTAAATACAACTTGATAAGTGAGAACGTGGTGTAGAGTTGTGCGACATTGGGCAAATCATTTGACCTCTGACATATTGCCCTCAAAGAAAGAGATTTCAAATCTATCCTACTCACTTTAGTATATGATAATGGTTATTTAAATATATACATATTTAAATCATAAATGTTTATAACAGTATTTTCCAGATGAAGAACCTGGAATGTTAACTAATTTATTTAAAGACACACAGTTTGCTGATAGAAGGAACTAAATTGCAGACCAGTACTCTTTGCCTCTATTTCCTCATCCTTCTTCAAAATGAAGAAAATGTCATAATGTGAGGGATGCAGGGCAGTAAGGAATTGTCTCGTAATTCTCTAGCATCTTGTTGAGTGTTGGAACTCTAGTGTACTAATGCTTATTTTGACTGAATGTGTTCACTTTCAGAATTAGACAAATATCTAAGCAACACTGTTGTTAAGTGCAAATCTCGTTTATGTTATCTAGTCATCTACATAGTAACATATCTTGTGGGGTGCTCTAAACTCCCAATTTCATGACCTCCTTTTTGTGCCCTCCCCAGGACCATTACCTCCTCTGCACGTGTACCAGTATCCCCTGACTATGCTCTGGACTTTGAGGTGAGAGAATGTTGAGATGGAACAGTCGTCAGTGATGAACATGGCCTCTGAACTCCAGGCCCTTTGTCTGTTAATCTCCTTATACGCAGATCAGACCTCTTACCACTCCTTCAGAGTCAATGTATTAGCAACCTCAAAGCCAGAGCCACACAGTCAATGTAGACGGAAATGGGCCCCTTCCAAAGAGGGGGAGTCTTTCCAACCAGCAGAACCCCCAAATCCCTCAAAACTGAAATCCACACAGGCTGTAGTTTACTTTGAATATTCTCTTTCCATCAAAGAGGAAATAGCCCTGGCTCTTTTAGCAGCTTGTCAGGACCTCACTGTCCTGCTTTGTCTATCAATCCTCACCCTCATCCCACTTACGTCTTTTCTCTGGAAAACTCACTCACCATTTCTTCCAAAACTTTTTCTAAACCTGTGTCCTCCAGATTCCATGTTTCATATTTTATAATCTCCTTCATATCCTTAATAATCAAAGTCGTTGATGTTTACAAACTACACGGTCCCACATCATCATTCTTAGGACTTTGACATCTGGACCATCTTCTTCCTCTCATTATTAGCCAATTTTGCTATCATCCTGGGTAATTTCAATGTTTGTGTGAAAGACCTATATAAAACCCTAATTTCTCCTTTTCTTGACCTCCTTTTCCCCAGGATCACTGCCTCTCCTGCATTGTATGAGTGCTCCCACAGCCACTCTGCATTTCTGGATCACGTGTTGAAATGTTTAGCTTTCAGAGCTCTGAGATGGAACAGTTCTCAGTGATGAAATCTCCTATACTTCCAATTATCTAACTCAGTTATGCTCATTCCATGAGTTTCAGATAAATACAAAGGCATTGAGAAAGGGTAGGTAAAGGAATACCAGGAATTAGATGCATTAATGAAATCAGCTTTCGTGTTCTAGCATCACTTAAACTATATAGTAGACTTCGATAAATGTATGTTCAAATCTATTTTATCTGAGTTTCACACTGCTATCAGAAAGACATTGTTGAATATTTACTATCTCTATACATATATACAACTATATTTGTATGTATATAATATAGCAATATAGTAACACACATTAGTTTTACATTATTTTGTTAAATAAATATTAACATTGGGGCCAGCAATGTGGCACAGCAGTTAAGTTCACATGTTCTGCTTTTGTGGCCCAGGGTTCACCAGTTCAGTGCCCGGGTGCGGACCTACCTACTGCTTGTCAAGCCATGCAGTGGCAGGCATCCCACATATAAGGTAGAGGAAGATGGGCATGGCTGTTAGCTCAGGGCCAGTTTTCCTCAGCAGATAGAGGAGGATTGGTGGCAGATGTCAGCTCAGGGCTAATCTTCCTCAAAAAAATTTAATTAATTAATGAATATTAAATAATTAAAATATTAATTATTAAAATTATTTTAAAATGGAAAATTGGAAGGATAAAATTTACAAAATAAAATTACAAATTTTAAACTTTTCTTGCAACACCACAATAAATCAACCCCTACTTTGGAGACAGTGCTCTATATTTTTTGCCCCATTTTCCTCAATGATAGTCCTCACTTCTCTAAGTGGTTATGTGGTCGTAGCTGGCGTTTATAACTACCTTCCTCCACTACCCGTCCTGTATTCCCTTTGCTTCAGCACCTCAGTTGGTTGTGGTTCCTTGCCTTTATTCCTGAAGGTTTGGGATAATAGTCCTGCCTGGATTGGATTATTGTAATTTTACACTGACCTTAATCCCAGGTCATGGTAATACTAAGAGACGCCCTAAGGGGTCTCCTATACTCTTCCTTACCTCCATTGTGGAGCAGCAGTCGAGTTTCCCCTTTGTAGTCAGAATCAACCACCCTGGCCAGCCAGTAACTCCATTCTTGGCCTGTTGATTCAGTGGCATGGGAATCCAAAGTGTCTGGGCAGCAATCTTAACTTCTATTCCAGTGGAATCACTGTTATGTCTCATGGTAGAAGCATTCTTCTCTTTGGAACGACTACCTCCAGGACAGCAGAGCATAAGGTCACAGTAACAGCAAGCAAAAATTTTGCTAGAGGGTCACTAGGGCTAATGGTGAGGGGTGCCACTCTCATTTCTACACCTTAATTCTTGGACCCATGAATCCTGATTTTAGGAGGAATGGGACCATATATTAGATGCTGATTCAGATATTGTACAGTCTTCTGGAAACCTTGCCCCAACCCAGCAAGATATTGCCATCTAACTAGCACTATAACCGAATCTTCAAGAGGTCATTCCATCATTTTATCAAACCAGCTGCTTCATGATAGTGGGGAATACTGTGGGACCAGTGAATTCCATGAACATGGGCCCATTGCTGCACTTCATTTGCTGTGAAGTGAGTTCCTTGATCAGAAGCAATGCTGTGTGGAATACCATGCTGATGGCTGAGGCATTCTGTGAGTCCACAGACAGTATTTTGGAAGAAGCATTGCAGGCAGGGAAGGCAAATCCATATTCAGAGTAAGTGCTTACTCCGTTATGAACAATATGCTACTCCTTCCATGATGGAAGTGATTCAACGTAATCATTGCCATTAGGTAGGTGGCTGAGCTACCCAGGGAATAGTGCCATACTGAAGACTTAGTGTTGATGTCTACTCATGGCTAATTAGCCACTTGGCAGTAGCCTTAGTGAGATGGGTTTCCATGAGTGAAAGTTCATGTTGCTGAACCCATGCATAACTTCCATCTCTACCACTAAGTCCACTTTGTTCAGGAGCCCATTGGGCAGTTACAAGGGTAGCTGAGGAAAGAGGCTGATTGGTACTCATAGAATGAATACCTAACCACTTGATTATTAAAATCCTCCTCTACTGAGATCATCTTTTGGTGAACAATCACATGGGACACAAATATCTTCATGTTTTTTACCTATTCATAGAGGATTCTCTACATACTTCTTCCCCAAATTCCTTGTTATCAATTTTCCAATAGTGTTCCTTCCAGGCCCTCTACCATCCAGCCAAACTATTGGCCACAGTCCATGAATCAGTATATAATTGCATGTCTGGTCATTTCTCCTTCCAAGCAAAGTGAACTACCAGAGACAGTGCAGGAAGTTCTGCCCACTGGGAGTATCTCCTTTTACCACTGTCCTTCAGGGTTGTCCCAGAAAGGGTGTGTGGTGCTGCAGCTGTCCACTTTCAGGTGGTGCACACGTATTGTGCAAAACCATGTGTAAACCAGTTGTGAGTCTTTTCTTTCTCTGTCAATGGATTGTGGGGAGCTCCCCATGAGGCTATAGGTGCAGTCTGGGATAGAGACAGCAGTGTAGTAGAAGTGGGGACCATGGGCATTTAGGCCACTTCTCATGTAACTTACCTAAGCCTTCAGGGCCTGCTCAGGCCCAATCTCTTATATACCACTCCCATTTGATGATGGAACACTGCTGTGCACATCCAATTTTATGGATTTGTGGGTCACATAATACCTACTTCATGATGGGAAGCTCAAGTCACACAGAAACTCAGTGGCTAACATTTAAGCATTCAGTTTTTACTAGGGCCCAAGAGGATGCCAAGAGATGTTTCTCAAGAGGAAGGTAGTTATCCACAGAGGATGGCAGGGTTTTCTCACAAAATTCTGAGGGTTTGCCCCTTGATTCACTTATGGGGGCCTGCCGGAGGCACCGAAGAGCATCCCAATCTGCCACTGCCACTTCAAGTACCATTGGATCTGCTGGATCATATGGCCAGTGGCAGAGCAGCTTGTGCAGCAGCCTGGACCTGTTTCAGAGTCTTCTCTTGTTCTGGACCCTTCTCAAAACTGACAGCTTTTGGGATTTCTTGGTAAATGGGCCAGAGTAGCACACCCCAATGATAAATAAGTTGCTTCCAAATTCCAAATAGGCTCACTAGGTATTGTGCCTCTTTTTTAGTTATAAGAGGGGCCAGATGCAATAACTCACCCTTCATCTTAGAAAGATATCTCAACGTGCCCCATACTACAGGACCTTAGAAATTTTACGGAAGTAGAAGGTTCCCTAAATTATTGTTACATTTATTTCTCACCTTCTGACACACATATGTCTTACCAATAAGTCTAGAGTAGTTGCTACTTCTTGCTTGCTAGGTCCAATCAGCATAAAGTCAACAATGTAGTGGACCAGTGTGATATCTTGTGGAAGGGAAGTTGACCAAGATCGCTGAAAGAGAAATTACAACATAGAGCTGGAGCTTATATAGTCCTGAGGTAGGACAGTGAAGGTGTATTCCTGGCCTTGCCAGCTGAAAACAGACTGCTTCTGATGTGCCTTATTGACAGGGATGGGCGAGGAAAAGGCATGTGCCAGACTAAGCTGCATACCTGCTACTGAGGATGTGTTAATTTGCTCAAGCAATGAAACCACATCTGATTCAGCAGCTTCAATTGCTACACTTGGAGTCAATACCTGGATAAGCTTACAATAATTCACTGTCATTCTCCAAGATCCATCTGTCTTGTACATAGGCCAAATAGGAGAGTTAAATGGGGATGTGGTAGGAATCACCACCCTGCGTCTTTCAAGTTCTTGATGCAGAACTTGAAATCCCTCCAGGAATGTGATATTGCTTGTGGTTTACTATTTTTCTAGGTAATGGAAGGTCTGGTGGTTTCCACTTGGCCTTTCCTACAATAACAGCCCTCACTGCATAGGTCAGGGAACCAATGTGGGGATTTTTCCAGTTGCCAAGTATGTCTATTCCAACTATGCATTCCAGAACTGGGGAAATAACTATCAATAGGTTTGGGGATTCATTCGGCCCACTGTGAGATGGACCCCAAGCTAAAACTCCATTGATCATGACCCCTACTTTGACTGGTGGACCAGAGTGACATTTTGCATCTCCTATAATTAGTGTCAGATCAGATCCAGTGTTCAGTAGCCCCCCAAAGTTCTGATTACATCCTTTTTCCCAATGTACAGTTACCCTGATAAAAGGCCATAGACCCTTTTGCCAAAGTCTAGGAGAAAAACTAATGGGATATATTTTTGGCAGTGTACCAGGGTCCTTCCTCATGGGGACTCAGCCTCTTCTTCATTCCAGCGATTTTTCTAGTCTGTAAACTGGTTCAAGATGGGAATTGATTGAGGAGCCATGACTCTCTGTTTTTATGATTCAGGTTAGACTTCTATTCACTTGACCTAGAACTTTTCTGCTTGCATAGATCAAATAAGAATTTAGGAAGGCTTTCTATTTATTTTACTTCTAGGATAACCATGATCAACTAGCCAACACCATAGGTCTGCTCACGTCAGACTATGCTGATTGCTGCTTTGACTCTGTTGTTCATTATGGTAACCACACTCACCTTGTCATTTGAGCACTGCCACTTCAGAATCCAATTACTCCCATTATATTTAGGTTTCCCAATTCAGTGATCACAGTTCCCACTCTAATGTCTGGTCTAAAGAGAAGAGTGATCACAGAGCACTTCAAGGATGCTGGGGCTCAACTTATGAATTTACTTCTAAGTATTAGGGAAAGGTATGTCTTTTGGACGCTTCCAATGTGAGTGAGTAAATCTTAAATGGCAAATCAACTCTAAAACTGCAAAATACCTAAGCCTTTCAATCCTTTCCTCATATTAAACCCAGGCTCACTTTGGGCCACTTTTTGTTCCATGGGTTAGCCAGTCAACCAAATGAACTGTTAGAGCCCTTCCTAACTTCCCTGGCTGCAGCATTAATGCAGAATCTCTGTTTAGTAGCCCATATCAATAAATTCAGCCTGATCCAACTTTATGTTCCTTCAGTTGTTTCTCACACACTTATTCTCATGGTGTTCTCTGGATTTCCATCTGCGTAGATTAGAATACTCAAGTGGTTCTTTCAGAGAGTGCACCTCCTCATGGGTCACACTTTGTACCTCATCCTTAAGGGCCTACTGGGACATGAGTCTAGCTATAGTACTAGAAGCAAAAAGGAGTGTTGGGGATGGGCCCTGAGGAGAATCAGCATTGTCTTGCATGGCATGTGCCTCAGGGGAGGCCATTAAAGTTTCTTCAGGCAACGTAGGGTTAATTCCCTCAAAACTTGGTGGAGAAGCTGCTGCCACTGTGAGTGGGGAAGCTGCTACCACTGTGGTAAAGAAGTCACTTCTGGGGTGGGGGGCCTCTTTTTTTGGCAAAAAAGACTAAACAGAATTTAGGGGATCAATGTCCTTATTCCAACTTACAGGATCCCATTCTTTGTCAATCAGTACCCTCACTTTAACAGTAGACACCCGGTGAAGCTGGGGGTTCAACTTGTGCTGCAATTCAGCCCATTGCAGGATGAGCTCCTACATTTGATTTTCAGCAATCTCAGCCCTGTGGCTAAAGAAGTTAAAGGTATCCTTCAGGGCACATGTAGAAGCTTTCGGGTCATTTATGCAGTGCTTGAGCTGGGAATTGGAATCCCTGACCCCCTCCTTTTCTTTCCCTCCTTTGTCCAGGGATAATAAGAACAACCAGCCAATCTCATCATATATGTTAGTTGTCCAAAATGCTTGAAAGTTTGAAATACACAGTTAACCAGATCTTTCTTCTCATAACTGGTTAATTAGGGGTATCCAATGGTGATCTTTTGCCTATCTCTATTGTGAGAGCATGCTACAGATGATCAGTGCTCTTTTTACTACCAAAAATAGGGTCATGGCCATCTTTAAATCTTACCAGTTTGAATAACCAATTCCAGAAACCCCAGAACAGATTCAAAAAACTCATGCTTAAAATTCTGTTCCTCTATGACCACTCTCAGTACCAGGGTTCTCCAGAGAAATCAATTGGATGAGTGACTGTCTGTCTGTCTATCTATGTATCTATCTATCTGTGGATCTATCTAGAGATTTACTCTAAGAAATTGGCTCACACGATTATAGAGACTGAGGATTCCCAAGATCGTCAGTTGGCAAGCTGGAGATCTGGAAGAGCCAATGGTATACTTCCAGTCTGAGTCTGAAGGCCTGAGAAGGAGAGCTGATGATGCAAATTCCAGTCCAAGTATGACTATGAAAACTAGGACAGCCAATGGTGTAATTTCCAGTCCCAGTTTGGGTCTGAAGACAGGAGACTGATGTCCCAGCTCAAAGACAGACAGAGAGAGCAAATTCCTCCTTACTCAGCTTTTTGTTCTATTCAAGGCTTCAGTGGGTTGGATGAAGCCCACCTACACTGGGGAGAGCAATCTGCTTTACTCACTCTATCAACTCTAATGTTAATCTCATCCAGAAACATCCTCATAGACCCAGCCAAAATGTTTAACCAGACATCTGGGCACCCTGTGGCCCAGTCAAGTTGATACATAAAATTAACCATCTCAACACTGAACTACATTAATGGGTAACTTTAGGATACAGCACTAATTCAAGACTGTGTGACTGAAGATGTGAAGAAACGGTGGATTTGCAGTATAGCCTGCATAGAACAGAAACAAATTAAAAATTAATAGTAGACATTCCTGTATTTTAAAGTTCCACGCTGGTTCACAGAGCCAACCCTGGTGATCTAGTGGCTAAGGCCTGGTGCGCTCAGCACTGCAGCTCAGGTTTGTGTCCCGGTCAGAGAACCACATCACCCATCTGTCAATTGTCACACTGTGGCGCTGCATGTTGCTATGGTGCTGAAAGCTATGCCATTGGTATTTCAAATGCCAGCAGGGTCACCCATGGGGCAGGTTTCAGGGGACTTGCAGACTAAGACAGATTAGGAAGGAGGACCTGGCCAGCCACTTCTGAAAAAGTTGGCCATGAAAACCCTGTGAATGGCAGCAAAGCATTGCCTGATATGGCACCAGACAGTGAGAGAATGGCACAAAAAGACCAGTCAAGGTTCCACTCTGCTGTCCACAGGGTCACTAGGAGTCAGAATCGACTTGACAGCACCAACAAATCATGTGCTCACACCTCTAGAGAAACTGGTCATCTCTTCTAAAGTTCTAGTCCCCTCTGATATTCTTAAGGCCTCCCTGAACCCCATCTCCTTTCTGTCCTTCCTTCATCTTTCTAACTATCCATTTTCTACATTTTAACTATCTCTGATGCTTAGCCTATTCCAGTCATGACTTGAAGGCTATCTCTCGATAAGATGTTTGCTAAGCAAAATTGTCTATTTTTTAGAAAGTAATTCTTATTAAAAAAAGAAAAAAATCAATTGTGTTGCCAATATTAGTTTAGACTAATATCTTTTTTTCCCCTAAGCCACTCTTGTCTATATTCTCCACATGAACATAAGCTATTCAGAGCAGGGTCCACATCCTGTTTTGATATTGTTTCACAAGCAGCCTTCCTAGCGTCTGGCCTGTTTTAAAGGGTAAGTAAATATGTGTGTAATGAACATGAAAACCTTAAAAATCTTAATACTTAGGAAATATTACAGCAAAATACATACATACATAAAAGGGTCATTTCTTCAGTTTGTTGTATTTCTTTCTTTGATAACACAAGTTAGACCATCTGACATTTCCACAATTGTCTCAGGGAATCATCTTTAAGGTTAGCTGAGACCCACAAAAGGGCAGGAGGTCCCATACCAATCTCTAGTAACACAGAAGAATGACATGCATCTAAGCATAATTCTTATTCATTAGCCCTAGACTAAGGTTGCATGAACTTAAATATTTTTAATTTACTCCATTAAGAGTACTGTATTAATGCTTACTCAAGGCTGTGAGCACTCTTCCAGCCAATACTGACTTCCATGATGTAGAGTCGGCCTTACTTGTTCAGCAAAAGCCCCCAGGCCCATTGCAACCATGTGTCCTTCTGGCTCCCTTCTGTGCAGGCTGCCCAGCTGCTGGGATTTGTAACATGATAGGGCCTAGCCAGCCTGGATCCTCCCTTATCTCACGTAAAGAACATCACATCTTACAGGGACACACAGCCCCTCCATGTGAGCTACTGCTCCTGGGAACGCTGGTTGTACCAAGCCCATTGGCAAGTATGCAGGCTTTGTCCTTCTGCCTACTGCACAAGCTTCTCTCAGGGGGTGGTAGCAGGTGCACATTGCTGTCCAGCTGGCTGCCACTGGACCTTCCCTGTAAGTAACTCCCAATAAACCCATGTCTCATTTGCTGTCTCTGGGTCTTTCCTTTAGTCTCTCGGCAGCCTATCCCACACTGCTCATCCAGATGGGCATGTGGCGGAACATGTGACTTATTTTCCCCAATTATTACTTCTTCCTGCCTTCATAACTAGTAGCATATCTATCTACTACAGCCCAGTGAATCCCTTCTATTTGTGGAATAACAAGCTCATCAGAGATATAAATAGCCAATTATAATTTATAAACACACAAACTGAGTGTTTTAGTAAAAAATATAGGTACTCTTACATCTGATCTAAAAGGGTTCTTGGACTATCATTTAAATTTTGAATATCTCAAATGTCAGATATGATAGTCTATTTTCTTGTTATCACAGAAAGAGATCAAAATTTTACAGTAAATAGAATTTTACTGTTACATTTACTTAGGTTTTACGTTACATTTTAATATTGTATATGACTTTTCATTTAGCTATTCCTTTTCTTACTATGTTCTTATGAATAACTTCTATAGCTGTAAAGCAAAAAAAGCTTTCTTAATTTAATGTTTCCAAGTTTTTTCTTTATTTTAGCTTTTAGGATTTGGTTCAATATTACTTAATGATAGCATCTCCTAGATATTTCCGGAATCTATTTACAAGCTGTAGCATGGAATGGTCAATACAGTTAAATTTTGCATGGTTTAGACAACATTACAATGATTCCTCTCCTACCAGGAGGACTGTCTCAATGTTTCTAGAGAGCAACAGCATTTACAATGAAGACATTTCTCAAAAAAGTGATCTCAATGGTCTCTGTGAAACAAGCCAATAGCATCTCAGAAATTTGGTAATTTTTTTAGTTACAAACTTTTTTAATGGTAATTTTAAAAAGTTAATGATTTTTTAACCATTTAATTTAATTTTAACCATAAATAGCCACTTAATGGTTATTTATATCTTTTTTAAGTACTGCGCAGAAAGATCCTGTTGCAGTGAAAAAAGTAAGGTTTAAAAGACAAGTGGGATTCATTCAGCTGAAACCCCAACTTAAAACTTTCTGGCTGTAAGAATTTGTACAAGTTACTCACACATCTCCATGTGTAAGTTTTCTCATTTATCAAGTTGGAATACTTTGCCTTGTTATTTGAAAGGCTTAGAAATAATATTTGCAAAATATTTAGCTGGTTTCCAGGACTGAGTACATTATTACTTTCTTGCAAAAACAGAGCTACTTTGTTTCTTTCTCCTATATCATGTTCTTTTGCCTAAGGTGGTATTACAGAACCAAAGTGGGCTCACTTCCCGGTGAGTTGAAATCAAAGCCTTCACCAGCAGTAGTTGTCACAAAAAGTACTATTCTTTTGCAGCAAATAAGGAGACCATGGGGAATCATTTCCAAAGCTGTGGCCCCCAGAGCAAGAGAACAAGTGCCTTTTACTTCAGATGGGGAATGAATATTCAGAAGAGAAGTTTCATCATCACACATAGAGGTGGGTATAAGCTCACACAGGCATAGTTTGAAAACATGCTTTCACATACATTGCAGATCACGCTAATAAGGCTTAGGCTCCTCAGGGGGCAGAGCTCTTAACATTAAAGTGAAGCAAAGGTAACTTTTGGACTCTTCTCCGCCCATCTGTGCAGGCATCACTCTTGCAGTGGGGTTTGGAAAGGTTCAGGATGGTTGGTGATCGCATCTCTTAACATAAGTAAAAAACAACTTTGAGAAACAGTTAAGTGCTTTTGAAACTTCCTTTGAGTTACTTGGGGTGGTTAGTCAGTGACAGTGGCATATAGTAACTGTCTGGTTAATCATAGCCCGAGATCCGTACTCTCAGAGCTGCATCCAGAACACCAGCTGTGCAGCCCTTACAGCAATTGTTTCCCATAACTATAGGAAAGGTGCTACTCTGAACACCAAGAGACCCCTTCCTTTCAGCAAGTGAGCCACCTCCATCAGCCAGAGGTGGGCGGGCCCAGTGCCAGGGTCCCAGGGTGGGTGAGCCTGCTTCCTGGAGGAGGAGGCAGGCCCACAACCGGGGGTCGTGGGCTGGCAGTTGAGATTCTCACCCTGGTTGTTGAGAGCTCCTACCCCTTTTCTTTGTTCTTGGCTACCCTCAAATGATCTAGCCGTGCTGATCCCCTCGGTGTCCTGGGTGAGGTGTGACATAAGCAGGTCTTCAAACACGTGTGGAAGTTAGATGCTCATTTCACTCTCTTCAACTGATGGGAAAACTCATGGACTGAGGGATATCTCTCAGGGCTGTGCTGGGCTGGCTTAGGAGACGGGTGGCACAGGTAAAGCAATGCCATTTTTCTTACCCTTTCAATGCATCTTTTCTCATTTCTGTGCTCCTGCAGGGTACTGTAATCTCTCCTGGATTCTGGAGCTTTCATGAAGGCTTTTCTGTCCATGGATGGTTGCTAAAGTGGTGTTTCTGTTGGGGAATGGGCCTGAAACCTCCTTTACTACAGTCTTGCTAACATCACTCTCTTTGGTCAATTTAATATGTATTAAACAGAGATGACTAGTTGATCAGCTGAAACACTCATAATTAATATCAGTGAATTATATTCAAAAGTACCCCATTACAGGTAAAGCTATGATGAAAAATCTTTTTGTAAATTAATAGCCATTTAAGCATAAGTAAAAATTTAATTACCTGATTTTTTTGCAAATTAGATCTTATTAAAGTGATTTTAAACCTAAATTTCAAATAACTTTACTTATTTCCAAATATTTATTGTTTCCTGAAGCATACTGCATTTTTTGTTATCTACTCATATTCTTCTTGAAAATAAACAACTAAAAACTTTGAACTTACCCAAGGGATAGAGGGTTAATTAACATAACGATTTATGTTCCTCTTTGATTACATAAAATTCTTATTTTACCTGGCTTACATCAGGGGTAAAGTGTTTATGTTCATTTATGTTGATTGTTGACCTTTTCTTTTGATTAACTAAGCCTGTATCCAATTAGAATTGCAGACATATTTAATGTTCACCTAACCTGGTGTCTGGTCTAAAAGGAGAAATTAATGTCATGTGTAGATAACATAAAACCAGGCACAAAAAGGAGAGATTTTCAACAAACAGCTCTTCATTGTGAGAGCAATTGTTTTGGCACTCTCCTTCACTGCACCAGAAAACTATGAGAACTTTGAGAAACAGATAAACAAACAAACAAAATGAACACTGATCAAGAGTACCAGGCATACTTAACCAAAGAACTGATTCATCTAATTGTTGAACATCCAATTCCAAACGTCTTTAGGATCAAATTGTGAGACCACAGATTTGTCAGAGTTTAGGGATAATCTTCCCATTATATATAATATTCTAAAGGCCACTCTGTAAGCACTGTGTTTAGTTCTGGACGTCACCCTTGAAGGGGGATATTCATGTAATGGAGCTGTCTGGACAACAATCACATCGATTGCTGGGACCTCAGATGGTACCATATAATTAACTACTGGAGTAACCAGGGATATTTAACTTGGAGAAAAGGCCAGTGAGAAAGCAAACAAATAAACAAACTTGATAGTGGTCTTCAAATGTTTGAGGAACTTTTATATTAAAGATCAATTATAATGTTTTTTTAAGGCTTCCAGGAGGTAGGAGGCAGATGAAAAATGTAAGGCTATAATTTTCACTTTAACATTAAAAAAAACCCTCCTAATCTTCAGAACCACTTTTAAAAACTACAATGGGATGCTTTAACAAGAAGGGTGTTTCTTATCACTGGAAATGGTCAAGGGACACAACTGTTATTGAGCTGTGAGGTCATAGATTAGAAGATCTAATAGATACTTGGTTTAACTCTCAAACTGTATTAACTCTATTAATACCCCCCTAAATTGATTATTTCTAAATATATGGTATAAAAATAATTGTAGAAGCTAATTTAAAAAAGGATGACACATCAAAAAACATGAAATATTTAGAGATAAATTTATCAAAATAGTTACTAGCCTTGTACACTGAAAGCTACAAAATAATGCTGAGAGAAATGAAAGGAGACCTAAATAAACGATGAGATATGCCAAGTTCATATATTGGGAGACCCAATGTTAAAGTATTAATTTTCCCCCAAGTTATTTGTTGATTCAATGCAATCTAAATAAAAATGCCAACAGGTATATTTTGGTAGAAATTGACAAGCTTATTCTAAAATGTATATGAAAATACAAACAATCTCAAATAATGAAAACGGTTTTATAAAATAAGAACAAATCTGGAGGATTTGCACTACCATGATTTCAAAACTTCCTATAGACGTATTTATTTATAATACATACAGAGATAGATGTAGACAGATAATAGACACATGAGTTGTCACAGAAAGAAAAACAAATCAATGCAATGGGAAAATGTGTAAAATCTCAAAATACTGGAACAGACATTTCACAAAAGAAGATATATGAAAGGCAAGTAGGCATTGTAAGGATGGTCAACATCCTTAGTTATCAGGAAAATCCAAGTTAAACATCACAGGTAGATACAATTTCCCATCCAATAGAATGACTGAAATTAAAAAGATTTACAACAATTGTTGACAAGGATGTGGAGCAGCTTGATCACTTACGCTTTGCAGGTGGCAACGTAAAATGATAGAGCCACTTTAGAAGACTATTTGGCAGTTTCTTACAAATGTAAATATATACCTACTATATCACTCAACAATTTCACTTTTATCAAAGAGATGTGGAAACATCTGTCCATTGAAAAGACTTGTACGGGAATGTTCTTAGTATCTTTGTTCATAAGAGCCAGGAACTAAAAGCAACCCAAATATTTATTAGTAGGTGAACTGATAAACATATTTTCATAAATTCATACAATTAATACTACTAAATAATAAAAAGAAACAAACTACTGATCCAGGCAATAGCATGGGTGGATATAAAAAATATTATGTTGTAGGAAATAAACCAGATGCAAATAAGTTCATACCATATGAATCCATTCATATGAAATGTTAGAAACTCAATCTTTAGTAACAGAAATAAAATCAGTGATTTCCAACTGAGATGCATTGGATTGGCTGAAAAGAGACACTTAAGAAACATTTTGGTTTATATCTTAATTTTGATGTTACACAGGTGTATATATTATCCAAGTTAATAAACTGCATGCTTAAAAAGAATGTATTTTGTTTCTATAAATTATACCTCAAAGTTTATTTTTTAAAAGATGATGAAAAAATGTACACAGTAAAAGCAATCAGGGTGTAAAAAGCTAAATGTTATGAAAACATCTTAAGAATGATTATTTCAGAAATAAACACAATAAAAACACTGTCTAAAAGATTATTAAAGGATCTAAAATTGCTGAAGAAAAAGAAGATACTCATAGAACAGAAAGAGAGGGAAAAAAAGCAGGTGGCAAAGGAAGGATAGAATTATTTATACTAATTGGTAATTTTTCATGTAAACAATGACTAAATGTGTTATGCAGACATAAAATCTGATTATGAAGAAAAATGGTAATATTCTGATAGCGTTTTCAGGAAATGGTGTTTTTGTAAGTAATGTAATTTAGAACAGGCTTGAAAGATGTTCTCCTGGTGCATCAGCCCAAATTGTCTTTTCAATAAAAAAGACATATGGCATTAATTATGGGATGGCAATGTGAAAGGTACATGCTAATTTTCATGTGAAAGAAATTGCATAAAATATTTTTATGACTATCATCATCTTTATAATAACACCTCCAAGATGCTATCCCGGCCTGGAAAAATTATTCAAATTTATGTCAATTGCAGCAGGCTAAATCAAAGAGGTTGCTGTTATCACATTAAGAATAATAGTCCTTTTTCTTTAATATCAGCAGGAAAAAGGGCAGGGAAATGAAATGCACCTGCTGATGTTTTTTAATTTTCCTAGGTTACACACACACATTCATGAGTGTAAGGGTATCCAGCAGATCTCCATTATTATGAGTTATATACATGTGATACGTATGGATATTTACTCAGCAGATCTCCATTATTATGAGTTATATACATGTGATACGTATGGATATTTACTCAGCAGATCTCCATTATTATGAGTTATATACATGTGATACGTATGGATGTTTACTCAGCAGATCTCCATTATTATGAGTTATATACATGTGATACGTATGGATGTTTACTCAGCAGATCTCCATTATTATGAGTTATATACATGTGATACGTATGGATGTTTACTCAGCAGATCTCCATTATTATGAGTTATATACATGTGATACGTATGGATATTTACTCAGCAGATCTCAATTATTATGAGTTATATACATGTGATACGTATGGATATTTGCTCAGCAGATCTCCATTATTATGAGTTATATACATGTGATACGTATGGATATTTGCTCAGCAGATCTCCATTATTATGTGTTATATACATGTGATACGTATGGATATTTACTCAGCAGATCTCCATTATTATGAGTTATATACATGTGATACGTATGGATATTTACTCAGCAGATCTCCATTACTTACAGATTCCAAATTTAGGAATTCAGTTACTTAGTAAAATTTATTTGTAAACCCAAAGTCAATATTCATTGCACTTTTACAGTCTTTCATAGGCATGCTCAGACAGGCAAAAATTTTAGTTACTCATTGTGCACATCCCCAGCTGAGTTTGAACAAGGCAATGCTCTGCCTTCTTGTTTCAGCTCTCGTACTGTAAACAAACGTCCTTTTCATGATCTCTTTAATGCCACATTTTTCACATTTTTGTGCTTTTAGTTGGTGATTTCACTGTTTAAAATGACTTCTAAGCATGGCGCTAAATGGTTGTCTAGTGTTCCTAAAGGCAAAAATGCCATGATGTGCCTTACAGAGGAAATACACATGTTAGATAAGCTTCATTCAGGTGGGAGTTACAGTGTTGTTGGCCAAGAGTTCAATGTTAATGAATTAACAATATGTATTAAATAAGGAGTCTGTAAATAGAAATACACATAAAACAAGGTTATGTATTGATCTCTTGACAAAAATGTTGTGACTAGAGTAGGAGCAACGGTTCAATATTCACCAATGCAGTGTTTGTGGGGACTTTATAGAATATGATTAGTATGAATAATGAGAATGAATATATACAGTTGAAGGAAGTGGACATTGATTTTTCCTGGTAATTTCTTGTTCGGATTACTTACCACAGTGAGCATGGAATGTCAGGCAAGAATCATTTTGGCAATTTCCTAGTGATTTCATTATGTTTGCCCCATCTCTAACTGGGTGTAATATTTTCCTGCTGTTTTCTGGCTACTCTTAGTGCTTGAGGATCCAATGAGCAGACAGAAGTTTTGGACATGGGTTCAAACTTCTCAGTGTTTTTTCTCTCATAATCATGTTTTGTGAATATCTACTTTTTGGACTCTAGGCTCTGCCTTTCTGCATTGATTTCTTTTACCAACTAGTTCCCTGCACTTCAGCTGTTTTCTCTGAACTCAAACTCTGACTTCATGGGTAAGATATCCACCATCACTGAGCACCTCCTAGGACTCCTGCTCTGATCCTCTCCTGAATAACTCACACCATGGCTAGAGAAGATATCAGCTAAATGAAGGCAGCATGCTTTTATATACCTAGCTGAGAAAAAGACTTCCCTATTTGGTAAAAACATAAGTCAAAAGGAAACAAATTTATACATGCACACAGTAATAAATAAATAAAATGACAGAAAGGCTACAATAAAAGCTAGCAGCCTCCATGGGGGCTGGCCCAGTGGTGCAGCAATTGGGTTCGTGTGCTCTGCTTTGGCAGCCTGAGGTTCACCAGTTTGGATCCCAGGCATGGGCATACACACCGCTTATGAAGCCATGCTGCAGCACGCATCCAACATATAAATTTGAGGAAGATGGGCATGGATCTTAGCTCAGGGCCAATCTTCCTCAAAAAACCCCACAAACTGGCAGCCTCCAGCTCTGGCTTATTCCTTTAACCTCCTAGTCTCTTCTCCCAGAAAAAAAAAAAACATTTCTATTTTTATTTCTTTTGCTGATTATTTCTCTAAAAATAAATAATAGGCATATGACATTATTTATTATCTAGACATTACTTATTGAGTTTGTGAAAAGTGAAGACTTCTTATTCACATACTCTCTCACCTACCATTCTCACCCTTCCATACTTTATTCTTATGTGATCATTTTTCATTTATCATTTCATATCCTTAGCTAACTTCAGATAATTGGAAGTTTCCTTATTATTGGCTTTGTAAGAAACATCTCGTTTCCTTCTTAAACTTCCAACTCTGTCAGCTGTATCTTGCTTATTAACTCCACCTTTTCCTCCAAACCTATTTTTCTTCTAAGTCTCCCAACTTCTGTCAGCTGTTCTACTATATGTTCAAAATAGATAAGACTTATGCTTTGTTTTTAAACTCCATTTAATCTTCTTCCTTTGATCTCAAGGTCAATTCTAAGTGTTAAAAAGCAAAATAAACAGGATTTACATTGCAATGAAATATTACTCAGTGCAGACACAAGCAGAGTGATAAGACTCCATTTATTTCTTATAGATTCATTATAACAGTCCTTGTACCACTGAAAAAAAATGGTCCTAGTGTCAAATTTAACCTTTTCTTGTAGTCTATCAGTGGCTTAAGAGTAGGCAAATCAGTGTACTTCAAATTTTGGTCAAAACTTTATTGTAGGTTTTTTCAATTTATTGAGTTTTTTATTGCTTTTGATTTATTTAGAAAAGATACAAATGTCTTCTTTGACTTGTGGCTAATAAATTTTAGATTCTTATTCTGTTACTTGAATTTCGAGGCTATTGATTTCCTATTTTATTTTGGATTGTTACTCTTCAGCTCTGTCACAAACTGTCATTCTGAAATTGATTTTTATTAAGGTCTTGGGGTAATTCCATTGTTTTTTGAACCTCATTCTTTCTTCTTTTCATCTTCTTACTTGTTTGACTAAAGCACGTCCTTAGGTAACTTCCTTAGGAAAAGTATACTGAATGTGAACTTCCTGAATCTTTCCTGTCTGAAATTACCAATCAGTCAGGTATAAAATCATAGGCTGAGGAGTGACGTTAGCACTAGGGTGGAGTAAGCTCTTCCCTTAGAATCTCCCTCCTAAGATAAGGACACTCATAAACCAACAGAGGACATTCACACAACATAAAAGATGTCTGTGAGATCCACACAGCCATACATCTGAAGGTGGAGGTGCTGCAGGCCCTGGGAGGCAGTGGAAGGAGAGAGAGGGCTCTCCTCTCCCTGCCTGAACAGCAGTGACCTAGGGCACAGGACCACATGTGGCTCTGAGAGGAGAGGGGTGAAGTGGCAGCCCTCTGAGTGAATGTCTTTGCTCTCAGAATTGCCTCCCAGCCCATGGGAAAGTTACACACCGAGGAGGCTAAGCAATCCCAGCAGTGTCTTCACCAAGATGAGTATCCAAGAAGGGAAGACAGCAAGTGCAGAGTGGGAGCACCCTTAGGATCACACACATTGAGGGTGAAAGAAAGTGCTACTCCACATGCCTGGCACACAAGCTCAACCAGTGGGACAGAGTAGGGGACCCCTGCCACAGCACCTGTGCATCCATGTGAAAAGCAGTGGCAGCCAGTGGGCAAACAAAGATGGGCCCTGTCAGCATAGCCTCCAAACGACAGGCACAGCTGACAGGGATTGTGGCGGGCTCAGAATGCACAGCTCCTGCCACCCTACTGCTCCACCATGACAGCAGGTGGAATCTGCGAACAGTTACTACCACTATGCAGTGGCACACACCCACTCCATCAACTAGTATGAAGAGGTGTATTAACATTCCAGACCAGAAGGAAAATGACAACCAGCCAGAAATCAATACTGAAGACACATAAATTTACAATCTAAAAGACAGAGAATTCAAAATAGCTATCATAAAGAAACAATGAGTTACAAGAAAACTCAGAAAGACAGCTTAATGAAATTAGAAATAAAATTAATGAACAGAGGGAATTCTTCACAAAATAGATTGAAACTATAAAAAAAAAACAACCAATAAGAAATTTTGGAGATGAAAAACACAATGAATAAAATAAAGAAAAATCTGGAGCCCTTGAATAACAGAGCTGTTGTTGTGGAAGACAGAATTAACAATTTAGAGGATAGAAATATAGAAATGTTTCATATAGGTGAGGAGAGAGAACTAAGACTAAAAATAAATGAAGAAATTCTCTGAGAAAATATCTGACTCAGTTAGGAAATGCAACATAAGGATTATAGGTATTCAGTAAGGAAAAGAGAGGGAGAAAGGAGCACAGAGCATGTTCAAAGAAATAATAGCTAAGAACTTCCCAAACCTGGGGAAGGACCTGGACCTAAAAATACATGAAGCCAATAGAACTCCTAATTACATCAATGTAAAAAGACCTTCTTTAAGGCATATATTAGTAAAACTGGCAAAAGTCAATGAAAAAGAAAACATATTAAGGGTAGCAAGGCATAAGAAAATAACCTACAAAGGAACCTCTATCAGGCTTTCAGTATATTTCTCAGTGGAAACCTTAGAGGGTAGGAGAGAGTGGAATGATATATTCAAAATTCTAAAAGACAAATACTTTCAGGCAAGAATACTCTATCCAGCAAAAGCAACCTTCAGATACAGTGGAGAAATAAAAACCTTCCCAGAAAACAAAAGCTGAGAGAGTTATTGCCACAAGACCCTCCCCCTAAGAGATGATCGAGAAGGCTCTCACACCTGACCAAAAAAGAGAAAGGGTTTAAAAAGGCTTGAGCAAAGAAATAAATAGGCAGACAAAATCAGAATATTTCAGATTGTTATCAGAACAAGTTAGCCAAGACTTAATTATAACATTAAAGACAAAGGAAAGGTAAGAATCAAAAATAACTATGATCACTTAATTTTAATCACAATGCAAAATCGAATAAGTTGTGACAACAAAAGCTTAGATGGAGAAGAGGAAAGGGATGGAACCTGCTTGGACTAAGGAAATAAGAGGCTATCAGGAAATGGACTGTCTCATCTATGAGATCTTTTATACAAAGTTCACATTAATCCTAAACAAAAAATCAGAACAGAGACACAAATGATAAATAATGACAAAACTATCATAGAGAATAACTAAAATGAATTAGCAGTCAGAAACACACAGGATGAGAAAAAGGGAAACACAGGAAAACCAGAAAACAAGTGATGAAATGGTAGCATTAAGCCCTGATATGTCAATAATCACTCTAAATGTAAATAGATTGAATTCTCCAATCAAAAGACACAGAGTAGCTGGATGGATTAGAAAACAAGATTAGAAAAAATATGCTGCCTCCAGGAAACACATCACAGCTCTAAAGACAAGCGCATGCTCAGAGTGAAGGGATGAAGGGATAGAAGACGACACTCCAAGTTAATGGAAAACAAATGAAAGCAAGTGTTGCCATACTTATATCAGAAAAAGTAGACTTCAAGATAAAAAAGGCAATGAGAGACAGAGGGGCAGTATATAATGACAAAAGGGACACTCCACAAAGAGGACATAACACTTATAAATATATTTGCACCTAACACAGGAGTACAAAAGTACATAAAGCAACTATTAAATGATCTAAAAGGAGATATTAACAGCAGCACAGTAATAGTAGGGGACGTTAACACTCCACTTACATCAATGGATAGATCATTCAGACAGAAAGTCAACAAGGAAATAATGGACTTAAATGAAAATCTAGACCAGATGGACTTAATAGATATATATAGAACTTTCCATCCAAAATTAGCAGAATATGCATTCTTCTCAAGTGCACAGGGAACATTCTCAAAGTTAGAAGATATGTTGGGAAACAAGGCAAGCCTCTATTTAAGATTGAAATCATATCAAGCATCTTTTCCAATCATAATGCTATGAAACTAGAAATCAACCACAAGAAAAAACCTGGTAAAGTGACAAATATGTGGAGACTAAACAACATGCTACTGAACAACCAAGGGATCATTGAAGAAATTAAAGGAGAAGGGGCCTGCCCAGTGGTTAAGTTTGCACATTCTGCTTCAGCAGCCCGGGGTTCACTGGTTTGGATCCCAGATGCAGACATGGCACCACTTGGCAAGCCATGCTGTGGTAGGCATCCCACATATAAAGTAGAGGAAGATGGGCACGGATGTTAGCTCAGGGCCAGTCTTCCTCAGCAAAAAGAGGAGGGTTGGCAGCAGATGTTAGATCATGGCTAATCTTCCTCAAAAAAAAAGTAGAAATTAAAGGAGAACTCAAAAAATATCTGGAGACAAATGAAAATGAAAATACAGTATGCCAACTCATAGGGGATGCAGCAAAAGCGGTCCTAAGAGGGAAATCCATAGCAATTTAGGCCAACCTTAACAAAAAAGAAAAATCTCAAATAAGCAATCTTAACTATAGTTAACAGAACTAGAAAAAGAAGAACAAATAAAGCCAAAAGTCAACAGAAGGAAATAAATAATAAAAATTAGAGCAGAAATAAATTAAATTAAAACCAAAAAACAGTAGAAAGGATCAATGAAACTAAGAGCTGGTTCTTTGAGAAGATACACAAAATTGACAAACTTTTGGACAGATTCACTAATAAAAAAGAGAGAAGTCTCAAATATATAAAATTAGAAATAAAAGAGGAGAAATTGCAATGGATACCACAGCAAAACAAGGGCTTATAAGAAAACACTATGAAAAACTATATGCCTAAAAATTGGACAATCTAGAAGAAATGGATATGCAAAAGAATGAAAGTAGACCATTATCTTTCACCATAAACAAAAATTAACTCAAAATGAATTAAAGACTCGAAGGTAAAACATGAACCCATAAAACTCCTTGAAGAAAATATAGACAGTATACTCTTTGACATCAGTCTTAGAAAGCTCTTCTCAAATGCCATGTCTACTCGGGCAAGGGAAACAAAAGAAAAAATAAACAAATGAGACTTCCTCAGACTAAAGAGCTTCTGCAAGGCAAAGGAAACCATCAAAAAAATGAAAAGACAACTCACCAACTGGGAGAGAATATTTGCAAATCATATATCCAACAAGGGGTCAATCTCCCAAAGAACTCACACAGCTCAACAATAAAAAAACAAACAACCCAATCAAAAAATGGGCAGACTATGAACAGATATTTTTCCAAAGAAGATATACAGATGGCCCACAAGCACATGAAAAGATGTTCAACATCACTAATCATTAGAGAAATGTAAATCAAATCTATGAGATATCATCTTATACCTGTTAGAATGGCTATAATTACCAAGACAATAAACAACAAACGTTGGAGAGGATGTGGAGAAAAGGGAACTCTTATACACTGCTGGTGGGAATGCAAACTGGTACAACCACTATGGGAAACAGTACGGAGATTTCTCAAAAAGTTAAAAATAGAAATACCATATGACCCAGCTACCCCCTACTGGGTATTTATCCAAAGAACTTGAAATCAACAATTCAAAGAGACTTATGCATCCCTATGTTCACTGCAGCATTATTCACCATAGCCAACATGTGGGAGCAACCCAAGTGTCCACCAACTGATGAATAGATAACAAAGATGTGGTATATACATACATGGAATGCTACTCTGTCATAAAAAAATAGACAAAATCATCCAATTTGCAACAACATGGATGGACCTTGAGGGTATTATGTTACGTGAAATAAGCTAAACAGACAAAGACAAATACTGCATGATTTCACTCATATGTGGAAGGTAAACAAACATACAGACACAGAGATCAGATTAGTGGTTACCAGAGGTGAAGGGGGTTGAGGGTGGGCATATGGGGTAAAGGGGCACATATATATGGTGTCTGACAAATAATAATGTATAACTGAAATTTCACAATGTTATAAACTACTATGACCTAAATAAAAAAAAAATCACAGCTTGAGATTATTGTTTTCTCAGAACTTGGAAGTTATCGAACCCCATACCGCTGCTATTGAGAAGATAGCATGGATCCTAGCTCTTGACATGATTCTAGTTTTTCTTTCTTTCTTTTCATTTGCTGGGATGTATATATATATGTGTATATATGTGTGTGTGTGTGTGTGTGTGTGTATGTGTGTATATTTATATACATATATATACACACATATATATTTATATATATTTTTTATTCCATACATATATATACACACACATATGTATATACATTTTATTTTTCTTTCTTCTCTCCCTGGAAAATTTTGGAGTTTTCTTTCCATCTTTTGTATTCTGAAATTTCACTGTTATGTATCTAAATAAATGTGGGGTGATTTTCCTTTTATTTTACTTAGCACTAAGTGGGCTCTTTCAATAGAATCATGTGCCTTTAAAAACTTTGAGAAATTGTCTTTTTATATCCCTGTGATAATTTGTTCTCCTATATTTTTTATTTCTTCTTAGAGTGTCTATTAACTCAAGATTTAACTCTAGCAGTTTCTATCTCTATGCTTTCAATAATTGACTAGGTTTTGAAAAAGAAAAGAATACACACATGTAAGTCAAGGTTTCAGTTGGTATATTCTAATTTTCTATGTATCTGTTTAGTATCTCTTATAGACATACTATACTCTTATAGTTTGACCTATCAGTTTTTTAGGAGGCTACTTAAAATCTCTAACAAAAATTATTGATCAATAAATTTATTCTTTCTAATTTTGTCAACTACTGTTTGTTATAGTTGTAGGATGCATTGTGTATTGCATATATGTTTATCTTGGTCGTGAATTCCTTTTCTTTTGTTCTTTTGATGTGTGTATAATACCCCTTCTTGACTCATGATAACTTTTGTTTTAAATTCTGTTTTGTCAGATATGAAGATTATTTTTGCAGCCTTTTTTTTTTTTTTTTTTGGATGATTTGCCCTGAGCTAACATCTATTGCCAATCTTCCTCTTTTTGAATGTGAGCAGCCACCACAGCATGGCTACTGAGTGACAAGTGATGTAGGTCTGCACCCAGGAATCAAACCTAGACTGCCAAAGGGGAGTGTGCTGAACTTAACTACTAGGCCACTGGGGCTAGTCCTCTTGCAGCTTTCTTTTGGTGTACATTGGTCTGTTTTCTACACTGTTTATTTTTGACCTTTCTTTTTCATTCTATTTTTTGATCCGATCTTAACGTTTCCATTCTCTAGTTGGTTCAGTGTAATTACTGTTATATTAGAAGTTATTTCTGTAATCTTATTTCAAATTTTCTCTTCAGTGTACTAATTTTCTCCTTTTCTGCATTATGTTGGGTAGATTGATTTTTGAGTTCCACATGCTTTTAACATAAGACATATACTTGTGTTTATTTAATCTTCCTGATTCATTAAACTGTTTCTATCTTCTGACAAGATAATTCTTCATCACCCTTTCATTACTCCACCACCAATGTGTTGGTATCGTCTGGCATTTTAGTTCTTGGAGTTTAAGAATTTACTTTTTATTATTTACTTGTTTTTGTTTTGTTTTTGATCACAATAAAGCTTACTAAGAAACTAGCTTGCCTTCATGTTCCTAATCTCTAGCAATATCTTCTATTTATCTAGCCTTGTATTCGAGAACTTCCTTCAAAATTTTCAGCATAGCTGTTTTTATTATTAACCTGGAGTCTTATATGCATGAGAATACATTTATTATACTATTAGTATACTAATAGTATACTATTATACTCATACTTGAACGACAGTGTAGATGAATAAACAATTATGGTTTCCAAATTTTCTTTGAATACTTTAAACGTATTAGCACAATCCTCTCACACCCAGTCTTGCTCTTAAGAACTTTGTTGTCAATTTGGTTTTGTTTAGTCTATAGCTCTTTCAACTCAATGTCATTTACATTTTGTTAATTCTTTAAATATATCTGTATTATAGGACTACTACTATCAAGCTGGTAACACATTTATTTTTAGCTTCCATATTTCTGAGCTTTGTTTTAGCACTTTCTATCACTTTCTCTTTTCCCCAGCCTTCTAAATTAGCTCCTCAATCTGATATACTGTTCACTATTCATCTTGCAGCCCTATCCATCCATTCTGCTATTTGTGCCAAATATTTTACTCTGTATTTTAATCTTATGGTGTTTATGTCTAATTGTTCTACTTGATTTTTTAAAGGATTTTTTGTTTATTTATTACTAATCCACTCTTAGATCTCAAGCAATTTTTTTTGCTTATTTTAAATTCTTATTTCCCCAAGTTTCATAATTTTGCTTTAGATGACTATGTTTTCAGTTTCTTTTTTTCTGCTTTTTTTTTTTTTTTTTGGCCACCCATGTTCCCTTGAATCATCAACTAGATGATGTAGTAGTGTACATTGAGGAGGTAGTATGTATCAAAAGCCAGGCCCCATAAATCTTTGGTCAGGGAGAATATGATCCTTGGGGTGGATCACCAAGGCCACAAAAACATTGTTAATCACTCTACTTTGCCGCAGTTCCCTTGGATAACTCCTGTAGCCAGGCTGTACTTTAGACAGAAACAGCACTGACATGAGCAGCCCTCCTAGATTGAAATTTCCAGACTTGGTGTTTGGAAGGGTGGGAAGAATGAAGGATTATTTGAGCAGTGCCAGCCAGCCCACACTTATTTCATCAATTTCCCATTCCAGCAGAGTTTTTGCACAGCCTTGATTTTCCTCTTGAATACCAGTATCCTGGTTTCTGGGGATATATGTGGTATGAGAACAAGGAATGGAAGTCCCAAATCAATGTGCAAGAGAGGAAAGAGGAGACTCTTAAAAGTTTTCTTCAACTTATCCTATTACTACCAGCTCAAGGCACACACACTCATACACACATATACACTCACACCCCTATGCACACCACCCACAATTTCAGGACAGCATTCAAACTGGGGGATGTTCCCTCAGTTGTTTTCTCAGTTCTTGACATCCAAAATATTTTCTCAAATTTTCAGTTTCTTCATGATTCATTTTAGAGAAGGAGCACTACAGCACATTAGCTAGCTCAACATTGAACCAGGAAATATAAAGCCAGACCTTCTTTTAATCACTCTTTGTTGACCTAATTTTTATTCCCATCCTCCATCATATTTTCACACTCTGACCTTGGGTTTCTAGAACAGGAATTTAGTAGGAATCATTTCTCTCACAGAGTTACTTCTATATACCAGATCTCTATTCTAGTTTTGTAAAAGTTTGTTGACCATAATCCACACTATCAATTACATTTTTACATTGTAAGCCCAAATATAACTACATATATGTATATACCTGAAATCATTTTTTCTTAAAAGAATGCTTATCTTTATTATATAAGATGAACTTTCTTTTTCTTTTCTAGTCTATTTCATTAAAAATGTTTCTCATGATCCAAGAATAGATTTCATTACAAACAAATGGGTATATGTCCCAGTTTGATATTGTTCTTATTTCTTGATTATTCTATTTTATTCCCATATTTTAGCCCTATCCTACAGTATAATCAGGGTTCTTCAGAGAAAGAGAAGCAATAAGATATATATACATATATAAGAGGAGATTTATTATGAGAATTGCATCCTGTAATTACGGATGCTGAGATATGGCATTATATGCCATCTGCAACCTGGAGAACCAGGAAGCTGGTGGTATATTTCAGTCCAAGCCTGAAGATCTGAGAACCAAGGGAGCTGATGGTATAACTACCAGTCCAAAGTTGAAGGACTGAGAACTGAGGTGAGTGAGACACTGGTGTAAGTCAGAGTCTAAAGACCTGAGAACTGGGGCTCTGACATCTGAAGCAGGAGGAGAAGGACGTCTCAGCTCAAGAAGAGAAATAGAATTTACCCTACCTCCACTTTTTGTTCTATTGGCACCCTCAACAGAATGCATGATGGCTGTCCACATTGGTGAGGGTGGATCTTCTTTACTCAGTCTGCTGATTCAAGTGATAATCTCTTCTAAAGACACCTTAACAGATGCACCTAAGAATAATGTTTTACCAGCTATCTGGGAATCCCTTAGCCTCATCAAGTTGGCACATAAAATTAACTATCACAACTGTGTTTTCTTGGTTTGTATTTTCAGACCATCCCAGATTTTACTCTTTTGACAATATCTTCAGCTCACTTGTCATGTTATCTTTCCATGGTAAATCCAGGTAGAAAGAATCAATGCTGCATGAATTCAGCTGGCCGTCTTCAGTTCTCTATTCTCAGTAGCTGAATTGAGCTGGGAAAAATCAACAAGCCGCCCAGACTAATGCTAATATAAATGTATGATCCACACATCAAAAGAGTGTGTAAACTGTCTTATATTACTTATAAATTTCTCTGGTCTATTCTCTCACCTATTCTCTACAACTATTATTTAAATTTTTATTATCTTATATATCTCACACCCTCACATCTTCCCTTGACCTGTTCTGGGAAAACGGCCTCCTAACCTATTTACAGAGATGCTAGAAGTCACAAACAAGACAAGAATCTCAACTTTTACATCATTACTATAAACTTACCTACATTTTTATCCACCTTTGCAAAGTTCCTTTCCCTCTTTACAATAGGAAAAGAGTTCTCTGTAGATTCATGTAGAACAGGGTTTGAAAATTATGGCAATAAATAGTGGGGACTCATTAAAGAGTTTTGAGAAGAATGTGATAAATTTAGAAAGAAATCACTCTGCCAAATAGAACAAGAGTGGAAATCATGAAGATCATGTAGGAAGCTACTATGAAGGTCCACAGAAAAGGTGAGCATTTTAACTAAGGTGACAGTAGAAGCAGGGAGAGGAATTACTACCATTCAGGATATTTGAAAGTCTTATTTTTCTATTGGGTACCTATAATGTGACAGACTTGGTTCTAATCATTAAGGATAAAACAGAAAATACAACAGACAAAAGTCTCTACCTTCATTTTCATGGAGGAAGAGAAATAATTAATAAATCAGTAACACATATGGTTGTTTAAGACAGATGATGTGTGTTTTGGAGAAAAGTAAGTTAGGGAATATGGATATGGAATCCCAAAGATGAAGAGGTTGTAATTTTAAACCATGGTCAATAAAGGCTGAAAGAGAAGGTGACATTTGAACAAAGACTTGCAGTGGATGAGAGAGCCAGCTATGGTAATATAAAGACAGGAGAGAGTTCCTGGCAAAGGCAAATAAAAAGGCTCTGAGGCAGAAGTAGTTCTAGTGGGTCTGAGGAACGAAAAAGAGAATGTGTAGCTGGAATATAGTGCATAGAGGAAGCAATTCAGAGAAGAGGTCAAAGAGAGAACAAGCGGCCAGTGTAGGTCACTGTAAAGTTTTTGGCATTTATTCTGAGTGATATGGGAAGACAGTGGAGGGATTTGAGTAGAGAAGGGATTTACCTTTTAAGAGGCTTACTCTGACTACTGTGTTGAGAACACACAGCAGCAGAAAAGAGGTGCCATCATGGAAACCCACTAGGAGACTGTTGTATAGTTCAAATGAGAGATCATGGTATCTTGGTCTGGGGAGATAGCAGCAGAAATTTTGAAAAATGGTCAGATTCTTGGTGTAAAAGTAAAGCCAGCAACATTTGCTTGAGGAGTTAAGGGCTTCTGATCATCCAATTCTACCATGGTGGGGGGAGTGAGGGAGGGTTTCTTCCCACACCACCAACAATGCTTGGGACACTAGCTGTGGTGTCCTACAGTTCAATTCTAACACTAACTACCCAGAGATAGCATCAAATTCCACAGGAAAAGAGCTCAGTCTCAGAAGACCACCTTCCACTTCAGAAACCAATAGTAAGCCCAGGTTGTTACTTGTGCTTCTGATTGGCTGGCTACAAACTAGAGATTCCAACCAGCCCCTCCAACTCAGGATATCAATTGCAAGTGTAGGTTATTACTTGTACTTCTGACTAATTGGCTATAAATCAGAGGTTCCCACAACACTTGGGTTCCACTAATTTGCTGGTGTGGCTCACAGAACTCAGGAAACCCGTTTATTCACTGGACTACCAGTTTATTACAAAGGATATTAAAGGATACAAATCAACAGCCAGATGAAGAGACACATAGGGCTAGGTCCTGAACAAAGGAGCTTCCGTCCTCATGGAGTTTGGGGCCTGCCACAGAGGCACATGGAAACATTCTGGTTCCCCAACCTGGAAGTTCTCTGAACCCCCTCCTTTTCAGTTTTTATGGAGGCCTCATTACTTAAGCACAGTTGATTAAATCATTGGCCATTGATGATTGATTCAACCTTCAACCCCCCACCTCTCCTCAAAAACCAGAGTGACTGAAAGCTCCACCCTCTATTCATGGCTACCAGCCCCCATCCTCAAGAGCTTTCCAAAGTCACCTCATTAACATAAGACTAACTATGGTGGGAAGGGGCTTGTTCTGAATAAGAAGACACCAATTTCACGTTTATGGCTCTGAAGCGATTTCAGGAACTGAGGACAGAAGACCAAATATTCTAACAAAAGATACTCCCATTGTTCTTATCACTCAGGAAATTCCAAGGGAATTGGGAGCTGTGAGCCAGGAACTGTGAACTAAGACCAAACATAAATGGTCAACTGAATGACTAGATATACTTCTTATAAATCACAATATTGCAGTAGTAAATGGAATATGTGAGAAAATGAGAAGGCAAGGCTTCCTCTAAGATATTTGGCCTAAACAATTGAAGGATAGAGTTACCAATTGCTGAGCTGGATAGCACTGTGGAAGTAGAAGGATTTGGGGAAAAGATCAATTCATATTTGGCATGTTAAGTTGGAGATGCTCATTAGACATCCAAGTGAATATGTTAAGTAGGCGATAGTATCTATAAGTCTGAAATTCAGGGAAAAGTCCAGGTTGGAGATTTACATTGGCAATCCATAAGCAGATGGTACCAAAAGCATAAAACTTAATGAGGCTACCAAGGAAATAAATGTAAGAAGAAAAGAAAATCCATCCAAGAACTGAATTCTGGGGCATTCCAACGTTTATTTTGGTTAGGAAGATGAGGAACAACTATAAAGTGAGACTGAGGATGTTATTGGATCAGTTTACTATCCTCGGAGCCAAGTGAAGGAATTTTTTCCAGGAGAGAGTGATAAAAATAGTGTGAACTTACAGAGATGAATAAAATGAGAACTTGGAATTATCTATTAGACTTAAGAGTGAGGATTGAGACTGTGGCTGTCGAGATCTTGTCAAGACTTTGTCCAGTCTCAGTGGAACAAAAGGAGAAAAGGAGTTTGAGAGAACCCTTATACGGAAAGGCTTTTAAAAAATATATAAAATACTACATAGAAACATTGACATATTTGTATTGGGATAACAATAATGTAGTACAGAGAAAAAAATTATTATTGTGCTTGCACGAAGACAATTTCTGGATCAGTGTCGAGTAAGTGATAAGCCCTTGTTAGGAGCAAGAAAAGTTCTATCTATCTATCTATCTATCTATCTATCTACCTATCTATCATCTATCTATCTTCTATCTATCTATCTATCTACTATCTATCGATCTATCTATCTATCTACCTGTCTATCTAATGGTAAAAGGAGAGAAGCTAGAACATATGGACAGGTAAATGGTAGATGTTTGTTTTTGAGATTTGTAAATTTTTATTTTAGTTACACCTATTTTCTCACAGAAATGTGAAACAAGGTCATCAGTCAAGAGTACAGATGGTGGAGGAGGTTTTTGATATTTGAGATGAGAAGACATTTCTTATTTAGGAAAGTGGGAGAGCAATTGACTCTAGAAGAAAGTTACACAAAGTTAAGATTATATAATATATTTTGTCCTATTCCATAGGCAAATCCTATTTTATTACCACAATTACTTATACATGTAAATGAATTAAATCTTCAAAGCTCTCCCCTTTTCTTCTAGAAACTCTGAAAACCATTGCTTTGCTGGTTTACATTTAAATATAAGTTCTAAATGCTTTAAGTTGAATCCTATCGCTAAACTCTGGACATGATTAATTCAATGCCACCCTACCACACAAAGGAAGACCAAGGAAATGGGAAATCATGGGCAATGTGCTTCCATGGGAAATGTACAACTTCTACTCAAGTTCAGGTTGGCAATGGCTGAAGACAATAGTTTCTTTTTTAATAATCTAATTTTTTTCTTCACCTTTTTTTAAAAAATTGACCCTGAACTAACAACTGTTGCCAAACTTTTATTTTCTTCTTCCCAAAGCCCCCAAATACATAGTTGTATATTCTAGTTGTAGGTCCTTTTACTTCTGCTATGTGGGACTCAGTTTGGCTTGATGAGCGATGCTAGGTCTGCACCCAGGATCCAAACTGGTGAAATCCTGGGCCTCCAAAGTGGAGTGCATGAACTTAACCACTGGGCCATGGAGCCAGCGCCTCTGCATTTTTTCTCACTCATTTCTGTAATATTTGCTTGCTGATCCAATTAGTCACGTTTCTTATTAAGCCCATTGTGGCTATAAAATTAGACATAGCATTAAAGGAAAATTAGAAGCATGTACTGTTGAGCTTTAATTCTTCTTAATAAACAATAATCCATGCTTTGTCAAAACCCATAGAATCATATACCACAAAGAACGAATTTTACTGTATGTAAATTAAATAAAATCAACCCAAATGTGGAGGAACCCAAAATGGAATACAATTTGTAACAAGTAGATCTAACTTAGTACAAATGAATTATATAACAATAATGACAGAGAAGAAAAAAACCATATCTAAGAAACTTTGGAAAACAGTGTTTTGACTGGATACAGGCTAAAGTCAAAAGGAGTGATACACAAATACTGTGCTCTGTTTGGGTTTCTCACAGGGGCTTGGCTTAGCCATTTGAAAAATTCTTTATTTGTGCACCAAGGTGGAACAAATAAGTACATATGTTGTAGAGAATGAGAGCTAGATTCTCCTGTCAGAAAAAGAAGTCAAAAATAAGGAAAGAGTGAAGACTAGAATAAACCCTATGGTATGAGATTGGAACCAGAAGTGTCAATATGAGCCATGTGTTTAAAAAATACATACCATATATGTAGATAGAGAAATCAATACAGATATACATATAGATGAAGGATGTGTTTGTGTGTGTGTGTGCAATCTCCTAGCACTGCCCCCTGAGAGGGCTTAAAATAACTGACATCCCAGTAGAAATGAACACACCTACCACTCTGATCTTGGTTTCTAAAGGCCATTCTCCAACAGAAGGAACCAGGGCTCCTTGGAAAAGTGGTTGATTAAGAGCTACAGCAGGGAAAATACAAGATGAGCCTTGAGCATTTGGTAGTGCCAGCAAGCGAAGAAGTGCTCAAAAAGGATGAGGACACATCAAAATGATATCTACCCTAGCAGTTTATTAAACCCAGCATAAATGGGGTGAAAACCAAAACACTCATTCCCTACTTACTCCCTGGCTTCCTGGCTCCAGAATCCACTCTCCTCCATGGAGACAGACACAGACAAGGACAAGCACCTGGATTTGCTATCTCCCCCATGCAAGGAGATACAGGCTGGTGGGAAAGCTCTGACCAGCAAGGCCATATGCTCATCTTCCCTACCTAAAACCCCACATAAAAACCCTTCCTTTTAGCTTTTTGGGGAGTTTGGGATTTCAGCATTAGCTGCCCTCTCTCCTTGTTCAGTGCTGTGAAATAATAAAATTCTTACTTTCTTCCACTACCCCCGGTGTCAGAGATTGGCTTGCTGCACAACGGGTGAGCGAACTCACTTCAGGTTCGACATCAAAAAGGGCAAAGGAATCAACCTGAAAGAGGTCTTAATGGCAATTGGAACAGATTGGGTACAAAAGAAATAACAATACAGTCATGTGTTGCATAACGACGTTTCAGTCAACGCCAGACAGCATTTACAATGGTGGTCCCAAAAGGTTAGCACCATGTAGCCTAGATGTGTAGTGGGCTATATCATCTAGGTTTGTGTAAGCACACTCTATGATGTTCACATAATGAAATTGCCTAATGATGCATTTTCAGAAAGTATCGCTGTCAAGCGACACATGGCTGTACTATTAGATTATAATATTTAAAATAAAATAATATCCATGATATAAATAAATAATTGAATAAATAATAAATGGAGGAAAGGGGGCAGTGTTTCCTTACCAAAGGATTCCAGTTAATAAATGTAGAAGAAACAAAGGATATCAAAAATTACCATTAGAATGACACAGTAATAGTTGTTGCATGATGGATGCTAAAAGTAGTAGGTAAAAGTTTGAGGAAAACAGGATGTACTCATAGTCCCAAAGTATCCTTTCCCAAGATATATATTCATAACAAAAGGAAAAATAGTAATTTTACAATAGAAGACCTGGGAGACACCATCTTGACCAAGTGGTCAAGGACAGCATCACTAGTGCTAATATGGATCGACATCATGTACCCTTGATATGACACTTTGTGGTATTCTTGCTTAAAATGCGCAACCTCAATCGATCAAGAGAAAACACCTGAAACAAGGGAAATTCTTCAAAAGAACTTCCCAGTACTCTTCAAAAGTATCAAGGTTGTGAAAGACAAAATGAGACAGAAGAACTGTGGCGGATTAGGGAGGCTAAGGAAACATGAGAACTAAACGCATTATGTGATTCCAGATTGGATCCGGAAATAGAATAGTGACATTAACAGAAAAACTGATAAAACTCAAATAAAATCTGTAGTTTACTTAAAAAAATAATAAATTAAAATTTAACCTTTGTTTACTTTTAGGCAGAGCACACAATCTGTCTCCTCCCCCGACTCTAAGCCCCAGAAGGGCAAGGCCTATGCACACTGCAGTGGGTCATGAAATATTTGTTGAAAGTCTACATTAAAATTGAATTTCACCTTTCACACCATACTATCTAGACCTTTTATGAATTTTTAGTCCCCTCTATACTGTGAGCTTCTTGAAGGCAATGACCTTCTATACAAAAACTAGACCAGGATAAAGATAAATGTTTGCTAAATGTGTAAGACAATAGTGTTGAATATCTAATTTTAAATAGGATCCCTCCCTGTAAGGATAGCTATAGGCTATTAACTGAACTGTGGTTACAAACACCTCTGAGTGGAAATATATTGTATGCGTGTGATTTTGTATATGTGTATGCATGTTTTTTCCCATCATATTCTGGCACAGGTAAATGGAGAAGGATAGAAGAATGCCCTTTATTAATATACAAGATGTATAACTCTTATTAATAAAATGAGCACAAATAGAGATTTGATTAATCTTTCTGTAATATTCTGTTCTCCCCCTGTACGACTAGAGTCAACAACAATTCTTAACTATGCAATAGTAAGCAAGAATTTTGTACTCTTGTTGTTTTGAAAGATATCTCATATATTATACTCAAAACGAGTTGTGAATTAACACAAAGAATCGTAGCAATTGACAGTGAAGCCAATTTATAATTGGGTTTCTAGCTTACACACTCACTCATAGGTTGTTACAACAAAAAAGAACAAAATAAAATTTTAATAATACTTCCTTGGAATGCATTGAAAAATAAATAAATTAAGACAAAATTATATTTGTCAAAATTTACATTCTTGAAAGCAGAACTCTTCTTTTTGATTATGAATTTTCATTTGAATAAGGGAAAAGATGAACATTGTATTATAAGGTTGTCTTGCTTTAAATTAACTTTAATTAAAAAAATGAAGTTCATAGGAAGAAAAAAATTGCTATTTATAAATAAAAACACTAAAGATGCCATTTTCAACCTAACAACATCATTCTGATGGAAAATTTCCATATTACTTTAATTTTAAAGAGGGGCATAACATCTTCATGATTTATTGAAAAGATATTTTTTAAAAAGGAGTAAGAGAATTAAGCAATGGAAATGGAACAATTATTTCATAACCTAATGGATCAATGTTTTCTAGTTAATGCATACAATTTAATCGTTTTTTACATGTCAAATACAAAGAATCATGGATAATAAATAACATTCTGTGCTCAAAAATTTAGTCAAAACTTCTCAAAATGAGTTATTTACCAAGAATCGAGTATTCAATAACCAAAAATGAAATACGTTAAATAGGTTTTTGACTTTGTCATCAAGTGTATTTCCTCTAAGCACAAACAATTCTTTTTCTGTTTGCCTCAAAGCCATTGCATGGATAAGATTTTGTTAAACTATAGACAATGCAATAGATTTAGGATTACTCATAGGTTTCCTTTTCAAAATTTAACAGTATCTCCTGATCAAGTTCTGGTTTAGATTTCGCCTCTAAATGAAACCAACATACACTGGAAAAGAAAAAGCCATTTTATGAACAGAGTAAGAAAAATAAACTGTCTCAACTTGTGACTTCTAGAGGTGAAAGTACTTTTAGAGTCTTTGGCATATGGTGACAAAACAACAATAATAAATGGTAAAACATGGTAAGTTAATCTATAGGAAACTTTAAATGGCAGTGAGGTGAATCTCCATAGGGTTAGGGAGTGAGCTGAAATTAGAAATTTAATATCAGCCAGTGAATCACATATCCTAGCAATATGAGAATAGGGCTGGTAGAAACAAATTCAGAAGGTCTGGATTATTGTGTATGCACGGCCATCTCCTGAAACGGGTCACGGAAGGGTAGTGGACCTGCCTCAAAGGGGTTAAGTTACATGGTTATCAGAACCCACCTTCAATAGAAAGCAAGCTTTAGAAAACAAATGGAAACTGAGGGTGATAATTTCATAAATGTTTATTCGTTGACTTATGCATCAGATATTCAGCAAACAAATATAATTTGACCTGGCAGTATGACTTAAGACAGTATGATTTTAATTCTAAAGTTAAAACAAAAATCTCCCTCAATATTTTTCCAAATCTAAAATTAAGGTTTGGGGGACTATTTTTGAGACGGAAAGTGAATACACTCTAATATTACATGAAAACACAAGAATTGCAAAGATCTCACTGTTAGGGAAAAATGTAACTGATTGTAGGGGTTATTTTAAGATGAAAGGTATAAATAAGTGGCTTTTTTCTTTAGCTTTCTCCGACCCTTTATTCTTTCCTATGGCTACTCTTTCCCTCCTTCCAGCACATGCCACTCCCTCCTCCACCATCACTTACTCTGAAAGAAACCACCGGTTAGATCCCTGGTTTCCACCCTCAGTGCACAAGAGAATCGCCTGAGATGCGTACCCACCCAAGGAAAATGAAATCAGAATCTCAGGGAGAGTGAGGTCCCGATACTTGCTTTTTAAAGAGCTCCCTTGTTGATTTTAATGTGCAGCCAATTTTGAAGAACTATCTTCTCAGAATTAACAAGATTAGTCAGAAAGTTTTTACCTAACACCCACTAGGTACTCAGCCACTGCCTTAGCTTTATGGGCATATAAGAGCGGCATAAACGCTAGGCTGTCTTCACACTGCTTACAAATTTACTGCAATAAACATTTATTTCTAAAATCAGAGTTAGTGAGTAACTCTGGGCTTATATTTCCTAATGTATCAGGTACAGACTGTACCTAAGAAAATTGCTATTAATAAAGTTAAATTCTCTAAAGTTTTGAATTATTTAGGTTTTTCTTATATTAAAATCTTTACAATAATATTATCTCAATTGCAATCTGATGTATTCTGATGAGAAAGAAAGAGTTGCAGTTATGCTGGTAAGATCTAGAAATTATGTACACAACTTAAAAGTGAACTCGATTAAAAGCATAGGCTATGGGGTCAGGTTGCATAAATTCAAGTCTTAGCTTTGCGATTTACTAGTTGTATCCTCTTGAGCCCATCATTTAACTTACTTGCACTTTTATTTCCTCATCTGTAAGGTGGGGATACTACTATTCCTACTTTATCAAGTTGTGAGGAATAAATGACAGTTTCTGACATATGGCAAGTACTGTGGAAGTGTTAGGTATTATTATTATGTTACAGATTTTTATGTTCTACCATTTTGAAAGGCTATTAATATTTATGTTATAGATATTCTTATGCATGCTATGTCAAAAAATGCTGTGTGCTTTATGTTGTTGAAAAGTGTTTTTGGGATATCAAACTGTGGATATATCTAGGGAGAGTATATTATGAATACAAATATTCGTTATTTTTTGAATAAGAGACTGAGAATCACCAGCATAGACCTAAAGGAATTTGAGAAGGGGTAAATTGATATGGGTTGGCATACTTCATTGAATACTCATCAAAGAGGAAATGAGTTGAGTTAGATATTGAAATTATATGGAATTTGAATAGTTAAGGAGGAAGTGGGAGGGGGTTGCTGATGAGCCTCAGAAGTACACTTAATTATGAAACGTGATATGAATTGGACCAGGTGTCATAGTTGTCCCTTAGCCTAAGATTCTGTCTGTTGTTGTTGTTGTTTTTACCCTGGGTAACATAGAAAATATCCATATTACCTATTCATGTATGAAGAGAAGACAAAGAGTTCCTCAGCATATGTCCAAATTTCTCTTCACACCCAAATACACTGCAATTGACAAAACATCAACACATCCAAGATCAGTCAGCCATATTGTGATAGAATGTATTACCAGCAATAGATTTCCTATGACGTTCAAAAGAGCATTCTTTATATTAAAAATATATAAAAGAACATCTTGATCATTACCACCATTTTTTACCATAATAAGAAAAGTATCCTTTATTTAGCAGCCCAGAAGTTTGAATTTTCTGTTATCTTAAAACATTATTTCTTTAATGCAGTGAAGTTTCTTGAGAAGAACCCACTCTAGGACACCCAGTACCAGGGATTCTAGTCCTAACCACAACTCCTCTGTCTACTAAATTGATATTTAATTTTGAATAAATTACTAATATCTTAGTTTTCTTACTTGAAAAGTGGGAGAAATAAGATTGTACAAACAACTTACAGGGTTGTTGGAAAGGACCAAATATGTAGTGCTCTAAGATACTCTGCAAATACTGATGGGTTTATATGTGTATATATGCAGTTTTCTGTTGAGTTTAGAGATGGAAATATTCTATTATTTCTAGTTTTGGTAATATTTTGTGTGCAATGAATGCACTTTTCATTGTAAACATCATTTTATGAGTAGCATCTGAAGTGGTCTGTGCTTTTTTGCTCTGAATCCTTAGTACCTAGAACAGTGTGTAGTACCATGTTTTTAATACCAAGTTTTCTTTTAAAAAAAAGTTGCTGTTTGAATAGGTGTTAAAATATGTAGTGTAGTATAGTAGATTATTCCTGGAGTTGGAGGCAGAAAGAAAATCTTAACTTTTCTGCTTATTGGCTCAATGATGTTGGGAGGAATCTCTCTCTCTGAATCTTCATTGTCCTCAGTCCTTATTTTAAAAACACTGGTGCATATTTAATAGACACTATTCATTCTTTTCTCTTAAAATATACTCATACACAGCTGCATGAAATTTAAATAGGCTCATTGATTCAGTGAAGTCCACTCATTAACTTATTTTGCATAAAATTCTCTTTATTTACATGTTAAATACATATCGAGCACCTACTCTGTGGCCAGAACTCTGCTAGGCACTAGTTACAGCCAGGAACGATAAAGACATGCTCTGTGCTTTTATGATGTTTATAATTTGTGGAGAGTAAATAACCACTAATAACTAGTGAATAAGAATTAATCACTGATAACTAATGAATAAGAATTGCCATGAGGCAAAGGAACATAGTTCCATGAGAGTACTGAAAAATTGATGATCAGGAAAGATTTCCCTGAGAACATAATAACTGAATGGAAATTTGAGGAATGAGTAAAAGTTAAGAAGCAAGGGTGAGAGCGGGGAAAAAAATAATCTAGGAGGAGGGAAGGACATATGCAAAGGCCCTGTGGCAAGAGAAAGCATGATCTGCAAGAGAAAATTTTAAAAGGCTGCCTTCCTGGAGAGCAGAAGGCAAAAGAAAGCCTATGATTTGAAGACGGAGAGGGAAGACTGTCCTTATAGGGTGCAGAAGGGTTTTACTCTTTATCGTAAGAGAACTGGAAAAGAAATTCTCTAAAGTTCTTCCTTATGCCAAATTTACATAGAAAATGAGATTTGAAAAATTAATGAAGCTCTCAGACCATCAAAAAACTCATAGTGTTTCCTTACAAAATATTTTCTATGCTGTTTTCAACAGCTTTCATGATAGGTATTTAAAACCAAGTTTATCTGAGTGAATGTTATTTTTATGAGCTTTTTGCAAGCTCCAAAATAGGATGAAAATATTTTTACTTTCTAGAATATTCATTTTCAAACTAGTAATAAGGGAAAATGGATTAGTAATTTTAAAAAATAATTTAAAATATAACTTTGATCCAGAATCTCCCTCTTCCATTACTTATTTCTTATTTTATGTAACTGTGATTCTCTTTTCCATAAATCCATTAGAGAAATGCATGTAAACATAGTCATAATATGGAAATATTCACTAATTGAATCACCACTTATTTAATTAGTTTCCACTCAGCCATCCCTCTTAGTTTAAGATAACGTTTATCCTAACTCATTATAGCAATTAATTTGTCAACATTTAAATAAATTTCTTGCTAATGTGCATATACTCATATCTATCACTGTCATCTATCTACCTTGAATGTCCAAAATATTATTAAAAATATAAGTCACCTGCAAATTTAAACTATAAAATTGCAGGCTGGCCCAGTGGCGCAGCAGTTAAGTGCGCAAGTTCCGCTTTTCGGCGGCCCAGAGTTCGCCAGTTCGGATCCCAGGTGCGGACATGGCACCACTTGGCAAAAAGAGGAAGATGGGCCAGTATTCACTCCAGTAAAGTAGGGGTTAGCTCAGGGCCAGTCTTCCTCAGCAAAAGGAGGAGGATTGGCAGTAGTTAGCTCATGGCTAATCTTCCTCAAAAAAAAAGAAAAAGGAAGAAAAACTATAAAATTGCAACTGATAGTTTCAGGAAGTCTAAGGAAATAATGTTGGGAATATTCTGACATTTCAGACAAAATATTATCAAATAAAGATTAAGATAGCAGTTTGCATTTATTAAATACTTCCTATGTGTTAGGCAGTGTTCTAAGGTGGATACTTATTTGGTCCTCACAGCAAACCTATGAAAGAGATACTTTATCCCCATTTTTAGATGCAGAAAAGAATTCATGCAGAGGTAGTAGCATGTCTCTGCAACTCTGCTCAAAGGTAGATGAGTTAGCTGAGCGTCAGATGCAGGCAGTCTGAACCAGAGCACATAGCATGCTACTGTCTCTTGGATTGGCAAAATTAAACCTGTTAAAAGTACAGTAAAAGAATACTGATGTGACTGGCATCTCAGAGAATGACTTGAATACCCAGTATTAGAGGAAGCTATTGGGAAAATTGATAAGGTCCTTGAATAATTTGCATAAATGATCATTTTTGTTATTGTTTTTTTAAAAGTTAAAATTTAAGAATATTACATTGGACTATTATGAATTTTGGCTGGAATAATCACATATAAATAATTCATGATTTCCAAAAATTAATGCACCACTTACTTTCTGTTAAATTTATGACAAATATACAATACTTATTTTTTAAGTAAAATTTTGAAGTCCTAATTAAAACATTTTTTCATTATTTACCAAGAAATTTTAGTCTGCATTTGCTGTGAATACTTTTGTTTGGTTTGTCTTCAAATGTCTAATCCTCTACTTATATAGCTCCTCACTGCGTGAAATATTTGTAGAATGTAACACACTGCTTCCTTCTAGAATAATCTAAGGAACAACATTCCTTTTCCTGTCGTTGGCAGTCCAGACACATATTCAGGCTCAGCTAATCATTCACTACTTCCCGGGACTTTGAATCTTGAGGGAATAACGTGAAGTGGAGATACAATTGAGGACACATTTATCATGATGGGGGTGACTGCGGGTGAGACAGTAGCGAGAGTCTAGCAGCAGCATTGGTGACTGTTTCTGATGACGGTATTGAGCAGAGCAGTAAAAGGGTCGCCATCAGCAGTGTTTGACCTGGCTGCTCCTGCAGGATGAACTTAGTTGTGGTTTTGTGGCTCAATCATTCTCCCTTGGTTTTTGTCCATTTTTAAAGCCTTGGTAGCCTCCAAAAAGCCTACACCAGATTGGTTAAGACATGGAAAAGATTTAATAGGGGGAAACACCTGAAGGGGGAGGAAGTAGCAATAAACCAAGACAGGCTTGAGCCCATGATACATGTCTGACACCCGTGAAAGGAGAGGGAGGAGGAGAGCAGGGTTGGGAATTTCTGGAAGAGTTTTGGTCAGTTCAGTAGGATATCTCTAGAAAAAAGTTGCACCTTAGAAAAAGGCCGCATTGGGAAGAAATAGCCCAGCTTATCTGTAGTAACTTTGCTGTGCTCAGTCATTGGCTGGGAGCAGCTTGGGAGAAGCATAATCTGATGGGAACATCAGGTTGGCTCCAAAGGTACATTTTCCTGGTCACCACATTGAGCCTTCAGAATTTTCATCAATTCTATAACCTGTTGGTATTATTCTAAAGATTCTATTTTTCTGCTTAAGTTATTCAGGGTCCTTTTTTTTCTTACTTTTCTTGCAGCCAAGAGGATCAAGTTGTACCATTTTATGAAGTCTCTCTTTAAGTGGCTTTTTATTGGTACCAGTTGTTATTGAAGTTTGATGACTTGTTATCATTCATAGGCTTAGTAGCTTAGATTTGTCTGTTGTATTTCCTTGCAACTATAGTTGGAGAAAAATATGAAAATGTGTGCTGCTTTTTTTTTTTAAAGATTTTATTTTTCTTTTTTCTCCCCTAAGCCCCCCAGTACATAGCTGTGTATTTTTAGTTGTGGGTCCTTCTAGTTGTGGCATGCGGGATGCCACCTCAGCATGGCTTGATGAGTGGTGCCATGTGCATGCCCAGGATCTGAACTGGTGAAACCCTGGGCCACTGATGCAGAGCGCGCGAACTTAACCACTCAGCCACCAGGCAGGCCACGAAAATGTGTGCTTCTTATGGGTGTTTACGGGCACACAATCCTGAAGTGTTCATATTTCAAGTAAATGTTTCATTACAGGATTTCCTTAGCATTAGCCTCTTAAAGAGATTTGTCATTTTTCTTAGGGTAAATATCAAAATCCAAAGCATAAAGACTTACCTGGTTCCATGATCTGGGCCTACTTGCATCCTTAGTTTAATGTGACACCATGCCTTCCCTCAGTCTGTTTTCCCATTGGATTGCAGTTTCAGTTCCTCTCAAGTATTGTGTTAGCTCATGTCCCCCAGGAAGCAGATGCCAAGACAGCAGTAGATGTGCAAGCAATGCTTGAGAAGGATAAAGGGGAACTGGTCCAGACAAGAAAAGGAGAGTCTTCAGACTGCATTGTGGATCTGATACCTGTGAAGGAAAAGCAGAGGAAGAGTCAACGATTACAGACCAGTTCCAAGGTTTCAGCCAGGTTAATAAGGAATCCTTGAGCCAAAGTCTCCTGTTAAAAGAGTTTTATGTCTAACAGGAATGGGTCTGCACCAGTACACCCAAAGGTGCTTAGAACTTGACCAGGATCCAGGAGCGAAGTAGCTGGGTCTGTCAATCAATTATGCTACTTGCAGAAGTAGACCTGAAAGGCTCATTTTGATGGCTACCATGTCCACCCCTTGCTCTAAAGAGATCTATTTCTCTGTGTGGGTTCAGGAAACAGCTTCTTCGTAATTCCTTTGGGCTTTTATTTCTGAGGGACAACAGAGGTTAATGGGAAGAACTATAACCCATATTTCTGTACTGGGTCTCAGGGCTGCAATTGATACTTATCCCCTTCCTTGCTACTCTTCATTCTACATCCCTCTCTCTTCAGCCATTACTTTGGCACATCATAGAGACTTACCTGGTGGTATGATCCAAACTTTCATTCTTCAACCATCTGAGTGCTCGGCAATCATACCCTTTTCAGTCCAGGGTTGCTATACATGTCCATTCAGAGTCAACAATGGGCAGAGCACTACCAGGAGATGCCCAAGTTGATGACCTGGATCTATATATGTGTCTCCATGATGAAATTGTGTAAAAGCATTCCTACCTCCTCCAGCTAATGATGTTTAATTACTTCTTTTAGGATGGTGACTGCTCTCTTACTTGTTCGTCCCTGAACACAAAGAACTCCGAGTACCCTGGTGGCAGCCTTAGCTGGTCCTGGTCCCCATCTTCCATAGCCATTATATCCTAGGATTCCAGACACAAATTCTTTCTCTATCCAATCTTCAGGGATAGTCCTGTGCTTTCAAAACTTGATGCCAAAATAGTTGATTCAGACTGTTCTTTTCAGCTCATTCATTGTTTTAGTGGAGGGGCTAATTCCTGTATCTTTAACTCTCATTTTTTGTGATATCCTACATGGTATATCTTAATGATAGTACCATGTGCCTTGAAGAGAATATTTTATATAGTTTGCAAATGCAGAATTCTATAAAAGTTAATTAGATTTTAGGGGGTCAAGACATCCAACCAACCACTGACTATTCAATCATCTGGTACAGTTTGGGAACCAGGGCATCCAACCATGCAGACCCCAGAGGTATGGGGATGAGGAGCCCAAAATCTCCTAGTGGGTAATTGGGAGTGACAGCCAATGGAGTCTCTCTTCATTCTAATCTTGGGTTCCTGGATCCGTGTAATCTTCCTTTTGGGGACACAGCACCACATAGGGACATTCATGAATATATTTTACCCTAAAGAATGGCACCCCAAACTTTTGGAGTGTTTTCTCCAGACTGCTTTTTCAGCTATGCCTGTAACAAGGTCATTTCAGTTCTCTTTGAGGCCAGCTGCCTTTTGATGGTATGGTATGTGATACCACCTAGGATGGTCATGGGTTGACTGATGCACCTCCTTCATTGTGAAGTGGGTCCCTGACCATATGCTACATTGTGTGGGATTCCATACCTGTGGATCAAGCATTTTGTAACTCCATGAATAATGGTGCAAACTGAGATTCTGAGAGCAGGAAAGGCAAATTCATAACTGGAATAGGTATCTATCCCTATGTACTGTTAGCCTCTAAAGGATGGAACATGTCTGGTTCATCCTCAAAGGAATTCCAGGAGCTTAGCTTTAGCCAGCGCTTTCTCCAGGTTTCTAAGAGCCACCCCAACAGCAACTTTGCCCCATCACCTGAGTTTCTTGGCAAGCAGTTAAATTTCATGTCCTGAGAAATTGCTTCCAAATCAATGAGTTCCTGCTAATCCAGTATTATAGTCCAATCCCCTTGATCAAGCACCCTCAAAATCAACCATAGGGGTACTTCTGCTGGTATATACTACCTAATTCTTGCGCCTACTTCAGTGTACTTCCTACCTTATTAAGTCCGTCACATCCCCAGCCATGTTATGCTGGGATTTAGCCCTGGCAGCTAGGAGAGGTGAGTGCAGCTCCTGAGAGAGCCACCTCTTCTAGAACCAGGGATGTGTTAGCTCTCATTAGGTAAGAGTGGGCCACCTATGAAAGCTCTGAAAGTCCAGAGGAGTCTGAAGGACAATATCTTCAGGAGAATCCAACCAGATGTCCTCATTCTATATTTCAGGCTCCCAAAATTTTCTCAACTAAAACCCTGACCTTAGCAGGACAGATTTAACTTGGCTGACCATTTAGATGTCTTTGGTTCTTTAAGATGCTATCAGATTCTTAGTCTGCATCTTGGCTGTGTCAGCTCTTCCACTGAAGAACATAGGACCTCTTTAACATCTGCTAATGAGGCTCTATGGCTCTCACATTTAACTTTTTTTTTCAATGTTCTTTTTTCTTAGTGAGGTAACATTGGTTTATAACATTATATAAATTCAAGATGTACATCCTTCTCTTTCATATTATTTTGATTTCTGTGTATGCTACATCATGTTTACTACCCAAAGACTAATTACTACACATGCGACCTCTCACCTCTTTCTTCCTCTTTCCTCTCTCTTTCCCTTCTGGTAACCACCAATCTGATCTCTATGTCTATGTGTTTTGCTGTTGTTTTTATCTTCTACTTATGAGTGAAATCATAGAGTATTTGACTTTGTCTGACTTATTTCGCTTAGCATAATACCCTCAATGTCCATCTATGTTGTCACGTATGGCAAGGTTTCATCTTCTTTTCATAACTAAGTAATATTCCACTGTGTATATCTACCACATCTTCTTTAGCCATTCATCCATTGAGTAGCACTTAGGTTGTTTCCAAGCCTTGGCTATCGTGAATAATGCTTCAGTGAACATAGGGTTGCAAATATCTTTACGCATTTCTGTACTTCAGATAAATACCCAGAATTGGAATAGCTGTATCATGTGGTAGTTCTATTCTTAATTTTTTGAGGAATCTCCATACTGTTTTCCATAGTGGCTGCACCAGTTTACATTCCCACCAGCAGTGTAGGAGACTCCCTTTTCTCCACAACCTCTCCAACACTTGTTATTTCTTGTCTTGTTAATTATAGACATTCTGACAGGTGTGAAGTGATATCTCATTGTAGTTTTGATTTGTATTTCCCTAATAATTAGCAATGTTGAACATCTTTTCTTATGCCTGTTGACCATCTGCATATCTTCTTTGGAAAAATGTCTGTTCAGATCCTTTGCCCATTTTTTAATTGGGTTGTTTATTTCTTCGCTGTTGAGCTGTATGAGTTCTTTACATATTTTGGATATTAACCCCTTATCAGATATATGGTTTGCAAATATCTTCTGCCAATTGTTAACTTGTCTTTTCATTTTGTTGATGGTTTCCTTTGCTGTGCAGAAGCTTTTTACTTGAATGTAGTCCTGTTTGTTTATTTTTCTTTTGTTTCCCTTGCCTGGTCAGACAAGGTATTTGAAAAGATGTTGCTAAGACTGATGTTGAGGAGTCTTATGTTGAGTCTGATGTTGAGGACTACCTATGTTTTCTTCTAGAAGTTTTGTGGTTTCAGGTCTTACATTCAAGTCTTTAATACATTGTGAGTTAATTTTTGTGGATGGTGTAGGATAGTGGTCTACTTTCATTCTTTTGCATGTGGCTGTCCAGTTTTCCCAACACCATTTATTGAAGAGATTTTACTTTCTCCATTGTATGTTCATGGTTGCCTTGTTAAAAATTAGCTGTCCACAGATGTGTGGGCTTATTTTTGGGCTCTCAATTCTGCTCCATTGATCCTTGTATCTATTTTTGTTCCAGTAGCATGCTGTTTTGATTACCAGCTTTGTAGTATATTTTGAAATCAGGAAGTATGATACCTCCAGGTTTGTTCTTTTCTCTTAGGGTTCCTTTGTCTATTCTGGGTCTTTTATTCCATATAAATTTTAGGATTTTTTGTTCTATTTTTATGAAAAATGTCTTTGGGACTTAGAGAGAGATTGCATTGAATTTGTAGATTGCTTTAGGAAGTGTGGACATTTTAACTGTGTTAATTCTTCCAATCCATGAGCATGGAATATCTTTCCATTTCTTTATGTTTTCTTTGATTTCTTTCAACTATGTTTTGTAGTTTTCAGTGTATAGGTCTTTCATCTTTTTGGTGAAATTGATTCCTAGGTATTTTATTCTTTTTGTTGCAATTGTAAATGAGATTGTATTCTCAATATTTCTTTCTGTTACTTTGTTGTTAGTGTATAGAAACACAACTGATTTTTGTGTGTTGATTTTGTATCCTGAAACTTTACTATGTGCACTTATTATTTGTAACAGTTTTTTGGTTGATTCTTTAGGGTTTTCTCTATATAAAATCATGTCATCTGCAAATAGTGACAGTTTTACTTCTTCTTTTCTGATTTGGATCCTTTTTATTTCTTTTTCTTGCCTGATTGCTCTGGCTGGGAGTTCCAATACTATGTTAAATAAGAGTGGTGATAGAGGGCGTCCTTGTCTGGTTCCTGTTTTTAAAGAGATAACTTTCAGTTTTTCACCATTGAGTGTGATATTAGCTGTGGGTTTGTCATATATGATCCCTGTTATGTTGAAGTACTTTCCTTCTAGACCTATTTTATTCATAGTTTCTATCATAAATGGATGTTGTATCTTTTTGAATGTTTTCTCTGCATCTATTGACATGCTCATGCAATTTTTATTCTTCATTCTGTTAATGTGGTGTGTCATGTTGATTGATTTGATTTGATGTATTGTCTTCTTTGAATGTTTGGAAGAATTCACCAGGGAAGTCGTCTGGTCCTGGACTTTTGATTTTTGGAAGATTTTTGATTACTGTTTTGATCTTCTCACTGGTGATTGATCTATTCAAATTCTCTATTTCTTCTTGTTTCAGTTTTGGAAGATTGTATGATTCTAAGAATTTATCCAGTTCCGGATTATTCTGTTTGTAGGCATATAGCTTTTCACAGTATTGTCTTGTAATCCTTCATATTTCTGTAGTGTCCATTGTAATTTCTTCTCTTTTATTTCTGATTTTATTTATTTGAGACTTCTCTTTTTCTTGGTGAGTCTAAGTAAAGATTTGTTAATTTTATTTATTTTTTCAAAAAAGCAGCTCTTAGTTTCATTGATTTTTTTTTCTATTTTTGTCTCTATTTCATTTATTTCCACTCTGATTTTTATTATTTCCTTCAACTGATTTTGAGCTTTGTTTGTTCATCCTTTTCTAGTTCCGTTCCTTTAGGTGTAATTTTAAATAGTTTGAGAATTTTCTTGTTTCTTGGGACAAGTCTGTATTGCTAGAAACTTCCCTCTTAGTACCACTTTTGCTGTATCCCATAAATTTTGGCATGGTGTATTTTCATTTTCGTTTGTCCCCAGGAGTTTTTTGATTTCTGCTTTGATTTCACTTCATTGACTCAATAGTGTTCAGTAGCATTTTGTTTAATCTCCACAAATTTGTGGCTTTTCCAATTTTCTTCTTGTAATTGATTTCTAGTTACATACCATTGTGGTCAGAGAAGATGCTTGGTATTATTTCAGTCTTCTTAAATTTATTGAGACTTGTTTTGTGGACTATGTAAATAGCAATCTATATTAAGTTGATGGTCTCAAGTTTGGTCTCTTACTAAAAGCCCTACACTTTTACTCCCTTCCCCCACATTTTATGTTTTGATATCACATTTAACCTCTTTTTTGTGTGTATGTATCTCTTAACTTCTTATCAAGGAGATTGGTATTTTTAGTACTTTTGTCTTTTGTCTTCATATTAGCTTTATAGGTGGTTGATCTGCTACCTTTACTGTGTATTTGCCTTTACTGATGATTTTTTTTTCTTTGATAATTTTCTTATTCCTATTTGTCATCTTTTCTTTTCCACTTAAATAAGTTCCTTTAACATTTCTTGTAAGGCTGGTTTATTGATGATAAACTCCTTTAGTTTTTGCTTGTCTGGAATGCTCTTTATCTCTCCTTCCATTCTGAATGATAAGCTTGCCATGTAGAGTATTCCTAGCTGTAGGGTTTTTCCTTTCAGCACTTTGAATATATCATGCCACTCCTTTCTAGCCTGTAAGATTTCTGCTGAGAAGTCAGCTGATAGCCTTATGGGGTTTCCTTTGTATGTACTTTGTTGGCTTTCTCTTGTAGCTTTTAGGATTCTCTCTTTATCTTTAAATCTTGACATTTTAATTATATTGTGTCTTGGTGTGGGCCTCTTTGGGTTCATCTTGTTTGGTGCTTTCTGTGCTTCCTGTACCTGGATGTCTATTTCCTTCCTTAGGTTAGGAAAGTTTTCAGCTATTATTTCTTCAAATAGATTCTCTGCCCCTTTTATTTCTCCTTCTGGCACACTGATAATATGGATGTTAGTATGCTTGATGTTGTCCCAGAGTTCCTTTAGTCTGTCATCATTCTTTTAAATTCTTTTTTCTTTTTTCTGTTCAGCTTGGGTGATTTCTTTTACGCTTTCATCCAGCTCACTGATCCGTTTTTCTCTGTCATCTACTCTGTTGTTGATTCTCTCTAGTGAATTTTTCATTTCCATTATCATATTATTCATTTCTGATTGGCTCTTTTTTATATTTTCCAATTCTTCGTTGAAGTTCTCACAGTGCTCATCTATTCTTCTCCCAAGATCAGTAAGTATCCTTATGACTATTACTTTGCACTTTTTATCAGGTAGATTGTTTCTCTCAGTTTCATTTAGTTCTTTTTCTGAGGATTTGTCTTGTTCCCATATTTGGAACATATTCCTTTCTCTCCCCATTTTGCATACTTCTCTGTGATTATTTCCATATGTTAAGTAGATCAGGTATGTCTCCCAATCTTGGAGGTGTGGCCTTATGTAAGAGATGCTGTATGGGGCCCAGAAATGTCCCTCCTTCTTGTCACCAGTTCCAAATGTTCCAGGAGTGTTTTCTGTGTGGACTACATGTGCCCTTCTGTTGTGGTGGGGTTTTTTTTTTGCCTTGGGTACATGGGTAGCCCAGGCTGGCCCCTGGACTGGCTGGTTGTAAGGCTGAGGCTGCTATGGTCACTTTAGTCACTTTATTGGGTGAGACAAGCCGCAGCATGACTGGCTGCAAGACCTAATAGCACACACCTGCTGCTGTCTTCCTGTTAAGCAAGTCAGGTCCCAGCATGGCTGGTTGCTAGCCTCAGGGACTCAAAATTGCTGTAGGCCTCTGGCCTGTGAGGTTTTTGTCCGCTCTCTCAGGAGTGCAGCTGGGTAGGGCCAGCCCCATGAGTGGCAGCACACAATTGTTTCAAGCATTGGAATGGGGGCAAGGTCTCCTGTGTGGCTGTTTGAGATGGCCAGCAGCACAAGTCTGCTGCAGCCTACACACTCCACTGCCCATGGGCCCACACAGCCCACCAATGCAGTCCTGCCCTACAAGCACACTCTGCCCCACTTAGGCTGACCCAGTTGTCTTGCTGCAGAGGTCCCATACACCTCACCTACATGGGCCCACAGGTTCCTTGCAGGCTTGTTGGTGGGCAGGGCCAGTCCCTAGGGCAGGGTGCCTGCCCCAGCAGGGCTGGATTAAATTGGTACTCTAGTGGGAAGGCAAACTCCTGTGCTAACAGGCCAGAGGAAGAAATCCAATGTCATCTGCCAGTATCTGTCAGGCCTCTGCACTAGGTCACAATAATGGCTGCTGCCAGCATCTCAGTCCCTGGGGAGGTGGGCTCAGCCACCTCCTGCCTCTCTAAGATGTATTTGGAGCTTATAAAGTGAGTCTCTCTTACTGAAAGACTATACACCTTTCTTTCTGGTGATTTTGTTGGTTTCTGGAATGAACGAATCTGTATATGGGCCCTTTAAGAGCAAGCTTTTCTTTCTCTTATGTTTGATCACTTTTCTGGGGGTATTCCCTCTTAGTTTTAATAGCCAGTACAGCCAGGTATTACAGCACTTGTATCAGATGTGCTGAATTCAAAGGCTGCTTGTTGTGACATAGCTCTCCAGCTCAGATCCCCTGCACCTCCAGGAAAAGCTTCATATCTTAAGATTGCCCCTGATCATGAAGTGTCACGCCTAGAAAGTGGTTTTCTTCACAGCAGAGGCTTATTTCACCTCTTTCACCTCTGTCAGTATTGCCCCTGGTTGTGGGGGTTCTTCTTATCTAGTTTTGAGTTCTCTCTCAGAGGTAATTGTTCCACAAGTAGTTGTAGATTTCTTGTGTCCACGGGAGGAGGTGAACTCAGAGTTCTTTTACACCACCATCTTCTTGGCAATCCCCACATTTAGCTTTTAACAGCTTTTTACAGCTTTATTATCCCTCTGGGAATCAACGCATCTTAGTGGTAACCAGCCAACTCCATTTTCCTTGCAGGATTTTGTGTTAGTCCACATCCTCTGAGAAGGAGATAGCAAGATGAGATGACATGTGCAAGGGTTTTATTAGGAAAATGTCAGGGAGTGAAAATGGAGAGGAAATGAGTGAAGAGCGAAGGAGTCCTGAGATGATGATGCATGGAGGTAAGAGGAAAGAAAGATAGATGAAAGTTTCAGAGACTGTTATGGATTCTAAGGGAGCATTAGTATGGCCAACAGAGAGTCCTCCAGCTAAAATTGCCTCTTAGGGCAGTCCTGTGTCTCCCAAGAGCAGAGCTGCCTTGCAAGCCCTGCGGTGCTCAGTCAGCGGCTGGGAGCAGCCTATGGTAAGTATGGTCTTGGGCTAAATGTGATATATTTCAGTACAGAGCCACTGGAGCTCTTGGTCAATTAAGTTCCCTGTAGTTGAAGGTCAGCAGGGTGTATTTTCACAGCAGCTATAGCATCACTTCACCATGTTTTTCAAATATCTGCAAGGGTATTACTCTCCAATGGTTCCCTTTAATCAATTTGATGCCCCAAATACCACTTAGAGAGGCATCCTCTTTGCCTTCTGGGTGGTGAATGAGACAATGCCAAACCCCATCTTACTGCCTGTCTTCTTGGATCACTCCTGACATCACTTGTGTTCATTCAGCTCCTCCGAGAAGCAGACATCAAGATGGGACAAGATATGCAAGATATTTATTGGGGGAACACCTGAAATAGGTAAAGGAAAGGGAGCCTGAGAAGGCTAGGATGGCCTTAAGATCATGATGCAGGTCTGATACCTGCGAAGGAGAAGAGGATGACAGAAAAGTTGTATCTAGAAAGAATCACAGACTGAAGTACAGTTCTGAGAAATTTCAGCCAGTCTGATGGGATGTCCCTGAGCCAATGTCACCCAGAGAAAGCATCCCATATCTCACAGAAATGAGCCTGTATTCATAGCCCTACCATGATCTTTCATTGGCTGGGAACGGCCTGTGGGAAGTGTCGTCTCACAGTGAATGTGGGAATGGATTTGGAATAGGAACGGCTAACTGAGCCATCAGCCAACTAAGCTCCCTGCTGTTGGCACCATGGGCTCTGCAGAAATAGGGCCTTCTCACAGTCTTTGTACATTTTTTGATCAACTCCTTAATATCCTTTATTAGTTTCCTACAGCTGTCATAACAAAGTACCACAAACTAGATGTCTTAAAACAGCAGAAATTTATTCTCTCACAGTTCTGGATGTCAGATGTCTGAAATCAAGGTGTTGGCAGGGTCAATTCCTTCTGGAAGCTCTGAGGGAGAACTATCCCATGGCTTCCCCCTAGTTTCTGATGGTTGCTGCCAGTCCTTATCATTCCTTGGCCTGTAGACAGATCAATCCAATCTCTGCCTCTGTCTTCATGCGACCTTCTGCCTACATATCTTCACATCGTTTTCCTTCTGTGTGTATCTTTGTGTTCAAATTTCCCTCTTCGTATAAGAACACCAGTCATTGGATCAAGGCCTACCCTAACATAGTATGATCTCATCTTACTTAAGTTGGTTGCATCTACAGAGAGACCCTGTTTTCAAATAAGATCACATTCTAAGGTTGCAGGGGGACATGAATTTTGATGGGACACTATTCAATCCAGGATACACCTGTTTCTCTCCCTTCTGGCCTAGCTAACTCCCAATCTTTCTTCAGATTCAGATCAATTGCCACATCCAGGACCAGGTCCATTTTCTCTATTTACATACTTTCCTAGCATCATATACTCTTTGTAGCACTTTTCACAGGGAAGTATTATATTTACATGTGTGACTCTTTTATTTATGTTCATCTTCCCATGCCAAGCTGTATGCTTAAATAGAACGAGGAATTTCTCTTATTTTCTACTCACTACTGTGTGCTAGAATCTAGCACAGTGCCTCACATATATAACAGGTACGAAGAATAAAATATGCATAAGTAAAGAAATAGCTAAAATTTTGGAGTAAAGAACAAAAGGGGGATGGTGGGAGGGTGATGACGACACCGTGAAACCACTTCTGCCCTCAGTTGGAAGAAAAAGGAACACAAAGAAGTTATCCTTCCTCTAGTCACAATTCACATTTTAATGCTGCCACTGAAGAATCGGCCCTAGATTGGCCTTGAAGTTTGATGAGGGAAATTGGGGAACTGATGATTGCAGATATGAAGGATCCTAAAGCAAAAGGGAGAAAACAAGAGAAGGAAGAAAAATAGCAAGGAGAAATAGTGCACTGGCCAAGGTGGCTTGGACCGCCCTGTGGAGAGATGATTTAACATGAGGACAAGTATAACTTAAGAATAAATCAGAGAGGCCTTGACTGCTGGCAATAAGGATGGGTTAATGTCTATCTACAATCAAAAATAGATTGCAAGTTTCTTTTTGCTAAACAACATAAAGCTGCACACTATTAGCCCCATAGAGATTTCTAAGTATACTGAAATACACTTCTCCTTCTGTATGGAGGTCTATATTTTGTCAGTGTGAAATTAAAAAAAAAAAAATGAGACAGGGGAAATTGCACAAAACCAGAATGGGAGAGGAACAAAGGGAATTTTCAATGGCAATGTTAGCAGACAGAAGGCACTATCCACAGGTGGCCTCTCCAATTAGAGGCTTAAAAATATGATCCAACCAAGAAACAAGTGCAAAGAAATAACATTTGAAGAAAACAGAGGAAATAGATAACCAAATGGAACCTAGAAGAAATAAACTGATGATGCACCAAAAAAAAGTGTTTTATAAATCCACCCACGAGCCAAGCTGTGTCTTTTTCAAACTCATGGAGTTTTTGCAAAAGTTCGAACTTCCATGCTTCTGTTATTTTAGGTGATGCCATTCTCAGTCGTATGAACAGAAGAGCACAGGGAGGTGGCCAGTTAATTCCTGTCTTAGCAGAACTGCATGGGAGGGACAGCAGTGGATGCTGGCTTGAGTTCAATGTCCTGCAGAATCCAGAAGACTTTACAAACTAGACAGGACTTGAAAGTGCTAAATAATTTTACTATAACTTCCTATTCTCTTGCAAATGTGAAACTTTGATAAAATGCAATTGGTATGATTTCTGTCTGATATAACCAAGATGCCAGCCCAATGCAAAGCCATGTTGCAGCCCCTAAGGAAATCCAGCCAATCTATAGTTACCAAGAAAAGTTGATGAAGAAGGAAGACCTTTTGACACTCGTCATTGTGACCACTAATTATTACCATTCTCTGGTTGGCAACTTTTGGTGGTATTTAATGCTACAGAAAGTATTGAAAACACAGTTCTTACCCTTAGGAGTTGTGAATGTAAGTAAATGTTTCACACTTATGTTCAAATCTCCACTCTGAAAATGGTTTGGGGAATCTGTTTAAGCTTTGAGAAGGCTTAGAAATAGTTGGATAAAATCTTCATAATACTACCAAAGGGGGAAAAGAGTCATTTTTGTCACCTAGACTCCCATTTAGGCTTCATTCTGACCTGCCCTTTTTAATTTATTTTATACTAACTCAGTGGTTTTCAAGTATCATTATATTTTGTACCCCTCACTTAGAAGACACCTTTCTAAATGAGAATACTCAGAAACATGCTGTGGGGTCTTTAGTACCATACGTAGTGAGTGGGTCAAATACTCCATTTTGCATATATGTAGATTAATGATTCATTAACTTGTTATTTTACTAAACTCCCACGTGGTTTGGAACATTAGTTTTTCAGTTAACTCTTAGTAAGGGGTAATGTTGTGTATGGGAAAGGGATGGGCTTGGGCATCAGATAGAAGTGGTTGCAAGCACCAAGCCTGCATTTCCCTAGTTGTGTAAGCACACATACGGCGCTTTACATTTCTGAACCTCAGTTACCTTATTTTGAGAGATGCTTTATCTCTTTATGGAGAATACACTTTTATGAAATAGATGAACATAAAATAGGCTATTGATAAATTTGTGTTTCCTTTTCTCCTGTTTCTAAGTGCTCAGCCTACTGTTCTTCAAACACTACTCAATAATTATTGGTTGATGACATCACAGAATTTCAGATAAGAGTCACAAGGGCACTTGGATTCCTACTATTCCCTGTTTCCACTCTTGTTCTTTATCAGTTTCCCTGTTATTAACATCATCATTATATTTCCAGTTGGCACATATTTACTGACTTTTGCATGAGGAAAATATTCTGAACAACTATTCTCTGATTTTCATTGACAATTCCTTGGCTTGTTTTCGAAGGTTTGCACCCTTTTGCTCCTTGGGGCAGGGAGTCAGAGACTAAAGAAAAAGAGAAAATCTGGAAGAAATAGTTTAGCCAACAAAAATTATTGAATGAGAAACTCATCTGCCTTAACTATTATTTTGCTTGGAACTTTCTTTACCCCAGGCTTCAAGCAATAAATAGAAAAAGGAGTGAAGCTAGTTAGAAAATGAGAATATCCAAACAGCTTCAAGCAGAGAAATTGATCAGTTTAGCCTATAGGGATAATGATACATTAGTTTCTTAGAAAAGAAAAAGAGGAAGCATCTTACTATCTCAGTTATGAAGAACGGAAGTCATTAAAGAGCTAAAGAGCGATAGGGAGATAATTATGAGGAGGGGCAAACCTAGTGGATCAATAATCAGCCTTAATAAAAGGGAATCTGTGAGAGAGGAAAAAAGAAAATTGGATGATACTTGAATACCAGGAATAGTTCTAATATTTAACTTCAACAAAGGAAAAGACAAGCATACACACAATATCACACAAGTACATGCTTACGTGCGTGAGTGTGCACACACACACACACACACCCCAAATGAAATAGGGGGAAATGGAAAGAGAAAGAAGAAAATTCTAAAGTAAGCCACATAAAGTTCTATCCATGAATGTCTCAGAAAATTGATTTTATAGACAGTCTATTTCAACAGCTTCTCAGCAAATGTTCCCATCCTATTAGCGTCCCTCCCTTGACTGAAGCACTGCAATCTCAGTGGATGAAATGCTATCTTTTGGAACTCTGTCGAGTGGTAATAGAGATTGCTTCTTGTAGCCATGAGTCATTTACTCAGAAGTGCAGAAACCTTGGTTTCAATGGTCTTACACACACACACACACACACACACTATGGATTGACTTTGTACATGTGACCTTTAGAAAATCTAGGAAAGAAGAACATGAAGAAGTAAGGGATTCCCAAAGATTTAAAGTCAAGTGCTGAGCTGTTGCCTTTGTGGATTTTTACACAGTGCGCTCAAAAGCAATTAATAGCCTTGATGTTATCACAAAGGACAATTGTTCCCAAACCGTGTGAAAACAAAGCCTCAGCAGAAATAAGCTCTTCAAACATGGCTGCCATCAACTCAAGGTCTTACCTAGCACAAATGATGGGTTGATTTAGTTGTATTAGCAAAAGAAGAAAAATAGATACAAAACAAGCAGAAAATACTTCCAGGGAAATTCACTGAAACATTATTAATGAGTAAAGCCTGTAGATTATTAAAGAGATGATGAAATATATATTTTTTTGACAAGAAGTTTTTAATCCAAACATTATCTAAGAGGCACACAAATATAGAAAAATAGCTGCAAAGAGAAAATCAGAGGCTTAACCAGCTACCTTTTAAACATCCTTTTCTATTCTAACTCTTAAAGAGGAATGAGGATAATACAATTTAAAATTTGGGTATTCAGAATGCTGATGGAAAGATCAATTGTACTTTTTTGCTCCTATCCCTAAGTTAACAGAGAGGAAGAAAGGAAAATGGTTATGGAATTTTAATTATCAGTAACCATGCTAGTAAAAAAACTAAATTACTACAAAAAAACAAAAAAAAATGAAGTGGAAAAGTGTAAGAAAATAAGATGACGTTAAATTGGAACTCTTACTAAGGAACACAGCTAGGACAAGCTCTTTCTCATGTAGATGCAGAGATAAATATGACAGATGTGAATGTACCTCGCTTTCACGGGAGAATATATTTTATGAATCCAAGAATGGAGATTGACTAACATATCTTAACCAGTACACCCTTTAAGGGAACTATCAATTTTAAAAGCCAAGGGCCTTGAGGCATAGAATAAAACAGGCTCAGTATTATAATGGAAAGTACATAAAAATCACTTCTTTTCTCAAGGCACCATACTGACATAACTATCTTGGATAAGTTCTGAAGAAATAGAATTGTATAATGTACCAGCCTCCTAGTAGTTTAACACTCTTCCTGAAGCCCTAGAAAAATTAGAATAACATTAAGAAGGAAGACACACAAAACTCACCCAGAGCTACAGGAAATATGCTTTACTAAAGCTGATAATGTTCAACATGAATGGGTTTTAGAAGATGTTTTACCAAACTTTTCAAAGCACATTTTCTAATAACTAAACTGCTCATTCTTTGAAAATTAGTAAGATATGGGACTATCACAATCATAGAATTTCACCACCTTCAACCAGTTCTAAGTGGAAGTTCTAGATAACATCTCCCCTCTTATCCATAAACTTTTGTTAACAAACCCATGGATGTTTCTCTTCAAGATTATGGATTTCAGTAGACAAATATTGTCCTCAAGAAATAATTTCCTGTTTCACAAAGATGTCTCAGAAAAAAGAAATCACTCTCTTGTTTGCCAAATTATGATTATTTCTCTTTTATCTTTGAGCATATTTATGTGGCCAGTCTTGCCAAAATTGCTGCTTTTTGGTCTCCAGTTTCTTGAACGTCAATGTTACAAATTATATACAACATCGTCTGTCTAGCCTGTGGCTCATTTGTGATGTATTCATAGGGTGTCCGTGAGCTCTACGGAAGTAATCGCTTATCATTTCTCTCGTCTCCTGAGGTATCCCCAATTCTTCTTCTTCATCGATCACTAAATGTTTGCCAACACTTACTTATTGCCACTTCCACGTCATGCAAATGTTCATCACTTCACCAGTGGAAATGTTTGCATTAGTTCACTAGTTAAGTTTCTCTGTATTATTTCATCTTAAGAAATGATGAAGGAAAAACTTGAAACAGAAGTAATTTAATACTTAACTCAATACAATCACTCATCACTTAAAATGAGGTACAGGACATTTTAGTTTTAAATGTCATTTTTTTAATCCCTTGGAAATTAGAAACAGGTGTAATCTGAATCAAATCAATTTAGTTAATTAACTACAGTATTCTGTGACACAAATGCTAGCTATAAACATGTTTTATGATTCAAGTCACATGTTATCACCTACAGCAAGAAGAACCATTTATGAAGTTAACTGACTACATGAAGAATACCAGTAGAGCCTCATAAAGATTATAAAAATGCCTCACTTATTTACTGAGACTTAGAACATTTTAAAAAGTGAACTTCATAACCTAATTGGAAACATGGATTCACAGATACTTTCTAGAATTTTAGAACAATAATTAAGTGCTTCTTACGTGCTGTGAATTATAAGATCTGGGGATACAGCAGTAAAGAAGATAAACATGGTTGTTTTTTTCAAGAGCTTGCATTCTAGAAAGGAAACCGACAATACTTAAGTAAATAACTGGACAACAAAATTTCAGAGACTGATAAATATTATTAATTAATTCATTCATTCAACAAAGATTTGCTGAGCCTCAAACATACACTGTGTTCTAGATACTAGGTACAGAGCTGTGAACAAAAAGCCTAACTCTGCTCTGAAGAAATTTTTATTTAGTGGGAGAGGCGGGTAATAACTAATTTCACTGGAAATTTATGTAATAATGTAAAAATGGGCATCTTCCTTATCTCTGAGGATTCCACTCTGAGGATTCCACAGGGTAAATGGCATATCAGATATCAAGCTCAGTGTGAAACTTATCTCCATATGATGATTTATTATTATTTATTTATTTACTTATTATTACTTTTTTTTTGGTGAGGAAGATTGTCCCTGAGCAAACATCTGTGCCAATCTTCCACTATTTTATATGCTGGATGCTTCCACAGCATGGCTTGATGAGTAGCATGTAGGTCCACACCCAGCATCCGAACCTGTGAACCCCGAGCTGCCAAAGTGGAACATGCAACTTAACCATTATGCCACTGGGCCAGCCCCTATAATTTATTATTTTTTTAAGAGGAGCTAGCTCTATGGATTTTCACTGACTCGGAGAATATAAAAGCTTCTTGAGAGGGGAGAACATGTGTGAGACCCTCCTGAGAAAGAAAGAGCTGTTGCTATTCCGTAGGACTCCTTCAATTTCCTGGGAATATTTTTATCTAAAATTTTAATGCACAGTTTTTCAATGCTAGCATATCCAAACATTATTGATTTTTTTTTTTCTTTTTTGGTGAGGAAGCTTGGCCCTGAGCTAACATCTGCTGCCAACCTTCCTCTTTTTGCTTGAGGAGGATTGTTGCTGAACATCTGTGGCAATCTTGCTCTACTTTGTATGTGGGACACCACCACAGCATGGCTTGATGAAGGGTGTGTATGTCCAGCCCAGGATCTGAACCTGCAAACCCAAGACTGATGAGTCGGACCACATCAACTTAACCACTATGCCACCAGGCCAGCCCCATTATTGATTTTTTTATGTCAACCTTGTACCCTATGGCCTTAGTAGATTTCTTGGGATTTTCTATGTAGATGATTATATTCATCATTCATCATACGTCATAATTATTCAGTAAATAAAGAGATTTTTACTTTCCAATTTTTGTGCTTTTGATAACTTTTTATCTTCCCTTATTCCATGGACTAAGACCACCAGTATGACGTGGAATAGTTATTAATGTTGAGTTAAGGCCATTTTGCCTCTAAGTTCATAAGAAATTTGGTCTGTAGTTTTTCTTCTTCTTTGTATAACATCTGTACAGTTTCAGGGTAATGCTGAACTCGAGAAATGAGTTGGAAAATATTTCCTTTTTTCTGTCTTCTGATAGTATTAGTGTGGAAATTGTATTAATTCTTTCCTGAATATTTTGTAGAATTCATAACTATTGCAATCTGGGCCTGACTTTTAAACTTTGTGTAAGTTTATTAACTTTGAATTCAATTTCTTTAAAAGATATAGGAATAGTAATTCCTTCTTTAATGAATTTTATCAGTTTGTTCTTTCTAAGAATTTATTTTCATCTGTATTACCAAATTTGTTGGTATATTTGTTTAAAATATTCCCTTATCATTCTTTTACTGTCTGTCAGATCTCTAGTGATATTTCCTCTTTTGTTCTTCATATTAGTAATTTGTGTTTCTTCTGTTTTGTTCTTGGCAAGTATGACTAGGAGTTTATTAATTTTATTGATCTTTTCCTAGTTTCATTGATTTTTATGATTTAAATTTCATTGGTTTCTGCTCTTGTTATTTTTACTTTCTTCATGTTACTGGCTTTGGGTTTTAATCTGCTCTTCATTTAAAAATTTTCATGGTATAAAATTAGATCACTGATTTAGGATTCTTTTTTTCTAATTTAAGTATTTAATACTATAAATAATAACTGCATCTCACAAATTTTCCTGTTTTGTTTTCAAAGTATTTATTTACAGTTCAAAGTATTTTCTTTGTGATTTTTTATTTATTTGACCAATGGATTATTTAGAAGTATGTTGTTTAATCAACATATATTTAATTTTTTTTCATATATCTTTATGATATTGACTTCTAGTTTAATTTTGTTATGACCAGAGAAAATTCTGATTGACTTCACCCTTTGAACTGATTGAGATTTCATTTATGGTTCAGATTATGATCTATCTTGGTATATGTTCTATGTGTACCTGAGAAGAATGTGTATTTGCTATTGCTGGATGGAGTATTCTATAAATGTCAATAAAGTCAATTATGTTGATGGTGTTGTTCACATATTCTATATTCTTACTAATTTTTTATTTAGCTCTTCTATCAGTTTCTGAAAGCAGAATGTTGAAGACTCTAACAGCAAATGTGAATTAATCTATTTCTCCTTTCAGTTTTATCAGTTTTTTCTTCAGGTATTAAAACTCTGTCACTAACTGGATATACACTTAAGATTGTTATAACTTCTTAACTAATCTAATTGTTGTGTGTATGTCTGTGTGTGTATGTGTGTATCTATATTTATATTTTATAATTAAATGTTGTTCTGAAATATACTTTGTCATATATTAATATAGCTTCTCCCAATCTCTTTTGATCAATATTTGCATTGTATGTAATTTTTTGTTCTTTTACTTTTAACCTATGTCTTTACATTTAAGAAGTATTTCTTTTACATAGTGTATAGTTAAGTCTTTATTTGTTATACAGACTGATAATCTCGGTCTTTTAATTGGCTATTTAGAGCATTTAATGCAGTTTTGATATAGTTGGGTTTAAAGTTACCATCTTACTTTTTGTTTTCTAATTGGGGAATCCATTCTCTATTCTTTCCTTTTTCTATTTCTGACTTTTAAAAAATCACTTGAATTTTGTATTATCATTGTATATCTACTATTGGCTTATTAGTTATTTTAATTTTTTATTGGTTGCTAAGGTTTATAATACACATTTTTAACTTGTCATCATCTACCTCCCAATCATATAATGCCAGTTCATATATATATAGTGTGAATATATATTAACCTTACCATGTATTTTAAATTGTGTTATTATTATTCACTTGAATTCTACATATGTTATAAACCACACAATACAATGTTTCTATATTTACCTTAGACACTCAATTATATTATGAAGAAATTAAAATAAAAAATGCCTTTTAGATCTTTTTGGACACCATGTCTTCTCAGACAAGGAAAACAATAGAAAGAATAAACAAGTGGGACTTCACTAAAGAGCTTCTGTAAGGTAAGGGAAAACAGGATTGAAACAAAAAAAACTCCCACCAGTTTGGAAAAAATATTTGTAAATCATATATCTGACAAAGGGTTTATCTCCATAATATATAAAGAGCTCACACAACTCAACCACAAAAAATCAAACAACCCGATCAAAAAATGGGCAGCGGACATAAAAAGACATTTCTCCAAAGAAGATATACGGATAGCCAATAGGCACATGAAATGATGCTCATCATCACTGATCATCAGGGAAATGCAAATCAAAACTACACTAAGATAGGACCTTACACTCATTAGAATTGCTAAAATAACCAAAACAAGAAATAACAAATGTTGGAGAGGTTGTGGACAAAAAGGAACCCTCATACACTGCTGGTGGGAATGCAAACTGGTGCAGCCACTGTGGAAAACAGTATGGAGATTCCTCAAAAACTCAAAAATAGAAATACCATATGACCCAGCCATACCACTACTGGATATCTATCCCAAGAACTTGAGCAATTCAAAAAGACCCATGCACCCCTATGTTCATTGCAGCATTATTCACAATCGTCCAGATGTGGGAGCAAACTAAGTGCCCATCAACTGATGATTTGATAAAGAAGATATGGTATATATACACAATGGAATACTACTCAGCCAGAAAAAAGGGTAAAATCGCCCCATTCACAACACCATGGATGGACCTTGAGGATATTATGTTAAGTGAAATAAGCCAGATAGAGAAAGACAATCTCTGTATGTCTCCACTCATATGTGGAAATTAAACAAGTGGACAAAGAGAACAGATTAGTGGTTACCAGGGCAAGGGGGGGGGGTGGGTGGGGGCTGGGCACAAAGGGTGAAGTGGTGCACCTACAACACAACTGAAAATAATAATGAACAACTGAAATTTCACAAGGTTGTAAACTATCATAATCTCAATAAAAAGTAAAAACAAAATGCCTTTTACATTTACCCACAAATTTGCCATTTCCAGTGCTCTTCATTATGTGTGTGAATGTGTGTGCTTGTGTTTTTGCATGCACGCATGGTGTCTAAGTTTCTGTCTGGTGTCATATTTTTTACATTTGAAGAACTTTAAATATTTCTCTTGTTCCTGCAAGGAATTCTGTCAGTTTTTGACTGAAAAAGCTCTTATTTTATCTTCACTTTGAAGATGTATATCTTTGTTTCCCATACCATAAAGATGTCACTGTATATCTTCTGTCTTGCATAGTTTCTGATTAGAAGTCTGCTGTAATTCTTACCTGTGTCCCTCTACATGTAATGGTTTCTCCTTCATCCTCCTGGCTGCTCTAAGAGTTTCTCTTTGATCTTCAGCAGTTTGGCTATCATGTACATAAGTATATTTTTCTTTGATTTTTCTCCTATTGAGCTTCCTGGATCTGTGATTAGTTTTTGGAATGGGTTAAATGGTGGCCCTCCAAAAGATATATGTCCATGAATGTGACTGTATCTGGAAGTAAACTCTTTACAAATGTAATTAAGTAAAAGATCTCAAGATAAGATCATTCTGGATTATCTGGTGGATCTTCAATCCAATGGCAAGTGTCCTTATAACAGTCAGGTAGAAGAGAAACACAGAGAATAGACCATGTGAAGATGGAGACAGAGATTTCAGTTATGAAGCCACAAGACAAGGAGCACCTGGCACCACAAGAACCTGGAGGAGGCAAGGAAGCCTTCTTCCCTAGAGCCTGTAGAGGGAATGTGGTTCAGGAAACACCTTGATTTCAGACTTCTGGTCTCTAGAACTGTGAGAGAAAAAATTTCTGTAAAAAAAGAAAGCCACCAAATTTGTGGTAATTTATTACATCTGCCCAAGAAAACTAATGCAATTGTTTTTCATTGTTTTGGGGAAACTTTGCTCTTATTTCTCTAAATATTTCCTGAGCTCTTGAATAATGCATCATTGCTCCATTTTGTTTGTTTCTAGCATTTCCATTTGGCTTTTCACATAGTTTCCTTCTCTTTACTGAAATCCTTCAGTTTCCTGCATTTTATCTATCTGTTCTAGGAGATGGGTTTTGCTTGTACCTCTCCCACATGAACAGTGGATCTAAGGCTGAGCCCTGTGGTTGGGAGAGTTTGTTGCCCTTGTTTCAGAGGCTTAAGTTTTATTCTTTGTAGGAGAGAAGAATCCAGGGAAACATACGGGGCTTTGTTCCTTTCCCTCAACTGTCACTGGTTACCTCCTGAAGGCCTGTGCTTCCAAGCTCCTGCTCTGCCCCGATCTTTCTCCTAAGCACCTGAGGAGACCTGTGAAAAGAGCCAGTGAGTGAGCACAGACTCACCTTGTGTCTGAGCGTTCAGGTGTCCTAAGCTGAAATGCTAGTACATGTAGCCTTTAAGAATTGGTTAAAAATTTAATTATTTTCTTCTTATCCACTTTTATGGATGTCACTTTTTCTTCTTGTGCTCTCCCAAATATGAAACAGTCCTTTGGTCTCATCTCTCCCCAGAGGGACTTGTAATATTTGGAATTTAGTTTCCTTGCAACTTCAGGCATACTTTTGGCACAAATAAAAAAGTAATATTTTGTAAATTATTTGATTTATTATTGTTAGGTGGGAACAATGTTCTGTTGTGGCTTTCTACCTCCTAAGGAGAAACAAAGCTCTCTTTTATTACTTTCGATCCTGATGTTTTTTGCAGCTATTTCTCCTTTTTACTCTATATTTTGTTTATTGGTTTCTTTTCTTTCATGATATTTTTTGCTATAAATTTGTCTATGTTATTTATATTTTTAAGAAACCAATTTTTGGTGGTGTTAATATTGACTTTGTTACTTTTCTCTATTTCATTGATTTACGCCCTCATCTATACTATTTATTTTTGTATTTTCTATTTATATTTCTTAGATTGTTACCCTCTCCAGTTTTAATTTTTCTTGGTTTCTAGTAAACACATTTTATAAAGTTCTCTGTAAGGACTACTTCAGCTGTTTACTGAAAATTTTGACATGCAATGTTTGCACTATCTCCAGTTTCAGTTCTATATTTTTAACATCCATGTGACTTGTTTTGTATTAAGGATTATGGGCTTAAGGTACTTATTTTAACTATTTGAATGTTACTTATTTCTTATTTTATGACATTTTGTTAAAAATCTCTATGCTATTGAATATGAGAATTTATTGACTCTTTTTTGTGGTCTAAGGCATGGACAATTTTTATAAATATTCTATATGTACTCAAAAGAAAATAATAATATAATCTCTCTCGACAGTTTTGTAAATTGATTTCACTTACAATGTTACTGGAAACTTATCTAATGAAGTTAGGTGAATAAGATGTTAAGACCTTTATTTTATAGATAATCAAAAATGAGCTCAGAGAGCTCAAAACATTTATAGAATTGCAATCACTGTATAAATATTAAAGCCAAGGACAAAAGCAAGTCATTCTATTCACTTATCATTCAACATTATATCTACTGACTGTATCAATTATAATTTTGAAACCAAAGTAGTATACAAGATGTAGAGCTAAAATGTTATATAATGGCAAAAGGTGGATAACATGCCTCAATAAAATTTAACTTAGATAAATTTAGTTTGTCATTTCTATAAACTATCTTGGTAGGTATTGCAATTGCAGAGTTTCAGGGACGTTATGGAGAGGACTCAAGCATTAAATAATAATTAGGAGTATATGATCTCTAAAGGACTTTGGTGTCCTAAAACACTATGGTTGGCTTTTTTTTTTTTCGGTGAGGAATATTGGCCCTGAGCTAACATCTGTTGCCAATATTCCTCTTTGTTTGAGGAAGATTAGAACAAGAATATCTTAACCATAGTTTTTTTTTTTCTTTTTCTAATTAAAATGGTTGTTGAATATCAAATATCAAACTATTTTTTTCTTGGTTTGAAAAAATTAACATTTTGTAGCTTGACAATTCATATTTTAAATTTAAACTATTAATGTTAAATTCTGCTGTTTTGCCTGTCACCTGATTACTAAAAAATCTTTAAAATGACTGATTTATCTGAATTTAATGCTGTACTTCTAAAGTGTTAAAGCCTCCCTCTGTACCATAGTAACAATATTTCAGAATAAGTTTTTCTCCCCACCACTAAGCCCATCATGAATTTCTAGGTAAATTTACTTGATTTCTATTCAATATCTCTCAATGGCTTCTTAAAGCACCATGTCCACAAAATAAGATTCTCTTTATAAATGACACTAAATTCAAGCCACTCAAGAAAAAATTTTAAGAAATACATATTTTAAATAGATGTAGAAAATAAAGCTTGCTCATCCAGAGGACGCATTCCACTAAAATAAACAAAATCAATGGTTGTTAATCAGACACAACCTTCGCTTAATCAATAAATAGAGGATTTATGTTTTGACATATATCTTGTTCGATGATATCTCAATAAAACTAAAAATTATTAGCAAAATAAGGAATGCTCTGTTCAAAAATTTATAAGGCATTAGCTTAGGATGTTACTGTGACCATGGCATTCTCTCTTTCAAGGCCTCAGGGAAAGTATGGGATTTCTTGGGTTGAAATATATAGTTTTAGTTCTAACTCCTTTCATTCAGAACAGGTTTATGTTCAGATTCCCCTCATTAAAAACAATTATTTTATAAATTAACGTATATTACAGTTGACTTTTTTTTGATTAGTGACTATACACTTGTTTTCGTTTATGTAACTACTACCAAACTCAGGTTAAAGAAAATTTCAATATCCCCAACATTTCCCTATACCATATCTTCATAGTTACATCCTCCTTCACCCTGTCAATGAAAATAATCCATAATCAATCTATAAATCAAAACTAGAGCAAGTTTATTATACAAGTCAGATCTGAGGACTATAGCCCCAGGGGCTTCCTTCCCCAAGGAAAGGAGCACATCAAAGAAGCGGGGTGCACAGAGTGGTTATATACTGTCTTGGAACAAAGAACAAACATCACATATGACAGGAATGTCCCTTTTACAACAGTCATGAGATTGTTTTGCTGGCACAAGAGGTCAGTGGTCACAAGGTGAACTCAGCAGGTCGGTAATTAATCCTTAGTTTCTAGGAAGAGACGCTTATCCTTAAAGAAATGCTGATATGGGGGCAAGTTACATTTGTGTCTTTAAGGGCATCATTCTTGTCTTTGGAACATTATACATGTTGAAAGCAGATGTACAATGCATGCTCAACAAGCCACATCAGGCCTTTCTGGAAAAATAAGGTCAGGCTGAATTAGTTTTAAACCAAATGGCTTCCTCATATGGTCAAATATATCCTATTGCTTTTCATTTAATCATCAACCCCTAATTGCTGGCAACCACTGATCTTTCCTCTGTCATATAGTTTGGTCTTTTAAAAAATGTCATAAGTGGAATCAAATAGTATGTAACCTTTTGAAATGAGCTTCTTTTACTTGGCATAATGCCTTTAAGATTCTATGTTATCGTGGGTATTAAGAATTTGTTCCTTTTTAGCACTGATGTCCCTTTTTACAGATTTTAAAAGAGTTTTTTTTATCTATTCAGTTTTTCAGAGACATTTGGATTATTCCAATTTCAGCAATTATCAATGAAGCTACTCTAAACATTCAAGTACAGGTTTTGAGTGAACATAAATTGTTATTTGGTTTTACTTTTTACTTTCTCTAAGGTCAATACCCAGGATTACTAGGTCATAAGTTGAGTATGTGTTAAACTTTCTAAGAAATTCCCAGACTTTTCCAGAGTAGCTATACCATTCTGCTTCCCTAGAAGCTATGGATTAGAGTTTCAGTTGCTTCAGATCCTCACTAGGACTTGGTATTGTCATTTTGTTGTATTTTAGCCATTCTAATAGGTTGTGGTGCTATAGGATTGTGGTTTCAATTTATATTTCCCTTGAGGATAACGATGTTGAACATCTTTTTATATACTCATTTGCCATTCATATAGCCTCTTTTATAAGCATATGAAAAGGTACTCAATAGCTCTTGTCTCAAGATTATGGTGCTTTAAAAATTCCACTCCTAGATATTTACACAAGCGAATTAAGGTTTAAGACGAGAGGAATTTTCACATATGCCAGCATGAGGAGCTCCACACACCATCTTCAGCAAAACTGGTGAATATTATTTAAAAAGAATAACCATTTAAAATCTCTGGAAAAGGTCGAAAAGACATAGAGATAATTAAGAAATATTTATTCAAGAAACTATACTAAAATTCAGTAAGAGGAAAATTTTGTGGTATTTGAACCAACACTCACTCCCGCCCTCCCACATCCAAACACATGGCAGAAACTTCACTGCAGCGTGATGTAGCCAAAAACACAGGGCTCCCTCCTCCCTCAGCTCCCAATCAGAAGGCTATATTCCCAGGGTGTGTAGAACATCAGCCCTTCTCACCTGACCCCCAGTTGTTAAGAGAAGTTCCAGGAGATTGCAACTGAGAAGTGGTGCTCCCTCTTCCAACCAAATCCTACTCACAGGATGAAGGCTTTACCTTATCATGGCATCACTGTGAATAGTGGGTCCTGATTGCTCTTGTCCTCCCTCATAAGGAGGACCTTGTAAGATGGTTCTTCCATACTTGAAGAGGAAAGCCAAGAAGATCTGAAGCAACTGCCCCATCCCCATGAAACACTCAGCTTCTAAAGTGGGGATGTCACTCCCAAGATGCAAGGCATAGTCTCAACCCCCCAGCTCCAGAGCTATGGCCCAGAGATTTTGCCTAGGGGGAAAGCAGGCTTTGAAACCGACAGTTCCTAACCTGTCCTAAAAGAATTGACTTCATTTGTAATATAATATGAAGAAGTTCAAGCCTAAGGATGCTCTGAAAAACAGTGGAGGTTGTAGCAAATGACAACTGGGAGGATACTGGTAGATTCTTTGGAGATATTAGTTAAACTTTAGGCTTAGTTTGCCTGAGAAACCTGGGGTTAGAACAAATCTCAACCACTGACCTTAGAAAACTATCCTTTCAAAGGAGCCTAAATTTGATTGGTTTAGTTTGTGGAGCAATTTATGCCAAAGGGCATTGTTGAAAACAATAGAGTAATAAACAAGCAATTAGTGGAGTTTAACAGCTAGGTGTGGTCCGGGAAAAAGACAGTCAAACAAGGCCCTGCCAAAACCACCTTTGTCCCAGGGCAACTGTGGGTAGACCCAGACTGTGCCCCATGAGAAGAAACATCAGAGGTTTAATGCTGTGTGGGGCTGTGTGGGAGAGGTGGGTCGGAAATAGACTTCACTAAAATAATCCAGCCACTCATTAAATAACAATAACAAGCAAATAACAATAACAAGTCCTAGAGGTGGGAAATAAGTACTTAGAGTTGCTACAGTATATTGTCTAAAATGTCCAGTTTCCAACAAAAATTTATGAGACATGCAAAGAATGAGGAAAGTATAAGCCATCTCCTGGTAAAAAGGCAGGAAACAGAAATTGCCTGTGAGAGCAACTAGCTGTTGCATTTAACTAAAAGAGACTTCAAGGTAGCCATTACAAATATGTCCAATAACTAAAGGAAAATATGATTAAAGAAGTAAAGAAGATATGACAATGTCAAATCAGAGAATATCAGAAAAAAATAAAATAGAAATAGAAAATAGAAATAATAAAGAAGAACCAAATGGAAATTCTGGAGTTGAAAGTATAATTATTGAAATAAATTCACTGAGGGCACTGTAAGTGAGCAAAAGTGAGGCCATCTTGTTATGCTAAATGGCCCCAGCCCCTCTTCTGTGTGACTGCTCACTGCTCTGCATGTACTCTAAAAAATGCACATGCTCTCTTGATTTATGACTTCTACTTATGTACATACTCCCTGATATCTTGATAATTTAAAATTTTGTTCTGTGAGTTTCTCTCTGGGAACAGGCTGACCACAGGTAGAAAACACACCTACAAAGTATCCATCCCAGCTGACAGAAGAATGGAACAATGTGATGCCTGGAGCCCATCAGGCCTGGAGATCAACAGCCCTGGATCCCCTCCTCACTGCCCATTTTCCCTATATAACTATCTCAAGATACCGTAATCTTGAAGATGGGTTTTTGAGACATTAGTCACCGGTCTTCCAATAAGCTGACTAATCTAATTAAACTTCCTTTCTAAATCTCTGTGATTAATTGGCTCAGATTGCAGTGAGTAGAGATAGCCCAACTGCTTAGTATCAGCACTTAACAGTAGATTTGATTGGCTGAAGAAAGAATTAGGGACCTTGGAGATAGATTGATAGAGACTGCACAATCCAAAGAACAGAGAAAAGAAAGAAGGAAGAAAAATGAGCAGTCTCAGGGAAATATGGGACACTATTAAGCACAACAAAATACGTGTAAAGGAAAGGAGAAGGAGAGCAGAGAAAGTAAGGAGCAGGAAAATATTCAAAGAAATTATGGTGAAACACATCCCAAATATATTGAAAAATAACGAGTTACATATCCAGGAAGCTCAATGAACTCCAAATAGGATAAATTAAAAGAGATCCTCAAACAGACACAGCAGAGTAAAAATACTGAAAGCCAAAGACAAGGAGAAAGTCTTTATGTGAAACATCCAGAAAAAGCAAGATGGAAAATAGATTAGTGTTTGTTCAGGGTTGGAAAGGGATATGCAGAGATAGGGAGGTGACAGCTAAAGGGCACAGGGTTTCTTTTCAGGGTGATGAAAATGTTCTAAATTGCAGTGCATGTTGTGCATATCTGTGAATATACTAAATACTATTGAATTGTACACTTTAAATGGGTAAATTGTACATTCTGTTAGTTGTATCGGCAAAGCTGTTTGAAGTTAATTACATTTATACCAGGACCCAGGCATAAATGTTTGTAGAAGCTCTGTAATTCATAATCTTGAAAAACTGGAAACCACCAAGATGTCCTTTAACAGGCGAATGGATAAACAGTTTATGGTTCATCTACAAGATAGAAAACTGCTCAGCAATAAATAGGGAAGAGCTATTGATTCACACAATGACATAGACAAATCCTAGAGGTATTTTGCTTAGTGACAGAATTCAGACTCAAAATGTTACATTTTGTATAATTCTATTTATATGACAAACCAGCCCTGGAGGTCTGGTGGTTAAGATTTGGTGCTCTCATGGCCTGGGTTCGTTTCCCAGTCAGGGAACCAAACCACTCGTCTGTCAGTTGTCATACTGTGGCAGCTGTGTGTTGCTGTGATGCTGAAAGTTATGCTACCATTATGTTAAAGACAAGCAAGGCATCCATGGTGGTGTAGGGAGGAAGACTTTTCCTCTACCTAATGTGTGTTCGTCTGGCCGGAGAACAAATTAAATTCACATGAGACAGAATAGCAAGAGAAAATTAAACAAAGCTTTATGAGGACCATGGCCCCGGGCCTTTCTTCCTGAAGGAAGAAAGGGCACCGAAGAAGTGGGGTGCACAGAATGGTTATATACCCCCAAACAGGATGTTTCACATATGATTGAAATGTCCCTCCCACAATAGTCACAAGATTGCCCCATCAGCACAGCACTTGATAGACACAGCAGATAGTGGGTCTGCTGTCTCAGTGGGTGTAGCAGGAGGCAAGTCGATTGTCTTGAGCTGGGTGGTCACAGTTGAGGGCAGCAATCAGTTCCTAGCCTAAGGAAAGATGCTTAATCCTTAAAGCAATGCCAATGTTGGGAGGGGGAGGGAAGTCAGTTACAGGAGGTTACCAGAAACAAGAATAAGATTATTATGCAGATTTAAGTCCTTGCCTTTGGCATTGATTAAGAGTTTCTAGAGAGAAGGTCATCTCCTTTCTTCTTCTTGGTACAGAGAGGGAGGAACCTTTACAGATAGAGATTTCCTTTACAATGTAAATGTCTCCTAACAAAGGGCAAGCAAGTTCCATTCCTCAGAGCCTCCTTCCCTGTCCCAGTTTATCAAAAGCAATCAGCCTCAAATAATTCTCATGCCAAAGAGACATATCTTGGGGTGGCCAATTCCAGTCCCCACAGTGGACATCTTTTGGTGGAGCTTCCATACTAAGACAGACTAGGAAGAAGGACTAGCTACTCATTTCTGAAAAAAATTGACCAGGAAAACCCTATGAATAGCAGCAGAGAATTGTCTGATATAACAATGGAAGGTGAAAGGATGGTGCAAAAACTGGGCAGGGCTCTGCTCTGCTGTACACAGGGTCACTAGGAGTTAGAATAGACTTGATGGCACTAACAAATTTATATGACATTCTTTGAAAAGCAAGAATTATAGGTATATAAAATAAATTGGCAAAAAAGTACATCAGGGGAATCGACCAAGATGGCAATACAGGAGGTTCCTGAGTGCCACTCCTTTCACAGATCACCGAATGTATGGCTACACATGAAGCAGTTCCCTCTGAAAGAGATCCAGAAATTGCCTGAGCTACTCCTGCCCATCAGACAAATGAGAAAATACCCACAGGGAAATGGGGAGGAAAGGCTGAGACACACTCTCATCATAAACCCCAACCCAAGCAGAGCATCACACAATCTGGAAGGAACCTCCCACTACTAGCTTCTCCCTGAGTAGTGAGGGGTTTGGACCCCATGTCTAGCCCCAACTTTTAAGACTCTCACTGGAGGGAGGGGCCCCCAAAACACCTAGTTCTGAAAACCATCAGGGCTTGTGTCCATGAGACCTGCAAGACTATAGCAAACAAAGAAGCAGTCCTTAATGAGTGCTTGAGAACTTGCCGCAGCTATTCCCCCAGGGCTCAGTGCAGAGTGAACAGGCAAAATCACCCATCTCCCAGGCTTTCCCTGCTTGCAGTTCATTTGCATTCTTTGAAAGCTGCTGCCTGAGCATCAGCCTTCTGATTTAGCAGAGACTAGGAGCTGGCTGTGATCCTCCCTAGACATAAATGATGCTGGTGGACATATCTCTCACCTTCTCCCTCCAACCATCTCCAAGTCACCGGTATCTACCTGGAAGGAGCTGTCCACACATCTGCATCCCAGCTTTTATGGCTGCAGCCAAAGGGATGGATTGCTGGACTTCCTGGCTCTGATAGCCAAAGGGACTTCCATTCACAAGTGCCACAGGACTGTAGCCAACAAAGAAGCAATTCTAAAATGGCCATCCCCTAGAGCTCAGTGCAGAGAGAGCAGGCAAAATCGCCAGTCTCCCAGACCCAAGATGGCTATCACCAAAAACACAAGAGATAACAAGCGCTGGTGAACGTGTAAAGAGGGAACCCTTGTGCACTGTTAGTGGGAATGTAAATTGGTGCAGCCACTACAGAAAACAGTATGGACATTTCTCAAAAAATTAAAAATAGAACTACTGTAGGATTTAGCAATCTTACTTCTGGGTACATATCCAAAGGAAGTGAAATCATTATCTTGGAGAAGAATCTGTACTCCCATGTGCCTAGCAGCATTATTCACCATAGCCAAGGTATTTTTACTGAAGAAAAGTGGGTCCACTTCTTGGTGAGCTGAAATCAAAGCCTTCACCAGAAGTAGTTATCACACAAAGTAAGATTTATTTGCAGCAAATAAGGAGTTCACAGGCTATTATTGCCAAATTCATGGCTGTCTAAGCAAGGAAAGCAAGGGTATTTTATTTTAGATGGGGAATGAATATTTAAAAGGCAAGTTTCATCATTACATGTAGAGGTGGGTAAAAGCTTGCACAGGCATAATTGGAAAATATGCTTCCACATACATCGCATGCTGGTAATAAGGCCTAAGCTCCTCCTAGGGTGGAGATCTTAACATTAAAATGAACCTCTGGGCACTTCTTGGCCCACCTATGCAGGTGTCACTCTTGTGGTAGGATTTGGACTGGTTCAGGGTGGTTGGTGATTGCATCTCTTAACATAACTGAAAAACAATTTGGAAAAGCAGTTAAGTGCTTCTGAAACCTCCTTTGAGATACTTGAGGCAATTAATCAGTGACAGCGTGTAAACAGTGTAGGCGTCCTTTGATGAATGAGTGGATAAATGTGATATATACGTATATATACACAATGAAATATTATTCAGCCTTTAAAAAGAAGAAAATATTGTCATTTGTGACAATATGGCTTGAGTGAAATAAGCCAGACAGAGAAAGACAAATACTGTATGGTAACACTTATATGTGGAATCCAAAAAAAAGTTGAACTCATAGAAACAAAGAGTAGAATGGTGTTTGCCAGGAGTGTATGATGGAGAAATAGAGAGAGGTTAGTAAAAGAGTACAAATTTTCGTTTATAAGATAAAAAAGGTCTGAAGATCTAACGTATAACATGATGGCTATAGTTGATAACACTTGTTGTATAATTGAAATTTACTAAGACAGTGGAAATTAAATGTTCTCACCAAAAATAAAAGGTAAGGGGTCAGCCCCATGGCATAGTGGTTAAGTTTGGTGCTGTCCAGTTCAGTGGCCTGGGTTTGCGGGTTCAGATCCTGAGCATGGACCTACCACTTGTCAGCCATGCTGAGACAGCAATCCACATACAAAGTGGAGAAGGATTGGTGCAGATGTTAGCTCAGGGCTAATCTTCCTCAAGCAGAAAAAAGAGAAAGATTGGCAAGCAATGTTAACTCAGGGCAAATCTTCCTCACCAAAAAAAAGGAGGTAAATATTTGAGATGATGAATCTGTTGATTAACTTGATGGAGGGAATCCTTTCAAAATGAATACATATATCAATCATCATATTGTACACTTTATTATACAATTTTATTTGTCAGTATATACCTCAATAAAGCTGGAAAGGAAAATAAAACAAATAGGTATTGCCAATTTGAGGGAGAGGGTGATAGTTGATTACAAAGTGGCCACATAAGGGAGGTTTTGGGGTAATGGAACTCTTCTATATGATACTGGATTGGTGAACACATATGACTGTAGGAATCTGTCAAAACATATTCATTGTAAACTTACCTGTATGCAAATTAAATATATATATATATTTATCTGTATGCCAATTAAATATATATATATATTAGGATGTTTGGAAATTCCTGGATGAAATGCAGGTTATGCCATGTGAATCTAACCTCACTGAACAAGATAAAAAAAAAATGAACTGAACACTTTTTGAAAACTATTTCAACAAGAGGCTGTAAAGCTAAAAACAAAAAGAATTTTGTATAAGCACTGTATAGTAATTCATAAATTTATTTCTTGTAGAGATTATATGTTGGCAATTCTGAAAGTAATTTACATACATTCTAGGGTTGAATAAGTAATAAAGTGAACAATATTGAACAATAAACCGTAGATAATGGGACCCAGGATTCTCACTGTCTGAGTCAACTTTTATATGAGATAAATGTATGTAAAACTCAGATTCAAGTTAATTTGAGTAAAAGTATTTTAATTATTAATACTTAACATTAGCATATATCAATAATTATTAATAGTCTTAATAATTGTTAATGGTCTTAATTATCAATACATTGTCTTGACATTGATGAACATTTTAGAGAAAAGATCAAGAGATGCAAAGACGATACTTGCTACTATTGTCTAAAGTATAAAGTTTTTAAAAAAAATCAGAGCTAAAGTTTGGAGATAGAGAAGTTTTTAAAATAGAAGGGAAAGGAAAGGGGTGTCTGCTACTTATGAACTGATTATTATTTATTAGACATTTCCAAGTAGTGCTACCATGATACAAAATCATTCTGTGTCCATCAGTGGTGACTGAGTCTCTGAAGGAGCAGAAGCCGTATGGTTATCGAACAAGATTAGCTTACACTTACGGGTAGAACTCCCTCATATTAAAAGTAAAACGCCAAAATATTTCTGGACTGTGCCAGGAGTTCCAGATCCTTTGCGGGACTAAGAAAACTGGACATACCAGAAACTGCCTGATTTACGCCAAATTAAGGAAGGCTGCTCCTGCCTGCCAGAGGTCACACTTCAGTGAAATGTATTGTTCCTCAAGTGGCCACCTGCACCGACTGGTGAGTCATCACTGAGGATGGATAGACTTACGGGTGGAAACATCTTAATTTTATAAGTACTTATTGAAATTTTCTAAGACACTTTCAGCCTCCTGTGAACTGGCACAGTTTCTCTGGAAGTCAAAGAGCAAAGCTTATGCAGTTAATAATAGAAGAAAAGCAAGGAACACTTAAGAACCAGTGCTTCACGTTCAAGGTGCCATGTTTCCATTCCTTCTTTCAGACTAATTCTCTTGGAATTATAGAGCTCTTGTAAATATCAAAAGAGCCATTCTCTGTCTTTGAGGCGAAATGGTGCTCTGTTGGAGCATTGCACTTAGGTACAAAAATCAGAGCCTCCTTGTGCTTTGGCTTTCCCATCAGGAAAATAGAAACAATGGAAAGAATGGTTGTCTTCTGGGTCTTATTAGTAAAGTGTAGGATTCTTTGAAATTTATGGAAGTAAATTTTCACGTCATTGTGTAAACAAAAGGAGGACAAATTAGCATTTGTGTGAACTATCCAGAACATAGCCAACTTCACTAGCTAGAGTTAAATAAAAGGCTCAGGGGAGGTTATCACTGAAGCTGCAGAGCAGATGTACTGTGGCTTAGACAGAGGACTATGCCCCTAGACATTGGTAGGGATAAAATGTAATTCTAAAGTACTGGAGAGGTCAGGAAACGGAGTTAATAGATGTTACTTTAATGAGTTATTTTTCATTTGCACTTTTCAAATCCTGTTGAACAACAACAAACTCCCACCACACACTTAGTTGTGTCTTCCTGACGCCCAGACTAAGGGTATAAAGGTTACTGAAGGTTATTTCTTTAATCCACTGTCCCAGAGGTGGAAGCGCAAAACAGACAAGGCTGTAGAAAGTTGGCACGAATCAAATGGTAAGTAGTGTTGTTTTGTGTTTCATGCCAAAAGCTGGAATTGTTGCTGCTATTATACGAAAGGGGAAAACAAGTGGCAGAGCTTTCTTTGGAAATGAATACAACACTGGCCCCAGGGTGGATGTGAAATCCCTGCCATCAACGGACAATATTACACAAAGAAAGCATATTGAATGAGCGCGCCTTTGTAAAGGGAAGTAAGAAGCCATGTGGGAAAAGGCTTTTCAGCACTGGACTACAGCTGTATCAGAAATCAAGAACTCAAAAGAGTGAGAGAATGATATCTATCTATCTGGGGAGAGAGTTCCTGTTGCCTAGTGGGGAGCAGGGCTGGGATGTGCTGGGGGGAGTCACCCTCCCTGCAAAAGAATTGGGATAAAATAATGGGACTAATTTTTTTTAAAGGACTTGCCGTCCTCTTTTAGAATTTTTTAAGCAAGCATGAAAAGAGGCCACTGGTTACGGCTAAGGCCTGCCAGAAACCGTGGATCTAAAAGAGCAAGCAGCAAAATAGGACGAAGTCCCGCTACTTATCTTCCTAAAACTTTCTGCGGGTCTACAGTGTGGCTGTTTTATAAGCAAGAAGCTCATGTCTATTTGGGGCCTTTGAAAAAACTGTCGGAACATCTATTTGGGGCCTATGAGAAAACTGTCAGATGGCGTCCTAGATAATAGAAATATGAAAGCTGCTGCCGGACAAGCGCAGAGCTGAACACTGGCAGGCACTTTTATAACAGAGTAATAAGTAAAATTCAGATCTAAATTTAGACCATCCAAAGCATAGATTGAATGGAATGTCATTCTTATTGATCTTTATGAACTTTTACTCCTTTGCCCATATACATTTCATATCTCTCTTTTCTCCATTTTGCCTACTTCTCATTTCACTTTACTCCTTTTATCTAATCCAAATTGAACCTCTGTGTTATTTGCTATAGTATTGGTTAGGATTGCATTCAATTGCTTGAAACAACAGTGGCTTCAGCAAATAAGAGTTTACTTTTGAAGTCTGAAGATAAAACTGTGGTGGGCCTGTGAAATGGTGCCATGTCCACCAGGTCAAGAGCGCCCCAGCCAGCTGTAGTTTTCCTTCCACACCATTCTTAGCATAACTCTTTCATTCTCACACTTCCAAGATGCTGCTGTACCTATGGGCAACCTATCTACATGCTAGGGAAGAAAAAGGGGAAAAGAGGGAGAAAAAAGTCAAAAGGAACACATCAGTTGAATTTTATGCTTTTAAAAACATTCGCTTCTGTTTATGCCACATTGACCAGAACAGCTTAACAAGGCCACCCTATAGGAGGGGACTGAGTCAAAATTGGGATTCTCCTTGGTAAAGGAGAATGATTTGGAGGAGACGACTAATGTATACTGCAGTGGGCCTCCTGAGTTCAGGCTGTTTTCTGCCTCCTGTATTATCTATAATTGTACAATCAGATTGCAATCTCTTTAATTAAATCAATGGACTTATTAAACAGCCCATTTCTAGAAGGCATTTAAAATATCTGATACTAACTTGTTATCACAGTGATTTTCAAAGTTTGGTGTGCATTAACAGCACCTAGAGACTTGTTCAAACACAGATTGCTGGGCCCTGCCTCCAGAGCTTCTGATCCGGAAGATCTGAGATGGGATCTAAGAATCTGGCAACTAACAGTTCCCGGGTGATGCTGATGCAGCTGGACTGAGGGCCATACTTTAAAGGAAGCAGCGTGGGAATTTTGCAGGGTGCTCTTAGGGAGTTCAGCTGGATTCTCAAAGCCCCCCTGTGGTGGGTCATGCTTTCTACATCTTTACAGGTTGTGACATCTTCTTTATCTTTTGAATGAGGCTTTGAGAGAGTCCAAAAAATATACTTTATTTTATGTATCATGTTTAACAACGTAAACAATAAATAGTTATACTTTTCGTGCAAGTATTTCAAATGACGGAGACAAGGAACCCCAGCTGATAACTGACCCAGGCCAGTCCCTCCGTCCCTTCCATAGAGATGATCCTTGTTACTAGTTTGATGTGCATTTTTCCACACCTTTTAAATTCAATTACCTTGTAATTCAGTTGAAATAAATTACTTAAATATCACATATAACTGCTTAAAAATGTATTATTTTAGAGTTTAAAAGGTAAATGTTATACTATAAGCATTTTGCATGAGATTGCTTTTGTCTGCTTAACAATATCTTAGATGTTTTTCATAAAATTTTATTTTTAAAAATTAACAATGTAGGCTTTGTAAAATAACTTAGCAACATTTAGCCGTCTATTGAATGTAAGTACTCCTAGAAGTGCAGGTGATGTAAATTGTAATGTAAAAAATACAAAACCTATTCTCAGTTCATATAGAAAATGTCTAAATAAAGGCTGTGTTTTACTGTGTCTCTTTTTAGGTCTTTTCTCTTTTACCCTGGGAAAAAGTAGGCAGTTTCTCAGTTTTTTCAAAGTTCATGACTATGTGTTAACTCAGAAATGTACCTTTAATAAATACTTTAATAAAATACTATTGATTCATTTTGATGTTTATAAAAGTGACACAAGTTCGCTATAGCAAATTAGAAACATAACAGGTAATCAAATACTGAAAATAGCCAGTATCAGTGTTTCATTCCTTTCCAATATTTATCTAACTTTGTAACATCTACACATAAAAATATGTGTGAATATGTATTTTGAATTATGCTGTTTACATTTTATTTTTTCAGTTATTATTTCATGTGTCATTTAATAATTTTAGAACCGGGACTTTTAATATTCCTATAATATTCTATTATAAAGATCCTTAGTTTCCTCTTTGTTTATTAGATGTTTACTTTGTGTTAAATGTTTCACCCCTGTTTATAGCAATAAACATTTTAATCTTTGTGATTATTTCCATGGGCTAGATTCCTAGTAGTTATAACGCTAATCCAAAGGAGATGAATGTTCTTATCTTCTGACACATATCACCAAATTGTCATCTAGTGAATGAGTTCCAATAATACAATTTTGCCATCATTGAATATCGTTTAAAAACATAAGTGAAAAATGTTATTCTGCTGTATTTTGCTTAACGTATTTATTACAAATGATATAGATAATCTCCTCTAGTTGGCAGTTTATTTTCTTTTTTAATAAAATTTGTTCTTGTTTTCTGACTATTTTCTATTACAGTATTAATTGATATTTATAATTATATACTATAGATATTAATTTGTTGCCCTTCACATTTCAGAAAATATTTCTGTTTATCATTGTCTTTTATTTTTTTAAGCTAAATCATGTTTGGAAAATATTTAGTCAACTTTATCAATATTTTACTTGTGAATTCTTTTTTTTGAAAGCACTTTATTGAGATATGATTGACATACAAAAAGCTGGATTTATTTGATGTATATAACTTGCGGTTGGAGATAAGTATATACCTATGAAACCATTGCCACAATCTGTTTCATAAACATATCCATTACCTCCAAAAGGTTCCTCCTGCCCTATTTATTTATTTATTTAATAAGAACACTTAATATAAGATCTACCCTCTCAGCAAATTTTTGAATATACTATACAGTATTGTTAACTATAGGTTCTATGTGATATAATAGATCTCTAGAACTTATTTATTTTGTATAACTGAAACTTTGTACCTTTTGACTAATACCTATTTCCTTCTCCCCTCAGTCCCTGACAACCACCATTCTACTCTCTGCTTCTAAGAATTTGACTATGTTAGATTCCTCATATAAGCGACATCATGCAATATTTGTCCTTCTGTGTCTGAATGATTTCATTTAGCATAATATCCTCCAGGTCCTTCATACACCATGATCAAGTGGGATTTATCTTTGGGATGCTAGGATGGTTCTATTTATGCAAATATATTGAAATGTTACACCACATTAACAGAATGAAGGATAAAAATCACATGACCATCTCAATAGATGCAGAAAAAGCACTTGACAAAATCTAACACTCTTTTATGATAAAAACTCTCAACAAATTAGATATAGAAGGAACTTACTTCATACAATAAAGGCCATATATGAAGAGCCCACTGCTAGCATATTCAGTGGTGAATAAACAAAAGCCTTTTCTCTAAGATCTGGAACAAGGCAAGGGTGCCCACTCTTGCCACTCTTTTTCAACATAGTGGTGGAAGCCAGAGGAATTAGACAAGAAAAAGAAATAAAAGGCATCCAAATTAGAGAGAAAGAAGTAAAATTATCATTGTGAATTTTTATTTTACTTTTCTGCTTAGAAAGTCTTTAAACATTCCAAAATACATATTCTCCTATATTTTATACTTATGCTTAATTTTTTCTTTTTACAGATAACTCTAATCTGATAGGAACTAATTTTTAATACAATTAATTTTAGTATAAAGTTAACTTTAATAGAAGATACAGTATTACGGTCTAAGTTGAATTTTTCCAAATTGTTAACCAATGAACCCAGTATCGCTTGTTAAGAAATTATTTAATCACTATTGATTTATAATTCATTTATTATTATTTATTATTCTTATTATTGATTTATAATTCATACATCCATTTATTGATTTATATTCAGATTTTATCTGAATAAATGTTTTATCTCTCTATTCTTATTATATAATATCACATTATTTTGATAATCAATGGTTTATGATGTGTTTTCTTGGTTTCATAGATCTTTATTCTTGCAGAAAGACTGTAGAAGCACTTTACCAAATCCTAAAGAAAATGCTGATATTTGTATTTCCATTTTTCTGCCTTCAAATTTATTGCTTCTATATCTTTAATTAAAATATTATAATTTCTTACTTATAGATTCCACATAATTATTTATATCTTTTACAAATATTTTCAATGTATCTGATTTCCAAACACAATGTTCTTTGGTTAAGCCACGATTTTGGGATGGGTCTCTATTCTATTTTCTCATTAATCATTGACATCGCTTGCCTTGGTCACATCTGAAGAAAGCACTAGAAAATAGGCCTCATAGATGGTGGAGTACCCTAAGTTATTTTATGTTTCAATCAGATGTGATCTTTTTTAGTCCAAGCTAATAGGAGTTTGGCAGTACAAAACTTTTAAGAATTTCACATCTTATCTATTTTATTACAGTTAGTGTCCTGTGTCAGAAGCCATATCCACATTTGTTACATTGCATTGATTTTTATCTCCCATCATTGCTGCCCTCCTTTCTTTCTCTCTCTCTCTCTCTCTCTCTTGCTTTCTCCCTCTCCCTCTTTGTTTTTCTTAACTCTTGATCACAGAGATCTTGACATATCAGGCTTCAGGGAAGAACCATACAATTAGTCTCCTTATCCTGATTCCATTTGTTCAATGGAAAATTTTTCTGCAAAACCTCTCCATAGTTGATCCTTTAATCTTAAAACCATGCAGAAGTTTTAATAATGCATGTGACATCATTGCCCTTGATTTGACCATTGCTCAATCGTCAAATTTGTTTAATTGGCTTTTGTCATGGAAAGTTCTCCTCAATTTGTAACAATGGGATTGAGAATTAGTTGCTTCTGCCAAATCTGACTCTTTCCTTTCATTTCTGCTTGCAGATCAAATAATTCTTCCTGAGATCAACTCTTTACTATCGTAATTGTCATGTGCTGCCAACATTGTCTGTTTTCCTAACTTTTCCCCTAAGGTTACAAGTTTGTTGGGTATATGATCTGTCTTCCAAATTATTGTTGGCAAGCATTTACCAAATGTTCTGCCACTGCATGTCATGTATCAATATATTGCCATCTCTTCAGCTTTGAATAATTGGTTTCCTTGTGTTACCCACTGCCCAGTCCCTTAACCAGTGAGAAAAACGGAGGTACTAGGAAGTTAAGTAGACGTTCAAGGAAGCACAGGGAGGAAGTGGTGAGGCTATCATTTGATACCAGATAGCCTAATTCCAGAGCCCACCGTTAGCCACTGTACTAAATCGCTATAGTAAAGTCATGCTGTGTATGAACAGGAAAAGAAAATCTAATTTATTGTTTCATTCATTTATTTCACCTATGTTATCCATGATCTTACCTAAAGCCAGATGTTGATTATGGATATTGTAGGTAAAAACACAACTGGTCATGAAGTAAAAGTATCTGTTCTCTTCTCTGTTCATTATCAAGTAATATTCTATATTTTGTAAAACACACACACATATACACACAGGACTCTAATTTTTTTCTTTTTAGATATAAATTTTATTGCTTTGTAATAGATCTAAATTTACAGAAAGTTTGCAAAGACAGTACAGAGACCTCGTATGTACTTTGCATCCAGTTTTCCCTATTATTAATATCTTTTATTAGTATAGTAAATTTGCTACAATTAATGAACCAATATTAATACACTATTAGGAATTAAAGTCAACACTTTACACTGATTTTCTTAGTTTTTATCTAATGTTCTTTTTTCAGTTCCAGGATCTCATTCAGAATGCCATGTTACATTTAGTTGTCATGTCTGCTTCAGCTTCCCTTGGCTGTGATAGTTTATCAGACTTTACTTGTTCTTAATGACCTTGACAGTTTTGTGGAGTATTGGTCAGGTATTTGTAGGATGTCCCTGTATGGGGATTTGTTAGGTATTTTTCTCATGATTAGGCTGGGGTTATGGCTTTTTCTGGGAGAAAGACTACAGAGTTAGAGCACCATTATCATCACATCACTTCACCTCACTGCTATATAACTATCGACATGAGTTATTGGTACTGACCTTGATCACCTTATTGAGATAGTGTTATCAGGTTTCTCCACTGTAAAGTTATCCCTTTTTCTTCTCTTTCCAGTAGAGGGGCATCCTACAAATATCCAACCAGTACTCCTCCAAACTTCAAGGTCATTACAAACAAGTAAAGTCTGAAAAACTGCCACAGCCAAGAGGAGCCAAACAAACATGAAAGATGGATGGAAGTCAATATGCACAGTCCACACTTAAGGAGTGGGGATGGTGAGAGTTATACTCTACCTCCTTGAGGGCAAAGTTTTTACATAAATTATCCAAATGCTTATAAAAGTCCACAAAAACAGTGAATGTTTCCTAATACTACCAACATTTTTCAAACTATGTAAAGTGACAGTTCCTTGCTTTTGGAAAATGAATCTAACTTTGTCAGGGAGAGGATTTATGAGCCATCATGACCTTTACAGAATGAAAAGCGCACAACATGAGGCTCACGGAGAGGAAAAGAAATGGTGGATGAAGATGTATGCATCACTTAGATATATAGACTTGTATAGGAGTATGTCTTTATGTTTACTTAGCAACATTTGAAGATAAATTATTTATATACATTTGAATAATAAGACTAAAAGATGGCAAAATGAAAATCAATAAAATGTCAAAATTAGAAAGAGTACTAAAGATCACTTCAGAACACATCCTTCCTTTGCTTATGTTTTGTTTTGCTAAATTGCTAACAAGAAATCTATTTTTATTTGTGTATGATGTCCATGCCAAAAAAATGACATTAAAGGCAAAATTCTGAAATTTTTACTGAAATGTACATAGAAAAAAAACACAAATCATCAGTGTATAGATTAGTAATTTATTATGAAGTGAATATACCATGTTACCAGCATGCAGATCAAGAAATATTACATTACCAACACCACAGAAAGCCCCAATGTCCCTCTTCAGTCATTACTCTCAAAAGTAACCAATAACCTGACTTCTAACACCATAGATTATTATTGTTTTTTGCACTTCATATAAATTAAATCATATAGTATATACTTTTTTGCCTGACCTGTATTGCTCAATATTATTTTCATGAGTTTCAACTATTTTGTTGCATGTGTTTGTAGTCGTTTTATTATAACTCCTGCATAATATTCTATTTAAGAATAGACCACAATTATTTATTCTATTGTTGGATATTTGGGTAGATTCTAGTATTGGGAGATTATGAATAGTGCTGGTGTAAACATTCTTGTATGTATCTTCTGGTGAACAGATGTATGTATTTCTGTTGCATATATATCAAGGAGCTGAATTGTTGAATCATAGGGTATACCTACGTTTACCTTTTGAGACATTGCCAAATAATTTCCCAAAATGAGCGTGCATTTGCACTACCATCAGCAGTGTATGAGAGAGTTCTGACTGCTCCACACTCCCACCAACAATTTTTTTTGGTCTTTTTCAATTTTGCCATTCTTGTTCATATATAGGGGTATATATAGTTTTAATCTGTATTTCTTCATTAAATAATAGAATTGAATAATATTTTTTAATAAATTTATTGGACACTTGGCTCTCCTCTTTTGTGAAAAAGTTGTTTGTGTTTTCCTCAATTTTCTTAAAAATTGCCTGTTTCTTATTGACATATAGGAATTCTTTATATATTTTGGGTGAAAGTCTTGTTAGATGTATGTATTACAAATGTCTTTTTCCAATGTGTAGGTTGTTTACAATTTTTAATGGTGCCTTTTAATAAACAGAAGCTTTAAATCTTAATATAGATGTGCCTGCATATGCACACACTTGCATACGCATGCACATTTACTTTATTGTTGGTGTTTCCTTATGCCCTCTTAAGAAATCTTTGCGATAAAAACTACAATGAGAAATCACCTTAGTCAAAATGGCTATAATTATCAAGACAAAAAACAAATGCTGGAGAGGATGTGGAGAACAGGGAACACTCATACACTGCTGGTGGGAATGCAAACTAGTGCAGCCACTGTGGAAAACAGGATGGAGATTCCTCAAAAAACTAAAAATAGAAACATCAAATGACCCAGCTATCCCATTGTTGGGCATCTACCCAAACAACTTGAAATAACAATCCAAAGTAACGTATGTATCCCTATGTTCATTGCAGCACTATTCACAATAGCCAAGACATGGAAACAATCCAAGTGCCCATCGTCCAATGATTGGATAAAGAAGATGTGGTATATTTATACAATGGCCTACTACTCAGCTGTAAAAAAGACAAAATCAGCCCATTTGCAACAACAGTGATGGATCTGGAGGGTGAAGTAAGCCAGACTGAGAAAGACAAACACCATATGATTTCACTCGTATGTGGAATATAAACGAACACATGGACAGAGAAAACAGTTCAGTGGTTACCATGGGGAGGAGGATGGAGGGTGGGCACAGAGGGGAAAGGGAGCACTTGTCTGTGACAGACAAGAAACATGTATAACTCAAATTTCACAATGATGGAAACTATTATGAACTCAATAAATAAAAGAATGTAAAAACAAAAAAGAAATCTTTGCTTATACCTAAATCTTCAAGATATTTTTCTACGTTTTCTTCTAAAATCCTTATAGTTTAAATTTTATATTTATATCTACAATCTGTCTGAAATGACTTTTGTGTTGGATGTGAAGTAGAGGTTAGGGTTCATTTTTTTCCCTTATGGACATCCAATCAACCCAGCATTATTTTGAAAACAATGACCATCCTTTCACAATTGCGCTTAAGTGTTCTTGCATATGTTAATATGTGCCATTGATCTATGTCTATAGTTATGCCATTTCCTCACCATAATAAGTAATGCACCTTTATTCCAATTAAGGCAGCACGGTACTGATGTTTCGTAGTTTAAGTCCTCCAGCCTTGTGTATCTTCAAAATTGCCTTGGCTATTCTTGGACCTTTATTTTTTCATGTAAAATTAGCTTATCAGTTTACAAACACAGACACATACACACACAAAGTTTCTAGGATATTGATTGGGATTATGCTGAGTTTTGAAGATCAATTTGAAGAGAACTGCTATACTTGCAATATTATTTTGAAATTCATTAAAATGACATACCCCTCTATGTATTTAGAAATATGCCTATCCCTCATTTATTTAGACTTAAAATCTCTCTCATTCCTTCTTGCTGTCTTTGTTTCTTTCTGTCTATCCACATGCACACATATATGTAAGTTCTACATATAAATGTGTGTGTGTGTGTGTGTGTGTTGCATTAGAAGTTTTGCACACCTTCTATTAGATTTATTCCTAGACATTTGATATTTCTGATGCAATCATAAATTGTATATTTTCATAAATTTCATTTTCGATACATTGATATTGCTTACAGAAATACATTAGTACATTGAATAGAATCATATAAAATATTCAATATTAATTATTTTTGACCTATGAAATTATCAATTTTATATTATTAAACATAATACAGTCACCTTGAATCCAGTGACCTGGTTCTATTTACATCTAAATTTATATGTAAATTTACACACAAATTTACATATAAATGTTAATAGGTGGTCTGTTGATTCTTTTAAATTTTCTATTATAATGTTTGTCTGTGAGTAATGACAGTTTTTCTAATTTTTATTGTTTTTTTCTTGCCTTATTGCATTGGCTACGATCTTAATGCTATTTTCAAAAGTCACTGTATTTACTCAGTTACTACTAATGATCTGTGAGTCTACTTCTGGATTCAGCATTAGAATTTTGATTATAGGCACAAAAAGAAGTAGAGTCAGCTAATGATAAAAAAGAACTTCTGAAGCTTCTGATTTCTTATACAGTAAATAATATCCTGTACTTTTCAAAAGAGCAACCTTGTGAAATGACTACAACATGACTAAAAGAGCTTTGAATTTTTATATGACTTTGTACAATGTGTATGCATACTTAATTGTATCTTCTTTTTTATTTGTATCTGCTCAATAATGGGTGTTTGTTTTAGCACCTCAATTAGACTTTTACTCTATTTGTGTGTAGGAAATATGTCTTACTTTTCTTTATTCCCTACAGTTTAATTGGGTAAAAAAAAAAAATCAGATCCTGGTATAGGTGTTAATTGGCTAATTATACTATACCAGTTTCAATAACTTAAGAGTTCTGTTACCTTCATATATAGAAAAAAATAATTTATAATGTAAGTACTATTAGAACTTCTAGTAGCACCTCACAACTGGAGAACACTTAAAATTATTCACAAAACAATTTCAATATATTATCTTACTTGAACTTCACATTTTTTGAGGTAAACTTTTATGCATTTTAATTTTTTTGAGGAAGATTAGCCCTGAGCTAACATTTGCCCCCAATCCTCCTCTTTTTGCTGAGGAAGACTGGCCCTGAGCTAACATCTGTGCCCATCTTTCTCTGCTTTATATGTGGGACACCTACCACAGCATGGCTTTTGCCAAGCGGTGCCATGTCCACACCCAGGATCTGAACTGGCGAACCCTGGGCCACCGAAGGAAACGTGCACACTTAACCGCTGCACCACTGGACTGGCCCCTTTTGAGGTAAATTTTTAAACACTTTAGTGTATAAACACATGATATGTGCATAATATGATTTCATGAAATGACGTCTAAATAATTTTAACTTTCCTACCATTTGATGATGGGAGAGATTGCTTGACACAGTAGTAAAACAAGGTTTACTGAGCATCTACTACGCACCAGGCATTGTATAAACTTTACTGTATATTAAAGAGATTTGAAGATATTACAATATAATGATTCAGGTGATTTTGGTAGTTGAGTTGCAAAGAGAAACCAAAATTCCCACTTGAAGCAGAGAGAGGATCCCATGGTTAAAATTTTCTTTACAGAGAGTTTTATCCAGATGGTTTGATCCTAACTTTATGCCACAGTGCACAGGAAAGAAAACAACATATGGCACAACACCAATGGATAATTGTAAGAGCTTTTAGTTTAATTCTCTGCTCTGGAGCCTCATCCTATAATTCCTCCTGCAAAGTGTCCTTAGATTAACATTTCCCAAACACAAAGTATGTGAATTCACTTCCCAAAGCTTTCCCACACTTCATCCCTGCCTCCATTATATCCCCTCTCCCTCTTTCTTCTGGATAAAATGCAAATTCTTCAATCTAGCCATTCAGAGACACCATTAGCAATTCCTACCATACCTACCCAAGTATTCCCAGGACGCACACCCTCAATTCCTCCACATGGATCACTTTAAGGTCCTAAAGGGCAGTCTTTTACATATTTTATAGTCCTCTTCATATTCAGCACACTTTATTAACACTTGTTAAGTGAATAAAGGTCTTTCTAATTACAACAAATAGTGTTCAAATCTCTTGGGAATATGAGGCAAATAAAAACTCTTATTAAGGTCTGTGGTAGTGTTTCCTAAACTTCAATTATTATAGAAAAAACTGGAAAGTTTTAAAATATCCATCCTCGAACCTGAAGATTTTGATTCAGTATGTCTGGAAACGTGATGAGTTTCATTGTTATTATGCTCCACAGAGAATTCACATCTGTAGGCATGGTTGACAGCTGCTGCTTTTTAGGCTGACAATAAAAAGACCATCCCTCAATAGACTTTGTTCGTATTAATAAAAAAAGATATACAAAATTGTTACATATTTAAAAAAACTTTTACTTACAACATGTACCACATTAGTTCTACCTAGTTATGTTTAGATAGCCATAATAATTAAAGATTAATCATAAAAAGCCTGCTGATATAAGGAGCTTATCATCATCATATCTGTTTGTGTATCAACATAGTTCAGTGAGTGTAATGAAGAAAAGTTTAAAATCCTATGCCAAGAACAAAATAGGAACCTAATAAATACTTGTTGATTAATTGATTTAAAGTTAATTCTAGATGGGCTTTCTGAATTCTGCTTTCTGAATATTGTTATTTTCTAGTAATTTTTTTTTTATCATTGATGTGGAATGGAAGAGAGAGTATTCTTGAACCAACAAGTATTTTCCTGTATTACAGGTATTATATGGAATTATATACTCATTTCATCACAGTTTTATATCATAGATTCTTGAGGCCAATTTCTTCAAGTTAAAAAATCACATGGACTCCTCACCCCTTCTGATGGTATAGTGATTGTATTTCTTGTATTTACGGATTGAGAAAATATCTCATATAATATGCTACTTTAAGTTCAATAACATTTATAAATAAATTTGTACATTATTTCCACAAAACATTTGCATATATATAAAATAGTAGGATGTGCATCTTTATACACTATATATATTTATTGTCCTAGTGGGGCAATAAATTGTATGGGCACGGTCCCTATCACAGTACTAATAATATTTATTAACATTGTTTATTTGTCTATATTAATCTACAAACTCTACAAAGGCTAGGCATTTATTTTATTTAAAATAAACAAATTGTATTTCTTTTTATTTTTTAATTGAATTTTTTGTATTTGTTTCAAACAGTGCCTAACAGAATGGCACATTATGCATATTTAATGACTATTGACATGAATATGGGGAATGGATAAATAGATCTTTCAATGAAAAACATACACTGAAAACTTAGAAAATATTCAAGACTTGAAACCCCAGAAATTTTGCAATACTTAGAGAGTATATGTTGTACTTGTTCTCAGGGAAATCAATTGGTTTGAATGCTGCAGATATTAGTGGTAATAGTTTTGGCCAGGCTCTGTGGTAAACATTGCATATTATACATTATACCATTTGATACTCATAGTAAGTGAGTGAGTGGGATAAGCACTAATAGCCCAGAGAGGTTACAAGTTTATCCATGGTCACAAAGCTAGTACTTTGCCAAGCCAGATGCTGGTCTGTTTTTAAATGACCTTTCATATTCTACTATCTCCCTGCATGAGGAACGTTGGAAGAGGCCTGAGGTAAGTTTTAAAGAGCAATGAAATAAGTCATTCAAACTTTGATGGAGGTTGAGGAGTGATCAAACAAAAGTTTGTTTCATTAAGTTAGGAGTTCACGTAATTCCTTCAAAGACCAGACTACTGGATACTTTTGTGAAGAAATTGAGTTTTCATTTACATCCTTTGCTTGAACAGTTTTTAAAATAATCTAACTATTTATAGCTATTAAAATCAGGGTTCTAGCTTAATGATAAACAAAATATTTGATGATTATATAAGTATAAGAACTTATGATAGATACATAATCAGGAAGATAATTTGTGTTTAATTCTTACAGTCCTAGAATCTTAGATTTGGAATGTACATTTCCTCAAACATTCTGACCTGTCTTTGAAATTTTTGGAGGGAGTGGAGAGAAAGGAAGTTTTATTATTTCAAAAGGTCAATTATTCAAATTTTGAACTGTTTAAATATTTTAGACTTTTAATTGAATTATACAGAAATTTGCTTTCCCGTATCTCCCTCCATTGACGTTAGTTCTATTCCTCTGGAGGAACCCGGCAGACATGCACATATGCACATTTACAAATACACACACATCTTTAACATGATAGCTCTTCTGAAATTTGAAGATAGCCTTTCAAACCAGTATTTCACTATACACACTTTCTCACAGGCACACACAGTCTTCTCCAATATTCCTCTCTCTCTCCTTGCAGCTTGATCATCCTTCGTATTATTTAGTTTGTACATGTTTTATCTCAATTATTCCCTCGTGGGCTCCTTTTGTCAGGTTTGTAATATTGAACCAACTTTGGATATGATCAGAACAATGGAGTTTCAGAATTTTTCAGGATTTACTTGTATATCCTAAGATCAAATTCATTTATAGAGTTAAAAGAACAAAATGATCTAGAATCTCATTATTTTTGTTGAATTTTTAGTGTATAATTTTGATACACATGTGTATGTACATAGGTGTATATATTTAAATAATACTTTACAAAATTAAATCACCATTTACACATTTTTTTGTATCTGTAGTCAGTGGCCAGGCATCTTTCATACACTCCTACACACATCTATCAAAGCTTGGCATTTGCTATTACTGATTATTAGGATAGCACGTATGTCCCTTTCTTTATGTTAATGAGCAATCCTTTGAGAGCTACAAGGGATCTCTGGTAAGACAGTGGCCCACATTGTGAGAACCAGTTGCGAATGGAATTAAAATTGGTAGAAATTTAAAGAACAGAAACATTCTGGATGACATTATCCTCATACTATTATCTCTGTCTTGAGTTTTTTAAAATGAACTCTAGAATTATTTCCCTATGCTTCATGGTATTTTCATTCACTGAATGGGTTAACCCCAAGAAAGCAGTATCTACATGGACCACAACTGGAACTAGAATTGTGGCCTCAACTTCAGAACTTTATGGTTTACTACAAGTACCACCACTGATGGGGTCCACATTCATTCTCTGTATTTTGATCATTCCTTGGGTCCACTAAGATATTTATTGGGCATGTAGCTGAGTAGAGCAGGCCTGCCTAAGAAGGATACGACATGAATAAACACAGTCCCCAACCTCTAGAATAGAGATTAACCAATGAGTAAAATAGAAAAAGTGGAAGCCAGAGTCAAAATTCAACTAAATTTCCCTTCAACTTAGTGAAAAGTCACAAAGACAGTAAATTCGACAGATAAGACTTGGTTATTAGTTAAATTTTTCAAAGTCCAGCGTTCCCAAGCATCTCAGCTGTCTGGAACTGATGCTTATCAATCCTGGGGAATTCAGCATGTAACTAAGTTAAAGTTTGAAATTTTCTTAAGAATTTTCATGAAACTATGTTCAGCAATAAGACTGTCTGTTTAAATCTGTTTTTCAATTTCAGGAGGAAGTGGGTAATATCTTCTAAGAAGAAACTTAACCAAGAAGGAATTTGATTGGTCCTGATGTATTTGTGTAAAACTTTCCTGTCTCTCATTTTTTGGAGAAATATTAAATAAATATATTTAAATATATATACAGATAATAATAAAGTGACACATTTTCTACTTTAAAACTTAACAATGACTTAATTTTTTTATCACATTTCTATGCGTTATCCAAACCTGGCATTCATCCTATCGCATCCTACCCCAGCCATCCATTTTCATGGAGGCTGCAGCTAGGACCTGAGATGTCAAGCCCAGTAAGAAATACAAATCATTTAAAGCAGTGGCTCCAAGACTATGCTTTCACTGTAAATACAACTTTAAAACAATAATAGGGACATTTTGCTACCATGTAATGAACCAACAGATAAAATATAATTTACCATTATCATTATTGTTTAAAAGAATATTTTAACCCCAAAAAGTAGGAAGCAAATCTCAGAATAAAGGACAGTCCTTCAGAGTGAGTGAATTTCTCATTATGGAAAAACTCATGACAATGAACTTGCCCTTATCTCTCTCTTCTCATTTCTGAATAGATTTTAAACCCTATTTAGGATCTACTCCTCTGTGGACTTGCAAATCCAGCTTACTAAATGTTGGTAAGTATCACGGCTTCAAGCCCCAGAAGTGCTGTTACTGTTTTCGTTTTCTTATTTGGTCTCATTTGCTAGCAATTCCCCTTTCGCAAAGCTCCATTGTCCCTAGAGACAAGTGAGGCCCAGAGTGCCCACAATACTATGCAAATAACTAGCACTATTTACACACTCTGTGGCTATAGGAATAGACTAATAAGTTGGAAAAACATGTATTAACAACAAGAGAGAGGATGAAACTCTCCACTTTAGATCTGTGTAGGTTTTAATATCCACAAATGACATGAACAGATAAGTTTTTAATACAAGATAAGCAAATAAAAGGTTTCTGGATCAGAGATCATTATTATTTATAGCAATAATCACTCGAGTTCTCCACGCCCCCTTCTCTTCCTTGAGGTGATGTGATGAGGGAAAATGGACCCTGCATGGACAGAAGGAGTCTCTACCACAGGGGAGGAACCCTGAGCTATGAATTTTGCAGCTTATATAGAAACTGCTGCACAGCTGCCCCTCTTTCCTCCAGAGAGAGGAAAAGACATTAGTTTCCAACATAAACAAATCCTCTCTTGGAAAAGAGAGGAAGGTCCCTTGATGTTTGCAACCCTTTGGAATGTAAATAAAGTCTCCAGGGGAGATAGATCTGTAAATCTTTCTGGAGGTCTCTAACTTCCAAGGCATGTGTACAGACAAACAGGCTTTAATCCTGGTTGCCAGTAATTTTTGCTTAGAAAACCCTAATTGTGCAGAGCTATGAAAATGTTAGTTGCTTCTCAACAATAGATACATGACAGTAATGTTTTATTTTATGCCTATTATACTTAAAATCATTCCTGGATCCCCTCAGGTTCTTTTTCCATAAACAGCCAAGCTGTTCAGAGCCAGTCCCTCTACTGAGCCTCTATGCTTCTCCAAGTTAGCAGAGCCTATTCAGAGAAATGGTACTGGTATAGTATTAGTTTACAAAATTCAGTTAAATTCTGGACCGTGTTAGAAAACCCAACTCTCTCATCACGGCCCTTTTCTACTCTAGCAAAATATAGAGCATTTTGTCTTTAAGTCATTCAACTTTCTTTAGACATCTCTGTAGACAAGAAGTTAATTGGGCATGAAGCACTCTTTTCTCAATCTACTTATCAACTGTGTACTTTTAAGAGACACCATCTGCTAAAATGTTTAAGCAGGAATATATAACTGAGAGAGTTTGAGATTCGCTCAAACTACTGTCCTCTGTCACCATTACATTTTCTCAGTGGTTTTTAAAAGTGACTTTTACAGAAAAATAAAGATGGTCAACAAAAAGGAAAAACATTCAAATTTACTTGGAACAGAAATTGAAATTAAAATCTCAATGAGAGCCTAAGTTTTCATGAAATTCTATAGTTTTGTCTGTCTTTGTTTTCTTTTATTAATGGCCATATGAATACTGTCGATGTTGCTGTTATAAAGAGATACTCTCATTTGTTGTTGATATAGTTATCTAAAATACTGGTGAAAAATATTTACTGCTTATCGAATGTTTTGCCCTTTCAATTTTTTTTGATGATTTATGAGCAAAAACTTTAATTTTGTTATAGTCCAGACAATATGTACTATTCCTTTTTGATGTCCTCACTTAATTATTTTATTTAGAAATTATTTTCTTATTGCATAAATAGGTGTTCATCTGATACAAAATTAAACTATAAAAATAGCTACAATAACCTATTTGGTGTATCTCTATCATTATTCTTTTTCAGAATTTGCCAGGCTCATCTTGCCTATTTAGACATATTTTGCCAAGCTCTGAAAAATATTTCGTAGATATTTTGAATGCAATTTCAATAATACTGTAAATTTTTAAAGAAATACATATTCAAATATTATATTATCACATTCTGGAATATGATATAATAAGAACAAAAGGGGATTATTACGTGTCAGGCACTGTGCTAAAGTACTTTGAATGCTTTATATCACTTAATCTCTAGAACAACACTCTGAGATCAGTCTTACTATCATATTCATTTTCAGGTGAGAAAGGTGGGAATTGGAAAGGTCAAATCATCTCAACGTTTCAAGTCAAGAGTCAAAGAGAATTTTTATTTTAAGCTTGGCTAACTGAGAGCAAAATGCTAAATTTGATAGAAAGAGATAAAAATTTAAAGAAAAGTTTGATTATTCTAGGATACAATGTAATTCAGTGTCAAAGATCTTTTAGTTGAGGTAACACAGGTCTGTCCAAATGCAAATGCTCAGCACGCGGTTGCACAAGCAGAACTGTATTCAGGAAGGATGATGGCTACCCTGGAAATGTAGAGCTGGGAGTCACCAATTCAGATATGATCATTGAAGTGGATAATTTCTTCAATGGACAGTGTCTAAACAGAGCTTAGACAAAGAAGAAGAAAAAGCTGAACTCTCAATCTTAATGCATTCCTAAATTTAAAAAGCCAGAGAAGGAATCAAGCTCAAGGAATGTAGGTTGGTCATGGGGAGATGAGCCTCAGGCAGAAGAGGAAGGAAAGAGTTGCAAGAAGGGGTCAAAGGTCAGAGAAATTCAGTGCTGGAGAAGGTAGATATTTAGGGCATTTAATTTTATTTGTAGATTATTGTTAACCTTTGGCGCACATTTTTATACAAAAAGTGGAAGTTTAGGAGTTACCGTCTGTTGAGGAAAAGAGGATGACAAGCTTTCACCACTACTGATGGGAGTTTACTGTAAATAGAGGAAAAAATAGGATAATGTGTACGCTAGGCTGAAATGCTGCAAAGAAATAAGGAAATTGAAAGCTCTAAGAAGATGACTGATTCTAGAAGAAAGAGAGCATGAGTGGTATGAGAATTTATGTCTCTTCAAGTATTTGATCTTAATTATTTTATAATTCTGTAGAAACTGATACAAGATTTGCATCCTATGTCATACACCTTTCTCACTTAAATCCCTCTGCTATCTTTTTAGAATAATACAACATCTAGTTAGTAGCATGTAATCAGAGTTAAAGTCTGCCATTTCGGGGCTGCATGATCTTAAACACTTCAGAAAATCGCTAACCAAAATTCATAGGAATGGAATGTCTGAATTCCTTTTGTAATTAAGGACTGTTTCATATGTATGACCAGTCTCCTAGGCTACAGGACTGTGATAAATTACCTTGCTCACACTAGAGTACCTTGCTCATTCTTAGCTCAGAAGCTAATCTTCTTTCAAGACAAACTGTCTTTATAGGATTGTGCAATTTGTGGCAAAGTTCACATATCACTACCTTAGTAATAGACGAAGGTTGCAAATAATGGAGCTACTGAACAATATTAAATAAAACACAATAAATGGTGTTCAGGACTGGAAAACTAAAACTTCCTCTAGTAGAACATTTCCAGCTTTCACTTTTCATTCAGCAACTGACACCATATGAAACACAGCTGACAGTATTAAGAACTGATATTTGTAGAATTTAGGTTGTCAGTGTGAACTTATTGTAAAAAAAATCACATTTATGGCTTCACAGTCTTCCATTTATTTTCAATATTTAAAGTAGAAATTCTTTGCAGGACTTCTGATAAATGGTATTGAGAAATATCACATGCTTTCTAGGAAAGTTTTTGGCATCTTCTTTACTTAATGTGATGAGAAGCTTGACAAAATGGGAACCAATCATTCACATTTCCTGGTATTTACGCCCTTGTGTAATCCTATCCACTTTCTTGTGTCCTGGACCTAGTGACTAGCTTCTAAAGTAAAAGTTATAGAATGCCACTTCTGAAATTGTCAGAAAAAAATGTAATTCCCATTCTGCATGCAGTCTCTGTCTCTTTGGTTTTTTTAGCTTTTGATTCAATGAAGCAAGCTGCCATGATGTGAGTTGCCCTATGGAGCATGGAAAGAACTTGAGGATGGCTTCTGGCCAATAGTCAGCAAAGAGTGGAAACCACCGGTTCAACAGTTCTTGAGAAACTGAATCCTGGTAATTAGCACATGACTGAGCTTAGAATAGATCCTAGGATCCATCCCTGATTGAGCCTTCAGATGAGACTGCAGCTCTTACCAACACCTTGACTGCAGCCTTGTGAGAGACCTTGAGGCAGAAGTCTCAGCTAAGTCATGCTCGAATTAATGACCTGCATAAACTTTGAAGTAATAAGTATTGATTGAAGACATTAATACTTCGCCTAATGTGACAAATATGTTTAGTTCTTGGTTTGTCAGAATACTATCCCTTTTTGAAAATGAAGCTCATTTCTAAAGTAGTCACTCTCAACAATAAGAACAACAACAAACTCATAAAAATTATTTTAATAAATTTTCCCTGAAATATTTAAGATCCATTCTTCTCAGCCATTCTTCAAAGTTCAGTGAATCTCTGACTCATCCATGAGCTATTCTTGACACAATTTTTTCTCCTTCTACTAATTCCTATTAATTCTATTAACAGCACCACAAAATTTAGCAGAATTGTTAGAAATTGCTTAAATTAATGGGAAATTTTCAAATACCAAATGGCTGAATTTTTTGTCTTCAATGTATGACCTTGAGAGAGTCAAATCTGTCCATTAATTTTAATATCTATCAGTTGAAGAAATTTAATCTCCTGGATATTTGCTCTCTGACACACCCATCACTAGCCACATGTAGCTGTTTGAATTTGTATAATAAAAATCAAATAAAGTTTTAAATTTTAATTTCCCAGTCACCCTAGACAAATTTCAAGTGTTCAATATATGCACATCATGAGGCATTACCATAGAGGACAGCACAATTTAACATATTTCTGTCACCACAAGAAATAGTATTGGGAAGTGCTACACTAGAAAATCTCTTAAATTCCTATCATTTAAAAATATTATGTAATATTTACCACTAAATTTGTAACTTATTAAAGAACTGGACTAAATATCTTACATACAATGAGGAGTATTTATTAAATGGCTATTTATTCATAGTGTCTGAACTACAGCCTATAATTTTTTTATTCTTAAAGATAAGTTCTGTTCATTTGGCCATGTTATGATTTAAATAATTTTTAAATTTTAGTATTTAACATGTTTTAAAATTTGATATAAAATATTTAAAAGTTAGCTGTTAGTATATTTACAAAAATTAATAATTTCTATTGTCAAGCTTCACTGCTTTGAGAAGAAATGATTTCAAATATGTGGATCAATTTATTACAATATTATTACACTGACTAAAGTTCTTCCATTCAGTAATTTGCTACCATTTACATACAATTTGAATTGTAGATAAATTTAGCTTTGCCATTTGGGAGGAGTTTTGCAATTTTCTGTTGTAATTGCATGTGGTTTGGAGCATTTATTTATTTATTTATTTTTCTGCTGAAGTAATGTCACATTTTTCTGGTAAGATGAATTGTCAGTCATTCAGAAGTTTTATTTTCAGTACCTATTATGTACCAATCACTGAGATTTAAATAATATCATAAACAATTCAATTATATTAAGCATTTTATATGCCAGTGATGTATCTATGGACACAGACAGAGGTGATGATGTTGGAGTTTAAAAGATCACTTGAACTCTCAGTAAACTAGGAATAGATAGGAACTTCTTCAACTTGATAATGAATATCTGCATTCAAGGCCCAGCCCCCTCTTTCATTGCTGTGTGGCTTCAGGCAAGACACTTAATTTCTCTGGGCCTTTTATTTTCATCCTTAATAAAAATAGAAGGCTGTTATCTGTCCTTGTATCTTTATCTGATTATTGTAAGGTTATTTGGCTATTAAAAACCTATAGCTAACATCATACTTAATGGTGAGAAACAAGTCAAGGATGTCCCCTTTCACCACTCCTTTTCAACATTGTACTGGAAATACTAGCTAAAGCAATAAGACAAGAAAAGGATATAAAAGTTTGGGAGTGAAGAAATTAAACTGACATTGCTTGCAGGTGATTTGATTGTCTTTGTAGAAAATCCAAAAGAACAGACGAAAAAAACTCCTAGAACTAAAACATGATTAAATCCTTGTTGCAGGATACAAGATCAATACAAAAAAGTCAATCACATTCCTATATACCATCAATAAACAAGTAGAATTTTAAATAAAAACATGATACCATTTACATTAGCACAAAAATAAATACTTACAAATAAATCCCAATGAAACCTGTACGAGATCTATATAAGGAGAACTGCAAAACATTGATGAAAGAAATAGAATAAGAACTGAGTAAATGGAAATATATTCCACCCATATTCATGGGTAGGAAGACTAGATACTTTCAAAATGCCAATTCGCTTCCCAATTTGATCTAAAGATTGAATGTAGTCCCAATCAAAATCTCAACAAGTTATTTTGTGGATATCAACAAACTGATTCTGAAGTTTACATGAAGAAGCAAAATACTCACAGTAACCAAGACAATACTGAACAAGAAGAATACAGCCGGAGGACTGCACTACCCTATCTGACTTCAAGACAGTCCAAAGCTACAGTAATCAACACAGTGTGGTATTAGCAAAATAGTAGACAAATAGATCAGTGGAAAAGAATAGAGAGCCTAGAAATAGACCCACTTAAATATAATCAACTGATCTTTGACAAAGGAGCAAAGAAAATACAATGGAACAAAGAAAATCTTTTCAACAAATGGTGCTGGAACAACTGGACATCCACACATAAAAAAAAATGAATGTAGATACAGATCTTACACCCTTCACAAAAATTAACTCAAAATGGATCATACCTGGGGTAAAACACAAAACTATAAAACTCCTAGAAGACACTATAGAAAGAGAACAAGATAAACTTGGATATGGTGATGATGTTTTAGATACAACACTGAGGACACATTCCATACAACAAAGAATGGATAAGCTGGACTTGACTGAAGTTAAAAACTTCTGCTCTGTGAAAGGTAATATTAATAAAATTAGAAGACAAGCCACAGACTGGGAGAAAATATCTGCAAAAGACATCTAACAAAGGACTGTTATGGAAAATACACAAGGAACTCTTAAAACTCAACAGTAAGAAAACAAACAATCCACTTCAAAGAAGGACCAAAGACCGTACCTCACTAACACTTATCAATTCTTTCCTGTATGGATTTTGATTTTGGTGTGTCTAAAAAGTCACTTCACCAAAGAAGACACCTCACCAAAGAAGATATAGAGATGGCAAGTAAGGATATAAAAAGATGCTCCAAATCATATCTCATCAGAGAAACACAAATTAAAACAACTATGAGATACACCACACACCTATTAGAATGGCCAAAATCCAGGACACTAGCACCAAATGCCAGAAGGATGTGGAGCAACAGGAACTCTCATTCATTGTTCTACATCCTTACCAGCATTTGGTGTTGTCAGTGTTTTGGACAATAAAATACTGAGGAATAAATTTAACCAAGAAGGTGAAAGATCTGTACACTGAAAACTATAAGACATTCATGAAAGAAATTGAAGAGGACACAAACAAATGGAAAGATATTCCATGTTCACGGATTGGAAAAATTAATATTGTTAAAATGTCCATGCTACGCAACGTGATCTAAAATTCAATTCAATCCCTATGAAAATCCAATGGCCTTTTTCACAGAAATAGAACAATCTTAAAATTTGTATGGAACCACAAAAGACTCCAAATAGACAATATTCTTGATAAAGAAAAACAGAATTGGAGGCATCACAGTTCTTGATTTCAAACTATATTACAAAGCTATAGTAATCAAAACAATATAGTATTGGCATAAAAGCAGACCCAGAAATCAATGGAACAGAATAGAGAGCCCAGAATTAAACTCATGCATATATGGTCAATTAATTTTTGACAAGGGATCGAATAATATACACTGGGGGAAAGGACAATATTTTCAGTAAATGATGTTGAGAAAACAGGATATCCACAAGCAAAAGAATGAAACTGGACTCTTATTTTATACCGCACACAAAAATTAACTCAAAATGGGTCAAAAACTTGAATGTAAGACTTGAAACTACAAAATTCCTAGAAGAAAACATTGTGGGTAACCTCCTTGACATTGGTCTTGGCAGTGACATTTTGGATATGACACCAAAAGCAAAGGCAACAAAAGCAACATAAAAGTGGGACTGCGTTGAACTAAAAATTTCTGTACAGTAAAGGAAACCATCCACAAAATGAAAAGTCAACCCGTGGAGTGTGAGAAAATATTTGCAAACCATGTATCTCCTAAGGGATTAATATCCAAAACATACAAGGAATTCATAGAACTCAACAGCCAAAAAACCAAATAACCCTATTAAAAAAAATGGGCAAAGGACCTGAATATTTGTTTTTCCTAAGATGACATACACAGTGGACAACAGGTACATGGAAAATGTGCTCAACATCACTAATCATCAGGGAACACAAATCAAAACCACTATGAAATATCATCTCACACCCGTTAGGATGATTATTATCAAAAAGACAAGAGATAACAAATGTTGACAAAGATGTAGAGAGAAGGGAACCCTCATACACTGATGGTGGGAATGTAAACTGGTACAGCCACTCACTATGGAAAACAGTATGGATGTTCCTCAAGAAATTAAAAACAGAACTACTATATGATCCAGCAATCCCACTTCTGTGTATATATTCAAAGAAAATGAAATCCTTGCCTGGAAAACATAGCTGTATTCTCATGTTCATTGCAGCAATATTCACAATAGCCAAGGTATGGACACAACCAAGTATCTATCAACAGGTGAATGGATTAAAAAAAGTGATAAGCATATAAACATCTTATGTAGGCTTGTAACTCTTCATTCTTTTAATGAAAATCTTCTTCAGCAAAGTTATTAACCTCCCAAAAAACCACAAATAGAATTACTAACCATATTCCTAAAAGTATAAAGTTGAACATTTGGAAAATACAGAATTTTAAAAAATTGTAAGCAATAGATGAACTTCATGTTTATAAGAATGTGAAAATAAGTCACATTTTTAGAACAGTCATATAAAGAACTCTCTTTCGATGTGAAATTCATAAATTATCCTCCTGTTGGGACCAAACTTTACAAAAGTATCATGTTTTTGAAATGGTATTATGGAGCAAGATAGGGCATCTTAACAATGTTATCTTATCCAAAGGATTATGTTATACACACAGACACACAGGAATATTATTCATCCCTAAAAAAGAAGAAAATTTTGCCATTTTAGAACAATGTGGATGAATCTGGAGAGCATTATGCTAAGTGAAATAAGCCAAGCAGAGAAAGGTAAACACTGCTACGTGGAATCTAAAAAAAAGAGTCAAACTCATGGAAACAACAGAGAGTAGAATGGCGGTTGCCAGGGGCTAGGCAGCAGGGGAAACACAGAGATGCTGGTAAAAACTTTCATTTATAAGATGAATGAGTTCTGAGGAGCTAATGTAAACATGGTGACTATAGTTTTTAATATTATATTGTATATTTGAAATTTGCTAAGAGAGTAGAATTTGTGTTGTCTATGTAAGAAAATAAAAGACAAAAAAAAACACATCAAAAAAAAGTAAATATGTGAGGTGATGAATGTGTTAATTAACTCAATAGTGGGAATCCATTCACAGTGTTTGTGTGTATCAAATCATCGTGTTCAACACATTAAATATATTACAATTTTATTTGTCAATTATATCTCAATAAAGCTGAAAAAAAAAAAGAGAAATGAGCTATGGAGCCACAAAGAGACATGGAGGAATGGTAAATGCATAGGCTAAGTGAAAAAAGCCAACCTGAAAAGACTACATACCGTATGATTCCAACTGCACAACACTCTGGAAAAGGCAAGATTGTGGTGATAGTAAAGAGATCAGCGGTTGCCAGGGGTTGGGGTGGCAAGAAGTGAGGACCAGATGGGGCACAGAGGATTTTCAGGGTGGTAAAAATACTCTGTGTGGTGATTAGTGATGGATACATTATTTGTATCCAAACCCATTTGTCCAAACCCATAGACTACACAACACCAAGAGCAAACAGTGGGCTTTGGCTGATTACGATGTGTCAATAGAACTTTATCAATTGTAACCAAGGAACCATTCTGATGGTGGTATTGATACTGGAGGAAGTTGTGCATGTGTGGGGGTAGGGGGTATAAGGGAAATATCTGTGTCCTCTTCTGTGATCCTAAAATTGCTCTAAAAATTAAAGTCTTAAAAAAAAAGGAAATGCTAATGTTCTGACATTTTGAATGGTCATTTTTGCTAATGCCATTGGGGTAAAAAAGAACAGTTGATTTTATTTAATGCACTGCTACAGAAAAAAATCACTTTAAAAAATTGCATTATCCAGCCTTTTTTCTCCCTCTTTACCACTAAAATCTCAGTCCAAGCTACCGTCAGTTTTTGCATGGGCTACAGCACGTCTCTCTTTCAAATTGTGACCAAAGGTCTCCTGTTAATTTGCATATCTGATTATGTCAAACCTTAATTGAAACTCTTTGATGGCTTCCTATTGTTCTTGAAATAAAAACAAACATTTTAACATGGTTAAGAACATCTTGAATCGAGTCTTTTCTTCCATCCTTTAGCCCCATCTCACATTACTCTTACTCTCTGTCTTTTAGCTCCATCTCCAATGGCCCTCTTCTAGATATATGTGCTTACCATGCTCCCTCCCAATGCAGGCAGGCCCTTTTGTTCCAAAAACACAGTTGTACTTCAACAAAAGATGTATTCAAGAATGTCTATGATAACACTGCTTAACCAGGAAAATCTTAGAAACTACCCATGCTCATTCAAAAAAGAGTGGAAGAATAAACCAAGGTATATTCATGCAATGAAATACTATGCAGCCATCAAAATCAACTAACTACCACTGACAGGTGAATGAAAGGAGTCCAAAACTACTACAAAGAGTATGATACAATTTTTATAAAGTTAAAAACTACAAAAATTCTAAAATATACATTTTAGGAATGCATATACATACCCTATTACCTAAAAACCAAAATTAAGGGAATTGTGAGCAAAGGCTTTAGCCTATGGTTACCTGAGGTTGGAGAGAGGGGAAGGAGAAGAGGAGAGAGAAGATTACACATAAATTATTTCCAAAGTTGTACTTCTTTCTTTGGGTAAAGTGTTTGTAGATAGGTCTTACATAAAATTAATTGCTAGTAACTAAAGAAATAAAAGTAGGTCATGTATGTACCAATGATGAGTATATGTTTTGAATCAAGAATTATTATTAATTTGTAATTCAATGTTGGACACTGGAGGTAAAATAAATATATATAGGTAGCATAAGTTTTGCACTAGTTATTTAGATTGGCATTAATTGATTGCACCTGTGTCCCAAAATCATAGCTGAAAATGAGGAGAGTAGGGGGAGTACATGCTTACCCTGAGCATAAACATCTAAGAATGTTGTAAAAAAATGGGTCATATATTCACTTGATTATTCCTTTTACAAAATAGAAAGACATTGGAGAAAACAAGACTATGAGACACTTAGACGAGTTAATCAAAAGGAGATACATTTCCTGTAAGACTTCCTACCCCACCAACCTGTGATATAGGCTCTATTCTCCCAGCTCAGATCTCAAACCTAGATTCACTCACTCGCTTCCTGTAATCTCCTGGATGTGTCTCTGATATGCTCCACACCCCTTCCTCAGATGATCTTAAGCACATTTTTCTCTAGAGTCAGTTCAAAGGCCAATGCATTCAGTCTCCAACATTCTAAGCCAATTAAATCAGATTAGGTATTTTATCAATGTAAATCATTTTCATTAAAATGCATCATCCTAAACATATTAACCATAAGGCCCAACTTCTACTCTATTAGCAACTGTTTGCAGAGGAAATGATAGCCATTCTTATCATTTACTACTAAAAATGTCTACCAAGAAATGAATGAGTTGCAACTAGTCTCTCATTATGGAATATTATAAAAAATCATCTTATAATACAAGACATTGTAATTCACATTTCTAAAAAATACACAAGTTTTAAAGTCTCATGACCACAATTTTTCTGATAGCCACCAAATACACTGTAACATGTGACACACCGTTACTCAAACTTTATTCTATAATTTTCACTAATTCACTTTCTTTGTTAATGTGTGATGCCCCTTAGATTGTATTTTTTCTGCATGTAGTTCCATAGAAATTTTGAAAAAGAAATTTGGTGTGGAACAATGGATACTTTAAGCTAGTTAAAATATTAATGACTAAATCTTGTCTCCAAAGCAGCATTTGATATAATTTTAGATACTAAATTTGCATACTGAAACAAATGCGTCTTTTTTTCCTCGTATGAGAAACTAAATCAAGATTGTTAAATTACTCAACACAGTTGGTCCATAACATACGTCAATACTTGGGGGTGGTCCTAAGAATAAAGTTAATATGGTTTTCTTGGAAGTATCTATGCTTAAATCACCACACATTTTACTTGATAGACTATGGAAAACATTTATGTAAGTGGATAATGATGGAAAACAAACTGTAGTTTATTTGTTTCTATTGTAACAGACAGGACCATTCATAACGTTACTGAGTTGAGAAAATTGAGTTTAGAGAGTAAGTGTCATTACATTCATACACACAGTTCTACCACTGTGTCAACTGTGAGCCTCTTTTCATGGACCATCTTAAACATATTTAGCACTAATTGAACACTTACTGTTTTCCAGAAATTGTGCTAAGCACTTTACATTATTTCTCTCTTAAGCCTTAGAACCCTTCTGTGAGGTTGGTATCAATATTAAATTAATCCAAAGAAATGAAGACTTATCAAGTTTAAGTAACTTGCCCAAACTCATGCAGATTATAAGCCACCACTAGGACTCAAAGTGAATTCTCTTTCACCGCTGAGCCTGAGCTCTTAGCCATTAGTCTATGGCATTTTTTTTACAGCATCACTTCCATAGCCAGGGTCTTGTGACACTAAACTGAAAAGCCTAAAAATATACACATTCAAAGGACATGAAACCCATTTTTCAACATTTTTTAGGGACTAACATGGCCTAAATTATTTTATTGCTCTATTTTTGTGACTGTGGCTTAGTCTCACTGTTTCTCCGTTACATGCTTCATCGGTGACCTATGCAGCAGCACTGTGATGTTCTTATCTTGTCAGAGGCTGCTGTGTCCGCAGTGAGATAGCTGCCAGTCTGGATATGTGCGGCAGCTTTCTGGGTGGCTATTGGATCTATTCCAAATGGAAGGCTATTGCAGAGTATGTGATGCTTCAATTTAAGCTTGTCATTCCAAATAAACACGTCTGTGGACATGGCAAGTCCTCCTTATGCAAAAGCTTGAACTGAGCACAACAGGTTCCTTCTGTAAAAATATGCCTTGCTCAGATTGATATAGTATTGATGACAGCTCTAAGCATCACTTTGAATGTTTTGTGAGTCCTGGAGCAAATTATTTAGACTTTCTGTGAATCACCACCAAAATAAAAAGACCAAAAGTAATGAGAATAGCTCATTGTACATTATTTATGTTTCTAAAATGTTATTTTAGCTTAAAGTGCTATTATCACAACATATAATATTGACCTTTTTCACAAATGTATACTCTTGAAATATTTGTCATTTGTGCCACTAAAATCAAGATTGATTTGTTATATTTCTTTGAAGAAGCTAATCCTCTTTCTCATAAAAGCATGCATGGTTAACCTTAAACCTAAAAACTACTTGGTTTATGTAAACTGGTTTTAGAATATCAATTCTGGACTTGTGCATTGTAGAATGTTTTCCATCTTTGCAAGTGTTATAACCAATTGAGTGTCATTTTCTAATACAGTGATCATGTCTTAATTTTCACTAACAATTATAATATTGAAAGAGCCTTTCATTCTGGATCTTAAAATGCAGCTGTCCCAGATTGTAGACATTTGATAAGGTAAATTTTATGAGGACTTCATTCACAGTCTCAGACAAATGTCATACACGTATATTTGAATCTTGCTGATTTTGCCGCTCCCACTATGCTTAGTTTTAAAATGCATCAGGCTGGTAGGCATGAGATATTTAAGAAACCCACTATTTGTACATAAATCTAGAGGCCATGTTTCATGTTGAAAATAGTTATCCAGATCTTTAATAGAAAGTACTAAAGGCATATAAAGGCAATGACTTCGGAGTTGATGAGAACCTGTTCATTTTTCAGTCATCATTCTTATCATTTACTGCAGCTTCAAATATGATTGTTCTTACCACTAAAAAGGATACTCTCTTTCAACTCCAAATAATGTAATCCAGTGATGTTAAGATGCTTTTAAACTCAAAATCATAAACACTCCCAGGGTTTAAGTACATTAGTAACCAACAGAACTAATCCATGATTTCATTTTGCTCTAAGACTGTTTTCCTCTAAGTTTTTTGTGTGTGTGCAAGCCTATTCAGTGAGATAAATGCTACATTCTATAGCACTAAAGAACCTTCACCTTATGGCTGTGATCTCTTCAAATATCAAAGCTTATTTTTGTACGGGGGAGGAACTCTAAACCTAACAGGGTAACTTGTTCTAAAAGACATTAGTGGCATAGTAGTGAGTAACTGACTGACTGATGATTGGAGCACAAGAATTTGATATGACTTAGTTCATCAACACCAGCCAATTTTTTGACATTAGATAATTCAAACACTTACGCCATTTCAAGGCTGTTTTTGGAGGTGGGCATGTAAATTACTTTCAGCCAGTTAGAAAATTCTAACTAAATCATTGTTGAAATGTGAATGTGTTTTATGAACACATATTTGCAGAACCATGATTCTTTGCCAATTCTAATTTCCATAACTAGATCCTGCTTTTGTTATAGAACATACCATTATCACACTACAGCTTGTGGGGAATGAACCACTCAGGACTTTGACAGAAAAGGAGATCAGAACAGGGGATTTGCTTACATTTAGATTTTTAGAAATGTCTCTCAAGCATAAAACCATGTAAATATTTGTCAGTTTTAATCTAGTAGTTATAACCTAAGCTTGATTTCCTTTACCGTCAAATGTGGATGGTCCAACACATATTAATTAACCTTAATTGGAATGATATTGTGCTTGATATAACGGAGAAAGCAAAGAAAAATGAATTATAAGCCTTCTACTCAAAAATTAGAAATGGACACAGCAAAGCAGGGTGAGCAAAAAGGTAAAGATAACTTCAGTACCAGACAGTATATAAATTCTAATTATGTCATGTTGAGAGTAATGACTATAGGAGTTAATAGGAATAAGAGTTCACTGAGTAAGTGTGATCGGAGGAATCTTCTTGGATGACCTGAGACTTAAGTAGGTCTTACATGCTAAGTAAAAGAGAGAGAGTTTTAGGTGAAATAAGCATGAACAAAGGTGCTAGCATAGGAAAAGACAGTCATTAAAGGGGCAGAAGTTTTCGTGGAACTGTGGATTCATATATAGGGAGTAGTGGGGACTCAGAGATCCTTTCTGTACATTAGCCTATCCAACATCAGCCCATTTCAAGACTGAGTTCCCTGCTTGATATATAGGGAAATGTTTTACTTTTGCTTAAGAGGACAAGCCTTTTATATGAAAAGAAGACAAGCCTCGCCTGCAAGGAGACAAAAATTAAGAGAGATTAAACAGATATCACAATGATCTATTCACTGTGGACAAGGAAGCTAAAGCATTCAGCCTTGGTGAGACTTCTTTTTCTTTTCTTGCCTGCCAGGAGCAACAGCATCGCATGAACCGCATTTTAGTATTGACATAAAGTCCTGCCTTCCACGAAATTTCATGTGTGTGTACTCATTAGTGATGGATGACAAAGCTGTTTGCCAAATGTTGCTTGGAATTACTCTGCATGACCTTATAAATTATATCTTTGTGATGTAGGGTCATATCAAGACACAGAGAAAGAAGGCAGAGAGGTTAGGGTGCTGAAGCCAGGAAACATGGTTCTGCTTATGAAAACCTGCTCTATGATTTCTCTAAAGATAGTTTCAAACAAATAATTATAAATATGATGAGATTACATATACCTATGAGTAGAAGGCCATGAATATTTGGACTAACATAAAACAAAGGTAAAATTGTCTTGGGTTAAAAATACTCATCAATAACAAGAAAAGTATTCTAAAAGCTGAAATTAGGCTATTTTCCAAGCTAAAACACTGTCTTGATATTTACTTTATGGGAACTTTATTATCTTTAGACATAATATGATTATATAATGCATACTGATGTCACATAGTGACATCACAAAGGCTCTTATTATAACAGATATTCAGGTTATTTGTTTTCTATTTTATACACATATATGTGTGTCTATGTGTATATGTGTTTGTGTACACATATGTGTGTATGAAACAGAAGACCAAAAGCCTGAATACTTGTTATAATTTACACACTCTCTCTATATATACTAAATATAGTGTATAGTGTATATATGCATACACTATACACACTTACATATGTGTGTATACACAACTCAATATCCCATCTTTCAGGAAGGAAATACAATATAGTTTACTGAAATAAGGAGATGAGAAAGAAAGCTACCTAGTTCATTTAAGGATAGACTATTTTCCATTTTATATAGATTAACCACTTTGTACAAGCATTTATTATATATACGTGTCATATTTCAGGATATTACTCAATTTTTACAGCAGTCATTCTCTGCAAAGTCCCACAAAATACACTGTTACTTTTATACCACTCTCTTTTCCAAGGTAAAACATATATATGTTATCTATATATATAAACAAATATATATCAAAAAACTCTATCAATTTCCATTATTCATATAATTATGTCAACAATGATAATCAGAAATGCTGTATAATGGTCATTTAAAGATGAATATTGTTCCAAGTGTCTTTCACATTTTGAAAGTAGATAAAACCAGAAAGGAAAAAAAGAAGGGAAAACCCTTCCCAGAACCTCATTAGTTTCTGCATGATCCTTAATATCTACCTGTCTTCTCTCCATTGTAATTAATTCACTCTAGTCAAACTCAATTAGCTAATAATGTTTTTATATTTCTGTCGCATAGTTTTGGCTTGATTTAGGATCCTTAATATTTAGGAGAAAAGCAGATTGGGCTTGTGCAAAAATCCAGTCCATTAGTAGCTGTCTTCCAGTATTTCCACTTACATTCCTTGCACTGGCTTCAATGATCTTATGCTTGAAGCTGCATTTATAGCATTCTCTGGGGAAATTTTTTACAGCTATGTTCTGAAGCAGGCAGCACATCAAAAAGAAGTTGCTCAGATATGTGTGAAAAGAAACAGGTATACCAAGATATTTGGGGGGAAATGTGTGAAAGCTGTATTTCTTTAGATGGAATGTGAGTTAGGTCAACTATATTTAGGATTTCACCTGATAGTGCCTATTTCATTCAGTTAAAACCCAAATTAAAGTCCTATTTATCCAAAAGAAGTTTGGGTGAATTAGATTAACTCTTTACAGCCACTAAGGTGCTATTCACTCCCCAAAAGGTAAGAGCAAAGTGGACGTGGTATATGAAGGCACAATATCTACCACTTACTTTCCACTCATAAGTTTAGCTGAATGAAAAGAATCATGTAATCACCCTTAGTGGTTATATATCAGTGACTCAAACACATTTATGTCCTACTGTGGAATAGAAATTAATAAGAAAAAAAAAGAGTCTAAATAGAGAAGTAGATGGACCTGGATTTCAGTCTGTTTTGTCACTCACTGGTTAGTGAGATGTTGGACTAAGAATCTGAATTCCTGTTTGCTTTATCAAAATATGTAGGAGACTTTTGGCTGCAAAGGACTGAAAACCAACAAAAAGTATCTTAGGCAATTAGGATAACACATTGGTTAATGTAATCAAACTGAATCAAGGGCAGGATAGTTCTGGAGCTCCTTTATTTTCCAAAGGAGACTTACCTATCAACTTGCCCCATCCAGGAGAACCTGATGCCCTGAAGATGACCAGCAGATATTCATTGAGCATCACCTCTTAGTGTTCTCCATCTTTAAATATTTCCTATACAGAGATGCAGACAGTTTTGTTTTAAAAAGAAGAAAATCAACAAGATAAAGGTGGTGTAAATGAATGAGAAAAGCAAATGAAAAGTTCATCAGCTGTGAATCCTAATTTCAATTTTCCATTCATATATTTTGTGATTTTGAAGAAGTCCTTAGCTTTTTTCCTCAGTCTACCTGGCCCAATTTTCTCATCTGTAAATCTGAAATGAAACACTATGTCTTAATATCATAGCATTGCTCACAAAGAAGTAGATGATAAAAGCTACTATAAAACGTCAATATTTAATAGTGAGCTATAATTAATGTATGGAGTCAGGTTGGCAAAAAGGACATATGGTATACCGAATGTTTTCATACTCATAGAAATCAAAGTAGATCTTAAATACGTCAGTGAATCTGAATGTTCTGACATCTACTAAGTTTGAAAAATAAACAAATTACTTTTGTAGTGAGGAAAATACCCATTGCCACACCAAGGCCTGTCTTAAATATATTTTAACAAGTACATAACCTTTTAACTTTTACAATACTCTGTCCCCTGCATCGGCTGAGGCACATGCAGTAAATGACAAAGATATATCTTACTTGATTTTGTGATGCTTATATTCTGTTGGGAAGAAGACAGTAAAGAAAACAGAGTGAGTGGTTGAGGCAGTCATGGGAGTGCACTGTTCAGATCTTCTTTCATGAGAGAAAATGCTAAAAGGAGTATAGTTAACTGACAGCTCCCACTGCAGTGTTCATGCTGAGGCTAATCTCTCCTCAGCCTTCTTCCAGCTAATAACTGTGTGTGATGGGGGCACTTCAGCCATTCCACTGCCTAATATGTGGCTCATTTAATGGGCAAATTTTGCTCTGGGGCTTCCCATCAGTGAGAGAAAACCATGAAGGATTTCTCAGAGCTGTACTATAATCTGAAGCTCTTCTTACTGCCTCCTCCTTTATTCTCCTTTCCTTTCATAGGAGTCACACCTGCACTGAGGTCTGAAGGCTCTTCCTATTTTCTTGCTGCTTCCCCCTTTATTTTTCCTCAAGTGTTTTATCCAATAAATCTCTTACATGACTAATTTCATCCTGCTGTCTGTTTCTCAGAGGAAATGCACTCACTCATGCATCCAAATGAGCATTAAAATCGATTCTAAGATTGGAGTCCTAGTTATGTAAGGATATTAAAATCATAATGGGGTCATTTAGTACTTTTCAAAAAGCCTAATGAAAGCCATATATTTACACTGACTAGTTCTGCATAAATTATTTACTAGTTACAATTAGTTTGCTAGAAAAAAATGAAGTAGTCAGTGTTTTGTGTTGATTTTCTGTCCACACTAAAATCTTGTTTTTGGAATGGATTTTCACCCTCAGCTCCACAACCCCTCATCCCAGTCACAGCTGATTGGACCAAGGGGCCTCTAGTCCCTGGAATGCCACCCTTAGTCCTGGACGTGGTAATAAAATTTCCTTTAGGAACAATGTGTACAGTAAACATAAAGATTGAAGTGTATGCATTGTGTATCCTGGAGCTGAAAGAATATATAAATGGGTGTCGGGTAGTTGGCTTGAGTTCTGTACAAAAGGATGACAATCATGAGAGGAAAAGATAAAAGCAGAAAAGAGATCATATAGACCCTGAGAGGTGAAGAGAACAATCTTATTTTCATTTTCTATTTTTGTCTCAGGTCACCACGTTCTGTCTGTACATCATTCTCTATTAAGTGCCAAAGAAACTTAACTATTCAAATGTTCAGGTAATTAGTATACAAAGCATAATTTAGTGGTAGTAGAAGGTAAGATTGAACTAATTAAGTGGAGCAAGTTACCGAGAGTCATCATTCCTTAAAGACACAGCTGGACCAGCCCAGTGGTGCAGCAGTTAAATTCACATGATGCTGTATCAATTACTCAGCATCGATCTCTTGGGTGGCAATTGGGGCATTATATAGTGTCATTAAATAATTAGGAATACGAAGTAAGAGGGAGCTATTGGAGTTGGGTCCATGTATATTCTCTTGATCTGTCTCCACGCTTGCTCTCTCCTTTACCCCAGCACTAGGTGACTGAAGAGACATAGGCCAACATCCATCAAATGGGTCATCTATCTATCTGTGACATTTTTTACAACTTTTTCTATGGTACATACTTTCTAGTAACCATATGCTCTGTGTTTTTTCTCCCAGATATATCTGTACAACTTTTCTCCAGAGCTTCTAGTCTCTAATCTCCAAGTCTTGCTCCTTCCAGAGGCTTGATCAATCAGCAAAAGCTATTCCCCCACAGCTGAGGAGTCTGTGGATACCCATACTTCAAGTGACTTTTCTCCCTGTAATAATCTAGTCTGCCTACTAAGAGACTATTCTCTCAGGACTGTCATTAAGGCAATCCGTGAGTAGGTTTGTAATGACAGTCACAACAGCTAGAATAACATATGGCACCTATATATTAATCAGTTCTCTTGTTTTCTTCTTCTTTGTCAGTTGATAACATGAATTTCTCTGTAAGGTTATAGTTTGCCTTGAGGAAGAAGCATAGATACAATAGAAGTAGGTAACATAAGAGTTTGAGTCACCTGTGTATATAGTTTACTCATGTTTTTTGGAGCTTCCCGGGTCTAATACAAAATATACTATTTGCATTATATAATGACTACTGTGCTTATCTGACCACATGATTCAGTGGATCTGATAAATGTCAAGCTTATGGTGGATAACTTCAGTTGCATAGTCATTTGATGTTCCTGGTAAGACATTGGCAATGTTGCACTTCATCTGAGTCCTTTCCTCCAAGAAACATCAATGGTTCAGAAATCTTCCCACTCCTTTGTGTTCCAGGAACCATCTAATGACCAAGGGCCATTCTACTCTTGCTTAGTCTAAGATAAGACCCATCGCCACCTTTCTTGAATGTCTCAAATAAGACCCATCTCTAAACTTTTTCACGATTCCCATTAGACTCACACCTGTGTCTATCTAATTCAAGGTCCTTTTCTTCACTTTGAGACATTTCTGACTAATGAATATCTCCCCATTGCAATCACTCAACTTCTTAATTGTTACGTTTGTCTTTTATAAGATTCTTTTTAGGGCCCCATAGAATGCCAGGAGCTGTTTTACAAATGCTGAGTAGTTCGCTGCTGTAGTCTTAAAATGTTTCATTATTATTTAAAATTATTTTTTATTTTTGAACTTTTAGTTGATTTTGATATTAAGAATGATGTCAAACTAAATTGAAAAACCTTTTCTACATCTATTGAGTTCTTGGTTTTCTACTACTAATGTGATATATAATATGTGAAAATAATTTTTCATATTAAGTGAACAAAATATAAGGATGTATTTTACTTGATTATGTAGATTAATCTTTTGTTACGTTATTTAATTTGAATGCTCAGTGTTTTTATGTGCTTGCATTCATTCATCTGTCAGTTCTTTTTGGTAAACTTAGAATTTTTTATCAGGCAAATTAATTAGATTCATTTCACTAGATTCATAAAACAAATTGTAAAGTATATCATATTGTTAATGCTCTGAAATATTCGTATAATAAGAAATTATCAACTTTCTGAGATTTTGAAAGAATAAATAAAAATGCATCTTACTGGTCCTATTTAATTTGATAAATATAATTTTACTATCATTAAAACATTTTAATAATGCTATTTGTCTAGCTATTGCATTTTGAGTCAATTTTGAACATTTATTTTACAAGAAATAAGATATTTTAGTGAAATTTAAAATAATTTTTAGGGTGCATTTACATACTATTTTATTATAATTAATAACTGTATATATATTTGTATTTTCATCTCCATCTTCAGGAATTATTGTTACAAAGCTTAGTGTCTATATCATGGATCTTATTGTATTGATCGTAATGTAACTAATACTTTGAAAGTGCAGAGAGAGAGAGAAAGTGTTAGTTTATTTGCTACAAATTCAAATACTTAATACTTTACCTAATCCTTATGTTAGAGAGTTTTAAAGCAATATATATCTGATATTTACGAACTTCAAAGAGAGAAGAAAATTTTACTTATCCTGATCTAAATGCTGCCTCCTGAGTCCTCTTCCCCACCCTCTTTGGGGGAGGCAAGACATTGCTAGAATTATCCCACGATGATTGACGATGGAACTCTCCATTGGATTGAAAGGTAAAGCCTGCTCTTGTACAGGGCTGCGGCCTGATCTTTTGGCCTCAACCACAACCATACAAGAATGTGGCACCAGTATATTTTCCATAAGTGGGGCCAGAACAATACAATCTCAATGCGTCAATACAAAACTCAGTTCATCTTTTTTATACTGCCAATCAAGATTGAAAAAACACGGGCCTTCAATCTGATTCTGAGGTCATTTTGTTATTAAAAAAATACACACCAGTATGTTAACAGTGCTTATATCTTGATTTGGGGTTTCCAGGTCTTATATTAACTTTTATTTTATTTGTATCTTTTATTTTTCTATGATTATTGTATAGTACCTGTGTGTTAAAACAATAGAGAGATGTATAATGAGCAACATAGTATTGGAAGTGTATCTGCTAAAATATTTTGGAGGATTTAATCTGAAAAGTTTAATTATTGATTATTTTTTTCTCTTTTCTTTGCCAAACATCTATATACATCTAAGAGTAGTAGTTAGGAAAAAGGATGGAAGAAAAAGCTACCAAAGGTGGAATGGATGTGATAAAGTCATTAGGTTGGATAGAAAGAGAGAAATATTCTACTTTACTCTTGACACTGACCAGCAATCTTCCTACTCCGGAAATTTTTGAGCTTTCTCTATCCTGGGCTTTCACTCATGATTTCAAGTGTTAATGCCCCATTTTACCTTGGCCTTGAACGTTGTTGATGTTTTTCTTAAGTTCGTATCTCTTTTTATTTCTATTCAATTTTCAGGATATCAGGCTCCCAAACTCCCTACAACCACCGCTCACCTGATGGATGTTCCCCTCCCGATTTATTCGTCACTGTCACTTTACAGTCATCTCAGATAAGGATGAGCCTTTCACACTCCCAAAGTAGAGTATCTCTGGGGGTTACTGTAACTAATCAAGTAGCAATTGAGCAATCTTGTTATAAATAATTTCAAGTGCATTATAAAATATGAGCTAATTGAAATAAATAGTAGAGTTTAAACCAAGGTTTACAAGAATGCCTCAGAGTAAATAAGTGTTGAAATCATTGATACACGACTAGGCAGGGAAAGCTGCTTCTTTATTTGTATTTAAGAAGTGGTTATCCAGGTTAGTTTCATGTATTGAGGAAGGTGGTTCATTTAAAGAAGAATGAAATGTTTTCTAAAATCAATAAATTATGGAATGATGCGAAAATACTTTGTAGTGTCCTCTGTGGGCGGATTAATGCTTTTCTAGAGACTGCATAATTGCTTTGCTCAATTATTTGAAGAAAAGATTGGAATGCATCCTTTGAAAGGAAACCAAATTAGAACCGTGTCACACTCCACAGCAGCCAATCTCCAGGGGCTCTTGTGCGACAGTAGCTCGTTGAATTCTTGTAGTGTTCCCTTTGCAGCAGTTAAATTGATTCCACTCAGGAATCTTCCAGAAATCAGAGATGACTGCTTATGTATTTCTACAATTTGGATTACTGGATTATTTGGATACAGGTATGGATTAGAAGTTGTCACCAGATTAAATCTCTCTATTTATATTTTACTTCCTTTTCTTTATGTGGATTGAGCAGGATATATATGCAAGGGATTATATACACATATGTATACATATACATATACGTAACCAGATTATTTGTGTGTGTGTATAATTTTAGATTAAATGAGGCTGCAAGACAAAAACAAACACTGTTATGAAATGGAGCTGCTTCCTGGTTTACTTTTTCTGCTCTGACCACTAGAATCAAGAATGTAAGAAAAAGAGATGAGGCACATTGTCTAGGTTCCTAGACCAGCTATGTTTTTTGTTTGTTTTTGCCCAAGACTTACTGAATATAGCAAAGGCTTTTGGTGGGAATAAATGAAGTCCATCTTATACTGTTGTACACTTAACTTTACATAGTTATACTTTAAGAGCTACAAAGTATAAACAGTGGGCTGGTCACTTTCTATTTCATCTTCAAGAAAAGATAACCCGCCTCTAGTGAGATCAAGAGAATGGTTTCTGTTCCAGATTTCTTATTCAGACTTTTAAGCAATCTTCCCATCTGTTCCAGGGACACTAGATTCTAACTTGAGAATGTTCTATCTAGACTCGGTGTTTTTGTGTTTGCTCGTGCACTTGCTTGAAGAATAGTCTTTCGGTTCTGAGTCTCCATCATTGAATTTCTGTGGAAGCTTTGGCTCTCCTTTCCTCAGCTCATGGGCGGCTCTATCACTTGGTGGGATGGGTACGTGGTGTGGCAGTTCTAAGTCTCTCTCTACTACCTTAGTACTCACTGCTATAATGTGTTCCCTTTGCTGTGACCATTACTCTGTGAGAACTGTGGCATTTGGAGGGTTATTTTAAGTTCATACAATGGGGCACAACATTTTTTACTTGGAATCCCAGCTGAAAATCCTTTGCCTAATTGAGGAGTGCCTCAATTAAAACATCATTCCTAGTGGTGGCAGCTCTGGGTGTCGTTCTCTAGTCGTCACATCTGTTGTGTTGTGAGCTACCAGTCACCTGTCTCTACTTTCTACTTAGGGATAGGGCTTGGTGACCAAAAATGAGATGAGGAAACCAAAGGCACAGCCAAGTTCAGATGGATAAACAACCAGAGCACCAACTATCTGAGAAGCATTACCTAATGGTAAAAACAAGAGGTGAGTGAGGCATTTCTAGGACTGCAAGCAATTAGCTATATCCAGGATGTCTATATCTGGGGGGTGTGTTCTAAATGGCTGTGATTATAGTTACACAAAGAGAATGAATGCATACATGGGGCATGAAGGAAAGAAAATGACAATCTTATTTGTCCTATTTCTGTAAGCACTGACTAAGGCATTGGGATGGACTTCAGTGGGAACATAGGAGCATCAAAGAATCAGGACTTAAATAACTGGAAAAAACAGAAACCAGTAAAACCAAGGTATGCTTGGTTGGCATGCATAGATTAATCTATGAAAACTGTTAAATGTAAGTACTCTTCTGAAGGTTGTCTAGTAGGGGACACTCTTTTAGTTATCAGAATCAGAAAACTAACTCCAGAAAGAAAATAAAAAGATGGTTGCTATAAAAAATGAATATAACTCATAGACTCCAAAGACTTTAAGGAAAGTTCAGCTGGGTTTCTTGGGATGTAAATGTGGCTTGGAAAACCACTAAGGTAGGCTACTTTTTTGTCTCTCAGGGCTACATGATACTTCTCTGCTTACCATCTTGCACGTGGAAGGGTAAAATAGATGACTGGATCTTCTACTTCCTACCTCACTACTCTAACCCTACACACCTCATCCCTATATTTACTAACTGACATTACATATAAGAGTTTCTTAGAAATATGCAACCTAAGAAAGGTGAATCATAAAGAAATAGAAAATCTGAACAAACCAACAATGAGAAAGAAGATTGAATCAGTAACCAAAACTCTCCTAACACAGAAATGCCCAAGACCAGACGGCTTCATTGGTAAATCCTACCAAACATTTACAGAAGAACTAACATATTCCTTCTCAAACTCTTCCAAAAAATTGAAGTGGAGTTAACACTCCCAAACTCGTTTTATGAGCCTAGCATTACTCTGATACCAAAGCCAGACAAGGACGCTGCAAGAAAAGAAAACTACAGACTAATATCCCTGATGAATACAGATGTAAAAATTCTCGACATAATATTAGCAAACTGAATTCAGGAGCACATTGAAAAGATCATACACCATAATCGAGTGGGATTATCCCTAGGATGTAAAGATGTTTCAACATAAGTAAATCAATAAATGTGAGACAGCATACCAATAAAATGAAAGATAAAAATCATATGATCATCTCAATAGATAGAGAAAAAAAATTTCACAAAGTAAAACATCTTTTTATGATAAAAAACACAATAAATTGGGTATAGAAGATACATACCTCAACATAATAAAAGCCATTTATTGCAAGACCATAGCTGATATCATACTCAAGGATGAAAGGTTGAAAGCTTTTTCCCTAAGGTCAGGAATAAGACCAACGTGTCCATTCTCACCACTCTTATTCAAGATAGTAGTGGAATCCCTAGCCAGAGCACTCAAACAGGAAAAAGAAATTAAAAAGCATGCAAATTGGAAAGGAAGAAGAAAAACTGCCTTTGTTTGCAGATGATATGATCTTATATACAGAAAATCCTAAAGACTATGCTAAAAAACTGCGAGAACTAATCAGTGAATTTGGTAAAGTTTCAGGATACAAAATCAATATATAAAAATCAATTGCATCTCTAGATACTAACAATGAACTATCAGAAAGAGACATTAAGAAAACAATCCCATTTACAATAGCCTCAAAAAGAATAAAGTATTGAGGAATAAACTTATGTCAGGGGGTGAAAGGCCTGCGCACTAAAAACTATAAGACACTGATTAAATAAATTGAAGAAGACACAAACAAATTGATGAGAAGAATTCATATTGTTAATATGTCCATGCTACCCAAAGCTATCTGTAGATTCAATGCAATCCCTCTCAAAATTCCCATGGCATTTGTGTGTACGTGTGTGTGTGAGGAAGATTGGCCCTGAGCTAACTTCTGCTGCCAATCTTCTCCTTTTTGCTTGAGGAAGATTGTCACTGAGCTAACATCTGTGCCAAGCTTCCTTTATTTTATGTGGGATGCCACCACAGCGTGGTTTGACTAGTGGTGCCAGGTCCATGCCCAGGATCTGAACCTGCAAACCCTGGGCCACTGAAGCGGAGACCACAAACTTAACCACTACGCCACTGGGCTGGCCCCTGCCCATGACATTTTTCACAGAAATAGAGAAAATAACCCTAAAATTTGTATGGAACCACACACGGTCCTGAATAGCCAAAGAAGTCCTGAGAAAAAAGAACAAATCTGGAGGTATCACACTTGCCAATTTCACACTATATTACAAAGCTATAGTAATCAAAGCAGTATGGTACTGGCATAAAATATACAAACCGATGGAACAGAATTGAGAGTCCCCAAATAAGCCCTTGTATATATCATCAACTAGAGTTTCACAACAGAGCCAATATTATACAATGGGGGAAGGATAGTCTCTTCAATAAACAGTCTTGGGAAAACTGGGTAACCATATGAAGAAGAATGAAATTGGACCCCTGTCTTATACCACTCACAAAAATTAACTTGAAATGGATTAAAGACTTAAACATAAGACCTGAAACTAAAAAACTCCTAGAAGAAAACATTTTGGTGATGAATTTTTAGATATTACTCCAAAAGCACAAGCAATAAAAGCAAAAATTAGTAATTGGGACTACATCAAACTAAAAAGCTGTCTTGTGAAAGAAACAATCAGCAAAATAAAAAAGCAACCTATTAAATGGGAGAAAATACTTGCAAATCACATATCTGGTAAGGAGTTAATAATATCCAAATATGTAAAGGACTCATACAACTCAATACAAAAAACAAACGATTAAAAAATGAGCAGAGGAACTGAATAGGTATTTTTCCAAAGAAGATATACAAATGACATACATGAAAATGTGCTTGACATCATTAATTATTAGGGAAATGCAAATCAAAACCACAATGAGATATCACCTCACACCTGTTAGAATAGCTATCACCAAAAAGACATTGGTAAAGACGTGGAGAAAAGGGAACCCTTGAGCACTGTTGGTGTGAATGTAAATTGTTACAGCCACGATGGAAAACAGTATGGAGGGTCCTCAAAATTTAAAAATAGAACTGTTATATGGTCCAGCAATCCCACTTCTGAGTGTATTTCCAAAGAAGAAGAAACTGTTAATTGGAAGAGATACCTGTACTCTCACGTTCACTTACAGCGTTATTAATAACAGCCAAGATATGAAAGCAACTTAAGTGTCCATCAATGGATGAATGGATAAAGAAGATGTGAAATACACACACACACACACACACACTGAAATATTACTCAGTCATGAGAAGGGAGGAAATTCTGCCATTTGAGACAACATTGGTGGATCATGAGGGCATTATGCTAATAAAATAATCCAGACAGAGAAATATACATACTATGTGATATCACTTACATACTTACATGTGTAATCTAAAATGTCTAACTCGTAGAAACAGAGTAGAGTTGTGGTTACCAGGGCCATTGGAATGGGGGAAACAGGGAGATGTTGGTCAAAGAGTACAAACATGTAGTTATAAGGTGAATAAGTTCTGGGGATCTGATGTACAGCCTGGTGATTATAATTAATAATACTGCATTACATACTTGAAAGTTTCTAGAGAGTCTATCTTAAATGTTCATACCACAAAAAAGTAATGGTAATTATGTGGAGACATTAACTATCGCTATGGTAGCAGTCATTTTGCAGCATGTAAGTATACCAAAGGCAGCCCTGGTGGAGTAGTGGTTAAGATCCAGCACTCTCACCTCCATGGTCGGGGTTGTTTTCCTGGTCAGGGAACCACACTATCTGTCTGTCGATTGTCATACTGTAACAGATGTGTGTTGCTGTGAGGCTGAAAGCTATGCCACCAGTATGTCAAATACCAGTAGCATCACCCATGGTAGAAATGTTTCACTGGAGCTTATAGACTAGACAGACTAGGAAGAAGGACCTGGCCACCCACTTCTGAAAAAATTGTCCATGAAAACTGTGAAAAGCAGTGGAGCAATGTCCCATAGAGCACTAGAAGGTGAGAGGATAGCGCAAAAAGACGAGGCAGGGGTCCCCTCTGCTGTACACAGGGTCACCAGGAATCAGAATAGACTCCCCGGCATTAGCAACAACAAAAGTGAACACACCATGGGTAAATTTAATGTTCAAAGTTTGAAAGGAAAATTTTTCTTGAGTCTAAAAACTTGAAATATCCAACAATAGACTTAAAAACAATTTTATGCCTGGAGGGGGAAATCTAACACCTAAAAATTATCACTGGTCTCTTTTTTTCATGTGATTTTATCACATGCGTTGAACATTTGTTCCAATTTGATTGCTTCTTTTCAGTTTTTGTACAATGCTTGTGTATTTTATGTCTCCCTTGCTTTGAGGGTCTTAAAACAAATGAAAACTGTAATAGACTGCTTTGGATAAGATTCAGACTTTTTGGCAGACTCCTAAGTAACGAGAGCCAGTTCTTAATCAAATGGTGTGTTTTAGTCCCTGCTTTTTATTCAAGCTTTGAATCAGTCCTGTTTAACTTAACTGCCCATCCATCTCCTATGTAAAGTTTTATTGCTATTTAAGTGATAATATGTTATAAAGAAAATAGAACCTATCAGTAAACTAAATGCCCTTTTCTTAGAGTGTTTCTGTTTCCAAAATTGATTTCTGTTCATGTCAATATTTTCCATTGTGTCATAGAAAGCAAACAGTAAAATGGATTTCTCTTTTTTCTTTTTTATCTACTCTATTGACACTATTACCAGTTAATCTTTGAGACATTTGTTAATATAGACATTTTCTTACATACAAATATTGTTTTGTCTGAGTTGAGTGAAAACTTGAGGTGAAGAAGGAAGCTGCTAAAAATATACATTCAAGCACCTGATAATTTCTATTCTCCACATCTTTAAACCTGGTTTTTTAAACGACAATCACATTTTCCTGTTTTAGATAAAGCTATAGTATGATATGCTAGACAGGAGTGAGATGAAGCAGAAAGTCTCACAGACACTCGTCAGAATTCAAACCCTGTGGTATAAAAAAATGTCGGTTTTGGTATTGCAACCCCAAGGACATGAAGTCCACTGCGACTCGTCACATGACCCTCCTGTAGTACCCTGCTGGGAGACTGTTGCCATAGCATTGAAAGGCAAATCTAGCAACTAGCAACAGTCTGCAGATGCTATCTGTACAATGTCAAATGATGTATCTTTTTCTTCTAATAAAAAACATAGCAAACCCCGTGCCCACTTAATATTGATTACCAAGTATTGCTAATTATATAAAACAACAAAGTAGGGTTATTTTAACAGGACACATTTTTTTTCTGTTTATTACATTTATATTGCCTACTGAAGAATGAATAATGAATTAAATTGGGAATGAATGAGTTCAGTTTAGTGAGAAAAATTAAAACTCATGAATATAAGCCTATTTGTAAGGTAATTTATTGAACCCATGCATTTCTCCCTTAGGTTAAAGTGCATTTATATAAGTCTTTCAGGGAACCATGAGCATCAAATATTCGTCTCTACTGAGGTCGTGTATGTTTATAATTCCTCTCAAATGTTCAGAATTGATAATGTTGCCTTTAGGATATACTGGGCTAGTAGAACACAGGAGTGAAAAGATAATACATGTTTTCTAAAAACGTACTTTCAATGTTACTGCACTATATAAATCAAATCTGACTTAAAGTCACCAAAGAACAGCATCAGGACCAATGTAAAACTATTTCCTATACTCTGACTGAGAAAACGATGCACCAACTCCTATACCCATGGAGACTTCAAAACTCTGCTTGCTTAGTAAAACGTTTGTGCCCAAGCGGGGATAAATTAATTACCTCTAAGTAATTTCTAACAAGAAATACGTGAGAACTCTTGAGTCTTTGAAAAATTACAGATGAAAATGTAATCTTCTTTTTTATAATGTAACAAATGTTTTTATAACCTGAATATACTAAATTGACCACAACTAAACCAAACACACAAGACACAACCTCCGCAGTTAAATGCAATTAGTATGTTAAGCCTATCTGAAGACAAAGTACTTACAATCCATAAAAATATTGGAATCTACCTTCCATAGAAAGTTGAGGCCAGTGGAATTTCAGTTTTTCTCTGTTAAGGTAAAAAAGAAAAAGTAATATATCCCCTGACTCCTCTATTGCTGCAAAATCATTTGGATGCTGGTACATGTTGGTACATTGATAGAGACTTTTAAAAATCTCTATAAATATTATAAGAGAGAGAGCAAATCAGATGCTCTATTCCTCAAATGTATTAAATATAAAAATGAATTTTAACTCTGGTACTGCCTTCTTCTGTATTATTTCCAAATTACTAAAGTAAAATGCATGGAAATGATATCGGCTAACTGTGACAGTGCATGATGACAGGCGCTGGGCTGCAGGTGCTTTCTGTAATCTAATCCTCATAAGAACAAGTAGTAAACACTTTAACCTCCGCTTTTATATGAGGAAATTGAGATTCAGAGAACTTAAATAATTTGCCCAAGGGCACACATAGTAAAATTGTGGATCCAGGCTTTGCATCACTTCTCTGTAAAACAAACTGCCTGCCTACCTTCCTATCTTACCCCTTCTCTTGGCTATATTCCCCTCTGGCAACTACCATTTCTTGTGATTCCACTTCAAAAGCTAATTTTCGAAAAAGACTTTTATATGAAGACTCATTTTTATTCACTTTTTAAAATACTTAGCTATGAAATATTTCAGATATACAAAGAAATATGGAGAATGACATAAAAAACGACTGATGTAATGCAATACAAGATAATACAAATGCTAATAATATAAACACAAAGCTTAAATGGCAAAACGTTACAAATAGACATAAAGTTCCCCGTAAATGCCTCCCTGATTACATTACCTTTCCTGCACCTACCCCGGAGAGATCTGGAAAGCTGAATTTGATGTTTAATAGCATGCGTGCTTTCACGTATTTTCTACATTGCACTGGTTTATTCTTTCTGGAAACAGACACCAGGGTAGAGTTAGAATTCTAACAGCTATACAGAGGTAGTATTTGTGAAACATAGGGGAGAGAGCAGGAATAAGTTAATTCTGCCAACATATGCTTTTTCTTCTTCAAAATCACCTTTGCTACGCTTCTATGACACTTCTATGTTTTCTTTGATGCGACGTCTGTTTACATATTTTGATGTTAATTTTTTACTGTTGATTTTTAAGTTTTCTCTGTATATTTTAGACACCAGTCTTTTATCGGATACGTGTTTTTCAAGGATTTTCTCCCAGTCTGTAGCTTGTCTTTTCATTCTTTAATGGCATTTTTGCAGTGCATAAGCTTTAAAATTTAATAAAGTCCAATTTATTGATTTTTTCTTTCATGGGTAATGATTTTGGTGTTATACCTGAAAGCTCCATGAAAAGTCCAAGGTCACTTAGATTTTTCCTATGTTCTCTGTAAAAATTTTATAGTTTTGCATTTTACATTTAGCTCTATGATCCATCTTGAATTAATTTTTGTGAAAAATGTGAGGTAGAAGTCTAGTTTTCTTCTTTTGCACATGGATGTCCAGTTGTTCCAGCATCATTCATTGCAAAACCGCCCTTTCTTCATTGAATCGTCATGTCCATTTGTCAAGGATCACTTGACTATATGTGTGTCGGTTGATTTCTGGGCCCTGTACTCATTCCTGTTGATCTCTGTGTCTGTGTTTTGCTGATAACCATGCTGTCTTGAGCATTGTAACTCTACAGTAAGTCTTAACATATGGTTGTGACAGTCCTCCAACTTTGTTATTCAGTATTGTGTTGGCTATTCTCTCTTTCTCCTTTCCATATAAACTTTAGAATGACTCTGTAAATACCTCTAAAACAGCTTCATGGGCTCTTGGTTGGTGTTGTGTTGAATCTAGAGATCAAGTTCAGAAGAACTGACATCTTAGCAATATTGAGTCTTCGAACCTATGAAATGGAATATCTTCCTATTTATTTAGATTTTCTTTAATTTCTTTCACCAGAGTTTTATAGTTTTCTGCATATAGGTCCTGTAGACATTTTGTTAGATCAATATCTAAATAGTTTTGTGTGCTAATGAGAGCCGACCAATTCTGGTGGTCTAGCGGTTAAAATTTGGCACTCACAGTTGTAGACTGGGCTCATTTCCCAGTCAAAAAACCACACCATGGTTGTCATATTGTGGCAGTTGTGTGCTGCTGTGCTGCTGAAAGCTATGCCACAGGTATTTCAAATATGTGTAGAGTCACCCTTGGTGGACAGATTTCAGCAGAGCTTTCAGAATAGACAGACTACGAAGAAGGACCTGGCCACTGACTTCCAAAAAACCTATGAATAGTAGTGGAGTATTGTCTGATAGAGCGCTGAAAGCTGAGAGGATGGTGTGAAAAGACTGAGCAGCGCTCATCTCTACTGTACACAGAGTTGATAGGAGTCAGAATCACCTCGACAGCACTAACAATAATTATAAGAGCTATGTTTTTAAAAATTTCAAATTCCAATTGTCCATTGCCGATATAATGGAAAAAATAACTTTACTATATTAACCTTGTATCTTGTGACTTTGAAAAACTCATTAATACTCCAGGTGTTTTTTTTTTTTTTTCCTGCATATACAGTCATGTCATCTGCAAACATAGTCAGTTTATCTTCCTTCTCATTGGTATACATTTATTTCCCTTTCTTGTCCTTATTGTCTCAGCTAGGGCTTCCAGGGTGACATTGATTAGAAAGGGTGAAAGGGGACATCCTTGCCTTGTTTCCAGTCTTAGGGGGAATACATCTAGTATTTCATCATTAAATATGATGCTATGTGTAGGCTTTTTGTAGATGTTCTTTAGCAGGTGAGGAATTTCCCTTCTATTACTAGATTGCTGAAAATATTTACTATGAATGGGTGTCGATTTTATCAAATGCTTTTATTCCTTAATTGTATAAACATATGATTTTTTTCTTTAGCATTTTGATGTGGTAGATTACATTTGAAAGCTGAACCAGTCTTGAATATCTGCATTAAATCCCACTTTATTATGGTACACAATTATGTTTCATAATTGTTGTACTTAGTTTAACATTTCCTTGAGGATTTCTAAAATCTATGTTCATGAGAGATATCACTTTGTAATATTCTTACTTCTGCTGTCTTTATCTGGTTTGTTATTAAGATTATGTTGGCCTCACAGAATGTTAGAAAGTTCTTGATTTGCATATATATTTTGGAAATGATTGTGAAGAATTGGTATCATTTCTTCTGGAAAGGTTTGATAGAATTTTTCAGTAAAAGTATAATGGTCTGTGCTCTGTCATTTTGAAGTGTTATTAACTTTTGGTTCAATTTCTTTGATAGATATTGGCCTATGCAGATTATCTATTTCTCCTTGTATGAGTATTTGTGGTTTGTGTCTTTTAAGGAATTGGTACTTCTCATCTAGGTTGTAACATTTGTAGGAATATAGTTCACAGTACTCCTTTGCTATCCGTTAATGTCCATGAGATCGGTAGTGATGACCCCCCTTTTTTTTCCTGAAATGCAGTTGTTCGGGATTTTCGCTTCTTTTTTTTTAGGAAGATTGACCCTGACCTAACATCTGTTGCCAATCATCCTCTTATTTTTTTTCCTCCCCCAGCGCGTAGTTGTATATCCTAGCTGCGGGACCATTTAGTTGTTCTATGTGGGATGCCACCTCAACATGGCCTGACCAGCAGTGCTATGTCCACACCCAGGATCCACACCGGGGGAACCTTGGGCCGCCAAAGCGGAGCCCACGAACTTCACCACCACACCACCAGGCCAGCCCCAATGACCGCTTTTTTATTTCAAATATCACCAAGTTGTGCCTTCTCTCTTTTTTATTGTTTAGCCTGGCTAGAGTTTTATTAATTTTATTTCAGAGAACTAATTTCTCAGTTCTTTTCAAAGAGTGGGGTTAGGTTTCAAGGATTTTTCTCTGTTGATTTCCTACTTTCAATTTCATTGTTTTCTTCTCTAATTTCTTTTAACTTCTAATTTCTTCTACTACTTGATTTTGGACCTAAATTGTTCTTCTTTCTCTGGTTTCTGTAGATGGAAGCCAAGATTATTGGTGTTGCATCTTTCTTCTTTTCTCATATATGCATTTAATTTTATAAATTTCCTTTTAAGCTCTGAATTCACTACTCTTACAAATTTTCCTTGTTCTTAAGGTGACTTCGTGTGAAATTAGTATAGCTACTCTATCTTTCCTTTGATTATTGTTCTTATCCTGTCTCTTTCCCAGTTGCTTTACTTTTATCCTATTGGAATCCATTTATATTAAAATGAATTTCTTGTAGATAACATATAGTTAGGGCTTTTTAAAATTTATTCACTCTTATAAGTTCTTTTTTTTAATTGGCATATTTAACTATTGACATTTAAAGGGATCATTGATACAGCTGGATTAATTTCTACCAAATTTATAACTCTTTTCTATTTGTTGCACTTTCTTTGCCTTTTTCCCCCCTAGGTTTTCTGGTTTGAATAGAACATTTTATATGATTCCATTTTATCTCTTTTCTTAGCATGTCAATTATACTTCTGTTTCAAATTCTTAGTGGTTGCTGTAGAGTTTGCAATGTACATTTTAAGCTGATCTAAGTCCACCTTCTAATAACTCTATATCCCTTCACATGTAGTGCAGATACCTCATAAAGGTACTCCCAATTTCTTCCTCCCATCCTTTATGGCAAAAATGTCTTTCTTTTTATTTATCTGTATGCTCTGCCAGCCTACACTTTAAACAAAAAGTTATCTTTTAGGTCAAGTAAGAATAAGAAAAACAAAGATATTATTTTACCTTTATTTATTTATTTCTCATATGCTCTTCCTCTCTTTATATATATCTGAATTCATATCCTGTGTAATTTCCTGCTCCCTTAAGAATTCTTTAACATATCTGGCAGGACAAATGTGCTGATGATGAATTCCTTCAGTTTTACTTATTTGACAAAGTCTTTATTTATTTTTCCCTCATTTTTGAAAGATAATTTCATTGGGTATAGAATTCCAAGGTTTTTTTTCTTTCAAAACTTTAAATATCCTATTCCACTCTTTTCTTCTTTGCGTGGTTTCTAACAAGAAATCCACTGTAACTCTTATATTTCTTCTTCTTTTGTTTGGCCTTTTTCTAGATTTTTCTCTTTGTCTTTGATTTTCTGCCACTTAAATACCTAGGTGTATTCTTTTTTATTTATCCTGCTTGGTATTGTCTGAGCTATGTCCTTCATAATAGTTTCTTAGCTCTGCCAGTCCTTACATGAGACAGGAAGGTTGGAAGGAGTTGGAGTTGGGTAAATTCCCTTGGGATTTACCCAAGGTGGGATAAGGCTCTGGTAGAGTATTTTCCTCTGGCAAGTAGGCCTTTGTAATGTAATGCAGAACACTCAGGGAGTATTTTAAAATTGGTAATATAAAGTCCTTCAGGTTCAATAATGTCACAAATGGCTTCTTTTTTAAGGCTGGATAATATTCCACTGTATCTGTATATCACATTTTCTTTATCCATTCATGCATTGATGGTTATTAGGGCTGCTTCCATGTTTTGGAAATAGCAAATAATGCTGCAATGAACATGGGAGTGCGGATATCTCAGATAATGATTTCATTTCCTTTAGATGTATATCCAGAAGTGGGATTGCTGAATCATATGGTAGCTCTATTTTAATTTCTTGAGGAACGTCTATATTGTTTTCTATAGTGGCTGCACCAATTTACATTCCCACCAACAGTATACAAGTGTTCCCTTTTCTTCATATCCTCACCCATACATACGATCCTTTTTTTTTTTTTTTGATACTAGCCATCTTAACTGGCATGAGGTGATATCTCATTGTGGTTTTAATTTACATTTCGCTGTTGATCAATGATGTTGAGCACATTTTCATATCTTTGTTGACCATTTTGTATGTCTTCTTTGAAGAAATGTCTATTTAGTTCAGTTATACATGATTAATAAGTCCTAGAAATTTTACAGCATTGAGCCTACAGTTAATAACATTGCATTGTAGACTTAAAAGGTAGATCTTACGTTGTGTCATAATAATAATAATAAATACTAATGCTAATAAAAAAGAGGGCAGGAGGAGACTTTTAAAAATGTTGGCTATGTTTACAGCATAGATTGTGTTGATAGTTTCATGGGAGTATACTTATCCCCAAACACATCAAGTTGTATATATTAAATATGTACAGGTTTTTTAATGTCAATCATAAAGTGGTTAAAAAAAAGAAAATTGGTTACTTTTCTCTCCTTCTTCTGGAGCCATTAGAGAATTTTCTCTGTACCTCGAGAATCTGGTGAGTTTCCTTGAGATAGAATCTACAAGAGTGTAGGGTCACCCTAAGACTGTGGCCCCCAGGAGATTCTCACTCTCAAGCTTTTCCACACGCAGTCTTCAGCAATTTGTCTATATAATTATTTAAATATTCTTATTATGAATGGCACTAGTGACATCTGCTCCATTTATGGCTCTAGCAGCATCTGCTCCAAGCAGATCTCAGATGTGTCTCTCTGTATTCGCTTGTCTCTTCAGATTTCAGAGTAAAAGTTTGCCCAGTGACCATAATTCTCTAATGAGCCCAAGAAAAGTTGTTGATTTTCGGTTTGTTCTGCTCTTTTCTTGTTGTAAGGAGTGAAGTGACAACTTTTAAGCTTTTTACACATCAGAGCCAAAACCAGAACTCTATTTTTCAATTTTCAGTATACATGTACATACGCTACATATATTTATTAGATTAATAACAAAGTTTTGTTACATTATTATAAATATACTATTTAAAAACTTTTTATCTCCAATTATAAATATGCCTTTTCTTTTTCTTGTTTGGTTGTCTGGGTAGGAGTTGCATTTCAAAGTTGAATAGAAGTGAAGGGAACATACATCCTTTCTCAATTCCAGCAGGAAATATTCAATCTTTCATCTTTCAATTTGATATTATCTGCTGCATTTTTTTAAATCCCCTCTACCATGTTAAGGAAGTGTCCTTTTATTCCTGGTTTGCTAAGAGATATTATTATAAATCATGTTGAATTTTGTCAAATGATTTTTCTGTCTTTATTGATGTGATTTTATTTTTTCTTCTTTAGTTTGTTAATATGCTGAATTACATTGTTTGATATTTGAGTGTGAAACTATCCTTGCATTACCAGAATAATCCCTGATTACTCATGGTGTATTATCTTTTTTATACACACCTGACTTCTATTTGATTCTATTTTATTGAGTATCTTGTATGTATGTTCATGAGCGATATTGCTTTGCAGTTTTCATTTCTTGTAAGGTTTGTCTTTTTGGTATCAGAGTAAATGTGACTTCATATATTTAGTTGAGAGGTACTGTCTAACTCCTCTTCTATTTTCTGGAATAGATTATGTAGAATTGGTACTAATTTTTTAATGTGGTGGAATTCACCTGGGAAACCACTTACGCCTGGTGATTTCCTTATTAGAAGGATATTAACTACAATTTCAATTTTTTTTATTAGCTATAGGACAATACAAGTAATATATTTCTTCTTAAGTGAAACTTGGTTGTTATTGTCTTCCAAAGAATTAGTCCATTTAATTTAAATTGTTGATTTCATGGCCACACATTTGTTGAAATTGTTTTTATTATCTGTACTGTCTGTAGTGACATATTCTCTTTCATTCATGATATCAATAAGTGGTATTTTTTATCTTTATTTTATTCTTGGTTACTTTGGCTAGAGTTTTTATCAATTTTATCAATTTCTTCAGAGAACTTGCTTTTGGTTAAATTTATTTTTCTGTTTTCCAATTTCTTAAGTTTCCACATTTTAATATTTTCTTCCTTCAATTGCTTTGGCTTTAGTTTTTTTCTCAAATTTCTTAATGTGAACTTTAGATTATCAACTTAAATTTTTACCTTTTTTTAAAAAAATTAAGCGTGTGTTGCTACAGATTTCCTGATAAGCACTACTGTGTTTGCATAACATACTTTTTCATGTATTACATTTTTATTTCATTCAGTTCAAAATATTTTCTAATTTCTCTTGAGACTTACTCCTAATCATTCCCCTGAATTAAAATGGGAGTATGTGGTTTAATTCATAAATATTTTCAGATTTCCCAGGTATATTTTATTGGTGATTTCTAGTCTAAATATGTTATGGACAAAGTATATCCTTTGCATAATTTCAGTTACTTAAAATCTTCAAGGTTTAATTGCCCTGATTATGGTCTATCTTAGTAAGTGTACTATGTGTGCTAGAAAAGAATTTGTATTGTGATGTTATTAGGTGCAGTTTTCTATAAACGTTAATTAGATCCCATTAGTTGATTGTAGTAGACAATTTTTCTATATCTTTGAAGAGTTTTTGTCTATTCATTCTGTCAATTGCTGAGAGAAAGGTGCTGAAGATTCTTACTATAATGGTCGTTTTGTCTGCTTATTCTTTCAGTTCTGTCAGATACCTTTTCATACATTTTGAAGACATGTTATTTGATGGAAACACACTTAGAATTATCATTCTTTCTTAAAGAATGACTCATTCATCATTCTGTGATATCCTTATTTTTCTGCTAGTAATTTTCTTTGCTCTGAAGTTTACTTTGTCCAAAAATAACATAGCAATTCCAACATTCTTTTGATTATTGTTCTCATGGTATATTTTTTCCATTAATTTTACCTTTAGCTCATCCTATATTTGAAGTGAAATTTTTTATCAATTTCAAATAATTTAGGGCAATTTTTATGAGTGACTTTGCCAATCTCTGTCTTTAAATCAATATATTTAGACCATTTGTATTTAATATAATTCTTAATATGTTAGGGTTTAAATCTGTCAGCAAATTACTTGTTTTCTGTTTATTCCTTATGTTTTTCACTCCTTTGTGTTTCCCATTTCTTTCTCTCCTGTGGGTTACTTTAATTTTGAATTATCTCTAGTATTTGAGGATATATCTTTGTATAGTTTTTTCATTTAGTGGTTTCCCTAGGAATTATAAGATACTTATATAACATCACTATCTTCTACTATCAAAATTTTATGAGTATAGTGGAATGTAGAAACCTTATTACATTTGAAATTCTTTTACCCTCCATGTTTTATGATATAATTTTCTTTAATGTTACTCTGTATACATTGAGAATCACATCAGATAATGTTAAAATATTTCATTTAAAAAAGCTCAGGGAGAGAAATATAGTCTATTTCGTTTGACCTTACATTTATTCTTTCCATTGCACTATTTTTCTTCATTCTTGATGGTCCGAGTTTCCTTCTATTATTATGCCCTTTCTTTCTATAAAACACTTTAGCACTTTATAGCGAGTATGCTGGTGAAAAATCTCTTAGTTTTCTGTGATCTCAGATTGTTTTTATTTCTCCTATGTTTCTGAAGGATATTTTCCCTAGATATAGAATTTGAGGATGTCAGTTCTTTTTTTCAGTACTTGAAAAATGTTGAGCAACTTCCCTCTTCCACCATAATTTCTAATGAAACACTCCCCTGTCATTCAAATTGTTATTTCCCTAGAGGTAACACATTACATCTCTGACTACTTTCAATATTTTTTCTGTCTTTTGTTTAGAGACAAAATGTTTGATTTTGATGTTTTCATGTATATATTTCTTTGGACTTAGCTTCTTGATCAAATTTGGAAAGATTTCAGTCTTCATTTCTTCACCTATTTTTTTTGATCATCTACTGTTTCTCTTTTTTTTTTGGACTCCAATGAAACAACTATTAGATCTTTTATAATTGTCCAAAGATTCTTGAGTCTCTCTTCACTTCTTAAAAATCCATGTTCTTTTTATTGTTCAAATTAGATAATTTCTATTGATCTGTCATCAAGCTCAGTGACAATTTCCTCTGTCATCTCCATTTTCTAATAAATCCATCTGTTGGGTTCTTTATTTCTATTATTTTGTTTTAAATGTAAATTTGGCTCTTCTTTATATCTTCAATTTATTGTTTTGAGATGTTTCACGAGGGTCTATAATTTCACTGATGCATTTTTATGACAGCTGCTTTAAAATCCTTCCCAGATAGTTTCCTCATGCGTGTCATCTCAATGTTTACACCTGTTGATTGCTTTTCTAATTAAAGATGAAAGATCTTTGGTTCTTGATATGACAGGTAATTTTGGATTATGTTCTGCACCTTTTATGAGTTATTTATATTTTAGCAGGCAGTATACATGTTTAGGTTCAGAATTCATGTCTAATCTAATTTTGTAGCCTATGATTCAAATAGCAATTTAGTTTCAAAGCCTTTGCAGTGCTATTCTGTTATATACCATTTGCGTGTTATCCTACCAATCTTAAACTTGGGCAATATCACACTTGTAATAATTACAGCTTTGTGAGGATAGTATAATTATGACTTTGATTATAATTACTATTATGATCTTCCCATTTTGCAGATGATGAGACTATTGCTCAAAACATTATCTAATGACTAGGTTGCTACAGAACACAGACATTGACTTGTAGTTCCAAATCCCATACTTTCTTAAGATTTTTTGGATTTGAAGAGTTGACCAACCATTTAAGCATTGTAACCATAGCTTGTACTTAGAATAATAGAAAAGATAAGCCTGGAACAGAAGCAGGGCCTGATTCTCTAAGATTTTGGAATGCCAGAATAAGAGATTTGGACTTTATGTGAATCCAAACTTGGATCAACTGAAACACTTTAAACATGAGTGTGACTTAAAGCATGTCCTTGGCAAGATTGATCTGACAACAGAATACATTATAGATGGGGGCACTGACACAAGTCAGACTACAGTGCAGTTAGTGAGATATTGCAGGCATCATTGGAATGTAGCTTTTGATATGCTATCGGTATGTGGAATCCATTGGGGTAGAACACTATTTTAGAAAAGGACTACAGATTTATATAAAGCAAACTATCTGTAATTACATAAATAGAGATTAAAAGGATATGGACCACAAGTTCCCATTCTCTAGGACATATGATCATGTCCAGATGGTATCAAAAGAAATGCCCCCAAGATAATCCAGAGATTAATTAACAGCTTTATAGAGGATTTACTTTTCCTTTCATCCTTAGAAATATCTGGTGTTGGTCAAGGTTAGAGAGAAGTCACACAGATAAATGTTGATTTGTTACAATAAGAAGAGGCTGATATTTCTGATTTTAACATATGTTGTATTCCTGATTTCTTAATTCCTTAATAATTGGGTTTAAATATTTGTTTTAAAGAGTATTAGCAAATATGCTCTAATTATTTTATTATCACCTATTATGTAGGACATTATCTGATGCAATGATAATCTCTGAGCACATTAATAGACAAACCACCTCAAGGTCACAGAACAGAAATTCATAGTTTATTACAGATCAAATCGCAGTTTATTAAATATATTTAAAACTCAAAACAAGAAACGAGAAAGAGAATTGTCACAGCTAACACAGTTAGGGGAGGTTGTATGTGAAAGGATCTGCTATGTGTATCCTGAGTTTTATAATGTTCAAATATCCTGTCTCTCTTTTTTTGGCCATCATGCTCTTCCCTACTCATGGTGTGATTTTGAGAGCCAGAGTTGAAGTATGTGCAAAGGGCTCATAGACAGAAGATGCCAGGGCTAATGACACACATTGTTTTGTCAGAGAGATGCAGAGGTGGGTAGCTTGCCAATTAGTCTGCTGAATAGCCATGGGTGTTATCTGCCCTTCTTGGGTAGAGAATATCTGGGGCTGCAATAGAACTATACCACGTGTCACCAATGGGTGACAGATGTAGGGATGAGATAGCTTTTAGCACATATGATGCATTATCAATATATGACCTTTCCATCTTTTTTTATCTTTATGTGACACTTGTTTATTTATACATATATTACAATTATTCTTTCTATCTTTAGCATGTCCTATAGATTATTAATTATTTACTATTTACATTTAGCTCAGCTTATAGAGTTTGACTGTATCTTACGAGCTACTTCTTTACTCATTATCTATATTTAACACATGAATTTTGCCTGTGTCTCATAATCTGTTTACTTATTATCTTGGCTTATCACTTTTTATGAGTTACATTCATACTATTTGGGGGTTTTCTTTGTTCTCTATAACAGAATTGAATACTTTTCAAATGACAGAGAAAATTTGTATTACAATATATTATATTACTGCTAATATGACACCAATTTTAAGAATAGGAGTTTTCTCAGAGCATGCGGCAGTCCACTAAAATATGTGAGCATCTGAACTATTGTTGACAAGTCCCACTTAGAGTTGAAGCTCCATCCATGATAAGCAACACTTTGGATAAAAAGCTTATGTCATTTTTTTTGATTAGTAAAAAATAGCAGATATTGATTTCACATGTCATCAACTCTTTAAAAATATAATGCATGTTTTATGTTACCTACAACATTTTATGTTTAGATTCTAAGATGTTAGAGTTAAAATAATTGGTCCGTTGGCCAATGCAAAACAAAAATAACAAGTCTGAAGTCTTAGGTCCAAGAAATTTTAATATAAAACATGGTCATGACCACAAAATAGATATTGGGCTTACTCTGACATAGGCATGTATATTTTATATATTAAGCCTACCACCTCCCCCACCCCCTCCATTTTTATATTATCCCTTTGTAATGCCATATTCTCTTGGTATCCTCAAAACAATGAAAGAATGACAACATAGAACTGTATACCTAGCGTAACTATTTTTCAAGAATAATGGTAAAATATAGACTTTTTAAAACAAGATAAACTGGGAGACATTGCTTCCAGCAGACATGAATAACGAAAAAATAGAGTTCAAGAAGAAGAAAAATGATGGCGGAAGTTAGATTTTAGATATGAGAAGGTATGGTAAACAGCAACAACCAAAAAAATGTGTATTAGTCTAAACAATAAGAAAGATTATAAATTTGTGGGGTAGAAAATGGAACACTCAAAATACGGGACAACCATATCATGTCAGTAGGGAAATCTGAAAATATTTTTAAAAAATAAATAATAATGAAAATATTACATATCAAATGTGTTGGCAGCATTCACAGTTGTGCTTGGATTGAAATTGTAGCATTACATGCTCATATTAGTAAAGAAGAAAATCCTAAGATTCTAGACATGTGGTGGCATCTTAAAAAGCTAGAAAAACGAGAGCAAATAAAATCAAATAGAAATGGAAAAAAAGAAAGTAATGAAGATTAAAGGAGAAAAATGTGAAATAGAAAACAGAGAAACAATAGAGAAGATTAACAAAGCCAAAAGTTGATTTTTGGAAAGTTAAAAAAAAATGACAACCACTAGATAGCCAGCCAGACAGGCAGAGAACATAAATTCTCAGTATCAGAAATTAGAGAAGGATTAGCAATATAGATCCTACAAATATATTATGAACGAATTTATACAAACAAATTTGACAACTCAAATGAAATGAACAAATTCTTTGAAAAAATACAACTAATCAAAAGCTGGCCAATTATAAACCAAAAATTCTTAATATCACTATGTCTATTATAACAACTTCTCTCTTTCTCTGTCTCACACACACACAATCCAGAACCAGATGATGAGTATCCTGGTGAATTCTATCAAACATCTAAGGAAGAAATAGCACCAATCTTTTACCAATTCTTTCAGAATATAGAGTTTTATCAGTCATGAATAATCCTAACACCAAAACATATCAATGTCATTGCAATATTAGGAAGACACAGCTGGGTGGGGTGTTGCTGACCCTAAAGTTTTTAAAATTTTTGAATACTAAGTATATTGGCCAACTTAAGATGTGGTTAAGTGAATAATTAAGTTAAAATTTTAAGTTTAACCCTTACAATAATAGAAATAAAAAGATGAAAACACCATCCAAGCTACTAAAGAGGAAAAAATGGAGTGAGGAAAAAATAAGGAGTTTGATATAACCAAACAATTACAGAAGAAAAAATTTAAAAGATAGACGGATAGATAGATGATACGTAGGTAGACAGACGTAAGGTAGAAAAAATAGAAAGCACAAATTAAGATTGTAGAAACAAATCTAAACTCATCAATTAGGAGACTAAAGATTGTCAGTTAAATTAAAATACTTAGTAATAAGAAGTTTGTAAGAAGTACATTTAAATTTAAGGCAGAAAAAGTTTTAAAATAAAAGGATAGAAAAAAATACCAAGAAAATGCTAAGCAAAAGAAGGCAAGTAAACAAAAGAAAAATTACTTAGACAAAACATAATTTAGAATAGAATTTAAGTCAAAAGGTACTGATAAAAATATAGAGTCTTGGGGCTGGCCCCGTGGCCGAGTGGTTGAGTTCGCGCGCTCTGCTGCAGGCGGCCCAGTGTTTCGTTGGTTCGAATCCTGGGCGCGGACATGGCACTGCTCATCAGACCACGCTGAGGCAGCGTCCCACATGCCACAACTAGAAGAACCCACAACGAAGAATACACAACTATGTACCGGGGGGCTTTGGGGAGAAAAAGGAAAAAATAAAATCTTTAAAAAAAAAAAAAAAAATAGAGTCTTATTATTTATGGATAAAATGGTTTCACTTACTAGGAAAAAATTCTAAAGTCACATACAGCTCATAACATGTCTCTAAGATACAAAGAAAAATTGAAATTGACAAATTCCCTAAAACCGTATGAGAATGCAATATACCTTTCTCAGCAATTGACAGATGAAACAGACAAAAAGTCAGTAAGGATCTAGACTATTCTAACAACATAAACAACAAAAGTTATCTAATCTATATGCGTGTAATACCGTAGTAAACAAATATACCCGTTTTTCAAAACAAGGCCATAAAGCACATCTTAGTGACATTCAAATAATTTATATCATAGTGCATTTTCTGTACCAGCATGCAATCAACTTGTAAATCAGTAACAGAATAACTAAAAAACCCCAGAAAATTAGAAAACATGCAGTTAAAAAATTTAACAAAATCACCTTAGTAGCTCATCTCTGAAAAAAAAAAAAATCATAATGGAAATTTTTAAATGCTAATATTTAATGATAAAAAATACTATACTAAATTTGTTGTACCAAGCTAAAGCTGCCTACATAAAGGTAACTCTGTAGCATTAAATATTTTATATTAGACAAGAAGAAAGGCTAAAAAATGAGTGAGTGATGTCTAAAATCAGCAAAATAAACAAAATGAAATTATTGGTAGTGAAATAATAAAGATGAGTTAATATTAATGAAACAAGAAGAGCAGAAGCTACTTTAGAAAGATCAACAAAGATCTCTTTTTTTGAAAACCGATAAAATTAACCAAGCTCTGCCCAAATTTATCAGAGTGAAAAAAAGAGAGAGAGAAGACTTGAATAAATAATAACAGGAGTGAAAAAATGGAATAAAACTATAGATACATAAATTAGTAAAAAATAAGAAAAATTAAGAACATTATGGCAATCAGTTTGAAAGTGTGGGGAAAATTTTTCTAGAGTAATATACTAAAACTAAGTCAAAAGAAAAATCTCTTTTTCCTTATATAGTCAATGAGTAGTTGAACAATTTCTCTCAATGAAAAGACCAAGCCTGGATGAATTTGCAGAAAGTTCTATAAAATATTCATGTGAGAGATATTTATAAATTACACAAATACCTTCAAAGAGAAATATTAGCAACTGGAATACCTCAATGTGTAAAAAAGCACTTCATCCTGGACAATTTTGGCTTATCCTAGGAATACAATGTTTTTTCAAGTTAAAAATATTTTAAAATGTTTTAACATAATTCAGCTCATGAACAGTTAAAAGACAAAAAGTATGTGATCCAAATAGTTACAGAAAAAAACATATTTGATAATAATTTGCTCCAAGCACAGTTTTCCAGTCAATTGGCACTTTATCACAATAAGGCTGTCACCATTTGATAAAGCTGGGATAGTTTGCTATGGAAAGTCAAGTAGAGTATCATATGTGTTCAAAATAAATAATGATTAATTTCAACACAGAATGTTAAGAGATGTCTGAGAGATGGATAGAGAACGGCAAAGATCTGGGCGCTATTACAAGGGAATTTTGGACACCAGTAGCTTTGTATATAGAGTAATGATTTTAGAAAATTACTGATATACAAGTTAGATTTGTGGGATCTCCTAAAAGGGAAAATATATGAAAGAATGTAGAACACATTTGAGAGATAGTCTTGAGGAATGTTAGAATTAAATAGGTGTAAAAGTAACAAACAAATCAATGAGAAAGATGCCACACAATGCAGAATAAGGAGGAAAAAAGAGTAAGAAGGAGAAAGAATGAGTTTAGGTTTAAACAGCAGAGACATTCTAGAGAAAAAATATTATTTGCAATGAAAATATAGTAATTTTGTGACTTTTGGCTAAATTAAACATTTTGACTCATCTTCAACAAAGAAATATCATTGTAGCTAATTAGCCAGTCCAATATCTCTTAAATGAAATGTGGATTTAAACATCATTGTGAGTAACTTTGGAGTTGACTTTTAATTTCAGAATGTTTGTGAATTGCTTTGAAATTGTTTGGTGTTATGTGTATTACTCTGAGGCATTCTAGAGGAGCAAAGATAGATGGAATCATAACTAATGTTTAATCTCACCCTTCATTGTAATCACCTGTGAAGAGCAGAATCACCCAGAGTGCCTTCCACACACATGCATACACAGTCTTGCTTATAATTACTAAATACCAAAATGAAGCACACTCAGGACAAATGAAGTACTGGAAAAATTATACCATCTGGTATAATGACTCAGTTCAAGGGATGGGTAATGAACTGTGAAATATATAGTAACGCATACATCGAATATCTATAATAGATTCTGATATAAATAAAAATGTAAATTTTTGAGGACAAATGTAAGACACCTTGTCAAAGTATATCTTTATTGTATATTAAGGTTTTGTACCTTCAAATGTTTCTTGGGCGAAATTTGGACTAGAACTCATAAATCAACAGCAGAAATTCATACTGTATCCTTAGGCTAGAGAGTGGGTACAGTGGTGTGATGGAGTGAATCAATTGTTAAAGATTTTAGGAATTTCATGAGCTGATGAATGTCACATTAGTAGGTTGAAATCAGCCATGGTGAGAGTATTGACACCACAGATATTGGTAAAGCACTACAAATGAGGGCTTCTGCTTCCCTGGAGAGCCAGTTGCTAAATATTTACCAGCACAGGATTGGGTATGGAAATCACATTTTCTGCACTATCACTGAATAACATTTGCAGAGTTTCTTGTTGGGAAAGTCCTTCAGCATGCATGTTAATTTTTTAGATTATGTTTCATGAATCATAGATAATATCAGTTACTCTTACTTCTTTCTATACTCTTTAGCCATTCTTGATTAAAATGACATTAAAAAGGGTCTGCCTTTTGAGAAAAGGTAGTAACAGTTTGTCCCATTTTCTTTCTCTCGCACTGTCAGATAAGGAAATTAATATCTAAGACTTCTGGCAGAAGAATTGGCCCGAATTTATATTTTCTAAAAAGCAAAGTTAAAAAAGATAATAATTTCCATAGAAATCTTGTACTTAGAGACCCAGCATTTTGTTCCAAAACCAAATGTTGACTATTCCCTTAGTTTAGGGAGCTATTTTCATCAGGAAAACAGCATAGAGTAAAATCGTTTTCGTTGACGTATATTTATGTGTTAAAAATTTTAAAAAGGGAATAACAACTACTTCATATAAATTTTATTGATATTCTGGTACCTACAAAGTAATTTTACTTTCAAGCAAATAACATTAACTGCATCCATATAAGAACCACAAAATGTTTCCAAGTACAAAAATAATGATCTAAGATCCTGTGTTTTCATGTGAAACATTTGCTATTAACCTCAGTGGAATCTGACCATTTTTCTATCTGCCACTTTAGCTGTTAAAAATTTTAAGCAAATTTTTACCTGACCTGGGTTTTGAGGATCAACACCTGATGTGGCTAATGAGTGAATTTGATTGGCATCTGAGTAAATACAGAAATTCAGAGAACACATGTGGCCAGAGCAGCAATTAGTTGTGTGGGAATGAGACTTTGCCCTGGAACTTTGTAATTCACAGGGTAAAAAAAGTTAATTATGTTTTTATAAGATAGTGAACAATTTACCATTCCCCTCTTCACCTCGACTGCACTCGGTTCCTCAATAATGTGTCAGCATCACCTTCTCTCCTCTGATGGTAAACTTTCTTCTGGATACTGCAGCAGCCTTCCAGAGTTGGTGGCAGACTGACAGACTGATGTCCTAAACCCCTTACCTTTTTCTCTCTCCTCTTCTGTGATTCACGGTGCATATACATTATCCCAGCAGCACATTATTTTTTTGATTCCTACTCAACCAAAATCGTTAATTATAATTCCACTTGTAGCTATGCTGTTGGTGGCAATATTATGCTAAATATTCATTTAAAAGTTTAAGATCTTTTTATAAGATTGTAAATTACTCAGATAAATCTGGGAGGCCAAAGTGAGCAGCTCTTACAACTTGTAGAAGAATTTATGGACAAAATCCTTAACTTAGAAAACAGTATTGGTTAACCGTATAAATGAATCTTTAATATTTATTGCATATTGTTCTAAGTGTTTTATGTGTTTACACTAATCAAATTTCATAATATCTCTGTAGGGTCATTTTCAGTGACATTCCCATTTTACAGATGAACTCAAGACACGGGGAAGGTAAATACTTGCTTTAGTTATTAAACAGAAGTGCAAGAAAGCAAAACCAGGAATCCAGCTTTATAACTCATGCTTTTAACCACTATGTTATATAGTTCATCTCCAAAGGAGAGATTATCTCAGTGCATTTTATAAAAAGCACATATCATAAGCACAAAATAAACTATCTAAATAGAAGTATTTTGATTAAAATGTACTTCCTGTGGTAGTGATTCAAACTGCATCTATGCTTTTGCAGCTCTTCTGGGGAGGCCAAGCTGTTTTATTCTAATGTGAGCTATGCGTATCCCAGTATACTGCTTACTTGGAAGCCGGACAAGTTATAGTCATAGCGAAAATCCTTAGTTATGATGTCTAGAGAAAGAGACAGGTGGAAATGAAAGAGAAAGAACAAAAACCCAAGGCAGCACTGAATTTTAAGGACAATTACTGCTGATTAGGTTTCCTTTTAGCTCTTTATATTCTATATCGAGAGACCACGGCACTCACAGATTGTGCTTTCTGTTGCTGCTCATGGGGACTTTGACGTTTAGGTAAGAGGCTGACCCAAGACTAATTAGAAATCTATCTCTAAAATGTCGTTTAAAGTTGGCAAACTAAAGAAGTTTCTTCCTTCGCCTCCTGTAAATCAACCTCCTCCTCCCTATCACATCTCTCTCTCTCTCTCTCACACACACACACACAAACAAAGAATAAGAAGCAAAACCTCGGATTCTAGCTTTAGTTAAACTTTAGGGACCTGTAACTAAGAAGAACAACATATGAAGAGAGAAAGCATAAAGAATGGTTCCTGATTTAGCAGAAGAAATGAAGAATAAATCTAGATGCATAAGGAAGGAGATAGCAAAAAGACATTCATCATTTGCTAAAGCACCACGGCAAAGCTTAGTAATTGGAGACTTCTCTATCAGGGAAGGCAGCGCACTAAAATTAGGGATGCCTGTTGGAAATCTGCATAAGGAAGAGTCACATGTCTCCAGTTCCTCACTTTCAACCTGTGACTGACTGGTAACTCACAAAAGAACCAACTGAACTATAACATAATGTATCCAGATTGGCGATAGCAAGAAAAGGGATGAGCAGTTGGGAACACCTGATCCAAACCAGAGAATTTTGGAGAAGCTTCGTATATTGATTAGAGTGACTTTTTTCTTTATCCCCCCTCCCATTATCCCAAAAGCCAGAAAACAAGAGTATAACCTCCTAGGCAAATGAGGAGAGCATTTTATTTTTCTGGAGAAACTAAAATGTCCCAGAGTAGGACATAGTAAGATTTGAAGCACTCCAAGTAGAAAATATATCTCACTGCCCAGTTGGTCACCCTACAGTGAATTCTAGCGGCTATACTCAGACAAAAAACCTTCAAATCAGCTTTTCAATGCCTCACTGATAAGTGTAAATATATATCCAAGAATCAACGGACATTTCTGGAAAACCTCTATGAGTAGGTTAGAGAGCAATAAATGTTTAATGGAAATGTATTGGAAACCGAGACAATGTAGGGGAAAACGCTCTAGGTAGGAAGCATAACTCAAATTCTAAGTGAGATAAAAGAATGTATTTCAACCTTGAAATGAAAATATGGTGTGAGATTAAAGGAACAATAAGAGAGCAATGAAAGCTTTTGGAAATTAAAAATATGAACGTTAAAAGATAAAATTCATTGGAAAGATTGAGAGATACAATTAAGGAAATTTCATAGGCAATAAGATGTACAAATAAAGAAAAGATAAGAAAATTGTGGATAAATCCAGTGAGTCCAATATCTAACAAACAGTCATTCCAGGAAGAGAGATACTGATGAGAAGAAAAATTATCAAAGGTATTATGGGAAAATTTATCAGAAATGTATGATGTATGTTTTCATTTAAGATGTCTTAAAGAAGGCACAATGAATAAACGTTTTCAATAGATATTGTGGTAAAATTTCAGAATATATACGATAAAATACAGATTCTAAAATCACCAAGGGAGAAAAAGAAGTACATATTAAGAAATAGGAATCATAATGGAATCAGACTTCTTCATAGCAATTTGAGATATTAGAGGACAGTAGAAAAATATTTTGAAAGTTTTCTAAATAGAATCTGATCATTGGCCAAACCACCAACACATGAGAGTATAATAATGACATTTTAAGAGAAGAAAGGACTGGAAACATTCCTATCTCTTGCACAGCTTCTCAGAAAGCTGCTAGAGAGTGGACTCTACCACAGCAAATATGTAGGTCAAGAAAGAGGGAGAAATAGAATCTGTGGTAAAGTGTATTAAACACAACAGAAGAGAAAATTCCTAATATGACAATTGTCTAGAGAGTAAAGATCCTGATTGGCTCATAAAAATAAAATTCTCTGGGACAGAAGTCTCTATGGAACAGACAGAATGAATATATTCAACAGAGTTTATTCCTGTGGAAAACTATATGACGGTGGAATGATTTGGATATAGCATGTGAAATGTTAGCAATTATTAATTTAGGGAAAATAGAAAGAGACACAGGCAAAGAAATGTAATCACAGGCCTTTCTTGCTTATAAATTGTAATCATATATACATTAATTATTGTTTTAAACAACATATTGAGAGAACGAGGGAAGAGAAGAGGTAAGTCAGAGAGGTAAATATGCATCTTCCATAAGAGGAAGTCAAAAGAAAAAAAACAAAACTGATACATCAGAGGAGATCTATATGGCCGATCAGCCTTTTTCACTCGTCAGAAGTGAAATGTGAATCCTGCTAACAGCAAATTCCCTGTTTGTGCTCCGGTTGTGAAACAGATTTGTTGCTTCCTTTTCTTTTCTCTTGAGCTGAACTTTCTCCTTTTCTTTCAATAGTCTCAGATAAAAGGCTGGTTTTAGGACCAGTGATGGTGCTGTCTTATCAAATAGCACCTGCTTTTGATGATGCTGTAGGCATCAAATTCTATACAAATTTCTCTACGTTACAGTCTGCCAGATCTAGTCAAGGAACTATAATAAAAAATATGTAATAAACTTAAAGTCATTTCCTACTTAAGATTGCTGGCACAAACTTCAATAATAAAAGAGGCTTCAGTGTAGGGAGGCAATGTCCAAGTAGAATGAGTGCTAGAAGAGAATGAAACAGGAAGCTGAAGTGGTCTATTTTCTGCCACTCTTGAGAACCTCACTTGTGCTCAGGAGTAGAGGAAGGAAAGGAAATTGCGGATGCCACTGAGACCAGCAGGATGCATAAATTGAGGATAAATACAAGATGGAGGTATGTGTTTTGAAATGTCCATAGTTAAAGGCATCTAGGGAGCATCTGTCTGGATTAAACACTTGTGAACATTTCCCTAGAACAGTTATCATTACAATTACCACTATCATTATTAGGCAAGATTGAAACAGAAATGTTCATATCATATGTCAAGAGGCTCCTGGAGTGGGAGCCAGAAAGCTAAATTTGACTTAATCACTGATCGATGAAAAGTCTTTATCTGATAAACTTGTTTCGCTGTGCCTTATTTTTCCCTCTCCAAATAATTGAGAACACCATATGGAAGGTGTTTGGAACCAATATTTAAAATCATAGATCTGTAACAATCTAAAGCATATCAGTGATGAATGAGTATATAACTGTATACGAAATTGTTCCTCAATAATATCTTTCTTTGTAAAATAATAATCACAGACCAGAAATTATTTGCTGTTATCATTCATTGCCCTCTCTTAAACCTATTCTTCTGTAGTATATTGAATGGATTTTATTGCAAAATAGGTTCCCAGAAGATTTATTAGTCAAAACTCAATCCATTCTGTTTCCTTATGTTAAAGGATTCCTGCCTCAAATCCATTTTTTTGGAATAAAGGAAGATAGAAATAAAGTTTTTCAGGATTCAGCAAATCTCTTAATGCTGAACAAAGCAAAAATAACCTTTAGATAATACATTATTGATGGTATACAAAATATTAGCAGTAATAAAACATTTACAAATCCACACTTTCGTAAAAAATGAATCACACAATAAAGTCAGTGGAACTGAAGACTTTATTATGAAATATTCTCTCAGGATGACATTCCTAACCCTGCTTCCTCTCACATTCCTCCTGTGGAGATTAATAATACCTAAAGCTTTAACAATTCTGCTTTGTTCTTAATCATTTTAGACAACCTTAACATCTTTAACTTTAGAGCCAAGGTACACCTTTTATGATTTTTTTACCAATTCAATTAAGTTTAATAAAATTCAATGAACATGTACATATATATATATACATATATATGTAAGTCCACATATGTATGTATAAATTTGAGTGTGTGTGTCTGTGTATTTGGAGATTGAGAAAGCTTGTGCATCTGGAGTAGAGAATTCACCCTGCAATGTTGTAGGAAATGTGATTTGAGCTATATCTCTTCATTAATAATAACAATTCTCATTGCTTGGTCATTTAATGTGTGGGAGGCACTCTACCAAGAACTTTACTTACATTATTTCCTTTAATCTGTATAAAAAGTCTATGGGGTATGTATTCCTGTATGTTGGAGCATAGAGTGGGAAGAATCTCACCCATGACCTCATTCAACATTAAATATTGCAGGTAGGTTTTGAAGCCAGTCTATCTGATCAAAAACTGACTTCTTAAGCACTTCAATATACTGCTTTGTTCAATGTGAAGCAACAATAAATCAAGCGAATATTGTGTCTTTAAAAAGGCAAATTTATGTGTACAAAAAAGGAAAATGTGAAAGGAAGTAACATATATCAAGCATTGCTATTATAAGAGTTGTACTACCTTCTTGAAAAACATCTGGATCAATTCCTACAAGTGAAGAAGAATTTGTTATGAGGAATTAAAACATAGCAGTATTACAACTTATTTTGAATATAACAAATCAAAAATCTTGTACTGATACAACCAAATGAAATATGAAAAATAAGGCAACGAGTGGATCCGATGCTTCTGTCACTTATTTGACAGCTATGGTAATGCTGTTTTCAGAATGTGAAAATGAAGTTTTTTTGCTATGTGGTGGAACTTTTTGTTGTCTTTGTTGCATCTTCTTCAACTGGCATTGCTTACTGTTTATCCCCATCATGACAAAAATTGAAAGCTATTTCAAAGATTTTAGGCACAAAAGTTTCTAGATGAATTTTGGGAAGCTTTCCAACTGTCACTCACTCGATAGCCTTAACTCTTAGACTTTATTCATTACTAGAAAATGTATCTTTTTTCTATAACTGCACAGATTGAAGGACAAGCAGCGTATAGAGACCTGCTCTCTCAAAATAGAGACCCTCTCAGGTGCCATTTTAGCCATCTGCCTTTCTCTGTGATCATCATACAAGACCCTTACAAATGGCCCTCAAGCTAAGGTAAATAAAATTCAAAAAGTGGTGAAAGGATTATCAAGTAAAATAAAAATTAATGAGACTTTGGGACAGGTGTTCTCAATTCTGTGCCTACATCAATTGGGAAAACTCTTAAAGAGACATTTGAAGGTGTGATATTTCTATGACTAATTACTGATATCAGATTAAACCTGAGACTTCCACTTACGAACATTATGGACTAGCTGGTATCAGAAAAATCATTCTCCCAAGAACAATTAGAAAAATTGAATAAAATGCAAAATACCTGTTTGAAGGCATTAGAAACCTACCCAAGCAAATAGGACTTGAGGAACCCAGGGCTCTGAGGGTAGTGTTATGGTTGAATTCTGTCCCCCCCAAATCCATATGTTAAAGTCCTAACTCTCAGTACCTTAGAATTTGACCTTATTTGGAAACACAGCCACCACTGATATAATTAAGTTGGAATGAGTTCATATTGGAGAAGAGCAGGCCCCTAAGCCAATATGACTGGTGCCCTTATAAGAAGAGAAAATTTGAAAACAGCTGCACACAGGGAGGATGCCATGTGACAATGATGGCAGAGAATGGTGATGTATCTACAAGTCAAGGAATGCCAGAGTTTTCCAGAAGACCACCAGAAGTCAGGGAGCAGTCTGGAACAGATCCTTCCCTCACAGTCCTCTGAAGGACTCAACCACGGTGACATCTTGATCTTAGACGAGCCTCCAAAGTTGCAAGACAATAAATTTCTGTTGTTTAAGCCACTCAGTTTGTGGCAGTTTGTTACAACAGCCCTAGCAGACTAATATAACAGGGAAGCATATCGAACTATCGTGCTTTGCCTCAAAACATTTTCTGAGGTGAGGTGTGAAGTGTGAGGTCAAAAAACTGAGCAGAATCCAGTAAATAAGACACTGGAAAACTAAGCCAAGTTTTCAGTAGACTCAAGTGACTGGGGAGACAAAATTTGGTATTCAGGACTTCCAAAACAACCAAGTTTGAGGGACCAAAGTTCGGGAGAGAAAGGAAAAACACTGAGATTACCTAGTGCTTTTTCTTTCAAGGCATTTGGAGATTTTTAAATGGAGCAAGAGAAGAAGAGAAGAAAGAGGCAGCATAGTTGCTGAGAAGACAAGCAGGGCTGTTGATAGTCTTACGGCACTGGAGAGATCCAAAAAATGAAAGTGAAGATCCACAATGAAGAAGTACCGTGGAAAATGCGCCAAACTTCCAGTTGGAGATGCAGCATAGAGGTAACATGAACAGGAAATAGAAAGGTCCTCAAGTTTCAAATTAGCTCAATTCCGTATAGAAATTACCATGATTTCTCCCTATTTAATCTCTGACAGAAATACATCCTCTCTGGAAGAATATAACATTAAACGGAATCTTTATAATTTCTTATATAGCATGCCTAGCATTCAGTTAAAATTTAACAGGAAAGCCAAAAGATGGGAAAAAATGACCAAAAACCAAAAGGTTACACAATGATAGAAATAGACCCAGAGCTGCCCCAGATGTTAGAATTAGCAGGTATAAGCTTTTATAAAACTTAATTAATAATTTAAAAAATTGACAAAATGAAAAATGCTACCAGAGAATTTAATTCATTAAAAAGAATCAAATGAAAATTTTTAACTGAAAATGCAGTAATTGAAACTAGGAAGTCCATATACGGCTTTCCCAGTAGTTAGACTTACCACAGTAGGGTGTTAGTAGAGTAGGAAAAGGTCTACATAAAATATTCAAAATAAGGCCTGGAGAAGAAAAAAAGAATGGAATCTATGAAAGGCCATATGAAACAAATAGGAAAATGAGAAAGTTAATATATAGTCCCAAAATAAGAAGATAACAATTGGGCCCAAGCAATATTTGCAGAGATATTGACCAAGAATTATCTAAATGAGAGATGTAAGAATTCAAGCCACAGATTCAAGCAGCTTTATGAACCATAAGCAAAATAAATACAAAGAAAACCACAGGTATATCATAGGATATTTAATAGAAGTGAAAGACAGAGAATAAATTGTAAAATCAGTGGGAGTCAGAGATGCAGGGTGACTTGGGAGATGAGAAACACATTACCATCATAGGAGACACAGTGAAAATAACAGCTCCTCTTCAGCAGAAACAATGACAGGGAGAATACAATAGTTTGACATCATCAATTAGCTGAAAGAAGTAGCAGCGTAGAATTCTATACCCAGAAAAAATATCATTAAAAAAATGAAAGCAAAATAAAATTTTTTAGACACATATTGGGCAATTGTAACTAAAATATTAGTGACAAGACCCTAATACCATAGTAGGAAAAGAGTACACCATGACCTAGTGGGGTTTATACCAGGAATGCAAGGATGTTTCAGTATTAGAAAAATCTATTAGTAGAATCTCCCATATTAATAGATCTAAGGAAAAAACTGGTATGTTTAATTCCATTTAGTGTAATTACTGGTATTAGGGGTTTATATCTGCCACCTTACTCTTTGCTTTATATTTGATATATGTGTTCTTTTAATCTGTTTTTTTTTTTTTTTGCCTTTCCTCAGATTGGTTTTTCAGTTTTATCATTCTATTTACCTCTTCTACTAATTCGTTTGTTATATATTATTCTACTCTTCCACTGTTGGCAACCATAGATTATAATATTTATTCTTGACATAACAGATTCTGTATAAATCATTACCTTTACCACTTCATGTATCAAAGTAAAATGATCTTACAAAACTTTTACCTTTACTCCTTTCCACCTTTTGTGTTATTATTCTCCTGGGTTTGAATTCTACACATACTGTGAAATAATCTAGACAATGTGATTTTGTTTGATACTGCTAACAGTTACTTATATTTACCCACACATTTACACTTCCTGTTGCTTTTCTTCTTTCCTGCCTTTCTGTAGTTTCATCTGGGAAAAATTTCTTTTGTGGTTTCATCTTAAATAATTTTCTTCTTTTGAAAGTATTCCTTTAGTATTGCATGAGTTTGGGCATGTCTCCTGGAAACTAATTTCTGTTTTTATTTTAATTTTTTTTGTAAATAATTTCAAAGTTACAGAAAAGTTGCAAGAATAAGGATAGTGAAAAAATAGCAATTTATCCTTTACCCAAATTCACCTATTATTGTTTATTCTTTCTCTTTATTTACTTTATCATTTTCTACCTTTCACATGCACACACACACACACACATACTCACACACAAAGCCACACACATATACACAAACATTTTTTCCTGAATCATTTGAGGTTAAATTATATACACTATGGTTGTTTCCTCCTCAACTTTTCAGTGTGTATTTCCTAAGAATAGTTATATTCTTTTAAAAAAAATCCCAACACTACCGTAATCAACTCTAGGATACTAAATGATGATACAGTACTTTAAGTTAATGTATCATTTGTTTTCCAGTTTTGCCAATTACACCAATGATATCACATAGAGGAATTTTTTCCCCTCTAGTATGAGATTTAGTCTAGTGACACGTATTGTGTGTGGGTGCCACGTCTCTTTAGTCTCCTTTGATCTGGCACATTTCCACAGCCCTTCTTTGTCTTTCATGACTGCTTGTTTTTGATGGATAAAGTGAGAGTCCCTGCTGATTTTTAAATTTACTCACCCCTTTGGTTCAATCGTGCCTTTTGTCGTAGGCCAAATGTGCAGGAGTCCTAGAGTTTCAAGTGATGATGGGGTAGGTAAGGAATGAATCCACTTTTATTCTACCTACTATCTTGCTGATATGTTAACTCTTATAATCCTCACAACAATCCTAAGAAATAGGTATTTTATCGCCAATAATCTCAGGTAGTAAATGCTAGACACAGGAACCCAACAATTTGTAACTAATAGAAGGTTATGTAGTGCTATTGCTAAGATCAGTCTTCCTGGAGGAAGAAAGCTGTGTTCACACAGAAAACAGGAAAAATCTAAGTGCTTTCGTTTCATTTACTCGGTGCCACAGTCAATTGTCAAACTGTGTTACAAGTGGAATAAGGTTAATTCCTTCTCAGTTAGAATCATAAACATTGTTTTCCAAAATACTATCTTTCTATATTTATGTGAGAAGAAATTCCTAAATGTTTTTTCCTCAAAAGTCAAGATCTCTTTAGAAAACTAAGAAAACATTGACATTTAGGAAGCATATGTAATTTTATTCTTATTCTAAAAAAGATAATTTTATATCCAGTTCTCTGAAACACTTTTGTAATATTATAAATTGGGATTTTTATAATAACTTTATTGAAATATAATTCACATTTTAATCTCCTTTTTTGCTATTTGAATTTTTCTTTGTTTTCCTTTTATTTCCTCTTTCCCCAAGAGAAAACAAACAAACAATATTCTTTGATAAAGTAAAGAAAAAGATGAAACAATCTGCCTACATTCTTCCAGGTTTATTTGGGAAACATAAAACAAACTTATCAAATACCAAAAACTATAATTTCAAAGTTATAACAGAAACTTTTCAGAGACAACACACTTGTGTATTTTGTCATATAAAAAGTATAGAACTATTACTTCATTTTATTTTATAAAGAATAGACTGAAGTACATTTATTTCAATTACTTACAATTATTTTCTTTTTCAAGCATTTCTCTAGCTATCTCTTTATGGAAATGTATCAGAAACACATTAAGTGCTCAATACACACATGCTAAATAAATGAATGAGTGAATGGCATTACATTGTAATATTTGTCAATGTTCAGAATAATTAATATTATTCTAAAACGTCTTTTCAAAGGGAAAAGAGGAGAAAACCCCAAAAGAAAGAAGGAAATGATGAGTTACTAAGACCATGCAATTTCATTCTATTTTTGGCCTAAATTAAGACAAGAGTTTCCTGCAGTCTTAAAAAAGCACTTATAGATTATAGCAACTAGGGTTTATTTATTAGTCTGGGCATTCTTTTCTTGCTTATTTGTTTGTTTTTGTCGAGGAAGATTGGCTCTGAGCTAACATCCATTGCCAATCTTCCCCCTTTTGCTTGAGGAAGATGGTAGCTGAGCTAACATCTGTGCCAATCTTCTCCTATTTTATGTGGGATGCCACCACAGTGTGGCTTGACAAGCAGTGCTAGGTCCGCACCTGGGATCCAAACCTGTGAACCCCGGGTCACTGATGCGGAGAGCAAGAACTTAACCACTACACCACCGGGCCAGCCACTGGGCATTCTGGATGGATTGTTGCTCAACATTGCTCACTGCTGTGATTTGTTCCCCCTGTTTGCTCTTGTGGCCATTTCTCCCTGAGTATACCATTCTCGTCAGCAGCTTCAAGAAACCTGGAGCCGACTGAGTACTACCTAAGGCCCTAAACTCGAACCCTACACGTTCATCAATGACCAAACCAAAATACAGCTCCATCAGGAAGCTTTTCTTGATGATCCCAACTAGAACTGACCTCTCCTTCATCTGAATCTCCTCGTACTTGGTTCCTCTGTTGAGATGCTGACTGAGTCCATTGCCATTTCCTCCACTTCTCTTTCTAGTGCAACGTTAAAAACGACTGCTACCACAGAAGAAATGTACCCCTTCCTTGATATCTAACTTGTTATATGTCAGAGTTAGAGATGAAAGAATTTTACTAGTGAAGAATATTTTAACATTCTTAATTTAATTCTAGAGCTGTTCTTAGAGCTGTGCATACAAAGCCAGAAACAGAGAATTGCAGAGGACAGGGATACATCTTTGCTTTTCAATGGAAAGTGAATCAATTTGTCAGTTTAGTGCCAAAGCGTCAAGAGGTCAGAAGTGTGAACAAGATAAAAATTACATCAAGGCAGAGATATTCAAAGGATAAGGTGATAATAGAAAAATTTGGGGAGGTGGTGGTAATGGTGGTGGAGGTAGTAGGAGTAGATAATAGGTCAGTCAACAAAGAGAGTACATTCATGGCGTAGTAAGTGCGTGATTAATAAGAGAAAAATTGTATATTCAAAATATACCAAAGTTAAATCTTCTGTGGTATAGGACTTTATTTTTTAAGGTCAATATATTTATACTCCTAAAGGCAGAGGCCACTTAGAAAAGCACATGTTAGAATAGAAAGGCAAAACAGAATAATTCACACAAGTGTTAAGAAGAAAAATAAAAAGGGAGAAATGTTACTATTTCGTAGGAAGTTCTCTCAGACTTTAATCTATTTAGTTTTAGTTCTTTGTCCTGTCAAAGATATTTTTATGGATTGGGACAAGGCAGGATAAAGAAGCGTGGAAACAAGATCATAACTTCTCTTTAAAAAGTCAGGAAAATAGTTTATTTTTACCTAAATCCTAGAGGATGCCACACAATTAGCAGCACTTTATTCCTCAGTGAGCAAAGGTCTTGCTCTAAATTTGAAAATGCAGCCTTTGTGATGGACAATGAATGCTGATTCATCCTTCTCCTAGAAATTCAGGACACATTTGTGTTATTTTTAATATAAATTAGATTCATCAAAGATTCATTTATTCCGAGTAAACTGTTTTAAGGTCCTGTGAAAGAGCAACTGCCTGGGGATCTGGAGGTCCTTAGTTCAAATCCCTGCAGAGGGAAATCTGTTTCCTCTTAGACAGAGAAACTGTTCCTAGAAAAGAGTAGAATTCTCGTCTCCAGCATTACCAGGTATGGGCCGATATTTGAATATTTTCACTTGTTTCCAATATCAAGCATAATTTTAGTAAATGATTTTGGAATTAACAGTTATTATAAAGTATTGCAAAGAACAGTACACAGCATGGCTAAAAACAAATCTCAAAATAAAACAAAAAGAAGAGAGAGAGACCAAACTTCTTGACATAAATTAAAAATACATAATTTGTGGAATTTGTTTAGGGGGCCATCTCCTCCTTTCACTTCCTACTTCTACCCCCATACACTTGTTAACATGCCAGTTGTCTTGTATTTCTAAAATCCTTGTGTGGGAAGATTTGTTTTTACGCGGGTGATCACCTTGGCCTTTTCATGCTCCATCATCTCAGTCTACCATAAGTCCATTTTTGCCTGACTTCCCATTGGGAAAGCGCAGAAGACAAGTTGAAATTCTCACTGAGGACCTGGTCTTGAACTGGCAGTTACAGGTCGTACACAACTGTGTGAACCTCTCTTTTCCATCGCTTGTCTTTACTCTGAGGGAACTTATGATTGTCCTTCCTTTGCCCCTTACCTGGGCTCTGGGCCATCACCTGGCTCCATGAGATGCAAGATCAAAAATTGCTTGCTTCGTTCAGGCTTCCTGCTGCTTTTGTTTTGGAGATGTGGGGTATAGTCGTCTCTGATTCATTAAGTAAGAATATTAAGGGAATTCACATCTGCCCTCCCAAAGCATGTTCTAGTGCTGACAGATAATCAGGAAGGCCAAACCCAAAAGTTAGTTTTGAAGTGCAGGAGGCTGTTATTGGAGCAAAGTGTCTCCTTCCATCAATACAGTTGGAAATCACAGCACTTTTAAAGAGAGTTTTCACAACTTTAAGGTATAGATCACTTTAGCAGAGGAAACCAAACGAAATAACAAAATTGAGGCCCAGTGTGTGTTCTTGGTCAGGTGGCCACAGTCAAGGCATCACCAGGCTACTGGAAACTTATGCAAATAAATTATTGCCAAGAAAATTTTACAAAGATTGTTAGAGATGCTTCCATGCACTTCTTTTTGTCTTTCACTGGAAGCAGCTATTTCCAGTGGAGCACATAAACCACTTGCCAAAACCTGACTCTGCGGAAGGTTGATAAACACTGGAGCTCAGACACAGCAACGAATATTTTACCGACATATGCATACATGATCTATCTTGGAATTATTCTTTTTTAGCACTGAAAATGTTTGCTGTTGGAAAAGAGCATTCAGTGACACTGGCTGAGAGTCTCACATTCTTGGGGAGAGAGGCACACATGATGACTTACAGGGATAAGAAAATGATAAGGCACTATGGTCGAGTGCCATTTGTGAGAAAAAAGAGTGTCCTTGGCCTTTCGTTTATCTTTTCTTCAAACATGGTTAGAAAGTCACGATGGCTTGGATGTTGGGCACATGGCCCTGTTCTTTGGTGTAAGAAATAAAAGCAGAAAGCATAACAAAAAAAGCAAGAAAATAAATAAAATATCAGTGGAACTTGGAAAGTTACTTGCCACTCCTACTTAGCATGGAGGCCAGTGATGGCTCATAGGTCATGATGATATTGGTAATCAAAGATTCAGCTACATGTTCCCATGTCTTGAGCCACGTTGTGCCTTCTCCCGAAATGTTTTCTCTCTCCATCTGTGACATCCATGGGCACATGCCTCTCGGTTCTTCCTTGAAGAAAGAACTTGAGGTTCTTTCTGGCTGTCACAGTATTCATGCTAAGGCTGTGCTCTTCCCAGGCTGCTCCCAGCCATTGACTGCGGCTGTCCTGTAATGAACAGAATTTGCTCTGAGGCATCTCCATCAGCCTGCCTGAGACTGTCTCAGGGCTTCACGGCAGTTTGCGGCTCCTCCTACTCAATCCTCCAACCTGCCCTCTCCTTACATGGGTTTCTGATCTGCATCGTTTTCTGGAGCTCTCTCTACCTACTCCTGCTAGCTTTCCTTTATCCTCCAGAGGCATTTCACCCAATAAATCTCACCCACATTTAATTTCCTCTTGGTGCTGCTTCTCAGAGTGCCTGAACTAGCACACACTCCAAAAGTCATCACATGCACTTATGGAAAATCAAGGCCAAGCTCAAATGTCACTCACTACTTTCATGAAGACTCCTCTAATCCTTCCAAGTGGTTATAACATCTTATTCCTCGAACTCCTTCCCGCAAGAAAACTCAATATTTATATTTTTCTAAGAGAGTCTTATAAAACCTATCTCCTTTTAATTTTTTCTTGCTTTAGTTTTATAATTAGAAGATAGACACTATTATGCTACTTTTAAAAGTATTTATTCTTCTACATTGCTTATCACACTACCTGACATATAGGAGGCATTCATCAACTCTTTGCTCAATTCAACCAAATGGATTGTTATCTTATTTTAGGGGACACTTACAGCCGCTAGAAAGTAACTTGCATGGCCTGTTGGTTCTCTTCAATGCACACCATTTTCAACGTGGCAAACTTTCCCCCTTTATTTTTTCTGTGTTATAGTATGTTCAGGCTTAATTGCTTTTCAATAAGGATTAGCAGATTCAGAATCCTTTGTTGCAATTTGTCCATTCATCCTTCTTTTTATTGAGCACATTCTGTATGCTTGGTCCTGTGCTAGGTGATAAAAGCACAAAGATGAAAAAGACACAGCCCCCATCTTCTAATAGCTTAGAGGATAGAGAGAAAGATCAATATGCAAAGGAAAATGGTAATAAAATTTTGAAGGCCCATGACACATGTCTGTACAAGACACAATAGTTGCATAGAAAAATGATGGTCAATTCTACCTAAGAAATCAGGGAAGTCTTCACACATATGATAATATTTTACATGAGTCTTAGAAAATTTGTTGGAATTCACGTTGTAGAAAACAGGAAGAAGTACTTGGTGAATGCTGTGAATTACTGCCTCTCCCAGTGCCCCCTTGAGTGAGGTAGGACTTGCTCCCCCACTGCTGGAAGTGCTGCAGGTTGACTCTCAGCTGACAGTCCTGTTTGGGACAGCCTCCAATTAAAAACATAAACAAAAACCAAAACCAAACTGCCTTGCCTAAGGTTGTGCTTTCTTTCCACGGGTAACCCACATGTGATGACTGATCACGGGCATTTAAAAACCTAGACCTATCACCCTTAACTTGGGACAACTCTGAAGATCCATTCCAACTAAAGAACTCCCTGTGGAGTTGGCTGACAACTTTTTTGGGACTGAATCACAAACTAATCTGTCCCTCTGCTCAATCTTCCCTTCCACAGATTTTCGTACCAAGAGCACTCCCTAATAAGAATCCTGTGTGCTACTTGCATCTCAGAATCTGCTTCTCAGAGAACCCAAACTGTAACAAGTACATTCAGTCCAGGCAGGGGCAAGCAGCTCAAGCAGAAGCATGCATGTGAAAGGGCATGGGTAGTTTGGAGTACCAAAGTCTTCCGAAAATGGCCTCTCAACTCCTTGCATGCTTTGTATTTTTTGCTTTTTTTTTTTTTTAACTTTTTTGCTGAAACAATAAACACATATTCAGAAAAATATTATCTGCGTTTAAAATTTTTCCCTCTCATGTATATTCTTTTCTATTCTTACACAGCAAGGAAAATTCTAGGAAAGTTCTGTGAATCATCCAATGTTTTGCATTATCCCTACTACTTTCACATTCTATGAATGTAAAATTTGGATATTAGAAAAGGATGCAGCAAGGCTTCTTTCTTTGATTTTAGTAATATCCCAATAGAACAACATTATTACTCCATTGGTTTGCATTCTATCAATGATTCGTAAATAAATAGATCTTTGTAATGCAAAGACTTAAACTGAATTAGAGTTGTCCAGTTAGACACATGCTCAAGGATCAGCTAAGCTGAACAAACTCATAACACTACAATTTCAGAGAATTTCCCTACTTGGAAAACTACTACAATGTTTTCACCTTTATTTTGTGCCTGATCACTCATTTTAGTAAAAATACAACACTGGGAAGACCACACATCAAATGGTGCAGCAATCCTACTCCAACCTGGGCCCATGCTGATTCCTGAGCGGAAGAGGCTCATGGATCACATGACAACACACTATAACATACCATTTCCTATTCCATCTCTGTTAAAAAGTCTTGTACTGACATCATTATTTGAAGTTACACCTGTTGAAACAAGAAGAGCGATGTTTTCAAAACAAGGTGAAAATTGAGCAAGTGATTATACCAGAAAGATGGTGAAACACTAATTATGGCGGAGATTAGAGAAATAGGAGAATCAGTCATCCACTTTATTGGACTCTGAAAGTCACAAAGATGTCCTTAATTTTTTTGGTTAGTGCTGTTGAGTTGATTCTGACTCCTAGTGACCCTGTATACAGCAAAGCAGAACCCTGCTGGACTTTTTGAGCCATCCTCTCACCTTCCAGATCTATATCATACAACGTCCGCTGCTCTTCATAGGGTTTTCAAGGCCAATTTTTTCAGAAGTGGGTGGCCAGGTCCTTCTTCTTAGTCTGTCTGAGTCTAGAAGCTCTACTGAAACCTGTCCACCATGGGTGACCCCGCTGGTACTTGAAATACCAATGGCATAGCTTTCAGCATCACAGCAACACTCAGCCGCCACAGTACAGGCAGGTGGTGTGGTTCTCTGATGGGGAAACAGGACCTGGGCTGAGGTGGGTGAGAACACTGAATCTTAAGCACTAGACTGCCAGGGCTGATTGTCCTTAAATACCCGTATATTAATTGTATGTTGCCTTTTTATTCTTATTGTCTTTTTCTTCTTCCTCTCAGCTACATATTTACAGATCTTTAAATCAACAACATCTCTGAATTTTGTTCATTTCCTGCAGTTGGGATTTGATTCTTGAAAATCAAAACTGATTGCAAGCTCAGCCCTGGAGAAGCATTCTGGCATCAGCATTTAACAGAACGTTAGAGAGGTGTGGGAAAGAAAGACAGGCATTTTGGGAGTGGTATGTACACAAGATGCAAATGAAGGAGATCCAGGCAAAGCAAAAGACGGTGATTCTAATTTAGTGATCAAATTAGTTCTGCAGATAGCTAGACACTTGTCTCTCATTTTCAATCACTCCTCTGTTTGTAGTGCACTTTGATGGGCTGTCTTGATAGCAAAATTATAGGCAATTAAATTTAGAGGGCTAATTTTTCCAATGATTTCAATCATAGAAAAATAAAATAGGAGATAACTTAAATACATCTTATAAAGAGGAACCGTATTGTTTCAAAGGATCAAAAGCTTTGTCTCTTAGAGAATCAAAGGCCTTAGCCTTTGGCATCAATCACATTTTTCACAAGACACAGAATTTTTCAGCTCTTAAGGCTTCATGACCGAGAAAATGATTCAACCTTTCTGCCGTAAGGCTTGCTCCAAGATGTGAAGATGGAGAGGCATTTGGCAGCAGCTGTTAACCCACCTGCAGAGAAAACTTCTGTCTCATTTCATCTGTTGAATTGTTCACATGATTCAGACTAATGTTTACTTGTTCACAATTAAAGATACCACCTAGTCTTCAGAGATTCTTCCAAATAGACTGACTGAGAGCTTGCAGGGTCTGAATTTTAGGTCCTCTCCCTGGCTAAAGGTTAGCTTACCATGTACACAGCACCTATACAAGAACATTTAGTTGGCTAACTGAAGCAAAGTAGAAAATCTTGAGTCAAGAAAAACTTGGCTATCTTCCCACACTTGCCTCTGTAGTGGCAGTCCTAAATGCTGTATTTATTTGCATTTCATTTTCTATGCATATTTATGGGAAACCATCAGTGCAGGATTGAGATGTACATCCAAATCTGTGCTTTCCCCATTTCATCTGTCCTGAGGACTGCCGACCATAATACCTACTTATGCTAAAATGTGTTGGATAGAGGCTCTTTTATCCCAAGAATCAATTGCATCTCCTTAGAATGCATGGCTGCCAATAACGTATGCTGGTTTCTGATGCCAGAAAATAATGCAATTGAAATGACTGAAAGTAAAGCATATTAGAGAAAAGCACATGTTTGAAAACTGAAATGTAGCAACACCAGCACAAATCAACGTCTGGATGGCCATAGTAGCCAGGGCCATAGTTTACAATTATTTTGATTGTAAGCAAGAGGAAATATATTTTTAATCACATAGAAATTCATTTAAATAAGCTTCTGAAGGGAGTGCTTATGCTGAAGTTACATTAGAAATTCCAAGTTAAATTTTCTGACAGATACGCTGAGTAGAGTTGTCAGTTATTTTACTCCAAGAGACAAAAGAAAATCTCATTAAGTTTCTTGGTTATTTTAGTTGAAGTTGAATTTTTAAGAGGTTTGAAGTACGTTTTTGACATTTAGTATTAGAGTTCTCTTTAAAAGAATATAATTCTCTTGTGTCAGGATGGTAAAGATTACATTGTTTGCTTGAGAGACAGCTGTTCAACCTCTTAGGTAAATACAGTGTAAGAAAAAACTTCGGAATTGTATGCATCCAGTTAGGTTTGTAACTGTTCAGTTCAGCCTGGGAAAGGTATATTTTCATGATTTTATGTTTAAAGCATGCATAAAAGGGACAAATTATTATTAAAATAAAAATATGCAGTACTAGAATTGTGACTTAAAAATAAACAAGGTAATAGAAACCAGTAATAGCCCTGAATTTAAGCACTCAATAAACATTCACATTCAAACAACACTGAGAGACTGAGTTAATAAAAATTACAATGAAATAAAATACGGGCAAAAATATGAATTGGAACATAATATAATCACAACTCTAATTCTCCGTGATTTTCAGCTACAAAATCAACATTATCATTGGATTCATCATCATTAAAATATGTGGAGGTGGGAAGAATGGGTTATTTTGCCAGCCAGAGGATTTTAGAACCTCTTCTCTTTTAATATACTAAAGGTGTATGATCTTGACTTAGTGCTTCCTTTGTTACATAATACAATTTGAGAATGTGTCAGTCTTGGCAAATGATTAATGTATTGAAAACATCAAGAGCAAGAGGATAAATGTATGGAGAATAAATTGCTCATTTCTATTAATTGCATGAATCTTGACAAACTATTTTATGGTTTCCTACCTTGGTTTCTTCATCTACATAAAGTAATAATTGGATTTAGCTGGTTGCCAGAGTTCTTTCCAACTCTAAAAAGTTATCGCCCAATAAGTGCACATTACATTTTCAGAGAGTTCACAAATACGTCATGCTGATGAAGTAATAATTTACAAAATAATATCTTATGCACTGATGTATTTTCTTTTTCACAAAGTGGAAGATGGATCCTCTATGATAGAATTAGCCACAATAGTAAAATGGTTATGTACGTGACAGTGTACACATTCTGTCAATTCCCTAAAGCATTGTTTTAGGAAGGGTGGGACAGAAGAAGAGGAATAGAAACTCTGGCCATGAGGAATTATGCCAGCCTGGTTAAAAACGCGGGCTGGAAGCACAGAGCCCAGTCTCAACCCTGATTGTTGTACTTGATAGTTTTGTGGCCTTGGGCAAGTTATAGAAACTCTGCGCTTCAATTTCCTCATCTGTTCAATGGGCCCATAATAGTTCCTCTTTGTACTGGTTTGATGTGCAGAATAAGAAACCTTACAACTGAAATACATTTAAAACAGCTTCTGTCACATAATAGGCTTTGAATTAATATTAGCAGCTATTATTATTATTTAGAATCTGTTTCACATACATTTGCCCATGTGTTTCTAATAGAAACTCAATGAGGTGATTTTTACTATTCACATTATATAGAAGAGACTAAGAATCAGAAATCTTAAGTAGCTTACCCAAAAATGACACAAATTCTAAGTTGTAGAGTGAAGATTTAAACCCAGTACTTTTTGGCTCAAATGTTATTTTCCCTACATCAGGTCAAACATATTGCCTCGCACATTTTCTCTTGTTATCCTACCTGGTCCTCCACCACCATTCCCCTTCTAATTCATCCAGAATTTTCCACTGGTAATAGTATTGGTAATTATTTAAAACTGTAGACGTTCATTCATGAATTTTAAATTTGAAGCTTTGTGAGAAGCTTTAAGGATTATTCTCTGTACTTTATTTATAGACTAAGAGACTATGATTCAAAAAGGTGAAGAGACAAACATTGTGGCCATGATGGTGGTTAGTGACCAGGTCATGACTAGACCCCAGATCTCCTCACTTCCTATTCATTGCTTTTTCCTTATCGTTTTACTGTTATCTTCGTAGATATAGATTACTATTCTAGACATTTATATTTTCATCCAAAATCAAGATATGTTTGTTTATGATGCTTTGGTCTGATACGTTTTTCCAAGTCCAACTCTAAATGATTATATATTCTTATGCTTGAAGTCTTCTGTCTGATGCTAATCTTTGTATTTATTTATTTTTAATGGACAATTTTTTAGAGAAGGTTTAGATTCATAGCAAAAATTAAGTGGAAAGCACAGAGTTCCCATAGACTGCCTGCCCTCACACACGCATAGCCTCTGCCGCTATCAACATCCTCCGCAGAGTGGTGCATGTGTTACAATCTATGAAGCTACACGGATACATCATCATCACCCAAAGTCCATAGATGACATTAGGGTTCATTGTTGGTTTTGAATGCTCTATGGGTTTTGACAAACGTGTAATGACAAGCATCCACCATTACTGTATTATACAGAATAATTTCACTGCTCCAAACATCCTCTGTGCTTCTCCTAGTCATCCCTCCCTTCCTCCCCTCAACCCCTATTTTGTACTTATATTAACCATACATTTTGCCCTTTGCTTTGCCGTAAGGAAAAACAAATCTGATTTGGCTTATAAGGCACACTTTAAGTCATTTCAGTATGTGCAGGTGTCTTTCATTTGCCGACGAGCATTTGCTTAGCTTGTTCAGAATTGACACCACACTTGCCATGGTATGACCTTATTTGGGATACTTCAGGGTTACTTTTGTGAAAGTTATGCATTAATATATTGTAATAAATTGATCAACACATGTTTGTTGAACACATACCAACTGTAGTTAATATATTGATAAATAGCTGCAGTTTCCAGATTGAATGTAGCCCCAGAATAGGGCAAATGGTCATGAGGTAGGCAGAATAACAACCTTCTACAGATGTCCATGACTCCTGGAAACTGTGAATATGTTACATCACATGGCAAAGAGATTTTGCAACTTGATTAAGGGTACATATCTTGAGATAGGGAGATGATACTGGGTTAATCAGTATCCAACAGTCCTTAAAAGCAGAGAGCCTTTCCAGCTGTGGTCAGAGAGACATGTGGCTAAGAAAGCATGGTCAAAGAGATGCAACGTTGCCGGCTTTGAAGATGGAGGAGGGGACATGCGATAAGGAATATGTTCAACCTCTAGAAGATGGAAAAGGAAAAGAAATGATTTCTCTAGAGTTGCCTACTAGAAAGGAATACAGCCCCTTTGACAGTAGCCTAGTTGAGACCCACGTTGAACTTCTGACCTACAGAATATAAGATAATAAGTTTGTTTGGCTAAAGCCAGCAAGTTTGTGGTAATTTGTTAACATCAATAGGAAATGAATTGAGGTCAGAAAATATCACCCTTTGAATTTGAAATACAGTGACCATATCAATGAGTATTTCCACAAGTTCTTATGCTATTGTTGGCACATTCCTCATTTTCTCATCACTTCTGGTAATAACCAAAATATGAGAAAGTCATGCCAAAATTTTTAGTATAAGGCTATCTGAACAGTAATTTAATTAGCAAAATATACAACATAAAAAACCTAGCTCCTTAATTTATATAGTGTAACACATTTATAAATAACTGTCATCCTTCCAAAGTGTGCATGTCCTTTGCCTGGCCAATGAGTTATTTTAATTTTTGAGAGGTGGTCCTCTTTTCCAGAACTCCACTTGAGGGTATCCTTTCTGATCCATCAGAATCCACAGAAGCTTCTGCAATCTATGGGTTATCTACAGCTGTGAGCTTAGCATTCTCTGCACTCTTCGTAAATTGAATGGAAGAGAAATAGAGAATTAAGTTTATTTTCCTATAAACAAAGTTGTCTTTTTTTTCTCTAAGTGTGTTATCATCTTTATCCCTCTGTTTCCTTTTCTTTAGTTTTTACTTTTGTGTCCGTTTAATGCCTCTATGAGGTGTTGTTGCCTGTCCTGCCAGATCTTTCTCCTTTGCTACCCTTTATAGTTTTATGTAACTGCAGATAAGTGACTATGTTGCAGGCTCACTTAATACAGAACAGCTGGATTGCACCACTGCTCCAAAAGAGATGGAGAACCAGGTGGGCCGTGGATCATCTGCCAATAAGGAAGTGGTTTGGAGTTGAAAGGTGTCCATCCCCAAATTCATATTTTAAAGTCCTAATCCCAAGAACCTCAAAATACGTCATTTGCAAATGAGGACATCGCAGATGGCAGACGTAATTAGTTAAGATGAGTCATACTGGAGAGGGTGGGCCCCTGATCTGATATGATGGTTATCCTTATGAAAATGAGAAATTTGGACACCAACATGCACACAGAGAGAGCGCCATGTAAATACTTGAGTTCTGCTACCACAAAGGAGTTGCCAGTCCCTAGTAAAGAGGCTTATATCTTGCCCTAGAGCCTTCAGAGACAGCATGGCCCTGCTGACACCTTGATCTCAGACTTCTAGCCTCCCAAACCATGAGACAGATTTCTGTTGTTTCAGCCACTCAGTTTATGGTCCTTTGTTAAGGCGGCCCTAGCAAACTAAGACGGAAGGTCCTATAAACTGCCTCCTCATTCATGTGACTTCTAATACAAGGGTGGCCACTGCTGCCCTGTTAATTCCACATCATCTAGAAGGGAAAGAATTTCAATGTTCTAGGTTCTCTCTGTTAGTTGCCCTTAGAGTCTCTGCCTCTTAGCGGCACATAGGCGACTTTCCTCAGGACATTTAACCTTGAATCCTCAAGACTGTCTTTCTAGAGTCCACAGCCTCTCTCCATGATGGCCGCACATACGATCTTCACAAAATCCTTAATATCTCAACATGTTTGACTGACTTAGATGCAGTAATTAAGTAACTAGTTAACATCATTAAATAGTGTTATGTGGGGATAAATTTTTATCAGCAACTCTTCTGAGATAATTGCCTCAAGCAAAGAATCATCTAGCATTATGGTTATACATAAAATTAAAGGAAAAGAATTCAATAATGTGTATGCAACATCAAGCCTCATTAACCTATTTGCAGTGTTATTGTACATCGTACACTAAAAAAATATACTCCTAACCACAAGCAGAAAGGGGCAGTGGTATCATGAGAAACTAGATCTTCTGGTTATGAAGAAGAAAGAAGAATCAGCTGGAAAAGGTAAACATGTTCTGCAATTAAGAGACAGTATTGGAAATAAAAGAAGAGTGTTAGATTTTTAGGAATTGAGTCTTTTCAGTTAAAAACATTAAACAAATTTCTTGCTCTTCACAACTTATTTCAAAAAATCAAACAGAAACCATTTTGGTTTTAACTGACTTTTAAGCTTCTTATGTTCCTGCCCACATTAACCAATATTTTCAATCAAAAACATTTGCAAATCAGAAACCCACAGTCATATTTAATCCTATAACTTTTCCTCTTAGTTACACCCCAACACCATCGAATCCAGAAGAAAGTCACACTTATTGTTTCACCCACTTCTCTTCATCTCCATTGCCTCTAGTCTCCTCCAAGATACCATTTTATTTCCTTTGGATGTTCTATTGTCTTCCTATTTGTTTCTTTGGTCTCACTCTTGCCCAACTGTAAAAAATCTATCCTCCTGACAGCAACCAGATAGATTTAAAAAAAATTAGATGGTATCATATCCCAGGTACAACATACGTTGAACAAACCTGTCTTGTGCTTTCTCTGTGGGATAAAAAAGCCAAGAGCCTACAGGGACAAGAAGGGAGTATAAATGAGTGAAGCAGAATGGAATTGAGACACTATTGAGTAGCAGGTCCTGTGGCAAAGTAGAAAGTGACTTCCCTGTCTAAATGGCATGATTTTTGTGGAAAAGAGTGGGGTCAGTGTTGTCAGATGATTTGATTTTTCAAGAGGAACTTTAAACCCACAATTCCATGTTAAAATCTCCCAATTTTTGAATATCAAAAATTATTTCAATTTATTTTCCAAAAATACTATGCAAGCCAAATAAAACACATATGTGGACCAGCTCTAACTTAAGCAAAGGCTTAGCACCTCTGTCCTATATGTGATCGGGATCACACTAGGCTCAGTTGTAGTTATCAATGGTGGTGTTCATGAGTATGAGTGTTTCAAAAGAGGCAATCCAGTCTCCCCCAGCCCCAGCAGGTGCAACAAGGGGCTATATTGTCTGTAGACAGTTTAATAATGAAACCAAATAAAAGTTGATCTGCTTTTTATTATCAGCAACAATTGCACCAGCAGTTCTAAACAATGTTCTCCCTTCCATGCCAGATCAATTCCACACTCCTCCACCTGGGTGTGCCACCATCCAGTATCTCGCCTCATACCACTCCATCCCTTACTCATCATCCTCCAGTCTCAAGGCTTTCTTTCTGTTCCTCAAAGAAACCAAATCTTTTTCATTGTTGTTACATTCCAATTAGAAGTTTCTCTTTTGTCTCTTCAAATCATTGACAGGTCCTCATTGTTCAGATTGCAGCTTAAATTTATTTTCTTCAGTAAGACCTTTCTGCATTGTGCAGTAACCCCCCCAATCATTCTCTTTCACATCACCCTGTTTTACCTGGTCACATTTGACAGGGTTTGATATTACTTTTTTATTTATTTGTTTTATTTTATATTGTCTCCCTCATTCTCTCTCCCACTTCCCCTCACACTGGAATGTAAATTCAATGAGAGGATTAAGAAGAGGAATCTTATCTTTTTAAACATTGACTGATTCATCCCCAGTGGCTAATGCATTGCTTGGTACACAATTGGCCAATAAATATTTCCTAGATGAATGCAAATGCAAATCCAAAGATCAACCTAAACTATATGTAAAACACATGTATTAAAGGAAGTAACTTTGGTACAATTTACCATATGGCCTGGATGAGTCTCTCCTGAAGTAACTACATTTGTGCTGATGAATGTCTCCCATGCTGGTTTGATGTAATACATGAAAAGAAACTAAATAATGACAATAAATCACACTATGAAGTAGTGACAATGGATGCATACATTTTGAACTCAGAGCATGAAAATCCATAGGATTTGCATAATATTGGAATGATTGCATCATTATCCATCAGAGTTAATAAGGCTAAGCTTTGCCAAAAAGTAATAATGAAATTTCTCAGGGTTTTTTAAAATTTTAAGTGATTACCTTCACCTTGACTATTCCTTTTTGATTTCTGTAAAATGTAGATGTGATCAGTGTATCAGGTTTAATAATCTCCACAGTATTAGGGTTCATCTTAACACAGGAATTTAATTTTGCTTTTTCTTTTGTTTCACACCTGTTTTTATTAGAGATCAATAATAAGTATCAAAAATAATTGAAGCTCCAGATATGTTAACTGGGCATCAAACCCAATTTTGTTGCTCTTTAACATATTGGAAGTGTTATTTTTGTAAAAATAGTTTCTATGGGGTGATCATCATAATAAATATATTCATAGGCAAAATGTCAATATTGGGTACAACTTTGAGAATTCCATTGTAGCTTCATTGATATTTTTATTACAGTAATGATGTGTCCCTAACGAAACTGTTTCATAATACACAAGAAACCTTCTACAATGGCATGTGGGCAGGAACCATATTTGAGACTTGGTACCTCTCTGATCTAGCCCAAATTCTCAGAAATAACCTGAAGAGAAATTGCATGAGAAAATGCTGAGGAGTATGAAAGGACCAGGAGGACGTGAGTTCATGTATCATATCTCTAGTTGGCATCAGGCTCCCTTATTTGCTCCTCTCCTTTTTGGACCTCAGCCAATTTCTGATTGTTCTTTTATGTCTCAGCTCTGTGTTTGTATTCCACTGTTTACTCTCTCAGTCCTTCCTGCTCCTACTTTAATTTGTGCTGTTTTGTTATTGAATTTAATAAGAGCTTTGCTTTACACGTGTTTGAGATACAATAAAATATAAACACTTCTAAAATATTTAGTGCACCAAAATTATTACATTTCACTCTTTTATTTTTGTTTTTTCTAGATCCCTCAAAATTCAGCTGAGACCTCACTTACCAGTGTCATAACGAAGTATAGCTAGATGTTTTTGGGTGGAGGTGTTCCCCTCTCTGCAAGAATATGCAGACAAGGCCTGTGGTCATCAGTCTGTCACATTCTTGGCCAAACTGCTTATTCTCCAGGTCTAGGTTAAAATATCCTACACTTGAGCAAGGTGGGTTCTGCTGGCTATTTCCACACTCCAGTTGAAGCTCAGCAACAGAGACCGTTGCCTTGCTTCCCAAAGTGTAGTTCAAATGCAGGTCTGACTCTCTAAATCCTATACTGGTTTTCCTATAGCATACTCTGCACCTGCCCCTGACCCCCATAATTTAGGGAATTTGAAAACAAAATAATTCAAAAATAAATAGGAGTGTCTAAATGGCTTTTCTAAAGTTGTTCCATGGAAAACTACTTCTTCATCTTTATAGATGCTTTGTTTAAAAATATTTTGTTTACCAAATGAGTTCAGGAAAGATTGGGTTAAACAAATACAAATAGATTTCTTTATGGTAGGATTCTTATATCCTTTGGTATGTTAATATTGTAGTTGAAATCTCCAAAAGGAGAAAATAGTGAACATTTCCTGAAATTTTGTGACCATCAAATCCTTTTTTGTAAAACCCAACTTAACTAGTATTCCACAGAATCCTCTTTGAGAGTCTCAAATAGGATGATTGTATAATTTTGAAATATGAGAATAATTACACCTTTTTTTAAGAAACACATATGGTCTGTTACCTTACTACTCAAAATCTGGTGTGAGGATCAGAATTGAACAAGTCCCAAGGTGACTCCTGTGCCTGTTAAATTAGAGGCACTCTCCTATAATCCCAAACTATTATTTGTCAGTGAGACTTTAATCTGTGGGAAGTAAAAGCGTTTCTTCAGAGTACATCAGTCATATCTCTTTAAATAAGATGCCTCACTCTGAGGAAAGAAAAAGAGAAATTTGTCTACCTTACCTCCTAATCGCTCATCTTCAGTAGAACTCACTCCCACCACACACACTCACTCACTCACTCAGAGACCAAAACACTCCCTCATTTGGGACTAAAGAGAAGTGAAAAATTGATCCAAGCTGAGATTTCTTCTTTCTGGAGATGAGAGAAAAAAATGAGCCATAATAGCATCGACAGAAGGATGGGCTGGGGAACAAATTCATCAAGTAAGTGAGATAATTTATAGATGGACACCACATGTTTTAGCAGACTAGATAATTAACTTTTTTTTTCTTTTTTAAGGCATAGGTGATTGATAGATGAATATACTTTAATATCCAAGGTTCTGCCAATAGTGGACAGTTGGTCAATGATCAAAAAGCCAAAATGATACCAAGAGGGCTGACTCAAATAGAAGAATCCAGAAATCATCATTTATGCATTTATTTCTTATTTATAAAGTACAGACCATCAGTCAGTGGAGTTTAACAGCTGCCCACATCAACACTGGGAGAATGGCCAGTTGGCTAGCCGTTTAGTCCATTGACAAGACAGGCCTTCATTATATGTGCTTTAAAATGATACCTAGTGAACTATATGCAGATATATACTTGCAGCATAATTTGACTGCAATATATCCAAATGAACACAATATTTGAATTAAATGTACCATAAAAGCTATGTTTTAAGAGAGATCTTGCAAAAAAAAAAATCAATCCAAATTTCCAGATGGATATTTTCCAAGCTGAACAGTTCTGGTATGTGTTACCTTATATGCCCTAATTTTCCTCTCCAGGCTGAGTTGAGACATTGTGAATGATTTATGGTGACAAACAGTAAAATGCATAATTTCTGTATATGGTATTTACTCATTTGTATTAAAATAAAATCCAGTGGAGGACAGCAGGAACATTTTCAATAATATTTGACTCATCAACAATCCAAAGCTGAGACATTGATTGCTAGAACTGACTCTAGCCAGAAGTTTTGAAATATCTTCAATGGTTTGATTGTGTAACTCGGCTCTTCTGCTAGCTAATTCTTTTCCATTGAATGGAAATGAGAGTTACCATAGGAACTCAGAGGCTATAAGGTAGGACTAGGATTCCTAACTGAATGTGAGCTGTCTTTGTCAGCTTCTCCTCACTGTTCTTTCTGCTCCAGGACATGAGCACTAAATGCTGTGAACCATCTTCTTTTGCTGTCCTTAGAACAGGGAACAGTTAGTGTCACTCAACTGCCAGAGGAGCAAGAAAAGAAAGAGGAAAAGTTACCAACCCTGCCGTCTGATAGCTTCTTTATCTGGAGGTTTGCTTCCAGGGATGTTGAACAAGTCTGTTTCTTACTAGTTGGTTTTTGAATGAGCCACTGACTTCTCCTTTATCTAAATGTGTTAGTTAGAATTGATCCAGAAAGGAGAGAGGGGCTTTTGAAATGTGAAATCTAAACTGTGTTGTTCTTAAGAAGACTATTACATATAAGTGTGTGCATTTGCGTTTCAGGGGTATGTTGGGTCAGTATCCACGGGTGGAAACAAGAATATAATCTGATAGCAATGCAGAAAATACTCAATTTCACTTTACTTATTATTCCTCACCTTCTTTATTTCCCATAAGAAAAATGAAAATTATGGCCTTCACACCAGTTCTGATAAGCACAGAGGTCAAAACAAACATGTATTTTCTGAGACCTTTGAAATACAATATATGACTGACTGCTTTCTCTTGAGAAATTTTTTTCTTACAAGTTAAAAATTCAATAAATGATGCATTTTGACTTTTTTAAGTAATGAGCTATAAAAGTCAAGGTTTTCTACCAACCTTTTCAACCGAGTTGGACTGCTTCCCGGGGTATTTCTCCTGTCGAAGAACAGAGGAGGCCAATTGTTCCCCTGTGCTCTCCAGATGACAGAATGCTCCCCCTGACCTGGAGACGACTGTTCTTACATTTGCTAGAATGGCATTTTCTGGGTCATCTAACGTGCCCCCTCAAATTTGCTGAAATGCTAGCTCTTTGTTGGGGCTTCTCCAATGTTCCTTTGCTTCCCTAGCCATCTTGTTGGGAAACAGTTGGGCAATGTTGGCTTTATCCAAATGTGTCAAATTGAATATTGAACCAACAAGGTCTGCAAATGTTTTGTTATTGAATTCCAGCAGATCTCACAGGATTCAATTCTGTATCCAGGGTAGGGATTCCTCACCCTCTTTACCTACATTGAGGATTTTTGTGTCACTGAATAGTATGAACCAGAAGACTGAAAAGAAGATCAAGTTGTGGCTCCTTGGTACCTACAGTATTTTTTTTTTTCCTGATGAAATTGTTACCCAGTCAAATGTGGATCCTTTCTTGTGAGTTAAACTTCACCAGAAGTAGTTATTTCACAAAGTTGAATTTTTGTTTGTGGCATGCAGCAAAGAAAAAGATGGAAACCATAGGGAATAATTTTACAAAGCTGTGGCTCCCTGAGCATGGGGAGGTGGGTATCTTTATTTAGGGTAGAGAATGAATATTCAAAGGGGAAATTTCATCATCACATGTAGAGGTGGGCATAAGCTTGCACATGCATGGTTTGAAATCATGTTTTTACATACATTGCATGATCTAAAAACAGCTGTTTCCCCTCCCCTAGAGGAGGGGAATTTATAATGTTAATGAGGGCAGGTTACTTTAGTCCAACTCTCTGCCCATCTGTGCAGGTGATAGTCTTGTGGTTGCCGTCTGGGCCGGTCTGGTCTGGTTCAGATTGCCTGGGTCCAGAGAAGTTGTTGCTTAGAGTTTCTTCCTGGAAAGTAGCAGAAAACTGCATAAGCTCAAGGCCCCAAGGTGTTAGATAAAGGAACACCTTCATTTTACAAGAAGACAAGAGAATTAGGTCAAACACAAAGGTTAGAGTTTAGGCAGGACAAGAGAAGCAGGTTATGGCCCCTGTAGGGCAACAAAATACGCTATGTATTCTGGGATTACAGCATCTTTCTCCCTCCAAAGAGATAGGAGAATGTCCAACAACATTATACCATTCCTGCACAGCAAAAACAAAGCATCTGGGTTCATGATCGGTTTGACATTGTCACTGCTTGCCTGCTGTGCTCTGAGAATATCTTCAATGTGGAAGAATTTCCTTGCTCATATCAAAACTGTGAAGGGGGTTAGTAAAAAGTTCTTTGACAAAACGAATTATAGCAAATGTGCATGAAATCAGACACTTCATTGTACTGTTGTTCTCTATGGCAAACATTTTGATGGAAGCAAATATAGTTTTTATTGAAAAGTTTTTTGAGAGCCCGGTGCTTATCATGTTCCTAAGACTTTTTTTAAATCAGTTGCTACAATTTCCACAGAATGGTGCTGGAAAGTGTGGAGGAGATGAGTCAGTGAATAAGGATACTCTGTCTCTCTTAAGAGAGGCTTATGTGTGGTCTTTGCAAGAATTTTTAAAACAGAAGGTCACCTTGCTTTACACAAAAAGCATATCTTTTTTCAACTGCTTTACCAGGAAAGCAAAGAACTTTGCAAGTGATTTGTAGTATGCTTTTTGTGAATGACGAAACCTCTCTCTTGCTTTTCTCTCTTTTTCTCTGTCATAGAGACAAATATTTTGACATCATTCTGCAAATGATGGAAAATAAGCAGAAAGGGAAGACGGAGACCCTATGCCCATCAAAAATCCCTGGGCATTTCAAATTTTAGCTCTGCATGAACGAGTGTGTATTTATCTAATTTCACACTTGGATAGTGAATCATTAATCCAGAATGAAAATGGACATTTTGCTTTTCAGAATTCCCCCTCCTTTTTAAAGTAGCCAATCAGATAGTTTAATTTTTCATCACTTAAACAAAGAAAGATTATTTGGAAATTATTTCTTGTACATCTCATTTATCCTCAAGCACTCTAATTAGCCCACGTGAAATATGAAGCTATTTACATACCTCCTAACCGAACTGCTTTCATTCTCCTGTTTGACCTTGCTTCTGTTGCTGTTTATTCTCTACTACCCCTGGCTCTTTTTTTTATTGTGAATTTAGCCACTATGCTATTTTCAGATGTTCTAGATTTATAATTATTTGAAATGTCAAGGTAAACAAATTTGATTTTGTTTGCTTTACATGGTGAGTGTAGACATAGCGAGATGATGGTGCAGTATATGCTAATAGCTGTCCTTTTGTGAATGCTTATTTTGTTTCTTACAGTATCACATTTATCCTCATAACAGATCTTTGAATAATATAATTCCTATTTTTCAAATGAATAAAATGATGTCTGTATAGCTTCCCCAAGATCGAAGAGCTAAAAAGTGTTGGATAAGGATTCAAACCAAGTTTTAGCCCCGCAAACTGTCTTTGAAGTCAGATAGATTTCACTTAATAACGAACTGTGGGCCCAAAGTGGTTTCTCCACCTAAGCTCTAAAGAGCAGCCGTCCTGATGTTTCCTATCAGGCCCCCTAAACACACTTTGTTGCCTGGAGTCAGGCTCTCTCTTCCTCATTGCTTTTTTCCATCTCCCCTCTTTTGAAATGTTTCTCAGTCCTAAAACCTTCAAGAAGGATCTACCAGATTTTCATTGTTCGCTTCTCTTGGAATTCATCTCTCTCACCTAAAACAGTTACAGAATTTTACTGTGTGATACTATGCAGGAGAAATGTCAAAGGGGGGGGGTCAAGAGGTACAAACTTCCAGTTATAAAATAAATAAGTCCTGGGGACGTAATGTACAACATGATGACTATAGTTAACAATACTGTATTGCATATTTGAAAGTTGCTAAGAGAGCAGATCTTAAAAGTTCTCTTCATGAGAAACAAAAACGTTTTTTAACTACATAAGGCGACAGGTGTTAACCAGACTTATTTTGATGACCATTTTGCAAAATATATAAATATCGAATCATTACATTGTACACCTAAAAATAGTATAATGTTGTATGTCAATTATATCTCAATAATAAAAAAAAAGTGAGAATGGGTGCCTTTACCTGACAGCACTCTTTGCCCCAGAATCTGCTGCAGTCATGATCATCTTGACCCTGCTCCAGGTTCAGGTGTCAATCTTTTAATTTTTGGTTTTTGAACCAGGCACATCTTTACAGACTATTCCAAACAAAACTACTTCCAGCAATGAGTCCTGTTCCAGTGACTTCCTTTTACTCTCAACGTTTTCTCTAGGTCGTGTAATTTACATGGGCCCGTTTACCATCCTGGTTCAGCATCACCCCCGGTTATCAGGGGACCAGCTTCTTCTATACACTAATATTAGTAGCTGGGGCACTGATAGAAGGAACCTCAGATTCAAAATCATCATCCTTCCTTCCCATTTTTAAATAATGACTGAACTCAGGCCCAGAGAGGGGTAGTGACTTGGCTGGTTCCACACGACACATTATGACAGCGCCAGATCTAGACCCAGGTAGACTTGACGTGAGTCCTAAGTACCCTTGTGGGAAGATATCAACACTTTTTTTTCTGTTTTCTTTCTTTTTCTTTTTTGAAAATACATTGCAGATACTGGGACAGGCCCAAGTCACCGGGCTGGTTCCATAATCAAATAGCCAGGCCCTCATCTTGCATCCCACTGACTCCCCTCATACTCCCTCCTTAATGGAAGACTAAGTCAATGAGAAAGGCTGCTCCTCCGCTCTTCCTCTTTTCTCACCGCATTTAAGCTCAGGCACAGGAGGATACCCCTTGGACACACACACACATACATACCTACACACGTGCATATGTCTTGACTTAGACTAAGACTTGAGATCTCCTGAATAATCCACTAAATACAGGCACACACACACACACAAAAATCCACTATATGTTTTGAAGGGAAAAAAATGAATCTACATCATCCCTTTCAATGAGATTCAAGACTATGTGGGCAGCCAAATTCACATCCCTTGCTCCTCCAGAGTATTTGTTTGACATGTATTAACATTATTTAATGTGCTGGCACCTATTGCCCTCCTTTTGTGAACAATAAGTCATTTCCCCTTCTTATTTCCAATTCTTAATCCATCCCTTTTATATTCCTTCAGAGGACGTGAGAGTAACCTCATGCACTAAAGCTTCATGTCCAATATGAATCCATCAGGATCAAAAGTCTCTGCCACGTGGAATGCCAAGGAAGCCTTCAGGTGCCTGCGAACTTGAGGCTCGGGCAATCATCCGGAGTGCCTCACTCGCTGAGGGTGGTGGCACCGCAGTCCAGCCGTACCGGGGACATGGACACCTGAGGCTGAGGTCCATTTTGTCTCCTGGATGATGTGTCCAGATAGTCAGCTTTTTAAGCTTTTACAAAAAATAAATTCTAAAGCCACCTTCAGACAGAGATGTGTAAGAGCATCTCTACCCTAATCGCCATCATAAACCTCAGTCGATACATTAGACACCCTCTCAGGTGACAAAAGAAAGCCAGAGCCTGTTTACCCTGCAGTGCCTGTGTGACTTGCTTTTGGACACAATTCTTGTTGACAACTAATGCAAAAGAGTTTTCCTCTCCTAAGGGGAAAAGGAAAAACTCTCCTGGGCTTAAGATTGGAACTATAAATGCATTTGTATAGTATTTAAGAGAAATGAGCTAATTCATTTCAACAACCGTTTATTGAAAACCTAACATAAGTTACACTCTGTGCTAGGATTTGGGGTCACAAAGATGATTGAGACCCAGTTCCCTGACTTTGAGAAATTCACTGTGTAATTGTTAAGGTAATGGCTTCAACACTGAGGCTCTGGAAACAGCCCATTGACTTCTCCACACTCTTTCTTTTTTTTTTTTTTAAGATTGACACTTGAGCTAACAACTCTTGCCAATCTTCTTTTCTTTTTCCTGCTTTTTCTCCTCAAATCCCCCTAGTACATAGTTGTATACTTTAGTTGTGGGTCCTTCTAGTTGTGGCATGTGAGATGCTGCCTCAGTGTGGCCTGATGAGTGGTGCCGTGTCCGTGCCGAGGATCTGAACCAGAGAAACCCCGGGCCGCCAAAGCAGAGCACGCGAACTGAACCACTCAGCCACCGGGTATCCCCTCCACACTCTCTTTCTACATGCCACTTGCATTTCCACTGTCCTGTGTGTTGTATAGTCTCCTGGAAGGATCCTGACTCTCTGCATCCCCTCCACTTATTAAACCTCTAGGATTTATTTGTCTATTTAATATGCATTTATTACATCTAGTAACTAAACTCAGGGGATGTGAGCTGAACAGAGCAAGCTTGGCTTCCCTCTTATGGCACTTTTGCTCTACTGGCAGACACACATAATGAACAAGCAAGTAAATGCATAATATAATTTCAGATACTGCTATGAAATTTTTTTTAAAAAAATAGAGAGTAACTGAAATGAATTAAATTAGACAAAATGATTAAAGAGGCTTCTCAGGAAGGTGACATTTGGGTCAAAACCTAGACGTTGAGAAGGAGCTGGCCATGTGGAGATCTGGGGTAAGAACTTTCTAGGCAAAAAAGAACTGTGAGCACAAAGGTCTTGAGTCAGGAGCCAAGTTGAGTTATCTGGGGGACAGAAGGATGCCTAGTGGAACCTAAAAATTAGGAGACCACTAAGCAAAACAGAAAATGGTAGGAGATAAATTCTGCAAGGTAAGCAGGAGAGATTATGTAGGGGCCTCGGAGCCATGGCCAGGATGACGGATTGTCGGTGTCCTGCAATACCACTGCATGCTTACAAGTAGCGGGAGGGCGTGAAATGATGTATGCTTTAAAAATATCACACTGGCTACTATGTGAAGCATGGATTCCAGAGTCAAGAGTAGAAACAGTGGCACCCATTAAAAGGTTATTCTGACCGTTTGAAGGAATGATGATGTTTGTTGAAACAAGGGGAATCACGGTGGAGGTGGAGAGATCCGGCCGGTGTCTTACACACTGCACAAACCCTTCTCTTATTGCTTAGACTCTCTCTTCCTTCTCTGATCTCCTATAAACATTTTCAATTTCATCTTTTAATAACATTAGTAAACAATTCTAATGTTTATTATTTACTAGCAATTATACTGTTTTAAAAACTTCTTATTGAATCCACACATAACACTGTAAGGAGGGAAATATTACTATCCCCATTTTTCAGAAGAGGAAACTGAGGCTCAGAGAGGTTAAATAGCAGTTAAGAAGCAGTAGAGCTGAGATTTGAATCCGTCTGTTTGTCTTAAGTATTCTAGGCTCAGAACTTTTTTTTTTTTTTTTGAGGAAGATTAGCCCTGAGCTAACATCCACCACCAATCCTCCTCTTTTTGCTGAGGAAGACTAGCCCTGAGCTAACATCCATGCCCATCTTCCTCTACTTTTTATGTGGGACACCTACCACAGCATGGCTTGCCAAGCTGTGCCACATCCGTACCTGGGATCCAAACTGGCGGACCCTGGGCCTTGGAAGCAGAATGTGTGAATTGATGCACCACTGGGCTGGCCCCTAGTCTCATAACTTCTGGTATATATTATCTTCTGTTTTTTTCTGTTTTGCAAATTAGGTTAGTCTTATCTTTCTAATTATGTAAGTGTCATGCTTTTTTGCTGGTTAGACCACGCATAAAGTTATGAGGTATAAATATTTATTGAAGATACCAACATTGCTGTACCTGGCAGATCTGATAATCGAGCTACGCCAGGCACCGTGCAACCCTTGCTATAACCATGGGAACGCCACATGTGAAACTGAGAAAGCTAGGACACTGGAAGAGGATCAGAGGACCGGCAGTGGCTGTAGAGCTATATGGAACCTCCAGAAATGGAAGGCATTAAACAGACTGAGGGGAGACAGTGAGGAATAAACCTAAAGCAAGTAGCAGTTACCACAGTAATGTGACTAGGCAGTCGAACTGGCTCCGTGGGAAAGACACACTTTAGAAGGGCCTAGAAATCCTTGGTTTAATGTTCTGTTCTTGCCACGTCGTAATTCTTAACAGTTTTTGATTGAAGAGCACCACATTCTCATTTTATGCTGGGCCCTACAAATTGTGTTGCCTGTTCTACTAGGCAGATCAAAGTGATCCGAGAGAAATATGAACAAGACGCGTTAGAATCTGTCGAAATAAATAACCCCAGAAACCTCCTAATACAAACACCCAGAAATGACAGAATTGGGAAAAATAAGTAAAACTGTAAATAACCTTTCATCTGTGGTTGAGTTTCAAAAAAAATCAGGTACCATATACTGAGAAGAGGCCAAAAACAGAACATTAATGTCATTGAGAGGGACTGACACCAACAGATGTCAATATTTAAAGTAAACATAGTAATTAAATCAATGAAATGATCACAAGAAGCAAACTAACAGACCACAATGGAGCCCCACACATATATGAACCTTTCCCATACCTCAGCAGTGATTATGGAAATCATGAGGAAAAGATGGGCTCCTCAAAAACTGGTGCTGGAAAGTCAATTATCCAAATTGGAAAGCAAACGAATTTCTACCTCACACCCTACACCAAAAGCCCATCTAGCCGGAGTAAAATCCTAATGTGAAAGTGAAGCTTTAACATGTTCAGGAAAACACAGGTGACTATTTTTAAGACCTCTGGCCAAATTTGGATCTATCTATTAAAAAACATAAAACAAATTAAATTTAAAAATTCAAGTTTGGTGACATTAAAATTAAAAATTTCTCGTAAAGAATCACCTTAAATGAAATAAAATGATAAGCTACTGCCTGGGAAGTTTTAGCACACACAGCAACAACAAAAATAGTCGTATGCAGAACATATACAGATTTCGTCCAAATAAACAATTCAGTAAAACATTAAAAGTTATAATCCACATTCATGGAAAGGAAGCAAAAATATCCGATAACTCTAAGAAATTTTGCTTAATCTCATTAGTAATAAGGAAACAAATATTTAGGTCACAAAAACCTGCATTTTCACTTAAAATTAACTTGTAGAATGGTAGTACAGTATTACAATACTTGCAAAGCTTTAAAGTTATAACTGTTTAAAATTATATTACTGTGTATCAATTAAATGCACATATTATATGTGGTAAGCATATAATATATGCCTATGAGATTCTCATCAAATCCATGTTTAGTCATTAAACAAACCTTTCAAGCACTAACAATGTGAGGATCACTAAGATTCTGCAGGGCACACAGTGAAGATAACACTCACCCCTGCCCATGAGGCACACACTATCTTGCGGAGAAATGGAGGATGTGTGTGAATCACTGAACACACCCGAGAAAGTGGTGAGGCCTGAAAACACGTAGATAAAACGCTATATGATCCACAGCTGATTCACTGAGTGATCTAAGTCCCCTCTTCCCAAATTCATTTATCACTAAACTTGGACAAAAGTCTGATTCCACCAATACTGTAAACATACCAATGCGCTTCTCACTTGGGTAGTGTGGGTTGGGTGGCAGAAGACTTTTGGAGAAATAGACAGGATATGCAAAGTGGACTGGGTGGGAACAAGAATTTGTTATCTGTTTGCTATTCCTCAGGCTTTAACTACATTATTTATTGAAATCATTATTATAACACATACTAATAATATTTATTATAATATTTACAACAGTCCTGTAAGGTGGATTTATTTTTATTTATTCATTTTGTTGGTGAGGAAGACTGTCCCTGAGCTAACATCAGTGCTCATCTTCCTCTATTTCGTATGTGGGATGCCTCTGTAGCATGGCTTGATGAGCAGTGTGTAGGTCCACGCCCAGGCCACTGAAGCAGAGTGCGCAAACTTAACCACTACGGCACCGACCAGCCCCAAAGGTGGATATTATTTTATCCGATTTATGGAGAGGAAAGTGTAATCTCAGTGTGGGTAAGTTCCCCAAGGTGACAAATTCAGTGAGTAGCAGATCTGAGATCCAAATCCCAGGTGTAGCTGACCTGAAAGTCTGTGATCACTCTTGTAGTAACACCTCTTTTAAGGAATTGTATTATTTCTCATCTGGACATCTTTCCTTCTATAATAACACATACATCTTAAGAAAATGGATTGTTTCTAGTAACTTCTACCAGTGATTATTACTGCATGATCTCCAGAACTTTGGTCTGAAGTGATGCCTCTATGTGTATTCTTCAGGTGGAATCCTATATATCACACTTATGAGAAGATACTGTTCATAATGTGTAACTTGTAATCTTTAATGGCTACAGTTCCCACTAATGGTGAAACATTGTATTGAGGTTTACTCTCCGTTTTTGTTCAACAATTTTATGCTCTTTTTATTTTTTGTTGTTATTTGGAAAAAATTACTTTGACTATTTTATGGGATTCGTTAGGCCTTTATTTGTTTAGCAAATATGTATTGACTTTTACCTGTGTGCTGGGTCCTGTTCTAGGTGCTGTGGCTATGGCAGCGAGCTAGATGGAGTTTATGCCTCCACACAGCTTTCACTGTAGTGGGAAAGACAAAGTGGGGAAAAAAAAAGTGATATAAACTTCAGACAAGGATGCTTGCTGTGAAGAACAAACAGATAAGAGAATAGTCAGGGACTGATAAGGACAGAAATCTGATCACAAGCAAAGTAAATTTGTCCAGATGATATGGCTAATTGAAAGAAATTTCTCTCTGACGTGGCATTTATGTGATCAGTCAAGCTGCTTGCTTTGCTCCATTCTTTCTCAGGTTAATTAGTTGGGAGAGATTCTTGACAGACATCGGCTGTAAATGTTTGCGTTCACTCATTACTCTTATTTTCAAGAGGAAAATGAAGATTACACTCCTCAGATAAAGGGTTGAGTAAAGTAAGTTTTCATCCTTTTCAGAGGGGTATTTTTGTCTTGCTCTAGTTTCAATAGAGATTTGGAAAGCGTTTTCTTGGATGATAGAGAAAGGAGGTTTAGATCTGTCCTTGGAACCCAGGGTTTTCGGTCAAAAAACCTCAGAGTCCCTTTTCTCTGAGACACAATGTGCAATTTCACAAAGGTCACTATAATTCTCATCTACCTTCTGGAGAAAATTCTTCACATCAGCTTGAAGGTGCTCTTATAGGAGACTCACTGTAGAAGCATTCATTTCTTTTGAGTGTGTTAATTCCCTCTTCTGACACTGGCTAGTTAAGTGACCTTGGGCAAATTGCTTTCTCTCACAAAACTTCTGATTCTTCCTGACAAATTCCCTTTTCTTCATCACTCAAACAGATCTTGAAATCTCATCTCCTGCAGGAAGCAGTTCTAATAAATTAGAGAAGAAATGATTAATTCCAATATGTCACTTCCATTGTGTTCTTCTTCTATTCTCCGTTCCTACTAAACATACTCATCTGCTTCAGTTTACAGCTAATAAAAAGATAGTTTGGTTTTAACTTCGTTATTTATTTAGAACTCATTGTCATCCCACTGGCATATTTGTCTATTTTGTAGAACATATTCTAAGTTATTAAGTTATACTTGCATATTTCAGTCTCGTTGAAAATAGTCTTTATCCTCTGCCTCCCAATTCTGCTCCACAAAAGAAAAGAGGATTTTTTTCAGGAGTACAGCTACTTCCAGACCCATTTGAAAATATCAGATGGCACCTTGGGTGCCAGAGTTAGGGCCTAACATAGAGATTTCTCTGAACACAGGGACTCACTGGGGCTTTTATATCTGTATTCCAGGTCTCAAGCTCAGTGTCTAGCACATTATAAGTGCACAGTATTCCATGGTCTAATGACTGGTGCAAAACAAATCTTAGCAATGCCTCAGAGAAACAGGACATCGTCCCAGGACCAAAGGTTTCCAGAAAGTTCAGTCATGACTTTGACAGACAGGTCTCTGAAGAGCTTGGGGAGTGAAGGGACAAGGAATTCTGGGAATCTAGCTTGCCACCTTCTCTGACACTAATCAGCTGGATGATCTTGGGCAAATTGCCTACCTTCTTTGACACTCAGATATATATATATATATATGGAATTGAATGAGATTATCTCTAGAGTAACTTTTACATACAATATTATGGGAATCCATGATTCTATTGATAATATCTCAAATAAACCAAAACTTTTCCTAGAGACTATAACTAATGGTAGGCAATGCTGTGGTCAGAGGCAGTGTCTAGCTGTTTACAATCCTCCCAATAGGATGATGGTATAACAGTTACGCTTGTAAGCGTATGATAGAAGGAATTGTTTTCTGAGCATGGAGTGTCCAGTGCAGCAGATGACTAACACAAGGACTTCACCCAACTGCGGGCTTGAGACAATAGAAGTCTGATGCCTAGTAGGTAACTGGATCTTTTATTTGTCAAAGAATTTCAAAGAAGGCTGTACACGTAGTAAGGTGCTGGGAAATCCTGTTTCTGCTCGTCCTGCTCCTTCAGCTATGAATATAATCTGCCTCACACACAAGAGCATCGTAAGAATTAATGAGTGCAAAGTGCTTTTGTGAAGGGATGAAAATTCCTGAGCCTGGTCTATGCCAGTGAAATGGGCTGACACTAAACAACCCAAAGGTCCCCTAAGCAGGGTGCCAAGAGTATTAACATATGTATTACAGTGCATTAACATCAGGAGCGATTAAATTAACTATGACCTAAACATAGCAATGGCTAAATCATCCTTACTAGGCAGAGCAGAAAATTGCACACAGCTTTTGGGTATGGGGAAGCGAATAAGACCATGACACCTCAGTGTCAGTGAGGCAGGGGCAGCACTAATGAAGGCTGTTGGAGTTACAAATACCCTGGCTCATTTCCAGGGAACATTTAAGCATCATGAGGGCATTCGTGTACCCTACACTAACTCAGTGCTGTGGCATTTATTAATCCCTTTTGAAGACAGATATAGGAAAAGAGAACACTGCTATCACACAAGGACATATGGGCAACATCCCAGCTGAATAATCAACTCTACTCTATCTTTTCCTTTACATTGCAAATTTCCAGCTTTGAGGGTCTGTCTGCTGCGAACGTAAGAGAGTACAGGGAGATGACAACAGACCGGTGCTTTCTTGAGCATCATTCACGGGGATTAGCATGACTTTGCAGGATAGCACCGCAAATCATCATACTGGGCATTCATTAGAGGAAAGAAAACTGCTGTGAGAACCGAGAGCCAGCACATTGTAGTCCTGAGAGGTCCTTCTCGTTCAATGGCCTGTACTAATCATCGCTAGGGAAAAATAATCTTTTTATTTTTTGCTTGAATAATAAAGAACTCCTGAGCCACTCCAACAGTGTCAAAAGCTCACTATGTGGTCTTTTGTGCTCTTTGGCCACTGTGTGGCTCCCATGGATGCCTGTGATGCTGAAGTTACCCTCATGTTCTCATACGTGAGCTTTCTCTTACCCCTACTCTCTCTGTTCAACGGGAGCTTTGTGCGAGCAAGTTGCTAGGGAAGTTGCTGCTGCTTCAGAGAAAAGTGTTGTGAATAATGCTGCATGTTCTTGAAGACTTCTAGAAACAAAACCACCGATTGGCTTAACAACCACTCTTTCCAAGAGTTGTCTGCATGATTAGGAACATAAGCATACCGCTTAGAATCTGGGAACTCCCCTATTTCCTTTAAAAAATAGAACAGAACAAAACAAAACATGTTTTTTGCTACTTCCTGAAAAATAGCTGCTTGATGAGAAATAAGCACAAATTGTGAGACTGTTTCTCAAAGGCTGGCTATGTTCAGGGTTCAAAGGCCACAGTCCCCAGGCTATGTCTTCATTGAGGGATTTCGACTTTTCATGTATTATAATGGGAATTTGGCCTATAGGGCATAGTGATATATGCTTATAAATTACAACCCTCTGTTCGCTCACTGGTATAAAGCAAATTCTTGAAGGTAAAGAGGTTAAGCAAATGAGTCACTAACATCGGGATGGTTAATTCTCAGAATTACCTTAACATTATGAGAATTTATAAATACTGCTGTTTTACAATGAGGCTTTTATAATACTTCTGTTACTGTTTTTGCTGGTGTGGTTTGGTTTTGGTTTTTAGCAATAGTGCTAATTTCCTGGGGATTCTGTCTAGTAAAAAAATGACCTTTGGGGAAAATGATGTATTAAGCACTCTATTTCAAAACATAAGTTATGAATAAGATTTGCTTGTGTTGAAAAGGAAATTGGGATTCTTTAACAAATATTCATTTTACTCACAAATTTTTTCCTTTCTCTATCCAGATTCCCTCAGCTTAGGCTTGGCTTTATGGGTGTGTGACCAGTACAGTCACATTGGGACTCAAGTTAAGCAGGGCTCCTGCGTGGGGTTTAACGCTTTGAAATCTCTGGCTTGAAATTCTGAATAAAGTTATCTTTGAATTTATGTTCTGTAAATGAAGTCCAAGGGCAAAGAAGCATGTGTTGAGGGCATGGAGCCTCAGCAAATGGGTGGTTCACCTTACATTAGCTCTTCATCTCCCTGGAACAAGCTCTCTACTGTGCACTCCCACCTCCCTGGTGCCCTGGTCCAACTGGGGTTCCTTCTCCCCATTGCCACCCAGTGACCATTGCTGTCCAACCCACCCCATGGAGATCTGGGTGCAGACACAGGGGTCGCACACACCTCACGGTCTCTCGGAGGCAGGCAAGGCAGCAGCCATCTCCACCCTAGGCTACCTGTGCCTGACATATTCCCTGGACAACTCAGAATGGGGTTTCACCCATCCCATCCAGGAACCAGGAGTGTCCCCACGCTGAGGTTGCAATCCATTTCAAGTCATCTGTCCTCTGAGGGTTGGGATGGCAGACTGTGAAAGGAGAAATTAACCTCACCACCCCCAGCAAGGACCCCAAATTTTCATTTTGTATGTGACATGGCAATAGGCAGCCCTGTCTCAACCCCAATAATTCTAAACACTGGGTCCCTCATTACTCTCATAACAGTAGATCTAAAAGTCGTATTCATCCATTAAATAAAATTTTACTAAAAGAAAAAAAATGCTTCTAAAGAAATTTCAACTATGACTCCCACTTTTAAAAGACTCTTCTAGGAGTGAGACAGAGGGCACAAAGCTAGCTGGTGACTCTTTCAGTTAGATTTTTTTTTTTGTAACCAATGGAGAATCACTGACACTCCTTTAAGGCAAAGCGAGTCTGTTGGAAGGCATGGGTATGGAAAGCCATCAACAGAAGAGCACCTTGGGTGACCACTTCTTTCCCCGTCACTGTCAGCAGCTCACACAGTCTCTCCACAGCCTCTTTGCTACTTTCCACACATCAGCTTCCTCATAACTTTGATTCGCACACAGCTCACCATGGACTGTCATAGGATTCTATTTCTGCGCTGAGACCTTAGAAAGTCAGTTCCCGCTGCTAACTACTTCATTATCTGGATAGTTCTCTCAGGCTCTTCTTTCACGCTAGGACACAGAATTGCTGGCTGGCCCTAGCTACAAATTGGCTACTCTTCTGTCAGATTCTTAATCCAGTTACCCCAACTGTGGCCAGGGGACTGGGTAGTAAAATGGGCTGCTTTTCTCATCAAGGGCTGTGGACAGGGCAAGCCCCTTAATGATCATCTGTGCAATGGCTCATTCCTTTCCTGCTCCTGCACCAACTCTGTTCCTTTTATTCCTATCTCAGTTAAAGACCCCATCATTCTAGTTGCTCAATGAGACACATGAGAAGGTCCATCTTCTTTCTTTTCCCTCCTGCATTTATCCTATTGGCTCTACTTCCTAGATTCCTCTTTTTACAGTTTGCAATTGATTTCAGAAGAAAATCCAATCCCTTTAGCATGGCATAAAAGGCCTTCCTGATCTGGCCCCTACATATTCTTCCATCTCCTTCTCTGTTGTCCCTGCTGTTTTGCAGCCCCCACAAAATGACTATTAAACTACTTGCAGTTCCTCTAATGAGCTGTCTTCCTTCTCATCTTCATAATTTCCCACATTCTGCTCTTCTCCCATAACCTGAGCACACTATTTGCCTTCCTAGTAACGTTTCTCACAAGACATTGTTATTTATTTATATGGTTTCCCAGTAGATTGTGAACTTCTTAAAGGCAGACACCATGTTTCAGTTTTCTGTATCCCCTACATCCAGCAGAGAACATAGCATAAGGAATATATTAAATATCATAAATGGATATCACCATGTGCCCCACGTTTTAAAATTTTCAATGACCTCTCATTGTTTTCAGTAGAAAGGGCACACTCTTCAGCAGCTTTCTCATATCATCTTTCACTACTTTTCTATTTTATGTTTCAACTATAAGGAAATACTTCTGCTGAGTCATTATCTCATGCTGGTTTATGTCTCTTAGTTTTTGTAAATGATGTTGCTTATGCCCAGAATACATAACAGGACACATGGTGGGTGCCCAACAAATATTGGAAAAGGGAGAACGTAATAAATCTAGAACTAAGTCCTAGATCTCTGCCCTGCTTTTCCAAATAATTTCCATTGCATCATACCACTTTCCATGAAAATAGTTCTCTCCACGATAGATCACATAGTTATTTTGATGATGCCATCACTACACAACACTTTCCTAGTTCTGGTTAGATAGGAAACAGATTAAGATGCTATAAGAAAGACGTAGAAGATTAAGCACAATTAAAGTTCCTTGCTCTCTCACATAACATTCTAGAGAGATTGGCCTAGGCTGCTGTTAGTTTTTTTTCCACGTCAATTCTCCAATTATATGACACCAACTAGGTGTCTTACAATTTGATTCAATTATGACACTAACTAACCAGAGTTAGTGTCAGACTCCACAGGTTGAGAACTCAGTCCCACAAGATTGCCCTCACTTCAGAAACCAATTGCAAGCATCAGGTCCTCAGGTCAGCCACACTTTAGGCTGATTTTGCTGCAAAGTTAGGAGTTCCATAATAATAATAAACATCTCCTCCAGGTTTGATAATTTACTAGAACTACTCACAGAATTCAGGAAAATGCTATACTTTCTATTATGGTTCATTATGAAGGATACAAATGAGAAGCCAGATGAAGAGGTACATAGGAAGGTAGGTCCCTAAGGGTCCTGAGTGCAGGGGCTTCTGTCCCCGTGGAGTTGGGGTGGGCTGCCCTCCCAGCACATGGATGTGTTTGCAAACCTGGAAGCTCCCAGAACCCCATCATTTAGAGGTTTTTATTGAGGTTCCATTATCCAGGCACAATTGAATAAATCATTGGCCATTGGTTATTAACACAATCTCCAGCCCCTCTCCCCTCCCTTGAGGTTGGGGAGTGGGGCTGAAAGTTCTCAGCTTCTAATCAAGGCTTGATCTTTCTGGCAACCAGTCCCCATCCTGAAGCTATCCAGGGGCTCAGACACTCCTAGCACTCATATCCCTCAGGAAATTCCAAGGGTTTTAGGAGCTCTGTGTTAGGAACCAGGTACAAAGACCAAACATATTTCTTATTATGTACCACAACTGCAAAATGGTTCTGTTCCAGGAAGCCATCCAGGTACCCAAACTAATTCCCTCTTGTTTCCCCTGTTGCTCTTGGCTACATAGTTGAAGCTGGGATGCTGCTACCAACACTTGACTGCCCATAGGAAGAGGCAAGAGAGGAAGTAGGAGACAAGGTTTCTTTTAATCTTGTGAAACGGAAGTTGCATGTGTCATTTCAGCTCACGTTCTATTGGGAAGACATCTAACTACAAAGGAAACAAGAAAATGTAGTCTCAAGCTGGGTGCCATGTGCGCAGCTAATAAAGTTATTATGGAAGAAAGAGCGAAGAGATTTTAGAAAACAAATAGTGGTCTGACTCAAGTTCCTGTTTTGAAATTATTTTTACAGTCGAAAGCATGTTATTTTGAAAGTCATTTGGCTTTTCAGGAGCAAATACAGTGCATTGTCTCTGAGTCCTAGAGCCAGTTCAAACTGAGCTCTTGTCATTACTCTGTGTGTGGCCTTTGATAAGTTACTTAATCTTTTTGTGTCTCTCTTTCCTATCTATAAAATGAGTATAACAATAATATCCACTTTCTACATTGGGAATTAAATAAATTAATACAGGAGAAAAGCTAAACACGTACCTGGCACAGAGTGAGCACAATATGTGTTTGTTATTAATATATCTATTCCTACATGTGTTCACACTTATTTTTCTCCTTGTGGATATAAAGAAATATTTATTGAATGAATAAATAACTTAACTAGCTAATAAGTATGTTTTATATATTAAAAACTCAGGAAATTTATATTTCTTATATCCTGTGTTCAACTTTCATAAATTTCTACCTCTATCATCACCTTTAGATTTTCAATTATTACTCCTTCTAGTATCAGTGTATCTTGCTCTAGAAGCCTTCCATTTCTAACTTACTGGCTATGGTATCTGTGAAATGTTCTACCAGGTAATTGAACTTGTTAAGGCTGTGTGTGAAATAAAATTAAACAGGCTCAGGAAGACAATCTAAGGGATATTTTTATGACATAAAGTAAGCATACTTTTTAGTGCATTGGTCTTAAGAATCTATTTTTGTTATTCGTGGATCTTTTTGTTTATTTCCTGTGTTTTTAGATAGTGTCAGCAAATAAGTCTCTCTAGAGAAGTAAGTTATGAAGTTTGATATACTCATACACGTGCAGATGATTACCAAAATCTCAATAAAAGTTTGAAACTTGAAGTATAAAGAGAATTAAAAAAAAAAAAGTATCACCACATTTTGAACGGAATGAAAATTTATTTCACTCTTGGAAAAATGAAGAACCACAAAAACAAATCTCACTAGAGTTTACTGGTAAGAACATGTTGATGAAGTCATCCTCTGGTCCACAGATCACCAGAAATTACAGGATCACCAAGTAAACACGTGGCATGCACTGAGACACCTCTTTGAAGTCACTTCCTCTGATGCTAAGTGAGTAAGAAGAGTATCTCTCCTTGTTTGAGTTTTTAAATCTTCTGTTCTGTATTCTGGCCGGGACTAATCCATCGCTCAGTCCTAGTCTGTTTGATTGCATTTGGAAAGCACAACAGTGATCCTGTCACTACTAGGGAAGAAAGGAAATTTTGGAAGCTGGTAAAATTGAAGTGCAGTAGAATGCATGTGTGTGTGTGCGTGTGTGTGTGTGTGTGTGTGCAGTTTGATGCTGCAGTTAGACTTGTTACCTGCCCAGCATCTCCCTCGACATCCAAGGAGTCAGACATCCTGGTAACTGATCCTGAAGAATTATATGACAGTTGGGTAATGAAAGTATCAGCTGTCTTAACTGCTGCTTTCTCTGACTTGCTGAGATAACCATAAATAAAAGACAGTGGCCCTGACTGGAGAAGGTAAAACCATATTTTCCTTCAGATTTTTTTGGTGGAAGTCACTATATCTGAGTATGAAGATGCAAAGAAAGCATTTTAGGATAGAAAAGGGATTGAATAGCCTATCAGCTCTATGTCATTCATTTTCCCAAAAAACACCTCCAGTCCTTGCACAGCTACAACTCCTCAGATGGTGATTGAATTCCAAATGCTGGTCACACACGGGGATGGTCTACAGATTTAAGGACACCAAATTTCTGATTTGATTTCTATGTGTGGCTGAATACTCTTAGCAAAGGGCCAGAGGAGCCTATCTTTCATTTAATAAAATCTTTAAAGTGGATAATTAACAACATAATGATTATAAAAAATATTCAGAGATCTTAATACCCATAGTCTTCTTTTTTATCTGCCAGGAGAATGTAAACTTTTGTCCTTCAGTTCACTTCAAAGATTTTCTTCCTGGCTTTTATGCAACAAGAAGTCCTCTTACTTTTCTCACTACTGCTGTTCTAGAACAGAGAAGTGACACTGGTGTTAGTCCGTGAGAGACAAAATAAGGCATTAAACATAAAGGTTAGTCCATCGTGCCTCAGCAGTGTTGGTCATCCATGGACCTGGCGCTCTCTACAGCTATGTGAGGGAGAGCAGAAGAGGCAGGACTCCTCATGCACCCCCCCCCCCCCGCCATGTGTGCCTACCACACATACCTATCACATACCACATGCTTTGTGCTTCTTTGACTACGAATGTTAACAAACCAACCAAAACTGTAAAAGGAGATCAACGGATTAAGAAAAAAAATAAGACTTAAGTCATAAGAAATATAGTATTTCTTTTCCTTTTCATAGAATCTTTAGTAGATCTTTTTTTTGGGGGAGGGTGGGGAATTAGCCCTGAGCTAACATCTGCCGCCGATCCTCCTCTTTTTTGCTGAACAAAACTGGCACTGAGCTAACATCCATATCCATTTACCTGTATTTTATGTGGGACGCCTGCCACAGCATGGCTTGATAAGCTGCGCATAGGTCTGCACCTGGGATCCAAACTGGCGAGCCCAGGCCACTGAAGCGGAACGTGCAAATTTAACTGCTGCACCACCGGGCTGGCCCCAGTAGGTCTTTCTTGACATGACAAGAAATACTAATGAAATCCAAAAAGACACAGGAAAAATCAGACTTACTTTTATGTACTATCCTGACACCCCATTTAACAAACTTCCCTATGGAATAATTCATTACTGTATGTATCACTGAAATGTTAAAATAAATAAATACATCTCTTTTACTCTTTCTTACATTTCTATATCTCTAGATTTCTATATCTAGATCCACACCCATAATTTTCTATCTAGCCACAACCAATGTGAACTCTGCATACTGGGGACACCTTCAGTCACTGGAATGCCACACAGGAAAGTGTGGGGTGTGTTTGTTTATTATGCTTTAAGCTCTTTTGCCATTTATTCTGTGTTCTTGTTAATAGTTTTAGACACATGTAAGACATACCAGTGACGGTGATGTACCTACCAAAAGAAACAAAGGGAAAGTCCCATGCAAGCTTGAGGTTTGAGGCAACTTCAAGGAGGAGGTCAAGGAAGCAGGGTATAAAGGAGAGTGGGGAGGTGGGGATTGACCTTATGAAGGACATCATGACAATCTCTGTGGCAGGGGAGGACCGACCCACAATTACGTGAGCTGGAGCTGGAAGAAACTAAGGCCTGAAACCAGTCAAGCCTTCAAGGAACATGAGAACCAGAGTCATTGCCACTCTAAAATTCGAGAATGCAAATACATAAGAATTTTGCACTAAGAAATCTGTATCATGCTCATCCAACTCAGTATGGTCCTGTATTACTCTACTTGGGCTGCCCTAGCAAAATGCCATAAACTGGGTGGCTTACACAACAGAAGTTTATTTTCTCACAGCTCTGGAGGCTGGAAGTCTCATGTCAGGGTTCCAGCATTGTTGAGTTCTGGTGAGAGCTGTCTTCTAACTTGCAGACAGCCTCTGTCACACTGTGTCCTTATGTAGTAGAGAGAGAGAGAGAGCTGTCTGGTGTCTCTTCTTACTAGGGCAGTAATCCTATCAGGGCCCCACCTTTATGACCTTATTTAACCTTAATTACCTCCCTACTCTAAATACAGTCACACTGGGGGGTCAGAGCTTCAACGTATGAGTTTGCAGGGGGACACAATTCATTTCACAGCAGTTCCCTTTCTAGAAATTTCTCTTGCATTCTCCAATAATGTGTGTATATGCAACTGTACTGGTAGAATCTTTAATAACTGGCCTGTCGAGAGTACAGTAAGCAGAAACAAAATCCACACTGACCTTCCATATATAAACACGGCCGACAATGTCCAATCGAGTCTTTTTCACTTTTCCTCACTTTGAAACGATTCTTCTCCCTCCCTCTTTTATTTTTTAAAATCCCTTGTGACTATATTGGACTCATCCAGGTAATTGAGGAAAATCTCCCAATTCGAAGTCATCTGGTTAGAAATCTTAATTTCATCTGCAACCTTAATTCTCTCTTACCATGTAACACAAAATCTTCCCAGGTTTTAGGAATTAGAATGCAGGCATCTTTGGGAGACCATTTTTCATCTTCTTTTTTTTTTTCTCCCTACTACAATAGTCTTGTAAATATATCAGAACACATAATTTCTCGTGCCTGTAATGTAATAAGGTAAAGGACAAGGAAATCAAATCATTAAGTTTTGAATCTGGATTTGATCTAAATACTGCTACTCTATGGGCATTTTAATTTCTGGCTTCTGAAAAATAGGCTTTTTAAAATTGGATAATACTCTAATCAGATTATAGGTATAAATTAAACTGCATTTAATCAACAGTACACAATTGAATTGTCCTCCAACTCTCTTTATCATTGGGTCAGCTGACAGTTGCAAATTTTCAAACAGTTTAATAAAGAAAAACATAAACTTTGCAATAGGGAATACACTGAATTTGAAATTAAGATTCAGTGTATTTTGATTTCAAGTTGTGAAAAATTTTAAGAAGTGAGTATGATTGAAGAAATGCCCACATTTAACAACAGATTTGGAAATATAAAATGGTTTCTATTACTATAAATGGAGAATATCAGTTTTACAAATAACTAATATTCCAATCATGCTTTGTACAAAGAGAATATTAAAAAATAGCATAACGCTACTTTGATGATCTTGGAAAATGCTCAAATATAAATTATTTTAATCAATAATACACTCTTTTGCAAATAATATACAAACATATATTTTCAATTTAACTTAGTTACTAAGTGCTTATCATATGCGACATTTGGAAGGATACAAAATTTTACAGGATATAGTGTCCTAGAATTTATATATCTGGTAGAGGAGAGAATAAAAAAGAGATTATATGAAATACTACCTTTATATCACCTTATGTTTTATTTTAAGTAATTAATTTAATATAAAAGACTGTATATAGTAATTTTATATTACTATAACTATATAATTATATTAAATATGAATATAATAATACAATATACTATAATAATATAAGTATAAGGTAAATATGTATATAATTATTATATATAATTTTATATATGGTAATTTAATTAATCTAAAATAGAATGCTCTATTTTTTATTTTTAAAACTAAAACTGCAAATGTGAACCAATGCAATTTGGTTAAGCACACTAGCATCTTTTTGAGAGAATGTGACAGGTAGAGAAAAACTGTTTTTGTTACAATCATTTTAGCTGAATAAACATAGCTGATTTGTCCCTTTAGCTTCTGTACACGCACTCTCACAGTGATCAAAAGTCAGAGTGGAAAAGGAAAGTACCAAAAAAGTCAGTATATGCTTGCTATAAACACACACATACACACACATGCACACTTGTTATTTTGATGAATTGGGTCTTTAAATAGAAGAACTAAGAGAATAAAGCCATGCTGTGCAAATATTTCTTATTTTGTCCTAGCATACAAATGCTAAATAAATACTTGCTAAGTGAATGAACAAACAGTTCTCTTCAATGAATTTACTCAATGTATGAGGTCTTTAAGTTTGCAAAGAAAAGACAGCCTCAGATAACATTCAAACTTGGAACTTATTGATAAGGTACTCGGGAGTTTAGGAACAGAAAATAATTTAATCTTCTAACTATTCGGCCGCTCTGGGTCCTAGTGTTTCTAACCCTGGATATAGCAAAACTTCCGTGGAGTACTAGGACATTATCCCAGAACCACTTAAGATATGTCCTGATTTTTCTTAACTGGAGTTTTCTTCTTTAATGTTTATCATGGAAAATTTTAATGCACAAAACTAGTTCAGTGACCCCCACATCCTCATCTCACAACTGTGACAGTCATCAATTCATCGTCACTCTTGTTTCATTCCTATTTTAACCCACTGGCCCTTACCTCACTGGATTATTCTGAAGCAAATCCCAGACATCATATCATTTCATCTTTATATCTTTACATATTTTACATCTTTACATATTTATAGATGTGTCACAGTTTTAAATTGGCAAATTGGGCGTGATATTTTGAAAGTACCTGGTTAAATGAATATTTTGCTCATTTTTTCTATTGGGTTGTCTTTTAGTATTGATTTATGGGAATGCATTATATACTTTACACGTGAATCTTTTGCTTTTATATATTTGTGTATATATTTAAACAATAGCTTCTTCCACTCTGTAACACGTCTTTGAGTTTCTTTATGGTGTATTTTGATAAAGAGAATTTCCCATTTTTTTTGTAGTACATCTTATCAATTTTTGTCCTTTTTATAGTCAGTAATTTTTCTTCTAGCAGATGAAAGTTTTGCCTACACCAAGGTCATGGATATGTATGTTGCTGTGGTCTGAATGCTTGTGTTCTTATCTTGAATCCTAATGCTCAATGTGATTGTATTAGAAGGTGGGGTCTTTGGGAGGTGCTTACATCATGAGGGTGGAGCTCTCACAAATGGGATTAGGATTCTTGTAAAAGAGACCCCACCAGCTTGCTAGCCCCTTCCACCCTGTGAGGACACGGCTAGAAGTGAGCAGTCTGAAACCTGGAGGAAGGCCATTGCCAGAATCTGACCGTGCTGGCATCCCCAGCTTGGACTTCCAACTTCCAGAACTGGGAGAACCAAATTTCTGTTGTTTACAAACTACCTGGTCTGTAATATTTTGTTATAGCAGCCCAAACAGACTAAGACATATCGAGAAACTTTATTTTTTAACTTTTATATTTATCTTCACTCTAACTAGAATTTACATTTGTGTAATGTATGAAGTAGGGGCCAAGTTTCACTTTTTAATATCAGTATTGAATTGTTCCAGCATCATCTATTGAAAAGAATATCCTTTTTCACAATGCAGCGGCACTTTTGTCATTATTACCTGATTGTATGTGTATGAATCTGCATCAATACCTCAGTATTTTACTTATTACAGTTTTATACCTAATAGTGTAAGTCCTCTAGGAATTTTCTTCTAGTTTATTTTGGCTTGGTCCTTTGCTTTTTCATACATATTTTAGAATATACTTGTCAAATTCCACCGGAAATTAAAAAGCAAAAAAACTGCTGCTGATCTTTCCATTAGAATTGCACTGAGACTATATATCAGTTTAAAAAAGGGTAAGTATCTTTACACTAGTGAGTATTCTAATCCAAGATCATAGTATATTCCTCCACTTATTTAATTTCTCTTGATAATGTTTTGTTGTATTCTAGTAGAGATTTCCTTTGGAGGAATCGAATATCATTCATTAGTTTCTTCCTACTTTTTTTTTTGCTGAGGAAGATTTGCCTTGACCTAACATCTGTGAAAATCTTCCTCTACTTTATATGTGGGTCTCCACCACAGCATGGCTGACAAGTGATGTAGGTCTAGACCCAGGATCCAAACCCACAAACCCAGGCTGCTGAAGCAGAATGTGCCAAACTTAATCACGATGCCATGGGGCTGGACCCTACTCCTACTATTTTTGATTATTTGATTTATTTGTAAATGGTATGATTTTAAATTTTATTTTCTGTTGCTGTTGGTAGATTGATATTTGCATATTAACTTTGTACCTTGTGACTTTGCTAAATTTATTTGTTAATTCTAATATTTATCTGTAGACTCTTTTGAATTTTCTATTTTACAAATGATGATAGTTTTATGCTATTTTTTTCTTCTAAAGTAATATACCTTTTATTTATTGTCCTTACTTTATTGCACTGGCTAGAACATCCAGTACAGGGTTGAATAAAAGTGATAACATTAGCATCTTAATCTTGTTCTCAATCTGGTAAGAAAGCTCTCAATATCTTACTATTAAGTTTAACGTGTATTGTAAGGTTTCTGTGGTTGTTCTTTATCAAATTAAAAGATTATTCTATCCCTAGTTTTATCATGAATGGATTATTGACATTATCATTGATGATTCTCCTTCTTTCTGTTAAGGTAGTAAGTTGCACTGCTTTTCCAATGTTAAACGAATTTAGCATTCCTGAAATAAACCCAACTTGGTCGGGGTATAACTGTTTTATACAGTAAAGGATGTAACTTCTTAATTTTTGTTTAGAATCTTTGGATCTATGTTTATAATACAGATTGTTCAGTAATACGTTTTTTCCCTTACATTTCAACGACCTTTTTCAACTTTTAACAACAAGTTTATTCTGGCCTCATAAAATGAATTAGAAAGTATTCCCTCTTTCTTTATTCTTTGGGTCATTTTATGTAATAGTGAGATTTTTTTTTCCTTCAATAAGTCTTGGGAAGAACATTAGGGAAACTACCTACGACTAAAGTTTTCTTTGGGGAAAGGTCTATAATTAAGGTTCAAATTAATTTAACAGATATAAGATTATTTAGATTTTCTATTTCTATTAGATTCAGTTTTGTTAAGTTGTATTTTTCCATTACATCTCCAATTTTACATGTTTTGGCACAAAACTTGTTTATAATATGTGGTTATTATTATTGTATTAAGTTTAGGATCTCTAGTGATGTTCCACTTTTTCACACTTGATATTAGGAATTTATTCTTTCCTTTTAAATTTTTCTTGATCAGTCTTAATAGAGGTGTATCATCCTTATTAGTATTGTCAAAGGACCCATATTTGGTATTGCTGTTTTTCTATGTATGTTTGTTTTCTATTTAATTCATACTGGTTCTTCTTTTTATTATCTCTATTTTATTCTCTTTGGGTTTAATTTGCTGTATCTGTTAATTCCTTGACATGAATTTTAGATCATTAAGTTTCAGGTGTTTTTCTTTTTTGATATATGCATTTGGTAACACAAATTTCTCTCTCAGCATATCTTTCACTGTATCCCATAGTCTTTTACCTATTTTGTTTTCATTATCATTTGATTCAGATTAATTTCTATTTTTTGGTGTGGTTTCTTCCTTTACTCATGATTTATTTTAGAGTAGAATTGCTTAATTCCCAACAAGTGGGCATTGTTTGTGTTCTTTTTTAAAATTGATTTCTACCATAATTCTTGTCTAGTCAAAGAACATGCTTTGAAATAATTTTAAAGCTTTGAAAAAGCTTGGACCTTACTTTAGGAGCCAACATACTATCATTTCAGTAAATAATGCATGTACACTCAGGGAAAAGATTTATTCTCTCATTGTGTTCTTTCATACGATAATTAGGTTAACTTTGTTAATCTTGTTTAGATCTTCTATGTCTTTTCCAATGTTTCTGTCTGAATATCCCATTAGCTATGAAGAAAGATTTATTCTACAATCTCTGATGTGGAACATGGATTTTTCTATTTCTTCTTTTAGTTATGTCTATTTTTCCTTCATATATTTTGAAGCTCTGATATTGGGAACATGAATTTTACAATTTGTTATCTTCCTTGTGGGTCAACCTTTTATTATCACAAAATATCTCTCCTTATTTCTTGCAAGTCTTCCAGATTTAAAGTCTACTTTGTCTGGTATTGATATAGCTTCACTAGTTTTATTTTGCTTTAATGTTTGCATCCTATAACCTTTTTCATACTTCTAATTTCAACGTTTCTTATATTTATATTTAAGAGGTGTTCTTATATTTGTATTTAAAGTACATCTTTATATTTAAGGTGTCTCTTGTATGCAGCATATAGTTGAATTTTTGTATATTATTGATATATTTAGGTTTATATTTATCATATTATGATTTATTTCCTCTTTGCCACATCATTTTTGTATTACTCTTTCCTCTCCATTTTGCCTCTTTTTGAATTAAACTATTTTTATTACATGACTCTTCCCTGTCAAGAGGAAAGTCCAAGGGAAAAGTTACTTATATATTCTTTTACTATTCTATTTAGATATATCCTAAAGAATATAAAATGCATTTTTGAATTAATGCAATTAAAATTATATAATATGAAATACATTGTATATATTTAAATTAATATAAAATATAAAGTCTAATATAATATGTTGCTTTTCCCACTTTCATTGAAATATTCAATTGCTAAGTTTCTATAGGTTGTTTCATCTTTTTGCAGAGTTTCCTTCAGTCATGAATTTTTCTGATTGTACCCTGTGTTGTCATTCAATGTATTCTGCCATCCCCTGTTCTTCTTTTCAATCAGTAATTGGATCTACACATTGACCTGATCCAAGCTTGATTTTTTTTACCAATTACACTTCCTAGATGATGGTGTATTTTTCATTTGATGGTACGTAATGTATAATTGTCTCTATTTTAATACTACAAGTGGCCACTGGAGTAATTTCAGATATGACAATGTATAGAAACCTTAAAAAAAAATGAATGGGAAACTTACCTCAAGTAATATGAGAATTTAAAAATATAACAAATTATAAAATCTAACATACAAAGACTAATAGTTTCCATATATATGAATAAAAATCAATTAGATGATGTCATAGAAGAAAAGATTCCGTTGCTATAGCGATAAATAAACAGATAGAAGAATAAGTAGATATAAAATACATACATGAAATTTAACCAAACATAAAAGATTACTTGGATAAATGGAATGACATGCTATGTTCTTGATTAAGGAATCTCAACTTTATAAAGATGTAAATATGCTTATGCTAAACTATAAAATTAAAGCAATTGCAGTATAAACCCCATCAGTTTCCCCTTCCCCTTTGCATCCTTGAACCTAATAAATTGATTGTAAATTCTTTTTTAGAAAATCAAACTAGTGTGACTAGCCAAAAAAGAAAAGCTAAAAAATGAAAGTAATGATGTGAGAGGTGAGTTGTCTCTGCAGATATTAGAACATATTGTAAAACCTCTATAATTTAAATAGTGTTGCATTAGCTCATGAATAGAGAGATAAACTAATAGAGCAGAAGAAAAGGCCATTTGAATATGGACCTCTAATATTTGATAAAAGTGGCATCTCAACTCGGGGGGAAAGATAGAGGGTGTTTTGTTGTGGTTGTTTTTTTGTTTTTTGGTTTTTTTTGTTTTTTTTTGCTGAGGAAAATTCCCCCTGAACTAACATCCGTGCCAATCTTCCTCAGTTTCATATGTGGGTCACCACCACAGCATGGTCACTGATGAATGGTGTAGGTCTACCCCCAGGAACTGAACCCAGGCTGCTGAAGAGGAGTGTGCCAAACTTAACCATGAGGCCATGGGGCTGGCCCCAAGATGAAAGTGTTAATAAGCAGCATTGTTCCAACTGGATAGCTTTATGGACAAAAATAAAATCGAAGCTTAATCTTAAATCATCTGCATTTGTGCATTTTTGTGTTTAGTGATTAGATCTGTTGGCTGTGATCCAACATATTCTACCAGATGAACTGTCATGTCCAGCTCTTCCCCAATGACCAGCCTATCTTTGATCCAATCTTACTGAGTTTTCCTAGCACTGGTGCTGATCCCTACCTCAATCTGTTGGGGCAGATGTATATATTTACTGCAATTATCAATTACACGCCACTATAAAATACGCACAACAAATGTTTTTAAAGTCATTTTTCTTAGAAGGTATCTATGCTTATTGCAGCCCCAAGAGTGTCAATATTTTCTCTTATAGTCAGTCAAGTACATTTTAATGATGTTATATGATTACTGATGTATATTATATGTAATACACATATTCAAAGGGAGTGGTATAATTTATTATTTAAAAAAACTAAGTGTTCATTGTTTTGGGCTTTCCATTTCTTATCTAACTGACCTCCTTTCAAGTCTTTTACAAATGACTTTCCTTTGCATAGTTCATTTGGCTTGGAATCTGATGAAAGAATTCTGACTTCTTGATGAGGTCTTGGAATAAACCTCTGTTGCTATGGGAAGATATCCAAAATTTATGGATCAGTAATCTAATCCAGACTGGCAACTCCTATGGAATGAGTTGAATTCTCTTTTACTGTGTCCACCTCTCACGTGGAGCACCTGGTCACAAGCTCTATTCACCACCTCAGCTCACTCTTCAAAATCACCTTCACAAACCATGCTCCTCTCCTTCATGCAGCATCCAATGTTCCACGCCTGCACTGATAAATTGATGACATGAACCATTGCATTTATGCTAATGTCTCACTGTTTTTGTAGCTCAGTGTCTTCCTTCTGTGCCTCAGATTCCAAGCTTTCTGAATAGATAAGATTCGATGTAGAATGTTATTTTATTCCACAAGAAGTAGGAAGTCCCATTTCTTATATGATCGTGTAGATGTAGAGTCTTGGTTGGGAACAAACAATGTAATACAGTCCAAAAGAGGCATCACTTTAGGAGGAACAGCAGAAATGTTCTTTCAAGCATTCTGGAAAAATGTATCGAGGAAAAGGTACAGGATGTGATAGTACCAGATAAAAACATCAAACTTTTGAAGTCCTGAGGAAGATTTTCAGACGAGTAGAAAGAGTCACAATGACACTTAGATTCTAGTCTCAGCTCTTTCAGTTTTGTGGCTTTGAACTAATAATGTCAATTTAATCTTCCTGTCTATGTCACTGAAAGATTGGTGTAAATAACTGTTAACAGCTTTTCAAAGTTTGCCTTTGGTTGATCTAAACCTTGGTACCAGAAGTAGATAGGATTGGGTTTTGAAGTGACTAAACCTAACTTCTTTGATTTAAGGTATGTGAGAAAGACACCATTTCAAAAAGCATCTACCTATCCTACACTCTGAATCTGAAAATAAATTTGTGGCACTTCTTTTTGATCATGAAATCTGTTTAATCATGGGGAGAAATGATTTCTCAAGGCTTACCAACTTACGAATATAGACTTCTTGGAATAAACATTGTCCTCTAAGATTAGGGTATAAGAAAGGGGCACAAATGGAGGAGGAAAGTATTTTCAAAAAAAGGAGGAAGCAATCTTTTCCTACTTTGAAATAAACCTTGAGTCAATCTTTTCAATAAATAGCAATCAACCTGCAGGTGAATTTTTCGATAGGCTTTTCCCTTTGGCTCCCACAGGTATGCTAAACAAGAAGCCCAAGGGAGAAAAATCCATTTGATTAAAACATTTTCTGTGAGAGAAAATATGGCAACAAAATTGGCCTTTTTAGATTTCTGATCTTCAGAGATAATTTTGTGTGTAAAGTTCATGAATTGTCCACATCAATACCAGACATCAATGAAGACATATATGCTGTGGTGAAGGAATTTGTGTTAAGACATGCAAATATACCCAATAGAAATAGAAAACAAATACAAAGAAATGAACAACCTATTGTGATGTAATATTTGTGTATCTGTCTATCCTGACATTCCTATATATGTATCAACAAAATTATGAAAAAAGCTATAGAATATTGAACATGTATATATGCAAGTAATGCAATAAAGTCCAAAGGAGGCATACTTTCAAGAAAATAGTAGATACGGTCCTCCAATAATTCTAGAAAACTTACTGTAAAGAGGCAGAGATTGTCATGCTACAAAATCAAACTTCTAGAATCCAAGGAAAATTCTCAGGGTTGTAGAGAATGTTTGCAAAAGCTCATCCCACAAAGAGCAGGTAGCATTTGACCTCTTGAAATTGGCACCAGTCTCACCACAGATGTGAACTGAAAGTGGGAAAAATAAATAAATAAATGAAGACCCTAGCCAACTCCAACAGCAAGCGGGTCATTTTTACAGGCAGAAAGTAATTATCCAGCTGGAAGTTATCCAGAACACCAGGGAGAGTGAACATGCCTATCCCATCTCAAAATTCTGTGGGATTTTTAATGAACACAAATGGTCATGACCTTGAATTTTATGCTCCAGCCACAAAAAGAACTTCTCAACAACAATGCTGGGGTGTTGCCTCCCTCAACCCAGGCTGCGGGGCACTGATTTAGAACTACAGATTAAGAAGTCTGTGATTGCCATGGGGATAATGAGGATCCCTGCAAAAATTATTCGATTCAATTAAATGACTAATTTTACAGGATAGTAACAGTGCTGTTCGGCTACTAGTAGCAAGCTGCAAATCTGCTTAATTAATTTTTATAGAGAAATTTCGTATTTTAATGACAAAGTGGAGATCATCTATAAGGGCTCAATACTGCTTCCGCTGCTGCTCAGAACAGCTCTCTTGTCCTCCTCGACTCCGGTTTTACTTTGGTTCATTAGTCATGGTTTCTCTGTTTGGACTAATTTTGCACACGTGTTTGATTTGAGGTGAATGGATGACAGATTGGCCAGATTGCAAATCATAATTGAGCAGAGATCCATGTAATGTAAATCACACAGCCCAGCATCCACTTCTGTTTGCCAAAGCAGCGGTCTTGGAAATTGCCAGATAAAATGACAGACTTCAGGTTGAATACCAAGCATCATTTACGAGATGGAAGACTTTTCGAGAGCTTCTTAACATGAACCAAACTCTGACTTTGTGGTGACAGCCCAAAGATTACCAAAAGGAGAAAGCCTCTAGGAGGATACTGTTATAATGGGATTGTAAGGCAGGAATGGGAAAGTAACTATCAGTTTCGATTATTCACTACGTGCCAGGTCTTGTACTAGAAATTGCACGTGCATTATTTCATTCTGTCTTCTCAATAATGGAACAGATACTACTAATGTTGTTTAACAGATGAGGTGGAGGGATATTGTTTCTGTACGGGAATCCAAGCAACTAACATCTCTGTCTCCACCACCTCAAGCTCCTTTGCAATTAATACAAAAACACACATAAACTCACTTGCAGACACACACCCACATGCTCAAACCCAGGCTAGAAGTTCATGCTGTTTATGTAGATCTGGGAAGAGAAACATTCTGGCATGAATATTCCATATTATCATATTGTCTCTATTGGAAAACCATGACAATTAAATTGTAGCTTATATGCCTAAATCCAGAAGATGATGCTGTATTGTGCCAGGCATTTATTCCCTTATTTCCCCTTAGATGCATCCCCTCACAGTTCCTGTGTTATGCTCTGTTGAAGGGGTCCACCTCCCTAAAACTATATTTCCCAGGTTCACTTGCTTCTATTAAAGTTCAGCTGGTGGGAGGGAACTGGCATGACACTGAAGGGTAGGAGAAATAAAAAGCCAGAGTATGTCTCCTCTTCTGACTCTCTGCCTCGAGCAGTGAACAGTGGCTTTGTTCTTACCCTTGGCTTCAGCTCCTACTAAAGTTGTCCCTCCCACCTGGACAGTCCCAGTTCTCACAGGTGAACCCAACTGTGGTTGATGATCTGATAACACTCGCTCCTCCCTTTGTTCTTTCAGCTGGTAGTGTTAACAGCTGGCTTGCCTTATTGCTTTCTTGATGGTATCATTTGCAGCGCAAAAGTTAATTTTGATGAAGTCCAATTTAGTTTTTCTTTTTTCTGTTGTGCTTTGCCTATCATATCTAAGAAAACGTTGACTAATCAGAAGTTTTAAAGATACACTCCTACGTGGGCTTTTTTCCCTAAGATTTTTATAGTTTTAGCTCTTACCGTTAGATCTATGGATGCTTTTGAGTAAACTTTTTATATGGTGTGAGGTAAAATTCAAACTTTATTTTTTTCATGCAGATGTCCAGTTGTCTCCGGACCATTTGTTGAAAAGATTACTCTTAGTTCCATTTAACTGACTTGATATATTTCATTACTGTAGTTTTGTAGGAAGTTTTGAAACAGAGATGTATGAGTCATCTAAATTTGTAATTATTTTTCAAAGTTATTTTGATTATCTGGATCTATTAAACTTCCATGTGAATTTTGGATCAGCATGTCAATTTCTGCAGAGGCCAGTTATAATTTTGAGACAGATTGCATTGAATATGCTGATCCATTTGGGGAGTAGTGCTATCCTGATATCTTATTAGGTCTTCAATCCATGGTGATGGGATGCCTTTCCGTTTATTTGCTCTTCTTTAATTTATTTCAAAGATGTTTGTTTTCGTTAACAAGTTTTCAATAAGTCTTGCATATCTTTTGCCTTATTTATTCCTAAGAATTTTACTCTTTTTGACACTATTATCAGTTACTTGATTTTCTTAGTTTCATTTTCAAGTTGTTTTTTGTTAGTTTATAGAAATGCAAGTGATTTTTATATTGACCTGGTGTCCTGCAATCCTTATGAACACTTTCACTACTAATAATAGTCTTCATCTGTGTATTCCTTAAGATTTCTGTGTACAAGATCATATCATTTGCAAATAGAAGTGGTTTATTCCTTCCTTCTCAACCTGGTTGCCTTTTGTTTCTTTTTTCTTGCCTAATTGCCCTGCCTAGAACCTATAGTACAATGTGGAATAGAAGTGGCGAGTGCAAATATCTTTGTCCTGTCACTGAGTTCAAGGTGTAAGCATTTAGTATTTCATTGGTCGGTATGATGTTAGCTGTGCATTTTTTGTAGATGTGCTTTATCAGGTTGGGATATTTCTTTTCTATTTCTAGTTTGTTTGTTTTATCATGAAAGGTTGTTGGATTTTTTCAATTGCTCTTTCTGTGCCTATTGAGATAATCATGTGTTTTTTGCCTGTAACCTATTAATATGGTGTGTTACACTGAATAAATTTTGGATGTTAAACCAATCTTGCTTTCCTGGACTGAATTCCACTTGGCCAGGATATATAACCCTTTTCATATTTTGTGGATTCAGTTTGCTAGTACTTAGCTGAGAATTTTGCATCTATTTCATAAAGGATATTATTGTATAGTTTTTGTTTCTTGTTCATCTTTGGTTTTGTTATCAGGATATTATTGACCTTACAGAATGAAGTGAGAAGTGTTTTCTCCTTTACTATGTTTTATAAGATTTTGTGAAGGATGAATATTAATTCTTTAAATGATGATAAAGGAAAGTTGCTAAGAGTAAATCCTGAGTTCTCAATGCAAGGAAAAAAAATTTTCTTTCTTTTCTTTTTATTGTATCTATATGAGAAAACAGATGTTAGCTGAACCTATTGTGGTAATCATTGTACAGTATATGTACACCAAACCATCATGCTGTATGCCTTAAACTGACACAGGATATATATCAATTATTTCTCAGTAAACCTGGAAGAAAATGTTGATAGAATCCACCAATGAAATCATCTTACCTGGAATTTCTCTGTTGTAAATTTTTAAATTACTAATTCAGTCTCTTTACTTATTTTTGGATATTCAGGTTTTCTATTTCTTCTTGAATCAGGGCCAGTAATTTGTGTCTTTCTAGGACTTGTTCATTTCACTTAGATTTTCCAATTTTTTGGAATATAGTTAGCGATAATATTCTCTTAAAATCTTTTTTTTTAAATTTCTATAAGGTAAGTGGTAAAATCCCCTTGTTTATTCCTGATCTTTGTTATAGTCTCTTCTGATTTTTTCTTGATCATTCTAACTAAAGATTTGTCACTTTTGTTGATTTTTTTAAAGAACTAAATTTGGTATCATTGATTTTCTCTATTGATTTTATATTCTCTATATTTTTTATTTTTGCTCTAATCTTTATTATTCCTTCTTTTGTTTGATTTAGGTTCACTTTTTTCTTTCTTTTCTGGTTTCTTATGGTGGAATGTTACAGTATTTATTTAAGATATTTCTACTTTATATGCAGGCTTTTATAGCTAAAAATTTTCCTGTAAGGGCTGCTTTAGCTGCATCCTACAAGTTTTTATATGTTATGATTTTTTTCATCTTAATGCATTTTCTGATTTCCCTTGTGATTCTTCTTTGACTCACTGGTTATTTGGGAGAGCATTTTTTTTTTTTTTAATTTTCACATATTTGTGAATTCCCCCAGTTTCTTTATCTCTAATACCATTCAATTGTGGTCAAAAACACTTTTTATAAGGGAGTGATGTCAACATCATGGCAGAGTGATCTCTTCCCTTAGTCTCTTCCCGTAAGATACAATGAAAAGGACATTCACAAACTGACAGAGGACATTCACACAACACAATAGACATCTGAGAGATTCATTCAGCCATATGTCTGCAGGTGGGGGTGCTAGACCCACTGGGAGGGAGTGGAAGAAGGCAAGGAGATCTCCTTTCCCTCCCTGAGCAGCAGCAATCTAGGGGTGGGACATTGTGACAGAGAGCACACAAAACTGAGAGGAAAAGGGGAAAAAGGCAGGCCCCTGTGGGAATATTTGTGCTCTCTGAACTGCCTCCCAGCCTGTGCAAATGTTCCACACCAAGAGTGCTAAGCTGTCACAGGGGTGTCCACATCAAGTTGAGCAGCCCAAGACGGCAGACAGTGAGTGCAGAGCAGAGGCACACAGGATCATGCATGCAATAGAAAGCACCCCTCTCCCCCGGCCCTGCCTGGCACACCAGCTCAGCAGATTGGCCAGAACAGGGGATCCTTGGGTTCAAGTCACTGGTGTGGACCTATACATTGCTCTTCCAGTCATGCTGTGGTGGCATCCCACATACAAAATAGGGGAAGATTGGCACAGATGTTAGATAAGGGACAATCATCCGCAAGCAAAAAGAGGAAGATTGGCAGCTGATGTCAGCTCAGAGCCAACCTTCCTTACCAAAATAAATAAATAAATAAACAACCAGAAATGTTGGAGATGAAAAGCATCATGAATGAGATAAAGGAAAATCTAGAGTCTTTAAAAAATAGAGCTGACATTATGGAGGACCGAATCAGTAAGTAAGAGGACAGAAATATAGAAATGCTGCAGACAGAGGAAAGGCGGGGGAGGTGGGAGAAGATTAAAAAGAAAAGAAGAAATTTTCTAAGAAATATCAACTCAATTAGGAAATGCAACATAAAGATTATAGGTATAACAGCAGGAGAAGAAAAGGAGAAAGGAGCAGAGAGCTTGTTCAGAGAAATAATAACTGAGAACTTCCCAAACCTGGAGAAGAAGCTGGAGTTACATGTAAACGAAGATAATAGAGCTCCTAATTACATCAATGTAAAAAGACCTCCTCTAACGCATATATTAGTAAAACTGGCAAAAGTCAATGACAAAAAATATTAAGGGTAGCAAGGCAGAAGAAAATAGCATACAAAGGAACACCTATTAGGCTTTCAGTGTATTTCTCAACAGAAAGCTTACAGGCTAGGAGAGAGTAGAATGATATGTTCAAAATTCTGAAAGACAAAAATTTCAGCCAAGAATATTCTATCCAGCAAAAAAAATTCCCTCAAATATGATGGAGAAATAAAAAACTTTCCTGGGTGAACAAAGGCTGAGGGAGTTCAAGCCACAAGATTACCCCCACAAGAAATGATCAAGAAGGCCCTCACACCTGAAAAAAAAGAAAGGATTTACAAAGCCTCATGCAAGGAGATAAACAGAAAGACAAATCAGAAAACTGTAGCTCTCTTTCAGAAGAGACTAGCAAACGGTTATTTATAACTGATGATAAAGGGAAGGAAAATAAAAATAACTATAATCATTTAATTTTAATCACAAACTCACAACACAAAATGAATAAGTTGTGATAACAATAATTTAGAGGAGGAAGAGGAAAGGGATGGAACCTGATAAACTGAGGAAATAAGAGGCTGTCAGAAAATGGACTGCCTCATCCATGAGACCTTTTATACAAACCTCACAGTCATCACTTTAAAAAAACAAGAACAGAGCCACAAATGATAAATAAAGAGAAAACAGAGAAAACCACCATAGAGAAACACCAAACTGAACTGACCGTTGGAAGTACAGAACAACTGGAAAACAAGTGATAAAATGGAAGTATTAAGCCCTCTTATATAAATAATCACTCTAAATGTAATAGATTGAATTTTCCAATTAACAGACACAGAATGGCTGGATGGACTAGAAAAGACCAACAATATGCTTCCTCCAGGAAACACATCTCAGCTCTAAAGACAAACACAGGCTCAGCATGAAGGGATGGAAGATGATACTCCAAGTTGATGGCAAGCAAAAGAAAGCAGGTGTTGCCATACTTATATCAAACAAAGTAGACTTCCAGATAAAAAAGGCAATGAGAGACCAAAGGGGTCAGTATATAATGATAAAAGGAACATTACACCAAGAGGACATAAAATTTATAAATGTATATACACCTAACACAGGAGCACCAAAGTACATAAAGCAACTATTAACAAATCTAAAAGGAGAAATGAACTGCAACATAATAATAGTAGGGGACCTCACTACCCCACTTACATCAATGGATAGATCATCTAGACAGGAAGCCAACAAGGAAATAATGGAATTAAATGAAGAAGTAGACCAGATGGATCTAATAGATATATAAGGAACCGTCTATCCCAAATCAGCAGAATATACATTCTTCTCAAGTGAACATGGAACATTCTCAAAGATAGACAAGATGATGGGGGAAAAAAGGCAAGCCTCAATAAATTTAAGAAGGTTGAAATCATATCAAGCTTCTTTTCCCACCATAATGCTATGAAACTAGAAATCAACCACAAGAAAAAAGCTGGGAAAATGACAAAGATATGGAGACTAAACAACATGCTACTGAACAACCAATGGATTAATGAATAAATTAAAGAAGAAATCAAAAAAATATCTGGAGACAAGTGAAAATGAAAAAACAACATACCAACTCATATAAGATGCAACAAAAGTGGTCCTAAGAGGGAAATTCATAGCAATGCAGGTGCACCTTAACATACAAGAAAAATTTCATATAAATAATCTTAAACTACAGCTAACAGAACTAGAACAAGAATAACATATAAAGCCCAAAGTTAGCAGAAAGAGGGAAATAATAAAAATTAGAGCAGAAACGAATGAAATACAGACCAAAAAAAAGGACATAGAAAGGATCAATGAAACAAAGAGCTGGTTCTTTGAGAAGATAAAAAAAATTGACAATGCCTTAGGCAGACTCACTACAGAAAAAAGAGAGAAGGCTCAGAGAAGTAAAATTAGAAATAAAAGAGGAGAAATTACAACAGATACCACAGAAATACAAAGGATTACGAGAGAATGCTATGAAAAACTATATGCCAACAAATTGGACAATCTAGAGGAAATGGATAAATTCTTAGACTCATACAACCTTCCAAAACTGAATCAAGAAGAAGTGGAGAATCTGAATAGACCAACCACAAGTAAAGAGACTGAAACAGGAATCAAAAACCTCCCCAAAAATAAAAGGTCAAGACCAGAAGGCTTTTCAGGAGAATTCCACCAAAAATTCAAAGATTTAATACCTATTCTTCTCAAACTCTTCCAAAAAATTGAAGAAGACAGAACATTTCCCAGCACATTCTATGAGTCAATATCACCATGATCCCAAAGCCAGACAAGGAGAAAACAAAGAAGGAAAATTATGGGCCAATATTTCTGATGAACACAGAGGCAAAAACCCTCAACAAAATATTGGCAAACCAAATGCAGCAATACATTAAAAGGATCATACACGAAAATCAAGTTGAATTTATATCCAGGATGCAGGGATGGTTCAACATCTGCAATCAATCAATGTGATACACCACCTTAATAAAATGAGGAATAAAAATCACACGATCATCTCAATAGATTCAGAGAAAGCATTTGACAAGATCCAACATCACTTTATGATAAAAACTCTCAATAAAATGGCTATATAAGGAAAGCACCTAAACATAATATAGGCCACATATGACAAACTGACAGCCAGCATCATACTCAATGGGGAAAAACTGAAAGCCACCCCTCTGAGAACAGGAAAAAGACAAGGGGTCCCACTCTTGCCACTCCTATTCAACAGAATACTGGAGGTTTTGGTCAGAGCAATTCAGCAAGAAACAGAAATAAAAGGTATCCAAGTTGGAAAGGAAGAAGTGAAACTCTCACTATTTGCAGATGACATAAATCTACATATATAAAATCCTAAAGAATCCACTGGAAAGCTATTAGAAATAACGAACAACCTTAGCAAAGTTTCAGGGTATAAAATCAACTTACAAAAATCAGTTGTACTTCTATACTCTAATAATGAACTAACAGAAAGAGAACTTATACAACCCCACTTACAATTGCAATAAGAAGAATAAAATATCTAGGAATAAATTTAACAAAGGAGGTGAAAGACCTACACACTGAAAATTGTAAGGCATTATTGAAAGAAATCGATGATGACGTAAAGAAATAGAATGATATTCCATGCACACAGAATGGAAGAATAAACATAGTCAAAATATGCATACTACTTAAAGCAATCTACAGATTCAACACAACCCCAATCAGAATCCCAATGGCATTTTTCACGGAAATAGAACAAAGAATCCTAAAATTCATATGGGTCAACAAAAGACCCAGAATAGCTAAAGCAACCTTGAGAAAAAAGAACAGAGTGGGAGGCATCACAACCCCTCACTTTGAAATATACTGCAAAGCTATAGCAATCAAAACAGCATGGTACTGGTACAGAAACAAACACACAGATCAATGGGACAGTGTTGAAAGCCCAGAAATAAACCCACACATCTATGGACAGCTAATTTGTGACAGAGGAGCCAAGAACGTACAATGGAGAAAGGGAAGTCTTTTCAGAAAATGATGTTGGGAAAACTGGACAGCCACATGCAAAAGAATGAAAGTAGACCATTATCTTTCACCATACACAAAAATAAACTCAAAATGCATTAAAGACTTGAAGGTAAGACCTGAAACCATAAAACTCCTAGAAGAAAATATAGTGAGTACAGTCTTTGACAACAGTCTTAGAAGGATCTTTTTGAATACCATGTCTACTTAGGCAAGGGAAACAAAAGAAAAAATAAAGAAATGAGACTTCATCAAACTAAAGAGCTTCTGCAAGGCAAAGGAAACCATGAACAAAATGAAAATATGACCCACCAACTGGGAGAAAATATTTGCAAATCTTATATGTGACAAGGGGTTAATCTCCAAAATATATAAAGAACTCACACAACTCTACAACAAAAAACAAACAACCCAATCAAAAAATGGGAAGAGAATATGAAAAGACATTTTTCAAAAGAAGATATACAGATGGCCAATAGGTACATGAAAAAATGATCAATATCACTAATCATAATGGAAATGCAAATCAAAACTACAGTGAGATATCATCTTACACTTGTTAGAATGGCTGTAATTACCAAGACAAAAAATAGCAAATGTTGGAGAGGATGTGGAGAAAAGGGAACCCTCATACACTGCTGGTGGGAATGCAAATTGATGCAGCCACTATGGAAAACAGTATGGAGATTTCTCAAAAAATTAAAAGTAGAAATACCATATGACCCTGCTATCTCACTACTGGGTATTTATCCAAAGAACTTGAAATCAACAATTCAAAGAGATTATGCACCCCTATGTTCACTGCAGCATTATTCACAACAGCCAAGATGTGGAAGCAACCCAAGTGCCCATTGACTGATGAATGGATAAAGATGTGATGTATATATACAATGGAATAATAGTCATAAAAAAGATAAATTGTCACATTTGCAACAATGTGGACTGATGCTGAGGGTATTATGTTAAGCAAAATAAGCCAGACAGAGAAAGACAAACACCTCATGATTTCACTCATATGTGGAAGATAAGCAAACACATGAACAAAGAGAATATATTAGTAGTTACCACAGGGGAAGTGAGATGGGGGGTGGCCATAAAGGGTAAAAGGGCACATATAAATGGTGACTGACAAATAATAATGTGTAACTGAAATTTCACAATGTTATAAATGATTATCACCCCAATAAAATAAAATAATATAGGACCTGGCCCCATGGCTGAGTGGTCAAGTTGGCATGCCCCATTTCAGCTGGCTGGGGTTCACCAATTGGGATCCTGGGCATGGACCTACAGACAGCTCATCAAGCCATGCTTGGCAGCATCCCACGTAGAAGAGCTAGAATGACCTACAACTAGGATATACTACTATGTACTGGGGCTTTGGGGAGAAAAAAAAAAAAAGAGGAAGCATGGCAATAGATGTTAGCTCAGGGCCAATCTGCCTCACCAAGAAAAAAAAGTGTATATATTTTTATATATAATAAGAAAAGAAAACAACACTTTGTAATGACCTTAATCCTTTCAAATTTATTGAGGCTTGTTTTAAGTCCTAATATATGGTATAGCTTTGATAATATTCTATGTTCACTTGAGAAGAATGCATATTCTGTTGTTGGGTGTATAGTTGATCAAACTATATAGTATATGATATATAATTTATAGAACTAGAGTTATTGGCATAGTTGATTTACAGCGTTGTCCAAGTCTTCTGTTCACTTGTTGCTCTTCTGTCTGGCTGTTGTATAGATTACTGAAAGTGAGGTGGTGAAATCTACTGTGATTGTGGGTTTTCCCCTTCAATACTGTCAGTTTTGACTTCATGCATTTTGGTATTATATTATTAGGTGCATATATGTTTGTAATTGTTATATCTTACTTATGGAATAACCTTTTGATCAGCATAAAATATCTCCCTTTGTATATACTAAAATTTTGTTTTAAAATCCAATTTGTCTGATATTAATTGTGCCAATCTGAATCTCTTTTGGTCGTTCTTTGCACAGTACTTTTTCATCCTTTCCCTTTCAACATATTTGTTTCTTTAATCTAAAGTGTGCCTCTTGTAGATAGCATATGGTTACATCATGTTTTTAATCTTCTGCCAATCACTGCCTTTTGACTAACAGATTAGTGTGTTTAATCCATTTATATTCAATATAAATATATTTTTATTATTGTTTCAATAATATACCTGTTTAATGATTTATTAATAATTGGAAACAAACTCAACAAACTGGAGGTGATGACATCCAAGAAACCCAAGAGGTGAGGGATGTAAGTTTGCATTTTGTCCCTTTTTTGTTTTTATGTTTTTTATTTTTATTTTATTTTATTTTTTTGGAGGATTAGCCCTGAGCTAACATCTGCTGCCAATCCTCCTCTTTTTGCTGAAGAAGACTGACCCTGAGCTAACATCTGTGCCCATCTTCCTCTACTTTAGATGTGGGACGAGCGGTGCCATGTCTACATCCGGGATCCGAACCGGTGAACCCCAGGCCGCTGAAGCAGAGTGCGCAAACAACTACTGTGCCACTGGGCCTGCCCCTCCTTTTTTGTTTTTAATTAAATGCATCTTAGCAAGACTAGATTAAAAAAGAAAGGGTCAAAGCCCAGATGTCAGCAGGGAGAAAGAGGGGACCCAGGGGAGCAAAAGTTTTCCTGTACTACAATCTTCCTTGAATAAATATTCTTCAGATTTCTGCAAGTATTTGTAAATTTATAGAGTTTTGAAAAAGTTGATTTTGAAATGTTTTTGCTAGTGTTTTTGTTGCTGTTTTAGATAAACGGGTTTATGGAGGGCCTCACTCTGCCTTTCTGGAAGTCCCACCCCTGGAGATATTTTAAGGGGAATATTTTAATATGACCCCTTCTTGTACACCTTGTTAGGAACAGTCTAGTGTTCAATGGAAATGCAATGTGAGTCACAAATGCAAGTGCCACATATGTTAATTTAAATATTTAGTAGTTATATCAAAATAAGTAAAAAGAAACAAGTGAACTTAATTTTAATAATGTATTTAATAGTATATATCCAAATCATTTTCAGTTCATCATGCAATCATTCTAAAACTTAAGATATTTTATATTCTTTTTTTTACAGTGAGGTTTTTAAATCTGGTGTGTATTTTAACTTATACCATAATTTAATTCACACTAGCCATATTTCAAGTACCCAAGAGCCACATACAGCTGGTAACTACCATATTTTATTTATTTATTTGTATTTTATCTATTTTTTTTATGTTTGCTTAGGGCCATTTTTTTAATTTATTTTTTTATTGTGGTAATGTTGGTTTATAACATTATATAAATTTCAGGTGTGCATTACATATTTTGCTTTCTGTGTAGATTAAATCATGTTCCCCATCCAAAGACTAATAACCATCAATCACCACATACATGTGCCTAATCACCCCTTTCTCCCTCATCTCTCCCCTTTTTCCACTCTGGTAACCACCAATCCAATCCTGTTTCTATGTGTTTGTTTGTCGTTGTTTTTATCTTCTGCTTATGAATGAGATCATATGGTATTTGACTTTCTCCCTCCAACTTATTTCCCTTAGCATAATACCCTCAAGGTTCATCCATGTCACAAATGGCTGGATTTCATCATTTCTTATGGCTGAGTAGTATTCCATTGTGTATATATACCACATCTTCTTTGTCCATTCGTCCCTTGATGGGCACCTAGGTTGCTTCCAAGTCTTGGCTATTGTGAATAATGCTGTGATGAATATAGGGATGAGTACCACATTTTAGAGCACAGTGCTAGAACAAGACTACTTGGGTTAATCACTATTCTGCCACTTGCTGGCTGAATTACCTTTGCTGTTTACTGATTTGCGTCTCATTTGAATTTTCTCAATTTGTGAAACATGAACCTAAAACGACTTTATTATTTTTTTTTGAGGAAGATTAGCCCTGAGTAACATCCAACATCAATTCTCCTCTTTTTGCTGAGGAAGATTGGTCATGAGCTAACATCTGTGCTCATTTTCCTTTATTTTTCACATGAGATGCCTGCCACAGCATGGCTTGATGAGTGGTGCGTAGGTCTGCACCAGGTATCCAAACCGGCCAACCCCAGGCCACCGAAGTGGAGCCTGAGAACTTAACTGCTATGCCTCCAAGCCAGCCACTGAACCTAAAACGACTTTTACCTTATTGTCTGCTTGTCAAAGTATGACTTGTTGGCCAATCCTAACCCACTGCATGTTTCTATAAAGAAAACTTTATTGGAGTTCAGCCATATTCATTCATTTACTTATTGCTTATGGCTGCATTTGAGCTACAACGGCAGAGTTGAATAGTTGAGACAGAGACTACACAGCCTGCAAAGCCTGAAATATTTATTATCTGGCCCTTTATATAAACAGTTTACTGGCCCTTGCTTTATAGAGTTGCAGTGAGAATTAAATTATTTAACACATGTAAACTACTTTTAGCAGAGGCTAACATATTTCTCATATATTAGCTAAAATTATTATGAATAAACACAGCCTAAGAGGAAATGTATCTGATAATACTTTGCATCTTAAAATACTGCAAATAAGAGAACAGAACAGTTTTTCACAATTAGCATACTTAGCCAAAGTATGTTGTTCTTAATTTTTCATGGATTTTATGATAAACGCAAACACAAAACTTTTGATTTGGGGGCACAATAATCCTCATCATGTGAAGTATTTTGAGAAGCTCTATTATTCCAACATATTGCAAGTTGTAGTTCTTTACCCAAATCTATTTTTAAGCATTTTCTTAACATTTGATTTTTTACAATGATAAAATGAAAGTTTAGCTATAGGGGCATCTTATCAAAAGTTACTACCCAAATCCTTCATTCATGAGCTCCTACATATGGGCAAGCCTATGGGATATTTTCACGCTACCTCGAATATTGATATATTTGCCATCAGGTTGATATCTAAGCTAACAGTCTCCTCACAACAGCCTTTTCTTTAAAAGTGAAAAGGAGTCCATAGGCAGTTTGTCATGAGGGAATCTTCTAGTCTTGATCCCATGTGGTCACTTACAGTCATTAACTCCCAGTAGATTTTGGGCACAGAAGACAACTTGTTTAACTAAAACAAATGTCTTGTGAAATATTTGTTAGAACAACATTGGCAAATAACTACTGCTTTCCTCCTTCTCATTAGGAAGATTCATTTTTGACTAAGTTCCAAGTTGATAGAAAATGTAGTTGAAGTCCATTGATTGTATCCTCTCCTTCCATTTCTGTTGCAAACATCCAATGTTTAACAAACATTATAGAGTACATACTCTGCCAGATGCTATGGGCGTACAGAAACTAATAGTTAGAATTCTGTTCTCTAGGAGTTAACCTTAAATAACTAAGTCTAATACAAAGCCAAAAGGAATCAGTACCAAATCAAGGCAATCATATAGTGCTGTGGGACAACAGAAGGAAAAGAGGCGAGTCTGACTGACAGGGGCTGAAAATGCTGCACAGATGTGATGCCCTTTGATTTGAGCATTGAATGATGATTTGGCATTTCCTGGCCTCCAAACAATCCCAGGTGAATGAAAGCTTAAGAAAGCTATATTGATATATATTACACTCAGGAAAAAGCCATAAGTTTAGTATGAATGAGCCATGGAATAGGCAGCAATGTGTAATAGTCAGTAGATTTAAAGAAATAAGAAAGGGCTTGTTTGTGGAGTATTTCTCATACTGTGTTTAGGAGTTTTGACCTAGAAAAACATGAATCAAGAAAGAGTTTTCAGACTAGGAATAAATATATTTAAGTCCTCGATGTTCTCTCCAAGGGGTAATAAAGGAAAAAAATAAAGGTACACACTGAGCTCTTGGGAGAGGTAAATTTCCCTTTACTCCATCTTTGGGTCTTAGTAAGAGGAATAGATATTTCTGTACTTTTAGGAAAGAAGAAGATTTCTGAGTCTTCATAGGAGTAAACGCTCTCCCTTTATTGTCTTGTTTAATAGTCTCTATTATGGTTCTTTCTTTGGATTGAGTCTTTGTCCCACGGAGCTGGTGCAATAAGACTGACTGAGGTGAGCTAACAGAGGAAGCTTAGCTCTCTTGTTTTAGGGCTGAGGGAAAAAAGGCCCCCTCTTGCTTTGCCCTACTTGTTCCTAGACTCTTTAGAGGAGCTGGTATTTCAATGTGGGCTGAGAAAAGAGTTTCCCAAACTCACCGTTATTGATATTTTGGCCAGATAATTCTTTGCTGTATGGGGCCGTCCTATGCATTATATGATGTTTGGCAACATCTATGACCTCTCTTCACTAGGTGCCAAAGTGATCTCCAGTTGTGATAAGCAAAAATGTCTCCAGACATTGACAAATATCCCCTGGGGGAGTAAGTCATTCCTGGCTGAGGACCATTGGCTTAAAGACAAAGGGGGACAAGAAGGCTTTTGTTCTGCTGTGTTCAAAATACTGCGTTTGTCTCTAATAAATAGGATCAATGTTGATGGTTCCCCATTATCGAAAAGTACACAAGGAATATATATTAATAACTGTGGTTTAAAACTTATAATGAAGATTATGAATTTCCCTAGAGCATCCTCTCTTCCTATTCCCATTAGAAACCTTACTCTAAGAAACTCCTCAAGGATTCAGTTGTTGAAGATTCTAAGGTCATAAGTCTTTGCCAAATATAATAATCTTATTTCAATCCAACTTACAATTTCAACTCTGTTTTTGCAATAACACACCAGGACTTAAGGTTCCTGGCTCTTAGTCACCAAAAAAAACAGAAAAAATAATTGGGAAGAATTTTCACTTACCAATAAGAAATTCAAGTTGAATTGAGGTAAAATGCAGATTTCAACTCATGGTACAGACAGGCTGTTCTTCCTTAAAGACAGGACAATAAGAAGATTCAAAACCCTGGGTATATGTCATCGCAAGAAATTGCTCTCTGAGGGGAACAAAGTAATATTTTTATCCTCTTGACCCATCTAAAGCCATTTTCTGTCTTTTACCTTTCTTTTTCCAGAAAGAAAGAGAGAATGGACTGTAGAAAATAAGATAATTGAGTATGATAAGGCTAATTCAGGGTGAAAATAATGCTCCCTGGGGTTGTAGGCAAGGTAGTGTCTAAATAAGAGCTCTGTTAATTGGGCATGATGGAAATTATATTATTTAGTGTACAAATATATGCTAAAAGTGTATGTTTTTGTAGTTTAACATATCAGAGAGCCAGCCTTAGGCATAGGAGGAGATACCATCTCATTAGAGTAGAAGCATGTTAGACACTTGGGATTGAAGAGGCTGCTGTGCCCGGCACCCACTTCCACTGATAGATTTCAAAAGGAGACTTAGCTATGACACATCTGAACAGAAACCTGGTCCAAGGTCAAGCCATACCTCCTGCAAGGGGCAAATGCTCAGCTAAAGAAATCTCACTGTATCCAAAGTCAAGCCAGGGTCATAAAAAAGTTGAGCAGAATAAAAAAGAAAGAAGAGAACATCCAGAAGAACTAAGTCAAGAATATGCTGCTAAAAACGACCTAATGCACAATTCATACATTATTTGACTAACTCAACAGAATTCAATGACGTGGGGCCACTAAAATTTAATGCAAAAATTCACATAGAGAGAAAAGACTAAGCTGAAAAGACAACAAAAAAAGAAGAAAACTGGATATATTGAAAGAGGTGATAGCCTAGATAAAGAAGAATATCACTGGGGGCTTCTAGCTTCTTCTTAAGAATAGAAACTTGGAAAGAGCATCATTCCCATCCTAACAGTATGAAAAACACGAATACTACACAAAATCAAATTTTTTAAAGAATTGATGTCACAAATTAACCAAATACCCTGAAGTCTGTTTAAAGACAGGTACCTTCAAGTAGAGACAGAACACCAGCACAAGTTCAACTGGGGCAAATCATGAGAAAAGACAAAGCCACCGGAAAAGTGAGTAAGAAGAATTCAGCTAATACTATTAACTAGTTCAGAAAGGCTAAGAACAGCTATCACAAGTGTTTGGAACCCCTAAGAGCTGCAGACATAGAAGAGTTTACCCCTGTTCACAGTCTCCATTGCACAGACCTTCACAAAATAGTCACTAGAAAGAGTGGGGCTGTAGAGGAAGACTGGAGGAAGCTCCCGTCAGCGGTGCAGGCCTGGGGGAAGGGAGACAGAAAGCACTACTTGGGTTCACCTTCCCTAAAGAACAGCAAGCCCTGTCATCCCTGGGGCCCGGGAGAAAAACCACTGTGGATTATGAAATTTACTTAGAAAGATAAAGAAATTAGAATAACCAGAACAACTTTGAAAGAAGGATAAAAACGGAACTTTCAATCTACTTGATATCAAAGTTCACCATAAACCAACAGTACTCAACACAGTGTGGTACCGTCAAAAGATTAGACACAGGGACTGGAACAGAATAGAAAGTCCAGAAATAGACCTACATTGACACATTAGTTAATTTTTAACAAAGATTCAAGATAAATTCAACGGAGAAAGGATAGTCTTTAAACTGTTACTATTACCACTTCTGTCAGTATTATTGCCTAACATTTATTGATGGTTGATTTGCACTATAGTAAACCATTTACATCAGTTATTTCACTTCATCTTAACAATAATCCTGTGATGTTACTATTGTTATATGCATTTAATAGATAAGAAAACAAGTTTAGAAGGTCAAATTACATGATCAACATCATAAAAATAGTAATTGGCAGAGTTAGAGAATATATAGAAATATATTCTTACCAAGTAAGAACTGAAAAAAAAAAGAGCTTCACAAAGATTGTCATGATGCAAATACACGGGTGATTAGCACTGAAAATTGGTATCATTTTGACAAACTTCATCACACAACTGATTTTAAAATTAAAAATAAATTTTATAATAGAAAATATTTAACGTAAAGTGTACTAACAGTAAATGTAAATAGACTAAACACTCAAATTAAAAGACAATGACAATAGAAAATAAATATGCACTCCAACTTAAAATCACACCTTCTCTAGTTTAGATTATGACTCTATATTTAATTTCCAGTGGAGTTAATTTTCTTTTTAGTATTCCTCCATTTCACATTTTTCTTAGCTATTTCCACATAGCTATTTTCACATTTATTCTTTCATATCACTATTTCAAAAATTTATCAAGTTTCAGAAAAATAGCTCATTGAGATTTTTATTGGAAGTATATTTAATTTATTATTCAATTTGGAAAGAATTAGCTTCTTTTTACTATTTGATGTTTCCACTTAAAACTGGTTTTGATTTCTCTTTAGTGTGTCTCTCACAGTTTTAGTCACTCATATTTCTTGTGTTTCTTATTATCTTAGGTTTTTGTTATTGTTGTCATTGGAAAAGAATTTTTATGTCATAATTTCTATGAATACTTTTTAAAGAAGTATTAAGATCTTTAGGAATAAAGTTTCATTACTAAAGTGTTTCAATGTTGGGTTTTAATAGCACATTGGTTTCATTTTTTCATAAAGTCTGCAGCCAAGAGCCAGCACGTAATGATGACATTTGAACTTCCGTTAACTATTGACTGAATTCTATGATGCTGCTTTTGATTTATTAGTTCATTTGAAAAGCGGCTTCAAAATTCCACTAGGGGAATTCTTGGAGGCCTCCTTCTGTATAATTTTTCCACAGTGGGTACACGGTATAAATGCAATGTATTTAAATGCAGATTCGACTGCCATATTTTGAGCACCTGCCGCAGCACAGATTCTGTGCTAAGCTCTTATACACTTACAGTCTCAATTCTTCTTGACAACAACACCATGGAATACATGTTATTTAACTCCATTTTTCAATGAGAACATATTTTAAATTCTTAAAGAAAGATAATGAGTATGTTTTAAATTCTGAGAAACCTCTTCCTACACTTCTTACACAGTACTTAAGAACATCCACACAAAATCTTTTAAAAATATTTCCAAGTATGTGACTTTTGCTTTTTTCAGATGGATTTCTTAGGTTGGCTTTTGTGTGGCATTTGTATAATGAGCAACATGTTCTTTATATTATTTTTTGAAAAGGAGTAGAGCTTTCTCTCATCAGCATTACTTTTTTTCAATTAGAGGAAAAACTAAAGTCCATGGAAGTATTTATATGACTGCAAGGGAAGTTCAATCAAAGGAAATGTGACTCTTGAAAAACTCATATATTCTAAGATTTTATATAAAAAGCAGAGATAATGAAGTGCACAGTGATGCAGAATGCTGAGTCTTCAGGAAGGAGGGTAACTCGCAGCTCCCTATCTATTCCTGCCAGAGGCAGACTTAAGGAGTTATTCTCCATCTTCTAATACTTTGTCATTCTCAAAGACATTGATCTTTGCCCAAAAATAAGGGCACTTAGTGGTTATTCATCTAGTCACTCAGATTCAAATGCAGGTTTCTTTGAAAGATGATATATTTTGCCTTATTGTGCTATTTAGGATAGCACCAGCCAGACTTTGAAAATCTGCAACTCTAACCACTTTCACGAGCCTACCAACTGCTCATTCAGAATGCGGTTCCTATTTCTTCCAAAGAGTAGGGTTTGAGAACTGAGCAAGAATCACTGAGGATAATTACCATGGTTCTACAAAAACCCAGTTGTGTAGGTATAGGGTGAGTGTATGTATCTGGGTGTGTGAAAAAGAGAGAGAGAAAGGGAGAGAGAGAAAGAAAAGGAGAGGGAGAGAGAGAGAGGAAGAATGAGACAGTGATTGGGTTCAATGATATATGAAACTGTAGTTAAGAAGTGCAAAGCTTGCACCATAAAGTCAATTTTTGACTTCTAGAGTGAAATCGATCATTTTATTAAGCTAGCCAAACAAAAAATATTTTTCTTCAATGTGTTTAATTACACTTCAAGAATAGTTGACAAAAAGACACTACATAAAATCAATGAGGTCCATGAATAAAGAAAGAGTATTCATTCATTCACTCTTTTATTTAACTATTCAACCAATATTTTGAATATCTGTGAAATGAAAGCATGATGCTAGATGTTGTACATACAGATGTGAAGATGACAGGAAGTCAGACACTAAACAAATAATTCCAAAATGAATTATACATTTGTAATTTTAGTAACGGTGATATGGAGGAGAAAGACAGGACACTATAAATTCCAGTTACAAGGGGGCTCGTTATAGGAGGCATCTTTTATTCCTTCTTAATAACTCTTGTAAGAGTGTGTGTGTGTAATCCTGGCTCCAATCAATAACAAGCATCTTGTTGACTAAGCAAGGGTATGGCATCTGGTATGTTGAAAGAAAAGTCAGAAAAAAAATCAGCACTTTTCTGTTTCTTCACTACTAGGTTTATTCTGTATTATTTCTTGTGCTATTTACTTTCGGATGATTAAGAACTACCTTAAAGTTTGGAATCTCTGTCAGAATTCCCCAATCTGGTGTATCACTTGGCAGTTAGCCAATGATCTCTCTACCTTGGGATGCAGTTATTAAAAATAAATAGAAATTGTGAAACAACTAATCTTTGTCCTGTTTCTGGAGAATAACCTTGAAGCTCTGACGACACACTCTACTCCCCCATAGAATGACTGAAGAAGAATGGCCTCTGTGGTCCATCATCTCACAGAGTGACTTATTACACTGTTTCCAGAGCAATGCCATTTAGAAAAATAGGCAAAATAATTTTGTATGTTACATATAATTGGGGTATAATATTTTAGGATGTATACGTCTATGTGGGTTGCTTAAAATTGAGGAAGTAAGTTTACATAGAGTTATTTGTCAGGAAGGAGTCGAGAGATTGCCTAGTAAATACTGCCATTTTTTCCAGGGAAAAAAAGACCCTGAAAATTAGACAGGTTAAATGACTGGCTTGACGTCAAAATTGTGTTATTTACGAGGGCAAGGTGATTTGGGTCTTTCTGTTTGCTTGTTTTCAGACCAAATAAGCTGAGTCCTTTTCAATATTTCTTATTGGATTTTTCAATCCTCTTACTGATTCAAAAACATCCTTTAATGAGAATAAAATGTTAAAGTATAAAATAAAAGCAAGTAAGGAGAAGTAAACATCCTTTTGAAAATAACCAATTTTGCTTGGTTCTTTTTTCTTTTCCCTGTTTCCTAGGGCTGCAGACATCAATATTTCCTCTTAGCAGAGTTAAATTCTTCAGCTTTCAGCATCTGCTAATTTTGAGTGCTGCCTTTCTTGGTTTCATCATGGAGCATTTAGCAAGAGAAGGACGCCTGGCAGTGGCCATTACCCTATCATGATCAGAGTGGTTAGAGACAGTAGATGAAACGTTCTTGTTAGCATTACAGCAGCAGCACAATCGTACCATCCAGACCCAGACTGGAAGTCTACAAGTCATCCTTCTGGAAAACACTCATGCACATGATTACTGAAGTGACAGATACAATTAAATCTCCAACAGCAGATGTCTGGTGGGAAGGAGCCGGAAAGTGAGAACATGGCTGTGGCCAATGACGCTGGGTTGGATGTTGTAGTTTAAAAGAAAGCAGCTAATCTTTATCTGATTTTCTATTTCAACTCCAGTTCCTATGGCACCCAAGATGAAGATTCAATTTCTCCCATGTCAGCTCTTACCGAGTTATATGTTTTCTTCTTAAAAGGTCAAATGTCCTTAGAAATGACCAAACTCTGGATGGATGAAACTGCTTTAAACTTGGAGTTTCTATCTATCCCATCACTGTCTGACCCTTTGAGGATGCCTGCAACTAGTTTACCAAGGCCTGCAAAATGTGACCTGGCCGTGCACTTACCTCATTTTACTTCTTACTCAAGTCCATTGTCCTCCTGCTAGTCCCAGCATATGGATTAAATATAAACCTAAACATTTCTCTGTAAGGCATAGGTTCAAAAACTCCTGTGAAAATTTGACATATTTTTAGAAAACCCTGCCAGATTCTAAACCTACTATTTGACTTATTTTGCTTTTAAATTCAGCCACATGTAACCATTGTTACCTTTCTTACTCTGATAGTAATTCCTTTAGGAGATTATTTGGATAATTGAAGAAGTATCTAAAAGAGTTCCTGGCACATAGTAGGTGTTTGATGAATGACAGCTGTAGCACGACAGAGTGGGAAGCCTCTGGATTTTATTTTCGGGTAAGCCTGAGTTAATAGTATATCTCCATGGCTCGTTAGTTATGCGATCTTAGCTGTATTTCTTAGCCTCTATAAATATTAATTTCCTCTATGAGCAAGAAATAAAACCTAACTTACAATGATAACTTAAGGATTGAAGGTAATATCCCCAGCAAAACTGGGGTGGCCTGTAAATCATGGTGATACCATCACCATCATCATTCTTAGCTGCTCACTTCAGGAGTCTGAAATCTTTGCATTGACTGTTAAAAATGTGTTTTCTTAGTTTTCCACACAGCAAATGGGATGGTAAACCCAGAGCCTCAATTGGAGTTTGAAGCAACTCACATCAGTGGAGAATAACATAGTATAGATATTATGCGCAGAGCCCCTGGAAAGAGACAACCTGGTGATGAGTACGAACCTTAAGTCCAAAGGTGTGAGCTTGACTCAGATGTGTGTCATGCTCTAAGCCTCTGTTTCCCATTCTCAAAAAAAAATGAGTATTTCTTTACTAATGCACCAAATACTTAAGGCTACCCTGTGAAAGCCTTGTTCCATGGCCTGGGGATATTTGATAGAAATCATCCCTGTCCTCACAGACTTTATTTGGGGAGAAATAGACAATAGGCAGGCAAATGCATTCTTAGTTTCTCTGTCTTTTAATTGAAACTGTAAGTGCCATGAAGGAAAAGTATAGAATGTCACGATAGCATTTAATGAGCATCCAATCTAGTCTAGGAGAGCACTGTGGAACATAACAGCACAGTCTGCAATGTTGTCATGAGGATGGACTATTACAGTGCAAGAGGATTATTGAGGATTAACCATTACAACACAAGATGATCTGGCACAGAGTAGGGGCTTAGTAATTGTTTGCTGTTAAAGCCATGGTTTTGACGTCTTAATGGATAGTTTGCACAGGGGTAAAAACTCTAATAAATATAAAAGAAAGATGAGTTAGGTTGCATGCCCTGTCCCCTAAGAATTATGGAATCCAACTGAAGATGCAATAGGTTATATAAATATGGGATTAAAAGCACAAGCAATGAATCTCCAGGAATTCACATAAGGAAAGTTGTAAATTTAGTCTGGAGTGGTTAAAAAATTATCCCAGAGGAGGTGGAGCTTAATCTAGGTGCTGAAAGAAGATAGGTTTTGTATAGGCGGAGAAGAAAGAGAAGGCATTAATATTAATGTGGATCTTCCCTCCTTACTCCTGCTATAAGTGAGATCGATTTTAATAAATCACTGGCTAGGTGATCCTAGATTGGTGCAGCAGTTCAGTGATGTAATGAAGGACTGAGGTTCTCTTCATTGCTCGATCATTCTCAAAGTGTCTGGGAAATCTTCCAAACTAGAAAGCAACAGCAGCTTCAAGCATATGAAAGTACTTTCAAAGCCAAAGCCAGGGAAGAATGGTTTTACCACAGCAGCCTTTTTATTTTTTTATTTGAGGAGGAAAATGTTTTCCATAAACATCCCAACAGACTTCTCACATGCCATTGGACAAAAAGGCTCGCAAGCCCCTCCCTAATCCAGCATTTGATAAAGAAGAATGAGAGTACTACGAACAGCTTAGATGGGTCATGATTCATTCCCCTAGCAGGGTGTCTTGGTTTGAGAAATGAGTTCTTTAATCAAAGGACAAAGTGGAAAACGACTTTTATGGAGACAACAACTAACAGCCACGCTTCCTCTTCGTCATCCTTTATATCTCAGTTCTCCTCTCACATTCATCTCTTTTAAGATTCCAAGGAAGAGCTCATTCTCAGTGTATTGCATGTATTCCCCATGAACTGACTATATTCTCCTCTAAGAAAGATTTAGAGTTTCTGCCTCTTCATCCAGGACTCTCAAGGCATGATCAGCTAGGATTCCATCTCAAGGAGCTTTCAGGTACATGATGTTACAGAGGGAGTAGTCTAACAGAGGGCACACAGGGCTGGAGCCCAGAAAACCTTCTATGGAGGCATGAGATAAAGTTTGGGCAAGAGTGCCCAATACTGTAGTCTTGGAGCCAGACCTTTCTTGGAGGAGTGAGGACTAAACAGCACGTGGCATCAGGACGACCATCAGTGGGCACAGACTAAAAATTAACAAAGTGAGACATGAAGAAATATAATCTACATTTGTTGTGCAAAATCCCTGGTAATTAGGAGCAGGCAAGCTCCTTCCACTTACAACACATTACCACTCAGTGCAATATTTGATTGTTCACGTCATGAAGTATGAGTTTGGTTATCTTTTTTGCAAGTCTCGTAGTATTCTAGTAGAAAATTCCATACCTCTATGTTTTATCTTCATGGTGTTCTGCTTACACAGCAAGTCCATCTGTTCACAACATTAAACGTTTAGAAGGTATATTTGTAAAACAAGAAATGTTATTCCCCTGACCCTCTAGTCTGAGGTAGTTTTCACGCAGTACAGCATATGGTACAGAAAGGCACTGATCAATTGAGTCAAGCAGGAGGCGTGGAAGGAGGAGTTAGCAGGCAACATACAAGTGTAACTCTGATGGAGAGAAGCAGAAAAATAGCAATGGTAAATCTCAAACTTTCTACAGACAAGGGAGAACCAAAAGTTTTTAGGAAGAAAAATTTAAGAAATTAAATACAGAAGAAGAGGGGCCGGCTCTGTGGCCGAGTGGTTAAGTTCACGCGCTCCGCTGCGGCGGCCCAGGGTTCGGATCCTGGGCACGGACATGGCACCGCTCGTCAGGCCACGTTGAGGCGGCATCCCACATCCCACAACTAGAAAGACCTGCAACTAAGATATACAACTATGTACCAGGGGGGTTTGGGAAATAAAGCAGAAAAAAAAAAAAAAAGACTGGCAACAGTTGTTAGCCCAGGTGCCAATCTTAGAAAAAAAAATACAGAAGAAGAGAAAAGGTTTAAGAATTTGTAGAAACCGATTCAAACCTTGCTGAGTAGTCTCATTTCTGTGGCCCTCAGGCTCTTCTGTAGCTTTCTACTACCAACTACAGAAAAATACCAGTTACTTCTAATTTTAATATTTTATATTTTTTCATAAGTTTCCATGTACTTAGCATCTAAAATAATGGTCAGTCTTTTGTGGCTGAAATTGTGCCATGGGGCTAAAGGGAGCGGGTGGCCCTGCTCATCTTGGGCACCTGCAGTATGAGGATGGCTGGGGACACATGAGTGTCATAGAGAGAGTTGAATAACTAGTCTTTGCTTTTTGCCCTTCTCTTTTGAAGTACTGAATCTGTGCATACAATGTTTATCACCAGTGCTTTTGTGCTGTCCTCTCTCTTTTATCAAATACACGCAATATTCATTTGCTTAGGGCTCTGCTCTCTGGAGTTCAATGTTCGGTTTAGCTGGGAGAAATGAGGGAACCAAAAATAATGGGACACAGAATAGGTATTTTTATGAAGAGGAGCAGAAAGTAAACCACGTCATAGAAACTGAGACCCATGACATTTTTCCCAGTGTTTTGCGGAGATGCTAAGTTTTGATCCAGAGTGACTTGGGCACCCTGAAGACTTGGGTACCTTGCATAGCCCAGAGATGGTGGTGGAGACAGGGAAGGGCAGGATCCAGAAGCCTAGAATTGTCCCCACTGCCCAAAAATGCAGATCTCACAGAGACAGAGGTCACCACTGCTGCCTTTATGGGATGCAATGGTGGAGGTGATGCAACCCCACTTTCCTGAGACCAGGCGATGGATACGTACCGATGAAATGATCAGGGCTGTGAGGGTAGGGTAGCTTTTTTTTATTCTAAAGTGGTACTTGACCATGAATAAAAGTAAATTGATACCACGTTTTAAATAAAAGTACGGAAACCACCTTTAGGCACTCAGACAGGAAGGAAGTAATCAAGGAGAAAAGAAAAAAGACAGAAACTCTGCTATTCCAAGCTTTCTCCTGTCTGCCCGTACAGTGAGCACCTGTTGTTTCTTTGAATTCATCAAGCACTCTGAACTCACTGATGCTTTTGTAAAACTCATGATAACATTTAATGGTGCATTTCAGAATGAGAGTAACTTTTGTATGGTTTTGAGCCACGCAGGGTGGGTTTGCTTTTTGAAGCGTTTTGTCTAGCACCCAGCACGTCAGTACTTCATATTTACATGTTAAAAATCTGTTGCCATGTACTTGGTCTAAATTTGGACCTATCATCCATGAATTCACAAGGATGGATGGAGTCAATTTTAAATCAGTGAGCTGAGTTACAAGAATGTGAACGAAGTATAAGCTGTCATCCTACAGAGTTGAATCAAGAAAACCAGGTCCTTAAGAAATAGCCTGTGATTGCAGTAGGTCTTCTGGTGAATAAGTAAGCTACTGCTACTTAAATATGCCTCTATAATACACTTGACAATAAAGAGGAGAAGCAAATGATGATCTTATGAACAAAAACAGCTACCGTCAGGAGCTGGCTCCATGACATAGAATAGTTGGGTTCATGCACTCTGCTTCAGTGGCCTGGGGTTCATGGGTTCAGATCCCAGGTGTGGGCCTACACACGGCTCATCAAGCCATGCTGTGGTAGCATCCCACATACAAAATAGAGGAAGATTGGCAACAGATGTTAGCTCAGGGACAATCTTCCTCACCAAAAAACAAAAAAATCCCAGCTACCATCAGAAAAAGTAAGACATCCTGGAAAGTGAATGTCTGCTCCACATCCTGACGTATAGCAAGTATAGCAATAGTGTGCTAATAGTCATAGCTTGTGTGTATTGAGCAGTTACTCTGCTAAGAGGTTTGCATTAATTATCTGGTTGAATCCTCAAAACATCCCTGTGATGTTAGTACTATTAACATCCTCATTTTACACAAAAGTTTACGTCATCAGTGTCCAAAATTGCAGAGCCCTCACTGATAGAGCTGGAATTTGAATGCAGATACCTCTAATCCCCAAGTCTACACTCATAACCACCATGCTAGGTGGAAAATCTACAACAGCTCCTGGCTTTTGATGAATAGTAATAATAAATGGATTTCCATAGACCTTTTGTTTTTCTGCACATATCACCTATACTTATCTACGCAAGAGTCCTGACAGATGAGCAAAAAGGGGAATTGGCTGCAGTCACTTAGTCTCCCTCCACCAAAGCAAATTCCTGGGTCTTCCTAACTCTGTGCCCATGGCCATGACTATATTTTGCCCCTTGTCTTAGTCCATCTGGGTTGTATATCAAAATAACACATCCTGGGTGGCTTATAAACAGCAGAATTTATTTCTCACAATGCTGGAGGCTGGGAAGACCAAGATCAAGGTGCCAATATGGTTGGGTGAGGTCGCTTTTCTTGGTTCTGCAGCCAACCCTTCTCACTGTGTACTTACATGGAGGAAGGAGCTAGAGATCTCTCGGGAACCTCTCTTGTAAGGCATGCATCTCATTCATGAAAGCTCTACCTTCATGACTTAAGTGCCTCTCAAAGGCCCCATCTGCTAATACCATCACCTTTGAGAGTTAGGATTCCAGCATATGAATTTGGGGGGAATACAAACATTCAGACCATAGCACTCCTCAGCACACCTAACCTATGCTTATAATGCACCTGCCAATTTAGAATAATATTGAATACAATTGCTCTACTCCTGCTTTATTCCAATTAGAATACACTGTAACTCACACGTTCTTATTAATATAAACCAAGGTATCATCTCTTCGGTCTGGAACATTCACACTGCTTGCTGACATTTCAGAATTTCAAAACCAAACACCTCTACTTTTTCCTTTCTAACCAAACAAGTAAAAAGTATTTAATTTAAGTGTTAAAGATAATACTGATTTTCAGACGGAATGCCAAGCTCTTTGAGGGCTAGGAAAATGTCAGCGAAATCCTTTGTGCTCCAGCCTTTCAGTTCCTATTCCCACCGTCGCCACTTGAGATAGTCTTCAAATCCTCCAGTGTTATACCTAAAATAGTTACCATTTCTGCTAACCAATAATTCATTTTAACTTCATAGTCAAAGTACTAAACTGTCTTCAGGATCCAAGAGCGAATTACTAGATCACGCCCAACCAATTCTAATTTATTTTCCCAATGTTCACAATAATTGTCACCAATAGAAAAAAATAATTGTCATTTGGTTCTATGGTAATGACAAAGAGCATGGGAAAACTAAGTCAAACCAGTATTGCTGGATGGTCCAAGGTGTGGTTCGGGAGAGATGGAGGAGAGGCAAGAAAGGAGCAGAACATGAAGGGCCTTATGTGCTAAAGATTTTAGACTTCAATATTCAAAATAAATTTACAGAGTGCTTATTCTGTCCTGGGCATCATTTGAAGCATGGAATACCCAACAGTTACCATGACAGAAATGATTCCTGCCTCATGGAACTTAGTGTCTTGCAGACGATGCACACAATGATGCCTGATGGGGAGGCATTTGAAGAGTTTCACATAGGTGAGTTTCCAGGAATCCGCTCTCCAAGTCTAATTTAGCATTTTTTGTTCTTGGCTGGAGAAGTGAAGACACATGATAAGCTTCCAGCAAAGTTCCTGGATGTTAGAAAGCTGGATCCCAGATCATCTCTCCCTGTTCTTATGACACACAAACAAGAGGCATCTGGGTGGCAACAACCCTGTGGGAAGTTTCTGCATGCCACATGCCAGGCTCTTTCCAGGCTAAGTAGGGTCAGCATCCCATGGGCAGCCATGAAGTCCTAGGCTCTTTGTTTAGAAACAAATGCGACAGAATCGATAGAATATTTGTCTGTGTAAAACAGTGACTTTAACACGTTTTAAACTTTTTATAATAATACTAACTTTGGGGAACTCTTTGGAACTGCTTTGAAAACCAGTTTAAAAATACAAAATAAAATCAATATGAGTATTTTAAGATCATATATTATTTCAGTGGTTCTCAAAATATAGTCCCTATAGCAGTAGCATCAACGTCATCTGGAAACTTGTTAGAAAGGCAGATTCTCAGTCTCACCCAGACCCGCTGACTCAGAGGCTCTGGGGGGACCTCCCTGAGCTCTCCAGGTGGTGCAGATGCTCTTCATCTGGGGATCCCGCTTTTCATGGTGTTATTTTGACCAAATCAATATTATCCAGTTTAACCATTCTTTCATCTCATCCACTAAACTTGTCCCTCAATGGCTGACTAGCTTCCAGAAAGCCACCTCAGAAGACGAAATGTCCTTATCATTGAGGATACCAAGAAAATATGCTGCAGGATGTACACACAATTGCAAAAAACAAAATAAATAAACCCAAAAAAGACCAGGAATAAGGTTCAATAACAAGGTTTTTCAGAAGGAGATAACATTTATTTGAATAAATATATACTCACTCAGTCTTACAACATGCTTATGGGGAATCCCGTGGCTTTATAATTCAAATTTAACAGAATTGAATTCACATTGCTCTTCTCTGATATCTTCTGTCATCTTCTCTCCATAATATATGTAGAAAACAAGCCATCAACCCGGAGCATGTTGAGCAACAGGAATGTTTTGTTTTACACTTCATCATTGATCCTAAGAACATTTTTTCATGCCCATTACCTTATCATTTTACCTCCTTGATGATATTGCTTCCCACAGACCCTACTAGGCAAGAGCACCTCAGTTGCTTGGGGAGCATTTACACCCCACAGCACATGTAGCCCCCAGCGGGAAGCATGACAGGTCAACTTGGCTGTGGCTCGAGGAGGACAAGTGTTGGCTCCTGTAAACTTTAATTAGCCAATTTTATCAAAATGTTCTTCCGCTAGTAAAGAATCTTGCATGCATTTGGTATTGTAAAATGATTAATTCTTTTTAAAGAAATGACTGATTTATTTGGAAATCTATTTTCAGGTACATTGCTCCTTCTTTCAGACACATTAATTCAGGATAATGGAAAGGGAGACAGTGGTGCTTTTACTAAATGAGTGAATTCATGGACATATTACCTAATCAAAGGGATTTTTGTCTTAATACTAGTGGTCAGAATTCTAAATAGTTCAGAAGTTCTTGTTCTGTTGTTTCTATTCAGACAAGAAACCCTACTCGATAAACCAGGAAAGGACGAGCATGTAGACAGCTGATACAGTATCTGAGCTGCTGTGTCTGCAGTTTTCTAGACTCAGATTAACGGACAAGGGGATTCTCGTCTGACATCTGTGTTTACATGCCGCAAGCAAGACAAACACAGACAATTTACTAACCAGCATGAACTGTACATATATTTCTTGTCACTTACCACCAAATGGCTGATTGCCACCCTCAAAGAAACGTAAAACATTTTTCTTTAACTGAACAAAAGTCTGGACACACTTAATAAACTCTTTTTGAAATGAGAAGTGATAGATTTTTACAACATGTCCTTTAGACTTATTTCAAATATTTCTTTTTAAATACCCTCCTCTCTGGTGCCTAGGTGCTGGGGAAGACATTTACTGTGAACTCTCATTTACCCTTTGTTTAATTCTAGTAGACGCCAGAAAGAATATGTTTGCTCTGTGGAAGGAATGGGAAGAACATGCAAAATGCAGAGATTTCATTGGTAAAAGAGAATCAGAGCTCTGTCCCCCTCCTTCCGACAATCAGTATTTTCTCTTTAGGAAATCAGAAGGGCAGCCTTCTCTCACATCAGACATGCCTTCATCGCTGGCAAAATCCAGAATGCCTGTTCTCCTTTCTCTCACCCTGCAAATGAGAAAACAATTAATTCTCTCTTGCCAAAGAGAATAGGATGACAGCTACAAAGCAGTTCCGGAAAAGTCTGCTGTTAGGCAGGCCTGAGACAGATTTCTAGGACGCTACATTGCCCTTCCCATGCTAGGAAAATGCAGAAAGCCACAGTTATTCCACAGGGAAGTGCTAATTTATCACCTGGAATAACTGGGTTTTGTGCCAGGCCTGTCCACATTTAGATAGTGATAAAGTATGTATTTAAAAGAAATCTTTGGCTACAATGAGATGACTTGGAGAATCTGACTGGCTCCAGATGTAGCCTAGAAAGGAAGCCAATAGAGTTCTCTTACTCTCTAACTTCAGTAAGGAAGTATTGATTATCTAGGTCCATGTATGAAGAAAGAGTCTGAACTCCATCAAGCCAGCAGGAATGAAGGACTTTGTGATCAGGGATGTCTGTCATGGCTGGGAGAGGGTGAGGTGGACTTGTGCAGGGGCTGTTATTCCCAATGGGGAGAGAGGATTATATCCAACTGCCCCTGAGATGTCAAGTGAACATCTGAAATTCATCCTGCCCATAAGTGAAGTTCTCATCCTCTGCTCGCCTGCACCCTGACTCCTGTAGTCTTCTCTATGCCGGTTGAAGACCCCCTCATCCTTCTAGCAGCTCACGCCAAAGACCTTGGAGGCATCTCTGACTCCTCTCTTCCTTCCACCCTTCGCATCTAATCTCTCAGGGTATCCAGTTGGCTCATCTTTGAGAATAAATCCAGAATCCACTGTTACAACTCTGATAGTAGTTACCATCATCTCTTCTAGGAAACCTAGACACGACCCATTCAGACACACACCCAGTCCATCTGTAACATAAACATCAAAGTGAATTGTTTAAAAACTTCAATCAGATAACGTCATACTCCTCATTCTTCTGCCTGTGGTAGCCTTTGCTTTGGCTGTTCCCTTGTCTGGAGTGTCCATCCTTCTGCTCCAGTCATCGGGAAGGCAAACACCCTCTGTTCCTTCAAGTCTTTGCTCAGATCTCGTCTTCTCACTGACACCCACTCTGGCCTCATTGCAGTGGTCCCCCGCACTCTGAATCCTCTTTAACGTGATCTAATGTTCAATAGTATCATATACTAACACACCATGTAACTTACTTATTCATGATGTTTTTTATTTGTTGTCTTTTTTCTTTCACTAAAATGTATACTTCACAGTGATGGGGACTTGGGGCTCTCGGGTTTACTAATAGATCCCAAGTGCCTGGAATAGTGCCTGTCATGTCTTAGGCTTTTAACAAATATCCATTGAATGAAGGAATAAATTATATTCACATGTGAATGCAGAGGGCGATATTCAAGTGCTATTATGGATATTAAAACTCTGAAAACAGAATGTTGAATATACATAAACACATTTACATACAGGCATCTAGATTTTCATGATAATTATTTTTAGTTGCTTCTCCCTATCCAGTTTATAAAACTATGCATAGAGAGATGAACCCTCGATAGGCTTATAAGGAATGATCTACATAAGTACATCAAATGAAAAAAAAACCTGAAGAAAGAGATTACATTAAACCCTTGAATTTCTACAGCAGCTTAAAATGAACTCCTCTCCTCGTTAGAAGTTTATTAAATGATGAGTCAATTTTCTATTTTTCTATCATGCATTCTCCCAAACTTTTACTGTGGCATATGTTTTTAATTCATAGTTATAATAATATAGTTGTTAAATTAAATAAGTGCATTTAGCATAATTATCTTAAGTGGATGAAAACTGTGTTTTCAACCACTTGGTTCCAGGCTGCATTCTTTATTCAATTTTACGTTGATGATCAAATTCCCCTTTGCTGTGAGCTAAAGCTCTTGATCTATCCATCGTCTAGCTCCACAGAACTTACCAGCAGACTCTAGGAAAGAGCTACTAAAAAAGAAAGAATCTCATTTAAGAGTAGCTGAATTGTGTTGTGTTAGATGATTATGGTGTTTTTTAGCACCTACCGCGGAAAGGGCCTTTCTAAAACGTGTTATTTTTGTGGAATGTGTCAGACCGTGATGCAATTAGGCATAAAGAGCAGAGTACTGTCAGAAGACCTTTGTAAAGCACTGGAGAAGTTGTCGCAAGGTTAAACTCGGAACCAAGGCATCACTCTAAATCAAGGAACGCATTTCAGAGATAAGACCCTTCGCGTAGGAGGGTGCTGGCTCCTTTGTCTTTAGCAAACGCCCCCTCGTGGCCATAGCGTGAATGACCACATGGGCTGCGGTCCTGGTGGCTGTGAACTTGCTCAAGGTTCAACTAGTAATACCTGCGACCAGTTGCTCATGAGTTCCTCCATCCGGGGTAACCTTAGTGCAGCGAAAACAATTTACATAATCAATACCTTCTAATCGGAAGTTTTTACAATACTTTGTACCCATCCCATAGCTAATTGAATAGCTTTTAAGAGAACAGGGTCTGCATAGACTTTTCCCACTGCTACTAGCCGAGTCAGGGGAGCTTAGGAATCCTGCCCATCTCATCCTATGCTGTGAGGATGGAATGAAGCACCTAGCGGAGTGTGGGATGGGTAAGCGCTGAACAAATGTTCACTATTAATGTTATCTCATTCACTTCCAGTTTGTAAGAAAAAAGCTTTCTCAGAAAACCCTCTGGACTGGAGCCTCTTCATCAAAAGAACAGAAAGTTTCAGACTAACTGGAATTCATGGAAAACGGGCTTCCGATATAGAAGCAAAAAGCGTATTTGCTATTGGGGTAAAATCCATAAAATTTTCTGTAAACGAAACCTTATCTGGATCAAGTTATCTGGGCTAGAACCCCAAAGGTTAGGCAGAGTCTGCAACGTCAGCTGTGCTATGAAAAAGCTATGCATCAGACCAGAGGGAGGTATATTGCTCTTTTATCTCATTTAACTTTATTAGGCACTAAAAAAGTCATAACTAAATGTCCAGGCCCTTGTAGCAATTTCATTTGCTTTACTTTAAGATTATACTAGTTATACTGATTTAAATACGAGTCCAGTTGGTTGCATTGTTTGAAGAACTAATAAAAATCCATCTGGACTCTCTGCATGATTAAAAAATAAAAGATACATATCAGTTGGAATGAGCGTCTACATGCCAGAAGATTCACATCTTTCAACTCCAGATATATCAAATTGTTCACATCTCTATTGCTTTTTTTATAGTTCCTTAAAGCATTAAACATGTTTAATAGTTGAGAATAATATATATGATAGAATGAAATAATCTGAATGTGCATTTCTCACTTTTATGGCCCATGATCCTGTGATGTTCAATTCACCAAACTGTGACTGAGGAATACTCTGCACTAAGCTCTGTCCTAAAGGGACCCTGAGACGGTCCCTGTCTTTAAGAAGGGAGAAAGATGCAAAGAAATCATTACGATTGCAAGTGGGATATGGAATGGAAGAAATATTTGTAGGGTGCATAGGCTGTAAAATGGCTGTCTCTATGTGAGAAGGCCAAGGGCATTTGGGCAGAAGAAAGATAGCTCATGAGAAGAATAAGACAATTTTAGAAAGATAAGGGAAAAAGAGTTTTCTAGGAAATGAGACTAGCATGTCCAGGAAATGCTCAGCTACCTTCTGAGTCCTGAACGTTCTGTTTGGCTGAGACATAGCTTTGTGGTTTTTGCCATTATCGTACCTTTGAATGTTGACCTAACTGAAGTCATTCTTTTGATTCTTAGTTCTGGCGTTTCCCAGAATATCACTCCATTAAGTCCTGTTACTTTATACGCAAAAGGTCTACCCAAAACAGAACGTAAACAGATTCCAGTGTTCATCCAAAAACAAACGCCACTGTTGCACCATGTTCCCCCAAGACCTTTCCTGAAGCTTTAAATTTGAACAGTCATTTGCTCCATGGACAACAGATAAGAGTAAGTTGGAAGCAAACAAGATGCCCTTCAGTAGGTGAGTAGATAAAAAAAAAAAACTGTGGTACATCCAGACAATGGAATATTGTTTAGCACTAAAAAGAAATCAGCTAAAAAGCCATGAAAAGACATGGAGGAAACTTAAATGCACGTTTCTAAATGAAAGAAGCCAATGTGAAAAGCCTACATACTGTATGATTCCAACTATATGATGTTCTGGAAAAGGCAAAACTATGGAGACAGTAAAAAGATCAGTGGTTGCCAGGGGTGGTGGGGAGGGTGGTGGTGGGAGGTGGGGAGATGGATGGGCAGAGCACTGAGAATATTTAGTGCAGTGAAAACACTCTGTATGATATTATAATGATGTGTGTATGTCATTATACATTTGTCCAAACCCATAGAAGGTACAACACCAACAGTGAACCCCAAGGTGAATATGGACTTGGGTGGTATGATTCTTCAGTGTAGGTTCATCCTTGGTAAAAATTTACCACTCTGGTGAGTGATACTGATAATGGGGGAAGCTGTGCATGTGCGTGGGCAGCAGTACACGAGAAATCTCTGTACCTGCCTCTCAATTTTGTTGTAACCCTAAAACTGCTCTAAAAAAATATAAAATCTTTAAAAAAAATTAGGTTTGAGATGGGAAAATGTAAGAGAACAGTTTACAAGAACGTGTGAGATACCCTCTGAGATTTCCAAAACTAAATGGGAAAATATCCAGAGAGTGGGTTAACTCTATTACACGTGTAGTGGAAAAACTGAGGAAATTCAAACTATTGATATTAACATAATATCATTTATACCCATAAGCAGGCCAGTTCAGACCACATTTTTTTATAGCAACAAGAAAGATGACTAGCATAATTAAAAGATATTCCATGGCTACTATATAAGACAACCTCAAGGATTTACTTTTTTTTTTGAGGAAGATTAGCTCTGAGCTAACATCTGCTGCCAATCCTCCTCTTTTTTTTGCTGAGGATGATTGACCCTGAGCTAACATCTATGCCCATCTTCCTCTACTTTATATGTGGGACAGCACCACAGCATGACCTGACAGGTGGTGTGTAGGACCAGCGATCCGAACTGGCAAACTCCAGGCCACCAAAGCAGAACATGCAAACTTAACTGTTGCGCCACCGGGCCAGCCACAGGATTTAGATACATTTGATTCTAAATAGAATACTCTGAAGTTGGCGTTATCATCCCTATGATTCTAGTGAGAAAAATGAGAAACAGGCATGTTAAGTACTTTGCTCCTGGTCATACAGATAATAAATAGCAGGGCTAAGTTGGAACCTAGTCTATCTTACCTCAAAGCCTCTGCATTTTTTTCTTTTCTTTTTTTTTCTTTGCTGAGGAAGATTCGCCCTGAGCTAACATCTATGCCAATCTTCCTCTTTTTGTATGTGAGTCATCACCACAGCATGACCTTCGATGAATGGTGTTGATCCACATCCAGGACCCCAGGCCACCAAAGCAGAGTTCACTGAACTTAACACTGGGCCACCAGGGCTGGCTCAGGCCTTTTTTAAATAAAATATGGAGTCTCAGCTGTTACTTAGTTTACACTTTAAAGTGGAGTCCAAAGAAATGAGACCATCAGTCCCCAAAACAGTAGAGAGGAGAACTTTCTCAATTCTTCTTAAGGCCCACAAATTAAGTTTGTCAGATTTAGCAAATAAAAATACAGATGCCCAGTTAAATTTGCATCTCAGATAAGGAACAAATATTTTTTAGCATAAATATGTACGAAGTATTTTGTACTAAATATTTATTTGTTGTTTATCTGAAATGCAAATTTAACTGGGTGTTCTATATTTTGGCCAGTCAACCATACTCCATACACTACACTGTGGTTAGATACTCCCAGTATTAATTTGTATTAAACACATTTAAAATGAAGAAAACTCAGAGTCAATATTCTAGTTCGGATGACTATTTCCTCAAAGCGTTAGATAATAGCTATGTGCTCTGTGCTGTTTTCACTGAAGCAGTCGGCAAATATGCTCAGAATTTTCTCTGAATTGTTGAGTAGGTCTACAAAACAGAACAAATACTGAAAAAAACCTTCAGAGATGCTTTAGTTATCCTGTGTACCTCATCGTAAGCTATTCCAGGGATTCTCTAGTGTGTGACTCACTCTGAAAGCAAAAACAGGAGAAATAATTGGTGTTTACTGAGACTAGTGTTTGTCAACTCATACCTGGCTACTGTCATCATTTTTATCCCACACTGAAACCCAGCTCCTTCTTAGCATACTGGACAAATGATGAAATCTTCGTATCTAACGGACAATACAGCAAAGGGGAGACTTTGTGCTTTTGGAATGTAAATTACAAAGTTTGACATGTAATTAAGAAACTGGAGTTCACCTTGACTTTATAAAATTTAGGAATGTCTGAGGTACTCAAAACCCTAATTTAGATCTGATGCAGTTGGCCTCTTTAAGTTCCTGGAGTTTGGAGTCCGAACATACTTAGGGAAGAGTTGAGCCATTCCAGTACGACCAACACGTCTGCCGTGAGAGTGAATGCCCCGAATCTGTTACTAGATAACTAAGCTGCATTCCTGATGTGGTCCTTACCTTGAATCTGCTTTTTGATAGTGTGCAAGTCCTGTTGCCTCTTTATACACAGTAGAATGTAGGTGTTGACGGCCTGGGTTTGGGGGCCAGACTGGCTGGTTTCGAATCCTGACTGTACCATGGCATGCATGTGTGACTGAAGCAAATCATTTTGGTTTCACCTCATCAGGATGGTTGGGAGGATTAAAAGAATGCTTAGAAGATTGCAAGGCACATAGTAATTCTCAATACATATTATTTATTTTATTTCCTTAGCAGAAATAATCCTTTACATACAATATTGTATGGAGACAGATGCCAATAATCAGCCTTGTGACTTGTGGCAGCATATGACATAATTCTGGTTCTCAGTTTTCTTAGTGGTAAGATGAGGGAATTTGAGAAACGAGCCTGAAAAAAGTGATTTGTAAAATAATCTATGATATTTAATTACAATTGCTTTGATCATCTGTGGAAGATGTTTCAGATGGTACAAAACAAAAATAAAAACAGTTTAGCAGTTGCTTTGGAGAATTGTGGTAAAGGTGCCAAGGCTAAATTCTCGCCTGCACTGAGTACATTTCTATCCCAGTCTTCCACTATGTAATCGTTCCCAGGATATTACTGTCTTTGAGAGTGCACATCCCTGTAGAAGAGATTGTCTTCTTCAAGATAAAATCCCTGAATTTGTAAGAGGAGAAAATGAAAACTCCAAGAGGCATAGTGCCTTGCTCATGTTCAGTCAGCAAGTTGGTGACTGTGGTAGCCACCACACAAGATGGCCCCCAACGATCTCCACCTCCTGGTATTCTTGCCCTTACATCAGCCCCTCCTGGTGTGTGGGCTTGACTTAATGATTTGCTTCTAAGGGATGTAATAAGTAGAAGTAGTGGTATCTGACTCTGAAATGTAGGTCACAAAAGACAGTGTTTTCTCTCCCTCTCTCTTGCTTTCCCCACCCTCCCATTCATTCTGTTGGAATCCAGCTTCCAAGTCATAAGCAGCCAAATGGAGAAGCTCAGTTGGCAAGGAAGTGAAGCCTTCTGCCAACAGCCAGGTGAGTGAGTTTGAAGGTAGATCTTCCATCCCCAGCCATGTCTTCAGATGAGTGGTGACCCGAGCATCAAGTTGGCCACAACCTCATGAGAATCTCTGAGTCAGAACCATCCAGCTAAGCTACTTCCAGATTCCTGGCCCTAGAAACTGTGTGAGATAGTACTTTCTTGTTGTTTTAGGCTGCTAATATTTGGGCAAATTTGTTATACATCAATAGATAGATAATAAAGAGACAGAGCTGTTACCAGAGCATAGTGTTCTTGCTGAGTAGATAGCAATTTCCCTGAGTAAAGCATGGAATTATCATTATTTTTCCTAGGTTTTCACAACAGCCCAGAGCAATAATATAAAGTTGGAAATCATTAGTTTAAATAATTTGATTATTAGTTCAAATTAGCTTAAGGTTGAAATTATTATTTCAAATGAGCTCATTATTCAGCTATAAAGAATTGAATGCACTGATAACACTCTTGATTTACCAGCCTTTTCTGGTGTTTACTCAGGTTCAACCTAAACGGGGCAGACCTCAAATCCACCTCTCCTGATTAGGGTGGATAAACATTTCTTACAAATCCTGCAGGTGATGACAACTCTTGCAAACACAGCATACACAGGTGGATTGGATTCTTTATATTGTGACAACAAAACCTAGATCTGAGGACTTAAAATAGATCATATTTTTCAAACACAAAACTATTTACATAGCAATCTCTTCATGTGGATCAGTATTTTAATCCTGGCGTTATGCTGTAAGGAAACATACCAAACAGTTGCTCCCAGGTCATTAAAAATATATAAGGCTTAGGTAAGCATAAAAATAGAGTAAAGAGGAATCCATGCTGAGTTCTAGTGACATTATGTCATAATTGGTGAACAGGTGGAGAATACCTTCCAAAAGTCAATTTTCATGAGGTCTGAGAGACTTCAAGCCTTATTCAAAGCTAGCCATGACTTCGTAGATGGAGCAAAGGGACTGAAGACAAATGCGTTTGGAAAAAGAATGAGCTAGCTTCTGGGAGAGAAAGCTTCCTAGAGGGAGAAGGATCGAAGCCAAAGGAGTTAGGTGCTGTACAAATGCCATGGTTCTCAAGGGAAGGGGCATTGTGACTGCAGCACGGAATCTTCATGCCCATTGTCTCCCTGGCATCCCCAACTTGAATTCACTTTTGGATCCCATGGATAACACTGAGGACCTAAAAAACATACGAAACAACTGTCTCACTAAAAACTCTGTGAGATATCGAGAGCACTGCCTTGGGACTCATTTAGCACAGGAGAGTACCAAGAACAGAGAGCTATGTTTTTTTCCTCGAAAACTAAATTGCAAAAAAATCCATTGTTTTGCTGGTACATCCAGCAAGGGTCCAGTGGCACCTAGTTCAGAGCCCGGTATACTCTAACACCACAAATGCGTCTGCTGGGGATGCCCTCTGGAGCACTGTGGTGGCCAGAGTGCAGCATAACCCCCAGCAGCAGTGGACTGTTCTGTAAGCAAATGTAAGTCAGCCTCTGGAGACTGCCAGGCACAGTTTGGAGGTGGAGGCTTTGCAAAGTGGAGAGAAGGGCAAGTGGATTCTGAATTACAATTGCCATGACTGTAGAAGTGTTCAGGGGCTGATAAGGCCTGGGAAGAATCAGGTTTCGTGAACAAAGGTACATTTAAAACAAAGCTGAGGCAGGAAAGAAGAAGAAAGGCACTTTCTCAGAATGGGATGGATGGACAGAGCTAACAGGTGCAAGAATCACAACTACGAAGACACAAAGCCTAGTAACTTCCTATTCCAATCAAATACATTTCATATACAGAGATGCTGCATTGTTCCACTTTTCTCTTGCTGCTGTAAAGAATTCACCACAAACTTAGTTGCTTAAAGTAACACAAGTTTATTACATTACAGCTCTGGGAGTCGGACGTCTAAAATCAGTTTCACTAGGATAAAATCAAAACCTTGGCAGGTCTTTATCCTATCTAGGGCAGAACCCATTCCATTGTCTTTTTCAGCTACTAGAGCTTGCCTCCGTTCCTTGGCTCATGACCCCTTCCTCCACCTTCAAAGTCAACACAGTAGCATCTTCTCTGCTCTCTGACTTCTGCTTCCATGTTGTTATCTTCCCTCTCTAGTTCAGATCCTCCTGCCTCCTTCTCATAAGCACCTTATGATTACATTAACTGCCCCAGATAATCCAGGATAGTCTTCCCATCTCAAGATTCTTCACTTCATCACATCTGCCAAGTCCATATTACCATGGAAGATAACATATTCACAGGTTGTGGGCATTAGGGAGTGAACATCTTTGAGGTCCATTATTCAGCCTGCCACATGCGTGTATAGGAGCCATGAGTTTATACCTCATAACCAATTCTGTCCTTTTCCATTTTTTTCTCTTTCCCAGGGTAAAACTATTTTTGTTCACATCTCTTACTTTCCTTTGCTTTAAATGCTTGGACTCTTTATAGCAATTTGACTAAGTTCAAAGTTGTACATTTGGATTTATCTTACACAGAAAGAGATATGTTAAGCTGGCACCTTGTGACAATATTCAACAGCTTTCATTCAATAGGTAATGTTTGATTACCTTTTGTATGGCAGACAAAGCGCTCAGCATTAGAGACATGCAATGTAAGTGCTAGGAATTCTCCATCTCCTTGAGCCATGTCAGGCTCAGAGCCCCAAGGAGAACATTAGAGAGTGAGATGAAGGTGGTGATCGTAAATGTAATAACAGCAGTAGCACACACCTGTATGACACCTTCCATGTGCCAGGCACTATCCCAAGTACATTACATGTTTAGTTTATTTAATAGAAAAGATGATAATCCTGAGATTATACGATTAACTCTTTGAGGCTACCTATCTGGACATCTTGTACATTTCATCACCCAGACTGTCTTGTACCTAAGATCTCTACCTCATGACTTGATATCCTGTAATTTTCTAGATCTTTGAAAGTAAGTTGTATAATTTTAGTAGTAGACATGTTTCTGAAACTCCTTAGGTTATTTAAAATATGCTCATTCCCCTCCTTATGTGCAAGTAATTCTAGAAAGCCCAAAGAAAAGATGATCTTTAGATAATAAATTAGAGGACCACCATTGCCTCAGAAGGAAAATTGTTACTGTTTTTCCCCAATGGGAGGTCTAAAAAAAGTGTTCCCTTTATTTCAACTAAAAGACTCCACCTTAAGAATCAGTTTTAGGGCCGGCCCAGTGGCGCAGTGGTTAAGTTTGTGTGTTCTGCTTCGGTGGCCCAGAATTCACTGGTTCGGATCCTGGGTGTGGTCATGGCACCACCTGGCACGCCATGCTGTGGTAGGCGTCCCACATATAAAGTAGAGGCAGATGGGCACGGATGTTAGCTCAGGGCCAGGCTTCCTCAGTAAAAAAAAAAAAAATAAAGAGGAGGATTGGCAGTAGTCAGCTGAGGGCTAATCTTCCTCAAAAAAAAAAAAAAAAAAAGAATCAGTTTTAATAATCCCTGATCTGTGAGACAAGAATCTTGGGATCTCACCCTGACTCTTTCACTAACTCGCTATTGTGATCTTGGATGAATAACTGCTCTGGGTATGACTATCTTCATTGGAAATGTCAGAGTTTGTACACAGTGGTCTCCTCCAGCTCTAAGTCAGTGATTAGCCTATGTCTTACTATTGGATAGATAAAGTTTTGCTGAGAATTTCAAAGTAAAGCCCCTTTTAAAATCCTACACCTGATTTAATTTTTAGCTCAGTGATTTATCGAAGGGTACATTTGTTTTTGCTGGTATAGAACAAAAGATATTATTTATGAATTATGAAATGCCACGAGCATCACCTATATCAACTCAATGAGTACACAACTGTATGACTCCTCCTGATGAGCCAACGTTTCCAATTTTTCATGATTGCTCTATTTTCCAATGTGATTTCCCTGTATCACTGCTTTCTGAATATAATAACATCATCATCATTAATTGTAATTACACCTAATCTGCCAGCCGGTAATTATTTTTCCTTCTTCATTCTTGACTTTTTATGTTTTGGATTTTTTTTTTCCTTTTAAATTAACCTTCTTATCTGAAGTATGTTTAAAACCTGTAATAGTCTTCATACTGCAGAAGTCTCTTCAAGCCCTGCTTTCAAGGGGACATATATATGTATAAGACTGAAGAACATCACAGTTGTCATGTCTCCACTGCTAGAATCTCCTTCTAGCACCTCAACATCTGTTCAAACCAACCACTCCTTAAAGTGTTTCTATCTCTCTCATCCTGATAGAGCCATAGAGCAGGAATCCCCTCTTTAGTAATCTGCTATGCTTTGTGAGCTCTTTTCAAAGGACCACATTCTAATCTGCTAACGATAAGGTAACTATGTGACATTACTGTGGATGAGGATCTAGCCAATTACACATTTTCACAGGCCTGCCATTAAGTTTCAAGTAATTGCTCAATTCTTGCATAACATGAGCCATTAACATAGCTTATCATGTAGCATGCCAGTATTGAATTTCCATCTGAGGGGATATTTAATAATGGCATTGAAATAAAAAATGAAATCTGTAGACCCTGAGCAATATCACTGCTTTTACATGCTCTGCAGTCTGTAATAGGCTATTAGATGAAAGATAGTAATGTATTCTGGAAGAGCAGGCCCATTGACAATGAATAAGGGGCATGATTTTATCCTTGTTTCACAACGAATGATGTCTGTATCTTTCTTAAAAGAATTATAGTCTTCAAAAGCTTTCAGACTTGTATCCTTTTGCAGCTGGCATATGGCTCTTGTTCTATACAATATCTTAAGCAGGGAAGCCAGAAATATTTTACAATATATTGAAAGATATGTAGGAACATAGGTGTTCTGAAATGTTAAAAGCATCAAAAATTGTAAGGTAATATCATTAATATCTACATATCTAACGAAGAACAAGGAACAGGGGAACAGTTTCTTTAATAACATTTGTAAGATTTAGTATATATAATTTTTAAAATTTATTTTCTACTAATAAAACAAGAAGTCACAATGCAAATGTTTTAAATTCCAAACCTTATACATGTGTATATTTCTTAGTTACTCAAATATTTAGCACTGGGACAATTTGTATATAAATAATGATAAATTTTACTATGTTTTAAATACTCAAATATAAATAGTTCATTATTCTCAAAGGAGTTGACTTTCTCTGATTTCTCTATGATCTGCCAAGCACTCAAGGGCAATGCAGATAGAATCTTCCTCTGGAAGAGACGGGCTGTCAGAAGCTAAGCCAAGCACACTCCAGTGCTGCAGCTGCTTTTGCCCAACAGCAACTCTGCATAAGAGGGAATTTGAAAAAGATGCTACTTTTGTTTAAAAATCAGAATATCATCTTAAACTCCTACAGTGATACTCTGGTGACTTGTAAAGATGGAAAAGTGTTATGAGCTCCTTGTTTATACTGATCATTTAAAATTCCCATCTGACAAAGGAAAAATCATTGAAGATATTTGAAAAATTTAATAAGAATCTGAAATATTGAGCAAAAAGAACAAAAGTGATGAAAGTTTCCATGCCCTTTACAGGTACAGAAAGGATTCTTCTGCGATGCTCACCTTTGATTTGCAAAAACCATTTAGAATCCTAAATATTGAATTTCACTACAGCTTAGTGATGTCTTTCAGTTTATGCAATGAGAGGGCAAGCTGCCTCTGACAATTTGAAGCAGTTCAACAAGTATTGGCAGACAATGTTTTTAACTGGATCTAAAGAAGAAACTATATATTAAAATGAAAAAGAACGATCTAGCTCATTTGAAGATAGATCATTGGGGTCGTCAGAACACAGTCCACTAGTTTTGGAACTAAAACGTATTAAAAAACAAAGAAAGGCGTCATTGCACCAATTGTTTTAAAACAAAAGAAAGGTCTCTTTTATTAAGGCATCACACAGACTACAAAATAAGAAAGCTGATTGAGAAGAGAGCATCTGTCTGAATTTTAAAAGGAAAATTAAGCACAGGATCATGGTTTGCCCATCTATCACAGCAAAAATGTTATTTTGGCAAACTAATGGAGACAATGACCTTGTTTTCATGCAAAACCTGGAGTGAGTTACTTTGTAAATTCAGTCAGCTCCATTAACAGCAACAACTACCAAAAGTTTGAAAATATATTCAGTAAGCTTCTAGAAGTTGGCTGATCTACCTTGTGCGTAAACAGTGTATTTGGTGTGGAAGTATTAATGTCTTATGGATGCAAGGACAGAGCAAAAGCAGTTTCAAAAGAAAGTTGGAAATAAAGATCTATTTGTTGTCTTGCAGTTTTAGCCTATAGCTGGGATATTCTAAAGCTTCTGAAATACAGGATTTGTTCCAAGGCATTGTTTGTATAGAAGGTAAGAAATATTAATTTCCTTTTCCCTTTTCCTTTTTTTTTGTATCCACATAAAAGGTATTATTATCACAACCAGCAGACTCACTAGGAAGGCTCATTTCAGGTATAAAGAAACAACTTTGAAAATATGTTTATATGTCACTCATCACACGATGCACCCGATGTGCTCGTAAGAGAATATTTCACTATTACTATTCAGAGAGGAGTTTTTATTTCATTTCATTTTATTTTATAATGAGACAGTTGTTAGAAAAGACAACTGGTACAGACGTAATTCTGGATGCTAATTCCAGCACCAGTACCAGTTTGTTTCGTTATACAGAGAAAGTCATTTTGCCTCTCTGAGTTTTAATTTCTTCATTTGTAAAAACAAATTTGGCAGCGTGTTTTATCTGGGCAGAAACTGCACGTAGAATTTTGTATTTGATTGTTTATGGAACGAGTGGCCAATAGCCCCTGTGAACTAGGGGACATGACTGGGGACTGTGTGTTTGGTTGTTTAACTAAAGGAAGAAAGAACTCTTTTTTGTTTTGTTTTGTCTTACCGCACCCTGCACGGGGGCACCTGACAAGAGAAAGGACAGCTGGGTTTTCATCTGCCCCTCGCCCTCACCATCTTTCCCTATTCTGCCCCACCAGGTTGGAGTGACTGATTTGGACCTCCAAGAGAGAGAAAAGTAAAAATCAGCAGCTAAATAAGTGTTCATAAAATGCTGGGAGAATCTGCCATGAAACGTGCCTCTTGAGGGTTCTCCTGGGTGAGCGGGCAATTTCACCATCTCCAGCAGCGCTGCACCGTTAACCCCCTGCTTACAAACACGTGCAGACCGTCCACCACAGACCTCAGTGCAACGGGAGTGAGCAGGCCTCCAGATGGAAGAGCATTCCCTGGAAACCACCAGAAGAAAAAGACCCCGAGGAAGATGGAGAAGAATGCGAGTGGCCTGGGATGTATTTCTCTGGGAATGCTCCAGGGAGCTGAAGCAGGTGTTGAGGAAGGAGAGAGGGTAGACTACGGTCTTGCATCGGGAGATAGGGGTCTCATAAGCATTATTTAATTTTCATTTTAATGAGACTTCAATTGTACCCAGAGACTAGTGGCATACAATGTGGATTATAAAGTTATTCTCAACTAGCCATACAGGAAGGTTGTAGTTTACCAAAGCAAGGCCCCTAAAGGTGTCAGAACAGAGGAATTCCGGTTTTAGAGAATGCCACAGAGCGCAAGGCAATTTCCTGCTCCTAAGAGTTTAGTACCTAGTGATTTGTAGAAGGAAAAGGAGTCCTGGACAGGGTATAGAGACCTGCTCTACAGCTTTGAGTCTGTTGTGGTATGAGATCAGAACTCTCCCTTCCTCTCTCTGGGTCTCCTCCCACACTGCCCCAAGACCTCAGCTACCTTCCATCTTAAATGAGGGGCCAAGGTCAGTGAAATGAAGATCCTTTAGGACTATGATTGTTGAATAAAGACCAAGTAGAATAGAAAAGAATCTAATGGAATAGACAGAAAATAATAACCATCAATGCACAGCTGTATATAATGGAATGTTAAGTTGTGTGCTGAAGATAAGAGTGTTTATAAGAGTTCAAATCAGTTAACCAGGTTGAGAGCTCTTTGAGGCCAGGGACTATGTTAAAGTCATCTTTCCATCACTGGTACACTGGTACCTGGCACACAGTCTCTACTTAATTAAATTATTTTAATAATGCAAGTGGATAAATGAGATTAATGTGTTTCCGTAATTATTTGTATTTTAGCAAAGTAATTTTAAAAATCTAAATCCAGTAAAAACAAACTAGCATTTATTAAGTACTGACCATGTTACAGGCACTGTAGTAAGTGTTTTTATGTAAGTTTAAGCTTCACAGCTTCCTTAACCACTAGGTGCTATTGTTAAGTATCTGTGCTAGTGAGGGTTCTCCAGAGAAACAGAACCCACAGAAGATGTGCGTGTATGTATATTTATATATGTTATAATATTTATATTATTCAATAAAATACATATTATTATATAATATATATTATTATATTTATAATATTATTTAATAAAATATATATTATGTATATATTATATATTATAATTATATTATAATATAATATATATTAATTACTATATATTATATAATTATATATACATAATATATAATTACACTAATATATATTATATATTATAAATATAATTTATTTATATATAAATAAATATATAAATTAAAAATATATAATTATATATAATATAATATATTATGTATATTATTATATATTATTATAATATTTATAATATTATAAATATAAATATTATGTTTATATATGAAGAGATTTATTGTAGGACTTGGCTCAAGTGCTTACAGAGGCCAAGACGTCCCGCAATCTGCCATATGCCAGCTGAAGAACCAGGAAAGTGGTGGTATAATTTAGCTGGAGTCCAAAGGCCTGAGAACCAGAGGCGCTGATGTTGTGACTCCCAGTGCGAGGCCAAAGTCCTGAGAACCGAGGGAGCTGCTGGTGTAAGTCCTGGTGTCTGAAGGCCCCCAACCAGGAACTCTGATGTCCAAAGGCAGGAGAAGATGGATGTTGCCGCTCAAGAAGAGCGAGCAAGAATTCACCCTTCCTTTACCTCTTTGTTCAATTTGGGACCTTCCGCAGATTGGATGATCCCTCCCCACATCAGTGAGGGTGGATGTCTACTGAGTCTGCTGATGCAAATGCTAACCTATTCGGAAGACATTCCCACAGATACACCCAGAAATAATGTTTCACCAGTTATCTGGGTATCCCTTAGCCCAGGCAAGTTGACGCATAAAATTAATGATCACTGTATTCCTGTTTAATAGATAAGGAAACTGAGGTTCAGAAGAGGTTAGAAACAACGCCTGAGTCAGAAGACAATGATCTTTATGTGTGTCTTGTGTTCTCCCCCGTGGTGATGACTTTCACCCGACTTACGCATACTTCTTAACACTGAATTGAACTCATCCACTCCGGATAAATTTCGCAAACATTGTCCATTGTAAGCATTTTTCCTCGATGTATTTCTTCTAGAAAAGCTATCACTAAATGGGAAATTTTACCACACTGCATTAAAACCCCTATTCACACGTAGTCCTATCTGTTGAACCTGAGTTTGACAAGAAAGTACAATTAAGTAAGAAAAATAAATAATGTTCACTCATTTTCATGTTTCAGCATTTGCATCACTGTGGCAACTACAAAAGGAATTTGCATTTGGTGTCACATCAATTAATTCCAATTTCTGCTTACTGATTAAATCAACTGCTTATTGAAAGGATATCTTCTTAGCTGCAGTTGTAGAAGGATTTGCTTATAGGGGAAAGAATGGGAAGACATTTGTTTGCTCCAATCAGCCAATGAGAAAAAAATGAAGACACTTGCATATGATTGTACTTTTAAAGGAGAGAACCTAGCCTTAAAATAGGTCATGTTCTGTAAAGAATGGTATCCGAAAGCCATCTCAATTCCTCCAGAAGCAAAACGCCTTTAGAAATGATCTTCAAGAGGCAAACTCTTGATAGATGGGTGGTCAGAAAATTATGAATCTTTCTGGAATTATTTCATAAGGGCTTTAGCCTATGGATATTTATCATACTTTGACTTTGTCCTCTTTATCCCAAAATTTTCTGCTCATATTCAAGACTGTCAGATGAATTCCCTATTGAGCATGTCGAGCTTGCAAAGTAGAGAGTTGAAAGAATTGGTTTTTTAAACTCCTATCATGAGTTTGTGTGCGTGAGGTATATCAGTTTCTCAATTCTAAGGCTTGCCTATATCCTCAGGAAGAAGCGTTGCCTACAATTCTACCATTCTCCAGTGTTCACTTTAGTGTAACTAAAATTTTGCTAGTATGCAACTAATCTCTAATCAATCATGTTTGAGTACATCTTTTGGAATTACCAAGCTCAGAACCTAGGCTGGTTTTTACTAGGTTTTCTCTGAACCACAAAATTTCCAGTTTAGGTAGAGTCAAATATTCTAAAGGACTCTTTGTTAAAGTGGTTAACCAGAAGTAAAGCAACTTAAAATACAGCAGCAATAATAATAATAATAATAATCCCATATTGATCTCTAGTTAATCTGATCTCTTTACATTCATGCCAAATGAAATGACTTGGTTTGCTTAAATAAAAAAATTATGATTAAAATACACCTCTGAACAACCTGTTCTTGCATGGTCTTGTATGGCAAACATCTTTTTGCACACCTAGGATTCACTTTATACTGCTAAGGGGTATATAGAGGAGTGTAACCTTTCTCAAAGGTATATCCCGTATAAAAAGTATCATTAGGGGCCGGCCCCGCGGCCGAGAGGTTAAGCTTTTGCGCTCCGCTGCAGCGGCCCAGGGTTTTGCCAGTTCGGATCCTGGGCGTGGACATGGCACCGCTCGTCAGGCCACGTTGAGGCATCGTCCCACATAGCACAATCAGAAGGACCTGCAACTAACATATACAACTATGTACGGGGGCGGGATTTGGAGAGATAAAGCAGAAAAAAAAAGTATCATTAATATATTAGTGTCCCTTAAAGTGTTCACAGAGACTTTCTATTTTTAAAATATGTTCTATTTTTAAAATGTCATCAAAAATTCAAATCTTTAAAAATATCTTATTTTAGATTTGCTAATTTTTTCAGCTTTATGAAGATATAAGTGAGATACAATAAGCCATACATATTTAAAGTGAATGCTATGATAAGTTTGACGTATGTATTCACTCATGAAACCATCCCCACCACTATGTAATGCACATATCTATTACTTCCAAAGGTCTCCCTGTGCCCTCTGTAATGCCTCCCCCTCTCTACTCCGTGCTTGTCATTCTCATCCTCTAGAAACTAATGTTCTGCTCTCTGTAATTATGGATTAGTTTGCATTTTTTTAGCATTTTCTATACATGCAATCTTACAGTATGTACATTGGGGGAGGAGGGTCTGACTTCTTGCCCTCAGCGTAACTATTACATCCATAGTTTTGCATGTACCAAACTTCATTAGTTTTTATTGCTGAGTGCCGTCCCGTTGTAGGGATACACCAAAAATTGTTTATCCACTTACATGTTGATACATATATGGACTGTTTCCAGTTTGGGGCTATTAAAAATAAAGTTGCTATGAACATTTATTTACAAGTCTTCTTTTCCCCAGCTTTATTGAGGTATAATTGAAGCACAACAAAAGATTGCACAAAATTAATGTATACAATTTGGTAATTATGAGCATATATATACACTCGTGTTATATCACCACTATCAACGTAATAAACATATATATTACTCCAAAGTTTCGTTGTGCCCCTTTGGTGTTTTTTAGTACTTTTTTGTGATAAGAAAACTTAACATGAGATTGACCCTTTTAATAAATTTTTAATTGCACAATGCCTTATTGTTAACCATAGGTGCTATGTTGTCCATCAGATCTCTGGAACTTACTCGACTTGTATCACTGTACCTTTACACCCGTTGAACAACAACCGCTCCCTATATCTTCCTCCCCCCATCCTCTGGTTGCCACCATTCTATTTTCCAGTTCTATACATTTGCCTATTTTAGGTGTTTTATACAAAAGAAAGCATGCAATATTTGTGTTACTGTGACTTGAGTTATTTCACTTAGCTTGTACCTTCTAGGTCCTTAATGTTTTCCAGATCCACCCATATTGCCACAGATGGTAGGATTTCCTTCTTTTTAAAGGGTGAATAATATTCCATTGTATGTATATACCATATTGTCTTTATCCATTCACCTGTCAATGGACATTTGGATTGTGTCCATAGGTTAGCTATTGTAATTCTCAAAAAAAAAAAAACACCCCAAAATAATGCTGCAATGAGCATGGGGGTGCAGATATCTGTGAGATTCTGATTTCACTTCTTTTGGATGTATACCCAGAAGTGGGATTGCTGGATCTTATGATAGCTTTATGTTTTATTAATTAATTTAGTTATGTATTTGTTATTTTTTATTTATTTATTTTGCTGAGGAAGATTTTCCCTGAGCTAACATCCATGCCTGTCTTCTATTTTTTATTCTGTGGGCCACCAGCACAGCATGGCCGCTAACAGAGCAGTGTAGGTCCGTGCCCAGGAACTGAACCCAGGCTGCTGATGCACAGTATGCTGAACTTAACCACTAAGCCACAGGGGCTGACCCTATTTTTAATTTTTTGAGGAACCTCCATACTGTTTTCCATAGCAGCTACGCCAATTTATATTCTCACCAACAGTGTACAGGGTTTCAATGTCTCCACAACCCCTCAAACAGTTTTGTTTTTTTTTTTTTTTTTTTTTTTTGGATCATAGCTATCCTAACAGATGTGAGGGGATATCTCATGGTTTTGATTTGCATTTTTTGAAAATCTTTCATGATGTTCAGCGTTTTTTTATATAGTTTTCGTACGTCTTCTTTGAAATGTCTATTCAGGTCTTTTGCCCACTTTTTAAAGCAAGTTTGAGCTCTGAATTTTTACCATTAAAAAAATTTAACATTTATTATTTTTAGAGGAGTTTACATTTGATTTTAGGTTTACAATAAAATTGAGAGGAAAGGACAGAGATTTCCCATACATCTCTGCCCCTACCATGCATAGTCTCCCCCGTTATCAACATCACTCACCAGAGTGGTACATTTTTTATGAAGAATAAACCTACACTGACACATCATGATCACCCAAAGTCCATAGTTTACCTTAGGATTTATTCTTGGTGTTGTACATTCTATGGGTTTGGAAGAATGTATAATGACAAACAGACATCATTATAATATCATACAGAGTATTTTCACTGCCTTAAATATCCTTTGTACTCTGCCTATTCACTTTTCTCCCACTCTTACCCCTGGCAATCACGGATCTTTTTACTGTTTCCATAGTTTTGCTTTTTCCAGATCACTATATAATTGAAATAATGCAGTATGTAGCCTTTTCAGATTGGCTTCTTTAACTTAGTAATATGCATTTAAGTTTCCTCCATGTCTTATCATGGCTTGATAGCTCATTTTGTTTAGTGATGAACAATGTTCCATTGTCTGGATATACTGCAGTTTGTTTACATAGTCACCTATTGAAAGACATCTTGGTTGTTTCCAAATTTTAGCAATTTTGAATAAAGCTGCTATAAACATCTGCATGCAGGTTTTTGTATGGTCTTAAGTTTTACACTCCTTTGAGTAAACACCAAGGAGCATGATTGCTGGATTGTATAGTATGAGTATGTTTAATTTTGTAAGAAATTGCCAAATTCTATTCCAAAGTGATTGTGCAATTTTGCACTCCCAGCAGCAATGAATGGGAGTTCCTTTTGCTCTACATCCTTGCCAGCATTTCGTGTTGTCAGTGTTCTTGATTTTGGCCATTTTAATAGGTGTGTTGTGGTATCTCATTGTTGCTTTAATTTCTTTGTTGTTTTTATCAAGTTATTTTAATTTTTTGTTATTAAGTTGTAGGACTTCCTTTCGCATTTTGGAAATTAATCCCTTATCAGATATATTGTCTGGAAATATTTTCAGCTCATTAACAGAATGAAGGACAAAAATCATATGATCATCTCAATAGATGCAGAAAAAGAATTTGAAAATCTTTGATATCCTTTCATAAAAAAAAATTTAGTATAGAAGGAACTTATCTTGGCACAATAGAGGCCATATATGAAAGCTCACAGCCAGTATCATACTCAGTGGTGAAAGGCTGAAAGTTTTTCCTCTAAGATCTGGAATATGGTAAATGTGCCTACTCTTGCCATGTCTGTTCAACATAGTATTAGAAGTCCTAGCCAGAGCAATTAGTCAAAAAAAAAGAAATAAAAGCTATCCAAATCCGAAAAGAAGGAAAATTATCTCTGCTTGCAGATCGCTTGATCTTTTATGTAGAAAATCCTAATGACTCAAAAAAAAATCTGTTAGAACTAGTAAACAAATTCGGTAAAATTCCAGGACACAAAATCAACATACAAAAACCAATTGCGTTTCTGTACACCAACCATGAACTATCTGAAAAGGAAATTAAGAAAGCAATCCCATTTACAATAGCACCAAACACAGTGAAATACTTAGGAATAAACCTAATGCTGAAAACTGGAAAACACTGATGCAAGAAACTAAAGCAGACAAAATTAAATGGAAAGTCATCCCATGTTCATGGATTAGAAAGATTAATATTACTCAAATATCCAAAGCAATCTACAAATTCAATGTAATTCTTATCAAAATCCAAAAGACATTTTTTTTATTTATAAGTCTTTCTCCTGGAGAAATGTAGAGTGGAATGGCTGAGTCTTATGGTATGTGTGCATATTTAATGTTTGAGAAACTGACAACTCATTCAATGGTACCATTTTATTTCCTCCTCAGTGTGGAAGAGCTCCAATTCCTCCACATTCTTGCCAAAACTTGGTATAGTCAGTCTTTTTCATTTTAAATTTTAAATGTAGTACATCTTGTTGTGGTTTTAATTTGCACTTCCCTGATGACAAGTGATATTGATCATATTTTCATATGCTTATTTGCCATCTGTATATCTTTTTAAAACATGTATTCAAATATTTTGCTCTCTGTTTTTTAATTTGGAGTTTGTCTACTTATTATTGTGTTGGAAAGGTTGTTTATATATTATGGATATTCTGGATATAAATCCTTTGTCAGATATATGTTTTACAAAAATTCCTTGTCCATAGTTTGTTGTTTCACTTTTTTTAAATAGTGGTTTTTAAGAGCAAAAGGTTTAATTTTGATTAATCTCAATTTACTGAGTTTTTTTCTTTTATAGCTTGGAATTTTTGTGTCTTATTTAAGAAATATTTGCCAAAGTCAAAGTGACTACAACTTTTTTATGTGTTTTTTTTTAGACATTTTATAATTAGAGCATACAATTAGGTATAAAATCCATTTTGAGTTATTTCCCTATATATTGTGAGATCAGAGTTTATGCTCATGTTTTTCACATAGTTTTACAGTTTTTCCACCCAAATTGGTTAAAAAATATTGTCCCCACTCAATTGCCTGACATCTATGTCGAAAATCCATTGACCATATGTCATCTCATTTCCTGATTTTTTATTCTGTACTATTTGGCTTTATTTGCCAATGCCACACAGTATAATTTTCCTGTGAGTAAACCTGGTAGACGTCATTTTAATAAAGTAACCAAATTTAATATCACAAGTAATCAGATAAACCAACATCACATACTTCCTGACAAATTATGCTGAGAAAGACAGGACATACTTGGTAGCATTCTTGCCAAAAATGCAGAAACTGAGTCTAATCATGAGGAAATATAATAAAACCCAAGTGGAGGGTTACAATCTACAAGATAACTGGCCTATACTGTTTAAAATTATAAGGGCCATGAAAGACAAAGATAGACCTAAGAGCTGTTCAAGTTTAATGTATTTAAGGCTGAGGAGAACTGAATGGATTATGTGAACGTGGATGAAATCCTGGAGCAATTTCTTCTGTTTTTTTTTTATAAAGATTTTATTTTTTTCCTTTTTCTCCCCAAAGCACCCCGGTACATAGTTGTGTATTCTTCGTTGTGGGTCCTTCTAGTTGTGGCATGTGGGACACTGCCTCAGTGTGGTTTGATGAGTAGTGCCATGTACGCGCCCAGGATTCGAACCAACGAAACACTGGGCCGCCTGCAGCGGAGCAGGCGAACTTAACCACTCGGCCACGGGGCCAACCCCCCGCAATTTCTTCTTTTGCTACAAATGATGTTATTGGGATCACAGGCAAAACTTGAATATAATCTGTATATTAGATAGTAGTCTTCTATCGATGTTAATTTCTTAATTTTCATTATTGTACAGTGGTTATGTAATTCAATGCCCTTGATCTTAGGAAACACATGCACACACACAAAAAAGCAACTATAGGAAAAATATGGTTAGACATTAACAAGGGGGGAATCTGGGTGAATAATCAAAGAGCTTTGTACTGTTTTTTACAATTTTTCTATGGGTCTGAAATTATTTCAATATACAAAGCCATAGAAAAATGTCATGATGCCAGAGAATAGTGAATTACAGAAGAAAGGTTAATTATATACTATTTTTAGTGAAAAAAATCAAGGTTTAAAACTATGATGTATCAGATATATTTATTTAAAATGCTTCAAAGAAAGAAAAATATTAATAATATTTAGCTCTAAAGGTTGGGATTGTGTGTGATTATCACTTTTCTTCTTTATACATTTCCATGTTATCCAAATAAGACAATGGATATGCATTATTTTATAGTCAGAAAAAAATGTTAAACATATTTTACACGTAATTACATAGTTTAAGGCCAAATATTCATCTCTGGAAAGTTAACATGTATTGTATTCTTTTTTCCTTTTCCTCTGATAATTAACATATACTTGAGTTCCATTGAAGACTGTTTTAACTCTTAAAATAACTCACTTCTGTGACTGTAGTCACAGGCAGTGTGGCTTTCAATTCCTTACAATTGTTAATTGTCTGAAAACAAGAATGGTTAATAATTCAGAGTAGGGACTACAAGTGAAATGGACTTGGGTTCAAATCTGTGCACTAGCTGTGTGATCGGAGACAAATCATCTCATTTGTTAGTTTCTTTATTTTTCAAATAAGGAAAGTACTAGTAAGTATTGCATAAGGTTTGTTATGGACTGAATTGTTCCCTCCCTATGTTGAAGTCCGAATCCTCAGTATCTTAGAATGTGAGTACATATTGAGATAGAGGTTTATAGAGATAACTAAGTTAAAATGAAATCATTAAGGTGGACACTAATCCAATATGGCTGACGTCCTTATAAGAAGAGGAAATTTGAACACAGACAGGTACAGAGGAAATCCAATATAAAGAGACACAGGGAAAAGATGACTTTCTACCAGCCACGGAGAGAAGCCTGGACTAGATCCTTTCCTCACAACTCTCAGAAGGAACCAATTTTGCCAATACTTTAATCTCAGACTCCTGGCCTCCTGAACCGTGAGAAAATAAATTTCCATTGTTTAAACTATCCAGTCTGTGGTCCTTTGTTATGGCAGCCCCAGGAAACTAATGCAAGGTTACTGGGTACATTAAATGAGACCTCCTGGGTAAAATTCTAGCAAGTGCTTGGTACAAAATAAACTTAATAAATAGTATTTTTTATTATTATTTTTAAAATATAGAAGTTCTCATGACTAACCACAGATTTTCTTTCTGCATGGTTAGTCCTGAAATAAAATGCAATTGCAATTTTTTCATCAATTCTTAAAACAAATCAGACTGTGACCTAAAAAATCTCTCTTAAATAATAATTATAATTATATATTAAAAATGGCCTTGGAGTTAATCTAGTCTAGCTCTTCTCCCTTCCTTGTACTGAGAACAGAGAGATCATAGAACTTTCGTCTAGGTAGAACACAAGTCAGAGGCAAAACCATTCTTTTTTGTACAAACCTCCAGACTTTCATTCAAGAATTATTTTAAAACATATGTTACTTATAGCTATGTTTGTTTTATCTTATAAAGTTTCCATCTTGCTAAATAAAAGAGTTTTTCTTTTTTTCTCTTCCTATTTTTCAAAATTAATTCCTATTTCCTTATTTCTGTGTAAAAGGATATACCTTAATTGCCCAAATTACTTGTGTTATATAGGATATATTTCTGTCTATTGAGTAGGAAGATTATACCCATGAGACCTCTTTAGATTCCAAGAAGCATTAGGATCCATCCTTTAAGGTTGGCATAGTTACATTTATTGCCATGGAACCTATCTGAATCCTGTTTAAAAAGCTGGGTGACACCAGTTGGCCACACTGGAGCACTGACGTAAAGGTTCATGAGCCCAAGCAAACTCTGAGGCATGCTTTTGGGCCTCGGGAGGGGGGTGGTATGCCAGATGTAATTAAGAGGCAACCAAGGTCATACCTGGGAGCAATGCCATGTGAGTCACTCAGAAACAGGTGCTAAAAAGAACCATACAGAGTTAGAGAGAACCATGCATACCAGGTCCAGGACGAACAAGTGAGGATCTGGTCAAGCTATTGATCTATTCTGTTCTTTCATTACTCTGCCAACCACTTGCAGCAATCCTGATTATTCATATAATTAAAATGAGGGCAAAGCAGAGAGAAAAACAGAAATAGAAGAAAACAGTAATTATTCAGCTGGTAAGTTTCTTCCAGCTCCTCCTTCCTCAGCATGGCCCCTTTTTCTAAGGTTCAGATCACCTGCTCTTTATTTTTAAGATCAAGTCTACCTCAATATCAAGAACCAATTCTCATCACGAACAGGAGAAATCTAAAAAACTTGAACACTATCACTCAGTATTTTCACTAATGTGTTTGGTATGATCCGGACTGTGAACCACAGACCCAATAACTGGGTCTCTCCCTTGTTCTACCATTTAACTCTTGACTTTATACCCATGTTCTAAATGGGCTTGTGCTTTGGACAACCTAGCCCAGGCATCTCTCTTGATTACTAGTATAGTACAGCAATCCTTGATTTGGAATCCTACTTAGTTTGCTAGTCCTTCGGGAATAGTGGTCCTAGATCTAAAAGCTAGATTTGTGACTAAATTCTGCCTTCTCCTGCTACCCAAGGCATTCTGAATCTCTTGACTGTGCTCTGCTTGTCAGTCAGAAGGCACTTGTCACTTCAGTTGATGTTCCCTCTGATACTAGCTGGTGTCTTGAGTAAGCTCTTACTCTATGTTATACTTTTTATATTAGGGGTCTGCTGTACAGGCCCTCTTCCCGTTGCCTCACCCAGCTCACTGTTCCAACACCAGCCCTTTCCCAGTGCCAAGCTCTACATCTCATCATCTTCTCTGTCCCTAATTGGGTATTCCCTTACTTTGTCGGTGATTCAGCTGTCAGGTCTAGGGTGTCCTCAGCCTCCAGAAGAGACTTGAACTTGGAAGTGAATGTAAAAGAAATTAATACGCCAGTGCTAGAAGAGGGGCTCCTCCCTTCCTGCCCTCACAACTATGTAAAATGCAGAGAAACTATGACGAGCTGTTCATTCACCAACAAGAAATAAGAAATATTCTCAGTGGCTATACAGGATAGGCTAATAGATGAGGTGACGCCATGGCAGCAAACACCTCCAAATCTCAGTGGTTTAAAACAAATAAACAAACAAAAAGAAAACCAGTTTTGGCTCATACCGTATACCTACTTGGGGTTAGTAAGGAGGCAGCTGCTTATTGTAGTCACTCCGGACCCCAGTTTCTCACAGAAATCACTAACCTGAACATTCCCAACGCCTGTGAGAGAGGAGAAAGAAAAAAGTTCCTCATAGGTCGCGTAGGTCGTTAAATATTCAGCCAGGAAGTGGCACATACACTTCTAATCACAACTTATTGACCAGAATTAGTTACTTGACTCCACCTAACCCTGAAGAGATCCCCCAAATGCAAGCTACCTCATGCTTTGAATGAGGAGAACTGGAAATTTTTGTCAAACGGCACGAATAATTCACAGTGGCCAGCCTAGCTGTGAGCACCAAGCCCTGCCTGTGCCAAAGCTGGGAAGACAGAATAACAGAGACAAGAAGGAAGGAGAAATAAATGTCCAGTTGTCAGAAAATGAAATATAGCAGTGAACTGCTACAGTGGTGACAGCAACACAGGAAGCAAGCATAACAGAGATAAGAAGCATCTTTGCTGACAGAAAGGAAGTGATTCCACAGATGAGCAGGAGCCACCAGCACAGGGGATATGCAGCCACCCTGAAGGAAGTGGCAGGCTGAGTCCTCCATGCCTCGATAATCGCCAAAGTTAGCATTTGTTTATACTTTACTGATTAGTGCTCCTAACAACTAAAGTTCACAGGAAGATCATCCCATTAAAAAAAAGCTAAATCGTGTTCATTTTGTTCGTTAATAAGACAAGTTAACACTGTCAGTGTCAAACCTAGAAAATTGAAGTGTGGACGTAATAGATTTAGAAGGCAACATTAGTTTAAAGAATAGCATGGGAGAGATCTTTGGGATACAGATACACTTTCCTTTCACATCAGTGGAATGAGAAGAGAGATAAGAACTCAGGATATTGCATAAAATTTTTGCCTCACATTTGAGAGATGGTTTACAATTCAAGTTTTTGCTTCCTCTTACCGGTGTTCACAGATCACTGGTTTCAAAGTGTCCTTAAAACACTCTGGCAGGGAAATACCCGGGGGCCAAAACTTGCATAGCATGCCTGTGGTGCATCTGAGAGTCTGCCTTTGAAAAATAGTCCATTTAGGGGCTTCATTAAATCCCAGAGGGGTGACTTTCTAACTTCTGAGACGACCCAGTCTGTAATAACTCGATGGACTTCAAGAACATCATATGAGGAAGATGAGCTTCTGATTTAGATAAAGTCGAAAAATAGATGACTTATTATGGGATCTCTTCTAAAGATTTCAAACTAAATTGGGAATGGATAATCAAGCCTTAATAAGTCCTTATTTAATCACAGTAAAATAACAGCCACCCCATGTGGTTATGACTGGGTTTTAGACCTTCAGCATTTGAGCCTACAGTCATTCATATCTCTCCTATCTCCAAGAATGATCTGAAACGAAATACAAGAAATAACATTTTTTTGAAGATAAAATAATAGATGACAGCTAAAATAAACTTTAGGTAATGGGATGAAAACATCTTCAAAATATATTTGGAAGGAAAAAGAAAGCAAGATGAGGGGAGAGTGATGAGTGTACTACCTACTGGGTAAAAAAAGATGACGGCTAAGATGTATTTCTACTTGTATATGTATGAAAATATTTGGAAGGATGTAAAAACGTAGTAACAGTGTTTATTTGTTGGCAGTAGGGGGCACTGTGGAGTGGGAACTTGGAAGATGGTGAAAGGGATTAGGAGAGAGAATTTTTCTAGCAAACACACTCACATACAAATCTATAAACCCACAAATACATGTATATAGACATATATAGACTTTTAGCCTATAAACCTATTCAAAAAAGAGTGTTTAACAGTAAAAGAATTACTCCTTAATTAAAATTACAGTAAAATAATGATCAAGACCAGGTAATGAAACAAGCATAAGTTAAATGTTGGAATATTTGGATGTAATAAATTTTAAACACAGTGATTTAAAATTCAGTAATTTGGAAAAAAATACAATATTTGCTTAAAATTCCCATCAGATTTCAAGTTCTGAATTCTGGTGATTTATGGAATTTAACAAATAAGCCAAGTCAGAAATGTCAGCATGTTAGTATTGATCAAACTCATCATTTCATTTTTGCAAGAGTAAATTTGAGGACTTTCCAAGAATCAGAAGGCTATGTGTTAGCACTTTGCAATTTCTCTATAATTTGACCAATTCACCAAGTAGAGTAACTTGAGAAATAGTCACTGAATAATGAATTGTATTGGTGCAGCTCCTTAAGAAATGTTATGGTTTACCTAAGCCATAGTTTATCTGAATCAACTCAGCATTATAAATCCTCTCTGCAGTGAACTCTTTGCTTAATGGAATGTTTAAGAGAGAAGTGAAGGAGAATAAAACGTCTCACAAGCCTGAAACTCTGACTTGTTCTTCACTATTTGGACCCTTTTTCTACATTTTCCAAGTGCATCGGCACTGCCTTATTTGTTTAAGCAGTATTTCCTACCTAGAATACCTCTTCTTCGTTTCTTCAGTCATCTAAGTCTTTCCTTCACAGCTCACATAAAATTCTATTTATTCTCCTTGTTTTCCACTATCAGCCCCAACAATCTGAGCTTTCTGAAGAGCTCTTATCAAGGTCACTGGTAGATCTGGGTACCAATTATTCTATCTATGCTATGGCATGCATTGTTTGCCAAGACACCCTGAAGTCACAAGGGAGTTAGTGAGGAAGATACTAATGTCATTCAAGAGGTTCAGTTCAAGCATTGAGACTATGGATCTATCAGTATGGACAAGTAACCTTCAAAACCTGCGGGCTGTAAAGCAGAGAGGCAGTACACGAGGGGGAACTGTGCTCTATACCCAGTTCTCAGCATAATGTCTAGTCTATAATACCTGCTCTCTATTTAATAAATATTTTTCAAATAAAAGAATCAGCTCCGCTGGTTTCTATACAAAAACTCCATGAAAATGCAAATTTATTGAGAACATTCCATCAAAACAGAGTTTAAGATGGCTTCTTCTTTTTCTGGCAAACCAGTAATAGTTCCTGGCAAATTTATCACTGTAATTGTAAGTGGACAAATTGTCATAAGTGTGGACTGTGCACGTAAATTTACAATGTCGTGATTAACTAATCAATTGCATGGGCATTCTGTGTGTATCGATGATTTGCCTTAAATGTCTTACATGAGGTTCCTGATTACAAACTAGTTTACCAATTATCTTCTCAACAGGATTGGAACCTTTTAAGGTGAGGACGTCATCTTCACTCCTCTTGAATGCCCAATTCCACACATGCCTGATTGTTGATGAAAAGAATAAGAGAGAGGGAAGGAAGTTGACATAAAGTGGCTATGCGATTATCCAGTATTGAATGGACTTAAAAAAATTTGACCGATCACAATAACATCAAGGGACAATTTTGCAGCAAGCTTCTTTCTCTTGCTGATTCTCTACGCATGCTTTTCATTCCTTGCTTTGAACTTGGAGGTGAGTCAATAGAACAAAAAGAAACCAAAGTATTTGGGCAAAGCCTTACCTAAACCACCTTCGCCTCATTGGTTTTCCAACATCAACTCTTGGAGACTAGCCCACTGGTACTCAGGACTAGTTCCATGCTGTTATCCACTTAGGGCCCTACAGTCAAGCCATTTGGTCATATATTGCTACCAAGCATGATTCTACTGTAACAATCCCACTGACTATATTCAGTCTGCACCAGGCAAGAGCTAACCTAATTTGATTTTAATCTAATTATGTTCTATGATATAGTGGCATTACATCCAAAAGTGCAGTCAGGGACATATTACTTGTTAATAATGATGAATCATAATCAACTCAATTTCAAGTAGCAATGCCCGATATGAAGAAAGGTCCCTTTCATTTCAATCATTGCTCTGTAAAAATTTGAAAGTAGTTTAAATTCAAATTGTTAATGAAAAATCTGTTTTTAGAGAATATCTGGGTCAAATATGTCATTTTCAAACAAGAGACCAGAAGTTTGGGGAGGCTGAGCTCACTCAGTACATTTACGGCCCTGTGGCAGAAGTGAGATTAGAAGATAGGTCTCCCCACTCTTCCATTTCTACAAATATTGCCTTTTTGGGTTTTTTTGGTTATGTCATACTTTCTAGCAACAAAGTTTAAAATAAGCAATCTAATTAAATGGAAAAATTGTGATCATTTAAAGAATAAAATGTATGAACACATTATTTTAGTTTGCTTGCATGTACTATTTTCAATTAGACTGAAAAATCAGATGTAAGCATGTTAAGTGAACAATGAAGTAGAATGCTTTTCACTTTCATGGCAATGTTTAGCGTTTCATGATTTTGATATTATTGTTTCAAAAAGAATTTAAGGTGAGATTACGTTTAAACTGTCAGTTATTAAAATATGTATACAATTTCTATTGCAGCATTAATGGAAAAGGCTAGTCTCTAAGTGTTGATAGTAAAGATGTAATTATCCTTAGAACTAATTTCTAAACCATGTGTTTATTTCCAATTTCATGACTGTACTAGTATGGTTCTCTGTATATTTCAGAGGTGTATCTTAGAGTCATTGTTTCATGTATATTCAAGATATGCAAGCAAAATCAATATAATGAAGAGACTCTTATAGCATGGGTGCATTAGCCATCCAAGTCTCTCATGGTTAAGAACAGGGAGAATTCAATTGAAATTATGACTCTCCATTCCATTTATAAACACTTATCAGTGTTAGCATGTTTTCTAAGCTTCAATAGTCTGAATAGCTTATAACAGTCATTGCAAAAGAATCATTTCTTCTCTAAATAGGAAAATCTGGCAGATTCAAGATAGTTTCTTTCCTTCTAGAACTGTTACATTTAAGGGATAAATATAAATTATTTTCTTTAATGATGCACACAGACAATTTTAAACAAAGTGGTTGTTATGCATAGAGGTTGAACAGAAAGTAGACCTTATCATGATTTAACTAAATGAAGTTCAGTCTCTGAAAAAAATGTCAGTATTATGGTCAGTACAAACTTGAGCAGATATTCAACTGTTGCAAAATAATATAACCCAAGACATTACCAGTTATCAGGGAGCTTTCTAGCAGTCAGTATACATGTCATAATAGTTTTTGACCTTTACTCAAAGATGGAAGAGGGTCCTTTTGGTTCCATGTGTGAAGTAAACTGCAGAAAGTAAGATCATCCTCTACGGAGAGGAGTTTGCTGACATGTTGAGAGAAATAAACTATGCTGGACACTGCTGGTGGGAATGCAAACTAGTGCAACCACTATGTAAAACAGTATGGAGATTCCTCAAAAAAATAAAAACAGAACTTCCATATGACCCAGCTATCCCACTACTTGGGATTTACCCAAACAATTTGAAATCAACAGTCCAAAGTAACATATGCACTCCTATGTTCATTGCAGCACTATTCACAATAGCCAAGACATGGAAGCGACCCAAGTGCCCATTGACCAATGATTGGATAAAGAAGATGTGGTATATATATATACAATGGAATACTACTCAGCCAGAACAAAAGACAAAGTCATCCCATTTGCAATAACATGGAAGGACCTAAAGGGAATCATGCTAAGTGAAATAAGCCAGACTGAGAAAGACAAACACCAGATGATTTCACTCATATGTGGAATATAAACAAGTACTGGGACAAAGAAAACAGTTCAGTGGTTACCAGGGGAAGGGGAGTGGGGGGGGGCACAGGGGGTGAAGGGAAGAACTTATGTGGTGATAGTCAAGAAATAATGTACAACTGAAATCTCACATTGAAGTAAACTATTATGAACTCAATAATAATAATAAAAAAACCATGCTGGGTAAAGTTAACTGTGACAAACAATAGAAATAACTTCCATCAGGAGACTGTTCAGGGAACAGTGCCAATGAAGAATAAATTTTAGCTGGAAAACCATTCCTTATTATAGCAACAAAAAAGGAAGATAAATTTCACCTGCTGTAAAAATATAATGTTAAAGAACTCTATTAAGATATAGCAGGTGTAGTGTAGCAGTTCCTAACTACAAGCCTGGACTACCGGTCATTTTAGCATGAATTGTCATGCTTAACCCCTGTTCATAAGAATATTTTGAGGGCATAATTATCCCCTTTTTTTGAGATTAGAAAATTGAGTCAAAGAGAGTGTAAATCGTTTGCTCAAAGTCATGCAGCTGTTGACCAGAAGAGTTGAGGTTCAAATCTAGAGAACCTGATGGCAGTGCCAATCACTTAATCTCAAAAAGATATTGGTATCTGCAATTTTTTAATGATTAAATGGAGATCCATATACTAAAAATTTCAGGAACTACTGACTGAGAAGAGAAATTTTAGAGTCAGAGAAACCTGAGCTTGAATTTCATTTCTGTCACCTGCTAGGAAAATATGTTGAGCAAATTAATTACTTATCGGCCTCTCAGTTTCTTCATTTATCGATTAGGTCCTGGTTATCAGCATTCACTCTCAATCCACTCTAGGAAATGTGAATTATCACTTTTAGACTCAGGAAAGGATGTGGATACAAATGTTGAGGCTGCAAAAATAGTATGTTTCAGAGCAAGAAAGACATATAGTTGAATTCACATTTGACAAAGATTAAGAAAGATCTGGCTAAGGACTAGATTTCATTCTTTCTTCCTATTTACAGTCATACTTTGCATTAAATCAATTCTGAATTAATTTTTATATAAAAGCTTTTTTCAGTTCTGAGGTATCAGTTGCATTTTCAGGGGTTTTCCCTGTTCCACTATATTTTCTTAATTTAATTGACTATAGACAAAATAAAATGACAATTAATTATTATAAGCATGAAAGTGCTAAGTGTCTATGAAACTACTTCTCTTACCTACATTATAATGGAAGTGAGGAAAATTTTTCACATGTTATGAGCCAATGGATGTAGGCTTATTACAGCAAAGTCAACAAACTAAATATATGCTTTCACTTTTCATTTATTACACTTTATTTTTGTTGTGGCTCCATCTATTTTTATTCACGAAATAGAAATGACTTCATTCTATCTCAAATCTAAGAAGAGAAAATTTCAGATCAATTTTTCTCATCTGAAAAGACCAGTATGATTTGAATATCTTATTTTTCTTCTTAAATTACAAAACTTTCAAAAACTAAATCGGATGTTTCACACTTAAATGAACATTTGTGATTTTACCTTAGAAACACAAAGACTTTTTGAATTGTGACTCTGTGCAGATCACAGCAAGATGCAACAATCTATGAAATGATTTGGGGGATATTAAATACATTATAACATTATTTTAGTAAAACTACATTTTTTCCCTGATTAGGGAATTTTCTAATATAGTATTAATGGGCTTGACATTGAATTCTGCCAATAAAAGTCTTATATTAAATTAACGAATTTTATGTCTTCCAAATTTATTTTAAACTTTTTGTATATATATACATGCTAAACATACACACACATATATATATACACAGATATACATATATATCTTCTTCAAAGAATAAAACATATATATATATTTCCAAGAAATGTTTGCCTAGCACTGGTCTGAAAATAAGTTGAAAATAGCATGGTGAAAACTTTCAGAAATCTGTAACTAGGCTTTGAACAGCTGTTCCATGGCTGCTTAAGGCAAATAATGCTTGTGTTAGTATCTGAAAGGTCAGATGGGCAAAGAAGGAATGCTCAAAATAGTGTGATCTTGTTACAGTTTATCACGACAGAAGAGCAGTTTCAGATTTTTCCAGTGAGACTTATTTGGAACTCCATCTCTACTGACATGCTTAAGATAGAGTAGCTTGTCTTCTTTTCAATGTATTCTTAGCTTTACAAAAAAAAAGGTCAAATAAAACAAAAAGGGTAAAGCTGCGATTAAAAACAAGAACACAGCCCTTCCCCTACAATCATTTAAGAGAGACATTATGAAAGCAGGTGTTCAGTGGCCTGGATTTAGCTAAATTTGGTTCTGCCAATGACTCACTGTTGAGAAAGGTTGACCTATTCAATTGTAAAAATAGTACTTTTTGAATAAGCTGGTCCAGGATAAAGTTGACTAGATATCATACATTAATGGCATAGTTTCTATTTAAGTATTTTTTTCTGTGACTTGCCCAATTATTGCAAAAAACAGCAATACATCTAAATTTTATATATCCACCCTCTTTTGTCCAGAACTTCTCTAACATTTTCTTCGTTCACTTGGCAGCAAGAGCGTGAGTCCTTCTGGCTGTATGATGATAGTGGATTGGCTGTTGCCTTCATCGACATCGTTTCCTCTGTGATTTGCTGTGTTGAAATCACCAAGCCCACAGTCTCCGAGTGGTCAGGCATTGGAGTGGAGCCAGAATAGCTGGCTTGTATTAACTACTACAAAGGCTATTTCTAGGACCCCCTAGATGGTCTTTCAGCTGACGAGATTTAGTAACATTTTTTCTAGCACAGAGTGTACCATTTCTTCACCATCCCAGACCACTGCACATCACAGCCTGAGGAGCAGACTGACTGTGTTTGTAGAGCAGCCAAGATGCATATCTGAGCCTTACATCAACTGTTTCACCACGTTTAATTCGAACCCATCTGCCTTTCATTACTTTTGCTCTGAGTCCACACTTACTTGGATTCCCGCTTCTCCTTCCTTTCAAGATGGAGGATATTCCTCCTCTCCTGAGATGTTTCTGTTTTCTAACCTGACGATTAGCATTTTAACACCTGTCCCCTCAATGCTTTCTTCATTTCTTATACACCTCTGCCTCTCAGTTTATTGATCTATTCTCCTGAAATTATTCCTTTTCTCTTTATTGTATGTGTGCTCTCAAAGTTCATTAAGTCATATCCAGAGCCATGAAGACAGAACCTCACTCTTCTTCCAGGGAACATTCTGGACAGGGTTAGGTCCTTGTTTCTTTAATAGGAACCATAGCTTACTAGACTGCAGTATCTGCATCTATTTCTCAATGATCTCTTCAGCTTTTCTGTTAGGCTAATAGAAGAGCTCTGTCTCTAAGATTTTCTAAATCTACAAAACAGTGCTCCTCTTTCTTCTGGAAATGTCTAGAATCATTAAACAAAAACCACATTGCCAATTCACAGAACTTTCATTAGCAGCTTCCACTCAGTCCAATATCCTTAAATTTTCATATGTACACATATGCACAACCACACTAATCGTGCTCTTTTCATTAATTGTTTCCATCCATTAGTTCATAATCACATTTAATTTTTCAAAGGTCCTAGGAGGTATGTATTAGTAGTGATCGTAGCACTAGTTCCTTTTCACAGATAAGAAAACTGAGCCTAAGGTGATTAAATACCTTGCCTGAAATGACACAATCAGTAAGGAGGCATGCCTAGCCTCCAACTCAAGAAATTCAATTGAAAATTCTGCGCCATTAACCAATAATCTACATGGCTTAAACTTTGGTAAGCTCTTCTCTGAAAAGTGTAAAAACCCATCCTGGACTGCAAGAATGAATATCTGCTAAGACTGAAAAAGGAAAAGGCAGCTCTGCAATTAATCAGGCTGGGTAGGAGGGTGGACACAGACAAAGCTAGTCCCCAAATTCATAGAAATGTTTCCCAAAGGCCCTGTAGTAAAATGTCATAACAAACCTCTCTTCGCATGACTTCTGCTTGCTTAGCAGTGATGCTCTCAGAAGTTCTTTGCCTTTCTCATCTATTACGGGGGACATTTAATTGCTAAAACGCTGTCACCTCACGACAGCACCTAAACCCTAGTTAATCCTCGCTTTTCTTAATCCCACCTAAAAGCAGCAACTAATCCAGAATTAATGTCCTCTTCCCTGAGACACTCTTCAGAATCATTCAGCAGTAACCAAAACCTTACAGGAGATGCTTCCTGCTTCCCTCTTGTCATGCGGCATTCCATAGCTCCTCTGGAGTGTCCCCCTTTGCTGCATTAAATCAATAAATCTGATTCTGTCAGACTTCAAATTTATGCCTGGTGGTCTTTGGCTGATTAAGCCTTTAACAATGCATAGTGAATGAACACACATAAGTAATTCCCAGAAGGAGAAAAACAAATAACCATTAAATATAAGAAAGAATGCTTAGCAGCTCTTATAATAAAAATACTAATTAAAATGGTATGCCACTTTAATTTATCAACTTAGTAAAAGCACTTAAAACTCTTAAAGATTCTGTATTATCAAGACCTGGCAGTGAAGGAGGGGAGGTCTGGTAACTCTCACACAGGCAAATGGGGTTCTATGTTACTCCAGATTTTCCGGAAAGAAATTTGAACTTAAAATGTCCATTTGTAACCTAACTTTTAATAGGTTATTGGAAAAAATAAAGTACATAAAAAATAGACGAAGATATTCATGACAGCATTTTCAGCAAAAGAAATATAAAAATGCCCCCAAAGAAGCATTTAGTTAAATAAATGATTTTACATGTATAAAACAGAATTCTACACAATAAAAAGACTTTTGTAACTTAATATTTAGTGACATAATATGTTGTTAAGTTAAAAAGTTAATTTATTGAACAATAAATACAAGAAATCAAAATTTCATTAAAATTTTAGATTTATGTATGTACATGTGAGCATATATAGAAAATATATTAAACAAAATGCTGTTAAAAACTTTTTCTGGGTGGCAGAATAATAGGTGTCATATCGAATTATTTGTACTTTACGCACACATATTCCTTTGTAAAGCAAAATATAAATGTGATGTGTAATCAGTCTGAAATCCACAAGCATTAAGTCATTTCAGGCAAAAGAAATGTTAATAGCCAATATTTTCACTATTTCTTATTGGTTTATTACTAGCTATAGCTAGCAATACCTCTCTCACAAGCCTGATATCTCCATTCCGCAAATCTGATATCTTTAACACAGACGACTTCATTTTTTTTAGTGGAAAATAAGGAAAAAGAGAGAAGTGAATTAAGAGACAAAGGTCAGTGGAGTTTGGACCCTTTAACCCAAAACTAATCCATAGACTAGAACAAATATATTCCTTTCCATACATTTGACAAAATGTCCCAGATGATCCAAGAAATTGGTTAAACACACTACAAAACACATTGTGCTGGAAAACTTCCTGCAGTTTACTCCCTGTACCCACACGCCCACTTCCACAGAGAGACCAGACCACTTAGACGCAAGCTATCAGTGGAGGCTGAGAGAAAGGTGGCCAAAGTCTTCCATTCCTACTTGTCCTCCTTGGCTTATGAGAACAAAGTACAACTGAAGTGCCTTGGTTACATACAGGCAACTCTCCCCAATTTCTCATAAAACCATCCTTCTTGAGTTACCCCTTCACAAAGAAAGATGGCAGGTGTGGATGGCCTGAAGGTGACCCTGGCAATTGAACATAAAGAATTTATGACTGTCATTTTGCTGCAACCCTTTAACGACTGCTCACTCAACCATGGCATTCAATGGTACTGAGGACTTTTAATATATATCGTGTTGCTTCTGGGTATTTAAAAGTTTTCATATTGATTGGAATGAAGTTATAAAATAATAGATATATATTTTTATGTTATTCCCCACTGAACTGTGAGCTCCATGAGCCCATATTACTCTCTGGATATGAATAAATATACCACGTGCCTATAATTACCACTTTTCCCATGACAGCCATTCAATAAGTTTTATTTAAATGAATTTAGTTATGTTCATATCTCAGGCAGAATTTTTCGTGGTGAATAATTTGTGATATATTTAATTTGGAGGCATGTCACTCTCTGTTTACAATAAATTTTTTTTCTCATTATGAAATATACATAATTTTATTGTTTAAAACATGGAAAATTTAGAAAATTATAATGAGATCAAAACTTTCCCACAATCCCACCATCCCCTTTTCCCCCTAAAATTTACCATTAACTTTTGAACTATTTCCTACTTTGTCTGCAGATTTTACCTAGTTGAGATTAATGCGGCTATATGTATATATCCTTAATATAATATTTGTTGTCCTAATTTTTCGATGTAACATTATATCGTAGTTCTCTTTAGTACCTCAAAGTCTCCTTATAAAAGTCATTTTGATTCATATGTACACATTTAATTGATATGTATACATCTAGAGATAGTGACAAATTCTATGTAATTGTTATATTTACCCATTCCCTTTCCAGCAGAAGAGCCTATAACAGCCCTTGGACCTCAAATCCTTTATAAAATGTGTGTTCAGATCTCTCCCCTGATATAGCCATGATTAAAAATTATCTACATTGATAATTCCCTTTTTCTCATTGTATCTTCACAGCTGTGAAGGGAAGTTATAGCTATAGTTTCTGTCTTTTTTTCCCCACAAAATGGATTTAAAATGTTCTTTTTTCATTTGACAATAATGATTGTATATTTCACAGAGGTCAGAGTGACATTACAAACTTAAGCTCAGAAATATTCTATTTCTTTAGAATGCAACTTCCTTTTTGGAATTAATTTTTGATCCCGAAAATGTCACAACATACATACATATGGGAAAATATTTGATGAGATTTCTCCCTCTGTTGGAATTCAACAATTAATGTTGCTACAGATTGGAATAATGTGGCAGGAACTGATGACATGAATACGATTCTATGAGTTTTTCTAACACCTCCACCTGGTTACCCAGTCTTCAGAATTGATGATACAGATGATCAGGAAGCCAAACAGTCCACAGTGCAAATCTCAGCAGAGGGTAAAAGTATAAAAAGCAAAAGTACTGTATTATATTTTAGGTTAAAATTCATTCATTATATATGATAGATATTACTGAGCACTTCAGATGTTCTAGGTTAAGGTTCCTATGACCTTAAGAACTCACTGTTGAGTGGGCATGTCAGATATGTCAAGAGATAACCTATAATGCAACAGTCAGTCGTGTAAAACGTCTATTCAAAGAGTATAATGGAAGCAGATGTAAATGCCTTCGCTTATGGCTCGTAATCTCAGATGACTTACATAACAGAAAGAAGACATTTATTGATTTCAGAGCCTGTCAGTTAATTTCTAAGATCATTGACCAATCTCTAAGCAAAGGTCTTCTTTTTCTATATTTTGACCCACCACCTGTCCCTTCAGCTACCCTAATAAGAATGTCAGGGGGAAAGTGGCATTTGAAGAGGGGGAGAGTGGAGATCAGGAAAAATTGCAAATATTCTCTAAACCAACCTCTCTTTTAAAAGAGGACGTTATTTGGACATTTCAACAGGATATAGCAAAATCTATATGGTAACTTTTGCTTTGTCATCTGAGAAATGCATTTCAGTTCAGGCCCATTTGTTGCTAAAAATTCTTTCGGAAAGCAAAAATGTAAACCAGTATTTCTTGGGCACTGTTCTGTTTGCATTGGAAATGTGGTATGCATTCATTTTTTTATCCTCCCAAGAAAGTCATTATGATTTTTCAACCTAAAAAGAAGGGAAATTTTACTCTTTAGAGACCAGAATAAACAGCAGATTGAAGAAGGGAAAAATTAAAAAAGAAAGAAAAGTAAATCATAGACCTTTGGGAGAAAAGATGTTAAGAATATTTTGTTTTTCTTTCCATTCTATGTCACTTCAAGTCTATCCTACCAGAGATTAAACAACTATTCTGACAATATATTCAGAAGGAGATAATGAAGCAGAGAGTTGAAAGTTATAATTTTGAATTACGTTATCAGGTCTATTAAGGATTTTGACTTAGTCAATAGCTTCTAAAGTTCTAATGTTCCTATTGTCTGAGCTTCTTATTTGCATGGATACTTTTTCATATAATATAGGTTCATACAGAAAAATACAGAAGAATAATATAAAGAAGTGAAAAAATAATAGTCTCAATAGTTGGAAGTGTCATGGAGGAAATAAATCAGCATAACATGATAGAAAGTGATTTAGGTTTTATTGAAAGTTTTTCTGTGGTAGTGACATCAAATTTGACAGCTTAAATGAGAGAGAAATATTCATGTGAATAGAAAGAGTTTTTCACGCAGAGAGACAGGTAATGCCGCAAACCTGAGGAAAGTCGTTGGAAGGCATTCAGAATAGCATAACCTGATTTCCATTTATAAAAGGATCACTCTCTGTTATGTAGTAAACTGATTATCAAAGGGCGATAGTTGAAGACACAAGATTAGGAAAAGAGTTCTTGTGTCGGTCAAGGTGAAAAGTGAGGATGGTGTAAAGGAAACTGTTCATAGTGGAGATGAAGAGGAGTAGTTATAGTCAGGGTAGTTGGAGAATTGCTGGAAAGTAGGATTGGTCAGAAATACTAATGTATTGTGTATAGGATCAAAGGAATAGAAGAATCAAGCATAAATCTCAACTTGGGGGCTTGAACCACTACATGGAATCTGGTGTAATTTACTGTGATGGGGAATTCTGGGGAAGAAACAGGTGAGGGGAGATGGGAGGAGGATTAGTAGGGGGTAATCAAGAATTGTGTTGCAAACATGTTAAATTTGAAATGTCTATACAACATTCAAGTAGAGGTGATAAATAGGAGTTGTATTTACATTTTGTGAGCCATGGGAAAAGATGTGTGGAACATAAAATTTTGAGTGTCATCAGCATAAGGAAGGATTCTAAAACCAGAGCTCGAAGAATAATCACTTTGGGAGAGAATTGTAGGTAGAAGAGAATAAGGCCCTGTGATTCTTCAGAAGGTGAAAGCTGAGAAGAATAAAGAGTCAGGAAGCGAGCCTGCAAAAGACTAGTACGTGGAATAGGAGGAAGGCAGGACATTCGTGCCATGGAAGCCTAGTGAAGAGTTTCAAAGGAGGGAGTACAGTTTGTATACACTGGGAAGTATTGCCAACAGAATGAGTAAAATGAAGACAGAGTAGTGGCCAATGAAATTGGTAACATAGAGATCATTGGTAACCTAGACAAGAGCAGTTTCAGAGATATGGTGGAGAAGGAAGCTGGATTAGAGGAAACATAGGAAGGACCGGAAGGTGACGAAGTAGTGAAAGAAATGAGAGATGAATAGACAGTACAGAAAGAATACAGACAACTATTTTTAAAAGTTTCACTGTAATGATTAACGGAAAAATGGTTTGTAGCAGTGAGGTAAATGTGAGATTAAAGAGAGGTTGGTTGGTTTGTTTTTAATATGTTGGACCATTTTATGCATGTTGATAGGAATGATCCATAAAAGAAGTTAGGGGAAATCAGATGCAGATAGTAGAGGCAGGAACCATAAGAGTCAAGCCCTTAAAAGAAGCAACAGAATGAGCTGCAGGGGAAAAGTGGAGAGACTTGGCCTTCAATATAAGCTTTGCTTTCTAATTAGTAAGGTAGAGACATAGAATATAGATATAGATATAGATGCAAGTAAGTTAGGAGATTTGGAGGCAAGATGAGGGAGTTCCTGCTCTGGGTGTGTCTGTCTTTCTGTGTAAAGTTTGGAAGTTTGATGAGAGAGAAAGTAAGAGAATGGTAAATTAGTTATCTTGAGATTAGAAAAGCAAGTATAGGGTGGTTAGGCTCATTAAACCTCAGACTCAAATTTGTAAAGTGGACTTAAATATAGTCCTTATGAGGATAAAATAGGATCAAGTAAGTAGAGTTCTTGGATACAGTGTCTGAGATGCAATAGATATTCTAAAATAACTTTATTATCTATATATTTTGTAGCCCAGCCTTTGATTAATTATTAGGAAAAAAAGATTAGAGAAAATTAATGAAAATGAGAAGAAAGGGGAAAATGAAGATTCCTCTAAATTATTTTTTAAATGATTGAGATACAATCGACATACCAAAAATTTACATATCTAAAGCATAAAACTTGATAAATTTGGTAAATGTATACACCTATAAAACCATCACCAGAATCAATCAAGGTGGTGAACATAAGTGTCACCACCAAAGATTCTTTGTGCCCTTTGTAAACCATCGCCCTTCTCCCACCCTGCCCCTCATCTCAAGGGAACCATGGATTCCGTCAATAGAAATTAGTTTGCATTTACTAGAATTTTATATAATTGGAATCATATAGTAAGAATTCTTTTTGGCTGACTTTTCATTGTGTAATTACTTGAGAATTTTTAATGTTGTATGGATCAATAGTTTCTTTTTTTATTACTGAGTAGTACTCCATTGTTTATCCATTCACCTAAGTTGACCCATTCACCTGAGATTTGGGTTGTTTCCACTTTGGAGCTATTATAAACAAAGCTGTTATGAACATTTGTGTACAAGACCTTGTATGAACCTGTGTTTTCATTTCCCTTGAATCCATACCTAGGAGTGAAATCACTGGGACCTATGGAAGGTGTATGTTTAACTTTTAAGAAAGTATTGAACAGTTTTCCAAAGGGTTTGTCACATTTTACATTCTCTGCAGCAGTGTGTGAGAGTTCCCATTGTTCTACATCTTCACCAACACTTGGAATGCTCAGTATTTTTCATTTCAGACATTCTAATAGGTGTGAAATGGTTTCCACTTGTGATTGTAATTTTCGTGTCCCCGATATCTAATGTTGTTGAGCATTTTTTCATATTTACTTGACATCAATGTATCTTTTTTGGTAAAGGTTGACTCTTTTCTCCATTTTTAAAAATTGGGTTGTTTTCTTATTGCTGAGCTTTGAGAGTTCTTTACATATTTTGGATAAGTCCATCATATGTGATCTGCAAATATTTCTCCCCTGTCTGTGGCTTGTCTTTTCATTGTCTTCATCGTATCCTTTGAAGAACAGAGAGTCTTAATTTTGATGAAGTCCAATTATATTCTTTTTTTCTTTTATGAATCATACTTTGGCATGGAACCTAAAGACAATTTGCCTAATTCCAGGTCATAAAAATTTTCTCATATTTTTTCTAGAAGTTTTACAGTGTTAGAATTCCCTCTAACGTCTATTGGATAAGGAAGTGCAAGAATTATCAACACAAATTATATGTTCAGCAGTGGAAACCACAACAACTGTACGTTGAATCAGCCCAAGGGGCTATATCTCAAGGTTAATTCAACTTCTATCCCCGACAGTGAAGCTTGTTCAAACCCCATCAGTTAAATTCCCTCCTGCTATGGGAGAGGGTAGAGTGATGATTTGGGCTTGCATCCAAGAAAGTCATAAAAATTTGAGCCTCTCTTTTCCTGGAGGTTATGCAGCATAATTGGACGGGTGCAAATGGCCTTCACTCCTCTTGCGAAGAGGAAGACTTTAGTCCCACCCCTAATAATCTTTTTCTTTAAAGTAACTGTGTTTGGGATCACATATTGCAGACAAAGAAAGAGAGAGAGAAAAAGCAGCTCCATTCCAGTGAGTAAGGCTGCAAGTAAATCCAATTTACTTTTGGATTACTGTGGTGCAGCTCAACCAATTAAATGTATAATATTTTTACTCCAACCAAAACTATATATTGAAGAACAAAGGTCTTATTGCAATACCCTTTATTTCAGCTTTAGGAACCTGTTGATTCTGCCGCCACAGCTACATGACATTCAGTATCGGGACGAAAGTTTTACTCCTTTTTTCTCTGTAGACTTGATTTGCACAGAGACAGTTGTTTTTTTAAGGAGCTCTCTTCAATATGTGGCTTCACTTATGGAATTTTCACAATAACATCTCTTAAGGTCTAAAAGCGATTTCCAAGTTGTGAAGATAATGACAAGAATTTATCTAGATTCCTTTGAGTCAGTTTCTCTTTCTCCTGGGGTCACTCTCAGGAGTTTTGTAAACCCAGTCTATGATGGTGTCTCAAATACTATTCAATGCCTCATCTATTGTTACCTGTGGGACTTTTCATGTTTTAGGAAAATCTCCCCAAAAGGACCTACGTGTCCATATAACAGCCAGGATCCACTGGGGAAAACAACAACAACTCTGAGGCTTTCACTGTCATCCCTGTATGGATCTAAAGTTGGCACATAGACTGCAGGACAGTCTGAACCATAAAATGGGTGTTTTTTGCCATTCTTCTTTAATAAACATTATGATCACCACCCCCTCATATGCCAACGGAACCAGCCAAACTGCTAAACTTTTGCCTGGTTGACCCACTGTTATCACTAATTTCCCTCCTTTCCTTCTAAGTGTAGCTGCACATCTGTATAACTCTTATCTAAAAAGGGTGAAACTTTCTGTCTATTCAGAATGAATCTTTTTTTTTTTTTTTTTTTGGCGAGGAATATTGGCTCTGAGCTAACATCTGTTGCCAGTCTTCCTCTTCTTGCTTGAGGAAGATTGTCACTGAGCTAACATCTGTGCCAATGTTCCTCTATTTGGTGTGTAGGACGCTGCCACAGCATGACTTGATGAGTGATGAATCTTAATACTAGCTGTTACAATGTGCACACCTGAGGTTGACTGTCAGGTTAATGAGGAACTTACCTGCAGGTGAGTTAGGGTATCATTTGGGCAGCTGTTTTTGATTCTCATTCCTGCTACTCAGCTTTCAACCACATCTTCAACTGCCCCCTCATTAGCAGGCAATAACATGGAGGAGTATTTAATGCCCAATTAATCGTGTAATTTGATCAATACATTTGTTATTGATTCCACGGTCTTCTCTTAAATGCTGATAATGGACCCATGAAACTTTCAACCTTCTTTTTCCAGAAAGCCATGTCTCTGTCAACATCCTAGGCTTATCACAAAGTTCTCAAGAAGTGTGAAGGGTCCGAGATTTTACCTGATTTACAGGCAAGGTCAGCCTGCTGTATTTTCATGGATACTGTTAGAAAACACAAGATTCACAGGTCATAGACAAAAGACAATTTATTGCTCATAGCAATAGCAGTAGCCAGATTATCAGTATTTTTGGGCCAATCCCTAAGCTTCAATTACCACAAGGTGATGTAGAGAGAGAGGTGACCGCTGGCTGAACAAGCAATACGTTGCTCTATAGCAGGGGAACCCTGAGCTTAGGGAATCCAGATCTTTTATAATGAACCTGAAGCATGACTGCTCTTTGCTCTGGAGGGAGAAAAAGCTGTTCCCTCTACTGACATTTTTGAAAAGATAGTCCACAGGCCAGTTAATATTTTGCTTATAAGATGTGAAGAAATGTGAGGGATCCCTTAAGAATGCTTTCCCAAAAGTAGTGTACTCTTTTACTCTGGTTGCTTTTATCATTGGTTTTGAGCAAGTTGATTGTGATGTGTCTTATAACAATTTTCTTCATATCCCTGGTGCTTGGATTTTTTTGGGCTTCTTGATCTGTGAGTTTATAGTTTTCTCTGAATTTGAAAAACATTGGCCATTATTTATTCAATGCCTTTTGTTGTCTCCCCTCCTGTCTCTTCTCATTTGGAGACTCAAATTATATATATATTTAGACATTTGAGGTTGTCTCAAAGTCCTCTGATGCTTTGTTTATGTGTTTTCTCTTTTCAGTCTTTTTTGAATCTCTGTGTCTCTTTTTGGATAGCTTTTATTACAACATCTTCAAATTCGCTAATTCTTTCTTCTGTAATTTCAAATCCAATGTTCATCCCAAATAGTGTATTTTTTTTAGTTCCAATATTGAACTTTTCATCTCTAGAAGTTTTATTGAATTTTTTTGAAATTTCCCATGTCTCTAATATTATCAGTCTTTCCTCTGGCTTCTTGCACACATAGTATTCAGCTCTAACAACGTTTTTAATGTTCTTGCTGCTAGTTCTAACATGTATGTCACTTCTGGATTGGCTTTTCAAAATTTTTTTGCAGTTGAACTTTTTTTTAAATTAAGACTTTATTTTTTAGGGCAGTTTAAGATTCATAGTAAAATTGAGGGGAAAGTACAGAGATTTCCCTTATACACCCTGCTCTCACACGTATGTAGTCACCTCCATTGTCAATATCCCTAATCAAAGTGATATATTTGTTATTATTGATGATCCTACATTGACTTGTCAGAATCACCCAAAGTCCACAGGTTACATTATGGTTTATTCTGAGTGTTGTACCTTCTATGGATTTTCACAAATGTATAATGGCATATATCTATCATTATGGAATCATATAGAGTTTTTCACTACCGTGAAAATCTTGTGTGCCCTGCCTAATCTTTCCACCCCAGCACCTAACCCCTGTCAACCATTGACCTTTTTATTGTCTCCATAGTTCTGCCTTTTCTAGAATGTCATATAATTGGAATCATCCATATGTTGCCTTCTCAGATTGGCTTCTTTCACTTAGTAACATACATTTTAGATTACCCAAGTCTTTTCATGGCTTGATAACACATTTCTTTTTTGGGCTGAATAATATTCCATTGTGTTGATGTAACACAGTTTATTTATCCATTCACTGACTGAAGGACATCTTGGTTGCTTTAAACTTTTGGCCATTAGGAATAGAGCTACTATAAATATCCATGTGCGGATTTTTATGTAGACACAACTTTTCAACTCATTTGGGTAAATACCAAGGAGTTCAATTGTTGGATCTCATGGTAAGACTATATTTAGTTTTATAAGAAACCACCAAATTACCTTCCAAAGTGGCTGTATCATTTTGCATTCCCACCAGCAGTGAATGAATGTTCCCGTTGCTCCACATCCTCACCAGCATTTGATGTTGTCAGTGTTCTGGATTTAGGCCTTTCTAATAGATACGTTGTAGTATCTCAATGTTGTCTTTTATTTTTTTATTTGAGGAAGATTAGCCCTGAGCTAACATCTGCCGCCAATCCTCCTCTTTTTGCTGAGGAAGACTGGCTCTGACCTAACATTCGTGCCCATCTTCCTCTACTTTATATGTGGGACACCTACCACAGCATGGCTTGTCAAGTGGTGCCATGTCTGCACCTGGAATCCGAACCGGTGAAACCCGGGCTGCCAAAGTGGAACTTGCGCACTTAGCCACTGCACCACTGGGTTGGCCCCCCAATGCTGTTTTAATTTGCATTTCCCTGATGATGTATGATGTGCAGCAAGTGTTCATATGCTTATTTACCATCTCTAGGTCTTCTTTTCTGAGGTGTCTGCTAAGGTCTTTGTCCCATTTTTTAATCAAGTTGTTCATTTTCTTATTGTTGAGTTTTAAGAGTTCTTTGTATATTTTGGATTAATAGTCCTTTGTCAGATGTGTTTCTTGCAAATATTTTCTCCCAATCGGTAGCTTATTCTTCTCATTCTTTTGACATTGTCTTTTACAGAGCAGAAGTTTTTAATGTTAATGAAGTCCAGCTTATCAATTATTTCTTTCATGGATTGTGTCTCCAGTGGCTAAGAATTATAACTGCCTTGACCTCTCTTCAGGCAGATTTCTGGACTTTGCCTGGAGTTTTTCGTTCCATACTGTGGTCTGGAAACTTCCTCCAGGAAGTTAGCTAAAGAAATTGTAGGGCTCACCTCACTTGTTTGCCATCTCTCAGAGATCATTCTACTTCATTGCTTTATGTCCAATATCTTGAAAATTATTATTGCACATATTTGGGGTTTTTTTGTTGTTATTTCCAGCAGAAGGGTAAATCTAGCCTCTATTAATCCATTTTGATCATAAGTGAATCAGTAGCTTTATTTTTTAATATGGATAAGATGCTTCTCTTCACATTAATTCATATGTGGGTTCTACTAACATTAAATTGCAATTTCTTGAAGCTAGGAGCCAATTTTATTCTGACTATACTTTGTTTAATATGCATATATGTTATATATTATATATCTAAGAATATATATAAAAGATTAGAACTCTGGCATCTTAGATAAAGAAGAAGCTGTTGAGAGCATCTATTCCACTCCACATGGAAAACTGAGGAAAACTGTTGGAAAACTGGGACTGGAATAATTAAAGAGACTAGCCTATGGCTACCAAATTGGTGATAGTATGAAACTAGAGAATAGATCTTGCTGCTTCAGGTGCACTGTACTTAATTACTTAAATCCTATAAGAAGCATTTTAGAAGTGAGTGACCTGAAACTCCAGCCTCTGTTCATGGTCAAGGCCAGTCTCCATCCCTTGGTTTCTCCTCCTCTATGTACACTTGCCATTCTGTCAACTACTTGAGACTTCAGTGAATTGACTAACATATATTTGCAGAACACAAAAGAACAAATCATTATTAATCAGTCAAAGTTTGGATGTCATTACCTGCCGGTCAGTGCTATTGTGAGATTTAATTGTGGTTTGTAAAATGATTTGTCATTGACTGCTTAAAATCAATTGAGAAAATTAGTGTTACAGTGATTACAGAAGAACTCTAAAAATATAGCCATATGCTTAAAAGATAAGTTCCAATTTTAACCATTTAAAAGCATACAATTAATGTCTCAGCGGTAAATTATAGCACCATTTGAATGATCATTTAAGCATTTTAGATAATTAAGCATTAAATAACAATAAAAGTAAAATAGCAGTTTCGTGGTGATGCTGCTGCCAACAAGGTCTTAACTCAGGATTTTGCTCTCTATCAAACTGTGTCTTTCTTCCTCCTCTCAGCACTTGCCAGTAAAATGTTCCTAATAAATAATTTAAGTCCCCCAGTCCATAATTCTAAATTAGTCTCACACAGATTCTTAGGGAAAGCTAATATTACTAACTTCTGCCAGCATCTGTTAAAGCGTTCTAGCTTTCCAGAACCTGTAAGATTTGCCCTTCATTTGTAGATCATAACTTTTTACAATGCCAAACTTGACTATCTCTGCATTTTTCTTTGACGTTGGGAATATTTGTTGAGATAGTTGGAAAAGATGTTAGGGAAAGAGAGATAATGAAGTCATCTATTAAGCCAGGTAATAAATTATATGTCTCTGAACCATTCTTTTGTTTCAAGAACAACAGGTTCAGGATCACTATAAATTTATGGCAACTCAGCAAGATGTTATATGAAGTTGTCTTGAAACTTTTGGACTTCAAACAGATGTAAGATAGAATCCTTTGCAGAAATAAAGGGTGGGAAGGGGGGGAGGTATTATTAGCTCTTTTAAAAGAAGAAATGAATCTTGTTCATGATATGATGCTTAAAATGAATCTTGTAATCCAGAAGTTTAAAAATTATGAAATTTCCAACCATAATTGCATAACTTTAATAGCTGTAAAACCATTTGTGTAAGATAACTATAACTTAAGTTCTTGACTTTCTTTATTTATTTCTTCTCCTATGGTCTTTGATAATATTCTTTCTTAAGACAATTAATTGTAAAAAATACAAAGTTTTTACTCAGTGTACTAACACTGTTCTTCATAGATTATTTCATTCATCACTCAGGGGCATGTTCTCACCTCTTCATCTTTACTTCTCTTTATATTCTTTTTCACTTCTATTTACACTTATTTCTCTTTTAAAAATTATGTAGAATGATATCTCACTCATAATTTTCTGGAAGATGAATAAAGGGAAAAAATAATAGAGAAGTCCATATCAATTAGTTAAATGGAATGTTGCTTTTCATATTTTAATTATAACAATGATATAGCAGTTTTCAAGGACTGAGTAAAATGTCCTTTGTAGCTGTTAAAAGAGCTAATAAGATATGAAACTGTCTTAATAGAAGCACAGTGTCTTAAAAAATGGGACATCCTATGTTCTGTGTGAGTCATACCTTGGAGCACTGTTACTTTCACAGTTGTGAAAGTAACACTTGGAAATTGACAAATTGGAGTGAAGTCACAAGATAGTAACCAGATCATGATGGCATTAAAAATAGGCCACATGAACAGCGGTTGAAGTCAGTGGATGGGGATGTGTGGGTACAATTTAATAGTCATCTTTCTATGTGTGAAGCACCTTCATTACAATTTGATCTGTGTATGTGATTCTTCCTGTCAGAAGGAGAAAAGGTAAAAGTGACAGGGAGGCAGAGTCTACTCAACAAGAGAGAAAAGTTTTGAAAGGACTAGAACTACTGAAACTAGAAATCAGTATTCCAACAATGCAAGTATCTGGGTGTGTGTTGAGAATGCTATCAGAAGTGTTCAAGTTCTAGTCAAGAATTTTACAAGTTGATTTTTCAGCCCCTTCCAACTCCACAAGTCTATTCCTTTTATTTGCCTTAAAGATGGTTGATACTTACCAAGATAGAGACTCATTTGACCCAGTAAGAGTTCCAGAGTAGCCAAAAATTATGTTTGTTAAAGGAGAAATCTCTACAATATTGATTCCAAATTTAGGTGTCATAGATCTGTCCTGCACCGCTCCCAGCTATCAACCTCTTTGAGAATTGCCTTTAATAATTGCCTTGTGCAAAATCAGGCTGCCCCTCACCTTGGCAACCTTTATCCAATGATTCATTGAATTGGGGATACAAACACCCAGCCCTTTGTCTCATCTCAGGACCCCTCTACAATGCCATTCCAGCTTCAAAGTTCCTTGTGGCGTGAACCAAAGTCATAGCTGACTATGCTATAACCCACATTCACATTGCCAAATCCTCCTTTCTTGCCTTCACCCTAGAAGTGTTGATCCTTAGAGCACTTACTAATAAAAATTCCTACAAGCTATTTTCCATCTCAGAATCTGTTTCCTGGAGAGATCTGAAAAGGAAGAGGCTAGGATTAGATTTTAGATCTGGATTATCTGCTTTCCTGGGAGTAAGGATCCTATCACTTGTGGTGGGTGAATTTATAGTACAAAGTAGCCATGCAACTATAAAACATATGATGAGGACATCTGAGATTGATGCACTTAAAAATCTTGGTTCCTCCAGACGTACTGAATCTTCTGAGCCTGCTGAAGTGAATTACTCTTTCTGGTTAAGGTCAGTGCTTCACCCTTTCCCAAAGACCTTTGGCTGTCCCCATAAGACAACTCTCCGCCTCTCAGGAACTTCCTTGGCTTTTCTTCCTGACCACTAGGCTAACAAGTAAATTAAATCACCACATAACAAATTCAGAGATGTCCTGGGCCTCTCAAGGGAGGAAAGGGACAAAATTATGAAAGAACTGTAGGACCTAGGAAATATGTAATGGCAGAATTCAGGAGGAAACATACAGAGCTGGATTCTGTGGTTGTTTGGATGTTGGACGTTGGTTCTGCATCCAGCAGAACATCCCATTGGTCCACTACATTGATGACATCATACTAATCAAACAAATAAGCAGCAAATAGCATGTATATTAGAGGCCTTGAAAAAACCCATGAACTTCGGAGAGTGGGATAGAAAGAGTTAAGATGCTACAACATTCATTGAATTTTTAGAGATCCAATGTTTTGTTGCATTCCAGGAAATATCTTCCAAAATAAAGGACAATTAATGCACCTCCAACCTCCCACATAGAGAAGGAAGTGCCATGCCTATTGGGCCACACTTAGAGGACTGCTCTGGCTATTATACATAGCGATAGGAAAAGCTGCAAAGTTTGAGTAACACACGGAGCAGGAAAAGTCTCTGTAGCAGATCTAGATTTGCAGATTTTGGTGTAAGTGGCCCTAATGCTTGAGCCATTTAATCTGACAGACCCTGTGTTCTTAGGTACATATGAGATAGAAAAAGGTGTTATGCACGTTTTCTGTTAAGCTTAATGAGAAAATTACAACGTGGTCCCCTTGGGTTCTGAAGCAAAGTTATGCCATCTGCAAAGGAGAATTAAACATCTTTCGAATAACAGTTCCTGGTGTGATCCTGTCTCTGATAGGGATGCATTATAAGATATCAAATAACATGTAGCCAGAAATGTCCAACCAAAGCTAGATTCTTTCAACCACACCTCTATTTGAAGGCTTACAGCAAAAGCAAAGGTAGAAGCAGAGTCCAGTTAGGAATTATTATAACAGTTCAGGAAAGCGGAACTGGTGGGGTTAAGAAGTGCTGAGATTCTGGATATATATTGAAGATAGAGTTGACATCATATGTTGGTGGATTGGATCTGGGGTGTGATGGAAAGCAGAGGAACCAGGAAGGACTAGAAGCTTTTGGGCCCGAGCAAAAAGGGAAAAATGAATTGGCCGTGTACTGAGATGTCAAAGACTATGAGAGCGGATTTTCAAAGGACCAGGACCAGGGTGGGGGTAAAGCTTTCTAAAGTTCAGTTTTGGACATGTTGAATTTGAGATACATCTTGGACATCCAAGTAGAGATGTCAAATAGGCAATTGATATAAAGTCTAGATTTCAGGGGAGAGTTCCAAGCTGGAGAAATATATTTGGGAATTATTAGCATGTAGATGATATTTAAAGTCATGAGTCTATATGAGATCATTAAATGAGGATGTGTAGATAGAAAAGAGGGTCAATGGCTGAAAACTGGAACATTCTCACATTTAGGGGTCAGAAGTCCCGGCGTCTTTGCCCACTCCCTTTTCCTCATAAAAATAGCTCTCCAAATTCAGTAGTGAGTGCTTGGCAACTCAAATTTTATGAGGTAGAAAAGGCGTCTTTCTAGTTTATAAACACAAACATAAAGCCTGACACAATTTGGACTCTGACCTTGTATGTCCTCCAAAGAAATCACAGTTCTTTTTAGACATTACCTCATTAATCCCAAGATAAAGTGTAAGTACATAAACTATAAGACAGTAAAATTTATTTGAAAGTGCATGTGAAGAATTAATTGCCTAAAATAGGCCATGTAGAACATTTGAACTAAACAAAATAAATTTATCTGTAGATTGTCTTATTTTTCTCATAAGCTCTCATACATAAACATTCATGGAAATCACATAGAATGGATCATTGAAATATCAATCCGGATAACTCAAGAAGAAAAAATCCAAAATGTTGTGCCTGATTTAAATAGGCACAACATCCTATCGTTAACGTCATCATCATCTTCTTCTTCATCATCATTATCTATGAGAAGCTTTAATCAGTGTCAGCACCATGCTAAAGCACTTTAAATTACTATTTTAATTATCATAACCACTTTATAAAATAGGCACTAGAATTATCTATCATAAGATGACGATCAACCCCTACATTCAGAGACTTTAAGAAAGTTGCCCAAGGTAACACAGATAAAAGTGATGAGCATGAAATATGTGACTATAAAGCCTAATAACAATAATGGTAATACTTAAATCTTGGTTTTAAAAGAAGAACTAAGATTATTGACGATAGTATCATGGCAGCTGAAATGAGAAATCTAGAGGATAGATTAAGCATAAGAAATAGGAAACAGAACAAAACAAAAAAATAAAAATTAAAAGTTGATTCTTTGGAAAAAAATCTCACAATAGTGATAAATGTTTAGCAACACTAAGCAAGGTAATAAAATAGATAAATATCTATATTTCTATCTAATCTATCTATCTAAGCTAATATTAACTTGAAAAAGAAAATTAGCTCAGAGCAAGCAAAGAAAATTACAGACCAATCTCCTTGTTAAAATAGATGCAAAAATTCTAACAAAATAAAGATAAAATTAGTAAAATATGTGATTAAATATTCACATTTGAATTAGTGCCTCTTATTCATGTTGCTTGAGTCATTTTCACCCTTGTTTTCATCTTACTCAAAACATTCTTCTTGCCTGCTCCTTGCTTCTAAATATTATTCTGCTATGGTTTTGTTTGGTTTGTTATTCTTTGTTTAAGGCAATTCACAAATAATATTTCTAGAGGCAATGGTAAACTGCAGAATGATGCTGAGCAAGGGAGTGGTTCGACCACAATTGAGCTTTACCAAGCTTTCCATGCCTGTGGTATGGAGGATGTACTACATGGAAGAAAACATACTGGAAACCAGTTAGGATGCTCTTGCAAGGCAAGAGGCAATGGATTCATGAATGTCTATAGTGTATGTGATTAAGCTATGTGATCAATGCTGTAATAAATTTACCTACTTAGTTAAGATTAAAACCTTTCTCCACACCACAGATATTTCTAATGGACCTATAAAAATAAACTTAATGTCCCAAATTAGACAAATTGATTAAGTAAATAGCATTAATCTTTTTTGTCTTATAGAGCAATGTAAATTATGCTTAAAAATTATTAGATACAATTATATATAATTGAGTATAGTCAGATAGACAAGCATAAAATAAATATTGAAGGTTTTTTCTCTATATGGTAATAATGACTAGTTGTAGGATATTATGTGGAAAGATATGTTAAAAAACAAAAGTTCACATTTATATAAATATAAACAGATATAAAAAATTAAATTTAAAGTTAGTAAAAATATAGAGTTCTTAATACAATACAATTTAAAAGAAAGTACAAATCGTATATAAATAAAAGCACATCGTTTTACTAAAGGACACATAAATGATTTTAATAAGGAGAGACGAGCAAAGTTTTTAATAGAAATTTTCTTTAAGAATGAGATGTTTGTGTTGGTAGCAGCGTAAACAAGTCAGCTTTTATGTGTAAAAGTCTATTCGATTAAAAAAAATAAATCTCATGTTTATAGTTCAAAAGAGTTAAATTCAAATATTCCATTTATTAAAACAGCTATTTGTGTGTGTGTTTATAACTAGTATCTAAACTATGTATTTATTATTTATAAAAAATTAATTTCTTTTGTTTTGATGATTGCCATGGTCATTAATAATTTAGTTAACTGAGAGAATTGGAGGTGAGTCAAGTCTTGTATGTTGCATGGAACAGAATGGTTAGAAACATGGGCGACCCCGGAAGCTAAGAGAAAGCCGTGAAATAGGTTCTCCCCTAGAGCTTTCAGAAACAGCGTGGGCCTGCAGACACTGCGATTTCAGACTCCTAGCCTCCAGAGCTGTGAGAGAATACGCTTGCTGTTTTAAGGCCCCCAGTTTGTGATAATTTGTCACAGCAGCCTCAGGCAACTAATACACGTAAATAACTTTTACTGAAGTTTCAGGTTTTCCGTTCTTTCAAATAGACATAATCATTCCCCTTGAGGACTTAATTCTTTGTAATCTGAGTTTCCTCATCTATAAAATAAGAATAATAATCGTATCCCCATCATTGCTCTTGTACCTGAAACATAGGAAAATGTTCATAAGCATTTGTCATTTTATTGTTAGATTTGATCATCCTTGTAATGTGCTTAACGTAGTGCTTAAAACATGGTAAGCACTTGGGAAATATTGCATATTATTCTGATTAAATAATAAAGATATGTGAAATACTCACAAGGTGCCTCAAACACAGTAATGCTTCAATAAATTTGGGCTATTATAATTAATTAGTTTTGTAAATAAAGTAATTAATTTATCCTTTAAGTTATTTAATTTTCTGATGAAGTTGTAAATTAATCTTTAAAATGCTAAAATAAATTGCTTCAATTGGAGTAGTTTATGTCTTGATGAACTCTGAGGTCTGTACGAATTCTGAATTTAAAATGGGCAACAGACAAGTACTCCTAGAAGAAGAGATATACTATTTGAAAAAAAATGAATTAAAAATATACCAAAAGAGATCAACTTCTTAATTTAAATAACTATGGTAATTATGAAGAGGATTGCCTCGTTTCTAGAAAATAAACATTGAGGTATTTATGAGGAAACGGATGATACTATACCTTCAACTTACTTTGAACTAGCTCAGGAAAATATTATCCATCTATCTACCTATCTATCTATCTATCCATCTATGATCTACCAACCTATATTTAAATAAAGATGGACAAAAAATGTGGGTAAAATATTAACAATATAGAAAATTTAGGGACAATTATATAAGAAATATTTGTACTATTTTTGCAATTATTCTGTAAGTCTAAAATTATGCCAAAATAAAAGGTCAGAAAAAAAGAATGTCAGAAAAGAACAAAAAGAAATTTAATGTAAAATAGAGGTCTTCAGATTAGTCACTTACATCATGAAGTTATTTTTTGATGAGTGATTCAAAGCATGATTTAAATACAATATAGCCTGTATAACTTGAGAATAAATGTGAAACAAGACTACACATATTTGCTTTACAGATAACTGTACTCAGACACAATTCTCTCAGAAAGTGATGAACATTTCTTCACTTCTTTTCTTTTGTTTCAAATAATAGAATACACGTAAATACAAATGAAATGCTAATTTTTAAAAAAATTGTTTCTGAACCTTATTCCATTTCTCCCACACAAAAGCACCTGATTTATTACCTCTCACAGCTCCATGGAGTGATGAACGTGGAAATATAGGCCAGTAAATACTACTATATCATTTTAAGGAGCTACAAGAATGAAAAACATCAATTTCGGTCATTTTTGTTTCTATAAATAGGTTGCCTGATAGATTATTTTATGAATCTGTTATACGTAGAAATTTTCCCACTTGTGTTATAGATATAGTGTGGACCACCAGATGCTATTTTTGTTTAATGATTGTCCACCCTTAAGGAGTGTTTCAGTGTATAGACCAAGTTTCGAATTGGAAAGCTGCCAAGTTGACTTTAATTTAAGCTTTGATATTACAAATGACTCTCTTAATAAGTACCATAAATCATCCTGTGAAAATATCAATGCATTTAAAAGCCAGACCCAAACAATTTCAGGTCCCAAGGATCACTATGCCATATCGAACAAAAAGCTTCATCAGTCCAGTAGATCAAAGCAAGCTTCAGCTGTCTTCGGATAAATTCAACTACACGTTTTGAAATATGTGCGTCAGACTTTATTCATCCACGGAATAAGCCTTCCATCATCAGTGCGCATGTGCTCCCATGTATTAAGAGGTAACTTGTGACCAATAAATCCACCTTTTACAGAGTGTCACTCATGCAAAGACCTATCATAAACTGAAGTCAAATCTTCCTAACTTATGCTACAAGGAAGTATGCCACCTCTGCAGTAACAGCGTATTTAACAGGTGGTAGAAATATTCAGCAAGCTAAGACCTTTTTTTCTAAGCGACAGTGAAATACCTCCATTCAAGTAAATTAATATTCTTATCTCAACTAATTTACTTGATAAGAGGCATAAGGAAGGGGATTGCAAATTAATTTTAAAATTTATCAACCTCATTAATTACATATTTCTGAGTGTTTAAAATAACCATTTATTTGCTCAGGATACTGAGGATTGACAAGAAGAGCAGGGCTTAGCTGGGATGGTTCATCTCTGCTCCTCATGGAGCCAGCTGGACTCAGTCACACTGTTGTGGTCAGTTGGCAGTTCAGCTGGTTGGCCCTGGATGGCTTCACTTACATTAATGGCAACTGGCTGGGGTCATCAGCCAGGGCATGTCGGTTCTCTTCATATGGCATCTCCAGACGGCTACCTCAGGCTTTCTTATACAGCATCTGATTTCTAAGAGGACAAGAACAGAGGCTAGACACCTCCTGAGTCCTGGGCTTGGAAGTCATGCTACGTTACTTTACCACTCTGTCTGTCAAAGGAAGTCACAAGGTCAGCTCATATTAAAGGGGGGAGGAGGGAAAAGACGCCACCCCTTCATGAGAAGAATTGCAAAGTCCAACAGAAAAAAAAGCATGTAACAGAGATGAGAGAAGTTTTTGTGGCCGTCTTTGCAAATAATCTATCACATCAACATATAAGTACTGGAATTTCTTCTTCCCTTGAAAAAAATGACCCTAATAGTGATTTTGCAAAAATAAACTATTTCCTCTCCTTCTCATTGTTATTGTTTCTAAAAGATTAATTTTAAATGCTTTCAAATAATTGTCTTGAATCTGGTCTACTTGTTCTATATGCCCTTTTTTAAAGAATAGTGATTTCCATCTAGCTCCAAGTAACCTAATATTTATTTTCCCGCAAACGGTAACTGTTGTTGTGTACGGATCTGTTTGTGCGCCATGTCTGTGCTCTGACATCACCTGTAAAAATCCTACTGTTGAGCCCTTCTTTCTCTAAATTTTTGGATTCCTATTTCTCCTTTTAAATTCCGATTTCACATTACCCTGCTATTTTAACCATAGCCCACTATGATGATTATATTTTATAAAATCAGTCACAATATAAAAATTTCCTTTTGGTGCTCTTTCTGCTAGGCATGCTGAAATTGGAGTGGAGGGCTCTTTGAGAACAACTGGAGATGGGTGAGTGACCTTTTTCTTCTTACTTCAATTATTTTATGGGTGGTCTCATTGCTATGTGCCAAAAGTGGGAATATGAATGGAACAATCTAAATAGAATTGTAGCCAGAGTAATTCAACTTTAGATATAAAAACTTTATCAAACAAAGACTTCATAACTGAGATGTTAGGAGAGAAACTGGAGCTAGAGTAGCACTCTCCCCCAGCCTCAGGCACAGGGCAGATTTCCTTTAAGTCCTCATTTTTGAAGAGTTATGTTCCAGGGACCACAGTATCACTTATAACCACAGGCTTGAAGCACGTCCTGTTGGAGGGTAACACAAAGCTAATGGCACAAATATGTGGTTTCAGGAAAATAAGCAGCTTTCAGAGATGGATCATTATGTTCCCCCTTTTCATTTCCATTCTGCTTTAAACCTCAAAAAATTTCAGTTTTGTTCACCCACTGAGATAGTTATATTACTTAGGGTACTAGTTAGGCTGATTTAACAGTGATTTACACCAAGATAGAATGCTTATTTCACTCTCATAGAAACGTCTGAGATGGAGGGCAGTCCTGTTCCATGATGTGGTCCTGAAATGTGGGACACTTCCCTTTTATCGTTCCACCATTCCCAATTCTGCTTCGTCCAAGCTGGCTCCACGTAACTCAGTCTAGCCCTGAGGATGAGGGGGGAGAGGAAGCAGAGGGCAAGTAGCTTCCTTTTAGGGATGTGGCCTAGTGGCAAACATCACTTGGTGTGCCTGCCATTTGCCAGAATTAAGTCATATTATCACATCTAATTCCAAGAAAGGATGGGGAATATAGTCCCCACCTGGGTAGCCCAGACCCAGCTAGAACTGTATGGGGAAGGTTCTGTTACTAAAGAAACAAAGAGGAAAATGGATTCTGGAGGACAATTAACCATCTCAGCCACATTATTCAAACTAGTTGTGAAGACAGGAATTAGTCACTTCCAGAAGACAGTTTGCCTTTGCATATCAAAAGTTTTAAATATGTGCTTATCATCACAGCAATGGTACTACCAGGAATAGCCCAAGAAGAAAATATGGATATGCACAAAGATTTTGCTACTAGTGTAATCATTGCAGTATTAGTAACGTGAGAGAAAAAAATTCTACAAATCCAACAACAGGTGAGAATTAATATAGATTATCGGAGTGATATTAAAATGTAGCTTTGCCCATTGGAGTAGTTATATTATTTAGAATATTGGATCAGTTGTCTTCATGGTGATCTAAATAACACAGATGACATGGAAGAATTTTGCAATGCATTATTGAGTGAAAAAAAAAGTTGGGTATAACATAAGTGTGGTAACATTTATCATACTCTTATTAATATATAATGTATATAATCTTACATACTTTTCTAATTCTAAAATTCTTTTAATGATAGAAAGTGAAAGTATCAAAAGGAGATTAATGCAAAACACAGAATTCTAACGCCCTATGGATTTCACTTTTTATAAAGCAACTCCTTATCTTGGCTGTACTTGGAATTTAGCACAGCAATAATGACTAAGGAATAACCACAGTCTTCCCTTTCCTCTGAATCTTTTTTGGTTGGATTGTGCTGCAATCGAAGAAGAAACATCTTTTGGCTGCTGCAATCTCCATAAGTGCAGCAGATTTCAGAATGTCATCCATCAATTTGGGAATCCAGAATCCAAATAAATTGGTTCAGGGCCACTGACTCGTCTTTTGGGTTATCTTATCTCATTTAACAGAGGCCCCCATTAAGGATTTGTTGCCTTTTTGAAAAGACAACAAAAGACCTAAAATATATATTGACTTGAAATAGGGCAACAACACATCAACTAGCCCCATAGATCTAATTTAAATGGGAAAATATTAGTGAACAAGGCCTATTTAAGCAGCAAATTGAGAGTGTTGCCAAGAGTGGATTAAAAAAGTCTGCTTGTTAAAAAGATCTGGCCACAATTACAATAGTGGCTTTTCTGGCTGGGTTCTTTTAATATGCACAATGGCAGAACCCCATGATACCCATGTTTTTGACCATCAGATTTCATTAAATGGCTGGAAATGCAATCTCCTAATAGATTTGTTTCTTTACCAACTGCTTAATTATGATAACTTCATCACGTTAACAAAATGGATTACATTTGTTTCCCTGCGCTCACCAAGGCCTAACTGGTAAATAGCCTGTCAACATTCCATTTCAACTCTAGTGTTTCAAGGGGATAGGATTTGACTGAAAATCAGCTCCAGGCATCCACTTGCTCAGCTCAGAACTATTTTTATGTTGTTTAAGTCAAATAGCTCTGTGGCAGTTTAACCTTTCTTAAGCAAAGGAGGACAAATTTGGCCCTTGTCTGAATCCACCAGTAGGTTTATTTTTCCTCAAATATTCTTCAAAGCTCCAATTAGTATTTTACATTTTCTGTCAATTCATAATGACTGAGAGTTATTTTGTACGGCACCCGGTGTCTGGCTAAGACCCTTGGACTAGATTGTCTCTGTTCCTGCTGAGAGTGTAATGGTAGGGTCAGGCTTGTACTTAAATGGCTCTCTCCCTTGGAATAAATTATGGTTGTACATTTTTAGGTAAAATTTAACTAAAAGAAATCTTGCTTTGCTCTTATGTGCTGTAAGATAACCACTCTGACTTTCCCCTGCTAAGATAGCTCAGTATCCTCTTGTACATACTTTAGCAGTATGTGAAGATCCAAAATATCAATGAAGATAGAAGAACCAACAGCTGGAAACTATCACAGCATCTAAAGAAATACTATGAGCTAGTGGCTGGAACAGACACTCTGAGGCATAATAACGATAACAGTAAGCAAAAGGATGTTTTTATTAAGTCTGGGAATGTATTGACAATAAAATATTTGTAGAATGAATCATGTTGATTATATAGGTTTTCTGTTTTTTGAGAACTGCAAAACTTGTAAGAAATGATATGCGCTGATTGACTTTCTTTTTACTGAAATTTAACAAAACAGTATGCTAACACAAGAAATTTTCAAATGACTTGAAGATGTATGTTTTTATTATGTTTTTTTTTCCTTTTCATGTGTGTTGTTAAAATTATCTTCTGCTTTTAATCTAGACTTTTAGTCTAGATTCTTCCTCTATTTGGCAACTCTGTACATTTGTATGCTGGATACATTTCCCCATGAAAATATTGAGCTATCCTAGAAATGTAAAGTCATTTCAATTAAAAACTCATCAATTTAACAGAATATAAAATAAATTGTATGAGTATCTCAAGAGATAAAGAAAAGTCATTTGATAATAACTTAAATTCTTGACTTTTAAAAAATATAGCTGTCAGAATAGAATAGAATAGAGAATATCTATTAAAAACCAACCTATAGGTTTGGGGCCAGCCTAGTGGCACAGCAGATAAGTTTGTGTGCTCTGCTTCCATGGCCTTGGGTTTGCTAGTTCAGATCCCAGGTGCAGACCTATGTACTGCTCATCAAGTCATGCTATGGCAGGCATCCCACGTACAAAATAGAGGAAGATGGACACAGATGTTAGCTCAGGGCCAATCTTCCTCAGGGAAAAAAAACAAAAAAGAGGAGGATTGGCAGTGGATGTTAACTCAGAGCTAATCTTCCTCAAAAAAAAAAGAAAACCCTATAGAGTGGAATAGCAATGTGAATGCACTTAATGCCACTGAGCTGTACACTCAAAAATGGTTAAAATGGTAAATTTTACATTACCTATATTTTAGCACAATAAAAATATACACAAATTTTTTTAAAAAATAAGTGTGGGAAGATACAAATAATTTTGTCCTATCAGCAGCATATACTTAAATTATTTACTAAGCTATTTTGAATAGTTCAACAAAAATTCAGTTTTTAATACTACCATATTTAAGCAGTACGACACTGCTATAAATGTATTCTACTGACCACTTCTGTTTTCTAGACATGGTCCCAAGAACTTCATATATCTCATTTAATTTTTACAGTTCTATGAGGTAAGAATTTCCTTTGCATTTTATAGATGAGGTGCCTGAGATTCAGGGAGATTATTTGTCCAATGCCACACAGCTAGAAGATGATGGATGCTGCAGTTCAAAGCCACGTGCATCCAATTCCGAAATTGATGTTTCTGGCACCTTTGCTCTAGTGCCCCCCATGCTTACATTCATTAAATCTCACCGGACTGAATACAAAGGAAAGATTTTTAAATAACCAAACAAAACTTGGGACCTCAAAAGATGTGTCTACACCCTAATTCCCAGAACTAGTCAATGCCACCTTATTTGGAAAAAAAGTCGTTGCAGATACAATTATATTAAGGATTTTGAGATGAAGAGATTATCACACATTATCCAGTGGGTGCTAAATTCAATGACAAATGTCCTTATAAGAGATACACAGGGGAGATTTGACAAAGAGAAGAGAAGGAGGCAATGTGACCATGGAGGCAGAGATTAGAGAGATCCTGCCACAAGCTAAGGAATGCTGGAGCCACCAGGAGCTGGAAGAAGCGAGGAACAGAAGCTCCCCTCGAGCTTTTGGAGAAAGCATGGCCCTGCCACACTGCGATTTTGGTCTTACGGCTTCCAGACTGAGAGATAATTTCTGTTGTTTTAAGAAAAAAAAAAAAAAAAGATAGGATATACCAAACTTAATGGTGAAAATTTAAAGGCACGATTATTAAGGCAAGGAAAACACAAGAATTCCTGCTGTCACTATTTCTATTCAATTTTGGTGCTGAAAGTTCTAACTAATCCAAAAAAGCAACAAAAATCAGGAGAGAAAAACTCAAACTGTCCTTATTTGTAATCGGCGGGGGGAAATGTCATAATAATCCCAACGCGTCATTCTTTGTGGTGAGTTGGAGATCCATGCCGCCATTTCTCAACTCTGTCTATAGCACTAGACTGCCTAAGAATCCTCGGGGACGCATCAGGCTTGTCTTGTTTTCCCACTTTTTTCTGCTTCCCTTTGGTACTCCCACTGCACATTTCCCCCATCATTCACTTCACTCTGACTCCCATCCCCATGACTAGAAAAAGGATAAAGTTCCACGATCATCAGAATTGGCCTTCTTTCATTAAATTATTATATCTGATAAACGTTGGAATTGTTGCTTTAATTTACTCTGTCATAACAGTAAATATAAGCACATTAACTCAACACTTCACACTTCTGAAAATAATTTATTTTTAAAATGTGATATTCATATATTAAAGGTGCATTTATCTTCTCGTTTCAATCAGATTATAGCACAGCACATCTCTCCAGCAGATGAGGTGACCACAATGCAAATATAAGTCCACAACTTGGCAAAAACCAACATAAGGAGTAGGAATTAAGCTTGGAGTAATACTTGGAGGCCTGATATTGAGCTCCTGATGGCCATGCATGCTCAGACTATGACTATGCTTACCCTTTCTCTTAAATGGAGAGAAGGAATTCCTATATATTTGTATGTACATGATACTTTGGAGATGTCCAAGTATGGCCATTTTGTTCCGGAGTTTGGCAATTAGTAGAAACTAGGTCTACCCCTGTGATTAGCTTTGTGGTCTAGCATAACTCATTTCACTTAGAAGGACCTCAGTTTTCTCCTTCTATGAAATAATTTGACTGCATTAGATGATCTCTCAAATGGTTTCCATTTTTGAAATTCCTTGAGTGTTTGAACACAAAGTGATGACATGTGCTATTCACCAAATATTTTTTATGTATCTATCATGATGCTAAGTGTCTTACCTGCGTTATTTTATTAAATCATCAAATCACTTCTCTGAGGAGGAAGTTATAAGCCCCGTTTTATAAATAAGGGTACAAAGACTTAGAGAGATTAAATGACTGGACAAAGCCACACAGTTATAAAATTATGAAGGCAGGATTTGAATCATGGTCATCTTGAGAAAAAAAATCAATAATCTTAATCCCTATGCTGTTCTGCAAAAATTCAGCCATAATTGTGCAAATTTAGTAAATGCATTCACCCAATTATCCAGTTATTCTAAAATGTCCAGCCAGGTCTTTACCATATCCCCAAAAGGCAATAACCATAACAGTGCTGCTGCAACCAGCTGTCAGTGTTCATCTTCCCAGCCCTGACCAAACTCAAATGACAATGATACACATCGCAGCCTGAAAATGCCTACTTTCCTTTACTACTAGATGTAAATGTCACTATCATGACATGCATATATCATCCAACATACTATAAAATGTATTTGTTTACTATGCTTATTTTTTCTTATCTGCATGCCCCATAAAATGTAAGTTTGACAAGACAAAGATATTTGTCTACCTTGTTTACTGAATGCCTATTACTCAAGACAATACCTGGTACATGATGGATGCCCAATAGATATTTATTGAATGAAAGAATAAATAATCAGGGGTAGTGGTTTATATCAAAGTTTATACACATACATGACTGAATTATATGATTGAATTACTGTCACACATGTGTTTACTACATTACAATATGTAGATAGTACTCTTTCGAATCATTTTCAATAAATCCTGTCTTATTTTCTACTCTTAGGTTGAATTTCAAAGATATAGAAATAAGTTCTGATATCTAGGCTGTTGAACTTTGATTTTAGCAGTCTATCAACTCTAGCCATCTACCATCTCTGGGTAGATCATGAAAGCAGGCCTCTTATACAGAGTATTTACCTAGATACAGTCATGTGTCACTTCATGACAGGAATATGTTCCAAGAAATGTGTCATTAGGCAATTTCGTTGTCGTGCAAACATCATAAAGTGTACTTACACAAACTTAGATGGTACAGCCTGCTACACACTTAGGTTATATGATACTAATCTTATGGAACCACCATGATATACACAGTCCATCATTGACCAAAACATCATTATGTGGTGCCTGACTGTGTAAGGATTGTCTTTTCTGTCTGTTTGTTCTACCTGTTACACCTGGACCTGTCACAGTCTAAAAGTTAAAGTTAGCGGCCTGGTACAATCAGAAATACCTCATTCACACAATTTACTCTAAGCATGTAATAAGCATTCAATGTGTTTTTGTTGATTTATTCTAACTTGGAGTCAACTTATTTCAAATTCTCTCTCTGCCTGGGGAGCTTCATGTGAGACCCAACACTACAGGTGTTTCAGTTTCCCTAGTTAGTCATAGTATCGCCTATGATTCCTATTATCTAATTTAAGTACAGTTGGGGCAGTACAAATATGCTCTTTGTTTTGAAGTCATACCATGTTGTTTGTTGAGGCTCAAAGAATAAAGTCTCTTAAAATCGCTGCCATTTTAGACTCCAAGAAACTGACAATCAGTGAAAAATTACCCATTAAGTATAAATCATCATCTTTGCAATCAGCATGTACCTACCTAGAGATCAAACTCTACAATTTTGTTGTAAACTTTAATTCCCCACTTTAATTTGGATTATTTTTGAGCATTTGATTTTTTCCTTACCAAAAACTTGACATACAACCAGGGTAATCCAATTAATATAGGTTTAATTGAATTGTATGGATTGAGTTGGATTTTCTATATCAAACGTGTCTCACTAACACAGATGAACATGTAGAGAGGAGGCAGGAAATGGCTTAGGGACCTAACAGGCACATGTAGAGTTGTGGTGGTGTATAACGCCTGTGGCTGGAGAAGCCCTTGCCACGAGGAGCCTGAGTTACTCTATGGTCTCTCTGTATTCTGTAAACCTTCACCAAGTGCATCTGAAAAATAGACTATAATAGATAGCCAAAAAGCTGCAAGCATTCTTATCACCAAGGAATGAAAGAAATTTAATTGAGAGAAAGTGATACAACAAACTTCAACTCCAATTCTCTTAAGTATTTTCAACAAGTGATAAAAAGGAAGGTAGGAAAGTACGTGTACTTGGTTGATAAGACCACTTGTGCCATCTTGTAATCTGGATTCTATGTCTTTATTTGCTCTAGGTTTAGACTCAAAGGCTTGACTCTTTACAAGTTGATCATTTTAGGATCTTCCCATTGCTAATGAATCCATTATTGAGCCTCCTGAAAAATTTTCTAAGATACCCTATGTACATCTTCTGACCCTGAAAGAAAATTCTTCTGGCCCCGTGACCTAGTAGTTAAGTTTGGTGCTCTCTGCTTTGGCAACCAGGGTTTGGTTCCTGGGTGGAGACCTACACCACTCATTGGCAGCCATGCTGTGGAAGTGACCCACATACAAAATAAAAAGGAAGATTGGCACAGATGTTAGCTCAGGCCAAATCTTCCTCAGCAAAAACAACAACAACAACAACAACAAAACCCAAAAGACAATAACAACAAAACCTGTCTATGGTGTTTATTCTTTAAGCATGGTTAGCATACAGAATATAGGGCATAAATACAGGTGTAAATAGACCAACACATTGGACATAGAGAATCTCCAACAGTCACTGTGAATTAGCAACGACAATAACAAAAGCCATTTATTAAGCCTGATCTGATTTAGCCATTGTTGGCAATGAGTTGAAACTTACATGGAACTTTAAATGGAATATGGAAACTTAAAAACGTTATCCTCAAATTTTTGCTAATGTTTAGTAAAAAATATTACAAATCAAAGTTAATTTTTGACTCTGGCAGTCAGCACAGCATTGTAGCAAGGAGGTCTGAGGCAGCTGCACCAAATAAAGACTGTGCCATCTCATGCAAGAATCTCTCTGAGTCTTGGTTGCCTCACATGGAAAATGAAAATATTAGACCTACCTGGTAAGGTTATTGTAAAACTAAAAATGACCAGAGATGATATGCAATAAATCTACCTAATATTACTGATTAAATTAAATTTAAAGTGAATAAAAATAAATTCTCATTTACGGTTGAGTTAACAGAGTAAATATAGGCAAATCATTCACAGAACTTACCACGTTTCCCACTGGAATTTCGTGTAAAGGACCCAGTAAGCTCACCCTTCTGAGAACACTTTCTTTCTCATACTGTTTCTTCTCACATACTCTGCCTCTCGTATGGCTCTTCCTCTTTTATGCTCACTGGGCCCTAAGACCACTATTATCTGTGTTTTCTGTTACTAGCCTTTCTAGTTCCCACCACAGACAGTTTGCAACTAAGTGACTGGGAGACTTTCAAGACAAAACAGAGAACATTAATTCAGGCTTATTGTATGCCAGACACCATTCTAAGTGCTTATTATTTATATAGCACCTTTCATTATGCACCTCATGTCTATAGGCAAAGGTGTTTAAGAATGATGCTAAAACTTCTTTTTTTTAAATTCTATTTATTTATTTATTTTTTAATTGCAGTAACATTGGATTATAACATTATATAGCTTTCAGATGTACATCATAATATATTTCAAATTCTGTGCAGATTACATCATGTTCACCACCCAAAAACTAATTATAATCCATCCCCTCACATGTGAGCCTAATGACCCCTTTTGCCCTTCCCCCTTCCCCTATGGTAACCACCCATCCAATTTCCATTGCTATGTGTTTGTTTGTCATTGTTTTTATCTTGTACTTATGAGTGAGATCATACAGTATTTGACTTTCTCCCCCTGACTTATTTCACTCAGTATAATACTCTCAAGGTCCATCCATTTAGACCATTCCCTTACACCATGCACAAAAATCAACTCAAAATGGATTAAAGACTTGAATGTAAGACCCAAAACCATGAAACTTCTAGAAGAAAACATAGGCAGTACGTTCTTTGACATTGGTCTGAGCAGCATATTTTCAAGTACTATGTCTGACTGGGCAGGGGAAACAAAGAAAAAATGAACAAATGGGACTACTTCAAACTAAAACTTCTTTAATCACCATCGGCTAGGTGAAACACATTATCTCAGTTTTATAACTGAAGACTTGAGAGATGGAAAAAATGGAGAAAGATGGACAAGATCCCCCTGGTTAAAGAGAACATAAGCTGGGCAATTTACAGAGATTTATTGTCTAAATCTCGTGCCCGAGTGCAGAGATGACTCTCATCCATCATTAGTGCCTTGCCAGGCATGTGCCATAGAGTATTCAGTGAATATTTGCAAATGAAAAGACAAATGGAGACTGATCATTAGATTCTGATGGAAGGGTTATAGACTTAACGCTTGCACCAAGACAGAAGTTATATGTACACAGTAAGCAGCAATCAAAAGCTTTTTCCTGAGAATTCAAATGTTAATGACACCAGGACACACTCACGTTGTCTGCCTACCTGCTTGGACTTAGTCTGAGACAGGAATTGCACACAGTGGGTGTTGAATGAAAGTTCTCAGCTTTTGTGTATTTTTAGAAGGAAACGGAGAACAGCAAGGTGCAAAAACAATATGTTTTTATTCAGGATTTCCTGAAGGCTTATAGAAAGGTCACATTCATTTGGAAGCAGTACAAACCTCTAGAGACAATAGCTCATGTTACTATTAGGAAAAACCATATAAGAAAAATATATTAAGGAAAAGAAAAAACCTTGCCCATGGCAATTCTTTCAAAATCTAATGACAAATGTCAGAGTTCTGTTGGGCTGGTAGAATATGCCACACTTCATGTTAGAACAGAGGACCAGAATTGGAAAGTGAGGGACAAAGATAGGCTTTTAATCATTTACACACTTATTCTGAGTATTTTCACTTGCAATGTATCACATCAGCTTCTCCAATCAATAGGGAGCCTAGAGATTTCCTACTGAATATCTAAAACACATTTTTCTATGCCCCAAATCACTGAAACACTCTAGAAGAAGGCTATGAATACAAGGTGCAATTGTGAGCCCGTGTTCACAAAGGGAGCCCAAATGATTTTGATTGGTGATAATTAAAAAGCATGATCATTTTGGCCCTGCCAGCCTTGATGTTCCCAGCACTTGGTGATTCATCTGACTCGGGGGTAGGGGTGGGGGACGGAAGAGAGACCTCTTCCCAAAGAAGCATTGCTGATTTATCAGGAGCATCCTCAGGTCAGGTGTAAATTCCCACAGCAGTTCTTGTCAAGGCGTCACCCATACCACGCCAGCAGAGAAGTCTTTTGCCTATCCCTCAAGCACAATTTTAGAAATCCAGAATTGTCCCTAAAAGGCTCCAGTTTCAGCAAAGTCCCTTGTAGTCTGTGAGTTGATAGATGCAAACACACATACACAGTAGTTGGAGTAAATTAAAAAGATAAAAAATAAATTTTTCAGAAACACTATATGGTGATTTTTTAAATGTTTATTCCCTCTCCAAAATAAACTCATATTTTAAAAATCAGCTTTGTTATTTGCTGTAAAAGCAGAGTAAACAAGACCCTCTATGCTGTGGAAAGTAAAATTACTTAATAAGAACATATAGACTGAATAAATAATTTTGCTACTGCATATGCTGTATACACACACACATACACAAGTGTGTTCATAACAAAATAAGTAGGAAATACTCATAGTATTGCAGTCCTCATTTCTGTGATGGGTCACATGGTCAAAGGCTATATTTATAATTACATTCTTCTACTATGCATTCCATATTCCCTTTGACCTCAGCAAGTATCTCAGCTGGTTGTGGTTCTTTGCCTGGCAGGTGACCCAAATCTTAACTCTTGAAGAGTCTGGGTTATTAGCAGTCCTTCCTGAATTGGATTGTTGTAATTTTCAACTAACTTTAATCACAGGATGTGGTAGTTCTAAAAGACACCCTAGGGGTTCTCCTGTATATCAGACATACTCCTCCTTACCACCATTGTGTAGTAACAGCTCATTTTTTCCCTGTTACTCAGGATCAATCATCCCAGCAAGTACAGTAACTCCCTTCTTTGCCTGTTGATTCAGAGGCCTGAAGAGTTCAGAGAGGCTGGGTGGCAGTCCTAACTTCTATTCAATGGGATCATTATTGTGTCTCCTGGTGGAAGCTTTCCTCTCTTTGGAATTAAGGCTCAAGACTAGCATAGCATAAGGTCATGGGGAAAAGAAGCAAAAATTTTTCTTGTGGATTAGTAGGGGGAATAGTGAGTGGTACCACACCCATTCCACTGCTTGATTCCTGATCCTGTGAATCCTGTTTATTGGGGATAGAGCATCATATGTTAGACACTGATTTAGAGCATATGCAGCCTCTGGTAAGACTTTGTCCCAATGTCAATACCTAGAAAGCACTGAAATTGACTCTTCAAAAGGCCATACCATCATTTTATCAAGCCAGCTGCTTCAGGAGGTTGAGGAATATGGTATGGCCAATACATTCCATGAGCCTGAGCCCATCGCCACATTTCATTTGCTGTGAAGTGAATTCCTCAATCAGAAGCAACGCTGTGTGGAATACCATAAGGCGTTACATAAGTACATGGATGGTAGTTTGGTAGAAGCATTGCATTCAAAGAAAGAAAATCTGTATCCAGAATAAGTGCCCATTCCAGTAAGAACAAACTGCTGTTCTTTCCATTATGGAAGAGGTCCAATGTAACCCACCTGCCCCCAAATGAGTGGCTGATCATTCCAGGAAATAGTGCCATATCAGGAACTCAGTGTTGGTCTCTGCCATTAGCAGATTGAGCACTCACTAGTGGGCATAGCCAGGCCGGATTTGGTGAGTGGCAGTCCATGTTGCTGAGCCCGACTTCCATCCCTGCCACCATGGCCACTTTATTCATGAGCCTATTGGGTGATAGCAAGGGTGGCTGGGGAAAAAGCCTGACTTGCATCCTCAGAATAAGTCATTCTATCCACTTGATTACTAAAATCCTCCTCTGCCAAGGTCACCCTTTTGTGAGCATTCACATGTGACACAAATATCTTCATTTTTCCTTTTCATTCAGAGAACCCTACCCACAACTCACCACAGACCTCGTTGTCACCAATTTTCCAATCATATTCCTTCTAAGTTCTTTAATATGTGGCCAAACCATTGACAACAGCTCACTAAGCAGTATAGACTTGTACTTCTGGCCATTTTTCCTTCCAAGCAAAATGAACAATAAGGCACACCTCTCAAAGTCCTGCCCAATGGAATGATTTAATTTCACCACTGTCCTTCAGGGATGTCCCAGAAAGAAGCTATAGTGCTACAGCTGTTCACTTTCAGGTGGTGCCTGGATGTTGTATAGATCTATCAGTAAACCAGGCCCAAGTTTCTTCTTCCTCAGCTACCTGGTCATGGGTAACTCCTCATGGGGCTATAAAAGTAAGCTGGGAGAGAAAAAGAATGTAGAAGGTATAGGCACCATCGCATTTGCGCCACTTGTTCATGGACCTTACTTGTGCCTTCAGGGCCTGCTCAAGCCTGATCTTGTATATACCATTTCTTTTTGATAATGCAGAGATGCGATGTACACTCAACCTTACATTTAGTGGATCACACAAAACATAGTTCATGATGGTAAGTTCAAGTCACATGGTAACTTGGTGGCCCATGGTGAAGTGTTTTGTCTCTAGTAAGGTCCAGTAGCAAACCTAAAGCTGTTTCACAAAATGAGAGTAGTTTTCCATCATGTATGGCATGGCTTCCTGCAAAATCTAAGAGTCTGAGCTGCGATTTACCTATGGAGGCCTGCCAAGGTCTCCAAAGAGCTTCTCCACATGCCACTGGCACCTCAAAAACTGTCAGATCTATTGAATCCTTTGGCCCAAGTGGCAGAGCAGCTTGCATGGCACCCTGGACTTGCTGGAGAGCCTTCTCTTCTTCTGGACCCCACATAAAACTAGCAGCTTTTATGGTCAGTCACTCGATGAATAGAACAGAGTAATGAGGAATACGTTGGTTCTGAAATCCAAAAGGTCTACTTGGCATTGTGCCATGTGCTCTGGTTGTACAAAGGGTTAGACTGTAATAATTTATCATTCATGTTAGAAGAGATATTTCAACATACCCCACACAACTGCACCTGCCAGACATTTCACTGAGGTGGAAGACCCTAGAATTTTTGTTGGATTTATCTCCCACCCTCTGAGACACAAATGACTTAACAATATGCTAGAGTAGTTGCTACTTCTTGCTCACTAGGTCCAGGCAATACAATAAAGTAACGGATGATTACGTTGTCTCATGAAGGGAAGAGATGATCAAGGTCTCTGCAGACTAAACTATGACATAGGATGGAGAGTGGATTTACTCCCAAGGTCGGAAAGTGAAGGTATATTGCTGGCCTTCCAATTCATAGCAGACTGCTTTTGGTGGTCTTTACTAAAAAATATTGAAAAAAGTCCTTTTCCATATCAGTGGTTGCATACCAAGATCCATCTGTGTTTTTCACACAGGCCAAACAGATGAGTTGAATGGGGATATGGTGGGAATCACCATCGCTGAATATTTCAAGTCCCTGATGGTGGCACTAATCCCTGCCATTCCTCCAGAATATAGCATTGCTTTTGGTTTAATATTTTTCCAAGTAGAGGCAGTTCTATTGGCTTCCATTTGGCCTTTTCTATCATAAAAGCCCTTACTCCAAAGGTCAGGGAACAAATGTGGGGACTCTGTTACATGCTAAGTATGTCTATTCCAGTGATCTATTCTAAAACTTGGGAAATAAACATAGAACAGATTTAGGGACCTTCTGGACTCACTGTGAGTTTGATCTGAGCTGAAACACTATTGATAACCCACCCTCTATGAGCCCTTATTCTGACTAGTGGACCACAGAGATATTTCGGGTCTCGTGGAATTAGTGTCAGTTCAGAGACAGTGTCCAGTAATCTCTGAAAGTTCTGATTATATCTTTTTCCTCCTTCACTGTGAGACTCGTATAAGGCCCTAGGTCCCTATGAGGAAAGCTGAGGTAAAAATGAACAGTATAAATTTTTGACAATGAAGCAAGGTCTTTCTTCAAGGAGACCCAGTTTCCCTTTGTTAAAGGGGTTCTGGGTCTGTAAACTGTCTCAAGTCTGGAAACAGGTTAAGAGGCCTTGGCTTTCTGATTTGATGATTTAAGTTAGATTTCTGTTCATTTGACCCAGAACTCTTCCGCTTATACAGATCGCATAAGAATTTAGTAGACTGTCCATCTATTTCTCTTTTAAGGACTCCATGATCAACCAGCCAGTGCCATAGGTCTCTGCAAGTCAGACTAATCTGCTTAGTGCTTTGACTTTGCTGTCCATTATGGAAGCTACATCTACCTTGTCTGTGGTGATTAAGTGTCGCCACTTGGCCCCTGCCACCCTGGGAACCAATTATCCTCATTGCATTTAGGTTTCTCAATTCAGTGACAGCACTTCTGACTGTAATTTCTGACCTACAGAGGAGAGCAACCACAGAGCAAGTCAACAATCTTGGGGCTTCTTTCACAAATTTAGTTCTCACAGTTGTGATGAAAAGTATACCCTCTGAACCCTCCCAGGGTGAAGGAGTACGTTTTACATGATAAATCTTCTCTGACATTACAGTCTCCCTAATCCTTTGGATACCTCCCTCTACTGTATAACAAGGCACTTCTGATACTTGAATTTCCTTTAGTGTAGGCTAGCTTTTGGTCCACGTTTCAGCCCATCAAACAAACTTTTAGTGCCCTTTCTAACTCCTCAAGCTGCAGCATTAAATCTAGAATGTCTGCTAAATGGGCCCATATCAATAAATTTGACCTAATCCAACTTTATATTCTTTCCACCATTATGTCACATCCTTAATATTTATTCCCAAACACATTACCTAGATTTCTGCTTGTATAAACTGAAAAAATCATGCAGTTCTTTTGGAGTGCAGTGCACCTCCTCATGAGTCACACTTTGTACCTCATCTTTAGAAGCCTCCTAGTACTTGAGTATACTAATGCGTCTAGAAACAAAGAAAGATGGTAAGAGCGGGTCCAGAGGAGAATCAGTAGTATCTTTCAAGGCAACTACCTCAGGGATGCCATTATAGTTTCTTCAGGTAAAGCGATGTTGATCTCAGACAAGGGTGGAAGGGCTGTTTCTACTGGAAAAGAAGGCTCAGCAGCATTTGGGTGTTCAGTGCACCAAGCTTCATCACGCTATGCCCAGACGTCCCTCTTCCAATTTTCAGAATCCTATTCCTTCACAACCAATCCTTCACTTAAGTATCAGGTACCCTAAGAGGTTGGGAATTGAATTTTTGTTATAATTCAGCCACTCACTTTATCAGACTGTGGACTTGGTTTTCAGCAACTTCAGTGTTGTGGCTACAAGAGATAAGGATTTCTTTCAGGACAGACATAGAAGCTTTCAAGTCATTTCCTTGGAGTTGTGAATTTGTAACTCTGAGCTCATTCCTTTTACTTCCAGTTCAGTTAGGAGAAACCAACAAATCTCATGATACTTCTTAGGTTGACTAAACTGCTCTAAATTATCTAACAGATGATCACCCAGAACTTTGCCTTTTATAGATACACGCACTTTTTAAGAGTATTTTGGTGCACTTTGGTTTATTGTGCTTTGCAGATATTGTGTTTTTTACAAGACCCTCCACCAGCAAAAAGATTACAACTTGCTGAAGGCTTAGATGATGGTTAGCATTTTTGAGCTTTAGCATTTTTCAATTAAGGTGTGTAGATTTTCTTTTAGACATAATGCAACTTCTCACTTAATAGACTATAGCATAGTGTAAACATAACTTCTATATGCACTGGGAAACCAAAAAATTTGTGTTACTTGTTGTACTGCATTATTTGCTCTATTGCAGTGGTCTGGAACCAAGCCCACCATATCTCTGAGCTGCGCCTCTATTTGATTAGAAGCATCCAGTGGTGATATTTTCACATCTCTACTGCCACATCACAGTATGAACTACCAATGCCCACTTTATCACTGGAGATAGAGTCATTAGTGCCTTTAAATCTAAATCTAATTGGATTAAAGAACCAATTCCAGAAAACTCAGAACCACTTTAGAAAACTCATCTTTAAGGTTCTGCTCCTCAGGAACCATTCTCAATGCCAAAGTCTTCATCAGTTAGGGTTCTACAGAGAAAGACAGACTATATACACAGTTTGTATATATATATGTATGCATATGCATAGACTATATACATACATAGACTATGTATATAGTCTGTCTTATATATACATAGTCTTTCCATATAATATATATGGAAAGATTACACTCCCACACCTCTTACTACAGAGAAGAAGGAACAACAAAGTATACGGACAAGAGCTCCAACAGGAGTTTGAAACTTTCCCACAGGTGAATAAGTAATTTTTCTTTCAGAGACGATGTAGTTACTTATTGATTATTGAGTGAGAATTCTACACTATCAGTAATCCTCAATTACCAAAAGCAAACAAAAAGAATATAATCAAATTTTTGTTTGTTTTGTCAATGTTTTGTTTTTCTTTTAAATGCCAGGAAAGGTTTGAGTAGTGGTCACGAATAGTCAATATACCCTAAACAAATCTTTATAGAAAAACTGGGAGAAGAAGTAAAATTTTTCCTGAGGAGAAATTCTGTAAAAAATTAAGCAGCAAGGATAACACTTGCTTTTACTAATAATTAGCATTTTTGAGTTTTTATTACATTCTTGGCACTGTGCTGAGACCATGATTTAAAATAATCTTATTTCATCCCAAGAGCAACTTCACATGCCAGGCTTTTCAAGGGCACTCAGAGCTTACTGAATTCAAAGGCTGAGCTTATTCCTCCATAAAAGTGCTAGATCTTATTAGTGTAATGAGAGCACACATTTAACCTATGTCTTGCTAGCTGCATTTTTAAAATACCGTGACCTATGTTGTAAAACACGGCATATACAGTTATTTGGATAGAGGTGTCTTTTTAAGTAATTTAAACTGTTTAAGCTTTAATAGTCCTTTAGACAATTTATCTAATTTTACTCAATCTAGCTAAGCCATTGTTTCCTTCTTAGGATTTGTTTTCAGGCATGGCTGAAACTGCGAATTATGTATCTCGCCCCACTTCAGATGGCCTCCATTTGAAATTATCTTATTTACTCTACTGCATGTTCATTTTCTATGAAAAATTTTGAGATTTTGTCTATCTTGTATACCAAAGCAAATAGCAGGTACTCAAAAAATGTTACTTTATTTCTGTACCTGCCCTTGCTTATTAATGTCCTAATGAAACCATACCTTTAAGAATAAGCAGCACAACCCAAGGAATCAATATTCATCTAAAGTTACTCATATTTAAGAGAAGTACCAAAGAGGACATAAACATTCTCTCTAAGGCTGACCTTGCATTTCCAAACTTATTAAGTAACAGTAAATGTCACAGTGTGTCTTGAGAGAAGAATGCCAAATTTTCTCATTTAACATAAGTATCTGAATTATAATTTCATGGTGACTGAACCCCATGTGGAATTTCATAAGCAAGTGGCTGCTATTCTGTTGACCTTTTCTCATCATCGCTCAGATCCATCTTGTCACTTTAATCCTTATTTTAACAGATAAGAGCAGGAGGGAGAAAAGAAAAATGGGGAAATTAAGCAACAAAAACTAAATCATACCTGCTTATTACTCAAAGTTAAATTCTGCCTCTGATACTCTACCACAACCACCAACACCATGTTGTCTTGTTTATTAAATGTATTTAGACTTTTTACCATAAAAAATTAGCTTTATATATTAATACTTTTAGAAGTTAAAATAATTCTCTGTAATATTAATTTTCACCTAGAAATATTCTTTATGACATGTCTAGGTATGGATCACTAAGTTTATCCTACTGTGAGTTTATTGAGCTTCTTGGATGTGTAGATTAATGTTTTTATTATTTCTTTAAATCTTCTTTTTGCCCCTTCCTCTCTGTCTTCTTCTGCGATTTCTATGAGTACAATGGTGTGTTTGATGATGTCCCACAGGCCTCTGAGACACTCATTTTTCTTCACTCTTTTTGCTTTCCATTCCTTTACAAGGATAATCTCAATTGACCTATTTTCAAGTTCGCTGATTCTTTTGCCTGTGGAAATGTGCTGTTGAGTTTCTCTAGTGAACTCTTCATTTCAGTCATTGTATTTTTCAACTTCAGACTTTCTATTTGGTTCTTTTCTATAATTTATATATTTTTTCACTGATATTCTGTATTAATTGGAAATCATTCCCCTACTTTCAGTTAGTTCTTTAGACATGGTTACGTTTAGTTATTTGAACATATTTTAATTAGCTGATTTACAGTCTGAGTAAGACCAACATCCAGGCTTCACCAGGGATGGTTTCCATTGATTATTTTCTTCCCTGTGGATGGACCATATTTTCGTATTTATTGGTATGCTTATTTTTTTTTCTGGAAAATTGGACATTTCAAATCATATAGTGTGGTAACTGAGGAAATCAGATTGTCCCCCACTCCATAGTTTGTTGTTGTTTATTTAGTGACTTTTCTGAACTAATTCCGTGAAGTCTGCATTCCTTTTCACATATAGCTAGTGAAATCTCTCCTCAGTTATTTTAGTGGTCAGCTGATAACTGGTCAGAGATTTCCTAGATGGCTGAGACCAATAATCTCTAAGTCTTTACTAAGGAGCTCTGTGCACATCTTGGAGCATGCCCTTGGCGATAAGTCAGGAAGCTTTTATTTCCTGCTTGTACAGAGCCTCAAGGTCACCCAGAGATAAGAGGTTAAGGCCTTTTTAGATCTTTCCTGAGCCTGTTCAGAGCCTTAAGCATGCATATAGTCCTACACATGAATGTGGCTGTCTAGAGTCCCAAGAATATGTCAGTGTTTTCCAAAGTGCTCTATGGACATCTCATTCTCCAGTTTCTCCTTTTTGGTTAGCCTATTTTTCTTTGCTCCAACTGTTATCCATCACCTTAGGCATTTACAATGTTAAAAATTGCTGCTTTTTTTTTTTTTTTTGTAAAACCTTCCAGGGAAAAGGCTGTTCACACTGAATGAGCTCCAAATCTGGTCTAATAAAGAGCCTTGTTAATGAGGTCTTCCCAGGGAATCACCAGAGAGGTCAAATAATGATGGTTTTCTGGGAACGGGTCTTTGAAGGAGTTACAACCCCATCTTCCCATTCCACTGCCTAGCAGCAGTTGGTTTTCACAATGACTGCAGGATGTTGGTTTTCAAGCCTACTTGTAGAGCTATATGTAGTTACTGCTATTATTTGGAACAAATGTTATCAATTAATAACAAGAAAAATAACTTTTCTTTTACCTTTACTTATTCATCCTCTGGTGCTCTGACTTTATGTAGATCTGTGTTCCTAACCCATATCATTTTTCTTCTCTTCGAAGAACTTCTTTGAAAATTTCTTGCAAGGTAGGTCTATTGGTAAAAAATTCTCTCAATTGTTGTTAGTCTGAGAAAGTCTTTTTTCTCCTCCACTTTTGAAGGATAATTTCATAGGGTATGGAATTCTAGCTTGGTGGTTTTTTCTCTCAGTTTTAAAGATTTCACTGCACTCTCTCCTTGCTTGCGTGGTTTCTGAGGAGAAGTCGAATGTAATTCTTTGTTCCTCTATAGGTAAGGTGTTTTTTTCTCTTGATACTCTCAAGATTTTTTTTCTTTATCTTTGAATTTTTGAAGTTTGAATATGATATGCGTAGATTTAGTTTTTATTGGCATTTATCCTGTGTCACCTTCTCTCATCTTCCTGGATCTATGACCTTGTGTCTGACATTTATTTGGAGAAATTCTCCTTCATGATTGCTTCCGTTCCTTTCTCTCTTTCCTCTTCTTCTGGCATTTTCTTTATGCATATTTTACACCTTTTGTAATTGTTTCATGATTTTTGTATATTCTGCAGGAGATTTTGTCTCTTTTTCTCCTTGCTTTTCCATTTTAGAAGTTTCTACTGTCATTCTCAAGCGCCAATATTCTTTCCTCAGGTGTTTCTAGTCTACTAATGAGCCCATCAAAGGCATTCTTTATTTCTGTTAGTGTTTTGGATTTCTAGCATTTCTTTTTGATTTTTCTTAGAATTTCTATCTCTCTCCTTACACTATCCATCTAGTTCTTGCATGTTGTCTACCTTATAGATTAAAGCCCTTAGCATTAATGATAACTGTTTTTAAATCCCTGGTTTGATAATTCCAATATTCCTACCATATATGACTCTCATTCTGATGCTTATTCAGTCTCTTCAAACTGTGTTTTTTACCTTTTGGCATGCCTTGTAATTTTTGTGTTGAAAGGTGAACTTGATCTACTGGATAAAAGGAGCTGTGGTAAACGAGCCTTTAGTAACGTAGTTTTACGTTGTGGGGAAAGGGAGGTGTTCTATAGTCCTATAATTAGATCTCAGTCTTTTAGGAGTCTGTGCCCCTGTATTGTGAGCTGTACTTGCGCTTCTTAGTTTCCCTCCCATAAGGTGGGAGAGAATGGCTAGAAGGGGCTAGAGTTGTGTATTTCCCTTCCTTTATGTGAAAGGCTAGAGCTTGCTGGAGTCAGGTACTACCCTTTCCCCAGGTAGGTTAGGCTCTCATAAAACCCCAGCAGGTTAGCCTCCAGTAAAATAGTTTCCCCTGAGGCCCTTTTAAGTGCCTTTTAAGAAGAACAGAATGCTCTGGCATATTTCAAAATGGTTTCTTCTTCCCTCCCCTTGATGGAAGCACTGGGGAATTTCCTTTGTTATTCACTGTGAAGACTTAGTGGAACTCCTGGAGGAGAAATTCACAAAAGTGTGCCCCACCCCCAATAACTCGGCCCCTTTGGAGTTTTAACTCTCAGAGTTGTCTACGCTGAGCCTCCAGCCATTCATCAATTACAAATCAGGTTTTCCTGTCCTAGCACTCATTCCTGTGATGCATCTGCTCCTGGGTTTCTGCTCTGGTAAGTTGTGATTCTCTGTGTCCGCCTGTGTGTATTTCCAATTGTAGGGCAGCAGTTTGTCCTGTGGCCTTATTTCACTGACCCATCTAAGAAGAGTTGCTAATTTTTTAGTTTGTTCAGGTTTTACTTGTTAGGATGGAATGGTAACTTCTAATCTCTGACATGCTGGCCTGGATACCAAAAGTACCCCCAGATAGTTTTAATGGAACAAATTTTCAGCTTCTGAAGTTCCTCTTGTGTTTTTACCTTGCATCTATAATGAAATATTTCCTTTTCTATCCCGTCTTCCCTTTTATAATCATTCTGTTTTCATTGTTTAAAAGAAAAGTATGCCTCTCGGTCATTCTGTATTTTACTATAACTACTGAGGGTGTAGAAATCTCTGGATACCGCATGAATAAATTAAATTATTGGTGGCAGTGAAACATCTTTTAATTAAGGCATCATAATGCTTCATGTATTCTTCAGTCTTATACATATTTATGTTTAGGGTGGAAGTGTGTTATTAGAAACTGTGTATTATGGTCCATGTTGTGGTATTATAAATCAAGAAAAACTGTAGTGTGGGCACCATGCATAATTTTTATTTCAGAACCTAGGATTATTGGTAAAGAATTAAAGGAACAGGGACATGCAAAGCAAAGAGAATATACATACAAAATTTCAGAAGTAATGCAACACCAATTTGCCCCATTCTGCATTTGTACCACTCTGGGAAATGAGGAAGGCCTTGGCGAGTACTCCCATACATACTTAAAGTACGTCTTAAAAGAGAACCATGTTATTAAAAAAATTATTGGCAAAGATATATTTCAATTTATTATTTCAATTTTTGCAAAATTATTGCATATGTCATATTATAAACAACATACCTCCAACTGTAAGAGTAGAATGCAACTAGTCATTTGACAACTTTTGATAATTTTTAGTTTACTTTTCAGAAATCTAATGACTATGTAATAAATCAGTTCGCAAGCTAGATTGTTTACAATTCTTTGCTGTCTGAAAAATTGCAGGAAGGTAATTGATGTATTAGTGGTATATAACTAAAAATTATTTTTGATGCTAGATCACAATGTGAATTTTAACATATAGATGAAAGGAGTTTTAAGAATTAAGGGACACTATTTTTGTAAAAAGACCTTCAAATTCCCATTTACTTATTTATATGAACAAATTTTCATGCATGTATATAGAAAAATTAGAATAAATTTGATACTAAAGTCTGTCTCAATATAGCGATAATTAATTATTAATGCATATATAAGTGAACTAATCATTGAGAAATAAATTCCCAATAATATTTTACTGTAAATATTTGTTATTAATTAAAATCTGGGTCATGTTATGCTATTTTGATAAATTCTGCACTAATAATAGTTGTAACATAGCTTCCAAAAGAAAAAATAATGGAAATTTATAATTACCAAAACTTTTAAAAAATCAAGATTAATTGATATACAAAATTGTCCCCTAGAGTAGTATTGTTAGATGCTCAAAAACATTACCGATAACATTCTGTTTGGACATGGAATGGAAATATGAGTTCAAGAAGAGAAATAAACTAATATTTCTGTCTAACTAAGAAAAACCAGTTCGTGTATTTTTAAACAAATCAAGGGTGATGTGAACTTGCTAAGTATTTAGATGACTGGCTTAATTTAGAAGATCGATATGAAAGTTTTATTTTAACAACTTCAATAATTACAATATGGTGACTATTATATCACATGGAGCTATATAAATTTAAGATGAAAATCTTCAGAAACCAGGTTATAAATGTACAAGAGTTACATAATTTTAAAAAATTCTTTTGAAAATACAGAAGCAAAGTTTTTGGAAATCATCAGCATGAATTACACAGGATTATCGCCTCAAATTCTCTAAGGTAAATTTACTAAAGCTATACTAAACTTTTCCGTATCCCTATTTGTCTATTTTTTCCAATTTTATTCAGAGTCAGTAGCGGTTGGTCAATGATAATCATCAGTTCTCTTCATTCTTGTCATCAACTCATTAACTATGCAAGATGATCTGATTAGCATAATTTGTAATTTAGACTGACCTCTGGAGAATGTTGAATATCAAGGTGCCAGATGTCACGGACCTGCCTCAGGAAAGTTGGGGCAGATGAGTCTCATTATTTAGCCCCTCTAGGGTACTAAAAAGTACTAAAAAAGGTTGTTTTCTATATTGGGCACATCTGTTGATAAGAATTTTTGGAAGTAAAATCTATTTTTATTCATCCTGGTGTAATTTTGGATTAATAGCAATATTAGCAGTATTGCTGTTATTATTAACAACCAGTATTAGTTTTGAGCTAAACACTTAATATTTTATCTCATTTAATACTCGTAGAAACTTAAAAATTACCTAATATTTTTTTAAATTAATCCAGTTTACAACAGGGAAAAAGTCTCAGAGCTATTGAGTGGTGTGCATAGTTTTATGCCTCCAGGAAAGGGTAGAGCTGGGATTTGAATGCTGAAAGTTGCCCGATACCTAAGTCTTACTATATTGCCAACTGGGGAAGTCATACATAAAGTCAGACCTTGGACAACACATCTTCGATCACTTCTGGTGTTGACTTGGAGCAAAAGTTCTGTCTAGACAGCATGAAAATGTATATTTTCTTGCTGTAATAAAATGGTGCCTTGAAAAAGACCAAACAGAAATTGCAGCTGTCATCACATTTATGATAGAAAATAAACACAACCTAAGCAACGTTTTCTTACCATTGCCATGATAAAAGAAAATTTTGAGTACTGTGCAAAGGAAAAATGCTAACAAGACATGCTTTAGATGGAAACTATTTGTTTAGAAAACTTGATTTACAGCATATATAAAATAAGTGCTGAAGCAGGTCTTGTTATTTGACATCGGAAACTAATGCTGAAAAATATCTACTGAACTTCCTGGATTTCTTTATTGAAAGCTATAGACTCAGATTCCTAGATAAAGAGCTTGTTCTGGTAATGTTGTTAGTCTTTTAACATAGAACATATCAAGAAGCCACTGTATTAGTTTGACGTAGAACCATCTTCATATACCCTCCTTTAAGAGCTGGGAGACTAGACACTGTTGAGAATATGGTAGCTCATGATTCAGGATGGCAAGATTTTGCATGGAATAATAGAATGGGAGAGGTGAAAGGGATCTTGGAGAGGCTCAATTTTGAATGCCTTTATTTACGTATTGGAAAACTAAGCCCTAGTGAGTTTAAAAGTTATATATAAATTCACACATATCTTGAATATGTTACCTTCACACTTAAATCGAACATACATGTTACTTTCTCTGTTAAATATTGTTTCCACTGAACCATTCAGATTGTGGGAGAGCAGAGTGCTTTTTTTTCCTGGAAATTATAGCTTTCAATGAGCTCCTAATTTTAAGTTGACTGCTTGTCCACAACTCCTTGGTTCCTTTTACATACATAGAGAGTAGTAAGCCAGACAATGCCTGCAAACCCTATCTCCACTTAGCCCTGTGGTTTTGAAATTTTGTGATTAGACCAAAGGGTACTACACTGTCAGCCTGACGTACACACGCATCAGTCTCTGACTTCCCCTAGGAAGCAGGCAGCACTGTGAACTAACAGAGATTGTAAACGAATCACTCAAGGGGCCAGGCAGGTAATGACTGAGTGAAGCAGGCTGGGTAGGTAAAGTGAGAACTATGGACAAGTGGAGACCCTATGCCTCATCTAAAGGGAGCAGCAGCTACTCAGCTCTAGACAGTTTTGGCAATATAAAAATATAGCCCCATTGTTGCCAGTTCTTTCCATGTTTCATAAAAAGCTAAAATCCAAATTTCAGCATGAAATCTTCCAATATTTAAATATTGGAAACTAAGTTTCTAATTTTGTTTAAATTCTGGAAGCCAAGCAAAATACATCAGTCAGATGTAACAGATGTATCTGTTAGATGGAATGTAGACCACAGCCCATCAACATGTGAGTTGAGAGATTTAGCCATGCCAGATCCCAAGCCAAGAATCATTTTTTCATCAGGAAGATTTAAGGCTGGTACCCAATGTTCATGGCTGACTGGAACCTACTTGTAATCCTGCCATGCTTGGTTACCCTAAAACTGCCTTAGATTTCTGATTAGCTCTCTACTGTAATCTGTTGGGACTGGATTGATGTCTTGAACTCCAGATGTCCTGGCAAACCTTTTGTAAGAATCTTCTGCTGAGAAGAATGACCATATTTACACATGGCCTAAGGCACTCATTGCAAATATGCTCCAAGTTAAACTCATCACTCAGAACAGAAACAGTCACCTGTTTTTCTCTGACTACTCCTGCTCACTGAAAATTCATGCTACCTTTCAGCACCCTCCAGATTGGACTCCTTTGAAATTGGCATTCCCTTGAATCGAGCCCTCATGTGTAAACCGTATGTTGGGCAGCCTACTTTGAAGTATTGATTGCCTGTATTGGAAGCAGCCTCGGCCCAGATCCTCAGCAGCCTCAGTTTTTTGTACCCTCAACATCACAACAGTCCCTGGCTTGTATCCTAATTCTACTGGCTGTGGAAATTTTAGAAATTGGTTGAACAAATTTAGGTGCTATCCCAAGGCCCCTTAACCATCAAGAAAGTGGGAATTTGCATGTTTTGATCATATTTTATATACTTGGTGCTTTATTCATAACTTTGTTTAATCCTTACATTGTCTTGTGAGGCATGTTTTAGTAGCCCGGAACATGTAAGAGAAACTCAAGGCCCAGTGACTACACAAAAAGTTTTCAAACTTCAAAACCAGGAATCAAATCCTGAAGTCCAGAATTTTATCACATTAACTTTTTGGACTGAAGAAATTCTTTTCAACATAGAACTCTTAGAAAATCCAGGCAGTAAAGAAAAAGAGAAAAAGTTATCTATAGTTTACTAGCCAGAAATGATCATTTTATTTAATTATTGCATAACCTTCAATTTGAAAATATTTTTCATTTTGTAATATTGTGATATTACTGTATCTTTTTCATTTAACAATATCTGAGGAACATTTTCTCATCATTAAATCATCTTCTGAATGTCATTTTAATATCTACATGGAGATACATTTTATGCATATAGTATAATTTATTTATTCCCTCCCCCATTGCTAGTCATTTAAGTAACTAAGGTTTCATTCTCTTATAAACAATGCTGCAATGAATAGAATTGATGTTAAATTTTTGAACCAGTCATCCATGATATAATGAGCGGGTCAAAGCAAAGGCACTATTTTAAGATTTCTTCTCCAGAAAGTTTGGACCTATTTAATTTCCTACCAGAAGTACATAAAAGTACCTTTTACTCAAGTCTTCAATTGTTGATGGTCTATGAAGCTCCCAATGTGATCACCCAAATCTTGCTCTTTGTGATGTCAATCTGTCGTTAACAAGGTTAAAGGTTTCCCCAACATCATACAGCACTGAGGAATTAGCAGAGCTTTTTTTTTTTCCAGTTTTATGATTAAGGTCGTAATGGTTTATGACATTGTGTAATTTCAGGTGTACATTATTATTTATCAATTTCTGTATAAACTGCATCGTGCTCACCACCAATAGTCTAATTTTTATCCATCATCATATATATATGCCCCTTTACCCCTTTCACCCTCCCCCCACCCCTTCTACTCTGGTAACCACTAATCTGTTCTCCTTATCTATGTATTTGTTATCTTCCACATATGAGTGATATCATACATTGTTTGTCATTCTCTGTCTGGCTTATTTTGCTTAAGATCATACCATCAAGGTCCATCTATGTTGTTGCAAATGGGACAATTTTGTCTTTTTTATGGCTGAGTAGTATTCCATTGTGTATATATATATATATATATATATATATATATATATATACACACACACACACACCACATCTTCTTTGTCCATTTGTCGATGGGCACTTGGGTTGCTTCCACATCTTGGCTGTTGTGAATAATGCTGCAATGAACATAGTGCTGCATAAATCTCTTTGAATTGTTGATTTCAAGTTCTTTGGATAAATACCCAGGACTGGGATAGCTAGGTCATATGGTATTTCCATTTTTAATTTCTTGAGAAATCTCCAAACTGTTTTCCATAGTGGCTGCACCAGTTTGCACTCCCACAAGCAGTGTATGAGGGTTTCCTTTTCCCCACATCCTCTCCAAAATTTTTTATTCTTTGTCTTGTTAATTACAGCCATTCTGACAGGTGTAAGGTGATATTTCATTGTAGTTTTGATTTGCATTTCCCTAATAATTAGTGATGTTGAACATCTTTTCATGTGCCTGTTGGCCATCCCTATTGCTTCTTTGTAAAAATGTCTGTTCATATCCTCTTCCCCTTTTTTGATTGGGTTGTTTGTTTTTTTGTTGTTGAGCTGTATGAATTCTTTATGTATTTTGGAAATTAACCCCTTGTCACATGTATGATTTGCAAATGTTTTCTCCCATTTAGTGGCTTGTCTTTTCGTTTTGTTCATGGGTTCTTTTGCCTTGCAAAAGCTTTTTAGTCTTATGTAGTCCCATTTGTTTATTTTTTCTTTTGTTTCCCTTCCCTGAGTAGACATGGTATTCAAAAAGATGCTGCTAAGACTGATGTCAAAGAGTGTACTGCCTATATTTTCTTTGAGGAGTTTTATGGTTTCAGGTCTTACATTTAAGTCTTTAATTCACTTTGAGTTAATATTTATGTATGGTGAAAGATGATCTATTTTCACTCTTTTTCATGTGGCTGTCCAGTTTTCTCAACATCATCTATTGAAGAGATTTTCCTTTCTCTATTGTATGTTCTTGGCTCCTTTGTTGAAGATTAGCTGCCCGTAAATATGTGGTTTTATTTCTAGGCTTTGAATTGTGTTCCAGTGATCTATGTGTCTGTTTTTGTGCCAGTACCATGCTGTTTTGATTACTGCAGCCTTGTAGTACATTTTGAAGTTAGACGTTGTGATGCCTCCAACTTGGTTATTTTTTTCTTATGATTGTTTTGGCTGTTTGGGGTCTTTTCTTATTCCCTATAATTTTTAGGATTCCTTGTTCTATTTCCATGAAGAATGTCATTGAGATTCTGATTGGGATTGCATTGAATCATTGAATTGCTTTAGGTAATACGGACATTTTAACTATGTTTATTCTTGCAATCCATGAGCATGGAATATCTTTTCATTTCTTTATATCTTCTTCAGTTTCTTTCAGTAAGGTCTTATAGTTTTCAGTGTACAGGTCTTCCACCTCCTTTGTTAAATGTATTCTTAGGTATTTTTTTCTTTTTGTTGCGATTGTAAATGGGATTGTATTTTTGAGTTCTCTTTCCATTAGTTTGTTATTAGTATAGAAATGCAACTGATTTTTGGAAGTTGATTTTGTACCCTGCAACTTTGCTGTAGCTGTTGATTAATTCTAATAGTTTTCTGGTGGATTCTTTAGAGTTTTCTATATATAGAATCATATCATCCACAGTGAGTGTCTTCCTTTCCAATTTGGATACCTTTTATTTCTTTATCTTGCCTAATTGCTCTGGCCAAAACCTCCAGTACTATGTTGAATAGGAGTGGTGATAGTGGGACCCCTTGTCTTCTTCCCATTCTCAGAGAGATGGCTTTTATTTTTCAAGCTTGAGTATGATGTTGGCTGTGGGTTTGTCATATATGGTCTTTATTATGTTGAGGTACTTGCCGTCAATAAATATTTTACTGAGAGTTTTTATGATAAATGAATGTTGGATCTTGTCAAATGTTTTCTCTGCATCTATTGAGATTATCATGTGATTTTATGCCTCATTTTGTTAAATCACATTGATTGATTTACAGATATTGAAGCTTCTCTGCATTCCTGCCGTAAACCCCACTTGATCATGGTGTATGATCCTTTTAATATCTTACTGTATTTGGTTTGCCAATATTTTGTTGAGGATTTTTATATCTGTATTCTTCAATGATATTGGCCTGTAATTTTTGTTCTGTCTTCATCTGGTTATACCATCAGGGTAATGTTGACCTCATAAAATGAGTTAGGAAGCATTCCATGTTCTTCAATATTTTGGAATAGTTTGAGGAGGATAGGTATTAAATCTTCTTTGAATGTTTGATAGAATTCTCTAAGAAGCCATTTGATTCTTAACTTTTGTTTTTGAGGAGGTTTTGATTACTGTTTCAATATCTTTACCTGTGATTGATCTATTCAGATTCTTGATTTATTCTTGATTCAGATTTAGGTTTTATGAGTCTAAGAATGTATTCATTTCTTCTATCTTATCAAATTTTTAGGTATATAGTTTTTCATAGTATTCTCTTATCCTTTGTATTTCTGTGCTATCCTTGTAATTTCTCCTCTTTCATTTGTAATTTTATTTATTTGAGCCTTCAGTCTTATTTTCTTAGTGAGTCTGGCTAAGGGTTTGTCTATTTTGTTTATCTTCTCAAAGAACCGGGTCTTAGTTTCATTGATCCTTTCTACTGTTTTTTGTTCTCTGTTTCATTTGTTTCTGCTCTAATTGTTATTATTCTCCTCCTTCTGCTGAATTTGCACTTTCTTTTTCTCCTTTTTCTAGTTCTGTTAGGTGTAGTTTAAGACTTCTTATTTGAGATTTTTTTTGTTTATTGAGGTGGGCCTGTATTGCTATGAATTTCCGCTTAGAATTGCTTTTGCTGCATCCCATAAAAGTTGGTGTGTTGTAATTTCATTTTCATTTGCCTCCAGTTACTTTTTAATTTCTTCTTTGATTTCTTCATTGGTCACTTAGTTGTTCAGCAGCATGTTGTTTAGTCTCCACATATTTGTGACTGTCTCAGCATTTTTCTTGTAGTTGATTTCTAGTTTTATACCATTGTGGTCAGAAAAGATGCTTGGTATGATTTCAATCTCCTTAAATTTATTGAGGCTTGCCGTTTTTCCCAATATGTGGTCTATGTTTGAGAATTTCCGTGTGCATTTGAGAAGAATGTGTATTCTTCTGGTTTTGGATGGAATGTTCTTTATATATTTATTAAATCTACCTCGTCTAGTTTTTCATTTAAGTCTACTATTTCCTTGTTGACTCTCTATCTGGGTGGTCTATCCATTGATGTAGGTGGGCTGTTGAAGTCTACTATTATTGTGCTGCTGTTAATCCCTCCCTTTAGTTATGTTAACAGTTGCTTTATGTACTTTGGTGCTCCTGTGTTAGGTGCATATATATTCATATATCCTCTTGGTAGAATGTCTCTTTTATCATTATATGCTGCCCCTCTTTGTCTCTCATTGCCTTTTTTATCTTGAAATCTGATTTGTCTGATAGAACTATGTTAACACCTATTTTCTTTTGTTTGCCATTTCCTTGGAATATTGCCTTCCATCCTTTCACTCTGAGCCTGTGTTTGTCTTTAGAACTGAGATGTATTTCCTGGGGTTGGCATATTGTTGGGTCTTGTTTTTTAATCCAATCTGTGTCTTTTGATTGGAGAATTCAATTCATTTGTGTTTAAAGTGATTATTTATATATGAAGGCTTAATATTGCCATTTTATCTCTTGTTTTCTGGTTGTTCTATATTTCCATTGTTTCTTTTACCTTGCATTCCTGACTGCCATTTCAGTTTGGTGGTTTTCTGTGATGGTTTTCTCAGTTTTCTCTTTACTTATGATCTGTCTCTGTTCTGATTTTTTCTTTAGTGGTTACCATAAAAGATCTCATGGATGAGGTTTGCATAAAAGATCTCATGGATGAGATAGTCCATTTTCTTATAGCCTCTTATCTCCATTAGCCTAAGCAGTTCCCATCTGCTTCTTCTTCCCCTTCTAAGTTATTGTCACCAATTATTCTGTTTTGTGCTGCAAGTTTGTAACTAAATTGAAATGTTTATGGTTATTTTTGATGCTTTCCTTCCCTTTTTCTTTTATATTATGATTATTTGCTAACCTGTCTAATAGAGATCTGCAATTTTCTGATTCTGTCTATCTCCTTGCTCAAGGCTTTGTAAGCCTTTGCCTTTTGTTTCAGGTATGAAGACATCCTTGATCATTTCTTGTAAGGGAACTCTAGAGGGGATGAGCCTTCTCAGCTTTAGTTTATCTGGGAAAGCTTTTATTTCTCCATCATATCTGAAGGGCAGTTTCACTGAATAGAGTATTCTTGGCTGAAAGTTTTGCCTTTCAGTGTTTTGAATATATCATTCCAATCTCCCCTAGCCTGTAGAATTTCTCCTGAGAAATCTACTGAATGCCTGATAGAAGTTCCATTTTAGATTATTCTCTTCTGCCTTGCTGCCCTTAATATTTTTTCTTCATCATTGACTTTTGCCTCTTTTACTATTATAAGCCTTGGAGAACATCTTTTTGTATTGATGTAATTAGGAGTTCTATTGACTTCATGTACTTGTAAGTCCAGTTTCTTCTGCAGCTTTTAGAAGCTCTCACCTATTATTTCTTTGAACAAGCTCTTTGCTCCTTTCTCCTTCACTTCTCCCTCTTGATATCTATAATCCTTATGTTGCATTTTCTAATTGAAATGGATATTTCTTGAATAATTTCTTCATTTTTTTAAAATCTTAATTCTCTCTCCTCCTCCACCTGAAGTACTTCTATCCTCTAAATCACTAATTCTGTTCTCCATAGCATCAGCTCTGTTTTTTAAGTATTCTAGGTTGTTTTGTTTCTCATTCATTCTATTCTTCATCTCCAGACTTTCTGTTTGGCTTTTTTTTTAAGAACTTGAACCTCTTTGATGAAGTATTCCTTATGCTCATTAATTTTATTCCTAAGTTCATTATATTGTCTTTCTGAGTTTTCTTGTAACTCATTGAGTTTCTTTATAACAACTATTTTGAATTCTCTGTCATTTAGATTGTAAATTTCTGTGACTTCAGGATTGGTTTCTGGAGATTTGTCATTTCCCTTCTGCTCTGAAGTGTTACTGTAGTTTTTCATCGTGTTTGATGAACTGATCCTTTGTTGAGGTATTTGTAGTAGTATCAGGTTACAGGCTCCAACTCCCTGCTCTTGGAGGGGGGTGGGATGAGAGCTGTGTTTTCTGAACCCACTGTGTCTGCTGGAAGTTGTGCTGATAGGGCTCATCTATGTTTGCTCACTGGCCATAGCTGCTTGATGAGTCACATACATACTCATAGGAACTCTGGTGTGGGACTACTGTCTTGGCTGGGGACTGGTCCAGCTGGTAGACATGGGCCCACTCTGCACTCATGGGTGGTTCTCCTGGGCTATCTTGTTTGGTGGGGCTCCCACATGATGGCTGTGCCATGCTACTCGATGTGGAGTGTTCCTTCAGGAGAGGCCACTATGGCATATTGGGCACTCCTACAGGCCAGGCTGCAACTCTAAAAACAAAAGTGTTCACTTGAAGACTTTCCTACCCCCTCCCACCTCATCTTACAGTCACACAGTGGCTGCTGTTTGAGAACCCATGACCTAGGTCACTGCCTCCAGGGAGTGGGAGGGATCCACTCACCTCCTTCCACTGCTTCCTGGGAATCCAGTACCCTGCCATCAGATATATGGCCATGTGTCTCTCTCAGATATCCTACTGTGCTTTGTAGGAAATCCTCAGTTGGTTAACAAATGTCCATTTTGTTGTAACTTAGAGGAGAGAAACTAAAGGAACCACTCACTCCACCTTAATGCTTAGCAGAGCTTTTAAGTGTGTAAGCACTCACATTAGATTGTCTGGGTTTAAATCCAGGCTCCACCACTACTGTGTGATTTGGGGCAAGTTACTTAACTTCTCTGTGACTTAGTTTCCTCAGCTATAAGATAAATAAGAGGATAATAATATCATCTAACTCATTAGTTTGAGTAACACTGTAAAGTGCTTTGAACATGCCTGACACAGTTATAAGCACTCAGTAAGCATTTGCAGATATTTACTACATGTATTTATATGTCATTTGTGTTTCTTTTCTTCAATATACATCTTCATATTGTGGTGTACATTTCTAGTGGAGTATTTGTTTTTCTCATATTGAAATTTCAGAGCTTTTAAAATTTGTGAGTATTTACTACTTTCTTTATGTATCTTGCAAATATTTTCCCCCAGCTTGTCATCTGGCTCCTGCTGTTGTTTGTGATGAATCTTTACTGTATACATTGGGGTTTTTTTATGCTGACTGATCTACCAATCAATTGCTTTATTGATAATATATCCCTTTCCTTGTCAGCTCTGATAGGTTTTCCCATGCCAAAACCAGATGGAAATTTATCCTTTGTTAGTTGTTTACCAAATCTGTTTTGTATATTTAAATATTTAGTCCATTTGGAATTTATTATTTGTTTATAGCATGATTTATTTATTCAGTTATGCAGGCATTTGTTCTGGGTCCTTGAGCAATAAACCTGATAGAGCTTACAGTCTACTGGGGAACACAGACAAATGAACAGGTAATTAAAGACAATGTGATAAGTCCTATGACAAAGTAACTCAGTGTGAGATAGAAAGCCACTGGAAGGGCATAAAACACCAGCTTTGAAAGCTAAAATGTGTCTTTCCATAGGAATTAATATCTAAGATGAAACCTAAAGGGTAAAGAGAATAGAAGACTCTTAGCAGGAAAAGACTATGTAGGAAGGCTCATGGTAAAGAAGAGCATTTTGCATTAAAGGAAGTTCACTATGATGAGACCTTAGAGGAAAATCGGTGTGAGGAATTGAGAGAGGTGAGATTGGAAATGCAGGCACCAAATCGTACAGGACCTTGTAAACTAAAGGATTTTGAACCCTATCCTAAGGAGGTAGACTCTAATACCTTAAGCAACATTAACATGATTTGATTTAAATTCTTAAAATATCATTCCAGATTCAGGGTGGAGAAAGCCTTGTAGAGAGGAAATTGGGGAAGCATGGGCCAATCAGGCACTATTGCTGTTATCCAGGCCAAATGAAAGTCAATGAAAACTTTACTGAGCAGACGAATTTTGGAGCATGTAACCAGGCTAGAGCAATATAAGAACTTTATAGAAGATTGAGGAAATGGAGATAATAAGTGTGGAAATAGTCAATTCTGTGTGTGTGTGTGTGAGAGAGAGAGAGAGGGAGAGAGAGAGGGAGAGAGAAGCGATATAGTGGAACATGAGATAAATATGGTTCAATTTTCATTTGAGTTTTAGCAAGGGGCCCACATAACAGAATTTAAATACTGATAGGACAGAATCATTTGCTAAGACACTGGACACACAAGACAGATATAACGTGGCTTATAGTGCAAGGATCATGGTAAAGCAAAAAAGGTGAGACCAGAGCACTAGTGGAGGGATTGGCCTCATAAAAGGGAAGGACAAATCATCTCTTTTAACGTGAGAAGAGGGCAGTGAGATGAATAGGTGAAGATGCAGGTGGCTTTGTAAATTTCATGCATTTGATGGTATCTAATTCTGTGAAATAAAATGAGGTCATCTCAGTTTATTTGGGTCACTAGCTGCTAAGAAGGACAAAAAGGGAAAAAAGTTAAATGTGAAAACAGGAAACAGTTGTGAGGAAGAGTTAAGGATCAGTTTCATTTCAAAGACAATGAATTTTACTGCAGAATATAGGAATTATCTTTACTTTTCCCAAAAACGACCAATTGCCCTACTAGCATTTTATTGCATAATCCATCCTTCAGACTTGTTTGAAATGTATGTTTTAGAGAATCCGAAAATATTTAAGCCGTTCTTCTTACTAAACTACATGGGAAGTAACAGGTTTTTGGTCTTGGCATAGGTGCTCAGTCAACATTTGTTGAACGATTAAATAAATAACATAAATGAATTAGTGATGGATCAATTTGAAAACCAGGAAGAAGAAATCTTTTATGGTCATGGTTTCTCAAATATGTGCCAAAGCATTATAAGAAAATGTGGGATACGTGTGAAATTATATCATACTTGACTGTCAGTTGTACTTGGTTTTTGTTGTAGGCTATAGTCAGACCAGCTGCCCATCCTTCATAGACTTTGTGGATAAGTGCCTGTCGTATACTCAAGAGGCAAAGTGTGATGCACATGTGTATTATTTCATCGCATTTTTACAACCTGTGGATTATAAAGCAAGTTGACTCTGACTGTAAAAAGTTGTTCCTGAAATCTTAATGTTAGATTCAAATGACATAACTTTGAAAAGGTGTTTTCTACAACTATACAAATTGACATGATTTTATGGAATGTGGTGAGGTATATAATAGTCTTAGGGAGTTCTCAGTTGGGCTGGTCCAAGGATCAGCAGGATGTTACCTTGTCCACACAGAATACCATCAACAACCCAAGCTCTTCTCCTTAAAACACTAGGGTATTTCAACCAGCCAAGCTCATGAATCATCCCCAGCCTGGTATCTACTGCGGGACCCTAAGAAGAATATCTCCTTTGAGCCAATCACAGATTTCTAGTTACTATGAATACAGAACAAATTACCACAAAACTTAATGGTTTAAAACAGTTATGATTTTGGGGGTTAAGAATTTAGAAAGGGCTTGGGTGGGTACTTCTGACTTGGGAATTCTCATGTAGTTACAGTCAGTTGTCAGCTGGGCCTTCAGTCATCTGCAGGTTAGGCTGGGCTAGACATCCAAGAAGGCTCACTTGTGTAAGACGGCTATTGATGCCAGCTGTCAAATGGGGTTCAGTTGTGGCTGTCACTCAAAGCCCTTACAGATGCTTCACCAGCCAACATGGTCGACTCAATGTAGCTACACTTTTTACATGGTGTCTGGCTTCCTACAGAGTATCTCAAGAGCTCCAGTAGAGGCTGCATGGTCTTTTCTGATATAGCCTCAGAAGTCACCCAGTGTGAATTTTGCTGCATTTGTTGGTTATAAATGAGTCAGTAAAGCCAGTCGAAATTCAAGAAGAGGAGCCATAGCCCTATATCTCCATGGGAGGAGTGTGACTGAATGTGTAGATACGTTTTAAAGTCACTTTCGTAGTCTGTTCAGGCTGCTATAACAAAATACCACATAATTGGTAGCCTATAAACAACAGAAATTTTTTTTTCTCACAGTTCTGGAGGGTGAAAGTCCAAGATCAGGATGCCAACATGGTTAAGTGAGGGCACTCTTCTGGACTGCAGACTACCAATTCTCATGTCCTCGCTGTTTCCTGTGTCTTTCATGGTAGAAGGGGTAAGGGAGTTCTCTTAGGTCCCTTGCATAAGAGCACTAATCTTTATCACCTTCCAAAGGCCCTACCTCCTAATACCATCACATTGGGCATAAGATTTTCAACATATGAATTTTGGGGGGACAGAAACATTCAGAACATTAGCAGTCACCAGAGCAGTAAACTGTACTACTTATTAATTTGAACAGCATTCTTAAAAGGACAGAGCAAAATTACAGGCTCAGGTGCTACTTAATAAATAGATTTGGAATATTTAGTGGTGTGAAACCACTTTTGAAGAAAATCAACTAGAAATATACAATGTAGAATAATTTCAGATACTTTGGCAATCCAGAGAAATTGAGATTTTTATTTGGATTCTATACCATCCTTTGTGTCATTATAACAGGCGATATAACTTTCTTAGACATTTTGCCAAATCAATCCTTAACTTTGCAATGATTCTCCTGAGTGCCTTTAATGAGATCATCCGTGTTCCCCTAGTCTCACTAGTTCAATATTCCAATTAGGAATAATAGTAATTACCAACCCTATATCATTCATAAAAGTTGTATTTGATAAATATCTTGTGACAAAGCCTTAAAACTCTTGAAATTAAAGATATAATAAAACACGGAAAGGAAATGTAATTTTGTGATTGTATACTTGAACGCCAAAGTCATGCATTTTGGGTTCAAATCTTAACTCCTCTATGTTCTAGCTGTCTGAATTCAGTTACTTATCCTGTGTAAGTTTCAGGTTTGTCATTGGAAAAAGAGAATGATAATAATAAATCCTCATGGTTTTGTTGTAAAAATTAAATAAAATAATACATGTAAAATAATTAGCATTTTATAGAAATCTTAGCTAAAAATATCTTTAGAAATTACTTCTATATCATTAGAATTGCTAAGTTTACTCTTAGAGTATATCATTTACTTTGTCAAAAAATTGATAAAAAATAGTTGACTTGCTTGATTGACTGATCTAGAACCTAATTCACTAAAAGTTTCCTATATCTAAAGAAAGGTAGATTTTAACTGTGCATATCTGTTTTTAAACCTCTTCATTTAGCCTAACAACTAAACATTCCATGTATGTACAAAATCTCTTCATGTTGAATTCCTTAAATTGTAATAGACTGTGGTTAGGGGTTAAGCAAAACCCTTGAGTGAAAGGCAGAAGTAAGGCTATTTATTTAAACAATGTCTGTTTTATGAACTAAGTTAAAAAATTATACTTGAGGTTATTGACTCAAATTCACAACTAAGAGAATTCATTATATTGTAGATAGAAACATGGGGATGTTTAATAGAAATTTTTTTCACAAGTCAAAGAGAAGTTTTTATTATAGCACTGAAAATATTTCTCTATAAACACTTTTAAATATGTGACCAGTAAATACATTTTTGCAATATCCAATTTTTTTGGCAGAAGTTTCTTTTGTCTGTATTACTCACAAATGACAAAGCTTTGGCAAATAGAGCAGATCATGTCAAGAGAATGTCAATTGGGTATTTGCATTTGTTTCTCATAAACTTTTAAAAGTTAAAGAAATGACCTCTAACACCTTTTTACTTCAAAATACAAATGATTAATTTGCACTTACTTATACCTTTTACTGTGAAATGTAATGCATTTTTTCTAATCTCTTTTCATTTATCCATGATATATTCTAGTAAGTCAGGAGAATAGGAAAAAAGTGAAAGTAGATTCATATAAGTGCTCACACCCAAGAACCACAAGAAATTATTCAAAGAGTAAAATAAAATGCATTGAAAAGAATAAGATAATATAAAGAGAAGTCATGACCCATGGCATTAATACAATTGAGCCATGAGACCTCAGGGAAGGAGTTTAAAACCATCCTTAATTTTGTCAGTTAAAAATTGAGAGGATTGGACCACATGATTTCTACAGCTCCTTTAAGCTCATTTCTGCTTAAATCAGTTAGGGTCTGTTTCTCTTGGTTGCAACCATGAATTCTGAATGATTCAACCTCCCATCTACTTGCTTTCTCCTATTCAAGATTGATTTTATTACTTTCTGGTATATATGTCCTTCATAATGGACTGTTTCAAAATCACTGAGCAAGAGGTGAGATGTGACTAAAATATAGTGGACCATAATGGCTCTAACAAACTTTCTTTATTTTGCTGAAGACCATTTTGCCTCTTAGAAACTTCTCTTGTTTCAAATACTTGTATTTGTTCAATTCAGTTTTTACATGGCATTGTATTTTCTGTTCCATAGTCATCATAATCTAAAGTACTCCGCCCACACAGTCACCGCACATCATTACTCCTCACATTTGTTTGTTTCAGATTTACTAAGAATAAGTGAGATTTTCTCTTACAGAGCTCACACCCAAGTGGTACTAAAGCGCCTAAATGTCTTCTGCTTTGTATCATTTCATTCACTTCCACAAATCTGAATTACATTCTCTTACAGAACTTGGGTTAACATGTCTTTGGAACAAATCATATATATTCAACTTATTCCACACCACCTCCTAGACTCTACTTTAAGAATACATTCATACACACAATACTTATTAGGGCCAGGTCTTATAAAACGTAAGGCACCCAGGCTTATGTAGTATTGAAAGCCACAGGGTAAAGTTTAAAACCAAGCAATAAGAAGGAATTTTAGTGTTTTTTCTTTTTAATAATGAAAGCACATGGTGAAAGTTCAATTTTAAGTGAATTTATCTGGCCTTTATTTAACAAGTTGGTTGAGAGATTTCTATATATCACACACCTGTATAGCCACTAATAATATGTCTTGAATAAGATGAATATAATTTCTGCCCTTATGGAGCTTATTTATTTATGTATATTTGTATATACATAAAAACAAATAAATATGTAATTGTTGATTGGAAATGTGCTAAAGAGAGATGCAGAATGGTATCTGTATCTCCATGTAGAGCAAATGTTTGTGTGGTACAAGGAAGGCTGCTGTGGTGTGGGGAAGGCCGTCTGATGAAGCACATTTAAGCTAAGAATTCAGGGATGAATGAGAATGCATAAAGCAAGGAAGGTGTGGAAGGAGGACCCAGGCAAAGGAAAGAGTGTAGGCAAGAGTTCTGATACAGGAAAAAGTACAGAATTTTTCAGGACTAAATAAAGTCCAAAGCAGATGGAATGCAGAGAACAAGTAGGCAAGTGGTGCAAGCAGAAAATAGTCAAGAGCTGTATTATATAATGCAAAGCCTTGTAAGGCCGTGTTAAAGATATTGGTCTTTACTGCAGAACAATGAAGAACTAATGAAAGTTTTCACACATGGAATGAACCGACATACTTCTTTAAAAGATTTAAAAATTGCTCTTTGGAAAGTGGTAAAATCTGAGGAAAGAGTAGACAGAGAAACCAGTTTGGAAGCCATTTCAGTAATGCCAGGAAGGTATGATAGTGGCTTAGGTTACAGAGGTTTTAGGGAGCAGGAGAGAATTGGGACCATTTAAGAGATATTTAAGAGATAGAAGACTAGACATAGGAAGAAAGAGGGTGATTGAAATCAAGTGTGAGATTCAGGACTTTGACTTGAGCAATTAGACAGTGATGATATTTTTTTTTTGAGGTTTTTTTTTTGAGCAAGATTATCCCTGAGCTAACATCTGCTGCCAATCCTCCTCTTTTTGCTGAGGAAGACCGGCCCTGAACTAACATCCGTGCCCATCTTCCTCTACTTTATATGTGGGGCACCTGCCACAGCATGGCTTTTGCCAAGCAGTGCCGTGTCCGCACCTGGGATCCGAACCAGCCAACCAGATTCTGCTGAGAAGCAGAATGTGCAAACTTAGCTGCTGCGCCACCGGGCTGGCCCTAGACAGTGATGATATTTATTGTAAGAAATCTAAAGAAGGCCCAGGTTAGGGATGGGAGATAATTCATATTAGGACATGTGAATTTTGAGGTATTTTTGAATTAAACAGCAGTGTTGAGTAGTGACTGTATACATGCTTATGGGGATAAGAGGAGAGAACTGAACTAGAGAAATTTGAGAAAGTCAATGTAGCAATCATAATTAGAGTCATGGGCATGGACAACATTACCAGGTAGAGTGCATGGAGTCTGAAAAGAAGAGTCAATGGGGTCGTCTTTGAAGGATTTAAAGCCCAATAGAGATAGATAAGTCAGCAAAAGAAGCTGATAAACAGTAGAGAGGAAAGTAGATGGGAAGTTATGGGGTTACTGAATCCAAAGGAAGAGAGCATTTCCCACAAAGGGAGTAGCTAATAATGCACAAAGTTTCTGAGATTCCAAATAAGAAAAAGTGTGTGTAGGGTAGATTGGAGATGGAGGGCCTCAGGGGAACTGACTGTAACTGCCATTCAAGAGACTAGTTAGGAGGCCAAAGTCAGGCCCTTGTTTATTATCTTCAATTAGGTCTGAAAATCTATGAATGGAAATTAAGAGGTAGTCAGATAAAAATAAAACGTTGGGGAAGTTGGAGGATATGGCTAGATAAGACATATTGGATGTAAGATGTAAAGGAGGAGAATAGAGAAATCTAAGGTTTCTTTCTGGCATCTTGAAAAATTTAAGGAGTGAAAGACCTGAGGGTGTTTGGAATAAGATCACACTTGAGAGAATATGGTGTGCTCCATCCCACTCTCCACACCCCTGTCAATTCTGCAGTCAGGGAAATTTTCCATTTTCCTTTAAGCTTAATTTATTTTTAAAATTGGTATTGGAAAAATCAGAGTTATCACAAATTTGATGACATGAGTGAAACAAAAAATCTTAGGACCAAAACTTGGTCTCAAATTTGATATCAGGCATTGGTTAACTTATCCACTACATAGATAATAAAGGCTTAGAATAGAAATATGATTTCTCCACATGTTTTCATTTAGATGAAAACTTTAGATTCTTAGATGATATAACCTGTCTAGAGATATCTAAGCCTTACTCCATAAATATTTTTAAGCCACAAAATGATTTTGTGTATAAAGGAATTGACAAATGAATTCAGAGGACTTCTGACGCTCCTGCAGAATATTTTCTGTAATCTACATTTTAGTTGAATTTGTCTCATCCTTTCATGCTTGTTAATAAGACATCTCTTTGGCTGAGAATTGTTTCTGGCTCATCCAAATAAAACTCACCTGCTGTGCTGCTGCAGACATGGATCAAGTCTTGTCATCCTGTTCTTTTCAATAGAATATGACAGGCAAGTAGTGAGCTCAGCATGCTGGGTGGTGAAGCCAGCCGAGGGAGATTTAAAGAAAGGCTTTGATAACTGTGCTTGCACAGCACAAGGACTTTCACTTCCTGAGGATCCACATGACATGCCAAATTAAATATTTTTATCCCCTTGGTTATTAACGTTGTAGTGACTCTTCCTAACACCCCAACTGTCTTAGACATGATAGATGTCAAAAAAAACTATGCATTTATATTGGTCCCATTTTGAAAACATACTATGTGTAGCCTAGATTATTTGGTCTAGAAGAGATGACCAATTACTGTGCTAGGTTAGCAGGTCATCAAACTGGGCAAACGTTCATATTTGTTATTAATATGTTTCAAAAATTGGCATTACAGTGTCACCTCTAAAATTGTTCCCTCTTACTCCCGGTTTTGTTTCACATAAGTTTAGCACTGGCCTCAAAGCCACATTGGCAAACCCATGAGATTCTACTGTTCTGCAGAATTGCCTGACAGGAAATGAATCATATCAGAGGTATGAAGAACATTTTCATTTCTTATCCAAGGAAGAAAACAAAGTTAGGATGCTTAGGAAATAGCAAAAGGAAAAGAGTTATATCCTATATAATGTTTATCAAGTGAGATTCTATTACTTTTGAACAGCAAATCCTTTCCCTTTGGACTCCAACAGTTTCGTGGAACCACTATGAGAGCACTTCAGAGAAGCATTTGTTACAGAAATATCTAACTAATCCTGATCCCAGGCTGTATGGGCCCAGTGGAGGCATCTGCCAAGTAAACTGGCGCCAAACTTGCTTCCCAAGGCCAGAGCTAGAGTGAATCTTCCTTCTGGATGTAGCCAGGGTTGGAATAACTGGAGCAATGAGTCTGAGCATGATTTCTCTTGAGTGCCAAATATTGATCTATAAGTCAAAAATACAAGAAGAGCAAAAACAGCTAACAAGCTGAAAATTCGGAATCAATTAAAATTGGAACAATCAATTAACATTTGGGTGCAATTAAAAACAGGCCAATTAGGGTACGCTTAACTGAAGTACCTGAGGTTTATCTTTAGTGTTCAATTCATTCAAAATCTTTATTGAGCACCAACTTTATGCCAGACACTATTCTCAGCAGTTGGGCTCCTTCAGTGAAAAAAACGGTTACCAATCTCTGGTTCCTTAGGCTCTAATTCCTAGGTGCAGGGCTAGGAGAAGAGAAAGCCCTGTGAACATAACAAAGTAAATTATATAATTACAAGAAAGTGATAAGTGCTATAGAAAAATTTAAACTAGATCAGGGTAATGCAGATCAGACATATGAGGAGGGGGATAGGTTTGCAATTTTAATATGATCAGAGTAAACTTCATTGAGAAAATGACATTTAAACAAAGATTTGAAAAAGATAAGGGGATTTGCAAGTAAATATCTGAGGAAATCATGTCCTATGCAGAAGGAGCAGTCAGTGCATGCCCTGTGGCAGAAGTGCATCTTAATCTCGGGAGGCTGGAGGTGCTTTTGTGTTGAATTGGCTACAAGGTTAAAGAATATGGGAGCATATCAAAGTTTACTGACTCCTCTAATTTCTGAGTGGCTGGCCAAAGTATCTACCTTTAATGTTGTGTCCATTAGCCCTCTGGAGCTTTTGCAGTCACTGTCCCTTTGTATGGCTCAGATGCTATTATTCCCAGGAGACAACTGGGAATCTGCTTTTATCTAATTGATGGTGACTAAAACTTACTAAACATCATTTCTGAGCATAGAGTGGATCCAGATGGATCCATTCAGTTTAGCACTTGTGGTAGACAGAACTGCGGCCCCTAAACATGCCCACATCCTAATCCCCAGACCCTCTGAGTAAATTACCTTATGTAGGAAAAGGGACGTTGCAGATATGATTAAGTTAATGATCTTGAGATGGGGAAGATTATCCTGGAATATCTGGGTGGGCACAGTGTAATCACAAGGGTCCTAATGAGAGGGTTGTTGAAGAGTCAGAATCAGCAAAAGAGAGATTTGAAGTGCATGTAGCTGACTTTGAAGATGGAGGAAGGAGCCAAGAACCAAGGAATGCAGGCAGCCTCTAGAAGCTGAAAAAGGCAAGGAACTACTTTCTCCCTTAGAGCCTCTAGAAGGAACTTTGATTTTAGAACTCCTGATCTCCACAACTGTAAGAGAATAAATCTGTGTTGTTTTAAGCCACTAAGAAGATGACAATTTGTTACAGTGGCCATAGGAAATTATTGGTATGTCAGCAGTCTGGATTGGGTTGCCCTGGTGAACTCCAATCCTAGGATTTCCGATGGTCCCAAATATTAGGGAGAATTCCGAGCTCTGCAGATTTGGATGAAAGTCAGAGACCAACGTTTTCCCAGTGCCTCCTTGACCTTTCTGAAGAGCTATGTTACAGCTCATAGAGACTGTTGTCCAAATTTATCAGAAGCCCTCAGTACCTCACGCCAAGTGCTACAAGGAGTGAGGGAAGCCCCAGCCCAGCCCAGACTCTTAATGCAACTCAAAAAGTTTGACTGCGTATAGATTGGCCTTGGCTTATAACACGTGGAAGACCAATTCACATCATTGCTTTTCCCTCTATCTACTGTATTGTTCTCCTATTACCTTGACAAAGCTGATGCTTTTAATATGCACTGGCAGATTTGAAAAGATTCTTTCATTTCTAAGACTTATAGTTCTGGATTGTGGGTAATATTTTGAGAACATTTGTATTCTAGTTTACACGTTCAACGTAGGATGCATCATTCTCTCTTGAACAAATAAAAGAATGAATACAACAAAATGCAATTTAGCCCTTTTGAAGATTGTATAGCCTTGATCGAGTCACTTTGCCTTGCTGTACCACTCTCAAGCCTCTTAAAAACTGTAATAATCTACAAGGTTATCGAGAGACTAAATGTCCTGAGATAACTGGAAGAAGAGCTCAGAGGTAGAACTTCACAAATATTTAAAATAAAAACTGTTGGAACTGGAAAGCGCCTTAGAGATGAAATGGTCCAAGACTTCTTCTATGAGATAGGAACCTTTTGGACAGAGAAATACAGTAATTTACACAACGTCACATAGCTGGTAAGGGCCAGGCACAGTGTCACATAGCTAGAGAAACTCAGTCCTCTTAGGGCCATTCCAGGCTACATTCATTTTAATATGTCTCTTTTTCCAAAAGAATCTAAAGTCCTCAAAAGAATAAGCAGTTTCTTCAAGTCTTTATTACAACATTCTTTTCTAATATCCCATCAACGCTCCATCACCAGTAAATGGCCACTTCACTAAGACTAAAAGTGGGGATAGTACCCTCTGGTTAACGGTTCCTTGTAATGATGAGCCAAGACGAATAAGGAAGTAGAAAGAGGAAGGCTTTGAATAAGCAACTTTTTACATGTATGAAAACTAGGATTTCCCTCAATTTTGGGTTCCTTATTTCTGGCCTGAAAAAGTTTTTATGTCATCTAGCTGTTGTAAGTATCAGCTAATGAATGATCACTCATCTATCTATACATACATTTTCCTCTTCTTTTCTCCTAATCTACCTTCATCAGAAACTCGAAAATTGATTTCGGCTTGGTTAGCTAATGGTTATTCCTCTTTAGATATATCAGCTGAACCATCCCATAACTGAAGCTGAGCTCCTTTGATCAGGTTTGAATTTTTTCATGAAATGCTGGAAAACATTTCATCTATACATACAGATACATGTATTACTATAAATATAGTTTAGTATATGTATATAATATAACATATAATATAAATAAATACAAATAAAAAATATATATATACAGTTTTTCCCCCAGTCAATTGTTCACATTACCTTATCCTTCTTTTCTTCTTTTGTCCCATAAAAAAATAAAATTGGGGCTTTCAGAGTTTTTCCCTATTAACTAGTAAAAAAGAGATAATACAGCTTCTATTTAAGGTCATCCAATTTAACAACCAGGCTAAAACAGGGAGAACATCAAGAAGCTTAAGGAAGTGGACAGAGAAAAAAGCTGTTCCAAAAATAACAAATAAGAAATAGAGAGGTTTTCCTGAATGCCTTGATTCCTGCCATTTGCCTTCTAAAAGGTGGCTTAGTGCAGACAAAAAGGGCTTCTGAGAACTATAGAAGAGATATATGGGGTAGGACTAAGTTGATGTGAGTACTGCGTCCAGAATCAAGTAAAGGAAGAAAGACACTATAAAAGCTGTAAAACAATAGACGTGAAATAGGAGAATCACCAGGTCCTATAACTAAACCTGACACTGGGGTGCAAAATCACACAGCATGCAAGTGGGAATCAGGGTCTAATTATTGAGATGCTCAAGTAAAGAGAATGTCAATGTTGAAATATCATTCAAGTTGGACACATAATTCCACCATGGTAAGATTTTTCTACCTTCTGTATAGACATAGTTTGATTCCACAGCGTATCTGCCTTTAAGCAACATTGGGGTTGTATCTGATACCACTCAGCCTTCCATATCTAGTGTGACAGGAGCAAAACATATTTTTTATAATAAGTAGTCATATTAATAAAAGTTCCTTAGATTCCTTTGGTACATAATACAGACTCTTGCTTGAGTATTAGGAAATATGAAGAAAAGTGTCCTGCCCTTCGAGAAATTCAAAATTGGTCACTCAGTGAATTTGTGCTTTATTGCTTTCCCTGAGAGAGGCATCCCACAGTTTATAAGACCTTGAAAAGTCTGACGTAGGGGAATTTTATTTTTATTAACGTTGAGAAATGTCATCACCATTATGTTTTTATGGTTGGATCCCTGGTGATTACCCATTGTCACTACAGACAATTCCACACTGTGCCACTAACCTTCTGAAATATCTGAATTAACAAAAGAGTTGTATGAGGTCCTGAGAACCACAGGAAAATGTGTTTCCCTTTTTTTTCTTTGTGTCTACTAACAGTAATTTTACGTTTAAAAGAATAATGTGAAAGTTGGGTGTTTATAAACAAGGCACAATCTTGAAGAAAAAGATGTATAGAACTAAGAAAATCTTGGTAAACAGATTCTGCCAGGGCACTATGCCTCCACTCATGCATGTGATGAAGACAGTAGGCTAAATTTTGAAAGAAGCATTTTAGAAACTTTATTCTGTTTATTTTTAAGGTTCAATCACCCATGGTGATTGCCATGTGTTATGAATTCCGAGCATCACTTATGCCTTTATCTCTTGGGATTCTTCCCTTCGGAATTGCAACAGTCCAACTGAGCCATCCTTGCACTGTTCTTTAAAAAGGAGGGAAGGAAGGGAGAGAGGGAGGAATGGGGGAAGGGAGAAAGGAAAGAAAGAGGGAAGAGAGGGAGGAAGAGAAGGAGGGAGGAAGGGAGGAAAGAAGGACAGAGGGAAGGGAGAGAGCAAGAGAGGGAAGGAGGGAGGAAGGGATGAAGGAGAGAGAGAGAGGACGAAAGGAAATTATAAAACCTTCGCCAGTTTTCATAACAAAACTGGATTTTCCTGATTTAGAAAAATTGGAAGCAGAATTTACACTTTTCTAACAACTACAAAAACTTTTAATTTGAACAGAAAGAAACCTGTAAATGCAAAGAACTTCTTTTGCTGATGGAACAACTCAAGGTACCAAAATCTGTATTAGTCAGGATTCTCCAAAGAAATAGAACCAAGGGTTCCTATCATATATATAGATGTTTGTATGTATGTGTGTATATCTATATTTAGAGAGAGAGAGGCTTGGTAAATCCAAGATCTCTCATGCTGAAGCAGTCCAACAGGCTAGACACAGTGTTGCAGTTTGAGTCCAAAGGCAGTATTCCGGCAGAATTCCTTCTTGCTCAAGGAGAGATCAGTGTTTCTGGTATTAAGGCCTTCAGCTGACTGGATGAGGCCCGCTCACATTAAGGAGGGGGTAATCTGCTTTACTCAAAGTTCACTGATTTAAATATTAACCTCAGCCTAAAAACACTTTTGCAGAAAACCTCCAGAATAATATTTGACCAAATATCTGGGCACCAGGGCTCAGCCAAGTTGACACATAAAATTAACCATCACAAACTTATATATTAGAAACCAGTTTTATCAACAGAAAAAAGATGAAGGGGAGAGAAACATTTTTATTTCTCATGTAGGGCTAGGTACCCGTTGCCCTCCTCATCTTAGCTCACACACACCTGCAATCTACCTGGGAGAGCCCATAACAAAGTGACTCTGAGAGCTGCGTGCGTCTGTATGTATCAATGTGGACACACATCTTAACACAGAGGAATCATTCTAATATTAGAAATACAAAGTATTATGGAATAGTACTCTAAATATGACAATCCTCAAACCTCACCTTGTTGTCAGTGATCTTCTCTGTAGATATATAGTGGCCACCATTCACCATCCCCTAGGAGAGATATATTCCTACTTCTTTTTCCAGTTTCCTCTCTTGAATTGGGTTGGCTTACTGCCTAGATATGGATATTTTGTGGCCAATAATATTAAGTGCATTTCTTCTTTATAAACATATCTCTTCATAAATGTCCTATCCTTAGATCTATGAGAATTCAAAAGCAGTGCATTTCAAACCTTTTAATTGAAATCCGTATGTATGTCATTGGGATCAACCATCTCCAAGGACTACAGGCGGTAGAAAAACAGTTCATTCACACATTCTACATTTGGATTTTCTGAGCTTTCGCAGTGTGCTGAGAATAGTAAGAGACAGTGATGATAATGGTGATTGATGGGGATGGTTTAGACCTTGAGAGTAGTGGTAAGGGGTTGATAAGGAGGCATAAAAGGGGTAGTCATGAGAATCATCTCTAAACCAACAAGAATGAACATGAAGTAACATTAGCCAACTCCAATGTCACCATTAAGATGACATTATTTACTATCTTTATTTCAACCATCTAAATTTACTTGTTTTTCTCTGCACACAGCTTTCTCTGAAAACAAGGAAAACAATTTTTAAAATTGACTTTAGGAAGACATTTAAAATACTTCTAGAACAAAAACTCCTATAAGTTTTAGAAATAACTTGCAAGTGAAATGCTTATTCTTTGAAAGCTTAACAGAGAGTCAGAAGACTTACTAGCATCTCAATTCCTTGGTTCATAAGTTTCCAATTTTACATGTTGCAGTGGACTGAATGTGTGTGGCTCCCCGAAAATTCATGTGTTGAAATCCCAACTCTCAATGTGACGGTATTAGGAGGCGGGGCCTTTGGGAGGTGATTGGGTCATGAAGGAGGAGCTATCATGAATGGGATTAGTGTCTTTATAAAAGAGGCCCCAGAATGCTCTCTCCCTCTTTCCACCATGTTAGAACACAACAAGAAGTTGGCCATCTGCAACCAGAAAGAGGGCTCTCATCAGACACCGAATCTGCCTGCGCCTGATCTTGAACTTCCAGCCTCCAGACCCGTGACGATAAACGTTTGCTGTTTAAACCACACAATCTACGGTATTCTGTTATAGCAGCCTGAACTGATTCAGACAAATGTTTATGTCAATGCAGATTACCTTTAGAATATTCCTGCTAATTGTGCAAACAGTTTATTCCTGAAGATAGTTATCTAAGTAGGAATAGATTGCTTAGGCACCTTACCTTATATACTGAGGTACACATAACTTTAGGTAAAGGCAACACCAAATGTTATTCTATGGCTTTTTCTAAGTTAAACACTTTAATTAAATCATTTTTAAAAGTGTGATTATACAAAATTGCTAATATGTGATAAAAAAAAGTTTGATGTGCTTCAAACTAATCATTGTATTCTTAATTTTAAAATCCCTTTAATAGTTTCTTTATAGACAGTGTTCCTAACTTTAAGATTTTTAAAAAGTGAGTAAAATGCGTACCCTTACCTCTTCACATATCATATTTAACACTTTCTTGATTCTGGAAGAGATAAATGATGTAAAACTAATTCAACCTATGCTTTACTTCAAACCAATAGTATTAATAAAATAAAAGTCACAAAGATATTAGATAGAAAGCTTGCCATTAAAACCACATATCCTAGGGCTGACCCAGTGGGCATAGTGGTTAAGTTCACCTGCTCCACTTTGGTGGCCCAGGGTTCATGAGTTCAGATCCCAGGCACAGATCTACACACCAGTCGTGAATCCATGCTGTGGCAACATCTCACCTACAAAATAAAGGAAGATTGGCACAGATGTTAGCTCAGGGATGATCTTCATCAAGCAGAAAGAGGAAGGTTGGCAAGAGATGTTAGCTCAGGGCTATCTTCCTCCTAAAAAAAAAAAATCCCAAAACCCCACGTATCGTGACTCCTATTCCATGACTCTTTCTTCAAAACACACTGAGTAATGTGTCTATAATGGATTTCACTAGCAAGGTCTCCAGCAATGGACATGGTCTTGGTAATCTGTAAGGTAAGAAAGCAACATAGGGAAATAGTGCATCTGTAACTATATCAGTTACTAAATACTTTAGTAAAAGATTACCTTTTTGCTTTGTTTCAAATGATATTTTCTAAATAAAGAAGGAAGTAAACTATTTACTAAATGTAGCAAAATTTACTGAACCCTATGTCCCTCAGGGAGGGTAGAAATCTGAGAATCACTGTGCAGCATGGTTCAAAATGGGAGGTTTTTTCAGTTAGAGTGGGGAGCATTTGTTACCCAGCAAGGACAGAAGTGGAAGTACATTTTACATAGTTAATCCAGGGTTAGTATTTCCCAAGGAATAGAGTCAAAGTCATATTAATTGCAAGTATACACATTCTCCACATAGACTTGACTAGATATATTCAGAAAAAAAAGGATTCTTGAAATGATGAGGTACATTTACCTTTAAATATATTAGGACAGTAGTAATGACGCTGTGGGTTAAACCATATTCATGAGATTCAAAATTAATGAAGTGAATTACAACCAAAATTTTTTAAATAAGATAAAATAGAGAAATGGAAGCTATCAAAGTACATCATATATAAATTAAAAGTATTATCTCATGAAATTTTGTTGCAGTTTTATATAGAGGAAGGGAACAGTTTTGTAGTTTTTCTTCTAGACTATGAATCTTTTCTCTAGACTCAAGAACTCCCGAAGATTTCAGGAGTCATCAATTTTCCTTATAATATTAACTCATGGAATTTATAGGAGGATATGATAGTAGATCTAAGATAAGTGAGAAAATGTCCCAGAACGATGTACCAGACCGAACACCTGTAGCTTGTTGTCAAGACTGATTAATGAAAACTGGTAGTGATGAGCTAGAACTGCCCCAGAAAATGGTCACTAGTCATATACCCCTCCGGGATCTGCATTAATTAGCTAGTCACACACACCTGAGGTTATGTGACTAGCTAGTAAAAAAGCCTAAGGAACTTCAGAGTTGATGCTTTCCCTAAGTTTTTCTGTACACACTCAGCTCCATCTCTCTTGACCTTGCACGCCCCATGCATAGAATAATTGTGACATTAGAAGTTGAGCCTAGGGGTCATAAGATCTCAACTTTGTCATTTCTGTGTATACTGTGTTTGGTCTTATTCAGTATCCTTTCTTAAAGATAAGTAGACTTAATTCTGGGTGTATGTATTGTGCCTTATGAGTTTGTTGATCTGAACTCAAGACAACCTCTGCCAGTAGAGTAGAGTAAGTACTCAATATCTGTAGGTATGCTGATCTGAATGTGGGTCATAATCAAAAAAAGTTTGCAAGCCACTCTTTAGAGGGAAAACTAGCAGTAGCATTGCTGGTGATGAAAGAACTGAATTTGAAGAACCAATTGTTTCTATTAACGCATCCTCACCCTGAGATGGGAAGTAGAGCTCACCTGTCACCCATATCAATATCCTGAGAAGACTAAGTGACACAGCAAGACTGCTCAACGTTAGCTGATATCTATGGTGACAGAAGTTGCAAGAACATGATGGAACTGGAACAGGAACTCTCTTGTCCTTTGCAGAGGTGGTGTGTCCCACAGAAAAAGAGCACAAAATAGGAAGAGCTTAAAAAGGGACTTTAGGATAAAAATAATGAGAAAAGATAGAGAGAGAATGCAAGAGTTTGAGCAAAGAAGTACTCATGTGCTTGTCAGTCTCCCCCACTACACACACACACTTACACCCATGCATAGATGCACAGATTGTACACATCCTGTTCCAACTCTGAACTATCAAGTTGTCTCTGGAGAAGTCAGACAATGTAGAAATTCCTATTCAGAGATGTTTGATAGGATATGGTGTTATTCAGGACCCAACAGAAAGAAACATGGGCACAGAAATAAATGTCCATCCTCAGACCTTGAGATAATCGCCCACTTCCCTTGATACATTTCCAGAAGACAGGTAAAAACTTTCCTTGGGCATAGATAGGAGAAGTTTACTTGCTTAATTTTACACTCAAGTCTTTTTGATGTGAGTCTAAAACGTTTAGATCCAATAGCAGTTGTGTAACCTGGAAAAGTAAATTAGCAACTTCTACTATTAGCAACCAGCACATCCTTATCTTCAATCTTCCAGTCCTTTTCCTTCCAGGCCCCTGAACAGCTAGCTAAGCCATTGACCCCTGTTCAAGAATCCGTATATATATTCTTACCTCCAGCCACTTTCCTTCCAGAGTGGGGAGGGTCAGGTGAACCATTTGCAGCTTCGCTCATTGGGGAAAACTGCCCTGCTCTGCTACCCCCAATATTACTGTAATGCAGCCACCACCCATTTCTAGCTTGTACTCACATAAAGAGCCAAGGCATTCTTAAGAAGACAAAGCTGGGATTTTCCTCCTCTTTTAGCTGATTATCTGGGACCCTGTCTCCATATAGCTACGGGGGAGAAGTGGGCATCAATGGCATAGGTGGTGTGAGGGTCTGTACCACCTCTTGGCAGCAGCTTACTGTGTCCTCTAGTCCTGTGTGAGCACAATAGCAGATGTACCATTTCCATCTTATGATGCACTGCTGGTACGTCTGTCTGTCTTTATGACATAGTCAGGCCAGATCAAAATGGGCTTTCTGGCAGGCATTCGAGATGTACAATGACTTAGTACCCCATGGTCAAGTGTTCCATCTCTACCAGGGCCCAGTCAAAGGCCAGAAGATGTTTCTCAAAAGTCAGATAATTCTGGTACAAATGGCATGCCCTTGCTCCTGAACTCTAGGGGCCTGGGTTGGGATTCTTTTTTTAGAGACTGCTATAAACTCAACACCACACGTCTTCTCACCACTAGCACCTCCAACAGCACTGATTTACCAGCTTGTGAGGCCTGAGTGACGAGGCTGCTTGCACCACAGGCTGGATGTGCTTCGTAGCCCTTTCCAAGCTGCTCCTCCTGCATAGCAGGCAGCCTTTTGTGTCACCTGGTATATGGGTCTGATCACGAATTTTGGATGTACAATATGTTGCCTTCTGAAGCCAAAGATGCCAACTAGGCTTCATTCTTTGGAGCCATGGATGTAAGATTTGGAAATTTAAAGTTTACCTTGAAGGGTATGTCCCAACATACCCCTGACTACTGAACTCTTAAAAACTTTGCTGTGGGTTTATCTACTACCCTCTGGAGCACATGCGTCAAACCACCACCTCTAGTCTACTAGCTACCTCTTGCTCCTCCTGCCCCCTCTACATGATGTCTTCCATGTGCTCCATAAATGTGATTTTCTGTGAGATGTCCAGATAGTCCAGATCTCTTTGGACACTATTATGATGAAGGTGGGAGGGTGAACATAGCTCTGAGAATAAACTGTTGATGAATATTTTTGTCTGTTTCATGTGAATAGGAACTGTTTCGTATTCTTTTTTCTATAAAAATAGAAAAGAATGCATCTACCAAATCAATGACAGCAGAGTGTATTCCCAAGATCCTATTACTCTCCTCCAGCAATGATGCTACATCCAGCACAGTAGAATTGATCGAACCTGTGAAAGTGCATAGTCATTCTCCAGGATCTGTCCATTTTCTGCAAGGGCCTGAGTGGCAAAGAAAATTGAGGGATGATATAATAAAGACCGTCACTCTTTCATCCTTCAGGTCCTTAATGGTGGCACTATTCTCCACCAACCCCATCATGATGTGCAATTGCTTTTGATTTCTTATCCTCGGCAGGGGGCAGTTTCAGAGGCTTCTACTTGGACTTTTCCATTTCGCTAGCTTTCACTCACAGGCCAAAGACCCGGTGTTGGAGTTACTTCAACCACCAAACATGTCAATTTTGATTATATACTCAGGACTTGGAGATGACCCTGGGACCACTAGTGGACCACAGAGAGACAGACTTTACTAGGGCTTCATTTGTTAGTTGACCCTGTACACCTCCACTCTAACAGGGAGGGTGTGATGACATTTTGGATCTCCGAGTATCAATGTCAGATTGATGTCCGAATGTTCTTGAAGTGTCTGGGTATTCTACTTTCCCAGTGCACAGTCACCTGAGTAAAATTCTGTAGGGCCCTTCAGTTTAGCACTCATGGAATCATTAGAGCCTATCCTGGCCACGGTGTTGTAGGGTCCCTCCTCTTAGGGATCCGGCTACGTCTTCAGTCAGTAGTTTCCAGATATAAATATTGGCTCCGGCCCTGGACCTAAGCAAGGGATCACAGCTTTTTGTTAGGCTGGTTGCACTCAGCCTCCTGCTTCTCCAGTCTTCTGATTATAGATAGTAAATAGCGCCCTCAGTGGCTGCCTAATGGCATGCACCTAGGGACACCGTGTTCTGTTAGCCCTCTCCACCTTACTAGCCAACCTTTGTCTATACTTTGTTTACCATAGTTATGGTCACCTTCCCATAACTTGCCTCACCTGCTCAGAAGCTCAGCACTCCTTTTCTTTTGTTTAACCTAAAATAGTATATAAGCCCAAGTTCTAATCACCTCTTTGGATGATTCATCACTGGTTGCTCGCATGTGTAGGCCTATGCACATGTTAATAAACTTCTGTTTGTTTTTCTTTTGTTAATCTGTCTTTCACCAATCCAATTTACAGGGCCCCAGCCAGAGACCCCAAATGAGTGGAGAAAAAAAAATTCAATCATCCCACTGGCAAGAGTGTTCTTCTCTACTGGGACATCTTTTCTAATCACCGCTGGTGAAATCTTCAGCAACTGGACCATCTCCTTGCATTAGGGACTAACACTGCCCCATTTTGCACTCAAGATGTGGTGCTCCTCAACATCTGGACAGTGAGTGAGAAATTCTTGCACCCCATTTCACCACTTATTTTCTTAGACCACTATAAGTACCACCTGTGTCTGTCCAGGTCCTTCTAGAAGCAGATGACAAGACTGGATTTAAATATGCAAGCCATTTATTGGGGGACACACCTGTGAAAGACGAAGTGGGGGAGAGAGCAAGAGTAGGCCAGGAGAGCCTTCTTACCGTGATGAACACTTGACCCATCTGAGAGGAGGGAAGGCAGGATTGGATAGAAAGGGCCTCAGACTGCAGCTCAGTTCTGAAAATGTTCTGACCAGGCCTGTGGGGAATCCCATAGGTTGCCTACTCGAGGCAGAGGTTGCACAGTAGAGGAATTCCACACGCAATGGTGGTGGTCTGGCTCTACTGCCCCCTACTGTGCTCAGTTATTGGCTGGAAAGAGCCTGGGACACAAGTAGCCTTAGCATTAATACTGAGGTGGAGTCAAAGGTACGGAAGCAGGGCTGTCACCCAGAGCAGGTTCTCCTGGAGGGATCTGAGCAGTACCTCCCCTACCCCCACATTAAGCATTAACTTAGAACTTTCAGACATTACATTTTAAAGACATTCTTCAAAATTAAGACAAAGTTCTAAAATAAAAGGTCAATAACAGCTGAGGAGACAGTTTAAGATAGAAGAACACCAGGCTGGCAGTCAGGAGAAATGTCCTTTGCTTGTTTGCTGCTGGCCAGGTCATCCACTCCTCTGAAGCTCCATGTTTTCAGTCAGTTAAATAGGGGTAATAGAGTTGCAATTCTCTTATTTAAAGATTATAAATTCTTTAAAGATTTAAATTTAAAGATTATAAATTATAAATAAATTCTCTTATTTAAAGCTATGATACTGTTCCTTAAAGAAAAATCACTTAATGGGAAAAAAAGTTTTTATGATTTATGTCCCGTGTATTTTATTTTTAAGTAAGAGAAACAAACAAAAAAGGCACATGCAATTACAATCTTTGAACTAGGGCCCACGTGTTTGAGTTTATATTTGTTAAGTGGAATTCTGCTTTTTTAATTTTTGTAATTTGAACTCAGCATGCAGCTAGTTTTTAGTCAATTCTCCTCCAATCTTTTACGGTTGTTTTCCTATACCTGATTTGACAGCAACGCTTTAGCAACTCAGCTTTAATTAAACTGTTTAAAGTCTGTATTGAGTTTTAAGCAAGGGAGTTACATTCTATGATTTGTGCTGTTTATGTTCCATGATTCTATGATATATGATATGATGTTTTTACCACACAAAATTAGGGTTCTCTTGCCCAATGCACATTAAAAAAAACCAATTAATTATGGCATCAGCTTTTTGGGGGGAAATCAGCTTTATTCTGTGAGATTGATCTTTAGGGACACAGCAGGCATGTCCCCTCAGATCTGTCTCCCTGATTCAGGATTTGGGGTGAAATTTAAGGGGTTAGGGAGAACAGGCTGGCATGTGGAAACGCTGGTGGGACAGGTTTTCATTGGTGAGCTTCAAACATTTACAACAGGGCTCTAAACATTTATGATGAGGTTCTAAACTTTTATGATAGAATTCTAAACATTTATGATGAAGTGGGAAAGGAATTTTAACACTAGATCTTCCTGAATGGGGGACCCTTGCTTCTGATAAGAGTCCCACTTTTAAGTTCTGGTCATGTCCCTGTCCTTCGGTTCTGTGGGGAGGATAATCTTTGGTTCTACGGTCATTTCATGTCAAGATTTCTTCTTCTGTGCATCTGACTATGTGACTTTGCACATTTTCTGAAAGGCAATTCTTAATCACTCTGCTGATAAGAGATGGGGTCAGTTGAACTGGTCCTGGAGGGCCCATGCTTACAATATATATGTAATGTATTATATTTCATGTATATCTATACATAAATAATTATAAAATTAAATAAGTATAATATTCCCTCTTTGTGGCTGCAGACATAGACTCCAGTATTATGAATATTTTTCTCTCTTGGGTTTCCACCAATACGGTTGCTTTGTGATTCTCTTCACTTACCTCTTAGTTCTGTAGGACCTTGGATAAAAGGCTCCATCTCATGAGGTTTTGACACAATCTATTCTAACACGATCCCTCGATGTCCTGGAGACAGGTGGTGTTCACCTCATTCTCCAACTCTCTCCTACCCTTTGTAGCTTCTTTTGCAGTAAAGTGGGTAAAGTTCAGTAAAATGGCTAGTTTTGTCCATGGATCGTGCCCAAGAATTGTGAGTATTACTTCTGGGCTGAAACAGTCAAGGGCCAGTGTTCCTCCTCCATCTCTCTCTCTGGCTTAGAGGTCTTGTGTTGAGACGGTTGTGTCGCAGCCAGGTCAATCCTATTTTCTAAGCCAAAACACCCCCACCAACCTGCATCACATTTTGCGAGAAGGAGAAGTAAACTTTTGTGTTAAGCCATTGAGATTTCTGAAGGCTTTTTTATTGTGGTTGTTAGTGTGAATTACTTTGACTAATAAAATAGGCAACCTATTCCTCCAGTGAGCAGAGAAAGATGAGCCTAAAGAAGGTTTCATTCTGCACCTCAGTCAGAAATGAAAATACATTTCACTCCCCTAGCACTCACTGTGTGTGAGGACCTAATAACCCTCTACCCTTGCTTAACAATTTAGAATTTATGAAGAATATTCATGCAAAGCATCTACTGTGATCCTCATTAGAGAGCCAGGGGGAGAATCATATTCCCTTTTAATCAATAAGGAAAGTGCGGGGCCGGCCCCTAGCGGAGTGGGTAAGTTCCCCGGCTCCGCTTTGGTGGCCCAGGGTTTCGCTGGTTCGGGTCTTGGGAACGGACATGGCACCACTCGTCTGGCCACATTGAGGCACTGTCCCACATGTCACAACTAGAAGGACCCACAACTAATAATATACAGCTATGTGCTGGGGGGATTTGAGGAGGAAAAAAAGGAAAGTGATTGATGAGTTTAAATATTCTGGTCCATGCACCTAGCTACCAAAAGAAAGCACTCTTTATTCCACTGTAACCATATGTATACATGCATGTATGTAAAATATATAAAATATATTTTGTATATAAATATATAAAATATATAATACATATTTTATTTATTATATTATATATATTTAATTTATATATATAAAATATATGAATATATATAAAATATATATATTTTACATACATGCATGTATACATGTGTATATACATGTATAAATATATATATATACACACACACATACAAGTATGTGTGTTTTAGCAAAATGGACAATGAAATTCTAATCTCCTTCTCTCTCGATTTAATTTCTAAATCCTTTGCCTAGAATACCAATAAAAAGTGCTAATGATTTATATTCTCCATCCCACAAAATTGCTGAAAGAGAGGAAAGCTGAGGTGTTATGGGAAGAACAGAGGTCTGAGAGTCAGAAGACGTACAGGCGAGTCTCGCCTGTGAACATGATTGTTGTTCCTTGACCCCAGTCAGCTACTGTCTCTGGGTCTCAGTTTCCTTGTCTATGAAATAAAAGTGCTGGAATAAATAATCCAAATAATCCTTATGGTTTCAAATGTTATACTTTTATGTAGAAACCACAAGATGATATCTTAACAGTAGGAAAATTTTACTCCCCATTTTAAGCACAAAGATGATTATTATACTTAACATGGTTTTAAAGATGCATTGTTATAGTTAAGGAGTTGGATTGGAAGATTCAAGATATGTTTTAAATGGACTTGGAGATTATTTCAAGTCATAGTGTCTTTCAGTAGAACCACTTGAGAATGTCACTGCTTGAGCTCTAATTTTAAAGGTTATTTTCGAGGGCCATAAAGTGAAGTGCAATATAAGGCCCTTTTTATTCTCCCATCATTATAAGCCTCCTTCCCCACTATGGGCAGGGAAATTGGTGACTATATTCTTCCGGGTTGGTTTTTTTCTTTGAGAACTGGCTGGGATAGTACTGATCTACTGCACGAAATAGTTATAAGGAGTTCTTAGAAATAGGCATGAAAGCACACGTTTACACTCTCTTGGCTCGTAGCGATTTGAATAATAATTACTTGGTGAGTTTCATTAAGAATCAACTAAGTTTTCAGCACTTTCTTTCACTTGGAGGACTTGGAAAATTAATCTTCGCAGCCTGTTCTACTCATCCTCACTCTATGTTAGACGTTATGAAGTAGATAAGATTAATCTTCCTCTCTCTCAAGTTCCTCTTCCTCGGTTCTTAGCTCTTCTTGTATCTACTTTTAATATCCCACAAATCCTGTTCCCTCCCAGCTCTCTCACATCACAGGGAGCCAGGCGTTTTCTAACATACTGCTTTCCCCAATGCTCCCTTCCACATATAAAAGTCTTTTTTTGTGTGAAAGATGGATAAACATGTTTCTTCAAGTAGTAAATAATTGATATCACTTAATGATTTATTAAGGAAATGCAGTGGATCAAAAGAAAAGAAAAACAAGTTAAATCTGTATCTCTAAATAGGTAAAATTTCAGGTTTTAAATCTAATTGGGAGGGAACAGTCCTAATATTTATTGAATGCAGTGTGCACCTGACACTGCAAAAGGAGTTTTCTTGGATATTATCTTCTTTTATCTGTACAATAACCTTGTGGTTGGATATTATGCTTTTTTATATATAGCTAGAGAGCTGTGTTTGGGAAAGATTAAGCAATTTACTGAAGGTTACCACGTGGTAAGTAGCGGAACTGGGATTCCTATGCAGGTCTGTCTGACTGCAAAATCCACACTTTTTTTCTCAATCGCATTGAATCTTCGTGTTTCTGAAATGATTTTTTGAAAAAGCTTCTGAGGCTGGCCCTGTTTAAAGCTTTACTGAAATACACTTTTAACTTTTATTATTTGCCAAGTAACATTATTTAAATTTTAAAACATCTCTCACAGTTTGAACCACATATCCCCATTCAATCTGGGACTCATGAAAATGAAAACGTTCTGAAAGAAAAAGAAAAAAGAAAGAAAAGCAGAGTTTACAACACCTATAACACAAGGATGATGACTTTGCCACTTAAACCCCAGACTTATTTTTTTCTCCTCATTTAATGTAACTTTTACAAAAAGTAAATTCCAGTGAAAATAATATAGATTTATTTCCCATTTTTTGAAACTTCTCCTTTAAAGGATGAAATGAAAGCTTTATTATTTTTATTTTACTTTTAGGACATGCTGGGCTATTTCATTTTGTATTTTTAGCTTTACAGGGGTTGTGGCACAAGAGTCTACACTAGATAGAGTTTGGGACGGGGTAAGCTGACCAACTGGATCCACTACACTTCCATGTTTATGGCTTTAGAATATCTTTTTCTTGAGCTCAAACCTAGAGGAAATCTGAGAGAGGACCAGAAAATTTAGCAGTGAGTTGAGAACATACATTCAATATAGAAAACTTCCCAATTCTTTTTACCAAGGTAATACTAATTGACATCACAAAAAGGGGAGAAATGGAACAAAATCATCTGTGAATACAGAATCAAAAATCCTAAGTAAAATGTCAGCAAGCAGAATCTGGCATGACATTAAGAATAACATATATGACCAAATGGAGCTTTTTTCTTGAATATGAAGATAGTTTAAAATTTAAAAATCTATGCATAATTTTTCATTTTAACAAGTGCTAGTCTGTTACTGTTAAATTAAAAGTCTCAATAAGTGCTAAGAAATTTAGAAAACAAGGACGGATACATTTGGAAAAAAATTGTTTAACTTAGTAACAACAGACTAAAAGGAATTTTCAATTCTCCACGGATTGTTATTTCAATTCTTCACCTCAAAGTGATCCTAAAGATTACCTAGAAGTATGAATTTTTAACAACAGTCAATAAAAAGTTGAAAAACATTCAAATCCTTGCAGAAAGATTTACTCTTCCAGATATCGAGATGTCTTATAAAATTACAGTACATAAAATATTGTGATACTGTTGAAGAAACAAATATTTCAATGTGGTAGATTACAGAATGCCAAAATAGAATATTTTTTTAATTAGTGGTTATTCAGTATAGTATTTTGTAACGAATATTGGGGCAAAACTGTCCAAAAGTTGAACTGTTACAAATCTCCTGACAGAATTAACTAATTAAATATAAAAATACATCCATATAACTATTAGAGGAAAATTTAGTTGATTATTTCTACAATACTGTAGGAGGAAATTATTTTTAAAGAATCTCTCGAAAGCTGTAAATTGTCAAGGAAACAATTGCTAAATTAAAATATATTAAGAGTAAAAATCTCTGTTGAGCAATTTTAGTCCAAAAGATGTCAATGATGTATTTTAAGTGAAAAAGTCACTTAACAGAGCAGTGTGAATTATAGGAGTATTCCACTCATATGTGTGGGCATGTCTCAGTGTGGGTAGATTCAGATGTCTACAGAAAAATTACTGAGATCTTATTTTATATTAAGGTAAAACTTTACATTGATATAAAATCTTACACCATTTTATATAATGTAAAATTCTAAATTAATGTAAAACATCTTATGTTTTCTTGTATTCATGTGAAATTATTTTATGTCAATGCAAAAACAGTTTTAAGGCCTTCCTCTGTGAAACCATTCCTATTACCCACACTTCACCCAACTCAGATCATTCTACATCTCCAAGTGTTTCTTATTACATTTAGTGTAAGCCTTACTGTTGCCTCTCAACATGCCAAAACCTACATTTCTCTATTAGATTTTAAGCTGCTTATAAGAACATACTATATACGTTTTTGTCATGTTAATAGTTTCTAGTACATAACATACTATACAATGTAGGTGTTCAACAAATGTTTGTTAAATTGACTTAGTAATCAAAAATATTAACTTTAGGTGGTATCTTTCTATGTACTACAACCAATATCAGGCTAAGGTCATTTCCAGGGAAAATTAGAATGTAACAAAATTTGTTAGTATATATAGTCCTATTATGAGGGTAACTTTTCAACCTAGAAAACCAGTGTCATTATTTAAAATGTTTAGTATAACTGGAACCCTGCTGAAAAGTGTAAGATTATGAAATTCACACAGAGTTTTGTAGATGTGGCCATTTAATTCATTTATCAAATATTAACTAAACATCTAAAAACTTCCAGGTGCCACATTAAGCCCTGGGGACTCAAGGATTAACACAGCATGATACCTAACCTTAAGAAGCTTACAGCTTTTTGGGCAAGACACAACGTTCATCAAAGATCACAGAACAGTGTACCGGGGCCAGAAATGAGAGATTAATGCAATGCCAAGGGGTACTTACGAGGGATGTGAATCCAGCCTGGAGGCCTTCCTGGAGTGGAGTGGTGTTGACGTGAAAGTGGGCATACTTGCTTTGCCAACGGTAAGTACCATGTGAATATAGTCTAGTATCATTGACAAACATTTTTTGCTGAAGAGATCTGCTTCTGGAAAAAGACAGTGTAATGCTTTCGAGTGAAAAATGATAATTTGCTAAGACTTGTATTGCTTTTTCCTTGAATACAACTGCTAGAACACTAGTGGCTAGTTGGGAAACTGGGAGTGGCAAGCAGTATTAAGAGATCATCCAGAAAAACAGAAACAGAAAAAATTACTGGTGTATTTGGAATAGAACTTAACTTTAAATCACCTGGCCCTGAGCTACACATCATAGATATTAAATACTATGCATTCAATGACAGTCACAAACTTGGTTGTTGTCTAAATAGTATTAAGACCTTAATTCCATGCACATTAACACAAAGTTCAATTGATACAAGCTTAAAGCTATGCATAACTAACTTAATCTGTGGACTTACCAAATCAAAAAAACAAAGATTACAAAGCTAATATAGTTAAAATCAACAAAATCCAGGGGCTGGCCCCTGGCCGAGTGGTTAAGTTTGCGTGCTCTGCTTCGGCAGCCCAGGGTTTCAACTGTTCAGATCCCAGGCACAAACATGGCACCACACATCAGGCCATGCTGAAGTGGCGTCCCACGTAGCACAACCAGAGGCACTCACAACTAGAGTATACAACTACGTACTGGGGGGCTTTGGGGAAAAGAAGGAGAAGGGAAAGGAGAAGAAGAAGATTGGCAACAGATGTTAGCTCAGGTGCCAATCTTTAAAAAAACAGAAAAAATCCATATGTTGTAATGGTTGTTCTTGTTCTTTTTAAAATAAATAGCTGAGATTGGTTTTAATGATATAAAAACAGCACTTCCGGTCCAGTTCCATGCTTGAGCAATTCTGAACTTTGAGTTAAACAATACTAATGTTGAGAATGGCTATTCATAAAAGTGTTCTTACAACCTGGTATGAATGACCTCAACCAGGATTCATCTTTAGTCAGAATTCTACCAATGAGCTGCAGAATGCCAAATTAAATATAGTGTCAATTGATAAATCTTTAAACCTAACTTGTTCACATAAAGGTGAGGTCAGCATTGCTGCATTATTGAAATGTTCATTAAAAATCCATTTATGTCAATTTCTAATGCAATTTGGAACATAAAAGTTTTTTGTTCCATATTAACAATTCCACTAACTGCAAATAAACATAGAATATGTTTTCCTCTAGTTTAGGTTTAATTTTTTAGTTTGCCATGTTAGTACCATCCTTATTGTATAACACAATCTTTCTACCACATTTTTCTCTCTTAAAGCTACGTTGAAATATTTGATTTCTGCAGTGTGCTGTGAGCTCATGCGCCTTTGACATGGTGCTAATAGGATGATTTTTTTTTTAAAAAAGCAAGCCCAAATATAGGCACAGAAATTGTAGGGTGGTACTTAAATATACCGTGTTAACTAAATATATGCTTATATTAATATTTTATGTTGAACATCAAAATGAGAACTCAAATATAAAATTTATCATAAACAACTCCTCAACCTTTGATAATGTTCAACAGAAAAGCATAAACTTCTATTGGGGAATAAGAAATTAAGAATCTAAAGGAATAGTTTATAAACTTATTTTTATCCCTGGAAATATAATTCAACCAAATTTTGATGTGGATATCCCAAATATAAACAGATGCCACTCTCCCAACCCACGTATATTAGTTTCCATTCAAAATTTCCCTAGAGAGTAAAAGAGAAAGTGGAAAGACATGAAGAATATAAAAAACTATGTACCAGGACTTCGTTCTTCATTATTAATCTTTTTCATGTAGTCAATATATTCTGAAAAAAACTGATATGGATTTGGAAACACCTTACCTTTCAGACCAGTATAGAGGAGGGCATTTTTGTCAATCATAGAATCAATGGAAAGTGTAATTGATTTGAAATTTAAAGCAGTAGTTCTGGCTCATTATTTGACTAGAGAGAGCCTAGGTTCTACTCACACCAGCAAAGCACTCCTCTGTAACTGTAAGCATTACTGGACAAAGGAATAGAAAGCTGATTGTTAGGTGGTCAGCAGAATCACAGGCTATCAGCCATTAGCAGTTTAGGCCGATGTGATGTGTATTGATAATGGTGTTATTATCTGAGTGAGTATAGTGACAGAACAAGCACCAAAGAAAATTCTTTTACTGAATCACCTTGCCTCATCATGGTAATATGAAGTATTTGATAACCAGGTCATTAACTACTGGTATGAAATGCTTTCGTTAAATCTCTAGCATGAGTCCAAATTCCTCTTAAAATTCACATGGGAAATTTTCTCTTTGGATACCCGAAAGTTTTTTTCATCATTCTTCTCTAAAAGTGTCTTTTGTTTGACTTTATTTTTTAAATTATTTTAAATTTATAATAAAATGTTTAGATGTACAAATAGGAAAAAAGAATAATATAATAAATATCTGTGTACTTACCACATGGCTTAAGAATAAATTATGAATAGATTTGAAACCCATAGTGCATCCCTTCCTGAATACATGCTTCTCCCTTTCTACCAGAGAAAATTGTGATCTTGTTTCATATTGTTCCTGTGAATCTCTTTATAATTTTATTACATATATTTCTGTATTACGGTTCTCCAGAGAAACAGAACAAATAGTATATATGTAAAGAGAAAGAGAGAAAGATTTACTATAAAAGAAGAATTGACTTACATGATTGTGGGGGCTAGTAAGTCTGAAATCCGTAGGGCAGGGTGGCAGACTAGGGTTCAGATCAGAGTTGATGCTATAATCTTGACTCTAAAGGCTGAAAATTTAGAATTTCTACGTTGCAGTCTGGAGACATCATTTGTTCTTCTTCAGGAAACCTCAGCCCTTGCTCTTCAGGCCTTGAACTGACTGGGTGAGGTTCACCCATCCACCCACGTTATGGAGGGTAATCTGCTTTATTTAAAGTCAAATGATTGTAAACATTAATTGCATCTAAAAATGCCTTTTCAGCTATATCTGGACTAGTGTTTGACCAAAGAGCTGGTCATCAGAGTCTAGCCAAGTAGACATAAAATTAACCATCACAGCTTCTATCCTTAAAATATATATAGTGTTATTTTGCATATTTTAAACTTTATATAATTGGTATAAAATATTAGATGTTGACTTGCCATTGGCTTTTTTCCTCTCACATTTATGTATGAAATCTATCCATGTGACTACAGGTGGCTAGAGTTTGATCATTTTTAAGGCAATATAGAATTTTGATGTATCATTTATACTTTCTTCTGGTGATGGACAGCTGAGTCGTTTCCAATTGTTTGCAACTATAAACACCGCTGCTATAAATATCCCTGCTCATGTATCCCAATGCACATGTACTAGAGTTTCTAAGAATGAAATGGAATTATTGTTTTAGGGGATACACACTATTAATCTTTACTAGATGTTGCCAAATTGTATTCTAACAAGTTTGAACAGATCTATAATCCTACTCCAGAACTTTTGGGCCAGCTGTTCTTTGGAATTCATAATGTTTAGATTTTAGGAGGGTAACATGATTACTCCCATATAGCATGAAACAACCCAGTAGACACTACAACAGCATCCCATAAACAATATGTTAGTATTTTTGCAGTGAAAGGTATAAATAATGACAGTAAGTAGGATTAAGACTATAAAGAGCTTCACTTCAGTGAAGATCAGATTTTGCTTCCAAATCAGGTTGGGTCATGTTGGTTTTTACTGTAATGTGAACAATGAAAAATTCTCATTTTTCAGAATATGTTTTAACTTGGGATTGTAAATAAAGGTTCCATTTGTTCCACATCATTGCCTACATTTCTTGTTATCAGAATTTTTGCTATTTGTGCCAGTCCAGTATAGACGAAATGTTTGAAAGTATGGTTTACACTGGCATGTCCTTGACAAGGTTTAGCATCTTTTCTTGCATTTCCTGGCCATTTGGGTTTTCTCATTTGTGAATTGCTTGTTTGTAGTTTTTGCTATAATTTTTATTGTTTTGTTTGTTTTATTAAAAAGTTGGCTTATAGGAGTTTTATATATATTCTTATATTAAACCTTTGCTGTGCACATTACAAATATCTTCTTCCAGTCATCGGCTTGCCTTTTCACTTTTAATGGTGGGTGGGTGTGTGTGTGTGTGTGTATGAGTGTGAAATTTATTTAAGAAATACTTTCCTACTCTGAGATCACTAAGGTATACTCAATTCTTTTAAAAATTTTAAATTTTGCTTCTCAGACTTATGTCTTTAATTCTCACAGAATTGACATTTAAATGACTTATGAGGAAGTTATACAATTCCATTGTATTCCATGTGGATAGCCAGTTGCCCTAGAACCAAATATTGAATATCCCTTCTTTTCCCCTTGGTTTTTAATGCCATTTTTGTCATATCTATGTTTAGTTCCATTTCTGCACTTTCTGTTTTGTTCCATTGGTTTTTATCTTGAAACGATATTAGATTGTCTCAGCAAAGTGCTAACACAAGTCTTGCTATCTAGAAAGGTGTGTCTGCGTAGTAATGTTAGCTAGTCTCTTTCTTTTATACTTCAATGTAATTATAGAATCAGCTTAAGTTACACTTTAAAAAAATACATAAAAAATACATAAAAAAATACATAAATAGACATAAAAAAATACATAAATACTCTGTTGAGATTTTGAATTGCCTAAATTAGTTTGTGAAGAATTTACATTTTCACTATAATAAATCTTCCTTTTCATGAATATTTATTTATTTAGACCTTGTTTATTTAGTTCTCCATTTATTTAGGTCTTCTTTAATGCTTTTCAATACAGTTTTATAATTTTTATCATAAAAATGTTGCATATGTTTTGTTATTATTGTGTGTTTGGGATTTTGTTGCTACTAAATATATTTTTGTAATTAAAGTCTTTGAACTGATCTTCTTTCCAAAACTACAAACGTAAAACTTTAGAATAAAACATAAGAAAAAAATTCTCCTATTATTTGGTTTGGCAAAGAGTCCTTAGATGCTTGTGATAGTTAACTTTATGGTCAACTTGGCTGGGCCACAGTGCCCAGATATTTGGTCAAACATTATTCTAGATGTTTCTCTGATGGCGTTTTGGATGAGAGTGTCATTTAAATGGGTGGGCTTTGAGTAAAGCAGATGGCTCCCCATCATGTGAGTCAGGTTCACCCAGTCAGTTGAGGGTCTTAATAGAACAAAAGACTGACCTGTCCCAAGCAAGAGGGAATTCTGCCAGCAGATGGCCTTGCCTGAGCTGCTCTTTTTCAGACTTGAGCTGCTCTTTTTTGTTTCTCTAGCCTGACAGACCATCCTGCAGATTTTGGACTTGCCAGCCTCCGTAATTGCATGAGCCAATTTTGTAAAATAAATCTCTCTTTCCCTCTATATTTGCACACCTATTGGTTCTGTTTCTCTGAAGAACTCTGACTAATACAATGCTACTCCAAAAGCACAATTCATAAAAGAAAAAAGATAAATTGTACTGTGTCAAAGTTAAAAATTTTTGTTCTGCAAAAGACACTGTCAAGAGAATGAAAAGTCAAATCAAAGAACGGGAGAATATGTTTGGAAATTGTATATCTGACAGGAGTTTTATCAAGAACATGTAAATTGTTCTCAAAACTAAACAGTTGAATAACCAACAACACAATTTTTAAAATGGGCAAAAGATTTGAATATACATTTCATCCAAGGACATAAATGATGGCAATTACACACATGAAAAGATGCACAACGTTGCTGCTCATTAGGGAGATGAATAGCAATGTTGTGCCTTTTAATAATAATGGAATACCACTACATACCTATAAGAATGCTGGGGGAAAACCTGACACAACTAAGTGCTGACAAAGATATAGAGCAACTTGAACTCCTCAACATTGCTGGTGAAAATATAAAACATTGCAGCTACTTTGGAAAACAGTATGGCAATTTCTTTTATAGTTAACCATGCACTTATTATACTACCCAGCAATTAAACTCCTAAGCATTTACTCAAAAGAAGTGAAAACTTAAGTTCACACAAAAACCTGTATGTGAATGTTTATAGCAACTTTATTCAAAATCACCAAAAACTGGAAACAACCCAAATATCTTTTGACCAATGAATGGAAAAATAAACAGGTAAAGCTACCCAAAGTAATAAAAAGGACTCAACTACAGACGCATGCAACCACGTGAATAAATCGCATTTGCTCTTTGGTAAACAAAAGTTGCCAGAACTCAAAGTCTGATTCTGTATGATTTTACTTATAAGATATTCAGAAATGACAAAACTGCTGGGAAAGAGGACAGATCAGTGGCTGCAGAGGTTGGAATCGGAGTGAGGGATTGACTAAAAAGGGGCAGCACAAGGGAAATTTTTAATGTGAAGAAACTGTTCCGTATCATGATTATGTTGGTAGATGCACGACTCTGTAAAAATTCACCAAATGGTGCACCACAAAGACTGAATGTGCTGTATGCCATTAAAAAACTAAATTATAAAAAATGCCCTTGCAATATTTTTATTCAGCTTCCCGTTCCCAGCCTTTGTGTAGGTGTCGAGTTAAAACTCTCATTTCTGGTTCCTACATGAGGAGCCTTATGATAGTTGATATATTATAGATATATTCCCAAGGAAAAAAGTTGAGATAAGAGAAACTAATTAAAAATGCTAATACTCACTTTGTGTCAAGTACAATATTATGCATTTTATATCCATCACACCATTGAGTCTTCACAACAAGCCTACAAAGTAAGTTGTCATCACACAGATACTTACTGTATGTTGGGAGTAGGAAACTGAGGCTTGAAAAGGCTGATGAGGTAAATGTGGATTCAGCATTTCTGCAATCTCCATTACATTTTTATAAGGCACTTACTTATTATTAATCAGGGTTCTTGTGATGTGTAGATGCAGATGAGGTATTTTGATTGTTATTTTGTTGTTGTTCCCTTCTGTCCCAAGGTGACTGTGTGGCATATAAGACAAGCGGCCTTGATGAGAGGATGTTGCTTAGTAGAAGACCCTCCCTTCAGGAAATTCTTTGTCTTCACAGGAGCTTGCTGGGCAGGTGGCAGCAGTATATCCAGAGCCACATCATAACTAAAGTGGCATATTGTTAACAAAATAATGGTTGCTCCCTTTTTGATATTTCTTGCAATGTCTCAGAGCCATCAAATGTATAATCATCAAAAAGTTCATCAAATTGTTTTTCTGTGAAGAACAGGCTAGTCTTTCCCCCGTTCTTTGAATATGTGTTGACAAATGCCCAGGCAAATGAAAAATAACTCTTAGAGAAAACCTGAGTCATTAAGTTGTCTAAATAATCATTCACTTTGCAAGCTGTGCACCTTGTGTTATTGTCAATATTTAGTATGTACTGAACACTGCATACAAAGCTTTCTGTGAAACTGTGTGAATACAGGGTTTCTGGGATAATGTAGTTTTGTTGAAGTGGGTACTCAAGTCCATTTTGTGCCATGTGTGTAGGTAGAAAACTGGATTAGGGATGGCGGGAAGGCCCTGTTAGCAGCAAGACCTGGGGGTAGAGCTCAGAAACACAGAGGAGCCAAAGGCAGACCCTCTTAGACAGGCCTAAAACCAAACCTCACAAATATAAAAAGATGTGCTGCTTAGTCTAGAATGAGGGAAACAGGAACTCAGAGGGCCGAGGGCCATGGAAGTTGGAAAGGGAGGCAAGAGAAAGTCACTAGGCATCAGCCCCAAAGAAACAATAGTTGATGCAACCTTTAGCATTAGCCTTAACGCATCTGTCATCAAGGCAGGACACTGTTTCTGACCAAGACAACGCAAAACTCAAGTATGCGAGCAGGCAGGAAACGTCAGTTGACTGGAGAGAGAAATGTACTTGGGTAGAAAAGAGGCAAATCTAGGCAGTCTGCTATGATTGTTCAGAAATTTACACTTATGATTTTGAATTAAGAACTTAATGTAACTGTCTTCACTTAGACTTGGAGGTTTTTGTTTTGCTTTGTCTTCTTTTTGGCAATATGATCAAGAGGGGATTATCTACCCAAACTAGAGTCAATTTTAAAACTAACAAGAGCACCCATTAACCTGATCTGATTTACCTGAAGCCAGTGCTAAGTTTTATCCTTATTTTATGCTAGTTAAATGAGTCACTTCCCTTTACTCCGACAGCCAGCTGATGTAAGCAGGATAATCCATTTGGATATTAACCCGTTTACGGTTTTTCCTTAATTTCTTCTCCTCCCATTCAAGCACATAGCCAGGCCCATGTATCCATTGCCGTAGATAATTTCACAGGAGAAGCAGATAACAGCCCTTCCTTTGTTCAGTAAATGTCAAACCTGTTGAAGAGACTATGGATGGAGAATGAAAAGGGAGAGAATTCCTAGAAATCAGTTAACGCTGATATTTGTGGATGCTTGTGCTCTGCTCTATGGTAATGCCCTGAGGAGAAGGCAAGACCTCAAAGGGTATGGAAGCGTGTTGCATGTGGGGAGGGTGGACACTGGACAGAAGCATAGGCCTCTGCAAAGATGCCCATGCCCCAGGAATAGCTCAGCAGTGTCAGAAGTGGAGACCTGCCAGTTATAGAAAATGAGGACAGCAGCGGCCATCGTAGTGCAGGTAGAGACTGAAGGTCCCGCCCAGATTTCAGAAGTGACATAACCTTCCCAGTGTCTGGGGCCATCTAGGAAGGGCCGTGACATTGATTAGAATAGAATTTCCTTCCAGAGTGCAGAGGAGTAAATCAGGGAGGTGTTTGGAGGCAGTTTTATGTGGATCTAAAGAGAATTTTAAAAGTGTTTTTGTTTCTTACACTTCAGAGCTTGCAAATTAATATTTGCTCATGGTATGTGCTTGATAATAATACTTTACATATTAAGTCAACAGGGCTCATCTGACACAGAGCTTCAAGGGTCCCACAAGATTCTTGCTTAGATTGAGTTGGTATTTTCAAACACATGGGAATATACTGATCTTTAATATATTTATAGGCTTGTAGAATTTTAGGAAGAAAAACAAACAAAAGATCATTTAAGCCAAACTTGTTATTTTTTTTTCAGATTAAAAAGAAGCTGAAATCCAAAGTCATAAACTGACCTGTAAAATCACGCAGTTGAGAGGTGAAGTTGGGACCAGAGCTCACAGCTCCAGGAACACAGCCACAGCATCACCTGCTTCCCACATTGCACTCATAAAGCACCCAAGCCAGTCTGAGGTCTACTTCAAAAAGTGAGAAATTGAGAAGAGGAAACGTCCCCCTTCATTTAGGGCAAATTTGTCTAGTTACTGCTGCTGCATTCAGAAAATCGTATTCTTTCAGTAGCTCGTCTGCAGAATGGTATTGTTCTTCACGGTGAGCCAACATTTCATGGATGACAAATTTCATCAATCCTTTTGTGGGGGCTGAGGTGAGAAATCCTGCTAAGAAAAAGAAGGAATGCATTGTTTTTACAAAGCATTCTGTAAGAGAGACCTTGGAACACCAGTTAGTGTCATTTCTGGGCCCATATAGCTGAGTGGACAGTGTAATGCCGAGAGAAAGAGACTCTCCCCATCCATGTACGACTCTGTGCAGGGGAGACTGAAGAGAACACTCTGTGCATCTGGCATTTGAGACACTGAGCATCTCAGCAGCAATGAAGTGGGGTGTGGGCCTTGGGAAACGGAGACCCGGCCTTTGGCAGGGACTCCAGACGTCTCAGGGAAGACAGCAGGATCTGAGACAGTGGTGAGACCTCCCTCAAGTGAGAGCAGCTGCAGAGGTTTCATCCTCATTCCTTGAGAGAGTGACAAGGATGGGCACCATGAGGGAGCAGAGGGGACTTAGCAAGTGCATGAGTAACACCTTCTTATGACCCTCAGTGATAACTGAGGGTGAGCGGCAGAGTATGCAATTTGTACGAGGCTGAAATCCCAGCAATTTCTCTGATGGAGGGCTAGCTTCACAGAGTGAAAAATTGTTAACACGATCCAGTGTTTACCCATGGGCTGCTGTGGCTTAGAGACTGTCAAAATAAGGCAAAATGAATACCAGGCTTGAAAATTTCCCAAGCAGACAAGACCGTTTAAGCCACGCCAGCAAAACTAAATCTAGCATATTTCATGAACATAAGTGAAATTTCATTTAGGTTATTTCTTGCAAATGTCTCGGATAATCATAAAAGAAACTTAAGTCATCTTCCTAAAATGGTATAAAGTTATCACTTTTCACCAATCTCTGCTGTCTAGAAACCCTCCTGGTAATAATCTATCGTTGGAAAGGTTAAACCCATTCCTCATTTTCACCTTATAAGTCATCCTGAACCACCATGCCTCTGAGCTTGATATCAGTGTTGGATTTGAAGATGCCCAGTTCATGAACTGTTCTTTTGTGCACAATAAACTCTTACTAAATACTGCTTTACTGACCTGGTTTTATTTCTACTGTTTCTGGATTTTTGGCAGGACAACAGGGTTAGACTGGAGCAATCCTTCAGTGTTTGTCATAGTTACGTAACCTGCATTGTTCTCTCCTCCTCTGCTGTCACCCTCCTCTCCTCCTGTCTCAAACTCTTTTTCCAAAGGCTAGTCTGAACCCCAATTCTGACAACTATTGTGAAATGCATGCTGTCCAGTCTCATCCTCAATGACATTTTTGATTTCCACCACTCAGTTTTAATTGATCCTGTGTGGCCTTGTCTTATTAGTCATCTTTTCATGAGTATCTAATTTTCCCCTCCTAGGCTCTAACCTTATGGTTTTCATTTCTGAATAACCACCAAACATTCAATAAAGCAATTTAAAACTTGTCAAGTTTTAATAAATCTTTATTTATGGACTTATTGACATTAAATGTAAGAGTGTGTTAAACATTTTATATCTCTATAATTTAAACAAAAGTATAGCAATAATACAACTCTATAAAGTAGCTGTTTCCCCTCTTGTGGGTTTCATAAATAGAAAAATTCATAGACTTTTGTACCGGTAATTAAAAGATTTCCTGCAGTAGATTCTCACCTCATTCAAAACTGATATGTTGTAATAGCAATAATCACCTAGAACACATGACAAGAGGTTTTCAGTTTTTATATTTTGCTTTTTACGTGCTCCTAAATAACTCTTAGTTAAAAAAAAAAAAACAGTAGGTAGACAGTGATGTTATGCAGATAAGCTATAGACAATAATTTGATATTCTAAAATTTAACAGCTGATTTAAAATTTAACAGTTTTTAAAATTAGATTACAAATTAAAAAGCAGTCAAAACTCCGCATTAGACACTTTCTTTAAAATGTGAACTAGTTATGTTTGTTTATTTCAAACTTAATAATCACAATTTGTTTGATTATTTTCCTTTTGAAAAAGATTTCCTGAGGATTCTTAAAAACGTGACTTCCCAGACACTTTTATAATCTAAATCAGCCAAATGCAATCCACTCAAGAATAAAGAAAGAAACAATGTATTGAAAAGCTCAGAATGCCTCCAAGCTTTTCACACCATTGCAGAACATTTAGGGCTGGTCCTCATCTAGCCCCTGCCCACCCTTCAGCCCCAGGGTTGGTCCTTCCTCCCATCGCACCTTATGCTCTTGCCATTCCCGGAAGGTGCCCAAGCTTTCATGCCCTGGCCCTTGTGTTTGCCTCTTCATCTGTGGAGAGCTCCCTGTCACTCTCTGCATAGATCCAACTCAAGCGAACGGTCCCTCTGCCCAATGGGTTTCTCTCTTAGCTCTTGGTGTACCTGCCTCATCCTCGTTCTATTGTCTCAGCTCAAACGTCACAGCCACCCAGAGATCTTCCCTGACCATCTTGCCCAACGTGGCTTCCCTAATTTCACCCTCTATCTCAATGCCCAATTATTCTCTGCATGGTAATAACAAATTTGAATTTTCCTGTCTATTTATTTATTTATGTGTTTATTGTCAGATTCCCCATGTAAATATTAGCTCTTTGAGGGTAAACATGTTGCTTGTCTTGCTCAGCCTTCTGTATTCCTAAATTCTCTTGATTCCTGTCACATATGCTGCCCTCATAAGTAGAGGAATGGGTTTTGAAACGTTCAACACAACCCAACGTAAAAAAGAGCAGGTTGGTGTCAAGGTGAGTAGCATGAGACCTTTGAGACATTCTGGAATCTGAGAAGCTGAAGTACAGCCATCAGTGGAGACTTTGCGTTTGACTTTCCTACTGAGAATGCCATGAGATATGGAGTGGGCGACTTAATTTGGATGATATATTTGAGATACTCTTAAGCTTTAAAACTCTATGGCCCTGTGATTTATCTACTCTGCTTTGTATTCTAGTTGTTAAATTGTGCTCTTTCCCTAAACTAGTCAATAGCTTACACTTAATTTTCTTTTCTTTTTTTTCAGCATCAGCTGCCTGACCTCAGTCCAGCAACTTAACTTTTTTGGTGTTTCTGTGTGTGTCAATTTCTTCACTTATACATTGAGAAGGCAATATGAGAGAGAGATCACTAAAATTTCTTTGGGAGTTTTGTTTTTCATTTGTTTGTTTTGCTTTTGTGTATAGAAGGATATGAAGGAAAAACCAAGGGAAAGAGAGAGAACAGACACCAGAAACCTATGTCGGGGAGGGTTTTCTACAGAGCTGCTGCTAGCAAGCACAGTGCTACTTGCCAATGATTGAAGCCAACTTCCTTCTACTACCTGCAGGTAGAAAAGTGCACTTTTCTTGCCTCACCTGCAGCACAACAATTCAGTAAGTTTCCAAGTGTCATTAGCTGGTAGCTTATGAAATTAGACAATTGGCACAGTGCTTTCCACGCCATCAGTTTAAGTAAATGTTTACAAAGATAGTCTTTAAAATAAAAGCTTTAACTATAGTTTTTATTTCCCAGAGTGATAAAGCTCTGAAACAATAGCACAGGGAGAGGCAGCTCAAGTGCTAGAGGAGTAGGCATGTTACTAGAGTTTTAGGATTTTCCACTGTCTTGTCATCGATCGTTTTAGAATCCCATTTTCCTCTTCCCCTTAAATCTTGCCAAATACTAGTTGTCCCCATTTCTCTCTGTTTTCAGCCGGTGACCTGATGGAGATGGGTTACTCTAAGCAGCACCCAGCTTTAGGAGCACACACCTCGATGTTCACTTGGAAGGTCAATCAACAGAAAGCCAAGCACTACATTTGCTGAAAGGGCTGCTGGCAGGTGGCACCAACTGCACATGTCTCAATGTGTCCTGAGCTAAGTGACTGTGTGCCCCAGGGTCTAGCCCTATCCTAGGATAAAAGTCAGGGCTCACCTGATCAAATTCACTTGATTGAGAAGTAACCACACTGAGAGAGTAAAAGTAGTCAGGGCTTGTTGAAGGCAGTGATTAACAGTTGCCTGGACGTATATCCGAGCTCTGCCACCTACTATCTGACTTTTGAGCGTTTATTTAACCTCTTTGTTCCTCATCCATAAAACTCGTGCAATATAGTACCATGCACTGTAATAAGTATTTTTCACCCATTTTCTATTTAAGAAATCATCCTTCTAAACGGGAATGTTTGAGCAAGCACACGGCTTTGGGATGGACTTGCTTCGAACCAACGAAACCCTGGGCCGCCTGCAGCGGAGCGCGCGAACTTAACCAGTTGGCCACGAGGCCAGCCCCAACAGGGTTACCTTCTGAGACAGAAGAGCCTGGTGGAAACGAAAAGCTCTTCCACAACCCATTAATGAAATAAAAATTATGCCACCACTAATTATCTTCTTTAAGCATTTTATAAATATCAGAGTGTCTAGCTCCTGTAAATATAATTTGTAAGTTTGAGGCATATGTGAAGAACTTTCTTAAACTTGTTGACTGACAATCTGACTTGTCAGAAATAAGAGGCAGGAGGGGATGAATGAGATGGGAGGAGACGTTTTGGTTTTCCAAGCTCTCTTACTCTCATTTAAGAGGCAATATCAACATGTTATCATGTGACAATAACGAAAAGATAAATAACATTGTTATTAATTATTTCAAGTGGCCTTCTAGAAATGAGCAATTTATACTAAAATTTTAAATGCAGAAATAAGCTAATGAAATGTATGATCATTTTTACATTATTTCTTTGAATTATCTCCTTTGAGAACACCATTAGTTTCAGTTCTTCAAGATTTACCAGATAGAAATAGCGTGAAAGTCAAAATTATAATTTAGGTACTTTTAGGAATTTGTTAAACATTTTATGGTCTTTGTGTTCTATTTATGCCATTTCACCTGTGAATGGACTCTCTTTAGTTTAGTTCGGTTGGTTTGAATTACGCGAGTCTGGTTTAGTTTGGGAAGACTTTTGTTTGGTTCAATTTTGCTATTGGGCCTCCGTTATTAAAGTCTAATAGTAAAAAAGTAAATTGTCATCCAGCATATCCAATATATTTATAAACTTTGTGCACATACTAGTATAATAGGTCAGTGCTACATCCAAGAAAGGCAAAATTCCTTGTTTGCTATGGTTTTAAAATAGGTCTTAACACAAATAAATGTATTTCTCGATATTTAATTAAATTTTTATGGAATATCTTAGAGGTGAGCTAGTGAAATTCAGGAGGATCATTTTGAATTAGGTGTTCCTCTTTTTACTCCAAATAAAGATACTTCTCCTTTTAACTAGTACCCTACATCAATCATTACTTAGAAGTGTCATCATCATCACCATGTCACCAAGCAACAATTTTTTGAGCAATTACTATGTACCAGGCACTATGTTTAGTATTTTTCAAATATTATCTGATTTAACACTTACAGCAAACTTAATATATATTAAGTACCATTATTTCAAGAAATTAAGTAACTTGACCAAAGTTTCACAGTTACTAAATAGAGAAGCAAGGCCTTGTATTTGGGTGGATTTGACCATAAAGTTACCAAACTTAGCTACTAAGTTTGCCAGCACATATTTTATTCTTATTCTGCTAAAAACATCTATTAAAATGAGCATGCTCAATGCTAAATTCAATACATATAAAATCTTTTCCTTATTACTTGTGTTTGCTGCCTCTCCTTTCTCTTCCTTTCTTTCTCATTTTCTCTATTTTGACTTTTTGTGAACAACAGGGTCATTAAATTTATCAGTATATTCCATATTCCCAAAAAAAGTTTGCATTTTATTTTTAAGATAATGAATTTCCATTCAAATCAAGGTATCTTTAGCAAAGTTGTACAGATAACATATTTTGAAAGAATTCTTTACCTATACTATTTATTTAATTCAACAGATTAAAGAAGGTTTAGAGAATAAAATTAGCCATCATATCTATAAATTAAAATTCCTTTTTAATACAACAACATTCCTTGAACACCTTCAAGATTTGGCAAAGGAATTTAGCAGAGTGATTATATTATTTTGACTTGAATTACCTGTAAGCAAATTGAAAAGGAAGAAAATTAAATTCATGTGCTGGGTAGACTTCAACACAAATCTTGCCATAATTGTATTTAAATTTGAATTATTATTTACCTTCACAATTGCATCCTTATGAGAATTACTGGGAGAATTGTGAGGAGGAAAAATAGATATTCAATTTCCAAACAAAAGGAAATTATTTAAAAACTTTTGGAATAAAGTTGTGTATGGAAACACAGCATTGTGTACAGTTAATAGATGAAAGCCAATTGTTTTAAATAGGTAGTCCCACAACTCACTCCTTATACTGTATCCCTTGGATTTGAGCTCAAAACTTGATGCTCATCAGGGAATGGGAATTGCAGGTGGGAATTAGGGATAAAGGATGAAGAGGTTGTAAGGGCTACATAGCCTGGCTTTTGATAGCTGTCGGGAAATAGTTTAAAGAATTCCATATCATCCCCAAATTATTTCCTCTTGTTGACTTGAATAAAAAAAGCAATTTAGTGATAGAATTATGATTTGGTTCACAATAAGAAAAGATTGGTTGAAATTGAATATGCTCATAAATCACAATATAAACTATCAAATGAGAAAGACTCAATAACCAGACTGGCCCTGACTTCTCACTGGAGGTATAGAGTCACACTGTTACCCCAATGTTTCTTAAAACATGGTCCATAGACTATTTACATCATAATGCCCTGAAGGGCTTAATAAAAAATACAGATTCCTGGGACTACCAGGCTACTAAATCATAGTATCTATAGGAGAGCCCACGAATCTGCGTTTCAGTAAGTACCCCAAGTGATTTTTGTAACTGAAGTATAATAGTAAAGTACAAAATCACAAGCGTGCATCTGGAGGAATATTTACATATGAATATACTTCTGTAATCATCATTGGGAATCAGGAAATAGAAAATTCTCATCATCCTAGAAGGATATTTCATACTCTTTTTCATGTAATAACACTCCAGAGAAAAAACTACACTATGGTTCCTTTCCCTAAACTTCACACAAATGGAATAAATGGTGTATGTTTTTTGTAACTGATTGACTTCTTTCAAAATTGTATATTTTAGATTCATCCATGATGTTGAGTGTATGAATAGTGTATTCTGTTTTAATTGTTTTATAGTTGAGTGATAGATATTTGGGTAGTTTTCCATGTGATTCTTATGAACTGTTACATTTTAAAATCTTTCACCTAGATCTTTGAGGAAGTACTCTGTGTTTGAGCAAGGCAACCTGCAATTAAAGAAAGAACTTTCAAAAGTACTATCTCTAACCATTTTACCATGAGTTTTCAAATTTGAACCACTTCTCTGGTTAAAACACAGTTACAGAGGTTTAATTTACATTTAAATAAGTGAGAGAATTTTATATGCATAAAACACATAAAATGCTTTATCATATTGCCATGTATAGGTTTGTTAGATTGGCTGGATTAGAGAAGATTGACAGGAACACACCAATAGGAAAGATCAATAAAGAAAAGGCAAATAGCTGAAGCCTCGAGAAATCCTATTTTAATCGTGGAAAAGAAGGATATACAGGTAAGGAAGAAAGGATTGGGAAGGAACTGGATTGTGGGGCTGTCAGCTCCCTTTCTCAAATATATTGTCTCCCCTTCCAGTCCAACTCCTTCTTCCTATGCTCTAGCCTGTTATCTGCCAGCATTTCCTATTAAACTCATCCTAGATAGAGCTGAGCACCCCAATCTCTTCCCATATGTCCTGGGAAAAATACCAGCATCAAATCGACTGGATTACCTCCCATGATCTCTTTTTCCCAGGTCCAGGCACAAAGACCTAAATTGACAAGAAAGTCTTCAGTGCAGCTGTTGCAGGTATCAGACAGTAAATACAGAAAGTTCCAGTGATGGGTTATGAATATAGACATTTTTCAGACTTTACCCTTCACTCAGCATGGTACTGGGTCCAGACTAAGGAAATTCAGAAAGTAGGACATCTTTGAGCTACAATTAAAATAATTTTAACTTTAATTTTTGACAGTAGTCATATTCCTTACATAACATAACTGGAAACTTACTGAATAAGCCTTCACTTTGATTTTGGAGTTGGTTTCTTGTTAGGTCCCTGGGTATCCCACAAGGAAATGACTGAACCAACAGTCAGTGAAGAAGCCTGGACTTATAATAGTAGTCTAAACCTTTTGTGATCTTCCATGTGAAATTATCCATATGTATTTACATGTGTGTACGTGAGCATCTGTGTATGTGTGTGCAGATTACACACACAGATAGTTTCGGAACAGGTTCTCTGGAATGTGCTGTACTGGATGAGGACTCCTGGCTATATTTAAACTTAATGCCTCAGGGTCGGAGGCTATGTCAACACTCAATTCTGATAATTCTTTATTGTTGAAATTCAGCCAAAAGTTGAATATCTGAGTATACCCTTCAATCACTTCAAAAAATACACGACATTCACAAGAACACATTTACTCTAGTGATATTCCTAGTGTATTATATATCTTGTATAAAATAATTTGTAAAACCTTTCCCCCTTGTTTCTTAATTATTCTACCACAGTAGCAATGCCTACTTGTTAGGTATTTCTTGGTTTTCTAACTATTTATAGTCATTTACATAATGACTTATAAGAGTTGAAAAATTTTAGGGATTTAGTGTTTTCAAAATAGTGCATGCTCAAGGATTAAGAAAGCTTTTGAGACTTTTACAAGGCAGATCAGAACAGAGTATTTACTTTTGAGAAATTGGGCAATTGAGTCAAGAAGGAGAAATAATTCATTCATATGAGTGAATCAAGAAAGGATGCTGACTGTACACCTTTCTGTTAGATGATTCCCTATATTTTATCACATGTTGATGCTGAAAATAGACTAATTCTAGAGGACTCTTGTACACCCTTCTATGAATTTGTGAGCTCAAGATCACTGAAGTGATGAAATTGCATGTCAAAAACCGAAAGAAAGTTTGTCTTTGTATAGGAGTATACTTTTTAAGAATAATTTCCAGAACACCTTTGCCTTTAATTATGGAACACTATTAATGTTTTTATTATAAGAACTGTGAAAATTGTCTCCTTTCAGCAATTTAACATCCACTTACTTTCTTGAACACTGGAGAGACACCTGGATGCTGGCTTCCCTCATTTACATACATACAGGTCATACTAGCACAGTTCAACTTCTATTTCAACATGCAGCTCGAATCACCTGTGAAAAATCCAAGTCAGCTCATGTCACTTTGCCAGAACCTTCAATGGCTTCTTATCTCCCTCAGAAAAAAATCCCAAATCTAAAACATCCAAATTCCTTTCTTTGGGCTGTAGGATTGTGGGTTATCTGTTACCTACCTAACTTCCTCTCCTACTCTTCTCTTCCATGCTGCTTTGTTTCCTAGCCATGTTGGCTTCCTTACTGTTCCTTAAGAACACGAGGCACACACCCAGCTCAGGGCCTTTTGACTCACTGAGTGTTCAGCCTGAAATGCTCTTTCCAGACCTATTCTCATCACTTGTTCCCTCACCTCTTTCAGTTACCTACTCAAATGTCATTTGATCATGTAGGGCCTTTCTTGACCATGCTGCATGAAAAGCAACTTCTTTCCACCTTGGTTCTCCCAAGCCCCCAGGCATACTATATACTCTTTGCTTTGTAAATTTTTATTGCCTCTTTCTGCCAACTAGAAGCTGAGCTCCATGAGGTCTTGTCTGCTTTGTCCCCTACTGTTTTTCCAAGAACGGAGAAGAGCTTATAGTTGATGCTCAAAACATATTTTTAATAAATGAAGGAATAGGGATAGATAAAAGCATAGTAAAACAAATTGTGAAACAGCTGAGTTTGGGCTCAATTTTGTTCATCTTTTATTAGTAAAGATATTGTGAAGACATTACAGCTGGGCTGACAGGTGCCACACAAATGTTTGAAGCTCACAGATAAAAAATTGGGGGTTGGTACGTGTGTGTCAAAGAGGGGAAGTGTATTTATGTTTCATTTTTGTAGAACTGATGTCTGCAGCATGCCCCAAGAGGTCACACAGACATAAATCATGAGCCTCGCTCAATGCGACAGGTGTGACCTGGGACCCTTAGCCTCCATTTGGAGCTTCAATAGGCAACTAAATTACTACTCACCAGTGGAAAGTGGGGATTCAAAACTGGTTTTGAGATTCTGTTACTTTCCAGTTATCTTTTAAATCCATTTCCCCTTTTCTTCCTTGGCTTCTTGATTCTTTTTCACTTCACACACATCATCTTTTCTACCTTCCTGAAAAGTGTCAATTCTCCCAGGTCTAGAATATCGCCACTGTTGTTTCTATTTTCTACCTGCACGTCATTGGGTGAGGAGAGAGACTTTAGCTTGCCTCACGGTTCTTGAAACTAGCTCTGTCCAACACCAACGTGGATGCTCTGCTCTCAAGAGGAAGCAAATAGTCTGTCAGAAACTTCAAATCAGTATCAGCAGGGAACACGTTTTTCTGTTGGTACTGGCTCTGCTGGTACCATATAAAGACACGAATTTCCTCTAGACGTGTATGCCCTAAACCTGGCAGGAAGAACAATGGAGGAGACCTGGAGGAGGGGAGTTGGAAACATCTTACTGACTGACAGCAGTGACAGGAATAACGCGAAGCTATTCTATAGCTTTTCTAACTGCAGATACCATTAAGATAGTCCCATAAGGTGATGAAAAATGGGGAGAAAATCACATTTGGTATCTTTTTTAAAAACTACAATTACCATTTTGTAAGAGAACAAGGAATCAAATGGAACAGGGAACATAGAAACACTGACTGATTAGGGTAGGGAGATGATAGGTAAATTTTTCTCAATTTTGAATTTTACTATTGTTTTATTATTAGGAAACTGCATTCATAATCACTTAAAAATTAGGAACGAGGTGGATATAGTGTTGTGCATTTCTTGGTACTAATTCCAGGGATTGTATCTCAATTCTTAAAAAAAAAACCTGCCTAATGATACTCATAAATAGCTTTCCAAACACACCCAGCAAATAACCATACATCAAAGTATGGAAGAATTAGAAGTACAAATGGCTATAGCCCATACTTTGCAAATCAAATGCTAGCGACAATTCCACCATAACAAGGAAGCCCAACCAGGAAGGGAAGTAATATTTGCTGAGCTCCTGATAAATGGCAGACACTTCTCTGGTTTTCCCATTCACTCCACGACAATCCCGGGGGTTGCGTTACCCCATTTTAGAGAGGGACAAATGGAGTTTTGGAAAGCCTGAATAACTGGTCCAAAACCACAGAGCTAGAGAATCCATTTAAAACCCATGCCTGCCTGCGCTTGAGATAGGAGCACGTGAAAGTCAATACTCACTTGACCTCAAGGAGTTAAGGACGTTCATATTAACACAGTATTTCTGTGTCCACATTTAAACGATCCATTTAAATGGTCCTCTTGGCAGCTGAGTTTTGAGGGGTTAATATTATTATTCTCTAATTTTGATGAAGTTTTATAAAGCAGTAAAAATGATATCGATAATTATATATAGTTATGTTTAATAGAAAGTCTCCTAACCTACCTCCACTTTACTTACTTGCCAAATGTAAGTAAAAGTTTGCTTACTAAGTGACATTCTCCACTCCCTCTGAGAGCCACAGCACATTGTGGCCAATAGGCGAGGGTGCCTGCGTGTATGTACTTACACTACATTAAATGCATCCCAGTCATCGTGATGTTCCCAAACCTGTTTATGCCAGCTTTATGCATTACTAAAAATAAATAATTTAATTAAGTATGATATACAATGCTAAAATAAAAGTAAAGTAAAATGTTGCAATGATGAAAATTAAGTTGAATGCTTTCAAAAGATTTAATAAAAGTGATCCTTTAAATGATCGCGGTGGAGCTAGGTACCACCCAGACAACTGAAAAGATTGGGGGCAGGGGTGGGAGAGAATCTCAACATTTGGAATACTTCTTTAACCAGACTATTACCCAACTGCCTCTAAGATCTTGCTCCACTTGAAAGAACACAAATCTAGAAAATATAGAGGAAGCGTTATAAATACGATTTATATAAAAAGATGATTGAAATTTCAACTGCAGAATCCATTTGTCCTACAACAAAAATTGGGAAGTTGATAAAGACTTATATATTTGGTTTTTAAAATTTTAAATATGATGACTATATCACTTGTCATGATTTTCTGCTTTAAATAAAGGTTTGACTAATAAACCAACTCACCTTAAATGCCTCAGTGTATTACTTTTCTACTAGCAGCTTTAAACAACACAAATTTATTATTTCAGTTTCTGTAGGTCAGAAATCTGGACATGGTATGGCTGGATTCTCTGCTCAGGGTCTCATGGAGCTGAAATCAAGGTGCCAGTCATGTGGGGCTACCATCTGGGGCATGGAGTCCCTTCCAAGCTCACTGGTTGTTGGCAGAATCCATTTCCTTGCATTTCTAAGATGGAGGTCCCCGTTTTCCTGTTGGCCATTAGCTGGGGACCACTCTCAGCTCCTAGAGGCTGTCCACAGTTTCTTGCCATGTGGCCTCCACAGGCAGTTCACAACAAGGCTGTTTGCTTTTCTTCTTGGTCAGCCAGAGTGTGTCTCTCTGACTTTCTCTTGTGTGACCAGCTGGAAAAATGTTCTGCTTTTCAAGGGCTCATGTGATTAAGTTAGGCCCACCTGGATAACCTCCCTTTCTTAAAGTGAACTCTGCCTATTACACAAGTTAATCACCAGAGTGAAATGAATTACAGTCATAGGCCCTGGAATTGTACAGGGCATGTGCATCAAGGGGCTCAGAACCTTAGGGAACATCTTAGATTTCTGCCCACCGCAATCACATAAAAGGCTGATGAATGCTCACAGGGACTCCAGTGTAAGCCAGTCCACAGTGCATAAGCAATGCTCAAATGGAGCTGAATGGCTACCTGTAACCCCTAGCTATTACTTTCATCCCTTCTTCAACCTCTGTCCCTTCGAAAGCAATCTAAATGTTTACAAGATAATAAGAGGCTCATGATAATATTAGCAAGGAGTAGTTACTATATCTAGAGGAAGAGAAATTCTGATTTTTTTAACAAAAACAGTTTGGGAGATATTCTCAGTCAGACAACCTCCTACTCTCTGACACTCATATCAGTTTTCTTTTAAATAGAACTTCATTAGAAAAGAAAACGCATTTATTCGGAGTATTATTAGTTTGGGTTGGTGAGAGCAAACTAAAATCATGATTCCTAAAATACTCATTTGTTCTTTCCAGGGAGAAACTATTTCACGATAAAAAATTAAAATAATAAATGTAGTATGAAGTCGACAATGCTGGGCGGATGATCGCACGCAAAGGAATCTCAGAAAAGAAGGTGTTTTGGTGGCTGTGGATTGTGATCTTTAGGCACAGACGCCATGTGCTTTCCAGGTATCTTAATCTGTGCTTTCCACTTTAAAGACATCAAGCTGCCTTTCCTTCATTGTGAGACTTGGTACCAGGTAAGGAGTGTGCCTTTTGTCATCATGCACACTCTCCATGTTCTTTTTTGTCTTGGAATAAAAAAGGAAGCATGACAGATATGCGTGAGAAAACTCATCTCTATCCCATAAATATGTGTTTCATAGACCTCCAAGCCTAGTGAAGTAAATACTTCCATTGTTGAAGGTAAACCACAATTGGAGAAGATGGTTTGGAGCAAATGAAAGTTTTGACTAGACGTTTTTAAGTCCCTTCCCTACCCTACCATTATATGTACCTATGAATAGAAAATATATCATAAAATGTTTAGAAGATTTTAGGGTCAAGTAAAGTGGATATGAGTGACTCAGTAGTTACGAGTCATCATATTCTCATTCTGCCTGCTAAGTCAAAAAAAAAAAAAATCAGTCAACCCTTCCCCAACCTACCCTGGGTAAACAGACATTCTCTCATGCAAAACATAAACATGTGATTACTTATCGTGAATAAATGACCTTCCAAAGCACATATTTTTAGAATGCCTCCACAGAATTGCCTGAAATGTTATTGGCCAAGCTGCACTGCCGATAGTCCAGATTTAAACAATGTCTACAAAACTCAAGCTTCATTGTAAGAATACGGTGGAGTTTCAATGTACAGAACTGAAAAGAAAATTTCCCTACTTTCAATACCCAAACTCTTATTGTCATTCAATGTCTGTTATTTTAATATAAAAGTGAAATATAAATTTCCAGAACTACCAATTCTACCACACAGGAATAAACTAGACCAGAAATTTTGCACGAGCTTTCATAATTTAATTGAAGGACATTTTGCAGTGAAATTACCTGAATACTCTATAGAAATATGAAGAAATACCTACAGTCTCTCAGCCACCAGAAATGAATTACTCCTTGAGAAAACTTTTAGCCATGAATGGAACAAACTCAAGATATATAGCTGAGTTTCTCTGAATCAGACCTTTAATAAGTAAGCTCTTATTTTTCTCATCTCTTTTGATGATACTCATTTCTATAACAGCTACATCAGCTTTTCATACTGTATATTTCAGTCTGTTACCAAGTGTTTGACAAAAAAATATAAAAACATCTTTATGGTCAGAAATGCTCATATACTTCTGTGAGAGTGTAGAATGGTACTACCAATTTGGATAAAAAACTGGAAGTTTTATAAAAAGTCAAACATACTTTTACCCTATAACCCTCACATCCACTCCTGGGGATTCATCCAAAAGCATACGTCCACCGAAAGCGTGTATAGAATGCTCATAAAAGATTTATTCCTGATAGCCAAAAAGCATAAACAATCTTTGTGTCCATCAAGAGGAGAATTAATAAACAAACTGACATATACAATGGAATACTATTGAGAAATAGAAGTGATTGAACTACTAAAATGCACAAAATGCTGAATCTCAAAAACAGTATGCTCACCAAAAGAAGCTAGACACAGAAGAGTGTATATGTGTGATTCCATTTCTAGGAAAAAGGCAAAAATGGTCTACAATGGCAGAACACAGATTCATGGATTGCGAAGGAGAAGGAACTTTCTGCAGTGACGAAATGTTTTGTATGTTGATCAGGAGGCATGGATTACATAGATGTTTGTACATGTCAAAGCTAGACAAACTGTAAACTTGATATTGGTGCACTATACCGTATAAAAATAATACTTTCATAAAAGCAATTTTAAAAAATATTATAAAAATTTGTCTTGGTCAATAAGTTTGAAAAACATAGATTTAAACAAAGTAAGATTTCCTTAATCGTACTAACAGTACTATTTCTTTGATGGTACTAATGTGCACTGTAAATCTCCAAGGGCTGTAGTAAGTAAACTTTTTGCCAGAAAACATTTTAATGACCACCTTTAGAGACTAAGCTTCCCCAGAACACAACTCAAAGGTAAGATTTACATAATAATACTTGCAACAAAAAAAACAGAGAAAATTCTGTGTCTGTATGTGTCTGTGTTAGCAATATAGTAAGAGGAGAGAGACCAAATTAAGAATACATCTATTTCCATGGCATAATGGCACATATATCTTTGGTACCACCTGTTAATAAGGTCAGAAAAAAATGGAAATTGTTACTGAGGCTGCAGAGATTAGAGGAGACAGCTGACAAGAATAGCAAAGGGAGATACCCAGGGCAGCAAAAGCGCAGGGTATTGAGACTGATTCAGAGAGGCCAGGCAGTTGTGTGGGAAGAGTCAGAGTTTTATGTCCAGCTCTGTTGCAGACTTAAGCAGGGGCGCTTGAGCAATTCACATATGCAATTTATGACACTCTGGTTGGCGTAGTGTATCTGACCTGAGGGTCTGTAATTGTCTGTGACTGGCAGCAGCTGTCACTGGAGTACAGTAAGCAAGGTGATCCCTCTGTGCTTCATGCTTTGGGAGACATCAAAGCTCCAATAGAAAATCTGATAGTGAGGAAAATGGACTATTATTAACCAAGATCAATTGTAAACTGATTATTTTGTGAACACTATTTATGGATTGTAATCCTCACTGTAAGACTGTCCTAGTGTTTCAGAGCTTTCAGAGAACTGCAAGATGATTCCAGGCCTGGAGGTGGGAAGCAAGGTGTGGGAGACTCAGGCAGTACTCTGATACCAAGAGATAACTTAAGTGCATCTACGTAAGTACCATCAGCAAAACCAGTGGGTGGGGAGGACTTTGAATCTTTCACATCAAACCCTTGTGACACATATTTACATTTTACAAATAATCTTTCCTTTCAAGAAAATGTTTATTGCTTATTATAAATAGATATGCACATAAACAGACCCAATAATTTGTCTTTTGTTCTCCTATGTGGAACACAATTCATTTTTTCAGTGATGTCTCCCACAATGAAGTATGGACTTGTCCAGGGGCTAACTAGTCTTGGGAGTCATGTTTCCTATCCCATGCCCCAGATGCCTCCAGAATATTACCTCACCCCTACTCGACACACACCAAATGTATTGTGGATAAAAGAATGGTATGAAAGAAGAATAAATGGATAAATGGATAAATGGATGGATTGATGGATGACTCTACTCAATGTAATATGCCAACTGAATGAATAATGTTATGAAATAAACTGAAAATGAAGGCCAGGACTTCTGGTTGTGGCTAAGATGGAAGGCCCATTCCTTGCTAGTCTTCCCTCATACATCGAAAAAAATCCTGAATGCAATACAATAAGCAAACATAGAAAGACTGAAGGTAAATGAAGAAGGTAGACTGAGTAGAGACTGTAGGACTTGAAGAACAATGTAATGATGAGGGCAATGAGTTCCTTGGGCTTTCTTTTTGCCTTTCACATATCCTGGATGAGGCACTGGAGAAAGCTACAACCCAGAACTGCCAACTGGCACAGATAAGAAAAAGCCCAAAGAAAAGACTATACCCTCTAACCAAAAATACCAGAAAAAAGGTGACATGGAAGTAAAGAACATCTTTCTAAAAATACACACCCCAATCCAGCCAAACATCAAAAGAAAAACTGCCCCCTACCCTGTAGAATCAGTGGGGTTGTTGAGGAGCTGAAGTTCTGGTCCCATCCAAACACAACAAGGCACAGCAAGTTGGCTGCCCACTTCCCCTCACTGATTGGTGTCAGTAGGACCAAATGCAAAGCATAACTTCTACCACCACACAGCAGCAAAGAGGTGGAGTGAGATGGTGCAGGGTGTGGCTAGTTGGCATTCTTCTTCCCTCACCATGGCACTAACCTAGTGGCCTACTATGGTGAACTGAGCTTTTGCCCCCACCAGCCCTTCACTCTTCACATAAACAGAGTGACTCCCTGCGAAAAAAAAAAAAAAGCAACCTTAAATAAGATTCAGTTGTCATAAAACGAAACCCAAACACTCAGGGTCAGAATCAAAAATCTCTCATCATATTAAGAACCAAGAAAAACTCAATCAACAGATACCAACACCAACATGACACTGATGTTGAAATATCTGACAAGGATGTTAAAGCAGCCATCACAGAAATGGTACATTAAGTGGTTTCAAAAGTGTTTTAAACAAATGAAACAATAGAAAGTGTCAGCAAAAAAATACAAGATATAAATAGAAATCGAACGAAAATTTTAGAAATAAAATTAGCAAAATAAAGAGCTCAATGATGGGCTCAAGAGCAGAATAGAAGGGACAGAGAAAAGAATTCATAAACTCAAAGATAGGGCAATAGAAATTACCCAATCTCAACAATTGAGGGACAATGGAGTGAAAAAAAATGAAGATCAGGGCCTCGGAGACCTAGGGGACTATAACAAAAGAATTTACATCCATTTTATCAAAGTCCTGGAAGCAAAGGAGAAAGAAAATGGGGCTTAAAAAGTATTCCAATTCCCTCAATTTTGCTATGAATTGAAAACTTCTCTAAAAAGATTGTCTTAGTAAAAAAAAGTATTCAAGGAAATAATGGCTGATGAATTAAAACTTTGGCAAAAAGACATAAACTTACAGATTCAAGAGTCTTAGTAAACTCCAAACAGGATAAATCCAAATAAATCCATAGCCAAACTTCTGAAAATCAAAGACAAAGAAAATATCTTGGAAGCACTCAGAAAGAAATGATACAGTATCTATAGAGGAACAACATTTGAAATGACAACAAATTTCTTACCCGAAACCACAGAGGTCAGGAGGAAGTAACACAACATTTTCCGCTGCTGAAAGAAAAGAACTGTCAATGCAGGATTCTATAACCAGCAAAAATATCCCTTAGAAATGAAGGTGAAATCAAGACATTCTCAGATGAAGGAAATCTAAGAGAATGTGACATCAGCAGGCTTATCCTAAAATAATATCTAAAGGGAGTTCTTCAAACAGAAATAAAATAATAAAGAAAGGAAACTTGAAACATCAGCTGTGAAGAAAGAACAATGGTAAGAATAGAAACGTGGGTAAATGCAACACACCATCCTTCTCATTTTGAGTTTTCTAAACTATGTTAGGTGGGTGAAGTAAAAATTATAACATTATCTGATGTGGTTCCTAAAGTATGAGAGGAACTATTAAGGCAATTGTAATATAAAGAGGAAAAGGTAAATGGATGAAAAGGTGGTAAAGTCTCTATGCTTTACTTCAACTGGTAAAATATTGACAGCAATAGATATTATCGGCTACTATGGAAATGCAAATTAAAACTATGATGAAATATCACTCCATATATATTAGAACAGCTAAAATTAAAAAAGATTAACAATACCAAAAGTTGGTGAGTATGCAGAGAAACTATATCTCACATATATTTCTGGTGGGAACATAAAATGGTACCACCACTCTGGAAAATAATTTGACAGTTTTTTAAAGAACAATCAGTCAGTCAGCATTTGTCCAGAAATTGCCCTCTTGGGACTCTATCCTAGAGAAATGAAAAATTATGTCCACACAAAATATTTCACACAGAATGGTGAGCTCCAAGTTCCCACCCCTCAAATCTGAATAATTAGAAGAATAACCCACCTTTTTCTGGGCTGGTGAATTCTCCAAAAAATGTCACTCTGAAAGGCTCTGGAGAGAGGAACAATTGGCATAGTGAACAGCTGGGGTGAAGTCTTGGAAGAAAATGGAGAAATTAAGTTAAAGTCAACATCCTGAGCTGTGTGGCTCTCAAACTTCTTTCCCCACTAGAAAGGGAACCTTTTGACACACTTCATCCTATGACCTTAATACCCGGCCACTCCGCATCTCAGGTGAGGATTAGAAGATTCTTCTCTGCATAAACTAATTATTCCTAGAGAAAAAGTTCTCTACAGCCCTTGGATATAACACAAGACAAAAGCACATCTTTCTCTTCCTCTGGATGCTGGTGATGCCTAGTGCTGGTTAATCCAGCTGTGACCATGAGGGAAGATACCAAAAACTGCAAGTGGATAGACAGCCAAAATCTGGATTGTGATGATGTTGTTGAACTGCTGGATGAGCCAGACATGGAGTCAAACTGCTTCAGGACTTCTTGTTACATGAAATTTTACATAGTCTTTTAAATTCTGTGCCTTCTAGGCTCCTTAGGATTGAAGCTAACAGGAAACTGAACTCAAAAGTAAATAATAAATAATAAAAGGTAATTGCAACATACAGGCAAGCATCAGCCACCAACAAAGGAGAAATTGATTTGGATAGTCCACTAAGAAACACAAAATGCCAAGAAAGAAGAGATGAGACCCAGGTAACAAGAGATTCAACACAAGTGGTCAGCAAAGAGAATCCCAGAATGGAAAAAAGGTGCCTACTGAATGGCAGCAGCCTAAACAGCAAGAGTCTCACTGATAAGAAAGACAGAAAAGACCAGGGGCAGTAAATGATGAACAACATGAGGGGTGTTAAGTAGGGCTATTGAAGTGTTGGGAAACTACTAATCAGTTACATCACAAGCCAGGCAAACAAAGAATAAGGTAGGTATTAATTTTAGAAAAATTAACTCGAGAAAAAAAAGGAAAGTGTGGTATGGTTCACTAGTTATTAAGAATATTATTTGCATAGTCAAAATAATGTAAAGACTGACAATCAACTTAGCAAAATATTCTAATAGTACTGTGCTAGGGGACAAGAGAGGACAAGTGGGATAGCCCAGTAGTGTTGCAGAGAGCCAATGACTAACATACTGGTGGGATTCAGTAGAGCATGTCTAATATTAATAAATCCTGTTAAGTAGTTATAGAGGAAAACACGAGGGGGAACATGAATAATCAAGGTTCTTTGAGTCACCGGATATACTCCTGCCTCAGGGCCTTTGCATTTGCTGCCCAGAAACCTCTGCCTCTAGATATCCTCTTGACTATTTCACTGACTTCCTTCAGGAGACAAAGGTCATCCTTCAAAGAAGGCTTCCCTCGACAATCTATCTAATATTTCCAAATATATGGAATATTTCGTATTCCCTTCCTTGCTTCATTATTTTTTCTTAGCACTTACCACGATCCAATGGATAATGTATTATGTACTCATTATTCACACCCTTTGTTGTCTTCTCCGCAAGAATATACATCCCATATTGGAAAGGACTTTTATGTCCCTGCTCACTGCTAATTCATAGCAGTTAACTTAGAACAGTGTCTGCTACGTGGTAGGCCTTTATTAGCCATTTGGTGAGTAAATAAGTAGCTCTATGTTGAATGTTACTATCTCTGAGGAGTAAGATGAGAGCTGTGAGAAGGTAGCACAGAGGCCTGCTGCGTTTTGTTTTTTGTTTTTCATTATAAGCCTTAGTATAATTCTTTTTTTAAAAACTGTATGCATGCATTCACTCTCATTGAAAAGTATATTTTTATAAAAAGATAAACTAGGTCAAATATAAAGAGGAAAAAAATCCTAAAAAAGTATTGAATCTGAAAAATATTGGGATAGTCTCTTGGAGGTTTTTGGAGGTATGACAATTTAACCTATTTTGATGCCTGATTTGGAGGCATAAGTTCTAAATAATGAGGATGTTGAGAAGATTGGCTATTGAACCAGTGACAAGACAAGATTGAATGCTTCACAGAAGAGTTACTGGCCAAGATACGTTAAAGACAGGCTCTAAAGGGATAAACAGGTGGAGAAAATGATGGGGTTATATTTTAATTATATAAAAATCAAGCCTGAGAAAGAAAATTGCTTTAATTTTTTTCTTATAACAAAATGGAATGTATTTCACAGTATAACGTTTAGAAAATAGGAATTGGCAAAAGAAAGAAATTTAAAATCACCCATAATCCTACTGCTCAGGAACACTTCTAATGTGTCTGCAAGCATTCTTCCAGTTCTATTCTTATATATGTGTGGATGTGTGTGTGTGTGTGTGTTTGTATGTTTATGTGTGCTTGAGTATGTGCACTTGTGTATGTGTGTAAATTTCCTCTAATTTTCAGATTGGGACTTGTGATACAAACGCCTTCAAATAGCAAGGTTAGAACACCTTCCTTCTTTCTCCTAGCATTTGAACTGTAATGACTTCCTAGCTACTACCGACTAAGGGTAGACGGGAGCTATTGACCTTGAGGTTAAAGTTTCCATGTGTCTTGTTACTAATCTCCTGAGACAGCTTGTCTCTAAAGAATGTTTCTTTGGGCGTGTTTTTGTCTAAGTCCCATCTCACAATAACCCACTAAGAATCCATCTGTCTGAGAATGGTGAAAGATGATCCTTGAAAAATCATACCACGCTTCTCCAAGTACACTTTGAACTTCGATCCTCATGTAGAAATTTCATGACTGATATGAATTGCCCTACCAAGAAAATTTCCCTCTTCTGTGGATAAAGGAGAACTGTTCAGATAAGAACAGTTTTTTTCGGGTAACAATGTGGGTTCCAAACAAATAGGAGCTGACCACGCAATAGCTCTCTAAAACAGAAGTCCATTTTTTCCCAAGTATCCTTATCCATTTTTGTAAATGATCGTGTAGCGTTTCCTTGCTTTTTGTTTTGTTTCCTTCAGTCTCTTTCGTAGATCCTGCACAGAGTATCTCATCTTGTCACAACATAGTCTACGAGTCACTTCCAAGCCCATACATAAATAGAGGAGTCAAAAACACACAGTATTTGCCTTAAATATATCATTTTTCTGCATTCATCCATCACAGGTATATGAAATAGTTACAAAACTAAAGCCGGGACAAAAGAAAATTTCCCGACATAACTGAGATTGAAATATCAAAGTGAATTCCCATTGAGTGCAGAATAGCATTAAACTATCGCTGCAAATAAGATCTTTACATTATAATGCCTATATTGGTCTAACAATAAGTAAATTTCTTTACTGCTGCAGGAAATTATGCACCTGCTTTGCCGGCATTTCAGCACAACCCTTAGTATATGGGAATATACAAACCTTTGAGTATCAATTGACTTCTTTATGTGCAATTGAATTTGTTTAAACAGCTACTTTAGAAAAATCGATCCTCTAATTCCTTAAAGTATCTACAGCCTAAAATCCAGTTAACTGTTAAACTCATTGTATGCTTAAAAATACTCAATGCCCTCATTTTTATTGTCCAAATTATTGGCATTTATTTGTTACAATGACTTTTTTCTTTATGCGTTTCTAATTGGATAAAAAATACATACATATGAACCAGACTGGAAACCTAATCTTAATACAAGGAAGTAAAACTACCCTTCTGTCCTTCCGAGATAGTGTTTCTTAGCATAGCTTAGATCTAAATGTGTACGTTCACTTCTAATTTATAAATGCTGAAAAAAATGGTCCTGTCCCTTTCTCCTCTTGAAAAGCATATAAAAAGAAGGAGAACAAGAAACAAAAGTGAAAATCCCATCTTAAGAGAAGTGGAATATATTTATAACCCAAACTAAAATGTGTGAGAAACTATACAGTGGAGATAAAATAGAATGAAAAGAAGACCAGAGCAAATAATTTCCAGATCTGAAGCCATTGGTGCACAACCATCCGCAGGAGATGGCACACCTTGAGGGAGAAATGCAGAATCCATATCAGGAGCAACAGAAATATTGCATGGGAACTGATGTGAGGTTCTTCCTTGGGCTCTGAAGTGGTGCCCAGAACAACAGGAGCTGAGGCGGAAAGTGTGCTGTGTGCACACGGAAGAGATTTGCACACGCTGTTTGGGAAGAGATTCAGAACCACGATGATGCCGGTAGCTGCCAATCCTGCTGTCTGGAGAAAAGAGAGAAACACTTCATGAAACGCATACAGCTCTGTGTCATAAGGAACTTCCACAGGAATTGGGGAGAATCCTCACTACCTGGGAACCCTGTGCACCTCACTTTTCTAGTGACTATTCTGAAATTAAATCATCTTGTTAAAACTCATCACATTCAGAGATGAGGAATAATAAAAAATGAACTGGAAACCATTAGCAAACACAATAAGGGAAAAACAGGGAAAATAAACCACAGAGAAAAATATTACTGCTGAATGGCACGCTATCATGAATTTGAATGACTTAAGTCACAAAAAGTCACGGCAAAGACACAATAATTCAGCGTAGTGATGAGGAGACAGGAGCCTATAAAATATCAGCTAACAGGCCTCAGTAGAAACAGTAGAGAAGAAAGGAAAATCATAACATAAATAAAGGCAACGTTTATGTAGACATAGAGGAAACAACAGAATTAAGAAGAGTAAGCAAAGTAAAAATGTAAAGATTTATAGATAAAATGGGAGATTCAGAAGACAAAGAGCAACTTACATGACCATAATTAGGCCAAAGAAAAAAATCAAACGTCTAAGAGAAAAAACATATTTAAAGATATAAATTTGGAAGTCTTCTAGAAATAAGAGTTGAATTTACAAATTGAAAGAGTATTCTGTGCCTCAGAAAAGATTATTGTATGTAGAATGATGAACACCAACATGTATCTTGGTAAAAAAAGAAAGACCTGAGTCACCAAGGGGGATAAAATTCAGATTGTCCTCAGATACTCTGTCAGCAACATCATTCAATACCAGGATACAGTGGAGCCATGCTCAAATGTCTCAAGGGGAAAAATATCAAGGTATAAGAATATTATACCCAACAAACTGTTGGGCTCTTGGACGAAGCACAGTGTCTGGACAATAGTAAATGGATGAACAAATGCATGAGCTCAGTGTTGGCATGAGTTTGACTTTCTATCGGACATCCATGAGTTGGTAGCTGGCAAGTTGAGAGATATGAGCCCAGAAGGAAAGAGGTCACACTTGCGAATACTGATAAATTAGGTACAAGTGTAAGCCAGGAGGGAGATACAAAGTTCAAGGAAACATAACAACTTTTAAGAACAATATCTTTTCAGAACTAAACTCCATTAGCTAGAGCAATAACATAAATTAGAGTAACATAATACTATTTGCCAGGCGCTGTCATAGTCCTGTCCATGAATCAATTCATTTAATTCTCATAAGAACCTTGTAAGAAGGCATTACTGTTGAAGTATTATGTTCATTTTACAGACAAAGAATCTGAAGCACAGATTTTTTAAGTAGGTTGCCAGAGTCACATAGCTTTTTAAACAGAGTCTGGCTCCACAGGTGTAGTTGCTCCCATTGGAGAAGAAGGGGCACCATCAGAAGAACGCAATGGAGGGAAAGAGAGCATTTCCAGGCATGAACGTTGACAACATCAGACACTCTAGAGAGATCAAATGGTATCTGGCCACTAGGTGGGCTTGTGACAGTTGAGAAAACAATCTCAGCAAGTGTTGAAGGCAGAATCAGACTAGGGTGAAAAGAGTCAGTGTAGATAAGAAAAATGAAAGGAATGTAGAGAAATATTTGGAAAAGTTTGATAGGGAAGAGAAGACATGAGTATCTCCTAAAACGTTCTGAATTTTTTGTCTTTTCTCTGTAAGGAAAGTCTAAACATGAGAACATTACTTTCGCCTAATTGAGAACCACATCGCAATAATATACATATATGAGGCATTTAAATTTTATCTCTCTGTCTTACGTATTGTTATACCGGCTTGTAGACCACACAGCATACAGGGGAGAGCTGCAGAATGTGAGGTATCACTGTGAATAGGCATCTGGTTTTACCTAAATTTGTCTTGCTCTTAGGTAAATCCATTTACAGGACTTTTCCCATCTTTGTTTAAAGCTTCAGGGATTTTATTTTTGTTGGTGTTATAGTTCATGACATTGTTTACTTCAAATAGTGATCTCAGTAACTAGGTAGCTGAAAAAACTGCTTTTGATAAATAGCATACAATAAAAACAGCACACAATTCAGGTAACAAACTGCAGAACAATTAACAGTGTGTTTTTACCTAAATAAGAAAAGGAGTTTTGAACTCTTGTCGCCTCCTCTTTGGTTACCTAGCGACACTGCCCAGTAACAGTCTGTCTACCCAAGCTGAGTCAAATAAAGCAGGTCTGCATATGCCGCAGATCTTAAAATTGCAAATTTACACGGCAGAGGAGGCCCCTCGGGGCTCAAGGTTACATATAAATAGCGATGACACTCAGGGTGTTTGGGTTCATCTCTCCCAGGGTACAAAGGGAGTTTCTTTTTTAAAATCACAAAAATAGCCAGCCAGCTGTTACAGTGTTTCCCTGACTCCCTTCAAGATAGTTTTTCTTTCCTTTGACAGAGACAGCCAGCTACCTTTCCCCAGCCTTCTCTTTTAAGCTTCTTACAGCATCTGGGAGTTCACGAAAGAGAGATTTTGTGTTTCTGCTGTCACAAAGCAGTCTGTCACTACTCGGAAGCAGCAGAAAATATGTATATAAAGCATTATATATAAAAGGAGGCTGTCCTACAGTTGGCAGGAGGGAGACGTGTGAAGAGACACAACCGAGACTGTGTTACTCATGCCAGCGCTGTAAGACATGTGGATCCTCGCAGAATTGAGCTGTAAGCAATCATCTCGCCCCACATAACTGGTAGCACACAAATTGAAACAAAACCCATACCGACTTCAGGCTCTGAATAGGATGGCCTTCACCCATGAGGTCTATTCTAAATAGATGTTCCTTGCTGTGAGTTTTCTATAAGAGGTAAAATAGCTAACTAGAAGTTCTGGAAAGTAAGAATCCAATCTTAAGTGTCTTCTTTTTTTTTTTTAATCCCCAGCCAGCATATCACATATTCTGGCACATAATATAGATGAGAGAGAGATTATAGATACAGATATTGACATCAATAAACAAATGAAAGCTAAAAATTTCTCAACTCCTTCTGCTACTATATATGCACTTAGTGTTAATTTTCTTTTAATTGCACCAAAAGTAATATTCCTTTTGTGGTCATGACTGACATAATCTTCAGAGAAGCCCCAAACATGTTAGAAGATATCCATTTATAAATTGCTTCCCCTTAGGACCTTCCAGCCTTACAAAATCAGAATCCAGCTCTTTTTTCCAGCTACCTCCAGGCCACAACTGTCATCTTATAGTCATTCAGTCCATTCCTTTCTGCATTTCCTCCCCAAAATGTACAGACACTCAAGCATCTCATCCTCAACGCACTACTCAATCTCTGCAACGCCGAATCCTCTGTCTCCCAGGCTCCAAGAGGGGGTCAGATCAGGGGCTGGGACAGCTGAGAAGGGTACAACTGGGGCCAATCCTAGACAGCTGTGCATAATTAACATCTACTTATTTGAGATCATGGACATTCTCTCACCCTTACAGGGATTCGTTAGGGTCACTGCTTGGGTAGATGGATTTTATCCTAAAGAAATAGAGTTTAATGTGCATCTACTAATACTAGCATCTGTCCACCAACAGCACATCAATTATAAATATCATAAAATCACCACAGCCTTTGCAGGTTAACAGCAACGTTAGCCTAGAAGAAAATCAAGGATTTTCTCTCTCTTTTTCTTTTTGCAGTGATCAGTTTATTATTTGTTTTCCCATATGGTTCCTTTTCTAGCAATCCTAACCTCAGAGATTGGAATTACATCATAAGACCGTGATGTCATTGCACATTTGTACATCATATAACAATTTTTTCTCATGCGTGATCTCATTTGAACTCATTCTATATTTCATATAGAATCATATCATTGAATTGTTTTATTTTAAAGAAACCAATCAGAATTATATGTAGCAGATCTTGTACATACGAAAAATTAAGAGGTAGTTTTACACTCGCCATTGCAGGAAAGTTATTTAAGACTCAGTTTCCTCTTCTGTAAAAAAGATATACCAATAGTACCAACTGGATAAGGTGTGAAGATTAAAGAAGTTAATTTATGAAGGTTGATTAGAATAGTGTCTGAGCAAATAGAAATATTAGCTCTTATTGTTTTGCAGCATTAGACCATTATTAACATCATTATTTTCAAAGGAGTCATCCTAGAGAATTACCACTGCTTTGACTTTATAAACACAGAGCTTTATGGTGATGTCTATACAGAGTTTTTATAGTGGACTTTGATTTTAAACCCAAGTTGAAATGAGAATAAATAGGATGTTTCTTTGTGCTTTCACAACTATCTGAAGGGGCTATTTTTAAAAGACCTTTCCTGTAGGCAGGGGAATGGAATTTGAAAACCCCAGCAGTCTCTCTCACCCAACTAGACTAGTTATTACTGAGTTGCAGACATTCAACAGTTTCTTCAGAGCATTCTCAGACGTGACATTCTTTTGTAAGATTTATCAGGGTCATTTAACTTTTGTGATTACCCAGGGTAAGTGTGTCCTAGTGGCAGGAAGTATGCCCCAATTTTATATCTTCTCTTTTTATAATTTAAACATAATTACTAGTGAAGGAATGTGGTACAGATGATATGTCAAAAGATGGTACTATACCACAAGAGAACATTCAAATTTGTTTTATATTTTTAATTCCAAATGATTGCATCTCTACTAATAGATTAAATTTGGGGCAAAAAGATAGCATTTTCAGACTTTGTTATGACACTATATTCTCCAAAATTTGATGTCCTGTCCTTAGCAGGAAAAAGGCAGTCGCAAGGCCCTCACCTTAGCCTACCCTTAACTCCGCCCACTAAACTCTTCATAAGAAGAGGACAGAGCTGATTTTCAGCCATCCTCTGAAGTGGAAAGTCTGTCTTCAGTGCCCTGTATGTGCTCTTTCACACACTGGGACAAATTCTCCAGTTACCTTTATACCCTTGCAACTTTGTCTGCTCTGGTGCTCAGCTCTAAGCCAAGAATCCCAAACACCCACAGAGCTGTAAATCCTCCTTGGGCATATGTGAGCGCTCCCAGGCAGGCCTCACGTGTGCACTTGCATGGGCACCCTCCCTGGGAATCCACCCAGCCTTCCTGGGCTAGCCATTGATTCCATGGCTCCCAGGCCCTCCTGCTCTTTGACAAAGTCCATTCATTCCCCACCACTGCAGCTGCCGCCATCATCGATGATGGACAATGTCTCTTACAGTGCCAAGCTGTTGAGATTTTCCACGTTTTCAGTCTTCTTGAACATGTTTACGGTCAGCTTTCCTTTCCCAGTTGCCAACATTTTGTGCCACAAACTCTGGAGTTACAGACAGCTCAATCCTTTAAACCCTCTTCTGTCTGCTATCAGAATAGTTCCATGGCCTCTTATCCTCTGGATTTATCAGATGTGAGTGAGACACTAGTTCACCAAGCTCCAGGGGACTCATGTAATACTTGATGCGGGGGACAAGAATTTCCCATTCCTCCTCCGGGCTGGGACACTCAGGGAGGGAAACAATTCTAAGGATACTGACAGTGCTCTCCAAAAATCGTCTTCTAACATCTAAGCTGACGTTTAGGAATTTATCTCTAGATGGGGATGAGGAATTGATTGACAAACTGGAAGGGGCCACTTCCTGGACAACATGTGTATGGTGATCTCTCACCTAATTTTGGAATGTTTAGGGCACCCCAATGAAACTGAGACATTTCAAAGTAATGTTACCAATGTATGAACTACAACAGAGATATCAGTAAAAGGAGATTTCTTTTTTGCTAGATAAAACTCAAAAACTTCACTGGCCAAATTGTCAGTATTTTCTAGAAGATTTCACAATAATAGGGACCTTGTTAACCTTCAGGAATCGATGCATTTTAAATGAGGAGGCTACAGAGAGGATAGTGATTAATACAATATGAAATAAATAATTCTAGATTTTTCAAATATCAGTTGGGAGCATTATTTTGAAAGGAGACCTTATAAGCTTGGCTCAGATTTCTCCCCGTTCTCACCCCATAATAAGGAAAGTACAACATCTCTTTATTAGCCAGAGAGGGCTCAAAACTGTGAACTTCCTTAGTTTTTGGCAATCATTTTCACACATGGAAGCTTTTCATAAGCTATAAACTAAAATTAAGATAAGCATATGGACAGAGGACCAAAGTGAAGAGAAAGCAACAGAAGGGAAAGAGGTACAAAATTCTTGTGGCTCAAACGCAACCTCCCCTGCACGTAGGCGGCAGTCTGCTTTCTGAGCACTTGTTCTCTTCTAGCCACACCAATGCTCTTATTGGTAGCTCTCCATTCATGTGAGTGCTTCTCAATACAGATTAGGAGCTATAGTTAAATCCTTTGAATCATTTTCACAAAGGTTCTTTTTTTTCCCTCCCACAAAGCCACTTCTCTCCTTCTTTCTCCCTCCTCTCATCACTCAAAGAATTTTCATCCCGTCTGTATACCTCCTTACAGCTTTCAGATGGTTTACTGAATCGAGCCCTACACATACTCCCAGCGATCCACCCTGTCTCCTTTCCTGCCTTTCTCCTGCGATTCAGCCAAATGCCCTTTGGGGTTTCATACTTGTAGTTTGGGGAAAACTCAAACGTTGGCACCCAGTAAAGACTCATCAAGAAATTCTCACAGGTATGATGAACTAAATCCTACTATTTATTTGAAAAGGAAAGAAAAGAAAAACACATTTTTCTTTATTTCTGCCAGTATTTGGGAAATATTTTATATTGTCTGACAAAGTTTATATCACATCCCTTTTGCATTGCATTAGAAACATAATGTTATACTGGGCACTATCTGCTGAAAGCATAAAAATGTTCAAGCTGTCCTGAGCTGGTGAAGAATCTGTGTTACAGATGTCTAATAAAATCAATCTTCAGTAGTTCAACCTGTCATTAATTCTAGAACGGCCATCTTGCCTTATCTAAAGTTGAATTTTTACTCATCTCTCATCAAGTTTCAGCGTTACTTATATCCACAAAATCCAATACTTTCTGTGATTTCACAAAAGAGGAAAATAATAATAGTAATGAGAATACAAGCTTAGTAACAAGTTTTTTTATGTACTAAAATTAAATAATCATGCTGAAGGTAAATAGGAATAAAAAAAGGCAAATAGAATTACTACTGAAAGGAGCAATTTAAATCATGAACTTGATCCACAGCAATAACAAATAAGTAGGACAAAACTTATAAATATAGAGTCTACTTTTAAATATATTGGAAAAATAATCTTTATCAAAGAGTACTTGTTAACCTTTCTGGGATGTAAATTAGTACAAACTTTTGCAAGACTATTTGAAAATGAATCAAGAATATTAAAAATATTTCTGCCCTTTGACCCAGTATTCAAGATTATCAAAGATTCATAAAATATTTATATTTGAAGATGTTCAAGACTTTATTATTTATAATAGAAGAAAAGCTAGACTTTATTTACTGTGAAAAGTTATCTAAGAACCATTCAATTGCAGACCAAATGATTGTAGTGGATCCCATGATGTACCACCTAGATGCCCTGTACAGATCTGAAACACTTGTTCCCTAGTTGCTTAGAGTGTTGGTGGCTAAGAGTTCATAGGTGAGTATATCTTTGAGACTTACCCAGAAGTCATGCTCCATTTCCAGGAGCAGTACATATCCAATGACTGGTTAATACAAGAATATAAAGACCCTTACATCAATCTCAGACAACTTTTAAGGGTCAACAGAGGGCTCCCAGTAGGATTGGCTTAAGCCTCTTGCATAACTTCATTGCAGTTAAATCTCTCGCTCTGCTCTATCTTGCTCTTTTTACTCCCTTCTTTCCTGGGTGTTGATCCCAGAGAACTTCCCAGTAATGTCCTGCATGCAAATGTTCATCTGAGAGGCTGCCTCCTGGGGAACTCAATCTGCAGAAGTTCGTGCTGGAGTGGTCTGAGAAAGCAGCCTTAAAATGGGATTTTGAAGCTGGATCACCTGCTGGATGGCTAGCAAGGAGAATCCCATCACTGTGGTCACTGTACAGATGTAATCCTTTGCACATAATAGTAGTACAATTGCTAAAACCTTTACTGGTTGTGAATTTGGATGGTGTACTGAAGAAAGGAAATGCACTAGCAAATGCAATGTATAAGGCAATTCAGAAATACAGGGGGCTTATTATAAGGTCTATGGAGTTTGATGGCTGTTGTTGGGGGTAATTGATGATTTTAAAAAAGGCAATGAAAGGCTGAGTATCATTAATCAGCAGTTAAGGACTAAATATGAAAGATAGATGGCCTCAATGACAGCATGTAAAGAGATTCTCATTTCTTCCAGCTGGAGAACTTTTTGTGCCTTCAACCTACTTGCCACTTCTAGCTCATCCACTTGAATTAACATGATGTCATAGAGGTAGTGGATCAATGTGACATTCTATGGGATGTCCTCAAATTCCATAAAGCCTTGGGCTACAGCTGCTTCCCAGTTACTTCAGACTCCATGTACTAAGAGACCAACAGACAAGAATGAGCAATCAACATTTTCACAGATTTAACTGATCTTAATCATAAGGAGGAGTTGGGTATGCTGTCACACAGGTGGGACAGCGGATAATACGTTTGGTACCAAGTGATCTTGCAGAAATTACTTAACCTCTATGATTTAATTTCCTCATCTATAAAATGGAGATAGTAACAGTGGTAATAATAAAGATTAACATGAGAATTAAATAAATTAATGTGTGTGAAGAATTTAGAGCAATTTGTGACAACAAATACTATATAATATTAGCTATCATTGTAATTTCTATGCATTGGACCCAAACTTCATTGCTCGCATTGTTAAAGAGGATATTGTACTTTTATTCAGTCAGTGACTGGTCACATTTTTAAAATCTTTCTTCGTTTTTTTTAATTTTTACATTTTGTTGCTGTAGGATTTACTTTTACCTTATGGATCTGGGCAACAAAAATACCACTTTCAGAGTCAGTTAATTTATTGCTAGGCACAGCTCCACAATTCAGTTAAGTACCACCGCATTAATGGAGGATGCTGGCTATGGTTGTCATCTGGTTAGCTAAATCTTTCTAAGAATTGTTGATAGAGAACACAAGGGCCAGATTTTCCCATAAATAACTAAAAAATACAAAGTATACCTTGACTTTGCTAATCATGGTGAAGATTTTCTACCTTATGATTATGCAATTCTTCGTATAACATATATATCTAAAATCTGCATCTGAGAGTTTGTGGTGTTGATAGCCTAAATATTAAGGAAACACTATTTCCTAGATCACTAGATCTCAAATGGGAGATCAAGTGTGTATAATAACCCTAAGGAAATTTTATTAAGCTACAATATTTCTTCCCCAACTTCACCCCATTTTATATAACAACAATCCCCCATTGGGGCAGGTGAGAATGTCAGACATGGGCAGTTGGAAAATTCCCCAGGGAATTCTAACAGCTCCTCATGGCCAGCGCCCACTTCTCACTCCTCTGCTTGAAAACTCTGGTCCAGATCCTTTGCTTTCATTCTATCCCTAATTCTATTCCCAGGAAAGTTATTCAAACTCTTTATGGGGCCGGCCCTGTGGCCAACTGATTAAGTTTCGCACTCTGCTTTGGTGGCCCAGGGTTTTGCCGGTTCGAATCCTGGGCACAGACATGGCACCGCTCTTCAGGCCATGCTGAGGTGGTGTCCCACATGCCACAACTAGAAGGACCCACAACTAAAAATATACAACCATGTACTGGGGAGCTTTGGGGACAAAAAGGAAAGATAAAATCTTAAAAAAAAACTCTTTAAAGCTGCTACCTGTGTATAGCTTGTCTTCCATATTTCTTAAGATTTTTATTTCTGCATTAGAGGCCATATGAACTTCTCATTATTTATAATGCTTCAAATTCAGCTATTTCTCAAGACCCTGACTCTGAACTTTCCATTTAATTATCCCTAGAAGTTCCTTTCCTGACAAATGAAAACTTACTTGCTCTTTTTATACCCCTTGATAGAACTTTATGAAAAAGGCATTAAAATATATAGACAGTTGACCACTGGTCTATCATTTTTGTGTATTCCTTGAAGACAGAGTTCTGCCGTATTCAATCACGTGTCCCCTGCATCTACTGTAATGCCTGGAATATAACAAAAGGTTACTGTATACTTTTCCATTTTCCTTTGTGGAGTCAACACAATAGGGTGTGGTAATTCTTGCCCTTTTCTTTGTATAAGAATCACCAGGGGTATTTGTTTAAAAAGTAAATTCCTAGCCTCTTCGAGAAGAGAATTTTATTCAATGGATCAGGGAAGAAGTTAAATAATCTGTCAGTTCAGTAGAGATCTCAGGTGATTCTAATAATGGTGGCCATTAGAATAGTAAAAGAAAAAGTAGCCTAGAGTCTAGTCCATAGCTGTACAGGTCTGGAAACCTGATTTTGCCAGTAAACTCAAAGGTGATCAGGATCAGAGCAACTAATTCACAATAAACTTGACCATAATGACAATATATTAATTTAAAATAAAGGGTAGAATTATAGAAAGACTAATCAGCTGGTTAATTTTCTCCTATAGTGAAATTAACATTAAATATTATAAAATTGTACCCAGGAAATTGCTTTGTGAGCCAGACCAACTATGTGGGTGATGTTCCAGTAAATGGCCTATTTGAGCTTGCTTTAGAAATAAGAAAGTGATATCATAAAATATAGTTATAATTATTTTTATAAATATCCTTTAAGCAAGGAAATGTAAAGTGTAAAGTTCCTTTAATCAAAGAAGTTTTAATCTTGCTGCAGTTTGGTAGTTTTTCCCATCGGATTGCAGTATCTGAGAAGGGTACTGGGCATTTTCACTTGGCAGATGAAGGCATTTTATGTGCATGTCCACACACACACACTAAAAACCCATGCAAGTTTAGAAAATATGAAACAGGATGCCTTTACACATGGCAGGGGCAAGTTCAGAAACATAGAAAAGAGATTTCCCTCCTAACATCATCTTGTCTGTCCTAATGTCATCATTGTCCGGTCCAAAATGGGCAACTCTAAGCAAATATCCACTGGCAGCTGACCCAAAAAAGCATCAAATTTCTGTCTATGAGCAAAGTAAGAAACCTCCCAGGAGAACCATCCCCAAAAATGGGAATAACATACTAGAAAAAAAAATAAAGAAAAAAAAACCAGACTTGGGTAAGAAAGCAAACAGGGTAGGAAACTAGGGGAAGCCCTAAAGAAGAGAGCTTCATTCCTCGGGGATTTCATATAAATAAGCTTCTAGAACACACCTGTTTCTTCTCTTTTTCCTTCCCCAAAGCCACTTTAAAATAAATGTATGGAGGCAAAAGTGCTAACATTTCGACTTCTGCTTATTGAGATTTAAATGGATTTTCATAAGTAAAATATGTTAAGTAGCCAAACCTTTGCAATATCTACTTGACATTACAGTTTAATTTTCAGAAGATAAGGGCAAACAGCAATTCCATTCGGTGGAATCACTAGGATAAAATAACCACTGAGAAAATTATATGTGCAGTAGCTTTTTGTAACATGTCTCTAGAACACGAAAGACTAAAACATTAGAAGATTTCGAGATGGAAAAAAGAAAACATTAAATTGAGAAAAGATTTCATTTGCACAAAAGCTACTAATGCACATAAACAAGAATCTTTAAAATGTCATCCCAGTAGATTTTAAGTTTCAGGATATATTATTCACTTTAAAAATACTCAGCAACTGGAGGATTAGCTGCTTAGAGAATTAATGGATTTATATATAATTCTTTTCACTTCTCTGTTGCTAATTTACTGAAGGAACTAGGTAGCAAGTCACTTAAGCTCTCCAAATCTCAGTTTCTTCCCCATTTTTAAAACATAAAAAAGTTCTACAAATCTGCGGCCTGAGTTAAACAATAGAATATGGTACATTAAAGATGGTTACAGAATCTTTGTCATTCTTCCCCTTGAGAGATGAAGCCAAATTCCCTTCCATTTCAGCATTAGTTAGCCTTAGGAATTGTTTGAGGAGGAAGCCTAAGCTAGCCACGTGGTCACATGGAGACAGAGAGACAGCCAGCCAATCCCACATGTTCCAGCCATCCTAGGCCACATGCCAGACATAGGAGTGAAGAAAACTTCAGATGACTCCAGCCCCAGCTACCATCTGGTTGTAATCACACAAGAGATCCCAAGCAAGAATTGCCCAGCTGACCCAATCAACCAAGAAGTGTGAGAAATAGTAATAAATTGTTTTAAGCCACTAAATTTTGCAATGATCTATTACATAGCAATGGCTAACTGGAAAAGTATAAAATCTTTGTAGAGCTCTGGCTTCCTACAGTAGGTTCCTCAACTAGGTTCTGTTGAACTCTAGGGCACTATGAGATGTTGCCAGGGGTTCTACAATAGATAGTAATTTTTTTTGAAAAACCATAATTTTTGAGCTTTGAAAACTGTGCAATGCTTGTGCTCACAGTGACAGACAGTGACCAAGCAGTTCTGTTATGAATTTCATTATTGACCCTATTTGGAAGCAAACAGTAGAATCATGTTTATATGGTTGATTCTGCTCTCCACTTTTGGCATGGGAGGCTGTTGACAATTAGCAGTTTTTGTATTCCAAGAAAAAGATCATGCTAGGTTGACGACAATAACCTCTCCTTCCCAAATTACCTTCCACAATTTCCTGTGATATATCACCAACTGACTTATGCACATGAAGAAACTGTGTTAGTATAATGGGATTTGGAGGGAAATTTTTATTGTAAAGAAGGAATTATGATACATCCAGCTGTACTTGCCTCTTTTCTGTTGTTGAACATGATGCAATGCATGAATTGTGTAAGTTAGAAATTATTTGCAACAGGACAATTTTAAAAATTCTTTGCAATTTTCCCATTTAGTTATTTTTTATATCTTTTTATTTTATATTTTACTAACATTTTCTGATTTACAAACATGTCTGAAGATCTAAGGTGGTAAGTTTTGAAGATGAGCTATAAAGAGTAAAAGGAGAATTTTAGATCTGCCCTAACATAATTCTGATAAGGCTCATGATAAAGAAACTGAAAAAATTCAATCCAAAACTAGATAATAAGTCAACTTATTGATGACATGTCACATGAGGTTGAAAAAGTTTTGTGTGATAAACTAAAAACCAATAGCTTCTCTAAATACATTGATTTTTCCACAGGCTTCATCAGTGAATGTCATGTTTTAACAATGGTTGTGAAATTCATAATTTTTTTCTTTTGCAAAAACTGTGCCCCAAAAGCAAAAGTCAAAATATTCATTTTCTTCATTTCTACAAACACAATATGTGTCTTGGAGGAATTGTCTTGGTATCCGTACTGACGCTACTCCATTAGAGTTTTTTTGTCTCTCGTAGGAAAAAGGAAAATCCTGAATGTGATCACAACATTCTACTTTCTTCTCACCAGAAAGATGCTACTGTCAAATATTCTTGGAGAAGGAATGACAAAAGTTCTGGATGATGGTCCAAAAATGGTTAGTTTTAGTAAACAAAAACTTTTTCACTTAAGAATATTTTAGAAAACTGTGCGATGACATCTCAACAGGGTGTTTACACTGAAAGGATAATCGCAGGAGAGCTATTAAGAAATCAGGCAGCCAGACTTTGCTGAAATGCTTTGAAGATGAGGCACGGCTGCAGATCATTGGTCTGTAGAATTTGGCACACACTTTTCATCTATGAACCAGTTGTACATATCTCCGAAAGGTCCTAGAGAAAATGTTTTGACTCCAAGTGACACTTCTCGGATATATTATGTTGCAAAAGGGAATTGCAAAATGATTCTTTGCCACTTGGACTTGAGAGTAAGGAAAGAGATTAATAAATCCCAAATCCTACTGAAAACTTTTGAAAGGATTGCAGCCCATGCTGAATAGTCTTTACGTATGAGTGGATGAAGGAAGCTTTCTCTGAATAGTCTCCTCAGCCTAAGAATGGGAATTTGAGCTACAAGGAAGACCTTTGTGAGCGACATCTGATCATACACTGGAGAGAAAATTGACCAATCTCCTCTGGACAAGTTCTGGATTTCTGCCAAAAAAAGTATCCTGTCATTATAAGACATCAATGAAACTCTTGCTAAATTTTTCAACTTCTTAGATGTTTAAGCTTTTTCTTTTTGATCAAGCACAAAAAACCAAGAGTAGGAATTGTCTCATTTTAGTTGAAAATTTTATCTGTGTGTCCTTATAGCAGTTTCAATCATAAACTATTTGTGCAGCAAAAACACAAAACAAAACAAAAAAGATAGGTTTTGGTTTCAAATATTACACTTTTATGATGTGTAGATACATAAAAAAGATCAAGTAATCGACTCGTGTATAATTTTGATACTTCTAAGCCTATATCTGTCTTATCATGTCACTGATTAGAAAATTGATTTTCAAAATTTATATAAAATTTGTGTCATATGCTATACTTTTTACTCATGGTGCTTTGGATTATGGATTTATGATTTTATTATTCATATTGTCAATAGATATTCATATTGAGAATAGCATTAATTAAATCAGTTTGCAGCCTACATTGAAATTAAATCTACCAAGCCTACTTTTAGAAGATATCAATATGCTTTTGGCTTGAGCCAGTTGTTTAACAGAAATTTATTATGCATATCTTATCAGTGTTTAAACTTATGAAATGGGAAGAAAAGGATTAATTTCACGAAAGGTAAAATAAACAACTACCTTTATTTTTTCAAAAAAGTTTGGCTGAAAGTCCCTTTCAGTTTTAAACAAAGAAAAATTACTCTTGCATATACCCTATGCCCTACCTCATTAGCAGCCCATGTTGAAGAGCATGCAATGAGAACTTTAGGCTAATATGGACAAGATTAGAAAAACTAAGTAGGATTTTTTTAAAAAAGAAGAGAAATTGAAATTTTTTTCGCCTACAATATCAACTTTCAATAGTGTTTATGGTTTTTGTGGAGAGGGGAAACCATAGAAAAGAAAAGGCTAATAAGTTAGTTACAATAAGTAAAACCACATTTAAAAATGTCATCTTGATTCAAAAGAACATGGGGATTTTGGGGGGATTATTAGATCTATGACTTATTGATAGTGCAAATATACTGTGAAATATAAAAATAATAGTTTTATGCAGGACTTCTCTGAGATCTGAACATCATTTTGAGTGTTCTTCCAGAGTGAAAAGATTAAGAAGGACTGTCTTAGAGTGATGAGTTAAAAATGGTGCCATGGTATGGTTTTAAACTGGGAGTGAAGGTATAGTATCATGTCATTCCCTAGTGCCAAACACAGTTACAGTGTAACTTGATGAGCTCCTCCAAAATGGTTGCTATTACCGATTACTCAGCTAAAGTAAAGCAAGAAATACTAGAGAAATACTGTGGTGACTTTATGACAACACCAGCAACAAAAAAAAACCCCATGCTGCTGAGCTGAACCGTCAGTGTAGTAGGCCACAATATGTGTTTTACATAAGGACATGTACACATTCACATTTATATATCTTTGAAATATTCCTAGAAAGATACCCAGTTCAGTGTTTAGCTAAACAGAGGGAGTCTGGGGTCTGGGGTCCAAGAATATCTGCTTTTCATTTTTGTATCTCTGCTGTTTGGAGTATTTTTCGTGAGTGTATTTTTTCCCCATCAAATCTAATTTATAACCATAAATCCCCTTGGGTACTGGCTAAGCCTCCAGGTGCCTGCTCCTAGGCTTAAGATGAGGAAAGACATCACTCTGACCGATTGAGATCAAGGGTGAACAAGGAATCCATGGGTGGGGTGTTAAGGAGGAGAGAAATTGAGAAAGGGGAGAAAATTTAGGAGACGGAAGAATACTATAAATTATACAGTATGACTCCTCCCTCCTAATCTCCTTCAATCCTCAGGAAAGCTTATTCTGAAAGTGATTGGATTTCTTGTAAAACCTGAAAAAAGATTTGACATGAGATCATGAGATGGAGGAATTTAGGAAGGAGTGGGAAAAATATAGCTGATATTATGGTTGTCTGAATCAGATGATCCAGACTTTATTTTTTATTTCACATCTACGGAGATCTAAAAGCTGAAAGGAAGAAAGACTTGGAGGAGGAAAGAGGAAGGAAGAAAGAGAGAGAGGGAAAGGAGGAGGGGGGAGGGAGGGAAAGAGGAAGAGAGAAACAAGAAAAGAAGACAAAAAGAAAAACTGGGAAGGAAGGGAGAAAGAGAGAGAGGGAGAGAGGAAAGGAGAGAGAGAGGGAAAAAAAAGTAAGAAAGAAAGAAGAAAGAAAAGAAAGAAAGAAAGGAAGGAGGGAGGAGGGAAGAAGGAAAGAGAAATAAAAAAATAAAAGGAAGAGAGGGAGGAAGAAAGGAAGGGAGAGAAAAGGAAAAAGTAAGGTGATTTGCAGGAAACCCAAAGCCAGTTCAAATCTAATGAAAACGCAGATACGCTGTGTTGTGTAAAGAAAGGAACGGGAGTAACTAGTGATCAGGGACCATGCACTTGACATTTTAGGAACTGAGGCGAAGGAGAAGAATGAGTCAGCCTAGAGATTAGAAGATCCTAATGGGAAGAAGGGAGGATGTAAAGAAATGCAGACTCTGCTGACTACTGCTTTAGAGGAACGAGTTTAGGGAAAACAGGTGTGGGACAGTGGAGAGATGGTGACACAGAAAAAGGGAGAAGCTTTGCAGAGACAGTAGCTCCCAGTGAGGTGGGCCAGTTTCATGGAAGAGGCATGACAAATAACAGGAAGAGGGGAAACAAAAGCGTGCCGGTAGGGTGAATCTTCCATGAGATACGCGGAAGGCTGGATGCACAGGAGATTCCCTGAGAGGAATAGTAAGGGTGTAGGGGAGATCCTCTTAAATTATCTGAAGTACATTTTATTTGAATGAACAAGTTAAGAAATTTTAAGTCTTCCATCTTTAAAGAGCTAAGAATCTCTTATTTAGGCCAGTGACAAGGCAGAGAAATAAAGTGGTAAACTGAGAAGTAAAACTAGAGGCTACTATTCAAATCCAAATTAACGCATAAAGTCAGAAGTTTAAACGAAGGGACGGGGTACATGTAATGTTGGAATATTTTAGCACAGTTGGTAATAACTCTAACTGAGCACGTACAGGACTGAAGAAATCTTGTAGGAAGAGAGAAGAGGAAGGTGAAAATGGAACATCGATGTCCCTAGACCAACGACCTGGGAGAATGTACTTTCTTCTGCTTCCTTCAATGGCAGCATTAAGAGTTACCCAATCATGGAATTCGAGGAGACTTCGCTTGTCTTTCACTACATCTTTACTTTGGATCTGTGTAGAGCCAACTTTGCCCTTTTTCTTCCTCTGCAGACCCAAAGGCTGGTGTGGTACCTTGAATATAGTAGATTTCTGATAAATATTGAAATGAACGAATAGGAGAAAAACCTACCCAATTGATCCTTGTTTCTTCTCCTTAGTTATGTTTGGAAAAAATATTGCAATCTAAAGTTTGGTTTAAGATGGATTTAACATACTTCAGCAGGTCATATGTATTCTATGCCTATTTTTAAGGTAGTAATCACAAATTCATAAGATAATCTAAAGGCTGAAATAGATTGATTTCCATGTAAAAAAAAGTCTTGATAGTAAGATGTCCAACAATAGTGTGTTAAATTGACCATGTCCTTCTGGTCAGAATTGGCTTTACTTGGTTGTTCCTTTTTTCATATATACTTGCATTTTTCAACTTCAACATGGCCACATGAGTTTTGGGTGTTAACAGCTTTCCAAAATTGGAAAATATTTTATTGATACTTTATAAGTGCTTTAATTCAGCTCTATTTTCTTAATCACTTCTAGCTTTATAATTTTAGAACTCCAGTAGTTATTATATTAACTTATATCTGATGACAAAAAGCTAGTATTTCATCTTAAAGACATTTCTAAACCTAACAATATAAACCACAGTGGACTAGGGAGTGTCTTGTCCAATTTTGTTTTCTGTCACTTCATTCTGTGTCACCCAGTTTCTATGTCTGTCATCACTCAAATTTGCCTAATATATGCTTGCTAAGTTTCCCTGGCAATCACCTTCTCTGAAGGGCCATGCCAGATCCTTTAATCCTCCCACAAGCTTGCCTTTCCTCAGTCATAATTAAATAATTTTAAAACCCTACATGATCCCAGCTAACAAGAAGTGGGTAATAAAACGAGTGTTTTTTGCTTCTGATATCTGAACTTCCTGCTGGACTGCTTATAAATTCATCTAACTTAAGAGGAATAAAGTATCTTTTTATAGATGAATTTATAAAATATAATAATCTAGAACAAAAGAAGTTTTTGATGATAATCCCATCTTTCCTACTTGTTTCTGAAGTTAAAAGTTTCCTGGAAAAAAATTCTATTTTTTTGATAAGAGACATATGATCTGTATGCATACGAGTGACCCAGATCTCACCTCTCGTAGTTTTGACCCAGTGGTTCTGGGTTTTTCTGATGAAGATCAGAACAAGGCCCAAAGTTCATGGGGACCCAGCACATGCAAATTGTTTAAATCTTCCTTGCTCAGCTGTGTACTATGACCAGAGGTCACGAAATACTGTAAGGACAATATCATCACCTTTCGATGATGGCATAAGTTTGGTAAATATTGGTAAGTCCCTTGGTTTCTGAGGATTCTGAAAGTATGACACTGAAAAGAAAGTTAGACAAGCATAAATTATGGAATTTAGTAGAGTCTGGGTTGTTTGGATTTTCATAAGACTGTGGACTGGGGCACATGGCTGCGCCCTCCAACACCTCCCAGACATTCCTTAGGGGTGACTCCTGCAGTTTTAAGTATCACTGACTACACGCTTCACTGCTTCTTTTCACTTCTACGTAGAAAGCCTATGGATCTTTGGGCAAAAGTGAGAAATGAGTTTCAAAGGAGGCTTTAGCAAGTTAATGGCATCGAGTTTGTACCATGGAGAAAGAAATGCATGGGGAAGTAATTAAAGCGTTTAGAGATTCATCGGATTTAGCAAGCTAAATAAAGGAGCTATGGCTGCATCACGGTTAACATTATGCAGGAACACTGCTATTTTCTTTCATTCTTCTCTGGAAATGAACTCGAATCATACTCTTACGGTTACTTTACAAAAGGTGGTGCTTGTGGGAAATTACATGTCATTGAGATGTGGTACATTGTCATTGAGATGTGTGATTTGATTGGAAATAAAGGAACTCACAGAGAGCTTTCCACCTGGATTATGACCTAGTCATTGTGACAGGGGAGTCTCAGAGTTTGTGTAACTGGAGGTGAGACATTATTCCTTTTCTTCTTGGTTTGTTTATCGGCAAGGCAGGGCACACTGAGCTTAGGACAGAGCATTCTCTACCATGCGTATCTGATCATATCCTTCAGTATTTCCACTCCACTTACTGGATAGAGTCCAAAGTTCTTAGTATAGCTAACATGCCCTTCGCAATATGGCTTCTGGCTCCTCCACCGAGCCTCGTTCCTCACCACTCCCCCCAGTACAGACCCCGGGGGGAATGCCTTGTCATTCTGAATGCCTGTAGTTCCTGTGAGATTCTCACAGACACCCGCTGGAGGGTGCCTTCTGTCCCCTCTATCAGGCCTGTCCTTTGCCTTCAACACACAGCACATGCTTTCCCTCCTTTGTGAAGGCAACATTTCCCACATCTTATAAAGCTCTTCCTGTTCCCAGAGCTCCTCCAGCTTTTACAGGACTGATCACATTTATATAGCCATACCTCTTGAACCAGACCACCAGCTCCTGGAAGACAGGAGCTGTGTCATATTTATCTCTCCATCCCTTAGAGGATAGCATCCATTAGAGTATAGTGCTGCCTGAAATAAGACAGGAGGTCCATTTATTTTTAAAATTTAAATTTTTAATGGTTCTTTATTTTGTCTGTAAGAGAAATGTTGACAGCCTCTAGAATGGCTTCCGGTAAGCCTTACCTCCCGTATTTATGCTCTTGGATAATCCCCTCCACTTGGACTGAATTTATTGACTCACTTCCAGTGAAGATAATGTAGCAAATGTGATGAGATGTCGCTTCTGACGTTGGTTACAAAAAGGCTGTGACTCCCACCTTGGTCACTCTCTCTTGCTCTCTCTCCTGACCCTCTCTGAGGAAAGTCAGGTACAGGGAGGCCCACATGGTAGGAACTGAAAGAAGTTCTGGGCAACAGTCAGAGAAGAAATGAGGCCCTCAGTCCAGCCTCCTGCAAGGAACTGAAATTCAGCCAGTAATCATGATGTGATTGAGCCCGAAAGCAGATTCTCCTCCCGCTGTGACTTCAGATGAGACCGCAGTGCCAGCCGACACACTGACTGTAAGCTCACGAGAGGCCTGGAGCCAGCGACACTCGGCCGAGCTGTGCCTGCATCCCTGACACACAGAAATTGTGAGAAAATAAACGTTTGTTGTTTTAAGCTTCTAAGTTTTGGGGTAATCTGTTACATAGCAAGAAATAACTAATATAGAGAGCAAAGAATTACGTTGTCAAAATTCTAAATTACATGGTGCTGTGCCATGAGTTGGTGTGGTCTTGTAAAAAAATAGTTTAATCTAGGTTTTACTGTGTCGGTGTACTTGATGAAAAAAATGTCTCCTCAGGGTGCCATAACAAAATACCACAAACTGAGTGACTTAAACAACAGAAATTTGTTTCTTACAGTCTTGGAGGCTGGGAAGTCTAAGATCAAGGTGCTGGCTGGTTCAGTTCCTGGGGAGAGCTCTCTTCCTGACTTGTAGAATCCTGCCTTCTCACGGATTCCTCACGTGAAGGAGAGAGAGCTCTCTAAAGTCTCTTCTCAAAAGGACACTAATCCTATTGAATCAGAGCCCCGCCCATAGGCCCTCATTTAACCATAATAACCTCCTTCTAGGCCCTCTCTATAAACACCCTCCCACTCGGGGTTAGGGCTTTAACATATGAATTTTGAGTGGACACAATTCAGTTCATAGCACTCTGTTTTTCAAATCATCATATTTCTTTATTTATTTTGTTAATATCCACTTAATTTCAAAAATAGAGAAACAACTGTTAAAGCATCCGGGAATACAACAGTGAAAAAAGCACCAACATGTTCCAGTTCCAGTTCATGGTGGATTAGAATGTATTGAACTAACCTTCCTACTGAAAACAATTGTAAAGTCTGGAGAAAAAAATATTTGAAGTGAATTAAAAGCACAGGAGAGTGACCAAAAATGGACAGAAACTGGAGAAGATTTGAACTTTGAAAGAAATCCATGTTTTATGCTCTTTCCCCCAAGGAAATTCCAAATCAGCAGAGAATGTAGAGAGCGAGAATTTAAAAGGACAGCCGAAGTCTCACTAGTCTGATGGTTGAAGGACAGTTCAGGCTGCCAAAGTGGCTTCCGCTTGTGAGAGGAGGGGTGAACTTGGAAGGGGGGAGGGGGTCACAAAGTACATATATTCAGAATATATAAATAGTTCCTAAAACTTACAGTTAAAAATACAATTACCCAGGGCTGGCCCCGTGGCCGAGTGGTTAAGTTCGCGTGCTCCGCTGCAGGAGGCCCAGTGTTTCGTTTGTTCGAATCCTGGGCGCGGGCATGGCACTGCTCATCAAACCACGCTGAGGCAGTGTCCCACATGCCACAACTAGAAGGACCCACAATGAAGAATATACAACTATGTACCGGGGGGCTTTGGGGAGAAAAAGGAAAAAAATAAAATCTTTAAAAAAAAAAAATACAATTACCCAGGCCAGTCCCAGCGATCTAGTGGTTAAGTTCAGTGTGCTCCACTTTGGCATCCCCGGTTTGGCTCCTGGGTACAAACCTACGCTGCTCTGTTAGTGGCCATGCTGTGCTGACAGCCCATGTACTAAAAAACAGAGGAAGACTGGCACAGATGTTAGCTCAGGGCAAATCTTGCTCAGCGAAAAAACCCCCAAAAAACTATTACCCAATTAAAAAGCAATGGGAAAAAGACTTGAAAGACTCAAAACATCACACTGTACATACAAGATATGTGAATTTCACTGTATGCAATTTTTATAAAATTTTAAAGAAGAAAAGAAAAAAGCAAAGCATGCATTATTCCTATTCACATAGAGCTTAGATTTTAGACTTCTGTGATTTTTATTTCCAACTGGCTAATTCAGTTTAGAAGTAAAATTTGAGTGTAAGAATGGACAGACTGCAGAAGTGCAGGTGTGGAATAGAATGGAGGGGGAGCAGGCAAGTAGATACCTCAAAGAATGGCTGAAAGACTCAACAAGGAGGTTGCCACTCCGTGCTACTGCCTGGCTCTAGCGAGTGGGATGCTTTACCAGACTCTCATCACAGCCATCCAGCTTCATGTAGACTTTATTCCATGACGGGTTTAGTCTTGCAGACAGAGAAGTGGGTTATAGGCCTTTCGCAAATGGATATCTTCAGTGGCACACCACAGCTGGGAGTGGGGGAAAGGTCAGCATCAGCAAGGAAGAGGATTCTATCACGGACATTGTTTAGATCTGCCAGCACATGATAAGAACAACAGCAGGTTGAGTTTTAGTCAATTTTATTGTTGCTTTTAAATTCTCTACGAAAACAATGCGCTGCGTCTTGCCTGCTCTGCTCTAGAATGGATCCCTCCCACTGCCCCCCTTGCTTGGGTAAAGCATTCCATGTCTTCAGTTGTTAGACTTGAGTAACTTATATGACATTTCTCTGTACTTGCTCACCATAGTCTCCCAAAACCCTAGCAATTCCGGCCTCTTTTGCTCCACATTCCTCCATCCACATAATGGAAAGAATGCTCAACCAGGACAAAAAGACCGGCTAGTTATAACTTTACCTTTGCCACATAATCACCGGTGTTAAATGAGACAAGTATATGGAACTGAGCTCACACTCTCCTCTGAAATTTAAATGAAATTGCTCAAGCCTGCTAACCCACAATTTTGTGATTTTTGTGAATTCCTAGGGATTTAGTTCCTCATAATGACATCTGGCTCTGATTTGCTGCTTCTCTTCGCTTTTTATTTCAATCTCCTCTTTTCTCCAGTGTTAATCTCTTTTCTATCTTCTTTCTGACTCAGGTGTGGAATGCAACATTTTTTTCCTAGATTTCACCAAATCCACTCATTCAACACAATTATGTGTGTAGAAGACTGTTAAAAATTTGGGTCGGGGAAGAAGTTTATAGTCCAAAGATGTACCTCATAAAAACTGAAGGTTAGGACTCCCTCCTGTTAAGTCCTCCAGGGGTCCCCCCATCAGATCTGTACAGCAGCATTTTTCTCAAGTACCAGCTCAAAACATGTTTCCTGATTCTTTCTCTATTTCTCAAACTCTCTTCCCAGTAAGCCTATCTTTATCTCCAAGGATTTATTTATGTGCCTTTCTAAACAGAAGTGCATCTACTCTGCATCTTAAATTTAGGTAGCTCAGAAAAATAGGCAGAAACTGGACATTCCATTCTGTCTTTTTTCTGTCCACCATGACACTCTGAAGTAAAAGGGATGAAGATATCGTTCCCCACCGGTATGCTCTGTGTCATCCCTCAGAAGCAAAAGCTGTAACAGCTACCTTTCTTTTTAAATATTAATGCTTTTCCCTGCAATTTATATTTAAAAACTTTTAGCACATAAAAGGCATTTAATTAATTTTTGTTTCCTTTCTTTCTCTAATAACTATTGGTCAAATTACTTTATCTCCTTTGGCCTTGCCACATATTTGGCAAAATTCAACATTTTTTGAGCCTACATTTTAGACTAGAAAAAAACGATGAAATGATACATAAGGAAGCCTCTTCTCGCGAATCATTTATTTCACACTGTCATACATACTGACCGGCCTTTCTATGGACAGATATATATATGACTACTTGTGTGTGTGTGCCTCTGTGTCTCTGTTTGTATTTTCTGGAATATTCTCCCATGATAGTTGTACTTTGACAGACTCAAACCCTCTCCATCTTCAAGACTTAAGTCTAATGTTATCTCCTTTATAAGAAAGTCTTGATTCTCTATATTGAAGGTTTGTTTCTAAACTTCCGTATCATTTAAGTACTTCTACATTCAGTCATTTACTCCAAATCTATAAATGTCTAGTACTTCCTTTTAGGCTAATAGCAATTTGATGGAATTCTCCCCCATTTGATTCTTTTTTGTGTCCCTCACAGTTTTTGCTATAATGCTTACCTCTCCTAGGCAGGCAATAAATACTTATAGAAATGATACATTTCAGTGGACATAGATATTTTATCATCTGCTTCCCCACTTGCAATCTGAGAATCTTCTGAGAACCTTCTTTGACTCTGTATCTACTAGTTATTGCATCATTTGAACAAAATTTCCTGTTTATTTTTTCATCGCATATTTAAAATTCTACTCTTCCTCTCTTTCATCAATAAAATCAAATCTTAGTCCCTCCCTGTCCTATCTTGATAATCTTAAAAATATTTTCTAGAAATTTATACTAGATTCTGTGGCCAAAATTATTTTCTTGTTTGCTGTCTTAACAACCTCAACCACCTCCTTGAAATAAATCATTGCTTCCATCAAGAAAAAGAAATTCCTTATCTTATCTTCAATACTGTTTATTCTTATGAATATAGATGTAAACTACACAGTAAGATATCTGTTTTGCTAATTGCTTTTTAGATTTATTTTTATCTCTTTTAGTTTTCACTTTTCAAGCAGAGAGGGAAAAAGGAAGAATAAAATCTGGAGCTTTAAGATTATAGTAGAGATATGGAATACTACTTAAAAAAACATTAACAGAAAGGCTAACAGTATGCACTGGATGATTATGATTTTCCTATGTTGAGTTAATGCTAAATAGCTCCAGAGTTATCAGGATCATATTTTAGCATTTGTATATATAAATAGGCATATGGCAATGGCTCAAAAATATATACTAATTGATAGCATTTGTGAAGAAGTTATCTGAATTGATAAAAATGGCATCATATAAATCTGATAAAACATGAGAATATATACAGCTTCTCAGTAAATATTTCATGGTGAATCAACCCAAATTCCCTGGGTACTTTGCAACCATTGAAATACTATGCACTTAACTCAAGAACAGCATTAGGAGTGGCAGGCAGTGACAAAACTAGAAGACAGCCTAAAATAACCTTCATGGGAGTGGTTTATATCAATCAGTTCACATGATTCTATATTCAACCAGGAAAAAGAAGTACTAGACTCCCTCACAGCCAATTAGAATCTCCCAGAAACTTCTTAGATCATTGCTTTTCCCAAGGAAATATAATCTTCTGTATTTTCCTGACACTGAAAGTAGAGCAATCACATATTCTAGACTGTACAGGACCATATCTATTTAAAATAGCCTTTCCAAGAGCTAGATCGTGTATCAAAATATATATCTCAAAAAACAATTCTGAAAAAAAAGGAACCCTAGAAATTTCAGAGCCATTCTTTTATTTCGGTCTTTTAAATTGGTTTTAAGTTTCCTATTCGAGACAACTGTCTCTTCTCTGGTAACTGAACACTGTATTAATTCTACTAAAAATGTGGGATTGGTTGACTGATAGAACAAAATAATACGGCACCTCCAGCCACTGGAAAGACCTGAGTTGGGCCCTGCAGACTAGGGGCCAGTCTATTAGCTGCTCAGTGATCAGATTCTGTCTCTCTGACATGAATAAAGAGACAGAGACCCTAGTACAATAGTTTGGGTACTTGAACTGAAAGTTCACATAGGGTCAGATTTGACTCCTTCACTTTTGACCACGTGTGCAACGATGAGAATCAGACAACGCTGGTCTCTTCTCCTGACTTGAAGAACAGAACAGATATATAAAGAAAAGTCCTGGTCCTGATGGTCTCCAGATTCTCAAAGGTTGTCCCCCATGGCACCTAGCTGAGATTTTCTTTATTTTTCAGCCTAAAAGTGGTCCTTATTACCAAAGCACCTTGACTAAAATACCAGTGTTTGAGCTGTAAGTTACTACTTACTGGGGAAAACACATTGTACAGTCAAAACAGATTTCTGGGTTATTCCAATTAAAGTATATTCTAAGGGGAGGTACTTTATGGAAGACAGACTTTTTTTTCCTTGGCAATATTCTCTTCCTTATCTACCACAAAAAATACTTTAAACAGAGCTTTCCTTAAACATTGTTCCTCTTAAAAAATTGGAATTATCATTCCAATTACTAACTATTTTAATAATCAAAGAGTGCAGGGAAACAGCCTAATTACATCCTCTTGTCCTAACTTTCAACAAACTAGCTGCATGGCAATGGGCAAGTGGTTTTCTCATAGCCGTAGAGGGAACCAGGGCCTGGCTCCCTCATCTAAAAACAAAGAGGTTAAATTAGATGTCATCAAAGATTTCTTCAAGCATGAAAAAATCATAGTTCTAAATTCATAGAAAGTGGTGCCCAAGAAAAATTATAAATAGGCACAATTAGATTTTCTTGAGTTTTCAATTAACTTGCTCAGCTGTGAGCACTGTGATAAGATTGCAATGTAATTGTGATTAATGCTGTAATCATTATGATAATTTCCATCATAACAAATCAGGAGGAAATGTCCCACAGCCACAAAGGCAACTGTACGGTACAGATTGTGGCTGATCTTAACAGTGCCTTTCATTTATATAGAGTTTTACAGCTTAAGAAAGTATTTTATATACATTATCTCATTTGATCTCACACCTACTGTATGAAATGTCTCTTGATATAACATGCTCACAGGAATTTGAAGGTAGAATCATGGAATCTCACAGAAAGAGGATTTCCAACTTAGGGGGAAATTAGTATGATTAATGACTCTGATAAAACAGTGGTTCTCAACATTTTAAGGGGGTATGAAGATAAAAAATCACTTCAGAATCTGAAGAGAGCCATGAACCTTAACCCAAAAAATATGTGTGCCTACAATTATTGACACTTCAAGTCCATATATGGAGCCCCTATTTGCCCATGGATCCCTCATTATTTTTCCCAGATTCTAAGACCAGACTGCTGCACATTTGGGGAACTCATCAAATGGAAAAGAAAAGGAAAATTTTCTCTGATGTCTACAAATGTAGGAGAAGGAGAAAAGATATTTAATATTTATTGAGTGATGTCTACATGTTAAATACTTTATATTCTTATCCCATTTAATTCTAATAATCGCCCTATAAAGTAGGAATTTTCTTCACTTTATAGTGAAAGTTCAGAGAGGTCTAGTAATTTGTCACACAATTAGAAAGCAATAGGAGAATTTAAGGTTAAGAGTCTATGGACTGTACAAAGGATGAATTTAAACGTTAAAAGAATTTAACTAAGTTAAGTGTCTCTGGTTTGTAGAAAGGATGCATTCTTTCTACTACACCATACTGGCTAACATGTTAAAACACTCTTCAGAAAAAGAAAATGGTCACTTTTGTTTTGACTGCCTTTGTAATCATTGGGCTTAAGAATTTAGATGGCCTTTCAGAATTTAGATGACTTGTATCTTTTAGAATTCAGATGGCATAACTACATCCTTAAAGTTCTTAACAAGACATGAAGAGAGATGATGTAGTGTGTGAAGAGGTGATGATGATAGTGTGCTGCAAGTGGGGAATTGTTAATGTGGTGAGGATACATTCGAGGTAAAGGCTTGGATAAGCATGTCCCAGGCCACTCAGGAAAGATGCTTTATCTGTGACATCAGAAGCAAGGAAGAGATGTAAGCATTCCCACTAGAGTGAAATGTGGGACTGCCATAGAGGACAGGGTAGAGCCATAGCTGTCACCTGTCTTCAGATATGTGAGCACTGCTTCAGGGTTGGAGCTCTCCCACCACATTTAGAAAGATCACCTCCTGGTTATCCTTGGAGATACACCCTTACTGTGGGTCACAATTTACCGAGGGTGTGATCCTTGGGCACACCCTTACTATTCCTTTATTGGGCCAATCCCTTCATTTCTACCCCCATCCCCTTTGGTGGACTTCAAAATATTGTCATTAACATCTTTCAGGGGTCGCTGGTAAAAGCCTATTAGTGAAAATGGAGCACTTTAATTCTCTGGGCTCTTGCTTCCTTCAGCCCATCTGACTGCCAAAGGTTGGAACCAACACCCTATAGCAACTTCCAACAGAAGGCTCCACCAGGGCAATTCTCATGGGAGTGTCTCCTGGGAATTCACTGCTGCCATGACTGGGCAGAGTCTCTGGTTATTTCTCCAGAGACGAAGCCTCTAGGAATCTCAGTTCTCCCTTTTTCTTTTGGTTTGTGGAGAATATGCTTCCCTCACAATCTCCTTGGCAATGCCACATTATTCTTCAGCTTAGCCAAGTGTCAGAATCATCTGGGAAGTTTTTACATATGCTGATTCCCAGATTCTGCTCCTAGGGCTTCCAATTTGGTCAATCTGGGAGGGGATCAGAAATCTACCTATTTATCCATCCGTTCATCTATCCATCTATCTGTCCACCTATTTTTGGTAACTCCCTAGGTAACACTGGTAATCAGTTTGGAGTATCTCTGTACTACCAAACATAGAAGAGCAGGTACACAGTCCAGAGTTTTTACTTGGACTATCACCCAGAAACAAATATTTAGAAAATATTCTAGAGTCTAGAATATATTATAATACATTTTAGTATGCATAATAATTTTTATTAGGGTAGCTTAGAATGAAAATCACATGCATATTTGGTAAAACATAAATACACAGTTATGTGTTATTCACCAAGTTTGGGACAAATTCCATCTGCCAAAACGTTACTGCTTGTTTCTCTTCTGGTTACCAGACCCACTCCATGCTTGAGGCTTCATTCCTCAGCTTCAGGCTGAACTTTCCCTCTAGGTGTCACGGCTTCCGGAGACAGCAAAGTACTCTTGTACTTTGAAACTCTGATTTATCCCCTGGGCTTCATGTCCAAATTACCCTCCTCAAAGTCACCTGAACTGTGATGTAAATAGATCTTCTCTACTTTAATCTCAATCTCAGTCAGCATATCCAGGGTTTACCTCTATTCTTAATTATCTTTTCTATAATGCCCTTGACTTTATTCACATCCTTTTATAGCTCCTATTTACCTAGTAGATGCTACTGTAATGGATTGTCATTCCAGCCATCCTGCCCCAGGATCATGATTTCCTCTGGCATTATCAGAGTTAGCCCCCTGCATTTTTACTTTATCAGAGGAGCCCTGTTAAACAGGGACACCTCAGCTTGATCTGTAAGAAGGAGAAGTTTCTACAAGTCTATAAAGTGCAAAGAAGGCATAAGGCTTCTTAATTTAAAAACGGTTGTATAGCATGCATCACCACAGGGCTTTGAAAACTCTAAATGAAAACTAAAGAATGAGGATTCTAGAACTTGCCATTTTAAGTTCTTCTTGAAGATGCAGGAGATAAGGCAAAGGGACAGAGGAAGTCAAGGAATAAAATTAAGAAAGTAAACTTTTAAGCTTACTTATAGAATAGAAGCTAAAAATAAAAAGAACAAATAATAGCAGAATGCTAAAGAAACAGGCAGGGACTCCACAGCTCAGTTAATTCAGTTCAGTTACGCCAGCATATTTCTAGAAAGTTTTGCCCATTCTGGATTCATATGGATTACCACATGGAGCTTCCTCATTTCCTTCGTGAGACCCAAATCTGCGATTTCCTGATCATGCTAACACATTTTCTTTAAATTGCCGTGCAATTCCCAGTGATTTCAACTTCAGTTTAGTGCTAGCAATAATTGACTCTTGGTTAATTCTGAGCTTCATTCACAGGAAAGAGATTGATATCATGTGCTGCATTTTCTGAGAGCCACCCTGACTGTGCTCACGGGGAGCCAGACCTTGCATCTTCAAGACAGAAATCATGGGGTCTGTTGAACACAGTGAAGCAAGAGCCACAAAAATAAAAGCTAGACGTAAGCTCAACTCGGCAGAGTTTCAGGCAAAGTGCACAGGAGCAGCATTTCTGACTGAGAAAAGAATCCATAATAGAATTTCATACGTTTTTATTGAATAATCATGAGTCTTGCATAAGAGGGTACACTTGTGCAGTGACTCAGGACAGTGTGTAGACTGTTTTCCAGGTTTTGTGTGAAAAATAAATAACACTTTGTATTAAAACATTAAAGTAAAAAAATTCTATATTATAACTTTCCAAATAGTTGTATATTATTCACTGTGCTTCCAAATACATTCCATTGTTTTATCTTTATGGCAGGAGGCAGACAGATTTGATCAATTGTGTTTGAAAGTGGAGAAGCCAATATTTAGAATAATGAAAGGATTTGCCACAAATCAGTCAGCAGAGCATTGGTGGAGATGGGATTAGAAATTAGACCTCGTCATTCTGAGTCCTTGGATCAGTTTATTATCTACTCTGTTATCCTTAATTAATTTATAACAATGTTTAAGATGTCTCCTAGGTAAAAGCGTCCCAGGATAAAGGATACAGAAGTGCAAGCAGTACATATATATATATATATATTTATGTGTGTGTGTGTATATATAAATATATAAAATATCTATGATATGAAATATACAATAAATCTCATATATCATTTGAGAATTTATTAAATTTGAGAGACAATAGACTCATGGTTAAGAACACAAATGGTAGCCTAAAGTCTGAAGTCTTGTGCCGTTCTTCCATTTCCTCATCTCTAAAATGTAGAAAGCAATAGTATTTACTTATCAGCTTCCATGTGGATTGAAAGAGTCAACACACATTACACATATAGGACAGCATGTGCAATGACATTTTGCTTATAAATGATATTGGCATAATTATAAAACATGAGAGACAATATGTTAATTCACATTTTAAATTTAAACATACACAAAAGCACAGAAAATAATATGATGGATATCTAGATGTCAAAAACTCAGATTTATCAAATGTTGACATTTTGCTATATTTCTTCCAGATCGCTCTTTGCCAAAAACAAAAACAATAGCAAAACAAAACCTCAGAGATATCCCACTGCCTATCCCTTCTCCTTCCTTCCCCATGGGAACCCTTTCGGATGTTGGCACATATCAGTTTCTAGTACATGTCTTTCGTGTGCATGCGTGAGGAAAATTGGCCTTTAGCTAACATCAGTGCCAGTCTTCCTCTATTTTCTATGTGGGACCCTGCCACAGCATGGCTTGATGAGCAGTGTGTAGGTCCATGCCTGGCATCCAAACCTGTGAATCCTGGGCCTCTGAAGTGAAGTATGTGAACTTAACCACTACACCCCTGGGTGGGCCCCAGTTTCTAGTGTATGTCTTTTTAATATGTATTCTACCATTTATATATTTTTAATTTACATACACACCATCACACTGTAAAATATCCTTTTACCACACAACCTAATGATTTTTGTTTAGATATACATATATTTTGCTACATGAATCTCTGGCCGATTCATTTTAATTACTATGCAGCATTCCACTTAATTAAAACTATACCCTTATTCATTCCTCTATTAAGGGATGATTAGGTAGGTTTTTTTCATTTTTCTCCTATTAAAAAAATACTAAAATGTTCCTTCTTCTGCACGTTTGGCAGAATTTTTCCAGAGCAAATATCTAGATGTCTACTTCACATATTAAGTAGATTCAAGGGGCATCTTCAGCTCTACCGGGTTCTGACAAATGGCTTTCCAAAATTTTGGTAGCAGTCCACTCTCCAAAAAGCAAGGCTATTATCCCATATCATCAGACTCTTAAAATTTACCAGTTAAAAGTATATGAAATGGTATGCAATTGCCTTTTATTTGCATTATTCTGATTACCAGAGGGAGCAAGCATTTTCTAAAAGTTCCCTTATTTTTACACTTTACATCTTTTTGTTCTTGTCTTGGGGGTGTGGGTGTGGGTTAAGGCACAAGGCAGCAGCCAGTAAGTTACTAAAATAAGTGGTCCTTACCTAGTTATAGCCTGGAGACTCACAGTAATTGAATTCACCTCAACAATAGCATTTATAAACAGAAAAATAATCTGTAAGGCTTACATTAATTTTATTATGTTTGTATGACAGCATCCAGTCTCACAATTCTCATGTACTTTTCTCTGCCCTTCTTAAAATAATTGGCAACCACAGAGAAAAACAAAATCATAAAATAAGAATAATTTGAAATAATGTGATATATTTCTCTCAAAATTGAGATGAATGAGTAAACTCCCACTTGCCTAGCTGGGATAAAATGACCCTTTGAATATTTAAGTGAGTTATGACTCTGAAAAATTCAATAATGAGCACCAACTAAGACACAAAGAAAGACCAGCATAACCAAAGTCTATCAGCTATTTCTGAGATAGGAGGAATAACATGATGATGAAAGAGCTTCTTATTTTTAATTAAGGTACTATCAATCATATAAGATTTTACTGTGGGGCATCTTTCTAGAACAAATCATCTATTGTACCTCATGGAAAATTGAAAACGGAAAATCTTCATTTCTCCATTCACTGTAATTACATTTGGTATTAATTGCCACAGACGTCGTGGATACCTTGCGTGGGATGTTTCAAATAAGCACAATTACTACGACAGCTCTGCAGTTTATGACATTTCGTATTTTTCCCTGATTTATATGCTTTTAGGTTACCCATTAACGTGCTTTGTTGCATTCCATATAAAATGAAATGGGACCAATGCACATCTTAAACTCATTATGCTGATATTACAAATGCAAATTGCCTGCTACCTACAGAGTAGTTAAATATCATCCTGCAGTTTCCTGTTACTTATGAACAATTTAGAAATAACATCTGCAATTTCAAATCTGTTTTCTTTGTCTACTCAACCCTGTAGCACTCCCAAATATATGCCATATCTTCGGGAAAGACTTGCAAAGTCAAACAGACTATGATGCCGTCTCTTGTCAGATTACCAAGTTACAAATAAAAATGCATAGTCAACTTGTTTTCAAGTTAACATACTAGGAATTTCCGAACTGTTTTACTGTACATCTGGCATTTCCATCTGTCTATTGATGTATCAACAGAAACACCTTGCTGTCCACAGACAGAGGCCACACTTTCAAGGATGTGCCCCTCCCCCCCCCCCCCCCCCCCCCCGGTCTCCAGAGCCTCTTATGACAAAGCAGCAAGTCCTGAACATCCCTGGGATCCCAAAATGATGCTTCGTGAAGCTTCTCCCACAAGCAGCATCAAAGAATGGTACTGATCAGGACATGAATACCCAATTTGGCCCCACACGTAATAGCACTTCCAGGACACTATAGGATTCAAGAATGTAATTATAGGACTAATTCCTGCTTGAATATGTCATGGGAGAAGGCTGAACAATTAGTAAGAGGGACTTAATTCTATTCTTATCACCTGAAAAAAGTTCGACTCCTGTGCGTCTCTTGGGCCTCACACTTCCCAAAGGCTAGACTCAGGGTGCAGTTATGATTTCTGTTCTCCTCTGCAGGCTTGAGACTTTGTTTTGTTTCTCAGTAAATGAGAATTTACAGCTGCTTTGATTTGGGATTATTTTTTGATGAGGAACATTGGCCCTGAGCTAACATCCATTGCCAATCTTTCTCCTTTTGCTTGAGGAAGATTGTCGCTGAGCTAACATATGTTAGCTATTTTGTGTGTGGGTCCCCTGGCTTGATGAGCCACAGCATGGCTTGACGAGCGGCCTGTAGGTCTGCACCAGGGATCAGAATCTGCGAACCCTGGGCCTTGGAAGCAGAGTGTGTGAACTCAACCACTAAGCCACCAGGCTGGTATGATTTTTTTTTTTATCTCTACTCTCGTATTCCATACACAGCCACCACTTGTCTGTTTGCATGTGCTTCTTCCTGGATCCCGTCTCCTGACTTTTGTGAGCTTTCCAGTGCAGGAATTAGTTAATCTGATGAGCCCGTCCATGCCTCTGTTCCAAGGGAAGGGGAGCAAAGGAGATGCTCACTGATGACCTACATTTTAAAGGTTTCTTTGTGTATTTCTTCCCAGTTGTCCAAAGAGGCGATTTTAATCGAAAATTTCAAGCAAGAAGGAAGAGAAGGACAGTGGAAGAGTGGTTTGGAAATGCCAGAGAAGGTGGTATTTTGGGATAGATTGGGCCTTGAACACAGTATATGAGGTAGCTCTTTCATCTTTTTAACTGCAGTGTATGTAGGAGTGGTCCCGAGTATAATGAGAATTCAAACTGCATCATCTGTTTATTTCATCACGATGAAATTTTCTAATTAGACTCATGTAGTGAATATTAACTGGGACATTGTATTAGTTTTCCAGGGCTGCCACAACAAAACACCAACAGACTGGGGGACTTAAACAATAGGAATTTATTTTCTCACAGTTCTGGAGGCTAGAAGTCCAAGATCAAGGTGTCGGCAGTTTGGTTTCTCCTAAGGCCTCTCTCCTTGGCTTGCAGACGGCTACCTTCTTGCTATGTCCTCAATGGCATTTTCTCTGTGTTTGCATTCCTGGTGTTTCTTTGTGTATCCAAATTTCCTCTTCTTAGAAGGACACCAGTCACATTAGATTAGGTACAACTTGGGGCTGGCCCGGTGGCGTGGTGGTTAAGTTTGCATGCTCTGCTTTGGCGGCCTGGGGTTTGCTGGTTTGGATCCCAGGTGTGGACCTATGCACCACTGCTCAAGCCATGCGGTGGCAGGCATCCCACATATAAAATAGAGGAAGATGGGCACAGATGTTAGCTCAGGGCTAATCTTCCTCAAAAAAAAAGAATAAAAAAGATTAAGTACACCTTAACAGCCTTATTTTAACTTAATCTCCTCTTTAAAATGCCCTGTCTCCAAATACAATCACATTCTGTGGTTTGGGGGGATAGGGCTTCAGTATGTGAATTTAGGGGGACAGAATTCAGCCCATAAGAGACTTGAAAATTATTATGCTCCTTTTTGAATGTTTAAAGCTCAAAATGCTTTAAGAGGCATTTTGACAAAATAGCGTGTATGAATAGCATCCTGAGACTGTTGAATGCAGGGCATTCTTTCCTGTAGAGTACAGTTAGACCAGTGGGAAGGACACAGGCTTGACGTAAGTCCTGTCGCCCCCCCCCGACTCACAAACGTGACTGGCATTAGGGACTGATTAGGGCATTCCAAGCCCAGACATGGTTTCTGAGTCTTTTCACCATAACTTTCTAGGCTATTGCTAATAATCAATAAGAGCTGATAAATAAAAAGAAGCTTATTTGCCCTACCCAATTCATACCTTAAGCTGCAGGACCTAAAATTTAAAAACTATATTACACATGTACTTCAGTTAATATTTTGGTGTTTTTCCCTTCATACCTAGACACTATTCTATTAACAAGGCCTAGATTGCAATTGCTCAATTTTTTCAAAGATGGTCTTATAGGTATTTCCTGTGAAACAATTCTTCATGGTGCTAAATTGTTCTCCACATTGTTTCCTAATAAATGTCTGCAATGTCCCCAGTCACTGTGACACCAAAATGTCCCTTCACATTTCCAAATGTCTCTTGAGGTAAGTTCTGCTACCAGTGTTAAAGCACACACGGCTACTGAAACAGCCACATAACACTGATGAAATATCATCTAAAATCCTTTAGGGGCCAGCCCGGTGGCGTAGTGGTTAAGTTTGCCTGCTCCGCTTAGGCGGCCCCAGGTTCACAGGTTCGGCTCCCACCTACACACTGCTGATCAAGCCATACTGAAGCAGCATCACATATATAAAGTAGAAGATTGGCACACATATTAGCTCAGGGAAAATCTTCCTCACCAAAAACAAAAATCCTTTCATATTTTTCGTTGCTAGTACTTCTCAACTTGCTGTGCTTGTTCACAGAGTCTTATGGGGTGCCTGTTAAATTTCATCTTGTTGATTTGTCAATATGTGCCACAATTTGAAGAAGTTTACCTTTTGACTTTCTATTTCCATTTCCAAAGATTTAAAGAAATGTATAGGCCAGTACATGGAGAGGAATATACATGGATGTTTATTAAAACATCCTTTAGAAGACAATAAATGTCAAGCTAGAGAAAATTGTTAATTAAATTATGGCATATCCACATAGCAGAATACTATGTAGCCTCCTCATGATGAATGAGATATCAATTTATTAACCTGCAAAGATGATGAAAATTAAGAAAAAATACAAAGAAATGATATTATAATATGATCTCATATTACAAAGTGGGTTTGTGTGTATGTAAATACATACAAAAATTGTAAGTATATATATCAAGTTTTATAATTGACAGTTTCAGGGTGATAGAATAAATTAAGTAAATATATATGCTGACTTAATGTGTGTGTGTGTGTTTGTATATGACATCTGGCATGTAACTGCTTTTTATGGCTCTAATCTTTTTACAATGAATATATATTACTTTTACAATCAGAAAAAACAATCTTTTCAAAATGTATTTTGTCACATGTGATTCAGAATTCTACCCTAAGATCTTATGGATCCTGTTCCAATCATCTGATGTATGTTATATTATTTCTAAACCTGAAAAAGAGGGTCTCCAAATCTTCATCCAAATTTTGGATAAAAAGACTCAGCTACACAGGGCCAAGGGAGAGCCTTACTCTAAGTCACTGGAAACATCCATTTATTAGTCAATACCCTTTTAGAGTTAATCGACCATATGGTCCACAAGCATGTCAAATGAGATTTAGTGTCTGAATTCCTGAAATGGTATATCAACTGCATTGTCCTTACCCACCTAGAGTATAGTCAAAAAAAGAAGAAAAAGAAAGAAAGAAAGAAATTTAATAATTTTATTTGGTTTGTTCTTTGTGAACCCATGCTGATCCCTAAAAACCCCTTTGGTGAACTGTTCTAGAATCTTTCCTTAACCCCTAATATGTCTCTCAACTACACCATGCACTTTTTTGTCTTCAGACCTTGGCCTATGCCATCTTTTCCTTCTGGAAAACTCTCACAGTCCCCTTCCCCCAACTTGTCACCCCCCACACACAGACTTTCACATCTTCATCTCTTCGTGGGTCTCCTGATAAGAGATTAAAATCTTCCTCACACTTGAAGCTCTTTTGAATTTCATTTTGTATTATTTGTATTAATTGCCTATTTACTTGTATGTAGTCCCTGCTGGATTATAAACTCTTTAAAGTTATGAACAGTTTCTGGTTTATTTCTATATGCCGGACACCTAATACCGCATCTGGCACGTAGGAGTTCAATAAATGATTACTCAATGACTACAACAAAGAATTAATCAATCAATGTATTACCTATTCCCCATGGTGGACATCAAAGTCACTAGAAGTCTGGAGTTTATGGAACCATCCTACTTCCCCTTTTTCTAGGCTGAAATTACATCTGCCTGTTTGCAACCTTCTGGAACCTTTTTCATCCTCTAAAAAACCCTTCCAATTCTAAGCTGAGCCTGTAGCCGTAAATTAATTTAAAGAGCCCAAGGCTTTCCTATTTCTTCTGGATTTCAGCTCCTTTTCACTAATGTTTCTTCATGTGTTTTTTATTCTGTATAAAATCCAATTTGGAATTCATATTTAATCAGTCAAAATCATGAAAGTAATTTTAACTCCTATCAAATGAAGACTTGATTTAAAATTTTTCAAAGCAAAATAATTTTTTCAAAATTAATAAACACAAGGTCTTTGAGTATTAGCATTTTGGAAAAGAAAAGAAATTTGGCAAAGAAATCTATCAGCTAACCCCTGATTTAATAAATGCTGACCAGAAATAATTAAATGATAATAGTAATAATCAGAATCATAAAAGTAACCAAGTCTGGCTTCTCTTCTCACATTTAAATGCTCTCAACTGTGAAGTTCATTATAGACTGTGAAATTACAATTGTTTCTTAGCAGAAGTGATCGTTAATAGCGCTTGTGACCAATTCCGAATTTAAACAGAATTCTAAAGATCTGCTTCTGACTCAGGGTATACTGTTATACAGAGGAAAACACACACACAAAACAGGAATTTTATTATTCACATTTTTCTGGTTCACAAACACTAGATTTTCTCAAATAATTTATTTAACATGTCAACATTGTCTAATAAGTATCAAACGTTTTACTGCCAGGAGGTCGTAAAGGGGCTCATTGGACATTAGCTCCCTCTGCCCTCACAATTCCGAAGACTTTTTCAAAGGAGATAATCAGCAGAGAGAGACGTTAGAAAGGAGTGTGCGAAGCAGAGGTGAATAGGAGGGCATACTAATGACTTTCCGAAAAAAATAGTAAAAGCATAATTTGAAAAAGACGACAAAAATTTTAGAAATGGTCTTTTAATACAGACAAAACCAGTTCACTTCCAAAGACACATTTTTTATCACTCTGCCTGGTTGGGAAGATCAAATCCCTAAATTCTGGTTCAGAAATCACAGTATATACATCTTCATAATTTAAATATATAGTCCAGTTAGTTCTGAAACACGACTGTGTAAAATTCCCGCAGAACAGACCTGAAGAGTGAATACCGACTTTTGTTGAACAAGAAAGGAATCCCTGAGGGGTTTCTGTGAATCACAGAACCGTAGTCTTACTTTTACTTACACACCAGGCAAGCTGGTAGGGTCCATAACAAAGAAAAAGGTTCTCAAAGTAACCTCATAAATACAAGTTTAACAGGATCATAGTGGGGTGATTCGCTTAGTCCTTTGAGGGATTTGTATAAAAGAATAACCAGTTGGCATTATGGGTGACTATAATTTTCTATTTTAAACTTTTCTCTATTTGACTAACTTCCCAGTTTGCATGTAGTATGTGTGCAATTGTTAAAAAAAAAAAAAAAATGTTTTTGCTACGGTTATTGAAGGTGGGGTGGCACAGCTAGGCTGGGGTATAAAAGAGTAAACATAGATTATTGAAAAGATTTGGACTATACTACATTAACCATTGCTTTAAAATTGACTCACAAGGAGACTGGGGAAGGGGAAATGTTATTTGGTCAGAAATCAAGAAGTGGCTTTTAAGAAGCAAATTACTGGTAGGAATAATAACTACTTCTCTGTATGGCAAAGAGTAAAGAGTGGGGTTCTTCATAAATCATTCTGGGGCCATTTTTATCTAACATTTTGTAAATGATCTGAAGCAGGAATGCAGAGTGAACTCTCACAGTTTGGGAGCACACATTTCTTCAGAGTGAAGTGACAAGTGAATGACGATAAGGAGTAGGTGACTCAGAATCTGTGCAAGTGGATAGAGATAGAGCAGACAGAGCCCTTTGATGGCAGAGACCATGCAGCTTCACTCACCTCTATATCTCTGGCCCAAATCACAGGGCACAGACCTACACATTTTTGTGTAAAAAGGAGAAGAGTTTGTAAAGTGGATGATGAAGTCAAGGAGAGCAAATCTAAGATGCACATATAAACTGTAAAAGGCAGCTGTTATTCACAACCCTGTGAAGGGATGTGGGGATGGATGGAAGAAGTTGGCTCAACGTGCCACTGGCAACACCATCAATTCAGTTCAATCCAGCAAGCATGATGGAACACATCAAGAGATCCAGGCACAGACAGACCTGAAGTCAAAGCAGGCAAAGGGGCCTGGATTAAATCATTCCACTCCCATTTGGGCACAATTTAACTCATTGCAACTCTAGTCTTACTTAGGTATTGGCTCTTCGTGTATACTCTGATAAATCTCCATACCTGTAGTAAAGCAACATTACGCAAAACAGTGACCTAAATATATGTTGCTACAGAGACATTAGAACAAGAGATAAAGTTGAAAGACTTTCCAAGAATGAAGCCCTGGAGGATTTGGGGGGGTGAGGGGGCGGCGAAGTGAGAGCATGAGCAGATAGCTACTGTTTCTCCGTCAGTAGGCATTTGGCTTGTATTTGTTAAGTCTCTATCATGTGCCCAGCACTGAGGATATAAAAGCAGAAATCATACAGAATTACCAACAATTCATCTAATTAAACAATGCACCAGAACTTTATGTACAAACACGTTTAATCCAATCCAATAGGTCATTTATGATGGAGATGGAAAGGATAAACGGAAAGAAAAAGAGGCGCCAAGCAGGAGAGGAGATGTGGAACATCCAATGGTGCTTCCAATGCATAGAATACTTTTACAATGCCTTTTGGAATCTGCCTTTTTAGGTGGCGGATGTTGTATTGTGTATTATCAATTATGGTAGACTTTCTTCACTTGAGGAGATATGTTTATTATTTAAACTTTTCTTGGAAAATTTCAAACATATACAAAAGAGGAGAGAATAGCATTATGAATCTCCATGTACCAATCAGCCCGCCACAACAAATACAAACCCATAGCCAGTCCTGCTTCATATGCCCTTGAGCCACTTCTTCAACCTCAGATTATCTAGAATCCAATCCCAGGAATCATATCATTTCATTTTTTTATTCATATCATTTCAATTCTTATGGCTTTTTGAATCACTAAAAGATAAAGACTTTTTATAAAAATATAACCATAATATGATTTTAATAGCTTAAATATTATAATAATTCCTTAGTATCTTTAACTATTTAATCAGTGTTCAAAATGCCTACATTGTCTCATTTATTTATCGCTTGTTTATTTAAATCAAGGTTCCAAAAGATTTATGTTTTGGAAATAGTTGATATGTTTCCTCAGATTTTTTAAATGTGTTTGATTTCTAGGTTCTATCATCATCTCCTGTTTCTTTTTCTTGCAAATTATTTTTTGAAGATTTTGGATTTCATTTGTCTTGAGACTTTTTTAGGCTGGATTTTGGGGATTGCAGTCCCATGGCGACATTCAACACATTTCCCCTTCTTCTCCTGGAAACTGACAATTGGTTCTAGAGGCTTGAGCAGATTCAAGTTCAATTTTTAGAAAGAATAGTATTTGAGGACATATTTATTTTTAAGGAATACCCAAAAGTCTTTCAGAGTCCAATGTGATGAGAAAGATAGGGTGTTCCCTTGGATAAAATCATGTTAGGAGTGTATCTTGGAACAAATATGACTCCAAGATAAAAAGATTTATTTACTCACTTTACTCAAAATGGTTCTACAGGCAATTCCAAGAATAGTTGCAAAGATTTCTTTTTTATTTTTTAGCAATAACAATATCATTGAAATAAATATAAAATGGTCCCAAGGTGATGCTAAATTTGTGAAGGATGAAGTCTCGTGTATGTTTGAAAAATTAGGTCTTGTTGCTGTTGCTTAAATATGTTTTATGATCCTGACTCTCAAGAACTTAAAACCTAGTTGGCAACACACCGTAGATGCAATAAAACAATTAAAGAATATAAACTAATGCATGAGATGTTACCATAAAATGTGTTTGGAAGAGAGAATTCTCAGCAGAAGAAAAGAGTATTTTCTGTATTGGGGAAATATAAAATACTATAAAAGTCTTGATAATTAAGCCAAATTGGAAGAGGTATAGTTAGTGGCAGGAAGAGATATTTAAGGATAGAGTCATTTGATGATTTGGCAGAATGACAGGGAAAAAAAGGCAATTAAAATGATTTTATTTCCCCAAATTCAAAGAATATACAAATGTTTAGACAAGTTACAGCTGTGCTTGATTTTAGATTTCTATAGGACAGGCTTCATACAAGTGCAATTCTGTTTTGTTGAGTGCAGCAAAACTAATAGTAAATATGATTGTATTGGCCATGAATAAACAAATTGGTTGCAATTGTAATAACTTATAAAAACAGGTTAGGAAGTAGTCGGTTGGGAAACATCACTTATGTTAATAGAATAATAGAGTCACTTCTATTCATAGAATCAGAGTGGTTGAAAATGTCTTTACGAGAAGTTATCAATGGATTAAGCAATCAAGAAAAAAAACACTCAACAGAGTTGCTCATCCAAGGACATTTCTCTATTGAGATTTTTATTTAGGAATTCTCCCATAACACATTCTGAGAATAACAAAATATGCCTTAACAAGACACACTGACCAACGAAATCCAAAATGTACCGTTTGGTAAACTACTATATGATTCCACAATTAGACTCAGTGTGGCAAGATGTGATGCAGCCATGAGTACACCACAACTTGGAAATTGCCCCACGGAAGTGTTGTGTGGATAAAGTACAAAGCATGTTTGTGCCACACATCTCCCCCTCTCATCAGAAATCCTGTGAAAAAAAATCTGAATTTTGTCCACAGACATCCCCTTAAATTGTATTGTGGAGCAATAAGAGCTCTGGGTATCAACCTACAGTAATCATGACATAAAAAGAAAGAATATGCTTGTATTTGTGTATGTTTGTAATAATTTATTTGAGATTAAATTGTGATTAATAAATTTTGTGCCCACTGGGAATTTCCCTAAACTTGTCTCTCTATTTCACATGGCGAAAAAATAGCAGGTGTTTAATTTATCCTCCTGACATTTGCTCAAACATTATTCCCAGCGATTGAGACAATGTGTTCTCGCTAACACATCTTACTTGACCTGTCAGCAGCATTTGACACATTTCATCCCTCCCTACTTACTGAAAGTCTTCTATCCTGGCCTCCAGGACACCACACTTCTCACTTCCCTTCCACTTCCCAAGATGCTCCTTTGCATTCTGTTTTTCCTGGCTTCTCTTCATCCCTCTGAACTCAAACCATCCGAGTGCCTCAGGGATCAGTCCTCAGACCTTTTCTTTACGCTCAATGCTTTTGGTGATCTTATTCAGCCTGGTAACTGTAAAAACAATTTGTATGCCAAAGACTCAAATTTAGACTTCCAGCCCAGATTTTCCCTCACAGTGCAGTCTTATATGTCCAACTGCCTCTTCAGCACCTTTACATGGATAGGAAATATGTGGCTGAAAAGCAACATGTCACAAACTGCGTTCCCAGCTCCAGCCCCCACCTGTTCCCCTGCAGTTGTCTCCACCTATCAAGAGTGATGCCATCACTCCAGTTGCTCACAGGACCACTAGTGTCAGCCTTGCCTCTTCTTTATCTCTCAAACAACAAGACAATCTCTCAGCAAATCCTGTTGGCTTTACTTTCAAAATATGTCTAGAACTGACAATTTCTCTCCACTTCCAGGGCCTTGGTTTGGAACCATGCAGTTCCAAACCATCGTCATGTCTCTCCTGGATTAAGTGAGGAGGTTTCTAACTGGTCTTCCTGCTTTATACTCTACACTTCACACTTTGGCTGCCACCTGTCCCACCCTATCCCAGTCTGTCATCAACTCAGTGGCCAGAGAGACTTTTTAAGCCTAATTTATGGCATGAAAACTCTTCTGCTCAAACTACTTTTGATCTTACCCAGAGCAACTCTGGAGGAGTGAGGAAAAGAGATGAGGGAAGAGAGGAAATGGAGCTGGGAGCAGGTCGGGGCTTTGAAGGGCTTCGTGGGAGCTTGAGATTTACTGTGGAAGAGACGTGAAGCTTTACGGTGTTTTGAGTAGATGATACATTGTGTGTCAGATGGCGGTAATGGCTCTGAGGAAATATACCGCAGGGAAGTGGGGAAGAGGGAGTGCTGGCGGGAAAGGTCAGTTGCGATATATTACACTGGTGGGTCAGGAGAGACCTAAAGTCCGTGAGGGAGCAAGCTGTATAAACATCTGGGGGATTGCTCCAGGCAGAAAAACAGCAAGTGTAAAGGTCCCGATTCAAGAGCCTAGCTTACTTATTCAAAGAACTTTCAAGGAGGACAATGTTTCTTAAAACCCGCCACAAATCTCAACCTCCTACCCCTCTAGAATGTAAGTTTCATGAGGTTACAGATTTTTAAATCATCATCTCCTGGCATTCTTATCATTGCTCTCCTCTATGTAACATCGATTGCCCTCTTCTATCTCAGCTCCTTTAAAAATTTTCCTCTCATATTTTCAGAATTTTGACTATGAAATGCTTTGGGGTGGTTTTTCTTGCATTTATTCAGCTTGAGACCTCTGAGATTTATGAATAAGTGGGTTGACGTTTTGGGTTAAATTTGGAAAAATTTTAGCTAATACTCCTTCAAACTATGTTTTGCCCCATTGTATTACTCCTTTTCTGAAACGTGAATTACAGATAAGTTTGAACTTTTAAAATTGTCTCACAAATCAGAGGTTTTTTTACTTTTTTGCAATCTTTTTCTTCCATCTGTGTTTCAGTTTAAATGAATGCTATTTCCTGTCTTCAAGTTTATTGATTCTTTTATCTGCTTTAAATAGCATTCAGTATACTTTTTAAATTTCAGATGATATTTTTAGACTTTTGATTACAAACTGATTTTTTTTAACATTTTTAAAATTACTTCTGGAATGTCGCCTCAGTTCACTCATTATATGATTCTTAGTTTAACATATTTGTGACAGTTATTTCAAATATCTTGACTGATAATTTCCACATCTGGGTTATCTGTCAGTGTGTTTCCATTGACATTTTGCTGATTTTTGCCTGTTTTATATTTTTTTAAAATTTAATGCTTAGTAGTGTGTCTAAAAGAACAATAAAGGCCTATGTCAGGTAGACTATTAAGGGCCCCAATTCTGTTTAATTTCTGGCTTTCTTGCCCTTGTAATGTGACCTCCTGTTGAGTGGGACCTAGACTTAGTGACTTGCTTCTAACCAAAAGAATTTACGAAGATAATGGGATAGCCCTTCCATGATTAGGTTACAAAAGAGTGTGACTTCTGTCTTGATAGCTGATTGCCTATTGACTTCCTGTCTTGCACACTTTGGTGAAGCAAGCCACTGTTTGGGAAAGGCAGGGAGAGGTCTACGTAACAAGGAACTGAAGATTAGTTTGTGTTTGGCAATATTCTGGGCTCAAATTCAACATTAAGCACACAGGTTCATCAAAAGTCCAAGTGGTTTCTCTTTCTCTGGGCAAAGACCGTCCTTCTGCAGGCTCACTCCTCTGCTTGCCCTGTCCCCACATCAGCAAGTGGATCCAAACATGAAAGCATCCTATGTCTCTTACTCATCCAGGAAGTGTTTGTCCTTCTGGAGGTTGGATACTTTAGATTTGTTTTGTAAACAGTTCTTCAGTGAAATTTTCAAGTGTATGATTTTTGGTTTCTCCTTTGACGTTTTGCTATGTCAGCAGGAGAGAAGGTCTTTCATGTCTTTCTCCATTATATCCAAAAGCAAGACATTCTTGTATTCATTTATGAAATTATAAATTTATTAAAGTTGATTGTCTTTTTATCTTTATTAACCATCTACCTATACAATCACTTATTGAAGTGGATATTCAGATGCTAAGTTAAAATCTTAAAATTAAAACATTCTTAGGTTGCTGGGATACATGTTAGGTCTAATTATCTCTTCTAGCTCAAACTTTGTACTATTTTAGCATAAATGGGATTAAATGAACTTTATTTTTCCATTCTTTTAAAAAGCCTTAGAGAACCCAACAGAGGCTCGTCACTGCGCTTTAAATATGGAGCAGGGGCAGGAAATATATTTTATTAATTAATCTCATCTTCTATTTGTATAGCAGGATTAAATCGAATGTAAAATAAATTGATGATCCTATTAGGATCTAGTTTCAGAATTTGTAAGTACATTACTTTACCAAATCCAATTGATAAAATCCATTTCTAAAATTTCTCTACAAAATCTTGAAATTATTCTGTAACCAACTTGACATAAATTTTAAATAATTTTCCCTAATTCAAATATTTATATTTATAAACAAGGAAATTTTACATTTATTTATTGAGAAGCAATGAAGTTGATTACTATTTTGGAGGAAATATGTATTTTTCTTCCTTAATATCTTAATCCTTTTTGATTTGATGCAATTATGGTGAACCTTCTTCTAAAAATGTAGACTTAATTGTTACTTTTTTCTTCAAAGAATATAGTAGAAGGATAGGGAAAGGCCATAATTATGTAACTTAAATTAGAAAACTATCGTTTAATTTAAAATTGAATAAATTGAATTCCAACAGTGATCAGTGTTCACAAGAAAAATAATCTCTAATAAAATGCGAATATAACATTGCTTTTTTTCTTGTATTTGAAATCATGAAAAGTACAAAAAAAATATTATTCTGAAGGTTATAAACAGGCAAAGAGTACCCTTCTCCAATTATCAGATAATTTTATATCCTTTGCAATTGCAAATCAGAACTGAAGTCCTTGTTAAAAACAAGCAAAATAAACAAACAAAGACACTTAGATTTGTCAATTTATATAAACAGTGATGGAGCTTATATTATAAATCTATTTTTTCAAAACTTACACAAAAAGCTTTATTCAAAAGATCAGTTAAATGATGTCATAAAACATGGAAGAAATTTGAGAACGAGCAAAAGATGGAGACAGTGGGACTCTTTAAGAGCCAACATCTCAGTCTCTAGCAAATTCTGGAAGGTTCACTAATAGAATTGAGACCCATTTTACCATGACATATGTTTGAACTAAGCTAACAATAACAGGGAAATAAGCGCAGCATTTCAAAGGTTTTGGCTGTTGTTAAGTAAATGATTTATTTACTTCTTTTTCATTACAATTTTTCACCAAGGGAAATGATTTATTAGGACTTGATATCTATCCAAAAGCTCATAAATAGAGAATTCAAACGTTATCTTCTTATATAAATTCTTTCCAAAATAAAACTCAAAATGAATGCCCCCCTTTGTTGACCAAGTTATGTAGGTATTATGAAAAGGAAGAAAAGCTATGGCGGGCATAAGTTGATATCATAAGTTTGAGTTCAGTTCAGAGTTGGCCTACGTGGCAATCTCATAAAATGGACAATAAGGCAAATGGGCTTTACACTAGGCAAGAATGGTCCATTATTTTGGGGCCTCAGGTTGAGAGCAAACTTTTATTCTTAAACTCTTAACTTTCTCCAAATTTTAAAGGATATAGTGAGACTTTAGTTTTTCTATACTCAATAAGTGCTTTTAAACTCACATACCAGGATCAACACCTGGATAATTTTAGCCTTGTATCTATTATTATCTGTGGCTCAAAGAACCTTTTACTCTCATTTTACTTGTTTTAAATCCTGGATCTTCCTCTCAATCCATTTCTAAATAAAAGCTAACTCCAGATAGACTTTGCAAAAGGCTTCCAACTTTTTAGAAAACAAATAAATCTTACTTTTGATCACAAAACAGATATGGACAGTTTTACTGGGAAATCAATGATTTAATTTCTAATACATCCAAGATAGAGACCTTCCTTACAAAGTTAATCAGTGAAAATGAGAAGCCAGGAAACACACCTGCATGTCACAATAATAAAAGCAGTAAAATGTTTTCAAATGTCTCAGCATATATAACTCCTGTACTCAAGATGAAGTCCTCTAACGTGGAGTGCAGAAAATCTAAACTCTGCCACTGTGTACTGATAGCCTTGCTGCAGGAAGCTACAATTTTTCTCAGTGACCTCAGATTCTGAGCTCATGTTTCCCACACATCAACAATAACATAGCAGGTATGCACCAGTGAAGTAAGAGGGTAATTTTCTTTCCAAATCTGTGGTGCCCTCGGATGCATTGTCTTTCCTCCTTTAACTTTTTTATGCCACCTTTATTCTTTCCTATCTACTCTCATCTGTAAAGGCTCTTGAACTCCTGAAAAAATAATATGCTTCATTCTTTATCAATATAATTTTAACAAGAAGAAATCAAGTTAAATAAAAAGGGCAGCCGATAAGGGATCCAAAATTTACAAATTGGTCATCTGAGGGGATTTTGTACTTATGAGACTCATATATAGCTTTATGCTATTGAATTAGTATGGCATAGGTTTAATGCCTCAATTAGCATTTTTGAAGCTTCTTCTGTTTGTCTCTCCTCTAGCTGGGAGATCTTTTCTCTACTGCATATATTTAAGTCAGTGTAGTTTAATTTCAGCTAAATCCAACAGAAACATACTGAACATCCACTGTATACCATAGCTACAGGACGAGCATGGTATTGTCCTTGTCTCGAAAATACTTAATGTTTAGCAAGACACAAAATATTATATGTAAGAGAGTCTTCAAGGCAGATTCAAAAACTACATAGATTCATCAGCAAGAGAGAACTTCTCCTTACAGGTATGACAAACTAAGACCCTACTGGGTTAATTCATTGAGAAAACTACCATAAAACATGGACATAATACAAAAAGCAACTCCCTTAAGGGACTGGAGAGCAAAGAGAAACAGATTCTCTCAAAAGTGCGAATAACTTGAGGAAGAAAGACAGGAGCTATACTGGTTAGGAAGTCTACAAGGCTTCTAATCTTGAACTAAATTCAATTCACACTGTTTATATAGTGTCCACAAAGACATGTGTTAAAACCCACAGTCTTTCTAACCTGGGGAATCAGAACACTGAAGCCAGAAAACCATAAATACTCAAGAAACTTGGAGCAGGGGGGGATCCCCAAGGGGAAAGAGTCAGAGAGGGAATCCCTAAACTGCTTTCATAAATCTCTGATTCCTGGACCAAACACATACAGAACAGACTCAAAGCAACTCAGCTAAAGTCAAAAGATCTGAATTAAGATCACAGATGTTGCCCAAGAAGTAGAGTTTGCAGTTCAATGCAAGCCAAAAGAAAATTACTTTATAAGACAAAGTAGGCACTCATGGGAGAAAATGGCACAATCCAGAATCTCTACGAGTTAACATTCATAATGTCCAAAATATCACCCAAACTTAACTGAAAGAAGAAGAACCAAGAAAATGGAACAGTTTCTCCAGAGGAAAGAATATCTACTGAGTCTGTCTGGTAAACAAACCAGATATTGGGTCTAACAGGCATAGATTGTAAAGCAACTATGATAACTATTCTCAATAAACTAAAGCAAAATATGTTTTCATTGAATAAAAATATAAGCAAAACAATAGAAAGCACCAGCCAAGAAAAAGAAAAATTAAAAAGAACCAAATGGAAATTCCAGAGTAAAATTTTGAAATAAAAATTTACTGGAAGTACTCAAGAGTCAAAAACACAGAGAAAAAATTAAGGGGACTTTAAGATAGATGATAGATGGCTAGATAGATACATAATGGAATATTATTCAACCATAAAAAATGAAAAACTCCTGCCATTTGCAACAGCACAGATTTATATTTTATAATATATGTAATATCTAATTTGCCACTTATACCCCAATAAAGCTGGGAAAAAAAAGAAGAAAGGGAAAATAGAAATTTTCAGAGAATCAACGGCATAAACCTGCACTACAAGAAATACTAAAGGAAATTCTGCAGGCTGAAGGAAAGTGATGCCAGATAGAAACTCAGATTTCCAGAAAAGAAAGAAGAACTGGTAAATATCTGGATAAATGGTAAATATGGAAATGTTAACTACTGGGGTAAATGCAAGTTATCTTTCATTTTACCCTTTACCAACTTGATTTCTTTATAAATCGTGCAAATGTTTAAAAAACACTTTAAAAAATTTTTTTCAGGATTTTAAAATGTGTTTATGTAATATGTATGTTATATATATATAAAGCAATGATAACAAAAAGGAAGAGGAAAATGGATCTATATGTTTGTAAAATGTATATAATTGGGGCCAGGCCAGTGGCGTAGCAGTTCAGTTTGCACGTTCCGCTTCTCTGTGGCCTGGGGTTCGCCGGTTTTGGATGCCGGGTGCGGACATGGCACCACTTGGCAAAAGCCATGCTGTGGTAGGCATCCCATGTATAAAGTAGAGGAAGATGGGCATGGATGTTAGCTCAGGGCCAGTCTTCCTCAGCAAAAAAGGGAGAATTGGCAGCAGTTAGCCCAGGGCTAATCTTCCCCCAAAAAGTAAAAAGTTTATAATTTATTTCAAGTAGCATAGTATTAACTATAAGTGGACTGTGAAAAGTTAATGATGTTTGTTGTTATTTGTAAGGCAACTATTTAAAATGCAAAAATATAACCCAAAAGTTTATAGAAAATTTTAAATGGAATTCTAAAAAAAATCCAAATAAAAATTAAAACATCAGGAGAGGAGAAACAGAGGAACAAAAACTAAAATAGAAAAGTAAAATAGTAGACTGCAATACAGCAGATATCAATTATTACACTAAAGGTTAATTAACTAAACACATTAATTAATAGGTAGAGATTGTCAGAATGGTTTTAAAAAAACCCATATAAATGCTGCCTGTAAGGCACACACTTTAAAATATGAAGCTAGATTACCTGGAAGTAAATGAATGGAAAAGATACACCATGCACACATTAAGCCTATGAAGGGTACAATAGCTATATACCTATCAGACAAAGACAAAAAGAGGGACACTTCATAATAATTAAAGTATCAATTCATCAGGAAAAGAGAATGATAATAAAAGTGCAAGCATCTAATAACAGAAGTTTAAAATACATAAGGCAAAAACTAACAGAATTGAAGGGAGAATTATACAATTCCACAATTTTACATGAAGATTTTAACATACTTTCTCTAGTTATTAAATAACTAGGCAAAAATCAAGAGACATGGAAAATTTGAACAGCACTATCACATACCTTGAAAATTGATATTTATAAAACATTACACTCCAAAATAGCAAAATATATATGCTTTTCAAATGCAATGGCACATCTACCAGGATAAACTATGGTTTGAGCAGTAAAAAAAGCCTCAATAAATTATAAAAGTTTGAAATCATACACGTTATGTTCTCTAACCCCAATGTAATTAAATTAAAACCCAGTAACAACAAGATTGCCAGAAAAATCCCAGATGTTTAGAAATTAAATAATATATTTCTAGATAAATACCGAGTTAAAGAACAATTACAAATCAATGACAAAAAAATAATATATTGAAATTTGTGAGTTATAGCTAAAGTAATGCTTAGAAGGAGATGTATAGCACTAGAAGCCTATATTAGAGAAAAGGAGTGTGAAATAACTGATCTAAGCTTCTACTCTAAAAAACTGGAAAAAGAATTAAATTAAATTAAGCCTAAAACATGCAGAATTGAAAGCAAAGATAAGAGCAGAAATCAATGAATAGAAAACAACAAACAAGAGATACAATAATGAGATTAAAAGATTTTGAGGGAAAAATCAATAAAATGGATAACTGTTTAGCCAGAGAGAGAGGAAGGAAGAAAGGAAGGAAGGGAGCAAGGAGGAAAAACAGAAAGGAATAAAGCACAAATTACTGATAACAGGAATGAAAGAAATGACATCATTAGAGTCTTCAGACTTTAAAAGGATAATAAGGGAATATTGTGAACAACTTTATGGCAATAAATATGACAAGCTATATGAAATGGACACATTATTTGAAAGACATAAATTACCAAAACTCATCCAAGAAAACGTAGAAAATGTGTACTGCCCTATATAAATTAAAGAAATTGAATTCATAATTAATTCTCCCATCCTTGGCAAAAAAGAAAAAAAGTCCTCCAGGCTCAAATGGTTTCACTGAAGATTTTTTTTCAAACATTTAAGGAAGATACAATTCAAATCCTACACTTTGAGGAAAAAGAGATGGGAACCATTCCCAACTCATTTTGTGAGGCCAATGTTACCCTGATTTCAAAAAGAAAGACATCATAGAAAAAGAGAACTACAGACTGATATTAATCATGAACACGGACACAAAAATTTCTTAAAAATATTTTAGCAAATAAAATCCAATAAAAATACAAAAAAATGCATTATGACTATGTGGAAGTTTATCCTGGGAATTCAAGGTTGGTTTAATACTTGAAAAAGTAATCAATGTAATTCACCATATTAATAAAATAAAGGATAAAACCTTATGATCACTTCAATGGATGCAGGATAAGCTTTTGAAAATAATTCAACACTTTTCAATGATGATAATTCTCAGCAAACTAGGAATCAAGAGAAACTTTCTCAATCTGATTAAGGCCATCTGAAAAATCAACAGCCTACATCCCACATGCTGAAATGTTCAGTCGTTCCTACCTAAGATTAGAACAAAGTAAGCGTGTTCATTCTCACCACTTCTACTTGGCTTCCATACTCGTTTCATTGTGCCCTTGCCAGCCAGGTTGACGGCAATGGTGCTTGTTCTTGTCGTCTTTGGGGGGCAGGTGCCTAATGTGTAGCCTTTAATGAATACCTAATGGGTGTTTGAAAAAATGTTTCTTCTCTGTTTATCAGGCACAAAGGTATTTATGGTACATGTATATGATATATGTATATGACTTCTCAAAGTTACTATTAATATTTTCTGTAGCCTTATATCAGCATGAAGAAGCATACATAGTCCAGTGCCACTCACAAAAGAAGTGTGCAGTAAGGGTTAGCTATTATTTTTTGTCTGCTTGATTGACCACTTTCTAGAATCATGTTCAACTGTCTCTCTGTAATTGTGGATTTGTCAGTTTCTCTTTGCATTTTTCAGAGTACTTGTTTTAGATATTTTGAAGCTATTGTTAGATGCATAGATTCATGGTCTGTAGTGGAATGTTCTTTTATCAATTTTTGAAAACTGATTTTTATATCCAGATGGCACATCTTCTAATTAAAATATAATCATGCTGATCCCAATACCCCTAGTATCCTCAGAGAAAAAAGTGAAGCATTTTATATAACTCAAAAGATAGCATGTACAGGGTAGAGAAGCTGCTTTTACACACAAGCAACAAAGAACACAAAAAGACCAAATAGTAGATATGGCAGAAGTGAATATAAGACAGCTATTGAAGGTCCCACTAACACATTAAAGTAAGTAAAAGAAATAAAAGCCATACAGATTGTTTTTATTTCCAGATGGCATGATTGTATATGTAGAAAACCCCCAAAGAATACGCAAAATGTTACTAGAATAAATAAGCAAATTTTACACTGTTGTTGGACACAAGAACAGTATACAAAATCAATTGCATTTCTATATAGTAGCAAAAAAAAATTAGAAAATAAAAATTTAAAAAAGCAATGCCATTTACAATAGCATCAGAAAATATGAAGTAATTAGGGATAAATCTGACAGAAGCATGTAAGACCTTATACTGAAAAGGGTAAAATTTTAAAAAGCAAAGTTAAAGAATACCTAAATACATAAAAGAGATATGCTATGTTCATGAATGGATGGTCCAATAAGATTAATCTTCTCCAAATACCAAAATATCTAGTACATACAGTGCAATCACAATCAAAAGTATACAGGATTTTTTGAAGAAATTGATGTTTATTTTAAAATTTATATGAAAATGTAAAAGAACAAGAATAGCCAAAATAATTTTGGAAAATGATAACTAAGTTGAAGCACTTACACTAACTAATTTCAAGACTTATCCTAAAGATATAATAATCAAGACAATATGATCGGGGTCCGGCCCTGTGGCCCAGTGGTTAAGTTCGCGCTCTACTTCGGCGGCCCAGGATTTCGCCAGTTTGAATCCTGGGCACGGACATGGCTCTGCTCATCAAAGTCATGCTGAGGCAGCATCCCACATGCCACAACTAGAAGGACCCACAACTAAAAATACACAACTGTGTACCAGGGGGCTTTGGGAGAAAAAGGAAAAAATAAAATCTTAAAAAAAAAAAAAAAGACAATATGGTCTTGGTATAAGGTAGACCAATAGATCCATGCAACAGATTAGAGACTCCTGGAATAGACTTATACGTACACAGTAAACTGATTTTTGACAAAGATGCAAAGTTAATTAATTGGGGAAAAGACATCCTTTCCAACAAGAGACGCAAGAACAACTGGATATCTGTATGGAAAAAAAATGAACTTTGACCCTCACTTCTCAGCATGTGAAGAAATTAAGTCAAAATTGGTAATAAACTAAAACTATGAAACTTTCAAAGAAAACAGAAGAAAATCTTGTGACTTTAGGTTAGGCAATGAATTTTTGAACAGAACCCAAAAAGCACAAATTTTAAAAAAGAAAAAATTGATAAAATAGACTTCATCAAGCTTAAAACTCTTTCTTTTTGAAAGCCATAGTTACCAGAACCAAAAGGCAAATCACAATATGTGATAAAGCTTTTGCAAAACATATGTACAACAAACAGCTTGTCTCCAGAACATACAAAGAACACCCACAACTCAATTCTAAGACAGTAAAAAGCTAGATAAAATATATGAAAAGATATTTCACAAAAGAAGTTACACAAATGCACAATAAGCACACAGTGTGCTGCTCATCATCACAACCATCAGAGAAATGCGTATTAAAATGACAGTAAGATGCCATTTCACATGCATTAGAATGGCTAGAGTTAGAGAAACTGACCATACCAAGTATTGGTGAGGATGCAGAGCAAATAGAACTCTCTAACATTGCTGGTGAGAATGCACATGGTACAGCCACTTGTGAAACCAATGTGCAGTATCTTCTACCATGAAATGTACACTAATGATCTACTCCTAGGTATTCCTAAGAGACATGAAAACACGTCTCCACAAAGACATGTACACGTGTGGTCACAAAAACAGTAGCCAAAAATTAGGAACAAACCAAATTTACATCAACTGAGCAGTGGATTTGTTCATTGTGATAGATCCATACTATGGAATATTACTCAGCAATACAAATAAAACAATAAAATACTCAACAACGTGAATGCATCCAAAAAACATTAAGCTAAGTGAAAGAAGGCAAACTTTATGATATCAATTTTATGATATTCTAAGAGACCAACCTCAACACCAAGCAGATCAGTGGTTACCCGGGGAGGGGATCAACAGCAAAGTGGCATGAGAATACTTTTAAGATGAAGGAGCTGTTCTATATTTTTATTAAAATGGTGCTTAACACAATTTTATGCAATTACCAAAATTCATCAAGCTGAAGCTTTAACTGTGTGAATTTTATTGTATGTAAATTATACCTTTAAAGAGAGCAAGGAAGGTTACGCTTCTCACAGGGTCACTAGACTTTTCATTAACAGTTTGTTGTGGAAGCTAGGGCTTGAAAGATGGCTAAAATTTTTATCATGCTCTGATAAGTAAGAAAATGGCAGTCATGGGGACTTCACTGCTTAGCACAGAACCTAAAAGATACAAGAACACCAGAAATGCTTATGGAGGGCAAAGAAAAGAAGAATAGAAAGAGGTCAGTCACAGTCAAAAGAGAAGAGAAAGTCCAGGATGGCCAATTTTCTTAGGTTCCTTGATTCCTGAAGAAGAAGAGTCCTTGATTTGGTAAAGCATTTGGATTTTACTTAGACTGTGATTAAATCTACGGGAGAGTTCGGAAAAGTAGAATGGCATTTTTTCATTTATGTTTCAGGAATATTACTCTGGCTGCTGGGTGAATTATTTACAAAAGGGGGACACAAGTGGACAGAGGAAGATGGGACAGAAGGCTATTATCACAGTCCACAGGAGAGATGACATGTCTGGAATAGAGTGCTAGCCCTGAAGTAGACAAGTGAATAGATGTATTTTGGAAACTGATCTACAAGATTTGCTGGACTGCTGGTGAAGGAAAACGGAAGAATCAAGGATGATTACCTACGCAAATGGTTTGAGCAAATAAGTGGTGTTGCCATCTTCTTAGACGGAGAATATTTTTTCTAAAAAGGGAGGCGATGATGTGAATTTTTAGTATTTTAAAGTCTTCTCTTTAGTACCTATCACTTGCCTTTTCAACATTCAATTTTTATGAGCACATTATGTATGAAGTAGGAGATCTAATTTAAAGCTTGTTTGCCATATCACACTTTACAACTGGGTGCTGACCTCTCATATTACAAGCAGGAATTTTCTTAAATGTGAGACTTCTAATATCAAAATATAAGATTGCGCTGGGAAAGATATAATTTTATCAGGCATTGGGATGAAAGGTTTAAGATAAATGTGTTAGATGGGGTGACTAAGAGTTTTACAATGCTACATAGACAAGCAGCGGCGGGCTCTGACCTCATTTTCCTAATTTCTCCAGAATCCTGGCAAAATACAACCTGAAACAGAAAGGAATTATTTTTCAGCTGGTTCCCTGGTGATATCTTGTCTGTCATGAATAACTTCATTAAAATTAAACCATTCATTGTTATGAGGATTAAGATGACTTGAAATTAAAATTAACCTCCATAGAAAAAGAATCTCCTGTTATATTTATGGGCATTGGCAATGCTGGGAGCTTGCAAGCCCACACAATACCACAGAATTTAAACCAACAAACATATCTCTGAAGTGACGGCTCAGATCGAAAGCTCCGCAGCCAACAGCAAATTTAATAGAATTGGCTTTTCGTAATCCATTAAAGTCCAGAAGCCAGGGCCCAGAGCTTCCTCTCTGCCCAAAAGGTACACGGATATCTGTAGCTCACAAGCCTCCCGTCAGGAGGAGATCTGTAGGGAACATGCCAGAACTAGAGGGTGGTTTTCCAGAGCCTGACAGGAGCATTGAGTCAAATACCTGTGTTTTAACATTAAAATTTTGCATCCAAGAACTTCTGAGTATGTGAAGGATCTCCTTCAGGCAAGAAAAGGTACAGGTATAAACGGGAACAGACACTTATTCTAAACAGCACTGAGTGGACCCGTGGCAGGTGGTCTGTAAATTTTTGCTTACTGATGCATTCATTACAAAAGAAGCATTCAAAGGAGAATGGAAAAGACAATTTCACATCTTGGAAATACCTCACTTTACCATAACGTTTACAAATAAAACTCTAAGTTGTGTATGTGATACGGAAGCAGACAAGAAACTTTACAAAAGAACCCTTTTATTAATTCTTTGTATAACACTTCAGTGGCTTTTTTTTAAATTTACATTTGCACACAAAGTCATTCTTGGTCACTACAGATTGTAGAACATTTTAGATAGAGGCAGTTAAGGAATTTAATTGGAAAAAAAAAACCCACATTACGTAAATACTACCCAATTATGGTTTGAAATAATTCTTGAAATAATTTGGTTTAAAGGTAAGCTGTTGTTTTTCCTGGTGCCCTCTGTAAATGCTTGCAAAACAGATTAAATTTTTAAATAAGACACCCTCTCCTGCATTCCTTGACATCATTGCTACCCAGACTGAGAAATGTAACTTCCAACACCTCTGGGAGCACCTGTTTACATGAATCAATGCACTCAATCCTTCCCTACATAGTATTGAACATCTGCTCTGTGCCAAGCGCCATATCAGGCTTTGAGAAACATTGATACATTAATATCGATGTTAATACATTAATAATAAACTAATTTTAACTATCCATTAAAAGATATACCCAAATGATTTCTAGGCAACACTTTGTTAGTCAATTATTAAAATGATAATTTTGCCAACAGTAAAAATCTGAATTTGTTGTGTAATACCTTAAAATTCTTACAGGCATTGCTCCTGTCAGGCTGAAGTGACAAATGTATCCGACACCTCATGCCCTTCTCAGGTCACGTCTTCTCAACCCAGCTTCTACTCCAGCCCCTGCAGCGAACTGCCTTTGACAAAGTCTAACATGACAGCACCTCTTCTCAGTTCTACCTAGTATTTCTCACATCTATTCTTAGGTTTCTCTGACTCAGCAGAGAGCACTCACACAAATGCAAGGGAAGCATGAGGGCGTTAATACCCCATAGAGCAGTTGTGAATAAATGTTCCCATCTTCGGTCCCTTGGGTCACCATTTTGGAAGCTAGCTCCTCAGAGGCTCCCAGCCTGATCATCCCCAGCTTAGTACTGAATCCTGCATTGGCTTGTCTTCTTTCCCTATTTCCCTCATCTCAGTCCTCCTCTCCTGATTCCTGGGGTGACTTCCCAAAATAAACTGCCTCCATGTAAGGCTGTGTCTCAGCCTCCACTTCCATAGGGGAAGCAGGCTAGGACAGCGCGGTTTCACTAAAGTCACAAAACCCAGGGAAGCACGGAGCTGCAAATCCACATACACTGCAACAGTAGTACTCTCCGCTTAAAAAAGGCCTTGTTAATAGATTCTTCTATTCACAACTTATCCAATAAAACCTACGTTTCTCGCCTAACGTTAAAAGTTCTTGATAATCTACATGTCCACCCCTGTCCCCTCCACTCTCAATGTCCAAGCTTACTTCCTCCCTTTTGCTCAGCCACAGCCTCTTTCTAAATATTATATTCCCACCACCTGCCAAGCATATCCTTCCCTGACCTGTTCTCTGAACTCCCGTGGCTTTCATAGCCTATACTGACAAGTTCAAAGCAATAGCATTGTCTCACAATCTTATTAACTACCCTGGGGTTTTTTCCAGCAAAATGTGGACACATAGTAGGTCCTTAATAAATGTATACTGTTGATTGATTCTCCTTCCAGCATACTTAACAGGATACTAAAAGCTGTTCCAATATCAATGTGCCAAGAAAGATAGTCCAGCTCTTCCCCAAGGTAAGACTCATCACTCTCTGCTTTCTAGAAAGATCAAGGGTATGACCACCTCTGATAAAAAGTAGCATGTACACATGTATGTACACATGCAACAATAACTAATAAGCTTCTGCTCCAGGTTAAAATGTCCTTACTTTTTTTCAAAAGAGTTTTTAATCAGTGTCAGTAACTCAAAATTGTTAGGGAAATATAACTTTTTGATTTTGGGGGGAAGTTTGGGATACAGAGGAAGCTATATCTGTGAGGAATCACTCCCATGGATGACTGCACAGACTCCAGTTATAGCGCCCTTAATGAACCCCGTTTGTGCAGTGGGTAGAACATTGTCGTATATAATGTAGTTTGGAGATGACAGTTTCTAAAGCGCGGGGACAACAGGGCCAGGCGTGATTGCTTGTTGTAGTCTACGGTCGCTGCCTTAGTTCAGCCCTTATTATTCTTTTCTGGATTCAAATATAAAATTGCCAGATCTCCAAGGTCCTTCCTGGTTTACTCTCTGAATACTTCTCCAATCTGATCTCTCACATGCCTCTGCCCTCCCAAACCTATATTCCAGTCCTTCAGAATTAATTGCAATTTTCTTTTAACTCTACCTTTATGCATTGTATTTCCTCTTCTTGAAATGCACCGCCTTTCTGCACTTGATTAACTCATTCTTAGTGTTTAACGCTCAACTCAGTCACTATTTCCTCCAAGGTGAGACCCCTGATGCTCCCACTCTAGTTTAAGAACTTATTGCTTTGTGTCTATCACTACAATTCTGTATGTTACACTGAATTGTATCTAGCTGTTTTTCTGTATCCAAGTCCTATTAGCCTACAGTTTTCCTAACAGCATGGACTAGTTAACAGTTGCATTGGTTTTCTCAACATATAGTAAACCCTCAATAAATTTTTAAAGAATGAACAAATTGATATTAAAGATATTGAAATAAAAGCTAGTATGTTTTTGCTGTTAGAAAGGAAATGGTCAAAAACCTCCACAAAGGTCTTAGTTAGAAAGAGAAATCCGAAGAAAAATGGGGTTAAAATGAAGTGAGAGAAAAATGGAGCAACAATGTGGGACTGAGATCATCACACGAATCCCTGACTGGTGGTCCCCAAGCTGGGCTGACCAGAATGGCACATGGAGGGACAAAAGAGCTCAGATCAGAGAGATTAAGATAAAGAGCTCTGTACATATGGTTTGCTATATATGATTTACAGACTGAATTCCTCATGATGGTAAGCACCTCTTACATACTAAATGTATGACTAAATGATGACTAAACTTTTAGGTTTTTGAGCTACAATGACAGGTACCAATTCTGTATCCATCATTTACCTGCTGTGTGTGCTTAACTTTCCTGAACCTATTTCCTCACCTACAATATAGGGCAAACTGTGTATGTGGGTTGCAGTGAGGACTAATAATGATGCATACAAAGAATATAATACAGATCAGAAAAGAGCATTTGCTTAATAAATGGCAGCTGTATTAGTCAGTATTCTCCAGAAAAACAGAACCAAGAAGATACATACATATACTACAAGCTGGAGACCCAGGAAAGCCGGTGGTGTTGTTGGAAGATCTGAGAGCCTCAGAGCTGAGGTGTAGATTTCAGTTCAAGTCTGACGTCCTGAGAACCGGGAGCACCAAGGCAGGAGATCAATTTCCTAGCTCAAGAAGTAAGGCAGAGAGAAAATTTAACCTTTCTCTGCCTTTTTGTTCTATTCAGGCTCTCAGTGGATTGGATGATATGTCCACCCACATTGGGGAGGGCCATCTACTTTAGTCAGTTCACCAGTTCAGCTTTAATCTCTTTCTTCATTACCATCTAACCAAGAAGATACTTGAGTAATCCTCCTTTTCATTACAAACATTCCAGCAATTGAGCATCTTTTTATCCCTTCATTTCATGACCATTTTAAGACCACCAGAAAAAGAAAGGGAAAAGTGAGAAGTCACAGTAGATTAGATATGACTATTTTTCATTCTTCTTCTACTATGTTTTACATTCTCTCTCAGACAGCCCGCGAACCAGCAGCTCCAGACACTGCTAAATCCCTGAGGCTAGGAAAGCTTATTTTCTAAAATGCTGAGTAGCAAATTATTTTTAATAGCATCTCCCATCTCTCCTTCCAAGCAGAGCACATGACTCAGAAACCGCCCTTGCCTCCTGCTGACTGCCATCTCTCTCTTATCTCACGATAACCAAACCACCTTAGTGTTGATAATCACTCCATTTAGGGTTAGACTGCCAAATTAAAGGGACCCCTACTTGATGTTTGTCAGAGTCCAATTAGCTATTACTAACAAACACAAGAAATTTTTTTTAGTTTGATCTACTACAAGAGTTTATACACAAAGTAAATATCACTGCTTTGCCAGGATCTTGCTTACAGCTCTCCTTTAATCCAAGCTTGAAGCAAAATATAACAATGAGACACAAGGCTGCTGAACAGAATTTAAATACCTGTCTGACGGCAAAACTCATTAAAAGCTACAGGGCTCTTGTGATGAGCCAGTACATTCTGCTTGACACCAAGACAATATGTGCATGACCTTCTCAAAGAACCAGCTGGAAATATACTTTATCAAAAGGCAGAGTCAAAATTATGAATCAGTCCATAGAGTACACACAAAAAATCACGGGCATTCTGAGAAAGCCAAGAAACAACAAAACAACTGCCTGCAGTAGCATCCATTTAATGATCAAAAAGAAAATGCTTGATTTCTGTGGTAATCTATCCTTGAAGCTTCTACGGCCACCTAATCCTAACATGCGGCAAATTTCAGAAATATAAAAGGAATAGATTTAGTCTTCAATTTTACATAGGATATTCCTTCCATTTCACTGTTACTTTAGTAAACACTAGAAATATTTTAAAATAAATATAAAAAAGATACCTTCCCAAGGATGCATTTGAACGTAGTATGTATATTCACACAGAGAGGGAACTTTATGGAATTACACTCACTGCTGTACAAATTAAAGCCCCAAACAGGACAACATGTTATCAAAGACCTATACTTATTACTCTATATAATTCGTAACATAGCAGCTTTCAGGAAATTACAGGTTTCCATAAAAAGCCAACCCACAGTATTTGGTTGAGATGATTCCTTTGAAGCTGTATGTTTCCCAACCTAAGAATCTGGAGTTTTAGAATGTCTTACCTGTAAAATCAGATACTCTTATTGATGCTGTTGCCCAACTAGGATCTTGAATAATCTTATCCAAAATTCTAATTATAGCAATACACGTATATAACGACACATTTTTTTCCTTCGTTAAGTATAATCATGACTATAATAACACTGGCGAAATGCATACTTTTTCTCATAAGGGCATGGAGAGATTTATAGATGGATATATTGTCCCGTTGTCTTGGTAAAAATAGGTTGAAGCAGATTATACACATTTTTCACCTAGAGAAATGGAGGCAAAAGTATGTTCCTAAGGTTGGCCTTGGTATGGCTATATCATGGGTTTTTATTACCAACAAGTTAAACACTTAGCAATTCACTATCTGTTTCTCTCTCTGTAATGTTAAACGTCCAATCAGAAATAATTTTTCATGTGTGTAATATCTGTACTTCTACGGTTCTTACCTGTGGTTCCCAAACATACCCCCAAACTAAAATGAGCTTTTCTCAGTTAGATCTGCTAATGTTCTTCCTAACCACTTTATAACACCCACTACTTTTATTTTTCATATTTTTTCAAGCCATAGCAGTTCAGTTGGAGAGGCTGTCTGAGATGTCTTTGATATGGAACATCCACTGAAGAAGGAAGCTTAGAGAAATAGGATATTCTATTTCTAAAAACTAAAGTATAGAAATAAACAAGTTGCACATTTGTGAAGGTAACACACTGCTGCTATCACAATGAGACATGGAATTTGGATTAAGTTGAAAGGAAAGCATTTCTAATTATCCAGCTAAATGGCAGATGACCATTTGAACTGCTTGATGTAGTTTATAGATAAGTTCATATTGCCTTTATCTAATTTTTTCTCTCTGTCCCTTGATAACCTCTTTAATGGAATGTTGAGAACGGCAGCTTTCAAAAGTGAGTGAACACATAGGAGGCTTAACTCTTCCTAATGACCTTTCAATGCAAAGTGAAAGGTCAACAGCTAGTGTTACTCACATTGAGGCTGGCAAAGAATGTGGACTGAACCTGAATGACAAAGGCTTGTTGTTGGAGGTCATTTCTTAATTGACTTTCCTGACATTAATGCTTGGTATAACCCAGGCAACTAGTTTTTAAAGTTGCAGTTTTCCTCTCAAAGCCCTGCTTATTATAGATATTTGTCAAAGACATAGGTCAGTGCTTATTCAGTTACATGAATAGTCTATAGAAATAAATCTTCAAATATTGCTCATTCTTTTACAAGAAACATATCTTGGTACATTTTCTTTAAACCAAATTGTCATTTCAACCTATATCTCTGGAACATACATCCAGTGAACTCCCGGTCTTTGGCATTCCTCCAGGTGTCAGTTGTGTTAATACCCTGGGTGTGTTTGCAGGGTCCTCTTGGTGTATCTGCCTTTTCAGGAGGCACTGTGGTGTGGTGGAATGTGGACTGGGCTCACTCAGCTGACCTGAGTTGCAGTGCCTACTGTAACAATCACTGTTTTTTAAAATCGGCATTGTTTGAGATGCTGCTGTTAAACTCAGAGGCCGCCTGAAAGTTTATATGAGAGTCTAGTAGACAAAGATCATGTCACTCAAACTGCTTGGGTTTCAGTTTTCTAATTTATCAAACTTGGGATTTGTATAAATGATCAGGAATTGTAGCTACACTGATATTGTATTTCAAACGTATTTTGTCCTTTATCACCATCAGCTGAATTATAACAACTCAAACGTTCAGTGGTCCCTGGATATTCATATTCGTTTGCACACTCTGCTCTCTACCACTCTTTCAAAATTGGCAAACATGTTTTAAAGTACTTTGGACAATCTAAGGCGTGCTCATCAGCCTTTTCCAACTTGGATATCTTCTTTTAATGCCCCACAGAAGAAACAACTGTCCCATAATTTCAAGTTCAAAGAATCGTACCATCTAAGGCTAGAAGAGACCTTTAACAGTCATATCCTCCAACTGTGCTACTCATTGACCTTAAACAGTCATATTCTCCTAGTGTGCTACTCATTGACCATTCAAATCAGTTGTGTCCCTATCAAGAGGTCCACTAGGGTCTGCACTGTCCAGTAGGGAGCCACTAGCCACATGTGGATGTTTAAGTTTAAATTAGTGAAAATTAAATAAAATCAATATTCAGTTCCTCAGTTATGTTAGCCACATCTCAGGTGCTCATAAGCTACATGTGGCTAGTGGCTTCCGTATTGGGCAACACAGGTATAGAGCATTTCCATCATCATGAAAAATTCTATTAGACAGTGCTGATGTAAATAAGCTTTAACATTTTCCTTACAGTAAACTCACAACATCCTAGAGTATCTGTGATACTTTTAGACTATTGTTTTCTTACGAATTTTTCCCATATATGTAATAAAACTTCTACTCATTTGTCCTAGCTCCATTTCCTAAAACAAACCTACAAAGCACATGCTCTTCTACATGGTAGCCTTTCAAATACTTCAAGAAAGTTTTCATGGACCTCCTCTTCTTTTTTGTGTCCTACGTGTCTGTCTCCTGTATTTTAGAATTTGATGACTTTGCCCTAGGAATATTGTTTTAAAAATTGTGAAGTGTAAGTTTTGTTCTGAATCACAAATTTACAAACCTAGGTCACAAGCAAATAAATGCATAACCATTTTACATAAAAAGATACAATTATGTATCTTCCAAATCCTCCCGCCCCCATCCTGATTGCCAGGTAGAGAGTAAGCAATGAATAAATATTGGTTGAATTAATAAATAAATTTAACCAGAACATACTGCTCTTCAAATATTAATGCTTGCTCTTCATGTGGAATCTTCTCCATGTAGTAAATTTGTTTTTTTTTAAAGATTTTATTTTTTCCTTTTTCTCCCCAAAGCCCCCCCACCCCCCAGTACATAGTTGTATATTCTTCGTTGTGGGTCCTTCTAGTTGTGGCATGTGGGACGCTGCCTCAGCGTGACTTGATGAGCAGTGCCATGTCCGCGCCCAGGATTCGAACCAACGAAACACTGGGCCGCCTGCAGCGGAGCGCGTGAACTTAACCACTCGGCCACGGGGCCAGCCCCTCCATGTAGTAAATTTTAAAACTCTTCTGATTATAAAAATAATAATATTCATCACAGATAATAAGAAAAAATAACTAAGATGATAACAGTTAAACATAACTACTATTAATCTTTTTGCTGTCTTAAAGTTTTTCTAAATGAACTTGGAATATATGTTCATATCTTATAAACTTATTTTTTTCACATAACATATCATGTGCTTTGTTCCATGTCATTGAGAAAGCTTCTAATGGCTTCTACTTCTTTTAGCTGTATGGTATTCAGTTATATTATATGACTTCATTTTGGATTATTTAAAATTTACTTTAATTTAAAGACTGAATTGCAGCCCCTCCAAATTCATATGTTGAATCCTGAACCCACAGTACCTCAGAATGTGACGGTATTTGAGACAGGGCTTTAAAGATGCAACTAAGTTAACATGAGATCCTTAGGGTGGAACTTAAATCAACATGACTGGTGTTCTAATAATAATTAGAGATTAGGACACAGACAACAGAGACACAGGGATGGCCATGTGAGGACAGCAAGAAGGAAGCATCTGCAAATCCGCAGGTCAACAAGAGAGGCTCAGAGGAAACCAAACCTGCTGCCCTTTGATCTTGGACATCTAGCTTCCAGTACTGTGAGAAAATCAATTTCTGTTCTTTAAATCTCCTAATCTATGATATTTTCTTATGGCAGCCCTAGTAAACTAATACACTTTATTTCTAATTCTTCTTTTTTATAAATAAAGCTATTTCAAAAAAATCTTTATGGAGGATAGCCCCAGGGTGGTTAAAGTTTGGCATGTTTTGCTTGGGCTGCCTGGGTTCGCAGGTTTGGATCCTGGGTGCAGGCCTAAACTACTTGTCAGCCCCGCTGTGGTGGTGGCCCACATATAAAGGAGAGGAAGAGGGAACAGATGTTAGCTCAGGGCTAATCTTCCTCAAGTGAAAAACGAGAAGGATTGGTCATAGATGTCAGCTCAGGGCTAATCTTCTTCAGAAAAAAAAAAAAAACAACTTTGTGTATAAGTCTGATTATTTTCTCACAAAATTTTTACAAAAAATTGTTTTAAAAAATTCATTAAAATATTTAAATATGTTTTAAATTGTCTCATTAAAAGTTATACTTCACAAACATGCAAAAATTTTTCCAATTCAATAAGCAAAAAAAATCACATCACTCTATGTGTTTAATTTTGCACTTTTTAAAATTCAGGTGAAGTAGATCTTTCTTTTCAAATCGTTCTTGGCCATTATTTTGTGTGGTAGTAGTGTGATGCACATGTAAATGCATATTCATTGGTTTTGCATGTATTTGAACACACATATTTATATACGATATATACTCTTCATCCCTTGTTTTATCATTCAACATTACTTGATATTGATTTGCATAGTGCAGTTAGTTCATTTTCACTATTGTATAATATTATTCTGTAGAACTATATCTCCATTATTTACCCATTCTCTTATCAATGGATTTTTAGGTTGTTTGGTTTTTTTTTATTATTATTATCAACATAGTTGCCATGAGCATACTCGTCTCTTTGCACCATGAACAAAATTTCTCCACAGTATATGTCAATAAGTGAAATTACTGGCTTTGCTAGTTGGAAAGGACAGTATAAAAAATGGTTAAGAGGATGAACTCTGAGGCCAGACAGCCAGGGTTCAATGCTGGTTGTATTAGTAACAGGCTTTCTCATCTTGGCCAAGTTACCCAAGCTCTCTGTGTCAGTTCCCTCATATATAAAATGATGAAAATTACAGTACCTACATAAGGATAAAATGAATTAGCATTTGTGCATTTAAGAAAATAACTGAGACATAATAAACACTCCATGAATTTTTAGTACATTTCCCAAAGTATAAGATAAAAATAAATCATTCTCCAAAGTGGTCATATGAATTTATCCTTCCATTAGTGATACAAATGTTTTTGTGCACCTGATACTGTTGGACTTTCATCCAAGACAAATGTGAATAGCTATAGGTTTCACTGTCTCTGTTGTATAGTATTCCAATGTATTCACTTAGCTCAGTTTAATCATTCTCCTTTCAAAGGACTTTCATATTTTTTCCAGTTCTTGCTATTATAAACATTGCTGCTATGGACATTCTTGAATGTGACTCTTGGTATCCATTGGCAAAGTTTCTCCCTAGTATATGCAAAATATAAGTATCTCAAAGATAAGAGCATACCCCACATTTGAGAGTAAATCCATTACAGAGTCTGAGATGATACATCTGTGTCTAAGGTTTAGATTCTAATCTCCAATTCCTGAGATTTCTAGAATTTTTCTCAAAAAATAAGTCCTGATATGTACAGTATGTCCAAGACATAAGACCTGGTTAGCTTTCTCTCCTCAGAAGTGACTCGGTTTGGCTGTATTTCTGGAAAAGAATGAAGGGTTTGAGAGAAGACCTTCAGAAATGGAGTAATAAGTGCAAGAGCATGCCCAGAAAATATATATCATATGTAAATAAACACGCTGAATAGTCTCAGGATTGCAGAGCTGCATCTGTCCTCCACCAACCACGGTTTCTGATCATTGGATAGCAGCACAAAAGCACCACGGAATAAAGAAAATATGCTCAGGTTATTCCAGAATGTGTGGGTGAGGTACACACAGCATCTGAGACTGAGAAAAAAAGGTATTGTCTTCTCCCTTCCCTCCCTGAGGGGATGACACCAATCATCCTCAATTTCTCGCCCTTTTATTTAGACACTTCTTTACTATTCATCTCTAATAATGTGTAACCAAAACCTGTCATTACAATCAAAGGACAAAATCAAACATAAAAATATGAATAAATGCAACATAAAAAATTAATCTGTTTGCCCATCACAGAACCACTGGCAGCTGCCTTAATTCACTTTGCTCTTCCTCAGGCTGGGGCTCTCATTCTTCCCTCTGCAATGACCAGAGTCATTGGCTTCTTCTACCTTGTCACCTGCAAGGTGGGAAAAGAACATTCATGGGTACAAATAACCTTGTAAGTAATCTAAACTCTAAAAACCAAGTTGGTAGGAATCTCCATTGGATTAGATACTATAATATGTCTTTCAAATTATTTCAGGTCTAGAGTCCTGGAACTGAAATAAAGGCAGAATGAAAATTATGCTCCCTTACGTTTTAAAAAATATGATGCTCTTTCTCAAGGCTGCTTTGGCGATCCAAGGTCTTTTACGGTTCCATACAAATTTTAGGATTGTTTTTTCTATTTCTCTGAAGACTGTCATTGACATTTTTATAGGGATTATGTTGAATCTATAGACGGCCTTGGGTAGTAAAGACATTTTAACAATATTAATTCTTCCTGTCAATGAACACGAGATGCCTTTTCATTTGTCTGAGTCTTCTTCAGTTTCTTTCTACAAAGCCTTTAGTTCTCACTCTACAGCTCTTTCACTTCCTTGGGTAAATTTATTTCTGAGTAGTTTATTGTTTTTTGATGCTATCGTGAATGGGATAGCTTTTTAAATTTCTTTTTCAGGTGTTTCATTATTAGTGTATAGAAATGCAACTAATTTCTGTATGTTGATTTGTATCCTACATCTTTCCTGAATTTGTTGATTAGTTCCAACAGTTTTTTGGTTGAGTCTTTGGCATTTTCTATATAAGGATACAAACTTGTAATGAGTAGTAAATAAGTCCTAGAGATCTAATGCACAGTATAGTGAATATAGATAATAATATTGTATTACAATTATTAAACTTGCTAAGAAACTAGATCTTAATTATTCCAACCACCAAAAAGAAATAATTATGTGTCATGATAGAGGTGCTAATTATGACTATAATGACAATAACATTCTAATATATAAATGGATCAAATCAACATGTTGTACACCTTAAATTTACACAATGTTACATGTCAACTATATTTCAATAAAAATATAATATGAAACAAATATTTTTAAAAATATGATGAAAATGGCACACAAAGTTAGTGGTGGTTCACAAAGTGCTTGAGCTCAACACTTTCAAATTCATCATAGTTATAATGCTAAAAGTTGTTTTAAGTTATACTTACCACTTGATTCATGTTAACATGACTGAAGCAATACGGAAAAATGAAACAAGCAGTGGAGTGAAGTCAGGAGGCATGACCGGTCTGTTACAAGCTGTCACTTTGGTAATGATAAACAGAGAATTCAGTAATTATTTCCACCCAGTAACCTGAATAGTTGTCTCCTTGAGCCATATAGGAGGGCAAATGCACAGAAGTCTGGAATCCTCTCCATGTTAACCAGGTAGTTTGATCTGTTTTATAGACTGAATTAAATTATTTCTTAGGTGTTTTGCATTGTCTTTAATTCATCTTAGAAAACTAAAGCCATTATTCTCAACCCTGGCTGCAAATTGGAATCTTCTTGGGAACTAAATAAATTCCAGTACACAGAACATACCCTCAGAAATTGTGGCTTAATTGGCCATGGGGGGTGGAGGGGGGGAGCCAGTAATGTTTAAAAGCTCCCCAGGGGATTCTCTGCAACTACGGTCAAGAAACCCTGCTGTCAGTGTTTCTGAATACATGACTCATTGGGACTCCTGCTTTGTCCCTTTACATAAGTCCACATGCCAAACACCCAAAACCATTCAGTTAGCAAGAAATTAGGCAGCAGACTTGAAAGAAATTGAATAAATATCGCCTCTCCTTTTTAATCTCTCTGGCTAGACTTTTCGTGGAGATAGATTGATATAAAGTGAGTCTGAGCAGCGAAAGCTGGTGTATTCCTAGAACATGAGATGGTGAACGGGCGGTTGTCTGGGAAAAGCTAGACTAGGATGAATAGATTCAATGAACTTCAGTGCACTTGCTGGAAAGTTGGTAAGCCTTTCAGAAAGCCTGCAGACTCCCTAAATCAATATCCCAGGGCAGGATTTCAGCAACAATCACGCCAGTCTTTGCTACTGTGTGGGGGTGAAGCAGCGAGGATCCATGAATTAGTGGCAGTTCCATTCTCATTCAGTATACACCTAGTCTACTCCTGTTTCAACAGCTGTGGCCATTCAGCTGACCCTTGTGGGCTCTTTTCAGCTCCCAACTTTGTGACCTGGAAAATCTGTGTTTATTAGTTCTAGTAATATTCTTCCCAAGACATGGGATCAATCTACAGTTCATGTTTTACAGAGATGCTCTTTGAAAAATGTGCATCAGGAAAATGTATTAATTCTATTTCTGTTGCCAAAAAAAATGCAAGAATTTATTAACCCGTTTTAAATAAAATTAGAAAAACTATGAAAATGTCTATGTAATATGAATTACCTAATATGAACAGAAGCTTAATTAAATGAAAAGTTGACTTCTTATTATGATATGGCAGCAAACTGATAAATGATGAATGGGAATAATAATATTATTATTCATATGTATGACAATGTTTTAATTATCCCAAATCTCATGTATGTAACCTGAAAAATAGCTTAATAAAAGTAGACAGATGATATCTAAAGATTGATAGATAATCATCAATGGGTGAGAGTATGAAAATGGCAGATGAAATAATTAAAGTAGAGTAATCTAGGAATGACAAAGGAGAGAATGGTATCAGACACCAGTGCATACATTCTTATTTTAAATCAGAAGCTACTTGGGGAGGATGATTGGGCTTGCTTCAAGGCTTTGCTACAATGGCAACTTTTTACTTAACACCCAAGTGCTCAGATTTTAGAGTAAATTGTTGAAGGTAGAGGAAAAGCTGGTCTCTCTTTTTTATTTGAGAATATAAGTGGTTAAAAAGAAAGCATTAGGCTGTAATAACTAAATGTAACAGTAATACTGGCTATCATTTAAAATCACTATGTGTCGGGCACTAATAGATATAACAGATGCTTTATATCTTTATATACTTGATCTCAGCAATTCTGCAAGGTGTATATTATTATCCCCGTGTCATGGGTGAAGAAACTGCCTCTTAGATGTTAAATAAGCAGCCGAAGTCATGTAACTCCAAATGACAGAGGCAAGTGAAACCCAGGTCTGTCTGTTTTAGCTCTCTGTAGGTATTAATGGGTATAATTATTAGAATGCATGCCAATTGATATATAAAGCCAGGAACTGTTCTGGCTATTCGTAAAACATCTTAGAGGAAATAAGCCCCTGTGTCGGTTTCTATTTCCTCATTTCCAAAATGAATAATAGCACCTTCCTAGAATCATATTCCTGCTCATTTAATGAGATTCTTTTAGCCCCTTTCTCCATGAACGACATCAATATCCACCCATCTAGATAACTTGATCATCCTGACCTCATATCCATATCTGATTAGGCCATCAAATCCAATTATTTTCCCTTCTAAATAGTTCTCATATTCATCTCTTAATTTCTATCTCACTTACATGCATTACTTCAAAGGCTCATCAATTCTCACCTGGATTATTCTCACCATTCTTTAATCCATTCTTTTCATCGTTATGAGAAAAATCTTTCTAAAAGGCTGATATGATCAATTACTTTCCTGTGATTCTAAAATCAAGCATATACTATAATCCAGTAACTCCTCTCCTATGGATATACCCAACAGAAATGCATACATGTGTTCACCAAATGACATCTACTAGAATGTATGTACGACTCTATACAAAATAGCTAAAACTTAGAGATCGCCTAAATGCCTACCTGTAGAATGGATGAAAACATTGTAGCATATTCCCACAACAAAATATTATATGGCAATGAGAATAAACAAACTAAACTACATACAAGTAAAATGTTTTTATATGCTATTATTTAAATAAAATTCAAAAATATGCAAAACTAAGCTACACTTTTAGAAGTCAGGACTATGGTTACTCATCGGAGCTGCGGAAAGAATCTGAAAGAAGGTGCTGACAGTGTCTCATTTTCTATCTAGCTCCTGGCTATGTGTGTGTTCCTATGAATTTTTACAGAGGGTATTACATTTATAATATGTTTCACTTTTCTTTATGTGAGTTATATGTCAATAAAAAGTAAAAAGAAAAGAACAAAAATCCCTTAGTCATTCTCCATTGCCTTTCATCTCTTGCTTCTTTCCTATATGTATCCATAGTAGTCAGGGTTCCCCAGAGAATAAAATCAATAGGATGTACAGAGAGAAACAGAGGTTTATTTTAAAGAATTGGCTCACGTGATTATGGAGTCTTGGCAAGTTCAAAATCTGCAGGGTAGGCCAGCAGGCTGAAGACCAGGAAAGATTTCCATTTGAGTCCACAGGTGGTCTGCTGGTAGAATTCCCTCTTCTTCAAGGGACATCAGTCTTTTTCCATTAAGGCCTTCAACTGGTTGGACGAGGCCAACCCACATTATGGAGGGTAATCTGCTTTACTCAAAGTCTGCTGATTTACATGTTAATTTAATCTAAAAAATATCTTCACAGAAACATCTAGAATAAGGTTTGACCAGAAATCTGGATACCATGGCCTAGTCAAGTTGACACGTAAGATTAACCATCAAGTAGCCTCTTCTAAGCCACATTGAATTACTTAGAGTTCCTCAAAAGTGCCCATCTATGTAATATCTTTTTATTAGCACACCATTTTTCGCTCTAGGAATTTCTCCTCAAACCTTTGCTTTATCACTTTCCCACTCCCTTTTTCTGCTTCATTTAATCCCACTCATTCTTCAAGCCATAGTTCAGGCATTACTTCCCTTGGGAAGCCTCCTGACCCTCCACCTTTTGTTTAGTGCTCCTTCTGCCATAAAACTTACTACTACACATCAATATCATATTGATGGGGCTGGTTCTCTCCCTCTCCCTCTAAACCACTGAGTTTCATAGAGACCAAGATAGCACATACATCCTTATTTATAATCATAGGAATGTAAGAGGAGGAGGTACCTTGGGCTCTGGTATGCTGCACAGACACTGAAGATGACCAGATTTGGTTAAATGAAGGAATGAGTGATCGAATATATAAACAGAAATTGTACTTTCTAATACTGATTTTCTAGACATTACTATTGCTGTACAGAGTTTTGTCCCCACCATCACCCCTTACTTGCCCTTGCCATGTTTTAGCTCACAATAAAACAAATGTCTGAGGTTATATTCATACAATTCCAAACCATCGCTTGATTTAATTGTCAGTAAAATCAAACAAAAATAATATGGTCGTTTGCTTTAAAGGAAACCCCATTGATTTTTACTGAGTTACCAGTTTAGCATATTCAAAATAATTGATCACATCATTGAAGGCTCAATCTAAATCTCCAATTACTCTAGCATAAATCACAGAGTTAAATTAGGAAGCACTTGGCATAAGTTAACATTGCTACAGTTTTTACATACAAGATGGGATTATGTCAGAGGTTAAGAATACATGAAACAATCGCTCTCTCAAGAATTGTTTTTTTCCAAAACAGTGGTAACTACGGGTTTGTACCATTCATTTCTCACAATTTCTCAGCAAAGTAAGCTGGTTTAGGTCTTCCTGTTCCTCTCCCAGCTCCACATTAGTGACATCTTTGTTTTTATATTTAATATAAAATGTAGTCCATAGGTATTAATGAGGAATTTGTTCAAAAAGTCAAAAGCTCATATCTAATAGCAATATTGCTTTTATAGATCATTTGCTTCATGCCAAATTATGCTCTTTTGAAAATGGCCAAATACAAGAAGATATTCATTTGTTTGCTGAATAAACTTTAACATTTCACTGCTTAAAAATGTAGCTTGTTAACAATTTTTAAATCCATTTCCTCTTATAGATTAATTTAAACTTGCCCAAAGTCTAAGAGGTGTTTACCCAAAAAGGGAATTCTGCGCATCTTTAATGAATGCTACATGCTACGGTATATATCAACTCAATTAGGTTCACAATGCATATTTCTTCTTAAAATCTTTGAAAATTTCTGCTGTAAGGAAATCTGTTCAACTCGGCATTCTCTAAACCTATTTGACCACAGAATTCCCTAATTTTAACACAAATAAACCATTGCATTCATTTATTCACTTTTAAAATGCTATCATTATTATGACTAATTTTTATTAATTTTTATAATGGGCGTACTCCACGCAGGGCACCGATCTGGGCATGGAAAATTTGGAGAGGGATAAGTCAGGGGTTCCAAACACAAGGTGCAATAAATTCTAGGAGAGAAAGAGAGAACATGCACACTGTTCTTGCACACTGTAAACTCCAACAGAGGAGTTTAAACTTCAGGTCCACCACTTAAGAATTTTGCAACCTAGAACATAATATTTAAACTATTCTTATATCAATATCTGCATCTGTAAAATCAAGATAACAATAATAATGTGTACTTTACAGCATTGTAGGGATTAGACATTGTGTATAAAATATTTAATACTGGGGTCGGCCCAGTGGCACAGTGGTTAAGTTTGCACGTTCCACTTCTCAGCAGCCCAGGGTTCACCAGTTCGGATCCCGGGTGCGGACATGGCACCGCTTTGCAAAAGCTATGCTGCGGTAGGCGTCCCACATATAAAGTAGAGGAAGATGAGCATGCATGTTAGCTCAGGGCCAGTCTTCCTCAGCACAAAGAGGAGGATTGGCAGTAGTTAGCTCAGGGCTAATCTTCCTCAAAAAAGAAATATATATTTAATACAGTATATGGTACATAGTAAGTGCTCAATAAATGACATCAGTAATAATAGTGAAAAAGCAGGAAGAGAAGAGGCAAGGAGGAGTGCAGTTTGATAGTGGCAGGAAGGTAACATAAGCAATTTTTTGTGGTTGTTCTAATCAATTGTGGAAAAGATCAACTAAGATAGACGAAATAAGTCAACCAAAAAGAACCAAGTTAGAAGTTACCTAGAGACTTGCGGTTTGTATTCACACTCTGCCATATGTATTTTTTCCCGTTTAAGTGCAATGTTAATAATTTTCATTTTTACATTTTTTCACATTTATTATCATTACATACTTTGTTATATTATGTGAGCCTTGAAACAGGCAGCTACTGTAATTTTATTTTGACTTTACAGATGAAGAGGCTCCAGAAAGAAAATTGCCAGTTAGTAACACAGACATCAGTTAAGTAGAATCTCCTAGTTCCTGACAAGGGTCCATTCATTAGACTTCATTATTTCCAGGATCTAGTTCTAGCCCTGGAAGACGGATATGTTACTGTATCTGATTATCCTATCCATGGACAAAATGTCATGGCTTTCAACCCATTTGCTGAAAAAATCTGCTTTAAAGTATCACAACTAATCAGCTTTAAAAATCGCAAGAATATCTACAGGGGTTGGCAAATGTTTATAAAAAGCTGGATAGCAAGTATTATAAGCTTTGCAGTCCATGTGGTCTCTGTCACAAATACTCAACTCTGCCATTTTAGCACAAGAGCAGACATACACACACACAAACACACAGGCACACCACAAACTGTTATTATCAATATCATCTTAAGCTTTAAAAAGTGGTTTAACTGCATACTCCCGCTATTCCTCTTGAGGAATTAGCTGTCAGTATATTGCTGCTCTTTGGAAGTTAGTGAGTATTCACTGCCTCTATGACTGCATTTATGGTCTTCTCTTGTTTTAGTTTCAGTCATTTTATTATAATACATCTGGGTATGCTTTTCTTTGTATTAGTCCTTCCTTGGCTTGCTAAACTTCTTAAACCTGTAGATTGATATCTTTCATTAGTGTTGGGAAATTTTTGACCATTTTTTCTTCAAAAATTGCTTCTTTGGGGGCAGGCCCCATGGCGTAGTGGTTAAGTTCAAGGCCCTCTGCTTTGGCGGTCTGGATTTGCAGGTTCAGATGCTGGGAACTGACCTATACCACTTGTCGGACATGCTGTGGTGGTGGCCCACATGTGAAATAGAAGAAGACTGGCACAGATGTTAGCTCAGGGACAATCTTCCTCAAGCAAAAAGAGGAAGATTGGCAACAGATGCTAGCTCAGGGTAAATCTTCCTGAAAAAAAAAATGCTTCTTTCCATTCTCCATCTAGGATTCTACTTATACATATGTTGGACTTTTTCACATAGACTCTTACTCTCTCTTCTGTATTTTCCATCTTTGAATCCCTCTTTAATTTTCAGACTTTCTCTGGTCCTGTATTCCTATTCTCTAATCCTCCCTTCTTCTATACCAAGTTTGTAGTCAAATCACTTTTTTAATTTCAGGGCCTAATAATATTAATAAACTGATTATTTCTGGATCTGTTTCTGTTGCTCGTTTTTTTTCTCTTAGTTTTCAGCTTATTTTGTTTTCCTTCCTGCAAGGCATGGCTATTTTGAGTAAATGATTGAAAGAAAGAGAAGAAAGAGGATGGAATGAATAACAGTGGAGATTTTTGGAATTTTTATCATCCTTCAAAGAGAATTTAATTTTGTTCTGGAAGGCAGATAAAGTATATTCTGAAACTATGGAAAATATAAATTAAGTCTCAGAGATATATTAATCAAACAAAAAAGAAGTTAAATTAATTGTGTACTAACTCCCTAGGCATCACTAGATGAGGCTGCTTTGGGAGAGTTGAATATTCAGAGCTTGCAGTTTCCACTCACATGAGCCAAACGTATTCTTTTAGGAAGACAAAAACTAACAGGCAGAAAGCCACACATATTTTCAACATGTGGAACTGAGTGCGCTGAGGTAACTGTGCACCAAAGGTGTCTGCTATGACTTCTTTCCGGGATCTTGGATCCTCAAGTCCTTCCTGCCTGAGAACCTTATTTCCTTCATGGATCTTCAAGAACTTGATGGTTTTTATGTTTTATAATATCTATTTTATGTATTTACTTCAGCTTTAATAATTTCTCTCGGTGGGAAAGAAAAATTGCAGCCAGAATAGCTAGAAGTAGAAGTCAACTAATCATTCTGTTTTTAATTTAAAATATGAACAGTGAGACAGAAGCTTCAGAACATCAAGAGATGAGGCCATGATGTCCTCTAGTAAGTCACCCCGCAAACCACTAGGTTTGAGGCTCAGCAAAAATGAAAACTTGGAGAACATCCCCAAATATGTGGAAACCAAATAGCACACTTGTAAGTCACACATTGATTAAGGAAGAAATCAAAAGGGAAATTAGAAAGTATTTTCAGTAGAATGGAAATAAAAACAAACAAATTAAAGTTTGTGGGATGCAGTTAAAGTAGTGCTTAGAAGGAAAATTATAGCACTAAAGGACTATATTAGAAAAGAAGAAACTTCTCAAATCAATCCTCAACTTCTACTGTAGGAAATTAGAAAATAAAACAAACAAGCAGAAGAAACATCATAGAATAAATCAGTGAAATAGAAAACAGAAAATACCAATAAAACAAAAAAAGTGGTTCTTTGAGAAGATCAATAAAATTGATAAATGCCCAGACTGATCAAAAAGAAAAAAATGATATATATCACCAGGAATGAGAGAGGTGACACCACTATAGATTCACATATATTAAAAAGAAAATAAGGAGATATCATAAACAACTTTATGCTCATAAATTTAGCAACTTACAAGAAATGGAAAAATTCTTTAAAATACATAAATCCAAGAATAAATCAAATAGCCCTCTGTCTACTAAATAGATTTATGTTACAGCAAAAAACTTGTTCACAAAGAAAACTCTAGGCTCAGATGGCCTTATTAATGAATTCTAGCAGATAGTTAAGAAGGAAATTAATAAACATTGGACAAGAATAGCATTATTCTGATACCAAAACCAAACAAAGAAGTTAGAAGAAAGAAAACTATAGACCAAATTCCTCATGAGTGTAGATATTTAAATTATTTCTTTAATTGTGTAAATCAAATTCTGCAACATATAAATCATGTCCAAGTGGGTTTTATCCTGAGAATACAAAATTGGTTAAACATTTAAAAATTAATCAATATAATTCTTCATAATTAAAAACTAACAAAAGAAAAACCATATGATCTTGTTATGAAATGCAGAAAAAGCAATTGACAAAACCTAACATCCATTCCAGGTAAAAAACCCTTAGCACAAAGGGAAGAGAAGGGACCCTCCACAACTTGATATAGGGTGTCTATAGAAAACACACATCTAATCCCATACTTAATCCTGAAATACTGAATGCATTCCCACCAGGACCAGGAAAGATGATAGGATGTCTTCTCTTATTAGTCTTATTTGACAATGTCCTGGATGCCCAGGCTGGTGCAATAAGGCAGAGAGAGAGAGAAATACAGACAAACAGACAGGCATAAATAAATGGCATACAGATTGGAGAGAAAAAATAAAACTGCCTTTATTCACAAATAACATGATTGTCCATGTAGAAAATGCCATGGGATCTACAAACACATAACTAGAACTAATAAGCAAGTTTATCAGGTTTGCAGAATACAAGATTATTATACAAAAATCAATTGTTTTTCTTTGAATTAGCAAAAAATTAGAAATTTCAGTTTAAAAATATCATTTACAATAGCATCAAAAAACTATGAAATAATTAAGGCTAAATCTAACAAAATATGTTCAAGACTTGTACACTAAAAACCATAATATATTGCTGACAGAAATTAAAGAAGACATTTTTTAAAAAGAGATACATACTCACTACTTTTATAACACCAATTCTTGATAAATTGATCTATAGATTCAACACAATTCTATCCAGAATCCCAACAGTGTTTTCAAAGAAATTGGCAAACTAATTGTAAAATGCATATGGAAAGGCAAAGGACAGAGAATAGTTAAAACAGCCTTGAATGGACTTTCTGGTATTAAGACTTCTTCCAGTTACAGTAAGCAAGACAGTGTGGAACTGGCGTAAAAATAGGCAAATAGAGCAATGGACCAGAAGAGAGTCCAAAGATAGACACATACATATAGAGAAAACTGACTTTTGACAAAGGGCATGACCAATTCAGTGGAGAAAAAATAGCCTTTCAACAAGTTGTGCTTGGACAATTGGCTATGCATGTGCACAAATAAAAACAAATAAGTAAAACAAAATAAAAAACCACAGAAAAAACTTTATCTATACCTATGCATAAAAACACTCAAAATGGGTCATAAACCTGAATGTAGAACATAAAACTTCTAGAGGAAAATACAGAAGAAAATCTTTATGAATTTGAATTAGGCTAAGATTTCTTAGAAATGATATCAGAAATATCATCCATAGTAGAGAAGAATACACAAATCAGACTTTATTAAAACTAAAAACTTCTGTTTTCTGGAAGGCACAGTTAACAGAATGAAAATGCAAGCCACAGATTGGGAGAAAGTATTTGCAAACCATATATTTGCTAAAGAAATTGTGTCCAGAATATATTTTTAAAAGCTCCAAACTCAATAATAGGAAAACAAACAACCCAATAAAAAATAGAACAAGGATTTGAACAGACACTTCATCAAAGAAGATATATGGATGACAAATAAGCACATGAAAAGATGGTCATTTTTTCTTTCTCTCATCTTGGTTAGTCATTAAGGAAATGCAAATTAAAATCGCAATGAGATACCCCGTACATCTATTAGAATGTGTAAAATTAAAGACTGACCATACCAAGTATTGGCAAGAATGTGGAAGAACTGGAACTATTATTTATTACTGGTAGGAACATAAGATGTTTCAACCACTTTACAAAACAGTTTGACAATTTGTCAAAAAGTTAGACATACACTTAACATATGGTCTTGCCATTTTATTCCTAGGTATTTATCCAAGAGAAATGGAAGAATATCCATACAAAAACTTAAACTTGAATCTTCATAGCATTTGTGTAGTTTTAATTGCAGTTGTAATACTCATTTGTTTCAAATTTAGAAAAACTAGAAACAACCCAAATATCGATCACAGGTGAATAGATAAACAAATTGTTGTGTGTTGGTACTATGGAATACTGATTAGTGATAAAAAGAATGAACTGTTTATATATGCAATAGCACAGCTGAATCTCAAAATAATATACTGAGTCAGAGAAACAATTCTAAAAATGCAAACTAGTCTGTAGTAACAGACAGCAGATCAGTTGTTGCCTGAAGACTGGGGATGGGAGATTACAAAGGCGCATGAGGGAACTTCTGCGGGGGGGTGGATATGTTCACCATCTTGATTGTAGTAGTGGTTTCATGGGTATATTTATATGTCCAAACTTACAAAACTGTATATTTTAAATGTGTGCAATTCATTTTATATCAATTCTGTCTCAATAAAACTGCTTTATGAATGGGTAAACAAAATGTGGTATCTATACACACACACACCAAAATATCATGATACATGCTACAACATGGATGCATCATGAATCTTGAGGACATTATGCTAAGTGAATGAAGCTAGTCACAAAAAGCCAAATACTGTGTGATTCCACTTATATGAGGTATCCAGAATCGTCCCATTCATAGAAACAGAAAGTAGAATAGTGGTTATGGCCTGGGGAGAAGGGGAAATGGGGAGTCATTGCTCATAGGTACAGAGTTTCAGTTTTGAAAGATGAAGAAATTCTGGAGATTGGTTGCACAACAATGTGAATATACTTAATACTACTGAACTGTACACTTAGAAATGCTTAAGATGGTCAATTTATGTTTTATATATATATTAATATTAAATATATATATTTTTTTACCACAATAAAAAAAATGCTTTAACAAACAAGTCAAAGGAGTTCAGGACACCCATTCACTCACCCTTGGGGACAGATGTGAGGTTCCACCAGCCACACTCAGCATGAGTCTGCAGTTACTATCTCTACCTGTAGAAGAACGATGGGAAGTGATAAAATTCACTCATGACTCTGAACCTCATCTGAGGCAGCTGCAGTGGGATAGACTTTTCCTAGTCTTCAGTATAAGCATTAACAAATCAAGGAAGGACAATTTCTGTGCAAGGAAAGTTCTCACAAAAATGTTGCTAAGATTATTTACTATAACATTTTGTTTGTGAGAAAGGGCCTACAAAGCTCATGCAATCCACTTTATTGTCACATTTATTAATTCTATTTTTTCCAGAAAGAGAAAAAGATATTAGTTGCTTGGTGAAAGTCTAGAAGGGGATCTTTAGACTCAGGAAGAGGAATTTTACCAAAGATCATAACAAGAACCAAGATGAACTATGAACTGGGCCTTAAAGGCTGAATTTCGAGAAGGGAGAGTCTATTTTAAGTGTAGGAAACAAAATGATCAAATCACAATTTTAACCTAAGAATAGTGAAAAATATGAATTTCTTTTTCAAATATCCATATTATTGCTTTCATACATTTTCAGATCTCTGCTGAAACGTCACCTCGTCGGACAGCCCTCCTAATGCCACGGTGCATAACGTTAACCCTCAATCCTCTTGCTCTATCGCCTTACTCAACTTTAGTTAGTTATTTATTTTTGAAGCATTGTCAGCATCTGACATCACATTACGTAGTAATGGAGTATCTGTTTACTCTCTTGTACACAATAAAACAGTATCCATGAATGTAGAAACACTGTCCAAATGTCTTGTTCACGCTATGCTCTCAAAGCCTACCTGGTAGACATTAGGACCCAATAAATATTTGTTGAATTAACGGAGTAGCAATAAACCTTTGGATTTGTGTCTCTCCTTTGTTTCCATTGTGCTGTGAGGGGCTTAGGAACCAATCAATGAATTACATCCTATCCTGCCATTTCTCATCCCAAACTCAGAGCACCTCATGGACCACAAACACCTTCTAACGTGATCATTTGAAGTCAAAGCCCACACTTTATTTTAGTTATTTTTTATGTGCTCTATACCCCGGCAGGTGAAAATGTCCCTTACAACTCACATTCTAGAAAGGCTCCTCATTATAGGCTCCCTGGATACCCCTGTCAATAAATTTTTTAAGAAAGGAAAATCAGTGGAAAAGAATTAAATGTGCATCTCTGGACCAGCGGATTTGTTTTATTTTCTATTATAAATGAAACTCCTAAAAAAAAATTCCACTAGGATTTATGCACGTCACTACCAAGAAACTTCCCACTGAGTGAAATCCTTAGAATAAAATTAAGAGTCCTCCTTAGTTTAACCAGATATTGCTGGGCCTGACAAGTCTCCATGAAGCTTGGTGTACAGAGACGCTGGTGTCTGCCAGGTGGCTTTGATAAACTACCACACAAACAAGCACCAGGTACCTCTTCTGAGCTCTCCTAGATCCATTCCTGGACATCCCTCCTCCGCCCTGAGAAGCAGGGGCAACAGTCCCAGGCCTAAGACTTCCAGATGGATCTAGAGATGACGAAATTATGTAGGTCCCTATAACAAGAGTCTGGCAGTGCTATCTTGGTACCAGATAATTTTAACAATATCTGTGGTCACCTCTATACACTGTAGAAGAAGGAAGTCCTGGAACAAGTTCTTTTCATGATAACTGAACATAAAGCAATTGGAAATCATGTGTTTTTATACTATTTCACAGCCACTCCTCAAAAGGCCATTGCCCTGTCGTTAACCACAGCTCACCATGCTCAATCATCCCCTAAATTTTAAATTCCTTCAGAGATGACAAAAAAAGGAGGACTGATATCAACGAAATTACACTGCAAAATGCATCTCTCCATGCAGGTATCACAGACTGTAGGAGCTGGGAGTACTGTAATGAATGAGACACCTAGATCCTGTAAAGACGAGGAGGTTCAGGAGGTTCAGTATTTTTCCCACATTCCAAAAGGAGACAGAGCTGGAATAATCCTGGGTCCCCTCACCTCCATTTCAGTGATTTTTCTACAACTACCAATAAGGGTCTAGATTTGTGGTGTTTAAATAATTTTTTCTTTTGTGGAAGAAACTCTTCCTCAAAGCCTGATGTTAGCAACAGACAAAAGAAGGGGAGATCTAGTGGGAGAATTGGGGAGATATTCCACCAACATGGAATAGCAAGGGCCCAGCTTTCCTTCTCCTAGGCACATGTGAAGATTAGAAGGAACAATGAAGAGAAAATTGCCAAGTTGTTGAAATCTGTAGTTAGTGCTTACAGCACCACTGTCATGCCCTTTTCTCTCTTTGGTCTTCTGGCCTGTCCCTACTTCCGATGCGTTTAGTCCCTCTGCAGACTAATTCTCTCTTTTATTTAAAGCTGAAAACTGTCATTGGTAGATTGATTTAAAACTATTTACACTAATATTTGTCCAATCACAATCCAAATTGCTTTATAAGACTTTTGTTTTTAATTGAGATGTAAGCTCCTCTCTTAATGAACATTTCCAGCAATTGGGAACAGTGTGGGGTCGTCATTCACGTGACAGCTCCAGCCTGCTGCATGAAGCAGAGGTCTCCAACTGGCTTCAGTGATTTTAAGCACCTTAGGTAGAAATCAGGAGATACTATATAATATTGTCTTTGCAGCTCTCCATGCCCAGGTTGTAAAACTGACTCTCCCAGTTACTTGCTCTGTAACCTTCAGTAAATTACTTAACTTTTCTTAGCAGCAATATTCTAATCTGCCAATTGGGCTTACGAATTCTGATCAGAAGTGCGTTAAGAAACATTGCACGTGATGAAGAATATAGTACATCTTATAGCGCTTAGGGCAACAAACAAACCGATTCCATTCTCTACTCCTTTCTCCCCTTTTGAAGAGGAGGATTTGAGTAAATAGGCTGAGACTCCTGTTGATCTATTCCCAGTAGCTGGTGAAGAGAAGGTACCCTTAGCTACAGTCTCTTGGAACTGGAACCTGTTCTTCCTGAACAAAAGCCCGCCCACCCTTCCAAGCCCTTCCCTGCCTTGACCCCTGCGCCCTCCTTGCCTTTTGGAGCACAGGGTGGTTCACTCACTCAACAATGCATGGTTCTAGTCTTACACACACACACATGCACACACAAGTGTGCACAAATAAAACCCAGGTTCTCCCTCAAGAAATCTGCAGTTCAGTTAAGGCTTTGAACGGAAAAAAGTTATATATTTTTCCCTTAACCACACATACCTAAGAGTTTCACAAATACCTGTTGGGGGGAGGGTGTTAATTAGTAGGAGATGACAGTATAGCTTTAGAATTATATCAATAATCATATATTTGTCTGTAAAGGAGATGTGTTCATGTCATACCTATCTTAGTTTAATAAACAGAATATAGTTTATGCTGCAAAATGGGTGTTAATTCTCATCTTCCTGTGATCTAAAATAACTTTTAAGGAATTAATAAGAGGAAACTGAAGCACGTAGATGCCAGCGACAAATGAAGTAGGATTTCAGTGTCCAGAGTGGGCAAATAAACCTACAGGTCTCCCTGTCTCTGTCATATAGCATCACTTTACAAAGAGGTGGCTCTCAGTCTCCTACATAATCCCTTCTCCCCCTTCTCCTGCTCTGCTTTCGTTCCATAGGAAATATTTTCTAGGCTCTTCTCTCCCCAAGCTTCTGGGTAGACTTGGCCAATTGGAAGGCAGTGGCCAAGGACTGAAAGACAGCACAAGCAGGTAAACTGACGTATTTCTCCCCCTTCCCCATCTCCTGTGGTGTCTTTGGCAGTGACTACATTTCCTCTGCGACAGCAGCTCCTGTTGGACAGGCTGTGTGTGGTCCACAGTCCACCTCCTCCTCATTTCTGTAGCCAGGTGATAGGGGCTGCCTGCTGATGTTAATCTCTCGGTTGCCTCACCATCTGCTCTTTGGCTTCTCAGAGATTCTACCACCTGTGTAACCACGTCCTAATATTGAATTTCTTCAGTTTTGAATGTTTACAGTGATTTCTGTGTTCCCGTCTGGGCTTTGCTTTATACACAAGACCTGTCCTAATATAAGTGTATCATACATTCAGATGTGTATCGTGTGTGTCTCCGTGTAACACTGTGAACACAGACAAAAATTAACTTCTACTATATCCAACACATTAACTGACACACAGTAGGTGTTTAATGTGCATTGCTTGTGAATTAACTGTTTATGGTATCAGGGGAAACAACATAAAAGGTAATTCAAATGTGGAAACAATGGATGAAGCAATCCTCCAGCTGGGTCTTGGAGAATGGATGCAGGTGACCTCCCCCACATGCTCTTCTGTCCTTCCCACTAAACTAGGGTATTTCTGCTTTTACCTGTCTGTGATGTTGAGCTTTTATCTAAGAATTATTTTGTAGCTAAGAGCAGGTGAATTATTTGATCTGTAACATCCATGTAAGATATAAATACTCAGAGTTATAGAAACAAACAATTAGAAAATGAAATTTTAAAATAATTTACAGTGGGAAAAAGCAGGAAAAGAAGTTAGAGAAACAGTTTTAGTAAAATGCTTAGCATATTAGACCAACATCTTTAGGACGATTAATCAGTGATAAGTGAGGGAAGAGATTAGCAGGCTATTATAGCCATTAACGTATAAGATAAGAATACAACTGACAGGGGTCACCACGTAGTGAAAAGAATGGTATGGGCACCTGAAACCTAGTAAAGGACAAACTTTTAAAAAGCAGTGTCTTCTTGATTAATAACACAAATAATGCTTACATATATTATTGTTCTAAAAGAAAAGAAGGCTACAACAATGACATCAGAGTTCCCTGTTGGGATGGCTAGAGAAATAGTAATATCACTTACAGAAATAGCTAAGGCGCAACAAGACTAGGAACTGGAGCGATGAGTCATTTGGTCACTCTGTAGAGTATGAGATAATAGTAAATATTCCAACTGAAATGCCCAGCAAGATGGGAAATCTCAAGCCTGTAAAACCTTCAAACTGTATTGAGTATTCGTCAAAAGGTGCAGTAAACTTAATTATCGGTGCGTCACACACTTGCCCAGCTAATTAGATTGTGAAATAGCTCAGATGGAAGGAAAAAAACCCTCACGAAAAAGGTCTGTTAAGAAGTTTTTCTAATGCATCAATGAGGAGAAACCTCAATATTTTGATTTGTACATATGATCAACAGTACTGAATACTGGTTCTGCTCAGATAAGGGGAAGAAATTCAGGATTTCCAAAGCAGTGGCCAAGTTTGACTTATAGGCTTCATCGTCATCTTCTTCTACGTGAGAGTCTCTCCTTCTCAAGAAATTTACACTTCATTTTCCTAATGCCTTTATAGAAGAGTGGAGTGCGTTTATTGCTTCCCCTTCAGCAGATTTAATTTTATTTTGTAATTAACAATAACTATTTTGGGAATTATACTGTAAGGCCTCTTGGTTTTGAATTTTCATTGAGTATTTTTATGAAAAATTACAAATTCCTCAGAGGGACTGATGTAGTTTGTTGCCATGGTTAATTGTCCCTAAATAAACTCAGGGTAGTTAAGTGGATATGAACAGATGGAAATAAATTGATGGAAGTTGACTGTTGTGCCTCTTGGCTTCTGTTTATTTGTCATCAGTATCATATCTTTTTGTCTTGTCCTGCCTGGCGTTTTATGCACTTGAACTTTGACGTCAGCTGGATTCCTCCTCAGAGCCCGCGTAAAATTGAGCTCCAGGGTAGAGCCCTCTGCCAACCTGGCCAGAGCCACAGTAGAGACCAATGGCTTAATCACAATTCTCTAAGCCTTACAGAAAGGAAGTACAGCTACCTAACCATGTCCATATTTACCTACCCTCAGTTGGAATTGCAGGCTCTGTTAAGCATCACCCTTTCTCCACTGTTATTTTACACGTGGGGAAAATAAATCCAGGGGAGAGGAAATGATTCAGCTTAGTGTTTAGTGACTCATTGAACTAATTCCACAATGAATTATTAAGAGCCAACCATCGACTAGCCACTATTTTGGACACTGGGAATACCACCGTGACAAGGCACAGTCCCTGCCCTGGTGGAGCTCGCAACCCAGCAGAAAAGAGAGACAAGGCATCAGGAATTTCAAACGCAGCATGATAAGCACACACTCAGAGTGGAATGGGAGGTCCTAAGAGGGGCACTTAGTGTAGTCTTGGGGCGTGGAGAAATAACTTCCTAAAAAGGGGACGGTTTAGCCGCGACTTGAAAGAGAAGTCAATGGTTGGTCAGGAAAATAACTCACTGTCAAACTTACTGGCCACCCAATCAAGCTTGGCTTCTAGGTATTTCAGTTTAAACTAATAAATCTTGTGTGTTTCTAACACTGTGATAGAAATTTCAGGAGGATATCAGAGAAATATAATACCGAGATGCCTGCCGTCAAAAGATTGTAATTCTGTTGGAGAAAACTAAATCACAACCCTTGAACCAATTAGGGTACAATGCAGAAGAATATTTGATTAAAAACTAAGATATGTGATATAAGTAATATTGTTGTAGGAGAGATTCTCAGAGTCGTTCAATAGCCTTCAGTAAAAATGTGGAACTGAGCTGAGGCTTGAAAGATGGATGGGCAGGAAGGCTGGCATTTGTGTCTTCTCCTGATTTCACTAACCTCATCTCAAGTTCTGGCCAGATTCTATCCCCAACATTAATTCTGAATACATTTTTTTTTCAGATTAGTTCTTTTGGAAACCATTTTTTTCTCAAACCCATTCTTATTGGTTGAATTGTATCACTCAAAAAGATTAAAAAAAAAGAAAAGAAAAATAGGTTGAAGTCCTAACCCTTGGTATTTGTGATTGTGACCTTATTTATAAATAGGTTCAGTGCAGATATAATTAGGTTAAAATGAAGTCATATTGAATTAGAGTGGGCCTTAATCCAATATGACTGGTATCCTTATAAGAGGAGGAAAAGGGACACAGAGAACAAAACAGGGGGAAGATCATACGAAAACACACAGGGACAATGTCACGTGACAAAAGAGGCAGGGATTAGAGTGATGTGTCTGCAAGCTAAGGAATGTCAAGGAATGCCAGCAACACCAGAAACTAAGAAAAAAGCAAGGAACAGACTCTCCCATAGAAACTTCAGAAAGAGCAGGGCCCTATGACACCTCGATTCTGGACTTCTAACCTCTGCAACTGTGAGGGAACAAGTTTCTGGTAAGCCACCCACTTTGAGGTACCTGGCTATGGCATCTCCCAGAAATTAATACACGAGTTAAACATGTGGTCTCTGAAAGGAACTGGCATTTGTGAATACCCTACATGAATAATATCTTTAAAATAGTTTGAAATATCAAGTGATGTGGAAAGACAAAGAATTCAGCAGCAGGATGCAGTTGAAGATTACCCAGAGTGGTTAGGGCAGATGGTGAGCTTCTGAACTCTGAGGTCAGGCCCTCCACAACACCAGGCTCAGACATAAGGACACAGGAGTCAAATAACATCAGCCATCATGGCTGGTGCCAGGTTCTTGATTCTGACTCTTCTCTCCCAGGAATATCATTTTAGAATAAAATACCGTAATATTTAAGATGTTAATATTTTGCTCCATGGGAATGAAAATTGAAACAGTATTTTCTGCAGTTTGGGTTAGTTGATCAGTTTGACAACATCACAGTTATTTTACAGCTTATTTTGAAAAAGAAAAAGCAAAGAGCTGGGATGGACAGGTAATATACAATGTGTAATATTTTTAGGTATCATAAGTCAAATATGTTTTGTTATTTTAATATACAAAGATCTGAAATTTATTAGAATGTCTGAGAAACTCTAAATAGCTAAGTGAGCAAAGTGAGGTGGAAGAGACCATTAAGACAAGAAACAATATCAATAAACACGTGGGAGAATGTTCAGATTGGCTAGCTCAGGAAATTAAAAGTAAACTTTGGAATAATTTTAAAATATTAGCAAATTTTTTGGGAAAAAAAGCATCAAATGTTTAGGAAGTATTTATTTATGTTGACGGAGGCATTGTAAGCATCCTGCGAGCTCTACCATGAAAACGTATGTGGAATCTGACCACTTTCCATAAATTCCCAGCCCCCACCATGGTCCAAGGCACTGCCATCTCTTACCTGCGTTATTGCAACAGCGTCCTAACTGCTCTCCTTGCCTTATTCTCACTCCATAAGAATCAACACAGTAGCAAGAGTAATTGTGTTAACATGTCATCCATATTTCTCTGCTTAAAATCTACCAATAGCTTCCTATCTCTCTAGAGTGAAAGAAAATCAGAGCCCTTACAGACTTCTTCAAGGCCATAGAAGAATTGGACTCTGTTATCTGTCTGACATCCTCTGCTACTGTTCCACTCACATGGACCCCTCTCCTTCCTAGGACCACAACCGTGCTGGGCATGTTCCTACCCAGGCCAGACATCCCATGACTTATCCCTCACCTCTTCAAGTGCTTACTCAAACGTCACCTTCTCACGCAGGTCTCCCAGACCATCCTATTCAAATGGCATCCCCACTCTCCGCATTTCCCAGTTCCTTCCCTGCTTTACTGTTTTTCAGGGTACTTATCACCTCCAATCATACAATACAATTTGCTCATTTGTTTATCGCTTGCTTCTTTCCCAGTGGATATAAGGTCCATGAAGGCAGGAATTTCCAGCTGATAACTCCTATATTTTATTGCCAAGAATAGTGTCTGGGATATGGTAGACACTCAATAAATATTTATTCAATGACGAGACAAGCTATTCATCTTAGCATTACTTAAAATAGCAAAATATTGGAAGCAAACTACATATTCAACAAAAGAATGGCTAAATGAGTAATGATACTTTTCAATAGAATATTATACACTTATTAAATTATTAATTATATTAACTGCACCATCCGTATAAATGTTTACAATGAAATAGTTTTAAACATAGAAAACAATCATAAGTACCCTCGAAGGGCAACTACATCAAATTTCTGTGAATATGGAACAAGGAAAAATGAAAATGCTTTGTTGGTATAACGGGGTTATGATACATTTTGGGTTTTTAAATAATAATGTTTATTGTCTTTGTTAGCATAAGTTTTTTTAAAAATAAAATTGAGCTATGTTAGATTACTGACAATAGAACCAGCATTATATTTTGAGCTAGTTGGATTCATTGTCACTTACTGGAATTAAAAAAAATCTAACTTTATTCTAATGATTAAAACTAACAGCTTCGTTTTGGAGAGCAGAAAATATCATTGATTTATTCAAGATACATTGATGAAATAGAACTTCTTTGTCCTGGGATGCTGAGTTCAACTGTTACAAAGTTTAATTTTACTCTGAAACACAGAGTTTCACCATTGATTCAAAAGCAGGGAGGTGTCATTATGTTGACAGTACATTCCTTGAATTTAAATTGGCTTAGGGAAATTTAGGATTTTAGTATATCTTGACGTGGAACCATATGCAATAAAGCCTGAATATCACCAGGGGCGCCCAGGGCTTTAGAAGAAACGCTACTCATGAGAAAAAAGTTCTTTCTGACAGAGGAAGGCTGATACATTTCCAGGAAAATTTATGCCTAACACTTAGGGGAAGTTATTTTCTGGCTTTGCTATAATTGCCACCATATCCTCAACCTTCTCTAAAAGCCTGTGATGTCAACCAGTCTTGTATTAATGGTTCTCTGCAGAACCTGGTGCATCCTTGGAGCAACATGCGGCGGAGAGCAGAAGATAGCCACAGGAGGCAAGAGGTGCATTGGAGATGATGCTGGCCGGACCACTGCACACCTGAAGAAGGCGACCCTTGGAAGGGGAAGAAGTAGAGGGATGCTGGACTCTGTCCCTCGTAGGTGGAGACTATGTGGTTGGGGAACACAAGTCAGATACAGTTCCTTTGCTCAAGTTTATACGTTATGTTTTATGAAAATTAGTGGGACAGCACAAATGGCAGTTAGTTTTTTATATGCACAAAATAAGTAAAAGTAAATAAGTAAATAATATAAGTAAATGAGTGAATGGATGAATGAGAAGGAAAGAAGGGGAAGGGAAGAGAAGGGTATGAAAAAAAGAAAGGAGGAAATACCATCCCCGAATGTGAAAATCAGCAAAAAGGAAAGAAAAATAAGTGACCGTAGAACATTGGAATGAAATAGGTAGATAAAAAAAGATTCAGGAAAAGAGAAGAAATTGAACTAAGATAGTATCTAGGAAAGGAAACCAAAGGTGACAAAGAAAAAGCCAAATTGTTGGAAAAATGCGTAGTTTCCCAAACAGCGCGTCTAGGCTTCCTCGAAATTCTGTAGCAGTCACACATGCAGAGGGAAGGATGACTTTGATCTGGAGGAGAGTGAAGAGATGCCAATGGGAAGATAAATATAAAAACATTGGTTTTTAGGGTATCCAGTGACATTTGTTCTTTTATTTTTTGTACATTTGAAATCAATCATACTGAAAGGATATTTCACTAATATTGTGTTTACATTTGCCTGGCAACAAAATACCACAGTCGGCCCTCCGTGTGCGCAGGTTCCACATCCGCAGATTCAGTCAACCATAGATCAAGAAGCCTACGATGGTTGCGTTTGTACTGAACATGTACTGGTTTTTTCCTCATCATTATTCCCTAAATGATACAGTATAACAACTATTAAAATAGCATTTACATTGTGTTAGGTATTATAAGTAATCTAGAGATTATTTAAAGTGTACGGGAGAATGTGCATAGGTTATATGCAAATACTACATCCTTTTATCTACTTTTATTATTTTTTTGAGGAAGATTAGCCATAAGCCAACATCTGCTGCCAATCCTCCTCTTTTTGCTGAGGAAGATTGGCCCTGAGCTAACATCCATGCCCATCTTCCTCTACTTTATATGTGGGATGCCTGCCACAACGTGGCTTGATGAGCTGTGCCCAGGTCTGTGCCCAGGATCCGTGAGGGTCCTGGAACTTATCCCTGCAAGTACCGAGGGAGGATTCTACCTCATATTCCAAAAAGCACATTACATCCTGAGGCAGATATCAAAGAATTCACCAACCCTTTTATGAAGGGCATTATTATGATTGCACTTAAAAGCTAATTAATATTTAAAATGACCCATTTTATAGATGTTGCATCTCTGATGGAGGTTAAAAGTCTTGTCCCAAAGAACGTTCCAGACATTGGTTGCACAACATTGTAATGCACTTAAAACTACTGAACTGTACACTTTAAAATGTCTGAGACGGTAAATTCTATGTTATGTATATTTTACCACAATTTTAAAAATTTTTAAAAAGTAAAAACTTGTCCTAGATTATAGAGCAAGATCATAGTGGTTCAGGGAGCAGCAATAGCTTAGATTATGATAAATCTGAGATAAATTTAAATTGCAAAATCTAAACACCTATCCTAAAGCAATATTTCTACATTTGTACTTTAAAATTCTTTAAAATACTTTAAAATTAGGCAATGTGGGGACTTGTGAATGTAATAAGATAGTTGCCTAGGAGATCGAATCTGTAAAATAAAACAGGCCTTGCATCTAGAGGCCGTCAACTTCTGGCAGCTTGATAAATAAATGTCCACAAGATTCCAAATTTTAAACATTCTTGATTTTCGCTGTTTATCTGAGACCCAAATGCTGGAAATTATACACAGACATATTCTGTACTCTGCTATCTAACTATCCCCAGATCTTTTTATTCCCTCTTTGCTAACCTGTAACATCCAAATATCTTCTGCTTCTCTTATTGAGGGCCCAGGCAAGTGCCTATAACTCTGCTTCTTTCTGCCTTCACCATCAATAGTTGGGGTCAGTTTAACTTCTCTATTATTTAAGAAAATGTCACCACTCAAATACTTATATTGGCAAAATGCCTCAGAAGCTTGACTGTGGAGAAAAAGTATATGCTGAACTATAGAGCAAATCTGTATGTCATGTGCAGTGAGAAAACATGAAAATTCTAACTTATCGAGATCTCTAGGAAAATTGAGCTCGCGATGCTACCTGTACTTAAGGGCATGAAAAAGTTCAACACCAGTGAGGCAGAATTTCACATCATGAGGGATGTTGTTTGACAGATTTAGATAGAAGACAGCCAAGTGTCACCCTGCCCTCAGTGGTCCAGGGAGTACTAATAGATGCTCCCATCTGGAGGGAGCAGCACAGGCCTGAGCACCTAACATCGCCACTATCACGGAGATCGTAAAGCAGTAGACACTTGCATTTTTGTTGATTTTCTTTTTTTCCGAGAGACCTGGCTTTATTTTTTTATTTTATTTTATTTTATTTTATTGAGGTCATATTGGCTTTTAACATTGTGTAAATTTCAGGTGTACATTATTATATTTCACTTTCTGCATAATTGTGTTGTGTTCACTGCCAATAGTGCCTTTTTGTTGATTTTTCTGTGATGGAAACATTTAGATTACAAGTACTTATACTTGCTCATTCAGACACCCCCACTCCCAGCCTTTTAAGGAACGTAGACCCAGGAGTATATCATTTATGTTTAGCTGAGTGAGGTGGATCCAAGTAAAAGAAGAAAAATCCAGCCTGGCCCACTTTACTACAAAGGCTGCCAATTAGAATGTCTAAGAAGGGGTAAGTGGGCCTGCTAACTGCTTGGAAGCACAGAGGAAAAAGTGCCAGATGGGAAGAAAGTCTGGGGTCGCCAGATCTTCTGGTTTGCCAAGGGAAGGGGAGATATCTGGATTTTAACATGAAATATTCTGACTTTCAAACGTTGGCAACTAATTCAAATTTTTCAACACTCTGTGAAGGCCAAACTCTGAATACCCTCGGGCTCTATTCCGAGTGCAGGTCTTGAGTTGTGACCTCAGCTTTACATACCAAAGACAGAGCAGCCAGAGGGAGGAGGGCAGGGGAGCCAGAGAGAAGAAAGACAGAGCTGTAGGTAGCTGTTCTATGGAGTGCGAATTTGGAGAGAAGAAATTCTTAAGGAGAAATCTTAGGGAGGTTTTAGGTGCGATGAGTGGTGTAACTATTTGTCAACCAGAACACCAAAATAGTGTTTCTAAAATTGAATTTGTATTTTTTTCTTCTGGACGTGGTAACATGTTAATACTGGCTCTAAGGTGAGAGGAAAGCTGCCTGGTTATATATGCTTACATTTATATAAGATAAGTATCGTACAGCCGGGTTTTCATGAAAAGATCATATTGCATTTCATGTCAGAGTTTACGATAAAACCAGAACTCTGCAGGAATTAGCAAGGCCTTCAAAGCGGTTCCAATACAGTGAAAAAGTCTAATGCCACACCACGTTATTACTATTCCCAGCCAGCAGGTCATCCCAGTGCAGGCCATAAGTGCTAAAAGAGGGACTGAAATGCTCCTGAGACACCTGTCCGTGTTCTGATCTCCATCAGACACATGTGACCATGCACACACACATATGTGACTTGCTGTATAATAGATACCTTATATTTGCAATATATCACTGGGAAGTATTTGTGAAAGATTCTTCCACTGAGTCTTCATTTTTCCTTTTCTTTTTGAGGAAGATTAGCCCTGAGCTAACATCTGCTGCCAATCCTCCTCTTTTTGCTGAGGAAGACTGGCCTGAGCTAACATCCATGCCCACCTTCCTCTACTTTATACATGGGACACTTGCCACAGCATGGCTTCACAAGCGGTGCCATGGCTGCACCCAGGATCCGAACCGGTGAACCCCAGGCTGCCAAACCGGAACGCCCGAACTTAACCGTTCCACCACTGGGCTGGCGCCACCACTGAGTCTTCCATCTATCTCCATACAAGGGCAGAAATCGTCATTATCCAATTGACCAACTAGAATAAATTTTAAAACTAGTCCTTAAATAGAGTGTCATCATGGAAGAACACATCTGACACTGTTAGCTACTTAACTCATCAAAATGCAGTTTTCCAATTTAGTTCTGGCAGTCTCCATAACACTATAAATATTACTTGAAAAATCTGCAATCCACATTACGTCAAATGAGAGATTGTAGTTTTATTGAAAGAAGACAGGCTTTGAAGTTAGCAAGACCTCAGATAGATTGTGACTCTGTCACTCACTGTGTGACCCGTCTGAGAACCAGATTCCAGCTCTCCGAAATGAGGTATAGCGGAGGAGGACAAATCCTCTGCCCACTCTAGTTCCTTCTGGCTGGGCTACGAATTAAATTGACAGGAGACAGAATAGCAGGAGAAAATCAAACAAAACTTTATAACGTATACCTGGGAGAAACCCAGGAAAACTGAGCGACTCAGCCATCTGGCTGAGGCTGCCTGTTGAAATATCTTCAGCTACAGACAAAGAGGATGTTGGGGGTAGTGATTTAGGATTTCAGTCGGGAAGACAATTTACATGGAGATGGAAATGCAAATATTTGTCAAACAGGTTTTGCTGGGCCCAGAAATGGGTTTGTTGATGTCTCTCTATACTATAGCTATCATATGGTGTGAGCTCCCTCCTGGAACAGGCTTCTACGTTAAAGTCTTTTAGGCAGTTTGGAGGGGAAAGTGGAATGTTCTTCCTGAGTCTTCTGAGCCTTTATTGTCTTCAGCTGGAAATAATCCACAAACCAGAGTGGTGCATCTTGGGGTGGTCTGCCCCGAACCCCATCGATATCATCATTCTAAGTTGCAGATTATTTCTACAGTTTTTCACATACCATATCCAGCATTCAATCAAAAATAATCATGCCAATGGAGAATCAAAAGAATATGAAGGAAAAATAAAAAGCAAACAATAGCAACAGATCTACGTGGGCTTGAGAGACAAAGTTAAGTACTTGGAAACAAAGTTAAGTTATTTTGACCCTTTCTGGTCTTGCTTTTAAGCAGGGCTGCTTCATGGGCATGTGACCTGGTCAGTTACACAGGGCCCAAACAAAGAGGTCCTAAGCTGGGTTGAGTATCCCACTCTCCTGATTTCAAACTCGTAATGACTTTGAACAAGGGGCCTGACATTTGCATTCTGCACTGGGTCCGGCAAATTATATAGCTGGTCCTGCTTTTAAGATGTGTTAAGCCAGACCAGAGCAATGTACTCCACCCCAGTGCTCTGCGAATCATCAGCTTTTCCAGTCAAACTGGAGGGATCAGGTACTGTTCCGATGTGGATCTACAATGTTGAACAAAAGTAATCAGATGTAAAACAATACATGGTGTAGGAATCCAAAAACAGGCAAAACTAAACTATCACATTAGAAGTCAGGATAGTGGTTGTCTTTGAAAAGAATAGAGGGAGGGTCGTGATCTGGAGGGGCCCCAAAGGAGGCTTCTGTGCCCTGGGCAGTGTTATTTTTCTTGAGCTGGGTGGTCGCTACGTAAGAGATCTCTTCGTGAGAATTGCTCAGCTGCATGTTTATGTTTGGTGCACTATTCCGTATTCATGCTGAAGGATAACACAGACAATATTAAAAATGATAACAGATAGTAAAAGGAAACATATATAACTAGCAACAGTAACACGTATCATTTTCACAAAACTCAGAATTTCACTGAGCACATTTGGAAAACATTTTTGTCAAGAGGTGTGATGTAATGTCTTTGCTGAGAATATTCTAAAATTCCTGAGGCACAGCTGTACGATGGCTATTGAAGGAGGGGGGGTTTGGCATTGATATACATTGTTATGAGGTATGTTGCGTGTCAAGAAATATCTCCGCTAAACCAAACCACATTCACCAAATTGTTTCCTTATTTATGGAGATTTTTCAGTGTATTTATTTGCAATCATTTCCATTAAAATATTTAGTAAGTGACTAATACGTTGAATTCTGGATTATTGAAAGGTTGTTTGACATACTCTTTGAAGTTCACAGGTCCTGCTAAGAACGCATTTTTGTAGCCGGTTCAGCCCAAATGCCCAGATTCGCCCACATCTGCAGCTTATGCAGCAGGGCTGGTGGCTAATAGAAAACACCAGCTCTAGCTTTGTTTTGTTTTCAAATCATATGTGATAATGCCCCACGACCAGTAAGTTCTGTTTCCACATATGTGTTTGTACTGACTTCACAGTGAACCTGCAAAGTGAAATAGATATGAGGAACAACAAGTTCTCCATTCTCACCCTTCAGGAGTTTCAATACCATCAATTTGCCTGTGTTGTCTAAGGAAAAAATCATACAAAAACAAGTCTCTTCTTTCATTACCATTACCCTTGGGGGATGGAAGACCGGGACAAATTCTACACTAGCAAATTAATGACAATACTAACCCAAGTTATTTTGAACTTGACAAGATATTTGGATCCGTATTATTCGGGAGATTTTCAAAAAGATAATGCACAATCTACATCGTCTTCCCACTACAGAGAGTGAAGCAGTTTGGGATGTTAGAAAAGGGAGAGTATCATATGAAGGTGGAAGCTCAGAATTGGACACTTCTCCCCTTACAAGCTAAGGCAACAGGTATTACCTTAATTAGGTCACCAATTATTTTTTAATTTGATTATTTTTCCCATCTATGAAATGATAAAAATATTGATAACTCTCACTGGGCAGCTATGGATACAAACTGAGATGAGGAAAAGATGTTCTTTGCCTAAAAATGTGTGAATAGCACCTATACAGGAAGCCCCTCGTTATACAGAGGTGTAAATTGAGACTCAGAGAAGTTAAGCGACCTGACCAAAGTCACAATTGATTAAATTCTTTGCATTTGATGCTCCCTTTCAGTGAGTAAACTGACTCCATCCTTCACGTTCCGATGCTGTGTTGTACTTGTCAGTGCTGCAAAGGCCTCAGCAGTTAAGCTCCATCAGGAAGGTGTTCTGACTGGTGTGAATAGAGGGGCCTTTCTGACAAGAGAGCGAGAGTCATTGTAGCACACTTTAAGTTTTCCTTAAATAATGGAGTTGTATCAATGCTGGTGAACACTGAAATTTTTCATTCAGTGTCTTCACAGCCTTTAATCATAATTGACTTAACATGAGCAAAATCTTTTCAGCTATCACACAATTTACTCCTATTTGGCTGATGTGATTCTCAGCAATAATAGGTAAACATGTTTTTTAAGAAATAGATAGAATAAAAAATAGATAGCTTCTGAATCTCCATTAGGGTTCAGATTTACCTGAAGCTCCACTCCGGCTTTCTGTCCCATGATTCTTCCTTTATTCGCAATAAACTTCCCTCACATGGTCTTTCCCCAGCATGCGTCCCCTCATTTCACACGTGGAAAATACTTTTGGTAATGAAGTACAGCCATTGTGTGGAACGAAAAAGAGACCAGTGTGGATTAAAGATATACATGAAAGCTCTCCACCAGTTATAAAGTGCTGTATAAATTTAAGCAGCTATTGAAATGAGGAAAGAAATCTACTGACTCGGACTTTAGGAGATTTTGCTGAGCATCCACTTCTACACTGTAAACAATAGGAGGTTAAAAAAATTAAAATAACGTGAGAGTCTCTAACTTCATTGAACTCATATCTCATTATAGAGAGAATATGTACATCCATAAACTACCAAATAACAATACTAGGCATTTTATGATTAAAGACAGAATTACTTAGAATAGGGACTTGAGGAATCATCGGCTGGAGGAAATGGCACTTGAACTGGCTTTGGAATAGTAAGAAGTATTTCCACAGTGGAAGGGACAGAAGAAACATCGTGAGGAAAAATGAGAAAGCAGAAACAAGTTCTACACATTCGCAGAGGCTGTGTCAAGGAAGCTACGGAGGAGGTATAGAAAATTTGAAATTCTGGATGAACAAGCAGACAATCCCTTGATAGTGGAAAACGACTGGAAGTGGTACTACCGCCTTCTAGTCATACCTCCGTGACATGAGCTCCGCGTACACTCTGTCCCAGAGTTGCACTTTCAGACCATGTCATAACCAAAATGACTTTCTTTCTATTATGATTCTGATACAAACCTAAAATGCATTGAAGACAAAGACAGAAATATATTCTTTTAACAAGAAATTAGAGACATGAGATAAACGATGACCCCCTGTTCCCACACTCGTTATGTATCACACATTGTCTCTGCAGGCACAGATGATGCGTTGGGTAGGTGTTTACCCCCTGCTCCACCTGAAGCACATGGCATATGAATGGTTCAGAGCATGTCTTACACTTGGCAAAGGAGAGGCGTTTCCTGGAGTCGACCCAGATAAGCCAGCAATATTCCCAGTCATTCCCCACAGTAGGTGACGGAGAGAGGATACTTCTTCCAAGAATTCCTGAGTGCTCTCAGAGCTTATTCACACCATAATTTAGGAAGAGGATTCCCATGAATGCAAACTATATTTGCCTCAAAACAGCAAAACTATGTTGGGGAAACAAAAATATATATTTTGGAATTATATTATTCTCTTTTCATTCACTCTAAAGGATATGTTATGTATTTACAGAAAAAGAGTAAAATTGGTGCGCTCTCTCTGTCTCTCAACAAAAAATACTCAGTGGAAATACTGCCCATGTCATTGTAAGGGAAAATATATTAGAATCAGGAAATATAGTTTAAAATTAAGTATATGCAGTTATTGACAACCTCAAAAACATCTGAAATGCTCAAAACAAATGAAAGCCTTCATTATCATTAACATCATCATCATCATTATCTTCAACGAGCTATTTGTAATTTAATAATCAGCTTTCAGTGATGGTGTTTTGATTTGAAGCATTTCTTAAAATATATTTTTTAAAAACCACCTAAGACAAGGGGTATAAGATCATTTGGTTAATCACTTTAGCATGTATGTTCATTGGGAAAATAAGAGAGAAAGAAAGAGAAAAAGAAAATTCAAAAAAGGGACGAACTTGCTTGACTGATTACAGATTGTGTGGATCCAGACACGGCCCTAAATTTCCTAAGGGTCCACTTTAGGCCACAAGCTGCATTTTTTCTCTATCCACCTGATATTCCCAAATTGTAGGGCAGTTATTTGAGGAACAAAGTCAATGCTTAATACATATATTTTTAATAATTAATTAGACAAACTTCAGCACTATAAGAAAAAGTTTTATATTTCAGACACTGCCTATATTCTAAGTAGCATAGTTTGAAACACCTTGATTCCCCAAAGACCACAACCTCCTAAGTCAGCCAAAACCACGTCCATTCACACTTTATTGAAAGCAATCACTGGCCCTAATGCAAGAGCCTGAGAAGTGGGGATGACTCTGTAATTGAGTGGGGGCCAAGACCCTGGTTCCTGTACTGCAATTGGTTTTAATGGACTTTAAAAATTATTTTCTCTAGGACACCTCAGCGACGTGAAACCAGATAATAATGACAGCTGGAAGCCAATTTTTGAAACTTCAAAGTACAAGTAAGAGAAAATTAAGGACAAAAAATTTCATGTGAAGGAAGCTTAAAAAATACTCCTTATGCAATACTTCTAACCATAAATATAAGAGATAACTTTCCACAGCATAATACTAATTGGAATTTGCAAAAAGAAATAAAGCTTATTGCTAGTATATCAATCTATATGCACCTTTGTATAATTTGTCACATATATGTATATGTACGTGTATGTGTGTGTATATATATATACATATATTTATCCATCCTATTGTTATTATATACTGTATCTATTTCCAGGAAACATAGATACATAGAGAATTTTAAGCTAGGCACAGAGATTCCCACCCCTTAGAGCACACATCCTATATAATTCTCTCCCACTGAATGTGGGTGTCTTCTGTGATTACAGTGGATGTCACTCCTGTGATTAAGCTATATGGCAAAGATGAAGGGATTTTGCAGATCCCTTTGCAGATAATTAAGGTCTCCAATCAGTCTGAGTTAATCAAAAAGATAATTATTCTGGGTAGGCCTGTCCAAACCAGGTGAGTCCCTTACAAGAGGGTCCAGGTCTTCCCTAAAAGAGAAATTCAAAGTGAGGGAAAGTCTCCTGCTGGCTTTGAAGAAACAAACTGCCATGCTTTGGGCAGAGCCCATGGCAGGGAAGAGGAGGAAGCCTCTAGTAGCTGAAAATGCCTTCTGGCTGACAGCCGGCAAGAAATCAGAGACCTCAGTCCTACACCCGCAAGGAACTGAATCCTACCAACAACTAGTGAATTTGGAAGAGGACTCTGAGCTCCAGAATAGCATGCAGCCCTGGTTGACACCTTGATTTCACACTTGTGAGACCCTGAGCAGAGAACGCAGCTATGCCATGTCCAGACTCCAGACCCACAGAAACTCTGAGATAATAAATGGGTTTATTTCAAGTTGCTGAGTATGTGGTTACTTGTTACTCAGCATAGAAAACTAATACAGTAGATCTATGTTAGATAACTACTATTTTTGTCCCCTCCCTATCTACCCACCTTTCCATCACTTTTTCCCCTTGTTCTAGAAATAAATCTCACTTCCTTTAGCAAACTAGTCCTCCTAACCTCCAACCACATGGTTCTCTTAGAGGCTGTTAGTCACATTATTGTCTTCCCCCAACTCCAGAAAAAGGCCTGTGGCTACCTACATCAATTATAGAACCCAGTTGTGGTGACCTGGCCCGCTGAGTGGTCTAAGCATAAGCAAGTGGCATAAACCCATATATGAGCATCCCTCCATAGGATGGTTCTTAGAGCAGCCAGTAAGGAAAGTGCCTTTTCAGTTGCTAAACTGGAATTATACCTGTGGCTCTGTTCTCTGACTCTCTGTTCTCTGACTCATGGGGAAACTCTGACTTACAATAACAGAATATAAGACCAACAGCCAGAGGAAAGATGGTAAGAAAGAGAGAGCTCTGGCAGCAATGAAATCCCCAGTTCTAAGCCTCAGAGCTGCCCTTGTCCCCACCCCATTCTTATTCCACAATTACGCTCCCATAAGTTAATTTTTGTTGGATCTTGTTAACCAAAAAAGTATTGAGTTGCATTTCGGTAACCAACAGTGCTATTTATTTTTAAAGATTGGCACCAGAGCTAACATCTGTTGCCAATCTTCTTTCTCCTTCTCTCTTTTTTTTTTCTTCTTCTTCTCCCCAAAGTCCCCTAGTCATAGTTGCATATTCTAGTTGTAGGTCGTTCTGGTTGTGCTGCGTGGGATGCCTCCTCACCATGGCTTATGAGTGGTACCATGTCTGTGCCCCAGGATCTGAACCTGCGAAACCCTGGGCCACTGAAGCAGAGTGCACTAGCTTAACCACTGTGCCACGGGACCGGCCCACAAGAGTGCTATTTATTATATCTCACTTTCTTACCCCAAAAATTTCTAACATAACATCCACCATTTTTTCTCTTGCTACAAAAACTTAACCCATAAAAGGTAAATCTTTGTTCTTTTTTTCTGTGCCCAAAACTATAACAAACTCTTTTATTAAGTAGAAGGAGAATAGAAATGACAGTCAATTCTTAAACAAAATGAAAGACAGAATTGAGACATAGATATGTGCTCATGAAGGCTTTCTTTTTCTTTTCCCACTGAATTGTTCTTCTCGGGAAAACCATTGTTTTTTTCAAGTAATAATTTACAATTTCTCAAATTGATAATGTCATGATGCCCCGAAAAGAAAACACCAGACCCTCCAGGCTGCCTGCTGGGAACGGAAGTCAATTCAGGCAGAGCATGACCAAGGTACTGACTCAGTCTAGACAACTCCCAGTGAAAAAAGTCATGAAATTCTCTCAGGACTTTGTGCCAAGTCCTTACTACAACCTGTACTTAAGGATTCTGTGACAGTCCAGAGTTTGATACATCTATATTTAGCTAGCTCATCTGCAGGAAATATTTAGCTAGCTCATCTGCAGGAAAAAATATGCAGAATCTTAGATTAGAATCTAGAATTCCAGAATTCTTGAATCTAGAATCTAAATCCTCATCGGTGATAAAAGGGCTGTGATCTTAAGTTTGTGATGGTCTCGATAGAGTCCTGTAAAATCCCAAGACCTATTGGAACGGAAATGTTCTTTATGTAAGACCAAGGCAAATAGAGCTGAGAAGTCCTCCCTTTTATTCTGTACCAGCATCTACCTTTGACTTCCATCTCAGTGGTGCAATTACTACACTTCAATAATATATTTCTCCCATCTCTGCCCCCTACCCACCTCACTACAATTTGAAAAGGAAATTCGTGTTTTTCCCATGTCAACCTGGAAAGGTGGGTTATAGATATTAAGAAATATGAATGGCTTCCTCTACTGAGAGTAAAGTGACGACTTCTTCCAATCCTTCTTACTCAGAGTCCATCCGAGAGAATATCGCCCTGAACTCAGTTGCTGATCCCAGGGAAACTATCGGCAATGGCATCCAGTAGAGATGTGCTCTATTGAAGTGAAAAAAATGTTAATCAAAGAGGAGAGAAACATTTTAGGACTAAGATAATTTAATTTAATAATGATTTGTTGAAGGAAAATTAGTAACTGATGTGAGGACATCAAAAATTATGAAACATGATTTTTACCCTCAACCATAATATAATTGGGAAAAAGAAAAATGCTGAACACATAAAACTTCTAAGGAAGAATACAAGATTGTGTATAATTAGCTTTGTGGAAGAGCTTAATATATAATCGTGAATTAATGTTGGCAACAGACATTTTGTGATTTTTAATTTGTTTAGGTTTCAGTGTCTTCATCAATAAGATGTGGATAGGGGCTGGCCCCATGGCCGAGTGGTTAAGTTCGCACGCTCCGCTGCAGGCGGCCCAGTGTTTCATTAGTTCGAATCCTGGGCGCGGACATGGCACTGCTCAACGGACCACGCTGAGGCAGCGTCCCACATGCCACAACTAGAAGAACCCACAACGAAGAATACACAACTATGTACCAGGGGGCTTTGGGGAGAAAAAGGAAAAAATAAAAAATCTTTAATAAGATGTGGATAATAACTAGCTCAAAGCGAGGATTAAATGGGATAAGTTGTAAAGTGCTGGGGATGTATTCATAGACAGCAGATCCCCAATATATAGCACTGTTATTATTACTCGTGAGTTTTTAATAGACTATGCTGTTGCCCTTTCCGTATAGGCCAGGCAATTGAATATGAAAGATCTAAATCTATTAAAGTGAGATGATCGTTCAATAGAGTAAAAGATTATCAAACCAGCAATCTATGTCGGTAGAAATAAGATATGAACTCAGGAGCTCAAATATAGCCCAAAGAAACTTCTTCTGAAAGAAACTGAAAAGAGAAAAGAGCGTAACTTAATCCATTTTTCCGGGTTTAAATAACCTGAAAGAAGGCAGGTAACTAATCAGAAGCAAATTAGCTAGAAAATGCTTAAAACAAGCTTGATGTTCAATGACTATTTGCTGTGAAAAAAAACAAATAATAAGAATGAGAAAAGAGACCTCTTTGCACGTGAAACCTAGGATATCACGGGGCTACATAAATATCAGTCCAGGCAAATAGCAAACCAGTAGCTGTAACCTCTCACCATTTAGTCCCTGGGTTATCTCCAAAGAAACACAAGAACTAAGAAAAGAGAATGTGCTTGCTCGGCAAAACACGGCTTCAGAGGAAATAACCCAGTTCATCTTCTAAACAGGTTGACAAACCGAAGATGCTTCTATCCAAAAAATTTTGGCACCATCACTGTATGAGGATGGGGTCTACAGAACCCAGACAGAAGGGACAGTGCTTGCCTCAGTCACGGAGCAGAGTCAACCTCAGATTTGTGTATACAAGGATTCATCTGAGGGAAGTTGGAAATGAAATGAAAGGTGACAGGTCAAGTCTGATGATTATTTCAAGCTCAGTGAAGCAGAATTAAATAACAAAACTGGTATTTGTCATTTCCGAGGTTTGTCTTTGCAAGATTTTGTTAGATTTATAAGATTATTTGCAACAACGTGAGTGATTCTGACCAGTTGAGCCCTGATCTGAAGCACAGATCAAAGGTAAGATCTAAACCATGGATTTTCCTCTCACTATCCTTGTTCAATGGAATTATAACCCTTGATTGAAACTGCTGGAAAGATACATGAACCAGTATTACTAGACATTATGTTTAGATAAGATACGATTTTAAAAATATGAATCTGGTATTGTTACATCACATAATCACTTAATTCAAGAGAATTCAACCTTATTTTTTCTTTTGCCTGTAAGTAAATAAGTAACAAAAAAATAAAACGATAAGGAAGTAAAAAAAACCCTCTTAAATAGTGCATATAATTCAGTTTACCACTACATCCAGGAGGCACACACCTTATCCTAGAAGGAGTGTGAGATGCGAGATATGTATCTCCTGTTATTTTAGTGTTTTCCTTTTTCCTCATGCTTCTCTGTGTGCAATCACTTTACCACAGATTGTGATCCAGATATTTAAAGATTAATATATATGTGCATATAAATGTATATACAAAGCCATGTATATACGTATATATGTATATATGTATTTAATTTTTTTTCACTCACCATAGCTTTTAAAGACAAGCCAACCACTTGTTCCCACTAAAAAAAGAAACATCACTGCATATATTATATATTTACAGGTGTGTAATACTGTACAGGGTTGTATATTTAAAAAGCATCTACTCTGTACTCTATGGACATTTCCGAGGTTTTTTCGAGTTTAATTTTGACTCTGCAGTTTTAACCTCAAGCATAGACAGTGCTGTCTAACCTACCAAGGCAGCCTCTGTGCTTGTGAGCTGGTGTGCGGAATAAGCTTTCTGGGACACTAGGAACCTGAAGGCAGAAGTACAGCTCAGCACTGCCTCTCTCTGTAATCACAGATGATGAAGCATCTCGAGAATCTGGGGGGCCTTGGATAGAGCAGAAGTAACCAGAATTCAAATATCAGCTTTAGGTAAAATAATATTTGGAAAGGGTGAAAAATGTTTGATTAGAAGCTTTCAGAGAATGCTCACATAACTGTCAAAATCAGATAAATATGAGAAGGGAAAAAGAGGCCTTTAAAAAGATGGACAGATCAGAAAGAAGGAGATAGAAAAGGTAGCGTGATCTCCCTTAAAGAAATTTAAAACAGAGAAATAAGAAAAATTAGGCAAGGAGTCATGGTAGTGACTATGGCCATGTGAAAACATGAAGAGGAAAGGAGTGGGAGCAGCATATCTGATCAGGGTCAGAGTGCCCCAAATGAGACAAACTATTCCTAGAAATGTCTGTGAATGGGAATCATGAGCACAATTGCTCAGGGGACCAGGAGGTGGCTTTTACCACAGAGGACCTCAAGGATTGGAGAGTGCGGGAAGCCTAGAGGAGAACTTCCCTTACTCTTTGGGTAGAAACCAAGAGAGAAATTAGAAAGTGGTGACAGGAAGTCTAAGGACAGACAAAATGATGTGCCTAATGGAGGTACTTTCAGCTATGGAATGAACCACACCACAGGCCAACCACAAAGATTAAGGCTGTGAGCAAAGAGAAAGAGCCACTCCATCTATACATTAGACTAAAATAGCAACATGTAAATGTCTGATTCATGCAAAAAAAAAAAAAGCCCAAAACAAAAACAAAGAAAAGAACTATAAAAAGTGTGCTTGTTTATCTAATTTGTCCAATTTGTAGTCTAAGATCCCCAGATTGATAGGATGGTTAGGAGAAGAGATGGAAGGACAAATGGCAGGATCAAGCTAAAATCAGGTCAAGAAAGGCAGTTCCATAGGTAGCTCTGTAAACTGGAGACGTGGTGAGAGCGCGTGTCTTAAAGGGCAGAGAAATCCCACACAGCTCATCATTGATTCACCCTGAGCTGAAGTTTCAGGTATTCCCAGTGGACTCCAAACTGGCAAATAGCAACAATTTATCCTCATAGAGAAGAGGTCCAAAGTCTTGCAGAATCCATATCGTTTTTTCTTAATAAATATTTTAATGAAACAACTGACAAATGCCAAAGGAGTTACTAATTTCCTTTTATCTGGTTAAAATATTTAGAATATCAATTAACCTAATAGATAGAAGTCTCAAGTTTTAGAATCAAGCAAATACAGATTTTAATCCCAGCTCTTCCACTTGATAGATATGGGACTTTTGCCATTTCCATAATGTCAATGAGCTTCACTTTCCTCATCTTTTAATCAGGGATAAAAATAGCTACCTGGAAATTTGTTGAGAGTATGAAATGAGATAATATAGGTAAATACTTAAGACTGACTGCCAAAAAATAAGTACTCAGTAGAGGTAACTATAATTATTACTTATACATATCTTGAAATATATATCTTAAGCTTTGTTTCTAGATCTCGTCTGAGGCTAGTACAGGTCATGGCAGAGACACAAACTTTCACACCCAGTTTCAGTGATCACGATGTTCATTAGGTACTTGTATACCCATTATGGTACAGCGTCTTTACCTACTAGAGCCTTAAATTTTAAAGGTATTAAGTTAATATGAGCAAAACATTGATTTCTACAACTTTAATCATACCCTTGAGTCCTATGTAAAGATAAGCAAACATGCAAATAAAGCATTATTAACCCAAGGGGAAAAACAAGTGATAAATTGAATTTTCAAGGACTGTTCACTTTCAAATAACAAGAGATTCAAGCCACAATATTTAAATAACTAACAAAATCAAATCATTCCATCATTAAATATCACACTGGATACTGGTAGACAAAATCCAAGGACATATTTTCAAGTTATAAATATTAATAAGCCAAGTTTGACTTTAAATTTTAACATGACTGAATCGGCCAGATGTTCTTTCATTTATTTGTTATTTTGATTTCTGCACAGGTATTCATTCTACCATTAAAATGCCCCCAAAGATTACAAAATACCACTAGAAATTGAAAGATAGAAATAAATGGAATGTAGTATGATTCTTGAATCTTTCATTGGCTCATACCTCCTATAGCTATTTTAACAGTCCCATCCAGATGGCAACATTTAATTTTGAGTGGATATGTGAAACAGTAGGTCAGATAAAGGACCAACTGAAGGATCAAATCATATTTAGTCTCCATTTCTGTACTATCTTTGTCTCTCTTCAGCTGGCATGGAAAATCAGCAGCCCTTGGCTAAACATTGTATCCTACACACAGTTGAAGAGAAGAAATGTTATTAAAATATTTGTGAAAATGCAACACGGCTTTCAAAACTTTGTGTTAAAGATGCAGGAAGGACCCATGAAGCACAGCTCTTGTGTCTGTTTCCTCTTCCTCATTCAAGTGCAGGGTCTCTACCTCTCTGTACAGCTCCTTGAATGTGTTTACCCTCTTATCATCTCTCTATCTCTGCCTCTTTATTCTGCATATTGTAGGGGAGGAAAACTAATTTTCCCTCCACTCTTCTAAGTTTTAGGCTGGGGCTCCTGTAACAAAAGACAGATTAAGAAAAGAAAAACAAACAGAAATACAGTGACATGTATATCTCATGTATCTGTGGGAGGTATCCAGGGAAATGAGTAACTCTCAAAGAGATGGCTTAGAATTCAGGCTTAAATATCATCTTCAGTCAATCAAAGAAAGAAGTGTGTGTGAAAGGCCAGCTATGGGAAAGTGACCAGGAAAAAATATGATATACAACAGTAAGGTTTTTAAATACAGTTTTAAACTGGTACCTTCTCCATTGATAAGATTCTCTTGTGATTTAGAATCATCCTTCTCTTCCTGCCACAGAGAGGGAGATAGCCTTCCAAATGGAGAACCTTACAAATGGGAGATGCCCTTACAAAAGGGCAACTTCAACTCTGTTGACAGAGCTTCTCCTGTGTCTGCTGTTTCTCAAAATAATGGGCTCAAAACAATCCTTATGCCAAAGAGGCATATTTTGGGGTGGTATATTCTAGTCTCCTGCAGTCATATTTTGGGATGACATATTCTGGTCTCCTACAGTATCCTGAGATGAGAATGAAGATTATGACAGATGGGGGGCCAGGTCTGTGGCCTAGTGGTTAAGTTTGGCATGCTCTGCTTCAGCAGCCTGGGTTCAGTTCCTGGGCATGGACCTATGCCACGCATCGGTGGCCATGCTGTGGCAGCAGCCTACATACTAAACAGAGGAAGATTGGCATGAATGTTAGCTCGGCACAAATCTTCCTCAGCAATAAAAAAAAAAAAAAGAACATGACAGATGGGAAAAGGCAGTGATCGTAAGATAAAGTATTGATTAAGGAGTGAGATAAGGACCAGAAACAAATGGTTACAGTAGAAACCGGTACACGTTACAAAGACTCAATACATATTTATAGAATGGATATTTCACCTAATCCCACTAGTAACCCCATAAAATATGTATTACTATTTTCCATTAATAAGTCAGAAGACTAGTGTTGAAACAGATTGGATAAATTCTCAGACAGCAAAAATGTAACAAACTGGAATGAAAACTAACATCAATTTGGATGCAAAGCACACACTCTTGCCATTACACCATACTGGCCTTCCTGCTGGTCTCCATCTATACATGTATAGTTCTCTCTACAGCTCTTCATTTTAACACTGTTTCCTCCTATCTCCTTTGTCCCTTTCTCCCTTAAAATAACCACAGCATCATGCAAAATTTAAAACATTTGTGGCGATTATTGAGTAGCATTTTATGTTCTCTCGTTTTTATTTTAGAAAGGGATGGGGGAACACAGAGGAAAATGTTGAATTTGTCCTTCAGGAAAGAAAGAGAGTAAGGCCAACACCCCATATGTTTTTTCTCAGGTCCATGATTAAAAACATAATTTTCTCTCTCTCCCTATAACCGAAGACAATCTCTCAATTTTACTGCCACCAGGCAAGGAAAGCAGAATCAAAGCATCTCATAGTCTGAATGTGTATACTTAAGTAGCTTACAATATAAAAGGAAATGCAACAGATGTTGGGACAGAAAAGATAAAGCCATTTTTAGCTAATTACATTTTTTAAACTGGCATTTATTTTTAATCCCATTCTGCTGCATTTATCACGGTCTTCCTGAAGGCAAGGCAAACAGGAAGAAAAAGGGGAGGGTGAGATCAGAAGAAGAGAGACAGCATATCAAAGACCTTAGATCAGATGAGGATTAGGGCAAGAAGAACGAGAAGAGACCGGGGAGAATAATACTTTAGATCAGGAGGATTAAGACATATATATATTTTTAAAGTCGTGAGGGGAGGAAGCAGGGCCACAAAGCATCATAAACCTCTGCCACCCCAGGAAACCCATTTTTGTCAGCAAAGCTTTCTCTTTACCATTGACCCCTGGTGGCTAAGGTCTGAACATCTGAGCTTGATTTCAGGTGGACTCTCTGCTTCCTCCAGTCTCCACAGATGAGCGATACATCCAAGGATGAAATAATCACAGAGGCGGTTCAGCTCATCTTTATATCCTAGCCTGTAAAGCTTTCCATCACTTCTTCCTTTAGGATTGCATTAGGAACTCCCCTCTTCCCAGAAGTTTCCTTGATGAGGCATATCTCACTCTAATCCTTCCTTCTTCACTTCCTACATTCCATTTGTACTAGATATTTGAAAGTGTTTCAATATAGAATCATAACATCAAAGGACATTTAGAGTGGAATCTAAATTCCCTCTGGTAATCTTTCTTATTCTAATCAAGACAAGATTTAGAACTAGAGAGGTTAGGCAGCTTGTCAAAAGTCACACAGACAATTAAAGGCAAATTTAAGGCAACTGAATTCCATTCCAGGGCTCTTTGTACTATATCACGTTGCTTGATTCATCTATTCTTTCCGAACAAAATAATGGCTTTGCTATATTTTGAAGATTTGAAAAGAATCCTTTAGTCGTTTATAAAGATCTTATATTTAAATAACCCCACATTCCATTAGCTATAAAATTTCCTGGCTAATGTAAAATTCTACATTTCAAGTACAATAGTATTTTCAAATTTTTGAGAATCCTGACATACATGAAGTTAAAAATTCAAATAACTCCATTACCTCTAAAATCTTGTCAGGGGAAAATATTCAGAACATGTATTTGTCTTAGACAAAATGATACACAGACACACAGGTATAAAGGACATCCTGTACCCTCTCCAATCTGGAAAAATTCTAAACAAAAATATTCTTTACCTTGACTGCACAGAAGTACTCCATTCTCAGCCCTTTAATAACAACATAGCAATGACTACCGAAATTTATAGAGCACTTTCTGTGTGCTGCTAGGCATGGTGCTACTCATTGGAGGAAATGAAAAAAAAGAGAACGAGAGAGAGAGGAGAAAGATGTGGACTTGCAGCTTAGTGGAGAAGATCGATATAACAAGGTTTTTCATATCATTTGGAGAGAGATGGCATTGAGACACGCTGGGGTACCCAGAGTGACAGAGATGTATCAATAGGGCACTCAGTCCAATCTGGGGATTTAGGGAGAGGGGCATCCTGGAGGGTTTGCCAGGAGAAGTCTTAAAGGATAAGTAAGAGTTAGCAAGAAAAGTAGGAAGGGCATTCTAGGCCAGGCAAAGTCACAGGACTAGAAAAATGTGTTGTACGCAGGGAGCCATAAGCGGTTTGAAATTATTGGAATATAGCATGTAGAGTGAAGAGCAGTGGGGAAGAAGTTTGAGAAACAAACACGGGGAAGTTGATGGAGGGCCTTTCCTTAGTGTGAGAGTACAGTGCCTGGAAGTCATGTGCAGTAACGTGATCTGCGGGCATCTCTTAGCTACATTACAATTACTGCAAAGGACATTTATCGATATTTTCCCAGGCTTCCATCACCACTGCCACCTTTCATAAAAATTAAAGTGAACATACATGAGACGTGGACGAATCTTCAGTATTCTTTCAAAGAGTTGTCATTAACATGCATGCATTAAAAGTTTTTAAATGGAAGACTTATTCTGAAAAATATAAAAATGAGTGAATATTCCTAAGAGCAGAGGTGATTATTTATGTGCCTCTGACATGAAGAAATGAATTTCAACTTAGCAAACGTACGGGTAAATACTTTATTTTTGTCACTTACAAATGGATCTTAGCAAAGGCTTGTTTTTTCAGTGGCTTTTTTATAAACAAATCACAACCAAAGCTTTTGAAAAGTCTAGAGGTCCCAGAAAATTATGAGGCAGCCATGCAGCACTAGGGCACTCTGCTCTTCATTCCCTTCCAGGCCTAATGACTATTTTCAGTCTTTGTAAAGTGTAGGTAAATCAAGAGAACCCAAATCAAGCTGCTCCACAGCAAGCATCTGACCTCGAGTCGCCTACAATTTCTTTTCACTCAAATAGGATGTCTCCTTTCAAATCTCGACTCCACTTAACAATGCAGTCTCAAACTAAATAACGTACCCACTCTTTCGGCTCTCCGGAGAAACGTGCCCTACTCTTAGCATGCTGGGATGAATAAATTTTCCTTCCAAAGGCCAACTTTTTCTAAGCTTCCAGATTTATCTCAATCAACATCCATCAACTTTTGAGTATTCATGTGTGTTTGGAGCTGTGATAGGTGTGGTGGGAGACACCAAAAGAGAATGAATTCCAGAACTTGCTCTCATGAGTCTATGATCAAATTCAGGAAGACAAAGCTAACGTACATGCACCAACTGGGAAACAAAGTGAGACAGTACATAATTAAGAGCTGAATGTAATTCTGACTGTAAGCACACAATTCTTCACTAATTACCAATTGCTTTAAGGAATTAATACTTAACTTCCGGGATTTCAATCACAATTTCTCTATAAGCGTTAATTCTTGTAACCAGCAATTCAGTTCATTTCAAAGAGTTACAAACATACCCTAGTTTTAGCAAATTATCAGCATTGTTCTCAGAAATGTTTTTTCCATTAAGCAATTAATTTAAATCCTGATTGTTCTGACCTCCAGGGCCTTTCAAGGGGTGCTTGCTCCTCAGACGTAATTTAATTTTTCAAATGACTTTTTTGGCTGGTGCAGGATTCAGAGCCCTGGGGGGAAGGAATCTGCTTTCTCCCCAGGAACAGGGAACAGGAGACTGTTGGGTCTGTAGCAGGGCCACTCCCCGCTCTGGCAGGTAGACAAACTCAGCGCTGGGCTTCTTTTCTTTCCCCTGTCTTTCTCACTTCTCTTTTACTTCCTTTTCTTTCCCTCTTCCTGTCTCCCCTGCTCTGGTTCTCTTCTTTCCCCTCTTCTTCTACTTACCTTTAGTCTGACCAGGAGCATCTACAGAGAAAGTTTCCTCAACTGGTGCCCGTCGGGATGGGGGGACGCTCGCCCTGCCTCCCCCGCCAGCATGTTAAAGATGGGCCCACAGGGATTACAGCCACAGAGAACCAGCTCAGGTCATCTTTTGAAGCTTGAACCAACTTCCCATCAGTCTACAAGTGTGCTAGGAAGATTGTGTACATAGTTTTCCAATATGCTTCCAGGCAGAGAGCTCACCAGCTCCTCACACCTTCCCTGAGCTCTCCTGAGCGTGTTCATGGACTTGTTCCACCTGGGGGCCATGCAGGGATCTGGGAAGCAACCATAGGTGGGCAGAACCATGTCCAAATCTGCGTTTTGTTTCCCTTTAACCAAGAAATAATTGGCCACTGATATATGCGATGTGACTCTTCTCTCCCTATCTGAGTGTGGCGGAGAATAGAAGGCAAGGGCAAGTTCCTTCACTTCCCTGAGCTTCAGTTTCTCCTCTGGAGGAAGGTGATATCCACACAATGGCTTGCTGTAGGAATTAACCAGCATGGCGGTCAAGAGCCAGATGTCCTGGCTTCAAGTCCCAACTCTGCCTCTGCCTAGTTGGGTAGCCTAAGTAAGTTGTGTAACTTTCCTGTGTTTCAAGGGTCTCATCTGTAGAACAGGAAGAATAGCAGTGTGTCTCCCTCATAGCCTTTATATCTCAGGATTAAGTAAGTTGAATTATGTAATACACATACAAAACACTTACAAATATTAGCTTTTATTAGGAAAAGTAACTTGCACATACTGGATAGTCTATAAATATAAGCTCTTCTTTCTGTTCATTTGACCAAGTCAATGGAGGACAAAATACCCAGGAGAGTGACTGTTCCACAGCTGTCAACTGGGAGTGTTACTTCCTTTGGCCAGAGCTAGATAGACTTCAGCCCGGCCCACTGCTCAAAAGCACCATGTTTAGGATAAGGAGAACAGATTAGTGTTACTAGAGGGTAAGAGGGTTTAGGGGGTGGGCGAATGGGATAGAGGGGCACATAGGTATAGTGATAGACAAAAATTGGACTACTGGGGGTGAGCATGATGAAGTGTATTCAGGAACTGATAAATAATAATGTACACCCGAAATTACACAATGTTATAAACCACTATATTCCCAATAAAATTACTTGGGAAAAAAAGCAATAAAATAAAGAGAAGGTATCACCTTAAAAAATTTTTTTTAAATGTCATTTACCAAAATATATTCAAGAAAAGGAAAAGAAAAACAAAGCACCATCTTTAACATCAGTAGAAGTAGTATGTTCTGTGATCTGATAAACGTCAGCAATATGCACTGAAAGCTTGCTGACTAGAGTACTGAAAACACTAGAGAGTGGTCAAAATAGGACAAAAACCAGTGCCATCATCAAAAGCATTTTTGCAGTAGACTGTGCGCTATGAGCTCTTACACAGACTGTGCAATTAGGGAATTTTGATTTGATGAAAATAAAAATGTTCAAGAATACTCCAAGAATTTAGAAGGTGGACATGGGGCTGAATGGATTTCGGAAAGCTCAGCTATTATTCTACTTTTTACAAGTCAATGGAAAATAAAATTTGGGGAAATGGATGAGTAAAGATAGCTTTTCTTTCTTTCTTTCTTTTTTCTTTTTTTGTGAGGAAGATTGGCCCCAAGGTAACATCTATTGCCAATCTTCCTCTTTTTGCCTGAGGAAGATTATTGCTGAGCTACCATCTGTGCCCATCTTCCTCTACTTTACATGGGACGCTGCCACAGTGCGGCTTGATGAGCAGTACTAGGTCTGTGCCCAGGATCCGAACCTGTAAACTCCATGCTGCCAAAGCAGAGTGTGCAAACTTAACCACTATGCCATTGGGCATGCCCTGAGATAGCTTTTCTCCTAACATACAGTTCTACCATGGTTAATAGCATTTCTCTCCTACCTAGAAGGAGGGTTCAAGAGTGGTTTTGATTGTGAGCACATTGCTAGATTGACCAAATTGATGGTAGGGAAGTAAAAGTACAATTCCCAGTAAGTCTCCCCCTCCAATTACTGAAATTTAGAGGAGAAATTTCTTTCGAAAATTAAACTCATCAGCATCCAAAGGACTTGATGATGATGGTGATGTTGATAACAATGATAGTGATGGCTGATATGTATTGAGTGCTTGCTACAAGTCAAACTGTCCAAAACATTTTACATATATTATCTCATCTAATCCACTTACATGATCTCATTTAATCCTATCACAACCTAATTGGCAGAAACTATACTTATTTCCATTTTACTAATGATGAGTTTGGTTCAGAGACTTAAAGATCAAACAGCTAGAAGGGTGATTCCTGCTAGTAAGAAGACAGACAAGGCAAATCCTAAAGCACATTGCGGTGAACTTTGAAAGCAACTGAATTCGGTCAAGTTTTGGCAACGGCAAGAGTATCCACAATATAAAAACCTGGACATTCATTAATTTTTATGGTAGCAATATTAACCTCAAATACAAACCACCACATTATTTGCAAAGTCGTTTAATTCTGCTCTAAGGAGCCAAAGGCTAAGAAAACTCACAAGCTCCCAGCAACATCCAATTTCACTTGTGCTGCGCCAGATCTTTCCAACCCAATTCATAAACCAGGAACCGTTTCACAACGGACAAGATCAGAATACAATTTAATCATTCTTTCCCTTTTACTAAAGAACAAGCAACAGGCTGCTGGCCAGATTATACGACAGGTACCATGGCCTTCAAATTCCTCACTGCTTTCTGGTTATCAAGAAAGTTAATTATTATCAAACCCCTAGCTCTCAAAAGGAGGCCAAAAGTCACCTTGTTCCAAAGCCCTTGCCAGGTAAAATAATGTAGGAGAAAAATGGCAGTTTTATTCTCAATCAAATTCTTGATGCCCTAGAATAATACAGAAAACTTTATGAAACCAGACAATATTTATTAGAAAACTGGCTACATGGGGCTGGGAGTTGGGACGAGGGAAGTGAGAGAGAGTAAACTATTTAAGAACCACAAAGAAAAACAGTTCAGAGTATGTGATCAACCATTTTCCAGGCCAAAGGATAGAACTGGAGTAATGTATGTTAAAGCATTGTTTAATAAAGAGCTAATCTAATAAGATCGACTGCTCTCTTGATGTTCCTGGAATCTTAAAAGCTATCCAAGCAGCGTGTCTGAGAAGAAAGGCCCATAAAAGATACGAATACTTTGGAATTAGTGTCTTGTGGAATCTCTTTCATGCCAGAACCAGTTTGGAGCATAGCATAAGGGGATAGTCCCCAAGTTAACATATGCAGAGATATGAAGAGGGAGAGAGAGAAAGAAGGAGATGATAAAACAAGCATGAATTCCAAAGAAAATTCAGTAGTCAGAATATTTTTCAGTCTATGGAATCATTTGAAGAGCTCAAACTCTCGTTTGCATGTAATTTTGGAAAAATGAATTTTTTCCTAGAGCCAAATGGATAGTGAATGGTGTTTTCACAAAGATTAAACTAAAAGTATCCTGGCAGACTTTAACATTCTCACAGATGGCTCTTTTCACTTTGAACATATGGACTGATGTGGATTTAATAGATTATAAAGGAATTCTAATTTCTAAACCCAATTTGTTCAGATTAATTAGAAAAATTATAATAACCTATGCAGAAATATTTTTCAATGTAGCTGAGTCAAAGAAGAAATAACTTAGCAGTGAAGTTGATAACGTACATGAAGATTTGAATATGATCTGACTATCCATAAGCAATACTTAAAATAACCCCACAATAATTCACAGATAGAAACATATCATAACATACCGGAAAAGCACACAAAATAGCATCGCATGTAACTTACACTTCCAAAAGCATAATTCTTAAATGATTGTTTTCTGGCAATAAAAGCCATAGAGTATAGACTGGGTTTGCAACAAGGTCAATTGCCTGAACAACATGGAAATTGTATGTATCACACACCGCACATCTTGAGAAAGAGGAAATGCCTCTTTCAAATCTTTATGTTATCTCCTTTCACAACAGTGATTACATTTGGGTTTTACATTATGGGTGCAATGAAGCTGGAATTTACTGCCTGAATAATAGATCAAAGCAAATCAGAAAGTAATTAGTTGATAGAGCAAAGGGCTGCTTATCTGAGTGACTTGGTTTATGGAACATAAAGGAACAGGAAACCGTTGACTTAGCTTTTGAAATAAAGAGGGAAAACTATATCCAAGCGCAGTTTATCAGGAGGGAGGAAATCGACTACATCTATTCTTTTCTCTTGCAAATTAGCTCCCTTTCTTCCTTGGCACTAAACTTCCTAATCTGGAAATCCATTTCCCTTCATTGCATATGTTTCTCTGGAGGCCGCATATTCATTTTCTGGATATTAGATACCCTATTTACCGCAGCTGGTAGCCTGGAGACATTGGCTGTGCAGAGTTTTCCCCCTCCCTTTTCAATGCAGAAATTTATAGTAAAAATTACGGAAAAGGAAGTGAGTGACAGATTCCTGTTGGGCAGCCAGTGATCACTATACATTTAGATTTTATATTATTATTATTTAGCATATTAAGTGCCCACGCCATCATCATTGTGGGTGACTTCTCAGGGGGTAGCAGAGCATTCGGCTTTAGGAGGACATTTCAACCTAATATTAGGTTGAAAATGGTTAACAACAGGCTGAAGGCCTAATGAAAACACATTTAGAAAGTCAACCAGAGGGATTTTTATTTTAATGAAAAAGAATAATAAAAGCCCTCTGCTGGGAGAGCAAATTTGACAAGGTTATTTAAACATATATGTGGGCTTTAATATTTCAAAAGAGTTGTAAAAAAATAATGGGATATAATCTAATTTGTAGGTTTGGGCCTGAGTCGCAGAGTGGCTGAAAGATAGTCTTAGAAAGCAAGACTCCTTTGCCAAGTAAGAATTTAGAGTAGATCCTGGGATGTTTGAGTTGGTTGAGGACTTAGAGACGATCCAATTTGACCTCTTCCTTCATTAGACGAGACACTGGAGCCCAAAACTGTGAAATGAGTTCCCCAAAGCCATGCGGTCAGCAGGTCATGGGACTGCCCTGAGAGTGACCACGTGGGGAGCGCCGATGCAGGAGTGTCTGTCAGTAAATTTACATCATCTATCTGCAATCCTCACAACAGACTGTGAGCGAGTGTTTTTGATGAGGATCAAGGCTGCCCCAGGGAGAGAAGCCCAAGGTGTCCCGGCCTATATGCTGATCTATCTGACTTGATTCACATCCAAAGTTATATGACCACACAATAACCAGACCGCACCTGCACTGATACCATTTTACTGGCTTTTTACATGATCTTTCCTTTGTCTAGTAAAAATAATTCACGTACCCGTGCCTTATAGCTTTAGCCCCACCTTCTACACATGGCAGCTCTTCACTGACCATGGGTCCTGTCCTCATGCTGGCAGGTCTTCAGTGCCCATGGGTCTTGTCCCCATGCCTGCAGCCTTTCACTCCCCATGGATCTTGTCCCCATGCTGGCAGCTCTTCACTGCCCATGCATCCTGTCCCCACGCTGTTCTCTGAATAAAAGAGTACTACCACCAGACCTTGAGAGTCCAAGAAATCTTTCTTTTGACTCCTCGGCTCACAGAGCCTGCATCATTATTACTGCCAGTTTACAGACAAAGAAATGGATATTCCGAGGAATTCCAAAATTCATTAAAGGTCTCACAGCTAGAAAAAAGGTGAAGCACAGATTTAACCTGTGTGATCCTTGGAGGTGCCTTAACCGCTCACCCCATAGAAGGCAGAGCTTTCTGCTATGTCCACAAGGCCTTCAGCTTCTGGTACACTGGGCTTCGGCAGATCCAGCCAGGCTTTCTCCACCAAACCTCTGCTGACACGGGTCCTGTTTCGAGTGGCTGACCCTGTAATTCCAACCTCCCTGACTTAGTATCTGGAACCCATCCTAGTTTCCAATTCAGCCTTAACTCCTCCAGATACTAGATTCTACGTCTTGGCCCCTGCCTGGGATGACTCCACCCCTTTCCTTCTCCAGGTCCAGCTCCTGAGACCCCAGCTTAGGCTGCTGTCCCTGGTCCAGAATCAACTGAGAGGCAGGTCAGATGGAAATAAAATCTACCCAATTCCAAATGCGAGGTGTAATGGAAAGCGAAGTAGAGGGCTAAGCTGCTATCAGGGGCTGGTCAGATCTTCACCCAGGATGCATCTGAGAAATAATCTAAGAACTACGGAAAAAGGACTAAGCCTAGTTTTTCAGACAGAGTTATTATGAAAAAAGAGAGAGACATACATACACAAGGGAGGGGGTAGGGGAGATGGGTGATATGCCGGGGCAAGTTGGAAGGGAGGAATTTAGGACAAATTCTGGCAGGCCAGTGACTCAGATATCAATTACGCCACCTGGCTCTATGCTCAGTAATAGAAAGTAATAAAACCTATCCGAGGGTGGGGCAGAAGCTCCTGCCTTGAGGAGAACAGCTTCAGAACTCCATCAGAGCTAGTTTGGCAGCAGGGACCATCTGCGGCCCCTGCAGTGAGGAACTGGGACAGGCGACCTGAGGCTGGGCCTGACACACTGCCCTCTCTCCCACTCAGGGTGGCATGGAGAGACAGGATGCGGGTAGTACCTTCTCCCTAGAGGTCACAATTGTCCCTATAATTGACAAGAGGCTTAGTCTTTTGGTCTGGATAAAGTTAATCTCTTTTGCTTCCAGGTAGCTTCTTATTTCTTGCAGACACTGAACAAGTCATGGCAGAGTTACTATGGCCCCTGGACCCCTTTCCTGGTCAATTTGGTATTAGTATGCCAGATATGCCACCCACCCCTCTCCCTTGTATCAATGGGAGGTGCCCTGAGAAAGCTGGGCGTGCTTGGTCACCGCATTTAGCTGCACAAAGGCCTGTAGCCCCCTATGGTGCCGTGGATAAGGCTCTCCAGAGTCCCTGCTGAGGTTCTTCTTTCATATTGCAATTTTGGGTTTAGCACCATCTTCTCATTACTTGAAAAGGCACTGGGACAGCAGGTAGCATGCCAGGTGTAGACTACATGATCCAGTTTGGATTCAGCCCATGGTGGATCCTTCACTGTACCATCCTGGTCTCCCAGAAGAGCCTCTGTGATTGCCTTCCTCTCTGCAGTAATGTGACCTGTTGAAGATGGTCAGCACTGATACGACCTACCTGCTACTTTCTCCCCTTAAGAGTGCCATCTTGGTGCAGAGAAATACAGTCTTTGAGTTTTCCTCCTTTATACCCCGAGCCCACCCTTTACTACCACTGTTATCTGAGAAGGGCCTTTTAACCTTTCTCAGCCTCAGTTTTGTTATCTCTTAAACTGTATATACCTTAAAAGGTTGCTGTGAAGACTGAACGAGAATTTGTTTACAGCTATGGCTCCAACTCTGTGGTTCCCTAGTCTTAGTGTATTAGTAAGGGTTCTCCAGAGAAACAAAACCAATAGGATGAGTGTGTGCGTCTGTGTGTGTGTGTAAAGAGATTTATGTAAGGAATTGGCTCACACAATTACAGAGGCAAGCAAACTCCCAGGTCTGCAGAGCCAATGGTTTCGTTTCAGTCTGAGTCCAAAGGCCTGAGAAGCAGGCAGCCCCAGGCTTAGTTCCAATCTGAAGGCGGCAGGCTCAAGACCCAGGAAGAGACAATGTTTCCATTTAGGTCTGAAGGCAGGAGAAAAGCTGATGCCCCTGTTGAAAGGCAGCCAGGCTGGAAAGAATTTTCTTTTACTCAGAGGAGGGTCAGCCTTTTTATTCCATTCAGGTTTTCAGCTGACTGGATGAAGCTTGCCCACATTAGGAAGTGCAATCTGCTTTACTCAGTTTACCTAATTAAATGTTAATCTCATCCAAAAATACCCTTATAGAAACACCCAGAATAATGTTTAGGGGCCGGCCCCGTGGCCAAGTGGTTAAGTTCGCGCACTCCGCTTTGGCAGCCCAGGGTTTCACTGGTTCGGATCCTGGGTGCGGACACAGCACCGCTTGTCAGGCCACGTTGAGGCGGCATCCCACAGGCCACAACTAGGAGGACCCACAACTAGAATACACAGCTATGTACTGAGGGGATTGGGAGAGAAAAAGCAGAAAGAAAAAAGAGAAGAGAAGATTGGCAACGGTTGTTAGCTCAGGTGTCAATCTATAAAAAAAAACCCAGAATAATGTTTAACCAAATATCTGGGCACCCTGGGGCCCAGTCAAGCTGGCACATAAAGTTAATCATCACACCTAGTAAACTTATGCTAAACCTGAGACAATTAGGCCAGCAGACACGTGGGAATAAATTCACATATGTATTTCTGGTCTTTATGATGAATTTCTATGCCAGGTAAATCATATAATATATTTTGTAATTCAAACTCTCAATGTGCCTGAAAACTGCCATTAATATGGCAAATATAAAGATATGGGAGCTTCCAAAGGAAATTTAAGAAACCAAATCTTCAGAAAACTAATTTTCATTCTTGGGTAAGTAGATGGAGGAATTTCTTGAGGGCAAACCAGTATGCCTTTAGTATGAAGTACAGAGTCAAAGAAATCACTCAATAAATGGTGGCTCTCTAACCTATCAGGTTCTCTGTATTTTAAATAAGATCTTATAGCACACTATGTAAGTGACCCAATAGGTGTAATTTGCTCAGATTTTTCCAAAAGGTTTTTGCTAAGTTTCCTTATAACAGATTACTAAGGGCAAGAAGTCACTGGAGGGTAAAGGGCAGAATACTGCCAAGAGTTGCTGTGAAAAGCCATAGAAGCAGTCTTCCTGAACAGCTGTGTGAGAGTGAAGTTAATATTAGACACCCGGGAGTCTAGCATCAGTTCTGGCATTGTTCGAACAGTGTATTTAATGAGGAGGAGGGAGAACTGAGCGATGAGGGGGTAGAGCGGTAGAGTCTGACTGCCAAATCCGCCAGTGACTCTGCTTTAGGTGCGTGGAGGACATCAGTCAAGAATGACAAAAGTTATCACAGGAATTCAGTGCGTTAGGATTTCTGCAAAAATGAAAGTACTTGAAATTCAACTTGTACCCATAGTCATTCCAGCTGAAATTAAGTTCAATTTTCTGACATCTCTTTTGAGAAGTGAACTGGTTAAAGGAAGATCTAATGACTACAGGAACAGACAAAAGACAAGACGAGAACGCAATTATAACATAAGACAGTTTTTCAAATGAGAAATTTAACAGGTCATCTATGGATTTCTATAAAATTATGGTAACAAAGACAAGCACTTATTGATTTTTAAAAGGATTCAATACTCTTGGTTTCAATTTGAAGATGGATTCAGGGAGAAGGAAAATAATTCCATGACATTGAGAAACAAAGTCATTGGTGGAAATTGGACTGGATTAAAGTTCCTCTTAGAGATTGTTGGATATTTGCATTAGCCTGCATTCTTCTAGGCCTTACCAGCCTGCTGCACAAATGAATTCACATTAGCAGTGATAGAGAAATTTCTATGGCTAATAGCCTTCACTAGTATAACTGCCTCAAAACCTTCAGGGTTTCCTGGGGTGATGGATACAAGACTAACATCATTCCTTTTCTGTTTCCTTCTCTGTCTCCTCTGTGACATCTTCTGCCTAAGAGCCAGGAGAAAAGCACACTTCACCACTAGGACTGGCGCCTGGATGCTACATGGGAAAGCAGCAGCACTAATGGCCCCTCAGCCCTTCTGAAACTGCTCGACTCTCATGAACTTCTGCAACCTCACAAGACTTTGTGGAAGGTTGTATTTTCCAAAACTGATCACAGCATTACTGCCGGTTCTACACGCCCTTCCAGGATTTTGGTGCTTCCTCATCAAAAAATAGATTCTCTTTCCCCTCTCCTTGAACCTGGGCAGCTATCGCTGTTGCAAACAGTAGAGTGAGGCAGAAATGATGTTATGTGACTTCCAAGACTAGATCACAAAAAGGATATGGCTTCCTCCTGGCTCTGCCCTTTAGGATCCTGGCACTAGGAATTCAGCCACCATATTGTGAGGAAGCACAAGCCACGTGGAAAGGCCATGTGTTTCCACCAGCCGCCCCAGCTACGGTTTCAGCCTACAACCAGCAGCAATTGCTGGATGTGTGAACAGAGAGACCTTCAGATGGTTCCAACCCCCAGATTTGGAGTTGCCCCAGCTGACACCTAGCTGAGCAGCAATGAGTTATTCCTGCCAAACCTTGCCCAAATTGCAGAGAAGTGAGCAAAAGAAATGCCGTCATTGCTTTAAGCCACTACTTTGGAGTGGTTTGTTATGAAGTGCTACATAACTGAAACAATCCTCCTTTGTCAGAGCCACACATATTTCAACACAGAACACTGAGGAGAATACCAACATCCCCAATTCTGTGTGGACCTTTGAACGTATATTCCAAGCATATGCGTGCCCAAATACTAAACATTCCTTTATGATAACAAGTCTCTCAGCTTCTGCTTTAGACATTTCTAAATAAGAAGCAGATGAAGCTCCTTGGCCAGGCACCATGCTGTCATTTTCATCTCACTGTTTCTCCCTGAGGACCATTAACCCTAAATTTCCTCCTAGCAGATTCCTCTCTTGCATGCATTTTGACTCACGTAAATAGATGACTGGAGGTTGGGGGTAAGGATGAGGAATCAGTCTATAATTTCAGACGAAATAACCAGACTGACTAAAAACCCCACTTTAGGCCCAAAACTACTCCCACTATTTTTTGCAAACCACCTTTAAAGAGAAACTTTCTAAGAGGCTGTGATTTCATCCTCCGTCATGGTAATGTTATTTTAGACAGGGCAAAGTGACCAGGAAATACAAATACGAATAAAAGAGATCTTGGGGAGAGAAACTTCCTTGTCAGAACTGTACTTTATGAGGGTCATGGGGCTACAAGATAAGAGAATTCAGGAATTTTTGTAGCTCTTAGAAAGACTGCCATGCTACCAAGCTTACGCAGGTGGGAGGGTTATAGAAAAACTCTGCATGCTTTATACAACCAAGGAAAAGCTCCCGCTAGAGGATCCCACGCTAGACAATTAGAGAAGAGCTGAAGAGCATTCCAAATAAGAAACGAGGATGTGAAAAAAAGGAATGGTATCTAAAATCAAGTGAAAAACTGTATGCAACCCTTCCCCCCCCCCCCCCGTAAGACTGTACAGACCCTTCTAGCAGAGGACGTTCCAACACAAAAATTGCATTTCAAGGTAGATAACCGAGATATTCAGAACTGGAGGTGGGTACAATAATTTTACATTTTCCTTTTTGTTAGTCTAATCCTACTAAACAATACAAATTGGAAATTTGCAATGCAAATTGAAAAAATTTTTAGCCAAGGTAAATACACATTTGAAAAACATACGTAAATATAATGGTCTGTAATATCTCATAAGTCTATTTTAATAGTTTCATTTGGGGCTATGTTTGGCTTTATGACTTTTAAAGAATCATGTTCTTTGTATTTTAATATCTAATTATAATATCTGTAGCTTCCCGCTATTTAGAACTTAACGGAGCCAGTTGCTATGCTACTTGCTGACAGTACCTCACTTCATCCTCACAACAACCCTTTGAGGTAGATATTATTATTATTTATTGTCTCTAGACCAAAAGAACTTAAAGAACTCGCCCAGTGTCCCATAGCAGGCAGAGCCAGTGATCTCAGGCAGGTCTGCGCGGCCCAAGACCTCTGCTCTGGACCCCTGCAATAAAGGCCTGCTGCACGCAGCCACACGGACCGCGTCTGAAAATGTCCTTCACTCCTCAGTTAGGGTTAAGAAGACACTACAGCTAAATTTAATTCTGATTTTTCCCGTTCTCTCACTGCCTCCCTCTCAGAAAAGAAGCCAGTTCTCTTCTCTCTCCCCTGTGACAACCAGCACCACACCTGCCTCTGTGCTCTTGCTTTTCCTGATACCACCACAGGAGTGCCACCCAGGACTCAGAAATTAAGGGGTTTCAGGAAGAGGAATTTAGTTCTGAAAAAGAAAAAAAGAAAGAGAATGACTTCCATGCCAACTCTCACCACAACCACATGCCTCAAAATTCCGCCAACCTCCAACCTTCTCCTTCGCCTTTTTTATTTTCTTAAGAAAATATTCAAAATATGTTCAAGCCAATGCAGTGACACTGTATTTTACTTTCCTCTTATCTAAAAGGTCAGGGAATTTGGCTTTTAGAAAAGGAAGTAATGGTAGGCAAATTCCAAATATAGAAACATCTAACTGGTTTGGGCAGAAAGAACATTCCAGTCTGTCAAGCACTCAGCTACAGAATCCCTGCATCATCGAAGTCAATGCAGACGTCCCTTCCGCACTTTATTGGGGTGACCACTGAGTCTTTATCTTTTCTATTAGCCAGAACAATTCATCCTTATATGCCATATATTTTAATGATTGAAAATTATATTATTTAATTTGCTCTCAGGCAACACTTGTAGAATGGCTGATTTTATCATTGAGATGTAACTAACGATAGAACTCACAAATAAAAGAATATTATCAAACAACCTGCACAGACTTTTCAGAGGATGTGACTGAGGCTGATTGTTTGCAGAGAGTGACAATAATCTTTCCCGTGAACCTTTGCAATGCAACCTTGCAGCTCTTCCCATCAAGAGGGGCATCTGTTTCCTCTCTTTATGTCTAGATTGGACTTACAGCTTCTTTCACCAAAAAAACGTGGCAGAAGCAATGCTGTGTAAATTCTAAGTGTATGCCACAAAAGGCCTGGCAGTTTCCACTTTAAATGTTGAGACCAAACCCAGCTACTGTGAAAACCAGCTTAGGCTGGACAACAGAATAATGAGAGATCCTATGGAAACAAACGTCCCAGCCTTCAGCCGTCTCAGACGTATAGATGAGGACACATTAGGCCCTCCAGTTCCAGCCCATTCCACTCAAATGAATGAGAAGCAAGAGTGATGCCAGGCAAGAGCAGCATAAGCACTCTCCAGCCAGACCACAGAATTGTGAGACACAATAAAACATTGTTTTAAGCACTAAGTTTTGGGATAATTTATTATCAAGCAATGGATAATCAATACAGTGGATTAAATTAATGCAAAAATAAGTTTGGCTCTTGTTGCCCTAGCCCCCAAATACCATTAATTAAAAGTGTTTCTCAAAGTTTAATCATGTCAAGAATAGTTAGTCCCCCTAATTGATACACATGTTTATGTTGACAGGTCAAGAGGCCTTCTTGCTCAGTGTCAGATAAAGATTAGATATTAGGCCTTACTCTTATCAGTAGTTAATAAAGAAATAACATTGTTACCTTAGTTCCATATTGATTATCTTGCCTAAAAGAATTAGTCTATTGCCTAACATCATGTTTTGGCTTGTTTAAAATTAGTTTTTTCTCTGAAACACAAATGTTAGATTTCCCCACATTCCTCCAATGGATGAAAGAGAGACTCCATATCTTTCTAAATCCTAACCTAAGCCTAAAAGCTTTGACTCAAACACTGGGGGGTTTCAAAATTCCAAACCTTTCAAATAAAGTCATGTTTCATGAGAAAGACAACAAATACTAGGGAAAAAGAAAAACAAAAACTTGTACTGAATCTAATTTACAATCCACTCACACTTGAGCTGCCAGTGTCACTTAGTTAAGAACTAAACACAACCTTGAGGGGTCACTGGTTCAGTGTTTTTTAAATGCTGTTTTTAATCCACAGATGTTTTATTTTCTTCCTTATGCTTTCTTTTCCCCAATATAAAAAAACTTAACAAATTCCCCAGCTTAATAATAACTTGATTAAGAAGTATTTTATTTGAATACTCAAAATTTTGAGTAGAAAGATAATTTTTTTCTTTCATGTAATCTTTTGCAGGAGTGTGCTGGTAAATGTTGAACAAGCAGTTCTCAAGAAAAGGAAAGGTGCGCATATACATATGTACATAACTTTACCATAAGTTTCAATGATAGAAAAGAGGTATAGTACACAATTTACAAAAAATAATGACATATGAAATACTATTTATTGTAAATTCCATGCAGCCAATTGATTCTCACAGAATGTTTTCACTAATTTTTGCCCAACTCTTTTATCCATAACCACAATGCAACTATGACCTGACAAATGGAATTACATCCCATCCTAGCCTAATCCTCAATAAATTTATCGTCATTATATGTGATATGTGATACGTAATTAAACTAATTCTCACTTTTGTACAAATTCTAACCATTAAATTGAAACTTCTTTCAGCTTCAGTAATAGACATGACACGTTTAAGTTTAATCTTCATTATTAACATTTGCTTCTTCGTTTTCTTAAGTCTAGACAATCCACAATACAATGAATCAAAGCGTAATCACAGCCTTTGCTGGTTTTCATGGTGTAAATACTCTCACCGTGGCTGGCTTCAAGTTAACAACATGACATTGTTGAAATCAGAGTTGGAAAGACGTGTGCAGCAGCAACCATTAAATAGCATTTTCACATTCAAAGATGTAAATAACCTCAAGAAGTCAGTAAAATAATTAGAAAGTGATGAGATTTTAGAATTTGTTACCCTTAGGGGATTTTGTTGTTGTTGTTGGGGAAGATTAGCCCTGAGCTAACATCGAGGCCAATCTTCCTCTATTTTGTAAGTGGGTCACTGCCACAGCATGGCTGACGAGTGGTCTAGGTCTGTGCTTGGGATCCCAGCCCACGACCCTGGTCGCTGAATTAGAGCACACAGAACTTAACTACTATGCCATGTGGCTGGCTCCTATTAACCTTTGTTTTTAGTATAATTTATTTAAGTTTAACTCTATATACAGATCTTCCTCGACTTAGGATTGGGTTACATTCTAACAAACCTGTAGTAATTTGAAAATATCATAAGTCAAAAATGGATTTAATACAGCTAACCTATCAAACATCATAGCTTAGCCCAGCCTACCTGAAAACTGCTCAGAACACTTGCATTTGCCTACAGTTGGGCAAAGTCATCTAATACAAAGCCTATTTTATAACAAAGTGTTTACTATCCCATGTAATTGATTGAATCCTGTAATGAAAGTGAAAAACAGAACAGTCATATGGATATAGAATGGTTGTAAGTATATTGGTTATTTACCCTCGTGACCATGTGGCTGATCGGGAGCTGCTACTCGCTACTGCTGCCCAGCAACACGAAAGAGAATTGCACCACATATGGCTAGTCCAGGCAAAGATCAAAATTCAAAATTCAAAGTATGGTTTCTACTGAATATGTATCACTTTTGCACAATCATCAGGTCAAAAACTCGTAAGTCAAATCACTGTAGGTTGAGTCCTGTCAGTAATTTAATTTTAAATTACTATAATTCACAGAATTTAGGGGAAAAATGATATTTAAAAGGGCATAAGGGAAATGTTTAAAATAGTTTATTTCAACATTAAGCCATCCTTATTTCAATCTAATCACAGCATAGATCCAGGCAGTGGTCTTTCCTCACAGACAAGTATCCTTCAGGCTGACAGACCTTCGATTCTCCTTCCACGTGATCAGATAACCACCCCACCACCCCGCCCCCCAACTCTTAACGCCAGGTTCCAGGACAGAGGTGGTTGAGAAGAACGCCTTTTAAACTCTAGGACTGCAGCTGTGCTCAGGAGAACTTCTAAAGAACTCATTAACACATGAGGTTAGTATCCCATTTGGTTGCTAAAGTACGCAGAGAATGCTCTTCTGAATGTACCAATGCAGATGCTCAGAACCTCCATTAAGAAAGTACATACTCAGGACTGAACTTTTTCACCTGACTCTGGCCAAGTTTCTGAGTGACAAGCTAAGCACTAATTCTAGGTACATTCCTTTATTCCCTTATTTGGCTGCAGGCACAAGGTTTCTCTGGGACCTTCTTTGAATGTAAAATACTGTCTTTCCTTGAAAGTCATTTATGGACCTCTCTTTAGTTTTCTGTGTTTTAGTCTTTGTGTGTCTTTCCAATCCTCCTTCCTAGACTGTAGTCTCTTTGAAAGAAGGGACAGTGCCTTATTCTTCCTCATGTCCACTAAATGCCTTACCAAAGTGTTTTGCACAAATCACAGTCAGTGTGCTATAAGGCATCTTACAGGATCTGTGGAAAGCAAGGCCGGAGGTCTTGGTCTTCCATTTAGAGGTGCACAAGACCGAAGAATACCAGACCATTACTTCCCTTTATGTCTAGATAAAACAATCAAGAGAATAAATCTTACATTTATTTAAAGGAATTTTCCCCATAATGAATAGGTTTTTTTTTAAATTTGACAGGAAAGTGAAGCACAGTATCAGGAACCAGAGATTTCCAGCAGGGGTCAGTTGCAAGTGTCAAAAATGAAGTTATAGAAAAGCATAAAGTACCCTTAGTGATAAATTAACTTGAGAGTGAATTTTTAAACATGTTACATGGGAAATATTGCGGTTGATGAATTTGGGAAGTTTGCTAGAGACATTTGCCCCTTCCCCTTCAGCTTCTTTCTTTCCTTCCTTCCTTTCTTTCCTTTTTTTTTTTTTTTTTTTTTTGGTGAGGAAGATTGGCCCTGAGCTAACATCTGCTGCCAGTCTTCCTCTCTTTGCTTGAGGAATATTATCGCTGAGCTAATGTCTGTGCCAACCTTTCTCTATTTTGTATGTGGAATGCTGCCACAGCATGGCTTGATGAGCAGTGTGTAGGTCCACACCCAGGACCAAACCCATGAACCCCGGGCCACCAAAGTGGAGCACATGAACTTAACTATTAAACCACTGGGCTGGCTCCTCAGCTTGTATTCTTAAGAAAAAGAGTGCTTTCTATACATATTTATTTCTTATATGAAGTGTTGAGGACACAAAGATTAGTAAATTATTGGCCTTACCTTTAAGGAACCACAGTCAAATGGAAAAAAGAACTTCATCTCTGACTGGGGAGGAACCACTAACATGTCTGTGTCAAGCCAGGAGAAAACCATCCAAAACTCATAGAACATTTACTCTGTGCTAGACATGGGTAGGTCCTTTGTACTTATTTTCTCATTTGCTGCTGTGCTTATCGTGTGCTACACCATTGCCATGTTAGTATGTATGGCTGTAGGGTCAAGAGACTCCTGTCTTTAAATTATTTGTGCAGCCATGGTACCTTAGCAAAGTAAGTAAAATCTGGATGAAACATTTTCCAAACTGAATTTTATTTTCCAGTATTCAAAGAATGGCTTCTTTCACCTCTTTTAGGTTTTTTAAAAAATTTATCCTTTTCTATAATTTCCTTATCAATTCTATGCCAAATTCTCCTTTAAAGCGCCTAACATCCCACCCACCTCCTATAGGCTCCTAATACCTATATATTCGTATGCATTTCATGTTTTACCCCATCACTCCTATAATAGTAGATTCACATTTATTGATTATATCTACTTATCCCTCCTCTCTATATTTTAATATTTTAAATTCAAACAAGACTAAATGAAATATATTTAAGGAGAGATCTAGTGCTTATGCGAGCCTACTACATCTGAAGTATTACATAATAAATGTTAGCTTTTGCCACTGCAGTAATCTGGCATGCCAAACTTCGCCAAACTCACTGACTTCCGAGTATTTACTTTTCTTGGCAATGGGTGTGCTAGTTGTCTTGGCCATCCCTGCTTCAAGGTTGAAGTTTAGATTTTCAAGACTTACCCACCTATATTCATTCTAGATCATTCTAGTCTGAAGGGACAATGGCTTCCCAAGGCATGTTCTTTTTATGACAGTTCACAGGAATGAAAAAGTTCTAAAGCCTTTTAAGGCCCTAGCTTAAAACTGGCACAGTGCCACATGTGTCCTCATTCTCTGCACCAAAATAACACACATGATGACACCCAGATCAAAGGATAGGAAGTATATGTCTCTTACTCTTACACATAGGCAGACCACATGGCAGAAGAGAATGAAGACTGGAGAACAATCCAATCTACAGCACATGGTTTATCTCAGTTATTCTCCATATAGGGAAGTGTTAGTATCCACATTATAAACATGAGTAAACTGAGGCTCTGAGAAATTAAATAAAAACCCAAAGTCACACAGCAAATGAGAGCAGAAGTAGGAATTTGAATAAGGTGTCGTTTTGACTTATTAGACCACATACTATTTTCATGACAGCAGTGATCTCTTTTCCAGCATTCATATTCCTAGTTTAAAAAGAAAAGTTGAGGTTTTGCAGATGGTGGAGCTCTTTTTGCTGTAACATGGATAAAGACACAAAAACAAACGAAAGTATTCGCAGTTGATAGCATCAATCATTTCTCTGTTCTTAGCCCTAGAAAAGAAAGAGGATTGGCCTCAAAATGACTCTCCCTCTCATTGTTATAAAAATTACCTATTGTAGCTGCAGTCACTGGACTCCACACAGCACATGCTCTTAATCAACCATGTGTGGTGGCTCAAAATAAAGTCTTTCATGAGGCTTGTAAAGGTAATTTAACTTTCCCTTTCTAGCTAAAGAGGGACTGTAAAGAGTGCATGTAGTAACAGTGATAGTAATTTTAATGCGGTTCTTCAGAAGTACAAATGAGAACCAATAGAAGGTGCATTTTGAAATAAATTTGGTTTTCATCAATGTTCCATGAATTTGGGGATAAATCTATTATAACCAACAGTTTATGTTGGGCGATCAGTGAGAGTGAGAGGGCCACATTGGGCCAAGGCATCCAAGCAAAGTACCTTCTCTCCATAGATGGGCTTATCCCATAATTTTGGCTCCTAAGCAACATTTTCTAATGCACTATTTTCCAAGTTCGTCACATCTTAAGAATTATCTTGGAGTGCTCTTAAAATTACAGATTAGCAGGTTACTTACCTGGAGAATCTGACTCAGTAGATACAGTACACTCTGGAAATCTGAATTTTTAACACATGCTCCTAATGATCAAAGAAGTATGGAGGTTAATGCATTAAAAAATTGAGTATCTTTAAGGAAGAAATTATATCAATTCTCTGCAATCTTATTCAGAAGATGGAAGAAGAGAGAATACTTCCTAACTTCTTATATGAGGCTAACCTTACTCTGATAAAAAAACAGACAAAGATATTACAAGAAAAGAACACAACCAATCAATGTCTCTTATGAACATAGATGGAAAAGTCCTCAAGGAAATATCAGCAAATCAAATCCAACAATGTATAAAAAGAATAATACACTACAACCAAGTGTGATTCATCTCAGGTATGCAAGGCTGATTCAACTTTTGAAAGTCGATTAATACAATCCATCACATCTACAGACAAAAAAGGAAAAATCACATGATTGTATCAATAGATGCAGGAAAAACATCTGCAAAACCTAATGCCTAGTCATGATAAAAATTCTCAGTAAACTAAGAATAGAAGGGAACTTTCTCAACTCGACATAGACTAACTACAAAAACTCTACAGCTAACATCATACTTAATGGTAAGTAGCTCAGAGCTTTTCCACTAAGATCAGGTACAAGGCAAGGATATCCCCTCTCACCACTTCTTTTCAACATCATGCTGGAAGTCCTTGCTAATACAATAAGGCAAGAAAAGGAAATGAAAGATATACAGATTGGGATGAGACATAAAACTGTCTTTGTTCACAGATGACATGATTGTCTATGTAGAAAATCCAAAAGAATTAACAACAAAAAAATCCTGGAACTAATAAGTGATTATAGCTAGATTTTAGGATACAAATTAATATACAAAAGTCAGTTGCTTTCCTATATACCAACAATGAACATGTGAACTTTGAAATTAAAAACACAATATCATTGGGGTCAGTCCTGTGGCCATGGTTAAATTTCCACTCACTCCACTTCGGTGGCTCAGGTTTGCGGGTTTGGATCCCAGGCACAGACCTACTCTGCTCATCAGCCGTTCTGTGGAGGCATCCCACATACAAAATAGAGGAAGACTGGCATAGATGTTAGCTCAGGGCTAATCTTCCTCACCAAAAACAAAACAAAGCATAAAAACCCCACAATATCATTTACATTGGCACTCCCCAAAATGAAATACTTAGATATAAATCTAACAAAATAAATTTAAGGTCTATATAAGGAAAACTACAAAACTCTGATAAAAAAATTAAATAAATGGAGGGATATTCATGGATAGGGAAAATCAATATTGGCAAGATATCAGTTCCTCCCAATTTGATCTATAGATTCAAAGTAGTTCCATTCAAAATCCCAGCAAGTTATTTTATTGATATTGACAAACTGATTCTGAAACTTATATGGAGAGGCAAAAGACACTGAATAGCCAATACAATATTGAAGGAGAAGAACAAAGTTGGAGGAATGACACTAAAACTATTCAACTTCAAAGCTTACTATTAAGCTACAGTCATCAAAACAGTGTTGTATTGTCAAAAGAATAGACAAATTGATCAGTAGAAAAGAAGAGTGAGCTCAGAAATAGACCCACACAAATACAGTCAACCGATCTTTGACAAAGGAACAAAAGCAATACCATGGAGCAAAGATAGTCTCTTCAACAAGTAGTACGGGAACAACTGGACAAAAAATGAATCTAGATACAGATCTTACATCCTCCACAAAAATTAATTCAAAATGGATCACAGATCTAAATTTAAAATGCAAAACTGTAAAACTTCTGGAAGATAACATAGGAGAAAACCTAGATGACCTTGGGTATGGTGATGACTTTTTAGGTACAACAACAAAGACACAATGCATGAAAGAAAGAACTGATAAGCTGGACTTCATCAAAATTAAAAATGTCTGCAATGTGAAAGGCAATGTCAAGAGAATGAGAAGACAAGCCACAGGCTGGGAGAAAGTATTCACAAAATACACTTTTGATAAAAGACTGTATCGAAAACATACAAAGAACTCTTAAAACTCAACAAGAAGAAAACAATCTGATTTAAAAATGGGCCAAAAACCTCACACCTCACTAAAGAAGATATAGAGATGACCAAAAAGCATATGAAAAGATGTTCCACATCATATGTCATCAGGGAAATGCAAATTAAAATAACATTGAGATACCACTACAGACCTGTTAGAATGGCCAAAATCCAGAATACTGACAACACCAAATGCTGTTGAGAACGTGAAGCAACAAAAATTCGCATTTGTTGCTGGGAAGATTGCAAAATGATACAGCCACTTTGGAAAACAGTTTAGTGGTTTCTAATACAGCTAAACATATACTCTTACCATATGATCCAGCAATCATGCTCCTTGGTATTTACCCAAAGGAATCGAAAAAGTATGTCCACACAAAAACCTGCACATAGGTGTTTATAGAAGCTTTTTTCATAATTGTCAAAACTTGGAAGCAACCAAGATGTTCTTCAGTAGGTGATGGATAAATAAACTGTGGTATATCCAAACAACGGATTATTAATCACCACTACAAAGAAATGAGATATCAAGGATGAAAAGATGTGGAGGAGCCTTAAATGCATGTTACTAAGTGAAAGAAACTAATCTGAAAAGACTACATAGTATACGATTCCAACTATGTGACATTCTGTAAAAAGCAAAACTTTGGAGATAGTGAAAAGATCAGCGATTGCCAGGGGTTGGGGCGGGAGGAGAGATGAATAGGCAGAGCACAGATGGTTTTTAGGGCAGTGAAAACACTGTGTATGATATTGTAATGATGGATACAGGTCATGATACGTTTGAGCAGACTCATAGAACCTACAAAACCAAGAGTGAACTCTAGGTAAGCAATGGACTTTGAAGGATTATGATCTATCCAGGTAGGTTCATCTCTGGTAAAAACGTACCATTCTGGTGAGTGATGTTGATAATGGGGGAGGCTATGTGTGTCGGGGGCAGGGAGTATACTGAAATTCTCTGTACCTTCCTCTCAATTTTATTGTAGAACTAAACAGCTCTAAAAGAAAAAATCTTTTTTAAAAACTGAAAACAAACAGCTGAGTAGTCATGATTTGTCTTGGATGGTTGCTCCTCACAACATTTTGAATTTAGAGGAAAGCAGATGCTTTAAAAATTTGTCCCACACTATTCTTAAGCATTCCCTATTTTCTAACTTCAAAATTATAATGTAAATACATTTTGAATTTTAATTACAACTATCTGGGGGAATTCATGAAATTTTCAAAATTTCAAAAATTTTTTCTTTATATTCAATTGTTTAAACTTTCCTTTCTCTCCATTTTTCTTTTTCCTTTTCCATTGCTTGATCCTTTGTATCTTGGTCCAGATTCCCCTACAGCATATTCCTGACTCCTTTCTAAACCACATGGATGCAAGTAACTACACTTGGTTGTTTTCCACCCTGTACACTGCATCTCTTCTTCAGATAACAGCATCTGCCCTTTTCTGAATTCTCTCTCAACAACTGGGGCCATGAAAAAATTGGGGCCACAAGCTTCATATACTTGTTACTACTCAAAACTAATGGAGAAACAGGACAACCCGATGGGACAACAAATAGTTCTATATCTGCAAAGGAAGTACCCCAAAATGCTAGAATTACATCATGATTATATTGGGACTAAATCCAAGGTAGAGTTCAGGTTGGATTCATTTTTAAACCAAATCTCTTCTTGTGGCTGTTTGTGGACTGTGTGTGTGGTCCACTGAATGCCAGTTTGAAATGAGATTGCATATCTTCCATTAGCAGCAATTGTACAGAATGCTTGAATTTGGCTTAATTATGTTGTAAAATGCTTATCAAAATGATCTTTTTAGGTATGCGTTCAGCTGTTCCTTGATCACATCTTAGCACGTGTCATCATGAGCATGTTCTGGTGACTGGCAAATTATTCTGAATGACAGGAAGCTGAAATCTATTTTCTGTCTTGGCTACTGGTTGGCTGTCACTGTGGTCAAGTCCTTCAACTTTTTCTGCCTTGATTTTTCAGCCTGAAACATAAATGAGCTGATGTAAAACACGTTCCCTATAAAACAGCTGTCTTCAAAATTCTAAGCATAATCATTTGTGATTGCTATCCAGGCCCTTTAGAAGCAACAGAAAAAGTCAGTCTTATCCTTCCATTTTGGGCAGAAGCAACACAAATGAGAAATGATATGTCCGAGAAGGAATCTTGATGGTATATCTTTTCATTCTTTTTAGAAGCCAAAAGATTTCTGTTCCTTCTCATTATACCAAGAATTCATATGGAATAAGACATCCTTCAAAACTTTACTTTACCATGAAAGAGATTGCTAAATCTTTGAACCTCCCAAAAGGGCATGACCCTAATATCGGTACCATTGTGGTCATGGATATATTGTGTGGCAATGGACAGTGCCTGCCACACTCCTAGTAAGTTTTGTCGTGCTTTTTTTTCCTAATACTCAGTGAAAACCTGCTACACTGCAGGTTTCATTCACTGCTTATTTATACACTTGTTTACTTAATGCTCTGTCTCAATATGTAGGAAAATGTACACATTAAATAGGATAAAATAAAATTTGACTTAAATAAGTGAAGAAATTATGGAAAATGGAAGGGAAAATAAGGGAAAACCAGGAACTAAATTATTGTATAAAAGACTTTCCTTGATCTTGTGCATTTGCGAAAACTGGGATATCAATTTGCCTCTGAGATTTCTAACAGTTACCCAATGGTCTGACTTCTGCTCCCTGAAGCTGCAGGTAATAAATCAAGTCCCTTTTCCACAAGGAAATTCCTCAGAGACACAAAAAAAGAAAAAAGAAAAAAAACTTCTAAGTCCTCTAGGCTAAATCGGAATGAATAATCTTCCCTATTGCCCAGAAAACATTATTAATTTACTTCACCTTTGTAAGAAAATTCTAGTCTGTTCTATTGCTTCCCTGCTAAAGGATTCTAGGGCATTTGATTGCCTAACCTCATTCCATCTAACTTTTTTAATGTAGAACACATTTTTATATGGAATTGAGCCATTTGTTGGTGAATACCGGGCATTAAGAACAGCAAGATGATTGTGGTAGAAAAGTCCACCTTTAAAATTCTCCATCTTGACCTAGGTTAAGTCAGGACCCATTTTTACATTCCCTCCCAGTGACCTGCAATGGCCTGCATAGATTGAGAGTCACTTTACTACTGGGCACTTGAGTAGTTATTGCTCTTCCTTACTGGCTTGATAGAAGTATGTTGAAACCGTTCAGACATCTTATTTTTAAAAAATTTCTGGCAAAGGGGATTATGTGCAGAGATTGAATATTAGCATGATCTGTCTCTGATAGCTGTCAGCCCTACAGTGTCAGCATTGTAGTTCAATCTATCTGACAGGTCTGCCAGGACTTTCTCTCCCATTACTCTGTGTATGTTTCTTCCAAAACTTGGCATTTGGTGAAGAAGACATTGTCAGACATGGACTCTCCCTCAGAAAGAGGACAGGAGTGTCTGAACTCCTGTGTTCAAACCCCTAGTGAACATCACTGGGCATATTTGAGCAAGAGAAACTATAAAATCTTTTAATCTATGGTCAGTAGAATCAGATCCTGCCTCAGTCTTTAAATTGTGAACAGTTTTAGAATGTATTCAACGCCATCCACAGCCCCACTCACCCACGACCACTGTAGGCAGGAAACAACCAGTGTTTCCATCTCCTGTGATCCTGCAACATATCAGTCTCAACCACATACCATCTGGCAGCTTTAATATGTTTAAATGTCCCTTGAATTCAAGTGGCAATTATGCATCAGCAAGCTGTGATCTTCATCTAATTCATCACCACATTCTTCTCAGAGATCATTTGATTAGGCATTCTAGAAAGATTCAAAATGAACCAAAGACCTCAGAGATCAGTGGTAAATATCCTCTCCATGGTTATGTCCAAAGGAATTGGAGCTCAAAAGTCCTAAGAGCCAAAAACAGTGGTAAAGCCACATCAAGAAGTAACAACAAGCCCTCTAAGTACCTTGTTATTATCATAATAGCTTTAGAACCAAAGATTTCACAATGGTGCCTCCTAGGATTTATTTTCACCTCTGACCTCTGAGAACTAAGTGGCTGGGAGTTATAAAACTATTTTTGATAGGCAGAGTGGTGATGGTACCTACAGCAAATAAGGCAATATTCAGTTGTCTTGGCAACAAGATATAAGGGGAGCCCAGAATTCAAGTACTGCTCTTGTACCCTGCTTTTGGCCCTGGGTCCCTGGCCCCATGGCCTATTTCCACATCCAGTTATCAGAGCAATAAGACACCAGTTTTTCATACAGCCATATAAATATAATGATTTGAGAGACAGCCCCCATACCTCTGAGCAAGAGAATATCAGGCTTTTAATATTCATCCAAGATACTTTGGAAACTCCTACAAGTGCAAAGACTAAAAAAGCATAGAATAAAGCAATCAGAACTCCAGGAAAATAAATATGACTAAGACAATCTATAACACAGCAGCATGAGTTTCAATGATCAAAAAAATAAACTTGAACTCGATACCAAGAGTCACAGGAGTTGTGACATTAGAAGTGTAGAAAAGGATATGTAATCATTGTAAGCTATTTGGGTATGCAGTGAACAATGGTTACTTCTCATAATGATGTCAGCACATTTTTCCTTTTTTAAGATCAATCTATGAACAAGTCACAGAAGTCATCAAACTTGACTGTGCACAGGTCATTATAAGTTTCCAGGTAAAAGTGATGAGAATAGGCAATGGAAATATGGCCTGATTTTCCAGGATGGAGAACAAAGTATTCTATATGACTGATGGAATAAGAAATAAATATTTAAATTACGTGAGTAGAAGTTGAAGCAAAGGAATGGAGAATAGCAAAATATACATATTAGCAACAAGTTGGAGACAAAGGTGGGTAAATGAGAAAATTCACATCTCATATAGCAGGAGGTAAGTTTAGAAATAATTTCTAAAGTCAGTATACTGATTGGTAGTTACATAAGAATAGTTAACAGAATTATAGGGGCAACCAGATGAACTAAGCAGAGAAATGGTAACAGTGCTTCTGGGGGTGAAGCTGGAAACAGCAGGACAGCATAGGGGACTGTGTACTCTTCCACTGTAAAATGCTGTATTAATCATGTTTAAATAGCAGTGTAACTGCATGTTTTCAGTGCTATCCTTGCCTATTTACTCCGTTCATTCAACAGAAACCAAGACAGATGGCCACCATTGAAGTAGAAACCAAGGGAGGTCGAAGACCTCTGCTAGAGAGACCTCTCCTGGGGACACCTGGGAAATGTCTATAACGTTTACATTAAGTGCATGGTTGGGTTGTTCCATTAAAAAAACTTCACAGGTTTCTGATTTTTAATACAGAGTTAATTTTAGTCCAAAGTTAGAAGTGCCACCAGGTTTGGTACAAAATTTTCAAGATCTACAGATCATTGTGCTTCTAACCACCCCCACACAGCCTCTCTGCAATGAAACGTGATCTCACACGCTAGAACCCTGACAGAGAAATGTGTTTAAGAACATAAAGATAGTGATGATATCATCATTTCTTAACTTGTCTAGCACATGGACTCCTAAAGGAGTTATGAATTTATCTTAACTTTAAGAGGGGGAGGTTGGAAAGAGTGCAGTTATTTCTCTCAAAATTAAGTAACTTCTTATAAGGTCACATGGTCAATAGAGAAGTGCAGGCCTCAAATACAAGTGATTTGTCTCAAATTCAATGTTCAATTTGCTAGACCCAGACTCACATTAATAACAGCTACTCTTTATCGAACACCGTGTGCTAAACTCTATGTATCGTGCATTTATTCCTCACGCTGTACTATTATACCCAATTTACCAGTAACTAAACTGAGGAACAGAGAAATTAATCTACTCAAGCAGACTTGGCCAGCAAGTGATAAATACAGGATTAGGACTCAGAAATCCCTTGCATTACATAGGATTAGATTAGAAGGGACCTGTGAAATCATTTAGCCTAACTTCTTCATGTTATAAGGGAGAAAAGCCTGAATCACAGAAGAAAATTAACTTGTCCAACATTACACAGCTGGTTAGCGACAGAGCCAAGACCAGAACCCACGTATTCTGGCTTCCAGTCCAAGTCTCTTGCAACCACAGAAGGTCAGAAAATGTTAAACTTTTTGAGACTCTGCAGCCCATCTGGGTTTTTGAAGTGCCAGAACTCTAAGTCTCAATACTCAGTTAACTTGAGATCTGAAGATATTTAATACCACCACACTTTTGCATTTGGCAGAGCCATAAGATTTCATGGAAAATCACTGCACCAAATGGTACCACAATCTTCCATATTCAATAGCACCAAAAAAAAAAAAAAAAAAAAAAATCCATTTTCCGAGTTTGGTAGAACACCTCAAAAAAAAATCAGGTTATTTGTTGTTCAGATGCCTTCAGTTCTGAAGAAGCATTTCCTGGAATTGACTAATGGTTGGAACCAAAAGTGAAACTTGTATAGAGGGAAATTCACATATAGAAAAATTAAAACACAAGGTCAAGAATGAAATCCAGGCCATTTTGCATTGATTCCTGGTTCACGACGCTCTTAAACTGATGGTTAATTCAACAATGCAGCTCACACCTGTAGCTTTATTTCCTAAAGTATGATGTCACCACATCAATAAAAAAGTACTGGTGAAAGTTTCCATATTTATACCTAAGAATTTGAAACATCAAAAACAACAAATAAACACAAGGGAATCACAATGAATTACTCTTTGTAAAAACATCCTCTAAGCGCTCTTTATTTGCAATATTAACCACTGCAGTGCCCCTGCAAACTTTCACTATAAGAAAAGATTTGTGAAAAGAAAGTTTGCAATTAATTTAGCAGTAACATTGACCTAAGATCTTGGAAAAACTACTCCTTGATAAAAAGGAAAAAAGAAAGAGAGAATGTAGCGAAATTAAAAGAGATTTCATGCAATTGTCTCCATTCTGGGAACCACATAAATGGATGAGGGGCTTGGGAAAATAGCCAGGGAAGTGCATAAAGTATTTGCAGTAAATCAATTTTCCCTTCAAAAATCTCAGCTAGGTTTTGGATTATGCTACCAAACATTTACAGCTCTCAGATATCCATGTATCTGCTGCAGATTGCTTCAAGGAAAGAAAGAAAAAGAAACTGACGAGGTTAGATATGCCTCCACGAAAGCAAAGCAAGGGTATTTCCAGATCTGATTCAAACGCAGCCTCGTGGAACATGAACTATCAGATAGTGCCAAGCAGCCTTCTTAAAAAGTCTAGGTACACCTAATACTTCCATACACACCAGTCCTTAAAATAATATTTTCTCTTCTTTACTATAGCATCTTATTGTCTTAATCTTGTTCTCTAATCAAAACCGTGTTTGAGATATCTGACTATGTGGAAGGCTTAGTAAAAGTGCTTTAAGTTGGCATAGGCAGTAAAGCAACAAAAGAAGCTGTTTCCTGCTTCCTACTCTAGCCTTCAATATTGTGAATATTGACTTTCAAACCGTAGGATGACCCATGATGGTTTCCCTTCTGCTCAGAAAAAAAATCTGTTGCTATTCTAACTGTATTCATCCAAATGAAGTAATAGTTATTGAAAGCAGGCAATGCAAACTGGTTGGTTCACCAGCTGAATTTGGTCCATGGAAAATATTTTATTGAGTCTGTATCTCCACTTCACCAGTGGTCTCACCAAGTCCCACCCACGCTTTTATACTACCTTCCTGGTGCCTGTAGACATTTTAATTGGTGATTCCTGCTAAAGCAATGTGCAGACTTCCTTCTTCCAGTTCTAGCTTTAAAAGCTCTTAGATAAATGTAGTTATTAAACTAAAGATATTTTTAAACGTGGGGAAAATGGTCAAGGAGAGAAAATGTTAAACCTTTATGCTTTTGCTCCTTTTAGAGGTATGTTCCTCTCTGTCTTCATCACCTTTCTTTATGTCTCAAAATATCTAGATCCCAGGGTCCTTGATTTTGGCCTTCATAGGAAGCTTTTCTTGACTCTTAAATTTCATATGAAACTTATCAGACCATTGTCTTAATCCATAACCAAACTAAACTGCTGGTTCCCCAAATATACTCAAAGTGATAAATTACTAAACAAGATGTTAATATACTGATGTGTTCTTCATTCAGATAACTTAATTGAAGTAGAACAGGAAACCTTTAAAGACACACATCACTCCCCCTAAGGACTTTCAGAATTTCAGAATCCGCGGCAGACCAGAAAGGGAAATATTTTCTCATGGGCAGCAGTCTACCCACTGACCAGCCCTGCTTACACGAAATGCAAGGAGAATGTTTCCCAATAATTACTTTTTGCTAATGATGGGAGATCAGATCAAACGCTTTGTTCATAATCAACAAAGCAGAAACTTTCTCAGCATAATTTGACTAAAAAGAAGTTCTACTACTATAACAGCTACCAAATGACCTATTTCTAGCCCATATTTGGTGACAAGATCTTGTCATGTGTTTGCGGCAAATGGAAGCCCCTGCAATGGTATCGGCGTGTCTGGTGGGGGAGAGGGAAACTCCGAGACGGGCACCCAAACTTGAGAAGCGTAGTTCCTTCACACCGACCAAGAAAAAAAATAATATCCCAGCTAGATCTTACTAGAAAGACCACACATTTCTTTGAATAATCTATTGACTAATGAAGGAAGGATTCACTCACAGTAGAAGAATCAAGTCTTTATATCATGTTTCAATTTGTCTAGGATTTTTCAAATATTTCATAATCAACATGACTGTCTGAATCTCTATTATGTAGGTGACTACATTGTGCTAGATGCTGACGGAGATCCTTTTCCTGGGAGGACTTAGTCTCCTGGGGGGAACAAGATTGTATTTGGAAACAGATCATTCTGTAAGCAGGTGCTTATTTAGCACACTAGGTTCTGCAGAGGTTCAAAGAACAGATAAACTAGAGTGGCCCAGAACATTTACCTAAGCTAAAAGTTGAGACATGCCAGGTCAATACATATTTAAGAGAATGCTCAGCAACTAAAAGAAGCCTTGAACCCACAGTTCATGGCTTGCTTTTACCCCCATCCCTACCTCTACCCCAGTGACTTCTATCCCAGCCAGGGTTCTAGATTCTATTTCTGGTGGTCTCCCCTTCTCCATTTACCATTTCCATCCTTGACACAGGTTCCAGATCTGGATGTTCACTGTTTTTCTCTAAGTCTTAGTAAAACTAATGGAAGTAACTTTTATGCCTAGTCACCGTACATGTGTTGCAATATAATTATCCCGTACTCTATCCAATTTACAGTTGTTGAAGCTAAAGTAATTAATTAATAATAAACAATTTGCTAAAGGTAGTATAGCTAGAAAGAGACAGACCTAAGGTTTGAACCTACATTTCTTTAGATTACAAAAGACTCATTCTTTCTACTCTATCATCATGCCATCCTGTCAATATGGAAGACACATTATGTCATTGCTTCTCCAAATTCCTACCCCAAAGTGCCCTTAAAGTAAAAAAGAATAGGTACAATCCAGAGAGGACTAGAGATGTAGCCAGACATGAAATCAGGTTTTATCTTAAAAATTCACATGCATTTTGCTTCCTATTCCATAATACATTCATATTTTTTATTATATGAATAATTTTATGTCTTTATGTATATGGATGCCCTCGAGCATGTGATGTGTTCATACTGTGACTTTGCATAACTCCTAGAGATCCCCTTAAGGATATAGAGATGCCAAATTAAGAATTATGATCATTGATGGTAAGTGGAAATGGGAAAAAATTACAGTTAAAGGTGAAAAGAGCACTTTTTCAATATGACATATGCTAGAAACAACAATCTCACACAGACTCTTCTAGAGTTTGAAAAAAATGGAACACTTTCTAACTCTGTATATTAGGCAAGCATAATCGAGGCTCTAAAATCTGCCAAAGACATTAAACAAGAATCTAAACCAGCAAACTGAATCAGCAAACTGCAGGAGCACAAGGATAGTCTTCTGAAGAGAGTCGGTCTCAGGTACAACCGTTAGAAGCAACGGCACCTGGAAGCTGACAGAGAAACGCCAGAATGTGGCGGACTGAGGTGAACACACACACTGCTGCTGGGAGCGTAAAGCGGGAAAACTGTTTGGTAACACTTGCGAATGCTGAACCTAGACATACTCTTCACCTTGGTCATTCCTGGGTATAAGTCCCACAGTAATTCGTAAACACGGTTACCAAAGGCACACATGTGAATGTTCTATCAGCGCTATCCATAGTAACGCCAAACTGTGCAGCATCACAAATGTCCACCGAAAGCAGATTAGGTAAATAAATGGTGACACATCTACATAAGGAATACTATGTAATAACGAAAATAAATGAACTGCTGCTTTGCACAACCACATGGATGAATCTCACACACAGAAGACTGATCAAAATAAGACTGTCAACAAAGAGTACATATTGAATGATTCTATTTGTATAAAGTTCAAAAACATGCAAACCTAATTGTGGGATTAGAATTAGGGAAATCTTTTGAGAAGTTTCCTTTGGAGAGGGGTCAGTAATGACTGAATTGGAGACCAAGGAGAATTTCTGCTGTGATAGCAATTTGTTTCCTGATGTGTTTCCTGACGAGAGCAGTGGTTTAATTGTTATGTTGTTTTTGTGTATATTAAGATGTATCCTTCTGATTTGTGCACTTTTCAAAATACATGCTATACTTCAATGAAATTTACTTAAAACTAGTAACTTTGCAGGAAACCGTAACAGAAAGCAAAGCGTTGTATGTTCTAACATTCTTGTAATTGACTCAAGAAAACTTAACTTATTGCTACCAATGAAATTGTTGATTGATTAAAAATATACAGCATAAGTGGGAAGAGAGGTTTTCGGATAAAAAGAATATGAAACTTGATATTATTAAGCATTAAATTTGGCCCTGAGTGTCATGACTGCCAAGAGAGAAATGAAAACATGATGGTTTATATATTTGCATTTTTTGAAAAATGTTCACAAAGCATACCAATTCATCAGGAAAGATGATAACATTAATTCTGGAAGAAATTTATCATATGATTAATACATCTTAAACATGGGGTGTTCCAAAGCTTCAAAAGCCAGATCCATTGCTTTCTCAAGACTAAAAATTTTCAACATTAGTCATGTCATATAAGATAAAGCATTTGGGAACATGTTTATCAAAATGATCTTGAACTTGGTGATGATCAATATTCAGAAAGCAATCAATATTTCTTGGGTATCACCATATTCCAAGCATACTACCAAGAAACATGGCAGATAAATGTAAGCTATCACCTCTGTCTTCTTTGTGTGGTTAATTTAATTGGACACAATAGGAATACATTTTAAAATTAAAATAGATCCTACCTGTATTATGGGCCATATTAATGCTGTATAACAATCACCAAGTCTCAGCAGCATACAATATAAGCATTTATTTAACTCACAAGTCTGCAGGTCAAATGAGCATGGATGATCTGAGACGACTTGCTGGGGATGTCTAGCAATTAGTATTCAAAGATGACGCTCCCATGAATTCCAACTCCTGATATTTTCACCCTTGTAAAAACCTAGCCCTTGCATCTGGACTGGGCCTAAAATTCCTTTTGTTTTACTTAAAAAAAATTTCTAGATTCATGAGAAGTTGTAAAGCAATGTACAGGGAAATCCCACATACCCCTCTCTCACCCATCACAATGTTAATATCTTATACAACTAGAGTTCAACATCAAACCACTAAATTAACATTGGTACAATCTATAGAGCTTATTCATTTTCACCAGTTGCACATGCACCGCATGTCTTTATGTGTGTATATAGCTCTATACAATTTTATCACATGTGTAACCTTACATAACTACCACCACAATCAAGATACTCAACTATTGCATCATAAGACTCCCTCATGTTACTTCTTCATAGACCTACCCATCCCCTTTTCCCCCAATTCTCAACCACTGTAAATGACAGCTCTGTTCCCCATCTTTGTAATTATGCTACTTCACAAATAATACATAAATAGAATCATGAGATATTTATCCTTTTGAAATTAGCTTTTTTCACTCAGTAGAATTTTCTTTCTTTCTTTCTTTTTTTTTTTTTTTTGAGGAAGATTAGCCCTGAGCTAACATCTGTTGCCAATACTTCTCTTTTTTGCTGAGGAAGACTGGCCCTGAGCTAACATTCATGCCCATCTTCCTCTACTTTATATGTGGGATGCTTGCCACAGCATGGCTTGACAAGCTGGATCCACAACTGGGATCCAAACTGGCGAACCCCAGGCCCCCAAAGCAGAATGTGCCAACTTAACCGCTGTGCCATCGGGCCGGCCCCTCAGCAGAATTTTCTTGAGGCCCATCCAAGTTACTGTGTGTATGAATAATTCGTTCCTTTTTATTACTGAATCATATCCCATGATATGGATGTTGTTTAACCACTGACCCATTGAAGGACATTTGGGTACTTTCTAGTTTGGATTATTATGAATAATATGGTCAGGAACATTTGTGTACAAGGTTCTGTATGAAAGCATGTCTTCATTTGTCTGGGATAAATGTCCAGGAATACCATTGCTAGGTCTTGTGGTAGTTCTGTTTTTAGTTTTGAAGGAAACTGCCAAACTATTTTCTAGAGAGACTATACCATTTTACTTTCCCACGAATAATGTATGAGTGATCTAGTTTCTCTGCATCCTTGTCAGCATTTTGTATTATTATTTTTTATTTTAGCCATTCTGATAAGTTTGTAGTAATGTCTCACTGTGATTTTAACTTGCATCTCTTAATGGCTAACGATGTTGAACATCTTTTCACGCGCTTATTTGCCACCAGTACATCCCCTTCAGCAAAGTGTCTGTGAATGTATTTTCAACTGAATTTCTTTTGTATCTTATCCTCCCCCTCAACTCTTCCCCAGAAGTAATCCTTATCCCAAATTTCTTTAATAATCACTCCAGGTGATTCTGATGCACGGTAACATTTAAAAATTAGGGTCTCAAGGACAGGAAGAAGAGAAGGAGAGCCGGAGCAGACAGTCAAATGACTGCGTCGACCATTCAGAGGACACTATGCCTGAGGGATGGGGAAAGGGAGATGAGGAGACGGGAAAGGGTCTCAGGAAGGAAGTGGGAAGCCCCAAAGATAAATGTGACTCCGCTGCATCGCTGCCCATCCGGCTGTGCTGCTACTGAAAGTCACCCTTCAGAGGCTGCTCCTTGCCAGTGTGCTTTCGGGGACCCAGTAGAGTTGGGCCGTGACTTTGCTGAAGGCGTGAACCTGAGCCTAATGATCTTTCAGGGCCTTTTCCCTCTCTGTGGTTATTATGGCTATGGGCAAGAGGGGTGGAGGGTGTACTGAGCCAGAGCTGTTAGTGAGAACTGATAGCTGCCACAATTGGCACATCAACCTTAAAGTCACCTTCCACTTTACTGAATCTTACTTTGCTCCTGTAACAACAAGAGAGGCTTCCACGTTCAGCTGCAAACTTCACCGACATCCCCAACTGTGAAAGAATCAGAGAGAAAGGTAGAGGCAAACTCAGAGGTTTCCTTCAAGTGTCACAGGAAACAGTGACCCTTTGGACTGCAGGAAGCTGAGCGAGCCAACGGCTGCTCTGGTCTTGAACAATTATTAACCGAGAGAGCCCACTGTACACCTGACTCCCTGACGGCCAGCTCCTTTTTTATGAAGTAGTAATAAACGGGGAAGATTTCTAGACCATCCTAGCAAAGTTTACCAGAGCCGATCTGGAGAGTCTCCTGGTGGTAAGTAGCTGACATGGACTCCATCTAAGGATGCTGCCCTTCAGAGTTTAGATCTGCTATTTCCTTCATCAACTCCCTTTCTGTTTCTATTGGAATCTGGCAGAGTTTTATGTCCCATAGCAGCTGGGACTCACCTGGGCTTGGAGGGGTCTCAGCAACTCACAGGCAGTTAAATTTTTCTGTTTCTTACACATTTCAGTCAGGAAAGAAAAAGTGAACTTTTAGAAGGCTAACTCGCCTAAAGATAGTGTAGACCAAATGCTCCTTTTACGCAGTTATTCCCAGCTGAATCAAACACACTTCAGAAGCTGTTTCAGCAGAGATTTAGAATAGAGCAAATCCCTGAGCCTGAGGGAATAGCATATCAAAGTTTAATGAGAAGGTAAGGCATCTTTTTTATTAAATTTATGGTTGAAAATGTTTTAATGAGTCCAGGGTTTTTTGTTGTGTTTTCCAGGCTCGATGCAATCAGCCACCACACTGACCAAGTTCAGCATAATTGCCACAAGAGGAGAAATGCCTCTAGCCATCAGCAGCATTAATTAGCTCTTACTATAAATTTTCAAGTAAAAGTTGTCATCACCATGTAAGGCAATAAGTTCTACATTTTCTCTGTACGAACAAAATCAGGCAGAGACTGAGAGAAACCAAAAATGAGTACTCTGCTAAAGGCTGAATATCACAGGGCACGTAAGTCTAATCTATTGATGTGAACCTTTCTTAGTGTCAGAAAGCAGTAAATGGAAAAGGAAAGGAAAGAAAGAAAGAGTGCAGACAGAAGCAAGGGAAAAAAGAAAAGCAAAGACAAGAGAAGAAATTAATTTATACATTGGAGGTTTGTGATAAATAGATGATCAGTTTCTGGGAGCATGGCCGGTCTCCATTAGTTAATAGATCTATGTTATTTATCAACATTCCCCATGATGCCAAGTATTCACTAGAATATTTATTATTTACATTCTGATTCATTATAAAGAGAAAATAGAACAGTTTACCACAAACATATTAAATGCATGCTTATAATTGGGGAGAGAGAGAGTGTTTTGTTCGACTGAATGGAAATATTAGCCATTGAACAGAATGTGGAAAGCAATTCTCCCTCCAAGTCAAAATAAGCAGCTAGAACAATGAGAGACAAGACAAGGAAGAGGTGATGCCCTCTCACCACAGTGACATTGGGGAGAGTGGTTCTGCCCTACGATCCTTTGTTCAGTAGGAACAACTCCTCACCATCATGGCTTCCAGAAGACAAAATGTCAAGACATCTGGCTCAAGGAGGCAGGATCCATGCTGTAAGCTCCAAGAGAGTAGGGACAATGGCAACCTGCCTACACTACTGAATTCCTGGCATATAGAACAGGGGCTAGTGGGTCATAAACACACAGTGGGAAAGAGTGAGACTGGTTTGACCCAGACAGAGCTGAGAAATAATTCCTCTAAAAGTTAGCCCATAGTCATTCATGAGTCTTGGGGAATTTTAAGGGATGAGAGATGTAAGGAAAAGAGCTCCACACTATTCAGGCAAAGAAATTAAGAATTACTGATTATGAAGTGATGGTTTAAGTAGATTTTGCAGACTGAAGACTCCTCGGTATCAGTGATGTCTACATGCATTTAGTATATTTTAAGTTATATATATAATATGCACTATAGTTATATTTTAGATATTATATACATGCGCATATATATTAAAGTATTTTTGTTAATTAAACTTCTTGATATTACTTTGTGGAAAGACTGCTTGCCCTGTGTTTCAAATGCTATCCAGAGTTTTGGGAAAGTTTATTTTGTCAGCCTGAAATATCCCATGAAAAAAAATGCCTGGAGAAATTGATGCAAAATAACATGAATTATGATGCTAGAAAAGAAATTTAAAAATTCAGAGCCAAGGAAAATTAAACAGAGTTGAAAGTGAAGAGCAGGGCAAATAAAGAGAATGCTGAGGCCATGATCAGCAAATGCACACAGCACGCCACTCCCTCCCATCCTCACTGATGGGAGACTAAGCAGTCCAACACAGAACTCTCCCCTTTAAGCTTTATGCTGCCGCCTAACTCTGCAGCCAGTTCTCCAGAGATCGATAAAAAACTGATGAGGGATGCTGTGCGGGGTGAATCTTCTTTAGACTCCCAGACTTTGGCCATAAGGTGTATTTAGCTGCTTAAAAAAAAATCAACCCACAAATTTGGTCCCAGCTTCCTAATAGCCTAAGCAAAGAATGGAGTGAGTTATACAGTTTTTATAGTAAAATCAAAGACGTGCCTAGAGGAAGCAAAATATTTTTTTAGTATTTTTTTTCTATGAAAGAAATTTCTCATGTAGGCTTTTTACAGGGACATGATATTCTCAAAATATTTCTACAGGGAGTGTAACAGGTCTGATATTTTCCTGGAGCATCACTCAGTGAAACCAAAGTAAGAACACTGAAGCATTGTTTGGTGAAGGCAAAAACTATTTGGTGCAGGCAATAGTCCTAGAGGACAACACTTATCCTCTGGATCTGGAGGCTGTCCTGATCCAAGGAGACAGCAGAGACATATCAGAGAAATGACCGGCCTATGTGTCCTCCAAACACGACTTCTCTCACCATACTTTAGATAACAGTTTGATGTTGCAATATCTGGAAAGTGCAGCTTTCTGTGTTTTTATTCTCATTAGAGATCAGGTTGCTATTCCTTCACAGAAAACAAAGAGCACAATCAAGATTCCTCAAGGAAATTCTTTCCTTGGAGGAAGATGGGTGATGAAAAACTTATTGACTTAAAAGGATTATCGAATACCTACATTGTGGCAACCACCACAAGGACAAAAATAAACAAAAGTGCATGGTTTTGGTGAGTTGAAGAGTGAATGGAGATGAGAAAATGGAGACCTAGTGAAAACACAGTCTTGCAAGACATTGATCCCAAAGGAAGAAAGTGAGCCTGCTAAAGATGAACACAAGTCAGGCTCACTTAAATCTTATTATGAAAATGTCCAAAATGTACAACAACCCATCTGCTCAAGTTATATTCCCAATATCTGTGATGTCCAAGTTCAGGCATTACAATCCTCTGGTATTAAACTATAAAACTGACACATTTGTTTTAAAAAAAAGAGTAGAAGATAGTACTTTTGTTGTTCTTTTTGAGGAAGATTAGCCCTGAGCTAACAGCAGCGCCCATCTTCCTCTGCTTTATATGTGGGACGCCTGCCACAGCATGGCTTGAGAAGCAGTGCATAGGTCCACACCTGGGATCTGAACTGGTGAACCCTGGGCCACCAAAGCAGAGCACGAACTTAACTACTATGCCACTGGGCTGGCCCCTAAAAGACAGTATTTTTAAAACAAGATATTCATCGATCATAAGCTAGCTATGTAGTTGTTTATATTATAATACTCTCAAAAATAGTATGAGAGATTGGAACTGGAGATTATCAAAAGTGATCCCCAGTGACATGATAGTCAAAGAATAAAGCTACAGCTGGACCTTATATTAAAAAATACACCTGAAAAAATCATAGGAGTTATTTGGTCCAATCTTTTTATTTTAAATAATTCTTAGAAGACTACACTGCTGCTCTATTGCTTTCTGGCTTCCTTCATAGTCTTTTATTCATTAAATGTTGAAGTTTCAAGAAATCTTAAGAGGAAAGTTCAAATGGACCCTCCTTAGAAAGAGAAAGAGGAATAGAGGCTAGTCCTTCAAGATTTGCACTTTCAGGACCAAAAACAGCCTGGAAAGAATTGTACAAAGAGCCCAAGGGGTTCCATGGGACAGGGAATGTACTATAAAAATATAAAGTCTTATTGTATTGGTTTCCTACTGTTGCTATAAGAAATTACCACAAATTTAGTGGCTTAAAACAACACAAAGTTATTCTCTTGCAGTTCTGAAGGCCAAGAGTCTGGAATCAGTTTCATTTGGCTGAAGTCAAGATGTCAACAGGACATGCTCTCTCTGGAGACTCTAGGGGAGAATGTTTCCTTGTCTTCTCCAGCTTCTAGAGCTGTATTCCACAGCTCATGGCCCTTTCTCCTATCTTTAAAGCCAGCAGCAGAGCATCTTCAAATCTTTTTCTGCTTCCATCACATCCCCTTTACTCTGTAGGAAAATCTTCCTCTGCCTCTCTCTTATAAGCACACTTGTGATTACATTTAGAGCCCAACCGGAAAGTACAGGATAATTGCCTCATCTCGAGATCCTTAACTTAAACATACCTGAAAATTCGTTTTTGCTACATAAAGTAACATTCACTTGGATATCTTTGAGGGCCAACAACTGCATTTATCAAGAGAAAGGCATCTTTCAAAAGGGCCATTGAAGTGGTTCCAAAGGTGCTCATACAGAACATACTCCTTATGCTCTGGTTATGATGGAGGTGACATAGTAGCAATAGCAAGAGGGTAGGGATGGATTGATTTGATATATTTGAATGCTCATGCATCCTTCTTTGCCATTTAACCAAGTCATCTAGTATATGAGCACCCGTACATTGTAAGAAGGAAATAAAGTATCCATGAATGTTAAATTTGAGAGTAGAGCTCTCATTTGACAGGTGATAAACTGAGGCCCACTAAATTCATAAATTATTCAAGTTGATATAGTCATACTGTAGTATTAGAGGAAACCTTGAATTCAAGTCAATTGACTACACATCCTAGAGGGTCTCATATATTAGCATAATTCTTTTGTTCTTCAATATTTTTTTCTGCTTACCAAAACAATTCATGTTTATCAAAATAAAAAAAAGAAAATTCAGGAAAGCATAATGACAATAAAAACTATGCATAATCCTACCATTCAAAGATAAACAGAGAAATTAGCATCATGGCTGAATAAGACGTCTTTCATTCGTGTCCCCCTCTTTAACAACAGCAATTTAGCACTCATCCATGGATGAAGGCACCTTTGAGTGAGCTGCAGGATTCAGCATCATATGTTGAAGGGGAACAAAATTTGCCACCCACAAATGTATCTCTTTAACATGAAGATTATTTTTAAGAAACAAAAGATTCAGGAAGTTTTTCTTGTTACCTCCCCCTTAACTGCCTGAAAGAATTTGGACAAATGGCCTGCAACAGGAACAAAGCTATCACTAGAGATATCACAAAGACTATGGGCTAAGTGTGGTGGAGGAGACAGCAGGGCCTAAACATCAGAGTCCTCTCCAAGCCCCATTGCCTCTGCATGGCATGGCAAACATTTGTTTATCTAACATTTGCTTTTCTATCTCCATGTGAATTTTCCTTCCTCCCTTTTGAAGTCCCAAACCACTACCCCCAGCATCCTTTTTTGTCTTTAGCTGAAGATGGTATTTAAGGTGGTGTCTTCACTCATTTTGGTGAGTTACTCAGTTTTCCTGGGTTTCTCCCATGCATACATGTTATTAAACTTTCTTTTTCTTGTGTTAATCTGTATCCTGTCAATTTAATTCTTAGACCAGACAGAAGAACCTAGAAGGGTAGAGGAAAATTTCTTTCCCCACTTCAATGTCAAGGTACCTGGGAAGAATCTCGCCCACCTGTGCATTGGGTAATAGGCAGACAGACCTTGGTCCTGGCTGTGGACCTTGAAGTGGCCATGAACTAGCTACAGCTCCTCTCAGTTGCAGTCCAGGAGCCCCTGGAAAACACTGTTTTAGACAATCACCTACAGAAAAGAGAGCCTTTACAGAAGTCCAGCTTTTCAGTGGAGAAGTTCCAGCACACTGTTGGAGCAAAAATGTTTGGATTCATTGGAGAGACTAAGCAGAATAGCTTGATGTTAACAGCATCACCCCACTCCCAAGGCAGCACAACTTAGAAAAGAAAGATCTTTTCAGCCGTGATTTCTCCCATGAGATAAAATGAGAGTATCTGAGTGAGCCCCAAATTTCCCCAGCTGTGCAGCATGCTGCCAAGAAGGTTCATTTCTCTCTCTCCCCATTCAGAGTACTATGTCATGAGATGCATGACTAGAGGGTGGGAAGAGGCAAGGAGAGAGAAGATAGGACTCTCAGAGGGCATTAAAGCCACAGAGATCTTACTGAGTCTTAAACTCCATCAAGAAGCCCATCCATGAGCCACTGGAGATGCCTTACATGTGGATCCCCCCAACTGACCCAAGGGTACCCCCAGCACTCTGCACACCCTATCCTCATGTCCTCCCACCCTGTGTCTGGCTCCCTATGTGCATTCCCAATAGCAGCTGCATAGTAACCTTTGGCAGATTGCTGGTGAGCATGCACAGCAAGCTGTCCATAATCTGTGGGTCAAGGTAAAATCACAAATATAAGCTTTAGCAACACCTTTGGGAAAACAAAAGAGAGGCTGTTGTCATGTTGCCTGATGTGTTGCAGAATTAAGAGGAGGCGTAAAAACTTAAGAATTCTTCCCCTAGAGAGAGCAAGAAGCATAGAGCAGGTATATCCACAGAAAGTCTGAGAACATCTCTGATCTAGCAGCTCTGACAAAAGGTAATCCTTTTTCTCCCTAAGGCAGTTAGTAAAGACTAGAGGAGGTGACTCCTACTTTGAATGAGAAGACAGAAACACAAAACTTCACAGAACATGAAAAATCAAGAAAACATGACTCTACCAAAAGATCACAATAATCTTTCAGTAACCAACCCCAAAGACATGGAAATCTACAATTTACCAGACACAGAATCCAAAATAGCTGTCTTAAGAAAATTCAGTAAGCTACATGAAAACACAGAAAGATAATTCAATAAAACCAGGACAACAAACAAAATGAGAAGTTTAACAAAGAAACAGAAATCATGAAAAGGAAACAAACAGAAGTTCTGGAGTTGAAGAACACAATGAATGAAATGAAAAATGCATTCGAGAGCATCACATCAGAATGGATCAAGCAGAAGAAAGAATCTGTAAGTTAGAAGACAGAAATTTTGAAATTATGCAGTCAAAGGAGAACAAAGAGAAAAGAATAAAAAGGAGTAAAGAAAGGCTACATTACCTTTGACATACCATCAAAAGAAACAACTTGCAAATTATTGAAGTTCCAGGAGATGAGAAGGATAGGAGGCAGAAAGCTGCTTTAAGAAATAATCACTGAGAACTTCCCAGATCTGGAGAGAGACTTAGACATCCAAGTTCATGAAGCTCGTAGTTCACCAAACAAACTCAATTTAAACAGATCCTCTCTAAGACATAATATAACTTTCAAAATTCAAAGACAAAGAGAGAATCTTACAAGCAACAGAAGAAAAGAACATGTAACTTACAAGGGAACCTCCAGAAAGCTATCAGATTTCTCAGAAGAAACCTTACAGGCCAGGAGAGAGCAGGATGATATATTCAAAGTACTGAAAGAAAAAAAAAAATAACAACTAAGAATACACTATCCATCAAAGTTATCCTTCAGAAGTGAAGGAGAAATAAAGACTTTCTCAGACAAACAAAAGTTAAAGGAGTTCATCACCATTAGACCTGCATTATAATAAATGCTACAAAGAGTTCTTCAAACTGAAATGAAAGAACACTAATTAGTAACATGAAAATATGTCAAAATATAAAATGTACTGATAGGGCTAAGTAGAGTCAAATTCAGAATACTCTAATATTGTAACATGGTGGTGTGGGGCCAGCCTCATGGCTGAGTGGTTAAGTTTGCATGGTCCGCTTCAGCGGCCCAGGGCTTCACAGGTTTGGATCATGGGCATGAACATGGCACTACTCATTAGGCCATGCTGAGCAGTGTCCCACATAGCACAACCAGAGGCATTCGCAACTAGAATATACAACTATGTACTGGCGGGTGGGGGGGGGGAGGTTTGGGAAGAAGAAGGCAAAGAAAAAAATGAAGATTGGCAACAGGTGTTAGCTCAGGTACCAATCTTTAGGAAAAAAAATATGGTGGTGTATTAATCACTGAACTCTAGTATAAAGGTTAAAAGACAAGATTATTAAAAATAACTATAGCTATAATTTGTTAATGAATATACAATATAAAAAGAGGTAAATTGTGACATCAGAAACCAAAAAGGGGGGATATGGTAAAAGGGTAGAGTTTTTGTATGTGATCAAAGTTAAGTTGTTAGTGTAAAATAGACTGTTATATCTGCAAGACGTTTTGTGTAAGAATCATGGTAACCACAAAGCAAAAACTTACAGTAGATTCACAAAAGATAGAGAAAAGAGAATCAAAGCATACCGCTACAGAAAATCATTAATTAACAAAGGAAGGCAACAAGAGAGAGAGAAAGGTAAAAGGCAAGCACAAAACAGTGAGAAAAAAATTAACAATATGGTGTTAGTAAGTCCTTACCTATCAATAATTACTCTAAGTAATTCTCAAAATTCTCCAAACAAAGGACATAGAGTGGCTGGCTGGATATTAAAAAAACCAAAAAAAAACAAGAATCAACTTTATGCTGCCTACAAGAATCTCACTTTAGTTTAGAGGACATACGCGGGCTAAAAGTGAATAGACGGACAAAGATATTCAAGTAAATGGAAACCAAAAGAGAATAGGGGTAACAATATTTATAGCAAATAAAATAGACTTTAAGACAAAAACTGTAACAAGAGACAAAAAGGTTATTATATAACGCCAAAGGGATCAATTCATCAAGAAGATATAATAATCATAAATATATATGCACCAAACATTGGAACATCTAAATATATTAAGCAAATGCAGATCTGAAGGGAGAAATAGACAACAATACAGTAATAGAAGAGGACTTCAATACCTCACTTTCGACAATGGATAAATCATGTAGACTATTATGAACATTTGTATGCTAACAAATTGAAAACCTAGAAAAAATGGATAACTTCCTAGAAAATATACACCAACCAAGACTGAATCATGAAGAAATACAAAATATGAATAGATCAATAACGATTAAGGAGATTGAAGCAGTAATCAAAAATCTCCCAACAAACAAAACCCCAGGAACAGATGACTTCACTGGTGAATTCCACCAAACTTTAAAAAAAAAAAAAACATTAGTGCTAATCTTTCTTAAACTCTTCGAAACAATTAAGAGGAGGAAACACTCCCAAACTCATTTTACCAGGCCAGCATTACTCTGATACAAAAGCCAGATAAAGACACTACAAGCAAACTACAGGCCAAAATCCCTGGTGAATATAGGTGCAAAATCTGTCCCCAAAATATTAGCAAACAAAATTCAACAGCACATTAAAAAAAGTCACACACCATGATAAAGTAGCATTTATTCCTGGAATGCAAGGATGCTTCAATCTATGCAAATCAATACATATGATACACTTCATTAATAGAATTAAAACAAAAATCATATAATCATCTGAATAGATGCAGAAATGTATTTGACAAAATACAACATTATTTTACGATAAAGACTTTCAAAAAATTAGGTATAGAAGAAATGTATCTCAACATAATAAAGACTGTATATGACAAGCCCACAACTAATATCCTACTCAACAGTGAATAGTCATAAGCTTTTCCTCTAAGATCAGGATGGAGACAAGGGTGCCACTCTCACCAGTCCTACTCAACATAGTACCAGAAGTCCTAGCTAGAGCAATTAGATAAGAAAAATAAATGCAAGGCAAATCCAAATCAGAAAGGAAAAAGTAAAACTATCTTTGTTTTCAGATAATATGATCTTATATATAGAAAACCTAAAGACTCCACTAAAAAACTGTTAGAACTAATAAACAAATTCAGTAAAGTTGCAGGATACAAAACCGACATATAGAAATCAGTTGTGTTTCTTCACACTAACAATGAAATATCTGAAAAAGAAATGCAGAAAACAATCCCTTCACGATAGCATCAAAAACAACAAAATACTTAAGAATAAGTTTAACCAAGGAGGTGAAAGATCTGTACAATAAAAACTCTAAGACATAAATGAAAGAAATTGAAGATGACACAAATAGATGGAAAGATATCCCATGTTCATAGATTGGAAGAATTAATATTGTTAAAATGTCTGTAATATCCAAAGCCATTCATAGATTCAATGCAATCCCTATCAAAATTCCAATGGTAGTTTTCACAGAAATAGAACAAACAATTCTAAAATGTGTACAGAACCACAAAAGACCCTGAATAGCCAAAGCAATCCTGAGAAAGAAGAAGAAAGCTGGAGGCACCACACTTTCCAATTTCAACCTACATTACAAAGCTATAGCAATCAAAACAGTATGGTGCTAGCATAAAAACAAACATACACCAATGGAACAGAACTGAGGGCCCACACATATACAGTCAACTAAAATTTGACAAAGGAGCCAAGACTACTCAATGGGGAATGGATAGTCTCTTCAGTAAATGGTGCTGGGAAAACTGGATAATCATATGCAGAAGAACAAAATTGAACTCCTATCTTATAATAGAAACAAAAATGAACTCAAAATGGATTAAAGACTTAAATATAAGACTTGAAACCATAAAACTCCTAGAAGAAAACAGAGGGGGAATGCTTCTTGATATTGAGCTTAGAAATAATTTTTTGATATAACACCAAAGCACAAGCACACAAGCAAAACAAATAAGTGAGACTACATCAAACTAAAAATCTTCTGCACAGCCAAAGAAAGAATCAACAAAATGGAAAGGCAACCTATGCAATGGGAAAAGATATTTGCAAACCATATATCTGATAAGGGGTTAATATAAAAATAAACAAGGAACTCATACAACTCAATAGCAAAAAAACAACACAAACAATCTATTTAAAAAATGGGCAGAAGAACTAACAGACATTTTTCCAAAGAAGACATACAAATGGCCAACAAGTACATTGAAAAGACGCTCAACATCACTAATCATCAGGGAAATGCAAATCAAAACTACAATGAGACATCACTTCACACCTGTTAGAATGGCAATTATCAAAAAGACAAGAGATAACAAGTGCTGGCAAGGATGTGGAGAAAAGGGAACCCATGTGCACTGTTGGTGGGAATGTAAATTGGTACAGCCGTTATGGAAAACAGTATGGAAGTTTCTCAAAAAATTAAAAATATGACTGTAATATGATCCAGCAAGCCCACTGCTGGATATGTACCTGAAGAAAATGAAATCAAAATCTTGAAGAGATATCTGTACTCTCATGTTCACTGTAGCATTATTCATAACAGCCAAGATATGGAAAAACCTAAGTGTTCATCTATGGGTGAATGAATATGGAAGGTGTGGTATACATACAATGAAATATTATTCAGCCATGAGAAAAAAGAAAATCCTATATCCCAAAATATGGATGGACCTTGAGGGCATTATGGTAAGTGAAGTCAAACGAGGAAAGACAAATACCGCCCGTTCTCACTGACATGTAGAATCTAAAAAAGCTGAACTCATAGGAACAGAGTAGAACGGTGGTTGCCAGAGGCTGGAGGTGGAAGAAGTGGGAAGATGCTGGTCAAAGGGTACAAACTTCCAGTGATAAGATAAATAAGTTTTGGGGATCTAATGTGCAATGTGGTGATTATAGTTAACAGTACTGTATTATATACTTGAAAATTGCTAAGAAAGTAGATCTTAAACATTCCCACCACAAGAAAAGAAATGTAGGGGCTGGCCCTGTTGGCATGGCGGTTAAATTCATGCATTCCACTGCAGCAGCCCGGGTTCACAGGTTTGGATCCCCAGTACTGCTCATCAAGCTGTGCTGTGGTGGCATCCCACATACAAAATAGAGGAAGATTATCACAGATGTTAGCTCAGCAACAATCTTCCTCAAGCAAAAAGAAGAAGACTGGCAACAGATGTTAGCTCAGTGCCAATCTTCCTCACCAAAAAAAAAAAAAAAAAAAGAAAGAAAAGACAAGACAAGAAATGTAATTATCGTAATGGAGCTGTTAACTAACACTACTATGGTAATCATTTTGCAATGTATAAGTGTATCAAATCAACACATTATATACCTTAAATTTACACAATGTTATAGGTCAATTATATCTCAGTAAATCTGGGAAGAAAAAAAAACAAATAAGCTAGCATTTCAGATATATCTTTCTTCTCATTATGTGTATATTTATAGAAATATATACACACTTGGAAATAAAATGTAACAATTTATAAGTAACTATTTTTTCCACTTAACAACATAATGAACATTTTATCCTATCTTATTCTACAACGTGATTTTTAACAGCTACGTTAATATTCCACATTGTAGATGCACTATAATTTATTTACTCAATGCTATATTATTGAAAATTGCATTTTGTTCTTATACATTGTTGCAATAACACTCATGTATATGACTGGTTATTTTCTTCAGATATTTATCCTAAATATCCAAGAAGTAAAATTGCCGATTCACAGGACGTGAATACTTTAAAGTTTTTTATTGCACATTCTTACCCATTCTTCAGGACCCACATCACACACCACGGCCTCTGTCATGTCTTTCCTGAGGACTCCCCACCCCTACCCCAGAGGCAGAGGAAGCATCATTTTCTACTCTCTTTTACTGTGAATTTTGTAGCTGCCTCTATACACTATGCATACAATACAGTGTCATACCATTACCTGTCTCCTCTGCCAGAATGTGAGCTCCTTTAATAAGTAACACCCATGTCCGATCCTCCTCTGCATCTCTAGTACTATATCAGAAATGACAAGAGCATTTAATAAACACTTCTTGGAAGAAGGAGTGAATGAACGCATGAACAAATAAAATAATAAATGAAAGAATAAACAAAGAACACTATTGGCCTTTTCCATCATTGAATTTAGCTTTTCCATTATCACTACATGGAAAGTTCTTGTCTCGCATTTTGTGAAGGAAGAGACAATAATTTTCCTCTCCTTTCCACAAATTGCCCCAATTCGCCTGCTCGCCTAGCCTGCTGAGTGACAGAGCTTTTCATCTCAAAGCCCTTTTCAATGCATAGGAATAGACTCCGTCAAAAATCCCTGTCGTGCAGGCTCTGGGCAGACACAGCCCAGTAAATAGAGATGGTGACCTCTGGCATTATTATATTATAGAATTTTCTCTGACCACCATGGTCATCTTTAGGAAAAAAGTAGTAAGACTGCCTTGTACTAGTCATAACCTTTTATTCACTGTCCTCAATTGTAAAAGAAAACTTTGCAAATATGATATGAAATTTAATTATTCTTTGAGAAAGAATGCATCCCACTTCAGTAAACACATATTGAGTGCCCACTTTTTCATACATTATCTTATATGATAATTTAATCCAAATCGAAAAAATCAAACCAAGAAGAAATTACTGTTCCCAATTGGAAGGCAAGAAATAAAAGGACAACAGTTATTCAGGGCCCATCCCCACCCCCAGCACACAGAGAGATTCTTCTCCTTATCATGCCAGAAGCTGTAGAAAAACAGAAACATTGGTTTTGTTCCCTGAGATCAAAAGACAAATATATTCCTCTCTGTGATCTCCTCTGTCTGACAGAGGCGTCCCTGCCTCACCTTGAGATAAGGAGAGGGATGATATGGTTGGCCTCTTAATCTCTCTTCGTTTTTCTGCATCACTAGCAGATTTCCTGCCATACTCCTGTCTCTTTCTATGTGTACTGAACATGCATTAGCATCAGAATCACATCAGGAAACTTGCTGTGCTCAGCAGAAGCACAAAATCAGCCCCTATGCTAAGTGGTCGCCATGGATTTCCACTTCTGTGTTGTCAAATTTCCAGCTAGCTGCAGTTTTGGACAGCCCATTGCCAACCCTGGGGGCAGAGAGGGCAGAAGTGTGAGAGCAGGAGAGGAAAGGCAATCAGGAAAGTTCCTCAGGGCTCAGGAAGGGCGAGCTCCTCCCCCACCCCTCCGGGCTATAGAGGCAATGTCAAACATTGGAGCATCTGACAGATTTTCCATTTTCAAGGATGACTAGAGCAAATGTACTCTTGGAGTACATTTCTATGCTTGGAGAAATGTCTACCCTCTTTTAAGCACCTCCATTCTTCATGTGGGGAAAACACTAATAATCATGCTACTTGAATTTCTTTTATATTTAGCAAAAACTGAATGTTGGTCCTAACCTTAAGATTCCAGAATACAGCTACTGCAAACAGATATTTTTGGTGGGATAAGGAGAAAGGGACCAGAAGAACAGGATCAGGCATTCTTTGGAATCTGCTTTGAGTCAGTGAAGGAAATTCTTGGCAGAGCATATTTCACCATAGTGAACCTGCCGGAAAGCATCTTTGGTTGTTTTGCAAGGCCCATGTGCAACCTGGTTATTCTGTTCAGAACTACCTGTAGACAACAATTTTCAGTCTCTGCTTCAGCTAATAAGTTAGAACTTCTGGAATTTATATGTGATTTATTCCATGTCCAGTGTTTCTTCTGTAAACATCTTTGCTGCAAATATTTTTGCCACATGATTAATTGGCTCTAAGGCAAATTTTGCCATAAAAGATAAAAAAATAACTGGTTGACAGTTTGTTTGGGGGTTTTTTGCTTGTTTGTTTCATTTCTCCATTGACGAATCAACTGCCATAAAGGATAAAAAAATAACTGGTTGACAGAACTTTGCTACTCAAGGTGCTACCCACAGGTCAGCAGCATCTTGTGGATGGGGAAGCGGCTTGCTAGAGATGCAGAAACTCATTTTGAAATTGATGAATTTCTCTCAGTTACTCTCCTTTTTATGTGATATAAATCTTAGCTAGCCCTCGCAATGCTCTGTACAGTGAGCAGCAGACATGGTGGTGCTGGTGGGCGTCTTAAAATAGATCTTCCATTTAGCAATGCTTTATCGATGGCTTTATCAAGCTGACAGATGATGATGATTTTCCCCAAGAGCTGGCTTCTTATTCTGAAACATACTACATTGGAAGAGAGAAAGAGGGCCAACGGCTTCTTCTTTGAGGGTACACAGTTGATCTCATATTTCCCACAGAATGAAGACAAGTGCTTAGTTAGGTACAATCCAGAAAAGAAAGAAAATCAGCTCTTTGTGCTGTGTTGCCATGAATCTACGTACACACGTTTCAAATATATTCAAATACTTTGTATTTCACAATTTTTTAATTTCATTATTCATTTTTTCGTGTTTTCTTATGTCCTTTTTAATTTATGTCCATCTTGTATTTTTTATGATTTTATCTTTTATGGAAAAATTGCATTATGGCCAATTAATTAAGCAGCAAAAATGTTTGTGGCAAAAATGCTTAAGCAAAGACATCTGCAGCAAACACACTAGCAGCAAAAGTCCCTATAACTAATTTGTTCCTGTGATGCTAGGAGTGGCTCACTGCCCCTGGGTCATTCTGTTTCTTCCCTCAAAGTCCATATGAGTAATACTATTAATCCTGGCCTCATCTAAATCCTAAAGTGATGCAGAGAAATGACATCTGGCTTCATCTGAATTTAGAGTAAACCGTGGAGCCCTTTCTTGAAAGTTTTCAAAACTTGACTAAAGAAATAAGACAAAGAATATTCACTCTTTTTTCTAGAGAGATACTTCAGTACTCCTTGAACACTGCTACTCCTACTTCCTGCCGTAAGATTAGATGCTCAAAGACATTGGCCTAGGCCCACCACAGCAGGGATATTGTATATCTCGTTTGCTTTGCCCCACATCCCATAGACCGGAGTGGTTTAGGACCTTCTAGAACTTTGCTACTCAAAGTGCAATCCACACATCAGCAGCATCTTGTAGATGGGGAGGGGGCTTGTTAGAGATGCAGAAACTCAGACGTCACCCCCAGTGATCTACTGAATCAGAATCTGCATTTCAACAAGACCCCAGGGTGATTCATAAGCAGAGTCAAATTTGAGAAGGAGGCTCTATAATAAAAATAGATGTCTTAATCGGTTTGGGCTGCTACAACAGGATACCATAGCCTGGGTGGCTTAAAGAGCAAACATTTATTTCTCACAGTTCTTCGAGTTAGGAAGTCCGAGATAAAGACACCAGCAGATCCACTGTCTGGTGAGAGTCCGCTTCCCGGTCTGCAGATGGCCATCTTCCGGTTGTATCCTTACATGGCAGAGAGCAGAGGGAGCCAGCAAGCTCTGGTGTCTCTTCTCTAAGGGCACAAATCCCATTCACTAGGGCTCCACCCTCGTAATCTGATTACCTCCCAAAGGCCTCATGTCCTTATACCATCACGCTGGGGGTAGGATTTCAATATATGAATTTGGGGGACACCAGCCTTCAGTCCCTAACAATAGACAAGTAAATTTCATATCTTTTTGGTCAGGCTTCAGTGAGATCAATGCAAATATGTGACAGTCCATAAGGACATATAAGAACTGACTTCACGGGAAGGTGAAGTAGGAAGCAGACTACATGGTGTGATTCCACGTTCTCCAAAAGGAATTGAGCAACGGCTCTTCTGTTGGGACAAACCTAAGTCAGTGACTCTCACCTATATTTGCCATTTCACAAACCTACTATGGCATTAGAGCAGAAAACAACCAAATGTACTATTCTGAAACCTACTACACCCTCTTTGCAGAAATCTTTCCATGTGCCTGGCTCTGTGTTATGTGTTTTACGTGCATTATCTCACTTAATCTCATTCAAATAATTCTTCTGTGGTGCTCCAGTTTCATATCTCTACTTCTCAGGACATGCAGCTACCAAAAAATATATATAATCCAGAATCAATCTGAATGCAGACGGATTAGTAGGAAAGCAAGAAAATGTCCTCCTACCAGGTTCCCTATTGGCAGTCCCTGTCAGTAGAGATGTTACGAATTTCTGGTAAGTGACTCAGAGGGGCCTGGGGTTGTGGAAAGAGTCGATGCCAGCAGATCAGTATACATGGCCTCCCACATCAATGGAATGTGGTAAAGAGAATGTCAATCACAGAGCCAGACAACGCAGGATCAAAGGAGTACACCAGGATGGGGATGGACATTCTGTGGGAATGGCATCAGAGGCCTTCTGGGAGCCGGCAGAAAGCTGGATTGGAAGTTTCCAGAGCACCATGTAGAAGCAAAGCCGGGCAGTCTTCACTTTGGCCCCAGCTCCCTGTTTGTAATGGCTTCCACCCTGCCTTTTGCCATAACCTGAAAGGTGACCATGTACAAAGGCCACCAACTGATAAAAAGCGAACTCTGGTACGACGCTATCTGCTCTGGCACTCACCCTGTGTAACTCGGTTTTAACCCACATCAACCTTAGTTGCATGTCTGAGTTTTGAACTACAATCTATGCCAAACAACATCAAAGGGCTCAAATACATACAGGAGTACACGCACTTTAAAATATACAGTTAATTATATTTATGTAATTAAAACTCTCCTCACTTCCAGGGGGTCTAGAGAACGTTAATGCTCAGACGCCGTGATAAGTGTTAGCGACAGCTGGGCTGCCTGGCTTATCACTTCTATAAATATCATTTTCTGTTAATGTTGCTTCTCTGGGCACAAATACCATTTTTTAAAGAACCGAGGGTCAAGATTTTGAGAAAAAAGTTTGTATTTTTGTGTATCCTTATGGTTTTAGGTATTCATAGTTAATAAGAAAAGCGTTTTTAATTCTAGCAGCTATCCTTTCAAAAAGAAAACATTGAAGGCTTTTTTCCGATCTTCCCTAGGCTTGGTCTGTATTTGCTGTGCATGAAAAGTCAAGAAGAGTTTTCCTTACTGTTAACGTCCTATGAACCACGTAAGTAAGCACAGGAGAAAATTAATCTGTCCTGCCTACCAAGCAGCATCAGTTAATATTGAGTTTTTCTGGGGGAAAAATTTGTCTGGGATTAGCTCCATAGGGGACGGTGTAGCTACCAGGAAGAATCCTTTAAAACGCTCACAACCGTAGTTTAAGTTTGACGTGCAGTTTGACTCATCTGCCCTCACATCAATGTAGCGATATATCCTACAATAATAACATTAGCTCTGACAGATCGTTTTCACGGAAGCTTTACATGACTTTTACTAGTTGGTTTGTATACATTATCTCATTTAATGCTCACAGGAACCCTAGGAGGAGAAACTTAATGTCCTTACTTGGTGGTCCAAGATGTGGAAGCACAGAGAGGTTATTTCCCAGCATGACACAAGTAAGGAAGGATGAAGACTGAATTCAAATCCAGGCAGGCTGACTCTGAGCCCAAGCACTTAACCATCATGTTAGGTTAGTTCAAAAGAGGAAAGGGTTTCCCAAACTCCATTCCAGGACTTTAATTAGAGGGATAGCAGAGGAAGCTTCCAGCAGGTTCACCAGAGGAAGGCAGGAGGATGAGGATCCCTCTAGATGCCCAACCTCTTGAGAAAGAAACCCAGAATCCAGAATACACACTTTTTCTAAAGAGGATTAATTCATTGTGGGTTCAGTGCAGAACAAGGGAAACTACGACAGTTAGTGTTCTTAAACATGGGCACTGCTGTGCTAAGAACAGCCCACTCTGCAGCTCTCTGCTTCCCAGAAAGCTGAAAGTAGGAAAAGAGAAAACGATGGACCAGAATGACAGAAAAAATATTAATTGAAAGCAGCCTTCCTGGCCTCAGGAACTCAAATTGAACTAAGAAATGGAAGATGCTCTACGCCCTGCTGATAGCAGCTAAAATATCAAGATAGTGATGTAAGACCTGAAACTTACCCTGAGTAAGGTGTTGGGACAAGTGCCATCTTTATGCTACATTTGTTTTATTTTACAGTCTTGACACCTCCTATCTTCCTAGCTAATTCTCAGCTCCTCATAGTCAGGGAAACAGTTATATGCATTTGGTATCTCACACGATGCCAACGCATCAAAGAAAAAGCACAGGAAGCAATCTCTCCTCTCCCCATCTTCCTCCCCACAGCACTGTGCTCAGTCAGCATTTGCAGCATATTCTGACAGAAATAAGATGCACTCTAACAGCATTTATAAATGAGAGCAACTTATGTGGCTTTTACCATTCCAGGTATCAAAACCTGACTCCGTCAAAGAAGTGTCCCTAGTTTCAGCGTCTGTGTGGAATAAGATTTGAAGGTGTCCCTAGTTCAAGCCTCTGGTGAGATAACTAACGACTATGTGGGGAGGGATCACACCTTCTGATATACGTTCCAAATTCTCCACATATGTGATCAACTGTAAGAAATATCCAGAGGGTTCCTATTCACTAAGAAACTAAGGAAATGGTTCTGGCTCACCCTGTACTTTTCTCCTGTGGAGTGCTTGAGCTACTCTGCTGTGTCTCAAGCTGGCTTTTCTCATGCCATCCATGCTGGCATGCGTGCGTCTTGGGAAAGCTTTGTGTCTCATGCCTCAGTAGATTTAGAGAATATTCTCAGCACTAACGGGAGGTAAAAAGCACTACATCAACCAACGATGCCCAGACTTTTACTGTTCAAAATTAACTTATTCCCATGAACACTGGGGACACCCATTTCATTCAGAATAAATGCTACTCGTAAAACTTGGGAGTCACTGGCCCCATGGGCTTGGCATGACAAATTAAAGTTATTGTAACATTTGTTCACTTTCAGAAGTCCAGGTTATTCCATCTTTGCTATGGTCTCTGTATTACACTTGCCAACAGATGCTTATCACTAAGCTTAATCTGAATTTTGCACTTTCCAGAAGTACAGTCATTGAGTACCTTCCATAGAACATGCTGCTTCCCTCCAATAAAATTAGAAAATTTTGGCAGATGACTTGCTTTCTTTGTTAGCTCACATGAACATCAAAGTGAATAAGAACCAAGCCTCAGACTTGCAGGCTGTAAATCTCAATTCTGTGTGACTATGGAGGAGTTATTTAACTCCTCTCAGCCTGCGACCTTATCTGAAAAACTTGTATGAAAGTGGCTACCTTAGAGGGTCAAAGTAAGATGAGATGACACATATCAGGCACCTTACATAGCGTCTGCTATATGGTTACCACTCAATAAGTGTTAGGAATTATCACTATCTTTCTAAACCATTAATGCTAGAGTTTCAGTGGTCACCTCCCTCTTTGACAGCGTCATGAGCCTTCCTGGAGACCATCTTAAATGTCACCCTGGAGTCAGCTGCTTCAGACCAAGCTGCTGGAAATCACCATTGGAAACACGGCATCGCGATTTCCTACTAAGTGTCTTTAATGTATAATTTCTCTTTACACAGAAATTTATTCACCTCTCTCCATTCTGACGTTGACTCCCCCCATCTCAATCCATATTTTTTCCTGTGCTCAGTGCAGCTTGAAGGTAATTCCATCAACAGGTTTTAGTCTTGCCCTATCAGGGATGATTTATTGTATATCTTCTGGGTCTGGGTTAAAGCAGTCTAACTGTGATTAGCTATGAAGAAAAGCAATACACGATGAAGAATGACACAGCCACCGTCTCGTCCTTCAGGGTGTTAAGGGTGATCACGTTTTCCTATTTCATTGAGGAAAAGCTCGTTGTGCTGAAAGCATTAGGGCAATGTGATTAAATGCTACTGTGTAAAATTTGATATTAAGTGTTACCTGCATAATACCTATGTCTTCCTGCAGCTGAAGTTAAACCATTTGAAACATTAATGTGGTGCAATTGAATGCAAACCATTTTCCTTTGTGTCTCCTTGGCTGTAGTGGAGTTGAAATGCTAATAGTAATCATGAAATGTGTTTTGTTTGCAAGGCAAATGATTAGCAATAAATGTGAATAATAACTTTTTATTAAAAATTAGAGTAAATAACAGACGGCTGAACCCTGGGATACCCCAATAGAAAAAATCCATGGTGTTCTAGCTTGAGCACTTTGGGAACTATGTATGGTACTTACTTGCTGATGAGTAACAGCATGTAGCATTGTTAAGCTTGATTAAGCAAATTTAATTAGCGTTAGTCAACGCATTTTTGTAAGTGGGTAAAATATATTCCAGTTTAGGCATGACTGTTAATCTTTAATTTATGAGATAAAATTTAAAATGTAAACATAAAATATTAAAATTACAATAAACCACATTTAAAGGAACTAATTTTTTTTGTTAAATTTCCTCAATCTTTTATAACACTATAACTCAAAAGGAAATTGCCTTACTGTTTCCCTGTTTCTTTGGTTTTGCTATAAAATATCAGGTGGTGGAGATAAAATCACAACCTGAGCCACAAATTCCCAACTGAGAATACTTAATTTCTTTTTTTGAGGAAGATTAGCCCTGAGCTAACATCTGCTGCCAATCCTCCTCTTTTTGCTGAGGAAGACTGGTCCTGGGCTAACATCTGTGCCCATCTTCCTCTACTCTATATGTGGGATGCCTGCCATAGCATGGTATGTCTGCACCCAGGATTCGAACCAGCGAACACCAGGCCCCCAAAGCGGGATGTACGCACTTAACCGCTATGCCACCGGGCTGGCCCTGAGGATACTTAATTTCTAAATGACCTAGGACGACATTACTCTATAACTAGACTTTATAACATTCTTCAAACCTGGGTTTCTTGTTGTATAGAAGTTATCTATTTTGGTTCCTTGAGACTAAAGACAGGAGGAGAATCTAAAATCAAGACCTCATCTTAGAAAATAAAATGACCTTAGGAAAAATAAATGAAGTGATGCATAAATTAATTAAATAAAAAATTCAGAAACTACTCAAGGAAGATATTCTCAAGGTTGGAGGAAATCATATCCCAAACTAACTTAAAATTTTTCAAATCTAAATTAATACTGTAAAAACAATTTTATTTAGATATAACTGGTGTGTAGAGCATTGTATTAATTTCAGGTGTACAACCTAATGATTTGATATTTGCATATATTGCAAAATGATCACCACAATAAGTCTAGTTAACATCCATCGCCATAGTTACATTTTTTTCTTGTGATGAAAATTGTCAAGATCTACTCTTTTAGTAGTAAATTAATACTTTTGACACTAATCACTGATAATTAATTAAGTAGACCCTGGCAGAGTGTAAGGCCTTCTGCTCCACACAATTAGCATTCCTGAAAAATACTGCAGCCTGATCAAGCACAGGGAAAAGAATTTAAGAGTTTTCCAGAAATTTTATATCTCAGTTAACCATGCTAAGAGAAAGTTTGGGAAAACATTGTTTTATAACTTTGCTTAAAATTATTCTCTCTCTCTGACTCTTTTCTCTGACTCTCTTTTTCTGACTTTCTCTCTCTCTCTTTTCCAGACCAGCTGCTCTGAAGTTTAAAAAAATCTAGTCATGATAAACTGTGTGTGTGTGTGTGTGTGTGTGTGTGTGTGTGTGTAGTTGGAGGCAGATGGGGGGTAGTGTTTGAGCTTAGCCGTTTTACAGGAAAATGGGAGCATCAACCATTATCAACTCTAAAAAAAAGTTGTCAAATCTCCACAAGACCTCTAAAAATGGCAGCCACATACATTGTTCCCCAGAGCATGCCTTAACACGGAGGCAGACCCCTCTCCCTTAGAGTAAGAGCAGCAAGACTGTAGACCTCCAGAGATAGATGGTCCTTGACCCAGGACATAGGGAAGAGAGGCATGTGAGAAAAGAACAAAGTTGTATGGATTCATAGTGAGGAGATGGATATAAGGTCAGAATGAGAGAGGCGTCCTCATTCAGAACACTCATTTCATTTCTTCATTCAGTCAATATTTGCTCGTTTGCCAGGTACTATGCTAACAGCTAGTGTTATAGCACCGAGCAAAACTGACACGCTCATTACTCTTCATGGAAACTGTAGATGACTGATAAAAAGTTTACCAGAGGAAAGATACAAGAACATCCCACAAAGTCCTTCATCATCTGGCTCCTGTCTACCTCTCGGATCTTATCGCTCATCACGTCTGACTCCCCACCTTTGTCCCTCCCATACTAAACCAATTGAAGCTTCACCAAAAGGCATGATCATTCTTCCTTGACTTTGTCACCTCCTCTGGGAAGCTCCTTGATTTCTCTCTTCTGGTTTGGTGCAAACCATATGATCTTATCCTCTTCCATGGGTAAATACAAAAGACTACATGTAATTACACATATTTTTTCTTCTCTTAATTTCTTTAAAAATCATATGATAGTTAAAAGCAAAACTTATAACCCTGTATTACTGGTATGAAAGTTTTGTTTCAACAGTGTTTCCAAATACTCTTAAAAATTTTATAACAGCTGCTTTAAAGTCTTTGTCAGCTAGTTTCTATCTTGCCATTGGCATCTGTTAATCATCTTTTCCCTTGAGAACTGAGATCTTTTTGTGGTTTTTAATATGCAGAATAATTTTTTATTGTATTCTGGATATTTTGAGTATTACCTTATAAGAATCTATATCATGTTTAAACCCTATGGAGAATATCGATATTTTCGTTTTGGCAGGCACTTGACTTGGTTAGTTTCATCCCACAGGTTCCAATCCATGATGTGTGGCCCATGGTTCCAAAGTTAGTCCAGTTATTAATATCTTCACAGTTAAGGCTGCCAGATAAAATATAGGTTGCCAAACATTGCATGAGATATATATATACATATATATGTATATATATACTAGAAATATATATTCAATGTTTATCTGAAATTTAAATTCAACTGGCATCCTGTATTTTTACTTGCTAAATCTAGCAACTATAATTGCAGTACTAATGGAATTTGTCCTACGCATTAGCTGCTCAGTGGTGGTGTACACTTTAGTTCAGTTCTCAAAGCCATTGGTAGCTCATAAGGATGAGACTCCTACAAGCATAGGTCAAGGATGAGCCCGGGAAGACGCTTTCTTATGCTTCCTCCTTTCTATCTCCTTAGTACTTTCTGATTCCCTGTGGCTCCTCTTTTACATCCTCTGGCCAGAAATGCCCACTTCAATAATTATACTGCATCCTGACCCAAGAGGAGAGAGGACAGAGAGAGAAGAAAGTGAAAACCAACAGCTTTGGCAGTGCCCTCATGGAGCCGCAGTTCCACGGAAAGGAGAAGTTTGCTCTTCCTCAGCATGCCACTGCCCTCATTGCACAGCAGCCTGGTGCTCGGGATGCGAGAACAGAGTAAAGGAAGAGGAAAAAAACTGGGTGCTATCGTGTGAATGTTTGTGTCCTCCTAAAATTCATAGGTTGAAATCCTACCCCTCCAGATGATGGTGTTAGGAGGTGGGGCCTTGGGGAGGTGATTAGGGATTAGTGTCCTTATGAAGGAGACCCCAGAGAGCTCCCTTATGCCTTGCACCACGTAAGGACAGTGAGAAGTCAGCAGTCTGCAACCTAGAAGAGGGCCTTTGCCAGGTACCAAATCTGCTGGCCCCTTGGTCTTAGGCTTCCAGCCTCCAGAACTGTGAGGAATAAATTGCTGTTTTTTATACGCTACCCAGTCTATGGTATTTTTGCTATAGCAGCCCAAATGGACTAAGATACTGGGGCATTTTCCCCACTCTCTTGGAGCTTTAAAATTTCCATTTTCTCTTCTTCAAGCCAGAAATGGAGGATTTCTACTGGATCTCTCTCTGTATGTCCCACAGTGCTCATGTCAGGATTTCAGATTGCTATTGAGTTCAGGCTGGGGGATACTGGAGGGCAAAAAAAAGGAATTTTGTAAATCAATCGAATTGAGTCATTATCTTCTCTGTGCTGAACATATAATAAAAATATCCTCCATTCAATTTATTTGGGGGGAAGAGAGCTTGAAAATACACCTGCATTTATATAGAAAAGTATGAGTAATCTGACCTATGCTCCCACATCAGACGTAAATGCCAGGGCACTCCACACTTCAGAGTTAGCACGCATGCATCTTTGGTGTTCTTGTACTTTTGTGCTGCAGTGGTTTAGGGTGGGGTTAAGCCAGATCATATTTACAGCAATAAAACTCTCTTTTTACTTGCTATCCTTTCCTTCCATGGGAGTTATTCAGTGCCACGACTGTGCCTACTCAATACATGGGTTTGAGACTGGGACATTGTTACAAAGGAACTCAGCACCAGCATTCAGTGTAAATTCACTCTCAGGACTTGCTGGCAGACAAGCGAACATGCCTTCTGACGAAGGAATCTGAATGTGAAGTTTCTGAGGACACAAGAAATTGTCAATCTGACTGCTTTTGAAGTTTCTTAAGAAGAAGGAGAAGAAAAACACTAACATATCATGAAGAATTTACCACTCACCATGGTCCATGAAATTACCTCATTTAAACCTTACAATTAAACCCTTCTTTTTTACAGATGAGGAAATTGAGAATTCAAGCTGTTCGGACAACATAAGAGTTTTCCAACTTGTCTTTAAAAAAAAAGGTCATGATTGTGGTGCGCTATGTTTCTGTCTTCCTAGACACTCCAGTACCTGCCAGCATAGAACATGTTCCACCCACAAACAAAACACAGTGTATTAGCCTGCAGAGAAACAGAATCAATAGGATATATATATACACACATACAGAATGAAAGAGAGAAAGAGATTGAACACAAGGAATTGGCTCACGTGATTATGGAGGCTGACAAGCTCCAAGATGTGCAGGCAGGAGGCCCAGGAGAGCCAATGGTGTACTTCCAGTCTGAAGGTCAGCAGGCTTGAGATCCAGGAAGAGACAATATTTCGGTTCAAGTCTGAAGGCAGGAAGAAACCAATTCCTCAGTTCAAAGGCAATCAGACAGGAGGAGTTCTCACTTACTCAGCGTTTGTGTTTGATTCAGGCCTTTGACTGATTGGATGAGGCCCACTCACATTAGGGAGAGCAATCTGTTTTACTCAGCCTACTGATTCAGATGTTGATCTCATCCAAAAATGCCCTCACAGACATACCCGGAATAATGTTGGACCACATATCTGGGGGTGCTGTGGCCCAGTCAAGTTGACACATAACACTAACCACCACGCACATGCTAGATGTGTGGGATCATCAACATTACATTCCATCCTTTCAGCTACTCTAATATTGTTGATTCTACTAACAATATTAGCAACTTCATAGAAGTATCAGGGGTTATTTTGCAATCTGTCTCGACACTAACATAGAGATTGTCTTAAATGTGATGACTACCATAATCTTCAGTGGTGCTATCAGCAGTAGTAAATTTGGCAATTAAAGACCTTAACATCTATCCTACAGGAATGAACAAGGCCATATTTACAATATATACGTGAATTCCAGCTTTATTGTAATATTGAAAATTCAAAGCAAAGTAAATGTCTAACAATAATGAAAGAGTTAAATAAATTATGATGCAATGATATCATGGGATACTATATAATCATTAAAAATAATTCTATCTTGTTTTATTGGCATACAGAATGTCCATGATGAATAGTTTTATCATATTTTTGTAAAGGTATACATATATGTGTGCATGTGTATGTATATAGATATACAAGTATGTATATACACAGATAAAGATCTGGAAGTTTACAAACTGCAATGGTGCTGCCATTGCTATGAGAAGGTACAATTCCTGCCATGTGGCTAGAAATTGAGGTGACTTCTAGGATATGAGAGCGATCCTCTCCACTGACAGTCAGCAAAAAAATGGAGGCATTATTCCTACAACCACTAGGAACTGTATTCAGCCAACAACCTGAGTGGATTTGGAAGAGGACTCTGAGCTCCAGAAGAAAGTGCAGTCTGGCTGACACCTTGATTTCTGCCTTGTGTAACCTTGAGGAAAGGGCCCAGATATCCTGGGCCCAGAGTTCTGATCTAAAGATCTGTAGAATAATAATGTCAGTAGTTTTTAGCTTCTAAGTTTGTAGTAATTTGTTATACAGCAATAAGAAACTAACACAATCATTTAGCATAATGGAGAAACATCTGTACCTTCTCAATTAAAAAAAAATGGGCCAGCCCAGTGGTGTAGTGGTTAAGTTTGCACATTCTGCTTTGCCAGCCTGGGGCTCACACGTTCAGATCCCGGGCATGGACCTACATACCACTCATCAAGCCATGCTGTGGCAGAGTCCCACATACAAAGTGGAGGAAGAGCAGCACAGATGTTAGTTCAGTGACAGTCTTCCCAAAGCAAAAAGAGGAAGATGGGCAACAGATGTTAGCTCAGGGCCAGTCTTCCTCATCCCCTAAATATATATATATATAAAATAAACAGGGGAAAAGACTAGATTTTCCAAATAATCATTTGATTTACTATGTGGAAAAATGATATTAAAATATATTGCTGAGCAGAACTTTAATTTAAATATTAAGTGAAAAAGAAAGGTCTCAAAGCTGTAAAAGGTTTGAAATCACCTGCATTTTCACTTTTTAAAATATATATGAGTATCTTCAATTAAGTGACTTGCAGGACCAAATAATAGATTTTGATAACAAGTTGGTATATTGTAATGGAATAAACTAAAAAAAAATCTCAATGTTTCAAAAGCATTCACTTTTATTTCAAGGCAACTGGAAATCTTCAATGGCATCTCAATACATCAAAAGAAACTGGAGACTACACCCTGACAATGTCCGCCACAATTGGATTCTGATTTTTTTCCCAACCCATAATCTGACCTTACGTTATTGACCTCACCTTACTGACTGTCTACTTACTGTTTTCTTCCCTTTTTACATGTCTTTGCTCAAGACACTCCCTCAGCCTGCCTCTTGGGTGGAAGTCGTACCAACTAAGCGAGACCCAGCTCCATTCCACGGAGAGGTCTGCCCTCCTTCTCGCTTGCTCGCTGTCAATAGAGCCAGTCTCCCCTCCTCACATTTCCGAAGACCTTTGCTGGCTTTACTAGAATAGAACATACTGTCACCTGCTTTAAGTTTATATATGAACGTGAAGTCACCCTCACTAGACTGAGTTCCAAGGTGTCAGGAACTGTTCTTTTCCTGATCCGCAGTGCCTGGCAGAGGGCTGTGCGTGTGGCTTATGGTCAGAAAAGCGATTACTGAGTTTTCTTTAAATTTTCCATCTCCAGACGCACACCATAATGCTTATAATTTTAATTTAGGGAAGTCTGTGTCAAAATAAAGGTCTGGTGAGAAACAGAGGGAGAAATTCAGATTTTTAAAAATGAGGAGAATAATTTTGCTCAGAGATTGAACAAATCATAACAATTGCCAAATGAAATTGGGAGCGCAGTAAAAAAGATTCAGCACAGGAGGAAGGTCAAATTTAAGAACTAGAAATAAAGCACAATACGTACAATATTCATTACACCTCTGCAGTTTCTGCTGTAGCATTTTACATTATTCAAATCTTTTTATACTGCTTATGACAATATTTGCCTCCCTTATGAATTCATTTTCAACACACTCTTGTACCGTGGTTGAATTTGAAAGATATTCTAATTTAAGATTATCAGAATTGGACAGAGGACTATATTGACTGAATAACATTTAGGAAGTTTTATGGATATGAATTTCAAAATGCCTCAAACATAATTAAAATCACTGCAAGCCCAAGGGAAATATAAAATATTATGTACTAGTAACAGTTTACTGTCTAGCTCACATGCAATTATTTTACATTTTCTGAAAATAATATTGAAGTGCTTGTATAAAATATAAATAACATGAAAAGTTGATTGAAACATTCCATTCATTCAGTTAACTATTTATTGAGTACATAGCAGGTACAAGATTTTATATTACATTCCATAAAGGATACAAATATAAGGATATAAATACAATAAGGAAGAAAACAGAAGGTTACCTAAATGTACTTAGTGCTCTATCTATGCCTGGCCCTGCCTTGGACTAGTAATCATAATAGCAAATACTCACTGAGTGTTTATGATGTCTATGCGTAATTGTGAGGGTTGATATGGTTGCATCAATTTAATCTTCAGAACAAATCTATGAGATTAGTATTACCATTTTTCCCATTTTTCAGATGAGGAGATTGCTGCATAGTGATGAGTAACTTGCTCAATGTCGCAATGCTACGAATTTCAAAGGTGAAACTTGAATTTAACAGCCAGCTGCTTTATATGTACCTACCCTGTACTGCATTTTTATGGGGAGACTACGCTACACACTTCCCGGTGAGTTTTCTGATCTCCATTTTACAGAGCAGGACCTTGAGGCTCAGGGAGATCAAGGGGATTTCCCAAGATCCTAGCCCTGATCGATGAGAGTCAGCATCCCAAATCAGATCTGTCTGATGCCAAACCCTCCACCGACTCCTCTGCACCGCCTCCCAAACCACACGAGATAAAATATTAATAAAGTATGTTCAAACTCTATTCCATCCCGTCTATTATTTAAATCCAACTGCATTTCTTCCTGGCTGTATGGCATTAGGCAAGTCACTTAATCCCTGTCTGCTGTGGTTCCCTCATCTGTACAATGAGTATAATAACACTTCATACTTCGCATGATTGTTCAGAGGATCGAATATGATAGGTAAAGCAATTGAACAGTACTTAGCACAAACATTACTGTTATTAGTATTTGTATTAGTACTACTATTATTATTTGTAAATCATCATAGACGGGGAGATAAGGAACATATATGAATACTACTACTGCTACTAGATGGAGGGCTGAACTAAGCGTTTTTTCAGGATTATCCTTCCCCAACAACCCCATTAGGTAGATACTGTGGTCCTCATTTTTCAGATGATGAAATAGAGGTTTTAAAAGTTAAGGAAGCGGCCCAGGATCATAGAGCCCGTAAGTGGCGGGACCACATATCAACCCTGGGCTTACTGACTCCAAAGCCCACAGGGTAGTACGTGATGAGTGTCAAAAGAAAGGTGTAATCTAAGTGCTGTAGGAGTTCAGAGAATGCACACCACTTCTTGCTTAGGTGATAGGAAAGGGTGTCCCTGGGTGGGCTGACACTTGAGCTAAGCTGTGACGGTAGACAGAATTGCAGCAGGTGAGAAGTACACCTTTTGAAGGACAAAATGAGCTTACCCCGAACAGTATGAACAAAGATCTTGAGACAGGGTATAATCCATCTGACACTGTAGGGAAGAAGTAGAAAAAGGAGCAGGAAAGCTGAGTTAATGTAAACTCCATGAGTGCAGGGCCTGGGCTTCTAGAACGGTGCTATTCAATACGCAGCCACAAGACACTCTGTCCAACACCCTCCTAGAAACACTAACTCATTCAGGTCTCTTTCAGCAGCAAGTGACAGGAATCCACTCCAAACTAGTCAGGGAATTTGTTGGTCCCACAATAGGTAAATGTTAATAAAAAGACAGACGCATGAACAGATGGGTGAATGGCTGTCTCACTTCTGTTGCTCCCTGGGTGCTGGCCTCGTTCACTCCTACTGCAGACAGACTTGCTCCATGGGGCGGTGTAAATGTCTAGTCTACCACCAGCTCCTAGCTCACTTTCTTCCAACTCCTTGACCAAATACCTAAAGCGCCTTTTCCTCCACTCTAAATAAACAAATAAATGCTGTCACAAGGAGAGTGTGTGCTACGTCCCAGGCACTGTTCTTCATGCTTTATGTGTATGAAGTGATTTGATCCCCAGAAAAACCCTATCATCACCCCTATTTTGGAGATGAGGAAACTGAAGCACAGAGAGGTGAAAGAACTTGCCCAAGATTACCGAGTTTAGAAGTGGAAGGACTGGAATTTGAAGCCAAACAGGTAGACTCTGGTATCCAAGAATCTCTACAAGAATCAGTGTGGCCGAGGGAAAAGGAATTTGGATTGGCTGTACCTGAGTGATTGGTCCACCCCCACGGGGGAGTCAGGAAATACTGTGATTGACAGCCCCACCAGAAACAGGAGAAACAGGAGTTCCAGGCAGGTCAAAACAACAGAGTCTGATAGAGATTCTATATTCCAATCACAGTGGACAGGACAGCTCAGCCTTCTCCAAATTTACCTTGCACTTTTGCCTCTATAATCTGCTGCTCTTCCCCCTCCCATCTCCAACTCTCTTCCTGGAGAACTGCTATTGATCAGCCTATGAGGTCAAACCTAAAGAATGAACTTTCTCTTCAGCAACATTTCTGCAGTCCCGACAAGCAGAATAAATCACTATCTTCTCTGTGTTCCTTTGGTGTCCCACGCGGCCCAGCATCGGTAGGGCAGACAGAAGTTCGGTGTGAAGGAAGACTTGTCACTTCTGCTCCTTTAAAAGGAATCTGTGGCAGAAAGACTCAGTTAAGCAGAAAAATTAGACCTCTGGCATGCTTTTCCTCCACTTACTCATAATTGCTTCTTTCTTTGGTTCACTTCGGGATCTTGATATTAATATTGTTCCACTGCATTCCTGGGTTCTCTGATAGCAGACATTGGTGATGTCTTCCCTCTGTATTCTGCTCTCACCTTTTCTACATTTCTTTTTCTTTTTCTTTTTTCTTTTTCTTTTTTTTTGAGGAAGATTATCCCTGAGCTAACATCTGCCACCAATCCTCCTCTTTTTCATGAGGAAGACTGGCCCTGAGTTAACATCCATGCCCTTCCTCTACTTCATATGTAGGACACCTGCCACAGCATGGCTTAACAAGCAGTTCGTAGGTCCACACTGGGGATCCAAACCAGCGAACCTGGGGCTGCCAAAGTGGAACATGCGCCACTGGGCTGGCCCCCTGACTGTCATTTCTTTAGTGCCAACCCTGCATGGTTTTCAGGGGCCTGTCTCTGACATACCACAGTCTGGGCATATCCCCATTATGACACTCATTTCATTGATTTAAAGTTCTTTGTCTTGATGTCTGCCTCTCCCACGAGACTCTGAGCTTCTTACAGTGGGAATTATGGCCTAAATCACCTTGTTATCCCTTGTGTTGAAACGAGTTCTGGCCACAGGTAGGGACCTAGTGTATCTATTTCCTTGAGTTGAAGGAAGAAAGAAAGGGAAGGAGGAAGGAAGGGAAGGAGAAAAGAAGGAGGTAGAAGAGAGAAAGAGAGAAAAAAAATGTGAGAGTATTCATGTATACATTTTTTCTTAAGAAAAGGCAAGTAAGAAATAAGACACTCAACTCAAACTTAAGTCAAATAATTTCCTTATAATGGTGAAAAACGTTAAATTAATGAAAGAACGAAGGAGTTTCTGCTGTTGGCCAGGAAAGAAAATTCTCAGGAACAACTCTTCCCTCAAGACCTTGGGCACATTTGCCTTTATCTCATATGGCAACTTGAAGCCATGTGGTAATGTGAGAAAATTGGGTTGATTGAAGAAAATTTACCTCTTATAAGTAGTTTAGAATAGAGGACTGCTTGTCCGATCATGTTGTTCCAACCTCAATCCAGCCTCCAAACAGAAGAGGGTGGACATTGCACAGTGTTTAGAACTGGCATTGACCTTGGCAAGTCAATGACTCCCTCTCGCCCAGTTTCTTCTCTCGCTCTGCCCAGGACAGAGTGGCATGCTTAAAAATGGGTGACGGTTGAATCTCTGAGCAAGAGAGCTCACTGACTCACAAGAGTACTTTCCTTGACACATCTTTCAAGAGAGGCTGTTTTTGACTCTTAGCACAGGTATTGTGAGAGGTAATTTCCCAGGAGTAAAATCTCTGTCTCTGTCCAAAATGAAGTTAATGCAAGCATTTGACACCCAAGACTGGTTAAAAACAGTAACTCTGGAGCTGGATGATTTGGGTTCAAATCCAAGATCCATCACTTTACTGACTGTGTGGCCTTAAGCAAGCTAGTCTGATGAATCTATGCCTCACTTTCCTCAACTGTACACGGAGATAATAGCACTTACCTCATATGGTTGTGAGGATTAAATGAACTGGTCTTGTTAAAGTGCTTATGCACCACTGTGCCTAGCACACAGAAAGCCTTATGTGTTGTTAAAGAAATAAAGTAAATTCAGCTGACAAATATAAGGTATATAAACACCTTTGAAAAATTACCTAAAATTCTTGAGTAAAGAGAAATCTAAACAGCAAAATCTCCACAAATACATACATCTTACAATCTGTAAGATATGCATGAAGTAATATAGAATAAATCTCAAATTTCTTGAAAATGTTAAATAATGTATATGCAAGAGGTTTATGGATTCTTTAGTTAGGGATATTGCATTAAAAAGTATTGCATTGGATAAAGTTCAAAAAACCTCATGGTTCCTTATACAGACAGTGTGTCTTCCCTGAAGACAAGTTTAGCGTTTCTAAGAACCCGTGAAATATTGCTTAAAACCTTTTAAGCAAACCATTAATTGTATTTAAAGTGTTCTAGGAGGGCAGCGCCATATATTCTCACAGAGAAGAAAAACTGTAAGTTCTACAAATCCTAAAAAACTTTGAAAGTGCCCAGAGATCAAAAAGTGCTATGCCCCTTAAACTCCATCACTACCTTCTCAGGCTGTGTCCTCAACAACAGCCTGCCTCCATCTAGGAACGAATCACAACACCCGAATTTTAAAGAATGAATAAACCTAATCGAGATATTTTGATGACTATGTCTCACAATGACCTTAATGGTAACTGTTTGTTTGTTTGCTGTGTTGTTTATTTTTCTTTTAATTATATAAGTTTCTGGCGTAAAACAGTATGATTCAACATCTGCATATACTACAAAGTGACCATGCCAAAAGTCTAGCTGCCATGCATCACCCTATAATTGATCCCCTTCACCCATTTTGTCCAATCCCCAACCTTCTTCACCTCTGGTAACCACCAATCTGTTCTCCGTATCTATGAGTTTGTTTTTGTCTTGTTTTGTTTTGTTTTTGTTAGTTTGAGTTTGGTTTGATTTGGCATTTTAGATTCTACATATGAGTGAAATCATACAGCATTTGTCTTTCTCTGTCTGATATATTTCACTTAGCATAATGCCCTCCAGATCCATTCATATTGTCGCAAATGCTAAGATTTCATTCCTTTTTTTTTTGAGGAAGATTAGCCCTGAGCTAACATCCACCACCAATCCTCTGATTTTTGCTCGAGGAAGATTGTTGCTGAGCTAACATCTGTGGCAATCGTCCTCTATTTTATATGTGGGATGCCTGCCACAGCATGGCTTGATGAGCAGTGCGAGGTCCACGTCCGGGGTCCGAACCACAGACCTTGGGCCACCAAAGCTGAGAGCACAAACTTAACCACTACATCACCAGACTGGCCCCAAGATTTCATTCTTTTTTATGGCTGAGTAATATTCCACTACATATATATATACCACATCTTCTTTATCCATTCATCTATTGATGAGCACTTAGGTTGTTTCCTTATCTTGGCTATTGTAAATGATGCTGCAATATACATGGGAGTGCACATATTTTTTTCAAGTTAGTGTTTTTGTATTCTTCAGATAAATACTCAGTAGTGGAATAGCTGGATTATATGATTTTCTATTCTTAACTTTTTGAGGAATCTCCATACTATTTTCCATGGTGGCTGCACCAATTTACAATCCCACCGTGTGTTTCTTATTTGAAAAATGTCCATGAGACACAAATTTCAGAGTAAAATATTAATGAAATCAATGCAAAAAGAAAAGAGCTGGCAAGAGGACATCACATCTACCTGCCTTAATCAAAGCTTCATTTTAAGTTATCAGCTGTTTACCATGCTAATTAGATGTCTGAAGAAGCCCTCTAAAGCCCAGAGACTTTTCTTCTTCCCTGTACTTTTGAGAATACATTTGAAAAATTCAACTACTACTAAGAAAATCATCACATGATTAGTGAAGCCAAAAACGTTAAGTTGAAAAAAACAGGGTCATGTTTTTGTGACATTAATAAAAAATGTTTTTCCATCTGTGCCATTGCAAAAGCATAAAAGTAAAGAGAGTGAAAGATTTTGCAAACTTCTGCATTGATAAATTCTGAAATTATCACAGGGGAGTCATTTTCTAACCCTTTTCTCCGGCCTGTACCCTTCCATCTGCCCATAGGAATCAAAGTCAATCTAGTTAATGATGTTGTTAGATATGCTATCCCTGGGTGTAACTGTTTAAGAGGAGAATTGTGCAGCCAAGGGAAGATGAAGCAAACTTTATAACGGAAAGGATGTTGAATGAAACCCTAAGCATACCTAAGGCCTAAACTCACTGAGTTGGTCACAAAATGAGCTTAAGGGAAAAGGGAAATTTATTGGAAACATACAGAGTTATCTCCTGAAATCCCAGGTCAAAATATGCAGCTGGGCCTCGTGAGAGGCTAGAACGAAGAACAGGAAAGTCAGAAGGAGCCAACACAGCTGTTATTTCCAACATTTTCGTTTTCTGGGGAAGCAGGATCTAACATTTTTCTCTCTGCAGATTGGCTTCATTCTTCCATCTTGATGTGGACCTGCTTCCTAAGCTCTACTTACAAACGGACCACTGACTACTGTCATCACAAATTCCTGGGCGAGAGAATCTGATTAGGGGAGATAAGCTTCCAGACTGGTTCTCTTGGTCCAGTGAGTATTGGACATTGGGGCCATTATGGAAACAGTGCATAACAAGTCTCATGGCAATAGTCTACACCAAGAGTTGGCAAATTTTTCTGTAAAGAGCCATATAGTAAATATTTTAGGTTTAGGGAAACAGTTCTCTGTCAAAGTTACTCAACTCTGTCGTAACACAGAAGCAGCCACAGAAAACACATAAACGAATGGGTGTGGCTGTGTTCCAATAAAAATTTTTAAAAATGGGTGTTGGGCCAGATTTGTTCCACAGACTCTAATTTCCTGATCCCTGGTCTATAGCTACACTACGCATGGAAGAAACTTTAAGAAAGGGGTGGGGTGGATTGGAAGGGTAAGCCTCTGTAGTATACACACCCAGCACTGAGCGCTGGAAGCAGAGCCCTACAAAGTGTGGGGGAACCAGAAGCATGACTGCACGATTGGCTGCTAAGTCATAAAGCATCAGCACTATATTCAGAGAAGGGCTTTCATTCTATCCAAAAAAAATTCCCACCCCTGGAACATGCCTGTATCCCCTCAGGATAAACAGGGAAGAAAAAGCTCAGAAGGAAAGTGGCCATTTAAGCAGACTGGATTGGAATAGAGAAAACTATGTTCTTGTAGAAGTGTGAGTTTTCAGAAATATGTACTTGAGAAACATATATCTAGCCGTAGCACTGCTGGGAATTGTATATTGTAGGGAAAGTGGTAGATAAACTCACAAGGTGAAGTTGGAAATCAATGCAGTTGGCAATTTTAAAGCCTTATTTTGAGTTGGGGAGAAAAGGAGGATGTACAGATTGCATGAAATAGTATTCTGAAACGATAGTCCACCCATTTCAGCAAACCAGATATTCAGTGTCTAATAGCACCTGAAACCAGGTGTGATAAGGCTGAAGAGGAGACAGGTGACCCACTGGAGCAGTCACGCCAACAGCACTGCAAGGGCTAAAGGCGAGATGTTTGATACTTTCCTTAAACAGAGTCCCAAGGGACTCTGCAGGCATGGAAATGCTTTCTTCAGCACGTTCTGTCCCCAGGGATGCTCACCCAGACCCACCTCTGCAATCACTGGAGGAGGACCCTCAGAGACGGCTTTCAGTGACCTCTCTGGGCAGCAGTTTTCCTCTGCGCCCTCAATAGCTTCAATCACTTCACTGGTTTGCAGTTATCACCTTAGCAGGACCGTTCTTTTTTCTGAAGTATAATTGACATATGCCATTGTATTAGTTTCAGGTGTACAACGTAGTGATTCAACATTTATTTACATTACAAAATGATCACCCTGATAAGACTAGTTACCATCTGTCATCCGACAAAGTTATTACAATATTATTGACTATATTCCCTATGCTGTATGTTACGTCCCCATGACTTATTGATTTTATAACTGGGAGTTTGTACATCTTATCCCTTTCACCTATTTCACCCTTCCTCCCACCCTCCTCCCCTCTGGCAACCACTGATTTGTTCTCTGTATCTATGAGTCTGTTTCTGTTTTGTTTTGTTTGTTCATTTGTTTTGTTTTGTTTAGATTTCACATATAAGTAAAATTATATGGCATTTTTCTTTGTCTGGGTTATTTTACTTAGCATATATCCTCTAGATCCATCCATGTCATCACAAATGGGAGGATTTCATTCTTTTTTACGGCTAATATTCCATTGTGTGTGTGTGTGTGTGTGCATGTGTATATATAGGAATTCTATTGATCTTGCCAACTCCAGGAAGCAGGGCTGGGGTCCCCTCTCTGAGATCCATACCAGCAACTCCTTCGATTATCTTTGTTCTCTAGAGCTCTTCCCTTTCTCCCAAGACCTTAGAATTTTCATCTCTACTGGTGCAGGAAAAATTTGTATGAGGAAGCATTCTTCAAACTTTATTGTTTTATTCAAGGTCCTTAGCTCCTGAAGCTCAAAAGTCAATAAATCCATACATTTTTTCTTTATTTTATCTACTTGGGGAGTTCATGTATTATGTCTAGATATCCCAATGAACTATTGGTACAGGACAAAATAAACTTCCAAGGATGAAAGAATAATAAAACCTTATTCTGCTACAATGTTAAGAGGCAGAGTCCTCTTTGAGGAAACAGCGCATGTTTGAGAATACCTGAGCGGAGCCAGGTCCCTATCTTCATGTCAACGTAATGATGGAATGCTTCCACAACTCTTGCTCTAGAGCTTAAGTCCAGTCTCCATACCAACTGTTATGGGTTGAATTGTGTCTCCCAAAAAAGATATGTTGAAGTCCTACCCTGGTACCTGTGGATATGACCTCATTTATAAACAGGGTCTTTGCAGATGTAATCAAATTAAGATGAGGTCGTTAGGGTTGACCCAAACCCAGATGACTGTTTTCCTTATAAGAAGGGGAGAATAGATACAGAAACACAGGCACACAAGGGGAGAATGCCATGTGTTAATAGAAGCAGAGATCGATGGACTAAAGCTGCAATCCAAGAAATGCCAACAATCGACAGCCAGCACCAGAAGCTAGGAAGAGGCAAGGAACAATTCTCCCATAGAGCCTTTGGAGGAAGCACAGTCCTCCCGACACACTGATTTCAGCCTTGTAGGCTCCAGAGCTGTAAGACAACAAATTTCTGTTCTTTTAAATCACCCAGTTTGGGGACTGTGTTACGACAGCCCTAGGAAACTCACACCACTAAGCTCAGCACTTCGAGGGGTGCTCATTTGAAAGGATATAAGGTTCAAAGACATTGGCTCAGATCATCTAAGTTCTCTTGACACTTACTAATTTCCAGAAAACTGAAAAAAGCCCTAGATAAATCCAGCAAGCTGATTTAATGACCTCTCCTCAGGGCTACATTGCCTGGAGTTCTATGATGAATCTCAAGGCATCTGGGGAAGACAAGAGGTGAGACGGAGCCAGCTCTAGAATGCAGATGGAGTGGCTTTGGGGAGCCCCAGTTTTGATCCCTGTGAGAAGGTGGGCATAGTGCATCTGCAGTAGCAAGGGAGGGCCTAAAATTCAATACAAAGAGAATGGCCAGAATAAAAAAGCCACAGCACATCACAGACCATAAACTGCAAACAGGTTTTGGAGGCAAATCCTCCAACTATGCTTTGAAGCAGATGCCAGGGAAGCAAGAAACTTCACCTGGGCCCGTAAGGTGAAGACAGCTGTGGAGCATCCTGAGCCTTCTCAGATAACCTCACTAGCCGGGTTCTGCCATTCACTTCTCTCGGGTTCAGAACCTGGACATTTGGCTCACAGGATTACACAGTCCTGAGAAAATTTTCTCATGTTCCCTGAGCTCCAGAGACTAATTTCTACAAGAATTCCAATTTATTTATTAATTTTCTATGAGAAATATACTGCTCATTGATGCCTTTTCTTCCCACTGGGAAAAATGACTTGAGAAAACTAAATAAATTTCCAAAGCATTAGTAAACACAAAACACAGGAAATTACATGGCTGTAACGAATTATTCATCAGCCTGTAACATTCTGATGAACCACCTCTCTCCGTGAAAGGGATATACTGTCAAGAGAACCGCAACAATTTTGATAGACCCTGAAGGTCCCTTTCCATGAAAGCCCTGCCCTGACTCCTATTTGCCCGTATGGGATCCAGAACCTACGTCTTTTTAAAGCATGTTTTCCTCTGTTTCATATACTTCAAAGAATGGTGTAGATATTTTTAATTGTATTTCTTTTTAATGGATTGTATTTGGAACAAATCAAACATAGAAGTGTCAGCAATTTCCAGACTTAGTTATGTTGTCGTTTAATGACTTCATAAGTGCTCTTCTGGACTCACTACCTTCTTGGAACCATAGTTTTCTTTTTCTAAAATGTAACCATCAAATGAGGACAGAGGAAATAAATAGGACGATCTCAGGAGGAATTTTCATCTAGCTATGTTAGCCTGATGGGTTATTTCTTTCATTCTACAGATAATTCTTTTTAAAAGCCAAAGCTGGCCACGAGTAATTTGAATGCACTCTCTCCAAGATGATTCCAAATAGACCTTGGCTAATCCTTATTTTCAGTCTGGACTGAGGCAGTCAGGTTCTTCAAAATAATTAACACAATATCTAAATGTTGGAGAACCTCGAGGCTTAGTCATGGGCCCTTTTTGCTTCACTTTGTAAATTCTTTACCTAGGTAGTCCCATCGCTTTAAATACTGTCTATTCGCTGACAGATTCCAGAAAAATAGCTTTATGTCTGACCTCTCCAAAAAGGCCAGACTTCTATATCCAACTCTCTCCTTGACATTACCATTTGCTTGCTGCCCTGCAATTCAGCTTTACATTCCCGAATCAGAACTCTTGATCCACAGATGGCTTCCCTACCAATGCCATACCTATTCTGATACTCTCCATTTCCATAAGCGATACCTCCAACCATCTGTTTTATCTACAACCCAGATATCAGCCATAAACAGTTTCTGTCAATTATATTTCCAAAGCACATCCCCCTCCATGTCATTCTCTATGCCACCATCATCTCTCACCTGGACTTCTCCAGTAATTCCATTTTCCACTCATTCACTAGAATGATTTTTTTTTTTTTTTATTTAAAACATCATGTCATTACTAAAATCCTCCAGGCACTTCTCTTTATCTCTAAAATATAATCATTATCCCATACCATGACATTAGGTCTTATCTGATCTGGCCCTCCCTGACAGAACCTCCTTTCACACTTGTATTCTTGGGTACAATGAGCTTGTTCTTGCCTCAGGACATTCATACACGCTGTTTCCTTTGCCTAGAATACTCTTGCTACATAGTTTGTATGTTTACTTGTTTTGTTTTTCTGTTTTCTTTTTTGTTTTTAATGGCTGGTTTCATCTCATCATTTTGATCTGCATAAACTTGTCACCTTCCAAGAGATCCTTGTCTTGTCCCCCTTTTAAGGTAGTTTCATTGACCACCTCTATCCTACCTTACTCCCACCAATTCTATCAAAATATTCCATTTGATTTTTTTCATACAAGGTTACCCTCTAACTTGCTTAATTGTTTATTATCTGTAACTCTCAACCCTCACGAGAATATAAACTCCATGAAGCATGAAACTCATCTCTGATTTACCACTACATTTCAGAGGTTAACACACTAGTGCCAATTTGTCTAAGACTTGCCCAGACTTAGTGCCAAAAGTCCTGTGTCTTGGGAACTGCCTCAGGGCCTGGCAGACTGGGAACATTGTTCATCCTATGACTGAGGCTATGCACTAAATAAATATTTCCAAAATAAATGCAGTTAGTGACAATCTCAGTAAAAATAATCGTTGAATACTGAGGACAGTAATTTCCTACTATGGAAAAAAGAAACTATGTAACTTTACGAAAACTCCAGGCTGCTCTAAATATTAAAGAACTTTCAAAATAGTTTGCAAAGATAAAATTTAAACTGGTCTTCTACAGTACTACTAGAAAATACAGAAATTAACATATTCTTGGAACAAAATATTCAGAGTTAAAATTGATTCTGGGATCAAAGAAAGCTAATGGGAAAAAAATGAACCTGTCAAAAATGTTTATACTGGAAACTAAAATTAGACCTGCATTTCCTCAAATGCAGTCTGATGAAATAGTCCTATGATGTGCAAGAACAGGAAAAAGTGTGGGATCCAGAAGACACAATCTCCCTCTTGGAAGTTCACAATACATAGTAGTGTATTTAAGGGCTCTGAGAAGTCAGAGAGCAAAGACACATCTTCAACACTGATTAACCCAGAATTTTACAAATTTGACTATGGACTACTTTTTATTTGTAACATTTATTAATATACAGCAGCATTTAGGAATACATTTTGGGAAATGTTGCATAAACCACAGGACTGCAACTGTCAACTGAGATCCATCAAGAAATTTCCAAGCTTAGCCTGGTAGATATTCAAGCCGTGTCCCAATCTGTCTCGACATGGTTTGCAGAGATTTGCGGCAGGCAAAGAAGTGTCAATGGCAACACCACTTCTTTAGGATGGCCTTACTGTCAGCACCTCCAGCCCCGTGATCTGAAGTCTGAAGGGAGATTAAGGCAGCTCTTGATGAAAACTGGGCAAAGTAGAACACTCACCATCTGGACTTGATGAAAAAGGAAACAAATGCCATGGAACCTATAAGCAATTTGATTATGAAGGGTCAGATGTTTGGCTAAAGCTCTATCAAAAGAAGTTCAAAGTCAGTCTGCAAGATTGAAAAGAAGAATGAAAATATAGAGTTCACTGTTCAGTAATTAAGTTCAAAACCATAGTAATGTGATAGGTTATTATTATTATTATTTATTAATAAAATTATTGAGCCACCTGTTATATTAACCAAGCATCGTCAAAGATTTTTGGAGAGTCACCAGAAAAGACAGAATGATCATTTGGGAAAGACCTAGTATTCAATTAAAGAAGGAACAAATCAAGATATAAGTAATCTGAGGGCAACAGTTTTAGGTGGCATTTAGTAAATTAAGCTTTGATTCATAGAATATGCTTAATTAAGGAACGTCAGTTGGAACAAAGCACATTTTAAAGAATTACACATTGCAGTAAAATACCAGATAGAATGTAGGAAGAAAGTTTGTTCTGAGTGTAAACACTTTCTATTTCTAAAGGAAATACGAAAAGTGTCAGTAAACTTTTTTTTTGTCTTAAGACTGGAGAATGAAGGATAAAATGGTGGTAAACACAATGTGATACATGAAGTCAATTGTTATTTCCAGGGAAAGCTAAGAGCTTCAAAATCCAGAATGAATAAGAGATTGTTATAAATATTTTAAGGAGAAAAAAAGAGTACATATAAGCTCTTTAATAAATGAGGACTGTTAAATTCATGATGGGTAAAATGCTGAGCCACTGAATTTCTTTTAATTGTCCTTTGGGTAAAAAATAAAAGGAAGCTTTCAGGAAAGGTAAGGTACAAAATGAGAATTGTACGGGCCCTTTGGGAAGATGAGGGGTACACATTCAACGAAAGGAGAAGGGTGATAGCCAGGAAGAGGGAGAATAGAATATGTTTAGTCTAAACTTCATTTATTTGGCTCTCTCAAAACTCTAATTTTTGATTGTTGACACTGATTCATGTTTCCCCATTCCCTACAAACTATGCGGGGACAGGATTTGCTAAGCAAATTACTAGTGTAAACACAATTTTAAAACTATTGTTTAAACAAATCTGGCAGGTACTTTGCTTGGCAACCCTTGGTTAGCCATTAGTCGTTGTTACTAATTAACCTACTCCTTCCGCCATCTGCTCTCTTCTCTGCACAGTCTCTCCTTCAGAGAGCACATCTATTCTTCTGACTTTCACTATCACCGCTTTGCTAATGACTCCCAAATTTATGTACCCATGTCTCAATTCTTTCCAAGTGCTAGCCTCACAATTTCATAAGCTAAATCAAATTCTGGGTGCAAAAGCCAAATTCGTTTTTTTCCAGAAAACTGCCACCTGCCTTAACTTCTCTAACTTTGTCAAATGGCACCATCCTTCTTCTAAGCAGTCAGTCTTAATATCTTGGAATAACTTAGAATTACTTTCTTCCTCATAGCCTGCACGTGGTAAGTTCCCAAATTTTCTATTCCAATAACCCCACCCTAGACTGTGGACCATCAACTCTTACTGGAATACTACTTAGGGTCCCTGACTCTTCCTCTTCCCCAATACACATTTCTTTATACGTAGCTTTGATTGTGTTAGTCCCCTGATCAAAACCTGTCATTTCCTACCTGCCCTGCACCTTACCAGATGGTGTAACAAAGGTGCTAAGTGCATGGATTCTGGAGCCAGACCGCTTGAGTGCAGACCCCAGCTCTGCAACATCTTAGCTGTAAGGGCTTTAGCAAATGATCCAAACCTCCTGTGCTTCAGTTTCCTCCTCTGTAAAATGGGAATAATAATTCTATATCATAGTGTCGCGACAAGGTTAAGTGAGTTAGTATATTAAGAGCATTTAGAACAACACCTGGCACACAGTTGATGTACAATAAATATTAGCTACTATAATTACAACCAAACTTCTCTGTTTGCTTTTCAAGGTCCCCTAAATTGAACTTGACCTCAAGCTAGTAACCTGATTTCTGGTGACTGTAACATGAAGTTTCATTCATGGAGCTGGGCCACTTCGCGGTTAGAGAAGAACACTTGATTTCCTGCCTGCATGCCTTCCCTCCGAGGAAGGGCAGGACTCCAACCATCAACCAGGACCCACCAAGAAATTTCTAAAGCCTAAGCTGGTAGGTATCCAAGCTGTTTCCCATCTTGTTGCCCATCCCTCAAAGCCCACTGGCCTCTGTCCTACCCCCACCACAGCACCTCCAGCCTGCTGGGTCCAGCTGTTTGCTGAGATCCCTAAGCACTTATGGGTAACAGTTTGGATTTTAATTACATACGCTTTTACAGAGTTCACTCTTGTTTCCTTTGTATGATTCTTGTTTTTTTTTTTTTTTTTTTTTTGCTGTACAGCATCTGCAATGAAAAAAGTCCTGAACTGGAGTCAAACAAACGAACTCCCTGATCTCAGCTAGCAATGCAAGCACTGTGCTCCTTGCTGCCTCCATTCATCACACAGTACCTGGCACAACATTAGCACTTACTACATATATGATAGATGAATGAATGAATGAAGAAAAAGGAAGAATGGAGGGGTAGGTTATCAGAAAGGTACATTTCAACTAGTGTTCCGTAATTCCAAAATGTAGCCCGTCTTTCCTCTTTGCTGTGTCTCAGAACAGAGCTGAGCAAAGCAAATGAGGAGAAGCGGCAGGGGAAAGACTGATCAACAACTTTGTGACTCACAGTTTACCCACATGATTTCATTTATACCCTACGGAATGGGTATTATTAACATCATTTTATGAAGAGGGAGTTTACATTCAAAAATACACATAAAATTGGAAAAAGTGTACTCCCACTGGAAAGTTCCATAGTTTACCCAGAATTCAAACCTAATTTGAAGGAAAACCGCATTTCTTTCCACTACCCCACACTACTTCTTTCTGATGGTCACTCAATAAATAATTCTTATAGTTCAGTTTATGGTACATACTTGAAGATAACAGTCACATTTACTTTAAAATATGCATATTTTATCATGCTAAACTATATGCTCTGTAATGTTTAGAGAATTAATATTGTATGTTTCAAAAATTTTAACGATTTGTTCATAATTTTCCCTAATGTTATCCACATTGATAAATGTTCAGTGAGGTTAATAAGCTGAAAATGCGTGTGGTTTACACTCTTTTGCATCTTAGGCTAATTTCTTAAACAGCTGCATCTGATTTACTAGGCATCACTAATTGGAATAGCAGCTATCAGTCAAATAAACTGATCTTTCTTTTTTATTGAAGTATAGTTGACATACAATACTATATTAATTTCAGGGGCACCGCATAGTGATTTGACATTTATATACATTACAAAACGATCACCACAAGTCTAATAACCATCTGTCACCATATAAAGTTATTACAATGTTATTGACTATATTTGACTATGTTCCCTATGCTATACAGTACATGCTCATGACTTATTTATTTTATAACTTTACCTATTTCACCCATCCTCTCTGGCAACCACCAGTTTATTCTTTGTACCTATGAGTTTGTTTCTGCTTTGTTTTATTTGTTCATTTGCTTTGTTTTTAGATCCCGTGTATTAGTGAAATCATACAGTGTTTGTCTATCTCAGTCTGACATATTTCACTTAGCATAATATCCTCAAGGTCCATTCATGTTGTCACAAATGACAAGATTTCATTCTTTTTATGGCTGAGTAATATTCCATGGCATATGTTCTCCACATCTTCTTTATTCATTCACCTATTGATTTACACTTAGGTTGCTCCCATATCTTGGCTATTATAAATAATGCTTCAGTGAATATAGGGGTGCATATATCTTTTCAAGTTAGTCTTTTAGTTTTCTTCAGTTAAATATCTAGAAGAGGAATTTCTGGATCATATGGTAGTTCCATTTTTAATTTTTTGAGGAACCTCCATACTCTTTCCATAGTGGCTGTACCAATTTACATTCCCATCAACAGTGCAGGAGGGTGACCTTTTCTCCACATCCTCTCCAAGACTTGTTACTTGTTGTGTTTTTGATAAGAGTCTTTCTGACAGGTGTGAGGTGATAGCTTATTGTGGTTTTGATTGCAGTTCCCTGGTGATTAGTGATGTAGAGTATCTTTTCATGTGTCTGTTGGCCATCTGTATGTCTTCTTTGGAAAAATGTCTATTTAGGTCCTCTGCCCATTTTTTAATCGGATTGTTTGTTTTTCTGATATTGAGTTGTATGAGTTCTTTATACATTTTGGATATTAACACCTTATTGCAAATATCGTTTGTAAATTTCTTATTTCATTCAGTAGGTTGCCTTTTTGTTTCATTTATCAAGCAAAAGCTTTTTAGTTTGATGTAGTCCCATTTGTTTAAATAAACTGATCTTTAAGTTGTAGACCTGAAACAACTCATTGGCAAATCACTAATTTAGTGGATATAGGTTTTGAGGAAATTGCCTAATTCACTTTATAGGCTAGAGGTAGCTTGAAAATTAGATGAATTAGAGAAACAAATGCCAAAAAATTACAAAAAAGAAATGCAGGGGTTGGCCCTGTGGTCAGGCGGTTAGGTTTGCATGCTCTGCTTCTGCGGCCTGGGGTTTTGCTGGTTTGGACCCGAGTGCGGACATGGCACCACTCATCAAGCCATGCTGAGGCGGCGTCCCACATAGCACAACCAGAAGGACCTACAACTAGAATATACAACTATGTACTGGGGGCTTTGGGGAGAAGAAGAAGAAGAAAAAAAGAAGATTGGTAATAGATGTTAGCTCAGGTGCCAATCTTCAAAAAAAAAGAAACGCAAATAAGCTACTCAATATGTTAAAAAAGAAGAGCAATAGTAGCAATTACCACTAGACAGAATAATGTAAGCAGAGACAGTGATGGACATGGAGGTGACAAACCCGGGTTTGTAAACTAGCTGAGTCATTTCTTGACTATACGACATTGCACAAATTGCTTTACCTCCTTCACTAAATCTCAAGTTCCTCATCTATAAGATTTGTTACCTAATTTGCACGTGTGCATATACGTGTATACTATTTACCCTTTTTACCCCCATATAAAATAAATGAATACAAGAATATAACTATATCACTAATATTATATATTTATATGTTTCATTGTGAAGCATAAAGGGATATTAAATAGCAAACACTAATATAAATATTAATTAAAAGATTAGAGTTTCTAGAAGAAAATAATATAAAAGCTTTATATATCAATGAGACTTTTAAAAAATAATACAAACAATTTTTCAAAGACATTATGGGAAAGTCATAAAATTACTTGATAGATTGTAGTATGTTTTAACCAAGACTTCTTGAAAAACATCCTGCCAAATTTTTGCAGGGAAATATTCAGTTTGATATGATGGAGTACTACATAGCTTAAAAACCATTTAAAGGACATCTTCACATGGTGAAAAATAGAAGCAAAAAGGGAAAAATTCTATAACGTAGTGTGAGCCATAGAGCTCAATTCAAGTGCTTTTTGACCTTCAAATAATCTTAAAGAATATTGCCAGATTGTAAGAGAAAAATAACAAACGTCTTTTGCATGCAATGTCATAGTCAGGAAGAGCACAGAGGAGGCCCTCAAACTTTAAATGCCACTTTAGATAATGTGAAGTTCAATTCGAATTGTGGGGAAATTAATAGAAATATTTTCCATGATTCATCTTTGTATCATTTCTCAATATGAACCACCCTATTTAATCTTGTAACTTCTTCAGCCTATTCTTTTGAATATTTCCTCCTTAAAAGTAGGGGAAAAGGAGGAGATTAATATTCATGTCCATATCCCTCGTCTACTCTCAACCCTTGAAATTATAGTAGTCTTTGAGATCCTTCCTTCATTTACTCAACAGCAAAGACTCATAAGAATTAAACAAGTGTTGGTGGAAAGTTCACAGGCATCCGGAGTTTATAAGATTTCTACTTGCTCTAGAAATTCCACCTATGCATAAAAAAAGCTACTTAAAGCAAAGACTGCTTAATAAAGGTTATGGGTATTTTCGTGAGAAAAACAAAGACAAGAAGATAATTAGCATTAATTGAATAGTTTTTATCAAGTATCCTTTCAAATTTCAAGTTTTTGTCTCAAATCTTATTCTAAAGGAAAAAAGGCCCAGTGGTGGCCACCTCGACCATGATGAATTCTATGGTTATGCTCATAAGAGTGAAGGTTAATTAAGAAGGGATAGCGCCAAAGGCCAGTCTATGAAAAATAGAAGAAAGGAAGGAACAAGGACATGTGAAGTAGTTGGTGAGACCAGTGGAGAAAGTACTGACTAAATCTCTTCCGACACACCACAGTGAGCAGCTGATGATGTCCTTTGTCTTCCTTCACAAGGAGAAGGCGCATTTTACCCATTAAGACATCTGTTAGTGGCTCGGTTGTTATTTAAAAAAAGAATAACTTGTTTGTGTTGAAAGTAACAAGATGTATTCATGCAAGGCAAATAACTTACCTGAGACTCTTTCCAAAATACATGTGGAAAGAAATATTCCAACATGAGCCAGTTTAATAATTCATGATTTTACGACTTAAACATACAGTTTTTAAGTAGCACTGCTTGCATAAATGAGCAGATCAATCCTATAACATCTTTGTTGGAAAACAGCAATGCCTTTTTAAACTTTTATACTAGGTCTGTCTATTACAGCTTCCTGCTCATCTATAGTTTTCCATCTTGCTTGAAATGTGACTTAAAATTTTCTAGAACAGCATTCTCCTTGTCTGATCCTAAGAACCCGCAGCGATACTTGTTAAAAACACAGCTTGCTCAGCCCCATCCTAAAGCTACTCAATCAGAAACTTTCCTACAGAATTTTTAATCCCCAGGTAATTCTGATGATCAGTAAACTTGAACTAACTGCCGCCAAACATTTTTGTGACCCTTCCTGATCTTGATTCTGCATCCTGCTGTCCTTTCTCTTGACATACATACATCAAGGTGAGGGAGCCAAAAACATATAACTAATTCACATTTGTTGTCTATGCTTTAAGAATAATTTCATCACTATTTTATTCTCACGATGTAATGTCAAGGATCTCAATATTAGAGTTATAAAGTTACTTTTCTGATGGGCAGAACTTCCAATATTATTAAATATCAAATGATATGTTTTAAGTCACATCCTTCAAGCCATTCAAGATAAGAGGGAGTGAGAAGCACCCCATGGGGAGGAGTCAAACAATGATAAACCATGTTTTTCTCTGTCTGGGGTGAGCCAGAGGTCATGAGAAGCCCATTTCATGTCATAAAGTGAAATGATGCATGGTTGATTGAGCTTAAAAGTTTGCAGAAAGAACTCAAGAACTCTATCCCATTCACAATCGCAACGAAAAGAATAAAATACCTTGGGATAAACTTAACCAAGGAAGTGAAGGATCTATACAATGAAAACTACAAGACTTTCTTGAAAGAAATAGGCGATGACATAAAGAGATGGAAAAACATTCCTTGTACATGGATTGGAAGAATAAACATAGTTAAAATGTCCATACTACCTAAAGCAATATACAGATTCAATGCTATCCCAATCAGAATCCCAAGAACATTCTTCACAGAAATTGAACAAACAATCCTAAAATTCATATGGGGGAACAAAAGACCGCGAATTGCTAAAGCAATCCTGAGCAAGAAAAACAAAGCCGGCGGAATCACAATCCCCGATTTCAAAACATACTACAAAGCTACAGTGATCAAAACAGCATGGTACTGGTACAAAAACAGGTCCACAGATCAATGGAACAGAATTGAAAGCCCAGAGATAAAACCACACATCTATGGACAGCTAATCTTCGACAAAGGAGCAGAGGGCCTACAATGGAGAAAAGAAAGTCTCTTCAACAAATGGTGCTGGGAAAACTGGACAGCCACATGCAAAAGATTGAAAATTGACCATTCTTTTTCACCACACACCAAAATAAACTCAAAATGGATCAAAGACCTAAAGATTAGGCCTGAGACAATAAGTCTTTTGGAAGAGAATATAGGCAGTACACTCTTTGACATCAGTTTCAAAAGAATCTTTTCGGACACTGTAACTCCTCAGTTGAGGGAAACAATAGAAAGAATAAACAAATGGGACTTCATCAGACTAAAGAGCTTCTTCAAGGCAAGGGAAAACAGAATTGAAACAAAAAAACAGCTCACTAATTGGGAAAAAATATTTACAAGCCACTTATCCGACAAAGGGTTAATCTCCATAATATACAAAGAACTCACACTGCTTAACAACAAAAAAACAAACAACCCGATCCAAAAATGGGCAGAGGACATGAACAGACATTTCTCAAAAGAAGATATGAATATGGCCAATAGACACATGAAAAGATGTTCATCATCGCTAATCATCAGGGAAATGCAAATCAAAACTACACTAAGATATCACCTTACCCCCGTTAGATTGGCAAAAACATCCAAAACCAAGAACGACAAATGTTGGAGAGGTTGTGGAGAAAGAGGAACCCTCATACACTGTTGGTGGGAATGCAAACTGGTACAGCCACTATGGAAAACAGTATGGAGATTTCTCAAAAAGTTAAAAATAGAAATACCCTATGACCCAGCCATCCCATTACTGGGTATCTATCCTAAGAACCTGATAACAGATATCTCAAGAGTCCGTTGCACCCCTATGTTCATCGCAGCATTATTTACAATAGCCAAGAAGTGGAAACAGCCTACATGCCCAGAAACTGATGATTGGATAAAGAAGATGTGGTATATATACACAATGGAATACTACTCAGCCATAAAAAAAGACGAAATTGGCCCATTCACAACAACGTGGATGGACCTCGAGGGCATTATGTTAAGCGAAATAAGTCAGTCAGAGAAAGACGATCTCTATATGACTCCACTCATAGGTGGAAATTAGTATATTGAGAAGGAGATCTGATCGGTGGTTACCAGGGAAAAGGGGGGGTGGGGGGAGGGTACGAAGGGGGAAGTGGTGTACCCACAACATGACTAACAAAAATGTACAACTGAAATCTCACAAGCTTGTAATCTATCATAACATTAATAAAAAAATATATATATATAAAAAAAAAGTTTGCAGAAAAAGTCTGACCAACAACAATTTTAAGGAGACAATATAGATTCCTGGTACACAAATAACTAGATAGTTCAAGAAGTACCTGTCTCAGACGCCAGTCTGTAACCATGAAAATCTCTAAGCCAAGGTAGCAATTGTCTCTCCTACTAGTAAAGATTTCCAAGGACAGGGACTCCTTGGAATTACTGTTCTATCACCTCTATATCGTAACTTTTTCTTGTGTATGATGGATATATACCTTCTTACCAAAGTTCAAATTCACTAGGTTTATGCCAGCAAGGCAGCCTGTGCATCTTTTGCCACTTCAATTAGAAAGCTCTTTCTTGTTAGAAGTTGAACAAGTCCACCTCCCTATATCTTTTGCCCATCGTTCCAAGTTCCACTCACTGAATTCATTTTGAGAAAGTCTGACTCTTCTTCCACTTGACATTTCCTACAAATATTGGCACCAGGTCAATTTGAAGCTTCTTATCTCCTGGTTAAATTTCTCTGGTAGATTTAACTCTTCCATATATGACACCGCGTTGCTTACTGCTTACCACATTCTAGTTTGTTTTTGTCTTTCAAATTGTGAAGACCCAATAATATCCCAAGAGAACTGCTGCGGGAGGTCATCGAGAGGACATGACCACCGGTTGACCCATGAACTAGACCCAGGCAGTCAGAGGCTCCTCTTGCCCTCCTCTGTCCTTGGAATGTATGTTCTGCCCACCATTCCCTCAGTGGGAGCTGTTTTCAAGGACACAGCCTTGAGAGAGCAAAGTGGTGTTGATATCACCTGGACTGAATACATGACTGAACCCAGGTAAGGGTAACTTTAAGATTTTGGCAGGTGGGTGTGGAGATCTACTTGTCTTGCGGAGCCCAAGACAAGTCTTGTAAGTAAGTGCCCGTGCTTATTAAACCTGCTGCCTACCAATCTGGTGTGGTCTGCCTCTTTCTTTGATCTCTCCTTGCCCTTCACTCACAGGAGCTAGTTTCAGATTTCACAAGGGAAGCCCCCGAGGTTTCGAACCAACCAGAACAACACCATCACTTCCTTCACCCCTCTTACTGTGCATCTACTAATGTATCTAAGATCATAATTTTATTCTGGTAGCCACATCACATTGTTGCCTCACATTGCACTTGCTGTGATGGAAGGTTCCTTCTTTTACATGTGTTTCTGGTGGGAATTTCTAAATCATCTAATATCCTTTCAGGCAGAATTTTTAAAGGCTCCAACTTCAACAAAAATCCTTTACTCCAGATGAATATTTAGTATTTTTATTCAACTCCCTAGCACTATTGACGTCTTCTGAAGACAAATCCTCAACTTAGTGTCATTTGTTCATGAAAGAAGTAGACAAATTTCTCTAAAAAGAGTGCGAAGCCTACATAAACATCAAGCACAGAAAGCAGAAATGGATTATGGTTGATAGTATTGGCAAATCAAAGATTCCTGAAAGCAATATGATGCACTTTCCAAACCTATCCCAGGGCTCTGTGCATTAGCAAGTAATGAAAGCAGGATTTCTAGATACAAGTAGAATTGAAAACAAGTATTTCACCATTTTCACATGTGACAATTTGATTTATTCTCAAAACTGAAGGAAACAAACTCCTGCTGGCAGTGAGTGGAGGACCAGGAAAGTGGAGAAGCTAATGGTTCCTTCAAGTGGGTCTCTCCTTGATGCTCAAGTATACATCCAGCCGGCTTTGAAGATTTCCCAAGTTCCTCAGAATCTGGGGCTCCAATTCAGAAAGCCTGTTCATCCATTATTCATCGTTATTTCACACCAAATTTCTAAATTAGTATCTGACCTGGAAAAAGAACAGGCTGACTCCTTTACATTTGAGGAGTTGTGCAATAATGCGATGGAAGGTAACACAACGTGACAGATCAAAGGAAGGGCATCAGTTTGAGATCTGGACATTCAAGTTGAGATTTTTGTTTTAAATCCACACATAAAAAATCTAGTTGCCAACCATTCCTAAATACCCCAAGCTCCATTTTTCAAAATAATAATAGTCAAGGAAAAACAATGCATTAAAAACTATTGTAAATTCCCACCATGTTTTCTAATACAAAGTTTGACATTCTTTCCACTGACTTTTTACTACGGACAAGAGCTGAGTTCTTACAGTTTGGGTTTAAGGAGAAAGTGGTTTTTATAAGAGAAATGAAAAATGAGACCAGACCAAGCTAATCCCATGGTGCAAATATCCCATTCCTTTATTTTGGTCCTAGGAAGTATATTTCAAGGAAGTCTAATAGTTATATAACCAATGCCATTAGGTTGTTTTCAGCTGGATTTGTTTCTATGACAGGGTCATGCTAGCCTGAAGCAGCACAAATAATGAGTGAAATGCAAATGTTTGAAGTGTTTGCTGTTGCAAGTCAAAGAGACTCTATTTACAGACAGGGGAGCAGGACTGTGGAGTTCCGGAGGAGAGAGGGCTCCTTGAGCCTGTAGAACCTAAGATTGCTATTGTCAGTTCAAATAAGACCGCACACAACTGTGTTAATTGCCAGGAGGCAGGTCTGAGAGGTTCTCTTAATTAGGATGAATGGATTTCTACCTGAATTTTTCAGCTTAGTGTCAGGGTTCCCATTGTCTTCACTGAAGCTGGCTCATTTAAGAGCCAAGTTTGAATGTTTTGTGCTGTGAATGTAAATGATCCCAAGCTTTGGGCTCTCTGCAGACAGACCTAGGTAGTCTTATTACCAATGCTAATAACACTCTTCCTGTCAAGTGTTGGACTGCATGTGTCCTACGTTTTGACATCTCTGCATTTCTGCACATTGTGTACAGATGTGCTAAAGGCCTTGACTCATGGGGAGAATATCCACACCAAGTCTTAACAGCAGAAGAGAAAGTTATGCCCACTGTGCAATAAACATGGGGGTGTGCTGTATAGACTAGTGGGAATGTCCACTGCAGCCTGTCCACCACACTAGGGCCTGCATAAATGAAAACTCACCAGAAGTCAGATGAAGAATCAGCTAAGGGGTCTAAATAATAAATCTAGCTGAACTGATGAAATCAAAGCAGACCCAATGAAGTCTCTTCAACAGGAGCTTGTTATAGTGTTTAAAATGAACAAACAACTATGTGAAATAGACACTGCACTTTCTTTAATAGGCAAAATTAAGTTACAAATAATAAAAAAGTTCCTTTTACACATGATTAGTGAAATCAGTTTCACCAAATCACCTATCCAACTTACCATTAACGTGACTAAGGACACTACATTTCTAGCATAATACTGGGTGGAATGGATGCTACAAAAAATATATACAAAACAGGATCTTTGCCTTTGAGGGGTTTAAAAATGTTATTTAGACTATATATATTGACCAAGCAGTCATGGGCAAAGCAAGGTCCTGGGTTCTGAAGACAAAAAAAGGAAAGTGAGAAAGTAAGAGAAATCCTCTTCTCCCTAGCACCCTCCCTGGTGGGAGAAACGACAAATGATTACAGTTCCCTGTAAGAAGTGGAACCTGAGGACAGGGTAGGAATGTGTCCTTTGGGTTGGGGGCTTGGGTTTTGTCTTTAAATAAACCAGATTTCAAATTATGGCTCTGCTGCTTACTACCCAAGTCCTTTGAAGAAGTTGCAGTTGTCTCATGTTTAAAATAGTGATGGCAAAACTCAATGCCTAAATTGTGGTGAGGATGAGGTGAAACAATACGTGTAAAGCACTTGAAAGCGGGCCTGCCCCTATCAATATATAGAATGTTTCCATTATCTCAGAAAGAATTATCTCCACACTCTACTCAACATTCCAGAGAAGTTTTGGAAATGATTGACCTAAACATCTCCCTGAGAAAACAATATTGCAAGTTTCCATTAGGAGACATCATAGCGCTGAAAGTCAAGAAGCTAAGTAGGTATTTGAGCCATCCTACACACAAACTTGGCCAACAATTCCCAATCAGGAGAGCTAGACCTACAGGGGTTGTTAAGATGGTCCTGAGGGCATTCCGCTATTTCAAATTCTTTTGTAACTTTTTATTTTGTAAAATATCAAACATACAAAAAAGTTACAAGGAACTCTTCTGCACCCTTGGCCCAGATTCACCAGTAGTTGACATTTTGCTTTATATGCTCTATCATTCTAACCATTTGAGAATAAATTGGAGATATAATGTTCCTTTGCCCCAATATACTTCACAATGCATTTCCTAAGAACTGGGACATTCTCTTGCATAACCACAGTACAGTCATCAAAATCAGAAAATTTCACATTCATACAGTTCTATCATCTAATACACAGTCCATATTCAATTTTCAACAGTTATGTCAATAATACCCTTTACAACTTTTATTCCTGGTCCAGAATCTAATTCAAGATTTCCTGCTGCGTTATTGTCTCTTTGGTCTCCTTTAATCTGGGAAAGCTGTTCAACTTTTATGTTTTGAAAATGAAAGGACAGTTATTTTTGTAGAAGGTCTCTCAATTTGAGTTTGATGTTTCTTCATGATTAGGTTCAGGTAAAGTGTCTTAGGCAGGAATAAAAGAGAAAAGAGAAATAATAAAAGAAATATCTCTTCCTTAGCGTATCATGTCAAGATGCACATGAAATCAGTTTGTTCTCATATTGGATACATGGTTTTGATCACTTAGTTAAGATGATATCTGCCAGATTTCTTCTCAAAAAAGTTACTGATACTAAAACCATTATTGATTTTAATGTTAAATTGTTCCAGGTTTGGTTAGTGGCTCTCCCTTTAAGATGGGTCATATGTCTTTCAATATATCTCCACAATTCTTTGAGCATTTCCTCACTTTCTGGCACACAGATGTTCCAGGCTTTTGTACTTTTCATATCCCAGCCCCAGAACCATTCATTTCTCCAAAGAGCTCTGGTTACTGTATAATGGGGAACCGGACAAAGTAACTAATATTTGGGCACTAGTGTGTTCATTGTAACTGGTGTGGCATTATTTCTAGGCCCTCCCAGCAACAATACTACTAGAAAAAGTATGCATATATATAATTTATAAAATATTATAAATATATATTTATTCAAAATTATGAATTCATCCTGTTACCACCAATTTCAATCCAAAACTATAATGTGCATTCAAGTCTTACCCTTTTCAACTTTTGTAACTCTGTTATTAACTACATAAAACCTAACTGCCATTATTATTCCGACTGTATTTATTCATTTGCTTAATCTTAGAATTCATGGAAAGCAATTTCAGAACTGTTAAACCCTAGCACTGCAAAAGGGACGCCTACTAATTAGAGTTCAATATTTGTATACAGGGGATTTGTTTTAAGGTAAAGTTTACATATAATGAAATGCATAAATCTTAAGTGCATAATCTGATGAGTTTTGACAAATGCATATACTCATGTAACCCTACACCAATATCAAAATATAGAATGCTTCCACCATCTTAGAAAGATCCCTTTTGCTCCCTCCAAGTCAATTCTCCATTCCCAGAGCAACCACTCCACTGCTTTTACTTGCCATAAATTAGTTTTCCTATTTTAGAATTTCACATAAATGAAATCATACAATACATATTCTTTTGTGTCCAGCTTCCTTTGCTCGGCCTTTCTGTAAGATTCATGCATGTCGTAGTTTATACAAGCAGTTTATCCCTGAGTAGTGTTCCATTGTATGTTTATACTAAAATTTATTTATCAATTCTCCTGTTAATGAGTAGTTGGAACATTTCCAGGTTGAGGCTATTATGAATAAAGCTGCTACGAACATTCATGTACAAGTCTTATTTTGGAGATATGCTCTAATTTGTCTTGGAGAATAGCTAGCAAAGAAATTGCTAAGTCATAGAGCAGGTACATGTTTAACTTCATAAGAAACTGACAAACATTTTTGCCACAGTGATTGTACCACTGTGCACTCCCAAATGATAGTTTCATTCATCCCATCTGTTTTCTCACCAAGTTCTACTTCATCTAAATTCTCACCAAAATTTGGTATTGTCAGATTTTTTTAATTTTAGCCATTACAGTGGGTGTGTAGAATTATTTCATGTGGTTCCAATGTTCTTCTCCCTGAGGAATAATGATGCTGATCACCACTTCAGGTGCTTATGTCCATTCATATGCCTTCCTTCTTGAAGCATCTGTTCAAGTCCTTTGCTTATTGTCTGTTGGGTAATCTTAACTACACCATAGTGATTTATTATGCATTCTAGATAAAAGTCCTCTTTGAAATATATGTTTAGGAAATATCGTTTCCCATTGTATGGATTATTTACTTGCTTAAATGTGTCCTTTGATGAGTATATATTTCCAAATTTGATAAAGTCTAATTTATAATTTTTCTTTTATGCTTATTGCCTTCTGTGTCTGGCCTTACAAGAAAACTTGTAAGATTTTTTAAAATGTTTTCTCTTAGAATATTTATAATTTTAACTTTTCCATTTAGCAATACGATCCATTTCTTAATTTTTGTGTGTGGTGAAAAGTAAAGGTTAACGTTCTTTTTATTGCTTTTAATATTGATATATAGTTTTTCCAGCAGTATTTGTTGAAAAAAGTTTCCTTTCATTATTGAAATGCTTTGTGCATTTGTCAAAAAAAATTTTTATTGAATATATAAGCATGGGTACATTTGGGGGCTCTCTATACATTTTCACTGGTTTTATTGTGAATCCTAATGCCAGTACCACACTGGCATAATTGCTGTATCTAATAGTGACACTTGATGACAGAGTGTAGGTTCTCCAAGTTTGTTCTCCTTTCACAAGATTGTTTGCATTCCCAAAAAGAATTAAAATAGTATGATCGATTTTATTTAAAACAAAAAAAATGTGTACTGAAAGTGAACTTCTGCATCTCAACAAGATGGAATAAGGGTCAGTTTATTTTCCTACTTGAAACAAATAAAAAAAACACACAAAATATAAGAAAAAAATTCTTTTCAAGATAGTAAACATCAAACAATGAGGACAATGATTCCTGAAAGGTGAGAAATGAGTGAGATGAGCCCTAAATGGCCCAGCTTGCTACCTTGGGAGGGTGTAAAGGCTGTGGTGCAGGGACGTGGACTACCTTCACTGAGAAAGTAGAGCTGAGAATCAGGGGAGACAAAGACACCGAGAGCTCACAGGGCACATTATTGGAGAGAAGAGAAGCACAGAGAGAGAACTCTGGAGATATGCAGAGGGTCCCCTTAAAGTATTCTACAGAGTACTGATCAGTGCACACACATAAGGAAACTAACAAAAGCTGGAGAAAGATTTCCCAAAAAGATAAAACAGAACAATCCTCAGAGTCTGCATAGTAATGACAGTAATGGCTCTACCCACCAGGCAAACTGTAAAACCTCCATGAGGACGTTAGGTAGAGTAGGGTCTTGCTTCACTAATGAGAAATAATTAACCTTAGATTGAATGCTGTTCTAGTCCACCTAATAAATTTTAAAAGCAAGAACGAAAAAGATCAACCCACTTTCAAGTAACTTAACTGTGCCTCAGAACAAAGTTCCAAAATATTTTTCAAATACAATTATATTCATCATCAAAGTAAAATTCACAATGTTCTAATATCTCATCAAAGATACATGACATGCACAGAAACAGAAAAATATGACCCATAATGAGAAAATTCAATCAGAACAAAACTAGAACTGACATTGACATTAGAATCATCAGACAAGGAAATTAAAACCGTTCTGACAACTGTATTCTATTCATTCAAAAAGCTAGAGGAAAGATTGATCATGATAAGTAGAGACATAAAAGATATTAAATGACTGAAATCTAACTTCTTGTGAGGAAAAATGAAAATATACTGGATGGGATTAAAAGCAAAATAGACATTGCATGAGAAAATTAGTGAACTTGAAGACATAGCAAAAGAAATTTTCTAAAATGAAATACAGTGAAAATGGCAACAGATGTTAACTCATGGCAAATCTTCCTCAGCAAAATATAAAAATTTTTTTAAAAAGGCAAGTCTAACCATGAAAAGCGAAAACCCACCAAGCAAATTCCAATAGACAAGCATTCTACAAAACACCTGACCAGTGCCACTCAAACCTATTAAAGTCATCAAAAATGATGAAAGTCTGAGAGTGTCACAGCCAAGAGAGTCTAGGGAGAAATGACAGCTAAATGTATTGTGGGATTCTGGATGAGGTCTCAGAACTAAAAAGGACATTAGATAGAAACTAAGGTTATCAGTAATGTGTCAATATTGGTTCATTCGCTGTAGCAAGTGTACCATACTAAGGTAAGATACTAATAGAGAACACTGGGTGTGGGATCCATGGGAACTCTCTATACGATATTTTAATTTTTCTGTAAATTTAAAACTGTTCTAAAAAGTAAAGTCTATGAAATATGAAGGCAAAATAAAGGCTTTTCAGACTTACAAACACTGAAAGAATATATCACCAGCAGACCCATACAACAAAAAAATGTTAAAAGAATCCTCCATGTGGAAAGAACATCATACAAGACGGAAATATGGATCTACGCAAAGTAATAGAGAGTACGAGAAATGATGTGTGTAAATATACATTTGGCTTATTATTTACAGCTCTTTAAAAGATAATTGACTATTTTAAAAGTGCTTTAAAGAAAAATAACAATATAACATCAGGATTACAGCATAAAGAGAAGTAAAATGTATGAGACCAATAGCTCAGAGACCATGAGAGAAGAAATGAAAACTACTATTGTAAGGTTACTGAGGCTCTGTTTTTCTTTTTGCTTTTCAGATTGGATAATTTCCATCAATCTCTTTTTAAGTTCTCTGAGCCTACCTTATGCCATCTAAATCTGCTGCTAAGCCCACCTAGTGAATTTTTCTATTTTAAATACTGCATTCTTAAGTTCCAGAATTTCCATTTGATTCTTTTTTTAAGGCTGAAGTTTCTTACCTGATTATCCATTATTGACCATGATTTTCTTTCTATCCCTGCCATATTTATAAGGCTACTTTAAAGTCCTTCTCTATTAATTCCAACACCTGGTTCAGCTTATCATCTCTTTCTACTGACTTTTATTTTCTTGACCATGAATACTATTTTCTCATTTCTCCATATGTCCACTATGTTTTAATTTTATACTAGATGCTGTGGATGATACATTGTAGAAACTGTAGGCTTTATTATCTTTCTCTGAAAAGGGCTGAATTTTTGTTGTTGGAAGCAGTTACCTTGACTGAATTCAACTTCCAATCTCTGCCTTCCCGTGATGTTGTCTCAGCCTTTCAGCTATTTTGTGTGTCTGTTTGTTTGTTTTCCCAATCATCTTAGAGTCTCTCCTGTGCATGTGTATTTCAAGGATCAGCCAAAATTTGAACAAAGTTTATACACAGATTTTGGGCTTCATCCCCTATGATTACCTCCTTTTCCAGGATTTTCCTCCCTCATTTTCTACTATTCTGGCAGCCTTGAATTTCATCCTTTGGCTCCTCAAGCTAGTATGCCTGTACCTTTCCACTTGAGTTTCACTCACACCATGGCTCTTGGACTAGGGAATATCCTCAGGTGAAAAGCCACGTAGAAGTCAAATTCACCCAGTTGGGTGTCTTTCTTTCAAGGGTCAACTTTATTGCAGTTTCTGGTTTGTTTTTCTTTTGTCACTCTCCATTGCCTTCAAATAGTTATGTATGTGTTTGTTTGTTTTTCTATTTTGTCCAAAGGTTATAATTGTTGTCCGTGAGAAGGATAGGACAAGACAGCCAATTCTACCATTACTGAAAGCATAACCTCTCAAATATGTTTTCAACTTGTAGAAAGCTCACATTTTCTGCCATCATGTTGCATAAAAGAGTGCATAGAGTTTTGTTCTTTGAGCTGAAATTTTATGGATTAAGTACATACAACCCTTAGTTACGACCTACTGATCTCATCTGTCTCCTAATATTCATTCAAAAACATTTATTCTCAACTACGTGCCAGTCATTCCTGTGAGTACTGGAGATATAATAGTGGAGGAGATAAGGCCTTGATCTGCAGATCTTACATTTAACAACCACTACATTAAATTTTATCTCAGAAAATAAATAAGTGCTATAAGAACAAGTTAGTAGACTAAAGAGTGATCAGATGATAGGAAGGGCAGAACTCTTTATACTGGATGGTTAGAGAAGGCCTCTCTGGAAGGAGATGTATTAGCCACAACCTTCTAAATGATTAGAAAGAATCAGCTATGAGGAAATCTAAAGACAGGCATTCAACCTTGGAAATATTGACATTTGAGGCCAAATAAGAGAGTGAAGAAGGCTGCCCTGTGCATTGTAGGATGTTTAGCAGGACCCCTGGTCTCCACCCACTAGATTATGCCTCCACCCCCGATTATGATGATGCAAACTGTCTGCAGACATTGCCAAATGTCCCCCAGGGGGCAAAATCACCCCCAGTTAAGAAGCACTAATCTAGATGAAGAATATTCCAGGCATAAATTACAGCAAGAGCAAAGATTTCAAGGCAGGAACAAGTTTAGCAAGCTCAAAGAACAAAAAGACAGACAGTGGAGCTGACAGCTAGTGAGTGAGGAAAAACGGCATCAAGAGAGGCTCAAAAAGACAGGAGAAAGAATATAATATAGCTTGGTTTCAAAGAAGGAGAAAATGGAGGCCGGCCCAGTAGCATAGTGGTTAAGTTCGCGCACTCTGCTTTAGTGGCCCAGGGTTCGCAGGTTCACATCCTGGGCGCAGACCTACACACCACTCATCAGGCCGTGCTGTGGCAGCATCCCAAGTAAAATAGAGGAAGATGGACACAGATGTTAGCTCAGTGACAATCTTTCTCAAGCAAAAAAGAGAAGATCAGCAACAGATTTTAGCTCAGGGCCGGTCTTCCTCACCTCATTCTCCACAGCTATCAAGCCAAGGGTCGTTTCCTTGGTTAACATCAGGGTGACATCTGGTAATATAAAGCAGTTTTCTGAAATATCTAATTTGGATCCAAATAATCTTTTGATAGACATTCTTTGATAGCATAGCTCTGTTTAAGAAATTTGAAGAGAAAAGCATAAAGATGAAAGTTAAAGGAGAAAAGAAAGAATAATCCGTAACTAGTATTTCTAAATCTGAAAATAATCTCAAATTCCATTCACTCCTAGAAAGTAAGGTTCCAGTTTGTTCCCTTTTCTCTTAGGTCAATAGCAGTTCTCAAGGCCAGGATTCTTTGTTTAAAAAAGAAATTCTGCTTTTGGGAAAATATTGACAGATTTCAGGAGATTATTTTTAGGTTAATCAGATCTATTATAAATTTCATTTCTTGCTTTCACTCTATAAGATTTCAAGTTCAAGTACAGTGGATATCAATGCATTTTCTTCATCTGTTAAAGGTAAATAATTTGTTTCAGAATACTGAAGTGTTATTATAGCAGTTCTGTGGATATGGTATGTTCCAACATGTATAGTAACAAGATATTCTTCCAAATCCCTTTATCTTTTAAAGAAAGGATGACATGGGTTTTTCCATCTCTTAGTGGTATTAAGATGTCAGTCAGCATCGAAAGCTATTTTAAATTACTAGTATCCATTTTCTGCCTTGAATTCCCTTTATGCTGTGCATTTAGGTTGCACCTGAACATCTTCTAATCTTATAAGCTTATGACAGACTAGAAACAAATACCATATATTTATTTATAGCCTCATCAGAACATTTATCTAAGTCAAAATATAAGATACAAAAAAAGAATGATCTGTGGTTTGGTGAAGTCACATGCTGTGCATATACTAGGCACTTAAACATGGCTGAATGAATGAATGAATAAATGAATAACGTTTTAGAGCTGCAAGGGGTCTTAAAGACCATCCAGTTCAACCCTCTCAATTTATCAAAGAAAAAATTCTAACACCAAAACATTTGATCAAAAGAAATTATTTTTTCCAAAGCATAACAGTAAAGACATCGGATAACCCTCTCTGACTGCTTTTGCTCATATTATTTTTAACTTAGTTGTATCCAGCCACTTACATATACCCATCCATGCAGTAATATATTTATCTATTAATTTTTAAAAATTTATTGAGGGGCCGGCCCGGTGGCATGGCAGTTAAGTTCGCACTTTCTGCTTCCACAGCCCAGGGTTCGCTGGTTCGGATCCCGGGTGCAGACATGGCACTGCTTGGCAAAAGCCATGCTGTGGTAGGCATCCCACATACAAAGTAGAGGAAGATGGACATGGATGTTAGCTCAGGGCCAGTCTTCCTCAGTGAAAAGAGGAAGATTGGCAGCAGTTAGCTTGTGGCTAATCTTCCTCAAAAAAATAAAATAAAATAAAAAATAAAAGTTATTGAGCATTCTCTAAGTACTAGGCATGGCATTAGGTACTATGAATACAGAGGGGAATAAGACATAATCTTTAAGCTTCAGGAGCTTCGCATCTGGCAGAGGGAAATATATGTAACTACTAATTAAAGAGTAAGACATGTTATGACAGAGGAAGGAACAGTTTTATGAGTACTCAAAAGGAAGATGCATCGGTTCTACCTGGAAAAGCTAAGTACTGCTCCTCAATAAGGTGAATTGTTGTTGGGTCTCAAGGTTGAATAAGAGTGTAATAGACTCAAAACATGAAAACATTCCAGGCAGGGGAATGTGCACCTACAAGCCCTGAGGGGTGAAAGCCCAGGACACATTTGGGGAGCGTGGAGTACACGCTGAGGAGTGACAGAGTTGAGAGGAGATAGGTACATCCGAGCTAGACTGTACAGAGTCTGGTAAGGAGCCAGACTTTAGAAAAAGTGTAAACTTCAAAGGATATTTCAGCAGCATAACACAAACAGATTAGTCTTTTTGAAAGATAAGTGTTGGCAGTGAGCAGGATGGATCTGAGATCTTAGAGAAGCAGAGGCAGAGAAAGGAGTTAAGAGGTTAATGCAGGAGTCCAGATGACAGATGATGAGGGCCTGGGCTAAGACTATCTGAGGGGGACGGAGAAGGGAGACTCAGCCCTTGGTAACTGGTCGGATCGGGCAAGCAGACAAGGGAAAAGATGAAGGTTGCTAAGGTGCGAGGGTTTTCTGGGACAACTAGTTGGGTTAATTTTCTTTGCCATCATTCTTAAAAATAGTGTAAATTAATTGCTATATTCTAAATGAAAGCCAAAATCCTTGTAATGCCCAGCAAGGCCTGCATGATATGGTTCCCACTGCCTCTTTGACCCCGTCTCCTGTGACTACTTAATCCCTCACTACAGTTCTGCTCTAGCCACACTCACCTGCTTGCTTTCCCTCAAGAACGCAAGGCACGCTAAAGCTGGGGACTCCCCTGACCCATCCGCGTACAACTGCAGCCCTCTCCTTCGCCGCTGTGCCCTTTCCCTACTGCCCTACTTTAAGTTTCTCCTGTGTGGCACTTCTCATTTACCACTATAATTTTATGTGTGTGTGTGGGTGTGTATAACTATTGCCTTTCTCCTCCTAGTGGGTTGTTAACACTACAAGGACCAGGGTTATCGTCAGTTTTTATTCACTACTATCTTTCAGCACATAAAAGAGTGTCCAATAGATGTGCAATAAATATTTGTTGGATAAAACAATGCATGCATGTATGAATGAATAATGAATTGATTAATATTTCCTTAAGTAGAAACATTAATATTTTAAAATTTTTAAACTGTGCTTCTAAATCTGATGATTTACATGTCTTTATTCCAGAAAAAGACACAAGAGGGGAAGAAATTTGCCACTTAACTTCTTCACCCAATTTCAGACAATGTACTTGATGAATCTATTTTTAGTTTAGTTCAGGCTCCCACCCTCTGTCTCCTACATGGTTTTTAGACTATGAAAAATTTTGAGTAGGCTTATGCTGTTCATATTAAAGGATTTTATTTTTTATTGTCGTGAAGTCTGTCTTACACCTTTACCCTTCATAGTATTATTTAAATTATATTTCAGGTCTATATATAAATTCATTCCCATTTCCACCCCAGTTATTTTTCAGGAACTCATTTTCTCTCCTTCACTTTACTGCGCCTATATCTACTCTCTGGACATTTAAAATGTCGGGTTTCCTTGATTCTCCCACTAGTTTCCTTTTCCATCCAGATACAGATTCTTATATCTGATCTCACAGCTACTCTTACATCCTCAGAATAAAAGAAAGAAGAAAGTGCTATTAGAAAGATGGTACACTTTATAACCTTATTTAAATGTCTTATGATATAACTATTTTAATTTAATATTAAATTAAAATTGAAACACAGCATGTTATTACCAGAGTTAAAATAGAAGGAAGAAAAGACAATTATTAAGCTAATATTCTGTTCCAGGCTCTGAAGCTAGCATTTTCCTAAGTTTGATGTTTCTTCTTTGCACCGATCTGTAAACATAGGTGTAACTGACCCCTTTTTTTTACAGTTGAGGACACTTAGGCGCAGAGAGGTCCAATGACTTGTCCATGGTCACACAGCTACTAAGTAGCAAGGTAAGAATTTGAATATAATTCTAATGCTAAAATCCATACACTTTTTCTTTTTTTGATAGGAGTAGAGAGAAGTGTCCTGACAACAGAATTAGGCTAAATGGTCCCTAAGATTTCTTTGAGCACTAATATTCAATGGGTCTAGAAGTCCAAGTGGTGATATTTGCCTCTGACTATAATAACTTCAAAATTAACCAACCTAAAATTAATATTCCTTTTAATGTAACAACTAAGGCTATACAAAGATAAGCAAAATCATCTGAAAATCTCTAAGAAGATAAGAAAAATATGACTCTTAAGCTAGAAAAGTAAAAGGTCCAATTCCTAATTATTTTTCCACCGCATCGTGAGTCTATTCATGATGAGTGTTTGGAGTTTAAGTGACAAAATTTAGACAAATGGACTAGCCGTGGTTTAACTTAATATTGTATCAAATATCAACAGTACGCGTAGTATAAACTTGGATATTCACAGCATGCCTCATCATCAGAAAAGCACGCGATTATTACCAAATTAAGACACGTAAGTATGCTTGTGCCCTGCCCTCCAGCTTCAAAGCAGAGCTGCTGAGGATCAAGACACCAACATTACAGTCCTTGGTAATCCCGGTTAACCGTGCAGCCCAATGTGCTTTCCATATACGGTAATGGCATGCCCTGTGACTCACAGCCAAGGGGCTCGACAGAGAAAGCAGGCTCTGGGAGGCCCACAGGTCACGAATACCAAGCTCCACATGGGCAAGAGAGCAAATGGTCCATTCTCATTTGTCAAATGTGCCTATGATGAGGTAAAGGACGAAGTTCCCTCTGGGATAATGGCCACCCCGTGACCACCACTAACAGACCCCGGGTAAAGAGAGAAGTGTGGGCTGTCTGAGCTTGAAGAGCTGTTGAGCTCACAGAATGTAGCATTATGGATTCATGTGGCCATAAGAGAGTAAGTGACCCACACAAACGCAGAGTGAGGTTGAGGCCCAGTTGAGGTCCCAATTGTTTTTCTTTCCATCCCTTCCCCAGGGTGATACTGGAGAGTGGTTAAGAGCTCTGAATCAGGTTGCAACTGTTCTGCTTTGAAATCCTGCTTCTGCTTTCTGTTAACTGTATATGTGAATCTGGGTCACTTGATTTGGGCCTCAGTGGTGAGGACTGAATAGGACACTGCAAGACAGGCATTGTCATCAGGCCTCACAGAGGTAGGTGTTTAATAAATGCCAATTATTGATATAAATTATATATTTAGTCATAATATCAAATATAATAAGGATTTTCACTAATAATAAGAAGAGCTAAAAATAGGAAGAGCGGGCCATTTTAAGTAGTTTATACCTTTGTTCCTTTGGGGCATCACCTTATTCTATATGTGTCGTCTGGAATTCAGGGGCCCCCCCAGGGAGACCATGGGTGCTTGACCCAGCATTTTGGTCATTAACCAGCATACCTCCTCCCTGGATGCAGCCTCAGAGTCTAACCTGCACAAGGGACACTGACCTGCCTCACACCCTGCAGAATATCCAACTGATTTCAATTTCAGTAATTGCAATTTCAATTCAATTCAATTTAATTTTAATTAAACTAATTGGATGGATTTAGGTTTGTAAACTGCAGCGACTAGATTTATCAAATACTCATAACATGAGGCACAACCTTACAGTTAGGCCAAGTCCTAATGAGGTTTGGCAAACACGCCCCCTCTTTCCGCCTCCAAACCCTGCTCCACTCTTCCCTGTGTCCTCTTAGAGTCCCCCCACCGCCCTGGAGCGCCCCGTTCCCTGAGCATTTGCAGCTTCCCGAGACAGAGCTCACTGACGTTGCACTTACAAAACACCAGTGGTCCAAAAAGGAGCCTGCTGACTCACATTCAGATGCCCTAACAGGATGAAGTGTGACCCTTCCCAGGGACATTTGCATTCGAGAGGAGTTGAGAGCTTAACAAAGAAATTAACCTTCAGTCACAGAATTTTAAGTAAGAAAAAGAATATATTTTGAGACACATGGTTTTTCCAGTTCATCCCAAATAATGTTACTTGAAGATGTGCCTACTCTGTTGATGAAAAATATTAGGTAAAAACTTCTTTAAAAAATTTAAGCTTAGGGACTGAGTAGTTAAATTAGCGCACTCTGCTTCGGTGGCCGGGGGTTTGCAGGTACGGATCCCAGGCACAGATCTACACAGCACTTATCAGCCATGCTGTGGCAGGGTCCCACATACAAAATAGAGGAAGACTGGCACAGGTGTTGGCTCAGGGACAATCTTCCTCAAGGAAAAAGAGGACGATTACCAACACATGTTAGCTCAGGGTTAGTCCTCCTCACCAAAAAAAAAAAAAAAAAAAACCCAAAACCCAAAGCTTTAAGCTTAAAAGGAAATTACCCTGCTGGATGTTTAAGCTTAATTTGCTGTTTTCATATTCAGTCTGGCAGCCGTCTCAAGCAAGCCTTCTCATCACAGGACCACGGCAAGATGACTCAAGTGCCCATATTGGCTTTCATTTATCCCAAAATTTGAGCACCTGCTATATGCAAGACACCCTAGCAGGCAACATGGGAATAGAAAGATGAAATATTTATTCTGGTCAGATGCCAGGCACTCAGCAGCTTGTCCCAGTCAGAATTAACCTTATTTGCCTGTTTGTCCTCACATTTCTTTCTCTATTGCTCAACGTTAATACCCACCACCTGACTTAACTATGTGGTCAATTGTGCTCATGATTGCCTTCTTCATTAGATGAAACCCCTCTCCACAGAAGGAACCATTTTCTGAATGTTTCTGTGTGCTGCAACTCTTAACACAGTACCTGGTCCTTAGTAAGCACCTCTAGACACCTAATCCTGGAAATCCCAACCCCAGAGCCATTCCCTGGAGCCCATAAACAAGTTCTTTAGGTTAAAACACTAATTTCCAAAGTGAAGAAATTCAGTTGCTGTAATGCAGAATGGGAGTCAAAACAGAAACTTAGCGCATATTATTTATTATCTATATGTTTCACGACAAAATATGAGATACGTTGTGAAAAAATATTTTGCACATCTCTAAATTAACATCTAAAGTTATATGATAATATGAAATTACATAAATCACATGAATACTCTTTCCTGAAAAAATACAATTATATAAAATATAATGCAAAATTCAATAAAATAATTACTTAAAATTAGGTTGTAATTTTAGTTATTTCACTACTAGGAAGATTGTACTATCTTAAAAAATTTAGTAAGAACTTGAGTCTGGTTTTTAAAAAAATGCATATTGTTTTTTTCTCCTAAAAGTATTGGCAAGTCTGTGAGTTTTCACTTGATACATGTGTTTCTGGTGTCCAAAAGTTATTATTTAGGGAAAATAGCTTTTCTATTATAGCTTTTGTACATAACAATGAGGCAATGAATTCACATAGTTTCTTTGTGTTTGGCATTCTAATGTTCTCATGCCAAACATCTTTAGAGCCTCTTAGCCATCTCTGCTTTGTAGAGTCTTTCTACTCGCCTTATTCTGCTCACAAACTCTCATTAAAACGCAATTTAAGAACATGTTTAGTTAAAAGATCGTTTCCTTAAAAGTAAGAAAATCTTCTTTGAATTTTCCAAAAAGGTCCCCCATTTTTAACTTGTAGTTAACAGAGCCTAAAATAAACCAATATTTCTTTGTTGGAGTATATAAAGGCATATCAAATTCCCAGTGCAAGCAACATTTATCTCACTTCTATGTTGTATACAGCATCACTTGTGATTACTGGTTATTTTTTAAATGGGATATTCCTTTTACCCAGTTGCCTTGAAAGCATACGTTTTCTTGATTTTTACATTTATTTTGACATTAAAATGAAATATAATTTCTTTTGAACACACTTCAAAGGACGTTAGCAATGTAGGCAAGGTAACCGCTTTCAATTATACTTGGAAATATTTGCCATCCTTATCAGCTTGAATCAGTGACTCAGCTTCGCCTTGCTCAGGCAAATGCAACAATTGCTCTGGCATTCATCCTAGGGAGGTAGTCACGGAGAGAATGACTAGGAAAGCATATAAAACTTCCTATATACGTTTTTGTGACTATTCTGTTTCTCTTCAGCCTCTGACTTGAGTCATTCCATTGTTATTGCCAAATTTTTCACATCCCTGGGGTATTTTGATGTTTTAAGGCACTAATAAGTTAGAATGTTTAAACTCAGGCCTACTCTGGAAAATTTGTGAATCTGATTTAAGAAGAACAATACAAATAGATAGTTGACAAGATAGCCCAGAGACGGTCACTGAGTTTAGATTCCTTTCTCAGAAAAAAGAAGCACCACGGCCCCTTGAATAATCATCAAGATCCACAATTAGTGCTTGTCTGCCAATCAACTAATGCCAACTACGTATGTTATTTTGGGAAGAAGGGGGCTATTATTCAAAAGTGTAGATTTGACATTTCCAAACAAGTATTGTCTGACTGGTTAAATGTTCTTTTTCTCTTTGGTTGCAGCTATATATTAATGAAATACAGTAGAACATAAGGTGGTACATTGAAGAGGAAAATAGTACTTACGCGAACATGAACTAGCTGCCCATGTAATACCAGCTCTTCACTGAAGAGCTACTATTTCCTGATGGCTCTCTGTATCACAAGATTTGAATTGAAATTCATGCCAAAAGCATATGTAAGTCTCATAAAAATTCAATAGTACTTCTTTCATTAGGAGAGTGCAGCAGGTCCTCAGGAGACATTAGAATCAATCTGGAATTTAGGGTTCAGAAATGAAGCAAACTGTAGCCATATGGTGTGGGGCTGCTATTATGAGGAGTAGAACTAACAGTCCACATCATCTTCCACCAGAAGAGGCTGGGGCTAGATTAGAACTGTCCCTGTTTGGCTGTGGAAGATTCAAAAAGCCACTGGATTCTCTGCATTCTAAAATTATAGAACCAGAAGTCATGGAAGCTTGGTTTTAGACTGGGTTCTGCCATGAGCTGGCTTTAATAATTTAATTTATTAGTTTATTCAACAATAATTTATGGAACACCAGCCTTGTGCCAGACACTGTTCAGTGCTGGAGACAGAGGTGAACAGAAGAGACAGGGTCTCTGCCCTTATTAAGCTTACAATTGAGCATGGTAAATATTAAATATAATCATATAGTGCAATAAATATTATAAACTATAAACAGTACAAACAAAAGGTATAATCAATGAAGGGGCCTGCCCGGTGGTGCAGCGGTTAAGTTCACGCCCTCTGCTTCCGTGGCTCTGGTTCACCTGTTCAGATCCCAGGTGGGGACCTACACATCACTTGTTAAGCCATGCTGTGGTAGGCATCCCACATATAAAATAGAGGAAGATGGGCACGGATGTTAGCTCAGGGCCAGTCTTCCTCAGCAATAAGAGGAGGATTGGTGGCTGATGTTACCTCAGGACAAAACTTCCCTTGGGGTGGGGGGGGGATAAGTACAGTCAATTAGGATTTCTAACAGGGAGACTAATGAGTCAAGGAAGGCCTGTCTGAGAAACTGACATTTATTTAAGCCAGCAGTTTTAAATTTTGCACATTAAAATCACCTAGAGGAGCTTTAAAAACTATATGCATGCCTGGCCATACACCAGATCAAAGGAACTGAATCTACAAATAAGGTCCAGGTAGCATTATCTATTAAAATCTCACATAAGTGATCATAACTTGTGGCCAGCATTGAGGACTATGGATTTTGACTGATGTTAGAAGGTAGGAAGGGGCTGAGTGAAGAGTAGAGGGAAAAGTTTTCAAGTCAGAAAGAAGGATATTTGTCAAAGCACAAGAAAGATCCTGGTACACCTACGAATTAAAAGGAAGGCACTGGAAGATGGAGTAGGCAGAGACACTGAATCTGGGTCCCTCTATAAGCAATTTGAAGGATTTGGGATTTTATCCTAAGTACAATGGAAAGCTATTAAACATAGAACTGACATGACCAGTTTTTAAAGATTACTGTGGCTCCTTTAGAGAAAGCACTGGAAGGGTCAAAGGAGGAAGTGGGACTAAGGAGGTAAGAGAGAATGATGATGGCTTGCACTGGGCTTTAGCAATAGAGATGGAGAGAGAATTATTTTGAGCTATTTCAGAAGTAGAAATGACATTTTGATGAATTAAATAAAGGACAGAGAAGTGTGAAATAAGATTCCCAGATTTCCGGTTTGAACAGCTGGGCAAAAGGATACACATTTGCTGGGATGTGTAATGTTGGAGGAAAAGATAAGGGGTTCGTATCTATAAATTTGAGGTACTGTGAAACACCCAAGTGGAGGTGTCAAGTTAGCAGTTGGATATGGGTCTTTAGAAAAAAACGTCTAGATATATCAATTTGGAAGTCAGCCGCAGATAGATAGTACTTGAAGCCACGTGTGAAAGGAAAGCCTGAAGAGGGCACGGAATGTAGTCCCAGTCTCAATTTCAGTATTGCAAAATGAAAGGATTGGATGTGATCAGCGGTTCTCAAACTTCAGTGTGCCTTGGAATCATCCAGGGGACTTGAGAAAACATCGGTCTCTGATTTTGTGGGTCTGAGGAGGGGGCCTGTGAATTTGCACTTCTAACAAGTTTCTCAGGTGACGCTAATGCTCCTGATTGGGACCATACTTGACAACTAGATAATCTAACATTCTCCTTCCTTCTGAATATTCTATAGCAACATTGCTGTGCCATCTGAAAAAATTCACATGAAAATGTGTACAAGTGCCAGATAGAGATTTTATTATTGCAAAATAAAAGATTTGTAAAATGAAAAGATAGAGATGTGATGACAGGAATGGTTAAGAGCTGGTTTTATGCCTTTATACTTTGTTTTTTTAATTATTGGACAAATTGAACAGTTGACAAATATTTATTGAGCATCTTCATGTAAAGCATGCTACAGCAAAATAAATCTGTAAATATCTCACAGTTAAGTGTTTGCATTCTCCTCTTGGTGTTGTAGCTGTTTTTGAAGAATCTGCTAAAATTTAGAGATTTCAGTTCTTTAAGCATCATTCTTTCAGATTTAGTCAAAGGAACCTTGAGGTATGACAATAAGGGACGAGCAACACAGACCACAATATAGGCATTTTGCATCTTGCAGACATACATGCACACAGGATCTTTTACGATTGTGAGAATATTGTTTTATTGTACTCTTACCATTTCATCTTATCTTATTCAGATTTAATGTTAAGAAAATAGTTCATGATTTAAAGGAAATTTTAAGGTACATTATAATTATTAATTTTCAGCAACCAAGTTAAAAAAAAACACACTCCCTTCCTAGACTTCTCCACTGCCTGCCACATCATCAAAGAAGTTGGATTACACATTTTTCATAGATTGTCAAAGTAGATAAGCCATTCAACTTCGACCTCCCTCGTCTGTGGATGGATCATGGATAGGTAAAGCTGATGCTTCAAAAAGGAGACAGTAGACAAACTTTCCAAAAGCACTCTAAAGAACTCTACTTACTCTTCCAGTTTCTAAAGCAACCGTAGTGGTATTATCCATGCAAACATAACCACAAACCCTGTCTCCTAAAATCTTAATTTTCTTTTTGTTTGTGTTCAAGAGTAGCATTTACAAGGTGGCTGAATGAAGTCAGGGGCTTATTCTATGAAAAAGGAACTAGATCAAGGGGTTTTAGAACCTTGCTAAAGTGACTATCAATCCCCGTGTTCTGCATTCCCCACAGAGGAGCCCCTTTGCCTACAGACCAGGTGTGTCAGAGAGAAGAGGTTGTCTGCCCTCTTTTCTTACCCACCAACGACAGAAGTCATGAGCCACAGGTGATATCCAGACACAACTCTTACCTCATTGGAGGTGGGCTCAATGCAACATCCAAACACAACTTCCTAACCTCAATTAGGACGCTACAGGATAGCTTCTCTCTATTCTCCAGTAGAAATATTAAGCTGCCGATAAGCAGAATACCTGGACCATGAGGGTCTTCTCATGGGAGTTTTGCAAGCATCACACGCCCTCTTTTGCTGAATAACAAGGGATGGGACATAAAATCCTGGTGTGACTTAATGTGTTTTAATCCATTAATTTCCCATGAAAAAGAAAAAAGTGTTGCTTTTCTATGAGTCTTCAGTCTATTAATTTTAATTATGGATTTGTTAGTCCCACAAAGGGGAATTTGACTGAGGTCTCCTGGTGCATAATGGCTGACTAAGTTATTGAAACATAAATAGTGGAATGTTCAGAATCAAAATAATGGAACTAGGTAGAAGTAGAAAACCTATATATACATGGTACGTAAATGGAAGTAAACAATATGTTTTGAAATGACCAGTTAGATAGGTGTGTTATTTTGATTCCTCTGAGAAACATATCAAGACAGGATTAGACATACAGGAGATTTTAGGATTATAGTGTTCCCATTTCTCTCCCCTCTCTAACCTACACAGCCTCGCTCCTGACTCTTGGATAGCAATGTTCTTTCCAGCAATACATTTCAGACGGAAAAGAAGAGAGTTGATTTGGCTGCTTTAGTAGTAATACAAGTGATATTCATTGAGTTTTTATTAAGTTCCTAGCGCCACTATGTTACATATTTTTACATGCACTATGTCATTTAATTCTCACAATAATAAATAAATTAAATTAATTAAAAATAAAAGTATATGGTGGGTGGAGGGGGTCTATTATTATCCTCATTTAACAAATGAGGAAATTTATTTAAGCAATTTACCCAAAGATACAGCCAATAAATGTTAGGGCTGAGACTTCAGTCCAGATAGCCTGATACCATACCCCATTTCTTTAAACTGAATTGTATCCCCCAAACAAATGAAAAAGATCAGTAAATCAATAAACATGCAATTATTGGGCATCTACTGTGTTCTTGGTGGTATGGTGGATACTAAAACACAAGGATCCCTGGCCTCTAGGAACTTACAATGTAATAATGCAATCAGGAAGAGAAATTGTTTACAGATAAATGATATGAGTCTATAGATAATTAAATACTAACTTACATGGCTCATTCCGGAAGTGCTGTGGAAGTTCACAAGAAAGATTATCAGACAAGTACTAAAGCGAGGTAGAGCAGAGTTCCTGAGGAAATGGGAGTGAAACTACTCTTTGGATGAGGCATAGACTTTACATAGTCAGAGAGTAGAAGGAAAGACCTTACAGCTCAAGAGAATAACAGAAACAAAAACTCAGGGCAGAAATGAGTGACATATTCCCAGGACCAGGAGGGGTGGAAGTCACAAGACAGGCAGCACATCTATCCAATTACAGTGGAAGGTTTGTTTGAGAAAGTCAGGTGCTCCATAAATGTTCACTGAGTCAGAGAGTCAATGAATGAGTGGATGAGTAAATGATGATCATATTTCCAAAATTATAAAAGGACAAATTTATAAAATTAGATTCTCTCTTTAAATTTAATTCTTTCTCTTTTTTTGTGTGCCAAGTTTAATGATAAAATGTTGTGAAAAAGTTAAAACAGAAAACTCCATGTGTGGGGCATATCCTCTATTTTGACTAGATTTACTTCAAAGCACATTCCTAAATATCAGACACCTAGAATCCTAAGAGAAAATGCGACTTTAGTTATCTATTTCTATGAAATTTCTCTGATTTCAGCCACACTATGGTTTTAATTAAAAAAAATTGTTGTTAATAGTATTCCTTATTGAAGCTGAATCTTGAAGAGAAAAATTCTCTCAAGGGATGGGCAATCTCAGAGAAGTGTGAAAAGCATAAAGGAGCAAAATGAATTACATGTTTTTAATGGGAAAAAGAAGCCTGAACACCCAAGTATTTTCTTTTAAATAAATTAAGACATTTCTCATATATATACGTGGGAAGTTAATGGTAACTTGATAGGTCAATTTAAAATTTCTAATGTGAAGTGTTGTTCCAGGCTTGAAGGAATTGGGGTCAGAGAATGCAGACTCTTTCTTTATCACGCAATAGATCATGGCATGACAGCCCAAGTGAACACAGAGCGCATCTTTGGAATCTCAAGGCTGCAGCAAGGTCAGCATGTGGCACCGCGCTCTTTGTTTCCTATCTCCAGTCAAGCTTAGAATGTTTTATGTAGAACAATGTGAGAAAAAACACTTTAAAATGACCTCTGGCATGAGGGAAAAATTCCCTTGGCTTTGTTGAAATACTCATTACTATTCAATTTACACTAATCATTTGGCCAGTTCTCTATCCCCACATATGAAACATCCAGCAAAAACGGATACAGCTGAAAAGAAAGTGCGAACCTCACCCTGCCCCACCCTCTGAAGCCAGTGAAGGGAATGCAGTTAGTAAATTGGGACATTTGTTAAAAGAGCTCCATACCCAATCAAGATCAGCACTTCCAGGGCTGGGACATCAAGCATGGTGGTGTGATACTGCTTTGCCAACACGGATTTCCATCACCACGTGAGACAGCAATTCCCAATTAAAGTAGTTTTTAAAAAATTAAAGATAATTCAATGGCTACATAAATTATGTTTTCTTAACCAGAGAAGCTCCAATGACTCCTTGGGTTGATGGGAAGGTTTAGTTAGGGTGATACCTCCCAAAGTGTTAAATGAAACATTAGTTCCATGGGATGTTCAGAGCTGTGACTGGAGAAATGGACCCAGGATTAAAGGCTGCTGAAACAAAATGTCTTCACTGCTGGATTCTCTCCCTCCCTCAGACGCTGATGTGCAGTATTAATATCAAGGGGGAAAGCATGTGGCGTTCTCCCAATTTGCTTGACTACAGAACTCATCTTTAACGAGACATAGGGTAAATTTCCAGGAAGTCTGATTAGCATTTAAAAAAAAGAGAGGGAGAGAAGAAAAACACAAAACCACTAAGATGAGGCAACTCATTTTGGGCTCACTCAAACAATGTGGGTTTTCTTATTATTATTATTTAAACTGAAACTACAAAATTCTTCAGTGTCAGAGTACATTTGAGTTTGGCAAAAATGTGATTTTTTTTTAAGGTACTATGTTGTTCCAGCTTCCTTCTCAATTTCCTTAAACATTCTGCAAGTAGAAAAATATTTTTCTAAAAGTAGAATTCTGTGTGAAAATTTAAAAATTACAGAATTTAAAGTGAAATTTTTATTTATTTTATTTTAAAAATTAATTAATTTTAATTAATTTTAATTGAGATTCATAATCGTTTACATAATTGTGAAATGTCAGTTGTACATTATTTCTTGTCTGTCACCACGTAAGTGCTCGCCTTCACCCCCTGTGCCCACTCTCTATCCCCTTCCCCTGGTAACCACTGAAATGTTTTCCTTATAAAGCGTCATTTTTAAATTAAATTATTCAGAAGAAAAATGCATAAAATGGAGAAAAATACCATAAAACATGAATAAATAAGAACTTGAAAAAAAATCTGGATATTTTGCTACACTTAAACTTCTACTACCATCTCAAATAAAAGCAATCACTTAAAATAAATTAAAATTTTTATAATTATTTTCCATCCATTGTTAAGGAATAGAAATTAAAAGTATACTTGACTATAATCTGGCTACAGATATTTACTACCTTTTGAAAATGTTAATCTCAAAATTTGGAGTATAATATATTTTCTATAAAATGAGGTGAAACAAAATGTAAAGATACACACTACCTTGAGAAATAATATGCAGAGTTTATAACAACTTTAAAATTTTTAATTCTATCAGAAAATTTTCATGAAGATTTTTCTCTTGTAATAAAATTTTGAATATTTTATAATAATATTCAGACATAAAGAATCAACCGCTATTTTTTAAAAATCATTTCCAAAATGACTTCAAAGATGAACTAGAGGAACTGACCCATTTGGAAATAGCTGAAAGATGGATTTTGTAGAAAAGTAGATGGAAGAAGAAGGTGCTATGTGAACATCATAAGAGAATCGCAGAAGTGAGATGTGTCTGTGAGGTAGGAACGAGAGTGATCAGGCCTTAAGTGTTCTGTGGTTTATTAGCAGTAGGATAAAATATAAAGGTAATTCTCTGGTTTAGGACAAGAAGTTACAGACAATGTGTTCCTTATGTCAACTTCAATCAATTCTGAATATGATATATCCCTGATGTCTTTTTCCAGATCTTCATCAGTATTCAAGGAATAAGTATTTATTTTGCAAAGCATAGTTTAAAAAGGAAAAAAAGCATGAAAAATGTTATGGGAGCAAATCATTTCTTATTTTCTTCCATAAATAGCCAAGTAAAAAAGGAATTAAACAAATTTCCAAATGTTTGGATCCTAAAGACTTTCACCACAGATGGATTTGATTTCAGGACTGGTTGATTCAACAGATCAATAATAACACCAGGAGCCCAGTTTCTTTCCTCTTCTTGGTTCAGCCGTCTTCAACATTGGCTCTACCCTTAGACATAAAGAGTATGGCTACCAGAGTTTCAGAAAATCCAGACATGACAGCGTACAGAGATGTTGTTTCCTCTTGCACAATTTTCTTAGAAGTGAGGAAAACTCTTTCTGGATCCTCCTAGAAAAATTACTCTCATATTTCATTGACTAAAATTGGTTCATGAGCTCATTCCTCAAAGTCACTAGGATTATTCTTAATCCAATGAGTCCACTACAGAAACTGGAGGTGTGACCAGTATGTCTAGAGGTACCTGGCTGGTTGAGAAAGAGGTAAATATCTGGAAATAATTTTTTTTAAAGGATTCACTTAGGAAGAAGAAAGAATGAAAGCTAGGTAGAAACCAACACATATACACGCTGTCTACATTTTTAAATAAAAAAGACACATAATATTATTGGAGTTTACATAGTAACGCTAAAGAAAGCTTATTTTAAATTGAATATCTGAATAAATAGTCCATATTTGCATAATCTTCCTCTTCTGAGAAAGCCAGTAAACTACTAAGAGCTCCGTTTCTGGAAATCTCATTTCTTAAACATTTACTCTGGTGTCCTGGTTCTTTCCTGCAAACAGCCTACTACATAGATCCTTGCAATAACTCACTTAAGAATAATGGCAATGCTCTCAGGCAGTTAATCTCATCTGCTTCCCAAGGAAACAGAAGCTGTGACATGATGTTGGTGGCTCCTGGAGGCCTACCCTGGCCATCTTCTCCCTGAATGCTCACAAGAACCCCCACAAATACCTATCCACCCAGGGTCCCATTTCTGTCCTGACAACCAGTTGTTTACTGTTATTAACAAATCCCTGTTAAGGTGGTCATAGATAATTAATGTGCAGGTAAACTCAGCGTTAGGAGCAAGAGTCAAATGATAGCTGCCTCTATGAGAATCACATTTAAAAAGACAGAGACGAAATTATCTTTTATTTCCACACATCATGAGACTAGAGCGGCCATTAAGATTTGATGGGGTCAGAAGTGATACCAAGTGACAATGCAGACTACTCTTAGAATATGAAGAGAATCTCATTCAATCTGCCCAAGAGACAAGGAGATGGTCTTCACAGGTCTCTGCCTGCTTCAGCCTTTTGTTCCACCTTAGCCTCACCCCAGGTGGGGAGGGTGTCTTTTTAACTCAATAACTCATAGAAGTTTTTCTATGAGATTTGATGGATATTAGCCAGACAAAGTGTTTATTTGTCTAGTAGTTTATCCATCCTGAGAAATACAAGGATCAATGTGAAATAGGCCTTGCCAGCTGGAGCACAGGGCATTGCAACAGGATTAAGCAGAGAAAGAGGAATAGACAAGAGAAAAGAAATCAAAAGAAGTTTGTGCAATACGGAGAAACAAAGATTTAAGGGAACGAATAAAGAAATGTTTGCACCCTGCTTTGGATTCTGGTCAATCATAAATAACATTTAATCCTTTCTGACGATGGATCAAGTCTATCAGCTTACTCCGTAATAACAAGAGCACACATACCATAGGGAAACTTCACTCAAGGTTCAAATTCCAGCGACCTGCAAAGTTCAATCCTGGCCAGAATGAAGGCTAGCATGGGGACCCAGCTTCCCCTTCGTACCTAGGAAGGCATCTACCCTTTTGCAATCTCTTTGGTGTAATAGAGAAAAATGTTTACTCCATTATCTAAGAGGCAATGAAGCAAACTGCAGCTAGGTATCTCCACAGGCAACCCTACAGCTCACCTTGGGTCCAGAACATTGGCTATGTAACAGCTTTAGTGCTAAGCAAACAAGAACTCTATCATCTTCATCTTTTTTATGGATCAGGAAAACAAAAGCTTCCAAAGACTTCCTGTAGATAAAGACTTATAGGAGGTACTTAAAGGTCCAGCTAGGGTGCCATGTCATAGACGAGGACAGTGATCAGTGGTTCTAGCTGCATTTGATCTCTCCAATTAAAACAACGTTTTAGGGGCTGGCCCCATGCCCGAGTGGTTAAGTTCGCGTGTTCCGCTTCAGCGCCGGGGTTTCGCCGGTTCGGATCCTGGGTATGGACATGGCACCACTCGTCAATGGCGTCCCACATAGCAGAGCCAGAAGGACCTACAACTAGAATATACAGCTATGTACTGGGGGGCTTTGGGGAGAAGAAAAAGAGGGGGGGAAGATTGGCAACTGTTGTTAGCTCAGGTGCCAATCTCTAGAAAAAAAAAGACGACAATATTTTAACTTCAAATTAGTACCAGATCAGAGGTGAACTCTGTTACCTAAGAAACATTGGCTGGCATGCCTTTTGTTCATTCAGTGATTAGCAAATATTTATAAAGCACATAGAACCATGTGCCAGTAATTATTATAGGTGTTGGAGATACATTTTTAAACAAAACTGACCTTCTCTGCAGCTAAATGAATAAAAAAATCATAATATTTCTGGATTACATAGTAACACCAAAGAAAGCATTATGTCCATGTTAGAATAGTTTTATATCCAAATACACTTCTATTTGAATCATTCAGAACGTGTTTAAGCAAGAAAACCATGTTCAATGATACAACAAGTTATGTAGTGTAAAGGCAACCAAATAGTTCAAATGACAATAAAATTATTAGGTGCTTCAGTGGGGCATAAACAAAACTTGCAGTTAAAAGCCAGTGGATGATCCATGACTACTGCATCACGGCCAGACTCAGGCATTCCCATTTTACAGACAAGGAAGCAGAGGGGACGTACTTGTATAAGATCATTCAGCTACCACATGTTGGGCCACAATTTTTCCCAAGTAAGATCGTGTACATTTGCAACTCAGTCACATCCCTGTAGCCCTTTACTCCTTTCTTCTGGCTATCCCCTAATTTCTTCATCGTTGTCTATAACTGTTCTGAGTAAGTATTGGTGTACCAACATAAATCCACCATGAACTATAGGTACCAACTTAAACATAAAATAAAGACAGTTAGGATAGTTAAGGTTATTTGCAGTTAAATATCACTTGAATTAAGTTTAGTTCCCCAGCTCTTTCAACTCTAAAATACAAACTAGGTCATGCTAAGGAATACCCTTCTAGACATATTCCATGGTCAGTCCAACAGCTACTCCTAGGAGTTCTAAGCATTTGTCATTTGTTCCCAGAGCCACTGCCCAAACTCAGACCCTTGACCCTTGGGTTTTTTAAAGAACTGGGATAGTTCTCCTTGTTTTCTGTAGCCCCGAATCTCCCCGTCCCAGACAGCTATTGTCTACCATCAACAAGTCCATGTTCACCCCTTGATTGCATCTTCTCCTTTCAAATTTGAGGATGTCTTCTGCCCAAAACAGCTCATTCTTGTTTTTACCTTATAGGTCAGTGGTTCTCATACCGAGCACGCATCAGAATCACCATGAGGGCTTGTTAAAACAGACTGCTGGACCCCTATCTGCAGAGTTTCTGATTCAGTAGGTCTAGGGTGGGGATGGAGAATTTGCATTACTAATAAGTTCCCAGGTGATGCTGCTGCTGCTGGTCAGAGACTGCACTTTGAGAAGCACTGCTCCAGTTCAGCGATTCTCTATCCTGGCTACATATTAGAGTCCCTCAAAGAGATTTCAAAAATTGAGATGTCCAGCTTCTCCAGAGATTCTCCAAATGTCAGGCTAGGGTAGGGCCCAAGCATACTTTTTTTAAAACTTCCCAGATGTTTCTACACTTGAGAATAGGTAAAATTTCGAAATTGTAACAACACAAAATGCTGGCCAAACTTCAGAGAAACTGGATCTCTCATATTTTGCTGATGGGGTTGTAAATGGTACAACTACTCTGGAAAGCAGCTTGGCAGATTCTTTAAAAAATAAACATAGACAACATACAATATAGTAATTGTGCTCCTGGGCATTTATCCCAGAGAAATGAACACATGTTCACACAAAAACCTATAAGCGATAGTTCGTAGCAATTTTATTTGTAATGGAAACAACCAAAATGTCCTTCACTAAGTGAACAGTTAAACTCTGGTGTATCTACATCAAGGAATACTACTCAGCAATCGAAAGGAATGAATTACTGATACATACAACAACGGACAGATCTCAAGGGCATTATTATACCAAGTTAAAGCCAATCTCAGAAAGTCACATACTGTATGATTCTATTTAAAGTTTTTGAAATAAAGAAATTATGGAGATGGGAAACAGATTAGTGCTGTCAGGGATCAGGGACGGTTGGAGGGTGGTGATGAGAGCAACTATAAAGCAGTGGCACAAAGGAGATCTTTGTGGTGATGGAATGGTTCTATAGCTTGACTGTAGTGGTGGTTACAGGAATTAAGATGCGATGAATGATATAGAGCTATACACACGGACTGTATCCATCTTAATTTCCTGGTTTGGATATTGTGCTATAATTGTGCAAGATGAAACCAGTGGAGAAAACTGTGGGACATGCACGCGGGTCTTCTCTATATTCCTTTGCAACTTCCTGTGAACCTATAATTATTTCAAAATAGAAAGTTCAAAAAGTCCTTCTCCTGTGCAGCCAGGGTGTGGAAACACAAGCACGGCTCTGCATGAGGACAATGTGGATGCCCACTGCTATGCTTCTGCTTCAAGCTCTGTCTTTCTTGAGCCCCTGCACAACTCTGCCCATGCTTGGCTCAATTCCTTTGCTTCCTTTTTTTATAATTACCTAAATTGGCTGAACTTTCACTCACTGTTGTAGAGAATTAATTGGTATCATGGGTCAGGAGAGGAAGTTGGGCAATATCTATTAAGATCCTTAAAAATATTCACATCCTTGGGGCCGACCCAGTGACATAGTGGTGAACTTCACTCTCTGCTTCGTGCTGCCCATGGCCCAGGGTTTGCCAGTTCAGATCCTGGGTGTGGACCTACATATGACTCATCAAGCCACGCTGAGGCAGAGTCCCACATAGAAGAACTAGAAGGACATACAACAGGATATACAACTATGTACTGGGGCTCTGGGGAGAAAAAAAGAAAAAGGAAGGTTAGCAACAGATGTTAGCTCAGGGCCCATCTTCCTCACCAAAAAAAAAAAATTCACATCTTTCCACCCAATATTTCCAGTCCTAGCAATCTACCTTAAGGAAAACACCAAAATGCAGTCAAAGACTTACTGCAGTTCTAATCACAACAGCAAAAAATTGAATGCAAACTAAGTAGTTAAATAATTGTAGATACATCCATATGCCAAAATGAGGCACGCTTTTAAAATACACTGGTGAGAAATATTTACTCAATCTCACAAAGAATGAACCAAAAACTGTGTATGAATTTTGTTTCCAATTATGTTAATTTGTATGTGCAAATAAAACATGCTAAAATGTAAATAGAGATAACTTTTGAGTGATTTGATTATGAGTGATTTTGGATTTTCTCTTTTTAAGTTTTTCCAAATTTTCTAATTTTATACAGTGAATATGAACTTTTATATTTACCATAATACTGTCCAGGGCAGGTATGGCTTATGAGACACATCTACAGGCTTTCAGAATGCTTAAAGAAAACCTTGCCCCTAAACATACACAGAAACGCAATCCATTCTGTCCACATTTTATTCCAAACTCTCTTGCAAATCTCTAGATTCTACCAGCTAACATAAAGTCAGAACTTCTTTTCCAAACATATGATGATGGCCCTCTATTCTGGCTCTCCGGTCACTCACCTCACCCACCCCTTAGCCTAAACCCTACCACTCTGCCATCTGATATCAGGACAGTACTGCATCCTCCATCCTCTCAGATGTGAAAGTCTGAGAGCTATTTAAAAGAGACAAAGGGTGAAGTAATTTCTGTTTACGTCTAATTAAAAATCTTCCAGAAAGAGTGAAAAATAGTTCTATAGTTCTTGGCTGCCAATAAAAATTCCTTTAAATGAATATTTTCAATGTTTATGATTTAGAAATACATTTTTGAGTGTCATGGTATTTTGTTATTAACTTCTTTATTTTCTATAATTAAGTTTCTCTTTGGCAGTTTGAACTCTTCTAATGAAGTGCTTTAATAACAAAAAATGTTTGTGTTTTACTTTTCCTGGATTCAAGCTTTATTTTAAAAAGAGAGCACAAAATAAAGTTATATTTTTCTCTTTAATTTGATTATATTCTACCTATCACAAAATTTATATTAATCTCATTAAAATATGAGTAAGTGCTTTTATGGTGTTTGATTTTACAACATTTCCCAATGTCCCTTTAAATGTCTTCCCTTGCATGTTTTCTAGATTATACATCAGCCCAGTGCTGTCCTTCATCTTGCTTCATTCGTCTTAATAATCCAAAGATCTTCCAGTATTTACAGTTCAGAGGTATGCTTTTTGTGGGAGCTTTCGGCATTGCAAGTCTTAATCTTTTATTTTAACCCTTTGAGAAGCAGATATACCCCAAAAATGGGACAGAGTAACACTGGAGTCCTAAATTCTCATTCAACTCTCACATTTATTGTGTCACCTCTGCAGATCGTTATCCTCAGTGTTCTCATGTGTAAACTATAAACACTGGACCAGAGGATCTCTAAGAGCTGTCTTATGGATTCCATCCTGTTTTCCGAACTTAAGATACTTAACTCTGTCCAGAAACAGGACAAGTGGACTGCTCTCACTGTTGCAATCCATTTCCAAAAGCGCAAATCTTGAATAGGCTTTTGTTGCAGAAGTAATATCAAATAAGGGGCATGTGGCCTTCGGATGCCAAAGCCTGATTCCTATCAGCTCTAAAGTGCACAGAAATATTCTTAAAATGTTATAATTTAAGTTCAAATTTCCTCAAATCAGGTCCATAGTTTCTTGGATAGAATTATACTAGTGTAAGGAGTCAGAGGACCAATCTTGAGTTAGTTTTGGGCTGACAGTCACTTGACAAGACTCCAATAAACTTCCAAGAACCTAACAAACACTCCAGGTGAGCAAGTTTACAGGGCAGTGACCGGCTTATGACTCTCTTTGTTCTTTCATTTGATGATGACCGGAAACTAACAGGGAGAAATCTAGAAGCAGGGAGAACCAAGAGCCTGCACATGACAGACTAGCTAATTTAGATTGCAATCCAGAGCATAACTCTATTTATGGTGAGTTCAAACGTTGTTTGAAAAGTTTTAACATGAAGAAAAACAAATCAGAATTAAATTGTAGGGGTTATAACTTATGCAGAGATGCATTTTGAGTTTATCTTTCCAATTATTAACCATTATTTAATGAATGAATTATTAATCATTAACTAATAATTATCACAAAGCATATATTGCTTTGTGTTAGAGTATATGTAGTTGAGACATTATATAGTCACTCATTCAGTCATTCTTTCTACAAATATTTATAAATGTCTACAATACTAAAAACCCTGTGCTAGATGAAACATAAATCTTAAATAAATTTAATGACAGTAATAATATTATTATGATAATGATAACAATACACCAAAATAACAGCTTATAATTATGTAGTGTCATAGCACAGTTATAGCACTGTCATAAATACATATATATTTATTATATATATAACTATATATATATATGCTCATTAATCTTTCCAGCAGCCCTATGAGATTGGTAATATCATCATCCCCATTTTACAAATAATAAAACTGAGGCATAGACTGTTAGATGCCTTGCCCAAGGTCTGGGTCCCAGATCTGTTATTTGGCATAGACTGTAAGTTTAGAGTCTCAGTCTCTTAACTACAATAATACAAATATTAGGTTGAAGCATAAAATTGCAGTTTTTGTTGGTCAAAAATGGTTGAATATCATTGATTTCATATGGTTCAACCACATAGGATTGCATGCATAAAGTGAAAAATCAGTTCTCGTAATGACAGAGTTGTAAGAATTTAGAGGTGGTAATAACCAAAGGGCTGAAGTTCTCAAAGAAGGCTTCAGGGACAAGGTGGAAATTGATCTCAGCTTTAAAGGATAGGACTTGGACGAAGGAAAAAACAGGGAAGATTTTCTAGGCAAGAAGACGACATACACCAAGTCAGGGAGGTAAGAATGCACATCTTCTATAAGCATTAACTTTCATTTGGTTCCCTGCTATGGGGTCTTACACTCTTCTCTTGCCTAATTTCCAGATTTTAGTCACTCCCAGGACCACTATGAACTAATTTGCCCTAAACAGAGGTGTTACGTGTTGAATTGTGTCTCCCTAAGATTTCTATGTTGAAGTCCTAACCCCCCAGTGTCTCAGAATGTGATCTTATTTGGAAATAGGATTGTCTCAGATATAATTAGCTAAGACGAGATCATTAGGGAGAGCCTTCATCCAATGTGACCAGATTCCTTCGTAAAAGGGGAAGTTTGGACACAGAGGCATGAACACAGGGAGAATGCATGTGAAGATGAAGGCAAAGATTGAAGACAAAGTGCAGAATGCTTCTACAAGCCAAGGATCACCAAAGATTGCCAGCAAACCACCAGAAGCGAGGCAAGAGACGTGAAACAGACTTTCTCTGACAACCTTCAGAAGTAACCAACCCTGCTGACACCTTGACCTTGGAACTTCTAGCCTTCAGTACTATGAGACAATAATTTGTGGTACTTTATTATGGCAAATTTGAGTTACAGTTAAGCCAACAGACCAGGAGATGATTGCCATTGAAAAGACACTTTATAACTCACAGTTCCCGAGAAAAGGGGGCAGACTATGCCATGGGGGCCACCTGGAGAAGCATCAGGGTCAGTCAGAAGGCAGTGGGAGAGGGAAGAACTGTGGGCAAGAGCCTTTATTGTGGTTTCCATGGGAAAGAAGAGGTGAGGCTTAGAACTGCTAGTTTGAACAATTTCAGTAGGCTGCCTCTAGCTGTCTTGGGTGATTAGGGCAGGTGGCTAGTGGCCCAGAGTGTGAGAATTCCACAGAGGAGGTGGTTGGGGTGTGGACTCTGGATTGGTTAATTGGTTTTTGAAAAGTGCACTTCCAGGAGTGTTGTTTACTATCTCTCGCTATTGGGTAATCCAGGGTTGGGGGGCGGGGGCGGGGGAAATCCCTCCAAGGTCCCAGATATCAAAGCATCAGAATGCAGAAAATGAAAGACATGCTTAATGCACCAATTAGATGACCAGTGAGCCATGAAATGGGGGCACTTTTTTGAGCTTCTTTAACTTAATTTTTATTTAAATTTTATCTTTATTAATTATGTGTACCTCTTTTTATTTTTATATTTGCTAATATTTCAGAAGAAAAAGTAACTTTCTATGAATAAAGAAGCACTTAAGAATTACTATGTGGATCCAGACATTGCTTTAAGAAGCACTGAAAACCACAGTATAAGTAATAATTATTTATTTAATAAATTTATCATATGCAGTGCCATTACAATGTGTGAACACGATATGCAAATTTTATGGTCCGTTTGTTAGGATATATGAAACTGTTGGTTGTTGTGTTGCATAATGATTGCCATGAATAGTAAATATTTGATGTAAATGTTTCAGGTTAAAATGCATTAACTGAGACTCTCTGAGATCAGTTTGTGGGCAGTGACAGAAGAATAGTCTTGATCCTGGAGAGGGGGCTGTCATGGAGACTCTGGCCTTGCCCTATCCCAGCCCAGCCCCCTAGCCCTAGCCCTCTTCCCTGCTCCCAGAGAAGCTCCTCTGACAATGCCTCTGTCCCCATGGTTGCTGCTCAGATGCTGCCAGGAAGCACACATGCAAAAGAATGTTAAAGCCAGATGTGTTTCAGGCAGAACACGCCTCGTTCTGTGGTCCGGGCTGGTACTGTACTTTGACTGAGTACATCTCTTCAGGCCCCACATTACTGTTTACAATTTTCTGTTTTAGGAGCCCAGAGCAGACTCACCAAGGAATGAAATGGCAGAAACTATTGCTAGCTAGTGCTCCCTACATGTACATTTTCTATGTCCTGTAGGATAGTTTCTGTCCACTGACTTCAGCTATATTTCTATGTGCTCTCTCTCTTTCCCAACCGGCACCAAATCCAAAGTTTCCCCTAAAACTAACATATTGCTCACTCAGAGTTTCAGGGATGCTTATGCAGATAGGATACCACATGACCAGTCACAAGCTTCCAGAAGTGGCCATGCTTCTGGCATTCTCCTGATGCCTGGAAAATATTATTTCCTGCTTGGAACCACAGATTACACTTCAAAGAAATAAATTCCAAATTACACAAAAAAAGCACATAAAGCAAATATACACATATATCAATGAGTTTCAGACGGAAGAGGCAGAGAACTGGGTTTAAGTTCTAATACTTGAGAGATTCATGGGAAAATCAATTGCCTACATTTGCTCTCTTTTCCTCACCTATAAAATGCAGGAAAATAATCACCTCCCTATTGTGATAATCAAGTAAGATAAAGGGTATTTAATTACTACCTAAACCGTAAAGAGCTCCAGAGAAAATGCCCCAAGGGCCCCTCTCCAGGGTTCTGCTTTGCCCAAGCTTTTCTTTGAGGGAAGATTTGCGGCCAGTCTTAAAAGGGAAGGGGTCAGAATGTTTGTTTTCTATAGAATTGAACAAGTTAGGGTAGGAGGCCAACATTCACCAGCAATCATGAGTAGAGACAATCCTGAAGAAATAGGCTACATGGCAAAAGTTTGAATAAGAAAGGAGAAGGAGGTTGTATGCCTAGGGATGCTAAGAATCAAGGAAAGAGAAGAACAGAGATCTGGTCTAATATTTGAAGACACAGCCAGGGGTTATTTCCCAAAGAGTATTTCCCCAACAAGGCTACACATGTAAGGTACAGTTTTTACATTAAATCATTTTCAACAAGGAATTGCATTCACACTAAAGATTTTGCTTTTTCTTCTCCTCATCTGCCCAGAAAAACTTTCAAATGGCTATGCTAAGCATTATTTCTTTAAAGTTAAAATAAGTAATTCTCTTATGAATATTTAAAAAGAATCACCATAGTATGCCTTAATAGAACAGTACACATATCAAAAGAAACTTCTACAATCACAAATACAGAAAAATATGTTTAGATGTGCTCCAAATCCTCCAGAACTATGTAAGTGCTACAATAGCTTTAAATACATTCTATCAATTTCTGGGACAAGAATCCCATTACAAAAACACAACCTGTATTCTTTAAAATGGAGACATCACTCAACCAAAGACATGAGTTACTTCTTCAAAAAAGTAGCTCACTGAAATGGAAAGCTCACATATACCCACAAATATCTTCATACACATGTATATGAATTATATATGTCCATATAAACATAGGTAGATATTACATAAACATCAAAAAATTAGAGTATGCACGGTTCTCTTTCAAATTCCATATTATTTTAATGCAATTTTCAAGAAGAGATGTTCCTTTTAAAGAAGCACTTGGATAAGCTTTAGAACAATCTGCCTGACAAAAGGCAGCAGTAACTACTCCTAAGACAATTTATAGCTCATATTCTTTCATTCACTGAATACATAGTCTTGTTAACACGGTGAGAAATTAAACAAATGTACATTTCCGTAAAGCAGATGATTGTCTGAAACTAATTACTAAGTCAAGTGTTTGTGTAATTGTTGTAAACATTTCTTATAAATTTGTCATTTTTCCACACTATAAGACCTTTTGAGACTTAAGTTTTCATGTTTCATCCCCTGATTAACAAGTTATTTACCAAAATAAAGCCCCCAAATCACTGTATGCTATAATTAAATGGCTGCATATGCTTTGAAGATAAAGCAATGATTGCAAATTATTCAAAAGCATTAGTGTAGGAATAAGTCCAACAAATACACTGAGTGGATATACAGGTGTTACAGGTAGAAATATGCCTCTTTTCCTATCCTGTAATAACAGCTGTAATGAGGACAGCTAGTTTTAAATACCCTTTTTTGGAAAAAACCATCAGTAAGAGTGGTAACTTCTGGAAATGTAAAAATATTCAGGAATTTTGCCGATTCTATTATTAGCTATAACTTGTCTTCCTCTTCTCTTCCTCTTTCTCTTCCTCAGAATGTTTAACAAGAGATCAATGGGCCAAAATGCCTAGGAAGAATAGGTACCTGCAGACCAGGAATTCTTAAAGCTGGTGAGTAAATATTCAGTATCAATATCGTTAACGTTTCCATTCACTTTTTCATTCATCTATCCATTCAGTCACCAAATATTTACTGAAGAACCGTCACAGGTCCAAAATTACAGAGACCAAGAAAATGCCCAGTTTTTTACTTCAATAAACTCACACTGTATTAGGCACATAAATGAGCAATACTACCAAATCATTGAAGAATTAAATTGGGGTATTTTCTGTAAGATTCACTAGTACAGGAAAAAAATGGTAACAAAACCTTAAAATAATAGCTTAATACATACTCCTCTTGGTGTACAATCTTATGACCTGTGGGTTTTGAAAACAATCTACTTACTTAGGTGACAGAGATGATGTGGGTCAGGATCAATGACGAGTCCTTTTGCCTGATAGAAGTTAAATGAGCAATCACTGCTAGGCTAGCTCTGCCTTCCATCCCATCCCCATCCCTCAAAAGGCTGAAACGAACGAGACTTTTTACCAAGTAGAAAGAGTACCCTCTTTCCCTCTCCTGGGAACTCGATTTTCTTTCTTTAGAAATCATATTGCAAAAGTAAAATTAACACCTTTCAATATAAGTCAAAAAAAAAACCTCATTTTCAAAAGCAATCATTCTATAAATTTGGAAGTCACTCAAAAAGAGATTTCCTTGTGTCAATTTTCCACTATCCAATAGGAAAAAAAACCTAGAGCAAGTATGGGCAATTTACAAATCCATCTCTGAATTATTGAGTATGTATTTAATTGCCAGACTTTAGAATCAGTGCCAAATCAACACAACAAATAAAATATTGTATAACTTTCTTTGTTAAAAATTTAAAATTCTGAAGCCAAATTTTCTTTTTAGTTATTGATGTGGTGTACCTTAATAGAAACTTGACCTCCTACTCCTGAAAATGCTCTTAGAAAGATGAAAGTGATTAGCTTCTGTAAATTGAGCTCTGGTTTCCCCAAAGCAATATTTCCTACTTTTCCTTTTACAGATGTTATATGAAATCTGAAAAATAAAAGAATCATAAATGGAGTAGGGACTATGGAGTTGAGAATATATAAAAGACAGTGATGATCTAGGGCGCAATGGGAGGGAAAGATTCAGGAAGGGGAGAATGAGCACGAGCCTAGAAGTTTAATTTCCATTTGGAAGGAGGAGAATGGATCAAATGGAGTTTCCACCATGTGTCAGGGCTTATTTAATCTTACTTAATGTTAATGGCAACCATATGAGAGAGTATCTTTCCACACTTTACAGATGAAAGAACTGGACTTCAGTAAAATATCCAGAATCCCATAGTGGCCAAGCTGGCTACAGAATCCACATCTGTATGATTCTAAAACCTGCCTCCATTCCCTTCTAGATAGGAAAAGAGGGGTCTGATTAGAACAGATTATTCCAGAAAACAGAAACTATTAGTATGCTGGTATCAGGCAATTCTGAACAAACTACAAAAACGTGATCACTCTCCAATGACTCAGGGATATTTTATTCAAAACACCAGATATTTCTATTATTTTTTGAATGATCTTTATGTTCTAGCATGAGAACTTTCTCAATCAATGTAACCAGTGTTAGACCATCCAAGAAGTTAAGAATTCTTGTTCCAGTTTTGGTTTTTACTAATAAACTTTCCTAGGACTATTCCAATATCTCTTTGCTCTAATTATAAAATGCTTTCCACAGTATAAGAAAATTCTGAGATACTAATGAGTTCACGCATGTGATGTCCTTTGAGTTCCTTGAAAGAAAGGGCTAAGAGTGATGTTACTTCCTTTAATTCCCTTTCATTTGATGTCCTGTCTAAGTTGTTTGTGGCTTGTTGAGTCTGTTAGTCTCCAGAAAAATGAAGCCACCCTTCAATGCCCAAGTAAGAACAGGGGTCAGTTAATGGTTTAAATTCTACCTCTTGGCTTCTAAGAACAAAGAAAGGTGCTTTGATTTCCATAGCTTTACTGTTTGTGTATTTGTCCTATGCGATGATGTCAGATTAACTTAATAAGAATTCAGAAGCTATTGGTAAGAGTAGGTGATGTGAGCATTAGAGAGATTGTCCTGACAAAATTGCAGAGCTACCTTTCAAGAATCCAGGAGGCAAAGAGCGGGAAAGGGGAAAAGTAGCTGTTAATGGATCCAGCAATATTTCAAGTGAACACATTTAGCTTTATAAAGCATTGAAGATGTCGTCAATTTGGTGACCCAGAAGACAAGCTCAGATGAAGAAATGTCTTTTTGACAGGAGAATGGGTTGTTTGTAAGTGGATTTTAAATGCACTAGAGATTGTTGGTATTTGGTGTCATATTGCAGTCATGCACAGAGTAGTGTTTTGGTCAAGGATGGACTGCATATACGACAGTGGTCCCCTAAGATTAGTACCACATAGCCTAGGGGTGTAGTAGGCCATGCCATCTAGGTTTGTGTAAGTACTGCAGAGGAAGAAGAAATTCTCCTCTACCCTTCTTAGTTCTTTGCTGGTCTAAGAATTAAACTGACCTGAGACAGATTAACAGGAGAAAAACTAACAAAAGTCTAATAACATGTATGCATGGGAGAAACCCAAGAAAACTCACCAGAGTGAGTAACTCACCACAGTGGCTGAAGCCCTCACCTTAAATACCATTCTCAGCTAAAGACAAAAGAGGATGTTGGGGGTGGGGAGAGTCAGGGACTTGAAAGTGAAGGAAGGCACTTCACAGGTAGGTGAAAAGGAGCAAACATTTGGAAAACAAGTGTTCAGCTACACAGAAACAGGACAACACAGAGGGGAGCCCAACAGTCTCTTCTAGGTTCTTCCCTGTCTACTACCTAGCTCATGTTAGGCTAAGATGATAGCTTGCTTCCTGAGACAGATTTTTTTATCTGAATTCTTTCAGGCAGTTAAGGGGGAGGTAACAAAAAAGACTTTCTGAGTCTTCTGTTTCTTAAAAATAATCAGCCTAAAATAATCTTCAAGTTAGAACAGATACATTTTGAGGTGATGAAATCCCCTAACAATGCGTTTCTCAAAACGTATCCCCATTGTTAGGTGGCACACGACTGTACTTGAGAAGCAAATCACGTAGCTCATAATCAACAGGTGATATTCCCTCTAGATCAAAAAAAGAATTTTAACTCAATATCTGGAGTTGCTAATCTTATTTTCTCAACTCCTCTCGGCCTCCTTTTATCCTGTTCTTTTTTCTGCTTTCTCACCAGGATCTTCAGCCTCTCACTTTCTTCTGGTTTCTTTCCATCAACATTTAAACGTGATCAACGTGTCCTTTGTCAAAAAAAATAAACAACGTCGTCTCAACCCCACAACCACTTCCACTGCTTGTCCATCTAATTCTTCGTAGCCAATTTTTCTTGAAATTATTTTCTTTGTGTTTTATACATAGTAAATAATATATGTCTAGCCAAATAATGTTCTGCTAGTACTTGGGGTGTTCTTCTGTTATAACCCTTATCACAGTGTATCATGATTATTTACATCTATAAGGTATATCAAGGTTGTTTTCATTCATAGATGACTCCTGAATGTATAGTCCCAGCCTGTCCTCTTGAACTACAATCCAATCTCATGTTAATACAACTATTTATTAGACTTCTTCACCTAGGTGTCTTGTAGCACTCCACACTCCATTTATCCAAAACTGACTCATCATTTCCACTCGAAATCTACTTCTTTTCTCAAGTCTTCTCTATCTCAATGAAAGGCAGCTTCATTCACTTTATTTTTCAAGCCAGAAATCTAGGAGTCATCCTTTATTCCTCCCCACACTTCACCTCCATTATTCAGTTAATCACTATATGTTGCCAGTTTATCCTCTACATACTTCTTGGATCTACCCATTTCCCTACACTAACTGTCTCTATTCCAGGCCATATCACCATTATCTCCATGAATTACTGGAATGGCCTCTTAACCCTCCCATCCATTCTACACACGTGACTCAGGAAGATCTTTCTAAATATAAATATGGTGCTATCACACCTCTGCCAAAACCTTTGCCCATTGCCCTTATGATAATGAAGAATCCTTTAACATGGATTGCAAGTCCCCATCTGTATCTCTAGTCTTGTTCCTCATTACTTCCTCCTAGACCAGCCTATTCTAGCATTGAGGAATGACAGACAGATTTTTTTTTTTTCCCTTCTTCGAACCTGCCTTGCTCTCATGGTCAGAACTTCATATATGCAGTTCCCTCCTTCGTGCAGTTCTCTGGAACACTCTTCTCTCATTCTATTCCCCTCCAACCTTAGAAAATTTTTAACGTCTTTCAGATCTCTGTCTCTTTCTGGAAGCCTCCCCTGTTTGTCTAGTCAAATTTAGGTTTTATTCTATATGTTCCCATAAAACCTTGTATTTCTTCTGTTATTACTCATCAGACTTTTAATTCTTGTATAATTGTCTATTGGTGGTCCAGTGGTTAGGATTCGGCACTTTCACTGCTGTAGCCTGGGTTTGTTTCCCCTTCAGGGAACTACACCACCCGTCTGTTGGTTGTCATACTGTGGTGGCCGTTTGTTGCTATGATACTGAAAGCTTTGCCACCAGTATTTCAAATATCAACAGGGTTACCCATGGCGGACAGTTATCAGCAGAGATTCCTGACTAGGAAGAAGCACTTGGCCATCCACTTCTGAAAAACTTGCCATGAAAACCTTATGCATGACAGCAAAGCATTGCCTGATAGAGGACTGGAAGATGAGAGGATGGTATAAAAACACGAGGCAGGGTTCCACTCTGCTGTCCAGAGGGGTGCTAGGAGTTGGAATCAACTGGATGGCACAGATGACAACAAAATAATTGTCTATCTTTTTCAACAGAGTTGGTAATTTTTAAGAGGAGAAACTACGTCTCTTCTTGATCTCACTCTATCCCCAGCTTCTAGTATAATGCCTTACAAGTAGGAGGTGCTTAGTAAAATTTGTATATAAGTGATTATATCCAAAATAAAAAATAATATCATTTAAGCATACAAATTCCTGATAGTTAATTGTGTCCTTTCCTTATATCATAGAACACAGATTCAGAGTCCTTTGGATAGCATGATCATGCAATTGTTCATCCATGTCAGGACATTTTTGACAGCAAAGGGGATAATATTAATGAATTATACGTCAACAGGAGAAAACTAGGACTGTCACAGGCAAACTGAGAAATGCGGTCACCTTCCCTTAGGAGCAAGGCAGGTAACATAAACAAATAAAGCACAAGTGTGTCTGTTTTTTCTGGAGGTGGGGTATGTTCTATTGATCTGGAAATGGCAGCAACTATGCAGCTCCAGATAATTGTTACCATGTTGCAATATAGTCCCAGTCTTACCAAATCTTCTGATCTGTCAAGAAAAATAGGAAATCCAAATTTTATCTGAAACATCCTGATGTTTTAAATGTTGGTAACTCATTCAAAAAATTTAAAACAAAATACTTCCAAGTATGGGCAGGAGTTAAAACTGAAACTTGTAATCACCTACATAGCCCAGACACATGGAAATCAGTGTTAGCCATTGCTGACAGCATTATACCTTTAGTTGCTGAGTGGTAAGGAGGTTCAGAAAATCCAAAGAAAGGGGCCCAGGCAGCCAGGATATCGGGGGGACACTCGGGAGCCCTAAAAGCATCTCAATATTCTAAATCCAGTAGAGCCACACCTAAACACCAGACCTGGTAGAGATACAAGAGAAACTTCATGACGACCACTAGAGTGTCTTCACTAAAACCCAAGTAATTGAGTTACTTCCACGATAGTGTGTTGATTTTTATTTTCCTACTCATTCATTACACAATCACTTCCTAGATGCTGTCTGTGTTCGATTTGCCCCCATATTAGGCATTAAACGTTCAGAATTCATGCACCCTGCCTCCACTACAGAGTTTCACTAGTCAGTTGCAAAACAGGTACCATTAGCTGCCAATGCCGAAATCATCAGTTTGGTGAATATAACTTAGGTCAGAAGGATTTAGCACAGCTTCCTCCTAACCATCAACAACTCTTACCTAGCCCACAATTTACCTGTGAGCAGTATCTGTCTAATATTCATAGTTCATCCTGCACGCTTTTGCTTAATCTGGTAATAATGCACGTAGGATGGTTTCATAATCAAGGACTGGATGACTAATTCATCAAGCAGCTTATGTTATTTATATTCTCCAAATGTATATAAAACAGATTTACAAAAATGATTATGCTAAGGATATAATTAAAGAATGAGCCACAAAGAACCTCTGAGATCATCTAGCCCAGCCTCTTCATTTTACATCTGAGGAAACTTCACCTGGGGGAGGTTGAGCTTACTAAAGTCACACAACCTGCCAGATGTGCTGTTCACGTTCTCTGACCACCACCAAAGAGTTTGTGGGTAACAGACGTTTAGGCATGTGGATGGAGGTTACAGAATTTGAAGGGTGGGAGGGAGTTTGGGAACCAGAAATAGTTACTAGCTGATTACCAAAGATAGACTTTTCAGAGAGGCAAAGTAAACTTCCAGTGACCTCACCACAAAGCAGAGGTGGGCTTCCCGCTGCGGTGTTGAGGTCCTCACAGTCATCTGAGGAACACAGTGGCACCCACCAGGAAATGCCTCGGGCCACAGATCCACTGGCTGGGGTAGCTTTTTCAGGCTTAATTTTGTTATTTTCTTCCTATCTCCAAACCACCTACTCTAATCACTCACCTCCTCTCATATCCTCGTTTCCATTTGGTTTAGATCTCCTTGTTGCCTTTCGTTTTCTCCTTGTTGACATTCATCGTATTCCTTGCCGCATGGCCTGGTATTCCAAAGAAATATTCTAGTTTCCTTAAATTTTTCCATGGAATATTTCATTTATCTCCTCACCCTTACTGAAACCTGGATTTCTTGTGGCACACCACTTCCACGTGAGCACTTTTTATTGTCCTTCCTGCTTCCCATTCTTTGGCTGACTGAGTCATCCAAAACCCAGGTCACTCTTGATTTGTCCTGGCCCCCTGCCTTCTCTGTCACCAAGATTCTGTTTCAAGAATAACTTCTTAGGCCATCTCCTCTTCATCATGTCTATAACCACTGCCTTAGTCCATAAACTTTGAGCTTCTAACTCAAAACATTGTAATTGACTCTTGAATGATCCCTCCTCCTCAATCTCCTTCCCATTTTAGCCCATTCTTCACATGGCCACCAGGGTTTTCTGTCCAAAGCACAAAGCTGATAATGTCACTATGTTTCCAATTACTTCCAAGATAAACTCAAAATACCTTAATAGTAAAATTGTTTATATGCTTTGACTTAGTAAATTAATTAAGAGAAACTTATTCTTAAGAAATAATTAGAGGGGCCGGCCCAGTGGTGCAGCAGTTAAGTGCACACGTTCTGCTTTGGTGGCCCAGGGTTTGCTGGTTCAGGTCCTGGGTGCAAACACGGCACTGCTTGGCAAGCCATGCTGTGGTAGACGTCCCACATATGAAGTGGAGGAAGATGGGCACGGATGTTAGCTCAGGGCCAGTCTTCCTCAGCAAAAAGAGGAGGATTGGCAGCATATGTTAGCTCAAGGCTGATCCTCCTCAAGAAAAAAAAATGAAAAGAAATAATTAGAGATGTAGAGAAATGCTTGTTTTCAATTATCTTCTCTGGAGTGTTATTTAGAAGAAGTGCCCCAAAGATGAAAGAAATCTGAATCTCAAATAGAAAAATAATTCTAAATTTTAGAATATTCATAAAGTATATTACAATGTAACCTTTAAAAAATTATGTTTACAAAAATTTCTATTGCCAGCCAAAATGGATAAGACCACTATAGCCTAACTCCCCAACTTATTACAGTTAAAATCTCTGGACCAAATACAGAAAGTAAATACCTAAGGATGCTGAATAGTATACAAAGTATATTGAGGAGGGAAATTCAAAACTAGAGGAAGGAACTCATATGAGTGTGACTTTCCCAGGACATTTTTTCCTCTTTTCCCTCATGATAAAGACTTGAGAGTGAACCCCAATCATAGAAATGTAGTGGTGGCACAGACACCTAAGACTCCAAGAGAAACCTAATTTTTTAGGCCAGTGAACTGGTCTAAATGTCCCCGGCAAGATAGTTAGTGTAGCAGGATCCAATAGAAAAGAGAGCTGAAGAAGGAAATTCCCCTAATTCTATGTATGAATCAGCAAAGGTCCTGAGTTCATCACTAACCCACGAGTGCATGGGAAAGATCCAAAAGAGCACAGACAAAGCCTTGAGACTTGATCTACAATAAAAAGTACCATCTTAGCTCCAGACTAATCCCTGAGTGGCACAGAACCAAAGCAATGTAGTAAAGGTTTGGAAACTAAACTGATATTGAAGCCACTACCCAAAAAGGTGAGAAAAAAAACTGTGATCTGACCCTAAATAGCTTAAATTCCTGCTAAGACAACAAAATCAACAACGTCGCCGATAGGATTTTAACAGAATCCAGACTCTCAAAACATAATGTTCAAAATGTGCAGTATATAACTTCAAAGTAATCAACATACAAAAATTCAGGAAACCATGATGAATTATCAAGGCAAAAAATAATCAACAGTTGGGGCTGGCCCCGTGGCCGAGTGGTTAAGTTCACGCGCTCCGCTGCAGGCGGCCCAGTGTTTCGTTGGTTCGAATCCTGGGCGCGGACATGGCACTGCTCATCAGACCACGCTGAGGCAGCGTCCCACATGCCACAACTAGAAGGATGCACAACAAAGAATATACAACTATGTACTGGGGGGCTTTGGTGAGAAAAAGGAAAAAAAAAAATCTTTAAAATAAAAAAATAAAAAAAACATAATCAACAGTTTCCAACCACAAAGCAACCCAAATGTTGGAATTGCACAGAATGACTTTACAGCAGATAATATGACCATTGCTTCATTAGCCAAGAGTAAACACACTTGATAATAAAAAATGAAAACTTTAGAACTAAAAAAAAATACAATATGTAAAACTTTTTAAATTCACTTATGAGTTCAAAAGAATGGAGATAACAGGTGAAAATCTGGGAACCTGGAGAGAGACAAACAGAAATTATCCAGTCAAGAACTAGAGGGACTATATTGAAAAAATATAACAGAGCTTTAAGTACTTGTAGGACAATTTCAAAAGTTCTAACATTCTTATCACTAAAGTCCTATAGGAGAGGAGAAAAAAATGGTGCAGAAAACAATACTTGAAGAAATATTGGCTAAAATATCCTCAAATTAGTGACAGACATAGATTGACAGATTCAAGAAGCTTGGAAAACCCTAAACGAGATAAACTCAAAGAAAACCATGTCCAGACATATCATAGTCAAACTGGTGCATACCAAAGATAAAGAAAAAATCTTCAAAGCAGTGAGAGAAAAATGATCAATTACATATAGGGAGCAACAATTCAAATGACTGCAGTTTTCTCACCAGAAAATAGTAAAGCAAAATCTTTTCGATAATAAAAGAAAAGAACTGTCAACCCAAAATTCTAGAGCCAGTGAAAATATCCTTTAGACATGAATGTGAAATAAAGACATTACCAGATGAAAGAAAACTAAGAGAATTTATTGACAGCAGACCTACTCCAAATGATATACTAAAGAAATTTCTTCATATTTAAGGGAAGTAAAACAAATCCTACACAATCTCTTCCAGAAAATAAGAGAAAGAAACTCTTCCCTATTCATTCGATGAGGCCAGAATTAACCTGATACCAAAACCAAACAAACACACTTACAGAAAATTACAGACCAATATCCCTCACAAACATAGATACAAAACTCGAAGACAAAATAATATCAAATCGAATCCAGCAATGTATGCATATGATAACACATCATAACCAAGTGGTGTTTGTCTTGAAATGCAAGGCTTGGCCAACATTTGAAAATCCATCAATGTAATTTACCATACCAACATTCTAAAGATTAAAAAACATATGATCATCTCAATAGATGCAGAAAAGCCTTTGAAAAATTTCAGCATGCATTCATGATCTCAGTAAATGAGGGATACAAGGGAAATTTCTCAGTTTGATAAATGTCATTGTGATGGTAAATTTCATGTGTCATATTGACTGGGCCAAGGGATGTCCGATTAAACATTATTTCTGGGTGTGTATATGAAGGTGTTTCCAGATGCGAGTAGCGTTGGAATCAGAGGACTCAATAAAGTAGATAGCCGTTCTCCCAGTGTGGCGGGCACCATCCAATCCATTGAGGGCCTGAATAGGACAAAAAGGTGGAGGAAGGAGGAATTCACCACTTTTGCTTCCTGCCGCCTGCTTGAGATGGGACATCAGTCTCTCCTGCCCTGGAACTGAGATCTGCACAGCAGCTCCTCTGGTTCTCAGGCCTTCAGGCTGAGACTGAAATTATACCACCAGCTTTCCTGGGTCTCCAGCTTACAAACAGCAGATCAGGAGACTTTGGCTTCTGTTATCACATAAGTCAATTCCTCATAATAAATCTCTTCCTATATATATCTATCTCCTATTGGCTCTGTTTCTCTGGAGAACTCGGACTAATACAATCATCTACCAATATGCATACATACATTTGTATATACATATACAAAAAACTATGGCTAACATGATACTCAATGGAGAAATCTGAATGTCTTCCTTCTAAGATCACGAGCAAGGCAAAGATGTCCACCCTCACCACTCCTATTCAATATCATACGGGAAGTCCTCGGCAGTGCAATAAAACAAACAAACAAAAAAATGTACAGTTTAGAGAGGAAGAAATGAAACCCTATTTTCAGATATAATAATCTACTTAAATTGAAATTGATGAAAAAGCATTTATCACTAATAAGTGTGCTTAGTAAGGTCACAAAATATAAGGTCAAATATGTCTAGCATCAGTATCCTCAAAACTACAAAACACTGACAAAAGAATCAAAGATGGAAAGAAGTGAGAGATAAATTATATTGTTCATGAATTGGAGACCTCAGTGTCATTAGGATGTCAATTCTCCCCAGACTGATCAATAAATTCATTACAAACCCACTCAAATTCCCAGCAGGATTATTTTGCAGATATTAATTATAACATTTATATGGAAAGGCAAAGGAACTAGAAGAACCAAACTTTTTTTGAAAAAGAAATTAAAGGTTGCATATGATTTGATTTTAAGACTTACTATAAAAGCCACGATAATAAAGACAGTAAAGTGTTGGTGAAAAAATAGACACATAGGTCAGTGGAACAGAATAGAGAGTGCAGAAATAGACCCATACACATACGGTCAGCTGATTTGAGAGAAGTCAAAGTCAATTCGATGGAGAAATGATAGTCTATTATACAAATGGTAGCAGAACAATTAATACACATATGCCAAAAAATGAACTCAATACATACTTCACACTGTATATAAAAATCAACTCAAAATAATACATAGATCTAAATGTAAAAGCTAAAACTATGAAACATATAGAAGAAAGTGCAAGAGAAAAACTTTGTGACTGTGGATTAGACAAAGAGATTTGAGATACACCCAAAGCACAGTCCATAAAAGAAAAAAATTATAGATTGACTTTATCAAAATATAACTTTGCCCTGTTAAGAGAATGAAAAACAAGCCACATACTGGGACAAAATATTTGCCAATCACATACCTGACAAAGGAGTTGACCCAGAATATGTAAAAAATTATGAAAACTTGATAATAAGAAAACAACCCCAATTTAAAAAAAAATGGGATAGAGGTTTGAATAGACACTTCACCAAAGAAGATATATGGATCCAAATAAGCACATGACAAAATGCTCAACATTATTACTCATCAAGGAACTACATATTAAAACCACAGTGAGATGCCATTACACACCTATTAAAGTGGTTTAAAAATATTGATAATACCAACTGCTGATGAAGATGGAGAGCAAACAGAACTCTCACACCTTGCTGGTGAGAAAGTAAAATGATACGGCCTCTTAGGAAAAGAGCTTGCCAGTGTGTTATCTCTAAATATAGGCTTACATTTAGGATCCAACAATCCCACTCCTACATATTTACCCAAGAAAAATGAAACTTACGTTCACACAAAAACCCGTATGAATATTTTAGTAACTTTATTCATAATTGTTGAAAACTGGAAGCAACTCAGATGTCCTTCAGTTGGTAAATGGATGAATAAACCCTGGTGCTTTCATATAGAAAAATGCTAATCAGTCGTAAAAAGGAAGTCAGCAAGAGAAGGCAAAAACATGGGTAAATCTCAAATGATTCCATCATTTGATATTATGGAAAAGGACAAAATGACAATTGCTGGTTAGTGATAAATTAGTGGTTGCTAGTTTTAGGGGCTGGTAGAGGGATTAACTACAAAGGAGAAGTATAAGGGAATTTGCTGGGGGTGGGGAGGGAACCCCTCTGTGACTTGATTACGGTGGTGGTTGCACAGCTCTATGCATTTGTCAAAGGTCACAAACTATACATCAGAATGAGTGTTACTGTTTACAAAATTTTTAATTAATAAAAAATGTTAAAAGATCATGTTTAGAATAATGTTTAATTACATGGGAAATTTTCATTAAGAAACAAAAGTATTTCTCAACTTTGTGAAAAAAATCAATGGGAAAAAATTGGAAAGAAATACTTCAAAACATTAGCCTCATGAGCTGTTGTATCAGGATAGACAATTTATAGATGAGTGTTATTTTCTCCTTTCTCCTTTTTTGCCCCCAAACCATCTACAAAGAACATATATGGCTTTTCAAATCAGAGAAAAATAATCAATGCTATTTAAAATAAATTATCATGGCTGATAACGGCCCATTAGATTTCTCCCCGTAAATATCACACAGGTTTCTCAAACAAGTATATATACATGCATAAAACTAAAGCAATTCTCTCCACTCCACAGCAAATCTTCTCTTCTCTTTATCTTTGCTCTCTCAGTGAAAGGCTCCTCATCCATCCAGTCTCCCATTCCCCTAATCGGAAACTGACCATTGGCTCTCCCTGTTTCACATCTACCCTCCATTCTCCACTCACCTTTCAAATTGCCTGTTGCTTTAACCTGCTAAGTATCCCCAAATTCACTTATCTCCACCTCCACTGGTACTGTCTGGTTACACGGGTTAATTATTGACTAGCAGAACACTGCAACATTCTCCAATTACATTTTTCTTTGGTTAAAGTGATCTTTCTCCAATCAAACATCCACTCTACTATCAGAGTAATCTTTGCAGAAAACAAATTTGACCATGTAGTTCTCCTGCTTAAAACATACTGGTGGCTCCCTATTGCCTGTGGAATGAAGTTCAAGGTTCCTAATGTGGTGTACGAAGTCCTTCATTACAGTAGATATTTCATTAGTGTTTTGTAATTAAATTAATAAATGAATGAGCAAATAGAACATATTATACTGGACGGTATATTTGCAGAAGATGTAACATAATATAAGATATGTTCAGGATCTTCACCCCTTTTACTCCCAGCTCCTCGACTTACAGCTTCTCCTATGTTTCTGGAAGAAGGAGTTGAGACACAATATGAAATTCACAATATGAAGTTTCTGCAGAAGATGTTCCGTACTCAGGTAAAGTCAGCTCAGTACTTATTCTAGAGTTTTCCTAGAAACTATTAACACTGTTCTTTTTCACTTTCTCCCCTCAGAACTTGTTTGGGGAACGAGGTCCAGAAACAGACCTAAACAATAATTGTCTGTTGTCCACATTCATACCTCTCTAAACACTCTTATGAACAGGAGGTAAACTAAAGAAGGACAAAAATGCACCTTTATTTTCTGTTCAAAGGGAGAAATTAAAGCTATGTGCTTTATAATTCTACTTATAATGATGTGGATTTATACCTTGATCTATTAAAATAGTGTTTCACATACTTATTTCCATTTGCAGCCACATGATCTGATAAAATCAGCATAAAAATTTCATTATTGTGATGTATTATATCAAATCAAATATGGTTTCTTTGTGTTACGGGTTTATACTTCATTGTAGATGTGGAGACAAAACAGAAATATGTATCAAAATTATATGTGGTTATCAGGGCAGGAAAGATGCCCAAGACAATATTCTTTCCATTGGAGTGGCATTTAGATTCTAGAGTCCCCATGGTGGCTTTTCCCTTACCTAAAGGATGCAAGAATGGAACAGATCCTTGTTTGTCACATATTTCTTGGAAAGCTTTGTGGTTGTCATCTCGAAATGAGTGCTTTCCCAGGAAGTAGTGGCTTAAGAATGGTAAATGGACATTTCATACATAATTCAGTGGACTTTGTTTAATTCAAACAATTTAAGAGCATTTTTATCAACAAATAATATTTTGTAATCTGGTCAAATTACACATGTGATCTTTTATATTTTTTTCCTGTCAGATATTGAATAAAACCAAAAGGAGTAAGTAGAAGATCAATATATGCATATTGAGGGAAGATTTACTCAAGTAAATTTATTCATAAATGGCCTAGAATTTTAACATTTGAAGTAGGGTTATAATTATCCCTTTGTTATACTATGAGTGTCAAAATGTAAGACGTGCATAATTATTTTAATGTGTATTTTTTAATAATGACAATGATTTGTCTTTGTTTTGCTGAGGAAGATTCGCCCTAAGCTAACATCTGCTGCCAATCTTTCTCTTTTTTTTTTTTTGCATGTGAGCTGCCAACACAGCACAGCCACTGACAGATGAGCGTTGTAGGTCCACGCCTGGGAACCGAACCTGGGCTGCTGAAATAGAGCATGCCAACTTTAACCACCAGGCCACCATGGCAGGCCAGACAGTGATTAGTTTTTAAGTGAGGAAAGTATAAAGAAAACAAAATGGCCCATAGGTCCAGCTAATAGCTCTCATTAAAAAATAAATAAATCTAAAACTAATAAATTCTTTATTGGAAGAACATTCAAAGAGTACAAAAAAGTACATAATGAAATGTAAAAAATACTTATGTCTCTCCACCTAGAGTTTATTGCTCTAAATATAATCACAGTTAATGTCTTCTCACACTCTCAAAACAACATTTCTCCAAAAGAAATATACAGTCTGTTGTACTTTGACTGTTTTTATCTCAAACGGTTGGCTTATTAGCATATGTCTTTGTTTTTGGTTTTTAGTGATGACTCTCATATTTACTATATGGCTTTCACATATCATAGTCTACACCAAATAATATTAGGCTACATCATGTATATTTCCCCCATTCTGTCCTTTTTATTCTTATTATACATTTCACTTTTTCATATGTTATAGAGCTTTATTATCTTTGTTTAACATAATCAATTATCTATCAAAGAAATTAAAAATGAGAAGAAAGTATTTGATGTGTGCCCATATTCTTAGAATTTGCAGTGTTCTTTATTCCTTTATATCAATCCAAATTTCCATCTGTTTTTTTTGTTTGTTTTTTGAGGAAGATTAGCCCTGAGCTAACATCTGCTGCCAATTTTCCTCTTTTTGCTGAGGAAGACTGGCCCTGAGCTAACATCCATCTCCATCTTCCTCTACTTTGTATGTGGGATGCCTACCACAGCATGGCTTGCCAAGTGGTGCCATGTCTGCACCCAGGATCTGAACCAGCCAACCCCGGGATGCTGAAGTGGAATGTGAGCACTTAACCACTAGGCCAGCCCCTCCATCTGGTATTTTTTTAAACCTGAAGTTAACAGTAGTGCAAGTTTGCTGATAATTAATTTTTCTCTGCTTTTAATTGTCTAAAAAAGTCTTTACTCTTCTTTCATTTTTGAAAGATACTTTTGCCAGACACAAAATTCTATGTTGATAGATTTTTCTCATTCGGAATTTTAATGATGTCTTGTCTTCTGACTTGCAAAATTTCTGAGAAGAAATCATTTGTAGTCTGTTCATCTGTATATAATGAATCTTTTTCCTCTGGCTGCTTTCAAAATTTTCTCTTTGTTAATTGTTTTCAGCAATTTGATTATAATGTTTGGCGTGATTTTCTCCTGCTGAGATTCACTGAGTTTTTTGATCCGTGGGTTTATAGTTTTCACTAAATTTCAAACAGCTTTAGCCATTATTTCTTCAGACACTTTTTCTATGTCCCTATCCAATTACACATAAATTAAACTGCTTGATTTTATCCTACTGCTCACCTATGCTCCATTTATTTTTTCCACTCATTTTTCCTCTCTGTGTTTCATCTTAAATAGCTTTATTGCTGTCTTCAAATTCATTATCTTTTCTTCCACAGCATCTAATCTCTTGTTAAGCCCATCTGTAATGGGCTGAATTGTGCCTCAGCCAAAATTATATGTTGGAGTCCTAACCCCAGTGCCTCAGAATGTGACTGTATTGGGAGAAAGAGACTTTAAAGAGGAAATTAAGGTTAGATGAGGTCATTGAAGTGGTGCCCTTATAAGAAGAGGAGATTAGGACACAGAGGGAAGACTATGGGAGATACCAGAAGAAGACAGCTGTCTGTAAGCCAAAGAAAAAGATGCCTCAGAATGAAACCAATCCTGCCAACACCTTGGTCTTGGATTTCTATCCTCCAGGATCATGAGAAAACAACTTTCTCTTGTTTAAGCCACCCAGTCGGTGGGACTTCAGTATGGCAGCCCTAACAAACTAATATACCATCTAATCTGTTTTTAATTTCAAATATTGTATTTTTCATCTGTAGAATGTCTATCGAGGTCTCTTTTTAATTTTCTGCTTCTCTCCTCATCATGTTACGGCTTTCTTCTACATTCTTGAACATGTGGAGCGTACTTATAAAATCTATTTTAACGTCCTTGTCTCCTAATTCCATCATCTGTGTTATTTCTGAGTCTGTATCTATTGCTTGATTTTTCTTATTATAGGTCATATTTTCCTGCTTCTTTGAATGTCTGCTAGTTTTTATTGGATAACATACAGTTTAAATGTTAATGTTACATTTTTGAGTACTGGATTTTGTTGTATTTCTATAAACAGTGTTTGACTTTATTGTTGTATGTTTTTAAGTTATGTAGAGTCAGTTGTACCTTCTTGAGGCACTTTTATAAGATTTTTTAAGTCAGGTCCAGAGCAGTTTACAGTCCAGGATATTTTAGCCTACGTAGTAAAGCAATGGCTCTTGAGGATCTACCAAATGCCCTGCACAATAAGAGATCTCTCACTTTGCTACTGGAATCACACACTCTTCTCACTCCCATGTGAGTTCCAAGAATTGCTAACCCTACTGCCTTCTGGGTGTTCTTTCCTCAGCTTTGGGTAGTCTTCCTCCTGCATATACACAGGTTAGTACTCAGCCAAAAACTTAAAAGACCCCACTACAGATATCTGGAGTCTGTCATTGCAAGCTCCTTTCTCTCTGGTACCTTGCCAGGAAATTCTAACCACCTTGACTTCTCAAACTACCATCCCTGCCTCCTGAACTCAGTAACACCTCCAGGCTCTGTCTAGGTTCTCCCTCCCAGCATTGCAGGGCAGAGGTTGCCTCCAGACAGAAAATAAGAATTCATAGGGTTCACCCACTTCATTTGTTCCCCTTCTCTCAGGGATCAAAATCATGTGTTGTCTGTGACCCAATGTCTGAAAACCACTGCTTCATCTACTTTGTCCAATTTTCCAACTGTTTAAGGGTGAGGAGAGCATCTGTTCTCTATTATTCCATTCTGACTAGAAGTCCAAGTCCACATTTTGATTCTTAATTATTCGTATCATTATATTTAAACTAAGCTTTAGAGCAGGTATATAATATTTCATTGAATGAATATAATAAATTGATTAATGAGGCCCATATTAAAGGACATTCAGGTTATAGCCAGTATTTTGCTATTAAAAATGGTATTGCAATAAGCACTCTTATGCTTACAATGCAGAATAATTTTGTGATATTTTATTTTATCGGCCAACTTCCTACAACAGATTTTCTGGATCAAAGGGTATTAACATTCTAAAATAAATATTTCTAAAATTCCCTTCTGAAAATTTGCAAAATTACCACTATTCTCAATAGTGTAGGAAAGCATAAGTTTTCCCACACTTTCTCCAGCATAAGAAAATTAACTTTGACCAATCTGAGAGAAAAAGTACCTTTTGTTTTAATTTTTACTTATTCAATTAGAAGTAATATGGGGCAAATTTTGAATTTTATCTGCCATTTGTTTTCATTGTTTTTCAATTGACTATTCACATCTTTGACGATTTTCCTTTTTTTAATAGATATGAACTAATTGTGTAGAATAAATTGTTTTTTGTCATATTTTTGCAGCTATTTTCTGCAGTTTTATTTGTCTTTTAACTTTGTGTTATTTATGACATACTGAAGCTTTGAATAGTTATGCAATCAAATTTTTTCAATATTTTCCATTATGGTTTTTTGGGTTTTATGTTCTTTTCTGCAAGCCTTCCTCAAATATACATTTTCTCATCCTTTCTTGTAAAACTTTTCAGTTCAGTTTTTAAATTTTTATCAATTCAAACTCTATTCTGGTGGAAGGAGTTAGGTAGACATTCCTAATTTACTTCTCTCCAGATAATCATCCAGCTGTTTTAACCTTATTGACTCCCTTTTACCATGACTGATTTCACCTACCATATCTATCATTTAAAGAAAGTCCTTTCTATGGACTTTACCACTATTGATTTGTTTGGATACAATTTTGTCTCCAGTATCAGACTTTTTCCATTATTGTAACATTAAGTTTCAACATAGACTTTATGAACTTATGTTCATTGATTTTCTGGAAATATATTTTTTCTCTTATGTTAGTTCCACATAGTTTCATAAGTTTCAATATCTAATAGAACTGATTCCTATCAACTTGTACCTATTTTTCTTTTAAAAAATTCTCTCTATTTGGAAGACTTACTTTTCCAAATTAACTTTACTTTTAATCAAAATTTATAGATTAATTTATGAAAATTTACACCTTTACAATATGAGTTGTCCTATCAAAGAACAGTGTATGTTTCCACTTACTTTAGACTTCTCTTACATTCCTCATAATATTGTAAACTGTTCTAAAAATAATACTACATAATAATATACTAAAAATAATAATGTATATTTCACACTAGGTTTATTCTTATTTATTTTGACTTTTTGATATCTGTATCAATCAGAGAAGGCTAATTCTGTAACAAGAAACCCCAAATACCCAGGAAGTTAACAGGATAAAACCTATTTCTTGCTCACATTACGGTTCATTCCAGGATGGAAATCAGCTCTCCATAAAAGGATTCAGAGACCCAGGTTTCATCGGTCTGGTGGCTCTGCCTTGGATTCATCGATTGGATCCTCAGCATTTGTCTAGAAGTGGAGGGAAGACAGGAAGTGGAGGATCTCATGGGGAGTTAATTGGTTCTGGGCCTGTAAGTAGCGTGCATCACTTCTGTACATATTCCATTCCATACTCATATGCCTCCACCCAGCAACAAGCTGTGAGATGGCTCCTCTTGGCCCAAGAAGAAAACAAAACAATCTGATAAACATAAACATAGTGTCTGCTGCAATAATTATGGTAATTGGGACTATTTCTACTTATCCCTATTTTTTAAAATCAGGAATAGATGGCAGATTTTGTCAAATAATTTCTACTTATATAGTGAAATAATCAACAAATCAACAGATGTTGTTTTTACCTTTATAATTAAAATGTCTATATATCTTTATTGAAGTAGAGTTTATATATAGTATAAGACACATATTTAAAATATACAATTTCATGAGTTTTGGCATATGTGCACACTGTAAAATCATCACCATAATCTGGATAATGAAGATTTCCAACATCTCCAAAAGTTTCCTCATGTTTTCCTCTTTTTTTTATGTAGAAAAGCAATTTCTTCCATTATAAGCACTTAAACAGTTAGTCACGGAGAGTAACAGGTTTGCTAGTGAAATAGGTCGCCCAAAATAGAGACTGTATCAAACTAGTGGTCAAGGACTAACTCCTAAAAAAAAAAGAAAAAGGCAACTCTTATCCAGGACTAATTTAACTTTAAAAACAAATACAAGCTATTGAGTCACTCTTCTCAACTTAACTGGACAGTCTACCTGTGGTATAACTGTCAGGCAAAAACAGACATCTTTATGGTGGTCCCAAGTTTTTTTAAAAAAACATTTCAGGGGCTGGCCTGATGGTGTAGTGATTAACTTCACACACTCCACTTCAGTGACCCGGGTTTTGTGGCTTTGGATCCCAGGCACAGACCTGTGCACCACTTATCAAGCCATGCTGTGGTGGCATCTCACATACAAAGTAGAGGAAGATTGGCACAGATGTTAGCTCAGCAACAATCTTCCTCAAGCAAAAAGAGGAGGATTGGCAACAGATGTTAGCTCAGGACCAATCTTCCTCATCAAAAAAAGAAAAAAAACATTTCACAGAAAGAAAAGAAATAATATGAAAACAGCTCAAGAAATACAGGGACAAGGAAAAATAAATGGGGAAAGAGGAACATGTAGTTTTGACTTCTCTGAAGAAACTGAGGGGAGAATGAGAAATCCACACAGGTAAATGCACATCCTCGAAAGTCAGCTGTGAAGATTTTCCTCTGACATTTGTACCCAGTAATTGCTGACATTTTCATAATTCAATGTCACTATTGATTAGATTGCATTTTCTATACTTTTATATAAATAGAATCATACAGTACATCTTCTATTGTCTGGCTTTTTATACTCATAAAAATTATTTTAATTTTCGTCCATGTTGTTGCAGGTGTTAATAACGGTTCCTTGCTGTTTCTGGGTAGTAGTATACTGTATGCATATACCATGAGTTGTTTACCCACTCACCTTTTGTTGGACATTTGGATTATTTCCAGGCTTTCGCTATTATGAATAATGCTGCTATGAACATTTATGTACAAATCTTTGTTTGGAAATACGCTTTCACTCTCTTGGGTAAGTATATAGATAGAATGACTGGGTCATGTGATAGATGTATGTTGAACTTTTCAAACAGCTTTATTGAGAGATGATTTTTAGATCATACAATTCATCTATTTAAAATGCACTATTCAAAGTTTTTAGTATACTCACAGAATTGTGCAAGTATGACCACAGTCTAATTTTTGGACATTTTCATTACTCTAAAAAGAAACCCATACCCATTAATAGTCACTTCTCATTCCCCACTCCTCATCTCACATCACCAGCCCTAGAAAACCACTAATCTTCTTTTCCATCTCTATAGAGTTGCCTTTTCAGGACATTTCATATAAATGGAATTTACAAGATGAGTTTTTTGTGACTGGCTTCCTTCACTTAGCATGATATTTCAAAATTCTTCCATGTTGTAGCATGCACCAGTACTTCATTCCCTTTTATTGCTGAAGACTACTCCATTATACGGATATACCACATTTATTTATCTGTCTATCAGTTTATGGACATTTGGGAAGTTTCCACTTTTTGGCGATTATGAATAACCTTGTTATGAACATCCATATACAAGATTTTGTAAATATGCTTTCATTTTCTTGGGCACATACATAAGAGTATAACGGCTGCATTGTATGCTGGATGCAGAGTTAACTTTTAAAGAAACTTCTGAACTGTTTTCCAAAGCACTTGTAACATTTTACATTCCCAACTATTCCACATTTTCACCATTACTTGGTGTGATTAAGATTTTTAATATTAGCTAATCTAGTGGGTGTTTAATTGTGGTTTTAATTTGTATCTCCATAATAACTAATAACATTGAGCACATTTTAATATATATATTTGCTATCCATACAACATTTTTGATGATGTTTAACTCTTTTGCCCATTTTTATTAGGTTATTCGTCTTCTAATTATTTAGTTGTAAGAACTCATTTTATGTTCGAGATATAAGTCCTCCATTGGATTTGTATGGTTTTCAAATATTTTAACCCAGTCTCTGTCCTTGCCTTTTCAATATTTAATAGTGTGTTTCAAAGAGCAAATGTTTTTAATTTGATGAGTCCAATTCACCATCAATGTAAGGCCCTCACCATTGCTCTTTTTAAAAATTGTTTTGTCTAGGGGCCAGCCTTGTGGCCAAGTGGTTAAATTCGTGCACTCTGCTGCAGGAGGCCCAGTGTTTCGTCGGTTCAAATCCTGGGCGTGGACATGGCACCACTCATCGAGCCATGCTGAGGTGGCATCCCACATGCCACAACTAGAAGGACCCACAACTAAGAATATACAACTATGTACTGGGGGGCTTTGGGGAGAAAAAGGAAAAAAGTAAAATCTTCAAAATCAAAGAAAATAAGTGATTGGAAGAATGATACAAAAAAATTTTTAAAAAATTGTTTTGTCTATTCTATATCTTTTACGTTTCCATATAAATTTTAGAAATAGTTTGTTAGTTCTTGCCAAAAAAAAAAAAGCCTTCCAGAATTTTGATGGAGACTGTTGAATCTATAGAACAATTAAGGAGAATCGTCATCTTAACAATGTTGAGTCTTCCAATCTCTGAGCACAGTATTCTCTCCATTTATTAGATCTCCATTTATTTCGCTCAGCAATATTTTGTAGCTTTCAGTGTACAGGTCATGGAAAGTTTTCTTATCAAATTTTTCTCTTCGAATTTAATACTTTTATGTTAATGTAATTGCATTGGTTTTTCATTTTCTGATTTTTCCTTGCTAATGTATATTGATATTTTATCCTGTAACATTGCTAAATCATCTATTAGTTCTAGTACTTTATTTGTAGGTTTCTTAGCATTTTCTACATAGATGATGATGTGTTCTGTGCTTTTCTTCTTTCTTTACAATCTGTACGGGTTTTTATTCTTCTTTTGAACTGATTGAAAGGGCTATGACTTGTAGTAAAATGTCAAATAGAAGAAATGAAAGCAGACACATTATCCTTATTCCCAATCTAAGGGAAAAGTATTCAGTCTTTCATCGTTAAATATAATGTTAGCTGTAAATTTTTCAGGAAACCTTTTATCAGGTTGAGAAAGTTCCCCTTTATACCTAGATTCTTGAGAGTCTGTATCAAGAATGAATGGTGAATTTTATTAAATGCTTTTCCCGCATCTATTGAATGATCACACGGGTTTTCTTTTTTATTTAGAGAATTAGGTGAATTACATTAATGATTTTTAAATGTTGAATCCAACTTGCATCCTCATTGAGACTGGGTGATTCCTCTCCAAAATCAGTTCTTGCTCTCCAATGCCGATCACTATTAATCATACCCCCAACCCACGTTTCCCTAGGCCAAGGCTTTATAAAATACCTGTAATGGACCTTATGTAATATCTGTAAAAAGCCCTGCAGGCATCTTTACAGGCACTTAAGTCTGTAGTTGCTTCGAATCTTTGCTTCTATTTTTTTTTTTTTTTTTGAGGAAGATTAGCCCTGAGCTAACATCTGCTGCCAATCCTCCTCTTTTTGCTGAGGAAGACTGCCCCTGAGCTAACATCCGTGCCCATCTTCCTCCACTTTTTTTTATATGTGGGACGCCTGCCACAGCATGGCTTGACAAGTGGTGCCATGTCCATACCCGGGATCTGAACTGGTGAACCCCGGGCCATCGAAGCAGAATGTGCACACTTAACTGCTGCGCCACTGGGCTGGCCCCTTCTTCTACTTTTATGATGGTCGGAGGAGAGAACATGGCCCTTGAAGTAAAAGAGGGAGAGAAGAGGAAAAGAGAAATACACACAGGAAAAAGATTCTACTTTAAAATACAACCCTGCCTCAGCAGATTATACAATAATAGTATATGTATTATAATTACAATAAAATAAAATGTAAAAATCAGTATATAACATGTATTCACCATAGATAACAGACATACCCTCAGGTTTATTTAGAGAGAGATCATGAGAATGTGTACAGTTTTGCCTAATAATTTTTTTTGCTTATTTTTCTGCTTTGTTTCTGTTTTTGTTTTTGTGAAATACTATCTTAACTATTTTTAAGTGTATGGTTTAATAATGCTGGATATATTCATACTGCTGTGAAATAGATAACTCGAACTTTTTCACCTTGCAAATCTCAAACTTTATGCCCATTAAACAACAACTCCCTTCCCCACTCCACCCCCAGCTCTTGGTAATCACCGTTCTGCTTTCCATTTCTACGAATCTGAGTATTTCACATAACTCATATATACATTATATATATGGAATTATATAGTATTTCCCTTTTTGTGACTGGCTTACTTAGCATAATGTCCTCAAGTTTTGACCATGTTATCCAAGTTGTAGTATGTGTCAGAATTCCCTTCTTTTTTAAGACTGAGTAATATTCCATTGTATTTATTTACCACATTTTGTTTATTCATCCATCCATCAATGGATATTTGAGTTGCTTCCACCTCTTGGCTATTGTGAATAAGGCTTCTATGAATATGGGTGTGCAACCTCTCCTTTAAATACTATTACAACATCTGGCTCAATGTAAAAGAGCTGTAGCCACCTCTTTGCTAAACTTCTGCTGGATGACCATTCTCTTTAACAAAGAAATTTTGCTTTTATAATACTTAATAAATTAATTGGGTGATTGTCAGTCAAGGGTGGTTCTTTATTCCATGGGATATTTGGCATCATGAAAGTGTCAAGAGATCTTCACATATTGAGGTATATGTGGTAACTATTCAAGTTCAAACTGATTCAGCTTGAACTAAAGAAGCCTGACTTATGGCCCATCAAACACACGTTGTACATCAGCTTTAACCATTGAAGTAAGGAATGCCCTCTCTTAAGAATGCATACTTCCCCTCTTTTGCCCTATTGGTAATGCCCTATTGGTAACACCTGTATTAGTCCGTTTCCAGACATCAGGGTCATGTTGACCTGCTAATTTGCAACTAAATACCTCTTTGAAACTTTGAAAATGTATCTTGGGTGTGTTTAATGTATGTTCTTTGTTCTAAAAAGATGCAAGACTCTACTGAAAACCATGCTTCTCTGTTACGCTTTCTAAGACCTTCCCAGGTTACAATACTCAATCTGGCTCACTAAAACTCACCTTATTTCTCTTATCTACACAATGGTTATTGGTTATTTTGTGTTTACAAGAGGAAATTCTTGTTTTCACAATGACTAGAAAACATTACAGGTGTTTATTGGGTAGGGCCAGGATTACTAAGCATTCTGCAATGCAAGAGAGTCCTGCTGAATGAAGCGTAAAGAGACCTACCCAGAGCTCTAATAGTGCCTCCCTTGAGGTATACCAGTCATTAGCCATGTGGCTTTATGTTCATTACACTAAGCAATGTTGAACTTTTTACTATGTCTAATTCTTGTTCTGTTGGTAGGTTTTCAAAATTGCTTGTTTTTTTAAATAAACATTATTTCCTTTGCTGGGGCACAGGCTGCTAGCTGAAGAGAAGATTCTTCCTAATAACAAAATCATTTCTTTGAGAATGTGTCCACAGAAAATCATATTTGGATTATAGGAAGAAGAAAAGTATAGGATCCCTCATTTATTGCATATTTTTATAAAGGATAATTCTGGCAAAAAATAAATTAACAGCAACGTCAGCCTTGATAACTAAAGCTGGAGCATAAATTGAATATGAGTTACTTACAGGTAGCAACTGTAGTTCTCCTTAAGGAGAAAGCCCATGGCTGTTTCGATCATCATTGTATACCTAGAGCCTAGCAGACAGAAAATGCTCAGAAAATATTGGTTGGTTGAATCTGCGGATGCAAAACCCACAGATATGGAGAGCCAAATATATCTAGCGTTTTGGGGTAAGAATATTTGGAAAGTGCTGGCTGGATAAAAGAGAAGATGGGTCATTTTGATACCAGCTCAACAGAAGGTTGACATAAGGGAAGCCATATTGTAGAAGAGAAACCATGTTGTAACTTTGAATGACCTCTGATTAACTAACCCAGACATGCCCTGGAGATTTTATGGCCCCTCGCAGCTATAAGTTGATAACTTTGTTCTTTTGAGTTCATTAGGAATGTGATGACGCTCTGCACAGAGAGTCTATGCTGGTAGCCACCATCAATGACAACCGAAAGGTCAGGGTATAGAGCCTTGCTCCAGTCTCTGATGCATATCCAGTAAAACAAAAGACTACCAGTTGTCTGCCCTCACCTGGAGATCAGATGGATGCTCCCACCCGGAGACCAGATCCCTCCCCCACTCAGAGACCAGCCCCCGACATAACTGGCCTGTAGTCTTTGTTCTGTAAGATAATTCTTTTAGACATTAGTTGGCCATCTTCCCCCTTGCTAGCAAGCTGTAATATAAAGGCCTTTCTCTCCTACCGCCTTGCCTCTTAACTATTGCCATGTCTTGCAGCAGGCAGACTACCCCCCCGTGGGTGGTAACAAACTTGAACACTTACATGAATTATATTTCAAGGACTGGTAGTTACTACGTCCCTTAGAAGCTAGTAGATTTCTGGAAAAAGCACAGAATTCACAGTCAGATACCATGGATTTAAGTTCAGTCTTGTCTGCTTACAAACTGAATGACTTTTAATAAGTTATTCAACCTCTCTCAACATGATTTTTATCATCTTTAAAGTGGAAATAATAATTTTAAAAACCAAAGAGTCACTGGGAAAGGAGAAATCACTGTAATGTCCATGCTAATGCTACTTACTAGTAAATTCTGAAAGCTTCCCCCAAGCTGAAGTCCTTTTCAATTTAGGACTTTGTCCACCAATTCAGTCCCAAAATAAGAGCAGAGATGGGCAAGAAGCACAGTGATGATGAGAGAGCAGAAACAAGGGAATATGGAGGCAGGTGTCTGAAGCAGGGTCTCCATGATTCAAGGTTGAGGAGCCAGATGGGAGAGAAAAGTAGAATTTAGATCCAAAGAGGGTTTGAGGCTGAAAAGGGTAAATGACTTCCTCTGAGGCAACTCAAAGATTAGATCAATGGACGATACAGGGACCAGAAGAACTGAGTTACCCTAAAGCTGGACTTTTCTTATCCATGTTGTACCCCGCAGGACCACCCTTCCCACTTGTGCATGAAGCTCCATATTCATCATTGAAGCCCCTGTGTTGGCTGTTATAAAAAGACAAAGGAACCATCCTTTTCACCACAGCTTCAAAAGAGGAAAATATTTCTTTCCTAAATAGGATGGCCAAAAATTTAAACTGAAACAAGAGACTCCAGAAAGCAAACAATGAAAATGTAACCTTGCCCTAATGCCCATGGAGCGCCCCCTGGAGAGGACTAAAGCAGTTTGTTTTCCAAAAGATCACATTGCCAGCCTGGCCACCGTCAAAACAGGACACTGTGCCTGTGAAACAGAAAATAAAAACAAGCATACTCTAAAAACATATTATGGCCTATTCATTTCAGACTTCTACTTTGTACTGAAGCATTTGGTTGAGACTAATTTGACCTTCCATCTGTGAAATTATTGTTTTCCATGGACTTGGTCATATGACTATTAAATGGTGGTTTTAGTCTCATCATTTTCTTTATTATAGTTTAATATCAATGTTTTATTATCTAGATAGAAAGTAGGATTGAGAACTGTAAACCACATTTATCGCATTTCTACTATGAGAAAACGTTTAATGAGCTTCGCAGGAAATACTACCTTGAGGAAATGTCACAATTAAAACTGCACAGCTGCTTTGAATACATAAAATTTCCCGCCAAAAAACAAAACCAGGTCCACTTTTGAGTATTGTCACCAAGGCTGGCATTATTTGTTGTTCGATAGCCCCACCTCCCCATCTCTTCCTGTCCATTCATTACTTACAGCCAGCACTGCATGATCACACACCTCCAGATATATATTCAGTAGATGGAGAAGAAGGTATGAATATGGAAACTCGCCCCGTGACAACGCTTGAAGCCTTAAAGGCCTGCTTATTTATTATCTGCCTTCCACTTCTTACACTTCAAGCCCTTCAGCTTAAAAATAATCAATGGAGGAGTGTCTGTACTCCAGCTTCAAGATCTTCTGTGAGAGATGAGGAATTTCAAGAACACTGTATAATACACATTGTCTTTCTCTTCACTTGGCTAGAGGAAAACAAAAATATAAAATAAATTTAAAGGAAAGAAAATGAGAGAAATAATACTATTTAAGCAGATTTCAGGTGGAATATCAGTTTAGTCTCCTGAAATAGACACCATCCCAGCCACTCTATGTATGGGGTATGCACAGAGCCAGGGAGCTAGCTGGGATGCTGGAGCTGTGGCATAGCGTTCTCCAACTCTGTCGTCAATCTGCAAAATAGGTCAGACTCTGAGGCATACCAGTAGCATGCATGTAATCATTATGGGAAATTTATGAGTTATTTACTCAGCAAGCTTGAAAATATCAAAGGATGAATTTGGCCCTTATTAGCATGAAGCCTTTTAAAATGACACTCAGGAAATTCTTTTCTGCTCTTTTATTTGCAATTCATCTCCTGAGCACCTTTGTACCACATCTTGAAATTACAGAACCACCCACAAATTTCATCCTCTTCTTTTAGACAAATATTGATTTTACCCGTCCTTCTAAGCCCAAGTATTTGGGATGAGATGGAAATGAATGTCACATTCCTCTTTTAGGCTGTAAGTACTCAATAATGAGATGCCCTCAGGTGCTGTGGCACCAGCTATGGGGCCAGTCACGAATTTTGGAAGGTGGAGTCCAGATGTAGGGAGTAGCTTTAGTGTTTTTTAAGCTCTCGTTCGAAAACAAAGGCTAAAACATGGTGATGTGGCATTAGGGCTGGGAATGTTGTCACAATGCTGAAGAGCCAGCCCTTCCCAACCAAGTGCTCTACCCACAGACCGTGCAGGAAGCGAGCTGCCTCACTCGAGTGCACTCGGGCTCCAGCGGAGAGGTTCTGTGTAAACTCTGCTCTGGGCAGAGAGAGAGCTGGTTAGCTCACAGTCGAGATGAGCTTGCCTCGAGGCTCCCTCCAGCAGAGGCAGCAGAGGAATCTGTACCCCCTCTCCTCTCAGCTGTGTGCCCACAGAAGCTATGGAGAGGGAGGATACATATTTCCCAGGAATGAGCTTGCAGTTGTCAGAACTAACCCCTTCTGTTGGTATATGGAACATAACACCAATGCTGCAGTAGAAATGGGCACAGAAAGGAGAAAATGTGAAAGTGAGCTAAATAAAAATAAATGCTGAGTAGAAGAAAGACTCAAACCTTTGAGTGCCTGGCAAAGCAATCATTTGGAAGGATGTGAGATGTTGTAGGGGGATGGATAGAATAAAGGAGGAAAGTCTGGAATTGTCGTGTGACTGATACTAGTTTGATCTTGGACAGATTAGTGAGCTTTTCTGGGTTTTAAATGTATTCCTTAATAGTAGCATTTATGAAGAGCTTTAGAGTTAACAGAGAACGTCTTTATATTTTTTATCTTGTAATCATCACTATAATGCCATGGAGTGAGGATGAAGAGGAGGAGGAAGAGAAACATCACTCAGCTGTTTCCGTATGTCAGACTCTCTTCTAAGTGCCCTACGTGAATTCACTTACTCCTTCACCAACCCTAGGAAGCAGCCACTATTTTTAAACCCATTTTATAGAAGAGAAATGGAGGTGAAAGAGGTTACATAATACGTCTAATGACACTCTGTCAGTAAGTTTTGAAGACAGAATTCAAGCTGAGTCAGTCTGGTTTCAGTACCCCAAACCAAACCATTATTATTGCTATTTTCACAGGACAATAATAAAAACATGATGATTCCAGAGAAGCACTACAGAAAGAATTCTGCAGAGATTAAATCATATTTCCTCAGATTCCAAACTGCTTTCCTCCTGTAAGCGGGGCATTTTTGAGCGTTACAGAACTCACATCAGTGAATCCATGTAGCAAGTGGCATCAAAGAATTCAGGCACTTTCCAGAAGTACTTCACAACCCAGAACGCTGGAGAAAGTCACTTCCAAGGTAAAAAGAAAGGAGGCATTATGGTTGTTATTCTTCTTAGTCAGTTGAGTAAACTGAAGCTTCTTATTCCTTATTCACACAAATATAACAAATGGGGTAGACAATTATAATGTGGTTAAATCTTGTTGATGGCACAACATAGTGTAATGTTCCACAAACATCTTTTATCTGAGTTGGATCCAGAATTTCCCTATTACAGTCCCTGGAAATGCAACTTGTAAGAGTCATTAGGCCTCTTCCAAAATACTCTGATTCTCTCTTTCTTCTCACGTGGTAGGATTGCTCTTCCCTATCCCTTGAAGTTAGGCATAGCCCTGTGACTTATTTCAGCCAAACAGGAACATACCGACATGTGTCATTTCTAAGCAGAAGTTTTAAGAGCCAGTGTGTGATTCACCACGCTCTCCTTTTTCTCTATGTCATGGAGACCAGCAGTACTTTGCAGGTGGGTGCCATATCAGACCAGGACTCTAAGAAAAGAGACATGGAACAGTATGCCCTGCTGATCTGCTTTAGATGTTTAGTGTAAATGAGAAATCATCTTTTAGTGTGCTAAGTCTATTGCCATATAATCGAATTCTTCCTGACTGGTGTACAGCCTTATAACTGTAACAGTCAGAGTTCAACGCAGGAAGCAGGAAGCACTCGACACATTATTTTAGCAGAAACATTATTAGTGAAGTGAATTAGGTGCTACAAAATCATTGGGAAGATTGAAGGAGAAGAGTTTAGCCCAAAGGGCTGCAAAATCTGCAACCGTGTCACCTGTTCAGGTGTTCACCCTGCCGCTTGTTTTTGTAATTCATCCCTTTCCCCCGTTTTTGTAAATAAAGTTTGACTAGAACACAGGCATGCCAATTTTTTTATGTATTGTCTATGGCTATTTTCAAGCTACAGCAGAGTTGAGTCATTGCAACAGAGACTGTATGGTCCAAAAAGCTGAAAATATTTACTCTCTGTCCTTCACAGAAAAAAATCTCCCATCCTTGGTTTAGGCTAAGCTTTCTGAAATGACTTCCAACAAGATTCAGAAACAACCGTCTCAGGAAGCTACTACCTCTGAGGCCACAGCTGGAACTTTGCCAGAAGAAAGAAAGCAATTCTGCCCCCATGCTATTTGCCCAGCAAGAGAGAGAGAGAGAGCTGAATGACAGACACTGGAAAGCTGATGCATAAAAGCTGCACATTTCTAGAACTTTGCTCAACAAAGCTGCAGAAGATAGCATCTACCTCGCTTCTGCCTCTCAAATCTTGTGCAAGTAAACCTAAGTGGTGGGACCTACTTCTCCTGCAGAATTGTAGCTTTCTGGCTGCAAGAAAGAATAGAGGGAAGGTTTTAGCTTTCTAATTTCTTTTCTAGATGCACAACGAAAGGGGGTTTGAAGGAACCAATCCAGAGTATTTGGCTTACAGCTACTGTTTACGGTTCTCAAATTTCTGGGAGACTCCATTCCCTTTATGACTGCACACGAATCGTTGCAATACATACCCCGATTTAAGCTCATTTGAGTACATTGCACTCATTAGAAAATAACTTGAAATCAAGTTACAAAAAATATAGGTGTTATCTTAATTTTATAAATATATATATCTATATGTATACTTTACACATTCATTTGTCTATGGGTCACAGCAGAGTTACCAGCTGACAATATGTGGTTAATGAGTGTACGTTACATTAAATGGTCAAAAACCTTCTCAGCCTATCTATTTACCTCTAAATCAAATAAAATTCTCTCCATTGGGGTTTCAAGACAGTCAGCCTGCCCTATTCTATCTAACAGTGTGGCTATCAACTCAAGCAGGTTTCCCTAGCCTCGATCAGCTTGATCTGGTTGCTTACTGGCCACAAACCACCATATTAACAACTGCATCTGTGGCTTCCCCAATGTTATCCTGCCTTACTCCCTGCCTCTCCCTCCAGCTCATCTAAGTTCTTCAGAGCCAGTTTGTTGAAGCAGTTCTCTATGTTTGTTGTCTCAATTCCACCGTGATATCCCTTTCCATTAGTCCATGGGACAGCAAAATCAGCCATGTCATTGTTAGTGCACATTTGAGTCCTCATATGACTTGACCTCTAGGCCACATTTGAAGCTATCCACTGCTCCTTCCTTGTGAAAATATTTCCTATCCGTTGTTTCTGTGACAACACAGAAACTGGTCTGCTTCTCCCACCTCTACTGGCAAGCTTATCTTCCTGTCTTAGTCAGATCCAGCTGCCACAACAAAATACCACAGATTGAGTGGCTTAGACAAGTTAAAATTATGTTCTCACAGCTCTGGAGGCTACACGTCCAAGATCAAGGTGCCAGAACATTCTGTTTCTGGTGAGACCTCTCTTCCTGGCTTACAGACGGCTGCCTACTTGCTGTGTCCTCACATGGCCTTTCCTCTGTGTGTGTGCAGAGAGAGATCTCTGGTGTCTCTTCCTTTTCTTATAAAGATACCAGTCCTATCACATTAGGGTCCCACCACTATGACCTCTTTTAACCTTAATTACCTACCTGAAGGCCCTATTTCCAAATACAGTCACATTAGGAGTTAAGGATTTGACATACGACTGGAGGAAAGGGAGATAGGATACAATTCAGTCCATAACATGTCCATCTTGGTACTGACAGTTTCTCAAGCCTCTTACCTAACCTCTGCCCTCTCTATATTCTCTTCCTAGCTGAGTTTGTCCAAGACCATAGAGTCAATTGCCTTTCTCACACTGATGGTTCATTGTGGTTTATGTTCTAAATATGAGGAAGATAATTCTCCCTTACTGCTTTTGTTTTCTTCCATATGCAAGATTTCCATTAGTAAAACACTCCTGGATTATCTATAACCTCTTCTTGTTCTTCCCCAAGGAAGGAGAGATTATTTTCAAATGCTAATTTTGAGAATAATAAACCAGGAATGCTTAGGTCAGCACCTTTTTCTTTCTCTTTAGAAACCAGACAAAAAAAGCATATATTCCGTTCTCCTCTTCCGCTCTGTAAGTTTCCAGGCATAGGGTCCACCCATGTGTGACACAGCACTGCCTGTGACAGGCTGAGTAAGTCTTCTATTTCTGGGGTTCACTGTTAGTGCCCACAGTCAAAAGCCATGTTCAGCAATATCAGTCTTATCAGTAATAAAACACAGTTTAGTTCTCCATCTATCTTTAGATTTATCTTTCTCTTAAATTTGAAGTTGAATAGGGAAAGCAGTGCTGTATATTGGGTCTACACACAACAACTCTCACAGAATTGAGTCCTGTTTTCAGAGCATCCATCTCACACACTTCAGAAAATTTGTTGAACTATGTCCATCATACCACATACTGAAAATACATATATACATATTCTCAATGAACAAGACAGCTAGCTGTGCTTGTTTATTCACTCCTTCATTTGATCAACAATTATGTATTGAGTATCTGCTCTACGTGCTTGATATACATCAATTAAAATGAACAAACCAACAGAAAAAATGCATGTTCTTGTGGAACTTTATCTTATTAGGGAAAGAGAAACAAACAAAGATAATACATAAATTACATGGTATTTTAGAAGGTATGTGTTACAAAAGAAAAAAAAAAAAGAAACAGTAGAGAAGAGTAGGGGATCAGAACAGTTGAGACTGTCTTGAGATTTTTAGGCTGATCCAAGTAAGTCTCATTGAGTGGTTGACATTTGAGCAAAAAGTGGAAGGAGGTAAGGAGTTATATTGTAAACATCTGGGGAAATTATTTAGACAGAACAGCCAGTGCAAAGGCCCCTAGGCAAGAGCATGTCTAGTGTGCTCTGGGAACTGTAAGGAGGCCAGTATGGCTGGAGGAGAGGGAGGAAAGATAGGAGATATGGGTAGACTCGAGCTCTGGGACCAGAGCATGTCGTGCCTTATAGGGCATTAAAAGGACTTTGATATTTAATGGAATCACTCTGGCTGCTGTGTTAAGAATGACTTATCAGGAGCAAGGATAGAATCCAGGACACCGGTTACATGGTTTTTGCTGAGAGAGGAGAGGGGCCCCGACCAGGCTAGTAGCAGTAGAGGTGGCAAAAGATAGTCAGATTCTGGATACAGTTTGAAGGAAAAGCCAGCAGGATTCCCTAAACAATTGGTTATAAGGTGTTAGCGCAAGAGAAGCCATCAGTGAAATCCAAGCTGCTTTTGTTTTTTCATTTTTTAGTGTTCGGTTTTATTTTCTCTTTTGGCTTTTTCACTATACTTCTTTGTAGGAATTACTGTTTTACTTGTTTCTTTAGCGATTACAATATGCATCCTTTACTTATTTTAGTGCGTTTAGACTTATTATTGTATCACTTCACACAAAATATAAGAAGCTTTCAACAGCATGATTCCATTTATTCCCATCCTTTGCACTATTGACGTCATATATCTTACTTGTATCTACATTATAAATGTCACGAGAAAATACTTTTATGTTTTAAACCATCAATTGTTCATTAAAAAAGTTACAAAAAGAAGAATATAAGATAGTCTTCTATATCTACCCATATATTTACCATTTCCCAAACTCTTTATCCCTTCCTGTAGATCTGAATTTCCAGCCAGTGGTGTTTCTCTTTCGCCTGAAGACTTCCTTTAGCATATCTCCATAGTACAGATCTGTTGGCAACCAATTTTGCCAGCTTTTCTTTATCTGAAGACGTCTTTGTTTCACCCTCATTTGTGAAGGATGTTTTCAGTGAATATAGAATCTGAGTTGACAATATTGTTTTTTCTTTCAGCATTTTAAAGGTGTTGTTCTTATCATTCTTTCCTTGTTTGCAAAGTCTTTTTTCTCTAGCTCTTCTTATGATTTCAAAGGTTTTTGAAAACCCCTGGTTCTCAGCAGTTTGCCTGTCACATGCATCGCCGTGGCTTTCTTTTTCTGTGTCCTCCTTGGAGTTTGCTGAGTTTCTTGCATCTGTCAGTTAAGTTTTTACCAAATTTGGGGAATGTTTGGTCATTATTTCTTTAAATAGTTTGCTGTCTCTTTTTCCTTCTCCTCCTTCCCGGACTCCAGTTACAGGTGTATTATACATGCTCAATAATCACTGACGCTCTATTCCTTTTGCTTATTGTTGATGATGATCTTTTTTCCTCTCTCTTCTACTCTGTCACTTTGTGTTATGGTCTCCTATAAGTGCTTATTAAAAATTTTTCCACATATACACCATTTTTAATAATCTATCCCAATAGTCAAGCGTTCCTCGTTTCCATGGTGGCATGGAAGAATGACTTCTGAGAAAAGAACCGTGAAGCTTTTATAGCTGCTTTTGGAAGAAGATAATTATCTCTCAGCCAACAGTAAACTAAATTAAAGTCGAGCAAGAGAAATTTGGCAAATATGTGAAACTTTGTTGCCATGGATTCAAAAGATGCTTCATATAGCAAATTGAAAGACATTTCTGTATTGGGTACTCCGTCCAAAGTGTGGCTCAATTAGTCACACAACTGCATTCAATGACAGTTTACTCATTTTGCCAAGATTTGAAGTAAATAGTCATTAATTTGTAGTCTATTACTATAGTTACATAAACCTCATAATATTTTCAGTGGGCACATTCTTATAAATAAAACAACTAACATTCATCAAAAAGAATAATATTTACTTCCTACCCTCAACCACCTGCTTTCATTCTCCCAAATCACATCTTGTGAAAGGAGTTTTTGTTGCTAGTTGTTGGTGTAGTGATCCAGGCTTGCTGCCTAATTTTCTTTCTATTGCTCACTTGACTCTCAATCATGGTGCCTAAATAAGGTGCTTAAAATCAAGACCAAAGCCCCAGAGTTTCTGGTGCATTACAGAGTCAATCCAGGATCTAAATGGGCAGAGTGCTTCTCAGAACACTATTTATCAACAAGGCCCTGAAGATGTCATCTTGGATTTTACCTGACTTCAGCGAAGTGTTGATTTGTTGCTAAAATCACAAGAGAGGATTATGGAGATAGGCATATCCAGGAGTTAGAAATGAGAGCGGAAATCTTCTCTGAAGTGAGTGTGGGAATCAGGCTGTTAATTCATGTTGAGTGATTATTGCGAATCCAAAGTATGTGAGCTGGGAATGCAGAGAGGAGGATGGAGAGAGCTACTGAAAGGTATGCCACCAAGGGAATTTAAAAAAAGGCACAAAAGACATGGTTCTTGGCCTAAATATTCTCAGAATCTATTAAAAGACACAAGACACATGCAAATACATACAGGGCAAAGAGACAAAGAAAGCTATATACAAAATCAAGAATAAAAAAATTTTAAATAGAAAATGTGGAAACTTTATGAAAAAATAGATTAAAATTGTAGAAGGATTTGTTTTGTAGTGTTAGAATTATAACTTATCTTTTTAGCCTCTGTTCCAAATTATGACTGTCTTTTATGACAAATATAATACATTTATCAACAAGATTAAAAGAAATTGTGAACTAATATGTCAACAAGTATAAATATGCATAATAGAAACTAATTACTGAGTATCGATTGCATGTCTGCTACGTGCCTAGTAGGTGTTAGACAATGTGAAGAATACAGAGGAGCAGAAGGCACAATCTCTGTACTCAAAGAGGCTGCACACCCATGGGGCAAATGAAACTAGGAGCACCAGAGCAATAGAGCACACTGTGGGGCAAACTATAAGTCATAGGGATAGAAGATGCATTCATTGATTCATGCTCTCAGTAATTATTACATCACTAACTATGTATTATACACCCACCATGGTTATAAAACAGATGCAAAAGAATTGGTCCTGCTACTCATGGAGGTTATGGTCTGCTAAGAATAGATCCATGTTGACCAATTAACCACAAAAGGGGAACATAAGCTCCACTTCTTCCCTTGAGTCCAATGTAAAACCTCCTCTTGGTTTTTTCCCCACCTCACTGACCACTTATGTCCAATCTCCTTTCCTAGTCCTTGAGCCTCTTTTCTTTTTTCCAAAATCAATGGTCTCTATTGTGGGTTGAATTGTGTCCCCCAAAACTCATGTGGAAGTTCTAATTCCCAGTACTTCAGAATATGACCTTATTTGGAAATAGGGTGGTTGTAGATGTAATTAGTTAAAAGAGGATTATTCCAATTCCAATATGACTGAAGCTCTTATAAAAAGGGGAAATTTGAACACACACACACACACACAAACGGAGAATGTCCTGTGAACATGAAAGCAGAGATCAGAATGATGCTTCTACAAGCCAAGGAAGACCAAAGATCGCCAGCAAACACCAGAAGCTAGGAGACTGGCATGCTACAGATTCTCCCTTACAGCCTTAGAGGGAGCCAACCCTGCTGACACCTTGACCTTGGGCTTCTAGCCTCCAGAACTGTGAGACAACAAATTTCTGTTGTTTAAGCACCCAATCTGTGGTACTTTGCCATGGCAGCCCTGGTAAACTGACAGTCTCTGAGTAATCCCATTTGCCTCATAGTTGTAAATACCATCTCTATGCCAACACCTCCCAAATTTACATCTTTATCCCAGAACTTTCTTCTATCCTCTAGACTCATATATACAATTGCCTACTGTCATTTCTGCTTAGATGCCTTAAAAATATTTCAAATTCAACATGTCCAGAACTGAACTCTTGATCTCCTCCCACAAAACATCTTCACCCATAGCCTTCCCTGTATTATTAGATGGTAGTTGTATCCTTTTGATTTTCAGGGCAAAAACCTTGGTGTCATCTGCTATTGACCGAATTGTTTCTCCCAAGAATTTATATGTTGAAGCCCTAAGGCCCACTGTGATGGTATTTGGAGATGGGGCCTTTGGGAGTGCTTAGGGTTAGAAGAGATCATGAGGGTGGGGCCCTCATAGTGGGATCGGTGCCCTTTTAAGAAGGGACACCAGAGACTTTGCTTGCTCTCTCTCTCCACTACATGAGGACATAGCAAGAAGGCAGCCGTCTGCAAGCCAGGAAGAAAGTCCTCACCAGAACCTGACCATGCTGGCACCCTGATGTCAGACTTCCAGTCTCCAGACCTGTGAGAAAATACATTTCTGTTTTTTAAACCACCCAGTCGACAGTATTTTGTTAAGACATCCTGAGCTAAGACATCACCCTTGACTCTTCTCTCTCATACCCCATATTCAATCTTCCAAAATGTCCTGCTGACTCCACCTGCAAAATATATCCAAAATATACTTTTCTGCTCACCACTTCCACTGCCGTTACACTGATCTGGGCTATCATCTCTCCCTTGGGTTCCTGCAATAGCCTTCTAATGGGGCTCCTTGCTTTTACCCTTAACTTTTCAGTGTATTTGACACAGCAGCCAAAGCAAGCCTTTTAAAATATAAGTCACACGGTATTGATCCTCCGCTCAAAGGCTGCAATGGCTCCCCATTTTCTTCAAGGGAAATATCAAAGCATCTGCAATGGCCTAAGCCAGGCAGTGTGACACCCAGACTTTTCTGCTTTGGCATATTCTCCTCTACCACACTGATTGGACAACTAATTAAAATATTTCTAGATTCTAGAAAGTGTTTTGAGTTAGAATTAATTACACTGACCGAATTGTCATTTCTGTGAGCCTCAGTCCTTACCTATAAAGTGAGGAGGTTTAAATGACCTGCAAGGATCCTTCCGGCTCTAACTCTTGGAATTCACTCTGCTATGTGTGGTGCTGACGCTATGTGGAGGAGTCCAAAATGAGGTGACTATTTCGTAATTATAAAGTTGATCTAATCATTGCGGACAGCACACTAGGTAATTTAATCCCTGAAGTGAATTTTATTCAGTTTAGCTGTCTACATTCAAATAAATTAGATAATTGGATAACCTCAGCTACTGTGTAAAAAACGAGTATCTTTAGACAAGCTGCATGTTCTTAAAGGGCTGACCCATATTTCCCGTGGATCAAGAGGACATAACACATATGCAAGAATACCCATATGTTTATACATATGTGACTAGTATATATATGTCAGAGTGCACATAAAGAAAAAATGGCTAAGAAAACTTGATTCGGGCCTTTTAAAATGTGCAATACTTTTTAAAATACATTGAACTAGCACTAAATTAAAAGCAAGCTGATAAAATCCTTTTTAATTTGCTAAAATATGTTTTCATTAATGCACTTATTTTAAATTTATTTCATCAATTTAAAGATTACTTTTAATATTTAAGCATTTCTTTATTTCTGAACTTGAAAACCGCTTTAAAGATTCTCTTTTACTCTCCTCCTTGCTCCCTCTCCTCCAGGTGCACTGCCCATTTCTTGTTCCTGGAGCATCAGGCACACCCCACAGCAGGGCCCTAGTGCTGGCTGTCTGCTTAGCCTGGAACGCTCTTCCTGAGGGACTACATATGGCTCTCTGCCTCACTGTCTCGAAGTCTTTGCTCAAATGCCATTTTCTCCGTGATAGCTTCCTTCTACTCCATATTCATGATTCCATTTATTCTCTTCTATTTTTTATCCATGGCACTAAATGTCTCATAACATACAATAAGATGTTCATATTTTCTCTGTTTTTATTTATTTTTGGTCTCCCCTGCACTAAAACGTTAGTTCCATAAGGTACAGAGCTCTGTTTTCGTTTACTGGTATATCTCAAATGCCTGGAAAGTGCTTGGAATATAATTGCTGTGCAATAAGTATTTGTTAAATGAGTGAATCTGACAAATGTTTTTATGTATATAAATTCAGATAATGCCTAAGAAAGCCTTTGAAAGTAGTAAGTACTAGAAATACAAAATAAAACCAGCTTGTGATAGGGTGATATTAAGATTGTGATGATGTATACAAATATGACATTAACGTATTTTTTTTTTTTAAAGATTGGTACCTGGGCTAACAACTGTTGCCAATCTCTTTTTTTTTTTTTCTGCTTTTTCTCCCCAAATGCCCCAAGTACATAGTTGTATATTTTAGTTGTGGGTCCTTCTAGTTGTGGCATGTGGGATGCCACCTCAACGTGGCCTAATGAGCAGTACCATGTCTGCGCCCAGGATCCAAACTGGCGAAACCCTGGGCCGCCGAAGCAGAGTGCGCAAACTTAACTGCTTGGCCAGGGGGCTGGCCCCAACACATGAATGTATTTTAATTGTCCCCTTAACTCATGTTTCCTAATAAGCTCTCACCTCCAATGCTGAACCTTGAGTATTATTGCCCCATGAAAGGAGACAGCAGATATTTCACTTATTTATAAGCAAGATAATAAATAGGCTTGAAAACCAGATGGCAAAAAGAGAGAATTTTTCTACATTTCGCTTAGCATACTCAGACTATAGAATTCCTATCATGGAGAAGACCATGATCCACAAAGCAAGGCTAGGCCAAGAGTTTGGGTGCCTTAAGATAGAAGGAAAGAACCTTCTCCCCATTGGACAGTAGGAGGTATTTTACATAAGGTAAAGGACATGCTGAGAGCACATACTGTTTACTTATGAATCCAGAAAAATAGCACAATAGAGAAGAGCTCTAACCAACATAGCAGGCCACAGCATGGTTAAGGGGGTGGGGCATGATTGATAGGCAAAGAGAGGGTCCAGTTGGTACTCCTGAAATGCCCTCCGTTTCTGTGTGACATTTTTGATGAATGAGAGGAGGTAGATACCCTGTGAGGACTACCGTGACTGTGCCTTTCAAACTCATCATCCACGTTTTGCTGGCACTTGCCGTTAACCTGCATCAATTCAGAGATGAAATTCTCTGTGAAGGTCTCTCATGTGTGTTCATAGATTACTCATTTCTGTCCTTTCTCTCTCGCCCCTGTATTGATGATCACAGCTTGCTAAGACCCTTCAAGGGATCAGCTTACCACTGCCACTTCTGCCAGGAACCAGCAAAGGGAATCCAAAGGCACTTTCTCCTGATATTTCCAAAACACAAAACCCTCCCTACTCCAAAGCCTCTTCCTTAAGCTAAGCCATTAGCACGCCAGCATCCCCACCCTACCCATAAATCTCAAATTACTGAGATGCCACTGTGTGTGCCTCAGAGTCAGGGCCAAGTGGCAGAAACCGAAGCAATCATAAGACTTGTAGTTGGTATTCATTCCCACATGTGCTAGGAATGTGCTGGGATGACTAGAGTAATCATATATGCATGACTTTAATCCAGAAAAATAACAAAGAGGAGGTGAGTTTTGAGCCAAATTCTTAAGGAAGACTGGAAGGCAGGAAAGAGTTCGAACATTCCAGCCAATAGTTATAAAACAGTACAAGGTAGGGGCCAGTTTTCTGAGATGTCGAAAAGAAGCAAATTTGTTTTGCTGGAGTAGAAACTCCATGTCAGGGAGATGAGAAACGGATGATGGTGAGACACAGTAAAAAGTGAGGGCAGCTGTGGAGGAATTATCTGATACAACTTCCTTAAGGCCAAATGTCTCCACCTCAGAAGAAGAATATTTCACACTTCTGAAGCAAAACTACATCCAGTATTCCCCTTCAGCTGAGATTATATATAGAAGCATATTTATTTTTTTAATGTTTTCCCCAGAAGAATTTTATCCCTTGGGAGTATTATTAAAACTCCGGTCATAATGGAACTACTCGACAACTGTGCTTACATTTGTAATGCTTGAGTAGTGCTTAGCTGAGGTACCATGACACCAGAAAACACAACAAATCCTTTGGAGGGACAAGGAGTGGCCTCTATACTTAGCAATACTGTGTCTACATATATCATAGGTCAAAAAACTGCCTGGGACAAGCTTTGAATCACGAGGGATTTGATCCACTTTTGCTAAAAATTCTGATAAAGAGGCTGAGTTTAACTTTATGGCTATGGCAGCAAGTATATTAGGGCTGAGGTATTAGAGATGTGTGTGTGCATAGCATTTATAATATATATTCTGCATATAGAAATACACACACACAAACATATACACATATATCTGTGGTAGGAAAACTAACTTTTGTTTGACAACTTATCTTGGATAGTAGCCACCTCATTGACTCTGGATCAGTCAATCAGTATTTATTGAAAACTCTACGTTATCTGTGTTACCTGAAGAAGAAGCTTGAAACACCGTCATCTGTCTCACCTTACAGCAGCAAGGGGAGAAGGACAAAGGATGGAGCTTGGACCTGGCACCTCTCCAGACCACTGGGCAGCCCACTGTTCCTAGGGCTTGACAAGATTAAGCATGTTTCTGACAATGGTGAGCACTTGACTGGTCATAAGGTTCCAAGAAGTATGCACTTTTCCTCCTAAGAAATCTAAGGCAGAAACACTCATGTTTTGCCTTCAGTAATGAGGGTTTATTCCAGGATATAAGAACACATAGTCACACGCAAGTTACCCCACCAGCCTAATAATCATGCTGAGATTCAGATGGATAGGACATTCAGGAAGCCCACAGAAACCCAGAAAATGTGATCAGCATCTGCTAGAGGACATCCTGGATACTGGGACTCTCCCAGAAGCTATGCATCTCAAACTAAAAGATGTGATTAGAATGATTTGCCTTGATTCTCTATTGTGCACCCCAAGCCACCTCGGAGGCCCCTGAGCTCCCTCATATGCTCCCTTTACATTTACCCCAGGCCTCCATCTCTAACTCAGTCGTATCTGGCTAGTGCACCAGAGCTACGTTCACTAAAAAACCACGCTGCAGGCCCCTGTGTAGCCTGCAGGACAGAACAGTTTTTGGTTGCTTTCCTTTTCAAAAGTAGTTGCATATGAAACAAGTCTTTGAGGCTAAACAGCCTCCCCCAGCCTATAATACCAGGCAGCACAGTGTGAGAGGCCAGGAAGAACTCCCGACTTCAAGTAGCAGGAGGCCTTCTAAGTAGAAGTCTGTCCATGGCGACCTCCTCAGCCAAAGAAACTGAAGGGAACAGGCGTCGCCTATCAGGAACCAAAGCAGAACCCCAGTCCTGGGAAGGGAAAGGACAAAGCTGAGGTCATCAGTGGGGCCCCAGAGCTGGGCCAGTTTGTGAATGATGTCTCGGGTAGGGTACAGCTAAATCTTCACGGGAAAAAGATGGATGGACTTAGCTGAAGAGCTGGGATGACAGAGGCAGAGGAAGAAGGTAAAGTTAAAAGAAGCCAAATGGAGAAGAAACAAAAACAGGGGAAAAGTTATATATCAGTATAGGCAACAGATCATGATTTGTGGCACCAGGGTGGTGCTGGTGCTCTTCAGGCCTCCTCCAGTCACTGCCACCACTGTCACTGCAGGAGCCACCCTCACAGAAAAGGAGATGTTTGACCTTAGTCATCAGGCAGTGGGGGAAAAAATCAATGTGACTACCGCATAGGGTGGTTGTAGGGAAGAAGCAAAAAGAAATCTTGTATAAAGAAACAAAAGGAGAAAGTAAGCAGAGCGCTGCAACAGATTTCAGTATCGCCTCAGTCACCTGAGAGTGACGAGAAACTTCCACTCAGGCCCACATTTATTTGAATATTCAGAAAGAATATGCAGAAGAAACCTCACAAACACATTCTTCACACTGCACTTAAGACAAAAAATACAAGCCCCTCCAGATGTAGTCAGCGTTAAGTCTGCCTTAATAAGGCCGGGCATAGTCTGTCAACTGCTTCTGAAGTTGAGGCCCACCCCACCCGCCAGGCATGTCGGGAAAACACTGCCTCAGATGTCTCAGTTCATCAATCTAATAAATGAGTTCTCAAATGTCATTTTCCCTCCATATGCGGCAAACAGTTTTCCATTATTTAGTTACGCTGTTTTAATTAGGTTAACTCTCATCGCACCAGCACTGGTCCATCTGTGAGAGATGCTTGTGTCACTTAATGGAGGGAAAGAAAGCTGCAAAGAGGATGACAGTTCAGAGTGACATGTAGCATACACTTGTCAGGCTGGAAAATAAGCATGCTAAATTCATATTTTTCAATTAAAGATCATAAAATCAGCTGGTGATATGCCTTTTATTTCATTAAGAGAAACATTATCCATCTTGAATATCCTTCAAAGCAAAATAAGCATTTTAATTAATCCCACAAACAGGGGATATTCTCCTGGTCTATTTACCATACATAAAAAGTGTAATGGAATAATTGACAGTACTTGAGAAAAGAGCACAAAATGGTACATGTAGTTTTTAACCCTCGGTGAAATAATTAACCCCTCCACTAATTAGCACAGGAACTAAAGGGTAGCAGACTATGTCACCCCAAAATATGCTACTTTGGCATACTGGTTATTTTGAACTGAAGACAATTGAGAAGAAGTAGATATAAGAAAAGCTCTCTGCCCTCTGCCTATTTCCTTAAAAGACAAAGTTGTAAAGGTAACCCCCCTCCTTTCTCCAGCAGGAAGGATAGAAGTTCATCCCTGGAGACAACTCTAGACCCTTATCAGCCCAGAGGAATCTACATAACAAACTTTGTCAAAACTAGCCTTTATTTACCATTAGTTTTCCTATATATTTGCCTTCCCCAAATTTGACGAACCTAGAAGCTCAAAAATCCTTTCCTTGTCTCGTCATTTCTCTACAAAATTACTGTTCTTCACTAAGATGCTATATAAGCCCAAAGCATTATAAAGCACTGCTTTGAGTTATTCGTCCCTGAGGACTCCTACATGTAGGCATGATATATATGTTGTTAAACTTGTTTTCTCTTGTTAATCTGGTTTTTTTTCCAGTCTAATTTCAGCGTCCCAGCCAATGAACTTAAGATGGTAAAGGAAAAATAATTTCATTCTTCTTCTGCAGAAGCTTCTCATGTATAGCAAAAATCTTGAACGGACACTTAAAATGGTAGCTAGTTTAATTATTAAAATATTTTGCTAGTTCTAAAGTGATTAAGTCAGAAAATATTTATTAAATTTCAATAGGAAACTAAAAAACATATTTATGAAAAGAAATTTTTCCAAGCCCCAAAATGTTAACTTTTTTAACAATATTAAATGTCTTAAGTCATTTTCCTTTGTAAGAATCTCAATTAAGTTTTCCCAGCACTTGGTGACTTCTCTGAACATGAGCTTAACATACACACCACTTTCACATATCTAAGCATCAGGTGTGTGTGATCCACATGAAATGTGGATCAGCCCATTCAGAAGCTCCAACTTGACTGCAGATTGCTGACTTCTCACATAGGGACCGTGCTTCCCTAATCACTCAATTTATGTGATGAATACAGACAGCGAAATGGAATGAAATTTATGTCAGGGATTGAATTATCCAGTTTAGCTGTCTGCATTGATCGGATTTACTGTATTATTATAAAAGAGTAATTTCAATTTGCTCTAGCTCCACATAGCATACAGTATATGCTCTTGTTCATCAACAATTACAGAATTTGGAGCTAGAGGGACCTCAGAGATTAACCCCTTATTTAACAGATGAAGAGACCAAGGGCTCAAAATTTGCCCGACTCCATCAGTGTAGCTAAATCAGGAGCGAAACACATCGTGGGATCTGAATCCTCACAGTTTTTTAGAACAAATGTGGTAAAATAGCATGTCAGGCCACCTCAGTTCTAATCCTAAAACTTTGTTAATAAACTGTTGTGATTTTAGGTTAGATTTCCCCAAACTGGATGGCATAAATGGGGGGAGATATTGATCCTTTAGGCCCTAGGATGCCTGGGCATGACCAGAGGCAGCCTGACATCCTGCACCAGTCGCCCAAGCAAACATTACTATTTATTCAAGGGCACCAAACAAATACTGTCATCTTCTGTTACTGCAGTGATGTTGGAAAGAACTTGCTCTTTGGTACTAGCCTATCCATACCTCAGATGCCTCCTCTGAAAAGTTATGGGCTTGGACTATATTACTTGCACAGATACTTACCAAGCAGTTCCTTCATTTATCACATTATGCTAGATTCTTGGAAGGCTATCGTTATGAACAGGGCACAGTGCATTGTATTAGTCAGAACAGGCAAAGCCACACTGTAGCAACAAATAAAAACTCAAACCAACACATGGTACGATGCCCTCCTCCATCTTATTGTTATGCCATCTGGAACATGTGGCCTCCAAGATGATGGCAGCAGGCGAAAAGGAATATTAATGAGACATACAAACTTTTAAGTGCCTGACTCAGAGGTGATACACATTAATTCTGCTCTCATTTCATTGGTCAGAATTAATTACATGTTCCTATCCTAATTGCCAGGGTGCTAGAAAATGTAGGGGGTCATACAGATATTTGGTAACCACTAAGAGACTCTGCTTTACTCATGAAGAAAAAGATATAGATATAAATGTTATTCTAAGATGCTATGCTTCTGTTTCTCCTTACATAGCTTTTTTTTCCTTTTTTTTTTGGTGAGGAAGATTGTCCCTGAGCTAACATCTGTACCAATCTTCCTCTATTTTGTACGTGGGATGCTGCCATAGCATGCCTTAATCAGCTGTGCGTAGTTCCCTGCCCAGGATTCAAACCTGCTAACCCCGGAGTGCTGAAGCGGAATGTGTGCACTTAACCACTATGCAACCAGGCCGGCCCCTTTACACAGCTTTTAATAAGCATAATATTGGCAGTTGGGGAGATTCCTATAAAAATAGGACCCTATTCCTACATATATGAAAACAGCACCCACCTTGTATGATTGGGTAAGAATTAAATTTTTTTTTTTTTAAAGATTGGCACCTGGGCCAACAACTGTTGCCAATCTTTTTTTTTTTTGCTTTATCTCCCCAACCCACCCCCCCCCCCAACACACAGTTGTATATCTTAGTTGCAGGTCCTTCTAGTTGTGGGATGTGGGACACTGCCTCAACGTGGCCTGATGAGCAGTGCCATGTCGGAGCCCAGGATCCGAACCCTGGGCCGCCGCAGCGGAGCGGGCGAATTTAACCACTCGGCCACAGAGCCGGGCCCTAAGAATTAAATTTTAAAACACGTTTTAAATACTTGGCACAGTACCTAACACATGGAAGGATTAAATAAATATTAGTTATAATAATTGCCACCAGTGGCATCATTATTGTTTTATTAGGTCACATTTGATTCTCTGCAAGCCATGTCTAGCCTCACCGAGAGGAGTTTGATTCACAAGGCTGTCTTTTCCTGAGAATACACAGCTGAGAGAACAAGAGCAGGGCGCCGGTCTAACTGCTCTGACCCCGACCCAGTCATCTCTGCACTTTCCAACAGGAAGAGTACAGCAATTCTTCACGTGGACACCCGGTTCATCTTTAATATCTGAACCAGCTTGTAGTTGCGCAAGATAGTGAGTGAACTAGGGGACAGTTTGAGCCCATTTCCTATTCTAAGATTTTAGCAACACCCCATTACTTAGTCATCCTATGACTAACAGCACAAAAATTTAAATAATTTTAAAAAGAAGAAAGTAACTATGATTAGGAAGTGTCTCAATTCTTATGATATCCCTGCCTAAATTCATGACTGCAGAAGTCCCTCTCAATCCTAAAATTTGATGATTCTGCACCAAGCAAGTTTACCAGAAAATTTTCTCCTTACTTATTGCACTATGTATGTAACTCCCACACTCACTGGTAATATAAGCTTTGGCTTAAGCTCAGGTAATAAAAGATATTTGTTACTTTTTTAACGGGACATACTATCCAGAACTCAAATCCTAACAAGTCTCTTGCAACTTTCCAGGCCTATTAATTTCATTCTTTATACTCAAGACAAGTTAAACATTTTAAATTACCTAAGTATCTCACCCTGAAGTGTCATCAGTGATTCTACTCCAGCTCTTTCTGGTGTAATATTCACCAACAGTCTAATATTATTTTAGATACTTGGAGACAAATTTAACCCAATAAAAGGTTAGTATTCCCCCCTTTGTGATTTTCTTCTTCATTTAAGAATGACCTTGTATGTCTTCAGGACCAAGATGCTGAAAGATCAGAGGGCAGCAATGTCCTCCTCACCATCCCCAGATCTTTAAGAACCAGAATTGTCCAACACAGTTAAATGCAAGAACCAAATAAATATTTAGTAAATTTCCATAGGAACAGTCGATCTGAACAGCTAGTTCTTGGTAATTTTGTAGTTCAGTCAGTCCAAAACATTGAATGTTCCATTTCTTCACAGGTGTTCTTAATAGATATGGAAACTTGGAGGACATGGCGGAGCCAATATGCCCATTTGTCCCTTCCTGTCCATCCTGGGATACAAAGAAAAATGCATGCAGTGATCTATCCTGTTCAACCATTGTATCAACGGCTAAGATGAATACGTAGAAGGCAGGTGTCACCAATCTGCAGGCTACACCAGGAGGGCAAAGTTAGTTTTTATGATGAAAGGCAGAATCAGATGTCAAATGATTGCAATAGGTTGGAACAGCATATAAACACCAACAAGAAGAAATGTAAGAGACACCCACTTATTTAGTCATCTATCAAATATTTATGGAGCACACCTACATATTATGTCCTGGGGGCCAGAAGTGGAGAAATACAAATAAGATATACTTCCAATCTCAATGGTCTATAGTCATGGAGTATTTGTAACACACCTCTCATTTTATAGATAGAGAATATAAGAACTAGAAAGCTTGAGGGATTTGTCCAACCTAAGACAGCAAGTCAGTGAAAGAGCCCAGACCAGACCCAAAGTCCAGGGAAATCCTCACTATTCCACATGACTATTGCACAAGAGAGAAGAGACAGGTATAAAAGAAGTGCTCTAAGGGGAATAACTAACAAGAAATGGTCTCCTCCATCTAACCTGCTCTTCTCCTCCATACTGTGGAATGAGGTATGATTACAGTGACTGTCTGGCACACAAGGGAAAATAGCCAAAGCAGTGCTGGACAAGATTGCTGGGGCAGCATTCATCGGGAAAATTCACAAAGGCAGGAACTGCCCATTTTTTCTGGAGTAGTGCATGGAGCCTTTGACTATAGAACATTCAGTGCATGATTATGAATGTGTCAGCCCTCTCTGGTGTGATCAAGAGCCAGAATACAATAGCACTATAATGACAGAGGATCCCTGGTCATTTGAAGAGACCAGAAAGCAATGCTGCTAGTCCTGCTGCCTGTCTCAACCCCGACACTGAAGTATAACTAATGGCTGTGTTACACTTTCCCACCAGGTAACTCCAGGGCTCTTCTAATCAATGGCCCTTTTGACTCTGCCTTGGGTAAACACGACTTACTCCTGGCAGTAGTTACCTAGCCATTCATAACTGTCCTCCAGTGTCAACTGCAGTGATGTTGTGACTAGCCACATAACTCTTATGTGTTAAAAAGGTAGATTATGATGCCTAAAGACCACTTTTTGAGTTGGGGAAAGCAGAAGAACTGAGTAAAAGGTTAATTTGACTGATTCTCTGAAAGCTAGTGTCACAAGAAAAGAGTTGATCTCTTGCAAAGCCCTGTGGAAACTGGTTACAGCCCAATGATTAAGGCAATCAATCATGGTCAACCACAATGCTTGGACCCCAGGCGCCAAACACGTCAGGGGAGGGACTGACACTACACCCAACCGGAAAATCACAGAAGTAGCAGGATAAGGCTGTGGACAACGTGCAGTCATGTCATATAGCTTTTGTACCTCAGCTTCTGATCACACCAGAGGAGTTGGCACTTCACTAATCATGGAGCTGAAAAGCCCTTGACCCAAGGGATGGGGGTCCCTCTCACGGAGTCCGATGAGGAACCCTAATATTTTTGTGGACTGTCCTAAAAAGAATGGGTCTGGGAGGCGCATGGCCCACACATCTGTTACTGGTCCTGCACCAATGAATTTTCCAGAAAGCTACTGTGGTAGACCTTGTGGAGTGCTGTTTTGCAATTCATCTTTATTTGCACAGCAGAGACATTACAATTTATCATTGAAACAAGAACACTGTAAGGGTGAAAAAGAGCATTGTTACTATTTACACCTGGACAATAGTACTGACCCTGGAAATCCAGGACATGTGGTCATCTTAGATACATTACCTTTCAGAGGAGAAAAATCAATCAGTGAAATGCTTGGAATCCTGGAAATCATACGAGCACAGGGACAATATTCAGCATAAAGAGAAACCTGATGGTATGAGGCCGTGTATGTGTATTTGTGTGCACTGGAAACCAATGGAAGGCAAGATAAACTCACTCGAAAGGCCAACATATGGCAGAATGAAAAGGTTTATTTTCTCCTGCTCCAAAAATCAGAATTATAATCAAGAAGCAAATTCAGGCTCAATATAAGAAAGAGCTTCTCATCAGAGGTGCTCAACGACAGAAGAGTTTGCCTTGCCAGAGTACCCTCCTCAAACTCTGGAAGCATTCAAGCTGAGAAAGAATGGATACCTTTCATGGGTACTGGGGAAGTTTTCTCCAATGAGTGCGGAATTGTATACATAGCTCCTACAACTCTTTGAAGATCCTAATTTACAAATGACTATTTGCATGAAAAAAATATATCTTGTTGTTTTTTTAATACCAAGAATATCATGCATTAATAAACAGTCTACACTCAAACCAAGGCAGAGAGATAACCTAATACAGGAAAGGAAAATTGGAAATTTTCCAGCATGTGACTGGTCATCCAGGATAGGCCACGGAAGATAATACAATTCCATGCCCGATTTGCATGCATGAAGGAAAATCATAGCAATATATTGTTTCCAAGGATGTAATTAACTAGCATTACTTCAAAAATGTGAAAATTCAGAATTCCATTCAAAATCTCTATTTACTTACATGAAATTAAAAGATTTAAGAACTAATTGAACAATGATGGAATTTTATTAAATCTTGAATCCTTTGGCTAAATGGCATATTTGTGCATAATATTAATTCTTTGGAAATGGAGTTGAACTTTGGCTAAATTATGAAGGTGGCAAAATTTGTCTTCAAATAAACTTCACCTCCTTATTCACTACTTTCTCATCCTTGAGGCAAATCTTTCTTATTGTATAACTTCCTAATGTTTTCCACCTCTCCTCTTTTCTCTTTTATCCTCAGAAAAGGGTCAGATCAAATCAGCTTTCCTACAATTAAAGTGACTAAGAAAGGTCATTTGCCAGTTATTTTATATTTTAAATGCATTTGTGATACTTAATTCAGTGTGAAAAACTTCTAACAATGGAATTTCAGGAATTAGTCTTATCAACTAAGAGTTGTTTGGAGGAGCATTCCTGGCTTCTGAATTTTTGCTATGTAGGAAGCTACCAAGTCTTCATACTAGCTAATCCTGTCCTATATTGGTCTACTCTAGTAACATCAAAATGAGACTATTATCGTCTTTACCTATTAATAATAATAGTTGGGTATTTATTCCGGATTCTAGTGCTAAGCATTGCACTAATCACTTTACATACATTATCTCATCCTTTAATTCTCACAACCACCATATAAATTGTATGTTATTGTTACAGCACTAAAGATAAAGAAATTTAGGTGCAAAAAGGTTGAGGAATTTGTTTAAAATTATATGAGCACATGGTGTGGTTGTAATTTATCACTAGGTGTGTCAAATTCCCAAGCCTGTGCTTTCAACCTACAGGGTCCACTCCACATTAGCATGTCAAAACTAAGTCCACAAGCACTTCAAATGTGCACACTGAGAAAATGGATAGAAATGAGAGGGTGCCCTTTCTTTGTATCTTGTCCAATGTCTCATATCTTGTTTTCTTCCATTAATGCTTATGCCTGTAGCAAATTTAATCAACCTCACCCAGATAGTTTAGGGCCAGTTAGAGACTATTAAGCTTCTCTCAAGCTTCAACGCCTTCTCTGCCCTCCCCCCGACTTTTTTTTCAGAAATAGAGGACTTTAATGTCTCATTCTTCTTTTTGATTAAATTCTTTTAAGCAAAAGTGATTTCTTCCTTCTAGAAATTGAAACTTATGATTTCCTTCCTTCCACTGGTCACTTAAACAGAACTTTGGGTGATTTAATAGGAGAGCAGGATCAATTATCTTCATATTAACCCAGAGAGGAAGGTAGTAGAAATGGAAAAGTTCTAAATGATCAGTATTGAACTTTTGACCAAATTATATTATCAACTAAGCACTCAATTGTCCTCCACGTTATGGCCTGTTAATGAGGAGAAATTAGGGAGATGGCTGCAAATGGCTACCAGAAAGTTGGTTCAAAGAAAGCTGCCCATGAGGGAGACGGGAGACTTCCTGGTCAGTCTCACAGTCAGCCTCGGGTCTACTTCACTGTGACAACCAGTAACAAGATTCATCCTGGGTAAGCATAAGATTGTGTCCCCTTTCAGAAACTTACAGAGAGGTGCACCTACACAAAGCATGAAAGGAGGGAAATTTGTGATCAGGGTGGAGAGAAAGCAGGCAAATCTTTGGAACTTTGGCTGGTTCAACTGGGAGATGAGAGGTAGAAATGCACAATGCTTGTTAAGAAAGAATGGAAACAGCTAGGCTGTGTGTGGCTCAGTCCCTCCTGAAGTCTAGTATGGCAATCCTAGACCTGCTGAAAAGCAACAGTAAAAAGTCCCAGAGATATTTCCACTGGATCCTGACTGCTATAAGGGAGCTTTGGCTCTCTTGGGGTGATTTTTCTGAGACAGGCAAATGTCTGTGGGAAGCCATGAATGAGGCATTGACAAGTATTCTTGTCATAAGAATGGCATAAGACAAGGCTCTTAGCGCCCTGGATCAGGTTTACGTTGTTGATGAAGGTAATCCACTAGACAATGAGAAACTGACCCAAAGAAACCGATAAATGTTTGCTGTTGGCCCTGCTGCCTTGGAAAACTCCCCTAGTCCTATGTTGAAACCAAATGAGAATTTAAGAGATGTTTCCTTAGTGATGTGCCAGTGAGTATTCCAGATTAAGGTGAATTCTTTTATTAAAATTGTCTTGGTGGGAATAAAGACCAAGTCAGACAAAGGCATAAACCCTGAGACCGCAAATAGAAATCAATGTGGCTGTGGTTACTGAGTTAAGGGGTCTCCAAAGCTGATGTTGATGGCATTGGTTATGATAACCTTGCTGCTTGAGACTGGGTTTTGATTGGATCAAAAACACTGGAGGTTCACTTGGTAGAGCTGTGTGCAGCTGCTGCACTCAAAATGGAAAGTAAATCTGACCTGCTCACTGGAGCTGAGTCACTCTCTCCCTACAAGACCCCTGATCCTCTCTCCTACTCTAATCCAAACTCAACTGCTTTACAGAGAAGCCAATTAGGGGTGGGGCCAAAGTCTCCCTGTCCCCAAGGGGCACCACAGGCCCTATGCACTTGCCCAAGTATGTTGAGGAACTGTGGAGAGGGAAGAATTCAAACTTTTATGGCTCTGTGGGATACAGGAAGACAAGTCACCATTCTACCAGTTCCACAGCGGAGGAAGTGCCCAGATTCAGCTCATGGGATTTGAACAACATTCACAGGGAGGAAGGGAAGCTAACCTGACCTTATAGCTGGGGCCCTGCAGGATAATTCAATGTATTGTCATTGTGGCTTATACTGCTGAATGTATAATTGGTATTGATATTTTACATGCCTGTACTGTGCATGCTTATAAGTGCCAGAAGGATCCTCCCATTCAGGAACTCTGCACGTAGAGAAATTCTAGAGAGACACATAAGTCACTCTCTAATCCATATTCCTCCCAGGTGGTCCAACAGAAACAGAATGGAATTCCAGGAGAAAAAGAGAGAAAGTGAAGCCCTGATTAAGGACTTAAAGACAGCGAGGGTAGTAAAAGATGCTACTGCTCTGTGTGACTAATGAACAAGGGCAACCCGGGCTGGAGGTGAAGAGTGGCTTCATCACCAATGAATTCAGTAGCTGTCCCCATAGCCCTGGCTGCTTCAGACATCGTGACTGGAACTGAATCCATTGCATAGACTGATGGCACTTGGTATGCTGTCTTGGACGTTGCCAATGCCTTATTTCCTAGCCACTGGTACCTGATTACCAAGCCCAATTCACATTGATGTGGCAAGGCTTCCGATATACACTCGCCAGAGCTACCTAAACTCTGCTGTTATTTGCCAACAATGAGTGGGTCAGGATTTAGCACAAGTACTTCTACTCCACAATGTCCAAAGCTTGCACTCTGTGTTTGCTGTCCTGTGAGTTAGCAAAGCAAAAGCCTCAGTCTAACTGGCCCTGACTGCATTGCTATCATACCTCTACCACTAGGGTACTGATAAACCCCAAAGAAATTCAGGGGCTTATTCGCCAAGTAAACTTTCTCAGGATTATGTGGACAGATTCACAACACTCAGTCTCTCTGGCAGTCAAGGAAAAACTGTTGTCTCTTTGTCTTTTCCCTCCTCTCACCAAAAAGAAGCTCAGTGCTTCATTATGTTCTTTGAACACTGGAGATAGTACGTACCTCACTTGTTCCTTTTTATCTGCTAACCTGCAAAGAAATTTCCTTTGAATGGGGACCAACCAATAGGTTGAATTGGAGGCTGTACATCAAGCTGGAGCACTTTCTCTACTTTTAGAGTCCCCAGATCATAATGACCTCTTTGAGCTATACTTTTCTATGGCTGATGATTTTGACGATTGGAGCCTCTGGGAAAGGGCATCTATGAGACTGTGGCAGGCTATCTTGTTAGCCCTTCACAGTTGATGATAGCTAATTGATCTCGAATCCTCTTATCAGAAGTTTGTGAAAATATACACTATAGTGATTTCTAGTTTTGAAAAAGCATTGCTTTTTTGGGTGGAACAATGTAGTCACCATTTTTTTTTCTCAAAGCAACACTAACACAATCACTCAATTTAAGTAAGGCTTCCAACTCAAGTTTCCTCTGGTAGGAATAAAAATTTATGTGTTAGAGAAATTGAGAAAGATGCAAAAATGAGCACTGAGGAGAAGAGACAAGTATTTTCATCTTCTCTTGTTTTAAAAAGCATTACTGAATAACGCTTTACAAATGCTTATAAATAATGGTGATAAATAGTTTATAAAAATTGCCATTTTAATTAAAATGCAGACTGAAGAACTTAGTATATAAAGAAGGAACACTGGGGGCTTAAAATTCTTGAAAACATCAGAATTTAAAGCTATTAGTTTTCATATTATCCTTTGGACCATCTATTAAGTTCCTAGCTGAATATTGAAATATATCAATAAAAGGACAAAATATTGAGTCCTTCCATTTAATGTATAACTATAGATTGTAGAGCTGAGAATACATTGAGTTATTTCCCCAATTCTACATGAAACGGTGGTGATGATCCAGATGAATTTCTATTTTATTTTATTTTCAAACAGTAAAATTCACTTTTTTGATGTATAATTCTGTGATATTCTAACACGTACAGATTCTTTAACTATGACCACATGGAGGATGCAGACAGTTCCGGCACCCCAAAGAATTCCCTCGGGCTGCCACTTGTGTTCGGGGGGGGGGGGGGTACTATTTCCAGAATGTTATATTAATGGAATCATACAGTATATGAGTTTGAGTTCTTTGACTTCCCATAACTCTCAGGAGATTCCTTCAAGTTCTGGCACATATTAATAGTTCATTCCTTTTTATTGGCGAATAGCATTTCATATGGATATTACCACAGTTTGTTCAGGCATTCACCCATTGAAAGACATCTATGATGCTTCTGGTTCTAGATGATCATTAATGCTGCTATAAACATTTATCTACAGACTTTTGTGTGAACATAAACTTTCATTTCTCTAATATACATACCTAAAGGTGGGATTGTTGGGTCATATGTAAGTGTATGCTTAACTCTATGAGAAACTGCCAGTTTTCCAGAATGGCTGTACCATTTTGCATCCCTAGCAGCAATGTATGAGAGCTTCTTTTGCTCCGCATGCCCATCAGCACTGGGTATCATCAGTATTTTTTATTTTAGCCAAGCTAATAGGTGTGTAATGCTATTTCACAGTGGTCTTAATTTTCATTTCCCTAATGACTAATGATGCAGAACATCTTTTCATCTGCTTATTTGCCATTTTACATGTATTTTTTGGTACAGTACCTGTTTAAATCTTTTGCCCATTTTTTAAACTAGATTTTTATTTTCTAATTTTTGAATGTTGAGAGTTCTTTATATATTCTGATAGAAATCCTTTGTCTGATACGTGATTTGCAAATATTTTCTCCCAGTCTGTGGAGTTGTCTTTCTATTCTCTTAATAATGTCCTATATAGAGCAAAAGATTTTGTTTTTGATAAAGTCCAATTTATCAGTTATTCCTTTTGTGGATTGCACAGTTGGTATTGTATCTAACAACTCTTTACAAACCAAAGGTCAAGAAGATTTTCTCTGATTTTTTCTTCTAAGTGTTTTATAGATTTACTTTTTCATTTATATCTATGATGCATTTTGAGTTAAGTTTTGTTTATGGTGTAAAATATAAAGGAAGGTTCATTGTTTTGCATGTGAATTTTCGCTATTCCAGCACTATTTGTTGAAAAGACTGTCCTTTATCCATTGAATTGCCACTGCACCTTTGTCGAAACTCACCATTTTTGTATGACTGTATTTCTGGGTTTTCTCTTCTGTTCCAATGTTCTGTGTGTCTATCTTTTCACAAATACCACACTGCCTTGACTACTATAGCTATATAACGTGTCTTAAAATTCAATAGACAGGTTGAACTCTGTTCTTTTGAAAACTCTGTTCATTTTAAAAACTGTTTGGCTATTCTAATTCCTTTGCCTTCCTACATACATTTTATGATCATCTTATTGATATCTATAAAAAAATCCTGTTGGGACATCGATCGGAATTGCATTGTCTATTGATAAATATTGACATTTTAACTATGTTGAGTCTTCCAATCCATGAACATATCTTTCTCGATTAACACCATCAGTATTTTATAGTTTTCAACATACAGATATTGCACATATTTTGTTATATTTGTTCCAAAGTATTTCATTTTGGAAACACCATAAATATTTCTGATTTTTAAAATTTCAACTTCCAATTGTTCATAGTTAGTATATAAAAATATAATCAAATGTTGATTATTGCTCTTTTATCCTGTGACCTTGCCAAACTCAATTATTAGTTCTGGGAGTTTCTTTCTTTTTCTTAATAGATTTCTTGAGATTGTCTACACAGACAATCATGTCATCTGTAAGTAAAAATAGCTTTATTTTTTCCTGTCTAATCTTTTAGAAAGAAAGAAAAAAAATGCTTTTGGTTTCATTTTCCAAACTTATTGCATGTGCTAGAGTTCCAGTACAATACTGAATAAGAGTGGTGAGAGTAAACACCCTTGCTTAATTTCTGATATTAGGGAGAAAACAGTCTTTCATCATTAAATGCAATGTTAGCTGTAGGTTTTTCATAAATGCCCTGTATCACATTGCAAATGTTCCCTTCTGTTCCAGGTGTGCTGAGCACCCTATCATAAATTGGATGTAGAATTTTGTCAAATGCTTTTTCTTAATCTATTGACATGATGATTCGTTCCTTTTGTCATTAAGTCTGTTAATGGGGTATGTATATTGACTAATTTTAGATCATTAAGACAGGAGTGGAGGAATGATCTGGCATTTTTAATATCTGGGGGTTTCCTCAGGATAAACCTCATGTGGTCATGATTTATTATTCTTTTTCGACATTGCTGGATTCGACTTGCTAATATTTTGTTGAGGATTTTTCTGTCTATGTTCAAGAGGAATATTGGTCTGTAGTTTTCATTTCCTGTACTGTCTTTGTCTCATTGTGGTATCAGGGTAATGCTGGCCCCATAAAATGAGTTGGAAAATGTTCTCTCCTTTTCTAACTCAAATGAGAAATTTGAAGAATTGATGTTATTTCCTCCTTAGATAGTAAAGTTCACCAGTGAAACCATCTGGGTTCGGATATATGTTTTGAAGGTGTTTAACTATGAATTAGATTTTTTCAATACATATAGGATGACTCATGTTATCTATTTCTTTTTAATCTAGTTTTGATATTTCTGTCTTAGAAAGAATTAGTCTATTTCATCTAAGTTGTAAATTTATATGCACAAAGTCATTCAAAATATTCTCTTACTATCCTTTTGATGTCCATTGGCTCTTTACTAATATTCCCTCTATTATTCCTGATGTTGATCATTGTGTCCTATTTTCTTAGCCAACTAAACTAGAGGTTTATCAGTTTTGTTGTTTGTTTTTGAAAGAACCAGATTTTGGTTACATTGATTTCTGCTTTTCTGTTTGCGTTGAGTATATTTTGCTCTTTTTAATGTTTCTTTAGGCAGAAGCTTAACTTACTGATTTGAGAACTTTTTTCTTTTCTTATAGGAATTATAATGATTATTATTCTTTTGCTGAAGAAGACGAGCCCTGAACTAATATCTGTTTCCAATCTTCCTCTTTTTTTGCTTGAGGAAGAGTAGTCCTGAGCTAACATCTGTGCCAATCTTCCTCTACTTGCCTATAAACATTTAATGCTATAAATTTCCCCCTAAGCACTGCTTCAGCTTCATCACATAAATATTGGGTGATTATATTTCCATTTTCATTCTGTTCAAAATCATTTCTAATTTCCCTTGAATTTCCTCTTTGACCAAGTGATTATTTAGTAATGTTTTGTTTAATTTTATAATATCTAGAGGATTTTCAGATATGATTCTGTTATTGCTTTCTAATTTAATTTTGTTAGGATCAGAGAATCTACTTTCAATAATTTCAATTCTTTTAAATTTAATGAGGCTTGCTTTGTGACTCACAACATGAACTATCTTGGTGAATGTTCCACCTGTGCTTGAAAAGAATGTGTATGCCGCTGCTGTGAGGTGGAGTATGCCATAAATGTCAATTAGGTAAAAGTGGTTAATGGTGTTGTTCATCTTCTATATACTTTTGATTTTTTTGTGTGCTTTTTTCCCTTACTTTCTCTTCTCCTCTTATACCATGGATATTAGACCTGTTGATATTGTCCCACAGGTTCCTGAGCTCTGATCCTCTCTGTGTGTGTCTCTCCATTTCTCTTTCTCTCATTGTTTAGATTGGATAATTTCTATTGCTCTGTCTTCAAGTTCACCGACTTCACTGACTCCTTCCTCTCTCATCTACATCATGCTATTGAGCCCCTCCAGTGAATTTTTTACATTTCCATTATTGTATTTTTCTGTTCTAAAATTTTCTTGTGATTTTTTGGTATATGTTTCTATTTCTTTGCTGAGAACTTCTATCTTTCCATTCTTTTCAAGAGTGTTTCCTTTTACCTCTTGAAGCATGGTTATAATAGCTATATCAGAGACTTTTTGGATAATTCCAACACTTGGGTCATTTTGTGGTTGGTGTCTCATTTTTCTTTTCCCTTGATAGTTGCTCATATTTCCTAGTTTGTTGTATGTTGAGTAGTTTTGGGTTGTATCTGGACATTTTGAATATTATATTACGAGACTCTGGATCTCATTAACATCTTCTGTATAGTGTTGATTTTTGTTTTGTTTTGTTTAACAGGCAGTCAATACATATCATGGCCCACTTTCTGTGGGCTTTCCAATATCTATTTACTTTTCAAAGAATTTAAAGTGATAGCTGGTTTGCCCAGCTTGTGAGCCACCCGGAGTTCAGACTGAATCCTGAGCAGCAGTCCTCACCACAGGGCAGTGTTCAAAGCCTTTGCTGAGCGGATTCCATTTAGTTTCATGCATGCAGAGCTCAGGGTTAGTCCAGGACTTTAAACATAGATTTAAATGGTCACTTTCTTCAGCTTTCTCTTCATTATCCTTTTCCCCACTCTGGTTCCCGGGGTTTCATCTTCCTGGTGGTGTTGTTAGCAAGATAGGAAATTAGCCTCACCACACTGCTGCCATGGTGCTGACCTTCAAGGTCTGCCTCTGTCACACCGGTGAGGAGGGGGAGGGGCTCCATCTTTTCACTGGTGCTCTGAAGGGCGACTGGGCTAAGCAATTCTACGGGGCTCAGCCCCACAGTATTTGCTGCTGCCAGTGGGGAGTGGGGAGGTCCTAGCAGGGAGGTGAAGTGGTCTCACCTCTTCATTGCCACCCACTTGATGTAGGGCGAGGAGGATCCACAGGAAACTCACTGCCAGGTCATTCCTCCAGTCCTAAGATCCTTACCTTGTCTGCCTACTTTTACCTATCTCTCATTCTTATGTTAGTTGATTAAGGTATTTTATTCTGGGGCTTTTTCATTGTAGTTAGTGGAAGAGACTGGGTGGAATGTGTTTACTCCATCATGTCCAGAATCAAAAGTCCCATTTAAAAAAAAAATTCTAAAATGTGGATAATAGAGGAAAAAAGAAATCTACCTCATAGGAGTATGTGTAGCAAAGAGAATAAATGATAGAACTTGTCTGGAAATGTATAATGCTAAAAATGGAGTAAACTATTAGAGAACAGGATGGGGTCCTTTTTTCCCATTCCCGATGTGTCCCTCCATGTAACACACCTAGCCTTTCTCTTCCCCCTTACCAACTGTTTTCCAAATTAGGAGTAAGTTAAAATAATTGGTGAGTTTGGAAGGAAAAGCAGGGCATGCACTGCCCAGTAACATCAGTTTCCCCCATCTCTTGTCCAGAGAGACACTGTGTTCTCAATTTCTCTAAGTCATATGATGAACTTAGTGGCAAAGGCCCCATCCCTATAGGGGAAGTATGCCATGGTACAGCACTTACTGTGACTCGTTGAGTAAGTTTCACTAACTCTGGAGTTTAGTATGGAGAAAGCTGCTTACAGATATAAGCCACACTGTTCAATTTTAGTAAATTATATTGGATATTTTGGTCTCCGTAAGATTTACTCATTCATCTTATCTGTTAGTTTAGTATTCCAATGAGAAAAAAGGGTAAATTTCTGCGCCTTCTTAAAGATGTCAACATACACTAATAAACAAAAGTTAATTAATTCATTGAAATAGCTCTCTTTCAATAACAGGGTACTCTGGTCATTATATTACATAGGACACATTCCTTAACATCTTACTGTGGAAGAGTCTAATTCACTTTTTCAGCCCCAGTTCTTGGCACATTGCCAAACACAAAGAACACATAATAAGTGTTTAGTAAATGTCTGTCAAATAAACAATTAAATAATGCAATGAATAAAAGAATTTCAGTATACATAACGTTAGATGTATCTTTCATAGGAACAACATTCTTTTTCTGCTGGAGGTGTTTCCATCTCAGATAGCTACTACTTACTCAATAGATATCTAGGAATATCTAGTATTTACTCTACCCAGTTAAAACAGTTGCCATCTCACTTAATCCACATAAAACTCCTTTGGGTAGACACTATCATTATCCATATTTTACAAATAAGGAAAGTGATAAGCAGAAAGAATAAGTGACTTGTCAATGGTCAGAGGGGTAGTAAGTGACAGATCTGTGATTCAAACTATGAAAGCTTGGCTCTGAAGTCTGTGCCTACATTGCACATACCAGACCATCTCTCAAGGCAGAACTTACACAGCCCTCCCCAACACTTTATTCATGTGTGGCCTGGCCCTAGGCTTATAGTCAACAACCCCATCTTCTATCCTCTAACATACACACACCTTGAGACCTGGCCTGGCCACATCAACTACACCGTCCCTTCCCATGCTTCTACCAATCAGGGCTACACAACTGCAGCCAGCACTCCCTCCAAGTACTATTAGTCCTCACATCAAAGGATTAGCCTACTCGCCTTCCATCATGACCAGCCCTGCTACAAGCCTATTAGGAGTCCTTTATTTCTTTAGGTCTTACTAGTTAAAAATAGGACACAATGAACTGAGCCAGTTGTGAAGGAATGAAAAAGTGTAGGGCTGATAAAGCAGTAGTGAAGTTATAGCATTCTAAAGATAATGCCTTACATTTTTCAATACTATTTCTCTTGACTTAAATACTTATACACTTACAATTTTTGTATGTCATTACAGAAAGCTGTGATTGTTCTCTTCTGCCACCAATGTCAAAAGAAAGATGTTACAGTTTAGAATGAAGCCATTAATAGAATTCCCAATCCTAATAATTTGGTTGTTTCAAAAATTAATACATTATTAATACACAAATAAGTCAATTTTGAATATTTCCTAGGATAATTATGCAAAAAGTAAAATGCTAAACAACTATCCAGAAGCAAAATAGGTTTTAAACTCTTTCCTGCAGGCCATAGTCTCCACATGAGCTCTGACACATTTAAAGGTATAAATGCTTTGCCACTGAAGTGCCACACTCTCCTATTATCCTGTATGTATGTTATCTGCTCCATTAGTTCTCAGACTGTGGTGCACCTCAGAATCACATTTGGGGAGTAGGGCAAAGAATGATGTTAAAAATACCGGTTCCTGAAGCCTAGGCTCAAGAATCTTTGAGGGTGGAGCCCAAGCAAACATACTTTGAAGAAGTTTCTCCAATGATCCTGATACCCAAAAAGTTTGAGAAACACTGATACATACTTGACTTTCAAGACTGAAAGGTCCAGGAATAGATGGATGCTAAAAAAATTTCAATTAATTAATCTTGATAACATCTCTACTCCAACGGTAAACTCTCATTAATACTGACCTTTGTATTACTGTCCTTCCTAATTTTCTACTACTTAAATCTCTCTTTGAAGAAAAGTATAGTGTTGTTTCTGCAATATAAAAATGTGTTTTCTCACATTCCTTCCTAGAACAAATTAGCATATAAAAGCATAAATATGACTTAAAGAAGAGTCTGGTTTTATCTGATATAGATAAATGTACTACTCTATTTTATTTATTTATTTATGTGTTGTGTGATTTACAACCTTTCTTGTCAATTTATTTTCTGGGCATGTGAGTGTTTATATACATGTGTTTGAATACACAAGGCATTTAAAAAGACTGGCAGCCAGACTATTAAAAAGCTTTTCTTACTATGTAGCCTTTTGGCTTTTTACATATCATCTGCTAAATCTCAACCAGCAAACAACAACAAAAATTGTGTTGCAATCACTGGAGAACTACTGGAATACATCATGTGCACTGGCTTCAAAAACATCTTTAATAGCTCTTGTTGATTAATACTTGTCAATCACCAGGTATTTTTGATCTTCTTGGCTATTTAAACATAATTTTTAGTTGCTTGTTGAAGTCTTTTTCTAGTACTTTTAGTTTTTCTACATAACTGCACATTTTCCATATTAAAATCAAAATTCCTTTCCATTTGATTTGTCTTCATATCCCTCCAATTTCTAAAGTTGCTACTACAATTCACAAAATATTCAAATTCTAAACTTCCCTGTCATTTTTTTAATCAAAACACTCACCTGAATGCTTTTTGGATAATTTTATTGTATGTTTATTTCTGCCAGAAAACCCATTTCACAATGCCTAACAATAAATTACTGCCTGTCTAAAGAAGGCAAGCTATTTGAAGGGTCTTTCTAAGCTTAACTCCTTAAAGTAAAATGTAACAGGTTCATTTAACATTTTTTCAGAAAGAAGAGCATATACAATGCAAAACTAAACTGTTTATATGATATATTCATACTAGTATCTCAACACATGTTACAATGGATTTTCTGAAAGCAATGGTAGTCATTCAAAAACAGAAATGGAATTTAGACTATAAAGAGAATGAAACTTGAAGAAGAGAGACAGAGCACCGAGTTTCAAAACAACTCCATTTGGAACATGCTTTCATACACAATATTAAGTGTATTCAGTCAGGTTCCAGGTCATAGGTTAAAGAACTTGTGGAACTCACAGTAAATGTACAATTTTCAACCCCATGGATTGTTATCACTACAAGGAGATGAAATAAAACTACAAGTTTGCTTTCAATCTCTGCCTGCCTAGTGTCAGGGAGAGTCAGCCCAGCTGCAGAAGCAGTCACACAATTTCTATGCCCTGGCAGCAGCAGAAGCTGTTGAAATTTTGCTGCTGTGATCAAGGCAACGACTTTAATCTTGCCCACGAGCTGTCCAGCCTCAATAAGTTCTCAGATACTAAGCAGTAAATGGCAAGAAGGCTTAAATGACATTGACAGTCACATGACCCTGCTCCTAGGGCTCTCGCTCAGCGCTTCTAAGGAAATGAACCCACAGCTCCATTCGTAGAAGTGCCCAGGTCAGGAGAGAAAACTCCTACTTTCATTGCGTGTTCCCAGTTCTTTAGGTCTAGCATTTTCCATTCTAGTCAACAGACATTCCCTATCCTGACAACCGTGGTCAGACTCAGGGCACACACAGTTGTCACAAATGCATCATCATTTAGCTACCCCTGATTCTCCATCAAGAGGCTAAATTATTAAGCGAAAGAAAATAACTGAGGCATATGGGGTCATTTAAAGTAATATAATTGTGGAAAATAAATGACAGGTACTTCTCAGGGGCTAGTAAAGTAAGAGGCCAACCACGATTATCCTGTCCTCTACCAGGGCAGATTCTGTCTGCCAGACTCACATTCCATAAGGAGGACAAAAGAACTGCCATGTTTAATCATAACTCTGCTTTGATAGTCTTCTTTGGGTGGAAGGAAGCAAGCTGAAAGTGACAACTATATTTTGAGAAGAAAATGTATTGTTTATGGTCTCTTCTTCCCACCCCAAATCCTACGCAGAGAGCAGACACGGCTTCAGGGGAAGCTATCACTTTGTGTGCTATCGCTTCATTATACAAATCAATAGCAGTTCAGTTGTGAATAAAACAGATGTAGGCAGACACTATGAAAAGTCACCTGGGCCAGCTGGTATAGATTTTAGCAAACTGATTTTGCTGGGTTTCCATGCAAAGTCCTAAAACAGATAATTTAAAAGACCATTTAAATGCTTCTCCTCCGGCAGACAGGTCAAAACTGCTAGCATCTGATTTGCTGAATACTGTTCTCAGCTGAACTCTAACCTGCCTTGAAGGAAAACTGCCATCATTATTTATATTTCATCTAAGAGAGCTAAATAAATATTTACTAACAAAGAATGTTGATACATACTTCAGATATAGATTTTCCTATGATTTTTCCGTCTACTTTCAATTGGGTGGGTAAGATTTTTCTGAGCTTGTAGTCATGATGAAAATTTTATTCAGTCACAGATAGAGAAAAATCAGATTTAGCCATGCACACTCTATGCTATATCAAAGTAGCCACGGCTGAAGGTCCTTGATTGTGCAGAATACCCACTTCCACTGGCATCAGGACAAGGCGAATATTCCTAACTTTATTTTTTAAATGGTTAACATTCAGCTTTTCATGCTAAATTACTTTAGTCGGCTAACGTCCCCATCCCTTTGTCCTAGTCATGCTGTTCGGAACTTTCTTCAAAGATAAGTCTCATGGCACCTCTTACATGTAAGTAGAATAATCTTTTTCAACTCTCCACAAAATATCTCCTCTCTTAGAATATGCCTCTTCCAGAAAATATTTCCTACATACCAGAATAGTCTTGTCACTTTGGGGAACTTCAGAGGTGCCTGAATTATCATTTCTCTAAATACTGACTGTATTTTTCCAAGACAGCCACAAGATCTCTCATTCCACACACTCTTCTTACAATGTGACATTGACACTCCTCCCCTGGGGATGGGGGTGAGGGGTGTCTATATTTCTTCCCCTCGAATCAGGGTGACCTGTGACTATAGCAGAATGGACACATGTGCTTTCTGAGACTAGATCATAAAACCTAGCTTCCACCTGGTTCTCTTGGGAAGCTCACGCTTGGAATACAGCCATCATGCTATGAGTGAATGACAGTCTATGAAGAGGCCCCATGTGGAGAGGAACTGAGGCTCCTGGCCCACAGCATGGCTGAGCAACCAGATGACAAGCAGCACTAACTTGTCAGTTATGAGTGTGCCATCTTGGAAATGAAACCTTCAGTCAAAACTAGAGCTGCCCCAGCTAGGTTTCATGGAACACAGATGAACCCTCCCTGCCAAACCCTGACCAAATTGCAGATTCACAAGCTAAATGAATGGTCGCCATTGCTTTAAGCTACTAAGTTTCGAGGTAGATTGTTATACAGCACTTACCCAAAATTAATGAAGAGAAATTGTAGCTCTGATATATTTGTGTATTTGTGCCTGTGCAGGCGTATACATGTATATGTACATGTGCACATGTGCACTTTAATGTAAAGTTCTGAGACTGATGGAAAGGGGAATGCATTACTTCTTAATCACTGTATATAGCAGTTCTGAATCGATATTTTTAAATCAGCCTAAAGCTGACCCCATGCCCCATGCCACTTAACTGATGAAAACTTCATACTCAGTCCCTTTGGGGGCTCTCCCCCTACGTGCCATGATCTGAGGGTTGTCTTCAGGGTCAAAGCGCTGCAAGAGTGATGTGAGGACGAAACGCAACGTTGCTCCTGTCAATGGTATGTTTCATTTTACATATGCTGGAGCTAAAATTCTGTTCTTCACTGAACTGTTTATTCATTTACTTGACAGACATTTATTGAGAAATTATTATGTGCCTACTGTGCTTGGCACTGTAATAAGCACTGGGAATAAAAGATGAATTAGACCCCTTCACAATTAGATGCTAAGAAATATGCCCTATAGTCATGTAATAACTGGGGTTCTGCTTACAGAGATAACCTCTGTCTCACCATACAAAATCATTTTATGTGTGGTGATTCTACTCTCTCTGAGCCATGCTCAGTATATTTAGTGAGGCCGGAAGACCCTACAGTCAGAGTCAGACTCCCCAAGAACTTCATACAGTACTCCCCTTTGAGACCTTACAACCTCTCCTCACACAAATCAGTACTGCAAAAAGTATCCTGCCCATCTGATAGCAACAGCTGCATATTTGTTGAGTTTACACTGTGTGCCAAGTTCTATTCTAGGTTCTTTAAATGTGTTCTCTCATTTCACTCTCATCAAAGCCCTATGAGGTAGGTATATGAAAAAAATTCTTATTTTTCAGATGAGCAAATTAGGGCACAAAAAAAGTAATTTGTTTGGGTACATAGTTATTAAGTGGCAAAGCCAGGAACTGAACCCAAACACTGTCTGTAGAGGTATTCTCAAATACTAGGTTGTACTGTTCTGTTACCTTATGAACAAATAAGCATTTAGAAGTCTCCATAAAATTTAAGGATTCCTTCAATTTTATCCACCATTCTTACAAAAATATATTTGTAAGCAAGTAGTGAAAAAGAGTCAATCATCTAGCCCAGATACATCATTGAAGGCAGCTAGCCAAACAAGCTATCCTTAGAGGTCATTACTGAATCCAGGTTGATGTCCTTGCATATCTCTATTTCCACACTTGTTCTTTCTTGAGCTTCCTAACTTGGGCAATGTTATCTCCTTAGAGAAAGTAAAGAATTTGCAATGGCTCCCCCTCAACTAGGAACCAAAGCCAAGTAAAGAATACAAAGATGGAGTTCAACTAGCCCCATCTTATTTCTCACTACTCCCCACCACACATTTCTAAGCTACTCCATGTTCCCAACACATAACCTAATACTGCCACATCTGTACCTTTCTTCACGATGTTCTCTATCTGAATCACTCACTTTCATGTTCTTCAATGTTGTCCACCCTGTTTTCCTTTGGAGGGGACCTCCCCTGAAAAGCACTTCATGGCCAACACCCCATAGGCTTTTCAATTGTTCATATAGAAGTCCTAGGCCCTCTCTTTATTCTCTCATTTGCGGTTGCCTCTGCACCATTTCTGCCTTTACTCAGCACTTAACTTTCCAGCTCTGTCTTCTGTCTCTGCCCCATCTCTTGAACAGCCTACCCTTGAACATAATGACTTGTTCATAATGGATTCACTATTTCTGCCAGCTTTCTATTGGATCCGGTTACGTTTGTGCTCTGGCTCCATCTAGCCTCCAGGACTTCATTCAGTAAAGTAATTTTAATCTGTTTGGCTGTGGGATTGCATAAAATTAGACCATATTCTTCCTTCAAGGCCCAGCTCAAAATTTACCACTTCAGAGAAGGCATGTCCTGTATTCCATCTCACAATATCCTTTCCTTACAAGACATACTATCAGGGCTTGCTTACCTTGTCAACACCCTTCTGAGCTCATTTGGACATTTTTGACGTAGGTCAGTAGTCACTGTGTGAGTGCTTCTCTTATTTTCTCTGAACAGTCTGTAAATTATGTGACAGTACCAACAGGTTCTTCTACTTTTTATGTATGCTTCCTTTGTTTTACTTTGAGATAAAATGGCTTCAGTTTATGCACAAATGCTCCATACATCCTTATGGAGTGGAATTAAATAAAATCCCAGTTACAAACACTGGAATTTAGTGACCCTTTATAGAGTCAGCCTTGGTATAATATTCAACAGATGGATAAGGAAAGGTTAAGGGGGGTATTAGAACACAGGTGGGCTTTTCCCAATGATAATTTCTACAAAATTCTAACATAACTCATAGGTCCTCTATCACCATTTCATTAATAATCATTGCCATGGAGAGAAGTATTGTTGTTGATACAGCATCTCCTATAATTCAGGAGGATTTAAGCAGAAAAAGTTAAGAACCACTACTCTATTACAGCTATTGAGTAAACTGTGTTTGCAATGAAGTTTTCTTAGAAAATGCTGATGACTTATAAAAAAGATGGTGCATTAAACCATGCAGTTTAGGACCAGAAGAGTGCCTGTTCAGCCCTACAAATCAAGAATAAAGTTCCAACTAATATTGATTTCACAGTATGTAACAATAAAGGGACTTTGGGTTGTCAAATTCTTTGGTAAAAAAATTTCTCTAGAGACACTCAAATTGAGAATTAACAAATATTAAAACTATTTGCTACATTTGATGCCCCCCAGCAACAAATTCAGTCCTCTTTGAAATAAAGACTGACATGAGTAGCTTACCACTGTATAGCACTTAGTGCAGTCAATGTTTTGTTTTGTTTCCTAAGAATTCAACAGGCAACTACTTATTATATAATTACATAACATGTAGAATTAGATGATTCATAGAATAAGACATAGACCTTTGCTTCATAATTTTAACTTTAAAATGACACCAAATTTTAAAATAGGATGAATGGTAGCTTTTAGAAAAGGAGTTATGGAATTATTATTTTATTTTTCATCTAATATATTCTATGTATACATTTTAGCCAGAGATTCTTATTGAGCATGATAGGCAAAGCACAAGTTTTGGTACTAAATGCTGATTGCCATGGATGCTTTTTCTTATTTATACAGTCATTATAATTCTGTTTTCTTCCAGGTAAAGGGGCAGATATTAAGGGGATATTTCTCACAGTAGTTATTAAAAATCCCAGCTACTGCTTTATCACTTTCTGTGAATGGATCTATTGTCCTGCTCACCAGAAGGACTACCACTGTAATCATCCAGCACTGTGTATTTTCACAGGCATCCTAGAATCAACTAGGAAAGAAGTCAGGTTCACATTAAAAATCATTTGTAGACCAGAGTGACGTCAACATCACGGCAGAGTAAACTTTCCCAGTGATCTTCCCCCTCCAAAATACAACAAAAAACCATCAATACTCCAACAGAGGACTCCCAAACACAACATAAATAATGTCGGAGAGAGACACGCAGCCATACAACAGAGTGCAGAGAGGCTGGAGGAGGTGGAATAGGGTAAGAGAAAACTTCGCTCCCTCCCCTAAAGACTGTGATCCGGGACCGCAAGAGGCCTCCATGAAGGAAAGAATGGGGGAGGGGATGTGCATTTACAGGAACATCAAGGATCCCTGAGGGTCCCTGCAGCTTAGAGGGAAGCCCTCTACTGGGGTGAAAGCTTTCTCCAGGGGTGACCTCATCAAGCCAACACCCCAAGAGAGTGAACAGTGAGAGCAGGGCGAGAAAACCCCGAGAGCACACAGGAGAAAGCAGCCCTTCCTCCACCCACCCAACACAGCTCCACCACTGGGGACCTCAGCTGAAGGCAAAAGGCTCAGAATACACGGCTCTTGAGCCTTACCCGGTAGGGATAGGAGGTAACTGTGACCAAATAATACCAGGATGTGTAAAAACAGAGCCATCCCCACTAGCAATATCGAACATTATACCAAATCTCCAGACCAGAGAGAAAACGACAAGTACCCAGAATCCAGTCCTGAGGACAAAGAAATATGTAATCTAAATGACAATGAATTCAAAATAGCTATCATCAAAAAACTCAATGAGGTAAAAGAGAATGTAGAGAAACAATTCAATGAGTTCAGGAGCTACTTCACAAAAGAGATTTAAACTTTAAAAAAGAATCAATCAGAAATATTAGAGATGAAAGACACAATGGAAGAAATAAAACAAAATATACAGTCCCTGAATGCTCAGGTGGACATCACAGAGAAGCGTATCAACATAATTGAAGATAAAACCTGTTGAAATGCTCCAGACAGGGGAGGAGAGAGAACTAAGAGTAAAATGAAATGAAGAAAGTCTCCAAGAAATATCCAACCCAATCAGGAAATGCAACATAAGAATTATAGGTATTCAAGAAAGAGAAGAGAAGGAGAATGGAGCAGAAAGCGTGTTCAAAGAAATAACAGCAGAGAACTTCCCAAACCTAGGGAAAGATATGGATATCCATGTGGAAGAGACTTCCAGATCTACTAGATATGTCAATACAAAAAGATCTATTGCAAGGCATACAGTAGTAAAACTCGCAAAAATGAATGACAAAGAAAGAATACTCAGGGAAGCGAGGCAGAAGAAAATAACCTACAAAGGAACCCCTATCAGGCTTTCAGCAGATTTCTCTGCAGAAACCTTGCAGGCTAGGAGAGAATGGAACGACATATTCAAATCCTTGAAAGACAAGAATTTTCAGCCAAGAATACTCTATGCAGTAAAAATATCCTTCAGATATGATAGAGAAATAAAAACTTTCCCAGACAAACAAAAGCTAATGGAGTTCGTAGCCACGAGACACTCCCCCCCCCAAACAAGAAATCCTCAAGAAGGCCCTCATACCTGAAAAATAAAAAAAAATAAAAAAATAAAAAACCAGGGAGAAAGGGCTTACAAAGCATGGAGTAAGGATATAAATAGGTAAACAGAATCAGAAGAGGATAGCAAATACTCAAGTATAGCATTAAAGATGAAGGGAAGGAAAATACCAAAAACAAAGATAATCTTGTCATTTAAACCACAAAATCACAACACAAGATGGAATAAGATGTGAGAAAAACAATTTAGGAAGGGAGGAGGATAGGGACTGAATCAGTTTAGACTAAGGAAATAAGAGGCCATCAGAAAATGGACTACTATACATGAGATTCTGAATACAAATCTCATGGTAACCACTAAACAAAAAAGCAGAACAGAAACACAAATAATAAATAAGGAGAAAACAAAGAAACACATCATTAAAAACTACATAATTCAATAGGTAGATGAAAACACACAGGATGAGAAACAAGGCAAATGCAGAAGAACTGGAAAATGAATGATAAAATGGTAGCACTAAGCCCTCATATATCAATAATCACCCTAAATGTAAATGAACTGAATTCTCCAATAAAAAGAAACAGAGTGGAGAAATGGATTAAAGAACAAAACCCAACAATACGCTGCCTCCAGGAAACACTTCTCAGTTCCAATGTGAGAAACAGGCCCAGAGTGAAGGGAAGGAAGACAATACTCCAAGCTAATGGCAAACAAAAGAAAGCAGGAGTTGCAATACTTATATGAGACAAAGTAGACTTCAAGATAAGACAAGTAAAGAGAGACAAAAAGGGGCAGTATATAATGATCAAAGGGACACTCAAACAAGAAGAAATAACACTTATAAATATCTATGCACCCAACACAGGAGCACCAAAGTTCATAAAGCAACTATTAACAAACCTAAAGGAAGATATTAATAATAACAGAATAATAGTAGGAGACCTCAACACTCCACTCACATCAATGGATAGATCATCCAGACAGAAAATCAACAAGGAAACAGTGGAATTAAATGAAAAGCTGGACTGGTTGGACTTAATAGACATATATAGAACACTCCATCCAAAAACAGCAGAATACACATTCTTCTCAAGTGAGCACAGAACATTCTCAAGGATAGACCATATGTTGGGAAATAAGGCAAGCCTCAACAAATTTAAGAAAATTGAAACAATAACAAGCATCTTTTCTGATCACAATGCTATAAAGCTATAAATTAATTACAAGAAAAAAGCTGAGAAAGGGAAAATATATGGAGACTGAACAACATGCTGTTGAACAAGCAGTGGATCATTGAAGAAATTAAAGGGGAAATCAAAAAGTATCTGGAGACAAATGAAAACAAACCATGCCAACTCACATGGGACACAGCAAAAGCTGCAGTAAGAGGGAAATTCATTGCTTTAACAAACAAGAAAAATCCCAAATAAGCAACTTCAAATTACACCTAATTGAATTAGAAAAAGAACAAACAAAGCCCAAGGTCAGCAGAAGGAGAGAAATAATAAAAATCAGAGCAGAAATAAATGTTATTGAAACAAAAAAGGCAGTAGAGAGGATCAATGAAACAAAGAGCTGGTTCTTTGAGAAGATAAATAAGATTGACAAACCCCTAGCAAGACTTACAAAGAAAAAAAGAGAGAAAGCTCAGATAAACAAAATTAGAAATGAAAGAGGAGAAATAACAATGGATACCACAGAAATACAATGGATTATAAGAGAATATTATGAAAAACTATACGTCGACAAAATGGATAACCTAGAGGAAATGGATATAAATTCTTAGACTCTTACCTCCCAAAGCTGAACCAAGAAGAAGCAGACAATCTAAATAGACCATTTACAAGGTAAGAGATTGAAACAGTAATCAAAAGCATCCCAAAGAATAAAACCCCAGGACCAGATGGCTTCCCTGGGGAATTCTACCAAACTTTCAGAGAGGATTTAATACCTATCCTTCTCAAGTTATTCCAAAAAATTAGGGAAGATGGGACACTTTCTAATACATTTTACAAGGCCAACATCACTCTGATACCAAAGCCTGACAAGGACAACACAAAAAAGGAAAACTATAGGCCAATATCACTGATGAACGTAGATGCAAAAATCCTCAACAAAATATTGGTACCCAAATACAGCAATACATCAAATGGATCATACATCATGATCAAGTGGGATTTATACCAGAGACACAGGGATGGTTCAACATCCACAAATCAATCAATGTGATACACCACATCAACAAACTGAGGAATAAAAACTACATGATCATCTCAACAGATACAGAGAAAGTATTTGACAAGATCCAACAGCGATTTATGATAAAAACTCTTAACAAAATGGGGATAGAAGGAAATTACTTTAACATAATAAAGGCCATATATGACAAACCCACAGCCAACATCACACTCAATGGGCAAAAACTGAACGCCATCCCCCTGAGAACAGGAACAAGACAGGGATGCCCACTATCACCACTCTTATTCAACACAGTACGGGAAGTTTTGGCCAGAACAATTAGACAACAGAAATGAATAAAAGAAATCCAAATAGCGAGTGAAGAAGTAAAACTCTTGCTGTTTGCAGATGACATGATCTTATATATAGAAAACCCAAAAAAAATCTGTTGGAAAACTAATAGAAATAATTAACAACTACAGTAAAGTTGCAGGCTACAAAATCAACTTACAAAAATCAGTTGCATTTCTATATTCTAATAACGAACTTACAGAAAGACAACTCAAGAATACAATTCCATTTACAATCACTAAAAGAATAAAGTACCTAGGAATAAATTTAACCAAGGAGGTGAAGGACTTATATAATGAAAACTATAAGTCATTACTGAAAGAAACGGATAATGACATAAAGAGATGGAAAGAGATTCCGTGCACATGGATTGGAAGAATAAACATAGTTAAAATGTCTATACTATCCAAAGCAATCTACAGATTCAATGTAATTCCAATCAGAATCCAAATGACGTTCTTCACAGAAATAGAACAAAGAATCCTAAAATTCATATGGGGCAATTAAAGACCCCAAATTGCAAAAGCAATACTGAGAAAAAAGAACAAAGCTGGAGGCATCACAATCCCTGACTTCAAAATTTACTACAAAGTCATAGTGATCAAAACAGCATGGTACTGGTACAAAACCAAGCACACAGATCAATGGAACAGAACTGAAAGCCCAGAAATAAAACTGCATTTCTATGGACAGCTAATCTCTGACAAAGGTGCCAAGAATATACAATGGAGAAAAGACAGTCTCTTCAATAAATGGTGTTGGGAAAGCTCGACAGCCACATGCAAAAGAATGAAAGTAGCCATAATCTCATGCCACACACAAAATGGATCAATAAACTCAAAATGGATCAAAGACTTAAAGATAAGTCCTGAAACCATAAAATTCCTGGAAGATAACATAGGTGGTACACTCTTTAAAATCGAACTTAAAAGGATCTTTTCAAATACCATGTATTCTCAGATAAGGAAAACAAAAGAAAAAACAAACAAGTGGGACTTCATCAGACTAAAGAGCTTCTGCAAGACAAAAGAAATTAGGATCAAAACAAAGATACAACCCACCAACTGGGAGGAAATATTTGCAAATCATCTATCTGACAAGGGGTTAATCTCCATAATATATAAGGAACTCACACAAATGAACAATAAAAACAACAGCCTGATCAAAACATGGGCTATAGAGGATATGAATAGACATTTTTCCAAAGAAGATATACAGATGGTCATTAAACACATGAAAAGATGTTCAACATCACTAATCATCAGGGAAATGCAAATTAGAACTACACTAAGATACCACCCTAAAATGGCTATAATCACCAAGACTAAAAACAACAAATGTTGGAGAGGGTGTGGAGAAAAGGGAACCCTCATACACTGCTGGTGGGAATGCACACTGGGTGCAGCCACTATGGAAAACAGTATGGAGATTCCTCAAAAAACTAAAAATAGAACTACCATATGACCCAGCTATCCCACTAGTGGGTATCTACCCAAACAACTTGAAATCAACAATCCAAAGTAACATTCCCCCTCCATGTTCATCTCGGCACTATTCACAATAGCCAAGACATGGAAACAATCCAAGTGCCCATCAACTGACTGACGATTGGATAAACAATATGTGGTGCATATACACAACAGAATACTACTCAGCCATAAGAAAGACAAAATCATCCCATTTGCAACAACATGGAGGGACCTGAAGGCAATTATGCTAAGTGAAACAAGTCAGCCTGAGAAAGACAAACACCAGATAATTTCACTCATATGTGGAATATGAACAAACGCATGGACAAAGAAAACAGTTCAGTGGTTACCAGGGGAAGGGGGGTGGAGGTGGGCACAGGGGATGAAGGGGCACTAATGTGGTGACAGTCAAGAAATAATGTACAACTGAAATCTCACATTGATGTAAACTATCATGAATTCAATTAAAAAAATCATTTGTAGTAAAATCCCAGAATTTTGAATTCATTTAAAGTTATGTAACTTGCTTGAAGATTCTTTTAATCTGTTTTGAGGTTTTCTCTCCATGTAGACTATTTAAACCTCTGTTAAAATAGCCTTCCTTGGGCCTCTCACCAACTGCAGGACTGACTCGGAAGGCACAAGGTAGGGGGGGAGCAAGGATCCCAGGCAAAGATCTACTTCCTCTAGCACTATGAACCAGGAGGGTGATAACCCTGTGTCTGAGAGCCCATCACAAATGTTCCCTAATAGGAGCTGTGCTGCAATTCTTCACAGCTGACAGAAAATAGCTCAAGACATCTGCACCAGTCTGATGTCCCGTGTACAACACTGTCCTCATGTCTTGAATTTGAAAAAATGAAGAACAACCTTCCTTGAACACACAGTCCAGTGGTTGGATCTTCCAGTTTTGTTGTTCTTTTCTTTTGTCTTGAAAGAGGCCTTGTCAAATCAGAATGAAAAGAATGTTTCGAAGCGTGAGAAAATTCAAATTTCCTATTTAAAGCCTGGAGTTCATTAGTGGGAGGACACTCACTTATTTCAAGGGTCACTGACTAATGTAGAGGAGCCTGTCTCTGTGCTACCCGAGTCCCAAACCATTCACCTGAAAACGGTTTAGAAACCCTCTCAAGTCTATTAGCTTTCTATGCAACCTAATTTATCTTTGCTGGGCTTTGTATTGTGACCCTGTCGAGTCGAGGGCCTAGCTTTGATTATGTGCTGCCCCTTTTTTTTTTTTTTGATCACTTTTCAGTTAAGCAATTGTCTTGGTTTAATTGGTTGTAATGATTAAAACTTTGTTTATATTACACTGCAATTTTTTTTTATCGTGATGTTCAGGTTAACGATTTCATTATTTACTTCCCAATACAGAAGTTCTACCTGGAAGAAATAGTCTTTTTAATTGGACTGTTTTTATAGGACCATTTTTGTTGTAAATGTATTAAGGTTAAAATCTAAATTTTGGCAAATAAGAGAAATTGCCTGTTCTTGACATTACAGAGTTAGATTGGAAACAAAGAGATTTTATAACATTATTATACTGAGAGAGAGAATGTAACAAGCATAGGCTTCTGAGACTAACAGAGCTGGGTTTGGATTCTGCACTAGGACTTAACGAGTCTTGGGACTTTTATGAACTTAAACTCATCTGTAAAGTGACAATATGAATATCAACCGTATGCAAATTGCTTGAAAATTATAGATGTGTAAAAACATGATACTAAATCTAATGGTAGCTATTATTTGTTTTAGTTTTGCCACTAACCAGCTACGTTATCTTGAGAGAGCTACTTAATTTCTTTCTTTCAGGTTCCTCTGAAAAATAAGAGGGCAGGACTAGATAATTTCTACTTTTTCTGTCAAAACTTAGTTAATAAGTAAACCCTCTCTATTGGTTCCTTGTATAATTTTCCAATAGCCAGAGTTTTTCCATGTTAAAATTTTCCAAATGAGTAAAGATGACACTAGTTGGAATTTGGACAGTAATGCAAGGACAAAGTGACACAAGGAAAATAGCCAGCACGAAGTGTTTCAGTATGGACAGTCGGGACAAGGACCCGAGCAAAAGCTATCACATTTAGAAGATAAAACCAAGAAAAGTGTTTAAGTCATCTGTTTAAAGAACTTGTATTATTATTCCCTATCAGATTTCATGAGTGATCTTGGGAAAATCACTGGAAAACTTTAATTGACCTGCTTAATCTCAGCTTAATCAACCTGTGGCAATGCGTACGCCTGCTACCTACATAGTTCTTTGAGTTCCCATTAAAAAAGGGAACTAAATACATTAAACATGATCATCTTTATACTTGTCAATTATTTCTGTTTACAACATATTTACAATATCTGTTTATCTGCCTTGTGAGGAAACAATTTTAAAATATGACCCCTAAGCTTTATCTCTCATCAATAGCAGTGGTTTCAATTTTTAATTTTCCTTTATTACTTTGATACAGCTGTACTATTTTCTAAATATATTTTACAAAAACAACTTAAAAAAGCCATAAATCCTATTTAATAATTCAAACCATAAAGACAACACCACAAAATCTGAAACCTGAGAATATAGACTTTCTCATTTATAAATGCATCAGAGGAGATGGGACATCTTTTCTTCTATTTGCAAGCAAGGGGTCAAGACATATAAGGAAAAGAGTTTCAAAACTAAGTGCTTGCACAGATCTTTCTTTATCTGAAATCTGTACTCTAAATTGGCATAAATTAGCTTTACATGAAAATCAGTATTTTAGCTGGGGTTGGGGATATGGCTAACTAGGCTCTGATAGTTTTTCTGTGATAGAACAGCTCATCCTGAATCATCTTATGATAAGAAAAAATAACAATAATAAAGTATTAAAAGCAACACTAATATCTACCCTCCTTTGAGCTTTTCATAACAGGCTCTATGACTCAGGACTTTACGTACATTATGCTTTGCCTGGTAGGATGTTTCTTGTATTACATTGAGAAAATATGTACGTAAATATAGTTTAGATAATTTGAAATGTCATATAATAGCTTGAGCCCATGGTCAATTAGCTCTATTAAAACTCCACACTCTCTAAATCAAGAAATCAACCACTTTTTAAACACCTATAGGTATCAAAGCATGACTGATTTTAGAAAGGCGACCCATTTTACTCCGAGCACTGAGTACGACAGTTTGCAAAATTTCTAATTCTAATTTGAGATCCTCACCACACCACGAGACTTCTTCCGGGTCAGTTTTTCCCAGTTACCACCAAGGCAGCCTTATGGATCTTTGCCACTGCTCTTGCAACTCATTGTATTCCCTTTCCAACTACATTCTTCCAACAGTACAAAGCCCTGTTTTGGACGAGAAAAGAACAAGCAAGCACACTAGTCATCTTCTCCAATTCTAGTGTACGAACCATCAGGGTCAGTCCTGAGGAAGAAAGAAAATACAGTATACAGCTTCCCTCTGCAGGCACCCTGCACGTTTATTTATAGTTGTACTTTTATTTATTATTCTTATATGAACTGGAAGCTGGAACAAGTAAGAAATAAGTAATTAAAGCTACAGGGAGACTTTCAAACTCTTCTTAAATCTGCTCCATCATAGGAGGGTGTAAGATTAATTTAAATTCTTATTTTATATCCTGGGAAGAGGATTAACCTAGCATGCCAGGACAAGAGGGAAACGAAATGATCTTGAACTTTTTTAAGATGCTTATTTTCTTTAGGATTCTAAGAACTCAGGATTCTGTGAGAGTCTGGCTAAAGAATGAGGAGAAAGTAACACTACCTTGTATGACAACATTTTCAATACAGACGGCTAGAGAACACCAGAGGCAAACTTGAGAAGGAAGATCCAGGCATGTTAGTAACAAGTGACCAAAAGAAATCCAAAGAATGCTTAGAGATGAGGGAGGCGATAGCAGCATCCTGTCCAAGAACAGCAGCAACCACCATCCCTGAGGCATAGCCAAATCAAGCAGGAATGGCAGAATTTCAACAAAGTATTGAACATCAAGAATGCAAAATGAATCCCTAGCTAAAGGTAAAAGTCAATGAGAGGAGTTGGACATGAGAAGTGTCCACTTGGTGGTCGATATTAGGAGATTTTACTCAAAATGATGAAATTGTATGGCTTCCATCCTCAGAGAAGTTAGTGAAAATTAAGCCAACTGAATACATGAGTGAAATACACATGCATTTTGGGAACCGCTGCTCCAGAATGAATCCTACTTCAGCCTGATGGGAAGCAGTAAGAAGCAATACCACTACCAGACACAGTGTCAAAAGCTTCGAAGTAACTTTGCTTTTACTACCTCTTTAGGCTTGAGGATCTCAGCATAAAAACAGCTATCTCTTGACAGACAAGAACTCAACTAACAGGAAAACCACATAGAGAAAACTATAAAACTAAACGCAAGGGAAACCTATGTCTACTTCAACTTGCTAAAGGCTTTAATGAGGCTGCACTCTATTTTTGCCCAGACCCCTCAGCAGGCCAGGTCTCAAAGCCTTACCATCACCTCCAGCCTCATCCTGTTTTGGGCCCTCTCTTCTGGGAGGCTTTCTGCTTCCTAGACCTTGAGAAGGTCTGGCAAACACAGCTTAGGAAACGACCGAAGCAGAGTGGTGATGATACCACAGATGTCACTGCAGGAGAAAAGGGCCCCAGTTCCTGGGACACTGAGAGCTCACAGGGTTGGATCTGACATTCCTGATGCATCACACAGGCACCCTCATTGGGCAGACTCTGCGATCTGTCTTGCAAGTAGAAGAAAGAAATTAAAAGCTGTCAGTGCCAATGCACATCTGTAGAATGAACATGACCCCCTGAGCCAGTTCCTTCATGCTCTATCTGGGCCTGAAGATCCCAGTTTGTTTCTCAAGCTCCTTGTCCCCAACTCCTCTCACTCCGGGTGAAAAGTCGTCATTATTTTTCGTACGGAAATATGGCAAACTCAGATTTTTGCTACCCTCACCCCTACCTCATTGAGAAGGTCACCATCATCTTCCTGGGCACTGAGTACCGTTAGCTTTGTATCTACCACCTCATCTTCTTCACTTTGTGGTGGTACCACAGGTGGTGGAAGAATCTGGGGGCAGCAGGTCTCCACTTTCTCCTTCCTCTTGCTCTTTCTTGTTCTCATCGTTCTTACAGCCTTCCTAAGAGGTCTATGTTTTTTGGGGATTGGATCTAACTTTCTCCTCTGGACTGGAGGCATGACAAGATCTTGCGAAATGACATCCACATGACTTTCAAATGTCCCCTCCAATGGCTCTGATGATGACTCCAAACTTCTCTTCACAAGGTCACTCTCCCATAGGTGGAATCTATTCTCTGTATCTTGAGTATCTGGTGGTATGTTCAAGCCATCGGTGACATGTTTTGGGATGGAGAGCAGAGATTCCCAACCTCTCTCACTGAGGGTTTTTTTTTTTTGACCCACTATGCTGACCCCAGCCAGCTTTGCAGGAACAAGGAGCTCACCTCAAAAGAACCAGGAGTCAGATGCTAAAGGAGGCAGTTAGTACCTTGACTCTTTCCAATGATTTATCCTCAGCAGTCATAAACACAACAGCTCTATTGATCTCAGATCTCCCCTCTGGACTTACCCAAAGAAGTTCAATGGCCTTTAGAATAGAGTCCTCAAGGTGATCTTCTTGGCCTGAGAGGTCTCAGATTTCCTAAAAGGACAGAAAAAGTCACTGAAGTAATTTTTCCATGGACAATGGAGTTCCTCCTGCCAAACCTCACATGAATTCCTGGGCAGGAACAGTATTTAATCATTATCACTCAATTTGCTATGTTATCTTTTATTATCTTATAATTTAAGTTCTAAACCTCGTAACTATGTTTTCTAACCAGATTATACGCTTCTCAAGGGCAGGGACTTTCTTAGACTTGTTAGTTTTCTATAGTGGCTTGCTAGTACTAGGAGCTCAATAAATTGAACAAGTGAGTGAAAATATGAATAGGTTTATATCTCAGTGTACAATGACAGGAGATAAAGCTGCTCCATAGAAAGAGTTATATAGAATATTAGAATGCTAACAAGGATGTGGGCCCTAGTGACAACCTAATCCAGTTCCCAAAATTCATAGATAGGGAAGTTGAGGCTCAATTAAGATAATGACCTGCCTAATGCTGGCTTGGAAAATTTTTCTGTAAAGGGCCAGATACTAAATATTTTAGGCTCTGTGGGCCATACAATCCTGTGACAAATACTCATCTCTGCATTGTGGCACAAAATCATCCAAGATAATAAGTAAAAAAATAATCATGGCTGGGTTCCAATAAAACTTTATGTACAAAAACAAATGGTGGGCCAGATTTGACAGCACTCTGTAGTTTGCCAATCCCGGGCCTAAAGTGATATAACTAGTTAGCAGCAGAGCTGGGATTAAAAACCAAATCACCTAACTCCCAGCAAGTACTCTTTCCACAAAAGAGTAGAAGACTATAGAATAAGAAAGGGCTTTTTCAGTTGAGAGAAGGGCTTTAAAGAAAGAAGAGATCAAAATATGCCTGGGTATGCAGTACTTCCAAGATGGTCTCTGACGACCCTGAGTCATTTACACAAACCACTAGTAGCCAAAGTCTGAAATGGTCAATTTTCAAACAGATCTAAATATTCAGGAGTGGACTGAGTATTTTCCATCACATCTGCTTAGGAAAGCATACTATTTAGTTCCTTCTTGACTGAGGAGAAAATCCTGTAGATAGATAATGGAAAATACTTATTATTCATTTCTTGAAATTACTGTGGCCTGGTGCATACAGTTCCACAGTGCACATTCCAGTGATCAAAAGTTTCAAGTAACTACAAGAGGAACATGGAAGCAGAGGTAGGATAGGTTATCTAAGAAGCTAAAACCTCACTTCCTAACCCAAGATACTCCTTAATAATAGAAGTGACCCTAGTATTAGAGATTAAGTTGCTTAGAGCCTTGAGGTTATTTTTATATTCGGGGCTTTCTGAGATCTCTGAGGTCCCTCTAGAACTCTCCATTCTATTTTCTTTTCCACCCCTAATGTGTTTCTCATGTTATTACTTTGCCTTCACACAGTAGATGCTTAACAAATACTGGTTGAATGATGGATTCATAGATGGATGAGTAAATGAATGAATCAATCAACCAAATGCTTTTAGAAAATCCCTTGGTTTGTGGCTGTAAAGAATAAAGCAGAGTTGATACACTCTGCAAGAGGATGCCAAGTACTTTTTAAGTTACCCTTCAGTGAAGCCAGTAGTGCCTTTACATAGTAAATGTCAATAAAAGTTCCAAGAATGAACTAATGCATTTGATGTAAGCCACTTAAACTACATGTCAAGTGCAAAGAATGTTACTTGTCACAAAAGATAGTATCTAAAGACAGAATTTACTAATATAGTAAGATGCAATTGGCTTCAGTTACACACTGTTAGGAAAGTTTGGTAAAATCTTTGGGAGAGAAACAAGCTCATGTAATAAATGAGAGAATTAGGCTCAAGTTCCATCTGTCCCCTCTATCAGAAGCACCTATGGATGCAGGACCTAGAGAAGCAGGAGCCATAGCAGCCCCCAAAGAGGTGAGGATAGGACTGAAAAAGAGAAGTCAGGTGGGCAAATTCAAGCCTCTAAAAGTCAGTTTGGCTTCTCTACCACCTTGGCAATGACCAAGTCAGGCCCTCATCATGCCTCAACTGTACTTTGACAACACTCTACTTCCTCTAATCCACCCTCCCCAAAGGAGCTAGAATGATCTTTCTAAAACAAATCTGATTGTGTCACTCTCCGTTTAAAGCTCTGTTTCTTATTCCCCCAGCAAGATACAAATCTTTTATGATCTGACTCCACATCAACTGTCCAACTTCAAGTCCACCACTTACTCTCAGATATCTTACACTGCTGCAAAAACAGACCACTTGCCATTTCCCGAGAGCATCATACTTCTTTAAACACTTCCTTTTGCCTGCAATGCCCCTGCTCCTCTTCACTGCCTGGCCTAGCTATATATCACCTCTTCTAAAAAGACCTGGATGATTTCCTCAGGCAAAAAAAGAATTGATTCAAAGATCATCCCATCGAATTATAATAAGCTGTTTAGGTACTCATGTCCTTCACTAGGCTTGGTGCTCCCTGAGGGCAGGAACTCTTGCTCACCACTTGATCCCTAGTGTCTCCATGGCACTTGGCACCAGGAAGGTGTTCAATGTCTGTGGATTTCAAAATGCAGGTCTTTACAGGCTATCTCTCAGGGCCTGGGCTCTAGAAGCCAATTCTCCCCTTTCTCTGAATGAACAAACACACTGAAGTTTGGGGGACAAAGCTGAGTAGCACTGGCCAGGACTCAGCTACAAATCCAGGTACCAGTCCAGAGCCTGTAATGTCAGTAGCTGCCTTCACTCAGACAAAAAAAGTGCTGCTCAGGTAGTGGTTAGCACTACTCCACACAATCCCATACTAGAAGCATTCTCCCACCCATGTCCCCACTAGCATCCCAAGGAATGCTACCTAAGAAGGACCTACAGTTATTTAGGTTTCTGGCTCCCTGAAGCCCCCCTTCCCTCCTGCCCCTACCATACTTCTCTATCTTCCTGGCAGACTATCAGCACCCCTTGACCATCCCTATGTCCCTGCCCGGCTCCATGTGGAGCCTCCCTAAAATCTCAGTGATCCCTGGATTGCAAGTTTTTACCTGAAATTGGCTGTCTCCTTCCCATAGGACACACACATTCCCATAGGACACACACCCAACTCCAGGCCCTGACTCTCCCTTTCACTGTCCTACCTGAGGAATCTCTCTCCAAGGAAGGGCTGGATGCCTTTATATGCAGGGATGCTGTTCAACCCACAGAGTTTGTTTGCCTGACAAGATGCAAAAGAGATTTGTACCACATGAATCTCACTGAATCTGAAGTCATGATTCCCCTGGATCGCACATATCAGAACTTATTGGGTGTATAATACATATGAATTCACATGTCACAATCTGAGCCCACTTGTCTCCATAAATCTGCTGCACTTCAATGTGCTTTGTGATTGATTTTTCTCTCCATTTTCACATATTACTTGAAGCAAAGCTGAAAGTATTAAAGCCCTTGATGAATTTGCTGCCTAAGCAGACTCAAAGCCAACTTAGAAGTCCAAAAACAACAAATCTCGGCCACTGAACTTCTGGTTAGTCCTGCAGAAGAAACTAGAGAAAAATTTCACTAATCATTATTGACAGTGGACTGACTATCCCTCTTTAAAAATGGGAAAGAAATGATTGGCATGAACCAACTTTGCTTCTCAGTGACCCTCTAGAGAATTAAATAACTGAGGCATCAGACAACAATTTTCTTTGAAGACGACCTTTCATATTAAATGAAAAGCTGAAGAGCTAGTCTCGAAGGGAAAGAAAATGAATAAACTGTGAGGGCAACTACTCATTCCTGAATACACAGTGAAAAAGAGACTAAAATATGACAGCAAACATCGCAGACTGCTGCTTTACAAATTAAGTATATTTTCATTTTCAGAGTAACATTTATTGAGAGTCATTTACTTATTAACATTTATTATGAATCAGACAGTGGGAAAGTAGCTCTTTGATACGGTTACCGAAAAACGTACACTGATCAACGTAATTTAAATCAGTTGTTTTCTAACTTTAGCAGGCATGAGAAATACATGGAGGACTTCTAAAACACAGACTTCCGGGCCCTCTCCCTAGTGTTTCTGATCAGTAGGTCTGGATAAGCAAATAAGAATATACATTTCTAACAAGTTCCTGAGTGACGCTGCTGGTGTGGAGACTGCATTTTAAGAACCACGGAAGTAGATGATCTCAGTCACAAGGTGAGACACACTGACTCGGAACACATTAAAAGGGGCATTTCTAACCACTTACTATGACCAAATGAAGAATGTACAGACTCTGAATGATTATTTGCTGGGTTGAATTCTCCAATCATGCTGCCTTCCCACCTGCATTTTGAGCTTTTAGGAGGATGTGGCCAAAAGGCAATATGCTTGAATTGTGGATACTCTTGATTCTGGGCTTGCCGACAGGTCTCTTCTTCATGAGCACCTCTGTCCCCCAACAACTCTCCTTCCAGTCTCAACCTCAGACTAGACACAAGTTTCAGAATGTGAACGCCAAAGAAGCTAACTATTAAAAAGCCAGGAATGCACATATAGAGGAGTCATGAAATAGTTTTATTTTTCTAAAGAAAATATTTGAGCATTATCCCTCTATTTAGTTATTGCTCTCTTCTAAAATTTCATCATCTCCTTTTAAAACTTTACCCCTCTGGGCTGAAAATCAGTGCAGAAAAAAAGATGCTGTAACCTTTGGTTTAGCCGAATAAAACAATAACAACACACTCAGTGGGTGGTTAAATCTGATAATATTTTGTGCTAAATTTTCTGTAGTAATTCAATTAAAAATCCTGTGGCCAGCCACCAGAAAGCATACAGATCACCAAAGTTTTATAGTATTTCATATTTGGTCTTAAAATAGCCTATATCAATTTGGTGTCTTTATTTATTAACTTAAATACTTCAAGTAGAGTTTCTCTCAAGTATAATTTAGGATAACCATTTATACTTGTGCTGTTTAAAAACTTCAGCTGGCTCACATCATTATGGTGCTTAAAATTCCAATTGAAAGAGGGTGAAAAACTAATCAGAAAGAGAATACATTACAAAAGCTGTATGAATACAATCCCCACAATGTCATCGTTTCTTAAAGGTTCTGGGGATTCAATTCATGCTGGCTCCTCCATGTCCTCCTCCAATCAGCAGGGCCCTGGACAAGGAGTACTGCCACTCTAAGCAGCTGAAGCCATTCAGAATCACTGAATCATGTGGTCACGTCGAATCCTACCAGGGTTCCTAGCCAAAGAGTCAATGATCCTGGGCTCTCTTCATGCCTTCTCTAATGACAGCCTTGGAGCACTCCAGAAAACTTTAGCATTTCCTTTTTTTAACCATAAATTGCACATAACTCTTCCAAAGTCTTAGTGTATAATTTCTCATAAAACTCTTTGAGATCCTCTGGTGAAGATAAATCGCAAGAATTATTGGACTTTAAATTGTTATCCTTCAATGTGATATGCACTGGATCATAACTCTATGGCTTTGGTTCCTTCATAAAACTAAACCACGAAGCCATTCTTTTCATTTCAAGCTTAGAAGCACACAGGCCCCTGGGTGAAGCAACATTAACACTCTTGAGTAATTTCTCAAAACCAAATCTCTTCTACAAAAACAGACTTGCAACTCAGTGGTGTACAATCTCGCCTCTGAATCTGTGAAGTTTGTAGTTCTCAGGCCACCCAAGCAGAATGGTGAGACTAATGTTCATGTGAAGTGGGACAGGCCTTGGAACTTCTAAAATTAATTATGGAACTTGGGTTTAGTCCCATCTCCATGACTCTGTTGCCCTAGACAAGCCACCAAATTAGGTGATTGTTTTCTGGAGAAAAAATGAGACTTCAGGTCTGCAGAATTTTTTTTACCTCAGATTCACAGAATTAGTTTCGCCAAAATTACTGGTTCACGACACACTCTCAACATTGTTCCATGCATGGCCTTCTTTTTTACTTATTGCCTTAAATACTTATTAACAAATACTCTTAGGTATACACCTGAGAAAAAGTTATGTGAAGTTTCTGCACATAAATATGCAAAGAAATTGTTCATAGAAGCACTATTTACAATATGAAAAACCAGGAAAAAATCCAAAGGTCCATTGTCAGGACAATGTGACAGACTCTCACAATGGAACAGTAAACAACTGTCAAATGAAGAAACTACAGCTACCCACAACAATATGGAGTCATTCAATGTTTCTGAGCCTCTATTTTGCCCTGTTAAATGAAGACAATAATACCACTACCTTAGCTTTTTCTGAGGACAAAGCAGACACTATATGTAAAAATCTTTTGAAAATTATAACTAGTAAATATTAGTTCTTTTCCTCCTCTATTATCTATTACTTTTCTCATCGTACAAGAATAATCTGGAAACATCACAGTGAAGAGCAGGAAAGCAAGATAATCTGGACGATACAAATTTGGAATCACACTGCAGGGGTTCAAATCTCTCATCTAGCAATTATTTTCGAGGTAGATTCAGGTAAGTTAATTAACTCTCTAAACCTCAGTTTTCTTTCATGTGAAGTGAAAACAAAATTAGCACATATTTAAGAGGGCTTCAGTGAAGTAAGCCAAGTGCTTAGCACACTGCCTGACACACCGTAAGTGTCACATTGTTGATAGCTATCTTATGAACAGGGATCCCTGTTACATTTGTCTAATGAATAGAGTTGCTTTCCTCTGTCTTCACTCACCCTTCACTCTCCCAATACTACACATGCACACACACACACGCACTCATGCACACATATATTTTCTTTGCTTTTGCCTGGTCTTCAGCTCCTCATATCTAGATCAAGATTAAGGACAATAAATAACCACAATAATTAGGCCCAGAGTTCCTGCATTGGACGTCAGGACAGAAATAGGCTCAATTTCATTAGATTATAGTACCCTTAAATACAAAGTTCTTCTCCAAAGAATTTTTTTCAGAATTTCCATTAAAAACAAGGTTCATTTCCATTTTATTATTTAAAAGACCTGCAAACAGGGAAAGGCAACCATTTTCACAATCCACATGGAGTAATAAAAAAGTATAAGAATAATTCTTTAAACGTAACACAACATAATTGGAGTAAAAATGACTAAACTGCAGTATTTGAAACATAAACATTTGAAGGACATATTTTACATTTGTTGAATTTGTTACACCGGGCAGGTCATAATGGAAGAAGCTGGGACCTACAACTAGACCTGCCACCAGGGAGGATGGCCCAGCTGCAGGTGCTGGGAGGACGTCCAGTCTGGCAGGCAGAACAAAGCCGCTGAAGAATATGCCAGTACACAAGAGTGAATAATGCAGCCAGGAAATTGGCATCAGGAGATAAAGATGAAACGGCGGAAGTTGACTCAATATGAAAGCATAGCATGGTGCCAAGGAATCCAAAAGCAAAGAGTGTCCCAACTTTCAAGCAGGCAGCATCAGACAGCCTAATCTGTGACAGTGGAGCCTCAGTCAGCCTACAGTACAAGGGCTGGACGCTGGTGGCTGAGAAAGAGAAGTGGCAAGAGTAAGGTTGGGTCTTATGTGTTCCTAGAGGACTTGGACAAACCTGGCAAATGCCTTAGACAGGAACTCAGTCCTGAGTAACAAGACAAAAATCCAGGTGCAAGAAATACAGTGCAAGGTAGATACTGAATCCAAGGAATAAGAGACAGGTATGGTTCTCGAAAATGGCATAGGCCAAAGGCAGACAAGAAGCCAAACTAATTTGATGCTGAGGAATAGAAGTGTTGGGTTACAGTTCCTAAAATGCCTCCTCTCCCAGGTCAAGTCTGGCCACAGAGAGCTTAGAAGGCTCAGTGAACAAGCTGCAGTCATGGTGAGAGGAGGGCAGCAGAAACGGGAAAACAAGAAGGACTTGAAAATAAGAAGATCAGGAAAACCAGCCCTGCAGTTGCGAAATTACAATCAATATAATGACCCTGAAACTTTCTAGAGGACAAGTAGCAGCACTCTTATTTAAACCAAATCCCAGTACAACAACCACAAAAATAATGAGGAAAGTCCATGTGAGTTTGTTTTAATGAACCTGACCTACAGTAAAAAGATAGGCTCTTTTTTTTTTTTTGCTGCCTTGTGCACAGAAAATGAAAAAGCAGCTTTTTTCCTATTTTCCCTCCTTTTCATTAGTATATGAATTTAACCTATGTGAATGAACTGCCTTTTGAACTTCTTCTCATCTCTGAGCTACAAACATTTTTTGTGTCCTTGTCCTCCCTGGAAAGAATGGAGAGATTTTTCAGGTCTTTGCCATTCTTCTGAGAGCAACAGCTTCTGACATGGCCCTAAAGCACTGAACTCTGATAATAAAAATACGATGTAAAAGTTATTTATGTATTTAGCACACCACTACGATCTATTTCTTGCCACAAAATGGCACACGCACACAAATGCTTGTCATACCCATGGCCCAATTCATTTAGAAGAATCACCACAAAGCCATCCTTGGAAGTCAAAGATCTCTTTTGGGTATAAACATTCATGAGATGGAGAAGGAGTAGTTTCACAAGCCAACTGTGCCCCATTTCTGCTGTGGCAGCCTATCCCTTACCAGTGCAATGACCACTGGCAGCCTGGACCTCTAGACTTTGCAGACGAAACCAATCAACAACTGGAAAGTGCCTTCATAGTCAATGTCAGCATATCCTAATGAACAAGGGATCTTTAGCTGAGTAGGTATTCATGAAACTGCTCGTAGAATGCTCCAAAGCTTGATAATTAACAATTGTGTGCTACAATTAATTCTTGTTTATGCTTCAGATATTCAGGCAAGATATTATTTCTTGTGTATGACAGATTCATACTTCATGCCGAATCTCAAAGCAGCAATAAGAAAACAACATCAATTTTGGTTTTGTTTTTATTTTCTTCTTAATCCAACTGCTCAGCCATTTGTATCTCAAAACACTGTGCTGCCTTGTGTTCAGCAAGCAAATTCCAGAGCCCAGGCAAAGGACCATGGGGGAAAAGCTAGCAAAGTCTTCCAAGGCTTTCCCCAGGCATTCACAAACCCTTGGAGGGTGCCAGAAGGGACAAGCTAAATTAAGGAGATGACACTGAGGTCTCAGCGGTCTTAATTCACTTGCATGGCCCCTGTGGGCATGTTATTTCATTCAGCAATTGTTAATTGAATGTCCACTATGCACATGGTACTACTGTTCAAAGGTTTGCAAAATGAAGAGATTCGATAGAGTTTTTCCAGATCCTTTCTAGGTTTATGATTTCACAAGTTAGTATTCTACAAAACACACAGACCAGCACCTCAAGGAGTTTGCAATTCTGAAGGTGCGATCAGATTACATAAACATAGAAAAAACTCATAATACAAGGCAGGATCAATAAGCGCCAAATACAAGAGGCAAGTGTTCTAAGACTGGAGAGGAGAGAATGTTTTGAGGGCCAGGTTGAAGAGCCCGATGGCAAACTCCAGCATGCATCAGGGTTTGTTGAAACACATCTGTGGGCCTCACTATCAGCGTTTCCAATTCAGTAGGTCTAGGGTATGACCCCCAAATTCACGTTTCTCACAAATTTCCAGGTGATGCTGATGCCGCTCGTTCAAGAACCACATCTTGAGACCCAATGCTCCATGGGAACCCATCAAAGCTTATCCCACTGGAGAAAAACATGCTGGAAGCAGTTTTTTAAAGATAACCTGGAGATAGTGGGTAGGAACACCTAGAAGGAGGTTGACAGATTTACAGTGGGCCCAGGGAGGGCAGCAGTCCAGACCAAGGATTTTGATTTCAAAGAATCGGCTTGACTAGCACAGAATTGATTTAACTAGCAAACTGGTTATTTGGTGACTTTAGCTCAAAAGGATTCCTGATGCATATAATAGAACCTTGAATAAGGATAATTTAACAACGCTGTGTCTAAATCTCTCCAGGGGTAAAGAATCCCTTGGAAACCACATCTAGCCTCAACATGGGGCTGTCCAGACTGTCCACATATGAGAGGCTCAGAAGTCCCTATTCATATTTCTCTCAAGTTTCTCACAGTACGTGAGATTCCTACCACTTGAGTCACTGCTTTGGGTGAAGGTGCCGACTCCCTAAAGCCCATTAAAGGTGCTGCGTCTTAGCCTGCACCTCAATTAGAAACTTGCTCCTCTGTCAACACCAAGGGACAAAAGTAGTTCTCCTGTCAAAACTCTGGTTTTAGGAACTCCAGTCTCCCTCACGTTATCTTTCATAGGGAGTCATCTGGATCCTCACACACTCCAGCCAGTAATTTAAGACATAAGAATCTCTGCATCTTTACTATATGCAGAGGAATTTTGGAACAGGAGTTATATGCATGTCAGCAAATTGCAGGTTTTTCTAGCTTGCCTTCAAAGGGTCTGCCCTGCTTTACTGTTTCAGGTCAGCCAGCCAAGGCCTCTTAGCACCCACCCACACCATTCACCTCTTTACTCAGCCTCTCTAGGCCAAATGTCTCCACAACTTTAGCTACTTGACTCCCATCTGCCTTTCCCCACACTCAAAACCAAAGGTCATTCCTAACCTCTGTCACAAGGTTACAGAGTTTAAAGCCCAATAATAGGGGAGTCTATCTGAAGTCACACTGAGCTTTTTGTTCCCAAGAGCTGGCCCAGCCTCGCTTTGCTCACCTGTTTTGGTAATTCACAGTGTATGCGAAAGTCCCTGTCTCTATTTCTTGTGGATGTGGGGACCACTGACTCTGATATTTGTCACTTTGTCAGCCCAGGCCCTGTCCCAACCCTTTCTCAAACATTTCAGCATGAATTTACAGCTATCTGTAATCCACCCAATCCCTGTCCAAAAAAAAGCAACGAGCCACAGAGCTTTAATGATGGTCTTTGCTATTCACTGTCCAAAGCACAAAGCTTCCACAGTTCAGTAACAAGGTGGAGGAGATTCCAGCCCGATTCCCTGGCCCTCTTCTGCCCGCTCCTCCCCAATTTGTCCACGTTATGGCAGGGTCTACTTGGTCCCCTTCTGCCCAGGTCTCTAAGGGGCTCTCTGTCCTTTATCCAGGCACTCTTCCGCAGGGAGAAGAGTACCCTAGTCAGCTGGCATAAGGGCCTCAGGCCAAATGCTGAGCATAGAGATGAATTAAAAACACGCAGATAAACAAACACAGTGGTCAGCTATCACTGCTGTGACTTCCTAAATTTAGATAAAAGACCGGAGAATTCATGTGAAAGGGAGAATCCTAATACTATTTGGAAATAGGCCAGAGAGTTTTTTAAATAATCAATATGTATCTCAACGTGTAAGAAGTCTGCTTGAAAATTACTTTAAAAAAGAAAGAGGATTTACACCTGTTGCATCTGTTTGATGGCCCAGACAGAAAAGCATGTCTAAAGATTTTGTCACAGTGTAATGCAATCTCCCTGGATTGTTGCCCCAGGTGCCTGTTCCTCAATGAAATCTATCCTTAGAGCCTCCCACATGTCACACGAAATGGAAGGGAAAAAGAATAAAAGGTCCTTGTCCCCCCTTCCGGAGTTGGCACTAGTAAAAACTGTATTCATGAAATTTTGTTTCTAATACAAACATCAACTTTTCACCCAGCACCGGATTGTAAAAGTAATACATGCTTGTTGTAGAAAATATAGTAAATTATAAAGAAAAAAAAAACACCTGTAATCTCACTAACTAGCAAGAACCACTTTTAATATTTTGGTTTATTCCCTTTCACGGTTTTTTATTTTTCTATTTACTCTCACCATTAGACAACAAACATGTCCTTGTATAATTAAATGTTATTTGAAAATGTCAGCAAGGCTGAGTCTACACACTTGTAATGAGAATGAGCATATATTCTCCCATTAAACTAAACCCCATCTTCTGTGAGACAGAGAGAGATAGACCTACTTCTCATTTACTCTAAACTTGACCTTGATATCAAACAAAAGGAAAGAAGAAAAGGAGAGGAAGGTACTGGTAATTACAATCTCTGAAATGAATTGAGGAATAGGACACCCTGCAAACTGCACTTTCCTCCCTGAAGAGAGTTCCAGTAAACTCAAGAGAGGTGAGTGTGGTGTCCAATTTTCTTTCCAGACCTAACAGGTAGGTCTTTAAGATTTTACAGTAGAGTCCAGTCTCCTGGCTAGTGACCCTTGTCCTGGAAGCATGAAAGGCATTAAGAAAAAAAAATAAAATTCAGAGTTCCAGTTTGAAAACTCAAAGTAACCTGGCTTGGCAATAATCCATGTGAAAACAAAAAAGAATTCAGGGATTTTTATTAAATTGACATGAGTTTGATATGAACCAATGTGTGATATGTTTTCTATAAAAGCAAGAGAAAAAAACTTTAAAACCCTAATAACTTTTATATGGAGTTTGCAGGTGACAAACTTTTTTATCTGAATTTTTAAATAACTTTTTTAAACATAGCTTCATAGCTATGTTGACTTGGTCATAAAAGTAGCACACAATCATTTAAACCAATTTCTTTTACAGTTTATCCTCTGAACAACTCTGAGGTGAGTGAGCAGTCAGAGGAACATTGTTATGCCACTTTCAGAGATCGGTCACTCAGAGTCTGGAAACGTTAAATGACTCATCCAAGGTCACATAGGAAAGCAAAGAACTGGAGTTAGGAACTTTTCTTTTAACTTAAATCCATCATTCTTTTCAGATAATCTATTTTGAGCGTCTTTTATAGAAATATGGTTTGTCTATATCCTGTCCTGTTCAGAATTTATAGAGTTCTATCCAATTCTGTCACAAAATACATTGTAAGAGGATAATTGGTAGTCTCAAGTTGGCCCTCCAGAGGAGGGTGACCAAGATTGTGAGAACTATGGAAACCATGTTCTACGACCAATAACAGATGACAAAACTTGGTATATTTAAGTTAGAAAGAGAAGATAAGAGGACTCTTTTAATGTTTAAAAGTCTGTCAAGTGGACAAATGGATGGGTGTGCAGACTTGTTCCATGTTGCTCCAAATAATCAGGCAAGAACAACAGGTCAAACTTCCAAAGAAACATTCTTACACAAAAAGAGATTTGTCTTTTGAACCAATGGAACTGTTCAACTGTGCCGAAAACTGCTCTCTAGGATGGCGAGCTCCTCTGCACTGGAGGTACAGAAGGAAAAGCTGTCAGGGATGCCACGATGACTTTTTCAGTTCCTGTATCTTCAGTCTACTTTTCCTTTGTTTTCCTTGGCTCACTAATGCAACATATAGTGCACAGAATGTGACAGAAGACAAACTACTATGAGCCAGGTGCTTCCAAACTGTGTTTCCCAGATGATAAGCATCTCCTGGGGTGGTTGGTGGCCCTGCTGAATCAGGAGGCGCAGAGGCCTCAGAGGAGGAGCCTGGGAAACTGTTAGTTTTAACAAGTTTCCCCAGTGATTTTTATTATCATGAAAGTTTGAGAAACACTTTTCAAAACCTCATTTTATCCATTTAATTTTCACAACAATCCTGGAGGGCACATGAGAAACTAGGTTCAGTGTTAGTAAGCAATGTGGCTCCAGTCACAGAGCTAGGAAGTGGCAGAGTACTCCCGGAGTTTGATCTGGAGCCTGAGATCTCTCTTACCCTCCATGGGATTCTGAAAGAAAGATGTGAAGGAAGGAAACGGGAAACTTGAAGAAGACTTTTATTAGATGTGCATTTTGGATTTTCAAAAACTAACTCATGAGTCCTCGGTATGCATGGTAAAACGTGGAGGGACGTAATTGGTAGTGTTCCAATTTAAGAAGGGACTATGTTGAAGTTCACTTTTTTGTCATCCGTGAATAATTGTGAAAAGAGTGTACTAACCAAATAATAATTATTTCAACATATTACAAAGAAAACAACATTTTAATGCACTTAGCAGAAGCAATTTACATGCATACAATTAATGTGCTAATTTCAGTGATCTTTAACTATTCATTAAAACAGGCTTGGCAGGTCCTGTACTTGGCAACACTGTTAGTCATTTCCTGCTATTACTTTATGTACTCAAAAAGTAATCAGCCTTCTATAATTTAAGACTTTTCACTAATTAAATAGCCCTTTCTCTAATTATGTCCAAATTAGAGAGGTCAGTATGTGGATAAATATGTTTGTATTTGGTACATGTATTCAGAGATGGTGATTTTTCTGTATGTGGTAACAAAGACCAATACGTGATCAACAGTCTTTAACACAGAGTAGAGGGGAATGTTAGAGGGTACAAGAAAGACCTTTTGACTTAAAATCTAAGCAGCAGAGGAAAAGTATTCTCTTTGAGCTGGGCTTTATACTCAGCCTTGTAAACCTCCCAAAGTCTGGATTTGTTGACCTTCAGGGAATATTACAAGGATCATCTGTTTTTTCAGGCCTTGCCCAAGAGATGAAATGGAACAAGGGTTCAGGGAGAAAAGGTGTTAAAGGTTGTGTTTGCAGAAATGTGTTTGCTGACATTGATCAATGGGTAATTTTGTGACTGTAGGTTTATTCACATAGAGGTTCAAAAAACAGATCAATAATAAAGCAATGGTGAAAAAGCCAAAAAAAAAGGTGATTAATGAAAAACACAGTGGAGGTGCAATCTGCCATGCAGTATAAACACTCCTTCATTCAGCACCCTATAAATAAATATGCATCAGATAGAAAGAGAACATTCCCGTGGAATGTCATTAGAGCCAGGCAGAATCTCATCAGAGCACATGCTTCAAAGAGCAGTTCGTCATGTCCACAGAAGCAAGTTTAAATTCTCTTGTGTAAAGTCTCTGTAAGCAGTTCCACTCTTGCATTATGCATGATTCTGACATCTTGTAACATGAGCCGTGTTCTAATAGTGATTTCCAATTTTATTTCCTGTGTTATGTTTTAACGATGCTATTTAGGTTAGCATTTCACTTTGGCCACATAATATCTTGTTACATTTTCTCATACAGCATTTAATTATGGTAGCAGTATGGTAACCTAGTAATGTATAGATACACAGGGATTTACTGCAGGCTTTAGAATTTGTTGCTTTTAAAGCCAGTCTTTGTTCTGCCATTTTCAGTGTGCCAATTTAATATGTAATGATGAGTGTTAGGCAGGATCCCAGCTCCTTACACCAGGAAACTGATAATAAGTAATAACAAGCTGCCCTAAAAGTGAACACCAAAACCAAGACAACCGAACATGACAGTGGGTTGTACCTCTTTCCGAGGGTGACAACATGCAAATTCTTAAATATTAAACTCCAGGAAGGGTTAACCCGACAGAAACTAGTGAAGAGGTCGAAAACTTCACTCTCCCCCTTCTCGTGTCTCCCTCTTCAGCCTCTTTCTCCCAGGCTTTTCTCTCTACTGACCTTTGCCCTTAAAAGAGGATTTGAAACCAGTCTTCACAGCCTAGATGATATCACGTCAGAGAATATCCTCTCCACATTTCATGTGTACCTAAGTCTTCTTTATTATTATGGAATGTCGGTCCCCAACTTAAATTATTTCATCAGTCCATAGATAAGTCTTGGGTGGTATTGAGTAGCAGATGTGAAGCCAGTCTTCTCTCCAGATCTCGGTTTTTAACGGTCCGGAGAGGATACATCTATGTTGCATTAAGGGTAAAATTAAATGCTTTCAATTAATTTCTTAATTTGGTCCATGCCTCACAGCACTGGGAAATACGCTGATTCTTTTTAAACTTTTACGAGGTAGTTTAAGCATCTTTACTGATAACCAAACGATTACCAAGTATGCTCCTCTCTGTGAAATGTGATAGCTACACCTAAGAAAATTATGTTTATGTGTCATATGTGTTATGTATGTAACATACTGTATGAAAAGCAACTGTTACATGCCAGTTGCTTTACATACATTATCTCATTCAAGAACTCTGCATAAACTTGTGCCCTGGACAAACGTGTCCAGAGGAGCAGGCAGAAGTCAGGGCTGAAATCCAGCCCAGGTTCTCCTTGCCAAATTTAGGAAAATACATGTACAGTGTTAGCCCTAACAAATGAATGCTTTTCACTAATTGGTCCTCCCAGAGGGACATCTTTTTCTAATTCACATAAAGACACTGTATGTGCTAGTGTTAGCTGGATCTCATTTCATACTCAAAACAACTCCATGAGGAATGTATGCTTATAGGTGAAGAATACAAGAGTTACAGGGGTTAAATAATTTGTTTCAAACCCCAAAACTACTAAGACAATTCAGAACTTGAATTGCAAGCATTAAATACCATGCATCCTCCCAAAAAGGGAAAGTGAGGGAAACTCCCCTATTTCCCTTCTCCATGTCTTCTTAGCTCAACTGTTTGAAGCACTGTGCTCATGATACTACCGCACCGGCAGGCAGGCTGGGTTAAAGGCAGTGAGCTACACTTTGTGCTAAGTCATGGCTGCACTCCATGCATGGTGTGCTTTAGAATGAAAAGCAAGGAGAGGAGGGAGTTGGATGGTGTAGTTCAGTAGTTCCCAAACTTTAGTGGGCTTCAGAATCACCTCGGAGGGTTTGTTTAACAGATCTCATTTCATGGCTGGACCCCCACCCACAGCGTTTCTGATTCGGCAGATCTGGGATTGACCTGAGAATCTGCATTTCTCACAAGTTTCCAGGTGACGCTGATGCCACTCACCTAAGGACCATACTGGAATAGTGTACAGGATCTACCCATTAAAAAACTAGAACTCAGGCTGGCCCCATGGCCGAGTGGTTAAGTTTGCGCACTCTGATTCAGGGGCCCAGGGTTTCGCCAGTCTGAATCCTGGGCGCAGACCTAGCACGGCTCATCAAGCCACGCTGAGGCAGCGTCCCACACAGCAGAACTAGAAGGACCTACAAATAGAATATACAACTACCTACTGGGGGACTTTTCGGAGAAAAAAAACAAAACTAAATTAAACCTAAACAAAAAAGCCACTAGTCTGCAAATGAGTCAGGACTATTATCTAAGAACACAAAAACAGCACAGGTCTTGGGTCTCACTTTTCCCTCTGCCCAAATGAAACTGCTTGCAGGGTTATATGTTATCTTTAGCTTTCTATTTACAGCCAAATTGTGTTAAAGATTAAAATAACAATAAGAGATAAAAGGGTACCAAACTGACCCGTTTTGGTGTTAAACGTCCTGCTAAATATTACCTTTGGGGGAAATAGTACTGCTGGAAATGTTGGAAAACAAAGAACTGGAAGCCTGCCCTACTAAGTGCATATTTATTTTAGTCCCTTTACTCATTTTTCCTATGTGGACAATCACATCACAGTTAATCATGAAGAGTTTCCCTCAGGACTCTTCCTGAAGTGTGAAATAAATATTCCAATAAAATGTTTAGTAGAGTGCATCCAGTTTCCAATTAAAGAAACCTGCTTGTATGGTGTCATAAATTCCTTCCACGAAACATTTCCTTTGTGCAGAAACACTTTCATCTCAAAATAAATCTTAAGATAACCCTATTTTGTCAAGATAACTGAAAACTGTGTCTGGTGAATCCTCCTACTGCCACCTCCCCCTACACACCCACTAAGGAATAGTCAGTCTATACAAAATAACTTGATCTTGTCTGTATATGCAGTCAGCCACTGTGATGTGAAGGACACTGTTAGTCATCTTAATAATCCATACGTATCACTCCATAATCAATACTGTTGAGCGTACCACCTGAGGGATCACATAAACCAATTCTGTCAACAGACACTGAATGATTACCTAGGGCCACCAAGCATTTATCCATAAGGGATCCAGAACAGTCTGGTTCTTACTTTCTTACCCTACTTCCTTTTGTCCATTCCACACTTTTAATCTTCTTTTAACGAATCTCAATTCTCCTACTCCGTTAGTAACATGAAACAAACACAATGAGGCACTCCATTTTCTGAATGGTGGAAGCGCAGATTCTCAGCATTTAATTAGAGCTAATTTAAGACAGTTTTCTTAGCCTTCAAGACAAAGTCCCTCAAGGGAAATAGTGACGCAATTGTTTGATGTCTTTCACTTGGCTGGATGGCTCATCTTTGGAGTTCTTAGTGATGTCTGGGAAAAAATCAGACAGGTGGGCTTGTCTTGACTCCCAAGGAAGCAGCATTGCCCTGACAGTTCTGGAAATCAAGTTTTTCTGGCTCTGAGTTACTGACAAGTATTTCTCTGGCTTTAAGGACAGCCTTGCTTGGAGAGCTATTTTCTTTGATGGGGATGTCAAACTAATAGTGATCACACTGCAACAATGAGGCTTTTCCTCCCCTTATTAAAGCCACAGGTAGAAGGTAGTTATCTGGTTTTCACATGAACTATGAGAAATGAGAATTTCCTAAGGCTTTTTTAAAGGGACAAACTACTGAGAAATTTTTAATTGGAAAAAAATTATAATTGTTGTCATCTGAAAAGGACCTAAAATTCAATATATCATACGAGAAAACCTCATTAGAAGACTAGGGCATCTTCTTGTGTATGACAGACCAAAGCTAGAATGGTAATTGACTAGAGTACAGGATTTTAAAAGAATCAGATTTGCCTCTTTATCTCAAGTTGTTTTCTCAAGGAACATTTTTAACTCCTTGATTCTGAAATGATGACAATAATAAGAATAAAAATAATAGTGTAGAGAGATAACTGGTGAGGCAGAACTTTAAGTTTTCTAATGAGAGAATATGCATTTTTAAAACTGCCAATTCCTTCAGCTTCTACAAGTGGAGACATTAATTAGCTGTGGGAAGAACCATTTTTAATTAAGTGGTATAAGACAAATAGTCATCCATTGTTATGGGTAAAGATATTACAGGCTTCCTTTTTATTTTTCCCCCATGACTGAATCTGCTCCACCCTAAATGTCTTGGAACAGGGATCTCCAAGAATGCTGGGTCGGAAATGGGCAAATTTCTAAGGTGATTTCTGGAAAGAAAGATGAAAAACTACCTCCATTCCCTTGGAGCTTGCAGGTTATTCAAACACCTCTAGCTGGTTAAGGCTGAGAAGGCCGAGGTTAGCTGGCGTTACAGGATCTTACAGGCTGTTCAGAGAAAACTTGCCATGAGAAATAGATTCTGGACGAGAGAGCCAGGCTCTTGACCAGACTGGAGTGTCTCAGACACAGATTATTTCTGTGGAAAACTTGTCTGAACCAGCCACCGTGGTACAGTGGGTTTGCCACAGGAAAAAAAAAAAGCTATGCGAGTACATGTATGTTTGAGTGTGTGTGGATGCAAACCTAAGAGTTGTCTGATATTGGAGGTCCAGCTGTCTGCTGGCACTGAGTGACTGTTGCTGGGATGACCCTGGCTAGGAAGGCCTCCTCGCCCTATGCAGCCCTGCACCCTGAGGAACCTCAGAGGGGCACATCAGAAAGGTAACATTTTCAAACAGCCAACACCTATGCTGTGGGGCCAAAGGCTGCAGACAATCAACCAAGTGATTTCTTCTTGATGGGATCTGATTATAAGGCCAACTAACCACAAAGTCTAAGATAGCCTCTGGGTTCCTGGGCTCTGTCAGGATAGAAATGTTCTTACAAAGCCAAAATGGCCACTCCAGGTCATATTCAACAGACTATTTAAAGAAATAAGACCCCATTTTGTTCTGGAGTTCATAATTGCTGGTGAGTCTGTGCAAAAATACATCACTTAACATTTATTTAAAGCTTTCTATATGCCAAACACTGTGGCAAGCACTTCACAACTAACTCAATCTTTACAATGTCTTATTCGACAAAAGGACCTACTTTGACAAAAGATCATACAGTTATTAAGTAGAGAGCAAGAATTCAAACTCAGTCCCATCTGACTCAATGACAGTTTAGCAATACAGAAGAATTCAGTTAGTATTACCAATCTCGAATTTTATATGCTATTACGAAAATATCTTCATAAAGAAAATAATAATTAGCTGAAGCCCTGTTCATTTAACGGGTTAGCTACTTAATCTTTCTAAACAAATCCCCTAGAGATAGTACTGATTTATTAGAGAAAAACGCATGCAGTTCCATATAAAAGCGACATTTTCAGAGAGTAAGTTCTAGCTAATTCTGAAGGTAGTCAATGATGTCAATACACTTAATACGTTACCAATCAATATATTCTATACTGTACAACCCTCCCTCACATACCTAATCTTAATTGTTCTCAATAGAAGGTCCTTAAAGGCCTTGAGATTTTAATAGAATTAAAGTTTTATTTGCCAAATTGAAAGGTTTCCTTGTAAAAAAGGGCATTCAGTAAGTTTTAGCAATAATCCAAGCAGAAACTACTTTCCCCTCTTGATTTTCCCACTTCTGTTACTGGTCCCCTTGGGCTCCCAGGCACCCAAACTGAAAACCCTGAGGTCAGTTCTCATGCTCCCTCTTCCTTCACCTCAGGAGTCAGTAAGTCACCAAGGCCACTGACTCTTCATTTACATATTTATTTACTTAATTATTTATTCCCACATCTTTGAGGAAGTTTTTCTTCCTAGAGCAACCGTCAGCCATTATAAATTCTACCAAAGATCACCCCACACAATATTTCAACCCTCTGAATTTCCCTGCTGATTTTTAGTCTCACCTCCCTGATCCATCCCATACAATTCCAAGACTGACTCCCCAAAACACTACTTTGTGTATAATTGAGAGAGTACATTTCAAGGCCATTATATACCAATGTTCAAAAAGGACTCCAATACAAAATCATCCAGCTTCAATGGTGCTCTTCTTGACTATTCAAGAATATATTAAATCCTTAGGCTAGCACTCAAGAGAATTCACAGCAGGACTTCAATCTGCATTTCCAGATTTCTTTCCACTGCTGTCCTTCTAAACTCATCCCTTGGCTCCAGCCTAAACATTTTACTTGCAATCCCCGCAAAACATCTTGTATTTTCCTGTCTCTGGGTTTTTTACTTCATTTCTCTAACAAAAGAGTTCCTTTCCTCTTACTACCAACCTATATTCACTTTTCCCATCTTACAAAGCCCAGCTTAGATTGTATTTCCTATAGGAAATTCCCTCGGCCATCCCATATAAAAGAAATAGTCCATCCAAAGTGTCAGGTGTCTATTCCACTTATTCAGCACAGAACCATGCCATGGAATTACTGGTTCCTTTTCCATGTATATATCGTTATTTGAACTAGATTATAGAAACTTGCAAGTAGGACCTACATTGCATATGTTCTTAATCCTTTGTGGCACTTCTTGTTACATGTATATTTGTACTCATAATATTTTATATTGTATAAAAATATTCATAATTCTACCTCACAAAATTCCACTTAACTTATTTTGGGAAATCCACTCCTGTGTGAGGATTTGTCTCCATGACCCTAAAAGAAATAAAATGGAGTGATGGCAGGAGATTGGAACTAGTCAGATCAAATTTAGCTTCTATTTTGGTTGTTACTTAACATTAAGCTCTTTTTTTCAGAGCCCTAAGGTGAGTTACCTGTCTAGTGGCTAAAGCAGTTCTGTTCTTCCTCATGTACAGAGTCTGCAATTGGCATAAATGTTCAGTTTCGGTAGATGTACCAAGTGTCACCCATCTGACTTTGTGACTTAGATGGATTTAACAGCTCATACCAAAGAAAAAAGACTCTTTGATGACCAGTGACATCCCTTAAGCTGACAAAATCACTTCCTAGTTATCCCTGGTATCTCCCACACCTAGCCCATTAGTAAGTGGCAGCTCTAAAAGATGCTGAAAGTTGAAGCAAAAAATGAGAACCAATATCAGTCATTTAAATACTGACAGGCCTTAGGCAGACCAGATTTTTAAATTAGCCATTCTGAGACAGATACAGGATTTTGCTGTTAACATCACAAAGCTAAGTCCCCTGGCTTTCCTGTGTGGCAGGTTTAACGCCTGGGAGGAGTTTTCACTGTGGCTCAGATGGTGGCTGGCCACATGCACTATGCCTTACTCCCCTCCTCTTAAATCAGTTAACATCGTCCTGAACGCCACTCACACGAAGACAATTGATGTGAATCCTGCCATTTCAGGTTAAACGAGCCTTAGCAGGGTTCCAAACATGCTTGGGGAGATCCTGTGGCCTAGAGACCTGGCTGCTAAAGGCTATTTGCTCAAGGGACTATGAAACCTCTTGCAAGTTAATTCTTCCTGGAAAAGAAGGAGTCAGACCCAAAGGCTCAGCAGATAAAACCAGCTTGGTTTCTGCCCTTCCAGCCCTCGAGGGACTCATATCTGGAGCCCAAGGAGACAGAAGCTGTGAGTAAAAACTGAAAGACATTGGAGTGCAAGTTATTACTACTTTGGAAGAATTTCTAATAAAAGATAACCCCCAAAATGGAAGAGAGGCATTCCCCTCACCCCAATTCACTACAGAGTAAGCTCCAGTTTCAGTGGCAGTGGCAGCCCCCGCAGAAAAGGCCGAGTGCAAACACCCGATAGGGTAGGTAAATCAGTCGAGTTCAGGAGTATATGAGAAACACTTTTGTTGCCATCTCAGCAACACCTGAGCAGGGGCGGGAACGCTGTTCAGAGGGCTAGAGTCCAGCAATGACCAGTGACAGCCAGTGAAATACGGTCAAATGATCAAGGTGACCCCATTTTTACTCAGGGTGCCTTGAGTAGAAAAAAATACAGTTAATGTTCACTGAGTGCTTTAAACACACCAGTACTTTTTACTTACTAGTTTATTTGATCCTCAAGTCAACTTTATGAGGCAGGTACTAATATTGTCTTCTTTTTATAGATGAGAGACCTGAGTCTTAGAGAGATTAAGTAATTGGTCCCAAGGCTAGGAGCTGATCAGTGATAGCCTGGGGATTCAAACCCAAGCTGTGAGGTTCCAGAGCCTGTCGGATACCCACTAAAGTCTACGGGCTACTTGCTTGTGCTACAGAAGGAGCTAGGAGGGCTTGCTGTGAAAGCTAAATATAAATTCTTTGCTCTAACAAAGGCCACAATTGCTGCAGCTGTTTAACATTAGCTGAGAATCCACTACAGCTAAGTGGGGATCAGTACCCAACCCTCTAAAATGAGCCAGGGAATCTCCACAGCCCGGTGAGGGGACATCCCAGAGAAGGCAACCTGCCACCCAGCCAGACCGGTAGAGGCAGGTGCAGGATTCCTGACAACTCCCGCAGCTGCTGCCACACCGTCTGAGACTTTACGGCAAGTGCTCACAGAGGTTAGCGCATTTGGGGAGTTCTCATCCCCCTGATATGGACAGAGGGAGAGTGAGACAGTGTCCTACTTTCTGTATGTTGGGAAAGCTCAGTATGGTACTTTCTTGGGCTAGGGTTTGGGACACTGGAATTCTTCTTCCTGGTTTTTCCTGAGTATCAGTTTCCTCACTCTGAGTATCCATTTCCTGTATTATAAAAGGAGAGAGTTGCAACAGCTCACCTCTGAATTTCTCTCTTTGATCAAGAAAGACTCTCAATTAGAAAACTGGGAAAGCAGCTTTTACATTTGTACTGTAAACCTTTACTATGAAAGAAAGAAAGAAAACATTTCAAAAATAAACCAATGGAGGTAGGGCTTGTAAGAAAGGTAAACAGGCAGCAGAGAACAAGAGAGAGACAGAAACATCCCAGGTTAGTAGCTCCTGCAGAGGGTGAAAGGTTTTCTCCAGGTTTGAACAGAAATAGATGAAACCTTTCTTCAGTGTGTAAAAACATCCTGCAGGGTATTTTATGGGCCAAATTAAGTCAGAGCCTTCTCCATTTAAGACCCAACATACAAAAAGAATGAGGTGGAGAATACTAGAAAGTTCTAAAAGTAACTCTGTCGGCTGACAATCAGGGACACATTTCTTGACCTTGTAAACAATGGGATTTTAGATTCATCTCTTTTAGAAGAGAGTGAAACCTTTGTCCCTTAGAATGTTTTAAACTAAGCTAGACAAAGAGTACCCTGTTTTAGAAGTGTCTGTATTGTATTAAAGAGCACACGGTAGAGAATGGTCGGATGGGGATCCCCAGGGGAAAGAACTGGGTGACCTACAACTTCTCTATTCTTGTGGATTTCTGCTATCTTAAACCTTTTGCTGCAAGCAGCCAGATCCCAGAGGAATGGAGAATTGAAATACAACAGGTGGCTTGGCTGGTTCTTTCCAACAGATGTAGAAGAAGCATGCCAAATGTTCTGTCACCAACATCACCCAGAGTTCGTTGCTCGCTCTCTCGCGCGCGCTCTCTCTCTCTCCCAGACATACACAGCACATGCACACTCATCACCCATGCCTTTTCTCCCTCCCTGCACTTCTGGAAGGGGCCTACATAGGCAAAGGGAAGAAGGCTTTATTGCCGTGCAGTGTTAGAACCTCCCCACAAAGCGGGTCCCAGCGAAGAGGCCAGTCATGCTTTTTATCTCGTCCTTGCCCTAACAATGTACCCAATTTAGATCTACCTGTAGGCAGTTGCAGACAGAAACCTAAACAAGAAACCAAAGCATCTTGAAATGTAACAACAATATAAGAATGCATTCACTCAAGAATGATTCAAGTCTCTGATCCTAAATAGAAACAAAAACAAACCACCAAGTAGACAAACTGAGCCGAGATTTTGTTACTGTCTGTTACAACTTTCGTGTCATATATATTTTATAACATCAGATCTTAGAAAATGCCTAAAGATGATTCAGGGTACAAAAAACTGGGGGGAGGGGGGCAGAGGAATCATGTAATTCTCATTTTATTAAATGTCATCATAATTTTACTGAGTGTTTAATATGCACTAAGCAAAATATTGTCCCTGCCCTCAAGGAGCTTTTAGCTTACTAGAGAAAATGGACATGTAAACACCCAATTATAATAAAAGAGAGAATTCTTATTATTGAGGCAAAACAAGCATGGTAACACAGAGGAAGGAAGGATTCTGACTGGGAGGTTCTAGTTAGGGACACCAGAGAAAGCATCACAAAAGAAGGAGGCTGAGGAGGAAAATACATTTTTTTTTCACTTAATCATCTTATCTCCAATTTGCAGATGAGGAAATTAAAGTTCAAAGGAATTAAATAACTTTCCCAAGATAGTTAAGCTGTAAGAGACAGAACTTCTGTCCAAACCTCAATGTCCGTCACATGCTTCTACCATACCTAAGTAGTGACCCTGGAACTGATCCATCAGGAGGTGAAGGTTCTAATAGATGGAATCTGAGGAATCAACGTGAGTAAAGACACAGGGGAGTGAAAGTGCACTGCAAACTTGGTGAACTTCAAGAAATCCAATAAAGTTAGCGCCTCGAACACATGGGTTGATAATAGAAGATGAGATTGGAAACATTTAAGTGACAAATGGAGATACAAAAAGTGGAAATCATAGAAAATAGAAATCACAGGTCACTCTCCCAGTTGCTTATCTATGTCTCGCCCTCCTTCAGATCAACCTTGGTTTAAGACAACCCTGCTACGTTGGGGGCATATATGTTAGATACTCAACACTCACTGGATGACTAAAATTGTGACCGTTTTCTTTTAACAATCAGATGAGAGAGAGATGAATGGAATATTTTAAAGTTTAACTGATAATATGATGTGAAAAAGAAGAGGAAGATGAGAATAGGAAAATATAGCCTAGAGAAATCAAATCCACAGATTAGCCTAAGTCCACGGTGCATTTATACAGTCTTCAAAGCACTTGAAATCCTATCACTGGCGCATGTTAACCTATTGCAAAGCTTTAGAAAATGGGGTAGGAAGAAAAAAGGCATTTGGTGTACATAATTTGTGCAAACAGTATCAGAAAAATGAGCCTGTCTTTGGCTACTGCCAGAAATTGAACTCTATGGAACCTTCAAATTCAGCCTAATTTCTAGATTACTCAAAATAGTTTATCTCACAACTCAATTTATATATGTGGTCTACAAGATGGACATTTTGTATAATGTCATCATTGTAGTCAACCGTATCCACATTACATTACAAAATGTTCCTATACATGATAATCAAATTAACTCAGCAAAGGTCCAATTTTTCCTTTTCAAAGACTATGTTTTTTAATTCAAAGAATTAAATCTGAATATATTTTTCCTTAGTACTACCTCACTACTTCTAGAATATGGATGTTCTTTTTTATATGCTTTATTATCTTTATAAAATATCAAACAAAAGTGCTTTCCATATTTCCCTGCCAAGTCAAGAGAATTCCAGAAATGTACTGAGTTTCTATTGACTCAGTAAACGTAAGGAAGAAATCTAAAGGCTCTTAACATTGTTTATGCTGAAAATGTATCAAATTCTATTCTGAAAGTACACTGACCTATAAAAAGTATTTGTCTTGCTCTGGTAAATAGGAGCCCTAAGTAAGTGGATATCAGCGTGAACTGAAGTTTTCTTTGTTCTAATCAGAACTGATGTATCAGATCACTTAATGATGTCCGTGTCACATAGGAGAATCATCCATCCCCCAGCTTGTCTGCTCTGCAGCGTAAGGTACTCACCAAACTCAAAGTGAATAAAGAAAGTAGAGTTTTTTAATCCTACAAAATTGATAAATCTCTCTGAAGACAGATTATAACAAAAAGATAATTTGTTGAAATTGTCATTCTCAAAAACACCTTCCTCAGAAATAAAAATAATAAACAACTTTCAAAATGGATTTTGCACAGTCTGGCAGCTGAGATCAAGAATCCAAAGGCATCATGGATATCCCAACAGCAAGATTAGCAATTCTATCAAGCCAACGGCCTTATATAAGACTCAAAAGGGTACTAGGAATCTGAATTTTCACTTAGCATTCTTTCAGAGTAACTTTATTTCACTTCCTCTTGCCCTTTGCTCTGTCTACACCAAAGCAAAATATGGAATAAGATGTCCCTTTAAGACTCAGTGCAGGTGTCACCTCTATGGCAAGTCCTCCTTTATCTAACAAGTTCCACTTAAACCTCTCTCCTCTGTGCTCCCACAGCCCTCTTATGCACAGCTCAAAAGGTGCAATTACTTGCTCTACCCTGTAGTCTTTGACTTGTCTGCTCGTCCTTAAGAATAAGAGCATTACTTACCCAATTTTGTTTTCCCATTGCCTAGCTCAATATCTGGGACAGAGGAGCTGCCCAATAAATGTTTCTTTGAATGAATAAATGATAAATGAACAATACCTATTCATATAATAGGAAGATCTTTGTGTACATATGTCCAAAATTGCATCTTCAGACCTTTCTATTTATTTCCTTTCCTATATTTCAATACACAAAGATATTCTAATTTTGCCTTTTGTGCATAACCTGGAACATACTGACTTTCAGCACTATGATTTCCATCAGGCAACATATCTCACCAAAAGTGTAAAAAAATACAAATTATACACATATTTTACCTAAATATTACTTGAAACAATGGCACAGCCTTATGAGGACAGTGAATTTATAATCTGAAACTCAGTGATTGTGTTCTACTGTGACTTGGGTATATAATTCTTTCTTCAGGCAAGGGGCTGTCAATAGGCAGCTTCAAAAATAATGAATGTTTGCAGTAATAATTTCATGGGTTGACTGAAAGTTAATAGCCTTTATTTCCAATTTAGGCTTGTGATATGTTCCAGAAGAAACAGTCTCAAATGAAATACGGTCTATTACAATACTACTTAACCCTCTCTTATTTTGTTAATCCTTTGTTGCTGTTTTATTTGGTTTTGTATTTACAGCTGAGACAGACTGTGTTAGCCACTTCATTTTTGACTTTGCTGTGTCTGTCTGAGCCTTTCTCAGTCTCCTTCCCATTACCCAGGAGATGGATGTCCAATGACCAATTATCTGAGTGATGAGGACCCCTGCTTCAGCTCACTACTGCCAGCCTCCCTCTTGGCCCTTTTACTATTCAGCATCAGGGAAAGGAGGAAACAAAAAAGACATAATCTACATTAGTTCATCCTGCTTATTGCCAGTAGATCAAACGCAGGACAAGGTTAAGACTCTCAAATTAATAAAAGTCTTTGGTGTTCACAGTTGTGGAAAGGTTTGACTACCAGGAATACAAAATTCAATAGGCTTGAGTTTGCAGGCCCACATGTACAAAGACAACTGAGCAACTTGTCACTATGTATAGAGTATAAGCTCAGCATTTGGAGGAAGGAAGGAATGAGACAAAAACTGAGGTGGTATTGAAACCTCTTGGTTGCTGAGTGTATAATATCACGCAAAACATTCTTTAAAATATTGGCTCTTATTCAGGGGCATGTATCAGGTTCACTTGAGATGATTTTGCAAAATTATACATAGCTGGGATCTACCCTAGAACAAATGAATCAAAAGCTCCAGAGGCGGCCTAGACACAAGTATTTTAAAAACAGTCAAACTCTCCAAGTGGGTCTGATGCATATTTCTGATGATAATAAACCATTGCTTAATCATTGTCCAGATAGTGCCCAAACCAATTAATTTGATGAGAAAAGTGAATAAAATGGTTTACAATAGTCATTGGCAGGACTTTTCCTTTTGATCCTCTGTCATGGTGCTCACAGCAACAACGGCTAATATGCTTTATATGATACTGCTGCACAGAGAAGCATCTAACACCACAGACTCATTCTGCAAAAGAACGGGTCAAGTCAATAAGTATAGTAGTCACGTTGAATCACCTTTTATCTAAACTAGATTCAAAAAATTCACATATTTAGGCAAAAATTTCACCAAGAACTTATTTTTAAACTCAATGAATAAACTACAGTGGATAATGAGAATTCATTCAGTGTTCCCCTTTGCCTGCCCTAGAATCAAAGAGGTCCTTATAACCCAAAGCTAGTAACTAGATACTCTATAAAAGTGAAGGAATAATTCTACTAAACTACATCATTTAAAAATATTGTAGGTACTACCAGAAAAGATGTGGATGAATCTGAGGATGTTTCTCTCCTTCTAGAGTTGATGTCAAAGTAATTGAGAGTAAAGGGATGAGAGCAGCAGCACCAAACGAAAGAAATTTTCAATGGAAACATAACATCTGGTGTGGGGTTCATCAAAAAAAAAAGGTTGATTCAAGTAAAATGATTCCTCTGCAGAGTTAAAATATAAGGGACAAGAACACCAAAGAGTTGACCTCTTTACCAGAACGAATGATTCCCTGGACAGAAATCAAGAATGCTTCTATGTTCTCAACAGTACTCATCATCTTGCTGGCCTTCAGTCAATGTTAATAATTGTAACATGTCTGTCCCTACTGCGACCCCCGAGAGAATTTGTCTTCCAACTCCTTTCTCCTGAGAAGAGCATCCCTTTCCCTCTGCTCCGGGGCCAGCCCACTTCCTTAGGCAGGGGTGGCTCTCCTCCAGATCCAGACCATTCCTGCTGGCAGCTCTTGTCTGGATCCAATTGGCCTCAGCTGGAGGTCCAGATGGCTCATTCCTTATTCCCCAGCAGGGCTTCTGCAGTATCCACCCCTTCCTGGTCTCTCTGCCATTAGTGCCATCAGACTTTGAATGTTTTCCCTAAATCCAAACAGCCATTTCGTAAAGCATGTAGATTTTATTCCCAAAGAATAGAGTCAGCAATTGAAGGAAGGCAGTTTCAGGAAGGGTACGATATCTTTAAACAATGTAAATGAACGAGATCCAATTGTGAAGTATTCTGAAAGGTGATTTTTATTCATGGTATTTCCTGCATGTGTAAACAACTTTTACGTCTATATATCTACATCCATCAACTGACAGATATGTCAGACTGACAGTTGGTCAGAAACAGTTTTAAAAATAGCATATAGAGAAAGTCAAAGATATAAACATAATAGGGAGATATAGAAACGTAGAGGTAGAATAAATACTCATACCCACAGCTACATCTACATAGACATGGACACAAAATTCTAAAAACTAACTGGATAGACACCCTGTTTAAAAGTTCTAATAACTAAATCTATATCCAGATTATCTATATAAATATTTTTAAAGAGTTTCTGACCATCTGTCAGTTTACCTATGGTTGCCATACTATACCCAAATTCAAAGAGTATATTTGGGGTGATCCGACTTAAAATATAGACCCTACGTCAATTGCAAAATTCAATCTGGGAGACTTTCTAAGGCAGCCAAAACTGAGAGTATATTTACCTCATTTGAAGCATACATTTGGAATGGTCTGACTTCAGACTTGGGATATATAGAGTTTACAAATTTCACTTTGTGCACTCCAAAGAACCTTCCAGTCATCTCCTGGAACAGGTGAACTGAGGAAATGTGTTAGTTTCCCATGGCTTCTGTAACAAATTACCACAACCTGGGTGGCTCGAGACAACAGAAATTTCTTCTCTCACAGTTTTGGAGACTAGAAAGCTGAAGGTAGGGTGTTGGAAGGCCACGCTCACTCTGAAGGCTCTGGGGAGGAATCCTTCCTTGTCTCGTCTAGCTTTTGGTGTTTGCTGGCAATCCTTTGCATTTCTTAGTTTGTGTCAGCATCACTCCAATCTCTGCCTCAATCTTTACACAGCCTTCTTCTTTGGGTCTCTTGTGTGTCTTCAAATCTCTCTCTTCTTATGAAGACACCAGTCATTAGATTTAGGGCCCACCCTAATGTAGTGTGACCTCATTTAACTTGATTACATCTGCAAATACCCGATTTCCTTAAGGTCATATTTCCAAATAAGGTACCAGAGGTTATAACTTTAACTTATCTTTCGGAAGACACAATTCAACAAACAACAGGAATTTAACCAACATGACTAGAGAACCCACCTTACGACAGGCACTATCAATCTGGGGAGAGAGGCCACAGGCCATGAGACGCTATGAACAGAGAAAAAAAATAGGGCTGCAACTAGGACTCTAAAAAGGTTAAAGAAAAAATTATTGTCCAAGCTAAGATACTTTCAATAGTGAAAGTGGGTGTGATGAATAATTATGCCAGGACAACAGGCACAAACCAGAACTATCCTGAACAAACTATAATATATAGTCACCTTAACCCTCAAGGGAAAAATCACAATATTAGACTCTTGAGTTGGAAGTATTATCTTGCAGCTGAGTTTCTTCTCAAATGGGCAACTGAATGTGAGGTGCTCTAGAGTGAGGCACAGCAGGGATTCATATTTGTAATAACGGACAATCACCTCTTTAGAGCAACACTAGTTTACTGAAAGAAATAGCGTATCAGTATTAAAGTGTTCTAGTTTATCTAATAATCTGCAACTGTTTGGCTGTGAACTTTTTCCTGCACTTATAAATACAAAGACTTAGCTACATTTAAGTCTGAATCTCATCTTCCATTTATGTTGGTTAGCAGCTCCCAAAGAACTGTCTCTGTGTTGTCTTTCCTCAGTGTATTTGATCACATTTGGCAGGAATGTTACTGGTTCCCAGAATCTTGTTTCTCATGCCGCCAAAATTACACCTATCATCCAACTCCTTGAGAATAGGAAAAGCTGACTGTACAATAAGTGCTTGAGCTATCCAAAGGCACTGAAATTCAAATGCAATAATAGAGAAGTTTTGCTTTTGTTTTGATTTTTGTAGGAAAAAAATTCAACCAGCTGATAGTTTATCTTAAAAAGTAGGTCAGCTCACAGAAGGAAAGGCTAACTACTCAATTAACTAGAAGGTTGAAACCCCAAAGTCGGTAAACCACTGTGTTTGTCTTTTGAAAGATTAGCCTTTTCGACATCTTAGATATCTGCCTGCGTCTTAGATAATAACCAATTACATAGTTTGGAGCCCCTAGATTACCCACCTACAATGTCAGGTACTAGGGTAGCTACATAAAAATAAAACTCCACAAGCCCACAGACATTTTTGTTGAGTATTCAGGATATACTTACACATATAACTAGAAAAAGGCACTAACAAACTGGTGACTCCACCTAAAAATAAGAACATCTTAAGGCAGGACGACAATCAGTGTGGACTGGAATCATAAAGAAATTCTCATAGTGAGTGCTATAAGTGGTACTCCTTGAAGATGAGAGGATAGAAGAAAATATACCAAGAGGGAAAGAGAATATGTAAAGGCACAAACTGAGGAGAGAGGAAGGAAGGAACATTTATGAATTCTTATGTGCTATTCGGAGTACTGGACACCTCATTTACATTATCCAGTGTGACCCTCACAACAAGCCTGGGAGGGAAGTATAAGTGACAAACAGGTCATTAAAGTGGCACAGCTGGAAGCAGCAGAGAGAACACCTGAGCAAAGATTCTCTGAATCCAGAACCTACTTTTGTACCATGCTACCCCATGGCATCTCTTCCACATAGGAAGGAGACTGGCCAAGCAGCAGCCCAGCCCTTAGCTGGAAGGGAACAGGATCTCCCGAGCAAGAGGAACCTCAGCTCTCCAGAGCGCCTCTTCAGGAAACAGTCACCCCACTGAGGTGACGTTTCCTAATTTGGAAATGGCACATAATCTTCATTTTCTCTTCTACAGCTATTTAAAGGAATTACTCTAAGACTTTGGTTGTTACAAGGAAATGTGTGGGGGAAAAAAGTGACTTTACACAGCTGCCTCTGGGAGTAATTTTTAGCAGCTTGAATTTATATTAAATAAGCTATAATGTAAGTGTAAATGTGATGAGTCAGTATACTGCCATTTTGTATATTTCAGGGCCATTTTTCTTTACTTCTCTGACATGAATTAACAAACTTTTTTTTTCCTTTCACATACAAAGGATCATACAGGAAGGGATGGGGAAAATAATCATTTAACTCATTCTAGAAGTTGTTCAGCTTGGCTACACATTCAGAGGTCAAAGTTTCAAAAGTTTTCAAATAATTACTACACAGATAGTCTATATAGGAATGACTAACTGCTAAAGGGCAGGAAAGTTTCCTGGATAAAGAAGTGCCTTGGACTCACATAACTTTTAATATGTACCTTCTCATTAGTGGCTAAGAATCCCTGGGTTTCTTAGTTCACAATGATAAAAGGAGCTATTGATGCTATCTCTTTACCTCAACACATAAGACCTTGTTTCCACTGGCTAATTAGTGTTGGTAAAGCCATGTGAAATCCAAAGATAAAAATGCTGTACCTTATACATATCAGATGTTGGTGAATGTGTCATCAGAGCATTATCTGAATTTTCTTAAACTGAAATATAGATTCTACTTAAGGTGCTTCATACTCCTTAAGATGAGGACTTTAGCAAGGTAAGTTTCATTCTCATTAAACTCAAGGTTTTATCCAGGCAAACCCAAGTAGCTAAAAATATGTAAAAACGTCTTCCTCCCTTGGTTAAAATGGGCAGATGCGTGATGCATGAACTTATAAACAGGTTAAGAGCAAACAACTTTCCTTCCTCAGTAACGCTGAAGAAACCTGTCTAGGAAAAGAAAAATGGGGAGGTAGAAAAAAGTGAAATGCTTTTACAAGTTTGTTGGAAAGAGTAAAATCAGAGCTCCCTCAATCTGGAACACTGGCTCATTTGAAGATTTTTACTATATACCAGACTCTGTGCCAGGTATTCAGGTGCAACCTGAACATGGCAGACACAGAGCTTGCAATCTAGTCAAGGAGGCATACAAGCAAGTCAGCAGTGAACAAAGAATGTGGTAAGTGATGAGGAGATTGCACCCAGACTCGGAATATGAAGGAAGATTTCCTAGAGAAAGCAATGTCTAAGCTGAGACATACTATATGAGGATGAGTTATCTAGATGAAGATTTGAGGTCGTCTGGGATGGGAGTCAGAGTGGGCTAAGGATTTATTGGGGATGTTCCAGGCAAAGGTAATCTTATGTTCAAGGGCCTATGGTATATTCATACTATATTCAAGAAACTAAAATAAGTTCAGTACGCCTGTGGCACTAAGAGCTCCTTAGAGAGGAAGTGCTTCATAAAATCCACTGAATGACACAGCCACGAGCCTGACCCTCAAAGAGGCTAAACCCCTTACGGCAGACAAAACAACTGTGACTCAGTCAAGGACTAACTACACAGAAAAGAAGAGTTCAAAGATCAAATCAGTGGGAGCAAGGATATCTCACTTGTCTGCCTCCTCTCTTCAGCATCCCTGGTCTACCATGAAAGCACTGTGAAAATCAAGAGCAGGATACACATGACTCAAGCTCCTTGGAAGGTTTTTAACGTTTGTCTGAGCATAAGTATGCTCTCTGGTTCTCTTGCAAGAGGAAGAGGTAAATTAAAAGAGCACAAGGAAATAGGAGTGTCAGGATTTGATGAGGGTAGGAGCATGTGGTAAAGAAGCCACATGGCAAAAGCATCAGGTAACCTAGGAGAGGGCAGGAGTTGGTCAAGAATTTAGTGAGTCAATACATACGGCCCTTTGATCTCAGTGGGAGTTCAGGAAGTAGACTAGAAAATTGCAACATGAGGTATATATAGTAAAGAGAATAATTTTACTATTCTCTATTCTAAGACCTAGTCACAAAACTATTGGGTAAAAAGTGGGTACGGAGCTCCTTTGAAATGTCAAATCCCTTATAACCCCGTTAAGTTGTAGTCAGAAACTCCAGCTGCTTCCATCACCAGGAAAAGGGCAAATTAACATGGAGGCAGCCACATTAATTTTAACACACCACTCACTGCAATGGTCAATGTTCACAAGGCTTATATGTCACCCACAAATGGGTCATTTTCCAGAAGAGGATTATTAGACACTTGAGTTAATCAAAAGGTTGGAGACTCCATGCTCCTCTGTGGCTCCTCCTTTGCTGGTGCGGACTTACTGCTGTTTCTGGTAGTGAGGACCACGCCACTCTGGGCTATCTCTGGGAAGGCCCACTAGCAAGAGGATTGGTAAGGCTTGCTATGCAGTTTTTCTCCTTGTACAGTTTACATGGTTGTGTGAGTGTGTGCGTGTGGCTTAAAAGTAAGACAATAGAACAAAGAGGAGGAAGGAAAAAAAGAGAAGGGAATGGAATGAGTGAGATATAAGTTTAAAGGAGGAGAAACAACATGCAAGAAAAAAAAATGAAAGGAAAGACAGGGCAACAGAAGTATAGCAAGGGTGGAGAGTGAGGGAACAAAACGCTGGGTGAAGCACAGGAGGCTGTCATTTACGCAAACTTTTACACAGACAGACAGAATTATATGTTGTTTCAGGGATACAATTATAAGCAGTTTTTAAAACTCTGACTGGAGAGATCCCATCACGTTCAGAACATGGTTCCCTCTGTGAGGGAGCAGGGAGGACAGGACTGGCGAGGTGAAGGAAAGAAAGGCATCGTTATCTGTGCTTTAAGTCTAAAACAAAAGGTGAAAATGGCCCCACTTTTAAATCCCAGGTGGGTACATCAGTGTTTGCTATGTTATTCTCCGTAGTTTTATGGTGTGTGTGTTTAACTTTACAAAAGAGAAAAAGGAAAGAGGGCAAGCTGGAAAGGGTTTTGATGACACTGTAAAGCATCAAGGCACATGGTCTGCCAGCTAATTACCAGCAAGGGGGGCAGGCAAGTACTTCATGTCACAGCATGGAGCTGTGGAGCCAGTGGAGGGCAATTTCCCATCCAGGAAAAGGAGAATTATCTTTGGTGTTCCTTCTAGTCGTGTATGCTTTTCCTACCACCACCTCCAAGAACCACTCTGGCTGCTCAGCAATCACACTCTGTGGCTCAGCTTTGTTTACTTTCTGAGGTTGCTGATTAACTGATGTGTTTTCTGTCAACTGAAATTTATAGACACATTACCATGTTTGACAGGCACTGAGAGCTACAGCACAAGAATTTCCTGAGGAGAAAAGTGCAGCACGCACTATCAGAGGGCTCAGACTCCCTGCTGGCCACGCGGCGTTCCCTGGTTGATTAACGCCATTCGTGTGAAATGTTAAAAATCCTTCACTAAAATTCTTGCTCATCAAGTGCCTGCATTTCTGAAAGGTAAATTTTCTTCTAAGCCAAGATATCACAGTATAATAGATACTCATAAACAGATTCTTACTAACAGGTGATGTTCACCAAGCAAGAGAAGCTTTTCATGTCTTACAAAGGGGAGTAGGAATTACAGCTTCCAGCCAACAGGTTACCCAGGCTCTGGATAATTGCAGGGCTCAACAAGAGAAAGTGAGGTGCTCCAAAAGACAAATAAATAGAGGCAAATATACAGAAAGAAGACCGATTTGCGTATTTTATTGTACAAGAGCTATCACAGCCTGAAGGAGTGCACAGGTCAATGAATTTCCTGAGGTCACATACAATGAGGTTAATAGCAGATAGAATCAATGGTAACCCTACATCTCAAGAGGAAAAAACAATGACACATAGAGTGACTTTTAGATAGCCTCAGGCATAAAAGGGGCCTTGAACATAAAATCCAGGTGATCTGAGAATGTTTTATTGAAGATTAGAGGTAAAATGGGATTCTGTGACTTAAGAAGTACAGATTACTTTTTGCCTATTTATATATGTCATGTCAATGCCCACTACCGGCCCACTAGCCCCATCTTACCAGAAATCAAACTAGGCAAAAAGTAGCTGAGGGTCACAATGCAATGCAGATGACAAATCATCACTTCTAGGCCTTTTCCTAGCTACCAAACCAGCCTGTCTTCTTACCCTTATGCTGCCTGTAGCATCACCTGCAGTTGTTTCAATGTATTTGAGCAAACTCTCAAGTAGAAACCAAAAACTATCATATGGATACAATTAAACGAAAGAAAAATTCTTAAGTGCTTAAGATAAAATCTGCGCCCTGGGCTAGAGTCTGAAAGTACTGAAAGGGTCAATTGTGGCTTTGGAGCCTTTCTGGTCCACGGTAGGAATTTCACGAGTAGAACTGGTAGCAAGGGAACAATTGATCGCTCACCTGAAAGCAACTGCCAGGCAGCACTGTCTCTTTGGTGGTTTTGAGCTAAAGGAGAGGCTGGTTTGTTTCCTCTCTGATAGGAATTGACAGTTAAGCCGCCAATCTTCTAACCTTGTTATAAATATATGTTACATACATGATCATGTGCATCCATCCATGTGAATACATACACACAGAAAAATATAACCCCCAAATATATTTACGTCGGTATAAATTTCTTCAGGAGATACTGGCACCTTGTTTGAGATGGGAGCCAAGTATTACATAACCATGATATAGTTCTCTCCTTACTAAATGAGCCAAAAAAGAAAAGACAAAAATAAGCACAGTGAAACTGAAACAAAAACTGGAGTTCTGGCAGATGCTTTTTTGTGTGATTTTTTTTCTAAAGCGGATGAAATACAGATGCAAATAAAAACTGAAAGTTTAAATGTGTTTTGTATAAATGTGAGGAGTAAACATGTCGAGTGGCTGAATTAGTCGCATATGTGTTGAGAGAGAAGTGTAATATCATTTGAAGAGCTAAAATTGGAGGTGAGCAATGACTATGACTGAGAAACAAATTATCTAGGTGATAGTTTCGATATAGGAGATGAGAAACAGAGCAGAGAGGCTAGAGGGAAGGTGGGGGAACATTCTGATCAAATTAGGTTTGGTGGGGGTTGATAAGTGTATGGGGAGAGGAAAGTGAGCTAAGTGCATAAATAAGGGAAGGGAAGAGAGAGAAGCTCATACCAACATACTTTAATAAGCAACCAAATAAATATAATTTTAAGTTAACTTGCAACAGTGATATTAATATGCGGTTAAAAGGACAGACGTAAGCAGCAGGGTAGATGAGGAAAAAGCATGCTAAAACTTCGTAACAAAGAGAGGACCAAATGTTTATATCATGACACCTTAGTTATCCGAAGCAGTGTCCCAGAAAGATGGAGTGTAGGTCTTCCAAGTAAGTGGACATAAAGATTAATGAAAACTTAACCTCTTAAATGCCGTTACAAAACAAAGTAATCATTTTGCTGAAAATCTCACTGAGATGTATAATACTCCTCCCTGTTCAAATAAATATATAGAAGAGGATTTACTCTTTTCTTGGTAACACAAGAGTCCTTATCATGAGCATCATGCTGATGGTTCTGGGAGTCACAGGCCATTAAGGACTTTGGATTTCAGACTGGACTCAGTGAATTCCTCCCACCTATTAGTCTATTCTAGCTGCCAGTTTTTAGCATCTCTTCCCTATGTGGCAAGTCCAGTGGTATGGAGGGCAGCCTCTACACTAAAGGACCTCAGACTCTCTGCTGCTCCAGTTACTTAATCAGTTTCTTCCTTTGTCCCTGGGCTGGCTTCCTAGACACCTTTTGTTCACTTTCTGGTTGTAACGTAACACAAAGTAAAGGTTGAGAGCGGGAAAATTAGTTTTGGGCATTTTAGGTAGTATTGACTCAAAAAGGGAAAACGTGGTTCTACTCTGCTAAGTAGCAAAATGTCTAGACTTCATACATGGGGTGTATTCTTATTTAGAGATATTTTCTGCTAAATTTCAGATAGGGAAAATTGTATACTACTGGATAGCTAGGAGGGTGGGGTGCCTTGGTATTACCACCTCGCCTTCTCTCATTTCTGAGTCTCCCCTCACACTCCCCCTTGTTCAGACTGCGCACACTCAGCCTTGATCATTTTCCAGTTTTTCACATTGCTACTTCTGTGATGAAGCAAGAGCTCCAAAGAAGTCCTGCTCTGTTATGCAGTCCAAGACAGGACGTACTCAAAACAGCACCTTTGAAAAACATGCCACCCACCTTAAACACAAAATCTTCCACAACTCCTACTTCTTGTAGATAAAGCATTTCCTCCCTAACTTAAGCAACACTAAATTGCTACTAAACCTAATATTTCCTTTGGATTCCTTTGGTCTTAGGTACAAGATACAGCTACGCTGAGTGTGAGTGTGAATGTGTACCCAAGCTTAACACAATCACCTGAATGCCTCATGGGGAGTTTTTTACACTTCCCTCTAAAATTGGTTTCTTTGTTAACATCATCTACTCAATTCCAACTCCTGATGATCCTGTGTACAACAGAGCAGAACCCTGCCTGGTATTTTTGCTCCATCCTCTTACCTTCTGGTGCTATTCCAAACAATGCTCTACTGTTATTCACAGGGTTTTCATGGCCAATTTTTTCAGAATTGGGTGGCCCAGTCCTTCTTCCTAGTCTGTCTTAGTCTGGAAGCTCCCCTAAAACCTGTCCACCATAGGTTACTCTGCTGGTATTTGAAATACCAGTGGTAGAGCCATCAGCATCACAGCAACACACAACCACCACAGTATGACAACCAAGAGAAGGATGGTGTGGTTTCTTGACTGGGAAATGAACCCTGGCCATGATTGTGAGAGTGCCAAATCTTAACCACTAGATCACCAGGGCTGGATCTGAAATTAGTAGGTGTAGATAAATGACTCCTATTATTCCAGATGGAAAGAAAGTTCTGGGTTTGTCATTTGGCTTTGTTTTGTTTTTCTCTCCTTATTAAGAATGGAAATATCCTGCACTCAGCAGTCAGAAAAATGTCTTCATTGCTAGGAGTGTCTGGATGTCATGACAAAGAACTAGAGACAGATAAAGAGGTAGAATGAAAGTCCTAAATAACTTAATAACTAGACATGAGAATCTGAAATTCCCTCCAACTAAACGGAAAACACAGAATGGAGAGGAAGGCAGCATGAATGAGCAAAGGGAAGGCTGGACGAAAAAGCAAGAGCAAGATGCTTACCTAGACTCAGGTCAATGACCTACTCATTCCTCAGGAAGCAGTTGGTGGTGAAAGGATGAACCGTCCTTACATGGCATGCTTGCTTCCAAATGACTGACGGCAAGATGCCTTCAACTCTAAGTCCTCCAGCTTTCTGGGGTCACTCTTCCTTTAGTTTATATTTTAAATAGCTCAAGCCTCCATCCTTCATAATCCTATAAGGATTTTGACACATTTCCTGAGCATTACTGGAGTCAAATGCTCTCACAGTCACCTCTTTCCTGCTTTATAACACAACCAACAACAACTAAAAGTCGGTGTCACATCTGTGTTTTTAAAATCCTTCAATCAGCCTCTACTCTTCCCTCCCTACCATCATGGAAATTTCTCAGTGGAAACCTTTCCTCTCAAAGCCCAGCTTCCTAACACATTGCTGCATCAGCCACCACAAGCATCCTTAAATCTCACCTTTTTTAGTGTCCCTAACCTCTAGCTCCAAGGCTACCTGAGCAACCTCCAGATTCTCTTTTATGCAAAGTTATTCAGCACTCAGCTTTGCCCTCTACTTCGCAATCGTGACTGTACACCGGAATCACCTCAGAAGCATATAGCACACCAGCTTCCAAGCCCCGCACTACAGCAAATGACTTCCAGTCTCCGTGGAGGAGACCGAATATCACATTTTAAAAGCTCCCAAGATGATTCTAATGTACAACTAGCACTGAAAACTTCTCTAGCCCAGTGCTTCTTGAGCTTTAATGTGCATAGAAACCACCTGGGGATCTTGTTAAAATGCAGATTCTGATTCAACAGACCTGAAGTGGGGTCCAACATTCTGCATTTCTAATAGGCACCCAGTACCACACTTTGAGTAGCAAGATTCTAAACCAGTGGTTTCCAAACTTGCTACATATTGGACCACCTGGGGATCTTTAAGAACTACAGACGCCTGGCTCCTAGCCCCAACATCAGGATTTTTAAAGTTTCCTGGATGCTTTCAAATCCCTGTTTTAGACCATGAATCCAAGAAGGGTAAGTCTGTCATATCTGTCATCTCTTCCATTTCCAAACCGAAAGCCATCTCTCCAATATGAATTTGGCTGCTCCTCTTGTATTCAAAAGCTTCTGCAATTGGCTCTTATTTTAAACAGCACTTTTCCATCCCAGTTAAAGGATGTTGTATGTGTGTCTAAGACAGCTATTTAGTAATCAGTATGCTATTATCAACTAATACTTTTATTTCCAAAGATCCAATACAATAATACCTTTAAGTATTACCTTTAGCAGATATTTCTAAGCCCAGGTGGACTTTTTCACCCATTAGGTCTCAATAATAAGACGAATAGGACATTGGTCCATAGTTGGTACCCTGACATGGGCTCTTTATAAAATTGGTACCTAAAACAAGGATGTCAAGGTCTTACCCTGGGGGTAATCAATGAGTTATTCATTGCATACGAGTCCCATCTGGATGTCAAGATAATCACTGGTGAGTTTATATGGAGAGTCAGTGGCTGACTACAGCACTGGCTTTATAAGCAGACACTCCTGTGTCTAAATTCTCTTCAAAGTATTACTTGTGTGACCTTGGACAAATTTATTACTTTCTGAGCTCATTTTTTCCCACCTATAAGAATTAGAATAATTAAGTCTGCATTACACACACATCGTATATATAGAGAGAGAGAATTTAAATCACTGCCTGTCCATAACCCTGTGCTCCATAAACATTAGCATCCTTCCTTTGCATATTATACCCCAGCCAGTTTGCAATTATAGTTGGCTAGTAAGATTTTTCAAACTGTCAGTACTTTTGTAGCTTGATTTTATATCTCTCTCTTTCTAATTCAGGGGAATACTATAAAGCAGAGCAGTTATATTAGATGTTGTGGAGAGGTGTGAGGGGAGTAGACATGTTTACCGTATTTGAAAAGTATATGCCCTACTGTCAGACAGGATAAACATAAATATATAATATATAAAAACACATACTGAAACATGCAGCTAGTTTCAGCTGTGCAAAGAATCAGACATGAGGGCTGTACTGTTGCTGAGAGACCAGGCCCTGGGGCCATCTATCTGGGAAAGCTGCACATAATGAAGAGTTTGTACGGAATTGTTAAGGCACAAAGGAAGGGCCTTGGTGTGACAGAAAAGGGAGAGTGGGCAAGCAGAAGACTACTGTTTAAGCAGTGTCGCTGGCAGTCTTCAGACGCAATACAATCCCATCAAGAAAACTTGACAGATTAGAATTGAAAGACCTACATTTGTTAATGACTGAATATAAAATGAATTAGATTTTTAAAACTTAAGATTCAAAGGTACTATGGGATTCTCCTTTTTGTTTTCTGACAGTTCTGCAGTGTTCTATACAAAAGAGAGAAAGTTCAAGGGACTTAAAAGGGATCCTATTACCTTGAAGATCAGTCTGATCTGCAATTGCCTTGCTCGGGGACGTTCTTTCTGCTGAAACTGGAGACCTGTGAACAGTTTTCACTTCAGAGTACTCTCAATTCTTTTCCTAAAGTGAAATGTGCATTTGTCACGTGTATTTGGCAGGAAGTACAGGAAAGTAGATAAAGCTTTTACTGTACCTGATACTCTGACAATTTGAGTTTCATTCACTTATAATGAGATGGCTAAATTCCACAATAAATAATAGCTGTACCATCCTCTGATCAACAGGGCTCCATACTTGTGTAACCAGATGGTATAAACGGACATGCTGAAAAGTCAGCAGTCTCACTACATATTAACAATGTTGAACTGATCAAAAACCCTTTAAGATTATAGGTGAATGGATGCTGTGATATGAGATAGCTGGGATGGGCAGCTGGTTTTCCAGCGCTGTTCAGCAGTATTTTGAGCTTACTTGTCTTCTTACCATTTTTCTTTTTTTTCTTCTTCTTTTTAAAAAATCATCTATCAAGGGCACTCGAAAACAAGGATTTTGCAAAATCCAACTCTTTCACTACATTATTACTACTCTAAAGAGGTCAGGAATTCCCCTCCCAACTTCTTACATGTAGAGCCTCAAATAGATGTGTTTTCTCTACTAGAAAAAGCACAAGACTTCAGTTTGGGAGCACCCCAATAGCTAAGCACTATGAATAGAACAAACGGGTAGATTGTCTATCCTACCTGAGTCCTTATGTATTCAATACCTCCTTCAATTCTGTATTCAAGATGTGGTGGTTCAATATTTAAGTTCCCTATAACCTCACACTGAGAACACAACAATGAAATGCTGGAAAATCTCCAATTCTTGAACCCAGCATTTAGCTGAGGTTGCAGGGCAATAAACTAACCTGATATCTAAGGAAAAGCACTCCAAGGATAGATGGAAAGCAAAACTTGTTGACCTGGCATAGATGCTGCTGTGAACATGTAACAAGAATTCAGCTAAAATATTTAAAGAATTGCTAACGGCTGAGTGTGGGCTAGCAAGAGGATATAGAACGCCTGGGGGCTGCAGACATATGGGGAATTTGCACCGACTTGCAGGCCCACTCTGCATAGACTTTGCCAAATGTTCACAAAAACAGTGGAGAGAATACTAAGAAAGGCTCCCTTGAGACGCAGCACTGAGGAGGGAATAGTCCGTGCTGGAAAAGCATGAAACCCCACTTGGATGCTTCTCTCCTATCTTTCCTAGGATAAAAGACCTTAAACTGTTGAAGAAGGGAAAAAAACCCTGTTTCCCTTCCCTTTGGGCACTGTTGAAAACCCATTGTAGCTAAGGAACTAGAATAGGAAAAAACTCTCTACCCCTACGGGAGGGGTAGGAATAAGTGCTGGGCCCAGACCATTAAAGAACTCCAGCTGGGTAAGTGACAACATCAACAGAAGGTCCTCCTTTCATGACCCAGGACACAATGGCTGCCTGAAACGAAATCTTAATCTGAACAACAGAGAATACCACCCCCCACACCATAACACACACACACACACACACACACACACACCCCCTTACCATCATACAACTAAAGTTGAGTAACAAGGAACAGCAGTCTACTTTTGGGAAAGGAGCAAGATCATGGAGGGAGACCCTCTCTGAGACACAGCTCAAATGGAAGATCTAAAGCAGAAGGTGGAGCAGCCATTCAGAAAAACTTTCTGGTAAACTAGCCTGCACCCTAAGCACAAGGTAATGCTAAATGATTTGAAGTTGGTACTACACAGAAGGTAACCACAGCAACAACAAAATGCAAACAGAGCTCAACTCCTGACTTAACTGACCCAATTTCTGCCTACACTAAAGGCCTAGCAGAAGAAAAGGTGTTATGTCATCTTCAGGCATAAAAACTACCACAGTCTTTGCTATCTTACCCAAGATGTCTAAAGGCCAACAAAAAGTTAGGAGGCATCCCATAAAGCCAATAAAAAAAAAATACATTGTCAAGAAACAAAGCAATACATATACCCAGTCTCAGACAGATATGATACAGATGTTGGAAATAACAGACTAGGAATTAAAATTAACTATGATTAATATATAAAAGGCTCTAGTAGAAACATGCAAAGTCACATGGTAATATCAGTAAAGAAATGGAAACATAACAAAAGATCAAGTGGAAATATTAGAAATTAAAATACAATAACATAGATAAAGAATGCCACAAGGGGCTCAACAATAGACTTGACTCAGCAGAGAACAGAATAAATGAAATTTATGATAAGTCAAAAGAAATTAACCAACTGAGACACAAAGGTGGAAATGGATGAAAAAAATGAACAGAGCATCCAAAAGCCATGGAACAATATCAAACAGTCTAACATATGTGTAATCAAAATGCCAGAAAAACAGAGAGAGAATAGAGCAGAAAAAAAAGTTAAAAAAAAAAATAGCTGAGAATTTTCCAGAATTAACAACAGACATTAAACTACAGATCCAAAAGTTCAGAGATCACCAAGGAGGGCAAATACAAAAACACAAAAGGAAACAACTAGACATATCATATTGATACTGTTTAAAAACAAAGACAAAAAGAAAATCTTGAACACAGCCAGAGGGGGCAAAAAGATACATTATCTACAGAAAAACAAGCATAAGAATTACAGCAAACTTTTCATCAGAAACAATATCAGCAAGAAAACAATTGAGTGGCATCTTAAAGATGCTGAAAGAAAAACTGTTAACCCACAGTTATACCAATGAAATTTCTGTTGAAATAAAGGAGAAATAAAACTTTTCCCAGACAAACTCAGAATTTGCAGCCAGCAGACCCATACTATACAATGTTAAGACAGTTCTTCAGGCAGAAGGCATATGATACCAGTCAGAAACTTGGATTTACAGAAATACAGTGATGGGGCTGTTCAGGGCAGGCTGCCCCGAGATGTGCCACTCTGGTATGTACATTATTTTGAGCTGAAGACAATAAAGACTAAGAAGACTCAGGAAGAGCGTCCGACCTTGCCCGCAAACTGCCTAAAAGACTTTAACACAGAAGGCCTGTCCCAGGAAGGACCTCATACTATATGACAGCTATAGTATGATGGAAAATAGGTGTGATAAAAGGATACCAACAAACCCATTTTTTGGTCCAGCAAAACCTGCTTAACAAACATTTGCATTCCATCTCCATGTAAATTGTCTTCCCCTCTGAAATCCCAAATCACTACCCCCAACATCCCCCTTGCCTGTAGCTGAAGACATTTAAACAGGCAGCCTCAGCCAGACAGCTGAACTACTCAGTTTCTCCTGGGTTTCTGCCATGTGTATATGCTATTAAAGTTTGTTTGATTTTCTCCTGGTAACCTGCCTTTTTAATTATTTGACCAGCCATAAGAACCTTAAGGAAAAGGGTGGGGGGAATTCTCCCACTTGCCCAACAAAAGGAAGAACACTAGAAATCGAATAATGAATAAAAATATAAAATTCATTTTTTCTTAATTTTAATTGCACTAAACAATGACTGCCTAAAGCAAAACTAGTAGCAATATATTGTGTGCTTATAGTACATGTAAAAGAACAATGTGTGACAATGGCACACTGAGAGGGAGGGACTGGAGTAAACTGTTGTAAAGTCCTCACACACTGGTGGGAAAATACTGCACCTTCCAAGGGGGAATGGAGATGGATTATAAATGGGCAAGGGGAATAACAGATTGTGTCTTTATTTGTTTTCATAGTTAAGTGGCTGAAACCCAGAGGCTTTCAGCAGCAGAGCTGAAAGTGTGGTTTTTAGTTTTATGAATCAATGATTACAAAGAAAAAGCACTTTTTCAAAAGTTGGCAAAATACACTGGTATGAAACACACTGCATGTCCACGGCACTGAAGTTTTAGTTTTCTATTCTGGGCTGAGATTTTTTTTCCCCTATTGTATTATTCAACCATGTAGTTGTATTTACTACACAGAAAGTGCTATAATATAGACTCTGATTATTTAAAGATGAACACTGTAAATGGTCAGGCAACCATCAGAAAAATTTAAGAAAAAGAACAAATAATAAGCAACAGTGGTTAAAAAATGGAGTCATAAAAAATGCTCAGTCCAAAATAAGGAATAAGAAGAGGAAAAAATAAAAAGTAATAAATAGAAAACAACTGACAAGATGATAGATTTTAGTCCAACGATCTAAATAAGCACATTAAATGTAAAAGGTCTAAACACATCAATTTAAAAGGCAAACTGTCATAGTGGATAAAAGAGTACAACACAACAATATACTGTCTATAAGATACTCACTTTAAACATAAAGCCACAGATAGATTAAAAGTAAAAGGATGAAAAAAGTTACACCATGCTAACACTAGAGACAGAAAGCCAGAAGACCTGTATTAATATCAGACAAATCAGACATAAGAACAAAGAATATTGTCAAGGATGAAGAAAAATATTAAATGATAATAAAGGGGTCAATTCTCCAAGATAATATAATAATCCAAAACGTGTATGCACTTAACAACACAGCTTAAAAATACATAAGGCAAAAACTAATACAAATGAAAGGAGAAATAAATGATTTCACAATTACAGTTGGGGATTTTAATACTCCTCTCTCAGTAACAGAAAGAATAAGTAGGAAAAGAATCAGTAAGGATCTAGAAGACCTATCAACCAAATTAATCTCATTTATATTTATACAATACACTACTAAACAACAGAATACACATGATTTTCAAGAGCACATGGAACATTCACCAAGATAGGCCATATTTTGGGTTATAAAGCAAAATTTAACAAATACAAAAGAATTGGAAGTATACAAATTATATCCTCAAACCTCTACATATAATCAAAGAAAGGCAATTAAAAATAAAGATAATACTTTCTACCTAGTCATTTGGAAATAACTTTTTTAACACTAAAATACAATTTTGGAAAAGATTGCTAGAATAGACACACTCACAGCTAATGGGAATGTACATTGGTACAATCGTTCAAGGGAATATCAGACAACTTATTACAAACTTTAAATTTCGAATAATTTTACTTAGAAATTCATCGTAAAAGTTAACACTAAATAAATCATAAGAAATCTGCACAAAATATGTATAAAAATTTTCTTGCAGTATTATTCACAACAGTAAAAAGTGGAAGTAATTTAAATATATATCAATATATTAACTCATATAATAACTAAATATCCATTCAGTGAATACTATGTACCAAGAACTGTTCTATACACTGGACAGCGGGGAACAAGACAAGCAAGTTTCCTACTTCACAGACCTTTCATTCCCCTGGGCAAAACAAACCATAAAAAACCATATAGAAATAATTTCAAGGAGGCTGGCCCCATGGCCAAGTGGTTAAGTTCGCACATTCCACTTCAGCAGCCCAGGGTTTCGCCAGTTCAGATCCTGGGCAGGGACATGGCACCGCCCAGTAAGCCATGCTGAAGCAGCATCCCATATAGGAGAACTAGAAGGACCTACAAGTAGAATATACAACTAGGTAGTGGGGGGCTTTGGGGAGAAGAAGAAAAAAAAGATTGGCAACAGATCTTAGCTCAGGGCCAATCTTCAAGAAAAAAATTAAAAAGAAGTAAGTTCCAGTAGCAATAAGAAAATTTATGAATTCACTAAGTAAATTTTGGTATATTTATACAATGGCATGCTACGTAGCTATTAAAATCAAACTGTAGGAAAAACATATTGACTTGGGAAGACGTTTCCACTATATTGCAATTTATAACATGCTCTATGAGATATATACATAAACTGAATGGTACCATGTTTGTCACAGGAAAAAAGTGTAGTATCTGAAAAATAACACAAGAATATACCCTAAAATGTTAATAATAATAATTTTTCAATTGTGGATTTTTTTCATTTGAACTCTGTTTTCCAAGATTTCTGAACTGTACATATATTACTTTTGTAATCAGAAAAACATGTTCTTGAAAATGAGGTTAAGCCAGGAAAGAAAGCAAGAAAATGAAATAATAGAGGGGAATATTTTTGGGCTAGTGGTTCTTTGTCTGTATTTCTTTGTTTATATTAGGATGGGAAATTTCATTAAATGTATAGGTCTAAGAGAAAGAGCAAATGCAAAAGGATATGGTAAAAAATGCAAGAGAGAGTGATAAGGTCCAAAAAAAGATGGAGATTATGGGGTCCTAAGCACAGGAAGACCAGCCTTGAAGAGGAAAAGGGACACATCTTCCTTTGAAACAGGAAAAATTAGAAGGTGAATAAAACAGCAAAGATAGTTTAGATGATGCATAATAAAAAGCTTAGAAGGAAATAAAGTTGGGAAATCTCATAATAAATATGGGCAATTTCCTTAATTAAGAGAGAATCAATTGTGTCTCCTCACAGTTAAACAATCAGGGATGAGTACATGGGCTTGGGAAGAGCAAAATCAGATTGGATGGCCAAATGAAATAAACATGAAAGGGAGTCAATTTAGATGAATAAGGGATTATTGAAGAACTATGAGGTACCAACCACATTTGGAGAAACCGAGTAATAGTGAGACTAGCAATATTGCCATGCGACTTTCTCCAGACTCACTTCTCAGTATAGAAACAGAAGCAGAACTGAGATTAAAAAATAAACTGGTTCTCTCCATTAATGCTTGCAAAACACTTTAAATTCCATAATTGAGTTATGCCATAGGACAGAAAATAATGTATTTTAACTGAGTATTTTATATTTTGGAAAAACATAGAAATGAACTGTTTGCTGGATGGGATTCTTCTTTTAATCATTACATAATTCATCTTGTCTTTAAAGGAAAAACCTTTTCTCATAGTTGTGAATAAGGGTCATCGGTGTTAGAATGTGACAGTTTCTGTCACTATCTGAGAAGTGTCACATATCTGAGACATATCTGAATTCTCATGGGTTGGCTAGCTCTAGGTGGTATAAGTAGAGCCAGTGTTTAGATTCCACTATCACACCTTCATCTTTTAAATCCAAAACTTTCCCTTATCTATGGTTAGGAGAACAAGACAGAAAAAATAGATTTCTTTCACATTACCTCAAAAGGCCTCTGATTAGCATGAAAGCAGCTGTATCAAGTGGCAAAGTCTTACTTTGGTTCCCCTGGCTCCTATAAACACCATATTCAATCATGATCGTGATTAACATCATCACCCTTTACCAAACCACTTGTACCTTTCTGTTTGGAACCCCCTACTGCTTCCTTATGTCTTACAAGTTCAAAATTCTTAGCCTGGTATCATCTTTTTTACCCAAAGTTACCTCATCTATTCTTTGACCACTTTAAGGACACTAAGACTGTTTTGCTTACAATGGCAAAAACTTGGCACCTGGAGAAAGTTTAGTAAACATGCCATATACAAAAATTTTAAACACTCAAGAAAAATGTATGCAGGTTGGTCTTCTTTGATCTGTGTCTAAGGCTTCTACATGCTTGGCTGATAAATCTTTGCTTAACTCCTTCATGGCTCTGTAGAAAAGTGGTGGTTAAAAAGAACAGCCAAGAGAAGCACTTCTAGAGAGAGTAAGGACCTATGAAAATCTACTCCTCCATAAAAGATCCTCTAAAAACATGAGGACATTGGTAAAAACTGTTAAAATCAACTTTTTCATAGCTCTGCAAAGTACCCAAAGCCTTTCAACAATCTGAGGAGTGTTCCATCAAGAAAAATGGCTGAATCTCATTAAGAACAGCAAACTCCATGACATTTTAACTTGTCCTATTCCCATTCTTCTCTCCCAGCTGCATGATAGGTTTGTAGACCAGTAGTCTGAGAACCATGGTAGCTATGAAAACCAGCAAGCTAGCAGCCGCTGGAGGGAGCAAAAGGAGTACAGAGGCCCCCACCAGTAGCCCTATCCCAGAGAATTGTCATTATTAGATTTATTTGGCAGCTCCCTGGAAAAGTTCCATTCAGAGAGGTTGTCTTTAATTAATTCAAAATTTCCTCAGTGAGGAAAGTCTTCTCCCCTGGATGTTTGTCAAAAGTAAAAAATATTAAAACAAAGCACTATGAAAATATCCTATGTCAACAAATGAGATAACTTAAATGAAATGGACAAATTCCTAGAAAGATACAAGCTACAAAAACTGACGCAAAGAGAAACAGAAAATCTGAGTAGACTTATAACAAGCAAAGACATTGAACTAGTAATTATAAAACTTCCCACAAAGAAAAGCCCAGACCCAGATAGATAGCTTAGTGATAAATTCTACCCATTAAAGAAAAATTAATTCCAATTCTTCACAGATTTTCCAAAAAATATGAGAGAACACTTCCCAACTTGATCTATGATGCCAAAACTAGACTAAAGACTAAGCTGTCACAATAAAACTACAGACAAACATTATTGATGAATATAGATGCAAAAATCTTTAACAAAATACTAGCAAATGAATCCAGCATTTTGTAAAAAAAAAAAAAAAAGAAGAAGATTATACACCATAGCCAAGTAGGGTTTATTCCAGAAATGTAAGGTTGGTTTAACATCCAAAAATCAGTGTAATAGACCATATTAATTAACAGAAATGACAAAACCACATGATCATCTCAATAGACAAAGAAAAAGCATTTGATAAAACCCAACCACTTTCATGATAAAAAAAAAATTTAACAAACTTGGAATACATAAAACTTTATTAACCTTATAAAGAACATCTACAGAAAACCCATAGCTAATGTCATACTTAATAGTGAAAGACTGAATGTTTTCCCCCTAAAATAAGAAAAAAGACAAGGATGTCTACTCCCACCACTTCTATTCAACATTGTACTGGAAGTTTTATCCAGGACAAGTAAACAAGTAATAAAAGGCATAGAGATTTGAATGGATGAAGTAAAGCTATCTCTATTTGCAGATATGACCTTGTACACAGAAAACCACAAAGAATCCACACAAAAAAAAATTAGAACTAGTAAACAGGTTCAACAAAGTTGCAGGATACAAGATCATTATAAAAAACCAATTGGGGGGGGCTGGCCCCATGGCTGAGTGGTTAAGTTCGCACGCTCCGCTGCAGGCAGCCCAGTGTTTCGTTGGTTCGAATCCTGGGTGCGGACATGGCACTGCTCATCAAGCCACGCTGAGGCAGCATCCCACATGCCACAAGTAGAAGGACCCACAACGAAGAATATAAAACTATGTACCAGGGGGCTTTGGGGAGAAAAAGGAAAAAATAAAATCTTTAAAAAGAAAAAACCAATTGGGGGAGCCAGGGCCGGTTGCCTAGTAGTTCAGTTCAGCACGCTCCATTTCAGTGGCCCAGGTTCAGTTCCTGGGAGTGGACCTACACCACTTACATGTCAGTAGCCATGCCATGGTGGTGGCTCACATACAAAAAGAAGGAAGACTGGCAGCAGATGTTAGCTCAGGGCAAATCTTTCTCAGCAAAACATGAAAGAAAAAAAAAACAATTGGGAGCCAGCCCTGACGGCCTAGTGGCTAAAGTTCAGTGCACTCCGCTTCGGTGGCCTGGGTTCAGTTCCCAGGCACAGAACCACAGCATTCATCTGTCAGTGCCATGCTTAGCAGCAGCTCACATACAAGAACTAGAAGGAATTAGAACTAGAATGTACAACTATGTAGTGGGGCTTTGGGGAGGAAAAAAAGGAGAGCAAGACTGGCAACAGATGTTAGCTCAGGGCAAACCTTTCCCAGCAGAAATAAAAGCCTGTTTCATTTAAAAAAAAAAAAAAGCCAATTGGAATTCTGCACACTAGTAATAAACAATTAAAAAAATAAAATTGAGAAAACAATTTCATTGACAACAGCATCACAAAAAAATAATTAGGAATACATTTAACAAAAGAAATTAAATACATAGACACTGAAAACTAACTTTGTTGAAAAAAATTAAAGAAAACCTATGTAAATGGAAAAAACATCTCATGCTCATAGATTGGAAGACAATAATTATCAAGACAGCAATACTTCCCTAATTGAGCTACAGAGTCAATGCAATCCCTATCCAAATGTCAACTAAATTTTTTGCAGAAATTGACAAGTTGATCCTAAAACTTATATAGAAATTCAGGGAACCCAGAATAGCCTAAACGATATTGGAGAACAAAGTTGAAGGTCCCAGACTTCAGAACTTACTACAAAGCTATAGTAATCAAGACTGTATCATATTGGCATAAAGACAGACATACAGATCAATGGAATAGAATTGAGGTTTTTTTTTAAATCATACATTTATGATCAATTGATTTCAGACAAGGGTTCTAAGACAATGTAATGGAGAAAGAACAGTCTTTTCAACAAATGGTGCTAGGACAACTAGGTATCCACATAGAAGGAAATTAATTTGGATCCCTGCTTTATACCATACAGAAAAATTAACTCAAAATTGAGCATAGATCTAAATATAAGAGCTGAAAATTTTACATTTTAAATCACACCATCAAAAAAGTGATAACCCAACACAAAGAATTAGAGAAAATATTTGCAGATTATATATCTCATAAGGGATTTGTATTCAGAATATTAAAAGATCCTTAAAGCTCAATAATAAGAATACACTTAACTCAGCTGAAAAATAAGCAAAGGACCTGAATAGACACATCTTGAAAAAAGATACATAAATGGTGAAAACACACATGAAAAGATGCCCAAGATCATTAGCCATCAGGGAAAGTCAAATCAAAAGTACAATGAGGTACCACTTTATATCTACTAGGATGGCTAAAATCAAAAAGATAGAAGACGACAAGTGTTATCAAGAATGCGGAGAAATTGGAACGCTCATATATTGCTAATAGGATTATAAAATGGTACAGCCACTTTGAAGAACTGTTTGGCAGTTTCTCAAAAGGTTAAAGATATAGTTACCATAGGACCCAGCAATTCCACTCCTATGTGTATATCCAGGAGAAATGATAACATATGTTTATGCCAGAAGTTGCATACAAATGATGACAGAACCATTATTCAAAATTGTCAAAAAGTAGAAACAACCCAAACGTCTATCAATGGATAAATGGATAAACAAAATAGGGTACATTCATACAATGGAATATTATTCAGCCACTAAAAGGAATGTAGTATTGGTAAGTACTGCAAAATGAATGAACCTTGAAAAGATCATTCTATGTGAAAAAAGCCACACACAAAAGACCACATATTGTATTATTACACTTATATGAAACGTCCAGAATAGGCAAATCCCTAGAAACAGAACATAGACTCGCGGCTGCCAGAAGCTGGAGGGAGAAGCAAGGGGAGTGACTGTTACAGGATACGGGGTTTCTTTTTAGTGCAATAAAAGTATTCTGCCAATAGATATTGTATAGTTGCACAATTCTATGAATATACTGAAACTCACTGAGCTGCACAATTTAAAAAGGTAAATTTTATGATATGGAAGTCATATATCAATTAAATTGTTATCCCCCCCCCCCAAAAAAAAGAAAAAGAAGAGCATCCCAGTAGCTGAGATAGCCACAGTCAAAATGATAAAGGTGTCAAGGAAAGAGGCTTGCAGCTTGGGTGATGGGGGAATGGCACATCTGGCTGAAAATTTGTGTATCTTTCCAAAGCCCAACTATTTGAACCAAGGAAGTAGTGGGGAATGACAGGAGATAAAACTATAAATGTGGGTCAAGAGCACTTAAAGAACTTTGAATATTGTTGTGTATGTGGTGCAGAGCCCATGAAAGAGTTCTAGTGAGCAGGTGACCTGATTTCATAAACATAATCTCTGTTCATGAGGATAAATCCATAACAAAATTGAGCGCCAAGCATGCTACAGCATGTTGGAAAGAAATATAAAGGAAATAAATTACATGTTCTCTAGATTTAAAAGTCTTCAATAATGACAAAGAAGAGAAATTTTCAACCATAGTGAAAACCGAAAAAGAAACAAAGTCTTTCTTTTCTTTTCAATGCAATAAGTCATAAAGAGCAGAGATCAGTAAAAATTGGAATGAACAAACTACAAAAAAAGCCACATGGAACACACGGAATTCAAAGTAGGCCTTAAAGAGTGAGTGGAATTTAGATAAACTGAGGAGAGAGGTTATCAGAGGTCAAAGTATTAGAAGGTGAAGTGACTTTGTCAAGCCATGACAGATATGGATACAGTCATGCACAAAGCCAATTTCTTGGAATCTATGATTTGCTTCATTTTTCACCAACTCTGGATGAGATCATGAGAATTGTCTCTTAAGTTCTAAACTTCCAATTCTACCCAACTTCAAAACTACAGGGTCACCAGAGTAATATTACTAAAATATCATTACCCTGGCTTTGATGGTTCTTTACTGCCTCCATTATAATGTTCACACACCTAGTTAGGAATCACGGCATACTTAGCTCTTTAAAGACAGTCATCTTTTCATCTTCCAATTTTCATCTTTCTTCTCCCAGTTCCCCCCAGCAAACCTTGCTCCTGGCCACTACCACAACCAGCCCTCCTCCCAGGAACACTCAACTATTCGTCAATCTCCAAATCAGATTTTCCTTCACATGCCACCACATGTCATTGCCTCTTTGCTCACTTTTACTCTGCCCACCAAAACGCTGCTTATTCTTTAAGGCCAAGTTCAGTTAACACATTTGTTAAGTTTTCCTGAGCCTCCCTCCACTCCCCCATGCCCAGATGGTAATGGGCCTCTCATGGCTGCTTCCACAACATTTCCTATAAACTGCTTTACCGTTTCTTCTTCATCTCCCTTCACTTCATCTCCAACACTTACCTTTGGAGTGGCCCGAGGCTCAGCCCTTCGACCCCTTTTCTATCTCTCTCACTCCTTTAGTGAGTAACATAAATGGCACGTTAGAAGATGATGATAATATGATTTGTTGCGTCTACTTCCTCCAAGTCTTTACTCAAATGGTGCTCTATTTTAAAGCTGCAATTCTCATCCTAACCTCAACACTCCATATTCACCTTCCCTACTTTATTTTTTTCTTTAGAACACTCATTGCCTTCTGACATACTATGTATTATACCTGTTTATGTTTCATTATCTGCCTTGCCCATTAGAAAGTAATCTCATCTGTCAATTGTACTTCAGTAAAGCTGGGGGAAAAAAAAGAAATTTCCACAAGGGCAGGGTTTTTCTTCTGTTTTGTTGACTATTGTATCCCTAGCATTAAAACACTGCCCGGCACACAGAACTCACTCAATAATCTTATGTTACAAAGCACATTTGTTATATAAATCAATTTTCTAACATGAGTTGAATTCACTCTCTTGGAAAGTATACATCATTTTCATCAACTCTTCATTTGACTGAATCCTCATATTCCTAACTTTCATGTTTTCCCAAGAGATGAACAAAGTGTTATCCTATATCTCAACTAACAACTTTTATTTACATTTTCAATGTGGATAGCTTGCAAATAAAGGAAATTTAACTGAATCTCCTCATTTTTCTCATTGCATAGTTGACTTATGACACCAATAATGCCAAGAAGAATTTTATAGAAAACCATTAAATTTAGAATTTACGTAAATGGTGTTTATACACTGTCACCAGGTTGACCACAGAAAATCCCAAGAACTGAGAAAACCAAAGTCACCACAGCCAGATACCTGATAGAGTTAACGTTGACTTACATTCAGCACGAGACATAACAACTAAGGACAACAGGCTAGTTGGCTAATGGAACCGAACGTCGCCTTTCCTACTACTGAAAGCTTGAGTCGACACAGGGAGCCACAGTGCACTTCCCGATGGTGAGCTTCAGGACTGGGGAGACCAACCCCACACACTAACTTGCAGCACTGGACAGACGGCCAGACGTCCCCACTCAGGAGCCTTTCCGGGAAAAGACAGACTCTACCTGGCACGGCGCCGAGGGCCAGGCCTCGACCTGCACACCCTTAGGCGTGAGCGCTCCCAAGACGAGCAGAACGAGCACAAGGCAAACCCAGTTTCTCCCCTCCGTCAAGTCCGCCAATAAGATGAAATCCTTCCCCTTGCTGAGAGAGGAGCCAATGAGGCGGGAGAGAGTAACGGAAGTGTTCAAAGAAAAGCCTCCTCCCGGAAACTAGAGGAGCCGGAAATAGGGATTCCTACCAGTAAGGGGTCTTCAACCTTGACTCTGTTGATGTCAGGGCTGTCTTTACAGAGAATATTTTGAAGAATATTCGCCTGGCCTGAATCTTTGAGATCAGTATGCATGTACTACAGAAGACTCTAGTTTCCACTCCAGGCAACATTTCAGGGTGAACGGAGAAATACGGTGCTCTTATTTTCTCGCAGTTTCGTAGGGTACTAGAGACGTTTGGACACTTTAAGCACCAAGGTAAAATGGATTGAGCCTTCTCAATCTCCGAAAAGCAATTGTTAATTTTTATATTTATCACAGTATTGTATGCAGAGTTTAAAGGCTTATAATGAAAACCAGGATTCCCTGCCTCCAACCTATCCTGCTACCAAAGATAGTCACTTTCAACATTGTGGCTCTTTTTTATGGCACTTAACTTTGTATAAAATGCCTAATCCGTTATGTCTTGATTTATCAAGTTAAACATTAGTTCCTAACTTCTTCATATTTGGAGACATTAGCAGTCTTACCCTGTTTTATCTTTCCCCTTCCCACAAAATTAAAAATATCATATATCAGTATTTGGTATCTGCAGTAATGTTTTCTGTCAGACCACACACTATTACGTTTTCTTCCTAATCAAATTTCATTTTCTCCCTGGAGTTACCAATTTCTTCACTTTTCTTTTGGTTTTTTCTTTACAATTTTAAGTATTCTTTATTATCCATGCTAATTTTTCTCACATTTGCCAACAGGCTCATTTCACTTTTCCACATAGTCAAACCTCTTTTTTAAAATATCTGTAAGTTCTGTGCTTTCCTTGAAGTCACTGACCCCTCGACTAGTTGCTCTCTAGATTTCCTGTACAGCTCTCGTCCTGGCACTTGCCTTTGCCATCGTCTTAGAAATTGCTGTCTCTTCTCTCTAGTGTTGGATCTCTTGTTTCCAGATTCGATGTCTTCTTCTTTTTCTTGAATTAACCCCTCATTTTAGAGTAACTGCCTAAAAATTAGAGAGTGGGAGGTAAAAGTTTTTAGATCTAACATTTTTTGAAAGTGACATTATTCTGTTCTCACAATTTCTTTATAATTTGTGGATAGAAAATAGGGGTTGAAAACCGTTTTCTTTAGAGTTTTTAAGGCATTCCTCCTTCTATGGCTGTTGAAAAATCTGATGTCATTCTTAATCCCAATAATTTGTATGAAACCTAGTTTTTTTTCTTCTGTGGAGAATTTTAGGATTTTCTCATTATACTGGTGGTCTGAATCTCATGAGGAAGTACCTTGGTTTGGATCTAATTTTCTTCTTCTTTTTGTAATTAATTATCCTGGAACCTCAGAAGGAACTTTCAATCTGGAGGTTCATGTCCTTCATTAATGGAAATTTTCTTGTTTTATTTCATTAAGAATTTTTCTTCCCATTTTCTCTATATCCTCTTTCTGGATCATCTGTTATCCAAATATTAAAACTACTCAATTGGTCTCTGATTTTTTTAACTTTTTCTCTCCTTTTACCCTTTTATTCTATTTTCTGTGATATTTCCTTGACTTTGTTTTCCAACCTGTATACTGAACATTTTCTTTCTTCAAGTATTATGTTTTTATTTTTTTAAAACGTCATTCTTAATTTTCAATCCTTTAATTTTTTTATCATCTAGTTCTTATTTCATGATAATAGCATCATTTCATCTCTCAGAGAGTGTGAATCATAATTTTTTTAAAAAGTTTTCCTCTGATTCCTGGATTGCTTTTATTTTGGTCAAGTTCCTTTTCATTTGTTTTGCTCTCTTTCATGTTGTCAGGAGATCCTTGATTGCTCATTAAATTTGAAAGTGATGTACTGTAAGACTTATTGGAAACTCCATGAATAGACAAGTCTTATTGAGAGTGTGCACTTCACTGTGGGGATTGGGTGGCCAGCTAGCATTTTCCTAGGTCATACAAAAATGTCAGTATCTTTGGTTATTTTCTCTGTGGCTTTTCAATTTCCCCAGAGAAGGATCCTTCCAATTCTTGCCTCTGGGAGGAGATGACTGCTTATTTTCTGGGATTTGAGCAGGGGAAGGAGAGGGCTGTGTTCTAATCGTTCATTGTATATATTTTCACTTAATCTATTCTGCTTTGAATTAGCCAGTTTACCTACAGCCATCTTTGTGCCTGACAACCACAAGTCTAGAGTGCTTATGGTTAAATTTCTTCTGAAACCAAACCTTTCATTTCTTCTGGAGGGGGCAGAAGGGTGGGCACATGCTGCATGGGGTAGGGATGGGGACCTAGATGACTGTCTAATCTTAGTTCACATCTTAAACCAATTCATTTGTTTTTAGTCCTCATCATACCTCTTGTCATTCAGGTGGCTATAACAAAATACCATAGACTGGGTGGCTTATAAATAGCAGAAATTTATTGTTCACAATTCTGGAGGCTAGGTGCCAACATGGTCAGGTTCTGGTGAGAGTCCTCTTCCAGACTGCAGGTTGCAGATTTCTCATTGTGTCCTCACATGGTGGAGGAGGCAAGGAAGCTCTCTAGGGCCTTTTTTATAGGGGCACTTATCCCATTTATGAGAGCTTCACCATTGTAACCTAATTCTCCCAAGGACACCACCTCCTCATAGCATCACCTTGGGGATTAGAATTTCAACGGATGAATCTGAGAGGAACACAAATATCCAGACCATAGCACCTCTCCTTGTGATTAACTGGTACCTCTAGTGTCTGAGCTTTTCCATGGTTTCACAAATGAATAGATTTGCAATTTGTTATCTTCCTCTGTTACTTTTAAGATTCATCTCCCTCTGCTCTGTTAAGTATTTCTTCCATCCACTTGCCATATTTCCCTGATTTTTATCTTCCTTGTTCACTGCTATATTCCTTCCCATTCCCATTGTCTTGTATTGTATAAATCAGTACCTTTTTTATTCCTTTTTGTAATTTTTCTGGAAATTTGAACACATTCATAGGTGAACACATTTGTTCAATCAGCCTTGTTTACCTGACAGGTTTCAGTGAATTTTAAAGTGACTGTATTCTGCTAAGCATATAGAGCATACCAAACAGTTCAGGATTTGGTTTCTTCCCTAAAAATCTTGAGAATTAAATTGCACTTTGAGATAATAGTTCAACAATAGCCAAAGGGAAGTAGAAATGAATGGTATAGACAAGAAGCAATATGGTTGTTTAAATGAAAGATTGAATGATATGTGACCTTGATGTTGAAGAATCCAAAGGCTCTGGACGTTGCACCAAGTTGTGGTGGAATAAGAATTCCAAATTCCAGTGCATGTTTGACACTGATGATTGAAGTCTATTTGATCTATTGATCTATTCCTAAAGTTCCTTCTCATACCCATCAGCATACACAACTCCTAAAATGCTTTAACGGACTTGTTGTAATATTGTGGTTTAAATTTTTCATGCATCTGAAACTGTAATAATTTTCATCTAATCTGTGCCTATTATTTATCTCTAAAATGTTTTCTTAAAACGTACTCATCCAGCCGTATAGTCTCTTACTTTTTCCCTTAATCTTCTGACTAAAAAGTAATGTAATATAATAGGAATATTTCTGATGGCTTTCTCCCCATTCTCCCAAAGTCCCAATAAAAATCGCAAACACACATTGAATTCTTATCTGGTATATGTGTATAGATATGTTTCTCTAGACCAGGAAAGAGGTACTTGGAGCTGTATTTGCAGAGGTAAAAAGAGCCACAAGTTGCTATTGTTTGATTTTACAAAATAAAAACATGAACAAATCCTGTCTTAGCTTGAAGTTTTAAAGTTTTAGGGCTTTACAGAACCTTACAGAATTTCAATCACAGCTTTCTAATATTTTACAGCCCTGCCAAGTTAAACAGCAACAGTTGTGAGATTTATCTGCGGAACACGTGGTTAATGACCTTTAAGGCAACTTGCCTCGTATGTCAACTAGAAGAAAAACATGAGCTATAACTATTGAAATTAGTTACTTTTCTTATTTTTGCCCATTTGTGTAACTCAATATCTGGTATAATAGTTGTAACATAAGGGCATAGAGGTATTTTTAAGGACAGTTTTTCTCTAAAAGACGTCATTTTTGAAACTAATTATTAAGAAAATCAGAGTTTTTGGCATTTTGATCTAAAATATGTCAGTGTTTCTCGAAGTAATTGGGTTGATTTTTTCTACAAATGTGTATATTGGCTTATGTTAATCTTGGCTGAACAAACTGTTACCATGAGATGGTGTTTAAAACAACTGGTGGGATTTGTGGAAAACACATTTCAATGGCTAATAACTTGCCTTCGTATTACACATCTCTTCAAGCAGCTCAAAGGAGTTTATAAGACATTTGTTTTTATTATAAATGTCTTATAACATCTTATGAATACTAGACATTACTTTTATTACAAAGAATTTTTATTCTTCCCATAAGGAATAATTGTCAATGAAACGTTACAGATAAGAAAACTGGAATAGCGATGGAGATTTTATTCACCAGTAAAAGATCTTTGTTCTAAAACAGGGAGCAACAATACTTACCTTAGGTTCTGTATTTGTGACCCATGCTTATCACCAAAAGTAGGATAGTGTCTAGGTTAACAACAGTCTACAACATGGAAACAGAAAGGGTTCTGGCACTCCAGGGTGCCTAGTGGGACATTTGCAGGCTTTAGTCACATGGGCCTGAGATTAAATACTGGTCTACTGCTTCTAAGCTGTTTAGCCTGAGAAAAATTGCTTTACTTCTCCATTTGTTGATGTAAGTAAAGGCACCAGATCATGGCAAAAAACAAATGGAGAGTATTACTAACTTGTTCAACAGAGGCAGCAGCTAATGGGTCAAGACTTTCCGGTCCCTGGTCAAAGAGGCAGGAACCTGCGTGTCTCGAGGGAGACACATTTAGGTGAAGAGAAATTTTGACAGACTTCTTCAGGAGAAACCTGGCCTATTCCCTTGTGTCCTGTATTTTAGACATTACTTTGTAGTTTTGACTGTAACCTAAGGTTTTCTTATTTTTTTAATTCTATATATAAAATAATTGTTGCCTTCACTGATCCTAAAAATCCAGAGCTAAGAAGAAATCATAGCAAACCTTCATAACTTGTATTATTCTGGAAAACAAGTTTTTCTGCATTCCTGAGGATATGCATCATGCTTAAAATGTTAAGTATTTTGGAAAGAAGTATTTTTAAGCCATATTACATACTTTTCTGCCTTCTTAAATAGAGTATATGAAATATAATTTAAAATCTTTAATGATCCATAATCTTTATTGTGAGCAACTATTGGATCATGCTCTATTCATTCTTTTAATAAACAATTTTGAGTGCCTCAATGAAAGGAAAATTTCTTCTTTGATGGACTTACACTTTAATATGTAAGAGACAAAAGAATTAAAAGTTATAGAGCAACTTTACAGTAACTATGCTATAGATAACCACCAGGTACTGCAGGAGCTCAGAAATGATGCACCTAATTCAAAGCTGGGATGTATGCTTTCTAATAAGGAATAGGACAAGTTTCCCAAAGACAGCTAGAGAAGACGGAAGGGCATAGAGAATTCTCGGTACTCAAAGAAGTGTGGGTTGGCACTATAATTGCACTATAATAGGGTGAGGTGGCAGAATTGCAAGATATTTAATGATGGAGAGGTAAGTATAGACCAGATAATGAAGAATTTTGAATGCCAGGATTAAGAATTTGACATTTATCATGAAGGCTATTCGGAGCCATTGGAGACTTTAAGGAGGAGACTTAGATGATCAGACTCATAGTCTGGAACGATTTTTCTGGCAGAAATTTGAAGATTACATAGCAGGAAAATGAGACTAGTGATAAAAAGACAAATTAGGAGCCTACTGCAGGATTCCTGGTGATGCAAGTTCTTATGACTCTGGAAGTGTGGTAGTGGCTGTGGGCATAAAAAGAAAGAGACAGATCTGGGAGTTAGGAATAGTATCCGGGAGTTAAGAAAAGAACTGACTTCTGGTCCCAGCAATTACAGAGTAAGGGGTATTGGACATATTCTCCACTGTAAATACCTATTAAACTAGAAAAATATACGAAGCAATTTTTTTTCTCTGGCATTAGATGAGAGAGAGAGGAGCTGTGATCCTAGAGAGAAAGAAAATAGATGGCATAAGCTCGCATTCACCGCAGGTTTCTGGCTAGGGACACTTTCCAAACTATAGTATACATTAATAGAGCCCACATAAAGAGAAGTTATCTTGCTGGTAAGAAGAGAGATTAAAGTTCATGGATTGTGAAGTGGCTGGAATTAGTCAGTCAGGGTACCAGATAGCAGGGAACTAAGTAAAGATAAAGCTGCAAAAATTTGCAGAGTTCTCCTTCAGTCTTTGGCTGTATTCTAAGCTGAACAAACATAGGGAAAGAGTAAATTAAACCTGGCAAAGAACAAATACTGGGAAGCTATGAGCTGGATGTAGATATCCACATTGCACGATGCTGGGAGATATTGCAGTTAAGACCAACAGAAGTAGTGAAACCTTACTGAACACTCTGGGCATTTTGAGATCTCCAAAAGGCCATGCTTTTCTGAGTAGGGCTTTTCCAATCCTAAAGTAAGGATTGTTCCAGATCCATCCTAGTAAATCCTAAAACAAAAACTAAATATTTAGAAAGCTAAGTTGCCAGTAAACTAACTTACCCCTTAAAGGGTCAGACTCTTTAAAGAAAAACAAAATAATCCAGATTCTCCACAATGTGTCTTCCACAACATTAAGCATGCGATCAAATATTATAATACATATGAGGCAGCAGGAAAATGTGATACATGGCTCCCAATCCCCTAAAAACCAGCAGTAGAAACAGAATAAGAGATTAGAAAGATGTTAGAATGACCAAACAAGGATTTTAAAACAAATATTATAAATATACATTCAAAGATTAAAAGAAAAATGTGGACATAGTGAGTGGAGAGATAGAAGATCTCAAGAGATAAATGGAAACTCTAAAACATACTGAAATTAATTTTAGATCTCAAAATTACAATATATGTAATAGGGAGAAAATTGCCATCTGGTCTTAACAGCAAATTGGACTCTGCAGGAAAAAACACCAGTGAACTTGAACAGAGATGCATAGAAAATAGCCAAACTAAAGCACTCAGAGAAAAAAGACCAAACAAAAAACAAAACAAGACAGTGACCTATGGAAAATTATCAAGAAGTCTGGCATGCAAGTAATCAGAGTTCAGAAGAATAAAAGGAGAATGTGCAGAAAAATATTTGAATAAATAATAGCCAGAATTTTCCCAAATTTAATTTAAAAATCAACCCACAAAGCCAAGAAACTCAATAAACCAATAACAGTCAAAATGCCAAACACCAAAGATAAAGTGAAAATGTTAGAGACAATCAAGGAGAAAAAGACACATACAGAAGACTAGCAATATGAATGATCACTGACCTCTCCTTAGATCCAATGTGAGCCAGAAGACAATAGAATGGAATCTTAAAGCACTGAAATAAAAACTATCAATCTAGAATTTCATATTCTCCAAAAAAAATCCTTCAAAACTGAAGACAAAATAAATACATTTTCAAATAAAAAAAGGCTAGAAAACCTTTTTTATCAACAAATCTGGACTCCAAGAAATCATAAAGGAAGTTTCTTAGGCTGAAGTGAAATGAGACCAGATGAAAATTTAGACATACCAAGGAATGAGGAGCACTAGAAATGATAAATATTCAGGTAAATATATAACATTTTTGTATTTGTTTCTTAATATCTTTAAAAGATAATTTACTTTTTAAAAGAAAAAGTAATAAGAATTGTGAGAAATCTCATAAATGTAAAAGTAAAATGGATGACATCAACGGCACAATAATCTGGAGGGGAGTAAATACAAGTATAATCTTCTAAGGTTCTTAAATTAGGCATCCCATGATATTATATTAATCCAAGTAGACTATGATAAGTTAAGGATGCATATAGTAAACCCTAAAGAAATGACGCACACCCACAAAGAAAGAGGAACAGTAAAAAGCCAAGATAAGAGATACAATGGAATACTTATAAATACTAAATTAATCCCAAAAAAGGTAAAGGAGGAAAAAAGTGAACAAAGAACAAATGGGATAAATAGAAAATGAAAAATGAGTGGTAGACTTAAATACCAAAGTATCAATAATTATATTAAATGTAGTAGCACTAAACTTATAAATTAGAAAGCAGAGATTGCCAAACTCAATAAAAAAGTAAGATCAAAATATATTCTTTTTTTTTTTTCCAGGAAGACTGGCCCTGAGCTAACATCCGTGCCCATCTTCCTCTACTTTATATGTGGGACGGCTACATGGCTTGTCAAGTGGTGGGATGTCCGCACCTGGGATTCGACCTGGTGAACCCTGGGCCGCTGAAGCGAAACGTGCGCACTTAACCTCTGCGCCACCAGGCCAGCCCCAAAATATATTCTATTTAAAGAAAATCTCATTGAAGTAAGTAGACACAGAGAATTAAAAGTAAAATAATGGGAAAAGAAATACCATGAAAACACAGTAAACTGAAGTTTAAGTAGCTATATTATTAGCAGACAAAATAGACATTGGGACAAGAAGTATTACCACAGATATAGAGGGATATTTCATAACTAAAAAGGAATCAATTCACTAAAAAGACATAACAATCATTAATGTGTATGCACCTAATAACAGAAGTTTAAAATATCATGGAGCAAATACTAAATGAAATAGAAATAGACAAATTAGAGTGTAAGATTCTGAAACGTCTCCTTAAGTCATTGACAGAACTAGATGAAAAAAAGTAAATACATGGAAGATTTGAAAAATAGCAGTTACCAACTTAAACTAATTTATTTTATAGAACACTACATCCAACAATGGGAGTATATACATTCTTTACAGATACATATGGAATATTCACCAAGGGAGAGCATATGCTGGACCCCATAGCCTGCCACAGTTTCAAGGATGCTAGCGGAAGACAAAACACTCCAGGGTTAGAGATAAAGGAGATTATTACTCATGCCAATAGCTATAGCCAAAGTATCAACATTAGTGCCAGTTCACTGAGCACCAATTCCCACAGGAGGACACAAAGAGCATCCGATGATAACTGCATACACAGTGGAGTACATTATAGGATAGGAACCCTGAGTTTAGGGAACCCAAATCTTTTTATAATAGACAGTAAGCCTGCCTGACCTTTGCCTGGAAGGGAGACATTATCTTTATTGTATTTATTATAATGGACAATAAATAAGGCTGCCTTTTATTCTGGAGGGAGACGCTATCTCTGTTTTCCAAGCTTGTTTGCTATATAAATATCCTTGAAAAGATATTCCAGAACAAAGGCCATCAGTCCCTCTGCTCACAAGACATGCAGAAAGGCAAGAGATCCATAGAGATGTGTTTACTAACAGTGGCAATGGCATAAAAATAGGCACATAGATGAATATAATACAATAGAGCATCCATGAAGAGATACGTACATTTGATCAATTGATTTTCCGCAAAGGTACCAAAACAATTCAATGGGGGCAGGAAAGCCATTTCAACAAATGGTGCCAAAACAACTGGGTATTTATATGAAAAAAATGGACCTTTTTCCCTACTTTAAATAATACGTAGTGGTTAATTGGAGATGGATTTCTGACCTAATTGACTTCCATTGAAAATATGTGAGAAATTCTTCATGACTATGGAATAGGCAAAGATTTCTTAGGACACAGAAAGCACCATGTAAGAAAATTTTACAATTAAACTTGATAATTAAAACTTCTGTTTATCAAAAGACTATTTAAGAAAATGAATAAGCAAGACATAGATTGAGAGAAAATATTTGCCACAAATATATCTGATAAAGGACTTGTATGAGCAGAAAAACTAGATTGTACCTGGATCAGGAATTTTTAGAATGACGAGGGGCAAGAAAGAAGAGAGTACTGAATGAGTATGTGAGGTCTTAGGTCACTAGATGTAGACTAGATAGGAAAACATGTGAGAAAGTGGACTTGAGATACTGGAAGACAATTAAGCCGTTATTGGACCAGAGGTTATATCCTTTCTGAAAGCAAATACAGGTGCAAGCAAAGAATGAGAGTGGAGGAAAAGGAGACAATAATCAGAAAGAGCATTACTTGGAATTTAAGATTTCGGAGGTAGAGCAGACCTGAGAAACAGTGAGATGAAACAGTCTGACTAATACCAAGGTACAGGTCAGCCCCTGGCGATGGGCTGCTTAAAAACTGTGAAGTAATAATGGTGTGGGAATAATGAAGGGATGTTGGCAGGCACTAAGAAGGAAAGGAAGCCAGTGAGCCAGGTGCCAAAGCTTTCCATGATTATGGAATAATCACAAATTCAGCAAAGGAAAGTGAGAGCAGCTAGTTTATAATGGCATAGTGGACACTTATTATATACCATGCGTGGGTAGGCATTTTCATGGTCAATTTTCACAATACTCCTATATTATCCTCATCCTCATTTCACAGATGATTAAACTGGAGTTCATAGAAGTTAAGCAAGTTGCCCCAGCTGATAGAGTTTGTGCATGGCAGGACTGGATTCAAAACCATATCTTCTTGAATCAAAAGTTAGTGTCCATTCTGACATATCATACTAACAGCCAGATAACCTGGGCTATAATGAGAAGGAATGTGAAGGGGGAGTGGTGCTGGTCAGGAAGAGGTCAGAGGGTCAAAAGTGGGGACAATCCACTCCTAGATCTCAGGAGACCAGAGTAGGATCATAGGTACCTACACCAAGAGGGTTGAGAAAGCTTGGAAGAGGTCTTTTACCCTCTTCAAGCAAGGTATCAGTTAGTATAATCAGGTTGATGAATCATTCTATAAGGACCGTGGGTGTGTAAGGGAGGTTTCTATGGTCCTTATGGTCTATCATGGACCACTCAAGGACTTATTACTCCAAGCGTAAACTGAAATTTTTGAATAATTAGGTATTTTATTTATAGATATTTTGGCTCTTTTGCCTTTGTCTTCAAGCTCACAGTTCTTACTTCCCATAGTTGCCAATGTCTTTGAATGTAGAAGTACCTCTCCCCTCTCCTAATGTGTTCCTTCTAACCTAGAGGAGGGTTATAGGCCAGATAGCCACGCTTATTAAAATCACAGGCTGTATAAAGCTTAATAAAATTATGTGCTGCGTAAGAGCAGGTTGGTTTCGAGAGGGGGCTGAGAAGACCTTCTACAAATAAGGAGCAAGAGCTTTTGTTCATGACATCTATTTTGGTTTTGTCTTTGGTTTCAAGCTATGTTCTTGGCAGTTGAGTTTGCTGGTTAACTAATTTCCAGATAGGTAAATATTTAAATATTATTTAATCAACCTTTAGTAAATTTAAAATGAATGATATTAAGCCAAAAATTGTTCAATTATGATGTCTTCTTTTTGTTCTATATATTTATTCATCATTTGGAAAGTAAACTAAAGACATTTTTAATGAGCCAAGATCTAAATTCAAACAAAGTCAATTTCTTCTGCACAACTGCTGACAGCATCATTGGATCTATGAGCTGAGCCTAGAGCTATCCTATACATTGGCTTGAAAATGGTGGTATCATGATTAATGAGGAGAGAAGAAGCCTAAGAAGGATCAGAAAAGATATATTAAATTTTAGGGCCACATATCCTGTGACAATTTCGGAGAAACCTAACTACATTCAAATTTTGTGTATTATCTTTCTCAGTGACATAGACTATCAACTTACTGTTTTAAGCTACATCATGAAGAGTCCACTGGTCTGAACTACTAACGTCTTTGGGAAAGCTTGTAGGAGACATATGACTATAATATGTGGATTTTATATAATGATCATGTATTACTCTTGTGCTCAGAAAAAAAGAAAGCATGATAAAAATGAAAAAAAAAACTAAGAAAAAATATACACAGAATTCACTAGATGTTCAAATCTGAACTCTGAAACAAAATTGAAATTCCACTAATTCAGAAAGTGTGTAACAAACTAATTCTTGACTCTGATGGTCTTTATTACAAGTGCTGGCTCTGAACTACCATGTGGGCCCCAGCAAATCAAGCCAAGTGCCTGCTACATTTTTCCACATATTAAAATACCTCAAAAAGAAAATCCAGGACTATCTTAGAAAGAAAAAAAAAATTGACATTAAAAAGACCAACCTTACCCTGAGGAGAACGCGGGAAAGAACAGAGTGTGTAATCCCACCAACTTGTGTTGGTGAAAGCTTTTATCTGAAGATGGGAGGACAGAGAGAATGGATGCCTAGAGCTCTATTTTCTTTCTCTCTTTCCTCCTTTTGACTGTTCCCTGCAATACTGACAAGTCATCTGATTCTTGCACCAAAACTCTAATATAGGGAGCAATTGCCGTTATTTTTAGGACCATCACCACCTGCAAACAAAAGAAATGTTAACTTGCCTCTGTTGTCTTTTTTCCAGCTTTCTAAGTTGAGATTGAAGCATTTTTTTCCTGCTTTTCATAGAACAGACCTATGTTATAATTTATAAATAAACCAAATTGTCAGTTGTTTGTAACTCATTATTTAGGTAGAAAACAGTTGTTTGAGGCAGTTGTTGCTTTTTAAAGAAAAATCACATCTGTATGTATTTGAGGTAATCATGAATTCCAAGTTTGATTCGGTAATCAACATATTTTCAGTTGAAATTCTGAGGAAGAGTATGAGTAAATGTTACTGGTTTTTTTGTCTTTGGGATATGTGTTGTATTTAAATTTGAAGTTGAAATCTTGGGTAATTCATATATGAAGCGATAGAAATTATATTGTAATCAACAAAGTTGAATTTGTGTTTCCTAACTGTGCAATTATGTTTATATGCAGAATACAAAGCAGAGGGCCTTCTAAGAAGAAGGTGGTATGAGTGAATTTAACCTTGAAAAAAGAATTTTCTCTTCAACCATTCTATAGCCTCTTGTGAATGTTTATAGAATTCATAGAAGAATTGCAAGAGAATGTGCTGGAGAATCTAGGGAAATATCATTTAAAAAAAATAACCTTAACATTTAACATCATCCGTGTTATATTGATTTTCTTAGCCGAAGTTCCATAAAGTCAAATTGCCTGCACATGTTTTCCAGCATGTAATATTTGTAAAAAATAATCCCACTGGAAACGATGATAAATGAATTTTCCTATAATTCACCTTGGCCAAAGCCACTTAGTCTGCCTGCACTAGCATGAATATTGGTATGAGGACCAAGAGTGGGATACAAAATCAAACTACAACCGCCACAGCAATGGGTGGGAGCAGGCAGAGGACTGTGCAGGCATAGGTCACAGGCATAGGGCCAAAATCAGATTCTTCTCCTCATATGGGCAGAACACACAGCCACTCACAAAGTGTGATTTTGAATCATGGAATGTTACAGCTTATGGTACGACTGAGGACCAAAGAGATGAGCGCAGCAGAATAATTACTTAAATGTTCCTCCCCTGCCCTCCGTTTTCCTAGTCACCATCTTGCAACTTGAGCCACTCGATGGGAAGACTCTCCCTGCTTTATGGTGGCCAACACTGGAGTCACCACAAATCTCAAACACTCATTTTTCTAAGATCAAAAGCCTTGAGGCAGGTGTAGGAAAAGAAAAGATTGAAAAGGCATACCGTCAGCTATGTGCTCTCTCAGCTTTTCCACACCCATCCGAAAGTCCTGGTTGACTTTTATTGCTGCTATCATCATCTCAGCACACCAGTCTTCGTGTTCCCCCAGAGGTGGGTTTGTGTCTACTATGAGGCCTGGGGGCACTGGAGGGCCTTTCTCAGTGTTGCTGTTCCACCCTCAGCTTGCAGCAGTCCCTGCACACCTGCACCTCAGAGGGCATTTCCTGAAAGCTCTTGCCCCTCCCTCAGCAGTAGACTGCTGTTGCTTATTATCTGGTGCTGGACTCCTGCTGGGACTGGGGGTGGTTCTTGATTCTCCTAGCGCAGCCCCACTGTTAGGCAGAGTCTGTGCGCCTGGGCCTTGAGGATGAGGCCTTTTCAGTGTTCCTGCCTCTATCCCCATGGCAACCAAACTTCCCCTTGTTTCTGAGGCTCCAAGAATGTCTCTCTCTGGTCTCCTGCCCTGACCCCAATCTTTCTTGTGAGCATCCAGGGTAAGGCCATGGAGGAGAGTTTGCAAATGACTGTGAACTCCCATTGTGAAAAGGGGTCTCAGTTATTCTAAACTGATATGCTAGCCCACATTTGGCCTGTAGGAATTTGTTGACATTTTAGCTGATTTCTTCTCACCTACTTCCATGAAGGCGACCACTTCCTCTCGTGCTCTACTACAGATGAAAGAGTTTCTGTGTCCTGTCCCTTCTCAGAAGGCTTTGTTACTCTTTGAGATTCAGTTCCCTTAGCTGCCTTGCAACTTCATTTCTCTGATGGGTTTAAGAAAAGATATGGGAGCCAACCCCGTGGCCGAGTGGTTAAGTTCGCACACTCTACTTCCCAGGGCTTCACGGGTTCAGATCCTGTGTGCAGATATGGCACCGCTCATCAAGTCATGCTGAGGCAGCATCCCACATGCCACAACTAGAAGGACTAAAACAACTAAAAATACGCAACTATGTACCAGGGGTCTTTGGGAAGAAAAAGGAAAAATAAGATCTTTAAAAAGAAAAAAAGAAAAGAAAAGATATGGTTTTTAGACTATCCAGATTATTTCTGTTGTTGATATGGGTATGACATTTTTTGTGGCTTTCTGTGTCTCAAATAAAAGTGGAACCTCTAGTTTCTCATTATTGTCTCAAAAAAAATCCTTAAAACTTCCTTAAATTTTTTAAAATCATAATAGTCTCAGTAAGTTGAAAGAAGATGAGGACCGATCATTCTGTTGCCTATAGTACTTTCTCTGGCTTTTTCCTCCCAGGGTTGGGAAAAAAGATTATGGGCTTAAACCAGATATCTGGCTGGTGAACTATGAAAGAAGGGTATGGGAAGTGTTCCCTAAAGCTTCCAATACTCAGGGTCCTGATCACCCAGTGTTACGGACTGAATGCTTGTATCCCCCCGCCCCATTAATATGTTGAAGCTCTAACCCTTGGTGTGATGGTATTTAGAGATGGGCCCTTTGGGAGGTAATTTGGATTAGATGAAGTCATAAGGGTGGGGCTTTCATGATGGGATGAGAGCCCTTGTAAGAAGACAGCTTGCTCCCCCCACTTCAAGTATACAAAGAAGAGGTCCTGTGAATACACAGCAAGGTGGCAACCACCTACAAGCCAAAAGAAGAGGCGTCAGAATGAAACCCACCTTGCCAATACCTTCGTCTTGGACTGCCTAACCTCCAGAACTGTGAGAAATAAATGTGTTATTTAAACCACATGGTCAATAGTATTTTGTTGTAACAGCATGAGCTGACTAATACACCAAGTATTGAGCAGTCAGGAATTATCTGAGAGAAATTCCTTAGACCAGTGAAATGTTATGGTTGATCACGAGTGTGGGAATCTCTAATCTAGAGAGGTTTTAGTTGTGGGGTGGCTTTTTGTATGACCCCAGCATAGGCTTGCATGGGTGAACCAGGCCATTTAAGAGCTAGAAAAGGATGGACCCAGGCGACTTGAAGATCCAAAGTCACTCCTATGGGATGGTCAACAAAGAGAGCAGCAACATTGTCGCAAGGCTCTGATTAAAACACACGTTTTCCCAGATAGACGAAGTACCCTAGTGGGGACTTCCCTTTCCTGTGTCTCTCCTTTGTATATCTGAAGGCCTTTTTTTTTAATTGATTTATTCATTTAGCAAACACTTATTGAGTGCTTACCACATGCCATGCACTGTCCTGGGATGTTGTAATATATTAGAACACAAAACAGACAGAGATCCCCACCTATACTATGGAGTTTTCATTCTGGTAATGAGAGACAGAATTAAACAATGTGTGTGATAAGTAAGTAAACGATATAGAACAAAGAAAGTTGTACATGCTACAGAAAAAAAGAAACAGTAAGAGGAATCAGAATGGTGGGGATGTAAGTTACAATTTTAAGTTGGGTATTCAGTGTAGACTCCAGGACAAAGGTACCCATCTGAGCAAAGACTTGAAGGAGGTGTGGGAGCTGGCCATGCAGGTAACTGGGGTAAGACTATTCCTGGCAAGGGGAACAGCCTGCAAAAAGGCCCTGAGTGGGAATGTGCGCAGTGTGTTCCACAAACAGTACAAAGGCCAGCAAAGGGCTCTGAGAGTAGTAGAAGTGGGTGTTAGAGAGGCAAGGAACGGGGTTGCAGATCAGATGAGTATAAGTAGCAGGGCTTCTAACCCCATGCCAAGTCCCCCTTCTACAGACGAATGATCCCCCTCTTTTTGTCTCTGGCTTTTTAAATAAAGAAGACCCTTATAGTGTTCCTGCTGGCAGTCACCAGACAGGGACTGGTTGGAGGGAGGCAGGCAATAGATGTGTCCCAGATTAGTAATACAGTAGTTCACAGAACAATTCTTACCAGATAAGTGGAGCAGCTTACCATCGAGAAACCTTGAAATCAAGGCAGGCCGTTGAACAGAGTTGCTAACTGTGTAGAAATATATCAAGATTGTAAACAAATAAAGAAGTAAAAATGATCCATAAGCAAAATGATAAAAAAGAAAATTCAGTCTTACTAGTAATCACCAACATATAATTTTCTACTATCAACATAGATTATTTCTATATAGTCTAGTTTGATATTCAAGTTTGACAGACTAGTCCTGGTGTTATCAAGGGTAGGGAAATAAATTCTCCTACAGTATAATTGGAAGCGTGAATAGGTTACAGCTTTACTGGAGGGCATTTTGGCGGTATATTAGCAGCTCCTCTTAACCAGTTTTTGGGATTAACCAGCACTCACCAATCTCTCTACAAAGCACACTGACTTAGTACCCTCTGCACACTGAACGCTTGGAGCTAGGGGGCTGCTCTCAAATTCACCTAAGCACTGCTGCTTTCTCAATGCTTAGTAACCAAAGGGATTTATCTACCACAAGGCAGTTATGTTTTTCCTAAACTTACCATTTCAGTTCTATCCATTATTATATTGTTGTTTAACTAATATTATACAATCTGATGAAATAAAAATGATTTGTTTTCTGAGTGGAAACCAAGTGCTTTGGAAAGACTTAATGAATATAAATTTAAAAAAAGAAAAGAAAACTGCTGTCAAATTAGGTGTGGGTGAGTCAAATCCAAAAGAAAATTGTGAAAGTCTTGGACAGCTGTTTTTCAAGTGCCTTAGGTTCTGTCTCCATTTTAAACACAGTGAAACAGGAATCATAAATGATGTGTTCGTTATAGTTGTGATTTATTAAAGAAAGATGACGCAGAACTCCAATAATTAGAATGTATTGAAAACAGAAAACCAAGCAAACAAATGAAAACTCTGACCCAACACTTAATTACTGGCAAGTGAAGGTACATAAAACAAATAAAATAAATAAGGTATGCATGAATCATTTGAAAAGATTTCCTGCTTTACACAACTTCTTTCAATTAGCCTGTCGCTTATATTCGGCAAGAGGGCTTCTAATGTATTTATCAAAAAGCTTGAAACCATAGGTCACATTACCAATCTAAAACACCAGACAAATACAAACTAAGGGACATGCTACAAAATAACTAATTGGTACTCTTCAAAGGGGTCAAGAGTTTAGAAAACAATTTGGAAAAGATTAAGGAGACATGATAACTGAATCAACATAGTTTTATGAATTGGAATCTGGAACAGAAAATAAAATATTAATGCTGTAGCTCAATTTAATATTTACCAATGCTAATTTTTAGCATTGGCAAATGTGCCATGGTCATGGAAAATGTTAATATTAGGGAAAGCTGGTTAAAGGATAAATAGGAGCTTCCCATACAAGTACTCTTTACAACTCTTCTGTAAATCTGAAGTTATTCAAAATAAAAAAATAAAATTTCATTGTATGGAAAAAATACCCTTTACCCAGTTCCAGAAATTCTACTACTGATAATTTATTCTAAGGAAATAATTTAAGATGTATGCAAAGATTTAGTCACAAGATGTTAATTGGAAATAAATACAAAACAGGCAATTGGTTAAATATAATTAATCAATGGCATATTCCACAGCTATTAAAATGATATTTTAGAAGTATTTTTAATGATATGGAAAAATATTTGCAATATACTATTAAGTGAAGAAAAAAGATTTGAAAATAGCCTGTAGAGTTTGAATCTATTTGCGTGTGTAATTATACCCTTCCACAGAAATATACATACACACAAATATGCACAGACAAATCTGTAGAAGGCTAAAGATATTATGTTAACAGGATTTATTGCTAGATTTTGGGGTCAGTGCTACTTTATTTCCTTTAATTTTAAAATGTAGTGCATTTTATGATTTAACTGTGTCCAATGAACTTCAAATTTTTTCTTTCTCTCTTCTTTTTTTATGCCAAGTGGGGAGGTAGAACTATTTTTTTTCCTCTTCTTCCTCTTCTCTCTTCCTGCCTCCTTCCATCCTTCTTTCTCTTCCTCTCTTCCTTCATTTCTCCCTCTCCCCTCTCTTGCCCTTCCTCCCTTCCTTCCCTTTGAAGAGAAACTATTGCTATTATCAATATCTTTGAAATTGCTTTAGGGAATCTTATTTGCATAAGATTAGTGGCTTCCTGGGATATAAGAGTACAGGAGCTAAAACCACTTGGCCCCAAGATTAAAGATTATTGAAGTCTGTTTGTTGGAATAAATTAGGATAACCCCAACAGAGTCCCAGTGACCAGGAAAGGCAAAAAAGCCACAGAAATTAAGTCACCATGAGGGCCAAAAACAGCTCAGACCAAGTGGCATGGCTGACAGAAGGGAGGTTCTGCATAGGTGAACCTGCCCCAAATCAGTCTTCCCACAGGCAGGCTGTGTCTTCCCAAAGTAATCATGTGACTGAATCCAAAACGCTAGAGCACAAGAACTTCAGTACGATTTTACCATGGATCACCATTGTCCTAGTCGAGCACTGAGGAAGGTGTTGGAGGGAACGAGGATCCTTCTCTGAAATCTTGAAGAGTCACTGGACAGTGATCTGCACTGGCTGATGCAAAAGCTCCTGGAGCACAGAGTCCATCCTAAGTCTCATCCTCTTGGACCCCAGCCACTCTTAATGATTACCAGGCTTCCGGTAGCATCTGACTTTGGCAGCAATGCCAGCCACAAAGCAGCAGCACAGTGTTGGAGGAGGTAGTGGCTTTTTAAAGAGCAACCAACATCCACTGGCTGTTGTGAAGTCCACCAACTCAAAGGGGTAGAGTTGCCAGATTTAGAAAACTAAAATACAGGATGCCCAGTTAAATTTGAATTTCAGATCAACAGTGAATATTTTTTAGTATAAGTTTGCCCCAAATGAGGCCTACTTATATTAAAAAAGTTGCTTATCTGAACTTCATGTTTAATTGGGAATCCTAGGCGATGAGTGCAAATCCCCACTCTAACAGGGTACTCATATATTACTTCTCATTTTTCTAACTTAGAATGTTACGAAATAAAATATTATAATGGGAAACATTTGAGCTACACCTCATTGCAGCTCTAATGTCTTAGCAGATAGATATTACAAAGAAGAGAAAAGATGGGAGAAGACAGCTAACCCCAGGCACTCTTCTAGTAAGAGGGTTCGTATTACTCTTGAACTAGAAGTCTCTACAAATTGGATTTAAAGAAGCACTGTTAGTCACAGGAATTGTTTTAGGCATTGTTTAATTGCAAGGAATATAAGAGCAATAGAGCTGGTAAGAAGACAGGAAGGAACAGAACCGGCCCTTGAAATATGAAAGGGAGGCTGGGGAGGAGAGGTGTCAGGGAAAAAGAGATTGGATTTCTCATTGACCTGTTAATGTAAGGAAGTAAAGTCGAATACAATACTTGGAAGTGTGGTTCGCTGCTGGGGGCTGTTATTCACACCTCACCTGAAAATTGGGACACTCCCAATTACATCTGCAATGATCATTTGTTACTTGGGTAATAAAGAATAATGGTTATTAAGAAGCAAAAGAAGTAAGCCAAGCTTTTGGAAGTCAAGAATTCAGGTAAGAAAAGGGAGAAAAATCAGGTCACTGATGTCAGGGCAAGCAAATCTGGACTCTAGAAACCGTGTCATAATCAACCACCCTGCCAGGATAGCATGGATTCATAATTCCTGCCTAATTCCAGGGCAGGAAATACTTGACCTTTTAGTATTTTCTGTTAAAGGGGGAAGATGGTGAGCAAATTCAGGGCTCCCTGGGGCTGCAGGTGATTGCAAGGACATTATCATAGTTACCCTTGTGATTCTAATGTCTAGGCCTTTGTTGGCATATAAATCATTCAAACTGTATGGAAAGAATTAGTCTTACAACTGGAGTCCTAACATGAGGTATAGGTCAAACAAAGTTGTTAAGCTTTCTTCAGGAACAAAGGATACAGCCCTTTTGCACCAATCCATTTTGGAACCATGATTCTTGCAATACAGTGGATAACTAAGTGCTTAATAAATGCTTTTTGATGGGAATTGGAATGTTTTGAATGGTAATAGAAGGGTCAGAAGAAGACTTGAAGGGAACATTGACTGCCACCCACAGAGAGACCAACTTGACAGACAAAGTCAGCTGGGCAAATATTTGGCTTGCTGTATTTGTTTCTATCTGTCCTTGTCCCAGAAGGTTTTAAGAGGGCTTACCTGGGCAAATGTGTTCTTGCTTGGTGGCCTAGCAAGGAACACACATGATGGAAATGAGTTGTCTCTTTCTAGTTGTGTCATGTTTTCTTCGGCAAGGGTGTAGTTCCTTCTGGAACAGTTAAATCAAATTAAACAATTACTAAGTCTTCACCTGACATTCCATCTGCAAATGTGTTCTTCATATTTTTTCTTCAGTACATATTTGCTAGGAAATATTAAAAAGACTTTAAATCAACTATCAAATTATTGAAATTAATTCACTCAAGCATTTCTCAGGTCCTAATATGTGCTAGGACCTTTGCTTTGTGTTAAAAAAAAGATTCTTTTTGATGGAACCAAGCAATCCCTCTGCTAAGCATATGTCTAAGAATGTCCATGAGTATTGTCAACAATAGCAAAAACTGGAAGCAACTCAAAATTCATCAACAGTATAACGGATAAATAAATTGTAGAATATGCATACAATGAAATGTTATTCATCAACAAAATAAATGAATTTTACCTATACTCATCAACATGAATGAATCTCAAAATCATCTTGCTGAAACCACAGACAAATTCATGAGTATGATTAAATCTGTATAAAGTCTGAGATTTAGGGAAACTAAACAATATAATAATGTTTAAGGATAGATATCTAGATGGCAAAACTACAAAGAAAAGCAAGGGGAATAAAAATTTAGGATAGAGGTTACACCTCTGGGAGAGAGTAAAAGGGAGACATTTGGACAGGTACCTACAACATGCTGGTAATGTCTTGTTCCTAACACTGAGTGGTGGGTTCAGATATATTTATTTTACTATTATTTAAACTTTACAGATAGGTTTTGTATATTTTTTTGTATGTATGATATACTTTAAAAATTCATTTTAAAGTGGAGGTTTAAAAAAATAATCGAAGGAGAAGCCACTGGGGGATATTTTTTCTATTTGGTCTCAGAATTACCAAATCTATAAAACATATTTTAGCTAGCTACACTTAAAAAGAACTTTCTCTAGGTTTGTAAGTATTCAGATGTTGATGTAGTGGGCAGGTTAGATGATTAACGGGGGAATGTGGAGAAATGGGGAGTATCTCTAAAGAAAATCTGTTCTCTGTCTTTGCCTTTAAAATCGTCACATCTTGTTAAATAAGAAACTCATGTCTCTATTTAGGATAAATTTAAAAAGAGACAACGAATTAACTGAGATGACATCCCACTATAGGTGACTACAATATTTATTAGCTGAGAGTAATCAACTGAATGTCACACAAAATTAAGCCTCAGAACTGACTGGAGGAGTCAATAACCCCATTATACAGATGGTGAGACTTTGAAGCAGAGCTGGCCAGTATTAAAAATATAATATTGGAGATGTTTAAAATTTTTTCCTGGGGCACTTAATTCAGAGGCCAGTTTTTCTTTAGTAATGAGAAAGAGAAAAAAACGATTTCTAAGTAGATTTAGCAGGAAAAGGTAATGGAATTGGGAATGCTTAACCTGGAGAAAGGAAAACTGAAAAACAATTAATGGCTTGCCTCAGACCCAGGAGGGTTTATGCAGGAGAGCTCAGAGCAGGTGTTTCCTGTGTCTGGAGAAGAACAAACAAGAGACATTGTATTTAAGTGGAAATAGGACTAAGATAGATAGATAGATATAGATGGATGAATACATGTACATTGCTGTATGTTTTTGTTTGTAAGTACATAAATCTGGAAGGATTTGCATCAATAGTTAAAAGGAATTTACTTCTGAGAAATGGCATCAGGAGAGAGCAAGACTTGGGATATGCGTCTTTAACTTTCCATACTTCTGTATTACTTGATTTTTTTTTTTTTTTTACAATGAGCATGGATTACTTTTGACTATTGTAATTTAAATTATTAATAGAGAGAAAAATTGTAAAGGGAAAGCTTTGGGTTCAACAGCAGTGGTGGCTCTGATTATTGCGTCGGTTATCCCTGTTACTCCATTATCCCTCCATTGGAAATAAGGAACTTTTAACCATGAGCCTTGTCTTAGGAAGCATTGTTTACTTCCGAGAAATAGAAATTCGCTTGGGCTAGCTTAAGCAAAGCTTTCCAGAGGACAGAAAGTACATCTGGGCTGGCCAGGAACTGGAAAGCTGACAGGAAATCTCCAGCTCGAAGTCTCCCTTTTCCCTGCTCCTCGGTGCTTATTCACTTTACTCTTCTCTTTTTCTACGTGGGAACAATTTTCTTCTATTTTCTGTGCACAAGAGACGATGTCCTCCATCGCTGAATCTACATTCTTTTCCAAGACTAGCTTCTACAGCCAACTGCCTAAAAATTCCTCACATTCTCAAATCCCAGATTTCCCTCTGAAGTCAGTCATCTGTACAAAGTGTTACATTAATATATCTGTCTCTCCACTTCACAGGGATTGCAGGCGAGCTCTGAGAACGGGAAGTGGGCAGGGTCTCTAAGCTGGAATGAGGGGCAGGAAGGGAAGAATAGCATCATTTCTAAAGGGTCATAACTCATTGTAATGGCCCGCTAAGGTTTAATTTTGGGGGAATATGCTATCTCCTCCATATTTCAAAGTTCAATGTCATATATATTTATAGTATTTACATATGGTTTTTTTAGTAATATGACATTTGAATTTTCATCAGACTGTTTTATCCATGGAAATTTCTATCCAGATTACTCAGAAAAGATACAGTTAACAGGGTATGGTTTTAGAAGTCAGAAGTAACTCTGCAAACTGTAAAGCCTGGGAGAAGCCTAGGGGACATCAAACACCCGTGCCAGCAGGAAAGGCGAGAATAACGAAAGTCCCCCTGGGCCTCTGGAGGAAGATGGCAGGCCATCAGCTCCAGACTACCTTCATGGGAGTCTGTCCATGGAGATGCCACCAGTCTCCCCTAGACTGATGCTTTGCTGAATGTCTAAAGTGGAAGGAAAGGCTGAGAGCAGAAGTCATGACTTTAGATATGTTCGTGAAGATATTGTGTGGAAAATGAGTGATAGAAACCATTTTCTAACAGAAAACTGAAAAGGTCCAATTTTATGTATAGAGAGACAAATGCAATTAGATCAAATTAACAAGAAAACCCTTTGAGAGGATAATTCCCTTTTTATTGCTGTGACCCTAGAAATGGATTGTCTGCTCCTTTGTTTTTCATCTTTATTTCAGCAGTACCTTCCTTCAAACTGGATATTTGATTGAGTAAAAGATAGTTGAGACGAGAGAAATCTATTTACAGTGAGAATCTATCCATTGTGAATCATATCTTAATAGTTTGGCATTGTACACCTGATCACATAAATTTTTTTCAGGCAAAGGAGATAAGAAAAAGTACAGACTAGATCAAGGACACTTCCAAAGTCAGCTGGGTTCAATGGATTAATAAAGAGTACCAGAAATTAGTTAGTGTAAATAAAGTATGAGACAATCAGTGAATATAATCCAAACTAGAAGAGTTTCATTTAATATTATCTATAATTCTCTTGAGTTAATTAATTTTATTGGTATGAGGAGATGGAATTCATGGGCCAATAGCTTTTTAAATATATAGATGCTCCTCTCTAGATAAGACTTCATACTTTGCGTAGGTCTGCAGTCTCGAGACATATGCTGTCAGTAAGCCCCCAGTAAGATTCAGTAAGACACAGTAGGGAGCTCAGTGCATTTTAAAAATCAGGTCTGAACAATCTATTTTAAACATTTTTTTGCATGATAAATAAAATCTTTCCAATTAAATAACGCTCATAAATTCCAACAAAACGATTTATGGGTTAACCACTTGCCTGAATTTAAACTAGTGGTTCACTGCTCTCAGAGTATGATCCCCGGGGCAGCAACATAAGCACCACCCAGAAACTTCTTGGAAATACGAAAGTTTAGGCCCCACCCTGGACCTACTGAATCAGAAACTCTGGGGATGGGGCCCAGCAATTTTAATAAGCCTTCCAGATGATTCACACGCACGCTGAAGTTTGAGAACATAGATTTAAACCATTCTAGTCTGATGACCTTTATTGAAAAAAGGAAAAAATCCAGGCCATTGATAGGAATGAAGTTCCCCATCAAAACAGCAGCATACGTGTTTTTAAGGCTTGATGGATTAATCATCCAGCCTGGGATATAAAGATTAACCAAAATAATTGCAATTCAGCAGCCTTTAAGCATTATATTATTTTAGATAAAAGAAGGCAAGTTTCCATTTTTCAGGTAAAAAGTATTACAATAGTGTTACAATGATTTTTCTTTTGCTATTGAGGATTCTAATTATGACATTCTCTGTAATCATAGCTCTGCAGAAACGATATTCTGGTAATGACAGAGAATACTTGTTTCATGAGGTTGTCTAATTCAGGAACTTGAATTGAAATTTTCAAAGTAACTTTCCCCTGGCCTAAAGATTTTTATACGAGTATTCTATGTTCCAAAAGATCATCCTTTATTCATACCTCATTTTTTTCACCTTCATATTTTTCCCAGGCCTGAAACTTCTGAGGACTTCAAAGGATCTTATAAATGCTCGTTCGCTTAGGGCATTGATTGCTATCTATTTTATGGCCTAATCGCTCTGTTTCTTTTTCCTACATCCTCTCCGTGCTTTTCAGATCCCCCCTTGTTGATCTGCAAGAACCCTTAGAGGCTAGTAATATTGTCCAGGGATTAACGAAGCTAATTATAGGTTAGAAAGCCAATCTGAGTTACTGAGGATATTGATAAAACTTTTACAAGACTTTCACAAAAATCTGCATTTGGATAGATTTTTAGGCCTAATCAAACTCGCCTGCAGACATATGGCCTTTTTTAAAATGCACTCATTTAAACTACATTATTCTGGAGAAGGGTTTTAAATGCACTGTCATTTATACAGAAAATAAAGTATTACTTTGATTGGAAAGGAGGAAGATATCAAAGACAAAGGCAGAAAACACAACCACACTTACATAAAACTATGTAAGCTATGTAAAAATAAGTAAATAAAGTCCTGTTCATTTACAAAAATGTTTCCTTTTTGGGCTTACAAATAGAATAAGAAGTTTTCCTTTTTTAGATCTCTGTTCCTCTTCAATATATATTCTCAGTTATTTAACTTTGAAAGAAAAGGTATATAAAATATAACTTTTGAGAACAACCTGAGATACTGTTGAATTAAAAATTAATTCCTAAAAGTTTTCCTCTATGAATTTTATGATGAATATGATTTAGATATCACATATCTTAAGATATTCTCATTACAGCTGCCCAGAGTTGTATAGCCAAATTTTCCCTAAAAGATTCCCAAATATTTGAAGCTATTCATTCAGTACCAAATATATATTTCTCAATCACTGGTGGTAGTATTATTCTTGGATATAAAGGCTTGGATAGCAATGCTATTATTATAGTATTTAAAGATCCAGAAACACCAGAGATTTGTCCCAGTAGGCGCCCTACTATAGGAGGTGTGACATATCCATTTATTTAGGCCATCTGTATTTATTGAGCACCTACTCCTGGCCAGGTTCTGGGATATAGTAATGGACAAAAAAAAACACGTTGCTACTTTCATAGATCTGACCTGCTACTTGGAGTGACAGGTCATAAACAAATATACCACATAAATATTTAATGTATCAGATGTCCAAAATTGCTGAGATGAAAAAGTCAGTTAAGGGACTAGAGAGTGAGTGGGATAGAAGTGGACAGGGAAAGGTACTCTTTTTTTTAAGGTGGTCAAGTTAGGAAAGGCCTCTCTGAGAAGGTGGCCGCTGCAGAGAGCAGAAAATTAAGTGCGGGAAGAAGCTTTATGAACATGAGGGTTGGGAGAGAAGGTGAGCGAGGGGCAGTAGAAGAGGATGGTTAGGTAGCCGGGCACCAGATCACCAAGGTCTGTGAAAAACAAGGTAAAGCATCTGGGTTTCATTCTGAGTGGCATAGAAAACATTGAAGCATTTAGAGTAGAAGCTTGACTTGGGTTTATAAATAATCACTCTTGCAGCTGTATTAGCGGCAAAGTTAGAAGCAAGGACATCCATTGGAAAGGATTAAAACAGCCCATGCCAAAGGCGATAGAGACTTGGATTAAGATTGTAAAGACCGATGGGGTGAAAAGTGGTCACATTTTGGATATATTTAAAGGTAGTGCCAAGAGTGTTTACTTATAGGTTAGATATGGAGTAGGAAAGAAAGGGGGGAATCAAGGATGATTCAAGGTTTGAGACTTGAGCACTAGAAGAATGAAAGCAGAGCAGAAAATACACTCATGGCAAGAGCAAGAAAACATACTTTATGATTAGTGGAAAGTTCAACTTCTCAGAGGACTCTGTCACATCCACTGAAGGAGAACTTAGTAGAAGAAGGAAATACTAGGCAAGAGAGAGCAATGTCCGGAAAGAATGAGGGCCGTTTCTGTCAGAGCATTCTGCAAGAGAGGAGCAGGACGTCAGTGGGAGTCAGGCACGCTTGTCATGGGCCACCTGCATGTGGCCTATTGACAACAGACCTCAGCATCCTCCCATGCAGATCAGAGTTGGAGATAAGGAAAATGGAGATAAAGAAAATAGTGACACCATATAATAGTAACTGATAGAACTTGGGAATAATAATAAACCTCCCCAGAGAAACCTTAGAAATAACTGGGAAATTTCATGTCTACTGAAGGTTGTGCAGTAGCAAATGCGAATAAGAGCCATCAAACACAGGTTAAAGTTAGCTTAATATTTATTTCATTCAAATAGAGCATGACTAATCTAGGATTTCTTACATGTTTCTTTGGTTTTAGAGATGTTATAAATGAGAAATGGGAAACTGCTTTCATTGCTACCATTTTTCACTAGATATTTTTTTTAATTGCGACTGATATTTTAATGAGCATTTGGGCTTCAAACATCTGTTAACTCTTTTCATCTTTTCACTTTTATCATCCATTTTTACAGATGGGAAAGAGGAAACAGGCACAGAGAGGTTAAGTAACTTGACTAAAGCTGCACAGTTACGGCAGAGCAAAGATCAGACGCTTGACAGTCAGGCTCCTGCACACTTTTTATCAAAATGGCCCTGACAACTGTGATGCTTGCTTGTTATTGTCTTTCTGTCCTTCGTCCAACCTCAGTCTTGGAACTGTCACTTTTTGCCACTGTCAGTCTATATGCAACCAAGCACCCTTCTCTGTGTCCCCCACCTGAACAGACCACTCTCTGAGCCACCCGGGTGGTAATCACAGAAACGCGCTGGCTAGCGCTCTGTTGAAGGGAAGAGCAGAACCCTCTGGCATCAGGCATGGGAGAGGGTCCTCCTGCCCGGAGAATCTTAGAGAAATATTTTGCAATTATTTTTCTATATTATGATACAGAAAATAAACATTTCAAAGTGGCACAAAATGGCATTTTAAATGTCTAAAACCATTCTTTCTATATATTTTACCAATAAAATATATATACAGCTATCAATATATATTTCAACACTAATAAAAAATCAGATTTCTATGTGATTTTACTTATTTTGATATTTCTTAGGCAAACTATTTGTGATCTTCCAGAATCAGACATATAAAGACAGTCTACCAAGAGTTTCACTGAAAGTTTTGTTCTAAGATATATTACATCTTTCTGTGCACAGTATACATAGTACATGCTGTAAATGGAATTTAAATCACTACAAATATGGTGAAGGAGAGATAAGAGGGTTTATCTAGAAATATAAACACCTCTTCTCTGAATATACAATATCAACTGTCACTAAGAGCTGATGATTATTTATGTAATAGAAAAGATGCATTTTGGCTTTTGTGATATACACAGCTATTTTTCTCAATTATTCTTGCCATTTCACCCATCATACCAGGAACTACCTCAGAGATAAGAAGCAATGACCATTTTCTTCCAGGAACAAAGTGAGAACTATTTTGTTTCGTGATGTGATTTTTCTTTCACAGCTCTGAAAGCCTTGTTGGTGTGGAGGAGTTATTTCTTAAAATTCTCTTCAAACCAAAGATAGAGTAGAAAAAAAGAGAGAGAAGCCATGAGTATAGCACTATTTTCATATTTTAAAGGAGCACTGAAGAGAAATTAAGATCAAAATGTTCAGGAGAAGTTTTAAGATTATAACCGATGGAATCCTAAGTGGAAGGCTGAGTTTATGGCTTAATACACTTTGATAAGAAAAAGTGAACTGTATGAGTTAGATGAGAGAGCACAGATGACTTATGACCAAGCTTTGTTCTTGGGAGCAACCTTATGACAATTAGGAACCACAGTATATTAAAAACAACTGCTTCTGTGTTTATCCTGGATGATACGCTGGTGAGCTTGTCATTGTGAAAGGGAATAGAAAGAACTATTTTTACAAAACCTATAATTAACCCAAGGGACTTTCCACTGAATTTATAGCTTAGTAAGGATTCTAAATGGATTTAAAAAGAAGGCGAATGTAGCTATTGCATTTTCATGAATAACTCTCAAGGGCTGCAATTGACATGAAATAAGACTATCACTCCTCCTTTCCAAAAACTAGCACTGCTTCCAAGATTGGGGAAAATTTCAGTGAGACACAAGTGGAAGATTCCTTGAGTGAAACTTGGAGCATAATCTCTGTTAGAGTAGGGAGGCTATTGGTCTTGTTCATGGCTATATCTTTAGCACTTGCAACAGTGCATGGTACTTATTAGGAGCTCAACAAATACATTCAATACATGATTGAGCCTAACTAGGGAACCATACATGTTAGATTTATGACACTGAGAGTCCCTGATAAATGAGAGGGAGCCAAAAGGAAAGATTACCTGGAAATGTTGCAGTAACTCTCTTCAGGGCCAGTTAAAGAACTTCCTGTGATCTCATCTGAAAAGTAAAATTAATTAGAGGAAAAAGTGTCTCCAGTTTAAATCTTTGAACCTGTAGCATGCACTGTTGTTGTCCCAGCCATATCCTTTTGGGCTTTTCACACTGTGGTCCATTCTAGTCTCCAGCTACCAGCATCTTCATCTCTTTGCCAGAGGGCTCACCTGGCTGGCAGACTCAGGGCTGGCTTCTTGGGTTTATGACCAACGCAGTCTTACAGGTTCCTGTACTCAGAAGGGGGCCTCATGTTTGGGGTTTAATTCTCTGCATTGCTATATTGAAATTCTTAGTAAGTTTATCCTTAATTCTGTGTTCTGTAAGTGAAGTCCAGTGGGACAATAAAACATGTACAGGAGGCTTGAAACCGCCACTCATATGCATTCCCTTTTCCTGCTGCCTTCCTGCCTCTCCTCTACCCTGACCCAGTGACTTCTGCCACCCTCAGCACATGGTGGTGGCCTGGGCACAAGTTGAATGAGAGTCAGGGTGAGGTGGTTGCACGCAATCTATCCCATGTGCCCCGTTGTAAGATAGGATGGGGGAGGGAGCAGGCAACTGTGAGGAACTGCACTTGTCCCATGAGTATGCCTGTGCCAGAGGGAGCATGACATTGAGTAAACAGCAAACACTCACACGCTCCCATACACACCCACACATGCACCGTGACAGAGAGAGACAGAGGCACCTTTTTCTGGCTTTTTGGACAAGGAGCTCCACTGTCTTGTTTTGCTCTGGGCCAGGCAAACCCAGTAGTTGACTCTGCGTGGAACCCTCTCGCCCATAGGCATGGCAGACCGGCAGTGCCAGAGAATGAATCTCTACTCCACCCCCTTTACCCCACATTTGATGGCTGGAGTCTGTGGGAGAATTCTGAGGGACGTGGTCTCCATTGGCTCCAGAGCTCTCCAGCAGGATTCAGCTCCTTCTATCCTGTGGTTATTTGCTTGTTAAGGCTCTTTATTGGCTGCCTTCCCTGCTCTCCCTCACTTCCTCACTTCCCCACTGGTACTTCCTAAGATCACCTTCCAAATAAACCACTTGGATTTGAATCCTTGAGTCTGTTTCTGGAGAAACCCAGAGTAAGATAGATTCATAAGCCAACATTTGAGGCATTTCTTATATCCTTCACTAATTAAAAAATGAATACCACCCGTAGAGTGGAGTGCTTTCTTCCACAGGCTTCTCTGTGATTCAGAGGCTTTGGGATTTGTATTTTTGTTTGCTTTTTACTATCTAGGATACATAACCAAACTTAATCATCTCTCTTTCTTTATTTCCTCCTTCTCTGATTTGAATGCAAAGCATTGTACTCCCCAAGGTCCTCCCTACTCTATAATTCTATGAACCTCCTGGCCTCTCCCTGAAAGAAAAGGAAAAGTTGTTCTATACCTGTTACCACAAGACACAATAATTTTCTGTGGATTTCTGAATTCTGCTATGGAGGTGTTTTTGTTAAACATGACTCAAATTACAAAGAACCTACACAATGTATTTCTGATGATTGTTTATTCTAGAAAACAAACGTTCAACTGAATCGAAAAATGTGACTTCAACATTTCTTTCCAGATTTGGGAAAGAAATTGGAAATGGTGGAAAGGTGTTGGGATATGGGTTTTTTAGTAGACCAAAATATGTTTCATACTTAACTTTTTCTAAGTTTTAAATCTTTATTTTATAATTTTATTTTTTATACCATGAAACTTGATTTATTATTATTCTATGTGCTCAGGCACAGCTCCTTTCTGCTAACATGAAAGCAAGAGAGAATTTGGAGAAGATGCTGTCAGGGTATTGGTCAAACCTCCCATTATGGAAATGCCTTTGAGGCAAAAAATATGATGCTGAAAATTAGAAATTAATTTCCACCTGCTCCCTCTTCCTGCCAATGATTCATGGACACTTGGATAAAACTAGTTTCAATCAAGGGCCAGCCCAATGGTGTAGTGAAGTTCACGTGCTCCACTTCTGTGGTCCAGGGTTTGGCGGTTCTGATCCTAGGCATGGACCCAGCACTGCTTATTAAGCCATGCTGAGGAGGCGTCCCACATAGAAGAACTAGAAGGATGTGCAACTAGGATATACAACTATGTATTGGGGTTTTGGGGAGAAAAAACAAAAAGAGGAAGGTTGGCAACAGATGTTGGCTCAGGGGCAATCCTCCTCAAAAAAAAATTTAAAAACTAGTCACAATCATTGATGAAAAGGTCCCCTCCCTTAGCATGTCTGAGACCTAATAGATGCAGAATAGATAAAACCAAACAGGCTGCTAAGGAAAATCCCAGATCATCTCCTAACATAAAGTACTTTATGCAGACCTGAGAACCTCTAGGTATAACCCTGACTACCAGGTCTTGACTTTGAGCTCTCTGCTTGACCCATCTCCCCTGATTCTTCAGTTCTAACTATCCTCTAAATCTATCTACTTCTCCGTCCTAATTCCTTGTCCTGGTGAAAAGTTCATTCTTTCATTCATTTGTTCATTCTTTGAACAAAGATTAATGGGTAACCTACAGTAGGATTCAATGAGCTATAATTAAAGTATAAATGGGGTCTGCATAAACCTAGGATTTTGTTAGAAAGGCAAATTCCTAGTCCCCACCACAGACCAACTGAATGGGAATCCCTGGTGGGACCAAGGATCCATGTTGTAACTATCTGTCCAGGTGATTCTTATGCACCTCAAGTTTGAGAGCACTGGTCTTTGTCTGGATTGGGCCCTATAATTTGCCTTTCTGATAAGTTTTCAGGTGATATTGATGCTGCTAGTCCAGGGACCACACTTCGAGAACGACTGATCTAGAAATTATTGTTCCTGCTACCTAACAAAAGCCTGAGTCCAAATCTTCCCAAATTATCTTTCAGCTTCAACCTCTGCTTTGTCCAAACTGAATTCAGTTTTATGGTGTATGTTTCAGGCCCAAGTTGCCAACTCACAGCTTTTTAAATTTGGTAGCAGTTTGAGACAGCTGCCACTGTATCCTGTTTGTATCATCGCTCTCATTATCTTCATTTTTGTTTCACGTGCTTTATCTGAAAGCCTCATGGCATGTTGAACTGGGAACAAACGTAGAATTAGATTCCATGAGTTTAAACTATAAATTTACCACATTACCTGTCTACTTTTGAACAAGTCACATACCATTTATGAAACTTATTTCCTTATCTGCACAATGGAGATGAGATGGATTGGAAGAGATTATCCATTTGAAAGAAGCTAGCGAAGAGGTCTGGCATATAGTCGGTGCTCAGTAAATGTTATTTAACTTTTTATATCACAGTACTCTCCCCTTTTTTAATACCATCTTATACCAAGTAATGACATGAGATATGTCAAAATCATTAAACTTTTTAATCTTGTATATGTCTTCAGACTGCATTTAGTTTTATTTAAAAATTGATTTAACTGTATTGTCTATATTTTATTCCTCCTTCATTTTAGTGACTTCTAGGAAGTATAAAAATGCTAATTTTTCAAAACATCCAGAGTTTTAAAAATTAAAGCAGACTATATAAATGTTACAGTGGTAGTACAGTGGCAGTACTATATAAAATGTACAGTGGTTCTAATGTTCAGTTTCCTATACTATTTCCTTGTTATTTGATGTCAAATAAAAGTCATAGCTAAATGTACCCTAAAATTTCTCATTAGAAAAAAATAGCTTCAACATTGACTAAGGCTTTCATTCATGCACCTGAAATCGCTTTATAGGCAGTAGCTAATTAAGTTTTAAAACACCTCCATCAGGAAAGAAAGAATTAGAACACATGGATTAAACCCCGTAGCCTAGTTTAAGAAATAGGGGCTCACACCAGATCTATCAGAGTAAACTGAAAAGATTACAGCACAGCCAGTCCGTTCATTTCTATCATTTTAATGAGTGATGTGGAACTCCAACTTTGAAATAGGTTTTTTAAAAAAAGTCATATTTACATAAAAGTAATGCATGCATGCATATGCTCACAAAAATCAAATAGGACCTAAAGGGTTATAATGAACATCAACAATTTCTTTCTCTACACCTCCCCAACCCGGAGTCCTGTGTCCTAGAAACAACCTCTCTTTAACTACCAGCTTCTGTGTTTATGAATAGTATGCTTATGTTGCTATTTTTGATTGGCCAATGTTAGATACTGTTCATGTCCTTCTAGGATAAATGAAGATTTAGCTGTTCCAGCACAACCACCACCACCCCTCCCCCATTCCCTCCCCTGTACTTACATCACTTTTAATTAAATAACCTAACAGTGTTTAGAGAATTTTGAGTTTGTATGAATGTTCACTGCCTATCAAGTCGTTGTGCTGTCAATCAGTTGTGCTGTGGTTACATTTCCCTTCTCATACAGCTTTTTAGTTTTTTTCCTGGAATTCCTAATTATTTTACTTTGTTCTTGCAATTTCTTCTTATAACCATCCTTATTTTTTTTCTGAAGACCCATCACATCAGGTATATATCAAATGAGCCCCCCTGTCTCTCCTGCCTGAACCACAGAAAGTTCCCGTGTCAAGGTTCTCCGTCACCTGGAGCTGCTGCTCTCCAGCCCTGCTGCATAGTTGTCCTGGGACGGCCCTTGACTACTCTCCTGGGTTGCAGCCACTATTCCCTTGATTTCATGCCTTTCTATTTGCTAGTTTACTCCCTGTATTACTGAAGACAAATTTTCCAAGTCTTTGATGACTGAAATGTTTTTCTTCTACTCTCTACCCTCCACTAATTAGATACTTTCTATAGGTATAGAATTCTTGGTAGAAAATCATTTTCCATCAGAATTTTGAATGGATTTGTTTGTCGTCTTCTCAAGACAATAAATGACTGTAAATAAACCCAAAGGTAATGGATTACATGTGCCATGGTCTAGTTTGGTGTCCCCATATATAAGAATCTTAAGAATTCTTGGGGAATGGAAGAAGAGTATAGATCATGTGGGAACAAGATTTTGTTTAAGGCAGAACTGGCTAAATAATTTGACGGGCCCAGTGCAAAAAGAAAATGTGGGGCCCTTTGTAAATAAAGTATTAGAAATTTCAAAACAGTGACACCAGAGTGTCAAACCAAGCGGGAGGGCCTTTTAAGCGCAGGGTCCTGCTCAACCGCATAGCAGCACACCTGGGAAGGTGGCCCTAGTTTAAGATCTGGCCCTATGGACGTCTCCTTAATCTTCAGCCCCTCACTAATTTCACTGAGCCTTATAGTCCCATTTATGAAATAGGAATAATAGGATCTGTCCTTCCAACCATGCAGGGTTGTGGTGAGTTATATACAGTAGACCCTGCCATCTGTGGTTTCATTTTCTGTGGTTTCAGTTACCACGGTCAACCACAGTCCAAAAATATTAAATGGGAAATTCCAGAAATAAACAATTCATAAGTTTTAAATTGCACGCAGTTCTGAGTCGCATAATGAAATCTCATGCTGTTCTGCTCCATCCTGCCCAGGATGTGAAACATACCTTTGTCCAGTGGATCCACACTGTATCCATGACCTGCCCATTAGTCACTTAGTGGTTGGCTACTAAGAGACATCCGGGTTATCAGATCCACTGTCACGGTATCACAGTACTTGTGTTCAATTCACCCTTATTTTACTTAATAATGGCCCCAAAGTATAAGAGTACTTTGTGATCCTGCCAATTTGGATATGCCAAAAAGAAGCATAAAGTGCTTCCTTTAAGCGGAAAGGTGAAAGTTCTTGACTTAATAAGAAAAAAAATCATATACTGAGGTTGCTAAGATCTATGATAAGAACAAATCTTCTATCTGTGAAACTGTTAAGGAAAAAGAAATTTGTGCTAGTTTTGCTGTCACACCTCAAATATGTATGTATAGGGGAAAACATAGTAGATAGAGGATTCCGTACTATCCTCAGTTTCAAGCATCCACTGGGGGTCTTGGGGCATATCCCTCACAGATAAGGGGAGACTACTGTATAACATGGTAAAAATAATATATGTGTAAGCACTATGTAAATCAGAGGAGTGTAAAGAAGAGTAAGCATATGTAGAATATTTTCCTGTACCATTGATAAAAAGGGTCAGGTTAGCATGTACTTCATTGTATCCTCTTTTATGGTTGGATAACTGATGTAGATACTCCATAGCTTCAAATATATCTTTTAGAGCCACTCCAACAATGGAGTTTTATACAAGAGAAGCTACAACTCATTGTTGATCATCACATCATAACCTGAATCTCTAAAATAATGGACTGTTCAGCTGAAGTCTTCTACAAATTTCACCTTACAAACAGCATTTTAGAGTCAACGCTTAAGTTGTGAAATACAGGTAGTAACTGAGAGTGCGATTTACTATTATTCTGCCCTGTGCTTCATCTGGTGACCCTATTATAAATGATAAGCTTTTACCCAATCTCTAACTATATTCGTTGGGAAGTGTGTAGATGCTCTGTTTTGGTGTGTGAATCCTGGATTAGTTTCTAACCAGCTTTGTGACATCAAGTAAATTATGAAATTTTTCAAGCCTCACAGGGTTGTTGTGGGGATTAGCTAATGTATGTAAGATTTCAGATCCATAATAGATGCTCAGCAAATGGTTACCACTATTGTTATTATCTTAAAAGGAAGAATAGGAATAATAATTTTATCTTTTAAATGACCAAGCATACCAATTTTTGTCCAGGCAGATTGTTTAAAAGACAACCCAGTTCAAACATGCTAATGTAGTTTCGTGAACAGAAATGAGTGCTCAGCTTCTTGCTAGATCAGCTCTGAGGCTTTCGCTCAGGGGTCCATAACCACTGCCTGTTTTTGTACAGCTCTTGAGCTAAGAATGATTTTTATACTTTCATTTATTTTTTTATTGAGCTATATTTGACATACAACATTGTGTAAGTTTACAACACAACATATTGTTTTGATACATTTACATTTGATACATTGCAACACAACATATTGATCTGATACATTCGTCCTGCAATATGATTGCCACTCAGCATTAGCTAACATCTCTATTGTGTCACATTATCATTTCTTCTAATGTTGGGATCAAGTAAGATCTGGTCTCTTAGCAAGTTTAATGTTTATAATACACGGGGGTTTTTTTGTCTATAATGTACTTGTAAATGATTGAAAAATAAAGTTTTGTGACATCTGAACATTATATAAAACTTAAATTTCAGTATCCATAGTTTTATCGTAACACAGCCACACTCATTCATTTACTATTGTCTGTGGCTACTTTTGGACTACAACAGCAGTTGAGTTTGCAACAGAAACTCTGTTGCCTGCAAAGCCTAAAATATTTACTATCTGGATCTTAAAAGTTTGCCAGCCTCCCCAGGACCAGCCCCATGGCCAAGTGGTTAAAGTTCTGCATGCTCCACTTCATTGGCACTGGTTTGTTGGTTCAGATCCCAGGCATGGTCCTACTCCACTCATCAGCCATGCTATGGAGGCATCCTACATACAAAGTAGAGGAAGATTGCCACAGATGTTAGCTCAGGGTTAATCTTCTTCAAGTGAAAAAAAAAAGAGGAGTATTGGCCACGGATGTTAGCTCAGGGCAAATCTTCCTCACCCAAAAACAAGAAAAAACATTTTGCCGACCTACCGTTAGACCATCAGCCCTGACTTCTCACTGTATAGCCACAACCCAGTGAGACCATCCTAGCACCGTCATGCTTTTGCCCCTCTATCTGGAAACAGATCACCCTGCAGCACCCGGTGTTCCACCCATCAAACCATCCTGACTCTGCAGCTCCTGGTCCTTCACCCATCTCCTATCTTCTGCTGCTCTGGTGACTCTAACCTCTGCTTCTTGTCTTAACTACAACTTGCACTTGCCTCTGACATGACATCTGCCCCTGCCAGTCAGAGAGGAGAGACCAGCACATCCCATTCACATATAAAACCCATCTGGTAAGAATCTCATGTGTTTTCTGGATGCAATTTTGGAAAATTTGGTGCATTTCTTCACTGTGTATATTTTCACTCTTATCCACTATGGATATTAAACATCTGCTGTATACCCAGCACTCTACTATGTAAGAGGAAGGGGGCAGGGGGCTAGAAAATGGAGAGAAAGCTGATTTAAGGAAGAGGAAAGGGACAAAGGAAGATGGTGAAATAAAACAATCAGGAAAATGAACCAGTTACTGGTAGACTATAAGGCACAAAATAGAAGAATGAATTAATGAAAAAATAAATAAGAGATTAATGGGAGTGACTGAGAAAAGCTTTGCTGAGAAGATAAGTGGGAGAAACAGGTAGGTGAAATGAATTCTGCATCTGAACATCCCACAATATGGGTCACAAATTGCGGAGCCACCTGCCTCCCGTCTCCCACCTTCCATCACCACTGTCCTGCCACCTAGTCCCCGCAGCAATAAACTGCAAAAACGCCCCTTCGCTGAGACTAGAAAATGGCAACCCTCTGGCTGGACCAGTCATGTAAAGGCCCTCTCTCCTCCAGCGAGGGAGGCAGGGCTGCACGAGGGCACAAACGTGGGTGGACAGGGGTGGCTTTCAGTTTCCATTTGCACCCCCAGAGCCCAACACCCTCATGTGCAACACAACCTGACCAATAATACATTGCAGATCTGAAACAGTTGGATCCCCAGCTGACTCTCATGTTTAGGCATGTTTTGTTGGAATCTTCCAGTGTGTTGAAACAACCTGAATTAACGTTTGACAATATGCTCTGTTGGTGAGGCTGTGGTTAAACAGGTACTCTTCTACATTGCTGGCAGGAAAGCAAAAATCGCACAATCCCTACAGAGAGGAATTTGCCAAATTCTAGTACAATCACATATGCATTTACCCTTTGACACGGCAATTTCAATTCCAGGCATCTGTTGTAAAGATATCCTGGCAAAAATACAAAATGACTTATGCCCAAGGCTATCCTTTGAGGCATTATTTAGAATAGGAGTAAATTGGAAACAACCAAAACATCTATTAACAGTAGACTGGCCAAATAAACCAGAGTTGGCAAAGATTTTCTATAAAAGGCCAATAGTAAATATTTTAGGCTTTGTGGGCATATGATCTCTATTGCAATACTCAACTCTACCATCGTAGCACAAAAGCAGCCACAAACAATAAACGAATGAGTGTGGCTGGCTGTGTTTCAATAAAACTTTATTTATGGACACTGAAGTTTGACTTCATATAACTGTCATGTCACAAAATATTATTCTTCTTTTGATTTTGTTCAGCCATTTAAAAACAAGATTCATTCTCAGCTTGAAGCCCATACAGAAACAGGTGGCAGGCTAGATTTGGCCCCCGGGCTGTAGTAGTGTGTCAATCCTGAAACAGACTAGGGTACATCCCCACAATGGAATCCTATATAGTTGTGTAAAGACATGAAGAAGATATGTATATACTGCTTTGGATCCACAATGTAGTAAGAGAAAAAAAAAACAAGGGGCACAATAGCGTTTATAGTGTGCTTTCGTTTGTGTAAAAAATTGAAGGAAATATGAGTATATATGTATAATGTTTATATGTTCAAAAATAAGTGAAAAAAGGATAAACCAAAAACTAATGAAAGCAGTTACTTATAAAAGGAAGGATGAAACAGGGTGCAAGGAACAGGAATGGACGCAAGATTCCCGTGAGTGTAATCTGTAATATTGTTTTGACTTTGGAATATAGTTTTGACACAATTAACAAACAAACTGAAGTCACGAAAGAGAAAATTGGTTTAGCTGTCAAAATTTAAAAATTGAGATATTTTACAAAGAAATCTAAATTTGCTTTCTCTTGAAATATTCAAAGATGTGGCTGGCATCACTGAGTTTGCTTTCCCACGTGGCAGCCACCTGAGGAAAGTAAGTTTTAGCACCTTCCTTTTAGCAAGACATGTATTCTCTGATCTGATGTAGGACCCACCCAGTCGGCTTCACTTTATCTTGCCTGCTTGGCCTGTGCAGGCATTTAAGTTTGCGACTTCCACTTAGGAGAAGCAAATGAATTAATATTTGATGCTTAGTATGACAGTAACAGGAAACTCTTCAGTGTTTTGAGCACAAGTATACAATGATAAAAGTAGTATTTCAGGGAGATTAACCTGCCAGTGTTATGTGTAAGGATTTGGAGTGGGGAAGAGCCTGATTCCAGAGAAACTAATCCGGATTCAGTTATGCTGTCATAAGCATGAGATACATTGACCTGGAGGGGTGATGGTTGCAGGATGGAGAGAAAGTGAAGAAAAAGCCACCAGAATAGGAAAAGAAAGAGAATGAGGAATTACATTAGAGCTGGAAAGGACCTGTGAGAGCATCTAATCTCAAGCCCTATTTTATAGGAAATGGAAGCCCAGAGTGCTGAAGGATTGTACTTGAAATTTGACATCTGGTTAATATTAGGTTAAGATCGCTATCTAGGTTTTCCAAGTCTTTTGTTTGTTTGTTTGTCTGTTTGTTTGTTAAAGATTGGCACCTGAACTAACATCTGCTGCCAATCTTCTTTTCTTCTTCTTCTTCTTCTTCTCCCCAAAGCTCCCCAGTAGATAGTTGTATATTCTAGTTGCAGGTCCTTCTGGTTGTGGTATGTGGGATGCTGCCTCAGCATGCCTCAGCGGTGCCATGTCTACGCCGAGGATTCAAACCAGTGAAACCCTGGGCCTCTGAAGTGGAGCACATGAACTTAACCACTCAGCTCTAGGGCCGGCCCTTCCAAGTCTAAAAATGGTGTAATCGTCACTAAATTTTTATTATCTTGAGATTGAAATGCACAGTAAAATACAAAACTAGTAAAAGAACTTTATACGCTTATAACCATATAAGCACTAACTGCACCATGTTGCCCCCAGCATAAAAAGCAGAGGCCAGTCTGCCTGGTGGCAAAGTTGTACCACTGACAGAACTGGATTCTCGGACAGAGAATTGTTCTTGGGAGAGAAGATAATAAATTTGAGTTTTAAACATGATGAGTAGCGAAACATGTAATTGGTGATTCTAGCAGGCAGTTGAAAATCTTTGCAAGTAAGCACCTCTACATAAGATATTTCTGTTTATTGCTATTATAAATTGATATCAATTTATCCAGGCTACTGAATCTGTTATATTAAAAAAAGAGTTGTCATTATACATTTGTCAAAATGCATAGACTATACAATACGAAGAATGAATCCTAATGTAAAGTATGGACTTTAGTCAATAATAATGCATCAATATTGGCTGATCAGTTGTAACAAATGTACCACACTAATGCAATATGTTAATAATAGGGAGAAATGGGGAGGATAGAACATATGGGAACTCTGTATTTTCTACTCAATTTTCTACAAACATATAACTGCTCAAAACAATAAAGCCTCTTGATCATTTTTTTAAATCTTATTGGTCAAAAGATCTACCAGTAACCTATTATGAGGCTACAAAATCAAAATTGCCAATTTGCTCCCTCAGTGGAGCTCTACTGGAAAATATATTCTTACAAAATGCACAAATGGCTAAATGCCAACCTAGATTTAAGGGAATATTACTGTTTGCTTTTAAAAAGAATTGTGAGAATGTTTTAAAAATCAATTTAAAAATCAGTAAAAAAATTGATTTTACAAAGGGAATTGCTTGAAACTGATACACAGTGTTCCAGGTGTTTCCTACTGAAATTTGATCTGTTGGTCATTGACATTATTGACGAGATTGGTCTTTGTACCTGACAGGGGTTTTGTACTACAAGGTGGATTGCAACACACACTCACTGATTCTATGGCCAATGGCTGGACACTATACGTACAAGACTGCCAGAATGAACCACATCATCACCAACCCAAATGTTTCAACCCTGTGGGAAATAAACACTGATCTCTAAGCTATACTGATAATATAGTGGTCCTTGGGTCATTATCTTCAGAGTAATAAATCAATCCAGGGTTGTTCACATAATAATGTAATCGCATTTTCATGACCTTAAAACAGGAAAAGAGTGACTTGTCATTCATGTTTTCTCTCCAAGGACATTCTAAAAGTTCTTTTTCTCCTCCTCCTTATTCTTGATTATTATGTTTTTTAAATAAGTTACTGCGTAATGAAAAGAAAATGAATGAGAACATATGTAGACACTGGCTCTGTTATGCCACAGATTTAGAAAATTAGAGTGTTAGAACTTCAAAGGATTGACTTAATTATTCTGTTCCAATGGGTCTCAACTGGGAAGCTTGCACACAGCCACTCCACTGAAAGCCATTAGTGTCATGTAAACTCTTCATTTTAAGATGAAGAAACCAAGATTCAAAGACATTGGTTGATTTGTACAAGCTCTTTTGTGATAGGTTCTGGACTTGAATCCATTTCTCCTGTCCTGTATAGCATCCTTCTTTTCACATCATGTTACATAGGTCAATTGATTCAGTTCTGTGTATCCTCGGCCTATATCAACAATAAGCAAATATGTTAAGATGGGATGATCTCTACCGCCCGTTGCTTCCAGCTCTTTGATTCCACCAGTTAGTGAACTGTGGGTGGGTGGGTGGGAGTGGGTGTGGGGGAAGAGGTAGTAGGATTTGGTTTTGATTCTTTTTTCCCTCTTTCTCTTAATTCTAAAGCAAACAAGGAAATAAAATATATTGGATCCAGCATGCCTATGGAAATTAGACTGTAGCTGGTCTGAAAAGTGACTTCTAGGGTCACCCTGTGTGTCACTGCACATACCAGGATGATCTCATGTGGTCTCATCTTTTGCAAGTAGACTAGCCTATCACTACACCTTCCACCCAACTACTCCTCCGGGAGTAGGGTTTTAGTCAACAAAATACACACACTGGCATAAACACTCAGTCTTAAAGTTCTACTTGTTTCCAGAGCACTCAGGCTGTCAATAGCTGTTAGAGTCATCATTCCTACTTCACGTGAGTATAGTTTTGTATAATTCCCCTTGTACGAATGAATACCATCTCCATGGCTGTCTTACTTCTCTCAATTAGGATGATAAGATCTCATTCTCCTTTCTGCCTGGCAGAAAGGTCTGGAGAAGCTTTAGGAAGCCTGGTAAATTTCTCTTTCTTTTGTACTTCCTCACTTCCATAGTTTATAGTCCCCATAATACAAGGAAGACTGCTTTTCAATATACTCTCCAATTTTGAGAAAAGCAAACTGCCAGGAGCTGAATTGCTGTCCTATGGCCAAGAGGCAATTCCTGGCTTCTGGCTCTAACTTCTCTGTGTACCTCTTTGAATTGTGAAGATTAGTGACACAGTAGGTCACTGTGGGCTGTCTTGCCTTGTGAGAAGGCCTTTGGGTACATGCTCTTTCCTATTTATCCCCTGATCCAAAGACGTCATACAGCAGGAATTCTTGAGATCAAAGGTACACTTCAAATGCCACGTATTATAGTACACTATCTTTGTATAGTGTAATAGAGAGTCCAGTGTCCTAGAGAAAAAATAAAATTGGAGGTACCATCCTCGAATATCTAGAAACTATTCTTTAACAGAATCCCATTAATCATTAACACATTTGAGATTGTTTATTTTACAAACCTGGGAGAGAAACTTAAGAGTTATGGTTTATACGATTAGAAATCACACTTGCAAAAATATTTCTAATTCTTCTTAACTCCACAATGTTCAATATACAGTTGCACATACACTTTAAGAAGAAAAAAAGAAGATATTGCTTCAAATACACTTAATTTTTACATTTCAAGATAATAAGCAGAGCTACCAGGACAGGCTACTTAGGAGCTTCAACAGCATCCATCAGTTTCATCATTAGCAGCATCACTGTCCTTTGGGTGAACACTTTGTATGAGGTAGAATGTGTCTCTGTTCTCACCAGAGCAAATAAGAGAGCTGATAGAGAGGTGAGAGCAAGCCTGCCTGTTCCCCATGAAGGGCAGGGAAGGAGAACTAGTCAGACCTCACTCTGCCACCTGCCTCCCACATGCCTTTGACTCTGTGTGCCGTATTCGTCTTTTCCTTTAAACTTGGACTGTTTGCATAGACAGGCAAAAAATTGCCTCTAACCTTATCACAAACACTGGACAATTATACCGGACTTTTAAGAACCGCCGGACGCCGCTTCCTCTGGGCCAGATTTTCAGGTTTGGGATCTGAAACTTGAAAATAAAGGAAAAGCTCAATGCAAGAATGCCTTTTTAAATTGCTCTTTTTCTCTTCTTTCCCTTTTCTTCTACCTCCCAATTTATGGAAGGGGGAAATACGTAAATAAATATGGACTATATTCATTAAAAGAATTATCTGTTCTTTGCTTTTATTCACTTGTACATTTAACAGATATTTTTTTAATGTATCTATATAGAGGCTAATTGCTGGGTTTGGTAATATTATAAATAGACTTAAACCCTTTTTTGATTACATGTTTATTGTTATTGCAAGCAAAGCAAAGGGGATAAAGAACATACAAACATGTAGGAAAAATTTTTCTAGACACTGTCTTCATTCAACTTTAAGAATTTGTTATAAATCCAGGAAATACCATCTACCTCAAAGCAGGCCCACATTGGACCCACTCACAATGAAATTACTGAGTTAAGAAGATTATGCATTTATAACTTGATTTCTCATTTGTAAAATGCTTAATTAACATCCCACTTGATTCTCAAAACAGGTCTTTGAAGTCAGTATTATTATTACCCCCATTTTAAAGAAGAAATAGAGTTTAGATGATATGCTGGTAGTGAATGAGTAAGTGGGGAAACTGAGCTTCCAAACTTGGTTTTCTGACAAAATGCCTGTGGCCCTGCCGTATCACCCTGCTGAGCCTCATTCAAGTCAGAGTCCCTGCGGCTGTCCCGAGAGGAGTGATGGACAGATTTCACACAGCAAAATGTCAGCTGGACAATCATATTTTTTGTGTGTCACTTCAGGGAGACCACGGGGTCACCACCTCTTCTAGTTTTCTTCAGAGACCTGTTATAGGACCGCACGTTCAAAAGCAGAAGGGAAGATAAATCTTTACTCTGAATGTGGTTTTGAGGTACTGTGTGGCCAGCACCTGCAGAAGGGGCTAGACCCTCCTCAGGGCTCAGGCGAGACCCACAGTTCCCTATGTGCATTTCTGTCATGAGTGTCTTTCATAAAGATGGATGCAAAAAAAAGGGACAGAGGGCCCTGCATAAGGTGAGAACTTGTGAGCCGAGAGTATGTCTCCCCGAGCAATATTCTGTGGAGATGGTTCTTCACAAGCCTGATTTGCTCTTTAAAGGAGACCTAAAATCCCTCTGAAAAGAGGGGTGTGTGTGTCCCAATAATTTCAACAATTAAAGAAAAGCAAGTTCCTGCACTCAAGCAAGATGATAATAATAATAATGACAGTGTGAAGAATGGGACACTTTTACTTATTTTGTCTCCATTATTCTGAAATAATTTCACTTCAGGCAATTCAAACATCCTCGAATTTTTTTCCATCTCAGAGTATTTAGGTAGAATATAGCTAATTTCTAATTATAAGAAAAACTGCTTTCTAAAATCACAATAGCTGTAATTGACATTTGTTGGTTAGATAATGCTGCAATCATTCCTAAGACAATTCTTGCAAAAGACCCATACTTGGAGTAGCAGTGTGACCCGATCCTAGCCAAAGAAACATGAGGGAGGTCTCCTGGAAGGCTTCTGGGAGAAGTTTTAATATAGTGTTGAAGAAATGGTTGTTGACTTCCAGTTCTCTCTTCTTGCCTTTAACTTGGCTATGATGCTGGAGCTGTTGCAGCCTTTTTGTGATGATGAGTATCAAGGTCATCATGGTGAAGGGCCAGATATCTCTGGAGACCATAAGTATGAAGACTGAAAGAGCCTGGGCCTTAGATGGCATTGTTAATCAGCTGAACTAACACCCACAATTGGCTACTTCCAGCCTTCCCCTCATGTGAGAAAGTAAATCCCTCTTTGTTTAAGCTACTATTCTTGAGATCATCTGTAATGTGCAGCTGAAAGCATTCAACTGTGTAAATTTGAGCTGGTTACTTAAAGGGTTTGAACCTTGGTTTCCTTGTGTATAAAACATAAGAAGGTTGAACCCTTTTAGATCTAAGAAGTCTCTGATTCAAAAAGTACATTGGCCCTATTATATTAAGAAACAATTTTTTTTAAAAGATACAATACACATTTCAAGCTTCTGTTTTCAATTTTATAAATAGTATTTTCTTTGTAGTGACATGGGAATAGGAGACAGTACATATTTTAAACATATTTTGCTATTATTTGTTTATTGTTGAAATGATTATATCACTTTAATGCAAAGTGTTTTGTGTTTCTGTAATTCTTCACAAGCGTGGGTCCTAGTCAATGCAATGGGAATATTCCACTGAACTTATAGGTAAAGCCAAAAGGCACAATTTATGTTCCCGCATACAAATACTTTCAGGACTATTGGCTTATCACTGAAAAGTATCTATTTTAAGAGGACTAAGACTTAATTACAAAAGGCCTATCAATCCAGTCACTACTCTGAGCAAGCACAAAAAACATACCTTTTCCAATGACAACTCCAAAGAAAAAGTCTTTTTATTGTTGCTATTTAAAGATCACAATAGGAGGTCTTGCTTGGTGTCATTGAAAAGGAACTGTCTCCATAGAGAAAAGAATGAAAGTAAGGAATTTTTAAAGCATTTCCTAAGTAGGATTTGCAAGAACAGACTTACAGGGAATGAATATTACCTTCATTTTCAATAGGATTCCAAGTTATAACAAAAACTGTCGTTGTCTTCTCACATATAATTTTAAGAGTTTTAAATGATAGAAGGGTCTTAGCTACGTCTGAAGATTAAATTCCTGAGAAATTACATTTATTTTAAATCTTAAAAATTAAGATTTGTAAAAGCAATTCTAATGAGCAGAATCTTTCAGAGTATAATATTTGGAGTGAAAGGCTTAAAAACGACACTGTGTTATTACTTTTATGTCCTTCAATTTCTTAACAGTTAATATGTGAAAAACAGCAGATACAGTCTTTCTACTCTTAACATTTTAATAATTATAAATCAGCATGATTCATGATATAATTCTACTTTAAATTTTGGCTGAAATGGTAGAATATTTTAAAAATTCAATTTAGTCTATTCTTTTTTAAGTTCCTTTTCAAAACTTCTCAAAACAATTCATATTATACTGGATTTAACATGAGTAATAAATAAGTAAAAAAAGAGTTTACACTAAGCTGACAACTTGTTTATAGTTTTTATAGATGGAGCTTAAACTAGTCAGAATCTCACAACATTTCTGAGAACTTAAGAAAATCAAATCGAATTTGTGTTGCTTCTGTGTAAGCAAATCCTTGTAAATTTGTTCTTGCCTCCGTGTGACAGATGACGGCAAACAGTGAGATGGCACTTTTCCTTACCAGGTGGCACTTCCAGGCAGCCTAATCACCCGTCTTTAGGGTGTCTTTCAACTCACAGAGATCGTCTCTTCCTCACTCTCACTATTAGCAAGAAAACAGAAGGGAAAGTTATACATTTCACTCCCGTTAATCTCTCACTCCGATGAGCTGGGAGGTGGAGACAATCAGACACAAGCGGATAGGAACTAGTTCAGCTCTCTAATGACCGACCTCTCCTGGGTCCTCAACACTGCCCTGCAATTTGACCACATTCCTATGGTCAGCTCACTCTTTTATACTCCATAATAATTATTTCCAACTTCTACTTCTCAGATTCCATCCTCTTCTGTACCTCTTATACTCCCAGGACTTTGCATTCTCCTTTAAAAAAATAAAAATTTTAAAAAAAGCTTCAGGGGCTGGCCCAGTGGAGCAGCGGTTAAGTTCACATGTTCCACTTTGGCAGCCTGGGGTTCATCAATTTGGATCCCGGGTGCAGACCCACACATGGCTTATCAAGACATGCTGTGGCAGGTGTCCCACATATAAAGTAGAGGAAGATCAGTGTGGATGTTAGCTCAGGGCTAATCTTCCTCAGGAAAAAAAAAAAGCTTCAAAAAGAAAATGTCTTTAACCCTTCAATCTCCTGCCACCAAACTGATGCTACATCTCCTCTTCTTTCTGACCCAGAAAAATGGAGGAAACGTTTCCTCTTCTTATTCAAGGCCAATGTCTCCACATATTCTGGCAATTACATTCCTTCTTTTTTTTTTTTTTTAGATTGGCACCTGAGCTAAAGACTGTTGCCAATCTTCTTTTTTATTCTTCTTCTCCCCAAAACCCCCCGGTACATAGTTGTATATTCTAGTTGTGAGTGCCTCTGGCTGTGCTACATGGGATGCGGTCTCAGCATGGCCTGATGAGCGGTGCCATGTCCGCTCCCAGAATCCAAAAGGGCAAAACCCTGGGCCATTGAAGCGGAGCGCTCAAACTTAATGACTTGGCCACAGGACAGCCCCAACATTCCCCTCTATATTTCCAGGAAATTCACAGGCTTTCTCTTCTCAAGTTTTAATTGTTTTGAGTAGGCAATATATATATGAATGGTTGAAAGTTCAAAAATTACAGAAGAGAATGTGGTGAAAAGTCTCTTCCATTCCTAGTCCCCGTCACCTGTCCTCTCCTTGGGGCAGGTGTGCTGCCAGAGATATCCTATGCACACATGAGTCAATGTACACAGACATATTCTTGCTTAAGTCTTTAAAAAAATACACTTTACACGCTGTTACATATTTTGCTTTTTTGGAGACAACATTAATTCATAAAGTATTAGTTCGTTCTTTTTTAACTGCATAGTATTAATTATGAATGCCCCACAAATTATTTAACCTGACCTCATTGATGGACATTCAATTTGTCATCAAAGTCATTATTATAAACAACATTGTGACAAATAATTTTATAAATTATTTCACATATGTGAAAATATACCTATAGGTTGAGTTCCCATTAGTGGGATTGCAGGGTTGAAGAGTAAACACAGTTGTTATTTTGATAGATATTGCCAAATTATCCTCCATAGGTGGCAAACCCAACTACAGTTCCACCAAAAATGTATGAGAGTGATAACACCTAACAGAAGGCCATCACAAAGTTTTTTGCTGATGTCATACTATAACTTTAATTAGCATTTTGTTTTTTATAAGAAAGATTGAACACCTCTATCAAATATTTGTAATTTCTTTTCTATGAATTTTCTTTGCATATCCGTTTTCTATTTTCCCATGTTGTTGTGTTTTTTAAAAATTGATTTGTAGAGTTATTTATATGTAAAGACGGCTTTTGTAATATGAGTTGCAATTTTTTTTGGCCATGCACAAAATTTTTTATAGTCATATTTATTAAAGTGTTACGTTTATGGCTTTTGGCTTTTGTGATACACTTAGAGAGACCTTCCCTACTCCAGGTATATGGGAAAAAAATTCTTGTGGTTTCCTCTACTGCTTTTGCAATTTCTGTTTTAAAGTTTACTTTATACAAATTTTACAGATTTCTTGCTAAGATCATTTCTAGGTAGTTTATCATTTTTTATTGTTATTGTAAGTGGATCCCGTCTTTTATTAGATCTCCTAACTTGTTTCAATATATGAAGTCTACTAATTTCCGTATATTAATTTTGTAGTCAGTCATCTTACTGAATTCTCTGATTGTAACAGGTTTTTAGTCAATTGTCTTAGGATTTTCAAGTGTACACTTATATTAACTGTAAATAGTGATAATCCCACTTCCTTGTTTCTAGTGTTTAAACCTCAACATTTTTCCTCTTTTTCATTTTCTCTATTAGTATCCCCAGGATAACTTTAGACCATAGTGTGATCCTAGGCATTCTTGTCTTCTTAGTCAAGTAACTTTAGATTGTAGATTATCTTCCAACTTCCTAACATCATCATCTTCTTTCGTCTCCTAGATACTTCTAATCTTGAAAAACTCTGTGAGGACCCCATATTGTACTCCAACTACTGCTCCCTCACATTTCTTTCACAACCAAATGCCTTGAAAATTTTGTCTATACTAGTTCTTATAGAACTATAGAGAGAAGGCTCTTCCACATTCCTCCATTAATTTCAGTCTAGTTTCTGTTTCCACCACAAGGTACATCAGATGCACTGGCCTACGAATCATGTGATACTCAAGAAACTCTCTTTGGTGTGGTGATGGTTGCAAGAAGACTCAGTTTCTGAGGTGACGGTGACAGCGGTGAGGGAGGTGGTGTCTGATGGGGTTCAGAACACACTACCCCCAAATATGGCACCTTTGCATGTTAAATATTTTAAGCTGAAGGAGTTTGAGAAAATGGTGGAAACAAGAAGGTCACTCTGACGTTCCCCCTCCCCTTCTTCCCTGAAGCAGGTCTTGGGCTCTCTTGTGAGAGATGCCCTCCCTACACTTGGAGGAGAGAAGTATCCTTATCTCCAAAGACAAGGGGACATGGAGAAGAACCAAGCACGCCTTGCTCAGTCTCCCCAGTGTACTACACTTACTTTGCACTCTTTGCCCTTTCATATTTCTCTATGACCATCGACTGTTCATCAAACCTGGGACAAAAATACTCAGGTTTAACTGTTTCTTTGGGTCTTTATCTCCTATGATGGCTCCTGTGTCACATAAAACTTACATTGTATGTTTTTACAAAAATTTATTGTCTGCTATTCTCCTGTTAATCTGTTTTTATCAGTTTAATTTTCAGACCCAGCCAGGGACTCTAAGAGGGTCAAGGAAAACTTTTCCCTCCTCTACATGTCTAAGGTACAGTTCAAGCCTTCTCCTTGGTGCCAAATGTGGCATCTAGTGTTCAGTGAATGCAGCAACAGCATCCTCTCTTGATCACCGCTGCTGAGTGACTTTGGACATTGTTTCTGGCTGCTAGTCTCCAATCTACTTTATCAAACCTCCCAGAGATTTAATGACTGCCCAGAGATTTAATAACCCAATATCCTTTTAATAAATTCTATTATATGTTATTAATATGATAAATTCTGCTTATATCAGCTACAGTTGGTTTCTGTTACTTGCTCTTCATGAGATTACCAATGTCCTCATTTTAATCATGACATTCAACCTAACTGATCATTCCCCCTTTCTAAAACATTCCTGTCCCTCGGTTTCTGTGACATCACATTTGTAGTTTCCCTTTTTCCTCTCTGACAACTCCTCAGTCTCTTTTGCTAGACCTGCCTTTTCTTTAAGGTGTCATTTAAATATTCCCATTTCTCTGGATTAGACCTTACCACCTCATACTACACTCATGTCCTAAGTGAACTCATATACTTACATGGCTTGAAACACAGCCAATTTGCTGATCACTTCTAAACCTATCTCTCCAGCATAGACCAACGTTATCAGTTCTGCAGCTGGATATCTGAGTACACAGCATATCTGTTTGGGTGTCTCATATGTACCTCAAACTCAAAGTTATAATATTTTCCCCTAAAATTGTCTTATCTCAGTGGATGGCATCACCCTGTATTCAGTGCTCATGTCAGAACCTTAGAATTATTCCTGACTTTGTTCCTCTTACCCTCAAAGCTAGTCAATTTCCAAGTCTTACCAATTCCTTTTCAACTCTGTTAACTTCTCTATTTTCATCACTTTGGTTCTAACTACCATCACTTCTTGCTTGAATTCCTATATATGCTTAACTGATTCTTGAATTTACTCTTATTCTTACCAATCCATTCTCTCAATGATATTCAGGTTGCACTTTTTAAGAATGGAAAGTTGATCATGTCACTTCTCTATTGAGAATTGTCAATGGCTTCTCATTACTGTTAGGATGAAATCCAAAATATTTAATATGACTAAGAGCCTCCTTTACCTGGACCCTTTCTACCTCTCTAGTCTCTTATGCCATTCTCCTATCCTGTGGTAGTCAGTATGCAGCCAGAAAGCCAGAAACCGAGGACTATGTCAATGAGTGAGATGTTACCTGAAGATCGGGAAGCTTCTATTCCCCCTTGGCCAGAGCCCACTAACTTTCACTTCTATTTCTATTCTATTTGTCTTTTCTGGAGACACAAACCTGGTCCTACCACTGTTGGAACTAAACAGGCACTTTCCTTTCTACAGATGCCGCTGAAAACCTCTACTCACTACTCTAGCCCAGAGTCTTCAACCACTTTTCTTGCTGTGACCAGAGCCTCCACCAAAAGCGGAAAAAAAATGGCATCTTCATTTCTCCTACTCAAAATGTCCTGCCAGTGCTGCCTAGTGGCAGAAATTAACAAGAAATGTGCTGACAAAGGAATCTGCAAAAATGTAGTTTGCTGGTTTCCAGCCCCTGCAATTCAGAGAACACAGGTCAGGAATGGAGCTGAGAGCTACGTACAAATACTGGCACATGCTCCTATTCTAACTCTTCAAATGGACCAAACTGTGGGCTTTCCACTGAACCCTTCCAAGACACACACACACTCCCATAGTTTTCATAGGTTAATACCAATTGATTTTCTGGGTCTTAGCTTAAACAACAGTTCATCAATGAAGCTATTTCTGACTCCACATATTAAGGCACCCTGTGACTTCCCTCACAACATTAATAAAATTGTGACAAAAAAATCACATAATTATTTATTTAATATCTACCTCCCCTGCTAACCTGAAAAGTCATTGAAGAGAAGGACCTCTATATCTTACTTACTGCTACATCTCCACTGCATGGGGCATGGACAACCTGGAATAAATATTTGCTGAATAAATGAAATGTGTCTTCTATCATAGCATTTGAAAGAATACTTCCTTCATTCATTGCCAATAATCCCTCCAGGGACAAAATATTTAATAGTTCTGAAAGGTTATTTTATCATTAGGCAAAAGGATCAGTTTCTCAGGGATTTCTCTCATGTTGTTATAAACACAGAAATTGGCAGAAATGACATATTAGTTTCTCTGGGTGAGTTGTATTAGAAGTATGAATGCCTCGATCTTTTTCGATAATATAGTATATTTCACAGTAGTTTAAGTAACCATGGAGATAGTTATGGAAATAGATAGGAAAAGACAAATTCAATTAAATAGATGGAACTTTTATGAAATGCGTAAAGGGCAGTGAACGGTAACAGCTAAGCATTAAAGTATTTGATCCTGAGAGGGATAGAACTGATTCTCTTGACAAACTGGCTTGTAGCTCCTCAACTTAGTTCTATCCATTAGGTCAGCTCCTTTGTTTGGCATTTTACTGCCATAACAGAAAGGCTACAGGGTACTAGAGAGCAGCAGAGCTATCAGCAGTCTGTTATCTTTAAAGCTGGCTTCCTGATTCTGAGATTGGATTTTAAGAATTTTAACACTCAAAGTGTTTGATCTATTCCTAATAGGTGAGTTGTATCTCTGCTCTTCCCTCCTCATCTGCTTAGAATAGAATAATCCATAGGTTATGATTTGTGGGGGAGGGTGGAGATGAGGTTACTGTCAATGAACTTTAAAATATTACTGAGGCAGAGGAAAGAGCGAGAAGATAAGTTAAATTAGAAGGCGACTGAGGGCAACTCATCTTGGAGAGCTTCAGTATTTTCAGGGAAATAAGCAGTAATGTTATCCAATGGGAGTGCATGGGTAAGGAAAGAGATAGAGGCCTGAGGAGAAAGGGAAAGATTTGGAGCAGTCACTGTAAAGATTTCAATAAGGATGACTATACGAGTTGTTGAGTAGCTTTGAGAACCTGAGGGGAAGTTTGGTACCATAAAATTTCAGGAATCATAACTAGTGCCCTGTTGTGATTTTATCAAACAACTCCTCTTCTATGGCAAGAATGCCAAATTTTGTTAGTGAGGGTCCACAAAGCAGACAAGGACTGGTGGTGCATTATTGAAAGTTTGCCATGGAGTCCAGTCTGGATAGGAAGGTAGAAAAGCCAGGATGGGAGTAATGAATTTGCAGATAAGTGTTAGAAGACAAAAATTGGAAGACAGAGTAAATTCAACAGTGATGGTAAACTAGTTGGAAAACAGGAGGCTAAGTTAGAAAAGCTCTTCAATGAGAAATTTCCACAGAGACCAAAGGTCCACAGGAGGTTGAAAAGTATTGATTTGTCAAAGACTTCAGGTAGAAGCAGAGTAAAACTGTGCACAGAGGTTCCAGAGAAGACAGGTTGTTGAATAAAGGCTACAGAACAACCAGCTAGAAGTAGACACACCGAGCCCTGTGACAGGCAGCATGGGTTGAAGAAGTGGGAAAAACCAGAAGCTTTCTGTAGAAAATGATGCAAAAGATCTTAAATTTTAAGAGAAAACCCCATGTTATGTTTTGTTTGAGAAGGTAGGAATGTGAAAGGCAAGGATATGGGAATATTTGTTCATAGTGGAACAGTGATTCTAAAGAGTCTCATGAAGAAAACAAAAAGACTGCTCAGGAATGGAGTGGGCCTAGGGTGGTGTTAAGATAAGCTAGATAAGATAGTCAGAAGTAACGCTGAGTTTTATGTTAAGGTCCTTGAGTGTTGGTCAAAGAAAATGCCTGTTTCCCCTCTACTCTACTCACACCAACTTCAGACACCAAATGTGTGTGTGTCGGGGTCGGGGGTGGGGGTTCCCACACAAAATAATTCTCCACTCTCTAGACCAACTGGGTGTGCTACAATTCAGTTATGACACTACCTGGAGTTACCACAGGTTAAGGGCCCAGTCCCACAAGATTGCCCCCATTTCAGATGCCAATCACACGTCCCAGGTTGTCACCTGCACTTCTGACCAACTGGCTATAAATTGAAGGATTCCACAGCCCCCTCCTGGGGTTCAATAATTTGCTAGAAGTGCTCTCAGAACACAGGGAAACACCTATATTTGCTGGTTTACTGTAAAGTGATACAACTCGGGAACAGCCAAATGGAAAAGATATGTAGGGCAACGTATGTGGAAGGGGAGCAGAGCTTCGGTATCCTCTCTGAGTGCATCACCCTTTCAGCACCTCCATGTGTTCACCAGCCTGCAAGCTCTCTGAACCACTTCCTTAGAATTTTTAATGAAGGCTTCATTATGTAGGCATGATTGATGAAATCATTGGCCACTGATGGTTAAGTCAATCTCCAGCCCCTCTCTTGACCCTGGAGTTTGGCAGGGTAGGGCTGAAAGTTCCAACCCTCTAATCACTTGGTTGGTTTCTCTGGCAACCAGTCCCCAATTCTCCAAGAGCCACCTCATTAGCATAAACACAGATATGGTTGAAAGGGGCTTATTATGAATAAAAAAGACACTCCCCTCACCTCTGTCACTTAGGAAATTCCAAGGGTTATAGGAGCTCTGTGCCAGGAAACTGGAAAGACAAAGATCAAATATATATTTCTCATTACATCACGATTAGTTTTCTACTGCTGCTGTAACAAATTATCAGACTCAATGGCTTACAACGCAAATTTATTATCTTATAGTTCTCTAGGTTACGAGTCTAACCCAGGTCTTACCTGGCTACAACGAAGGGTTGGACAGAGCTGCATTCCTTTGTGGAGATGCTAGGGGAGAATCTGAGTCTTTGCCTTTTCCATCTGCCAAACATTGCCATATTCCTTGGCTTACTGTCCCTTCCCTCCGTCATCAAAGCCAGTAATGGTGTTTCTCTCTGACCGTTTTTCTATATTTTCTATAGTCATATCTCCCTCTGACTCTTCTGCCTTCCTCTTTGACTTTTCAGGACCCTTTTGATTACATTGGGCTCACCTGAATAATCCAGGATCCTTTAGCTATTTTTAAAGTCAGCTGGTTAGCAACCTTAACTATTTGCAAACTTAATTCCCTTTTGCCACATAACCTAACATATCCACAGGTTTTGGAGATTAGAATGTGGCTATCTTTGGGGGACCATTATTCCACCTATCACGGGAGGTACACTGCAGAGGATGCTGAATTAGCACAATCTGGGTAATGAAAGGTAGAGTTTATCAGAAGTTTCAAGATTTCAGTTGGATGTGGGAACATGAGCCTTATCAAAATTCCACTCCCAGTTTGCTGATGATTGCTATGCAATTCATGAATCTATGTTTAAAAATACTAACGCAGCTGCTAACTACTACTAATAAAAACAACAAAAAGTAACACCTCTTGGGCTTTATACATCAGGCCGGTTCTAAGGTCGTTATACAAACTAATTTTATCCTTTAACACTGGGAGGAAGGAATAATCATTTTCCCTATTTTCATATGAGGAAACTAAGAAAACTGGTAACTTGCTCAAGGTCACAAAGTAGAGATTTTGAACTGAAACCCAGGCAGTGGAGCTCCAGGGCTTTTAACATTACATTATATGACCTCCCTTTGTGCATCTCTCTGGGTTGGGAGACTTGGGTAGCTGAGGAGTTTCTGTTTGGGATTAGATACCAAAGGGTACAAGTTAGACACAAAGCTCCAGGTAATTAATTAGGGCAGGATCTGTTGAAACACCCATGGGAGGGTAGGGGGTGGGGGAAGGGAGAGTGGCTATTCATTGTACTGAACCTACACAGACACCAGATTTCTTTAGTTCAGTTCAATCTAAATACAACAGCAAAACCATGCACAAAGCTATCCTTTCTTTTTCCCTGCCTTCCATTCAATACATATTTGTTGACTAATGACAATATAAAAGAAACTGTACTGGGCATTACATGAAACTGAGAGATAAGACAAGGGAATAATATAAAGTAGAAGTAAATCATACAATTTACTCAATAATTCATAAAAGCATCAACGACATTATTGTAACCTTTGTCATTTGACGCCCCCCCTTTTTCTTCTTCATGATCTCTCCTTTTAATATCCCTCTGCTTCTACCCACGTCTTCATTACCTTGAGTGCTTCTCTTTCCATCCTTTAGTCGTTCCCATGATCTACCAGACAAAATCCGAAATTCTTTATAAGGTTTAAAAATACCCTGCCTACCCATCTAACTTCAATTTACTTTTCCCCTAGTTTCCCTTTGCATGTTACCCTCCAGCAGCACAGAAATACTTGTGGTTTCCAAAACACATCATACTCTGTCATGCCTCTGTAACCTTCCACCTGTCATTCTCCTCTTCTTTCTGCTGCTTCTACCCATCCATATGGAAAACTAGTCCTTCTTCAAGACTGTTCAAATGCTATCTTTGCTGTGAGGCCATCCCAGTCTCCTGTAGGCAGACCAGGGACTCCTCCTCTGCTCTCTCCTATGCTGTGCATCCCTCTACTGTTTGCAAGAATATTGTCATTGGTATTTGGGGTCACGACTTGGGTTTTTCCATTCCCAACACCTAACACACACTCCAGCACATAGTAACTCTATTATCTTTGCTAAATTAACCTACCATATTGTTATGGCATAGCTCTTCTTCCTGCCTGAATATCAGTTCCTCAAACTGTATTGTTTGGAACCCTAGTATCCCTACAAAAGAGTTATATTATAAATATTATAAATAGGGCTGTATCATAAATAGAATTAGGCTTTAGATAGCTGTGTGAAATGTATGTTTGTTTTTATTGTAGATTTAGGAGAGAAGTCTAATTCTTATTTTCCCACAAAATCCTTTTATCTTTTAGTTCCATAATGATTCTCAAGTGTAATCAAGGTCTGTAAAAAGAAATAAATCACCTAAACCTCCTAAAATTAGAAATTTCTATTTGTTTTTACCACAATCTAGATGAGGAACAACAAGAAACACAAATCATACATATATATGACTAAAACACCAACATAATTAATTCCAAATTTACTTATTTCAAACCCACCTCTGTCTAACCTGAATTATTGCCAGTGAAATAGAACAAATGTTGCTCATTTGCCTTATTGCTTTTATTTACATTAATTGACAGATTGATGTTGGCTCTGTGATTTTAAACAGCCTGATTTAGAGAAAAATAACTGTTACAAGGGCAGATTTTGGGAAATGGTCACTGAAAAATAGAGCATCAGTCAAAGTCCAATCAGGAAAACAGAAAACATCCTACATTCCAGAGGGAGCTTAGTAGTAGAGTATTTTTACACAGGGGGTGCAGGGGGCTCCACACCAAAAAGGGGAACACTGAAATGATCCAAAGAGAGGAACCATAGGGAGCCCTTTCCACCCTTGGTGCTGGGGGAGCAAAAGGAAAAGGTTGGGTTACTAGATCTCAGAAGCTCAGAGGAGGGGGTCCTCTGACAAGGGCTCGGACCTTGGAGAAGTGGGCACAGCCTGACTGGTGCTGGTACCTCTGAGGAGTCGTGATGAGTCTGGCTTTTAGAGTGTAAACCAAGTGGGAGGCTGGGACCAACTGCTGACGGCAGGTGAAGGGCTATTACCGGTGAGGTAATATTGACAGGAACAGGAAGCAGACAGAAAGGAACAGTGTCTTCTCCTCTATCCCAGCCTCCCACCCTCCCTCCAGTGACTTCTACTGATAGAACCTACCAGGAGGCCAATGGGTAAAGGAGGTGTATAGTTTGCAGAGCCCCAGCCCCCCTATTACAAATCCCAAGTGTGGAAGTGTGAATATGGAGTAGAGAGGCGATAGCTTAGTAAGCAGCATTAAGAGCAATTAAATCAAGAGACTCAAGCAAAAAGCAATGGTCAGTTAAGAGTAATCATCTTCCAGCTTAAAAAACTCAGCATGATCACATACTCAAGACTTTAAAAATTAATATTCTTCTGTAGAGTTTGTCTGCCATTAGACATGCACTTGAGCATGTTATGTCACCATACTTATCATTTGATCATCCAATCTGGGACCTGTATGGCAGATACTGTTCTGGGTGGTTGGGTTTCCACAGTGAAAAAATAGATAGGTCCCTGCCTGCCTTTGTGGGACCTTCATTCTAGTGAAGGGAAAACAGACAATAAATAAAGACATAACGTGTCAGATGGGGAGTGCAATGGAGGAAATAAAGCAAATTAAAGGGAATGGGGATTGGGGGTGGGGGCAGCTCTTTCATATAGGGTGGCCATGGAAGATCTCAATAACAGAGTGAAATCTGAGCAAAGACTCTAAGGAAATATGAGGGAGAAAGCAGTATAAATACATGGGGGAAGATCTTTTCAGTAGGAAATAGTTGCATTTGATAAATGTGAGATTGGTGGAGATTTTGCAAGTGGGTGGACTTTTTTTGTGGGTTTGCTGTTTGTTTTTAACTATTTGCATAGTTCTGCTTCAGAAGACTGTGAGTCTAGCTGGGTAACATCAACTTATTATCAAATGTAGTACCAAGTTCAAACATTGCACACAGCGTTGCTCATCTCCACTACTGAGGGAAAAGCTATACTTTCTCACCCAGCAGATCATAAAAAGTTTGCTGATGGTAAAGGGAACTAGTTGAAGTACATAATGGCCTATCACTCCCATAAAACACTTCCTTTGTTTCAAAGTCAGCTATGAAATTCTAATAATAATTGCAAACCTGCAATTCGGATTATTTGAGTAAATGTAAGGTACCCCGCACTATACATAATTACTTCTTTGCTAAGATGTCAACCTTTGTTTTTTGGTTGAGTTAATGAACGTCGATAATTGGCCAACCATCTTTGAGGCAGAAAGTGGGATGGACACCATTGGTACTCTTAACTCAAAACAATGAAATCACTCTTGGCATTAGGATCATGTTGCTTTTTGTTCAAATCATTTTTTTATTGGAAAATACATGCATACTTTGGATTCAATGGTGCCAGAAATATTGTTAGCCATACTTAAGTATTTCTCCAACTAGTTTGTCTCTCAAACAATAAAGGTGAACTTAGACAACTAAAAATGGTATAAAACCCAATAATACTCTCACGTTAAATGTTTTTAAAAAATCAACAGTAATTCTGGTCCTTGAAAAAAGAAAACGAGCTGGACCACATAATGTAAAATCTTTTTCTATAGCTAGTAATAATTTCCAACAGGAAAGTGGAATGTCTTTGGGCTCTTGGGGTGTCTTGATGTAGCTATGTCTTCATTTGAGGAGATTATAATTTAAGACTAGACACTTAAAAAGTAGAAATCTGAGCTACTTCAGTAACTTTGTTTTTAACTTTAAAAAGAATCTTGAGAGGTCAGTGGTGCCCACTGGAAGGCAAGAACTTGTTCTGGCAGGAAAACCACCACCCATGGCTTGTAGTATTTGCACTTAACCTCTGTGCCTAGGTTCCTCTGGCTGTCAAGTAGGGAAGAATAGTAATTGCTACCTTCCGTGAGACATAGGAGTGTGCTTTGACATCCTTGGCTGAGGATGCTATATCAACACAAATTATTGTTATTAGAACATAACGCATGTAGGCACATAAAACACCAGCATAGTGTTCTTTTAATGCTCCTATAACATCTATAAATACTGCTCTTCTATGCTTTCCCTTCACTTTAGTTGAGAGGAGAATATATTCATAGTATGCCACTAATCCGATTTCTCAAAATATGGAAGAAATATATTTCTTAAAGCTCCGTATCATCCTTTTGAGAAGCACTAAACCTGTTAATCCCTCATGGTCTCTGTAGCAATTGCACGATGGCCCCCATATTAAGCCTTTGGCATCTTTTCAACTGTTGGCTAAATTACTTTTTCTCGTGACTGGAACCATCAGGGAAAGGCTGGGGTAATGAAATTGGCTAGCGATATTAAAATTTTGGTTGTTTAACATTTAACTGAGTATCAACAACGTGTTAAAGTGCTGTCTAAACAGATAATTAGCTGGTTGCTGCTCAGTGGGCTCTGTCTAAATTTAGCAGTGAAATTAGGTTTAGGGAATGAGAAAATAGGAAAAGGAATTTTCTCAAGGGAAAACGGTGGTGTCAGCACAGCTGAGGAATGTCACAATAGCTACATTTCGTCAATTATGATCATCATCAGGGGATCTCCCAGAGCGAGGCAGGACAAGGTTTATTCATAAGTGCATCCCAAGGATAGGTGATGGAGAGGAGTGGCTGCAGGAGACAGGCTTACAGGGACAGCAGAGGCAGGCAGGCTTCCAGAAGGAGAGAGAAGAGGAAGGGGGTGGAGGAAAAGAGGTGCTAAAAGAGCGCAGGGAGATACATGGGAGGCGGAAGTTAGGGAAGAAAAAAGAGAGGTGGGCAGGGGTAGAAAGGCGTATAGCCTTGGAGGTGAGTAAAACATTGTGTAAGCCAGTGGGTGGAGGGCGGGGAGAACCTCGTGAGTGAAGGGGGAGGACAGCGTGATCTCGGCGGCAGGCAAGCATTACTTTAGCTGAGACAGACGGCTAAATCCTTATTCGACTTTCTTACTGGAGCACATTTGTAGCTCTCTGGTGAAGATGGCAGGACCTACGTAGAATTAATGGTGACAGGACTGAGGACGTGTGTCCTCTGCCTCCAGTCCCCCCACAGGACAGTCCACACTGTCCATCACCCCCGCAGAACCGCCAGTGGCTGTGGCTCCGAGGTCAGGCCACCAGGGCTGTGCGTGGCGGGCGGATGCAGAGGGCAGGGCGCGCAGCCGTCTGGGGTGAGGGAGGGTCGTGGTAGATCACAGACGCTCCCCTTTCAGGCAAATGTTTAATACTTCCCGAGGTCGCTTTCCCTCGGTCAGTTCAAAGGCAAACAGGCAATGAAACTAAAATTACACGTGCGAACATGCAAATGAAACAAAACTAAAGAAAAACACCACCGCACTCTAGGCGCTCCGATTGGGGAAATCCATGGCCTCCTGTTGCCAGTCGCCCGGCGAGGATAGCGGACAGCCCGGCCGCCGGAGAAGCAAGAGGGAGAAAGAAAACCTTCCGGGGACCCTCTCCTCGCCCGGCTCCGCTGACCCTTCCACCAAGCCGCCCTCCCAGAGAAGGGGGCAAGAAAAGCGCCCGTGCAAACGTGCCTCGGCGGGCTGGGGAGTGGCGCCGGGGAGAAGGGCGGCCTTCGGAGAGCACAGCCGTCCCGGGAAGAGGAAGGAGGAGAAAGCCCTCCTTTCAGCCCCCCGAGCCCCGGGCGAGGAGGGAGGCGACGAGTCTAGCAGGCTGCGTCCCAGAGCCTCCTAGACCTTTAGCATGGGCGACGGAAGGGCAGCCCCATCCGGCCTACCCCTCCCCATCCCCCTGCCCGTCCCAGGCCCACGCCAGAGGGACAGAGCCCGCCCGGCGAGGAAAGCGGCAAGCACGCCGGGCCCGCCGCCCTCCGCCTCCGTCTGCGCCGGAGCCGCGGTGGACCCGCGAGGGGCGGAGTGGGCGAGACCATTGGAAGCGCTCGGGAGGGGGGACGAGGCAGGAACGAGGGGCGGGGCCTCCTAACCTATTCCAGATTTCCCCGTGCTGTCTAAAGCCCTGCGTTGGGAGAAACCCCGTTATCAAAGTGGAGAGAAGAGATTTCTTTTTGGAAAGGGGAGGAGCGTGTGTAGGAGGGCGGAGGGTGGGGGGTTGCCGCGGCCGGCACGCCGGGCTCAGACCGGAGCAGGGAGTTGCGCGGGGAGGGCGGGCGAGTCCCGGCGCCCGCTCGGAGGGTCGGCTGCCTCTCCCCCTCCCGCGCGGGCCGGGGTGGTGCGTTCCGAGTTCCCAGGAGTTCGAGGCGGGCGGGTGCCGGGGGGAGGGGAGTGGCGGCGGCGGCGGGCGGCTCCCGCCTCAGCCTCGGCAGTGGCGTCGGCGGCGGCGGAGTCGAGGCAGCCGCGAGTGCTCTGCTGAGAGGCAGCCGGCGGCGACGGCTCGAGAACTGGGAGTTGAGGGCGCGCGCGCCGGACCTTCCGCCGCCGCCGCGCTGCGGCCGCTTCTGCCGCCGCCCAGAGCCTGAGGCGCGGGGGCCGGCGGAGCCGGGGGAGCCGGGGGCGGGCGAGCGGGCCGGGGGGAGGGTGGGGGATGGCGCGGACCCCGGGGCCGGCTCCGCTGTGGCCCGGAGGCGGCAAAGCCCAACTTTCCTCCGCCGCTCCCCCCGGGGCCGGGCTCCTGCTGCCGCCCCCGACGCCGCCGCCGCTGCTGCTGCTGCTCTTCCCGCTGCTGCTCGTCTCCCGGCTCTGTGGTAGGTGCCCGCGGGCGGAGGGCGGCGCGGCCGGGGGGCCCGGGCGGCGCGGCGGCCGTGTTCGGCGGTTGGCTGCGCGAGCGGGCGCCGCGCACTTGGGGTGGAAACTTTTCGCCGCGCCCGGGGCGAGGCCGGGAGGGCCGGGGCCGCCGAGTGCGGGGCCGCCCGCTCCCGCCCCGCCCCTCCCCTCCGGCGCCGCGGGCCGAGCGGACGGCCGGGTTCGGCGGCGGTGCTTTCTGCCCGGACGCCGGCAGCTGCCTGCGCGGGCTCCTCCGGGGACCGTTACTTGTTCGCGGTGTCGCGGAGGCAGCCGAGAGCGCGGACTCGTGGGCCGGGGCCGAGGTGCCGGGATGCCCGGTGGCCGCCTCCTTTTTCCCCGGTGAAACTTGAGCTGTGAGCCCGGACACCTTTCGGGAGCGGAGCCCCAAGAACGAAGCCTTCGGGTCCCCGCCCCTCCTCGTCTGCCACCCGGGACAAGGCACCATGTTAGCCCCCTCCGCAGCATCCCCTCCGGCTCGCTTTGCTCGGTCCTCCGGCCCCGTCCGCCCGGGCAGCCCCGGATCGCTTTGCGTCGAGCCCGTCGCTGCCTTCCAGTTTGCGGGACGTCTCTCCCCCTGCCCGTGTTTATTTTAGCGAACCCTGTTTGTCCTCAGGGCTTCGATTTCTGGGTGAAATACCTGATTGCATCGACTGTGCCCCGGCTTGTTCTCGTCAAGACAAACCCCACGCCTCTTCCCCATCTCTTTCTTCCCTCCTGTTAGGTTACAGTTTTCCTGTCGCATTTGGGAGCTAGTCTGTAAGTTCTGTTCCTAGATATTTGAGACCTTGTTAAGGGTCGTATAAAAAAAAATCTGCTTTTCGTGCAAGAGAGATGTGGACGTAAGGGATCGTTAATGGAAGGCGGCGGTTTGGGAAAGTAAGACGGCCAGGCTTTGGGGCTTAGCTGTTTTTTGGTAACACCGAGAAACTGCAGGATATTAGTCATTTGGAGACTCTTTGGTGAGGAAGGTGGAGAAGCAAAACTTAAGCTCGCTCAAAGATTGGTTTGCTGCGACGTTTTTCTAGTACGTACAGCTGCTGTTGGATCTCAGTGTTTAGGGAAATCTTAAATGAAACCAGAAGTTTTCCCAGTATTTATTAGAAAGAGAGGTGTGTGCGGATTTCTTGGATACTGTGGTTTAGAAGAAAGAGAATCCTGTTCCGGGTAGGTGTGTCAGCGTAGTTGGTTATGAGGGAGGCAAAGTTTTCAAGAGATTGAGTGCCCCTTGCAGGTTGAGAATTTCCACTTGCAGTTCGCCACCACGTTTCAAGCACTGTAATGAAAGTTTCTGATTTACGGAGTATAGAAGGATAAGTGGCATGTTATCTCATCTGCATTGTTTCTGCAGCGGCACTCCCCAGATGTTTGGTTCCACGGCACAGTTTTTAATGCTGTTACCTCTTTCAATTGATGCAGGATTCTAGACTGAACTTGTGTACTGTTCTTTTCCATTGGAGAGGATTGTGGATTACACTTGGGTGGGAGGAAAGATGGAGGGGGTGTTAACAAGTTTACTATCCTGATTTAGATTGTGTTAAGGACTGAGAGAATATTATTTGTACCTCCAATAAGTACTTACTGGATAAGGCTTATCTAGCTAGGCAAAGCCCTATGGAAGACTGAAGCTTGGTAAGAAGGACAGCTCATACAGGGAACTCGAATTTGGGTAATGATTTCACAGTGATTGTGCACGTGAAGTGTTGATTACTTTTTGAAGGAAAACATTGGTTTTAACGTGGAAGAAGAAAAGAGTTTTATTTCAAGTAAAATTTCTTTAATGTGCTGTTGGAGGGATGGACTTGATATTTTATTTTAGAGTCCTAAAAATTCAGTCAGTATAGGCAAATAGACTGCTTTAAAGAAGGTGTAAGTTGAAGTTATTAGGGTCAATTCTGCTTGTAGTTGTAGAGACAGACGCTAGCTTTGTGTTGCTGTGCACTGCTCGTTTGAAGAGCTTCCTTTTTTGGCGTGTAGTGTTATAACACCCTAATTTGTGAATCCTTATGACAAGTTTTTTTTCATGAACTTTTCTGTATTTTAGAATTCAGTCTTTGAGTAGGGTACAGTTGCAACTTATGGGTGCTTAGTAAGTGCGGAGACAGAGTTTTCTTCTTGTAACCTGTTTGTTGATCTAGTGTTCATAGCACTCCTTACACACCAAACTTACAAGGTTTGGCATGTACTAATGCTTGACTGAGTAGTCAGTTTTAGAGTCGAAGAGATTTTTAGGCTTCAAAGAGATGACTGTCTGATGATATGTTAATCAGAATGCTTTACTTCTTGTATCACATTCGGATTTTGTTTCTTTTTGCTTCTATTTTTGATATGCTGCTTACATTTAGCATTGCTTTAACTATGCTCCACTTCTACAATATCATCTGTTAGCACTGGATAATTTTTATATCATGTTAATTTGACTGTTAAAAAAAACCCCTCGCAACAGGTAGACTTGATATTCTGAAAGCTATAAAAAAGTTACATAAGATTTGCTGTTTTGAGGGTGTACGTTATCTGCCTTATTTGAAGAACAGAACTTTTAAAATGAGAATTTTCCAGGTCAGTTTTTTTTAAAAAGTCTAAGAAATCCCTAGGTATAAAGGTCAGGGGGACTAGATTTACAATACCATGTGACTTGATAAACTTTTTTTAATTCTGGGATTCCATATTTCTTTATGATGGCAATAATCAATTCGTAAGTGATCAGATTTATCTCACTTTTCCTGTCATCGTTTTTCTTGAAGTAGAGCGTATTAGCAGGAATGTGGTATTGATGTAAGAGAAGATAGACTATTTGACCTGTGCAAGTTCCTGTTTGAATCTGGGATTCTACAACTCTTTCCATTTTTTCAGCAAGGTTTTTGTCTTAAGATGGATGTTTAGAAGATGATAGGAAAGAAGAGCTAGTATCATATTGAATCTTCGACAGCACTGTCAGTACTTTATCCCTACTACTGGATAGGCACTTTGGGACATGAAATGTAAATAAGGCAGAGTCCTGGCTTCAAGGAGCTTACAGTATTGTGCTAGACATAAAGGCAATAGATGACTATAGGACAGTTTGGTGTTTATGATAGACATCTGCTTGAGGTACTGTGGGTTGCCCCAAAGAGGGATGCATAACCTGTAAGGTAAAGATGTGAATGTGAACTGAGAAAAAAAATTACTTTTTAAAATAGGAATTGAGTCAGATCTTATTGAGATTAGACGTTGTGGTAGGTAGTACAAGTGTGTTCTCTCTCTCTCTGCCGTTTACTGTTTGATTCTGAAAAGACTGCCACTTAACTAGCTGTGTGGTGTTGGTGAGCAAACTTAAAGGTTCTCATCTTTTAAAAAACAGACAATATTATCATCTTGCCTATAGAGTTCTTGTGAGGATTAAATGAAAGAATAAAATATAAACATGTAGCAGAGTGCATGGAATATAGTAAATGTTCAAATGTTAGCATTTGTTATATTACACATTATAAATCAACCAGCCTTGTATTCATCATTCTTAAATTCTACCCTGATGTCTTGAATAATTGAATTTTCAAGTTTGAGTCTATAGCCCAGTCAGTACTCTTTAAATATTTGTTAAATTTACTTCAGCTAAATATACAGATGACTAGTTTTCAGGATATTAGGATACAGTGAAATTAACTCAACTGTGTAATTGTATAGGACCTAGTTGAATCTTCTCTTAATAAAGTAAAATGCATTTTAGGACTTGGCAGTGCCATAAGGTCGCTTAGAACACTAGTGATTATATTGAAAATATGGAATTGGAGAGGGGAGTCACAATTTTGCTTCTACTTTATCAAGTTACTCATAGTATCAGGTTGGGGCCTATAATATATTGCTCATATGAATCTTCTGCATCCTAAACAGATATGATTGGAAAGTGAACCAGATTTAAAAGCAAGCCAAAAATATCAAATCATCCTTTCTTGCATTTAGCTACAGCATCAGAAATAGGAATTGGAAAAAGCTGGGCAATTATATATTTGTGGTGTGTGTGTCTATTTATTGTCTTAGCTTGTTTATCTCCCTTCTGCTTACATGTATTTATATGTATTTAGTTTAGTGATTCAACAACTCTGATGCACATTTTGCATCTGTATAGTTAAGAAATAAAACTTATGGCTTATTACCTACTTTTTGAGATTATTTGAAGAGAAGCTGGCTGTGATACCCTTGTTAAAAAATGGAGTATTTTGAAATTCGGTAATTTACCCCTTAAAAATTAGCGAATAAATAATATATTGCTATACCATATTCTCTAAGTCCTTGTAAAAATTGACAGTGAGGACTATATGATTTGCAAAAGATATGGCATTCAATTAATAATGGCTATTAATATGTACTTGTAGGATAAAATCAAATAACCCTTAAGTCAGTAATGGAATGAATACTAAAGATGATTTTGTGTGCCAAGCACTCAGATCCAAAAGTCTAAGTGCCATTAATGTCATTCTTTTGATTACCTTTTATATGTTTACCTAAAATTGTCCGTAAAGTCTTAAACCTGTATCTTTTCCTGAATTTCATAAAACTTATGATTTTTATTTACAATAGGCTCTGAAATAGTTTAATCATTTATTTACATAAAATTTGTTGTGAATCTTTATCAAGGATGAGCTTTTTTTCCTAAATGACTCACTTGTTATAGCGTACGTCATTAATTTAAAATTTTAGTGAGAGCCTCCTCCTCTGAGTTTAGATACAGCCATATTGTAGGTACCATAGTGGTTTTAGAAAGGATATTGTACTGCGTACTTAAATTGTGAATTTTACATATTCTCTTTAATATAGCCTCCAGGGAGATTGTTTTTTTACGAGTCTGTTGACTGCCTGACATTCATTCTGCTTGTTGAGTAGGAAAGAACTGTTGCTTTGTGAGTAGATATTCATAAACTGGAATTTGAGGCTTCTGTAAAAACATACCAGCTCGTAACTGGATTAAGTGGCTAAGAATTAACAGTCTGCTTTTCAACACTTCAGATTGTTATTTTGTAGGTATAAGATAGTAAATTATACATGTGACTCTGTAGATAGGAGAGGTTATAATAGTTTTTGTTTTTTTTGTTAACTTTACTTCATTTTCTTTAACTTTAATGGTTAAAAAAAATCATACGTCTTCTTATTTTAAATAGGTTGCTGTTGTACACAGTAGAGGCTCTTTAGTTTCTCAGCCTAGGTTTCTTCAGAAGAAATAAAATTTAGAAGCGGGGAGGGGCTATAAATCATTATTCTCAGTTGGCCAGGATCAGGAAAGTAGGGTGTGTGGTAGATTCAGATCCTAGTTACCAGAGAATCTTTGTCAAAACAACATTCCACACCCCACTGTGGACTTACTGGATCAACAGTTTTTGAAACAGGAGTGGGGAGTGGAGCCTTGAGATTGGGGCATTGTGTTTTGAGAGACATCTTCAGATCAGGCTTTCTTTCCTTGACAGGTGCTATTTATTACAGCATTTTTATTTCAAGAGCTTAGCAGCAAAATCAAATTTAGTCTAAACCAGCATTGTCCAATAGAAATATGGTGTGAGCCATTAACATAATTTTAAGTTACCTGATGCCACATTAAAAAAGTAATAAAAAGTGAAATTAATCTTAGCATATTTTACTTCAACACAGTGTATCCAAAATATTATAATTTCAGCATGCAGTTGATATTAATGAACTGAGATATTTTACATTTTCTTTTTTAGTTAGTAAGTCTTCAAAATCTGGTGTATGTGTTTTACACTTACGTATGGTTATTTGTACTAGCTATATTTCATGTGCTCAGTAGTCAAGTGGGGCTGGTGGCTGCCATATTGGACAATGCAGGTCTAAGCTAGTCATTGTCTCTGATAGCTTCTGCCCTTCTCTGGTCCTTACTCATAAGGCCTAAAATGACATTACTTTTCCTTCCTACCTAGTCCAAATCTGAAGTGCCCAGTTTAAGATTAATTTTCTCTTTGAAGCCCTCCCTCACCATTTCTTGCATACAGTGAGTGAGCTTTTCTTCTTTCTAAAGTAATTACTGTTTATATTTGTTATTTAGTATTTAATTATTAGTTTTTTCGTGATGTGTGCTCTTTGCGCTAAAGACCTTGCCTCAGGCTTCATTGTATGTATCATAGCATGTATCACAGAATAAACACAAATTATTTTTAAAGGTATATAGATTTTAACATTGGCTTTCCTTCCCCACCCCCATTAATAACTATTTAAGGAATTGACCAAATTTGCTATACCATAAAATAATATCAAGAAATACTGGGTTTATGATTTTGTCTTCCAGATTGTAATAAAATAATAAAATAGAATAATAGCTGTAATAAATAAATACTAAAACTTTTCTGAGTTTGACTTCATTTACTGTCTGTTCATAGATATCTTTCAAATCCTTCGTCCCTGGAAGCCTACCCTTGTCTGTGTTTAACAATGTGACATGTAGTCATTAGTGGGAAAAACATGCAAATTCTATTCATTTTTGTGTTTTTAGGTTTAGAGCAGTTTGCCAAAGTGGTTCAATGGAAGACCAGTCTCAGAAAATTTGTTTTTTGAAGAAAGTACCATGGTTGAATACATTTAGGAAGGGGAAAAAACTAACCATATAACCCCCTCATGGAAAGTCACTATGTATATTAGTTTTATTAGTGGTCTAAGAAATTCTGAAGTAAAATATCCTGTTTCACTAACTAATTAAATGCTTCTTTGTGTAATACCTGTTATATTGCAGAGGCTATGTTGTGCAGAACATACTATAGGAAATATATCCTTAGAGACATTTGTATACTTGGTATTATTTCTATCTTGACATTATTCCTATTTCTGCCTTCCAAAATAGGGGAAAATAAATATATTAAATAAATAGGTATATTTAATAAACTAGGTTGACAGTTTTAAAAATGTTGTTTGATGAGATAGTTCTTCACTGGTTTTTCTTAAAATTATTTTTGCTGTCTTTAGTTCTGTCTCTTTATTCCCCATTGTCTTAATCATTTTGAATCTGAGGTATTTGCAAAATTGACTTTCTAGGAGGAATACAGTTCTTCCTCTTTGGTATTGCAGACTAGGCTATGTATCAGTCACCCCAAGATATGTGTAGTTTAAGCAGCTTCTTTGGGAAGTACCTCACTTTATGTAAAACACATCTCATTCTGGGTTTGAGTTTTAGGAACAAAGTGCGTAAATTTAAGATTTTTTGTAAGTTTGGTAAATTTTGTAATGGAAATATGTCAGTGGTGTTATTGAGAAGGCATGAAAAAAACCAAGAGGCCAATATAAAAATAGATACACTCGGCTAGGACTCCAACTCAGCCTTTGAAAACATTGTATATAATTAAGAGTGTGCTTGACCCTTCTAATGGCTTCAATTCAGACAAAAAACAAAATTATCAGTGAAACGTTAGCATTGATATGCTGTGGTAAGATCAGTTTCATGTAGTAACAATTTTTGTGAGTTATCGGTGATAGACAAGGTTGTCATTACTAAAACATCTTAGGCCACCACTTTTGAAACAAATTTGTATGATTTCTAATTTAGTCATATATACTGTGGGCTAGATTAAGATTCATTTCACAAGTGTCCTGTCACCGTGAACTCCAGACTCCCTTCTAATTTGATTTAGATTAGAAGTAATCATTCATGGTTGTAAGTTCAATTTAATACTAAGACAGTAAACTATCTAGTTTTTAAACTGCCTAGAGATTACCCCGGTTCCGGTATTTTAAATGCAAAATTTAAAAACTTCTTAATTTTTTTATATTTATTTTTTAGTTGAAGAGATTCAAGTGGGAGAAGGTACATAGGTAGAAGTTCTGTCCTCATTAAGGACACAGGGCTAGAACACCATAGCATTTTTCACTAAACCATGAGTCTGCTGTGCATGTGTTAATGGCTGTAGCATCTACTCTAAATCTCTGATTTCTGCTTGTTAAAAGAGGTGAAAAATTACTACCAACATAACATCCTTGGGGAACATATGCAAATACTGCAGTTATATTGAATATCAACTTTTATAGTAGTTTCCTTATTCCTATAAGCAATTCTGAGATTATAAACGTAATTAATTTGATGATAGTTTCATTTGCCTAGTTCGTATTAAAACCTGAATGAACTTTAATATTGAAATAACAGTAAGGAACTCCTATTCTCTTTCAAGTTGTTATCTTCTGTTTGTTGTATTCGAGTAAAATGTCAAAAGATTTATTATTTTTTCTTTTAAAGCTAGGATAGCCCTTACAGTTGACTGACTGATTTTGAATAACAAAAAGAAGACATATCAACACTAGAATTAGTAATACTAATGAAAGCGTCTATTCTTTCTTAGCAAGAAATGAGTGTTGAATTAGACTGTTGACATTCTTTTCTGTATTTAAGTAGATTATTTTTACACTTTTCAATGAAAAAATGTTTTCAACTTCTAGATTAGTAAAAGAGTCAGCAATTACGGTGGCTATTTTGAAGCCATGCATTGTTTATCAAACTTATTTTTCCATTTGTATATGAAAGAATCTGAGCCTTAATACTTTTATTATTTTTATAACTGATAGTGAAAATGTTTGAATATATAAGTAGCTGGTGAAATTTGTATATAGCGTGCCAAAAAGTCTCTTGTCTTCTAAAAGCTTTAATCCTAACAGCATCTGTTAAAATATAAAAGCAAATCTGAAGTTCCCTAAGAGAAATAACACATTTGTCTTTGAGGGTACTACTGTTGCTTTGCTGCCCTCTACCGTCTTCTAAAATAGTTACTCTAGATTTTTTTTCCCATCAGATGATTAAAATACTTCCTTGACCTGTGAGTGTTAAATTTCAGGAATGGGTTGAGTACTATTTATTGTTAAAATATGGTAGTGTTTTATTAGTCGTAACAGTTGATCTATCCTTGTAATGCAAAAAATAAAACGCTTAGAAATTGAAGCAGGGGATAGATTGGGGACTATTGAGTGTCAATCAGGAAACACGTTCCCTCTACATAGTGTATTTTTCATGTCTTTGATGATGTCTATGGGTTTATTGCTGTGGACCCTAAAACTGGGGGAGAAAGACCCAACATCCTCTCTGATTTGCTGAACTTGAAGCAGCCAACCAAGTGCTAGGTAGTATTGAAGGTACCACAGTGGAAAAAGACATGGTGGCTGCTCCCAAGCTTATAAACCCATTAGTAAGACTAGCTGCATGTTAGAATATATACGTAAAAAAAGATATTTGTAACAACATACCAAGTGATATGATTCAGCCTGTAAAACTCAGTGAGGCCTGGAAGAATCAAGGAGAGCTAATTAGAAGAGGTGAAACTTTTGAGCTATGTCTTAAAGAATAGATTAGAGTTCAGATAGGTAAAACAGGGTTATTGCAAAAGAGAAGAAAATGTTTATTAAAACACAAAGCATCTGTTGTACAGAAGGGACTATGCTCGGCCCCGTGGAGTCTTTGCCCTTAAGAAATGTACAATTTAATTGTTAGGAGATTGAAATTAGAAAATTGTGTATATGTGTGTTTGTTCTAAACCCAGTTTCTTAACCTCTCTGCCTGTTTTGTTTCCTATACAGTTGGCTAAATAATACTTCTTTTACAGAGTTGCTGTGAAAATGAAGTGAAGTACTAATTAAACTGCAATAAAGTGCTTTACAAATACAACTAACAATAATGCAAGGGAAATGAATTGTCTTAGAAATATAGACAAAGTTGTGGGATTATAGAAGAAGGAGCACTTTAACTGGGAATGGAGGAAGACTTGACACAGGACCTAATTTTCTAGCTGAACCTTGAAGGAAGAGTTTAGATTTCCACTTATGAGGGAAGGTCAATGACAAAGAAGGCATTCCAGGCTGAAAAGATCACTGACCTAAGGACTCTGTGGAAGGAATTAATGTTCCCAAATGGTTTAAGCATGAGCTTTATGGAAGGAACTCATGGATTTTTAAATACTTTGCTGATGCCGAGATTACACTGTGTGTGGTAGGCAGTGAGAAGCTTTTGAAGGCAGGTAACTAGTGAGTCTGTGATTTGAGAATATTGTATAGCTCTGACAGCAGTGTAAAAGATATATTGGAGATATGAGAAACAAGCAAAAGGGAAAACCATTGCAGTCATCCATGGGAAGAGTGGATTGTGGAGATAAATGGCAATTTGGCAGAAGAATTTGAAGAGAGGGTTGGATCTGAGAAGGAGATTACATGGTATTTGAATATTATTGTGGGTGGGGAAGGAAGATTGGATATGAACTTATGTTTCTCTGTTAAATGACTAGGAAAGGACAGTAAAAGGATTGATAAATCAATTCAGTAACTTTTTGGAGATATTTTAATTGCAGTGCTTCTGGGGCATATTTTAGATTTATGGTTGGAAATTTGTTATGAGAAAGTAGGGGATAAGATTTGGAATTGGGAATTAGGAGGATTTAGGTATTTGAATTAGATGAGCTGTTTGAGAGAGATAGGAGGCAGATGGGGAGGAGAGAAAGAAGGAGGGAGGAAGGGGAAGTGGAAAGGGGACTGGGAAAAATTTTCAAAGTTGAGGCATTTTGATTGGATAAGAGGGTGGGAAGAAGGGAAGAGAGAATCTGGGGAAAAAATCTTGGTAAAGAGACCACTACATTTAGTAGTGAAGAGGAATGCCTTGATGACTCAGTAATTTGGTAAAAGTTGTTAGGAGAAAGAAGTCAAATTCCAACAAATTTACAAATGAGGGGATAGTGAAGAAGTAGTAGGGTAGAGCCTACTCTTGGGTAAGATGAGAGAGAGAAAGATGAGAGATTAATTTGAAGGGAAAGAATAATGTATCAGTTGTTATAGACTGTGAGTGTTTGTGCCGTGCCACAATCTGTATGTTGAAGTCCTAACTCTCAATGTGATGGTATTAAAAAGGGTTCTTTGGGAGGTAATTAGATTTAGATGAGGTCATGAGATTGGAACCCCCTTGATGGGGTTAGTGCCTTTATAAGAAGAGGAAGTGACACCAGAGCTTCCTCTCTCCACCATGTTGAGCACACAGCCAGAAGGCTGCCATCTGCAAGCCAGGAAGAGTTCTCACCAGAACCTGACCATGCTAGCACCCTGATCTTGGACTTCCTATCCTTTAAAACTGTGGGAAATAAATGTTTGTTGTTTAAGCCACCATAACAGCCTGAGCTAAGACATCCATCAAGGTACTTAATTACAAACATCAGAAACTTAACTTTGGTTAAAACAAAGCTTACTGAAGGATATTGGGTGGTTCAGGTAAAAATCAAGAACCAAAGAAGGGTAGGCATCTGGAACCATATCCAGAACCAAAGCCAAGATAATGTCAAAGGGCAATCTGTCAAGGTCATTGCTTGCTGCCTGTTGAGACTGGGTATTATAGCTTTGCCTCTTACACTGGCATTGCTGCTCTTAGAAAATGGATATTATTGTTGTTGCCCAAGAGGATATATTTTCCCTGGGTGTCCACTAAAGAAAGTTGGAGAAAAGCTTTTCAAAAAATTTTTGTGGTGAGACTTCTCTGTCTTTGAGAGAGGAGTGGGAGAAGCACGTTGATATGGAACAGAAAGTAAGTAGAAACAATAAAAACACAGCTGAGAGCTAGTCTTGGAAGAGCTGAGAGGCTCTTTTACTGGACAGAGAAAAAGAAAATGATAGGTGAAGATATAGAGATACTTCCATGTATAAGAGGGGAAGTTATGGAGAGGCTTTGATGTTTAGTGATTTAAGTGTTATATTTTCAGAATAAATGAATGTAGGGTGATGTTGAGACTCACTAGTAGAACCTTTGGGCAAAAATGGGGTAAGATATCAACTAAGAATGAATAAAATGATGGATCAGTATTGAAGGCATAAGATGAACTTGTAAAATATGAATGATGGTGTGGAGGTAGTAATAAGGTTTATATTGGTGGTGGTTAGTATTTAATTGAGCGCTGTGTCTGCCAGAGTTATCCTAGGTACTGTGAAAAACTATCTGATAAAAGAATAAAGTGTGTTTTTGGGGACCAGTTGTATTTATGTATTGAAAGAAATAGCATAGTGCCAAACTATGGAATGTCTTTGAATATGATGTAATAGCGTGTTATAGGAAGTTTGGGAAGAGAGAAATGATATAGAGAAAGTAGTATTTAGGAACTACTGATTTATCATAAGCAGGATAGTCTAGATGTAGAGTTATAAAAGCCTGAATTAGGATGGTAATGGTAAAAATGAAAGGGAAAAGTTTGAAAATGAGATAATTGAAAGGCAAAATAATACCTCTTGATCCCAGGATATGAGGAGTGGGGAAAATGAGTGTATTTGGAGTTTTTGCATTAGACAGATGGGAGAATAGTGTAAATACTGCTGAACATGAGGTTTAGGTAAGAATTAGTTATCACATGAAGGGTGTATTAATTTCCTAGGGCTACCATAACAAGGTACCAAAAGCCGGGTGGCTTACACAACAACGGAAATTTCTCTCTCATAGTTCTGGAACCCAGAAGTCTGAAATCAAGGTGTCAGCAGGACCATGCTACCTCTGAGACTCTGGGTAGAATCCTTCTTTGCCTTATCCTAGCTTCTGGTGGTGGCCGTCAATCCATGGCGGTCCTTGGATTGCAGCTGCATCACTCCCATCTTTGCCTCTGTCATCACATGATGTTCTCCCTGTGTGTTTGTCATGACATGTTCATCATCTTATAAGGACAGCAGTCATATAGGATTAAGGCCACCCAACTCCAGAATAACTTCATCTTAACTCAGATCTTAATTATATCTGCAAAGACCATATTTCCAAATAAGTTCACAGGTGCTTAGAGTTAGGGCTTCAACATGTCTTTTAAGGGGGACACAACTCAACTCATAACAAAGGGATAATGATTTTGGTTTTGACTGTTGACTGAGATTTGAGGCTTAATGTAACTCAAAGTGCCAGGTAAATACAGCATTTGAAGATGTGAGGTATGAGCTGGTTTGAACAAGACTTGCGATATATATTCATGAAATACTAAAATTTTTTATTGACATATATGCACACAAAAGTTTGTGTGCAGTAGTGTGCAGTCGCATGAACTATTATTAAATGAGCATATCCATGAACCGTCAAGGAAATCTTTACCAGCACTCCAGAAGCCCCTCTTACACTCCTTCCAATCACAAATCCTTCTCTCTTCCTCAGTAATAACTGCAATTCTGACTTCTAGCATCATAAATTAGTTTTACCTGTTTTTGATCTTTACCTAGTACGTCTTTGCTGATATTGTGAAATTCATCCATGTTGTTGCATGTGACAAACAGTAGCTTGTTCTTTTTTTTTATAGCACTTTGCAGCATTCTGTTTTATGACTGATCCATAATTTATCAGTTTTAATGTTGGGCGGACATTTGGGTTGTTTTCACTCTGAGGCTTTTATGAATAGTACTGCTATGAGTATCACTGTACCTCTCTTTTGGTGGTGAAATTGCTGGTTTATTTTTTGCATGTTTTTGTTGAAAAAGTTTTCCATCTATGCAGTCATGCCATCTGTGAATAACGAAAGCCTTTTTTCTCTCCAATCCTTGTGCTTTTCTTTTCTTTCCTTTGCTTATTGCACTGGGTAGGACCTCCACTATGATATTGAATTAAAGTGGTGACTGCAGGCATTGTTATCTCATTCCTGATCCCAGAGGTAAAAAGTGTTCAGCATTTCAAAATTAAGTGTGATGTTTGCTGTAGTTTTTTTTTTTTTAATAGAACTCTTTTTTATCAGATTAGGAAAGTTTCTATTTCTGCTTTGCTAAGAATTTTTAGTATGAATGGTATTTAATTTTATCGAATATTTTATCTAAGTTTTGAGATGATCATATGATTTTTTTTCATTTTTTTATAATGTGAATTACATTTTAAAAAATGTTAAACCATCTTTGTGTTTCTGGAGTAATTCCAGTTTATTTTTGATGAATATTTCCTTTATTACATCACTGGATTCAGTTGACTGTTGTTTTCTTTATTTTTTTCCCCATCTATGTTTATCAATTAAATTTGCCTGTAGTTTTCCTTTCTTATAATGCTCTTGCCAAGTTTTGGTATCAAGGTTATGCTGGACTTACAAAAAAAATTGAGAAATGTTTCATCTTTTTCTATCCAGTGCAAGAGTTTAAGATTGGTACTATTTTTCTTCTTTAACTGTTTGGTAGAATTCATAGATGTAAAGCCATCTGGGCCTGGAGTATTTTTTTTATGTATTTAAAAAAAATTCTTTGCTAAAGAATTTTTAGTTACAGATTGTTTTTTAATAAGTATGGTACTATTTAGATTTTCTTTCTTCTTGTGTCAGTTTTGGCACATCATGCTTTTGTAGGAATTTGTCAGTTTTACGCTTTCAAATCTATTGACATCAACTTGTTCTTAATGTCCTATTACCTTTTCAAAGCCTGGAGGATCTGTAGTGATTCCCCCCCTTTTCATTCCTTATATTCATATTTTGTGTCTTTGGTTTTTGGATTAGTCTTGCCAGGAGAACCCACCTTTGACTCCTTGTTAATCCTCTCTATTTTATGTTTGTTTTCTATTTCATAATTTTCTGTTCTATGTTTTCTTCTACTCTTTTTGGAGGGTTTATTTCCTATTTATTTTCTGTTTCTTGTGATGGTTAGATTATTGATTTTCAGCCTTTCTCTTTTTCTTATATATGCATTTAAGCCCATATATTTCCCTCTAATTGTGTAACTGCATTGCATGAGATAAATGTTCACAACATTCTTAAATTTCCATGTAATCTTTTTTTACTCTCGGATTATTTTGAAATTTATCACTTAACTAAATGTATGGAAATATTTTAGTTACCTTAGTTATGGATTTTTAGCTTAATTACATGGGTCAAAAAACTTGTGTCTGATTTCAGTTTTTGGATACAGCATGCAGTTAATTTTGATAATTCATGTATACTTAAAAAGAATGTACATTGCCTTTTTTGGGTTAATTGTTTTCTCTCTATATATATATCACATAGGTCAAGTTGGTTGCATTGTTCAAATCTTCTTTATCTCTTCTGATTTTTTTCCTGCTTTTTCAGTTAATAACTGAGAGGTGTATTAAAGTCATATACTATGATGTGGACTTGTCTGTTTTTTCTTTTGATTCTGTGAAGTTTTTTTTTAAAGATTGGCACCTGAGCCAACAACTGTTGCCAGTCATCTTTTTTTTAATTCTTCTCCCCAAAGCCTCCCAGTACATAGTTGTTTTTTCTAATTGTGAGTGCCTCTGGCTGTGCTATGTAGGATGTCGCCTCAGCGTGGTGTGCTGAGCGGTGCCATGTCGTCGTCCAGGATCTGAACCAGTGAAACCCCGGGCCGCAGAAGCAGAGCACGTGAGCTTAACCACTGGGCCACAGGAACGGCCCCAAGTGTGAAGTTTTGCCCTGTACATTTTAAGGCTAGGTTGTGAGATACAATCAAATTTGGAATTGGTATATCTTTCTGGGACTTGACCCTTTTATCATTATTAAATAGCCCTCTATCTCTAGCGGTACTTGTTGCCTTAAAGTCTAATTGTCTGCCTTTAGTATAGCTACATTAGGTTTATTTTGGTTAGTGTTTGCATTTCATCTTTTTCCCAACCTTCACTTTCAACCTTTCTGTGTCCTTAAATGTAAGATGTGTCTCTTGTAAGCAGCATGTAATTTTTAAATCCAGCCTGCTAAGTTTGTCTTTTATTTGACGTTTAGTTATCTATAATTAATTTAATCACTTTCATATTTGTTTGAATCCGCTATCTTACATTTTGCTTTCTGCTTGTCCCTATGTTCTTTGTTTTATTCATTGATTCGTTACTTTCCTTTGTATTAGTTATTTTTAATTCCATTTTTTCCCCTTTTTGAATTGTTAGTGTTATAGTCTTTTACTATTTATTTAGTGGCCACCTTAGAAATTATAAAATACATCCTTGACTTATTAAACACCGAATACAAATTAATAAATATATAATTTCTTCCCTGACAACGCATGGACCATGAAACCCTTCAGCTCTGTCCCCATTCTGCCATTAATGCGAGTGTGTTTGTGTGTGTGTGTATTCCTTAATACATTATTATTGTTTTATACAATAAATGTTCATTTAGTTTTCCCTATGTGTATTTACCTTTTCTGTAGTTCTTCATTTCTTTCTGCATCTTATAGTTTCCATCTGGAATCCTTTTTCTTCTGCCTGAAGAGCATCCTTTGTATTTTCTTTCTTTATTTTCTTTATTTTATTTTCATTATTTATTTTCATGAATCTGTTCATTAAAATTCTCTGAGTTTCTTTGCCTGAAATTTTTCTGTTTTCTTTTGAAATATATAACAGCTTTATTGATATAACTCACATACTGTACCCTTCACTGACTTAAAGTGTAAAATTCAGTGGTTTTTAGTATATTAACAGAATTGTGCAACCATCACTACAGTCAATTTTAAAACATTTTCCCCACTTCTACCCCCACAAAAGTAATTATTCTCCCATTTCCCCTCACTCCTCCCAATACCAGGCAACCATTAATTTACTTCATGTCTTTATAGATTTACCTGTTTTGTACCTTTCAAATAAATGTGTAGTCTTTTATGTCTGGTTTATTTCATTTAGCACAATGATTTCAAGGTTCATCCATGTTGTACATATGTTAGTACTTCATTCCTTTTTATTGCCAAACAATATTCTGTTTTGTGGATATATCATGTTTTATTTATCTGTTCCTCAGTTGGTGGACATTTGGATTATTTCCACTTTTTGCCTATTATGAATAATGTTGCCATGTACGTTCATGTACAAGTTTTTTTGTGTGGACGTGTATTTTTTACTTCACTTGGGTATTTAACTAAGAGTGTAATTGCTGAGTCTTATGGTAGTTGTAACCTTTTGAGGGACTCGCAGTTTGTTTTCCAAAGTGGCCGTACTATTATACATTCCCACTGGCATTATAGGAGGCTTCTCCACATCCTTACAAATACTTCTTATTATCTGACTTTTTGATTGTAGCCATCCTGCTGGGTGTGAGGTGGTATGTCATTGTTGTTTTGATTTGCATTTCCCTAATGGCTAATAATGTTGAGCAAATTTTCATGTGCTTCTCGGCCATTTATATATCTTCTTTCCAGACATGTCTATTCAGATCCTTTACTCATTATTTAATTGTTTTATTTGTGTTTTTACTGAGTTGTAGAAGTTCTTTTTATAGTCTAGATACAAATACCTTAGATATATGACCTATAATATTTCCTTTCTGTCTGTAGCTGTATTTTCATTCTCTTCATGTCCATTTTAGCACAAAAGTTTTTAATTTTAATGAAGTCCAGTTTATTTCTTTTTTATCTTTTTGTTGCTTTTGGTGCCATATCTAAGAAGGCTTTGCCTAACATAAGTTCGTGAAAATTTGCTGCTGTATTTTCTTTTGGGGTCTTATAGTTTTAGCTCTTACATTTAGGTTTATGATCTATTTTGAATTAATTTTTGCGCATGCTATGAGGAAGGAGTACAACTCGTTTTTTTAAATGTTGATACCCAGTTTTCCTAAGACCATTTGTTGAAAAGACTGTTCCTCCCCCGTTGAATTGACTTGGCAGCCTTGTTGAAAATCAGTTGACCATAAATGTGATGGTTTATAACTGAACTCTCCGTACTGTTCCATTGATCTATATGTCTATCTTACGCTAGTTTCACACAGTTTTGGTTACTGTAGTTTAGCCACATATTTTTTATTACTGTAGTTTTGCAGAGTCTTGAAATTTGGAAGTGTTAGTCTTCCAACTTTGTTCTTTCTCTTGTTTGGTTATTCCTAAACCCTTTAATATTTGTATGAGTTTAAAGTGAACTTGTTATTTTCACCAATGATGCCACCTGGGATTTGGAGATTGTGTTGAATCTGTAGATCAATTTGGGGAATATTGTCATTTTAACAGTATTGAGTATTCTGATGCATGAACATGGGATGATTTCCCCTTACTTTAGATTTTCTTTAATTTCTTTCAATGTTTTATAATATACCGAGGATAATTTTTGTACTTCATTAAGTTTATTCATACTTATTTCTTTATGATGCTATTGTCAATAGAATTGTTTTCTTAATTTCATTTTCAATTGTTCATTGCTAATTTATTGACATATAGTTGAATTCTGTGTATTGGTCTTATATCCTGATAATTTGATAAACTCTTTTATTAACTCTAATGGTTTTTGTGGATGAATCTCTTAAGATTTTCTATATATAATATCATATTCTGTAAATAGAGATAGTTTTATTTCTTATCAATTTGGAAGCTTTTAATTCCACTATTAAGTATGATGCTAGCTCTGGATTTTTGTAGATACCATTTATTGGGTTGAGAGATCATTTGAATTGCTTTTTCTAATTGCCACATGTTATATTAGGTACTATATTTCTTTGTGCTTTTAAACACATTCAGTTATGAATGTTTCCTGTAGCTTCCCATTAGCTTCACTTGTTACTTTCTAGAAGAGCTTAATTTCATGGGTAGAATTGGAGATTTTCCTGTGTACTTCCATTTCAGAATTATAAAAATCTTAAATAATGCTCTAACATCTGTGATTTGAGTGCTATATTATTATTAGTAACTTCAAGATAAATCACTGTTTATATTCAAAAGTAGTTTGGGTCTGTTCAGGAGACAAAAACTATGCAATAGGTTAATTAGGGAAAGTTTAACTTAAAGAATTATTAACTTTAGTAAGAGAAAAACTATACAGTATAAGGAGACTCTATGGTATGCTAGAGCTGAGGGAGTGTACCCAAGGGAGGACAAACTTGGAAGGGGCTCAGACTTTGTTGAGAAGGTGTAGTTTACCCCACCTGATAGTGGAGCAGGCTGGAACTCGTCTGGAGATATTAGGCAAGAAATAAGTTATCTTCTGGGAGTGCAGGTGGTGGTGAGTGTTTAGTGGGAGTTCTAGTGCTCGTGGGGGCATTAGACTTTTGAGAACATTTGAGCTGCCTGGGGTCTCTGGTTTCTGTGTTGTGAGGACTGAGGAATGGTTGTTGCCAGGCTGAGGCTACAAAGCTGTGGAGGGACTGAGTTCTGGGCTCATGGCTGGGGCTGGTTCTACCTGATATCCTTACACCTGCACTGGCTCTACCCAATGTCCTCACATCCAAACTGCCAACTGCTAATCTGCACTGGATGTGGCAGGAGAGCCTCTTCCTCCTGCAGTATCCTTTTAGCACCATCGTCTGAGAAAGTTTAACACCATGTTCACATTAAGTGGAAGTACTTAAAGGAATTTCGTTTATCACAGAGCATGTATGGAAGATGCATTTGGAATTGAGAGGCAATAAATCGATAACACGTGTACCTGCATAGCATAAAGGTACTTAATAGGAGTTCCTGCATAAGATTAGAAGCTAAGTATTATGTGTTTTGTTTATCTCTTAGGGTAATTGAAGTGGAAAATGTCTCTATTAATGCTTTTCTAGAAACTTTGAGAATTATAGATTCATGTAAATAAAACATTTTGATTTAAATATCTAGAAAGTATGTGGAATAAACAAAATATATGTAATTCTTTTCATATCTCTTCTAATCTGTTTTTTTGAGTGTTGTAACTTGCGTTAACATCTGACTTATATGAAATACTTGTTTTTTAGGATGCTGATGTACTGCTTTAGGCTATCAAATTTTGATAATTACTATATTTCATCAAAATAAGAAGTTATTGATTAAGAGATACATTATGATTTTATATACCATTAAGGAATTAAAAAAGAAACTATGACAGTACTTTTCTATCACTTAGAATTTTTATTTTGTGTGTATTGCTTCTACTTATTGGGCTTTTATTTCATACTTATCAATATTTATAGGCATAGTTTTTTAAAATCGTCATAACTTGTATGCATGCATGAAAAGCACAGTATAAGTAGAAAATCTGTTTAACGTATTCCTGTTGCTGCTTCACATTCAGAGTCCTACTTTGTATTGATTTTTGCCTCCGTGCCATGAACAGCTCTTCGATGCTGTCTTTCTTCAAAGATGTGTTATAGGGTCCCCAAGAACACTGTTAGATTCAGTAATTCTCTAAGAAGTAAGACTCACAGGACTCGGCATATAGTTGTACTCAAGGCTATGATATTATAGCAAAAGTTCCCACAGACAGCAAAGGGGCATAATGCAAAGTCTGGGGAAAACAGAGTCCCAGTTGAGTTAATAGGGTACTCTTAAGTCCCCCAAGAATGACTTGCAACAATATGGATGAAATGTTGCCAACCGTGGAAGCTCATTAGAGACTCAGTGCATAGAATTTTATTGGACACTGATCACCTGATTACATAGGCACTCCCTCCCTAGCACATATGCAAATTCCAGATTCCCAGAAGGAAAGTAGATGTTCATCATAAACCATAGTGTTTATACAAACAGTTTAGGCACAGTGAGCCACTATTATCAATTAATGATGGGAACTTTCCCAAAATGTGAGTTCCTCACCAGCAGCCAAAGCCCATCCTTGCAGAAAGGCCTTTTCAAGGATAGCAGTTTATGGTTTCTGTGGTTAACCCTTTAATACACAAAAGACCATCATCTCTGAGATTTTTTTTTTTTTTTTTACAAGCCTCTAATATCCAGCCTGCAAGTTTCCATTTTGGTGCTGTCCTGATCTTACCAGAAGGAATTAGTGGAACATACAGTTCTTGTTGTGTTAAAGCTCATATCATAGGCTCCACACCATCAGCCATGCTGTCAGGAATTATAACCAAGTTTGCATATGCACAGGCCACCTGTACCCCAATTTTAGAGATGTGGAAAAAATCTGCATCTTGGAGTCAGTGGAAAAAAGTAACCTAAAATTTTCTTTTTTTGAGATTGCTTGCTGTATTGAAGAATTTAACCAGATTCAAAGAACAGTAAATGTTTACTGCTGAGAAGATTTTTATGGAAATTTTGGTGGAAGAGAGTAGCGTGGTTAGATTATAGTATAAATTTTGGGAGTCTAGCTTTGACCATCTTTTGTACAGAATGTACAAGGACAAACTGTGCTGAAAACGACTCGAGACGTCTAGCCTGGCAACATTCAGACCCCGTCCTCTTCCGCTTCCTCTTCCCCCTTCAACAATTTTACATGTATAAAAGTGAAACTGCTCAGAAGTTCTAAGCCCTGTACTTTGAAATTGTATTGTAGTGCTTTCTCCCCACCCACTCCTCACTCTTTCAGTCAACATTACTAGAATTGGACCTGGAGAACAGTTTGAAACCACTTTGCTAGTCCAGATTCTTCCTTTTCTAGATGAGGAGTCTGAGACCTATCAAGGTTATAATTGTGGTTTTTGTCCGTCTTAATTTGTAAAATTCTTCTCTAGATTTGGAACAGAGAAGAAAAATACAGTGATTCTGGGACTTTTGAGTGGTCTCTAAGTCTGAACATCTTCCCTGTTTCTGATTGTATTGTTACTACTCTTATTTTGGGCAGTTATTCTCTCATGCCTAGTTCAGTGCAGTAGCCTTCTCTCTATATTAGTTTCCTAGGGCTGCCATAACAAATTACCATAAACTTGGTGGCTTAAAACAACAAATTTATTCTCTCACACTTCTGGAGTACAGAAGTCCAAAATCCAGATGTCTGCAGGGTCAGTTTCCTTCCAGAAAGCTCTAGGGGAGATTCTGTTCCTTGCTTCTTCCATCTTCTGGTGGCTACAGATGTTCTTTGTCCTGTGGCTGCGTAACTCCAGTCTCTGTCTTTACATGGCCTTCTCTTCTGTCTTTCCTTTGTGTGTCACTTATAAGGATCTTTGTCATTGGATTTGGGGCCCACCTAGATGATCCAGGATATTCTCATCCTGAGATCTTCAATTTGATTACATCTGCAAAGACGGTTTTTTCAAATAAGGTCACATTCACAGGTTCACACTTCCTAATTGTTTTTTCTGTATCTGTGCTTTTTTCCACTGTCATATGTGAACCTTTGCTAGATAAATTTTCCTAGCTAATTTTTTGATTTCTTATATTTTCACACTATGATATTCCTTATTTTTTCCCTCCTGCTTATTTACACTTTCCCTGACTTGGCTTTAAGCTCTTGAAGGGTAAGGAATGTTGCTTCCTCCTTGTCCTTCCTCAGCATAAAGCCTGGTCAGTATAGGGAGGTGTTAAATAAGTGTTAGTGAAAAAAATGGATGTGCAAACAAAGTGAATTAAGAATTTGCCTTTCTGGCTTCATCTCTTTTATTTTGTTACCAATTCGGGGATTTTTCTGACTTCTCCAAACTGTCCTTGCACTTTCTGTTTCTGTGAATCTCTTTGCTTTTGTTCTTTTTCCTACAGTGCCCTTTCTCTGCTTGGAAAAAACTTGCCTTGCCTAAGATCCAGCTTAAATTCCACTGTTCTTCCACAAATTTACCCAAATAAAATTAGAATCACTGGGTTAGGCTTAGCTGAAGGAAAATTTCCCTTTCAGAAGGAGCTTTTCTCACTTTACAACTCCTCTCATTCCTTCTCCCAAATCTCTATAAGTTTGCACCTTTAACTAGCATGGCTCTTGGAAAGGTGATATATCCCAGTTTAGCTTGGAATGTCTAGGTTTGCAACTGTTATTCTGGCAATATTATCAGTAATGCTCCTGCACTTCCCTTTCACTCTAAAGAATATTTTGGCTTGGATAACAAATGATAGAATCACTCTACCCATAACATTCACTGCCTTGTGTGTCTTATTTTCTCTTCCAGATTCTCAGCTCTTGGAAGTCTCAGGCTATACTATTTTCTACTTTATGGTACCTAGTGCTTAATATTCAGTGAATGAAACTCAGTAAATATTTGAGGACTTACTATGTGCCATACATACTGTATTTTGTCCATATTAGCTCACTTCTTTTTTCAACCTAGACTTGTTTTGTAATATCTAATCCCTTCCCCCAGATGTTTTTCACTTAGACCGGCCTTGGGAAATCTTAACTCCAAATCAGTTCAGGTCTACACATTCTTTATGCTTCTCTCTTGACTACTCGTGGTGCTTGGGTAGAAAAAAACCGTATAACCACACAGATTGGTGCCACTACGGAGTCAGGCTTTAACTTGAAATGGACCTCCAACAATCCTTCTAGCAATTCTTCCTTTGGTGTTTAATCAGTGCATGCTCCCGTATTTGAATTTTTTCTTTTAAATTTTACTGAAACCTTGTTAATTAGCTGATAATAGTCCCATTTTATAGGTGATAAAACAGGCTCTCAAGTACCCAGGGTTACACTGCTAATAATTTAGACGTCTGTGTGTTGTTGAATCTAGGTTAGTCTGGCTCCAAAGTTCTTGCTTTTTTATTCCACCATGTTAGAGTTCACAATTTTAAGCCTCATTCTTGGGTCTGAGAAGTATTGTACTGCTGAACCATAAGCTCCATGTACTTGTTTAGAGATGTCTCTTTTAAAACAGTAAGTTTGAAATTTTTGGATTATTAATGCATATTGTATAAATTTTTATGTGGATCATTATAGAAGGCTTTCATTTATGAGAATAATAGATCAATGTCTTCGAAGCGCTAGTTCTGTACAATGGCTACTTCATCTGAGAATATTTACATATTCATAGGCCTTCTGTTTTTATGTATCACTTGTAATAAGGTAAAAGTAAATTAAAGAATCAGAAGTAAATTCATTGTATGGTTAAAAAAATAATTCCATTGGTTGAAAATTGTTTACTGTTGATTATAAATTTTACTGCTGAATAACAGTAAAGCCTAGGAGAATACAATTACTAGAGTATTTTGGGGAATAAATTTTATGATGGTGATTAAAACTCATAATTTTATTAGTGTTTAAAAATTGCCACAATTTCACAGGTTGAAATGGAATTCAAAGAGCAATTTGTTAGTAATTGTTAGGAAAACCCATTCTCCCAAGCATTTCACGTTTGGTGGAAGTAGTGCTAATTTGAGAACTACAGCTCCCCTTCACCTTTTATTTTGAAAATCACTAAGCTTTTGAATGTCTTCACTAATAAGGCTTCTAGGTTTTCTTTCTGTGAAACGTTTAGTATTTATTCATAATGTGCTCAGCATAATGAAGTTGGAAAGATTACTTTTCAAAACCAGGAGGCTTCTTTTCTGTGTTTTGCCACTAGCTATAGGATAAGGGCAGTTCACTTCACTGTGACTCTGTAAAATGAGGTAGATCAGATGTCCTGTAAGTTTTCCTCCTGATAGAAGATTTTGTGCTTCTGTTCTGAAAATTTGAAGGAATTGTGCTTTTAAGCATAAATTCAGCTAAAGAAGACCTTTATTGATGTTGGTTGGTTAAACCAAGATGTTTTCTTTATTTGAAATTAAAAGGTAGCGACTGAGAATATATAGTGGAAATGACATTTTAGAGCATTTTCTAAAGGCTGAAATTGATACTTAAAAATTAGTAAAGATGATATGTTACAGTGGGATGAAATTTATAGTTAGTGTTAATGTATAGGAAATACTGTAGTAGAAGTTTGCTATCTCTTGCATCTGTCATGCCCTGTATTGGTTTCATGTAAATCATTATTATAGAAAGCCTCTAGAACCTCCTCTCCTCTTATTCTCACGTGAAATCCTTGCTTCCTATTTTAAGGAGCAAATAGAAGTAGGCAGAAAAGAACTTTCACTACCATATCTACCAACCTACCTATCTACTGGTAGACTCTGCCTGCTACAACTGATGCACAATGAACGGCCAATGGTATCCTTTCCAGTCCTGTCCCCTACTGTCTGTTCTCAAAGATACCACTTCAACAATTGTCCCCCCTTCTCCTGTAAACTTTCCTTTTCAATCAGCATAAAAATATGCTGTAATATCTCCCATTAAAAAAAATACTCTCCCTGAGCCATCGTCTCTTTTGAGCTACTTTAATCAGCAAGTCTGATCTCTTTGCCTGCCTTTATAGTAAAAATCCTCACAAAAGTTACTTATGTGTTAAATGTTCTCTAATCCCTCTCCTACTCTCATTTTTTAATAAAACAGCTTTACTGAGTATAAGTGACATATAATAAGCTGCACATATTTAAGGTATACAATTTGGTAAATTTTAACAAAGGTATGCACCTGTTAAATCATCACTACAATGAAGGTAGTGAATGTTATCCATCACCCCTAAAAGTTTCCTTGTAAGTCCTCTGTAAATCATCCATCTCATCCCTTCTACCCCTCTTCCCTCAGGCAGGCACTGATTTGCTTTCTGTCACTATAAAGTAGTTTTTATTTTCTAGAGCTTTCTGTAAATGGACTCATACTCTATGTACTCTTTTTCTGTCTTTTTTTAATCATAAAATATTTTGAAATTCATCCATGTTGTTGCATGTGTAAGTTTATTTCCTTTTATTTCTGTGTAGCATTTGGGTCTGTAAGTATTCCTTTTTAAATTTTTAAGTAGGCTTTATTTTTTCAGAGCAGTTTTAGTTCACAGCAAAATTGAATGGAAAGTATGGAGAGTTCCCATATATACCATGGATCCCCTTCCCCACAGTGCCCCCCCTAACATCCCCCACAGGAGTGGTACATTTGTTACAATCAGTGAACCTACCTTAACACATCATAATCATCCAAAGGACGTAGTTTACTTTAGGGTTCACTCTTGGTTTTGTACATTCTATTGGTTTTGACAAATGCATCTACCATTATAGTATCATACAGAGTAGTTTCGTTCCCCTAAAAATTTTCTGTTTTCCACCTATTCGTTCCTCTTTGCCCTCTCACCCCTGGCAACCACTGATCTTTTTGCTATATCCGTAGTTTTACCTTTTCCTCAGTATCATATTCAGTATATATATATATATATATAGTCATTCAGTATATAGCCTTTACAGATTGGCTTTTTTAACTTAACCCTATGCATTTAAGGTTCCTCCATGTCTTTTCATGGCTTGATAGCTCATTTCTTTTTAGCACTGAATAATATTCCATTGTCTGGATGTACTACAATTTATTTATCCATTTGCCTGCTGAAGGACACCTTGGTTGCTTCCAAGTTTTGGCACTTAACGAGTAAAGCTGCTGTAAACATCCATGTGCAGGTTTCTGTGTGGACATAAGTTTTCTGCTCATTTGGGTAAATAGAAGAGCACAATTGCTGAGCATAGGGTAAGAGTACATTTAGTTTTATAAGAAGCTGCCAAACTGTCTTCCTAAGTGACTGTACCGTTTTTCATTCCCACAGCAATGAATGGGAGTTCCTGTTGCTCCACATTCTTGTCAGCATTTGGTGTTGGTCAGTGTTTGGATTTTGGCTATTCTGATAGGTGTGTAATGGTATCTCATTGCTGTTTTACTTGTCACTTCCTTAATGGTATGATGTTAAGCATATTTCATACGCTTATTTACCATCTGTGTATCTTCTTTGGTGAGGTGCCTGTTAAGGTCTTTGACCCGTTTTTTAATCGAGTTGTTTTCTTTCTTATTGTTTAGTTTTAAAAGTTCTTTGTATATTTTGGGCAGTGGTCCTTTGCAAACATTTTCTCCCAGGCTGTGACTTGACTTCTCATTCCCTTGATGGTGTCTTTTGGAGAGCAGAAATTTTAATTTTGATGATGTCCAGGTTATCCATTATTTCTTTTGTGGATCCTGTCTTTGGTATTGTATTTAAAAAGTCATAATCATACCCAAGGTCATCTAGATTTTTTCCAATGTTATCTTCTAGGAGTTTTATAGTTTTGCATTTTACATTTTGGTCTGTGATCCATTTTGAGTTAATTTTTGTGAAGGGTGTAAAGTATGTGTCTAGATTCATATTTTTGCCCGTTGCTGTTGAGTTATTCCAACACCATTTGTTGAAAAGACTCTCTTTGCTCCATTTTATTGCCTTTGTCAAAGATCACTTGACTATAGTTGTATGAATCTATTTCTGGGCTCTCTATTCTGTTCTGTTGATCTATTTGTTTATTCTTTTGCGAATGCCACACTGTCTTGATTATGTAGATTTATAGTTAAGTCTCGAAGTCATGTAGTGTGACTACTCTGACTTTGTTCTTCTCCTTCAATATTGTGTTGGCTATCCTGGGTGTTTTATTTCTCCGTATACCTTTTAGAATCAATTTGTTGATATCCACAAAGTAACTTGCTGGTAATGTGTTGAATCTATAGATCGAGCTGGGAAGAACTGACATCTTGACAATATTCAGTCTTCTTATCTATGAACATGGAATATCTTACATTTATTTAGTTCTTTGATTTCTTTGATCAGTTCTGTAGTTTTACTCATATAGATCTTGTACATATTTTGTTTGATTTATACCTAAATATTTCATTTTTTGGGTGTTAATGTAAATGATGTTTTTAATTTTGAATTCTAGTTGTTCATTACTAGTATATAGGAAAGTGATTATATCCTGCACCTTTGCTATAAGTGCTTATTAGTTTGAGCAGTTTTTTGTCAGTTGTCTCTGATTTTCTACATAGACAATCATGTCATCTGTGAACAAAGTTTTATTTCTCCCTTTCCAATCAGTATACCTTTTATTTCCTTTTCTTCTTTTTTCTTTAAGATTGGCACGTGAGCCATCTGTTGCCAATCTTCTTTTTTTTTTTCTTTCGTTTTCTCCCCGAAGCCCCCCCAGTACATCAGTACATAGCTGTATATTCTAGACGTAGGTCCTTCTGGTTGTACTATGTGGGATGCCACCTCAGTGTGGCCTGATGAGCAGGGCCATGTCTGTACCCAGGATCTGAACTGGTGAAATCCTGGGCTGCTGAAGTGGAGCACACAAACTTAACCATTTGGCCATGGAGCTGACCCCTATTTCCTTTGCTTATCTTACTGCTTTAGCTTGAACTTCTATGATGTTGAAAAGATAGCATAGAGAGGACATCCCTGCCTTGTTCCTGATCTTATCACGAAGGCTTCTAGTTTCTCACCATTAAGTATGATGTTAGCTGTAGGTTTTTTTAAATAGATGTTCTTTATCAAATTGAAGAAGATCCCTTCTATTCCTGGTTGCATATTTTTTTTTATTGCTGAGTAGTATTTCATTGTATGGGTATGCCACAATTTATTTATTCATTCACCTGTTAATGGACATTTGGGTGGGTTCTGGTTTTTGGCTGTTACAATTAAAGCTGTTATGAACATTTGTGTACAAATCTTTATATAGACACACACTTTCTTTTTTAATGAGTAAAGACATAGGAGTGAAATGGGTGGTTGATATGGTGCTTGTATGAACTTGAAGAAATTGCCAAAGTGTCTTCCAATGTGGTGGTACCATTTTACAGTTCAGCCAGCAGTGTAGGAGAATTTTAGTTCCTCCACATTCTCTCCAACATTTGGTATTGTCAGCCTTTTTAATTTTAGCCACTCTATTGGATGTGTAGTGGTACCTTGTTTTGGTCTTAATTTGCAGTTCTCTAATGATGTTGAACATCTTTTCATGTACGATTTGGTGATGTATCTGTTCAGATCTTTTGCCCATTTTTTTTTTATTGGCTGTTTGTTTTCTTTTAATGAAGTTTTGAAAGTTCTTTATGTATTTTGGTTTCCAGTTCTTTATCAGATATAAATCCTTTATTAAATACATTTTGCAAAGATTTTTTTCCCATTAAGCAGCTTAAGTATATCTTTTTTTTTTTTTTTTTGAGCAAGATTAGCCCTGAGCTAACATCTGCCACCAGTCCTTCTCTTTTTGCTGAGGAAGATTGGCTCTGAACTAACAGCCAAGCCCATCTTCCTCTACTTTATATGTGGAATGCCTGCCACAGCATGGCTTGATAAGTCGTGCGCAGGTCCGTGCCCGGTATCTGAAATGGCGAACCCTGGGCTGCTGAAGTAGAGCACGTGAACTTAACCTCTACACCACCGGGCCGGCCCCTCTCAGCAAGTTGTATAGTTTTAACTGTACGGGTTTTTCATAGCTTGTATCAGATTTGTCTCTATTTCGTCTTTTTAAATTTTTGATGCTATTCTAAACAGCAGTGTTTTAAATTTCTTTCTCCAATTTGTTGCTACTAATACATAGAAATACAATTGATTTCTGTATTTTGATGTTAGGTCCTACGTAAGGACTACTTAGTGTTCTTGCTGAATACCCTTGTGTAGCTTTTTTATAGATTCTGTCATGTTTTCTACACCGATGAGTGTGTTTTCTGCAAATAAAGACAATTTTATTCTTTTCTAATTGGATGCGTTTTATTTCTTTTTCTTGCCTCATTGTACTGGCTAGTACCAATGTTGGACAGAACTCAGGGAGACTGGCTGGCTGTTTAGGTTCTCTTTCCCTATGTTGAGGCTTTGGAATTGATTCCAGGTGGTAGGCTGAGGCTATTCATCAAGCTCACCTTGTGTGTTTACTGTCTCTCAGGGATCAGTATCCTTTTGTGCCTGTTGATCATTGTCTTGAAATGGTTGTTTCAAGCAGGAGGGTGAATCCTGTTACTCCTCCTTGGCTAGAAGTTGAAGTCTTTATAGGATTATAAATTCATTCCAATCAGACTTTTATCCTCACCACTCACTGAGACAGTTGTTAAATTTATTGATTACTTATCACTCCTTCTCTTTTTTGGCTTATTGGCAGCATTTGGAATAATTGATCACTCTTTTTCTAGGTAGTTGCTTCACTGACTGTGCAGGATGCTTCTTGGTCTTCTTCCTTCTTCCCTGGCTACTCTTTTGCTATCTTTTTTTTTTAATTTTACCCAACTTCCAAACCTTTAAATGTTTGAATGTGCACCATGGGTGCTTGTTCTTCATGCCATTAATACCTTGTAGATGGTTTCATTCAGTCTCATGACTATTATATGTTGGTTACTCTAAATTTGTATCTCTAGTCCGTCTCTTTCTCCAGAAGAGCATACTTTTATATATCTAGCTGCTTCTTCAGCGTATCCATTTGGTTGTGCAATATGCGTCACAAATTTAACAAGTCCAAAACTGTAAAACTGCACTTCTGAGCTCCTCTCTACCTCCACTTCTGAGCTCTACCGTCTGAGCTACCTCTAATGCTTAAAAATGCTCCATTTGCTAGTTGTCATTTTGGTAAGTGGTAACTCCATCATTCCACTTGCTCACACCAAAAACTTTGGAGTAATTTTGGCTTCTCTCTTTCTCTCTGACTCAATTTTTTGTTCCATCAACAAATCCTGTTTGCTCTGCTTTCAAAATATAGTTTAAACACTGTCACTTTGATTACCCTGGTGCAAAGCCCATCTCTCTCCTCCATTAACAAAATAGGTTCCTAACTGGTATCCTTTGTTTAGTACTTGCCTCCCTGTCATCTGTTCCCAACATAGCAGAGCGATCCTTTTAAAAGTTAGAATATGTCACGTTTCTGCTAAAAATTTTCTAGTGGTTTCTCATTTAGGATTAAAGCAAAATCTTACAATGACCTGTATAGGTCTGGTTCCCTCCTACCTCTGTGGCCTCATCTCCTATCATTCTTCCTCTCCTTTCACTCTAGGGACACTGAAAGGTTCTTTCCTCTCTCCCCCTCACTTGAAAAAAGTGCTTTAATGTTTTCTCAAAAAGGCCTTGTTTTATCACTTCTAGATCTAAAAGCTATGGTGCTACCCTAAGCAATTAGCGTCCCTCTTACCTTCCGTACTTTCCTCCATAGTTCTTACTTTCTGAGATGTCTTTTTATTTTCTTGTTAGTTCTTTTTCTCTGATTAAAATGTAAAGGAAATAAAGACAGGGACATCTGTTCAGTACTCTTCCCAGCACCTAGAACAGTGCCTGGCTCAAAGTAGCCACCTAATACATACTGAGAAATGAATGCCCGGGGTTCTCTCAACCATTTTTGGTATGTGATTCAGGTTTCTCCTTAGAATATAGGATGTCCTATGATCCCAGACTTATCTTTTCTAGTTATAACATGACAGGAAGTTAGAGATTCTTTCATAGAACCCTAATAGAATTTGAATTTGCAGCTTATAAATAGTTTCACATTTTATTCTTTAATTCACTTGGCTCTGCTCTTCTATGCTTTTGTGTTTTGGGAATTTTGTTGAAAAGACTTTTTCAGTACATTTTCAAAGTTGACATGACGTAAACATTTATCAGTTTAAAACAGTTCAGATTAATTATTGAATGTGCTGGTGATAAATTTGATTCATCTAAAATGTGTTTATGCTGAAGTTGTTGAGGATACCTAGATGCTGTGATTTTACTAATTTTTTGAGAATGTATGCTTCAATTGTTGCTTCAAAAAGCTGTTCTAAATTCAGAGGGGTCTGAAAGGATCCATACCTCAGAGATCCTTGGAGGTTTCTAGTTGGACATAGAGTACAATAAATGTTTCATTTGTAGTATATTTGAATGTACCTCTTTGTAGATCCTGACATTTGAAAGATCCTTGGACCTAAAATGTCCAAGATGTCTGCCATTTCCTGTAGGTTGAGAAATCAAAGGTGATAAAAGATGGTATCAAAGTGTCAGAAAGGATAGTTTTAAAGATAGATTTGTGATGACTTCAACTACTTCTTGGTTCGTTCCTGGGAGTGAGAGAGGTAAGAAAGTTAACTGTTGCCACTTTATTCATACTTCCATTTCAAACACTTTAATATGATCTCTAATAGGAATCTCAAGTCTTTTTGTTTATTTTTGTTTTTAAATAACTCATAGAAGTTATAGTACATGAGTCATTATATTTTCTTTTTCTGACACAAGCTTCTTGTTGGATATATATTTCCAAATGATTTGTATCGTCTGGGCACTCTAAATCCTGACTGAGTGACTACTCAGATACACATGAAAACTCCAAAGAGTTGTATTTTTGTAGTTGTAGTGTTTTCATGGGAGCTACAGTTAGGGGAACTTTCTCTCTGAAAGGATAATAAATTGGATTTAATTAATTAGTTAATGATACAAAACTTATGAATCAGATAGACACACAGAGCAGAAACAGAGCATCATATCTTACCATGTTTTTCCTTGGCCCCTTGAGTGTTCAGTAGCTGGGAACACGTTATGACAAAGTTAGGGTTTTGCCAGATATGATGGTTCAAGTCTTTGCTCTTCCTTAGACTCTTTATATTCTAGGCTTCTATCACCATTAATGAAGAACTTACTTCACATAATTTAGGTCTTTAGTAATAAACATTTATGTTTCCCCGAGACATGCTTCTGCTCTGCAGTCATACTCAGCTTCATATGGGAAAGTTCGGAGTGAGAGTAGGCTCAGTGTTTGCGATGCCTTGAGTAGTGAGGCATTCTAAGATTCTTTGGTCTAAGAACCACAATGGAAAATCTGTTATTCCACAGGGAAAATCATCTTCAGAAGTGATTTTTAACTTTTGAGTTTAGTTTAGGATTAGAAATGTATTAGACACTTTGTTTGCAAGCAACTGAAACCAACTCTGGCTTAACTAAAACACAGAAAAGGAGATAAATCATTAAAAGCTAATAGAATCTAACAGAGAACCAGACTATCAATATTTGAAGGGTAGTGTAAAGCCTTGCTCAGAGGTTTAAGGATTGAAACAACAAAAAACATTACACCAAAATTTACCTTTGCAATAAGCAAAAACTACTCAGAATATTTTTGTAGAAAGTAAAAAATCACTCATTACTTCCTAGAAATTAAAACAAAAAGTGAGTGTGAAAAACCTGATAGTTACATTAATATTTATTTGTTTACTAGTATAGTTGAACACATTAAAAATAACCATTTATAGTTTTTTGTAAATATCTAGTCAAACTCTTTGTTTACTAAGGGGTTAGTTTTTCTGGTCAAATCTGTCAACCTTTTGCTTGGTGTTTTTTCTGTCTTTGCTGATATGCTGAGAGAGTGGCTTTCACCATTTAAATGTTGCAGAATATTTTTTGTGTATTTTTGATTCAGTGGATCTGTGTTTTTCTCCTATCTCTAAATACTCCCTTGAGTAATAGTGGCCCACGAGGCCATGGTTTTCATAGGTGGAAAGGAGATAGAATTAGCACTATCCCTCCCGGGTTATTCTGATACTTAATGTCTTAGATCAGATTGCTATAACAAAAAACACTATAGTCTGGTTTAAACAACAGACATTTATGTCTCACTGTCCTGGAGGCTGAGAGGTTCAAGATCAAGGCATGAGCAGATTCAGTTTCTGGTAAGGACCCTCTTCCTGACTTGTAGGCATCCACCTTCTCACTTAATCCTCCTATAGTGGAGAGAAAGAGAGAAACAGTGAGAGAGTTCTAGTCTCCCTTTTCTTATAAGGACATTAATGCCGCCTGGGGGCCCCATTCTCATGACCTCATATAAACCTAATTGCCACATAAAGGCCCGTCTCCCAGATACCATCACTTCAGAGGTTTGGGCTTCAATATCTAAATTTTGGAGGGATACATTCAGTTCATAACACTATCCTTATCCTACCTCTTCTCCACTTCCACCTCAGGAGGAGAATTCTGTTTATTTTTATTTTTGATTTGCTTTTATTACTAATATTACTTATTATAAATGATTCTCATGTCAAAGAATAGCACAAAGTAATAACTAAAAGTTCTTTTTTTAATCCTTAGTAATCCCACACCATAGGAGTAACTAATATTATCTGCCAGAATATGCAAAAAGTAACTGTCAGTATATGCACAGGTGTATGTGACTAATTTTTTACATTTAGATCTTCAGTCAGTCCATCAGGATTTGTGTGTGTGTGTTTAGTATAAAGCAAGGATCCATCTATTTCCAAATATTTAGCTGTTGTCCTTTCAGCATGTTTTGACTAATTCATTTCCCCACACATATAAAATACTAACTTTATACTATATGCCAGTATATGTGTTGATGTATTTGTGTACTTTCAGTTGTTTTAAGATACTAATAGTAAGCTTTTTATTATTTTTACTTTAGTATTTCCACTCCCTCCTTCTGGGCCATTGTTTTTGAATATTTCTTAGCTATTGTCCTTAGTCTAATTTAAAAAATTTTTATCAATTTTCACTGCAGTTACATTGAATTTGTTAATATGGGGAGATCTGATGTCTATGTGGTATTAAGTTTTCCTGTCCAGGAACATGACATATCTTCCATCTATTCGAGTCAGTTGCTTAGGTTTATAGGTTCTTTACAACTCTATTCATAGATGTTTTGAATAGTAATATTTTGCAAATATTGTCTTTTTCTGCAATAAATTTATAGACGTTATCACCTGTTATAATGTGTTAATTATATATTTTCTATACATTTTGCGTGTCTTCTAAGCAACGCTATTATTTAATAGCCCTTTACCTGACCTTATTAGGGTTTTCAGGTAATAGGTTTTTCAAATAATAATTCTGTCTGTTCCTTTCTAATACTTATCCTTCCGTTTCTCTCTTATCTCATTACACTAGAATGTCCAGTCTCAGTTGAACAATGATAATGATACTGCACCATCTTGTCTTGATCTTTCTTTAATAGCCATGCCTCCTTTTTCTGTTTTAGTGTTGTAATGGCCACTGATTTGAGAAGAATCTGTTATTAAGAAAGCTTTTCTTAGTTGTTAGGTTTTGTTTTTAAAAATCGGATAGTGAATGTTAAACTTTATTAAATGCCTTTTCAGCATCAAATGAGAAAGTCTTGTGAGCTTACAGTGTGATAAATAGTGTAAAACTATTCTTAAGTTCTTGGAATATCCTACTTGGTCATTGTGTCTTTTTCTTTAAATACAGACCTCAGTGTTATTTCATAATATTACATGCAATTTATAATTAATACTCATAAACTGCTCTTTCATTTGTGTATTTTCTGTTTTATTATTAGGCTTATGATAACTTGCTAGAATAATTTAGAATACTTATGTATATATTTTATGTATCTTGGATTAATTTTAAAATAGTAATTATCTATACTTGAGAGCATGATGGTACATATTTTGGGCTTGATACTTTTGGGGGGCAATGATTCAAAAAAATATTTTTCTTCCATAGCTGTTAAATTTAGTAAGTGTGAATTGTCATTTTTTGTAATATCCTCAGTCATCTCTTGAATGGTAAAGTTTTCCCTCGTATTTATTTATTTATTTTGTTGTGTTTTTTTTCCCTCCCAAAAAAGGTTCATGGAATAATATTGTATAGTATTTGTCATTGTTTAGAACTGTTTGAACATGTTTAAACATATTTTTCTTGATTATCTTTTAAGCGATACCCTTCTGCATTTTTGTATTTATTTAAAAATGTTGTTAGACATAACTCTAAATTTTAAAGGTATTGTTTATGCAATTTCCATTTTTGAGTGTTTATATCAGTTGGCTTCTTAATCTGAGTATTTATTTTGTCAGGACACATATGTGAGTCATAAACTCTTCAAGAATTTGTTATGTATGTTCTAATATTGTCAGTGAGCAGCATCTTGCTTGACTTTAGTATTCATAAATGTTAGTCTTCTTTCCCTTAAACTGATTTAGATTTTGTCTGTTGCTTTTAGGAAGGAAATCAGTATTATAAGAGAATTTGATGTCATTTCATTTTAACTTTTGTTTGTGAAATTCTTTTTTTCTTCATGATGAAAAATGGAAAAAATTGATTTCACATTTATATGTGTTTTTAAATTTTAATTAATTAATTAATTTATTTTTAATGAGGCTTCTTTGGGACTGCCATGCTTTTAGTCTCTTTTTCCCATACCATTTTGTCCAACTGGAGAGCACCTTAATTCAATGGGAGGTGGTGTTTTGGTTTTTTTTTTAAAAGGTATGCTTTTTTTTGGCGAGGAAGATTGGCTCTGAGTTAACATCTTTTGCCAGTCTTCCTCTTTTCTTCCCCCTTCCCACAGCGCTAGCACATAGTTGTATATCTAGTTGTAACTCCTCCTAGTTCTTCTATGTGAGATACCACCACAGCATGGCCTGATGAGTGGTGTGTAGGTCACACCCAGGATATGAACTGGCAAACTCTGGGCTTCCGAAGTGGAATGTGGGAATTTAACCACTATGCCACCAGGCCAGTGCCAAGTGTTTTTTTAATTAATTATTTTTTGGCAGTTGATCTATCTTAAAGTTTTTTATAGAGATTTTTGGTAGAGGAATCCTCTAAAAGAGGGTACTTTGGACAGATCCTACATGTATTAGTTATCTTTTGCTGAGTAAAAATTACTCTAAAACTCAGCAGCTTTAAAACTACTGTTTGTTATCTCTCAGTTTCTTTGGGTCAGGAATCCAGGCATGGCTCAGCTGGTCCTTTGCTTCAGTCTCTCACAAGGCTGCAGTCAAGGTGTCAGTAGGGCTGGGATCTCATCTGAAGACTTGACTGGGGAAGGAGCTGCTTCCAGTCTTACTCTTGGTCCAGTCTAGTACTTTTCCCACTGCAGCAATATTGGCGGGTATTTGATCTATTTGAGAGTCACTCTTTGGGTCTTATATCTAGCCCCAGGAATATCTAGCATTTTTCAGTCCTTCTTGTTATTCAGTCATAAGTGTGTGTGTGTGTGTGTGTGTGCCCCTATAGGAGGGGAAAAGGGAGGGAGGGGGGAAACAGTAAAGGAAGGAGAATGGTCATATGTTAGCATAACTTTTTTCCATTTTAAGACCTATACTTTTTTTTTCCCCTAGGTGCCTTAGCTGGACCAATTATTGTGGAGCCACATGTTACAGCAGTGTGGGGAAAGAATGTTTCATTGAAGTGTTTAATTGAAGTAAATGAGACTATAACGCAGATTTCATGGGAGAAGATACATGGCAAAAGTTCACAGACTGTTGCAGTTCATCATCCTCAATATGGATTCTCTGTTCAAGGAGAGTATCAGGGAAGAGTCTTGTTTAAAAACTATTCACTTAATGATGCAACGATTACTCTACATAACATAGGATTCTCTGATTCTGGAAAATACGTATGCAAAGCTGTTACATTCCCCCTTGGAAATGCTCAGTCCTCTACAGTTGTAACTGTGTTAGGTAGGTATGCTTGAATTGTATGTTTTGGTGGTATTGGTGAGGATTATAATAAAAGTATTTTCAAGAATTTAAAATGATTGAAATTATATATAAATTTATGTTTAAAAGAATTCATATATGATTTTTCAAGTTGTCTTAAAATTCTGTGATTCTAGGCTCTCTTAAACAATGTCTGTATCTACCTGCCTATCTATATAATGCTATGTAGTTTTTAGCTATTTTTTCTTCATGAAAGATTGCTTTTTATTTTTAATAATGCTGAGTTTCTTTGACATATTTATTTTCATTATTTTCCCTCAAATTTTCAACCTTTAAATAATCTTTCTCCTTTTTTTTTGAGGAAGATTAGCCCTGAGCTAACTGCTGCCAATCCTCCTCTTTTCTCTGAGGAAGACTGGCCCTGAGCTAACATCCATGCCCATCTTCCTCTATTTTATATGTGGGACACCTACCACAGCATGACATGCGAAGTGGTGCCATCTCTGCACCCAGGATCCCAATTGGTGAACCCCGGGCCGCCGAAGTGGAACGTGTGCACTTAACTGCTGTGCCACTGGGCCTGCCCCACCCATTTTTTTTAAATGACTGTTGTCTTGGAGCCATTGACTCCTTCTGTTTGGTTTTTAAATCAATTTTATTTCTGCTGTTGTGGATTTGCATAGCTGTTTGAATCTTGGTCTCCTGCTCATAATGAGTGATCTTTTACCTCTTCCTCTCTGATAACTGTTAAAGTTTATGGTGGAATTTAAAATGAGCTTATTAGCATTAAGATAGCCTCTTGCAGTGAAAGGTAAACCAATTTGGAAATGCTGGTGAATACTTTTGGAATATTAGAACAAGAATTAAGGAGTAATAGCAATGTTAGCCATTTCCACCCGAAGTGAGACTCCTTTAGTGGGCAGGAGGAGGAAGATTGTGCCGAGTCTTCCTGTTGCCTATCAGGGACTTTGTCAGGTCTGCTGATAGATCCCCATACTCAGTCCTTCTCCAGTTTTCTCCCAGATGTTATTCTCTAATGAACCTTTGTGCTCCTCACATGGTCTCAGTGTCTGCTTCCAGAGAACCAAACAAGTACACAGCTCCTATCATCTAATGGTTTAATTTCCTGAAATGCAGGAAAGCAATTTTGTCCAGATTTGTTATGTTTTTTCATGTTGAGAGATATAATATAAAAATAGAAATAAAATTAAATATTTGAGGACTTTATATGTTTAAGACACTGCCCTAAGAGCTGTGGGGAAATATAACTTAATTTACGAATTTGGTACTTCTGAGAAACATTTTGATTGGAAAGCAAGGCATAAATATCTGAAATATCAAGTGCAGGCCATCAGGTTTTTTACCTGAGGTCGCAAAGTTCAGTGTCAAGAAAATAAAAGATAAATAGTTTGCATGTGGAAGAGAGCTCATGGGAATGAACTTATTTTTTGCTTTAAATTTTAGTAATTTTTCCTAAATTAATACAGTAACAATGGTTTAAAACTCGACTGTTTATAGTATAAGACGTCATGATTTTATCAGCACCTACTTCTCTAGCTTGATCCATTCCGTCCCTTGCTCCACCTCTCCCAACAACCAAAATTTTATGCTCATAACAGACTATTTGTAGTTCTCTTAACACCTGTCTGTGTTTTTACGTGTATTTTTCCTCCTACCTAGATTGCCACCTTTTCCTCCTGTCTCTCCCTGCATTCTTCTATTTAACTACTATTCATCAAACCACATCCTTTTGGAAACCATACTGGAAATATCTAGCCCCCACACAATTTGATGTTGTTTTGCTCTTTTGCTGTTCTATCTTGAGCATATTTTTGTTGCAGCAGTTACCATACTGTCTATTATGTTTTCTCCAGTATAAACACATGGTGGACTGCAACTCTGAGCTTTAAAACTTAACTTTATATTTCTAAAGTCTATGAGAGTTCCTGGTATGTAGCAGTCATACACTACATGTTAAGTAGGGTGTAGGAATGGATTGGCAAACTTGGTAGTCTGGAAGTGTTTTCTAAAAAAACAGTTGAGCCAGTCCTTGAAAGGTGGGTAATTTTTGGGTAGGCACAAAGGAAGCAAGCATAGGGAGAGTAAGTGAGCCAATGCAGGGAGGCAGAAAACATTTCTTAGGGCAGAATTTCTTCAGTGTTGGCATAGTTGAAATTTTGGTCTGGAATTCTTTGTGATGGTAAGCTGTTCTGTCCATTGTAGACTGTTTAGCAGTATCCATGGCCTCTACCCACTAGATGCTAGTAGCAATCCCATGGTTTTGACAACTTAGAATGTCTTCAGACATTGCTAAGTGTCCTCTGGGGGAGGGTGGAAGAGATCTTTAACTGTTGAGAAGCTTCGTTGGTGGAACTACTGAATAATTTGTTGATGGTTTAAAGGATTTATATAGAGTACAAGACTTGAAGGCTAGAAATGTAGAGTAGGACCACATTAAAGGAACTTGAATGTTAGGATGGGGAATTTGAGCTTTATGTTATGCAAACTTAGTATACAGTGTTGTGTTTCTTCTCACTTCCCTGCTTCTGCTCTCAGACTCTTGCTGTTTAAAATGTGGTTCATGAACAGCAGCGCTGGCATCACTTGGGAGCTTGTTAGAAATACAAAATTTCAGACTCCTCCTAGACTTATTAAATGATAAATCTACATTTTAGCAGGATCCCTATGTGATTTATATACACAGTAAAGCTTGAGAAACACTGCTTTGACCACCCTCTCACCTTGCTTAGAGGGATGCCTAACTCATATTAGACCTGATTTAGGAAGTATTGAGATGAGAGTTGTGATTTAGGAAGATCAGTCTGATGTTTGGGTTTTTTTTGGTGAGGAAGATTGTCCCTGAGCTAATAACATCTGTTGTCAGTCTTCCTCTATTTTGTATGTGGGATGCTGCCACAGCATGGCTTGATGAGCAGTGTGTAGGTCCATGCTCCAGATTCAAAACTGTGAACCCTGGGCCTCCGAAGGAGAGCATGCGAACTTAACCCCTATGTCACTGGGCCAGCCCCCCAGTCTGGTGTTTCTGATGGATTGAAATGAAGAGGTCCTGAAATCATGATGTCTCAGCCATGAGGCCATGAAGGCTTGAAATTTTCTAATTTCTGCCACTTGAGTGAAGAAAGAAGCTATTACAAAGGAATAACTAGCAGTACTTTATAACTGACTGGATATAAGAAACAAGGGAAGTTTGAACAATAACAGGTTTTGAACCTTGGTGATTGAGTAAATCTTATTACCATTAATTTAAATAGGCCTGTCTGAATGAAAAACAGGTGTTGGGGATTGGGAGGATGAGATGATGATGTTCAGCATTTGGTTTTTTAGTTTGAGGATATATAGGCAAAAAATACGAGGCAGGTGGTTAGAAACTGTGGAGTCAAGCCTTGTTTCAGAATTGGAGAAAATTAGGGATCATCAGGGAAGTAGTGTTTATCAGATAAAGGTTTTTAAGGGAGATACAAAAAGTAACTGAAGGCCTAGGGCTGAGTATTTTATTATGGAGAAGGTTGGAAGAAATAGAGATGAAGAGCTCAAAGAGAGCTTTCAGGAAACTTGGGCAAAGTCATATTATTTCTATCAAGAGAAAAAGTTTTTAAGATTACTCTAGCAGCTTTTTTCCACAGTGAGAGTTAAATGTTACAGAAATTGAAGTGAGTGACCGTTTTTTCATTTCTCCTATGGATGATGCACATAGTATCATTCCAAATGCATAGCCCAGAAGTTAGCTCCTTACAGCCTTAGGGAGTTAGTGCTTAATTCTTCTGGAACTGATTGGGAAGAACTGCGCTGAAGTAGCAAATTCTACCAAGTTAGTCAAAGACAATAGCAAGGAAAAGTATTGAGCCTGTAGATTAGGTGGTGATGTTAAAGTTTCAATGGAGTAGTAGTAATAGAAACCAAATTAAGGGAATGTGATTTAACGCAGAACTTTGGGAAAATTGAAGAACAAATGCCCCATAGTAAAAGAGTTGTTACACGATTGGTTACTTCCTCTTGATGGGATATTACATAGTTGTTAAAATTATGATTGAGAGGTATTGCTGCTTGAAAAACAAAGCCTCAAAGTTGTAGGCATGCCATGATTGCATCTGTATAGAGACTAGAAATAGAAAAAGAGAAGGAAATGGAAGAATATGATGACTGCATTAGCATATCGGAGCTGTGGATAATTTTTCTCTGTTTTCCCAAATTTTAGTAATGTTACTTTTTCAATTAAAAAATAGACTTCTGTTGCTGGACGTGCTGGAGTAACTGGGATTGGACTTAGCCTCTCTCTCTAGGAACAAGAGTACCAGGCAAATAAGAAACTTTCTGTTTTGAGGAAGATTAGCCCTGAGCTAACATCTGCTGCCAATCCTCCTCTTTTTGCTGAGGAAGACTGGCCCTGAGCTAACATCCGTGCCCATCTTCCCCTACTTTATATGTGGGACCCCTACCACAGTATGGCTTGACAAGTGTGCTTAGGTCTGCACCCGGAATCTAAACTGGAGAATCCTGGGCCGCCGAAGAAGTTAACCGAACTCAACTGCTGCACCACCAGGCCAGACCCAGCAGTTTTTAGTTGTTGGACAATAGGCACTGTAGGATTATGATCTCAAACAAGGTGAGTCCTACAGTTGCTTCAGCTCTCTCCTTAGCAGTTTCCAGGCTACTGCTCAGTGACAAGGAATTGGAGCAGCGCTTGGGGCCTCACTGAATTTAAGAGATTGGACTTCAGGAAGGACAGGTGATTAGAATTTGTGGCGTAGAATACTGGAAAGAGGGAGCATCAGAGAGATGGGGAGAGTGAGAGTGAGCGAGTGCTTTAGAGACATATAGAAGGGCTCTCTGAAGTCTTTAGTACTGATGTGTGTACATGTGAGAGGAGACTTTTGAGGTGGAAGAAGGAAGCAACAGAAAGCAGAAGACCTAACAATATCCTGGCGTTCATATAGGGCTGGGGAAACTTCGTGTTCCCTCCAATGAGAGTACACAGGGCATTGGATAGCATCTTAAGGGGAGGCAACAGCAAAACTGCTGGACAAGGAAGGGGGTGCAGAGAAGTTAACGAAATACTGAGGTATTTGACAAAAGTAACTTTAGAAAGCCAATAAAATTGATAACCAGGAGATTGAGTCCCTTCAGAGGAAATAGGAATAATGTAATTTAAAATTGACTTGAAAATAAATTTTTAAGTTCCTCAAAGATAAAAGTTTCTATTACTAATGGCATAATTCGTTCAGACCAACTCACCCACAGGGGTTGAAATATTAAAAAACACCATTGAAAGCTTCAAAGAAATAACAACATAATAAGGAATATAACTAGAGCAAAATCTAAGGAGAGGATGAAAACGTAGAAATCAGCCTAGCACTGAAAGCTGAAAGGTGCATTCAACCTGAGGACATTTGACAATTCAGAAGAAACACTGGAGATGCTGAGCTAAGATTTTGGGAGCCTTGAGAAGTGAGAGAGGAAAATAAGTGCAATTCAGCTCAAGATGGGATTTCTAATAACCATTCTCATATTCACCTGGTACCTAAACGCTTATATTTTCAGAACAGTAGTAAACCAGAAGTAAATCAGCCTTCTCATGACTTCTAGGCCTAGTTTATATGACCCAACTAATCTGAACTTAAATTAAGGAGATGCTGGACTGGTTAGTGTTTTCAAGAGCTTGGCAGAAGAAAACACATCTTTTCTGAAGGAAAGCTACCTTTGTTCTAGACCTCAAATTTGCTTCTACCTTAATTAGTCAAACATGGGCATGTAGTCTGCTTGAATAGCAGGCATACAAGTAAGGCATACCCCAGAAGCGGTAGCCAGCACAAACAAGACAACACAAACAGACGTGCAAAGATATAAGATGTTGGAATTATCAGACACAGACTGTTAAACAACAATACTTGCCATTTGAATAAATAAGTCAATCTGTAAAATTTCTGTAGAGAACAAGAAACTATATACAAAAACATCACACAGCAGTTGGCCTCAAGTATTTCTTAGTATATGAAAGCAGTTAACATAAAAGGAAAATAAAAATTGATATGTTTCACTACATTTGAATTAAAAACTTCTGCTCATCAAAATATACCAGAGGGGCCTGGCCTGGTGGTGCAGTGGTTAAGTTTGCACATTCTGCCTTGGTGGCCCAGGGTTCACTGGTTCAGATCCCCAATGCGGACCTATGCACTGCTTGTCACACCATGCTGTGGCAGGCATCCCACATATAAGGTAGAGGAAGATGGGTGTGTATGTTAGCTCAGGGCCAGTCTTCCTCAGCAAAAAGAGGAGGATTGGTGGCAGATGTTAGCTCAGGGCTAATCTTTCTCAAAAAGGAACACACCATGGTGTAAAAAGACAAGCCCTAAACTGATAGGAGATACTTGCACCAGTTATAATCAAAAAAGGACCCTCCTCCCAAATCAGTAAGAAAAAGCAATTGGCTTTAATAGTCATTTTTCTGAAGAAGAAATTCCAAATTGCCCATAAACATGAAAAGATCCTTAACCTCATTCATAATCTGAGAAATGAAAAAGTCTCAGTGATATGCCATTGCGTGCCTGCGAGACTGGCAAACATTGCGAAGTCTGACAATATCAGTTGTAGTGAGTATACAAACTAACAGGAACTCTAAGATTGGGAGTAGAAGGTACTTTGGAAAGCTTTTTGGCATTATCTGGTGAAGCTGAAAATAAACACAATAGTAGCACTGCCACTGCAAGGGATAAACTTGAGAAACTTTTGCTCAGAAGATACCAAGGTAAATGAATGAGAATGCTTTTAAAATTGTTTATACCAAACAGGAAACAACACCAGTATCTAACAGTAAAGAAATCGTACAGCAGTTAAAGCTAATATTTATACAATTGCATGTAAATCTGAGTGATCTAAAAATAAAAAGTAAAAAAAATGAGTTCCAAAATAAGAGACTAAGGCTAAATGTTGCCACCTAAATGAACTTCAAGAACACAAAGTTGAATCAAAGAAAAACTATACAAAAATACATGTAGTCTAAGTCCATTCATGTTAAGTTTACAAACAGGTAAAATGAAACTTGTTTAGGTTTGCATTTGTTGGTTGTAGAACTATCATGAAAAGTAAGCAAAAATTTATTTCTAACATCAGTAAGAATGGTGTCACACTTAGGCAGATCGGGTGTTAAGATCAAGAAGAGGCATATGAGGGACTTGGGAGGTGCCAGTATTCTTTATTAAGATGTATGGTGGTTACATGGATGTTTGCTGTAAATTATTCATTACATGGATTGTATGCACTTTTTATTATTTTATGATCATGCATCTTATAAAAGAGAAAATACATACAGAAAATATTAATATCCCTTCAAGTAAATTGTGAAACAAAAATAGTAGATACAAATCAAGAACACCTGGCATTGAAAGAACCAATTGGAAATCTTGGAAATGAAAAAAAAGTCTTTGAGATAAAAACTTAATGCACAGAATAAACTATAGGCTTAAACCAAAGAATTCATGAAGTGAATACCAAGGAATTTATGCAGAAAGAAGCACATAAAATTTGCTAGAAAATGTGAAGAGAGAGCTAGGATATCTGGAGCGTAGATTGAGAGTGTCTAACATTATGGTTACTTTCCCTTGCTGAGGAGCTTTCTTTTACCAGAAAAAGGTAGGTGGCATGTACATTCCAATAAACGTAGCTCTTAATGATGTTACATTTTAACAGTGTAGGTCCATACTGGTAATGTATTTTAAAATGTATTTTTCTTTAAACATTTTTGCTGGAAAATGAAGCATTATATATTAAAGGTCCCCTTTTTTCCAGAGTAATAATATCTTTAATCTCATAATGGAACTTATCATCCAATTCACAGGAATTTTTTTGTATGTATTACTAATTTTGAGGAGAACTGTAAAGAAAAGCATCTCCTTCCCAGAGAGAGCCGTCTTTGTAATGGTTCTATAGAAAGACGGCTTCTTGTTTGTCCTGGCTTATGATCTCTTGTTCCAAGAATCCAGTTGATGTTGACATTACCTAAAAAGCGTGTGTGTAAATTTTATAGGCAGTTACCTCTAAGTTTATGAAATATGGCTAGATGTGGCTTGGAAGGGTGTAAATATATTCTTAATTGAAATGTAACTAATTTTTTAAAATTTAAACAGTTGAACCCACTGTGAGCCTGATAAAAGGGCCAGATTCTTTAATTGATGGAGGAAACGAAACAGTAGCAGCCATTTGTATCGCAGCCACTGGAAAACCAGTTGCACATATTGACTGGGAAGGTGACCTTGGTGAAATGGAATCCACTACAACTTCTTTTCCAAATGAAACAGCAACAGTTGTCAGCCAATACAAGCTGTTTCCAACCAGATTTGCTAGAGGAAGACGAATTACTTGTGTTGTAAAACATCCAGCCTTGGAAAAGGACATCCGATATTCTTTCATATTAGATATACAGTGTAAGTAATGATAACGTTTGCTTTTTAAACGTCATGCATTTTAATTTTCTTCCTTTGATGTAATTGTATATCATACTTTTTAGTTTGAATATTTAGTATTCAGGTATTCTTACAGCTTTTCCTTGTTGACATTTTTTCTTAATTTTTAAAATATTTTTGTGGAAATTTCATTTAACCAGAACATTTTTTATCAGTTTGTAAAAAGAGAAAATGACTTTAAAACTGCTCTCCAACAAAATTATTTAACCCTATCCTATTTATTTACTTATTTTGGTGAGGAAGACTGGCTCTGAGCTAATATCTGTTGCCAATCCTCCCCTTTTTGCCTGAGGAAGATTGTTGCTGAGCTAACATCTGTGCTAGTCTTCTTCTATTTTGTATGTGGGACGCCACCACAGCATGGCTTGATGAACCATATGTAGGTCCATGCCTGGGATCCGAACCAGCAAACCCTGGGCTGCTGAAGTGCAGTGTGCAAAATCAACCGCTATGCCACTGGGCAGTCCCCAACTTTATCCTTTTTAGATCTTGAAAATAGACTGGACTTAAGTGAATTGTGGAAATTTATGCCTCAAAATGTGCATTACTTAGAGACAAATGACTCCTCCGAGCCAATTAACTCAGCTATTGTTCAGTTATATTGACACTACCCATGAGGTTTTTAGCAAGAATATTTTACTTCCTAGGTGCATTTTAGTTAGTTTGAAAATTTGTAGTTTTTCAGTATTATTTCTAATCTGATTTTATTGACCATGTTATAACATTCTTATATAAGTAAAACAATATTTTAAAGACATCATTGAGATAATAACCATTATAGATAAGGTTCAAAGCTGACCCATCTTGTACTTTTATTTTTTTGTTAAGGGGTACTCTCTCATGTGTATGTGTGTGTGTATATACTTTTCCCTTTTCTATAAAGTTTCTCAGTTTTTGATACATTCTTCGTGTAGCATTTTAAAATTTTAAACGAGAAAAAGTGGTGGTGCTGATAGCTTATAGCAAGGATAATGAAAATTAAGCAGATTAGAGAGAAAATTAGAAGTTTTTGGGTTCTGTTGTCATTTCCATCCATGAGCACATCATAAACCTAGGTAGATTTTTATAGGAGATGTATTTTTTGTTGTTATTTGATATGACATGCCTGGAATTTTAAATTATAGATATTCATCACACTTGGTATGATAGTTTCTAAAGCTAATTCTAAGGATCTTTTTCAACATTTATAATGTTAAACCTGAGAAGTGATCTTATGTGAATGTTATTACCATTGTATTCTTCAGTTCAAATACCTTCCTTTCTCCGTACTTCTCTGGAGAATGCAAATTTTTCTTTTTCCTTTTCCTACTTTGCTTTCACAGACTTTTAACTTTTTCCTTTTTCTTGTAAAATTCAGATCCCAATTGTAAGTACTGTTAATATTTTTCTCGTATGTATTTTTTCCTTCCCTGTGTCTAATAATGACTGAAATTTTCAATTTGTATTATGTATATTTTTTGTTTACTTGAGTGCAATCCTAAGTATGTAAAAATATTTCTTCTAATGTAAGACTTTATAATTATGGCTTAGATTTATTGGCTTGCTCTTAAAATATTTTTAGAGTACTCATGACTTCTTTTCCTCTTTGTAATTGGGACCTGTAAAACATGTGAACAAAATTTAAGGTGATAAAATCTTACATCCAAAATTCACATCTCAAAATTTGGAAGTATTGTTTGGGGATACTTTAAAACCTATCCTCTCCTCCTTTTACAAGAAATTAAACTCACAGATATCTGTACTGTTCAGCAACATCTTTTTAGTACCAATTTTAAGTTACAAATGTGTTTAATTCTTGATTTTTATAAGAGGCAGGCATTTCTTTTTAAAATTACTAAGGAACCTTAGTAAAAGTTTAATTCTTTACCACTTTTCTGTAAACCTTGGTTGACAATATGTCAAGCTTCCCCGGCAGAGTTAAAGACTGACCTGGTCTCTCTCTAACTTCACATTTGGCCATGTACTATTATCTAGTTCACTATGTGGCTTGCAGAAAGAAGGAGGGTTCTTGCACCATGAGTAAGTAACATTTCCTTGGGGAAGTCTTTTATGACTTTCCCCAACCCTATGCCCAGTGTAGATTAGGCTCTTTCTCTTTTTTTCTTAACATCCTATTCTTTTCCTTCTTGGCCCTCATAACAGATGTTTAGTTAAATATTTTTAAAATGTCATCTTTCCTATTACTGTTAGAACATAGATTTTATGTTCTAGTCTAGAGTGTATATGTATAGCAAATGCCTAAAACAGTGCCTGTTACTTACTAGGAGCTAAATAATATGATGGTTGAATGAATGATTAGTGTTGGATTTGATAGTTTGAAGGCATAATTTTTTTTCCTGGTAGATATGGATAATTGCTTTTTAACTAGTTGTATTGTAAAAGACCTTTGGGTGCATTGAATGGATAAAAGTTCATGTTTTAGAACAGTTGAGGCCTTGGATAATTTACTTTAGTTGTAATTATAGTCTTTGAAAGTTTGTGTCACATCTCTACATGTCCATAGAATATTAACTGTAGTATAAGAAATCTAATCTCTGTAATTGAATTGATATCTCTTAGGGGATATTTCCTTTCAGATTAAACATTTCTTTAAAGACAGTTTTATGTGGTGATTTGGTACTTAAATGCCAAGTCTCATTATCAAATTAAGTACGATAATGTATTTTCATTGTTCATATGTCTCTACATATCTCATAATAGGACTCTCGTATTTTGCTTTTTCTCATTATAGGTTTGTGAATATTCTTACATTCAGCCTCTAATAACTAGAACTGTGCATGCTTATATAGTTGCCTAGTATTTGGGTACTCATTGTCCATTCATTCACTCATTCTTTTAGTCAACTAATATTTATTGAGTACTGTCTTCCACATTGGTTATGTATATTGAGAGAAGGAAAAATGATTTCTGTTCTTCTAAAGTTTAGTGTATTATGTTAATGCTTTATTATTGTATGTTGCATTTATCATTAACAAAAGATAATCTGGCTTGTCATGAATTTATTTTATAGATGCTCCTGAGGTTTCAGTAACAGGCTATGATGGAAATTGGTTTGTAGGAAGAAAAGGTGTTAATCTCAAGTGTAATGCTGATGCAAATCCACCACCCTTCAAATCTGTGTGGAGCAGGTAACAATGTTAGATACTTCTAAAGATAAATTATTGCAAAGTGAAAAATATTATTAAATCGTATTTAAAGTAATTTTTATCAGTGTAATACATGATAATAGTAATAGCTGAAAATTAAATTAAATGAAGAGTTTCTAAGTGTTCTTCTGTCCCACCTCTCCCCACCATCCTTCTCCCACAGTTCTATTCCTCAGAGGCTACTTTAGCAATTCCTTCTGGTAGTTACCATCATAGGTCTTAAACCTAAGATTTACTAATTTTTAACACTATCAACTTATTATGATAAATGAAAATTTAATTTTGTCTCCCCCTTCACACACAAACATGCTCATATATATTCCAATGTTTCATAGCCCCAGTGAAATTAAGCTACTTTTAGTTCAACTCTGTAATCATTGTTTGCCTCCCAATGACAGATGAATATTATTTACTGAGAGCTAAGTAGTATACTGGAATTCTGTTTTCTTTTGTCTAAAGCTATTTGTTTTCCCTGAGGCTAATAATTGCTTCTTTTTACTTGTGTAGTTTACTGTCTGAGTATCCTTAATTCTCTTTACCTATTAAATTTCAAACTTATACTGAAGTTTTCCTTTGTATTTCTCAGTATTGGGGGCTCTTCTCCAGTATAGAGACTTGTATCTGTCAACTGTGGATAATTTTCTTATTTTTCTTATTCTCTGTTCATTTTTCATAGCATCTTTTTCTTGTTTTATGCATGGTAGTGTCTTCTTGTTCCTTCCTAGGGATACTAGAGTTGTTTCCTCTGCGGAGAGTTTTTTCTGCTTTCTACCTACTGTCTCTTTTGTTCCTCCAAGGTTTTGGTGGTTTTTTGTGTTTGTTTGTTTTTGTTTTTGGTTTTTTTACTGAGGAAGATTGACCCTGAGCTAACATCTGTTGCCAATTTTCCTCTTTTTGCTTGAGGAAGATTGTTGATGAGCTAACATCTGTGCCAGTCTTCCTCTATTTTGTATGTGGGATGCCACAGCATGGCTCAGCAAGTGATGTGTTGGTCTGTGCCTGGGATCTGAACCCACAAACCCTGGGCCACTGAGGTAGAGCATGTGAACTTAACCCCTATGCTACTGGGCCAGCCCCTCAAGTTTTTTTGTTTGGTCTTTTATTTTGTAGATGTTCCTTAATTTCTCAGTGTCCAGTCATTTCACATTGATGTATTAAAATAAAATGCTGAGTGGAAACTGCCTCTATAATGAGGATTACTCATTAGTAGATTCTACTTAGAGTGATCAGGTAGAGAGCTCGTTATTTTCCTGGGGAAGCTTCAGATGGCACTTATGGAAGAGTGGAGGTCTTTTTTTCATGACCGTTCAGTTTATTTATTGAATTAACCTTCATTCTTTTGCTTAAAACATAAATGCCTGGTAACTGTACAGAGTTGGGAGGAGTCTATTGTCTTTTCAACTTTCAGCTAATCTTATTTCTAGCCCTCTGCCTCACTCTGGCCTTCTGCAGTACAGTGAGTCAAATTCCAAATCTTCCTTGTGTTCTTTGGACCAAATTGGCTGCTTTCTCATCTGTTTGCCTTCTGCAAGCACTTCTTCAGCCCAAAGCAGAACTTTTCAGCCTTGGCACTCTTGACATTTTGCACTGGGTAAATGTTTGTTGTGGGAGGCAGTGCTGTGAATTGTAGGACATTTAACAGCATCCCTGGCCTCTGTTCTCTAGAGCAAGTAGCACTTTGCTCTCCCCGTCTCTCCCTCCGTCTCCCAGTTGTGGCAACCAAAAATGTCCCCAGACATGCTGCCAGCCAACAATGTCTCCAGATGTGCCAAACACCCCTCACAGACAAAATCACTCTTGATTGAGGAACACTGGCCTGAGGCGTAGATTGTTTTCTCCTTCTGCTTTCTGTCTTCTAAAAGTTTGTTGAAGCATCTTGTCTGATGAATCCTGCCTCCTGTTCTGTTTCTCCTCATGAGTTTTTAATAGCTTTTTAATTCCTTTACTCTTGTTTTAGGTGGGATTTTGTGGGAGCAGGGAAACAGTGTATTTGGTCAATCTATTGTCTTTAAGCAAAGGTACAATTTTAAAAATAGAGAGGGCCTTTTTCACTTACATTTTCTTAAAAGTGGGGAGCAGTTATTGGGTAAGATGTGTGATAGGGTATTTCTGAAAGTCTTAGAATTCTGAGTTCTCATCCTAGTGTCTGTAGTTGGAGATGTCTTTTTTGAGTAAGTTATTTAACCTCTCTAATCTTTTGTTCCTATTGATAATAGTACTTTATAGAGTTTTTACTAAGGTAGAGAAAGTGGATATAAATCACATAACGTAGGTAAAAGCGTAGATGATGCTTAGCATGTCATTTGTTGTTGAGTTTAATGTGATGTTTAGATTTTTCTTCCTGTGGCTTATTTGAATGAACAACTTTAAAGGATTATAAGCCATGTTTATATTTCTCAGAAAGGGAATAGAATTTTGGGCCCAAAGTATAGAGATAATTGATAAGATATGTATGTTCACTCTTATCCTTCTAGAGAAAGAGTTCACCTTTTGAAAACTAATGCATGTAAAAAATGTTCTTTCCAAAGTCCTCTTAAGAAGAAGTTTGTGTGTTTTTGTTTTTAGTTTTTAAACCATGTAAATATTACCTTTATCCTTCAATGCTAAATTAAAGTACTAACAACTGCATGGTAAATAGTAAGTTTCTATTGAATGGACGAGTGGATGAGCTTTTTGAAAACCTACTTATCTCAAACTATAGTAGTAGAGTGCCTGGGTTTACTTGACTTTTTATCCTCTTATCTTAAAAAATAACTTATGGACTTTAAAAACAGTTTCAAAATAAAGACCTGTTGGTGGTGTTTTTTTCTTTTTTCTGTACCCTAAGGTTGCAAAAATGATGTATAACAGTATAGTTAGTTCCATTGCAGTGAATGGCTTTAGAGTTCTTATAGTGAGATTTTATTCCTGTTATGGGTTATAGTAATGTTTATACTAGATAGAACCTCTTAGTAAAATTAGTATAGGCACTGTTTAAACAGAGCTACTATTGATACTAAAAGGTGCCTTGGTTTTTATTATTACAGATGCCCACCTTGCAAATGAAATTCTTTTATAAGAAAACCCTTCTTTGTGCTTTAGAAACTAACAATCTTTGGATGGGGCACAGTATAGATTTGCTTAGTATTAAATGGTGCTCTTTAAATATGTTACAGCAGGTGCTAAAACATTATCATTTACTTAGATGACTTTTCTTTAAGAAAATTGTAGATATATCATGAATAGATCTGTAATTCACTGAGGATTATTTTAATTCCTTTGATATTTCAAATAATATACTTTTCTAATTTTCCAAGTTTTCTTTAAAATCACTGTTTTTTTCCTCTCCTTCCTTCCTATTCTAATATATTTGCCTAGCTATACTTAGATGAATGGATATTTTGAAAGAATGGATACTCTTAATGGACTTTATTAGTTCATCTTTATTAAAATGAAAATTCATAACTTATATGCTTTCATTTCATAGTGAATTTTACCTGAATGATGCTGGTTCTTTACTAACACTTCAAAAATATAATATCTTATTTAAATAGCTGTCAATGAATAGAGTCTTAAATATTTAAAATAATTTCATGCTTTTTAAAATCTAGGTTGGATGGACAGTGGCCTGATGGTTTATTGGCTTCAGACAATACTCTTCATTTTGTCCATCCACTGACTTTCAATTATTCCGGTGTTTATGTCTGTAAAGTGACCAATTCTCTTGGTCAAAGAAGTGATCAAAAGGTCATCTACATTTCAGGTAAGTTACTATCTACTTGAAAATGTGTTACTTAAATTATTCCTATAAGGACAATCATGACAATAATACTGTGACCTACGTGGTAATTTATACTTGTGAAGGTACAGATTCCTCAGGTTGGGGTTTTCCAAATAATCTAAAAGAGGTATATTAAAGTGTATATTTTAAGACCTATGTATATAGTTAATTTTTCAGTTAAATAGTATTAACTATTCCTTTTATAGGTAGTGTGTGCACTTTTCTAGGTTCTTTCATCTTTACACCAAGAACAGACATTAGGTTTGTTTGGTTGGTTGGTTGGTTTTGGTGGCTGCTCTACCCACAAGTGTCTGATAAGTAAAATGGGATATCAACTTTGATGACCTGGCTTATTAAATAACATTGTATGTCACTCAATATGGGACTATACCAGAGTAGGTTACTGAGAGGTGAAGTAGGAATGCTACCGAAAATGTTCTAATGAAATAAAATTTAAGCTGTTTCTTATTGTAAGTCCTTAAGCCACTAAGAACTTAGATTTTTCACATTCTGTTTGTTTCATTGTGAACATTTTTGTTAATTTGACTGAGTATAAATTTGGGTAGTCACAAAATTTAGTTAGAGCTAAAAATATTTTTTTTCTGGATGTGGCTATAAATAATAAATTATCAATGGAATGCTTATTTATAAAAATTTATAAAATATTTTGAGCATCTCCTACTGACTCTAAGAATGTAGCAATCTTCTTGTCTAATAAATGGAAAATTAAAGGAAAAAGGAAAAGAACCTTGAGAAATGCAGGTTTGTATGGTAGTTATAAAATAGTTAAGATTTTTATCTCTGTTCAAATCTAAAACTAACTAAACTACAGATTTTAGAGCAGTTTTAGATTTGCTTTAATGTTGTATGCTCAGTCATTATATGGTCACTCACTCTAAAAACAGTCTTCCTTATTCTTTCTTGTGGCACTTACCACCATTGGTAGTTGTGTGCATTTATTTACTTATTATCTCTTCTCATTAAGCAGTTTTTGTTTGCTTTATTTACCGTCTTAGACTCAGCACTTACTTAGTACCTGGCACATGATAGGGACTCAAATATTTTTTTGTATGAATCTCACAAGAAGCTTAAAGCTGTCACATCCCAGCCTAGCCCTTTCTGCCAGCAGCAGTGCTTTAGTGGAAATCTGAATGAGATTAAAGAGTAATATATTAGTTTCCCTTTCTTCCCTTAGGAGTCTTTTATTGAAAAAAGAATCTTAAATCCACAGGAGATGCATATTTAAAATGTAGTTACCTAAAGACTGCTTACTTTTTTTTTTTCTGTAGTACAAAGTTTGGTGTGAGATTTTACTTGTAATTCTTAGGCGCAATGTATTATATTTGTGTAATCATTTAAGTAAAGGCTCAGTTTGGGCATTCTTATATATACCGATTTCATTGGTGATATCCTAAATTTATACCTTTTGACATTCTGGGTCCACATCCCAGTACTCCTGACTTGTGTGTCTAACTGCCTGTTAATGGTCATTAATGCTATGTAGAAATATAATAGGCATTTATAACTTAACATTCAAAACTGAGGTCTTGATCTTTCTCCTGCCCCTTGCCACCAAACATCTTCCTCCAACAGTCTTCCTCCTTTCAGTTATTGGTAGCTCCATCCTTACATGTGCTCAGGGTATAATCCTTGATACTTATCTTTGATTTTTGATTTTTCTTTCATACCCCACCCAATCCATCAACAAATCGATGCCAGCTCTCCCATTATATTATATGCAGAACTTACCAGTTCTCCACTGCTAGCATTTTGGTCCAAGCCATCAGAAACCCTTTCTTCACTATTAGAACAGCCATTTAATCTTCCTACTTTCAGCCTGTTATCAAATGAGCAGGCAGAATGATCCTTTTAAAGCACATGTCAGATCATGTCACTTCTCTCCTCCAAACCTTCCATGGTCTTCCCATTTTACCCACAGTGAAAACCGTATCTTTACAATGACTCATAAGGCTCTGTACATGGTCTGGTCCTAGGTTGTCTCTCTGCCCTCATCTCTTATCTCCCTTGCTCACTTAACTTCCGCCACACCAGCCTCCTTGTTTTTCCTTGAACATAACAGGCACATTCCTACCTCAGAGTCTTTGCACTTGTTGTTTCTACTGTCTGGAATGCTCTTCAGATATCCTTATGGATCTTTCACTCGCTTCCTTTAGATCTTTGCTCACATACCACCTTCACGTCTGTATTTCAAATTCAAAACTTCTCCTTTACTACTTTCTGACCTCTTTCTCTGCCTTATTTTCTCTACAGTACTTACTGCCATGTGGTAGGCTACATATTTTATTTATATGCTTGTCTGTTCTTACCCCCACTAGAACATAAGTCCTAAGAGGACAGGATTATTATCTGCTTTAATTACTATATTCCCACCATCTGCAATAATGTTTAGCATGTAATAGGTATTCAGTAAACTTTTGTTGCATGAATGAATAAATTTGAGAAGAAAACAATCAGAAAAGAATTAAAAATCCGGAGTCTGCTTTTATGTTTATTTTCTTTGACAAAGGAACTAATGTAATACGGGTGGTGAACTTTACACATTTTTTTATCAACCTCTACTGAATCATCTAAGAGGGGAAATCGAATTTTGAGTAAATATGGTTTACTGAGAAAAATTACAGTTAATTACTACTAAGTACTTCAGAAAAAGATAGCATTATATGAGATAGTTTTCTTCAAGTAATCATCAAGAATTAGACTTTACCTTTCTATCCAAAGTCTTTAATATAGTACCTTATGCTGATTTTAGTTAATTTCTCTAAGAGCTTCTTGCAGTATATCAAGTATCCTAGATATAATATTGCCTTTCTAAAATGACTAGTAAAGCCTCGTAGGCTTTTATCAGAATAAAAGGCCATATCAAACCATTAGTCTTTTTTTTATTGTAACTTATATGTACTCTTTTTCCTCTAGGAAAAAATTTTACCTTAGTATTAAAATTAATATTTTAAAATTTCAGAAATGATTTTTAAAAATATTTATGAAAAGAATGTATCTTATGACTGGAGATTAAAAGTTCTGCTCAGAACAGAGTAGAGTTGGCAACTCTGTTTGAGAGAAATTGTTCATAATTTTATTACACATTGTCCTATATTGGTATGCATAAGATTTTGGACAAGAGGTGATTGATTCAAGATTGCAGTACATATTCAACTTTAGTTGTTACTCATGGGTACGGTGGCTCTTTGTCCAGTACTAACCAACTGCTGTAAATTGTCGTTTTCTTGTTGCTTTTGGTATGTCTTTTTTTTCTTAACTGATACTTCTTCTCTTTGAGAATAGAGAAGCAAATTTTTACATATCACATAAGTTCCCCTGTGCCTAAAACTCAAAGTATATTCCTATGAAAATACTGAATTTTACATTGTTGATTTCACATCAAGGATCCAGACATAATATCAGACTTAAGACTTAGCAGTCCTTAAACTTTAAAATTCATAGATTTTGTTTATTTAAACAATTCATATAAAGTCTAAAAGAAAAAGAAATAATTGATTTAATTTCTTTCAACATAATATTTATTAGGCTGAAATATACTTTATAGCAACAGAGGCCTTACTGGACTATTTATTTTCCTATTTGACAGACCTCATTAATTTGAAAAAGAAACTTAAGAAGTTCTTCATTTGGGTGTGGAGAATGCAGTCTACTAGTTCATTACATTTGTTATATACTCGTTTATCACATATTTAGCAAAGGATGTAAAAAAATATTGTTTGAAAAAATAAGGAATGCTGTTGGGAAGGATTTTAAGTGATGATAATTAAGTAGCTATTAGTGATTTCAAAATAGTCCTCCTGCCACTTTACATGAATTGTGACTCTTACTGCAATTATCTTGGAGTACAGCAAGAATTAGAAAACATGAATCATTGTTGTATATGCATTGTTATATGTCCATTGCTTAAAATACAAAATAATAAAGTATTATCAGTAGTCCTTCTTTCATGGAATCATATTAGTAGTGAGGCTGTGCTATTTTTAACACTGGTTGAGAAGGGGATGGTAGGTTAAAAAGTTTCTAGAACCTCTGACAAAATTAAATAACAAGATTTTTAAATAGGTTTTTTTTTTTGGTTACTCTTTTTTTAGTTAGATTTTCTCAAAGCTATATTTTGTTAAATCTGAGTTAAATAGACAGTAGACATCTATCTGTGTTCACATAGAGAACACTGCAAGTAAAAATAAGAAATGTCAGGGATTTTGTGTTTTTTTGAGGAAGATTAGCCTTGGGCTAACATCTGCTGCCAATCCTCCTCTTTTTGTTGCCCATCTTCCTCTATTTTTCTTTTCATTTCTTCTCCCTGAAACCCCCCAGTACATAGTTGATGTATTTTAGATGTGGGTCCTTCTAGTTGTGGGATGTGGGATGCCACCTCAGCATGGCTTGATGAGCAGTGCTAGGTCCATGCCCAGGATCTAAACTGGTGAAACCCTGGGCCACCGAAGCAGAGTGCATGAACTTAACCACTTGGCCTCGGGGCCAGCCTCGAAATGTCAGTGATTTTTAGTTTTTATTTTTAGGATACTTGGTAAAAATGTTCAGTTAGATATCTTAGACTTGGTGAAAACTCAGATGTATGCAATCTTCTGAGAAAAAATAGCATTTCATTAAGAGCTGTCAAAAACTCTTAAAATCTTATGTTCACAAAAATGTGTGAATTATGACTAATTACTTAGGTGATTTGTAGTTTTGTTTAAGCATGCCGATACCAGTATTGTAATCCTTTCTTCTTTGGGAATCATTGTAAAGTTCACATTTTATACTTAAAACTTGACTTTTCCGTAAGTCCTCTCCTTTCAGAAAATACAAAAATTGTCTTACAAATGATTGATTTTTAGTTTGTTTCCTTAATATTCTGGTTCTGTGAAGTTGGATTATATAAGGCTTTATACTTTTATACTAGAAATGATCCTACAATTCCACAATTGTTTTTTTAAAGATTGGTTTGGTCAGCTAGTGAATGTGTTTTCACAAATTAAAACTCTTCCTTGATTCACTTACTTACATAGAATCTGGTAACTAATATTCACTTCAAGGTGCTTGACAGGATTGCCTGTTATATTGGTTTAAGCTCACAGGAAATTAGTTATGCTGTGCTTGTTAAATTTTATACTGTACTTGCTAAATTTTTACCACATTCTATACATATGGCATTCCGTGATGAAACCTGTTTCAGTAAGTATTTTTCTTTAGCTTGTAATTTTAGAATAACTTACCCCATGTAGATTTAGTATTTTTCTAACAATCATTTTTTAAAAGCTCTATCAGTACCACTCATTTAAAAATTAATTATAGGAGGTTACCATTTGGGTCATTTATTTTTGTCTATGAAGAAATTCAAGATTTTTTAACTCATTCTTTCTTCAAACTCAAGAATTTTGTGTAACATGACCTACAAATACCACTTAATTGACAATTAACCAGTCTTTAATTTTTACTATTTATGTTTAGTTGCTTTTTAATATTAATGGCTATTTACTTTGTAACCTAGTGGCAATACACAGGATCATTTGCATCTAATATTCAAGTATTATTAGAATGTTCTCTCTAAAATATTAGCTACTCTTTTTGGAACTCGGTCCTAAAGCAATGTGACATTAAATTTTGCAAATATGGTTGAAATTCCTCAATTTCCTAAATGTTCATATATCCTGCCCGTGGGGTATAGACATGATGACGTTTTTGTAACACTTTATAACTTGTTTTTACTTTGTGTATTAGTCTCATTTGATAATAATCCATTTGGCTAACACAGTTTAAACAATGCTTTTATTTTGTAAATTGCTAAATAACGGTATGTATTACATATATCCTTTCTAAAAATTGAACAATTCTCTTTATTTAAGGAAAATATTTTTGAGAGAATTATTAAACCAACAGCTTATACTGTGGCCACTTAACAAGACTCTATAGTTTTTCATTCTTTTAAAGATTAAGTTCAGATCTTACAATAAACAATATTAGGTAAAGATGGATATTAAGAAAACATACTTTAATTTTTTCATTCTTTCATTTTATTTCCTAGTGCTACTGGCTAAGAAAATGTATGTTTGCATTATTTCATTTAATTTAGTTTTTTGGTGTGATAATTCTTAAGCCAGCTGTATATAGGACACTTAAGTAATACTCTTCATTAAAAAAAAATATTCCTTGGAGTACAATATTATGCAAAAACTTGGAGTAGAATAATTTAGGATTTACACTGTAGGTAATTTTTCATTCCTTTTACTTCATTGGTAACTGTCAGTTTTGTTATTTTTAATAAAATGTGTAAGTAGCACTACATTCTAATCTTAAATCAAATTAAGAATGAAAAACTATTGTTACTATGAATATATATTCATTAACTGTGCTGTCTGTTCAACTTGCTCCTGGATCAGCCTGCATTGACATTCTTTGCTTTTCTGTGTCTTGTCTATCTTTACTGTTTCCATTAGATCCTCCTACTACTACCACCCTTCAGCCTACAGTTCAGTGGCATCCCTCAACTGCTGACATCGAGGATCTAGCAACAGAACCAAAAAAATTGCCCTTCCCATTGTCAACTTTGGCAACAATTAAGGATGACACAATTGGCACGATCATTGCTAGTGTAGTGGGTGGGGCTCTCTTCATAGTACTTGTAAGTGTTTTGGCTGGAATATTCTGCTATAGGAGAAGACGGACGTTTCGTGGAGACTATTTTGCCAAGAACTACATTCCACCATCAGATATGCAAAAAGAATCACAAATAGATGTTCTTCAACAAGATGAGCTTGATTCTTACCCAGACAGTGTAAAAAAAGAAAACAAAAATCCAGTGAACAATCTAATACGGAAAGACTATTTAGAAGAGCCTGAAAAAACACAGTGGAACAATGTAGAAAATCTCAATAGGTTTGAAAGACCAATGGGTTATTATGAAGATCAAAAAATGGAAATGAAGTTTGTCAGCGATGGACATTATGACGAAAATGAAGATGATTTAGTTTCACATGTAGATGGTTCCGTAATTTCCAGGAGGGAGTGGTATGTTTAGCAATCACTAAATGTGACTTAACAATGTATAATCTTTCATTCATACTAGTTGATCATTTTCAGATTGTTCATACTTTTTCTTGAGGAAGAATAAGCTTTTTCAACTTGATTTTCAAGCTTACTTTTTATATTCTAATTTGACAAATGAAAATGTAAAATCTGGGTTAAATGTATCTGAGCTGCTTTACAATTTTTTTTCAATGCTGTACTACTGTCTCAAGATTTAAATTTTAATGCAGAGTACTTTATTGGTCTGAGGCACACAGGTAAGAAGAAATGTCAGCATTAAATGTATGACTTTTTTTGGTACAAAAAATTAAAAAACAAAAGGAAACTACCTTGGCATTGTGTATTAAATGTTTACCTAAGACTATAATCTCAAGTATAATGTTTGTTAAACATATACCTCTCAAAATTTATCACCACTGAATACTACATCAAAATTGACTATAAACTAATTCAAGAAATGTTTATATATATTTTTAGTATACAAAAAATATTCAGCCTGGTGAAACACCTTTCCTTTTCAAACATTATTTTCTAAGTTTCTATACAAATGGAATCTTTACCTCTGCATTTTAATGAGCCTTGCCATAATTACTGTAGAGTGGCTTTTCAAAGATATTTTGTTGCACTAAAACTGTGGTAGTAAATGCAGTGAATGTGATGTGTGGAAGAGTATAATTAGCTGATCAATATTTTTGTCCAAAATACATGCAAGAGTAATAAAAACGCCTTTTAAACATAATTATTACAATTTCTTTCATCTCTGGAGGACAATTTTTACATTGTCATATGAACATGGATTTTGGTGCATTAAGTGGTAATTTTGTTTTAATGCTTTATGTCCTAAATATAAGAATAATATGAAAAGATGGCACACAGTTTAGTACAGACAGGGCATTTCAGTATATGAAAAAACATGGGTAAACTTGGGAGTACCAGTTTTAGAAATGAGACATATCAGCCAAGAATCTATACAAAGAATTTTCTAGACCATCTTGTTTTAGTCATTTAATGTTGATGTAGTTCAAACGGGTAAATATGCAGAAAAAAATAGAATAAACTTGGAAATTTGAGGTTTAAGAAGAAAAATCTGAATTATAGAACTCATCACTAACGCTTGCTGATGGATATTGGCAAATCATCCTGGTATTTTTTACTCCTAAATGTATGTGTGTGTTTCAAGATTTTTGTTTTTCCGATTAAAACTGGAAACATCATGAGGTGTTTTACGTTTTTGCTTTTTACGTAATTAAGTATATCCTTTCCAGAAATCATGTAATTTTTGAGAAAGAAATGTCGTCTAAATCTTCAAATGTAGATCTTCTTTGTAACGTAATTAAATTGCTTCTACAGTGAAGTCCCATAAAATTGTAATAATGACAACTATTTTGAAGCCCAAAGAACACCTTTTTTTCTGTAGATGATTCATTTGAAAAAAGGACTGTGTAGAATTGCCTTAGGTGTTTTGCCAGGAAATTGAAGTGGAGGTTAGTAGGAGAATCATAAATTAAATAAATTATTTTGTTAATAAAAAGGCAAAGTAGGTACTTTTTTTCAACCCTCCCAACCACCCCCCTCCTGATCCTTGTCAAAGCTAAAAAAATGTTTTAAAAGGCAAAGTTCTAACATGTTTATAGAATTTTGCGAGTAGTGAAGGCTTTATTCTAAATGATTATGACCTAGTTTTCTTTGTTTTAACTAGCAGTGTTTTGTGGAAATTAGAAACCTATTTTCTTTCTTTTCCCAAACACTTATTGTAAGACTATAATATGGGTTAAGGATACAGTTAAGTAAAGTTCACGATTATCTTGTTAAAAATATCTAGTTTTATATATAATTAACCACTGCTGTACAAATAATAAGACGCTTTGGTCCAAGTCATTGGAAGAAAACTTTCTTGATACTAACCTATGATTTGAAGTGGCTTTATTTTTTAAATTTAAATATCAACAGTAATATGGCCACAAGGAAGATGGGTCTAAAATTTTTTCCCTGAAAGATGTACATTTGTGTCTTTTTTGATCAAAATTTCATCTTTAGAGCAATGATTTGAAATTCTATATTAATCCGAGCAGGCTAATCACATTTAGAATAGTATATAAATCTCAACTTGAGTATAATCTGAAGGAAATTAATGTATTTCAAGAATTGTATTTCAAAAATATAAATATTTGCTTAGCGATAATGAACTTCCTTGTATATTGTGGTCATTGTGCAGTTAGATTATTTATTTTTTTTTTGGTGGGAGAGGCTGACATGGAAAACTTCAAGTGAGTATTTGATGTATTCTGTATCCTTAATCGAAATCATTTGGCAAACTAAATTTCAAATTTTAAGAATCTGATACTAATACTTAAGACTTTCTGAAGCATTGCACTGTTAGAATTTTGTTTACTGTACATAGACTTGTTTGTAAACATCAATAGTCATATTAAATAAACATATTGTTAATTAATTTTGAATATCAGTGATGTGCACAGCTAATTGATAGGTATATCAATTATATATCCTGCTCTCAGAAAAGGTGGAAGAATAGTTTCCTTTTACTTTGGCCATGTTTATATTTATTTCTCTCATATTCTTTAAACTTTTTTCATTTTTGTATTCACTTTAGGGCTGTCTTTCACACTGGTTAAAATATTTCAATAATACAATGGAGATGAATGCAACTCTTATTTTTTCCTACCATTTTTAGTGAAATACATTGAAACTTTAATAGGGTAAGGACTAACTTTAAAGTGATACTTGAGAAGTAGTTTATAGTTGAAAGGTTCAGTATTTTACCACGTGCCTAAAAGGTTTCTATTTGATATCTAACATAAAAGAAACCATTAAGGTTTTTCAGTAGTAAATATTACTTTGGATAGCCATTTATAGGGAAGTTTTATAAAGATAACCCTGGCTAAATGTTTAGCATAAGGGGCTTTAGGAAATGCAATGTGTAAGTACAAAATTTGAAAGAAACGTAGCAATTTTATATTCAAAATCGTCTGATTTGAGTTTGATTCTCCTTTGGGTAAATATTGCTAAAACAAAGTATATGAACAAGTAAGAAGTTACTGATATGTGGAAGCAATCAATGTAAAATATAAGAAAGGAAGAAGTAGTACCTATATTGAATTTTTAATTCTAATAGGGGAATGATTTACAGACTGAATTGTTTTTCCTGTTTTCTTGTTAATTAGAAATGTATCATCCTTAAAAAGCTCCTTTCTCAAATTTTTGGTATGTTGAGTTTGAATTTAATTTTAATTTGTACCAGTGTTTTTTTGTTTCATTTTGTTTTTTTCATATTGAGTTACTTATCAGGTGGTAGCCCCAATAGCTGTGCAACAAATCTTTAAATAAAAGTTAAAAAAAATTCTTTAGAGGCATATTTCTGTAACAAGCCTTTGGCTCTGTATTGCCTTATTTGTCTTTGTTACGATATTTGCTGGAGTGGGTGAGTGAGTGAGTGAGTGAGTGTGTGTGTGTTTGTGTAAGTAACCTATTTTCATTAATGATGTTTTGTGGGAATTATAAACCTATTTTATTTCTCTTCCCAAAAAAGACTATAGCAGGTTAAGGATAGAGTTAGATAAATTTTGAGGAAGCATCTAAGTTGACTTTTAGCCATTATAGAATTTGCTTTTAATTAACCGTTTGATTCCCATCTCTTACACATCATGAATAACATTCTCCAGAATCATGAATTATCTTGTCTCTCTAGCCCTAGCAGTTAAACCAAATTTTAAATATTTTTGCTGTGACTTTGACATAAGTCAAATTTTATATATTTCAGCCTGGAATTAACACATTTCATAAGATATTTTTTAGGTTGGCATTTAGTGTTTTTCACTTATTGCTTGTGAGCTGCTTTGATTAGAAATGCCATTGTTTCTAATTGTTTGTAATTATGTTTTCCCTGTTTCCTATCTGTGATATTTGAAATTATTAAACATTTTTTCCCTAAACTTTAAATTATTTTAGAGCAAGCAGCAGTTTTTTAAAGTATATATAACGTAATTCGACTGGATTAACTTTGGTGTCTTTCTTGTTATGCCAGTAAAAGTTCATGCATGAAAGAATCATTGGAGTAGTGTACACAGTATACCAACTTTTTAAGGTTTTAAAAAATACTTTGTTTCTATTTTCTATTCCAGTAAACTTCACTTTTGTTTTTTTCAATACATAGCTACTTTGAGTTGAGTAGTGGTAGGTTTCCACCAAGAACTTGAAACAAAACATTGCTTGCAAAAGCTTTTGTGGGATTTACCCTTACAGGGAGCATTTCTTTTCTTGAACCTTGATAATTTTTATTTTATCATGTTTATTTCAATTTAGAACGATAAAACTTGATTCAATTTTGAGGGGTCTTATTTCACTTGCCTTTTAGTTAATGGCTGCTGTTTATTCTGGCTGGGCACTATGGATGAAACAGAGTGAAATTGAATTTAGTGGAATAACTTCAAAATATAAATAATCCTAAAAACTTGAGAATAATTCAAGGCCTCATTTCCTTACATGCATAATATTTCTGTTGAGACATGATACCTAATTTCAGTCTCAGTTATGAGAAATATCTCAGGGAAAACCAAGTCTTGAATGGATGGGTTGATCTCAGAGCCAGAGGTTACTAGATCTCGTCCTTGGCCTCTCTTTTTAAAAAACGTTCTAGGAGCCGGCTCCTTGGCCGAGTGGTTAAGTTCGCGCGCTCCGCTGCGGCGGCCCAGGGTTCGGATCCTGGGCGCGGACATGGCACCGCTTGTCAGGACACGTTGAGGCAGCGTCCCACGTCCCACAACTAGAAGGACCTGCAACTAAGATATACAACTGTGTACAGGGGGCTCTTGGGGAGATAAAGCATAAAAAAAAAAAAAAAAAAGATTGGCAACAGTTGTTAGCCCAGGTGCCAATCTTAAAAAAAAACAAAACAAAAAAACATTCTATTATGGAAGATTATACACAAGACAGAATTATGAAATGAACCTCTATTTACTTCAGTTATTATCAACTCATGGTCAATCTTGTTTCATTTAAACTCGTACCCACATTATCCCTCCTGCCATTAGTTCATCTGTGAGTATATCAGTATGTAGCTCTAAAAGATAGGAAACGTTTAGAAAAAGTAACCACAGATTCATTATTACACCAAAAATTAGTAATTCCTTAACATCAAGTATCTAGTGAGTATTCAAATTTCTAACATACTTTTTCAGTTTTGACTGGAATCCAAATAAGATTCATATGTTATGATTGGTTGAAATGCCTTAGTTATATGTTCTCCGCACTGCTGCCCCATGCCTCTGTTTTTCCCTTGCAATTTATTTGTTGAAGAAATGGCTTCATTTGTCCTACAGTTTCCCAGTTTCGATTGTGCGAATTGCATGTCTGTATTCTTTGTAAATTGATGGTGAGAGCTAGAGCCTTGACAAGATTAAGGTTTAATTTGGGGGGGCAAGATTACTTCTTAAGCTGAGGTATGTTCTTCCATCAGGAGGCACATAATGCCTGCTTTTCTTTTGTTATGGCACCCATTTGATGCTCCAAGCCTAGATCTACTAACAGGGAACCTACTTAATGTCTAGATCTGTTAACTTTGTTCTTTTACCATACCATGTGCTTTGATTTCTGAATAATTATGTCCATGCTGGTGCTTTCTGAAATTCTCTTCCGTCCATTTTCCACACTGGGGAACCAGTCTGTATTCAAAATCCAGCTCAAATGGATAGCTTTATGAAACTTACCTTTCTCCTTTAGAATTAATAACTGCTGCCCGTATTCTTTTATGTCAACTTAGATCTACTCTACCATAACTTCACGCTTTATTCTCGTTTTGACTTATCTTCTCTAGGTCAGTGCTCTTCAAAAGTTTTGACTGTACGTATCAGTTAAAAATTAGTATGTACTCCTAATATGTACAAGTTTCTAAATTATATAAATGCTTCTATAGAAGATTGCTATGTACATTGTAAAATATTCAAAAATGAACATTTTAACATCTGATGAAATACTATTTTAAAAATATTAATTTTTTTCTCACTAAAACAGAATTTGGGAAAACAATGTGATTGAACTTCATTTTAAAAGTTAACTTCTTTTCTCACTAAAACATTTTTGAGAAAACTGCATCATCGAATTTGCTTCATTTGGTTTTTTAATTTTGGTTTTATACTTTTTGATTCAGTGATTCAAAGGTGTGATTCTAGTATACTTTCATAGTTGGTTTTTAGGTATGATAGCTACAGTGCTACCTCTCAAAAACAAGTAGATTCAAATGGAAGAAGTCCATTGTGGAGGCCTTAACAGTTTTCATCCCAACTACTGTTTATAGAGCTTGTCTTCATGTTCAAGATGTTTGGTTTTTCGATATCCTGCTAATCCCAATGACCTCACTTCTCACATTAGCTACAATTTCAGCACAGTATGGGTTTAGCGTGAGGTTTATTGTTAATTAAGAGTGAATGTAAGTCTCTATTTTATTTGGCTTGCTAACGAATTTGAATTTTTTTGGTTGATGTCACATCTGATTAGATTGCCATGCTTTTACTTCATAATGTAACTGATAAAGTTTGTGTATTATTGGTGTTATCTTCATTCTGCCAGTTCTTTGCAAGAATGGTATTTACTAGGAAGGAATCCTTATTAGTATGTAGCACGGATTAGCACGGATACCCTCACTTGGTCCATGTGTCAGATGTTTACCTGTCTCAGGGCACCCATGTCATGCCTCCTTTACATTTTTTACTAAGTCTAGATAAGTTGTTAGTTCATTCAGCTGAGCTCTCATACATCACAATGTGTCACAAGATGCTGACTGTACTGAGAGGGAACAACCAAGTGAATTTGTAACTGTCTACTGGATTTCGTTCTGGAACTATCCCACTCCACACTTCTTGTAGGATATTGTTGGTGTCCTGTGTGGCTGGACAACACCTGACACATGGACCAAGTGGGGCTGACAGTGCCAATCCATGTATTAATACTAGTACAACATTTATTTTTATTAAATGCCCTCTCCCCACCTTTTTTTAGATGTGATAATCTCTTCTTATACTTCATTGGAAAATTATGTATTTTTAAGGATTCTGTGACCCCACTTGGGGATTTGGCTCTTGATTGTGATGACAGGGACGATGTAAAATTCATCCTGCATTCCTAGCCCTTAGCACAAGGCCTGTTACATGTTAGGTTAATATTGGTCGTTTGTTGGATGAGAGGCTGAGGAGACTGACCTGACCCAAACAGAAGACTTTTAGTAAAAAGTAATGAGGTAAATATTTGGATGGTTGTAAATAATTAGCTGTCATATTGAAAAGATAAGCATTAAAAGGGGCTATTGAAAAATAAAAGATGGGATATATTTATGGGGAAAATTGGTAATACAGTGATATGTATTATGGGAGCAAATAAAAGGTGGGAAGATAAGTTTGTAGAGTGTCACATTAACCTGTGAATCACGTGATGGCATCACTGAGGTTTTGGTGAAGGGAATGAAGAGAAAAAAGAGGATGAAACTTAACATTTCAATTAATTATTAAAACTCGTTTCAATGTAAGTGTGAAAAGAGACTGTAGATTTCTATACTCACCCATTTTGAATGATTTTAGCAAATTGATGTAAACAAGTATTTTAGGATATTTAATAGTATTTAATTTTTAAAAATATTGTCATGCCTCAGTTTCAGATATGAATTAGGTGAACAAATGTTTGAATAGCTTTCACATATTTTTTTATTCATTTGTATCAGAGTAAGACTTTAATTCAGTTTAACATCTGTAATATTTATACATGCAAATATTTTTTGAAAAGTAATGAAAGTTATTTCTTACATCTGTACTGAGTTTTTTGGTATGATTTGTAACTGGTTTTTGAACATTTTCCACATGAGACTTATGCCTGGTACCTTTAATTGTGGTCAGTATACTATTGTATTGAGGAATGCTATTTTTCTGTTTTTGAAGGTGAGTTTCCAAAGTATGTGGGTTAATATAGCTGCTGTGATAACAGGAAGCTGTACTTCTGAGAGACACACACACCAACCCTTTAAAGCTAAATATTTTAACGCTTTTGTCTTTTTGTCTTCTTCTGCTTGTAAGCATTTAATTAGATTTAGTAGAACATCTCTTTAAGTGATGATGTTGTTTCATGTCATTCACTCAGTAAACTAGCTTAACATTTAAAAATGCCAAATTTTTATATATTTGCTTACTTAACTTTTTTCTCCTTGTAGTGGTTTTATTGGGATATAGAATCTATGTAGCTTATGTGGACAGGGATGTGGGAAAGGCAATGCTGGGGCTCAATTCTCAATTTTCATCAAAGTTCTTTGACTTGAATGCAGGAAATTTCATCTCTTCCTTTGCGTGCTAGTGTTCATCACTTGTTACTACCCTTAGAATATTAATACTCTTAAGTATATTCTTTTTTATAAATTAGAAGAATCAGAAAAGGAAATATGAAATATATCCCTATATGTATTTAACATAATTAATTTGCCTGTATATAGATTATCCAATTGGTAAATAGATTCATACCTAACTTTTCTTCCAGTTGTTCATTTCAGTACTTTCTAACCTTTTCTGATACTGAGAAATGTGCAAAAAAGAGAGGATAAATAAGAATAAAGATTGAATGGAGCCAGGTGAAATAAATATGCGCAAATTAAGATAGAAGGAAGTGTTATGGGATATATATAGTCAAGTCTCAGTTATAGAATCCCAGAGCTAGAAATTATAAGGCTAACGGTAGTCTGCTGGATAAAGTAGACCATAATTAAATGTTTAAAAATACGTGTTTAGACTTCAGAATTACTTTAGGATATTAAAAATAGTATATATTCAGATTTGGGAATTACTATATTGAAAGCCTGTGATTATGTTTATTACTTACAAAGCACTACCAAATTTAATATTATTGCTAAGATTAAATCAAAGGCTTTCTTGGAGGGAGTGTGAGATTTGATAAAGAATTTATAGTGATTTTGTACATTGAGGATCTTAATTTGGGCTAATTCAAAGAGCAACCTGAGTTTTTGAAAAATAATTTCACAAGTATTGCTATAAATATGACATTAACTTTGTCATTATCATCAAAAGAAGAACACTAAATTCTGTACACTTAGGCAAAAATGGTAGCTGCTGAGTGTAGAATAGAAGGATTACTCCTAAATCATCCCAGATCTCTTTTTCACATTTACAAAAGCAGAGTAATATTTGACTATCTTGAATTGCAAATCTTTTTGTCATCTATCACATATTCAAATGGAGATAGTAGCGATTAGAGAAATGAGCAAGAACAGGAAGATAAACCAGATGTGTATTGGCAAATGAGGGTACCCTCCTGAGTGACTGAACTGATTATATTGTTTAAAATAATTGTATATTTTACTATTTTTAGATTCTTTCGCTGTTTGAAAGGTTATTGAAATGGGTTACTTGCCATTCATTGGTATAAGATTTTTAGTCTAGAATGAGGCAATAAAATGGCCCATTAATAAACCCAGTATTGTTAGTTTGCTAAAGAATTTTTTTCTTTTTTTGAGGAAGATTGGTGCTGAGCTAACATCTGTGCCAATCCTCTTCCATTTTGTATGTGGGATGCTGCCACAGAGTGGCTTGACAAGCAATGTGTAAGTTTGTGCCCAGGATCTGAACCCACCAACCCCAGGCTGCCAAATCGGAGCACACGAACCTAACCACTGGTCCAACCCCTAAAGAAATTTTTATAATTGGAGAGAAAGTAAAACATTCTTTTAGCAATCTAAAACACCATGTAACTCACATTTTAATAAAAACAAGAGTTGGAGAATATTTCTAAATATGTGTTTAAATGGAAATATTATGATGCTAAGTAGGTGAAACATGTTTCAAAACTGATAGTGCTTTAATTTCGTTTAAATTTGCCACGTCTGGATCCCAACAGTAATTGCAATTATTTAAGAGTATATGTGAATGTCAATCTAAGTGAAAGCTGAGTTCTTTGTTACCAAATAGGGGGCCCAAAAGGAGAGTCTACGTTAGATGTTGCAAAAAAACATTCTCTCCCAACAAGGGTGTAAGGGCGATGGTTCCTCTCCTACCCAACCTTGCTTTGTTTCACTCTGTGTTCTCCAATACTCACTGATTGAATGACTGGGAAGAACATGTAGCTTTAGGACTGCAGTGTCTTCATTTAATAGAATGTTATATCTTTCGTATTGGATAGAAAGACAAAACAAAATCGTGTATATTAAAGGTACTTAGTAACTGCTGAGTCACCCCACAAAATTTAATTACTGGATTTAATGTGGCTGAAATTGTCAAAATAATACTTACACAGAAGGGTTGATCATTTTGTCATATCCATATACTTAGATTTGAAAATATATAGTTAGAATTTTAGTCAATTCCCTTATTTGAGGGTTCGTAAAATAGGGTGACAGTTTTTCAGAATTGTGAGAATTGCTAACTGCTAAATATCTGTTTAAAATCCTTGTAAAATTTGTGGGGCAGACTGGGAAAGAGAATTTGATGTTCAGAAATGATATAGTGTGTCTATAGCCAGGAGAAGGCAAAGAATTTCCATTTAATTTTATAGTAGAGACACTATCTTAAGTATGCTTTGTATCAAATGTGCATGAATTAAGAGAAATTATCTGCAACAAGTACTGTTTTAATACTACTATTTTTAAACCTCTTAAATTTTACAATGTTACTTTTGACTATATTGATTTGGTCTGGGATATGTTTTGTTTTCTCTTTTGCCCCTTTTTGAAGGTTTTTGGTTTCGGTAAGATAATTTATTTTATATTTAATAGAACAAAAATGGTAAATGTCTATATTGTTGGTTAACTCTATTAAAGAATACTGAAATTTTTTTGTTTGTCTTATCACCTTTTAGAGTAAGAACTTAAAATAGTTTTCTCTATCTCCTTTTCTCCTCCAGGCATTTTTGCCCATAGAGAATAGACTCCCTCATTGATATCTGACTAGGGATATTCTTTTCATAACTTGAAAAAAAGCAAAGCTGGAGTGCTAAGGTGACATCTTACAAGGAAGAAGGGTGTTAAACATAATGCTACAAAAAGTAATGAATCAAATTTGGGGTCCTCTGAACTTGCTGTTGGATAGCATACTTCAGTCAAATAGTCCTTGCACATTGTAGAAATTAGGGTAGCAAATTTAAGAATTCTTCTAAAAATTGTTTGAAAAGCCTAATTTTTGTTACTTTACAGATGTTCCATTTAAGCAGACATCTTCCATAGCCGTAGCTGGAGCTGTAATTGGAGCTGTCCTTGCCCTTTTCATCATTGCTATCTTTGTGACTGTGCTGCTGACTCCTCGAAAAAAGAGGCCATCCTATCTTGACAAAGTGTAGGTAACATTTTTGCCTGTGTTCAGCTATGAATATTTAGTATGCATCAGTCTTTACATCTTTACAGCTACTCATATGTAAAGTGTCTGGGAGATAGAAGTAAAGGTACTGTGAGAGCTTTGTGAGATGACCACGGTTTCATCAGAATGTCTCAGACTACATGTAGGTAAATAAATGGTGTCGAGGAGCTACTGGAGACAAATATGGTAGACACCTTTTCCACCTACAGTATATTAGACATCTTTCCAAATGCTAACATAGTGACACTTCGTGTTGTCCTGCCTTCTGAATAAAAATGCTGGTCTTTGATGAAGTAGTTGAAAGACATAAAAAATCTTATAAGTTTAACTCTTCTTCAGATTGTATATGCCTATCTTACATATAGATACAACTTAACTTTCAACTGCTTAGAGTTATTAAATACATCGAGTTTTAAAGCTTTTTCCTTGAAGAATTTTGGTTTTGGTGATTTTTTTTCTGAGGAAGACTGGCCCTGAGTTAATATCTGTGCCAGTCTGCCACCACTTTATATGTGGGTCGCCACTGCACCATGGCTGACAAGTGGTGTGGGTCTGCGCCCAGGATCCAAACCCATGAACCCGGCCGCCGAAGTGGAGTGCACTGAACTTAACCACTATGCCACGGGGCCAGCCCCAAAATGTGCATCTTTTTTATTTAAAGAGAAAGCAATGTTTTTGGCCCAATCATTGAGATAGAATTATAAAGCAGAAATTGCTCTTTACTATAGAATCAAAAGACCAAAGTTCCCAGTTCACTTAATTCCATCAACGGCTTTGTTGCTTCATCTGTGAAATGTGAATAGTACTTTTCCTACTTACCTCACATGGTTGTGATGAGAGCAGAATAAGATAATGTTTATGGACAGTGAAGTTCAATACAAATGGCGTTATTTCTTGTGTAGTTATTTATGTTTTTGTGTTAGAAACTAAGGCTGGCTCTCAAAGAATGTATTTCTTCTGTCTTCGTAAATGCTTTATGTGGATCTCTGCCTCCCTAATCTGGCACAGTGACAGCACTAATCTCTTAGGATTGAAGACACCTGAGTGTTATCTTAGCTCTGTCACCATCAAATGAGTGGTATGACCCCAAACAAGTCACGTTGCCATAGGCCTCAGTTTTCTCCCCTAAATGACCTATGGCACATTGGAGCTATAAACTTGCTGTGATTTTTGTTCAATGAAAGGAGATAATTACTTTAAATACAAGGACTGTAAAGTGCTCTTTCAGTGCCATACCTGTAAGACTAGGGTGCTTTAATATTTCAAGAGTAAGTAGCATGTGGTTAACTTCATCTTAGTTCTCAAATTATCTCAGGTTTTTCTACAATTTCAAAAACATAATATACTAGTAGGCTAGGAAATCCCTATAATCATTTTATGTACTCTTTGAATTCTATTCATTTAAAATATTATTTCATGCCCACCTTGAGAAGTTATAAGGCCACAGAGAATTTGTAATTACTTTGGCCTCTGTAGCTTTTATTCTCTTTATCCTTTAACATAGGTAACATTTCTGTTTGATTTACTAATCACAAGTACTAAAAGTTAGTTATATGTGATCTTCGAAAGTATGAGAATACATAAAAAATTATTTTCTAAAATGCAGAGAGCTAAAGGTTATATTTAATTCTTTTGTTGTAACTCAACAATGTTTAAAATATATGAAAATATTGTGTTTTTTAATAGATTAGGTCATTTTGGCAAAAATAAATGTGTTCCCGAAGGATGTAATGGTCCCTGTTTATTTCAAGTGGCAAGATTTATAATAGTCTGTAGATTGAAAATTTTAATTTGCATGATGAATAGTCTGAGAGTTGACCATGGCTTTTGAAAATTAGTTTTGGAAGTATTTTCAAAATACAGTATAAACGTTTTTCATTATCTTTTTAAGATATAGCCTTTTAAATTGCTTTTATGACACTTCGGAGGAAGGTGCCTTCCCTTACACATTTGACTGTCTTTAAAGTGTTGATAAGCACAGTTAGATATAAAAATGTGCAATACTGAAGTAAATTAGTATGTGCTAGCTTACTTGCTTAATAATTTTCAAAAAATTCTTCTACTTTATTTGCTTCTTTAAAAATGAATCACTTAGATTGGTCCTAAACACTGGAACCTTTAAAATCAATTTACTTTTTTTTTTTCCATCTATGATAGGTTAATGGAAATATAAGAACTGAATTAAACATGTACTAATAAAAATATTAGTATGAGGAAAATGTCCTCAAAACTTGAGAACCTTAATTGTCCCTCCTTTTTTTCTTTTTTGCTAAATGTGGCAGTCACGTTTTTTAACCTTTTTAATGCAGGATCGACCTTCCACCCACACATAAACCACCTGCTATGTATGAAGAACGATCCCCCACTTTGCCTCAAAAAGACCTTCTATATCAGGTAAATTTTCGTGAGTATACCTAAAGTAGAATGAAATAAAATAGAAAATACTAAGCAATGTATATTATTTAGTCATTTTCCATTAAATATTGCATAATATTATATAATCATTTCTTTGAAACATTTAGGGGATCAAATTTTGTCTACAGATTGCTAAGAAAGGAAGTTATGGTTAATGTAGCTACAATACATCAACAGTGTATTTATTAGTATAATTTTTATTTTTTTGCTGAGGAAGATTGGCCCTGAATGACCATCTGTTGCCAATCTTCCTCTTTTTGCTTGAGGAATATTTGCCCTGAGCTAACATCTGTGCCAGTCTTCCTCTATTTTTTATGTGGGTCACTGCCACAGTATGTCCACCAACAGGTAGTGTAGGTCCATGCCTAAGAACCAAACCCAGGTAGCCGAAGCAGAGTGCACCAAACTTAACCACTAGGCCATGGGAATGGCCCTGGGAGTAGAAATTTTTACTAAAAGCATATGGCTGAAGACTTATTATTTTATTGACATACAGATTCATTGTAAAATATGCATTTTTATATAAAATAAAAGGTAGAAAAATTGAATTATTTTGTAGGGTATAACGAAGAGCTCTTTTTCCCTGGAGTACATATTTTTGTTTCTTTTCAGTATACTCAAGGTCTAAATTTTAGCATTCCTTTATTTAGCAACAAAACATTTATATTCCAGTTTAAAAGTCTGGGTATGAATATTGGACCCCATATTAGATTTATGATAACTTTTAAAATTTCTTTTGGAATCATTTCACAGTAATTCATGTAAAAGTATTGTTTTCAAGGCATTTGTCTCATGTTCTACACCTAAAGTAATATGCTCTATTTGGGAAAGCTTAAGCCATCAGAATATTTGAATACTTTTATTAGCTTTTGTTTTTTGGTTTGTTTTTGTTATTTTTTTTCTCTATCACTCATGCAGTCTATTGGGGCTCAACCGTGTACTGGGGTTTATTACCTGTTGGAATATCCTATAATATGTTTCTCCTAAAATATTTCTTATATCTTCACCTTGAGTAAGGCAAATCATTTGCCCACCAATTAATTAATTTAATTTGCTAGAAAGACTCCAGTGGAATTTATCTGTTAAGATGTTCTCCACTTCTGTTCCTTAGCTGAGCATATAGTCAGTCTACTGCCTGGGCACCGGGCAGGGAGGAGCATTCTCTGGCATGTGCATTCACTGATAATGGGCACCAGTTTTGCATCTTACACAAGTTTGGTGTCTTAGGAGTGAAGATGTACAATCTTTTCAAACCTCTTGTTTTCACCTAAACAGTGTAGACTCACCATCTCTTTTGGCAAATAAATGAGCTTAACAAGTAGTATGAAATGTCAACAAAATAATTAGCTAGAGTGCTTGTTAGTTGCTACAGAAGGATAGCTGGCTTCCTCCCTCCACAAAGCTGGTAATTAACCAGAGGATTTCTAGATTCATTTTTGGGAATTTTGTTAGAATGTTGTTAATAATTTTCTAGGACAACCCTAATTGCATATAATTTTATTCTTGTCTGTAAAATCAGTTGATTTTATAACTTGTTGTTACTTAATATTTTTAAATTAAATATGTATAGAAGCTTATGAATTGGAAAAAAATTATTTGGTCCAGATCAGGTATCCTGGGTTTTAGTTGAGAATATATGATTGCTGTATATGTAGGCACTGCTAAATAAACACAAAAGGAAGATTTTTCTTGAGTGATTTGAGTTGACAGTGGTACAAACCGCAATTTTTAGTGTTGTTGGAGTCAGAGACGGCTTCCTCGATGGATCGATTTTGCAGGTAGGAATTTTGAAGCATGTGACTAAATTACTCAGTTGTGATTAGAGTAAATTTAATTTGTAGTAAATTGCATAATTGAAAGCATAAACCTAGATGGAAATGAAGAGTTATGTGGAAAAGTAATGGAAATTTTAGAAAGAACCTTGACGAGAGAACCCCTGCAATGGGATAACAGATATTGTTGGACTTTGGGAGTCAGAGACCATTTACTAACATTGTGACTTTTTCCTCATCTGTAAAATTAGGCAGGGGAAACACATCATTATTTCCCTCTTCTAGCTATAAAACTGATTCTATAAAATGTTGTTAGGGTCAGCTAGTTGCTGTCATTTTCCTTAGGAGAGTCAGAACTTGAGTTGGAGATGAAATAATTCTTAATTCTATCAAGATTTTAAGAATAATTTAGGCTAAAATCATTATCCGTAAGTAAGATAATTTGTTAAGATTCATGCGTTATAATGTCTTATGTTAATATATGGCTGTTTGTGTTTTGATTAATGTTGTGATATAAACATGCAAAATATGTAGAACTGGTTACCAAGAAATCTGTAAGTGTGTAATTACTGTCTAATTAGTTTCATGCAGTGATAACATGTTGTAATAGTAAATGCCTTCATAATGTTCCAGTTCACTAGAGAGCTTGTCAACTTTAAACTCACGAGGTAATTCCTACTTGAAGTCATCATCAGCCCTCACAGCCAGGCCTAGTGACCTAGTGAGCCAGGCTATGCCCCCAAGTGCCACCGTGGCTGAAAGGAAGACAGAACTACTGTTCCACCCATCAGTGTTCTATCCTTGGGAAACCACAGAAAGAAGCAGTGCCTCATGACCTACGTTTGTCCACCTTGCTTAACCATTGCTTTTATAGTAATAGTGCCAAAACTTATCCCTGAGAATTCTCCCTCTAAATATTAGTCAAGCAAATGAGGCCAGGTATTGTGAAGAGGCAGTTTCCTGGTATGAAACTATTACCATTCAGTTAGATGCATGGAGGCTTGCATACGTGTGAGGGAAATCAAAAGGTATGTCTTGACTGGAGGCAAAGAGTAATTAAGAAATACCACTGTTACTGGAACAAACGTGGGGCCCTTCTTGGGAGTTAAATCAAACTGCTGTAGAAGTAGTTGTCTCACAAAACAGAAATTTTATTTGTGGCATGCAGCAAAGAAAAATGGAGACTATAGGAAATAATTTCACAAAGCTATGGCTCCCCGAGCATGGGGAGGTGGGTACCTGTATCTGGGGTAGGAAATGAATATTCAAAGGGGACGTTTCATCATCGCATATAGAAGTGGGCATAGGCTTACATGCATAGTTTGAAATCATGCTTTTACATACATTGCATGATCTAAAAATGGCTGCTTTGCTCCTCCCACAGGAGGGGAATTTACAGTGTTAATGAGGGCAGATTACTTTGGTACAACTCTCAGCCTATCTGTGCAGGTGCCAGTGCTTGTGGCTGTGGTCTGGGTCGGCCTGATCCGGTTCAGCGCAGCTGGGTCCATGGCAGTTGTTGCTTAGAGCTTCTTCCTGGAATATAGCTGAAAGCTGCATAAGCTCAAGGCCCCAAGGTGTTAGATAAAGGAACACCTGCACCTCACAAGAAGACGAGAAAATTAGGTCAAACATAAAAGTGAGATTTTTAAGCAGGGCAAGAGAAGCGATTTTTGAGCAGAGTAAGAGAAGCTGGTTAGGGTCCATGTCTGGTGACACCATTTGCTTGTCATATTACCGATGATAATCCTACAAAAGTGAGTCTTCATTTAGGAAATAAATATTAACTCGTAACATTGAAATGTATTTCACCTTTTTATTATGTTTTATTTTCTTAACATTATATAGGTAATAACATAAGTATATTTTTGGTATAAAAAAATCTAATACTACAGAAATTCATAGAGTTAACTGTGAAAGTCCTCTTTCATTCACCCATCCCCAAATATATCCTTCCCTTCCCCAGAGATCACCATCGTTAGGAGTTTAAATGTCCTCCCAGACTTTTTTCCATGAATTTATTTTCATGTGTACATCATCCATATTTACATTTACAGATATTTTTAAAAAACATAAATGTGTTTATAGAATACATATTGTCCTACAAATTACTTTTTCCTCTCTGTTATAGACCAATATTTTTCAGAGTGGCCAGTGTTGCCATCTTTATCAAAATCCTATGGATTATTAAAGTGAAGATTCTTGAACACAATTTCAGGTTTACTGAATCAGAATCTCCGGGGTTGGAGACAGTGGGCATTTTACTAGCTCACCAGGTGAATTTTAATGCACATTCAAGTTTTACAAGTGTTGCTGTGTCTCTATCTCATTCTTTTTTTTTTTTTTTTTTAAGATAGGCACCTGGGCACCTGAGCTAACAAGTGTTGCCAATCTTTTTTTTTTTCTGCTTTATCTCCCCAAACTCCGCCTGTACACAGTTGTATATCTTAGTTGCAGATCCTTCTAGTTGTGGGATGTGGGACGCCGCCTCAACGTGGCCTGATGAGCGGTGCCATGTCCGTGCCCAGGATCCCAACCCTAGGCCACCGCAGTGGAGCGCGCGAACTTAACCACTCGGCCATGGAGCCGGCCCCTCTGTCTCATTCTTAATGGCTGTAATAGTATACTATTGTGTTGATATACTACAAATTACCTAATGATTTTGCTAGGTTGTTTCTAATTTTCTCTATTATAATAATTGTTGCAATGAGGGTACTTTTCTATACTTTATAGTACACATGTATTTATAAAATATATGCAAAGAAATAGAATTACTGTGAACATTTTTTACATTTAAATAAGTGCCATATTGCTGGCCAAACTAACTGTATCAATTTGTATTCCCCAAAATAGCATATTAAAACCCATTTCCCTCTCTAATACTGTTTAGTAGAACTTTTTTTTGCCTGTTTGATAAAACTGGAAAAATAGCTCATTTAAAAGCTGTGTAGATTCCTGGATGACGTTTCAGAAATGATTGCCTATTTGTAGTTCTGTAAACTGCCTATTTACATCATTTTTTATATTTTCAGTTATTCTTTGAACTTGATAACTTTTTAGCAGCTATTTGATGCGGACAGTAATCTTTTTTTTTATAACCATCTCTTATTTTTTAACTTTATTGAGTATCTTATACTGAAAGTTTAAGTTTTTATGTAATCCAAATCTGTGTGTCTTTTTCCTTATAGTTTCTGGAAGTTGTATCTTGTCTATAACGACTTCCTCCCATTCCCCCTCTGTCCTTAATCTAGAGTGTTAAAAAAATCATTTAAAACTCTAATAGTTTTATGGGATTTTATTTTAAATAATCTGAAACTTATTTTTGTTTATGATGTAAGGTAATGACTATTTTTTCCCCCAGTGGAATAACCACTTGTCCCAAAACTATTGAATTCTTTCTCCATGATTTGAGAGCACTTTTATCCCAAAATAAATTCCCATATATATTGGGTGTATTTCTGAACTCTTAATTCTGTTACATTGCTCTCTGTTTCTTGTCCTAAACCAAGATACCAGTGCCGTCATTACTGTAGGTTTCTTGTATGGTTTGATATTCAGTGGAGCAAATTCCCTCATCCTCTGCTCTTCGTTTCCAAAATTTTCTTGGCTTTTCTTTTCCCTTTCAGCTTTAGAACTGACTTCCCAGGTTCCATAAAAATCCTATTGAACTTACTAATTAATTTAGTGAGAATGACAACTTTATAATGTCAATTTTCCCTCTCCAGAAACCAGGTAAGCCTCTATTTCGTCTTTTTTTTATGTACTGGAATAGAGTGTTTTGTTTTTCTTTTTTTTTTTGGTGTATGTTTTCCACATTTTTTTCTACATTTATTGTAGAATTTTAAGTATTTTAATTTTCAATGGGGTTCTCCCCATGCTACCCCCATGGCTTTTTCTAATGGGCTATTATTAGCATATTGAAATGCTGTAGCTTTTTAATATGATCTTGTATCTAGCTTCTTTTCTCAAATTTCTTACTCATTCCAATAGTTTTTCAGTTTGTTTTCTTGAATTTTCTATATACATAATCTACTTGCTGCAAATGACAACAGTTATCTTTTTCATTCCTTGTTTATTGTGATTTTTAAATTTTTTTTGCAATGATTGGGACCTCCAGCAGAGTGCTAAATGCTGACAGCTGTAGGGGGCTTCTTTATCTCATTCAGCTTCAAATCCACATGCAATATTCAACACTGATATAAAGTTTCTTTGTATTAAAATTTTGGACAACTTACTCTATGAGTAAGCTATTTTTAGCCTTGTATTGGAGGAGTTATATACTCTAATGTGAAAAAATATTTACCAAACCAACTAAAATGATATAGAGAACATTTTCAGGAAAAAATATGTAATGAATACAGTTTGATTTCTGATATGAGAAAATCTGGACATAAATGTAAATCTTTTAGAATACCAGTGTTTCAGCCTAAAACAGCATTTATTCTTGGAAAGTCAGGTCTAGTAGATTCCTTGAAAAAGATACTGTTACTTGACTCTACTGAAGATCATAACAGGAATTTTAGTCAAGCAGCAATATCATAGGAAATGTGGCTTTTGAAGTTATTTTTGCAATGCTGACATATCATATTATTCGAAGTTTTGTTGTCTCTTGAAAAATGATGGGATTTTTTTTCCCCTTGATATCCACATTTGCAGAAGCAGTATCACATCTGTCAGATGACTTTTGGTAAATTTTTAATTTTTAGCAACCTTGAAAATGTTTTATGAACAGTATTTCAGATGTTGGAATACATAGATCAATTTTCATGATTTTAAAACATTTGTTTTAAATATATGTAAATATGTGTGTGTATTAATATTCTGTGTGATAAAATGGGATATATGCAAAGAGTGCTTATATGACCGAATTCCAAGCTGAACTAGCTGATTTTTTGAGCAGATACCATTTTTACTTAAAAGAATGGCTAACAAAATGTGGTCATTCAGGCTTGAGTATTTTGCAGACGTTTTCTCAAAAATCAATGAAATGAACCTGTCACTCAAAGCAAACAACTGATAGTATTTGTTGCCAATGAAAAAATTTGAAGTTCCAAGTAAAAATTCTAATTTTTATAAAACTGGCCTCTGCCATCATGAGATTGACATTGGTGGAGAAATTAATGAATATGATGTTTTTTATATTGAATAATGAAAGAAAAGTGCCAGTGTTTGGAAGATCTGCATAACTTAGCGAACCAGTAATTTCCACGTGACCAGTGCATGCTGTTACAAAATCGCTCATGAGTAAATATCCATTCAAACTACAAGATAGATGTGTGGATTTTCACATAACAAATATGAAAAGTTTATTGATATGTTTTCAGATTTCATGTAGCAACTAACCTTAAGAAACTGCCACTTGTCCAGTTTGGATGTAGTATCAAAGGAGAGTTTTCCTGATTATCTGAAAAGACAATTGATATATTCCTCCCTTTTCCAGCTGTGTGTCTATATGAGGCCATTTTTTCTTCATATATTTCAACCAAAAAACATATTTCAACAGATTGAATGCTGTAGTAGATATGAAAGTCAAGCTTTCTTTTTTTGACTCAGCTATTAAAAATATTTGCAAAATGTAAAACAAAGCAATATAAGGCCACTCTTGTCACTAATGTTTATTTGGAAAACATGGTTATTGTTTTCATTTAAAAGATGCTATTTATATTACCATATTATGGATTTATTACTCTTTTTAAATGAATTAATTATTTATAAATTCCTTAATTTTAATGTTTAATATGATAAATATAGATAGCTATTACCCACATAAATAAAAGTACTTTGGGTCCTCAAAATTTAAAAGTATGAAGGAGTGCTGAGGCCCCAAATTTGAGAACCTCTGCTGTAGACCATAAGCAGTGTGAAGGCAGGGGTCGTGTCGCCTTACTTAGTTTTGTAGTCCCAGTGAACAGCACAGTGCTTGGCATATTGTAGGCACCTGATAAAGGTTTATTGAATGAATAAGTGAAAGAATCAAGCCCTTCTTTATATTCTCTTTAGTCTGCAGTCTGTTAAAATTTCTGCATTTCTTATTCTAGAATATCTATCCCAGAGGCTGTGTTTCAGTATATTTAACGTCAGTATATCTAATATCAGTGTATCAGATACCAATATATCAAGTATGAAAAAGAACAGAGAACAAGAGACTCTATAGAAATATTCCAAAATGTTAGCAATGCTTATCTGTGTATTAGAGTTCTCGGTGAATATTATGTTGTATTTTTCTGTAGTTTCTGACTTTTCTGCAGTGGTTTTTCTGCCCTCTGTCACTGGCCTTTTAGTATAGGAAAATATAGATCTGTTGAAAACCTGAATTATTGGACTGGAATGTTTAATCAGCCATACTGGCTATGGCAGTACTTCAGCAGAATTTACTGTCTGGAAAAATTATGATTTCCCCCCCCCCAATAATTCAGTATCATATAATTACCATCCTTTAATAAATTTTTGCAAGTGTTAATGGTAGAGTGTTGTGGAGGAAGAGTGTTTCTACATATTTTTTTAAGTAGGTGATGCATACAAAGCAATATAAAAGTAATTTCTAAAGTCTCACTTCCATTTCCATTCCTATTTACCCTACCTCCACCACCTCCTACAGAAAACCACTTTTATAGATTTCTTGTTTGTCTTAATATGGTTTATTTAAGCATAGACAAGGAAACACACACACACACACACATTTTATATTTTCTTATACAAAAGGTAGCATATATGCACTGTTATATATCTTGCCATTTCCTCCTAGGATATACTGGAGATCTTTATTAGGATGCAGAGCATTCTCATTCTTTCTTATATCTACATAGGATTCGAATGTGTATACTATACACTGCATAGTTTGTAACTATATATTACATAGTTTGTAATGTCAAAACATTTTAATAAACCAATAATGCTGCAGTTAATAGCTTTGTGTATATAGTACTTTGTATCTTGAAAGTATCATCTGCCAGATAAATTTTTTTTATTGAGTTCATAGTAGTTTACAACATTGGGAAATTTCAGTTGTACATTATTAGTTGTCTGTCATAGTATAAGCACTCCCCTTCAACCCCTGTGCCCACCCTCCAGCCACCTTCCCCCGTAACCACTGAACTATTCTCTTTGTCCATGTGTTTGTTTCTCTTCCACATATGAGTGAAATCATATGGTATTTGTCTTTGTCTGGCTTATTTCGCTTAACATAATACCCTCCACTTCCATCCATGTTGTTGCTAATGGGACAATTTTGTATATTTATATACTACATCTTCTTTATCCAATGATTGGTCGATGGGCACTTGGGTTGCTTCCATGTCTTGGCTATTGTGAATAATGCTGCAATGAACATAAGGGTGCATAACTCACTTTGAATTGTTGATTTCAAGTTCTTTGGATAGATACCCAGTAGTAGGATAGCTGGGTCATATGGTATTTCTGTTTTTAGTTTTTTGAGGAGTCTCCATACTGTTTTCCATGGTGGCTGTACCAGTTTGCATTCCCAGCAGTTATGGGGGTTCCCTTTTTTCCACCTCTCCAACTTTTGTTATTTTTTGTCTTAGTGATTATAGCCATTTTAATGGGTGTAAGATGATATCTTAGTGTAGTTTTGATTTGCGTTTCCCTGATGATTAATGATGTTGAACATCTTTCCATGTGCCTTTTGGCCATCTGTATATCATCTTTAGAGAAGTGTCTGTTCATATCCTCTGCCCATTTTTTGATCAGGCTGTTTGGTCTTTTGTTGTTCAGTTGTGTGAGTTCTTCGTATATTATGGAGATTAACCCCTTGTTGGCTGTATGATTTGCAAATACTTTTCTCCCAATTGTTGGCTTCTCTTTTTGTTCCAATTCTGGTTTCATTTGCCTTGCAGAAGCTCCTTAGTCCAATAAAGTCCCATTTGTTTCTTTTTTCCTTTGTTTCCCTTATCTGAGAAGACATCCTATTTGAAAAGATCCTTTTAAGATGGATGTCAAAGAGTGTACTACCTATATTTTCTTCCAGAAGTTTTATGATTTCAGGTCTTACCTTCAAGTCTGATCATTTTGAGTTTATTTTTGTGTGTGGCATAAGATAGTGGCTTTTGCATGTGACTCTCCAGTTTTCCCAGCACCATTTATTGAAGAGACTGTCTTTTCTCCGTTGTATGTTCTTAGCACCTTTGTCAAAGATTAGCTATCCATAAATGTGTTGTTTTATTTCTGTGCTTTCAGTTGTGTTCCATTGATCTGTGTGCCTGTTTTTGTACCAGTACCATGCTGTTTTGATTACTGTAGCTTTGTAATACATTTTAAAGTCAGGGATTGTGATGCCTCCAACTTTGTTCTTTTTTTCTCAGGATTGCTTTAGCTATTCGGGGTCTTCTGTTGCCCCATATGAATTTTAGGATTCTTGGTTGTTTCTGTGAAGAATGTCACTGGGATTCTGATTGGGATTGCATTGAATCTGTAGATTGCTTTGAGTAGTATGGATGTTTTAACTATGTTTATTCTTCTGATCCACGTACATGGAATATCTTTCCATTTCTTTATGTTGTCATCGATTTCTCTGAATGATGTTGTATAATTTTAATTGTATAAGACTTTCACCTCCTTGGTTAAATTTATTCCCAGATATTTTATTCTTTTTGTTGTTCTTTTTGTTGTGATTGTAAATGGGATTGTATTCTTGAGTTCTCTTTCTGTTAGTTATTAGAGTATAGAAATGCAACTGATTTTTGTAAGTTGATTTTGTACCCTGCAACTTTACTGTAGATGTTGATTACTTCTAATAGTTTTCTGATGGATTCTTTAGGGTTTTCTATATATAAGCTCATGTCATCTTCAAACAGAAAGAGTTTCACTTCTTCATTTCCCACTGTGATTCTTTTTATTCCTTGTTCTTGCCTGATTGCTCTGGCCAAAACCTCCAGACTATGTTGAATATGAGTGGTGGTAGTGGGCATCCTTGTCTTGTTCCTGTTGTCAGAGGGATGGCCTTCAGTTTTTGGCCATTGAGTATGATGTTGGCTGTGGGTTTGTCATATGTGGGCTCTATCATGTTGAGGTAATTTCCTTCTATCCCCTTTTTGTTAAGAGTTTTTATCATAAATGGCCTTTAGATCTTGTCAAATGCTTTCTCTCATCTGTTGAGATGATCATGTCGCTTTTACTCCTCATTTGCTAATGTGGTGTACAACATTGATTGATTTGCAGATGTGGAACCATCCCTGTGTCCCTGGTATAAATCCCACTTGATCATTGTGTATGATCTTTTTGATGTATTGTTGTATTCGGGTTGCCAATATTTTGTTGAGGATTTTTGCACATTTGTTCATCAGCGATGTTGGCCTGCTTTTTGGGGTTGTCCTTGTCAGGCTTTGGTATCAGGGTGATCTTGGCCTTGTAGAATGTGTTAGGAAGTGTTCTGTCTTCCCTAATTTTTTTTAATAGTTTGAGAAGGACAGGTATTAAATTCTCTGAATGTTTGGTAGAATTCACCAGGGAAGCTGTCTGGTCCTGGACTTTTATTTTTTGGGATGTTTTTGATTACTCTTTCAACCTCTTTACTTGATCTTGCTACAACAAATAGTAAATGTGATTATACTTTTGATAGATGTTGTTAAATTGTCCTATATCAATATTGTAATTTTTGCACTCCTATGAGTAATGCTTGAAAGTCCTTTTTTCTCCACATCCTCACCAACAGCATATGTATTCCACTTGATTATTGGTAGGATGATTGGTTAAAAACAGTATATATATATATTGTGCAATCTCATTATTAGTGAGTTTCAGCATCTTTTCCAGTGTTTAAAAGGCCATTTTTTTCTGCAAGCTGCCATTCTTTTGTGTTCTTACTTGTTGGACAAACTTATGATGACCATATAAACGTTTTATAAGTGCGTATGAAATTTTTGTTTTGATTCTAGCACAAATAGTATGTACATTGCTCCTTGGTATCCAAATTTGTGGTACAGAAAGTTTAGTAAGATGAATCATATATTCTCATTCCTTTATGTTATAAAATAAGGAGATAAAAAATGGAAAACTGTTTTGTGACTAGAGCTCAAATGTTATCAAACTGTGTGGTTTTAGAAACATATGATGGTCCTACTTGTTATCAAGTTCTAGACGTAGAGATATGTCCTCCAGGTATCTTAATTTCAGTTACCAATCATGCCATATTTCATTTAAGGCTTTCTTGAAGCTGTTCACCCTACTGCTGTTTATAGTTCTGTGGATTCCATTATTTTTTCTCAAAACTCATATTTCCAACACTTTACTGCCATTTTCCAATAATATTTTTAGATAAGCTGCTTTTGTTAATTATTACCGATGGCCTCATTTTCCTCCCAGGGTCTGAATATTTTAACATGTTTCCAGATTCTACCTGTAGTTATGGGCTTTGGGGTCAGGGAGAAGGGAGAGAGGAAGATGATAGAAGAGTTAACATTTTTCTCTCAAATTAGAGGAAACTGTATGACTGAGTGGGTTATTCAAGTAAATGAGCACTGAGTATTTCTAGCATGGTTTTGCCCTTGAATAGCAAAAAAGTATTTCAACTTGCATACGACCTCCAGTTGATGGGATGTGGCAATTAATAAGACAAAAAGTGAAAGAATTGTGGGGCTTTATTCTGGTCTGAGGAGGGAAAAAGTTTTGTGATCAGCAAAACTTGGATGAAATAATGATTTATAAACTAATAATATTGAAATAATATATTCAACTGAAATATAGATGCAACATTTAAAGTATAAAGGATTGCCGTGTTTACTAAATCAATGTCCTTACTGATGGATCTTATAAAATGAGAAAAAAATAAACCTACTTTATAACGTTTTATAAGGATTAATAAATTACCATATGTTACGTTCTTAGAACAGTGCCTGACACATAGTAAGTACTATGTGTCTGGTGGTGTTATTATTGTTATTAAAAAAGAAGCTGCGTAATTCTTAATAAAAATATTAAAAAGACCAAGCAGTGAAATTATTTCATTAGAAGAATAAAACTGATACTACTTTGACTCACGTAAACTCAGCATGTATTTCTTTTGGAAATTATTGATGCTTTTATTATAAGTAGTGCTTGAACTGAAATTAAAATGTATGAGCCTCCATTCTTTGATTCATAGTGCTGTTTTATTTTTTTCTCTGTCATTTATCAAACACATATTTCTTGAGTACTTAATATGTGCCAGTACTGGGAATACATAGTTAATGAAACAGACAAGAAAATATTGTCTTTCGGGAGCTTACATTTTAGTGATGAATAGACAAATGCCTATGATGATATCTTTTTTTACTTTTTTAAAAAGAACTTTGTCGAACTATAATTGGCATACAACAAACTGCATATTTAGTGTGAGTTTGATACATTTTACATATAATACACAAACATATGCATACCCTGGAAACATCAACAAAATCAAGATAATGCACATACCCATCATTTTCAAAAGTTTCCTGGTGCCTCTTTGTAATCTTCCCCTTCCACATCCCCAGGGAACCAACCACTGATCTGCTTTCTGTCTATATGTATTAGTTTACATGTTCTTGAATTTTATATAATAGAGTCATACAATATGTTCTCTTTTTCGGTCTCACTTCTTTCACTCCATATAATGATTTTGAGATTCCTTCATGTTGTGTTGATCAATAGTTCATTCCTTTTAGATAGGTATATCTTGTAGATACGCTACATTTATTTACCTGTTGATGGACGTTTGTGTTGTTTCCAGTTTTAAGCTATTGTAAAACAATGCTGCTATGAACATTTATGTATAAGCCTTTGTGTAAACATATGCTTTCATTTCTCTTGGGTAAATAAGTGAGGACTGATGAGTCATAGGTAAATGTAACTTAGAAAAGTGTAGCTTTTTGAGAAAAGGCCAAACTGTCATCCTACATGGTTTTATCATTTATGTTCCCACTAGCAATGTATGAATTGCTCCGTATCCTCACTACCATTTGTTATGATCATACTTTTTAAATTTTAGGCACTCTGATAGTTGTGTGGTTGTATTTCATTATATTTTAATTTGCATTCTTTTCCTGGTTGCTAATATGTACAACAATTTTTTCACTTGCTGATTTGTCATATGTTTATCTTCTTTGGTGAAATCTCTGTTCAAATATTTCCTGATTTTTTATTGGATTTTTTTTTATGGTTGCATTTTGAGAGTTCTTTATGTATTTTGTGTTATGGACTGCGTGTTTGTGTACCCCCCCAAATTCATATGTTGAAACCCCAATTCCAAGTGTGTTGGTATTTGAGAGGTAATTAGGTCATGAAGGTGGAGCCCTCATGGTAGGATTAGTGCCCTCATAAGAGGAGACAGGGGATAGCTTATTTCTTTCTCTGCTCTCTGCCATGTGAGTATACAAAAAGACAGCCGCTTGCAAACCAGGAAGAGGGCCCTCACCAAGAACCAAAATCTTAGACAAATATGAGGCTTAGATTTCCCAGCTTCCAGAACTGTGAGAAATAAGAATTTGTTCTTTAAACCACCAGTCCATGGCAATTTGTTATACAGCCCCACAGGAATAAGACATTTTGGATACAAGTCCTTTGTCAGATATGTGACTTGGAAATATTTTCTCCTGTTCTTTTGTTTGTCATTCTCTTAACAGGGATTTTTGAAGAGCAGAAGTTCTTAGTTTTGATGAAGTGCAGTTTGTACGATGACAATGTCATGCCATGCTTTCTTTCTGGAATGGGGGGAGTAATACCTATTTTTGGTAGTTGCTATTAGTGTGGTTAATATATCTTTATGATACATCATTTTCTTTATAAAATTCATCACTAATTAGGAAATAGTTCAGACAGTATTTTTCTTGCTCACTAGAGTTCCTTTAGTATCTACTATCCTCAGAAGATGTAAAGAGTGTACGTAATTCTCATCTCACCTGAGAAATATGGAGATTAGGAAGACTTGGCCTCTCTAATAGTGTTTTGTGGCCTATGGCACTGAAGTAGCTATTATCTCTTTGTATGTTCTGTTCACCTCTTTATCACACAGTAATTAGCACAGAGAAGATGCTTAATAAAAATTTTAAATAGGACATAAGTAAGCAGTACATGAAGGAAAAATATTTTAGAGTCATGTTGTTAACTCTTGTTTTTAGTAGAATCAAATGAGATCTAACAATCTAGTTATAATTAAGAAGACTGGGATTCATTTATTTTGACTTGCTGTAAATTGTAGGACTACTCTATGAAAGTTTATTTTAGACTTACTGTATACATAAAAACCAGTACTGATCTGGGGAAACTGGAGTGATGATTTCTCGGCAATAAAGATTCTGAGTTTAATTGCATTTCAGTGTTTTTAGTGGTATTGCCTGCATCAGTGCATTAATTATGCGGTTTTTCAGAAGGGTTTGGAATCCTCTGACCTCAGTTCTCATTGCTGTTTCTGATTTGTAGCTGAACTGCTGGAGTGGGAGAGTTAGGACTGTCTTAAGAAAGAAAAAAAACTTAAGTTATGCAGTTGTTCCTTCAGAGCTATTTCTAATACTGATTGATTTATTTTATGCAGATTGAATGAACAAAAAGAGCTGGCTTCACCCTAGTCACAAATCTTCAATAACAAGGACAAAAATTAGATGATTAAATAAAAGATTAAATGTTGACCTTTTAAGATGTTCTGAGCAATCCAGAGAGGAGAGCATCTTATTCACACCTTTACATAAGGCTTTTATAGTATAATTCCACTTGGTTCTATTTATGTTATAAACATATCATCTTCTTTCTTCCTTTTGAATCCTTAGCACTAAGTTGTAAGAACTGATTAATTATAAAAATTACATACTATTTTTACTGAGCTATGTGTGTTTGTGGTTCTTCTATTTTTCTATTAATTATAAGCTCTTTAGAAATGGAAACTATGACTACTACTGCCTTTGTAATGTTTCTCGGTACCTAATAAACTACCCTGTGTAGAGGCTACTCAGTAATTGTTGTTGAGTTGCAGTGATAATGGAATTAATTATTTATATATCACAGTTTTCCCAAGGTAGCTGAGAGTAATTCCTGGAATTTTGTGGAAGAGGGAAGACAGAATCTATATGCAGTGTCACCTCTTCCTCCTGTCTATATAATGCTTAGAAAATTTATTTTAAACAACTTGGAAATTTTATAGCCAGTCCATCATTGTTTTTGAACCAGATGATGTAACAAGGTGTCAATCTATACTATCTTATCATTTCCAAAGAATTATCACTATCAGCTCATGATAACTGGAAATGAACCTCAGCTCTTTTAACTTTACCACTAAAATATTTTTAAAGCACCTCATAAACCATGTTAAAAGCTGAAGCATTAACTCAGATGTAATGTTAAACTTTGGGGGAAACAACTGTTTTAATGGCTCAGTGCTAGTTGGGAACTCATGCAAAAAGGTATTATCCGAACTGCTAATTTACTTAAATTGTGTTTTTTGCCTTGATTTTTGAAGAGTTAAATTTAGATTATTCATACTTGAGATGCAATCAGAACATTAAATCTTGAGTGGTTTATGAGACCTCTGTTAAATTCACACCACCATCAGGAAACTGTAAGTCTTCATTAGGGGTGACTCTTGATTGACTCATGAGTAAGTAGAAGGAAAAGAACTAAGTTAAATACAGTAAGCTAAGCACAGTGAAATTTCCTCCCAGATGTTAGAGGACCTAATAGCTTTCTTCATTTAAAAGTGCTCATGGTTTTCTGTATTGAGAGTGATTCCTTTTTAATACTAAAAGCAGTCTGGACAGAGAGCTGAGTTATTTTAAATGTTCAAAACAAAGCAACTAAATTGTTTTCAGAGAATAGACTGATTATTTGTGAATTAAATTTTACAGACATTATCAGTCTAATTTTACTTTGAATTTGGCTCTTAGTCTTGATTTTAGTCCTGGCAAATTGTTTTTTTGAAGTTCTTTTGACACGTTAAAAATTGGTAAAGGCCACATATAGACTTTTGAGAGAATAATGTAAATAATATATTACTTAAGATAAATGTTACCCATATGTCTAAACTTATAAAGTTCATTCAGTTACTCAGTGAATTGTAGTAAGCGTGACTGAGTGGGTTTTTTTTTTTTTTAGCCTCTTCTTTTAAAGTATGGAGATCTTCAGTTATAGAGATCTGGTTAAATTAAGCTGACCTAAATGGAGAGTTGCTTTAGGCTGCTACATTCATATTCTGACGTGTGCAATGACAGCGAGGCCTCCATATCTGCCAGTGCCAGACTTCCTATCAGAGAATAATAGTAGAGATTAATAACACATTAATTTAGTAATATCATATTACCTGTTAACATGAAAACACTATGGGGAAACTATCTCCAAGCTATTGATTATTATCAAAACCCTTATTATACATTGACACAGCAATCTTATATCTGAGAATTTCCAGGATGGTCCTGATTTCATATATTTGTGCCCTAGTGTCAGGATGTATATAAGTGCATCTACCCCAATTTGGAGACTGCTCTTTCTCCAAGAGACTCTCCAGCACTTCCCACTCTTATTCCTGTGCCTTTTCTCCAATTCCTTAATAGCCTCTTTCTCCATTTCTGATCATTCCAATTCAAAGTACTTTCTTCTCATAATTAAAACGGCTCCTATATCTTATCCTCCTTTAAAAAAAATCTCCATAAGGTAATTAGAAGAATATCTAATTAAGAATAAAATGTACCAATGTGAACTCTAGTAAAAGTATTGTTATTGTGATGGTCACTTGCCAAAGTGTAATTGGAAACCATAATCTTACTTGGAGAACTTTAAGAGGTAGAGAGTAACCTGGATTCTAATTTTGTGATTTGCTATGGATTATATGATTTATTTCATATTTCATTTTTATTCTCTGTTTCATAAAATGGTAGAGTAGCTAGAAAACAGCATAAGATTTTTCAGAAGAGCCAGAAAATTGATAATTGATCACTTCATTTAAAACAAGTTCATTTAATGACAGATTTACTGAATACTTACACTTTTGATGGTTTTAAAATATATTCAGATGTCTTAAAATAAAATTAGAATGAACATTTTCAGTAAAATAAAATTTTAAGTTTGAAACCTTAAATTTGAAGAAAGCATGCTTGAGTGAACTAATTTAAACCTTTCTAAAGAGTTCATTGGTTTAAAAAAAACCTTCAACAATAAAGCACAGGCTGTAATTTTTTTAAATACTAGAAATTAAAAATTGGTTGGAAATACTAAATTAAATTCAAGATGCTTGTGGTTTAGAAATCTTTAAAATACCAAAACCTAAGAAATTTTTTAAAAAATCTAATAGATGGAAAAACATTCAAAAGGGTTTGTTTTGGGTAAAGTAGTTAGGACCACACTTCATCCTTGGTTGAGTTAACCTTAGTGGTTTCACCTAGAACCACTAAATCATTCCGTTTTCTTATACGAGTAGGAGTCTTTCACCCAGTCTGCCTTGGCAACTTGTCAGGTGAATTTCCATAGTTACCAAACTACCACAGTACAAATTTCCTGTTTCTAGCGGTGCTAGTAGACACAGTTACCACTCTCTTTCCCCAGAGATGTGATTTCACCTGGTTAAGTTTGATTGTGGCATGATTCCAAATTTGTTTTGTTGGTTCTTTGACACATACTATTCTCAAACCAAGAAGGTTGTCTCCTCGGTTTTATGTGCAGTAGTCTCCCTTGTTTGCTTTACTGGTATTTGTCTAATTAGGAATATATGCAGGACAAGGAATCAGCCTATTGCTGACTCAATGTTTTTTTTAATATATTGCTTGCTATTTGGGAATCTGATTCTGAAAAGAAATAAGCCCCCAAGTGACATAAGTGTTTCCTTGGGCATGTAAATTGAAAGGTTAATCTTATAATTCACTCTAAACAGCATTTTATTATTGAGGAATTAATAAGACCCATTATTTTGGGGGAAAAAACTTATCTGAAGTGGTACTTTAGTTTGCATCATTGAAGCTGCCTTACAAATATTTTGCAAAAATCATTAGGCCTGTTAAAATCATTTCCATATTTACAAACATGTCACAACCCACTTTCTTTACCTTTGTGTGCTGATTACTAGCAAATACATGTATAGCACATTCAAGATCATCCTTTACATAAATTCTTTTAGACCTACTTCTTGTTTTTTAAGAGACCCAGCTTGAGATCATTTAGCATTTATGGTTACATAATTGTCTTTTTTTTCCACAAAGCCGAGCTTCATGATGACTTCCTATTGATCCTTGATTTGGGGAGTATGATTTTTCTTTGTAGTTTTAGAAAACAGAGCTAGGAACAGAAGGTGAAGGTCATAGGAATATAGATTTGAATACTCAGTATAAAGAAGACCTTACCAATAATTAGGTCTGTCTCATAATGGAGCTGATACCTCAGGAAGTGATACCTATTTCCTAACTGGCCTTCTTTAAAGGACTCAACTGTTGTCCTTTGTTGTATGTTATAGGAGGCTTTCCACATTGAGAATAAAGCTGAATTTTAAGGTCCCTTCTAGTCCTCTCTCTTTTTTTTCCCTAAGAGAATAATATAGGTGGTAGATTGAAAAATAACATTGGTGTTACTTGCGAACAATGTTTTACATAGATATCTTAATGTGATTCTGAGTGTAATATTTAACTACATAATTGATTAGATAGCTAATGAGTTACTAAAAACACACACATTAGTTCACTGACTCTTTTCTGTACGTGTTTTCACTGAGTTTAATTTTAAAATCTGTTCCCATTTCCAGATGTTATTGAGTCTTCATAAAAAGCAATTTGACATGAGCAAAAATTACTTTAAAATTTTTTTCACCTTTTTTTAAAGAAGAAAAAGATTTTCTCCTTAAAATGCAAATTATACATTGTTTTATGGTTGGTTTACAGTTATCACTGTTTGCTCACATAGATCGTAAAGCTTAAAATACACTTTAAATGATACCTTTACAGTAGCTTTAACTACAGTGAATATCAGATGAGATATAAAAGTTGCTAACTTGCAGAATATTTCATGCACATAAGTAACTTTGGAAGAATGAGAATTGTTAAAGTTCTTTAAAAGGAAATACTTAGCTTTATAATGATTCCTATTTTAAATTCATTGGCACTTTACATAAGGTAATAATCTCAGTTTCAAATGTTTGGTGGGCAGTAATTGTTTAGGCTATCAATCGTGTTTATTAAAAGAAATGCCATGTAAATGTATTTGTTTGAAACATTTGAAATTCCTTATTACTGATGTATTTGTTCCCATGGAAACCACCAATACTCCTTTAGAAAAATGATGTGAAATAGTGGCTCTACTTTTAAGTAGAACCTGAGAAATTGCAGGCTATATTCAAGAAAAGCTAGTTAGAAAGTTGAAAAATTTTCCTGTGGTTACTTCTTGCTGAGATATCAACTACATTTGAAATTGTAAAACCACGTGTGTTTGTTCACACACACACACACACTCACTCCAAACAGATTAATTATACTAGAACACAAAAATATGGAATAAAAAAGAAAAAGAGTGATAAATTAGATCTCATTAAAGTTAAAAATGTTTGATCTTCAAAAGACACCATTAAGAAAACAAAAGCAAACCACTGGCTGGGAGAAAATATTTGTAACACATATATCAGACAAAGGAATTGTATCCAGAGCAAATAAAGTAGTCTTACAACTCAGTGATAGGAAGACAGCAACCCAATTTTTAAAAATGGCCATAAGATTTGTATAGACTTTTCATCAAAGAAGATATGCTAATAGACAATTAGCATATGAAAAGATGATCAGTATCATTAGTTTTCAGAGAAGTACAGATTAAACCACAATGAAATGCCACTACATGCCCAAATTTGTTTAGTTTATATAAAAGCAATTTATGCTTAAATTTATTTTCCATTTTTGTTCTACTAGGTTAATTTTCATTATTATTTTTTGTCCTTATGCCTCAAAGTACTGTACATAGTTAGAAGTCCAAACATCAAAATTGTTCCAGAGTGTTCCGTCACCTTCATCCGCATTACAGTTCTTATATACAAGGATTTATAGTGAATATGTGATATGGTTTTTGGCTCACCAAGAATTAACTCGTTTATGTTTTTATTTCAAAGTCCTCCACAACTAAGTAGACCTGTTCTTGATGGTAGTTTTTTTTTTCCATAATAAACTATGATCCACAGTACGTAATTTGTTTAAAATGGAGAATGTGCTATTATGGGTTACCTGACTTGCAAAGGGAGAGAGTTGTCAGGGCAGCATATGGCAAATCTGAGTCATTGCCCTGGAGTTGGAAACACCATTTGAGGTTTCATATCCCAGACTCCCACAAAGGCAAACTTTCCTTCAACAATATCCCAAGAAGGCAGTCATCCAGCCTCAACTTAAAACACATGCATTAACAATTTCACTATTTCACAAGGCATTATATTTTATTTTTGATAGCCAAAATTGTAGAAAATTAGAAATCTAGCCTCCTTTCAGGCAAATTAGTCCTGATTCTGACTTCTGTAATTCTTAAAATTCTTTTATACAACCATTCAGAACATATTTTTTTTAAAATCCTGATGCTTTTCATACATACCTCAACTGAATACAACAACCCTTCAGGAATTGTGGGGTAGCTTTTCAAATATTTAATGTTCTCTAACTTGCTGTCACTATCTTTGAAAACCAACTTGAATGTTTTCAACTATTCCTTAGATGATGTAGTTTTATCTTCCCTCCCGGGTCCCTCTCATCTGAGTGAATTCTAGTTTAATATTTCTCATGAAATATGTTTTCTGGAACAAAATATGATACTGCAGAATGGTAAGTGCCAAATGAACTTAGACTGTAACCTCCTCTTGTCTACTCCCTGTACTTCTGTTGAAATGGTCCGCTTCCATTTGTGTATGTGTGCATGTTTGACAGCCAGCTATGAAGGATTGTCCTGTCAATCCAAACATCTTCCTTGCAGTTAAACTGATTTTCTTAACCTAATTATATTTCTCTCCAAAATTTAACCTTTATTTTAGATCAAAATTCCAACCTATTGTAAATTTCTTGTTTAACTAATTTAGTCAAAATTCAGAATTTTTGATTCTTAGTGCCCTGAGCTGGTGTGAGAAATAGGAAGCCAAAGTGATATGACTCCAGGCAAGTAAAAGGAGATGGCAAGACCTGGTTGGATTATCAAAGTCAGTTATTGTAACATTCATGCCTCCATATTTCAAGTCAATCCTGCTATGTTCCCCATGCTCTGCATCGACCCCTTTGTATGTGATTTTTTTTTTTTTACTTTATATAGTTTCCACTACGTAGATTTTTCAAATGATGGGCACATATTTTCTAACTTTAAAATTATTTCTAATCAAGGAATTAGAACTGACAGAAGAGAAAAGTTAGAATGGGGTATAGGGAGGAGCCATTGTTGAAAGCAGAAGTAGAGAAAGAATGAACTTGCATCTCTGGTAATTTTTTTTTTTTTTTAAAGATTGGCACCTGAGCTAACAACTTTTGCCAATCTTTTTATTTATTTATTTATTTTTATTTTTCTCTGCTTTTTCTCCCCAAATCCCCCCATTATGTGGTTGTATATTTTTTTAGTTGTGGGTCTTTCTAGTTGTGGCATGTGGAATGCCGCATCCATGTGGTCTGACCAGCAGTGCCATGTCCGCCCCCAGGGTCCGAACCAGCGAAACCCCGAAACCCCCGGCTGCCAAAGGAGTGTGCGAACTTAATCACTCGGCCAAGGGGCAGCCCTACATCTCTGGTAATCTTGAAAGTGAGATTAACTGTGAGGGTGTGGAGTAAGTGGAGTAGAGAGAAATGTAAAACATTACGGATTCTAAAGTTTTTCAGACACGATCTGATGACATAGGGTATGTTATACTTATGAGGTAATTAGACTTTCAAACAAAAATTAGTGTCCTAAGAGTTGTTAGTCTGGTACCACAGCCACCTTTTTCTAGTGGGTAAGTGCTGCCACTTGGCCTCTGCCACCCTAGGATGCCATTTTCTCCAATTCATTCAGAGAGCCCGGTTCATTGACAGCAGCCCCTGCTGTCATTCTTGGCCTGCAGAGAATAGCCACCTGAGAGCTCTTCAAGGATGCCGGAGCTCCCCTGGTGAATGCATTTCATACAGAGTTGGTCAAGAGAATGTTCTCAGGGCTCTTCTGGAGGGCACTATTAAGGAGTGGCTAAACAGGTCTTACATGGTAAATCTACCTTAACATTTGATCTCCTTAAGTCTTTGGATACTTTCCCCTACAGTATACCAAGGAAATTCTAGAATTTCACCTTCATTTATTGTAGTCCACCTTTGGGCCTAGATTTCAGTCATCTAACCAAACTGTTAGAGCCACTACCAGCCACTCAAATTAGTATATTGAATCCAGAATCTTGAATTAGTACATTTGAATAAACAAATTTTGTTTGATTCAACATTATATTCCTTCCACCTCATCCAAAACCCTTAGGTTCCCTTAATTCCATGTAGGTTCTTAAGGTTTCTGTTTCTATAGACTGACAAAATCTTGCAATTTTGGGGGCCACATTTCGTAGCCTAGTCTGGGGTAAATTGAAGTAGAAAATTAAACAGTTTCTTTTGTTAAAAAGAAAAAAATCTCTCTATATCATATGCAGCCAAAAGAAAATAGCACTTACAGCATGCTGCCTAGAAGTCTCCTTAGGTAAGTCTACCATTTCATTATGTTCTGATTTTTTTCCACATCATCACAGGCAATGCTGTTGCTAAACTTTATACCACTGTGTAAGAGGGTTCCCTTTCCTTCAGCTTCAACAGCATTTTCCTAACTGCCCTTTAATCGTGCACCAAAAAGCTACCAAGTTTCTATTAGTTCTCTCTTCAAGGCCCTCCCACCTGTTGTCTGTAGCATGGTCCCAAAGCCGCTGCCACGTGTTTTAGGTTTTGTTAACGCAGCATCTGACTTCCAGGTACCAAAACCTCTTGTTTTTCTATTGCTATATAACAGACCACCTAAACTTAGTGGTTTAACAAACAGCAACTATTCTGTTACTATCGTGTCCTGGGATTGACTAGGTGCCACTAGGTGGTTCTTGCTGAGGGTTTCTCACAAAGGTTTCAGTCAGATGGTGGCTGGGACAGTAAACATCTGAAAATTCACTCATTTGTCTGGCTCATGAGCTGGGAAGACTCAAAGAGCTGGTGGCTGAAACAGTTTATATTCCTGCGCACCAAGAATCTCTCTTTGATCTCTGTGCATGGTCTCTATAGCACAGTGGTGTCAGGGTAGCCAGACTTCTTACATGGCAGCTCAAGATCAAGGATGTAAGACAGGGTGACATAGACTCTACCTCTTGTGGGGGGAGTGGCAATGTTCTGGAAAAGCATGTGTGATTAGAAATAACATTGCAGCTATTTTTGGAAAATAGTTTGCTTTCTCTGTGTGTTCTCTCACATCCAAAGCCTTTTGAAGCATGTAAATATAAAACTAAAAGGGAGGTAGATAGCAATGTAGGTAAGTAAAATTTTTGCAAGACTTGTCACTTTAGTCTATGTACATTATATTTGCCATACCTTGTTGGATGGTCACAACATTTTGTGACCAGTGAAAGACTCAAGGCAAAGATTTATTCCCATCACCCACAAATACTGTGACTGCTATGTAAGTATATGACTGTGTGTGTTAGTTTCTTAGGGCTGCCTTAACAAATTACAGGTGTACGTCATTTTATTACACTTCATTTGTTGGACTTAGATAAAATATTTTTACAAGTTAGTTTGTGGCAACCCTGCATCAAGCAGGTCTGTTGGCACCATTTTTCCAATAGCATTTGCTCACTTTGTGTCTCTATGTCACATTTTGGTAATTCTTGCAATATTTCAAACTTTTTCCTTATTATTATATTTGTTGTGGTGATATGTGATCAGTGATCTTTCATGTTACTATTGTAATTGTTTTGAGGTGCCATAAATATGCCCATATAAATGCTGAACTTAAATGTTGTGTGTGTTCTGACTGCTCCACTGACCAGCCATTTGCCTGCCTGTCTCCTTCTCTTTGGGCCTACCTAGTCCCTGAGATGCAACAATATAGAAATTAGGCCAATTAATAACCCTACAGTGGGCTCTAAGAGTTCAAGTGAAAGGAAGAGTCACACCTCTCTCACTTTAAATCAAAAGCTAGAAATGGTTGAGCTTAGTGAGGAGGGCATGTCAAAAGCTGAGATAGGCTGAAAGCTACGCCTCTTGCACCAAAAGTTAGCCAAGTGTGAATGCAAAGGAAAAGTTCTTGAAGGAAATTAAAAGTGCTACTCCAGTGAACACATGGATGATAAGAAAGCACAACAGTCTTATTGCTGATATGGAGAAAGTTTAGTGGTCTAGATGGAAGATCAAACCAGCCACCACATTCCCTTAAGCCAAAGCCTAATCCAGAGCAAACCCCAACTTTCTTCAGTTCTTTGAAGGCTCAGAGAGGTGAGGAAGTTACAGAAGAAAAGTTTGAAGCTAGCAGAGGTTGGTTCATGAGGTTTAAGGAAAGTGTCTCTATGACATAAAAGTGCAGGGTGAAGCAGCAAGTGCTGATGCAGAAGCTGCAGCAAGTTGTCCAGAAGAGCTAGCTAAGATAACTGAATAAAGGTGGCTACACAAAAACAATAGATTTTCAGTGTATATTAAACAGCCTTATATTGGAAGAAGATGCCATCTAGGACTTTCATAGCTAGAGAGGACAGGTCAATGCCTGGCTTCAAAGCTTCAAAGGACAGGCTGACTCTCTTGCTACGGGCTACTGCAGTTGATGACTTTAAGTTGAAGCCAATGCTCACTTACCATTCCAAAAATCCTAGGGCCCTTAAAAATTATGCTAAATATACTCTGCCTGTGCTCTATATATGTAACAACAAGGCGTGGATGACTGCACATGTGTTTACAACATGGTTTACTGAATATTTTAAGCCCACTGTTGAGACCTATTGCTCAGAAAAAAAACTTCCTTTCAAAATATTACTGCTCATTGACAGTGCAGTTGGTCACCCAGGAGCTCTGATGGAGATGCACAACAAGATTAATGTTGTTTTCATGCTGCTAATGCAGTGTCCATTCTGCAACCCATGGATGATAGAGTAATTTTGACTTTCAAGGCTTATTATTTAAGAAATACATTTTGTAAGTCTATAGCTGCCATAGAGAGTGATTCCTCTGATGGATCTGGGCAAAGTAAATCGAAAACCTTCTGGAAAAGATTCACCATTCTAGATGCCATTAAGAAGATTCATGATTCATCGGAAGAGTTCAAAATATCAACATTAACAGGAGTTTGGGAGAAGTTGATTCCTGTCCTCATGGATGACTTTGAGGCGTACAAAACTTCAATGGAGGAAGTAACTGCAGATGTGGTGGAAATAGCAAGAGAACTAGAATTAGAAGTGGAAGCTGAAGATGTGACTGAATTGCTGCAATCTCATAATAAACTTTAACGGATGAGGAGTTGCTTCTTATGGATGAGCAAAGAAAGTGGGTTCTAAAGATGGAATCTACTCCTGGTGAAGATGCTATGAAGGTTGTTGAAATGACAAAGGATTTAGAGTATTACGTAACATTAGTTGATAAAACAGTGGCAGGGTTTGAGAGGATTGACTCCAATTTTGAAGGAGTTCTACTGTGGGTAAATGGTATCAAACAGCATCGCCTGCTACAGAGAAATCATACGTGAAAGGAAGAGGCAATTGATGCAAACTTCCTCGTTGTCTTATTTTAACAGCCACTCCAACCTTCAGCAACCATCACCCTGGTCAGGCAGCAGCCATCAACATTGAGGCAAGATCCTCCACCAGCAAAGAGACAACAACTTGCGGAAGGATCAGATGATGGTTAGCATTTTTTAGCAATGAAGTATTTTTTAGTTAAGGTGTGTACTTTTTTTTAGACATAATGCTATTACACCATTAGTAGACTACAGTATAGTGTAAACATAACTTTTATATGCACTGGGAAACCAAAAATTCATGTGACTTCATTGTGATATTTGCTTTATTGTGGTGGTCTGGAACTGAACCCAAAATATCTCCAGGGTATGCCTGTACCACAAACTGGGTGACTTAAGACAAGGGAAATTTATTTTCTCACAGTTTTGGAGGCACAAGTCCCAAATTAAGGTGTCTGCGGCTCTGAAGAAGAATCAGTTCCATACCTCTCTCCTAGCTTCCTGTGTTTATCAGCAATCCTTGACATTCCTCTTCACGTGAGGTTCTCGTCTCTGTGTCCAAACTTCTGTCTTCTTGCAAGGGTACCAGTCATTGGATTTGGGCCCACCCTAATCCGGTATGACCTCATTTTAACTTGATTACATCAGCAAAGACCCTATTTCCAAATAAAGTCTCATGCAGAGGTACCAGGAATTAAGACTTGAACATATCTTTTTGGGAGACACAATTCAACCCACCACACCATGTCACTCAAGCACTGAACTTATGGCAAAAGAAGATTTAAATGACGGGACGTTTCATGCATATTTCATCTTTTATTGACAACGTTTTTGCTATTAAAACAATTAAGCTTAACTTTAATCAGGAAGCAGATAACTCTTTTAAAGCATTATTTTTACTTTCCATATGCCAATGGAGTTTTTCAGCCAAAAGGAGTTATTCACATAATTTGTTAGATCTTTACTACTTAGAGAATGATAGAGATTTCTTCAGAATGGCTTTCCTAAAAGACTCTGAATAACATACAATAGAGAAAATGTTTGAAACTAACCCATATTGCCTGTTTATTGTGAAGAATTGACTGACTAGCATGGCAGAGAGCAGAGGAAGCCTTTGAAATTCTGGTTTTTCCAGAGGGCTAATTTGGATGCTTCACACATGCTTGTGAAATTAAAAAAACCTTGCACAAATAAGTAACTTGGCTACTTCGAATGAACATCACTACCTCCTAATCTTGTTAGATGCACAATGGGAGACTTAAGTTATGGAATAATAAATTAGTAATGATTGAGATACTGTATATTTCAGAAACAATATTTGGGAAATTGCCTGGCCTGAGTTATAGACAAAAGTGTTCAATAAAATAATTTTTAAAACTCTTCAGATACTGAAATTAATTCTGTATCTATATCTATATATGTAACTATATGTATCACATGTAAATATATAATTAAAATATGTATGTTCATGTAAGATTTTTTAGGTGGCCTTATTTTCTTTCACATTTATTTATTTTTCAGCTTTATTGAGGTAAAATTGACAAATAAAATTGTAAGATATTTAAAATGTACAACATGATGACTTGATACTCGTGTACATTGTGAGAGGATTTTCCCGTGGAGTTAACACATCCATCACCTCACGTGTTTACCTTTTCTTTTTGTTTGTTTGAACACTTATGTTCTATTCTCTTAGCAAATTTCAATTATTGATAAAATATTATCAACTATAGTCACCATGTTATACATTAGATCCTTAGACCGTATTCATCTTATAATTGAGAGTTTGTACTCTGTTACCCACCCACTCCCCGTTTCCCCCAGACCCCAGCCTTTGGCAACCACTACCATTCTACTGTCTGTTTCTATGAGTTTGACTTTTTAAAAATTTTTTATTTTTTTAGATTCCACATATAAGTGATACCATGCAGTATTTGTCTTTGTCTGTCTGGCTTATTGCATTTCGCTTGATGCCCTCCAGCTTCCTTCATGTTGTCACAGATGACGGAATTTCCTATTTTTTTTTTTTAAAGATTAGCACCTGAGCTAACATCTGTTGCCAATCCTTTTTTTTTTTTCTTATTCTTCTCCCAAAAGCCCCCCCAGTACATAGTTGTATATTCTAGTTGCAGGTCCTTCTACTTGTGCCATGTGGGATGCCACCTCAGCATGGCCTGGTGAACAATGCTAGGTCTGTGCTCAGGAACTGAACCAGCAAAACCCTGGGCTGCCAAGGCGGAATGGACGAACTTAACCACTTGGCCTGGGGCTAGCCTCCTTTTTTGGGGGGGGCGGGTAGGGTGTCCTTTTTAAGGGCTGAATAGTATTCCATTGTATATATATACCACATCTTCTTCATTCATCTGTTGATGGGCACTTAGGTTATTTCCTTACCTTGGTTATTATAAATAATGCTGCAGTGAACACAGGAGTACAGGTATCTCTTCAAGATAATGATTTGAGTTTCCTTTAGATATAGACGCAGAAGTGGGATTGCTGGATTATATGGTCACCATTCTATTTTTAATTTCTTGAGTAACCTCTAAACTGCTTTCCATAGTAGCTGCACCAGTTTACACGCCCAGGAACAGTACACAAGGGTTTGCTTTTCTCCACATCCTCACCAGCATTTGTTATCTCTTGTCCTTTTTATAATAGCCATGCTAACAGGTGTTGTTTTTTGCTATTGAATTGTATGAATTTCATGTATGTTTTAGATATTAACCGCTTGTCAAATATGTGGTTTTCAAATATTTTCTCCCATACCATACGTTGCCTTTTCATTTTGTTGGTGGTTTCCTTTTCTGTGCAGAAGCTTTTTAGTTTGACGTAGTCCCATTTATTTATTTTTGCTTTAATTCCCTTTGCTTTCGGTGTCAAATCCAAAAAGTTACTGCCAACGCCAATGTCAAGGAGCTTATCCCCTATGTTTTCTTCTATGAATTTTATTGTTCCAGGTCTTACACGCAAGTCCTTAATCCATTTTGAGTTAATTTTTGTACATGGTGTAAGATAGTGATTCAGTTTCATTCTTTTGTATGTGGCTGGCCAGTTTTCTCAGCATCAACTGTTGAAGAGACTGTCCTTTCCCCACTAGGTATTTTTGGTTCCTTTGTTGAAAATTAATTGACCGTATATGCACCAATTTATTTCTGGACTCTCTATTCTATTTCATTAATCTGTGTGTCTGTTTTTTATGCCAGTACCATAATGGTTTGATCACTGTAGCTTTGTAAGATAGTTTGAAATCAGAAAGTGTGATGCCTCCAGCTTTGTTCTTCTTTCTCAAGTTTGCTTTGGCTATTAAGGGTCTTTTGTAGCTCCATCGAAATTTAGAAGCCAGCCCTGGTGGTCTAGTGGTTAAGACTCGGTGCTCTCACTGCCACAGCCCAGGTTTATTTCCCAGTCAGAGAACCACACCACCTATCTTTTGGTTTCATACTATGGTGGCTGCATGATGCTGTGATGTTGAAAGTTATTCCACCAGTATTTCAAACACCCGCAGGGTCACCCATGGTGGACAGGTTTCAGCAGGGCTTCCAGACTAGGAAGGACCGGGCCAGCCACTTCCAAAAGAATTGGCCGTGAACACCTTATGAATAGCAGCAGAGCACTGCCTGATATAGCACCTGAAGGTGAGAGAATGGCACAAAAAGACTGGGCAGGGTTCCACTCTGCTGTGTACAGGGTCACCAGGAGTCGGTGTTGACTCAATGACTCTAACAGCTATCAAATTTTAGAATTGTTTGCTCTATTTCTGTGAAAAATGTCTTTGGAATTTTGATAGGGATTATTTTTAATCTATGGATGGCTTGGGATAGTAGGAACATCTTAACAATATTAATTCTTCTGATCCATGAATATGGGATAACTTTCCATTCATGTCTTTAATTTTTTCATCAATATCTTAGTTTTAGGTATATGGACCTTTCACTTCCTTGGTTAAGCTTATTCCTACAATTTTAATGCTATTGCAAATAGAATTGTTTTCTTTATTTCTTTTTCAGGTAGTTTCTTGTTAGTGTATAGAAATACAGCTGATTTTTATATGTTGTATTTATTAGTTGCAACAGTTTTTTGGTGGCATCTTTAGGATTTTCTATACACAAGATCATGTCATTAGCAAACAGATAGTTTTACCTCTTCCTTTCCAATTTGAATGCCTTTTATTTATTTTTGTTGCCTAAATGCATTGGCTGGGACTTCTCATACACTGTTGAATGTGAGTGATGAGAGTGGGTACACTTATCTTGTTCCTGATCTTATTACTTTATGTTTTTTATGTCATGATATACATCTTTTTATATTATGTATCCAGTAAGAAATTATTGTAGCTAAACTATTTTTAATACTTTTATCCTTTAACCTTTATATTGGAGTTAATTGGTTAATATACCACCATATTACAGTAGTAGAGTATTCTGAATCTGACTATGTACTTATCTTTACCAGCATTGTTTATTTTTATATGTTTTCATGTTGGTAATTAAGATCCTTTCACTTCAACTTGAAAAACTCCTTTTGGCATTTCTTGTGAGGCAGCTCTGGTGGTGATGAGCTCCCTGAGCTTTTGTTTGGGAAAGTCTTTATCTCACCTTCATTTCTGATAGACAACTTTGCTAGATAAAGTACTCTTGATTGGCATTTTTTTTTCTTTCAGCACTTTGAATATATCATTCCACTCCTGGCCTGCAAAGGTTCTGCTGAGAAATCCGCTCAAGGTATTATGAGAGTCAGCTTGTATGAAAGAAATTTTTTTCTCTGCTGCTTTTTAAATTCTCTCTTTGTCTTTGATTTTAGATAGTTTTATTATAATGTGACATGGAGAAAATTGTTTTGGATTGAAATTACACAGTGACTTATTACCTTCATGAACTTGGATGTCCAAATCTCTCCCCAGGTTTGGGAAGTTATCAACCATTATTTCTTTAATAAGCTTTCTGCCCCTTTCTCACTATCTTTTCGGTCTGGGACTCAGTGATGCATAGATTCTCTTAATGGTGTCTGATAAGTCCCAGAGGCTTTCTCCATTCCTTTTTCTTTTTTATCTTTTTTCTCTTCTGAGTGGATAATTTAAAATTATCTGCCTTCGAGCTCACTAATTCTTTTTTCTGCTTCGTCCAGTCTGTTGTTGAAGCTCTCTTTCAAACTGTTCACTTCATTCATTGTATTCTTTAGCTCCAAAATTTCCGTTTGGTTCTTTTTTATGTTTTCTGTCTCTTTCTTGAACTTCTCATTGTGTCTTTGTATTGTTTTCCTGGTGCTGTTAAATTTTTTATCTGTGTTCTATTGTAGCTCTCTATCTTTAGAAGAATTATTTTGAATTCTTTGTCATGCAATTCCTGGATCTCCATTTCTTTGGGGCCAGTTACTGGAGGTTTACTTTGCTCCTTTGGTGAGGTCATGTTTCTCTGAATCTTTGTTATCCATGTAGCCTTGCAGAGGTGTCTGCATATTTCAAGAAGCAGTCTCTTCTAGACTTTATGGACTAACTTCAGTAAGGGAAGACTTTCACCTGCAAATGGGGGACATGCTGGAGCATGCTGTGACCCTTAGTCTATGCAGGATGCCAAGTGTGGGGGCATATGGCAGCATTGGGTTTGGCAGTGGCTTCAAGGACTGTTGAGGTCCTCAGCAGCACCTCTAGGTCCAGCAGCTAGGGACCAGAGCAGGCAGCAGTGGTGGCCAGAGACAGTGATGTGCACACACTAGGCTGCAGGGCCAGCTGCAGGTGCCTGTATAGTGGCAGGAGCTGGTCACACAAAAACATGGTGGTCAGGGCCAGCTGTAGGCATACTGGGAGCTTCAGGGGCCCTGGCTGTCAGCATGCTTTACTGTGGCTGCTGGGTCTCACTTCAGGCATGCACATGGCAGTGGAGGCCAGTGATGAGAGTTGGGCTGGGAGTTGCAGGTGAGTCCAATGACACAGGCCAGTGATTTGAGATAGAGCTGAATCTGGACCCATAAGCAGCTGTGGGGGAGTTGGCTGTCAGCGTTTACTTCCATGACTACAAGGTCTTGGCACAGGCACACACATAGCAGTGGAGGCTAGTGATGGGTGTCAGGCTGGCTATGTGCAAATGCACAGCTAGAGAGACTAGCCCCAAGTGCACAGGTGGTAGTGGGGGTCAACTGTGGTGGTCTAGGCTGGTATCTTGCACTTGTGCAGCTGCAGGGCCCTAGGATGGCTGCCAGAGAGGATCCTAGGCTGTGTTGGGGGTAGGGGAGGGTGGGAATGGGAAGGACTCAGGCCACAGTGTCTGCATACCCTAATACTTTGGGTTGAAAACTGGTAAAATCTGCAGGAGTTCTGTGTTGGCTGTTGGTTTCTTCAGTGGCAAAAGCTACTGGGGTCTGCCGCAGAGCAGGTCACTAGGAACTGTGATTGCTCCCACTGCAGGGGTCATATTGTAGCCTCCTGCTCTACTTCCTTGTTCCTGTTCATCTCAATAAATCTCAGCTTTGCTCCTCCCTGAGTGGGATGAAACCAAAGTAGATCCTTTGTTTAGTGCCCCAAAAGGCTGGGGAAGCTAGTCATTTGCCCCACGCTCCCTTTCCAGGGAAAGGAGCTCTTTCTAGCTGGGAAGTTCCCTCTTAGCACTGAGTGGTGCTGTCCTGGGGGACGAGACGATGCAGCAAAATGAAGCTGTTCTTCCTTCCCTTTTTGTGCAGTTATTCTCAGGTATTTTGTTCCGCTGTGTGGCTGAAGTTTCTTAAGTGGACCCCCAAGCCCTCCCAGAGCTGTTTTTGTCTGTGGATAGCTGCCTAATTGTGTATCTTTGTTGGGGGGATGGAGGCTGGGCTCTCCTACTTTGCCATCTTGGTGATATCATTCCCCAAAGTGCTTAATTTTTTAAAATCAAAATTTGGCATCAAACATGATACAGCGTGATATTGCAGTATTGTCGATAAGCACTTTTTTCTCCTTAGCAAATTGTGCTCTGGACTAAGTAAAATGCACTAACATAGAAAATTAGTAGATTATAAGCATGGTTAACAGAGCCTGTTTTAAAGTTGTTTATGATTTTATATTTGCTTAACTTCTAAGGTATAATGTGAAGCTATTAACGTCTCCATTAAAACCCTCAATAATAGGTGCATGTGACTAGATACTGGAAAGATACCTAGAATCTTGAACTAAGAATTAGGGAAACAGTTTTACATTCAGCTGCAATGATTAACTTGTAAATACAAATTTTCATACACGTAGAAGCATATCTGTTAGATGAATCCGTAAGAAGTGAAAATTAATGGGGATATGGATTTTTATTTTGATGGTTATTGCCAACAAATTTATGCTTTATACCAATGTACGCTACCACCAACAGTGTATGAGAGGAAAGCCTGTCTTTTAGTTCATTTATTAGCTAGTTCTGCATTTAACAAAATTACTGCTGTACCGTGTTAGGACCCTAAGTGCTATACTGGTGAGCTGAAAGTGCTCTCCTGCATCCACTTTTTCCTGTCTTCAAAGTGTCAGCTCTTATCCTTTGCTATATTGGATAAATTTGGCTGTGTATATCTTAAATGAAATTGTCTATTTTTTAACTTTTTCGCTTCTTTCCCTTATTTAATATTGAAGAATAAATCCCCACTCTTTTCTTCGTTATTGGGCGTAGGGATGCAGAAAGGGGAAAGGGAGAGGGAGACAGTAGTGAGTAGGGAAGGAGGAGGGAAAGTTTAACTGCATTATTGTTTTTTAATAATATCTACTATTTATTGAGCACCACTTACATGCCAGGTACCATTGTAAGTATTTCACCGGAATTATTTCATTTAATCCCTTACAGTCACCTTCTCAGGCAGGAATTATTATTTTTCCCATTCTATAGATGAGGAAACTAAGGCTTTGAGGAGTTAAGTACTTATTTTCCCAAGGTCATTTCTAGTAAAGGGCTTCTAGGTTTGGGCTCTTCTATTCCCTGCTGCCTCCCAACTGAGAGAACATATATTAACACTAACTAAGTAGAGCTTACATTTAGTTAGCATTTGTTAAATGTGAGGCATTGTCCTAAGTGCTTTGTACGTATTAACTCATGTAGTCCTCATAACAACCTTGTGAGGCACATGCTAGTATTATCTTCATCTTTCACATGAGCAAACTGAAGCTCAGAGCATCAAAATTTTACCATTGTCACCCAGCGATGAGCCAGGATTAGAACCCATGCAGTCTAGCTCGAGAGTCCACACTGTATTGCAAATATTGGAAAGATTGCTGGCCTGAGAGTCAAGAAACGTAGATCTGGATTTGTGTCCCAGCTCTGCCATGAGTGAATCCTTGGGGAGATCCCTTTACCTCTCTGGAACTCTCTTCCTTTATATGAGAAAGAGAGCATTTGTTTCTGGATAATTCCTGAGGCCCTTCTTGCACTAACATTTTAGAATTCCTCAGATGAAAAGGGCTAAGCAAGTCTGCTGCTTCTGATTCATCAATTATTAAGGACCATCTTAGACTTTAGTAGCTGTGTTATCCCACAGCCTCTGGGATTGTACCCAGAAGATGCTCAGCTGCTGAAATTAAATATCTCATCCTTTCCAACACATCAGATGCCTTTGCATCTGTATAGAACAGGGCTCCATACTCCAGTACATATTGCCATTTGAGAGCTATTTATAAGGAGATATCATATGACCCCACTGCACATGGGTGGAACCTCGTAAGGAAAAAAGCTCTTAAATTAAAAACAGTTGAAATCTCTATATACATACAAACATATATGTACATATACATACATATATATATATATGTATGTATGTATGTATATGTCATCTCCTGGTAAGTTAAAAAAAAAGTTTAGCTACAATGTGAAATGCATGTACTTTCTCAGAACAACTCACCTCATCATCCAGCTTGCCCTGTTAAAGGTCTGCTGCACAGATTTGTAGCCAAGTACTTGAGGTAGATTTGTTTTTTCAGCATTTCACAGAATAGGGAAGCATTCAGACGTTTTGCTGGCATTAATCATCAAAATATTCTGAGCCTTCTCTTCTTCTTTTGAACTAAATGCAGATTCAACTAAAATGATATTTTAAAATAAATAAGTTGAGGTCTTTGTACAGTTACACCTTTTTCTTTTGGACAGTTGCCGTATTTTATGACTTTCCTCTTTGAGTTCTGCAAGTTGATTTTCAGCCCTACAGTCTTGGTGCTTACCTTTTTTCCTTGTGTGTGTGGCAGCTGCCTCTTTCCCTGACCCTCGTCCTTCCTTCCTCTAGTGCCTGTTGCCACTGTTCCCCCCCCCAGCTACACATACACTCAGGCATGTGCACGCATGCACTCCTACACATAATGTGTCATTCTGGGCCTTTGTTACTTTGTTGCAGAAGACTAAATGATGCTAAGTTAAAATACATATTCATAAATGAACATGAGCTTGAAATGTCACAAACATTTAAATCTAGATGAGGAAAGGTGGAAATAAAAACAAGATCCTTTCCATCTACTTCTATGCATTTAAAAAGCCTAAAGTTAGCCTGGGTTCTATTTCACAGAAAAGAAATTTGTATTACCTAACTTCTTTATGTACTTATTTAAAAAAAATTATGTTTCCCCAAACCATACTAAGTATAAGATGGTGTGGTATTCAGAATTAGTTTTAGAAGGAGGAAATTAAAGTGGGTCTTCAGGTTCAATTACCGAACATGATAAGAAGTAAAATTTTCATCCTTAGTGGTGCTGTGATGTCTGTTAGAGAATTCTCCACCCACAAATTGTTATTAGGAGGATATCGTTCCTGTTGGCCTGTTTTCTTTGATCTGCCATGCACCATGCACATTGGTCAGAGGCCTCATTTGTTTCCTGAACACAGTTGAGCACCTAGACTTACTGTGAAATCCCGCAGATGTCTTTCTCTGAACCTTTGTCTGTTCTACCTGTATTGCTGAGTTTCCCCAAATCCTTTTGAACTAAAATGAGATTCTAGCAAAGCACTCTGAGCTGCTTTGGAGGAAAAGTGATAGATTTTTGCAGCTTTTGAAGCCACTTACATTGAGTATGTTCTTTCTCTCTTCTCCTCCAAGTAGCCTACACAGAAATGCAATATATTTTTTTTTTTACAAACCAGGCTACGATCAAAAGCAAACGTTATGCCTTTTCCTTTAATACACACATGGTGCTCACTCTCTTTGATGTGTTCCCCATTCAGGGTCTGTTAGGAAAACATGACTCCTCGTCCAAGTGCATGCCACTCTTCTTTAATGCAATGTGCTTCATCGCTGGGAACAAGCAAGGGCTATTTCTGAACCTGCAGCTGCTCCTCATCTTCACATGAGCAGCAGTGTTTTCCTCCATGTGATAACATTTAACCCCTCCCGTTGGGTTGCATCTTGTCATTTTCTGGCCTCGAGCAGCTTTCACCTCTTCTGGGTCTTTCACCTGCAATCATGCATGGTCCTTTCAATCAGAATTCCTTGATTCAGCTCTGATTTGCCTTTGTCTTTTATTAGGGCGCATGAAGTCTTACCCAGCTTTCTCCGTGCAGCAGCCTTATCCCTACTCCTCCTCTTCCCCAACCTCACAATTAGTTCAATGTCTGTAACTTGAGCTGCTTACTCACCACCTGGAGATTTTATAGTCTTTGTCTTCTTCTCAAGAACAATCCTTTCCCCCCTTAGCCAGCCCCTATAATATACTCCCTCCTACATTTGAGCCAGTATTCCTTTCTCCTTTCATTGTACTTTTGAAAAATCTACATTCTGTTTTCCTGGATGGAATGTGTTTGTTCTCACGATTCAACTCAATCTATAGTTATAATCTCTGATCCACACTGCTATTCTTTTCACAGACAAATAGATCTTCTGTCCCATAAACCTCTAATGAAGTGTATAGCCTACATTTATTCTTTTTTCCTCTTATTCTCTCTTTGTGTATATGCTTGCATCTGCAGACTTGACTTAGGCCTATGGATCTGTTGGTGTTTTCTGTGTTCTCTCATTTTCCCTGCTCTGCTCCCTACTATTGGTAGTCAAATCCTGCATTCTCCTGCACTCTGACAGCCTGGCCACACTCACCATCATCATCATCATCATCATCATTATTGATCAGATTAATATTTCTCAGCCCCTACTTTCACTGCATTGCTCCCATAACCTAGGATCTGGGTGGCTCTGAAGGCTTGGGACTCTCAGCCTGGCGCTCTGTGATCGGACCCCACCACACCTAGCCCAGTACCTCAGTGTGGTCTCGCGAGTCCTCCCATCCCACCAATACGGTCTGGGTCCTCGCTAATATTGTTTAACCTCTGCCTCTCCGTAGCTTATCTTGATTGTTCTAGCCTCTGAACTCTGGTTGTTCGTGTGATATTTATTACAGGTCCACAATCTATTGTCTACCTTTCTAAAAATCTCTGAGCACCTGAAGTTTTTCCTAACTCATTTTGCATCAAAATCTGACCTATACTGCTGACTCTCATGTGGTTATACGTAGTCACTTCTTTCTTCACTTAATGTGAATACTCATTTTCCACTGCAGAAGTATTTATATGTTTGATTATGAAGTTGTATACCAGACCCTGCTGGAGATGTTTTATAAATATATGAAATAAGTACCTATCACATTTCTGCAAATCTGAAAAGTTCCGAATTCCAAAATACATCTGTTCCTAAAAGTTTTAGATAAGAAATTGTGGACCTGTAGTGATTTGGGCATATAATCAGATCAGATCACCAGGTGGTTATATGCACACAGTGTGCTGGATACCATGGTAGGAAGGTAGGCTTCCCACTTTTAAGGAGCTTGCATTCAAACTGCCATGCTTTGTTGTTTAACTGTTTGGAAGAGAAGCCATATGAAACAAGACAAAATTGCTGGAGAGAAGGGGCCCCTGAGTTCTTTTGCATCTCCATTAGTAGAGTATTGCTGATGATGAGGTTATTTCAGAAGACAGACTATTAATTTCTGGTCCATTTAGAGGAGATTAAGTTCATCTCTGTAGAGTTCCATTCTCATAGAGAGCAGAACCAAAAAATTTCCCATCAGATCTCAAGCCAGATGTCCCAAGCATGGTGGCACTTCTCAGAAATGCTGTCTGAGCTAACTAACTGCACGGGACTGAGGAAAGGGCTGCTGTGGCTTGAGTGGCACCTTCCAATCGTTCCTAAGGAAGGCTTTCTAGATGTGATCAATTCCAGCCAGGGTCATCCTCAGCCTAAGGCCATTCCAGCTGGGGTAAGGCATAGATAACGTATGTCACCTTAAATACTGTTAATATTTAATTAATCTACATGCTTTTGAATTGATATTTTTAAGATTTTATTCATTTTCTACTGTAGCCCCGAAAGTCCGCATTTAGTTCTTTGTTTTAAATAATAGAAATGTTCATGTCATAGCAGAATGACTGATTCCTCTCACTATCAAGTGAAGGAGTGTCATCTTGCAGTGGCATTTATGAATCCCAGACTAAGTAGATGACCTCTTGTTTATAGTTGTTAGCCAATTGTAGCAGCTAATAGGAAATACTCAACCTCTGTTTGGCCATTTAAATTATGTGTGCATGAAGAGAAAGTGCTATTTTAACTGTTGTTTAGTTTTAGTAAGCCATGTTTCTTGCCTCTTAGAGGAGTAGCATCTAATATGAGCATATCACCATGTAAACCTTCAATACTGACACTGTAGGGTAAATTGAAGACATAAAAAAGATCTTTGACTCATTTTATTAGCTAAGCAACTTATCTCCACTGGAAGGATTCCCTTCCTCTTGTATCATCTGCCTCACTTTCCTCCTCAGACCACTGACCCTCTGAACCTTCATTCCAGTCCCTGATGCATCCTGGTTGTGCTTAACTTGTGAGCTGGAGTCCAGCCCAAGCTGCCTTCATGCAAGTCGCTTAAGACTTCAGTGTCTGGATGCAGGGAATTGCCAAATGGATTACAGTCACTTCTCTAATTCAAACAAAACTGCCTACTTTGGGGTTTATATTTACAAAATTGGTGTCCCTGAAGGTTAATGTTAGCTTTCCAGAGTGGGTGATTCCTCTTTCTTTCTTTCTGCTTTACTGTTATTAGGTTATCTTCCTTCAGAATGAGAAATAGTGTATGCCGTCTATATTTTCTTTTTTCCCTTCAGGAAAATGGTGAAAAATACCATTCAATTAAATTTAAGACCCCAAAGAAAAATACATGTAATTATTAACTAAATATGTTCAAGGAATTCCTTAGATGGTTTGTGGAATAGTATCCATTAAGCAAATGGATAAAGACCTTTCCATATTTCATTTTCTACCTTTTAGTTACATCCTCAATAGAAAAAGTAGATTATTGGTAAAGGAAATGATTCCTGTATTATCTCATCTTTCAACAGGAAGGAACATAAGGGTAGTGGTGTTCTATGTTTTGTATATTGCCTTTTGTTTCACCATCTAAAATATCTTTAGTATTAAAGATTTTAGGAGGCTCTTTTTAGTTTTTTTTTATCCTTTTTGCTAACAATAACATAAATTATTAACCACAGAGAAATTCTTACCAGAATATCTTTTTCCAGGGCTATGAGTTAAGGAACTTAGATGCTGAATTAAATATGAGATTTGGGAAGGTCCATATTAATAGTATCTAGAGAAATTAGAGGTTGGATCTTATTTTAGCGTGTAAAATTTTGACCGTTGCAACAACTGAGCCAGAAATGGGATGATTTTTGTCATGTTTTCTCCAAGGTAGTACATGGTAGTATGATGAATCATATTTTTGCACGTCTTAGAGTACAATTTTGCATGGCTTGAAGTACAATACTGTGCTTGACACAGAAGAGGCAATTAACGTCTTTTTTGAGGGTGTTTGGGTATGTGGATGAAGTTACATTAACAGCGCTGAACTAAAGGTTTACCTTGTGGTCTCTTTTGGAGATAAAGTGGTATGAGTGGGTAATCTGGTACAGGATTAGGACAAGGGGTTGAAGAGTAAAGATGCCCATTGTGACAAGGACAGCATAGCATTCTGATGTTAAAATGTGAAGGTATTTATTAGTTGCATAAAATGGCACCTATGAATGCATAATCATTTGATTTGTGCCCTGGAAATGGGTAGGTTTATGATTGGGGACATCTTAGCATTATATATAGATGTCTAGTTTGCTTGCAAATAATTTTACATCACCTTTATCATCTGTCTGCTTTAACTGGATACTTTGCATATATATTTACAATTTAGGTGAAGTATCACTTTCTTGTGTATTTTAATGTGAGGATTAAGTGAGACCAAAACCGAGATAAGAAATTTCATTAAAACGTGTCATATCAAATTTCACTTTGAAAAATTAAAATCTAGAATGTATACTCAGTAGAAGTAATAAATTTTATTTACCAATGATAGGAAGGAGCACTGTCCTCCTTTGGGATAAGACAACGTTTTCAGCAACAACTAGGCTGTTGTAATTCTATGGTGACTTGAGAAAAATCCAATGCTACCTTGTGGGATAAAATATCTAATCTTATAAATAAACCATGGTTTAAGCCTACATTTGAAAAGTTTGCATTCAGGGCATTCTGTAGTCATTTCTTCTTGTAACTGTCTCATTGCAATCTTTAATATTATAAATTAGGGGACTAGACATTACATTTTAAGGTACTAACTGTATCACTGCAGGGTATAAACAAACAATAAAACAGGAGGGAAAATGCCCTCTAAATTGATTTTTTTAAAGTATTATCCAATGGCAAATGACCATGTGTTCAGCCCTGGGCTGGGGCAGATAAAAACACTCTGAGAGGCTGAAACTGCTCAAGAAAAGCCTTGCCTTTGTTTTCCTTTAGCTGAGGCTGGAGCTCAAGCAGGAGGTGCAGTAACTTAGGCCATAGCTGCTCTTTGACCAGTTCAGATAACTCAGGGCAGATGGCAAAGCTGGCAAGTGTGGAGTATCACCAGTCTGTCTACTCAGTGTTATGCCTTCTCCCCTCTCAAATGCTCATTGTCTTCCTGCTTTTCAGTCCTCTTGTGCAGTTAAATTAGGAAGAGATTGGATATACTCAAGATAGGCAGTCTTGTGTGATGGTTTAAGGTACAGACTTTGGAATTACATAAACATGAGTTTGAATCTTAGCTCTATGAACTTGGGAACGTTGCTTCTTCCCTCTAAGCCTCAGCTTCCTCATCTTTATTATGTGAACAGCAATAACATTACCTCAAGCAGATAGTATAAGAATATGAGCACATCTAAAGCATCTTGTACAACGCCTACCTTATGGGGCAGGGAGTAGAAGAGTCTGTCCTTACAAGCTACAATTGTTCTTTTGCCTAAGCTGTGCCTAATAATGTCTGTTTTAACCATGTTGGCATTATTGAGCCAGCTTCTATGCTCCCTTTCTCTCTGACTTCCTTTAATCCAGACCCCCTCCTCCAGCCTTTCTTTACAAGATTCCTGAGTAGCAAAGATCTAGAACCTATTTTCATGGTGTTCACTCCCTTCTCAGGAACCATTTCAGATCTAACTGCCTTGTTCCTTACAGTTAGGAATTCAGACACCAAGGTTTCCAGTCCAACTGTCACAGGTTTTCCAACATACTCCAGCTCCCAAGACCTCTGTGGGGATCACTGACTAAGAGTAGGAGTCAGAACAGGTCCCGTGCATGGATAGTACGTCAGCAAGTGTTCAGTGAGCATCTACTCTGTGATAGCCCATGTGAGGTTTAGGGGAAACCTCCTTGTCACCCTTTTAGGGGTTAACAGGAAAGGATTTTTAGGATGGGATGCACAGGCAGAACACAGAAGTGAACCTCACTTCTCAGACATTGGGAGAGAGCAGTTGGAAGCAAATTAATCTCAAGTCTTGTGAATAAGATCCAGGCAGACCTTATACATTTAACCTGTATAATGTGCTGTGGCAATCTGCATTGATTATGATTGATTGTAGATACCAGAGAACTAAGAATTAACTGAAAAATAATAAGGAAACATTTCTAAATCTAAAAGATAAAGGTTGATTAATAGCATAGTACCTCCCTTGACATTCGTAGAGGATACCTATATACCTGTTTTATAAAAGTCATATATAAGAGTTGAGAATAACAATGATACATTGAAAGGTGGATGTTGAGTGGTTGTTAAGCTCATTAACTAGCTAAATCACACTAGCCCATCACAAAAACCTCCTAGGTCTTGATTCAAAGTTGTGTCTCAACAAATTACAAAGTACAACCTGTCATAACCTTTTTAAACTCACTCATAAATGGTTAAAACCAGCAGTATTAAATTCATGAATGCCAGTGGTCTACTATAGTAATAAGAGATAGTCATGTGAATAGCTTACCCTTATGGGTAATTATCATGGAGAAATGAAACAATTATCTCATTAAACAAGTACCTAATTAATGTTGTAAATTTTACCTGATTAGAACACGATCTTTATAGTTGTTGCTCAGGCAATGTGGTCGGCCACTCTCACAACTATTTAAAAAAATGAAAGGGAAAATTGACCTTTGGTTCACAGTTTTAATAACGTTTTATAACTTCTTTCAGAGAGGTACTTAATAGATAGGAATGTAATATCTTTATGCCTTGAGGAATCCATACTTTGTGAATTATGTCTGGTAGCCATTTCTTTGTGTTACTCCTTCAGTGTGGTGAAATCATCTCTATAGATTAGGAACTCAGTCACTAGAACACAAATAAGCAGCTGGATTCTATAGCCGAGAAACTCCTGCATCAAGGACAATCTGTCACAAAGTATTTGTAGAGAATTTATATATGCATCATGACAGGTTCCAGACTATGTCATTGCTTCTCATTCTACACCACCTCCCCACACATGCTTCTCCAAAATGGAGTAACTATGATGAAATGGAAAGGTGTAGTTTTAATAAAACTTCTTTACTGAGGTGAATTTACACAATATTGTGCCCCATTTTAAGTGCACAGTTTGATAAGCTTTGCCAAATGTACACATTGATGTAAACACTACCCCAATCAAAAACATTTCTGTCACCTAAAAATTTTCGTACACACTCTCCACCACCACCACTTGCCCCCAGCCCCACACACCTCTCCTGCCTCAGGCAACCACTGATGTGATTTCTATCACAATGTATTAGTTAGGCCTTTTTTAAAGAACTTCACCTGAAGGGAATCACTGTGTGCTCCTTTGTCTCCAATTTCTTTTGTTTAGCATAATGCTTTTGAGATCCATGTTGTTGTATGAATAAATTTCTTTTCATTGCTGAGTAGTATCCCGTTTTATAAATAGTTTATAATTTGTTTATTCATTCAACTGTAGAGGACTGTTTTGGTTTAATGTTTTGGGATATTATGAATAAAAATCTTTAGTTTTCCTTTTTTATAATATCTTTGTCTGGTTTTGGTATCAGGGTGATGATAGTCTCATAAAAGAAGTTAGAAAATGTTCTCTTTTCTCTCATTTGCTGAAAGAATTTAAGAACACTATTAGTCCTTTAAATGATAGGATTTACTAGTGTTTCCATCTGGGCCTGGAGTTTCTCTATGGAAAGGATTTTCATTGTGTCTTTCAAGACATTTGTCCGTTTCATCTTGATTGTCAAAATTAATTGGCATCAGATTGTTCATAACACACCTTTTTTATCGTTCCAACTTTTATAAGATCAGTTATAATGTCGCCTTTTTCGTTTTAATATTGGTTTGTGTTTCTCTTTTTTTCTTGCTAGGATGTTTACAATTTTATTAGATTTTCAAGAACCAGCTTTTGGTTTCATTAATTTTGTTCAATGTTTGTCCATTATTTATTTATTGATTTTTCACTCCTTATTATTTCTTTCTACTTCCTTTGGATTTAATTTGCTCTTCTTTTTTCAGCTTCTTAAAGAAGAATCTTAGATCCTTAATCTGAGATCTCTCTTCTTTCCTAATACAAGTATTTATAGCTATACATTTTTCTTTAAGTAGTTCTTTGAAATCCTGCAAAGTTTGGTATGTTATAATTTCATTATCATTCAATTCAAAATATTTTCTAAATTCCCGTGTTATTTCTTCTTTGGCCATTGAGTTATTTAGAAGTATGTTGTTTAATTTCCAAACATTTTGCAGTTTTCCAAATATGTTTTTATTATCAATTGCTCACTGATTCTGTTATGGTTAGAAAATATATCTGTAGAATTTAACTCCTTTTAAATATATTGAGATTTCTATTATTGCCCAGCATACAATCTATCTTACTGAATGTTCCGCGTGCACTGAAACCAATCTATGTTCTGCTGTTGTTGAGTGTGGTATTCTATGAATGTCAGTTAGGTCACGTTGGTTGATAGTATTAAGTCTTTACACATAATGATTTTCAGTTTACGTATCTACCAGTTACTGAGACAGGAGTGTTATTTCCAACTATATTTGTGAACGTGCCTATTTCTCCTTTCAGTTAGTTATTCATGTGTTTTTGTAGCTCTCTGAGTGGGTACATAACACATTTAGGATTGTTACGTCCTGTCATTTTGATAAGTAGATCCTTTTATCATTATGAACAATTCTTCTTTATCTCTGGTAATTTTCCTTGTCCTGAAGTCATTCTGTCTGATATTAAGAAAGCTGCTCCAATTTTTAACCATTTTTTTATGATTTGTGTTTTTATGGTACATGTTTTCCATCCTCTGACTTTTAGACCATCTATATCTTTATATTTAAGATGCATTTCACATAGATAACATCTAGATGAGTATTGCTTTTAAAAAAGACTGGGTAAACCCAATCTGAAAATCCCTGGCTTTAATTCCTATGTTTAGTCTATTCTTATTTATATATTTATTGCTATGGTTGGGCTTAAGTTCACCATCTTGTTATTTGTTTTCTATTTGTTCCGTCAGTTCTTTGTTCCTTTCCTCCTCTTTTCTTGTCTTCTTTTAAATCAACTGAGTATTTTTAGTATTTTTTATCTCCTCTATTGAATTATTTAGCTATACCTATTTATTCTACTTTTTTAGTGATCTCTCTGGGGTTTAGTATATGCATTGTTAACTTAGCCCTGTCTGCCTTAATATAACATTATACTACTTCATGTATCATGTGAGAACCTTAACGTATACTTCTATTTCTTGCCCCCCTCCTTATTATTCTTATACATTTTATTTATGTCTTAGACTGTAATGTATCTTTTTTAAAACTTTAAAACTTCATGAAGTTTTGTTTGGAATCAATTTTCCTTAACTTGAAGAACTTTCCCATAACATTATTTATGGTATGGGTCTGCTGACAACTTCTCTTAGCTTTTGTTTGTCAGCAAATTTCTTTATTTCACCTTAACTTTTGAATATTTTTGTGGGATATAGAATTCTAGTTTGGCTTTATTTTTTCATTCAGTGCTTTAAAATTGTAGCTGCATCCTCTTCTGAACTTCTCGTTTTTTCTTTTTTTGTGTGAGGAAGATTGTCACTGAGCTAACATTGGTGCCAGTCTTCCTCTACTTTGTATATGGAATGCCACCAAAGCAGGGCTTGATGAGCGGTGTGTAGGTCCACGCCCAGGATCTGAACCCGTGAACCCTGGGCCACCAAAGCAGAGTGCTCAAACTTAACCACTACACCACTGGGCTGGCCCCCTGACCTTCATTTTTTTCAGACGAGGAGCCAGTGATAATTATCTTTGTTTCTCTAATATGTACTCTATCTTATTTTTTCCTCTGGCTACATCTTGGATTTTCTTTATCATTGGTTTTGAGCAATTTGATTTTGAAATGTGTTGGAGTAGTTTTCTTTGTGTTTACCGTGGTTGGGGTTCATTGAGCTTCTTAGAACTATAGGTTTATATTTTACATCAAATTTGGAAAATTTTAACAATTCTTTGAATATTTTTTCCTACCTTTCCTTCCTTTTGTGATTCCAATTATGCAAAAGGTAGATTTCTGGATATCATCCCACACATCTCTAATGCTATATTCAATTTTTTTCAACCTTTTCCCTTCTGTTCTTTGTATGGATAGTTTCTGTCTTCACGTGCACTGATCTGTTCTTTTGCAGAGTCTATTAAGGCCATGTAGTGACTTTTTTATTTCGAACATTGTATTTTTTCAGTTATAGAAGTTCTCTTTGGTTCTTTCTCATAGTTTTCAATTATCATATTCTCATATTTTCTTTTATATCCTTAAACATGTTTATAATAGCTGTTTCTAAATTCTTGTCTACTAATTCCATCATACTTGTCATTTCAAGGTTTGTTTCTATTGACTTATTTTTTTCCCTTGTTCAATGCATTTACTTGGATGCTGGGCATTGTGAATGTTACATTGTCAATCATTTGAATTTTGCTATCATTCCTTGGTAAGAGTTTGGTTATTTTCTGGCAGTCAATTAATTTACTTTAAGGTCAACTTGATATTCTGGAAGCTTCTTTTTAAGCTTTGTTAAGGTAGTTCTAGAATATTCTATCCTCTAGAGCTACTTTAGCCTTACTCCTAACGCATGACCCAGGGTCTTTCCTGAATGTCTGGTGTTCAATGAGAATTGTCCTTCTCTTTAGTACCCTGTCCCACGGACTACAGCCACCTCAGCTTGTTGGAAAGCTGAACTCTGTCTCCTCACCTCAGGCAGACCCTGTGCTCTTCTTGGGTTTTCCTTTTCCTGAATCAGCAGAAAAGTCAGGGCCATCAGAGGATCACTGTGTGTATGTGTGTTTGTGCACGTGTGTATATGTGTGCATGTGTTCCCATTCTCTGAAATCCCACTCCTTTGCAGCACAGTTTTCTAGTGTCTGAAAACAGTTGTTTCATATATTTTGTATAGATTTTGACTAATTTATGTCAGGAGGGCAAGTCTGGTATTAGTTCTCCATCATGACTGGAAGCAGAAGTAAAAATGTATCACTTGTCAGTATAAGGAAGCATCAGAGCAAGATGTGTCAATAGGATGAAACCCTTTAAAATGCCATGTGGGGGCATAATGGAAAGAAAGAGAGAATGCCAACAGATGCAGATGTTGTATAAAATAGACCAGGAAAAGGACACTGAAGGTTGTGGAGCAAGAACTCAGCTCAGAGAAAATGACTGGGTGTCCTGTGACCCAGTAATTCCAGAAACTTTTCTATTTAGAGTTTAATAGAAAGTAATTTCAACATGATTCCTAGGTATTAAGCTGAAACTCTGATGCAGGGAAAAAACAAAAGAAACATGATTCCCCCAGTCACCCGTGGAATTGAAAGAATAACAAAACCACAAATAGAAGCAAACTAAAAAGCAAGGAGTCACACCAAGTATTGTATTACCAAGGGTTCAGAGTTTCTTGACAGGTATAAGAGGGCAATGTGTAGTAATTTGCTCCATTTGTAAGAGACTGGCCAAGATTTTAGGTAGAATCAAAGTAATTCAGTAATATATTCATTATTCATGCATTCTTCATATAATCTATACTCTAAGGTTCTCTGGTTCCATAAAAAATAGTGAGCTCACATTAAAATATTTGATTATGTCTGGTATGCAGTGGAAAAGTTACCCAAGGATGTGACAGGGAAGCTTAGCAAATGCTTGAATTGGGAAGGCATCCGTGGAGGAGAGACCAATTACACACTAGGTGTGAGGGTGTAGGGTACTTGGTATATCTTCACTTACAGCCTTAGGCACTGAGGGAAGAGGAGGGCCTTCAGCAAGTAATGAGTTAGAGGTATCTTGTTAAGCTGAGGTTTCAAAAGGTAAGTTAAGGACCTTTTGTAATTTAAGAAATTGAGGTTTTAATAAATATTATCTTTTCATTTCTCTCTTAAGATGGCAGATGCTTGAACATGTTTGTATGCCAGGAGGAAGGAATCCATGGCAAAAAAAAAAGTAAGAGAGCAAGAGAGTTGAAAGTGAAGAGAGTAACATGGAAGTTCTTGTAGATGGGGGAGTGATGTGCAGTAATTAAAAGGAGTCTTGCTTTCTCCAGGCTTAAGAAAATTCTGGAAAAGACATATGTCAGTCGGGGCGAGGAATTAGAGGGAACATGTTAGGGAAAAGGTTGGGAAGGTGGGAGAGTATGTTTAAAAAGAACAATGTTTAAGATTTATAAATCACAACAAAAGAGTTGGGGCAAAAGTGATTGCCCCAAAGGTTGCCCCATGGTTCCAAGGAAGGAAGTACAGAGCATTTTGAGGATGAAATCATGAAACAAGATGGAAGACCAAAAGGACTCAGATTTGGTGATGGGGTTAATGGATCCAAATGGAACTCTCATTTGCAGTTTTTACATTGCCAGAGCAAGCAGAGTATCCAGAGTTACTGTAGACCTCCTGACAATAGCCACTTCAAATCTTGCTTCTGTCATCACCGAAAATAAATCTTAACAACTCGGAAAGCTCTGCTTATGGAATTTTAAAATATTATCTAAATGGAAACAGGTTAAGATATAATACATAGTAGAGAGTGGAGGTTTTGGTTTATTTATATGAGTCAGAGAAGGTAAAATATTTGTTAAGATAACATCCAATAACACTTGAAAAGCTAGTGTTGTTAGCACCTTGGAAGCCAGGAGTGAGAGTCTACGTGACTTTTCTAAGTCAGGAAAGTGAATATGGGTTGTAGCTCAATAGAAATTACTGCAAGATAGGCCCTGAAAGCAGGGAAATTGAAATATGTATTAGAGACTCAGAGCAGCCGGAAACTTTCTAGGAAAAAAATGCAAAAATAGTAGAATAATATATGCCGTGTATCCAAAAAGTATTATAGGTTGATTCAGTATTTATATATTAAGCACCAAACGTGAGGTGTTTATTATGCAAGACACTTTTCTACATACTGTGGTCATTAACTTCTTTTAAAAATCAGAATATGCGTGCTCGCTTCGGCAGCACATATACTAAAATTGGAACGATACAGAGACAATTAGCATGGCCCCTGTGCAAGGATGACATGCAAATTCGTGAAGTGTTCCATATTTAAAAAAAAAAAAATCAGAATATGCAACACTTTAGGTAGTTTATGGATTAGCAGAAAGAGAGCACGTGTACCCACTCACTGTTAAATTAAGTTCCTTATGTATCTTGTCAGAAATTGGATGGCCTCACAGTGCAGAGGCAAGCGCAACACACTTTTCCGTTGCCCCCATCCCTAATGCAGGCCTGTCCCTAGGATATATGGCACTCCTGTGTATCTAAACAATTTGAATAAATGCTCTATTACAAAACTCAAGAGGTCTTGTGAGGTATAGTGGTTACAGATGAAGGTTTATGATATTGCATAGAGAAGAAGAACTTAGGCTTTTGCTTGTTGTCCAGTAAGTGCCCATGAAGATCGTTCATAGTGTCCTGGCACCACTTCTTCCTGTTCAGGTCTAGGAACTCTCTCTTCTTGTCATTATTGTCAAATGTACCACTTTTGGCTAATTTTGTATCTCTTATCATGAGAAAAAGGTAACAATGCTATTATTACTCACAAAGCCATGGCTCTTTGAAGTCTCTTTATATTGAAACAAAATAGATTTTCCTGCCTCTATAATTCCCTGATGCTACTGATTTAATCCTGGTTGTATTGTTACTCATGACGCTGCATCATCCATCGTGTCCTCCCGGAATACTGGCTTCTAAGCACTCAAAGCTTGTTACTGTGTTTCGTTGATAATGATCAAATGCAAATCTTACCTAGAGTGCTCAGAAAAATTTATTTTCTGCTCGTTAAATTTACCATTTGGAATTTTATAGTATAATCATAGGAAAGCACGCATTCCAACCCAGTCTTCTCTTGAACTCTTGAGATCGTAATCACTATTTCTAGACTGTGATCTCCTTTAGTGTTGCCTGCAACCCTGCTTCTCCCTCACTGCCACAGCGGGGAGGAAGGCAGCAGCTCCTTCTGCAGAGAAGCTTCTCACTGCCCTGCGTCTTGTCAAATTAGCTACAGTGATGCTGTAGCATCCTTCCTTAGTTACCTGTATGAATGGAGAAGGGGAACAGCAGCAGGGGTAATCTAACACGGCAAAGAAACAATGCTAATTTTAATTTTAGGTATTTTTCTTCCAAGTCTGTTTTCCTTAGACCAGGAACAGCTACATAATTTGTGAGGCTCCATGCAAAGTGAAAATGCAGGGCCTCTTGTTTAAAAATTAAGAGTGTCAAGATGGCAATACTGGGTTCCTAGATCAGGGGTGAGTGGAAGGCTCGCCCTCACTGAGACGTGTCCTCCAGCCACCTGCCAGCTGTGCCATGATGTACAGGGTACACACTCCTGACCCCAACCTCCTTTGTACCAGTGCTCAGGGCCCTGCCAGGGCAGAGGGCAGCTATAGTCACTGGACAGGGAGGGCGGGGAAGGCCAGGGTGGCCTGGGACACCAGAATGGGGGAGTGGTGGCCAAGAACCAAATCAAAGACAAGCAGCAGGAGGCAGGATGCCCTTGCACTGAGGCTACAAGTTCCCGAGGAATGTTGCATTGTTCCATTATACCACTTTCAAAACACTAATTCACAATAAAATTAAGAAATCTAAGATACAACCACAGAGCATTAAACCCCAAAGTGCGACCCTTCTTAGCACTAGGTCCTGTGTGACTAGTCACATGTCCATGAAGCTGGCCCTGGCTTGGACTTTTACCATTGGGCACTGTCAGTATCGACTGGTCATGTGGAAAGCACCCTAGAATTAGGCAGAATACAACAGGAGGAATGAATTTCTCACAGGTAATTTATAATTTGGATGATGCTGACGTGGGATATCAAGAATTGGTAATTTAGATTTCAGTAAATTCATTAGTTTACTACTGACTTCTTACTATTGCAGAACCACAGGCTGGGGTATGGGGATGGAGCAGGAGGGCCAAGAAAGGCCCACTGTTTACTGGACTTGAAAGATACAGACATTAGGAGCTATAAAACAGATAGATGATTATGTGTGCTGTAATAGAGGCATAAACAAGAACAATAGGAAAGCTGGGAGTAAAGAAACTGACTTGATGGGCAATGTGGAAAGGCCTCCTGAAGAAAAAAGGACTTTAGTTAGGCCAATATAGATGGATAGATTTCAACTGCCAGAGACTAAGGGACCGACCTTCCAGACCAAAAGGATAGCATAAGCAAAGGCAGTGAAATGGAGAGCACGTTGATAGATGTGCCTACATGCTGAGACGTTCCAGCTTTCTTTTATTATATTTATTGAACATCTATTTTCCACACACTGAGCTAGAAGCAGAGGATATAAGAATATAGAATTAGGAATCAGATAAACCCATGTTTGAACCACAAACCACCACTTCGCAGCTGTGTAACTGGAGACATCTTAACCACTCTGAGCCTCAGTTTTAGTCGTCTGTAAAATCGGTTTTATAGAATTATTATAAAGATTGCATGAGATAATCTTTGTAAAATACCCCAGCCAGCATCCTCAATCTAGTGAAGGAGACAAGCAAATAAGCACATGATTGTGCTAAGACATGCAGTGAAAGCACAGAAAGGAGAGTGGCTAGCTCTGCCTGAGGGTTTTGTGCAAGACTTCCCAGAAGAGGTGATGTTTGACCTGGGGGCTGAAGGGTGAGTATGCCTTTGTATATGAAAGGGAAGCTGAGAAAGATGCTTCCTCTTTATGAACTCTGTGGGGTGGGGGACAGGGAGGGACAGCAGGAAGAGAAAGGTGACCATATATACATCTACAGCTAAAAATAAAAAACAACTTTTCATTTCACCTCAACCACTTTTAGCAGATTTAAAATACCAGACCCTTCCGCTGAGAGAAGGCAAGAGACCCTCTGTGCCGAGTCCTCCCTCCAGTAAGACGTAAACAAGTTTGCATGAGAGATTCTGTAGCAGACGTTCTGTATATTTTCCTTCCAGAAGAAGCCTGGAGCCAGGAGAGAGAGAGAGAGAGACAAACTCTCAAGAAATGAGGTTGTTTCTCCCATCCTCCTCTGAAACACTTTGCTTAGTTGGCAAACCCTTAACAAGACATGATTGGCTTTTTAAATATAGGCGTCTTCGTGGTCCCGGTTGATCTGTTTTATCATGTGCTTGGGGCTTTAAAGAACATGTCTTTCTGTCTTCCTCCTCCAGACCGAACACTTGCCTTTGCAGACTCACTTCAAAGAAAGAGAGGTTGGCGGCCTCCAGCACGCTGTAAGTAACGCGGTGCTGTTGTGGGGGGATCAGCCTAGGTGTAGTCGTGGCCACCTTGCTTATTAAAATATCATCTGATTTCCATGAAGTTTCATTTTATTCACGTCTCTGCTATTCGAGCATCTTTAGTATGATTTTATGAAGTCCTTGAGCTTGCTTGTCTCTCTTAGAAGTAATCGATTTTTATGAAACGAATAATCAGGAAAGGGGTCAATACCAGAGATACCACAGAGCATCAGGGGAGTTCATTTTATGGTCTCAGCTATGACCAAAGATCCAGCAAGGAAGAAAGGTCAAGATGAGGATATGTTTGACAGCATTTCTTAGTCTCATTCGGGCATCCAGTCAAATACCTGTTCATTCCGCTGTGTCTTTTCTCTCATTCCCCGGTGCTGAATCGCAAGGTTTCTTTTGGTTGTTTGATTTAATCCTCTGTATGTCTCATGGACTCCTTCTGAGCTTGAGCCTTGCTGGGGGACTCCTGAAGTTCACAGCCTTGTTTTTCTCCAGTTTACCTAAACCAATACCAATTCCAAATTTCCAAACCTGAAACTGACTGGAGTCTCCGTTAGTCACAATTTTCTATTTAGGAGCTGCCATCACTCTTGTTCAGGTATTGTAAGCAACCAAATGACTGGAAAATGATAAGTTGTTGAACTCTACCTTGCCATTGAATAGCTCGTGGGATAATGAATCGGGGACACAGACTGTAATGAATTCTGTTCTTGCCTGTTTTTAGCAAGGTGCTAGAGAAATGCAAACAGCTGCTCTGAGCTAACGCAAGCAATGTTTGAACTTTTAGAATGGACACAATAGCAGGAGATTTGACTACGAAGCCGAGAATCCAGTGGGGGCAGACGGGATTCAGCAGATGTACCCCCTTTACAGTCAGATGTGCCACCGTGACCGGAGCCCCGACAGCCATCATCAGAGCAGCGGCCCTGAGAGAGTCTACATCAACCCGCGGGAACATTACGTGTGATTGTCCTCTTTTGTCCAGTGGGTGTTCTGACAAATGTTTATTCTTAGACTGGGGAGAGAAACTGAGGCCAATAATTATTATTTTATTCTCTCTCATATAAAACCATCTCAGTCCAAGTGTATTGGAAGTCGTGATGAGTGACTTGGAGCCAATAGCGAATTTCTTTCCTTCATTAAGAGTTTCTTAACCGCCAGCTGTGTTTGTGAACTTGACTATAGCTTTGTGTGTTTCTGTGACGGTGGTGTTTAACTACTAACGTTTGGCCTACAATGGCATGTTCATTTAAAAGCAGAGCATCTGCCTGTGATGACAGCAGTGATTCTCCAGAAAGAAAGGCCCCAGCTGGGAGTATTGACCTCACTGGGTCTCAGGCAGGCCAGCCTGTTCATCTGTAACTCAAACTGCCAAAAAAGCACTTCAAAATCCATTTAACTGATTATTTAGTTGGGATTTGGTTTTCCCTGACATGCTTAATACAGCTGTAATACCTGTGTACAAACAAGAGGCCTGAGGAAAGAGGCAAAATTGGTTCTATATCCAAAAAATCCCAACAACACAAGGCAATTTAAAACTTGAAGCCTGTTGGTTGCTTTTAGACTCTTGTGATATTGTAATATATATTCCTTCTTGATCACTAAGTTCCTAAGGGACACCTATTTCTTGCTGTTATCTGCCTTGTCTTGATTAGCTGTGTGCTAACCAGGGTTCTTCCCTTGCTCTGTATTGTTCCCACAGCTCTGTTCTTTACTAGCCAGATGAGCCTATTTCCCACCTATTAAATTCTAAAAGCCCTGTCTAGATGGCAGCCAGCCTTGAACCTGTGCTTCTTTTCTGTAGTATTGTATATGACAAGCTCAGCTTTCACTACTGACATTTCCTTCAAATTAATCCTACCCACACAGGCTTTAGCTACCCTCTGCATTCTTCAGACTACTTATTGTCCGTGTTTTATCTACCTCATAAAAGCCTGCTGGAAAATCACCATGAAATAACTCCTACTCTTAAAAGCTAGGTGGAAAATTTGAAAACTTAAAAAAAAAGCCCCTTCAGTATGACATGTGTACTAAACCTAGGTGTTGTCCCTTATCTCTCTTCCCCTCCTGTGCCTGGTCACCCACAAGAGTCAGGAGGCGCTAAAAAACAAGTAATATAGTGACTGACTTACTAGTGTGTCCTGCTGTACTCTGGTGCCCGCCAACGTCTGCCTTGACTTTTCTCACTTCCCTTTCCAGCTTTTCCTCAGAGACTGAAGGTACTAATTATAGTGGGGTGAGCGGGGGGGCTAGGAGGGGAGCATAGGTACTCGTGCAAATGTCGATCACCCTCCCTCACTTCTTAGGAAAGGTGTTGTTTTACTGTGTGTTCTGCAGGATTAGAGGTATATCACAGACATAAAAAACACTACAGGCTTGTCATATGTTAGGAAAGAGTGACATGAGCACTAAAATAAAATAGTACACATTTCCAACCTAAGCTTCAAGGGAACAGGAAAATATTAATATGATTTCTAATAAGATACCAAAGATAGGTTATGACTCATGTTGCGCGGGCTCTGGTTCTTGCTTGTGTTTCCTTTTTTTAGTTCCATGCTTTGCCAGACAAGTTATCCAGGTTGTTCTGCAGTAGTGTATTACTACTCCCCATTATCTGGGTGACCAACAATTCTGGGAGAAACGATGATTAAATTCTAACTCAATGTGTTAGCCAGGTTATTAGCAATTTAAAAGGTGATAGTTATATGGGATCAAAGGGTAAATTCCAAGGACCCTCATTGCTGTATGGCTGTGCTACCTCAGAGTTAGATTACTGCCCTTTGTAGCAAGCTGATGCAGAAAGAAGATATTTGACTTTATTACTTGGAATCCCATTGGTGAGTAACTGAAGGTGCAGGAATTTGCAATTGTTTTCCAACAGAAAGATGACTCTGGTCAGAGCTCTCCTTGACAGGGAAGTGTTTTATAAATGCTGGATGTTACAGAGGAGGAGATGTTGCAGTGCATCACCTCCTTTAGAAAGCTTTAAAAACATCTTACACATGGGGGTTGGTTCCTAGGGTCCTGCTGGGAAGCAGGTTGTTGAATTTGCATCACAAAAGCACACCCTGGATCTAGGGGGGGAGTAGCAATGTCTCCATTTGCACCAGGGAATGAGATTTGGAAGCACTGGGTTTCAGAAGCCCTTTGACTTGTCTTCAGCACCCTCCTTACCAGGAAGAATCCACTATTGCATTTTTAACGTTCTCCGTGTAGTTACGGAAAAGAAATTTCAGGATGTAGACACCTGTCTCACAGCCTGCTAGCTCAATATCCCCTTTGCCTCTCTGTCATATCTTGTTTCTTTAACAAACTAGTAGATTTCCTAGCTGATGGCCCCTTACATGGGTCACATAATCTATATGATTGCTTATCCTGGTGCCTCTCATCTGTTCTCTCTAAACACTGAGTGCACTAGAAAGGAGCTTTAAAAGGGTTTGATCAACCAGCCCCCTCAACCAAAAAGTGCCATCCAAAATTAGCCTCTTGATCTCTAAATTTGCAGCCTAGACTACTTGACGATGGCCATTTAAATTTGGAAGTAAGACTGTTAAAGGTCAGTGAGTGAGGCTTAGGAATATAAGCCACAGCTGATACTAGATACTCTTCCTGTAACTGGCTTACTAAAACACCCCGAAACAGAAATAAATCCCCAGAGCGCTTATCCATTTATGGTTGTGGCTTTGCATTTCAAGGTGGGGTGTGCATGCTCCATCTTAAACACACAGCCTTTATCGCCTATTTTGTAGGCAGCTCAAGCTCCAGGAGTGCACATTGTTGCTGCAGCAGCAGATCACCAGGTTCTTTGCACACCACACGAAAATAAAGCATCCATACCTCTTGGGACTCGTCTGACATAATGGGATAAAAATTTAGATTAATCCTTAAATGGCAGTGATTTATTATCTGTTCTGTGAGGGTTCCCCTATTCCTGGCCTTATGTATCTAAGTTTGTAGAAGTCCATGCTCTTTGGGGGATGTATTATAAAATTCTTACCTGTGCTAGGCTTCCCTGTAACATGAACATAGTAGATACTACAGAAAGGTGCTGTAAACTAAGTGAGCTGGTCCCCTCATTAATTTTTAACGGCCTTGTTTACCCCTTGGGCCAGCAGTTTGACCATCTTTTGAGAGTGATTTCTTAGGTCCTCTTTCACAGTGGTCTGAAATGCACTATGTTCTTTTTCATCATGTGCTGTTCCCCTAGTGCTGTTCTTTGTATGCAATAGAGCTTCCTGCAAGCCTCTGCTTCCCTGGGTGTAGCGGACAGATCCTTAGACCAAGAATCAGAGGAACAGGTTCTACTCCCAGCTCCACCCCTTTCCAGCCGTGGGAACTTAGACAAGTCACTAAACCTGTCTAGTGCATCAGTTGCCCCTATCCATAAAGCAGGGATTAGAACCCCTGCCCGTCAGCCTCTCAGAAATGTAGTGAGCGTTGAACAAGATAGTAATGGATGGGGAATTGTAAGTTCTCTTCAAACTGAAAATGCCTAGGACTCTATGACTGTTGTATGTTGAACCTAAACTCCCAGGACACTGGCCAGCATTTGAGTACCATAGTGTCCTCATGGAGAGCCAAATGGCAACATGAGAATTTCAGTTAGACCTGATTTGAATATAGTCAAGTGCGAGTGGGAGACATTCCTTTTACCATAATAAACATTTGTCAGATGGAAAGCTTGGTATCTGGATCTTAGCCTTTTAAGCTTTATCTAAAATTGAAAATGCACGTTGCCATAATGAGCGGGTGCTCTTATTTCACAGATTACTACGACTAACAGCTACCATTATTGAGTATGTAGAATGGACTGGACTCCAAGGCAGAACACCTTGCATGGAATCATCTCTCTGACGAGGGCTACCTCCTATTCTGTCCCCTTTCCAGGAGCCCCTGTAGGGACAAAGGCTCACACTCCTATGCTGCATCCCTACAGATTACGTTAATCATCAGTCAGCTGTTACTTCTTTCAAATCTACTTTTGAGCAGTGGTGTTAAGGAAGAGGTTGTCTTGATTTTTCTTTTTAAGCAGAGGTATAAGGCTACATGGAAGAAAACCATAAGAAATGTTCATTACAATGAGAGCAAGTACATATGCTTGTTTTAGTTTTTGAATTTCTCAAAATGCTCAGGAAGACTTTCATATCCAATAGATTAATCACAGCTGCAAAAATAACCAACCAAATAATTAAACTACTCCATCCCAGGTGGTTCGGTTTGGGTGGGCACAAACTAATGCCTCTTCCTCAACTGAGTTCTTTGACATACTCATCGCTCTGTCCAATTTGCTTCACCTTTATTGAATTCTCGGGGTGGTGGCACTCTTAGAGTGCACAGCTGGAAAGCTGGCTTTGGTAGAAAGCCAGAAGAAGAATAGGAAGGGTGTGAAGTAGAAATGTCAGGGCCCCACCTGTGGCTCAGCTCTGTGCTGCTCTTGTTCCTATGCTTGACTGACAAGCCTTTTCTTCCTTGGGCTGTTTGCAGACCTTATCAGAGGACGAGGGACTTCCAGTTCTTCTGTTAATCTAGAAACTATTTGCAAGCCTATTCAACTATAGACCATGATTAGATTAATCTTATTACACCTATAAAGGTATTTGTTTTTCCTCCATTAAAGAAAATTGTTGTAAACTGGACTTGGCCCATTTGGTCACTTGCAATTATTAGGTTGTGTGGTGGCCTTCAGTAGGTGGAGGTGGGTGAGGGCTGTAGTTGTCCTCTCCCCAACTTCACTAGGTGGTAGTTTACACTAAAATCAGATTTTGGACCAATTTCTGCGTCATTCCTGTTTACAAACAACTGGGCACCAGAACAGACATCCTTGTAACAATCAACCTGTCTTGTAAGCTTGAAAAAGTCCCAACTCTGTCCTTTCGGGAACCCAACAATACCTTATATGAAAGGGTTATTAGATGTGAATCCAGCAATATTCCAGCATATTCAGTGTCAGATGACCTGATTGTGTTTAACTTGTAGACACAGAACAGGTTAGTAATCTGGGAATCTCAGGGATAATGGGCTTGCTAGAGTCTTACACCCTGTTCGTGGAAGGGCTCGAGTGCCCTACAGTAGTTGGGTCAATCCACATGCCTTTAACACCACTAATTTGGCTATTGAAAATAATAGCTTATTAACAAAGTCTCTGATGTTGAGCTACAGATAAAGCTCTTGTGGTAGTAGCCTCTGAAGTGACTCGAGCTTTTCACATGCTAACCATCAAACTTAAATGTTAACTAACCACTCCTAGAGTGTATATTATGACTAATTAACATCTGCCAAAATAATTTAGATTACACTGGATATGACAGAAGTTATTAAGGATTCCTGCACTGGGGTGGGGTAGATGTATTCACTGCTCTGAAGTCAACCCCCCTGCTGAATAGAGTGTGACTGGCATTTCTCCTTGGTGACAGCCTTTACCTTCTGAGTGGGGTGTGTGTGAGAGAGAGACAGACATACAGGGATGGAAGTCTACTTAAAATTTGCAGTTGAAAATAATTTTGCAGTTCACACATACAAGAGAACCCTCACATCTGCAAATGTCTCACTATTTCAGGCTTATTTCATTAGGTTTGCTTTAACGTTATCTCTGCAAAAATGGTTAGAGGCAGGAACAGAGGGGCCATATTTACCTTGACAGCTGAAAGACGTAAAATATTAGGTTTATTTCTACTATATTTCCATTATTAGTTTAGTTATTCTTTATTCAAGTTTCGGCTTGATTGTGGAGATTTGGAGCTGAGTAGACTGGAGTAAAAGAAGATGTCAGAAATTCAGATGACACTAAATGTCTTTTTATCATACATTATCAACGGAAACCATGATGTGGAAGTTCCTTCTATATGTCACGGAAAAGGAAACGACCAGGGATAAATAAAAGGACTCTCCATTCCGATCTTGGGAATAAATCCCATCAGTCCATTCCCCAGAATTCTCAGCAGTGTTTGGGGGCCAAGTCCATGATGTGTGTCAAAATATACACCCCTCCACACCAAAAGTTTCTAGTTATATTCTGTATTCTTTTCCTCTAGCTGTGAGGTTTAGGGATAAATGCCTGAGTTTCAAGGGAACAGATGTTGTGAATATTTATGGAAAATAGCAATGTCTCCATGAATTGAAAATGGGCAGGCCCTGTCCTCTCAATGCTCCCATTCGAGAGCTACTTTGTTTACAGTTGCCACTTGCACACGATTTACACAGGAGACATGTCAGCTGGAACCAAGGAGATAAATTCTTATACTTAAAATTATTAGTAGATTATAACTGCCATCCCAAACAATCTTCAATAAACAAAACCCAGCTTTCTGAGATAGTTGACTCTTTCGCTCCATCTAGAGGTGGAAGACCAAATGGTTGCCCTCTTGAGGTTTTCCCAGCCCTGCCATTTACCGTTTTATGACCAGGTGCCCTATGGCCCAGGAGGATCCTTGGTAACATGGCCTAAACTGGTTGTATTTATTGTCATGGCATGGGATTGGACTATGAAAGTTGATTAGAGGAGAGCTTGAGGGAAAGCCTCCCTGGGAATCCAGAACATCAGATTTGCTACACTGGCTTAGCACTGGGGCCCATCCCGCTACAAATATGTATGACAGCCAAAAAGAGATGTTTTATGTTTCTCCTCCAGAGGTTAGGAATGTACTTCAAACATTCACAGTGTCCTTTAGTAACTCACAGGGGATCTGTGAAGCCCAGGGTTGCACGTGATTTTCTAAGTGAAGGAACACCATTGTTTTGGTTTTCAATATTCTTTCCAATAACGACCGGTATTTCTTTTAATCCGCCCTAACACATTGATCAGGCTAAATTAAATTCCTCTCTTAAGCTGTGTTGACGGCTCAGTATCCATCCTATTTTAACTACAGGCAGCAGTATTTAGTCCTAAATGCATTAGTTTGCACTTGCTCACACTGTGGCTCATTTATGCCTCTGCTTTTTCACGTGGTCCTATGAGAACTTATCATGTATATTCGGCTGAGCACTTCGATACCCAGAAGAGCATTCGGCATCTTAGGTTTCATTGTGTACTTGAAATTCCAAGTCCTTTGTAAAAAAAAATGTTAAGTAGCTGGTGTTGCTACTGGATCCCTAGATTATTCCACTTGTCCATCCCGAAAAGTTCCTGTTTATCCTCTGCCTTCTGTTTCTATTTCTAAGCCAATGCTTTAAGACATAACATCTGCCGCAGCCTGTTCCCTCTCCACGTGGTCTTAACCTCTTAGCTTCTTTACTTCTCACTTTCACCCCTGTAAATTAGTACTCTCTACCTCACAGGGGTTTTAGGGAGGGAAAAATAGGATGTTTAAGGGTTGTCTTCAAGAGAGGTCCTACTTTTAGAGTGATTTTATAAACGCCTCTTGGCTTAGAAATGAGAAACTCTATAGCTATTATTTTTTTCCTATTCTTGTTTAGCTATTTTTATTTCTGAAAAGTGATCTCTGTCTAAATAATGTTTTTACTCTGGTTTTGACTTTCTTCCCATTAACCCTTTTCTCACTAACTCCTACCTTACCCATGCTCTGAACTTTTTATGTACAGAGCCAGAACGAATTCTCTCCCAACAAATCCCACATAGTTTTACTTCCATCATGGAGCAAGTTAATGTCCTCTGTAAAGAGACGTCTGGCTAATGATCTCATTTGGCCCTGGCAAGATCTCACCACGTGCCTTGGTTCTCCCTGTATAAACTGAGGTTAGTTCTGCTATTTCACAGCACATGGGTGTTGTGAGTCCTAACTAATAAATAGTGAAAAGCATTTTGTAAATGCCCTGTACCATATAAATGCATAGTGAATAATCTGGAGAGTCTTCAAGGAGAAATGTGTTCTTGTGTAGCTCAATTCGCCTATTTTTAAAAGAAATATTTTACTAACCTGTTTTTTTTTTAAGTGAAAATTAGTTTCTAGTCATTTGAACTATTTTTATTTTGATATATAGGAATAAATCAATAGTATATATTCTTGCTTGTCAGAAAACACCCAAGTTGTATTTTAAGTGTTAAAACTGAAAGGGTTGCATAACAATGTAGTGGAGCAGGGGGAGGATTCTAGCTCAAATGTGGTGAAATAGAGAACTATGAAGATTAGGTGTGATTTTGAGATTGTATTATAAATAGTAGATGTTAATGTAGTTGTTTTTTAGATATTCTTTATTTTTGAGTTACCAGAAATTGTCTTTTATTTTTGCAGTTTTGAACTATATCGTTCCTGATGTGTTTTGAATAAAGTTTTTATCAACTAAAGTTTTTCATTTACATTATTATCAATAAATCAATTATGATTAAAATACATGTAAAAATTAATAACCTAATTACATAACTATAAAATTCAAGATCTGAAGAACATCTTTTATCAAAAGGGTAAGTTTCTACACTGGAGTCGTTTTATCAAAAAGATTTTAAAAATAGTAACCAAAGTACTTTTATACTTCAAGCAGTATTGGAAATGTTTTTTTAAACATGTAACAAGTTACATGTTATGATAATTTCTTTGAAAATTGCGTAATAGTTTTTTTTTATGAAGCTAAATTTATTCCACTTAAAGAATTGTTCTTCATGCCTGATTAATCCTTAGGTGTTAAAATGTACTTCCTCGTGAAATGATTTTGGTACTAGATGGTAACTTCTTAAGTGTTATTATGGCATCTATGATGGATCCTTGAATTTTGTTTTAGGAATGGAAGCTTTACTGGTCTGTGAAATCTCAAAGTCTGGGAACCACTTTAATAAAAAAAACCTTTTATTGAGATACCATAAAATTCATCTTTTTAAAGTATAAAACTTACTGGTTTTTAGTGTATTCACAGAGTTGTGCAATCGTCACCCCGCAGTCAATTTTAGAATATTTTCTAATTTCTAATTTTAGAATATTTTCAGCCAGAAAGAAACCCACTGCCATCCTCTCCTCACGCCCCCCCCACCCCCACCCCAACCCCTGGCAACCACCAGTTACTTTGTGTCTCTGTGGATTTGCCTATTCTGGACATTTCATATAAATGGAATAATATGATATGTGTCCTTTGTATCTTGCTTCTTTCATTTAGCATAATGTTTTCAAGGTCCATCCATGCTGTGGCATTTATCATTCATTTCTTTTTATTGCTGAATAATATTCCATTGTAGGGATATACCATATTTTATCCATTCATCAGTTGGTGGACATTCGGGTTGTTTCCACTTTGGGGAAATAATTATGAATGATTATGAACATTCGTGTACAAGTCTTTGCGTGAACATATGTGTCTATTTTTCTTGCATATATATATCTAGGAGTGGAATTGCTGGATGATATGGCAACTCTATGGCTTAACCTTTTGAGGAGCTGCCAAACTGTTTTCCAAAGCTGCTGCACATTTTACATTCCCGCCAACAGTGTATGAGGGTGCCCGTTTCTCCAAATCCTCCCCAACTCTTTTTCTTATCTGTCTTTGTGACTATAGCTATGCTAGTAAGTGTGAAGTGATATCTCACTGTTTTTTATTTGAATTTCCCTGATGACTAACAACGTCTGTTTTCTACAACGCTTTAAGTTTATTTCATGGGCCACATAAAAACAGGCTGTAGGCTGGATTTGACCCACAGTTAGCCAGCCTCTGACCTAGAGGATAGAATCAGTAGACAAATACATTAAAATGGCATTATAAATACAATCTGTTGTTCAAGACCATAGAGGAAAGCATAAGCCTGTTAAAGGGAGAGGTGGAATATTAAGAAGAAAACATGTAATAGGGTGCTGATAAATCTGCTTGCTGGATTAAAAAAAAAAAACTTGGTTTGCAACATTTGCTGATTCCCACAGTGTAAATACTCCCATCATAGCCAATTCTAAGCTGTTGACGTGACACCACTAAAGTTGGGAAGGGACATGCGCAATTGGCACCTGCAAGCTGATGCCAGCTGACTCTGACACATCGCTGACATAAGCCGTGTCTAACTGTGCACGTACCACATGCGATCAGGAGCTGCAGCTCCATCTTCAAGGCTATCGTCGGTCTTCTCCACTCCTCCAACCGACCAGTAGGAGGGAGACTAGCCATCCCCTCCCAGTGTATTATTAGACTCTCAAATAGCCTTTAGCTCTTTCTCAGTCTTTATTACTCTGGAATCATGGCCACATTTCCACAAGGCCAATAAGTGCAAACACATGCGCACTCCTCAGAATGTCAAAAAAGTGTTGGAATAAAATCAAAGCAACAAAGGTGAACATATTCTGGTCCATCCAAAAAACTTCCTGGAGAATATATTTTACCTGGGTTTTGAAGGGATAGGAAATGGCCAGGTAAACAAAAAGACCAGACGTGGTCCAAACATATAGATGGTTTGTGCAGGAGTTCAAAACTGGGAGTCAAAAAAATAAATTGGAAAAGATGTGTCTCGGTGGTGAAATATGAAATCGCGAACTCTTGTGATCAGATATTTTCCCCGTGAGTTTCTTCTCCCCAGAGGTTCTGGGAAAAGACTCGAAAGATTTGTGCCTTTATCAAGAAGCACAATATAAGGGAAAGAAATGTCCTTCTACACCCTCTGAAATTGCTGCAAGAAAGCTGTAGAAATTAGATGATGAAACCTCCAGACAATGAGTAGTTCATATCTCAGACTTTCAATAGCTCTTTGACATTCTGGTCTAATGTGTTCCCAGACTGGTGTTAGTTCATGGACTGTGTGTAAGAATAACCTAGCCTTCCTGTCCACTGTCTCCTGGGCTTCCCTGCCTTTTCTAAACACTTCCCTTCCTGCTGATGGTAAAGCCCAAAGGTACAGTGTGGGGTGATGCTTTTGACCCATATTTGTGAGCTCAAACCAAAGTGAAGAAGCACCTGTGCTGGCAGAAGTGGTCCTTATGTTACCTTGCTCCATGTGGCAAGGGTGGAGCTCTTCATTGCTTAGAACTCACAATTGCTAACTCCCCAAATTTGAGATTTCCTAGTAGAAATGTGTAGGGCAGAGAGACCTGAAGAATCTGTGACTTCTCTGTAAACTCTCCTGTTCTTTTGTTGGCTAAAGAGAACACAAAGGCTTTTCTAAAATGCAAAGGACATTCTAGCACAGGGGTCCCCCACTGTGATCTGTGCCACCTTCCTGGGTTTCCTGGCTACAGGGCTACTTCCCAAAGTCAGGCCTGTTATACCTGTGTTCACTAACTCAGGTTCTCAAACTTTAGCTTGCATTAGAAGCACCTGGAGAACTTGTTAAAACTCAGATTTCTGGGTCCCACCCAGAGTTTCTGATCCAGGATGTCTGGCAGGGCCCTGAGAAGCTGCATTTCTAGGAAGTTCCCTGGAGCTGCTGCTGCTGCTGCTGGTCCAGGGACCCCTGTAATCTTCTCCAGAACTCTCTGTGGGTCAGGCCCCCGTGGCTGCTACTCTCACCTTGCTGCTCACTAGGATAATTGCATCCGCCTGGCTTGCTTCAGGCAGTTACACATGGCCTCTGTTATTTTGGGGTCCTATCCTTTGGAGTTTGATCCTAGCACCATCCGTGGTCCTTCCATTTCTGCTGAACATTTCAGTGATGCTGGAGCCCCTCTTGCCAGCATGTTCCTGATGGCCTTGATAAATCGTGTGTCCTCCCAGACTTTCTGTGGAATATAATCCTTTGGTTGGTTTTTGGGCCTCGCATGATATGTAATATATCCACTCTAGCTTGTCCACATTCCTGAGCCTTTTAATTCTTTCTTCCTTAATCTGCCAAGGAAATTTTGGCCTTCCAACTTGACTTAGTAGGGCCATTGCTTTTTCCATGCTTCTAGGAACCATCCTAGCAGCAAGGTAACACCATCTCCTAGGGTTCTTGCCAAGATGTAATGAACTCTCCTTTCTCCAACTTTAATGTTCCAGCTCCTCTTCATCAAGGCGCCTGAGCACCCAGGCCCCCTGGTCCTGCCCTGGCATCTGCCAGTATGCGGTGACCAGGCCTGCAGCAACTTTGGGTTAGGCTCCCTCTTCTCCCTTATCAGGCCCAGCATGTCCCTAGGTGATTATGCTATGACTTAATCCTACTTACAGGCCTAGTAGCCAAGAGGAGAGGTGGGGGTGGATCTTGAGTGGGCACATGCTGTCTCGAAGAGGGGGAAACTGCCTTGTTTTCAAGCAAAAAGAGTGCTAACTCCAAGTAGGGAGAGTAGGCCACTTCTGCAGGCTCAGAGAGTGCAGAGGAGTTCGAGGGTGAACAGCAGGCCGGATTTGCCCAGGATGGTCCCACTTTTAGCATCAAGAGTCCCACATTCCAGGAAACCCCTCAGTCTCTGGAAACCGGGACAGCTGATCACCCTAGGATTCTGGGGATTCAACATTTTCAGGGGGATCTTCCCAGATGTTCCTGTCCCAAGTCTCAGGGTCCCATTTTGCCCACCAGGTCTGGGTGACAGGCATGCTTGGCTGGGTGTTTACCGTCTCTGGACATCAGCACTCGATTTAGTCCTGGGTTGGGCCTCAGCTGCAGGATATGAGAGCCTCTGTAAACTACCGGGGAGACTGGCTAGTGCATTCACTCCATAGATGTGTGATTCCATTCTACCGGGCCGCAGGATGCTGCGTTCCATCTCTCACCAGTGGGTCCTCATTGACTGCCAGGTGGCTAGTGATTCAGCTCCAAAATCCTATCTTATTGACTCCTTTCTAGGACCACTCCTAGATGAAGGTTGCGCCTTGGGTTCTCTCAAAGCAGAGGCTGAGGTGGATTTTGGTGTGCAGGGTCGTTTTTTAGAGATGAACATCTGTGGAAGGGACAGGGCAGAAGCCAGATCGGGCGGAGTGATGGAAGAACTGAGGCAGGTCCACAAAGCCTCCCCCACCCCACGGGGAGTTCTGAAGCATACACAGCCCGTCAGAGTTGTCCCGCCTTGGGCTGAAATGGCCAAGTTTCCATACCCCTGCCTCGCTCGGTTGCTGCACATGGGCTGCCCCAGGAAGGGTATGTTTTTGGGTGAGGAGGTCCTCTGCAACCATGCAGGCTGAGAGCTGGGGCGACAAGTCCTTCTTCAAAAGGGGATATGGGCAACATATTTCTACTGCCCACACCAGGAAGCACATTGAAGGAAGCTGGTTATTGTCATTAGATTGGCTACTACTGATTTATTTATAGGCTAGGAAGGCTCTGTAAACAGCAAGATAATATTTAAGTTATAACATGTTATCTCCCTATATTTTCCTCCTTCCTTTTCTCCATCGAAGGGGGTAGTGACCTCTTATGTTCCCTCATCTCAGAGGAGGTTCATTCTGTTCTTTTCTGGATTTTTCCTTAGAAGCCTAAAACCATTGTTCTGTGAAGAAAGTGTGAAGAGAAGGCAATTTCTCTCAAACTAAAAAGGATGCTGCGGGCTGGTAGGTCCTACAAGAAATACAGGCATTCAGGTTGCTTCTGGAATTTCCCTGCATGTGTATCAGAGCCTCAGAGGGGATAGTTAGCCAGTGAATATGGGAGGCAGGACTGGCCTGTGTCCTCATCCCGGCTAGGAGTCAGCACAGTGTAGGCCTGAAGAGACATGTGGGCTGAAGCAGCAGGTGTCTGAGCAATAAGTTCCAACTGCCACTGCCGTCACCACCACCTTGGTGATGTGCAGGACTCCAGAACTTTGAAACAACCCTGAAATAGAAAAGGTAAGCCAAAGAACGTTGCAAGAAGAGCTTCAAATTTCCAACTCACCTGCTGGGATGGAAACATGGCTTTAGAAGAAGTTGACTAGAAGAAAATAAAGAGATGTGATATTTCTTGCACATCTAAGTGTATGGACTGATTCTTACCTGCTTCACACATGTAAAGGGCTGTCATGTCTGTCTCTCCATCCTTCCCCATCTCTTAATGGCTCAGGTCCTCTAAGCCCCCCAGTTCCTTCCACACATACCTTTTGTGCCCTTCGGCCATCTGGACCACAGATTGCCAGATGGATGCTGAGAGGGTGTTAAGCACTTTATGCAAAGCCTGCCTCCAGCTCTTCTCTTGTACACCTGAGAACCCGAGCCGGCCCACGCCGTCCGCCCCACCACCCCACCTGCTCATTCTCGCATCCATCTAACCTCCACTCTGGTCCCACAATGTTTTCCTTACAGCCGCCCTTGAGGAAAAAAACTTGACTCCACCCCTTTCTTGTTTATATCATCAACTTTTTTTCACTCTCACATTCATGTTCCTTTCCTTTATATTCACATCTTTTTTCTTCCTTGTTTTTGATTTCCACATATGAGAGGTTCTTTGAGATTTCTAATTATAAAACAATGGATTATAGTATTTGTCATAAGAAACCTCAAAATGCTATTTTAAAAATGAACTTTTGAAGTGAATACAACATACTGATACTGATTTTAGAATTCTGACCAGTATTAAAATGGACTTTTTTTTTGCAGTAATATCAAGCAGAATTAAAGATAGAAGGGAAAAAGGTACATGTTTCAAAACCTCATTAGGACTATGCTGGGAAGGGAAAGTTGAGACTTATTCATGTGGGAGGTCCCTTCACGGGTCTCATTCAGACGTTCATCATGCTCGTTATAAACCTGGCCATACAGCCCGTGTCTCAGACGCTCTGAGTAACAGCAGGGCTTCTGCAAAAGAGCGTGCATTCCTTAATTCTGCCATCAGTAATGCAAAGGCTCTGGCATCTTTCTACAGTCTCTCCATTGTCACCCTCCTTTTCTCCATTCTTACAGCTGTCCTCCACTTTACACCCTCAGCCCTTCTCAGGTTCCTGTGACATTCACTAACTCACTCATATATCCATTCAATACGTACAACTGAGTGCATGAGTTCTGCTCTAGGTGCTGAGAACGTGGCAATGAACAAGCAAACAAAACCTCTGCCTCCTGGGGATAGGGGAAGAGAGAGACAGTAAATGATTAAGAGTGCTAAGTATGAATGAAAAACATAGTAGGGAAGGGAGTTAGTGTTGGGGGCACAGGGTTTATAGTTTTAGGTAGGGTCGCCAGACAAGGCCTCACTCAGAAGGTAATACCTAAGTAGAAGTGTGAAGGGGTGGAGGGCATGCATCTGGGGAAAGAACCGTCCAGGCAGAGGGAGCAGCAAGTGCAAAGGTCCTGAGGCAGGACTGTGGCCACCATGTCTGAGGAACAGCAATAAGCGAGTGATGGAAAGAAGTAGAAGATGAGGTCTGAGAAGGCGTGGGAGGGGGTCACTGGATCAGGTATGACTTGGTGAGGCATTGTAACGACTTAGACTTCTCTTTGCATAATTTAGGAGCCATTGGAGGGTTCTCAAAAGAGGAATAATATAATCTGCTTATAGTTAATGGGATCACTCTGGCTGCCATGTTGAAACTGACCAAGGAGGGCAAGGGCAGCAGCAGGGAGTCTGGCTTAGAGGTCAATTCAAGCGTTTAGCTGAGAGGTTCTGGTGGCTTAGCTCAGGGTGGTGGCAGGAGAAGGACTGTGTATACTGGAGGCATTCCCTCCTAACCATCCGCCCTGCTCTACTCCTTCCTGCATTCTCCGGGGCTGAACCTCTTTCTAAAAGTCCACTCTTCTCGGGTCGCTCTCTTACTCAAGAACACCCAAATCCCTCCTGGCTGCCCAAATCACGCCCTCATCTTTTCTCTAGTACTCTAACCTTTTGCAACTGGGCATTCTTCCCACCTGCTCTTTCCCTGCCCCCGCCCCAGCATGAGCTCTCTATTCCCACCAGCTGATTTACTATGCCCCCAACATACACGCTTCCTGCTATTCCAACCTTGGCAAGGAGAGCCCACTTCTCTTCTTCCCTAGATCCTTCCCATCCTTCAAGCCCGTCTCACATGCCCCCTTCTGGCCATCTTCCCTAATGTGCAGAGGCCACGTGAGCACCTCTGTTCTCTGGCCTGGACCATAGGGCCTGCCCCTCACACGCTGACGGTTCAGCTTACACCATTTTGCCTTGTTTTCTCATTTGGCTTTTGGTGCCTCCATGAGTTCATAAGCTCCACAAAGGCAGGGACTGGATATAACATGTGTCTGCGTCCTCCATTCCCACCAGCACAAGTGAGGCATGCCTTTGGCAAATGTTTGCTGGACTGAACAAAATATAACACATGCTTTTCAAAACTAAGGTAGTTCTTTGCAGAAGTGCCTTTCGCAGTGATCTGTCAAACTGTCTTGAACATGTTAAAGACACTCGGAGGAACGTGATGATGTTGACTGCCACCCACAACTCGTTACCTGTGTTCCTAACTACTTGACTGTAAACCGTATTTTCTGGTGTGTAACACACTTTAATGCCTGCTTCCTAGGACTGTAGTGAGGATGTCTCGTGTGTCTCTTAGGTAACGCCTATCTCTTCCAGCTTCCTGCATGCACTCTACTAGGTGCGAAATAGCTGCCTGCCTTCCCTCCTTCCTTTCCCCACTCTTCCTGCTCCCTCCCCGCTCTGCCTACCCCTTCCCTGAATTCTGTGGATTATTTGCAGGCATCACTTCCAGGAGGAATCTCATCAAGACCCGCTGAGCTGCAGATTTATGCAGTCTCCAAGCTTTTCTTACCAGCTGTGGACGTTTTTGCAAACTCCACATTACCACCTAATTGAAATGGCTGCTTGGTTCCATTTCTCTTATTAAAGACAGATTAAGAAAATCAGTTCAATACCTGAGCCATTTGAAAGTCATCATTAATCTCATGATCATGATTTACAAGCTGGCTTTTAAAAAGAAATGTGTCCCTACAAATTCTTCTGTTGCTTTTTAGTCCCCCCTTGCTGGTATCAAAATACACTTCATTTTGGCTGCTCATTTCATTCCTTTTAGCCTACTTTAACAGTTATGGTTTTTGTTCATTCCCCACTGGGCCTCTTCTAATACATATTTTTTTTCCTTATCCATAAATCTCTTGTAATTTATCATTTGAAGTTTCCAGTTGATCATGAACTTGAATGGTGAGAATGAAATGCAGTATTTCGAGTTTCATTTGGGGTGTCCTCGAGAGCTGTCTGCTGGTTTCTCTGATGACATTCCTGGCTCCTTGCCTCCTCAGTCTGCCAGTCTCCACAGCTTAGACGTCTCAACCCCCATCTGGAGGCAGAATCTGGGCTCAAACCCAGGCTTTGCTGGAAGAATGTACAGAATCGGTGTCAGGGGTCTTGAGGATAGCCTCACCCAGCCCGCACCTTACATGTAAGATGGGCACATGACTGGCCTCCTCTTTGGATGTCTGGGCCCAAGGATCTGACCCAACTTGTCCAGATCGTCAGATCGTCCAGGGTCCCCCTTACCCTTGCTAGTCCTTCCCTGAACCACAGCTAAGGGCCCGTGGTTTGCCTTTGCATGTTGCGACACCCTGCTCTAGCCTCACGTTTGGGCAGACAATATATTTAGCTCTCAGTGTCCTGTCAAGGTCTGGGACACCCACCAGGGATCCCTCAAGGAACTCCTCAATGTCCAGTGCTGTCTGCTTGGGCAACAGCTGCACCTTATCCTCCGGCTGGGGTGCTCTGCCTTCCTAGATGGACGTCCTTCCACCACCTGCTGCCTAACAGGAGGCTGCTCACCGATGGGAAGGTCTGACCTCTTTCATTCCTAGCAAGCATCTCAGTCTGACCCCCACTGCTGCAGGAGTGTTTAATGCCCATTCCAGTGTCTTCTCTATGTTTTCCTCTCAGTGGGAATGTCCTCAGAAAGACGAGCTACCAGACAGTATTTGTCTCAAGACCTTGACATCCTCCAGGACTCCTTTCTATGCCCCAGAATCTCCCTTCCAAGTGTCAAAGTGCCCCTGCTGCAGCACAGCTCTGATGGGGCCTGCCTCCATGGGCTGTGGTCTGCTCCAGGCTCCAGAACCGCCCCCTCCTCACACCTGCCCCTCCTCCTCTCTTTTGGGCACCTCTGACATTTTGATCCCACAAGACACAGCCTCAGTTTCTCTTGAAACTCCACACTGAGACTGTCTTACTTACCAACAAATGGCTCCATTTACGACAGTTAAGGAAGGCCCTTTGGATAGACCTACGATAGATACTGTGAAGAAAATACACCATACATGCAATAATGCTTCTTTTTTTCCTAGAAAAATGAAACCTCTTAAACACTATGAGACTTGAAACAACAATGAAATGGCCGTTTTTCACTCCTTATAGTAACAAAGAATTTTTAAATATTATAGTATTCAGTATTGAAAACAGGATAATAAAATAGCTTTCATATCCTGCTTCTAGGAATATAAATTAATGCATCTTTCTAAAAAAAGAAAGCACATTCTCTCTGACCCAATAATTTCCCATTTAGCAACCTACCCTATGAATATAGTAAAACAATCAAACAAAGATCATGTATTAAGATGTTTTTTAAATCATTGTTTAAAAGCACAAGTATTTGGAAAAAATACAAAAACTCATTAATAGAGAAAAGTTAATATATAATGATATATTTCTACTAGGGAACATTATGCATTCATTGAAGTGTTTTCAAAGAATATTTTCAATTATTGGAAAATATTAATGATATTAAGTGAAAACAGTAAGATTCAAAATACTGTATTCTGTGACCTCAATTATGTCACAAGTGGTGCGGCATGTATATGTGTTTGTGTATGTGTGCTTTGTATAAATAAGGTGGGGATGTATGCATTAAAATGTTAACAATGCTCCTTTATGGTGTTAGAATTGCTTTTTGTTTTATGTTTATTTTGTGTTTTATTATATATTTATGTTGTATTTTCTCAGATTTTCTGTAATAAACATGTATTACTTTTATAGTCTCAAAAGCAGCATTAAAAACACATAGATAGTTAGGCTTGAGTTCGATGTAAACGTTTCTAATGACTGGAGCCATTGAGACGTGGGTCCCTCCAGCATCGCTAGGAAAGACATTCAAGTAGAAGAGCAATGTGCCCCCATCGGGGAGTTTTCTTATTACAATTGCTTGAGAAATTAAGCCCTTTCAGTTTCTGAGCTTACGTGTGTAACTCAGATTTTCTCACGTTCAAGAGGAACAATTAAGGGGTTGAGCATGACAAGCATAATGGCGTAAAACAGCGTTTTATGAACTCCATGCAGCAAAAATGCTGGAAAATCAACTGAGCAGCTAATTTGGCCCGTTGTGTCCTCCTGATTCCTGCCAGCGTCCCAGAGAGAGTGTACAGCTTCGGTCTCCTGTGCTGGGCCCTCCCCAAACACAAAAATGGCGTAAACTGTGGAGATTTTCTCTAACGGAGCCGCAAATAAACTCAGGATGTATACAAGAAAATTGAGAGTAGCTTTGAACTCCTAGAACTATGAGAGTCTTCTGACTATTTAAACAACATTTTCTCTTTCCCTGAAACAAACTTTTTTTGAGTAACTTCCTAGAGAAACTGCCCTCCAGTCTTCTGTGTGAGGAGGGAGAGAACGGATGGTTGGATGCAGGAGTCAGGCATGCGAGGAAGGAGGGAAGCCAACCTCAGTGCCTTCCTGGGCTGGGCCCACATGTGGTTTTGGTTTTCTGAGCCACAGTGAAGCTCTGGAATAAAATGCTCTTCAGGATACTACCTCCCTCCCTGTTCCAGCAGATTCACTCCAGTTGGAAGGCCTTGCAGATGGACTTTTTGAACTCCTTGCCTGTCCTGCCCAGATTCTAGTCAGGTGAGGCATCTCTCTGCCCGCAACAACTCCTCACTTGTCTTGGCTTGGTGGCTGTCAGCAACGCTTCTCTTCTCTCAGCACCAAGCTGTCCAGCTCTGACTTATGCATTCCTTACTGTAAAGGCTATATTTTCCTAACCTCAAACCAGAACATGTGGGACAGGACACTTTTTTTCAATTTGTCTTGGAAAAGTCTTTTCACTACAAAAATTAGATCATATTTAGTTATATTTAGCAAAATGCTTCTTTTGAGGAAAAAATGCAAGACTTTGAGCTGTCCCAGCACATCTGGTTCTTATGGTCACCGTACTTCTGCTGACTATCCTGAGGAAGCCCTGGAGAATCAGAGACATCTTCCTCGGGACTCCTCGCAACCCAGGCAGACTCCTCCGACCCTAGTGGGCAGCAGCACCGTCTTCCCTCGAATGTGCCTGCTCCCATGAGAACTTTGTGCAGAATTGCTTGGCCATCTGTGAACTAATAGGCTAGCAGTTTTCAGCTATCTACAAGCTTATTCCTAAAAGAGCTTTAGTATTTTCACCACTAAGCTTTTAAAATAGTCTATATATTTGATAAGCAGTTAAAAAAATACGAAATTAAATCTGCCCTCTCCTATTTTTCAGTGGTACCTTCATTTTCTCGAAGGTCAATTGAAGACAGAAACAATTTATCTCAAATTACAAATTATTTGCAGTGGAAATCTGAATAACCAATTCTGAGGGGAGTAGGCAGGGAGGGAGGAACTGCAGGGGCTTCTCGCGGCCTCGAGAGCCGTGCTGGGTGGGTAAGCACCCCTTCTGTGTAAAGTCGGCTTCACCACTAAGAACTCTTTCTTTGAACTGTAAATGTCTTTCGTGAGTCCTAGGAGGGTTTAAATGCCCTCATGGATGTTGTAATGTGACACAGGATCTGAAATAGGATGAGACTTCAGGAATTTTTCTTAGGAAAGAAGGAAAAGTCTCAGGATGTTCTTGTAAAGATAGTTCCCTGTCTTGGTCCCTTTACTTTAGAAGAAAGCCAAACTGAATGAGATGAGTCCCCACCCCTGCCCTCTTTGGCTTATACTGTCTTTGACTCTGTGGCTGGTCAGTAAAGCACAGAACTATCACAAGCAATCAGGGGTTTGATGGTGTAGACTGGCACTGTGCTTTGTGCCATGGCTATGGAGAAAACCCACGTTCATAGCCTGAGGTGGACATCTTGAAAACATAATACCTTGGTCAAATAGAACCAGAGTGTAAGAGTTCAGTGATGGGCCACATAATGACATTTCAGTCAACTACAAACCACATATACAACAGAGGTCCCATAAGATTAGTACCAGATAGCATAGGTGTGCAGTGGACCAGACCACCTAGGTTTGTGTAAGTGCTGTAGGGGAGGAAGAAATTTTACTCCACCCTTTTAGGTTCTTCTAGCTGATCTAAGAATTAAATTGACATGAGACAGGTTAACAAGAGAAAAACAAAAGTTCAGTAACATGTACACATGGGAGAAACCCAGGAAAACTGAGTAACTCACCAAAATGGCCAAAGCCCTCACCTTAAATACCATCCTCAGCTAAAGACAAAAGAGGATGTTGAGGGTGGGAGGTTCAGGGACTTCAAAGGGAAGGAAAGCAATTCACAGGTAGGTGAAAAGGAGCAAACTTTTGGAAAACAAGTGTTTGGCCACAAAGAAACAGAAGAACACAGAGAGGAGCCCAACAAACAGGCTTTTCTAGGTTCCTCCCTGTCTACCACCTAGTTCATGTGATGCTGAGGTGATCGCTCGCTTCCTGATACAGGTTTTTTTATCTGAATTCTTGTAGGCAGTTGAAGGGGAGGTAACAAGAAAGATTTTCAGTCTTTCGTTTCTTAAAAATAACCAGCCTAAAATAGTCCTCATGTTAAAGGGACACATTTTGAAGTGGCAAATTTTGTTCCCCTTAAGTACACTCTATAGTGTTCACACAACGACAGAATCGCCGGATGACGCATTTCTCAGAACATTTCCCAGGGATCCCGGTCGTTAAGCAACATAAGAGTGTACTCAGGAAGAGTGCAAATCTGTTACCCCAAGGCAGAATCCACTCAAAATACTTGTCCTGCACGTGGGAAACAGCAGTGCCACCTTTCTCTCTGCAAAGGAAATCATTGCTATTATTCTGGGTTGTAGAAGTTTTTATTTAATATAATTAAATACTCTGTTTCATAAAAATGGAAAGCCAAAAGGAAGCTTTTTTAAAGCTATTGTGATAGAATGGGCTTGAAATAGATTAATGGACTCATCATTGAAAAAGAGGAGGGGGCAAGGATGTCTTAGTTCCATTTTATGATTCACTTCTTTTCCCATGGAGATTCAGATAGACCTGTTTCTTTCTCCCTAATCATCTCCAAGAGTGGGAAAGGATTTCCTCACAGAATTTTAATGCAGGAAGGAACCCTAGCGAATGTCAAGCCTGAGGGTAGATTTACCAGGAAAAAAACCCACTTTTCTCAGACATTCAAAAGATGGTCAGAGCTGGTTCCCTCTTCTGAGAGAGACCCCTAAAGATCACTGATTCCCTCATTTGAAGCATAGTTTCACCCAGGAAGACTGGATGAGGCAGGAAGGAGGAGAGCCAGATTTATCCAGGTATTTTTAATATGAAACAGTGGAAAAAGAAACAGTTTTATTAAATGACAGATAGGAAAAAGAAAGTCTTTGAAAGTAATAGACACAAGCCATGAAGTATAAGTTTTCAAACAACACATGGTAGTAATAACACTGATGGCTAACGCATAGCTTGTACTTGCCCCGTACCACGTGTCACTCTGAGTGCTTCATATTTACATTAACTCATTTCATCCTTATGAAGTAGGGGTACTATTATCATCCACACTTTACAGATGAGGACACTGCTGAATGGAGAGATGAAATAGCTTTCCCAGCGTTATATAAGTAGAAAGTGCTGGAGCTGGTATTCATAGCTTGGCTGTCTAGCTTCAGGATCTGTGCTCTTCCCCACCACACACACGCCGCCTTGAATTGACCGTAGTCCCTGTTCAACAGCTCCACTCTATTACCTGAGAAAATCTCAGTAAATGACTAGAACAAGCATTTATTGAGTACCTACTGTGGGCCAATTATTGGACCAATTCACCCAACAGTGCAAGGAAATCTGTTACTCAAGAAAATCTCAATAAAAGATTTGAGTGAGTAGGGGCCTGCCCCATGGCCGAGTGGTTGAGTTCATGCACTCTGCTTTGGTGGCCCAGGGTTTCACTGGTTCGGATCATGAACCACTCATCAGGCCATGCTGAGGCTGCGTCCTACATAGCACAACCAGAAGAAGCTATAACTAGAAAATACAACTATGTGCTGGGGGGTTTTGGGGAGAAGAAGAAGAAAAAAAAAAGAAGATTGGCAACAGATCTTAGCTCAGGTGCCAATCTCTAAAAAAAGATTTGAGTGAGCATTTATCCAGCACCTATGGTGTACCAGTTTTGGGTCAATTCTCACAAAACTTTGAGAGGTAGTTTTCCTTAACCCTGTTTTACCAATGAGGAAGTAGATTCAGACAGGTGAAGATCAGAGAGGTGAAGTGACTTGCCCAAGCTACAGCTGGTCAAGAAAGAGAACGGACATTGGAACATGCGTCTGTTTGATTGCAAATTTGTAATCCTTCCAACCTTCCACCATCCTACACTAAGAAATACAGGCAAGTAACCTAATATCTGAATTTGGTTTGCTCTCTAGATTTTTAGTTTTAAAAATACATATTTATTAAATTTACCACATGAAGTTTTTATTGAACAACATGATCATGACCAGTCCACACTACTCTGTCTTGACCTAAGATCTTAAACACCTTTGCTTTGAAAGCAATAGCATGAGAAATAGCCCAAAGGATAAACAATGTAATTAACTTTCCCAAGGTAATTCCTGGTTGGGTCATACAAGCACCAGAAACATACATGCAATTGTAAGTCTAGTCTAACTTGAAGGACCTTCTAGAAGGAGAGATTTTAGAAAGAGAGACCAGAGCCTGCTGTTTCAAATCAGTCCTTTGCTGCTCTACTCTGATTAGGGCTTCTTGTTCAACCAGTGATGAGCAGGAGCTGAATTACAGACTTTGGCCTTCTCTGCAGGCCTCCATTATGCTAAAAAGCCACTGACTGATTTATCTGACAGATCTGTGTACCAAATGAATTGCCCAGACAAACAGATGGCCTGGCCGGGGTGGTATTTCACAGCAACATGTGTTTGTTTGAATAACATGGCCATAAACCCTTCACTCTGGGTCTGAAATTAAATTGTGGCTTTTGGAAGTTACCTGGGGCTACTCAGGAGAGAGCATTCAAATGTCAAATTAGTGCAGTTTCATCAGTAAGTCCTACATAATTGTCTATGTTCGTTTAGAACTTAAAATGTGTAAATGTTTTGGATGTGTGTGGTGGGGGGAGTATTGTACATAAAGATCAAATTCTATGGTTCTGATTTACAGTTAGACAGATTAATGCTTGGGTTTGTGCCTTATCATATGAAAAATATGCATCGCTCAGTTCTGAGCCTAAAATTTCACTTTCCCACACAACAGCAGGACAAGACTCTGGGATCCATTCTTCAATAAAGTTACTGATTGTTACTGTATCTTAAAAAATTAAGAGGAGGTAGGGAAATAAGGCCTCAGTTTGGGTAGCAGTCTGCCCTAAATGATGATACGATGTTACAGCTGTGGCTTTTAACATGACTCTTCTCAGGAGAGCCAAGGGTAAGATGGGTAGGAGGATCCACTTAGCAAAGGTGGAGTAGGATGAATAACAGAGAAAGCGGAGTTAGCAATGCAGTTCTGTACTATTTTCTCCTCACATTTTATGTTTACAGAGAGTAAATAAGACTGAAATTTTTTGTCTTTTAGAATCATTCATTATTTGAGGGATGCTAATAAACCCCATCCTATTCTTTGTGTTTATCCAACTACTACCCACAAGAATAAAGGAAATGGGCATTACTGTTTTTTTCTTAATTGAGGTGTAATTGACATATAACATTATATTAGTTTCAGGTATACAACATAACGATTCCATATTTGTATACATTGCAAAATGATCACAGTAAGTCTAGTTAATAACGGTCACCTTACATAGTTAAAAGAATTTTTTTCTTGTGACGAGAACTTTTAAGGGCTACTCTCTTAGCAACCTTCATATATGCAATACAGTATTATTAACTATAGTCACCATACTATACATTATATTTCCATGACAACATTTATTTTATAACTGGAAATTTATCTTTATTTTATTATTTTTTCTGGTGAGGAAGATTGGCCCTGAGCTACCATCTGTTGCCAATCTTCCTCTTTTTACTTGAGGAAGATTCTTGCTGAGCTAACATCTGTGCCAGTCTTTCTCTGTTTTATTGGGATGCTGCCACAGCATGGCTTGACGAGTGGTGCTAGGTCCACACCCAGGATCTGAAGCTGTGAACCCTGGGCCACCAAACAGAGAGTGTGAACTTAACCACTACACCATCAGGCCAGCCCTGGGAATTTTACACTTTTTGACCTCCTTCCCTCAATTCTCCCACCCCCTAGCCCTGGCCTCTGGCAACCACCAATCTGTCTTCTATATCTATGAGATTGTTTTTTTCTTTTTCTTAATTTAACATACAAGTGAGATCATACAGTATTTGTCTTTCTGTGTCTGAATTATTTCACTTATCATAATGCCCACAAGATCAATCCAATCGTTGCAAATGGCAAGATTTCACCCTTTTTAATGGTTGAATAATATTCCTCTGTGTGTGTGCGTGCACACATGCATGTGCATGTATCTCACATTTTTCTTTATCCATTCATCCATCAGTGGACACTTAGGTTGTTTCCATATCTTGGCTATTGCACATAATGCTGCAACAAACATGGTGGTGCCTATCTTTTCAAGTGACTGTTTTTGTTTTCCTTAGAAGTACACCCAGATGTGGAATTGCTGGATCATATGGTAGTCCTATTTTTAATTTTTTGAGGAACTTCCATACTGTTTTCCATAAAGCCTGCACAATTTGCATTCCCACCAACAGTGCACAAGGGCTCCCTTTTCTCCACATCCTTGCCAACACTTGTTAAATCTCATCTTTTTGAAAATAGCCATTCTAACAGATATGAGGTGATATCTCATTGTGGTTTTGATTTGCGTTTCCCTGATGATTAGTGATGTTGAACATCTTTTCATGTACCTATTGGCCATCTGTATATCTTCTTTGGAAAAATGTCCATTCAGATCCTTTGCCCATTTTTTATCGGGGTTTTTTTGTTTTTTTCTTTTTGCTATTGAGCTGTATGAGTTCATATATATTTTGGATATTAACATCTTATCAGATATATGATTTGCAAATACGTTTTCCCATTCAGTAGATTCCCTTTTCATTTTGTTGATGGTTTCCTTGTGCAGAAGCTTTTCAGTTTGATATAGTTCCACTTGTTTATTTTTGCTTTTGTGGCCTTTGCTTTTGATGTCAGATTAAAAACTATCATTGCCAATACTTGTGTCAAGGAGCTTAGCCCTATGTTTTATTCTAGGAATTTTATGCTTTTAGGTCTTACATTTAAGTCTTTAATTCATTTTGGTTTAATTTCTGTTTATGGTGTAAGATAGTGATCCAGTTTCATTCTTTTGCATGTGGCTGTCCAATTTTCCCAACACCATTGATGGAAGAGACTGTCCTTTCTCCATTGTCTATTCTTAGCTCCTTTGTCATAAATTAATTTACTATGTATGCGTGGGTTTATTTCTTGGCTCTCTATTCTGTTCCATTGATCTACATGTCTGTTTATGTGCCAATACCATACTGTTTTGGTGACTATAGTCTTGTTGTATAATTTGAAATCAGGGAGCATGATGTCTTCCTTTGTTCTTCTTTCTCAAGATTGTTTGGCTATTTGGGGTCTTTTGTGGTTCCATATAAATTTTAGGGTTGTTTGTTCTATCTCTGTGAAAAATGCCAATGGGCATTATTGCTATAATAGTGTGACAGCATTATGGAGAGAATTTTCTCTTTCCTGTTTACTATTACGTTAGAATTTTTTAATAAATACTTTACTGTGAGATAATTATAGATTCACATACAGTTGGAAGAAACAATATAGAGGGTTCCCTGTATGCCCTTCACCCCAGTGACAAAATCTTGAAGAAACTATAGTACAACGTCACAAACAAGAAATTGACATTGATACAATTCATGGACCTTATTCAGATGTCATCAGTTTTATGCACACGTGTGTGTGTATGTTCTTGCGTTTAGTTCTATACAATTTTATCACATGTAAGGAGTAATATGACCACTACCACAGTCAAGATACAAAACAGCTCCATCATGAGGACCCTCATACTATCCTTCTATAGCCAGAGCCACCTCCCTCCTTTCCCCACTCCCCAACTGGTCATAATCACTAATCTGTTCTCCATCTCTCTACTTTCGTCATTTCAAGAATGCTATATAGATAGAATCATACTGTATGTAACCTTTTGAGACTGGCTTTTTAATTCAGCATAATTCCCTTGAGATCTGTTCAAGTCGTATTTCACAGTGTAGAGGTAGCATAGTTTATCAAGTCATTCACTCCAGTGAAGGGTAAATTGTTAAACACACTGTGGTTTGCTTCCGGTTTGGGGCTACTATAAATAAAGCTGCTAGGAACATCTGTGTACAGGTTATTGGGTGAAGACGTTTTCATTTTTCCGGGATACATGCCCATGAGTGCATTGTCGGATTTTATGGTTGGCCATATATTTAGCTTTGTAAGAAATCTACATACTCTCTTTGAGAATGGCTGCACCATCTTACATTCCCACCAGAATATGTTATATTGTTTTTATAATAATAAAATGACATTCCACATACTTTGATAGCCCAGATCAATTCAAGTTCTCAGTAGCATCTTTCATCCCTCACCATTCTCATCTGTGCTTGCCTCTTTTGTATCTTATATCTCCTAATATTTGAACCTTTCATTAACATTTGTAGCCTTCTAATATTTAATATTTCTTATTTTAAAGTCTTCTCATTCCTACTAAATTGAAAATTTTCTGAGTCCTAGGATTGTTATTTTCCTTTGGTAGTTCCCTTGCTGAGCTTGGCACGATAATTAGTGATCAGAAAGTAGTTTTTGAATGATTAAAGCTGAATAGATAAAAAGTAATATGAATTAAAAAAATGTGTTGTAGTTTTCAAAAAGTACCAACTTTAGAAGTGATGTTATCAGACTTAGGTAAATTCTAGAACTATTGTTTTAAGTAACTTATCATAGCTACAGCAAACTAAATGTGTGATTATTCTGTTTTGTCTGTAAAAAACCTTCATACTTTATTAAGATGTTAAACCATTAGAGAAATAGCAAAATACTGTATCAAATTTTTAATTAGAATGGCTTAATTAAATTACTGCTTTTTATTGCCTTACTCCAAGTGTTTCTTGCTGACCACCCTGGCATTAGTTGACCATGTGCTGGTAAATGTTTAACACCTGGCTCTCTGGAAGGAACAAAAAGAAAAAGAAGCCCTGATCTGTAGCCCTTGCTAATGTCCGTGAAGTAGGTACTCTGACCACAGCCAATTTCAAGCTACCGTTTTGATGTCAATGAGTGCAGGCTCAGGAAGAGATGCTTACAGTAGGTTGTAGTGAGCCGGTATGAGCTAGCTCCAGCACACCAGTGCTAGGAATATATTAAATCTAATGAATGGAAAATGTTCTACAATATATCCCAAAATTCAAATGAGTCATCTGCACATGGACACTGGGAGTTTTTGAATGCCGTCAGTCTTGAAAATCTGTTTTCTCACCAGTAACCTCTAATTTTAATGCTTCCCCAGAAGTAACCCACTCTTCCCCCGGCTAACATCTATTCATTCTTTTCATCTGTGTTCAGACGTCTCTTTCTTAGTTTCCACGGACCACTCCCCCTCCCCCCCACACACCCAGATTAACACAGGACCACATCATAATTTCTCATCACAGTCTTTACTTTTTCTTCAGAGTACTATATATGTTTTATGGATATATATTTTATTTTGCTTCTATTTAATGTCTGCAACCCTTCACAGACTAGACACCACATGAGGGCAGGGACTGTGTCTATTTTGTTTACCTCTACCCCAGCAGCACAATGAATGAACGGATGAGTAAATTGCACTGCCTGGACGTGTGAAGACTGGTCTTTACTGCAGGACACTCTGCAGACTTTGCTGAAATATCTGAGAACGAGAGGATGGGCAATGAGACCGTCAAAGTCAAGGCCCAGGCACCAGTGTAAAGTTTTTGGGAATCATATGGATAGATAAGATGCACATTGTCCCAGAGGCTGTTAGTGACAAGATACAAGCCCATCCAACCCCTAACAACGTGAAAGGGATGCAAGCCTTTGTGGGGATTTGGGGGTTTTTGAGGACTTTTATTCCCCACCTGACACAGTGCCTCCATCTCTTATACCACCTGGTAAAGAAAGGGCACGTGTGGGACTGGGGATCAGAGCAGCCAGCCACCTTTGAGAAGATAAACATACTAGGGAAGCAGATTAAAGCTCTGGGCATCTCCCAAGCAGGGCTACCATTTGAGTTAGATGTGTCTGTGATTCCAGAAGGTATGGGTTGGGCACTGCGGCAGAGACAAAAGAAGGAAAGAGATCCCCTAGGATTTTGGTCCCAGCTATGGAAGGGGGCAGAAACCCGATATACCCATAGAGCAACAGCTCCCAGCTGTGTCCACAGCACTTCTCCAGGTAGAGCGTCTCACAAAGGAGCAGTATATCATGGTAAGAACTTCCCTTCCTATCAAGGAGTGGATTGAGAATATGTTCCATCAACCCACCTCTGCCATGGCTCAAACTCCCACTTTGACTATATAAAGTATGCTTATTTGCAGCAGAGGAGTACCCTGTCCACCACCCCACTGATTCTGGAAATGTGAGTGGAATCAAGATATATGGAAGGACATTTGAGTTCACCTGTAAGAGCCTGAGGCAGGCCTCACTGTCTTTCATGGCCTGGCTCGTAAGGCACTGATACTCCTTGGCAATCAAGAGGCTAATGCCTTAGCTCACACACAAGTCCTAGCAACTGACTCTTCAGTAGATACAGTAGATTGGGTACATAGAAAGAGAGACCACTGTGGCGCCAAGGATGCCAGATTGCCCTTGAAATACAGTGACTTGTTTAATGTGGTAAGAGCATGTCCTGTATGTTCTAAACAATGCCCAAGGCAACTGCCACAGGAGTCTGGGGTCATCTTGGGAGCCATTGGCAAATTAATTATATTGGCCCTTCTCTGCAAATGATGGTTCTAAATATGCCTCTAAATATGGACACCACATCTGACTTAACCCAAGCTTTCCCCTGTCATTGTGTAAACCAGGCTGCCACCATTAGGAGATTAGAGAAGCTGAGTACAGTGTACAAATACCCTTGTGAAACAGTCAGTGACTGGGAGTCATATTTTAAAGGTCATGATGTGCAAGACTGGGCAAAAGAACATGATATTAAATGCAAGCAGCGGGATTGAAAGAAAGGAAGACTGGATATTAAAGCAACAGATTAAATTACTAAGAGGTAAACCCACCTCGGTCGGATGGACTAAAGTACTGTCCCGGGCTTTAATACATTTCAATGATCAACCACTAGGGCCTGTTGCCCCATATGGCAGACTAGAAACCCCAGCTGAGGCACCCAATACCATAAAGGTATAGAAGTTGTAGGAGACAGCCATGGCCCCGACTCTCAACCGTGGATCAACACGCTGTGCTGCTGAGAACACCGAACCCCATCACACCCGGGAGAGGCTTTATCTCCTGGAATTTGTAATGGGATGTTCCACAGGGATGGGTGAGTTATCATACCCCTGGGTGAAGGGGAACTACTCAACCTTTTCTTGGGTCCCCTTGTCCTGCTGCAAGCTGGACCTATGGAAATGCACTAGACATGGAATGGAACACGCACCATTGAAAGAGAGGAGAAGGTGGGGGTCCTGCTCTGGCATATCCAGCCCCCAGCCCATCTCTTCACACCTGGCAGTGCCACCTCCCCCAGCCAACAAGTATGGTGTGTACAACCAGGTGGAGTTCCTAAAGCTGCACCTACATTATTATCTAAGGATCAGGCCACAAGCATAATTCTTCTAAAAGGGGAAGACCTTCCCATACAAGTTACCACTAAATATCTGTCTTTTCAGCCTTAGACTTTTCTGTCCTATGCTGTCTGGTCACAAGGTGGGCACCTGATGGAAACATCTTTCTACAGTGGGCCCACTCGTATGCCTGGCAGAGGACTCAATCCAACTATTGGGTGTGTGGGCAGCTGCCCCTCTCCATCACGATTGCCATGGTGGTATCACCACTCTAGGGAGGGGATTGGAAGGCCCTAAAACAAAGAAGAACAAACTAAGACTAATATGCTGAATTCAATGACCCAGAAACCTGGCCTGTGGCACACACTATGAATAACACTGGGTGTGGGTATTCTTTTTCTGTCAATCAAACACAGGCAGTTGGTCAAACTGCTGACTGGAAGTACTAAAAATACAACATCAGAGCCAGATTTGGGATGGGTTTGATGTGACTTACCCCGGGTTATACACTCATGCACCCCTATGTTGGGAACCAAAAAAATCACTCTAAATAGAAGCACCAATTGTACCAGGGATATGGGATGGATATCTCCGGCACAGATCTTTGGCTGTGGTTTCTACCTGGGTGGTGAGGTCCTTACAACCTATGTTTTCTGTAGAGAAAATCTGCCTCACAGTAACAAAAGTTGCCAACCTTCCTTTCCTCAAAACCAGGTGGGTACATTCTGTTTTCCACTAAGGCTACTGTCTTTGACACCCCCGTTGGCCTGGAGGACAGTATAACACACACAGAAGCCCCTACTAAATTCACCCAGTAAGCTTTAAATGATAGCCAGCTAAGCCTGTCCTTGCTGAACCCTGAAATATCTCTAATGAGAAAAGCTGTCCTCCAAAATAGGATGGCCTTGGGTATCATCACTGCCTCACAAGGAGCCACCTGTGCCATTATCCAAACAGAAGGTTGTGTGTTCACACCTGATGAGTCTGCTAGTGTATCATCTTTATTAAATCACATGAAAATACAAATGAACGCCCTGAGTGATCCAAACCCCAGCCTATGGGACTAAATAAATCAGTGGTTCGGGTCATGGTGAAAAAAATCATTACTCACTTTGGGAATCGTTATCCTGATCCTTGTTTTCTCTTCCTTGTGCCTCTATTTCTGCTGTGGTATCTGCCTCCAGTGCAGCCAGATATCTGCCAAATGAGCCTCCTCCACATTAGTGAAGCCCTTGCTGGCCGCTCGGGACCATTGCAGAAGAGTGGGGCGTACAAGATTGTAAATGCTGGATACAAGGGGTGGAGTGTTGGAGGAGGTCATCATGAGGATATGACCCCCAGGTGATCTGAGCAATCAGAGGTCCCTCACCCCCTTCCCTATCCTTGGACAGTACATTCTGTCCAGCATTCCCACAGCCAGAGCCAATTTCAAGGATGCAGCCTTCAGAGAGCAATGTTGAGACCACTTGGACCATAATCCATGAACCCAGGTAAGGCCTTCAGATAAACTTTAAGATTCCAGTGGGTGGGTATGGAGATCTACTCTCCTTGTGGCACCCAAGACAAGCCTGGTAAGTATGTTCTCTTGCTTATTAAACCTGCCACCTACCAATCTGGAGCGGCTGCCTCTTTCTTCTGTCTCCTTGCCCTCCATGTGTGGGGCCAGCTTCAGCATCATCACAAGTCACACCCACAACAGTACAACACTCTGCACTATCACCACTGGTTAGGGGTCGGGTACAGGGGAATTTCTTTCTTTCATTAAGGTTTACCAACTCTTTTCTTTTCCTCTATTGTTTTTCCTGTCCTTACCATGAAGTCACTTCCTGTTCAACAAGTTCCTTCAGCTCTGTAAACGTCGTCTCTCTCTCTGTGTGTCTCTTTCTCTCTCTCATCTTTGTTTAACAATCAAGTTATGCTTGTTTTATCATTATAGAAGTAAAGGAACATTGAGTGGTTTTTATTTGTTTTTTCTTTGTTTTTGCATCACTCGCAGAAATTTCAAAACTAGAAAGAGAAAGATTTTCTTTGCCCTTTGTTCTCTCTCTTCCCCTCTGGAATATAAGCTCCCTGAGCATAGTTTTTTTAATATATATGTTTGGTATGCTCCATTATCTGTGACCTATACCAGTGCCTGCTACACAGTAGGCATTCAATAGACATATGTCAAACGAGTTAATATATTTCTGAATCATTCATAATTTATTTCTGAAGCATTTTGATAAACAAGGAGAGCATGCAATGGATTCTAAAAAGAAACCATGAGGACAGATTTTTTACGAAGGTACAACACTTAAATATTTTCAGAAGAAAAGCAATCTGTTAATAGAAATAACTCTACAAAAATCAGCAACCAAATACATCCGAAATTGAAATAACTGTTAATTGAACAGAAAAGAAGTAGTTATATCATGGGATTGATCCTGGTCCTGGTCCTGGTCCAAAACCCCTTTCAGACTCTGTGTGTTGAAAGTACCAATTTCCTGAATTAATAGCTAGTAGATTTTTATCTTCAATGATAATATTTTACATTTATGTGGCACTTTTTAGATTACAAAACTTTTTCTTATATTGTCACACTTGATTATTATTCAAACTAAATGGAGACTTTCCTATGCTTGAAATCAGGCTATATGCTACAGAGTATAAAAGAAAAAAGGATAATGTGTTAACTTCTCAGATTCATATCTTCTTCTTCCTTAGAAATAAGAACACTAAGTTTGAGCTGGACACAGACCACATAGCTAAGAATCTATTTTTCTCAGCTCCTTTGCAACTCAGCGTGAATATGTGGCTAAGTTTTTGTCAATGAGATTTAAGTGATAGTGTAGACAATCCCTCCCTTAAAGGGAGGAGACATGCTCTTCTTTATCCTTCCCTACATCCTAATGCCTGAAATACATTTGTGAAGGCTGGAGCTTTAGCAGTCATTTCAGACCATGAGGAAAAAGGCCACACCATGCCCATCTTATCCAGCATTGTATTCTCAACACTTAGCACAAGACGTAGTATATAATAGATATACAATAAATATTTATTGGATAAATGAATAAATATGATTTCCTTGATCATATTCTCTTCTGCCTCTATTTTTGTCTTGGAGAAGCTTTGGACAACTATATTCCAAGGAAGCAGCTATAATCATAGAGGTATTAAAGGTCCACATTTGCACAGTCCTATGCCATGCCATAAATCATCTCTAGCCGGTTACACAATTAACTAGTTCTATAGAGCTATAGAATTATTTTGAAGTAGTCCTCATTGTAGTTCTTGGGAGAGTTGCTGAAGATAAGGCTTCACCATAGCATAAGGAACTCATGCAAGAGAATTTATATCACACAGGTTGATACCAGATAAGAGATATACAAGATAAGGACTAGATTCTTACAATCTTCAAGAATTTCAATAAGCTAAGTTGCGGGAAAGAAGCAGGAGACTTAAGGAGACGTAAAGTATGATTGGAGCCAGAAGATGAAGGGAGCTCAATCTCAGGAAGGAACTGAGGGCAGCGTTGGGGTGGGATTCAGGGTGGGGTTCTGGGGCCAGGGCTGTTGCATATGCAGTAGCTTTTACCCATAGGGTTCTTACAGTTGTCATTCGGTCACTGATAATTCCTGCAAATTCATGACTACTTTAGTTAAAAGTTCATTTTGGTAGTAGCTGTCTCTGGTTGTCATTACATTATTGCTTTAAGAAGTTTCTTGTTGTTAGTGCCATCAAGTCACTTTTGTCTCCTAGGGACCCTGTGCACAGCAGAGCGGAACCCTGCCCAGTCTTTCGGTGCCAGCTTCTCCCCTTCCAGTGCCATATCAGACAATGCTCTGGGGCTATTCACAGGGTTTTCCTGGCCAATTTTTTCAGAAATGGGTGGCCAGTTCCTTCTTCCTAGTCTGTCTGAGTCTGAAAGCTGCACTGAAACCTGTTGACCATGGGTGACTCTGATGGTATTTGAAATACCAGTGGCAGAGCCATCAGCATCACAGCAACACACAGCCGCTACAACATGATAACCAACAGACGGGTGGTGTGGCTCCCTGACGGGAAACGAACCCGGGCTGTGGAGATGAGAGCAACAGATCTTAACCACTAGAACACCAGGGCTGGCTGCTTTAAGATGTAAACTATATTAATGCTTTTGAGATAGCAGTACTTTATATGGCTATTTAGTATACTTCCAAATGATCATTTAGAATATCCTAAACTCACAAACTTCCAAAATTCCTTAACAAATTGCTCAGGCAAAATAACGTTAGTATATTATCAAAAAGATTTCATGGCAAGCTTTATACAAAGTGATAGTATATTGTTTCTGCCTAACTGGTTTGAAAGATAATGCTCAACAATGTCCAATAAAATACCTTGAAATGTTATGCATACTCTAAGACTGAGTATGCATAATACTCATACTGGGACTGTATCCCAGATGGACTCATTGCCTAATCTTTAGAAAAGATGGATTTTTTGGTATGTTTAATGGTGGCAGTTTTTGCAGTAGCTAATGCCGAGATTTCAGGAGAGAAATTTGGTGCCAGAAATATTTACTATACTGCTGGCACATAAACCAAGAGCTATTAGACTTTAATGCTTTTTTCCCTAAACTTTTTATAGCCTTTCATTTTTAATCGCTGCCAATCTGCTGATTTTATTTTAGATAGATACTTCAAGACTGTGCTTTGTCAAAATAGACAGATGTATCATTAAATTCCCTCCCAAATTACACATTAGAAATGTCTTTGTTTCGTGCGCTACTGAGGTATTTGAATTTGTTATAATCTGGAGGCCGGAGAGCTGATTTGCAGAGCAAAAAGCTCTGTAATTTAGAGCTGATTGTTCTGATTGCATCTGGCTTTGTGAATTGCATGTTGGCCAAAGCGAGGGTGGCCATGGTTCTGAGCGCTCACACTCGAGGTCATCATGGCTCGGCTTCACTGGAAGAGGCTAGAGAAGACTCCACGCCAGAAGTCTCTGGGGTTGCTCTTCCTATCTATCAATCACCTCTTTTTTTTTTTTAAAGATTTTATTTTTTCCGCTTTTTCTCCCCAAAGCCCCCCAGTACATAGTTGTATATTCTTCGTTGTGGGTCCTTCTAGTTGTGGCATGTGGGACGCTGCCTCAGCGTGGTTTGATGAGCAGTGCCATGTCCGCGCCCAGGATTCGAACCAACGAAACACTGGGTCGCCTGCAGCGGAGCGCGCGAACTTAACCACTCGGCCACGGGGCCAGCCCCTATCAATCACCTCTTTAAAGAAAGGGGTGAGGCATAATTTGACTAATTCTCAAATGTCCCTTTTAAATTAGTTATGTAGTAGCTGCCCTGTTGCTGCTACAACAAATTACCAGATACTGAGTGGCTTACAACAACACAAATTTAGTATCTTACTGTTCTGGAGGTTGGAGTCTGAGATGGGTCTTACGGGGCTGAAATTTAGGTGTCAACAGAGCGGCATTCCCTGGAGGCTTTAGGCAAGATTCTGTTTCCTTGCTTTTTCCAGTTTCTAAAGACCACCTGCATTCCTTGACTCGTGGTCCTTCTAGCTTCAAAACCCGTGATGTAGCATCTTCAAACTTTCCCTCACTCTGACCTTCCTGCCTCGATCTTTCACTTGTAAGAACCATTGTGACTACATAGAACCCACCAAGAAAATACAGAATAATCTCCCCATCACAAGATCCTTAGCAGAGCCACATCTGCAAAGTCCCTTTGGCCGTGTAAGGTTACACCTTCACAGGTTCCAGAGTTGAGGACGTGGGCATCTTTGGGGGAGCCATTCTCCCTTCCACAGATATTTATCTAATGAATACATGTTAAGCAACTTCTGTGTGTAAAGCCCTTTTCTAAAGCCCGTGATAGATTTCCTTTCAGCTGGATAACTCTGTCTGGAAAGTTATCTTTTTACCAAATAACTCTTGTTAACAGTTTTAATAAATGAAAAGAAATAGAGATTATCTTGAGAACAGGAGCCCATCTTCAGATAAGGGAAGCATCTAAGTAAATTGAAGCTATGTGAGAACTAGATGCCTATCTTTGCCCATTGCACCCACCCCATGATACACAGGACAGCGATGCCACAATACCGTCTTTAGTGACCTCTCACTCTCTCATCCCATAAAGAATGTTCAAATTCTTAATCTCAGAATTGGAAGAGAAAACGTTCAAAGAAATGATACCTGGTATTCCACAGCTGTCATGTTCGCATTACGGTTCACTCGGGTCAAAGATTGAAGTGAAAAAGACAATTCAGAATCTTCAGAAAAGGCATCTCTGGATGGGAAAATCTGAAAACTAGCATTAGAGGCCCACATAATGGGGATGCTGGAAAAATTTCCGTCAACTCCGGCAGCTGCCGTGTTCTACGAGTGCTGTGGCTTACTCAGTTGTGTGACGTGACTGTGCCTCCCAGGGTGAGCCAAGCTATTGAGGGGGATCTGGTTGATCTGAATGATAGAGAAATGACGGAAGAAAAGCAAGCTCTGCCTTTTGTGCACAGCCTGTCATTGGAAAAGCCTGTGCATTGTTATTAGTAAGCCTTACTAAATCCTGAAAATGTTCTTTTTGCTTCTAAAACTGTCCCTATTTTTAAGACTAAATGTTCTTTCTCTTCCTTTTACTGCCTCCAGGGTGCATTTAAACCTCCGTTTACTACGTGAAGTTTGTCATGTGTTGGCCACTTGGTTTTTGCTGAGCTGAGTGATACCCCATTGGGTTCTGGAGGCTCCTTAATCAATCGCCTACTGGAGCTCCTTTGAGGCCACTGAATTAAGTTTTCTCTTTCCCACTAGGAAGAGATAGACATTTTTACATTTCTTCCGAGTTCTTTGGACCCCTTAAGCCCAAAGAAGGATCTGTGCAGAACTTCCTGTGCATTTCCATCATCAGAGTCATTTTGACTTCCTCTCTGGGGACAAGTCCTGGCACCTGATGCCAAAGTGTGTCACAGACAGTGGTAGATGTTCTACTTTTAAGGTAGTTTTGTCTCTGTTTTTTCTTGTCGTCTATCAAGTTAGGAAAACGGAATTGATGTTTTTTCTAGAGTCTCTTTTTCCCCCATTTAAGGAATTGATCATTAATGTTAAAAACTTTCCGAGTTCATTTTTCTATTCTTCCAACTTCACTTGTTGAGGGTGTACTGTGTACAAGGCTCTGAGCTTGGAGTCCATAAGGATTCTCCATCTGAATCCAGAGAATATGCAGCATGAACACAATGAAAGGAGAGATTCTCTCTGAGATTCTAGCCCAGGGTTTTTTTTTTTTTTGAGGAAGATCAGCCCTGAGCTAACTACTGCCAATCCTCTTTTTGCTGAGGAAGACTGGCCCTGAGCTAACATCCATGCCCATCTTCCTCTACTTTATATGTGGGATGCCTACCACAGTATGGCTTTTGCTAAACGGTGCCATGTCTGCACCTGGGATCCGAACCAGCGAACCCCAGGCTGCCAGGAAGTGGAACATGCACACTTAACCACTGTACCACCGGGCCAGCCCCATAGCCCAGAGTTTGTTATGATGTCACCAATGCATCCTGACCTTGAGTAAATCCCATCTTCTCTCAGGAACTCTGCTTCCTCTACTGAGAAAGAGGGTGGTGCTGGTGCATCATCAAGGTCACTCCAGCTCTGGATTCAAATGAGAATAAGGCCAGGGGTGCAGCTCTCCATGCCTGCCCTGTTTCAGCCAGTGATGGGGAAAGCGCAGGCGAAGGCAGGATGGAAAGACTCCTTCTAAAAGGTGATTCACTTTAAGGGGAAGACTCCCTTTACTTCTCCCAAGATAAAAACTTTCCCCCTCTTAGTATAATGCCTGGAATGAGAGATTAAACCTGTTTAAAATAAACCCAAGGCAAACAAACAAATAAAATGCCTAGTTATAAAACGATTTTATTTACAGTAGCAATTTTTAGAAAATTAACCGTCAAAAATTTAGAAAATAATAAAAAGCAAAGAGAGGAGGGATAAAATTTAACAATAATCCCACTGTTCAGAGGTATCCACTATTAACATTCTAGTGTGCTTCCATAGACTGTTAGAGCTCTTTGTAGTCCTGCCATTGACTGAATGTTTGTGTCCCCCCAAAATTTATATGCTGAAGCCTAAGCCACAATTTGATGGTATTAGGAGGTGGGACCTTTGGGAGGTGATTAGATGATGAGGGTGGAGCTCTTATGAATATGATTAATGCTGGTATGAAAGAGACCCCAGAGAGCTCCCCGTCCCTCCACCGGTGAGGGACACAGTGAGAAAATGCCATCTACGAACAAGAAAGCTGACCTTGCAGACATGGAATCTGCTAGCACCTTGATCTTGAACTTCCAGCCTCCAGAAGTGTACAAAATGAGTTTCTATTGTTTATAAGCTACCCATCCTCTGGTTATGCATTGTAGCCTCCCAAATGAACTAAGACAAGTCCCAAATAAAATTGAGAATACTTTCCATATAAGACGTCTTTTTATATATATATACATAACTGTATTGTCAATAATTATAAAATAGTGCATACCTACTTTTATAATTTTGGAAACTACTTAATAATACAAAGAAGAAAAAATAATCACCTTAATTCTTCACGTTAATTCTTAAATAGTGGTGAGTTTCTGTCTCTTTCCCACTTTGTGCTTCATGCTTTATTTTTCTCAAAGATCTCGTTTGAGACTCGGGACTATTTTCAGGCAGCATTATTTCAGCAGAGAAGCGTGACATTTTCCTCTTTAAACACAGGTAAAACAGCATGTGGCTCCTGCCCTGTGGACACTTCCTTGGCTGGCGCAGTGATTAACCTGGCATCAATTACACTAGGTGCTATTTAAGCAGGGAAGACATGCAGCCTGGAAATTAAAGCATTATCACTAAATTAAGGCTATTGTGAAACAGTCAAGACACCTTTTAGACACAAATGCGCTTTCCTCTCTGCCTTTCTGCTTGACACAGAGACCTGGTAAATTGCTCCAAGTTCAGCAGAGTTGGTTAGGTGGATGTTTGAAGAGGCAGGGTCACAGGACCGCCTTTCCTTCCAAGAGAAGCTTCTGGAACTTTGTGCTGAGGCAGTGGGTGCCATGCTGTTCAGGGTTCACAGAGAATTCACTCCCCCTATGAAAACCACATTTATGGTGCATATTATTTGTCCTCCTTATTAAGCTCTGTGTGTACGCATGTAAATGTGTGCCTGCGAACACATGTGAGAGTTTATAGACACCTAGGCATTTTTAAGTAAATAAGCTCAAGTTACACAAGTATAGAAGGAATCTAAAGAGGGATTTGAAATCAGAATGCATTTGCTTTTTGTAGTTAACATATGCATCTGTCTGGCCAAATACGTCACACAGTTTACTATCATCATCTATTTACTCATATTTATGGAGGGTCCATCGTATGTTGGGCACTCTACCAGGCACTGGGGCCGCAGCAGAGAGCCAATAGACCAACTCTCTGCTCTCCCAGAATTTTGCGCTCCAGTGGAGAGAGGCAAACATGTAAATAACATAGATGTTAATAACTACTTGGGAAACACACAAAGCAGGAGGAACAACAAAGCCAGGGGATAGGGAGTGTGTGTGAATATTGGTTGGAGGTGGTGGGGAAGGGTTGGAGGGAGGCTATTCTAACTAGTGTGGTTAGGGAAGGTCTGACCATATGTGACAAATCACATACACCATAAACTTGAGTGATAAGGAGGGATGTGAGTGGAGACCTACAGGATGTGAGAAGAGAGTCATGAAGCCATTTGGAGGAAGAACGATGTAGGCAGAGGGGTCAGCATGTGCAAAGGCCCAGAGCGAGATACATACTTGACGTATATGAGGAAAGGCAAGGAGGCCAGAATGGCTAGAACAAGGGGAGTGAGGGGAAAATGGGAAAAGGCAAGATGAAGGGAATCAGGAGTGTTATTCCAAGGTCCTCAACTTTAATAACATTTCTTCCAGATGCTGTGCACATATCACTTCAGTCCTACTTTGTGCTTCGATTCCTGGGGAAAACTGTACTGGAGAAAGTCCACCAAATGGATTGGGGGTCATTTGTTCTCCAGCTTTGGTCATCTGGGTGGGTGTTTTCGCATATTCATTTTCCATTGCTGCTTAACAAATTACCACAAACTTGGTAGCTTAACATAATGCCGTTTATCATCTATAATTTCTGTGGGTCAGCAGGCTAGGTGTGGGTTAACTGATCTTCTGCTCAGGGTCTCACTAGCCAAAATCAAGGTGTTTACTGCTCTCTGTTCTTACCCGGAGGCTCTAGGGAGGAATCTGCTTCCGAGCTCATTCAGATGGTTGGCCAAGTTTTGTTCATTGCAGTTGGAGGACTGAGGTCTTTGTTTCCTTGCTGACTGTCAGCCAGGGGCCACTCTCAGTTTCTAGAGTTCCGTACAGTTCTCTGCCACTTGACAGCCTCTAACTTCAAAGCCAGGAATAGAGAACTTCCTACCTTCAGCTCCCTCTCACAGGTCCAATCTCTTATGCCAAGAAGGGCTCAGTACCTTCCAAGAGCTCATCTGACTAGGTCAGGCCCACCAAAGATAATGTCCCTATTTTAAAGTCAGTTGATGAGGGAAATTAATTACATCTACAAAATCCTTTCATAGCAGCACCTAGATTAGTGTTTGATTGAATTTCTGGGAGAAGGTGTGTGTACAGCAGGGGCCAGGAATCTTGGGGGCCATCTTAGAGTTCAGCCTACCATGGTGGGAAAAGCTATACCTAGAACACACTGTACGTAGGAGAGGAACGTTTGTGGCACACTCAGGACTAAGTCACCCAAATTTCTGTTGGGTAAGGTTGAGGAGAAGGGGAGATTTAACAGTTATAACTAGAATCACCACGATGGAGGCGTGGGAAACAAGAAGAGGAAGCTTGCATTTGTTGATCATGATTAGGTGCTACCGTCCTAGAAAGTGTGAGCACCGTGTAACTGGAGGGGGCGGGGTGAGAGACAGGAAGGGGCAGAGGCTGCAGAGGGAGACTGAAGATTAGCACATAGAATTATGAGCAGCCTGTGCAATGGGCTTTGTCCTCAAGGACAGCATGGGTAGAGCAAATGAGGAGAGTGAGGCTCAAAGAATCACATCTGGGAAGCGGTGTGGCCAGGAGGCTAACCCAGGCCTTCCCAAAGGCTCAGGTGGGGCCACTAGACCAAAGGTATGCAAAGTGTGGCCCATGAACTCACAGCGTCAGTATTACCTGGGAGCTTGTTGGACATGAAGAATCTTGGGTCCCATCTCAGACCTCCTGAGTCATAATTTGCATTTTATCAAAGGCCCCAGGTGACTTGCATGTGCATTAAAGTCGGAGAAGCACTGCTCTACTTTATTGCCCCTGAGGATGACACCTATTGTTGAGGCTTCTTAATATCTGACAAAAGTTCTGCATCCAAGGAAATGCCCTGAGTCTCGGTCAAACCGGGAGAGTTGGTCACCCGGCCTTCCATCATCCAAGGCACAGTGTTACAGTTATAAACACGTGCTAGATGTCACCTCCCTGCTGTGAGCCACTCCCTGCCGTGCTCCCACTGTCACCCGGGGATTATATCCTTCCCGCATAAGGCTCCTCACAAGAGGTAGGCTGCAGAAAGTGATTTGAGGTCCTTGGGGGTAAAAGGACTTCTTGCAAATATCCAGCCAGAATGACAACTCTTGCTATCGTAAGCCCATACAGTGCGTGTCAGATATGAGAACTCAGGAGGCAGGGCTCATTCTGCCCAGGTTGATCAAGCAGAAAGGTTCTCTCTGAGAAGCCAAACGCTGTGAGGGAGGCCCCACAGGAGCCGGCCGGACTGAAGGAGCCATCAATCTTGTGAGCAGCTTCTCTAGCTCTTCAGAAATAACGAGTCTGTCCAGTGAGATGTGACTAAATGGCTTGAAGCTGTGTGCCAGCCGAGGCCCGTCCCCGCTAAACAAACCTGCCAACAGCTGCCACACAAACCCCCCATGCAAGATGAATGGCCAGACTACTTTGGAACCCCACACACCTCCTTCCTCTCCTGGGATGACGTGTCTTGAGTCTGGTATGCTGAGATAATGATAAAAACAGTTACAAATTAAGGCGGGTGGACTGTGGACCAGGTGCATGCTAAGTGTTGTACTGTATTTTCTCTTATAGGCTTTACAACAAGTTTAGGCAGTAGCTTACTTCACAGATGGGGAAACTGGGTTTCAAACAGGAAAATCATTCAAAGAGCACATAGCACTGTCAGTATTCTCACCTGGTTCTTTCTGATTCCAAACCCATGTTCTCAACATGAGTTTGACACGTTAACAGTTCTTAACATGACAGCTCACTGTCATAGAGGCAAGTACTATGTGGAACTAGGACCATGATAGGTGGCATAACATGTGATAGACTCAAGTAATCTTTGAATTTATGAGTTCCATCCAAATAACAACATTTAGGGGTTATGAAGTGTGTCTGCATAAGTTATCTCATCACACATAGCAATCTTGTGAAAGACATAGGGCAATATGGAAGCCACTAGCCACACGGGGCTATTGAGGACTTGAAATGTGGCTAGCCCCAATTGAGATGTGTTGGAAGAGCAAAATACACACTGAGTTTCAAGGACATAGATATAGAACAAAAGAAAATGTAAAATATTTCTTTAATATGTTTTTATGTTGAATACCCATTGAAATAATTATACTTTGTATATGTTAGGTTAAATAACATACATTATTAAAATTATTTTCACTGTTTCTTTTTACTTTTTAATGGGGCTACTAGAAACTGTAAGATCACATGAGCAGGTTGCCTTTACATCTCTTAGCCTTGCCTGAAGTCCATAATCAGTTGATATCAGAGTGAAGACGTAAAAGAAGACCCCCAGGACTCTTTCCAATTAGAACACTGAAGAGAGTGGTACCTTTATCCAATGATTGACACTGCATGGCTTAAAATATGCATCCTGTGGAACAGCGCTTCTCAGATTTCAGCTGCGTACAGAACACTTGCAGGTCTTGTTAAAATGCCTAATCTGATTCAGCAGGTCTGAGGGTGGGACCTGAGATTCTTTATTTGTAACAAGCCCCAGGTGATGCTGATGCTGCTGGTCCATGTACCTACTCTGAATGCCAAGAATCTCGAGGAGATGAGCAGAATCCATACTTTTGGTCAGGGGGCTTTCAGTGCTTCTCAAATCATGCCGTGAGCACAGTAACTGAGGCAGGAGGTTTCTCCTGATGCTGAACACCCCATTCAACATGTGTCAAGCATTGAAGTAGATGAGGGGAACAAGCTTGTGTGTGTGGAGGTGCAAATATGTGGCACCCAAGGCCAATGGGAGGACTGGAAGGAGAGTGGTGTGCATTGTGTGTATGTGTCAGGGCTGGCAGGAGGGCCTCGACAAGGGGAGCGGTCCAAGCCAGGAGTGCCTTTCTAAAAAGTAGGGTATTTGTGTGTCAACAGGCCTCTGAGTTCTGATGTTTTAAACTATTTTCATGTCTACATAGAGTAGGAAGATTTTTTTTACAAATGGAGCTTCAGGTGAGCAGCCTGTTGGGGAAAGAGTTTGATTGAACCAAACAGCAAATAGAAGCTCTGATAACCTCTCTCATCCTCTCAGTCAAAAATGTCTCTAGGGGCCAGCTGGGTGGGCAGTGGTTAAGTGCGCACGTTCCACTTCTCGGGGCCTGGGGTTTGCTGGTTCAGATCCCGGGTGCGGACATGGCACCGCTTGGCACGCCATGCTGTGGTAGGCGTCCCACATATAAAATAGAGGAAGATGGGCACAGATGTTAGCTAAGGGCCAGTCTTCCTCAGCAAAAAGAGGAGGATTGGCAGTAGTTAGCTCAGGGCTAATCTTCCTCAAAAAAATAGTCTCTAAAGTCAGACTGGAATTGCCCTCTGTGTTAGTTCTGGCTAAAGTCAGATAAGGAAACTCAGATATTTTTCCCTCACGACAACCCCTGTGTGTTACCTGGGACAGTCTAAAATCTCCTTTTCTGCTTCTTTTCTTTTCCTGTTCTCCTCCCCTCACCATTCTTCCCCTCCCCTCCTCTCCTCTTCTTATCATTTCCTTGCAATCTCCTTGGCGTTCCTTGTTTCAGGGGCTTGTTTTTGTGCTGGAGGCCCTGGGCTTGGACAAGTCTTAGCGGAATATTTGTGCGTAGCTCTTCAGAACTGAAGAGAGCTCCTGGGAGGAGTGCCTCCTTATCTGGATGTCTTCCTCAGCGCGGTGGAATCTGGAGCGCAGCTAGGGGAATATGAACCGTTCTCGTGGTGCTGGGGCCTCCTCCAAGGACACATTCTTCAATATCAAGTGGGCATTCTTCCTAGGGAAATCTTCTCAGCCAAATTACAGGCATTTTCTCTCTTAGCATTAAGTTATTATTATGTTTTAGCCTCTTGCCTCTCCTTAAATCCAACATTATCTTGCAGCCATCCAGGGAACTAAGCCTTTATTTTGCAATTTGTGGAACATTCTCGTAAGAGCCTGATGTAGAATTCATAATCACTTTACAAGCCAGGTTGTTAGGATGGCAAAAACTAGTGTTTTCAGACAAACACCAAGAAGCCGATAAATTACATTAGAGCAGAAGTTGGACAGGGGAAAGTATAGTGCAGTGTGGCTTTTGAGGGTAGAATGCTGTGTCTGTGTTTTCTCATGCTCTATTATTTTTTTTAATATATTTTATTTTTTAGAGCAGTCTTAGGTTCACAGCAATACTGAACAGAAAGTTCTGTGATTTCCTTCTATTCCCTGCCCCCACACATGCATGGCTTCACCACCAGAGTAGGTACATTTGATGAACAGACACTGACACATTATCATCACCCAGAGTCTATAGTGTACGTTAGGGTTCACTCTTGGTGCTGAACATTCTATGGGTTTGGACAAATGTATAATGATATGTATCCATCATTATAGTATCATACAGAGTATTTCCACGGCCCTAAAAATCTTCTCTGCTTCGCCTGTTCATCCCCCCTCCCCCAACCCCTGACAACTCACTATCTTTTTACTACTCCTACAGTTTTGTCTTTTCCAGAATGTCACATAGTTGTAATCACACAGTATGTAGTCTTTTCAGATTAGCTTCTTTCACTTAGGAAGATGCATTTAAGATTCCTCCATGTCTTTTATGGCCTGATATTAATTTCTTTTTACTACTAAATAATATTTCATTGTCAGGCTATGTCATACTCTATTTAGCCATTCACCTACTGAATGACATCTCAGTTGCTTCCACATTGTGGCAATTATGCATAAAGCTGCTTTAAACATCTGTATGCAAATTTTTGTGTGGACATAAATTTTCAGCTCCTTTGGGTAAATCCTAAATAATGTGATTGCTGGATCATATGGTAAGAGTATGTTTAGTTTTGTCATAAATCACCAAACTGCCTTCCAATGTGGCTGTACCATTTTGCATTCCCACCAGCAATGAACGAGAGTTCCTCTTGTTCCACATCCTTACCAGCATTTGGTGTTGTCAGTGTTTTGGATTTTGGCCGTTCTAATAGGCGTGTAGTGGTATCTTGTTGTTTTAATTTGATTTCCCTGATGGCATACGATGTGGAGCATCTTTTCATATATTTATTTGCCATCTATATATCTTCTTTGGTGAGGTGCCAGTTACAGTTCTACTGTTTTAAAAATAAAGTTTTCTTTATTTTCTCCTTAGTACAAAAGCAATACGTGCTCGAAAGTATCCAGCAGTTTCCCATCTCACTCAGGGGGCAAGCCAGAAACCTTCCCATGATCTACAAGACACTATGTAATATGGACCCCGTCACTTTTCCAATAGACTTTCTCTCTATTCTCCCCATTTCTCACTCTGCTGCAGGCATGTTGTACTCTCATTCAGGCTAAACATGTTCGTATCTCCAAGACTACATCGAAAGAAAACTCTTCGCCCACATAGCTCCGTGACTAGTCACCATCTTGTATCTTTCAGATCCCTGCTCAAATACCACCTTATCCACGGGGCCTTTCCTGACCACCGTATATTAAAGCTCTCCCTCCCTACAAGGACACTGTCCCCTTTATCCTGCCATGTATACATCTGTATATATTCCCTCTCTCTCCTTCTCTCTCTTTCTCTTTCTCATAGCACTCCTCACCATCTTATACATTATACTTTTACTTGTTTATGATTTGTCTCCTCTCCCTGGACTGTAAGCTCCTTGTACTGTTAAAACAGTGTTAGCACCAAGAGGCATTTGATGAATATTCTTTTCATGGATGAAGGCATATATTGTTCATGGATTCTTGAGCTCAAACTGTGCTTTTACAACCCAGATGAGGATGTGGCTTGCTGGGGCCTACTTTGGGTCAAGAACCAGGAGATCCCAATATTTGTAAACATTTTTTAATCAGAAGCATATAGATTGTGTATCAGTCAGAGTTTGGTCAATAACAACCACACTAGGTATTTGAAGTAGGGAAAGGTTGAATAAAGGGAGTTGGATTCTGAATAAGTGAAGCCTTAGGTTGAGAGGCTGGCGGAGTAAAGGCAAGCCAGATTGCTTCCCAGAAACCAGGAAGAACAGGCTTCCAGGAAGCCGTCACTATGGACCCCACTGACTTCTGCATGGAGAAGTGAGTGCCTCCCAGGAGGATGCCTGAAAGCCTCAGGTAGAATTCTCCATGTCTGCCTCTGCTGGTCTGCGCTGCCACGTAGGGAATAAAGGCTCTTCTCTTCTGTCTTTGAAATCTCAAACAACTGCTTCTTATTGACTGAATCTAACGGGGCCTACTAGCAAGGGAGTCTGGGAACTGTGGCTTTTGAGCTCTCATCTGTGCAGTACAGAGGAGAGCTTAGAAAAGTTGGAAGGTTCTGATTGTCAACAAACAGTATCCACACAGATTGTTCATTCACTGATTAGGGAACTGCGCTAATTTATGGTGGATGTAGTTTATTCCTGCCAATTATAAGCCACCTGACATACTGTAATGGGAAATTTTAAAATCTAAACCTAGAGTAGCTGAGAGTATCCTAGCTAACATCACTAGGTCCACCTACATGCTTCTTCCCTGCCCTAAGTAGTACTTCCAAGTGTGCCTCTTGAAGGGGCCGGCCCAGTGGCACAGCGGTTAAGTGCGCACGTTCCACTTTGGCGGCCCGAGGTTCCCCGATTCGGATCCAGGGTGCGGAAATGGCACTTCTTAGCACTCCATGCTGTGGTAGGAGTCCCACGTATGAAGTAGAGGAAGATGGGCATGGATGTTAGCTCAAGGCCAGTCTTCCTCAGCAGAAAGAGGAGGATTGGCAGTAGTTACCTCAGGGCTAAGCTTCCTCAAAGAAGAAGAAAAAAAAAAAACCAATGCGCCACTGGAAATAACCTGTCTAGGAGCATGCTGGGCTACTGTATTCTCATCTCCTCAAATTGCAGTGCATTTGTTTTCCCTTCAGTAGAAAACCCAAAAGATTCTTCCCTGTACCCTCTTGCACTGTCCCATTCCCTAACAAGTGTGCTCCTCCCACCTGACAGGTGCTCTGGGAATAACCTTGGCCTCAGTTTCTTGCAGTTGTGGCTGCAGCCAATGGGCCAGTGGCACCAAGCACCCAGGTTTACTTTTCACTGATGATCCAGACACAGCCTGAGAGGGGAGGGAAGGAAGGAGTGCTGTGCCACAGGGAAGCCTTCATCATACTCCAGTGGGGTCAGAGCAGGCAAAGTAAATATTGTCCTGACTCCTCATTAGAGCAGAAATGAGGCAGAATGACTTGCCAGTGATGGCATGGTTGCTGTGGTGCTCGCTTTCTCTCCTGGTGTGTCAGCAGCAGCCCTGCCAGGAATAGATCTTTGGAAGATGGCTCCTATTCCATTTTGCACAGACAGCCCTGACACATTGGTCTCAGCTAGTTTTGGGCACAGCACTGCACACCAGTGTTCCAAAGTAGAACTAGCCTCATTTATGAATTGCTCATAGCCATTTTCCATAGTCCTATTTAACCATTTTAAAAGGCCTTCAGACAGATACGCTCACATAGTTGGCTGGAGATTGTGAAGTCAGGCCAACAAAAGAAAACCTCATGAACTCCTGGGTAATAGAACAGAGATAGAGCCACTCTTGTTAGCCTGGAGTGATCCAGTAACAGCTCACAGCATGGGGGCATCATACTTCTCTTCCAACACACCAACGCAACATGCTTCTCTCCTCTCATGGTGACCCTGTGAACTTCCACTTCTCCATTTAACATCACAATTGGTCACTTGGAAACACCCTGAAATACTCAAATCCACGGACTTGAATTTTACGCAGAATGTCAAATTTCTTCTCTCATCACAAAAACTGTATTAGAACTCTTTGCTCTTGATTAGATATTTGATTCTTCAGAATCTTATTCAATGTAGGGAAAACAGAAATTTCACAGACAAGTACATAATACTCGTTCACACTCCCATAATTGTTATCTACACAATCTGAGGATTTCACTGAAAAAATACCTCTTCCATGAAGCGCGGCCTATTGATTCAGGAACTCACTTCAGTTCCTTCATATGGTGATTGCAGAATCACTTTATTTCGTGCTCTGTACTGTACCCAACTTTGCTCTGATTTCTGAGGACACTTCTCTTTACACCTAGGCTCTCACGCTCCACAATCTCCAGCCCCACTAGGCCCTCCACCCCACCGCACAGGCTCCTTCCCTATGCTTCCAAATATGCACAAGACACTTCCATCAGGATATGAGGTTTGGTTATCTTGCTAACAACTCTCCTTTTTACTTTAGCCTCAAGGCTTCTTGACTAAATGATCTCTACTTATGACTGCTTTTCCTGATCCCTCTCGCTGTAGTTAATTCTTTGAAATCTAGTTTTTGCATTTGGAATTTTGCTGAAACATTATCATTCACTCTTAAAGATCTCTAGTGATTATCCTGTTTCCAAATTCAGTAGTCTTTTTTGCATATCATCTCTGATGTATTTGCCAAAGTCGACTAACCTGAAGCTTAGCTGTAACTGCATAACCCCAAACTCAGTGACAGAAAACAACAACCAGATAGCATTACTCCCACAGTTTGCAGGTTGTTAGGGGTTCATCTGATATAGGATGGATTTGGCTGCTGGCCCTTTCTTCAGGCTGTGGCTGCTGGGGGTGCTCTGTTGTACACTGCGGCCAGCCAGGGAGGCTCTTTTCCACATTTCTTTCACTCCCTTCCTATGATCACTGGGCAAGCTGGGGCATGTTCTTCTCGTGGTAATGGAAGGGACACAAGAAGCGGAATGGAAACATGTAAAGCTTCTTAAGTCCTAGGTTTGGCACGCTCTTACTTCTTGCCACATGCTATTGGCCAAAACAAGTCACGTGGATAAAGCCAAAGTCTAGGGGCGGAGAAGGGCATTCACTTGCAATGAGACCATGGCAAAGGTGGGACTGCAGGGAGTGGTGCAGAATTGAAGTCATTCATTCAGTTGACCATACCTGAGACCCTCTCCTACTTTGGTTTTTGTGACTCTGCACTATTCTGAGACTCATAAGGTTTCTGGTGACCTTTCATTAGAGCCTCTTGTTTGTTTATTTTTATTTTTTTTCGGATGTACATCATATTTCAAATTCTGTATACATTACATCATGTTCACCACCCAAACACTAATTATAGTGCATCCCCTCACATGTGAGCCTAATCACCCCTTTTGCCCTCCTCCCTCCCCCCTTCCCCAATGGTAACCACCAATCCAATCTCCAATGCTATGTGTTTTTTTGTCTTTGTTTTTATCTTCTTCTTATGAGTGAGATCATATGGTATTTGACTTTCTCCCTCTGACTTATTTCACTCAGCATAATACCCTCAAGTTCCATCCATGTTGTCACAAATCGCTGAATTTCATCATTTTTTATGGTTGAGTAGTAGTCCATCATGTATAAATACCACATCTTCTTTATGCATTTGTCCCTTGATGGGCACCTAGGTTGCTTCCACGTCTTGGCTATTGTGTATAACTCTGCAATGAACGTAGGGGTGCAAGTATCTTTATGCCTTTGTGTTTTCAGGTTCTTTGGATAAATACCCAGCAGTGGAACAGCTGGATCATATGGTAGATCTATCCTTAATTTTCTGAGGATACTCCATACTGCTTTCCACAGTGGCTGCACCAGTTTGCACTCCCACCAGCAGTGTACGAGGGTTCCCTTCTCTCCACACCCTCTCCAACATTTGTTGTTTCCTGTCTTGTTAATCACAGCCATTCTGATCCGAGTGAAGTGATACCTCATTGTAGTTTTGATTTGCATTTCCCTGATAGTTAACGATGTTGAGCATCTGTTCATATGCCCATTGGCCATCCGAATACCTTCTTTGGAGAAATCTCTGTTCAGATCTTTTGCCCATTTTCTAATTGGATTGTTGGTTTTTTTGTTGCTGAGCTGTATGAGTTCTTTGTATATTTTGGATATTAACCCCTTATCTGATATGTGGTTTGCAAATATCTTCTCCCAATTGCTAGGTTGTCTTTTCATTTTGTTGATGGTTTCCTTTGCTGTGCAGAAGCTTTTTAGATTGATGTAGTCCCATTTGTTCATTTTTTCTTTTGTTTCCCCTGCCCGGTCAGACATGGGACTTGAAAATATGCTGCTCAGACCAATGTCATAGAGCGTACTGTCTATGTTTTCTTCTAGAAGTCTCATGGTTTCGGGTCTTACATTCAAGTCTTTAATCCATTTTGAGTTGATTTTTGTGCATGGTGTAAGAGAATGGTCTACTTTCATTCTTTTGCATGTGGCTGTCCAGTTTTCCCAACACCATTTAATGAAGAGACTCTCCTTTCTCCATCATATGCTCTTGGCTCCCTTGTCAAATATTAGCTGTCCATAAACATGTGGGTTTACTTCTGGGCTCTCAATTTTGTTCCATTGATCTGTGTGTTTGTTTTTGTGCCAGTACAATGCTGTTTTGGTTACTATGGCTTTGTAGTATAGTTTGAAATCAGGGAGGGTGATACCTCCAGCTTTGTTCTTTTTTCTCAGGAATCCTTTGGCTATTCGGGGTCTTTTGTTGATCCATGTAAATTTTAGGATTCTTTGTTCTATTTCCGTAAAAAATGTTGTTGGAACTTTGATAGGGATTGCATTGAATCTATAGATTGCTTTAGGAAGTATGGACATTTTAACGATGTTAATTCTTCCAATCCAAGAGCACAGAATATATTTCCATTTCTTTGTGTCTTCTTCGATTTCTTTCAACAATGTTTTATAGTTTTTGCTGTACAGATCTTTCACCTCTTTGGTTAAGTTTATTCCTAGGTATTTTACTCTTTTTGTTGCAATTGTAAATGGGATTATATTCTTAATTTCTCTTTCTGCTACTTCGTTGTTGGTGTATAGAAATGCAACCAGTTTTTGTACATTGATTTTGTATCCTGCGACTTGACTGTATTCCTCTATTATTTCTAAAAGTTTTTTAGCGGACTCTTTAGGGTTTTCTAGATATAAAATCATACCGTCTGCAAAGAGTGACAGTTTCACTTCTTCTTTTCCAATGTGATCCCTTTTATTTCTTTTTCTTGCCTGATTGCTCTGGCTAGGACTTCCAATACTATGTTAAATAAGAGTGGTCACAGTGGGCATCCTTGTCTGGTTCCTGTTCTTAGAGGGATAGCTTTCAGTTTTTTTCCATTGAGAATGATATTTGCTGTGGGTTTGTCATATATGGCCTTTATTATGTTAAGGTATTTTCCTTCTATATCCATTTTATTTAGAGTTTTTATCATAAATGGATGCTGTATCTTGTCAAATACTTTCTCTGGAACTATTGAGATGATCATGTGATTTTTATTCTTCATTTTGTTAATGTGGTGTATCACATTGATAGATTTGCGGATGTTGAACCATCCCTGCATCCCTTGAATAAAACCCACTTGGTCATGATGTATGATATTTTTAATGTATTGTTGTATCCAATTTGCTAGTATTTTGTTGAGGATTTTTGCATTGATCTTCATCAGTGATATTAGCGTGTAATTTTAGGTTTTTTTGTTGTCCTTGTCTGGTTTTGGTATCAGGATAATGTTGGCTTCATAGAAGGAGTTAGGAAACCTGCCCTCCTCTTCAATTTTTTGGAAGAGTTTGAGAAGGATAGGTATTAAGTCGTCTTTGAATGTTGGGTAGAATTCACCAGCTGAGCCATCTGGTCCTGAACTTTTATTTTTTGGGAGGTTTTTGATTGCTGTTTCGATCTCCTTACTGGTGATCGGTCTATTCAAATTTTCTACATCTTCTTGATCCAGTTTTGGAAGGTTGTATGTTTCTAAGAATTTATCCGTTTTTTCTAGATTATCCAATTTGTTGGCATATGGCTTTTCACAGTATTCTCTTATTATCTTTTGTATTTCTGAGTTGTCCATTGTAATCTCTCCTCTTTTGTTTCTGATTTTATTTATTTGAGCCTTCTCTCTTTTTTTCTTGGTGAGTCTAGCTAAGGGTTTGTCAATTTTGTTTATCTTTTCAAAGAACCATCTCTTGGTTTCGTTAATTTTTTCTATTGTTTTTAAGTCTCTATTTCATTTATTTCTGCTCTGATTTTTATTATTTCCTTCCTTCTGCTGATTTTGGGCTTTGTTTGTTGTTCTTTTTCCAGTACCTTTAGGTGCACTTTTAGATTGTCTATTTGGGATTTTTCTTCTTTGTTGAGGTAGGCCTGAATTGCTATAAACTTCCCTCGTAGAACCGCTTTTGCTGTCTCCCACAGATTTTGGCATGTCATGTTTTCATTTTCATTTGTCTCCAGGAATTTTTTGATTTCTTCATTGACCCAATCATTGTTCAGTAGCATTTTGTTCAATCTCCACATTTTTGTGGCTTTTCTGGTTTTCTTTCTGTAGTTGATTTCTAGTTTCATACCTTTGTGATCAGAAAAGATGCATGGTATTATTTCGATCTTCTTAAATTTATTGAGACTTGTTTTGTGGCCTAATATGTGATCAATCTGGAGAATGTTCCATGGGTGTTTGAAAAGAATGTGTATTCTGTGGTTTTTGGATGGAATGTTCTGTATATATCTGCTAAGTCCATCTGGTCTAATGTGTACTTTAAGGCCAGTGTTTCCTTATTGATCTTCTGTTTGGATGATCTATCCATTGGTGTAAGTGGACTGTTAAAGTACCCTACTATTATTGTGTTACTGTCTATTTCTTCTCTTATATCTGTTAATAATTGCTTTATATATTTAGGTGCTCCTATGTTGGGTGCGTAGATATTTACAAGTGTTATGTTTTCTTGTTGGATTCTTCCCTTTATCATTATGTAGTGCCCGTCTTTGTCTCTTATTACAGTTTTTGATTTAAAGTCTATTTTTTCTGATATAAGTATTGCTACCCCCGCTTTCTTTTCTTTGCCATTTGCATGGAATATCTTTTTCCGTCCTTTCACTTTCAGTTTGTGAGGGTCTGCAGTGTTTCTCTTGTATGCAGCATATACATGGGTCTTGTTTTTTTATCCACTTGGCCACCCTATGGCATTTGATTGGAGCATTTAGTCCATTGACATTTAAAGTAGCTATTGATAAATATGTATTTATTGCCATTTTGTCACTTTTTCTTTTTTCTGGGTGTTTTAGTAGTTGTTCTCAGTTCCTTTCTTTTTCTCTTGCTCTCTTCCCTTGTGGTTTGATGGCTATCTTTAGTAATATGTTTGATTTCTTTTGTCTTACTTTTTTTCCTGCTTGTTATAGGTTTCTGATTTGTGGTTACCATGAGGATCCTTTTTAATATACTATGCATATAACAGTCTATATTGAGTAGATAGACTCTTTAGCTTGACCTCTTTGTAAAAGCTCTGCTTTTTCACTCTCCTCCTCCCACATTATGTTTTTCACGTCATATATAGTCTTTTGTTTAGTGTGTGTCTATCCATTACCCTCTTATCATTGAAATAGGTGATTTTAGTACATTTGTCTTTTAACCTTCATATTATCTTCACAGATAGTTGATCTGCTGCCGTTACTATATTTTTACCTTACAAGTGATTTTATTGTCTGTTTTTTGTTGTTGTTGTTGTTGTTGTTTGATAATTTTTTAGCGCTATTTGTGATCATTGCTTTCCCACTTAAATAAGTCCCTTCAGCATTTCTTGCAGAACTGGTTTCTTGGTGATAAACTCCTTTAATTTTTGCTTGTCTGGGAAGCTCTTTATCTCTCCTTCCATTCTGAATGACAACCTTGATGGATAGAGTATTCTTGGCTGTAGGTTCTTTCCTTTTAGTACTTTAAATATATCGTGCCATTCTCTTCTCACCTGTAGGGTCTTGACTGAGAAGTCCTCTGATAGCCTGATGGGCATCCCTTTATATGTCACTTGTGGCCTTTCTCTTGCTGCTTTTAGGATTCTCTCTTTGTCTTTAATTTTGGACATTTTGATTATAATATGTCTTAGTGTGGGCCTCTTTGGGCTTCTCTTGTTTGGAGCTCTCTGTGCTTCCTGTACTTGGATGTCTGTTTCCTTCCTCAGGTTAGGAAAATTTTCCTCTGTTATTGCTACAAATAAATTTTCTGCCCCTTTGTCTCTCTCTTCTCCTTCTGGGACCCCTATAATCTGAACGTTAGCACGCTTGATATTGTCCCAGAGTTCCCTTACACTGTTCTCATTCTGTCTAATTCTTTTTTTCTCTTTTTTGTTCTGTTTGGGTGATTTCCTCTAGTCTTTTGTCTAGCTCACTGATCCATTCTTCTGCTTCCTCTACTCTGCTATTGAGTCCCTCTAGTGAATTTCTCATTTTTAGTATTGTATTCTTCAATTCTGATTCTTTTTTTTTCTATCTTCCAGTTCTTTGCTGATGTGCTCACCGTGTTCATCCATTCTTCTCTGCATATCTGTGAGCATCCTCATGATATTTTGTTTGAATTCTTTGTCAAGTAGCTCACTAGTTTCTGTTTTACTTAGTTCTTTTTCTGGGGTTTTGTACTGTTCCCTTGCTTGGAAAGTATTCCTTTGCCTCCTCATTATGCCTCTTTCTCTGTGCTATTTTCGTTGTATTAGGTGAGTTGGCTATGTCTCCTGATCTTGGAGAAGTGGCCTTATGTATGAGATGCCTTATGAGGCCCAGCAGTGTGCTTCCCTCTTGTCACCAGTCCATAAGAACCAGGAGTGACCCCTTTGTGGGCTACTTGTGTCCTTCTGCTGTGGCATGGTTGCTCCCACTGCAGGTACCCAGGGAGTCTGATCTTTTCTTCCCTGGCCAGCTGTTTGTAAATCCAGTTTGGGGAGCCTCAGCACTGTTGGCTACAAAGTCTATCAGCACAGTCTTATTGCAATTGTCCTCTTAATTGGGTTGGTACCCAGTGTAGCTGGTTGCTAGGCTCAGGGGCATACAGTTGTGATAGGCCTAAGGCCAACAAGGCTGTTGTCAGTTCTCTTAGGAGTGCAGCTGAGTGGGGCTAACCTTTGGCATGGGGGCACGCAATTGTTTCAGGCTTTGGAAGGTAGGGCTGATCCTTTTTATGGCTATTTGTGAAGCACAAGTTTTCTGCAGTTGATAAGCCTCACTCGCCACAGTACCACAAACACTGTCAACACAGTCCTGGTCCGTGCACACTTGTCAACCCCCTGGAGTGTACCCCAACACCACACTGCAGAGGCTCCCACCTCTCCCCCAATGCCTCCCACAGTTCACCTGGTCCTCACACAGGCCCTGCCCCACAGAGGCAGACACACTCACCTGCCTGTAGAGGATCAAGGCACCCAGTCAATGCAGGCTGAAAAGTAGCCTGAGGGCTTGCTGTTAGGTGGGGCCAGTCCCTAGGGCAGGTTGCCTGCCCTGGCTGAACTGGATTAAATCTGTGCTCTAGTGGGTGTGGCAGATCCCTGGGTTAACAGCCCAAGGATGCACCTCAATGGCCCCCACCTGTGTCCATATCAGCACGCCTGGACCAGCTCAGAACAATGGCCCCCACCAATGTCTCAGTCTCCAGAGAGGTCTCTCCTCTCACCAAGATGTCCCCAGAGCACACCAGGTGAGTCTCGTTTCACCAAAGGACAGTCAGCCTTCTCTCTGGTGATTTTAGGTTGCTGCAATGAGTGAGTTCATGCATGGGCCCTTTAAGACCTGGGTCTTTTCGGCTTTCAGCCGATTTCTTTTCTGGGGGTATCCTCGCTGCAGTTAATAACCAGCAAAGCCAAACAGTAAGACCCCTGTCTCAGTTTGGCTGAGTCCAAAGGATGTTTATAGCAATATCATCCTCACTCTGGACCTCACTCCTCCAGGGAGGGCTGCATACCTTAGGGTAGCTCCCACCTCGCCAGCTGAGAAGCTCCACTGCTCCTGAAGGTGGCTTTTTTTCCTCTCTGGCAGGAATTACTGCCTCTTCTGTCTTTGTCAGGACTGTCCCTTGTTGTGGGGGTTCTTTTTATCCAGTTTTCAGTTTTCAATCCAGGGTAATTATTCCAAAAATTGTTGTAACCTGGTTGTGTTCATGGGAGGAGGCGAGTTCAATGTCTGCTCACAGCGCCATCTTGACGAGATCTCCATTGGAGCCTCTTGTAAGAGGACGTCATAGAGAGGATGTGACTGCCAGTTGACCCATGAGCTGGACCCAGGAATCAGAGGCCCCTCACCTCCTTGTCTATCCGTGGAATGTACTTTCTGCCCACTGTTCTCACAGCCAGACCTGCTTTGAAGGACACAGCCTAGAGAGAGCAACGTGTGGTTGAGAAGACCTCAACTGTGTACATGACTGAACCCAGGTAAGTTCTCTAGATAAACTTTAAGACTCTGGCAGGCGGGTGTGGAGATCTACTCATCTTGTGGCCTTCAAGACAAACCTCATAAATTCTCTTGTTTATTACACCTGCCACCTACCAATTTGGAGTGGTTGCGTCTTTCTTCGGTATCTCCTTGCCCTCCGTGTATGGGGCCAGTTTATGAACCATCACCTCTAATTACGTAACTCTCGGTTTTCCTCAATACACTCTCATTTATCCTTTGCTCTTCTCTTCATCAATAAGATCCTTAAATTCAATTATTACCTCAATGTTGAAGTATCTCTCAGGTCTCTACTCAGAGCTATTTTCTTACCAGTTTTAGTTTGTTTCCTCTACTGAGATTTTAATTGGTGTAATTCACTATCACCCTAGATTCAATAATCCTAAAAATAATTTATTGTCTTTTACCTAAAGCATCTTTTCCCTTTATTTCCTTTGAGCCTTATCAGTGGTACCTCTATTACATTCTAGAGTGGTCATTTTTTCTTTTCTATCCTTGACTCTCCCTATCATGCATCACACTAGGTCTTAACACATTTTCTTAAGAAATGACTCTCTTTATCTTCCTAACAGGGCTTCTGTTTTCCTTACCCATCCCTCACCAGTCAAGTTCTGTACCCATCCTTCAACACAATACATGGTCAACTTTTCAGCAAGGCCACCTTCTCTGACATCTCCAGATCTCCAGATTTCTTTGGTTTTATTTGCTTTTGAACTCCAAAATTGTTTCTAATCGGTGCTACAAAAATCATCAATATTATAAATTATCAATTTTTCAATTCGCTTCTCTCTGGCATAATTTATTTTGTCCAATTTGTGTATATTTACTCTCCCTGAATAGACTGTAACTCAAGGAGGCAACCCAAGGAGTGGAGGATTTAGAGGCAGACAAACTGGTTTGAGTCACATTTGGCTTATTAGCTGTGTGCCTTGAGAAAATTACTTAACCTCATTGAGCATCAGTTTTCTCATCGATAAAAATGGGTTATTTACACTAAAGAATCTTGGCAAGGAATGAAAGAGATCATGCATGGAAAGCACTTAGCACACAGTAGGCTCTCAATAATATTTTGGTTTCCTCCCCGTTTTCCCTTTTTTTTTGGTCTCCCATGGCTTATTGTTGGCTGTTTGGTATTACTAGGCTCCATTCACATCTTTTCACTCTGTCTCCTTAAATCTAAAGCAAATTCTTTAAGGAAAGGAATCTATGTCTTTTATCTCTTAGTTATCGGCATATATGGAAGATGTAAATCATATAGCCCGAAAATCTATATCTAATATGAGATTAAAAAGCCTTTTTCCTCCAACGTTTCTAGGAAAGAAGTCCTGTGTGTATTAGTAGAACACAGTGAATTGTGAACTAACTGGAATTTCTTTTAAATGGTTCCAGTTATCCTATTTTGCAAAACTTTTCTACCCTCTTCAGGAATCCAAACACTTTCCTTGAATAAAACATTTTCTCAGAGAGTATCTGATATTGGGCATTTCTCACTCAGTGTGAATTTTAGCCTGAGTATTTCTTCTTCCAGGTATCTCCTTAATGAATGATTGATTGACTGATTTTGCATTGATCCATGGCTTTTCTTAGCTTGCAGTGATTACACCTCTCCAGGCAGCACCAGCCATGGGTAAGTTGGGTCCAAAAGATGCTCAACAGCCTCATCCTGTTCCACACACTGAGATGGAGTAGTGCTCCTCTCTTACTATTAGCATTTTAAGAAAATGCTCTTTTCCACATGCCTTGGATGAAAGCTTCTTGTCTGGTTTGTAGCTTTGTAGCTGACACAAAAGTGGGAAAAATAGAATTCAAAGTGCTATTAGTAGGGTAGAACATAGAGAATACTGGAATCAACTAAGAAGGTAAAACCCAAGAGATAAAGGCCTATATTTAGCACCACATATGCTTAATCTTATAATATTACATACAAAAAAAAAAAACCCACAAAAACCCTAACACAATGGGATTCTGTGTTGGTAAAGGTACAGAGTCATGAAACTCTAGTCCCATTTTACTCAACCACATCTGGAGAACAAGGTTAATCATGCATGAGACACCCCTGAAAGATCACTGACAAGTTAGGAGCAGTTAGAGGAGAGCAGCCAGGGAATGGAGGGTTTCGAAACCCTTCATGACATGAGGCACGTTCAGAGAGAGGCTCGAGCTGCCGGAGGACCAGGAGGTCTGCCTCGCTGGAGGAAGAGTAGCCTTGCTTCGCTCTGTCCCAGAGGACAGAACCAGTGCTATCCAGCAGTGGAAGGCCTGGCTTGTAGGGCACTGAGTTTCTTGAAGTTTCAAGCTAGAGCTCAATGGCCACTTGAAAATGACAGTGGCCACTTACACTTACTCGTTACCAGCCACTTGTATAAAAAAAGTACTTTTCATATATATATTTTCTTTTTTTAAAAAATTCTCACAACAACCCTAGAAATTAGGTATTATAATTATTCCCATTTTACAGATGAGGAGACTGAGGCTCAGAGAGACTTTTGCCCAGGGTCACACAACTAATTAGGGGCAAAGCTGGGATTTGAATCCAGACAGTCCAGTCCATTCTGTCTGTAAAGGGTGTACTTGATGGGCTTTCCCTATGGCGAGTGCATTTAGCCTGGATGTGCTTAAGTTCCCTTTCATCCCTAAGTCTTTTTCACAGAGATAGTCCTTGTTATGTCAGTAACAGTTAAAAATCCATCTATGCTTCTTCTGTGCTTTGGATAATTTTGTTGATTTATCTGAATCCTGTGTATTTTAAGTATTATCTGGAGACAGAGCACAAACAACATGAAAATTAGGGCATCAAATAATTTTCTCTTTCTTGGCAAGTGATTGCACATTCAAAAGAGTTAAAATACACCTCTCCTTCTTAAGTCATAAATAAGCCCTAGAGTTCTCTTTAAATCTCTGTGAGCTATGAGAGTTGCACTGAATGATTCAGATGAAAGAATAGAAAGAGAGGACATTAATATCTGGTGAGCAGTTTCTAGATACCAGGAGGCATCTAGACGTGTTTGGAGGTTTATGTGTATTATCTTACTTAATGCTTGCAATGAGCTAGATATTATTCCCATTTTATTGATGAGTAAACCAGTACTCAGAGGAATTACCCACCCAACACCACTAGCGAGCTGCAGAGAACATATTAGAACCCAGAGGCATCTGGTGCCAGAACACGCTGTTCTGACTCTTCCATATTTCTTCACCATCACAAGCACCTGGAGTCTACTGTGAGTTTGACCAAGTTCGAGGACAGCATGGGGAGTAGATATACTGGTACCTTGTTAGCCCCTTCTGCACCAGCGTGCCCACATCCTCTCTTCTGTCTAGAGCTTCTAAGAAATTTCAGGAAGAAGGAGTGTCCCCAGAGTCTGAGCATTCAGAGGAATTCTTACATGAGGTTCGGGTACTTAATAAAGGTTTTTACTTTTACATTTACTACTTATCCTACTATTGCCACCACCACAGCCAAATGTTAAGGAACTCTTAACTTAATTTTAGGCATTCTATACTCATATAGGCCACGTCATATCGCATTCTGAGAAGATTGTGAAGTAACTATTAATAACCTCTTTTTATAGATAAGAAACAAAGGCTCAGTGAGAGAAAAGATCTTTCTCAAAGTCAAAAACTATGGAGTGGCAGGATGAGAACCTGAACTCAGGTCTGCCTGACTCCAAAGTCCATGCTATTTCCACTACACAATGCTTTATTTGAAATACCTGCACCACCCCCCAAAAGAATGGAAAAGAAAAGAAAAGAAAAGGAAAAGAAAAGATCTGCACCCAAAACCAATTGTAAAATGCCATATGTGAGCAGGTGGCTTTTCTTTATCAGAAGTTCTGTCCAAAAGCATCTTTCACTAATCAAAGTAACCCACTGCCACTAATTTATCAGACTTAAAAGTCAGAGAAATGCAAATGACTTTTATATGTTAATTTTGTATCCTAAAACTTTACTGAATTCATTTATTAGTTCTAATACTTTTTTCCTGGTGGAATCTTTAAAGTTTTCTACATATACGATCATGTCATCTGTAAACAGAGATAAAGTTACCTCTTCTTTTCCAATTTGAGTCCCTTTAATTTCTTTTTCTTTACTGATTGCTCTGGCTAGGACTTCATGCGCTATGTTGAATAAAAGTAGCAAGAGTGGGCATCCTTGTCTTGTTCCTGATCTTAGAGAAAAATCTTTTAGTTTTAGTTAGCTGTGGGCTTTTCATATGTGGCCTTTATCGTGTTGAGATAAGTTCCTTGTATACCTAGTTTGTTGAGAGCTTTTATCACAAAATAGTGTTGAATTTTGTCAAATGCTTTTTCTGTATCTATTGAGATGATCGTGTGGTTTGCATCCTTCTTTCTGTTAATGTGGCATATCGCATTATTAGATTTGCATATGTTGAAGCATCCTTGCATCCTAGAGATTAATCCCACTTGGTTATGGTGTATGGTCCTAAACTGTTAGAATAATAAATTCATTCAGACAAGTTGTAATATACAAAATCAAGATTAAAAAATCAGTTGCATATCTATACACTAATAATGAGTTCATTATTTCCAAAAAATAAATTCAGAAAACAATTCCATTTACAATAGCATCAAAAAGAATAAAATACTTAGGGGTAAACTTAATCAAAGAGGTGAAAGACTGCAGGGGAAGCAGGAGAAGGGGAGAAGTGAAAGCAAAGATAGATGGGGCAGCTCTGGCAATGTTCTACGACATGAGTCAGCAGTGGGTTCACAGATACTCATTTTATTAACGTATTTTATAAGTGTACGTATGTTGGATTCTTCAGTAAATATCAAATATTGCATAATAAAAGAGTGAATATAAAAAAAGAAAGTCACATCGCTGAGTCTAAGGTTGGGTTAGGCCAGTTGTTGGTCAGCCTGGCCGTACCTCAGAGCCCAGAAGGAAGAGTCAGATGTCCTGAATCAAAATCTCTGATGTAAGCTCTATTCCAGCAGAGATGTTCGATTCATCTGCTTCTGTATCTTTGCACCTATACCAATGCCCGAAACCTTTTGGCTACTATATGTTAAACGGATGAATGTGTGAATAGGTCTGAGCAATCTACATTTTCGTAAAGCTTCCCATGTGATTCTGCTAGTTGGTCCACCAAATAGGACTGGCCTCTTCCTCTCTCACATGCCATGGATCCTTCCTTGTGACTAGCAATTTGGGAATCATCGCACAAAAGCTCATTTCATGCATAAGGAACCAAGATGTGTGTCATCACCTCAAAAGAAAGCTGAAGAGAAAGAAAGGAGATGCACACCTTGACAGAGCTTACATGAGGCAGGCAGTCTGACAGAGCAACAGGGAGCCAGGCTGTAGCCTCTGGTGGGTGAGGCCTGAGGAAGAGAGAAGGTGGGACAGAGGGGGCTTCAAAGTCTAACCTGACAGAGGAACAACCCTGGACTCCCGAACAGCACCCCTGTACTTCTCCAGAACCACTGACTCTGCCCAGCAACGCCCCCTATTGGTCCCCAACCCCCATGTGACACTTTTCCTAAAGTGTTGGCTCTCCTCTTTTCTTCCTAGAAACACCCAGAACAGGGTGCTCAACTCACTCTACCTCAGCAAGTCATCTTTGTGTGCTGCTAAATGGCTCTGTCATGTGGGAAAGACCCAGACGTTCTCTATTTGCTATCCATTGCTGCATAACAAATTACCCCAAAACTTAGTGGCTTAAAACTACAAAATATTTGTCTCCCAGTTCCTGTAGGTTAGGAATCCGGGAGCGACTTAGCTGGGTACTTCTAGATCAGTATCTCTCAAAAAGTCACAGCCAAGCAATCAGTCAAGTCTGCAGTCTCTGAGGGCTGAACTGGGGCTGAAGGAACCACTGCCATCTCCCTCAGTGGCTCTTCAGTTCCTTACCATGGACGTCTCTGCACAGGGCTATTACTGTACGGTTTCCCCCAGAGCACGTAATAGGAGAGAGAGAGCGAGACAGAAACTAAGATGGAAGTTTTTTTTAATGATCTAATCTTAGATGTGACACACCATCACTTCTGTCGTATGCTAGCAATCACCCACACCAACCCTGGTAAAATGCGTAGAGGATCACACAAGGGTGTGGATACCAGGAGGTGGGGATCATTGGGGCTGTCCTTGAGGCTGGCTCCCACTTTCCATTGATGGGCTCTCAAGTCCTAGGGGCCTTCAGTTAAAATGGAGGTGTTTCCAGAGGGGGTTAGCTTATTACCAGGCCATTAGCTAATTAACCAAGTAGCTGCCACTGCGAAAAGCAGAAAATAGATGGACACACCGTGTGTGGAAGAGGAACAGGAGATGTGAGAAAAATTTCTCCGTGGAGCTTTGGAGGAGGGTCAGTAGGGGGGGATCTGCTATTTGTAGGACGAGGCCTTAGGACAGTACGAGGATAAAGACACCAAAACTCGGGGTCCCTGTCGAAGAGGAGGAGATAGAGCGGGAGTGGGGAATGGAGAGACATTCCATTCACCGTCTTTGCAAATGTCACCTACTGAGACCTTGGCGCTGTGCATCCATGGGGTGTGTGCAGAAATGGGGAAGAAATCAAGGCCTCACTGCTGGTTAATTAAATGTTACTTCCAAGGCAGCCGGTGGAGTATGTGCACTGTATACCATGCTCAGTTTGGTTTTTCTCTTTTTTCCTAAATCACACATTTTAATTAACCTGCAAGCCCTTGCTGGGGCTTTGAAAGCACTTAATTGGCCTGCAGGGAGTGGAACGCACAACAGCCAGAGAAAGGCTTCGTCTCAGTTGTTTTCACTCTGAAGACTTATAAAATTGAAATTATTGTTTATTTCATTCTTTGAAGCCCAGAGCTACGTGTGGATTCTTATTGGGCGCTGGCAGAAGCTTCCTTGAATGCTTAAGTGAGGGTTGCAAGAAGTGTTTAAGCAGAGGTTACGTGTGAGTATGTAATACTTGGATCTTCCATCTTGTGCCTTTGGGTTTGCAATAAGAGTTGAACTCTTACTGGCTTTTTTTTTGGCTTCCTCATTAAGGATGAGAAATATTTTGACCTAAATTTAATATGTAAATCTTCACAGTCAGGTGGGAAATCTCTTGAAATGAAGACCCCTTAAGAGATTTCCAGATATTTTCAGTTTTGTCAAATGTAGTTCTGAGAATCACAGTCAAGGTACATATTTTATTTTCCATTTGAAAAGCAACTCACAGTACTTACTGAAAACCAATGATCTACAGAGATCAAGGCCACAGGTAAACACTGTGTGTCTTTGGGATGGAGAGCATAATTTTCAGGATGAAGCCACAGAGTGAGTGGGTTCACCGAAGGCGTGAGGCAGGGATTGACGAGCAGAGAGGCAAGACCTGGTGTGCTGACAACCTAGAGGAAAAGAAGCTAGCAAAGATGATCGAGAGGGGGGAGACTATGAGGTAGAGGGATGCCCAGCAAAGAACAGTGAGGAAAATCAGGGAGGCAACTGGAAAAGAGACTGGTTAACAGTCTTAAAAGTTGCAGAAATATCCAGGAACAAACGAATAGAGAAAAGGCAGCTAGATCTAACCAAAATGGCAGGTGGGGGTGGCAGGTTTTCCATGTTTCACTTTTATTTTGTATCAAAAGTTTACCAAAGTCCTTTTACCTACTGTGTCAGTTATCTATTGCAGGATAAGAAATTAGTGGCTTAAAACTATAACTGTGTTTTCGGTCACAAGTCTGTGCACTGGCAATTTGGGCTTAGGATTCTGCACCCATTTACAAGGTATAGGTTTTCTCCCCACACCACCAAGCAATTCTCACACTAGCTGGGTGTCCTACAATTTAACTCAATTCTGACACTATTCACCTGGAGACAACATCAGACCCCCCCCCCCCCCCCACAGGTTAAGGGGTCAGCTCTATAAGACTGTGCACCATGCTCCCTTCAGATGCCAATTGCAAGGCCCCATTGTCACATGGCTATAGATTGGAGGTTCTAACGACCCCCTCCTTGGTTTTGCTTAATTTGGTAGGGCAGCTCAGAGATCTGAGAGAAATATTTTACTTACAAGATTATCAGTTTATTATAAAAGGATATGACTCAGGAACAGCCAAAAGGAAGAGGTGCACAGGGACAGGTATGAGGAAAGAGCGAAGAGCTTCCATGTCCTCTCTGAGGGCTGAGAGCGTGCCACTCTCCCAGCACCCCCATGTGTTCACCAACCCAGAAGCTCTCAGAACCTCATCCTTTTGGGTTTTTTGGGAGGCTTCATTACATACGCATGACTGATTAAATCATTGGTCCTTGGTGATGGATTCAACTTCCAGCCTCTTTCCTCTCTTGGGAGGTCAGTGGGGTGGAACTGAAAGTTCCACTCCTCTAACCACATGGCTGTTTCTGCTGGCAGGCAGCCCCTATGCTTAGGTGCAGTCCCAAAGTGACCTCATTAACATAACAAAAGACACATTTCCGCTCTCATCACTTAGGAGATTCCAGGGGTTTTCAGAGCTCTGTGCCAGAAGTAGGGACAAGACCGATTATATATCTCTTATTATAAATCATGATACCATAAGACTGAACTCAGCTGGAAAATCCGTTGCTTCTCTAGTGTTGGCTGGACTCGTTCGCAGAGAGCTGGTTGATCAGCTCAGGGCTGGCTGCTCCAAGATGACCTCATTTGCATGTCTGGCAGTTGGTGTTGGCTCTTGATGGGCCTCTCTTTCCACAAGCTACAAGGCATCTTCAGGCTTAGCCTTGGAAGTCACACACTATCACTTTATCACACTCTGTTGGTGCAAGGACGTCACAAGCCCAGCCCACATTCAAATGATGGGGAAGTAGATTCTACTTCTTGATAGGAGGAGTGGCAAGTCAAATTGCAAAGAGAAGTGGACACAGGGAAACATCATTCATTGGGGGCCATTACTGTAACAATCTACCAAATGCACCAGGATGGACAACCAGAAACTTATAAAAGGATCAGAATTTTCTAACCCTGTACTACTTCATGCACATTATTATTAACATTTGTTCATGTCAGAATACATCTTACAATGGTATGTTGTTTCCATTCAATTAGGAAAAAGTTAATCCATAAGTGAAGTAAAGGCATAATGGATAAATAATCAAAGGGGCATCTGACCTTTGCTTAAACCCAGATTCCTGCTTCTTGACCCGTGAGAGACTCATCTGATTTCTCTCTTTCAATGAGATAACCAATTGGCCACTATCACCTGATTTCTCTCTTTCTATGAGATAACCAATTGGCCACTATCTTTCAATGAGATAACCAATTGGCCATTGAATTTTTGGTGGCTGGGTTAGAAGCAGACCTTTGAGCTTCTGCATCGGTCAGGGACCTTCACTTAGGGTTATAAGGGAGAACATTCACTTTGCCAGGTTATGGGAATGAGCCCATTGATCTATGAAGCTCCTCCTCTCAGTGGATTTGAGCTCTTCTCCAACCTCCATCCCCTTTACCTGTCTCTCCTTTCTAAAATTACAAACAATGAATGCTATGTGAGTTTTGGTGTGTGTGGGTTGCAATTGATTCAGAGGATTTTCTTTTTGATAATAACTTGGAAATGGAATATCCAGACCTGATGGCATCACATCTTCCTTCAGCATTGCTGTGGAAAGTCAGGGTTTGGTCCTTGAGGAACAGTTTCATAATCAAAGGTGGGGAGTAACCTGGGCCCAATAATAAGCTACGATAACAAGAGAAACAAAAGATACAACAGCAAAGAAAGAAGGGATGGAACACTGCCCTTAGCTCTGTCAGGAGCTAGGCACTTGGTGGGCACATAATTCGTGCGCTCTCACTTGGTTCCAGACCTACCAGCAAGACAGCTACCTTAATCCCAGTTCTACAGATGAAAAAACTACAGTTCAAAGATGTTAATTTGTCTGAAGTCACACAGCAAGTTATTGGTGGAGCTCGGGTTTTTGGCTAAAGTATGTCAATGTGTGTGTTCTGTCCATTTCACCAAGGTATTAGATTCATCTTCAAAAACAGTAAAATATTATTGAGAAAATCATATTCTCCATGTTATACAGGATTCTTTTGTTCTCTGTTTCATAGTTTAATTCTCGTGTTCTATGAATTCTTGAATCCATGTTGGTTTAAAGCACAAAGGATCTCATGGTATCCTCGGTTCTGCAGACTGTTTAAATTTCATCCTGACCTGGAGTGTTTCTTTTCCTCCCTTTTTAGCAATTGGTGATCAGGGAAGAGTAAACATGCAAATGCTAATCAGTCCATTAGGTTGATGGTTACCTGCTTATTGGGGAAGAAGACAAAAACAATTGCTAAAGCAAATTTACGTTTTTTTTGAGAGACTTCAGTTGCTTGTGTTATGCCCATCCACCACTGTTCTGGAAAAGAAATGGTCCACATGCCCTGATGACCCTTCAGCCTCTCCTGATATTGAAAAGAATTCTCCTTAAAAGAAAGCAGTGCAAAAACCTGGGGAATTCAATTTATATAATATCTCAGAAATTTCTTTCCAAGGAGGAGAAAAGTTCATCTTAGGAAAATTTTAATTGATTTTGCTTATTATTGCTAGCAATTTGGGAAACTAGCAAGAAATTATCTTTATCACTTTGTGCCTCTGTTTAATGCTCATTCAGGCTTTCACTCAGGCTGTTCAATTGGTTCCCTGTTTCATAAAAAAAAAAGAGGGATTCATAAACCTGGACAGTGATTTTGTTTCTAGTTCATAAAATTGCTTAGTTTAATTATAAATGCATTTGTGTCTCATTATAATTTATGCATGTGAGGTATTCACACTAAATCTTTGCCCAGCTTCAGTGTGAAAAACCAAGTCTATTTTTCTTTCTTGTTATTTCTCCCGTATCCCTAAATTGATGCTGAGTATGAACTGTATTGAGAGAGAGGAAGTATGAAATAATAATTAAGAATGGCATTCTATGGAGTACTTACCACGTGCCAGGCACTGAGGTAAGAATGCTTATACCTTAATTCACTGAATCCTTGCCACATCACTATGGGCTAGGTGCCATTATTAACCCCATTCAACCAACAAGGGACTTTCAGTTCAGGGAGGTTAAGACTTTGGTCAAAATCAAACAACTACTAATGATGGAATCAGGACTGGAAACTTGTTCTGTCTGACAACAAACTATAATCTCAACTACTATACTTGCCTTTCTAGAGATTTTTTTAAAATTAAACTTTTCATTTGAAATAATCATAGATTCACATACAATTGTAAGAAGTAATACAGAGAAGATCCTGTGTTTCATTTCCCCAATATTACCTTGCAAACCATAGCACAATGTCATAACCAGGATATTGACATTGATACACTCAAGATACAAAACAGTTCCATCGCAAGGATCCCTCCTGCTACCCTTTATACCATCACTTCCCTCTCACCCCCATCCCTAACTCCTGGAAACTACTAATCTCTTCTCTGCTTGTGTAATTTTGTCAATTCAAGAATGCTGTATAAATGGAATTTTCTACTGGCTTTTTAAACTCATAATATATCATAACAAGTATTTTTTCTGACCACAATAGAATGAAACTAGAATTCGATAACAGAAGGAAAACTGGAAAACTTACAATTATGTGGAAATTAAACAGTATACTCTTAAACAACCAAGATGTCAAAGAAGAAATCACAAAAGAAGTTAGAAAACATCTTGAGACAGGTAAAAATGAATATACAACATACCAAAACTTATGAGATGCAGTGAAATCAGTAAAAAGAGGTAAGTTTATAGTGGCAAATAAATCCATTAAAAAGGAAGAAATGTCTCAAATCAACAACCTAAGAATTCAAGGAACTAGAAAAAGATGAAGTAAACCCAAAGTTAGCAGAAGGAGAGAAATAATAAAGATTAGATATAAATAAATAAAATAGAGAGTAGAAAAACAATAGAAAGAATTAGCAAAACTAAGAGTTGCTTTTTTGAGAAGATCATTAAAATTGACAAACCATTAGCTAGATTAAGAAAAAAAGGAGAAGACTCAAATAACTAAAATCAGAAATGAAAGAGGAGACATTGTAACTGATGTCACATGGGGAAAAAGGGGTCATAAGTGAGTACTATGAACAATTACATGCCAACATTAGATAATTTAGAAGGAATGGATAAATTCCTAGAAATATGTAATCTTCCAAGAATGAATCATGAAGAAATAAAAAATCTCAACAGACTTATAACCACTAAGGATTCTGAATAGGTAATCAAAAACCTCCCAACATAAAAAAGCCCAGCATCAGATGGCTTCACTAGAGAATTATTCCAAACATTTAAAGAATTAACACCAATCCTCTTCAAACTCTTCCAAAAAATTAGAAGGAGGGGAAACACTTCCAAATTCATTTTATGAGGCCAGCATTGTCCTGACTCATACAAAAGCCAAACAAAGATATTGCAAGAAAGCTGCAGGCCAATATCCCTGATGAAGATTAATGCAAAAATCCTCAGCAAAATAATAGCAAACTGAATTCAACAGCACATTGAAAAGATTATACACCATGACAAAGTGGAATTTATTCCTGGAATGTGAGAATGCTTCAACATACAAAAATCTATCAATGTGATATAGCAGATTAACAGAATAAAGGATAAAAACCACATGATCATTTCAATTGAGACGGAAAAAGCATTGGACAAGATGCAACACCCTTTCATGACAAAAACACTCAACAAACTAGGAATAGAAGAAAACCACCTTAATATAATAAAGGCCCTATATGACAAGCCCACAGCTCACATCACATCCAATGGGGAAAAACTGAAAACTTTTCCTCTAACATCAAGAACAAGGCAAGGATGCTCACTCTCACTACTTCTATTTAACATAGGACAGGGAGTCCTAACCAGAGCAATTAGACAAGAAAAAGAAATAAAAGCCATCTAAATTGGAAAGGAAGAAGCAAAATTATCTGTGTTTGCAAATAATGCGATTTTATATGTAAAAAGCCCTAAAGATCCCACAAAACAATTGTTAGAATTAATAAATTCAGCAATGTAGCAGGATATAAAATCAACACACAAAAATCGGATGCATTTCTATATACTAACACTGAACAATCCAAAAAGGAATTGAAGAAAACAATCCCATTTACAGTAGCCTCAAAAAATGCTTATGAATAAGTTTAACCAAGGTAAAAGACATTTGCACTGAAAAGTGCAAAATATTGCCGAAACAAATTAAAGAAGCCACAAATAAATGGAAACGTATCCCCTGCTCATGGATTGAAAGACTTAATATTGTTAAAATATCCATACTACCCCAAGCAGTCTATAGATACAACGCAATCCCTATCAAAATCTCAATGGCATTTTTTGCAGACATAGAAAAAAACCTCATCCTTAAATTCATATGAAATCTCAAAGGACCCCCATATAGCCAAAACAATCTTGAAAAAGAAGAACAAAGTTGGAGATCTCACATTTCCTGATTTTAAAACATATTACAAAGCTACAGTAATCAAAACAGTATGGTACTGGCATAAAAACATACATTAGACCAATGGAACAGAATAGAGAGCCCAGAAATAAAGTGAACCCCTGTGCATACTGTCAAGTGATCTTTGACAAGGGTTCTAAGACTACACAATGGGGAAAGGACATTCCCTCCCTTCAACAAATGGGGCTGGGAAAACTGGATAGCCACTTGAAAAAAATGAAGTTGGGAGGCTGGTCTGGTGGCATAGTGGTTAAGTTCACACACTCTTCTTTGGTAGACCGGGGTTCACCAGTTCAGATCTGGGGTGCGAACTTTTATTTATGGCTCATAATATAAATGATGACATATATGGTATCCCACATATAAAATAGAGGAAGACGGGCATGGATGTTAGCTCACGGCCAATCTTCCTCAGCAAAAAAGGATTGGTGGCAGATGTTAGGTCTGGGCTAATCTTCCTCAAAAAAAAAAAAAAAAAAATGAAGTTGGACCCTTACCTTACACTATGTAAAAATATTAACTCAAAATAAATGAAAGACCTAAATGTAAGACCTAAAGCTATGAAACACCTAGAAGAAAACATAGAGGAAAAACTTCATGACATTGGCTTTGGCAATGATTTTTTTTAAGCTTTACTGCAGAGTAATTGACAAAATTGTCAGTTCTAATGTTCCAGCTGAATAAGGTTGAAAGAGGCTTTCTTAAATTAATTTTCTTCATCTCATCTTGAAGACCTTTGTAATAAGGAATATTGAAATGTTTTAGAGACTGATTTTTTGTTTTCTTTTTTCAGCCTTATTGAGGTATAATTGACAAATAAAACTGTAAGATATTTAAACTGTACAACGTGATGATTTGATGTAGGTATACATTTTGAAAAGATTCCTGCCACCGAGTTAATTAACACATCCATCACTTGACATATTTACATTTTTGGTGGGCACATTTATGTTCTACTGTCTTAGCAAATTTCAACTATATAATGAGGTGTTATCAACTATAGTTATACATCAGACCCTCGGACCTCATTCATCTTATAGCTGAAAGTTTGTACCCTTTACCAACCTTTCCCTTTTCTCCTCACTCTTCAGCCCCTGGCGACTGCTTTTCTACTCTCCGTTTTTGTGAATTCGACTTTCTTTATTAGATTCCACATATAAGTGATCCACACACTATTTGTTTTTCTGCATCAATTGATATCCTTAGAAATTTTTAAATAGTTCTACACAAGATCAGGATATTTGGAAGTCTACATAGAAATGGGAATTTAGTTTTGATAACTTTCTTCTGCTGGCAACTTTTTAATTCATTTACCCAAGCTCTCCTTCCCCTCATAGAATCATATCATTCTAAGTTTCCCTGCCTGTTAGCTTCTTAGCCTCCTATTATTTTCCCCAGTAATTTTCTAGCACTGCTGCAAATCAGGCTGGTAGACAAATGCCTGTGTTTGGGAAAAATATAAGTCGTTTTAACAGTGGCCTGCTAAAGATTACATATCCAGCATCAACATCTTCCTCACAGTGTCTCAGCAATGGGAGTCCGTCTAGGTGATGGGCCTGCCATGCCTCCTCTCAGCAGAATCTTCACTTTCCTCCAGGGCTAAGGCAGGCCTCACCTTTGTCTTCAAGAATCGGGTGCAATTCTGTTTGAAGGGAGAAGCTGGGTTAAACAACTTCTTAGCATCCATTCTAGGACTATAAATCCACGACATTTTTATTCATCAAATAGAAACATACCATGGTTTTTTAAAAAAATGTTTTCCTACAATGATGCTTAGGCTGTGTTAGCAGCTTAGCAGTTTCGATACTTGCCCAGCAGTGATCACTAACTTTCCCCTTCATAAATAGAAGTGGTACACTCAGCGAGCGTCATTTGCTTCAAGAAGTAAGTGAATGTCAACTATTCTTCCCTCTCTACTTTCCCTCTTTCCTCTTTTTCTACCTTTAACTAACATTGTGTAAGCACTAGACACTGGAGTGACAGAGAGGTGGGCTTGGGCAATAAAATGGCATATAGTATTTATTTATGTTTTTAAGGCTTTACATTCTATGAAGAGACACATTTGTTCACAAAATAAGAGGATAAAAAGCAAAATCTCAGTGTCATAAAATTGGTAGGTCTGCCTCCTAATACTGGTTAAATCCCAGGACTGTCATGTGCTACTTAACCTACTGGATGCTTTACTGTGTTCTCTCTCTTAATCTCCCCAAAACAAACCTGCAGGGTAGACCTATTTTACAGCTAAGGAACCTGAAGGAGTGGGGCCATAATCACATAACTGATACTGGAAGAGCTGGGGTTTGAAACTAGATCTGTCTGATTTCAAAGCCTGGGTCATTTCTACTTCCACTTGATGCTAAGTTCAGAGAAGGGAGAAATACCCAACTGGGGCAATCGTGGAAGTATTCATGAAAGGGGTGATCTAGGACCTTGGCCCTGAAGGATGGCCAGAATCCTTGGTAGATGGAAAGAGCTAGATAGAGAATGTGGAGGCTGTGAGAGGGCATTTCAGCAATGGAAAAGGAAAGAATTCTGGACTTGGCATGCAAATTTGTCTCCAAGTTGAAGCAGATGGTTGTTTTTGCTATTGTAGCATTTCTGTGGGACCCAGTGGGACAACAAAAGGAAACACGATTTGGGATAAGAATACATAGAGCTATGAATGCCAGGCTGAGAAGTCTGTACTTTATTCTACGCTCAACCTCAAATGGAAGTTTGAGTATACTGTTACATTAATAGCCCCGAGTGAAGTAAGGCTTCTGGAATTTCATGCCTTTGTGTGATTTCTCTCCCACATTGATCTGGGTTTGGCTGTGTGACTTGCCATATTGCTTGGCCAGTGGAAGATCAATAAACCCGATGTAAGCAGAGGCTTACTATGCACTTGAGGACTGAGGTTTGACCTTTGGGAGGACTGCTGCCTCCATGTAAGAAACATGGAAAGATCATCTGGAAGAGAACACAGATGCCCTAGATCTAGTTAAATAAGGCCCTCATGGGCCTTCCACACTAGTCAGGCCACCACAAGCGATTCTAGTCAAGATCAGCAGAACTACCCAAGTGAGCCCAGCCCAGATTGTGAATCTTGAACCAATAAGTTGCTTTTGTTTTATGTCCCTAAGTTTTGGAATAGTTTGTCAATAGCAATAGAGAACTTATTCACAGACATGAGAACTCATTGAGGATAGTGCTGATCTCCGCCGTGCCTGCATAAGTAACCTCATGGCTGAACCAGTCAATCTGCAGCAAGGAGGGCAGAGCTACAGGACCCACCTACGTGGAGTCAGCGATTTTCTCTGAGGGAGGGATAGGCAGAGATCTAACCAGCCTTTGAATTATAATGATGAGTCACTTGGAGAAAATCTCCCTTTGCCCCAAACAATAGATTGTTGGCTAATTCAAAATCCCTCTCAGTTCTGTGATCACTCAGATGCTGAGATTTTATCTTGCATATTATATCTTAATTTAAAAATGCATTTTCATTGAAAGAACGTAGCATTAAAATGAGCAACTTTATGATCCATTTCATTTTGCTCCTTGCAGTCTGGTTAACAATCAGTTTTAATAAGCAAGTGACTGTGGAACTACTGTCCGCTCATGTAAATGAGAAGGTGCACTTATCTTTATTCTTCACTGTGATTACCTTTTATTTATTTTTGAAAGCTTCCTGGATTTCAGCTCCTTGTTCAATTGGGAATCATATCTGTCCTATTCAGAGCGGTATTTTAATTTTCAGATTCTGAGCGGACATTATTTCTGTGATTCATTTTGCTCTGCATTTTTGCTTTGCTTTTTCTGAATGTAACTTCTGCCTTTTTTTTCCCTGTGCCTGCTAGAAATCACTTTAACTATGAAGTCCTTGTCGTTCCTCTCTCCCTTCTTGCTTCCCATTTTAATTCCCAATAGAAAAACCTCCCTTTGGCATAGAGAAAAGGGGAATTTTGTGGGGTAAATTTGTTTTATTTTCATGCATGATTACTTTGGGGCTTCAGTGATAGGTACATTTTACGAACCAAAAAAGGAAATATTACAAACCAAGTGAAATTACCAATAGCTCGTAGGAATATGAAGTGATGAGAAAGCATTTTATTCCATACCGTTTTTCAAAATAACTGGTGTCCAAAACAATACAGCGTGTGTCAAGAATGACTCATTGAAAGTCTATAATAGAATGGAAAAAGAGCTTGAAAATGAATACATACTGCATGGTGTAAAATTGTGTGCCATGAGGTACTAACTCCCTTTTGAAAATAGTATGAATCATGTTCCAAACCAGTGGTTCTCAAACATCATCCATATCTTCCCCTCACAGCAATCATGCCCTGCTCTGTCCTCGTTAGCCCTCGCTGTCTCTCAAACAGTGCATTCTATCCTCCTAGAATTCAGGCACATCCAAAGATGCGAGATGTGTGAGTAGGAGTCCCCATGTAGGTTTCCAAAAGCTCTGTGATCTGCTCTGTTCATGTGAAGCGGGGCCTTCTACCATCAGCCTGAACTCCTGCTTAGCAGCGTATGAAACTGGGAGAACTTGCATGTTGGACCAACATCTTCCCATGAAACAGAATCAAGGTCCTGCTGATGATGATCTACGCTATAAAGTGCACTTAATTCTTAATACGCATATCCTTGATCTCTGAGCACGTAAGCTGACTAAAGTCAAGGTTAATCCGTTTTAATCAGCTCTCTGTCTTTTCTTTGTGCATAAAAGTGTACAAAACAACCCGTCATTGGAATTAGCCCATATAATGGGCTAAATTAATGGAACTTGGACTGGAGGATTTCGATTGCCAAAGCTACATACAGCTGACTGTGTTCCTAAGTTACCTCAAATCTCATTGTGTAGCTTAGATTCTTCGTCTGTACACTGGGATGTTTGTATTTCATTCTTCTTCAGTCAGGGATATATCATTTTTAAGGAACAGAGACCCAGTCAGATCAGATCAAGTGAAGGCAGGAGGGCGTTGTAGGGGTACAGAGCTCACACGGGGATCCAGGATTGGAACCACTGTAACTAGGCCATGTGGAAACAAAAGTCAACAGGAATCAAAGCTGCTTTCTCTGCTACTCAGGGCCTGATGAGCGACCAGCTCAGTCCTTCTCTGCACATACTCTCTACTTTCCTTTCTTCAAATACCCGTTTTATTGTATTCATCAGCTTCCCAGTGACCCCTCAAATTGCTAAAACATCTTTAATCTTCATGATCTTCCTACTCTAACATTCACCACCAGCAAAACTTTTTGTATTTTAGCTTGAAATATTAAAAGAGAGAATCTTTTTTTTATTGAGGTCACAGAGGTTTATAACGTTATATAAATTTCAGGTGTACATCATTATATTTAGACTTCTGTATAGACTGCATCGTGTTCACCATCCGAAGTCTAGTTGCCATCCATCACCATATACACGTGCCCCTTTATCCCTTTTGTCCTTCTCCCACTCCCTTTACCCCGGTAACCAGCAATCTGTTCTCTGTATCTATGTGTTTATTTGTTTCTCCTCTTCATATAAGTGAAATCATACTGTATTTTCTAAGAGAGAGAATCTTATTGGACCAGTTCCACTGCTTAAGTCAGAGCACTTGGGTCAGGGATATCCATCCGTATTCCAGCCACTCATAGCCCAGGATGGGGTGGAAGCACATAGTGCATTGCCCTGTCCTCTTAGGAACTGTAGGAAGGGCAGGCACACAAACATGCGGATTAAATTCCCAGCACAGAGGAAAGAAGAGAAGCGTTAAGTCACGAGAGAAAAATACCATAATTATGCCATTAACACCATGAAAAGCAATAGTGTCATGCAACAATTTCCGTGTTGAAATAATACAGGTGCACATCACATCCCTAAGGGCAAAGATGAATTTTTGACCCATGGTATAATTAAAATTTCAGTATAGCAGTGGTTTGAAATGGAAGTTTTCTATTTATCATACACATCCTGCATGAATCAGAGGACAGAAAAAAGAACTGTAGCTAAAAGTTAGGCAGAAGTAAATTTTATAGAAGCACATCGTGTAAAAGAACATTCTCGAATTTAGAGTGTTTTAAACCTAGACAAGCTGTCTCCGTTAGTGGTAAGTTACCTGTCACTGGAGGTGTTCGCATTCCAACGTTGAAGGAGTAGCTTCCAATTTTAAGATTCCAATTCTGTGACTGTAACTTGGAGTTATTTGGTTTTTTAAAAAACGAATTATTCATGGAGACTATATGCTTAACAAATATACTATTAAAACTGAAATTTTTATTTTCTTGATGATGTTCATTGTGATGGGTGGGTTAAATCACTCTCTTGGACAGGGCAGCTTATTCTGGTTGTGGCGCCAGAGGAGCAGGGGATGTCAGGGTTAGCATCCTGTAATAAACATTAGGGAATCTCACCTCTATCTTACTTAGCAAAAATCCATTTATGTCCACATCAAAACCTCAGGACTGTTGGGGCCTGGCCTGGTGGCACAGTGGTTAAGTGTGCACGTTCCACTTAGGTGGCCCGGGGTTCACTGGCCTGGATCCCGGGTGCGGACATGGCACCACTTGTCAAGCCATGCTGTGGCAGGCGTCCCACATATAAAGTAGAGGAAGATGGGCATGGATCTTAGCTCAGGGCCAGTCTTCCTCAGCAAGAAGAGGAGGATTGGTAGCAGATGTTAGCTCAGGGCTAATCTTCTCCTTCAAAAAAAATAACCTCAGGACTGTCATCAATCAACAGCACAGAAAATCAACATTTTTAGACACGTTTAAAAGAGCTTGGTCTTGAAGTGGTCCCTATAAAGCATCCACTCAAAGTACAGCTGACAAATTATGATCAAAAGGAACAGGCTAAGAGGCATCTATTTAGTTCTCTAGGTTCTTTAAACTCTATCCTTGTATAAAATAAGATTATCAGGATGCTATGTACCAGGACTGCTATCTTAACTTCCCACAAAGCTACTTTCATGTCAAACTTTACTTTATGCTGTTAAATTTTTATTTTGATATAAGGAAGGACTCCTTGAAGACTATTCCATGATCCCCTACAAAACTGTTATTTTTCATTGTGCCTACTCTACAGCTTACTGCTTCTTATACAATGTAGAATGGAAAACCATTGTCCAGGAATTTAGGGCCATGAAAATATCTCCCCAGATAAAACTGTGGGCTTCCTTTTAACATAACTATGTAATATTGCATTTAATGTTAGCCTTGGCTTCTAGGAAGCTGGGAGATAAAATAAGTGTTTAATTGCAGTAATGATCTCATCCCAGGTATGGATAAAATTATTCTTCCTCCCCTAAACTGTTTCTTTAACCTGTGTTTTAAGTATATGTATTTAAATCATAAAACATTCTTTATAGAAGCTGATAAAATTTAACTGTGTAAAAGGGGAGGAATAAAGGAGAGAGTTCCTGAAGCCCATAGGCTATGAAGTCAGTTAACATAACAAGAAATTCCAGAGAATCCTTGGTATTTGAACTATGGGTGTTTTTGTGAGTCTGACCTGACTCCACCTTCCCTTGATCTGCTAAATGTGCTGCGATAAATTATCAGCAATAAACTTCAAAGGGAATACAACTTGGAAGAAAAATCTCCAGTAATCCCTAGGGTTATCATTGATAACAGATCAATGTATTCATTTACCATCCAGAAGAAAAATCTCCTATTGATGGAATGAAAGCTTTAAATGCAATCTGTGGTGCATTGCCAGGAAGGCTGAAGTTGCCACCCGAGGTACATACCTACTTTATTACAGTTTGAGATTTTATTCCACATCTTCTACTTTATTCGTGTGCTTATAATTAGGGTTCCCGCATGTTTGGTCTTGCCAGGTTTTGCACTTTAATCTAAGCACTGACTCTTCCGCTTGGAAGGTGAGGGGTAAGTGTTTATGGAGGTACCTTGGGCAAGGTGACCACATACACTCTTTCATTAACCCTGGAGCATAGCCATCCCCAGATGGATAAAAAAACAAAAAGCAAAACCACACAATTTTCAATAATAGTAGTGTCTTTGTACAAAACAGGTATATTTTCTTCTGTATCATAGTAGGAATGATGACTTTCGATGCCTTGATCTCTGTTGTAACCTTGGTGCCTAACATGCTACATCTCAATAAATGTTGTAATAGGTCTGCTGACTGAAGGACTGATGAAAAGGCATATTTCAGTTTGCCACAGCAGAAGCAGGACAAGATGAAAGAGAGATTGTGAGTGGATGGGGAGAAAGTCAAGTAATGGTGAAGGGGTTTGCTTAGCTGAGTAGGAAGAAGTGCCAACTGGGGGTAGGCTCTTTCTTGCAGAAAGCAGTTAATTATCTAATTTTCATATACCGTAGGATTGGGGACATAAAAAGCAATAATTGCTTTCTTCCCCATTGATCAAGCATAACCACACAATCATACCTTTAATTACCATAGGCATAACTTAGAAAACACTAGTATATTTTCCATAGCTTTAAGGAAATTTCAGCCACTAAAATGTGTACTGATTAACTTTAGTTGTGAGACTAGGAGTTCTGCCATAACTCCCTGTTTCACGCCCTCCAACAATTTAAAAACAAGGATACCAAGTTATTTTTGAATAAGCAGAGAACTATTTTTCTGATAGTAATTCCCAACATCCCCTTTCTGCCCTGAGGCTCTTGGTTTGGGCTCATGCCTAGGACTAGCAGACTTAATCTCAGCTACATTTCCTACCAATTTTCAAATGAAGACTTTTTCTTGCCTATTATCCAGGCCAAAATGCTGTTTTCAGAGCAGCTTGGTGGGTCTAGTTCAGCCAGGGGTATAATGTGAAGAAACCTGGATTCCTGGCCTCAAACCCCTTAAGCAATTGCACAATCTTGAGCAAGCCACTTATTATCTCTGAGACTTTCTTCACCTAGAGAGAGCAAAATGGTTAGAAGACCCGGTAAGCTAATACACGTGAATGCACTTTAAGAGCAGAAAGGAGCTATTACAGAGAAAGTTGTAGTTATTGAGGGCTGCAAGGCACGTACCCAGACACCTTGGAGATTCAAAGGAAGATATGGAGAGAACTTGTCCACTCAAGGGTTTGCGAAGGTGCAGTGTTGCTTTCTCCTTGGGTAAAGAGGCAGAATGTAACGGAGTTCAGTGCGCCATTGCCTGAATTGCTCACTTGCCAGTGAGAAGGGCAATTATATTATTGCTTCTTCCCCAGTCCTGTGAATGAGAGAAAATTCCCTATTACTATGGACTAACCAGTATCGATCACCTGATTATTCCTGCCATTCATTGTGGACCGACTAACAGCCCAGGACAAAAATAAATTAAGAGGAAAGTAGATCAATGTTTCTCAAAGGAAAAAGATGGCAGCAGCCAATGAGACGATTGGAGTTTCTAGGAGTGATAGGTCGTTTTTTCCTATTAGAGATTTTCATGGTTTATGAATATTTTTCAGAAGAAACGGATTCCGCAGAATGACTTAATGAACTGTGGTCATGTCCCACCACATCGGTCTTTCACGTCCCCGGCCTCCACGGAAGGTGAATGGCACCTTCCCATGCTGCAGGGTTTTCTGTGCACTCACTTTGCATCTTAAATAATGAATGATGCATGATTTAAGATGACAAATATTCTTTGAGTACAAATCTTAAGACTAACGGTGATAATTATCCAAAAGAACTGGCATGGCAGAGCATATCAAGATAGCAATGTTCTCTTCTTGCCATTTTCCCTCTCGTTGCTTTTTTTGTGTGTGTGTGTTTTGTCTGAATCACAGTTTCTTTCTTCAATTTGTAACCTTTGCAAACCGCTAAAAACCGCGGAACCTCAGAGGACCCCTGATGATTTAGGAGAGTTTTTCTATGTGGACACAGGAGAAAAATGGGCCAGGGATTCGGCTTTAAGATAAATTTCTGGGGAATAAAAACCCTCAAGCTATTGAATAAAAGTTCATTTCAAGATTATGCCTTTTTAAATTGATTTTAGAAATTAAATCATGTATTCTTATTGCACACAGAATATATTTCCTTTTATTTAAACTCAGTTCATTCAACAATTATTTGTTGAACACTGCCAGGTGCCCGGTTGGCTCCATGCAGGACCCTTCTTTCATTCACAAATTTCTCGGGAACTGGGTCAGACAGGCTATTGGACTCTCCCACCTGCATTGCCCCGCCCCCTTGGCTTTCACCAGAGCCAGGACTCCGTGCTTTCTCATGGAGATGCATTTATGGTAGGATGGGCTCACTTCCCAAGTTGGGGATGCTGGAATACAAGTTTTGGTGGGAAACACGTAGGGAAGTGGATTCTTAATTAGAAAGAAGTCTACTACACCTCCTAATGCTGCTGTCCCCAGACAGACAAACACAGATATGCTGTTCCTTAAAATGACTTCACCATCTCATCTCGCAGACCACCTTCTTGCCCAATCTCCTCTCCCAGTTTTGCCTCTCTTTCTCCAGCCTTCTCTCTCCCCTCTCTCTCCCTCTCACTCTTTCCCTCCCACTGCCTGCTCCCTCCCTCCTTTATACACCATAATATATTTCCTTTTATCAGTATGGAGTATCTTGAAAACTAAGGTGAAACCAAAATCTGGCTCGGAGCCCAGACATTACTTTCTAAAGTGACAGGCTCTGGTAATAGGGGAGGGTTTGCAATTATACAGATCATTGCTCTGACCTGGTGCAAAGTCAACCAGGCCACAATATAAGAACAAAAAGGCTTAATTTCTGCAGCTTGCAGAAGGGCCCCGAGCAGTGCCTGGGTATCCACTGACCTGCCCGCTGTGCTGGCAGCCCCGCTGCTCTCCTCCACTTGCAGCCCCATGATAAACAGCTCAGCTCCTTTGCTCTTTGCCTTGTGATCTTCTGCCTTGTAAAGTAAAAATTAATGTCCTTATTACATATGTTCCTTTTCTCCACAATCTACCCAAAAATGATTTGCACAAATGAAAAAAATACCCTCTTAATGGCGCAAGGCTCTATATTCTAAATATCCGATTAGCTGTACCTTTTGCATCTAGCTTCAGCTTGAACAACATTAGAAAAGGCACTGTCTTATCTTTTTTTGAAATAAAATTTCTCCTTTCAGGCTAGCTTAGCATGTGATCTACGTGGAATACAGTGGGGAAGATGCTTTGTTTCAAAATATATTAAGGCCTTCTAATCTCTTTCAAAGTGAAATGAGGGCAGGAGCTCAGATTATATGAGAGTGTTGTCACCCAGATAAGGAGAATGCCTGGTTTGTAACTGAACCCTTATTACTATTCACTTTGACTCTCTCAATTCGGCTTGTCTTGAGGCATCTATTTTTTTTAAGCTTCGGGGAATTAGAAATTTAAATGAGATGCGGGAGAGGGAGGGGAGCCTCCTGTGAGAATGCTCCACATTTCTGGACTCAGCAGTCACAGGGGTGGAGAGAGAGCTGCAGCACGCTGCGGAGTCAAGAGAAAGGAATGAAAGCATCCTTCAAGCCACGAAGGAGCAGACAGCCTTTGGCAGCTTGCAAAGTCCTCAGAAGCCAAATTGTGAACTCTTGAATCATTTGCAGTTTTAGGATTTACTTATAGATTATTTATGACCTGATTAAATTTATTTTTTTTTTAATTTTTTTCCCAGCTTTTAAGGCGAAAAAACCCCACTCTTTTCTTTTTTTTTTCTTTTTGGCTGCATCATTCTATGTAGTCTAGCCTTTCTTTTTTCCATGTCTTGAAATACAGGTAATTGCATTTCAGCCTTCACTTGTGTCTGCTGGGTTCTGCTTCTCGATGAGTAGACGTTTATAGTGGACATGACTTGCACACTTACCTGTGCTGCCCCCTCCCTCCCTTCGATGCTGCATGAGAGCACATCAGTGTCTTTCTCACAGTAGGACTTCGTCACAGCCTCAGCCTCACGGTTTTGCTCGCGCCCCAGGAGGACGAGAACAACGAAGCAATGAAAAGGTGACGTGGGTGCGCTAGGGATTAGATGATGAGCACGCTCCCCTGTGTGTGTCTCTGTTCTTTAATGATGCCTTCTCCTTGCTGCTCCTGGGAGGCACTCATTGCTGGGCAGCAGGTCAGGAGCGGGGAGTCAGGAAGTAACTGGTAACTGAGGCTTGATGTCGGAAAGGAAGAGATGGAAGAAAGTGGTTGTGTTAGTTTCCTAGGGCTGTCACAATAAATTACCACAAACCGAGTGGCTTAAAACACAGATTTATTCTCAGATCGTTCTGCAGGCTAGAAGCTGAAATCAAGGTGTCAGCGAGCCCCGCTCCCTCTGAAGGCTCTAAGGGAGAATCCTTCCTCGCCTCTTTCAGTTTCTGGGAGCTCCAGATATTTCTTTGCTTCTGGCAACATAACACCAATCTCTGCCTCTGTCTTCACATGGCCTTCTTCAATGTGTCCCTCTGTGTTCTCTCCTCTGCTTATAAGGATACCTATCATTGTATGTAAGCCCCATCCTAAATCTAGGATAAATTAATCTTGAGATCTTTAACTAACTACATCTACAAAAATGCTATTACCAAATAGGGTCACATTGAGGGTGGACATGAATTTTGGATGCCACTATTCAACACACTGCAATAGTGGAAGCATGGACTGTAAAAGCTGGAAGGACGGGACCTAAAGATCATCAAGCCCAACCCCTTTATCATGCAGATGAAGTAACAAAAGATATTACCCAAACTTACCAGGTTGTGAGTGATAGAACTTTTTTTAACCTTAGTGCTAGATACACTAGGTTATGTTGAGACAGGAGTAAATTTTAGAGGAAAAGAGAGCATAGTAGTTTTTAAAATTGGCTGCAAATTCTTCGACATTCCTCCCATTGAGAGCTGAGGTCCATGTCCCCTCCCCAAATGTGGGGGTGGGATTTTGACTGTTTTGACCGCTGGAGTATGGTGGCAACGATGCTGTGTGACGAATGAGAGGGGCTTGTGAAAGGTGAAGCGGCTCTGCTTTGGTCACTGTAGCACTCTAATTTGGAGCCCTGAACAACCATGTAAGAAGTATGACTACCCCGAGGCCATGAAGCTGTGAGGAAGTCAAATCACAGCGACAGACAACATATCAGGGCTCAGGTTGGCAGTCCAGGCACCAGATATGTAGAACGTCCAGATGATTCCAGCCTCAGTCATCAGGTTATCTCCAATCTTTGAGTCTTCTCAGATGAGGTGCCACACATCATGGAGCAAAGACAAGCCATCCCTGCTGTGCCAACTGCTATTGTACTTACTAATCCACGTGCATAATAAAATGGTTGTTTTAAGCCATACATTTTGGGATACATTGTTAGGCAGCAGTAGTACCCAGAAAAAGCCACCTGCATGATAATCAAATAAATATATACTCACCTCTGTTCTATTAGGCAGAGAAATAAGCACCAAGATTTAGACCAGCTTAATTCCAACAAGGATAGAACTCCAGGGGTGCGCTCTGGCAAATGCTGACCTCACTGAGAAAAGGGGCTCACCACATTGACTGTGGGAGAGGCAGGATCGCTTGTCTATTGCCATGTGTAAATTTAGTTGGGAATGTTTCAAGGTCCTGGGAATGGCGACATATTAGTTGTTTTTCCCACCACCTGGCTGGAGAGCATGCATACTGAAAGAATTGAGTCCAATATTCAAGAACAATTTAACCTGAAAATTTACAAGCTCTTTTCTCTGGGTTTTCAGTGCTGGAAATAAATGAAATCTGGAGTCTGGTGTGCTACAACTGTCCTGAATACTTAGGCAGAGATGAAAGTAAAACCAAAGGTTACTGGCTTTTACAGAAAGACAAAAAAAAAATCTATAACTTCAAATTTGTCTCAAAGGATGGATCTGTCTACATTCATCTTTTCAAAGAAGATACCATTAATTAGTCAAAAACTAAGAGTACCTGTGGACCAGGCTCTCTTCTAGGTCCCAGGGACAAAAGTACTGTGTATACAGGAGTAATTTATATGTGTGACAAAGACAGCACTCCTGTATTATGCAACCTACATTCTGGGTGGGAAGAAATAGGCAGTGAATATACAAATAAATAGTATTTGGGTGATGGGAAGTGCCTTGAAGGCAATTTAATAGAGTGATGTGAAAGACAACATGTATATGTAGGGGTTCTTTGAAAAGAGTGCTTAGGAAGTCCTTTCTTATAAGGTGACATTTGAGTTGAGTCCTCAACAATCTACGGGAAGAGCATGACCCACAGCATCAGCTAGCATGGCTTGCTGTCCACAGGTGGCTGACCTAGATGAAGATCAAATAGATATAAGATTTCCCAATTCCATGAGTATTTGTTGAGCACAGTTGTAAACTTGTCCTGGTTAGGAATCACTGCCAATTCTAGTACTTCTTCATGCTAAGTACACCAGTAGACTAGAATTTCCCAATTCTATCATGGGTACTTAAATTCTGAGTAGATGAAATGCCAATGTTGGGATTGTACCTAGGAGCTAACGTGCCCCAAGATCCATTTTAAACAAAGTTTAAAATGAACTTCTAAATATCATGCTCTATAAAAGGGATGACATTTATAATGCATGTAGGGGGAAAAAACCCTACCCCAATCACCCTCTATGAAGGGAGCAGAGAGCAGGCAGCAAGTAAAAAATAGATGAGCGAGAGAACAAATACAGATACAAATATGACTGGACAGAGACTCCCAGATGGACTTAGGTAAATGTGATAAAACAGAGTTTACATTCTGTGCCTGGTCATTTGGGTGTCTGCATTCTTTGTAGGTCTGATTTTCTAATTAGTCATTTCTGTTGTCACCCACACTGCCTCATTCTTTAGGTGTTAGCGTCCTTTCTTTCTTTCCTTCTTTTTTCTAATTGTGAGCTTACGTTTCTTAGAAATTTATCTGTAGAATTCCTTGAGGTCTGTGTTTGAAGTTTGCTCACCAGAGAGCATAGCCTTTTGCTTCTCCAGCTAGAGATCTCTTTAAACCAGGAGGCAGCACACTTTTTCGGTAAAGGCCAGAGAGTAAGTATTTTAGGTTGGTGGTCACGGTCTCTGTCACAAGTACTCAACTCTGCCCCTGTGGTGGGAAAGGGGCCAAGGACAATATGTAAACAAATGAGCACAACTACATTCCAGTGAAACTTCTTTGGGTGCTGAGATTTGAATTTCATACAATTTTCATGTGTCATGAAATATTTTCTTTTGATTTTCTTTCAACCATTTAAATGTGTAAAAACGATTCTAGCTTATGAACTGTACGAAAGCAGAGGGCAGACTGGATTTGGCCATGGACCATTTTGCCAACTCATGTTTTAAACTAAATTTTTACCATGTGGTTTTTTTGAGTCTTCCAATCAATGTGAATTCTAGCCCCAGATTTGTGTGAGGGCAGAATTGTGGTTAAGATTTCAGAGGAATCATTTTCTATTTTTCCTCTTTTCCCAGAGCCAAGGCCAAGATGGATAAATATCCTTACCATTTGTCTCTGTGAAGCACTTTTCCTCCTAGTTTATTCACAGAGGCTTCCAGGGGCCTAGCTTGATACAGAGGCCCTGATCTAAACTCCTCAGATGGTCATGTCTCAGGGGGTCTCCTTGTGGTCTGCTGAAGCTAAGTTCTAGGCCATTAGGATTGGAAGGGGACAAATGCTGATGTTTCCTTTCTGGATGACAAATTCTGACAGCCCGTTTCTGGATTTGAGATTTCTTTTTTATTCTGACCTCTAAGAACATCTCTTTTTCCAGCCAATTTAGCCATGCATTTAAAAAGAGGTTTTTGCATATTGCCCAGAGTTTTTAAGTGTTCGGTATACTAAAAATTGTTGCTGAACACAGAAGCCTCCTTGAAATCTGTGTCTGGTGCTTTCCCAGTATCCACCCTGGTGTGTGTTTCATGCTACTCCAGGAGATTGTCGTGCTGTGGGAAAACATTGTGGGGGAAACGGGGAACTTTTGGAGAACTGTGCCTTCTAGAGGGTAAGGAGGGATGAAGTCACCCAGGGGTAGAGTGATAAAGAAGTGAGAAACTTGTAGAGAAGAAAAAATTCCTGAGAGGCAGCTGAGAACAAAGATGAGGAGATGAATACTGAAGTGGCCGAAGTTTGTTTCCCAGTGAAGGAGCCTCCAGAAAGAAAGGAAGTGTAATATTTGGGCAGAAGGAGAGGAAAGGTAATTTTGCATCAGGAAACAGTAATTAGTAGGCTGGAGGTAAGAAGGAAGGAGGCAAATTCAAGCCACGGTAAGAGGAATGTGCAGTGGAAATAGAACTGTGTGTATTCAAAGATGGAAGGATATGAATATCTACATGGAATAAGAATCATTGTGTCTGCAAACAGGCAGGTGATTCATGAAAATTATGACTTAGGGAAGATTAATCCTGTAGCACAGTGCTAGACAGTTCGGGTCATAAAGAAATTGGTTACAAAGAAGACCAACTAAGAGACTATAGCAATAATTGCAATGCGAATGTTGAGAAATTTTGCCTGTGGTGGTGGTGGACCTGAAAGGTGCCAGGCAGATCTGAGAAACGTGGAAGAGGCAAGTCAGCAGAATGTGACACCCAGCTAGAAGAGGGGGCAGAAGTAGCAGAGGTCCCAGGTGGGGGAGAGCACGTGGATTCTCATGGTGCTCCTAAACTTTCTTTGAGTTCTAGTTCAACCTATAAAGGTATAATTTAAAGCTCATTCAGTGCAAAATTAGATAGATTCCAAGATACAAGGGTCTCAAAAAATCAGTTATTTTTTTCCTTCTGAATTGGCAAGAGTTGGGAGTACAGTTTTCTCAGAACATTTCCGTCCTTATATCTGAGCAGCATCGACAATGGTGTGAGCAGACTCCCTTGGCGTTCTCCATAGTAACCAACCACCGAGCTTCCTTGAAAGACTTGTGACAGCTGAGCCAGCTGACGGTCTGTGTACTGCCTTCCCACCAGCACGCTGATTGGTGAGCCAGAGGTGGCAGTTACTCACAGTGATGCAGGTCAGATGAGGAAAACTCATTTTGGACGAACCTGGGTCGAAAATTGAAAATGTTTCACGTTAACCGTTTTCATGCTTGACACACTTCAGAAGTTATTCCTTCTGAAACATAATCAAGGTTAGTGGTGGGCTTAGTGTTTTATTTTGCCTTCTTTATTATCAAGATGTTGTTGCAGTTTCTAAATGAATCATCCCAACAATAACCTTTAGGAATGGCAATGTCATTTTTCAGAAGGAGGCAGAATGGCCTGCCCACTTTGTGTTGAGCACCTTTCTGCGCCCTAAGCGTCAATTGCCTTTTCAGAGAGGATAATTAATTTATGGAATAGATGCTCTTTGAGACAGAGGTACAAAGTGTGGCTAACTGTGTAGTTGGGAAGAAAAGAGGCAAGAAATTAGAGGGAGAAGTTATGACAACGTGGCATGACTGCAGTGCAGCTGGAATAACCCAAGCATGCCTGTCTTCTCCAGGGAAGTGACCCCACACTTCAGTTTGCTTCTGCTGAGACATTTTGGAAGAGCCACCTTAAAGGAACAATCTCACTGTATCAGATACTGGGTTAAGTGCTTTTCACAAATTATCTCATTTGAACCTTTTCACACTTTCAAGAGGAGAGTACTATTCTTATTCCTGTTTTAGCAGATGTGAAAGTTGAGGCTCAGGGAGATTAAGCAGCTTGCCCAAGGTCCCACACCAATAAGTGTTGGTGCTGGTATCTAAACCAGCATGTAGGACTCCAGAGCTGGAGCTGTCCGTCATTGCTTGCCCAAAGAGTATTGGGCCTTGGAAGATCCAACCAACCACTTTGAGCATCAGTAGTATTAGAAAATAAGGTAATTGGCCTTGATGATTCATAAAGTTGCTTCCAACTTTAAGATCCTATTCAACTCTGTCTCCGAAGGATGGAGAATAAAAAGGTGACACCACATAAAAGATTAAGAATATTAGGTCCCTGGCCTTGGGAAAAGTCAGCATTAGAGTCCAGATGAACTCCTTTGGTGGGGTGGATGTGGACGGGTAATAACAACAACTGAGTAGTTGTGTCCTAGAAGAATCCTGGAAAGATTTCTAAAATACTGAATGTTGAAACAGATGGATCAATCTTAATCTTAGAGAAATGACTCATGGGGGATTGGAACATATTATTTGGTTTCTTTTCCCTCCTTAATAATTGGATGCTCGGAAGACAGAGCTCAAAGCTCTGCAAAAATACAAGAGATTCCATTCTGAGGGATTTCCAGGTAATCTGCCTTAGTTCTGGGACCTTCGGCTTTCTGAAATCCCTTCATCTCATTTTGAGGTGGATTATTAAACTTTTCCTCTCCATACTGAACCTGAGTTGAAAACTAACCAAAAACCATTAAGGCCCATAGGCAGAAAAACTCAGAATTAAATGAAAATCCAGCTGTACTCTCTAAACACGAGTAGAGGTCTTGACATGTTCTCAGTTAATCTTTACAGTGTTAAAGCCATTTTAGTCCTAAAGAAATGCTGTGGGCAGGTATACCATTTAAATTTCCTTTCTCCTCCCCACCCTCTACCTCCCTCACATTGCTTTTGATCATAAGCAACGTTATTACCCTTTAAGCACAAAAATAGATAAGGTAATATTAACAGCCAATCTGATTACAAGTGTCCTCCACTTCTCTTTCATCTTCTGACAGTGATGTAAGTCTGGCTTCTCCACTCCAAAACATCTCCATTCAAATTTTATTATTTGCAGGATTTTTAAAAACATTCCAAGCAATAAAGTTGTTTTAGTGATCCAAAGGCTAATTGTGTACAGGGTAATTACAATTTAGCCAATATGAAAGATTGTTTAGAAGGAGATGACCTCTGTGCTCTTGGTAACTGCAGTTTAGGACCCAACCAGCTGCTGCGATGCATGAAAAACATCTTAGTTCATTAGGATCAAAGGAGTGAGTCACTTGTTCACAGTGCTGATTTCTGCAGCCAAAAAAGTATTTACACCAATTAACAACTTTTTAAGGCCCTCTGCTTGAATTGTTAACCTTCAAATAAGCTATCTCTGGGGAAATCATTGATGATACACCACTTGTCTCAAAATTCATCTGCTTGATCTTTATTGAACTTGATGTGCAAACATTTAAATGATAATTGAAACACTAATTAAATACTGTGTCTGGGCACTGGAGTCAGGAATTCAGAGAGCAGGACCGACTTACTGTTGGCAATTTCAGGAGCCAAAGCCCAAGGTGCTGCCGATTTAAGCAGGAGCAGTTTAGATCATGTTTGGGCTGCCCTGATGTCTACTGATGTGTGCAAGGCTCTTCTAGGTGTGCCATCAAACACAACACGGGGATACACACAGCTTCTAATCCCAACTGATCAGCAAAAAGATTCACCATCCATCCCAGAGAGGACCAGGTAAAATCGTATTTTTGAATGAGGCCATTGTTAGGATTATTATTTCATTGATTTTTGTTTCTTATTGTCTAGGGTGTACATTTTTCGGTTCAAATTTGGGAGCATTGGATGTGCACCTGTTTACTTTCTTTTCATTCAGTGGCTTAAAGCAGTGGTTCTCAACCCTGACTACATATTAGCATCAACTAGAAAATACTGATACTAGGGCTGCATTTGGTACCAAGTGTATCTCTGGCAATGAGGCCCAGGCATTGGCATTTTAAAGTAGTTCTGCTGGTGATATTAATGTGCGGTCAGAGTTTAGAACCACTACACTAGATGTGAGCTCCATTAGGGTAAGTGTTACCTCTATTTCACTCACTCTTGCATTTCTAGGATGTGGCACAAAGCCTGACACATAATAGCTATTCAATAAATATTTTTGAATGACACGTGCTTTGTAAGAATCCTGGGTAGAGCCGAATTGGCTGGGGCCTCTCTGAGGGTTATGGAGTGTGCCATAATTAGAGAGTAAATTAGAGAGGCAGATAGATTATTCCTACCCCGATTCTACCATTGCTTCCTGATACCAGAAAGCAACGATCCTGGAGCAAGCCCTTGGAAGCTGAATACCTTCCAAGCTGCAGTCTTTCTTTCAATTCCCACCAGATGTGCCCGCTTCCTATGATTCCTATGACTGACTCCCCATTTTCCCATTGCACTCCAATTTCCTGCTGGCATTGGCACCTCGCCCTGAATCTAACCCTGAAGAGGAGATGGTCCCCAGTCACTGGGAGTGCTGCTGGCAGACACTCCTCAGCTATCAACCACCTATCAACAGAGAATTCCTTCATCTGAGTTCACACCCTCTTTTGGGGGCATCCAATACCGAATGACTGATGTCAAAGTGTAAAGGTGAACACTTTGCCCCAACTCAGGGCCGTTCTCATGGACTATCTCAGCTCCAGAGCTCCTGGGGAACGAGCTGAAGTCTTGTTTGGGACTGTACTATAGTTTGCTTCTTCCTCTGCCAGCTCTTCTTCCTTCCCTTTCCTCCACAGGTGTTGATAATAAGGGCACTTCCTAATGAACTACTTCACTCGAATCTCCATAGCAGAGTCTGCTTACCAAGCACAAAATGACAATAGCGTGAACTACTTAACCTCAGCTATCCATGCCCTCTCAGACTGAGCCTGGGCTCTTCATACCACTGTCTGCCATGTGCCAGACGCCATGGTAATAATGATCGAGACAGGCAAAATTCCTGCCTTTATTGAGATCACATTCTGGTGGGTGAGACAAGCGATAAACAAAACATTTTGTAATGCTGGGTGATGATGAAAGCCGTTTAGAAAATTTAAGCACGGTAAGAGAATCAAGTGATAGGAGTGAGGTGGGGCAGGGGTGTGCTGGCACAGTTTCATGCTGGCTCGTGAGAACTGAGTGTTAAATCCACAGGAATTTTGCAAGCCAGTTGTCAAACAGAATCTTTATTAAAAATTAAATGACATGAACTTAAATCATATTAGAAACTAATACATACTCAAAACTCATCCCTTTCTCCTTTTACTACATTTTGCTTTATATTTGCTCTTGTGGTTATTTACATCTATTATATCTGTGTGGTGGAAATACTTTGTAATGCTGCACAACGGTACGTCTCCTCCTAATTATGGATTCAGTGACGTCAATGGGCCTGAACTGTACTCATTCAGTTGCAGCCATAGGTTGGTTATGGATACAAGAGTTTGGCAAAAATCAGCAAAAGCTTTCTGAGGGAATCAGTTGTGTAGAATCTACAATCAAGAATAATGCACGTGTTATTTTTATTTCTAAATTGTGTGATATACATCTTTTATATCAGTAAAATTTGTAATACGCTTACATACATATATACATGCATACATTTTCCCCCAGAGATCCAGCTGTGAACATTTACCAACACATCACTGGGTAGCGGCTTCATTTCAGGTACGTTAGGGAAGAAGTGTGTAACATTTGAGCTGATACCTGATTGGACCCAGGAAGCCTGTGTTTATTGCTCTTGGGGAGAAAATATGCTGCCCCAAATCCTTTGTGTTCTCATTTCTTATTCTCAGATGACGGTCTCTAGACAATTTTGTGAGCAGTTCACCCATAGGGATGATTTATCTCTCTCAAATTCTATTGATTTCTTTTAGGATTTTGAGAACTTCTATTATGTCACAGCTCAAGGTCTTAGCTTTCCCAATGAGGATAAACTCAACTTGCTTGTTTCATTATTGTTTACATTCTGATAGCATATTTTGTTTGTAAGTGCCTAGCTGTAAATATATTTAGTCATCTTTAGTTGTTTACATGGTAATTACAGATATTTTTGTAAAGAATGCCTCTCAATTATAAATTTTATTCTCTCTGGGAATTTAGATACTTGAGTACTGAACTAATTTCTTGGGAATCACAGTTAAAAGATGCTTAGATATCAACATGCAGGTATTATTATAGAAAAGGCATAAAAAAGAAAAGAAGTTGGGTGTCCTGAACCAATTTTTGGCTTTGTGATCATGAGCAAATCACATGATATCCCCAAATCTCAGTTTCCTGATCTGCACAATGGAAATTCAATTTGGCAAACTGATTTATTATTAAGACCGCGCTGAGATTGATTGTTAAGATTGTGTTAACAATTAGCCCTGAAACTATTTCTAATTCAGTGTGATGAACATTAACAACACCTGTAACATGAATACAGAATTGTGCGAAAAATCAAATGAGATAAAGTAAATCAGCACGTTTTGTGAACATGGAAAGTACTGAACCATAAATTTGTAACGTTCAGCTGCTCATAGAACTTCTGGGTACTAGGTGCCGAGTGCTTCCTGGCACTTGATAAATGCCTACCTAAGGAATGAATCTGGTAGTATGCCAACAGGTTGTTCCAGTAAAGACCACCACGCTTCTAGGCAAAGACTGGCTCTGCTGCTGTGTGGTTATGTTTCAGCTGCTTAATCAACACTTGATCACACTGGTCTAAAATAAACGTGTGGTTGCAAAATGTAGTCTAATTATGGTACAAGATGTTAAAGTAAACAAAATGTTTCTTTAATAGAACAAAATCATGCTATTTTATCCTGTGCCTTTTCTGGGCATTTCATCTGAGCACCTGCGGTTGCTGCATATTGGTTCTTTCTAAAGCCTTCAGAGTGGTAGTAACTACCCACCCACCTCATGTTAGAGATGAGGCACCACACAGGGATGTGATCATAGTTTGAGGCCAATATAAGCAATTCTTTCATTGGTCATGAGAAAATGCTTATATATAATTGAGTTTTTTAAAGAAAGAAGAAAAAGCTTTTTCTATGGTAGAGATTATACCTGTTCATCAGAAAAAAAGTTTAGAAAGTACTGAACAGCAGAAATATAATCACCTGCTGTTCCACCACCCAAAGACCATCATTTTAACTTTTTGGTCTCTATTCCTCCAATCTTTGTCTATGCATATTATTATGTGGCTGTAATAATCCTAGATGTATAATTTTATACCCGCTTTTTTTTTTCATTTGACATTATAACAAAAGCATTTTCTGAGCTATGGAACATCTTTTTAAACATCCATTTAAATGACAGCATGTATTTCACGGTGGGAATGTGTCACACTTGTAGCCGGTTTTTGAACCACTGTACCAAAACTTATTTGAAGGAATGAATGCTGACTGATTTAATCATCTGGGAAGGTTATTTTCTTAATCCAATGACATTGCCATTCCTTAGATTATTTTGGAAATGACATTTTTGGAAACACCTTCAAAACAACTCAGAAAATTGGTGTCATCAACCTACAAATTTTTTAACAAAAATAGAATTTCACCTACCTTGTTCCTTCTAATGAGCTATGAGTGACTTTTGGCTATTTCTAATAACCAAATTCACCTTGAAGAAAAAGCATTGACTAACACTGAAGACATTCAAAAGAATACTGCATAGACTTTGATAGCACTTTCCAAAGGGAAGTGGGGAAATATTTTGTGAAATGGCTATAATAAGAGAAACTTATATTTTTTTTTACAGAGTGACTACTTAAGGTAGAAAAGAAAACTAATTTGCATAAGCAAGTTTCATCATGTTTTCTAAAAATCAGGTATTTTTTGTTACAGTCATGCCCTCATTTCCGAAGACCTCAAAATTTTGACATCCCTTAGGACTTTAAATCTCTCTAGCTGATCGGTCCCTCAGGTGTGCCCTTGAGTTTCCAGGTTCCAAATGAAACTGCTATTACACCAGCGCTCTTCAAGATACATCTGCTCTGACGTTAGAAGTAGAGAGTCCTCCAAGGTCTTGACGCAGAAGAGAATCAGTTCCTGGTCAAGAAGAAAAGAAAGCCAAAACTCAAAAACACTGCATTAGGCCTTTTCTTATCCAGGAAACCCATGCTATTTGGAGTGTCAAATATTTATGAATGACTGCTGAGCAGAACGTCCTGTGCCGGGCATCCAAACTCTGCCTTGATCACTCTGGGGGGATCTCTAGTAGGTTAAGCATCATTTTGCACGGAATGGTGGAAAGCAGAAATTTAGTAGTCAGGGGCCCTAAATATTGATAAACGTTACTTCCACTGTTAACCTAGGCAAATTTTTTCTTTCTGCCTCAGTTTCTCCTTTTATAAAGTGGCAGGAATGGGTGTGGGAGACTTTTTGTGAGATAATCTCCAGATTAAGCTCTATGACTCCTTGGCTCTGCAAACGTGGTTGGCAGTACAGGGGGAGGTCAGGCTGATTTTAGTCATGGTGAGATTTGCTTCACTGAGCAGTGAAGACTCAGGAGTGCTTTAAAATGCACGAGCATGAAAAATGACTACCAATGTTGTACGAAGGGGATAAAAACTCTTCCAAACAAATTCTTATATTCTTGACTTTGCCCCCTGAACTATCAACTGGAATTTTAGCTATTTTGGAAATATTCTTCTACCCTCTGGATGCAGAGTTTGAAAATGTAGAGATTCCCTCTACCTAGTTCTCTCTTTTTCACCAACTCAATGAGGGAGGCTTAGTCTGGGTTGATGGAGGTGGTGAAGGAAGGGCTTGTGATCTCTTGATGGGACTCCCAGGGCCTGATATATACCAGAGTTTTGAGGGATTCAAATGCTCAGGGATGATGAGATTAGGACAGATTGGGACGAGAGGGTAGAGGAGGGAAATTTTAGTGGTTGTCCAGAATAAACAACAGGGAGGAAGTCTCTGGAAGAGTTTAAAAAGCACATTTCAAGAATGAAAGGAGTTTTGACAACTCTGGTCCAGTCTCTGGTTGCCTGGAGATGGAAAGATGTGAGGAGAAGAGGACAGGGCTTTGAATGTGCACTATAGAAACCATGAGTACATCACATGGTGTCACGGTATATTGAGATGGGGCATAATAAAACAAGAAATAGGATTCTAGAGCATGGGACCAGCAGGAATAACGCTGGAAGCAGTCCCTTATGCCTTACTCTGGCTACGGGGTAGAATTCCCTCAGATAGCAGAGACTCTTGGTTTCCACTGGCTTGGAACAGAAGTAGGACCAATTGCCCTCTGTTCAGGGGTTTCTCATGCACTGTCAACATACCAGAGGGCCAGGTTGACCACCCATTTCAACTCAGAGATCAGTGATAGACTATCATCATATAACTCCATGAGCATGGGGTGAACACCAGTGCCCAGCAGCCTGCAGTGGTGCCAGGCAGAGGTATGGCAGCCAGGAGAGTTCGGTGAAGCCAGCCTTTGGGATATGGACTGAGACCACATTGTTCAGCCTGACTTTTGGGAAGGTGGTGGTGGAAGAGGGTGGAGGAAGGGATGTTGAAGAAGTAGAAGCCGCAGCCTCCTTTCACTGTCTTCTGTTGAACGTCCCAAATGGGGCAGCCTTCCTTTCCTGTTTCTCTACGCCTCAGAGACTCAGTTTCTGCGTGCACATGATGAAAGCCTCAGGGTTTTTGAATTAATAAGCTCCTTTAAAAATGTCAGCCAGGAAGCGCTAAAGACTTTTCACCAGCCACTTTTCAATCTTGTTATTCTAATACTTGCCTATACCCTAGACTTCATAGAAATGTAAAAGGTAATGAAGCGTTTCACAGGCTGTTTTCTGTCTTTTTATTCTAATTTAAATCTATCATTTAGTGTGTGCTTTAAAAACGATGTTTACTTGAGTCAGAGCGCTTATTCCGTGCAGCCCAGAAGTGCTCACTGAGCTTGTATTTTAGACACGTCATGCACGTTAACATGGCACACAACCAGCGCCGTGGGAGAAGAAACATATTTTCAAACTTAGCCCTCAGTTTTAATCTGGAAATCTGTGGGGTTTTTGTCATGTACCCTATTGGGGTCAAGTTGGACCTGCTATCATCTAGCGAGCTAGAGAGCAGGATCCTGAGTCAGATACGCCCTCCCTCCATCTTGAGGCTGTGACTTCCCCCTCCCTTGCTTTATTCTTTTAGCTATAAAAAACAGAGAGAAAGGAATGCTACTTCTATATCATGTTGTGGGTGAGTTGAGAAGTATTTCATTAGTGCCCAAAAGATTTCTAAACAATCATTCTAATTTATCGAGCATATTCTACACGTGTAATAGTACAAGGTGTGAGGGAGACCAAGTCCCTGCCTCCAGTGGCTCAGTCGCATTAAACAGGCCAACTGATAAAAAACAATACAACATGATACAGGTGAGCATGAAACAGATCACAGTGCTGTGGACTACCAGAAGAGGGAGCAATGGGTTCCACCGAGATATTTCAGGAAAAGAGAGGATTCGTAGGATCCAGTTTGAAAAACGAATAAAGGACAAGGCTGGGACGTTGCAGACAAAGGAAGAGTCACGTGACAAAAACCATTAGAGAAAGCTCCATGTGTCTAGGGACCAGTGAGAAATTGAGCATGGCTGGAGCATCAAGCGTAGGGCAGGGCAATGGGAGAGTCGGGTACAAGCCTGGAAACACACGATGAGATCCACTGAGAATACCTTGAACGGCTGTGAAATTCATTTGGACTTCTCCTTTAGCCGCCTGAAAGCCAGCATAGAACTTAAATCCTGGAAGTCAGACAAGAGTTGATGGGATGTAAGGGAGTGCATTCTGGCGTCAGTGTGGATGGAGGGTGAGTGGGAACACGGAGGTGATTACAGCAACTTAGGTGAGAAATGGTGATAGCCTGAATTAAAGTAATGATGGTGGAGATGGAAAAGACGGGCCGCATCCAGGAAACATTTCTGAAGTAGAATTCATAATATTTAGTGATATTTTTAGGCATGTGGTGAGAATAAGGTGTGGCTTTAGAAAAAAAAGTGAAAATGGATAAAATTTGTTTTCATTGTTTTGGAATCCACTTTGTGGACTTCGGCTTCTTTCCACAGGACTTTTAATCAATATCTGCTCTTAGGCCCTTAATTCACACTAATATGAATTTAGTGATTACTGACTACAGATGAAATGCTGCTCCTGAATGGGAGGATTTATTTTTGCTTTTTTTATATGATTTCTATTTCTAGTTCTATTTTTTATATTTTACTATGAATCCAAAGATGTTCATGAGAGTGTTTTTTACGTAACAGAATCATTGAAAAACAGCCTAACAGTGGTATGTCCAAAAATGATCTCTAGAACAGTCATCTAAAAATACATAGAAACACATTTACTGACTTTAGAAAGTGTTCAAAATATATTAAGAGAAAAAAAGAACAGTTTACAAATAGTATATACAGCATAATCCCAATGTCTAAAAATAGGTATTTTTCAATGTGTTTCTAAGCAAAGGAAAAAGACTGAACAAATATTCACTGTGTGGGAAGTGAAATTATCAGTGACTTTTGTTGTCTTCATCACATGATCCTGCAGCTTCCAAATTTTCAATAATAAGTATACTAAGATGCTGAATTGGAGGTTACCATGAAAGCACCAGGATATCATGGGTATGACATTCCAAAGTGAGATTCTGGACCAAATTGCAAAATTTCAAAAGTAACTTCAAAAATACAGTTTGACAAGTTTTAAACCCCTCATCCACAGTGAGAGTGTGAAGGTGTGAAGCGCCAGGTTGTTCAAGATGAGTCGTGTAGGACTTCCGGAGGGATTTCTTTGAAAACATTTGTACTGTGTGTCCTGTCTCCATCAAGGAGGAGAGGTGGATATGCCAAACCAAAAAAACAGAGCAAGTGAACAAACAAAGCGAAACAAAACCAGACTCACAGATACAGAGAACAGACTGGTGATTGCGGGGGGCTGTGGGGGTGAAATGGGCGAGGGGATCAAAGCGTACAAACTTCCAGTTATAAAGTCAATAAGTCACGGGGATGTAATGTACAGCATGGGGAATACAGTCAATCATATGGTAATGACTTTGTAGGGTGACAGATGGGTTCAGTTAGTGCCTTAAAAAAAAAAACAAAAACAAACAAGGAGAAGAGGTGAAATAATGTTTCTTTTTCCTCTCTAGCTAAGAAAAAAAGGATTTTAAGAGGATGAGGTCTTTAAGAATTGGATCTATATCCCCTGCAAATGAAGGAGAATGGGCTTGTGTCTGACCCCCGCCTGAAAAATTGAAAGAGAGCGATGGATAGTCTAGATCCTGACAGATGAGCTCGGGTGAAGGTGGCTGCTTTAGCGTGAGCTTGCACGACCAGAGCTTGTGAAGGCAAAGAGCAGGCAACTATTTCCTGTGGCCCATGGTCACGTTTGGAATTTTGATAATGTAGGATTAGACATTACTAATACAGCATCGGGACCAGGTTTGGGAATTTTGGGTGAACGAAGGATTATTATCTAAGGGTGACTGAGAAGTTCATGGAACTGTTTGAGTTTTCGTCCACGGGCATGGAAAAGAGCAATCTCCCACCATATATATGAAAACATTTTAAAGAGATAGTTGGAGAAAAAGGTTTACTATATAATTTTATCAACTAAATTCTGTTTATTTAGTATCAGCTTTCAAATACATATTATTTTGCTAACTCTTAGGTCAGGGGTCTCCTTTTAAGGTTGTCCCACTGGTTATCACTCTAATATATTATTGTCATCTTTGTAGGGGCAAAAATCAACCACAGCCTACGTCTAAGTGAGTTTCCCAAAAGCCACACAGTGTTTTGAGAAGTACATTTCTGTGATAACAGTGATTGCATGCTCATGGACGTGGATTCCATATGCGAACAAGTTAACCGCTCCTCTGTCCGGTTGCAGTGTTTCTCCCACCTTCCTTTAAAGAATATGAGACAAGTTTCCCCCAGAAGACTAACTTGTAATTTTGCAGGAGTTGATGGAACAGACTCCTGCTCAGTGATGCACTTCTAGGAGGCACTGGAGAACATTGCGAATTAAGCACTCGTCTATGAAATGCGCAAACAAATTCAGCACTTGCTATGTATTACAATTGTTTTTGAGAAACTTAAACAAGAACTTTTGTATGACAAAGGGAGAGGAATGCTTTAAATTATTTGAAAATTTGAATTGGATCACTTATAACCTGAAAATCACTCTGGGCGACAGGATGGATGTAAAACTTGAGGGTGCGTGTGTGTCTGTCCGTGTGTGTGTGTGTGTGTGTGTGTGCGTGTGTGTGTGCATGTTTGTGCATGTGTGGAGAAGGGGGTGGTCCATAATATATCCTGATGATTCAACTATCAATTTAATTGGATCTGTTACATTCACCTAAGTTTGCCTCTGCTGCTACTGACTTTTATACTAAGAAAAATGTTTAGCTGAAAGATGATTTTGGACTAGGAAAGGATAAGAAAACCAAGATAGAAAATAAAATCCCAAAAGGTCAAGACGTATTAAGGCTTCTCTTGATGTTGACAATGGTACCATAGTAAGATTACTGATTACCACTACTGAAAGAACAGAAGTAGCAAGAGAGGAGAGGGTGTGTTTCTCCGAAAAAGGCTGATACATGGAAATCCACCCATTATACTTGTAGGCTCTGTGCCATTGACCAGGCAGAGGCTGTGTCCCTGAATGCTCAGTGCAGACTTTCAGGTCATGGATGAATCTTCTCCTGCTGTGGGTACCGCACACCTGAGGAGGCACACTCTACTCTGGGGTTTGCTAAAGGGATGACCAGAGATGAGAACTTTGAGTTTCAGTGCTCTGTTTGGTAAATGGTTTACACTTGGATTCCTGAACCACCATTCTCAGGTGACCCAAAAAGAGGCACGGAAACCACTGTTCCCCCGAGTATGTGTCTGTTGACTGGGAAGGGGAGGCCACTTCAGCAAATGTCACAGAGAAGAAAACAGAGACCTCAGTGACCTGCTTCTGTTTGACTTTCCCTTCAATGCACTCATCAGGCAAGACCAGACAAACAGCTACCCTTGCTTTATCTGTGCAGTTCCAGCAATGAGGAGCTGTGTACATGATGTATTAAGGGGAGGGCATAGAAAACAGAATAAGGCAAGTCTCAAGCAGATTGAAGGAATCAGTGTAGGAGACACGTTACCAGACTCCCTTGGGAGGGATGTTCACAGAACCTGGGAGGGATACTCTCTGTCCATCTTGCTCGGCCAAATGACTGGACCGGCAGTGGGGACAAGGGCTCTGGAGTCAGACCCCTGCATTTCAATCCATGTACTGATGGTGTGCCTTTGAGTAATCCCTAATTTCCCTGTGCCTTACATCCATCATGAGTGAAGAGGAATAAGAGTAGTTGATACTTTATGTATACTATATACATAAGAGTGTGTGTGTGTGTGTGTGTATGTATATATAGCACTTAGAGCACCTTGCACACAGTAAGAGCTCAATAGCCACTGCTTATTATTATAGAAAGAAAAAAGGAAGCTAACATGTATTGAATACCTACCATGTGCCAGGAATTGTGCTAAGTACTTTTTCCTCATTTCCTCCTCATAACAACTCTATAAGGTAACTAGTTTAGAGTGATTAAGTGGTTTATCCAAGAATGGTTTGGATTTAAAATCAGGCCTTCTCTGTTTCACAATAGGATACTTCCTATCCTGTGGTGCAGTATTTGAGACACAGAAAGAAAAGGAAGAATCAATGTTATTTCAGAAGTCCATGTCTCTGAGTGCTAACGAACTGTCAGGGTTCTCCTTCAACTAAAGATGCTCTAAGAATGAGTGATTGGCACTGGCCCACTTATATTAGTAAGGGAAGGCTTGTTTCTGGACGAAGCAAAATGCAGCTTTCAGCAGCTTTAGGTAGAAGCTCCTTGTGCTGGCATCAAGTCCAGTCAGTGTTGGTGGATGCGGTGCAGATGGAGTTTCTGCATCGAGGGACTTGGGCTCCTTCCTTTTTGCCAGTCCTGGAGTTCTCTGTTGAATCCTCTGCCTACAGCTGGAAAATGAAGGGGAAGAGTGAGTTTGGCACATTTGGACTACTTACAGGTTGGTCCTGGAAGTGGGCACACCACTTCTGAGCATGCTCCTAACAGCCAGAACTTGACCACATGCAAAAGAGGCTGGAAGAGTAGTTTGGTTGAACACACAGGAGGAAAAGAGCTTTTATAATTAGATAGTCTGTGTCACAGTCTACTCTTCTGATCACTAAGTATTTTCACTCTTCCTTCCATATATAGAACCCATCGTCCCCCTACACAAGAGAGACAACACTAAGTCCCATCCAGTTCAGAATCCAGGATCTCTGGGCAATGCAAAGTCCTTCTCAGGCTTGGATGTGCAGCCTCTGGTGATCTACGAAGTGAAAAAATAAGTTATCACTTCCCACTCTCCACTCCCCAACACTATCCCTTTTCCCCTCAGTAGACAATGGTTAAGCAACATGCAACTTACACCATTTCTTTGGAAAAGGGCAGAATGGGAGACACAAAGCAGTCACTCATCCACCAAACTTCTGAAATCCTCCTGGCCAGGCAGTCTGAAGGGTCCCTTCCTGGCAGTGGAGGAAGTGACTTGGTCAGACCCCGAGTCTGTGCTCTGCCCCTCACCCTCTGTGACCCTTGATCCACGCACTGGGAGTTTCTTTCTTCTCTATTTTCCTCCATGGTTATATCTGAAGTGGGCCTGGGGAATAAGTTCTCCCTGGGAGCTTTACAGCTTTCACAGCCTGCTTCCTGCTCATGCAAGTTCAGGGGCTCAAGAATTGTTTTAAGCCTTAAACAATCAGAAGCCTTGTTAGAGCAAGCTTGTGATTAGTTTGGCAATAGAATTTCCTCAGACTCAGTAGGCTTCTGACCTATTTGTTTCTAATGAGTAATCACACCCAGGTTCTTTCGTAAACATAATTCTCAAGCCTGATTTCTTTCTTTTCTTTTGCATCTCCATGCATCCCTCTCTCAACTTCCTGGCCACTAACTTGAGGCTCACTGAAACAACAGACTTTGATGCAAGGTATCCCCCGTATCCTGATGTTGCTGCAAGTCACTGTGTGTCAGCAAGTAGTCATACAGGGTCATCATAGCTCAGGATTTTCCCAGCCTTATCTCTTACTATTTCAAGTCCAGCCGCAGTTGGCTCTTCCAAATTCGTAAGACTCTTGATCTTTGGATTTTTTCCATTCCCTTCAATCTCTGCCTGAAAAACACTCCTTTCTTGCCTGAGCTCCCGTCCTAAAGGCATTTAAGAGCAATCGACACACTTTTCACTCTACCTCTTTCCAGCCACTTTGCTCACAGCTTCAGGCTCAGAGGCAGGCAGGCGTTTCCCAAGTTGTTACAGATGACACTTGTGTGAAGTGTTTGGCCAGAGAATATCGAGGCTCTCTAACTCCGTACCTTGCCATATTTATCTCCTCACCGCCTGCAATCTGACCACTAAAATAGCACCACACACTTTAGGCTTTCACTAGGTCAGCATCCCACTTTCTGTCCTGATTTCTGTATTAGACAAAGAAGGCTAAGTGCTAGAACCAGTAATCTCAAAATATCAGTGGCTAACACACTGGAAGTTTATTTCTTCCTTGTGTAGAGTCTAATTGGCAGTAGGCATAGGGCAGGGCTCCTGTATACCACGCCCTCAGGAATCCAGGCTCCCCGACTCTGGGGGCTTTCATCTCCTAGGTCCCCAGTCCACTGTTGGTTTTTTTATATCAGGTCTGAGACTGCCCGGAAATGACTTGCTTTACCCACATTCTACTGGCCAGAACTCATCAAAGTCCACATCAAACTATAATGCAAGGTAGAAAATGTAGTCTAGCTGTGCGACCAGGGAAAAGTGGCTATGAGTTGGATAAAGAATAATCTTTCTCCACCACACTGCTTCTGCCCTGAGGTGCTGACACCCTCAGCTGTAGCATGTGAGAATACACGAGATGGAGTGTAGCATGGGGAGGGAGTGCCTCTCTCTTGATGGACACAAGTCAGAGACCATGAGATAACAGCTTAACTTTTTCCCTAGATTTCATATTGAGTAAAATCCTTGAATATTGGAGGACCACTAAATGCAAGTATACTGTCATATTTTCAGCGTTCAATAATTGTTCAAGTCTTGTTCTGCAGAAATAGATACGATCGGTTTGGTTTTCTAGAGGGGAACTGACTCTTTGATGGTATTTCCTTCTGGAAAATATCCTCTGCACATACAAATCCCTCCTTGTTGTCTCCATGTCAGAATATTTTACATAAAAGTCATTATTATCTGCTTGTTATTATAGATACTGCAAGAGATAGATAGATATTGCAAGAGATATAGGATTCTAAATAAAGTAAAATCAGTAAGATTATAGCCCACCATCTCTAGAAGATGATTTCAAGCTGACTACATAAGAACCAAGTTACATACTTTGATAAAATACGCAAGCTGAGATCCACTTCTGGAGATAAGACTCCTGATTAAAAGACACCCAGATGACCTTAATTATTGATCTGGTTTGTGGATCACTGTCCAAGAAGACCAGGTTGCGCTTATCTGCCCAAATTTTGGCTTGGGTTGACTATGTAACGTGAGACTTTGAGGATCCTCGTGCTGTGGGAGTTTAGGGTCTTGTACCTGGTGTTTCCTCCTGGAGCCAGGCAGGAGAACCCTCTCCCTCCTTTTGTCTGATTGAATTACTTCCTTGTTCTTCTCTTATCTGTTACCCAAGCCTGTGAGTTCTCTCATAGCTAAATGATTAAAGGCAACTTTCCATTCTCCTAAAAAAAGAATAAAAGGCTCTTTGTGGTGCTGGCCTGTTTTCAAAAAGTAAAACAGACTTCTGAGGTTTAGGGTTCTCTTTGTGTGAGAGTACAAAGAAGTGTAAGCAACTAACACGTGGAGACAAGTTACAAACTTGAGGAGTTTTGCTAGTGGCACATGCTGGATGAAAAAGAGGGGGATGGCTGTGTTTGCAAGAAACCTGCTCCTTTCTCCTCCAGTGTATACAAGGGCCCACCTGAGATGATAGGATGTTGATGCTTAGTCACCAATGAGCCAGGAAAAGTGGAGCAGGGACGCACACGGCCATTACCCCCAGTTCCAGGAGAGGAAGAAGTCGATTTTGGACCTCACAGGATGTGTGAGCCAGAGATGCCCTCCCATTCTTCGTTTCTCGGGCACGGAAATGATATACAAGCAGCAGTGGTTTTGGGGATTTTTTGTGTGGTAAGAGGACACCACAGCCTCTTCCTTTCTCCTGTCACTTCTCTCCTCTTTGTAACAGAGGAAGGACATTGGACTCTGAGTCAGAAGACCTGAATTCTTATTCTGGCTCTGTGTTTAGCTAGATTTGTGACCTTCAGCAGCTCACTCACTTCTGTGAAAATTTTCTCATCTGTGAAATGAAGAGGAAGGAATCTGGGAGTTTCTGGGATCCCTTGCAACTCTACTTTTGTTGTAAAGGCTAGTGGTGACCTCCCCTGCCTCCAGGAAGTCCCAGTTGGATCTGGAACAATGGATTATCCTGTGGGGAACTGTTAGTTGGGTGATATTTTAGCACACATTTAAAGATGATAGTTTGGAGAAAAGAGTTCTAGGCTCATCTGGGGCATTTTGTGGACGCAAAGCTGTGAAGGTCAATCTACACCAGAGGTATTTGGGAATTTTCCTGATGACCTGTGGAATAATATGCCTCTTTACCAGTGTTCCAGGACACCTGGGGGAGGCAGTCAGGGGCGATTGCTGTGATGCAAGGTGGCACGATTGCTTTTAGAGCAGCAGCTACAGCTATTTGATCTTTCGTCCTCCTACCCCTTGAAAAGCATTAAAACCCCAGGCTATCTTTACTTCCACTAAGTAAGTAATGTTTCAAAGAGAACTGAGGAAATGTCTAGTAGCTCTCAGTTTTCTGATGCTGACTTAGAGTGAAATGCGTCCAGAACCCAGAGGCATAAGGTGTAGAATGGGTTTTCTAACAGAAGCCTGAGGTGGCACCTAGGTGTGTGTTTACAAACAGGGGCACATTCAAGGCTGCCTGGATCTCATCTGAAAGGCCAAGTTACTGTGGATCATTTTGCTATTTAAAAATTATGTATTTAGTGTGGGTTTTAAGCTGTCAAATAGAGGTTAAGTCAATACAATTACTCAACCAACTGTTTGAGGATGGCTGTGAATGGAGTGGGTCTGGGTTTCAGCCAGGTGTTGGACAAAGTCTTCTGTGTTACCTGTGAGGCAAGATGTGGTGCTGTTGGCCAACAAGAGCATAGGTGGATGATTTACTAACTTGTTGAATGAGACCAAAAGGATTAGTTAATGGATCAGTGTTGATTTAGTCTCCCTGCCACAGAGATTTATTCTTGACCCTGTCCTGTTTGTAATTTTTCTCAACGACTTGAGTGGGAACATTGAATGGCCGACTGAAAATATGGGTCAAATTCAGTGACATGAAATTTAGCAGAGGTAAATGCAAAGCCCAACACTCGGGATCAGGATATTTGCCAGTTCAAGAACAGTGTAAAGGAGGCACCATTTAACAGCAGGATGCTATAAGTACTTTTGCATCCAGTTACAGTTGGATGTAAGTTCAGTCTGAATCAATAGTGTAACATTCCTGACAAAAAGGCTAATGACGTTCTGGTCAGAACCTCAGCTCTCTGCTGGGAAGAGCTCACTTGAGGAAGAGATGGCTCTTTAGGGCCCCAGATGAGTAGCAGAAGCTGGCAAACCACGAATGCATGAGAACAGGCTGAAGGAATTCAGGGGGTTTATGTTGGATTAGGAGAAGACTTGTGGGTGGATAATTCTCTCATCAAATCTGCAACAATCTCCGATGGAAGAAAATTTTCAGATTTATTCTGGGTGGCTCCAAAGTGCAGGACTAAAGCTAATACAGAAAAATATAGCGTGGCAGATTTTAAACCAACACATGGGAGAATTGATTATTGATCTATCTAAACATTAAATGCGCTAGCCTAGAAGACAGTGAATTTTGCATCCCTGGGGTGTCCAAGGAGAAACGGATGAACACCCCATGAGCAAATTGCAGAGGGAATTTAAGCAACATATGGAGAAATGATGTCTGATGTTTAACCCTGGCATTCAGTGTTCAATGGATAGGGTATAAGAGTTGCAGAGAAACTTATAGACAGTATAGTCTGAGGTAGTTTTGGACAAAATCAGCCTTCACCTGGTTTCATCTTACCGGATAATCCTTGAATGGTATTATATATTATTGGCTCCTGAGCTGAGGCTGACAAAACCTTTAGAAGGTAGATTAAAGTTTTTAGGAAACTATTGTTGGAACATAGGAAGAGTTCTAGAATAAAAATTAGGAAGCCTGAGAGCATGATTTTTGGTGCCAGAATTGATCTTTGGGAGTCATCGGGCAGGTCGCTATGACTCAGCATCCTTAACTACAGAACAGGATTCCACTTTTATTTATTCTTAGAAGCTTTGGATTATATGTTGTGCTTCTAACCGCCCCAGGGCAGAGAGATAGTAAATTATGAAAACACTTCGCGGGACTGCGATGTGTATTACCAAGGAGGAGTTCCTTCTGAGCTTGAATTCCTTTGCTGAACAGATCTCTGTATGAATACAAATAATCATTAGAGAGACAGCTGGCTGCTGCTGTGCATCACCGATAAAACACTCTTCACACATCCCTGTCTTTTCTTCCTGGGAATTTTGCCAGAAGGGCTGGGAGCAAGTGTTTGGATAAGCAAGTGGGGTCTGCTGTCTGCTTCTGTAAGGCCCCATGGGACGTATTGATTCCCCTACATCTGTATCATCAGGAATGAACATGAGGCTAACAGACTTGGAGAAATAGACTATGCAGGGCCAGCTCTCCCCAGCTGTCGCTGTTGATAGGGAGGCCAATGAGATTAAAGAGGCAAGGCCATTAGAACTGTCGAGAGTGGAAGGTGTTTGGGACTCGTGCCTGTTGAGAGTGTTGGGAGGAGCAGACACCACAGAGAGGAAGATCCCAGAGGCCAAAGTTGGTCCTTTTCTGTCCTTATGCTACTGCACCTCCCCAAATCTCAGCCATTCCCATGACTTCAGCTGTCACCCATGAGCAAATGACCTCCACCTCTGTATCTCCTGAGCCATGTTTCAGACCTGTGTAACCAAATTCCTATTTGATGTCTCCATCTGAATATCACACAGGAAGCTCAGACTCAACATGTTCAAAGATGAGCTAACCATTCCTCTGAAATTACTCTGCCTTTGCATTTTCTTTACAAGTGAATGACAGCACAATCCACCCAGTCATCCCAGAAAGAATCTTTTATCCTTTCACTCGTTGATCTGAAAAAATATTTATTTTACTGCATACTCTGTACTAGGCAATCCTTGCTTGTTGTCAATTTAGTAGTTAAAAGACAAAATCGCTGTACTCAAGATAGTGCATTTTAGTGCAAAGAGATTGACTATAAATGTGGTAAGAATAACAATAAAAATCAAATGAAATAGGTACATATATGAGAGAATATCAGGTAATAATAATATCTAAAAGGAACAATGAATAAATAGGAGGGTGAGGGGTTGGGGGTGGTCAGAAGGTGCTCTCGCCAGGGTGCTCAGGGAAAGAAGTTGAGTGAGTGGTGAATTCTGCTGCCGTAGGAAGATTTGCAGGAACATTAAATGCAAAAGACTCTCTCTATATGTGTGTTTGTGTGCATGCATACTATGTAGGGGTGTGTGTATGTGTATACACATACATACCTATAGATGTGTATATATATGTGTGTGTGTCTGTGTTCAAACAAGGGTATGCATTGGAAGGATAGTGGTGAATCTGGGGACACAAAGAATGATCGAAAAGCCAGGCTTTGGGAAGAGCAGGAACCAGCGCTCCTTTGGGGATCTCATAAGCAGGAGACTATGGGTCCTTCCCTCCAGATTGCCGCCAGTCATGTGACCTGGCAGGAATAATACCCAGTTTCTATGTCTCTCAAGCTAAAATTCCAAATTCTAGATATAATTCAATCAGTTTGGATCTCATATGCAATACTGCACCAGTTAGTTTTATTCAGAAGGGCAGGATTCCACAGCTTAAATGTGAATATAGGAGACACCAGTGTGTGGGGCAGGTAGTTCCCAGAGATAAGATGTTAGGTAGGCAACTCCATACGTGTCCTTAGGGAGTAATTAGAAATAAGAACAAAGATTTGTAAGATGTTCACACAGCATGATTTATAATAGCAGAGAAAGAGAAACCCCAATGTCCAGTTGGAAGGGAATGTTTCTGTAAATTATGATCAACTATTATTAAGGCAGTTAAAATTGTGTTCATGAAGAGTTCAGTGATGTGAGAAAATTGCAAATGATATAATAATTAAGTAAAACAATTTTTACAAAAGTTTTTAAAATATCATGAAAACATCAAAATATTAATGGAAGTTTAACATGAATAGTAGTGAATAAAATTAGCACCTGGATTTTAATGTTGTCTTGATTTATGTAAATTCCTTACAATGGTCCTGTATGACTTTTATAATCAGAAAATTAAGCTATTTAAAAAAAGACATACTTAATAAAAGCTGTATTTTGTAGTGTTGAAACTCCAAAAGTAAACCTTCTGTGTTTGTAGTTTGGTTCTCCCATTTACTACCTGAGCCATCTTGGTTACGTGAATTGACCTCTTGTAGCCTGAGTTTTTGTATGTGAAAAATTGAGGAATGATAATTCTTACTGCCTAGGGCTTTGTAGGCATTGAGTGCATGTAAAACACTTAACCTCTGCTGTGTCTATCATCTGATGAAAGGTAACTATTGTTGTAATAACCTAGGAGCACAGATAAGAGCCAACTAATCCTGATTAGGAGAGCAAGAGGTTGTGACATTTAAACTGGGTCTTGTTTCATTCATATTTATTTCTTGAAATAGGGTGCTATTGTGAATTGGATTTTTTTGAAAGAAGATTGGAGACTATTAAATCCATTAATATAAATACTCCCATAAGGTATGGATCTTCTTTACCTTACAAACGTAGCAGGTGGCTTCCAAGCTGTACTCACATGGGAAGGTCCATGAGTAGGAGCAATGCAACTGAAAGGCCTAATTGTCCCTGTGTCCTCTGGTCCTTGGGCCTCTGTGGTGGGGCAAGCTAGACCAGCTTCAATAAAGAGTCAGAACAGTGTGACCTCCAGCCTCTGGTGCAGGCAAACCACTAGTCTTTCTTACTCTTGGCACAGGATTGGCCAAGAGGCTGCAAGGCCAGGACCGACTGGTGACTGCCATTTGTACGTAAGCAGTGGGAAAATGGGGCTGGGGGTTGGTGGGAGGGTCCCATTGTCAGCCCTATTTCTGCTTTCGTGCTCCTCTTCTTGTCTCTCCCTCCATAGCTATATCTAGAAATGTGACTAGAGTTCTGAATCTGAAGCTCTCTCACAATACTCTTTTTTTTTCAATAGGCAAATAGTTCTAATACATTTTCCACATAAGCCTTACTATCTTATTCTGCTACACTTTTCCAAGTCTCAAGGTACTTCAGATTATTGGTGGTTAGTGGGAAAAGCAGAGCCATATTAATAATTTAGAGGCCATAAGCTTGGAAAAGAGTAATAATGCCCACTCTCCAATATTTATTTTTTTCAAAAACCCACAGCCTTGAAAAATTATGTTTCAAAGTAACACAAAATTTTCATGTAGGCTGAAATTAAAAGAGCTTTTTTGCACCACACTTTTCTGACTTTTTTTTTTAAACCACTCCATTAGATATGATTGACATACAAAAAGCTATACATATTTAATGTATACAACTTGGTGAATTTGGAGATAGGTATCCACTCATGGAATCATCACCACAATCTATGCCATAAACATATCCATTACCTCCAAAAGATTCCTCCACTCTCTTTATTATTATTATATTTGTCTGTGATGAAACACTTAAAATTATCTATGCTTTTAATAAAAATTTAAGTGCTTAATACAGTATTGTAAACTGTAGGCCTATGCTGGACAGTAGATCTCTAGGATGTATTCATCTTGCATAACTGAAACTTTGTACCCTCGGAATAATGCCTTCCAGTTTCCACCTTCCTCCAGGCCCCAGCAACCATCTTTCTGCTCTCTGCTTCTATGGGTTTGACTGTTTTAGATTCCTCATGTAGGTAGTATCATGTAGTATTTGTCCTTAATGTAGGCATTTAGCACTATAAACTTCCCTCTTAGTACTGCTTTTCTCATATTCCATAAGTTTTGATATGTTGTGTTTTCATTTTTGTTTGTCTCAGGATATTTTCTAATCTCCCTTTTGATTTCTCCTTTCACCCAATGGTTGTTCAAGAATGCGTTGTTTAATTTCCGTGTATTTGTGAGTTTTCCTTTTTGTATTGATTTCTAGTTTTATTACATTGTGATCAGAAAATATCCTTGGAATTATTTCAGTCCTCTTAAATTTATTGACTTGTTTTGTGACCTAGCATGTGCTCTATCCAAGAGGATGTCTTACATGCTATTGAGAAGAAGGTGTATTCTGTTGCTGTTGGGTGAAATGTTTTGTGTATGTCTTTTAGGTCTGTTTGGTATAGTGTTGTTCAAGTCTGCTGTTTCCGTATTGATTTTCTGTCTGGATGATCTGTTATTGAAAGTAGGGGATTGACGTCTCCTGCCATTATTGTATTGTACCTGTCAATGCTTGCTTGATATATTTAGGTAATCTGATGTTAGGTGCATAAATATTTATAATTGTTCTGTCTTACTCAATTGACTCTTTTATTATTATGTAATGAGCTTTGTTTCTTGTGACAACTTTTGACTTAAAGTCTCTTTTGTCTGATATAAGTATAGCCACCCCTACTCTCTTTTGGTTAACGTTTGCATGGAATATATTTTTTTTCCTTTTTTCACTTTCAGCCCATGTGTGTGCTTAAATCTCAAATGAGTCTCTTGTAGTCAATATATAGTTGGATCTTGGTTTTTATGCATTCAACTACACCATATTTTTTGATTTGTGAGTTTAATCCATTTACATTTAAAGTAATTATTGATAGGTAGGGACTTACTATGACCATTTTGTTCATTGTTTTCTGTCTGTCTTGTAGTTCTTTAGTTCCTCTCTTCTCTTGCTGTCTTCTTTTGTTATTTGATATTTTTTGTAGTGATATACTTTGAATCTTTTCTCTTTATCTCTTTTGTATCTACTGTACTTTTTTTGTGGTTTTCATGAGGCTTGCATAAGACTTATAGTTATAACTATCTATTTTAAGCTGATAATAATTTGACTTCAATTGCATGCAAAACTCTGCCCTTTTACTTCCTCGCTTACCCTTTATGTTATTGATATCAGCATTTGCTTCTTTTTATCTTGTGTATCCATTAACAAATTTTTGTGGTTATAGATATTTTTAATACATTTATCTTTTAACAGTTATACTAGGGTTAAAATTGACTTATGCACCACCATTACTGTATTACATTCTGTATTTGTCTATATATTTACCATTACCAGTGATATTCACATGCTTTTATGTTGCGATTTAGCATCCTTTTATTTCAAATTCAAGAACTTCTTTCAGCATTCTTGTAAGGCAGTTCTAGTAGTGACAAATTCCCTTACTTTTTGTTTGTCTTGGGAAATCTCTCTCCCCTTCATTTTTAAAGGACAGCTTTGCCAGATATAGTATTCTTGACTGGAAATTTTTTCTTTTAGAAGTTTGAGTATGTCATCCTACTCTTTCCTAGCCTGCAAGGTTTGTGCTGAGTAATTTGCTGATAATCTTCTGGGTTCTTGTCTATGTCATGATTTGCTTTTTCCTTGCTGCTTTCAAAATTTTGTCTTTGAATTTTGACAATTGAGTTATAATACATCTAGGTGTATACCTCTTTAGGTTCAACCTATTGAAATCTTATGGGTTCCCTCCCCAGATTTTGGAAGTTTTCAGCCATTATTTCTTTAAATAAGCTATTTGCCCCTTTCTCTTCTCATCTCCTTCTGAGATTCCCATAATACACAGTGTCCCATAAATCCTGTAAGCTTTGTTTACGCTTTTCTTTTTTCTTTTCTTTCTGTATACTATCGAATAACCTGTCTTTGGGTTCACTGAAAAAAGTAAAGAAGAATTCTGCTTGATTGAGTCTGGTTTGAAGCTCTCTAACGAAATTTTCAGTTCAGTCATTGTATTATTCAGCTCCAGAATATATGTTTGGGTGTTTTGTTGTTGTTGTTCTTTTGGTGAGGAAGATTTTTCCTGAGCTAACATCTGTTGCCAATCTTCCTCTGTTTTTGCTAGAGGAAGATTAGCCCTGAGCTAACATCTGTGTCAATTTTCGTCTATTTTGTATGTGGGTCACTTCCATAGCATGGTCTGACAAGTGGTATAGGTCTGTGACCAGGATCTGAACCCATGAACCTGGGTTGCTGATGGGGAGTGTGTCGAACCCAGCCACTTCACCATGGGGACGGCTCCTTTTTGTTTTTTTCTAATGGTTTCTATCTCTTTGTTGAATTTCTCATTTTGTTTATGTAATGTTTTCCTGGTATTGTTTAGTTGTCATTCTGTGTTCTTTAGTAGCTCACTGTGCTTTTTTAAGAGGAATATTTTGAGATCTCTGTCAGAAGTTTGTAAATCTCCATTTCTTTAGGGTCAGTTACTGAAGCTTTATTTTGTTCCTTTGGTGAAGTCACGTTTCCCTGATTCTTTGTGATCCTTGCAGCCTTGTGTTGGTGTCTGTGCATTTGAAGAAGCAGTCACTTTTCCCCAAGCAGCCCTGGTGGCAGAGTCCACTGACAGGCCTGATGCTGGGTTTCACAGGTGGGTGGACCTGGTATCAGGGTCCCTGAGTGGGCTTGATCTCTCTTTCTCCCATAGGAGAACTTCTGAACCAATGGAATCTCTCTCAGCTCTGCCCTGTGCCAAGTTGGGAATGCAGTGATGTGGGTAAATGAAACTGTTCTTCTTATCTTTTCAATGAGTCTTTTCTTGTTCTGAGCTCCATCAGGGTACTATTATCTCACTTGGATTCCAGGACTCAAATAAGTTATTTTTGCCTGTGGATGTGTTGTTAAATCAGTGTTTCTGTGGGGGCGGGGGTGAGAGCTGGGACCTCCCATTCTGCCATCTTCTCACATTTTTCTAACTTTTTATATCCGTCTCACTCCCTTTTTGTTTTTCCTTAAAATATGTGCTAAATGTGCTCAATGGATCATTCAATACAGGCCTGGGAGAGAGCTGGGATTTTGACTATGATTGTGGTAATGGCCTTAGAAGTCATCTTACCTAAACTTTTCCACTTTGCAAATATGGAAATAGACCCAGAAATGCTAAGTGATTTGCTTAGGACCTTACAATTAGTATTAAAACTAGGTCTTCTGGCATTTCTTTGTCTAAAAAGTAAACAGCAGCTGAGCTAGGCTTGGTTAATTAACCGATTTACATCTTAAAGATTTCTTGAAGCCTGTAGTCCAAGTGGACCACGAGACTGGACAAAAGTAATTTACCTCATTGCAGCTTCCTCTCCATCTCTCCTGTGTACCTCCAAGATAGTAGATCTCAGTCCAAACTGCACATTAGAACCACCTGAGAATTTTGTTGTTTTTTAAAAAAATAACAATACCAGGTCTCATTCTAGGCCTATTAATTCAGAATATCTCGGGATGGGCACAGACGTGAGTACTTTGTAAAAATCTCCCCAGGTGGTTCTAATGTGTAGCTAGCATTGAGACCCACTAAGCTAAAAGATTGTTTCCTTGTTTTTTGTTTGTTTGTTTTGCTTTGCTTTCAGCCTCACATTTTTTCATATCTGGCTCTCTTTTTTCCTTCTCTCTTCCTTATGCCCATTCTCTTTTCTGATTCCCTCTTAACTGGCTATCATGTGGAATTGAAGTTCATTGTTAAATATTTGTTACATATTTGTTATACGTATTGATTTTTGTTTGCTGCTTGGTCTTAATTTTTAAATCAGGTGATTTGAATCTTTTTTCTTCCTTCAGACTATCTTTTCTTCACTCTCCGCTAAACTTAATTAGACTGTTGTTACACATAGCCTTAAATTAGCCTATTTTGCTGTGTGAAATAGACCTCTATAGGAAAAAAAAAGTGATGTATTCTATTTGGAGTTTTGGAAGAGGCATTATTTCATAACCACAAAAATATATTTGACATTATTGACCACCTTTTCTTTTCAATTCCCTTGATACTGCATTGTTCTGGGCTCTTACCATGTCCTGACTGATCTCTCCTAGCTCCTATTTATCTTTCAGATCTAATAACCCACTTGTCTTCTCACTGCACATGTTCTTCCATGGTGGTTTCACTTACTTTACAGCTTAACTGTCTTATCTCTCTCATTTTTATTCTTGCTCTCACTCTCTCCAACTTTATAACTATTGGTTGAATAATCCTCATCCTTACCTCCCTTAGTTCTTCAAATCAGCATAAATTCATCTTCTTTTTTCTCTTCTTTCCCATCTCCACAAAAGGTTCTTTCACCATTTATTGATGCACGTAATTGTTAACTTATGAATTCATTTCTTCAAGTACTAAATAAGTATTGATGAACTCGCTACACTATACCAGACACAGTGATAGCCTGGGGAGAAATCATGGGAAATTATTTTATTGGCAACAATGATTCATTCCTTCCTTCTGCTTGAGAAGGTTATATATCCCCACTCATTTCTATATGATTTATAGTGTCTTCTCTGTGGTGAATAGTCCTTCCTTGCTCCATTGACTTTGGGCTTGGTTAGTCATGTAACATATTTTTGCCAAAGGAATATGAGATGTGATGTATACCATAAGTGAGCAAATTTTTTAGGCAACATCACAAGTTTGTCAGTGCTCTGGCCCCTGCCTTCTTCCATGAGAGTAATATTTACAGAGAGAGGCTGCCTCTCAGCCTGGGTTCTTGAGTGAGGGACATATGCAGTGGAGCTGCTGCCTGGAGCAGAGTTGCAACTGTCTCACAATCTACTTATAATGTGAGCAAGAAATCAGTGATTGTTGAAAGCAAATGGTACTTGAAAGTTATTGCAGCAGCTAAGTTGGCTAATACAATGATGATGAATGAAACACTGTCCTTGTCATCAAGGGCTCAGAATTCAGTGGAGGATCTCCAGTTCACTAAGATTTGTCTCTTCAGGCATTTTCAATTTTTCCTTTTTCACTGTATCTCACATTCAACAGAATCCAATTCATCCTTTAGATTCAACATCCATGTTGTCAACTCCTTTTCACTATTTGCCATCTTCCTGACTATTGTAATAGCCCCTATTTGGCTTTCCCAGCCTTAACTGTGTTCTTTACTTGGTTTTTCCTGCTGAAATATTGCCACTTTATGTATTGGTTATGAATCCATGTTGCAAGTGATTAAAATCTCAACTTAAATGGACTTAAACAATGGAGAGGTTTATCTAGTTCATGTAACTGAAAGAGTTTGGGTAGGAATGACTCATGCAAAGCATGTTCCAGTGGCTTAAATAGCGCCAAGTTTCTCTGCGTTTTTTTCGGACTTTTTTAAAAACAACTTTACTGACATATAATTCACATACCATAAAAATTCACCTGCTGAAAATATACAATTAAATGCTTTTAGTACAGTCACAAAGTTGGGCAACCATCTCCACAATCAATTTTGGGCATTTTTAATCACCTGAAAAAAACCTCTATACCCTTTAGCTATTACCCCCTCATATCTCCATACCCTCTCCCCTGTATCCCCAAGCAACCAATAAGTACTTTCTGTGTCTCCATTTGCCTATTCTTGACATTTCATATAAATTGAATCAGGGAATATGTGATCTCTTGAGACTGGCTTCTTAGAATATTCTTAAGATCCATTTATGTTACAACATATATCAACACTTCATTGCTTTCCATGACTGAATACTCCTCCACTGGATGGATATACTACTTTTTTGTTTATTCATTTATTAGTTATAGACATTTGGGTTGTTTACGCCTTTTGGCTATTATGAATGATGCTGCTATCAACATTTATGTATAAGTTTTTGTGTAAACATATGTTTTCAATTCTTTTGGGTATATACCTAAGAGTGGAATCATTGGGTCATATCATAACTGTATGTTTAACTTTTTGAGGAAATGCCAGATTGTTGCCAATGTAGCTACATCATTTTACTTTCCCACCAGCAAAGCATAAGGGTTTCAATTTCTCTACATCCTCACTAACAATTATTGTCGTCCTGCTTATAGCCATTTTAGTGGGTGTGAAGTGGTATTTCATTGTGATTTTGATTTGCATTTCCCCAATGGCTAATGATGTGAGCATTTTTCATGGATTTTTGGCCATTTGTATACTTTCTTTTTTTTTTTTTTGTTTATCCTTCTAATCTTTTATTTAGGGTTATATGTTTATGTAAACATATTTTCTTTTAGAACAATGGGGTCATATTGCTGATAAGCTGCTGTACAATTTTTTTAATGGCTAAATGCTTATTTTTTTATTGAGGTAACATCGGTTTATAACATTATATGAATTTCAGGTGTACATCACTATATTTTGATTTTTGTGTAGACTACATCGTGTTCACCATCCAAAGACTAATCACATCCATCACCACATACATGTGCCTAGTTACCTTTTTTGCCCTCTTCCCTCCCCACCTCCCCTCTGGTAACCATCAATCTAATCTCTGTGTCTGTGTGTTTGCTTGTTGTTGTGTTTATCGTCTACTTATGAGTGAGATCATATGTTGGTTGACTTTCTTCATCTGACTTATTTCACTTAGTATAATACCCTCAAGGTCCATCTGTGTTGTCACAAATGGCAAGATTTCATCTTTTTCCATAGCTGAGTAGTATTCCATTGTGTATATATACCACATCTTTAGCCATTCATCTCTTGATGGGCACTTAGGTTGTTTCCAAGTCTAAGCTATTGTGAATAATGCTGCAATAGGGGTGCATATATCTTTACACATTCGTGTTTTTGTGTTCTTTGAATAAATACCCAGCGGGGAATAGCTGGATCGTATGGTAGATCTATTCCTAATTTTTATTTTTTTGTTGAGGAAGATTTGCCCTGAACTAACATCCATTGCCAGTCTTCTTTTTTTGCTTGAAGAAGATTAGCTCTGAGCTAACATCTGTGCCAGTCTTCCTCTACTTTGTGTGTGGGATATCTCCAAAGCATGGCTGATGAGTGGAGTAGGTCCACACCTGAGATCCAAATCCACATACCTGGGCCACTGAAGCAGAGTGCATGGAACTTTAACCACTCGGCCATGGGGCCGGCCCCAGTATTCTTAATTTTTTTTTTTATTTTTTTTATTTTTATTTTTTCCTTTTTCTCCCCAAAGCCCCCCAGTACATAGTTGTATATTCTTCGTTGTGGGTCCTTCTAGTTGTGGCATGTGGGACGCTGCCTCAGCATGGTTTGATGAGCAGTGCCATGTCCGCGCCCAGGATTCGAACCAATGAAACACTGGGCTGCCTGCAGCGGAGCGGGCGAACTCAACCACTCGGCCACGGGGCCAGCCCCAGTATTCTTAATTTTTTGAGGACTCTCCATACTGTTTTCCACAGTGGCTGCACCAGTTTGCACTCCCACCAGCAACGCATTAGAGTTCCCTTCTCCACATCTTCTCCAACACTTATTTCTTGTCTTGTTAATTATAGCCATTCTGATGTGAGTGAGATGATATCTCATTATAGTTTTCTTTTACGTTTCCCTAATAATTAGTGGTGCTGAACATCTTTTCATGTGCCTGTTGGCCATCTCTATATCTTCTTTGGAAAAATGTCTGTTAAGATCTTTTGCCTATTTTTTAATTGGGTTGTATGTTTTCTCTTTATGAGATGTATGAGTTCTTTATCTATTTGGATATTAACCCCTTATCTGATATATGATTTTCAAATATCTTCTTCCAATTGTTAGGTTGTTTTTTTGTTTTGTTGATGGTTTCCTGTGCTGTTTAGAAGTTTTTAGTTTGGTGTAGTCCCATTTCTTTATTTTTTTCTATCGTTTCCTTGCCTTCTCAGACCTGGTATTTGAAAAGATCCTGTTAAGACCAATGTCGAAGAGCATACTGCCTATGTTTTCTTCTAGAAGTTTGATGATTTCTGGTCTTACATTCAAGTCTTTAATCCATTTTGAGTTAATTTTTTTGTATGGTGTAAGATAATGGTTTACTTTCATTCTTTGCAGTGGCTGTCCAGTTTTCCCAACAACATTGATTGAAGAGACGTTCCTTTCTCCATTGTATGTTTTTGGCTCCCTTGTTGAAAATTATCTGTCCATAGATGTGTGTGTTTATCTCCAGGTTCTCAATTTTGTTCCATTGATCTGTGTGTCTATTTTTGTGCCAGTACCATGCTCTTTTGGTTACTATAGCTTTGCAGTATATTTTGAAATCAGGGGGTGTGATACCTCCAGCTTTGCTCTCTTTTCTCAGGATTTCTTTGGCTATTCATGATCGTTTGTTGATACCTATAAATTTTAGAATTCTTTGTTCTCTTTCTGTGAAGAATGTTGTTGGAATTTTGATAGGAATTGCATTGAATCTGTAGATTGCTTTAGGAAATATGGACATTTTAACTATAATGATTCTTCCAATGCAAGAACACTGAATTTCTTCCCATTTCTTTGTGTCTTATTCTATTTCTTTCAACAATGCTTTATAGTTTTTGGTGTATAGATCTTTCACCTATCGTTAAGTTTACTCCTAGATATTTTATTGTTTTTATTGAAATTGTAAGGGAGATTGTATTCTTAATTTCTCTTTCTGCTACTTCATTGTTAGTGTAAAGAATCTCAACTGAATTTTTTTCTTTTTGGTGACAAAGATTTGCCCTGAGCTGACATCCATTGCCAAGCCTCCTCTTGTTTTTTTTCCTTGAGGAAGATTAGCCCTGAGCTAACATCTGTACCAATCTTTCTCTACTTTGTATGTGGGATGCCTCCACAGCATGGCTGATGAGTGGAAGTAGGTCTGTACCCAGGATCTGATCCAGCGAACCCTGGGCTGCCGAAGCAGAGTGCACGCAACTTTAACCACTCGGCAACAGGGCTGGCCCCTAAACCCAATTGAGTTTTGTATGTTGATTTTGTATCCTGCAACTTTACTGTATTCATTTCTTATTTCTTAAAGTTTTTTGGTGCTCTCTTTAGGGTTTTCTATATATAAAACCATGTCATCTGCAAACAATGATGGTTTCACTTCTTCCTTTCCAATTTGGATCCCTTTTCTTTCTTTTTCTTGCCTGATTGCTCTGGCTAGGACTTCCAATAGTGTGTTAAATAAGAGTGGTGAAAGTGGGCATCCTTGTCTGGTTCCTGTTTTTATAGGGATAGCTTTCAGTTATTCTCCATTGAGGATGATATTAACTGTGAGTTTGTCATATATGGTCTTTATTTTTTGTTGAGGTACTTTCCTTATATACTCATTTTATTCAGAATTTTTCTCAAAATGGGCACTGTATCTTGTCAAATGCTTTCTCTGCATCTATTGAGATGATCATTTGATTTTTATTCTTCATTTTGTTAATGTGGTGTATCATGTTGATAGATTTGTGGATGTCGAACCGTCCCTGCATTCCTGGAATAAATCTCACTTGATCATGATGTATGATCTTTTTAATGTATTGTTGTATTTGATTTGCTAGTATTTTCTCGAGGATTTTTGCATTGATGCTCTTCAGTGATATCAGCCTGTAGTTTTCTTTTTCTGTGTTTTCCTTGTCTGGTTTTGATATCAGGATAATATTGGCCTCATACAATGAGTTAGAAATCTTCCTCTCCTCTTCACTTTTTTTGGCAGAGTTTGAGAAGGATAGGTATTTACATTCTTTGAATGTTTGGTAGAATTCACCAGGGAAGCCATCTGGTCCTGGACTTTTATTTTTGGGGAGGTTTTTGGTTACTGATTCGATCTCCTTATTGGTGATTGGTCTGTTGAAATTCTCTATTTCTTCTTGATTCAATTTTGGAAGGTTGTATGATTCTAAGAATTTATCCATTTCTTCTAGAGTATCCAATTTTTTGGTGTATATCTTTTCATAGTGTTCTCACAATCTTTTGTATTTCTGAGGTATCTCTTGTAATGTCTCCTGTTTCCTATCTGATTTTATTTCTTTGAGCCTTCTCTATTTTTTTCTTGATGAGTCTAGATAAAGGTTTGTCAATTTTGTTTATCTTTTTAAGGAATCAGCTCTTCATTTTGTTGATGTTTTCTATTTTTTTCTTTTAGTCTCTATTTCACTGATTTCTGCTGATTTTTATTATTTCCTTCCTTCTACTGATTTCGGTCTTTGTTTGTTCTTCTTTTTCCAGTTCCTTTAGGTGCACTGTTAGGTTGTTTATTTTAGATTTTTCTTATTTGTTGAGGTAGGCCTGCATTGCTATAAACTTCACTTTTAGATCTGCTTTTGCAGTATTCCATAAATTTTGGCATATTTTCATTTTCATTTGTCTCCATGTATTTTTTTTTATTTCTCCTTTGATTTCTTCATTGACCCAATCGTTGTTCAGTAGGATTTTATTTAATCTCCATGTATTTGTGGCTTTTCCAATTTTCTTCCTGTTGTTAATTTCCAGTTTCATACCATTGTCAGAAAAGATGCTTGGTACTATTTCAGTCTTCTTAAATTTATTGAAACTTGATTTGTGGCCTAATATGTGATCTATCCTGGAGAATGTTCCATCTGCATTCAAAAAGAATGTGTATTCTGTGGTTTTGGGACAAGGTTGGACTTGCTGCAAGTGCATGTGGAGGCTAGGCTGTCCCCCTGGCTAGCTGGTTGTAATGCTCAGCTGTATGTGGCTGCTATGGCCCCTCCAGTCACTTTATCAGGTGTGGGGCTCCCCAGCACAGTTGGCTGCAAGGTCTAAGAGCACATTCCTGTTGCAAACTTTCTGTTAAGTGAGTAGGCCTCCTGTGTGGCTGATTGCTAGGCTCAGGGGCTTGCAATTACTGTAGGCCTCTGGCCTTCAGGCTATTGTCAGCTCTCTCAGTAGTGCAGTTGGGTGGGGCTGGTCCCAGGCGTAGCAGCATACAATTGTTTTAGGCATTGGAAGGTGGTGCTCATCCCCTATGTGGCTGTTTGAGAAGCGCAAGCCTTCTCCAGCTGACGAGCCCCACTGCCCATAGGCCCACACACCCCGTCAATGCAGTCCTGCCCTGTGCACATGACTCAACCCAATGAAGCAGACGCACTCACCCCACTGCAGAGGTCCCACACACCCACCTATGTGGGCCTGCAAGTTGCCTGAGGGCTTGCTGTTGGGTGGGGCTAGTCCCTAGGGCTGGGCTGCCTTCCCTGGCTGAGCTGGATTAAACTGGTGCTCTAGTGGGTGAGGCAGACCCTTGTGCTAATAGGCCAAGGGAAGAACTCCAATGGAATCTGCCACCATCTCTGTCAGCACACTTGTACTAGGTCACAATAATGGCTGCCACCAGTGTCTCAGTCCCTGGGGAGGTGGTCCCAGCCTGTGGAGGTCTCACTGCTCATTGAGATGTGGTCAGAGTTTATCAAGAGAATCTCTTTTTACCAAAGGACTGTGCATCTCTCTTTCTGGTGATTTTAGGTTGCTTTCTGAAATGGGTGAATTTGTGCATGGGCCCTTTAAGAGTAGACTTTTTCTCTCCCTTATATTAAATGGCTTTTTCTGGACTATTTCCCATTGTTGTTAATAGCCAGCAAACCCAGGTTTTATGACACTCATCTTGGTTTTGTTGAGTGCAAAAGCTGCTTATTGTGGCAAAGATATCCCATTGAGATTGCCCCACTCCTCCAGGGAAATCTTCATACCTTAAGATTTCTCCCAGTTGTGAGCACTGCAGCTGGAATGCGGCTTTTTCCTCTCCAGAAATGAATTTCTGCCTCTTCCACCTCAGTCAACACTGTGCCTTGTGGGGTTCTTTTTAACCAGTTTTCATTTCTCTCTCAGTGGTGATTGTTCCAAAGGTAGTGGTAAATTTGTTGTGTCTGTGGGAGGAGATGAGTTCAGAGTCCTCCTACACCGCCATCTTCCCAGCAATCCCCTGTGTATCTTCTTTGAAGATAGTCTATCCAGATCTTTTGCATATTTCTAAATAGAGTTGTCGTTTTATTAGTGAGTCATAGAGTTGTTTATATATTCTTGATACAAGTTCCCTATCAGACATATGATTTGCAAATATTTTCTCCCATTATGTTGGTTGTCTTTTAATTTTTGTGATAGTGTCTTTTGAAGCACAAGTTTTTAATTTTGATGAAGACCAATTTATCTATTTTTTCTTCTGTCACTTGCACTTTTGGTGTTGTATCTAAGACTCTGTTGCCAAATATAAGGTCACAAAGATTTACCCCTGTTTTATTCTAAGAATTTCATAGTTTCAGCTCTTACAGTTAGGTCTTTGATTGATTTTGAGTTAATTTTTGTAAATTGTGTGAAGCAGGAGTCTGACTTCATTCTTTTGCATGTCATCATCAGTTGTCCAAACACCATTTGTTGAAAAAGACTATTCTTTCCCCATTGAATGGTCTTGGCATTGCATTGAAACTGTAGATCATTTAAGAGTCTACATAGCATTAATTCTTCCAATCTATTAACATGGAATGCCTTGCCATTTCTTCAGATCTTTTATAATTTCTCTCAATGACGTTTTATAGTTTTAGTGTACAAGTCTTGCATGTCTTTATTCCTAAGTATTTTATTCTCCTTGATGCTATTATAAGTGAAATATTTTTTTAAATTTCAACAGTTGTTAATTGCTAACAAATAGAAATATAATTGCTTTTTGTGTATTGACCTTGTATCCTGAAACATTGCTGAACTCATTGATTAGTTCTAGCATTTTTTTTTAAAGTAGATTCTTTAGTATTTTCTAAATAGAAGATGATATCATCAAGGAATAGTGATGGTTTTGCTTTTTTTAATTTCTTTTTTCTGAATTCCTTTTTTTTTCCTTTTCTTTACTTTCTTTTTTCTTTTACTTCTCTTTTTTCTTCTTTTCTTTCTTTTTTTTTCCCCAAAATGACCTGGTTATAACTCCTAGTACAATGTTGAATAGCAGTGTTGAGAGCAGATCTCCTTTTCTTGTTCTTAATCTTGGGGAATAAAGCTTTCAGTCTTTCTCCATTAAGCATGATATTAGTTGTGGGTTTTTGCAGGCACCCTTTATCAGGTTGAGGAAGTTTCCTTCTATTCCTAATTTTGTTGTTTTTCATCATGAAATGGTTTGGATTTTGTCAACCTTCATACATTGCTGGTGGGAGTGTTAAATGGTGCAGCCACATTGGAAAACAGCCTGGCAGTTCCTTAAAAAGTTAAACACAGAATTACCATATGAGCCAGCAATTCCACTCTTAGGTATATGTTCAAGTCAATTGAAAACATATGTCTACACAAAAACTTGTAAACAAATGTTCATAGCAATGTTATTCATAATACTCAAAAGTGAAAACAATCCTAAAGTCCATCAACTGATAAATGGATTAACAAAATTTGATATATCCATCCAATGGAATATTATTCAGTCATAAAAAACAATGAAGTACTGATATATGCTACAACATGGATAAATCTTGAAAACATTATACTAAGTGAAAGAAGCCAAATACTAAAGACCATATATTGCATGATTCTATTCATATGAAATATCCAGAACAGGCATATAAAGAGAGACAGAAAGTAGATTAATTGTTTCCAGGGTCTAGGGGAAGGGGGAATGAGGACTGACTCTTAATGGGTATAGGGTTTATTTTGGGGGTCATGAAAATGTTCTGGAATTAAATTGTGGTGATGGTTGCACAACTTTGCGAATATAATAAAAATCACTGATTTGTGTACTTCAAAAGGGTAGATTTTGTGGTGTATGATTTTTCTTTCAACAAAAAAAATCTACCCATTCTGGGTTTTTTTTTTTTTATTATTTTTTTAAAGATTTTATTTTTTCCTTTTTCTCCCCAAAGTCCCCCAGTACATAGTTGTATATTCTTCGTTGTGGGTCCTTCTAGTTGTAGCATGTGGGACGCTGCCTCAGCGTGGTTTGATGAGCAGTGCCATGTCCGTGCCCAGGATTTGAACCAACGAAACACTGGGCCGCCTGCAGCGGAGCGCACAGACTTAACCACTCGGCCACGGGGCCAGCCCCAAAATCTACCCATTCTTTAAGCTTTATTGATCTTCCTCCGCATCCACTCCAATCTGATGTGTTCAATTCTTCCTTTGAACTTTTATCTTTTGGGCAAAACTCTTTTATAGCAACTCCTATGGCCTTATTGCACAATTATTTGTGTGGCTTTCAAAGGTTTAAAGGGGGCATGTCCTGAAATGGACTGAAATGGATATCACCTATAGAGGCTGGTTGGTTATCAACACAGGGACTGTATAGGTAGCTTTATGGTAGAGAATTTGCTGTGGTCCAATCAGTGATTCAGCCTCACTGTTCAGAAATTCTCTCTTGACAGTATTCCAGAGTTAATCAGACCTGGACAATTCCTAAACTCAACAGAGTATGAGCATGAGCCTAAAATGCCATTATGTTAATTTTGATTCATATCAACTCTCTAGTGGACTGATCATAGCAGTGTATGTTCTTCCTCTGGGGATATACCAACCGGGATAGCAAAAGCCAGAAATTTGATTGGTGGGCACATAATCAGAACAATACCGTGATTCAAAAGCTTGGTACAAAAGGCACTCTAGTCAAAAGCAGCTTCACAGCAGGGCTAAACCAGACACAAGAACTGAATAGTGTTTATCTCTGTGGCTGTCCTTTATCCAAGAATTGCCTGACTCTTGCCCATCTTGCTTCAAGTCCAGGAAACATTTTATCTCTAAACTGCCTTTTTACAGACTTCTGATTGCGCTTTCTGTGCTGATTTTATAGTTCAAATCCTACAGAGCAGCCTTACAGTAGCACCAGCCAACGCTCAATTTTTCCTATGTGAAACTGTAAGTTCCATAAGACAGAGATTGACTAACTCATCTTTGTGTCTCTTACATCATCTAGCATAGACTTACATGTTATAAGTATAATTGAAATGAACTCTAACTTGAGATAATTTATCTTTAAAACACATTGATAATTTTCTTTTCCTTCATAGTATGGTGTATGATAATTGAAGAAATTTAAAATTTTGTCAATGTGACTGTCATTTTCTGAAATTATTTAGCTCCTCTATCTATATATTGAGTAGATTTATTCTGAGGATTATCTACATTGTTTTATGCGAAGTTGCTCAAATAATGATGCCTCAAAAATGGTTATTGCAAGTGTACTGTCTTCTATTTCAGTAGTCCTCAAACTTAGATGTGGACCATAATCACCAGGAGGGCTTGCCAACACACAGAATGCTAGGTCCCAACCCCACAGCTTCTGAGTCAGTAGGTCTGGGGTGGAGACTCAGAATTTGAAATTCTAACAGCCTGTTCTCAGGTGATGCTGTTGCTCCTGGTCTAGCACCAACTACACTTTGAGAACCATTGCTCTCCTTCCTATTTCTTGGTCTTCAGTGTTTGAATTGGATCCCCAAAGTGTGGTCTGTGGACCACAGCACTGGCAGCAGCTGAGAACTTTTTAGAAATCGAGGATCTCAGGGCCCATCATGACTTCTGAGTCAGAATCTGCATTTTCACAAGACGCCTCAGGTGATTAGTATGCAGTCATTAAAGTTAGAGAAACACTGACTTGGAGCACTGAGAGAGGTCACTTGCAGAACAGGCCAGAGAGGTATAAAGTGAAAGATGTTCTAACAAAAAGGAACGGGAAACCGTAAGTGTGCTAGATGGTGCATCCTTAAACTAAGCTGAGAGAGCAGAGAAAACAAGATGACTAAATCAGTACGGGTCCTGGCAGGACGCAAATGGGACTACTCAAAGAGGAAACTGAAGAAACTTTAATGAAGACACTACTTGCAAAGGTGTAGGCAGGATCAAGTTAACCTATAATGAAAGGTGAAGCATTTAGACATTAACAACAGAAAAAAGCTGTTACCACCCTTAGGTCTGAAGGGACAAGAGGAGGAGTTGTAGGGGATAGAAGACAGAAAAACCTCCAGACCTCTTTTTCTTCTCATCCTTTAGTGTTCTCAGTGTGACTTCCATTGGCCAAATCCACTCCAAGAAGGCAGAAGGCAGGGAAGCCTAGCTGAAGGTCCCTAGAAGTCAGCCTTCTGGGGGCACAGAGGAGAGTTTGGAAGGGTGGACAGCTCTCTCTTAAAAGAATCATTTTTTGTTCAAGTACTGGTCAGAATAGGTCAGGTCGAAAGTTATACTTCTCATTTTTTTTCTTCAAATGAAAATATATGCAGAAAGTGTCAATTGACTTGATGTAGAAAATCCAAATATTCCCGTTCCACCTGCAACCTGATAACGTTCTAATGACTGCCACCAAAAGAGAGCATGGAAGGCAGCATGTAATGGTAAATTAGTGAGCAGTAGATCAACTGGCTCGAATTTGTCCTCAGAGCTTATTTGTAAGTTGAGGCCCTGCAACGGAAAAGTAAACAGGCAGCTGATCATATCAGTGACTCCAGGAACTATGCAAAGGCTGGGGCAGGAGGTTTGTTGGGACAAGCATGATGATAGAGGGTTCAAGCTGAACTCATGTGGGAACAAGAGGGAATGGAGAAATTATTCTCTTGAGTAATTTTAAAATGTCTTAGTGTTCATTCTCTCTCTTTTTTAACAGCTTTGTTGAGATAAAATTGCTATATAAAGAACTGCACATATTTAATGTGTACACTTTGATGAGTGTGGACACATGCACACACCCATGATGCCATCAACACAATCAAGATAATAGACATATTCAACACTTCCCAAAGTTTCCTTGTGTCCTTTTGTTGTTGTTGTTTTGTGTGTGTGTGTGTGTGTGTGTGGTAAGAACACTTAACATGAGATCTACCCTCTTAATAAATTTTGAAATGCACAATAGCATATTGATAACTATAGGCACAATGTTGTACAGCAGATCTCCAGAAGTCGTTCGTCTAGTATAAGTTTCAGTCATACTCATTGAACAACACTTCCCCGTTACCCCTACTCCCAGCACCTAGCAACCACTATCGCATTCTCTGCTCCTATGAATTTGACTATTTTAGATGTCTCATTTAAGTGGAATCATGCAGTGTTTGTCCTTCTGTGACTAGCTTATTTCACTGAGCATAAAGTCTTCCAGGGTCATCCATGTTGTCACAAATAGAATTTCTTTCTCTTTTCAGGATGAATAATATTCCATTGTACATCTATGCCACATTTTCTTTATCCATTTATCTGTCAGTGGACACTTGGGTGGTTTCTATATTTGGCTATCGCAAACTAATGTGCATTCTCTTGAAAGCTGGCACTCCAGGTGTTGCTTACCCTACATCAGAACTTCTCAAAATGTGATAAGTGCATATAAATTGCCCGAGGATCTTGTTAAAAGACAGATTTTTATTCAGTACATCTGGGGTGGGATCTGAGATTTTTTCCATTTTTAACAAGCTCCCAGGTGATGTCAATGCTGCTGGCCTTAGGAACACATTTTAAGTAGCAAGGTCCTAAGGTACAGAAAATCAAGAGTAATCCTGATTCCATGAAATTGGAATTTTGCTGTCTTTGGCCTTTGGAAAATGGGTGGTAAATTAGAAAAGATCCATGGAAGGAGGAGAGGGTAGCTCAGGGAGTCAATCATGGTGAGTTTCTTGTAGCTTATAACTCATTCTCATTTTTCCCACCGGGTCAAAACTATAGAGTTTGTTCTTATTTTCTTCTTCCCCTGTCTTGGCCCTTAACATGAATTTCATACTCCTTTGACATATTTACCGTGTCAACAATCCCTTCAATCTTTAAATGGACTTGGTTTCATCCTATTACAGATGTTGATGCAGGAATCACAGTTCTGCTTAGTTTGTGTTCCATACTCCCTTGGAATTGGCTTCTTATGTATATGTCTACTATGAGGCAGAGAAAGAGGTAAATTTGATTCCACTTTTTTTTTTTAAAGATTGGCCCTGAGCTGACATCTGTTGCTGAGCTTTCTCTCTCTTTCTTTTTTTTTCTTCTTTTCCCCAAAGCCTCCAAGTACATAGTTGTACATTCAGTTGCAGGTCCTTCTAGTTCTGCTACGTCCAATGCCTCCTCAACAGGGTTTGATGCTAGGTCCGCGCCCAGAATCTAACCGACAAAACCCTGGCCCACCAAAGCAGAGCATGTGAACTTACCCACTCAGCCATGGGGCTAGCCTCTGATTCCACTATTTTTGATAATAAAGAAAATTTCTATCCCAAAACATCCTCTGCTCAATGCATATGAGCGTAAGCCATAATGGCATCTATAGAATGATATCAACCAAGATTCCCAAGGGTATAGAATCTTTGGGAGTCAGTCATCACCACTGTCTGATGAAACAAATAAAAAGTAAAAACTATGCTTCAAGGACAAGTCAGAAACCCACACTGCCCCCTTGAAGAAGTTGCAGATCCATTCACAGTGAATCAACGAACAGATACTCACTGAACACCTACCATGGGCCTTGTATTATGATTGATATTGTGAGAATGTGGAAAAAACAAGGACTCTGGATCTAGAGGATGGCAACGTTAGAGGGAAGACAGAATCAACATGTGAAACAGTAACACCCTGTGCTTGGTCAGGGAGGACTTGGCCATCTCAAGTTGGCTCTATACCATATGCCACATGGAAAAAGGACATCCCAGCCCTGATTCACAATTCAGCCATGAACTACTCACCCTCCAAACTCATCCCATTTGCTCTCAGCTATGATCTTACAACTTACTCTGTTCTCCCTTTGCAATTTGACCTGGTTGTGGGTTACCTGTCAATTCCAACTTTAGATTAATCTGGCTCCTTTAAACACTTTTTGTTCTCCACCCACGTCTACTGCCTCAGGCTGCCTTGACTACTCCTTGTCCCTGAAGACCAGCCCATCTTGAGGTCAGTCCTCCTAGAGGGTAGACCTAAGGCCCATGAATACACTGAATAGAAGTGATATTTAAGTGGTGACTTGAGCAAAAAGTTAGAGTTTATCCAGTGAAAAAAGTTGGTGAAAGTGTTTATAGTGGTGGTAAGTGTGGTTTCCAAGCACGGACAATGAGAAGGAATATGCTGCAAAGACACGTACAGTAGTGCTCCCTTATCCGTGGTTTTGCTTTCCTTAGTTTCAGTTACCCACATTCAACTGCAGTCCAAAAATATTAAATGGAAAATTCCAGAAACAAACAATTCATAAATTTTAAATTGCATGCTGTTGTGAGTAGCAAAATCTCATGCAATCGAGCTCAGTATCACACAGGACGTGAATCATTCCTTTGTCCAGTGTGTCCACACTGTACATGCTACCCACTCCTTAGTCACTTAGTAGCCGTCTCAGTTATGAAATTGACTGTCATGGTATGGCAGTGCTTGTGTTCAAGAGACCCTTATTTTACTTAATAATGACCCCAAAGCACACAAGTAGTGATATTGGCAATGCGAATATTCCAGTAGAAGCTGTGAAGTACTTCTTTTAACTGAAAGGTAGAAGTTCTTGACTTAAGGAAGGGAAAAATTCCTATGTTGAGGTTTCTAAGATCACAGTAACTTTTATTATAGTATATTGTTATAATTATTCTATTATTAGTTATTTTATTATTAATCACTTCCTGTGCTTAATTTATAAGTTAAACTTTATTGGGTATATACGTATGGGAAAGAATATAGTATTTATAGGGTTAGGTACTCTTTGTGGTTTTAAGCATCCCCTGGGGGTCTTGGAGCATATCCTTTGCAGATAAGGGGGACTACAGTAATAATATCAGATATATGGCTGGAAATAGTGAGAAATAACACTGAAAAGCCATTCACAGAGGACCATGACGTGATTCTCCTACAGTGGAATGATAGCAATTGCTCTTCTATATGCTTTGAGGCCACAGAGTACAATTCAGTTTGCAGTGAAGCTCCATGCATGGGGAACCCTTGATCTTACTGGCGCCAGATTCTGCTTTGAAGTGGATGTGACCCTGGCTTTATGTCCTGAAGATTCTCAAGAATGGGAAGGTCCTAGTTAATTCCAAGCTTAACCATTTGCCTAGGCCGTCTACAAGACACCTTGGTCTTATGGTGGTATTAATCACATTTGAGACAGACAAGCAGGCATTGACAAAAAACTAGATTAAATAGCTTGGAAAATATTTTAGTAAAATATTATAATTTTGGTCACAGACTCTCATGTGTTTTTTGACCTTTGTTTGTTTTCTCAAACGCCACTAAGGCCACCATCACTGTCAGTGAAAGAGATTAATAGTCTAGCAATAAGATTCAAATTTAGAATGGAATGCCACTAAAATATCATGTTGCCCAATACACTAGGGCAAAATAAACCCAGAATATTTAGTTAATATGGAAACCAAAAAAAGAGAGAAATCCATGCAATGACCCGTGGAGAGTTGACACATGTGCTGATGCTCTGCATCCATCATTTTGAGAACTCCCAGGTCGATCCTATACATAGTTCAGCAGAAGCCACATCTGTTCTCTTGCGCCAAGATGTAACTGTGCCCTGGCTTGATCAGCTGTCTCAAGATTTTCAGGCCCTTTTGTCCTTTCCCAGTATAAATAGCAAGGCCAGGCCTTTGACTTCACTTTGGAACACTATCAAAACCCAACAGGTGTTGACCTTTGCTGACCTCTGGGGGCCTTTCTCTTTTCAGGGAGGGAACTGTCTACTCTTCGTGAAAGGGATAGCCCCACAACCTGACACCACAGGATGACAGCTGGTCTCCTCTCACAACACATGCCAGCAAGGAGGAAAGCTCAGAAGCGACAGCCGAGAGTACATGGCACCAGCCGCTCGTCCTTGTAAACCACCCATTAGGACAAGAAGAAAGAGAAACAAAACTGCTGAGAATCTTATGTTTCCTACACATGTAATTACCACAAATGTAAAAGATTTGGGAAGTTACAGGTTGCCATCAGAAAAATCCAATTACTTAGAGGTAAAGGTGATGTCTTTGAAACATGGTAGATAAAAATGCAAATCAGTTGTTCAAAAATGTGTCTCATAGGAAGGACTGAGGACGGTGATGCTGCACAGTTTTGGTTTTTTTTTTTTTGGCTCTGAGGCATTGCTTCCAAATTAGGTTGCCAGATTATACAAATAAAAGGAGAGGATTCCCAGTTAAATTTTAATTTCAAGAGGACAACAACAAGAAATTTGTATAAACGTGTTCCAGGCAATATTTGGAGCACACTTATACTAAAAAGTTATTTGTTATGAACCTGAAATGCAAATTTAACTGGGTGTTTTGTATTTTTTCTGATCATTTGACTCCAAATCCAGCAATCTATTGCCCTTTCTAATTCCCAGTTATTCTCCTCCTAAGACCAACAGTGGCACACCCATGCCAATCGCCACTTTATTCCAATCTTTTGAGAGAAATGGGAGACCTCAACCACAGGGCCTCAGTTGTGTCTCTGGGTTTGACTCTCTGTGTGATGCTGCTCATTTCTTTCTGCTCACTCCGTTTTTAATGCAAGTTTAAGCATCTGTCTTTTGTTTTATAATACCTTTAAATAACTGCTTTCTCAGAGGAACTGAGGCAAGTATATTAAATGAAATTTAATTTAATTTGACTAATATTTGCCCCATGCTGAATCAGGCATGATCTGGAAGCAGAGGGGCTGATGAAGTAGTCTAGAATGTTCTGCCCATTCTGCTTCTGGTGGACTATGGGATTACAACTCATTACAAAAAAGAATAGATCACTGCGGATTACCATTCAGCACAGTTAAATAAATACTTACTTAATGCCCACTAGGTACCATCTGCCGGACTAGATGCTGAGGATGTAAAAATGGACAAACCATTGTCCCACAGTGCTGACTGTCTTGTAGGAGATACATAATGGGGCAAAGATGAACTTTATATGGCAGCCTCAGGGAAGGCTTCACAGAAGAGAGGGTGGAAACAGCAAAGCTCCCTCTTAGGGGAAGTGTATCAGGGACCAGAAGTTCTGGGAAAGAATAAGAGGTAGCCTATTATCAAGGGATTTTTCTCGCCTTTCCAGTCATCCCTTGTACACTTGTGGGATTACTTGCTTCATTCCGTAGGAAATTCTGTTGTATTTCCTGCATGTTAAAGGCATTTATTGGTAAATTTTAGAAAGGCAACATAATGTTGTTACTATAGGGCAGAGAATCCATACATAGCCTTGGAGGTTTAAGAACCTCCTGAAATCATATATAAAAATTTATATGTAACAGATAACATGACTTTTTCTAGGGAAGAGGGTTTTATAGTTTTTTAAAAAAAATTCTCAAAGTGTTCTATGATACCCCTAAAATTAAAAACTCCATCATAAAGAAATCAGAATGTTCATTCAAAATAACATAGCTCATTGTAATCCATAAATATATATTGAGAGTCAACTTCCTGCAGAGCTGTTATTACCAGCTTAGGAGGACACAACAAGAAGAGGCACTACGCCTGTGTAAAAATAATCAACAGAGATGTCAAGGAGACTCGTGTTACATTTGATGATGCCACTTACCTGCTCTCTGGATTTGCAGGTCTCCTAACAAGCCCAACCTTATCCCATGATACACTTACTGGAAATTTGCTGTTTTTAATACTTTTAGTTTTACATAAAAAATGTTAATGAATGTAGAGATTATAATTAAGCACAATATAATTGTATGTACAATGCAATAATGGAACAGATCATCATGGCATTTCCTGGGCTTCAGATATTTGACAAGATAATTGCTCTGTGGAGCAAAGTGAATCAAAGAGGTAATGATTTATTATGGTTGAATAATGTAGTTTAGATTAAAACAAAACTAGCAAATAAAGATGAAACCAATCATTTATCTAACAGATATTGAAATTTGTTATTTTATTCAGGTCCAACATTAGACTTTTATGCAGAGGTTACTAATGCTCACTAACTTCCAGGTACTTCTCTGTATTTCCCAGCCTCCTTTGCAGTTAAATTGGGGCCAAATGCCTGGCAACTGTCCTGGGTTGCTTCTATATTGAGGCATTTAGAAGCTACAGTGCCACCTCCAACGCTTTAATCTTCTACTCTGGTATCTTGGAGGCCAAAACTTCCAAAAGATACGCTATGAGAGCTGGAGGAGGGCCAAGCAATCCATACTGGGCTTTCCATGAGCGAGAAGTAAACACTTAGAGTGTCATATTAGTGTGGGTTTGGGGGGTTAGTCTATCACAGCTGCCCTCAAAGTGTAGTTACAGACCCGCAACATGAGCCTCCTCTGGCAGCTTGTTAGTAATGCAGATGATACCAACCAGAATCTACATGTTAACAAGATCCCTGGGTGCTTGATATACATATTAATTTGAGAAGCTCTGTTACAAACTACACCAGAAATTCTGGTAATTTGGGCTACCAGCTGTGAGATTCTAGTCTGGGGATTCCAAACCTGATTTAACTACCAAAGGCAATAGACTAGATTTTTAAAAACACAGAGATATGAGACCTACTGGATAAAAATCTCTAGAGGTGAGGTCAGAAATCTCCATTTGTTAACATTTCCCAGTGACTCTGATCATCAGCTAAGTTTAGAATTTTGTCAGTTTTAATTGGGAATACAGGTGAATATACACCATCAGCTTCAGTTTTGCTATGTCGTAATATTTATGAATCGTATAAATCTTCAAAGTTTAGTAAAAAGAGATTCTAGGAGGAGGCCCTAGTACTTTTATGTAGAGTTGATAGAATTGATCATTTTTATCACTTGTCATCTGACCTTCAGACACAGGGCACTCTCCTGTTTTCTTAGCCTCGGAAACTCTGGGGAACAGAGCAGCCGAGCAGTGGGGAGGGTGCCGAAAGCATGGCTTTGATGGGCACTGCATTTTCCAACTAACCGGCTTGCTTCAGCCCTTTCTGGGCAAAACGTGTCCCTGAGTTTAAAAAGCCCCTGCAGCTGTCTCCATTTAGCAGCTTCCTCATCAGAATGAGGCAGCTCCATTTCCCTTTGTGTACAGACATCAAAATACTGCCTCTTTCCTTCTTTATTTCTGCCTCTCTTCCTCGCGGGTCAAACTGCACTGAAAAAGAAGCATTGTAATCCAGTAAGCTCACTACCACAGAAGGGCAGAGAGCCTGGCTGCTTTAGGAAACAGCCAGTTAGAGCCCCTCTTCTTAAGTTTCTCACTGCGGTGGTTGTTATTTTGCATATCATTTTTAAAACATCCTCTCTCTCTCCTTGAACTAGATCAGCAGCCTTCAGCTCCCTTCATACCCCCCATTTGGCTCCTAGCATTTTGTCTCTGCCTGCTCTTTAAGCATGTAACACAACAGGAGAATCTTTAAACGTGCTTTTGCATAGTAGTTTTCTCATGAAAATCCCAATTTTAAGTTATAAAACCACCCTTCATCTTTTAAAAACATGGTACCTCAAAGACAATCATGCAAGATGGGCGACACAGCTGAGCGGGCATTTGCCTGATTTCCTGGAGGCTCCCAGCCATGTTTAGAACAGAATATTTCCAACAAGGACAGAAGCTAACGAAGATATGGCACTTATTTCAAGGACTTAGATGCAGGGAAGGTGACTGGAGAGGAGGAGGCAGAAGTCACCAGGTTCTGTAGAAGCTTTGGACCCCAGGGGAGGGGAGCGAGGACTACAGGGGGTAGGACGTTGGAGGTGGCAAGGAACAGATCCTGAGGAGTACAAAAGGAGAGAATGAGGAAACAGTGTGAACAGCGAGGATATTGTTTTGCATGGATTAAGTAGCAAATTCTTTTCATGAAATAAAGCCCTGTGATTTGTTTTTCAGTACCCATAAGAGAAGATAGGTGCAGAGCAGATTGGACTGAAGATAAATAAACAAGTATTTCAATCCAAACAATTGGTCAATAATTGGTTAGTATCTGCGTGGAGTGTTGTTATTAACAGGTTTATAAACAGATACCATCTTAAATGATCATATATTCCTCCTACACGGGATAGGCTATTCGAACATGTGAAATATTTAACGAAGGCAGAGTTGTGAGGTAATTTTATTTTTTTTAATGCCTCCACAAAGTGTAGCTCTCCATAACTACAGAGATTCTTTGTCTGTCTCTCTGTGTCTCTCTCGTGACTTTGGGGTTTTGTCAGCTCAAGAATCTTCTCTGTCCTGGTCACTCTAAACTGAAACTACCTTTGTCTCGTTTCTCTTCTCTTTCTTTAAACTGCTCTCTCTCAGTCATCTTTGACCTCCAGTCTGTACTTCCCCTGCTATCATCTGCTCCTCCCTGGAGACAACATTTCTTGCCTTCTTTGAACATATTTGAAACGGCTGATCCAGAGCTGCCACCTAGTTCTTCTGCGTAAGGCCTTGGAAACGCCGAATAGTTTTGCAGGAAAAAATGTGCAAATGGACTCCCTCCATGAGCGCCACTGAATTCCTTGGAACTCACTGTGGCGTGGATGTGAGTCCTGTGAGCCATCAATGGCAGATACAGAATAGTTCTTCTTCCCTCACAGAGAGATTCCTGGGTTAGAAGTTCCAAAACAGGACTCATCAAAACCTGGAAGTTACCATTATGAGGTTGAGACCCCAGAGAGCTAGAGTCTCAGAATGAAGGATGACCAGAGCTTCATAAGAAAGGCAGCAAGTTCACTAGGAGATGCAAGATGGAAACACATTCCTGACTGGCCTTATGGCATTGGCTCCCATGAGTCACAGGCGTCTTGATTTCTAGTTCTGTGAAGAGAAGGAGGGAAAGAAGGAAAGAAAGATGGATAGAGAGGAAATAAATAAAATCAAAGGACACGACAAACCTACCCTGTGACAGAGAAGAGTTGACGTTAGCAGACCTGAGGCTGCTATCCTGTGAAAGACCTGCTTACAAGGTGGGCCCTTGGCTGGAGTCTGGGAACTTGGCTTTTGGAAGATTCCCGTAGTTTCCTGATAAGAAAGCCTCACTGTGCCTAAACTGTTTGTGAAAATGAGGTAGTTTATGTTGAATGCCTGTGTGCCTTCGGGGAGTCCAGAATTTTGGTACATGCTCAGTGGAGGGGGCCTATGCGACCAGTCCCTGATAAAAAACTTGGACTCTGATGAGCATCTTTGATAAAAAGCACTTCCCAAGTGTTGCCGGAGGAGCTGTGTGATGCTCCACTGTGAGAGGATTCTTAGAAGCTTACACCCAGTTTTCTCTGGACTTCACCCCAGGCAGCTTTGCTCCCTCTAATTTTGTTTCGTATCCTTTTGCTGTAAGAAATCATAGGAGCAGGTACAACTATGTGCTGAGCTCTGTGAGTCCCGGCAAATCATTGAACCTGGCAGTGGTCTTGAGGACCCATGACATATCACCTTTCTGTCACCATTTAATAGCTTCGATTTTTAAAACTATGTGTTGACTTTATAAACCACCTAGGAGAAATTTTAATTCATCTTTTCTGTACCCACTAATTTCAAGTTTGTTTGGAAAATGAGATAAAAATGAATAGTCTTTTGAAATGTTTGGAATGTTAATGTTCTTTAGATTACATAAAACCAATTAAACAATTCACAACCAAAATGTTGGCAGCGTAGAGCCAAGTGAGAAGCAGGTCAGAGCAGAGTCAGAAATTTGAGTCTGAGGCTTGGCTCCTCCACTTAACTGCTCTGTGACTTTGTACAAGTTGACTTTTCTGAGCTTAAGTTTTTAAAAATCTGTAAAAATGGAATGGTAGTACCCACCTACGGATGTAATTTTGGGGATTAACTTGGGACAATTTATGTAATATACTTAACATAGTGCCTGGTACATTCGAAATGCCCAATCAGTGGTGGAGGTAGGTGTTGTTAATGAACAATACAACAGAAACAATTCAAGGATGCCGTCAAGATCATTTCAGGGGAAATCTGAGAAGCAGAAGCCTATAGCCAACTGGCCCTTGGGGGCTCCAGTCACATCTAGAGCAGCCCCAAGAGGCATCATTTTGAGACCATTATAGCCCACCCAAGGGCGAACCTACACCTCACAGACCTCCACTAAGTTCTCCTTGTGCCCACTCCCTCCCTTGTGACCTCAGTCTCTTGCAGCTCCCTGCAGGGGAAAGGGTCCTTTGGGGGTTTCCTTAAGTCCTTTCTCCTGAACTTCAGTAGTGTAGTCACCTGGGCAGCATAGCGTGATTGAAGAAGAAAGACACACGGTCCCATCTCTGTTTCACCCCATGTGACCTTGGGAAAGTCACTCCTCTGAACCTCAATATGCCTCACTGGAAAACAAAGTAATTAAAAATATCTATTCTCCACCACCTCACTTGACACTTGAGAAGAAAACCTCAGATAATATTGGTAGAAGCTTCGGAAATTGTAAAATACTATACAGAGAATTGCTGAGGGACTGCTCTGGGTTTTTTCTAGGGTGGCCTTAAAAACCATTATTCATGGGCGTTGGGCGTTTGGCAGAGGAAAGTGACACGAGCCTGGGACTTATTGACAAAGGAGATATCCTGCTATGACATTACTTTAAAAATATAAATTGAGTCCTGGGTATGTATTTAGATGTCACAAAGCCTGACAAAAATTGATCCTCTTCCAGCGTGAGCTGAAGTAATAGATAATGAAGCCACAGCCTTGGTATTTAATTGCAATAACTGGTATCATCCTTTTCTTTGGCTTGACGATGCAGCATGATTATTTGGGATTGATTTATTGCTTTGTTGTGCAAACTTGTTTTTCATTGATTTTTCTGCCTCAGTGCTCTTCCTCACTAATTGATTGATTTGATTGTTAGAGCTTCGACTCCATCTCTGAAGATGGATTGGGATCATTATTGCAGCCTGCTGTTTAATCATTCTGCCACACAATGACGGCTGCTCTTGTGCTCTGCACCAGCACTTTATTAGCTGTAGTAATTGTAGTCGAGTTTAATAATTTAATAACACACTTGGAGATGATAACTTGGTCATTATTCAGGGGCACTTCTGTGGAACCTGCAGGCTCCCAGGCGAGTGAAAGGCTCAGTACCCGCTTCTCCTGTTAGGTGACCTTTTAAGAAGTACTTGAACATTCCACCTTGCAGACAACTGTGGCCACGAATGCCCAATTTGGAGAGGTGGAATGGGGCATCTCAGCTCAGGGGATATCAATTGTTTAGGAACCTGAGCCTGCATGTAGTAACACTTACCTTCCTTAAGTGCCACCCTCCCCAAGCCTCAGGATATTGTATAGCTATGCACACAGGTGGAACATAATACCGATCTTTGTTAATTGTGTCTCATGATATTTTTTGATAAGCCTGTAAAACTCCCCCAAGCCTCCTTCTTCTCTGAGATCAGAATGAGCAGAGCAGGGTAATCTCCAAAAGTAAAATGTGATGGTTTCACAGCATGAGGTGAAGCATCCTTCTTTCTACCCTCATCTTTTCACCCTGAGTTGGGTGAATTCTCTCTACCACGCCTGCAACCCTGCACCAAACTTGCCGTCTCCACCTCCCTGGGAAAAGAGACCAGGACAAGAGCCAAAGGCTGCTCTGATTGACCAAACTCTATTTCAAAACTCAAGACAGGGGCCTACTCCTAATTCAAGTGTACATGCACCACATACTAAATTATTCACTCGGTGTTTTGCTTCCCACATAATGAAGACAGCCGCACTTGTTTGTGAAGATATTTGAGATTCTCACAAAAGAGCGTTGCTTAGTGTTGAGTTGTATTAATTGTCTGCTCTATCAGTGTCACCTAGATTGGAAGCAAAACCCTTCGGAAGTTGATTCTGATTTCTTCCTTTGTTTTCTATTTTAATCACAATTATGGTGTTCACTAAATCAATGGGGAAGAAAACTTTTTTTAAAAACATTTGTTATTAATAACCCATAATTCTTTCCCCTCCATCTCTTTTTATCTCTCTGTATCTCCGTTTCTTTCTCTCTCTCTCTCACACACACACACACACGTGCACACACACCATTGACTTCATTGCTTATTCCTATTATCTCTCATGTCAATATCCTTGATTTTGGAGCTCATAATTTGGAAAAATGGTAATCTACACAGCATGAGAAGGTAAGCTGTCCAGACTTGCTGTGGCACTCAGAACTATACCTGTTTTGCTTATTTGATTTTTTCTGACATTGAGGTAAAAGAAAAATATTGGAATATAGAAATCTTCATGTAGAATTCTCGCTAATGATTTATTGTTCGAGGAAATCTACTTTGCATAACTTTTTGTAATTACGATTTCTTTTACTGATTTTTGTTAAGCTTAAGAATTCCTTCCCAACCCAACTGCACCTCTATCAAGGAAGATGTGTTGGCTGGACAACAAATTGCTAATTTTGCAAGCAAATGCCATACACAGAGACCTGACAAGGATCCCTAATACAACAGCAAGACTTTCTGCTTCTTTCAATAGAGCATGCTGAGTTAAGGAGAGACACGTAGGTCTGAAAGAAACCTAATGCTTCTCTTTTTCCCTTCAGTGGCAGCTACAGGCACAGGTAGATCTTGCTGCGATTTTGCAAGCTGGAAGAGAGAGAGGATGCAATCCTGTCCTACCACGTCAAATCGAGAATCAATAATAACAGCTAACTTCTGGAAGGTGAGCTACCATAGCCTGACCTTTCTGGGCACTTCTGCTGATCTCCAGAAAATATGTCTGACTCAACTTGTTTCTAGGAAAGCATAACGGATTCTTTCTGTTATGAGTTAAGTGGGAGGAAGCTAGGATCCTGTAGTCCTTTTAAAGTGAATAACTTTAGTAGAAGCTTAAGATATTAGGCTTTCTTGAGTTGCTGCAATAGATTGCAAGTACTATGCATTTTGCAGAGATACCATACACTTTGGGTATTTAGCTTGTAGAGAATTATCATTTGCTTATATCACTCCATCAGTTCCAACAATAATAATAATAATGGCGTGGTAGGCTGATAATGGCTCCCCAAATTTTCCAGGTCTTAATCCCCGGAACTATGAATCTTACCTTTAATTGCAAAAGAGACTTTGCAGATGTGATTAAGTTAAGGATCTTGAGAATGAGAGACTATTCTGGATTATCCAGGTGGACCCTAAGTGCAATCACAAGTGTCCTTATAAGAAGCAGGCACAGGAAAATTTGACAGAGGAGAAAGCCATGTGAAGGAACCAGAGAGAAGCAGAGCCAGAGAGGGTGCAACATCTCTAGTTTGAAGATGGAGGATGGATCTACAAACCTAGAAACACAGTCAGTCACTAGAAGCCGGAAAGGGTAGGGAAATGGATTCTCCACTAGAACGCCCAGAAAGTGTGTGGTTCTACCAACACCTTGATTTCAGCCCAGTGAAATGCATTTTTGGACTTCCAGCTTCCATTTGTAAGAGAATAAATCTGTGTTGCTTTTAGCCACCAAGTCTATGCTAATTTGTTATGGCTGCCATAGGAAACTGATACAAGTGGCACCAATAATAACTAACATGTATTGACCATTTCTTCTTTTACTTACCAGTCGAGAACTGTGCTAAATATTCCAAATGGATTTTTTATAATTTTATACTCACAAAGCAATGTGATGTAGGTATTAAAATTATTCTCATTTTACAGATGAGCAAACTGAGGCTCAGAAAAGAGCTAGTATTAAACCCATATCTGTCTGACCCCAAAACTCCTTCTCTGAACCTGTATGGGGAAGGTGTGTCCCCAAGGGGTCACTATTCCAGGGAGGAACCACTGCTTCTCCCGGAAGTACCTGTACTATCAGATCCCTGCCAAGCTGTGGGCAAAGCTTCTGGTGTCTGAGACAGCATATCAGAGTGATCATTCATTCATTCTTCAAACATTTTCTGAGTACATAAAGATGACATAGAGGCCCTATTATCTTGAGGTTCACAATCTTGTGGAAAAAACAAACAGATTCAAAGCCGAGTCATTCATAAGGGTAATCTTAGGCATACTTCCGGTAGTGATGCTAGTAGTGTCAGGTTGGGGTGGGTATCAGAAAAGTCTTCCTGAGGCAGTGACATTGAAGGAGATATAGGAGTTGTCTAGGTAAGAGGAAGTTGAAGGGCCTTCCAGGCAGAGAAAATAGCATACTCTAAGGCCCTGAGTAACGGAGACTGTGGAACCTTGAGCAAATTGCAATTCACTTGCTGTGGCAGTAAGGACTGCATTGGGTGGAGAGAGAGGGTACAATAGCTAGGGAGGTGACACAAGAAGAGGCTCCAGGCCCACCACTTGGACTCGGGTTCCAGCGCCACCCCTGTGGGTCCAGGCTCCAGGCTTTCCCCAGTGCCAGACCTCCCTTTGTAGACCCAGGCTTCAGGCCTGCCATAGCACCAGGCCCACCCATGGCCTGGATTCCAGGCCCACTCCTATGGACCCAGGTTCCAGGCCTGTCCCAGTAATCCCTGGTGCCAGGACAGCTCCCAAATCCAGGCTTCAGGCTTACCCCAGTGCCAGGCCAGCCCCCACAGCCCCAGGCTCCAGGCCTACCCCTGTTATCTGCAGACTCAGGATCCAGGCCTGCATCCGTGAACCCAGATTCCAGGCCTGTCCCACTGGACCCTGAAACCAGGCCTGGCTGCCTGCAGACACCAGCAACAGACCTATCTGTGGTTGCTGCCTGCCACTCCACCTAGAACCTCTGGTCAGGGTGACTGGTGAAGGTCGTTCCCTGCTGAAGCCAGTCTGTAAAGATTGGAAGAGGTGATTACATCTTCAAATGCACAGACACCAATGCAAGGAATCCAGGAGCCAGGTCAAAGAGATCCTTGAGAGTTCAGCTCCCACTGCCTCCTTTTCCTCAGATCATAGTCTCTTCTTAACTCATTCCAACTTGTCCACCAGTTCACCTAATCAGTGCTTCCCAAGGTCTCTGATGAGTCCCACACCACTAGCTCTAAGGGATATTTTGTAGACCTCATCTCATTTGACCTCTAAGAAGAGTTCGACAAAGAGGACAACTCTCTTTGAAATGCTCCCTTCCTTATCACAGCTGTAATACCAAGTAATGATTTCTGACTGCTCCTTCTCAGGCTTCCTTATAAGTCCACACTCGTCTACCCAGCCTTTAAATGTTGAACTTCCCCAAGGCTCAGTCCTAGGTTCCTCTTCTTTACTCTCATATTCTCCTGACTAAATCAGGCTTTTCTGCTATCTGCTTTCATAGCACTGAATCATTTTTATCATGACACTCCAGTTTGTAATTTTGTTCAGAATCTGTGACGATTAATGTCTCTACCCTACATCCTTCACAAGAGACTGTAAGCACATGAAAGCAGACTGCATTTGATTTTGCTCACCATTTCCTAGGGCAATGTTTGGCTCTGTGTACACACTCATCAAATATTGGTTGAGTAAATGAATGCATGGACATTTATCCTAGTCGAGGAGAACTATTGAGGCATCTCAACTTGATAAGGTTTGAATTTGAGATAGAACACAGGCTGCAGAGTGGAGAACAGATGAGAGAAAACTAAGACTGAAGGCAGTTAGAGCACATTGTAATAAGACAAGTAAGAAACACTGACGAAGTGGATGGAGAAGGAGAAAGGAAACATATTTGAGAAATATTTATGAGGTAGGCGTAGAACTTGGTGATCAACTGAGTGTAAGGATCAGAGAAAGAGAGACAACAAGAATTGCACCTAGGTTTATGGCTCAGTGACTGGCTTTGTGGTTATGCAATTCAGTGAGCTAGACACAATATGGGGAAAGGAGCTGTTCATAGGTTAAATATAATGGATTTAGATTTAGGTGTATTAAATTTGCAACGTTTATAGTCAGCATATCGCCAGGTGTTTGGATGCAGGTCTCACACTCAGAAGAAGAGACCGTAGATATAAATTCAAAAGAAATGTGAATTTGTGCTCACTTTCCCCCTTCACTTGTTTCTTCTTTTGTTGTTCCAAAGCAGATATCGAGTAGTTGAAATGAAATGAATGGTTGATTGATTTCACAGTTCCTTTCAAAAAAGAATTGAGGCAACAATACAGGTCTTATTAAATGCCCTCTGTTGGGAGAGAATTTTCATATGAACACTGTCAGAGAAAAGCCAGTGTGACCCCTCTGTTCACTGTGAAGGTGATGAGGTCTCAAGGTAAAGGATACTCTACAGTAAGAAGTTCAGCCTTAAGCAAGATGTTGAGACCTGGCTGGAAGAGGTTTATTCATACAATATATGTGAATATTTTCTAAATATGGTATCAGAATACTGTTATTTATAACTTGAGTTTTGCAGTTTTGGCCCTGGCTGTTATGGGGTGGCAGTAATCAACTCTGGGCTGGGCTGGGAGAGAATGAGCTAAGAAAGGAAAAGTTCATATTCTTCTGCTAATGAGCTCCTCCACATTCTGGTGTGATTCACAAATGAGGCTCAGTGGGTCTAGGTACATTTTCAAGAAGCTACTGTTGCTGTACAATCTTAAATAGAATTGGAAATGAACTTTAAACAGAAAACTTCAAATCTACTCATCCACACATCCCTGACTACACTCTTCAAGGCAGGATGGTTTTGAAAGATCATGTATCTGCACCATGACTTTCTTTTGTCCTCATATCCAGCTAGCAGAGTTATATTGGCTTAGTTAGATCCATGAATGTCCAGATCTTGGTCTCTATTTTAGCCCCCTGAGAATAAATGTCAATATAAAGGTGTTTTCTTCTATCTAGGATATAAGATACAGTGACATAGGATGCCAGGGATTCTAATTATAGAGTAGGTAAATATTAAAGGTAACATTAGATCCATCAGGATGAAGAGAGAGGTTGAAAATTCTCTCCTCCTCTTTGTTAGGTTCCCTCTACCCCTTCAGCTCTTTAGCCACAGGGATTGAGGTGAGTGGGAAAATGAGATAGGATTTCTGAGAGAGGACTTAAGAAGTTATTACAAATTTTGGAGATCATTAAATTTTGTTTAAGCCTTTCTCTTTCCGTTAAGCTCCATTTGGATCTTTTTTTTATTTACTCTTCCAGCATGGCAGATACCATGTTGCCAATAAAAACTCCTAATATCCTACAGCTCAATAGTTATTCTTTCAATTCATGATACTCCACAATACTGTGAACCATAGCAGCAAGAGACATGATGCATCCTGTCTCTGAAATTGTCATGTCCTTTGAAGAACAGTTGGGTAAATGTAAAAGCCCTTTCTTAAGCTTGCTATGTCTATACATCATTCACCATTACAGCATCTAACGAAGATATATTTGTAAACTGAATTATAAAAACTGGAGTCAAATGACATGAGAAATCAATACCCTGAAATAAAGGAGTTGATATTTGGTTCCTTTAAAACTATAGTTGGGTTAGATGGAAAGGGCGGAGTTGCTTCACATGAGGGCACTTTGTGACATCTCATGCTCGTGGTGTTGTTCACTGTCATATTCTTTCACTCTCAAAGTATTTGAGATTCAAAATTATCAGCAGTTCTGTGTGCATTGTATTTGGCTGAATTCCTACAATCCTGCTTGGCAAAAGCTTAGGAAATATTGGTGCCTACTGCTTCCCTACACACACCCTAAGCTACAGCCGCAGAGAAATGTGTGGTATTTCCTTGAGTATGTTCTTTCACATAAAGAAATTATCAGCTAACGTTTAGGAAAGACCATCTTCTTCCTAGACCCTAAAGTAATTAATTATTTTAATTTGTAAGACATTGAATAAAGGAGTCAGCACTCCAAAGGTCAACAAATAGAAGATATTTAATAAACTCCTACATATTTTTATACAAGTTTTCATTAAATTAAAAAAAATCAGACACTATCCACACTAGTTTCTCAACCCTTTGCTATTGAGATGTCTTTTGCTTCAATCATCTGAACAATGAAGACTTTCCCTATTTTAAGAGGAATAAGATCTTCCACGATCTAGCCCTTTGGAACCCACCTGCTTATATCAGGCCTGGGGTGGGTGACTTCCTTTTATACTGAAAATCGTTTACATGGATAATTTTTCTTTCCCACTTGGGACGTGGGGAAGCAGGTTTCTTCTAATCCTTAGCAAAAATATTACAAAGTTTTCTTGCTGATGTACTGTAAATCCCATTGGCTTTCTTCATTCTTTTTCATTCTTTTTTGTTTTTCTAGCAGGTTAATTTCAAGTGATCTGTCTTTGAGTTTGCTGATTCTTTATTCTGCTTCACCAGGTCTGATGTTGAAGCTCTCTGTTGAATTTTGAAGTTCAGTCATTGTGTTCTTCAGCTCCAGAATTTCTGGGTTCTTAAAAATGGTTTCTATCTCTTTGTTAAGTTCTCATTATGTTCATGCATTGTTTCCCTGATTTCATTTAGTTGTTTATCTGTGTTCTCTTGTAGCTCTCTGAGATTTTTAAGATGATTATTTTGAATTGTTTTTCAGGTAGTTTGTAGATATCCATTTCTTTAGGATTGGTCACTGGTGCTTATTTTTTTTTCTTTTGATGGTCTCATGTTTATCCGATCCTTCATGATCCTTGCAGCTTTGCATTGGTGTCTGTGCATTTGAAGATGTAATCACCTCTTCCAATCTTTACAGACTGGCTTCAGCAGGGAACGACCTTCACCAGTCACCCTGACCAGAGATTCTAGGTGGAGTGGCAGGCAGCAACCACAGATGGGTCTGTTGCTGGTGTCTGCAGGCAGCCAGGCCTGGTTTCAGGGTCCAGTGGGACAGGTTTGGAATCTGGGTCCACGGATGCAGGCCTGGATCCTGAGTCTGCAGATAACAGGGGTAGGCCTGGAGCCTGGGGCTGTGGGGGCTGGCCTGGCACTGGGGTAAGCCTGAAGCCTGGATTTGGGAGCTGTCCTGGCACCAGGGACTACTGGGACAGGCCTGGAACGTGGGTCCATAGGAGTGGGCCTGGTGCTATGGCAGGCCTGCAGCCTGGGTCTACAAGGGGAGGTCTGGCACTGGGGAAATCCTGGAGCTTGGATCCACAGAGGTAGTCCAGGAACCTGGTTCTATGTGTTGGGCCTTGTGCTGAGGTGGGCCTGGAGCCTGGGTCTACAGGGTAGGCCTGGCAGTGGGGCAAGCCTGGAGACTGTAGACCTGCTGGTAAGGTGGGCCTAGAGCTCAGATCCATGAAAGCTAGCCTGGATCTGGGGTGGTCCTGGCACCTGGGTTCATCGGGCTGGGCCTAGTGCTACACCATGCTCATTGCCTGGATCTGAAAGGGTTGGCTTAGTGTCGGACAGATAAGGTAGGCGGTAAGGTGGGCCTGGAGCCTGGGTCCACTGGGATGGGCCTGACACTGGGATGTGCCTGGAACCTGAATTCAGGGACTGACCTGGTACCAGAAGATACTGAAGGGAACCTGGAGCCTGGGGTCTGGCCTAGTGCTGAAGTAGGCCTGATGCTTGGTCCTCTTTCTCCGTCTTGCTCTATCTGAATGCACAACTATAATCTGTCTACTAACACCTTTTTAGTAATAATTCTTATCATAGAGACTTGAAAATTTTACACTATAGCTCATTAACATGCATTCTATTTTCCTAAGCAAATTTTTAAATTTTGGTGATAATTTCTACTCAATCCTCAAGTCTAGTGTTTTGAGCAGTTGCAGCTCAGTGGAGGGCTGCTTCCTGCAGAGGCTCATTCTTGTGCACCGTGTGCCCCAGCTTCAGAAATATCATTCAACGTTGGATGGTCTCAGAGCACTTTGGTCTAACCACCCAAAAGCCATTTCAATTTAAGCAAAAACTTAACATGATCCCTCTTTCCACTTTATGCTCTTCACAGGCCTCTGCTAAAAAGACTCAAAGGGCCATACCCTAGTCCATGGAGCCCTCCAATTATATTAGATTCATTGTTCTGAACTTGAAGAATGAAAAGGAGTTTCTTTGAGGCCTGTATCACCCAAGGTAACAGTGAACTGAGTAGACTGCCTGAATACTATTTAAAGATTTATTTTGTGCTCTCTTTTGCTGAAAGTGCTCCATTATACTTTGGCTATGCAGCAATCTACATCTAATGTGGACAAATTATATCTACACAACAACTGTCTAGGCTGGCTTAAGGGAGGTATGTACAAATTATAGGCATTTGTTTTGTTGTATTGATGGCCTTCTCTGATTACTACATAATAGGATAGTTTGATCTCTTCTGTAGTTGAACTTATTCTCCTGTAGCCTAGCCTCTTTCCACAGATGCTGTCCAAGTGTATATTTTTGTAATTTCTCCATACACACTGCACCATGGCTTGGGGAGATGAGCACCTATTCCAGGAGACTCTGGGTCAAATCCCCTTTATAGGCTGGATAGCCCCATTAATACCATAAATTTAATTATTTTATCAATTTTTGGTGGGATGGAATAACAAAGTATGACTTAAGTAAGTACCACCAAGATCTGTATGCATCTTTCTCAAAAATAGACATGTCGCAGAATTGCAGCAGAGAGGACATATATTTAAGTTCCTATGGTAGTTGTTTATCCAAAAAATACGAATTGTGATTTAATGTCCTATTAGAAGGCAGAGAGAGAGAGAAAGCTGATTATTCCTCCTATGTAAAATGAGATGATGGATCTAGCATGAATGTCATCACTGCCAATTGCACCTACACTCAGAGAAGTTATACCACGGGCCAACGCACTTTCTCCTTTTGAAGCACGTTTCCGGTTTGGGAAAACCCTGGACTACCCATAAGATTTGGAGGGCCTTCTTCTCCAATACAGAAAAGAGGGGGGCTGAGTAGAAGGTTGGAACCAAAATGTTAATATGTGAATGTAGGGTAGTATGGTTTAAAGTTAAGACTGAAAGGGAATAGGGTAACACTGGACTGAGCTCTCATTATCTTGAGAACTTAAAATTTCTGCCTCATGGCTTATTTCAAAGACAAAACAAAACAAAAATTAATTCCGAGAGGGAAGCCATCCCGAAATCAGAAGTATTTGCAGCCATGTGCCCAGTGTCATACCCTGTGGCGAACCCTCCTTCTTCCTTCCAGAGCTAGTAGTATCCACATGGCTAATTCCTTCAAGAATCCAGTCACACATCACCCTCACCAAGAAGCATTTTCCAAAGTTAAAATGTTTTCCCATCAGAGTTCTCATCGGATCCTACATGTATCTTTCCAGCAACCTTGGTGGCATTATTTTCATTACAGTACCTGGCACATGGCTTAACAGTTGTGGTAAATGAACGACTCAACCTTATCAAGTACCCTTCGACGGCCTTATGATTGGATGGAGGGTATGAGGGGGCCCTAACTTTAGAATCTGTTAACATTATCACTTGAATCAAGTTACAGAATATTTCAGAGCTTAAAATTTAAACAGATACTAACACTTTCCCCAAAAGTGGGAATCAACAAGACTAAATCTACCAAAGACTTTGTAGGAGCAGAATAGGAAATAAACCCTTCCTTCCCAAGCATGAAGAATGTTATTTGTGGGATGACTATGATGATTTGTTCCATTCATCTACACAACTTGCTGTCTAGCTGCACGCTCTCCAATGGGCCTTGACACTGGCTTTTCTGTGTCTCCTCTCTCTAATGTGGTCTCCCCCCAGGTCAAATTATCTGTCCCAGGGAGGCCCTACTGATCTTTATGGCATCATTTGCATAATTTTTTTTATTTCCATGGAAACCTCTCCACTGACTCAGAACTGCCTCTGTCTTCTTAAGAGAGAGATATTTATCTTCCCAACAGTGAGATATGTGTGATGTAAGACAGACGGGAGTGCTTTCCCTGTAGTCCTCACCTGATAAGACTCTCCTCTTTAAAGGGATTTATGATGGTCTGCCTTTAGGTTATTTATTTATATTTTGCTCCATGACCGCTTTTCCAGTAATGAGTTTAAATATAAGTAACATAAACCCAACTGGAAATAAAATTATACACTAGCTTCACGACAAAAGATAATTACATTATAATCAAGCTGTCATTTTTGGAGATAGTAGGAGATGAAGCGTGCTATAAACTGACATGTAAAGTGTATAGATCGTTCTTTTGAATACCCTCCGCAGTGGCTGTGAGCACAAAGATTCCTAGTGAGTCATACCAGACTCTTTAACTGGAAGTTTTCTGGGAGTGACCAAACATCTAATTTCTGAGAGGAATGGCTACTAATACTCAGAGGACCAAAGGCCGGAACTAGAATTTCTGTGCTCTGGCTTAGAACACAGCTTGGCTACACTGAAACCACCTGGGTTGTGCCCAGTTTCAGAGCATGATTCGAAATTTGATCATTTTTTAAACTTGTCTTTATTCTTAGGTTATTGTTTTACTTAGGTTGGTAGGAGCTTACACTGGGATCTTTCTGATATGTTTAGGCAAAATGTAGAGGGTTGGCTGACATGGCAGAAACTGATAATTTTAGGAAAAAAGAAAAGAGTGTCCTTGAAGTTATTTTTCACCACTCTGGGCTCAGTTTTATCTTGCAGCAATGAGATGGGTCACTGGTTTTTCATGGCTGAGAGGACTTTCCCTTTTCCTTGAGCTCAAGATAGCCACTGTGATAAAGAACATGGTCTACCTCCAACCACGTACTTGGCTAGACCATCAGGAAAGGGAGAATGGCATAATTGACACAGGAACAGCACAGAAGACACCAGAAAAGGCACTGCTAACACTGTCCTCTGCCACTGCTTCTGCCACAAAGGAAACCCATCACCTCAGAGAAAATACACTAGCCAAGGAGGCCCAGGAAAGCAAGCTTCTGTTGCCCCTTTCCTTGACACCATCACTGCCCAGAGTGGTCAGAGAACGCCCGTACTAGAGCAGCAGGACCCCACAGACCTCCTGGGATGCTGTAAGCCCTTGGCTGCTACTCACTGCACAGTCACTGACTATAAGTCACTTCTCTGCGTTCCCCAGCTTCTCTGAACTCTAAGCACTGATTTCTTCAATCTGCACTCAACTCCCCCGCCTCCAATCCTCACCTTTATTCTTTGGTGAACCCCAAACACGGCAAGCAGTACACTGTTGCTGAAAGTGTGGTGCTCAGGCTATCACTATCAGCATCATCTGGGAATTTGTTAGAAATGCGGAACATGAACCCAGCCCCACATCTCCCCAGAATCAGAATCTGCATTTTAACAAGATCACTGGGTGACTTATACATACATTAAAGTTTGAGATGCACTGTAATTAGTAAGTTCGAACTACCAACTGGTGTGATTTAGCTTTGGTCTTGCTGCACCCCACCCCCAATAGGCTGAGAATCAGGTACACATGGGATATGACTCTGTACCCTGGATTTCCATTCAGGACTCAAGCTTTCCACTCGGTCCAGAGCCCTGTGCAGAAGCCAGACTCTGGCTAGGATCTGACCTGTTTGGTTCCTACCACTGTTTCTGGTGGTGGGTTTGGAAGTAGAAGGCTGGATCCTATCTCTGGCCTGTGATTGTGGTTCTTCTTTCAATAGCCAGGTGACCAGAAACTATGAGTGCCACTAACCTGACTTCTACTAGCTCCTGCCATTTGACCTTCTGTTCTGTAATCATCTCCATATTGGACTGCCTTATTTATTGACGATGGCACTTCAAACTAAGACTGACTCAATCATGTTCACAGTACAACAGAGGTAGTAAGAAGGCTATTACTTCTGGTCACCCAATGTTAATGGCCATGTCACCATCCTCTAAATATAATTGTACCATCTTCATTTTTCCTAGAGGCAAGTCAGCTGAGGTCCCAGCAGCTTTTACAACTATATTAGTTGAGTTTTGGCAGCTGATCACTGCCATAGTCAAAGGCAGTTCTCTTTAAATAAGAGGTGAGAAGACCTTAAGTCTGAAGCGGAATGACGTACATCTATTCCCTTCCATCATGAAAGGATGGGCTTCCAGTGACCTTTTGTGCAAAATATATGACTCAGTGGATCCTGGAAATGCAATCTATGGGTAATCAATCTATAGGTCCTGTGAGGATTAATGACGGAATGATATACAAAACCTTAACTGAAAACAAAATGAGAAAGAATAAGAATGGCTGTAAAGAGAATGATTGCCTTGTGGTTTCTTTGTCCTGAGACACAGACCAGGATCCACCAGAAAAGCAGGGTTGACTCCAGATGGAAACTTCTCTTCCAAAATGAAACACCTCTACAAACATTTCAGGAGAAAAGTCATGTGCGGGACACCTGATTCTCCTGTGTTTGTTAAAGACCAGAGGTGGGTCTGTCTCGAACTCTGCTAAAGGAATGACATAACATATTAATGTATTATGAGAATCTTTCCTTAAGGTGGCTCCATATGTTGACCTTGAACATGATGTTTCAGAGAGGTAAAATAGGCATGAAGGACAGAGCCATACATGCTTGCTCTCGCTGGAGAAGCTACTAGAGTTATTCTGCATTAGCGCAGAGTGGCAAGCAACATTGCTGAGAACAGGATTTTGACTTCTGTTTGATCTTCATCAATGTTTTTTCCTACTTTAGTAACCTGTATTGAGGATGGGTTATGATGAAAAATAAAATGCCATAAGTAAAAACAGAAAGAGAGAGGTTATGCTGGGGGAGGCAAGAATGTGAGATTTGAAAAGCAAAGTCATTTAAACTGAAAGAAATCCAACGGAAAACTCAGTGATTAAGCAACGCCCACCCCCCCCCCCCCCCCGCCCACGCACAGACATATTCCAACCTATAGAAATGGATTGTATGTTAACCCCATAGATCAGATCATGGAACACATTGTCGAGTTATGGGCAAGGGTCCCAACCAGAACATCAGTGCTCCCGTCTAGATTTCTGCTCTGTCACATCTCTCCATCTGGGGAATACTATTGAATAATAATAATATATTATATTTATTGTGCACTTTCTATATTTTAGACCTTGATTTGAACACTTTATGTGTATTAAATCGTTTGTACACAACTGCAAAAGAGGTTTCAGAACCCGTGGTCTTAACCACTGATTTGTACAGCTGGTCTATACAAGCTACATTAGAATATATTACAAGATCTGCTTGGGGTCATGGTTATAGTAGAGGAACAACAGGTACTGTAGGTAGTAGAGTATACTAAGAATTGAATTCTTTTTTTTTTTTTTTTTTGAGGAAGATTAGCCCTGAGCTAATATCTGCTACCAATCCTCCTCTTTTTGCTGAGGAAGACTGGCCCCGAGCTAACATCTTCCCATCTTCCTCTACTTTATATGTGAGATGCCTGCCACAGTATGGCTTGCTGAGAGGTGCTATGTCTGCACCTGGGATCCGAACCTGCGAATCCCAGGCCGCCAAAGCGGAACATGTACACTTAACTGCTGCGCCACCGGGCCAGCCCCAGAATTGGATTCTTAATAAGGTGTAGCCTACTCCCTGGCTATGCCAAGCCAAAATCCCATAAAAACTGACCAGAGGAACTTTTAAAATAACTCCATCTCTGTTTTACTCTGAGTAAGGCCCGGGGAAGCCACATCTTCATTGATGGCTTCAGTAATAGTCAAGCTGGAAGTAAAAAGGTAGAACGATGGTTAAGAAAAATGAAGAAGACCTGCTTTCAGGTCCATCTCCATCATTGACTACCAGTGGGACTGCTCTGCCTCAGTTTCCTCATTTGTTCAATGCAGCATCCACATCATAAAATTGTTGTAAAGATTTAATTAGTTTATATTCAATTCTTGAAACATGATGACTACTTAATAAACGTTGATAGTATACTAAATATTGTTATTATAAAAATATAGGCAAAGCAGGAAATATGCCAACTTTATGTTTGAATTTGAATTTGGGCTGTTTTCATTTACAGACATAACTCCTAGCTCTACCATGTACTGACAATGTGAACAAGTTACTTTGCTCCCTGGATTTTAGCTTCCTCTTCTTTTAAATGATGATAATAATACCTACTCCATAAGGTAAGAATACAATGAGAAAACATATATAAATTACCTGGCACACAAGTGAGCACTTAAATATTATAAAAAGTCAAAGCCTATAACAATAGCTAATGTTCTTCATGTGTCAGCTCCTGATACTCAGCTAATTAGATAAGGCACTTAGGATAATTGAATAAATTTTATTTTTGGACCTCATTAAACTAAAAGTCCCTTTCTATCTCAAAAATTGAACTTTTAGAAGATGATCCATTTGAATTACAATTAAATAGCAGTCATCTAAATAATTAAACAATAGGGTATCTATGTATAGCAACTATTAGACAGTTTTTCTCTATCTATTTTAAAGACTTGTGGGTGTATGCTATGCAAATGGATTTTCAGGGATTTTTTATTAACATAAATAGACTGTGAATTTAAGTAATTTAGGCAGCACAGACAGTGTGAGTCATAGTATTTTCAATTTTTTCTCGGATGCCTTGAGTTTTGTGACAGCCATGTTCAGTAACAATGGGGCCTTGTGAAGGATGCAGGAGATCTGAAAACACCTATGGCACAGAGCCTTTGTTGTCACCTCAGGTATTCAGATATGCCCTGAGATACACCCTATTCGTCCACAGAGTTTAACAGAGATGAAGACGTCTTTCTCTGTTCTGCCTGACACACGGAACAGCAGGTCTGTCTGATGGGCTGGTAACTGCTTTCTGCTTGATACAAAACAAGAGTTACCTGAGCTTAATTCACTGCGATTTCACAGTTAGTATTTCTCACTTCAGAGTTAAAGTCATGACTGTGGTCAGAATCAGAATCCAAGAACAAATGACTCAATAAATCAAAATATCAACGACCGCAAACATACTTTCTGTGCACTATTCAATCCTGTGCACCTTCTCACACAAACCACAATGAAACATTTGGCTTATGTGTTATGAATTTATTTAGAGAAGAAACTTTTCAAAATCTGACATTACTACCCTTAAGGCCTTTTTTTTTTTGTCTTCCATAAAATCAGATGAAGAGAAAGAAGATAGGATTTTGGTATGGATTATTTTGTTTAGTTTGAAGCAGCAGCTGTGAAGAATAAATCTTTCTCAAACTAACTCTCTCTCTCTTTCAAGTGCTCTCTCTCCCACTCCTCATCTCTGACCTGAAATCTCCCCGTGGACGGCCCATGCTAGGTCACATGCACAGAGCTCTGGGTCTTTCTCAACTCTCTTCCATTTAATTCACCTCCATTCTGCTCTGGCAAAGGCCAGGACGGCCACACCTTGAAACTTACCTTCAGGCCTAATTGCATCATCTGTCATATCTTGGACTTGAAGCTTTGTCTGTTTAATTGACCTTCTGTCTCTCCACTTTTCTCACTCATGTTGCTCCTTAACTTATCCACCAATGGAGAGTAGAGGAAAGGGTATGGATTGTACTATTAGACCCAAGTGTGAATGCTGGCCCCATATTTCTGTGGCTGTACACAAGTTACCCACCCTCTCCAAACCTCCGTTTCTTCCACTGTAAAACAGTGATAGTTACCCCTCTCAAAATAGCATGCAATAGATACTAACTTTCTCTGACTGTTCTTGACCCCTATTCCTCACTTCTCCCTTTGTCCTCCCCTCAGAATTTCAGAGCTCCCATTATCTTACACCATACACAAAAATTAACTCAAAATGGATTAAAGACTTGAATGTAAGACCTGAAACCATTCTCTTAGAAGAATATGTAGGCAGTATACTTTTTCACATCTGCCTTAGCAAAATCTTTTCCAATACCATGTCTACTCTGGCAAGGAAAACAAAGGAAAAAAATGAACAAATGGGACTACGTCCGATTAAAAAGCTTCTGCAAAGCAAAGGAAATCATCAACAAAATGAAGAGACAACCCAGACACTGAGAGGAAATATTGGCAAATCACATATAAAATAAGGAGTTAATTTTCAAAACATATAAAGAACTCATACAACTCAACAACAAAAAAATGAACAACTCGATCAAAAAATGCGCAGAGGATAAGAACACATACTTTTCCAAAGAAGATATACAGATGACCAGAAGGCACATGAAGAGATGTTCAACATCATTAATTATTAGGGAAATACAATTTGAAACTACAATGAGACATCATTTCACACCTGTCAGAATGGCTACAATAACAAGACAAGAAATAACAAGTGTTTGAAAGGATGTGGAGAAAAGGGAACCCTCACACCGCTGGTGGGAATGCAAACTGGTGCAGCCACTAAGGAAATCAGTATGGAGATTTCTAAAAAACTAAAAATAGAAATACCATATGATCCAGATATTCCACTATTGGGTATTTATCCAAAGAATATAAAATCAACAATTTGAAAAGATTTATGCATCCCTATGTTCATCACAGCATTATTCACAATAGCCAAGACATGGAAGCGACACAAGTGCCCATCAATGGATAAATGGTTAAAGAAGATATGGTGTATATATACAATGGAATATTACACAGCCACAAAAAAAAAACAGAATCATGCCATTTGTGACAACATGGATGGAACTTGAGGTTATTATGCTAAGCAAAATAAGTCAGACAGTGAAAGACAAATACCATATGATTTGGCTCATATGCAGAAGATAAAAAACAAACACATGGATAAGAAGAACAGATTAGTGGTTTCCAGACAAGAAGGAAGAAGGGGGAAGGCAAAAGGGGAAAAGGGGTACATGTGTATGGTGACGTATTAAAAACTAGACCATTGGTGGTGAACATGATGGAATCTATACAGAAACTGAAATATAATAATGTACATGTGACATTTATACAATTTTAAAAGCCAACATGACCTCAATAAAATGATTTTTTTTTTAAAGTTCAGAGCTCCCTGACACTTCCCTTTGTCTTGTAGTCATTTCTAGCTTAGTGTCTTTCTCAACCTGGCTGGACTCTGGTTCATGTTTCAAGTCTTCACTCACTAGTTCTCGAGAGTGTGTCCCTCAACCTCTGCCACACTAACTCTGATAATCCTTAGCCCTGGATAAATCCAAACATCCATTCACTCTGGGTTATTGAGTGCTGATGGCTGGAATCACAAGGCAATGCATCCGACTGATTTTGGTGGAGATTTCAGAGACCGTTGGATCGTGATCACCTTTTTTATCGCAGGTGAGCCTGACACACTTTGGCTGAAGTAAACTAACATTCCCTTCTTGAATCATTTGTTAGTATCTCACAGTGGACATCCAAGTAGCCTAGGAAAAAATATAGGAGACTCAGGAAGAGTATGAGGTTTTCAGTTTATTAAGGATTTCATAGCAGAAATTTGTTTTTTAACAAAAAATCTATTAACCATACTGATGACCCCTGAACTATCCTTTGCTAACCTCAGTAGAGCCCTAAACGTTGCCTGACAGTTCTTTTCAGCTAGCTCATTTCCTTCTTCAGTCCAGCCCCTCTTCTAATCTCCCACTCTTCATCAGCAGCCAACGTCATTCCAACCTGAGTCCCTTCATTTTAGCCATTCTAATAGGTTTGTAATGGTACCTGTATTAGTGCACTAAGGCTGCCATAAGAAAATACCGTAGATTGGATGGTTTAAACAACAGAAATCTATTTTCTCATAGTTCTAGAGGCTGGACGTCCCAGATGAAGGTGTCATCAGGTTTGAGTTCTTCTGAAGGCTCTCTCGTTGACTTGGAGATGGACACCTTCTTGCTGCCTCTTCATATGACTGTCTACATACATGCTTCCCAAGTGTCTCTCTGTGTGTCCTAATCTCCTCTTAGAAACTCATCAGATGGATCAGAATAGGGCTCCCCCCACCAGCTCCTCTTAACTTAATCACCTCTTTAAAGGCCTGTCTTCAAATACAGTCACAGCCTATGGTAATGGGGGTTAGGACTCCAACATATGAATTGCGGGGTTGAGGGCAACACAATTCAACCAATACCGAGCCTCATTTTTGTTTTGTCGTATTTTGGGGGGACAATTCTCCATGGATCCCTCATGTTTCTGAACATTTTGCAAGCAGAGGCACTGCCTGCCGTTTTATTCTGGACTATCTATTTAAGGATGTTTGAACACTGAACAACCTTGAGAAATAGAGACAATCTCTCCTAGTCTGTGATGCCTACTTTCCGGTATAAAAGATTCAAGTTCCCCAAGCTCAGAGTTCCTCAGCTACGATTCAAACAAACTGCATTTGAGACATGTTTCTGATCTTAGGAGAAAACCATTCGGTCTTTCACCGTTAAGAATAACCTTAATGTAGGCTTTTTGTAGATGCCCTTGATCTAGTTCAGGAATATTCTTTCTATTTCTGGTTTGCTGTGAGGTTTTTGTTTGTTTTTTGTTTTTATCAGAAATGGACTTTGAATTTTGTCAAATACTTTTTCTACATCCATTGAGATGATCACTAGGTTTTTCTTTTCAAGTCTGTTATTATGATGAACTACAGTGACTGACGATCAAATGTTAAAGTAACCCTGCGTTTCTGGGGTAAACCCCACTTGGTCATGTTGTAGTATGCTTTTTATATATTTTAGGGTTAGATAGGCTAAAATTCTTTTAGAAATTTGTGCCTATGCTAATAAGGAATATTATTTTTCTTGTCATGGTTCTGCCTAGTTTGGGGGTCAGGGTAACGGTTTCATAAAATGAGTTGGGAAATATTCCCTCCTTTTCAATATTCTGTAAGAGTATGTGTAAAATTCAAGGTAAAATACTCTGAGTCTGGAGTTTTCTTTGTAGTAAGATTTTTAACTTTAAGTTTGGTTGTTTTAATAGATAAAAGGCTATTCAAATTATCTATTTCTTCTTGAATAAGCATAGGTAGCATGTGTCTTTTAAGAAATTTATCCATTTCATTTAAGTTGTCAAATTTATTGGCATAAAGTTGTTCATTATATTCTTTTATTATTTTTAATATCTGTAGACTCTCTATTGATGTCACTTCACATTCCTGATATTGGCAATTTGTGTTTTCTTGCTTTTTTCCTGATCATTCTTGTTAAAGGTTGATTAACTTTCTTGATCTGAAAGAACCAGCTTTTGGTTTTACTTACTTTGTGCTATAATTTCCCTTTCAATACCGCGTTAGTGCATCTCACAAATTTCTAAGTTGCTTTCATTTCCTTTCAGTTAAAAGCACTTTCTGACTTTCCTTTAGATGTCTTCTTCGTTTCATGAGTTACTTAGAAGCGAGCCAGTTAGTTTCCAAATATTTGGAGGGATTTTCCAGCTATCTTCTGGTTGTTGATTTCTAATTTAATTCCGTTGCAGTCAGAGAACAAACATTGTATAAATTAAATCTTTTCAGATTTACTAAGACATGTTTTATGGCTCAAAATATAATCTAACTTGGTAAATGTTCCATGTGTACTTGAAAGGAATGTGTACACTTGCTGTTTGTATTTGGCATGTTATGTAAATGACAATTAGTTCATATTGATAGAAAGCACTCTTCAAGTCTTCTGTATCCTTACTAATGTTCTATAACTTATTAAGAGAAGGATATTGACTTTTGTTACTGTAATTGCTGTTTATTTTCCTTATACTCTCTCAGTTTTGGCTTTATGTATTTCAAACTTCTATTATTAGGTGCATAAAAGTTCAGGATCATTATGTCACCTTTATGAAATGACCATGTATCATTAGAAAACAGCCCTCTTTATCCCAGTAATAGTCTTTGCTCTGTTATATACTTTGTTTGATACTAACATAGTCACTCCGTTGCAGCTTTCTTTTGATTCCCATTAGCATGGTATGCCTTGTCTCGTATTTCCACTTTTAACCTACTTGTGTCTTGATATTTAGAGTAGGTTTCTCATAAACAGTATGTAGTTGCTTATTGCTTTTTTATCCAATCAACAGCATATAATGTGAGTACTGATATGTTTGTGTCTAAATCTACCATGCTATTATTTGTTTTCTATGTGTCCCCTCTGTTCTTTGCTCCTCCTTTCCTCTTTTCTGGCCTTTGTTTTCTATTTAAGTGATCATATCTTATAATTTAATTTTATATCCTTTGTTATTTTATTAGCTATAAATCTTTTTATGTTATTTGAATGGGCACTTTAGGGTTGATAGTATACATCTTTAATATATCATAGTCTACCTTTGAGCGATGTTATACTACTCTGCGTAAATTACAGAACCTTAATAGTACACTTCTATTTCTCCTCTTGCAGCCTTTGTGACATTGTCAGACCTTTTACTCTTGTATATGCTAAAAACCCTACAATACATTATTATTACTTTTACCTTAAACAATAATTTTTTAAAGGTGTGAAATAATTAGATGTTTTGTATTTACTCGTGTAGTTCCTATTCTTTTGCTTATATCCAGATTTTCACCTGACATCATTTTCCTTATGCTTGAAGAATTTCTTTTAATATTTCCTTTTGTGTGGGTCTGCTGGTGATGAATTCTTTCAGCTTTTGTATCTCCTAAAATGTCTTTATTTGATCTTTAGCTTGGAAAGATATTTTTAGTGAGTATAGAGTTCTATACTCTTTAGAGAGTATAGATGACAGCTTTCTTCTTTCTCTTTACTACTTTAAAGATGCTCCTCCATTGTCCTCTGGCTTACATCGTTTTCAAGGAGAAATCTATCATCCTTATCTTTCTCCTTCTGTACATAACATATACTCTGGCTGCTTTTAAGACTTTTTTTATAACTAATTTTAAGCAAATTTGAACAATTTTTGGCCATGTTTGTTTCCGTCATTTCTCTCTGTCCCTCACCCTCATCTTCTTCCATGATTCCAAGTACTTGTGTGTTAGGCGTCTTGGAGGTATCCCACAGTTCACTGCTGCTACATTTTCTTCTTTACAGTCTTTTCCTCCTTTTATCCTTTGAGATAATTTCTATTGTTGTGTCTTCAAGTTCACTAATCTTTTCTTCTGCAACGTCTAATCTTTAACTCCACCCAGTAAAGTATCCATCTCAAATATTGTGGTTTTCATCTCTGTTATTTCAGTTTTCATCTTTTTTCTATCTCCCATGCTTTTGCTTAACATGTTTATGACTTCCTCTAGCTTCTAAAACATATGAGACACAGTTCTAGAAACTACTTTTAATATCTTTGTCTACGAATTCTATCATTTTTGTAATTTCTATGTCAGTTTTGATTGATTGATTTTTCTTTCTCTAGCCCTGAGTAGTTTCCTCACATAAATGCACTGATCAGAAGACATGAGAAGACACTCTGAACATCTCTGAAGTTCTCTTTCTGTGCAGCTCTCTCCTCTGTAGGTACTTTGCTTTAGTAACATTTGCTGCCTTGCCCTTCCTGGACTCCCAGCTCCATCTCCTTAACCACTGGGAACAGCTGGACTCCACTGCATTCCTCTCCCTGAACTATGGCCCCAAAACGCTTTCCAGGAAGTAAGATGGCAGTCAAATGGCTCACCTCATTTGTTTTCTATCTCTTAGTGATAACCCTCCTTTGTTGCCTAATGTCTCATGGCTTGAAAATCATTTAAAAAATATTTAGTCCAGCTTTCTAGTTGTTTGAGTCAGGAGAATAAATCTAGTCCCTGTTATTTCACCTTAGGTATTATAAAACCCTCCTAATTTGCCATACTCTTCTTATTCATTTTAACAAACAACAATAACAATAACAACGACAAAATACATATTGAAATCTTACATTGTATCAGGGCGGGTATAGAATGTTGGTGAGAAGAAGATGAAGAATTCATGGACTCATACCTTGAAATGCTCAGAATTTATTCTCTTCCAATGTATCTTTGAATGGACAGATTCCCACAAAATAGAATAGGGTAAATAATTTTTTTAAACCCATATAAGGTTATGTTCCCTTTTAAAGCCCTACAATGCCTCCACAAAATATTAAGCTTACTATCCTTCTCATGGTATACAATGTATTCCTTGGTCTCTAAATAACTACCTCAGCTTTATCTCCCTCAGTGGATTATATCTCTAGCTTACTTGTTGCTATATTTCTTTAGTATCCAGCAGAAGGCTATCTAGAATAGGCATCCAATAAATATTTGAGTGAATAAATTCACTCACTATGGGAATGGGGAAAATGATCAATATAACAAGAAGAAGAGGAAGAAATGGATTATTTTAAATAAAAGAAAATCCACTATGAATTAGAGAATAAGGTGACAAAAGTAAAAAGTGAGATGGGCAAAAAAGGAATTAGTAATTAGGTCAAATAGTCCAAGAGGAACCAAGGAGGATGTAGTGGGGGCAGAGAAGGAGGGCTAGGATGAAGTGGTGAGGATAAGATGCGAGAGCCTGCCCAAGGGCTCGCCCCAAAAAAACCCCAAACAACAAGCAAACAAACAAAGCCACACACACAGGAGCAGAAAAATATAAAGAATGGAAAAATTGAGGAGATAAAGGCAAAGGAAAGAAAAAGATATATAACGTGAATAATAAAGTAAGGAGAAAAATTAATAGAAATTTCATTTGTAACTGTCTCTTTCAAATTGACAAGTAATAGTTGTTATGTGTAACTTAATGGGCTTACCAGAATTACTGCCACTTTATTCTTTACAGCCCCAGTTATAAAACAAGAGTAAACAATAATTATATCCTATTCCAATGGATTTAGTCAATGTAGATATTTTCTATAGTCTATGGAATAAAGGCCAGGAAATGAATCATATTTCACAACTCAATTTCTGGTTGATTCTTTCAAATTCAAATGCCTCTTCCTTTTTCTTTGAAAAGTGTAGTTTAATTGAACAGGATTTAGCCTTGGCCTTTTATCCAAATGCTGTAGAATAAGAGCTGTGTTGAAATTCGTGATATGGTTTTCTATAGCAAGGCCATGACTCAATGACTGTGCTCACTGAAACACTAAGATTTGAAACAACAAGAAGCACAGTTGATAACACATCTCAATGAGAAGCAAACTAAAAATTGCTTGAAGAGCTAACAATGTGTGATCCTGAAAATGAAATGCCTCAAGAAATGTTCTAGCTACTATTAATTTTAAGTTTGAAAGAGGACAGACACTCTAGATAGACAAAAGGCATTTCCATGGGAAAAAAATCTGAAAATAAATAGCGGTGTTTGGGGAATTGCTCTGTGACAGGAAAGACTGACTTCCAGTTTGATCTGAACAAATCCGACTTAATGGGAAGAGGAGTTCATAGCAACAAATAAAATAATGTCCTTTGTGAATCACCTTGGCCAATTATGATCTCAGCTGTTTGCCCCAATAATACCCTTCTTCAAATGAGCAGGTGTATTGCCTAGGAAGGTGAGATGATGCAGACAAGCCTTGGTCCTGAGCCTGCAAGTCAAGCCAAAATTTCCAAATCTCCCTGGAACTCCTTGGGAGTTGAAGCAACTCTCTATTTAACCACAGATACAGCATTCTCTTTAAAAAACAACCCGGATCCTAGCAGAGCACAAGAGGCCCTTGGCGACCTTGCTGAAGCCAACTCACCCCTCTCCTGTGTATTCTGTGCTCCAGCAACACTGATCTACTGCAGTTACTGAATAGGCCACACACACTCCTTCAGACTTTCCAAATTTTGCAGTCTGCATTCTCTGCTTAGAAGTCCCTTCCCTTCTCCTTTCCCATCAGGAGGCAGGCAAATTTTATTTGTTCTTTAAGACATCTCAAATGCCGCTTCCTTTGTGAGGACTTTCTCATCTCAGACTCAGCTGCCCCACCCTTTTTCTTAGATATCCACACCAGGGCTCAGTTAAGACTCTTGAAGCCCAACCAATAAAACAATTATGCAGCCTCCCTTATGTATAATGTAAATAAATCTTAAAACAAACAGAGAGGAATTCAACAATGTCTGGATTGTCCCAGAAAACCTCAATTCTTTTTTAAAAATATATCCTTTGTCCTATGAAGACTATGTCTTGTCTGTCTTTGGGTCTTGTCTGTTTGAGTGACTAGCACATAGCGGATACTCAACAAAGGCCTCTTAAGTAAAAGAATTAATCCTTAAACATTTTTTGTGTGTGTGAGGAAGATTGTCCCTGAGCTAACATCTGTGCCAATCTTCCTCTGTTTTGTATGTGGGCCGCCACCACAGCATGGCCTGATGAGTGGTGTGTAGGTCCACACCAGGATCCAAACCCGCAAACCCTGGGCTGTGGAAGTGGAGAGCGCGAAATCAACCACCACGCCACCAGGCTGGCCCCAATCCTTGAACAATTTTACTTGTACTTTGATAGATTTTTCATCTTTTTGTAAAAAACACCCCACTATTTTCCAACGCTCTCATATTGTTTCTCTTTTTACATAATACTATTTAATGAAGGAAATGTTTTTATTTTTAATAGTGTAGATCTTAAAATGAAAGACAAAACAATCAACCATAAAGAGTTGGGCAAAAATGTATCTTTAACTTCTGAGATTCAAGACCTTCTTTGTGTTCGATAGCCTTGAAAGTAATTCCTGAATGAAACTCTTGGAGGGGGAGTACTTAATTTCTGTACACTCCTATCCATCATCTTACTATGCCTGAATATTATCATCATCATCATTATCATCATTATTACAACATACTCAAGTGGAAAGTTCCAGAACAAAGAATTATGGTAGGGAGGAAACAAACTGATTGCAGATTGGAAAGGGAACTGAGCACCTTCGGAGGTAGTGGAGGACACTGGGAGGCTTAGAATGGAGAGGAGGAGCGGGGAGCTAACGGAGGTGGGTCATGAACACAGAATCTCTCTCTTAACTACATAGTGGTGGATGACACCACAGATTTTTAAAAAGGAGTGTAAAATGTTCTAATTCTGCTCCTCACTTCAGACTCTATGCTTGAGGTCCTACAGTTTCTCCCTGGGTATGGAACATTGTAACAATAAAGACTAACATCTACTGGGGCCTTATTATGCACCAGGCAGTGTTCCGGGCATTTTATATGTACTAGTTTATTTAATTTTCATTAAAAAATCCTATGGGATAGGAACTATTACAAGTCCCATTTTACAGATGAGGAAGCAAGTATAATGGGTGTAAATCTAGGCAGCTTGGCTCTAGAGTCCTCATTTATCCTCTGCTTTATTACCCCTGTGTCTTTTAAGTGGGAGCTGGAAAGGTCTTAGAGACCATATAACCCAACTCCTGTGTTTTGCAGGCAAGGAGCTAGGTCTAGAAAGGCTAAGTGATTCCTGTGAGGTTGCACAGTTAGTGAGGGGTGGGGTTGGATCTGAATCCAAGCGGTCTGTGTGGGCCCTTGCCCATACCTCTGCAGGGCCTGAGAATGCATGCTTGACCACTATAGTGCCGTGTGGGCAGGTATAGGAAGATAGGCCAGGGATAAAGTCCTTCAGTTGTGAAAGGATCCGTGAAAGCCCAAGGCCAGAGTGGAGCTCAGACTTCCTCACCCCGAGTCAAACTTCCCTTCCACTGCACCACTCTGTCTTCTGAATGACCTATGCAGATACCGTGTCAAACCCAGCACTAGCGATATTTTCGCTTACTCTGAGATCTTGGGAAAACCCTACTAAAGACAGAAGCCATGAAGGGATACTACCCAAAGCCATGCAGCTATGTAGAAGAGGAACTGGGACTTGAGCCCAGGTATCTGACCCCAGGCCCATGACCCTCATGGCAGACAATCAGAAGCAAAGCCAGGTCAATAAAATTACTGCAAGTATTTAAAAATCATGTTGTTTAAGAAACATTTAAATCACATTAAATAGAACTAGATGACTGGCATTCGTGCCGCAGTTGTCCCTTGATTTACAGTCAAGGAACTGAGACCTAGTTCCCCCAAGTCCAAAAGCAGAACATTACAATGGACTGTTAGACCCAAGGCTTAGAAAATTCTACCATGATGACCAGGCTACCAGAAGGGGTGAGCATTGTATCACTCAGAAAATGGCGTGCAGTCTCCTTCAGCAAGAGCTGTATGTGAAGATAGAATTTGCCTGCAGAAGGAAGGTCAGACATACCACTGACCACAGCAGCTCGGTGCATGAGAACCTGAGAGGAACAAAGCTGAGCCCAAACCACTGGTCGTGTTTATCAATTTTCAACAGGAAGTGAAAAACGCGTGCTGCTCCTTGGCCAGCGCTGTTGAAGTGGCTGAGGTTGCCTGGGTGGTTCAGAAATATTTAGCAGCGTATGCTTTTTACAGCCAAAATATACAGGAATTTTAAATTTTTTTCTCCTGTCTTCTGTCAGGACTGTAAGATGTATCTTAGAACGTAAAATCTCTTCAGTAGAAAATTATAATTATAATCATTAAAAATATATGTGACTTTTATACGTAGCAATAGAAATGTACTCAAGTGCTTTTACAGGTAGTAGAGAACATAGTGAGTTAGCTGAAACTGAAGTTTGCAAAATCCACGTATGTAAAATGGAAGAGCTCCAAGAGTGACTGGAAAAGCTTGCAGAACTCTGCATTAAAAAGTAGACGAGCTTATGATTAACTACATTGATAGAGCTGTGAGTGTTTCCTGAACCTTTCTATTGTCTAGGCACTGGACTAGCTTCTGTGAAAGGGAAACAGTTGACCAAATTGCATTCCCTACTCTCAAGAAATTGTTGGTCTAACAGAGAAGGTGAGCCATATACACAGCTAACCTCAGGATCAAGTCACGATGCAATTTTTCTCCACCCAGTAGAGGACTTTGTATTACCAAGTACTAAGAGAGTTCAAGAGAGGGAGAAATAAGCCCAAATGGGCATAAATTAACATTTGTATTAGGTCTAGAAGGAGAGATAGGATCTTGGTAGATAAAATAGGGCATGAGCATTTCAGGAATAGGAAACAATCTTAGGGTTTTCTAAGTAGATGATTATGTTGTCTGTAAATGTGGAGACAGTTTTCCCCTTTCTTTTCCAATCTGTATGCCTTTTATTTCTTACTCTTGAATTTTGCACTGCATAGAGCCTCCAGTACAGTGTTGGATAGAAGTGGTAAGACATCTTTCAATTTTTTCTGATTTTGAAGGGAAAGCATTCAATCTTTCACCTATTAAGTATGATGTTAGCTGTAATTTTTTCTTATATGCCCTTTATCAGGTGAGGAAATCCCCTTTTATTCCTAGTTTGATGAGCGTTAGTATCAGGAATAGAGTATTATTTTGTCAAATTCTTTTTCTATATCTATTGACAGTATCATACAGATTTCCTTTTTTAGTCTGTTAATGTGGTAAATTACATTGATTGAATTTTGAACTAATTTTTGCATTCACAGAATAAATCCCATTTGTTTATGATGTATTGTACATTTTTATGTTGGTGGATTCAATTTGTTGAAATACATTAAGAATTTTAGGATGTACGTGGATGGGGAACACAGTTTTCTTTTTTGTGATATCTTTGCCTGGTTTGGGCATCAGGATAATACTGACCTCATAATAAAATCAGTTGGAGATTATTCCTTCATCTTTGATTTTCTAAAAGAATATGTGTAAAATTGGTATTATTTTTCCTTAAACATTTGGAGAATTCATCAATAAGTTATATGAGCCTGGAGTTGTTTTCTTTGTAATAGAATTTTTTACTGCAAAATCAATTGCTTTGGTATATATAAGACTATTCAGATTTTCTATTTCTTCTTAAATGAACTTTGACAACGTATCTTTCAAGGAGTTTGTCCATTTCATCTAAGCTTTCAAATTTATTGGCATAAAGTTCTTCATCCTAACTGTTCATGTACCTAATAACAGAGCTCCAAAATCCAAAACTGGTAGAATTACTAGAAGAAATAGAAAAACCCACAATAGCAGTCAATGTTCTTCTCCCAATAATTGATCGAACAAGTAAAAATGTCGAGTAGGTCCGGTTGGTTGATAATGTTCTTCAAGCCTTCTACAAACTTACTTGTTGTACCAATCTTCCAGATAACTTTTTGTTACTGACTTTTAATTTAATTTCATTGCGATAATGAACACACTTTGCATGATTTGAATGACTTTAAATTTGAGTCTTTTTTGTGGCTCAGAATATAGTCTACCTCAGGAAACATTTCCCGTGCACTTGGAAGAATTTGTATTCTGCTGGTATTGAGTGAAGTATCCTACAAATTTCAGCTACATCCAGTTGATTGATAGTATTGTTATCTCCTCTTGTGAATTGACCTTCTTCTCATTATGAAGTGACCCTCACAAAATTTATTGCTCTGAAGGTATTTTGTCTACTGTTAATATAGTGTTCTTTGATTCCAGTATTCTTTGATTAGTATCTACATGGCGGATCTTTTTTTTATTCTTTTACATTTAACCTATTTGTGTTTTCATATTTAAGGTGGATATTTTTGTAGGCAGGATACAATTGGGTCTTGCTTTTTGATCCAAGCTGACTACCTCTGCCTTTTCTGCTGGTACTTACACGATTAATGTTTAATGTGATATTGATATTGATTAAATGTGCCATCTTGTGCTTATTTTCTATTTGTACCACTGGTTGGTTGTTTCCTTCATTGTTTTTTTCTGACTTCTTTTGAATTTGAACATTTGTCTTATGGTTATATTTTATCTCTTTTGTTGGATTATTATCTATAACTTTTGGTTGTGTTATTGTAGTGGTTGTTTTAGAATTTAGTGTTTCACTTATCATAGTCCACCTTCAACAATATGTATAGTATGAGAACCTTAAAACAATAACCTTCTATTTACTATTCTCAGTCTTTGTGCTTTTCTTCTTAGAAATATGTAGAATTTTAATTCTACATATTTTATAAATCTCAGAATACATGGTTATGTTTTATTTTAAACAATTATCTTTTTAAAATATTCAAAAACAGGAGTAAAATCCATTTATATTAACACACTTATTTACCATTTCTAGTGTTCTTCATTCCTTTGTGTATATTTAGATTTTCATCTGTTAGTGTTCTTCTGCCTGAAGAACTTCTGTTGACCTTTCTTGTATTACAGTTTTGCTGAAATATTTCAACTTTTGTATGTCTGAAAATATATTTATTTTGCCTTTCTTTTTGAAGGATATATTCTGGTTATAGATTTCTAAGTTGATAGTTTATTTTTTTCCTTTTAGTAATTTAAAGTTATTGCTCCATTTTTTTGGCTTGCAACATTGTTGGTGAGGAGTCTGCTGTCATTCCCATCCTCATTCATCTGTATTTAGTATGTCTTCAAGTTCACTGTTTTTTTATCAGGGCTTTATCTGCTGTTAATCTCATCAAGCATATTTTTCACCTTAGACGTTATATTTTTCATGTCTAGATTTTCAGTTTAGGTCTCTTTTGCGTTTATCACATCTGTACTTAACATGCTCAATCTTTACTTTCTTGAACATGTGGAATATAATGTGAATAACTATTTTAATGCTTGTGTATTCTAATTTTATCATCCATCTCCTTTCTTAATCTGTTTCTGCTGATTGATTTTCCCCTTCATTATTGGTTGTATTTTTATGCTTCTTTGCAAGTCTGGTAATTTTTGATGGGAACCAGATATGATGAATTTGGGGTGCTTGATATTTTTGTGTTCCTATAAATAACCTCAAACTATTTCTGGAACTTCATTAAGTTCATTGGAGGCAAGTTGATTTTTTTGAGGCTTCCTTTTAAGCTTTGCTAGATGAGACCTTGGAAAAACTTAGCGTAGGGCTAACTTTGCTGAGGCAATGCCCTCTCCCCAAGTCCCCGTGATTTATGTTTTTCCACTCTGGCTGATGAAAAAATGAATTATTCTCAGCCGTATCTGAGCTCCAGGAATTACTCATTTTTATTCTTTTGGTTGATTCTTTCCTCATCCTTGGGTAGTTTCCTCACACACGTAAGCTACTCAGTACTCAGGACCCTCTGCACGTCTTCAGAGTTCTTTCTCTATGCAGATCCCTCTTCTCTGGTGCTTTGCTCTGTTAACTCTAGCCACACTCACTTGCCCAGATCTCACTCCGTTTCCTCCACTCAGTGAATTTGCTGGGATCTACTTGGCTTCTGCTTCCTTGTGATTTAGTCCGGAAACTCTCTCAAGGAAGTAACCCAGAGAAATCATACGGCTTGTTTGTCTCTCCTCCCCTCTCTCAATGATCACCATTCTGTGACAACTGATGTCTAATGTCTGACAACTGATATTTTGTGTATATTTCCTAGATTTTTAGTTGTTTTGAGTGAAAGGATAAACCCAGCCCTCCTTACTCCAACTTGCCTAGAAATGGAATTCCCCATGCTCTTTCTCCTCCCAGATATCACTTCCAAGACATTTTTGTTTATTGAGATATAATTGACAGATAACATTAATTTCAAGTGTCCAACATGATGATTTGATATTTGTATATATTGAGAAATGCTCATCACAATAAGTCTAGTTGACATTAGTCACCATACATTACAAATCTTTTTTCTTGTGACAACCACTTTTAAGATCTACTCTCTCAACAACTTTCAGATATGGAATACAATATTATTAATTATATTCACCATGTTGTACATCATATCCTCATGAGTTATTCCAAGACATTTTAACACACTTTACTATACATCTGACTGTGACATGATTTTGAGACTAATATCAGTTCTACAGCTTTAACCTAAGTTATCTAATATTTCTTGCCTAAATGGTTTTGTCTCAGTATAAATGATGTGGTTGTAACAAATCAGTGATGCCCAACTTTTTCTCTTTTTCAGCAGATCTGAGTCAAATTGCAGAGATTCTATCTAGGAATAATTCTCAATAAGCGGGAAGGGGATGGGCATTCATTATCTTTAGGGGATGTGATGAAGGGTGTTATATACCTTGGAAACAGCTCTTTAGTGGGATGTGCCATTCTCTCAGTTGACACTATCTGGAGTAGATGACTCAATTCTAGGAACATCTGTTGAGCAGCTTGAGCCTAGTATAGTTTAGTTCTGTGAAAGGGGCAAATATTAGTAAGACTAGTTTTATATCCCTAAGTAGTGACAACATCTAAAGTTCTATTACTAAAAACTGTCTGAAGAGTTTCATAGCAGTTGGGATAATGTGTAATTGGAGTCAGAGTACTAGGACACATTGCATTAATAAAGTTTCTTTCTAGATTTCCAGATTTTAAAAAGAACAGAAATGCAGTGGGTGCATGATGTGACACTTTACATTGCTAACTGAAAACTAGAAGAGTTCTTTAGATCTCTGGGAACTGATAGTTTAATCTATAGAAAATGATTATAGGTCTTTTGTATTTTTATATTTTATAAATTTATGTTCAAGATAATTCTAAATCTCAAATTATTTGAAATATATTAGAAAGATCCATACACCTGTTTTGGAGAAATTCACAATGATATTCATTCATAGTTTATTGACTCAAACACGGAAACTAGTTTGTCCATATTTTGTGCTGCAGACAGCTAAACACTGACACCATTATTCCCAATGAACTAGAATAGGTCAGTAATTTTCCAACTTAGTAGACTTTATTTCTTACCTACACAGTCTAATACAATTAACGCATTTATGGATTAGCTGTCTTAGACTGTGAAACAGTTGTTCCAGAAAACCCACTAATCACAATTACTGTAGATCCTTTCTGGAAAATCATTTTCAATGTGCAGACCCAGGGGCTTCTAATCTGGTTAAAGGATTTCCAAGTGGGATATGTAGTGCTTCAGCCAATCTGTACAAACTGATGAGTGTACAGCTAAGTGGCACTGAAACTTCATCAGAGTCATATGTGCATAACTAGAGACTTGAGGATTTACACACATTTTCTGGATGTGAATGAAAAGAATCGTTGAAGTGTGAGCTGGTATCCAATCAGCTTTGCAATCCAACCCAAACTCCTGTTGGCATATTCTCACATTCTCTTGTTTTACTATACAAGTGTACAGTTTGCACTATATCCTGGCTCATGTTTTATATTTTCCTACTTTTCTTTAAAAGTGAGACTTGTTATCCGATAGAAGAGAAGCAGAACTTAGCTCTTCAGGAGAACTAAGGCTGATTTTCTGCTGTGACCAAGGGTCAAATACAGCTGCGGCACCTGGTACATGCTGTCCTGTGGCCAGAGATGAAGATTTTCTTTCTTCAGTGTGCATTTGAATTACTCAAAGCAGCTGGTAAATGCAGATTTTCCATCTCTGTCTCAGAGATTCTGATTTAATAAATCTGAGGTGAGGCCCCAAACTTGCATTTTTAACAAACTTTTCAAGTGAATCTGATGAAGGTGAACTATGGATCACTTTTTAAGAAAGACTGGGGGGCAGTCCCCGACATAGTGGTTAAGTTTGGCACACTCCACTTTGGCAGCCCGGGTTCAGTTCCTGGGCACAGACCTACACCACTCATCAGCGGCCATGCTGTGGTGGTGACCCACATACAAAACAGGGGAAGATGGGTGTGGATCTTGGTTAAGGGCCAATCTTCCTCACCAAACAACAACAACAGCAACAACAAAAACGGATGCTAGTATTAAAACTTTGATATTTTAATTAATAAAAAGGCTCCTTTCTTTCCCTCACATGACACACTCCATCCCCACTGGTCTATTGAATTTAAAATTTCTGACACTACTATATTACACAGAATGAAAGGAATAGGCCAATAGATGCTCTGGTAAACAGTAAGGTAGAGATTTCTTTTTAATGCTTAATGCTATAGCACAACGCATCTCTCCCACTTTTCTGGATTCCATGTAGTAAACGCTTGCTAGAGAAATACTTCTGGCCCTTTCCCCAACTTTTAAGAATGAGGTACCTGGTTAATAGGTGACATAGGTTAAGTGTCTCAGCTGGAGGAAGATAATATATTAAAATCCATGCATAATGTGGAATGAGTCTCCCATTTGCCCACATTCTTAGGGTGAAGCAGAAATTCTGGGTAAGTGCAGCTGGTCTATGGATTCACTTTTCCCTTGAGTACCAGGACTGAACTAGGAGTTGGGAGAGGAGAGAGCACGTACTTACAAATACAGGTGGTCCCCATGCTAAGCCATATCCTCCCAGTAATTTTATAAGTAGTAAAGGTGATTTTTTTTTTAATTCACATACCTGACTCCTGTTCCATCTCTCAACGTTTTGAACTTGGGTGGGGAAAAGGGAGTTATTTGTTGAACCCTACCTCTTAGACCCCAATGCTTGGCAGTTTGAAGCACACTAACACATTTTGTGAGCCACTGTTTACATGGATCTTTCTATAAGTCAATTTCTATCCATTTATGTGGTCATGCAAACTTTTATTTTCCTACCAAATTTTCCACTGATGAAGAAAAGTATAAATTATTTGAATTCTGAATTTTAAAAAAGCGGTTTGTGGGGCCTGCCCAGTTGCACAGTGGTTAAGTTCTCACACTCCACTTTGGCGGCCTGGGCTTCGTGGGTTTGGATCCCGGGTGTGGACCTACATACCACTCATCAAGCCATGCTGTGGTGGATCCACATACAAAATAGAGGAAGATTGCCAACAGATGTTAGCTCAGTGACAATCTTCCTCAAGCAAAAAGAGGAAGATTGGCAACAGATGTTAGCTCAGCGACAATCTTCCTCACACACACACACACAAAAGCAGTGTGCCATTCTAACACATGCCAGAATAAAGGCTCCAGTGTATTGAGTAAATGTGAGTAATTCTGTGATAGCACTAAGCTGTTTAAACCAAGGAACCAAACTCACTGTAATGAATTTCTGATAACCTAGGAGAAAGAGAAACTTCCATAAGAAGTGTCATTTCATATTTGTGTGATGTTTATAAAGCTAGGTCCCTCATGACCATACTAGAGCTCGTTGCTTTAAAGAAGCACAGTAGTCCCCAAAGAAATGCCAATCTTTATTCATATCTTGGAACATTTAACAGGGTTCCATATATATGATCTATGACAACTCTTCTTAACCTCTCTTGTCCTCTCCCTTTCTCTTCCATTCCTATCTCGCAGAAGCCTTCCTGTCTCTTAGCCCAGAACTTTCTCTTTGATAGCATCCCTTCCCAGTCATCTTATCCCATGAACTCCCTCTCTTATTACTGTGTCCTTCCAAAAAAAATCTCCTGGCACATCCTAGCTCCCTGCCATGCCGTGCCCCTGGGGGTGTATATCATCTTTTTCCTAGATTGCTTGTGAATTTTTTTCTTTGTCCACTTGGAATACAGAGAAGGGAGATGGAAGTTAAGCAGGCAATACCAGGTAATTTTCTTTGGGGAGTGTGTAGGGAAATGGCAGGAGTGGGGTGAGGGTGGTGGGGAGGTTGACGGAAAATTGTGAGCCTCTACACTTCGGTAATGTCTTTATTTCATCACCTCTGTGATATAGAAAGTCACCAGAAAACTATGAAGATGCTCTATATTAGCATAGCTGCCCATCTTCACAGAAAATCATTTATGAGTTGACATTTTAATGTTTTGTGTTCACTTTTATGAAGCCCACAATATTTGGCCAGACTGCTGAATGAATATCTATTCCTACAGTTTCAGACATTGGGGGGGTGTGGGGGAGGAGGTGGGGAGAGGAGTCGACCATGTCCACTGGATGTGGTAGATACAGCACTAATGATGCTGTGACCTGGAGCACAAAATTGATTTGGCTCAACACTTTTCAGATTGCCTACAGATTCTTTTGAAGAATCTGGATCTCCTCATCACACATACACACTCTTTGTAAATGAGATGTGCAGATTGTTTACTTATGTTTCCCTCCTTACATGTTCTGACTCCCCTACACTTTGAAAAGAAAATCAAGAAAAATGTTTTCTTTGAAAATTCCCCTTTCTGGAAACCATTCCCCCTGCTCTGTAACAGCAATGTGAGGGCCAGACGAGATTCCTCCAGGGTTTAAGAACATCAATCAGTCTCACAGTTGGAGGCAAAACACTTCCCTTGGGGAGCTTCTCTTAACAAAAAGCAGAATCTTTGCAGCCTCTGGTTGTGTTAAAAGGAGGGGGAACCGGAGTTCACTTTTCTACTCTTGTTTAGTTGTATCTGTCTTCACTTCTTTTCCAGCTATTTCCCTTCTTTCCTTCTGGTCTGTTGAGCTGGAGAGCTCCATGACTGCGGTGGTGGTGAAGAAAAATGTCACTTCCAGCCTTGCACCAAAGGCACTGGAACACCAGTCTGGACTTAAGTGCTGCTTTGTCCTTCTTATCCTAGACCAACATGTGCTAAATCTCTTCTGGAACCTAAAAAGGGGAAATAATCCTATAAATAAGGGCTGCTTTTTAATGTCTAAGCCATCTATCTATATCTATCTACTGACCTACCTACCTGTTTATCTCAGGCACAAACCCATTCCTGCACATAGGCACTTCCAGTGCAGACCCTCCCTGGTTGTAAGCTAAAATGAGTAGCAAAGTTGGATCTATAATCTCTATTTTCCTATCTTCAAGGTGAAAATATCACGGGAAAAGGGAAAACGAGAGTAGGTATGTGTGTGGAAGACCAGTCCAGATAACCTGGAGAACTGCTGGAATGATGATTTTTTTAAACTTAGATGAAGGTTGTGAGATTATTGTTCAGCCGTGATATTTGTGCAGGATAATGATGAGAACATTTTTACATCCTTGATGTAACCAGAAGGTCAAAATAGAAGCTTATTGGGGCTGGCCCCGTGGCCGAGTGGTTAGGTTCGCGCGCTTCACTGCAGGCAGCCCAGTGTTTCGTTGGTTCGAATCCTGGGCGCTGACATGGCACTGCTCATCAGACCACGCTGAGGCAGCGTCCCACATGCCACAACTAGAAGAACTCACAACGAAGAATATACAACTATGTACCGGGGGTCTTTGGGGAGAAAAAGGAAATAATAAAATCTTTAAAAAAAAAAAAAAATAGAAGCTTATTCCTTGCCAAGGTTATTTTGCTTTCATAAATCACAATAGGGCTTAGTAATTATCTGGAGCTACCCTACAGTATTAATGTTTGTCTTAGAATTTGGAAAATGAGGTGTCCACAATCCCTAAAACTTTAAAAGAGTTCTAGTGCTAATCTGTCCCTGGGGCATTTGGAGGGCAGTGCAGGGGGGAAGCCCTTTCTGAAACCTTTGGTGTCCCAGCAGCGGGAGCTTCCTATCTTAGACTGTGGCTGTCTAAAAATACCCTACCTAGCCCCTAAATTGGTATGGGGGTCATCTTACTTCTTACTGTTAGTCCTTCCATATTGGTTTTACTTGAATTTTAACGAAAACTGTTATTTACAACCCACAGCTGCCTTCTATGGCAAACAGATCCCACCCACGGATGCTCCTTTATTTTGCTAAACAAGGTAATAAGTGAGAATGCAATTTGAATGAGCCAGAAAGTGTAAATTTCTCAGCTTGGGTGGAAAGGCGGTATTGGTGGTGGTATCATGGTGTGAAGGGGCCTCCAGGAGTGAAGTAAATTGGGGCCACGTGGGGCTGGCTGTGCTGTGGAAGGTTAGAGAGTTAAAAGAGACAGAGAGAAAGTAGCAGGGTGGGATGAAAGCAGAAAAGGGCACCTTCCCTTCCACTTCCCACAAGAGCTTCCGGTAAAAGCTACTTTTGACTTTGGGCTCACAGAATCGGATTTGTAGGTTTTGGGGAGGAGGGACTTGGGAGTGAGGTTGCAGCAAAGTGCTGAGAGCAGCCTCAGGGCAGGAGTGCAGCTAAACCACAGGCTGCCCTAGGGAGCGCAGATGTCAACCCCATACAGTAGCACCAAGATATGCGTCTGTCTGTCTATCTATCTATCTATCTATCTATCTAATCTATCTACTTACCTATCCATCTATCATCTATCTAGAGCAAAAATAAATAAAAATATAAAAACTGAAATAGAATAGCATTTTCCTGCTATTTACATAGTATTTCAAAAATAAGAATCTTAGAGCAGTGAATATTAACCCATCAACCAATGACTTATTTGTACTGAAAGAACTAGTTCAATTTCTGATTTGATTTATGGAATGGGTTTCTGGAACTGTGCAATCTATATCACTCAACCAAACACATTTACTGCTTTTGTGAAGTTTTTCTTATTATTTGCTACATCCCTCCCTTCATATCACTGAAAGGACTCTGCAACTTCCCCTGCCCAAACGTTTCACTTCCTTCACCAACAAAACGTAGTCGAGGGTACAGTTTTCCAGAGCAATGACAAAGATTTGGTTAGCGCTACAGGTACTTCACAGGCTTAAATTTCAAAACTTTATGTGTAAATCAATTGTTTTGTGTGGTGGTTGCATTTTTCCCATTGAAACTATATTATAAATTGTGTAGCAGACTTCATAAATCTATAGCCTAAAGTCCTTTAAAATGCGTTCTCTTCCTGTGGTGGGATGGATTTTCTTTTTTCTTCTCCTGAGCCTGGCATACATTTAGCTAGGTTAACTGAAACACGCCTTCAGTAATGTAACCCAAACCAGAGAAGGAGACACTATTTAATAACAGAACTTGGTTTAGTGCAACGGAAAGGCGCATCTTGGCAGTGGGGCAGGTCTCATGTTAGGTATTCCATTCTGAGGTTAGATTAGACCATACTGAGCCTTTTCCCAGCCCTGCCCACCACCACCCCTCCTCCCCCACTTACAACCTGGGTGCAGGCTGAGTGAAAAGGCAGGAGGGATATTAAAGGAGGGCCGGGAAGCAATGGGCTTAGACAAATAATGGGCCAAGAGGTTGGAGGAGAGAGAGAAGACCAAAGAGGAAGAGATTTCCCTGATAACTGGATGTGGTGGTTGCTTAGGGTGCCCCAGCCAAAGAAGTTACACACTGAGCCAATAGCTCAGGAACAGACACTGAAGGATGCACAGAAAAGAGAGGAAAGTATAGATAATAGAGAAAGGAGGAACTTTTAGCAGTAGCTGAGATTGTGTAAGTTAAAATTGATTTTGGGAAACATTTCTGTGTGGCACACTGTTTCAAACCTCCAAACTAGCCCTTACAAGAAATTTACAGAAATACTTTCGTTATTTTCCTAAACACCCAAGGCAGCTTTGACGTGACCCCATGCAAACATTTGCTAGGTGAGGTCCCAGGATTTATCAGAGTTACAAAGACAGAAATTGCCTATACCTGACGAGGGTTATTTTAGGCTGGTTATTTTTAAAAACTGCAGACAGGAAGGAGGCTCTGAGGAGTGGAATTTGCTTGCCCTTTGATGAGAGACATTTGCATTTGTGAAGGAAGTCTCCATCTGTGGGGGTGTCTCCCTCTCTGCACCAGGAGGAAGGAGGGATGACCTTATCTCTAGAAACTCTTAATGTGGACGGCAAGGACTTAAGTCTTGTTTATTGTGCTTGTCTGGTAACCTCATGTAGCTGACTCCCCCCACTACCAACATCCTCCTTTGTCTTTAGCCGAAGACAATATTTAAAGTGGTGGCTTCTGCCATTTACTTAATCCAGTTTTATTCTTATCTAAAAGTTATGGGACCACCCAATAACCAGACCCTACTGGCACTGATACCATTTAGCAAGTCTTTTTACATATTCTTTCCTTTGTCTTGTAAAGAGATAACTCACATACCTATGCCTTAAATTTAGTCCTACTCTCAACCCACGTTGGCAGCAGCTCTTTATTGCCCATGGGTCCTGTCACCCAAGCTATTCCACACTATTCTCTAAATAAAAGAGCACTACTGCCAGACCTTGAGAGTCCAAGAAATCTTTCTTTTGACTCTTCGGCTTGCTGACCCTGCATCATACCTACCAGAATTTACTTTCTGCCAGCTTCAAGGAAAGAAAAATGAGCAAATCTGGTTATAAATTAAACCTATAAATATATCTTAGACTATATCACCACAAGCAGTCTTTGAAATTCCTGATATCGATACTATTTTCCCAATTTTTTTTTAAGGCTCCAAGATGTGAATAAAGTAGATGCAATTTGAGGCAAGCCAATCCACAATTTTTATCAAAAAAGAGAAAGAAGAAAAATTTTTAGGCCTGGAGCTTCTCTGGAGCTAATTTTCTGAATGTCTTGTCTGGAAACACCTGTTTTGAGGCGAAGGGAGAAGCTGAGGGAAAAACAACCTAGGAATACTTTATTGCATTACATCCACATTTTAAGAGACTATTTTTTTAGTGGTTTATAAATAAGGAAAATGGTATTATTCAACTTGTTTAGCAGTTTATGTTAATAAAACCCCAATTCTGAGAGGTCTTACTTGGAAGACTGTCATCCAATGTCCTCAGGTTGTGTTCCTGAGCAAAGTAGGAATGACAACACAAACCTGTAAGAATGGCTGGAAAATCAGCTTGGCGTAGCCCCACCTATAAGGATCAATAGTTCCACCTTCATTTACAAAGGATAGCATCTCTTTACTCCCCTGGGACCACCATTTTCTTTAATATCTACGTAGAGTAATTCAATCCTCCATCCCACCCAGCCTTAGGAAGCCAGGTGATGTCCCCCAGGAGGGGAACATGGGATGTGCTCAAAGTCTACCAGGGGTCAACAGTCTGTCACCTTTTTCTCTGAACTCTTCCTCTCAGCCCAAATTTCAGGTCACCCCTAGTGTTTGAATAGTTAATCTTTTTGGTCCAAGTAAGAAGAGACACCCCTGTTCTTTATTCCTTAAAGCATGAGACTATCACAAAGATCCTCTGTATAATGCTTTTACTGATGAATTGGGAATAATGGATAGAAATTATGGTAAAGAAATCAATTAAAATCAAATATAAGTATCACCATTCTGTAAATCATTCATCCAACCCCATCACAGGCAGATGTTGCAGATGGAGTTCCTCAGGAAGTAGAATCTAAGACAAAGATTAGTGTGCAGAGTGGAAGTGCTCTTGGGGTCAAAACCTGTGGAAGTGAAGGCAAAGAAGCAGAGGCAGGCAGAGGGAGGGGTTGGGCTGTGAGGCATCTCAATGAAGCTTCAAATGACTCCATGGAAAACTCTGAACCTGGGATGGCCCTTCAAACCTGTCTCAAGTTGGGGCAAAAAGGACAGGGCTTTATACTGCTATGTCATTGGAGGTAAGTTGCTTCAGAAGGATGCCATTGGGTGAGGTGATGCTCTTCAGCCTAGGCTATTTTCAAAGAGGACTGACAATTGAGTGCTTTATAGGCAGTACTTTCTAGTTGGCACTCCTAGCAGCTGGGAGACTAAGTCTTTGATTCCTAAAAGATGGAGCATCACAGTGTCCCTGCAGGAAGCTTTGACTGGCCATCTTTCTCCCTTCACATGGCTGCGGCCATGTTGCCAGATCCTACTTTCTGTGTAGTTGATCTCTTTTTCTATCATCCTCTCTTTTCTCTGAGTCCAAGGAAGCTCCCCAAATCCCAAATTCAGAACATCAAATTAAAAGTGGAAATTTCCTGTTATTTATTGCTTTATCTCAGAGTCTCCACTCTGGTCTAAGTACTTTGTCTTGCCTTTAATAACCATAATGCCTATTAATATGTTCTCCTTAACAGAATAATTCACCTTTGGGACCACAGAAAACAGCCAGAAGCTTTTAAGTCACAGGTTATCCTTAATGAATCTATAAATTCCATATTAAATTTCTAGGTGGTACCCAAGATCAAATTCTCTGCTTCCTTTGCTTAACTACACTGAATTTTAGATAAAAATGATAGATTAGAGCCAATGAAGAGTCATTTTCCTCCTTTTCAGAGCAAATGTCAGTAATTTTGTGTAGGTGTGTTTTGATTTATTTATATGTATATATATGTGTGTGCATATATTTATATATAAATATACTCATTAATGTCTTATACACTTATGTCTTAAAAAAATGGTTAGAAGTCATCATTGGCAAACCTAATTCTACTTGACAACTAAGATTTTCATCTACTCAAGTCCTTTTTTTATATATACAGTCATGAGTCACTTAACAATGGGGATGTGTTCTGAGAAATGCATTGTTAGGTGATTTCATTGTTCTATGAACACTATAGTCTACCCAAGGGGAAAAAACTTGCCATATCAAAATGTGTCCCTTTAACATGAGGATTATTTTAGGTTTACTATTTTTAAGAAACGAAAGACTCAGAAAATTTTTCTTGTTACCTCCCCTTCAACTACCTACAAGAATTCAGATAAAAATCCTGTCTTGGAAAGCGAGATATCACTAGCATCACACAAACTAGGTGATAGATGGAGGGAACCTAGAAAAGCCTGTTTGTTGGGCTCCCCTTCTGTGTTCTTCTGTTTCTGTGTGGCCAAACACTTGTTTTCCAAACATTTGCTCCTTTTCACCTACCTGTGAATTGCCTTCCTTCCCTTTGAAGTCCCTGACTCTCCTCACCCCCAACATCTTCTTTTGTTTTTAGCTGAGGATGGTATTTAAGGTGAGGGCTTCAGCCATTTTGGCAAGTTACCTGGTTTTCCTGGGTTTCTTTCATGTATACATATCATTAAACTTTTGTTTGTTTTTCTCCTATTAATCTGTCTCATGTCAATTTAATTTTTAGACCAGCCAGAAGAACCTAGAATAGTAGAGGAAAATTTCTTCTTCTCCTACAGTACTTACACAAGCCTAGATAGTATAGCCTACTACCCACCTAAGCTATATGGTACTAATCTTGTGGGACCGCCATCATGTATGCAGTCCGTCATTCACTGAAATGTCATTATGCAGCACATGACTGTATAGAGAAATACTTAAAACATTTTTGACCTAGAAGATTATAGATGTAATATCTTGATTCAGGGTGATTTTGGAGATGTTGAAAATGTTTATTAAAACTAAACTTTATAGAAAGCTTGAAAAATATAAATATGGCAACCTTGTTTGAAGTTGTTCTCTGTTTCAGCCTCTCTGTATATAGAGTCTCATCAAATCCTTGGAACAACTCTATAAAGTAGGTATTGTTATCACCATTTTACTGATAAGAAATTTGAAAGCCAAAGAGGTTAACTGATTCCCTCAAAGTGATAGAAATGATGAGATTTTAATCCAAAATTCCTGGGCCCTAAAGAACTTGTTCTTTTTGCTCTTCACCACGGTGCATCTCAGGAATCCCTCTTTAAAGGACTGAGCCTTGGAATGGTCCTGGGCCCTAAAATAGTCAGGTTGACCTTTTCAGCCATTATTGTTTAATCTCTTAATTCAGTAAACATTTATCTATACCTATAGATGCCAGAAAATGTGATAGGATCCAATGTGGCTGAGCCAGTTGACTTTGTATATATGCTTAGGCAGATTAATTTTGGGGGGAGAAAACTTGACTATGGGGAATTTGTTCATGTCATCCAATCCTAGTCATGAACATCTTTTGGGAAAGATTTTAGATATGAGCCTACTTAGAAACATGGGATAAGTCCTGGTAAGACCTTAAAGTGTCTGTAATCTTCTTCTTTCTATAAAAATAAAATAAAATAATTTAAAGTCTGGGAGAAATTTTATATCGGCACAGTAAATTGTGGGAAAATGGCTATTCATTAATTTCCTAATCTAATTGAAAGGACACCTGCAGGTTTTATTGATTAGGCATCTTAGCAATAACTCTGTTGACTTAATTAGTTCTCATATAATTACATGGAGATTAATTTTCACTCTGAGTATCAAATCACAGAAATGAAATAAAAATATTTATTGAGTGTCTACTGAGTGTGAGTCATTGTGAAATGAGAATTGGGAAAACCTAATGAGGTCATCACATTTGTCTTCCATTTAAGAATAATGTTATTTGTCTTCTCCTATTTTTCTTCCAGGACCTTGTCTGTTATAGTTTTGAGTATCTTATCCGAAGTTACAAATTTTGCCAGAGAACTTTGTTTTTACAGATGAGCAGCCTGAGTCTTTTTCATCGACTTGGAAAACCTCTTGATCCTACCTGCAAAACCCTCCATTTTATTGTAAGCCGTAACGTTAGCACATAGGAGAGGCATATGCTGTTTTTACTCATTCAGTTCCATTCCCTATCTTGTTAATAGCTCTTTGGTTTCCTTTTGAGAATCTTCCCACATCATTCTCAGCCATGGAATATAATGGGTTTGGCACCAATCACAAGCTCCAGAAAAGACCATATAACTTGTGAAAAACCAGTTAAAACTTTGTCCAACTTTGACTAGTTTAGCGATGGGAACATGACCAACTGAGTCAGTGAGAACCCCTCCCCAGAGTTTTCTGAAATTATTGAGGGGGACAAGCTCTCTTTACCCTTACAAGATCTAAGTGTGCATCTGCTGGATGCCACTGTGTGGATAGAGCCTGTCTGTAAGTGAGGCCAACACAGAGGATGGCAGATTTAAAAAAGAGAGAAGAAAGCTAGAAACAAGATCTAACACATCATTTCAGCCTTCGATTGGAACTAGACCCATTCATGGACTTTTCTAATGTATAGGTCAATAAATTATCATTTTGAAATAGAAATTTGAATTGGGCTTCAGTCGTTACAACTGAAAGATGCATGATGAATGCACAGATCCACCTGGCCAAATGCATCAATGGGAAGGAAGAGGCAGCACTACTCTGTTGTACAGTCCTTGCCTTTGTCCTCTAGTTCTGCCCTTGTCATTTTTATCATTTCCCTCTAACAAGTTGCCTTGCCTTTAGCATCTTTATTAAGGTGCTAATGGGGGAATTCAGTTTGGAAAAGCCTCTCTTTGCAATCTGTTCTAAACTGAGATACCATTGATTGGATGAGTTTGAGACTTGCTCAGACCATCTGAAATGAGGAGTGGGGCAGGAATTGTATTTGTACAAGATCATTCTCTCTTGGGACTTTCTTCTGTAGTGCCTCTAAGCTATCTGTCACATTACTTTGTTCCTGTAGTTCACTAAATCTTGACAGCTGTCAGGCAAAATTTGATGCAGCGACAATACAACTAATTAATATGCCTGCACAGAGACTGGGAAGAAGATGCTGGCTGCTTCCTAGCACGTGAGTTCACCTGTCTTCACCAAACACTAATTAACTATTCTCCACAATGCGACAGAATACAAGGGCTTTCAGACAAGATTTTGATGAAGAGTTTTGTCTGGCTTGTCCAATTGTGTCAATGAATCTCTTAGAGCTTGACTTTCCTCATGGAGCTCGACATCACTCGCTTTGGCACAATCAACTTCTATAGTTACAGGTTCACCTGGAATGGTGTTCCTTTCCTTCAGGGCTCTTATTCCAGTCTATGATTATGCATTGTATGAGTTTTTGATGAATGCTTATGTACCCCTCTACACTGTTAGCTCCGTGATCCTACCTCACCTTTGAATCCATGGTCCCTAGCATAGTGTTTGGCCTATGAAGTCATTCCATGAAGATTTTTTGAAAGAATGAGGGCATAAATGAATAAAAGAGTAAAAAGGGCATAAAGTCACATTTCAGGAGATGGTTGAGAAGACTAGTTGGTAAAAGATGAGGAGGACAGGAAGCGGAATACCTATGCAGTGAGACAAAGAAATCTCTTTCGCTGAGAAAGAGTGAATATTCCACCAGCGGGACCCTTTGTGTGCAGTCTTCCAAACCAAGTGGGGGTGACCTCGCAGTAAACTGCAGTAAAGGCTGCAGTCCCCATACTCGTCTGAGAATGGGGAGTCTTCATGGACGTCTTTGCTGAAAAGGGGATGAGATCAGACAAAAGGAGAAGAAGTTCACAGACTCATAGGTCTCAGTGCTGGAAAGGAGTTGAGAAGATCACCCTGTGTAGCCCCCAGCCTTCATACAGAGATGTTTGCATTTATAGATTTGGCATCCATAGGGGTTTGGTGACTTTCATGAAGTTCAAAGTCATAGTGGTCTACAGGAAATGGTTTGAGTCTGTTTCAACAACAAACCAGTTTAGACTCATCCCAGAGTACAGTAGCCAGTTCCCTGTTAGCCCAGAGATGGATCATCCACACTTTTTGAAGCTTCCTTTTGGAAAACGACTGAGATAAGAGTGAAGCAAATCACCGTCTCTGTCCACACTGGGGGCATTTCTCACAGCTGTGATGTGGTGCTAAGAGGAGCTGTGGGGTGAGAGTGGGAAAAGGTGTAAGAGGTGTAAGAGTCATGTAGGGTACTTCAAATTCTCTCTTGAATCAGCCACAGTGGCAACACCACAAAACACAGAAACCCCAACTTTCATTGCCCCAGCGAAGGAGGTTAAATTCACACGTGTAAGGCAAAGCATGGCTTGTCATGGTGATTTCTGTGCTGTGGTGATAGAAGCTCTCTGGAGGAGCTCCTGCTGCAAGGCTCAGGTTCCACAAGACAGCTGTAAAGATGAGCTTGGTGCCACCCAAAGACATTGTCACCTGCCAGAAAGGAGACAGGTATCAGGAGGGAGACCCGTGCTTCTCTGCCTGACTGAATCCTGAATAGAAGGAGCATGTCCTGAAGGGAGCCGAGCAGCATGAAGACTGGCTGTCAGCACCCGGGCATTGCAAGCATGGTGAGGAACCGAACCTTTTCTAGTCAGGATTGTCGAAAATCCATGGAGGATCTGGGGCCCCACCTCCCTTTTTAACCCCTTGACAATGCAGACGCAGGAAGCTGTCTTCCAAAAGATAGGCATAAGAGTGTGTCTGAGGGTTTGTCATGGGAGTCATGGGCATGAGCAGACTGGGGGTGGGCCCACATTCAGGTCCTCATGCTCCTTCATCTCCTAAGCCACAGGTTGCACCCAAGGAAGTAGGCGCTGAGCCAATCCCGATGCTGGGTGAAGAGAAATGTTGTAAATCAACTAAGTGACATGTCCTTGAGGGCACTGTGAGATGTGGCACAGCCAAGGTCCAGCTCGTTAGGGCCAGCTTCACCAAAGTGGCCACCTTAGGCTATCTACTTTCAAAATGGGCTCTTGGAGCAGGAGGGGGAGGCAGAGGTGGGTGAGGGGGACAGGGCAGGCCTATTGATATGGAAATAGGTGAGGCCTGGGAGGCAGGGACAGTGTCTTCTGTCCACTGCTGGGAATGCACAGGCATAAGAAATGGTTTTTAATCAGAATTGAATGTTACCACTCTTGCTCAAACAGATAGAGGAAGAATTATTCCGCACTCACCCTCTTACCAGGCCATGATGGGACGAGAGACCAGGCAAGCAAAAAGCAATGACAGTGGCCACTTCTTGGTGGAAAGGCAACTGTGTGCAGCCCTGTATCTGAGCAGGTGTGCTGCTGAAGATATGCTTCCAGATCCCCCCTCCTTTCCTCTTCCAGCTACAGATTGAGGGGGTTGCCTTGCCTCTTCTAAACCACTGCTTCCTGAACGTTAGTATGCCTATAAACCATTGGGGTACGTTATTAAAATACAGACTTGAATTCAGCAGGTCTAGGGTAGGGCCCAAGATTCTGCAATTCTAACAAGCGCCCAGGACCACACTTTGAGGAGCAAGATTGTGGACCAACAGTTTCCAAACTTTGCTGCACGCTGGAATCATCTGGAGATCTTGGTAGAGGACACATTGTGATTCAGCTGGTCTCAGGAGGGGCCTAAGAGTCTGCCTTTGCGTCAAGTTTCCAGAGATCGCCTATGCTGCAGCTCTGCCGGCCACACTTGCAGCAGCAGTCTTAGACGGCTAGTTTTCAAGTTTTCGTGTGCCTAAGAATCACCTGGAGAGCTAATAAAAATGCAGATTCCTGAATTGCACCCCGAGAAGGTCTAATAAACTCTAGTAAAGTCTGGAAATACAAAGCTTGAGATTTTTTAATTTCTATGAAATATTCTTTGCAAGTTATAATTAAGGGGAAAAACGCATGTTGATTTTTCAGTCTTTTTATCTTTATATTGTGACAATTTTTGCATGCTTGTGTTTTTTCACATTTTCATTAGATCCTGGAGGAAGCCTGTCACTCACATAAGTAAGGAAAACTTGTCATTGGGTGACATCATTGTCAATCATCTTGGGATCATGTGCAGGAAGCAGGTCACTCTGACAGGGACAGGTTGTAACCAAGTTGCGGACTTTATTGAAAACAACCTTCTGAGTGATATAACTCTTTGAGTTCTGAACCTTTCAAGCCACAGTTCTATAAAGAGAACCTATGAATTATTTGAGGGCATGGCAAGGGATAGGAGTCTTCTGGATCTTTGGCTAATTCTCCCAAATAGCAGATCTGGACCAGGACCAGGAACCCGCATTTGTATAAACGGTTAATTTGATTCTTGTACACACTCTGGGAAACACTGCTGGAGCAAAGCTCATCGTGTGACGTGGTTCTGCAATGTTCAGTTCTTTGTTTTTTCAACCCTCTGTTAAAAAGTCATGTAGTGATTTTCAGACTGTTCCTGAGAGTCTTATGGATCCACAGATGTGTCTCTGGAGCCCACCAAGCAGAAGGCAGCAAAGAGCCTAGAGGCTCTAGTTCTCTGTACCTTGATCCCACGTCAGAACATCTGAGCTTTTATTTATGTATTCCTTTAAAAGGGGTAGCACACAAGACATCACTTGGAAAAGAGTGCCACTGTGAACAGCAAACCAAAACAAAACACCACTGTGAGCAGTGACAACGTTGGAAAGCCGCTCGACCAAATTGGTTCATTGTGAAGCTCTCTGTTGGGCTCAACCTGCCCCGCTGCCTGTGTCTTTCCTTTGTCTGCCCCTTGCTGAAGCTGGATTCTCCATGCGCCTCACCTGCAGACCAGGCCCGCTGGTGCCGCTGCCAATCCTGTCTGGGGCAGGGAGTTTCTCAGCTGCCTCAGCACCCCCTCTGGTGGGCACTGGATTCCCACAAGGGTGCTGGGCTCTGTGGTCACCAGCAGGTTGCTGTGGTCCCTACCGACTGGCTTGAGTGTGTTCCCAGTTCCCTAGGGAGAGGCAGTGAGGCTTAAGAAAGAGGAAAAGCTTTGAAGTCAGACAGACTGAGAGTCTAGCCTCGACTCTGCCACTTCTTAACTCTTTGATCTTAAGCAAACTGTGTCTCGTATCAAGGTCTGCTGTCCAAGCATGAGCATGACAGCATTCACCCTTCAGAGCTGTTATTCAATCAATCAAATTCAAACAAATACATAAAGAGCCCAGCATAGTACCTGATGTTAGAAGGGGCTCAGTGAGTAGTAGCTTCTTGTAAGTTACAGCATAGGATTTGTGCTGCCAAAGTGTCCTTACTATTTGATGTAACATCACAAGACATTCCAGACTTTCCAGGGGTTTCATATTTAGTTTCAGATTGGAATTTGAAGTTATTTGGAAGTAAAAGATATTTTATGTGATGGCACTTAGTTAAGTGTAAAATATTTGGCAAATGTCTCATGATAAAAGATCAGGGTGAAAAAATTTAACCAAAAGCTAGCAGGGGGTTGAGGAAAATGAGGGAGATGTTTGGGGGAATCAAACATCAAATAGGAGCTTATTGTCTATCCTAGGTTTGCAAAAATCTTTGCCCAAATTAGTATCAATGTTTACCCTGGTTATAAAATATGTAGTGCCAATAATACATCATTTCAGCTCAAATTCACCATTTTAACTCCTTATAAGGAGTTCTGCAGGAACATTAGACTCTTAGATTCATATTGCAAGATGACCTACTTATTAGTATCATTATCCTCCTTATCTAAATTTTACTGAATGCTTGGATCAGCAGGCATTATGCTAAACATTTTGTATACTAATTCCATTTCAGCTCCCAATGACTCTCTGTATTGACCATCTAATACTGTCTGTATTAGACAGTATTGCCATTCTCATTTTCCTGGGTGGACACTGACGGCCAGCAGGTGATGAACTTGCCCAGGATAACACAGGTAGCAAGTGACAGGTAACACCAGAACCCTGGTCGTCCCGCTCCAAGTCCACGCTGACAGTCAGTTAACACCAAGTCACTCAGTGACTTTCAGTCAAGGCTTAATCAGAAAATGAAAAACAGCTCCCGCAATGGGCCCTCTGTGTCTCTTTTTCCTCTGGTTCATCTATTCTCTCAACTCGCAGCAATTCGACTCTCAAGGTTCAGGTATTTGAAAAATTAAGAAAGACACAATTATCGTTAATTGACTTTGAAGCAGGGGAAAGAGTGCTTACATTTCCAAGGCTGAGATCATTTCCCTCGACATAAACAGAATAGCTATCATGATTCAATGCTCTCACCAAGCGGGTGACATGTCTTGATGCATCGAACACTCGTGTCACCCTATGAGATACCATCACCCCACGGGAACCGAGGCACAGAAATTGAGAGTTACTTTATTATGGTCACTTTGTTAGTAAATAGTGGGGCCAGGACTCTGGCCCTGAGACATCTGATTCTGAAGTTTGTACTCTTACCCTCTATCCCACACTGTCTTTAGTTTTTTAAGAGATTTGTATATTTCTCATTCACACTTGTTTTCGTTAAATAGTAAGTACCCTGAAGCCTCACTTTTTTTTTTTTTCATGTTTCCTTTTACTTTCCTGTAGGCTCTAGTACAAAGCAGTTCACACAGCAAAGGCTCTGAGTGACTTCTAATATCTGCTGCTCGAGGTGGGGAAAGGGAGGCGCAGTTATGAACTGAATAATACCACCAGCCACATTTCTTTTGTCCTGCTGGTTCTTGTGGATCAACCCTCTCCCATGGAGAAATCTCATAAATCTTCAAAGGTGTGTGATTAGGTCTTCGTTGGGTGTGCAGCTTATCAGTCCGCTTGTGTATCTTCCTAATAAGTGTCAGCTGATTTACATGACTATCTCTGAAAGCAATGAGATTACTAAGAAACAGAAGACTACTGAAGAGTTTCTCTGAGTGGAAATACACCAGGCCATGATCCATGTCATCTTGTTTACTCTTCATTCTAAACACTTATCAGCTGAATGACAGTGTTTTTGCTTTATACTAGACAGATGTTAGACTCTGTCTCTGCATTCCTTGAATTTATCTTGTCCTGGCAAAAAGACACCAGGCAACAAGGGAGACTGTATGTGTGTGCCTTCTGGCATTGAAACATACATACAGTTTTTAGTCTTCCTATTATTTTCATAGTATTAATTAGTAGAATTTACTAAACTTTTTCTACATAAATCATTTCACTTAATCCTCAAACAACTCAAGAGGTAGAGATTACTGTCAGACAATGTAGAGATGAGGAAAATGAGGTTTTAGGGGTAAATAACTCATGCAAGTAGCAGAGCTAGTAAGCAGCGTGGTTGGGCTATTAACCCAGGTCTTCAGCGCAAAAGTCCACTGTCCTTTCTCACTACTATCCTCACTTTAGTGTTGCTCTGAATGGGTATTTACATTTTAACTTGACTTTTAAAATCTTTTCATCTCATCTGTCCATAGCGTGTGTTTGTAGATCTCTTACGTATAATTATTGACACAACACTGGAGAGTCCTAGCTAAACGTTTCAGCTGGTTGGAGTATCCTCAAGTTTCTATATCAAAAGCCCCAACTGTAGCTCAGTAGGGTGCTTCTTTGTGATCTCCCAAAGTCTTCTAGGACTTCTTAGATGATAGTTGTGCTTATGGTTACCCGTGAAAAAGATTTAAACCTATGTTGAAAGTTGTTTGTTTTTTTGATACAGTCATAAGACAAAAATCTCAGGTGAAATTAGAGTGATAAAAATGGTAGTCTTCTTTAATTTACCTTTGGCTCATTTAAAAAATTAAATTAGACTAGTCCAATAGAAGAAGCCTGTATGCAATATGACAGCATATGCAATATGCTTTCCTAAGCTCTATGCAATACAGAAGCAGAAGGAGAAAATAGATTGGCAGATGAAATTCTAAACGTTGTAAAAGTTCTCTTGAATCCTTCTAACTTGACCATGTCTTGAAGGTCACCATTGTAGAGACTGTGTTAACATTAAAAAGAGTTTTGCTAAAATAATAATATGAATGTGTCTGAAAATGTATTTACGATTGTAACAAATTTAGTAACATAAAAAGCATTACATAACATTGTGTGGTGATGGATTGTAATTAGTCTTTGGGTGGTTAATGTGATGTAATCTACACAAATCAAAATATATAATAATGTACATCTGAAAAAACAAAAAAATTACATAAAAAATTATATGAGGATTCTCATATGTTCTTGCAATAGGGTTTGAAAACATTTACCAAGATTAGATTGAAAATATGGATTTCTACTGCCTTAAATGCTTTCTGAAGCAAGATGAGTAAATAACAATTTAAAAAATTAATTTCTCTTGAAGTCAAACCAGCTAACATAAGCCTGATTCAGAATAGCTGTTGGCTTTTTGTAGGTCATGTGGAATGAATATTCTCTAATTGCAACTTGGCTTTTGAACCAGTTGATAATAAGCAACTGTTTCATAATACCTTGAATCAAGATCACTGTAGGTGATCTCAATTATTCTGAAAGCGCATGGCATTTACTGAAAGCATAGTTACTGTGCATCTATGATAGGCATAGGTATGATCTTTTAATTGGATACAATTTGGCTACTGCCACCACACTCACCTTCCAATTGATTTGAAAGCTATCTTTGATCGTTCAGTGCGATTAGTGCTTAGAATGTCAGCAAACCCACCCATCACCTCTCTAGATACCTTCATCTTCCTGCTAGCACAAGGGCACTGTTCTTTTAAAACCAAGTGGGGGCTTTCCATGACCATACGTAGTTTCTGGTCTCGGGAGTACTCATTGGGTCCATTCATTCCTAGCAGCTGCGCTCTAAAGCAATTCGAAACTTCTCCTGATTCCCAGACCTTGACCATGTTTTATTTCTAGTTTCTGAGTCTCTTTAGTTCTGAGTTGCAGTTGCTGTGTTCTGTCTATATTTCTTCCTGCATTGCCATGCCTACAATTAAAGGGATCAATTGTTTTTGACATTTGTCAACACCTTAGCCTACTATGTGCAACCTCATACCAACTAATGGCTACCATTTATTGAGGGCTTATTATGTGCCAAATTATAGGGAACTACAAATTTAAATTAGTAGTAATATAGCAGTAATTTACATTATCACTTGATATATTATTTTAATAGTTATTGAATATTATTTACAATAAATTATTAAGATTATTAATTATAAATTATTCATGCAATCTACGTAGTAACCTGGTAATGTACATACTCTTACAATTCCCATTTTACAGATGAGAAAGCAGAGGCTAAAGAAATTGAGGTGACCAGTTACATCATAACCACTATACAAACAGCACTGTCTTTGTTCTCAAGAATCTCACAGTCTAAATTTAAAGAGCTATGTGATTAGGAATCAGTTGTCTGTTTTCCACAATAAAAACAAGAATCCAGGTGAGAGAGAATATTTTGACCTTAGTTTTGGAAACGATTTTTGGAGGTGGAGGAATTGAGCTGAGTTCACAGCTCACACTGAATGGTGGTTATGACATATAGTCCTCATTAGTTTTGCAGATTCATTAATATAAATCCTGCGTGTTTCTTGTTAAATTTATTATTATTACTGTATACATTTGAGTTATTGTGAATGGTATCAATTTTTTCATTTTATTTTTTTCTATTTGGTCATCGCTGGTATACGGGAAATCTATTGATTCGGGGATATTTATTTTATGATCTACAACCTTGGTGAGCTCTCCAATTAGTCCTACTACTTTTTCATTTGATTCTCTTAGGTTGTCTGAGTAGGCAACAATCGTGCCATCTTCAAATTAAGATACATTTAGCACCTCTTTGCCAAAATAGATATCTCTTAAATTCCACAACGGCATTAAATAATATTGGTAACAGCTAGCATCCTTATCTGATTCTGGCTTTTAATAGAAATATTTTAGAACTTCACTATTAAATATAACATTGACTTTTGGTTTAAGATGAAAGTCTTTCATCAAGGTAGGGAAGCATCCACCTGGTCCTAGGTAACTAATATTTTAAGCAGTAATGGATGTTGAACTTTATCAAATTTTTTTTGGATTGGAGGGGTAAAATGCAGATAAGATAGAGTTGTTTGACTTAAAAGTGGGAAGAATGGCAGAAACAAAAGTGCGGCAGTGGAAAGGCACATGGCATGTCTGAGTAGACAAATTTGGTTAAACAGGTGGATTCATGCTGATGAACGATGTGAAGAGGTTACAGAGACAGACGTGAGTGGAGAACCTTGAGTTCTAGGCCGAGGAACTTGGGCTTTACTCTATAGAATGTACCGTGGGAAGATAGTGAATTTTGGAGAGAAGGATGATGTGTACAAGCAGTGTGTTTGGAGGAAGTCTCCCACTTTTGTTCCAAATCTACTGGCTGGGAATCTCGTGTGAAGGCCATTGTAATCGTGGGGATGTAAGACAATGAGTGATTGCCCAGGCAGTTAACCAATCACCAGCTTCTGGAGAAGAGTCTGAGAAGGAAATAAGTCAATTAATTCCATGTGCATGGGAGGTTTATACCTCGTCTATGGTGTCAGAGCAGAAATAGAAGAATGGTATCTGTTATATGGAAATGCCAATGTGAGCCATAATAGTATGTGACTATAGCATAATAGTATATGAGGAGAGGAGTATAGGAAACGTTTTGAATGTAAAAGGAGGTCAGAGAATGAAGGGAAATGAAATCAAGGTGTAACAAGTCAGAAACAGAAAAATGAAGGGTGATAACAAATGTGAAATCACATTTTCTTAAACTGAATGAACTAAATTGGAATGGTCTTGAACAGAATGGAACAGAAGTTAGCTATAGCTTATGAGAAAGGTACATGCTGGAGATACAGTTCTGCAAAAGTTCTGAACAACAGCAATAACTCAAATATTGAGAGTTAATGCACTTTCCAAGGGTCAGTGCCAGTTAAATAAGCAAGAAACTCAAGGATGCTTTCCTCAAGAGGGTGGAGACCTGAACATTTTTGAAGATAGAAGGCCAATGGAAAAAAATTTTGAGCAAACCAGATGTAAGGAATTGTTGATAAAGAAAAATCAGAAGAGGCGGGGAAAGTGGGAGTTTTGGAAATGGAGAGGGAGCTATAGGACCAGGAGGCAGATGTAGGAGTTAATCTAGGAAAGAAGATGAGTATGTAAAAGCATATAGGAATGTGCTCAGAGTACATACATAGATATTTCCCAGGAGAGAAAAAGGAAAATGGCCTCAAGCTTCTTGGTGAAATAATAGATGGGGTTATCTGCTTAGAAGATGGAACTAGACCTAAGGATAGAAGAAAAGCATGGCAACAATTGCAATGTGGAATTTTCCAGAGAATTAATCAGTGGAAAAAAGAACTTCTGACCATTAATTAGGAGCAACTGTCTGAATCGATCAAGAGCTATTGGGCTAGAAGATGAGGTTTACTCAGTGTGTGACCTTCTCTAGCTGTTTTCTAGGGCACAGGGTGATCTCAGATTGAGGACTAGCATGGGGAATGGGAAAGAAGACCAAAGGGGTGAAGGGATCGGGGGCCATAGCGACTCCACCATCAAAGGGCTGCCCAAAGCATCAAACCTGCGGAGAATTCAGCAATAATCCAGCAGATGATTAGAGATTATATTTATTCAGTACTGTGCAAGTTAACAGGAGAGAAATAGGCATAATTACTAAAATCGTTAACTGTGTAGTACCAATTTAGACACACATCAAAAAGGCTGGCCCTTTAGCACTTATTCTCAGCAATAATTTAGTTAACCATGGTTTATTTCTGAGATGACTTTATCATGGCATTGCTGTATATTTTCTTGTCCCTATCCAGTGAAGTGAAAGGGAAATTGGGCAAGAAACCAATAAGTCTAGATTTTTAACCTTATCTCTGCTGCATAGCTGTGTAATGTGGGGCAGATTGTATCAGCTTTTTGGATCTCAATTCCTTCATCTGTGAAGGAGAGGGGATTGGGAGAAGGAGGAATGGAGAGAGGGAAAGAGAGAGCGAGAGAGAGAGATTAATGTACTTGTGATTAAAAGATGTCCTCTGGTCCTAATAGTCCACTACTGGAAGGCAACGAGTGCTTTCTATGGTCTTAGGAACGCCTTTAACATCCTTGTTAAACAAGATTCTTTTCTTCTTCTTTATTCTTATCCATGAAAACTGTTCAGTTTGTCTCCAACCATTTTCTTCTTTATTTAAAGAATCTCATTCTTGAGATTCTTCTTCAACAACACATGCTAAAAAAGGTTAAGACTGTGCTTTGTCTAACAGAAATTATTTGTACAGCCTATTTTCTTCCTCTCTTTCATGGCTCGCTCTTCTTATTAGGGTATCTCTTCATTATTTTTTAAAAGATATAGGTATCATTTTTATTACCATTATCATTTTTACAGCATTGATGCTGCTACGATGCCTTATATATGAAAACTATTCTACTTCTAATTTCTCTCTACAGAGGCCCAGAGTTAGGTTTTTACTTAAAGAGTCACCCAGTGAATGTTGCCATTCTTGAATTAAGAGAGAAAAGGTGAATTGGTTCCAAATTTCATAGGAGCAAAATAAATACAATGCATATGCTCCAGATGTTTATTAATGAAGGAATCAATGATTGATTGGTCACTGTTATAACGCTTGGGCAAAATACACTTATTATCTTCAGCGTTACTTAAAGATAAGTTGGTGACTATAGGTATATTCTGAAATGTACCTAAATATAAAGATTCTCAATGCATGTATGAAGACGTAGACATAGAATTTAGTTCACCTACAAAGTGATAAGTAAGATTTAACCTGGTCAAAACAAGATCAAGAACTTAAATGTGGTTCTTTATTTTTTCAGTTTATTTATTTATATCTTATATTATATACTCCCCTCCCAAAAAACCTCAAAGCAACCTAATAAAGGTAATAAAATACAGCGTGATGAACTAAGTCTAGATGTTCATATGCTCATCCTGTGATATGTTAACAATGATTATCTGAGTGATGGAACCATCTTTAGTTTTCTTTAACAAATATTGTCTTCCTGCATTCTCTAAATTTCTCAACAATGAGCACGTATTAACAATATGATATAAATAATACATTTAAAGGTTAAAATAAAGGAGCATTATCTTAACATGAAGTCCAAAGTGAGATTAGTGTTTGGAATGCATGCTCTGACAATTGTATATACTTGTGAGATGCCAGCCACAAATTTAACTATGTTTTCTAGCATCCAATTGAAAAAGGGAAACAACCAATTCCACAATCCAGATGATGCATGAAGTTAAAAACCCATCCATTTCTCAAGAGAGGCACACATAATCCTCTTGCTGGTACTTAAGAAATGTCCTCTACCTGGATTACACTGTGTAATGTGAGAAATAGTAACTCCAACAGCATTCTCCTAGAAAGCACAGTGATGGCTTTCATGGAATAGCGTGAGTATCTCTCAATTCATACTCATGACATTTTACCGAAGAGTAATTCAGTGTAAAGCAATTGTCAAGGAAGTCAACATGATACCCATAATGCATGGGACACATCTGATGACTTGGCTCCTTCCAGACCTAGATTTTAGAGTGCCTAGAGAAATGGGTGTTCTGCATATGCTTCAAGTAATTTTACATAAATGTTATTTCTTTCATTCGAACTTTTAATAACTAAGCTGTAGTGAATTTGTTATTCTTCTTGGCAAGCTTTGAAAATGCAATAATCTGGTGATATTAGTTAATATGTAGACATGTCTTCTTTAATAAATTAAGATAGTAGAAGCATAAACAATACTCTTTTTATAAAAATGTGTCTTTTTTCTTTTTAAAGATTTTATTTTTTCTTTTTCTCCCCAAAGCCCCCTAGTACATAGCTGTGTATTTTTAGTTGTGGGTCCTTGTAGTTGTGGCATGTGGGATGCCGCCTCAGCATGGCTTGATGAGCAGTGCCATGTCCACACGCAGGATCCAAACTGGTGAAACCCTGGGCCACTGAAGCGGAGCGCGTGAACTTAACCACTCAGCCATGGGGCCGGCCCCTAAGAGTATTAACAAGGAAGGAAGTATGAATAGATGGCCACCTCATCTCTCTCAGAGGTTGCCAGAGAGAACACCCATGGAGAGAACCAATGCTCTCCTTAGAAAGTGATCTTGGATTTATTTTAAACCCCCCTTATTGAGGGTTTAGCTTTATTTTGAATGTACAAAGTTAAAAACTGAGTTTAAATATATATATTTTTTAAATTGAAACTTGATACTATACCTTCATCCAGCTTCCGCTAATGTTCACATCTTAAATAACTATGGTAATTTTGTTGAAACTAAGAAATTAATCTTGTTACAATACTATTAACGAAACTCCAGACTTTGTATTTCACCAGTTTTTCGACTAATGTCCTTTTTCTGCTGAAGGATTTGATCCAGGATTCCAGGTTGCATGTAGTCATCATGTCACCTTAGTCTCCTCCAGTCTGTGACAGTTTCTCAGTCTTCTCTTGTTTTTTTGTGTATCGAGAATTTTGAAGAGTACTGATCAGATATTTTGTAGAATGTCCATGAACTGGTTTTGTCTGATGTTGTCTCACGATTAGACTGTGGCTATGGCTTTGGGGGAAACATACCAAGAAGGTGAAATGACCTTTTCATTGAAAATATCACATCAGGTACATATTATCAACATGATTTATCCCTGGTGATATTAACCTGGGTCACTCGGTTAAGGTGGTGTCTATCATGTCTCTCCGCTCTAAAGTTATAATTTTTCTTTTCATGCTCTATTCTTTAGAAATGAGTCACTAAGTTCAGTCTGCACCCAGGGGGAGGGAAATTAAGCTCTCCTTCCTGGAGGGGGAGGGTATCCACGTATATTCCTTAGAATCCTCGTCTAAGGCAGATTTGTCCTTTTCTCTCATTTATTTCTATCCAATCATTTACTTACATTAGTATGGACACATGGACATTTGTTTGGTTCTTTGGGTTTTAATCCACTGCTATAGTTATTTATTTTCTTTCTCGAACTGTTCCAGTTTTGGCCATTGAGGGCTCTGGCAGGTTGGTTCCTGTGTCCTTGTGATGTGTGTCCATCCTTTTTCCTTTTTTCTTTCTTTCCTTTTTTTTTTTTTTTTTTTTTGTTGTCATTCTTTCTTCTTCTGAGCACTTTCTATCTGGCACTACAACATGCTCCAGGCTCATCTTTATTTTCCCTGCCCTAGGCCAAAAATTATCCACATCTCCAAGGAGCTCTGTTAACTAACTAATTTTTTATTTATGAACTCAGAATCTTAAACTAAGGTTTATTTTCACTTAAGTGTCTGAAGGCTGATGCAAATTTGCAGATGGTCCATCTTATGCATATGGATGTTTCCTTGTTCTTTTAACTTTTACAGTGTCGGAAATCATATCTGACATGCACTTGAAGAACTTATCAGTTATCAGATAGCTTATTGTTATGGTTTTAACCAGACAAATGCCATTTATACAAAGTCTAAATGGTGGATATTATTCCCGTTCCATCAGATCTTTGGTGACCGGGAATAATTTAATTAAATTCTGCTCTAAGAAATAATGTGATGGTAATTTATGTTTTTTAATCTAGTGCAGAAGATTAGCGTAAATTTCTTAGCTTGTGCTTTCTAAATATATTTCCTAGTTTATCTTTCCTAAAATATGTTACCAACATTATTGAGCTCTGGACAGCTGGCCAGAGCTAAATGCAAGCTATTTTCCCCATGAGCCATATGTTCTGGGAATCACTCTGCCGATAGATTTAAAACTCTTTGCTGTGATCAGGAGGAAAGTAGGTGTGTCTCTAAAGTAGACTATACACAGTCCAGGCGCAACCAGGGAGAGCAGCAATTTACTAACACTTCTCTGGTCTTATGAAAACAAAAGAGACAGAAAGTAAATCTAAAAAGACAGACTATAGTGGTGTTTTCAGGAGACCACATTTTTCCTGAAATCTTCCTTTGTTTAATCCATTTCTTTCTTTAAAATATTACTGCAACCTTCTTAGATAAGTTGAATTTACTACTCTAACTCCCACGTCAAAATATCTCATAGCACAACATCCTAATATTGAAAAATTAGGAAAAAGATCTTTTTCTTAATAACCTTATAGTCTCTGTGATGCAATGCTTTTATTTAACTTAGTGCTCCAATGTGTTCACTTTAACGATAAATTTCTTTGGTAATAGTCAAAAATCAGTAATTTCATTGCCATGTTTCTTAATTTTAGTGGCCATTATATGACTAGAAGACACAAACTAGACATATTTAACAGTAAAACTATGTTGGAGAAGGAGTTAATTCATGCTTATGTTTGAACATGGAGAACCAGTCTGGCCCTAAAAAAATAATTCATCAAAACCATCATTTCAACATTTCTGCTTGTGCATTATCGAAAGATTATCTGATAATCTTGTTTCCTGTATAGTCTGCATGGGCTACACTGGTCAAGTTTCCATTCTGCTTCATCATTCATAATGACTTTAGCTCCACGGGAACAAGCAAAACAGAGAGAGGAGGAAATGTAGGCCCCAATAATAATGATAATAATACCACCAGGTTTTAATCTATTATAAAATACCGTCTTATGCTCCATCTCTTTTGAGGCTCCTATCAATTTTGGCCAGAGATTGACTCAGGTGTCATTTCAAACACCTAAGCGCTCTCACCAGAGCAGGACCAGAGGCTCAAGTAAGGTTGAACCTCCAGGTCTTCTTTATACATCTGAGCAGCCTGAGGATTTCCAGTGAAGATAGTTCTCCTTTGACCCAGATGACCTCTGGAAAGCGCATTTAGTCAGAGATACCAGAAAATAAAAGTTCTAGAAATACAATGGGAGAATTAGTGGGGTGGCATCAACTGCACTGAAGAAATGAAAAATAGGAATGGCTTAAACATAATGATACAAAAAAGTCACAGCGGCCGTTATTGTTCCCAGTTCTATTAATTAGGTGAAGAGCCCACCGAGAGATGCTGTAGGTAGAACAGGAGAGGTGCTATGGTGACTGAGATCTCATGAAACAGCCAAGTTCACCCAAACTCCTCCATTCCAACAGCACCAAGTTCAGCCAAAGATACAATCAGGATGATGAAGTATCAGTTTTCAAAGTTAGAAGGAACCTCAGAGATTCCCGCATTTTACAAACGACAAAATGAAGTTGAGAGTTGCTAATTTGTCCAATCTCACTCAGACAAATGGTCTCTCCTACTTTAAAGTCTCCACAAAAAGATACAGAACTTTCTTTTGTAAGCCTTCCCACGGTTTATCATTGTTAACTACCATGATATTTCTCCGAGCGTCTACTTGAATCACCCATCCTGCAGTTTAGGCCCTTTCTGCTGAGAAATAGGATAAAACAAAACACATATATTCTTGTTTGTGCATCTTCCTATCTCACTGGAACATTCTTCAACCTAAGGCGATAGGATTTGGGAGAATCTGTTTTTGGAGCTGACACACAAAAAAATCTGATTCACAGCCCACTAATCTTTCTTTTGCAAAAAGGTCCTTCCTCCACTCCTTCGGTGCAGCTGAAGCATTGCTTTTTATAAATAGACTGTTCTCCTACAATCACGTCTTTGTCTTTAAATGTTAAACATGAATGACTCTTCATTCAGGCAGACTTTGGATAATCAAACCTATATTAAATGTATCAAAAAGACCTAATTTTTAAATTTTGCATAACTTCACTGATTATTGCTCTGCAGAATGACAACATTAACTTCATAAAACAAAGAAAATTAAAACTCTACAGGGGAAAAGCACCGTTGGAAAGTTCTCTTTGACATCACACAGAGCAGAGAATTCTTGGCAAAAATTTATCTGTGGATAATGATAGGATACAATTGTTATGTAAAGCAGTGGTTATCTATGTTAAATACCCCTTATGGAGACAGTGTAAACTAATGGATCCAGATATTGGTTTACACATTAGACCGTATATTATTTAGAATAAAAATAAGGAAATTCTTTTCACTCTAAAGAGACTCTACCAAGTGATAGAATATGTTTTAAAGAAAGCGTATATTTGTTAAGCATTAGCACATCCAGTACAGAGAGACCCTGACCAGCACACCTACATAGTAGGCACTCAGTGCAGATGTGCTGCTCAAGTTTACCGTCGCCAAATTATTGAGATATCCAAAAGTGGCCACTTAACCCCTTGGATGGCTTTTTATCCAAACTCAAGGATATTGAGAATGGCATCTTGTTGGCTAAAAGAATGATTTTAGAGCATTGTGGATATTATTCCTCTCTTTGTTATTGTCCTTCTAGTAAAAGCTCTTTTTCTGGCATTAGGCAGCTGATGCTAATTTGATGCCCAAGATGATGTGTTGAGCCTTTTTGGCAACTTTGATAATAAGGGCACCTTCCCTAGGTGCTGCCATCGTTTCATGCTCAGGCAGAGACAAAGCGAGTTATTACTCAGGACACCAAGTTAGTTAAGGAAAGATCTCCCACCTCCCATCCTCGTGGTTTGGTACTATAAGTCACAAAACTACTCCTTGATCCCCTAAGTGGGAAGTGGGGCCGGGGGGGGGGGGGGGCACTTCTAGTTCCAAGTCATGGCAGCGCAATGTAAAAGCCATGTAAAACTCAATGTATTGTAACTCCAAACACTGCATGGGGGTGGAGTAGGATGTGGGTCTCATAATGAATGAATGCAAAAACCCAGAGAGGGCTACCTGGGAGATCCCACAGGGTTGGAGGTGGGGGAAGAATAAGAAAACCCTTGGGGCTTGGGGAACATTTAACCTTTTTTTTTTGGTCTCATCTCCTTATATAAGAAGCCAACCAAGGCTCAAGTAAGGCCTTCAGTGTCTAAATTTCAGTGCCTTAAATAACAACAGCAACCCTACCATTTATTGAATGCCTGTTATGAATCAGAAACTACGTTAAACTCTTTGACCGCCTTAGCCAATTTAATCACCACAAAATGTCTGTGCAGAATATATCATCTTTGCTGTGATCTTCACGCTGCACCTCCAACCTTCCCAGAGTTTGCCTCTCAGAGCTTCATATCTAGATTTGGCCTCTTTTTCCAGTAAGCACCCTGAGTTAGTTTGACTCTTCATTTTGGCTGCACTATGGGCAATCAGACTAAGGCCCACTCTCCCCCAATCCTATATCCCACTCAAGCTCCAGGAACCCTTCACTGATCTGGCCTCCAGATCAGATGGAAGGTTGCCGGTACATCCTGGAGAAAAGAACTGCGGGCCCTGGAACCGGAGCCTCTATTGTGAAGCTCCTTCTGGAGAGCTGGGGAAATCCATTTACCCCACTGGCCCCTGGTTATCCTTTGTATAGGTGTCATTTAACGTCAATTCTTTAAGAAATTCCACGTCTATTCAAACTTGGTGATGTCATGTGATAGTACAAGATTCACTAGCCTAGTGCTGTTGTCCTGGCTTGAGTTCCCCTTGAGTCCAAGCAAGCTATTTAACTGAAGTTCAAATACTCCATGCTAATTTACCCCCCGTGACTTTGCACCTGCTTTTTTCTCTACTTAGAACACTTTTCTTTCTTCATCTATCTACAAGCGTTTCATCCATTTTTCAAGGTTCAGTTCAAATGTCCATTCTGTGAGATTTCTCTGACCACTCGTTCCTTTTCCAATGCAGGGAGGCTATATTTGTAGAGGACTAAAAGAAATTGTGAAAACATAGAGTTCTACAGTTGTCAGGCACCTTAGAGATCAATTAGTCAACGTTCTAATTTTACAAAGTAAAGGATCCATGAAATACAGGAGTGGTAAGATGACCAATGAATAAAGACTTTTTGATGCAGAACAGAAATTATGAGTCAGGTTTCCTCACCTCTAATCCTAGGCTGTCTTCATCAAACTAGGTTTATGGCCATGTTAAATTGTGATTGTGAATTTAACATTCTATGCAGAGGAGATGCATTTGCATGGCTTCCTCAATACCCTTCTGTGATTGTAGTGTGAAAAGCAATAACTGCTCTTAAAAATGAGGTTGAGATGAGCATTTTACTTTGTGTTTCTGAACTGAGGCACATTAATGGAGCAGCCTGAATGTAAGATTAATATTATCAGAAAGGGGCTGCATGAACTGCTGCCTAGGAATATGTGCAGCTTTGAAGAAAGAAGGGAAAGAAACAAGGACTAAGGAGAACAGAGATCATTTAATAAAGAAGACAATGACAAGTTGATCTTTTGAATTAAATCATAAAGGAAGGATCTCCAGCACACCAGTTTCTCAATGGTTGGCAGTTAAATATCTACCTGTTGGTAGAAAAATGTCCACTGGACAGTAAAGTGACCGGTAATGTTTGAGAAAATGAAAAGCTATTGAAAAGGAATCATAGAATCAAACAGACAGTGAGAAGTTCGGAGAACTCATCAACAAAAGGAAAGCAAGTAACTTGCTAAAGACAACCCATTCTAAATGTAGCTTTGGATCCAGAGGGCAATTCAAAAATTGAGAACAAATTCTCCAATAATTGAGTTTATGGTAATGGAGTGTAAGCACATCAGCTCACCAGGACAAAATACTCAACAAATAGGAAAGTAAGAAAAAATCACTTTGCCCTTCAGAAATCCAGTTTTTAACTTTCGGTAGCAGAAGTTGAGAGATTTCTTGATGAAAAATGCCCGAAGTCCTGCTATCACATTAGCCTGTATGGTTGGGAATTGGAGGATTCACTAAAAGAGCCCAGAGATCAAAGCAGAAGCTGAGTGCCCTGAGTCTGAGAGTGTGTCAGACGCAGGAGGAGAAGCAAAAGCAAGTTTTCCGTGAATGCCAAGTGCATGTTCCCCAGGGTAAAAGGGATGACAACTGTTGGGTTGCTCCCCGATGGGGTTAATCTTGACAAGCTTTTTTGCAGTTGTTTCATCTTTATGATACCACAAGATAAAAATAGTGATATCTGTTAGGGCTTTACGATTCTTTAAATGCTTCAAATTACATGACTTCTGGTAGCCTGTGCTCGCCATCACCCTGGGAGTTAGTGCATTTTTGTTGTCTGAGCTGATCTGTAGCAAGTCACAATCCCTTCATCTTTGTCCTCAGCTGTCACCCACTTCCATGTGATCCTGACCCTATTCCCTTCCATTAAGTCAAAGCCTGACTTGGTCCTCAACCCTCAGCTCTGGCTTCCGTTTTCTGACCTGCCTCCATTCTTTGAACTTTTTAAAATGCTTGTGGGTGCACAGCCAGACTCCAAGTCCTCCAAAAACTTGACATCACCCATCCAGTTCTTCATGCTTTTCACCACAAGCCCCGCCCTGACCCCACCCCACTCACTGCCCAGGTAGTTCTCTCCTTAACGCCTCAGGTCAGTGGGAAATAAACCTACCTTGTACTTCTCTGGTTGCTCAATATTCTAGCTGGGCCCATTTTTTTAGATAAGGAAACTGAGGCTGAGAGAAGATTCATTGGCCACAATCACATACCTCTCAAGTTACAACCCAAATGCAAACTATGTCTAATCATCAGTTATCTATACATTAACCATCTCTTTTTTAACTCCTTCATCACATATCACTTAATAGCAAATACTATTTCAATGTAAATTAACGTCTCTCTTCTAAGCATTTCAAGATTGGCTCCTACCAAGTTGCTTCCTGCTTGTTAATTTTGCAAGCTTAGAGAGAGCTTGGGCTGGTTTGGCCTGGTATAAGTAACCTAAAGATCTGGATGAATTACATAGTGACACTGTAACTACAGCTAAGGAGGTGTGTGTGCTCACATGTGTGCTTAACTGTGTATCTTGGGGAGGGGAGTTTAGGAAGAGGTGAACAGTGATCAATTTAAGAAAGTGAGTGAGTGTCTCATCATAGAGGGTCTGTCTGACGTATTAAGGAGTTTAGGTTTTTGCCTTGAAGACTTGAATGTGCCTTAAAATTATTTTAACCAAGAGAGTAATAGAATCACGTTTATGTATTTTATATTACATTTTGTGGCTTCACCCTTCTGTGTACCACATGTATTCTCCCAACAGACTTAAAGACATGGACCAAAAGAGGTCAAAGTCCTGAGGGGCTTCTCAAACTACAAGCAAAGCCAAAAAGATCATCTTTCATAAAGCAAATTAACTCCAGCATCTATGTTTCTATCTTCTCGATAATTTGTAAATTTCACACAAGACAAAGATTAAATTAAATTATATACAGGAAAAAATATTGTAAATCAGGTATCAGCTCCAGGGTTATTGAACCATTTACCATGTCATTCTAGAAGATAACTGGGGAAAACATATTCTGTGTTGTACACCATTTAATTTCCATTAATTATAGTATCCTTTTGGAGATGTCCTTGGCTGACCTAGGATTGTCTCCCAAAAGCAGAAAGATAAATAACAAGCGGAGTGTTCATCAAATGACATTGTTTTTGTCTGGAAACATATCCCATTACTTTTGGAGGTTTAAAAAAAAATGTTAAAAGTCCTGAATTGCCTGAGTTGCAGTTTTCTCAAATGAATATATAATAAATCATCCTCAAAGCCTGACTATATAAACAAATAGTTTCTGTTCTAAAAAAGTCTTGCTCTGAGGCCCAGAGAATCATAACAACTTTCAGGAAAACTAAAATAATATTGTCAGCCCTTGTAAATTATCTCTTGGATTGTAACAGTAAGAAAGCAATGCTTAGACTCAAATAATGGCATCTACAGTGCTCTATACTTCTACCTACAAGTACCAGGGTCCACCCATAAGGCAAAATAATCAGCATCCCAGGCACCAATCCCTGAAGACAGAAGATGAGTAATCCCTAGCAGCTGTCCAGGCTATGAACATAGACACTTGGCCCTCGCACAGAGGGGCTGTGAAAAACCTCATAAATAGTGAATAAAGCAAGAAGTCACCAGTGGATATTTCAAGAACTGTAACTTCATAAGAAACCTGAAGGGCAGAGTTTGATCAGTGTAGTAGAAGCTGAACCACAGAGATGGAAGTTAGAACAAGTAACCCCAGGAGGCGGAGAATTTAGAGAACCTAATACTGAAAACACTTGGCTCTCATTCACTGCAGCTCCCATGTTACTATGTAATTTGAACATCACCTTGATAAAGACCTGATCATATCCTGTGAATGTCTCAGACAAGCTGTTAATGTGGTAACTCTTAAAACTGATATTTTCCTAAGTCATAGGTTCAGCATTTATTTATAGAGATGGCTCAGGTGTGTGAAGGAAGGAAAGGGAAAGAGGGCCCCACTGGGCAGCCCCAATGCTGTACTCCACTCAGCAAAACAGAATGCTGGAGTTAACTGCTTGATCCTCCTTAGAAAGCAGTTTAGGTACCATCTGTTGACAAATATCCCTCGAGGGTTTACTCCTTCACACTAAGTAGCTTATCAAAATAATCCTCCCCAACACACACAGACCCACCCCCATCTCTTCCCTTCCAGGAGTTCTGGTAAACAAACTTTTCTTTCTCCTTGTACATTCTATGTAATATTTTAATGCTCCAGGCAACTCCCCATTTGACCTGGCTCTGATCACAGCTGGATGCCATCCATCTGAAGAACAACTACAGGCAGTCAGTGCAGTTTACTGCTTTGTAGCATATTTATAGTTAATCAAGCTTGTTCAAAGTTGGTTCTTCATTTACGTACCCTTCTGAGCAAAAGAGAGAGAGAGAGTAAATGGCATGCCCAAAGTCATACAGATCATAAATTACAGAGCAAGAAACTCACGTTCAGGTCCTCTGACTCTAAATTCCATCCTCTCCCCATTAAAGCATGCTTCTGGACTGGGCCTACAGCACTGCTCTGTGGCTAATGGTCATTGCAAAAGGAAAAAAAAAGATAATCCTTGCCTTAGGTTGTTATGATATAAGTGGAAGAGGATTTGTAATCTAGGTCAATAGGTATGGCATCTTGATGATATTACAGAATATGTATGATGGTCTAAAATAGACCCCTGATACTAATTGTCATCATGACTCTAAGAAACAAAGATACTGATAGGCAAAGTAAATAACCTGGAGTAAGCTGAATAATTTGGGGGTCCCATTAACACCTGTATGTCTCTTGACAGCTGGACTTTTTGTAATTAACTGACCATTTGATAATAGGACCAAGCTGAATGTTTCACTATATATGCTGTAAGCAATTTGGTAGAGAGAACTAAAGGAAACCTTATTTGTAGGTGACAGGAACACAATTTCCATCTTTTCAAAGTCTCATTTATTTACAAGTCAGGTTTTCTTTAAAAAAAAAAAAAGGGAATTTCAATTAGAGTAAGATTTGTACAAGATAACAAAAATCGAAGTATAGATGTATTTTTTACATGTGAGTTTTATCACTTTCATGTTCTCATAGTATCCAGAACTAGGATAATATAAAGTTCATAATTAGCATATTAAAGTAAAAAACCAAGGACAGCTTAACTTTGATTTTCAGTTCTAAATCAAAACATGTTTATTGGGCACTTATTCAATAAAGAGCCCTGGAGATGATATATGAGTCCTTGCTCTCAAGGCACTTAAGGTGTGTGTGGCTTCATTGCATGAATATGCAAGTTAATATGGTGGCGGGCTTGAAATGTTTATAAGAGCTATCCCAACTTCCATTAGAATATCCATAAAATACAAAAAAGTTGAAAAATAAAATAAAAGCTGGCAACAGCACTGTAAACTCAAGAGAAGAGACGACCATCTGCCAAATCCGGGTGGAATTTCAACTAATTGCATCAACCGTGGGGATAAATTCAAGAAGTACTTTCTTGAACTATACAACATGCTCTAATCTCTGAACCAGAACAGGCTCGATGGACCTAATAGGGTTAGAAAAGACTCTGATTCACCTTCTCTGTAATTGCTTCATTCTGAAACACTGAAGACAACTGACTAGAAAAACGTGTGTTCATCCTCCAACTCCAGAGGAATTAATTTTGTAGCCAGATGGAGCCAAGGTCTTACCCCCTCCATGTTTATCCCTATTATATTCTTTTTATTACCATCATTTCAAAAGGGTAATTCCCAGAACATGGCACAGAAGGAAGTACGTAGGGATGAAAAGAGACTTGATAAGACATAGGATGTTTTGTCCTCTAAACTTGGGCAGAGATAAGAAAATGTTAGAAGGGCAAGCTGGAAGCTGTGGTCTTTCATGTAATTCCAGTTCAAAATATAAACTGCATCACACCCTCTTGTTTAGTGAAAGAATATGACAGAGCAAGGGAAGATCCAGAAGACTTGCATTAAATTCCTGCCTTCTAACGATGGTAAATTGAGGGAGGACAAAACTTAAAGTTTCTATTTAAGAGAAACAGTTTTCCAGACCCCCAAGAGATGGTGGTGGAGACCAACAGCATAACATCAGTTTTTTCTGATAGCAAATCCCAAAACTTCATTCATGTTTTCCCTGACAGCAAAGCATAAAAAGAAGCAACATTAGGCCCATTAAAAAATGCAGCAATAAAGAGAACATTGTTGTGAAGATTCACAAGGAAAACATTCTTGGTATGATTTTCCATAATAAACCAATGAAAGTTTTAGAAGACTCTGCTTTGAATCTTCAAATTATTGTGAAAGGAGAGTATTTTCAGTTTTAAAATGACAGTAAAAGATAATGGTTTCTCCTTCCCTCTCTTAGATATCACACAAAACAAAGAAAATGAGCAACGGGAGTACTATTTCCATTTTCAACAAAACCAGGAGATAGCTATAATTTTCTAAAATTTCTGAGAAAGAACTACAGAATTTAGTAAAGGTCTAACAGCCTTATGGAAGAAATTTCGAACATATGCTCACATCTGTAAATGTCAGGCAAAGCTCTCAGAGCACAGATCTCCAAAGTAATTGGCACCCCTAACCAATGAACTCTGGTTTAGAATAATCAAAATGCGAATGTTCCCTGGATGCAATCACTTCTCTGGACTCACTTTGCTACAATAGTTCAAGCAAAAGGGAAACCAAGGGTAAGTAAGAAATCACACAGAGAAGCCATTTTTGCTGGAAGATGTCTGTCAGTAAGGCAGGGATAGGAGACTTTGCATATGGTGAGCCACCTACCACCTTGATCCCATTAGATTGGGGAAAGTCACGCTGAAAAGAAACCACACACACACACACACACACACTTTTCTGTGTCATAAGAAGAATTTCTGCAAACTTGAAACAGTCTTGGTCCTCAATCCACAGGAAGCTTCAAAGTCTAAAAAGTCCTAACATGAATTATATGAATAGTAATAAAATCAAAAGAACTAACACAGGATCATTACAAAGATATAAAATAAAGAAAAGGAATATGGAAAGAACTTATAGATAAAATATACTCATTCTAAAAATTTTTGATGGAGCAAAAGAAACAACTGTGGGCAAATGAACTCCCATAAAAATAAAAATTAAAAATCAGAAGCTTAATTGTCTCTAAATTGCTTTTAAAGAATATGTCTCTAAAATAGGAAAGACATGACAAGGCAATAGAAGGAGATCAAATTTGAGCATTCACAGGGCAAGAAGTAAACAAAAAATGTCTAAAACCATAACAGAAGAGAAGGACACATGAGAAGTAGAATATTGGAAACTGCTGAAAACAGTTTTAAGCACGTGAGACATGATAGGCCTGAGGCAAAGGTATGAAATGAAATAAAAACAAGTAAAATAAGAGTACTAGAAAAAAGAAGATTATCTATATGGAAAACAGACATGGGAAGTGTAACATAAGTATAATTTTTATCTCCCTCTGTGCCCCCCAATAAAAAGAGATCTGAAACAATGAGACAATAAATATTTAAAGGTTTTTATAATATTGACAAAAATTTTTTAAAAACTTTTAATCCATAGACTTAAGGGCACCCTAAGCCATGGGAAAAATGTTTGCACAATCATCAACACTAAGAAATATATTCTGGTGAAATAACCAGCTTCAAAGATCAGAAAATAAGACTTTGACCATTGAAAGCTAGTCATCTATTATGAGGGACACAATAAGATTCATTTCAGACTTTTCCACAGTAACTTTTAAATCTAAAAGTGCTGTAAAATCCTTAGAGTAAGAGACTGTGACCCAAGGATTTTCTATCTAGCTAGTATGCCATTAACATACAAGGGTAACAGATGAATAATTTGAAACATGCCAAGGATAAGATCCCTTAAGCCTATCTTGAAGACACTTGAAGACACAAAGAAAACGTTAGCCAACAGAGATATAAATGCAGACCTTACAGAAAAAGGTCTGGCAGGGAGCATTTGGTTTGCTTAGCTATAAATCTGAAACTAATGCAAATATGGGGATCAATTACCTAACAGAATATAGAGCTTATAAGTCCAGACAGTACGGAAATTAAGAATCTAATCAATAATTTGGAAAAAGGAATTGCAAAAAATAATAATAATAACCCTGAGTAAATGAGTGGGAATTAATGAGTTAGAAACCAGAAATTGGTAGAACTACTAAATCTAAGAGTGAATTCAATGATAATAATGAAAGCAACAGCAATAAAATATTTAAATTGCTAGAAAACTAAATTAAGAAAAATTGGGATAGCACAAATTCACAAAATAATTACAATAACTACAGGAATTATTTTATCAGCTTAAAGAGAATATATTTCAGGACTTGGATGAAATGGTCAATTTTCTAGGAAATCATAAATATCCAGCATTGACCTAAAAAAAGAGAAAATCGAAACAGATCAATTACTATGGAGAAAACAGAGAAAGATGTCGAAGAGCTAACCTTAGGAAAATACACCAATCCCCAGATGGTATCACAGGGAATTCTCCCAAAGCTCGAAGGAAAGGATAACTTGATGCTGTTTACAATGTTCTCTAAAATAGACTAAAAAGGAAATCTACCGAATTCTTTTTACAAAGTGGGTATAATATTGATACCCAAACCCCAGGCAACAAAATGAAAACAGAAAACAAGTTATTTACAAAGGAAAAGAACCAGACTGACCTTAAACTTCTTTAACACTGAACACCAGACAACCACAAAACAGTGCAAAATGTTGTGACCTGAGAATTTGAGTCAGAAAATGTGGTCATTTAGGTGTGAAGGGAACAGAAAAACAATCTTTCAGATATGCAGTGGCTCAGAAAATATACCGCCTATCTACTGTACCTGAGAAATCTATTTCAAGATGTTTTAACTGGGGTAAGTGAAATAAAGAATTGATGAATGGGGAGAGTAATGGTATAAAAAGATTATCACGAACACTGGAGTCAATTACACATATACAAGGTAAGTTTGATGCCAAATGTGTCTGTGTATGTATATATATGTATACATATATATATATATATTATACGTTTGATGCCAAATGTTCATCTGAGAATTTATTTAATAAATATCTTATGGCAATAAATACAAATTTAAATAAAGAAAGATACACTTCCTACCAACTGGAAATGGAAAAAAATAATCTATAAAACCACTGGAATGAAGATGAAACCAAGAATACAATCAAAGACTTTTGAGTTCTGTAGGTCAATTGCAGTTTCTTAATCCAAATCTCTCCATACATTGTCAAAAAACATACAGATCTGGGGCTAGCCCAGTGGCACAGAAGTTAAGTGCACTTGTTCTGCTTTGGCGGCCTGGGGTTTGCCGGTTTGGATCCTGGGGGCAGACCTATGCACTGCTTATCAAGCCATGCTGTGGCAGGTGTTCCACATATAAAGTAGAGGAAGATGGGCACAGATGTTAGCTTAGGGCCAGTCTTCCTCAGCAAAAAGAGAAGGATTGGTGGCAGATGTTAGCTCAGGGCTAATCTTCCTCAAAAAAAAACCATACAGATTGGCATGGAGAGTAAATAAAAATATCAACCACTCATTCTTACAGCAAAACTAGAAGACAGTGTGTAATGCATTCAAATTACACGTGTACTTGGGGAATTAATATTCCAAAGTATTCCAAAGTTACCTCTAGAGCCATGCCATAATAGAGAGTTCATGCAAAAACAGAATTTAAATGAGAACCCACCATGGCAGAACACAGCAAAAAGAGGAAGATTGGCAGCAGATGTTAGCTCAGGGCTAATCTTCTTCTTCTTCAAAAAAGAAGATGTGGTATAGATACGAAATGGAATACTACTCAGCCTAAGAAACGATGAAATCCAGCCATTTGGGACAACATGGATGGACCTTGAGGGTATTATGCTAAGTGAAATAAGTCAGCGGGAGAAAGTCAAATACTATATGATCTTATTCGTTAAGTAAAAGATAAAAACAACGACAAACACACACACAGAAACAGAGACTGGATTGAGGGAGGAGGGCGAAAGGGGTGATCCAGCACCCGTGTGTGGCGATGGATTATAATTCGTCTTTGGGTGGTGAACATAAGGTAATCTACACAGAAATTGAAATATATAAAGATGTACAGCAAAATTTATATAATGTTATAAACCAATGTTACCACAATGAAAAAACAGAAAAGAAGTGAAAAATTTCACAAAAAATGGAAACAAAGTAAAAGATAAAAAGTATCATCGAGTAAATAACATAGAAGATATGCAAGAAGATTAGACATATGTATAATCAGATTTCTGAAAAGGAAAAACAGAATGATGGACAAGAAAACTAATGTTGAAACCATAATTCAAGAAAACTTTCTATAAATGAAAGAAACCGTGGATCTATGAATTGAAAGGCCCCATTGTGTACCTAGGAAAAATGACCCAGAATGGTCAACTCAAAGACATAGTCTAATAAACGTATCAGATGTTAAATATAGAAGCAATATCTGGGCATCCATGCACAAAGGCCAAGACACTTAAAAGGAAGTAAGATCATAAAACAAAAAAAAAATGGAAGAACAATTTTAAGAAACACAAAGAAAGAAAATGTGAGCCAAGAAATTTATACATAGACAAGCCGTCTTTTAAGTGTCAATCCTATAAAAAAAAAAATAGTTTGATACAGTCGAAAACTCAGTAAATACTCTATTCATGAACTCTTCCTAAGATTTCTGAGATAATGTTAAAGCAGTGATCGGAGGAAAATGCATAGCTCTATATACTTATGATAATTCGATAAATAAAAATTAAAACCTGAAAATAAATGATTTAAATCCCCAACTCAGAAAGGTAGGGTAAAAAAGCAAAAGGTAAAAAATTTAAAAATATAGAAGTAGAAATCAATGAAATAGAAAGTAGAAAAATGATAAAACTAATAAATAAATAAAAATGCTCATTCTTGGGGAAAAATTAACAAAATAGACAATCCACTAACTAATCTAACACAGGAAAAGAGAAGAAAGCACATATATATAAAATAAGAAATAATATGGGGTAAATAATTTTTGAAACAGAGTTTTTAAAAGTCTAACTTAAACGTTAGATCTGAAACCATAAAACTCCTGGAAGGAAACATAGGGGAAAGCTTCTTGACATTGGTCTTGGTAATGATTTCACAGATACGACACCAAAAGCATAGGCAACAAAAGCAAAAATAAACAAGTGGGACCACAACTAAAAAGTTCCTGTGCAGCAAAGGAACCAATCAGGAGAGTGAAAAAGCAACCTATGGAAAGAGAGAAAATATTTGCAAACCACGTATCTGATAAGGAGTTAATCTCCAAAACATATAAGGAACTCCCACAACTCAATAGCAAAAAACCTAATAACCTGATTAAAAAATGGGCTAAAGATTTGAATAGACACGTTTCCAAAGAAGACACAAATAGCCAACGGGCATATGAAAAAATATTCGATGTCACTAATTATAGGGAAACACAAATCAAAACTAAAATGAAATATCACCTCACAGCTGTCAGAATGGCTGTCATCAAAACGACAAGAGGTAAGTGTTGGTGAGGACGTGGAGAAAAGGGAACCCTTGTGTCTGTTGGTGGGAATGCAAAATGATGCAGCTGCTATGGAAAACAGTGTGGAAGTTCCTCAAAAAATTTAAAAAATAAAAAAAAACAACTACCATATGATCCAGCAATCCTGCCTCTGGGCATTTATCCAAAGGAATGGAAATCAGGATCTCAAAGAGGTATTAGCACTCCCACATTCATTGCAACACTATTCATAATAGGCGATATGTGGAAGCAACCTAAATATCCATTGACAGATGAACGGATAAAAATATGGTTTATATGTACAATGGCACATTATTCAGCTTTAAGAAATGAAGGAGATTCTGCAATATGTGACAACATGGATGAATCTTGAGGACATTATGCTAAATGAAATAAGCCAGTTACAGAAAGATAAGTACTGCATGATTCCACTTATTTGAGGTAGCAAAAATGGGCAAATTCATTGAATCAAAGAGTAGAATGACGGTTGCCAAGGGCTGGGGAGAGAGGGAAAAATGGGAATTACTAATCAACAGGCATAAAGCTCCAATTAAGCACGGTGAATAAGTTCTGGAGATCGTCTGTACATCATTGTACCTAGAGTCAACTCTATTGTATTATACAGTTAAAACTTCCTTAAGAGGGTAGATCTCACATTGTTTTCTTTTTACAATAATTTAAAATAAAGTTAAAAGTACTATTCAAAATAAAAAGTGGTTTTTGGGCCAGCCCTGCTTGCCTAGTGGTTAAGTTCAGCGCACTCTGCTCTGGCAGCCCAGGTTCAGTTCCCAGGCGCAGACCTACACCACTGGTCTGTCAGTGGCCATGCTCTTGCAGTGGCCCACGTACGAAAAAAAGAGGAAGCTTGACAACTTATGTTAGCTCAGGGTGAATCGTCCTCACCAAGAAGTAGTAATCATAATAAATAAAAAGTGTTTAAAGAGTTAAAAAAAAAAGTATTTTAAAAAATTACCCAATTATTTGAATCTCAATATTAGTAATGCCTCCCTCACAGTGACGCTGACAGGGTTAAATTAGATAGATGTAAAAATGATTCCCACTACATAATCTTATGTAAAGGTGGGATAGAGAGAAGATTTGCAAGAGACTTAAAAGAGCTTTTTGCCTTTTAGAACTGGTTTTCCTCTCAGGTTTCAGATTTAGGTCTCACAAACTGTTAGGTTCAGAGAGGAAGGACCAGTGAGCCACTTCTGCTGAAGGTACTGCTCATGTCTGCCCTTGATATTAGAAGGAAGGCTGAGGCCTGGTACCACAGCATTGTACCTCCAATTTAGATGAGATAGGAGAGAATGAGAGAATAGAATGATAAGTACTGAGCTATTATAGACTAAGAATCAGCTATCTTTTTCTCCCTATATTCCTGCCGGTAGTCCCAGCTTATTTTGGTTTTACTTTAAGCTCTTTGTTGAGGACAACACATTCAGTTTAGAGATTTCTCTGTCTGCACCCAGAGGATGATTTCAATCAGAAAAATCAAACCACGAGCTTCTCGAGGGAAGAAATTGTGTCTTACTCATTTTTTTCTCTCCATCACTTAACAGTGCTTAGCATACAGGGACCCCATAAATTCTTAATGTTTGGATAAATCAATAGAAGAAAAAAACATTGTGAAAAATTGTACAGAGAAACCCTTGATTTTTATTTTTCACTAAGGAAAAGTTTATGCCTAAAATCTAAATTAACACAGTCTTACTCTGTTTAAACAAAGCTGAAAGTGAGATGGAATAAATTGAGGCTAGATGAGAAATAAAGGGATGGTAACTCTCACTTTCAGGAAATGACATCACTGTGGAGAAGTTTTGTTTTTTCTATTTTTTTATTCTTTACAGTCATTGACTATTTCAACAAGTTTTCCTGCAGAGACCCTGATGAAACAGTCAGTTACAGCCTTGAGCTGTGCTAAATAAAGGAACAATTATAAATTTCATAGTGAAGGTCTCTCTGACATACCATTCTCTTGTGGCAAGGTAGATGAGAGGAAAGTGGGGAAATATCAGCGTTACTTTTGCTCTTCCCTCTTGCCCATTGTGTGTTTTACTACCATCCATCAGAGTTATGTCAAGAATAAGCTTTACCTAAAATAGCTGAAAAGTAACATAGTCTATCACTTATCCCCGTCAGCGAGTCAATTTGAAACTCATTGTCTTCTACTAGGTCAAATGGAATTGTTAATATTTTTAGAGAACATGATGGATTGCAGTTAGAATTCTAACAAAAGATGACCAAAATAAAACATCAACATCATTTTTATTTCTGAATCAGATAGAAGAATGAGAAAAGCATAGATGATATTTCTCACTCAACCTTATTTGCTATTTATTTTGAAAGGGAGGGAAGAGGGCAATGGGGATAAATTCCAAGCCATCATTTAAAAATGTGGCCCACAGGCACTTGTTATTGATGTGTCATTGCATCATGCTACTTGATAAAATTTAAAATGCATTTTTCTTTCCCTGAGTCTGAATTAAGGTTGTCTGCCCAAATCTCCTCCAGGGACGCTCCCCTCTTTGGGTCTTCATTTTCAAAGAGTGTGAAGTTGACACAAACTTACAGAATTTGGCCTTGAAATCTCAGAGGAAAGAAAATTGGTGTTTTATGGGCTCAGTTCCCTTCCCTATAGAGCATATCTCTGAAACTGACGTTCTTCCTAGCTGACTCCTTAACTAAGCGGAACCACTAACAGAAGCTTGTACTGCAGTCAAGATTTGGTTTCTAATTCATCATTTCAAATGCCTAGTTAGTTTCTATGCTTTAGTGCCCACTTCTCTAGTACACACTTTATACATTGGTATCTATGGAACACTCAAGGGGCCAGGAGGGGGAATGAAGAGAGCACCAAAGAACTGAAAATGTGCCTCCCACCCACAATCCATCCACAGAACTTCTGCCTTTATTTGTTGTATATATAATGGTTAATCCATATAGCATATGGATTAAAGACACCACAGACTTAAAAAGTTGGAAAACCATTGCTCTACACAATTTAGAACAACAAAAGAAAAGCGGAATCATAGAAATTTAGAGCTAAAGGTATTTAAGTGATAATTTAATCCAATTCTTTGTTAAACAGATGAGAAAATTGAGTTGGGGAGAAGTGAAGACATGTCTGAGGGCTCATCGTGATTTGCAGACATAGATCTATTGATTTCTAGTTCAGTTTCCTTTTCTTTTTGTTCTATAATGTCAGTGACGCTTAAAGAATGAAAAGTGAGGAAACATCTTTCCAATGGCTAACTAAACTCCGCAATGTGGTTAGCTACTTTAAAGATCCTATAGAATCTTAAAACAAATTAGTGCCCATTCCTACATCCCTCCATCCTTGCTTGCATCCATCCATCCATCGATTTATCTATCTATCCATCCATCTTTAGCCAAGGAAATTTAGTATAATACTAGAAGCTTATTCCTGGTTGAATTTTTTACAGCACAAATGCTAGAGTAAATCCATCTAATTCCCAAGCTCTCAGTCTGAAGACTAGAAACATGTCTTTAAGGCTCCATGTGGACGGCATATACTCCAGATCCCACATTTAAGAGAACACTTAAACAGATAATGGACATACGCAAATTTAGGGCTTCTGATCACAGATTCCTGGGGACTTCCAAAAATAGTTCGCATTACAGAGAGGAAATTCCTGCTTGGATTTTGCTATGAAAACCTGGGTATCAGTATGTAAGGTTGAATTATATATGGATGTCACTAATCTGTGTGTCTTCAAGCTATACATCCTCATCCCTGGCCTTGTGTTACTCTCAGAAGAGCATAAAACAAGGGAATTACAGTGACATTAACAATCTGATTTCACTGACTCTTACTGCTATCTGCTATTATGGTATCACAGCTCCCACACCAATCCCCAGCTCTTAAGTGATGTCTTACACGTACCTCAAATAATTTCTTTAGTGACCAAAAGGCATGTGTCCTTTTCCTGTTCTTCTGTTCCAAACTCACTCAGGGATATCCGCTGCCAAAGCCTGCAGTGCATATGGGCCCATGTGAAGGCGCCAGTGATTCTCCCATAGGGAGCTGCTGCTTGCATGGGCATCAACATCATTGCCATGGGGCATTGATGCTGCTGTTGGCACGGCCTCTCCCTCTCCCTGGTACTGCTGCTTTCAAAACGTGCCGTCAGGTGCTGCTGCCACAATATGCCCCTATTGTCTCAATGCACCCCACCACTTACCCTGAATAGCATTACCCGGACTGGGGCTGCTCTTGCATATGAACCCTCGGGGAACCCTGGCCAAAGCTGTATGGAGTTCTGTGGGAAACTATAAAGATCCCTTCTCTCCATCTTGTATTCTCCCCTTTAGTGAGATATCAAAAATGGGCTGTTTGGGTCCCAAGCTCTGCAGAGTTTTTATTGAAACAGCTGTGATGAGATAAAATTAACATAAAGATGTTCACGGCTTTTTCCCTTCCTTCCCCCCCCCCCCCCCCCCCCACTTAGCTTCTTTGCCTTCCTCCTCTCTGAGGAGATGAAGGACAAAATCTAGGCTTTTTCTGATGGTTTGAGAAAAGCAATCAAGGAAAAAGGACCACATCCCCCAGTTTGGTGGGGGGATGGGTGGCATATGGTAGAGGAATATGCCGTGTCGGGTGCATATTGTGAATGCTCTGTGCCGAGGAGAGGGGACGCTGAGGCACCAAGATGGTGAGGACAAGACTATGTAGATAGGAGAATTCTGTTAGGATGAAGGTGAGAGATTTCCAGGAATCTTGAGAAGCTCAAGAATTTGAAGAGGACAGGAGGTTTTCATTAGAGTCTCTGTGGATTAAGTATCTCTATTCACACGATGCTTGAAAAATAAGAAAAAGCAAAGTCCTAGATTTCATCCTGGACGGGGTGCAGCTTTATACGCACTAGGCAGTTATTTCCAAGTGCACACCATCCCATCCCCACCCTATTCCTCACCCCTCCATAGACTAAGACATGAGTTACAAGAACTAGGTCAGGAGACAAATATGAAGGAAAGGCACCAAGATGTATACAGAATTCCTGCTGTCTCTTGAGGCTGAGGCTTTGCTGCAAAGCCAAGCTTGACTGTCTTTCTCCTTCCCTGAGATGAATTCTCACTAAGACTTCTTTTAGTCCCATAAACTTCTGGTAGATCCACACCTGAGTTGGCCAGGGTTGCCCGAGCCAAGCTAAAAAGGTAGAGTTTAGGCTCAACTGAGACCCCCTTTAGCCCCACTTTCAAAAAAAAGCAGAGAGCAGAATTGTCTCTTGGATCACGGCAAGTAACTCTTGCTCATGCACTTGAGTTCTTTGGGTGCCAGCATGAGCTGACACTTTCATTGTTTACTCATTCCTCCACTCCGGTTTTATAAATCTCAAAATTAATTCAGAGCAGCTGAAGATGAATGTGCTTCAGAAGACTGCCCGCATCCCAGAGCATCCCAGTTGATTTAAGCTCTGATTTATTGTAGACTTGTGGGCTCACCAGCTTTTAACCTCATTTTGCTTCCCAGATCAGCATCTGTGTTTGTTTAACAGCCACTGGCTGAATCACTGTGAGAATCGTGGAAGCCGTGTGGAAAGCCCAGGGGCCACATGGCTCATCTCCTGAAGTGACACTGTGAGGTTTACGTCACTCATCAGGTTAAGATTTGTCTCATGGAAACTGAGCTCAAGGATTGAGTCTACCAGTTACCCGGAAGAATAAATCTCAGAATTCTCAGTGGCACGAGGTTTCCCCCAAGCATGTCAAGGTCCTTTTCGCCTAACGCCACAGCAGAGATGATGCTATTTCCTGATAGCAAGAAGGTTGTATTTAATTCATGTTTTCAATGTTTATTGCATTCCTACCCTGTGCCAGGCCCAGCACTAGGTACAGAGGTCCCTGAACCATACATGTAGTCTCTGTTCTCAACTCAAGGGGCTCACTGTCTCCTAAGGGAATGGACTGTCTACTCAGGGAGCAGACAGGTACCCCACGAGATAATGTGAAATACTAAGTAGAGGTGTATTCAAGGTGTATATTTAAATTCTGGTGGATGGGTAATTGAGTTTGACTATGGAGGAAGGTGTAGCTTACGGCAGAGCAGAGAAAGGTGAGGACACTAAGCCATCATATTTCACATCGCCACATCTGTGCCATAAGGGGAAGCGCTTGGCTTAGAAGCCCTCACACCTCCCGCTTGTACAAGCCCCTGCTATCTCCCCTCAGCTGCCCCACCCTGCGTTAGTGTGCTGGCTGCATATTAAAGCTTTGAGGTACTTTTGGAAAGGAGATGTCCAAGCCCCACCACAGACTGACTGAAAGAGGCTCTCCAGGGCAGAGGCCTGGGGATCTCTATTTCTTAAAGCTTTCTCTCCGGAGGGTTCCCTAGTGGTGCAGCCAGCCAGCCGGCACAAATCTTCAGACTGGCCTCTGAAAACCGTTGCTCTGAAAGTTCTCCCCAAATGGGCTCCACCAAAATCCCATACAACCCATCAATGGGGCGGGGTGAGGATTCCCCACAGTGTGCCGCATGACATTATCTGCTTTTGAAGATTCGACTCGGAGCCCAATCTAAAGAAGAGATGCCTGGGGAAAGATGATATATGCTAAACTTGGAAGCCCCCCAAGTCTATTTTGATCTCATCCGTCATGTCTAGACTCTCATTTACCAACACTGGGTAGAGCTATTTAGGACACAGTCAATCAGACCACTATGGGCCATGGGGATAAGTGTATGAGGCCAGATCTGGGTTAGCTTCAGGGTTAGCTCTCAGCCTCTCCATAAATTCCTGGAAGTATGCATTTGTTGGTCAGGCTGAGTGCTCCTTTTTCTGTTGCGATTTGAGTACACGCCAGGTTCAGCCACTCGTTTAGACCAAAGAGCTGACGGGAAACTTGCAGGCATCCCCGAACCTACAGACTTCATGGGCATCCTGACCACATGCGCTGCTTCTGCCCAGCCGTGGTAGTATCAACACGGTAACAGGAGACAATTGTGGACTGGTAGCAAGAGACCTGGCTTCAAGTCCTGACTCTGCTACCATGTATCTGTGTGACCTTAAACTCGCTGGGTCAATTTCCTGTCTATAAAATGAAGGAATTGAGCCAGAAGATGGCCAAGGTCAGACTCCTTTTCACTGGGGCAGTATATGATTGATAGCGCATTGAAAATTGTTATAAAGTGATTTATATAGATATTGTCTCTGCCAATGCTCTATGTAGTTAGAAATGTGACTTTCAGAAACAATTTTTCAAAAACTACCTTTTATTAATTAAAACGGGAAAGAAGAAAAGAGCCTAATGTTTATTTTATGTCTACCATGCACCCAGCATTGTCTTGGGTGCTTATTCTTTGATGAGTTCATCTAATTCTTCTAAAAACCCAGGAAAATTCCTGTTCGAGTTAGAAGACCCTGGAAAATTCTCATTCCAGATAAGCAGCCAGACTTAGAGGGTAAAATCACTTGCCTAAGTTCACAGAGCTAGTAAATGACAGAATTAGGGCTCAAGTTCAGGTTTCGTGATTCTAAATCCAGTGCTGTTGATAGCTCAAATTCTCCTATAATCCTGCAGGTGGAGAGAAGGCCCTTCCTGTAAATTAACCGGCCGGTCCACTTCAGTGGATAACACCACGTAAGAACACTATTTGCCCTTCATTTCATGCTTTCCTTCAGGGTCCTCCATAAGGCTTACAGAAGCAGCTCAGTGTCTGACTGAGTTACCAAATGAATGTCTCTGTTCCCTTTCTGCTCACACTAACTCTTCTTTCTTAAAGAGGAAAAATTAAGATAAAGCATAGTTAAGTATTAAGGCAAAATTAATGCTGTGTTTTTAAGCATGTCAATGCCAGTAAAAATCTCCAGTTTAAAATCCCAAGGCTAACATAGCTGAGCCCATTGTACTAGCAGAGGAAAGGAATTAATGCCATACACGCTCATGGAAAATTTTAAGTATTTGCTAGGACATTGGATTCTAGTAGCACAGCGAGTCATGACTTTACATTTTCTGCTTTCTGTGTGCTTAAAATGCCGACTTTGAGACTGCATTAATTTTAGCCATCATTCTCTCTCATTTGATGAAACATTTTCAAAAAATGAAGCATCACTATAAAGATATGAAAAATTAAAAAGAAATATATAAAGGTGTTACTGGCTCAATTAGCTTTCACAAAAGATGAGGAAATAGCTTGAAATGACTCTGAGGTCATACAGTAGGGACTTTAAGTTGTCAAACCCCAGTTCACACTTGGAACCTGGCAAACATTTAAACAGCACGTCTGTGAACCACTTAGCCATTCTTTTGAGTCATAGAAATGCCTCACGTGTAACCTGCTCTGGCAGAGGAGTCAGCTGGGCAGAGGTGCTGTTCACCGCAACACCAATGCCGAGCGTTTTCAAGTGGTGTGGAGGAGGCACTGATAGTATTTTCCAGGCTCAGCTGTCTTCTTGGCCTCCGACATTCTATCATTTACTTAGTGTTCTATTTTCTCTCACCTCCCCCCACTACCACCATCATTTCCGTTTCTTCTAGCTTAGAAAGTGTTGCTTTAATATTAATATCTAGATAGGTCAATCCAAGAGGCTAACAGTCCTTGCCAGTCCTGATCCCAAATAAACGTATCTATATCTGTCTATCTATCATCTATCTATCTATCTTGATTGTAAACAGTCATTTAAGACTGGGTCTCTGAGATATTTCAGGTATTTTATTTCCTGTTTTGTTCTCTTAATTTCTCTGGTTTGTTTTCAGTACAGATTCAGGTACGGCCAATAGATAAAGTAGATAGAGTATCTCTGGCTTCTGAGAGTAATTGCTTTAATGAGGGGTCTGATGAGGTTCTGTTGGTCCCCAGGAAACACAGCAGAAGGGACTGTGTTTATAATTGACTCTAATCCGCTTTAATCTTCTACCTTAACCTCACCAAGAATTAAGTGATTGATTTTTTAGTCTCTTGAAAGAAAATAAAGACCTCCTGGGATGAAACTTGGCAGCTGCCCAAAGACAAAGAGACAACTAAGGGCTGGCATCATTTGTATTAGGGCGAAGAACTGTCTTGATCTAATCAGGCAGTTGCCCTCCTACGTCTCCACAGAATCCCAGTTTTTGGTTCCTAATTGAGCACTAGCATGATCCTGGGTCAGAGGTTACACAGGATTTCATAACTATTTCTTTACCTCGACGCCAGATACCCATAAGACACAACATGGCAAATAATGGTGTAGGCAAAGGCTATTCTTTGGCATTCTGTTTCCTCTAAGGATCATCCTTACTCCCCGGTCCCCAAGTGCAAGGCCTGTGCTTCCCAATTTGCTGCAGGCATGACCCTTTTTCTCCTCACCCCACTCAGGAAGGCTGCAGCATATAGTCTCCCACTAACGAAGTTCCATTCTCCCCTATATATTGGTGTTAGCTAGTACAACAATGAGCTGTTGGGATAAAGAGGAGCTAAATTTTAAATTGGATATTATTTACACAAGGTCTTGTTTTTTTTAATCTACCAGTAAAATTGGGGCCAAGATTATGAGGCAATGGGAATGGAGAGCATTATTTACGTACTGAGGGAAAGTTGACCTTCCTTTCCTTACCACTCTTCTCCCCTCCAACCCTCCTGTTCTCCCCATTCTTCAGCCACCTCTACGCTTTCCATTTCTCCCTATATCTCCCACAGTCAGCAAATTTGGTGGTCTTCTCTCTTCCCTTTGTACTTGGGCCTCTCAACTTCCTGACATCACCACCTTGCCAAGCTGCAACGTCCTGTCACACATTCTCCCCTCCTGCTCCCTGACACCAAGTACTATTGATTCCACTCCAAAGGTAACCCGTCATCTTCAAACAGTCTCACCCCTGCCCACGAATCCTTTTCTTTATTTCTTTTGCCCTCCTGTCACCATCCTCCCTGTCAATAGTGCAAAACTCCCTGCTCCACTTTCCTCAAGGCTCCTTTCTCACCAATTTTCAGCAGATAACCCACCTTCTCTTCTACTGACATACAAAATTGGGGGCTGAGATCTGAATTTCTTTAACTTTCTTGCTCTTCACATTCCAATCTACCACAATTTTTCTTATCCTCCCTGTCAAAACAGAAGCAGTTCCCTTTTTCTTCGGAGTCTAATCACTCCTCGGTGCTCTGGATCTCAGCCCTCTTCGTCTTCTACCAGACGCTTTCTTGTGAATTTGTCCCCCTTTCTCGAATTATTAGTCTCTTCCTCTTCACTCTCTGCTTCTCCTCAGCCTAAAATCAAGGCTATGTTACCAAAAGTCCTATCTTAAAAATATGCAGTGCTTCCCCCTCCTGTTACGTCTAACTATCCTTTTTTCCTCAAAAGAATCCTCTACTCTCTCTGTCTCCCCGCTTGAAGTCCAGCCTCTGTGCGCTCTATTCTTCCGCCACTGCCTACTTGAACTTACTAGTGAGAAACAGAGTGGGGACAGTAGACAGAGAAGGAAAGAAGAAAGGAAACAGAACTTCAGGAAGACTAATATTATGAAGTGGAAGGTCAAATGGACTACAAGGAAGATGGAGAAGGGCCAGCCACAGAAGTGTGTATGGGGATGAGGGATGGGAGCAGAAGAGCACTTCCCTGGATCTGCCCATAGAAGTCAGAACAAGTTTCCCAGGAGCCCCAGCCTCTGAGCAAGGGGAGTCAGGATACGTAAGAGCCAATGTTCTATTCTAGCCAGGTGAACTCTTAACCCAGTCACTTCATGGTGAGTTGCTGGGACAGAGCAGTAGAGTCCCAGTGCAGCAGGTACAGGGCTGACCTTGGTCCTCCTGTGAGATGCTGCTGGGCAGAGGCCTCAGTCAGCTGCTGATGCTCAATCCTGGATAGAGCTAACAGAGGATGAAGGCATTTTCTGGTTAGATAGTGTGGTATCCCCACACCTCTTCCCATCCACTCATCCACCCTTACCTTCTAGCCCCAAGGACTTCACTTTTAACCAAGCATTACTAATTTCCAGGTTTTGTTTTGATTTAAATTTGTCTACTCTTTTCTCAGTGCCAGATGATGTCTTTTTTATTTGAATTAAAGGGAAATGGTCTTGGTCTTTGACCTATCAGCAAACTTCAGGACCTATCTTCAAACTTACATTTATACGAAGAAAAGCCACACCAAGGCTTGAGTATAATTCAAAGAGAAGAGAATGCTTATTGTTTTGTCACAGTGAGGCCTTGAGTCAGACAAATACAGTTTATGTCAGAAAATATTAAAGGACCAACTCTACAACATGTGGATTTGGGGGCATATGTCACATTTGATATGGGAAAGAGAGAAATATCGCACAATTGGGTATAAAGGAAAGGTCAGAGGCAAGTGTACTCAATAACAATCTCAAAGGAATGAGAGAGGAGACCAGTGCAGAAAAAACCCTTGAGTCTTTCTTAGCCAAAAGAAAAGAAAGCTCCTCACTCAGGTAGACAGTACTGAACCTGAGTAAATGTCATCAGTGAGAATATTCATCTTTGTGTTCCCACTTTCTTTTATAACATCATTATTCTAGGCAAGGATTGCTCCTGCCTGGTTTCCACTGAGCCTGCAGACATCACCAACACATAAACACTAACTTGCTTAGGGAACTCCACTGGCAGCAGAACCCAGGGAAATTGTGTCATCCATTTAAGATGTCTCACATCCCAGACACACTGTTATCCCAGGCCATTGCTGGCTCCCTTGAAAGCAATAAGCAGACAATACAGGAAGCAGTCACGAAATCCAATAACTAAATCCAATATGAGATTGTGGCCCCAATCTAATAAGAATAGATTCATTTTGCTTTATTCCCACTTTGTCACCTGCTTTGTGGAGAAAGTGAAACACAATAAATCAGAACATTATGGTCACCTCTGAGTACATATTGACCCATCACTCCCTGAACCTTTATGCCAGGCATTTGGAATCATGTAAATTTGTGGACACTGTGTTTCTCAGCAATCTTTTCCTTTCTATCACAGTGTTACAACCTTCCTCTACTGAGGAAGCTTAAAAGATTTCCTCAGGGTTAGCTTAAAAGACTTGATTGTTGAATGATCTGGGGCTCATTTAAATTCACAAATGATTTTGATGGAAATGTAGACATTCATCTGATCTAGATTAAATAGCCTAGAACCAACACCACTTCAGAAAGCAATGGGGCAGCTGCATTGCCTAACTTCCCTGGGACTTCCATGGAACCTACAGTTTTAACAAAAGCTAAGTGTGTTTTGAGTAAAATTGCTAAGAAGGCAAAAGAATAGAGAATCTGAGATCCCTGTCTCTTCCAGTTTAGTTGTTTTTTTTTAAGTAGATAAATTTATTGATTCAATTTTGAATGTCTTTTATATTGTCTCTATGCTCTAACCAGCACATCTGTTCATTGGGTGACTGTTTACCTTAGGTTTTTGTGTAAACCCTAGCAAGATCCTCCTGTTAATCTAATCACTACAGCAGGCTATAATTAATTTACTGTATCATTGATTTTTTAAGGATCAGAGAAAAAGCCTCCTTAATAGGGAGGAAAAGCATTAAGGGATTGCAGGCTTCATCTGCCAGAACTAAGATATTCATCCATATAATTTATTGTAATTTTTTATGTTTTGTATAATCTATCATCTTCTGTATATTTCATGGATATCTTATACTTGACAGGCCAAGCAGACCACTATAATGTCAAGATCTCTAAAAGTCATTTAGTGATGACCGTTAAACTAGCCTTGAATCAATGAACTAGAAGGCCATTTTCATTTGTGTGATCCTTAGCAGTTTACTAGTTTACTAAAAGGGAAACGCAAGCCCAGGAAAGCTAATGACCTATTTGTCCAACTTCACTGAACTGGGGAAGAGCTATATCAGAAAACTGTCTTCCTTTTCTTGACTCCTCTCCTTTGCATCTTATTTCTATTAACATTATTGTGGCTTCCTTAGCTATACTGTGGGCCAGACTCCATACCAAGTGCTTCACAACGCCGTCTCATTGAATCCTCACAGCAACATGGGGGGATAGGTATTGTCATTATCCTCATTTTATATGTAAGAAAACTGAGGCTCAAAGAAGTTACTTGACCGATGTCCTTTAACTAACAGCTAGGGAATCCCAGATTTTAAACTAAAGTTTGTTTCAATTCACACCCTAAGTTCCTAACCATATCTTATACATAACATTGCCTAGAAAGATGACATTGAATTGTTCTCTTGTGCGTTTCTCATTTCCCCAACGTCTCTCTTAAGGCAAAATGTGATTTTCTAAGTTGATTATGCTCTGAGCTCAAACCCTTGTCTGGAAATCAGTCTCTTAGGCCAGCTTTTGCTCCATACATCATGTCTATGTTAGGGATTCAAAACATAGCCGGGAACTTTAGTGAGTGATGGATGGCACTAACCAGAGCACAGATCACTTTCCTTCAGCTCTTCTGAATCTGCAGTTGACACAAGTGGAGAAAAAGAAATTCAACTTGTTTTCATCAAGGAAAGAATTAAGCAATAAATGCAAACTAACGTTTTGGCAAAAAATTATTGTTATCATTATGAAACAACAATGAAAATCATACAATGCACTTCATGTTAATAATATCTAATTTTTCAGTGGGCTTACTTTGGTGCCAGGTACTTTACATGTCATCAATCTTCCCACCCACACTATTTTACAAATGATAGGACACAGTGGCTCAGAGAGGTTAAGCATCTTGTTTAAGGTCACAGTGCTGGAAAATGGAAGAGCCAAGAACTGAAGTAGATCTGACCAATCATAGGGTCTGTGTTGTACACTTGATTGCCCCAATTTAATACAGGTCTTTTGCTTTATATTTGTATACAAGTTTACACGTGGTTTTCATACATGGTTTCAGATTCTAACATGGAAAATCACTTCCCAGTGGAAAAGTTTCTGATACATTTCTACCAAATACTTCCTCTAGGAGTGTACACAAGAAGTTTCTGGAGGCCAGGCTTGATGCAACTTAGTCTGCCCAGACAGTGGTCAGGATTAGGAAATCACGCTCTTTGAATGGTTGGCTGATGGTGGTGAACACCACTGGAGAGGAAAAATATTGCTTCTATTTTTAAAATTTTTCATCCTTCTCTCTCTGTGTATTAAACTTCTTACCTAATGTTTCAAGTTGCAGAGATGATAATAGAGTAGAGAGCCCACACAATGGAGGGTAAGGACTTCTTTTGCCCCAGCTCTCCTCTGATAATCCAAATGGCTCTTCCAGCCCATTGGGAGGATGGTTCTCCAAAAAGATTCCCTCTGAGCTATGTAGAATGTCTATGGTTTATGTCATGTCAGGGAGTCTTAGGTAAGGGCCCCTGGGAAACAGACACTGTTGAGATTTGCCTAAAGAAGGTTTATTGGGGACTGCTTTTGGAAACAACACTACAAGGGAGTGAGGGAAACAAGATGGGGCAGAAGGAGAAATTGACTTGTAATAAATTTGCCACAGAAGCCTCAGGCCATCCCCCAGGGGAGCTCTGGAGCTGGGATGACCCTTCAAAGTTGTCCAGAATTGAGGCAAGGGGCCAGGCCTTTGCACCTCCTCCTCATTAGCCTCTCCTTACATGTGGGCTGTTTCCAGGCAGGCAACTCTATTCAGATGGAAATTCTTGGAGAGTGACTCAGCTATGAGCCGTTGGAAGGCAACACTCCCAGCAGCAAGGGAAATGAGCACTTCAGTTGTGCATGGGGGAGTTGGTGAGCACACCACAGTATCTACTCCAATTTTCTCAGTGCTGATAGCGAGCTTGATTTCCTGAGGTGATTTGCATCATGATATCTTTAGTGGTTTGAATGGTCGCCCCCAAAAAGAGATGTGTGAGTCCTAACCCCTAGTACCTGTAAATGCCACCTAGTTTGAAAAGAGTCTTTCCAAATGTAATTAAATAGAGATCTGGAGATGAGATCATTGGCCCTAAATCCAATGACTAATATCCCTATAAGAAACAGAAGAGGAGATGACACAGGGAGAGGAGGAGAAGGCCATGAGAAGACTAAAGCAGGTTGGAGTGACACTGACAGATCCCAGAAGCTGAATAGCCAATGAGCAGATTGTCTCCCAGAGCCTCCAGAGGGAGAGCGATCTGCTGACCCCTTGATTTTGGGTTTCTTGTCTCCGTAATTGTGAGAGAATAAATTTCTGTTGTTTCAAGCCACCAAGTTTGTGGTAATTTGTTACGGCAGCCCTAGGAAACTAATACAATATGTTACACCGTTATAAGAAATTACGTTTTTAAACCCATTGTCTCCAATATCTTTGTCCAATGGATTTGGTGCAATCATGACAACAACATGTCAGGACCCAGGACTGCATGGACACTCACCGCTCACCATCATATGGTGGTGTAGAACATTTTGATAGATATTCATGAAAAAAGAGTCTTAGTTCCGAGCGTATAGCTGGGTCTTCTATTCACTTGGAAACTGGTCAATTTCTGTTTTTCTTATTCTCAAGTATTCATTTCCCCCCAAGTAAGTCATGGAAATATTTTCCTGGCCTGTGGTAGTTCATGCCCCGTTTTAGGCTTCATTCCCAGATTATAAAGGTAAAGAATCAGTGGGAAAAATCCAAGGGTTTTCCTCAATGAGGGTTTCAAGTTGATGCCTACGCTCACTCTTTTCCTTTCAAGGGAACCTGGGTCTTACTGGGAATGTTGAGACTTAATGAAAAGAGGAAGTCTGTTAAATGTAACCCTTGGTCTCCCCAGGGAGTGCTCTTGACATACAGGAGGTGACAGAGATGATGGAACTGAAGGGTGCTGATCCTTTGCCTGTCTTTAAAAGCAGGAACTAAATGCTATTCCACAGTGGTGAGGGTCTCAAAGAATGTCTTAGTCACTCTATATGCAGAACATGAAGACAGGCTCTCCTGATTTCAACTATTTCCTTCCATGAGATCCGAGATCCTCTTGCAGGCATTGCCAATAGGGGGAGCTCTTTCCCATGATAGGACGTATCTCATAATGCCTATGACTGAAAGAAGGAAATCTTTTTAAGCCCTTCTTGGAGAAGGAAAAAGATCCTCTACTGGCTCTCACCCATCACTCTGCTGCACATTCTCTGTCTGGTGGTTTCTGAGGTGCCCCCTCACTAGTGGGTTGGGCACTCAACAGTGACACCTGCTCTAGTACCTGTGGACCAGCAAAGAAAGCCTGCAGCCTTTCCTGTCAGGACAACTGAGGACCACACAGCTGGTATGCTGCATATTACTTGTTTGTCCCTCTGGATCCATCATGTTCATCATCCTGAGAGGCTGAGCTGTGTGGACTATATAAAAGAGCTCCCTTGACCTCTGGTTCAGCAGGTCCTCTATTTTAGAGGGAGGAAGAAGAGTGAGGTCGAGATACTTATATCCCCAGCTCCCTACTGGAAGAGTTTCCATGACTTGACTGCATTTCCGTCCTGACGGCCACAATTCCTGTCAAGGGGCTCTTTCCCTACAGCTACTCTCTGTGGTGACCCTCTCCCATTTCCCCTCAGAATGGAATGGCTTCCCACTGTTGCTAGCCCCGAGAACTATGCCATCCCTGTTGTTTCCCCTACATCCTATCACACCTTTATAAATAAACCCTATATTAAACTCTACTCACTTATCACTTTTGAGCGTGCCTTCTGTTTTCAGCTGGGATGAGATTGCCTTACCAACTATGGAGTAATGCAGCATTCAGGGAGCAATAACTTCAGTGAATGCTAAGCCACTAGTGGTAGCAAAAGTTGCATGTGGCTTCTCTGATGTTTTTTCATATGATGTGCTTCTATGTAAGAAACCTAGATTTTATCATATTCATTTCCCCACAGTTATAGCATAATACCCTATAGCTCTCTGCCCATTAGAGAATAAGTCTTGACATTGGTAGAGGTAGGATTGTCACTCATTTCTATTGTAAGTACTGTTACTGAATTCCATGGCTCACAGCACAGGGATTTCTTTATTTTCTAGTGTTGACTTGAGCATTTGGCAAGTCAGCCATGAAAATCTTTAAATTTATATTCACTTCATCAAGGTACATATGGTCTGCTCTCTTATGAACTGCTAATTTTCTTAGTCTCACGTACTTCCCAGTGGACCTAAAGGTCATAATTGGTGGTGGATTCAAAGGGAGTCCTTGAACCTCTCATACTTACAGTGGTCACCCCTCTCCTTGATCGTGCTGAAATGACATCAGCCAAGAGGAGAGGTCCTTTATCTTTGTCTCTGTGGATCAATCCTAGTATCTGACATATAGTTGGAACTCAATATTTGTTGAGAAGCTCATCAGAATGAAAGATACATCTTATTTTTAGGACTATTTGACTAGTTTATTTCAAGTTTGCAAGACATTGTGAGATGAGCATGCTATATTGTTCCCATTGAGGGAAATGGTATTACTCAGTCAAGAGAGTTTCACCAAAAAATATTCATATAGTATCTATTTTGTGCCCAATACTATTCTGGGGCCTAGGGATAGAGCTGTGAGTAAGGAGACAGCCTTAGCATGCACTCCTTCCAGAAGCACAGCCTGAGATAACAGCTTGCTTACAGTTACTTTGGGATATTATCCTCTGGAACAGGAAAGGAGGACTGAAAAGAGTAAAGCAGAGAAGGAGGGAAAGCCAATCCAAGGCTGCATTCTTAAGCAGCTGACACCATGGATAAAGGTGACTGGGTCCCTCTGGGTGCCCTCTGAGGAGCTGTGTAGAGTGCACCGCAGAATCATCCAGTCAGAAGAGGAGGGATTTATGCACCAGCTCCTGCTCTGCGTTGTGCACATGCTGCCCCGTGGGGTGTTAACTCTCTCGCTCTTTCAGAGTTGTGCATGTGTCAGAATGGACATGGCACTATGTCTCTGCCCCAGGGATGCCCAGGTCAGGGCGAGGCCTTCAGGGCAGCTGAGGAGAAGTGCTTTCAGGTTGTCCATGTGAGCAGCTGGCTGCCTCCACAACACCTGGAGTAAAAATGTGGGTGGAGACATGGTGTTTGGTGAAGCCTAAGGGGTGACTAATACCCAAGTCTCCGTCCTCACAGAACTTACATTCTAATGGAAAGTGACAATATACCAAAAGAAAATAAGCAACCTAACTTCTCATAGTGATAAGCATCATGAAGGAAACACAGTTGCTATTGTGACAGAGACCCAGGTGGGGCTCCCTTAGTTACAGGAAAGGCCTCGCAGAGCACAGATCATTGGAACAACCCCAGGATGAGAGAATCCAGTCATGTAACAAGGCTGCAGAAGAGTTTTCTATGCAGAGAAAACAGCAAATGCAGAGACCCCGGGGGTTAATGAACATGGAGAGCCCAAGGGAAAGAAGGGAAAGAGGGGGCAAGACTGTGATAAGTTGAGGGAGTGTCGGGTTGGGGAGGCAGGCCAGAGCTAGAGGCTGGCCAGGTCATGTAGGTCATGTGGTAAAGTGTTGAGTTCCTCTCAAGCATGAGTATGTCCTGAGATGTCTGAAAAGACGACCTTGACATTTACAGAACTGGCATCTGAGGTTTGCACCTATGTTGGGTGTAACTGACAGGGTCTCTGATACATTGTTCTGTGCAATTTTATGTCATAGAGGCACCCTTTGGGTTACATGTTCTGTGAGGCTGGTCTGTGGGGTGAATCACTTTGCTGGAGTGTGAGCCTAGTTGACAACTCAGCACCCCCATTCCAGCCTGGTTTTCTTGACCTTTAGTCATAGTCATGGAAATAGCAACACTAGTGACATGATTAATCTCTGTTTCTGTGCAGAAAAAAAAAATGGCTCAAAGTAAACCCAAACCCTTGGGTTCAATATTTATGGTATAAATAACTCTGTGACTTCAGGTTCATCATCTCCCTTCATTGGGCACCAGATTCCTCATTTATAAAATAAGGGGGTTGATTCTTCTGAAGTTCTGTGGTTCTGTAACTATGGTTAGAGGGTGAAACTGATACAAATACTCCTTATTCCAAGTAGATTCTGTTTCAAAAGCAATAAGGCATGATTTTATTTTAGAAAGAAAAAAGAAAGTTTTTCTAACTTTCTCAAAAGTGACAAGGCATGGTACTGTTTTAGGAAAAATCAGCTCTGAGGGTCTTCCATGTGCTTCAGAGGACTTTCCATGCAGTGTTTTTCGTTGTTCATTTGTTTGCATCATCATCTAGTTCTTCTAGAAATGTGACCTTCCCAGCGGGGTGCTGGGTAATTAGAGCAACTTCTCCTTCAGCCACCTGTTGTGTGTACTGAGGACGGAGGAGACAGATAAACAGAAAGAGAATTGTTTGGAGATGTAGATAGGAGACCCATAAGGCCTTCTCTGAGCAAAACAAAAGAGAAAAATACATCATAAATGGCTAAAGAACAGTGAAACTAAAATTGATGCTGAGTCACATAACACCAGGGTGAAGTTAATTCAATACCTTCAATTTAAAAATAGCATGCCTGGTTTCACCCAGAGAATTGGTCAGAATTCCACCAGGAAATTACATTGAAAAGCAAGCAAGGGAATAAATAGACGAACAGAAACTTCTCGAACAAATATGTGTGTGAATATATACACATATACATCTGCAAATATACATATAAATCACTCACTATTGTTTCCTCTGTGACATATAGGTGCAAGTATGCCATGGGAATAAAAAAACGAACGATTTCTAGATTGGTTCTTACTTGTCAAGATATTGGAGGCAATTTGCATTTTCATTTGAAGAATGGTTGGTTTCAACTGTCGAAGATATTAAGCTGAATAGTTTAATAGTGTAAGATAAGACTCCATGAAACAAGTAGCACAAGCTTCTTTATAACAAACTCTTCGACCTTGGGCAAGACACTTTTACCTCTGGGGCCTCAGTGTCTTCATGTGTAAAATGAAGGTTCAGTCTACACCAGATGATCAGTACAATTCCTTCCAACTGCAACATTCTACAGATTTGGCAGAAAACAGACAATCTTGTTGTGCCAGCAAGCTCATGCCTCTGTTTTTGACTCTTCCACAAAGGAGGCAAATCTTTCAAAAGTTAGACTTCTTTTCTGGAGGAGGGGAGTATGTTTTTTCACAATTATCCTCTGTATTCTTACGGTCCATTCAGGGGTCTGAAGTTCAAAACAATGTCCATGGTCTCTGTAAGATCTTCAATCACTAAACAAAATGAAATAGCGCTCATTACAAAATTTTCATTGAGCCAGCAATGTGAAACAACACCTTTTAAAAAGATGTTCAGCAATAGGGACTAAATTTCTAGCCCACTCATTTTGCCTCCCCATTACAATCCTTCGTAGCCCAAAAAAGAATTTGGTTTAGCTCTCAGTTACCCAGGAAACGCTATTAATCACAACCTCCTATTTCCTGATAACATTACTGAGCTACACCATTACAAAAGCAACAAATGCTGGAGTGGTCTCTCTCTCTCCCTCTGGCTCTCACTCTTGTGTACTCTCTCAAACTCAGAACTCTATTTAAAAGGAAATAATTGGGAAAAAAGGGGAGAGAGTTACTGGCAAAAGGTCGGATCCAGTCCTTGGTTGACTTCACCCAGCCTATTGTTTTCACCAAGCATACAAACACAACCTCTTTACGTCAATCTGTGGTTGTAAAAATACAATGCGGTTAATAAGATTTTTGTAGCAGCCTACAAAAGGATCACAGTTTCAGAGTATCCATACTATCTTTCTTTAAACTCTAAAATCAATTGCCATGCTTCTCAGATTTTCAGAGGGTTCTTTTTCTCTCCATTGAATGTGAAGAGACATTTTAAATAAATTTTCAATGTTTTGAAACCAGGTAGAATGTAGAATTTAAAACGTTTCTTCTCTTTCTGGCTATGTTAACTTAACCCTAGAAATATTGATGGTTTGAAATGTATTTCTGCAAAAATGAATGTTACTGAGTTACTAGTGAGTGAACATTACCTTCCCAAGACTTTGGCAAAATCAAGGTCTCTCTCACTCTCCCTGCCTCTCTCATTCTCTCTCACTCTCTCTCTCTCTCTTTGTTTCAGCTTGCCACTGGAAAGAAATATTTGAAGATTACTAACTATAATTATTCAATTGAATTTTTAAATTCTATTTCTTGAAGTAAAACATGAAGTAGAAATTTTATATTTATCTACTTAAAATTATTTTTCTGTACATCCATACAATAAAATATGATGAAATTATTTTAAAAGAAAGTTTATCTCTGTTCTATAACATGTGTATATGTCTACAATATGTTATGAAGTGAAAAAAAAGCACAGTTAGAGTGCATACTATGTAGTCATTCAACACCTAACATTTCCGTTAACAACGGACCGCATATGTGACAGTGGTCCCATAAGATTAGTACCATACAGCCTGGGTGTGTAGTAGGCTGTACCATCTAGGTTTGTGTAAGAACCCTTTACGATGTTCACACAATGACAAAATCACCCAACGACGCATTTCTCAGAACAGCAGAACATATCCCCATCGTTAGTCAATGCATGACAGTACATATTTATGTAAAAGTCTAGAAAGACATAAGACAAAATATAAGTACTGGTTGTCTCTGAGTGGTTAGGATTCCAGCTGATTTTTATTTTCTTTGTTATCCTTTCAAAATGTTTTCTGATAATGAGAGAGATTGATTTTGTCATTGGAAAATGTATTAAATTAAAATCTGTCTGTAATGGATGGAATTGAGCATGGTGGAAATGATGGTGATAAAACAGATTGCTATGCTGAATGTCTCATGAAATTCTTTTTCCGTTACATAGTAATTCTTAAAACTCATAAAATTTCAGTGGAAAACCAAAACGAGGAGCTCTAATCTCATGAAGGCAGGGCTTCTACCTGACCCCAACACGTTATCCCTCACTTCCTCTCCAAAGTCCAGTGATCCTTTGGTGATTGCTCCTTGGGTGGGGTGGCTCTTCCAGCAGGAATCCAGCTCCATTACAGTTTTTCTTTTCTCCTTATTGTGATGCATGAAACTTCAGAGGAGATTTTGCTTCCATGTCCAATTGGACACCAAGCCTTGCCTCCTCTTTCTTTGTAATGTCCATGCCTCCAAAGCACTTTGCTTTAACCACTGACACCATTAGGCTCTCACACTCAGGTGTCTAAAGAAATATGACGCCTAACAGGTCTTCTGTCTCCCTTTTCGCCCTTCTTTTATTCAATCTACATATGTTCACCTAATTCATCCTTCTAAAATTTTACCTTGAATATGTTACTCTTTTGTTGAAAAACCTATAACCCTCTCTGACATGAACAAAAAAAGTGTAGAGCCCAGAATTCAAAGCCTGCATCATCCAAGCTCACCCCTTGAAAGACTTTGTCTGCCCCCAAGCCAAAGCCTCTGCTCCATGATAACAGCTGATTCACTAAATTGACCTTGAACTTCAACACTTCCAAGCATTGGCTCTTTCTGTTTCCTCTGCCTGGAATGACTTGCCTTGTGGTTTCCACCAGACTCACTTCTACAATATGAAGCCAAGTTTCGATTCCACTTGAGACGTTCCTAGCTCACTTGATCCCTGGGAGATACCCCCTTTTCTAAAGTCATATGCTACCTACTCATTCAGTTCTGTGCCTTACATTTCTTGACTCTTTTGGTGCACATGGATGTTTCTCCTTAAACAGTAAGTGCTTTAAGAGTAAGGGCTGTGTTTTGTCATTTGTATGTTAAAATCAGCTAGAACTATGCCTCTTCAGTAATCCCTTAAGAGTTGGCACACAGTAAATATTTTTTGATTAACTGAAACACTAAGCAACATGTTTTCTAATTATTTTGGGAGAGAAACATGTGCAAAGGTATAACACTCCACATTTTTGTTTTATTTTTTTATATAGTAGTTATCAGTATTGTTTGCATTAACCTCTACTAAAACCACAAAAGTAAGTTTACCTTATGCTCAACTTCCTATTTCTGAAAATGTCCTTTACTCATTGAGGGTGACTGTTTAGATGGAGCATTTAAAAAGTTTGTCCAAAACACACAATTATGGCTTGCCTCTAGCAGAAATAATGTGTGCCCCTGCTTCTCTTTGTAAATAATTGAATTTGCCTCTGAAGTTCAAGAAGTTCAGGATTTCTTTTTGTGTGTGAAACTGGCTGCTTCTGTTTTCTCTTTATATGCAGCAGACTCCAATCTACGGCAGAAGAAATGCTGTGCATTTGGGATTTGGTGAGCAGGGAGGATAATAGAAGAGATTTTCCTGACTTCCATAGAAGAGTTATTTTTAAGTATAGAGAATGCCTATCGCCACGCTGAAAGGGCCTTTAGAAAGTATTATCAGGATTGAAAAGCAGTGGAGGCAATTCCCACCACCTGGGTCAGCTGTGCTGGTGTGCGGCGTGTTGCTGCCACCTGCTGCATGCAAACAGCCATGGAGGGGCTGTCTCCTGGGTTGTGCGGCTGCGGGACACCAGGTGCATTCAATTAATATTCTGTGGGTGTCTGAAATTTTTCTTCTCTTAGAGCCTGGGTGAGTCCCAAAGGAAAACTAGTCAAATCTGATGACTCCAGGACACAGAGGTTTCTAGGTTTAAAAACCATGAACCAAGCTCTGAATCACAGCCAGAGAAGGCAGATCTGCCCAGTAACCATTGAACAGGCGCCTGGGGCGGCCCAACCCCAATGAGAGGCAAGGATTCCATTAAAATTGATTCTGTAGCTCTTGTTTCACCATATGCAAATCTCTGTTCTCCCAGCTAAATTCTAACCTCCTGAATGGCAAGGGCCACGCCTTATGTCTCATCATCATCCATACTCCCCCCAGGGCCTTGCATAGGGACAGATAAGTACACACATGACAACATGACACAATGTCATGATACACGATGACATGATACATGATGACAGCCTGGCCAAAATCATCTCCCTCTGACCTTGAAAGAGTAATCACCTCAGAAACACAGCTCAGCCTTCTCATATTCGTCTTGAGGCTTGCTGATGATGCCTCTATTGTAGTAGTGAAATTAGAGTCGCAGAATATTTCACCAATCGTTCATATGGTGGTATGTAGACACATAGTGATTCGCTTTTATTCTTTGTTGTAAACTTAAGCTGTAGTCCTCAGCCTAATGCTTGTCTTTTAAATGTTGGAAGGTGAAGAGGGCCTATTTTATCCAAAGCTGGAAAACCAGTACATTCGTTTCTGGCAGGAAACAGTCATCAGGTGCTAGGAGTCTCTTCTCTGAACCCTAGTCTGAGTCCTCTGTCAATGGAATTAACTGGGCAATATGGCAGGCCTGGTGTCTGCCCGAGGTAGGGGATCTCTGCCTTTGCATTCTGATTCATTCGGCCTTGCTCTACATGGTTTCTGGCTGAGGTGCAGACAAGCTCTTCTGCTGCCAGCGAAAAAGGCCTCCAGCCATCAGGGTGGGAGATGTCCCTACCTGACCTTTAGCCTGTCTGAGACAAGGGTGGAAAAGAAACCTTCACGTCTCCCTGCCCAGGAAGTGTGGTTTCCTTGCAAGAGGGGAGACAAGAAAACTCAGTATGATAGCTGATGCTACCCTCTGTTACTTTTCAGATTTTATTAAAATTAAATGTGTTAATTCTTTATTCTTTCACCCTGGAGCAATTCTGGAAAGAAAACATTTTAAAATTGAACAGAAAAACTATTATGAAAGACACGAAGCCCAGATTTGTTAAATGACTTTGTACTCTTGAAAAGAAATGTATAAAAAGCACATTACGAAGTGCTCTGCATGATTTCCTTTGTTTGGATTTTAGAAGCAGCTTAACTGACACAGGGATCCTGAAAGAGAGAATCTTCGGATTCTGAAAAGCCTTTTAACGAAGGTGACACAGAAGATTTCAGAGAACAATTTCAACATTGTTCTGTGGAAGGTTATACTTAGCTCTGAACCACATTGCTTTCCTGTCTACGTTTCATTTCCTGGGGTCTTGCCAAGTGATAAACAGCCCCAGGCATGTGGTAGATTTGGGGTTTCTCAGCACGAATAGGGTGGCTGGAGTTTCCTTCGTTAAAAGCATCAATTGACTTCTGCGATCATTATGGAAATGCTGAGATAAGGTCTTCGGGCGACGATGGAGAAAAAATGGACATACTGTGCCGTCTATTCCATCATCCAGATACATTTTGTCAGGGGTAAGGCCTCCGGTTGTCCTTTCTTGTCAAATCGGCTGCTTTAGGGGCGATTGGGGCCTCTGTTCATTTAAAATGCCTGTGACTGCTGCCAAAGTTGATCACCGAAGGCAGATCATTACTACGGTTTTCAGTCATGTGTTTAAGTGGCAGCTATCGGAGAGATGTTAGAGTCTAGAAATGATTACTAACGAACACTAAAAACAGGAAGGGAACGAGTAGTTTGTGCCACTGCTCTGAGACATTTTCACCCATTTCCTTTCTAAGAGGATCTCTGGAGTAACTGGGAAATTGTGTTTCTTGGAAATGAAATGCTCTCCAAACGGTAGTCAGAACAACTCCAGAATACCAAAAGAATCACAAAGGCATCGATGCTCAGAGATCTTTGCTGAACTTTTTCTCTCTCTCAAAGATCCTTTTTCTTTCAGATATAACAAGCGTTTCTCTTCCAAATATTAATGTCTTTGGGTGTTGAACATACATTGAATTTTAATGAGGCATGTGTAGGTATGGACCTCAGAGACAAAGTGGGTCCCTACGACAGTGGGAACCAGTGCCTAAAGGCCCTAATTAGAAATAGCAAGAGGAAAGATTTGTTCTGCATTCCGTTGCATGCGGGCATTACAGTGAGCCTGAGTGTCTTAAGAATTAACTGTGCTTTTCAGATAGAGCTACGAAGGTTTTAAGGAGAATTTCTAAATCAAAGGAGACTTTGGAATATAATGCTGTAGATAGGATCAGAGGCATGTTATCAGGCAAAGGAGAGCTCACAGGGAGCTACATTAAGCTGTACTAACCTCTGCCTACCCAAGGTTTTGCATCCATAAAAGTGTAATAATTCCCATTTGTCAAGTACCTTTGAGAGCATTGTTTCTTCTCAGTTGCTTGTCATCTTTTTATCTTTTCCCTTTGTGAGCTTCAGTGGTACTTGTCACAATAATATATCATTCCTGTAAGAGTATTCTATGCTAATTCTAAAACTGGGGCTACACTATTGAAAGGATGTCAAAGGCTCAATGTTTAACATGTATTAAATGCCCTGTACCATTTGGCCAGAGAGCAGATGGGAGAGAATCTTCTTCTTTGTGTCTAGTATTTCAAAGTGTTGCTTATAGATGATACCGACTAATGGTTTATCTTTGGTGGAACCTCTGCCTGAGATATTTTCTCCCCTCCTTTCCTCAGGAATTCTAACTATATGGAAAGGAAGGCCCTTTGGTCCTCATATCTTGAATGTGAAGTTTCTTACTCTTCTCAACCAATCTGGGAGGCAGTTTGGAGGTTATGACAGTTATGAGCACAGACTCTAGGCAACTGAATTCATGGTCTTTTCCTGAGATGTGACTTTAAGCAAATCACTTAGTCTCTCTGTGCCTCAGTTTCCCCTTTGATAAAGAATGTTAGCAGCATCACTCTTTGGTGTGTGAGGATTGAACAAGCTAGCCTGTGCAAAAGCCTAGGCTATATATCTATTATTTTTTCAGTTTCAGAAAATACTGTTTGTGTGTAATATGGAGCTCTTGATTCATAACCAAAAAAGCCAATTGTACTCATTGTAAGAAGAGTTGCCATAAATTTGCTGATGGGCTTCAACTTTTAAAGAGGCTTAAGTTTTGTTCATAGGTAGTCAGAGACCTTAGAATATTTTTTGGACAGACTAACAGACAGAAAGATGGATATTCAGAAGTCAATAAGTTCCTCTAGTGTCCTTAAGCTAATGTCTCCTCATTTGTACGGAGTCTCATGCTTTTTTATCCAGAACAATCTCTCTCCTACACCTAAGGCAGCCAGGGAGAAAATTCCTCAGTTGCTCCCTTGCCTCACCAAAGTAGCCAAGGTTTTTAATTAAGAGTCGCTTCATATGAATCATACAAACTGATGGCTCATGTCCTTCCTTTTCAGGGGTGTGGGAAGAAATGTTCAATGCAGAAGAAGACGTTTATGCTTTACCTGGCTCTGACGTCAACCTGACCTGCCAAATACGGAAGAAAGGCTTCTTGGTGCAGATGCAATGGTCCAAGTTCACTGATAAGTTGGACCTGATTGCCCTTTATCATCCCGAATATGGTTCCTACTGTGCCATTGGGAGTCCCTGTAAGTCACTGGTGACTTACAGAGAAATTCCTGGGAATGTGTCGCAGTGGACTCTGCACTTAAGGAACATGTCCTCCTCACTCACGGGGAAGTATGAATGTAGCTTTACTCTGTATCCAGAGGGCATTTGGACTAAAATCTACAACCTACTTATTCAGACAAATGGTAAGTGTAACTGGTAGAGGGAAGGAAGCACATGCTTTCATTCAGTTCTCATTCGTTCAACAAATGTGCATTATGAGCCAACCATGTGCTAGGCATGGTGCTATGTACACAAAAGTTGAGCAGAAAGAGGCATTGCCTGGGAAAGAAGACAGAAATTGAGCAAATAATTCCATAAGTAAATGTAAAATTGCAACGGTGATAAGTCACAAGGACTACAAAAATCTTGTGAGAGTGCCTATAACAGAGGCCAGGCAAATTGACCCTGAGAAAGCAACACCTGAGCTGAGAGCTGAAGACTGAGTAGAATTAACATCATTTAGGAGGTTGGATGTTTGTGAGTGACCCACAACTTGTGTGAAGCGCTTTGTAGAGTTTGAGGAAATGGAAAAATACAGGTGGGACTGCCGTGGGGGATTAAGGGATGAAGTGGGAGATATGGTAAGAACCAGACCATGCCAGACCTTCTCAACCATGTCAAGGTTTTAATTTTTATCTAAGAGCCACAGGAAGATATTGAAGTATTTTCAACAAAAGGATGGTGTGACATTTATCAACTGATTGTATTTGTGTTATAAAAAGATCATGCTGGCTTCAGCATGAGAATGCAGTGAAGGTGGACAGGAGGGAAAAGGTGGAGACGTGTTAGAAGACAATCCCAGTAGCCCGGAGGAGACAGAGCAGTAGTTTGGGTAGACACAAAAAGAAAATGATAAATTTTATGAGTTGGGCATAAAACAAATATGACTTGGTAATAGAGGAGATATAGGACAATTGCAGCCTGAGTGAAGGAGAGAAAAAAATTGAAGGTGACACCCAGGTGCCTGGCACACATACATGAATGGTGGTGCCATTCACTGAGATGGGAGGCAAAGGAAGCAGAGCGGGTTTGTGCAGGAATTTATGGAAGTGGCTTTGGATATATTTAGCATAGGGCAGGTCAAGGTGCCAAGGAGGCTGCTGGACACGTAGTATTCACACAACCACATTTTAGAGGCCTGCATTTGGAGGCAGGAATCCTTGGTTTCAGATCTAGCTACTGTCTGGCTAGAAATGAATTTCACCTGGGGCCTGTCATGTAACTTCTCTGAGACCATCTGCAAAATGATGATAATAATGTCTACCCTAAATTACTTGGTCCTAAAATAAATGATTTCCATTTCTACTAATGGAAAAGAATGAAGACGAATGCCAACAAACAGAAAATGCGCTGGAAATGGGATGTTTTTAACTCAGGGGCAAAGTAGCCTGGTAATATAAGAAAAACAACAAAAATTAACTCCTGAGGGTTCTGCTGAAGGAGGCATGGAGCTGCCCAGGACAGGAGCAGGTGTAGATTTATCATCTCCTCTCTATTTCTAATCAAGAGATCGGACCATGGAATCGAAACAGCCCACCTATAGGGCAGGGCCTCCTCCACCACGACCTTACAAAGTCCTACTTCCATTGAGGTTTTCCAGGAAAAAAAAAAAAACTTGAGCTCAACTGGGGCTGGGATGGGGCTGAGTAAAGAGAAATAAGGAGACCTGTATAGAATAATGTTTAGTTATACGAGTTTGAGGATTGGCTCTGTCTTTTACTGTATATATCATCTTTGCCAAGTTGTTTCAAGTCTCTAACCTTTTTTTTTCTTACATAACGAATATGGATAATTATAGTACCTCCTTCATACGTACCATTATTTTTATGATTAAATGAGATAATCCATGTAAAGCATTTAGCATAGTTACTGCCAAAGTGTAAGGGTTTGGTAAATGACAATTTTCACCAAGAATAGTAATAATAGTAATGAGTGAACTCTATCTCTTAGTTTTTATTATAAAAGAATCCTCCTCCCTCTCTTTATATTTGCCTAATTTGGAATCCAACACGACATTCACCATACATTAGCAGAAGTACACACTGACCTTGGCTTTAGATATAGATTTCGTACCTTCTGCCTAAATCAGTAAACTATATATAGTATTGCGTATCTGAGGCCCTAATGTTTACTCCATCGAGAATTGGCAACATGGATTAGTGTAGCCTATAGGAAACAGGATATGGGATGGCTCAACATGAAGACAGCAATGGAGGTGAGGTAGTATATTACCCAGAAAGGAGGGTGGTGTTGCCTTTAAGGAAAGCATATTTCTTAAAATAATGGGCAACCCAAGGGAGCCAAGCTTGTTGCTGCTAAAAACTGCAAATCGCTGGAGAGGCAGAAGCCATGTCGACATCCTGCGTGGTTGGAAAATTCTCAGTCTTCTGATTGTAACTTTGCTGCTGGTCCGCTGGACCAGATGAAAAAAAAATGGCCTCAGTATCAGAGAAATAGTACTGGTATTGTGTATTTGGGTACAAAGGAAGCAAAATAGAAGAGAGCAAAACAGAAAGGGAAAAAAATTCTTCACCGTGGAGTGGCCAAAAGTGTAAGCCCAGTGTAGAGCTAAGGGGTAGACACTGACCTCAGACGAGGCAGCTGCCAGCGGAAAGCCTTGCCAAGTCCCCACCCAATGACACAGCTTTTTCTTCTTTATGCTTTCGATCTTCTCTCCCTTCTTCTCCTCTCACTTGTGCCATTTTTCTCTTACATCCCTGTGCAAGCTTCAAGTTTACAGGACAGCTGGATAAGCAAAGCACAAATAAAGAGCAAACACTTATGAGGTACAGAATCCAGTGCAAACTGAAGTGATGTACAAGAATCTAAATGTGAGGTGCTGAGGGACCAGAGGTGGTTAGGACCTCTTCCTGTTTCCTTTGTGTGTCATCTGAGTTGCTCTCTTCCCCTGTCTGCCCACAAAACAGTGTGTGTCTACATCCTGTCCCTATGCTCCCCGAGGGCGCAGCTGAGAGGGGACTCCGTTCTCTCCCGCAGTATTTTCTTCCTGTGAGTTAGTGCTGAGGCTGTGCGTGAGGTGGGACTGTAATAGTCAGTTTGGCATTTGCTTCTTTTTCCATTCTCTGATTAAACCTTGGGTTATTGTAACTGAGGTTTCCTTAATTTGAATGCTACTGGATCCCACAATGCTTCAGCTTGTAAGATTTTGATGCATTTTAAAATTTGTCGTTATTAGAATCCGTTATGAGAGTACAGTGTGGCTTTACTTTCCCAGATTAGAACAAAAGCCCTAGGGGGCTGTTGATATTGTTATTGGAAGGAGGAGGAGGAGGGGTATTGGTAACAGAAGGAGGGGCAGGCAATAACAATAACAACATAAGAAGAAGATAATAGAAGTGGTAGTAACAGTAGCCATATAATCTTGATAACATGACCCTGATAAGCTCGGTCTGACTGCATACTATTACCCTGGCTAGAAGCACAGTTTGTTCTTTGACTTTTTTTTTTTTCAATTTAATTGAGATATAATTGACATATAACATTCATTAGTTTTAGGTGTGCAACATGAGGATTTGATATATGTATATATTTCAAAATGACTACCATAACAAGTTAACACCCACCACCTCACATAGCTACAATTCGTTTTCTTTTATGAGAACTTTTAAGATCTACTCTCCTAGCAGCTTTCAAATATACAATACAGGTTTGTTAACTATAGTCACCATGCTGTGCATTACATCCTCAGAACTTATCATCTAATTAGAAGTTTGTACCTTTTCAACCCCTTCTCCTACTTTACCACCACCTCTGGCCTCTGGCAACCACCCATCTGTTCTTTGTGTCTATGAACTTACTTTAGTTTTGTTTTTTAGATTCCACATATAAGTGACATCACACAGTGTTTGTCTTTGTCTGCCTTATTTCACTTAGCATAATGCTCTCAAGATACATCAATCTTATCACAAATGGCAAGATTTCCTTCCTTCTTGTGGCTGAATGATATTCCATTGTATATTGAAATATTTTCTTTATCCATTCATCCACAGATGGACACTTAGATTTTTTCCATGTCTTGGCTGTTGTAAATAAGGCTGCAAGAACATGGGGGTGCAGATATCTTTCCGAGATAGTGATTTCATTTCTTTCAAATGTATACACAAAAGTGGGATTGCCAGATCATGTGATAGTTCTATTTTTAATTTTTTGAGAAAACTTTATACTGTTTTTCATAGTGGCTGCACCAATTTACACCAACCAAGTATAAAGATTCCTTTTCTCCATGTCCTCATCAACTACTCTTATTTTTTGTCTTTTTGTTAACAGCCATTCTAACTGATGTGAAGTGATATCTCATTGCAGTTTTGGTTTGCATTTCCCTGATGATTAGTGATGCTGAGCATCTTTTCATGTACCTGTTGGCCATTTGGAGGGCTTCTTTGGAAAAACGTCTATTCAGTTCTTTTGCTCATTTCTTAATCAGATTTTTATTTTTTTGTTATTGAGTTGTGTGAGTTCTTTATATATTTTGGATATTGACTCCTTTTCAGGTATATGATTTGCAAATAATTTTTCCCATTCATTACGTTGCCCTTTCATTTTGTTGATGGTTTCTTTGGCTGTGCAGAAGCTTTTTAGTTTGAGGTAGTACCACTTTATTTTTGCTTTTTGTTGCCTTTGCTTTTGATGTCAAATCCAAAAACTCACTGCCAACACCAACGTCAAGTGGTTTACCCCTAAGGTTTTTATCTAGGAGTTTTGTGGTTTCAGGAATTAGGTTCAAGTTTTTAATCTATTTTGAGTTGATTTTTGTGTATGGTGTAAGATAATGGTCCAGTTTCATTCTTTTGCATATGGCTGTCCAGTTTTAACAACACCACTTATTGAAGAGGCTATCCTTTCCCCATCGTATATTCTTGGCCCCTTTGTTGTAAATTAATTGATCATATATGTATGGGTTTATTTTTGGGCTCTCTAATCTGCTCCATTGATCTGTGGGCCTATTCTTACAGCATAGTTTGTTCTTAAACTTGAATGCTGGTTTTCCTTAAATTCTTGTATTTAGTCTTTATCCAACAAATATTTTTGAGTGCTAGACACCAAGGATGCAGTGGTGCAAAATACAGACATGACTCCGCCTTCAGGAATCATGAAGTCCAATGGGAGGAGACAGATATTAATCAAATAAGCAAACAAATGTGGCAATGAGGTAGATGGAGAGAAATGTTCAGATTGGAAACATGTTTAGGAGATTCATCCTACCGGATTTGGTGGTGGATTGCGTATATGGAGTAAGGAATGAAAATCAGTGTCAAGGATGATGCTCTGGTTTTAAATATGTGGAACAGAAAAAACGGGGGAATTACTCACTGGGTTAGGGAACACTAGAAGATGATCAGATTATGCAGGGATTACTTTGAGTTTGAGTTTGTGCATGTTGAGTTAGGCTTAAAGTTGGGACACACAGGAGATGTCAGGTAAACAGCTGGATATACAATTTCTGACCTAGGAGAAAGGTTTAAGCTGAAGATATAAATTGGTGAGCCATCTGAGTGTAGGTGCTAACTGAGTGTGGGAGTGGAAGAAATATATCTAGGCAGAGAAAATCAAGTGAGAAATGCAATGTGGCCCTTCAACAGAGTCCATGGCAATGAATGGAGAAAGAGGAATCTTCAAGGGATACAAAAGAGTAACTAAAGAGGCAGGAGTAAATCAGGGGAGAGTTGGGTCACAAAAACCTAGAAAGATAATATTTCATAAACAGAGTAGCCCTCAATTCTGATGTTTCTGAGAGGATAAAATGGCTACTGGATTGTACTTAGGAACATGGAAGTTATCAATTACCTTAATGGGAGCTGTTTTTGTGGCATTACAGAGTTGGAAGTCAGAGTGGGGGGAAAGGAGACACGAGCAGGAGTGAAGGAAATGGAGATAGCAAATGCTGACACAACTTCTAAGAAGTTTGTCAGTAGTAATGGGAAAGGCGTGAGTGCTCAAATGAAGGTTTTCCTTGGCGTTGTGGTAGTAGTGATGGTGGTTTTATTTAATGCTTCAAAACCAATGGGCAGGATACAGTTGAAAGAGTCATCAAATACATTACTGAGAAGGTAAAAAGAAATAAATTAAAGTTTAGGAGAGGGGGACAACGAGATTCATTACACTAGTAGTAGGACTATCCTGAAATGGAAAAAAGGGCAGGTTTTTTTACTGTAACAGGAGGGAAGGAAACGAGGATGAGTGCATGTGACGAGGGAGGTTCCATCTTCTACTATTTTCTCTAAAATGTCACACAGTCATCTCCAGGTGAGGAGAAGGCTCCAGAAGAAGAGATTGGAGAAGGTTTGAAGTAGCTTCTATGGGGAGAGGGAAAATGAGTCCAGTAGGTAAATGTATTTGGGTTTTTGGTTAGTGTTGAACATCCGTTTGAGTATGGCATGAAATTGTAGTGGAAACAATTTGCATTGTGACTTTCTCCAGCAGCGCTTGGCTGCTTGGGTCTGGGCAGTAAAAAGTAGATAGTTGGAGTCTACCACAGTTGGATTCTCTTTAGATAGATTTAAAAAAAAAAAAAAAAAAAAAAAGAGCCAAGGGATTTGGAGTATTAGCAAGAATGTTACTGAAATGATGGACTATGGAACTTTAGTTAGATAAAGAGAGAATCAAAGAAAGGAGAAAGCTGATGGATTGAGAGAAGGTAGAGAGATCAACTCATTAAAAGACCCAAGGAGGACACAGAGCAGTTGAGATGGGACTGATTGCACAAAAAAACTGGAAGAAGAGGTGTTTGTAGATTTGAATTAGTGATTTTGTAGACGGAGCAATTATGTGTGGTGATAAGGTCCAAGATGTGATTGTCAGAGTAGGTGGCTGAAATGGAGTGGAGACAGTGGAGATGACAGTGGGAAGAACTGAGAGGCCAGATATTGGATAGGTCATCTGCATGGTCAGTGAAATCACCCAGGATTATGTCAGGGTTTAGGGATAAGAGAATTGCAATCCAGATATCAACATATTCAAATAATAATGGATGATGGTTGAGAGATGAGAACAGGAGTCAACAAACTTTTTCTCTGATGGGCCAGATAGTAAATATTGTTAGACTTTGTGGTCTCAGTCTTAGTCACAACTACTGAACTCTGCCATCGTAGTGTGAAAGTACCTATAAACAATATATAAATCAGCAGACCTGACTGAGTTCCAATAGAACTTTGCTTACCAAATCAGGCAGCAAGCCAGATTCAGCCCACAGACCATAGTTTTACAACCCCTGGATTAGAAGATAACAGCAGTGAATCTAGGAAGAGAGGGAATGTTTAGTTGTTCACAAAGTGTGTTACTTACATATAGCTGGCAGAACTGGAGATGATTTTAGGTGATTTGTGAAAAAACTTAAAAACTTCTAATTGTTGAAAATTTCAAACATATGAAAAATTATACAGAATAGTATCATGAACTCTCATGTACTGAACATACAGCTTCAACAATTATCAACCCATAGGCAATCTCGTCTCATTTAAACCCGTATCAACTGCCCCCTCCCAGATTACTTTGAAGAAAATCCAAGATATCCTATTCATTTTAGAAGAAATCTCTACAAGATAAGGACGTTGTAAAAAATATAGCCATAATGCCACTGCCAGAACTAAAAAACTAGTAAGTCCTTAATAGCATCAAATACTCAATCAGCCTCATTATTTTTATTGTTATGCTTTGTTTAAACTAAGATCCAAATAAACTCAATGTATCGTGATCATTTGATAAGTCTCTTTTAAACTGAAGGCTGTTATAGTTCTCGTTTTTCCTTCGCAGTGTATTTGTTGAGTAAATTTTTTTTGCTTTTTTTTATTGCAGTAACATTGGATTATAACATTATATAGCTTTCAGATGTACATAGTAATATATCTCAAATTCTGTGTAGATTACATCATGCTCACCACTCAAAAACTAATTATAGTGCATCTCCTCACATGTGAGCCTAATCCCCCTTTTGCTGTCCCCCTCCCTTCCCCTGTAGTAACCACCAATCCAATCTCCATTGCTATGTGTTTGTTTGTCTTTATTTTTATCTTCTACTTATGACTGAGATCATATGGTATTTGACTTTCTCCCTCTGACTTATTTCACTCAGCATAATACCCTCAAGGTCCATCCAAGTTGTCACAAATGGCCAGATTTCATCATTTCTTATGGCTGAGTAGTATTCCATTATGTATATATACAACATCTTCTTTATCCATTCATCCCTTGATGGGCACCTAGGTTGCTTCCAAGTCTTGGCTATTGTGAATAATGCTGCAATGAACATAGGACTGCATGTATTTTTATGCATTTCTGTTTTCAAGTTCTTTGGATAAATACCCAGTAGTGGGACAGCTGGATCATATGGTAGATCTATTCTTAATTTTCTGAGGAAACTCCATACTGCTTTCCATAGTGGCTGCACCAGTTTGCACTCCCACCAGCAGTGTACAAGGGTTCCCATCTCTCCACATCCTCTCCAACACTTAGTGTTTCCTGTCTTGTTAATTACAGCCATTCTGACTGGAGTGAGGTGATACCTCATTGTAGTTTTGATTTGCATTTCCCTGATAGCTAATGATGTTGAGCATCTTTTCATATGCCTGTTGGCTGTCTGTGTATCTTCTTTGGAGAAATCTCTGTTCAGATCTTTTGCCCATTTTTTAATTGGGTTGTTGGTTTTTTTGTTGTTGAGATATATGTGTTCTTTGTATATTTTGGATATTAACCCCTTATCTGATATGTGGTTTGCAAATATCTTCTCCCAATTGTTAGGTTGTCTTTTCGTTTTGTTGATGGTTTCCTTTGCTGTGCAGAAGATTTTTAGTTTGATGTAGTCCCATTTGTTTATTTTTTCCTTTGTTTCCCTTGCCCTGTCACACATGGTACCTGAAAATATGCTGCTCAGACTGATGTCAAAGAGTGTACTGCTTATGTTTTCTTCTAGAACTTGCATGGTTTCAGTTTGTGAGTGTCTTCAGGTCTGAAGTGTGTCTTGTATGTAACATGTATATGGGCCTTGTTTTTTTATCCAGTTGCCCAGCCTTTTGATTGGAGTGTTTAGTCCATTGACATTTAAAGTAGCTGTTGATAAATATATATCTATTGCCATTTTGTTACTTTTTTTCTGGTTGTTTTAGTAGTTCTTCTCTGTTCCTTTCTTTTTCTCTTGCTCTCTTCCCTTGTGGTTTCATGGCTTTCTTTAGTAATGTGTTTGATTTCTTTTGTCTTACTTATTCGCTTACTTATTGTAGGTTTCTGATTTGTGATTACCATGAGGAACCTATATCATATTCTATGCATTTAACAGTCTATATCAAGTTGATAGACTCTTTAGCTTAACCTCTTTCTAAAAGCTCTTTTTCACTCCACTCCTCCCACATTTTATGTTTTTAAAATAATATATAATCTCTTGTGTGTGTCTATCCATTACCTTCTTATCATTGAAATAGGTAATTTTAGTACTCCTGTCTTTTAACCTTCATCTTATCTTCACAGGTGGTTGATCTGCTACCTTTACTATATTTTTACCTTTACCAGTGATTTTAATGCCTGGTTTTTTTGAGGGGGTTATTTTTTTTGATAATTTTTTATTGCTATTTGTGGTCATCACTTTCCAACTTAAATAAGTCCCGTCAGCATTTCTTGTAGAACTGGTTTCTTGGTAATAAACTCCTTTAATTTTTGCTTCTCTGGAAAACTCTTTATTTCTCCTTCCAGTCTGAATGACAACCTTGATGGATAGAGTATTCTTGGCTGTAGGTTTTTTCCTTTTAGTACTTTAAATACATCATGCCATTCTCTTCTTGCCTGTAGGGTCTCGGCTGAGAAGTCCACTGATAACCTTATGGGCTTTCCTTTGTATTTCACTTGTTGCCCTTCTCTTGCTGCTTTTTGGATTCTCTCTTTAACTTTAACTTTGGACATTTTAACTATAATGTGTCTTGGTGTGGGCCTCTTTGGGCTTATCTTGTTTGGAGCTATCTGTGCTTCCTGTACTTGAATGTCTGTTTCGTTCCTTAGATTAGGAAAATTTTCATCTATTATTTCTTGAAATAAATTTACTGACCCTTTGTCTCTCTCTTCTCCTTCTGGGACACCTATAATACGAATGTTAGTGCACTTGATATTGTCGCAGAGTTCCCTTAGACTGTTCTCATTCTGTCTAATTCTTTTCTCTTTTTTCTGTTCTGCTTGGGTGATTTCCACTAGTATTTCATCTAGCTTGCAGATCCGTTCTGTATCCTCTACTCTGCTATTGAGTTTCTCTAGTGAATTTTTCATTTCCAGTATTGTATTCTTCATTTATGATTGTTTCTTTTTTATATTTTCCACTTCTTTGTTGATGAGCTCACTGTGTTCATCCAGTCTTCTCCTAATATCTGTGAGCATCCTTATGAGATTTTGTTTGAACTCTTTGTCAGGTAGGTTGCTTATTTCTGTTTCATTTAGTCCTTTTTCTGGGGTTTTGTCCTGTTCCCTTGTATTCCTTTGGCTCCTCATTATGCCTCTTTCTCTGTGCTATTTTCTTTGTAGTAGGTGAGTCAGCTATGCCTCCTGATCTTGGAGAAGTGGCCTTATGTAAGAGATGCCTTTGAGGCCCAGCAGTGTGCTTCCCTCTCGTCATCAGTCCAAAAGATCCAGGAATGACCCCTTTGTGGGCTACTTGTGTCCTTCTGCTGTGGAAGGGTTGCTATTAATGCAGGTACACAGAGAGTCTAGTCTTTCCTTCCCTAGCCAGCTGTTTGTAAATCCAATTTGGGGAGTCTCAGCACCATTGGCTACAAGGTCTAACAGCACATTCCTGTTTCAGTTTTCCTGTTAATTGGGTAGGTACCCAGTATAGCTGGTTGCTAGGCTCAGGGGCTTACAGTTGCTATAGGCCTCAGGCCTACAAGGCTGTTGTCAATTCTCTTAGGAGTACAGCTGTATGGGGCTGGCCCTTGGCGTGGGAGCACTCAGTTGGTTCAGGCTTTGGAAGGTGCGGGTGATCTTCTTTACGGCTATTTGTGAAGCACAGGTTTTCTGCCGCTGATGAGCCTCAGCCCCCCAGCCCCACAGGACCACACACACCCTCAACACAGTCCTGGTCTGTGCACACTTCCCAACCCCCTGGAGCATACCCCAACGCCCCACTGCAGAGGCCCCCACCTCTCCACCAATGCCCCCCACAGTTCATGTGGTCCTCACACAGGCCCTGCCCCACAGAGGCAGACACACTCACCTGCCTGTAGAGGATCAAGGCACCCAGTCAATGCAGGCCGACAAGTAGCCTGAGGGCTTGCTGTTGGGCCCTAGGGCAGGCTGCCTGCCCTGGCTGAACTGGATTAAATCTGCACTCTAGTGGGTGTGGCAGCCTCCTGGGTTAACAGCCAGGAGAAGAACCTCAATGGCGTCTCCTGGGGTCTGCATCAACATGCCTGGACCAGGTCAGAACAATGGTCCCCATCAATGTCTCAGTCTCTGGAGAGGTCCCTCCTCTCACTGAGATGCCCCCAGAGCCCACCAGGTGAGTCTCTTTTCACCAAAGGACTGTCAGCCTTCTCTCTGATGATTTTAAGTTGCTGAGATGGGTGAGTTTGTGCATCGGCCCTTTAAGATCCAGGTCTTTTCAGCTCTTGTCCAATAGCTTTTCTGGGGGTATTCCTTGCTGCAGTTAATAGCCAGCAAAGCTAGATAGTAAGACCCTTGTCTCAGTTGTGCTGAGTCTAAAGGATGCTTAGAGCAGTATCGGCCCCCTCTCCGGAACTCACTCCTCCAGGGAGGGCTGCATACCTTAGTGTGGCTCCCACCTGACTGTCTGAGAAACTCTGCTGCTCCCAAAGGTGACTTTTTTCTCTCCAGCAGGAATTTCTGCCCCTGCTGCCTTAGTCAGGACTGTCCCTTCTTGTGGGGGTTCTTTTTATCCAGTTTTCAATTTTCTATCCAGCGTAATTTTTCCAAAAATTATTGTAACCTGGTTGTGTTCATGGGAGGAGATGAGTTCAGAGTCTGCTTACACTGCCATCTGGATGAGATCTTTTGAGCAAATTTAATATGTGCTGTAGAATTACCCACAGCCTGTATTTTCCTCTCACATCCGCATGGTATGGCCATGTTCCTCTTTCATTTTGTAGTTAGATATAGAGATTTCATTTCATTAAGGTTTTTGTTTTTGCATTTTGTTTTTTTGGCAAGACTACTTCATAGATAATGTTCTATAGTTACATCAGAGCCACATAGTTCTGGTCGTGTGATGTTAACACCTGCTGATGTGTATTGCCTACATCCATTGATTCTTAATGGGTTGCCATATAGTGATGTTCTAATTCTATCATTCCTTCATTTATCATCTGAAGTAGCTCTATAAAAAGAAACATCTCATCAACCAATTGCACATTATTTATTAGATGTGCAGTTTGTATAAGAAAAGCAGAACAGATACTTAATTCTTTCTCTTTATTTACCAGTTGTTTTTTTTTAAAGATTGGCACCTGAGCTAACTGTTGCCAATCTTCTTTTTTTCTTGTTCTTATTCTTCTCCTCAAAGACCCCAAGTACATAGTTATATATTCTAGTTGTAGGTCCCTCCAGTTGTGCCATGTGGGATGCTGCCTCAGCATGGCTTGATGAGCGGTGCCATGTCTGTGCACAGGATCCAAACTGGCAAAACCCTGGGCCACTGAAGTGGAGCACATGAACTTAACAGTTCGGCCATGGGGCCAGCCCCTATTCACCAGTTTTAAAAGTGAGTTGATTCACTAGTATTGTTAGAAGGTGACCAATAGGTATTTTGTGTTAAGTATCATGAATTCATACGAATTTAAACATCTGATGAGTTTCAATACGTTATAGTTGTCATCCTTATTATGCTGAAAATGTCCTGCTATAAGCTATTCACTCTTTGTGATATAAGTTGCAAATATTTTTCCATTTTGTCATCTATCCTTACTTTCTTATGGTATTTCCAATGCAGCATAATTCTTACTTTTATGAAATGAAATCTATTACTCTTTTTCTTTTTTGGTCTTAATTTTGAGTCATAATTAAGAAAAAATTTTCCTGTTTTCTGATTATGTAGGAATTCTCTCATGTTATTTCTAACACTTGCATGTTTTTTTATTAGCATTCAAATTTGTGATGTTAGGTTGTTAGTGTGAAAAAGAGTGCCTAAATTTATATTTTTATATATCCCTACTAATTTTATCTATATTTTCTACTTTTTTTTCCTTTCTGTGTTTCAGTTTAGAAATTTTCCATTGACCTATTTTCCAACTAACGAATGCTATCTTTTGTGATATCCAGTAAGTTTTCAACCCATCAAATTAGTTCTTAATTTCTGATACTATATTTTTAAGTTATTGTTTTTGATAGGTTTTTTAATTCTGTGATGAAATTATCCATGTTTTCATTTACTTCGTTCATCTTTTTCTCTATGTCCTTGAATATATTAAGAAGAGTTATTTTAATCTCCTTGTTGGATAACTCCAGTGTCAAGATCATTTATGTGCCTGTTTCTATGTTCATTTTTTCTCTTTTTTTTTTTTTTTTTGCTTCAGCACATCTCCTCCTTTTATTATTATTGTCAAATATAGTTCATATATATTATTTATATGTGTAATATGTATAATATATATAATAAACTGCACATATATGTGATATTATATATCCATAACAAACCCAATAATACAGCACTACAATTAATCCTTTAAAGAGTTTCATGTTCTAAAGAAATTAAAAGAAGAGAAAAAATATATATAGTCTTTCATATTTACCCATATATTTACCATCTCCTGTGCTCTCCATTTCATCACATGGATTGAAGTTACTCTTTGGTGTCATTTCCTTTCAGCCTGAAGGACTTACCTTTTTTTTCCTTTTTTTCTGGTTTATTAAAGAATAATTTATATATAATAAAATCTATCCATTTGAAATTAACAGTTCAATGAGTTTTGACAAGCGTATAATTGTGTAAATACCATCACAATCAAGATATAAAACATTTCCATCACTCCCAAAAGCACTCTATATCCTATTGCAGTCAATTCTCTCCCTCTCCCCACAGCCTCAAGCAGCCATTGATTTTCTGTCACTATAGTTTTGCCTTTTTTTTCAGAATTTCATGGAAACATAATCATACAGTGTGTGATTCTTGAGTGTGGTGTTTTTTTCACTTAGCATGATGTTTTTGAAATTTATGCATGTATCAGTAACTCCTTCCTCTTTATTGCTGTTTAGAATCCATTGTATGAATATAACACAATTTATCTGAGGGACTTATTTTAGAATTTCATACAGGACAAATCTACTTGCAATGAATTCCCTCATTTTTTTTTCATTTTTATTCTTGAAGCACAATTTAGCTGAATATGGAATTCATATTCCATATTCTGTTTTTTCTCTCAGTGTTTTGAACTTGTCTTCTGACCTCCATTGTTTCTGGTGAGAAGTGAACCATTAATCATGTTATTGGCCACCTGCGTGTGATGAGTTTTGTTGTTGTTTCTCCTTGCTGATTCCAACTGCTCCTTTCATAATTTTCTCTTTGTTTTTGGCTTTCAGCAGTTTGATTATGATGTGCCTAGGTTGATGTCTCTTTGTGTTTATCTTCTGTGAGTTTTAACATTCTTGAATGTATAGACTAATTTGGGGGGAAATTTTTAAAAATCAAATATGTGAAGTTTTTGGCCATTATTTCTTCAAATATTTGTTCTGTCTCCCTCTCTTTCGCCTCTCCCTCTATGACTCCCACTACATATGTGTTAGGACACTTGTTATTGTCCTATATAGCTCTGAAGCTCTGTTCATTTTCTCTCAAACCTCTTTCTCCCTGTTCTTGAGGTTAGATAATTTATATTGATCAATATTCAAATACGCTGATTCTTTATTCCACCATAGCAAATTTGTTGTTGAGAATCTCTAGTGAATTTTTCATTTGTGTTATTAACTTTTCAACTCTAGAACGATAATGTGGTTCATTTTATCATTTTCTGTTTCTTAACTAAGATTCCCTATTTATTGAGTCATTGTCATCATATTTTGCTTTAATACTTTGAACATACTTATAATACCTGCTTCAAAGTCTGTTAAATCCAATATATGGGTCTACTCAGAGTCAGGTTCAATTAGCTACTTTTTTCCTAAGTATGGACGACACTTTCTTGTTTCTTTCATGTCTCATAATATTTTGTCAAAAACTGGACATTTAAAAAAATATAATGTGACAACTCTAGATTCTGTGGGAGTTTTTTTTTTTAATTTTAGTAACCCATGCTTAAGTTTCAAAATCTATCTCCTTTGTAGTGTGTGGCCATTGATATCTCTGCTCAGCTTTTTATTCTAATTCTTATGTTTTTAGTTTGGGTTCCAAGGAGTTGCCCCTGCATTGGCAAAGCCACTTTGTTGGTCCACGATAAGTTTGGCAAAGGTTGTGTTCAAATGCCTCAAGCCATTAGGCTTCCATCCTCTACACATAGGTGTGTGTGTGTGTGTGTGTGTTTTAGGGAGTGCATTCAAAGTTGCCGTCAGTTATACAGTCTACCCTTGGCTTTTACTTTTCACTAGGTTCTCTCAGATCTCCCCAACTCATGTGTGTAATTTCCCAGTCAGCCCAGGATATCTAGAGAAATATTCTCCACTTTTTGTGACTCTCTAATTTCCAAGATCTTTGTGTTAAATGTCTATATGGTCTGCCACTCATCCTGAATGGGACCACAAAGCCAAGCTAACCAGGCTTCAGTTTTGCTCTGTTTCCTTCAAGTTTCTCCCTGTCGGCAGAAAGTGAAGGATTTCTGCCTTCAGACCTAGTGTAAGTCTGCCTCTTCTGGAAGAAAAGCTGCTGGTTTTTGCAGCCAGCTCCTAGATGGTAAGACTCCATTTGTGACCAACCAAGCTGGGGAAAGGGATGGAAGGATCCCTAGGCAAGAAGGCTAAAGACTCCTACTGTTCTTACTAAAACTCTAGTGGTTTTTCTAGAAGAAATGCTTCTCTATTAAATGTTTGCCTTTGGTCAATTTCCAGGGCCCTGAAATGATTGTTTTTAACAAAATTTTTCAGCTTTATATCTTTGTGTGTATGTGTTCATGTGTGTGAGGAAGATTGGCCCTGAGCTAACATCTGTTAATCTTGCTCTTCCTGCTTGAGGAAGATTGTTGCTAAGCTAACATCCATGCCAATCTTCCTCTATTTTATGTGGGATGCTGCCACAGTGTGGCTTGATGAATGGTGCTAGGTCCATGCCCGGGATCTGAACCTGCAAACTCTGGGCCGCTGAAGCAGACCACACAAACTTAAACACTACATCACTGGGCCAGCCTCTATATGTGTTTTTTCCCACTGACTTCTTAATGCCCCCATAGCAAGAAGTCCCTCAATCACCCTCCCCATTTTTGATACTTACATTGTATCTTTATCCAAAAATATATATTCATTATACTCTATTCCCTATAACAACTAATTATTCTTAGTGATAAAGGTAAATATATATTCAACACTCACCACCAGCCTTTATGGAATTGCCTTTCCAGTCTGAAGTGTATTCTATTGGAGAACCCTCAGGAATCGCTCATGGGAGCAACATTCTCTGAGTTCTCACACTACTCAACAGGTTTTATGTAGTCTTTAGATTAAAAGGTTAATTTCACTGAATATAAAATCCTTAGCTCACATTTTCTTTCCTTGAGTATGTTAAATATGTTACTACATTATTTTCTAGCATGAAGAATTGCTGTCAAAAATCTAATAAGCATCTGATTTTCTTTCCCCATCACTGACTTTGTTCATTACTTTTATAAGAATTTGCTTAATGTTGTCCATTCTGAGTCTCTTTTCCTACTACAGTATTATCTTTTAATACGTATTTTCTAGTCACTTTTTATTTTAAGAAATTTTACTTGAATTGTAGTCTCTAGTGTTTTTTCTGTCTATTGCTATATTTCCTTCAGTGTCTTCTATTTATATGCATTTTTTATCTTCTGTGCCTATCACTTTCTTTGACTCTATTTTTTAATTTAAAATTTATTATTTATTAACTTATTTTAAAACTTCCCTCATTCTATTTTTCTTCTTTTAATGCAATAGCTTTTGTATTTATATGTTTTTGTTCCAGTTTGCTTTTCATTTCTGAAGTGATTTTCAAAAATTATTATTTCCAGCCCTTTCCTGAATTCTGTCACCTATCTTTTGTAAGTTTTCTTCTCTCCAATTGACTCATTTACCAGCCTTTCTAAAATTTTACACAGCTGCTACATTTTCTTTATTTCTTTTAGATCATTTTGAACTATGAGAATATAGTTTTTATTTATTTTGAAGTCATGTCTTTCTAATATGCCATCCTTGTTATAGGGATGTTATTTTGTTCTCTGTTCTCTTTTTTTCCTATTGTATCTTTATATGTGATTCTACCCCATTCCTTTTCTTTTGCTCATGTTTAAGTTAAATGCACTTTTATTTTTGTCAGGAAAGAGTGGGTCAGGCTGGCTTTTCTAGAGTCTTCAGTGTCTCTAGAGTGCCTCGTCTGTTACGTTCAAGATAAAGAACACACCATTGTACTTTCTGAGATGTACTTCCTTTCCTCCTATCCCTCAGTTTTATCTAAATTGCTTCTTTGCTTTCTCCTATTGAACCTGTCATGCTTAGTTTGGATTCTACTCCCCACAGTTTCTTCTCAGTATGAGATACGTCTAAAAAGTTCCCTCTGCTCCAGCAATGACAAGCTTTTTCTTGTTTCCCTTAAAGGCACTAGTAATCTGGCACCTGCAGACTCCTTTCTCTGCTTCTGCTGCTATTCTCAGATTAGTCTGCTTATCTTTCCAATGATTACCTGTTGTTTTGGAAGAGAAGTTCTCCAGGTCTACCAGCCATCAGAAGCCCAGGCGACTTCTCTGTTTCTTTCTGCACGGTTGCTGATACCACAGTGGTATAAGGGTCCCCCCCCCCCCACCACCACCACCAATTAATGAGGATATATTGTTACTCAGTGATCCTGTAATAGTGCCTATCTACTGTTAGTAGTAGTTTTGCTACTCTAGTTACTCTGTCAGTTTTTATAGAGAGTTTCAGGGATATTAAAAAAGTTATGCCACTTATATTGCCAACTTCTCAGAATCTGGACAAACTTTATAAAAACTTAACACTTGTGTATTTGGGTACCATACCTTAAAATTTAACTAACATATCAAGTGTATTTGATGGACCTCACAAATATTAGCGCCTAGATCAGTCTCTGTTTAAAATAAATTTATGTAAGTAAAACAATTACAACAATTTCAAGAATAAAATTAAATAATAGTACTGGTGGTATGCAAATACGGCAAAAAATTCTGATGGTGGTCTACAGAGAAGGTCATTTGGAAGCACTGACACAGTGAAATGTCTGTAACCAGAAAGGACTGGGATTTTTTTTTAATTATGGGGTTGGAGTAATACTTGGAAGCAGCAACGAGAACAAGGAAGGCACTGATCCCTCCTCCTGATCTTGAGGAATTAAGGGTGCAAGAAAATAAACAAGCACTGTTTGAGAATGCTGCAGGGAAGATGAGCCCTAGTAGAAAGGCCTGGTTTCAATTAAGGAAGGGGGGAGGAAAGAGTTATCAGGAAAAAGGACAGCTGGTGTTGATAGGAGATCGAGAGATAGCAAAGTTCTAAAGGCTAGATATTCTCAAACTGAGAAATAGTCCACTTTAAAAAATATATATACTGTTGATAATAATGAGAATGTTTATACCCCATGATCCACTAATCATACTTGTGGGAATTTATCTTGAGTAGCTGAACAGTCAGAAGAAAGCCATTAGTGTAAGGAGGATCCTTGCTATAGAGATTATAATAGTTTATACACAAATAAAGTGAAAACCCAAACTGAAAGAGCACAGTGATTCAATACTTGGAAATGATGATTTCCAAGGACACAAAGGAAGGACACAAAGCCTTTAAAAATTTCAACCACAAATAGTTTAAGAATCACTCAAAATATTAAGTAAAAACATAGCTAGCATTTGTTGGTTAATAGGATTGCAAAGTATGAGAAAACACACACAGATGAACAAAATTTGTATCACTCTAGAAAAAAGAAAATAAGATTTTCAGGATATTAGGATTATAGGGCTGTTTTCATTTATGAATTATTCTTTGATGCCATTATAGTTTAGTCACAAATGGATATGTATACGTATATAACTTCCCCCCCAAAAGACTATAAAACAGATATTTATCTCATATCACCTTGAAAATGAAAATAATTCATTAATGATGCTCCCTCAGAGTTTTCTTATACGTTTTTCTGTATCATTCTTTCTTTGGAGGAATGTTTATAAGCCTATAAAGAAAATTAGATAGGAAGACAGTAAAAAGATCAGCGGTTGTCTGGAGTTCGGTGGGAGGAAGGGATGAATAGGTGAAGCACAGAGGATTTTCAGGGCAATCAAAGTATTCTGTATGACACTATAATGGTGGACACTTGTCGTTACACATTTGTCAAAACTCATAGACTATACAACACCAGGAGTGAACCCTAATTCAAACCCTAATGTAAACTGTCATTGGTGATAATGATGTGTCAACGTAGGTTCATCATCAATTGTAACAAATGTACAACTGTGCTTTGGGATCCTGATAGTGGGTGAGGTTGTACACGCATGGGGGCAGGAGGTATATGGGAATTCTCTTTGCACTCAATTTTACTGTGAACCTAAACTTTTCTTTAAAAAAAAAAAACGCTGTCTATTAAAAATTTTACAAAAGACAATTAGATGCTAGGTTATAAAGTTGTATATTCCATATGATCAAAGAAACATGATTTGAAGACTAAAGCATCGATTTTGAGTTAAAGAGCAACATGACAAATTGTGAGCTGGATTCTGTTAGGGTGGTTTCCCTGTAATTTTTCAGTGATAAGCAACTGTCTGTGCTTCTCCGCGACTCCATTTTGCCATTTATACAATGAGGACTCCAGCGGGGGTTCGTAGGTGTACCTGAGGAGAGATGAATCTCTATACTAAAACTATTCTCGTTTCTTGATGAAAAGCGCTTCATATACCAATCACAGATCCATGTCTTTTCTACCTTGCGTTTTATTACAGTTATACAGGATGAATGGAGAAGCAACCATACAATAGAAATAGAGATAAATCGGACTCTGGAAATACCGTGCTTTCAAAATATCTCCTCAGAAATCGCGTCTGAGTTCACCTTTGCATGGTTGGTGGTAAGTGTTGCCCTTTTCAGTGAATAACTTCAATGATCTTTAAATATTAATGAAGGGAAAATGAATAACAAATAATAATAGGGAAGGAAACATACTAGATGAGAGGCAGGCATTATGTGGAAGGTTGGGGAATGGCCGGGGAGGGAGCAGGGGGCGCTAGGATTCCTTCTAACTCAGCAAGGTTCCAGGTCTATGAATGCAGTAATTTAGAAATTAGTTCCTAAAGGTTAGTTTCTATTTTGAGCTATATACCAAACCATGATTATAGAGAGAAAAGAGTGTGAAGGTGCCCTGGAGAGGAGCCACGTCCAGCAGAAGTCCCTACTCACAAATATATGTTTTACCAACAACATCTGCAGAGGGATAGATCCTCTTTTCCCCACACCTTTCCTACTGCATCCTGGGAAATAGACAACATTGCTTTAGATCGGGAAACAGCACGTCTAATGCTTCTGAAATACAGGTAGAAAATACACATGAGAGATCGGGATCTGTATAAGAAACAGCCACTGCTCAGCTCCATTATTGCCACAGGGAGCTGCAGGCCCAGAGATATCATGTTTTATGACCAAAAAAAGAGCCCAAAATCTGGATTTTTATGAGAAATTCCCCAAGGCAAGCCAGACAAATGGCAGCCAGCTATTAAGCAACGCAATGTAGTAGAACTTTAATACTGTTAAGTCAGATAATGCAAGACTACCACAATTATAAAGATAACCATAAACACAATTTTGAGAATCACATGAGAGGGTGTTCATTTAGATGATCCAGAATGTGATCACATTAATTTTTAGATTACCATCACAGTACAAACACAAAATTGAAAAATTCTTATAGGACTCACAGATCTCCATGAATGTAGCAGCTGATACCGTTTGCAAAATACTGCATTCATGTGACCTATCATTCACATTACAAGTTATCTAGATTTTTGTGGACTCTTTTGGAAACTAGACCCTTCATTTAAAAAAATTTCTCTGGGGATGTGCCAAATCCAAACCAGCCGGCTTGCAGGTAGGCCTTAAAGTACAACCACTGCTGATGTTCTCACTGTCCAGATGCCTTCTGGATAGACAGTAGGATGAAAAGAAAAAAACTATTTTAAAATAACTTTCCCAAACTATTCTAAAATCTACAATATCTCTTTGTCATCTGTCAGAAAACACTTTTCTCCCCTTATAGGGTTTGGTTTCCAAAAACTTAAGGCTTTCTGGACACTATGCCTGTCATTAGTATGTGTCAATTTTCCATAACAAACATGATACAATGTGGTTCTTAGAAAAAGGTTAAAAAGTAGAGATGATCTCAAGATGCCAGAAACGTCCTAACCCAAACATCACAGTGATGGATGTGCACTCTCTGTGCCTCACTTACATTATTAATATTTCCCACCAGCAGGCAAAAAGTTTCCACCCTAATGATCACAAATTCACTATTGATAGGAATGATAACACTTAAATAATAATAAATAATAATAAAATTTAATAATAAATTTAAAAAGCTTCACTACAGAGAATTTTGCTGGCTAGTAAGTCGATCTGTATATTCTTATCTTATCTCAAGGGGGTGTAATCTGTTTTCCCAAACAAATGTAAAGCCTTCCGTCAGCCTGCCTTTTGTGTGACTCTGAGTTTCTCCAGAGCAAAAAGCTGCATCACTCACTTCAGAAACCCCGGAAGCCAGTATAGTGCCTAGGACAGAGGTGCTCAATAAATAGTTAATAAATAATTGAATGGATATGTCTCTCTTTGTTCCCTTCCCCCACGGTCCCATTCATTGTCCTCATATTAAATTGACGGTCACTACTTCCATGCTGGCGGTCTGATTGGTTAATGAGCAGCAGTTCACTAAGTACCAGTGACTAGATAACCAATAAGTCATCCTTTATCTAGCAGTTTTCTTCAAAGAAACTAAGAAAGCTATATATACATTATCTTTGGATCCTGGCAGGACATTTAGGATAAATGAGGGACACAGAGAGGGCACCTCAGGTCACAGGGAGAGAGAGTGAGTCCTAAACTTCTTTTAGAACCTCAAGCCATGCTGTCACTGTAAGGAATGCATCATGATATGGACAACTTGTGGAATCTTTTTGAAAGAAAGCTCTCTTCAAAGGGAACATTATATTGGCAAGTGTGCTGATTAAATTCCTGCTGTGCATTCCTTTTTTAAACGTCAAAATCTATTTGCTCCTCTGATTTACATCCATGCTCCACACTGTTGGCGGCTGTGGGAATTGGCAACTCTGAACGAAATCATTTAATGTCCTCAAATGGGGAATAAACTGCAGTGCTTCATGCCATGACTGTTATAGGTCTGCAGAGGACGTAAATATCCCCTCCAATCCATTTTTTCGTTCTATAGTCTCTTGTTAAACTAGCACAAGGAATCATAACATTAAGCCAATTGTTGTTACAAATATGACATAATGTGGCTTTTAGAAAAAGATTCAAAGGTAGCGGTGGTGAAGATGAGCTCCGGAGAGTGGAAACCTGCTGTAGTGAACTCAGTCATTCTGGGAAGCTTCAAAATGCCCCCCTTCAAGCATTGCATTAAACCCTGGAAACAATTTTACAGACTAGAGTGATTCTAATCGAGGTCCCTGGAAAACAACCTGGAAAAGTCAGGTCTTCTTGTATGTGGAATTTTACAAAATCTAATTAATTCAGTTATGACCCTCTTAGGAAAGGTTGTTACTGGGATACTCATTTATCATAAAAAAAAAAAACAAAAAAAAACGTTATTTGCTGTGTGTACCTGATCCCAGGCTAAGGCTATGTCAAATGCGTTCGTGGAGCAGAGCTTTTGCATCTGGGGAAGTTATATTCCAGGATTGTGCCTACACTGAGGTAGACCGGCATCAGGCACAAAGAGACAGTACATCCAGCGTTGATCCAGCATGAGAGGTCACTAATAAACACAAAGGGGTAAGCCTGCAGTGAACACTGAGAGTCCATGTGAATGGTGAGGGGATGTATAAGAAATCATAGAATGTGTATGGCATGTAGAAGATAAAGGACAAGCGATATTTTTCCCAATTTGGTCCTGGGGGACAAACATACAGTCATCAGAGAAATTCTGCAGGCTTGTTATAGGAGCTTCTAAATACACTCTAATATTCTGTTTTCATTCCACGCTATCATCCTTATTTCCCTCCAATAAGCATATTCTAATCTGTTTTGAGTGCTATATTCTGCAGGGATACAAAACTATATTGGACATATTTCCTACCATGAAATACAACTGTAACAGAAATGTCAAAAATGGCGGCATAGATGTAAAATAGTTTGATTCTGACTGGAGGGACCTGGAAAAGTTCTTAGGTTATGTTTGAGCTGGATAATCAAAGAACAGTTGGCCAGCAAACGACAGACATGGACTACAACAAGATCCTGGAGCCCATGAGTAGAAGTTGGCAGTGGGGGCAGGAGGAGGTGTCAGGGGAATATTTGTTCCCAAAGTTGGTGGGTAAAGAGAAACCCGTGATTTTTCTCTTCAAAGTCATGAAAAGAAGGAGAGGAATATTTCAGATTCAAACAGTTCAATATTAGTGATAAAGGCACATAACTAAAACCTAGATGCTTCTATTTCTTTACATTTTTATTTATAAATGTATCTTTTCAACATACTCTTCTTTAATATTTGTGATGTTTTATATTTAAACAAACTGCAAAATGGTACTATAAACAATGTTGGTTTCCCATGCCTATGGGAAGCCTAGCTAGCAGAATGTAAAACTGTCACCTTCTCCCTGATGGCAACTGACCCTAATTGTCTTCACCATAATCAAAAATGAAGTGCTGGCCAAGCTACAAAGTGTTGACAACCAATTGCAATGATTGGAAAAATATCGTCTGGTGCTCTGCAAAGTGAACGTGGGGAGTTTTGCAAGCAGCCTGCTTTGACAGCACTGACTGGATAGGGACTAAGTGGAGGAAATGTGAAGATAGAAAGCAGTTTGGAGATAAAGAAGTAGCAATCAATATAGTTAGCAGAATTTATTGAATGAGCTCTATACACTCAACACCTGCCATGTGCTATGGTCAACACAGCCAGCCCTGATACGGAGCTAGGGCCAGCCCAGAGATGAGATAATGCCATTAAATCAAATAGTACCAAGGTCCCTTTCCTGGATGGAAAATTCTGATTCCAGTACAAAACTAGGAAAGCCTCTGAAAGTTACTTTAGGATTTGACAGGTGATAAAGGGACATATAGGAGCAGTGTTCCATTATTCAATATGACCCCACCCATCCCTCATCATGCTGATTATTTTATGCAAATCCTGTACATGACTTAATTATGCATTTATTTCTCTTGTATGGGTCCTGATTTTGTATTTGTTTTTCTTGTGAATTTGTTCTCCTCAAATAGACTATAAGCAGAAAAGACAAGGACTGTTCGTTCCACTAGTTTTGTAAGGCTGTAGACAGCAAAGTCATCAACAGCATGACTTTTGGAGGGAAATTGTTGTTTTCAAGTGCTAACTACCACTTACTATGTCTGTGACCTAAGAGGTAGGATTAGGGTGAGGTCAGTAAGGCCCTCACCTTGGGTGCAAAATTTAAGGAAGCGCCAAAAAAAATCGGTAATCAAGATACAAATTTTAATAAAATATTTTTAAAAAATCATCATTTAGAGAAAATCCATGGTGAACAAAATATCAAAATTCTAAATAAAGTCAGGTTGTAGTTTGTTTGAGACCTTGCTATGCTGTTCAAGGAATGGTATTTTCCAATAAGCCTGTGTTTCCTTGGCCTTCACGGCATTGTGACCCCCTGGGCACATGTAGGGGAGTGGACAAAGCAGAACAGATGGAGCCATGTACAGCTTTATGAAGTTCTTTTTAAAAAATTTTTATTTGGAATTTTTATTAACTTTTTCTGCTTGGCCAAAATATAGGAGGATTTTTTGATAAGTGCATATAGGGCCACACATTTTTCCTTTTGTCTCAGAATTCCATGTGACCTTGGATATGTTGCCTAACCTAGGTTTTAGTTCCCTCCTCTGTAAAAGGGGATCATTATAGTATGACCTCATGGTGTTGTTGTGAGGTGTGAATAAGGTAACGCAACCAAATAACTTAGCACGGTACCTGTACCCAGTATGTATTAAAAATTAATTTCTAAGGGTTTAGCTTTCTGACGCTCCATAATTCTTCAGTTTAGTCAGGCAGAGCATGAACACCTACGTTGATCATCCCTGAAGCTGGAGGACAGAGTGTTTGCACTAAGTGGACATCTATTGACTGTCAGTGTAGGTTTATCATGTACGTTAGCTGGCAATCTACATTCCCCATTAGATCATGAGGGCCCATCAAATTGAGAATCCCACGAAGTTTTAGAAACTTTTGCTTTGAAGAACAAGAAAAACAGGCAAGAATAAAGACTCTGTATAAGACCCCCTACCAGTCTCTTTCTTGCAGACCAGGTTATCTGAAATCATCATTATCAAGTAGCAGCTGAAGGACGCTGTGGGACCCCTGTCACCAAGGGCCCTTTCAATCAGCATGTTGCCCACACCTCTGTAATCTACAACTTATAGAAAGCCCTCTGGCTTCCTGGAATTTCTTTTCTATTTTTCATTTCAGATACTCCAGGAAGTTTTTTTATTTGTCTTATGATGGTTTGGTTTTTATTGGTAAGTGTTGTCTCTGAAGCCTGGTGTCCCTCTTGATCCCTGGTCCTGCGCATCCCTGCTATTTGGTGCTGTGACTTACATACCCTCTTACTTTGTGTGACCTTTGAGCAAGCTATTTAACCTCAGTTCATTCCAGATTGTCATAAGGAGTAAAGAAGACTTGAAAGAAATTTGCACAGTGCCTAAGACATAGTAGGTGCTAAATTAATTTAAGCTAGTACGAATGTAAAATTTTAGTAGTTGTCATAGCACAATATTAACATTCTTTCTCCCTCTCCCAGCTCTGGACATTTCATTGTTTGCCTGCACTGGTTTTTTCCACCTCTCCTTCTCCCATTTGTTCCGTAGGCAGCCACTCACATACAGGTTCTTGCCTCAGCCCCTTTATAAATGGGGACTCTAGAAGCTCTCATGATCTCCTGATGTCATAGATTACAGGACACACTTTGCAACTGAGTCCATCTTTCCCAACGAAGGAATAAATCCCTCTTCTAGAAGAGTCAATTGCTCAGAAAAAAAAAAAGTTTGCATAAATTGGTTTTTTGTTGGTTTTATGGTATACCTTTCCTCCATCAATTAAACCACCGTGGCCAGTCACACTCAGGTACACAATCATGGAAAAAGCAGTTTTGGTCAGCAGTCTCCAACCTTAGCCTCTGACTGCCCTTCTTCCCACAACAAAGTGATAGATAGAAATGTTCCAAATGGCGAGTCATTGATTAAATGACCAAGAAGCATTTGAACTCCAAAATTCTCACAAAATCAGTCCCTGTGCATAGCGAGAGCTTTAAAACTTAGCCTGTTTACTGAAGGACCTGCAGGGGGAGCTTGCATCCTTAATTATTGGCTTCTACATCAGCAGATGCTGAGTGAAATGCCTTCTATTTTTTTTTTTGCTGTCACAACCCAATACTTAGGGCTCCTTTTGGGGTAACTGTCCCCAGAATATAAGCTCTCCCCTCTAATTCCCTGTACCCTTCCTCATTAGGAAGACAGCAGCACAGACTCTTAAGTCCTCCTTTCTGTGAGTATCAAGTTCTGTGCGTTGCTGCTGGAGTGAATCTTAAGCAGGGGATGGGTGTCCTCAGGCAGTGCTACCTGTAAGCTGCATGGAAAGCTGCTATCGTCCTACCCATATTCGTCTACAGAATTGTGTCATACATAAGAGCTTCTACTAAGTAAATTCTGGAAATATCTATATAAACTATTTGAGAAGTCGGCCTTCGTGTTTCCACTGTTTCTGACCCCAGTTCATGCTTGAATTCTCTCCCTCGCCTGCCTTCCATTTCTTCTACTCTGAATCTGTCTCTCTGTTAAAACCAGAGGTTCCAAATCACAGATCTCGTCTTCATTATTTCACAACTTCTTCCTCATTGAATGCATTTCTGTTCATCTTCTCCTTTTCAGTCCCCTCCATTTGCCCTGACCCCTGCACGTAATGGTTCATCTGTCGTTTAGAGTTAGAGCAGTGGGGCTCAGCCCTGGCTCCCCTGAGGACCTGTTAAAAGAATGCCCCTACTTGAGTCTCACCCCAGAACAATTGAGTTAGAAGCTCCAAAGAAGAAGTTTGTGCCTCAGAACGTTTTCAAAGCAACCCAGCTGAGAATACTGAGTTATACTGAAAGATATAACCCTTCCTCCACCCTTGTGCCCTCAAGAGGCTCCTCCTCTCTAGGCCCTTAGTCAGCACATTTACTGACATGGACCAACACTGGGTCACTTGTATGGACTAGAGGAGCCAAGTAAATGCTGATCTTGGAAACTGAGATTGGAAATTGCCTAGGGCGCAAAATTCACTCTCAGCTGCCGACCCTCCACTTACAAGACCCTGAGAGTGAGGGCCTCCTTAAATTTTACATCCTGGGAGCTTCTTTACCTCGCCTACTCCTGACTCTGAGCTAAAACAAGACCTTTTCTAAAGGAATGCTGGGAAGAGAGGACAACCATAATCATTCAATTCAGGTGAAGGTTTAACAGTACAGCTGATACAGCCTCCTCAACACATATTAGCAGTAAGATTTCAGAACTTGAAATGAGAATGCTGATCTGCCATTAGTCCCCAGTGCTGCGTCCCCCGAAGTCCCGTCCCAGATAGGCAGCTCATGGAAGTTTAGGAAGGGGAAGTTCTAGTCAGAAAAGCAGCAAGTTTAGTTCATGTTAGAAGAGGGTGACATGAGTTTTTAATTGAAAGTCAAGTGCAATGATACTTGCTCTAGTGACATTTTAAGTATCTCTTAATTTCAATTCTTCATTCATCATTTCTATATTTACAAGACGAATGAATTAACGCACGTGGAACACCTAGTCCTGTAACATGTGGGATAGTTGAGTGCTCAGTAGCTAGTAACTATTTCTCTCACCAGGAGCATAACGGAACACAGGAAACACTTATCACCCAAGATCGCCCCATCAGCAATTCCACGTTATTTAAAGACAGAGTCAGGCTAGGTACAGACCATGGACTCCGCCTCTCTCCAGTCCAAATCCACGACGACCGCCGGAAGTTCTCCTGCCACGTTATGGTCAGGCCTGGCAAAATCTTCATGAGCACCATCACGGTCAAGGTTTTCGGTAAGAGTTTTTGTTCCCTGAACTCCCTGCCATCCTGCTGGCAATTTCTCCTGCCTTGCTCTCCCCTGGAGAGGAAGTGCCCTGTGAGCTGGAGAGCAGCCAAGCAAGGGTAGCTATTCTGGAGTCCTGTTTGCCCTGATACTTGCCATTCACGTTGAGGGTCGGAAGTTAAAGAATGACGACTCGGTTAATAAAATAAAATCACAAAGAAAGCCATGGATGGGTCAATTTCCCATGACCATCACCTTACGTGCAACTTTAATGTTTCTGAAAGAATATTACAAATCTCTTTAATTATGACTGCCAAAGTATAATTGCTTAGCTGTCTAATTGTCTTAGGTGCTTTCTGGAACCAGACAGAATGAGGCAAGTGTGCGAAAAGTAAGGTGATAAACACAGCTCCAAAGAAACTCTGCAGGAGTCTCCCCACCCTCCCCTCAAGGCCACCTTGGGAGGAGAGACTGTCCAGCTCCTCCAGCAAACGAGCCGGCAGGATGGCCCTCTGACCCTCTGTTCACAGGAGTGCACAACTGAGCTGAACTAGCCACTGTGGCCTCACTCAAATTGCGGAGACTCTGCAGGGTGCAAATTTGGGGGGAAAATGTGAAAATTCTATTTTTCTCAGTCATGCAAGGAAATATTAATAAGCAGCAACCTCTGGCTTTGGATATTTTTTCATCTTTGTGACCAAGAACTGTGGTTTTTAAAACATCATTTTTAAATCAAGGCAAAAAGGAAAGCAGTGATGTGGATGACCAATTAATTGTTTCTCAAAATGAGGTAAACAAAGAGAAAAATCACTTGACAAAACCTAAGGGCATGGGCTGCTAGGAGTTTTCCTCGGTTCCCTGAATGACAGGGCAAGTGAAACATCTTTGTTTATACATAAAGTCTTATTGCATTATTATTAGAGTTCACACAATTCAGTATTTTGGAGGAATCACAAACCTTTCAGTTCACAAAGATGGAAGTAATTATACCAAGATTTATTTAGTTTGAAGTCTCTTGCTTATAGCTTTCCTTATGTCTTTCTCTTTGGCTCTGGCCCTTTTTCTCCTGCCCTCCCTCCCTCCTTCTCTCTTGATCTCTCCTCAGGGATGGGCTAGGAAGTAATCAATTGCCCCTGATGAGCAGGTTCCTTATGGAGCGTGAACAATGCCCTGTGAAGAGCTCATCTCTTTGATCGTTTATGACCATCCGCTCACTTATGGGGTGTAACTCTCTTAGCACAAACATGAAACTGACTCATCTGGGCTGACTATTGGCAAATCAATGGAGGCAGCCATCCAGGATGTGAAAAGGAATATCAATTCCAAGTTAGACGAACTGGGTCCCATTGGACTAAGGGCTTTTGCACCATAACTTGATCTAATTGCCTTGTCAACATTTGAAGCATGTCTCATGTCTTCTTTAACTCTACTTCCCTTAGCAGGTATCACCTGCCATCACAAGTTTGCTCTCCTCCACTCCTCAGCACTAAACCTGATTGTCTCAGGTCTCAGAAAGAATCTGTCTCTATCAACCTGCAACTTTTAGCAATTGTTCTTTTCTTCACTTTACTGATATTTGTTGCTAATAGAAGGTCAGAAATACCCCTCCTGTCCTTAGTGTTTTAGGGTTGTATCTAGGTTTGGGTTCTCCTGGAAGAAACCATTGAGACAAGGATTTGAGTTAAATTAATTTGTTTGCGAGGTAATCCTAGGAAACGTTAGAAGAGGAAGGAAGGAAAGATCAGAAGGGAAGGAAGATAATAAAATGTACTCTATCAAGTCAGTTCTCAGTGTGGGCTTAGAGCTCACACCCACTGGGAAACTCTGGGAGAACATACATCAGAGTGATCCCAAAGGAAGGCAAAGAAGTTGGGATATTATCCACCAGCTCCCCATGTTATCATCATTAACTTTCTAGGACTTCCATTTTGGTCTACTTGTGGACAAAGTCTGCTCCTGTAACCCAATAAATCCTTAGGAGAGAGTTATAGGTATGCCCAGCAAGAGGCCTTCAGTAAGTAGAGGCCAAGTGGATGTAGCAGCACTGACAGCACCTGTGAAAAGGGGCTGCAGTATTTTTCCCGCTGGTTCATAGAGGGCTTTGTCTGCTATGCTCAAGATCTTATTGGAAGCCACTTCGGTTCAACATGATGTACTCACTGTCAACTTTGCGCTGGGCACTGTAAGTGTTGGAGGTGGAGAGATGAATAAAGCAGTCTGGCTTCAAGGCACTTACAATCTAGCAGGACAACAAAGTCACCAAAATAGTCCCTGAATGCTTCTAGTGCCAAGCTACCAAACAAATATCCAGTGTTTTCCCTGTCCCCTTCAGGGGCCTATAAATTATACCTTATTTCTAGGCCTTTGGGAACACAGTATACTCTCTTCTCTCTCCCCACCACCCGCCCCTCCCCTCCTCCACATTCCCTATTTCACTTGACTCACTGATAATCACCATTCAAGTATCAGTTAGATGTTACATCTTCCAAAAGCCTCCTCTTTCCCTCCAACGTCAGGATAGAATTTTCTTTTAGAAGTTTAAATCCTACACGTCCTCAATTACTGTACTTATCTCAGTGTGTTCTAATTTCTAGTTAACGTGTCTGTATTTTCCATGAAAATGTAAATTTCTTGAGGACAATGAGTATGATCTGTCTACCTTTGTTTCCTACGCATCTAGTGTGCTGCTGGGCACACAGTAGGTGTTTAATAAATATTTGATGAACTTTGAATCTTTCACACACACACACACACACACACACACACACACACACACGTAGCCAGGTAAGATGGCATTCAGTGCCACTAACTGTGTTTTATTTGCCTTTAAGCTAAGCCAGAAACCCCCGTGATTGTGGAAAATAACTCCATGGATGTCTTGGGAAAGGTGAGTCACGTTAAAGCCTTTGAAAATCTACGATACAATATGCCAAGGTATGTCGGGTTGCATCATTGTCCAGAATGTTTTCTCCAAGGTCCTGCTTCCTTGGCCCTCAGCCAATTAATTTCTAGTGGAGATGAAGGGAAGCTGAACTGATTCTAGAAACCAAATGGGAATCCTTACTTTTCGACTTCGGGTTTTCAGAACACTGGATTTGTGATACTTAGTTCTTAAATTTCCTGGAAAAATTTGTCTCAATAGTTTAAATTTCTCTCTAATAAAAACTGAAGTAGATAGTGAAGGAAAAGCAGGGCAGAAAGCAGTGTGAATCCTGGTGTAAAAATAAGGTTTTTGCTGAGCTGACATTTAATTTGTTCTAATCCATTTTCTGTACCAGCATTCCCGTTGTTTTTATTTTGAAGTAATGAGAGGAAATGTGGCCTTCTGTATGCCTTCAGAGCCCTGGCTACGTCCTAGGCAGTAAAGAGAAAAGGAAAAGTGAGCAGGGCCCTCTGACTTCAATTTCTTGTAGGTCTTCCCAGCCTCTAGTCATTGCCATTGGGATCAGGGCTCATTTGCCAGCTCCTCCTCTTGCCGGCTGTGACCTTGGGCAAATTACTTCATGTCTTTGTAGTCAGTTTCCCCATCTATATGAAGGGGATAAGAAGAGCATCTGCACGTTTTTGTTGTTTTTAATAATTAAATGAAATAATGTATGAAAAGTTCTTAGTTTTGCATGGCATATAGGAAGTGCTCAATAGACATTATTGTTGTTGGGACTATTATGCATATTAAGCAGCTGGCATTATTGTGGCATTACGACTTCATTCAAGCTTTTCAAAACCCAAGTGAAATAAATATTCTTATTAATTCTCAAACATTTCCCTCTTACATGGAATGACAGAAAATTATACCCATAGTCTGGTTTCTTCTAGCCCCAAGAACATTAAATAACTTGTGATTTCTGCTCTCGCTGAATATCAGTCATTTAACTTGACAGCTGCATACAAATCATAGTTCAGACTCTGTGGGATGGTTTTAGATGAGTGTATGCATGCATTATCCAAGCATTTGTGTCTTTTGTTGATTTTATGTATTAGCCTCTTAGATAATTGCTGTTGTAGTCCTGAGTATATAGAAAAAGATTTTAAATTTTTTGTTCTGCCACAATTAATTTCTAATTTTATTGGTGGACTTCATTTCAATAGTTCAAATAAGACAAATAATCTACAGGTACAATGTTTGGTAGACGTTTTTGATTCTTACAAGGATTTCTCGTGGGTTCTCGGTGCCAGAGTTTACAGGTAATATGGACTCAATCCAGATATGGAACCACAAGATCAGATCCAAGAACTCCAGTTTTTAAAAAAGAGGACTTTTTCTTACATGTTTTGAAATTCCCTCTTCTGTACCCATGCTTGCCTAGGTGCTGGCTGGGAAAACCAGAGAACCTTCCTTCCTGGAGAATTAGTGAATATTCTCTCACCAATTCCACATAACCAGCTACAGGACACAACTTGCCTATGGGTCTTTTAACATCTTGCCAAACATTAGTAATTCCTCACTTTCATATTCTCATAATCCCCATTGTACTTTTAATAACTCATTAACTCTTCAAAGCCCTTTCACATGCTTTTGTCATGTGACGCTCCCAACAAACCTCTGAAATAGCTAGGCCATCTGCCAGTTTACAAGTGAAAAACTGGGACCTGAAGAATTTGAACCACTGGCTGAGTCACTAATAAAGGGCAAAGCTGCGACGAGAATTCAGCATCCTCACATCCAAGCAGGATGGTATCATGAAAGGAGATCATGGTTTAGGGACAGATAAAATTAACGTCAAATCCTAATTTGACCACTCACTAGCTACAGAACTTCATCAAGTAGTTAACCTCTGTGAGTCTCACCTAGCTCATCTCTTAAACCGGGATCATAATAAATATTCCACAGGATTCTTAGGTGAATTAAGTTTACGCACAGTAACACATAGATGGCACGTAGCAGATGTCTCAGGAATATTTCTTTCTTCCTGCTATTTATCATTCACCCACTCTCTTTCACCCATTCCTTCCTCTGCATGTATATGCATAAATCTACTACATGATTGATTCTAGGAGGCAGTGTGGGATAATGAAAAAGCAGATTGTGGAATCTGATAGACCTGGGTCTGCATCCTCCTCCATGACTTATGAACTCTGGTCCCTGGGAGGTCAGTTCCCCAGCTTCCTCATCAGTGAACAGGGGTAATGATCCCAACCTCACAAAGGTGATATAAGGATCAAATGAGAGAATGTGTGCAAAGTGTCTACCATCTGGCAACCACAAGTGTTGGGTAATGGTAATTTCCTACCCCTCTCTCTTCACTCCTTAGAAATTAACTAAGTCAACATGCACCTATCGGATGCCTACTATGTGCTACATATTTTCTACACCAGCAGCCCTTGGTGTTAGAACAATAGGGATTTGGTCAGTTGTGAGTTATGTTTTCCAGAATTACTAGTTAAAGTTATAAAGTTTATGATTAATTTAGTTTTCCAGTAAAATAGAAAATTACCCAAATTATTCAAACAATGATGCCTCTCAGGCTTAGACAAGCCAGGGATGTCCAAGGAGAGTGCCACACCTGTGGATGCGGTGTTCTTGTGTGTTCCTGAGGGCAAGGCTTCACCAGGGCTCGACCACAGCATGCGGCTGAGAAGGAAAGTCAGTCTTTAGGTTAGCCTTAACCTCAGGGCCCTTCATGTAGCGGATTTTTGCAGTACAGCAAAAGGTGCTGGGCCAAAGAGCCCTTCAGCCCACAGCCCATGGCCCTCCATGCCTCACTCTGGTGATGCACCAAAAGAAAGCACAAGAGAGATGCGTGGAAATTCCAGAGTTTACTCAACAGTTCAGTCTTTCCTTTATGCCTGTGTTTTGTGCTTTAAGTCCATCATCTCCATGTTTCTGTCCTTGTCACTCTCTACCTTTACTATGTTTGACAAAATTTAGGGGCAAAAGTAAAACAAAGCTATCTAACATGAAACATAGGAAATAAAAGCAGTCAAGGTTAAAATGCCTAAAAAGGAAGAGAGGCTAAAATAATAAGAACCATGTAAAACAGGCACCATAATCTAAAAACACACATCAGATTTTAGCAGGACGGAGAGGACCCTAAAAGGGGCACCACCCTCCTGTGGTGAAACCACATGGGAACTGAAATCTTTAACATCAGACAGATTTCTAGAAAAAAAGGGATTACAGGACTGCAGTACAACCTGGGTTTTTCACAAGCCTGTAGTTTGGACTTGTGTTTGTTCCACAAACAGCTCCCAGGAAAGACTGATCTGGCTATTAGAGATGCTGAGGAGTCTAAGAAGCAGTAAGAGGGAGCCATATAGGCGAGGACTGAATGAGGCAGGAAGCCCCGATTATGTCAGGATCTTGTCCACGTTCAGGGAGCTAGTGCTCATAAAGTACTCGGGCTATCTGCAAGGTGGTAAGATGCTGTCTTCACCTCCTCTTGTCTTCCCCAGCTCTCACCATCCCCCTTCCCCACTCCCAACTCAATTGAAAAAAGACTGCAGGTTCTAGAGGAATCATCCAAAACAAGCCAGCTCCAGTGCAAAGGCCAGAGTAGTTTTCACTTTGATTTTATTTTATTCCTGAGTTAACATTTTAGGCATATGCTCAGCTGCCCAGGGAATTTTTCTCTCCCTACGGATTATTAGACTCCCTTTTTTCAAAGCATCTATGAATGTTTAAAGATGAACAGTTTTTAAAAAATCAGAGAACAATGGATTGGCACGCAGTTAGCATTTCAGAGGCTGGAATAAAATCTAAAACCTGCAGGTCAAATGAATGAGCAGTGGTCTGTGGGGACAAAACAAAGCATTTAACTCATTAAAACTGGCCTCAAGATCTGGGTCTCTGCCCTTCAGGCTCCCATATGTCCTGGTCTCCTTTATCTTTCCATGGTGAGTTTTTTTCTGGGCAGCTGTCTCTCTTCTCCTATCTTCATATTTCGTCTCTATCCCTTTTTCTTTTTTTCACTTTTCTGCCTCTGTTCTTTATTCCTCCTCATTTACCCCATCTCTCCACTTTTTTCTTTTTCTTTCTGAGTTTCTTTCATCTCTTCCTCACTAACTGCTTCTCCTTCAACAAACTTTAATATGAAATGTTATCATATTTTTAAATATTTATGAATCGATTTTTATATCCTCTATTCTTAAGGTTCAATTCAAGTGAGTTGAAAAGTCTTTTATCTCTCTGTGATAATTACACATTAATTATGTAAGTGTTAGAGTGATGAAAAGACTTACGGGATTCAGGCAGGTTGTATCGATGACACAGCTTTAATACAAGCGGGTGGTACAACACTGCAACAACAGGAGAAAGATATGCATTGGAAGGGTCTGGAGAGCTCAGGCTCAAGCTTCTTTGTCCTTCCACTGCTGGGCCCAAAGGACAAGCTTTGAATCCAGTTCTCGAATCACCACCCGTATAAGTGCAAACACCTCGGTCCAAAGATGCCTAGGTTCTGCTCGTGGTAGGATCTCAGAGTGAGCTGGTCACGTAGGCACATTCCAGCTGCCCGACCAGCCTCAACCGTCAAAACCTTCAGCTCCACCAAAACTAAGCGCTAGGCAGAAATTCGGTTATCTTCACTCATCAGTGCTGACAGACTGGTACATTCCTCCACAAAACAACTCACGGACCCCTGGTGGCAACAACACGTTTATCTTTAACTAGTACATTTTGAAGTTGGGGCCAAGGGTCAGTACAGCTCTAAGAACCCTGTTGAAAAGCATTTAGTCAACTCAGACTGCTGAAATTAACCCATCCTATGAGCTCTTTCTCTTAAAAAAAACCAAAACAAAACACTAAACTACTTTGCTTTGTGCTTAAGCTGCTTGCTATGAGTCTAAAGTGAGTGTTTTCAGAATAGATGCCCCAAAGCCCGATTTAAACAAAATGAAAGGGATGTGCTGCTGTTGGCAGGTCTTTCTCCCTCTGGCTGGCCTCCTTCTCAGCCTTCACCTTCCACTTCATCTCCAGGATGGCCCTTTCCACCTCCTCCAGGGCTCGCTCTCTCCTTTCCACGGCCCTCTCCCGCCATTCCACGGCCCTCTCCCTCCTAAGTACCTCCTTTTCTCTTTGGCTGGCCCATAAAGCCAGGGCCCCCACCTGCTCCAGGAACCTGGCCCAGTCTCCCTCAATGCCCATGGGGAGCTGAGGCCCTTGTGGCTTTGGGTCCTGGCGCTGCCCTGTCTGGCCATGGCCACTCTTCTCCAGCTCCTCTCTGTGCATGCTTTTCAGGTGCTTCCACAGGGCTGTGGTGCCCACGTTGACCCCAGGGCCACGGCTCACCAGCCTGCCACATAGGCGGCAGGTAGCATATTGGTTGGGGTGGTGGCCAGCACGAGCAGGGGCCAGGTGGAAATACTCCCATGCCTCAGAAAACCGGGTCCCCTTGTTGTGGGGCATTGGGGTGGGCGGGGCACTTGCAAAAGGGCCCACGGGTTCTCCCAAATCGCCGCCATCCTGCTCCTCCTTCATCTCTAAGTCCCCTTTTGCCTTCATCCTGGTCTCCTCCTCTTCCTCCTCTTCCCGCCTCATCCTGTCTCCTCTTCTACAGCTTTCCTGAGCCCAAAGTCTTAGTGTAACCACAACTAAGGTTAAATGAGAGCTTGTGGGAACTCTTGGGGATTTGCAATAATGGTCGAAGGCCGGCCACACCTGGGTGGTGTGATGTTTCCTCCTTTCTGCTTCACTGCAGAGTCAGGGTGAGTCAGAGCCAAGCCAAACAACCTCTGAGGCTCTCGTGTACATTCCCTCCAAGCCCAGGATAGGTACTGATCCCTCCTTGGCTGGGCCGGAGAAACAAAACGATTAGTCCAGGAGTTACAAAGCTCTACAGTGAACCAGGTGTTCTCAGCATCAACCACCACCACGGGTGCTTTTGAATACTGAAAACTGCAGGTCTTCTCTTGAGTCTCCTCCTGGCGGCTTCCACGGTGTCTGTGCTCCCAGATACCTATACAGTGTGTTTGGAGGCAAGGAGAGCAGCCTCAGGGTTGGGCTGTGCAGGATCCCCAGAAGCTGGGCCTCACCGGCTCTTCCTGGGCGTAGGTAGGAGCAAGCATGGACAGATGCAGATGTAGGAGCGAATCGCACTTCCTAAGAACTGTTGCAACAAGCAATCCAGAAGCTACAAAACCTGCCAGGATTTCAGTGTGAGGTCAGTTTGTCCCTAGAAAGGTCCCTGGGGAGCTGGGATTCTAAGAAATCCAAACGGCAGGCTTAACAGCTTTCAGCAGGAGGGGCTGGCTTGCGTGGAGGAGAAAGAGGTGGTGCACGTCTACAGATTTGGTGTCAGCGGTCGTGCCCGGCAAGCAGCTCACCACACTCCACCTTCCCTGGCACCGTCACCTGCAAAGCCAACAACTGATAAGACCTTCCTGACAGCAGCTTACTCCAGATGTGTGGCTTATTTGCTCCATTTTAAGGACAAATAAATCAACGGAAAATAATATGACATTTTTAAAACAGCCCAACTTCTCTCTCCTTTCGCGGACCATTTCTCAAGCGATTGAGAGCCTTACTGGTCAAGCTTTGCAACCCCAAAGTTGGGAAACCCTCCGCAGCTGCAAGTGGGTACTCACAGGCAAGCCAGCCTCTGGACTCGTCTCCGACGGCTCGGCTCGGGTGCAGGGTGAGTGCTCCTGCGCACTTGGACCGCTGTTAGCTGACTCTGGCCCCCAGAGGAGGGCACCTGCAGTTCCTGTCTCCTCCCACTTCCAGGGAAGCCTTGTTTCCAAGTGGGTGTGTCCCTGCCTGTAGGGTTTCTCTGCAACGCAGACCCAGAGGTAAACTTTGTCTCCGCCCGCCCCCCTCCACCACCAAAAGAAAATGTTCCTGGCAAATACCATGAGTGAAACAGTAAATCAAGCACCTGCAAGTCTTAGTTCTGTTTCCAGACGACTAGATCATCTGGCCTCTCAGGCAAAGAAAGAGATTTATGGGGAGAAAGGGTGAAATATGGGCAGAAAAACCACATGCCTCAAGGACATCTGTGGTTTCACATACTTGGTCCGTGAATCTCGATTTTTGGATTGGAAAATGTGGATGTTGTAAATACAGTCAGTAGAAAGCCAAAGAACTCGCAGAAAAGAGAAGAGTAAGTGAAAGCAAACCCCCCAATTCAAAGAAATATGGCAAATTGGGAAACAGGTTTGGGGTTGCTTTTTATTATATTATATAGCTAGAGTTGAAAAAAAATGCTATTGGCTTCTACTCTCAGTTGGAGTGAAATAAAGGGAGCAAAAAATATGTATGTACATACATACTATAAATTTATTATATATATATATTGAAATTTAGGAAGCAAAATCTACCAAGAGGAGACAGGAACATTTTAAAGAAGGTGTTTGTGGAATAGAAAATCTTGAGTTATAGGAGAAAAGATAGAAATGGGAGAGTAGAAAACATGTAGACGCTGAAAGGTACATTTTAAATGAAATAAAAAGAGGGGGAGTGGAGAGAAGACTCCAAATAAAAAGGAAGAGAGTTGGTAAATAAATAGGGAGACTTTTTCTTAAGCTTTCTCTTTCTAGACTAAAAAGCTAAACGTTTTCAAAATGATTCTATGAAAAGCCTTATGGAAAAGGTTGTGTTTGAACTTAGGCAAACTATGGGCTCATTTACAAATGGTCACCATTTCAGTATTTCACCTGAAATGATCAGTCTTGCAGGCAGATTTGGATTCATTTTTCGTGAATCATCAACCTCATCACGCTTCAGCTGAGGGAGCACTGGCTTCCCTCTGCTTCCAGGACAACATCCCCAATTCACACCTAGGCCTGTGGACTCAGTCCTTCTATCCACCTTTGTGAATCCCGACTACTTTCCACCACAGACTGTAGAATCCAGGCCCACTTCTTCCCTGTTCACAAAATATGACTCTGTTGTCTAAGTTATCCCCAGATTTCACCCTTCTCTGCACTCCTACAGAACCGTCCAATTACTTTGGGGCACTTACTACACGACTCTTTCTGCTATTACTCACTTATTCCATGTGTACTTAGAATAATACGTTGGAGAAACCAGTTGTTTAGCTTGTCTTATGGATGAAAAAAGCACACAGTGAGTGAGTCAATGATTTTTATTTCTCAGCAGAGGAACATATGTGTGTGTGTGTGTCTATGTGTGTGTATCTATGTGTGTGCTTATATACATGCGCACATACACTCTTGTGCATATTTACTTCGTTTTTTTTTTTTTCAAATCTAACATGTTTTTCTTACTCATTTGGAAGTTTCCAAATAAACACAGCTCTGCTTGCTCAGCAAACCATATATGCTTGATGTTTCATAAGATGTTTGACGTGAATTTGAACTAGTTTCTTCAGCTGCTTTTCAATTTTAGAAAGACTGGGAGGAGGTTCAGGACGAGAACCGTATTCCTAAATGAAATCTTGGAACACAATCTTGGTGGAGAATATTTGAAATTTGTATCATTCGATAAAATCTGAATTCAGAGAATCCACAGGAGTTAAATCTTTTTAACATTTTTATTAAGTTGACAAGAGAATTCTTCAGTGAGCCAGATGCCTTTGTAACATAATGGAACCCCCGATTGTTCCTGGTATTACCATGTCACCATCTCTGGGTAGGTTAACTGAGCACGGAGGAAATGAATCATAAGAGTGGTTAAAGGTATTGACAGGAAACAAACCTTTACAACTTTCTATTTTTTAACATTTTATTTTCTATAAGTCTTACATCCCTTCACAGACCACCTGGAGATAAACATCAATCTTTGGCATTTTGTTGGATTAAGTAAACTGAATTCTCTTTCCTTTACTTAATAAGAATATATTTTAGGGGATCTGATTTTGCTCTCAATTTTCTAGGACAGAAAGTGACATAATTTCATGGACCTGCATCCCTGCCGGATGCATGTCGCCCCATTGTTGAGTGCTGAATGGGTGGGAAAACTGGGAGCTGCAGTGTTTGCTACCACAATCTGGGAAACGGCAGATAGCTTCTTTGGAAAGTCTCGTGATTTCCTTGGGGTTTTTGCAGTGATGAAATGAGGGATGTTAAACTGCACCTCAGTAGCATCTCCCCAGAAAAACGTTACTCAGTATCCTTAAGTTTGATTTCCCAGCCCTGCTCAGGACCAGATTCTTCGGGCATAATTAGTCGGTGGAGAAATTGGCACACCAACTATTACGTACAGTTAATTGTTCTTTACTATTTAACTAATATATTCATTAATTGTGGAAAATATTTGAGAACTAAGAACTAGGTGGGTCATTTGTAAAATATACACATGATGAGAAAACAAGTAACTATATCCAGGATTATAATTTTGCAGTGTCTCAGATAAAATAACAAGGATCCAATAAGTCATACTGGATATTTTCACCACTCTATTGAAGGAACCACCGTCTCACAAAGAACAAACATAGCGTAGGAAATAAAGCATAACTAACTCCACATCTAACTTTCTGGTTTTGTAGCATAAGCTACCTGTTCTTCTGTTTCTTTCTTTTTTCAGTACAATGTGGTTTACCAGGAAATAGCTTGGACTGGATTTGAGGTAACACAGCTCCCAACTGTGCCATCAGCTACATTCCACTCCCTTTAACCATTCTGTGGTTCTGTTCCTTGGTTTCCCCATCTGTCAAATGGTGAGAATAATGCAAGTCCTACCCTCCCTATAGGATTGGTAAGATGATAAAATGAAAAATGAGTTAGGAAACCTCTTTATGAGTCAAAAGCGAGATATTTATATTAAATGGTTTCTGTGGTTGTTGCTACAAACAGTACTTTACATTATTTGGGGAATGGAAAGAACCAAAGTGTGGATGTCTTTTAGTTTTTAGTCTAACAAAATATTCTTCTCTGGCCTCTTCCTGTTAGAGCCTCTTCTTTCCATCCTCTGGTTTCCGTTTGGTCCTATCTTATTCTGCCTTCATCAAGTTGTGATTTCCCTTTTCCAGAACCCAGAATTCAGACTTGCAACATTAGTATAGTCCTAGATGCTTCTTAAGCTGACCTAGGATTCTAGCCATTAATTTATAACATATCTATAGGAGACAGCCTATGTATGGTTTATACAACCTCTTAAAGGTAAACATTGCCTTGTTAAAAGTAGAGAAAATGGTTGCCTGCCAATTAGCCTCGTGTGAAGATTGGTGGAGATGTAAGGGGCACCAATTTCTTCTGAATTTGCAAATAATCCTTTTTGTGCTCTGTCTTTACCCCCAGAGAATATTTAACTGCTCACTGAGGAATGTATTTCCCACAGCAAATCTCACATGGTTTACAGACAGAAGCTTTCCTCAAGGGGAAAGAGAAGGTAAGGAAATCAGCCAATGGAAGAGGGATTGGCAAAGAAAGAAAAAAACCAAAGAACAATAGAAATAGTGGTTGTCCAAGCTGATCTTGGCATTTAAGAACAATTTTCATTCCAAGAAAAACATCTTGCCTACCAGATGCCATCTTCTGACACCTCATCTGGCTCCTCCAAGGGGATGGGGAGTAACATTTTCCAGAATGTAAGGAATACGATTGACTTTGTCAACTCTCATATAAACACTAACGTTTTATTTAATTAACTGTTATTAAAAGCAGATCACTTATATGAGGGCAAAAAAGTCTAATTCAAAATATTTATGAATAATTTCATTTAGTTCAGCTAACTTGGCACCACTGCTTTAAATCAACAAGGAAATAATTTTAACTTTTTTTGTAAGGATCTGGGTAGGATAGAGATGGGTAGAGGAGGTGTACATAAAGGACCTGGCTCTGTGATGAGGAACTTGTCCACCAGAAGGATTAAAAGTTCCTGGAGCAGGAACACGCACTGAGACAAGCTCGGGTGAGAATGCACAAAGCCGTATTTTTCACATGTGGTAAACATGACAACCTTTGCCAGAAAAATCCCAGCTGTCCCCTACCTGGGACACAGCCCTTCTCTTGTCTCGAGTCATTTTTCCTCAAAGATCAATATATATATATATTTTTTAAAGATTTTATTTTTTCCTTTTTCTCCCCAAAGCCCCCTGGTACATAGTTGTGCATTCTTCGTTGTGGGTTCTTCTAGTTGTGGCATGTGGGACGCTGCCTCAGCGTGGTCTGATGAGCAGTGCCATGTCCGCGCCCAGGATTCGAACTAACGAAACACTGGGCCGCCTGCTGCGGAGTGCGCGAACTTAACCACTCGGCCACGGGGCCAGCCCCGAAGATCAATATATTTTTAACAGTAACTGAGTCACACAGCTCTGCATTATTATTTTTAATTGATAAAATTAAAAGTTTATGTTGATGAAAGATTGTATTGATCCACTTGGTTCCTTTTGAGACTATTATTGGTTTTGTTATTAGCTCACTTTAAAAAGAGTTCACCCACAACAACAGGATGAAATCCTGAAAATATCTGTTAAAGTTCATTATAGATATGTTCTCCTGTTAAGTAAGCCCTGACTTGGCGTAACCATTACCCTCCCGCTCATGAGGCCAGACAGTGTGGTCAGAATTCTACCAGCATACAACTACGTTTAGTTATTAACTCTGGCAAGTTATGACTTCAGAACAAGCACTTAGAACCTTTAATGTAAAGAGGCTCTGAGAGTTCGGAAAGTTCTGGCCTATGGCGACAGATGGTTTTACATTAATTCCTGCTGTCAGATATGCTATTTGGAGTTTATACCAACAGGGGCAGTTAAACAGGGTTTTATTTCTAAAGAAGATTCACAGGACCCAAAATGGTGATAAGGCTCCCTTATTTCAGGAAGAGGATGCCGTATAGCGACACTGTGAAAATGAGGACGTGCATCAGCTGCACGCGTTTAGAGCAAGCGGTCCAGCAAAGTCACTCGGGGGCTCCTTTGTCTTCCTCTGGAAGGGGGATCTGGGTAAGGGGAAGCCATGAATACGGCACAGAACACCTCAGAAGTGGAGAGCCCAAAACAGGCTGGGCTGAGGTTGTTTTATATTTTACTAGTCACTTAGGCACAGTCCTATGTACCCAGACTAGACAGCAGAGCCCTTCCAGGTTCTCACCCAGACCAGGTACAGATCATCAATCTCACTATTATCAATAAACAATGCTGGTGAGCTAGGACAACCTACCCCAGACCTCTTGCATCCATGGTTACAAACAAAGCAACACTGTTAATCAACACTTTTCACACCTTGACCATGGATCAATGCCAGGCAGGAGCTTGAGCAGAGCAGTCCAGGTTGATTCCAGGCCTGATGGAACAAACCTTCACTGCACAGAAGCTGCAGTCTGTCCACGTGAGACTCTACATTACCATAAGTCAAACCACCTCCAGCCATGCCTGGCATCAGTGTCCGGCTTGTACAGAAAACACCGGTGATTAACCTTGTTCTTATCTGTCTTGTAGGAAGATACATTACTAATGAGGAAAGGAAAGGCAAAGGCGGATTTTTGGAACTGAAGTCTGTTTTGACAATGGTGTATGGTAATAAACCAGCCCAGTCAAACAACCTGACCATCTGGTGTACGGCTCTGTCTCCAGCCCCTGGAAATAAAGTGTGGAATATCTCATCCAAAAAGATCACTTTTTCCTTGGGTGAGTTGTCTACTTAATGAGGTCAACAAGTGATGGCCAAGACTGCCCTTAAATCAGAGCATTTCCAAATCGGAACAAATAGAATACTTATTATTTACATGATATTTTAATCTCAGAAAATTCTCTCTACAGGACTCAAAATTATTAAATTTCAAATTAGCAAACGTTTTTGACAAATGACACTCAACTGAAAAGAATTTCTTCAAATGAAAAGTAGCTGATTCCTGTTCCTAAGAATTATTTCTGGCGAATGCAGCAAATTCTTTGCTCAAATTAAATTAATAACTTTTAACTAACTAGCATTTTTATTAATCTACCATATAGTGAAAATTAACGTCAATACATTAATGATCAGGGGAGATTTTAACAATCCTAAAATTGCTCTGAGTCATCAAAAACTTTCAATTTTATATAGCATATGTAATTTTAATACTTAGGAATGGATAAACCATGTATGAGATTAATACCCCAAGAATAGGGACTGTATCTTAATGATTTTTGTACCTACAGTTTTAAGCACAGAATTTGGCACATAGGTGACTTTTTATGACTTGAAAATTGATGTGTAAGATCATTCTACTTAATTACAACAATTGATTAAGCAGAATATTTACTACTCTGAGCCAGATCAAATAATGGAGATTTTACTGTGTAAAAGATGTGAACAAATGTCTCAAAACATGCAATGACAACAGATTACTTATAAAAAAAATAGAAGTTTGTGATGACAGCTGTCAAATATGCATATATAACAGTAAAGTAATACCTATAAAACTTAAACAGATTGCCAAATCATCATTACGACACTGCAGGACCGTTAGCATCTTCTACCACCTTCTTATTTTCAGAGTTACTGTAGTCTATAATATATTCACAAAAACCAAAATATGAGGGAAAGGCCTTTGTTCCAAGGCCACAGTCTGCATCTTGGGTCCTGCCCAACCATGTCACAAATGCGGGCGCTTGGGTGCAGAAGGGTATATGGCTCCGGGCACATCCATTCCCACTTCTCAGAAGCAGTCGCCATTCTGATACGGGGGCAGTGGCATCATCTCTGTAATCCTGCAGGTGTGTACATGCATGTGCAGGAATACGTCATCCTGCGAACTTTGACTTAATTATTCAGAAGTGGTCATGGGTTTACAGTGAAACATCCCTACTCTACTTTGTCTAATTCCCTCAGAAATAATTGCGCCTCCTTCCTAGAAGGCTGCACATGGTCAGGGCTGGAGTCTGGGAACAGTGTGAAGGTAACGAGTTCTCACATAGTTTTGCCAGTAGCTTTGGCAGAATCTAAAGTCACAAGCTAAAGCCTGAACAACCTCAAATTCCCCAGGAGAATGCTGTCTTCATCACAGACAGAACCATGTTTAAAAAATCAGTATTTTCTGATGTTAAAACTGTGCTTGGTTTTTTTTTAAAGACTTCATTTATTATTACTATTTTTTTTGGTGAGGAAGATTCTCCCCGAGCTAGCATCTGTGCCAGTCTTCGTCTATTTTGTATGTGGGTCACCACCACAGCCTGGCCACTGATGAGTGGTGTAGATCTCTGCCTGGACATTGAACTGGACTCACTGAAGCAGGATGAGCCAAACTCAACCACTAGGCAACAGGGCTGGCCCCAAGAGTTTATTATTTGAAAGCAATTTAAGTTCACAGCAAAATTAAGAAGGTATAGAGATTTCCCATGTACCCTGCCTCCACACATGTATATGCTCCCCCATTATCAACATCCTTACCAGAAAGGTGCATTTATTACAATTGATGAACCTACATTGAAACATCATAACTACCCAAAGTCCATGTTTTACTTCAGGGTTCACTCTTGGTGTTGTACATTCTGTGGGCTTGAACAAATGCATAATGACATGTACCCATCATTACAGTATCAAACAAAGTGCTTTCACTGCCTTAAAAATCCTCTGTGGTCTGCCTATTCATCATTCCCTCCCCACCCCAACCCCGGGCAACTATAGATCTTTTTACTATTTCTAGAGTTTTGCCTTTTCAAGAACATCATATAGTTAGAATCATGCAGTATGTAGTCTTTTCAGATTGGCTTCTTTCACTTGGTAGTATGTATTTCAGGTTCTTCCGTGTCATCTCATGACTTGATAGCTCAGATCTTTTAAGCATTAAATAATAATAACGTACTGCAGTTTATTCATCCATTCCCCTACTGAACAACATCTTGGTTGCTTCCAAGTTTTTGTTTCTTTTTTTTGAGGAAGATTAGCCCCAGCTAACTGCTGCCAATTCTCCTCTTTTTGCTGAGGAAGACTCGCCCAGAGCTAACATCCCTGCCCATCTTCCTCTGCTTTAAATGTGGGACGCCTACCACAGCATGGCTTTTGCCAAGCGGTGCCATGTCAGCACCCGGGATCCAAACTGGCGAACCCTGGGCCACCAAGAGCAGAACGTGCGAACTTAACCACTGCGCCACCAGGCCAGCCCCAAAGTTTTGACAATTATGAACCAAGTGGCTATAAACATCCAGGTGGAGGTTATGTGTGGATAGGAGTTTTTAGCTCCTTTCAGTAACTACCCAGGAGCATGAGTGCTGGATCATACGGTAAGAGTAAGTTTACTTTTGATTGCAACTTCCAAACTACCTTCCAAAATTGGCTGTACCATTTTGCATCCCCACCAACAATGAATGAGAGTTCCTGTTGCTTCATATCCTCACCAGCGTTTTCTGTTGTCAGTGCTCTAGATTTTGGCCCTTCTGATAGGGGTGTAGTAGTATCTCATTGTTGTTTTAATTTGTGTTTCTCTGAGAACACATGATATGGAGCATCTTTTCATACGCTTATTTGCCATCTGTGTATCTTCTTTGTGTCTGTTAAAGTCTTTGGCTCAGTTTTTAATCAATTTGTTTGCTTTCTTATTGTTGAGTTTTAAGAGTTCTTTGTATATTTTGGATATTAGTCCCTTATCTGATGTTTCTTTTGCAAGTATTTTCATCCCAGTCCGTGGCTTATCTTTTCATTCTCTTGAACTGTGCTTGGCTTTAAGATCAGAAAATAATGAATATTTTTAGGGTAATAAGGGAGAGTATTGATTCTGATACCCAAAGCACACCATAATTCCAATTTACCGGACAGCTTTTGATCTAGCATAATTTTAGGCTCTGAGCAGATGGTTAATTTTAAATTGTCAAATGAGTTTTTATCCTTTATTATCAAATATTAAAGGAAATAAATCTTAAAGAGTTCAGTTTCCCAAAATTTTAGCTTACATTCTGATCACATTCTGATCTCTGTGAATGATTTGGAAGATGCATTTGAGGCTCTGTAAAGCAATGGCATCACTGTGTCATAGTTCCCTATTTGTTAAAAGTTCTTAAACACTCACTTCCAAACATTCTTTCTGCCTGTGGAAGAAACACTGCGTGCCTTATGAACTCTGGAGTATAATTCAGATGCTTTGTGCAAGAGTCATTGCCCTACCAAGCTATTATTGTTGACAGATACTGAGATGAAAATACAGAAGAAAAATCTGTCTCTTCTGAGCACTAAAGTTGAGACATTCTCAGAATATTACAGAGCAGGAAGGAGATTTAGTGAGACAAGGAGAGGAGTTTTTGCTCTCTTTTGTTCTCACAGAAGAATAATAATGTTGGAAGGCTGCAAAATAACAGCCCTCTAAGTTGCCCTTCTCAACCAAGACTCCCAGGAAATTCAGCGCTTAGCAATTCTCATTCTAGAAAACTCAGAAGGGGAAGGGGTCAAGGTGGAGTGATCAGTGGCTCATCAGGCAGCTATTTGAGTCCCAGGGCCTACAGATTCCTGTGAGTTAACAATAATTTTTTTTTTTTTGAGGAAGATTAGCCCTGAGCTAACATTCACTGCCAATCCTCCTCTTTTTGCTGAGGAAGACTGGCCCTGAGTCGATATACATGTCCATCCTCCTCCACTTTATATGTGGGACGCCTGCCACAGCACGGCTTGAGAAGCCATGCGTAGGTCCACGCCCGGAATCCGAACTGGAGAACCCCAGGCCACCAAAGCTGAATGCGCAAACTTAACCGCTATGCCACTGGACTGGCCCCAACACTGAATTTTTTTTAAAGCCCATTCCAAAAATATCCTGCCCTGTCAGCCCAGCTTATCAGAATGTCTAAAATTGTAGCACAACAGAGTCAAATTCGGGGCATATTCAAAGAGTTGGGGGGGTTGTTTGTTTCTTTTTGAAGTGGAGGAGATGTTTTGTTTTGTTTTCATTCAAAGTTGAGTGCAACTGCCCCCTGAGGTGGGTAATATCCTGGCTGCCATCAATCTTGATGGAGATTTGGGTATTAAATGAACTTCCAACTGTAACTGTTGAGATCAAGACCTTTGGGATAGAAAGAAAGAGTTAAGGGTTGATGAGTTGCGTGAGTGTGGCTTTGAATGTTCCTGTGTATTTGGGGATATGCAGAGAGGATTAAAAAGGGATTTATCAGTAGTGGGACAAGAGAACCACTGAATATTGAGCTAGGATATGCCAGACAAATATTTCTTATTTCATGATCTCCTTCACACCAATGACTGATCCTGGGGATCCTGGAGTAGCAATAAAGGACTTTAATATACATACAAATCCCCAAGGATCTTGCTAAAACACAGATTCTGATTCATTAAGTCAGGGAAGTGGGGCAAGGCCTGAGATTCTGCGTTTCTAACAAGCTCCTAAGAGAAGCCATGGACATGTTTTGAGAAGCTAGCTCTGGGATTTGGTTTGTTTCTAGCTGGACCAGCTAAGTGTTGATTCAAGCTCTGAGGAAGCCCTAGAATTGACCTGGCCCTTGTGGGACAGACACATGGCCACTGCTGCCAGGGGTGGTCCTGAGAGCTCCGTGGGGCCTGCTGCAGAGTGAAGAATGGAATGGGAATGGAAGAAGTTGCTTTAGGCCAGCAGCTCAACCCCTTACAGCGTTATGGTAAATGTAATGGGCTGAAACTGGTTGACATGTTTCTTCTAAAGTCTGCTTTTGAGTTTTGGGAAATAATTTTTCCCTGTTAAGTTTTAGCCACTCCTTTCTCCACATCCCGAGTTTTATTTTGACCAAGGCAGAGTTTCTACTTTATAGGTCAATCTGAAACCAGAAGGACTCTTGGCCTCAGGTTTCATGTTGAAAGCTGCAACTTTTTTTGTCACAGGGCAAAGAGCTCATCTCAAAATGCGAATCTTGCAGTAACAACTTCCTAATGCGCTTGTGTACCAAGAACTCCTCAGCTTACAAAGATGTTTGGTGTTGAAATATGGCAGAATAACATCCTAAAATAGAAATATTCAATAAAAGGAGAATAAATGTTTTCATTATAGAAATCCAGGATTGAGCAAACTTATCAACATCTTCTGTTCCAGGAATTGGCAAACTGTTTTCTGTTTTTATCTGCCAGATAGTGAATATTTTATGCTTCGTGGACCATGTGGTCTCTATCACAGTTACTCAGCTCTGCCATTATGGTACAAAAGCAGCCATAGAAATATATAAACCAATGGGCATGACTGTGTTCCAAAAAAATTTTATTTACAAACCTAGGCAGTGGGTGGGATTTGACCTTGGGCCATAATTTGCCAATCTCTGTTCTAATCGGTTACAGAGAAAAACATCTAGGCATCATTTATCTTTCCAGTCCATGCTCCATCTTATTACGGTTACTACTTTGTAAGATGATGTTTATGATGCACCAGCAACGAGGTATGTACTTAAAGTTAGTCTTATTTCTTTTATTGTTAAGAATGAATTTGTATGCATTCATCCACTTACCTTTGTGAGGAACCAGACACACAGTGAGGAGTGAAACAATTGCTCCTCTTAAGAGGCATACCCAATGAATAATAAGGCCTTTGCCAGGGTAAACATTGAGCACTATGAGCACATTACAACGATCCCTAGGCTTCTCCAAGTTTGAGGAGGTGCAGACCTACCAAGAGTTTGGGGGCAGGAAATAGCATGAACAAAGACCAAGAAGTCATGGGGAGCATATTGGGTTTGGGAAACTGGGTTAAAGTATCACCTTTTGGCTTGAGGGTGTGACTTGACACAGATGTATAAGATGGCAGGGAGTATCAGGAAATGAAGTTGGATGTGAAGAGAGGCCAAATCGTGACTGGATTTGTATGTCATGCTGAGTTCAAACTTGTTTGGGATGGCATGAGGAGAAGAAAATGGTTATCCTGCCAACCTATTCATATACTTTACATACAACTACCTGCCATTTCCTCAGACACTAACAGCAAGGAACCATTTATAGGATAGCAAGTCAGAGCCAGCTGTGAGTACCACCTACACCTGAGAGCGATAACAACACTGCTAACCATGAGAATAAAACATAGTGCATCTACATTGCAGAAAACAAATTCCTTCCAATATGCTATGTGCTGTTGAGTGACATAACTTATAAATAATATGTACTTTTCTCTTAAAGTAAATTTCAGAATAGAACCAATAGCATAATTTGTAACTAAATATCCAAATAATTGACACAGTTCATGAGATGTATAACACTATACCCAGTGCCATTATATCTGGAAAATCACAAAATCCTCTAGCCTTGAAATCGTGTAGCTATATTTAACCCACATGTTCCTAAAGTCGATAGGTCCTTTTGGCATTTGTAAGTTGTTTTATGCTGCTAATAAGACTGATTCACAGTACACTAATGGAGGCTTTAAGGAATCAATAGGAATGTAAAATATTATAAGTAAAACAATGTGCTCTAGCCTCTTCTTCATTCCCACCCACACCTGCACACACAAGGAGAAAAGTTATAGCCAAATAAAAATTATATGACAAAAATTAACGTTTTAGAATAATAGTAATATCATCAGTCTTAGGTTCATTGATGTGACATCTGATTGGATAGTTGTATTATTATTTCTTCTCTTGCTGATAAAAAACTTTTGTGAGGGGCCGGCCCAGTGGCGCAGCGGTTAAGTTTGCACGTTCTGCTTCAGCAGCCTGAGGTTCGCCAGTTCGTATCCCGGGTGAGGACATGGCACCACTTGGCAAGCCATGCTGTGGTAGGCGTCCCACATATAAAAAGTAGAGGAAGATAGGCACGGATATTAGCTCAGGGCCAGCCTTCCTCAGCAAAAAGAGTAGGATTGGCAGCAGATGTAATCTCAGGGCTAATCTTCCTCAAAGGAAAAAAAAAATTTGTGAGTCTACAGATTTGTAAACTATATGGTTATTTTCCTAAGACTTCAAAATATTAGCTGCTATGATTGTCTTACCAGGTCTTGGTTAAATGTCACTTTCGCCAGGAAGCTTTCCCTGACTTCCCAGTGTTGATTGGTGCCCTCCTTTGCCTGTCTGTGGCCCCCTGAACTTCCACTGTCACAGCAGTCAGCGTGGTACTGGGCTACCCATCTGCTTTCTAGGCTGTTGGCTCCTCAATGATAGCTCCATGTCTTTCTCATTTACCGTTATATCCCACTTCCTCGCCCATAAAAGACCCTCAATAATGACTTGTCAGATGAATAAATAAAATTTGGGGGGGCGACTAAGTCAGTGCTCTATTTTTCTATTACAATATTTTGTTCATTTCAAATGTCTGTTTCCTCCTTTCAGGCTTGGCGGACCCTCCAACAGATCCTCCAACCAGTGGGACAGAATCTGCCCTGGGCACCCAACCTTCTCCCGCCAGCAGCACGTCACCCACAAGTGAGAATGTTTTCACACTAGTTTACTTTCTATGAGCTATTAATCCTTTAACCAAGTAAACTGATTTAAAAAATTTAGTATATTGTATGATTCATGCCCTTTTCTAATCTGTGACATTTTAGATACACACATTAAGAACTATTCTCATGGTTCCAAGAGTTAATACAGCTTCCAAAGCCCTTCACTTGAAGTCCTGGCAATATCAGGGTCAATAAATAATCAGTGAGAAATTTAAATTCTGTATTTATTATTAAATAGGTTAATAAATTGACAGTCCTCATCCACAGCTGTGTTCTCAGTGGGGTGTTTAAGAAATTGATTGTAAATGGGGATCCTGTGGACCAGAGTAGGTAGATAGTTTTAAATTAAAATTTGTTCTGGTTCAAATTAATTTTGACAAAGTTGACTGGCAGAGACTGTGAATTCAGCCTCGCAGTGGCATGATTAGTAATGGAGGTCAGGCTGGGTCAGTGTTACTATGGCAAAAGGATGGCAGCGACTTTCAGAAGTTGGCATTGATGCAAACAAATCATAAATTCCCATGTCCATAGCTTTTGTGTTTAACAAAGAACCATGGGGACTTTCTCTAATACAAAAAAAATGTGTATTCTAGAAGTATAGTTTTCATTTCTTATTTAATTAAACTTACCAATTTTAGCTCAAAATAAGAACTGAAAATGGAATAAAACAAAACAAAAGCAGTCAGTAGGAATGAACAATTCCTTCAGCCCCTAGCCTTTGGCACATAGCCTGCAGTCACTGTCACAAGTTGATACCTCTCAGAAAATGAAGCAAGTGGCAGAGTGAGAAATGCCTGCAAATCCCCTGTCAGAAGTTTTACATCCATCTGATTTTTCCCGGTTCTTAAGCTTTTGTAATTTTATCTTTTTTTAAGCTGCTTTTTCCTCCACTTCTAACTTGTCATTCAGCAGTAAACTATAGTAGATAATGAGATTCTTTATTCAACATATATTTGCATATTCAAAAATAATACCTAAAATCTCCATAGTACTTTGTGTACTAGTTATCTATTACTGCATAACAAATTGCCCCAAAACTTAGCAACTTATTAAACATATATTGTCTCCCATGGTTCCTAGGGGTCAGAAATCCCAGCGCAGCTTCGCCGGGTGGTGTGGCTCAGGTTCTTTCATGAGGTTGTAGTCAAGGTGTTGACTGGGGCTTCAGTCATCTGTTCCTCACCATATGGGCCCCTCCATAAGGCTGCTCACAATATTGCAGCTGCTTCCACCTAGACCAAGTAATTCAAGAAATAAGGTAAGCAAGACAAAAGCCACATTGCCTTTTTATGAATGGTGTGTCTCCAAAATTACACACCATTGATTTTGCTTTATTCTCTCTGTTAGAAGTGAGTCACTAAGCCCAGCTCATACTCAAGAGGAGGAGAAGTAGCCTCCACTTCTTGAAAGGATGAGTAGCAAAGAATTTGTGAACACTTCACAACTACTGTATCCTGTCACTTAAAAAATATTTTCACATAAAATTCAATGTGGTTTAATCTTCATTATTATGAGAGGTAGACAGAGCAGGCGTTACCATTCCCATTTTCCAGAGGAGGACACTGAGATGCTGAGAGCTTAAATGATCACACAACTACTAAGTGACAAAGTTAGTGTTCACACCAAAGTCTTCTGACTCTAAATCTAGTCCTCACCACATTCGATACCGTGTTTTCTCCAACTTATCTAAACACTCCATGAGGACAGACAGCATATTTGTTTTGCCTCCTAGCACATGCCTAGCACAGAGTAGGCAAGCAAAAAACATTAGTTGAATAAATGAATGAGTGAAAGAATTAATGAGGGGCCGGCCCGGTGGTGCAGCGGTTAAGTTTGCATGTTCTGCTTCTCTGTGGCCCAGGATTCACCGGTTCAGATCCTGGGTGCGGACATGGCACCACTCAGCAAGCCATGCTGTGGCAGGCGTCCCACATACCATGTAAAGGAAGAAGGGCACAGATGTTAGCTCAGGGCCAGTCTTCCTCAGCAAAAAGAGGAGGATTCGCAGCAGATGTTAGCTCAGGGCTAATCTTCCTCAAAAAAGAAAAAAGAGAGACAATTAATGAGAATAATATTCCTTCAGTAGACATCATTTAACTGACTCCATGTTGTTAAAAAAAAAAAAAAGATAATTTGCCCTGCCTTCCAAAAGGTTGCAGCGTAATTGGAGACAGATGCCATGCACACGTGAAAATGATAATTCGAAATCGTAGGGTGAAAGGTGCTGCATCTTATAGAATTAAAACACTCAGGGAGAGGGACAGACCAGTGAGTCGGAAGCTTTGAGTACGGAAAGGTCTCTATGGGTTATGGAGTCAGATGTTACGTAAGAGAGATGAAACAAGCTGATCCCTGAAGGGTGTGTTGTCTTTATTTGACTCACTTGAGAGCTTGAAAAACATTCTAAAAGAGCACAAAGTGAGCTGTTGCACACTGGCAAAGATGTTCACAGGAATTGGAGAAAATATGAGTAGATAAGGTTGGGTCAGAGCGGTGGGATTGGGTAGCAGAGAAGCGGGGATGAAACTTGGAAAATGCAGAAGAAAGACAGCCTCAAGCTCCAGCCTAAGGATTCTAAATGTTATCCCTTAGGAAATGGGGCAGGGACCCCATAGAGCATTTTTTTAGAAAGGAACTGCCATAATTCATTCACCAAATATTTATTGGTTATTTATCATGTACCAGGTGCTCTTCCAGGTGCTGAGAACACAATAGAGAAGGAAAGAGAAAAATGATCATGCCTCATGACATATACACTCTGCCCATTGAAAGCAGACATGAATTTCTTCTAGCTGAGTTCTCTATGGGGTTAGTTGACATACATTAAATGTTTCTATCAGACCAAACACCACTCTTATTTCTGTGAGAAATTCAAGGAGAGGAAAAGAACAGTTGTTACCCTCAAGGAGCCTAGAATCTAATATAGGTCTAGTATTAGAGAAAGAGAGGACAATCAGATAAACATATTTGCTAAGAAGTAGAAAAATGCTACCTGATCTATTGTCTCACTAAGGTGGTAGAGTTGGGACATTTCTGGAGAATCAAAAGACCGCCTTAAAATGAGGTCCCACCGCATTGGACCTCAGGACTGTTTTAGATCAGTGGTTCTCACCAGGATAATCCTGCCCCTTTCCTCCTGGGGACATTCGGCAGTGTCTGGGGATACTTCGGGTTGCTGCAATGGGAAGGGCCGGTGCTACTAGCATCTAGTATCTAGAGGCCAAGGAAGCTGCTAAACGTTATGCAGCATAGGACAGGACAGTCTCCAGAACAAAGAATTATCTGGTCCAAAATGTGAAGAGTGCCAGGACTAAGAAACCCTGTTTTAGATCAAGACTCAGGCATAGTTAAGAGTAGCTATTTCTCACTTTACAAAATCTGGACCTCTGTCCAGATAGTAACAATAGATTATGCTTGGATCAATTTTCAGTCTGATTTTCCTATGTCAAAAAAAATGTTAAATCAATGGCTGATTATATCTAAAAAACTTACCTTCTTAGAATAATCACTGAATTACTACTGAAAAATCCATATTTTGTCCTGGCATTCTGGAAAGTAATTGTCAAATCTCATGATGACTGGCTTCCTCAGAAGCTGGTAGGATTCTTTTAAGAAAGGAAGCAAGATGGGACATGTCATGAAAACCAACTTCAAAAGGCTATGGTTTCCTTCCAAATTCTAAGGTGTAATGAGCTATATAATTCAGCCATAATTATTAAGCTACATCTCTTCCTGCAAACCTCTAATTCATATTTTTTTCCTCAATAAAAGGATATTTTTTAAACAAATGTAGAAGATAATGCAAACAGTATTCTCTAACTGAAGGAGGAGAACCTTATAACTCATAACAAACTGCAGGAGTTACCCAGGGAAGCCCAGCTCAAGTCAGCCTGAACTAATTGGTGTTTGCCGAGTCCCAGAACCGTCCTTGGAAAGGACACAAGACTGACAAGCTAAGTGGTGAGATGAGACAAGCCCACTTGGAAAAATCAGAGACATCTGACAAATCTAGGGTGGGGCTATACTGGCATAACTCAAGGGCTTCCATTGCCCTAAGGAACAGGAGTGCCCTGTGCCTTCTAACTCACTGGCTAGGAATTGGCTGTAGGTTATGTAGCCTAAAAGAGCAGGCCTCAGAAATGCCAGCCCCAATCGTGGCAATCATCTGAGACATCCATCCATTCAACAAATAAACACTGTGCACCTACAATGCGCCAGGAATGTTTGTGGTGCTGGGATATAGTGATGAACAAGACAAGCAGGCAGGGCCCCAGTATCACAGAGCCTATGATCCAGCAGGACCCACTTGCATAGCTTCCATTTCATTGTCCACCAGGCCGCAGACCCTTTAGCTCTGTCTCCAATTTTTATGTCTGTGCATGACCTTCGGACCTGATGACACTGATTTTGATATTTAGCCATCTCTAAAAACTTAGCTAGTCCTCACGGTCCAGATCTTTCTACTCCTGGACACTTTGAGGAAAATACCAGGCCCAGTCTGACTCTAAACATTGGCTAGCTCCCCAGGTAAGCACATCTGATCCTTGGCGAGTCGGGGATCAGACACTAAGGGGTGTACACTGAAAGAAGTAGCTGCCCAGGGGATACAAGAAAACTACTAATATGTGAGGGAGCATATCAGAGAGGCCAGCCCTGGTGGTCTAGTGGATAAGATTCGTTGCTATATCTGTGGGGGCCTGGGTTCATTCTTGGTCTGGGAGCTACACCACCTGTCTGTTGGTTGTCATACTGTGGCGGCTGTGTGTTGCTGTGATGCTGAAAGCTATGCCATGGCTATGTCAAAAGCCAGCATGGTCAACCATGGTAGACAGATTTCAGCAGAGTTTCCAGACAGAGTAGGAAGAAAGACCTGACCACCCACTTCCAAAAAATTGGCCATGGAAACCCTGAGAATAGCAGTGGAGCCTTGTCTGTTAGAGCACTGGAAGGTGAGAAGATGGCACAAAAAGACCGAGCAGGGGTCCACTCTGCTGTGCACAGGGTCACTGGGAGTCGAATCAACTCAATGGCACTAACAAAAAAATATCAGAAATAAGTGGGAGATCAACCTGGAAAATATGCCATTGGATCAGATTATAAAATACAAATCACATGGGGAAGTGTTTCGGAAAATCAGTTGTAGGTCTGGATATTGGGTTCTAAAGTTAAGAGGGGAATCTCAGAGAGAGTCTGCAAGGCAGTGAGAAGACCATGATTTGTCATGACAGCAACTTCTGACACTTTCACTAGTTAAGCCACGCCCATCTTAAAAGTGTCAGAACAGCTCCATTGCTGTCTGACAGCTTCTGCATTTATCCTATGAATCCAGGCACCAAAGAGTAAAAGGAAGTGAGTGCTGGAGGAAGAAGGGGTGGAATCGGGGAAGAATGTAGGCCATCAACCACATTTAAACACATCTGAGTCAGCCTCACCATGGCCCGATGTCAGGGTGCTCTCCCTTGAATCTTAGTAACTTCCAGTCGTTGCATCTTCCTCACCGCCATTCCACCTGGGGCACACATGCAGGGTGTTAAAGAATTTCTCATTTTTTCTATACCTGTCACCCATGAGTCAAGGGGAGCCTTCCCGATGACTGGTTTACCGTGGGTATTCATTTATTCAGTGTTCCCCCTTTGGGGTGAAATACATCTGGGGAAAAGCTTTTGGATGACTTCTTTCTCAGTTCATTGCATAATCATTGAGTGTCTACAAATGCTTCACAGGATGTATGATGAGCTCTGTCCTGCTTACTGTCATCTTCCCCCAGGGGAGTCCTGAAAATGCTTTCTAGACGAGTCATCCTGCAGTTCCTGCTGCCTTTAGCCATTCTGTAAGCACGAGCTCCCCAAACAATCGGCCTCCCACAGGAAAACACAGTCTTGTGGGCAGAGATTAGGACCTCACACCACTTGTCTCATTTATGCTGGCATGGAGGTCAGTATCCACCTTGTCCCGATGTCAGGGTTCATGAGGCCGACTCAAATGTCTTTAGATGTAATTGATGGCCTATATTCTTTTAAGTGCAGTTCTCCGGTTAATGTCCCTATGGTTTTAAAGGCTCTTTGTGTTGTAGGTGAGTTGATGGAGTACAATTACACATTTGTTGAGGAGACTAGGCGTCTCTACCAAGAGACGCTATGTCAACAGACTGGAAGGTCAAGTGCAAATATTACTATTTGAGAAAATAAGTTAAATTTTCAGGTACAATTTTAGATAAGAACAAGGAAACCTCTTGGATAATTGAGCTTGACCATCCAGATCATTCAGGCAGCAGCAGCCTGAACTTACAAATAACTTTTACCTTTGTATTTCGTTAAACAAATAAGCTGGACTGGGTAGGTAGGCAAAAAAAAAAAAAGCAATTTTCCTTTTCTCATCATTCTCTGTTCAAATGAGCTCTATTGAATAATTTCTTTCTAACTTCTGAATGAAATTGCGGCAGATTCCTTGGCTTTTTTGGTGATTTCATATAATAAATGCTGTCTGGCCTCTTTCGGCCGCAAGAACAGACTCATGTCAATAATTTAAAAGGCTTGTGAGATGTAATGTCAAAACTTGCAAAAGTTCAGTCCTGAACTTCTCGCCCTCCTCACCATCAAGCCTGGGTCCACCTCAGCTGTGGAAACCTGGATGTGACGTTATGTTTTATGCCTGTGGTCGGGTGGAGGAGAGACGTGGAAGACGTCCTTGTGATTTCCTGGCTCCGTCCTCTCCCTCACTCCTGGTTGTCAGCTTGGACCTCTCTTTAGGGGTCACAGGTGGGGAAAAGAGGGGAGGTGAAGAAAGACCTTCCTTGTCGGGCTGGCTGTAATCTGATTTAGGTGCCCTCTGTATGGGGAGAATAAAAATTGCCGTCTTGACTTCGTGGGGCACTTTGGCAGATTTCTCAGAAATACGTGACTGGCCTCTGGCTGCTCTCCCCTTGGTGCAGCCCACGCCTCCCCTCCCTTCTTCTGCTTACTCTCTCGCTGCCTCTGGACGTCCGTTCTACTTGGAGGTTTCTTTGTTCCTCTAGGAATTCTTTCTGGGTGAGACTTCTTTGCATGGCATCATGTTTTGTCTGGGAAAACATGCACGTTGGCCTCCTGTTTGGGGTAAGTGCTCCTCTTCCCCAGGATCTTTCTCTTTGCTATGTCCATTCAGTACTGCTAGCCAAGCACAGGATCCCAATGTAGCCTTTTCAGGCTGAGTCAGGCACTGGTCCCCTTTGTGCTAAACTCCGGGACACACAAGTCAAGAGCTCTGAACGATTCTCTTAAAACTACACTTCACTTGGGCTAAGGTGAGGGTGCAGAATCTTCCTCCTCTCTCCCATGAGAGTGAGCCTGACACCAAGAACCCTGACAACTCTCTCCAAAGAAACCCTCACCCAAGCTGCTTCCGCCTCCTTACATAGCCTTGAGGTTGGGTGATGGACCAGAGCTGACAGAGCCCACTCCTCTCTGATGTCACATGCCCTTCATAGGTGGTCTGGAACTTTGCATTAGAAGTGAAGATGACTTGCCCTGTAATACCATTTTTAGCCTTTGAGACCTCATCTGAATGGAGGAATAAGGAGTTCATTTGAAAATTCTGTTCTGCAGTATCCATTAAAATGCAGCTTTTAAAATAAATTCAGTGACACCGAAAAGGAAATCAAGAAAAGAATTCCATTTACAGTAGCATCAAAAAGAGTAAAACATTTAGGAATAAATTTAACCAGGGAAGTGAAAGATCCATACACTGAAAACTGTAAAACATTAGTGCAAGAAATTGAAGAAGATAGAAATAAATGGAAAGATATCACATGTTCATGGACTGGAATAGCTAATATTGTTAAGATGTCCATACTACCCAAAACGATATACAGATTCAATGCAATCTCTATCAAAATTCTAGCGGCATTTTTCACAAAAATAGAAAATACAATCCTAAATTCATATGGAACCCTAAGAGACACCAAATAGCCAAAGCAGTCTTGAAAAAGAAGAACAGAGTTGGCAACATCACACTTCCTGATTGCAAATTATATTATAAAGCTATAGTAATCAAAACAGCATGATATTGGCATAAAAATAGACACATAGAACAATGGAACAGAATAGAATGCCCATAAATAAACCCAAGGATATACAATCAACTAATTTTCAATAAGGGCACCAAGAATACCCAATAAGGAATGATAGTCTCTTCAGTAAATGGTACTGGGAAAGTGGATATCCACATGCGAAAGAATGAAATTGTGCCCTTATCTTACACCATACACAAAAATCAACTCAAATTAGATTAAAGACTTAAACATAGACCTGAAACCGTAAAACTCCTAGAAGAAAACATAGGGAAAAAAGCTCCTTGACATTGACCTTGGCAATACTTTTTTGGATATGACACCAAAGCTCAGGAAACAAAAGCAAAAATAAGCAAGCATATTACATCAAACTAAAAAACTTCTGCACAACAAAGGAAACAATCAGCAAAATGAAAAGGCAAGCTACAGATTGGGACAAAATATTTGCAAACTATCTATCTGATGAGAAATTAAAATTCTAAATATATAAGGAACTCATTCAACAGCATAGCAAGACAATGAACAGCCTGATTAAAAAACAGGCAAAGACGTGGTCAGCCCTTCGCTCCCAAGAAAGGGAAGCCAAGCATCATCACCTCTGTCCAAATCTTGCTTGCGGTGACTGACTCCCACAGAAGTCATCAGGACATGAGACACCGTAAACAGCTTTCCAAAGGCGTGAAATCAGGGAATTCTCCGTATGAAAGATGACATGAGTGGAGCCATATTAAAATAGAGCCACAGCAGCCACTTCAGAAGAATTGCCATTCACGTCTTGTTTTCTTTATCTTCCGAACTGAACCAAATTGCCAAGATTCCAAGAAGTCAGCAAGGACAAGAATATCCTGTCTGTAAGGACTGATGAAACTGCACGTTGCTGATGACCGAATCTCAACCAATCAAGGAAGTATAAGTCTAGCCTTTTGCCTGATGACAGAAGCTCAAGCCAATCTATGAAGTACAAACCTAGCCTTACCTCATCCAGCACCAGTGAACTCTTCTTTAATACAGCTCACCTCATCCTCCCCTTTCCCATAAAACCCTAAGCTCCTTTCTTGTCCATAAACCGAAATCAGGTCACTATTTGGGTTTCTACCTGAATCTGTGCTCCCTGAATTGTAATTCTTTGATCTCAAATAAACGCTTTGCCTCTTAAAAACAAAAAAAAAATAGGCAAAGAAACTGAACAGATATTTTTCCAAAGTTAGCCTGGAAGGCCATATGTTCTATCTAATCTATTATATCCCCACTACACTACTCTCCCCCTCTCTCACTTCACTTCACCAAAATTGGCCTCCTTGCTGTTCCTCCAACATGCCAGGGTTGCTCCCATCTCAGGACCTTTTCAAATTATTCTACCTAGAAAAATTTTTCCCCGATTTCCACATGGCTCAACCCCTCATCTTCTCCCAATCTTTGTTCAAATGTCACCATCTCAATGAGGCTTTCTATGACCACCACATTTAAAACTGCAGCCCCCTCTATCTCACTTCCCATCCCCTTTCCCTGCTTTATTTTTCTCCATAGCAGCTTTCAACATCCTGTATAACTTTCTTGTCTGGCTTCACCCCAAAAGAAAGTAAATCCTTGAAGGCAGGGATTTTGGTCTGCTTTGTCTACTGATGTGTCTTCATCATCTAGAAAAGTGATAACACATGGCTAAGAGTAAGTATTGATAACTCAATAAATATTTTTTGGGTGAAGGATATTTTTTTAAAAGTACGAAGGAAGAAGAGATTAACAAAGGAAGAGTTAAGAAAAAGATACCTAGTGAGGGCTTGCAGGCTGGGTAGTCTTATGACAGGAAGCTGAGAGGTGAGGATTGGCTATAACAGGCCTTCTCTCCTGGGAGGTTGTGTGCAAGGGACCATGACGGAGCTCTTGCAGGCTGAGCCCTGGTTTTGATGGTGCATATTGCCTCAAGGTTAGCTACACTTTATAGGGCTACCAGAGAACAAATATAGTCTTTGGTGTCAGACAGGCTTGGGTTCAACTCTTATCTCTGTCACCTACTAGTTCTATAACCAGGGCCAAGTCATTTGATCTCTTTAATACTGTTTCCTTATCTTAAAAAACAGGAGTAATATTATCAAGTTGATATGGTTATTATGAGTATCAAATGTGAAAATGCATAAAAAGCAGCCATAAAGCTAAGACCCACAACATCCAGTCTGAGAAAGAATGCCGTGATCAAAAGAAGAGTCCAGCAAACAAAATTAATCTCAAAATAAATCAGTACCTTTACTTATATTTTTTAATTCCTTGAAGGAGGAAGCAATGACCAAATTAATATTTCTTTCTTTCTTTCTTTCTTTCTTTCTTTCTTTCTTTCTTTTTTTGTGAGGAAGACAGGCCTTGAGCTACCATCTGTTGCCAATCTCCCTCTTTATGCTTGAGGGAGATTGTCCCTGAGCTAAAATCTGTTGCCAGTTTTCCTCTTTTTGCTTGAGGAAGATTGTCACTGGGCTATCATCTGCGTCAATCTTTCTCTATTTTATGTGGGATGCCACCACAGTGTGGTTTGCTGAGTGGTGCTAGGTCCGTGCCTGGGATCCGAACCTGCAAACCCCAGGCTGCTGAGGTGGAGCGCAAGAACTTAACCACTACACCACTGGGCCAGCCCCTCGATATTTCTTTTTCTGTTACCATTTTATCCTTTATCCTCTACTTATCTCACATCACAACTTCTCACCTGATCTCTTTTATTTGGCACATAGTAGGGTCATATTAAATGATCCTTAAAACTTTAATTGTTTGGAGAATATTTCAATATTTCCCCAAAATTAACACACCATGGGACATCTAGCACCTCTCTGCCTTTCCCTTCTCCAGCAGTGAGAGAGAAAGTCACTGGGCGGATGGCAGAAGTCCAGGCTAAGAGATTCAGTTCCACTTCATAATGTCATGAGGAGCTGACCAGAATTAGCTCTTACAGAACATTTTTCTGTCTCCTCCATTCAAGTCAGAACTGACTAGAGCTGTCTTCTGACTTAATTGAATAACATAAAGGGGTAATTTCTAATTTCAGTGAAGAAAATTTTTAAAGGTTGAAACAGAAATGGGCCAGGAAGCTTTCAGAACTTCTCATCTAACCTCATGGCAGTGTATGAATTAACATAAGCAAGGCATTTTGTACAAGGTAGTGTTTTCTTCTTCTTTCCTGGAAACAAGGGTCGTTATGATGTATCTCTGGACACGTGCATGGTTTAATAACAATAAACATCCAAACTGAAGAAGAAATAAACAACCAGCACACAAAGCCAGCAGCTCTCGATCAGTGGGTTTGGCATGTTACTTGCCTACATGGTCTATTGTGACATAGAACCAACTCTTGAAGGTTGGCGAGGCTTTGCTGTGCTGTGAATGTAAACTTAACCTTGAAGCAGAAAAGACAGAAAGCAAGCTGTCTTATTTACATGCTGAAATACGTGATCAATTTTTTAAGGACTTGGCTAAGAAAAATATAAATGCAATTCTTTTAAAATGCTCTACTCGATGTCAAGGTACAGTCAAGCATGTCCTCTTATAGTTACAGAATCTCCAGGTCAGGCTCTAGGAATGGCTTTCTTTTAAAAGCAAAACAAAACAAAAAAACCCCTGAGAATAAGCAGTGTTGTTGCCAGCAGCATGCCACAGCTTGATCACTGTCTTGCTGTTGCTAAGGCCATGGATGTGCACTGTGACAGGGAATGCCCTGTGGTCTCAAACTCAGCTCAGTTCAACACACAGAACAAACACTCCCTGAGGGCTTGTAAAGGCCCAGTCCTGGAACAGACAGGTACCACACACTACTGTTACTAAACCATGGCATGTGGGACCACCCACAGGGCCTTTGCACTTGCTGTGTCTTCTGCCTGAAAGCTCACACTGCCCTTTGCCTGCCCCCATTCTCCCACTACATTCCTCAAGAAGCTTTCCTGGGACTCTGACTAGGCTATTCCCTATTCCATGTGTTCTTATATCTGGATTGGTTTATGTGGTTCTCTGGTTGATGTCCATATCCTCCATGAACTTAAACTCCGGGAGAGTTGATCATTTTATCCCCAATGCCGAGAACAATGCCTGGAAGACAGAGAGGCCCAACTGCTGGATAAATAAATGAAATAATGTAGGCAGGGAGTAGCAAGAGATGACAATGTGGAGATTGTTAGAGGTTAGGGTCATGGAAGGCCAAGGGCCTTAACCTTGAACCATGATGTAAAGCCAAGAGGAGTGAGTGGGGTTTTATCTAGGGAACTAGATAGTTCTCTAAATGGCTTCAGCTCTGACTTCTGCTTGATGAAGTTCCTATAGTAAAGGAATCATTCTTTCAATAACCTATGCAATCTGCTGCAGACCCTCAGGCCAAGGCCCAAACAAAATTCAGCTGGAGACCAATAAGGCTGGTAGGACCTTCTGCTCCCTCAGGATAGTGACGGGGTGTCATTGATCCCGTTGTTCCTAAAAGGTTAGTGGCACATATTCAGCCCTCAACAAACTCCACAGGCCTGCCCATGAGAGGAAGCGTAGAGGAGCACTCATCTGATCCAGGCCAGAGGCACAGGGACGTGAAGACCAAGGCAGCACATGCGCCTGACCTGGTGTTCCTTCTCCCACGTGTGGGGTCTGCAAACAACACACATTGGATGGAATCAAATGAATAAATGAATCCTGCAGTAAGCAATGATTTATGTCACATCATTCTCTGACCTCTAGAAAACAACGTTTAATCAGTTATTTTAATACAAATGAAATTCCCATCAAGTTATCATGCTTCACCAGGATTCTGGTGATTCCTGCCAGAATTACATCCCATGGAGCTAATACCAGTGCCAGCGCCCAGTGTGGGTGATCAGACTGGGTAGGGAAAACGTCTGCTGCTTTTAAGTAAGAGGTATTTTAAAAAGTGGCTGGTGGTTGCTCCTTAGACTGAGATTTCTAGGTGATGGTAGTGTAGCTTACAAATAAATACAAAGTTCTCTGCTGATTGCTTCCTGGTTCTTTTGCTTCATCATCGTTATCACCATTGTTATCATATCACTGCTGTTAAAACCAGTCCTTTCTGCTTTCACTTACTAAGTCACTCAGTGAATACTGTGGAGGCCAACTCTCAAAATGAGAGGAAGAGGGGGGAGGGAAGAAGTAAGAATGAAGGAAGAAAGGAAGGAAGGAAGAAAGGAAGGAAGGAATCTTGTCCATGGGAGGAGAGTTAAGAGATTGCTGGCTGACAATGAAAGCCTCACTTTCTCCTGCATGAGAAATGAGTCCCAGAGCAAAGGGACTATTCTTTTCATCCTTCTGAGAATCATTTAAAACATAGATAGAATCTTTCTTCTTTTTCCCCTCCTCTTCTCGCTTCCTCCTTCAGCTTTTCTTCCTCTATCCATCAGGAGGAGCACGTCATATCTCTCAGTATCTCAAGTATTCACTGATTACTCATGACTAGTTGTTTATTTTCTTCTATGTATTTTTTACCTTGCTTTGTTTCGCAAAGAATATGAGGTAACTTAAAAAAATGCACAATAATACAGAATCTTAAAAATAGATAGCTGAAGAAATTGCTGCAGACAGGGACAAAGATAAAACCATTTCAATGAGAAAAATAAAATTCATATTCACTCTGTGATCCATAGGTTCATAAAATTATAACGAACCATTTGCCCAAGAGAAGCGTAGCTACTCTTGATGCAGAGACTTCCTGGACCCTGCTCTAGAGGGCGTGGTGGAGCACAGCCCAGCGACGTTCCCACAGGCTGACTTCTCCCAGCAGCCCTGCTTAGACTGCCCACCAGGCTGGACCAGTGGGACAATGCCAGTGCTCAGTGCTCTAAGAGCATTCTGCGATGACCAGGAATGTGATCCCCATACTCAGTTTGAGGCAATCTGGGCTTAATCTACAAATGCTGCATATATCCTTCAGGCAGTCCTTTTGTGCATTTTTTTCTATCACTAGAGTCTTTGATGAATGGTGGGAGGCAGTGAGCTAGAAGTTAATTACTGCGCAAAAATCTGAACTACTAGTAGCTCAGTGAGGTGAAAGAGGAGGAGGATTGTAGGTGACTCTGCCAGCGGAAATGACTACCGTGTCATAAAACTAATACCTCAGCCAGCTGCCACTCTCTTCACCCCTGACAATGAGCCCTTTTCTGATGCAGCCTTTCAGAATGTAGTTCTTGAGTGTAGTTCTTGGTTACCTCAAGCCAATCTCCTAGAATGACCAAGGCAAATGGCGCAATTGTAGAACTCCTTAGGAGATGCAAATCACCCATTGCTAGAATATGCTTGTATTTCAGCACTTGAACTAAACTGCAGATGACCTATTTTATAGCTTCTAAGATTCCTTTTCTAGCACTTACCTCATGCCAGGCACTCTTCTAAGTACTTTGTATGTATGACTCTCAATCTTCACAATCACCCTACTGGAAAAGTACTGTTATTTTACAAGTGAGGAATTTGAGGAAGAGAGAAAGGTCAATAGACTTTCCCAAGATCATACATCTAATTTCAGACTAAGCCAAGACTCAACCCAGAGAGTCTGGCTCTGGAGTCAATGCCTTTAATAGCTGAGCTCTACTGCTTTTTCAAATCTTCGAGTGGTTTATAAATCTGTCTCCTAGACTCTGCATGTGGGTTGATGGGTCTAATGCAATGGCTTCCTAGTAGTCAACCGCTATATGGAAATCTGTCTTCTTGGCAGCGTTTGACTCCACTGACCCAGCATCTGGCACACAGTGCTCACCAGCAAGTAATTGCTGAATTGGACTGACTTGCTCTGCTTCTGGAAACCCTCAGCCCCTTGGCTTCTCTAACACCATGTATCCCTGGCTTTCTTCCTGCCTCTCTGGTTCCTCCTTTTCAATCTCCTTTTCTTCTGTCAGGCTCTTATACGTGAGAATTCCTCATTGTTCCTTCTAGATCCACTTCTCTTCTCCCTAGACCCACACTCTTTGGTACTCTCGGTTACTCCAATTATTGTCTACATGTTATGTCTCCCAAATTTGTTTTTTCATCCAGTTTCACTCTTAAGATTCAAACTCAGATAGTCAACCCTCTGCTGGAATTGAAGGTCTCCTATGCACTCAAAACCAATCTGTCCAAAATTTGAATCATCCTTGTGCCTCTGACCACTTCCAAACTGCTTCTCCTCTGTTTATTTTCTCAGTTAATGATACTACGATCCAAAAAGTTGCCCAAGCAGAAAACCAGGACTTATTTTGACTTCCCTTTCTTCCTTATTTCCTTCATCTAATCATTCACTAAGCTTTGTTGAGTTCACATTTTAATCTTGTCCACTTTTCTTCATCCCACAGTCTTCATTGTATAGCCTAGGCCCCCACTGACCTACCCTTGAGTTGCAGCATCTTGTAAGGACCTGTTGAATGTCATTTCCTCCATGGGGTCTTTGGAATAAGCTCCTTCTTACTCCTCTGTCCTCATCCCTTTACTTTGCACAGAGCACAGCATTCTGAATGATTTCAATTCTCTCCCACCTCTTCTGTTCACACTGCTTGAACGTTCTTCTCCTTGCTTCTGCTCTTCCTTCCTCCCACTCCCAACTTGTCTTACTAATTCCTATCATCCTTCAGGCCTAGTTGCCATGTAACTTCCTCTGGAAGACTTTCCCTGAGCTCCCATGTCTTGGTTATGTTTCCCTCCTCTAGAATCCCACAGTCCACTGTGCTTTCTCTACAATAGCACTTGGCATCTGGTACAATTATGTTTTTACTGTTCGTAAAGGAAGGGAAACTAACTGTATTAAAAACAAACTGCAAAATTTCATTTTGGTCATTTACACCTGACATAGTACAAGTTCATTTATCCTTACAGAAAGAGCCAATGGGAGGTCAACCAAGCCAGTGGCTGGGTGCTCTGTTCCACAGGTTCAAGAACCCAGGCTGGTGGTAGTTCTGTCACCTTTAAGTCGTGACTTCTAAGTTGCCCTGCATCATAATATCTGGATAGTACGTGAGGGAAGGATCACACGTGGGAGGTTTTATAAACCAGGCCTTAAAATGACAACCATCACCCCCACTCACATTCCCTTCACTGGAACTCAGTATGTAGCCACATACTTACCTTCACAGGAGGTTAGGAAATATAGTTTGTGCCAGAAGGTAGAGGACTGGGTTTAGTGATCAGCCAGTAGTCTGCCACACTGATCTTTGTTCTCACTAAACTGTATAATCCGTGAAGGCAGGGTTGAAGTTTCTCTTTCTCTTCACTTCATCCACAATTCTAGTACACACTGGACATTGAATAAGTATTTGTTGTATAAATGAAGCTGTGCATAACCTGTCTTTAAAACATTTTTTCTGCCCATCCTGATGCTGGCTTCCCATTTTAGTTCCTCACAGCATCATCTGAGGCAGCCACTAACACATCTCCTTGTATCTGACTGTATTCATGGACCTGGGTGTGGTATGTCTTTGGTATTCACTGGTAGGCTTCATTGCAAAACAATTCCTGTTGATCATCTCTGAATGTGAACTTTTTCTGCACCAGTCTCAGCCTATCAATAACCAATGTTGTGGTTGAACTAGCCCTTGTGATTCTTATTATCATTGCAAGATGCCCTTCAATAGTAACTGTAAGGAAACTTTGAAAAAAATAAAGGTTTATTACTTACAGGACCTGGAAATTACACAGCACACCGGGGGCTGCACAGCAAGGTTACAAGTAGAGAGAAAGAGAGCGTGCACAGGCCTGGGGTTCAGCTTTTATTGGGGCTGAGAGTGGGAGCCTAGAGTTTTGCAGTCTCACTCTTTATTGGTGAATTTAAAGCGTGAAAATGGGAATTTAAAGTACAAGAAGAGGAAAAAACAAGTGGTCCAAATGGTCAGTTGTTGAAATCAACCAAGATCTCCACAACAAAGGAGGTTCAGTGCAGGGAGGAGGCCTGGTTCTTTATCTAGTCCTGTGCCTGGCAATGTGTTTAATTGAGATAGCCATCGTTGAAGTAGATGCCTTGACAATCAAAGCTTAAGTCAGGCACTTACATTACCAAAAATTTTAAAAAACACCAGGGCTTACACTACAGAACTATTTAAAGATGTATAAATCACAGTGCTAATTTATTTATTTATCCTATACATATATTTTTCCGAGGTTTGATTACTCATGTTTATTAAGGGATGCTCCTTCCCAAAATTGGGGTGCTTGGGAAACTGGGGCATTGTTCACTACTAAAGCTTGAGGGTAAATGAACATATTAGCTGTCATACTATAAAGATATTGTTGAGAATATTGTACCTATTATACAGTATTCTTTTTATAAATATTGGGGAGAAATTTCTTTTTAATCGCAATAAAAAGAAAAGCTGTGTTTCTCTTGGAAATTGACTGTTTTTATCTTGTGATGGCCATCAATGGCATAACATACTCCTTATTTCTTTGCTTTGTTACTAGAAAGTTCTGACCAAATAAGGGGACCACATCTGCTAAAAGTACACAACATCATAAAAAGCATTTTGTGTACCATCCTCGTTCACATTTCAACAGAACTCAACATACTTTTTCTAATTATATTTTTCTTGCCCTTGTTGTCACTTTCTATCCACTTTTTTTTGTTTTCTTGCATTGCATATTTATGTAAGTCACCTTAAATATATTTTTGGAACAAAGGGGAAATACCCATAAATAAAATATATCAAAATTTTGCTTTCCCAAGAGACATAAACATGTTTTCAGTGGACTGTGATTGGATATTTTTCTTCTTCCATCTACCTTGCTTCATCCCCAGAGATATTTTCAAATGAATATGAACTAGTCTTTCATTTGGGTGAGGGGAAGAGAGAGAAGAAGAGAATGGGAAATGATGGATTATAAAGCTGGAGATTATTTTGAAAGCTAAAAATTGAAATAAATATGAATAAATATATATAATCTGAAAATATTATACACAATTGTGAAAATTCATTACAAGATAAGTTCTTTGAGGGTGTCTTCACTGTTTGCTTCATGTAGAATAGAGTCTGGCATGCAGTAGATACTAAAATAATGGATTTTGAAAATATGACTATAACACACTTGGAGTTAGGAGAACTGGGTTAATATCAAATAAATGATGTTGAATATTGGGTATGTAACCACAAGCTTATACCTTTTGGACTCAGTTTCATAATTTATTAAATGAAACCATTAGACTATGTGTTCGCTAAGATTCTTTCCAACTCTAATACTCCATCCTCTGCATGCCACCCTTGTTAATTGTAGTGACATAGTTAAACATGTGAATGCAAATACCTAGAACAATGTGAGAATTTTGTTTTCAAAATAGGGTCTCCAGCTGCATCTTCAATAGCCCTTGTAGATGAGAGTACGTCAACTCCAAACGCCACCCCACAAAGTGAGTATAGCAAGGTTGTCCTTATATGACTTAAAAGAGACAACACACTCACAGATTTTACTACAGTTACAATAATTTTAAGGTTTGGGGAAAAGGCTATTTTTTTCATTTGATGTTGATATTTTGGTTTTGAGTTACTCTGTAGTAATTTGTAATCTGGTGACTATACATTGATTTTACAATCACTGTAATCTTAAAAATAAGGGCTGGTGATTCGTTATTATACTCTATCTTTCAATTGTCATGGGATTTTAAGGTAATATGAAAGTAATCTTCACAATACTCCCAGGGATCTGAGTTAGTGACAGAATAGAAAAAAAAGCAAATCAGTGGCAAGTTGGCATTAAATATAAACTCTGGAGCTTTTGCTCGGTATGCCAGCTAGTGTTTCTGCATAGGAAAGCGTACTTTCAATTTTACATTTCCCCAAAGTCATATAGGCTAAAAATTCAGCACATCAAAGTAAAGCTAAATTACAGCCTTATAGAAAGGTTGGATTCTGAAGAATTTGTCTTTCAGCCAGCGACTCCAACGTGACTGCCCAAGGCTTCAACTACTCCTGGACCTCCAGCGGGAAGGACACCAAAAACCGTGAGCACAACTGTGAGTCCCTTAGAGTCCTCAGGGCCTCATTTATTCAGCCAATACATATATCGAGCAAGTACTATGTGCTTTGTTCACAATCGTATTAACAAATACTTACAAAGCATCTACCATATTGAAAGCATTGTTATAGTTGCTGGAGCTACATCTGTGAACAAAGCAGATTTAAGTTCCAAATTCTGGTGGAAGAGAGACAGACAAATGGTCATAAGTGATAATCATAGAAAAACTAAAGCAGTGAAGGGAAACTGTGAGAATCAAAGGTGAGGGTGGGTTGCCTTTTTAAATAAGTGATCTTGAAAGGTCTTACCAAGGAAGGTGACATCTGAGTAAAAATATAACTAATGGAGATGAAAGAGTGAACTATGAATATAACTGGGGAAAAGAGCAAACTAGCCAGAATATGCATATCACTAATAAAAATGAAAAGAAGGGGCCCAATGTGAGGCACAGAAATGGGTTGTTACTTTTAATCTGGCCCACCAGCAGCAGCATCGCTGCTGTTGCTCTAGCAGGTCCTGACAGGGTCTAAAGAGGAAATATACTGCCTCTCAGAGGTGTAAAACAAAGGTCAGTGTGGTGGGAAGAGGCAAGGGATGCGGCTGAAGCAGAGAAGAGAAGATCCAGGATGCCACAGGTGCAGAACTCTGAACGTAACCACGAGGCCCTTGCTATGAAGAGTAAATGTGTGCATCTCTTTTGGAAAACATTTAAGTTGTACTTTGAAAACTTCTAAATGTCTTTTATACCCACTGGCTCCATCCTCTCATGGCTAGGAACTTGTCCATAGGGAATAAATCAAAGAGAGAAAAGGAACGTGTGTAATATTGCTCTTTGTAGCATTGTTTATTGATTTTCTCTCTTTTGTGGACCTCAGGTTCACACATTTGGATTAATCGTAATCTTTCATTCATGACACACTTTTATCATTAGTCTGTGCATAGCCCTCTATAATTCAATTTAACATATTTCTTTTAAGAAATACATTAAAAATATAATAGACACCTGTGAACTCAGTGCCCAAATACAAGAACTGACAAGGCAGTATCAGAAGAGAGAGCACAAAAAGAGACCCACAAATAAGTGGAATCCGGATGTATGTCAAAGGTGGCTTGGCAGATTACTGTGAAAAGAAGAGACTGTTCAGCAAGTGGACCTAGAAACGTGGATTATTTATAAGAAAAAAAGCATTAAAAGTTGCCTCTACCACACACGTTACACAAAAATAAACTCCATATAGTTTGAGATCTTTGTGTCAAAAGCAAAACACTAAAACATGTAGTAAAATAAAGGTGAATTTCTTCCTGGCTTTGGGGTAGGAAAGGGCTTAAGAAAGAGACAGAAAGCACTAACCGTAAGAAAGATGGGAAACAATAGAATACAGTAAAATTAAGGAAATTCTCTCATCGGAAGACACCTTAAAGAAAGTGAAAAAGGCAAGCTATAAGGATCAAGAACTTATAATTGACAAAGGATCAAAACTTTACGTCAAGAGTGGATAAAGAATGACTACAAATCAATTTAGAAAAAGACAGAAAGTATCAGAAAATGAACAGATATGCACATCACAAAACATGAAACACAAGGGGCTAAAAACCATCCAGAGAGATGCTCAGCCTCTCTAGCAATCAGGAAACACAAGTGCAGAAAAGTGCAAAAAAGATAAGCATTTTATGCATAATCAAGTGGCAAAAATTAAATATGGAATTGCCAAGTGTTATATAAAATGTACATCAATATAATGTTTTATATATTGCTGGTGAAAGTATAAATTGGTACCATCACTTTCCACCACTTTGGCATTATGTTTAAAGCTGAACATTTTCATACCCTGCAAACCAACAATTCTACTCCTAGACATATACCCTCCCAACACACACACACACACACACACACAAATTAGTACATATATCCAGGAGACATGTACACAAATGTTAGGGGAAAACCACTAGTCATAATAGCAAAAACTGTAAATAATCTAAATATCCATAGCCAGGAGACTCGATAAATAAGTTGTAGTATAGTCATGTAATAAACTATTATAGAGCAATGAAAAGTGAGTGAGTGACAGCTGCGTACAACAACATGAGTGAATCTTAATAACAATGTGTTGAGTCAAAAAAGTAAATGCCAGGTGGCAATATATGGCGTGGGTTCTTTTTTATAAAATTGAAAAACGAATATGCCCAAACACCATATGGCTTAGACATAATGTGTGATAAAAATTTTAAAATTATATAAGTAAGTGAATAATAAACATAAGATTCAGAACAGCATTTGCTTTTGAATGGGCATACAAGGAATGGGAGAGGGGAGAGACGTGTAAGATGTTATGCGTGTATGAGTGAGGGTAAGGGGGTGTTAAAGAAAAATATGTCCACTAATAAATGAATGTGGAATAGGAGGAGATAATAACTCAATGAAATATTATGAAGCCAAACAGAAGAATAGCCATAATGTACTAAGCTAGCTGGTACATTTTATTATATAGACGAGGGTACAAGCCGGCAAATTTTTACCAATTAGATATAAATTGAGAATAAAAGCATTAGTAAGACTGGGGATGAAAGTCTAGACTTGACAGATTAACATTTATCGTGTATGGTGTTAACATAAAATTGTAATAAACTATGCTGAAGCTCTGCTTAACCTACACTAGTTTGTCATCCTTTATTCTTAATACCATAATACAAGTTCTATGAAATCTTGTTTCTGTTTACTTGCATTCCCAGTGCCTAAGATAATGTCTGGCATCTAGTTAGTGCTCAACAAATATAGTAGAATGGACAGATGAATTAATACTTGTTCATTACCGGGAGAAATTGAGTAGCAATGGGGATAAAGGTTTATTAGACAATATCAAAGGAAAAAGTTCAACTCCAATTTAAATTTATGCTATGAGAATATGTAAATTATCCCATATTTTAATTTTCAGTTTAACACTTGGTGTCTGATGTTTTCCTTTGTTTATTTTATTTGATTATCTATTGAAATTATACTAGAATGTAAGATACGCAAGAACTAGGATCTAGAGTTTTTTTGTGTCTGTTCCCTGTGGAATCCTAATGTCTGTAACAGTGGCAGGCGTGCAGCAGGGGCTCAGAAAATATTTGTTGAATGCTTGAAAGTCTATGTGTACATATGAGCCAGGACAAGGAAGAAAACACATATACACACATATAGTGAGAAGGAATGATCTGCTTAATTGGAACTTTGTAAGTTTCTGTTTGTTTGCTTTATTTAAATTTATTACAATATTAGGTGCACCAGGAATATAAAAGACAGCCTTTTCATCCTGTGCAGCAGTATGAAGCATTAAAGACCACCTAGAGACTTTCTGTCCCAGAAACTGAAAAACTGAGAGTCTTTCTTGAAAGTGCTTTATAATTTACATAAGTATATTCTTGTTTTTTTAATAGATTTCATAATGAAACTAACTATTGTAATCCTTAGTATTTTCTGTCCTTTCCCACTTGAAAACTTCATTTATCCTCAGACATCTCTTTGTCATTCTTACAAAAAAAATCGCCTTAGAAATTGTGAAATCTAGGAAGGGACCCTGAAACACAAATAATTTTTCCCTGGCAGTGAAAAGCCACATTCTTACTTATGCAAGAGTAAGAAGATCTTAACTGGTTGCCATTTTTTATCCGTAAGCTTAGAGAAAAAATTCCCTGCAGTGAGTTGCTCTGTTTATAATCATTCACAAAAACACATTAGGATCCAACAAGTTAATATTGATTGCTCACTCCCAAACTGTTTTTGAAACATGTTTCTACCCGTTGGATGGGACTGTAATGAGACATCCAATATCAGATGATGGATTTGGCAAGATTAGTGTGAGGCATTGGTAATGGGATTTTTTTTCTTCCAGGATGTTTATTTCAATAGATTTATGAAATGTTCAAAGACAGAAAAGGAGTGATAATGGATGGATTTCTGGTGAAATAAACCCACATATCTGCATCCCCTCTGTTTCCTATTGGTTGGGATGCTGATTCTCTAAACTCACCATTCTTGACCTCAAATTCTAAAATCTTCTATGTCTCAGATCCCATCTCATTCAATTTTCCTCTTCTCTAAAACACTATTCTCCTCCCGTTCTGTTACATAGTTCCTGATTAGGCCAGCCTCAAATTAAAGATTTATTCCTTCACTTAAAAAATCAATTTCTAGGGGCTTCATGGATTTCTCCACAGCTCACGCACAAGGCCCACACTACCAAAGCTCATGAATGTCGTCTTCCTTTCCTGGTCGGGAAGAACATGGGGGTACCCTCTATGGACTAGGTGGTCATGGTAACAGTGGACACGGTAGCTAGTGCCTGTATGTTTTCTTGTGGAAGGGGTGGTGCTGACCCAGTACATATTCACCCTGAAGAGGACGATGGAGCAAAACACCAGGATCATTGAGAGACCTGTACCCAAGCGCTGCATCTCTGGATATTGCTTACCACCTAGGCTGTTGTTCTAGGATAAAATTAAGGACAGAAGAACTCAGAGTGCCCTAAGCAAACCTGGATAACTAGGAAAAAGTCTGTACATGTAAAACTGATGCCAGAATTCCAGATAAATTCATCTTGCATCAAGAATCCTACCATAGTAAAAGAAATTATCTCTGGCTTTATCAAGAGGGACTGCCAAATCTCAGATAATCGCAGACTTTGATATGACATTAAGTAGATTTCCCTACAAACAGAAAAGATTCCTAATGTGTCATATTACTGACAACTATAAATTGGTTACAGACGAATATCAAAAAAAGTTTTTGCAACTAAAGGGAAAATACTATGCTATCAAAGTTGATCTTGTTTTACCGTAGAAGAGAAATACCCTTTTATGGTAGAATGGTATGCCAAGTCACATAGTTTCCTTGTTGAACAAGTTTTACCAAAAGCTAAATTTAAAGAAATTGTAGAAGAAATCAATGTGATGCTCACAGAAGGATATAAGGCTTTGAGAAACTCCAACACAGTATCTTGTGTTCATATTTTCGGCTGATAATGATGACATACTAAAGGAGGTTATCCACTGAGCTAGTGTTTATCATTGAAAAGTCAAAGTAGTGTTCATTCATGGATTTTGATGAAAATATGTTCTCAAAGGATTTCAAGGAGAATTAACTCGTATTTAACAAATGAGATGATGCCTTGAACAACACAGGATATTTCAATCAATTAAAAGACAATAGCACATAATTCTGCTAAGAGTCTCCCAGGAGAATAGTAGACGCAGTAGCCAATGTTGAAAGCATTCTGAAAACTGGATATCTTAGTGATAGAGCGGAAGAACTTTTAGAAAAGTATTGCTTTAGTGAAGGATGAATCATTGGAAGGAGCCAACTCTATTTAACTGAGGATTCTATAAACAAGCATTCTTGAGGAAGATCTCTCTTCTGTGGGAGCAATTGATACAAGAACTGCTCATTTCTTCATCTTACCAAAAGGCTTAATTATAATATATTCTGGCTCTTGAAGTTTTCCCTTTACATTATGTAAGTATTTTCAGACATGTTGAATCCATCAACTGGAAGCTCCTTTTTCTTCACCTCTCTCAATACACTTCCAACTATATTTTTACAGGTTTTAAGAAATCTTAAATCCATAAGTCGAAAAATAACTCTATTTTTCCAAAGTGGATTTTGTAGTTTAATTTTATCATACATTTTTTGAGGAATCTTTTTACAGTTGAAAAGTTCCTGCAAGTCTAAAAAGAAGTTTTATGAAATGGTCAAATAATTTCCACGACTTTAAGTACTGTCATTTTCATAATTTGGACCAATCATGCTGATAGCATCACCATCTCCTGAAATTGTGTTATGTTTAGTTATTTTGTTTGGGGAAAATCAAAATCGACCAGAAAAGACTGGCCCTCTGTATTTGGTGAAAAAACTGTTGGCCTCCACATGTAACTGATCATTACAAAATATTCTATATTGACTTACTAATAATAAACATGAAATGGAAAATTTAAAAAAAAAATCCACTCTTGCTTGTTCAACCATTTGTATCTTAGCATAAATTAATAGCCGTTCTTGCAAACAGACTTTGAAGAGATAAGGAATAAAGGCATCAAGCCCTAAAATAAGGAAGGAAACACCATATTGGGAAAAAAAACTGTTAGGTTATCTGGAACAAACTGCCTTCTTCATAATTTTACCTAAATCCAGGCCTGGTCCCAAGTTCTTTTAATTAGTTCTTGCTCTTTGTCAATCAAATTCCTGGCTTAATAGCTTAACCATTAAAAATGGGCATTAAAAACATGCTCAGTCTGTCATCATCCATAGACCTTGGTAATCTGTCTTGAACAAGAAAATAGTCAAGATCGCATATGCAGAATGAGAGAATTACACTGACAATAAGAAATCCCCCCGACCTACCCAAACTCGAAACTGCTGTGTACGAAACCACCCTTACCTCTGAGGTGACGCCAAGAGGAAGCAGCTACAGCAGGCCCTCCTATGAGCAATCCCTCAAAAGCACTGACTTACATCTCGTCTGAAGGGCCTGGGAACATTCCTTTGCTGTAACTACTGTTAGCATCTAGGGAGAAATCAAGGAAGGGGAAGGTTAAGGGTTTTTTAAATGTTTGTTTTGTTTTATTTTGGTTTTGCTTGTTTGTTTTGGTCCTGACACACAAGAAAGCACTTTAATCATGTATGCTAATGTTTTAAATAAATGAGCATAATGTATTTCTACTGACTGCAACCATGTACTTCCATACTAAGTTTACTTTGTAAACTACATTATAGGCCTGTTATCAAATACAGATATGTGGAGCCTGCCAAGGAGTGAATCTTTCTTGCCAGAGATGGGAACTAACCAAAATTAGTTGATAGATCTATTTCAAAAGCCATATGTGCTGCCTGAGTTTGCTGCCATCTACTCAAGGGGAAAGTTTGCCTCTAAATGCATCAAAAGGAGTCACCCGGCAGCTAACAAGGCCTGTGACCATAGGGGTCTAAAGATTCACTTTTGACACAGTTCAGTTTTCACAGTCAAACAAGAATGTCAGCTTACCCACGAGTACAATTTTGTTTCCTCATGCATGTTCTACCATGGTCTTCAAAGGCCTATTGGCACCTTTTCTTGACTCAAGTCCACCATAACACACGTGGGCTCTCATTCTCTGCCATTCTTTTTAGCTCATCTGTGGGATGGGCTTGAGAACAGTCACAACACATTATCTGTGGCTGGAAGAACCTCTTCGAGCATTTTCCTTCCATTCCTTCTTCCTGCTTCTAAGTGGATATGATCTAAACCTTCCCTATTAGAGGCATCTGGACCACAGCCGTTCCCTCAACTCCCACTTTATCTGGGGACATTCTCGTGTGTGCTGCAGAATAGTTCAATGATGTTGCTTTAAGTCTTCAGTAATATCCTTTTTTCATAGTTATTATTCAATTAAAGGTCGAGAAGAGACAATGAAACAACTAGTCTTGTACAGATTGACTCTTCCTGTACCTTCTTCCCTTAGCAGCTTCATGGATGCCCAGTGAAATGTACAGTTCATCCCCCTCAGGGGCAGACTCAACACTCCATGGTGAGTACTTGGGGGAGATTCAGGGTCGGGATGGTAGTGGTCTGCTTTATTTGGGCAGAGGTGGAAAAACAAAAACTGATAAGAAGCCAATCTCAGATAGGTGTTTAAAAGTGCATCCTGATGATGAAAATGACAGTGATGATGAAAATGACGATGGAAGGAACCAAAATTCTTCTCAGTCAGTCAAAGAAGATAATCAGAGACCAAGTCTTAGATTTTTCTCTATTTTACTTCAAAATTAAATTTACATAATGGCATTTTTGACCAATTAGATCCATTAAAATGCATTTTAAGTTTTAATTTTCCATTGGAAAATAGAATGATTTGTCAACATGAACTTGTCTACTCGACTGTTGTGAAGGAGTTTTTATTGACCTTATCAAACACATTAGAGTGGGGAGAATCAGCATTTTGATTGACTGGACCTCTGATACCCTGGGAGAATAGGGATAAGCCTCATCTTTCCGTGAGCCCAACATAAGGCATTTCCCCAAAACCACTTAAATTTCTCATGGAGATTCTTTAGTAGATATTGTTTTGTTGTGTGTGCTATAACAGTTTCTCTTTTTTTCTTTAAACTAATAGGAATTTCCCACTCCTTTGATAGCTGTTAGATCCTAGGATCCTAGCCTTGCAGTAAATTGGTCCTTAGTAAGCTTTACATGTAATATTTTAGGAGCATTTAGGCCATTCAACTTGAGCTCTTCCTAATAGCAAGTGAAATCCTTTCATGATTTTATTCCACGTATAGGGTTGAGACAGTTATTAGGATCAGCTCAGATATCTTCCTTATATCCCTAGGTGATGTCTTCCCCAGCACAACCAGAACATTTTCAGAAGTTCCCAAAGCTGCCAGTGGATCTACTAAAAATAGTGACATCCGTATCACTGGTGAGTCATTTACCATTTTGGAGGGGGAGGGGAATTTTATGTTTTATTCACTTAACAAATATTTATTGAGTACCTAACATTTGCTAGACACTGTGCCAGTTATTGGTTATACAGTAAAAACATAGTCCTCCTGAAGATTATAATCTATTAGAAAGATGATACTTAGTAAATAAGTAGTCATACAATTTATTTGTGACAAATGTTATGATATAGTACCAGCTGTTGTCAGAGTCTAACAGAAAGATCTGATTTTAACTGGGGAACAGAAAAGGACTCTCTTAGAATACATGTAAATTAAGATTTGAAAAATGAATAAGAACTAGCCAGTAAAAAAAGTAGTGAGAAACATTTCAGTCCTGTGAAAATATAGTCTGAGGCAAGAAGGAGAATGTTGGAACAAAGAGTACTCTTATAATTCAACTAAAAAAATTTTGTGAATGCTAAATGTAATCCCTTGTTTTATATCATGAGTTCAAGGTATTCAATAAAGTTAGCACCCTCCCAATGCAGGTCTTAATTGTAAATTCAGAGGCATAATCAACCCTTTCACTTCAGGGGGTGTTTACTTCCCTGGTGAACTCTCCACTGATACTCAGCTTATTTCATATTCACGGTCCAACAGTCCTCAGACCACCAGAGCATCATCCTGGACACAACACAGCAATAGAACTGCAAACTGAGGTCCTACCAATATTTTTAAGATATTAGTGCCTTCAAGAACTAAACTTAAAGTTTAGAGATAGGACAAGATTGGAGCTCTGCTTCTCCACTGAGACATTCCTGAAGTCAATGATCTCATTTCCTACATTTGGTTGGGAGAAAACTTGTAAGCAATGACGTAAGACCTCTTTAAAACCATTTGTTCTTTCATTTCTCTGACACTTTGGAAGTAAAATGTTATATCCCATCATATTTTCAGTGTAGAGCCTAGTACGTTTGACTTGATTACAAAAGAACTTTGTGTAGTCCTGAGTTGATCATCTGGATGACTGCTACTTTTATAATCTTGATACTCCAGTGATTTGAACTGCTGTGAACTCTAGCCACACAAACATACAACGTGCCACATGGTCTTGTATTACAGGACTATGTGAGCTTCCAGGGAACCCTCAGTGTCTATTTTAACAGAGCTGAGGTAGGGTGAGCATCAGGAAAACCTCAGATCCCGGGATGTATGTTATAAAAGGAAAAATCTTCAACACTGGTAACCAGTGTTAACACGACAACGTCACATGGCTGCAGTCCAAACTATGTAAATCGTAGAAAAGATTTGGTAGCTAATATTTTAAATCCAGTTTTTTGGCCTGTATTTTTTGAGACTTTGCTGTATGAAAAGCAGTATAATAAATCTAAGGCAATAAAAGAAATTAAAAATCTAGTCTTCATCTACAAGCAGTTTACAATCTAACTGAAACAATGAAAGAAAATCAATCTGGATAATTCTGATACGAAAATGCCCGAATGAGCTATGTAAATCTAAAGAGTTGAAGACCTATCTATAAGGTACAAGGAATTTCATTGGAATGTTGGTAGAAATAACAAAAGCCTGGAAACAATTCAACCATCTAACGTTAAGAAACCAGTCAAATAAGCTATGGTAGATACACACACTGGGGACCCATCCAGTCGTTTAATAAAATGAGGTGAATCTCTATGCACGTCTATGGGAAGTGTTCCAAGAATGTTTTTTAAGAGAAAGAAGTTGGGGACAGAACAGTATGTATAGTATGCCCTCATTTGTAATAAAAGGGATATAGGTTCCTGATACCTATATATGCATATGAAATTTCCAGTAAGATACATAGTTAACTATCCAAAGTTATTGACTCTAGTGTGAGTAACTGGCTCCTGAGGTGTAAGGACACTTCCTTTTCATTGTAGTTTTATATTTCTATACTTTTTGAATTTTTAACATGATTGTAAAATACTTTTTTAAAAGGAAAAAATAAAGTAACTATGTAATTATAAACATTCCCTTTCATCCTCTGCCAGGTAGAAATGGGCAATTTTGTTTCCTAAGAGAGTTAATTTTCTTAATTCTTCCTATATGTCAGAGAAGAAGGAAAACAGTCCAAACGATGATATTTATATTGCCTCTGGTCTAAAACCCACAATATTTGAAAGTCTTTGATTCACACAGTTTGACTTGGTGTTCAAGTGCTAGAAATGTAATGAATGAGTTGAGTATGGGTTTCATCAACATAAGAAAAATCAGTCCATTGATCACCCACCAATATAATTTTAGCCAGCCATTTTCTTTCAACTTTCTCTCTTTTCAGACTATGGAAAAAGCAAAACCAACTAGTTTCAATTTTACCCCTCTTGTTCCCTCCTCCCCTTTTTATTGCTGAAATGGATAGGGGGAAAAGAATGAAAAAGAGGGAAGGCAGTAGAAAAGGTACTCCGAATACAATTCCTTGAGTGACACTGAAATGAGGCGTCTTGGCTGATAGGCTCTTGAGTGCTACAGCTCCATGAGGGTTAGGCAGGCCTGCCTGCCTTTGGACTCTCAGGGCTTTGAAATGTTCTAAAGCTTTTGACTCTTTCTTCCTCCTCCTGACATACTAATATTCCATAAAAGCATTTAATGACTCTTTACAGAATAAGAAAATCCAAAGCTAGACCATTACTTTACATATAAAGTTTACTGGAGTAAATGTGGAAAACAAATTTAAAGCTTATCACTTTTATTTATTCCTTCTTACAAATAACATTACATTGGACACCATGTGCCAAGAATTTTCCAAAGCCTTGGGAAAATGAAAGAAAAAAATCAGTTCTGGAACATTCCAACAAGAAAGACATAAATGCAAAAACAGAGATGAGAATAAGGCATAGATATCATCCCAGAGTGTGATTGTTGCCAATGAACACCCCACGGCCCTTGGAGAAAAATGTTTTAAGTAGGAGAAATAGTTCAATTAATCCTGTTTTCCAAATGCCAAAGTTTGGCATTAAAGTTTGTCTCTCTTTATGCCATTTTCAGGAATTGTGGTTAATAAGCCCAAAGATGGAATGTCCTGGCCAGTGATTGTAGCAGCTTTGGTCTTTTCCTGCGTGGTAGTGTTTGGTCTTGGAGTGAGAAAATGGTGTCAATACCAGAAAGAAATGTGAGTACAATACTAAGACATGTAGGAAGAGAGAATTTCTCAGAACAAAGTATTTACTCATCACTTTAAATATTATTCCTGTATATGGAGTTCCTCTCCTATTTGACTGAGGAAATCAGGCTCATAGAAGCTCCAAGATGCTATCTAGCTTCCCCAACATCACGCAGTTTGGATTAGATGCACAACTCCTGACTTGATATCCCCCTCTGCCTGTGGTGGCTGTAATGCTCATCAGATGCAACAAGTCAGGGGGCATGAAATGAGAAGTGAGCCTCACCTCACCTCAAAACTGAAACTGATTCTTGCTTTAATCTTCATTATTTTTTCATTTTCATGCATCTCTGAACTGCCTGGGCCCAGCTGGGCCTAGATGCTCAAGTGTGAAATTGAGGGAGAAAGTTAATTTTAGGAAATTTCCAGCTGCTTTTGAGCAGAATGGGCTTTTACTGCCATTTTCCTTTTTTCCTCAAGGGGAAAAGAAAGTAAGCGTTGGGTTACCTTTTTCTGTCTTATGGAAATATTTTCCAAAATTCTTTTCCCTCCACTCAGCAATCTGAAATGGCAGGTAAGGTTAAGCCTCACTTTTCTGGCTGGGCTGTTTGGGATCAGTGTGGACTAGGTTATGCTTAGAGGAGACCCGCATAATACATAAAGCTGATCTCCCACACATCTTCCTACTAGCCTCTGAGGCAGCATTGACCATTGTGCAATACCTTCTTCTTCTTTCCTTAGAGAATTCTTGAAGACTCTATAACCATGTGCAGGGAGTGTCCAACTGTGAATAAAACACTAAACCATAAATTCTAAATTCTTGTGCAAGGGCTACACTTTGGCCACCACATTAACCTTGAGAAATTCACAATTTCACTGAAAAAAGGGAAGTACAAATTTCTTAGAATTTTATCCACCTTTTAATATATATTAAGTCTCCATTAAAACATCAGAAAACCAGGTAATAGGCACTAGAGGTTTTTATATTAAAATGAGAAAATGGGATTCTGAAAATCTGAATTGATTTTTTTATTGTTCTATATTTAAAGGTCTGTGTTATATAGAAATGAGAAACTCTCCCTCTCTCTCTTTCTGTCTCTGGAGAAATTAAGGTGCTATGGATTGGTAGACAAGGGGTAGAGATATTTGACTCAGGGCATAAATCTGCTCACAGATTTATCTGTTTCCTGATATCCAGAGAGCTGGAGCATTTGTACAGCTAAATCCTCCCCTATGCTCGATGCATTTCAGACAAAGAGATGAGTTGTGCTCACATAGAACAATACTTTATACAAAGATGACTTTAAGAATGTTCACTGATTCAAACAACAGGGATTCTGGCATTATCCATCCAGTACCAATCAACTCAGGGATTCAGAAAAGCTGTACTTCCCACCTCTACTGTTGCCCACAGTACGAAATGAGTGTGTGGGTGAAGGCTGGGGGTAAGGTTGGCAAAGGGACTATTTGGAAAACTTCAGTCTTTAGTCTCAGAATCTTAAAATTTTGTCTCTGAAGGAATGTTTTAACTCACATAAGAGAAACCCTTCTATTAGGAGGCAGTTGCCATGAATAGTGTAGGTTCCAGTTAAAAGATTTGAATTGTTAGTCTAGTTCTCTTGAGGAAGTTGCTTAAAACCTCTGAGCCTCAGTTTTATCTGTAGAACAGTGACAATAATATCTAATTCCTAGGAGCAAATTAAATAACGTTATGATAAAAATGCTTTGCAAACTATAAAATACCTTATCAATGTTAATTAATGATATCATCGTGATGTTCAAATGGCTGATAGGACTAACAAGCAGAAGGCTCTGCCAGGAAAACTTCTAAGAGAACTAAGAGGGCATGTCTCTTTCTCTTTCTCTGTTTCCTACTTCAAAAAAATATTTTGTATATATCCTTCAATCACCCTCTCACATTCTTAGCATTGACAGAGCAATGTTTTGTTCCTAGCATGGAAAGACCCCCACCTTTCAAGCCACCGCCACCTCCCATCAAGTACACTTGCATTCAAGAGTCCATTGGGTGCGATCTGCCTTGTCAAGAGATGGAGACACTCTAGTCATTTGAGACGTTGCCATACAGCAAGACTCTGCTAGAATCCTATTGAGAAGGTAGCTCTGGTGCTGTCTTAATATAATCGCCCTCTAGCCAAGCCTCTACTGCAGCAGAAATGACTGTCAGAATTGAATGACCTGTATTCCCAGCAACTCTCCCTCTTTCATCTGTGTATGCTTTAAATTTAAGCAAGAGTGGGAGGATATGTCATGCTCACACCCAGTGCAATCTGTAGGGATTTTCTTGCTTATGTAAGAAGTGCAAATTAGGCTGCTGTCATTAAAAAATATGTGCAGTGTTTTTAGTTTTCATTTTAATTGTCTCATTGAGGGGATGACAATGGTTTCGAGCATATGTCCAGGCCAGATCCTCTTCTCTTTGGGCATCTGCCAACATTCTAAACTATTTGCCAAATTTACGATAATCCCTGAGGTTTGTTGCATTCCCTAGGAAAATTACAAGAAGAAGAAAATGGGAAAGTCCTAGCGAGAGTTCCAAATAATGGGAAAGTGCAATGAATCTTCCTATTGAAATTCTGTTGTTTGTTTTCACTGGAGGAAAACAGAATACCTTGCACAAGAACCTCAGTTCCAATCCTCCTTCTCTCTTCCTCCCACCATGTTCACCCAGCCTCCTGCCCCATGAGATGAGGAGGGATCGAGGGATGACTAGCCAACAACCAAGTAGCCTAGTAGATATAACGCTGCACTTGCCTCTCAAGTTATGTGAGCTAAGAGTGGCCACATTCTCGGCTTTACCTCTGTGTGGTGTGTGTGTGTGTGTGCGTACACACGTACGCATGCATGCATCAAACTATTACCAAGCTGTTATATAAGTAAACAGGCAGCCTAACCCTAATCTGACTTATTTAATTCCCATTACGCTCTTGTTCATCTGAGGACTTTCCTGTTCATCCAGTCTGCCTGCTTTGATCTCTTTTGAGACAGATAAAGAGCCTCAAATCAGACTAGTGTTGATGAATTAATCCTGCTCCTACCAATATTTTACAAAATAGTTCAAACAGAACATATAGGTGATGGAGAGGAAATCTAGTCAGCCAGGCCTACTCTGTATTCAGCACAGTTTGTGAGTAAATAAATTACTGATACCCCTTGTCCTCTCAGCTTCCCCATACACTCCCTCCCTAGGAGGGAAGAACAGATGTTGCTGATAGATATGACAAGCAAATTTTGTGTAGACTTCAGTCTCGAAAGGAACCTTTAGTTCGTTTGCAGTGTACTTGTTCCTGACTGCACATGAGAATAACTTGGAGAATTTTTTTAAACACCATGGCTGTTCCACTCCAGATCAATTAAATCAGAATCTCTGTGGAATGAGGCCCAGGCATCAACTCTCCCAGATGATTCAAGCATTCTGACAAAGTCGACTGCTGAATCAGTGGAAGTCCCTTCTCGTTGATTAGAATCTTGGCACCAAAGTGCTTAGCTCTTACGGTGGCCAGCTTCCAAGATGGCCCCATCATTCTTGCCTCCTGCTATTGGCACCCTTCTACAGTCCTCACCAACACTGAACACAGCTGACTTGTGTAGCTAGTTAGGACCAGGGTAAGGCAAGTGAGGCAGCAAGGATGTAAAATTTAAGCAGATATTCACACTCAGGGTCATGCACATGCATAATCTTGAGAGAGAGTACCAGTCCCAGGCCTGGCCTAACCAATAAGATAGTGCAGAAATGACCAGAGTGTGACTTCAAAGGCTATGTCGTAAAATACATTGTAGCTTCCGCCTTGATCTCTCTTTGGTCATTCGCTCTGCGGGAAGCCAGTTGCCGTGCTGTGAGGGCACTCGAACAGCATGTTGAGAGGTCCCCCTGTTGAGGAACTGAGGCATCAGCTAGCATCAGCTGGCCAGCTGTGTGAATGAGCCTCGTGAAGCACATCCTCCAGCCTCAGATAACTGCAACCTCAGTCAGTGTTTGGACTGGGACCTCATGAGCACCAGAACCTTCCAGCTAAGCCTCTTCTGAATTCTCGACCCACAGACGCGGTGTGAGATAATAAGTACTTATTGTTTAACACCAATCACTTTGGGTATAATTTGTTACATGGCGTAGATAACTAATACAGCTCAATAAATGGGAAAATAAACTAATATTGGCTTGCCTTAATTACCCTTAATTCCTCATTAGTTCTGGTTTTTTTGTCATGCTGGAGGCAAAGGTCTCCCACCTTTGCATTCACTCTAGGCAAAGAGCTCCAGGGGGATTAGTGCCTCTGAAAAGCTTCAAGAAAAAATGACTAACTTCATATATATTTGTGACTGTTGCTTCATGTGTAGTTTTTATTTATTACAACTTAATCATCAATATTTGTATAAAAATCACTATGGCTTTATTTTACTGTTTCTTTAAGAGATGTGAATACGAGTAGAGGTATTGGGATATACAGTGGCAGAGTTGGAGGATGTTTAGATTCTTTCAGTAAAAACATGGACAATTTTGCAGTACAACATAAGCTATGTAATTTTTCAATCTATCCTATGACAGGTGTCTCACAGTGTTTTTGTATTAACTCCTCTTTGAATCACCCTTTTTTGGTCTTATAAATGAGTCTGGTCAGCATTTGCAAATTCTTCTCCAACTGGAACACAGTGAGTGGTTGCTTGTCTGTGGTGGAACCGCACTCAGTGGTTCAGAGGAATTTTTCACAAGCCTGCAAGAGAGAGGGTGTCTAGATACTTTTCAGGCCATGCTATGATCTTGACCTCCCTCATTTAATTAAAATGACAGTTTCATCTGCACTTTAAAATTGCATGAAGGTAAGTTCATAGAGCCTGTCTCAAACCAGCAACTCTTCTCTGTGGAGTGGATTTAGTTCTGTCCCACAAGAGGAGAGGTAGCAACACCGGACTCTAATCCCTAAGTTTCCTGTGTGTCTTCATCCCTGCCTTCATTTTCACTGAGAAGAAGCCACACATAAGCATTTTCATCACTCATTTCTGAAGCACAGTGTGTTAGATGAGACTTTTGTTCAGAAATGTTCACTTCCTTACCCACCTGAATCATAAGGACCCCTTGACTTTGGGCTTGGCTGTGTGATTTGCTTTGGACAATGGAGTATCATGGGCATCACTAACCCAAGGCTAGAAAGGTGCTTGTATGATTAGACTCACTCACTTGTTCTCTGCCATTACCATGAGAAGAACATTTCAGGATGACCTTCTAGCTCCAAGAAGAAGATGAGACTCATGGAGCAGAGCAGAACCATCCAAGCCAGGCCCAATCAAGATCAGCCAACCTCTAGCCTACTTCAAAGATGCATAAATTAAATACTGTCATATGCCACTGAAACTGTGTGATTGCTACACAGCATTGTTGTAGCAGTAGTTAATCTATACACACAAGTCCAGAGGTAGGCATATTTTAGCTTGTATGCCTAGGGTAATAGATAAAATGTATGCCTCAGTCAAAAATAGTCTTTCCTTTGATTCAGCATAAGTTTTATTTTAACTGAAGAACAAATGTTGGCTTTACCAATTAACTTTGCATTATAGGTCTTTAAAATCATAAAATATTTGACCAGGATGAGCGTTAGAGGTCACATTACAAATAAGGAGTTAGAGGCTCTGTGAAATTGACTTCCTCAAGGTCATGTAATTAGACGTGATAGAACCAAAATGATAACCTAGATCTCTGATTTCCAGTCCAATGTGTGATCAATTTCCATTATAGCATGATATTTAATTGCTTGGTACCTTCATTTCTTATACATAAGAGCTGTTTTGTGTTCATTTAAGTAAATATTGATTTTTTGTAGTGCCCAGGTATTATATTCCAAAAATTGTTGGCAGAAAACAAAGAAAAGTAGAAATAATTGACCCCTGGGGGTGAGAGGCCCAAGAAAGTGTGAAAAAAAAAATGACTAGACAATAAAAAGAGAGAGGAGCATAACCAAGATGAGAAGCTAGAAAGAAAGTTTAGAGAAACTAACCTAGGCAAGAGAGAATGAAAAGGACATTGTCTCAGAGGCTCTAAGCAGGGAGGAGTTTCTTGAAGGCAGCCCTCTTGACACTCTGATTTAGGAGAGTGGCTTTGGCTTAAACTTGGAGGTTGAATCTGCAGAAATACAGAAACAGTGTCCCCTGAGGGCTGACATACATAGCGTGAGTTTTTGACAACAGCAATCATGGCTGTGTCAACCAGCTGAAGCTTGAGTGTCCAGCAGAGACAGCTGAAACGGCGAGTCAACTTCACGACCCTAGAAGAAGACATTAACTGGCAGAAATGGGCTGATGTTCCAGCCAGAAACATATGATGAGATGGTGGGAACAAGGCATTTTGTTTCCCAGCTCCCGCAAAGGGGCTTTTGTCTGGAATCTGTGATTACTAACAGAGCTCCATGCTGCAGCAAGAAAGGCATGACCACAGAGGAGGAGAATATGACCTTAGGCAAGATCAGGGACAGGAAACACTTTTGAAATTACTCTTAAACCTTGTCTAGTGCTTATGTGATGGGTCTGGACATTAGTTGGGCACAACTTAACATATGAATGAGAAGAATAGAATCAGAATGTTTCTCCCCAACATGCACCATTCTACCCTTCCAACCTCTGTCATATTCTTTGCCTGGTCTGCTCACACAGATTCCTCATGTTTGCTCAAAGTCTGAGTGAGATTGTGATTATAGGGAGGGGTGCTGAGCAGAATAAAGGGGAAGAGTAACAAATCCAAGATCACGATGTAAAGAAGAGAAAGTGAATGGGGCCACATCCAGCTGCCCTTGTTAATGCCAGGAACACATGCACACGTGCCCTGAGTTCTGTCAGACAACTCCCCGTTTACCGTCCAAAGAAGTCATACCACCAAACAAAACCGATTACAGTATTATGTCATTCAGTATCACTCAAAAGTGCTAGGAAGGCAGGGTAGAGGGGATGGAACAACAGTTACATGAATTGTGAAGAGAAATTTGATGGTGGACCTGACAACCTGAGAACCATGTACAATAGTTTACCTCTCTATTCTGCACTTTCTCTCTTCAAGGCATAAATATCTGTTATGCTAAATGGGAAGAGGAATGGGGATTTGAGAATTCCATGTATGGTGGAACAATTTTTGTACTGGTTTGGGACCCGCATAATTTCATTCTTATAGGTAATTGGGTTGCATTGGATTTTTCTCATACATAAAGCTGTGGCACTGATTCAAAGAGATGTATTTTGGTGCCTAATAGATCTTACTGTGATGTAATTGTAAATGGGAATTGATTTTAATTTCAGTGGCTAGTTAAGGGATGTATGACAAGTTCTGCTCCTGAGTACCTCTTTCAGATGGTTACTTTAGGATTTGTAGATTCGACGCTCAAGACACTGATAAAAAAAATCTGAGAACCACTCCATACCTTCAGTGAGTATAGAGTTTAATGGGAGAGGCAGACATTTAAACAAGCAAAAACAGTACAACATGATAAAAAAAAAAAAAAGTATGTACAAAAAAGAGAAAAGACTAAAGAAGAGGGTATCATTTCAGGGATGGTGTAACAAAAAATTTTTAAAGGTTTCAAAGGGAGGGCTGTCAATAGAGGCAAAGCCACTGGCAGTAGAAACCCTGATATCTGAGACATAGTAATGGGACTTGAAAACCTTACTGAAGGACTATACCAGGAATGCAAGGAAAGTTCAACAACAGAAAATCTCTTAATATAATTCACCACATAAATAGGGCTTAGGAGGAAAAGCATAGGGTTAATTTCTACAGATGCTTAAAAATTCAACACCAATTCCTAATACAAACTCTTGAGAAAAAAGAATATTTCTGTAACTATGTATATACTTAATATGTGTGTATATCTATCTATATTCATGTATAATTATATCTAAATATATGTACACACAATATAATAGTGTATAGATATTATAACTATATAGTTATATATATACATATAGACATACACTATGGTATACATACACTATAACATGTAATATAGTGTAGTTACAGTATATACATACTATAATTACTACTACATACAACTATAACTATACAAATATATATTCAGAGGCAATGAAAGGAAAGCTGGATAAATTTGACTACTTAAAAATAAGAAAAATTTGCATGGAAGAACAAAGCAAAATCAAAAGTCAAATGATAAACTAGGTGAAAATATTTACGACATATATCCTAGATAAAGGACTAATATACCTAACTGGTAAATAACTTACAAATATTGAGGATAAAAAAACTGAAAAATCCTCTGGAAAAATGAGCTACAGATATGAACCAGTGATCCACAAAAAAGATATAAAAGCAACTCTTAAACACTTCAAATAATTTCAAATTCATCCATATTAAAATAAACGCAAATAAAACTTCACTAGGACATCATTTCTTCCCCATTCACTTGTCAAGAATTTCAAAAGTTTGAGAATATGCTCTGTTGTTGAGGCTATGGGGTAACGGTCATTCTCACCTGTTGCTGACGGGAATGAAAAAGGGTGCAACCACTGTGGAAAGCAATTTGACAATATCAAACAAAACTACGTATTAATTTGCCCTTTGACTTAGCAATTCATCTTCAGGAATTTACTCTGAAATTCTGCCTCCAACAATATCAAACTGTATATGCACAAAGTTCTTCATGGAAGCAGTATTTGTAATTGCTAAGACTCTAAAACTATCTAAATGTCCAAACATAGGAGATTAGTTGAATATACTATGGTAAATACACAAAATGGAGTACTATACAGCTCTAAAAATAAGAATAAATAAAATCTTTATTAACTAATATGGAGTGATTTCCAGGAGACATCATTAAGTGAGAAAAGTAAAGTGCAAAGAGTATACAATACGCTACAGCTGTGTAAGGAAGAAGAAAAAATTTATATATAGATGGCTATCTTTACAGAAAAGAAACACAGGAAAGATAACCCAAGAAAGAGAGAAGTTGATTAGCCACAAGGAATGAGGACCAAAATGAGTGGAAGGGGTATGGGAGGGAATGACACTTCTCTGAGGAAACTTTTTTGTATAATTTGATTGATGAAAGTATGTTAATGTTCTACATATTTTAAAAAGTAATCATAATTAAATAAGAACAGGAAGAAAAAATCCAAAAACTGAAACAGATGAACATAGTTGTATTTCAAATCAATACCATAATCACACTGAAAGAGAAAAAAGAAAGAAAAACTATTAATCTGAGTAGCTATGAACACAATAAATGGCTATTTACCCCCAGTCTTATGTAGGAGTGGGAGATGGAAGGTGGGAGAATTGAAAACAAATCTGGAAGGCTTTGTAGTAGGGTTTTAAAAAAATTATTGTAATGATTTGAGAAAAACAATACTGGAACTATTCTGTGTATATTATAGGATTGAGTAAATGTGTAAATGTGGAGTTTTGGGGAGCCCAGATTCTCACTGTGGGAGAAGGAACATATAGATATGGAATAGAGGAAGACAGGAAAGAACCTATGTGGATGCAGGGATGGATTCATATTGGAGATATCAATGTGAATGCGTGATTTCCTAAATATATGTATTCATGACTAGGTATTTGCATAGCTGATAATGTACTTCCCAGGGTATCACATCTGGAGGCCCATGATGTCTACCTGTTCCTCATTAAGGATGTTCCTTTTGATCGTGTGTGTTGTATTGTAAGAATATATACATACCTATCTTTCCCAGATCTGTCTTTTGAAAGGACCAAGAAGCAAAGATATTCCAGTACCTATGAACACACTTGGCTCTCAGATCTTGGTCACTAATATCATTTCCTGCTGAAGGAAATCAGAACTTTTCAGAGAAATGTCTGATTAAGGGCAAAGCAGATATGATATGAGATTGGAGTATCTTGTTATGTCAGAAGATAAGAACGGATTCCAAAAAATGCTGGAGGTATGTCAGAAGGGTTCAGGAACCAACTTAAAAGGACTCGTACTGGCTAAATCTAGGACAGTTTGAGCACGAGTATAATTAAGTATACTAACAAATTAGAAACCATTGGGAAAAAGTAGGAATTCATGAGTCCTTACCAATAATAGATGGTAGATATATAAGTAGGCAAGGGTGGGGAAGGAAGGAAGGAAAAAAGGAAAGAAAGGAGGGAGGAGGGAAGAAGGAAGCAAGGAAGGGAGAGAGGGAAGAAGAGAGGGTTCTTGCCTACAGTAGGACCCCGAGCGCTGCCTGCTCAATATGGAAGAAGTGCTGGAGGTGGAAAGTCATCATTTTGTAAGCATCATAGTAAATGCTGGATCAGGTTAGATTAATCACAGATACTAAATTGAGGAAATTTTGACGACAGTCAGGATATTTGCATGGCCTTTAGGGTCTCCCTGAAGTATGCTTATTAGTGACAAGGGAGGGGAAAAAGAAGAAAGAGAAACAATGTTTTGGAGAAATTAGACAACAACTTGATCAAGTGATCAAAATTAATGTCACCAGTGAGGAACACTTGGACTTCATGCTCCTTGGATGTGATACCCAGTGAAGGACACAATATCATCTATGCAGTGTTAAGGCAAAGAATGAATAAACTGAATGCAATCACAAAGTAATGTCAAATAAATACAAAATGAGGAATGTCTGAAAGACAAAGAAAGGCTCTCAAAATATTCCAGAGTAAAGGAAGCTAAAAAGGCATAACAATTAATTGGATTATCTAACTCTGTTATCATACAAAACTGGGGTTCTCCTACCTGATGTGCATAAAATAAGCCAATTATTACAGCATCAGCTTTTGGGGAAAGAAAATAGCTTTATTGTAAGGTTGATCTGCAAGGAGACAGGAGGCATATGTCTCCCTGATTCTTAGGGAATACACACTGCAGCATTTAGGAGTAAACGACCATAATGTGCATAACTTACTCTGAAATGGGTATGTGTGCGTGTGTACATAATACACACATATTCATACATGCATTGTGCATGCATAAGTAAGTACAAACACATACACAGGGAGAGAAAAACAGATGATAAAGATGTTAATCATAGATGAATGTTGGTAAAGGGAATGTGTGAGGGATTTTTTTACTGTTTTTATTTTCACAAACTTTTAAAAAAATTCGCATTATTTCCAAATGGAAAGCTTTTCTTTTTTAAGTGCTTAAGTAAGACTCTAATAAATAGTCCTTAATTTGACTCAAAATCAACCTATTTTTCCAAGCATTGCAGCCCTTAGATAGTAAGACAAGATGCAAAGATCTGTTTATTTGGGAGAGTTTTCTTTCTCTGTTCTCTTGGGTGTTATTTAATCTGAAAGTTCAGAAGGAAATAAATGAGGATTCATCCTGCAAGTTCACAGTTTTTGTTTCATTTCTGAGCTTTATTCTCCCTTAGGTCATGGCTGGGATCCACCAAACTTCAATCCATTTTCCTTTCTTAAGGAAATGAATAGAGCCCTTTGATTTTCCCAGAACTCCAGGGCAAACTTTTCCTCTCACCATCAAACCATTTCACATCAAAGGAGACTAAGCTGTGTCTGCCCAGACTTCACCCAAGAGACAGCTTTCAGCTCCTCTCCAAACCCTCAGGCCATGTTTTTTGTTGACACCTTAGTAGAAACGATGAAAACAGTTGCCAGTTTACAGCAGCTCCCCACACTCTGGGTGGTGGTGGAGGCAGGCTCCTGTTCAGCCTTCCTACTGGATTCTCCCCAAGCAGGAGCTGGGGGCAGAAGCCTCAGCGATCACTTCCCCTTCTCCTCCTAGAGAGCTTTATCCATTACCCCAAATTTTTGGTACACAGCTTGGCCAATACACATTCGTTTGATAAATACTTAATTTGGAGACACTTTCTATTTTACTGAGACCAAAATTTTGGTTTGCCGTTGTTGGTTAGGTGTAATCAGAACTTGGGTTCCGATCAAAACTTGCAGTTAAGGAAATGCAGGCCACGAACTCTTCTGCTGGACTCAAATGTCCTTGAGACTGAGGGCTCTCCACATCTCAGCACTCCCAGAGTGAGGTCAAGGCCTGGGACAAGTGAGTGCTCAACTGCGTTTGTGTGAGGGAGTGACAGGTGGTAGCGACGGAGGAATTAGGAGAAACATGCCTTGTCGAACAGAGACTTTAGCTAAAAACGGGTGATGGTCCCTCACTCAATATGGTGAGCTGACTTTTCTGACTCGCTCCATGTCACAGACCAATATATCCACATGAAATCTATGTTCTTCAAAATGTTCTTACTGTGGCAGCTCAGTCAGGAGAGGAGAGGTCAGGGCTCAGTCTGGGTGGGTTGACAGATGCCTTGGGTTGAACAGTCCTCTGGGTCAGTTTCAAAGTTTCACTCAGATTGATGGAATCGGGCTGATATTCAGAGGTGCAGAGAAAAGGCCAGATCCAGGGAATCAGGAAAGACGTAAACAGGAACACCATGGGGGATGCGGGAACTGAGGAGATGTTGGTCAAAGGGTACAAACTTCCAGCTATAAGACAAGTAAGTTCTGGGGATCTGAAATACAGCATGTTGTCTCTAGTTAACAATACTATATTGTATACTTGAAAGTTGCTAAAAGAATTGATCTTAAATGTTCTCACCTTAACAACAACAACAAAATGGTAATTATGTGAAGTGAAGGATGTGTTAACTAACCTTATTGTAGTGAACATTTCCCAACATATACAATATATACACATGTCAAATCATCGCATTGTATACCGTAAACTTCCACAGTGTTATATGTCGATTATATGTCAATACAACTGGGGGGAAAAGAAGAACCCCGGTTAGCCAGGTGAGGAACTGTGTTCTAAAACTCTGAGAGCAAGAACAGATCTCAACAGGGCAAACAACAGCCGTGGGAGTTCAGACCCGGGTCAGAGCCTCATGTCTTCTGCCTCCTTTGTACGAACTGATCAGGCTTTGCTATTGTACACTCGGTGCCACAAGGACAGGCTGGGCCCCACAGGTGAAGCATTTTCCTGATCGAGCCAAGAGCAGAGAGCTAAGCTGTAGGTAGGAGATCTTTGGTCCTCTGCTCTCTTTAAGGAGACAGTCATGTCTCTGATGGCAAGAGAAATTTGGCCCATATCTCTGATTCTCAAACTGCTGTTGCCCATGTTGCCTAAGGTTTGGGCATATGGACACTATTTCAAGGTTGGCCTCAAATTCGCCTGTAGTCTTCCACCCTGCTGAACTGGGTCAGAGCTTAGTGAAGCAAGAGAGCTTTACTGTATCTGCCCAGATTCTCGGTGCCTTTCTCTCAGACCTGAGACTTTCATATTAGGGAACACAAATGTCCAGGGATGTGGAGGTGTGCCAGGAGAGACTCAAAGTCATGGGATAAACACAGCACATCTAGACATCAATTTTATTCACTCGTAGTGTGTGTATATACATATATATATATATATATGTATATATACAAAATTGAATGAATTTGTAAAAAATAAACCATGCAACTTGAAAGAAATGCCATGAACAGTGTTTGCCGCATGGGGCTCTGCGCAGGGTGCATTTACTCTTCTCCATGGTGAGGGCATCTCGGTGGAAGAGTGGAGGAGTTCTGCCCTAGGGCAGCACACACACCAGTCCCATCACTGTGAGGGTATTGGAAGAACACAAAGGTGACTGCTATCTAGGCCATTCATACTCCTGGTTCTGAGAACTTTACTAATTGTTTTCTGAGGCTGGCCTCCTGAGGTCAGAGCATCTCATCCTGGCTGCTGACTGAGGGGAGAGGGTACAGAAATTTTTGAGCTGTCCCAGAGGCTGCAGCGTGCGACCGATATAAAGGCTTTATTAGAAAGCTACTCCCACACCGCAGTCTCAAGGCTTTGCAGGTAGAAGCATGATTTTAGATGATCAGGTTCGTGTATATACTCCTGGTCTCACTCCAGGAGTCCCAGTTCCAGCAGAAGAAACTGAAGATTGGAGGGAGGAAAGGTAATAAAGAGAATAGGAAGGGATCGCTTAATTGTGTAAAGGTAAAAGGTATCTATAGCCAGAGAAGGGAAAAAACAGACTATATTGGAGAGACCAAAAGCTCATCTAGTCCAATCTCCCAGTAAACACTTCGATCCCCTCTGCCACATCACTGTCCCATTGTTGCCAAACTTGTCTTGGATACTTCCAGTCACAGGGACTCATTTCTTCCCCTACTTCATTACATTGCTAACTCTGACTTCTAGAACATTTTTCTTTATACTTGGCTGAAACAGAAGGATGCGTGGGATAAACTTTACTTTCTCTTTTACTTCTGCTACTGAAAGGAAGTGGCAACCCTAGGTACCGATAGATTGTTAGACATACTAGGACTTCCTCCGTGACCAATCTCAGCAGTTGAGGGAGGGTGGAGGAGACATGTGGCTGAGTGGGAGGTTAGCTGCAGACTCAAGCAGATCAGAATCCTTTGAAACCAAATCATCAAAAGGCCAAGAAACTCTCTAAGGGCTTTAACTATAACCTAACATTCAGAGAGAGTTGACAAGAGAAAAATACTAAGTAGTCATTTTTATTTACCTTGAAATTTATTTGCTTTGTTGTAAAAAAGGAATTATTTTGGTTGGTTAAAGTTGTTTGCACAAACTTGCAATTTTAATAATAAGATTGGAAGAGAAAAAGGTCTGCTCTGAATTAGCCTGATATTCAGCCCATGGATGATGTGGCATCGTGCTGTTTCCAACTGATGTCGCAGCAACCCAAAATGCAGAGTCAGGTCATTAAAAAGAACGCATTTCTTTTTAAGATCAAATTCGCTAAGTGATAACAAATATATAGAAGTCGTTCTAATTCTGACTGAAGTTCAAGTGATTACTAATATACACAGAAGTACAGATGAGTTCTAATAGCTGAGGTCATTCTCATAACTCCAGGAACCTTGGGGTGGGGTATCCTGGAAAAAAAAAGTGAGGTAGAGCAGTTGGTTTTTCTGCCAGTTAAGCTGAGATGAACTTTTTCTGCCAAAATAGTCTTCTCTAATTGCATAAATTTATACACAACAGGGATAAGAATTGCTTACTCTGCTATTTCACCTATTCTAGCTTTTTTTAAAAAAGAGAAATTGTTTGACATTTCAAGGTCTTTGAACTGCTTTGCATTTGAAAGCATGTGGGACACAAAGATCTCCTGGGGAGCTTATTTAAAAGGCAGAAACAAGAGTGGCACCCTCAGGGGATCTGATTGGTAATGACCCAGGAATCGGTATTTTTGCATAAACTCCCAGTTATTCCTACTGGTGCTGGTGAGACGCAGACAGTTTTAGGATAACTGAAAGGAAATTTACTGTCTGTGTGAAGTGTGCAGTTAGTGCCAGAAGGTGGCTCCATAACATATTAAATCAGGCACTTTGCCGTAACTAGCTAACTAGCTCATTTACTTGTTATGGCTGTAGGGATGGAGTGGGAAGGGAGAGTGGAAAAGGGTGCAGGAATATGATGTGGCCGAAGCAATAAATGAACACTAAACTAATTTTACAATCATCACTCGTTATTCACTTCCCTCAGAAGTATTATAGTAACACTTTGTTGTCGCTAAAGGAAATTTTCTTTAAAGTACACCAGAAAAACTTTATTTTCTATAAATATTAAGGCACAGAGGCTCTCTTCCTGAACACCAAGCGTTCAAATATGAGAGAAACAATCTTGTGGTCCACTACTGCTGCCATTCACTCTCGTCTCCATACAGAATCCCAGTTGTGGACCATAAAGACCAGGTGGGGATGAGGCGGTACCACATGTCACCACTTCCTGTTTAAGCTGCTGCTTCTCTCTTACTCAGCTTCTCAAAGACACTCACTTGGGTATAATCGGGGTCTGAGTCCCAATAATATGGTCTCCGGCTCTAGCCTTATCAACAAAATGACTGGATCCCCAGCTCCTGACTCTGCCTTTGATGTCAGGAATGTCTGAGATGTGTCACATGTGCTCACAAGGCAGTGTGCTTCTTTACTTCCCCTTCCTTGGAGGTTTCCTGAATGTCCTGAGTTACTGCAATGAGGTCACTCTTCCTGGAGGTAATTGCTGCTGTCACCATGTCCCCAGCACCACCCATGCAGGTGACAGGTCTTCATTCCACTCTAATCCTTATCACAGGTTTTTGGCTTGAATTGCGAAAAGGAGGCTGGGGATGACTAGGGATAAATAAACTCTGCTGATACGAGGCACAAAGCAAAGCAGCCTTATACTCCATCGTATCTCTCATTTACCTGGCTCCTCATTTCAGTCCCTAATCAGCCCCATACCCTCCAGCCAGCAAAAAAATTGTGACCGAGACATCACTGTGGAACCCCAAGCATTATATAACCTCACCCATCTGCTGGTAATGTCCCTGGAGCACACTTGTGCCTGGATTCTGATTCTCTCTGAGGTCTGTTCCTTTCCCATCTAGCACACGGACTGGGAGGGAAGGCAGCACAGGATCGTGGATGTGGGGCCAAGGACAGCTGCAGCGCAGTATCATTGAGCCCGTTATGTTTCTTCTGAGCCTCTCCGGGTCCCTTCAGTCAAGTATAAGCCAGGCCGTCTTGCCCTGCCAACCGGACATATCCAAATGACAACCTGTTTAGGCACTTGCTCTGGGACCCTCACTATTCATTTATGACATGAGTCCAAAGAAAATGAACCATCCTGGACATTTTCAAAATATGGTAGCCTCCGAGAGAGGGCAGAGCCTGCAGTCACCTCTTCCGGAATGCAGTGGGGTCCTTGATCAAGTAATGAAGTAAACACTTGCAGAAAAGAAAACAAAATTTGTAGATGGATTCACAGAAACAGGTTGGGTTGTAAACAACGAAAACGGGTGAACAATTTAAGGAGACTTTCTAGTGAGGAAAAATAACTTCAGAAGTAATCAGGCTCTGTACTGGGGCCGTAGAATTACAGAGCCTTGGAGAGGAGAGGCGGGGAGGGGAAGGCAAGCAGCACAGTTTAAAAAGGCCATGCATTTGGTCTCTGCGTCCACAGCTTCGGCATGCTTTCTCACTTTTTTCTTGCTTAGTTGACTGAGTTCAATGATTATCCTGAAAGACCATATTTCTCAACCATTCTTCAGTATACCAGAATTATCTTCCTAAAGGACAGTGAATCATTTTACTCCCCTTCACAAAAACCTGCAATGGCCCCTTTTGTCTATAGGGAAAAAAAAGCCTAAACTCTTTAATATACTTTGGTCATAAACAGCCTTTACCAGGTTTACAAAAACAAAAGTAATAGGTAACATACAACAGGAAGCCACCGGTACAGTGATGGAGACTTGGAGCCACAGCCGTGCCACTAACCAGCTATGAGAACTTGGGCAGACCTGTGTAGCCTCTAAGCTTCGGTGTCCTTGGTAAAGCGGGGATGGTTATAGTACCCAACTCACTGTGCTCTTGTGAAGGGTCAATGACCGTGTGTTCCATTTTGTATTTCCCACTTACTCCACGTGCTGCCACTCTAGTGTATGTTCTGTTTTTCATGTCTCCAGTTCATTGTCACAGCTAGGCGGATGTCTTCTCAGTTCCACATTCCTTTCCCGGAGCAAAAACCCTCCACCCATTTTCCACGTGCAGAAGTTTTTCTCAGAATTCCAGACCTGGCTTGAGTGCCACCTCCTCTGACAGCGCATCCTTTGCCCTGCCCCCATCAAAACACACAGCTCTTTATCATCCTCCTCATGCACCTCCCTGATCCCTTCATTCCGCCTCATGTTACAGTTTACAATCCGCATATTTCTCTCTCTTTTCTCTTGGATTATAAATTATCTGAGGTTTTTTAAATCAGACGCCAAAATTTAACTTTTCTTCCATTCCGAGCACGGATCAGAATGATTTGTACATGATAGGCACTCCATTTGGTTGTAATTATTAATTAAATTGACTTGCCTTAAAATTTCAGTCCTGGGGCCGGCCCAGTGGCGCAGCAATTAAGTATGCACATTCTGCTTTGGCGGCCCAGGGTTTGCCGGTTCGGATCCCAGGCGTGGACTCGGCACCGCTTGTCAAGCCATGCTGTGGCAGGTGTCCCACATATAAAGTGGAGGAAGATGGGCACAGATGTGAGCTCAGGGCCAGTATTCCTCAGAAAAAAGAGGGGGATTGGCAGCAGATGTTAGCTCAGGGCTAATCTTCCTCAAAAAAAAAAAAATTTCAGTCCTCCTATTAATTAAGTCTCTTTTCCCTTTGATAAATTCCATAATACTATAGGTAAGAAAATATTCACTATCCAAATTCTAAATGACATTTCTTATTTTAAAATTATTTTTCCCTAAGTATCTGTGGCATAGCAGAAAAATCCCATTGATAATTTAGTTTCCATTACATTATATGACAGAAAAGTTATTCTCTAATACTTAGAGATTCTTAGCTAGGATTTTTAAAGCAAATCTATTTTTTTAATTATAAAAGTGCTATAAGAATATTATAAAACCTTGAGAAAGAGAGAGAAAAAGCAATACATATCCCCACCTGTCAAATATGACCCTGTTTTCTAAGGCCCTCCCACGCAAAGTGTGGTCTGAGCCAGCAGCAGCAGCAGCTGGAAGCTTGTAAGAAACGCAGAATCTCATCTCTATCCTAGACCAGTTCGATCAGAATATGACTGATTTGCACAGTAAAGTTTGAAAAGCACTGTTCTAAGGTACTACCTAGAACCCAGCAGAGCATGTTTTACCAAGCATCTCCATCCTTCTAGCAAATATTTATTGAGCATCTGCTATATGCCAGGTACTGTACCAAGTACTGTGTTTTCATCTGCAAGATTTCTTCCAGGACTGACTCAAGAATACATGGAAAGAATGTTGCCTTCTCTTGAACTGTTTTCGCGGGCGAATCAAGTAGTTTTGATTGGAAAAGCTGCTAGAGGTGAAAAACATCTCATCGTGAAGTGGATCCACTTCTCTTGTTTTCAAGTTCTCATGCAGTGATGTCTCTAAGTCCAAAGTTTAATACTTTCTGAATTTGCTCACTCCTTCCATTAAGAGCTGAAAAATAAGAAAAAAAACAAAAGGCTTTGAAATTAACATGTCACAGCAGAGCTTAAAGAACACATTTTGTTTGCTTTAGATAGCTTCCATAGAGTTTTGGGCTTGGGAGTTAAAAAAAAGTTTTTTTTACATTCAAGGGAAGCCCAGAAAGGTGACATTTCAAAAGTAATCTTGGGATCTTCCTTCACAGAGTGTTTTTGTGGGGAGGCAGGGGGAGCATTTCATTGATGCAAACAGCCAGATGATGTATTCCCACTATCCTGTGGTGTACTTGACAAAAGAGCACTATACTGAAGTGCCTTTTCAGCATCAGAAGATCCATGATAAATAGTGTACACTTTCTTATTAACCGAAAGATACTCCTGCAGTAAAAAAAAAAAAAAAGAAAAGAAAAGAAAAGAAAAGAAAGAAAGAAAAAAACCTTTCGGTAATATTATACAGCTCAAAAGGTTGAAAAGGAAGCTTAAATGAATGTTAAGAATAGCCGGGAAGAGGAAATTTTAATAAAACGTCAACAGGAGGCAAAATGCAGCAGGAGTTACGGTATAGAAAGGTGGCTGAGGCGCAGGCGTTGCTGTTGGGGAGTTAGCCTGGACATGAGGTGAGGCCATTTGGTGATTAAATGTCAGCTGCCCTACAGATCTGTATAGGAGCCTTCAGTGTGCTCTTGGTACAGGCTGCTGTTTCCTTTTCCCTAAGCCCCTCTTGAGGCCCTGAGGAGCCCCTAACTGGAGCCCTCCAGGGCGCCACCGTGGAGGCCAGGGTGCTTTGCCTGTTTGCCAAGATGTGTCTGTGATTATCGATGTCCAAAGTCCTCCTGTCATGAGAGACCCTATAGTTTACTGCCACGGAAAAGTACCATTTGAAGGAGTAGGAGACATTGCGGAAAGCGGGAAAATGGACTTGAGAGTCTCATTCCAAGCGGGATTTCCAAGTAGCGCCACCACATGAACTGCTCCCTGACTGCCCCCGGGCACCCATTTCATCTACGAAAAGGGGATCTCCCTGCCTTGTGGAGATTCTGTGAAGAGCAAATGGGACAAAGAATTTGGAAGAAGATTCCAAGCAAGGCAATACAGATGTAAAGTATCATTTCCTTCTCTGTAAAATGGGAGTAAGTGATGTGTACGTGAATCTTAACTACGAATTGATTGAAACACAGACCATCCTTGATACTGTCATCCAAATATGAGATACAGCACCTTTCTCAGCCACTTTACCTCTCGTATTTCCGCTGCCTCTGTGGTTTATTGAGAATGCAACACTTCCTGTGTAATGTCATTGTGTGTGTGTGTGTGTGCGTGTTGAGGAAGGAAAGACATTGTGGTTTCGTTTAACATCTGAGCGCTGACTGCGTGAAAGGCTGGAGGAAAGACGACTTGTCCGAGGTCTGACGGGTCCCAGCCTGCAACCCTCGCCGCCTGCAGCCCCTGCAGCAGGTCTGTCCACCCACCCGAGCGCAGGAGGACCAGAGGGAGGAGGCGGGGCAGCCAAGGGCTGGGGGCTCCTCGCTGGGCCGCCCGGGAGGGCGCGGGCCAATCAGAGCGCGCTCTGCCGGCGGCCAATCACAGGCCGCCTAGCCCCGCCAATCTGCCCAGCAGTGCGGGGCGGGGCCGCGGGAGTGCCGGCGCCGCCGGTTAGACTTGGGAGCGCTTCAGGAAGCCTCCGGGCCGGGGAGTCAGTGCCGACACGCCGGGGAGGGCTCGCAGGCAGGCCCAGCTTAGGTGGCAGCCCAGGGACACACACGGAAGACAAATCAGGCCGGCGACGGTGCGTCCGGGCGCTCACGTGTGTAGAGACCCGCCGGCTTGTCTATATGCGGTGTGGGCACCTGTCGTGTGAGTGGCTCCGGGCGTGGCTGCTCGTCGGTCGTGCAGTTTCTGTAAGATTTATCCCTAGGGGCCTACCTTCCCCAGCTCCAGACGGGAACGTAAGAAGTTTAACTGAGCCGGGTCTGAGCAGATTAAGCGAGTGGAACAGCCGCTGGGCCGGGCCGGAGAGGGTGGGGAGTGCGGGTGTTGGGGGTTAGGGACCACCTATTCGTCCCGTCTGCCAGGCAGAAAGGCCTTTTGGCAAGACTGGCTTGACAGAGGTGGCCCTGAAATGCCTCGAGAGCCTAGGCAATAATGATCACTGAGTGAGTGGCCCTGGGCTGACCCTGGGCAGTTTGTTGACTGACAGAGTGATGCTAGCAGTTAGGAAGGCGAGGAGCAAACTCAGGATGGGGACCATCTGCTCCCCCAACCCCAGCGGGACAAAGACATCATCGGAGGTCTGCAATGCCGACTGGATGGCCTCGCTGCCCCCTCACCTCCACAACGTCCCCCTTTCCAATCTGGCAATCCCAGGTATTCTTTTCCTGCTTGCTCCCCCTGTGTGTGATTCTGCCATTTTAGTGTTGTTAATGGGTTGTGTTGCTTTTCTATTGTGCTGAGAAAATAATTGTCAGTGACCTTAACTAAGTCTCTTTTTATTTCCAAACCAAAAACTTAGTGAAGCAGCTGCTGTACGGAGATTTAAGCACGCTGCATCATTGGCAGAGGGACTCAGGAAAATGGAAGCACTGTTTTTGTTTGTTTGTTTGTGTCTTTGTTTTGTTTTTACTTAATAGCCTCATTCTAAGAATATTACCTTCTTACTGTTGGGGCCAGGGTATGTGAAGGGTGCGTTTACTTAAAGCACTTAAAGAGAAAAGGAGAGATCAAGGGTAATGAATAGAGAATCATTAATGATTTTAGATCTGAGTCAAAATTAAGACTGAAAAGTATTTCCTTTCTCGTTTATCTGACCTTTCATATTGGAGAAACAAAAAACAAATTAGCATCCGAGAATAGGTTCAGACCCAGACCGAGCATAAAGACGTATTTTTGTTGTTGGAGAAGCCAGAAATAGAGAATGCAAGCGCTCGTCACAGGCAGTCATCAGGTGAGATGAGGTGGTGGTGGTTGAAGCTTTGTCTATATATACACAGGTGTCTGCTCGGCTGATCTAGAACCAAAGCCTTGAAAAGCGCTTCTGCTCCAGCCACTGTCCCTCTTCTGGGGGTTTTATACATTGACAACACTCTCATTAGATTTGTTAAATGTGACCTCTTCCTTCCACTCAAAAGCTGGGTGAAGCATGGTTCTAGGGAAAGACGTTGGACTACAGTGATCTTGGTGTAGTGGTGCTGGGCAAAGTCCTAGATGCTGGTACCTGGAAAGCACTCCTAGGGGTAGGGGATGGGCCACTCCCACTCCTTTCTCTCACCTGGAGACAGAGCAATCAGCTTCACTCCTAGACTAACAGGCAAATGCCCGAGCATCCCAGGAGCCGTCTGCCTTTTCGGTGGCTGATGAGATGACCTCATGCAACCTCGGATCTTTGCTTTCTATGCACAAGCAAGAGCAGTGCTGGCTTCAGACGCAGCCTTTCCTTCCTCATCTCTTCTTTTGGAAGTCTTCCAGGCTCATTGTCCTCGTGGGCTCTTGTTGCTTTTGAGCAAGGAGAGAGTTGCAAAATCTCTTCAGAGTTATGATCACTTGTGTTCTATCAACCATTGACTACAGCTTCTTGGGAAAGGCCAGTTGGTCACACTTCAGAACAGGTCTTTTCCATGTTTCCTGGATGCCTGTGGAGTTATCACTGAAGTGATGCACAGGCCTCTTTTAACATTAGTCATTTGTCTTCAGGCCTTCTGATGGAGCTGTTTGGCAGGTGCTGGGGCAGGTAGTGTGTTTGCAAACAGAATGGCATCTTAGGCAGGCTGTAAATAGCTCTGTCACTCCCAGCCTGTCGGGGTAGGTTGGGGCTTCCTCCTTCCCTGTGTCCTTTGGACAGCTCCGTCCACAGCTGCGGCCCTGCCCGTGGCTTGGCTGTGCACCCTGACTCCATGACTCCGCAGAGGAGCAGGCATTTGTTCTGCAGTCTGTGGGGTGTCTCACGGGGATGAATTGCCCGGGTTTGCAAACAGCAGGAGCCTACTCCTGCAACTGGAAATTCTATGATTACCCACCATGGAGGAGGCAGAATTGGTTCACCCTGCTTTGTGAAGTCCAGTCCTTCTAAGCAAAAAAGAAAAGGGCTTGACTCCTCAAAGTATGCTGGATTCACTACTGTGAATGCCCTTTTCCCAGCAACAGAAGAGACATAAGTGTATGCATATGTAAGCTTAAGACAGGAAAACCACGTATTAAGTGCTAGCCATTCATGGACCCTCTGCCCCACCCCTATTCCACCACTAGTTCCTGTTCCCCTACCTCAGGTTAATATTCCCAGCCAAAGGCTAGCAGTCTAGTTCTGCGGAGCCTTGCTGACAAATTCTGAAATGCAGAGGGCATTCAGGAAGTGGATCTTCTTCCTCCTTCCTCTCATGTTCTTCTGCCTCATCATCACCTTCACCATAATAGCTGTTATTTACTGAGCCCTACCGTGCAGCACCACTGGCATACATTACACCTCCGGGATAGATATTAACATCGTCATTTTAGAAATAAGGAAATTATTGTCCAGAGGAGTTAAGTAATTTTCTCAAGATCACACAAATAGTAAATAGCAGAACTAATATTTGAGCCCTAGGTAGCAGGCTCCAAAACCCAGGCACTGTCCCTGTGCTCCTAAGGGGACCTTGGGAGGTACAGAGCAGCCGTGGGGGCTGGGAGGTAGTTTTCACAGGCCATCCTCTGCAGTGAATGAAAGAACTTTTAAAACTAGGTGGTCTTTATCTGAGTGACTATGCATCACTGTGAAGAGATAGATAGACAGACATATATGTGTACATATTATATATCTGAGTAAATATATATATATTTCCCCGTTTACAATTATGTGTGTGTGTGTGTGTGTGTGTGTGTGTATATATATATATATATATTTAGAATTGGAACCCAGTAAGTTTTAAATTCAAATTTAGTGCTTAGACCTATTTTGTGTGTGTGCGTGTGCACGTGTGTGCTCGAGTTGCCAACCTAGGACATCTGTAAGATCGGATCCTATCTGTTGCGATGGGGGTGGGCGGCAGTGATGTGGGAAAGGGCAGGGAAAAGGCAGAGGGTCAGGCAGTGCTAACAAACCTGGGATGGAGGAAACTGGTTGGATGTGAGTGTATCTGCCGCATTCGCCTAAGTAGTTGTGGGAGAGAACATGTGTGAATATGCACCTCTCAACAAAGCCTCGATGTATTATTTTACTTCCACAACTGTTAAGAACACCTGTTAATGACCAGGGTCACGCAAACACACTGAAATATCTTGGAGAAGAACCTCAGAACAATTCTCATTGCCAACTGTATCGAATGATTGGAGACCCTAAGGATAAAGGATCTGGAAATTGCAAAAGTCAGATTTTTAAATTAAAACTTTAAACTCTACAAACATTTTTGCTGACGTTAGTGAAAGCATGATATTCTCTATGGACAAATAGACTGATAGGAAATTTTTTTCTATAATGTGTACAGCTTTTCAATGAATTCTTTTTCTCTGTATATTTTAGTGCTATTTCTTTTTTGCTTCTTTTTATTTGAAAGGTCTATTGGAAAGAGACTTGAACTTAAGGATCTTGAAATTTGATATTGTTGATTCTGGTTGTGTGATATTGAAGAAGTATATGAATTTCTCGGAACTTAGTTTCCTCATTTGTAATTAAGGTGTTAGATTAAACAAAATATAGAGTCCTTTCCAAATTAAAAGTTCTTTTTTTAATTTTTGAGGAAGAGTAGCCCTGAGCTAACATTTGCTGCCAATCCTCCTCTTTTTGCTGAGGAAGATTGGCCCTGAGCTAACATCTGTGCCCGTCTTCCTCCACTTTATATGTGGGACGCCTGCCACAGCATGGCTCGCCAAGCAGTGCCGTGTCCGCACCCGGGATCCAAACTGGCAAACCCCGGGCCCCCGAAGCAGAACATGCAAACTTAACGGCTGTGTCACTGGGCCAGCCCCCAAATTAAAAATTCTTTGATTAATTTGAGAGGTTTTTGTTTAGTTGATTGGTTTTTGGTTTTTGCCTTTTCTTTGTCTAAAGGTGGAAAGAGATGGGAAGAATGATTGGCTCATTTAAGTCTAAAGGCCATTTCTTTTATGCGTCTTCAGAGCAAGACATTATTTTTGGCATGTGCAAACAAGGACTCTCAATTGCCAGAATGAAGCAGGGTCTTCTCACTTTGGCCTCCTAAAAGGGACTGCAGATTAGTTGTTCTAAATGGACAGATCTGAATACGTTTTAAGAAACCTCCATGCTCAGGCCTGTGGGAGACCCAAAGGTGAATCAGGTGTCAACCTTGCTGTGTGTATATGTGTGTATGTATATATACACCTTCACCATACATAATTTTTAGAAAAACTAATTGGGTAAATATTAAAACAGAGATAAAGTGTTCCAGAAGGACACAGAATGGAAAGATTAATTCCAACTTTTAAGGTTAGGAACTACTTTGTTGAAAAAATGGCAGTTGACTTGGGATTTAAAGAATGGTCAACATTTTGAGAGATATGGCTTGGGGGTCAGGACTGAAAAGAGGGCTTTCCAAGTGAAATAAGCCAATTGGCTGAAGGGATAGGGGTACATTTGGGAAATGGCTGGAGGACTCCCTCTCCTGCCCCTCAGTAAGGCGTTGTTAATATGTCTGATCACAGCACTTCTCGTCTGTCTTCTACATTGTCTATGAACAACTTGCACACGCAGAATTTGACTTATTTCTCTTTATAATCCTAAGTCCTAGTTCGGGGTAGCAGCTCGGTTGTTGGTGACTGTTGAGTGAATAATTTAATGCTTGGAACTGGAGAGTAAGAATGCTGGAAAAGTGGCTTGCAGCCACCGTCATTTTCAGTTGTGATCAGAGCTAAACCGAATAGAGCGGTTTGGTTCATCTTCTGTAAATAGCTGTATGAAGCAATCTGAACATTTCCAATCCATTTCTTGTTACTTTTGCATACTATTCCTGCAGCTCTAGATGAGGCTCGTCACTCAGCCCCTTGAGAAATGAAAATTCTGAGGCAGAGCGAAGTGGTCAGAAGAGTCAGAGCAGAACTCTGGAGAACTTCTGTCCTAGAAACAATTCTTCCGCCTGCATCTTTTCTGCCTTCCTTCTTCCCTTGTCATGTTTGAGCTTCTCACCTTTCCTGTCTCGCAGCAGCCTCAGCCTGCTCTCATTTCTTGTTCTCCTCTTCACCTTCCTTCCACTGACCCGGCCCGTATCATCCTGGCCTCTCCCTTTCCGGGCTCAGCCCTTGCTCCCACACTTCTCACTGCTCTCCAATTTCCAGACGGTTCTCTGTTCTCATCTTACTGATGATGATTCCCTTCTCTTCTTTTTCGCTTTTCTGGAATCCTCTCCTTTCACGTGCACTTCTGCTTTGACTGCCTGGTGACTTCTATGGCTCTTCTACTGTGGTCCCACACTCCCTCCCTACATACGTGACACGGAGACAAAATCACCCTGGGGGCAGGATGCAGGAATCTTACTCAGATCCTGCTATGGAAGTTGGATCAGGTCTGGTGTATCTAAGAGAGATGTGAGGGACACCACCCCAAAAGAAAAGGGCTTGGCTTTTCAAGTATGCTGGATTCACTACTGTGAATGCCCTTTTCCCAGCAACAGAAGAGACATGAGTGTATGCATACATAAGCTTAAGACGTGTACTAAGTGCTAGCCATTCACGGTGGACCTCTGCCCCACCCCTATCCCACCACTAGTTTAGGTTGGCTCTGCTTTGAGGGTAGTGTGAGCCATGAGTTGGCCCTGGGACAAATCTATTCTCCTACAGGATTTGAAGCTGTAGAAAACCAAGGACCGAGCTGAATCAACCAGGGCTGACCCAATCAAGAAAAAATCATATGGGACCAAAGTGTCCCCTAAATGGGAATAGTTTGGTGTTGTCGTTTTGCATGGTCGTAGTGAGGAATAAAAAGAGGCTATGACTTTGGTGTTCCCATTAGTGGGTTTCTCTTCTAGGAAGCTTCATCACTTCCCTAGATTTCCCCCCTCCCAACCCAGTCACACAAAAGCCACAAGGAATTCAGGAGTCACATGTGTCTGTAAGAGGTGGCATCATGGATTGGTGTAGGTTATTAACACTAAAGCCACACTGTCTGGCTTTGAACTCCAACTCTGTTCCTCTAGACTCTGTGACCTTGGGCAAGTTACTAACCTCTCTGTGCCTCAGTGTCCTTCTCTGTAAAACAGAGATAATAATGGCACTAACTCATTCGGTCAGAGTGAGAATTACATAAATTTATTCATATAACACACTTAGAATAGTTTCTGTCATAATATAAGTGCTATGTAATAATAATAATAGTAATTATTATTATTATATGTCTTTTTTACATTAATCACAACGTTCATCTGTTGAAAGCCTGAACCTGAAATGAACAACAAAAAAGAGGTGTAAGATGCAGTCCATAGGCTCAGGTAATTTACGGTCTAGTCAAGGAGCTGACCTTCCAGTTGAGCCGTGTGGCTCAGTGTTCTCTGTCTGATCAGATCAGGATAACTCGAACGGTCCTGTCCTCGGGGACAGAGTTAAGGGCTGCCCAGGAAGCGTGCCCCGAGGGAGTCTTCAGTGCAGTGTGAGGGCAGCTGATCAAGAGAGCCAGGAAATCCTCTTTATCTCCTTACTCTGCCCTCCCATCCCAAGTTCAGCTGTCAAGCTTTGTCGTTTCCAGACATCCAAAGCCTTTGGGAAAAATTCAACTCTCCGTGACAGGACCATATTGTTAACTTTGCTTCTGCTCTCCTCATTTCCCCATCACTTGTCCCCCTAACCCAGTCATTTTGTTTCCAGCTCCAGATTAGGAATATTACAGAATGCTTTCCTTTGAGCAAGTCTCTATGCATAGTTTATAACTCCTTCCCCCAGCCATCGGGATAGCTTCATGATCTCTCCAAACATATGCATCACCCCCGCGTCCCCCGCCACACACAGACACACATACTACCCATCACCCACGCAGAAACACCTAGCTGTGACCGCAGCCTCATCCTCAAGAGAGCCCACATTCTAATGCCTGTCATGGTTTACTCTTTATAAAGATCCTGCAAATCATGCCCACTGACATTTCAAATCCTGGGCGCCTGCTCTGTCACCTGCACGGTGCTGTGTCAGATGTGCTTCTGAAGCTGAGGATTTGGTTTCTAGGACGTGATCTGACCTGACTTCCACTCCATGGGTCGGGCTGGCTCCATATCTCTCCCAGCCTCTAAAAGCGTCCAAGTCCAGGGACACTAGAGGTAATGTTAGCGAAATGCTTCAGTGCCCTGTAACTTTGCCTTTGGGAAAAATGCAAACTATTTTGCAAATGCTAACTAACGCTAATTAGAGTTTCAAACCATGCCTGCAGAGGACGGATTATTTATAGATGTTGTTACAGGTGGGTGTGTTTGTCTGTGTGAAAAGAAATTGAACACACATCAAGACCCAAATTTAGGTGGAGGAGATCTTTGACCAAATCTGTTTGAGTATTTACACACGTGGTTAAACAAGAGTCCTTCCACTCTCTCACATCCATAGAAATTTCAGTTTTATATTGCTAAGCACCCGTGGGGATCAAAGAGTACCTGGGAGGATGACATTAGCAGATCTCTAGGTAGCTCCAAGAGAAAATGGATTTGTTGGGGCCGGCCCAGTGGTGCAGCAGTTAAGTGCGCACATTCAGCTTCGGCGGCCCGGAGTTCACTGGTTCGGATCCCAGGCGCGGACATAGCACCACCTGGCAAAAAGCCGCTGTGGTAGGCATCCCACATATAAAGTAGAGGAAGATGGGCATGGATGTTAGCTCAGGGCCAGTCTCCCTCAGCAAAAAGAGGAGGATTGGCAGCAGTTAGCTCAGGGCTAATCTTCCTCAAAAAGAGAAAAGAAAAGAAAATGGATTTGGCCAGAGACGCCTGCATTGCTCTGAGGGGGATGACTAGATTGTGGTATCTGTGAAAGGTCAGCAGTCTCTCTTGGATCCATTGTCTGCTAAGCAGCTGAAATTTTCTTAGAGAATAACAGGGTTTTTCTTTTTTAAATTTCTAATTATTTTAGAACTATTGGCTGTAATGTGTTATTTCTTCCTGGAGAGTATCCTATCGATATTTTTTTTCTCTGTACACACCTGACAATGGCAAAATAACGGAAAAATAGTAAGTATGTGTACCCGATAATGCAAATCTCTTAAGAGTGCAGCAGTAAGGGTGGAACTGAAAAATTCCTAGACTGTCAGCCTGAGATGAATATTTTATGAACAGGTATGACTTCAAGGCTTATATAATGAAAGCAGTATTCTTAAAGTACAGTTGAAACCAGATGAAAAAAATGCCAAAGAGATAAAGATGAATTGTCCCTCCTCCCCTCCCTGGGTTTGAGTTCAGGTCGTTGTCCTGGCAGGAGGTGCCCAGATGGACCCGCCTAACAATTATATGAGCACCTTATATCAGTTTGGCTAAAAAAAAATTATTACTGCTTGTTTATTCCTTTTGCTTCTCATTGCCTATGTTCAAAAAATGTATTCATCTCAAGGAAAATCATTTATTCAAAGGATATTTATTGAGCGCCCTTTTGTGCCAGGTACTGTGTTAGATGAAGTAAATATGGAGATAAATAAGGTTCTTCTTCCTGCTCTTCATGAAGTCGTGATCTTAGAAGAGAGCCGAAATTCAAACACTATGGAGAAGAATGCATAGGACACTAAAACGCTCAGAAAACTAACACCCAATTCCGTTACTGGAAGGAGGAGGAAAGCTGGGTAGATTGGGCTTCCAAGAGGAGATGACCCTTGGGTGGAGTTGTAAAGAGCAACTAGCAGATATCCAGGTATTACAAGGAGAGAGAAGAGGGTCACAATGCAGAGGTACCAAGGAGCCAGATAAAAGGTGACCTTGAGGAAACCCAAGAGTCTAGAGTGGTCAGGGCATAGATTTAATTTAAAGAAAGGTTTGGAGATGAGACTGGGAAAGTGGGCTAATGAACCTTATGTGTCATGCCAAGATTAAACGTTAAACATTATCCCGAAAGCAAAAAGCAGCCATCGAAAGACTTGGTCAGGTAACCACTACCCTCACCCACAGCAACTATTATATCCAATATAAGATGACTTGAGTTTGCAATTAGTGTCTTTATTTTTTTATAATGTTTTAAAATTTCAGCTAAAATTTCACCTCTTTAGGAAATCTATCCTGACCTTCTAGTTCCATTTAAGTGACCTCCCAAGCTCCTCTAATGTTCTGCTTGTTCAGCGTGAATTCTATCGTTTCTTGTTTAACTATTATTTCCCCAAGTATATTGGCAGCTGGGGGGGCGGGGGTGGGGGAACTAGCTCTGTGCACTACACCACCACCCAGCTGTGAAATGGAAACTTTTACGTCCTGTACCAGATCATCAAATACCACTTATTTCACACACTGACATCCAGGGTTAAACCAACAGGCTCAATAAAAGCAGGAGAATTCTGTAGTAGAATATTTAATTTTCTTTATTGCAGTAACATTGGATTATAACATAGAATATTTAATTTAATATAATGTTTTCTCCTACGCTAAACAATTTACCATTTTCCCCTAAATGTTCATACTTTATTTCTTTTGTGTTAAATACTGAAAATTTGTTAACAAAACTGAGAGGGCTCATCAGGGGATGACCAAGTGCCCTTGTGAGGTGTCACTTTACCACAGACAATGCCATCTGTTCAGAGATAGAGCAGGGTGATAATTAGCAAAATAGAGAAAGAATTTCTAATTAGTGAATTACTTATACAATATCTTATTTGGAGGTAAGGATTGGGGTTTATTGGACAGTGGAGGAAGAGAAAGTCTTTCCAGAGAAAAATAGATATCCATCCATATGTGTAACACTTTAAAATGCCTCCTATACATGGAATTGAAAACCCTTTGACTCACACAAGTCGTTGGATGTTGAGGCTGATTTGGGGAATATCTAGAACAATGGAATTCCCATGGTGCCCTGCAGAGCCCTGGGGAGGCTTGGTGCCCCCTTGGAGCCAGCAAGACACCTCAAGACCAGGAATGGGGACTATCAAGGACAGGCCTTTACCAGAGAAGCTGAACTCAGAGAACCCAGAGAAGCTCTACCTACATGCATTTGTTTTTACATATAAATACTTCATTTGACAACATTCCAGGTCTTCAAGTGCTCTGAAAACCCGATTTCCTCTAACTCTCTCCAGCTCATCCAGCCAGTTGAGGGTAGACCAGGACCAGCTCTCTCGATTCCCAGGCTGATGTCGGTCCTCAGACAGTCGGATGCCCTTTGGCTTCTCAGCACATAAAAAATAAGTTGATCAACATCCTCTGGTTCCAAGGGTTCTGCCTTCTACAATTGCTTTGCTGCACTGTGAATAATTATGAATTCAGTAGGCACCTGATTAAAAATTAAATTGGCCACATGGCCCTCTCAGATTTTACTGACAGTTTGATGGCTATTATTAACAGTCTCCCACTTGCCCCATGGAAAATAATCCAGTCTTATAGGGGAAGTTTATCCCTTTGGGTTGGCAGAGTTTAAAGATGTTATCCTTTGGTTTGGAAACTGTTAAATGGTCCCCGATCTTGAACTGTGGACTCCCGTTGGCTCTATTTTTTCTCCTAAAGATGCCTCAGCCTTCCTGCACTTTCCAGGAAGGAGTCAAGTTCTCTACAAATGCGGCACTTTTCTCGAAGACCTAATTCGAGTGTGAGTGTGTGAGATGAGAGACCCCAAGGAGATGTTATTAGAAGATAATTTATGTGGGCATAGTTTGCAGGAAATCTACTCTCTGGGACTTTTCCTCTTAAATTGTTCAATGCGATATTTTATTATAGCTGCTCCTTTAGTCATCCTCTCTGGTTTATTTTCGTCCTCTGTGTTTTCTGACACATTGCTCTCTATTGACCCAGATAACTCAAACTAGAAGAACAAATGGAGATAAGTGGGGCTGGGGGTAAGCAGGTGCTGGGGGTGAAAAGGTACAGAGAGTAACTCTGCCTGTTTAAAGAATATGGATGGACCAAAGAGAAGTTTGGGAAAGGACCAGGAGACCTAGGCTTACCTGCCCTAGGCAGCTCTCTGAACAGCTGTTTGTTCAAGAAATCAAGCTTACACTTCATCTATACACTTATATTCAGTGCCTACTATATGCCAGAATGAATTAGACATGATCCACCCTCAAACACTCACAGTCAGATGTCAGAGACAAATATGGAGATAATTACCACAGTGTCCCAAGTTCATCACGTGTCAACAAAATGCCGTGGAAGCACACGGCAAAGAGCAATTACATCTGCTTGGTGGAGTGAGGTGAGCTCACAGACAAATGACTGGGACCTGAGTCACATACGGATACAGGCACACCTCAGCGATATTACGGGTTTGGTTCCAACCTCCATAATAAAGCAAGTCACATGAATTTTTTGGTTTCCCCGTGCATACAAAAGTTATGTTTACACTGCTGTTGTATCTTAATTGTACAAGAGCACAACCTAAAACAATGTACAGACCTTAATCAAAAAATGCTTTATTGCTGGGGCTGAGCCTGTGGCCGAGTGGTTAAGTTCACGTGCTCCACTTTAGCGGCCTGGGGTTTGCCAGTTCAGATCTTGGGTGCAGACCTACACACTGCTCATCAAGCCATGCTGTGGCGGCATCCCATATAGAAGAACTAGAATGACCTACAACTAGGATATGCAACTATTATTGGCACTTTGGGGAGAAGAAGAAAAAAAAGAGGAAGATTGGCAACAGATGTTAGCTCAGGGCCAATCTTCCTCACCAGAAAAAAACACACACAAAAAAACAAACCCCACCATACTTTAAAAAAAAAATGCTTTATTTCTAAAAAATACTAACCGTCATCTGAGCCTTCAGTGAGTCATACTCTTTTTGCTGGTGGAGGGTCTTGCCTCAATATTGATGACTACTGACTGATCAGGGTGGTGGTTGCTGAAGGTTGAAGTTGCTGTAGCAATTTCTTAAAATAGGGCAATGATGAAGTTGGTCACATCTATTGACTCTTCCTTTCGCAAATGATTTCTCTGTAGCACGTGATGCCATTTGATAGCATTTTACCCACAATAGAACTTCTTTTGAAATTGGAGTCAATCCTCTGAAACCCTGCCACTACTTTATCAACTATGTTTATGTAATATTCTAAGTCCTTTGTTGTCATTTCAACAGTCTTCACAGCATCTTCACCAGGAGGAGGTTCCACCTCAAGAAACCACTTTCTTTGCTCATCCGTAAGAAGCAACTCCTCATCCATTAAAGTTTTATCATGAGATTGCAGTAATTCAGTCACGTCTTCAGGCTCCACTTCTAATTCTAGTTCTCTTGCTATTTCTACCACATCTGCAGTTACTTCCTCCACTGAAGTCTTGAACCCCTCAAAGTCATCCTTGAGGGTTGGAATCAATTGCCTCCAAACTCTTGTTAATGTCGATACTTTGACCTTTTCCCATGAATCACAAGTGTTCTTAATGGCATCTAGAATGGTGAATCCTTTCTAGAAGGTTTTCAATTTACTTTGCCCAGATCCATCAGAGGAATCACTCTCTGTAGCAGGTATAGCCTTATGAAATGTATTTCTTAAATAATAAGCCTTGAAAGTAGAAATTACTCCTTGATCCATGGGTCGCAGAATGGGTATTGTGTTAGCAGGCACAAAAACATTAAGCTCATTGTACATCTCCATCAGCGGTTGGGTGACCAGGTGCATTGTTAATGACAGTAGTATTTTGAAAGGAATCTCTTTTTCTGAGCAGTACATCTCAACAATAGGCTTAAAATATTCAGTAAACCATGTTGTAAACAGATGTGCTGTCAAACTGTGTTGTTCCATTTATAGAGCACAGGCAGAGTAGATGTAGCATAATTCTTAAGGGCCCTGGGATTTTTGGAATGGTAAATGAGCATTGGCTTCAACTTAAAGTCACCGGCTGCATTAGCCAGTGACAAGAGAGTCAGCCTGTCCTTTGAGGCTTTGAAGCCAGGCATTGACTTCTCCTCTCTAACTATGAAAGTCCTAGATGGCATCTTCTTCCAATAGAAGGCTGTTTCATCTCCAGTGAAAATCTGTGGTTTAGTGTAGCCATCTTTGTTAATGATCTTGGCTAGATCTTATGGACAACTTGCTGCAGCTTCTGCATCAGCACTTGCTGCTTCACCCTGCACTTTTATGTTATGGAGACAGTTTCTTTCCTTAAACCCCATGAACCAACCTCTGGTAGCTTCAAACTTTTCTTCTGCAGCTGTGTCACTTCTCTCAACCTTCATAGAATTGAAGAGAGGTAGGGTCCTGCTCTGCATTAGGCTTTGACTTAAGAGAATGCTGTGGCTGGTTTGATGTTCCATCTAGACCACTAAAACTTTCTCCATATTGGCAATAAGGCTCTTTTGCTTTCTTATCATTTGTGTTCACTGGAGTAGCACTTTCAGTTTCCTTCAAGAACTTTTCCTTTACATCCGCAACTTGGCTAACCGTTTGGCACAAGAGGCCTAGCTTCAGGCCCATCTCACCTTTCGTCATGCCTCCTCACTAAGTTTAATCATTGCTAGCTTTTGATTTAAAGTGAGAGACCTGCGATTTTTCCTTTCGCTTAAACACTTAGAGGCCATTGTAGGGCTATCAATTGGCCTAATTTCAATATTGTTGTGTCTCGGGGACTAGGGAGACCCAAGAAGAGGGAGAGAGACAGGAATGAATGGCCGGTCAGTGGAGCAGTCAGAACACATGACATTTATTGATTAAGTTCACCATCCTATATGGGCGTGGTTCATGGCCCCCCAAAACAATTACAATAGTAACATCAAAGATCACTGATCACCATAACAAATATAATAATAATGGAAAATTTGAAATATTGTGAGAATTACCAAAATGTGACGCAGAGACACGAAGTGAGTAAATGCTCTCAGAAAAATGGCGTCAGTAGACTTGCTCAATGCAGGTTTGCCACAAACCTTCAATTTGTAAAAAATGCAGTATCTGTGAAGTAGGATATCTGAAAACAAGGTATGCATGTAATTAAAATGGAAAGGCACGGCAGAATGAGATTGTTCCCAAGGCCTCTAAGGGTTTTTTGTTTTTCTAAACAAATCTTTTGCTATATTCAATAACTGTAAAGCCTGCTTTTCATACATAACTTTGCAAATGAGTCTGTTCTTACCTCAGGCCGCAGAAATATTTTCACATGCAAAATTACAATCTATTCATATCAAATTTATTGCAATATTCAATATTCATAGAGATTAAATACCTGAGTTGTAATACAAAATGTTTTTCTACAAAAGCTGCCCTAAAAATCTTCAGCATTTAAGGACACATGTTCATTTTTATGTCTGTTGTTAACATTCTTTATCTTATCTCTATCTTTAACTTTTATTCACCTGGGAGGCAGTATCGAGAAGTAGTTCAGCATGTGGGTTCTGTTTTACCATACCTACGACCAGATCCTAGTTACTAGTTATGTCACTTTGAATAACAAGTTTAACCTCTCTGTCCCTTAGTTTTCCCATCTGTGAAATGGAGATAACTACAGTGTCTACTTCACAAGTGCAGGTTACAGGAAGCACCGTCCACAAGACCACCCTCACTCTGACACCAATTGCAAGTTTGGGGGGTCCTCAGGATCACCCTTAGTTTCAATAATTTGCTAGAAGGACTCACAAAACTCACTGAAACCTATTATACTCACATTTACTGTTTATTACAGCTGAAAGCTACAGATAGAAATTGGCCAAGTGCAGAGGTACGTAGTACAGAGTCCAGGGGAGGTCCAAACGGGAGATTCCAGCCATCTGTACCCTGGAGCCCTGGGCGGAGCAACTTTCCTGATGTTGATGTGTGACAGTTGCACAAAGTATCGCTAACCAGGGATGCTCACCTGAGCCTTGGTGGCCAGTCTCTACTGAGGTTCCACATGGCTGGCCTCAGTATCCAGCCCCCCAGAGGTCGAGTCTGGACCCACATGACTCAAAGCCACCACCATAAATCTCATCCTTAGACTTTTTGATGTGGCCCCAAAGCCCCTCCAGGTAAACAAAGATACTCTTATCAGCCAGAATATTCCTAGGGTTTAAGAGATTACCTCCTAGCGCAAGGGCGAAGAGCAGGCCTCTCCTTGGGCAAGGTTAAAGTCGTTATTACACAACAAAGGTGTTTAAGAATTAAATAAGATAATACACTAATATATGCAATGTGCTTAGAATATTACCTAGCACAAAACAGGAATAACTTTTGGTTATATAGTTATTATTAATAATCCTTTTTGATCGCCTTGTTTGTACCTAGCATCATACTAGATGCTATAGGAAATCTTTACAAAATTAACAAGGTGTAGTTTGTGATCCTGTAGGAGAGATACTGAGGTTCAAATGAAGCCAATAAAAGCAGAATGCAGTGAGTGCCGCAGTAAAGACACCACTGTGCTGGGGACCTGGAAAAGAGGTGGTTATTTCCACATAGGAGTTCAGGAACTGCTGCACCGGGAGTCAACCTGGGAGCTGGCTTGAGGGATGGGTAGGATTTCAATGTGGGGAGGAAGGGCATTCTAAACAGAAGGAACCAAATGAGTAAGATTGGAGATGGGAACGCAAGGGCACCTTCAGGGGACAGAGAAGGGCTGTGGGTACTCACTGTAGAAGTGACATGAAAAAGAAATGGAAAAACCTGGAAAGACAGACTTAAGCCAGATTGAGAGAGGTTTTCAACCTGGTGTTGAGCACTTTCTGCTTTATCGAGTGGACTTTAGGGAGCCAGTGACAATTTAGGGCCCAAAGAACCCCCCCCAAAAGTATTTTGTTTCTTTTCATGACTCTGGTCTTTGAAGATGCTCTTTCCCCAACCATGACACTGTCCCTCCCAATACCCCCCACTTCACTTGGCTGATTACAATTTATTCTGCAAGAAACATCTCAGTTCTACTTCTATGCACACCTCCATCATGGGACACATTATGTGCTGTTGGGACTGTTTACCTGTCTTTCTGCTGTACACAACTCTGTGGTCATCTCTGTGTGCTCGGTGTCTGTATGCTGGTTCAGAATCAGTACTTTGTGGAAAAAGAGGGAGCAAAAGAGGAGAGAGATGAGAAATCTTGAAACGTCTACAAAACATTTAAGCATAAAGCAGATATTTCTAGTTAATTTAAGGAGAAACTCAGACACACAGAAAGTTATCGTGCATAGGGAAAGACAAAATCTGATAACGGCATTGTCAAGTCTTCTCAAGGTGTCCCAAGGCTTCAATAATAATAATAAATAGAGAAAGACGAGCCTACTTATGTAACACTTATAAAGCACTTACTAGGTGCCAGATATTGCTCTCCTTGATTTTTGTAAACCCAGTTAACCTTCACAACCCACTGACGTGAGTGCTATTATTATCTCCGTTTGACAGATGAAGAAATGGAGGTACAGAGAAGTTAAGCAAATTTCAACAAAAATCCTGATAAAAATACTGGAATTGCATAAACCTGGTCTTGCCAAATTCATTTAATTGTATTTGAATAAAAGACATTGATAGAGTTGGAGATTGACCCAGTGTTGGGCTGTGACTTCAATTCCTTTTGTTGCCTGTCGTACAGAGTAGTTTTCTTTTCATCCGGGGCGTTTGTTTCTGTGCCAGACTCTAATGCCTGAGCACCCACGAGGACGGCTGTGTTGGAAGCACTGCCTGCTAACCTGTTCCGGCTGAACAAGTCACTGTATTTTTTTCAAGACCAGACATCCAGGAGGCTTTGTATTGACTCAGAACAAAAGCAGCCCAGTGGTTTAAGTGGTCTGTGTAGTAATCACTCAGCAAGGCTCCAGCAGAGAAAAATCTTTCTGCCTCTGTACAGAGAGATCAGCAGAGGCTGTTAGCAGCTTTGTGAGCTTGTCAGAACACTTCCTGGGTGGGGGGTGTTCTCCTTCACTTCTCCTGCTGTGGGTAATGTATAAATGTCCTTTAAACCCATCATTTCGTGTAATTTAGACTGCTACTTGTTGGATTGTCCCCCCTCCTTTTTCCCTTTCCTGTCAGAGCGCTGAGCTTAGTGCTTCATTTACAGAAAAGAGAACAAACCCTTCTTGTTCTCGCAGGGGATCGAGCCGAGGAGCTTCCCTGGGTCTCCGTCATTCTGCAGTTTGTCAAAGGGATCTTCAGCTCACCCTGCCCTGAGCAAAATTTCGAACAAGCTAGGGGATTATGAAGGTGTTTTATTCAAAGTCCCCACAATAAATTTCATAAAAATGTTCCACAAAGCAATGAAATGCCAGCCTTTAGAGTGAAGGGAACTGTTACTTAAATGCTAAAGAAGAAGCGAGCTACTGGCCAATAGGTTCAATCAACATAGCGCAGACCCGATGCTCGCCACCCGGAGGATCGTCCTTGTGAGAGTGCGAACCTGGATCTGTGTGAGGGAAAGGACTGCTCCAGCAATTTGACGAAATTCTCAGATGAGCCAAAATAAATGAATACCACCCTCAGGCTTGAGAAATGTTTGATTTTTGCAAATATTAGAGTTAAATCTATAAGCACGTTTTCTGCTTAAGTATAGCAAATATCAAAGAAATGTATCTTATTTCTTTGCAATAATTAAAAATCATTGTTAAAATAGGGTCATAAATTCATTTAATTAGCTGTTAATAAATTGGAACCATCCAATTCTTGAGATAGAAGAGACCCTCAAGTTCATTTCATCCACCTTCCTAAATTTGCAAATGGAGAAACTGAGCTCCGGTATGAACTTAAAAGCTGAAGCTCAAACAAGTCATCAGAGCAGAGCCAGTGCTGGGATTCAGGGTTCTGAGCTGTGTAACTGCAAAGAAAATGTGTCCTCAACTGAGAGAAGGTTAGAGTGCCCTCGTGTGTCCCTACAAAGAAATTCTTCATGTCTTTGTAAAATTTAAAATGACTTTAATCTCTCCATCAATTTTCCTGCATTGGGGTGAGGGTCAGACATTTAGCTCTAAAAGCAAACCTCATGATCACCATGTTATGGGAAGTAAACGTGCAATGCATTTGACTTCTTTAATCAGTAAGGTGGTGGGAGCAATAATACCATCCCTAGAGTAGCTGTGTGTGGGTTCGGGTCTGTTTGACCTGGGTTTCTGTCCCAGGAGGCCAGGTGCAATCTCTGTAACCCAGAACGAGTTGCAAAACCAGTCTGAACCTCAGTTTCCTCATCTGTAAAATGCAGGTAATCACTGCCCTGCAGGATTGTGGTAGAGATTAAGTGAGATCATGAAAGTAAAGTGCCCGGCCTGGCACTTGATACATAATGAACACTCAATAAAGTGAAGTTGTTACTAGTTATTTTCAGACGTGAGCCCCCACCAGGGATCACCAGCAAGTCCCTGATGTAGGAACTGAAGTGCAGATGCTGGGGAGGTAAACAGAACGGCTGTGGCTGCTTTTAGCTCTTGGATGAGACGTTTCCACGAGCTCTGGGGGCAGAGGGAACAGGGAGATACTTTTTAAAGAACATACTGAATATGTGATTCCTCCAAAATGAATTCTTTCTTCACAGGGAAATTCAAATGGAACGACGCCAAATGGCTTTCCCACTGGTGGAATCTCTTTCAGAGGTGACTCTTGGTCTCTGACCCTAAAGGTCCAGCAGTCAAAGAAAAAGCCTCTACTCTGAAAGAAAATATTTGAAAACTGGATCCTATTGATGGCATTAATCCAATTCTTTTAGAAGTCTTTATTTATTGAGAGGGTAACCATATTAAAATCAATAAAGAACAGAGGTGGAAAACCATGTCTGGATGAATTCCTCCTTTGATTTTAACTTTTCTTAACTCTTTAGTTTATGAAACAGTTCTGCTTAAGTGTTCAGCAGAATTGCAATAAATCAAGTCCCTTTGCCCCAGTGAACTTTCAAAGGTTCCTTCCTCCCCCACAGTAATTCTCACAGCCTTCCTTTTCACACATGTGGGAGGGAGGTATCATTACGTACAATACAAAAGCCTTGACCTTTAAATGTCAGTGGAGGTGTAGAGTCTGGTGATTCTGTATCTTCCACTAGCTTCTTGGAGAATCAACAGAAATGGTCCAGCAGTCTGTATGGGGGCAAGGGGGAGGGGCAAAAGGAGCACACCACCTGTGCCCCCCTCTTTTTATTTTTGCACAACCATGGAAAAGGAAAGGCAAGATTGGGCTGGACTCTGTGATCTAAATACTAATTCTAGATACCACCATCACTGGGACATTTATGTAGATCATCACACTGCAAGAGCAGATCAAAGGCTGCTCGGAGTTTGCAAGCCTTGTGCCTGGTGTTGCTCACCCTTTCTGGGACTCTGTTACCTTTAAATAAGGCAAATGCAGCACCTGAGGCCGAGGCTTTATTATTTATGGTAAGTTCATCATAGGGCGCATCTATGGTTGTGGAGGGGCAGAGCTGGAGCCTCTGAGCCTCAGCAGGAGAACACCACGCTCAGCGGCACAGGCAGCTGTGACGTGCCAGCTGGAGAATGCTGCGCTCCACAGCACGGCAGGGCTATTGTGGGCAACGTGGAGCTGGAGCTCGACTCTCTGTGGTCATAAATCTTTAGTCTGCTACTGAGAAGATATTCCCTGCCTCATCCTTGGAAGTCTCCTGTTTGCAGATTGACTGAACAACACATATTCTAGCTGCTGTCATTACCTCAATAGCATTTGTGAAACACTCTGTTGTTGCTGTTCATCTCATTTTCTGTTTTATGCTTTTGAACCTTTATACATCATTTTTCTCCTTAGAATGCCCCTAAAAATCTATATATCTTGATTATCAATGCTTATATTGCTAGCCTTTATGGTAGAGTTTTGATTGCAGCACACCAAGAAAAAAAGATTTTTCATAAGATGATCTTTTTAAAGTCCATCTCAACCAGAAAGAAGGCTCCTTTTGTCCTATCCCACTTTCTCCTGTCCTTTATGTGGCGCTCCCCTACTCCCCAGCTAGGTCTGCCTCTGCCAGTGGTCTCTGGTCCAGGCGCTGGGTGAGACGAGGCGAGGAGGGCAGTCCAGCGGAGGAGAGCCCCTGGTGTGATGGAGCCTGAAAACAGCGTTGGACTGAGGCACGTGTTTGCTTCAGACAGGTTGATTCATGATTTAGAGAGAACTGTAGAAGTGAAATTGTAGCCCATCTTTGAAAAACCCCCATTAGCTTTGTCTCCTCTCCCCAGTGTCTCAGCCCTGCAGCCCATGTGAGTCCCTCTTTCTCTTACCTTCCATTCTCTGCCTTCCTTCCTGGCCTTCCTCTCAACCTTTCTCCCCTTTCTCAGCAGAGCAACTTAGGTCTTTCCAAGCTTCTGGCTCCAAACTTGCACACCCCCACCCGCTGCTGAATACTGCTCCCAGTATGTCAGAAACCATTAATGCCAAAGATGAGTATTTCAGTTGTGCTTAGCAAACAAAAGATAGCACAGTTACGAGGATTTGCTCTGCTTAGAGGACAGTGTGGACTAAAAATGACTTTTTTTTTTCTTGTCACGTGTTCATATTCAAGATAAAGAGTTTACTATGTGCATCAAAGAGACCTTTTTTTTAAACATCTTGCCCATGTTGTAAGGAGTCACTGGTGAAAATCTGCATCAACTGGCACCAAATGTGCAGTTTATCCCAGCGGTGCTTTCACATCCCTTGTAGACGGGTCCCTTCAACCAGTGCTCTGCTGGTGTGCCCCCAGCATAGCTATCCCTGGAAGCCCACTGTCCTGCCAGAGCTGGCTGTCATGCGTAAGGAAAAATGTTGGAGAGGGAGCTGAGCAAGTGATGGCCTCTATGGGAAGTCGGAGCCATAGGGTAGGAGTCCGGAGTCCAGTTGGACCAGTGCTTTCTGAAGGGCCACAGAGGTGTCCCTGCATGTTCCTTGTCACCGTTTGAGTCTGACAGTGGACACTGGTGCTGAGTAAGTGAGCAGTTCCTAAATGGCTCTTCTGAAACTTGACCTTGCTGATAAGTTCCGTACCCATTGAGACATACGTTTTTAGTCATTTTTAAAATTAAGTAGTGGTCTCTCCAAACCCTAGAAAAATATCTAGAGTTTTTGATCAAATGAGCTTGAGTAGAAATGTTTTGATTGCCTTAGTTTTAGTACATTTGAATTTTTTTTTCATTTCTTAAAAATTGCAGATCCGTTAAAATGCAAGCACTTTTAGTGAGACAATGTGTTTGAAGGCCTAAATCCCAATTTTTAGCTCATTTCCTAAGAAATATTGTTGAAAGATTTTTTAATAAAAATTTTATTAAGACAGAGTTCTATGTAAGTCAAAGCATGAAACATCTTATTTTCTCAGAAAAATTCAGTCCTTTAAAATGGCTTAACAAATCACCATGCTGTCATCTCTGAAACTCTCAAAGATGGATGGACAGTATCAGGAAGAGCTTTTGTTGAGCTGGGCTTCTCAGTGTCTGATCCCACTTCCATTTGAGGTCTGTTCTCTCTTCCTTTTCTCCTTAGGAGATCAGAGGAGATTACTCTCTCTCTCTTTGGCTTAAACACTGATGGCTTTTCTGTCTCTTTATGAGGCATGATACTGCTCTCTCTTCTGCCGTTTGCACTGTCTTTGACCTAGTTGAGCCTTTTTCCCACCCAGACACCTTCTGGTCATCTGAATGACGTGGCTTCATTAAGATAGAGTGTAAGCAAGATTTTTGGTCTTTTGCGTTTGAGCACCTTTGATACCCTTTCGTCATTGTTTTTGGATGGGGAAGGGTCTTTGCAGCTAAGATCTTATTACTTTGCCGAGAACATTTTTTTGGTATGTGTATTTCATGTTAATTTAGAAAACCACATTTGACATTCAATGCCATTTTATGCAGCATCAGCTCCAGTGGGTAACCAGCCCAACAGCTGCACCTGTTTTCCTGTGAGTTGCCTGCATTATTCTGGCCTCACTTGACAGGGTATATGCTAATAATCAGGGAAAGAATATGTAAATTATGAATCATATGACCTAAAGTTCAAACTGAGTAAAATAGACAAGTCCTAATTGAACAGTGACTATTCCTGATAGAAAATGCATTCATCTTTAGTATATGTTTTAAGACCAAGCTTACAATGGACTAGACTGTCTTAGTTTTGATAGAAATAATATGATGAAGTCCCAATAAAAATTTGGAGTTTACATGGCTCTTTTGAAAAATGAGCTCATGGGGCCAGCCTGAAGGCATAGTGGTTAAATTCAGCACACTCCACTTCAGCAACCCAGGTTCAGTTCCTGGGTGCAGACCTACACCACTCATTGGCGGCCATGCTGTGGCAGCGACCCACATACAAAATAGAGGAAGATTGGCATAGATGTTAGCTCAGGGTGAATCTTCCTCATAAAAAAAAAAAATGGAGCTCAAAATAATGTGTCTTTAAAAGAAATTTTGCAGAATGATGATTATATCTATTAGAAGCTCTCTACTGATATTAATAAAAGTCCTTCTGTGAAATAGTGGATTTTTTTTTAGTTCTTTTAAACATACTTTTCATGTAAATGAAGCCTGTTTTGTTTTTCCTCCTGATTAGAGTTTTTGTCTGGATTTCGTTTCAGATGGGCTAGTGTTAGTGTCAACACAGGCACCTAGACATGCACATAAACACTTTGGTAACTGAGAGACTTTAGTCCCAAACACCTCTGTAGATGTCGCTGCGACGATGTCTTGCTGTCTAAACATTTGCTATAACAACTTGTAAGATTTGTTTTACCTGGAATCATTGGCTGAATCAAAATTCTTATAATAGTGAAATCACACGTGTGGCCTGGCAAAAGCATTTCAGTTGCAGGTACATCCAGGTGAGGATGGAGAATGTGTCGCATCTCCCAATAGGCTTAGCTACTCTCCCAATGGGTTGCACATTAGTGCTCTCAACTTACCACATTATTGAGTGCAAATGTCTTCTAGAAAAGTTAAAAACCTGTGAATAAAACAAGTGAACTCAAGGGGCCTGAATAGCCCACACACGCAAAGAAAAATGGAAAGTGATAAAGCATGTTGAGAGAGGCAAACTAACATGAACTTGGCCATGCTCATGTCCCCAAGAACTATGCACTAATGTTTTCAGTGTGTGAGAAAAGACAGAAAAACTCCTGAAAGTACTATGGATTCTGATGTTTGGTGTTTAAAATACTTTATATTCTGGAAAGATTCTTTATGGATGTTTATATAGGTGTTTGAGTGTTTTAGTGATATTTATTAAAACTGATAGGGCTTTTGGATGGGTTGGGAAAGCGTTACTGTTTTTTCCATTTCAAATAATGGATTATAGGTTTTCACTCTCCAATAGTCTGCTATCCAATATGCTTTTAACAACAGATTGGATTTGTTTCTCTGTGTTTGTTTTTCTATAGAAATCACTCGAGGATGTCTAATTCTATGATGTTAAAAATAAAAAGTTCAAGAATATCCTTGGAACTTTTTCTTCTACACTTTCAAATTGTGTAGTACTGTATTTATTTATTCCTAAGTTATTGACATAGGAGCAGCCTAGAGATAATTTATAGTTTTACTTTTAGTGCCAGTTTATACGTAAACTGTATGATACTGTGATCTGAATTTAGCCCTTTTGATGTTGATTCTGGATATAACCTAAAACAAATCACTTAAACTGCAGACTTCATCTTGCCCAGTTAACTGCCACAGCAGACCCCTGAGTGTAAGTAGTTAATGAGGTTTCACAACATTATTTAGAAACAAGAATTGTTTGTTTCTCAGATTGTATCATCCAAGTAGAAGATGACACAGGTCCCTTAATAGTGAAATAGTAATAATAATAATTTGTTTGAGCTCATTCTGTTGGCCAGGGACTCTTCTAAGTGCTTACCTGAGTTAATCATTTAAGCCTAAACACAAACCATTGACGTTAGTACCATTGTTATCTCTATATGACAAATGAAGAAACTGAAGCACAGTGTTTCAGTCCATAGCTAGTAAGCAGTAGAGCCAGGACTATGACCTTAGGCAGCTTGGCACCAGACCCCATGCTCTGAACACTGCTGGAGCTCTCCGTTTAGCTTATGCAGAGCTACGGTAATTCACCAAGTTATAGTAATTCACTCAAAACTCACCATTTGTAGATTTCTTCTTGATAAACTAGCATGTTGTAAACTGCAAGTCTGGGTCCTTTGGGCCTGAGAAGGCAGAGAAATGACTTGTTGGGCCTGGAGATGCCTATTGGGAATATTTAAAGGATAACTGGAAAAGAGGGAATTGAATTGGTTCCCAACTCATTAGTGTTCTGGGGGCAGGGGATGGGAACACAACAGTCCAGTATTGGGTCGCCTGATGGGTGAGTGTCCAGTGGGAAACAGTTGCTAGAGGCAATGAGAGACATGCCAGTTAAGGACAAAAAGAGTTGCAGGGTTAGAGATCCAGCCCAGACAAGTCAGATGTCCATTTGGCAACCAGGGAGCTCTACCTAGAGCCATATTTCTCAGCCTTTTGTTCTTTATCACCATACTAAGGAGTTTTTTTAGCCATTTCTATCCTGCTCACCACCCCCAACCGTGAAATTTTGATACCACAGATACACTGTATATCTGTTTAGGTACTGTGTGTGTGTGTGTGTGTGTGTGTATTTATATATATATATATATATATATATATATGCTTTATACATAAAAAGAGTAAGATTTTTTTCATCCCCCAAGAACAATTTTTATCCCCTTGAGAGCAATGTCACTCCAAAGAGAATGCATAGCCTAGAGGCACCCATACATTAAATGATGTGAGTAAACACAGAGTGGGAGGGCAGGCTTCAAAATTAGGTCTCGGAAGGCAGGGTAGTACTTAAGGGAGAGGGGAAAAGAGATTTTCTTAAATATGTGAGTTCAAGGGTTCTTTGACCTGGGGTCACCATCCCACCTCCCCAGATGCCACCCAGAGATGTCATAAAGAAGCTTCTCTTTCTTTCTCTTATGTTTCACTTAACTCTTGTCTTATCCTTCCTTCCGTGGCTATAAGTATAGCCACCATGTCATCTGAAATGCCACTGTGCTGTAATGAAATGTATCATTTCAGGGTGTGTGATTTGAATTCTTTTTGTTTTATTTGGAGACCAGGTTCCCAAGAAGCTTGCTTTAAATTCTTTTTAATTAATTGAGTCCAGAAAAATGGCTACTACTCCAGTTTGCAAGAAATGGGTAATGAAAGTGCTTTAACTAAAAACTATTATGTGCTAACTTGAGAGCTCCTAATTCCCAAATTAGAAGTCGTAGAAAGAATCAAATGGCAATTGGTATTCCAGATAAAGAGCAAACTGATTGTCCCTGGCCCTCTCACGGCCAGCTTATTTCCTTATAGATGGTCTCTTAGATTATCTTCTAACCTAATGCTGGCCAGGAGGAAATAACTAGAACACTGAGCAAACCCTTTCCCATTCAAATCTCTCTTTCCTCATGATTTTGCTGCCACGGTGACTATACTGAACTGTGCAACCCAGCCCACATCTTGAAGGCCCTAATTAGCCTTAAATAACTTCATCTAATCACTTACTAGAAGGCATGAGAAGGAAAACAAGGCCTCCCACTGTTTTTCTTCTTTACAAACAAGCTATGGTTGTTCAACTGGTCAGGGCAGGAGGCATTCTTGGAACAGAAGGAATGGTGAAGAAAGCTTCTACCAAGATATGGAGAAGGCAGCCCACCAGATTATTATTTGAAGATTTGAAAGTGCTAGAAACCAACCAGGGAAGGTGACCCAGAAGTCAGAGAGCTTTTTGGCAAAGGATAGTCTTACATTTATGGCAGCAGATGTCCAGCCTGGGTGCCCAATAGAATCACCTGGGAGCTTTTCAAGTTTGCCATTCTCAACTCCCACCCCAGAGAGATTCTGACTCATTGGGTCCGGGGTGGGTCTTGGGCACTGGTGTTGTTTAAAAGCTCCCCACCCCGGGGAGTTTCTGATGTGCATCCAGGGTTGAGAATCACTGCTTTAGATTACAGAGTGCTTTCACATATATTATCTAGGGTTCTGTATACATGAAGAGAGGAGATAGAAACATTTTTAATGCCTGTCGATTGTATAAGGAAAAAAGAGACAAGAGTAGTAATTATGAAAATGAAAGGATTGCACAAAAATAAGTTTCCAAAAATTGGAGGAAAGAACCTCACCTTTGCAGAGCTAAAATTGGGGATGATATCAATCCATGGAGTGTAGAACATTAAGAATATGTGTCTGTATTTCCTGCTCTATAGGGAATATTCTTGAGATGACAGCAAAATTCCCTACCCAGAGAAGTCTGAAAATAGTCATCCAATATTTGATGCCTATTATTTCCTAAAGCCTTATTCATTCTACTCTATAAATGAGAAATATTGGAAAGGAGAAGGAGGACATTTGCTGTTAGTCAAAAAATATGTTGGAAAACATGTTAATATTTCCATGTGCATTTTCGGGCTGTGCACATGATTTGCACGTATAGACAGACAAAATGCCTCAACAGTGATCCTAACAGCTTTCATATGGTTATAAATTCTGCACGTAAAAGTAGCGTCTAACTACTGTGGTTATAGCTGAAGGATGACGTAGAGCCAACTCTGGGCTCTCAGATTAGGGAGAATAGAAGTCAAGTTACAATGAGGCAGAAGAAAAGTCAGTTGTGCTCAGAAAGTAGGGTATTGAATTGTAAGGTTTTAGAAGTGGGTGATGACAAAGCTTAGGCTGTGACCAAGAGAGTAAGTGACAGCTACTGTCAACAAAGCAGAGGCTAAGCTATCATCTCCGTGTCAACCAACAAGGTGGAAATGAACCACACTTCATGTGCGGGAAAGAAAATCTTCGAGACCCTAAGTATTTAAGATAAGGAGCTTCAGTTAATTCACCCCTCCTCCCTCTAGTTTCTAACAGAGACTGACTAATAGTAATAGAAACAGTAGTTCAGCACTTACTTAGTGTCAGCATTGTTCCAAGCACTTTGCATACATTCCAATATTCACAGCAATTTTTGTGACAATAGGCACTATCATGCCCAATTTACAGACAAGAAAACTGAGACGTAGAGTAGACAACTTGCCCAATGTGGGTTATAAATGCCGGGGAGAAGACATAGACAGAGTTGGCTGAGAGATTATTTCATGGAAGATATCAGCAAACGAAAGTGAATGGAGTCCAGGAAGAGGCCTGCCCATCAGTGTATTTGCACACCAACAGATAGATACGTGTAGGGACTGGTGAGAGATGAGTCTGAAATAATGCATGGGAGCCATACTGGAGAGAGTCCTAAACACCGGTGTTCAGAGTTTGAACCTGATTTTGGGGGAGGAGGAAAATGACATAGCACTGTAGCTTCAGATGATTAACTTTTGAATATGAACAAATTAGAGAGAGGCTGCACTGAAAGGACACAAGTTAGGGTTCTGTTCGTCCTGATTATATGAGAGGTAATGAGTGTATGGACGAGGGGGTAACAGTTGAAGGTTAAAGGAAGAGACTGTGTGATACATGTAAGAGTCAAACGCAAAGTTTTTGTAGCTGGCTGGATGCAGGGGGTGAGAGAGAGGGAAGAAGTTAAGTAGAATCTAAGGTTTCAAGTCTGAGAAACTGAGTGAACGATTGGTGGAAGTTCAGGAGAGGCCCTTTTTGGGGGGTGGGAGGTACAACGTGAGTAGCTGGACCTTGAAAATCTGCGATTTGTTGTGTGAGTAGGCCATTGGGTGGAAGACCACAGCAGGAAGTCGGAAACATAAATTTGGAACTTAGAAGAGTCTGGGCTGGAAATGAAGCCTTTGGGGTTATCAGCATAATGGTGCTGTGGTAAAACTGGGGAGTGGATGAAACCTCTGAAGAGGGGGAAAAGAAGCCAGTAGAGATCTTCGGAAAACATTTACATTTGGGGACAAGCAGAAGGAAGAGGAGCCAGCAAAGGAAGCAAAAAGAGTGGCAACTGGTAACAGAAGGATAGGAACACTCAGAAGCATGCATCCCAGAATACAAGGAACGAGAGTTTCCAGAAAAGAGCTGATTTAGCAAAACCTCAGAGAAGCCAAGAAGAATAACACCATCTGGAATTGTTGATTTGAAGGTTTTAAGGATCAAGAGTAGCAGTAGAAGGACAGGAGGTGGCTTTGCATGGGAAGGAGTGAGGAGATCAAAGGAGACAAAGGCTGCAGGACTTGCCTCCCTTTCAAGAGTGTGACAGCGAGGAAGAAAGAGAAGACGGTCACTTGAGGGGATAAGACACGTAAGGGAAAGTGCTTTGTTTTGTTCTTAAGATAAAGAGCACCCCTTAAATCTACTGTAGACAGAGATGAAGGAGTCGGAGAGAGGGATGAGGGAAGCTGCGCAGGTATCGCTGGGTAGTAGCAGCAACAACACTTTCCCTGACAGAAATCACAGCAGAGTGAGGTCCTAAGCTGTTTCCTCTCTTGGCATAAAACAAACCAGAACTCATGGAACTGCTGTGCTTAATGACTCAACGCTCAGCACTTCTCTCAGAGAATAAGGCGAGGACCCATGAGGCAGGGTTCTTCTCTGCTGGGGGAATGCGTGAGTTTAATCCATACATCCCAGGGCAGAGAGGGAGAAGGAGCCCACACCGCACAGTCGTTAAAGGGTAAAATAACCTCCCTCGGGTCCAGGGAGAAGACAACACTTTGATAGTGAATTTGGGGTGTAAAATATTAGGATTTTCTTTTTATAATTACTATTTGTAGGTTGTATAACGTGTAAATATTCTATGTGCAGGAGAGGGGAGGACATTTTTATCCTGTTTTTCAAAAAAGAAATAGTTAAATGCACTTAAGTACCTGAATGTTATTTCCCTCACTCTATATGAGGCAAAAGCTTCCTGGGAAAAAATGGGAAGAAAGGCAAACATATTGATAGCGGTTAATCAGTGATGGCTAGCTTCGAAGGCTGTAGGCCTAGGTAGGACAACTGCCATAAAACATTCTGCAAACAATGTGCTCCATTGTCCTGTCCTTTCCTGTCAAGGGGAGGGAGGGCTGCGCTGGACACAGGATGTCACAAAGGAAAAGGGGAAATGGCAAAGGGAGCAGAGAGATAAAGAGAGACGCCATGTTCCCAGGGAATGCGCACACCCTCCCTCTTCTGTGGGTACCACGTGTGGCCCTGTGTTTTCAGAAATGGTCCCTGGAGCCCCATCACTGTCACATTGCTGCATATTCCTCAGACGTGGAGAAAAACCTTGGAGGTTCTTAGCACATCTCCCTCTGGAGATGGAGCTGAGCTTAGCACCAACAAGAGAACCCCAGAGGGGATTTGTCTCTCCTCCGTGCTTGGGTAATGGCTAGTCCCTCATCCCCAGGGAAGAATTAAGTTCAGTGCGTGCCTCGCACTATATTACACACTCAATCCTGAACAGCTGGACTGCTAATATAATTTAAAAAGAAGAGAGAACTGGCTGTTCACCATCTATATATAATGTATTCATAATAAATCTCTCAATGAGGAGGTATAAAGGTTTCCTGTCTCTGTACAGCCAAAGGAAGCAGAGCATTAGGCAAGTATCCAGTGAGTCTCATTAACAGAGCCAACCAATGTGGAAAATCCAGGGGGACTCGCTCCACATTTCTATTAGTCACGGCAATTATTTTTACCTGAAATATGCTAATAATTTTCTCACTTGCAAAACTGACTTTGCCTAAGGATTAATAGATGTGCTTTTTCTTAATAGTTACTGAATATCCTCCATGTTCTAGAGACCACGTAAAAATAAAGCATTGCCTGTCACCCTTTTTTTCTTTTTTCACTTTATTTCTGAGAACATAAAATAGTAAAGCCATCCCAGAATGATTTATTTTCAAGAAAATGGAAATAATAAGGCATAAGACAGTAGTTTTGTAAAATTCTATATTATGTATGAAATGCCTCTAACAATAAGATCATCTCAGTGTCTAAGAGGGTACCTACCCTCTTTTCTTTAATGCAGAGGAAAAGGACATGATTTTGACCATTTAGTGGCACATTTGACCATTAAGGGATGAATTCAAAAAGAGGGCCATGTAACTAACCTGTATCGAGTTCTTCAGAAGGTTTATCTGATCTGTCAAGAAGTCATTTCTACTGACTCCTTTTTACAATAGTAAAATAGTGTATACAAAATCATAAAAAGAAGATAGTTTGGGTTTTTTTAATTCTTCCCTTCCTAGAATTTAAATGCCTGTTGCAGCATTGTTGGGATAGAGAGTTTTCGTAGGCTTTGTTTCGATGACTGCACGAATAAAGTGGATTTGCCACCATTGAGCGTACTTCAATGAGAGATGCTTAAGCAACCTCCACTTTGTCTCTGCTGTGAATATTCTTCAGCAGCCATCTTTGTTTTTCTAAATGTTAGTTTATTTCTTCAGGATAGCTTTTCTGAAATGAAATTACTAGATCAAATGGTATGAATATTTTAAAGCTCCTCTTTCCAAACATATTTCTCAGTAGCTTTCCAAAAGGGTTTTAATTTACCTTACATTAACAATATACGAGAATTATAGTTTTACCTCAGGCTTAACAAGCTGATAATAAGACTACGTTACTTTTATTTGTGCTTACTCATTCCTGGCAAGCTTGAAAATTTTTTCACGTCTTCGTTTACAACTTTTGTGTGCATTTGGTTCTTAATTTTTCTTTGTTTTCTTCTCAGTTGGCTTATTTTTCCCAGCTCCAGCCTCAACTGCTCTCCTCCCCTTTATTGCTTTGTATAGGTTCCCATGACTCATTCAGCTACTGGGTAGATGAAAAGTCCCCGGTGGGGCCTGATCAAACCCCAGCTATCAAACGCCTCGCCAGGATCTCCTTGGTGAAGAAGCTGATGAAGAAATGGTCTGTGACTCAGAACCTGACTTTCCGAGAACAGCTGGAAGCTGGGATCCGCTACTTCGACCTGCGTGTGTCTTCCAAGCCGGGGGATGCCGACCAGGAGATCTACTTCATTCATGGGCTCTTTGGCATCAAGGTCTGGGATGGGCTGATGGAGATTGACTCCTTTCTTGCACAGCACCCGAGGGAGATTGTCTTCCTGGATTTCAACCACTTCTATGCCATGGAGGAGGCCCATCACCAACGCCTGATTCTCCGCATCCGGGAGGCCTTTGGAAGCAAGCTGTGCTCAGCCTGCAGTGTGGAGAGTCTGAGGCTACAGACCCTGTGGGAGAAGAAGTGCCAGGTAGGAGGAAACAGAGATGAGCTTCCAAGGGCGAGAACCTCACTCTTTCTGCTGTTTCTATATGGCCAGCTGTAAGACAGCTCACTCCAGCGCTCTTAGACCAGAAGGTATAGATTGTTTGGAATATCAAACATAGCACACTGGTTCCCAGGCTGTAGGATAGGGCTCCCCCGGCGCCATCGAACTGGGATTAACACCTGCCAAATATTTAAAACTTGTTTGGCAACCTGTTTGACATCTAAATTAACTTTGAGTGGGCTGGCCAGAACCAACCCAAAGCACAGTCGTCAAATGGGACCAGTTGGTCATACCACTTTTCTGTCTCCCATAGAGCCCATTTTTGCCTTCCTAATTGCCCTCAGGGATAATCCATTCCATCCTGCCTTCAACTCAGTGTCAGAGAATCCCTGCCAAGGGATTGATTGGTAAATTACAGCATTAGCTGAGAAAGGCACATGAGGTGATTCATCTCAGGGGTGTTAACATCTTCAAAGGCCATCTTCACAGAATTTGGGTCATACTGGCAGGAGTTAAGGAAGGAAGAGCCTGTGGAAGGGATCCAGGTTGGAAGAACAGTCCCCAGATTGCTCAGGCTGAGGACAGCCCCCAAACATAGACCCATGAAAGACACACTCAAGAAAAAGAAAGTGAGCTTCAGATATATTCTGCTCTGATCCCAAAGGATGGTAGATAGTGGGAGAGGGGAGCTTCAGGAAAGGTCAGCCTGCACTTAGACTCTTTTTATTTTAAAAAGGGGAAAAAACAAGTACTTTTCATTCATAGTTGCTCACTTACTCATAGATACATTAACCAAAGCATCTAAAAGAGGCAGTTATTGTTAAACTTAAGGAAGAGCTTTTAGTTAAAAATCAATTAAAGATTATTCACTTGCAAATATTTATTGAACACCAAGTATGTGCCAAGCATCATTCTCAGTACTTGGGGTAAATCGGTACACAAAGATCTTTGCCCTGAGGGAGCTTTCATTCAGCTGGAGGGAGATAGATCGTAGATAATAAACATAGTAAACACATTATATATAATGCTAGAAAGTGATCGGAGTGATGAAAAAAGAAAGTCAAGCGTAGTAAGGGAGAGCCAGGGCTCTGTGGGTTGGAGGGTTGGTTGCAATTTTAAATAGCTTGATCAGGGTAGACAGTTAAGGGAGTTAATAGGGGCTTATTAGGGGAAGAGTTTTCTCTACAGAGGAACCAGCCAGTGCAGAGCCCCAAAGCAGGAGTGTGCCGGACACCCCAGGAAAAGCAGGGCCTTGGGGCTGGATGGAGAGTAGAGCAGCAGGAGGCCAGAGAGATAATGGGTGATCATGTAAGGACTTTGGCTTCTACTCTGAGTGAGGAAAATTCTGGAAGAGTTCTGAGCACAGGGTGCTGAGACCTGAATTAGGTTTTAATGGGATCTCTGTGATTGCTAGGAAGAGACCAGGGGTAGGAGGAGCGAGGAAAGATGGGAAACCAGTGAGGAGACTACTAGTCGGCAGTGGGCAGGTCGGAATCTATGGGAAGGTAGGGCCAACAGGGTTTTCTGATGGATGGGATTTGGGGCGTGAAAGAAAGTGAGGATTCAAGGATGACTCCCAGGTTTGACCTGAGTAACTGGAAACACCAGGTTGTTTTGCACACCTGTAAAAATGCTAAATGCCTTTGACTCCACAGTGGCTAATGGGTTAACTTTTAGTATCTGTTAAAAGTTGTCTAAGCCACTTTTTCTCACTAAAACTTTGTAAGTGGTATTTTGCCAATGATTTATCACACTGTTACCAAAGTGAGTTCACCTCCTGGCGAGTTAAAATCAGACTCTCCACCAGAAGTAGTGGTCTCACAACATAGGGTATATTTGCAGCAAATAGAAGGCCATGCAGAACCATTTCCAAAGTTGGCATCCCCAAACGAAGGGAAGCAGGGCCGTTTATTTCCGATGGGGAATGAATATTCCAAAGGGAGAGGTGGGTTTTGGCTTGAGCAGGCTCATTTGGAAAACAAGCCTCCACATAAACTGCAGGTTATGCTAATAAGGCCTAAGCTCCTCCCAGAGAAGAGATCTTAGCATTAAAAATAAGGCAAAGGTCATAGGCACCCGCTTTTGTGGTAGGGCTTGGTCTGGTTCAGGGTGGTTGGTGACTGCATCCCTTAAACAATGAAATGTGCCCAAACCCACCCTTGAGTTCCTCAGGGCAGTCAGTCAGTGACAATGCCTCTCCCTCTAAACTTGAGTTGGTGTCTGTTCCAACTCACAGGTCTAATTTGGAGAGATTTTTTCCCCAGTGGAGTCTCTCTCTTACAATGTTAAACAATAGTAATAACAACAGTCATAATAGCAACTAACATTTATTGAGCCTTTCCACTGTGCTAGGTACGTGGATTAACATGTGTAATCCTCTCCACAACACTAGGAGGTTGGTCAGTATTTTGTTATTATCCCCATTTTACACATGAGAAAACGGGAGACTTGGAGAGGTTAAGCACCTTGCCCAGAGAACATTGTTAGTGAGTGGTGTAGGGGAGGAAGATAATTCCTCTATCCTTTAGGTCCTTCTGGCTGGTCTAAGAATTAAATTGACATGAGGCAGAATAAAAGGGGAAAATAGAACAAAGTTTAATAACATGTATACATGGGAGAGACCCAGGAAAACTGAGTAACTCACTGAAATGGCCAAAGCCACCACCTTAAATACCATCTTCAGCTAAAGACAAAAGAGGATGTTGGGGGTAGTGGTTTGGGACTTCAAAGGGAGGAAGGCAATTTACATGGAGATAGAAATGCATATGTTTGATAACCAAGTAGTTTTTGGGCCATCTATAGACAGTGTGACCTGGGAGACAGAAATTTGGTAAAAATGGGCTTGTTAGTGCCTTCCTGTCTATCGCACCTAGTTAACATCTTACTATAGTTATCTTCTGGTATTAGCTCCTTCATGGAACAGATCTTCTGTCTTAAGTTCCTTTAGGCAGTTAGGGAGAAGGTCAAAGTTTCTTTCAGAGTCTGTTGTCTTTAAAAATAATCAAGGCAGGGGCTGGCCCCGTGGCCAAGTGGTTAAGTTCGCGCGCTCCGCTGCAGGCGGCCCAGTGTTTCGTTGGTTCGAATCCTGGGTGCGGACATGGCACTGCTCATCAAACCACGCTGAGGCAGCGTCCCACATACCACAACTAGAAGAATCCACAACGAAGAATATACAACTATGTACCGGGGGGCTTTGGGGAGAAAAAGGAAATAATAAAATCTTAAAAAAAAAAAAAAAAATCAAGGCAAAGAGACACATTTTGCCGTGGCTGATTTTGATCCCCCACATGGCAAGAGCCTGTTACACATCTTGGTGACTTTCACAACTAGTGTAGTAGATGATGCCAACAGAAACACTTTGTCTTTATTCATGAGCCACTGTTAGCAGGGTCTCAGAGGGTTAGCAGAATGGAGAAAGGGACAGAGATCTGTAAGAGGGCTTTTGACTATGGGGATTCAGGGAAGGTTAAATTTGAGTATAGCTAAGTTTATAAACAGATATTTGTGATAAATATAGTTTTATAATTTTGTATACACATAGTGTTCTGGATAGGTTGCCATATTGCATGCTAAATTGCTTAGAAATCTGCAGGAGTAACAGATATTTTCAGGAATAATGCATAGTGTGGACAGTGAATTTCTAGCAGCACAGCAATGATCTATCATAAAGTATGGGCTAATCTGTGTCATCCAATGACAAGTATGCCTAAAATTATGAAGGAAAGAGTCTGTGATGACATAACAGAAAAAGAGAGAATGTCGTCGATTTGAATTCTGGCATCTCCTTTTTCTTCTTCCTTTCCCAAAATTTCCCTGCCAGGTCTCTTCTCAAAAGCTAAGCAGATCTCCCACAGAGTCCTCAGGCATCTCCCCCTGCTGGGGCAGTGCCATACTGGCAGTTAAGCGTCAAATATTCATTATGTAATGAGCTGCCTTGCGTGTAACCCCCTGAGTATTTTATGGCTACAATTTAATAGCAAGAACTGTACAACCATTTTGTCAAATTTCATTTATTCAACATGCAATTACATCACAACTCACAGGTGTATCTCTGTACGTTAGTGGCTATGAGTTTTGAGGGTACAGTGAATTAGAATATTTAATCTGCATCTTGACAGTATTTAGAATCTTAATGAAAAGGTAAGAATGCAGAACACTAGTAAAATACAAAACACCTGATATACAGTTGAGGATAAAACTACCTCAAATGTACTATATGAAGAAAGGGGTTTGTAAGCACTCAATTGAAAATAGTACATAGTATAAATCTACATCCCAGGGGCCTCTAGTAAAGGACTGGCCAGAATGAGAAGAGGTCAATTATGGAACAATTCTCAAAGGAAATAAGATTTTTAATCTGAGTCTCAAGAGAAAAACTGATCATTGGAAGGGAAAGTATTTCAGAGAAAAATACAGCAGAGCCAGGTAGGGGGCACATGCAAAACCCGGGCCCTGGGGCAACAGTTACTGCCCCTGGAACTCTGTAGAATGAGGGTTGGTTTGCTAGGCCAACCTCCTCCTGTAAACAGAAATTCTCCCTATAACCTTTAGGGTCAGATTGCCCAAAAAGACTCTCGAGGAAAAGTATTCAAACCCCTTTCCTGTAATTTGTACTTTCTGCATCTTTTCCAAGGCAGAGTAAAGAATAGACTGTCTTTTCGTCCCTCACGCACAGGAAACGGTCTGACAGGCCCTGTCGAGGGTCACACAGCCTCCGCCTCTCCCACAGTCCATTTCACAGGCCAGCTTTCCTCACTTATGATGCTGGAGACCTCTGCCTTCCAAACTAGCCAGTTCCACCGCCAGCAGCAAATCTACCCGATCTCCCAGGCAATCTGCTTACAATGAGCCGGTGATTAACCTCATTAACACACAGCCAGCATTAGCAGTCAGTCAGACATTACTCAAATCCATTAAAAACAACAAGAACAGCTATTAGCCTGTTCAGGCATCAAGCCTGGCGCTCCCCAGCCCTAGGCCTTCAGGAGCGGTTAGTCTGGCACCTTAGTCATGAGCTAAATGTGCACCGGAAACAAGACACACGTTCAGAGCCCTCGATCTTGGGTGCCTGGAGGATTATGCTCTGGGGCCAGCTATCCGAGGATTGCAGTCCAGAGAGTGTAAACATGCACGCTGGACATTCCTCCAGGAAGAATCACTGGTACCCAGGAGGGGAAAGATATGTGACTTCTAGAAACCAAATTAGCAACTCTCTGTCCCTCAGCTGCCTCTCAGAAACTAATTAATGCTGTGGATGTGGCTTGCTAATTATTTTGAAATCACCACCATCCTGAGAGGTCCCTCTGGAGACCCATCAGCTCCTCAAAGTCTTTCCTACCTCAAGCAGAGAACTCCCTCCCTCTCCTGGGACAGGCAATTTCACTCAGAGTCAGCATACACAGTGCAAGATGTGTGTGCTCCCAAATTAGTTGTGTATTGATCTGAACTCCAAGAGCTGTGTCAGTTTCATGAGCAAAGGAGTCATAACTTCCAGACAGCAGTAGCCACAGGGGTTCTCCACCTGGGTCCAGAGATTCCCAAGGGGAGAGAGTGTGAGTGGAATGTAAGAAGTCTGTGAATTTGGATAGGAAAAAACTACGTTTATTCTCACTCACCTTTTTTTTTTTTAAAGATTTAATTTTTCCTTTTTCTCCCCAAAGCCCCCTGGTACATAGTTGCGTATTTTTGGTTGTGGGTCCTTCCAGTTGTGGCATGTGGGACCCCACCCCAGCATAGCCCAACGCAAGCGGTGCCATGTCCCCACCCAGGATCCGAACTGGCGAAACCCCAGGCCGCCAAAGCAGAGTGCGAGAACTTAACCACTCCGCCACGCAGCCGGTCCCAATTCTCACTAACTTTTAAGTGAAAATTAATATCCCCATTGATTGTAAGTGCCTGCATTGACCACAGCAGGATTGGCCCTACTCTGACTTTGTCCCCATGGAAATCACAGAGATTTCCATATCACATTCCAGTTCTTATGGATAGCTTTTGAAATATCATTTATACTCATCAGTAACTCAAAATTATGGAACGTATTAGATTTACAACAAAATATTTTATTTGAAGGTGTAGGGGAGGAAGGCATTTCCTCTCCCCAAATGGGGGTTCGTCTGGCCGGAGAACGAATTAAATTCACATGAGACAGAATAGCAAGAGAAAATTAAACAAAGCTTTATGAGGAACCATGGCCCGGGGCCTTTCTTCTTGAAGGAAGAAAGGGCACCGAAGAAGTGGTGTGCACGTAGTGGTTATATACCCCCAAACAGGGTGTTTCACATGTGATTGAAATGTCCCTCCCACAATAGTCACAAGATTGCCCCATCAGCACAGCGCTTGATGGACACAGCAGGTAGTGGTCTGCTGTCTCAGAGGGCGTAGCAGGAGGCAAGTCTATTGTCTGGAGCTGGTGGTCACAGGTGAGCGCAGCAATCAGTTCCTAGCCTAAGGAAAGATGCTTAATCCTTAGAGAAATGCCAACGTTGGGAGGGGAAGGGGAGTCAGTTACAGGAGGTTACCAGACTAGCACAATAAAATGCAGATTTAAGTCCTTGCCTTTGGTATTGATTAAGAGTTTTTAGAGAAAAGGTCATCTCCTTTCTTCTTCCTGGTACAGAGAGGGAGGCACCTTTACAGATAGAGATCTACCTTACAAATGTAAATGTGTCCCAACAAAGGGCAAGTTCCATTCCTCAGAGCCTCCTTCCCTGTCCCAGTTTATCAAAAGCAATCAGCCTCAAATAATCCTGTGCCAAAGAGACATATCTTGGGGTGGCCAATTTCAGGTCCCCACAAAGGTATTTATTATGAAGCATATCCATTAATTTATTGCAAACTAATTAATATGTTGATAGCTGTATTTCCATCTCATTGATTTTCTTTGTAATCCTGTGTATTTTATTTTACGCATTCATTTAAAGCAGTCTGAGAAGGCGTTCAGGATTTTACCGTGCTTCCACAGGTGTTCATGACAAAAGAAAAGTTAAGAATCTTCAAGTCACACCTGTAACAAGTACTTTAATCTTTGCTTATTGATTTTTCTAAAAGAATGTATAACAATTCTTGACTTTCCATGTATGTCTATATTTGTTTGCCTTTCCACCTAGCCGTCAGCGTAAAGCTAAGGAGTTGCCATTCAGCTTGTCCATGAACTGCTCTCCTTTTCTGTTTGGAACGTTTCAGGTTCTTATTTTCTATCACTGTCCCTTCTACAAGCAATACCCCTTCCTGTGGCCAGGAAAGAAGATTCCAGCACCCTGGGCAAACACCACAAGTGTGCACAAGCTAATCCTCTTCTTGGAGACCACTCTGAGTGAGCGGGCCCCTCGCGGCTCCTTCCACGTCTCTCAAGCAATTCTCACCCCCAGAGTGAAGACTATCGCCCGAGGCCTGGTTGGTGGCCTCAAGAACACTCTGGTTCACAGGTAGGAATTTGCTTCCATGTCATCAGTAAGGTTGTAGAAAAAAAAAAACCGTTGATCTTGATTCTCTTCTGAATAAACAGCAGTAAAGCCATATAGTTTGAAGATTGAAAATAACAACAAAACAAAAAACCTTATTTTGAAAAAGCTATGCATTTGAGATAGCTTGCGTTAACTGTGGCCAAAGGATCTCTAAATACTTTGTTAAAATATACATATGATATCATAAATACTGCCTAAATTTTAATACTAAAGCAAAGTGCTTTAAGTCAACACCCGTATGTTGGCTTCTGGAGGTGGTCACATCATTTTCTTGCCTCTGCCCTTGCGGCCGGCCCAAGTGCTCACTCGTTTAAGAAGCATTCAGTGAGCCTGCTCTGCTGAAGCTAAGGATTCAGAGATGGCCCTCCAGGGATTTGGGGTGTCCTTCTCCCTTTCGTGGTGACAGTGAGTCCTAAGACGCAGCCTGGGATGCCCCCGCTGTGCCAGAGCCTCAGATACTTCCTCAGTACAGAATCAAGCCTGACTGTACCATCAGGCAGGAGAAGCTCCAAAAAGTTTGTATTAGATGATGTTCTTTATCCTGGACACCAATTAACAATAGGTGTTGTCAAGAAAAAGGTGTTGTCCAGAAAAGTCTTACATATATGTACATGTATGTATCTGTGTTGATGCCTGTGTCTGTGTGTAAAAGGAATGTTATAAATACGTTTGGATAACAGGGCATCCCTTGCCATCCAAGCTGAGGAAGCTAATACATTTGGGTGACAAAGGATATTTACAGGTGTCACTTTGGTCCCAGGTGATGAACACCAGAGTTCAAGATTCATCCATAAACCTGCCCCTGTCTCTTTGGCTCTGAGTTTGGATAGCATGACTTCAGATAGCAGGAGGTCACCTGGCAGGAGTCTGGATAGGAAGGAGCACCTGCACGTTTCTTTCTCGGCGAGAGCTCCTGATTAGTTGGCCATGAACAAAACCAGAAACCCCACTCCAGTCTTCACTGAATTATTTGTGCTGAACTTGAAAAAGAGAATTTTATAAACCAGTGACATATCTCTGAATGATCCAGAGTTACAAACTTTTTTTTTATAATATATGTTCATGTATCCACACCATTTTCCTCATGCCTTTGTAAATTTATAGATTAACAGTATTTATTTATTTATTTATTCGTTCAGCAAAGATTGAGTACCTAGGAAGAGCTAAGTCCAAAGATACAAGATGAATAATACAGTCTCTACTCTCAAGGAACTCACAGTCTAGCAGGAAAGCTAAACATGTAAATTTCTATGAAGGAATGTGAAAATCACTATAATAAAAGTTGGTGCTGAGAGCTGTGCTAGTAAAAGAGAGGACGTGTTTAAAAATAAAGACAAGGTACATCTGTAAACCGTATTCTGAATATAAAGTACCCTCCTGCAGATGATTTCATTGATTCTTAAATCGAGACAGCCTCTAGGAGGACACATTGTCTGGAGCAGTTTATCGTCCCCTTTTAAGATGGGCTCAGTGAGGTGCAGTGACCCAGAGCCACATAGCTGGTAAGAGTCAATAATGTGTCTCAACTCTGGACTTCTGACTGTTGGACTGTGGCCCTTTCCAGTGCTTAGTGCTGACTTGAATGGAGCGTGTTTCAGTGCCCTGTTCTCTCTGCTCCACTGGGCTGTAATTAATTGTCTTATTAATACCCGAATCTGGTCAGATCTTACTGGTTACAACTGTGAACCCACAAAGTCCCCATGCTTTTCATACTTGTAAATTCCTAGACCATTCATCTGGCTACAGATGCAGCACAAGGCCCTTTCACTTAGTGCTAATGATGGCGGCACGCACCCAAAACTAAGGCATCCCAGCATGCCGGAGCCCTCGCCCATTGGTAGCAAGCATATGTCTGCAAGATTGGAAAGATACTTGGGCGTCTTGACCCCTGCTGATCACAAGAATATTACAGGGATGCGTCATGCATTCCTAGGCCTCCACGTCAACTGAAGGAAGAAGTTCAACTTTGGTCAACAGTTTGTACCCAGACACATGCACAACATGTGACTGCCATTTCCTCTGTGCTACTGAACAAGCATAGGAAAGAAGCAGCTGTCATAGGGTCTTCTCGTGAGTCCCAGCACCTGGAAAGTCTGTCCTAACTAAGGTACACAGGGGTGCTGTCAAACTGGTCCTGGGCACAGATTGGCAGCTTAACCAAGAGGAAACAGACAAGGTCTGTTTTCCTACAAATGTGGTGGTTTTCTCAGCAGAGTTAACCCTCCCTCCCCCAACTCTTTGGTAAACATGGGCCTAAGATCTTGTTCACTTTGGTTCATCACCCTAAAAGGAAGCCATGAAAAACATAGCCATCTGACTGAAGTTCTATGGCAGTTATCCTTTCTATGGTAGGGTTCTTAGAACCTTGCAATCCTACTGAAATCAAATGAAAGCAAGTTTTGCCTAAACCTGATTGATGACAAAGCATCCATGGGACCACAGACCAGGCCACGAACTGAAATCAGAAGCCTGAGATTGAAGTCTGACTTGGTCCCTGTTATGGGCTGAATTGTGTTCCCTGAAAATTTGTATGTTGAGGCCCTAACCCCTAGTACCTCAGAATGTGACTATATTTGGTGATAGAGCCTTTAAAGAGGTAATGAAGTTAAAATGAGGCCGTTAGGGTGTATCCTAAGCCAGTCTTACTGGTGTCCTTATAAGAAGAGGAGGTTAGGACAGAGAGAGAGACACCAGGGATGCTGGGACACAGAGGAATGATCATGTGAGGACACAGCAAGGAGGCAACCATCTACAAACCAAGGAGAGAGGCCTCCTGAGAAACCAGTCCTGCCGACACCTTGTTCTTGGACTTTCAGCCTCCAGAACTGTGGGAAAATTAGCTTCTGTTGTTTGAGCCATCCAGTCTGGCACTTTCTTATGGCAGCCCTAGCAAACTAACGCAGTCCTTTAACAACAGGGTGGCCTTTGACCAGTTTCCTGAGGTCTCTGAGCTTTGGTTTTCTCACCAGTTAAATGGGTTAATAATACCACACAAGGTTCTAGAGTCTTAACATGAAGATGCTACCACAGTGCCAGGCACAGAAGAGGCATGCCATCCCTGTCTGTGAAAAAACTCAGAGACACAACAGACTGGCCTGTTCTCCCTGTGCCTCAAAGTCAACAGAAAGTTTCTCACCTCCTGCTCTGCAGCCCGTGGGATTTGGTGCCTTGCAGGCCTGTCCGCAGTATCTGGCTCAGCCTTCTGCATTGATCTCTCATCTTGGTAAATGCCTGGAGTTAAGAAAATAAAGTGGCTCCTCCTCACAGTGGGTTCTACATTTCCCTTTCTTTGTGTGTGATCTCGGTTATTTGATCCTTGCCTTGGGGAAGGTGGACACATGCAACCTGAAGCTGACACAGAGCTCTTTGTCGCTGGAGACCACAGGGGCACACCTTTCCCTGCTTTCTCTGCTCAGGCTGCTGGGATCCTCGGAGGTGCGGCTGGTGTCAGCCAACTGGAGGTGCCACCGAGCCTTTAATTCTCATTTCCACGTGATGACCAGAAGGTGGCGCCGGCATTTCACACTTGAACACTGACTAGCGATGGTTAAAAGAAGTCTTGAATGTCCCCTTCATGCGGGCCTCTGTGTATTCCCGGTCCTGAGCTCCAAGAGAAGGCCGGATTTGTAGTCCTTTGTTCTCAGGCCACAACATTTTGTCACCTAGCAGCAGGATGTGACCACTTCAGGAAAATTTCTCACCCCCAGCCCCCGAATCCCTCTACCTCACACTCTAGCATTGACGATTCCTTCTCTCGTGCCAAACACTTACATAGTGCTTACTCTATCCCAAGCACAGTTCTAAGCACTTTACGTGTATTACTTTATTTAATTCCTTGAAAATCTATGTGAAGGAAGTATAATGATTATCCCCATTTTACATGAGAAGAGACTGAGGCACAGAGAAATTGAATAAGTAGAGGTCAAGTTGAGGTAGTTAAGTCTTCAGGAGTCCCAATTAAAAATGGAAGTACCTTTGATGGTGTTCCATTGATTCTTAATCAGCTATTAATATAAAAATGCAAATCAATTTATGAGATGGGTTTTAGCCCATCGCTGATTGTAGAGTCTGCTGAGTGAGGGAAGAGGGCGAGGACAGATGATAGTTATCATGATAAGAGGAGAAGGACAGAATGGTACCAAGGCCTTGATAGGGTTGTCTAGGAGAAGACTGCGAAGTCAGAAGATCAGCTAAAAGAAGAGAAGTCAGCTTCAAAGGAGAAAAGGAAAGGTGAAGATGACAACTAAAGAGCGTATTACCAGAGGAGGAGAAAGGGCCCCATTAAGTTAATAAAGTTGACTTATTCTCAATTTTGGCCTAGAGCATATCCGTCTTAAAATATCTCCAGTCACTTAGCCAAAACATAAGCCCCAGTTTGTGTCGTCCTTAAAGCCTTCTCAACGTCTTGAGTATTTAGTGAACTGTTTTTACTGTGATGCAAAACTGTGAGTGCACTTGAATGCTGCCTCCTCTGTACCACCCATGGTATTTTATACTTGCTACTAATATAGAAAGTATCACATTAAATTGTCATCCTTTGTTTATGTCACTAAACTGTGAGCTTCTTTGGGCAAAACAGTCTGACTATCCCATAGAAAGCCCTCAAATTATAAAATGAGACCGACAGACTGTGTTTGTGAGACAACCAAGTAAGCAGTGGTCTATTAAGAAGCTATACACGGTGCTGGAACAACTGTATATCCAGATGGGAGAAGTGAACCTTGACCCCTACTTCATAGCATGCATAAAAAGTAACTTGAGATGGATCATAGATCTAAATATAAAAGCTAAAACCATAAAGCTTTTAGAATAAAACAGGAAAGTATTTTTGTGTCTTGGGCATGGGCGGAAGTTTCTTAGGTCACAAAAACTATAAAAGAAGAAATTGATAAATTAGACTCTGTCAAAATCAAATTCAGCTCACCAAAATATGCCATTGAGAAAATGAATAGGCAAGCTATAGGCAGGGATAAAATATTCACAAAGCATATCTGACAAAAGACTGGCATCCAGAATATATAAATAACTTCCATAATTCAACAATTAGAAGAAAAAGAAAAAAAAAGAAAAAATGGATAAAAGAATTGAACAGTTACTTCACAAAGAAGATACATAAATGACCAATAAGCACATGACAAACTGCTCAACATCATTAGTTTTCAGAAAAATGCAAATTAAAACACTATGTCTTTACACACACACTGGAGTGGCTGAAATTAAAAAGACTGGTAGCATCAAATTTAGGGGAGGATATGAAGCAAACAGAACTCTCATACTTTGTTGATGGGAATATACAATGGAACAACCTCTTTGGGAAAGATCTGGAAGTTTCTTATAACTGTAAACCTACCATATAATAAAGCAGTTTCACTCCTTGGTATTTACCCAAGAGAAATGAAAATAAACATCCACAAAAAGACTTGTATAAGAATAAAAGAATTTTACTTATAATATCCAAAAACTGGAAACACCTCATTTATCCATCAATAGGAAAATGGATAAACAAACTACAGTACATTCATACAATGGAATACTATGCAGTGATTAGAAAAAAGAACAAACTGCTGATGTGTGCAACAATGTGGATGAATTTCAAAACCATAATGCTGAGTGAAAGAACCTCAAATACAAGAATACATATTGCATGGCTTATATGAACTTCTTGAACTAATCAATAGTAGAAAAAAAATCAGTATAACTGTTGCTTCTGGGAGGACAGGGAGAGGGATTGGTGGGGAAGGTGCAGGCAGGAACTTTCTGGGTGCTGGTAATGTTCTATGCCTCGATATGGGTATGGATTATGTGTATACATTTGTCGAAACTCAACTAGTGCACACTTAAGATTTGTGTATTTTATCAGATGTAAACGTTATGTCAAAAGAAAAACAAACTGAAAGCAAATATTAAAGCCTAGTTAATGATTTGCGTACTGAGATATTTAGGGGCTGTATTTAGATGTCTGCAGTTGGAATTTGTCAGAAATATAAGATGGATTGGTGGAAGGATAGAGTGATGGATTAATGGATAGATGTGTACTGAGCAAGTAGAGTAAAGTGTTAGTGGTAGAATCTAGGTGGTGGATATACTCACTGTAAATTTCTTTCAGTGTTACAATATGTTTGAAAAATTTCATGACAAAAAAAATTAAAGAACCTACCAATACAATAATAAGGCTCTTGATCTTAGTCTTTCAAGGTCCTGTTGACATGGTGCCTCTTTGGTGCTTGAGGCAAATCAACTCCTCTTCCAGCACAGAAACCCCAAAAGTACAAGTCTCTGAAGAAATAGACATCACTTCGTCCCTGAAAGAGATACAGAGCTGCAACAGACAAACTTCTGGGGGCTCGTGATTCTACTGACATACTTTTCTTACATTAACAGAAACATTTTGCTTCTGTTTCTGGAAGAGACCTTCAAACTCTATTCTCTGTTCTCTCCTGTGTAGGAATCTTCCCGCCATCCTGGACTGGGTGAAAACTCAGAAGCCCGGAGCCATGGGGGTCAACATCATCACGTCTGACTTCGTGGACCTGGTGGACTTTGCCACAACTGTCATTGAATTGAATGACCTCCTGCAGGAGGATAGAGCTTTAGCTAAATGCTGATTTAATTTTTCATTTAACTTAATGTTGAATTTGTTGATCCAGGCAAGAGTGCTAAAGGATTTCCTGTTGGGATGGCCCCTGGGCTGTGATGCTAAAATAAGTAAGAGGAGGGCATTTTTTTCCCTCCTAACAGGGCCATTTGGATAAAATTACAGGGCATTTAATGGCATTTTTCCCAAATGAGACTTTCAAAGAACTTAAGTCCAAGGGAAGAAAGCATGTTTCACATGATCAAGGTCAGGATCTGCCCACTGGCTTCTGATGTTGAATGTAGTACGGAAATAGGGTCTCCACGTCCCACTGGGGTATTGGGTGTCCCCTAATTGGCCCAGTTCCCTGTTGTCTTCCAGGATGTTGTGTTTGAGCCAGTGAGAAGGCTGAACCAGAAAGGCAACCCTGGTCAAAACAATGGCTCATTGCAGGTGTGGACTGCCCTGTGGGTGGCATCAACCTGGGAGAAAGGGCCATGTCTCTAGGCATGTTAAATGTCACCACTTCTTCCCTGAGAGAGGAAGACCTCTTTATCACCAAGGTATTTCAGCCACAAGCTGTTCTTGCTTAGATCGTGCTTGGCAACTAGTGACCGTCATTCTTTAGTTAAACGGTTAAACATACTGCCCTTGGTATCAGAAGTGTGTTTCCTGGTTTTAAAACATTGATTCCTTTCTATTTCTTTTGGCCCCTTCTTAAAAGTGAAAGGAACAATGATGAGACATCTTTTCGGTGTGGGGCCCAACAAGAGATAGACATGCATGTTTGTTGCATGCCGGATTCTTTCATTTAATTTTGTAGCTTTTCCCAAAATGGCTGCCAGGTAGGTGCCTGCATCCTTTTGGCAAAGTCATTTCTGGAGTGCAATCTTCAACCAAGACCTTGGAACTGCATTTTGTGGTTGTCTGCCTAGGACTCAGGTCTGCACTGTGGGACGCACTGCTGAGGGAAGGCCCCTTGTCTGTGACACCGTGGAGGCAGACGCAGGAGGCATGGGAAAGTGCAATGGATTTAAGGAGGAAGCTCCAAGTGAGTTTGGAGCCATTCTGTAACTCCTTGAAAAACAAGACTACCTCGGGGACATTTAGGATGACTTATGTGTCATCAAGTGAGAAATACTCAGTGTTGGAACATTTCCAGTTCATGTCTTGATTGTTCTACTTTCTGCAGGTTGTTCTGAGCCTACTAGTCGCCACTGTATGAGGGCTTTGAAACTCAAGAGGGGGATTTTTCTTTTACTTGATAAGAGGTGGTAATCCCTCAAGAGCTCTCTTGTGTTTTGTTTTATTTATTTATTTATTATTTATTTATTTATAGATTAAGTATCTTCAGTGCTTCTTACCCTAAGAGCACTCACAAAGGAGCTTCCTGAACTTTTCTCACCCAGGCCAGATGCTGCCATGGTCTTCCTCCCCTCAACAGGACCACACTTCTCAGGACTGTGAGTGACCTCTGACTCTGCTGTAGATGTCCTGGCTCCCCCAGTCATGTCTGGGACAGTGTTCATGTGTGAGTGTGGTCCAGATCTGAGAAGCCACTACCAAGCCATGCACTGGAACAGAAGATGAAATGGGTCATGAAGAACTCCAAATTCCTGAGGAAGACCCTCCAGAAGAAGGTTGAAAGGGGAGGAGCTAGAGAGAAAGCTGGGTATGGGAGTGTGCACACTTCGATGCTCCTCAGAACTGTCTGAGAATCCCCAAGGAAGGCAGCTTCGGGGTTCTTAAGGAGGAAAGATAAACACGGAATCCTGGATGGATGTGTGCATTCATAAAGATCATGAGACCACCTCCCAGCAGCTTCCCATTCCTATTCTTGGATGCTCCTAGCTGGACTTTGCATATTACATGCTACAGTATGGGGTATCCCAGGTGAGCTACTAAAAGCACATGCATACCCCCAACTCTTGGTCTTTCAGCCTTTCCTCTCTGTAGGGTAATTTAAGCCCTGACCCTTTGCTTCCACAACTTGAGGAGGTCACAACTGCAAATGCTTCTGGGAAAATCTGGTTTAACTTTTCCTTTTCTTGCATTTGAAGCCCTCCCCAATGAGGATTCTGGGATTTTATTGTCAACTACCTTAGGGCCTTCTCTGGAAATGAATAAGAAGGTGGGTGCCCTCACTTTCTCAATCTTCCTCCAGTTCTGATATTAAACTTAGTTTAAACAAGCTCTGAAGTCCCTGGCCCACCCTCAGGGTTTTACTTGTGTTGTTATTATTTCGTTTTGGTCTTGTTTTTAATTCTTGGTCAATTTCTAGGGACTAGATCATTGCCCCTCTTTTAACCCTGTGTTACTTGGCAAAGAGATAAGGAGGCAAGAGGAGACTTACTCTGCTCTGTTTTATTTGAGCCTCAGCTTTGTCCAGGTGCTCGGTGCTATGAGGCCAAGCGTGTTGACAGGTATCTGCACAGGATGCCAATGACAACCAAGGGCTGCTGACTATTCAGTGAAATGTTTACTTGATTTTCTCCTTTAGTTTTAAAATATATAGTTGCACTTCACTTGGGTTGTAACATTTAAGTGCACCTCAGTGTTTGCATGAGAAGAGAAAAGTCATCAAGCGTGACACAAAAGCACAGAAAATGATACAAGGTCGCCTGCATGGAGTCCTCCACTGCATGGCGAGTGCAGGCCTCATTTCTTCATGCTGCTTTGGGTTGCCAGCTGGGCTTCCATTCTGAAATTCTGCACAGGAGCTCTGGGAAGTAGGAGAAGGGTTATTTATCATTCATCCTTGATAAACACCTTTGAATGGGCAGAATCTCTGCCCCCAGAAAGAGTTGCTCAGCGTGTAGTGAAGGATGTGTGCATTCTGCTCCTTGATCGAAGGCCAAGCAGGAGAGTTGAGTGATGGGACAGAGGGAAAATAGACTTTAGTTCTATAACTCATTCTGCAACTGGCAACAATAAACATGGTTACCCAACCACATCACTTATTCTCGCAAGTTCTGGGGACCTTTCAGATCAAACAAGGCTCTGATATTTGCTCAGAATTAACTTTACGATTAGCTAAAAAGCTTCTTGATTGAGCCAAAGAGGACTTTAGTTTCACAGGATTTGGGGCAATATTTGTTCTGAAATGTAGACTGACTTTTTCATGAGCTCCCTGGACCATTTCCCACATGGCCACATTTCCATGGCTTTGTGGCAAGGGGGACCATCACAGATTTCAGTTAGATTAAAGCAGTGTTTAAAGGCTTGAACTTTGAGCCTATTAGAAGTACCACTGTGGTTTCATGGGTACAGAAGATATTGTTAGAATTGGAGACAGAGGTCAAGATGGAATTGATGGAAGGGAATAATAAATTATTGAGGATTAAATTTTAAATTAATGGCAGATCTAAGAGGATTATGCCAAAAAATATTATATATTTGCTATATTAGACTGTATAGTAATTAAGTTTATTTTCCTTAGCACTGAGTCCAGACCCCTGAATTATCGAGAACAGTTAAGCCACGGTCCAAACCCAGGATTTTATATAAACTCAAAGAAAAGCACAAGATTCTGAGCCCAGGTCATGATCGATCCTAAGAATCCTCGTTCTTCTTCCATGACCTCATATTCACATCAGAAAGTTTCTGTTTCTGTTCAAGGAGACAATGTAATGGAGCATTCTGGAATTAAAGGCAGTTTTGTGGTGTGTCAGGATTTTCTATTTCTGTTTTTCTGAATTTTGCCGTAATAAAGTCCTCCCCAAAGAGACATTATTACAACCCAGCTAGGAGGCTTAGTGCTCAGCTAAAGGTGGAGAAAAAGGAGATATTAAGACTGAAATGAAACTGTCTCTTTTCCTGAGAAGCAAAAGGGCTACCCCAATTCAGGCCATCTTACAGAATTAGTTTATGCCACAGTTGAAATTTTTGTGTTTTTCTTTCTTGGCTGACTGCGGATTTTTACTGGTGGGTTCTGGGAAACAAAACAGGCAAATGAGTAGGGCACAGCCGTGAGACTCCCCTCCTGTGGCTGAGCGACTGAGTGATGCTGTGCTGGATTTGCCTTGGCTCCTTCCTCTGGAATAAAGAGGCTGTCTGGTCCTTTAGTGCTGTTTTGCAAACCTTGGGTGAGTAGCTCCCCAGAATATCGCTCCCTAGTGATTAGGTTCACTGCCTTATAGTCAGGGGCTCCACAGTCGTGGTAGTTCTTCCCTGAGTGGTGTGTGTAGAGAAATACTACTTGGACTTATTTCTCAAAAGTGTGGCGTGGGATGACAGAACTTGTCCAACAGCGGCGCCTTCAGTAATCCAGATAATGAATAGGGCTGAAAGAAAGCTGCTTGCATGTACATGAGCTCCTGAAAGGTGGGCTTTCCCAAATACCTGCTAAATAGGCACATTATGCCAAAAGGAAAGGGATAGAAATTGATACCATCAAGTGTCCAAACTGATAGGAAGTTTGTTTTATATCGCATAGAACTTGCTTCTCCCTCTGAATTCCAGTAACTTTCCAGTACATCTTGCTCCTCTGCCTCAGGCTGCTTTCTAGTTTTTGCCACCATAGCTTTGTCACTCACAAATGTTGCCTTTGATACACAGGAGCGAACTGGTTGAGTGATAAGTGATGTACCTGGAAACTTCACGCTTAATTCCAAATAATACTGAACAGCTCTTTACTGCCCCCCCAGAGACACACTGATCCTGGTCCTCTGGCTCCCCCAGCTTCCTTCTAGAAATAGTGACACTGATGGCACTATATCATTGAATTAACCCTAACCCAGAAGAATGCAGTACAAAACCCTGTTGATGTTGAAATAGCATTCTTAGAGGCTGTAAAAATATTCTAAGATAACTTTTTCTGTCCTGAGGTAGAGTGTTCTAGTATTTTCTCCAACAAAACTTGTTCTTAGGACTTTTCAAACTTGTTTCTAAGCCACATCGTTTGGATGAAATATTTTCCCTCTCTCTTCTGGAAATTCAATCCCACAGTCTATTAAGGCAACCCCATGAATAGTGTAAGACATTTTCCATCTCATTTCTTCTCATCTCCTTCACAGAAGACCACTTTCTGCTTTTCTCTTGTCTCTTGGCCATCCTCTGTCATCTGCTGATTACTGTTAATCACAGGAAGCTGGCAAAACTTACAGTAAAAGGCACATACGTTCACTGATGTCCAAACGCACTCCTATCACTGTGGTTTTTGCTCCTTACTCTTCTCAGATGCATTATTCTGACCCCCACCACTACCACCCAAAGACTAGAGCTACACCTGAGAGGAACCCAGAACTTGGGGCTAGTGTTTCATTCAAAGAGCAGGGGCATGCTCACAAGCTTTGAGCCTAATGAGAAGCACAGCACTTTTAAAAGTCAAATAGGCCTTCGGTAGCTTTGTACGTTTGCAGTTTTACATTTGTTATTAGTTTATAGCACTAATAACACTGTAGTCATGAACCTATAGTGTCAATATGATAAATCTTAGAAGATATTCTAGAGACAGTGGTACCCTGCCGCTATTATACTTCCTAATTTACACCCCAATATTAATACGTATTACATACAGATTGTGTATGCATTATTTGTGTTGTGTATATGCCAACTGTAATACTTGACCTCACTGATCAGAATCAGGAAATACAAACACTGTCATAGTGAAAATAAGTCTTGGTCAATTCAAATGATACGCGAATCTGATAAATGCTCTATTAGATATTATGTTTTGTCCTCTATGCTTGTTTTATATTACAGTGCATGCTATTTGCTAAGTTAAGTAAAATAATAATAAACGATGCCAACTTGAAAGTTAGAATTAAAATTTTGCATATATGCCACTTGGTACTCTGAAATGTATCTTGTGGCTTAATTATCTTTTTCATGCACATTTCACTTGGATTTTTTCCCCCTAGGAAATAATTGTTCAAATCTCTCTCTCTCCTTTCTTGTAACCTGGATTAAATTGTTTAATTCAGCCTGAAACATTGTAAAGCCAGATTACCTCATTTTAACTGTGAAAAAAGTTCAATAGATGTGATAATATGGTGTCTTTTCTTGTATTTGATTTGAACTACCTAAGGAGGCTTAAGCCTAATAATAAATAGAAACCTTCAGCAGGTACTTTTCCTTTGCTCGTATGCACGTTTTGTTATTGGCCCACTTCTAATTTTGTCTTGAAAAGTTATAGACTCAGCATCAATGAAATTCCTCATTATACGATACTGGCTGAAGACCCTTGCAGCCACATCCAGCACCTATTGGAGTGAGCTGCACATGCCTGTGGTTCCCAGGGTGAGCTGTGCATGAATGTGCACACAGCCTAGTCACCCAGTTTTCCAAGCTTCATCCTCAGCACTTGAGCTATTTCTACTAGGCTTGGCCCAGGTCCTGCTGGCATCCATATTCTCGCCTGACTACCATCTCCAGCCCACATTACTGCGTGATCACCAAATGTCCAGAAATAGAACAATGCAGAGGTTAAGTGTTTGTGCATACAAAGGTTAAATAAGAGTGAGCCTGCACTTTCTGTTGGCAATGAAGATTCCAGTATTTTCCTCATTCCTAATTCTTTTTAATACAATATCTAAGGCCACTTAATTTCAGTAAATTTCTCTTTTTGCCCTACCACCTACAAAAATAATGGGTTGAGGTGAAAGTCTTGTGTATGAATTTAGCAGAGATCAAATTAATTCTGAGTAATCATTCATTTGACATAGTTCAATGTTAGAACAGGTAATTAGGGATAATTATATTTCTGGTCAAGTTACCATAGTAATTGAAGAACATAGTCATGGTCAGAATGTTCTGCCTGTATTTTTAGGTTTTGTGTAGTAAATCTACATTATGTCCTCTGGTTTGCTTTGATAAGCACCACTGTCGGTCATTCCTATTTGGTTTTAATAAAAAGTGACATGATGTAGATAGAGCTGGGTCCAAACATAAGCAAAGCAGGTATAACCCACATAGTGTAATTGCAAGGTTACTACTGCCCTGCCTCCATTTCTGAACGTGCACTTGCTTTGAGACATTGCCTCTACGACAATGGGGCTGTTGCATTATGTATGAATTCTTTAATATCTAAACACATATTAATTTATCATATTACAACATTCTATTTAGCACAGAAGCTAAGAACAGGCATTTCAGAGATGCACAGACCTGGGTTTCTGTTTCAACTCTATCACGTCCTGGCTGGGTGACGTTAGGCAAACTGATAGCTCTAAATATATAGGATATGGGACTAATCATACCTACTCTGAGGGATTATTGAGAAGTCCACATAAGAAAACATATGGAAAGCATTTTAACACAGAGCCTGGCACATAGTAAATTCTCAAAAGTAGCTGTCAGTCTTAGTACCAGAGGTAGGGACTCTGTACCCACTTCCTCCAAATAGCATCCAGCACAATGCCTTCAACATGGTTGACTGCTAACTATTGTGTTTATTGGTGAACGATTTAGCAGAAACTAATTAATGAGAGAGAAAGCAGATAAATTCAGACAGCGAAAGGGGAAGTTGCACAATCACTGGACAAAATATGCATTGCTCAGAGCATGGGACTCATGCCACTAGTGGTATGCAGGATGATGTGGGGTGGAAGATGCCACATCCTTGAATAGCATTAATATTATTAATCACTTAATCATTCTCATTAGTTGAAAGTCTCTGCTTAGTGGTCATACCTCTCTAACCCTTATTTACCTAGCAAAACCAAGAAAGACTATAGTATCCAGCTAACATTTAATACCATTTCGTTTGTATTGTGTTTATTTTGTGGTTACCTCCTCTTTGTAGCAAGTGACCCTGGGTTTTTCAATAGTGATGTAAAATTTCCTTTCTAAACAAATTTATTTAGGTCTTTTAAAGAGTCCACGTGCAGACTATGGGAATGACCCAAGTTTCTGATCCTATCCAGGTTGAAAAAATGCAGTTGAGTCTACCACACACTTTTGCTGAGAATTGGGTTTGGCTGGGCTCTTTTAAACATCCTTCCCTAACTAAATAAGCGTATAAATGAACTGCTATTCGAGATAGAAAATCACCTCTTTTTTCATGAGAGAACTTTCTTCATGGTTCCTGTAGAATGTCATGCTCGGGTCATCCTCTCTCCACATCATCCTCCAGAGCAGTTGAAACTGGAGGCAGAAAGGTGCTGGCATGGCTCCGTCCCACAGATGGCTCAGCTGGGTTGACATGGAATGTAGAGAGCAAGCTTTTCTTCCACTTGGAAAGTGATTCCTTTTCTGTGAACCCCTGAGGTTAGGATGCCTGAATGTCCTGGATTTTTGTTGTGTTTTTTCTCCAAAGGAATTCTTCTTGATCAGCAGTATGTTTCTTTGTTTACTCCTCTACAAGTCTGCTCACTGTGACTAAGGAGTGTTATTATTTTTAAGACTTGAAACCTTTCTTCTCAGGGAGGGTGGGAGGTGTCAAGGGAGGGACAGTGGCCAAAGCCCATGTGCCTCAAACCTCACCCTGGATGGCCTGGACGAGTGTCAGTAAAACAAAAGTGCTAGTCAGACCAGGGTGTTTGCACAGCTGGGCAGTGTTTGGGGATAGCATGGGTGGGAAGCAGGACGCAGAAGTGTCAGCCTCTGTCCAGTAGCATCATGCAATTGAGAGAAGCTTCAGGCAAGCAGATGGCTTTAATCTAAGGGGCCTGGTGTCTGAATAGGATTTGTCCTGTGGAGAAAGGGCCTACGAAGCAGAGCTCTTGTTGCAAAAGGAGGCCCTAAAAGCTATTCTTTGTTTAACCTGAGAACTTTGTTGCCTTTTGGCCTAAAGACTTAACTGCATTGATCCTCGTTGGGCGTTTGCTCCATCCAGGCCCAAGGAGTCTCATTTCTAGGGCCTCCGTGAAGTAGGGGATCTAGAAGAAGACAGTAGATTGCATTTGCAAAAGCTTCCCCACCAACACCCTTGTGCATGTAGAACTAGCTTGCCATGTGTCGGGGCGGGGATGACTGCTTCACTGGGGCCAGAAGGCCCTGAAATGTCACACAAAATTTTAGATACATGTGCACTTCTTCTGCTTGAGGATCCATAGCTTTCATTGGATTCTCAAAAGAATTTATGATCCTAAAAATTTATATATCACTGGCTTTCAAGTGCCTGTGATAATGAATGATCGTTTAAATGTTGGTAAGCAAGCAAAGATGGCTAATTTAGGCTAGCACTAGAAAGCTTTGGTCCTTTCTGTTTAAAAAAAAACCTAAATTAAGACTCATGAGTTTGTTCACTCTGAGTGCTCTCTTTCAAGAAGTAAGGTTGGGTAAAACAAGATAGAAAGGAACAGACTATGCCAAGTCCAGAGGATCCTAAGGGATAGTTAGATGGGCTCTAGCAAGAGAGGGTGGTGGGCAAGCCAGAGAAGCCAAGCATGCTAGCAGGCATAGAGAGAGCTGGGCACTAGGCACAGATCTGAGCACCGCATTTCAGGGGGAAGTGGGTACGTTGGATCCTTCCCAGAGAAGGGCAATAGGAGAGTGAAGGGTCCAGAAGTCATGTCACATGAGACACTGGGGATGCTGAGTTTGGAAAAAAGATTGAGAGGAAGGGGACAGGGATATCGTCAAATATTTTCAAGTTGTTACATAACTGACATTGTAGAATCTTAGGACTTTAGACATGGAAGGGACCAAAGAACATTTGTCCAGGTGCGAACGTTACAGGAGGGAAAACTGAAAGCCAGAGAGAACTGACTGGCCTAAGGCAGTGCTGGCACTAGAATCTGGGCTCGGAGTCCTTCCAAGTGTCCTTTCCCATCATTACCAACGTCCTCCCTGAGTGCCAGTGTGATGGGAAGAACTAGGAGCCATGAGTTATCATTTCAAGAAGGTAGAGCTTGGCTTAATAAAGAGCATTCCTAAGTGGAATGGGATGCTAAACGAAGTTACGAACTCACCATCACAAAGAGAATTTCTGGGAGAGTGTATGAGTTGCCTATTGCTGCTGTAACAAATTACCACAAACGTTGTGGCTTACAAAACACAAATCAATTACCTTCCAGATGTAGAGTCAGAAGTCTCAAATGGGCTTGCAGGACAGTGTTCCTTCTGGGCTCTAGCAGAGAATCCATTTCCTTGTCTTTTCAGTTTCTAGAAGCCACCTTCCTCGGCTCCTGGCCCCTTCCTCCATCTTCAAAGCCAGCAGCATAACGTCTTCAATCTCTGAGTCTGCGTCTATCATCACATCTCTTTCTTTGATTCTGACCTCTTATGAGGGCTGTTGTGATACACTGGACCCACCTGGGTAATCCAGGATCATATCCCATCTCAGCATCCTTATCACAACTGCAAAGTCTCTTTTACCGTGTAAGGTGACATATTCACAGGTTCTGGGGATGAGGACACGGACATCTTTGGAGGCTATTGTTCAGCCTACCCCAGAGTGTATCATGGAAAGTGCATTGACACTGGAACTGGCTTTTGAGCAGACCTGAATTCAGAGCCTGGCTTCAGTGCCTACTAGTTGCATGACCATTACCCCTCTGAGCCTCTGTTCCCTCATCCATAAAATAGGAGTAAAAATCTCAAGATTTTTACAAAGATTTGTGGTAATAGATATAAAATGCCTAACAGATAGTGCATGCTCTATAAGTGACAGCCATATTTATTCAAGGAACTACCAGATGATTATTACCAGACAGGAATTCACTAAAAGAAACTCCATCATTAAATGGAAGGTTTAATAAAGTGACCTCTGAGATCCCCTTCTGAGATGCTAAAATAAAAGGGAGTAAAATAAAAAGAGATTTCCTCCCACATATGCTTGTCTTGTCTACTTCCCAGATCCAGTTACAAAGTAATTGCTTTTCTGGATAGCCAATAGCTAACAGACTCTGCTTTTTGCCCCTCACAGTACTGCTATCTGATCTTGTCACCTAGACCTCTGGTCAGGTTTGAGCAGGAGTAAGAGCCTGGCCTGGTGGGTAATGATTGGTCAGACCAGGCAGCTGAGACCAGGGTAGCCTCCCTCCCTCACATCTGTCAACATACCCGGCTGCAGGCAAGTTGCTGCCGTGACCACTATCTGTAGGGGCCAGAGAGAGCAGGAAAGGAAACCGAAGGGAACACCTCGATTCCGTGCTTAGGGAAAAGTAGAAGCCTGTGTTGATGCTTCTTCCCAACATCTCAAACTCTTCAGCAAGGATTGGAACAGTCGTGGGCCATCACTGCTGAGTCGGGCAGGGAGCTGAGAGAAGAATCCAGATTGAAAGCAGCAATCAAGGTAGGTGATCTGTCTGGTCACAGGCCCCTCTCTCAAGATCATGAAACAAGCTCTTTGCACATCCTTGTAGCCAGAGCACCTCTCATGATGGTCCACTGAGGGAGAGGTGGTAGCCGTGGCTGTGTGTTGGGAGAATTCAATCGCTTGTCACCAAGGTATTCTGAAAAGCGGGCTGTATTTTTCTTCCATCTTCTCTCTCCTTCAAAAATCGTTGTTCCTCTACATATTTCAAAAGTTTGTAAAATTTTTTATCTTTCATTGTAAAAAATTACACTGTGATTTGTTGGAATTCTTCCATCGGTCATGGCTCTGCAAATGCGACTTTGTTCCAGAATTTGGCTTGTATAAAATCTTTCTGCTTTCAAGATAGACCAGAGAGGACATATTGCGTATAATTCTGAGTTCCTCAGACACACTGTCAATGTGGAGAGCTGTCAACCTTAAATGATAGGATCTCCCAGGGAGCAAAGTGCATTTTTCTGCTTTGGGACCTAGGGAGTTAAAAGTCTTGAAATTGCTGGAGCAGAATCAAGCCTATTTACCTAAGCTTATCACCGCGGGCAGCCAGGTCAATCATTTACTGAGGCGAGGCTGTTTGCTACCTTTGACAGAGGACCGCTAAGGAAAGCCCTTGCCAACTGAGTCTCTCTGCAGAACAGACACAGGGCAACGTGGAACAACCCTGCTCTGAAGCTATAGCCCGTATTGTCTTCCAACTAGAGTATGTTTTTATCCTGCTCAGAGTAGTACGTGCCCCAGGAGCCTTCCCACCTCAATAATAGACACACCTGAACAAGACTCATGCACAAACTGGAAACCCGATATCACCTCAGGCATAAGAGCTGTGGCTTTCAAGGAGCTTCCCCTACAGCTGGAGGTCCACAGGGAAGAAACAGAATAACTATAGAACACCTTATTAAGTGATTCTTGAGGGAGAATGAGATTATTAAGTAATCACCGAAAAACATGGAATTTTTCCCCTTCAAGTCTACACATTCTGAAAATGTTATTTTTAATGAACAAGATCCACTCTTCTTTAGGTCTGAAAATAACTCCTCTAATCGCAGAACAGTTGTCATTTTGTCACCACATACACTTGTCAGGTCTATGCAATGGTTCCCGGCTCTTATAATTATTAGAAGCCTGGTGATAGGGAGGCCCTATTTTTCTACACTCCCTTTAGGGAAGGGGTTGGGCCATGTATTAAACAAGGTAATGTTTGACACTATTTTTGTCAATCATTTATGGAACTGAAGTGAATTCCCTTGGGTGAGGTTTGTGGCCAGAATTTTTCACAGCTCAGGCAGTTACCTAGATGCAGCAATTGAGGCCATTGCCGAGTGTGGCCCAGACACAAATCCTGTGTGTGATTTTGGGTTAGTCTGTGGCTACCTCCCAGGAATGTGGTGGAAAATTATGAAAAACGGATAGATTTCGGTGAGGATATTAGGCCCTGTAAAATATTAAGTGTGCCTGGCCGGTTTCCAGAATATATTTGTAGAGAATGCAAGTGATGGAGCTGGCTTTGAAGAGGGGAGAGGGAGTCAGGCATCCAGATGCATTGACCAGATTTACCCACAATACTGCAGGCCCCCTTCAGGGCAGACACTCAGGTCTCACCTATTCTTTCTGTGCAGCATCTGGCTCAAGGCCAAAAACACACTGGTGGCCCCTGAGTATACCCAGCTTCCCTCCCCATTTCATGTATATTGGATATTAAGAGGGGAGAGGTTATTCATAACATTGACCAGACTAGATAGACATTACTCCTTTTGCGTGTTAGAAAGTTAGACCCCAGAACTTAATTTGCTGACATCCATGCAGTCAGAGGGTGAGCCAGGATTCTACTCAGCTCTGCCTCATTTCCAACTGTTGCTTTTCCCATGTGATCATGGAGGTAAGCACATGCAGAAGCATCAGTTGTGGGGTGGGGAGGAGTCACTGAGGAAAGCAAGGCTGCCTAACATAGTCAGAGGTTCTCCACCGGCACTTGGATGTGTCATGATGAGGCCAGTTGGGTACCACTATAACCAAAAGGCCAGCATTGACTAGGCTGGACCTTCTTTGAGGGGAGGTAAGGAGAGAATCAGGTGGGGAGCAAAGGGAAGTGCCCGGTGGTGGCAGTCACTGGAGTCTTTCTAGGCCTGGATATTTCCTAAGTAAACTCAGGCAATTCTCAAGCTAGATATCTACCCCTTTCTATCTCAGAGGCTCAAATTCATGAGCCTCAACTAAAGTATAATGTCTGAACTATTTCCAGGGAAAGAAATCACACCATCCCAATCCTTCTCTGGGAACTCAAGAATCTAATTACTATCTCATTTCACCTCAGCTAATATCCACTCATCTACATCCAAGGGATTTAGGCAAAAAGAGGAGTAAAGCGAGAGGAACCAGCAAAATTCTAACATATCAAGGCTCCCAGTACCTGCAACCGAAAGAGGCCCCTATGAGCTTGAGTCCAAATGGCTTGTTGGTGCCATTTAGGCAGTAGACGAGTCATGAGCAGGAGCAAGCCTTCCTTTGCCCCAACCCTGTTTCACTTTTGTTCAGATACATCCTAAAAATGCCATTAGCTGTCTGGCCTAAATTCCAAAGCAGCCACACTTCCTGAGCATTTACAAGATCAAGATAAGGAAATACCATCATGAAATGTGGTAGACTAAATATCTTTGAACAAAGAGTTTCTTTTTTTCCCTGACCCGCCTCATACATACCTAAGAGTGTGATAGCAAAGGCATTATAAGCAGAGATTGCACCACCAAGTCCACTCAGTACCTTTCCTCACACAGCTGATCCTGCGTGACCTTTACTCACGTGCTGTCATTTTTGTTAACCAAAACATGAGGATAAAAAGTTAAAGCTGAAACGCAAGGACTCATAATAACATTTCACCTTTATCCGGGGCGTCTTATGACCAGGAAATGAAGTACTCCCTTTTTATCTGCATTTTTTCGTTGAATTCCTATAATAAACTTAGGCAACTCACCCAAGTCACAGAGCCAGAAAGATGAAGTGAAATATGAGTTGGGGTCTGTCTGACTCCAAAGCCCACATTTGTCAGCACTTCATTCTGGGAAAACTACCAACCAACAGTATCGACATTGCTTGCATTCTGAGTGTAAAAGAGTAAGGAAGGAGTTCTTTCTAAATTATTTGCCTGGCTCCTCAGAGCATATATTTATGACACCACCCCCCAGGTGTTCTTGAACCTGTACAGACAGAAACCTCAATATCACAGTGATTTTCCTCTCCTCCAGGAGCACACATACACATGTGCACACACATGCTCACACACACACACACACACACCCTAACGAGTGCCTACAGGTCAGCATTTTGATCTCTTTCTGAAACTGTGAGAGAAAATTTTTCTTATCCTGGTTCACAAACATTGTTTTGTTTGTTTATTTGATTTTAATGTAACATGGAAACAAATTTTTCATATATTATACCAGGAGTTTTTAAAGTCTATTTCTGCAGTCAAATTTCTGTCTTTGAGAAAACTAAATACATCAAAACTTCTCAGGGTGGTTTTATAGAGTCTTCACGACAGCCCTGTAAGGGAGTATCACGTTCAGCTGACACCCTTTCAGATAAGAAACCTGAGACCCAATAAAGGCAAGTGTCCTCAACAGCACTCAGCTGACAAGTCCAACAGGTCTTGGGGCTCCAAATCCTTTGCTCTTTTTCTCTAATGCACAAGTAGCTTTCTGGATTTCTAAAGCTTGCAAATAGTAGGGATGGGACATCCAAGCTGTTCTCAGAAATTGAAAATGCCAAATGACTACCCAGCCTGTTCCTGGGCTGTGGAGACCCACTCACGTTTCGATTGCTTTGCATTTGGCTGGGATTCTATCAGGTCAGAGTGGTAATGTTCTTACTCTTACTAGATTTTCATTAAGTAATGGAAATGAAGACAGTAATTGTTACTTAATAAAATCTACTTTGAAGTAAAAATCTTTCAAATCCGTGTGCCCATGAGCAGAGTAAGATATCAAAGGGATTCTTGCTAGGAGAAAGGTGAGAAACCACTGTCCTCGAATGTGTTGCATGCCTGGGGAACAGTGTACATGGGTTGGGTTACAGAGCCCCCATGGTGTCTCTTGCTACACACAAATCCTCTGTTGGTTGACTCTATAACCAGATGGATGTCTCATGGGTTGAGCAGTTGCCAAGTGGTAGGAAACTAAGGAAGTCCTCCCACAGGTTGAGAGTCCATCATGGGTGTAGTCCCAACCCCTGTAGAAACCAACTAAAGTTACAGGAGGAATTCCTGTGCCCCGTGAATTCCATTTCAGTCTTAAAATGCTCTGAGCAGTGAGGGAGCCCTACATCCACTGTGCATCAGGAGGGGACTAAGTATTTTCTTATTCTTAATGCTTCACTGGGAACTGCTCCAGGCTGGCCACCTGAATCTCCATCCCATGTGACATTCTCGTTGTCCATGTCCTTACTTGGGTTAATGTGCATCTTTATCGCACCTTTTGTCCGCTTTTCTGGGACCTCTGAGGCTCTAAAGATCTTGGTACAGGAGAACCCACAAGCTTCAGGCAGTGAGCAAACAGAGAGAATGGAACTTCTCTTGCCCCACACCAACTTGAAAACGGTTCCCCTCTTCTCTACAGTTCCAAGGTCAAGTTTCCCTTGGGAGCAGTTAAGGAACTGAAGGTCACAAAAAGCTGGCAAATCACCGTGACTTGGAGGGGTTCCCAGAAAGCAAAAATGGAAATGAGATTGTTTTCACACAAGACCCTGTATCTGGAGGACAGGCTTCAGATAGTTTGAATTTGCCGTTTCACTGTGCACTTAGGTAACCCCCACAAAGCCCAGTATTTTTTTTTCTGAAGCCAAAACAATATGAAAATACTTGCTGCAGAGAACTCTAACTAGGCAGAATTCTTTTTTTGTCATCACTGGGCTGATGTTTTCAAGGATTTATTTAAGACTAGCCTTTTTATGGTGCATTTAGCTGGAGCTGTTGTGTATTTCTTGTTAATAATGACTTTCATCCATGGAGCCTGCTTTGTGGTGATCTCATTCGATTTCACAAGGTAAGCAGCTGAAAACTTGTGGTTAGTACGTGAGCAGGTTGCAAGAGAAGAGAAAACCCAGAGGCCAAGCAGAGATGTTGCAGTGAATAAACAGGTGGCAGACTTCTCTACGCCCCAAGGAACACCAGTACCTCACTCTGATTCTCCCAGTTCTAGAGATGTACCTTCAAGGTCAAGCATATGGATTCCACAGAATTTCGCTCTGCTTCCTAGATGGGATCCTGAATATAAGCAAGAATCCATGTAGACGTCCCAAAACCTACTGTTCTCTACCAAAATACATCTCATTTTGTTTCTCTTTGCAAAATGGAAATGTCCCTGATGAGAGGTATTGTTACAGAATGCAGTTGTGTTGTAACTTGCGGTCCAGCATAGGGTCCTCGTCCTGAGGCCACCAGTGTGTCATTCTGTGGGTTGGTGCCAACTTTTAAACTTCTTGGTGGTGACTCGGTTTCGATTTTTCTCTGAAAAACCGGAAAAATTAAGATCAGAAAGTTCTTTAAAAAAGTAAACACAGAAAGGGTTTTTCACTCTGGAGCCATCATTCCTGTCTCTTATGCACTGGGGGGAATACAAAACTGCTAAAGAGATCTCCGGAATGTAATTTTGAGATGATTGTTATAAACTGGAGAGGCTGGGCAGCAGTATTTTCTAGAGAAAAGCCCACTCAGCTGGGAAAATGCAGAGCTCTCTCGTCCAGCTGCAATGCTGGCCCGAAACTCAGCTTTGCCGCCCTGTGTGTCACTTATGCAAGCTCCAGCCAGCAGGCAGGCATGACTACTATCATCCCTCTATAAATAAACAGAGGCCCTTAGAGGTGACGTGACTTGCCCGAGGTTACCGAACATAGCCACGAGTCAGAGGGAACTGTGTCTGTTTGCAGGGGGAGGGGTGACATCATAAGCAAAAGGCGGAAGAGTGAGGGACAGATCCGTGCCTCCTCTGAAGTTCACAAAACAATGGTCAAAGGCTGCAGCGGAGCTTTAAGTTTGCTTTGGATCCTGCGAGCATCCCTGTCCTCGGCCCCACCCTGCCTCAGCAGCCCTGCCCAGGGTTGCTCACCCGGGTTATTGCGAACTGGGTGCCTGTGCTCATGTCCCTTCTTGTAAGCCTCATGAAAGGCTATGTGTGATGAAGAGAAGGCACAAGAAGGAAGAAGGATGCATCAAAGCTCTTCCCCGAGGCCCCGAACTGAAAGGGCAGTTTTCTTTGGAGAGACTCTGATTTCCTTCTAATTTTCTGCAGAAATGAGTGGTCATCAGGGTGATTGACAGAATTATGACATTCCATTCCAAGCTTTGATAGTTTTTATTTTTCACCTCTATGGTTATTTCACTCCTCTCTGCTCTACTTCTCCCATAAAAAGGACAGAATAATGCTTGCTTACTGTGACATTGTATGAGAGAAAGCAGCCCCGGGTGGTACTGTTCAAAGGAACCACTAATTGCACGAAGCTCTGAGGCATGACTGAGAGATCTGGTGAAGTGTGCATGGCCCTTCATTCACACACTTACTCGTCACCCCAGACCCATGCCCAGGGAGCTCTAAGGCCCTGAAGAGCCACTCACAAATAATGGAAAGAACCTCTGGTCCAACAAGTAAAGCCCTGAAAGAAATTGGGCATCAATGGTCTTATGTCTCAGCACCATTCAGAGACTGCATTGCTTTGCTGCCCATTTTGTCCCTTTTTAAAGATGAGAGCGGGAAAGACAACATTACTTATTATCACCAAGGGATATCTGGTATTTTTTGGGTGACGGGGCAATGCCATGAATTCAGCAAGAATACACTGGTTTCCTGGCAGGGTCCTCAAGTGTCTCTCTGTGGTACTCAATAGAAATCTCCCTGAGTTTTTGCACTTCTCAGTTTTTTTTTTTCATTTACAAAAGGTAGGCTATGTTTATTTAGACTCACAAGCAGTTGACTGACTCAATGTGACTCAAGCCACAAAGAAACCAGCTATTTCACTCCATTCTGAGTCCTAGGATTGGGGCCCATTCACAGGTTTACGAGTTTCTCATTGAGGGCAATTTGTGACTGTGTGAGATTGGCCAAGTAGGTCACCATCAGCAGGTCATTGATGTTGCTGTTGAGCATGGTCTCGAAGTCATCAGGAACTATCTTGGGTACTTGGTTAACCAGACTCATCAAGAAGCAGCCCACTGTATTGTCAGCTGACACCTTTCCAGACAGTACATCCTCTGCGTACTGCAACACTGTGCTTAGGGCATCCTCGATGCGAGCCAGCACCCCTCCTACTTGCCGCAGGTCACTTAAGAGTCCGATCACCCGGTTGGGGCTAAAACGGGTCTTCATGATCAGGTCAACTCTGATGCGTTCTGTGTCATAATATGCATATTTCACTGTCAGAGGTGTGAACATCACCCCCATGGTCCTCCCAGAGACACCCATTAAAGTGCTGACATAGGCCTTGACGCTCATGCGGCCGTTCTGGAGGCTCGTGTCCACAGTGAGGTGAATGAGGTTGGGGGCTTCCCGGCTGTAGTACTCATGGATCAGCACAGAGTGCTCTGTGATGTCATGGCCTGTAGCGTACCAGCCCTGGATGAGCTCATTTGGAGAGACCTTCTTGTGCAATTCATACATGTTCTTAGCAAATTCCATGTCAACAGCCACCTCATCTTCTGACTCGTTGTGTGGCACTGAAAAGCAATTGGTGACTTCCACAGAGTGCTTGTCAACGGTTCCCAGCAGGGTCCCGATAACGTGGGCAGCGCCCTCGTTGCGTCGCTCGTAGCTGTCCACGATGGAGGCCAAAATGACCAGGTGCAGGCGGACCACGCGGCCGCCGGGGAAGTGGCCCGGGAGAGCAGGACCCGGCAGAGACTGTGCCGGGGTCTGCGCTGGGGCTGGCGCCGAGGTCGGGGGCTGGCCGGGAGCCGCGGTCGCAGTCGCCGCTGCCGCCGGGTCTGAGGATGAGGCTGGAGCCGCCGTCGGGACCAGAACCGGCGCTGCAGCCGGCGCTGAGCCTGGGGCCGGAGCTGTGGGTGAGGCTGGGGCTGGGGCTGGAGCTGCAGGAGGAGCACTCGCCGGTACCGTCGGTGTGGCCATCTTGTCGAGAGAGCTGCACTTTGCAGTTTTGACTCTATTCCTAATACCTAGTTGACTTCTTCTTAGGTAGTCTATTGGGGAGAGGGATGGGTAACACGATAAATCATGCTTAACTGACACCGCCTCAACCATGTTGGCTACACTCACTTTTTAGAAACCACAAAACAAACAACCAGAACAAGTCACCCCTGGGGTGACCACCATACAAACTTAGTTAAGGCAGGAGAGGAAGAGGATTGGCTTATGGTTCAACCATGTCCTACCTTGGAATGAAGCTGGAGAACCACAGGCCCATGATTCCAACAACCATTGTCCGTGTCAAACTCAGCTCAGATACAGACCTCAATGTGCTTCCACTGAGTAAAATAAAAACCAAGCAAGCAAGGTGCTGAACTATGGGACAGTCTCATACATTCTCTAACGCTAATGGCCAGGTGAACAAGCACCGGTTGGCACCTTCACAGCGTTTTCTGCAGGGTGCATGAGCACACCCTCACTTCTTGAATTGAACTGAATTCCTAACGTTGGACTGGATTCTCCAGCCCCGCCAGTTTTCTACCAGGAGAAACAGCGTTTCAGAGCATGAGGCAACATGGAACCCAGTTTTCCTACTTTTAAAACACTATCTGGCGGCACATGCACCCACCACAGTCCTCACTCTGCCTTCTGAAGGCCAAGGGAGGTGGAGTCCACAGTAACCCCTCTGTGCTGAGAGTCTGCCGGATAATGAAAGTGAGGAGGGGTGGATCCAGTAGAGCTTTCCAGAAGATGTAGGGACTGTTCCTGACAATCCCATTTTTCACTGTCTACTAGGCTGAAAGGGAAGAGGCAGCATTTTGAACACAGGAGACTTTCACGCCATAAATTTTCAGGCATTTGGTGGCACCAAGGGTTCTGCTGTAATCATGGTGGAACTAAAATAATTTACAAGGGGTGTGTGTGTGTGTGTACAATGCATGCAAAGAATTTTATTATGAGAAAGGTATTTGATCAATTTTGTAAAAAGAAAAATCTCTTGTCTAGACTATTCCTGGGTGTGGGTTATACAAAATCTATATACTCATTTAATTTCTGGAATTAATTAGCAAATGTCTGTCCAACTCCCCGGCCTTAAATACTTCTATTGATAGCATACCGCTTTCTCTAAAATTGCTACAACATATTTCGATCATTTTTAGAAAAGGCAAGTTACAAGAACCTTTGGCATGTAAAAAATTCTTTTGAGACGTTTAAATGAATCTCAGGGTCAGTTAATTATACTGAACTTCAGATGTCTTCAAGTAACTCTTGGCAGGCTAAATTTTATATCCCATTACCATCTTATTTTACACGATCTTATAAGTAAGATTAGCCAATGAAACTCGAGTAAAGTGATCACTGGCTACAGCGGCCTGAGCACTATTTGGTTACATCATGCACTGTGCCCACTCTCCAAACATATTTTTTTCTCCGAGTCTGCAGACATGCACTCTGGCCGTGGCTGGTTATGCTTAATCTTTGGCTGTTCCTCTAAGGGGATTTTCTGAGGGTCACCATTTTTCTTCTTTGCACTATCTGATATGCCTCCAACTGGGATACTATTATTTTTCACATGCATTTATATCAGAAGCTATTAATTCCCACTTGCTCCAAGCCAAGGTCATAACAGCAGGTTGGAATCAAATATTTTCCATTGTTTTAACATAGATCCAATAAGAAGACACTGATGGAGAGCCTAACATATGTTTGACGCTGTGCTAAGTGCTATAGATACAGAGAGGAGTAGCTCACAGTTGTGCTCAAAGGAAGACCAACATCTCATGGAGCAGATGAACCGATGAAGGAGCCAAGGCAGCATGGTGTGAGGCTGGGAGGGCCGTGGTAACTGCCCTCTAGAAAAGTTCTAGATGGATGCTCAGGAAGATTTTCAGAGGAGTTGAGATCCAAGTGGTGTTTTGAAGAAAAGGAAATTTGGTTTTGCAACCTTCCTTTTTAAGAATTCAGACTCTGAAGAGAAAGCTACTTTCTTTCAGGAATTTGTCTGAATATCCTGAGGAGAAAGGACAAAAGTAGAGACAGTTGTGGTAGGCATCGCTGAAGAAGATTTGATTGCCTAAGAGGAAGGTCCAGAGAGACCCTCCTAATTAAAAAGTAAGAAGAGAAAGAACTAGAACTTCACCTGAATCAGAGCCTGCGCCTAATTCGCAGCCCTTAAACCTGGAGCCTTAATTTAGAATCATTCTCTGCAGCCCAGCCTCATGCTCTCCCAAACCCTGAGGGCTTTTGCCTGGTGAACAGTCTTGTTATAAATCTCTACTCAGTTATGACTTGAGTTTCAATTTATTCTGGGAGCAACTTTAAACATAAATGAAGAACAAAGAACAAAACACTGGAGAAACAGGAGTGAGGGCCTCTGACGTCAGCAGCTGGCACCAGTTAGGAAGCTCAGTGTTGAAGGACAGGAATGACCTCTCCAGTGCCCATCCCAGCAGCCTCCACGAACGTCCAAACCCAACTCTCCTTTAGTTCCTCTCATTTTAAGCAGGACACAGCCGGAAGGACAAGCTTATTAGCTTTCAACCTAGCCTGGTTGGAAATCCTTCTTAAATTGGCTTAGGTAAATATTTAGTGTGTAAGTGAAAACTTTCACCATCTTAAACAGTTCGCCTGTTTCCTGAAGCTGGGCCAAGAGATTGTTGAGTTGTTTGATTCTCTTAGAAACTCAGATCATAAATCAAACTCATAATGGTCCAGTTTTCACGTTGGTTTCACTCTTTCACCCACAGAAAGAAAGAATATATGTAAACGTTAATTAGGAAAGATTTGACTACATAAATGCTCAAAACTTCTTTTACAAATACCATAAGCAAAAGTAAAAAATAGAAACAGTAAGCTGGAAAAGTATATTTGCAACATAAATAACAAGCTAAATGTTACTATTGCTAAAGAGTATTTACAAATCTGTACCTGTTAGAGGCAACACCCCCGCAGAAAGGTGGGGAGAAAACAAACTGGTAATTCACAAAAGAAGAAAGGTAAATGACCTATAATCAAATGAAAAGCTGTTTAGCCACACTAACAAAGAAATAATAGCAACTTTAAACAGTGAGATAATATTTCCTTTTTATGAGATTGGCAAAAACTGGGTAACATCAGGTATTGGTGAGCATGTAGGGAACAGACATTTTCACACACTGCCATGAGGGAAGTGTGAATTGGTGCAAACTTTTTTTCTCTTTTCTTTCTTTTGGTGATGAAGATTTGTCCCGAGCTAACATCCGTGCCAATCTTGCTCTATATTTTGTATGTGGGTCACTGCCACAGCATGGCTTGATGAGCAGTGTGTATGTCCATGCCCAGGATTTGAACCTGTGAACCCTGGGCCACCAAGGCAGAGTGTGCAAACCCAATCACTTTGCCACCAGGCTGGCTGCTGCCACCTCTTTTTTAAGGGCAGTTTGTCAAACCACATAAAACTGTTTTAATGTGGGTAACTTTTAATTTCGCAAATCCACTTACTTTTAGACAATAAAGGAAGAGTGCATTAAAATTTTTGCATAGTACACATAGTACATGGATATTTATGCAAGGCTTGTTCAGAGCAGCAAACTTTGAAAACAGCATAAGTGTTCATCAGAGAGGGATTGTATGTACACACACACGAGGATCCTATGCAGCCATTTAAAATGATGAGATCCATCTAGCAACAGTGGTTCAGAGCTTGAACTCTGTCACCAACAGACCTGTGTTTAAATTTTAGGTCTGCCAGTTACTAGCTGTGTGACTTTCAGCAAGTCACTTAACCTCCCTGAGCTTCAGTTATCTCATCTTTGAAAATGGGGAGAAAACTAGTACCTACGTCTTAAGATTGGGGTGGATTAGCTGGGAGGGTGAAAGCAGAGTTCTTAGCACACTGCCTGACTCACAACGAAGGCAGAGTTGCTGACTGTTGGTTCAATACTGTCAGCTTCTGTGCAAAATGGCAAACTAGACCCAAGACTTTGCCTCTTGATCTTCCCAAGACCTTATCAAAATAAAAGTATTTTTTTTTAAAAAAAGAATAAACTTATGACAGAGAAGAACACACTATTAAAAAAGAACAGTCAGAATAAAAAAAGTTCTCTTAGTGATTAAAATTATTCTTGTCATAAAAACATCGATAGACTAGAAAATAATGAAGAAACTTTTCAAAATTTAGAGCAAAACTGGGGCTGGCCGGTGGCATAGCAGTTAACTTTGTGCGCCCCGCTTTGGCAGGCCAGGGTTTGCCGGTTTGGATCCCAGGCGTGGACCTATGTACTTCTGTCAAGCCATGCTGTGGCAGGTGTCCCACATATAAAGTAGAGAAAGATGGGCACGGATGTTAGCTCCAGGCCAATCTTCCTCAGCAAAAAGAGGAGGATTAGTGGTGGATGTTAGCACAGGGCTAATCTTCCTCAAAAAAAGAAAGAATAGGATATTGGTAGAAAAGTAATAAAAAAAGATAATTAAATAGTAATAATAAAAATTAGAGTAGTCAGCATATACTAAAAGCACTTGAATACATCCATTACATGCATGATTTCCATCAGTCTCCCAGCAAACCTGTGATGTAGCTAGTAATACTATTACCTCTTTACAGTTGGAGAGATTAAGGCATTAAGAAACTAAGAAATTTGGCCCAGGCCACATGGCTCGTATGTGGTGGTTTTAGGGCATGCACACAGCCAATGCGGCTCTGTGCTGGATTGTCTCTGTCACCTTGGCATCTCTGCTACCCCTACTGAGGACTTCTGTGCATCACAAAGAAACAGGAACTACATTTCCCAGAGTGCCCTCCCACATGGTTCAGGTTAGAGCCTGGAGTGGGCATCTGTGATTTGGAAGGCAGAAGAGAAGCCATTATTCTCCAGAATCACCAAGACTGTTGCAGGCAGACGTACAGGCAGAAGGTGCATGTGAGGTCTGAAGCAGCTTCCAGGTGCCCATCTAGAGAACCATGCACATTGGGATGGCAGACGGAACTCGTGAGTGACAGTTCAAGAAGCTTTCATTCCTCGAGCCCTTCCACTGCTTATTCTTGTATTAAAACACTTTCTACTTCTTTTTGGCCGGCGCCGCCATCTTCCAGTAATTCGCCAAAATGACCAACACAAAGGGAAAGAGGAGAGGCACCCGCTATATGTTCTCTAGGCTGTTTAGAAAACATGGAGTTGTTCCTTTGGCCACATACATGCGAATCTACAAGAAAGGTGATATTGTAGACATCAAGGGAATGGGCACTGTTCAAAAAGGAATGCCCCACAAATGTTACCATGGCAAAACTGGAAGAGTCTACAATGTTACCCAGCATGCTGTTGGCATTGTTGTAAACAAACAAGTAAAGGGCAAGATTCTTGCCAAAAGAATTAATGTACGTATTGAGCATATTAAGCACTCTAAGAGCCGGGATAGCTTCCTGAAACGTGTGAAGGAAAATGATCAGAAAAAGAAGGAAGCCAAAGAGAAGGGTACTTGGGTTCAACTGAAGCGCCAGCCTGCTCCACCCAGAGAAGCACACTTTGTGAGAACCAATGGAAAGGAGCCTGAGCTGCTGGAACCCATTCCCTATGAATTCATGGCATGATAGGCGAAAGAAAATAAAAGACCTCTGCGCTGTAAAAAAACAAAAACAAAAACAAAAAAACACTTTCTACTGGGAACACACAGAATGGCTCTTGTTTTCCTGACAAAACTCTGACTGATATAGGCTCCAAACACTGAGAGCTCATTTAGGAAGTCCCACTTCTAATTTACAGGTGTCTCAGAAATAGCGCAGCAAATTGAAGGGGAGAAATTATCAAAAAGAATCTTAGCACTCAAAAGTCACAATGCTTATAATAAAAGGGCTCATGTCCAACGAAATCAATTAAAAAGGAAAACAAACAACTAGGCAATCTTATAATGTTTTAGAATGTCAAACATTAGGAGAACATAAGAACTTTCAGAGAGGAAAAAAAGTAACCTACAAGGAATATAAATTACACTGCCTTCTGACTTCTCAGCAGCATCACTGTAGGATGTTAGAAGATGTTGGGAAATGCCTTTAGAGATCAGAGAGCACATGACTTCAACCTAGAGTTGTATATTCAGCCAGACTAACTCAAATCTTAGAGCAAAATACGGACATTTTCTGGTAGGTAAGGACTCCAAAACCTTAACTTCTTCGAATGATTTTTTTAAACAAGGATAAAATCCTAGTTCACTTGATAAACTTTCTGCAGAATGCAAGATGATGATCTATAATCATTTTAATATATGGGTTTATTTCCATGAGTATTAAAAAGTACATAGCATAGCAAACTTTCACATTCATGCATATTATTTAGAACAAAGGTATTGGAGGTATTTAGGTATAAAAAAAGCAATATAATAAGACAGATAGTTCATGAATATGGCAAAATCGTGAAGATTATACATGAATAACTGAAGTTGGGCAAACACTTTGCTAAAGTAAATGACTTAATGTCGTCTCTCTTCCAAATATATTTACATTTTGAAAGAAGAGACTTAAAGGGCACCGCAGAGCCAGAAGCTGGAGCTCATCAGCTGTGGCAAAGCGAGGGCGGAGGAGCCCAGGGGCTATTACTTGGTGACCCACCCCAGAAGGGAGCCCGGTTTCCCTTGCTCAGACTCCATATGCATCATCCTCCCCATGGAAGCCTCTGACTGTTTTGGCTTCCCAGGGAAGAGAAGGTGAGGACCAGTTGAGCTGACTCTTCTCATTTGCCTGCAAGTTCCATTTCTCATTCCACAGTAATAGCTTTGGCAATCTGACTCATGCACCAGTACCTTTATATTCACTTTCTCCTATTTCCCTCTCTTTTTTTTTAATCTTGTTGGATTATGTCTTTCTGTGTAATCTCAAGTCTTATTTGGAGTGAGGAAGAGTTTAGTTAAATAACATCAGTGACACTAACCTCTTGTGAGATACGCTGCCCCCAGGGCCTAATCACCTGCGGGCGCATGGACACACTGGAGATTCTGGTCCAAAAGAGCTAGATTTAAACCTTGGTGTTGTAGTCAGGTTGTTGGTTCCACAAACAGACACTGACTCTGGAGCTTTAAGCAGAAAAGGAACTGATCGGAAGGATGTCAGATAGTTCACAGAGTGGCTGAGAAGGCTGGACAGAAGCACAGGAAGAAAACACCTGGGGCAAAACAGAGCCCAGATGGCACCCAGGACAGTCTGTTTAAGATGCTGCCATTGGTATTGTCACCACACACACCAGCTACTGTTCCAAGGACCATACCTGGACTCTACCCTCCCTCAGTGGCTCCAACCTTAATCTCTAAAGGCCCCCTGGACATTTGCATTCCTCAGCGAAGGCTCAAAATCTCAGGCAAATGTCGCTGGTGGCCTGAGTGGCCTAGGAGCTGAGGAAGGAAACATCTGGCCCTTTGGACTTTGGTCCCCTTATTGAGCTTCCCCAACATAGGAAGGCAGGGCAGGCAAAAATGACGCAAGTCTATTTCACTTGGTGACCTTGTGAGGCCCCACCAGAACAGCAGACTCCTCTCCCTCTTTATAGTCACTTCATTTTTCTTGTTAAATTGAGCAGTTTGCAAATGAGAATACTTGTTAGATTAATTACATTTACATAATATATATTTCCTACTTCTTTCAAAGTCAGACTTTAAACGTGTTTCTCATTTTCTCATTTAAAATTTTAGAGTGTTTTTATTTGAACTTCTAAATAAACTTGGACAAGGCTGAGGAGTCTTTTCTGTTAAATTCTATTGGGACGTAAGTTTCAGATTACCTGTGAGACTTTTTCATTCGAAAAATAAATCCATTTTGAGGATAAGTTCAAGGAGACGGAATGTTCTAACGTAATTAACCAACAGCAATGTAAGATGCTTATTTCATGAATTCTTGAAAGAGATTTTAAACTGTGATAGTGCAAAACCACTCAACTACTTAACTCGAGAACCAAACAGATGTCTGGTAAATTCTGGTAAAAAAAAGATCTGTCGGGAAACAAAGACATCCGTTTTAGCGGTGTGTGAAAGATGACGTAGGTACCTATAAAAAAATAATATCAACTGTTGGTTGATACTCTTTGCACTAAATGATATTTGTAAGCAAGATTTTTATGTTTTATTGGATTCAATTGTACACTGCCCTATTACAACACATTTCCCATGTTTGTTTTAGTCTCCCTGACATTTACAACTTCCTGCGGGGGGGGCGGGGGGGGAGGGGGCGGTGTTAATTAGTTTGTCAACCTACGTTAATTTTACAAGAATCCAGATAGAACTGCTGGCTAAACCTTGAGGCTTTCTGGTGATCAGGCTGGAGAAGTCACAGCTGAATGAAAAAATATGCTGCCAGGGGTATTTTTCCATTTCCCCCCCACCCTATAATTTTAATGGCTCAATGAAAGAGCTGTTTTTCTTTCACAATAGTATCGTTGTTCAAAGTGCTTTCAAGAGCTGCTCCACTACATTGAAACAGTCTAATTAAACCATTAGTACAACAAAGATACCAACAGTCGCTAACGCCAAAGAATACACTCCCATCTCATGGTAGAAATTAAGGGTGACTTTTTTTTAGCACATAGCTGGATTCCCACTTTAGAGAACTCCTGTCCATTAGACATTTCTTTGCAGAGAAACATCATTAATCTGTGAGACTTACTACAATGGGATATTATTTTCCTCAACAGAGGCTGTTACTGAAACTGCATATTATCAAGGCAGCTGTCCGAGTAAGTTTTCATAAAGGATTAGGCAGTTATATGAGTATTTAACAGCTGCACCAGCTAGGATAAAACTAGGGGTCTTAAATCGTACGCCTCCTGATATATGGAATGAAATGATATATTCTTTACCCATGCAGCAAAATAATATTATTTAAAGGGAAAATGAAATTAGAAATAAAATCTCATTCATTTGAATGTAAAGCACTGTGCGAACACAAAGGAAGAATTAAAAAGAAATATCAAAAACGTTGCCCCTCCTCTCGAGGAGTCTCCGTGTCTCAGTAGGAGCGAAGAAAAAATTCAAAACGTTAAGTAAAATTAAAAGTTTAAATAAAAGTTTGAGGCGTTGAAGAAATTCTGCAAGTTAATGCATGACGACCTGCTGAATAATAGAGAGAGCTGCGATGGAGATTCAGGAGGCAGGCACACGTCAGGGCCAGAGGTTAAGAGGCTGGATGTGATTTATCAATTCAGACCTCTGAGAAAGCCACCAAGATCGTCTGGAGCGTCATGTGTTAAAGTTGGAAGTGACCAGGGGATCATCTCCTACTCCAGTGCTTCCTAAACTTATCTCTTGAGAAGGATCATACGGAAAACCTCCTAAAAACAAAACGTCCGATCCCTTCCTCAGTCCGGTTGAATCATATATGCCCGGGAACATATAGGCCTTTTCTTATCTATATTTAAACAATTTTAAATTGGCGTAGAAGGTCTAAAAAACTGTATTTCTTTTAAATGCCCACGTGATTATTTTTAATGGGAAGTTTGGGGAAAACTATTCTTAATCAACCTTGTAATTTCAGAAAATAAAACATTAAACAAGTATTAACTGTAAAAAAAAAAACGCAGATGGAGACAAAGATGTTTACGCGAGTGTGAGGGTGTGTGTGTAAGACAATATTAATCATCCCAGGGCAGAGCAGAGAGAGAAACTCATGCGAAGAGCTGCGGCCCAGTGTCTTTCAGGTAATGGACCCTCAAAAGATACCTTGTATGGACTGAATTAAAAACAAAGAACAAGGCAAGCTGGAACCCCCGAGCATTTGATGACCTATTTATTACCACCTTATGTTCAATTCATTTTGTAAAACCCTCTCGCTGGAGACACAGATCATGAATCTTAAAGAGTCTCTGGTGGATTATGGAGCAAGACTGAGTCAAATGCTCAGTGCCTGGGAAAAATTTAAACACCAAGGAGGTAAAGAGATTTGAGGTAGAAAGTTGAAATTTAAGAAAAGGAGACTGTAAAAGCTGCCTCTCAGAGAACATATCCAGATGCTTATTAGATTGTGGAAGATTTTGCTAAAGCATGTGATAGAATGATTAGTTCACAAAATCATTTTAAACTGGCTTAGAGGACCTTGAAGAAAATTACTTAAAACTAGCCCAAGCCCTCTGCAAACCACAGAAACATAAACTACCACATGGGGGATAATCTCACTGGGGGAGGGGGTGGGGGTGGATGACCTAATGTGCCCCTCCCAGCCCCCGCCATCCATCCTCTGGTTCTCTTGCATTCCTCCAGTCAGTGGGAGCTTCTAAATTTCAGTGTGCATGTATCTATGTGCATCTTTTTTACAAAAGAAATTTCTGAACCCATATCCTAATACATTCTCAAGTTCTACCATCGTCTTTTCTCACAGACTCCCCACCTTTTTAGCACTGAATTTGTGAAGCATCTTAATAAAGAGTTGATTGACAAAACAACTAGAAACAATAATGTTTTGACATTGTTGATTTCTTGACTTTTTGAGTACATATATTTTAAATGCCACACTCAGAGTTTACTGGAAACACCAAGTTGCCATTAAATTCTTTTCTAACCAAATATTCCAAATGTATTTTTTGCTGTGGGTATAGCTTGAAGAATCCACGGCTTGACATTTTTCATAAGATTGGATCCATGGGAGGAGCGTGGTCCACAGCCACCATGAAACCATGAAAGTGGTTTTACAATCTACTAGACATGGGAGAGGCAGATGCGGCGAGCTGTACTTTGTTAACGAGTTTTATCAATGTAAGGCCACGGCCATCTTCAGAATAAAAATGTAATTTTACATATATGTTTCCCAATATATGTAATATATATAGGCAGGAGCGAATATTTGTTTCAGCATGTACGTTTACTCTTTGCACCAACTGAGTTTAAGATGGCAAAAAAAATAACACATACTAAATGCCAACACTGGACATTGCCCAAACTAGTCTTCATAGCAACCATGTTAGGTGATCATTTTTCTCCCCAATTTATAGGTGAGGAAATAGGTCTCAGAAAGTTTAAGTAACTTGTCCAAGGGCATACAGCTAGTAAGACATAAAGCCAGATTTTGGACTTGGGTTTATCTCTCTGCAAAGCTTTTACTCAAAATGTTATGTTGAGAGGAAACATTTATCATTGGCTCATAATGGCAACAACATGCAATTTGTAAGACAAGAGTCTTTAGGGGGCGGAGAACTTGGAGTATCTGTCCAGTTGGAGGCCACGTGAAGTCCGGCTTTCTCCATGCTCCTTTATTGGATTTAGGCTGTAGCCACAGCACTCCTGCAGAAGCAGCTCAGGAAAGGCCTGCTGGCGGCCTCCACTTCCACTAGCTCAGGGTTGATACTCGTAACACATCTTGCCTTCATTTTCGTGTTGCTAACCCATGCTCAGGGTTTACTGTCTTCCAGTCCATGTGCAGTGAATTAGAGTGAGACCAGATAACAAGAAGAAGTGCTGAGCAAAACTCTTTTGAAACTCAAAAACAGTTCCTGGCAACAGAAACCACGTTTACATTTTTTAAATTCTTATTTTACCTTATTTGGAGATGTAAGATGAACTCAAGAGACCCCTCAAACCAGAACTTAATGTTAGTGAATGTTTGTTGAGATAAAAGAAAATGTCCTTCTACCCCAAAGATGCTAAATATGGGTTGCACTGACAAGCACGGTTTACATTTTCTGGCAAAACTGAATAAAATTTCCCACTATTTTTCAATTAGGAAAAGCAGCATCTCAGATAACAAGAAAGGCTTTTGTAACGAAGCAGTGAACTTGGAGTAATTTTTATTGAAAGTTATGTTTACACGGTTATTAAAAGGCAGATTTGTGTTGGACTGGCGACCCATTTTGCACTGGTCTCTGGAGAAGGAACTGGAGGGAAGAAAACTTTCTCCATTTTCTTGTTTGTGCAACATGCATTCGGTTTTAGTTTTCCCTGAGAGAGATGCAGGATCGATGGGCCTGGAGGCAGGCGAAGCTTGACTCAGAGCTTCCATTACAAACTGAAGTAGTGATTTTCCCCATTTTCAGCTTTAGTTGCTTCACCCTCTGTCATAAATTTTAGGCAGGGTGGGGAGGAGAGGGGGGACAGGGTGCTGCTTGTCCATGCATAGCATGGTTCAGAACCTTTAAAACCAAGCACATTCAGAGAGCTCACCCCAATTCTGCAATTGTTTAGTTCAACCTAGAACCACAGTTTTATTAAACCTTATTTTTCTCTTCTGGCATGAAGGGTAACTTGGAGCTAATCACCCAGTTTAGGAAATGGGCAAGTGGTTCCAAAAACAGAAGTGGGCTATGCATCCACACAGGAGTGGAGAAAGCTCAGTCTCCTCATGAGCATCAATTCAGAAAGGAACGTACACTGTTGATGAAATTTATCACACAAGATGGGATGCGAGCAAATCCTTCATCCTAAAAAGGACAGAAACCCAGAAGGGAATGACTGGGGAGAATGAGTCACTAGCAGCTGTTAAGAATCCCAGACCTCTATTCCTGATTTAACTCTCTCCTTTATCTACCCCAGAGGCCGGTGGTTCTCAAACTTGAGCTGCATCAGAATCAGCTGAGGGCTTGTCAAAACACGGATTGCCCCATTCTCAGAGTTCCTCATTCAGTAGATCTGGGTGGAGCTAGAAAATCTGCATTTCTCGCAAGTTTCCTGGTGGTGTTGATGCTGCTGGTCCAGGATACCGAACTATAAGAACCACTGCTCTAGCAATAGCAGTTTCAGAATTAAGCCCAAGGGACAGTTTACTTACCTAGAAGACCAGCCCAGCATTTCTTAAAAATACGTGCTTGCGTGTCAACCTGAAAGGGACACTGCTAAAAGACAGGATGAGGGGTCAAAGGAACAGACCTTCAAACAAGTGTTGTCGCCTCTCCTGTTCACCAGATTCAGCTCAGGACCAGAGCTGTGTGGGCCAAGGCTGCCCTGTCCTTGGGGATGCAGAATAAGGTATCAGTTCTGGGTGCCAGGCTAGACCGGGATTTGAGACCCAAGTCCATCACTCAAGGTTAGGAACCAGTTGGAGTCAGTCACTTTGCTTTTCTAAATTGCAGTTTCCTCGCCTCTAGAACCAGAAAAGTAATACCACTGATCTCATTGGTTGTTAGGATTAAATGTGATCGTGTTTAGAAAGCTTTAACACAATGGCTCATGCATAATAGGGCTTCCGGAAATGCTAGCTGTAGGTATTATTTAATAATGATATAACTAGCATTATCATACCATTATGACATAGCCCATACGTATAACATTTTTATGACTCTCAGATTTTGAGGGGTTTGTCTCATCTCCACATATTGGGAACTGAGGCACGAAGAGGTTAAGTATTTCACCCAAGGGCATCCTAGGGAGCTCTCTGAAGTTATGCCCCGGGCTGCCGCTATTGTCGTGATTCTAATCCCAGACGTCCAAGTGTGATCTGATCCAGACCTTCTGCGCAGCCCGCCCGGAGACCCTGGCCGCCCTCCTCAGGATTACAGGAGGAGGTATTATTTCTTCAGGCTCTCCTGGAGTCTCTCTCTGCCTTTTTTGGCCCACATACTGCTGAATGTAGTTTGTGTCTGAAATGGAAAATTTCTGTAACACAATACCCAGCTCTGATCCCCACAGACTCTCAAGGTTTTTTTTTTTTTTGGTTTGGGCTAAAATATGACTTCATGTGCAAAAAGAAGCCTCATTTCCCAGTGCTCTCAGCAGATTCAAAGCCCTCTGCTTCCTAAGAATTCTAAGGAATTAATTTCACTTTTCTGAAAAAGGAGAGCAATGATGAAGAAGTGAGAGGAGAAATGCAAAAATTAAAACTACCTGCCCGTTTGATGCAGGATATACTATTCTGAGAGCCCCTTCTCTTCTCCCCCTGCGCCCCTCGCCCAGCACAGCACCATTCCCAGCACTCCCACAGGAACCCCCTAAAAAGACAGGGAAGCATAGCTGCCCTTAGCTTATGACCTTGCCTGAAACTGGGTGTGTTGGCTAAGCAGGCAACAGAAACCAAGGACTTAGAGGTTCGACTGATTGACTCACTGGCATTCTTCTCTCCGAGAGCGTCGCCTTTTCACAAACTGTGTCTAACGCGAGCCTGGACCAGTCTGAACAGTACACTGGGTTTTCACTGAGTGACATATCTCTCTGACAGCTACTCTAGCCTCGCAGGGGGCTGCACAGGCCCTGGAGCCCAAGCGTCTAACTTTGACTCACGGCTCCGCCCCTTCCTAGCTGACTGTGTGACTTTGGGCCAGTTTCTCAACCTCTCCATGTCTCAGTCTCTCATCCATAAATGGGGCTCCACCCTACACTGTCAGAGTTTACCATAAGTAAGTTATTTAATAAATTATGAAGTGTCTAGGACAGTTCCTGGCACTGAATTAACTCCACGTGTGCTGCTATTATTATTACCACTTCTGCCCCACTTCAAGTAAGGGAACAGTCAAGGCTGTATTTGCTGAAGAAAATATCATGCCTACACAGAGAGAAAGCAGTTTGGTGCTCCGGTAATGGCATGACTTTGGAGTCAGACAGACCTGAGTTTGACCTCTGACACTGCTACTTAAGTTGTGTGACCTTGGGCAAGTTATGGACCTCTTTGAAATCCAGTTTTCTGTTTATAAAATAGACATAATAATACCTAGCTCATAGCGTTGCTTGGAAGATCCAGTGAAGTAATGTTCGGGAAGTACTTGGACATTAGTCAGCAGCCAGGGAATGGTAGTTATTTTATGGCAAACTAGTCACATGAACGAAGATTCCATTAACTTCTGAAAGCACTACAACCACTCTACTTGATACAACTGACTAAAATAATTCCAAAATCTAAGATTCTTATAAAAATATATACATCGTCAGTGAGTGCAGGGTCAAATAGCATAGTCTTTGGTACATCTTCCCGTCTCTCATGGGAAACTTGGTTTGCTGTCTGAATTTATAGATCACTCATCACCCCTACCCCAACCTAAGCTTTCTTCTCTATCAATCACTTTTTGTCCTAGCGTGTGCATGTTGATATGGGGTGTTGCCGGGTTTCATAAGGGAGCTATGAGGAAAGGACGCCCTGGACCTTCCCATTTCAAGCCCCAGAGGATATAAATTTTGTGTGATGAAATGAAGGTACTTGAGGCATCACAAGCAGGGCAGCAGCATCGCTCAATTCTGGCGGCGCTGGTTGAGTCACATTGTATCAAAAGTGTGCTCCAAAGGGGGACCTTTAACGGGGAGTCCAACAGAATGGGCGCCTCCTGGAACTGTGCAACAGAACAGCTCTGATCCCAGGGCCCGGGAAACAACGCCCACTTTCTCAGACGTGGGCTCTAACCCTACTTGTCTCGTGAGTCAGACTCTGTCTTCCAGGACTTAATTTATTCTTGCTGAGTGAGCACGTGCTGAGCCTCCGGTGACATAATCATGAGGAGGAACTGCAGAGTCACCGATGCTGAGACTTGAAAGTCCTACCCAAGTCATCAGGGCAACCCTCACCAGTGCCCCAGGGAGCATGTCAGTGCAGTTCCGATTTGCCTTTTGTCGATAGGAAAAGAATAGTGTCAGGCACTGGCTTCCAAGGAGTGTTCTCGTTCTCACGGAAGGAGGGTGGGGGAAGCGGGCAGACGCACCCTTCACCCTGGGCTTGCTCTGCCAGCACCTGTGTTTGAAGCGCCTTGTGTGACTTACGGGTTTCCCGAAGATGTGGGAGAAAGTCGTGATGTTGGCCCTCAAGTCACAGTGAGAAAAAAATGGACGAACCCAAAGAGCAGCGGAGGGAGACAAGGGAACGTAATGACTCCAGGACCCCTAACCAGGCGGCTGTTCTTTTGCTCTTACACTTTCCCTTCTCCCGTCCCCACTTGCTGCTTCCACAATAGTATCATAGAGCACTTTAGAGCTAAAAGCCAACCACGAACTTATCTTGCCCTAAGGCCCTCAGCTTTCAGATGAGGAAATGAGTCCCAGATGTCAGGCAGTACAAAGCGTCCAGAAAGATGATCGATCCAGAAATCACTTAGGCTTTCAGCGGCCTTTGAAAGGCGAGAGGAATGTATTCAGGTCAGAGTAAGTGGTGTTTTCAACTCCGTTATATAGATAAAGAGGCTGAGGCACGAAGGTGAAGGGTGACGCATCGTCTTTCTTGGCTCTTAAACTACTCCGCTGGGTTGGACAACCCATGGAGGCATCAGGGCCTGAGCGGGAGACCAGACAGCTTGTATGAAGCAGGCCCTGAGAACTGAAGCGGATAGGTGGGTGGGAAGACATGGTCCCATTCTTTAACCTTAAGGTGGGAAAAAAGCCAACCTCCTATCTGTAATGTAGAATCCACTTTAACATTTCATTGTCGTCATTTCTTCCTCTGCAAACACTCACACATGCACACACACACACACACATATTGTAAATGGGAAGAACAGAAGTCTGGAGTTAGAACACCAGGCTTTTTTAACACCTGTGTCATCTCTCTCTCTTTCACATTTTTCCTTCTGTAAATTAGGAATCATTATAATGTCTTTCTCATAGCACTGTTCAACAGATCACACAAAATAATAAAGCCTAACTGCTTTGTAAACCATGAAGGAGAGATTCTTAAAGAATTTGGTTCAAGAACTTTCTTAAAAATTTGATGAATGGCTAAAGACTTTCACTAAAATTCCCACATGTAGATAATGAAGTTTTGCACATAATTTCAGAGGGTTCACAGACACGCTGAAGACTCCAACTTAACACCTGCTCTAACAGCACTTAGCAAATGTGGAATATTCCAGCCTGGACAAGCATAGTGTTTTCCCAATTTAGCATAAACTAGGATGAGGGATTCATTTACTTGATAAACCCTCACTGGGCCCTCACTAGGTTCTCGGGGCTACAGGAGCACAGACATCGTTATCCTTTAGGGGTTAGCAAGCCAAAATGTGTATTAAAGCAAAGGATGACCTTCACGTCAACTAAGAAAGTCACCTCACTGTGGCATCTGGCTCAAAGCCCCTGTCTGGCTACTCAGGTCAGGTAGAAGGCAATGTGGTCACCTCTGATTTGAGACAGGGAACTTGTGTACAAAAAGGTCAAGGGACCTTTCCGGGTCTATGAAGCTGTTCTTTTCCCCAGGACTTGATGCTCCAAAGGATTTGGTGGCAGACAGGCAGAAAGAAGCTGTGTTCAGCTTTGGGTGAAGCACAACTGCTCGCAGTCCTGGAGCCTCCTGGTCTGAACCTCTCCTGCTAGTGAAAGGGCTTCTGTAAACCTCTGTCATTCTTCCACATTCTGCTAAGTGTGCCCCTCATAGACTGTTGCTGCCAAACTAGCAAATCCAAGATTTCTGGTGACATAACTCAGAATCGGAACCAGGCATTTTTATGTGAGCAAAGGTGATGGTGTTTTTTTAAATTCCTGCAATCCAGGGTTTAAATCACTCTACCACTTTCTAGTTTGGAGAAGCATAAAAAACATAATTTTCTTGTCTGAAAATGAGGATAATAATCGTGCCTTCCACATCTAGTTGTGAGATTGAATGAAATAATTCCTATGAAGTGCTCAGAACTGTGCCTGACACTTAGAGAAATCTCAACAATGGTGATCCTTATGACTATCATGGAGCCCCTTCTCAACGGCTATATCCTTCACTATTGTCAGAGGCCCATTGATTTTACCAGCAATGGGCAATATGTTTAGTTGTAGCTGCTATTTTCCAAAATATCATTTTTTAAATATGGCTACTAAATTTGTCTGTAGAGATGTTCATTTTTGTAATGACTTAGGCTTGACTTTCTAAGCTCCAGATTGAGCAGTGTATGAGTTAGGTTGTATAGGGAAAGCAGGTGGAATTTGGCAAGAGCTGGTGGGATGTGCTGAAGAGTGAGGCTTGGAAGCTAAATTAGAAAAAGAGAATCAGAAAGAGAGATGGCCAATCCTGATTGGAAGTGCCCAAAAGAAAATTAGAAGAAAGCAAGAGGAGACAGTGGCAAATGGGTGCATTTCTCCTATTAGGAAGAGCTTAGGGAAATAAATTGTGTTAATAAACTGAGTAATGTCCACAGAAATTATCTCATTTAGTTTTGGGTGATTTTGACTGAAAACTAGATTGCAGGAATAAAATAGAATTTCTGCCTGGGGGAGAACTGGGAAGTAGTGATGTATGTAGAGGAGGACTAAAAGATTTTAACGTAAAATCCTGTTGAGTCAACCTGCATTCACTGGCTGACTTACCTATGTATATACAGTTTGTAACAAATGTTTTTCACGTTGGAGTAAAGTTATTATTCTATGTAAACAGCAGACTAATATTATGGTGCATTTGTCGGGGAAGAAAATGTAAGAGGACAATTGGCGAGAGCTATGGTGCTAAAGAGGACCCCTTTCTCTCTTAGACCAGGCCCTAACCTGTGAATGAAAACAATGGAAGTGATCAGCCACAAGAACTCAGGGACTGTGGGGGAGATCTGGAGAGCCGAAGGTCCACCCGTCAGCTAGCCACCAGTCCCTCACCCTCACCCTGTCATCTGGCCACAAGCACATGAGTCACCACCACAGCAATGTTCATGGACCCGGGCTGAATAAAGGTCTATAAACTACCAGAGATTTAAATGTCTTTCTGCGTACCCTCCTCGCCCAAATCCACCCACATTCCTAGAGTCTGCTCTGCCTTGCCAGCTTATTTGGCATTGTCTAGTTGGGCCTACGTGCAGAGGTCCTCAGAGACAATACTTTGATTCATGTCTGGAATGCTGCAACATACCGTCAGACCCACTCCCACGCTTATTTTTGCCTGCAGAAGAGATCCACAAGTGCCCAAGGAGCCCTCTGGCCACCAATGAGCGCTTCCTTGAGTCTTGAATTATGGGCCAATGAAAGCAATGCCTTTAGTGAACTGCTGCCTCCTTTCCCCTCTGACCCCTGGTCAGACACGTGGCTGTGAATGTTGCCAGATGGAAACTGTTAGTGAAGATCCACGTTTAACAAGACTTTTATTTATGACCTAAGAGCAGTACTCATCAGTTATCCTGTGGGCTTGAGTTGTGTTTAGTATATAAGTGACCTCAATCTTGTGTGTGAAACCTCGTGTGTTTGGATGTGGCCTGGTCTAGGGAAGAGAGAAGAATTTGTTCCTTCCAGGTTCCTTACCAAGCACCACAGCCAAAAGGAGGATGGGAAAGCCAGTCCAAATTATTGGGGCCTCATGGTCTGGGAAGCAGCCCAATGTCCAGATAAACATCTTCACCTAGGTCCGAACCCTTGCTCAGCAGCGCTGGCAGACACCATCCTCTCCCCATGTTCCAACATCCCAGAGATTGTAATGGCAAGCTCTTTTGTCTCACAAGCCTCTGCCAACCAATTATTTCACCATCTCTCTGTCCCCAGTCTGACATTTTGTAGCTCTAGATCAAGATTTTATTGGAGTCTCATCAATAGATTCCTAAATAATAGGACCTAGGACTAAAGTGTTGATGGCATGCTTAAGCGTGTTCAACCTCAGGGGGCAGGGATGTTGGAGAATTGGGTTGTCTCATCTCTGAGGTTTCCTAGGCCGAAAAATGCACTAGACAAAACTGTAGCTGCCCTCTTAGTGTCTGAATGTGCAATGCTGCCTACAACCTGCTGCTTTAGAATGTTTTTCTGCCAACGCCCTGTGCTCTGTTCCATCTCTGAACTGTATGATCTTCAGCTGGTTTGTTCAGTAAGTGTTTGGGCAGATGGACGCAAAGTGATGAAACACATATGGTTTAGGTGGACAGAGAGTCACACGCCCGCCGGGTTGGATATGCTTGACTAGTGCTTGCCACAGTATCTTACAGTTTAGAAGATAAAGATAAATTAACCCATAGACTCTATTGTTGATTTTAGTTGCTTTACTTTTTAGCCTCTCATATAATTTCACAAAATTTACTTTGCTTTCCAGTATTCCTATACAGTATTTTAGAGAAAGGAGCAGAATCATCAATTCATAAACGGAAGACTGAGGTAATGAGAAAGACCGGCCAGAGCCCCACAGCTGAAGGTCATTGGCTGCATCCAGAGGCCCAGGTTTCCCTCTGTGGAAGGTGCTTCCTCTGGGAAAGGCTCTCATTACATCATCAATGTATTTGTCCAGGTGCCAGGCTCCCCTGGGGTGTAGAAACCCCATTGGGGGAAACATTTATCATCCGTAAGCGAGTATTTAGATCTTTGCTCATTACTTTTTCTCCTGATTTCCTTGGGGGGTGTGTACATGTGTGCCTACCCTTTCCCTTAGAGATTACCAATTAGTAAGACTTTGAGAATTTAGTTTGACATTTATTTGTTACTATTTTTAATGCAAATGTTAAGTGGCTGTCCTCTGAGAATCTGTGGCTTTCATGCTATATTTTTTTTTTCCGGAAACAATTCTCTTGGCTCAGGCACGCACACACACATGCAAAATACCAGGTTATAAGACTACGGAAACACAATTGGGAAAATGCTGTACAGAATACTAAAATACTTTAACTTCTGTTATTACGGGAATACAATGAGAGAGCTCATATTACTGTACCCATTTCACAAATGGAAAGCTTATTCAGAGATAAGGAGTGACTTGCCATATACATGATTCCTACATCACAGAGATGGAACTGGGAACCAAAAGTAAAAATCTGGCTTTTCAACCCAGGAACTTGCCAGTACATGCTGTAAGACTCCTCTCGGAAGATGAGCAAAGGTTGGCAATGAGAAAAATCCTAGTGCCAATGGGCTAGTCAAGGATCTGATCACCTGCAGAGAAGAGTGACCCCAGAACAATACAGCCATTGTTGCAAATCCAGTAACCAGAGCAGAGGCTGGTGGGGCAGCTTTAGTGGAGGTGAGAGAAGACATGGAGCCAAACAGCTTCATGGCGCCCAGGACCTCCTCCCCAAGGCTCTTCACATGCCAGTGTGCAGTGGTGCCTTTTTTGATGGCAGTTCTGGTTGGCTCAACCCACTCAGATTGGCACCTCAGCAATCCTGGGCCTTGAGAAAGAAGATGCTGTGTCTAGGTGAAGATGTTGGTGTCCTAGGGCTTCTGTAACAAAATACCACAAACGAGGTGGCTTAAACAGCAGAAATTTATTGTTTCACAGTTGGAGGCTAGGATTTTGAGCTCATGATACAGGCAGGTCGGTTCCTTCTGAGGGCTACGAGGGAGGATCTTTTCCGTGCCTCTCTCCTTGGCTTCTGGTGGTCTGCTGGTAAGCTTTGGCGTTCCTTGGCGTACAGTGCATGGCCCCGATCTCTGCCTGCGTCTTCACACGGTGTGTTCCCTGAGTGTCTGTCTCTGTGTCCAAGTTTCCCCTTTTTATAAAAACACAAGTCATATTGGATTAGTGTCCATCCTAATGACCTCATCTTAACTTGACTGTGTGCAAAGAACCTATTTCCAAAAACAGTCACGCATCACTTAAGGACAGGGTACGTTCTAAGAAATTCACCGTTAGGTGGTTTTGTTGTTGTGTGAACGTCATAGAGTGTGCTTACACAAACCTAGATGGTAAAGCCTGCTACGTGCCTGGGCTGTATGGTACTAATCTTATGGGACCACTGTTGTATATGCGGTCCATTGTTGACCGAAATGTCATTATTCAGCACATGACTATAATGACCTGTTTCCACAGGTACCAGGCGTTAGGACTTCAACCTGTTTTGGGGGACATAATTCAATATATAACAGTAACAAAATGTTTCTTCTTAAAAAGCATCTCCTAATCCAAAAACAGTCATGTCCTTGACATGTCTGTTTTGGTTTCACCTACCTCAAACATAATGATTAACTGTCTTTGTTATAAAGATAAGTTTTTTCCTGTTAGGCTTTTTCTTTACTTTGTGCATTTTTAACAAATGACCTCTTGAATTTGGTATAGATACCCCCCTCAAAAAAAGATAAATGCTTTTTTAAAATAGAAGGCTATTAGGAGAAATTATTACTTCTCTCTTACCTAAACTATGAACTTCCATCTATTCACATTATTGAGAACAAGTAATATACTTAAAATGGCTCAAAATCTATGATATTATTACTATTGTTCAAAAGGAAACTCTCTTCAGAGGAAAGTGTTTTCCAATGCAATATTGGAAAAGTTCTACAGGTTTTATTTTCAAAAAGATTTAATTTTATACTTCTGATTTATTTTAAAAAATAAATTATTTTTATACTTTCTATAATAAGAGAAAGATTTTCAAAAGTGAGGGGAGGAGTAAGAAGAAGGGAGAGAAGAGGAAGCAGAGTAAACCCACGAAAGTGTGCAGCATGTCAAAGGGAGGAAGGCAACAGGTTTCTGTGACTGTGGCTTCCCCTCCATCCTGGAGCGCTTTTTAAAGCTCTGCCTGCTGTCTGGTCTCTGGGCTGATAAGTCAGTGGCTCAACCCTGGCCTAGCTGGACACTGAGAATGACACGCTTTTGTGAAGCAATTTGTGCCGGGGACCCAGCCAAGTCTAAACTGTTTTTGATTTGCGTTAGCGTATTTCTCGGTTCAAATTCACAGGGAAAAGTTCCCGTAAGAGAACACCCCAGGTGGCTTTCTTCATCAGAGGGTTTGCCTGCACCTGAGAGCTCGTCTGTTTGTCGTGTATGTCCACACACCTCAGGGAAAGACAGGATTTCATAAGGGAAGCGCCTCTCAGAGCCCCTCCCGGCACGCTCTCTTCAGAGCCCCACAGGCCTGCAACCCTGGAGGAGAGCCGGGGTGTAAGAAGAATGTGGTCTGGTTTTTTGCAGAGAGAGATGAGAACTCTTATTTGAGGCCGAGAACCCCTCCTGTATCCTCTCCCACTCACATGCAAATCAGACGCTTCTGATTCCCAGCCTATCTTTCCTGGGTTTAAGCACATAAGCAAACAACCCCAGTACGTAGATAAGTAACTACTTTTTTGCTACCAAGGTTGAACTTATAAAGATCAGAGACAAGCTGTTGGTGGAGGAGACAAGCAGGAAATTCAACACTCTGACAGCGTTACTCAAAGTGCAGTCTGAGAACCACTTTTAGCAGAATCACCTGAAAAGCTTGTTCATAAAAATGAACACAGTTTCCCAGGTTCTGCTCCAAACCAGCAAAATCAGGAATTCTTGGAGTGGGACTCAGGAATCTCAGGTTTGTCAAGTTTCCCAGGTGCCCTCAACGCCCTTTAAGGTACGAGAGCCGCTGCATAACCCAAATGTACGTGAGGGCAGCCGAGGGTTACGTGGACATGGATCCCAACATGTCCCTGGGAGTCCCTTCCGGAGCCGTAAAGTCAGTGATTGCTCTCACCAGCTTTAGAGAAAGTCGGATTCTAGATCGGGCCTTCCTTGACTCCAGAGATTCCTGCAAAGTGTGTTTCCACACCTTTGTGCTCTCTGCAGCACCTCACATGTCATCCACACCGTTGGATTATCAGGATCAGTTTACCTGAATTTCTCTTTTAGGCAGAGACAATGGCTTATTATCTTTATGTGTCTATATATCCCTTGTCTGGCAGAGAGCCTGCTTAGTAAACTTTCGTTGATTAAATAAATAAACATAGCTGCTTTACCCGTCAGGAACTTAGCAAAGGGTTTATGCTTGGTCTCAGTGAACTATTAAGACTCAGTACAACACAGGTTTAATACAAGGCCTGGTTGGAGGTTTACCTTATTCCTAATATCCCCAAAGAGCAGAGTTTCATCGCAAATGCTGCCGCGTCATCTCTTGCGTTGGACGCTTGTTTATGTACGGCCTTCTCACTCCTCACTGGAAAGCTATGCTGAGAGCAGGTAGCAGGAAGAAAGAAGCCCAACTGGCCGAATCAGAAAGTTGCAAGTGATGCTTAGTTGGTGTATATTCAGGACAAAAGTGACCTCTCCGTTTCGCCAGGGTCTAGCAACACCTGTCAGTCGTGCTGTGAGGGGGCAGCACTTTGCATGGTGCTGCTCTGAGCAGACAGGGACTGCAGACTCAGCCCAGGAGAGAAAGCCGGAGCCGGGGAGAGCCCGTCCTTGTTGCCCGGCCCCGCTTCTGCGGAGGGCTCTGGGAGCTCTCGCCTGGGGTCTCTGAGAGGCTGAGGCATCTCGGTGACCTGCTGCAGGAAGGCGGCTCACAGCAGGTGCTTCTCTGAGCTTGCTCTTAGGCTACAGGTACACTCCGACGAGTGGCCCTTGAGGGAGAGTTTTTAGTGGTTTAGGGAACTAATAAAGTCAGAAAGAAACAAACAAATTTGATCATAAGCCCTGATGCTAATGGCCGCTCTACCTCCAGGAAGTTGGTGGAGATCAGCAGGAAAATGCTGGGATTAAACTGCTGAGTGGCTTGGCACATCTGGTCTGAGATGCGCTGACTGAAGAGGTGCCAGGACCAGAAACGTGAGAAGAAATACAGGGTCCTGAGAGTGGGCACTGCTGCCAGGGCTTGGGGTGGTTTTCATGGTTTTTTTTTTTTTTTCTGTTTTCATCTTTAAAAGAAAGGAAAAAAAGCTGACTTGAAATAATTTTAATCATGTGTATATCCTAACTCTGGCACACTTTTTGTAGTGTTAACTTCTTTTTATTTCAAAGAACAGTTTACTAGGCCCAAACTTCATGATGTTTTTAATTTAAACAGAGGGTTTTGCCAAACCCAGCCTCAGGAGAAATATTTTCATTATCCAGCTCTTTTATCAACTCCGCAGCCTGGGTGTGGTTTCTCTCCCCAATTCAGCATCCCCCTGTGCTGCTGAGTAACCAAACACGATGGCTGTGAAAAGTGAAAATACTCTCTCAGTGGCTTGGCTTCCAGCAGCATCTGATGGGAGAGACATGCCAGAGGGAATGAGTTGCAGAAACAGGGGCGCCAAATTAAGATTGGTATTTAATAGCGTTATGTGCAACATAAAGAAAATATGGGGCTTTATCATAAGAATTTCTAATAATGATGATAATCATAGCTATTAATTATTGAGCACTGACTCTGTTGCTCTGGTGGCTTTATAGATATATCATCCTTTCAACAACCTTATGAGTAGGTACTATCATCATCATCATCATCATCATCATCACCATTCATAGACGAAACCAAGGAACAGACAGATCAAAGGAAGATGATTTGGCCTATCATTTTGCCAGATCCATGGTTGGTCCACACCCTTAGAAAACAAACCTCAAGAACCTAGGTCTAATCAACTTAGTCAAGACAGTTTCCCCCATAGATTAAAAAGGTGAGTAAACATGGAAGAAAATAAAAGGGCATGTAAATGATAGTTTAGAAAGACTAGTGAGTCAAAAAGTAAGAGTGGGAAGACGCAGAGTATGCGTATCCAAGGTGTGATCTGAACTTGAAATAGCCCTAAGCACTCTGATAACAGAAAAAGTGTTAGACAGGGCCTTGGAAACTCTTAAATCATTGCTAATCCAGATTTTTGGCAGCCTCTCCCAGACTATCTTCTAATTGTACATTTTTTTCATGTCTCGTAATTCATGTGCATGGAATCCAGTTTATTTAGAAGGTTAAACAGAAAGGAAAGTCACATAGAATGAGTAAGAAATGTAATTATAAAACTGAATGTAATGAAATTTTGGCTTGAAATTTGACCCAGAGAATAATTATTTTAGGTATGTTTTTCTCTAGTAAATAAATTAGCAGAATTCTTATATGTGTCTATAATTTTATGTTTGGGAACCCGTTTATGTCTTGTTGCTAAATTAGTGAGAGCCCAGAATTTGCACTGAGTTTATGGAAATGGCACTCTTTTCTCAAATGAGGTGTTTAAGTATGCCTCAGTGCTTTGCCATAAAATTAGCCCTGAAGAATTCTGAGAGTCAGTGCAAGCTTTGGAACATATTTAGCTCTTTTTCAGAGATATTGAGTTCCCCACAGCAATGCTAAAGGCAGGAGATCCTTAAGCATAGTGTAACAGCAGAGAGCAAGCTCCTGAGCTGATGCTTCTGAATAATTAGAATGAGGAACCTTGGTAACCGCTATTTGAGAAGGCACTCTTGAAGAATAGGCCTTATTTAAATGTAGACTGCAGAATTACCTATATAGATGGAGTATAAATGGATCTGGGCAAGAATCTCCTTAATTATGTAAACTTTCCTGAGTCCTATTCTAAGCGTCTGTCAATGAAGCAGGACTAGCGGGAAGGAAAGGGAGCAGGAAATGGAGGAAGTTAGAAAAGCAAAACCTTTCTTTAGTATAGTGCATAGGGCAACATTTCAATTTATGGAAAGTCCCTTTTTACTCTTGTAACATATTTCCAATGTATTTATGATTTATAGGCTTTGATATCTATTTTATAAACTAAATATTAATTTGCTATCTGAGTACACATTCCTACAATTATGCCTCACCCTCCAGGTTGATCCAGTTGGGCTCTTCCGTCAGCATCCTGGAAAGTCCACCTTGCTGGGGGTAAACCTTTTCCTGCCAAAACACTGCAGCAACTGCACCTTATCTTAGAAAACTGGGAAATGTGAAGGAAGGGATTTGTAATGATTCATACACCTGGATGTAGAACTCGAATCTAGGCCAGCATACGAGTACAAAGTAGTCACAGTTCCCCCTTGATGTTGCATGTAACCTTCACCTTTCCTAGTCATGGGGAGGCTTAACAACAACATTTCCTTTAGATTTGGCAACCAGCCCTGGAGCCAATGGTAACTATTATACTTGTTCCTTTTGATTCTTTCTCAGTTAGAGAAGATACAGATACATTCCGTCCCAAGATGCTTAGGCTAAAGACATTTAAGTATATTGCTAAGGAAATAGAAGATTGATTCTCAGCCTTAAGGAGCTTATGGTCAAGCTAAGAAAATTTGGAAAGTGTGTACAGTTTAGGAGCCAAAGGAAGAAAAGCCACTAACCAGCATAAAGAAGAGAAGATAAAAAGGTAAGCCAAGAGGCAGTCACATGCAAGGACACGGGAAGCCCAGACAGAAGGGTTTTGATGTGAAGGCAGCATCATTTGCCACAGGAAGTTATGAGAAAATGAGTCCTTTATGAAGATAGTGGTTCTTGCTAGTGAAAGATATCTCAGCTATACAACAGTAATAGGGAATTAATTAAAATGGAGCCTTTATGATTTCCTAAATAAGTTTTTATGCTTTTTCTTTCTTTCCTTTTCTTTCTTTCCTTCTTCCTTCCTTCCTTCCTTCCTTCCTTCCTTTCTTTCTTTCTTTCCTTCCTTCCTCCTTCCCTCCCTCCCTCCCTTCCTCTTTCTTGCTTGCTTGCTTGCTTTTCCTTCTTTTTCTTCCTATAAGACAATCCAAAACATGCAGAATATACTGTGAAGTTAATGTTCAGCTCTAAAATTTAGGCTTAGAATTTATGGTATTTCTTTTCTCTTGTTTTCTAACCAAGGACACTTAGTACAGTATCATAAATCAGACTAGTCCTCTCTCAAATATGAATATTTAGAAGAACAAAAAGGGCAAAGACACTTCGATTCCAGTTTACTAAAAAGAGCTCTTTCATTCTCTGTTCATCTTTATGTGATTTCCTTCAATTACATGCCATATTTATTTTCTTCAAAAGGATGCTGGCTTGTGGCAACCTCCATATGCATCATGTTCTCAATTTGCTGTTTGATGCCATCTGTTTAACACAATAGAAAAGAATTAGGACTCCTATCACGACAGTTGAATTCATCTGATCCTCCTTCAAAGAAATATATGGCACTATTCTACTGGGCAAAAAAATTCATGTGTGCTAAATCCTTCAGCTAGTGTCAGGTATGAAACACAGGTTTTATCCCAGTATAGATGTTGCATCTTCTTCTACATTACTGGTCTCCTTTTTTCCAGGCAAATGGACTGGCTTTTGGCAAATTAAGATCACATGACAAGCCCTAGAAAACATATTTTCTAAGCACAAGAGTCAGCAGAATCTTGTGCAGAGCCCTGGGTTTGCATGCATCACACAAAAAACGTACTTTTTTGAGGGAGTATATAACCTCTCATTTTGAACCCACTGTTATGGGTTGAATTCTGCCCGCCCCCTCCAGTTCATATGTTGAAGTCCTAACTCACAACACCTCCGAATGTGATCTTATTTGGAGACAGGGTCTGAACCAAGGTAATCAAGTTAAAATGAGGTCATTAGGGAGGTCCCAAGCCAATATGACTGATCTCCTTATAGAATGGGGAAATTTAGACAACGACATACATACAACGAAAACACCACGTGAACCTGAAGACAGCCATCTAAGTCAAGGAGAGAAGCATGGAACAGGTTCTTCCGTCACAGCCCTAAGAAGGAACCGACTTTGCCAACAACTTATTTCAGACTTACAGGCTTCAAAACTGTGAAACAGTGCATTTCTGTTGTTTAAGCTGTCCAATTTGTGTACTTTGTTATGGGAGCCTTAGCAAACTAATATACATACTATTCTAGATCCACCTCATTGGGATGTATTAAGGATTACAGAAAATATGTTGTGTTCAACCCAGCTTTAGGGCTGAAACTGCCTTTCCTAGAACACTGCACTTGACTACAGTTTCAGTGAAATTGGAAGACAACTCCTGCTCTCATGTGAAATGTGCTTCAGCTCTTGTTATGGTGTCCATGGCCTTAGATAGTAAGTAGAGTAGAAAGCATCTCGACTTACTACCTAGGGCTCAAGATAGGCCAATTTGGTCTTAAGAAACCCAAGATCCATTCTGAATCCCTAAGGAAACCATGACAACTGTGCAGTCAGACCTGGGCAAAAACTGGAACTGTGGGATCTGTGGAGACCATGCTTTCTCTCCTGTCCTCTTTTGTCATCTGATCCATTCTCTTCCACCTACAATTTTCTTTTGCTCACACTGAGTTTCTTAGTGACTCCCTTTGGCTTCCATGTTGTCCATGACCGTTCATGTAGCCTTTCTTTGGCTACTTTTACGAGATTGGTTCTCAAACTTTAGCAGCATGACAAGCACCCAGAGGGCTTGTAAAACTCAGATTGCTGAGCCTCCTCCCAGTGTTTCTGATTCACTAAGTCTGGGGAGGCACTAACAAGTTTTTAGGTGATGCTGACCCTGTGAGTCTAGGGACCACACTTTGAGAACCATTGTTCCAGAATATGACATTTCTCCTTCAGTTTTCACTGATTACTTATCTACAACATTTCAGGTTCCCAAAATCTATGTTCTTAAAAAGGCTCTGACCCAGATCCTCTTTTTGCCTTAGCTACATGGGTGCCTGGCCATCCTATGTATTGGAATACCCGGGATAAGTAGCCCAATTAGCTGTGGCCAATGAAAGATTGGGTTATGTAGCCCTACATTTAGCTACTTAGATTTTATAGGTGGAGCCATGCATTAAGGACTCTGACGTGTGTTTAGTTTACAAAATGTGGGCCAAAAGTTTATTTATAAGTCAGATATTTGTCAAAAATTTGTTTATAAATCAGATATTTGTTGGCTTCATCTTATACATTATTAATAAGTACAGCATCTCAGAATCATGCTGAAGAGTATCATGCTAAGGGGAAAGCACATTCATAGTTTTAACTCGGGTTGCCTGGAACTCATAGAAATTCTTCAGGTAAAACCATGATGGGCTGTGGCAGACTTGCAGCTTTGATTGCAAGGGCATGGACCCAATTGTGGCAATAGCATCAGAAGTAGAGACAAAATCTGTAAGGGATGCTGACAGATGTTTTTATATGTGGGTATATTAATTGAGTGTTAATCAAGGATTATCTGTGTGTCTTTACAAGCAGATTATTTATGGCACACTAAATCTCTGTTTTCCCCCTGGGTCAAGCACAGAACTATATACATAGTAGATGCTTTGTAAGTATTTGATCAATGAATGAATGGTCATCATCCTTTATATTTTTGCAGTTACTTAAAATTTTCCATTCCATGTCACAATCATAATGTATGGAATTTGCTCTGAAGTCATTTTTCAGCTTTTATGATTCAAGCTGTCATCTTTGTGGCCTGGTGACTGAGTAATATCAATTAAAGACAATTAAAGAAAAGTCTATTTGCTAACAAAATTTCAAAATATAACTTCTTTACTTATTTCTGAAAAACTATGAAAGGAGATCTATTGAGCATGGTGATCCCTTCTTTAAAATTTCCTTATCTCCCTCCACTTGCTTTCCTCATACCCAAACCTATTTTGACACTTCCAAGAAAACTCCTTCCCGACACCTCTAGCCCATATGCCTCTCATCCTTCTCTATCGTTCTCCCTTTCCTCCAAGTTTTTAACAAGCTCTGTATCAAAGGTACTCATAAGGCAGGGTTGCCAGGAGAGTTTGGAATACTCAAGTTTTGCCCCGGTACAGAACTTAATTAGGATTTTTAGCAGCATCTCTCCAATAGCAATGGCCTCATTGGAAAGCCCATTCTTCTAGGATTCTTTGCTTCTACTTCTAACTATTTTTATCAAATCACAATTAAATCTCTCCTTTGTGGACATTTACAAAAAGATGACAAAAAACTAATGACCATTAGTTTTCCAAGTATGATTCAATTTAAAAACAAGAATTTTCTCCAGCTTTCTGCTATGCACATGCATTCCTTGCTCCCCACACTCTCAACTCTCAAATTCTTAAGCACAGAAATTTTGAGGGTTGTTTTTTTCTTTATCTGGAAAAGAATCCAGAGAACTTTGCAAGCTTCTCTCAAGTGGTTCAAATACTCCCTTTAGTGCAGATAAAATACAGTCCTCTGTATTTGAGGTATGATGTGGCGGCTGTAAACAGAGGCAGTAGTGCTCTCGCACCAAACGAACCCAGTCAAAGGGCCATGGTGCAGCCTGGCTATTTTGAATTTATCAAACAAGGAGAGAATGACTTAGTTCTACCTCCCTGAGGCAAAAATTATGTTTATTTATTTAGGATCTCAGGAATTGGACAGGATCCAAGTCCAGGGCCAAGAAACCATGAGAGGATTTGAAGGAGAGAGACAAAGTATAAAGCTCAAAGTCACCTTTAGCATCTAAATGACAATAATAACAGAATGTGGAGATAGGCAATGACTGCCCTTGCCCTTGATAGCAAATGTCTGGATTTCAACTGAAAATGACTTTAGTTAAATGTGGAATCTCCTATTCCAAGTTAAATGGTCAAAGTTGGAAAGGATGCTAGGTTCCCAGCAACTGTGTCAACGCTTGAGCTAGTCTTGAAGCTCAGGGTCCCCACTTTCAAATGTAAAATGAGAGTGAGATCTTCTCTGTGCCTGCATGAGCCTCCAGGAATATTGGCCACTCTGAGCTCAAGAGCTCAAGTTCAAGTTTTTATAGTGAATTGATTTTGTTTTTATTATTCCTCAATCTGGAATGCTCACCACCCTCCTCTCCACCATGGCAAATTCTTGCTTATCTTTTGGCACCAGTTTAAACATCGTTTGTGCCAGACAGCCTTCCCTGGCCATCTCTACTCCCCATTAGACTAGGTGAATTCCTACCAGAGCTTCTGCAGCACCAGGTACTGATCCTGGCAGATCTTCTGTTTCTGCCTAGTGACTGTGTGTCTTTCTGATCAATGGGAAATCCATGAAGGCAATGACCCTCTCTACTTTCTGCACCATTTTGAACAAGTGCTTAGCACATATGAGGTGATACACAGAGCTTTTTGTTCTCAGCCTATTCAGAAAGAAGAGAAATTTTGAAATATTTCTATAGTGCCCTCTTTTTTAGGGTTGTCTATATACACATTTGCCTATTTTTGCATAGTTTGAATTAGCCTTTACAGCCTAACCTTAAGTGATATATAAATTTGTCTTACTTCCAGTTTTGTTTTTTGTTTTTCTTCTTAGTTCCTGTCTGCTTCCCCCTCCTCTGTCCCCAGTGGCTATTCCAGGATAGCACTTTCTGAAATTCCAAAGCTCTCTGTGCTTCAAATTCTTGCTTTACATGTTTATTTCTAGAAACTGTGCTTGCGGGAGTTCTGAGGCCTGTGGCTTCAGCACCGAGGTCATGGGAAAATCCTTACTGTTCAGAAGGAGATTCCTGGAGTCCTCTAATGAATATATGCAAATCCTCTATTGGGTAAGAGGAGAAGAGCCAGCTCCTGATTACCTTTGCTTAGAATTCTTCTCTCTGAGTCGGGTAGCCTAAACAAACAATTGTGTCTACAATGTCCACTTTGCTTTGGAATTTTTTTCTCTTTTTCTTACTAGTGATAAGTTCTTTAAAAGAATAAGCATTGCTAGGAATGAACTGAAGCATGAGCAAGGTTAGGAGATAAGACAAACATCTCCCTTAGGTGTGTTCAAGTCTCCAGGTCCAGATTATCCAGAATAAACTTGCAGATCAATCAGTGAACACCCAGGAAGAGAAACATGTTGGAGAGAAGTAGACATAACTATGAACGTGCCTGCACTCCAGAGACAGGAAGTAGCCTTCTGACTTAGAGATCAACAAGCTTGCTGTTGATCCTTAGCAAGATTCTAGAATTGAACATTGAATAGCCAATTTGTGGCCAGTTGGGTCAGAATATCTTGCCTTTGTCCCAAAAGAGCTTTCATCAAACTTAAAACGCTACATCAGATGAATATCAGAGAGGAATTCAATTCTGATTTCACTAAAGCTCTTGACAAAGTTTATTATCATATTATTAAGAACCAGATGGTAAACTGAGGACTATATGAAAACACAGTGGGGTGGATTCAGGGTCAATTGAGCAAACATATTAAAGAGAATCCGTTAGTAGATCTACGTCCTTTGGAAGTCTCCCGGGCATGTCATAGTGCTCGCCCTGCCTGGCATCACACAGATGAGGATTTAGATAACATATCTCAAAACTGCCAAAAGCACCAAACTGGGAGGGAGAATACGTTGGTTAACAGAATCAAGATGAAGATTGAGAAATTTGTTCGTTTGTTTAAGATTGGCACCTGAGCTAACAACTGTTGCCAATGGTTTTTTTTCTTCTGCTTTTTCTTCCCAAATCCCCCCAGTACATAGTTGTATATTTTACTTGTGGGTCCTTCTAGTTGTGGCATGTGGGTCGCCACCTCAGTGTGGCTTGATGAGTGGTGCCATGTCTGCGTCCAGGATCCGAACCAGCGAAACCCTGGGCCACGGAAGTGGAGTGTGTGAATTTAACCACTTGGCCACGGGGCCAGCCCGAGAAATATTTTAAGAGGCAATAAATATAATAGCTAACATTCCACAAACTTATGATTAAGGACACATGTCTCAATAGTAATTTTATAAATTGAGAATTCTATATGTTGATTTAGAAAAATCAGAAAATACAAACAAGCAAACAGAGGGGGAAACTGTCAATGTGGCAGTCATTAGAACTGGCTGCAAAAGTTGAGCTCCCTTTCCAAGCCTGTTGTAAGCTTGCACTTCCTGACCCACTTTGACGCGAGACATGGCCTTGTGATTCTCTTTTAACAACAAAACAGCAGAGGTGTCAGGCACTGTGCTCAAGTTGTCCCATCCTTTATTCCTGCCTCAGTGATGATGGAAGCTTCTGGAGCCTCCATCTGTCTGTGTCTCTGAGTGGGTATGATGAGAAGGTTGGTGTGTAGCATGAGCAACAACTAATCTTTTGTTGTATTAAGTCACTGAGATTTGGGGCTCACTTGTTACTGCAGCAAAACCTAACTTATTTTGGCTGATAAGATTAGAATTTCTGAACACAGAGATAAGAAGGAATATGTTTGTGTTGTGTTATTTCCCAGATTTTTAGTATATATGTATCCTATACACATAAATTATAAAAATGGCACCACTCTATCTTGTAACGTACAGGTTCACTTCATTATATTGTGAAGTAAACATATTTCTACAACATCAATTTTATAACTGCATAATAATGACAGTCCATCATTTGGACATTGCATGCATTACTCAATCAATCCTATTTTTAGACCTTTCTTTTTCCTATTATATTATAATTAATGCTATGATGACACTCTTGGTGCACATCTTTACTGTTTTCCTTAGGATAAATTTAGAAAAGTGGTATAATAGGAAGAAAGCTTATTGGCTTATTGAGCTTTTATCATCTACTTCTAAATTATCCTAAAATAAGTAATACAAATATATAGTCCCAATACCTGCATGTGAGAAAGCCTGTTTAGCCAGATACTTTTCTACATAGGATTCTGGCTATTTTGACTTTCACCCATCTAATTTTGCCAGCACCTTTGGAAGCTGCTTTGTTTGAACATTTCATCCCATGTCTGTGGGCCATTTTATTTCTCTGTTTGTTACTCAGCAGTTTGTGGCCTTTTTCTTTTTTCTATTTTAGTTGATTCACAACGGCTCTTGAGATATTAATTTTATTAGCCCCTATCATATATTTTACAAACATATTTCTCAGTTTTCTATTTTTTTAATATTGTTTATGACTTTTTTCCATATTGAAGCTTTATTTTAGCTGAAATATAGCAGTCTTTCCTGTGTGACTTGTCTTTGGAAGTCATGCTTAGAATGTCTTCTCAAATCTCCAAATAAAATACCACATTTTCCTCTAGTACTCGTTATTTTTTTTTACATTGTACATGTACTTTTTTTGCATTTATGTGTACATTTTTAATTCATCTGGAATTTATCTATGACTGTTGAATATAATAGGAATCTTTTCTCCTCCCCCTCAAAAAAAAGAGTTTTTTAACCAACCTAAAACACAAAAAGCAGCAGTGAGGCAGACAAACAAATTAATGCAATTTTAAACTTCCTTAACAAAAATCTAGATACACAGAAAAAGTGGATTCTATTGCATTCTCTATTTATTAGACCATATCTGAGATATTTGGATCTATATTTTACGTCTAAATTGGGACATTGGCTAATTGGAGTCAAAGAAGGGCTAAACAGTGGTGGTGGTTCTGGAAACCTTGTCTTTGGAGGAACAATTCAAGGAATGTTTTGCTTGGGGAAGAGATTAATGTTGACGATGAAAATTATATTCAGATTTAGGAAAGACTGCTATGAAGGTGCACCAGATCCCTTCTGTGTAGTTCTAGATGTTGGCATGTGGTGCATTAAAATGTACAGCAATGCTTATTTCACTTAAATAAAGGGAAGAATTTTGTGTCAATTAGATCTGCTCAAAAATAACGTATCGATACCCCCACTACTGAAGGAGTTCAAACAATGACTCAGTGTCATTCTATCAGGAAGTCTGTAGAGGAGATCCTTGCCTTGGGAAACGATGTTGCACCAATGATTTCTGAGGACCCTTCTGAAATCTAAGACTTTGTGATTCTGAACTACGTTGACCTGCCTGAAGAAAATGGCCTAATAGATAACCCTTGTTCCTTTCAAAAATTGAGGCCTGAGTTCTGAGAAGAGCTTACACTGAGAGGATAAGACAGAGCATCAGTCGAGGGCAGGAGCACTAACTTAGGGCACTGGTGCCCTAGCCGGTTCCTACCACACAGTAATTAGCAGGGAACCTTAGGCAAATCACTTATCTTGCTTAGGCTACCTTTGTTGTTCTAAAATGAGAGAAGCGAACTAAAATATCATTACTAGATGACCTAAGGGTCCCATCAAGGTCTAAGATACTGTAATTCTACATTTAATAAATAGATGGAACAAACTACATAATCAGGTTTCAAAATAAAAACTCATATGGCTGTTCTAGTAAACCCTGGTCATTTCAATGCCTTAGCTTATTGATAGCCTCTAGAAGCAAATCCATAGGTGACATCTAAGGTTCGTACATTCATTATTCACCAAAAGATTTTAAGAACCCTTTTTGTACCAGGAACTATGCTAAGTGCCAGAGATTCAAAGATGATCAAATGAAGTCTGCACGCTGAAAGATCTCACAGCTTAGTAGTGATGACAGCCTAGTAGACTAACAATTACAATACAATGTGATAATTGTCTTTAACCGCTGTAGGTTCAGAGACATTCGTCTCTTATCCAAGTCTCTAAACAGTAGGTCTGGATGATATCTAAAGACTCTTCCAGCTCTACATCTGGCACATGCTTCTAAATCAGAAGACGGGTCCACCATACCCACTTCACCAGGGCAAACCAGTAGTTGTATAAAGACACATGTTGAGCCATGTCCCCAAGGCTCAAGGCGGAGACTCAATCACAACTGCCTGTTTAAGATTCAAGACACCTCTGGAGCCTCAGTCAAGCAAACTGCAACCTCCATAAATCCCTCGTGACAATTACCTTCTGTAAGCATTTTCCATGGTGCTGGCTCATTTGAGAGTTCCTAGTACAGTATAAATAAAACCCAAGGAGAAACCCTATCTGTGCTTTAGGATCCTGCTCAGTAAAGTCACATTTATTTTAGGAAAGGGTCCAATGACATCTGTACTGTTAACAAGTGACTACATTTTGGTGTGTGACTGTAATGGCAAAATATACAGATTCAGTGATGCTGGGAAGTTTTCATCTCATATCTAAAGTTGGCCTTTGCAGAGATAGTTATGTGGTCTGCCTCTTAGAGCCTGTAAACTCTTGGGGCAGGATTTTCACATTATATTTTGTACAGACTAAGCCCTCAGATTCTCCCACATTATGAAACTCCAACATTTGTTTCAGGGACCTGTCAGTACCTGATCAGAAACAGAGAAAAAGAAAATACACTAGCTGACAGAACAGCCCCTGACGCATGTGATTGTTTCTCCCGCTACTAGATTTCCAATAAGAACACATCCCCAGGAATGCAAGGGAGAAAAACATGTCCTAGAGTAGTGGTCTCAGAATCACCTGGAGGGCTTGTTAAAACATAGAGTGCTGGGCCAGCCCCCGTGGCCCAGTGGTTAAGTCTGATGCACTCCGCTTCAACAGCCCAGGTTTGGTTCCCGGGTATGGGCCTACACCATATCAATGGCCAGGCTGTGGTGGCAGCTCACACACAAAAAGAGGAAGATTGGCAACAGATGTTAGCTTAGGGTGAATCTTCCTCAGCAAAAAAATCCCACACCAAAACAAAACAAAAAAATGTGGAGTGCTGACGCCAGAGTTTGTGATTCATGTAGATCTGGGGCAGTACTTAAAAAATTTGTATGTCTAAGAGCTGGCCTGGTGGCATAGTGGTTAAGTTCTGCATGCCGTGCTTCAGTGGCCCGGGGTTCACGTCTTTGGATCCCAGGTGCAGACCTACACATCGCTCATGAAACCAGGCTGAGCTGGCATCCCACATACAAAATAGGGGAAGATTGGCACAGATGTTAGCTCAGCGACAGTCTTCCTCAAGCAAAAAAGAGGAAGATTGGCAACAGATGTTAGCTCAAGGCCAAGCCTCCTCACCAAAAGAAACAAATAAATTTGTATTTCTAGCAAGTTCCCAGGTGTTGCTGATGGTGTTGGTATAGGGACCAAACTTTGAGAACCACTGTGCTCGAAGATAGTTAGCTGATACTTAACAAATGCTTTCCCATCTCAAAGAACTTCCCAAGCCAAGCCAGGCTTCTCTATCCGCTAAGGGTGTCTCTAGAGAGTTCTTTCAGAAATGGAATAAAGACTAGAAGTAAATATCATTAAGAGTTCTTCTGAGGCCAGAAAAAAGCTACGAATAGAACAATGACCTTGGATGTATGGTATAAGTGGAGAGCGTCCACAGTAGGTGGAACCAGTGATCTGATGTGACTCAGCACAAGGAAGACAAGGACGGCATCCATCAGGGTGTCATACTTCACACTACAGCTGCTTCCCCCATTCCTCAGGAATAGCTTAATTCTCCTGTTTTCCTTGTATAGTGTCTACTGGAGCTGAACTATTGACCTTTAGGTACATGACTCCATATGTAACCAAAAAACCCTAGCTTACGATTCTTAGCCTCGTGACTTCCAGCTGCTCAAGGTGAATGTATTCTCTGTTTAAACAGTTCAGCAATTCACCATTTGTGTGTATTTATTGTATTCTCCATAGCATGCAAGGCCATCAGAATTTCTTTAAAGAGCAGTTAATTTAAAATCAAATGGTCCTTATAAGTGAAAGATTCTCCTTTCTCTTTGTATACTTTTCTGTACTAGGGTTTCAAAAGCTGAAAGTGAGGGTTCACTCCACCGTGTCATCCACAGACTGTTTCCCTGACTTTCCATGGTTTGTGACTGGCCCAGGCACCTGCCACAGAGCAGAGCACTCTCAAGCTAGAATCGTAGTACTCAATTTGCTTCTATCCATTTCCAAAGACATGGCTGGTGGTGTGGCTGACTCTGGACTTTCTCTCCCTTCTTGTCTAGGGCTCTGCTTCTGACCCTGCCATTTCCCTTCTGGTCCACCTCACCTTAAAGAAGCCATAGGTCCCCCTGAGAGAAGGGGGAGGCATTCCACAGCCATAGCCGAGAAGAGAGGACCACCCCAGGGCAGAGCCCCTGGCAGCCCACCCAGGCTCTTCTGGGGTTGATCCAACCCTGTCGCATATTTCTCTAAAATAAAACATCAAGCTGAAGATACAACAAATGCTTTTTTTCTACAGTTTTTAAACAAATACAGACTTTGTAAGCCCCCAAAATAAACTTTGAGAATAAGTAGTAAATTTTTCAGTAAATGTGTTAGAAATAGATGGTAAGGAATCCTGTGATCTGACCAAGACTGTAATGGGAGCATGACTGAGAAATGGGCCAAGACTCCTGGTCATAAATGGGCTCCTCACTTGAACCAATATGATCACCTCATGCCTTCTGGCCCCAGCACATCACTAGTTTCCAGGAAAAGAAATAGTAGGATAATTCAGCCTTAAATGTGGTTAAAAAACAAGAGAAGGGAACTCAAGCAAAGGAACTAGCGGGTGGAGAGAATGATGCTTTTCTCTTTTTAATGACATTTCAAAGCAGCATTTTGGATAGATGTTATTTGGTGTCTTATGAATGCTGGGGGGTAGATCTGCGTGCTCACCCTCCTCTGACAGAAGACTAAGACTGACGCAGTGATCGACTCAGTCCTGATCAGAAGCAGACCTAGAACTCATGGGTGTCAGGCCTGCTATTTAATGTCAAGGCCTTCCTCCTCTAAATGTAGAAAAGTCCAGGAAGAAAAAGGATATGTCAATGTTGTTTTAAATGACATTAATTCAACTCCCTAAGGGAAAAGGCCCTGGTGGAACATGTCTTTGACTCTTCTTTTGTTTGCTTCTCTAATCTATCTACCCTTTATTCTTTCTCTCTGAAAAGAGACTGAGGGAGGTGGTAGAATTGGGATGGATAAACCTACCACATAGGGATGGTTTAAAGATTAAAAAGATAACTTATGCGGGGCTGGCCCAGTTGCACAGTGGTTAAGTTTGCACTCTCCACCTTGGTGGCCTGGGGTTCATTGGTTCAGATCCTGGGCACAGACCTACAAACTGCTCATCAAGCCATGCTGTGTCAGTGTCTCACATACAAAGTAGAAGAGGATTGGCACAGATGTTAGCTCAGTGCCAATCTTCCTCACTAAAAAAAGAAGAAGAAGAAGATAACTTATGAAAAGCACCCAGCAGACATAGTAGACACTCAATAAAGGAATATCTCATACTTCTTCCCTTGTTGGCAGAGGGAAAGCATTACAAAACTGTGGGCAGAGAAGGGTTGTTACAAGAGCTGTGGTAGGTTCTTCCCCTTCTTGGAGTCAAATTGGTGTGGAAGGAGCACCAGGGTTCACACACTGGATCCCTTTGTGACTCTTTTGCAGCCTGAGCTTTATCTTTCCCAACCATCACTGCAGGTGGCTGGAGAAAGCCATGCTCGTCACAACCACAAGGGTTTGCTCAACAATGAATTATGCCTGTAGTTCAAGGTCCTATCAGATTCCTGGCATCAGATTAGGAGTTCCTTTGAAGAAAAGATTGTTGTCTTCAATAGAGCTTCTTATTAGCCCTCTTTCTTAGGAGGTGTAATAATATACTTTCTTTGGAAACTAGGTAGTCATTGGGTCAACCAACAATTAAGGAAACATCATTTTTATTTGGTGACAAAATTAGCATGCATCTTCCTGTCTGGATGATTTTAGAGGCTATAAGAACAAAATATTTTTGCTATAAGTACATATAAGTACATTCTACATAAAAAAAGAGAAAGAATTAAATGCTGTGCCATATACAAATGCGAAGCCTTGTATTATAATGAATGAGAGTACAGCTTTGGGTTCAGATGGTCCTGACTTCAAGTTTCTTTCTAGGCTTGTGGACTTGGGAAAGTTATTTAACCTTTCTGAGATGCGGTTTTCTCATATGTAAAATGGTAATGATAATAGCTTACATTTTAGGGTTGTGAAGAATTACATGAGATGATGTGTATTATGGACTTGGTTCACACAGTGTCTGGTCCTATAGGGAATGGCTCAATAAACAGTGGTTAACATAGTGACAATGACTACTCACTTTTCCAGGATTGGCCAAGCTACTGTCACTGGGGTTATGTGCCTTGAGCATTTTTGTTGGACCCTTATCTTAAGCCAAGTGAATAATGCAAGACTGAGTTCCTGAAAAATCTTGGAAACAATGACCTCTTTGACTCTCACCACCACCAAATTGTGAAGTCCATGATCTGGTCAGTCAGAGTGTATCTAGCCAAAGTCACCTCATAACTTTGGAATGGAGTTCCATCACCGGAATAGCTGCCTTAGTGTCTCCATGAGCTTGAGGAGCTTACTGGGGTAGGGGTAGAGGTGGGGGTGGGGGACAGGAGGCTTCAAACTGCCCTGGATCTTGCCATCACCTCAGAGGTGTTTCAGCTCAGTCAGCTACTGTAAGGTGGAAGTCTAGCCTCTTAATGTTTATTCCTACTCAGAAATAGGTAGATCCCGAGTTTTCATAATTCTGAAGACCTCATAGCATACCCCTAAATATTCAGCTTCTCCTATCAGAAATAAAGTCCATTTTCGGGGCTGGCCCCGTGGCCGAGTGGTTAAATCTGTGCACTCTGCTGCAGGCGGCCCAGTGTTTCATTGGTTCGAATCCTGGGCACGGACATGGCACTGCTCATCAAACCACGCTGAGGCAGCGTCCCACATGCTACAACTAGAAGGACCCACAACGAAGAATATACAACTATGTACTGGGGGGCTTTGGGGAGAAAAAGGAAAAAATAAAATCTTTAAAAAAAAGAAATAAAGTCCATTCTCCACTCAGAGACTTGCCAAGAGAGAGACCCCTGCTGTTGTAGCAATACGGGGACTCAATCTGTTGCCCTTTGACTCTAGGCAGGCTCCAGCTGCCTCCTTTCTGACCACTAAAGCAGAGTTACTCAAACTCCTCAGGTAAATGTCTCTCTTCTGAGAAAGAAGAAAGCTCCAAAGTCCTTGAAAAGTTGAGTCTTTATCTTCCAGAACTTTCTAAGCCACATAATTAGTAGTCTCTCCACACTCTCTTCACAGCACTTAGGGCAGTAGGACTCTCTCAGCAGGTTGCTGAGTGATTGCAATTAAGGAGCCGGACTATGACAGGGAACTGATTGATGTTTGTGGCCACCCAAGCAGTGTTTTGACAGAGGAACATGACCTGTCTTGGATGCAGTAGGGTCTTTTGTTTGGCGAGGTGAGCATAGTGTGAGGAAAGCTGCCTATCTGGGTGCTCTGGACATAAAAAGACGTATAATGAGGACGACAATAACAGAACAGCTTCCAGACCAAACCGTGCTCTGGTATGAAAGGATTTATTTTTCATTAGTTTGCTTCTTTTTACTTATAAAAAGAAATGCATGATTATTGCAAGGAAGCATAATAAGATAGAGAAGCAAATTAAAAAATTAAACATTTCCCAGAAATCCACCAATACCTACTATTAATGCTATAAAATGCATCCTCCTAGTCTCTTTTTAATGTACATATTCATTTTTTAAAATGGTATGGTGAGCATACTGATTTGTTATCTGCTTTTCCCTTATTATATTATAAACATTTCCCATAAATATTCCTCCTTAATATAATCTTAACTGAGTGCCTAACAATCCATTTTATGAGTGTACCACAATCGTTTTACCAAACTTGAACTGTCAATATTTGGATCGTTTCCAGGTTTTCAGTATTATAAAAATGTTTGATGAATAACACTGTAGATAAATGTTTATTCTTAACTAGTATCATTTCCTTACAATAAATTCGTAGATGTTGCCTTTGTCGAGTGAAAGGCTCTGAGCAGGATTTCATTCACGCGAAGAAGGCTGCTCTGAAGATTCTCAAATAGGACTCCTTTCGAGCAGATGTGATGCTTTCCTCCTGGGCGTGGATTTTCGGGTCGTAGATAAATGACCACTCGGCTCAGTTTTCTCAGGTCCATCCAGTTAATTCCCGCTGACACAGGGACTCATCCTATTAGTGCCCCTTTTTATTCTCGAAAGTGTCTTGGTTTAGGCAATGTACAGGCGTCCTAGTCAGAGGGTAAATGAATGCTCACCTTTACGAGATAATGCCAAACTGGTTTCCAAAATTGTTGCACCCACTCACACTCCCAAACAACGTATAAATGATGCTGGGAATCTCCAGCCTCCCTGACACTTGGTATTGGACTTTTTCGTGTTTATCGAGCAAATGCTTATAAAATCCTATTTTGTTATAATCGTGATTTATACTTCCTGATTTCTGTGGATGTTAAATGGCATTTCATATTTTTGTTAGCCATATATGTTTCCTCTCCTTTGAAATGCGTGTTCATCCCTTTTGACTATTTTCTATTGTTATGTTTGATTTTAGCCAGTAAAAACTGAACACAGCCCAAGTCCCATCAAAAGCAGAGGGCATGAATGAGTTGGATTATACAAAATGTTATATTATTTGGCAGCCAAAATGAGTGAATCACAGTAACACGCAACACTATGGATATATTAAAATATACTATTAAATGAAAAAATAAGTCCATAAAGATTTTTTGTTTATTTTTAATTTGTTCATTTTATTTTATTTTTTGCACGCACATCTATTATATATATATACGTATATAAAAAATAAAATTTTAGAAATGCCAATGCTGCAAAAAAATCTATATAAAAGGGAAAGCATGGGATGATGAATATGAGATGCAGGTTACCTCAGCTGGGAAGGAAACAGGATGACACGCAGAGACCTTATGGTCAGTGTCGATTGTCATCAAGATCTGAGCAATTGTTTTGGGTGCTGTTTTCTAAGGATTTATCACAAATATATAAGCAAGCAAGTAAACAAAATAAAACTGTGTGTATGTAATAAATCAAGATTATGATTAATTCATTTCCAGTGAGGAGAGGGAAGGAAATGTACATTTTAAGGTCATGTATAGATATCACCAGATCCACACTCAAGAAAGATTAAACAATTTATATTCCCACCAAAATGTATGAGTGCCTATTTCACTGCATCCTGAATTATTCTGTAAAGCTAAAGCGATTGGATGAGATCCACCTGGCCATAATATACAGAATGAAACTGGACACTTGGACCCTGATCCATGACTGAATCAACCTTTACCATTCTCTTCTCTGCTGAAGGCCTGCCCACTTCGGTCTGGTGCTGGAAGATGGGATATGAAGCAGGGGCTGCGGCATTTGGCTGAGGGGTGAACCATATGGAATGCCTCTATTACCATTGCTTTCGATGGCTCCCAGATGTGAAGAGAACCACATGCTCTCCAGCTGTTCCCATGTTTACTCCAGCCACAGACCTCTTTTCAGTAACATTTTCTCAAATTTTATTTATCAACACTATTCTAAAAACTGCCTGTCTTCCCCCACTATCATCCTTAACAGTAACAACATGTCTGGTTTTTGTTTAAGATGCCATGAGTGTCAGGTATATAAATAAAAGTAGCTCCTCAATCCTCAGATATACTTGTATTTATTTATTTTTTAAAGTCAGAAAAATATCCTTAGGCCTCCACCCTCCAATCAAGGGAAATTGCACCTCAGCAACTCGTAAGTGCGCCTTTCCCTTCCAAAGATGATACGAGAATAGAAATGGCTGAAAAGAGGATGGTACCTTACCTGGGAAATTCAGTTCATCACTGAAGTGCATATTGCCCAAGCCCTGTGTCCATTTGAATGTAGTTGCCTCTATTCTCTCTGTGGAAAGCTGGAGATGGGGACCCTTCCTTAAGGCTCTCTACACTGGCCTCCATGATGGCCTCCCTCAAAAACCTATCCATCTCCAATGAGCCACATGGGAGCAGAACTAGGCCCCTACCACGTTTGTGTAAATGTAAATATGCATTTGAGAAAACCACCCACATACACACATCTTCAAGTCTTCAGAAACCCCACTTTCTTTCCCACCCACACTGGCTCCTCCAATTCTTGCATTTCCCCCTCCTCTTGGGGAATCCTTCAGCGCACTTCATAAATAAAGGCCCATTTTCCTGAGGGGAAATGGAAAAACACCTCTCCATCTTTCCAGAGTCTTCTAGAGTAGTGAAGACAAACTAATATCTTAAAAAAAATTCCAGAGGTGTTAAGACATTGTCCTGTTGATTCTACCCTCAAAATATGTCAACAATCTAACCACTTCTCAGCACCCCCTTTGTTGTCAACTAATTCAAGCCATCATCGTCCTTATATGGACTGTCATATAATAATAAATACAAACGAATCTCCCTGGATCCGCACTTTCTCACTTTTAATGAATTCTCCACAAAGCAGCCGGTGGGAGATTTTAAAAACACAGATCTGGTTGTGTTACATCCCTAATTAGTATTACATAAAATACTAAAAATAATAATATAATCAAATTAAAAATCCTCGTCAAGGTCTACAAGGCCTACGAGCCTCCCAGCCTTATTCCTGCTGCTTTTCTCTAGGTGTTTGATGCAACTAGGTTTGTTTGCTGGTTGGTTTTAAACGCTCCCTAGCTGTTCACTACCTCAGGCTTGGTCTATTCCTCTGTGTGAAATCTTTTCCTGACCACCTCCTGCTCATCCCTCACGTCTTAGCTAAATGCTGCTTCTTCAGAGAGGTTTTTCATTGATTCCATCATCTAAATGAGTAACCCTGTTTCAGTTTCTCATTGTACCCTTTATTGTCCTTCTTAGCATTATCACAATTCATCATTATCCAATTGTTGGTGTGATTATTTGTTCAAGATCTGTTTCCCTCACTGACCACATATCACCGGTGCCTAACAAACAGTAGACGCTCAAGAAATTAAAGAACAAAAGAGAAAGATATGGAAGCTTGAATGGCTACTATTTAGGCAGATATGCATTTGCACACACACACACACACACACACACACACATAGAGTAGTTGTTGTGGATTATTGAACAGCCCCACCCTTTTCTAATTCTTGGCTCAGACACTCGGTAACTAGAGACCCAGCCATTGCCACAGCATTTCTGTTTCATATTATTGTTGACCGCCATACTTGAAAGCAATTCAATCCATGTGTAAGGATTCCATGAGACAGTCTGTCATGAGACAAAAAGATGCCTTGTTCTATATTTGCTACAATGTGTGCCTTTTTAAATCCACCCTTTTTGTGGCATTTTTTAATGCTCAGGAGACTTCTGTAAGTCTACCAAGCATGTTTACAGGCTGAAATAATAGAAAGATATGTCAGAAGTGAATATTTACTTACTTCCAAGCACAAACTGAGAAATATTTATCCTTGCTTTCAATCAGCTTTAAGAAGCATCAGCCTCCTGAGCCCCATCCCGTCGTTGTCCCCTTCACCACACCGCCTCCGCCACACCTCGCCACCCCGCCCCCACCTTAGAGTCGTACAATGTTAGACCTGGAATGAACATTCGAGATCCCCTTAGCTTTACAGATGACAGAACCAAGTCTCAGAAAGATGAAGTGATTGCCCAAGGCCACTCAGCTGGGATTACAAATTGTAAAGAAAAAGAAAGGGTAACAAGGTGAGCTTTTAAAAGCATGGCCCCAATAATTGGCTCCCAAATTTTCTATTGTAAAAAAAAGAAGCAAGGAACATTCTAAGCCTGAGAGTGTTCTAATTTTTTCAAAGGATTTTTTAAAAGTTAATTGTAACTATCAAGCTAAAGCAACCAACGAAGTAAGGCCTAAAAATCAAGTCATTCTGTGTAGGAAAATCTTCACGTTGTCCTGGCTTGTTAGCATTTACTTTTCATATTGCTTTCTGGAATCAAGTAAGATTAAGTGAAAATTAGCTGGACAACAAATCTGCCATGAAATTATCAAAGCATTTATTTAAAATGTTATCTTCTTTTTTAATCTAAACAATTCTAGTTCCTGGCACTTTTCATGTTTCGATATAAACGATCAATTATAAAGCGTTTACTGAACTCCTTTTATGCAAAGGAGAGTTGACGAGGCCCCATCAGGGCCAGGAAGGTGAACCAGAGCCAGGTCGGGACTGAGGGAACTCACGCTGTGTTATGGGGGGAGACAACCCGAGGAGGCAGAAATTCACCCCAAAATCTACCATGGCATCAGCACGATTTGAAAAAGGACTTGTATAAATATAAAATCAGAGTAGTCTCTGAATTTATCTTTGGAAAGAAGTATTAGAAAAGAAAATTGTCTCACTTCAATTCTTCACATTGAGGAAGCAGAAGCTTTCAGTTGATCTTTAAAGTACAGATTGGCTGTTTAGAAAGTTTTTTTAAAGCTAGGAATGACTCTGGGAAAAAAAAAACTCATACCAATTGGAAAATATTTCTAAAATCATTTGGGGGACAAGAATAAACAATGTGAACTTGTCTTTAAGTTATCATGTTGAGTGCTGATTAGTTTTTCCTTCATATCAGATCATAGAGACTTCAAACAGTTTCACTGCTAAGAATTTATCTTGTGGATATATTCCTATGGGAACAGCCTCAACATGCTTTTATGTAATTTTCAAAAATTTAAAACAACATAAATGTTCATCAAAAGGGAGTGATTTCATTAACAGTGTTCAACCTGTTTAGTAGAATACTATACACTCCCAAAAAAGAATAAGGGGGATCTACAGGCACCCACACGGGGGAAGGTATAAGATGTTACTAAATGAAAAGGCAAATAACAAACTATGTATATATCATACCCAACGTGTGCAAAAACAAGATAGTATAAATATACTATTCAGAAAGCATTTCTGGAAGGATACTCAAGAAACTCTTATTGGGGTATATCTTTGGGAAATAAGAGTGTGGCTTTGGGTGAAGAGAACTTCTACTATTCATTTTTACACCCTTCTCTACCGTTTGATTGTTTTTAAATCATGGATAGGTATTACTTCCTGTTCATTAGATTCTTACACTATTACACATATATCACTTTAAAGCTACAGTGCTTTTAAATTGAAGCTACTGGGGGAAATGTCTTAACTTCTTTTCTCTTTGTATGTCTTCAGTTTCTCCATCCCAGGGACTCTGCTGTGGACGATGCATCGCCTTAGCTTGTCCCATCTCTAAGAACATCACGCACTGGCAAATCTGAATTTTCATTTCAGCCACTAAACTCTTTAATCCTACTTTCTGTAAAAAGTGCCTCACAGGTTCTTCACAGAACTCTGTTAAAGTAGTGCATATTAAAGCTCCTGCTAAGTTTAAGTTCAAACTTTAAAATTTTACATGATCCTTGGTCTTTCAACTATTCATTCATTTTACCTACCTTTAAGGAGTATCGCATACACAGCATTCTCCAAGGTACAGGTTGATGAAGACAAAGTACCTGATTCTAAGGAGCATAAAATGTCGTGGGAGAGAAAAGAACCAGTTTTACTCTATACAACCCAGTTCCAAAAAAGCTCTTATAACACAGGAGTATGGGGGAGCAGATGAAAGCTTACTAAATTACACTGGATCAAGGAAGATTTCCAGGAAAACATAACAATTAAGATGAATCTTGAAAAAGAAGAAATAGTTGGTACAATCACGCTGCATTTTACATGACCTAGAAGTAGAGAATTTTATCTGTCGAAGTGACTAAAGAATATGAAGTCTAATCCTCTCATTTTAAAGATAAAGAAACATTACTTTTTAAATTACTTTTTAAAGGGTTGTGGGGCCAGATTAAGTGACCAGAAAAGAGTAGACACTTAACAAACATTAGTTCCCTCCAGGACCAGCTACATAATTTACAGGGCCTCTTGCTCACAAATTATTGAGAATTTCAAGAGAGCTACAACAAAGCGTCAGATGAGGGCCCTCTGAGATCGGGGCCCCGTGCACTGCCACACAGTTCTCAGGCCCAGGAAACCCCTTACCTCGGTCCCTAGAGGCAGAATCTAAACAAGACCCCTGGTCTCCTCGGGCCCTGTCTCATGCCCTGTGCTATTCAGATTTAGAACAAAAACCCAATGATAATTGGCAATGCCAAAACCATGTATGACGGCGAATCTTTTTAAATTTTTCCTGTGCACAATTGTACAATTGGGTTGAGAAACATACAAAATCACATCATGCTGGTTGCTCAAACAGCTAAATAACCTAGGCGTTTAAGCAATGGAGGGGTCATGAATTCTGTCTTTCTCTTTTCTATTTTTGCGTATCGTAAGAAACAGATGAATTTATAATGCCTTTTTTTTTTAAAAAAGATTACAGTAAGAAAAAGCCCTATAGGATACAGAAAAGCATGCTTCCTACAAGGCTAATCTCTGCTCTTCTTTTACCCATGTGGACAAAGACAGCTCAAAAGTTAAAAACCCATGGGACTGGCCCCATGGCCGAGTGGTTAAGTTCGCGCGCTCTGCTGCAGGTGGCCCAGTGTTTCGTTGGTTCCAATCCTGGGCGTGGACATGGCACTGCTCATCAAACCATGCTGAGGTAGCGTCCCACATGCCACAACTAGAAGGACCCACAACGAAGAATATACAACTATGTACCGGGGGGCTTTGGGGAGAAAAAGGAAAAAAATTTTTAAAAAATCTTTAAAACTTAAAAACCCATAAGTGATCCATTAACCTAAATTTTTTTTAACTGAAGGTCTCATAATTATTTGTATATATTCATTAATAAATGTATGCCTCCATTTATTGATGTAACAAATATGAGTCGATGTGTCCCAAGAACCTAAGACAAGGCTGGTTCACAGCAGGTGTTCAGTGAAAGATGAGTGACAATGAATGACTGAATGAATGAGCGACTAAAAGAACCACAGTGGAATATTATTTATAATTTGAATACAAATGTTCATATCATCGTTATTCATAATAGCCAAAAAGTAGAAACCACTCAGATGTCCTTCAACAGGTGAATGGATAAATAAATGTGATACATCCATACAATGGAATATTATTTGGCCACAAAAAGGAATGAAATTTTGATACGTGTTACAACATGGATGACCCTTGAAAACAGTATGCATGCTAAGAGCAAGAAGCCAGAAACAGAAAGCCACGTATTGTCTGACTCCATTTACAGTCGTCCCTCCATATCCGAGGGTGCTTCACCGCAGATTCAACCAACCACGGATGGAAAGGCCTACAATGGTTGTGTCTGTACTGAACAGGAACAGGCATTTTTTCTTGTCATCATTCCCTAAACAATATAGTGTAACAACTATTTACATAGCATTTACATTTTATTAGGTATTACAAGTAATCTAGAGATGATTGAAAATACATGAGAGGATGTGCGTAGATTATATGCAAATCCTGCACCATTTTATATTAGGGAATTGAGCATGTCCTAATTTTGGTATCTGTGGGAGTCCTGGAACCAATCTCCCATGGATCCTGAGGGACGACAGTACGTATATGAAATGTCCAGAACAGTGTTTTGGTGTTTTTACGGTGATTAAAAAATTCTAGAATTAGAAAGCGTTGATGGTTGCACAGCTTGTGAGTATACTAAAAAACATGGAATTGTATACTTTAAAAAGGGTGGGTATTACAGTATATGAATTGTACCCCAATTTAAAAATCTTTTTAAAATAAATAAACCAAGACTGAGGGATTTAAGTAACTTGTTAGAGATCGAATACCCAGGAAGTAGAGTTCTGTGACTAACACCAGAACTTTTGGCTCCTAGCAGGGGCTTTTCCCAGTCTGTCCAGCTGCCACCCCGAGATCTGCAGAGCACACCAGCTCTCTCGAAGGCTCTAGAGCTCTGTACTTACACATAGGAAACCACCTGGGCCAACATGTTAACCCAGCCAATGCTGCACTCTGACTCCTGAGGCTCTGGCCCCAGAGGGGTGTAATGCAATCATGTGCTGCATAATGACATTTCGGTCAACAAAGGACCACATGGAGGACAGTGGTCCCATAAGATTAGTACCATATAGTCTGGGTGTGGAGTGGGCTATACCATCTAGGTTTATGTAAATGCATTCTATGATGTTCACACAATGACAAAATTGCCTAACAACGTATTTCTCAGAACGTATCCCCATCCTTAAGTGACGCGTGGCTGTATAAAGCAGAGGAGAGAAAGAGCAAGGGCAGAGCTCCTTCCAAGAGGTTCCCCACTTCCTTTCTGTTGTCCTAGATGCCACCCAAGCAGCCCTTGCACCTCAGGTCTTGCTCAAGAATCCAAAATAACTACCAATACCCTTATTGTGCCTCTGCTGTATCCCACAATACCTTAGAATATTTATTTCCTGTTTTCTCAAATCTAATTTATTTCCAGACTAGCTAGAGCAAGATGACCCATAACCATGTGTGAAATGCTTGGTATTTGTCCTTCAGGACAGATGTTAGCCCTATTAATTTGGCAAATTATAAAATAACAGCAATCACAGCTTGTCCTTGCTTGTGAGTGATATGTGAATGTTTCCTAAGGTTTCTTTTATACTGAACATGCGTTTAATGGTTACAGCAGTGAGGCGAACAGCAGGCATCACCTCCCTTCTAAAGAAGAGGAAGCGAAGATGGCACTAAAACCTCCATCTTCTGACCCCGAGTTCATTATCTTCTCTTCTTTCCTACCAAAGGAACCAAGCAGTCTTTCTTACACTGAATTTCTTTTGCCCAGAGGTTGGGGTGAAGTGTAAGGGAGGTGGGTGATGGGGACATGTGGTTTTTGTCCTCTTAGGAAACGTTAAAGTTTAAGGTACTGCTCCCAAAGATAGATAATTCATCACAGTTAAAATGGCAACCTGTTACTGGCAAAGGAACGGAAAAGTAGAAATGTAAAATAAAGCAGATAGGTCTTATCAGGCAGCACCAAGGAGATTAAAGATTTAACTCTAAATATGTGTAGGAGATTTTATACCAAAAGTTTTATACTAATCTCTAGGCACAAAAGTAAAATCAGAAATGTCTACATGTTCATCATCATACGGCCATCCCTCTAATTTTGAACTCAGCAGCCATTCCTTGATGCACATCCTACTTGGGAGTGGAAAATGGGAGAACGCAGAGGACAAAAGGTCCACCTTTTGCTGTGAAGCAGGGAGAATAGGCAGCTAGCCAAAACTCGTGTAATTCTTCAACTTTTGCTTGGGATCAGAGTGCCTCTCCCTCACCGACCAATATGGAATGGAATGTAAGCTTGTGACTAATGGGTTTGCTGAGATCCTGAGACCGGTTCTGTTCTAGCCAAACCTTTTGTATTCCTGTTAGCTCCAGTCCAGTTAAGCCTCGCTGAGGACGCCCCCCTCCCCACCGTGCCACTTCCCCCACACATACCTCAGTGACAGTCCCACCCGCACTTGTTAGTCAACCCTGGAATTTGAACTGTGAGAACACGTCAACTCCTGACTCAGGCACTTGGACTGGTTTTCAGTGAACTCAGGCTAATTGAATGGGACACCATCCCACCAACCAGCAAGCAGTGGCTATCACACGGGGTGCGGAAATCATGGGTTTTGAAACCAAACAAACCCAGAATCTTATCTCGACTCTGCCTTGAATTCTTTGTAGAACTTGAAAGTGTTCATCCCATTGAGCCTTAGTTCTGTCATTCATAAAAAATGGAGGTGTCCATATCTTTCTTTGCAAGTGTTGTTTTAAAAGAAAAAGAGATAAAGAATGGAAAATTTCAATTTACAAGTATTTCTTTAAAAATCTTGGATTTCTTCCTTTCTGTTTCAAAGCTAGTGAATGACTGCAGGCCAAGCAGAATCTTCAGGGCGGGGACGTTCTGAAGGATCAACCCAGGCCAAATGCACGTGGTCGTTAGAAGACGTTGGACTTCATCAGCCCCTGAAACTCTTTACATGGTCGCTCTTATCCTTGGTCTATTCCATTGTCTCTAAACTTTTGTTCATCATCATACCCCTAAAGAGCCTTTTTACACACTTTTTTCTAATCGTCCTCTCCCTCGTGAAATTTAATACCAAAGATATACTACTGTATCTGATTATGCACTGTATGTATATCTGTGCTTTATATACAAAAAAAGCAAACTTCTTTCAGCACTGGCCGAGAACTAATTTTTACCCCTTGGGGGTAGTCTTGCCTCCATTTGAGAATGCATGGTCTCTTCTGTAAAACCGTGGGGAGAATTTATGAGGAGACATTTTTTTAAAGCCTGTGGAGAAAGATGTTGTTGGATCCTATTTCAGAACACTCTTCCTATCGTCTCGTAACTATTACAGGTAGAAGAGAGTTAGCCAAGTTCTAACAAATTATCTGTCTCCTATGAGTAGCCACCAGGGTCCAGATCAACACGTCAGAAATAAAGGAAGGAGCCTGGGGTGCAAGAAATTAAATGACTGGCAGGTCCCAACCCTCTGATGTATCTTTCCCAACTCAGAGGACATTATGACATACCATCTGCAGCATGAGCACACAGATAATGGGGCTAAACCTTCAAAAACTGGTCCCAAATCAACTGATGAGTTGCTTTCTACTCTACTCTATGAAGATGTCCTGATTTTGCCCAATTAAACTTTTATTCCTCACTTAAAATTACAGCTGATGCCACTTTCATCTTAAGGCCTACAATTGAAATTTTTGCAAGAGAATTTTGCTAAACTGCAGCATGTATTTGGATCTTTAAATACCTGATAACAATCAGTGGGACTTTTTTTGCACACTGAGCTTCTAAAAAGTAGGCCACATTTCATATTATTTTGAGAAAACCTCAAAATTTTGTAATAACAAATTTCATTGAGAAAAAATTTTGTTAATATAAATAATAGAACAATATCAACTTTGGGCCCAGTTAAAGGAAATAATATAGAAGATAGTAATAATAGAACAATGCTAAGTGTTGGGGATGATGTAGAGCGGTTGAAACTCTCACACACTGCTGGAGGAAATTAAAATAGTACAACCACTGGAGAACAGTTTGGTGTTTTCTTAACGAGTTAAATATATACTTACCACATTATCCAGCAAATTCATTCCTAGGTATAGGTATTTGCCCAAGAGAAATGAAAACATAAGTTCACAAAAGATTTATACACAAATATTTATAGCAACTTCATTCAAAATAGCCAAGAACAAATGACGATATATCCATACAATGTAATACTACTCAGCAATAAAAAGAACCAATTATGGATAAAAGCAGTGACATAGATGAATCTCAGAAACAACACGCTTAGTGAAAGAAGCCAGACACAAAAGAGTACGTATTGTCTGATTCCATTTTTATCAAACTCTGGTAAAGACAAATCGAATCTATAGTGACAGAAGGTAGGTCTGTGGTGCCAGGGGCCAGGGATGGAGAGTAGGGGCTTAACTGGGAAGGACACACAGAACTTTTAGGGTGATGCAAATCTTCTATATCTTGATTGTAGTGATGGTTACTTAGATGTATACAGTTTTCAAGAGTTACCAACTTGGGGCTGGCCCATGGCCAAGTGGTCAAGTTTGTGCACTGGGCTTCAGTAGCCCAGGGTTCGCCAGTTCAGATCCTGGGCACAGACCTACATACCATCATACCGTTCATCAAGCTATGCTGTGGCGGCACCCCACATAGAAGAACTAGAATGATCTACAACTAGAATATACAACTGTGTACTGGGGCTTTGAGGAGGAAAAGAAAAAAAGAGAAAGATTGTCAACAGAGGTTAACTCAGGGCCAATCTTCCTCACAAAAAAAAGAGAACAAAAAAGAGTTACCAAGTCAATATGTGCATAAAAAAGTAGGCAAAAATGTTAAAAACGCAACAATGAAAGTTACCTATTGTGAAAATGCCACAAATAGTATTTATAAAATCATTTATACAGTTATGCAACTGTCACCACGATTCAGTTAAGAACACTCCCATCGCCCAAACAGTTCCCGCATGCCTCTTTCCATCAATCCCCCCTCCCAGCCTCAGGCTCAGGTGACCAGCAAACTACTCTCTGTCTCTACACTTTTGCCTTTTCTATAAATTTCATATAAATGGAATTTTATCTAATACAAGATGTAGTCTTCTGTGACTGGCTTCTTTTTCACGTTCTTTTATTGTTTTGTTTTGTTTTTTCCTTTTCTTTTCTTAAGATGAAGAAATTCAAGTCCAGAGTGAGTGTGGGACTCATCTGAGGTCACATGTTAGTAGCAGGTCCAGGACAAGAGCCTCCATTTGCCAATTCTCAGTCCAGGACTTTTCCATGACACCACGCTGTTGTCAGGATGCAACATGCCACAACAGACAAAAACATGGCTCAGGACATCAGATCTGCTGTCACCTCTAGCTGTGTAGTCTAGGCAACTAGCTCAACTTCTCTGAGGCTAAATTCTTCTTTATACAAATGAAAATAGCAATATCTAACGCATAGCTCTGTTGTGAGGAATAAATTAAGGGTACAAGATGTGTAAGATAGGGCTAGGCAAACATGAGGAGCTTAATACATGACAGTTATTGTTGACTGGAAAATCACCCAAAGCACAGTCCGTCTTGAGACAAAGGACATAGGGAGGGAAAATAATACATGCTGGCAATTGAAGATTAAGGTTTAAACACTGACATTGAAATGTTCAAAGAAAAATGAATCCTACAGACCAAAGGCAGTGTCAGAAAAATTGGGAAGAATTGCCTAAATGTAGTTAACTGAAGTGTTGCTTTATTTCTTTGGTAAGAAGAGCATTTTAAGAACAATCTTTTTTTCTTTTGCCTGATTTTATGCCTAACTCAATTGTTCTCGGTCTTGGCTGCAAATTTGTCACCTGGGGAGTGTTAAAAATTACCAATGCCTGGACCCCAGCCCAGGAATTCTGCTTTCCTTGGTCTGAGGCTCTGTCTGGGCACTGGGGATCCTGAAGTTTCCCCCGGCAATGTTAACGTATAGCCGTTGTAGAAAAAATGTGGCCAAACTGAGAAATTGATTTGTTTCCTGAGTTTTAGGGAATGGGTTCAAAATCATGGATTAAACTGTCTTTACGGTGTACCACTTCTGACACCTTAGGAAGTGGTAAACCACAGAGCCTGTCTCTCCCCACCCAGCTGTTCTGTCCGCAGATGATCTTCTCTCATTTTTCTGAACAGTGTGGGATGTTTGTGCAATCAAGCATGAAGGCTTTGTATAAATGACATTAGCTGTTTCTGCCTGCAAGGAGGGGGCTGCCCTCCACCTCCACACCCTACGCTGCTGCTTTTCTTTTCACTCTTCAGGCAGAAATGGGTGTTCGAACATGTATTTTTGAGCAATAAGTGCATCTCACATGAGTAACAATTTCAAGAAGACAAATAAAATCTGCATAGACTATTGCTCCAACTTAGAAGTTCTAAAGAGTCAGGAGGGCTGGATAAGTTTTCTACCCTCTCTGGTCTTCAAATATTTAATTTGTAAAATTAGTAGAGTTTATTTTATGAACTCAAAGGTCTTTTCCAGTTACTATAATTCGATGGCTGTAATTCTCATGACTAACATAATAATGGGCAAACTCTTTATGTAGGGTCTCATTTACAAGTCTATTACTAGTGCTAAACAACTCCAAAATGAAGGTTTAGATCTCTGTGAGCATCATTAGCACATACACATAAATGGTATATTTCATCTTTGAACAGTATATTTAAATTACATTTCCCAAGAGTGGCTCAGTCTCTAATTTCCATGAAGAACGGACAGCCATAATCGAGGAAAAGCCACATTAATAAATTATTATGCTTTACAGATAGGGTAATGACAGAACCCTAACTGATGTACTAATTGGTCAACTACGGGCTTGCGAAGTTGTGACATAACATTAATCCCTACGGTGAAATGCTTAGGAGCCTCTGTGCGATGCTGGGCTTCCTGGGAAAATCACTAATAAATCCACATAAACCAGAAGTGCCAGAAGAAAGCTCTTGCTACGGAATTGAAGGAGAGTTTGTTTAAAGAAAGGAAAACAACTCTAAATAGCAAAATAAATATTTTCCTCTGCCTTTGGGTGACCTTATGCTCAACCTCTTCCCTTATGAGAAGGCTGTTTCCAAGCCTGTGGTTTTGTGGCATGTCAGTAATTCTCAAGAACCTATGCATAGTCTGGCAATGGGCCACTTCCCAGCCACACAAACCTGATTTCCTCCTCTTTTCTCCACAAAGACCTATATACTCACTATCTCCCTCATTTCTCAAGATAGATTCTCTTTCTTTAATGCCAATTTCTTCAAGTCTTTGTCCCTGATTTTTCCTTAATAAGTTTCCCCTTCCTCGTTTCTAAGACACAGCCTGGCAGGTTGACCAGTCATATAGAAGCTTGCTTTCTGGTGGTGTTAAGGTTGGAAGAAAGGTGGGTCAATGAATTAACTTACCTGAAGTAAGAGTCCCCTTAAATTAAGTTCATTGGTCTACTCATTTGTAGAGGTTTGAGGATAATAACCACGACATAATCAAAGAGAGTGTCAAACTAAGAGGTTAGAAACTGCCTTAAGAATATAATAAGGTCTAAAGTTTTAGTTATGCAAGATGGATAAATTCTAGAGATCTGTTGTAAAACGCTGTGCCTATAGTTAACAATATTGTATTGTACACTTAAAAAATTTGTTAAGAAGGCTAAGAAAAAAAAAGCATATAGTAAAGCAGGACCCATTGCGTCACGTCAATGCTGACAATCCCAAGGAAACCTGAGTGGAGTGTCAGTGTCACACTGCCATGGAGCTGTGTAAGAGAAGCTGGAGACTAACAGGTCAAATGAAAGATTAGTCAAACAGAGGCCATACATACCAACCAAAAAGAGTGTCTGAGACAGGAAATACATGTTCCAGGAGAGGGGGTCTATCTGGGGCTGGACTACTGGGTGTTTCCATGTGCATTTCTGAAATCAGGCCTTTTTCTCTTCATGACTGTCTTAGTCTGCTTGAGCTGCCATAACAAAACCCATAGCCTGGGTGGCTTACACAACAGAAATTTATTTATCACCATTCTGGAAGCTGGAAGTCTGAGATCAGGGTGCCAACATGCCCACTTTCTGGTGAGAGCCCTGTTCCTGCCTTGCAGAGAGCCCACCTTCTTGCTGTGTGTCCACCGGCCTTTCCTCAGTGTGTACGCATGGAGAGAGAGAGCATGCTCTCGTCCTCTTCTTACAAGTCCTATCAGGTTAGGACTCCCCCAGTATGACCTCATTCAACCTTAAGTACCTCTAACAGCCCCATCTCCAAATACAGCCTCAGTGGAGGTTAAGGCTTCAACATATGAGTGTTGGGGGACACAATTCAGTCACAGCACTAACCCAGCAACCCATAGAAAATCCTCAAATGCACGAGTCAGTTTTACTCTTTAAAACAACATTTTACAAATGCCTTATTTTTGACAACAGAATCCTTTGTCCAAAATAAATTTTACAAAGATGTCTAGTATACAGTATAAAATAAATGAGAGACTAAATAGATAAACAGGCTGGGAGATGGAGTTGGAAAATGTGTCCTGTCTGTGAAGGAGTAGGACAGTTGCTTCTGCACCAGATCAGCTCTGGGAGAAAACACCCACGAGATTTCGAGGAGGTGTCATCTTGGGCCAATGGCTCAGTACATGCCCCATGAAACCCCCAGGGGAAACGTCTTCTTTGCTATCACACAGGAGAATCTGTAGAGAATCTGTACCTTGTGATTACCATGGAACAGAGTGGAGCCAAACACGACCGTGGCTGCATGAAGAGACTCAGCCAGAGTGTCTCATCCTGAGTCATCAGGGTATTTCTCAGGGAATGGAAACAACTGGTCTTGCAAGTTAAAGCTCCTGAAAAGAATGTACACCCTTTAGCGTCTAACTGATAAAATCAAGGTACCTGCAAAACTGGAAGCTTTGCAAACAGGATGTAATCATCTTTATAGGAGAGTCAAAGTCTCTTCATCAAATCATAAAGAAATGGACTAGGGTCAGGGGAACTCTGGTCTCATCCATATTTTGCCACTGGTTTGCATTGTTGGAGAAATGGCCCGGTTTCCTCATCAGTAAATGAAAGGGTTGATAAGGCCAGTGATTAATACATTATATACATTGATTCTTAATCTACATAAGAATTAACTGGAAAGTTTATTTAAAATGTAGGTTTTCTGATCTGTAGCTCCTCCAAAATTTTGATTTAGTTGTTCTGTGGCAAGAGCCAGGTATTTTCTGTATTTACTGGCGGTCTGTTGATTGTGATATAGGCAGTCAACAGATTCCTCCCTACACTCACACACACACACACACACACACACACTTTAAGAAGCACTGATGGTCTTTAAAGTCCTCCTGCCTTTCAGATACTATAAACCTATGTTTCTCAGTTTCGTCCAAGCAGTGTGATATTAGTTCTGCATTCCTGACCTTCTATCTGCAGCAGAATTACTCAAAACAAACATCTTTTGCTCACTCTAAGCATATTGGTTTTTACTCCCTCTAAGCACCATTGCTATTGTGATAAAGTCCAGGAAAAGGAGGAAATAATGATGCCTGAGCAATATTCATTTTTGTGACCTTTATGCTGTGTAGGCTGGTGATTTTCCGCTTCCATTTTGTATGTTTAAAATGATGCCCCGAGGTAAGAGATTTGGAATATTCCTTTAGCACCCCACTCTCTTCCTTCTTACCTTGCTACCAACCATGTCCCTGTGAGATCTCAGAGCCTGAATTCCAGTACTCAGATAAGAAACTAGGGCTTCCCTGCTGTCTGTCACGTCCAATTCCATTTCCAAGGTCACTAATGTGTTTCAGGCCAGACAGATTTTTTTAAACACTGTATTCTCTTTGAGGATGTTCCCAGTCATTTAGAACCTCACCTGTATGTTCAGGGCATCTTTCTGTAATCAGTCTTTATTTTCAGTTGATATGAATGGAACTTAAGACAGTTTCCTCGAAGGGAGGGATGCCTTACATGGATTGCGTCTTTAGAAAAGTTACAATGAACACAAAAGCTATAACTTTGTAAGAACAGCACCCTGGAAGGGCAATGGGGCAGGACAGTATAAACACATGGTGCCTGAGTTGTCTAATGAACCCCAAATTTATTCAATGATCCAGTGGAAGGATCAGGGAACATATTTTTTCATAATCCAATGTTTAATGATGTAGCTGCTCAACTTTGGAAGGAATCAATGAAGGAGGGAGGAGTAATGACATCATCAGGACATTCTCAGTTGGCCTCTTCAACTCTGTAAGTTCACTTACTATGGGTCATCCTAGGACAGTCGCTTGCTGCCTGGTTTCACCCCCACTGTTCCAAGTAACTTCATGGAGACAGGTCGCTGAGGGAAGGATTCAGATTGGGGCTCCATCAAATACTACTTGCCTTGGACTTTCTGGAGAGAAAGTTAATGACTATAGCTTGGAGTCAGACAAGTTAATTTTTTACATTTTCTGTTTATTTTTAAATCTTGTTCCAAAAGCTTAGAGGGCAGGAGGACAGTTGGGCAGCCTTCACAGCCATAGTCCAGGAGTGAAGTAATGTGGCCCTAAAAAGGCAGGGGAAGACATTACAAAGATGGGCAGGATGCTTCTCCAACAGCCTTATCACGTTGCCCTGTGATGCTTCTTTACATAACTATCCCTCATTAGACTGGGAGCTTCTCTAAAGGAGAGGCCAAGTCCTGAGTCCTCTTGAATCCAGCAAAGTGCTCTAGTGTCTCACGGTAGTTGGTAGCAGATTTGAGTGAAAGCACTCCTGTTGAATGGAAAATTTCTATTCAAGTGTAAAAAACAATGCACAATACTTTCTTTGGTGTCTTAGTAGCTCAGAAATTTTTGAAAAAGGAAATGACATTTTTGATATATTTGGGTTTGCTCTCCTTTTGGTCTTTGGTTAATCTTTAACAAATATAAAATAATTAAATGAGAAGAAAAAATCATGGTTTAAGATTCAAGCAAACCTATCAGGCCTGGTGTTTTTATGACATTTTTCCTTCTACTTGAATGTACATGTTTTGACCGGAAGTCCAAAACATAGTATGGTACTCAAAATTGGAAATTGTACAACGATGTGGAAAGAATGGCTAAAGGAAAGGAAAGTGGAAGAGTGCCAGGAATTGCTAATAACTATAAACCAATTGGAAAAACTATAAAGTATATTTGAGGCTTCAACCTGGTTTGGACTTTCTCTTCTTTGCCATTAGCTTTTGAACTGAATAAAGAGGTAACATATTCTGAAGCCTATGATTCATTATGTGAGTGTGATATTTAAGCCACTTAATTAGGGTGAATACCTAATTTGTCTTTCAAACTAGGACACTGTTGCCAATGAAAGGGGGCACTAAGCCAGGTCTGTCTCAGAAAACCCAACACATATGCCTGCTCTACTCTCCATCTACTAAAGGGCTTCTTTTTATCACCATGCAAAATTGGGGTTCTTTTGCCCAATGCACATTAAAAAAGACAATTATTATGGCATCAGCTTTTGGGGAAAGAAATATAGCTTTATTTGCAAGATTAATCTTTAAGGAGACAGGAGAGATGCGCTCTCAGATCTGTCTCCCTGACCCAGGGCTTAGGACAAAATTTACAGGGTGAAGGGCAGGGCAGTCTGAAGAGTAGAGACAGGTGATTGGAGGTAAGGAGAATTAAGGTAACTGATGACCTGCACAAGCATAGTCAAGCTTCATGGCTCTTCACAGGATGCTTGTTCCCAAAATGGCAGCGTTACCACGATCTGAAGGTGGAGTTTTTAGCTCCCTGACATCAAAAAGGTCACTTATGGAACATTTGCACAGGTCCAGTTGATGGGTTGGTAGGCTCAACTGACCTGAATTGGACAACAGTGGGACTCTCAGTTCCTGAAAGACAACTCTTAATTACTCTGTTGATAAGATGAGGTCAACTGCACTGGTTCTAGAGGGCCTGTGGTTACATTTTTATTCTGTATGTTTTCTTCAAAATATTCCACACTGTGCTCAAAGAGAGAGCTTAATTAGACTCCCACAGTGTGCCACCCTGAAGTGAACATCAGTTTGCTTCAAACACACCCAATCACAGTCCAGTTATGAGGACATGACGCAGACCAGTGTTTCCCAAAAGATGGAATACACGACCAGGTGAGAATCTGATTTGGGGTCACAAAGCACAAAGGACGCTGCACAAAGTAACATCTCATCACAACAAGGAGAAAGCTGGATTTAGATGCTAAATTATCTTAATCACCTCTCTGACAGGTATTAATCTCTCACTGTAACACATAGCATATGCCTAGCTCACAGTCAGTTTTTTATGTCGCTAAAAGTAACAGAATTGTTTTGTTTTCATTGTATTTACTTTTAGATGATCTATTTAATGTGAGTGATACTAGTTTTTTATTTGTAATGACGCTATTTTCTTTAAAAATGAATTTAAGTATAATAGAGAGCCAACTAAACAATATTCTAGGTGATATGTCAATATAAACAAAAGAAATCTTAAAAAAACATAAATCTTCAAGACAGAATTGCTGGCCAAAATGATAAAAGAATTAGAATTTCTGACCCAACACATGTTCATTCTTGATCCAAGGAATCATGGGAGGCAAGAGTGGTACAAAACTTCGTCCATATTTAGGTTTTCCCTGAAAGCCAAAAATAAGAGCTAGGGAGAGAGCTTCACGATGTCTAAATGAAAAGGGAAAAGCCCGAGAACCTTCTACAATGGGGAAGGTTGTCTGAATGCACCAGAACAAGGAGAAGAGATGAAAACTTGGTCAGGAAAAAGCAGGGGTTAAAAACCAAGGGAGCCTGAGACCCTCAGTACAACCATACATGGTTAGACCATATATGAAGCAGAGGGGAAGAAAAGAAATCAACAGAGGAAGTACTGCAAAGTCTATGTCAGAAATGAATAATATAACAGAAGGAGGTGCTTAAGAGGGGAGAATGGATGGCTCAGGAAATGAAATGTGTCTTGATATACCTGCTATGAAACCCCGTTCAACAAGGTTGACTGGGGAAAATGGGATAAAAGCCTTTGCCACTTACCTTTCCACCCAGATGTTCCCCACCCAACTCACAACTTACAACCACCAAGTATCCTATCTCTACTCCTATTTTAGAGAAAAATTAATGTATAAGCAAAACTTCCTATGGAATCTTTGAACATTTAAATGTGATGAGTGACATATGAGCTGGGTTTTTGGAACTTGTCGGCATATTGGTGGTGATTGACATCATGACAGTGGATAAAATTGCACTCTATGCATCCCTCCAAGACAGCTTACCCATGCTATTGTCAGCAAGGAATATTCTCCTTCTACAAATCTTCCTAACTTTTACTATTCATTGTTCAGTGTTCAGCTTAAACTCCCCTCTATCTCCACCTGTGCCCTTGGTGTGTGTTCTCATAGCCTACTCTTTCACAGCTCCCCTAACACTGCTGTTATTACTTATGTAATATTCCCTATTAGACTCTAAACTCCCTAAGGGCAGGAGAGGGGTTTACCGTAATATCCCCACCCTCTGATCTAGTCTAGTTCACAGCCAGCAGTCAATAAATGAATGAATAAGTGAACAAGGGAGTGACAAGAAACACATTGACCTGGGCTTTGGACAGGTGGAGAGGAGAGGTGAGACCTTGTGAGGAGAGTGAGAATGTCAAACCAGCTGTGGCTCAGACCAGGAGAATAGCACGGGAGAGTTGAGCGCCTCAAAGAACATGTGGGAGAGAGGGGTGAAGCTCAGCTCATCTACCCAAAGGGGCCGCTAATATGGGTTGGGCTTAGTCATAACTGGCTTAGGAAGTGGGAGAGACTGGCCTAAAGTTTGGAGACACTGCTGCTGAAGAGGACATTACAGCATAGGACGACCACTCATTTTCTTTATGAGAATGATCTCATCAACATATGTGCTTTTTTATCTCCTTCTGTTTGAATGAGCATCCACCCCATGGAGAGACTACCACATCCCATTGGTCTGGGAGGAGTACAGCTCATATAACCGAGAGGGGAGGGAGCCTAGCTAAGCCTGCTTTCCCTGCCCAATCAGCTGCTTCTATTAAAAACAGAACTATTTATTCAAACAGCTCCCTAAATATAAGTTTATACTAGGAAAACATTTTCTAAAATAATCAGAAAGAGAGGCAGCTATGTAACTTAGGACAAGTTACTTAACCTCTCAGAACTTCAGTTCCCTTCTCTGTAAAGCTGGAACCACACCACTGACTGAACAGGGCGATGAGAGGCTCTAATGCCTAAAGTACCAAACGCAGACCTCGTCATCATTCGTAGCAGTTGATGGTAAACTTTAAGGAAATACAAATACTTTAGCATAATGTGATAACCCTCTCACTAAACATTAACTCTTTTATTCCAAACATCAGTCTAAACTCTTTCCCTTCAGATCTCAGGAGAATAGAACCTATTATTTTATCCTGAAAATTCTTTGAGTCCTAGAAGCCTTACAAATTGGTATACATTGGTACACAAGTCCCCGAAGATGCTTCTTTTTAGCCTTATTTCTTCTCATTTGAGTAGGAGGAAGCTTTTGAAACCCACTTAAGAGGCGAGGCCATGTCTGTACCAGATTCCACCTCTCACTTCCTGCTTCTTTCTTCCCTGGGGCATCCTATTGACCTGTATCCAGAGCATCAGCTCCATCCCAGCCATCTGACTCCCTCCTGCCACCAACTCCCGAACTGAAACCTACTTTCCCTTTTCCTGGGTTTTTCAGGGTGTCACTCTTCTACCACATACAACGGAAACACTAGACACCTCGCTCCAGACATTCCAAATCAGACTCTGTGGGAGTGAAGTTGGAACTCACATTTTAACAAGCTCCTTGAACGAGTCTTAGGTACATGAAGCTTGAGAATCCCGGCCTTAAAGCAGGGGCAGCGTTTATGTGGGCAGAGACAAGTCTAACTGCACTATTCATGATGACTTTATAGCTTTAAAAACCAACACCCCAAGTTAATAGGTGAAAGCTCACATTAATGATTCCCGAACGGTAAGGTACTGGCTGTTGACAGTGGGAGAGCCGATTTTAAATGGCACACTCACTTGGCATGAAATAAGAATGAGTCACAAAGTGGGGTTCTTTTCAATTCTCTTTCTATCTGATTACACAAGGAGTAAGTCTCAGAGAAGTTCTATGTGTCTTCCACCATATCACTAACACTTCCCAATCTGCCTTTTTTAACAAAAAGAGAGTAGGTTTCAGGTTACAACTTTCTCAAGCAACAATATTTAACTAGAATGGAAAAAAATTGTATGATTTTCTATGTATTTATTTTTATTGTTTCCCTCTATTTTTTTTAGTAGTGATATAAAATTTGCTTTTATTAATTTAAATATTAAATAGTGAGTTAATTAAAAAAATAATGGTCCTGGTAGTATATGGTATGGCAAAAATCATGATGGGTAAAAATGAACAACTAAAGTTTTGGAAAAAACTGTCTAGTAGATAAAGAAGTATGAGCAGGTTAAAGCAGTCTTTAGAATAAAATTAGAAAACGGATTTTTGTGTTGTACTCCATGATGTTAAGTTTTACATTCATCTCTCTCGTTATTTTATGCACAACAGGGGCAGTTCATTTATCATTTCTTGGATACAGAATATGAACAAGGTTCCACACCAGTTGTCTTATAGGTATGAGGGGAAGTAAAAACCTCTTTCTCTTCTTATGGACCATATACAAAATAGCAAAACCCAAGAGTTTTTTATTGGTCAAGGGCATGGGTTTACTGCTTATTAGTTTGGGACAATTATATATCTAATACATACATCCATAGGTACACACGTAAATACATATATTTGTAAACTAAGTACAGTGCCCAACACATAGAAAGTGCTTAATACAGGTTTATTATTCCATTGCTATTTTAAATCAGCACAGCTGCCACTTTTTATTGTTTCTCATTAATAGAAATGAATCATTAGAAAGGTCACGTGCTGAGGACGCTACATTTAAACCCCTCATCACTCCCACCTTGTAATTCTTTACTCTTCAAATTAGGCTGAAGCACAACTTGAATCCCTTGACCAAAATTATTTTCCCATATTTTCCAGCATTTATATTGTACCTTGCCAAACTCTCATCTCATAGCCAATTAGATTTAGGACCGTGGTTCCCCAGGTGGAGGTAGCCCAGAATATAAAACTAGGCTCAGAATCTCTGGACTGCTGGGGACCAGGGCTTCTCAGCTTTTATAGAACCACTAACAGTAACACTGCTTAGCTGACTAAGTATAAGAACTGATTCAGAAAGAGTAGAAAGGAGAGTGAATTTTGTCCACTTTACTAGTAATATGTCTCTTAGGAGAGAAGATAGGCTGGCAATAGATTATTTAAGTTATTAAGTACTAAACTAAATTTTCTAGCCCATTAGGCCTTTATTTCTTCTTTGATGAGCTATGGTGCCTTATTTTTTTCAGTGATGTCTTCTCATTTTTTAAAAAATACAGTTATGCCCTTTCTGAGATCGATCTCTTTTGTGAAAGGCTTTCACAGAATGTTGTGGTTCCTGTTAAATATAAGCTGACTCATGGAAAATGAGTTTTGGAAAGCCACTCTTGCTTGAAAAGAAATAAAAAATAACTGCGTGTGTATTTGTGTTTCCACTCAATAAAGTATGAGAGAAAGATGCAGTGACCTTGCAATTGGAGATGTGGTGGCCCTTGTTTGAAACCAGGAGAGTGAGATCCTCTTGGAGGCCATATGTTGAATAAATGACATGTTCACAAAATACTTTCACAGGGGCCGGCCCTGTGGCTGAGTGGTTAAGTCTGTGTGCTCTGCTTCAGAGGCCCAGGGTTCAGATCCTGGGTGCAAACATGGCATCACTCGTTGGGCCGCATTGAGGCGGCGTCCCACATGCCACAACTAGAAGGACCCACCACTGGGATGTGCAACTATGTACTGGGAGGGGGTGGATTTGGGGAGAAAAAAGCAGGGGAAAAAAATACTTTCACAAAATATGGTCACATAGTTTTTCTTTTGTTGCTCACTTTACCCTCTCCCCCAACACGGGTTATTAGTACTGGGTTAGTTTCTCCTACTGGGATCAACTCTCATATCTCCTACTTAACCCCACTAGCCAAGAACTCTAGGGATTGACTTTACCACAAGTGGGCTAGTCCTGCATCCACCCTCTAAGGGAAGAGTCAGATGGGACCATGATTGCCATACATCCTCCACATCACACACTATCACTATTAAAGATGGGTCCTACAAAGTCTAATATCTCTTTGTAGTTATGCCCTTGATAGCACTACAGTGATGCCTAACAGTAAGGCTCCAAAGTTGCAGCTCTCTTAATCTTTCCCCACAAGGCTGATACCAGTCCAGACTGAATCCAGAGGAAATTCTGACATCAGCTACACACTGTGCCACAATCATTCCAATACATCTTGGGCTCTGGTCACTATAGTAAATGTTCCTTTCCTCAAAGTTAGTTTTATTTCACAGATCTTGTTGCTTTTCCCTTCCAAATGACCTTCCAATGTTCATGTCCATCCCAGTTCACAATGATAAATCTTAACTTCAGAGATGAGGAATTCTAACCAATTCTTCTGCATGAGAATCTGAAAAAAGCAGAGTAGATAACCCATCTGAATTCAAGGTCCCTTAGCCTCTTTCACGTCTGATCATCTGAAGTGGAAGGCCCGTCTACATCTTTAATGCATGGCATAGTCAAAGACACTGACTGCTTCCCACCTGGGGGACACTGGGTACAGGAGATGTGCATCTCAAATTCTAGTTTATTTGTTTGTTTGTTTTTTCTTTTTTGAAGAATTTCTATAACAAGAAATTTTGAGAGGCTGCCTAAAATGTCAAAAAAAAAAAAAAAAAAAAAAAACCAAAGTGGGTGTCCTAGAAATATAATTAGTACATTCTCTATGGATATACTGTACTTCCTCCCAGCAAACAAACCCACTATTTTCTCAACCCTGATGTTATTTATCCTTTAGAAGACACCCATTATCATACCATGGCTCATTCTGATCATTCTGATTTTGTTTTATCTGTCTACCCCATAGATAAACAAAACTCAACGGGGTCTGAAAATTTAATTCTCAAGATGCATCCATATTTATCACATAAATTATTGAGCTGGAAACCAAGCAAAGTTGGTGACGTCTGTCAGGCCTCATTTAGCAACCACATCTGGCACGATATGAAATGTCTCTCAGGCTTTAGTGGTCACCAAGCTTTGAAGAAGAGTAGTGTCCAAGCAGAAAGTCTAACCAAAAGGAAACTTGGACTAATGTCAAACCATCCTTGACCTAGTGGCTTGAGGTTGTTCCTTTGCTTCTCTTGAGCTCTCTAGAGAGAGTCGAGCATAGTCTTCTGCTTCTAGCTACTACATGTGGAATTACAGAATTGGCAGGAGACTTAGTGATCAGCAAGTGTAAACCTTTATCGAGTCACAAATTCCTTCACTGTTGTAATGATTCACACAGATGCTTAAGAGTAAAAATGAATACCCTACGTCTAAATATTTAAAAGTTAAAAATAAAGATTAAAAAATGGTTAAGTAAATACGTTCTATCTCCCAGTCTTGATAAAAATACCTTCATAGCTACCTGGAAAATGAGATTCGATTGAGAATTGTCAGACCCCTCGGATTTGCATTCTAGAACAGAGAAATGCAGGGAAAGCTAGCCGTGGGCCAGCCTCAAACCCTTCTCTTTTCAATCTCAGATCCATTTAACACTGTGTTGTGCCTCATTCTAGCCCACACCTATAAATTAATGCACATCACCCACAAGCAGTTGCCGCATGGCCACCTCTCACACCTGGATGTATGTATCTTCGAGAGAACAGACCTTTACAGAAGATCTGTTTCGCAAAAGTGATCCTTCCCTGGAGACTTCAGGAAAAGTCTTACATGGTCTTTTAGGTCTTACATGGGTTCCTCTTTAGGATCCCAAATTATTCTGAGCTTCCAGTGTGAGTCTGAGCTGAATCAGGTCTGCCTTCAGCAACTCTCCCAAGATAGGATCCAAAGAAACAGATGTCTTACACCTTGATGGATTTCACATCTCTTTTCTGGGCCAGACAAGACTCGTAGTTCTTAGTTCTTCTGAGGCTCAAGACACTGGGCCAGGGAGCCAAGCCCGAGAGATTAGCTCCTCCATGTTTCCAAGGGAAGAATTGTAAAGGCTCTGTATTAGGGTTCTCCAGAGAAATGGAACATTTGGAATATATATATGTATATACAATACATAAAATAATATAATACATACAATATATAATATACACAATTATATATTATATATAGTATTATATAGTTTTATATTGTATTATATATTATGTATATTATATATTGTACTGCATATAATACATACCATAATATAGTACATATAATATATAATACATATGACTATAGCATATAATAATATACACAATATTATACTATTATAATAATATTCTAATAAAATATAATATATATGTAATAATATTATAATATATAATATTATGTGCCACAGCCTTCTCCTCTCCTCCCCTCCCAGAACAGCAGGCATGGGGCTGCCCTGGGGAACACCCACCACAGGGCCTTCTCGGGAAACATATGCTGTGAAGAGACATAGAGTGAAGGGTGTCACAAGCCCAGGGAGGGGAACCATGGGCAGGAGGTAGAGTTTAGCATCAGTGGGACCAATGGCCATGTCACCAAATAGGCAGGTGGAGTACCACAAAGGAGTGGCCCTGGTTTCAAAGGAGCAGTGTCCAGGCCTCCAGCTCAGGGCTGGTTGATGGTTCCTCAAGGAGGGGCTCAGTGTAAATATACATGATTTATTTTATCATAAAATAAATAAATGTATATGATTTACTCTAAGGAATTGACTTACGTGATTATGGAGTCTGGCAAGTTCAAAATTTGCAGAGTAAGCCAGCGGGCTAGAGACCAGGGAAGAACTGATGTTGTGTCTCAATTCCAAGGCAGTCCGCTGGCAGAATTCCCTCTTCTTCAGGAGAAGTCTGTCTTTTTTCTCTTAAGGCCTCCAATTGATGGGATGGGGCCCACCCACATTACGGAGGGTAAGCTGCTTTACTTGTCTACTCACTTAAATGTGAATCTCTTCTAAAAAACACCTTCACATCAACATCAGACCAAATATCTGGATACCATGGCCTGGACAAGTTGACACAAAATAAATTCACCATCACAGCCTGCATGACAGTAAATCTGTCCCCAGGTACAACACCAGTAATGACACTAAAAATAAGACCTTGTTTGCCAAGTGCTACTACATTTTCTAAAGTTGCATTTGAACATGTCCATCTTATTACTGTACCCAGTAAAATTTCAGTAACCTGGGGGCGGCCCATTAGGCTGCCTAGCGGTCAGAAACTCTAGGTTTTATTTCCATTCCAGACTGCTGGCAGGCAAAAATGTCAGTACTGAAAAGACATACAGCTTCCACAGGGTAACAGCTTTACTAGGCATGACCAAATTTCCCCAGGAAGAGTTTGAATTTCAGTTGTCAGGAAATCCTATATTTGGCAAATTGGGGTGATGTGTCAAGCCCCATAAATAAAAGCAGGCTAGGTTACTTACAACTATACTGATTATCTTTCCAGTCTACTTTTGGAAGCCAGAACCTTTGGTAGTAAAGTTAAGTATTAGCTTCTCTCCTGCTGCTTTTCTCTATTTCTTTTGCACTGTGCATCAGAGAAAGAAAAAGTATCTTCTTTATTTTATATATATATATATATAATTTACTTAAATATAAATTTATTTATATATATAAAGTGAGAGAGATACCTTTTTTCTATCTATATAAATAATCTGAATTCACTAAGGATTCTAAGAATCCAAATAAAATTTACGATACTTTGTAGACACTCAAATTAGAAGTCACAGGGGCTGTGTCATCTGTTCAATATAAACTAAGCAAAGAAGAAAAGAGACAGAAATTTATAGGATGCAAAGTGGGAATATTAACTATAATGATAATATCATGGATTAAACGCAAACTATATACGGCAAACACCAGCAGGCACATTTGTATACACAACTTCTAGTTCTAAATACAAGACAGTAAGTGTCATTTCTCCCACTTAAAGGTAAGATTAAGTCTCAGAAAATTTGAACGACCTACCGAACACTGAAAACAACTTGTTCTGCCAGGACTCAAGCAGCTGTTTCTTTTCAAAAATGAAAGGCAGGTACAGAAGAGACACCTCTCAGATTCCTCTCGGTTCCAGGAGTGTAAGGAAACTCAGGAAGTTTCAGCAGGCATATAAAGTATTCTCGTCTCCCAGAACTGAAAATCTCACTGGGCAGTCTCCAGGCCACCTCAAGTTTCTGGAATTTACTCACGCCATCTTAAAAAGTAGGACTTTATCCATTGCAGTGAAAATCCAGTAAGAAAGACCAAAGCCAAGGTAGAGAATCTTTTCCTATGAGCTCTAGGAAAGACCGGCAAGTTGCAGAAGAGGAAGCCTGAGGGATTAAGTTGATGATTTAAGCTCTTTTTTCACTCTTATCTCCCCTCCTTTGTGTCAGTTGGTGACAAGGACCACTGCCAAAAATCGCCAAAACTTTTCTTCCTTCATTTATTCTTTCCTTCATTTTGTTGATCACATACTCCATACCCAACATAGCACTACAGTCATGTGCTGCATTATGACACCTCGGTCAACAATGGACCACATATACGATGGTGGTCCCATAAGACCACCGTGTAGCCTAGGTGTATAGCAGACTATACTATCTAGGTTTGTGTAAGTACTGCAGAGGAGGAAGTTTCCTCTACCCTTCTAGGTTCTTCTGTCTGGTCTAAGAATTAAATTGACATGAAAATTGACAGGAAAAAAACACACAAAAGTTTAATAACATGTGTACATAGGAGAAACCCAGGGAAACCAAGTAACTCACCAAAACAGCCAAAGCCCTCACCTTAAGCACCATCCTCAGCTGAAGACAAAAGTAGATGTTGGGGGTGGGGAGAGTCAGACACTTCAAAGGGAAGGAAGGCAGTTCGTAGGTAGGTGAAAAGGAGCAAATGTTTGGAAAACGAGTGTTTGGCCACACAAAAACAGAAGAACACAGAGGGGAGCCCAACAAACAGGCTTTTCCAGGTTCTTCCCTATCTACCACCTGTTTCATGCCATGCTAAGGTGAAAGCTCACTTCCTGAGACAGGGTTTTTAAATTTTTTAGGCAGTTAAGGGGGAGGTAACAAGAAATACTTTCTGAGTATTTTCTTTCTTAAAAATAATCAGCCTGAAATAATCCTCATGTTAAACAGACACATTTTGGGGTGGCAAATTGTATTTCCCTTCAGTACCGTCTATGATGGTCACATGACCAAAGTGCCTAAGGACACATTTCTCAGAATGTGTCCCCGTTGTTAAGTGATGCGTGACTGTATAAACAAAGAAGTAAAAGACACAGTCCCTGTCCTTGTAGAATTTGCTGTTTAGCCCTGGAGAAAAACAAATATAGACACAATTATAATATATCTGGTTAAGTAAAAAAGTAGATTTATGCAACAGATAGTGTGGGAGCAAAGAAAGGGCTTCAAAGCACCAAGCAATTTACTTTCCTGGGAGGAACCTCAAAGATGATGGTGCTGCCAGGTGGTCGAAGGAGCAGCAGTAGTATTAGTTGTCCAAGGGATCACCAGGTGATGCTGGGATGCTCAACCAGGGCAACTTCCAGAGGAGCCTGTGAGCCAGGTGGCCTCAGGGACCAGGAAGAAGATGTGAGTTGTGAAAGACCCTGATCACCCCTTTTACTTCAGACCAGAGTTCTTGGTTTAAAGAGGTGGAATTCTAACAGTTCCCACGAATGAGAACTGAGAGATGAAAGAGATGTTCTCAAATTTCTACCCCATTTGTACTTTGTGTTGGTATGCCTGAGAAAATGCTTATTCTGAAGTTTTTAGATATTTTCAGATAATATTTCACTTGCATCAACTCAGAAATTTCAAATAAAGCAGTGCCATATCTCAATGCTCGCGGAAAGGGTATTTATCATTAAATGAATTGTAGAATCGTGTGTCTGCAGATGATAAAGCTTTAAGGCGAATAATGCCCCTAATTGCTGATCTCAAGAGCCCTCTGTGGAGCAGCCAATGGCTCTGCCCCCTAGAACCGTGGAGTAGACTCTGCAAAAGTTTTCTCGCTAGCCGTCAGGTCCACAGTGACCAAACAGTGTTCCGGGCTTTCATAGACCTAGCAAAGGCTGTCCATTTACACCTACATCTAGATGGACATATTCACAGCAAACTTAAATTGGAGACAAATGTCAAATCACAATCATGCGCATCAACATCCTTTAGATCTTTAGAACGACCTGGTCATTACATAATGGAGAAATAAATGTATGCTAGTCCACATACCACTAAAGGGTGAAAAGAAAATATGTGTTCTTGATTTCTCTGTGACTGGTCTGATGTCCCTCACCAGCCCTCTTGCCTCTGGGTAGCAGTACACGTGCGCGCGTTTGTGTGTGCGTGTGTACACGTGGGAGACGTACGGGTGGAGATTTGGTTCAATCAGGTAGTCTTATCTGTCTCTTTAGGTACCTTGGTCTCAGCTGGATTACTCACAAAAATGCTTGGTCTTTCAGAGCTTCATTCCCTCCCCCTATTAATCTCCACGATGGCACCTGAGTGTAGATGTGTAACTCGAGGTAGTTGAGAGGAGGCCTGGTTCAAGAATCTATACTGTGTTGTCTGGATCTTGCTGGTCTCTTCTGTAGAGTGGCTGATCCTAGCTGCTCCCTGGACTGATGATTCTGTTGGCATCCGCTGCTGAAGACCGCAGCTGGCGTAATTTGTAATTTATGGTCTGTTCTCTCAGCTCGTTTGGGCCCAGGAATTTCTCCTGAGGACTCAATCCTCCCTCAGTCCTCAGTGGTGCTGTGCATCCCACCTGAGGTCTGCCTGGTCCCCTGTGGTTCCCGGGTCAACTGCTTGATTCTGCAACCCCCAACTCCAGAGGCGCTTTGCCCTTACTTGGTGACTTTCAGCAAACTTTCGCCTCCCTTCCTGGGGCAAGTGGGAATTTTTGAGTCTGTCTATGCCACTTGGGAACAAAGCTAAACTCAGGTCTGTCTCTGTCTGATCCACATTGCTTTTACTTTCATGTGATTATTAAGGGTTGAATTGTGTCCCCCCAAAAGATATTTGAAGTCCTAATCCCCAGTACCTTGGAATGTGACCTTATTTGGAAAAAGAGTCATTGCAGATGTAATTAACTAAGATGAGGTCATACAGGAATAAGGTGGGCGCTTCATCCAATATGCCTGGTGTCCTTATAAGAAGAGACACAAACGCAAGAGGGAAGAATGCCCTGTGACGACAGGGGCAGAGATGGAAGAGCTGCAGCTGCCAGCCAGAGAATGCCAAGGATTGCCAGCAAACCCCCAGAAGCTGGGAAGAAACAAAAGATTCTCGTCTGCAGGTGTCACAGAGAGCATGGTCCTGCTGACACCTTGGTTTTGAACTTGTAGCCTCCAGAACCGTGAGACAATAAATTTCTGTTAAGCCCCCCAGTTTGTAGTACTTTGTCATGGCAGCCCCAGGAAACTGATACACTACCCCGGGATTGAGTTGGGATCTCTTGGGTGCTGTGAGGGGACCTCCTTCCAGCATCCCAAACACAACAGGAAGCAGACAGACCCTGTGGGTTCTCCTCAGTCTAAAAGTGCCCTGCCCTACCCCACCCCCACCACCTTGCACCCCTGGAGGTCAGGGCACATGGCTGACTGCCTGCTCTGTATACATTTCTCTCCCTCTTCTCCCAGCTGTCCAACAGGACCCAAAGGGTCAAGCTTTCTTAACTTCCTTTTCCTATCTGACTCAGATATTCCCCCCCCTTTTTTTTCCTTAAGAAGCTTTACCCTGAGCTAACATCTGCTGCCAATCTTTCTTGTTTTGTATGTGAGCCACTGCCACAGCAAGGCCACTGACAGATGAGTGATGGAGGTCGGTGCCCAGGAACTGAACCTGGGCTGCTGAAGCAGAGTGCGCTGAACTTAACCACAGGCAACTGGGGCTGGCACCAGACACCCCTTTCTAAAACCCTATGATCAAATCCACTAGGCCTTACCTCTTGATGCATTAAAGGAAACAAGAAAAGAAAGAAAGAAATTTCAATTTTTCTCTCCAAAAAGTCTGGCTTTTGAGTCTCTTGCTTTGCTGCAGACTCAAGTATCCCATCTGAGATGCCAATAGCTGGCTATTGACTGTTTCATCACCTTTACAATTCTAAATCTCAGGCACATCAAAGGATCATCACGTGTAGCTGTGATGCAAGAAGCTCGGACGTGAACAATACTTGACGGCAGAATGGTCAGTCACAGACTCATTGCTCTGTTACGTCTCCATCCGCAGACAACTTGTGACTTGCAACTTCATCTCTCCTTTATTTGAGGGATGAAACCCTTAGCTATACCCTCTCATCCTCCAACCCATTAGCTGGTGTGCACATTTCTTTCTGGCAGGCTGGACCAGAAACAGCCTGACAGGCACACTGCTAGCTACTGGTGTCCCCAGGAATCAGGGTCAGTACTTCTCCTTACAAATAGATCTTTCATCTGACTCATTTGGTGGCTTTGACTGCCCAGTTTTACTGTGTGTTAATGGTCATGATGGTTTTTCTACTTACTGTATAGCCATGTTCCTCCCAAGAACTCTGGAGTGGACATTACTGCTGGTCTAGAGCATTCATTGTCCTTTCTTCCTTTCCAACAGAACTGTGATATTGTTCAGATATCCACTCCTTTATGACACAGCCCATGCCCCTCAGTGGCCTGCCAGGTCAAAGCATTACCCCATAACCTTTTCCCATGATCAGTTCTGGAATGGGCATATGACCCACATCAGACAGACAGGGCTCAAAGAGCTTTTGCTAGAGAATTCCAGGGAAAAAGCTTCCTTGTCCTTAAGGGACACTTCAGGAAGCAAGCCTGCTTTACACTGGAAGTGGGAGAAAAAAGCTTGAGGCCCTGACTGCAGCTGGCAGCTATGTTGCAATTATGAGGAAAACTCTCCTTGGGATGAAGCCTGTGTTCAGCAGAGCTCAGATGTGAAAACTGAAGCCCAGTGAATCCATGATGTCTGGTTATATGAGCCAATGACTTTCGATACAATTTAAACTAATTTGATGGACTTGTGATTAAGAGTATCCTAATGGATACAAACTTTATTAGACATTTTAGAGGTATTTAAATAAATGTCACAAACACAAATCAGTGGAGAATAATTCAACAACATACAAAAGGCTGAGATTTTTTCTGATAAGCTGGATCCAGATTCTTAACTCTCAGCACATTTCTATGTTGGTGATATATGAAGATTCTTACAGTATCAGAAGGAGAGATCTGCAGAGAGACATCAAGATATTAGTGTGAAAAGAGTCTCAACTTTTTTGAACTCGTAATGAAGCCAGGTGTGGTGGGAAATGCTTGGAGCAGAGTAAGATAAATAGGCATTTTCCATTGAAGGACATGCAAACCATACTTCCTTTTAAATGACGTTGTAAGTGCTACATTATTATGAAGGTTTTTTCACTTAAATGTTCTCAATTTTTGGCCCACTTAAATCATTAGCCTATAAGAGAGCTGGAAAAGGAAAGGAAGGTTCAAATAATACAATCAATTAGCTTCTCTTTGATTGTTTTAAGAAGCTTAATTTAGGTAAGAGTTTTCTGGAATAAAACCTGGGTTATCTTTAAATCATCTTTGTCATCTCTCCTTAGTATGTTTATTATTATTAATATTAATGCAATATAAAGCTAAGTGTTTGATTGTCTTATCAAACAGTCTTTTAAATAAAGCCTTAAAAATATACTAGTCAGGTAAAACTCTTTCTACATGGTAATTGCTGGAATTATTCCATTATTCAAAGGGATAAACCTGGCACACCAGGAATAAGTTCACCCACATACTCTTTATTCATGTCTAGAAAGTGTCATTTTCTGAGGCATATGGGTAACTTTAAACACTTGTGCCATTTTTCCTTCCTTTGCCTAAGCACCAAGGACTCTTTGGAGCTAAAATGAGAATTGGACCCTACATTTACTCTCCAATAGGTAGAGTCAGGACACAAGAAAGCATAATAGTAGAACAAGAGGAAGTCCTTAAGGGCCAGTAGTAATGCTGTAATTTTGCTCTGTGGTCAAGGAAGAAATGCAGGAACTCTGCCATCCCACACTTCTTAGGCAATTCTGCCCAGGGAGGTGTGGTCATGTGGTGAGAGGGTGGAAGTGGGGCAGAGGGTGAAGATCAGATGAACCAGAGCCTTCTGGGAGAGACAGGAGGGACCTGGGAGCCAGGCAGGACCACCTATCTGTAATTTCTCACTGTAGCACTGATTGCAGCCAGGACTTCCTTCGTCATGAATTCCTTTACTTGTAACACATACAGGTCCATTCACTGAGAATGACAAGTTGTTCATTATAGTACTTTGGGATTTCTATTCAAAACTGGGAGATTTGCAAGAAGTAACTCTAACACGAATGTTGAAACACTCATAATTCTGGATAAATAGATGTCTATCTTATTTACCTAAGCTAATGCTCAGTGAATGTAAAGCAACACGATCACCTTTACCTTATTAACACGGATGGGGAAAGAAACCTAATCTGAAGATTTCCAAGGAATAAAACTAGGAAATTTAAGGTAGCACAATGATTTAACCTAATTTAATCTGTTTGATGCTTGGGCCTGTGCAATGTCCTTCCTTTGCTTTCTTTCACTGGAGTTATTTGTTCTGAAAGCCGATGCTGAGGACCTCTGAATGATGGCTCTGAGCGAGGCTCTGCGTGATAGAGCAAACCTAAACAAGGTATTGGTCATTATCTTCCAAACTTTTAAAAGAAACGGTGCGTAACACACGCTATTTGTTGAATATTGAATGAATAATCCATAGCAAATGATAAACCAGAAATCACTTCTGAGTTTTATGGAATATTTGCTTTTTTATTTAAAGTTAACATTAAAATTCATTCTGGCAGCCAGCCTGGTGGTGCAGCGGTTAAGTTCGCACGTTACGCTTCGGTGGCTCAGGGTTTGCCAGTTCAGATCCCGGGCGTGGACATATGCACCACTTGTCAAGCTATGCTGTGGCAGGAGTCCCACATATAAAGTAGAGGAAGATGGGTGTGGATGTTAGCTCAGGGCTAATCTTCCTCAAAAAAAAAAAAATTCATTTTGTAGTATCTATTTGATGGTAAGGTGAATACATTTGACCATTCAAATTTGGCATAGAAGGCACTAAATTGATAATCTATGTTCAAATAATGAGCAATATATTTTGTGATTTCAAAATACATAAACTATTTTCATGAGCATAGGATTCTATTAAGTGAGACTAAGCAGCTCTGTCTGGAGGGAATTTCAGGTTGACCTAAGAACCCTGTCAAAGCTCTAGTGAGGCTTTGTGCAAGAAAGCACTCTGTAAAGCGCTGTGAAGCTGTTTATAAAGCACAGAGTTATCAGAATGGAAGCTGAAATCAGACAGGCTGGAGCTGAAGTCCCAGGTCTGCCGCTTGCTGACTATACACCGTTGGGCAAGTTATTTTACGTCTGTAAACCTTAGTTTGCTCATACATAAAATGGAAAAGAATAATACTATCTACCTCATGCATTTTCAGTGATGTGAAGTGAGCCGACGCACAAAAGCATTTTAGCCTAGTAGCAGTTCAGAGCAAGAGCTCAGTGTCAGCCGTCATCATCTTCTTTTTCTTCATCATCATCCTTACCACCAGAGGTGGCAATTTCTCCCTACTGCTCATCCTACAAAATGTCAAGACTCCTGAGAGGAAAAAAGGAAAGGAAAAAGAAAAAGAAGCAGAGGCGCTGCTACCTCACATTCTTATAATCTCTCACCTAGAACAATCTGCACACTGGTCTCTTCAGGCTTGTCCTCCTCAGATCGACCTTCCAAGCCACCAAAGAGACCTGTTAGGGCAGAAACCTGCCCCATCCCTCTTCTCATTCTTACACAGTTGCCTGTTATCTACTGGGCAGAGTCCAGGGCCTTTCTCTGGATTTTAGGGAGGGTCTTTGAGAGCCGAGCTCCTGTCTGTCCCTCCAGGCTCAGCTCTGATCTGGTGGACCAGAGCAGACCAGGGAAATCTGGTAGACCTCGCTGTCTCCTGGCCAAATCCTACTTGGCTATGACTCAGTTAAGAAAACACCAAAAAACTGAGCAACTCAGCTCAGACTGTTACCTCCTGGGAAGCGACATGCTCACTCCTCAAATTGCTTTATAAATACACTAGGCTGTGAGCTCTTTATGGGGAGGGTACCAGGGCTTACCACAGCAAGTGGCACGTTTTAGGTTCTCAATAACTATTTCCAGATGAATGGCTGAATGAATAAATGAATGAATACACATCAAAAATCAGATGCAAAGTATATAGATTTGTAGAGTTGCTCGAGCCAGGTACCCTTGCAGGGCTTGAAGGAGACCAAAAGATAATATTCTTTTCCCAATCAAGTTTGAAAACAATGAAAAAGTAGACATGGAAGTCTGGCAGAAGGAGATAAAGATGTCATCTTCATTACCGATAAAGCTGGTAAAGGAGGGCATGGCTTAGGTGCATGACAACAGCAGACTTCCTAAAACTGCACTCCAGAATTAGGTAGACTTGCCCACCAATCACTGCACAGCTCCCCGCTAGAGGACTTCTCTGCACAACTTGGGGCGTGAAAGAGCAGAGCAGAATGTACAGTTCCTAAGGTCAGCTGGCTCCCAACTACACAGAGCCAGTTTATTTCCCAAATGCACCAATGAGAGAGTTGCCTCTTCTCTAGGGCAGAGTGAGTCAGGTCGGGGAGAGAGGTCAAGAGGGTTACAGCAACTGTTGTAACTCGGACTTGCAAACATGGAGCCGGGGGAGTCACTCTGCTCCCCAATATTTTTATGTGCACTGATTAATTTAGATGCTGGTGATAATTCCCACAAGTGACAGGAAGAGTGGACCACAAAGATACCCCTAAATTATATATCAGTCAATGGATTATCTTTTGACATCCCCCCTCTAATTCCCACTCTTCAGTTGATCTATGAACATAAGTTGAATTGCGTACTTAGATCAACTTCTTATCAAGATTTTAAAATTGTTTTGGCTTCTAAAAGATTATACCTCCTCTTTTACTCAATTAATTCAATGAAACCCAACAAATAGTTCTTGAGACTCTGCCAAGAGCCAAACACAGTAGAGTACAAAGATGAACTCATCATAGTGGTCCTCTGGAGTTTACAAACCACTCAGCATCTGCTGGATCTTTTCTCCTGGGTACAAAGAAGGGAACTCGGTCACTTATGAGATCAAAATGAACAGAGACAAATATTTACAACTTTTTTCCTAATTTCCAAATGTTTTTCTGAGTAGTTAAATGACTGTTCGTCCAGAATTTAAGCCATTTCTCTTCTCCTATCAACATTAATTAGAGCCAAGATACTAATGATAAAGGTCACGGAAACCACTAGGGAGCCATTTATCTACTCTCATTGCCCATATTGCACCATCTCACAAGGTCTGCAATTGGTAAAGGGGGGAACTGGGTGAAAGGGTTCAGATAGATTATGCCAATCCATCACCACAACTGGAAAACAACTCACACTAGTGGATGGCTTGTTTCACCTCCCTGAACGAAGGCATCATACATATTCCTCTCCTATCCTGGCTTCCTGGATCTTCCATTATTCTTTTGCCAAAAAAAAAAAAACCTTGACATCTTATGTTTAAGAGTTCTATTTGTCTTTTACTTAACTAGATTCTGGAAGACTACCCACATGATTTCACTAGATATTTAACTTATTTTGTTTTGACTTCATTTTGCCTTATATCTTCTCATCACCAAACAGACAGGACTATCCAAAGAAACAGGGATTAGATACGGTTTGAATTCCTAAGAGATTCAGATTCAGGGTCTACTCCCAACTTCAACTTTTTAGCCAAACCATTATGGAGAAATTGGTAATTTCGTTCCCCTCAGCTGCACTAAGTGACGTACATAAAGCTACTAAAATTTGGAACAGGACTCCACGGTCTCAGCATCATTCTTGAGTGCCAGAAAAGCAGCTTCTCTCCTTCCTCCCGCTTCTATGCTTGTATTAGACAAATAGCAGGATCAAGAAGTAATTTCTAACAGCACTTGCCATTTTCCCTTTGGAATAGCTCAGCAGCATAGATGGTATGAGGACAGCAAGGAACCCTGGGCCAGAGTTTCTGCTCGGAAAAAAAGAGACTGTCAAAGTTAAAGCGACCGAAGATTCTTTACCTGAAATGTAGCACTTTTTCTATTGTATTAGCAAATAGCTTAAGGACTCGTAGCAGTGATAAAAAATGAATATATATAACTTCTTGGGTGTGTATAAATATTTTATTTCTAAATGTTATGAATAAGGAAAATTGCAAAAAAGGTGACACATCCAAGATCTGAGAATATTGTTGTCAGCATGAAGGGCTGTGGGATCTTAAGCAACTAACTATATATACTTCCATGCCTTTTCCCTACATTTGAAAATAAAAAAGGAAAAGAAAAGACAGGCATCATGACATGGTGTTTTGTTATCCCTGTATCTGTTCAGAATCTACAGGAGATAAGATAAATAAAAGGAAATTATAGACAGTAGAATCACGAATATTGTAAGCACTTCTGCAACTCGCTCTGCATGTGCATTGTTTTAATTTCAAATGTTTTAGTACTTATCCAATGCAATGTGTATTAAATATTGAACAGATTTTTAAAAGGCTTTCATGTACTAAAAAAAAAATATTATTGGGCTTTGGAAATAGTATTCACTGAGTAAAATGCACAGTGTTTCTTTTGCCCAAAGCATTTGAAGCCATGAAGGGAAAAGGGAGCCTCCCAGGAGCAGTGATGAGCACATTTCTAGGGTCAATAAGCTAGAAGGGGCCTTTTTGCAAAAATTTTCTTAGAGCCATCAATTTAAATCCATCTGGAGCACAACCAGAGGCACTCACAACTAGAATATACAACTACATACTGGGGGGCTTTGGGGAGAAGAAGAAAAAAATAAAAATAAAAATAAAAATAAATAAATCCATCTGGGGAAGCAATGAGTAATCCTGTGATGAAACCCTGGCTCTACAACACACCAATGTAATGCCCCACGTGGGGTCCGTCTTTACAGTATGTTTACCCTATAGTTAATATGTCCCATGCCCAATATTGTTCAAGGCTAAATATGAATAAATACTTATTGTTTCATATGAGAATATGCAGGTAGGGATATCTATCTATATCTATCTATCCACCTATACAGACAGATATACAGATGACATGAATACAGATATGGATGTAGATGTACATATATCCCAGGTTAAAAATATAGATAAGTTCAAGGTGGGGCTAAGTAAATTCGTGAAGACTAGTTTCACCAGTAGGATCCTGTCCTACCTACCAACATGCATATTAGGTTGGAAGGCCCAGGGTTATTTACTAGGGAATCTCATTGATGGCAGCTACCCTTTAGGGTCAACAAGCTGTGTCAGAGAGAATTATTCCCGCAATCCTGGGACCAGACAGAAGTAGAAAATATCTGCTGCTGCTCCCCACCACGTGGCTCAGGAGTCTTCCCTTTGACTCTGCAGGCTTACCTGCAAGCTCTACCAGATGGGCCCCCTCTCTTGTCTGAGCCCCACCAGAACCAGAACCTCCAACGCCGGCCCAGGCACACCTTCAACCGCTGCCAACAACTCCAACTGCACTTCAACCTTTTCCACTAAATACACATTCATCTACATCGAATCATCTTATTTCCCCAAATCCAACAATCTTTTCAGACTTTACTGGTTCTATAATGCATACAGCTTGCTTGCAATGGTACAAAATTTGTGAACTTAAAATATTTTTACTAAAGAAAAAAAGAGAATGACAGGTAAAATTATACAAATTATTCAAAGTAAATATTTTAAGACCCCCCCCCACCCCCAGCCTCACCCCTGTCCATTCCCAGTCCCCAGGGGGAAACGGCATAAACTTTAGTGTCTCTCCTTTCTTACACTTGGGCTTTTTTTCTGCTTTTAGCAAAAATCAGATGACGTTGTATATGTTGGTTTACAACATGCTTTTTTCACTTAAAACCTATTCAGGTCAGTTTATTTAGATTTACCTCATTTTTGTATGATTCCATTGTAGAGACATACCATAGTTTCTTTAGCCATTACCTTACTTATAGTTATTCTGGTTTTTTAATACTGTGCCTCACAAACAGGCTGCAGTAAATATCTTTGCAGGTATGATTTTTGCTATCATTTCTTTCCAAGGCAAATTTTTAGAAATGAGATTCCTGGATCATAGAGTATCCCCTGTGAGCAGTTTTTAATAAATGCTGTCAAATCATTGGGATCAATTTTATATTTCCCTTTTCCTTTATACCGACCTTCTCCTTTGCAGACTCCAACTCAAAGTCTATGCAAACCCTTTGGAATATCAACCTGCTGTTTAATCTTGACCTGGCATCTCTCGACTACACTTTTCAGATACCCTTTAGAGCTTCACATGCTTAGACACTGACTTCAGTTTCCTAACTGGCTTTTGTATATCTTGTCTCTTATTCCACCCATTACAGCCATGTCACTCTTCTCAAAAACTGCCTTATGCTTGTCACATCTCCGTAATCTTCCGTGAGTCCCCAGTGACTAAAAAATGAACCTTACTCATGCATTCGAGAGCCTTCACAATCAGGCTTCAATCTTTCTCATTTTATCCTTATTTCTCCTATTTAAAAATTAGAGAAAGAGTGAGGAGGGGGAGAGATCTACTGTGAACCACTTTCACATGTCTTAAAAATATTTTAATCCTCACATCCATTTCAGAAGAGGGGAAAGTAATAGATAGGGGAGGCAATTTACTCTCTACCACAAAGCTGTCACATCTAGAGTTGTGGTTTGAAATTTAGTATATCTGACAGCAAAATGCATGTTCTTACTATCACACCATACTTAAATTCAACTCAATAAATATTTATTCAACATCCATGCAAAACACTTTATTATGTGTTATAGAGGATTAGAAATTTTAAAAGAATGGCACATAATTGACATTTAATCATGGTGCCTGCCTCCCTGGCAGCACGCTTTGTGCTATGTGACCTTGCCCCATCAATAGATGGTTGAAACAAATGCAGGCACCTGTTCCGGTTATCCACTGCTACTTAAGAAGCCACTCCAAAACTTAATCACTTAAAACAATGACAACATTTATGTTCCTCACAAGTATGTAGTTTAGGTAAGGTTCAGAGGGGACGTCTTGTCTCTGCTCCCCTCATCATCAGCTAGGGTGGCTTAAAGGCCAGGACTGGGAATCATCTGAAATCTTGCTCACTCACTAGTCTGGAAGTTGGTGCTGACTGTCAGCTGGGTCCTCAGTGGGGGCTTCACCTGGGTTCCAAGCAAAAGCATTCTCGAAGGGCCAGGCAGACGCTGATTTGCCTGTTAGGATTTAGCCTTTGAAAGTATCCTTTCCACTGCAGATACAGGCCCACCCAGAAGCAAGGGGAAGACATGTAGACCCCAGCTCATGAGGGAGGGCTGTCAATGTCCATCTGAAAAAGAAGAAGTGAGATGGTGTGGCCATCCTTAGAATACAATCTGCCACCTATAGATGTGCCAGTGAGCTGTCATAGGGAGACAATCCAGGACAATCAAATGCCTTTTCAACTCAGTATAATTTAAGAACAATTTAGAGAATTAAAAACCTGCTGGGGATCAATCTGGAAGGACACAATGGAGAAATGGAGGAAGGCACAATGAAGCGTGTATTCCCTGAAGTTCTGGGGCCATAGAAACTAGGAGTAAGAACCCAAGTCCCATTCACTTTTATATATATCCTCAACAGAGCACAGTACTAAACGCACGGTAGGTGCTCCTGTATGTCCTGTGAAGAAATACACGAATGCCTGGAAAGAGGGAAGAAAAGGAGGGGGAATTCTGGAGGGGGAAAGATAGATTCTATTAGAAATACCTTGAGTCTAAGGTTCCAGTGATAGCTCTTGATTGAGACGTCTAACAAGCAGTTAGTGAGGTGTGTCTGTGGCTCAGAAGAGAGAGCAGGAGTTAGGGAAGTGGTTTAGGAAGCCATGGACGAGGTGAAGCTTTGGCTGGATGGAACTGCCAAGGAGGAGCTTGGAGAGGAAAACCAAGGACTAAAGCTCAAACAAAACAGTGAGTGGTTAATCCTACAGGCTCTGAGTCTGAACACCTGGATTTAATGTCCAATATACCTGCTTCACCACTTACTGTGTGTTTTCTTAGGTTTATCTATTTAATCTCTCTGTTCCTCAGTATCCTGTTATAACATTGTTATAATAATAAAAACTACTCATAGGGTTGCAGATTAAATGGCATAATACCTGCAAAGTACTTAGAGCCTGGCACATAGTAACCAATCAGTGCATGCTAATTATCATAACTACTGTCAGTTTTTTTAACATCTAAAGTTTAGGAATGGGCAGAGGAAAAGCCAGAGGATAATATTGGACGTGAAGGCCTTATGAAATCTTGTCTAACAGTCCTGATGAATAGCTGCGGGGGCATTCATTACTGAGTAGCCAACATGAAAGAGTTGCTGACTCTGTTAATAAAGACAGGCTGTCATGGTGAGTCATATTTTCTACACCAATATTTCTACAAAGTCTGCGCTTTTAGGTGTGCCATGGTAATATGTGCTGTGTCAAAAAAAGTATGTTCTATACTCAAATAAATTTGGGAAATGCTGGATTCAACAAAATTAGACAAACATTTCCTTAAATGCATATGCTAATATGAGCCACAGCTTGCTAAGAAGGAGATAGAGAGAGCATCATTTCCCAAACACTTTTAAACTTTTAGGGATCTTTCTGCTAAACCAATGTGTAGAACACAACTTCTCAATGCTAGTCAAGAAAGAATCTCTTGGAAAACTTCTTAAAAATGTGTGTTACTGGATCCACTTCCACAGATTCTGCTTAGAAAGCCTGGAGTGGGGTTAAGGAACCTGTAGTTTTAAAAAGCTCCCTGGTGTTACCTTGCCTCCAGGCAACAGGAAAGAGCAATTGAGCCCTCCCATAATCTCTGTTTCTCTCCAAACTGTTCTAAGAAAAATGGCTCCTGCAAAGAAAGGCAGCAAAAAAAGGGGGGAAGGGGAGTGGTATTCTACCACCAAGGAGATGACTAGCAAATGGCATGTCAATATTCATAAACGCTTCCATTGAGTCAACTTCAAGAAGCATGGACCCCAAGCACTAAGGAAATCTGGAAGTTTCTGTAAAAAAGAAAAGAAAAACAACAACGGAACTCTCAATATGATTACAGTCATGTGTTGCTTAATGACAGCGATATGTTCTGAGAAATTCGTCATTAGGTAATTTTGTCAACATGTGAGCATCATAGAATGTACTTTCCCAAACCTAGATGGTATAGCCTACTATACACTGAGACGACATAGTGCTGATCTTATGGGACCGCCATTGTATACACTTCTGTTGTTGACCAAAACGTTATTATGCAGCACATGACTGTATTTACACTGGCTCAAGGAAGCTATCTGGGCTAAAGGTATAAGGACTATCCAATAACGTATCCGGGTAGGTTATCCAGAAAACATAATGAAGACAAAGATTCATCAAACAAGCCCAGCCTGTCGGCTACCTAAGTACCTATCATGCTTTCAGAAACCTTCAGTCACTGTCGATGAAAGCTAATAATTTGATTACCACAAAAAATATAATTAGGGAAAAGTAGTTGTAGGCTTTATATCTAAAGAAATTTAAACTATCGCCCCATGGAGTTAGTGGTAATCTGACAGATTTCCAAGAATTCCCAACAGAATTTTGAGGCAGAGTTAGATTAGAATTTTTTTAACTTAGGTAATTCTAGGTAGAACGTGTATCTAAACCGATGGGGATGGTTATGTTCTCTGCGTGCCTGTTTAAAATTTAATCTAAGAACAGGCTCCTTAACTGAGATTTACTTGGAGACCAACCAGACCTGAGAATATGCTGATCTAAGAGATATACCATTAAATCTAACCGAAGAGAGATTGTCTTAGAACCATTTTGGGAAGGAGGCAAATTTTTCTTGTGAACATTCTATCTAGGAAGAATTCATCAAAGAGTAACAGTTTAACATTTTTCTATTTTTACAGTCTGCTTTAAAATTTTGATGGTAAAAATAAAAGATAAAAGCATGACATCACTTCCAGGCTTCTCTCTACATACTGGAGCAATTATTCCTTTTATATGTCTGGCAGGACGGGTTTGGGTTGCCAGTCAATCTCTGCCTTTTCCCTCCCCCTGGCGCAGAGGGGGCTGGAGGGAGGGTAAATTAGTCTAGGAGAGGCCACCCAGGCTGCGCTCTTCCAGACTGAAAAAAGACTAAAGAGAGTGACAACTGAATGCAACACATGATCCTAGATCAGATCCTATAAAGGAGATTACTGGGACAATTGGTTAAACTTGAGTGGAGTTTGTGAGTTCAATGTCAGTAAGCGTCAGTGCTAATTTCCTGATTTTGATCCTTATCTTGCGGTTATCTGGAGAATGTCCTTGCTTGATGGGTTACACGCTAAACTATTCAGGAGTGATGGGCCCCATGTTGAAAACTTACTCCCAAATGTTTCCAGAAAAAATGTGCTTTGTGCTATCCTTGCAGTTTTTCTGAAGTTTGAAATTATTTTTTAGTTAGCATTATCTTTAGCACTGAAAAAAGAATACATTTATTTTATTGTTTGTGTTAGTGTATCGTTGATTTTCTCAGGTTCCCTAAGTAAACTATCAGATCACCTGAAAATAGTTCTACTTCTTCTTTTCCAATTCCTATGCCTCTTAACTGTTTTGTCATTTTAAATGGTACTGGCTGATCCCTCTAGAACAATGTTCAACAGTAGCAGAGAATGAGCATTCCTGACTCTTTCCTAACCTTAGTAGAAATGCATCTAGTGTTTCCCCATTAAGCACAATGCTGGCTTTAGGAAATATGCATCCATTCCTGTTACCTTGAGTGTCTTTTTTAGAAGCTTTTGTCAAAAGTTTTTTTTTTGGCATCTGGGGAATAATCATATGATTATTACTTTTACATCTACTAATATGGTCTTCATATTAACCGATTTTCTAATAATCATCCTTGCATTCCAGAAATAAATCTCACTTGGTCATGATCTGTTTTCTTAACATGGGGTTGGGTTCTGTTTTCTAACATTTGACCTAGTATTTTTGCATTTCTATTGGATGATTGCTTGTAAAGATATTTATTTACACATTAGAATCATGTTCCTCCACACTTTTTAGGAGAACACCCACCATGAAAGGGGACATAGTAATAACAGAAAGGACGTGGGAGGCCGTGTAATGGAGACATGGAGAGATTCGACTTCAGAGTCACTTAGACCTTGGGAAGGTTGCTGGCTCGCTCCCCTTACTGGCTGGGTGACCTTGGAGAAGTTATTCCCCTCTTCTACCTCCTGTATTCTCGTCTGTCAGGTAGGAGAACCTACCACAATAGGTTGTACGAGGATTAAATGATAAGAAGTCTGCAAAGACTTCAATACGATGTCTGACACAATGTAAGCCCACACAAACTTTAGAACATTGTATTATAAAGAAGCATGTTTCTTTTGCTGCTTCTCATATTATTAAAAAAGTAGTGTTAGGATATATGTGAACAGATACCATAGTTTCCTCAGGAGGCACTTGGTGTCTCAGTTTAAATGGTCCCCAGCATTTTGCTATGATTACTGAGCACAGAGGAGATTGAACAGACCAGTTTAGTGAACCAGGTTTGTATTTTGTCTCTTCTTTTACAGTTACTCCCTTGTAGGAGAGCGGTTTGAATGTAAACAGTGAGCTCTTAAGGAGTGCCAAGTGGGGGCAAGAGGAGGGACTGGGAAGGAAAGATCCAATTTCTTGACCCTCTACTACCTGCCAGGAACTCATTTAGGAATGTCTGCAGTTAAGAGGTGAGGAAAGCTGGAAGGTAACATCAAGATCTCAAAACCTGAGTGAACCGTCTGGATAGCGGGGTGGGTAGAGCATTTCTCTTTATCGAAGAGCTGAGATCAGCGTTTGTTCTTTTCTTCTCGCCCATAATCTCTTCAAACAGAGGAGAATGGAGTAGATGCACTCTCTCTGGGTTGGGCTCTTGGCTACTTCACCTCTTAGTCAGTGTTCTGAACATCAGGAAATCACTCTGTATAGTCAGTGGTCGTGCTTCTAGGACTCCTGAGCATGGAGGAGGTAAGGAGAGGGCTCACTTACTCACGCATTTGTTCTCCAACTTTTTATGATGGATGCATGTATGCTACAGCTCTTTATTAAGACCACAGAAAGGAAAGCTCCATCTACCACTCTGAGACTGTTAGACACAGAATGTTGTGGGAGTGCCAGGGGGAAAAGAGATTGGCTTAAAGACGTTGGTATTTCTGCTGAGCCCAGAAAGTTGGAGCTAAATAAAAAACCAGGTATTGAGAAACAGGTTCCGGACTGACACAGAGTAGGTCTGCATTTTGTCTCTTTCTTGCTGTTGGTCTTGGACAAGCTCCTTATGTTTTCTGAGCTTTAATTGTATCACCTGTAAAAAGAGGAAAAATTACCTCATATATATGGGTTTGTGGTAAAGATTAAAGGAAACAATGTATGTAAACACTTAGCACAATGCTGGGCATGAGAATCCTCAAGGATACTGGCTATTATTGTTATTATCTGGTCCTCAGCAGTCTTCTTCAGTTCTTGCCTCTGTCAGTACTCCTTTCCTCAGAACTCAAGTTTCTTTTTATAAAGTACCTGTGATATAATTCCCATACTATACAATTCATTCATTTAAAGTATAGAATTCAATGGTTTTTAATATATTCAGAGTTGTCCACAATCTAATTTTAGAGCATTTTCATCAACCCCAAAAAGGAACCCTATACCCATTAGCAGTCACTTGTCTCTCCTCCACCATTCCTCTAGAACTAGCTCGAGGCAACCGCCAATCTACTTTCTGTCTCTATAGATGTGCTGATTCTGGAGATTTCATGTAAATAGAGTCATATTATAATATGTGATGTTTCGTGACTGACTTCTTTCATTTAGCATAATGTTTTCAAGGTTCCTCTACGTTGGAGCATGTGTCAGTACTTCATTCCTTTTTATGGCCAAATAACATTACATTGTACAGAGATACCACATTTTATTTATGCATTCACCTGTTGAAGGGTATCTGAGTCGTGTCCACTTTTTGGCTATTATGAATAATGATAACATAAACATTTGTATTCAAGTTATGCGTGAATGTATGTTTTCATTTCTTTCGGGTATATACCTATGAGTAGAATTGCTGGGTCTTATGGAAGCTCTATTTTTAGCCTTTTGAGGAACTGCCAAATTGTTCTCTAAAGTGGCGTTTTACATTCCCACAGCACACTTTGAGTGTCCTTTCCCACACTTGTTATTATCTGTCTTTTTGATTATAGCCATCCCAGCAGGTATGAGGTGGTATTACACTGCGGTATCACTGCGCTTTTCCCTAATGATTAACGATGTGCAGCACCTTTTCATGTGCTTACTGGCCATTTGTATATCTTCAGAGAAACATCTATTTAGACCCTGTGGGCATTTTGTGTTTTTATAGTGTATATAAAATTCTATACCTTTTTATATTACAGATACAAGTCCCTTATTGGATACTTTCTTGATGGTATTATTTGTAGCATGAAAGTTTTTCAAGTGTCTTTTTATTGTGACTTATGGAAGTCTACATTTCAGCATTTATAGACTACAAATTGTTCAGGCTGGTAACCTTTCAATGGAAGAGTTGGCCTTGTACTTCATTGACAAAAGTGTGGCCCTCAATATGTAAAAATCCCCTACTCTTAACCCTTCCTGCCACATAGCTACATGGGCATCTATCCTCATCTCCTTTCTTCCATCCATTCTTTTGAAATGAGGAGCACTTCTTCTATTCAAGGCCAACCCTCCAACTGGGCTCTTGATCTCATTCTCTCTCCTCTCTCAGGCCCTTACTCCATCACTTAATCCTCTTCTCTCCCAGATCTTTACCATTTTCCTCTCCATCTTGCCTCAGCTTATGAACCAGCTTAGCTCCTCCCTCCCATTTTGAGGAAAAGCAAAATTTCTCATGATCTGCATCCTCCAAATATACAACTCTAGCTTTGATCTCTATCCTGCACTTGACTTGGATGCTCTATAGATATATTCCAACTCAATATGTCCAAAAGTGAATTCCCCTCCTCACTCCACATCTCCTCTACTTCTCGTATTTCCATTGTTAGATAAATGGCATCGTGATCCACCACCTACCCAAATCACACCAGTCTCTCCCCTACACCCACCTCCCAGTACCAATAAATCATCTTGGCCTGATGATGATATATATATACACATATATATATATACACATACCAGTCTGAACCTTGTTATCTTAAACAAATGCCCTAGTTTAGCTTCTTAGCATCTCTCCCCTGAAATATTGTATAGGCCTCTAACTGGTCTTTCTGCCTCCAGTTCTACCACCATTAAAATCCATCCTTCTAAACATATCAAGAGCAATTTAAACAAAACTGGTGAGTTTTTCAGCATTTGGATAGGAGATGAGGGTTTTTATCTTATGCAGTAACATATGTTACTGGTATGTGAATTTGGTAAGTCTCTTATTCTTTCTGAGCCTCAGGCTTCTCATCTGTAAAATGGGAATGATAATACTTAGTCTTAGAGTCATTATGAAAATCAAATGAGAAATATTTGGTAGAGAAGGTACACAACAAATGGGAGCCCTTATCTGATAGCATTCAGCATGTCTCCTGGGGCACCCCGAGTCTGCAGTGAAAACCAGATATATGAGAGCCGTGGGAGGCCTGACTTAACGTCAGGAGGGGGAGCTCTTAAGAACGAGGACATTGGTTTCCTTTTCTATAATATGAGATTTTGTAAAAGTTGAAAGAAATAATAAAGGCAAAATGCCTAATAGGATGGCTGGTAAATGATAAGCATGACACGAAAAATAGAAAATAAGAAACAAGAAACCACAAGCAGAAACAACTATGCCAAGAAACTGATTTTTCTTTCCGCCTAAGTATTGCCCATTGCTTGTTTGCTGGCCTCTGTTTTTCAAAAATCTGTAGATGTTCTTATCCAAAAGTGTGCTTTTGTTGATGGTAATTGATGGTGCTGATTTTTAAGTTTCATCATGCTAACAGACAGTTAACAGTGGGATTACAGGATGATCAAGGATGTCTGTGTTTCAAACTCAACAGCAGTTAATGTTGCCCAGATGTTAGCTCTATTGATCTTTGGTTTTCAGAGGTCACCTCAGCTTTCAACTTCTCAATCATGGAACATCTCTTTTCTTGCTGATTACAGGCTGGGAACCATCGCAGTTTCTCCTCTGAGATTCAGCAGAGGATCCTGATGGAGGAGGATAATACCCAGAGGGAGGAGCCCCAGGAGGAGGCAGTTGGCGACGTGCAACATTTCGGTGAGAACTCTCTCGGTAAGAACTTCATTTGCAGAAATTTTCAGTAAAGGTTTCCGAGTACCTACTCTCCACCACACATACTGGGAATGACTTGGCGTTTTCCAGCATAAACCCAAGAGTCCAGCAATCCTTGCCTGGAGCTTTGGTCATGTGCTTACTTACATTGAAGACATGTTCAGGTTTTGTTTAGACCAGACACTAGGTGACAGGCAGGCCAAAACAGCTGGCGTGGAGAGGTCTTTTCTAGTGATTCATCAGTTATTCAAAAATCAAAGCCTACACAAAAAGAGGTAGGATGGGCCACATAGAGAAAGGCATCAAGTTTATAGTCTCTCTAAAAGAGTCTCTCTAGAAGAACAGCCAATCTTGGGACAAGACTCTAACCCAACTATTCCATTCACAGGGCTTGTGGTGCTGGGTAAATCTTTGTAATGTGTTCCCTGGCATTCAAAACAGAATAAATGGACTCATAAAGTGTATATTTTCCTCCTTATTTTTTATTGCACCTCAGATGAACAAATAACCAGAGGCAGGAAAATGGGTGCTCAGGGATATGCTGGGAACCAGGTGTCAGTTAACCTCGTCAGTGTTTCTCTGCGATAGGCTGATCCTCTCCGCACTGCAAAGTCCTCTTCTATTACAGAAGGGTGATGTCAAACTAGATTTAATTTTTTATTTACTCATTGCTCTACGTTCTAGACACAGGAGTTAAAATAGAAATCCCCTGTATTAGTCAAGATTCTCCAAAGAAACAGAATCAATAGGAAGTATATATATAATAAATCTCCATCTCTCTTTCTCTCTCTCTCTCTCTCCCCCTCTCTCTCTGTCTCTCTCTCTTTGCATATATATTTATTTTAAAGAATTATCTCACATGGTTTTTGGGACTGGCAAGTCTGAAATCTGTAGGTCAGACCCACAGGTTGGAAGTTGAGGCAACAGTTGATGCTGTACTCTTGAATCCAGATTCCAAGGGACAACAGGCTGGAAATTCAAGCAGGGTTTCTATGTTGCAGTCTCGAGGAGAATTCCTTCTTTGGGAAGCCTCAGTCTTTGCTCTTAAGGGCTCTACTATTGGATGAGGCCCACTCACATTATGGAGAGTAATTTGCTTTACTCAAAGTCCACTGATTTAAATGTTAAACATATCTAAGAAAATATCTTCCCAGCAACATCTACACTGGTGTTTGACTAAACAACTGGGAGCCACAGCCTAGCTAAGTTGACACAAAATTAACCATCATAGCCCTCTTACCTTAGGGATTTTATGTCTAGACCAGACACGGAAAATAAAACAGAAAATTTGCTATCCAATAATATGAAGTCCTTTGGCACCTGACCAAGACCGGGAACGGAGCTGGGAAAAGCTTTCTGGAGAGTGTGATTCCTGAATTGACTGTTGCTGATTTTGAGGGAAGAGGTGAATGAACATGACACATGGGAATGACTGCAAGTAGTTTATCAGGATTGAAATTCCATTCCTTGCAGGGAGAAGAGGGGCGAAATGGTAAGCTACTAAGTGGGAAAATAACCTGGAGTTTATTTGTTTAATGCTAAACTGAGGATTCTGGATTTACTTTGTCCTGAAGTCCTGGAGGAGTCACTGAAGAATTCTTAAGCATTGCAATGATGAGATTAGATTCTCAGTATTCAAGACCAATACATGTAATTATTCAGCAAATATTTCATAGTGTCTGTCAGGCATGAAGTACTGTGGACGACATTGGGGATATAATGGTGAACAACAGAGAAGGATCTCAACCTCACAAAGCTTAGAATTTAGTAGGACGATAAGGAAAAAAAGACAAAATAATTATACATTTTAATTAGTGCTATTGAGCACGGAGGCTTGATTCACAAGCTTATAATTCCAATGTCTGCCTACTCCTGTCTCAACCAGCCATCACCTCCCTGCATTAAGTGCAAGCTTCGAATACTGAGCAATCATCCAGGAACTGCCCTAAACCCCATCCCTTCCTCTGGCCAAGTACACAGCACTCGGATTTGATACTTCCTGACTCTCTCTCCAAAGTGTGGATCTTAGCTTCCCCTCCAGGCTCTTCCATCTTCCATTGCTGTGGGTGAGCCTTGCCTGCCACACACCCTACGTCCCTCCAGCCCTGGGCCCAAGGCAACTTCATCTCCCCTGACCCCTGGGCCTATTCCTGGTCCTCTCTCGGAGTGAGTTAAGAATACCTGACAACTGAAGGCAAAGAGGATGGAGAGAAGAGTACTATTGACAGATGTGTAAGAGGTAACAATGGTATGGTTGGCAATAGATTGATAATAGGTTTAAGAAAGTATGAGAGACTGAAGAAATTTTCCAAATTGGGGGGTTGGACAACTGAATATAGGGGATGACTTTTATTTAATTACAGACTATAACAAAAAAGGAGGGTTGACAGGTACACATAGGGAAAGAGATAATGATTTGGACATGTCTACTGAGCCCTCTAAAGGTGTACAGTATGGAATCATCATCTTCCTCCATGTGCACCCCTCAACCCTCTTTTTTTTTTTCCTCTGGTACTAAAGATGGCAGCAGTTGGAATGGAAAATAAGAGATTGATATTTCCAGTAGGATCAAAGCATTCAACTATTTGCAAAGTCACAGGGAATTTAACACAAAATGCTAATAGCCCATGAGAGAAAACTTTCTTTCGAAGACTAATTACCAATAAATTATTCATTGGGGTAATGTTGCTCTCCACCCATATGGATCCTTCAAAATTGCCTGTGTAAGGAATTTTCCACCTGGATAGTCACTTTGATTAACTTCTGGAACCAGAAAGGATGAGGGGCAAAACCAGCTTGTGCAACAGGAAAACAACAAACCACATCAGGGCTTGTCTTGATTTCATTGCCTATCAATGCTCACAGACTAGAAGATTGAAAACTACTTGACTGATTTCCCCCCACCCCCACTCCAGCTGTTGGGGGTCCTCAGACCTTATCTGGGTTTTTTGGAGAGGAACCAGAGGTAGAGCCACAGACAACTCTGCCAGCAAGCGTGGGATGGGGAGGAAATGCACCCTTTAAACATACCCGTATTTGCCTTCTTGACAGCAAATCCATGCCAATATCTGTAACTTTCCTCTTGCATTGTTGGGTTGATAAACTTTTTATAAAGCTAACTTTAATATCATTATTAAAGGTGTTCATGTTAAAGCTCTGGAGATTCTTATGTCAATCTTATAAATAGAATACTAATACCTTGAGAATCAAGCTCTTGAAATGAACAATAAGAGAAGGACGTTTAAATAGAATTTCATTTTGTTCCCATTTGAGAAACACAATCAATGAATTTCAATCATCTTCTTTAGGCATATTTGTAACGCATAGAAACTCCTGGTTCTTGAGAACAGTCAGAAATTCAAATGAGTCTAAAAGAACCGTCCTAGTCATGAATATCATTGTCTGTATCTCAGAAATAAATGCTTCAAACAACCACTTAGAACTTTTGAGCACTGACACTAACTCTGTGGTCACAGCTGGGTGCTATATAATAATGTTTTTATTAGCTCTCTTAACAACTCCCTTAAAAGAAACAATGCAATTATCCCCATAAGGCCAAGCAAGTACCCCAAGCCACTAGTGACACAACTGGTTCACTGGAATACTAAGTCACCGAATTTCCAATTCAACACTTGACCCAACAGCCAAAAGGAACCTGTTTCATACTTATTTCTGTAAGAATCTTAGGATCTATGACTATGGACTCATCATAACATGAAAAAAAAGGATGGCAGCCAGGAGTGGGCAGACGGATTCAGGATCTTAACTGGGCCCTTAATGAATATTCAGCAGAACAGCCTTGACTTGGACTGATAGCTTTGTTTAAGATATTAGGAAGCAGAACCAGTACCACTTTATTGGGGTCTTTAAATTCTGTGGCTGGAGCTCATCTTCTCTTTCATCCTGGCTCTATATAATCAGTTTCTACTTCCTACACAGCCGCTGTCTCTTCCTGTATTTGTCAGGCAAGGAGGAGCCAGTGCAAGTTTAGAGCAAGGAAATGACATAATTAAAATGGTATTAGATATGAAATCTAAAATTCAAAACCCCATTCTCCCCTCCCCCGCAATCTGGCCCCAACTCCCTCTGTCTCATTTCCCCCACTCCCTCCACATACTGTGGGCTCAGGCAGGCTGCATTCGTTCCCACTTCTCTCACTCACCTTGGCTTTACTGCCCTCCTGCTTTGTTCACACTATCGCCCCTGCCTAGAAGGCTCTTTTTTCCGATAGGAAGGTCACATATGTTGTCTTCCCTGATAGACTCATTGGGCAGAGATACCCCTTTCTCTGAACTCATTTGATCACTTTTTCACAGTGTGTTTTATATTATATTATCACATTACAGTTATATGCTAGCAGTAAACTCCTTATATAGAGAGACATAACAAACGTCTATTTTATCGCCGTCTTCCACTCATCTAGGCACATTGTGTGGAACAGAGTAGATGCTTAGCACACTTGCCTCTGTGTTTAACATTCCTCATGTTCTCAATCCTGGCCCCTGCTCTGAGTTGTCAGAAGTCTCGAGCGCAGTGAGGTCTGTATATATCTGACACATCAGTTAGGACACGTATCCCTCCCCAAAGTGGCTCCAAAGAAATTTGTATTCTATTCTGAGGGAATTTGAAATAATATTTGAAATAACTGGGAGGAAGGTGAAAGTCAGATGAAAGGAAAAATGAAGAGGAGCAACAGAGAATAGAAGCTGAATTCACTGCAATATTTTTGATAGAGTATTGTTTTTTTCTGTGATGAGCAGATAAACTACAAAGAAAACTTGTTTTAAGTCTGCCATGCAGGAAAAGTAGACCAGTTCAGGGTCTTCAAGTGATTAGAAAAGTGGGCCAGATAAACCCAGCTGGGATAGGTTAATCTAAAGGGGACACACACACACACACACACACACAGAGCATCCTTTTCCTGCCTGATTCCAGTACAAACTCACAGAAAAGACTGGAGGCAAGGCAGAAAGAGAACATTTTGATGCAGAAATTAATCAGCTGTTCCAAGTGTATTCAGATTATTCTCATAATTAGAGAACCAACCTTTTAATAGTTTTACCATAAAGCAGTAGATGGAGATAAATCTCCACTTTAATTTTGGTTGTTTTTCTGGTTTAATTTGAAGAGCTAATGTGTTATGTATACTCCATATATTTAAATATATATTTGAGAACGTAGAGTAAAATCCAAATATCCAGTAAGGTTATTGGAATAAAAATACATCAAAGACCTAAAAAGAAAAGAAGGAGTAGGAAGCAAAATCTTTATTTCCATAGCACAATAACTTAATAGTACATTTCACTTCGAGCTTCTGGTAACCAGGATACAAAGGGAAGTATTGGATTATGTAGTTTTCCTTAATAACAACTACAAATCCAGTGTGAAAATAGATGAAGGTACCTTTTCTAAGAAGTGAAAGTATGTTGAGTTTTAAGAGAGAGAAAATTTATCCTAGTACCTAAATTCTAAAAGGAGTTCATGACGAGGAACTCAACTTAGATAGGGCAGTACAAAAGAATGGTTGATGTCATTGACAAGGGTTCCACAGGAGAAAGCAAGAATGGTTGGAAGCTACTCTTTTTTTTTTTTTTTTTTTGAGGAAGACTGGCCCTGAGCTAACATCTGTGCCCATCTTCCTCTATTTTATATGTGGGACACCTACCACGGCATGGCTTGACAAGTAGTATGTAGGTCCACGCCTGGGATCCAGGCTGGCGAACCCTGGGCTGTCAAAGTGGAGCGCACGAACTTAACCACTATGCCGCTGGGCAGTCCCCTGGAAGCTACTCTTTTGATGAGGACATTATGCTAAGTGAAATAAGCCAGGTACAGAAAGTAAAAAACTGTATGATCTCACTTATATGTGGAATCTAAAAAAAGTTAATTACAAAGAAGCCGAGAGTAGAAAGATGCTTACCGGGGGCAAGGAGGTTGGGAAATGGGGAGATGTTGGTCAAAGGGTACAAAAGTACAGTTAAAGCATAAATAAGTGCCGAGATCTAATGTGACAGCATGATGGCTATGGTAAATAATACTGTATTGAATACTGGAAATTTGATAAGAGAGTAGGTCACACATACACAAAAGGTGACTACGTGAGAAGATATGTGAATTGGCTTGACTGTAGTAATCATTTCACTATGTGTATGTTCATCAAATCATCCAGTTGCACATCTTAAATATATACAATTTTTATTTAAAAAAAAAAAGAAAAGAAAAGAAACTACACTTTTGAGTGCTCCCTGTGCTATCTATCCCCAGTGCAAAGAACGGTGCCTACGTTATCACATTAATTCATAAAAATGTGAGCTGGGTGTTATCAGTCCCACTTTCCAGAATAGAATTTTGTTTCTCAGTGAAGGTAAACGATGCACTCAAATTACTCAGCTCATAAAGAGGCTGAGTCAGGCTTTAAACCTAGGTCTGCCTGACTCCAAAATCAATGATCTTGCCACTGCACTCTGCAAATAATAACTTCTCAATTCTTTACACAGGTATAATATTAAAGAGAACTTCAGTACAAACAGTTGTTCCACGAGTTGGACTGAATGGACCAAGTTAATAGCTTCAAAGATTTGTTAGGCTATCACTGCAGAGAGAAGAAGAGATGCACAGATTCCAAACATAAGAGTTAGTCAAGATCAACCAGTCTTTGTTAATGAAAGGGTACAATAGCAAAATTAATTCCAAAGGAAGTAATCCACAAATAATCCATATCACTGTGTAACACTTCACCTCCCCCACCTGGGAGGGAGAAGGATATAGAAAAGTAAGCTCAGGTACTGCGACCACTACAGATCCCGGAGAACGGAACAAGGAAGGAAGTTCTGCTGTGTAGTTCATAAGACAACCTCCCTAGTAGGGGATGGCAGAGAGAGGGAGGTGGGGCTTGGGTCTGTGATTCAATAGGGGACTTTGTTTTAAAGAACCCAGGAAATGGAAAAAATAGAAGGAAAGAGCTCATTTCTTTTCTTCTTTCTATTTTTTAAAATGTCATAACTAAAATAAAGTCTGGTAAAAATAACTATTACAATAATAATAAGTGTTAAATTTTGAGTGCCTGCTACACACGTTAAGATATTGGGGTCTGCATTTCACATTTAATGTAACCCTTGCACCTTGTCACTCTCCTGTCTCCAGGTGGCTATGGCATTATGAAAGCTGTTGAAAACCATACTAACTCATCAACGCTGAGACACTTTGCTGGGTTTAGTCACTTAAAAAAGTCACATTAAATGAATGCTCTTTGAGCCCTTTCCATTTATCAAGTCTTGGAGTATAGCTCCCACAAATATGAATCAAATGATCCTTAGCCTTCAAGGAGCTTGACTACAGTGAAAGAGACAGAGATGTCAACAGATAACAAGGCTGTGAGAGGAGGCCAATGAGGATCAATTTTTCCTGGTGATTAGGAATTATACATTATACAGAAATTTTCCCTGATATCATTCCTGCTTAGAGAAGAGGTGGAGAGAAGCATTGAAGAGCATGAACTCTAGAATCCAGCTGCCTGTGTTCAAATTCTGCCTCTATCAACCTATTAGCTGAGTGACCATTCACTTCTCTGTGCCTTACTCTTTTCACTTATAAAATGGGGGTGGTAACAGTACCTACCACACAGAGTTGTTATAAGGACTAAACTAATTAATTCTGTAATATATCTGGAAGAGTGCCTGGTACCTAAAGTAACTGTTGCTCTCAATAAATGTTAGCTGTATTTTCTTAGACATGAATATCATCACCTTAATGACGATCATTCTAGGTGTGTTGTGTTGGTGGACATACTCCTCAGACCATCTGAGGGAGAACAACTGTCTTTAAGACGTCTGTCTAGTCTAGAGTATTGCTGACGTTGTTCTGGGCAAGGAAATGTTTGCAACTGTAGTGCTTTGGGTCAAAGGCATCATTCATTCTTGAGCACCAACTACATGCCAGGAGCAATGGGGATCTATCACTGGAGAGAGCAGATAAAAATCCCTGCCCGCAGAGAACTTACATTCTGGTGAGGAGAGTGAGATAATAAACATGATGTAAAAAGTACATTTCCTAATATGGTAGACAGTGATAATTCTGTCAACAAAAAAATAAAGCAAGCTCCACTGGTATGGAGAATGCATTTTTTACTTTAAATAGAGTGGTCAGGGTAGGCCTGAGGAACGTGGTGACATCTGACCAGTGTCTGAAGGAAGTGAGGGAGCAAGCCATGTGGATACCTCGGTGGGGTAGGGTGGGGGGTGGGGAGGAATTCCAGGCTGAGAGGACAGGTAACACAAAGGCCCTGAGATGGAAGCATGCCCGTCTAGGAATCTACTCCAGGAATACTAAGGAGGCCATTGTGGCAGGAGCTGAGTGAGTGAAGCAGGAGCTAAGGCCAGAGAATGACAGATTCTGTATTGTCCTTCTGGGCCATTCTATGCACTTTGGCTTTTATTGATTGAGATGGGGACCATTCCAGGGTTTGGAGTAAAGGAGTGATACGAGCTGCCGTAATGTTTACTCTTAAACATTTACTCTCTCTGTGTCTTGTTTCTGCTGTGTTGAGAAGGGCAAAAGCAGAAACAGGGGTAATCAAAGTAAAGACATGATGGTAGATTAGCCCTGGGTGGTAATAACAATGGAGCTGGGAAGTAGTTGAATTTTGGACTTATTTTGAGAGTAGAGCTGAAAGCATTTCCTGATGGATTAGATTTGAAGTGTGAGAGAAACAGAAAAGTCAAGGATGACACCAGGGCCAGCCTGGTGGTGTAGTGGTTAGGTTCCGTGTGCTCTGCTTTGGCGGCCAGGGTTGGTGGGTTCAGATCTGTGCAGCGGACCTACACCATTCATCGCCATGCTGTGGCAGCATCCTACATATAAAAGAGAGGAAGAGTGGCACAGATGTTAGCACAGGACTAATCCTCCTCAAGGAAAAAACATTGATAATGGATGTCAGCTTAGGGCAAATCTTCCTCAGTGCAAAATAAAAAAAGGATGCCACCAAGGTTTTAAGCTTGCTGTGAGGAAGACTTCAACTGGGAAGGGTGGTTGGGAGACAGAGGGAGGAATTTCAGGGTAGATGTTAAGTGGGAGAAGCCTAGCAGACACCCCCCCCCCAGTGTGCAGCTGCCTGGAGCCTGCAGTTCAGGGGAGATGGCCAGGCCGGAGGTAAAATCTGGGAGTCATCACCACATAGAAGATATTTAGCGCCATGAGACAGGATGAGCTCTCCCAGGCAGCGAGTGTCGATACATAAGACAGATGTCCAAAGTCTCAACTCTCAGCATTCCATTGCTCAGAGGCCTGGAGAAGAGAAGGGACCAGCAAAGAAGACTGAGAAGGAGCAACCAGCAGGGTGGGAAGCAGGAAAATGTGAGAGAAGTCAAATAAAATGGTTTCCAGGAGGAGAAAGTGGTCAACCGTTAATTGCTGCTGATCGTTCAAGCGAGATGAGGACTGAGAAACCTTCCCATTTAGTAGTTTGATGTCAGTAAAAAGAGTTCCAGGGACAGGGTAGAAGCCAAAGCCTGACTGGGGCAAATGGGAGGAGAGAACTTGGTGACAGCTTTTCCTCACAACTCTCTAGAGGCGCTTTGCCGTGGCTGAGCAGAAAAAAGGGTAAGTGGCTGGAGGGGGAAGTGGATTCAAGAGGGAGTTTTTTGTTTTTAAGATGGGAAAAGTAACATGATTTTATGATGATGGACGTGATCCAATAAGTGGGGAAATTGATGATGTGGGAGAGAAGAGAGAGCTCCTGGATTGATCCCTGCATGTTTCTGTGGGGCAAAGGGCCAGGACAGGGAAAAAAAATTCCTATAAAACACCAACAGCTCATAGGTGAGCCTCTCCCAAAAATGAAAAGTCAAGACTTTTACTTGCAGAAATGAAAAGTGCATTAAAGAAGCCATTTGTTGAGTGCCTACTGAGTGCCACTCCTGGTGTCTGGAACTTTGCATATGTTATCCGGAATATCCGGAAGCTTATTAATCATCCCGCAACTACGTATAGATGGAGAAATTGGTGCCGGGAACTAAAACACTTTGCCCAAAGCCATACTGATCCTAAGTTAGTTTGCACTTCATTGTGCTTTTTCTTGCTGTTTTGAGCTCCTCGAGGGCCGATGGCCTTCATCTTTGTAACCCCGCATTGTCGCTCAAAACCTGGCAGAGGTTCCCACTCCCGCGCGCCGAGATGGTCTGCGAGCGGCCCCGGGGTCCCCTGGGTTGCCTTCCACGGAAGCACCGTTGGAGGACGTTCAAATCAACATTGTTTTCATTGGTTACAGCAACTCAGAAAAGCACTTTGGAAAATACAGAAACTTTTAAGAGAAATAACTGGAAGGAAATCAGTATATAAGTTATTTTAAAGTCCTCAGCCCTTGGCCGTTCCCCAACGATCTGGCAAAGCTGCTTTTCTGACGCATCAGGTACCTGCCCGCGGGCGAACGGTCGGGAGGAGGTGCGGTCACCTGGAGTTTCCCAGTAGAAACTTCATCGTCGGGGGAGGAAATCATCACCCCAGGATGTGTACCCTCCCACCTTTCTTCCAGCTCAGAAGACAAGCCTGCCACCAAAGTCTCTAAGGCGCGGCCGTGAACGCGGCTTTGAGAAGCTGGCGCCCAGTGATGGGGCGAACAGCCAGGCCCCTCCAGCCCCAGTAAAAGCCCCAAGCGCAAACTGCCCGCGGCTGGGTGGGTCGCCGACGGCGCTGCTCCAAGTCCCTCGGTGCCCGCCGCGGTGCTTACGAAGGGGGCCCGGGGCACGGGACCGAGCGGCGCGGAGCCCACCACCGCGGCCCGAGGGGGACGGCCCCGAGCGCCCGGGCGCACCGAGCGCGCCTTCCCTCCCGGGGCGCGCGGAGCCGGCCGCGCCGCGGCGCCAGGTGAGGAGGGGGCGGCGGCCGGTCGGGAGGAGGGGGCCGCGCCGGCTCCGCGCGTCCGGGTCACTCCCCGGGGGCGCTGCCTCCCCCGCCGCCGAGTTGGTCGCCGCCGGTTGCGCGGCCGAGCCGGGGGGGTGGGGGGGTGGGGGCGGAGAGGAGGCAGTGGCCACCGGGGCCGAGGAGGGCGCGCTGAGCGCGCGCGGCGAGTCCGAGGGGCCGGGCGGCTGCGGGGGAGCTGCGCCGGGGCCGGGCCCGGGCCGAGGGAGGGAGGGGGGAGGGAGGGCGCGGGCCGGGCCGGGGCCAGGGCCGGGCGAGAGGGCGGCGGGGCCGGCGGCGAGCGGCGGCGCGGAGGAAAGATGAGACGGTGAGTGGCGCCGGGGACGCGGAGTTGCTTTGCTGCCCTTGCAGGCTGCGGGGACAAAAGCCCGGGCTGGGGTGAGCGGAGCCCGGGCTGCGCAGCTTTGGGGGCCCCGACCCCCGGGGGATGGGTGGATCTCCGGGGGAGGGGGATCTGGGGAGGGAGTATCGGGGTACTGGAGGTGCTCTCAGAGCGATTGTGGGGGGCGGGCGGGATTGGGGGGGGGGGACCGGGGCAACTTTTGCGGAGAACTCTGGAATTCCCAAGGAGAGAGGGGTCGGCGACTTCAGGATAGAGCTGCTTTGTCGCTGTGGCGGAGAAAGGAGAAGATCCGTTGCTGGGTGGTGTGCGGCGCGGGGCTCAGAGAAGACCCCCCCGCCCCAAATATCTAGCTACTGCGGTTCTGGTTCCACTTTGTTTCAAGAGTGGGGCTCGCACGTTTGAACTGTCCAGAGACCCGGATTCCGATTTGACCTTGGATCCCCCCAGAAGTTTATGTTCTGGCGATCTCTGCACCCTTAAAGATAGCGGCTGGAGCGTTGGGGAGTGTCTTGAACCCTTGTTTCACCGCGCCCGGCACGGGGGAGGCGCTACTGAAACGGTCGCTGGTACATTTAATAACTTAGCTCTAGCAGTCATCACTTAGCAAAGCGCCGAGAACCTGGCTGACTCCCGCCACCGCCAGGAAATTAAAAGGCTGACAGGCTCTCCCTTCCAGGGTTGGGGTTTCCTGTTTGAAAGAGCTTCGGAAGCCGAACCCGCTTCCAGCGTCTACCCATCTATCTACCTTTCTTCTGTAAGAGAGGGAACTGCGCCCACAGCCTTTTATGCTGGTTCACTTGCCCGGGGCTGGAAATCCTCTGGCTGGCCCTGCCCTCATCCCTTGAGGTGTTCCTTGTGCTGCTCTGAAGTAGCTCTCAGGAGTTCTAGAATGCACATCTAGTCTCACAGCCAGACGCAGCTGGGAGTAGAACTAAGAGAAGAGGCAGAAAAATGTGGGGTCCTTTTACTATAAACATTTGTCAGCCACATTTCCCTTCATTATATGAATGCGTAAGTTACAGGTATTTATTTTCAAGTATTGGACTTGAAGCTTCCAGTTTGGTTTAACTTAGGGTTTGAGATATGTCTCTGAGATCCTACCATTATCTGGATTCAGCTGGGAGACGGAGGTAGGTCTAAAGGGAGTTCACAGCTTCAGAGGGTTAAACTTCTGCCCCGAGAGCACTTGAATTCTTGGTGCCTGGTAGGATAGCAACAGAGGCGTTGGATTTGGGATAAATAAACCTTTCGAGTTGTCCACTATTTTAACAGAATGGCTATATTCCTGGTACCATTGCCCTCAATTGTGTAAATATTTGTTTGAATAAAGAGCTAAGATTCTTTGAAAAGTAACAGTTGTGTCTATTCAGGATTCGCTTTTCATATCCTGGACTTAGTTATTTAAGAGGGTTTTTTTTTTTTTTGCCTTACATATTTAATGTGGAAATTTAAACGTATGTACTTAAGAAACTCTGTAAAGTCCCTAAAACGTTTATAACTGGCATTTCCTTTCAAAGCAAGGGGGAGTTGCATTTTTGCTCTTAGTTGACTAGTGTGGCCTTCACCTCCCAAGACCCAGAGGTTTGCACATCCCAGCCTTTCTCACAGATGGAAAAATGAGATGTTTGGTTAAGTAGTCATCATTTCAGTCAGTTTGCAGGCTTCAATCTGTTTCTGGCAGCTGGCAGCTGCTGTTCTTTTGGGCTGAGGACCCACTCTGGGGGGTGACTCTTAACCATGTTTGAAGTGGGGGAGGAAAAGATATTTGGGAAGTTGGGCTAAGAGCTTCCTAACTCCTATCTTAAAGAACCCGGACCAAAGCCGGAACTCTAGCAACCTTATCAGAAACATTTTATTTACTGGCTTTTGCACAAGAGAGAGAGAAGAAAAAGCCAAGTGATTAAAACAACCACTGGTTTTCATTATTTTCTTCAAAGCCCTGTTTTGACATCTGTAAGGAAGGGTTGATTCTGGAGTACAGTAGAGAAGTTATTGTGAAAAACGTTACTCCTTTTAAATACTTTTAAAGAGCCCTTGAGATGATGGCTTTCTGTGCAAGTTCTCAGTCCTTAGGGAGGTGGTGCTGTGAAGGACTTGGAAAGACAGTGGTTTCCTCCATCTTCCAAGTGGAATACATGTGCTTTATCAATCTGAGTGTCTGTTAGGTCTTGGTGTACTTATTAACTGTGTAAATGTCACCCATTTGAACCAAAAACAACTTTTAAGTGATATGCTTTTCTAAAGCTCTTTAAAATACATTACAGCAGTGGTTCTCAATGAGGGGGGGAGTGATTCCCCACCACCCCCGCTAGGGAATATTGGCCAATGTCTGGAGTCATTTTTGGTTGTCCCAACTGGGGGTAGGGGACAACCCCACATGCCAATTAAAGCTCGCATCTAGTGGGTAGATGCCGCAGATGCTGTGTAACATCCTACAATGCGCAGGACACACAGGAAAAGAATTATCCAGCCCCAAACTCTAGATGCTCGCTAGACTACTTCCTTGTGGGCGTATGTTAACAAGATTAGGGATCTTAATCTAATTTGGATCCTCAAGAAATCAGCTGTGTTCTTGCTCAACACAAAGAAGCGTGTCACAGAAGGCTTTTTGTCTGCAGCAGATTCTTTTGCCCTTGGCGTTAAGAGTCTTAATGTACCATAGATGTGAAGGAACTTCTTCTGTTCACTGACGGCTTTGAGTTGGCTGAAAATCACACAATTTTGGAGTGTGAGAGTGCAAGGGGGCCCCAGGGATCACCCAGTTCAACCTTTTCGTTCTATAGGTGTAAAAACTGAGATACCCAGAGATGAGTGACTCATAAGGTCTCAGTGACAGACATAGTTCTAGATATAGTATAGGGTTAGAGAATTTAGAAACTGATATTTGGGCAAATATAATTGTTTTTAAAGTGGACCTGACCTTTTGTGGGAGTTTAGAGGTCCCATTCTCCGTAAGGAAATAAATAAACTCTGATGGGGGAAGGGTGGCATTAGCTATGGTGACTGTGGAGCATATGCCTGGGTGTGTCAGACCCAAGAAAGGGATAATTCCATTGTGTGACCTGTGACACTCCACGTCTGATGCCTGTACCATCTTTCCCGTGGCAAAGTGGGCAACAGATGGTTGCACAGACGTAGCAGATGCTGCTTTTGAATCCAGGTACAAAACAGAACATTTGAGATATTTCTGTCCCTCCCTGCCTTATGGGTTAAGAGTAGGGTGCATGAATGGATAGGGTTGTCTTGGACAGAAGGGGGAATGAGAGAGGCCTCCTGAGTATGGAGCTAAAAAAAGCACTTGGCATATGAGGAAATGAGCATGCATTGGGGCAGTTGTGGGGGAAATTCATAAGCTGATGAGTGGCTATCTGAGGTAAATGTGATTGCACGGAACTCGGGTGAGGAATCTGAAGACTGTTCAAGCTTGGCTGTTCTTTGGGCGAGTGGGACAAGATAAGTCTGGGGGTCAAAGGAACCTCAGAAATCCTCTTGTCTGAATCCTTTGCCCACAGTCCACTTGCTTGGCTAGACAGCGCAGAACCTGCAAGCCGGTTCTCCTAACTCGTGTTCCACCACACTCTCTCTTGCACCCCACAGTCTCTGCCATTCCATCTGTTTACCTATTGGGGAAGAAAATGATAGTGGTAGAAAGTCTTTGTTAATTTCCCAGGAGAGTTTAAAAAGCATGGCATTTGTGAATGGCTCTGTTTATAGAAAGGAGTCATCTCAATGAGTTTTTGATTATCAGAAAAGTTGTGCACATATGGCCCGATCAATTACAAACATATGTACTCTCACATTTACATTACTATAATTAGCCATTAGGCCTGTGACTAGGGATTCTAGTTCTGTGTGCTCAGTAGTACTGCCACAGTATTACAATCCTCAAGTCTGGGAGGTTCTGGTAATGTAGGAGAATTTTTTGGGAGAGGTCAGAGCTCTGAACCCTGCTGAGGTAGGTTTTTATCATTTTGCTGTCTAGCCAAAGGGTGCACCTCAAAGCTGAGCAGAGTAGCGTATCTAGAAATGATTCAAAAGTGATGCCTTTTTTAAGGGGGCTGCTCCCTGTAGGTGCTTCAGGAAAGAGATGTTGCAGCCTTGTCAGTATCACCTTTTGGTGAGTCATTCCCCTTAGTTTTTTTTTCAGATGATAGGAGAGGAGATGTGAGTTGACTTTTTTTTTTTAATAACTGTTGGCTGGAAATGTTTATTGGCACTTGATTAATATGACTTTCGCCTTTTAAAGTAAATAAAACCAAAAAGGGCAGCTCACGTTTTCAGATCCCTTCAAAATAAGCATTTCGAAAGCAGAACTTGTCTCTGTCACTCAGGAAGGTGAATCTTCCAGGGGTTAATTTCCACACAGTTGTGTTCATGATATTTAGGGATGTTTCTTACATGTTGAAAAGAAGCTTTGTGCTGTATCTGCTTTAAGGGCAAGATGGCAATCTGTAGGCACTAGTGATCAATAAGAGAATCTCAAGTATAAAAATCATTTTACTGGGATGCAGTGGAAAAGCTGGGGGTGCAGAAGCTTGCTATACAAAGAAACAGATGCATAAGATGTAGAGTAATGGGCTAAGTTATATGCAAAGTTTTTGAGAAGTTTTCACAGGAGATATTTGTTTTGTTTTGTGTGTGAAGGTTGATTTATTAGATGCCCTGCTTTTCCTTCTTTTACAAATTAAGGGGAAGAAAAAGATTGTGCATGCCAGTGTTTAATATTGTTACCTCAAGCAGGGTCAGCCTTTTCCAAGACTTGCTGCTAAAACTAGAGTTCCATGGAAATTCGGTGTTGATCATCTTAGAATATTTTATTTGCACATTGCATGTGACTTCTCCAGATGGCAATATGCTTGTGGAATTAGCATGTGGAATGGCAAAAAAGCTAAAGGTTACAAGATTTGTCCTAGATTTGTTTCTTGACCACTGTACTGCTAAAACAAGGGCAGGTAAAAGCACAGGAAAGCCGGCTCCTGCATTCTTTTGACCGGTTCAAACCCAGCCTGAACAGTGCTTCATAGCCAAGAGATATTCAGAGGGGACTGGGAAGTCATGTCTGGCTGCCACACTGCTTACGTCATCTCAGAAGTAGGTTTTCAAAAACAGCTTAAGATTTATTAAGGAAATTGCAAGCCATGGGAATGCAGACAAAATATTTCGTATACATCATGCTGAATCAAATTCCCGTATTATATTGCATTACCATAACTCTGACCAGGACTTTTTCCCACTGTGCTATGCTGCAACAATTTATTATGCCCTTGGAATGTCATGGGTAACAGTGCCGGTGAAGCCTTTTCCCAATTAGGTAGCTGCCACCTTATCACTAAAACATGTTTCTGTTCTGTGGTCATTTCCATTTCCTGCATTGTATAACTGGCACGCCTGTGTTATTTAACCACTATCTTTGGGAGTCTAGAAAGTTGGAGCAGAAAGAACATCTAATTCACTCTCACCATTTTAAATATGGGGAAATCTCTGCTAAAACAAGGTGAAGACAGGCAAAGTGTCTTGCCCCAGCTCTTACTTCTGTTGGTTATTTTGGCAGAACCAGGACCAGGACGCGTCTCCTGACTCATGTTCCTGGCAGCCTGTCCAGTGTTCTTTGTACTAGATTGGCCATTACAATAAAAATAACATCCTCATGTAACCATTTCCTTTATTAGGTCTTTTGGCCAGAGTTATAAAAAACAGCATTGATTAAATTTAATTTAGTCAGTTGTTTATTAATCTCTGTTGGTTCCAGTTTTTTCCCTATTCCTTCCAAGCAATAAGCGGTCAAAATGTAGCTGGAAAGGGAAACATTGTCTTATAACGCTCTCTCTGCATAATCAACCATTAAGTAATGAAGAGATGGTATCGTTATTGTTTTGTTTTGTTTATAGTATTTTTAAAACCTATCCACTCAGTTTTAGAGTTAAAGGTGAAGCCATTATGACCGTGGAAGATGTAGTCAACTTGTGTTTTTTTGCATCTCTCCTGAGCCTACTTATACTCTGACTATTTCCAGTTCGTAAATATTGGGGAAGAGAGTGGGTAACGTAGTGTGTTTGGGTTTGGGTAATGTTACTTTGGAAAAATAAAAGATGTCTCTTAAGAGAGTGTGTTTTGATCTGTAGTGTGAAAAGGGGACAAGGTGGTAGAAAGATGAGGGTTTTGCTGCCATAGACTCTCAGCTTCCAATTCAAGCCCATAGCAGTGTTTTCAGGGTCAAGAGAGAGCATCTTTGTTCCCATGTGATCCCAGGGTCAGTGTTTTCCTAGCTTGAAATTGGCTTTGAGCTTGAAGGGTGCTCTTTCCTGGAGTAGCCTTTGCTTCAGGAAGTGAATCTGAAGTACTGGTACACACAGATGCTACTCAAGACCTCCAATTTAGTTCTTTGCAACTCTCCGCTTCTCTGGCTTTATCTTCCTTGTGGTGATCACATGATAAAGGAAGATTCCTCCAGGTTTACAGGGGACTGGTCAGAAAGACCTAAACCCAGAGATAAATTACACCAATGGTCAGGAATAAGAAACATCTTGATACATTTGATTTATTTGGGAAAATGTTATCTTGAACTACAACTAATTTAGGATTCTATAAAGAACCCTGAAGATAGGGATCTATAATTTCCTACCTAAAGAACTCTCCCACTTTCAGATGAGCAGTAACATACTTTGAGAATCTACAAAGTGTATCAGTGTCTCCCTTAGCATAAATATGTTAGGGATGTGTGTGTTTTAATGTTTTTTGAGGCTCCAATTCTTCAGGATATGGAAGATTTGTCAGGCTGTGTGAATACTTTTACATTTCAGCTTTCTGAAGACATGGTTTCTTATTTGGGCTCACAGAAATTTAGTTACCCCATCTAGCGTTATCTTGCAAGTATATAATTTAATGGCCTGATACTTGTAATCTGGACAATGGATTTAACGTTTTTCCCAGGCACTTAAAAATAGTATCAGATTTTAGGCACTTAATTCAATATGATAAAGGGTTAATATTTCGTGCTTTAAAAAAGTCATCTAGGAGCCAGTAATATGACCCCATACTTCTTTGTAAAGTGAGCTACTATAATTTTTATGTCAAGATATATTAATATATTTTTATTCATATTGATTTGCAGAATGCATACGTCTTTTTTTAATATTTTACTATGGAGAAATTCAACATACACAAAAGTTAAAAGATTGATACAGTGAAATTCCATGTACCCATCCCTCAGCTTCAACAATTATCTACATGTACTAATCTTTTTTCATCAATAGACATTACTTCCCCCCAAAACATGAATTGTTATAAAGCAAATTCCAAACACTATAGTATTTCATTCATAAATAATTTAAAATGTAACTCTAAGTGATTAGGATTTTTAAAAAAAATATAACCACAGGGGCTGGCCTGGTGGTGTAGCGGTTAAGTTTGTGTGCTCCACTTTGACGGCCCGGGGTTTGGTGGTTCGGATCCTGGGCACGGACCTATGCACTGCTTATCAAGCCATGCTGTGGCAGGCATCCCCCATATAAAATAGAGGAAGATGGGCACAGATGTTAGCTCAGAGCCAATCTTCCTCAGCAAAAAGAGGAAGATTGGCCATGGATGTTAGCTCAGGGCTAATCTTCCTCAAAAAAAAAAAAGTATCATTATCATACCTAAAAAAATAGCAATAATTATGGTATCATCTACTTTCCAGTGTTCAAATTCTTTGATTGTCTCAAAAAGATTTTTTTAATAGTTGGATTGTTCAAAACAGGATCTAAACGAGGGCTATACATTGTATTTCATTGCTGTGCTCCTGAGTCTCTTTTAATCTCGAACAATTCCCTCTTTGTCTTGTTTTGTTTTTTCCTTGCCATTTGCTTGTTGAAGATATTGGTCATTTTTTCTGTAAACTTTCCCATATTCTGGAATTAGTGATAGCATCTCCAGCATGTCGTTTAATATATTCCTCTGTCCCTTGTATTTTCCGTAATCAGAGACAGCATGCTTTTAATTTGAGAGCTTTCCTACCACATCATTGTGTTGAACTCAATTTATATATGTAAATACTTACTGAATTAATATAGTCTCTTTTTAAAATTTTGCTAAAGCTGCTTTAATAATGGTATAAACACAAATGTGAGTCCAATTGATAAAAGTTGTATCTTGATTATTTAGGTAAAAGTCAGGAATTTTGCCCATGGGAAGGGAATTTTAATGACTCACTTGTTTTTTGAGGTTGCTTCTGCTGTCTCTCCTCCCTCCCCTGCCCTCCTCACTGGCTGACGAGAGTTATCATAGGAAACGTGCAGCCGAGTTCCTTGGATAGTCTAAAGAATGTTTTAAAGTTCCTACAGACAAGTCCTATTCAAGGGACTAGCACAAAACTTTTAAAAATCCCTATAACTGATGTCTTACTCTCTTCACTGAGTCTTCTAAAATTCTTAAAAATTCTTAATATAAAACACTCCAAACTTATTTAAAAGTAGTCTCTCATCACTCATTTGGAGGTAAAGATCCTCATTTGAAGTATGGTTCTTTCTGTTGATTTCGATTACTTCTGGAAACTTTGGCTACCATCTGGACTTCTTTTTTTGACAGAACTTAGACTTCAGTGCTGCTAGAGATGACAGAGGGGAAGGTGGAGGGCGGGGGCTAGTTGCCTTCTAGTGGTAGGAAGAAGCTGACACTTTTTTTTGCTTTTTGTCCCCATTTCTTCCATCTGCGTTAAAAGTTCTCATTATCTGCCATCGCTCCTCCCTCTGTTCTGTGCTCCTTTCCTCCCTGCAGCATTGTCTGCTACCTTTCTTCTTTCCTTAATGGGCTCCCTTACCTCTTCTTTTAGATATTTTCAGAATGTAGTAAAGTAAGAATTTGAAAGAGAAAACAGAAGACAACCAAGAGAGAAACTGTGAAATCAGTGTCCTGAGACATCGTTTCAACCTTCCAGTGGTCCTCTCCTTCCACCCCAGCTCCGCCACACGTCACCCCAACACCTAACAAATTCTGAGGACGCCTCAAGTTCCCTGGGTTCTGAAGCGCCTCCTCTGGCAGTCACAACAAGCCTGCGTGCATGTTAGACTGCTGTGGGCGTGTGGGCAGCATGCGTCCTTCTGTGAGTATGTGTGTGTGCGCTTGCCTCACACGGTAGATTTCAGCCACCTGTTGTAATAGGCTCAATCTGCAAGAATAAAACAGCCTCCTGATTCTGCCATGAAAATACATTTATTCCTGTGGAACTGCTCTTTTTGGATCTTTTGGAGAGATGAAAATATAGTCCTTGGAGATTATCAACTTACCTGCGTGTAGCTAGTGGATAATAATTATTTTGTTCAAACAGGCAGACCTTTAAATGACGAAAAACATGGTGCAAGGGAGGAGGAGTGGGAATCCCTTTGCTGCCGTTTATTTGCAAACAGAACAATAGGGTTACTATGTCTACTAACAGAGGTTTTTTTCCTTCTCTATACTGGGATATAAAATCCTGAGTGTGGTGGAAGAGTTTCAAGAAACAGAGTTTAGAAAGCCGGGATGAGTGAGGGAGAGACAGGAAGCTTCTAGGGAGATGGGCGTTGAGACAATGGGAAGGTCCAGGTTTGGGGATACTTGCAGAAACTGTGTGTGGCAGGTGATGTTTGAAGGAGAGAGGATCTGGGACTATCTGCTAGGAGGAGGTGTTTGCTGATGGGCGTGGGGCCGTGTGGAGAGGTGAGGCTTGTTTGCAGAGATGGAGGAGGCCGAGGAGGATTTAGTGATGAAACAAAACATTGGTGAAAAAGGAGAGTATGTTTGCAGAGGGAGAGTTGAGAACACTGAGGGTTTACTAAGGATGGTGTTTGGATGATGGAGGAGGGGGAAAATAGGCTGCTTTTGGATTTCTGAAATGAGAATATTGCTAGAGAAGGATGTAGTTGTTCCTGAAGCTTCTAATTAGCCCCCCTCTTCATCATGTTTTCGTGTTGGGGTTCGTGGGAAAAGAGGGAGGTTTTGTGTCCATTGTTCTCCATTCTGAAGCTTGGAATTTGGGGCTGAAATAGATTTTTTAGTTTTTCCCTTTCCGTCCTCTAAAAGCTTCCCCTCAGGCCCCTTCTGCTGCTATTGGTCGCTGCAGAAATGCCCTCCCATGATGGCCCTGCTTCTGAGGGACCACTCTAAGCTGGTGTCTGAATTCAATTACATGTCGTCAGTACATGCTTTATTTCCAACACTGCCGTAGCGTAAACATCAGTGCTGAAAGAGACCGGCCCATGGACCACCAGTGTTCTGGGAGAGCTTTGAACTCCAGGCGTCCACCACTGTCTGCGAGGAAATATGCTCCCAGAGCCAGCAGCTCAGCTCTAAGGGCCCTTGCGGGAGAGGGTTGAGACTCAAATTTTATTATAAAGCGGAAATTTAAACCTATACCCTCCTGATTTTTTTTTCTGAGAACATTTTTCCTGAATTTGCTTCTATAATCTACATCCCTCGCCTTTCCCCAGCAATATGAAATGATTTCCACTTTCCTATCCCTTGCTCTTGCAGTCCCCTCTGATTAATTCCTGCTGTATTGGGTGATCCAAGGAATGGTCTGTGCATGGCAATGTCAAACAACAAGTAATGTGCTGTATAATTTAGGACTCCTCCAAACTCTGTTGGTATAAATTACCTGGAAGACTGCGTTTGTATAAGCCAGATTTTAGGCCCTTCTCCTCCAACACAACACAACGCAGCAAACACTTCATTTTAATTTGTTTGTTTTTTAAAACTTTACTGCCTGGGTATGTTTTCATTGTCTTGAAACTAAGATCACTGCAGCTGTGACAGTCACAGTGCTGTAAATTCACTGTTGGTGACATAGTTTGAATGGGACCAGCTTCACTGTGTTATTTGGTCTAAACGGAGCTGGAGAATTAGGTTTTAAAACAGATGCCAGTATTGTGCCAAAGAGAAAAGAATCTGCAAAGAAACTTTTAAACATGATCCTTCAGATTAGTTTTTTAAGTAATTTTCTTCTTTAGGGAAAAAGTACTGTGCCTTTCCTTGGTGTCCTTTGGAGATCTCTTCATGACTTCTGGCATTTTCTAATTAACAATAAGATGCTGTACATTTCAGGTGATAAAATAACAAGAGCTCTGGGGGGATTAAATTTATGGATTGGAGAGTAAGCCCAAGCATTTCAACACACATTAACTTCTTTCCTGTTTGGACTTCCCGCTGTTGTCTTTTCTCTCAGATGGGCACCAGATGCCGTCTTCCCTTCTCCAGACCCGTTCCGGAGCTACGTGTGTAATATATGGAGCCATTAAAGCCCCTGGGACTGTTTTGCTTTCACAATAACATAATGCAGTGATTTTATAATTTCACTGAGACTTCTTTTTTGTTTACATAAAATGTACAGGAAACTCAAAATAAACACAACAGTGTAGACCGAGAAGCCAGGCTGGAAACCCTGGAGTCTTCCTCGCCTCCTCTCTTACACATGTGAACACAGATCTCTCTCCCCACTGCCCTTGCTCTTGTTTGTCACTTTGGCAACACCTCTTGTGGTGTTGCTGTCACCTCCCACCAGCCTAGCTCTTCTGCTTTCTTTTCCTAAACACAGCTGTGGTCTCTGATGCGTTCTGTCTGCAGTGCTCCATCACATCACTCCCTGCCTGGTTGCTGGGGAATTAAACCCAGACTCTTCCATTGTCTTCTCTACCCTCCCGCCTCTGCTCGCCTTGCCTACACTCTCATCCTCATTCACCGTACATTGCTGCTTACTCACTGTTCTGCATTTCCCTATGCTTTTCCCGATTGGAGGCCTCCACTCTTGTAAGCTCACCTGCAATGAAAAGAATACTCTGGAAAGAGGGAGGTACCAACAGCCATTACTGTCACTCCTGTGGTGAGAAAGTCCACCTGTGTGGCTGATTCTCCATCTTTTTTTTTTTTTTAAAGATTGGCACCTGAGCTAACATCTGTTGCCAATCTTTTTTTTTCCTTCTTCTTCTTCCCAAAGCACCCCAGTACTTAGTTGTATATTGTAGGTCCAGGTCCTTCTAGTTCTGCTACGTGGGACACCACCTCAGCATGGCTTGATGAGCAGTGCCATGTCCATGCCCAGGATCTGAACAGGTGAAACCCTGGGCTGCTGAAGCGGAGCGTGCGAACTTAACCACTTGGCGACGGGGCTGGCCCCCTTATTCTCTATCTTTTGAGTTGAATTGATTCGTGGGATTACGAGATATCAAGTTGAGACAGGTACACATATGCATTCAGTTAACGGCAGGTAACTAAGCTTCAGGAAAATGAGTGAATTCCACATTTGTACTTGATGATGAATCTTTAAGTATATAACCTTTTACACATCCTTAACAGACCTAATAAGATTGAACTGAAAAATTGGTGTACCAAACGTGAATATCCCTTTAAATATTCTCTGGACTGCCCTTCCATTCAAATCATCTGTAAACCCTATTTCCTCTACAAATATGTGTGGTGAAGAAATGTTGCATGGCTGTTTCTTAGAGGTGGTTTATTGTTTGCAAATGTCCTGCTTGTCCGTCCCCTGGAGTGTGTAAAGCTGATCTTCTTTCAGCCAATGATTCTTTGGAATATTTTGGTATTGTATTTTGTTTGGCCAACCAAACTGCTTCAGTCATTAGGCTTTTTGATTTTTCAGAAAAGTGTGTGTTGCCACCCTGTAGAGTAGTAAGAAACCCGTAGCAGTTTGATACTCTTGTTTTATTTGCCCAAATAAAGAGGGACCTGAGTTCGGTGATATTTCACTTGGGTGATTAAATAGGTTTTGCAGCTGCAAACAGGTTCAAATATATTAATACATTTTATCCTTTAAGAGGACATCAATATCTTATACTGCTGAGTCAAAAATTAAACTTTTAGGTATCCTCTGACATCAGATGTTAAGCTTTAGTTCTGTACCGTTAGAGTAAATATTTAACATGTGGGGTTTGGGCTCAGTGCTTAGCTTTGGCTTCTGTGTAGTCGCATCTGCTCGGGCTTGCTTTCTGGGTTGCTGCTTCTGCATTGTGGGAATGCCTGTTCTATCTAACTTGAGTTCTGTTTTTGATTTTGTATACATTATTGTAAAACCAAAGACTTCCCCACTAACTGGCTTTAATTCTTTTCTTTTCTGTTCTAGCATCTCACTTATGGATGTCCTTTTGTATCCTGGTCTAAAATATCCTAAATGGTTGGACGATCGCTGTCCAATTTAAACCACTTTCAGGGTTGGCATAGGGCTTGGGCCCAGAGGGCGTATCTTACATGGTCGTGGAGATAGGAAAGGGTTTAGATAACTATGAGTGAGAAATACGTGATGATTAAACACAGTTCATCCAAGGAGAGTTACATCTTAGATTTTTAAGGACCATGACACAGATAATAACCGTTGCTTTTTCCTGCACAATTTTGGTTAATTGTTCTGTATGAGACGGCATGTTCGCTGGATATACCAGTAGGCAGACTTCAGATGGGCTTGGGATTTTGTCCATACCCTTAAAATCACAGCATTTTAGCTGTAGAAGTGGCTTTATGGTACCATTGGATAATATCCATCAAATTCCCTTTCCTTCAATGAAACTTAGTTTCATTGTCATTTGTTTCTACCACAACTTCCTCAGGCTACCACTCTCACTGGGTTAGTCCCCTTCCATGCTCCTTTACCAATCCGTCAATCAGTCCTCTAGGAAGGCATGTGTCTCCCTGTGTAGCATTTGTTCATATGTGCATCTTTCTCTTTCCCCTGTAAGCTGTGTAAAGGCAGGAAATAGTGCCTTTGACCACACGCTGCCCACTGCCCAGCTCAAAGCCTGGTTTATGCTGGGTACTTAATGAAGATTAGCATCTTCATGGTAATAGACAACTCCTAAATCTCAGTGGCTTCAGACAGCTTTGGGTTGGCAAGGGCCCTCTTCCATGGTGCCCTCATTGAGGGGGTGCAGGCTCGTGAAGTCTCCAAAAACTTGGATGTGCGCTGATCACCTTAGCGGGGCATGGAAGTGATGAACATGCTCCGGCTCTTCGTGTTTCAGCTTGGAACTGACATTTTACTTTCTCTCATATTTCACTGATCAAAGCAGGAGACACAGCCACACCTAATGTCATAGGGGAAGAACAACACTGCTATGATTCGAAAGGAAGAGAACAGGAATATTAGCGAACAACACATGCCTGCTGAGTCAATGTCTGATACGTGCTGGGCACTTAAGACCTAGTTAATGAATGAAGTACTTAAAACTACCAGTTGGGATTTTAATTTTCTTTTTCTATACAATAAGCCGAACTACTTCAAATAATGAAATATCCTAGTAACTACATTTTTTAAAAAATGAGAATACTGATATTATTGTCTAAGTTATGTTCAGCAAACATCTGGAGACTCATTGTAATCACCCTGTTCACTTTATTCATATTAGGGAAGGTGTTATGTTTGATTTTGTGGTTTTTCAGATGCATAAAGTATGGAATGGGTAAATTTGCATAATTAACATTTTTGCCTGAGTCATTTAGAAGAGTTGGAAAAATGTTGTAGTCTTCAAATGATTGCATATTAAGTGAGTCTGACCAAGAAGTTCTTTAAAATAATCGTTTTTGGAAGAGTTAATATCTGGCATGAAAATTGGGCAAGATCCAAGGAAAAATGAGAGTCTAATCCACTTAAAAATGAAGTATTGCTACAGATTGTATTATAATATTTTACACCGAGTGTTTTGTTTTTCCCTAATTGTCAAAGCAACCCAAATACGTTGTATAAAATGTGGAAAATACAAACTAGTAAGGAAGATGTGAGTTAAAAATCCCTGGTGATACCACCCAGATAAAACCACTGCTAACTTTTTTGATGTCATTTCTTATCAATCTATTCTATTCTTGTTTAATCTGCAAACAAATCTTACTTCATTACTTTCCTCTCATATATTTCCGTTCCCGCAATTTGCCAACCTTGGAAGCCTAAAACTGCTCTCCTTGGTCCTGTCGTTTCTCTACAACTTTACTATCCTTGTTGAAGATGCCGTAGAAGGTGGAATTCTGAGCCGTTTTGAGTTACTTCTGGTTTAGGTTTTTCCCATGTGATGTGCACTGAAGGTGCTAATAAACTGTTCTTCTCTTGTTTAAAAAAAACAAAAAAAACCAAAAAGTGCACCTGTGCCAATGGGATTCATCCCTCTTGGAAAAGAAGCCATGCTTGTGTCACAAGCACTGGCAAGGAGGGGTGATGAATTTGAACCAAATGACCCTGATGAAGTTGGGAAAGGAGGTGGCTTCCTTGGAAATGGGGCCAGATTTCCACCAAGAGAACTGGTTGCCATAAGGAAGGGACGCCAGGTCATGCCCAGTGGGTAGCCTGTGTTTATAACAGGACCCCCTGCCCATTGTTATTGTTCTTATTGTAGAAAAGACATATAGACAGACAAGGCAAGAGAAGATATTGGCTTGTAATAAGGAGGTAGCAGTGGAAATGGTAACCAATGATCATATTGACGATGTGTTTAAAGGACAGTGTTGATAGGATTTGTTGATGGATAAAATGAGGAAAGAGGTGATAGAGGAGTGATGGAGATGGTAGGATCGAGGTGATAGTGATAGAGGAGATCAAGGATAACTTGCAGGATTTTGGCCTGAGCATCAGTGTGTAATCTGTGTATGCGTCGTGTGTATACAGTCCTGTGCTGTGTGATGACATTTTGGTAAATGATGGACCTCGTATATGAAGGTGGTCCCATAAGAATAGTACCATATAGCCTAGGTGTGTGGCAGGCTGTACCATCTAGGTTTGTGTAAGTACACTCTATGATGTTCCCACACTGACGAAATCGCCAAACGATGCATTTCTCAGAACTTGTGTCCCCGTCATTAAGCGATGCATGACTGTATAAGAAAACTACAATGTATACATGGTTTTTACAATTTACTTAACATTGTATGATTGTACTTTTTATGCTATAAAACATACTGCAAAATGTGATTTCGAATGGTTGTGTAATGTTCATTCCTATGAAGTAGCTTAACTTTTCCCAATTGTTGGGGCATTTAGGGTGTTCTCTCCTCTATAATGAATAACATTGTAATGTCCTCAGGATCCACCTCTTTCCTTGTTTCCTCAATTCAGAAATATTTAACTTGAGGGAATTGGCCCAGGTTTGCTGGAATTTCAGTATGGGAAATCAACCCGAGATGAAGTTAGCTGAGAATAGAATGGACCAAGACTAGAGGTTATCTTGGTTTCAGTCCTCCAAGGGAGCATGGCGAGATATGTCTCAAACTGGGCTTTGTTGCTGTCAAAGTCAGAATTGGTGGTGGTAGACCAATGCCGAGAGGGATAAGAGAGGGTAGAGATAAGATTCCTCAGGGCATCATCCTTGAGGAATGAAAGACCTGGCAAGAGCCAAATGGCAGGACAGATCCCAGCTGGGGGCCAATTTCAACGGAGAGCCTTAATTTTTTTTGAGGTCCACTTCAGAAGATAAATGCTGCTTTTATCCATCAGGGCAGGGCTCTGCAATGGAGGGTTCCCCAGGGCAGAGCTGATCTGAGGAAGCTGCAGCTTTACGGGTTGATAGCTACTCAGCCCAATCCGTAGGATTTGAGCAGCCAGACTGTTTCTTGGCCCCACGCTGTGGATAAGAAGGCTGCCTGAATTTTCCCAGGAAGTCTGTGAGGCTGAGCAAACAAGGTGAAGATCCTTAATCTGTGGCTGGGAGGGAGTGGGGAAGGCTGTGATTGAAAACTTGTGTCCTTTGAATGTCTCACCTGTAGGACAGTGGGAGTCAGGAGAGGATGGAGATAAAATAGAAATACTGGACATAACCTTCTTCCATAAACTTGTGCCCTAGTTACAGATACAGGCATGTTATGAAACTGATTCCTAACCATAAGTGACGCTGCTTATGCACAGACCAGAGATGTAATCACTAGTGCCTGAGGAGCCTGAGGAGGTGGAGGACAGTCTTAGCAGTGCATGAGTTCAGTGAGAATGTTTGAAGTGTGTTTTCGCTTTAATGATAATCTAAAGAAAACGTTTTTATCAGTTATAAATATAAACCTTCTCATTTGCTGTGATAATTTGTAATTAAAAGACATTTTCATCGACTGAAACTTTAGTTCTTTAAGTTAATGTTCAAACCAGGGTCCAAAACATATTCTTATGGGTGCATACATTTTTAAAAATGTTTTCATCATGGAAGATAGAGTCCTAATCTGAGCCATGAAGGTTGGGTGGGTTCAGATGAGTACAAAAGAGGAAGAAAGGGGTTTCCACGAGACCAGAGAGTTTGAGATCAAGGGTGAACATGATGTATTTGGGATACCCGGGAATTTGAAGGATACGTCGGTTTCAGGTTTTTAAATACTGCACTCTGTCCCTGATATGGCAGCAATTTGGGGAACATTCTTTCCTCTATGATTACCTGCCTTTTTCTGATGGTCGCAGGAGCTTTAAGTCTTTTTGTTGAGAATGTAACTCTCATAGGGAATTCCCCTTTTAAAGATCCATATTCTAACCCTCATGTTATTGATCAGTGTCTAACATAAAATTTTCTTTCTCTGGCAGAATGTGAATTTTGTTTCCTCAGGACTTTAGTTAATGATTCTAGCAGAGACATCTAAAGGAAGAGGCATTACATTCCCCCTTTGGGTGTTTGCAAGGTACTCAGGAAGCAGGTGGTTTGCCAGGACTAGAACACTAAAGGGAAATTGTCTTTTTTATGTACCAGCTTAATCCTGCACCTGTACTTGGGTAGAGATTTGTTCCTTTCAAATATCATTGACGTCCTCTTGGGTTATTTTTCTTTTGTACAAAAAAAATCCCAAACCAGTGATCTTTATTCTTCTTCGTTTTGCAGTACAATTTTACCAGGTTTATGACTAAAACAGAGTTTGCATTTGTTAATTACATTAGGCCCTGCTGCAAGGCTATTTGTTCACATGTAGGCTGACAAGTGATTGGTTTTTTAAAGTTTTCTTTGTTAAGTAAAACTTTCTCTTTATTTTCCTTTACAGATTCCAACAAGATTATGGCAGAGCATAGCCACATGCAAAAGCAGCTGGATTTACAGAATGGTAGCTTAGAGGCAGACTTTGTGGCGAATTCCCTGGAGAACGATTCCGAAAACATGATGGAGAGCCTGAGCCCAAAGAAATATTCTTCCAGTCTGAGATTTAAAGCCAACGGAGACTATTCTGGCTCCTATTTAACTCTCTCACAACCCGTGCCTGCTAAGAGAAGCCCTTCTCCTTTGGGAACCAGTGTCAGAAGTAGCCCCTCCTTGGCCAAAATCCAGGGAAACAAGCAGTTCTCTTGTGATGGAACTGACAAAAATATTTCCATGAAACCTCCCACTCCTTTACTCAGCACTTCACCCTCCCTCAGTGGATATCCACTCGGGAGAGCAGACTTTGATCCTTATACTGGCCGGGACAGTGAAAGGCCCTTGAGGCTCTCAGAGAAGCCCCCCTATTCCAAATACAGCTCAAGAAATAAATCCCACGACAATGTCTACTTTCTCGGAGGGCTGGAAGGCCGAAAAGTGTCTGGCTCGCTCCTGGCCATGTGGAATGGCAGCTCCCTGAGTGACACTGGCCCCTCTCCCAGCAGCAGGTCAGGGGCCGCAAGCATGCCTTCAAGCCCAAAGCAAGCCAGGAAGATGAGCATCCAGGACAACCTGATGCTTCAGCCCAAGTTGACCAGACACAAGGAGCTGGCACCTGAAAACATCGGTGTCAGAACCAGGAAGTATTCGGGCAGCAGCCTGAGTCACATGGGAGCCTATAGCCGATCTCTCCCCAGGTTGCACAGGGCCACGGAGAACCAGCTGACGCCTCTCAGCTTGCCTCCCAGAAACTCTCTGGGCAGTTCCAAACGAACAAAACTAGGCGAAAAGGATCTACCTCATAGCGTAATAGACAACGACAATTACCTGACTTTTTCTTCTTTGAGCTCAGGGGCTTTACCCTATAAAACCTCTGCGTCTGAGGGCAGTCCTTATGTAAGTTCCACCCTCAGCGTCCCTGCCAGTCCTCGAGTGGCTCGGAAGATGCTTCTGGCCTCCACCTCCTCCTGTACCTCTGATGACCTTGATAGGGCTCCCTACTCAGGGAGCAGCTCAGGTCATTCACTTCCTCCTGGAGAGCCGGACAGAATGTTTGCAGCCAGGAGGAACTTCTCTTGTGGATCTGTCGAGTTTGATGATGCAGATTTGGACAGCCTCAGACAGGCCTCAGGAACTCCCCAGCCTGTCCTTCGCGAACGGAAAAGCAGCATTAGCTCCATTTCAGGACGCGAGGACCTGATGGATTATCACCGGCGACAGAGGGAGGAGAGACTCAGGGAGCAGGAGATGGAGCGACTGGTAATCTTCTTCATCCAACTTGACCTCACTGTTTTATTGAACAGCTTCTTGGAGACTTAACTCCAAGGATATATGTGGGCGTGTAGACTTTCCATGTGCACCAGCCACTAGTGTCCCTTCCTAGGTTTTCTCTTGCTGTCCTTCCTCTTGCCAGATCACGATTATTAGTTACGAGTGGGGATTTTGAAGGCCGACATGTGCCTAATGTTATGTTAAGTTGCTCTGCAACTTTATACTTGTGATTTCTCACAAGTGTAAATTCTTAATAAACCTAACAAAGGTAGTTGTGAATTTTACTGAATTTCTTATGTCTTACAAACTTTTTCTTTAAGACTATGAGGAAGCACTGATTTGCATTATTTATATCATCAAATTTGCATAGTATGATGGAAATAATCAGTGAAATCACTGCTCATCAGGAATTAGGCAGCGAATCTTTCTGTACACCAAGTTGTCTAGAAAGTTGAAAGGTTGCTTCAATGGTGCTCAACCTTTTTTCTGCACTTTATACCCATACCACACTCCCTTCAGCCATGTCTTAGTACATACAGTGACTCCAAACCACATATACTCACAAAATTTATTGAGTTATCTTTTTCTCATTAAAATGGATTTATGGTTATTGTGTAAAATATTGACAATAATAAGAAAGGAGGAAACATGAGAGGGCCACTAATGGATGCCACATTTTTCTATTCTCTTTTAAGCATAGGGGTTTTTTTTAGGATGAATTCATGTCAGAGATTGTTTGAATTCATTAATGATTAATGATTAATGCTTTCTTTAATGAGGGAATCAGCAGGAGAGTAAAGCTGATTTACCAAACTATAGGAGTATCAAAAGTATTTTAGTTAGTAAAAGAAAGTATGCTAGAGTAAGATTTCTGAGTCACATACCCAAAGAGTTAATGCCCTACAGGACAACAAAATTGTCACCTTTGGATCATAATGAACAGAAATCATTTGCATTTATACAGGACAAAATTTGTTTGAAATTTTGGAAAAAGAATCATTTGCATGACTCATAGTTTTTGATAAGTTAATGCCTATCCTTACAGAGTTTCCAAATATCCTAATCAGTAATAGTGAATTAATGTGCATACCCCTAGAGAACTGGAAATTCCTTGGATGGGTCTGTTAGACAGTGCTCCAGTATGGCAGCTCCCTTTGTTATCATAAATAATCTCTGAAGATTTTTCATGGTCACAGAAACCCATTGTACTTGGGCTTGATTCACTGACATAGGTCGAGAAGTTTGAATTAGCATATAAAAGCCTTTTTGAGTGTGGGTAGCGCATCTAGCACTATACTGTGCTGAACTATTGTTAAATAAAGCCAGAGAATTAACTTCTATGTGATGACTTATTAAGAAATCTAGGAGAGCATTTTCAGTGGCTTCTATTACCCCAGAGATCTTCCTTAAATGCTCTTATTTACTCTTCTGTTCCAAGGATAGGAAACCAAACTCAAGAAATTCATCTCTACCGGGTTTCATCTTTCAACACCAGCACCTATAAGTGTTGGTGACTTTCTCTTTCCTCTAGTTTCCCCAAATCTGCTAAGCTTCCTGGCAATCCAAAAAGTGACCTACCTTACTGCTTGTAAGGTCAGTGCCCCAAAAGCCACAGACAGGTCCTAGTTCAACTTCTTGGGAGAACTTTGTGAGTGCTGGCTCCAAATATGAAGTTATAACACTTTTTCCTTAGTAATAGGTTTGTCATATCTGATGAAATAAGGCTTATTTTTAAATACGATACTCTAGGTTTGGCCTCTGTTGTGTAGTCTGTTTGTCTGATTACATCCCAGTAAAAGGGAGGACAGATTCTTATTGAGCCTGTGCAAATAATGTTATTGCCATTTAAAAGTAAAGTCACAGGAAAAATATTTCTTTCTGAATTCTGAGGGACCAAGCAGAACAAGTTACCATTAAAAGAATGTTCCATTTAGTTTGCAAAATCAGAGTCAACTAAAGTGAGAGTTAGAGATAGATCAAGGTGAACACTAAGAGGTTTTTCCCATCGGAAAATAGGACATTAAAAATAATGCCAATAGTTTTCCAAAACACATATCTTCATTTAGAAAGTAGATTTCTGCTGTCAGTTTCTATGTAATTAATTCTTAGTCCTCTGCATCTTGGATCATTAATTTGATTTCATGAAGTCATCTGTGTCTGGAATAAAAGAAGTCCTGAAAATCTGATTTAGCTGCCTGAGATGGTCTCATGCTTGTCTACATAATGGCAGCAACGAAGCCTCTCCCCGCAAGTCTGTTCTTTGAAGAGTGCCTGGTGAAGTTCTATCCTCCAGGCTCTGAGACTGTCTTCCTTTGTTAAGGGCACATTCTAGTCTATATAAACTTGAGTAGAGTCTTTCGGTAGTAGGCATGAGAGGAAAGCAGAGACTGCTTGGTGAGGATAAGAGTAAGTGTCTGTGGTTAATCTGTAGTTAATTTGACAAACAGTATCAGCAAGAAGGAGAGTTAAAATCTTCTATCAGGACAAGAGACATCGGTCTTATTTGATCAGAGTTTCCCCTGAGGGTAAGAACATGTTACAGAGTGACGACATTGGCATATACCCAGGGCCTTTCTCTAAAGTAGGCAATCTCTGAACTTTATTTATGTTATAATATTTTACATGTTCAAAATTAGCCTAGGGAAGGCTGAACCTCTCATTTGATTTGACAAATCTTCCTATGCAATTCTTGATAGTGTTGAGCTATTTATAAATATGGGGCATGGCAAAAAAAAACCTAGTTATTCTATCATCTTTCTCTTTGTAAGGTTAATGAACAAATCCTTGTGCTTGCCCAGGGGTCCTCTGGGAAAGCTTAAGATAGTTCAGGTATAAAAGAGATCTTGGAATTTTTTTTTTTTTCTGAATTTAGGGTCTAATCCTGGGAAGGCAAAATCAAATATTAATCAGAGATTTCATCTCTTGAGTAAGACGGGATTGTGGATGCCTGAGAGCAATGAATGTTTGCAGTTTGGTTACCTAATAAAGTGACAATAGATTATTTTATAATAAACAAGAAATCTTAAATCATTCAGAAGTGAGGAACTTTTTTCTGTCACTTTGAGTGTGCAAGGATATATCCCAGTTAGCACAAGGCACAGAAATTTACTCTTGTGAGATACTAAAATGCTGCTCTCTGGGCAGATTATATCCAAAACCCACCTTTTACTACCTCTTGTAACCACACGCTGATTTCTCCAGGATCAGTCTGTCGTTTCAATAGAGATAATTGCATTTTAGTTTTACATTAATAGGGTACTTGTCATGCATTACATTAAAAAAAATACTTCATAAATAAACCCATCAAAGTTTTGCAAACTTTGCAAAAATTTTAACATTTTATTACATCTTTATAGACTTTATTTGCAAGTACTATAAACCAAGTCAAATAAAGCTCCCTTTCTACAAACCTACAATTTTTAAAGTTTCTATCAACTTTTGTTCTTCATGGTCTTCTTTCACATTCTGGAACAACCAGACATTTTAAGACAAAAATACTTACAGATATTGGAAATTATGTTTAAGCTGACACATCACAGAATATAATTACTACTGCTATAAAAAGGTTTGTCACAATTATAATTCAGTTTAGTTGAGCACAAATTTTATATTTTTCTGAGTCTTAAATATTGTGTGGAAGTAATCTTAGCTTATCTTTTCAGTAGACTAATATAAAGCATTTAAGAAGTTCAGGTAAGCTAATCTCTTTAGGGATAAAGCAAATCCAAACTTATTTAAAAAATGAAATTGCACTTATATTATACTATACACTGACAAAAGAAGGCCAAGACATACACCTTTTAAACTAAATTGTCAAATCAGTCTGATTTGTGTAAGGCTTCACTTTAATCGTGTGAACTTGTTTTCTAAGGTAAAAAAGTGCTTCTAAAGTCAGTGGTTTTTCCAAGAAAGGTCTTTTTCTTAAAACGAGAACACATTTAAATTATTAAAATTTCGTTTTATTTTCTTGGAATTTTGGGTATGTTAGATTTATTTAGCTGCTTATTAGTCTCTATAGGCCAGAACACAGGTCCTTTCTTTTAATTTATTATTATCCTCAGGAGTAAGGAAAATATTTCACCTACACGCAGGGAATTTTTTCTCAGGTGCAGAGACAGACAGATAAAGAACTTAGAGGACAAGTTCTACAGCTTCAGCTGCAGATCGAGAGCAAACACTGGAACGCAAAATCTCACCGTTCCAGATCTCAAAAGACTGGTTGCATTTCCCCTGGGCCCAAAATATGGTCCTGATTTGGGCTTACAAATAGAAACACAATAAACAAACAAAACAACAACAAACAAATGCTCAGTCATCTGTCACCTGATCATGGCTAGATTCCAGTTCTACCTGACAGGTCACCAAGTGTCGGACCATAAAACCAGATTCCCAGTCATTGCTGCCACCGGTGGGGATAACTGTTGATTGTGTGCAGACCAAAACCCTGACCAAACGTGGCCAAGGATCAGAAACAAAAGTGTGAGCAGAGAGTAGGAAAACAAAAACTCCAGAGGATGGCGAGTCAGTGAGGGTGAAATTCTCCTACCATTTGGGAGGCAGTCCAGGAGCCAAGGAAAGCTGTGCCTGGACTTCCAGCCCCTGAGAACACTTCATGAGCCATGCAGCCTAATTGACTCTACAGGCTGGGTCCACTGGGACCTCCAAATTGTCAAAGCATAATTTTCAAAAAATAAATGCAACTCTAATACTTATGTGGAATGAATAGATGCCAAGGATTTATTGAATTCATTAATTAGGAAACCAAGCAAGATAAAGCTGGTTCACTAAGCATAAGTCCTGCACTAAGTTTTAGCTTAGCTTGTGATTATACCAGTGTTTCATCTGGATGTTTTTTCTTTGTTCAATCTTTATTTGAAAACTCAAGGTAATTATATTGAGTGTTAAAGAGTGAACTCTAATTATGAACCTCCAAGGACCTATTAATGAGGTATAATAATTCACTTTGAGTCTACATTGAATAGCTTCCAACTGCTGTGCTATTTGAGATGTGTAGTTTTTTATCGTTTGTCTTCCTCTCAGCTGCCAAGTCTTGCTTTTTTTCTTATTTTTAAAAATTTTATTGAGGTCATGATAGTTTATAACATTGTGAAATTTCAGTTGTACGTTAGTATTTGTCACCATATATATGTGCCCCGTTGCCCATTATGCCTACCCCCAACTCCTTTCCCCTCTGGTAACCACTAATCTGTTCTCTTTGTCCATGTGTCTGTTGATCTTCTACATATGAGTGAAATCATATAGTGTTTGTCTTTCTCTGTCTGGCTTGTTTTGCTTAACATAATACCCTCAAATTCTATCCATGTTGTTGCAAATGGGATGATTTTGTCTTTTATTATGGCTAAGTAGTATTCCATTATATGTATACACCACATCTTCTTTATCCATTCATCAGTCCATAGGCACGTGGGTTGTTTCCATGTCTTGGCTAATGGGAAAATGCTGTAATGAACATAGGGGTACATAAGTCTCTTTGAATTGTTGATTTCAAATTCTTTGGATAACTACACAGTAGTGGAATAGCTGGGTCATATGGTATTTCTATTTTTAATTTTTTGAGAAATCTCCATACTGTTTTCCATAGTGGCTGCACTAGTTTGCATTCCCACCAGCAGTGTATGAGGGTTCCCTTTTCTCCACATCCTCTCCAATATTTGTTTTGTTTGTCTTGGTAATTATAGCCATTTTAACAGGTGTAAGGTGATATCTCATTGTAGTTTTGATTTGCATTTCCCTGATGATTAGTGACGTTGAACATCTTTTCATGTGCCTGTTGGCCATCTCTATATCTTCTTCGGAAAAATGTCTGGTCATATCCTCTGCCTATTTTTTGATCGGGTTTGTTTTGTTGTTGTTGCATTGTATGAGTTGTTTATATATTTTTGATATTAACCCCTTGTCAGATATATGATTTGCAAATATTTTCTCCGAGTTCTTGGGTTGTCTTTTTGTTTTGTTCCTGGTTTCCTTTGGCTTGCAGAAGCTCTTTAGTCTGATGAAGTCCCATTTGTTTATTTTTTCTTTTGTTTCCCTTACCCAAGTAGACACATATTGGAAAAGATCCTTCTAAGACTGATATGAAAGAATGTACTGCCTCTATTTTCTTCTAGGAGTTTTACGGTGTCATGTCTTACCTTCAAGTCTTTGATCCATTTTGAGTTAATTTTTGTGTATGGCGAAAAATAATGGTCTACTTTCAGTCTTTCACATGTAGCTGTCCAGTTTTCCCAAGACCATTTATTGAAGAGGCTTTCCTTTCTCCATTTATCTTCTTAGCTCCTTTATCAAAGATTAGCTGTCCATATACGTGTGGTTTTATTTCTGAGCTTTCAATTCTGTTCCATTGATCTGTATGTCTGTTTTTGTACCGGTACCATGCATGCTGTTTTGGTTACTATAGCTTTGTAGTATATTTTGAAGTCAGGGATTGTGATGCCTCAAGCTTTGTTCTTTTTTCTCAGGTTTCCTTTAGCTGTTTGCGGTCTTTTCTTGTTCCATATGAATTTTAGGATTCTTTGTTATGTTTCTGTGAAGAATGTCATTGGGATTCTGATTAGGATTGCATTGAATCTGTAGATTGCTTTAAGTAGTATGGACATTTTCGCTATGTTTATTCTTCCAATTGTGTACAGGGAATAGCTTTCCATTTCTTTACATCATCATTGATATCTTTCAATGATGTCTTATAGTTTTCATTGTATAGGTCTTTCACATCCTTGGTTAAATTTATTCCTATGTATTTTATTCTCTTTGTTGTGATTGTAAATGGAATAGTATTCTTGAGTTCTCTTTCTGTTAGTCTGTTACTAGAGTATAGAAATGCAACTGATTTTTGTAAGCTGATTTTGTACCCTGCAACTTTGCTACATTTCTTGGTTATTTCTAAAATTTCCCGATGGACTCTTTAGGGTATTCTATATATAAAATCATATCGTCTGCAAACAGTGAGAGTTTCACTTCTTTCTTGCCAATTTGGACACCTTTTATGTCTTTTTCTTGCCTGATTGCTCTGGCCCAAAACTCCAGTACTATGTTGAATAAGAGTGGTGAGAGTGGGCATCCTTGTCTTGTTACTGTTCTCAGAGGGTTGGCTTTCAGTTTTTCCCCATTGAGTATGATGTTATATATGGGTTTGTCATATGTGGCCTTTATTATGTTGAGGTACTTTCCTTCTATACCCATTTTTTTGAGAGTTTTTATCATCAATTGATGTTGGATCTTGTCAAATGCATTCTCTGCATCTATTGAGATGATCATGTGCTTTTTATTCCTTGTTTTGTTAATATGTTGTATCACATTGATTGATTTGTGGATGTTGAACCATCCCTGCATCCCTGGAATAAATCTCACTTGATCATGGTGTATGGTCCTTTTAATGTATTGCTATATTTGGTTTGCCAGTATTTTGTTGAGGATTTTTGCCTCTATTTCATCAGTGATATTGGCCTATAATTTTCCTTTCCTGTGTTGTCCTTGTCTGGCTTTGGGATCAGGGTGATGTTGGCCTTGTAAAATGTGTTAGGAAATATTCCATCTTCTTCAGTTTTTTGGAATAGTTTGAGAAGGATAGGTACTATCTGTTCTTTGGCTGTTTGGTAGAATTCTCCAGAGAAGCCATCTGGTCCCAAGCTTATTTTTGGGGAGGTTTTTGATTCCTGTTTCAATCTCTTTAGTTGTGATTGGTCCATTCAGATTCTCTATTTCTCCTTAGTTCCGTTTTGGGAGGTTGTGTGAGTCTAAGAATTTATCTATTTCTTCTAGATTGTCCAATTTTTTGGTATATAGTTTTTCATAGTATTCTCTTACAATCCTTTGCATTTCTGTGGTATCCATTGTAATTTCTCCTCTTTCATTTCTAATTTTATTTATTTGAGCCTTCTCTCTTTTTTTCTTAGTGAGTCTGGCTGAAGGTTTGTCAATTTTGTTTATCTTTTCATGTTCCCTGTGCACTTGAGAAGATTGTGTATTCTGCTGATTTTGGATGGAGTGTTCTATAAATATCTATTAAGTCTGTCTGGTCTAGTTTTTTGTTTAGTTCCACTATTTCCTTTTTGACTTTCTGTCTGGTTGATCTATCCATTAATGAAAGTGGGGTGTTAAGCTCCCCTGTTATTATTGTGTTGCTGTTAGTATCTCCTTGTAGGTCAGTTAAAAGTTGCTGTATGTACTTTGGTGTTCCTGTGTTAGTTGCATATATATTTATAAGTGTTATGTCCTCTTGGTGGAGTGTCCCTTTTATCCTTATATACTGTCCCTCTGTCTCTCATTGCCTTTTTTATCAGGAAGTCTACTTTGTCTGATATAAGCATGGCAACACCTGCTTTCTTTTGTTTGCCATTAGCTTGGTCTATCATCTTCCATTCTTTCACTCTAAGCATGTGTTTATCTTCAAACCTGAGATGTGTTCCCTGGAGGCAGCATATTGTTGGGTCTTGTTTTTTAATAATTCAGCCAGTGTCTTTTGATTGGAGAATTCCATCCATTTACATTTAGAATGATTATTGATATATGAGGGCTTAACGCTGCCATTTTTATCACTTGTTTTCCAGTTGTTCTGTATGTCCCTTGTTTCTTATCCTGTGTATTTCAGACTGCCAATTCAGTTTAGTGGCTCTCTATGATGGTTTTCTTAGTTTTCTCTTTATCATCTGTGTCTCTATTTTGATTTTTTGTTTAGTGGTTACCGTGACGTTTGTGTAAAAGATCTTGGAGATGAGATAGTCCATTTTCTGATAGCCTCTTATTTCCTTCGTCTAAGCAGTTTCCATCTCTTTCCGCTTCCCCTTCTAAGTTATTGTTGTCACAACTTATTCCATTTTGTGTTGTGAGTTTGTGGTCAAAATGAAGTGATTATATTTATTCTAAATTTTCCTTCCCTTTATCTTTTTTTTTTTAATTTTTATTTTTTTCGGATGTACATCATATTTCAAATTCTGTATACATTACATCATGTTCACCACTGGAACACTAATTATAGTGCATCCCCTCACATGTGACCCTAATCACCCCTTTTGCCCTCCCCCCTCCCCCCTTCCCCAATGGTAACCACCAGTCCAATCTCCAATGCTATGTTGTTTTTTTTGTTGTTGTTTTTATCTTCTACTTATGAGTGAGATCATATGGTATTTGACTTTCTCCCTCTGACTTATTTCACTCAGCATAATACCCTCAAGGTCCCTCCATGTTGTCACGAATGGCTGGATTTCACCATTTCTTATGGCTGAGTAGCATTCCATCATGTATAAATACCACATCTTCTTTATCCGTTCGTCCCTTGATGGGCACCTAGGTTGCTTCCAAGTCTTGGCTATTGTGTATAATGCCGCAATGAACATAGGGGTGCAAGTATCTTTATGCCTTTGTGTTTTCAAGTTCTTTGGATAAATACCCAGCAGTGGAATAGCTGGATCATATCGTAGATCTATCCTTAATTTTCTGAGGATACTCCAAACTGCTTTCCATAGTGGCTGCACCAGTTTGCACTGCCACCAGCAGTGAGAAGTTCCCTTCTCTCCACACCCTCTCCAACCCTTCCCTTTATCTTTAATATTATAATTAAGTGTTTGCTAATCCATTCGGATAGAGAGTTACAATTTTCTGATTCCATCTGCCTATTTATCTCCTTGCTCAAGGTTTTGTGAACCCTTTCTTTCTTTTTTTTTCAGGTATGAGGGCCTTCTTGATCATATCTTATAGGTGGCAGTCTTGTGGCAATGAACTCCCTCAGCTTTTGTTTATCTGGGAAAGTTTTTATTTCTCCATCATATCTGAAGGATATTTTTGCTGGGTAGAGTATTCTTGGCCAAAAGTTTTTGTCTTTCAGAGTTTTGAAAATATCATTCCACTCTCTCCTACCCTGTAAGGTTTCTGCTGAGAAATCCACTGAAAGCCTAATAGGGATTCCTTTGTAGGTTATTTTCTTCTTCCTTGCTGCCCTTAATTTTTTTTTCTTTGTCATTGACTTTTCCCAGTTTTACTAATATATACCTTGTAGAAGGTCTTTTTACACTGATGTAATTAGGAGTTATATTTTCTTCTTTTAATTGTAATTCCAGCTCCTTCTCCAGGTTTGGGAAGTTCTCAGCTATTATTTCTTTGAACAACCTCTCTGCTCCTTTCTCCCACTCTTCTCCCTCTTGAATACCTATGATCTTTATGTTGCATTTCCTAATTGAATTGGATATTTCTTGGAGAATTTCTTAATTTCTTTTTAGTCTTAGTTCTCTGTCCTCCTCCATCTGAAGCATTTCTGTATTCCTATCCTCTTTATTGCTAGTTCCATCCTCCATAATATCAGCTCTGTTATTTAAGGAGTCCAGATTTTTCTTTATCTGAGTCATTGTGTTTTTCATCTCCAACATTTCTGATTAATTTTTCTTTATAGTTTCTATCTCATTTGTGAAGAATTCCCTCTGTTCATTAATTTTGTTCCTGATTTCATTGAATTGTCTTTCTGAGTTCTCTTCTAACTCGTTGAATTTTTTTTATGATAGCTATTTTGAATTCTCTGTCATTTAGGTTGTAGATTTCTGTGCCTTCAGAATTAATTTCTGGGTTTTTGTCTTTTTCTGTCTGGTCTGGGGTATTAATATATTTCTTCATATTATTTGAAAGAGTGGATTTTTATCTTCACATAGTGATAGTACGTGCTTGCAGATTCCACCTACCACTACTCGGGATGGGGCAGGAGCTGTGTTCTGAGCCCACTGTGATCCCTGTCAATTGTGCCTGTCAGAGCCTGGGCCACTCCTTGTGACTGCAGGGGCCCTGTGGGCTCTCCCACCAAATGAGAACGCAATCTTGCAGGGGCTTGGAGCTGCTGCTGCCTACTCCCACAGTCCTGCCAACAGGTGCTTCCCGCTTTAGGGCTGCAGTGGTACTATGGGCATTTGCATCAGCTGGGAACTTGTTTGCCTGGGTGCACAGATCTGCTGCCATCTTCTCCTAGTTCATATCAGCTGTTCTCCTTGGTGGGCAGGAGCCTCCCAACTGGGTCCAAGCCTGAACCACTTCCTGGAACCACAGTGGCACTGTGGGCTCTCCTGCCAGACAAGAAAACCATCATGCAGGGGCTCAGGGCAGCTGCGGCCTCCTCCCACAGTCCCATCGAGACATGCTCCCCACTTCAGGGCCGCAGTGGGGCTATGGGTGCTCCAGCCGGGAGAGCAGTCGCATGTGTGTACAGGGCTGCTAAAGGGCCAGAGAGTGCTCACCTGTCTCCACCACCTCCCTGGGTGGTGTCCATCCACCTTCAGGTGTGTAGCTGCATGACTCTCTCAGGCATCCTGGTGTGCTGTGTGTGCCATGTTGCTGACATCACTCCTCCCAATTCTTGCTTTTGTCATTATGCCAGCCTTTTTTTTTATGATTTTAGAAACAGATATCAAGCTTTGTTTAAAAATATTCCAAACTAAGAGTTACTAGGTGCAAGTAAGGGCTCGAGAAGCTCCTGTGTGCATGAAGTGTGTTCACTTCAGTCCATAGATCTTGTGACATTCTGTGGGCTGGTCAGTGGTCATTTAAGCTCCCTAGTTCTGAGCTGTTTTCCAGGTAGGGGTAATAGATAAGATTTCTCTAGTGGGTTGAGATGCTGATCCTTTGATAAACCAGATGTTCAAGAGGCTAGAGAAGTCATTATAAAGTAGGCAGGATATTCTTTTATTCATATCACTTGATAGCTGTTCCCTCCTAGTAATACAGAGGTAGTGATAGCCATCTAGTTCATCTTTTGGTCCAGGGCAGTTAAAGTCATTTTAAAAAGAAAAGGGGAAAATAAAAAATTTAAAGCAAACCCTACTGCTGTTAAGAGTATTCATTTGGTGACATGGCCAAAAGCATCTGTGTGCTATTGTGGAGAAGCAGTGGATTCCCACAAATTGCTTTGTAGCAATCCGATATTTTCTTTCTGGCTGATGACTGTCATCTGCGGTGCCTTGATAAACAGCATTGTCGCCATTTAGAATGATGTAGGGTCACACTTGGTATTCATTTCTCAAACATATTGTAATATGATGCCAGCTCTCATCAGGCACCAAGGAATAAGGCTTTCTAACTGTTCACATACTCTACCACCCTGAAGATAAGATTGGCTTTCTTTCAAGGCACATATTAATATTTCTATGGTAGTTATTATCTGAATAGGTGAAATGTCTTGGTCAGCAATTTTCTACTGTCTGGAAGGTGTTTTGTTTTAATCTCTTCTCTGAAAGTGTTTTACAACTGAAAAAGTTTAAGTTGCATGAGGCTGGGAGCAGGTCTGTCTTGCTCACTGCTGTGCATCCAGCTCCTACCCAGATGACTAGAGTGTGGGAAGCATTGCATATATGTTTTTAAAAAGAGTAAATGATACTCATTCATGACGTTCATTCTGGCTTTCCTTCTTCTGTGACTATAGGCTCACCTCTAGTTCCCAGACATCTCAAACTTAAGTCTGTGCACTTAGTTCCAGGGTACAGGGATGCTCTCTACAAAAGAACCAAATGTCTCAGCATAAACGCATTCTTCTTACTTTCAGAAAGGCAGAAGTTCCCTTCCAATTTTAAATTAAAAATGAAAAGGTGAAAATGAGTTATTTTTTCTTTTTTTGAAAATTCTGTAGCATTCTTTGTGAGAATTGGTGCTTTCCAGGATCGTACAGAAACCAAGCCTTGTGTCTGTTGAGTAGACCATAGATCTCATTTTTCTAAAATTAAGTAGAAGTATAGAGGAGCATATTTAAGGAGTTATGGAATTTTATAAAACAAATGTATATGTTCTCTAATCTCCTTAAGGTGCTAAGATACAGAGACTATTTTAAGCACCAGAGAGTAAACAGGTTTTCTAATTTAGTTTTATAATTAGGAAAAATTGTCTGGGAACCCAAGAAGAGTGCGTATGGTCAGGTGAAAGTTACTCTACCTGTGGATGTGTTCTGTTTCTTGCTGTCTCCGCTTTCTGTTGACTCCTGACCCCAAAAGACAATTTGGGCATTCAGACCTTTATATATTGTAAATTTTACCGCAGTTCTTAGTTGGGAGCAGAATGGACAATGTTGAAAGAATGCCAGTTGTTGGCTAACCGTAATATTAATCCTTTTTCTCCCCCCCAAGAAGAATGTGTTTGAAATGTGAAGGCAAGCTTAAGTATTGAAAACTATTTTGTCTTCCAGTTTGATTTGAAAGGCATCTCCTTCCTGACGTGGCCCTTCCTCTTGCTACATCCTGACTGTAGTTTTAGTTTAAAAAAAAAGATTGCACTAGTGGGAAGTGAGCCAGTTAAACTGCAAATGGGGTTAGAGGTTGGTTTACTAACCAAATAAACTTGGTGGCTCAGATTTTTTAAAGGGCTATTTAGAAATTATGACTCTCTTCCTATATTCAGAGTCAGAATGTCCATTGTTGCATTAATTGATTTAATCCTCAGATTTAGCATAAGCCTTAAACTGATTTCTTTCTGTGGAGCCTTGTTTTTCTTAGCTCTAGTGTTTAAAACAGCCAGTCATTTTCTGCCATTCTCGCCCTTCTTTCACTGCCATGCCTCGTTTGAATGGTTTATAGAGTCTGGCTTGGAAATACAATGCGAGCCATAAATGTGAGTCACGTAATTTTACATTTTCTTATGTTAGAAAAACTAAACAAAAGGTGAAATTCATTATAATACATTGGACAGCACAGCATTAGATTGGTGATGCTGTCTACTGCCTAAATAAACTATCATTGTCTAAGCTGACTTCTTTCATTTCTAATAAAATAAGAGAAAATCTCTAACTAGTGGGTAATATAAAGCAAACTGTTATCTATGGTCGGATCACCTTGTGTCATTAGAGAAAAAAGACTTTATATCTTTTAAACAGCAAATTGCTGGCATAAACATTGAGGGAATTAATCATTAGCAAATTAAGATTGCCAACTGTCCCCAGTTAACTGAGAATAAAAACAGTTGTCACATCGTTTTTTTCTTCTTCTTCGGTTGGAGGGCTAGCGGGGTAGACAACGAATGGGAAGGGAAAACATAGCATTTAGCAATAATCCAGTGACTCCAAACTGGAAAACACAGAGCTGAAGTCTTAGTGTAATTCTGTGTGACAATAGTCTGTGACAGTTGCTATGAAAAGCAGGCTCCTCTCTACCTGAGAGCAAACCCTAGGTTCTTATGACAGTGGCAGTACAAGCTATTGCCTCTTGATGGTGCCACACATTTAAAAATTCCTGCTCAGAACTGAGGGATTGTATGCTTTGAATCTTACTTAGCGTGGTTGAGTGTTCTTGGGCTAAATGCTGAAATAGAGAAGGTAACTCAGGCTAAAGGGAGGCCCTGTATGCCACCATGTCACTTATAGAAAAAGTCTCATCTTTTCTTTAAAATGATAAATCAATACATGAAGTCTCATTTAAATAAGAAATAAAACTCACAAGTAAAATTCATAGGAAAACATGCAAACTAGATGGAAATTGAAAATATAGTGTATCAATACCAACAGGTACATGGAAATGGGGTCATTTTTCCTATGATCCCCAAATTTATTGTCAAATTACTTGGTGTATCTACATTAAAAGCCATTTATTGATCTACCTTTATAAATTTCTCATCAAATAATAGGTTTGGTGACTGTGCTGGCAAATTCTTATAATGTGAATTTTTCTTCTTCAGTTCTAGAAAAGTTTATGGGAATATTTGCTATGAAGAATATTTTTAAAGCTTAAGATTGATTTTTCAAAACAAAAAAAAAGTCCAAAATAAGTATTAGAATGCAAACATATTCATCGTTTTTTCAGTGGAAGAATTTTGATTCCGCCATCTCAGTGTGCAGAAGGCACTTTTTAAAAAAGTTAATCTCTTTATTTTGAGGTAATTGTAGATCCACATGCAATTATAAGAAACAATTCAGAGAGATCCTGTGTCCCCTTTACCCTGTTTTCTCCAGTGGTAACACCTTGTAAACTATAGTGCAATATCACAGCCAGGGTATCGACATTAATACGGTCAAGGTACAGAACAGTTCTAACACCTCAAGGGTTCTTCGTGTTACCCTTTTATAGCTGCTCCCACTTTCCTTCCGTCCTTATCTCCTCCGTTACCCCTGGCAACCTCTCATCTCTTCTCTATTTCTATAATGTTGTCATTTCAAGAATGTTATAGAAATGTAATCATATACCAGGTAACCTTTTGCATTTGGCTTTTTTCACTCTGCATAATTCTATGGAGATTGAGCCAGATTGCTGCCTCTTGTTCAACTCCAAGTCTGGGATGTCAAGGCAAAAGGGTATCCTAGGGGACTCATTTCTGTGTTTTTCCTTGGGTCCTTAGGGTTCCTAGCTGATCTGCTCTCTCCTTACCATCTTCCAGAAATTTCTTATGTTTGTCTTATATGTAAAATGTCCAGGATTCGTAGTTAGACTTAGTGGGAGGACCAGGGAAAAATACCTCTTCCACCGTCTTCCCAGAAGCAGAAGTTAGGGACGTTAGTTTCCCAAAGTTTAGAACGGCCAACAACTTTGCTCTGGTGAAGTCGAATTGACTGCAAGGGGAAAATCTTTCTGTGGGGGGCATGTGCTGTTGAAGAATTTTGGCTTGGAAAAATTGATGTTTCTCACTGAAAATTACTAAGACCATACCCATTGTAATTTAGATTTTAAGAAAAGACGATTTTAAGAAAATGCTAAGTAGAATTAAAAGGAACAAGTTTCTCAGACATTTCTTATTCTTTCATTTTGATTGTAGAATGACAGAACTGGAACTTTTTATTTTTTTTTAAAGATTTTATTTTTTTCCTTTTTCTCCCCAAAGCCTCCCAGTACATAGTTGTATAGTCTTCGTGTGGGTCCTTCTGGTTGTGGGATGTGGGACGCTGCCTCAGCGTGGTTTGATGAACGGTGCCATGTCCGCGCCCAGGATTCGAACCAACGAAACACTGGGCCGCCTGCAGTGGAGCGCGGGAACTTAACCACTCGGCCACGGGGCCAGCCCCCAGAACTGGATCTTTGAAAGGTCATCTTTGCTAGCGGATCACGAAGACCAAGACCTAAGTCATGTTAGACAGATTTCAATTTTGAAAGTTGTCCTGGGAGAAGGGAAAATGTAGTTACTTTCTTAACATCTCAAATATAGAAAGAAGACATGTCATTGCTTAGTTTGCATTTCTGTAACTAAAATTACTGGCATGCTTTTTAAAATTTTAACACGTGGTGTTTCCCATGTGATGTCTCTCTTGTAGGTAGTCTCATTACAACACTTTCAGTTGATATGTGATGTCCCCCCTCCTTTTCTCACATGTCGACTTTCCTACTTTTTTACTCTACCAACCTCTTTATGTACAAAAAAAGAGTTCCTTATATTTTGGGGGACAGATTTTCAAATGTGACAATTTAGTTTAAGGTCTTGATACCTCTCATGGACTGGTTTTGATTGAAGAAAATAAAATATTACACAAAATTCTAAAATTATTTCAATGGATTGTGTTTTGTAGACTATGGTCTTTCAGAGGAAACAAACCAAAAGATCCTCTGGAACTTAGTTAAGCTGAGGTGAAAATGTAAACGAATGACAGCACTGTTGGATTTTTGTTTTGCTGTCTTTTCTTTAATTGTGTTGAGCAGTAGCATAATTCCTTTAACAGAGAGTTCAGGCTCCCTGCAGAATTCCTTCTGAAACACTGTGCACATAAAAGGAAAAATATCTGGCATATTTTTCTTAGACACTATGTGGAAATTATGATTATATTGATCACATGAATTTCCTTTCTTTATAGCCAGTGTTTTTCAGTCTATAGGGAGAAGTGCATTATTTTCCCCTTAAATTATCTGAGTTGAGGAAATAATGTTATGGAGTCATTCATATTGGGCATATTTTTGCAAATGATATCTTTTAGTATTTTAAGAATAGTTCACCTCAACCCTAATATTTTATAAAAGTAAAACTTTTCACAACTTGCACATCTGCCAGTTGATTTTAAATGGCAAAATGATGCAAAAAGGCATCAGGAAAAGGACTACATTACAGAAGATCCTATTTATATCTTGCTGAAGTCTTTGGTAGGTCATTGTGATCAGAAATTAACTTGAGTCTGCCTGACAAATACCAGTAATAACTAGAGGTGGAAAAGCAAGTTGAGAAAACATTCTTGGGGTACAAAGTAAGAGGATTAATTCAGTCAAGTGATGGTATTTTAGGACATGTTTGCTGCAAATGAAAATAAAAATAAACATTATCTCAGTATATATATGTATTATATATAATCTATATAATTATATATTATAACATATATTATTAAATATATTAATAACAGTATATTTAACAAATGTGTTAATAATTAAATGTTATATACTTATGTTATATATATATATTTTTTTAGAGCACAAGCTCCTTCCGAAATAGGGACACAGCTAGAAACAGTAGTAGTAGAGGCAAGTGGGTTTAAGGGAGACGTTGACACACCAGTGAGTTATAGTAATTTTTAAAAGAACGATCAGGAATGTGAGGAATTGATTTATGAAGTGAGATTAAAAAACTAGGTTTCTTTGTCTGAGTATGAGTGAGGCAGGATGTGATAAGCTGCTGAGGTATTTGAATGATGCCTGCACTCAAGGGGCGGGGACATTCATGGTCTCTGGAGATGAAGGTGGAGCCAGGGGCCATGTCAAATAGAAACCTAGATTTTACATCCAGAGTGGAGTGTGTGCACTGGATAGAATGGACTTTTTGGAAGGCAGTTCTTTCTAGAAGTGACTCCACTGGATTTCATATGCTGTAGGAAATGCATGTTGATCTGTATTTGTGGGGATAGAGGGACCAAATGGCAGTGAGAGACAGAAAAGATTCCTTCCTCTCTCCGTTACTGTGGTGACTGGGCAGAGCACTGTTGCCAGGGGCTCAGGCACGTGATCCACTCGGGAGGGAATTTGGGGCAGTGAGGGAATTCTCTCTCCTTCCAGACTGGCAAAGGAGGCCCATAGATTTGTGAATTTTCAAGGAGACATTTGGTTATATTCCATGTTTTTCCTATATTTCCTTTGCTGAAAACAATTGGATGTGGTTTTTAGGTTTGGTTGTTAACCAGTATTAGAGATGGTTACCCAGGACCCATAAGACAATTATCTATTTCACTTCCAATTTTTGATGGAAACCATCTCTAGTCATGGTTAACAAACACTAAGCACCTACTCTGTGACAGGCACCAATTTTAGACTTTATAGTATAAAGTATATAAAATATTCTCAAACATACTCCCCTATTGATTTCTCTCAAGAACCCAAGGTAGGTGCTAATCTTATCATCTCTGTTTTACAGACCAGGTAATAGAGACTCGCAAGGTTGAACTTGATAAGAACCTCTGTGTTATAGGTCTGGCGGGTGCCAAAACTTCAGATCTAAACCTGTGTTCTTTCCACTTAATCGAACATAGACACAGATTCTGCTCCCAAAGTCCAGTGTTTCTGTGAGAGAGAGAAGTCGATTTACTCCACAAATTGTTTACATGAGATTACAGACAGAGGCACAATGCTTCCTTCATGAAGAGTCCTGATATCTTTATTTCAAAGTGCTTCTCCTGTTTCTGCTCACTTTACCCCTGATCTTCCTGGGTAAGTGGGAGGTACCCTTTCTCTTACAGGGTGTTCAGTGTGCACAAAGGCAGGAACACTGCCTCAGATTGCAAGGGGCTGGGAAGGAGGGCAAATGAAGTGTTGAGCATTGGCAACTCCTTTGAGATTGGGAGCGTGGGGGTGGTGGGGGTGTGAAGGAAAATGAGGAAGTAGGGGAGCAGATCTGCTGCATAATCCGATAAGGATAATTTATTGTTTAGTTTTTTTGAGGGGAGGGATGGGATTTGAGTACATTTTCAGACAGAGGGGAAGGAGTCAATAGAGAGGAAATAAGAGTGTAAGAGAAGAGATAATTGATAGATCAAAGCCACAGAATGGTGGGAGGGAATATGGGTGCAATGGTGCAGAGGCCTTTGCTTTGGAAAGACCAAGGGACTTGCCCTAGATAATTGGGCTAATGCCTATATTGTGTCTACTGTGTCTCAGACACCATCATAAGTGCTAAATACATATGTACGTATGTATATATATGTTCTGTTTTTTTTTTTTTAATCCTCATGACCACCCTATAAGGTCTATACTTCAGTAATCCTCTGTTTTATACGTGAGGAACTAAGACTCAGAGAAGCTAAATGAGTTGTTCAGGGCCATACAAGTGGCTATGGAACCAGCATTCAAACCCAAGCAGTCTGGCTCCAGAGTTCAAGCTCTTAGCCACTGTGGTACATTGAAGAAAGGAGGACTAGATAGATAAAGATAGATAGAGGAGGCAGTGATGGGGTAAGTGTGAAGGCCAATTACAAGGTTAAAGGGTGCTGTCGACCCTCACATCTGACACCAACTGCAAGTTCAGGAGTTCCCAAAACCACTCTCAGTTTCCATGATTCGGTAGAAAGACTAACAGAACTCACTGAAAGCTATTATAGTCACAATTATCATTTATTACGGGGAAAGGCTACAGCTAAAGATCAGCCAAGGAAGAGACACATAGGGCAGAGTCAGACGGTTCCAGATGTAAATCTTCCACTGTCCTCTCCCTGTGGAGTCAGGGTGTATTACCCTACTGCATGGGTGTGTGACAAAACACATGGAGTGCTGGCAGCTAGGGTAGCTTCCCCATGCTCCAATGTCCAGAGTTTTTGTTGGGACTTCATCACCTAGGCGTGATTGATTGATTGTCCACATGGTTAATCTCTGTCTCCAGGGTGAGTGATACCATGTGACACCAAGCCCCCACACTAAGTCACATGGTTGGTCTTTCTGGAGTGGTCAGCCCCCACCCTAAGATTATCAGCTGTGGCCAACCTTGCCCTAAACAAAAACACTTCTATTGTGTATGAAATAGATTACCTTCCAGGAGCCAACAGCAAAGATTTCTTTTTGGGCAAGACCAAGTTCTTGATTACACAGTAAGTAAATGAACTTCCTTTAGTAGGATCCCTGAGTCCCTCATCTTTAGGTTTTGGGCCAGCTACCTGCTTGAATTAAGAAAGGTTTTCATAATGGCTTCTCTGGGGGGAACAAAAAGGAAAGGAAAGAAAAAAAAGTTATTTCAGAGGCTTAAAATAATATAGGTCTACTTCTCCTTCATAGTCCCTGGCCAGCATGGGTTGACTTGGGCCTCTGCTCCATACTTCCTCACTCAGGGCCCAGGCTGGTGGATCCAACACTATCTGGAGCATCACTCTGCCTTGGCAAAGCAAGGCATGTAATGAATCATGGACTGGCCATTCAGGCAGAAGTGACACACATTGCTTCTCACATTTCATTGGCCAATGCAGGTTTGACAGTCATATCTAGTTTAGGGGTTGGAAGAGAAGAACCATTTTATTCTGTGCCCAGAAGAGGAGAACTGATCATAATAGCTCCAGTTACTACCCAAGGGATTTATCTCTAAAAACAAATAGACCCATATAAAAGACTTGTAGCTGTTGCTTCTGTTTTCCTCCTGTTTGACCTACCTAATTGAGACATCAGAGTTTGTTTGTGGAATCCTGGAAATTCTGCTTCCTTGCTGTCAGCTCCAGCTCGTCTCGTTCTGCCATCCACTGTTAGACCAGAGTCTCTGACTCTCACTGGTACATCCTATGAATTTATTCTAAAAGTTTCTTTAGGGCTAACAAGATCTCTTTGAGTCCTGATATAAAGAGAAAGAAAGTTGACCCATTTCTCTGCGTGTACCTTATCCCTCTTAACAAAGAACCCCATCTCTCTAGCCACATAGTAGTTGCTGGTCTCAAGCATACTATGATAATCCACCACTCTGTGTCTTTGCTTCTATGGTTCCTTTACAGAAATGCCCTGCCCACCTGTCCAACAGACCAGACAGACTGAAAGTTATCTATGAGTACTCAAATCAAATTTCTTTCTCTGTAATTTTTCTCTATTGCTTCCCCGCATGTGAATCCATGGGTTTTCTGTAAACTTCCGGTATCACTATGTTTTTAATTGATTGCCTATTTGTGCCTCTTGTTAAAGACTTGAGGGTAGAAATGCTCTCTCTTTTCATCTTTGTACCCCCAGCACATTACTGGGCAGAGAGTAACTTAATAGAGCTTTATTGAATCAAAGATTATGGAGACATTATTAAGGAGACCTAATTGAATATATTGAACATATTATGGAGACATATCTTATGGAGACATAATTGAACCCTTAGGATTGGCAGAAGAGGGAAGTAAAGTCAAACTTATCAGTTACAACAGGTCCTCTTAAAAAGAAAACTCTCAGAGCCAGCCCTGTGGCCGAGTGGTTAAGTTCATGTGCTCTGCTTCGGCGGTCCAGGATTTCGCAGGTTCGAATCCTGGGCACACACCTAGCACTGCTCATCCAGCCATGCTGAGGCACGTCCCACGTGCCACAACTAGAAGGACCCACAGCTAAAAATAAATACAACTATGTACCAGGGGGCTTTGGGGAGATGAAGGAAAAATAAAATCTTAAAAAAAAAACCCTCCTTTCAACTAAATTATCTCTAACCCTTAAAGGTTGACCCTTTGTTTTATGTAATAAATGATCCAATGTATTTCATTATAAGTGGAAGGATTTTAACAAAAATTTCACCGGTGCTTAAGTATTAGCTACTGGTGTTCTGCATAATTTATTTCTGTATCCTATTTACCGTCCTGTGGCCTAGACTGGCTGCCCTTGATTACAAGGGGACTGGGTGGGTTTAGGAGACGAGTGAGGTCCCTGACGAGTGCTGTAAACTGTAGTGGGGCAATGCCAAACACATTCCTCTGAAAAAGGAAGAAAGCTCTGAGGGCAAAAACATACACTCGGCCCACAACTTTTTTTTTTAACCACTGAGGGAAAGAACTGCATACCTTTTTCTTCAGGTATGTTTTTTAAGATCTTGCATCCCCTTCAAAACTTTCTTTGCTATATGTGGTATATAGAGATGGAAGAAAGGGAAAATGGAGAGGGAGAAACAAATAAAAATGTATTTAAAATAATTTGATTCAAAGTGACCTACTTTCTAAATCCCTAACAGCAATGTTTTGGACCATTTAGGTACTTAGACTCTGTACTGGTGGCTTTTCAAGAGAATGCACAGTAGGATGCTGGTTTGGAAAGGTGGGTAGGAATTGGAGATCTCAAAGAGGGTAGCTTGGCAACTCAGCAGATTGCCAGGTGAATCATCAAAGGAAATCGAGGGTTAGTTATGGAGCTGTACATCGCAGTTTGCCAATCCCAATTGGCGCGTGAGGTTTCAGCGTAATTATTAATAGTGTCCTGTTTGATTCGCAAAAGTATCCTGGCGTGCAGCAGTCACCCTGATTTTGGGTCACACAGAATGGGGAATGTGGTAGATGAATGGGAAGGAACAAGACTCCAGAGTGAAGACGGCTCACGGGAGAATTATTTTATGAGGGTGAATTCTGTTCAGGGTTTTCCTTAAAAGGCTGCTTGTGTGTTCTGAAATGCCTTGCAGACTTTCTTCTGACGCACTTCTCGTCATCAGTTTATTTTTCTTTGGTGCAGCTTTTACGGGGCCAGCGTGGCTCGGGGTGGCATGGATTTCTTCTAGACTCGTGGGCAGCAGTGCTGCATGCGTGTGATTCAAGCCTGGACAGATTGGCTGTGAATGGGTTGATAAGAATAGAGAGAAACGCATACCAGTAGACCAAACTTCCTGTGCACAAGCCTTTGACTACTGCGTTTCACTGTCTGAAATAGCATTCATCTTAAGGCTGGGATCATTTATTCCCTCTGGAATTAAGCAATAGTGCTGGCAGCAAAAGGAACTATTTTGGGAAGGAGATGTGGGAGGGATTTTGCTATGTATTGCAGGCTAGGCAGAAGTCCCTGTCATGCTTTTGAAGACTGCACCGTTCATTGGAGCCCTCGGAATTGGACATCGACTACTTTCAGATAATCCCAAATGTAATTAATGTCAAGGCTAATGCATACACACTGTAAAAATTAGTAAAGACTGAGTTTGGATGCTTCCACTTAATTTATCTAAATGGCAGAAAGAGAACGTTTTGGGGGGAGATGAGCCTGTAATGCAGAGACTGTAGAGAAAGGTAAAATATAACATCTTCTTCCCGTCCCCCTCTTCATATATGCCCTTGCAGGCTGTGTATGCATTTTCCCATGTAGATTTTTCTAGATTGTTGGAGAAGTTTAAGATAAGGCGGTGAATGCTTTGTCCCCCCGCCCCATGCCCTTCCCGTCAAGCTGAGATGGGTCGGGCTTGGCAGCTGGTGGCAGCCGCAGAGATAAATAAGCAGCAGGGCTCCTGGATGGACAGGGGTGCAGAAGCTCTTGGGATGAGTGGCTGCCGTGGGAAGAGCCATGAGGACCGAGCTGCAGCTGGAGTCCAGAGGCGCGGGCAGTGAAAGGGAGGTGGGGCCTGTAGGAACCAGTTGAACAGTCCTTTTGATCAAGCTATTGAATTTTTTTGGGGGGCAGATACCTAGAGGACAGATAAAAGTCAAATACAATTTAAATGATTTCTATCTTATTTAATTAATGAATTTAAGGGAAACCAGGAAATTATGTTGGTCTGTTGCTATTTAATGTTTCTATTTGATACTCCTTCAGTTAATAAAGAGCTAACTGCCTTCAGAATTTTCTGTTTACAAATTAGCTGCCATTAGAAATTGAAAACGGCAGCCCAGTGCTGCTTAAAAATTTTCTATTTTGTTACTGATAACCGGTTTGGAAAATATTTTTCTATGGAAGGCTTTTGAATTCTCTCTTCAGTGTGGTAGATGTAATCACAACAGATATTTTATGTTATTTTATTATTTTTCTTTTCACTTTCGCATTGGAATTAATGTGGGAGGTGAAGACGTTGAGGTTTCCCACCCAAAACAGTGCTGTCTAGACTTATGATAAATATTTTGTAAATTATATCCTGTTGTTCACAAATATGTAATAAATTTACTTAAAGTCAAAAATGATAAATATCTACCTGTTTTGCATGGGAAGCTTGGTGAAGCATCAGTAAGTGGCACCATTATCTACATCAATGGCCTATATATTGATTTTCTTAAACAAATGAATTATCGATTTATTTTCCACTAAATGAATCAAAGATTTAATTATGTCAGAATTTGAAATATACTAAATGTCTTTTTATCTGGACATGATATGAAGTGTTCTTCCTTTTCATGCAATGTTCCTACTTTTTTATAATTTTAATTACTCATGTGAGAAATTGGTAGAAAAGACCTTCACCTGGTGATGAGACATAAAAAGTTTTGAAAATTTTAAAGCATTTCAAGAAAAAAATTAAAGATCTGGTTATGTCTTCTAAATTAAAATATCCTTTAAGTAGCACTTTTCCTTTTGTGTGTCTAACGGTAGAATAATATTTGTATAGAAAGAGAATTAATTTTAAGCACAAATATTAAGTCTGTATTGATGGAAAAGCTAGACATTGTTGAAGGTAGATGGGTAGAGGGAAGGAAGGGGGATGAAGATATTAAAAATGGAGATTAAAAAAAAAAACCTTTGAAGTGTTTGGAGAATTGATAAATCAAGAAATGGCTGACTGAGCCCTGCTGTGTGCTAGGTCAGCACTGGGATACATAAAGAAAGGGGCAGCCAGGGTCCGGCCCCGTGGCCGAGTGGTTAAGTTCGTGTGCTCCCCTGCGGTGGCCCAGGGTTTCCCCGGTTGGGATCCTGGGCGCGGACATGGCACTGCTCGTCAGGCCACGTTGAGGCGGGGTCCCACATGCCACAACTAGAAAGACCCACAACTAAGATATACAACTATGTACCAGGGGGATTTGGGGAGATAAAGCAGGAAAAAAACAAAAAGAGAGAAGATTGGCAACAGTTGTTAGCTCAGGTGCCAATCTTTAAAAATTTAAAATAGGGGGCAGCCAGAACGGAGTTTGGGAGGAAAATCAGGCATTGTTAACCCGGGTTTCATCTGGATCTTTAAATCCATCCATCAAAGATGATGGAAAGTCATCAGCCGAGTGTCTGTGGGTTTATGTGTGGGATGAAGTCACCAGTGGTCCCAGCCTCTTAGTCTTTGCATTTGGAGTCTCTGTTCCTGCAAACTCACCGACCTGCCCCTCCTCCCTGTTCCAGGAGAGACAGCGTCTGGAGACGATCCTCAGTCTCTGTGCTGAGTACACCAAGCCCGACAGTGGCTCATCCACTGGCACCACCGTGGCAGATGTGCAGAAGATCAATAAGGAGCTGGAGAGGCTGCAGCTCTCGGATGAGGAGTCTGTGTTTGAAGAAGCCCTGGTGAGCCCTGACACCAGATACAGGTGCCACCGGAAAGGCTCTGTCCACGATGTGGACTTGGCAGTCTTCGGGAGCCTCGGTCAGAGCACTGCCAGCTTCCTTTCCCCCAGGAGCGTCAAGAACGAGGACCTGCTCAGGGACCTCACCAGGACTCCGCCACCAGCCTCCTCTGCCTTTCTGAAGGCATCCAGCGAGTCCGCTTACCTAAGCATCCTACCAAAGGTAAAGCCGACGTGGACCCAGGGCTTAGGACTCTGCGTCTGCATTGCCCTAGAGATTAGAGGGGTTATCATGCTTGTTTTCCAAAATGTTTTCTGTGAAGCTTCAATTTAAGAGGTGATTAGCTAAACAGGGTGCAGTAAATTGGAGTGTTTACTAGAAAGTACCAAATTTGCCCTGTAAAAATTGTAGCAGTACAGAAAGTAGAAAGAAAGTAATGTTTCTTTTCTCCCTGCCCCTTCCAGTTGTACTCCTGAGAGAGAAACACAGTTAAAGTGTCTACGTGCCTTCCTAATATTTCTGTGCATATACTGGGTATATTATAGGTATAGACACACATAAACACACACCTTGTGCTCTGCAGTTCTTTTTCCTTCAATAAATGTCTTGAGTTTCTTTGCGTATTCATATCCACAGCTCTACCTCACTCTTTTTAATGGCTGACTAGTATCTTATTATTTGGAAATACAATTTAAATTGTTCCCAGTTTTTTATTGATAAAATCTATATGTAGCAAATATCCTAGAATATACATATTTGCACAATTGTGCAAATGTATCTGTAGGATCACTTACTGAAAGTGGAATTGCTAGGTCAAAGAGTTTGTATATTATTCATTTTAACCAGTATTTCCAAATTATAGTCTCAAAAGACTGTATATTTCCGGGTGACACTTTCACTAACAGTTTCTGGGTGCACCTCATTCTGCATACACTTGCCAAGGCTGTATGTTATGAAAACTTTTCAATTTGCTAAGTTAATAGGTATTTTAATTTACTTGTCTTTAATTATGCATAAAGTTGGGCATCTTTTCATATTTTTAGATGTTAATTTGTATTTTGACCCACTTATTCATGTTTTTCACCCATTTTTTTAAAAGTGTTTTGTCTTGTTTTTACTGAGTGGTAGCAGCTCTTTGTGGCAAGGAAATTAGTCTTTTATCATGAGCAGTCTTCCCTTTGACTTTATTTATGATACTTTTTGCACGTATAAGAGTTTGATTTGTATGTAGTCATAAATATTACTTAGTCTTCTGGTCCTTTGCTGATTTGAAAGTGTCTTCCAAATTTGAGGATTTCTTAAATGGAAATTGAGGAAAATGTTTTGGTGTTTCTTTTTACACAGGTTAAGTTTTTTTTTCCTATGAAATTAAAAGAAAAATTATTCCCCTACCTGTTTTCTAGAAAGGATTTAATTTTAACGATTTCAGGATTTAAAATTTAATTTCAAATTTAAGAAAGCTTACAATAAAAGATATAAATTTTATTAGGATACAATTAGAACACCAAAAATAGTAAATAGGAGGGAAAAGCAGGTACCATAGTCACAAGAATTTATTTATTTAAGGACAAATAGGATTAATTAATTAATTTATTTAAGTCACTCTGACCATTAAGTTCAACTCAGAGATTCTTGGCCAAAGAACCAAAAGATGAAAAAGATACATCAGTTAAATTTTTGTTGCAAGAGAAGGACACGTACAGATTCTTTAAGAGAAAGACGTTATCATGGTGCTAAATTCTGGAAGTAATTTATCATGTGGAGTATTATTCAGAGGAGTTTGTGTGTTTGTTTTTATTTTCAGTTGTTTGGCTGCAACAAGACTTTTTCACTGAGTGTTCCTAGTCAGAAGTCCTTACCTACCTTTTTTTTTAAAGATTTTATTTTTCCTTTTTCTCCCCAAAGCCCCCCGGTACATATTTGCATATTTTAGTTGTGGGTCCTTCTAGTTGTGGCATGTGGGTTGCCGCCTCAGCACGGCCTGATGAGCAGTGCCATGTCCATGCCCAGGATCCGAACCTGCGAAACCCTGGCCACCGCAGTGGAGCGTGTGAACTTAACCACTCAACCACGGGGCCCGCTCTCTTACCTACCTTTTGAGTTGTCCCATCATAAACATCAGGACTCCGGACTGTTCTATCTCTTCTTTCTTCTGATGACCACATTTACCTTACTAATTCTCCGTGAAGAATAATTCTGAATAGGACATCTGTCTCTATTGCCAGAAAGTTGCAACTGTTACAAATTAGGATCTGGGGGGAAAAAATCAAAAGTTGTTGATGTTCCGGGAAAGTGGATAACCCATCATTTGAAAATTTGAGCTGTTGGCATCAGCCACTGGGCTTCCTTAGAAGTCTTTTGCTGCCTTTACATCTTAAATTCTTTCACATTCCTTCCTTCATGGAGCTCTGCAGATTTTTGTGAAAATGGTGAGCTGCGTGCCTCTCTAAAGACTAACTTTTGGGAGACAGGTTTCCTCCTGAGGAGGGCTGTGACAAGAAAGCTGTTGCTGTGTAAAGGAGCAGATCATAACAGATGTTTTCATTGCTCACATATGCATTTGTAGAACAAGAGGCCTCTGAAGCTTGGAGCAGCTTACCTTGTGGCAGGAGGTATAAGACGGTGCCTCCTTTAGAGAGAGGAAACATCAGTGCACCTCTGGGTACCACATAGCACCTAGATGAGGGCAAGTGAGGGGGAGATGGGTTCCAGGGAACCAGTTTTTTATTCATCACTTTTTGAAGACAAATAACTGTTATCTGAGACAGGAGATAAAAGAATCTTTTTTTTTAAAAAAAAAGGTCCCGGGGCCAGCCCCCCATTGTGTAGTGGTAATTCCACCGTGCTGCACTTCAGCAGCCCAGGTTTGCAGGTTTGCACCCTGGGCGTAGACCTACACCACTCATCAAGCCACGCCGTGGTGGTGACCCGCATACAAAATAGAGGAAGATTGGCACAGATGTTAGCTCAGGGCTAATCTTCCTCAAGCCAAAAAAGAGGAAGATTGGCAACAGATGTTAGCTCAGAGTGACTCTTCCTCACCAAAAAAAAAGTCCTGACCATTAGTTTTAGATGTCCTTTCTCTTTGGGTACTCTGCTCACTGAATTATTTACTTAACAGAGTACAGTGTTTATAATTAATCGATCTAAGGATTAATGGAGAAGAGAGGAATATGAAAAACCTTCTAAGCTGATTTAAGGAAACAAAGGTTTTAATGATATTTAGGAAACCTGAGATTTACCATTCTGGAACTTGCTTTACCTAACACTGAAAAAGGCAGGTGACCTTGGAAATATGCTAATTTTAATTGGCTTTTATGAACCTGTCTACTGCCCCTTGAGATGAAAACTGAGAGTAGCTCACTCTTCTCTTTTTTTTCCTTGCAGTTTTATTGAGATGTAATTGACATGCAGTACTATTTAAGTTTGTGTGAGGCATAATGACTTGATTGACATATACTGTGAAATGATTACCACAATAAATTTAGTTAACATCCATTACCTCATATAGTTACCAAAAAAAGGTTATTTTTCCTTATGATGAGAACTTTTTCACACTTCTCTTTTCAAGTAATCGTTCTGTCTACACTGGGTAGCCCTCGTGTCTGCACCATCCTCTGGTTGCAAGAGGTTTCTAAGACTTGCAAACCAAAGGGCAGATACAGTGTTGTGTCCCTATTCTCTCTCCTCCTCTGTGTGGATCAAGTTACCTCAAAGGTAACATGTTTGGGGATGCACATACATGTGTTGTGGGCTTATGAAAACATGTCACTCTCAGTGGAATCCTATCCATTACTATAAAAAAATCCCAGGTAGATTAAAATTGCAACTTTCTGTCACCATAAAACTAAAGCTGTTAGTGGCTACCACACCCTGGGCTCTCTATTGGTTTTCTTTATTTGGATATAAATGAAGTTACAATATCCTTACCCTATTCTGTCACAAACTAGGATTTTAGAGTGCCTTTTGAAGATTTTGCTTTTTGTAAATAACTCAATGGTAAAAACAGTCATTTCCTAGATAGCATTTATTGCTAGAAACAGCCTCTCGAGGTTTCAATTATTAAATACACCTGTTTGGCTAGGTTTTCTAGAAACTTTGAGTTTTACAGATACTTATAATCACCATTAATGCCTATCTTTGTAGTTTTGCAGATTGTCCAGTTTTTATCTTCTCTTAATGCTTTGCTTCCACCAGTGGGAGAGATATTTTTAAACCGTGTTGGAAGTTGAAACCTAAGAAGAAATGTTGACCAACAGGATACTGGCCTTGTTGAGGCCTTCCTGCTGGGATTACTCGTCAGTGATTTTGGAATGCCGTTCACTGGGACAGGCATTCCTCATGCCCTAAAACAGGCACCTAGGTATTAGCACAGTGAGATTCATTGTCTGCGATGAAAAGGTCGGCCGTTGTTTTATTAGTCGATAAGACACTGGATTTAAGGTGACAATTAAAAAGCTAAATGTCAAAGCCTGGAAGGCCTTTGTTCTAATCAACACGAGATACAAAATAACTTCTCAATCATTTAATCTCCTTAAGCAGCAGCAAAGTGAGGTAAAGAATAGAGAATATGACTAAAGAATAAAGAATACATGATGCCTATCTTCTTACAGTAAATTTTAGGATTGTTAAATAAATTAAATGAGCTTAGTGAGGTACACAAAACTTTTAATGGTTTCTTTGGTTAATTTAGATATTCTTTTCAGTGATTAGTGAGTAATCTTCAATAATTTACGTAACTGCACTGCTATTTTCAATTTATAGTTGTGAAATTGTATAATTATTGACTTACTGATGCAAAGAAGTTACTTCTTTTTCAAAGAGAGATAAAGATAAAATGAATAATATGCCAATACCAGCATCCTTTGACATGCAGAAAGACTGGTCTCCACCAGGTGATATCCAAGATAACTAGCAGTGAGACCCAATAGTATGGCTAGAGATTCAAGAGGCTGTTGTAGGAGATGTACTCACTTGGGGAGGGGAGAGAATAAGGAGCTTGTAATGAAGGTGCAGTGACCCCAAGAGATCCCTGAGGAAGATGTCGAAAGTCTACATTCTAGTCTGTGCTGTGCCAAACTTTCTTTATTGCCTTAGAGAAGTCACTGCAGTCTGTGGACAACAGCTTCCTCATCTATGTAACCTCTAAGTCATTTCAGCTTTGAAAGGATATGAATTTGTACATTTAAGTTAGTTTGTATGAGCTAACCTTAAGAACCTGCCTGCTGAGGATCTATGGGGAAAAGACAGAGAAACAATCCAAAGAAACAATCACAAGGATGCTGTTAGAATCCAAGTAGACACGGAGACTGTGAAACCCTAGACTTACGACTGGTTTATTAATTGAGAAATTCTGGAATTGAAGTGTGAACAGCCCTTTTCTGTGTTGATTAATCACAGACCCCAGAGGGCATAAGTGAAGAACGGAAGATTCAGGAGCTGGCCGCAATGGAAGAGACCCGGATAGCAATTCTGAACAACCTTGAGGAACTTGAACAAAAAATCAAAGATATAAATGACCAGATGGACGAATCCTCCAGAGAGGTAGACACCACAAATCCACTTGTTACCCTCTCCCTTTCTTCTTTCTTTCCTTTAACTTGGAAATATTGATGCCCATTAGGGCACAAGCTTTGGAGGCGGAATGCATAGAAGTCTATGTGAGCAAACATTTGTTCAGTGGGTACAGGTGTAGGGTAAAAATGCCTTTTTTTACATTTCTTTCTTCCTTCTGGTTCTTTTTTTTTTTAAATTAGATGAGATAAGTGTATGCAATGTTTAATGTACTTTATGTATAACTGACTTTGTCTTGACTAGTGTATACTTTCTGACCTGCTACAAGATCTGTCAGCTGAAGTACCATGTATTTAGGTGTTCAAGTTCAAATCCAACAATCATTGTCTGAGCATGTTGACTATGAGTTAGGTATCACCTTGGCACTATGAGGGATTTACATATAAATCAAGCACAGACCTACTTTCTACAGGTTTGCAAACCAGGGAAGAGACAGACGTATTCTATAACATAATTGAAAAAAGGGGCATTTTTTATATTACCTCCACGGAGTGAGAGGAGCAACTAATTCTGCCTAGAAAGGGTCTGTGTGTCTGTGCTCACAGACACAGGTGCAGATAGCTTGGTAAGTGGAAGGGGACTGCCCACCTGTCTCTTACACACAGTCCCTGGAAGCCCCTCCTGATGGCCTTGTGAGGAATGCAGGGCTTGCCTGCTGGCTGAGTGTAATTTTCACTTCCTGTGGTCCAGCGACAAACAAAGACGTGGCTGTGCCCAAGATGGCTCATGCTTGAGCCTGAATCTAAGCCAATAGGCAACTGTCCTTAAGAAGTAAGCTGAAAAGGGATTATTATAGAAAAATTAAATGATAACTAGTTTTCTTAGGAAATATGTCCTGGGTTCTCTGCTTTCTTATATAGGAATCCTGAGTCTCACATGGACTTTCTGGAGCGTTCTGTAGACTCCACAATCTGGCTGATACGGTAGTTACTTTTTGAAATTTGTAGCTATTGAAAATGCACCTATAAAGTGGGTAGCTGAGAATCTCCCCAAAGATGAAGCAACTCTGAGCTTTGTTTTGTGTCCTCAGTTGGATATGGAATGTGCTCTTTTGGATGGAGAACAGAAATCGGAAACAACTGAACTTATGAAAGAGAAGGAGATTTTGGATCATCTAAACCGGAAGATAGCAGAACTGGAAAAGAACATTGTTGGTGAAAAGACCAAGGTAAAAGAAAATTATGTTTGCATGCCATTTTTATGGGCAAAATGGTGGTCCTGTTTGATTCAACTTAAATGTATGGATTACCATGGGTTTGGATTTTTGTGTCATGTTTCTGGAGACAGACACACTAGAGAAACGTCTTGAGATGAGGTACATTGTCACAAACTAAGGATTATCAGGTACTGAGCAGCTGATGCTGAGAGAGTAGAGCCTATAAAATTTTCAAGCTGATATTCATGGTAGCTTATGCTACTGGACATGAGTGAATTGCCTTTTTCCATCGGCCTTTCTGCTCTTCTGATTCCACTGGGTTTCTTAAAGAGTTATTTTAGTATACTGAATTTCTTTACACTGGTGCCTTGTAGGGATGGCTTAAGCATATTCAAATATGGTTGCCTCATTTCTTTTCATTTTTCTGTTTATTAAAAAGATGAATGAGAACCATTCATCTCATCTCTCTTGCCTTGCCATTGTCTTCAATGCAAGTGCACTGCTCTCTGAAAATGCACTGAAGTTTTCAGGGGATCCTCTCACACTGCCAGCTGCAAACTGTCCATGACACACAGTTGACACTTATCTTGGAAAAGGTCTGACTTATTCAGTTCAGACCACACCTGAATGTTAGCTGATATTACTAGGGAAAGTATGAAAAATTACTTGTGGTTCTTAGAATTCAGGGCAGTAGTTGGGTTTTTTGTTTGTCTGTTTATTTGTTTACTTTCTCTGGGAAATATTTACTTACTCTCATCGCACATTCTGAGTTAGTTGCAACTGAATGAAGCCTAAAATAAAAAATAAAATTCCAGTTTGGGAAAGGAAAAGCAAACAAGCTTTAACACATTCTTCCTTGCTCTCCACTAATCTGAGAAAAAGAAAACAATTTTAGTGTGAGTATGTTCTCATGGCAATATGTGGAAAGGATTTCTGCTGAATGTGGCTTCCTTTTTAGGCTCTTCTTTGTTTGAGACCTATAAATAAGGGCATTTGATCTCGGTGCCAGAGAATGAGCTCAAAAAGATATTGTCAGAAATGGAAGTCAGATTAAAAGCTACACATCAATTTCTTCGTTGCCTGCTTATCAAGATTAAACTGCACAGCTTTTCCATATTAAATTTTATGTATGTTCCTTCTAGCTCCAGACTGTGAAATAGTAAAGAATCCATTTGGGTAGTAGGTATATTCTTCTTAAACGCTCAAAACCACATCAAAGGATTGATTGTCTAGTTCTGCAGCACAGGAACATTACGCTTTTCCAAGATTCTGTACTGATACTGCAAGAAGCTTTTGTAGAAGCTTTGTTTTGGTACTTATTAGTATTTTACTATTTATGTCCTACTGGAAGACTTGTGCGACATGGGAATGGAATGTCATGTTCCCTGTGAGCCTTTCTGCCTTCCTCATCCATAGAATTGTTTATCTGCGTGTAGCCCACATATGACATGGCCTATGTGTCATCTGCCCATTAGCATCAGATTCCACACAAAAGTGAAGCAAGTCGAGTCAATGCTGAATCTCACTTCCCAGACCTAAAATAGAGGTGGAACTCCAGGAACATGGGCAGAAGCAAGCAAGGAGGCCTCCTCCATCCTTTTATAATTGTTTTTGTGGCTTGACAGAGGCTCTGCATAAGAGAGGGTATGGTGGGGGTTGAAATATAGGACGAGCTCCTGCAGCTGTTAGGGAATTAGTTGGTCTTGGAACATGGGATTATTGTCTGTCATCACATGGCGTGAAAAATGGCAGAAACTGGCTTTGGGTGAGGGATTCCTGAGGAGGATGAGGGAAATAGAAAGACGTTACTACATATTCTTGACAACCAAACTCAAATAGAGACTCGGTACTGCTTGGCGACACTATGATGTTTCTCAAATAAACCTCTTCTACCATTTTATGATGTGGCTCTTTCATACCTTCACTCTATTCAAACCTCTGGTCCCCTTTTCTCCCACTGACTCTGAGATGATCTCACCACCTACTTCAGTGAGAAATTAGAAGCATCCCATCTCTTGACAACTAAGGAAGGTTCTCTCTTCCCCTCAAAGACCCGTCCCTCTGGATGTGCTCTGGCTGTCACCCCATCCCACCGTCTCGAGGTCTTCAGTCCTTCTGTACCCCAATCCCCCCAACTTCTCCCTCTACTGGACCCTTACTGTCAGCATGCCAACATTATTATTCTTGAAAAATGTTATTATTTAAAAATAAACTTCCTTCTAGCTACCGCCTTATCTTGCTTCTCTTCATCCCAGCCAAACTTTTCGAACAGTGTTCTTAGTGCACTGTGTTCTCTTCTTCAGTTCCCCGTTAACTGTTCCTGCCATTCCAGATGGCATAGGCCCCCACGGCCCCTCAGATTCGCTCCTGTTAAGATTCCTGAAGACCTGAGTGCCACCTAACCCCATGGCTGCTTTGCAGTCCTCTTGTGATCAGACCCCTGAGCAGCATTCAAGACAGGGAACAACTCTTTTTCTTGGCATTCCCCTCTCGCTGGCCCCTTTGCCTCGTGTACCACACTCTTCCGGCTTTCCTTCTCTTCGTCTTACTTCTCTCTCTGACTTTCCATCAAAGAGTGTCCTTTGCTTGCTTATTCCTCTGCTTCTATCCAATCAGTCATTGGAGTGCTTATCTCTGATCTGAATTCTCTTTTTTTTTTTGGCATAGTCAAACTTTCCCAGAAGTGCACAGAAAAATTCTGCTTGCTCTCATTGGTCTGAATTAAGATATATGTCTTGAATCATTCACTATTTTTTTAAATTGAGGTATAGTTGACATATAACATATGTTAGTTTCAGATGTGCAGCATAGCGATTTGACATTTGTACACGTTGTGAAATGATCACCACAATAATTCAGTTAACATTCGTCAACTCTTCTTGAGAAGAGAACCCTCTTCTCTTGTGTCCTCACATTCTTCTATAGCCATGGCTTCCAATAACCTCTACATGCTGGGCACTGTTGAATGTATGTCTTTAGCCTACAGCCCTTTTCTGAACTTCTGACTCACATCCTGTAGCCTACCTGACCTCTCTGCCCAGATATTTTCAACGGAACGCTCCGTAACTGAATTCTTGAGCTCATCCTTCCCTTTGTCTTCCACACACCTCCCCGCCTCCAGTCCTGTTCTTCCTGCAGCTTCCCAGTCCAGGAAATGGCACCTCTATCCCCCTTTGTATCCAAACAGGAGATCTTGATGCCTCTTTCTCTGTCACTCCCACATCCAGCTGATTGCGAAAATATTTCTCAATTACTTCAACTTCCCTGTATCTCCCCTAACAGATTCTCTTCTAAATCATCAGCATCTCTTCTTTAGCCCCATTTTCATTTGCTTCCTTTCAGTCCACATTCTTCCTAGCAGCCAGAGTGATTTTTAAAAAAATATAAATTAGGTCATATCACCCTGATTTGCGTTCCACTATATTTTATATAAATCTAAATTCCTTGCCTGGCATGAGCCTTCCTGTCACCACTCTCCCCCTTCCTCACATGCCTGTCGCACTGACCTTCCTCCTATTTGTTTAAAGATCCATCCTCCCCTCCTCTGGCTAAGGTCCCTTGCAGATCCTGGGCGCTCCCGGGAGGTCCCTGCCCCATATTCCATGCCCTGGGGGGTTCTGTATTTCAGGGCTGAGGTTTAGTGTTAGTTTTTCAAAAAGAAGCCTTCCAGAACTTTGCAGTTCAGATTTGGTTCTCCCTGATGTTCTTTTAGCCCTTTTACGAATCGCATTTTATAATTTACATCTGTTTTGGTCTCGTTAGATGTTTATTTCCCTCTCTAGCCTGTGAAATAGGGGAAAGCACCGTTATCCACATTTATCCAGCTCCTAGTAGGTGCCAGAATACTCCCCAGTATTTTTGGGAATGTTGTCCTTTGGATCTCCTGCTCACGGTGAGTTCAAGCTGAGCCTTAACAGAAACATTGAGCCAAACACCTGCTCGAGAGCTCCGGGGACCAAGGTTCAGGACAGCTGGGATGGTCTGGGATGGTCTGGCCAAGTGCACATGCCAGCGGGCTTGTCATCCCGCTGCCAGGCCAGCTGGAGCGTAAGACAGAAGGAGGAAGCGGCCTTTGCCCTTTTGGATCTCGTTTCCTTTTCCATACACCTGTTGCTGCTGTCAGATATAAACCATGGAATGAGAAAACCAAAACCTGAAAAGATATCCCTGTTGGTCAAGCTCCGATTCAGATGTCGATGGCACATCCTGTGGGCCTTGCCCTGGTTTTTGGAGACGGGGCCTGGCGCCATAGGAAAAAGGTTCACTAACACCTCAGAGCTCAAAGTCTGCCGTGAAATTGTTGGCGTTGTCCCCTTGGCTCTCAAAACCAGTCTTCAGTATTATTAGCTGATTTTGGAACTATCGTTCTACTTTATGTATTATAAATTAATATATATTTTATATATAGCTATATAGTTATATATAAATTTATATATATATTTTACATATAAAAAGTAATATGTATTTTAGATGACTGCTATTTGTTATGTTACCATATAAAATATAAACTATATGCATAATTATATGTACAACCTAAAATATAGACAATGTGTTCAATTATATATTGAACATTTTTGCAGTGGCTCCCTGGGCTGACCTTTCACTGCCCTATGGGTACCACTGTCAAGAGCATCAGTAAGCCTGTTTCCACGAGGCCCTGAGCTAAATGTCACCTGCCTGTTATGGTCTCAGACAGTAGCCGCATCACAGATAGAGTCTCTATGAACGTGGATACACCCTGAGCAAATATGAGTGTCTGACATGAACATGAACCCGGGGGGGTGTTTATTTGATGAAGCAGTAAGCAAAGAGCCTATCACGTTTTCTTGGGGTGAGTGAAAGGAGAGAGGACAGTTGACCTCTGCTCTAGTGAACTGTTTCAGTTTAATGGGCTTGGTGACTGAGACGGGGAAGCCACCAGAACCGTGAGGCTCAGTTTAAGCAAAGGCTGCTTGTGGGACTGGCTTCCCTCCCTCGCACTCTGCCACCTCAAGGCAAAGCCCAGTTTGGGGCAACTGCCGAGAAGGTATGGACCTATGCATTTGTTTATGTAGGTTTTCTTTCTGTCTTTGTCTATTTTTGGCTATATTAAAATCAAAACTAAGAATAGTTTTTAAATGTTCTAAATTTTTGGATTATCTGCATCTCATTTCTGCTCTTTAACGTAAAAAAAAAAAATCAATAGTCAGTTGTACCGAAATGAAGGAAAATGGTTCAGGAAAGGCTCTGCTTCTGTGGTCTTATTGAAGCCTTTTTCCCTTACCTAGATGGCAATCCTAAAGCTCAAACCATCCTTTTGTTTAAGGATCTGTCTTCACACAGATAAATTGTGGTATTTTGTAGCCATCCTGACCTGTGCACTTTTATAACTAAACATACTTAAAGGTGTGGCCTGGAGCTTAAATTGCTCTATGCCATGCACCATGTTCCTGAGTAAAATCTTTAATTATTGGACTAATTTTTCAACAATAAGTGTATATCATTGTATATTAAACGGTTAAATTTTATTCTGCATTATTATGCTGCCAGAGTACCTGTTACTTCCTGCTCATCCTTGGAGCCAGGAGGACAGAGAACCTGGCCCTGAATTCCTCAGGAAAGTGTTAATGCCTCTTGAGTGCCCAGCATTGGCCAAGTCACAGCTGGCGGTCAGCAGGGCCCAGCCCTTCCCGAGCCTCTTTCTTACATTTCAAAGTCAACTCCCTGGTTAGAGGAAGAGGAAATACATCGTGGGATTTGGGGATTAAATCAACGGGATTCCAGATTAGGGTTATTTTTTCTGGGGGTTGTTTGATTACATAAATCCTTAGTGTTCTGATTTTCCAGTTTTTTCTACACTAAACCTCCATCAGTTGTGTAATTAAAATGTCAAAGCCAATGGAAAAGAATTCCTAGGAAATATAAGGATGTACCTCTTTAGAGGCAGGCAGAGAATGAGTTCTCAACAGTCAGCATTTGTCAACACAGGTCCATAATCTTTCCTCTGTAATTCCAAAGTCTGAAAAGTTTTGTGGGGGAAAAAAGTCATTTTGTATGATTGGCCCCAAAACTTAGTTGGTTGCCTGCCTCCCAAACAACCCCACAGGGTTTAGGAACTGGAAGGAAAGAGATTCTCAGGGTGTATGGAGAGGACTTTGGATGGACCCCCCCTTAGAAGTGATGGCTCAGGGACTATGAATTTGAACACATCACTGCATCAAATTCCAAACCTGACCCAGTGTTTCATGAAACATGGCCTGAGTACCTAGTGTGTGCTGGGTTCTGTGCTAAATAGTTTGGAAGTTACAAAGATGGATCTTAATTTTTAAGAAAATCTTTAGCAAGCTAATAAAGTTGACAGATTTAGCAAAAAAGGATGTAGGATGCTCAGTTAAATTTGAAATTCAGATAACAGAGTAATTTTCTTTTAGTGTAATTATGTCCTACGCATCATTTGGGACATACTTAATATTAAAACATCATTTGGGGGCCTGCCCTGTGGTGTAGTGGTTAAGTTTGGCGAGCTCCACTTCGGCAGCCCAGGTTCGCAGGTTCAGACCACGGGCACAGACCTACACCACTCATCAGCCATGCTGTGGCAGCAACCCACATACAAAATAGAGGAAGATTGGCATGGATGTTATCTCAGGGCTAATCTTCCTCAAGCAAAACAAGAGGAAGATTGGCAGCAGATGTTACCTCAGGGTGAATCTTCCTCAACAAAAAAAAAAAAAAAGAAAAGAAAGATCATCTGTTGTTCATCTGAAATTCAAATTTAACTGGGTGTCCTCTATTTTATCTGGCAGCCTTACAAGTTTAGTAAAGCAAGCGTCTTTTCGGGGTAACCTTGAAACATCCACTTACCAGGTATTGCACACTTTTGTAGGATAAAATGATTTTTTCATTGTTATTCAAGAATTTCCTATGTAGTGGTAGAATTCAAATAGAGCCTGCAAGTTAAATTTCAGTTCCTTCCTTCATGAATACAACATAAAATAGAGAAAACTATTATTGTCTTCTAATCACAGATCTAGCAGAATAAGTGGTCCCAAGATGAGCCTTGGATTATTAAATTCATTCAAGGTTATTGGAAACTCTTGGGTACAAATTCAGATTATTTAGGGTAAGCTTATAACCACTCCTGATCATTAGAAGAGAGACATTTTGCATCCGAACTTGAAATGCATTGTTCCTCTCTGAATACATATTGCATACTGGAATCTCTCACAGATTATTTTTCATTTGGTTTACCTGAGGCATTTAATCTGAATGTAAAAATTTTACAATTGGGATGTTACTTGTAAGGGAGGCCTTTTATACTAGGAAGTAAAAGTGCCAAGGTCAAATGTTTTCAGAACAATTTTGTGTGGATCCCAGATCAGTGTCCCTGTGTATCATTAGAAAAATCAAATTGTAGTAGTTGCCTTGGCTTCTCCCATCATCCTGCATGGCTAAATCATGGTTCTTAACCTGGCTACGTATTAGAAAATCTGGAGAGATTTTTTAAATGTTCATTCCCTAGCCTTATGTCCCTGGATTTCTGACTAAGTGGAGGCCTGGGAAAAGGTATATTTAAAAGCTCACCCCGCTTATTCTATCGTGTGGTTAGAGCAAAGAACCACAGAGCTAAATAGGTACTTCATGAGGATGGTGATCAAGTTCCCTCTTTCCTCTACCTCTCGTCTCCTTATAATTATTTATTGAGTGAGTGAACAAACAACTCTCCATGAAAGCAAATATAAGCCCGATTTTGTATATTGATTTCTATTTTAAATTACCTGTGAATAATTTACCTTTGGCCATGGATACACTTTAGGAACTTTGTCTTAAATATACAAAATAGGCAGAATCTGACAATGAATTTGTGACCCAAGTGGATTTACCAGTACATCAAGAGACGACAAGTCGATGTGAAAACAGCACCAACGCAAGCAGCAATGTCTCTAGGGGAGCCACATTCTGTTCTTGGTTTTGTTAATGCCCCCTTGTACGTCTGGATTTTTCTAGAATGTTCCAATTCCTTGTATTCTTATTTTTTCAGCAAAGTTAAATTTGTTAAATTTATTAAAAATACACTTTAATTCATTTATTTCCTGAAAGTAGATACGTGAGTCTTAAAAAAAAAAAAAGAGTCGTACTCTCTCCCTATTTGGTATTTGGAAATATCCCTGTGCCCATAGTTAGTTAGAATAGGTGAGTTTACCAATTTAAATCTAGAGGAAGGGAGCAACACCTAGTTTTAACATTTTACATATAAAAAGCAAGAGTCCCTAAACCCTGGAATGCCACCTAACTTATCCATCTATTTTATCTTCACTGTAGAAGGTGATACTTTCAGCTCTAATTAACTGCTTGCCTAGAGCTAATTTTCCTTTGCAATAAATAGAAGAGAGGAATATTAAAACTTCCTGGGTAATAAATAGAAGAGTATTAAATATTCATTTGTTTCTGGCTCAAAGTTGGTCTACTTCTGGCTCTTGCAGGAGTGATGTCACCTCTGTGGTCCTCTGTGATTTATGGACGGGCCCACCTGCCACTAGTCCTTTCATCCCTCCCCTTACTTCCTTTGCCCCAGCTTTGACCCCCCTGTCAAGCTGAGCTTTTGCTTCGAGACCCAGGTAGCGGTCACAGCCTTACTGATAAACCGCAGAGACGCTCCAGAAGGTTCTGCTGGTGCCTGCTTGCATAATTCTTCTGCTTCCTTGAGTGGAATTGTGAAATGTTTGGAGCACCTCAGAAGGAAGGCACTGTGTAAACCTAAGGTATTTTTTATTAGTTGTTTATTTGTGCTTGTTTAATAATAAGCACATACTATTATGGTTATTAATATTATTAATATTGTTAATACAATAAAAAATGGAGAGCATCAGAGGAGTAGTTTGGTTATTTCTTCATATTTGAGACCTATGTTTTAGGCCGGTGCCTTTCCATAATATCAAATATTGTGTCAATGTTTTCTATCAAGTATAAATTTAAATTTTAGGGCTTTACACATATGGTATTTCATTGGCGTGAATAGTTTCTTATTTGTTTAACTTTCTGTTGGAGACTGGAATTGCTGCAAAATTCAGTGATATAGTAACTGGAAACAGAGCTCTTTTGAGATAAAGTTCTTTTGCTGTGTAAATAGGTCAATTTTTGATCCAAATGCAAAGCAGATAACGCGTTTTCTTAGCCAGAAGATAATAGGTGTTTTGTATTGCTGGTTTTATTAAGGGAAAAATAATATTAATTCTGAAACTAAAAATTAAATCTGATACTAGTATATTCGGTTTTACTACGAATTAACACTTGAGTATCCTTTATCCTGTGAAGGCGGCCGTCGCTTTCTCCAGCTCCTGCACAACAGATGTGCACAGGGAGCAAACTTGCCATTAATGGCTGGGGAAACTTTATGGTCGGCTAAAAGCTAAGTTGTAGATTGATATGTGGAGTAGAATTCTCAGTTTTATGACTTTTGAATTTGATCATCTTGAGAAAAATATGCATTTCTAAATCCAAATATACGTTTTTAAAATGTCCTTGAAATTTTAAAATTTAAGCCAAAAATGGAGACTCAGGTGAACTGGTATAGGTATTGATGTCATATAGTTTTTGATTTAAACCATACATCTTCTATAAAGAATCTAAATATATGTTTATACAGGAAGTCATGGCCGTTTGGATGAAGAAATTAAAGTATAATTTTGTAGAACTATTTCAGGGCTTCATCCTTTAAAAAAAATCCTTCTGTGGGGCTGGCCTGGTTGCGTAGTGGTTAAGTTCCTGCACTCCACTTTGGTGGTCCAGGTTTGCAGGTTTGGATCCAGGGCATGTACCTATACACTGCTCATCAAGCCATGCTGTGGCAGCATCCCACATACAAAATAGGGGAAGATTGGCACAGATGTTAGCACAGGGCCAATCTTCCTCACCAAAAAAAAAAAAAAGAAAAACCTAGAAAATCCTTCTGTGATGTGCTTGGAAGCCAGTTTTATGTCTACCAATTCACAAGAATGAACTCAGAAAAGTAAGGTGGTGGTGATTTTGCTTACTGAGGGTCAAATCATCATAGTACTTCATAAAGTGCGTTTGTTTAGGCTGAGAGTGTTACACAGGAGAGAAGCAGGTCTAAAATTCCTTCAAGGGTTCAGAGCACCATCAAGGGGGCACAACTTGGGAAGACTGACAGGAAACAGACTGAAGTTTTGTTTCTCGATTGCAAGGCTGTGTAATCACTGTACCACAGCATTTGCCTGGTTGACTCTGGGGACTGCCCAGGGTCACACTGGAGTGTGTGAGTGGGAGAGATTTAGTGCTCTCTTTTCCTTCCTTTTATTCTCTGACTCCTGAGTGTTCTCCTCTCCTTTTTTTCACAGTCTATGTTTCAGTTATTTTTTATGTCAGTCCTTGTAGGGAAGTCTTTATTTCCACATAAATGTCACACTTTCGGTGTATCTCAGCTGCCTGAAACACTTTCTCTTGCTGCTTTGTCCATCTTGCATTTTTACTAGCTCTCTCAGCCCTTGAATTAGATGCTCTGCTTGGAATCAGATTTTCTACTTGCTTAAGCTCTAAAGTTTTCCAGATAGCTAGAGCTGTTTCAAATGACCAGGATGTGAGCTAGTGCACCTAGGGTGCCTCTGACCTGAGAACAGAATTTCAGTAATTTCCAAAGCTTGCCTAACAGTCACCTTCAGCAAATTGGAGTACCACCATTCTTGGGGTAAATGCCTGCTTTTCTTTGTCTGGTTCTCTGCCAAGTGAATCTGCAAAGCTATCTTATGCACTCGGTTGGCATTTCTTTTGTTTCGTGTTGACCATTAACCAACATTTCAGTTGTTTGCCCTGCTTTTGTAACATGGCAGCAGGAAGGAAGGAAGGACGGTGTCATTGCCAACAACCAATGAAGTGGACCGTGTTTTGAGAATGCAGAAATGGGGCCTCCCTGTCCTTATTTCCATTTATACCCCTTCATCTTAGTTACTAACAAGATGTGTTTCTACACTCATAGGATAACTAGAGTTTGTGTATATTTGTTTGTTTGTGTTATCCTTTGGAAATGTTCACTAACGCCTGCTTGAGGTGTGAAGGTAATTTCTGTTCTTCTATTTTCTGCTTTCTGACCTTCAGGAGAAGGTAAAGCTTGATGCTGAAAGGGAAAAACTAGAGAGGCTTCAGGAGCTTTACTCCGAGCAGAAGACCCAGCTGGACAATTGTCCTGAGTCCATGAGGGAACAGTTACAGCAACAACTGAAAAGGGTCAGTAGCACACAGGAATGCACCAGTTGCTTTGTGTTTTGTGTTTTCAATTAAATTCCAGTGATCTATGACTTCCTACTTCACATAGCATAAATTTGCATACATTCTGGTCATTAGATACTTTTTAAATAGAAATATGCATGCTGACAGTATATACTATTCCATGCTAATCAATTAAAAAATTCCTTGTTAGAATCCTTTACCTAATTTTTAACGCAAAAACATTTCTGGGGTCGTTCTTTGTAATAAAAGAGAGACATGTAATCGACGCCAAGATTGTAGCATTTTAATCAGCTGACGTCCTTCTCTGCGTTCTGCACTGCATCGTGAGTAGTTTGCCCTTGAATGCTTTTTTTTTCTATGCTTGGTTTTATATTCTTGTCCAAAAATTATAATGTTTTTCTTATTTGCTCCCCACCATCACTCATCCTTTGGTTTTTCTTTTTCTTTCTGCTTCTTAATGACATTGAACTCATTAGCACAATCACAGGAATCAAACACCAAGATCTAGGATGCAGAGCATTCCTGATGCTCTTAACATCTTCTCATAGGAGCTCATAATTTTTAAAAACATAGTGCAGCGTGGACCTTCTTCTTGAACTTTATCAGGGTATTCTTTGATCCCTAACCATGGCTACGCTGGTTATCTTCTGAAACCAGGACTTCCCAGGTGGATAGTTTCATAAATACTGGCAAGGCCACTTAATATTTCATAGCCTCTTGGCAACTGGGTTGTTTGCCCTAAACAGCAGCCCAAATAAACTGTGACCCTGGGGAAACAGTCGTGAACAGTCCTGGACCTCTAGAGGAGTCAGATGGTAATAACCAGTCCCAAGTGATTAACACTTTATGATTCCACGTGAGTAGAAAAGAAGGCTAGTTTCATTCATGTTATGATGTCTGTACCTTCTTGGGAATGGGCAAGTTGAAAAATCAGTTAAGACAGCACACCCTCGAAAATGTTTAAGATGACCTTTAATACAAAAATATTTGATACCTTGAGGATCACTAGGTTATGAAGAATTACAGTTAAAACTTTTCAATGTTACGGGAGGTTGAAAGCCTCTTAACAATAGGTACTTAATGCAGATAGATTAAATTGCAGCATAACAATTCTAATATTTATTTCTTATGATGTTGGATCAAAGTGAGTTCCAACAGTGTTTCTTCCCCTTACTAATTTTATTGTGTACAGCTGAATTTGCTGTAAGAACATAAAACTTCCTGTCCCTCAGTGTTACAACTCTGGAAATCTTGTGATTAAAATGATTAGAAAAAGAATAATATTTGTAAAATTATTTTAGTTTATAATTTGTTTGTGTTTATGCCAGTTCACAAAAGAGATTGGGAAACTAATTTTTCTATTTGTGTACTGTTTTTCAACTCTCCCTATTGCTAAAGATTTTATACAGTTGTCGTAAGACTTTATTCAGAGTCGTAAACATGCTTATATATCTTGTTCTTCCTTTCCTTTAGTTATTCAGTTTTTGTTTGTATTCTTTATAAACATTGCTTCAAATAAATATTGGTAGATTCCATTAATAACCTGGACTCAGGTGGGTTAAATAATTGCTGTTTGCTTAATCTAGATTCTATAGGATAACTCATAAATTTGTGTATGTTCTAAGGATTTTGACTACAAAAGAGGAAAGGAAATGATGAAGACAGCCTATTCCTCTAATTGAAAGCAAAGACTCCTTCCTCTTCCTCTCCAAGCAAAGTGTAAAATTCTTATCATAAAGCCCCTTTCCTTAGGAGAGAGAACTGGCTTATGGTAGCTTCTGTTCACCTAATATTAAGAGATCTACTAATTCTGTTTTCCAGCAATGATGACCAAAGTAACTCTTCATGAAGGCCTTGACTTAATCACTAGAAAGTTCACTTATTTCACAAGTCCACTCATAGTAGGAACTTCCTGTTTTATCACAACTCATTTCCCATCAGACTTCAAACACTTCGGAATACCGTTTCATTACAAATCTTCTCCAAGGCATTAAACTAAGTTTAATAAAGTTGATTTTATTACAACTGACTTCATTAGGTGGCAAGTCATACAAAATAGAGAATAAATGACTAGGAAGAAAATAATCTTCTTAAACTGTATGTTGTCTCAAATACGTAAGCTGAAATTATAGGGTGAGTTTGTAAATACAACACTATGGATTTGTGACTGGGCTTCTTACTTCTAAATCATTGCTTTAGAGTCAGAATTCAGTTTTCATCTGATGTTGATTTCATGGCCTGTGGTTCTATGTAGTTGATGTGGGCTCACCAATCAAATTGTTCCCTGGGATACAAGGAGTATGGAAAAGAAAGCAGAAGTTAAATAAGTCTTTCATTTACCAGGGTAGATTCCAGCATGAAATGGAGGAGACACCTGGCTGGGACAGTTTTCTTCTGCTTTTGATATTTACTCGGCTGAATGGTTGATCTCAGTCTCTTTGATTTTTTTAAAATACTATTTAGTGATATCCACAATTTAGGAGACCTTTTTTTCTCACTGGCTCTACAATCAGTTGATCCTTTAATCTTGGATAAGTCATTCAAGCTCTGTGGGCCTCAATATCCTCATATATAAAATGAGGAGATTGTACTAGATGATTTCCATTGTCTTTTTCCGAATTCCAAAAGTATGCAATTGAAGTGTTTGGCTACAGTGCCTAAGACAGAGAAATGTTAACAAACCCTGAGGCCCATTTGAATTTGCTTTCAGAGTTGGCCTTGAGCTGTCATGAGATTATTACTGTCATCTCTCCTGGCCATACCACATCTATTCTCTTCTTTCTGTCCCTCTGCTAGGCAAAGAAAACATAAAGATCTGCACATAAACTTCTGCCATATCCATTCTCAAAAAGTTATTGGAAAGAAAAAATGAATTGCGTTCAATTTTCTTTAGTGCAGCTGGTTTATTTCCTTTCACACCTGGCCTTGGAGCTTGCCTGCCAGGAGTGATTTGTAATATTCTTTTAGTGAGTGAAGTTTAGTTAAAATTTTCATTCAACTAGTCATACACTTGACTTTGAGCTTCCTGTATATGTTATTCTCTGCTCAATTAAAGTACTTCTGCCCCCAAATTCCGTCCCCTGAATTCTTATTCTTATCTAAAATCTTTTGAAAGTTTTTTTCCCCTTTCAAGCTGTTTTTCTTTCACAATGCAAGTTTGTATACACACATTTTAATGGTTTAGATAACGTGATCAGGTGATTACCCCAGCAGAATCAGAGTGCTGAGGTTAGGTTTAATTTTCAACTTTCCTACCTAGTGTGCTATTATTTTCATGCAGTGGTTTCAATATTTACTACAAATAAATTAGTGACTCTGTGACCTTCATGCCATTAAAATAACACCTCTTGCATATTAACCAGATGTAGAGTAAGAGGTTGGCTAGCATAGAGTATGTCTTGTGAGCCATATCGCACTTCGAAGATTCTTTATAAACTAAAAAAAATAATTATTAAAATTTTTATCTCAATAACCTTTAGCCACAAACCATGCTTAATTGAAAAACCTTAAAAACTTGAATATGGACACCTGTATGAGTAAATCTATCAGCTGATATTTTGTTTCAAGACATAACACTTGAGTTCTCTCTTAATTCCTTCAGTAATGACTAGCTTTGGTCCAAATTCATTAATTCCTTTAGAAGTTATAGGCATGAAATGTCTGATAAACTTGATATGTCAGCCAATAACTTGAAACCAAGCTCACTTTCTGTTTGGCCAGTTAAAATGTAAAGAAGAGTTAAGAAATGTTGAGTATGTTTTTCAAATTGTTTTTCCTGCTCTTAAACTTTGAGAATCCAACTGTCTGCGTTGACATAATAATCTTGTTGCTATAGTGGTGGTTGTAATTACATAGTAGCTAATAGTCCTTCTATGAATTCCATTTGATTAAAAGGCTGCTTTATCACTTACATAAAAACCAGGGGAGGAGATGGTAGGTTTAGATGCTGATATAGATCTAACTTATCATATATTTATTTATCCAACTCTTTTTGATGTTTTAATTGAAAAAAAAAGTTCCGACTCTTTTTACCTGTGTGGAATTGCGAGCCATAGAGCCTGGCTCCCGCTTCTTTCTGACCAAAGATTATTTATAAATTGTATTTTAAAAAAATCTTCCATATACCACATTTATAGTTCTGTCAAAGGCTCCAAAAATAAGGAAGGATTTTTTTCTAAAAAGTATATTGGAGAATAATTGACACAACACGCACCACTCTCTGCACAGACACTGATTCATTCCTGTCTTCAGACATCTCACGGGTTGGGGAATGCGTATTCTACACCTGATTCTTAGGATATCTGATCTTTCTTAAATGTCCTGAAGATTATTCCTAGAGTAGCCGTGCTTAACCTTTTTGTCACTCTTTGTTCCTGATGAGCACTGTGGTTCCACTCTTTCCAGTAAAAAGGTTTGTAAACAATTTTAAGGGATTCAGAGAAGTTCAGTTTAAGAACTCCAGTCTTCAAATGCTTTTGATGACTTCTCCCTTAAATATAATTATTTGAGCATGCATGACTATATATATTATATAGGTCTTATTATATTATAAATATATATATACTGCATGCATGCACAAAAAATATGTATTTATTTAAAATAATATACGTATACTACTCTACCTGTATGTATATTAGAGAACATGTATTGAGAAATTGCAAAAAAAAAAAAAAAAAGGAAAAACTAAAGAACATCTACCAGTGGATTGTGTCGTGTGCCATTTGGGGACCCGTATCCTTCTCAGAGACCTCTGGCCAACTCTTGAATCGTTTCTTTTTGCAGTCAACAACTTTGGAATCCTGACTTTAATCTCTATACTAAAGTCTCATTTCATTTGAAAATTTGTGGAAAATAGGAATTTTATCAAGAAACTATATTACACCTTTAGTCTGCAGATAATGTTTAGGTTATTTACTGAATTCTCTTTATACTTCATGATCCGTTTTAAAGCCTACTAGATTTTAGCAAGAATTCCCACATCCACAGAGCAGTCCAAAGCCGATAGTGAAATAAATGCTGCCCCACCCACCCCAGTCCCTTTTAGTTCCATTCTAATGGTCCCTGCTCTGGGGTTTAACTCCAAAAGAAGGGACTGTCATGTTTCTAACCCTGATCCATGTTGTAACTGAAAAGACGTTTTGGACTGTTTGCTTTTAATATTTTTTTCTTCACATTGAGAAGGCTGCAGCCATTCTGGTGTGTCTCGTTTTCCTTCTTTTTCTCCGAAGGATGCCGACCTGTTGGACGTAGAGAGCAAACACTTTGAAGACCTGGAATTCCAGCAGCTAGAGCATGAGAGCCGTCTAGATGAGGAAAAGGAGAACCTGACCCAGCAGCTCCTGCGTGAAGTGGCTGAATATCAACGGAACATTGTTACCAGAAAGGTGCTTTTGCCAGATGTCGTTCAATGTAAAAAATCAAAATATACTCCTCGTTATGTGACAATAAGCATTAATATAGCTATAACGTTTGCCTTTCTATTTGCCTATCTTTATATCTGAATAATTTTATGTGTTTAATCATATATCACATTTGACAGAGTATCAAGCCTGCTCTCTATGTGCCAAATGGTGCTCCAAACCAGATAAAGTGCGACATGTGGGAGTCATTGTTACTTAATGCTGTAGATGCGTTTATGAATAATATTCAATTATTCTTTCATGTAAAAGCCAAGGCAGAGAAAACAAGAAATTTATGTATGTGTTTTAAATTACTTCCTTTTGCAATCATAGTAACTAGATTTAGAATAATTCTATGAACAAAGTCTTCTTTGGAATTTTCTCTGTTTCTACTTCTCAGTAGTTCTCAAAGCTGGCTGGTAGCTTGTTACCGTTACAAGTCGCCCTGTGGAATGCCATGCAGATTGCTCACTCCACCCAACCCCCAGCACCCAGAGGTCCAGAATTCAGTTTGTGTTCCAGAATTTAAAATCAGACCCCAGTGCTCTGTACTAACACAATAAAATTGAGGGAAGGGAAGACAAAGAAGGTGACTTCTTAAGCTCTCAGTTTAAATAAGAAATTCCATTGTTTTTTCCCATGAGGCGTCTCCCAAGATGATGTCAAAAATTCCTTTATAGTCTAAAGACTTCCTGTTGATTCCTGGGTTCTTCACATAGATTTTAAATCACTTGAACTGTATTGGCCTTAGGTACCAGCCTTGGCAGGTCAAAGAAACTGCCTCATAGCCTCTGGGTGGTAATCACTGGCCACCATCAATGAAAATGGGGTCCCTGCTGGTCCACTTGCAAACACCTCCTGTTTCCAGGGCAGACTGGCAAAGCTTTGAGTGTCTAATGTGCGTCTTTCTATGATCATCTTTTTTCCTCTAGGAAAAAATTTCTGCATTGAAAAAGCAAGCCAGTCACATTGTCCAGCAGGCTCAGAGAGAACAAGACCATTTTGTGAAAGAAAAGAATAATTTAATAATGATGCTGCAAAAAGTAAGTATTTTCTTTTCAGCGCTGGTCGCAATAAAACACAGGTTCCAACTTGGGGAAAGTTGTTTCCTTCAAAGCAAGTGCATTTTAATAATGAAGAGTGAATTATAATTTAAGGAAGCCTTTTTTATACACATTTTTATTTAATCCTCCACATTAGTAAGCTCATGCTGTGAAAGATTAACTATAATTCAGAAAATAACCAAGGATGTTTTCTTCATGCTTTGTCCACGGCATGAAAATACAAACTATGGAAAATCTGTATGTTTGCTGATTTTATTCTTTGAAAAAAAATCATAGTTGTCACCAAATACATAAAATGTATTCTGCTCTTTTTGCTGCTGTCAAACATTTTGGCTCGGCTGCTCCTGTGTTTTGAACTCCAATTATTTGCACGTGATTCTTCCTGGTAAATGCCACATTGGATTTAGTTTAGCTTAATTGGCTAGGTAGACTCCCCGAGTGGGTGGCAAGATCATCTTTACCAAAGGAACTATGTCTGCATCTGCCCAGCACCTAAAGTGGCTACTTGTAAAGGGTTTCCTTTGCCCAACCTGCAGCCTAATTTTCTGACATAGTCCCTGGTCTAATTTCAGGGATAAGACAGCAGAAATTAAAGTTGCTGTGTCTAGTTCAGGACTGAGCCTTGCGTGCAGGCCACTACCTAGGAATGTGACACTTGGGATCTTGAAAATATGAGATAGACCCAGAATGGAGTATAGGAGAAAAGTCAAATCCAGAATGATGGATTAAAGGATGAGGCTGTTCCATAGTCCCACCTAGAAGAAATGTAGCTGGAGTATTCCCCTCTTAGCTACCTAGCTAATTTTAGGGTGAGAAGAAAGAGGAAATTGGTCCTTCATGTAGAATTATAAGTTCACTCGAGGTGCCTCTGTAACCTGCACAGATCCCTGTCAGCTCCCCTCCTCCTGCTTCTTCAGCCCCTAGAAATCTCTGAATGGAGTTGTCTTTTCCATCCTTATTCTCTGCTCCAGAGATGAACTCTGATGCCATTAGCCTCCCCACCACCCTTTGCACACAATATTCAAAGACACAGTTTAAATTAGATAGTGTAATATGTAGTAGTTAAGTAGTTTCTGAAATTTTAGCACAAAAAATCTCTTAGTGATAGATTTTTAAAAATGGGTAAGCACGATCATAGAAATACTATTTACTCATTAAACATATGCAAAATACAATTCTATTGTAAAAATTGTGGCACATAAGAATTAAGAGTTTTATTTTCCCAAATTGATCTGTAGAGGTATCTCAATCCCAGTAAAAATCCCAACAGACTTTTTGTAGAAGTTGACAAGTTGATGCTAAAATTTATAGTCAATCTTCATTATTCATAGAGTTCATATTTGTGAATTTGCCTGCTCACCAAAATTTATTAGTAACCCCCAAATCAGTACTTACCATGCAGTCCTTGATGGACATGCACAGAGCTGTGAAAATTCTGAGTCACTCAATGTGCACCCTTGCAGCTGAAGTTGAACAAGGCAGTGCTCTGCCTTCTTGTTTCAGTTCTCGTACTGTAAACAAGTGTCCTTTTTGTGGGCTATGTAGTGCCATATTTTCACACTTTTGTACTTTTTGCTGGTGATTTTGCTGTTTAAAATGGCTCCCAAGCCATAGTGTTATAAAGTACCATCTAGTGTTCCTAAGGGCAGGAAGGCTGTGATGTACATTATGGAGAAAATACATGTGTTGGATAAGCTTCATTCACGCATGAGTTATAGTGCTGTTGCCTGTGAGTTCAGTGTTAATGAATCAACAATAATATTAAATAAAATGTCTTTAAATAGAAACACACATAAAATGAAGTTATGTATTGATCAGTTGACGAAAATATTGTGACCAAAAGCCCACAGGAACCCAACCCTGTATTTCCCCTAGGAACAGTGGTTCAGTATTCCTGAATTCATTGTTCATAGCAATGTTACATAACATAACTACTGCAAATAATGAGAATCAACTGTATGTGAAAATGCAAAGGGCATAGAATAGCCAAGAGAACTTTGAACAAGAAGAATAAAATTGGAGGATTTATGCTATATGATTTCAAGGTTTACTATAAAGCTAAAGTATTTAAGATGGTGTGGTGCCAGCATACAAATAGACATAGAGATTAATGGAACCAAATAGAGAGTCCTGAAATAGACCCACACATCTACTGTCCATTGATTTTTGATAAATGCTCCAAGACAATCTAGTAGGGAAAGGAAAGTCTTTCCAACAAATGGTGCTGGATCAACTGGGTAAAAATGGACAAAAACAAACCTCCACACCATCCATTCTCACACCATACATATAAATGAATTTAAGCCAGACTACAGACCTAAGCATAAAAATTAAAATGAGAAAGTTTCTAGAAGAAAATATGAGTGCAAGTGCACCTTCATGGCCTTTGGGGTAAACAAAGGTTTCTTAAAGAGGAGATGACAAAATACTTGTATCCAGAATATATTAAAAACTCCTACAACTCAGTAATAATAGATATACACCCAATAAATAAATTTGTAAAAAATAGGCAAAAGACTTCAATACAAATACTTCACAAAAGAAGATATATGAAGAATCAATGTCACATGAAAAAATACTCAACATCATTAGTCATCAGGGAAATCGAAGTTGACTAAGCTTAATAGATTTTGTGTTCCTTCAGGAAAAGGAAAATCTTTGTAATTTGGAAAAGAAATACTCCAGCCTCTCTGGGGGGAAAGGGTTTCCTGTCAACCCCAATACTCTAAAAGAGGTAAGCTATGATTTTATGTGTCTACTCATATCGCCTTAGAAATCAAGAGATGTCCTTCCGTTTTATGTGCTTAGCTGAATAGGAAAAACAGTTACAAAGGACATACGAAAGCACTCAATGCTTTGATGGTGTTTCTGCCTTCATTATTTATGCTTTGAGGATTTCAGGGATTATGTTTGTGTCTAATGCAGATATACTGTGTGTGTGTGTGTGGTGTGTGTACTTTGCATTGAACAACATTGTGTGTTAACTTGGAGTTTCAGAAAATTTAGGATCCAGACCAAGGTTAGTCTTAAATTCCCTTCTTTCCGTTCTACAGTTTCCTTTCTCAGTTCTTCCTCTTTCTTACTTTACTTCTCTTTCTCCTAAATCTTATAGAACGTGAAAATGCCCTCGAATATTGGAGAAGATAGTCTGGTTTCTTTCTTTTCTCTCTCTTTTTCCCCCTAATCTTGTTTCTGCTATTTTTCTCCTTAAATTGGAAAATCCTGTCTACACTAAGCTATACACATTCTTCATCGCAAACATCCATCTTTCCCCCATCCCCAGCACCACTCTTTCTCAAATATCCTGTTATAGGGCTACACTGCTACAATGCTAGAATATTTTCACTCTAGTTTGGAAAATTGTAACCATGACTGAGAAAGAAAATAGTTTTCTTTGTATTTTTTTTTCAAAAAGCTAAAGAAAAAGGTTGCTTCTGCATAAAAATTTGCATAATAACAAAAAACCCTTTATTTATAAATTGTTTTTTAAAAGATAGCAGAGTTAGGAATTCCTCCATGGAAAGTATTTTGTGTGTGTGTAGGTATGTGAAATAAGTTCTCTTCACATAATAAGTGTGACTAATATGTACCTTAGAAGCATTTTGTGAAATATTTCTGCAATAGCTTTATTAGATCATTCAGTTTCATCGTCTCTGCTATTCAGACCAGGGAACCGGCAGATTCAGTGAACAAAGGGTAGTTGTGAATAGAGTAGAGTGGACCAAGATAAGGTCAGCAAGGTGGATGGACATGGGGCAGGTCTTGTGGGTCATGTTAAAGAAATATAGTTTATTTTATGTGGATGGGAAACCATTGAGTGGTTTTAAGCAGAGAGGTGACGTTATCTGTTGTCCATTTGTTAAAGATTACTCTGGGCTGCTCTTTGGATCCTGGATTATAAGGAGTGGGCGGTGATTGCAATAGCGTAGGCTGGAAATGCGGGTGGCTTGGAGTCGAGCAATGGCAGAGAGATGGAGAGAATTAGCTCATGAGGATATATTTTGGAGCGGAGTTGACAGTTCTTGCTGATAGATTGGATGTGGGGATGAAATAAATTAAGGGAGATGTCAGGAACGATGCCATTATTCTAGTTTGAATAACGAGGTGGATGGTGACTACCTTTTACTGCGATGGGGAGGGCTGGGGAAAGAAAAGGCTTACGAAGGAACATCTACAGTTTGCCTCCTGACAGTGCGTGAAGGGCTTGTGGCATCCAAATGCATTAGATAGGCTCTAAGGTCTCTTTACCTCCTAGGAGAAGAGTAAAATCTTACTTTTTCTATTAATGAGTTCTTTTTGTCTGGGGACTTCTGGGTATCAGAAGCTCATTTGGCTTTTTGACTCATGTGTGTGTCTGCAACTCTCGTCTTTGTTGAGTAGCTATGTGTTCTCTTTCATGTACCAAGCAGAATTGGGTCACAACATGTTTTGATTTTCTTTCTTTTTGTCTTTCTTCCTGTCTTTCTCTTTTCTTTTAAAGAGTGATGAATTAAATCGACCTCTTTTAAACAAGTCCCACTTTGGACAAACAGTATACATTTTTGAAGCAGTTAAGTTATATGGTCTATGACTCATATAAGGAATCAAACCTTGGTTTTGAAACATTCTATCAACTGAGCAAAAGAATAACTCAAAGCTGTTACTCTCCAATCTCATTTACTAGCAGAGGTAAAATGAAATTTGACAACCCAGTTGTCTACTTCCTTTCTTCAATTTAATCTTAGAAAAGTTTACATTGTATCTGTTGGTCCTTTCTGAAGTGCAAGGCTATATTCAGCAGCATTTTGATGCCTCCAATTTATAAACAGTCAACTCTAGTTTTCTCCACTTCGTCATAATTATAAATTCTCAGTAAAAACCTTGCTTTTGAGTCTGGAAGTTTTACTTCATCAGCATAACCATATCTTGCCTTTCCTGAAGCCAATTTTTGAAAAGATTGCTGGGCTAGTAGAAGAACCCAAGTGTTAAGTTTCATTCAGTTTTACTTTTAAAAGAGAGATACTATTTTACACCCTTTATTCTCTTTTTCGTACTGTTTTATTGGTGTGGTAAAAATCATGATTGGTCTGTGTAATTACTTTCCATGAAAATTTACAAGTGCCTTTTCCTCAAATAAAAATTCAGGAGTTTTGATTCTCATAGATTTTGTTTTGTGGATATTTCCTCTAAGCTGAAGCCAGAACTGAATTACTGAACTTACAAGTAACTGGACATTTTCTGTCCTGGGGGTCGAGTCAGGGGTTGGGGAAGCTGCACTGAACTGAAACACTCTTGAGTTGCAACTCCACCTTTGGGGTGAGTGAGTGTGTGTGTGTGTGTGTGTGTGTGCGCGCGCGCATGCGTGGGCAAGTGTGTGCACACATTTGTTTTGCTAGAGAAGGCTCGAGAGGGGACAGTGTCCTTTTTATTCTCATTTGGTTGAGATGCCTGAAATCTAGATTCTGTTACAAATACGTTACTCTTTTATAAATGCCTCAGTGAAAAACCAGAAGCTCTCAACCCACTTATACTTACACTCTAAGTTGTCAGGAAACAGAAGAAGCAGGGAAAATATAAAAATAAAGATTTGTGGAAAAGGTTCTTGAATTAGGGAGCAGATGATTCCCGTGTCAATTTTATATCTCAGATTTTTGCGTGTGTGATTATTTTAAATGTTGTGTAGTGACAACCTGATTCAATCAACAGAATGAATGCTGATACCTCTGGATATTTTGAATTTGAAGTATTGGGTTATTTATGATATAGTCATCTTGATTTCACCAGAAAAATTATTTTTAATATTTGGAATATCATTTTTCAAGATTAAGCACTGTAAATCCATTTTAATTGCTGATTATTCCTTTAATGAAACATTTGATAATGTCACAGATATCTGGCCGTGCCGCTCTAAGCTAACTTCATTGTACTGGGAGCATTAATACTCTCGCATGCCTCAGCTTTTGCTTTCTTTGTGTTTAACTTCTGAATTCCTCCTTTTAGGGATATATCAGTGTAAATGAAATTAATGAGCCATGTGGCAATTCCACGAATCTATCCCCTTCCACTCAGTTCCCTGCTGATGCTGATGCTGTTGCCACTGGGCCTCCCACAGCTGTGCTGGTGAGCCAGCCACAAAATAAAGAGGTGTGTTGGCATGACATTTCATTCATTCACTGCTTTCCTCGTGTCAAAAATTAACCCATGGTTAACTGAAAATGAGGGTATGTGTGACAAATAGATGTCTGGTTGACCAGAAGGCCAGAGTGATGCTGAGTTTGAAAAACATACCAATTTGGGGATACTGCTCTATCAATTATGATAATAGAAATCATGAAATATATGGTACAGAGTAGAGTGCTAGGAGAAGTAAGTTCAAACAACAATAAACTCTACATCTTAACACTCTAACCCAATCTAGTTTTCTTAGAAACCAAAAAGCCTTTCTAAAATTATTGCTTTGAATCACATTTCCAGTTTGATTTCACTAGTTTGTTTTGGAGTATGGATTTTTTTTTTTTTTAACATTATGCCTTTTTAAAACACCTGGGGAAGGATAAATAGCAGTAACTTGAAGTACCTTCTAGTGATCTAAGTTGTTAGCAGTGTGCATTTTAATAAGAGGCTAAACTGAAAGATACTACCCATGATTTATGGCTTCTTGATCAAAATATAAGAAAATGGAAGAATCAGATTATTGATTTCATTTCTTTGTCTTATTCTTTCATTTCATATGGACACGTGTATACTTTTTTCTTTCTCCTATAAAGCAAAGGCCACCTGTCTGTTCTGCATCTGCGTTTCCTTCCACTCTTTCTCCTCATCCTGTCACTCAACCTCCATCAGCCCCTTGGCCCGAAGTCATGGCTCCATCTGTCCATCCTTTCCCTTTAAATGACACGCCCCCTCCTCTACCAGCCAAGAAGCACAGAAGACAGCTGCAGCAAGAGCAGCAGGTACTTAGGAACTGGTGTCCAGAGTTTGGGGATTTTACCTTGACAGCAAAGTTATTTAAGTAGAATCTTTTCTTCAACTTTTCCAAGGTATTTTTAAAAAAGACAGAGACAAGGTGCATACTCCTTTGCTATTTTTGTTGTTTTGTTTCAGATTTTTTAAAGGACATTTACTGTGTTCTAAGGGTGTTGGGCTTGTTAGAAAGTTTGAGACCTTGATTGTCCTTTCCTGGCTTTGGATATGTTGGAGCTAGTTTCACATCCTCGTGCTTCAGTTCCCATTCAATCAAAATATTGCAACTTACCTCAGACATTTTTCAAAGTAATAATAATTATTTCCATAAAATCCACAGTGTACAAAGTTGCTGGGTCAACACAAAATCTTTTTCTGACACATTATTGAAACCATCATAATAGACATCATTCCCTTGCTATATGTCAAAATTTGCTAAACATTTTCTAAGCAACAATCTTATTTCTTCCTTGTGACAGTCTCGTGAAGAGTTAACTCTATGTTGACGTTCAGGGAACTGAGACTCGGCTCGGGGTAGATAATTAGCTTGTCCAAGGTCACACCACAAGTAGTGCATTTAGTCCGTAGAACAACAATTTTTATTGACCAGATTTTTAAATAAATAATTTATTATTCTAAATGTTGCCCTCCTTTTAGGGCATTCTGTCCATATTCATGCTTGGGTATTCAAAAAAATCTGTTTCGAGACTCCTTTCAACTATAATCAGATCCCCGTATGAATTTGGCCCCAGAAAATGCTAAGGAGTCGTAGTCACTAGATCCCCAAATTGGACAAGCTCTGGTTTGCAAGGCCTGGACCTTACATTTCTTCAAGGCGCCTTCACTATCTATTACCTTTGTTAAAGAACTATATCTCCTCCTACTTTTAGATTAACAGATATTAGCTTGTATAAATAGATAATTATGAAGTTAAAATGCAGGTATTTTTCATGATTGGCATGTTTGAAGGTTGATGATAAATTTGGTAACTCAGATTTGCATTAATTTTTATATATTTCAAAAGCCTGAGCTTAGTATAAAAATGATCAAACCTAAAGAAGCTTTAATTAGGAAATTACTATTGAAGACATTTTTGGGGAGGGGGGTCAAGAAAAATTTGGATAAATTTCAAATTGGCAAAAATTTTGCCTTAGGAATCTGAAAAAGAAATGATATAGTCAACAGGAGGATTTATAAATGTGAAGGATTAGTATAGGGGCTTTTTGGCCAAGAGCTTCTTTAAATAAAAGAGTAACCCAGAAGGATGCCTTATAGGACACGTATGTGGATTTGGACTGTGTTTCCATGGTTAAAATATTATTCCAACTTTAAAACAACTTCCCTCTTTTCTCGTTCTTTCTCTTCATCTTCTTCCTTCATCTTTTCTTGTTCTCCTCACACTGGGATCTGTGCCATCACACAGAACTGTCCAGACAGACAAGGGGAGAAACCGCTTACTTGTTTTGTCCACTGGCTGTTCCACCATCCATGTGGCGACCATCATAATAGTTTGTATGTTGTCCTGAGGCCCCAGTGCAGCAGGCACTAACTATGAAAGTGAAAGGTGGATTTTTTTTTTAAGTTTCTAGGTTCAGTTTTAAATTTTTCCAGGTTCTATGTATCATACCAAATACTAGCCCAAGTCTATTAGTGAACACCAGTATAAGTTGAATATTTTTTAAAATCCGTGTTAAAATTCCAAAACTTCTTTGTAAATGCATACTTCTTAATTTCTTCAGTAACCTGTTTCAATTAGTCAAGTTTTGCTATTCTGCTTTACATTTGCATTTAAAGCACTTTAGAAGTCTGGAAGAAAGGAAAAAACAGCACAAAGAAGGCCTCTATCTGAGTGACACTTTGCCTCGAAAGAAAACCACACCCTCCATATCCCCACATTTCAGCAGTGCTACTATGGGGAGAAGCACCGCCCCAAAGGTAGGACATGGGGACAACCAGGGGCTTCATGTTCAGGGAGCCTCCTTGTCCTTAGGTTGACCGACGTGCAAAGGTCTTTAAAGAAAACGCTAAATAATAAACCATTAAATTTGCTTCTTGGGCAGACGTTGTAACTAAATTGCATTTTCTATCCTATTTGGAGGACATTTAGAATTGTATGCTCTGAGACCAAAGAACCTGGTCCAGCGTACTTTCTACCACCACATGCAAGTGGTGGGTGGCATTCGCTTATGTGACACACTCCCGTGGCTGCATCCCCGATCTGGAAATTGGAGGATATAAGCTCTGGATTCCAGGAATAATAGCTACAAATGTTTAGTGAGTCATTTCTGTGAGCCTGACACTGGGTTAAGCTCTTTATGTCAATCGTCTCTTTTTAAAATCCAGTAACACACATCAGTAGAGGTACTAGTTATTATCCCCAGTGTACATATCGATAAACTGAGGTGTAAAGAAGCTAAGTGACTAGCTCAAGTGCCCTCAGCTGGTCAGCAGTGAAGCTGGAATACGAACCCGTGTGGTCTGACACCTGAGTCCTCACTCCTGTTCTGCTGACATGCCTGAGGGGTCACTGCAGGAAGAGGGGGAGAGGGAAGTGAGAAGGAGGTTCTGAGTGGGACAGACTTTTGGGCCCTTCCCTTGCCCCTAATCGGAATAACTTTGTTTTAATCTATTTATAAACTGGCGTTCCAAGTATATTTTACACTAAGGATTTTGCTATTTTAAAAGAGTGCTAAAACCCCTGGGGAGATAATAGGTTTCTCCAGTTTGAGCCTACTGGATAACTAGGGGTGGATGGAACTGGTGCCCTTGTAACAAGCGTAGCTCTTCTCTGTCCCTGCATGATGTGCATGCGTTCTCGTCCCTGCGTCTGCCCTCTGCTCCTTGTGCATGAAGAACTTTGAGTTGTTCTCTGAGGTGCTTTTGGACACTTTGCCCCATCTGTCTTCAGTTTTGGAGTTGCTGCCACTGGAGGAATTGCTGTGAAGTTGAGACTGCCTTGGAGCTCTTTGGGAGGGACAGTGACTGGCCTTTACCATTTAGCATCAATAAACAGGATGCAAAGACCTACCTTCCCTGCCCTCCGTGCTTAGATAGGAGCTATGGAAACAGGGATGTGGCTGTGTCCTGAAGGACCACTGGGCCTGCCGTTTGCCTGAGTGTTTCTTCCTGATTCTCACAGGCTCATCTGCCCCTGGGACAGAGCAACAGCTGTGGCAGCGTGCTCCCCCACTCGCTGGCAACCATGACCAAAGACTCAGAATCTCGGAGGATGCTCAGAGGTATGGACCTTTGAAATCAAATGTCATGTCTTCTGTTAAGCTTTGGAATTCCTAGGGGTAAGAGGGTCAGAACAGGGTTGGGGATGCTTAGACGGTTAGAGGATCAACCAAAGTTGTCAACTTTACTCTTAATGTGCCCTCTTTGGGGAGGGAAATCTATCTCCTCACTGTTGTACTAATGTAATTTTTCCTATATGCACAGATGGCTGGTGCACTTCAAACATACCCATTGTACTTTATAAATTCAACAGATCTCTCAAACCAGAAAGGCACCTAGAAAATTATTAACTTTCCCATTTGATTGGTAGAAAGAAAAGAGAGACCACTGAGATCCAGAGAGATTACCAGGGCACTTAACTAAGTCACTCACCTAGTTTGTGGCTGAGCCGTTCTTGAACTGTGTGCCAAAGACTCCTGGAGCTGACGCGGTAAATGAAGCACCAGTGGCCAGGACAGAATTCCCGCAGGCCTTTTAATGTGGTTTGAGCCTTTATTCTGTGTGGTTTTTAGGTTGCAGGTAAACTTTGACTCTCAGCATATTTCAATTTTTGTGAAAATATGTTGCATTTATAATGGAGTTCTTTCATCTTTTTTTTATTGAGGTAACGTTGGTTTATAACATTATATAAGTTTCAGGTGTATATCATTATATTTGATTTCTGAGTAGATTACAGCATGTTCACCACCCAAAGACTAATTACCATCCATCACCATACACATGTGCCCTATTACCCCTTTCACCCTCCTCCCGTCCATCTTCCCCTCTGGTAACCACCAGTCTATTCTCTATGTCCAAGTGTTTGTTGTTGTTGTTGTTTTTCTCTTCCACTTATGAGTGAAATCATACGGTATTTGAGTTTCTCCATCTGACTTATTTCACTTAGCATAATACCCTGAAAGTCCATCTTTGTCATTGCAAATGGCAAGATTTCATCTTTTTTATGCCTGAGTAGTATTCCCTTGTGTATATATACCATATCTTCTTTATCCATTCATTGCTTGGTGGGCACTTGGTTGTTTCCAAGTCTTGGCTGTTGTGAATAATGCTGCAATGAACATAGAGGTGCAAGTATCTTTTTGACTTAGTGTTTTCATGTTCTTTGGATAAATACCCAGCAGTGGAATAGCTGGACCATATGGTAGTTCTATTCTTTACTTTTTGAGAAATCTCCATACCATTTTACATGGTGTCTGCACCAGTTTACATTCCCACCAGCAGTGTATGAGGGTTCCCTTTTATCCACATCCTCTCCAACACTTATTTCTTGCCTTTTTAATAATAGCCATTCTGTTGGGTGTGAAGTGATATCTTATTGTAGTTTTAATTTGTATTTCCCTAATAATTAGTGATGTTGAACATCTTTCCGTGTGCCTGTTGGCCATCTATATATCTTCTTTAGAAAAATGTCTGTTCAGATGCTCTGCCCATTTTTTAATTGGATTGTTTGGTTTTTTGTTATTGAGATGTATGACTTCTTTATATGTTTGGATATTAACTGCTTATCGGATATGATTTGCAAATGTCTTTTCCCAATTGTTAGGTTGCTTTTTCATTTTGTTGATGGTTTTTGCTGTACAGAAGCTTTTTAGTTTGATGTAGTCCCATTTGTTTATTTTTTCTGTTGTTTCCCTTACCTGAGGAAATATGATATTTGAAAAGATACTGCTAAGACTGATGTCCAAGAGCATGCTCCCTATGTTTTCTTCTAGGAGTTTTATGGTTTCAGGTCTTACATTCAAGTCTTTAATCCATTTTGAGTTAATTTTTTTGAATGGTGTAAGATAATGGTCCAGTTTCTTTGTTTTGCATGTGGCTGTCCAGTTTCCTCAACACCATTTACTGAAAAGACTTTCCTTTCTTCGTTGTATGTTCTTGGCTCCCTTGTTGAAAATTAGCTGTCCATAGATGTGTGGGTTTATTTCTGGGCTCTCAATTCTGTTCCATTGAGCTGTTTGTCTGTTTTGGTGTCAGTACCATGCTGTTTTGATTACTATAGCTTTGTAGTATATTTTTAAATCAGGGAGTCTGACACCTCCAGCTTTGTTCTTTTTTCTCAGGATTCCTTTGGCTATTCAGCATTTTTTGTTGTTCTGTGTAAATTTTAGGACTCAGTGTTCTATTTCTGTGAAAAATGTCATTGGAACTTTGATAGGGATTGCACTGAATTTGTAGATTGCTTTAGGAAGTATGGACATTTTATTTTTTATTTTTATTTTATTTTATGTTTTTGAGGAAGATTAGGCCTGAACTAACATCTGCTGCCAATCCTCCTCTTTTTGCTGAAGAAGACTGGCCCTGAGTTAACATCCATGCCCATCTTCCTCTACTTTATATGTGGGACACCTGCCACAGCATGGCTTGTCAAGCAGTGCCATGTCCACACCCGGGATCTGAACTGGTGAACCCTGGGCTGCCGAAGCAGAACGTGCGAACTTAACCACTGCACCACTGGGCCAGCCCCTGGACATTTTAAATGTGTTAATTCTTCTGATCCATGAGCATGGGATATCTTTCCATTTCTTTGTGTCTTCGATTTCTCTCATCAATGTCTTATAATTTTTAGAGTACAGCTCTTTCATTTCTTTGGTTAAATTTATTCCTAGGTGTTTTATTCTTTCTGTTGCAATTATAAATGGGGTTGTATTCTTAATTTCTATTCTGCTACTTCATTGTTAGTGTATAGAAACACAACTGATTTTTGTATGTTGATTTTGTATCCTACAACTTTACTGTATTTGTTTATTATTTCTAAATGTTTTTTGGTGGATTCTTTAGGGTTTTCTGTATATAAAATCATGCCATCTGCAAATAGTGACAGTTTCACTTCTTCCCTTCTAATTTGGATCCCTTTTATTTCTTTTTCTTCCCTGACTATTCCGGCCAGGACTTCCAATACTATGTTAAATAAGAGTGATGTAAGTGGGCATCCTTGTCTGGTTCCTGTTCTTAGAGGGATAACTTTCAGATTTTCACCATTGAGTACGATGTTAGCTGTGGGTTTGTCATATATGGCCTTTATTATGTTGATGTACTTTCCTTCCATACCCATTTTATGCAGAGTTTTTATCATCAATGGGTGTTGTATTTTGTCTAGTGCTTTTTCTGTATCTGTTGAGAGGATCATGTGATTTGTCTTCTTCATTTTGTTAATGTGGTGTATCACGTTGATTGATTTGCAGATGTTGAACCATCCTTGCATCCTTGGAATAAATCCCACTTGACCATGGTGTATGATCCTTTTGATGTATTGTTTTCTATTTGCTGGTATTTTGTTGAGGATTTTTGCCTCTGTGTTCATCAGTGATATTGGCCTGTAATTTTCTTTATTTGTGTTGTCCTTCTCTGGTTTTGGTATCAGGGTAATGTTGGCTTCATAGGATGGGTTAGGAAGTACCCCTTCTCTTCAAATTTTTGGAATAATTTGAGAAGGATAGGTATTAAGTCTTCTTTGAATGTTTGATAGAATTCAGCAGGGAAGCTGTCTGGTCCTGGACTTTTGTTTTTTGGTAACTGTTTTGATCTCCTTACTAGTGATTGATCTATTCAGATTCTCTATTTCCTCTTGATTCAGTTTTGAAGGTTGTATGATTCTAAGAATTTATACATTTCTCTAGATTATCCAATTTGTTGGCCTATAGCTTTCTGTGGTATTCTCTTACAGTGCTTTGTATTCCTGTGGTGTTCATTTTAATTTCTCCTCTTTCATTTCTGATTTTATGTATTCGAGCCTTCTCTTTTTCTCAGTGAGTCTAGCTAAAAGTTTGTCAATTTTGTTTCTTTTCAAAGAACCAGCTCTTAGTTTCATTGATGTTTTTTCTATTTTTCTTTAGTCTCTATTTCATTTATTTCTGCTCTGATTTTTATTATTTCCTTCTGTCTACTGATTTGGGGCTTTGTTTGTTCTCTTTTTCTAGTTCCTTTAGGTGTATTATAAGAGTATTTATTTGAGAATTTTCTTGTTTCTTCAGGTAAGCCTGTATTACTATAAACTTCCCTCTTAGTACCACTTTTGCTGTATCCCATAAATTTTGGTATGTCCTATTTTCATTTTCATTTGTCTCCAGGTATTTTTTGATTTCTGCTTTGATTTCTTCATTGACCCAATAGTTGTTGAATAGCATTTTGTTTAATCTCCGCATATTTGTGGCTTTTCCAGTTTTCTTCTTGTAGTTGATTTCTAGTTTTACAACAAGATGCTTGGTATTGTTTCAGTCTTCTTAAAGATGCTTGGTATTGTTTCAGTCTTCTTAAATTTATTGAGACTTGTTTTGTGGGCTAATATGTGATCTATCCTGGAACATATTTCTTGTGCATTTGAAAAAGAATGTGTATTCTGCAGTTTTGGGCTGGTATGTTGTGTATATCTACTAAGTCCATCTGGTCTAATGTGTCACTTAAGGCCAATGTTTCCTTATTGATCTTCTGTTTGGATGCTCTATCCATTGATGTAAGTGGAGTCTTAAAATCCCTACTATTATAGGGGTACTGGCAATTTCTCTTTTTATGTCTGTTAATCATTGCTTCGTGTATTTAGGTGCTCCTATGTTGGGTGCATAGATATTTACAAGTGATATGTCCTCTTGTTGGATTGTTCCCTTTATCATTATGTAGTGCGTTTCTTTGTCTCTTGTTACAGTTTTTGTTTTAAAATCTATTTTGTCTGAAATAAGTATTGCTACCCAAGCTTTCTTTCATTTCCATTTGCATGGAGTATCTTTTGCATCCCTTTAGTTTCAATTTATGAGTGTCTTTAGGTCTGAAATCTCTCTTGTATGCAGCATATATATGGGTCTTATTTTTTTATCCATTCAGCCACCCTATGTCTTTTGATTGGAGCATTTAACCTATTGACATTTAAAGTAACCATTGATAAGTATGTACTTATTGTACTATTGCTTTTGTTACTTTTTTCTGGATATTTTTGTAGTTCTTCTCTGTTCCTTTCTTCTTCTCTTGCTCTCTTCCCTTGTGATTTGATGGCTTTTTTTAATATTATGTTTGGTTCGTTTCTCTTAATTTTTTTGTGTATTTATTATAGGGTTTTGGTTTGTGATTGTCCTGAGGTTCGTATGTAATAACCTATGTAAATGGAAATCTATATTAAGTTGATGGTCTCTTAAGTTTGAGCTCTTACTAAAAGCCCTACACTTGTTACTTCCCCCTACATGTTATGTTTTTTATATCATATTTTACCTCTTTTATTTTTGTGTATCCTTTAACCTCCTGTTATTGATATAGATAATTTTAGTACTTTTGTCTTTTGACCTTCATACTAGCTTTATAGGTGGTTGATCTGCTACCTTTACTGTATATTTGCCTTTACCAGTGATATTTTTTCTTTAATAATTTTCTTATTCCCATTTATGGTCTTTTCCTTTCCACTTAAACAAGTTCCTTTAACATCTCTTGTAAGGCTGGTTTATTGATGACAAACTCCTTTACTTTTTGCTTGTCTGGAAGACTCTTTCTCTCTCCTTCCATTCTGAATAACAACCTTGCTAGGTAGAGTAGTCTTGGCTGCAGGTTTTTTCCTATCTATCAGCACTTTGAATATATTGTGCCACTCCCTTCTAGCCTGAAAGGTTTCTGCTGAGAAGTCAGCTGATAACTTTATAAGGTTTCCTTTGTATGTAACTTATTGGTTTTTTCTTGCAGCTTTTAGGATTCTCTCTGTATCTTTAATTCTTGACATTTTAATTACAATGTGTCTTGGTGGGGCCTCTTTGGGTTTATCTTGTTTGGTTTGTTTGGTGCTCTCTGTGCTTCCTGTACCTGGATGTCTGTTTCCTTCCTCAGGTTAGGGAAGTTTTCAGCTGTTATTTCTCCAAATGGATTCTCTGCCCCTTTGTCTCTCTCTTCTCTTTCTAGGACACCTATAATAGAGATGTTAGTGTGCTTGATGTTGTCCCAGAGGTCTCTTAGACTGTCCTCATTCTTCTCAATTCTCTTTTCTATTTTCTGTCCTACTTAGGTGGTTTCCTCTACTCTTTCTTCCAGCTCTCTGATCCGTTTTTCTGTGTCATCTACTCTGCTGGTGATTCCTTCTAGTGAATTTTACATTTCCTTTATTGTATTCTTCAGTTCTGATTGGTTCTTTTTTATATTTTACAATTCTTTGTTGGAGTTCTCACAGTGTTCATCTTTTCTTCTCCCAAGATCAATGAGCATCCTTATGACTATTAGTTTGTACTCTTTGTCAGGTAGTTTATTTATCTCTGTTTCATTTAGTTCTTTTTCTGAGGGTTCGTTCTGTTCCCTTATTTAGAACATATTCCCTTGTCTCCTTATTTTGCCTACTGCTCTGTGCTTTTATCTATCTTAGATAGATCACCTATGTCTTCTGGTCTTGGAAGTGTGGCCTTGTGTAAGAGATGCATTGTGGAGCACAGCAATGTGATCCCCTCTTGTCACCCACACCAGATGTCCCAGGAGTGTCCCCTGTCTGGGCTATGTGTACCTTTCTTTTGTGGCAGCGTTGCTCTTGCTGCAGGTGCACAGCTAGGCTAGGCTGGCCCCCAGGCCAGCTAACTGTAAGACTCAGCTGTGTCTGGCTGCTGCAGTCACTTTATTGAACAGAGCATACCCTGACATGACTGGCTGTGAAGTCTAATAGCACACAACTACTGCTATTTTGCTATTAAGCAAGTCAGACTCCCAGTGTGACTGTTTACTAGGCTCAGGGCCTCACAAGTGTTGCAGGCCACCAGTGTGGCTCCCTACAGCCAGCTGCTGTTGTCAGCTCTCTCAGGAGTGCAGATGGGTGGGGCCAGGCCCAGGTGCAGCAGTACACAATCGTTTCAGGTGTTGGAAGTCAGAGCAGATCCCTTCTGTGGCTGTTTCAGATGGCCAACAGCACAAGTCTCCTGTAGCCAACACACCCCACTGCCTGAGGGCCCACAAGCCCTGCCAACACAGGCCTTTGTGCACACCAACCCCCACTGAGGTGGACCCACTCTTCCTTCCCACATAGGTCCACAAGTTGGCTGTGGGCTTGCTGGTAGGTGGAACCAGCCCCTGGGGCGGGTCTGCCCCAGCTGCACTGGATTAGCTAGGGTGCTCTAGGGGTGGGGCAAATCCCTCTTCGCACTAACAAGCTAGAGGAAGGAATCGAATGGTGGCTGCTAGTGTGTGTGTCAGCACAACTGAACTAGGTCACAATAATGGCTGCCGCCAGTGTCTCAGTCCCTGGGCGTGTGGGCCCAGCTGCCTCCTGCCTCTCCAAGACGTGCTCTGAGCTTAGTAAGTGAGACTCTTTTACCAATGGACAATGCACTTTTCTATCTGGTGTGTTTGTGTTGGTATCTTGAAGGGTGAATATCTGTGTGGGCCCTTTAAGAGGAGGTTTTTCTTTCTCTAAAGTTCGGTAGTTTTTCTGAGGGTGTTCCTCGTTGGATTTCAAAACCAGCAAAGCCAGGGAGTATGGGATCTCACCTCGGTTGTGCTGTATCCAAGGGCTGGGATGCCCACCGTGGAGCTCAGATGCCCTGCTCCTCTGGAAAAAGCTCCATACTGTTGAGATTGCTCCCAGCCATGAAGCGCCATGGCTAGGATGTGGAATGTGGTTTTTTCCTCAGCAGGGCTGTATTTCCGCCTCTTCCACTCGTGTCAGTGTTGTTCCTTGTTGTGGGGGTTCTTTCTATCCAGTTTCCAGATCTCTCTCAGAGGAAATTGTTCCACAGGGAGTTGCAGATTTATTGTGTCTGTGGGAGGAGAGAGTTCAGAGTCCTCCTATGCCACCATCATCCAAACTCTATAATGGACTTCTTAAAAAGTCTTTGTAGGGCTAGAAGAAGTTACTATAATGCAGTTCCAGAGGTGAGCTTCTCATTGAGAGGCTCACATTTATTGTGCTAACATGATAATTCAGGTCAACAACTTATATTAGCCCTAACTTTTGAGCAGTCATGGTGCTAGATATCAAGAATGCAAATGAATGAGATGATCTTTGCCCTTGAAATGTTTTTAGTCCAGTGAGGAAGAAAGACACATAGCAAATGACTTCAATAAGATGTGGTAAATGGAGTGACGGAGGTATGTCCTGGATGTAAATGGGGATGCTGATGGAATGATGGATATTTGGCTTCTCAATGCATTAAGGCATTAGTGGGATTGAAACCCACCTCTCCAAGCAGACTGGGGTTTAATTCTGACTGCTCAGCCTCTCTACTAATGGATAATCACTGGTTTCCCATCAGAAAAAAAGAAAAACATATATATATATATATATATATGTATGTATATATAATGTGTATATTTGTGTGTATAAGTGATAGACATATATATATCACTTGAATGAAGTTTTCAAATCATTACTAGAAGTGATTTAAGAGTTAGGAAATATGTCACTTATACCTCAATTAAAAAAAAGAAGAGTTAATAGAGGCTGTAGTATACATAGGAGACGTTTATAATGTATGAGGAGTTTACAGTGTTAATGTTTGAATCGAATACACTTGATTGAATTTCCCCTTTATTTTCTTTACCATAATTTCAGTAAGATAAAAAATATCTCTTATGATTTATAAATAACACACATAAATAAGTCTTTGTATTTTGGCTCTCATTTACCACTGTTCGCTTGTGGATCAAAGTCTATTTTCTGTTGAAGCATTTTTCTGTGATATATAAATGTATTTTTCCCATTGACTGAAGATATCAAAGGTCAAATTGGCCACACCAGCACTCTTTATGTTGAAAGTATTTTCTTAAAATAGAGAGTAAGAAAAAACTAGAGCTTTATGTTAAACAGATAGATTTGTAAAAATCAAGAGCTATTAATGTTATTGTGTAAGAGGATTTTTGGGAGAATATGATGAAACTGAAGAGATGTTTGATGTCTATTTTTTTAATTTCTGTTTTCCCCTCAAATAATGGGAATCCCCATGCTAGGTTCATAGAGGAAAACTGAGCAAATTCCCTTAGGTCACCTTAGGAACGTACCCTCTGCAAAATCTATTGTCTTTGACCTATCTTTTGTGCTCTTCTTCGGTGGTAGGTCTCTTGTACACCCAAGAAGACTGTCGCTCTGAAGAGGTGTTCCTCTTAAAGAGTTTCATGTGGTGCTGATGAGACAGCTTCTGAGGAAATAGAGGACCATCATGTGTGTGTTGATCCACATAGATCTGATGTGTGTGTTGTGAGGCCAGCCTGCCACCTTTGGCTCCTTGACCCAGGGGAGGAGGGACTGGGGACACAACAGACCATAAAATTGGCAGGACTTTCTACTAAGCTTGTACAGGTGGCCTACAAAAAGACCAGGAAGGATGAATCGTAATTTCATTTAGAATTGTTTCACTAGCTCTTGTTGGCTTCATTAAAATAGCAAATAGCAATAAAATTACATGGTTTTGAAAAAAATTAGACCTTCCACATTTTCATTAACTCAAATTTAATAGATCTTATCAATTCTTTTGACTTACACAATTAACTTAAATGAACTCTTTTTTTGCTGCTTATTCATAATGGACACCTCAAGGACAATGGTGTAAGTATAAGCCTTCCTTCAATCAGCACTGTCTTAATGGAACTGACAACGTGGATTGTGCAAACAAAGCTCTTTGAGAGCAGAGTTTAAAGCAAAGAGCCCAGGAGCTCAACTCTTAAAGTTGTAATGGTTATTGGCTTTTGTACAACCTGTGAACTATTCCTCTGTAAACTTTAGAATGAATGAAATCTTTGTCCTTTTGTCTTCTCTTAAATGCAGGGAAGTCCAAGAAAGGTATGACAGCCTTCTTGTGTGGTGTTTTTGTTTTTCTGCAAATAGTGAAAGGTCATTGTCAAGTCATCTATAAGAAACGATCAGATTTAAAACTGTACAATGGTGGATTTTCAGTCTAATGATTAGTCCTTTTACACAATAGAGAGAAATTGTTGTACATTTGCTAGAAATGCAATGCTGGGTGCAGCTGCTGTTCATTCACAGGCAGCTGCATGACCCTCTTTGTTTTGGCTTTTTATTACAAGGTCAGACCATGCAGGAAATATGAGTGCTTTGGAACCATTGTTTTGTAAGACTGGGGATCTAGATAAAGAAAAGAGTGGGCATTGTGATGTATATAGGCTAAGGGTAAAATATGATGTTTCTCCTTTATAAAGGCCAGGTATAAAATAAGGCAGGGGAGGATGGAAGGATTTGGGAGGCTCCTACTTATTTATTCCATTTGAGCCTATTTTATAAGACATACTTCGTGGAGAGTAAAGAACAGTTTAAATGACTGACTTGAATAAATAAGACGCTTATTACTGTGGCTAGATGGTAGAGATGTAAGGTGTTAGCCGAATGGCTTGTTATAAAGTTTGATGAATGGTGCTTCAAATAATTGAATGGCATTTTACAAACCTTAGCTCTTAAAAACTATTTGTTACTGTCTGCTTGGAAAAAAGAGGTTTTTTAAGCTATAATCTTGTTTTTATTCTCCCTGTATTCTAACTGCATATAATTATTCAACTGTATGCATGTTTCATAGGCTTATTATTTTTTAACTTCTTGAGTTCTCTGTAAACTCAGATTGAATCTAAAAGTATGAACATCTGACCTTGTTAACCTGGTATTGTTACTCACACCATCAGTGATTGCATGTTGGAAGTGCTGTATGTTTTTCCTGTCCCCTTGTTATCCTTTTTGATCTTGTATCTTTTTCCCTTTCTCCATCATTCTCCTCCTTCACTCCTGACTTGTCTCGTACCTTCATCTTCCGGCCGTGGACTGTGATGGTTAGGAAGAATGAATTTCTCAGCAGGTGGGCTATGAAAGACTGAACTGTCAGAAATGCTGATTAATTTTATCCTCTGAAAGCCAGGTTATAATTTTAAGTCATCTCATTTTCTATATTAAGGCCTAGATAACCATTTTAAAGTATATAACACACATTTGGGAGATACTGGCAAGACTGCTTATCCCTCAGTGGGTAACTCATGAAGAACTTTCCAGGTCCAATTAGCCAGAATTTATAGAGACTGGCATTAAAAAGTAATCATAATAAATGGGCTTGCACATCCAATCTGTTGGGTCTCCCAGGCAGTGAAGAGAGTTGAGTTGGTTGGGGTTCCTAGTATGTGCTGTGCTTAGTGATGAGCCTCACATATTATCACTTTATAAACTACCCCTTCAAACAGCTGTTTGTGGCTAGATAGGAAGGATCTAGAGCTTTACAAGGCCCTTTTTACTTGCTCACCCAATGTTCTTCTTGCTGCTAATTTAAAAACGAAAACTAAGTAGTCTCTGAGGTTGGGAAAGTTTCATTTTTCCCAATCCGGGTGCTTGGCCCCGCCCCACACAGTAGATGCATTCCATCTCCTTATTTAGCCACTAATTCAGTTGGAACTTATAGATGAGAAAATGAATCCATTCAGTGACTATTTTGTGACATCCATATGCTAAATAAGTGGGTATACTGTGGTGAACAGGACATACAGGTCCCCCTCCCTGGTCAAGCTTACACCTGTTTGGGTGCTCCTTCACTGCACCAGCACTTCTTCCTGGCCTGGGCCTCCTGCCAGGACACCCTCCTTCGCTACCCTGCTCTCCTTTGCTGTTTGCTCTATCAAAGTACCTTTACCTTTGGATGGCCAGACCAGAGCCTGAATACAACCCTTTGGAGGGTCACAGGGGAGAGCTGAATGCCCTTATTTGTAATTGCAGGAGTAACTTGGTTTTTTTTTTGAAATTATTCAGGAGAGAGGAGGCTAAGCCAGGTGACAGTTGAGTTCATTGTGATCGGTAAAATATTGCCAGTTGGGAGAAATGAGCAGCTCCATAAGGGAGAACATTTCCACTCACAATAGCTCCCCAGGAAACGAAGATCCTGCGTTGGGAAATATATGCTCATTAGGAGCAGTCTTTTTCGTTTCAGTTGCCATGAAAATTTAAGGTGCTTATCCTACCACCTGAATGATGGAAGGTTCTCTCAGGCATAGAGCCAAACCTCAACAAATAGTGAGGTGATCTGGGGATTTACATTCACAATTCTTAGCCCAGTACACGTTGTCATGCAGCTGTTTCTCATGCCCGCAGCTGAAAAGTTTGAGTCATTTTAGTTTACTGTCTACCTCACCTGAAGATGGTAAGTTCATTTTCTTATTCTATGATACTTTTGAAAAAAAAAAAACTCCTGGAAGATCTGAGGAGCAGGGCATACAGTTGTTTTAAGAAGAAATACACTTCACCCTCTTTTCTGCTTTACCGACAAAGTGTTAATTGCATTGTGGGGACTGACTTTTCTGAAGGGTGGGGGAGGTTGTGGTACATGTCATTGCCAAGGAGGCAGTTCTTATATGTTTTAAATTTCATGGCTGTTTTTTAGGGATTTGTTTTTCATACTAAAACAAGAAAGTGTCTTCCATGGAGTTGGTGCCAATGTGGAAGTTTTCTTTGCCAATAAGCCTTTTTTGAAAGCATAAGGAAAGATACATGTGTGACCTTTTCAAATAATCTCTGGTGTTCTTTTTTTTTTCGTCCCCCTCCTTTTCCTAATGAATAATTGGAAACAATTTAAAAGGAGCAATTAGTAATTCCAAAAGTTCGAGTATCAAAGGTAAATGTTTGAGTAATGAATTATTTTGCCTTCTTAAGAAAAAAAAGGCACAAGCTCTATGCTTATGAATGTGCTGGCTTCATGTCATGCTTTATGCATCGACCATTACAATGAATGATATTCTATCTAAAAGCTCACGATGTGCTGCTATGTTTCGCATCTTCTCTTAGCCAAGTGATACATAGTTTTGACATACGTGTGTGTGAGTGTTTATAATTTATAATTACAGCTTATATAAAGAAAACTTATCTTCCCAGAAATGCCTTAATCTAAACCAACATATTTTCACTTAGATATCCAAAACTGCTCCAAGTACTAATGGCATGCAAACTTCTCTTGGACTTAAAATCATTTTACATAAACTGTTGGTGTATGATGCTTTGTTAAAGCATCATGGATGTGGCTTCTGTTTTAAATGGGAATGTTTAATCCGCAGATGAGGAAGCTGTTTGCAATCATTGCCTTCTTTGCCCTCTGGCCTGCTTTTTGGCCATTTCATTATCAATTAAAAGCCTCATTTGAAAGGTCGGTAGAGCACAAGAGAAGAGGGGAAGTTCAAAGGAAAGAAAAGAGTTTCCAATCGTAAACTCTTAATAGATCTGGTAGTAAATTTACTCAGGAAGAAAGAGATTGTAAACTACAGTACCGGCTAGAGAAACGGCTTTTTAGTGACTTGAGAGACGTGTTTATCAGTGTGATCCTTGCTTCCTGAGTATATAGTAAATAGAGAATTGAAAGGAAGAATAGTTCAATTTGTGATGCCCCTGAATCAGCTCCCAGAGAGCAGCCATAGCAATAACACGGAGGAAAGCCAGTACCTAACCACGAGCTGACCAAGGACCAGGGTCAGGAAACACCTCTTATTAGTGACACTTTTGCTCCTGTTAATGCGAGTCCTACATTTTCATACAGTTGATATTACCAAGTAGCTGAAGGCTGACAGCCAAGGTGGAAAAAAGGAGAGCTATATATGTAGTAATTAAGAGTACAACCATTGGGAGGATTTTTGACCACGAATGTTTTAAATAAGTAATTGGCAGACAATGGAAATTGAAAAAAAGCATGAGAAAAATGTGCACTTTGGGTCTTAACCAGATTCGAAGTGTTGGTGACAGTATGAGTGAGATAAGGTTTCTCAAATCCTGCCCCTTGATGAGCCACTTGCTGTTTCATGACCACGGCAAGTACTCCTTACATTTGAATACCACTGAAGAAGTGACTGCCCTAAGACCCTGGGGTTGCTTATCTCTAGGAGTCATCTTGCTTCACTTGAACACAACTAGTTTGAGAGGGTTCAGAGCTTTTAAACGTGTTTCTGTTTTTTGTGTGTGTGTGCTGATGTATTATCAGGTGTGCTGAGATGTAGGAATGGCATCGCAAAGTGTCAAGTGATCCCCTGACAAAAAAGGTCACTCCCAAGACCACTTCTTTGAAACTCTCGCGTGCGCTGAGCATGATGCTGTTTCTTTGATCTTGGCTTCAAAACAAATTAAACCAAGGCCCAAGTTTCATACGCAGATGTTTTGGGTTGCTGGTTTGAGTCTGTTAAGATCTAAGACTGAAAAATGAGGCATACTAACAAATTTATGGTTCTTTTCTTAGGGTATAATCACCAACAGATGAGTGAAGGACAAAGGCAGAAATCGTCAGAATTTTACAACCGCACAGCGTCTGAATCAAATGTCTACTTGAACAGTTTCCACTACCCAGACCACAGCTACAAGGACCAGGCCTTTGATACTTTGAGCCTAGACAGCTCTGATAGCATGGAGACCAGCATCTCTGCTTGCTCACCTGATAATATCTCTAGGTAGGATTTATTTGTGGGGAAGGTTTCTGGTTTGGACAAGGTGGTTGGTTACTGCTTTCAAAAAGTAAAGCCAGCAATTTAGGGCAATGTATATGTACAAGTCCCAATTTTTGAGACTTAAAGAGTCTATAATGCAGAAGAGAGTTGGGTGTCATGGCGGACTTCGCAAGTAATTTCTTAGTATCCTATGTGACTTAGTCAGTCAGACACCCTATAATCCATTTTTCTCCTTTATTCTATTTCTTTTCATTTGAGTTCACATGTATACTGTGCTTCAAAATTGATTGACTCCAAAGTTCATTAGGACTGCTTTTGATTAAATCAAGAAATAATTTCCAACTATAGAGTAAGAACTTTGAATGATGTCTTGCCCTTATGTTTCGTTAGAAGGAAGGCTTTAGCTGTTCCACATATTAAAATTTTTGTAGGGATTTAACCATTCACATTTGTGTTCATCCTTTAAGGCAAGCATACGTAGTCTTATAGAATTATAGCTAAAGGCACGTCTACAATACCCATCTAGTTATGGTCCTCTTCCTCTTCCAAAGCTTGGATGATGCCCAACCACTTTGTGAATAAAGTCAGACCCCAGACTCTGGCATTCTAGATCCAGCCCAGTTCCTTAGTCATTCTCTCCTCTTAATACGCCCCACAGAGCTTTTATTTAATTGAGAGGGTAATGAATTCTCTGATCTCTGTGCCTTTGACCATCCTGGTCCTAGTCCTGGAATCATGCAGTTTGTTCATTCATTCATGTAGAGGTTCCTTCACTCCACAAATACTTATAGAGTGCTTGACAGTCAACCATGGGCTGGAGTTGGCTCGTACTTACTGCAAAGTGCCAGCTCCTAACCCTGTGATCGGTGATGTCGTGTTGGTAGCTTGAAACTGGCCATGATGGGAGTATTTATGCCACATAGATCAACATTTGCTACCTATCAGAGTTTTTGTTCTCCTCCAGAGAGCTGGTTTAGCAGCACATCGCTGTCTACAGTCGATTCATCCTTTCCTTTTTCTATTCACTCAACCTATGCTTACTGAGCACTGAAGTGTCTGGCATTGCAAAACATCTTTACCATCTCCCGTCTCCCCCACATCTGAGTCTGGAGAAATTCTCCTCATCCTTCAAACTCAAACTTAAGTTGGAAACTCATGAAAATTTCTCCCTTTAGGGCATTTTTCTTCTGTTTCCATGTCACTTAATACTTTTTTCTATTATATCACTGATCATATTGCAGCACAGAATTTCTTCTTCAGTAATTAGTTGGTGAATGTTTCTATGTTAAGGAGGATGTCTAATTATCTTTTGGTTTCTACACCCAGCAGAGATCTTGGCATATAGTAGGTACTCATTAAGTGCTGGCTGAATAAATACCTCAGGGTATAGTGAAATAGACATATTTTCAATTTTGATATTTTTCTGTATTTCATCTGTTTCAACTAGCTGAGAACCATTATGCTTTCAACCCAAGAAACATCCGATATTCAATAAATGTTAATTGAGCACTTGTGTGTCTCAAATGAAAATTCTAATTGGATAATTGCCATCAAACATACTTCCCTATATGGGAATGAAGCCACAGGCTGGGAGCAGGAAGACTTGTCCTTTTTGGGCTTGACCTGACAACTGCTGGTGCCGCTTGAAGCCGGTCACAGAAGTGTCTTGGTCCTGATTTGCTGTTCTGTCAAATGGAGGGAATATTTCTTGAACAAAAGTAGATGATGGATTTTAAAATATTTTGATGGAAAATTACCATCATGCAAACATAATTTCCTTCTTACAAAGTTTTGGCTAATTTGCCCTTCTCCACTAAAAAGAACAGAGTGACAGAGACAGAGGGAAAGCAGTATCAGTAAGGTATAATTAGCCTTGGGTTAGTTAGTGTTTCACAAAGGAAAAGAATACGAGAGACCCAAATATAACCAGACATTATAGCCAGGGAATTTTGGGGGTGGGGAGAAAGAAGAAAAGGATAGATGCTACATTCTGTGGTAAATAGAGTGTATTTTAGTCCTGGCATCAATGGGTGAAATATTAATATTACTAGATAGAGCCTATCAGAGAAGGAAAGAAATTCCTGAGGGAAAGCAATAAAGGAACCATGAGAATTGTATTGCTGCTTGTCACATGAGAATAACCTAAATTTAGGAGGGAATTATGGTGATAATAAAGATGATTTTTTTTGGCTGCCATTATTATTTGATGTTAGAAGGGTTAGTATTTCACTTTATTCAATATTAGAAGATGAAATATCTCGCTTTTTAAAAACGTAATATGACTATTTGGGGGAAGACGGTTGAGTGTGTGGAACGCTTGGGCGTCACACCACCTCGCACACTGAGGGTTCTCTGCTGCTACCCACCGCTCTGAGGGGTGGTCAGAGCAGTGCCGGCGGGTGCTGGGAGCTGGTGTTCTCAGGACAGAAAGCCGAGAACTTTGAATAATTATTCATAAATGCCAGTAAACTGACCAAGTGAATGTGGTCCTTTTCAGTAACAGGACACAAAGATAAGTCAGCAACTCAGTGACTATTATGTAATGATGATCGGAAGAATAAAAGATGATGTTAAATGGGCATACAAGGCAGCCGTTTGGTTTCACAGTGTAGTGATCTCACAGGGACTGCCCATGTTTCTTTGGTGCTCTGTACTTAGTTGTTTTGAAAACATCCAACTACTCTCCCCTCTTCCCCAAGAGTTGTGAACATTTTATACCAGTATTCCTTTGACCGCTTGACTGTTTTTTTTTTTTCTATTTTTGAGCCATCTTTAATAAATAAATACCCTCTAAGGGTTTCCTATCTTGGTCTTTTTCTTCCTCCATTTTCTGCTCCCTGCTTCGTCTTCCCCTCCAAAAATTAAAAGTAAATATGCGTCCCTCCAAATTATCACTCCCCAAACTCCATCTCTCATGTCTAATGGTGGTACACAGCAGCAGTCCAGCAGTGAGCAGAAGAAATTACCTAAAAAGGGACCACTTTATGTTTACCAAGCATTTCAGATCTGAACACTTAAGCACAGTGACCCCAAAAACTTCATTTATTTTCATTTGCTCACCTAGTCACTTTTTCCTTTTTTCTTTTGTTTTTTTGTGAGGAAGATTGGCCCTGAGCTAACATCTCTGCCAATCTTCCTCTATTTTGTATGTGGGATGCCGCCACAGCATGGCTCGATGAGCGGTGTGTAGGTCCACGCCCAGGATCTGAACTGGCGAACCCTGGGCTGCCAAAACGGGGCACCTGAACTTAATCATTATGCCTCCAGGCCAGCCCTACACTTTTTCTTTTTCTTTTTTTTTTAAAGATTGGCACCTGGGCTAACAACTGTTGCCAATCTTTTTTTTTTTTTTTCCTGCTTTATCTCCCCAAACCCCCACCCTGTACATAGTTGTATATCTTAGTTGCAGGTCCTTCTAGTTGTGGGATGTGGGACGCCGCCTCAACGTGGCCTGATGAGCGGTGCCATGTCCGCGCCCAGGATCCAAACCCTGGGCCGCCACAGCGGAGCGCGTGAACTTAACCACTTGGCCACGGAGCGGGCCCCTACACTTTTTCATAGAATGATTTCCAAAGGTAGAAAATGAGACTAGTTCCACTGAATGTGCCATATTAAGAGGACATCATTATTGCAAGATGATCATTCCTGCAGTTAGTTATACATGGCCATGATCATTTTCCATAGTTACTTAATACAGATCTGATCCAGCGGTGCTAGCAATTGTAGGTAACCAATCGCCATGGTCAGAGTTACTGGTAGTATTTATTTCATTGTACTGTCAGATCCTCTGAATGTCAAAAAGTTGAAGCCAAAGTGGAAGATACCTGTAAAAGGTCTAGCATGGGTCTCTCCTTTTATAGGGAGAAAGAGAAAAACAAGCCTTTCTCTTCTGTGCCACCATCTACCTTAAAAAAATCCATGCTACCCTATAATAAGTTTGTACCCATTATTTTGATGGAAAATAATATGGAAAACATCAGGAAAGCAGATAATAAGGAACTAATTTTTGGAATGTTTATTAGGACAATACGTCCTTAATGGGAACTTTTTGAATATAGAGAAATAAAAAGACTAAAAATTTTTTTCTTTTTAAGAGTTTTTAAAGATTATGTATTAAAGTACCCTGAAATTATGTGTATATTAAAGAGGTAATTCCATGCTGAAATTCTAGCAACATAAACTTAGTCTTGTGGTTTATTATGTCACAAAAAGTAGAATTTTGTAGAATTACAGAATTACTCAGAGTTGTGGGTACATTTGCCCTTCACTTTTTGTTGAGACATCATTTTTGTGTCTACCAGAAAGTTACTTGAGTCAGACAATGTTTCTGCTTTTTCAGCATCAAAACTCACACTGTTAGAAAATAGGCCTTGGGTCTTAGAAAAGAGCAACTGAAAGTCAATTCTGCATAAAATCTCTATTCTGCTAAAGTTACTGAACTGTCTTGTAGAAGGTAGTGTTCTGAATACCACCTACAAGGATACTTTATTATGACTATTGCTATTATTAATTTACTAAGCCCTCACTTTGTGCTCGTACTTTGAGAAAATGTCGAGGGAGTTGATTTCTCATGATAGCTTAACTACCAGCCATGTGTTTGCGGAGGGGGAACAAGACTGGGTGTGGAGTTGAGGACAATCCATGGTTGAACATAGTTTTAAAAGATTCTTTGACCAGAATTTCAGATGCTTCTAACCCTTTCATTTTAGGCAAAGGTTTGTATTTTGCTTTCTACCCTAGATGGTCAACACCCAGTGTATGCATTTTATTCTAGAGAGTTCTCTCAGAAGAGATATCGAAAGCTGGAGTGATTTCAGAGGGGCAGTCAACTGTCAAAGGGACCAGATATGTCAGACCAGGTGATAAATGATTGCAGAATATTAGAGAAGAGAGCGCTGGTTCTTCTAATACTCAAGGAACTACTGAATAGAGAAAGATTAGACATTTTATAAAGAGCAATATTTTGCTTAAGCTGAGAATATATTTGAGAAGATTAATTGAAAATAAATATTCTGAGACACTAGCTCTTCATTTAGTGGCAATTTTGGTGCACTGAAGGCAGTCTGGAAAAATTTATGTGTCTTTATAGAGAATTTTGCTTTGTTCCATGTTTTGTTTTTTGCATATTTCTTGTATGACAGTGTTCTTGTTTGCTGTTCTTTCTTCCTTTTTCTCTTTTTGCTTTTGCCTCTAAAGTGAATATTCTAAAAAGAAGTTCAAATTTTGCCGAAAGGTAATGTTATTCAGCACAGAAAACCTCAAATCTGCTATTTAGATTCCTTTAACTTCGATGGAAGTTTTGTTTTTCTTCATGATATGGTTTTTACCAAAGTTGGTCAGATACAAAAGCAATCTTCAGTTGATAAAATAGCAGAACATGACTAAGTAGGGAAAGTAGCAAAACTTGTCATCCTTGTAGCATTTATGGCCCAATGACTCAGTATCATCAGCAATCTTAGAGCAATCACATACAAGATCAGAATTTTGTGCCTGCCTTCCAAGAAGGTTGGGGTTGGAGCAATGGAAGGAAGCATTACTCCTCTAGTAATCTGGGTGGCCTTGAGAAAGCAATGATGAGTGTCTTGTGCTACAGGTAATGCATTGTAAAGCTTATCTGCAGTGACTTCAGACTCTCCCTTTGCATGGGGGGTGCTAGGCCAAAGGGCATTTTATTTGTTGACATTTTCACATGCGGTGATATTGACAAGCCTAGACTTCTGCCTGAATTCCCATTGCAGTTTGCATTTGTTTTTCACTGTAGGTGCAGTTCTGATAGGACAAGAAAGTATTAAATGGTGGCAACATAGTATCATAGAGCAGCAAAAATTTTGCTGAATAAAAGTGGTTTACACATCAAAGAAATATTAAAATTAACAATAGCAAAAGTGTGGCTATAGAGAACAAGTAGGTGTCTGTGGATAAAAATTAATTTTTTAAACAGAATAACGAAAGTAGCTTTTAAAGTATATAAAGTATAGTTTAAAAAATAGGTGACTTTCATACCTAAAAGTGATGAAGATATGAAGTGGTAAATGTTAACATGTAGTTTCTATCAAACGTTTTCAGAAAATTCAGTTCATTTGGAGGAAAAATTAAGACATTTATGGAAACACTGCCAAATGAGTAGATTGAGTGTAACTGGCATAAAATTAATTAGAAATATGATAAAATAAATAGAAAATACCCTGAAAAGTTCTTTAAAAATGAGCAGAAATATTTAAAGATGGATAAATGTGTGAAAACTTGCCCCCAGGATGTGCACAAATTACAAATATATGAAAAACCATGGACAGAAAATATTTGCTTCTCCCCAAGCTAGTTCCACCCAATTCATCTGGATAGGCTTCATGAGGCTTCAGGGTCAGACTTAGGCCAGTGAATGGAAGCTCTAGGAAGAAAGATTTGGATTCAGCGTAAATATCAGCATTCTAACAATGCTGTCCAAACAATGAAGGAATGGACACAGGGAGTTTCCTGTAACTAACAATGTTCCAGTGCAAGCTGGATGCAAAATGGAGATGTCGGAGCAAGGATAAGGGACAGATGGGGGTTATGCTGTTGGGGAGTGGTTTTTTTTTAAATTGTTGAGTTTTTAAGACTCGAGACTTAACAAAACTCAAATTATTTATTTTCAATTTAATTGGAGACATAACACATATATATCTGATGTCACAGGATACGGTAGAATATACACAGTTTTGTGCTATTATATGGCCTGTGTGATTGTCTTAGGATTTCTCAGCTGAGCTGATGAAATCTGCCCCTTTTCTATCCATGAAGTCAGGTATTCTCAATAAAGAGGAATACAAATTCCTGCACAAAAATTAAAGAGTTTTTTTCTTTCATTCTTGCTGGTTGAAGAGAACAGACCTTACCCTTTTGTACCTCCCCCAGCAGCTTATGGAAATAATGAGAAGAAATTGCTATGTTCTTGTCTTTCTTGGGAGAAAACACCTGGCTGAAAACCGGCCGACCGGCCGAAGGTAACCACGCAAAGTACAGCCTATTGTTATTTTTTTTGGAGCAGCTTTAGGTTCACAGCAAAATTCAGAGGAAGGTACAGAGTTCTCATATACGTCTTGCCCCCACACATGCACAGCCTCTCCTATTATCAACATTCCCCACCAGAGTGGTACATTTGTTAGAGTTATTGAACCTACATTGACACAGCGTTATCCCCTAAACTCCATAGTTTACATTAGGGTTCACTCTTGATGGGGTATGGTCTATGGGTTTGGACAAGTGTATAGGGTCATGTATCCACCACTATAGTACACAGAGTATTTTCATTGTCCTAAAAATCCTCTGTGCTCCGCCTCTCCATCCCTTCTTCCCTCCCCACCTCCCACTTCAAACCACCCACAACCACTAATCTTTTTGCTGTCTCCATTGTTTTGCCTTTTCCAGAATGTCATATAATTGGAGTCATACAATATTTAGGCTTTTCAGATTGGCTTCTTTCTCTTAGTAATATGCATTTAAGTTTCCTCTGTGTCTTTTCATGGCTTCATAGCCTATTTCTTTTCAGTGCTGAATAACATTCAGTTGTCTGGATGCACCACAGTTTATTCATTTACCTGCCGAAAGATATCTTAGTTGCTTCCAAGTTTTGGCAATTATTAATAAAGCTCCTACAAACATCTGTGTGCATGGCACTGATCTTAAGATAAATATGTCCTGTGTTACTGCAGTCATTTATCTCTTCCAAAGAATGCTTAGCCTTATGTTTGAAACATCCTAGGTTTGAGATCAACAATACAGTTTTGGGAATCTGTGCTAACCATTATCTTATTCATTTTTATATGAATTCACTTTTGTAGGAATATGTCTAACAAACATGAATCCCTACTGTGTGCCCATCTCTATGCTATGGAGGATACAGGCACAAAAGCTTCTTTGTCCCCAAGAGAGCATAGAAAAGATGACATGTATTTAAATCACTATTCAAGTATACATGCATAGGAAATAACAGTGGTTCTCCATGGCGGGAACATCAGAGTAAATAAGTTTTGATATAAACCATGGTCCCTTTTTTCCATAATAGTCAAATAAAATGTAGAAAAATAAAATGTTTTGTTTAGTGTTCAACTTATTCATGTTCTTCCGTTTCTCTTGTAGTTGTTCTAACTGTTATTACAGCTTTCACTCCCTTTGGTTTTTCCCTTCACTTGTCTTTCTCAGAATGCGTTTCCTTTGAAACTCTTGAATCCCTTCGTGCAGTTTCCTCACTGGTATGGTGCATATTGGTATGGTATGGTATTATTGACAGAACTGGCCACCACCTTTCTATTGCACCTATGAGAGAAGTCATTTTTTAATTGCCATCATCATTAAAAAAATAAAATGCCCACATGTATTAAGGCACAAGAAAAAAGCAGCTGGTGACACATATTCTCAAAACCAATAAAATGGCTTCAAACCTTAGGTGTCATCTACATAGATCTTTGGTGATAGTCTTGTTGGTCTGGCATCTCTGAATAATTAAACTAACAGGAAGTTCTCCCACAGGCTGTAATTTTTAGACTTTGGAGGAAGCATTTTGAGAACGCATTTTGTAAGATTTGGTTTTGGTTTATTTATTTATGAGTAAAGCACTTTACGTGTGTGTGTGTGTGTGTGTGTGTGTGTGTGTGTGTATTTGAAGAAACATCAATCTGAAACAATATTCTTGAAAGGCTTTTGTGTTTCCTTCAGTGCCAGCACTTCAAATATTGCCAGAATAGAAGAAATGGAGAGACTTTTGAAGCAGGCTCATGCAGAGAAGACACGGCTGCTTGAATCCAGGGTAGGCTTAATATCTTTATGCCAGAGGTCAGTGATGTGTCAGTTGAAGATGCCCTGTCCTTGACGTCAGGAAACTGTCCTCGGGCCTCAATAAGCAATGTGATCTTGGAGTAATCGCTCAACATTTCTGGGCCTCATTTTCTTATCTGAAAAGTAAGGATGTAGGAGAGATGTTTCTAAGGCTCTTTACTGCACTACGGTTTTTTGTAATTTAAAATATAGATAGTGTTGACATAGACTAAAACGAATGCTTTGCATTATATTTTCCCTTTGATGACTGCTTTGTTTGCCTGCCAAGGAACAAGGAGGAATGTCATGTCTCTATGCATGCTCCCTTCCTTGCCAGCTTGTGTTAACTGCACTATTGTAATATTAAAAGTCCCACATTATTGTGACTGTATGTCAAGCCGGAATCTGAACTTCCTTAGGAATCCCCCAAAATGCCTTTGCATCCTGCTGTAAGGGCACCTCCTTTCCTCTTGTAACTTCCCCGTGTGCTTCCTCTGTAACCTTCGGCCAGGAAGCCACGGAGCAACAACAGGAATTGGAAGGACCCATGGCCTTCAGTTAGTGGACGGCCATAGAAAGAAGGACTAAATGTCATATGACTGGTGCTGGGTGACAATTTGTGAGGCTTTTTATTAAAAATGAGAGAGTTGTGGTCATCAGTATGAAATGACTGGATCTAGTCACAAGCTGGATTTTCACTTAATATGCAATTGTTAATTAAATGTAGTGGCTGCGTTTCTGCCTAGGATGATTTTGAAAGCTACGTGGGTGGTGATTACAGGTGTTTTAGTCCAGGCTATATATTGTAACAGCCTAGGCTCTAAAACCAAGGATTAGCCAGTGAGAATTTTCTTTTTGATATTAGTTGGAATCATTTGAGTATCACCAATATGTCTTACAACTTGTTCTGCATAATGATAATTTAGGAACGGGAAATGGAAGCCAAAAAACGAGCCCTGGAAGAAGAAAAACGACGCCGAGAACTCCTGGAGAAACGATTGCAGGAAGAAACTAGCCAGAGGCAGAAGTTAATTGAAAAGGAAGTAAAAATAAGGGAGAAACAAAGAGCACAGGTTGGTGGTCGATCCGGATGGATTGGAGTGGGCTGCCCCCTGGTGGTCACTCTATAGAAGATGGTCACACTGTGTCTGTGGGTGTCTTCCCTGCTCTGTGCGCTAGCCCTTGACAGACATGGCTAAGAGAAAGATGTGCATTAGTAGGCCAAAAATGTATGTTTATTTCAAAATAAAGACATTCATTGGGGACCTACTAACCAATGACACTTTTCTCTAGTCATGCTTGGAACATTTTGATAGGAGAAGCACTTTTTCTTCTAGCCATGTTTGGAGTATATTGAAAAGGGGAGTGCTTTTTTGAGCAGCTTCAAAAGATGCAGCGGGATTCGCTACTGAAAACAAATACAACACGCAAACTAAAACCTTTGGTTGAGGAAGAGAAGAGGTCCTATTGAGCCATCTTTTGGAAGCAAACACTCCAGCCCAATTTCTTGGTGGTCATATTAGAGTTTTAAAATTTTTTTTCTAACCACTGTGTTGTCACACATGTCCCCTTTGCTACACCAGTTCACACACCTGTGCACAAGATTACTGAACTCAAGCAAAACTCGAGACAACCACCCATATTGTTTAATTACCTATCTTGGTCATCTTAAGAGTTTGAATCGCTGTTTTTATCACTAGAGCTGTTTGCATAATGTATGTTTTCTAAGGAACTAAAATAAAATTTCGTTTAAATACCATGTAATTTAAATTTCAAATCAGTTTTACCAAATAGAGTTAAAGGTAAAAGGTACTATTTCTCTTATTCTTGATAGTTGCTGGCAGTTTGATAGAATAGCAGTGAGAGACTGTCTTTGAGACTTTCTGTGCTTTGAGGTTTCAGTAAGTCTGTGACAACTACAAAGTACCACAGAATCAGGCAAAACACTGAAGGAAAAATACAAAGTAAAATATGTTCATTTTATTTCCTTATGCCAAACCCCTGCCAAATGTTGATTCATGGTGAAGGTCATCCAGGCTGTTTGGTATCTGAAGCCAAAACCAAAAGCACAATTCTATTTTAATCCTAAGTATAAGTTTTGCCTCCAAGTATATGATTAGGTCATTTTCCCCAGGGCAAAGGGGTAGGGTAATTTAACAGAATAAAATAAAACACCATTTTAGAGATGTTACCCATGGTGGTCTGCCCTCCCTAGATTAGATGAACCTCTACTCCAGCCATAGTAAGATAGAAGACGTCTGAACCTCCCTTCAGTGTCTGTCCTGGACAGTTCATTGGGTACAGCTTTGATTCCCCGTCTTACCTTATTTCAGCTTCGCTTTTGAAAACTTACACCTCTGCCTTCAGTTTTTATCAGAGAGTGTGTGCAAGCCGGTGGGAACAGCTTTGGGGATCTTGTGAGGGTTGGACTTACTAAGTAACGTTCAATCAATCACGTCAGGTCTGAGATTATTTAAGGAAAACTATTGTTAAGTTCTCTGGCAGAGGGAACTCCTGGAAACTTTGCAGTGGAGGAGTCCTCATCTGTAGGAAGCAGCCCAGATAAGTTCATGCCTCATTTCCCTGTGTTTTTAAGTGCAAGTGCCTCTTTCAAGTCAAGATAAATGACATTTTTCCATGTTTTCATCTGCCTGTTTCAAGGAATAGAATCTATTGGCCTGAGTTTATCTCCTTCTTCCTCCCTATTAGTAGCATTTGTCTGAAAATACTATCCACTTTTTAGACTCTAAATGCTACTGTTTATCTTGGGTGCTCATAATCACATGGGCATTTTAACACCTAGGCCTTCAGTTCATTTCTACTCCTAAACATCTGTGACCTAAAATGAAACACATAACTAGCTATAGATGAGATGGGTTTGCACTTTTCCAGGCTCGACCTCTGACACGCTATCTGCCTGTCCGGAAGGAAGACTTCGATTTGCGGAGCCACGTAGAGACTGCTGGCCACAATATTGATACTTGTTATCATGTATCGATCACAGAGAAGACCTGCCGAGGATTCCTCATCAAAATGGGTGGAAAAATCAAAACTTGGAAAAAACGTTGGTTTGTTTTTGATCGGAACAAGCGCACCTTCTCTTATTATGCAGGTGGGTGATAAAAAAATCTAAGTGGTGTATTCAAATTGGGAACCCTCTGTTATAGAGCAAGGCAGTGAAATTCAGTGTAAATAGGTAGATTGGGAAGTAATAGAATTAATGGCAATATTAGCTTTGTAGATGAATATTACTTTATATTCAGATTATAAAACCACATGATATGAATTTCCTCTCTAGAAATCATAAAAATTATGTTATTTAAAAATTATGTTAGTCTATTTAAAACTATGTTAATTAGTCTATTCTACTTCTGAAGTAAGCTCAAGTCCAAATAAATACTAAATGGAATTTATTTTTAGACCAAAATATTGTCTTTTAAACCACAAGGCCAGAAAAAAGGTTTCTATTTATTTATTTATAATGGGATATGTGCCCTAGTTAAGTCAAACACAATTAGGCAGGCTTGGCTGACGGTCATTCAACTATAGTTTATAGACTAGAATGGTTATTTAAGCACAGAGAGTAAAGCTCATTGGTGAACTAGTGAATAAGTATTTATTAAGTGACTGAAATATTTTTGGATTCTTTAAATGATGGATTATGAGAAACATACCCTACCAAATCTTATATAAATACAAGAATATTCGTATAAATGATGTACTTATTAAGAAGCCTCTTATTTACTCTTAGATCACATGTGAACTGTGTCCATTATCAGCACGAGGATAGCCCTGCCCTCTTTTCAACTGCTGAAGAAGCGTAGTATTATAGCAGAGGTTATGAAGAGACACTGCTTTGGGGTGACTGTGGGAGCATTTGTGAGCATTGTCAGGAATTGTCATAAAGTGTGTCAACGTAATAAATAAAAGTAACAGTCCAGTCATTGAATCTATAGTGGGAGGTCAGGATATGTTTATGAAGAGAGGTCTGAGGAACCAGGAAGCGTGTGGGAGAAAGGATCACTGGCCATGAAGTGGCAGAATTGAGGTGAGGAGAGGGTGGGGTGCATGGAAAGTGGGGCTCCAGTTACTGCAGTGGCCAGTGGCCTGAAGCGGATGGCCTAACCGCCTCAGGTCCCTGCTTGCCTCTCTAGGGCTTTTGACCATGGGTTTTATAAGAATCCAGAGACATTCTCTTCAGTTAGTACAACAGAAAAGATGCCTGTTTAATAAGAAATGGCAATTTAGTGTCTGCAAAATCCATAAACAAAATTTGCTGTGTGCTAGTCTCCAGAGACAACCTCACCCAGAATTTTCCAAAAATAAAATTTTAACATAACTTCAGACAAAAGAGCTTCCCTCCTCTTCTCTGCTCCTCTTCTCCAGGAGCCTTCTTTCTTTCTTTCATCTGCCTGCCGGGCGAGTGGTCCACTGCCCCTTCCTCCTGACCCAGTCAGAACCAACACCCCTTCTGACCATGTAAATGCTTTCTTCCAAATTCAACTTCTTGGTGATCGGTTTTCAATGTTTGTTTAAATACCAAAACCTTTCTGATATATGAACAATTACCCAGAACCCTAATACATAAAACAGACAAAGGTTATATTTAATTCATCTTTTTAATACTTACATATTATATAACTGACCGGTGAGACCTAGGTTGACAAACGCTGCCCATTCGGCTCTGTTTACAGCTATCATCAGCTTTGTCGCTCCCACCACCCCCACCTCTTTCCCAAAACACCACCAAGTGCAGGAGTGGATCAGCCCACAGGCAGTCAGGCAGGACTGCAGTCCAGGCCCTCTTCAGCTTGTCTGTGAGGTAAAAGGCCATGGTATGTATGAAGGAGCTGTGGACGTCAGCGCTGAAAGCTGCTCTCAGGTCTCTATGTTGGTCACGACCCTGCCCTCTTTACTTGGCCTCTTACATATTAACTGGGGAACCTTAGAAGAGTCTCTAAAGAAAACTGAGGGGCAGAAAATATGTAAATTGATGGGATAAGGCTATTGAGACAGAATGAATAGCGTCATCTGGTCAGTTTACAATCACATTATTCATTCTCTTAGTTCACAATGTCCTTGTGAGGCCTATAGTTTTCATAGTTCTTGCTCATATATGAAGTATCCTACAAACAAAATTCATTCTCCCATTTTCTGCCTGCTGGAAACACTGACAAGATTTACTTTTATCTCTAGATTTTATTTAACATCTCTTTTCAGAAAACAAAGTATTATTGTAGTCCCATGAATATCACAGAATCCTTTCCAGCAATTTTTTTTTTTTTTTTTGAGGAAGAGCAGCCCTGAGCTAACATTTGCTGCCAGTCCTCCTTTTTTTGCTGAGGAAGACTGGCCCTGAGCTAACATCCATGTCCATCTTCCTCTACTTTATATGTGGGACGCCTGCCACAGCATGGCTTGATAAGTAGTGTGTAGGTCCACACCCAGGATCCAAATGGGTGAACCCGGGGCTGCTGAGGCAGAACCTGTGAACTTAAATACTGCACCCGGGCTGGTCCTACCAGCGAATTTTTGAGAGAGATACTGACCTTCTCGTTCACAGAAAGTGGTGAAAACCCACTGAACATGATATTAGTTAAAACAGTGTTTCCCAAGGAAGAGCAAAGACAAACACAAATATGGCCCACAGTCAAATAAGTTAGGGAAATGCTAGGTTCAGTGCAATTAAACAGGTTTATTTCCTGCTGAACTTCTCAGGGCCATTATTTTTCAGACTAGCTCTTTCTTGTTATGGAAAAAAAGAGACATTCACCTTGGAAAAAATTCAAAATACAAGTGTATAGAATGAAAGTAAGTCTCTTACCCATCACAAAAGTTCTGGCCTTCTCCAGCACTGTGAAGCCTGAAATATCCTTTCAGATTTTCTCTATTCATTTTTATGTATGTTTCAGTATGTCTCAGTATTCTTTCTTTTTTAGTACAGTCAGGACCAAATATTCGCTCTGTTCGTACCTTTCTTCACCTAACAATATTTCAGCGTTTTTCTCTAATGAGCACATACAGATCTCCCTCAGTCTTTGCAGTGGCTGTGTGGGGTCCATTGTATGGCTGGGGGAGGGTTGAATCAGTTCCCTGTTAAAACTCAAGCACATCTTTTGCAGCCTTGTGCTGTAACCAACACAAATCCACGTGCACGACATGCATGAATAGCTCTTCTACAATACGGTTCTAGAAGTGGACTTGCTGAGTAAGAGGATTTTTGCATTTTTAATTGTGTTTGTTTTACTAAATTGCCTTCCAAAAGAGCTTTGCACTTCCACCAACAGGGGATGAGAGAGTCTCTTTCTCTGCATCCTCATCCGTGCCCTGGAAATTCTTTAATATACTCACATGCCTCATGATCCCTGCAGAGTTTGTTACAAAATAGTTCAAGAACTTATTCGATCACTAAGTGATACTGTTTATTTGGTTGATGGTTTGGTTGGTTGCTTTTGTTTTGATGAAATCTTTGGAAACAGTTTGGAAAATGCAGCATTGAAAGGACATTAAATTATTGACATGAAGCTTGCTGAGAACAGGATAAAAAATCAAGCATACTAGACAAGAAATTTGATAGGAAAGAAATATAAATAGAATACTATTTTAAATTATAAATCAAAAAACACACTTGCTACAAATTTCATTACAACAGGTCTGCATATTAATATTTCCATGACAATGACTGCCTTGGAGGATGTGGGGCAATAATTTGTATCAGTGTCAGTGGTGTTTATATTGTGTGTGCTAACCTGGCAGAAGTTCTGGGTTATCTTTTGACTGCTAATTTGCTGAAGAGCCTTGGGCAAAGTCATTTAGTCCCTTTGGTTTGGGGCTGATAATTCCAACTTTTTTTTCTTTTTCCAATAGAGAATGAGGCTAAGGCACTAATCTGGATTACCTGAACTAATTGTAGATAATTTAAATACTAAATATTTTAATGATGATAATTACAATGAAATTGTAATTTTTCCTGTCCATCAGTAGTGATAAAGTATTCATTTTAACACTATTCTGTCATTGCAGACAAGCATGAAGCTAAATTAAAAGGAGTAATATACTTTCAAGCCATTGAAGAAGTATATTATGATCACCTCAAGAATGCTAACAAGGTAAACACTGATTTTCAGATTCCTACGATTTGAATGCATAATTAAGTTGGAGAAAAGATGTTTTTTGAATTCAAAGCGATGTAGATTTGTTGTTCTGACATACAGATGGATATGATTCGAATGGTGTTGGAAAAGTAAATGTAGAAGTAATTAGTGCCACTGATCTTTTTGTGAAAAAAAAGCCACATTGAAGTGAGGAAATATTCTGGACATATTGTTTGGGGAGATCCTGCAGGACTCTTTGCTAGGGTTCTAAGAAGGAGTTACTGCCTAGTTCTGAGGAGGATCATGAGGAAGGATCTTCGCAGGGCTGGGAATCACAGCTACTATTTATTGAGCACCCGCGATCAGCCAGGTACCCTGCTAGAGCCTTACAGAGTAGCTGCCAAGAGGACTGACGAGCTCTCTGTGAGGTCTCTTGGGCAGCAAGGCCAGAAGGACAGTCAATCTTGAGAAAGGTGTTGGGTGCAGGGGTACAGTTTACACTAGAGCAAAAGTAATGCCTGCATAGATTTCTATAAATTGGAAGAAAAATTTCCTTTTAAGGATGAAGAAGCCCTCTGTGTTATTTAATGTTATAATTTCAAGATATTTGCTTTACATTCTTTTCCTTTTTTGATTTTTAGAGTCCCAATCCATTACTCACCTTTAGTGTCAAGACTCACGACAGAATCTACTATATGGTGGCCCCATCGCCGGAAGCCATGCGGATCTGGATGGATGTGATAGTTACTGGGGCCGAAGGTTACACTCACTTCTTGTTGTAGTGAACTGGCACAACAGTCCACTTCAGGGCAGACTGCAATAATCTCTTACAAGAATGAAGCCATATGCAATCCCAGGTGGAAAGGCCCAGCAGAGCCGTTCTTTTAAGTGTATATACTCAGAACTCCTTTCACGTTAACGGAAGTCATTTGTAACAGAAGAAGAAGGCGTTTTAAGTCAAAGCTTGACCAGAAGTAATTCAAAACTTGATCATAAATAGCAAAAGAATTGATGCACCTATGAGGAAAAAATCCCACTATTTTGGTAAATAGCGTCACTTATAGGGACATTTCTTATAATCTATTTTTTATCAATTGTTGATTTTGGTGAAATAAACTAGACAGTTTACAAAATGTCTGTATATGTACTTGGAAAATATGAAGTTATTTTAGCACCCGAATCATTGGCATTGACATTATTGGTAATCAACTGCCTGTTTTAAAAAGGGGCATTTTACTGAAGGTTATTTTATAAATATAAGCAAATAAGGGCTTGGAGGGGAATATATTTTAGGAGGAGTTTTGCCTAAATTTTTAAATACTGCACCAAAACCAAAGACTTGACATGACTTCTGTTTAACAGTAGTTTCAAGTGATGAACTTCAGTTACTGTTACTCTGCATTTTAAAATAATATTCTGATGCCCTCAAGTGCCCAGGACGTTGACTTTGAAGAGTCACCACCAGCATGAGCTACGTACATATATAGCAAACCACTTTTTGTAAAAGAAGAAAGAACAAAAAGCTGTGCGTTTTAGAAAGACGCAGTCTTGGAAAGACATTCTGTCACCTTGGGCAATTTTAAATAAAGAGAATAGTTAGTGTTAGGAGCTTGTTTTGCGGAAAATTTCTCCATTCCCAGTGCTGAGAGTAAAGGCAACTAGTGGTGGATTTCCTTTAGTTTCTCTGCTTTCTCGTGGTGGTGGAGCACACCTGTCCGTTGCAGCCTCACATGACATAACTGAAGTCGGAGCTCTGTTTTCACCAAAGAACAGACCAATTAAAATGCTTATTTACAGAAGTGGTGTAGTTCCATAAAAGGCAAATGAAGTTCAACTTAATGTTCTCTGTAATGTACTATTGTATTATGTATTTCTTTACAACCAGCCTTTGTTTTTTTAAGAGTTAAATTAATTTTTTGTTGAATGAAATGACTTCAGGCAAGTCTCTTTTATAACGGTTTTTCAAATACCATTTATCCTGGTTTGTCACATTGTGTGTGTTTGTAAATATGAATGAACTCTTTCCTAAAACTTGGCAAATGAATAGAAGTAGAAAATAATGACGTAACTTACTAGTACAAGGTGAAATGATTAGATTAGAAGAGTCTAGAAAATCTTTGTCAGGCCTGACCGGGTACAGTTGTTTTTTTAATTTGCAGTGTGGTTTGTATACATGTATGCGTGTTGCCAATAATAAGATTTTGCAACTGGATGACACATGATTTTACTTGAACAGTGAAGGACAAAATCATGATGGCAGAAGACATTTTTATAATCTGTTTTTTCAGAGATGACCCCTAAACCCTGTAACGACTTAAGAGCGAGAGATGCAATTGCTAAAATTTTGTTGGTTAATGTAAAGATATAACTTTTCTGTACTGAACTTTACTTTCTTCATAGGATTATAGATATTCTAATCAACTTTATATCTTGCATGATGTAGAAAACCTTTTAAATATGTATGTTAAAATGTTGAGTTTGGATTAAAATGTTGACAGATTTCACATTTGAAAATAAATTCATCTCTCATTAGGAAGTTACCTGTTGGTAACATGACAGGGGATGCATTAATCAGCAAAAATTTGATAGGAGAATCTACATAAAGGTTGTTGTGTGCTAACATTATGATTTGTAGTTCATAAACTGAAGTAATTAGAAGTCTCTCTGGTCACATTTCTGTTGCTTACAAAATGAAATTACCCCTGAGAAGCCTGACTTCTTATTCTCTTTTTGCACAGAGACAAATATTACCGGGGACTAGGGTTTGCTTATCCTTCTATCTGATAGGGAAAAACATCACTCAGGTGTGAAGTATCACTCTAGGGCTTTAGTTGGTGGGGACCTCATTTGTCTCCCTGAACCTTAGTGCAGATTTCAGAGAGAGAAATGGCCCTCAACAATACGTCCTTTCACCCCTATTAATGAAAGCAATGTCAGGTCAATGGACACAAATTTGTCTACTGCAAGCCCCTCACTATCAGTAAAAACATCCTCATGTGACACAAGCCATAGTTTTTCCTGATTTCTTAGACTGGGAAGGGTGGATAGAGAGAACGATCCATGGGTTTTCCAGCTTTTTGTGTAGTGCTTTTCCCGCTATGAGGACAAGTCAGATTTTTTCATTTTGCTGCATATAAAATGCAAGAAGATCTGCAAAAATAAACGGAGAGAATTGGGATGGGAATGACTGAAAATATTTGCAACTGTCCAAAAACCATAGGGAGAAGTGTTTATTGCTAAGACAGAAGGGATGGTGAAGTGACGGCATCACAGCCATTTAGTCCCTGTGGAGCCTACCACAGGCTGAATGGAGAACTGGCAAATAGCTCAGCATCTTCTGGAGTGTGTCCTGAAAGCCAGCAGCCATCCTTGCTATCTGTTTCTGGCATTATACCTCTCAAGAAAGACATCGCTTCAGTTTCTATTCATCCAGCTTTTCCAGTGTGTTGCAATAGAACAGGTTCTCAAGACTCCAAAGATGGGCTGGATTCACTGTATCCAACCTTTGCCTTTAACCCCAACACCAATCACTGCTCCAAAATTTATGGACCAAGATAGTGAAGTGGCTTGACTCAAAGTAGTATACCGGCCACAATAACTTTTACGTAGAAAACAAACTAGATAAGGCCTTACTTGTCAATGGATGAGGCCCCCAGGAATTAATTCGAAGGGTGTCAGAGCTGGAATCCAGAAACCCTTGTACCTTTATTCAACCATTTTTCTATTATTTATTCATCCATTTCTCTATTATCGGCCATTCCATTTTTTTTCCTTCTGTTTGCCTGTAAAAGTGGTAGTAGATAATATGCATCCTTATGAACTTGTATTGTTTTCTATAGGATAGCCACAAACTGGGGCACTGCGTCAAAGGGCATTGAAAATGATGCATATTTTAAATTGTAATAGTTGTGGTGAGATTACTAGACAAAAGAGTTTAGCAGTCCACCCGCCAGCCAACCTTACCTGAGGGCAGATATCCCAGCATCCTCACCAAGGGTCGCTCTTTTTAATTTTTGCCAATCTGATGGGTGGGGGAAAAGGCATGCTATTTTTTTAATTCCCATTTTTCAATGAGTGAGGTTGAACGTCATGTTTACAAATATGAACCGCCTCTTCACAGCTGTTGGCCAATTTTATCGGAATTATATATTTTTTCTTATTTCTAGGAGCAGGCTGAATAGAAATATTAATGTTCTTTTATCGATGCTGTAAAATCAATTTTTCTAGACTCTCATTTGATTCGAGGTGATTTTTGCCATTCAAAACGTTTAAATTCGGATACAAACATTTTTATTCTTTACGGTTTTGAGATTTCAAATCTTGCTTGAGAAAGTCCCTTCTACCCCCAGACTATAAAATATTCTCCTCAAGTGTATTTAATCCTCTGTTTTATTCTTCCGTTGAGATCGTTTATCGACTGGGATTTATTTTTGCCTAGAGCATGAGGCAGGAGTCAGAATAATTCAATTATTCAATAGTGAGGCATACAAAGAGCTAGAACAAAAGCAAACTGAGAGGGGGCGAAGCAGCGGTGAATGCTCGACTCTACTGCAGGTATTTATACAAGCAGGATTAAGGTCAGATCTTGGAAGCATTTCCGGTACAGGTTTAAAGTGTCAGCGGGTGAGAGCGACTAGTCAGGCAGCAAGTCTAGTATTTTATGCTTCCGCTCCCTAATGTCCTCGGGATGATCAGATGGTTTCCCGTCTAGGAACGCTGGATACAGTGCCTCTCCGCGCCTCCAGCCCTGAAATATCTACCAGCCCACTGAGAAAGTAGCGTACTCAGGCCACTTAACATTCCAAACTGTCACAGGCAAACACTCCGGCGACGAGAACCGCCCCACGGCAAAAAACCGGCAAGCGCGACGACGCTTTGCGCATGCGCGCTCTGCGGGTGTTGCCAATCGCCCCGAGCGCTGTTCAGCAAGTTCCGTCGTCCAGACGGCGGCGCATGCGCAGCCCCGGTTCCCGTAGGCTCTGCGCGTCTCTGTAGGTCGGCGTCGAGCGCGGGGAGCTCTGGGAAGATGGCGGGGGTGGGCATGGCGGCTGTGGCCGCTCGGCTGCCTCTTTGCAGGTGGGGCCGGGCGCCCATCTCCTTCGGCTTTCACCGTGGTGTCAGCGCGTTACTTGCCCAGAACCCCGAGTGGGCGCCACGGGGGCTCCCAGGTCAGTGTCCGAAAGGCGGGAGTAGGACGCGTTCTTTGGAACACCCCGGGTTCCGTCCGTCCCTGTCTAGGGTTTCTGGCGCCCCATTCAGAAATGCGCTGCCCCCTTCTCGGGACCCCGGTTCTGTGCTCTCTCGGCGGTTCTGGCGCGGACGGTGAGGGGGGCTGTGCCGCGGGCCCGGGCGTCCTGGACTGCGCGCCCCGCCGGCGCTTTCGGCTCAGCAGCCGGAGCAGCCTGCTCTGCCCGCCGCCCCTGCAGTGGGCGCCAACGTTGATTATCAGTTGCTCTTGCTTTCCTTTCTCTGCGGGTTCTCAGGGGTTTACAGATTGTGACTCTGTGTGAAGGTGCTTAGACCTACCCTCCCTTAACTTGAGGGAATTTACAATATGAACATTTTCTTTGTAAAAGTGTAGACGCCGTCATTAAGCCTAAAGCCAAGTTTTGTCTTCTCGATGCTCCCGGTCCAGTGAAAACGTTAATCATTACTCTACAAAGGAAATGAGAATTTGAACCCCATATCAGAGCACCTGAATATTTTCTCTATCTTGTGTTTGATTCTTCCCCGTCCCACCCTACCCACCTTCACCCTCCCATATATATAGTATTTCTGAATTACCTCCTTGTATTTTGGGATTTTGTTGTGTTCACACCCTTGCCACACGGTTGTCAGATGCATAGAATGGAAATTGTCATTGCAGATACCCTTTGTTTTGTGTTAAAAATTGTAAACGTATGTAATCAGTTTAACTTAGGTTTAATTGTACACAACCAAAAGGCGTGTTATATATATGTTCCTCTGGCAAAGTATAGTGTGTCAATTCATTAACTAGAGTATAATACTCCATCTGTTTAGCAAACATTCATTAAGCACGTAATGGCCCAGGCTTTGAACTAATCTTTATAACACAAATAATCATTTATGGATATAATGTTTAGAACCTGACCGCTTATAACTCACCAAAATTAAATAAATTGTAATTGACTCAGGGAGAAATTCCTGCGCTGCAAGTAGTATCGAGAAGAGGATAGGAAGGATTTTTTGAGTGCTGAGCTAAGATACAGGGAGTGGACATTTTTGCTGATACAATCTGCCAACCAACATAACTGGCTCCTGCTGACCCTGTTTTTCACTGAAAGTTTTTAAATATGGCATATTTCACTATATATTGAAACTTTGAAACAAGCTTACATGTAAAAGGGATAGATGTAAGGCCTTCAATTCAGTTTTTCAAAAATCAACTTCTCAAATACAAAATGAGGAAAACTTCAGCAGCTCAAATGGAGGAGTCTGAGGAGCCTTCATTAGCCACAGTAAAGTGGAAGGAGGTTTCCTGTAAATAAAAGAAGAGATTTTGGTGGTCCAGAAAAAGACTGTAAGGAAATACACAAACTAATTTCTTTGGAAGGAGGAGGTGGGAGTAGAAATGACTGTTTTTAAAATATTTTTCTGCTTTTTTTAGGAGCAAGAATTGATTTTATGGTAGGGAAAGAACTTTAGAAACAATGAAATGGAGTAACCTTTTAAGGTTTACCGGTTGTGCTGTTGTACTTAAATTGTACTAAGATTTGTGTGTACCATTCACAAAAAGCCAAACCAACAAATAAAACGCAGTGATTGCAGAGTCCTATGAGAAATCTTTTTCCAAAAATGATACTATCATATATCTATACAAGGTTACTTTTGAAGAAACTACGCACTGAACCCACCTCAGCTGATACAGAATCATAATTGGCTATTACCACGGGCCATGATTTTGTGGGTGGAGAGGGAGTCAGTAATAAAAGGGTCACAGCACATCCCCCTTTGAAACAATTTCCCAAGGGCAGATCAAACTTGTTTCTCCCCCTCCCCGCCAAAAAGTAGAAGATGTGAAACTCCTCAAACATTAAAAAAATGAAAAACAAGACAAAAATCTCACAAGAGAAAGCTGAAACTAATGTAGGTGAATCTGAATGTTGATTGATACTATTTAGGGCAGATGATTTAGCAGCAACAGGAAAACATTCGTGACAAGTCTCTGTCTTCTGTTACCTTGAAACTTCCACCTCATTGTGTATTTTGGAAGAATCAAGATTGGACCTTGCTCAAAAAAGGTACAGATTTTACCAAGATTTTAAAAGATAATCATGCACAGACTTAAGTTTAATGCTTCATCTGTTTTTGTTTTTCCTATGAAATGGAAATAGTATTTGACATCAATTCGATGAGTTAAGAAAGTTAAGATTGAAAATATATATGGTTTTCCAAAACCCGTATTTGCAAACTAGTTTATTTTTTGTGTACTTTGTTTAGCTTGCAGACAAAAGACATCAATCTCTTTCCTTAGTCGACCAGACCTTCCAAACCTGGCTTATAAGAGGCTAAAAGGCAAAAGTCCGGGAGTTATCTTCATCCCTGGCTATATTTCTAATATGAATGGTACAAAAGCATTGGCAATTGAGGAGTTTTGCAAATCTCTTGGTCACGCCTATATAAGGTAGGAACAACACATTTCACAGAAAATATTACTGCCATTTAGCGTGGCAATATCAAAGACTTCCGCTCTAACCAGTTGAAGCAAATGCCAACATTTTCATAGATTGATATATTTTAATGCTTTGTAAATTTTCATCTTGTGATTTAAGGTTCTTGTAAATAATAAGTAAGGTTCTTTAAAATGACAATAAACCAATATAGTAGTTGGCTTTCTTGTAATTATTTTGTGGTTTTCCATTGGGGACTTAGGATTTTTATTTGACTATTTTCTTAGTTTTAGGATACATAGTTTAAGATAATATATGTATTTAAAAGTATTATAAAATCAATATTGTATAATTCACATTTCTACTGAGTTTTCTCTTTCTCACTCCTGTAATCTGAATATGTATAAGCATAAATAGGGATATGTGTTGTTTAACTAAAATTTGACTTCACAATTCCTGATATTTTGTGTTGAAAATTATTTTAGTAAAATGACGTGTTTACGTTGTTGTTATTAGGTTTGTTTACATATAACAACCACTTATTTAGTGCTTAATTTGCCAGAAGAGATAGTATGGTTTAGTAGAAAGAGCACTGGCTTAGAATTCAAGAAAGATGTGTTCTAGAATTAATTCTGGCAATAACTGTGACAAGATGAATCTGTTAATAAACCCTGGACCTATTTTCTTCATCGTAAAAAAGGAGGAGATGGGACTAAAGATAATCTGAATTCTTTTCTAGCACTAACAGCCTGAAAGTCTGTTCATCTAAGTTGTTAGGAGTTTCACTAATATTCACTCATTAGGTCTAGAAAATACAACTTTAGAAATAAAATAATAAATATAAGTGAAAATAAAATAACTTTTAGACTTTATTTGTTCAAGATATTAGAAGAAATTATGTCACGTATATGGATCTAGTCATATCTTTTTTCAAATTAACTGAATTATTTCATTTTCATGCTTAGAACTCTTAAAAATCTGTTTTGAGCCGTTATAGTAAAGACTGGGGTATCTTTTGCAAGTAGACTTTCTAGCAGTATACTGGGTGCTGTGAAATATACAAAGAATTATAAAACATGGTCATTGCCCTTAAGGGTCTTTTAATCAGGGTGGGAAAACACAAGATAAAATATGTATGGGAAATCAGGCCAAGATACTCATCAGAATGGGACTGTGTCAAAAGAGAAGTGTGCTTATTTGTAGATGGTGAGAGAAAACTGGGGGTCGAAGTGGATAGAAAAGACTTATAAAGGAACACTGAAGAATAGTTAGGATTTGGCTAAGAAGGAGGAGCTATCCAGGAAGGGGAACTAGCCTGAGCAAAACATGATAATATCAGAAAAATTACCAGCATTCTCCTTTTTTGTCCCCAAAAGAATTTGAATTTCAAGAAATTGCCGTTTTACCAGGTCTTGAATTTGAATTGAGACTATGAGAACTATAACCAGTTCCTGTCCCCCTATAAGACACCTATGGGTTTTTTGCATCTTGGATACATATGAAAATTCATTTTCTTTTTAAAGGTGTATTTAATAATCGTGATGAAATTATAATAGGCACAGACTATTAAGTAGTGCTGTATTAAAATGTAGCCTAAGTCAATCTTGTAAATCCTTATAAAATAAAGCCCTTCACTGCAAATTTTTAATTTGGTCAAGTTCCTCTTTATTTGCTTTTATCAAACTTCATTGCAATCTAATCACTATTAACTATTGATTGCATTTTCGCTTGTTATAAGAGATTTTATCTTCTATTTATACTCCGATTTCTCAGTTTACTTTTGTTGTGATTTTGGCTATAAAATTTAGATCTTGAATGAGGAAATGGTTAATTTTGTATACAAGAAATAGTACATATGGCTATATGAAAATGGTCTCCTAATGTTCTGTCACCATGCCTGAAATAAGATTGAGTCAGAGCTCGGGAATATGGCACATGGCTTTAGGGCTGCTATTCTCTCATAATTATTTCTAATAGAATTTTAAATTCTAGATTTGGGAATATGTCCCAGAGTATTGAGGCTGCTAGGATAGAGTTGTGTTACTGTATTTAAAGGTCCTGAACTGCTGAATGTGTTTGAATTGTCTTTGTCTCTTGGTTAGGGTTCAACAAGAATGAACTATATTTTTTACTTGTAGCCTATTAGTATCACTGAGTGTTTATATTTTCTTTTTGAAGGGGCTTTACCTGTGTTTTACGTCTTCACCATGTATTTGGAAGGCAAATGTAAAGGATGCAGCAAGTAGAGATGCCCGTTTGCCCACTAAAGGGGAGGAAAAGAGAGTTAGCCGGGCCTTTCTCCCTTCTTCTCCCCAGTCCATCTTCTATCCTACATCCCTGTGTTGAGGAGAAACGATAACTGGGTTAGACTTCAGCAGCTGCCTTGTTACACTGTTTCCCAAGGATCCAAAATCATTTCACTTCGTATCTCTAAGAAAATATGTATACACTATATATCACATATGTCTTCGCATATCTATGCGAAAAACATGGAATTTATAGCTTTTACCAGGTTTAAGAATCAGAAAAACATGAAAGCTTTAAACTTGAATAAAGTAATTCTTTTTACTTTTACTTTCCACTTCTGTGCATTTAGTATGTATTATAATAGTGTGTGCGGTTTACATGCCTAGCCACTATGAAGAAGGCAAGGACAAAATAACACAAGAATAAGACAATAAGATTCCCCTCCAGAGTCTTACAGTCTCATAGGAATGATGAGACACATGTATACACATGACTGTCTTAGAGAGCAGGATATAATAAATTAATTGTGACTGATAAAAATGAATTCTATAGATATTTCATTAAGTAGAGATTTATTTTTTCAATCTGTCTGGGAAGCCTTTCCAGCAAGAAAAGGTTCATTTGGACTAAGCTCTAGAAAGAGGATATTAGAAATGTAGGTGAGGAGAGAAGGTATTCCAGGTGAAGGAATTAGATGAGGTGTGAAACAGAGATAGAAAACATAGAGCCTGTTTTAGGAACATGTTGATCAATTTGGCAAAAGCAATAGTTTCCTCTGATGAAGTGATAAAAGGTCAGTGAGACGACCAGAATACAGTGGTGTAAAAAGACAGGCTAAAGCACTAAACTTTTGTGTTGTATGTCACAGGGAGCCATTGAACATAATGCCATATCAATATAGTGTTTCAGAAAAAACCTGACAGGTATAAAGTGGACCCATTTGGAGAAAAAACAGAGTCCTGGCGACACGGTTAGAAGATAGGCTGGGTTTCAGATGACAGAGATACTGGTCTTAACCAAATTGAAGAGAAAGGGGTGAACATGAGAAGAAATGAGAGTGAGTGAGGATGGTACAGGGCAGGCAGTGTGCTATACCCTAGAGAAAAAACTTGAATGAAACAGTCTGCCCTTGAAGAACTGACTTTCTAGTCAGAGGGAGACAGATATTTAAAACTGGATTACAATACACGATATGAAAAGTGTTAATTGAGTACATACAAAAGAAAGTGACTGACTGCTACTAAACAGGCATCTATGTCCAAGTACTCAGACGAGGTGGCGTGGCTTCAGGGATGACTAGGAGTTTGGGTGGGGAAGGAAGGTTTTCTAGGCAGTGGAGTGGCATGCAGAGGCTCAAAGTTGTGACAGGGCTTGTCCAGGAGTTGGAAGTAGTTCCCTGTGACTGGGGTTTAGGGTAATCTGCAGGACTGGTATGATGCTTCATGGTTTGTTGAGTTGAGTCTTGAAGGAGAAGTAAAACTCATAGATGAGACAGATTGTGAGCATAGAGAACTAGGAAGTTGGAAGGAGAAGCAAACTTAAGTGGATGGGCTGGTGATGATGGATTTGATTCTGGTCTCTTTCCCTTCTGTTAAATTTGCAATGTACTGACCTGGGCACTGGGAAAACAGTGGTAAACAAAACGAAGTCTGTGTGAATATGGAGCTTCCATTCTAGTGTGGGAGACAGACCACAAATGAATAATCTAATATATATAACGTCAAGTTCAACATTTGCTGTGAAGAAAATAAAACAGGGTAGGAAATAGAGAATGATGAAAGAAGCACAGTTTTAGGTTGAGTGGTCAGAGCAGGCTTCTCTGGGGAGGTAACATTTGAGCCGAAGGCCTGAATGAAGAGAGGAGCCATCTAAGTGGATATCTGGAGGTAGCGTATTCCGTGTAGGGGGAAAAGCTGATGTAAAACTCCTGGGGCAGGAACATGGGGGGTGTATTCTAGTAAATTCAAGAAGGAAAGTGAGGATACAATTGGGAGGGAGAGAGAGAGCAGTAAGAAATGAGGTCAGAGAGGTAGTCAGGGGCCAGCGTATGATAAGGACTTTGGATTTTACTTAAAGATTTCAGAAAGCCTTTGGAGGGTTTGTGGCAAGACATGATTTTTGTTGTCAAAGGATCCCTGACTACTATGGGGGGAAACAGGGAGACCCATTAGGAGACTGTTGCATTAGTGCAGTCAAGAGAGGACAGTGACTTGGACCAGGCTGGCAGCAGTGGAGGAGGTGAGAAAGTGAGTGGTTCTAGGAAATGTTTGAAGCTTAAGCCAGTAGGATTTGCTGAAATATATGTTGACTTCAGTGTTTTATTTTAATATGTTTTAGGCATTGTAATAATTAATGTGCTACCTTCCTTCAAAATCGGAGAAACAAGCATATGGGTAGATACCTAGATACAGGTCTGTGTTTTCCGTTTTTCCAGGTTTGATTACTCAGGAGTTGGAAATTCAGATGGTAACTTAGAAGAATGCACAGTGGGAAGATGGAGAAAAGATGTTCTTTCTATAATTGATGACTTAGCTGTAGGACCACAGGTGACTATTTTTGTTAAATATGATAATTGTTGACTAATCTCTTGATATTTGAGCTGTTTCTTTGGATACAAAAGTTTATTTAATATTTTAAATTTAACAGTTTTGATATTTGATTTAAACTTATTCTATTTTCACTTTCTCATAAAATGTACCATTTTACTTTTCATTTTACAAATTTTATTTGTATAATTCTTTATTGTAAACCTAATTAGCAAAAAGTAATCATAATTCTAACTCCACTTTGTGCAGAATGTTAAAAATCTGGGAGCCAATGGTATAAAAGAAAAAAAGTACATACAGTCTATTAAATTACTCCCCTTAGAGGAAAAAAAAAAGAAATTCCTCTTTAAAACTATCTATATTTTTATTTTTAGATACTAGTTGGATCTAGCCTCGGTGGATGGCTTATGCTTCATGCTGCGATTGCACGGCCGCAGAAGGTAGTTGCCCTTATTGGTGTAGCTACAGCTGTAGATGGCCTGGTGACACAGTTTAATCAGCTTCCTGTTGAGGTAAGTCACAGGCAGCCTCAGTGTGTACCTCCTATCAGTCTTCTGCTCCTCCTTTCTTTGAACATTTGTTCATTTGTCATCTGCCCTTTGACTTAATACTGGCCCATCTTCTGCGTCCGCTGCCTTTTTGTAACTGTGTCTTTTTGTAACTATTTCTATCTTGTAACTATCGTATGTACCTCTTTGCCTTAACTATTTGGTCTCTTGTTTAAGGTTTCCTTTTCTTCACAGTCCCTTCAAATCATTCTGCCAAATATTTGAGCCACATTGATGAAATCACACTTTGTCTCCTTTTTTTAGCAAAATTTTCTTTATTGATCACATTTCCTTATTTGGATCATACATCATGATCTCTTTTTGTACCTCTTATTCTTATTTGGTGGCATGTTGGAAATAGTACCTATTCTTAGGACCATGTTAGACTGAGCTAAGCAATTATGAAACTTTTTTTTAGTCTGAAAGCCTCAGAGCCTCCCTGAGCCGAGCCCTCCAAGCCCACACTCAGTCAGCCAGAATTAGCACACAGGAGGTGAGATTTGCCATTCCTGGCTCACACACTTAGTTGGCACACTTTTCCTACTTCTATTCTCACCTTTAAAAAAAGAAAAAGTGCTTTTCATTATTAGCATGTTCTTCAGTAAATCATGGTGGAAATGAGGTTTCTGAAATAACTGTGAAGGTAATTAGTTTATTATACTTTACTATTGGACATATGTTTAAGCACTTCAGTTGTCTGAAAGCATAAAGGAATAGCTGTTTGTTGTATATGTTATTTTTTGTGTTTTGCAATCTGTTGAGTTCTCCTTGGGCATACTTTTTCTAGGTATCTAAATTTCACCTGTGGAACTAGATCCTGAAAAGCCTGAGACCCAGAAAATTAAAGAAAGAAACAGTCTAGAGCAGTGGTTCAAAAAGTGTAGTTCACAGGCAGCAGCAGCAGCATCACCTGAGAACTTGTTTGAAATGCGTATTCTTTTTTTTTTTTTTTTAAAAGATTGGCACCTGAGCTAACAACTGTTGGCAGTCTTCTTTTTTTTTTTTTTCTGCTTTATCTTCCCAAACCCCCCGTACATAGTTGTATGTCTTAGTTGCAGGTCCTTCTAGTTGTGGGATGTGGGACGCTGCCTCAACGTGGCCTGACGAGCGGTGCCATGTCTGCGCCCGGGATCTGAACCCTGGGCCGCCGCAGCGGAGCACGCGAACTTAAACCACTTGGCCACGTAGCCAGCCCCCGAAATGCATATTCTTGACTCAGAGACTGGGACTGCGGCCCAGCAGTCTGTTTTAACAAGCCCCTCAGGTGAAGTGTGAGAACCACTGCTCCAGAGTAGGGGAGCAGGAGGAGGAGGAAAAGCAATAAACAGAAGGAAGAGTGTGTGTGTAGTGTTGAATAGTAGAATGTCATTGCCTTTTTTTTTTTTTAAAGATTTTATTTTTCCCTTTTTCTCCCCAAAGCTCCCCGGTACACAGTTGTATATTCTTCGTTGTGGGTCCTTCTAGTTGTGGCATGTGGGACGCTGCCTCAGCGTGGTTTGATGAGCAGTGCCATGTCCGCGCCCAGGATTCGAACTGACGAAACACTGGGCCGCCTGCACCGGATCGCACGAACTTAACCACTCGGCCACGGGGCCAGCCCCGAATGTCATTGCCTTTTGCCTCGAGTTCTGCATTGACCAGTGCCATATATTGTATCTGTGCTATGTTTATTCTTAGTTCACCTTCTTGCTGGCTCCTTCAGCAGTGACGTTGTCTGCATAGTCACGTTCTTCATATGATTTCCTCTCAGGGCTAAAATTACAAAGCTAGTCTTCCTTGCACTTATCTCCTATTTCTGATTTTGTTTCACTTTCTCACTTGTTTCTCATACGTAGTTGCTCAGTGTCCTCATGCTGCTAAATTTTTCTGCCACTGACTCTTTCTGCCTCTAAACCTTGGACCCCTTGCTCCATCCTCTAACTCAGGTGCTTCTCATGGTAGGAAATTATTTGAAGAACATATGGCAGATTGGAAAGGAATTGATTAAACAATTTTTTTTCGGTTATGGGAAATGACAAGATCTATGAACATTTCTTTTATGTGCGTGTATCCACATCGCTCAGAGGGAGGATGTGGGAGATACCCACTAAATACCCGCTAAGTGACTGAGAAGATCTGTAGCCTGCAAATCAGGGCATATCTTTGCTATTCCTAAATCAGACCAGCAAATGGTTGTTAAAAGAAACATGTTGAGTCCTTGTTAACTTAAAAGCATGTGTAAGAAAAGAGGGACACTCAGACCACTATCTCTTCTTCTCCACACAAACAGATAGCCCTGACGGTGTCAAGTGAGCAGAAATGGAGATTTTTTACTGTCTTCTTTAGCCCTGGGAATGTTAAGACCCAGCATTTATCATTGTGCAGGAACTCGACTAACCTGACTCTGATCATTGTCTCCTTTGGTCACTAGAGGGCGTCAGACAGGATGCGCAGCTGTTTGGAATCCAAGCTTTTCAACAGTGTTGCCTTGATACAGTTCTTCTTAGTGTAGAACTTATGTATATTTTCTTTGGTTAATGCTTTTTTTTTTTGCTGTTTATGAACTTTTTGTTTTTGAGGGTTTGGGACATATAACATTTTTTAAAGTTAAATTTTTTCTCCAAATGGACAATATTCATTCAATTCAGTGGCAGATAACAGAGCTACCTGGGGGGCGAGGAGGCATAAAATGCAACAATTATGAACTGGGTCCAAGTAATTAGCATAGTTCCCACTTCATCTAATAACCAGTGAAACTAAGTTTTAATTACTGAAATTACAAATTCAAGAACAGTCCTGAGTAGTTTGAGGATATCTGAATATCATTTTTGCTTTAAATATTTGGTTCACATGTTGTTTTAATGCAGAGAACCCTATGTTAAGATTTCATAAATTTTCTAGTTTTTTAGAATTTCATTAATTTCAAATCATTTGGAGACATATTTAGAAGTATAGCTTTGAGACATACAGCTTTTTCACTGAATCAGTAAATCTTTTTGGAATTTTAAAAAATGCATTAAAAGGTCTAAATATATATAGATTATAGTGTGCTATTTTACTGTTTAAATTCTGTTTGCCTTTTCCTATTTGCAATATATTACAATTTTAAACATGGAAAAAATCATAATATCTTTATTGAAAATTTAAATACACAATTTTCAAATCTGTTATCTGTGGTGCGTGTGTGTGTGAGCTAACATCTGTGCCGGTCTTCCTATTTTTTATGTGGGACACTGCCGTAGCATGACTCGACAAGTGGTGCTGGGTCTGCGCTCGGGATCCCAGCCTTTGAACCCCAGGCTGCCGAAGCAGAGCCATGAACTTAAGCCCTGTGCCACTGGGCCAGCCCTTGTTATGTGTGACTTTTTTTCTTTTGTTTTTGGTAAGATGTCCACCTGTTTTTCTAGTCAGAAATGCCCTTCATGTTATATGGTTTCAGGAGTCTTAAAACTATTTACATCTTGGTTTATTAGTTTAAGTTCTGATAATCTTTCCAAAGAATTTATTAAATACAGATAAACCTTTATGCTCCGAGGGGTTCATGGACATATCTAGCAGTGCAGGAATAGTCAAGTTAATTATCTTAGGTCAATTACAGTGGACTATTATGCAGCCTTTAAAAACTTCTCATGGAATTTTTTAAAACCCAGAAGTATGTGTATTAAATGAGTAACATGGCATAGGAAATGAGAGATAAATGTGTAAAAGATATGTATTTTAAATATTTTATATATATATAAAATATATATATACACACACATATATATAAACCAAATACATAATAGAAAAATACTGGAAGAAAATAAGCCAGAATATTAATGGTTGTTATATCCACGAGGTAGGATTATGGGTGATCTATTTCTTTTTATACTTTTTATATCTCCCTTATTTTCTATAATGAGTATGTTACTTTAATTAGAAAAATTGTTTAAGATAAATTCTAATCTACATAAAAAATTCTTCAAGAATCAAAAGATACCCAATGTTTAATTTTAAGGAAATAAGTAGACATAACATTGTTCGGTTTACAGGAAGTATTTATCATCCAAAACAACAAGCACATTTTTTTTCTCATTCCATAGGATTCTGGAAGGCACAAACTACACATTTTTTGCGTTGAGCCTGAACTTGCATGTGTTTGATTGTTCCAGAGTCACCACTGGCTTATTTTGCATGTTTAGTTCTGTGCTGGACTCTTCTCCTTTTCCTCCTGCCCCATCCTCTTCAGTAACTTCTTATGTAGGTGCTTTTAGTTTTATGACTTTAAAACCTAAACAGTTTTTACTTCTAAGATTTAATTTCATATAATAAAAATGATACCTGGCTTGATCCTAAGGCCTTATTTATTTGTCTCCCTTCATTTTTCCTTTCTGTTGGGATGAAGCAACATCTGATTTAAGATGTTACCTGGTAAAGTTCAGTCAATCTAAGTTTGAATCCTAGCCACAACAGTTACTGCCTTTCACCTTTGAACATGTTACTTACCTTCTCTCAACTTTGATATTCTCTTTTGTAAAAATGATATAATAACAGAATTATTATCAGGATCTTATGAGATAATACGTGTAAAATACTTGTCACAGCACCTTGCACACAGTATTTAATTATGGATAATTATTGTTATTACATTTTTGTTGTCTCTTTTCCTCAAGGATTGTTTTCCTTCACTTAAGACTATTCCATGTGTTTATGTTGCATTAAAACTTTTATTTTCCTCACTTTTCCCAATAGGTAAAAAAGGAAATAGAGATGAAAGGCGTGTGGGCCATGCCATCAAAATACAGTGAAGAAGGAGTGTATCACATTCGGTACAGTTTCATTAAAGAAGCTGAGCACCACTGCTTGTTACACAGCCCCATTCCTGTGAACTGCCCTATCCGATTGCTCCATGGCATGAAGGACGACATCGTCCCCTGGCATACGTCCCTGCAGGTTGCTGACCGAGTAGTCAGCACAGACGTGGATGTCATCCTCCGAAAACATAGTGATCACCGAATGAAGGAAAAAGCAGACATTCAACTTCTTGTTTACACTATTGATGACTTAATTGATAAACTCTCAACTGTAGTTAACTAGAAGCACATTTTTAGTTGGTATGTAGACTAATGGATCCAGAAGATTGCAAGAGGATAACAAATGAAAGACCCTGATACTTAAAAGGTTTTTTCCTCTTCTCTCTGGTAAATATCACCTATTTATTTAATAATGTATTTGCACAAGTGATACAAATTGTGAAGGAAGTATCAGCTGCTGTTAGGAAAATTTTCTCCTTCCTGCAATCCTTGATTTTTTTTTTTCATGAAAATATTTCCTATTTTTTTATTAAGAAGATGTTTACCTTCTAATGCTTATGTTAACCATGCCAGCTCTTGTGTTCTCTTCTACTTAGAATTGTTAATAAAGCTTGAATTTTTTGGTTTTTGCTTGGTATCACTGTATATGGAGATTTGTAAAATTCTGATTTTAAAATGCAGTTTACAAAATATAGGAAAATGTTTATTGAAATCTGAAATGACTTGAGAAATGTCTGAAGCATAATAAAGTTCAGAAAATAAGGATATTACTTTATATATTATATCCTACATGTTATATTTGAGCTTAAAATTAAGGTTATCCTTTTTTAAAGGCTCCAAACTTTACAGTGATATAAAGGAGCCGTATCATTTCTAACTTTTGGCTCATATGTCATATATTTAAATGGAATTTCCTCTTAAACAATGAGGTATTTTCATATTTCATAGAGGAAATTTATCTTTCTCCATTATTAGCTACCTGCAGAAGTGTTCCTTTTTTATTAATATGTGCCTTCAGTACAAATAGTCAAGTGTTTACCCACCCAAGTCAGAGAACTTTCTACAGTGCAGAGATAGTAAGAAAAGATGAGATGCAAATATAAAGGTTTTAAATAACTGAACTTGTGCAGTAATCAGTCTTGATAATCAGTATTGAGTTGGTGTTTTCTAACTTGTCATTTTGGCTGAACTTTCTTTAGCCCACTTAAGTTATGTCTGTCAAAGTAAAACTTCTTTAAGTTGACAACATGACATACATATATATGTATATATCTATATCTATAATGAGCATATGTCAAAGATTTATTAAACTTCTTAGGGAATCGACAGATGGTAAACCTGAGTCAGAGGACAATTCAAGAAACGTAGGTATCGAAGAAAGAGTGTTGGGATGAGATTCCCGTGCTGAGAAGAGCTAGCATGGGAGGCCCGACTGCTTATCCTCAGAGAGGCCTGCTGACAAGGTCAGCCCTTGGCTGGTGTCTGCGAACTTGGATTTTAGGAGCATTCCACCATTCCCAGAACCAGTAAAAGTGGCTCACTCTGTCTCAACTGTCTGTACAAACAGTGTCGTCAGTGCCACACACCTGTTCTCCTGGGAGTCTGGATTTGGGTAGGTGCCAGGCAGGGCCTGCCTCAGTGACCAGCTCCCAGTACAAACTGGGCGCTGAGTCTCCCAAAGCCTCCTTGGTGGACAGCATTTCACATGTGCTGTCACAGCTCACACGGGAGTCAAGCTCAACCCATGCCACTCCACTGGGCGAGAATCTTGGAAGCTTGTGCCTGGGTTTCCCGGACTTCACCCCACAGGCCGTTTTCCTTTGCGATTTTGCTTTGTATCCTTTCACTAATAAATCATTGCTGTGAGTGGAACTATGTGCTGAGTCCTGTGAGTCCTCCTGACAAATCATCAAACCTGGGAGTGGTCCCTGACATATAAAACAGGTTAGTATACAGGGCAATAATAGTACAATCTCTGAGTTACCTTTTATACCAAACAAAAGGCACAGATCAAAAATATGTGAATCATCTGTGTGTACCATGGCGCCTGGTGCCAGACAGGGTTGTTAGAGGATGGCAGGGTGGCCAGTCTCTGCCCAGACGCTGCCAGGCATGACCTTTAGAAAGATGAAGAGGAAAGGGCCCCTGCCCATGAGGGTTTTCTAAGGTTGGCCATAATTACAATAAAATGTCATAAATATCATTAGAGGTTCATAGCATACCTGTAGAGGCACTGTAGTACAGTGCTTGGGGACAGAGACTCGAGCTTGCGTTTAAATCCTGGCTTGCCATTTACTAGCCTTGTGACTGAGCAATTTACTTCACCTCCTTGAGGTTTCCTCATCTGTAAAATGTCATAACATAAACCTAGTTGATCATAAGGGTCAAGTAAGCACAACGAGTCTGGAACAATGACACATGGGAGTCACTGTCTTTTCGCTTTTATTTTTGTTATGCACAGAGCACACAGTCCAGTGAGAAACTGATGGTCAATCAATTCATGGAGGTTCAGGAAGGAAAGTGGAGGCAAGGAAGTGGGTCTGGCTTCTAACGCTGAGCTGGGTCGGACCTTCCTAACCTCAGGATCCCTTGTGGGATATCCTTTCAAATGTTCAATGGTTAGAAAAAGCCACAGAGGAGGCAACTTCTCTATCTAAAGACAGGAAAAGCTGTTTTAAAATTTAATCTAGCTCTGCAGGGGGTAACATCACAAATTCCAAATGTTAGAATCAGTGAGATTTAGTATATTCTAGTACATTAGTTATTTTAGTGTTCTTTTCTATTTTCCCCTAAAGCTCTTTTTTTCTAAAACCACTCCATGCCGTGTATTCAGTGACATGGAAAACCCTTGGACAGCCAGCAGCCCCTGAGTGCCTTATCCTCTGGAACTCCTGCTTGCTTTTAAAAAGCAGCACGACCCCCTCTAAACAATCTCAGCCAGCGCAATGGAAAGGAACGAGGGAATGCCAATGGAAAGGAAGGCTCAGTGAGGCCACATTCTGTGTTTGCTTTTGCTGCATCTACTGAGCTTAGAGGCATTTCCAGACACAAATCTAAACAGTATGCTGTTCTCTGAGTGGCCAATGGAAAGGTCTGTGTGGAGGAGGGGCAGAAAAGAGCTTTGAGCTATGCCTTGCTGTGGCCCCTGCTCTGCCACAGTATCCTCTCCAGAACCGGGAACTCAGTCATTCACTAAAAGCACCCCAGCTGTTTGATTACAATGGAAGGAAATCTTTGGGTATAAAAGATCTGCAAAACACAGTCTACGGAAAAAAAAAAAAAAAACAGAAATGCAAATGTACATCTTTAAGAATTGTTTCTGGCTTTATCTAACAAATCAATACCTTCCATAGAGCCGTTCCAGGCCTGGAGAAAGTAACATGCTTCCTGTGTGGGTCTCCATTTTCTTAGTCCCACGTTGGAACTGACCTTATTGCTGCCACCCAAGATGCAACTCAGTGACTTCCAAAATTCTGCTGACAATATCCCGGCTCCAAACTCTTCCCCTAAGCTGCACGTCTCTGGAGACAGTTCTGCTGTCTTTAGAGCTTCTTCAATGGACGATTCCACGCAGCATGGAGACCTGCATTAGTCAGCCCTTCGCCTGTGGTTTCTAAACCTACTGCTCTCTCCCAAAGGCTCTGATTCTCTCACACCCTTTGTTTTTCACCGAGTTCTCTCTCCTAGGCCTGCAACTACTGACCACTAAGTCTTCTCTCAGGCAAACCACCCATACATCTGCTAAGTAATTAAATTTTCACTAGTCCAGGCCCCAGCCAGCAGGAGATTTTTCTCAATGCATGTATTATTTCAGGAATCATTTCCTGCATAACTTGTAATCAGTTTCCCACTGGGAGAAAGATCATCTCACATACTGGAATTGCTTTATCTAACGAGCCTGAATCAATTGACCAATCCGCTCCAGGGACAAGAATTATATTTTATTCCTCTCCAGCACAGTGAGTGGTTCGCACAATTAAGCACTCAAAAAATACTTGTGATTGAAGCAAAGGACAAATTTTGGGGTATTTGTGTCATGAAAAGTATCAAGAGTTGGACACAACACCAATGAGACTCACTCTTTACCCCTAAGTGGCTTACAGCTAGGAGGACACACTGCCAAGCCCTTCGGGATTTATAAAAATTTCAGACCGACCTAGGTCCAGTGGCTTCTCCTGAGGTCTAGTTCGCTGATACTAAATCTTCAGTTAACCACTGACAGCATGTCAGTCGTGACTTTGTGGTCCTTAATTATAAACTGATGAAATCTTTACACTCTTTCAAAACCTTTCAATCCAAGAGTTCTTAGCACATTGAGCTGTTCAATTTATGAAACTTGATCTTAGTGTCTGTTGATTAAAAATAGCATTAAAAAGCTACATTCCTTGAATAGGTCAAACTGAGGCACAACAGTTTCCCACCAGGATGGAAGTTTCCGGAACAAACCCGGCTGGCAGCTGAACAAGTTAATGGTTGCAGCTCTCAGCCCCTCCCCTCCCGCCTCGCCAAACAACTGTTACCTCCGGGCAGGGGGAAAGTGGTTTGGCAACTCCCGACAGATGGACAGCTGACAGAATGGACCCTCCTCAGGCCCCATCCCCCCTGCAGCTGTGTGCTGGCCCTGCATACAATCGGCCGTCTCCCCCAGAGGAGGGGAAAGAATTGTGCAGCTGAAAAAGAGGCTCTCAGCGGGAGGGAGGTGGGCGGGCTTGACTGACACCCCAGAGGGCTGGCTTTTTGGACGGCTCTTAGCAACGGCCCTGATTTGACCCTCCTCAGCCGGGAGAAAATCGAATCAGTGTACCCTTCTCCCAGGCGCCATGCAGCATCAGCAACTGAACGTCAAGGCGGCCTTCCTCCCTGCCTGTTAATTACCTGCTCTTTCCCATCTCAAGGGTCCTGCCCTTGCAAAGCGCTACTAGAGGAGGGAAGAAACGACCATCACCCAGCCCCCCTGCGGCCTGGGGGTTCAGCCTTGATTGTGAGTCCTGTACATCATCTCGTCTCATTGATAAGCGGGACCGAGACGGGGGTTCCAGCCCCCCGGGACCGGCAGGGGCTTTATTCTAGAGTCACCGGCGCGTGTCTGCGCTTTTCTTTCCCGTTTGTAGGTGAACCCCCAGTGGCTTCATTGGCTCCTTGATTTAAACCACGCCCGGCTTTCTGCCCGCTTTGCCGCTGCTGGGCCAGGCGGCCCAGCCACATCCCAGCCGCGTTCGCAGGGAGCCGGCGCTGCTGCGCTATTGTGTGGATGCCGCGCGTGTCCTCTCTTCTCTTGCAGAGATGGCTAACCGGGGCCCGAGCTACGGCTTAAGCCGAGAGGTGCAGGAGAAGATCGAGCAGAAGTACGACGCGGACCTGGAGAACAAGCTGGTGGACTGGATCATCCTACAGTGCGCCGAGGACATTGAGCACCCTCCTCCCGGCAGGGCCCATTTTCAGAAATGGTTAATGGACGGGACGGTAAGGCCAGCAGCGGTCTCGGTTGGGGTCGGCGGGCTGGAAGCCCTCCGGGGCCTTTCCTGGGGACGTGAGGCTGCGGGAGGAGGTGCTGCTGCCAAGCCCCGTGTCTCACGGGGAAGGAACGGGAAAGCCTTATTTCCTTGGAGTCGGGAGACCTGGGCTCCCCGCACAATTGCCTAACTAGCTTAGAGGATTCTCCACCCATCCGAGACATCGCCGCTTCTAATGAGTTGTTGACAAATCCGAAGCCCTTTTGCTCTTTCTAGTGAGAATAAAGATAAGTATTTCCTTGAGATCTCTCCAGCCCTCTTGGTGCACCAGCTCGTCTGGGGCCATTCCCCGCCCAGGGGAATAGTTTCACTACATAGTAAAACAAAGAAAGAGGTGGGGAAGGAACTAACCACCTTCCATCCTTCCCGGAGCCACGCTCCCTGGGGGTGCTCAGCGTCTGTTGGATGGATGGGTTCTCATGAAACTGAAGAGAATCCTTATTTGATACCTGCTTTTCTGACCAGATGGTCCTGTGGTTTGGGGAGCTGGGGATGGCCCTGACAATTCAAACAAGCCGGTCTTTTCCCGCAGGCTGTGATTTTCTGTTACGTAACTGCTATTCCCTACTTTTGTGGGGTTGCCCAGGGCTTGGGTTATAGGGATCTGGGAGGAGGGTACCCAGTTCTGTTCTTTTACATGTTATTAGCACATATAGGATGAGTTATTGAAGCCTGATTCTGATCTGCCTTTTGATAGAAGACATAACATTAGACTCTATCATTTGACCTTTCCGAGAGCCACTAACTCCTGCCTCCATTGGAAGTCTGCAGTCATGGCCTCCCAAACACGCATCCTTCCCTAGCTGTCACGTCTTTCCTTCCCGCAGAGAAAGGAAGGGAGGAGCAAGGAGGGAAGGGCATTCTCAGGCTACTGGACTCACTGGGGCCAGGAGCAGCCCCGGGAATGGGGTCGCCTGGGTCTTTTGGGCTCAGTATGGAAACTCGGCCCCCCAGCCCTGAGCCCATGCCTTCCTACGCCCAAACCTGTGAGCTGTGTCCCCTGAGAGCCAGGATTCCCTTTGCATTAGTGATGGGTAAAGACAAATGGAAACACTGATTTTGTCTCCCCTGTCTCCCTTCAGGTCCTGTGCAAGCTGATAAACAGTTTATACCCACCAGGACAAGAGCCCATTCCCAAGATCTCAGAGTCAAAGATGGCTTTTAAGCAGATGGAGCAAATCTCCCAGTTTCTGAAAGCTGCGGAGATCTACGGCGTCAGGACCACTGATATTTTTCAGACGGTGGATCTCTGGGAAGGTAAACAGTGCTCGTGCCTTTGCGATTGTTCTCCCCCCCTCCCTCCCCTTCACCCATCTCTTTGTGAAACCTGCTCACAGTGTTCTTCCCTGTGCCTCTGTGTGTGTGTGTGTGTGTGTGTGTGTATGAGCACACACATGTGTTTGTGTGGTGGGGGCAGGGGAGCATCAGCTGTCACCCCAGGGGCACTGTTAGCCTCCCTCTCTGTGAGTACCCTCCTCTAAGGGTACTCACACCCTGGGACACAGTGGAGACCTCAGCCAACTAACACATAAACAGAAGCCCCCACGGAGAGGAAGCTAAAATGGTTACACGGATGCCTTTCATTCCTGTTACCCCTCCCACAGGAACAAATGACAGCTACTGGAAGATGGGGGAAGGGGGGCAAGTGTGCTTCTGACTCACCAGCCGTGGGGCTTATAGACAAAACCACCTGGTATGATTTTGTCATTCAGTCTAAGAAATAAATAGCACCCCAACCTTTTATTAAAGTATTATCTGAGAGCTTGGTGACCATGCCTTCCAGAAAGGTATTCTGCTCAGGGAATGTGACAAATGATTTTTTTGTTTGTTTTTTTGTTCACATTTATGAATTGACTTGATTAAGAAATCTTACGAAGCGAAATAAAGTCACCTTTCTGGATGTATTTAACAATCCACTATTATTGGGGAAAAGTACGTGAACGGAGACACTGCCAGAGAATTTGGGACTTAGCATACCCCTGAGCCCAAATGCGTGCCCATCCTTGCAGCTGCTCCACACTCAGCCTGCCTGGGCACCAGGAGATGCAGACCAGTCCTCGCAGGACTGCCAGGTTGAGTCTGCTCTCTCGTGCTCATTGTCACTGGCTGTCATCAGTGGCCCAGCCCTTAGGGGCAGTGACCCAAATGACTCTGCTGACCGTGGGAATGGGGTAGCTTTCCTGTGATCAAGAGACAATGGTATTTTAAGAGGTATTCAGATGGTAGCTGAAATAGATTTATAGCAGATGACCATTCTACTAAACAATTTATAGAGAAACAGTTGCCTCCTTAATCCTCCCACTCCCCTGTGGCAGGCAGAGAGCTGGCCTTTCCTGTTCACCCATGAGTGGTTACAATGCTGAGATGCCAGTCAGTTTACCTTGTGTTTGCCATTACTTAGAAACTCAGATAGCCAAAGCCTCAGGCTGGGCCGTTGGACTTCATGGACACTTGCCTCCAAATCCCCATGTCTTGTCACAGCTGAGACTTGCTCCCTGCTTTTAGATCAAAACTGTGATGATTTTCCCCAGCTAATAAAGACAGCTACTGCTTATTGATATTTTCCCATACACTAGGCATGGTACAAGTGCTTTACTGCATAATGCCAATCAATGCTCCTAACAATCCTATGAGGTGAGTGTTTTTAATTTCCCCATTTCATAGATGATGAAAGTGAAGCTCGCCTGTGATTACTCGTGTACCTGATACGGCTGTCCAGTAATTAGCAGAGCTAAACCTCAAACCCAGGCTCTCTGATGCCAAAGGACAGGGCCTTACCTAGTCTGCCATCCATGCTTTGTCCAGGAGGCTGCATCCTTCCCCTGCATGGTGCATGTGCTGTTGAGTCATAAGGGTGACTGATGAGGATGGAGGGCAGGAAGAGGAGGACTCAGGGCTAGAGCCCCTGCACTAGGAGTTTGTGTGAATGGAAGGGGCCCCATGAGACCCCTCAAGTACAGGAAGTGTGTAGGAGGAAGGAACTGGGAGGTGGGTGGGAGGCGGGGATCCCGAGGGTGCTTTCCTGTCTTTACATTACTGAGGATGTTTCACTTGCCTTTCCCCTTTTTCCAAAGACCACGCAGGTGAACTTTCCACCCAGAAGCTGCTGGCAGTGAGGGGGGAGGGGTGTAGGGAGCAATGGCCCCTGATAGAGCAGGAGGAGGTCTACACCGCCTGCCCAGCCCTGGGTGTTAGTCACCTGTTAGGGAAGTAGGAGGTTGAGGGACATGAGTGTGACTGTGTCTGAGAGAGGGTGGCGGACAGATGGGCTCCAGGGTGGGATAATGCTTCTGAAAGAAGGGAACAAGGCAGACACTGAGGGCTCTCATCCCCAGGGCAAGAAGGATGGGGCTTTAAAGGAAATAAGGAAGGAGACTCACTCCAAGGGTGCTGGACTGACCTGCTATAGGTAGGGCATGCAGTAGGTGGGGATAGCCGGCAATAGGAAAGCAGATGCTTGGGAGTGTCCAAATGGCCTCTAGGGGCCCCAGGGCCTGGTGGTCTCATCCATGGAGTAGCATCTGAGGACTGAGGTTCAGGGAGATTCATTCCAAGCGTTGGAGAGAATGCTTGTCATCTCCCAGGATCACTGCCTGAGGCTCAGGCCAGAGCAGGTTACAATATAGTAGAGCAGGAGGTGGGAAGGTGGGTTGCTTTGAGCAGAGAAAAGGGAAGGGGGGTGGCCTTGAGTAAGTCCAGCAGTGAGACCCTGGGAACAGCAGCATGGACTGAGTGAGCGAGGCTGGGTCCTTTCTGCAGAGCTGGTTGTCGCCCCTGAGTTTGGGCATGAGTAAGCTGCAATTAGAGGGATGCTGCAGGGTGGGGTTGGCGTGTGTCTGTGTGCAGGGGAGGATGTACATGTTTGTGCACACAGCTTTTGGACTAGCCATTTGCTTAGCTTAGTCCCGCCTTCTCCCTACTATTCCACCCCCTGACTGCGGTTTTCCGTTCACTCACATTCATTTCCGATTCCGTGCACCGAGGTTGTGGTGGCTGTGGCTGCTGTGGGTCCAGCCCTCCTTGCTTCTCTTCCTCCTCTGCAGGCATTTTACGCTCTGCAGCTCTCAGTCCCCTGTCTTCCTGCTGGGCATCTTCCCAAGTAGGGCTCTGCTTGCCCACGGCTGCCCAGTGACTCCATGCTGCTCTTACGTCGCAGATAAATCAAGCTGAGGGATCCCTGGCTCGCAAAACACCTTCTCTTTTAGGCCTTAATCAGTTAGACAGGCAGAGGCCCCAGAAGTACCCACTATCCTGAAATCCCTTTTAGATGCAAGGTAAATATTTGGAGTAGACTCAGGAGCATCCAGAATAAAAGATTCAGGGGTTTAAAAAGGAACCCAGGGCTGAACGGTCCAGAAAACAACCCTACCACAGGGACAGTGTAGACAAAGCTACTGAAGTTCCCCTGAGAGAAGCTGGGAGGGACCAGTCCTTTCAGTGATGGGGAAGAAGTGAGTGCTGCTTCCAGCGATGGAAGACGATGGGGAAAGTCTTGCTCTTGGATGAGAGAAGGTGAATGCCTGGCAGGTTGCTTTTGGATTTGCCATGGGTGCGGGCAAAGGGCTGGGGTGGGGCCATCTCAGCTCTCTGTGACTCAGAGGAGAGGTGCTGGAGGACACTTCAGCATCATTTCTGTGGAGGGAAAGGGAAGGATAGAAAAGGAAGGGCCAGAAAAGGAGGGGTGTGTGCAATTGTGTGTAAGAGAGAGAGAACACGCGAGAGCCTCTGTGTGTGCTGGTCAGAAAGACTGCAGAGAAAGCTCAACCTGGAAGGCAGTAGAGCGCGGGCTCTGGAGTCAGAAATTCGACTGCCCGGTCACACCTCTGTGCCACCACTTAGCAGTTAGCTTTTCTAAGCTGTGATTTTCTCAGCTGTCAAATGGGGATAATAGTACCTATTTCACAGGGTAGATATGGGAAGTCAATGAGATAATGCATTAAAAGTGCTGAGCCTACTGCCTGGCAATGGTGGAGCATAATAAATGCTGGCAGTGTAACAAGTACTGTAGTCATTGGCCTGTCTTTTTTAAAACTAATAGAAAATGAGGACAGCAGGAGCAAGGCTGGAAAGGCACTTATTCTGTCTTGGAACAAATGGACAGAAGCCGATAGGGTTGCCTGGATGACCTCTGCCCTCTCTGTCATCTGGGATCCCTTCACCTCATCGGCCATTCTCCCATACGGAGGGCTGGCTTTGTGGGTCACCTTACTGACTTTTTTCCACCTCGTGATCATTACTCTTGATGTCTTTCCATCGTATATTGCTTTGCCAATTCCAGACTCAGAAGATCTGGGAAAAGCAGAAAGAGGATGAGTTTTGGAGTCAGGTAGATGGGCTGACACTCTTCCCTAGGACATCCTAGCTGTGTGACCTTGGTTAAGCTGCTTAGCTTCTCAGAGCCTCAGTTCCCTTCTCTGTCAACCAGTCTAGCACCTCCCTCGGAGGGTTCTTGTAAGGATTAAACATGTAAAATGCCTGGCTCAATTCCTGGCAGATAGACACCTAATAAATGTTGGCTTATTTCTCCCTCCTAAATACTATACATATTGTTATATACATAATATCAATGTTACATATGTGCTCATCCGCAACTAACCCTTTTGGTTCCTTTGCATGACCACGTGGCCAGCATAGACATGTAGAATTCTAGAATCTCAGAACAGGCCGGACTCAAAGATCAATCACATCTGACTACTCTTCTCAGTAGTCCTACCGACAAGGATCCTGGACACCTGGTTTTGTCTTGCCTCCCTGTTCCCCCTCGTTGATGACTGGGAGTTAGAGAGGTAAACCCGTTAGAGATATAAACCATCGGGGCTGGAGTGCCTGGAAGGTCCAAACGTATTCTCTGGAGAGGTGTCACTGTATGTGTCATTCCTCAACAGCAAGAGGAAGAGACGTTTCACCCAAGTGGAGAGACGTTTTGGGATATTGTGACGTACTGTAGTGACTTGAGATGTCACAAATGCCGGCCGCTTGAAGCCTCCTTTTCTGTCGGAACAGCCTTCCCAGCCTTTACGCCAAGTGCTTCTCACAGTAGGAAGGAAGGTTCTTCCTTCCGCCGTGTTCTCAAACACCAGTGTGCCTCAGAATCACCGGGAAGGCTTGTTAGAACACAGATTGCCAGACTCCAGTCCCAGTGTTTCTGAGGTGTTAAGTCTGAGGCAGGGCCTAGGAATTTGCATCGCCTGCTTCTGCTGGTCTGGGAACCCCACTTTGAGAACCACTTCCGTGGAGAGTTTATCCCGAGAGGAAAGCAACGAAAATTCATAAACCCACAGAGCAAGCCCAACCCACCCTCTGACATTTCTCCCTTGATTATAGCAATATTTTCTCTACGTTAAGTGGAGAATTGGGAGCTATGACTAAGATATCACTCAGGGAAATAAGAAATGGTTTCTTCATCCACTGATTGCTTTCTCCGTAAGTCCCAGAAAGTTGAAAAAGCCAGTATTCCAAGAATTACAAGCATGAGTCAAAACTGATAGAAAATGGAAGTAGCTCTGAAACAGAGTGTTGACTGTAAGGCTGTCAAAACTAAATACTAAATCTTTAATATTGAAAGTAGAGTCCAACCTGACTTTACCCCCCTAGATGACATCTCTCTGCTCTTTTTTCTTTCTCTTTATCCTTCTCTTTATTTTTTCTTCCCAAAGATGTGCATAAGATCTCACGAAAGTATAAAAAATTTAAGAGAACAATATCCCAGTTCAAGTATCTTTATGGGAACGATGCTCAAACTTTATGTCATTGAGAATCTCTGGGTTGGGGCAGGGGCTCCTTACAATGGCCCCCCTTGGTCCCACTCCCCAGAGATGATCATTGAGTAGTTTGGAGTGTAAGATCACGCTGGGGAAAACATCACTTCGTGATAATGCAGGAAACAGGGCATGCTGTATTGTCAAGCAGAAGTGTCAGTTGCTCTCTGAGACGCTCTCTGAAACCTTTGCCAGGCAAGACAAGGACAGCTCCTGAGCCATTGCCTCTTTTTACAACTTCCAGTCTAATATTAGCCTCCTCTCATGATAGGGGCCTGGAAGAGTCCAGGTAGCTGGATTGAAATTCTCAGCTGTTAGTGTGAATCTGGCTTCTCCTCTTTCATGTGTCATTTCCCTTCTTATAGCCGGTGGTCCCGTTTCTAGATTGCCACCAGGACTGAGTCTCGTTTCTGCTCTCCCGGCATCTGGATACTTCTCAGCATTTAGTTGGTACTTCTTTTAGGACCGTTCTTTTTTTTCTTGGAAGAACAGCCCTGAGCACTGGTTTTCAGGCTGTCTTGCCAAAGCATCTAGGGGTAGCTTTCAGGGAGCAAAGAGATTCCAAGTTGCCAGGGCTCTGATCTGGCTCCCAACTTGGATCGGAGCCCTTCTAATGATTGATTTTGCTATCGACTTTGTGGCAGAGCTCTCTGAAGAAAGGAGTTATTGCTTAACGCATATCATTTAGTACTTCCAGGGGCCAGACATTGAAGTTTTTAAAAACTGAAATCCAAAGTATTAGGGCAGTGCTTGACCACCCATCCGGCTGTATCAGACTCATGTCGGGAGATTGCTCCAGAATCTGAATTTTTAAGATTCTCAGGTAATTCTGATGATCAGTCTGGTTTGGGAGTCACCAGGTGAAACCCATGTTTCTCAAACTTGCCTGGTGGCATAAATCACCTGGGGAGCCTATTAAAAATATAAACTCCTAGGCCCCAATATAAACTGATTCAGGCCTGCCGAATCAGTCTCTCAGGAGAATGACCTCAAAATTTATATTTTTGAAGAGACACCCCACCCCATCTCATAAATAGTCCAAGAAGCCTGGGAAACCCTGCTCCGAAGCAGCCTGTGTTCTAGGCAGATGGTACACTTGGGTGGGATACCAGCAGTTTAACTTAAGTTGTGTTAAGCTGACACACTTCACAGATCTTCCTTACCCTCACTGCTCCTCCAGACGTTTAAATTTTTGACCCCCAGTTACAGGAATCAGCCTCCACAAAAGTGAACTGGCTCCAGAGACAGATTTCTGTTCAAAATGTTTAGAGTCTTGATGATAATTAACATGATCTGCACATCAGTGGGGGACTCTAGGCCCCAACTGCTTTTTCTTGCTTTAATCTTTTTTCTTCTCTTTTTTGGTGAGGAAGATTGGCCCTGAGCTAACATCTGTTGCCAATATATGTGGCATGTCACCATGGCTTGGCTTGACGAGCAGTGCTAGGTCCGCACCTGGGATCTGAACCTGCAAACCCCAGGCCACCAAAGTGGAGTGTGCAAACTTAACCGCTACACCAGTGGGCCAACCCTCTTGCTTTAATCTTATTTGGGTTGAGACCTGGAGAAATTATTCCAGACAAAAACACTCAAAGACTTACAGCCATTTGGGGTTGGTGCCCTTGACCTTGTGGGCCCCAAGAATTGTGCCCCAGTTTTATCTCCCTAGTGGATTCCCTCTGGCCTAGCACCAAAGCAGCCATCACCATCGCTTTGGGTCATCCCTGATCACTGAGGAATGTACCTCCCCAACCAACCTGCGATGGGGACCCATGGGAGATGGCAGGTGGCCTGGTGGGCTCTGCCAGCTTTGTGTTCAGACATTTGGGCTAGAGCCAGACTCTGGTTTACTCGTTGTGTGACTAGGGCACATTAATTAATCTTCTTGAATTAGTCTTCTCATCCATACATTGGGAGGAATAATATTAATTTTATGGAGTTGATATCATGTATAATAAAGTGACTAGCCTCTAATTTGTATCAAATCTCTTGTCTTGGGACCTTTCTCAAGGAAAACTTTCATTTTGTCAAAACAAAAAATTTGTTCCTGGGAAAAAGTGCCTCCTTTCCCAGCTTCTTTTGCTCCAATTATGTAATCGCCTCCTTTTCCTCTGTCTGGGATGAGGGCAAGTAGTATTTATAGTTCTCCATTCCTGGATATCTTCCTTTGCCCCCGACGTAGTTCCCTCCATCCTTTCTGGGTTCATGTGGTGTATACATGAGCCAGCTACTTGGGAAGGAGGCTGCGCATATGGTTTAACAGCACTGCTTCCGCGCCCACGGCTCTAGTGTAGCTTCTGGGGCTGAACTCCACGTGTGCCAGCCTCCAGATTGCCCCAGATCCTGGACAGACCAGACCTGCTCTTTCTGACCACTAGAAACAGATTTCCTGTGTGCTCTTTGTACAGAGTAGAGATGAGTGATATACCCTAACCTCTTAAGCCCTCGTGTGCTTGATCATTTCTCCAGGCTCTCTCTAATGACTCACTGCTTAAGAGCAAACCCTCTCCCTGTCTCTTCCAGAGTGAGCATTCAGAATGTCATCACTACTGTTCTATTAAAAAAGAGAAGGATCCCATTAGAGAGTGACATTTGCAGAAATGCCTCTCACCGGTGGAAGGGAAGAGTCCTTCTAACAACCACCTCTGCTTCCTCTCTCTTAATTCTCAGTATGCCTTGTGCCCGCCCCCTTCCATATGCTGCCCCGATACTCCATTCTGCACCACGCCAGCTGTCTCTTGAGTCTGGGGGGCACTCCATTGATGCGCCAGCTGTCTCTTGAGTCTCGGGGGCTCTCCACTGAGAGCATTTCATCCCTGTATCCATCAGCCAATCCCACAGAGCCTCAGCATCCAGGAAATCACCCTGTGGTTAATGGAGTGGAGGAGAGAGGTGAGGGAAGAAGTCTCTGCTGTCTCTCTCTCTCTCTCTGAATAAATGGACATCCTGAACTGGGCTTCCTCTGTGGGCCTTAATTGTTGACGTTGTTGGAGTCATGCTCCATTCTCATTTAGTGTCCGTCTTCCCCCTGGAATTCTGTATTCCTCAGTGACTGAGCTGCGGCAGCCAGGCTGGAGAGACCACAGATGCTTCACTCAGTCTGAAGATGGCCTTTTAATATTTGCCCTTAACTGTTGCAGCTCCCCTAGGCTGAATGAGGCCCTCCTTTCTAACCCTGAGCCCTTAGCTTTTGCACTCCACACTCGGGCCTTGCCTGGACCTGCGATCAGTTCTGAATTGCGGGCCTAACCACTTGGTAGGTCTTTCCCCGTGCAGGACAGTTCAGACAGCTGGAGGGAGGACAGGAGGAAGGCTGGAAGGAGCAGGCTGGCTTGTGGGGGCCACTTGCCTTCTCCATGGTTAAGGGTCCCCAGGCTCCTCAGGTTACTCCCCCTCCCAGTGTGTGAGGGGCACCACACACCTCTGTCCCCCTCCTCTTTCTCACACGCAAGCCAGTTATTTATTGTCTCCATTTAGCTCCTTTCAAGCAGCACAAAATAAGGGACCCACCATTTGTGTCACATCGAGTACTTTCTGCGTTGATTTACTTTTCTTCATTTGCCAGGCCTCCGGCCCAAATAGCCAAGTGAATACTCAATTTGATGCACGTGGGTGATTTTAGACCCTTCTAACCCGGAGAAAGTATGAGAAAGATGCCAGCTGGGGTTTGGCACAGTTAATGCATCCAGCCAGCTTCTCTCCAGTTTCCTTTTCTCTTTCCCGTCCTGTGGGAATTCCTCCTCTGCAGACCGCTAAGCCAGTGCCCCTTCAGGGCCTCCCCTGACCACAGCCTCTAGAACCCCCGAGGCCAGGCCTCTGCTCAGAGCAGGGACCTACGTACGTCGGAGCTGCTAAGTGTTGGAATGTTTTATTCAGACGGCCGCTGGGAATGGATGAGAGACTGGGTATCTCTGGTGTGTACCACATAGAGAAGAAATAGCCGGGTGATTCTTTGTTCCTTTCTCGGTCTTTTGGCCGTGGTTATCTTCAGGCCACTTTCAGAAGTATTTGATATCCTCTCCCTTGAATGTGATCTCCTACAGCCCCCATTAGAACTTCCTTCCCAAAGGTCCAGCCCCATTCTTGCAGATTCCTTGGTCCTGATGCAAGCTTTGCTTTTGTCTCTTCCTTGGCTTCCAGGGAAAGACATGGCAGCTGTGCAGAGGACCCTGATGGCTCTAGGCAGTGTCGCTGTCACCAAGGATGATGGCTGCTACCGGGGAGAGCCCTCCTGGTTTCACAGGTAAAAAGCCCTTCTGGCCCCCTGGAGCAGGATGAATATAACAGGAGGGAGCACCTGAAGCCTTGTAGCTCCCCAGAGGCTATTTCCACACACAGCCACTCAGAGCAAGCACTCCTGGCCCCACATTCAGTCCCCCAGAGCAAGGAAAGACCGAGGCTGCCTGCTGTTCAGGCCAACATCCCACCCACGGCAGAAACACTTGGGCCTTTCCTGCTAGATTCCTGGGTCCTCCAGCTCTGTTGCCCGATTCTGTTTCTCCTGAGACTGAACCGGACTGAGTGGCTTTTCTCAGAGGTGGCTGGATGTCTGAACTTGGTTTTTTTATGACCCAAGTAGCCTTGAATCTGCTTATTTATTTGTTTATTTTTGCTCTTAATGAAAGGAAAGTATGTCCTATTTGCCTGCAACAGTCCTGGTTAATGCCTGCTGTCCCAGCGTATGTATTAATAGCACTCCCTTTCACTCGCAGAAGTGGTCTGGTCTGGATAATAAAGTATATATGGTCATGTCAGTAAAGGGCCTTTCCTAAAGAGATTTGTGCTGTTGTTTCTTCCCCGGGGTGGGGGCAGCAAGGGTGCTTACGCTCCACCCAGTAGCTCAGGGGGAGAGGAAGAAAGAAGAGCATATGTAGCGGATACTTGACTCTTCATGTCCCTAATCTCTTTCCCTCTACTTGACAGTTATAAAAATCTACCAGCTTCTGTCATTTTAAATGAACCTGGTCTGAAAACCTCCTAGATATTGGCCAGTTTAGTCCCAGAATTATTAGTGATCTACCATGATCTATTTGGCCCACAACCAAATTAGAATTGTCCCTTCCTTAACTCCTAGGTCCCTCAGCTCTAAAATGGAGCATTAATCCTTGGCCCTCTACAGGGAAGAATGGAATGGGATTAACGACATGCTTTGTAAGAAGTTCTGATTTTAATTTCACAAGGGCTTGAGGTAGCTGTGAGAGAGAGGGTGACAGGAAAGCTGTCTGAGAGTGAAGTCCCCAGAGAGGCAGCCACTGATTCTTTGCTGGAAATCCTAGAAAACCATCTGGGCTTCTAAGGAGTAGAGAGCTCATGTATCTCAGTAGGGCCTGTTTGTGGTAGGGCCGTAGCTCAGGGTAGGACTAGAGCTCAGGATAGGGCCATAGCCCAGGGTAGGACCGTAACCCATGGTAGGGCCATAGCTTAGGGTAGGACCATAGCTCAGGGTAGGGCCATAGCTCAGGGTAGGGCCATACCCTAGGGTAGGGCCATAGCTCAGGGTGGGACGACAGCCCAGGGTTGCGCCACAGCCCAAGGTAGGCCCATAGCTCAGAGTAGGGCCATAGCCCATGTAGGACCATAGCTCAGGGTAGGGCCATAGCTCAGGGTAGGGCCACAGCCCAGGGTAGGCCCATAGCTCAGGGTAGGGCCATAGCCCATGTAGGCCCATAGCTCAGAGTAGGGCCATAGCCCATGTAGGACCATAGCTCAGGGTAGGGCCATAGCTCAGGGTAGGGCCACAGCCCAGGGTAGGCCCATAGCTCAGGGTAGGGCCATAGCCCATGTAGGACCATAGCTCAGGGTAGGGCCATAGCCCAGGGTAGGGCCATAGCTCAGGGTGGGACCATAGCCCAGGGTAGAACCATAGCTCAGGCCAGGTGCATAGCAGGACTCTAGTTCAGTATAGGGCTGCTCTTCTATTTGGTGTCCTCTAATAGAGCCTCTCTAACTGCGTATCTTGGGAAGGGTTTGATAACTGTCAGAATGACATTATTCCATCTCACTCCCTCTGGCCAGGAAAGCCCAGCAGAATCGGAGAGGATTTTCAGAGGAGCAGCTTCGCCAGGGACAGAACGTCATAGGCCTGCAGATGGGCAGCAACAAGGGAGCGTCCCAGGCAGGCATGACGGGATACGGGATGCCCAGGCAGATCATGTAGGACGCCGCATCCTGCCCCCTAGTCGAGAAGACAGCTGTTCACACCACGGTCTCGATGATAAAGAAATAAGTAGTCACCTTCTGACCTTCTCCTCTTTCTCAAAGCCTCCCGTCCCTGGTTGTTGCAAGTGCCGCATTTCTGCCGAGAATCCACGTTGCCTCCTGCTGCCACCTTCTGTTCATGTAGAACTATGCAAAGACTCCACTTCCTTCCTCTCCCAGAGCTCCTTCTGTGCCCTAGAGTCTCTGTTGGTTGGATTATTTATTTATTTATTTGCCACAAATGTCCCTCCTCAACTTATAGAACGCACCTAATAAACAAATTAGTCTTGTGTCTTAAAGTGTACAGTTCATTCTTTGTCTCAGGGTCTTTGCAGGCAGGGCTGGTTTTCATTTCATTTGAGAGGCCAGCAAGATGGGATTAAGCGTAAGCTATAACTGTAGAAATGTAGGTTAGCTTTCAGGAAACCCTTGCAAGGAAACCCTTATATTGACAATGCAGTAGAAAGTTTAGGAATAGTTTTGCCCATTCTGACAGCCTAACGCCATGAAGTCAAGAACAAGGTCTACTCTCTAGGGGACACAGGAAGGAGCAAGCCAAAGCCACTTCTTAAGGCGCTCTTGTCTGGATGGCCAGGCAGTGTCTGATGGATGGGCGGTTTTATCAAATGGATGGGGAGGAATTGTTGAGGGAAAGAGCAGTTTTCACTTCTCTAGCCATAATCTTCCCCCTCCAGGCCAGGCCCTGGGTCTCATGCGGACATTTATACAGTTTCTTCATCGGCCAGGAGTTATAAGCAATGTAGATTGCTCTCTTAGTCATTTATAGGGCTTAAACCCCTAAAACTCTTAGAGACCAGCTAAGACTGAGATCTGGGTAAGATGGGATAGGTTTTAAAGATTTTCTCATCCATAGAAAAATTAAGAAGGCAAATAAGCCTGGGGACCACAATTTGTCTTATTCTTTTCTACCAGTAGAAAGAACAACACAAAAATGATGCTTTTAGTAAGAAAAGAAATAAGGTCTGTTATCCATGTAATGAGTTGTTAATTAACAAGAAAAGGTAAAATGAATGAAACTACTATAGACTGCCACACTGCGAATGTTTGGGTGATGGTTTATCATACTGTTCTTTGCAGTTCTAGGATTCCCATGGAGGGCTGGGAGTGGCAGGGCCGCTGAGGGGGCAGAATCCTGGGTCCTCACTCCTGCTTTCAACCAGAGTGTCACTCATCTTATGTATTATCTACATAGGATTCATCATAAGATTTAAAAGACTTTTAATATATAAAAAAAAAACGCACAGTAAAAAAGAATTATACTAAAGGAAATTAGCCTGTGCATCATCTAAAGGACCTAATGTATCCTCCAGGAATCCTAGTGAAACCTCTGACAACCACTGGTGACTGATCCAGTCCTGGAAAGACGGCACATGAACATGGCAGCTGAATTCCTTCCTCAAACCTTACCTTGGAGCTGCCATGAAAGCAAGAGAGGGAGGTTGGCAGATCCCAACAAGTGAAATAAAACTGGGAGGAAATTCCTGGAGAGAGCTCGGAGGTGGTTAGTCCCTGTTTGCGATTAGGAGTGGAAAGCGTGGGAAATGGCCTCCATCAGCGAGTGGAGAGTTTTGGGAGAGAACTTTCAGGCTATGCCCGTTCTGTTCCCACGTTGCCCTGGCTCTACCACTGCTGTGCCAGATGCTAAGATGCAGAAAAACAGACAAAAACAGCTCAGAGCCAGAAGGAAGTTGCCTGCCAAACCTAGGCCAGCGCTAGGGGCCAGCTGCAGTGAGGAGCAGGGCATAAGAACACTGGTGCATGTGCCAGCACCTGGGCACTTCCTCCTCCCAACATTTTCCCACCCACCCCCTCAGGCTCCCACGCCCTCAGTCGCATCAGATGATGGCCACCTGGAGATGAGGTTGTTGAAAAATTGGAGGCCCTGGGACAGATATTTACCTGGAGTAGACAGGATTGAGGTAGGAGGCGACAGAATGGGAGAGCCCAGTTTGTAATTCCAAAGACTCTATGCCTCAATATATTTCCAGCTTTCAAAACTCACCAGAAGCGATCCAAGCTAGGGCCTGAGATCTTCCCCATTTCTCCACTTTGCATTTGCATCCACAGTTGCGGATAACCTCAGGGACATGTAAGCTCAGGCAGCAACTGGAAGGCTCCTGAGGAGTGTCAGTACCACTGTCACCACAAGACGCACTGGGCCATCCTTACTAGACGAAGCAGGATTCATGGAGGCAGACAGGAGAATCATTTAAAATTAGTCTAACAAATATATTAAAAATGATAAGGGAAAATTTTAGAAACATAAAGCAATAATCCATTATGAAGAAAAAATCAGCTGGAGATATGGAACATGAAAAACATAAATGAAATAAAGACTGGTAGTAAAGTGGATAAAAAGAACAAATTTATAAATTGGAATAGCAACACAAGGCACTCTGAAAAAAGGATAGGCACAAATAGATGGTAAATATGAAAAAAATGTTAAGTGATATGGGTCAAAAGTCATACAATTGAAATCTCAGAAGGAAAGGAAAAACATCAATGTAGGGGAGGAAAAATTTGAAGAAATAATTTTTAGAATTTCCCAGAATTAAATAAAAGACCCAAGAACTGAATTTTTAAAGACTTATAAGGTGCTAAAAAAGAAATGATAAGAGCTCTTAATGGAAAGCTTTATAGGGAAATGTATGCCCACTGAAAATAAGCACAAAACTCTCAAAGGCTTTAAAGAGTACAAGCTCATTACACATAAGAAAAAAGAATCAGATTAAGATTGGACTTGTCAGCAGGAAACTTGGATGCATAAAGTAATATTTTCAAGATGCTGAAGGAAAAAACAAATTGAACACACAATTTTTCATACAGCTAACTAATTTTTTAGTTAAAAGTGAAGCAGAAATACTCATCAAGACCCTCTTGAAAGTACAATTAGATTAAGTATCCCAGTAAGAAAAATCTATGAGCAGAAAAATGCTACTTGATACGGGCAATGAGGATAAGTTAGAAAATTTCATTCTTGTTTAAATAAACAAGGACTGAAAAATAGAGAAAAATTATAACAGTTCAAAACTAAAACTCTAGACAACACAGTCGGCCCTCCATATCCATGGGTTCTGCATTCAAAGATTCAACCAAGCATGGATCAGGAGACCTACGATGGCTGTGTCTGTACTGAACATGAACAGACTATTTTTTCTGTTAACAATACAGTATAACAGCTATTTACACAACATTTACATTGTGTTAGGTATTATAAGTAATCTAGAGATGATTTAAAGTATATGGGAGGATGTGTGTAGATTGTATGCAAATACTACACCATTTTATATAAGGGACTGGAGCATCCACTGATTTTGGTATCCGCGGGGGTCCTGGAACCACTCCTCGGCGGCAACGGAGGAATGACTGCATCAATATGGCATGTGTGGCCTGAGTAGAGAAGCACAGAAAAGCGACATAGGTGAGAATGTGCTAAGGAAAATGTCCTGTTTGGAGGAAGTACAGAGATATTGATAAGTTTAAGAAATTGTTAGGAAAAAACAAACATTGAACCCAACTCACTCATGAAGCTAATTTAACATCCAAAACCCAATGAGGGTGAGAAGAGAAAATTATAGATGATTTCGCTTGAGAACATAGATGTGAAAAATTCCCAATAAAATAATATCTAACCAATCCCAACGATGTATTTTAAACATCTGTTAGAATGACCCACTTTTTCTGTTTGAGAGAATTCTTTTTTTTCCTTTAACTGGATGGCCTCTTGGGAACCCACTTTCTCATAGAGCTAGCCAGGAGTGAAACTTGAACGTAATTTCCATTCCTTGCCTTTTCCTCTTCTAAAGTCATAGAGAGAACTCTTATTTCAAATTAGCAAAACTGTTGATTTCATCAGTCATTGAAGTGGAAATAATCCTCTTGACTTTGACTCTTTCATCACTATGGTAACTGTAAAGCACAAAGACAACATGTTTAAATTATGGGAGTATTACTGGCAGAAATGAGTAGATCGTTCTTGCAAGTTGTTTTGTATGCCTACTTCCCTTGGATGTTTTGAAGGCTAAATTTCCCCATGTAAACAGGCCATGGGCAGCTTCTTGAATGAGGCAAATCCAAGGCCATCTTTCTCTGGGCTTTGGTAATGCCCTCATGTTGTGCAGACGATGAATGTTGAAGGCCACTCCATCCCCTGAGTGAGATAAGACTCTCTGCTCCCAAGCACTGTTTAAGCACCTCTTCAAATGGTAGGTGCCAATTCTCGATAGTCTATTTACCCATTTCAGCTCCATAAGACAATCTAATGGTTTGATTGGATCCAGAGTACAGTCAAGTCCATTTTTTTTAGAGAACAACCTTTCTCCTCTCTCAAATTACAGACCTACTTAGCATGCCATGTATTCTATCTAATTACTAGCAGTGGTGACTGAGGCAGAGTAATCTCTAAATAGTCATTATGCAAACTCTGTGAATCCTCAAGGACACCGCTGTGCTATTACAGCCACTAGCTAGGGGGCCAACTGAATAGTTTTTATCTAGGCCTCTGGGGCTTAGCTTTTCTCCATGTGATGTTGGCATGATGTAAATTGTAGAAATGGGAATTTACCATCAAAACAGTCCTTTGCCATCAGGTGTATCCGACAAACAAAGCAAAGATAATTGAATATTTTCTAATATAATCCTTTCTGCAATATATGATTAAGTCAAAATTACCTTGTATTGTAAGAAGTGATTGTGACATAATCCATAATAGATGAGTCTCTCAGACAATTCTCCTTGGAAGCCCACAGTGATTCCAGATGTTAGTTTGTAGCTATTTTATTATCTTGCTATTGCTTTATTAATAACACAGATCTTAATATTTAGCATGCTTAATTTATTGACTTTCACTCTAGCTTCGAGGTATTTGTGCCTTGGGCCAGCGAGATAATTTCTCCTTTGTATATTTCAAAATAGATTTTTTTTTTTTGCCCCTTGATAAAACTTTGTAAAATATTCAAACAATTTGGGGAACTTGAAAGACCCTTATTCATCCTATTATCCGGGATAACCACGGCCCACAATTTAGTGCACCTGATCATATAATATTAAAATATATATATAACCAGCATAACATTTTTAGAATGTGTCCATCTCTATTATCTCTTGGCAGTAAACTAATTTCTCTTAGCTACAACCTGTCTACCATTAAAGCTTCATAGAAAGGAGGAGGGCAGATATTGTCTCAGGAAATACAAGGATGTGACTCATGGGGATGTCCCACAAGATAGGAAGAGGAAGCTGGTCCATTCTACATGGAAATAACTGAATAAATTTTCATTGCGAATTCATTGAATGAATGTATCACATGTCATTTAGCTAATCCTTCATTGTTGAATTTTAGAATGTTTCCAAATTTCACCATTAAAATTAACGCTATAAAACATCCTTATAGATATATCTTTATAATAATTTCCTTAGGATAATTTCCTAGAAGCTAAATACACATTGTTGATTCATATGGTCAAATTACCATCCATACTACCAGTTTACCATCTCACTTGCAAAGTGTAAGTGTGGTCATTTCTCTACACTCTCATCAGCATTATCACTTAAAAATATATTTGTGAATATTTTGGAAGACACAGTCTGCATACGAGGATGTTGGTGGAACTTGGTGTTCTTCCTGGGCAGCTGCAAAAGGATGTTATGATTGCTGGGTCCTTGCCTCAAATCCCAGCATTTTTCATCTCTGCCAAAGAACACATTAAATCCATGAACTGTTGCTTGTTAACAACTCTGAAGTACTCAGCGTTGGTACAGACAGAAGGGTCAACTGGTAAAAAACTATTGCCAAGTGTGGGACCGGAACAGAAATTATCATTTTGAGAATTCAACTTGAACGTCTTGGCAAGAGAACTAAAGGAAAATGTGGTTAATTGATTTGTCACTCAGCGAAACTGAAGATCTGATGTGGCTATGAGCCTATTACATATTCTCAAAATAAATATATCAACTTTGAATGGCCCTAAGCTGAGAATGCAGACCTACTTTGAGGACGAGGATAAATCTCACTATGATTCAAGTGGGTTTAGGGCGAATATTGCCCGGCTGACCTTTATTTTAATGAAACGGATGTTGAATGGCTTTCTGTTGGATAAAGTTAAAGATCCATTCTGGATCCATGTTCTTGGATCAATAATTCCTTGGGAGAGCACTGCATCAGTCTTATGATGGGAGGAGCTTGGCTCATGGAGATTGCGAAATGAGCAACTCTACCTGAGAAGAAATCCTGTTGCAGAACAGTTGAAGGGAAAACTAAGGACCTAAGGAAGTTTCCCTCGAAAGACATTCACTGAGCACCTCTTAAGTGTCAGGCACCCTACATAAGCCATCTCCTCTACTGCTTGTAACAGTCCTGCAAGGTGAGGATTTACATAATTTTCCAGAGAAGGAAAGTGAGGATTAGGGAGGTTAAACCATTGCCCAATGTCTCATAGTTAGTAAGAAGACGAACTGGAATTGAATTCTGAACATTATGATTCCAAAGTTTCGTGAATTCCATTACGCAACACTGCCTTCTGCGTCCCAGACATAGTGCGAGGCTCCGGGAGATACACAGGTGAAGACATGGTCCCTGCACTCAGCTCTCACTTCATCTTTCCCCCATAGGAGCACACAGGGAAGAGGTCACCTACCTATCATTCAGGAGAACGCAGATATGTATGATTTTCTCGACCCACCTCAAAGGATGCGTTGGATTCCTTCCTGAGTTCAGAGCACCCTTGTGTTTGTAAGTAACCGATACTTAAGGTAGCTTGTTTTACATCAGAAGCTTTAACCTGTGATTCTTGAGCAGAATTATTCCTGCAAAGCTGATAAATGTTATGTAAATCTTTTTGGTTAGAATTTTTTGATTAGGGCCAGGATTAGGGTAAGGAGAGAGAGGCCCTCTCCTTGGACACAGAATTTAATTGAGAGAAGCAAACCAGTCTGAATATTTACCTCTGTGGTAAAAGGAAGACTGATGGAGGAACCAAGTCCTCGGCAATGTTGTAGTCATTAATTCATAGTAATTAGTAGATGTTATTCATTAATATTTAATGAATATGTTATCCCAGATTTACTGAGTACCTGCTATAAGTCAGGGCTTCGTAAGGAACAGACTCCCTCAGCTGATGTGGCTACTCCAAAGGAAGGAGCCCCTGGCCTGTGCAATCCTTCCTCTTGGCTCTGCACGGCTGTGGAGAACAACGACTCTCACTGTCTGATGCCAGCCCAGTGGGCTGATTCCATCCTTCGCTGGTTTGCTCAGACACTAAGGCATTTTATTAGTGAGGCTGAAGAGTCTAACTCTTGAAAACAGGGATTTGGTAGCTGTGGGTATCTGTCAATCAGCACTATCAAGGACTTCTAGTGACATTTAACTTGCGAAAGAAGTGCAAAAATACCATTAAGATAAACTCTTTCTGGTCCATTGGAGCAAATTGGTGCACTGAATGATTACTTAGCAGAGGCATCCACTCATATGCCCTTTATGCTTGATGAGAAAGGGAGAGGATGGCAGCGACACCCTCAATAAGTCAGATGCACTTAGCCTGTTGGGGAAAGGCGATAGAATTCTGCTGGAGGCTCCTGAATCCTGATTCCAGGCCCGTAAACATTCCCAGGCATACTTCAAAATTCTCAAATGAGATCAATAACATTGTGACAGTCAGGAGACCTCCTGGCAAATAAACACCTATCTCAGATACCCTGGGGTAGGCCTTAATCAAATAAATATGCTGGTGAAAATGAATGAAAAATAATTTAGCAGTTAATGCTCTAGAAACCACAGAGGCATTGTATGTGTTGCCTGGAACAAAACCTGAACCTACAGTTGGTTAGTAATGGAAAAAAAAGGAAAAAATTCCTGCTTCAGCACTCTATAAGTTCCCTCAATGAGGGCAAGAAATGGAGAGCTCCACCATTTTTAGCAGAAAGGGTCTAATTCAATTCTGAACTATTTCTCTCTTCTGGAGGGTGAAGGGTTTGGGGAGGGTAGCATTTTGTCTTACCGCGTCACTGATGTTTTTATTGGGATTTTAGCTGTGCTTCCAAGCATCTGATCTTTGACACAAATGACCAGAACGCAGACTAACACCTTTCTTGTTTGCCGTTTATAAATTACATGAAGGCTGTTGGGACCTCTCATTGGGAATGACTTAGGATAATGAGCAAATAGTTGAATGGTATTTATTTCAGATTCCAGAATATGCACAAAGCCTGTGAGGAAGTCGGTGTGACAAGGCGCTAAACTTAAAGTAGATCAGAGCATCGAACACATAACAGAGATGCAGTTGGTGGGGAAGCCAGCTCTGCGGAGCTGGGCAGGACTTGACTCCGCTAGGACGTGAGATGCTCTCCAGGCCCCTTTAAGCCATGGGATACTGATTTAAAATGATTTAATTGCTCCTCTTCCTTTGCTTTCTCCTCCTCTTGTTTTTATTCCTCCTTTTTCTGCAAACCTCTCTGTGCCAAGGTTATTTTGATTCATCTGTTTTATTTCATTTGATCATAATTATTCTCATTTTTCATCATTCTGTCATTTCCCAATCCTATTCTTTCAAGCTGATTAATTTGATTTTTAAAGTTGGTTTTAAAAGAATATTTCTTTGTAATCTAATGACCTTTGCATAATTTCCAAAGTCAATCCATTTTCGTACAGCAGATTCGTTCCTTCATCAAGCGTCAAGCTGATTCAGGTCCTCCGGGGAGTCAGATGCTTTGCCAGCTCAGTACGTTGATAGCTTTCCGTGAGAGGGTTGATGTCCACTTTAGGCCAGGCTGGCCCTCTAGTGTCTATCTGGTTATAGATGTAGGATGGCTTCTAGACAAGTTCACCCAAGGGCCCCTTAGCCCAACCACACACTTATACTGAATTGAGCACTCCTTCTATCAGGAACTTAAAAAGGGAAAGAAGGCCTTTTCAATGGGTCCACTGAACCAGAAGGAAAAGAGGCATTAGCTATCCAGCCCCTTAATCTCCCATTTCTGGCCTAATACAGGAAAATATCCTCAGAACATTCTCCCCTTATATTGATATGGCTGCGCATGGATGACGTACTAATGGCTCCTCCTGGACTGTGACTCAGTCATACTGCACCGTCCTCCCTGCCCCCACCTCAGAGGGATGGAGAGCTGGATGAGCATGGGGAGGGGGCTCAGGATAACATCTAGAGCATATGATTAGAGGGCCGCCTGTAGCTGCCCCAGACTCTGACCAGGCTCTAGACTTTTTGCAGTGCTGTCTGTTAGAAGCAAGTTTACTCTGTTGAGAGTGACAATCCTCCAATAGCCTCTCCCACTCCCACAGACCTTGTGAGTTGTTATGGGCTTAATTGAGTCCCCCCCAAAATTTGTGGAAATCCTAACTCCCACTACCTCAGAATGTGACCTTATCTGGAAATAGAGTCATTTCAGATGTAGTTGTTTAATATTGATGAGGATTTTAGGCTGGTTACTTTTAAAACTGTACATGAGAAGCAGGCTCCGAGGACTGGAATTTTGCTTGCCCTTTTGAGAGACATTTGCATTTGTGAAGGAAGGGGGGATGACCTTGTAGGGACCTGAAATTGGCCACCCCAAGATATGTCTCTTTGGCATCGGGATTGTTTGGGGCTGATTGCTTTCGATAAACTGGGACAGGGAAGGAGGCTTTGGGGAATGGAACTTACCCTTGTTGGGACACATTTACATTTGTAAGGTAAATCTCTATCTGTAAAAGGTGCCTCCCTCTCTGTACCAGGAAGAAGAAGAGAGATGACCTTGTCCCTAGAAACTCTTGATGGGGAAGGCAAGAACTTAAGTTGGTTGCTGTCTGGCAATCTCATGTAACTGATTTAGGGAGTGGCTTCTGACCTTTACTTGATCCGATTTGATTCTTGTCTAAAAGTCATGGGATCACCCAACGACCAGACCCCACCCGCACTGATACCATTTTAACTTTTTTTCATGTTCTTTCCTTTGTCTTCATAAAGAGATGACTCACATACCTATACCTTAAATTTAGCCCTAACCCTCAACTCAGGGCAGCAGCAGGAGCTCTGACTGCCTGTGGGTCCTGTCCCCATGCCAGCGGGGGCAGCAGCAGCGGCTCTGCCTGCCCATGGGCCCTGTCCCCATGCCAGCGGGGGCAGCAGCAGAAGCTCTGACTGCCCATGGGTCCTGTCCCCATGCTACACTATTCTCTAAATAAAAGAGCACTACTGCCAGATCTTGAGAGTCCAAGAAATCTTTCTTTCAACTCCTCGGCTCACCGACCCCGCATCAACATGAGGTCATACTGGAATAGGATGGGCCTTTAATCCAATATGGCTGCTGTCCTTATAAGAAGAGAAGAGACACAGAGACACATGAGGGGAGAGTCCCACATGACAAGGCGGCAGAAACTGAAGCACTGCAGCTGAAAGCTAAGGAGTGCCAAGGAGAGCCAGCCCCCAGCAGAAGCTAGGAAGAGGCAAGGAAAGATTCTACCCTACGAATTTCAGAGGGAGCATGGCCCTGCCGACACCTTGATTTTGGACTTCTAGCCTCCAGAACTGTGAAATAATAAATTTCTGTTATTTTAAGCCCCTCTGTTTGTGGTATTTTGTTATGGCAGCCCCAGGAAACAAATATACTGTGTATGCCAAGGATGCAATGTCTTGACTGCTCTCTATCTTGGCCATTTCTCGGGGTGGGTTTCCAGGGAGCAACCTTGAAGGATGAGGTAATGTCCATCTTGGACAATGGGCAGGCTTGCTTATTGCTTGATATAAAAGTGGTATGTTCCCCAAGCTCGGTGTTCCTCAGCTGTGACGTGAACCCATGGCATTCATCTGAACCAATATTGAGTCATCCCTTTGAGACTTAAGGGAAAAGGGAACCGATGCAAACATGCTGATACTCAGGCTGCTTGCTGAGCCATGATCTCATGTCATTTGCCACCATCCGTGAAATAGTAACAGGCTAACTTATTAGCTTGTAAATAAGGTGAAACAAAATCCTAGACCCAACTAATTCCTGAAGATGCTATTTCACCCAGCCCCCAAGGCTATTACATCAAAGAGGTTAATACAAGAATCTCGTCTTCAAGGAGCTTGGAGATAGGATGTACATATGACAAGCTAAATAACCAAGAAGACAACATGAGAGATGCCACAAAGTAGTGTCTGATGAATTATTATAATATTATTTAATTCTCAAGTACTGGTATGTACAATGAAGCTTCTGAGTTAGGGGAAAGAAGAGAATCCTGAGGGTGGCAAAGCTTGCAGGACAGCTGCAAGCAGGGTGTTGAAAGTGGTTAGAACTTGAATAATGTAATGTGGACCCAGGGCAGAAGATTTGGAAGGAAGGGCTGTTAATATCAGCCTCCTGTATGATTCTGTGGCATTTTCTGGACACCTCTTTGATAGCACTTATTACATGATGTTGTAATCAGTAGTTTGCATGCCTACCTCCTCTACTGAGAGCTTTTTAAGGGCAGTGATATATTTTATTCACTTAAAAAATATTTGGCATCTGTCACCTAGTAGGCATGCAATATATGTTGAGTAAGCTGATGGATGGGTGAATGAATGAATGACTAAAAATTGAAAATGCATCATTTGACAGAGAAGATTCGGTAGATGTGATGGGGGACATAGAAAGGTAGCCTGGTGCCACCCTGAGGAAGACCTTGAATGTCAGGCCAGGGAGACTGAATAAAAGGAGATGGGCTGCCATGGTCAAGGATGGAGGTGACAGTAGAGAGTTATTTTAGGAAGATTTATTTGGTAGTGATGTGCACATGGGAGGAATGAGCCCAGAGGAGGAAAACCAGTTGAGAGGATATTACAATAGCCTAGATCTAGGGGTTCACTAAGATGCCCCACTATCATTTCACTTTTTAAAAAGTTCCATGTGATGTGACAAATGGATTAGAATCATGTTCCTGTGAGTCAGCAGGCACAGGGAAGCCAGGATCACTGTCGCGTCATTTTATTACAGGACATTTAGGGTGATAGTGTTAAATGGCTGGCTGGCTTCCTAGGCTCCTGTGCAACCTTGTGATTCCTCAGGATTCATTCCCCCTCTGCAGAGAGCTCAAGGATGAGTGGGGATCAAATGGCAGCTTTGCATGTGGCCATTGATCATAATAGAGAGAAGTGGGTCCTAAGTAGCAGAAATGAATTTATCAGTTGCTGCAGAGCTGGCCCGTCCTCTGGATAGGCAAGGATGGAAGTGTCACCCCATTGCTAAGTGCCTTCCATGCCAGGGGCCCAGACCTTGCTTATGTTAGATGAATGACTTGGTCCTACCTCTAGGCCTTCAGGTCCACTGGGCTCATGGTTGAGACAGAAGGTTGAAACATTCAAAATGTTTTCACGTATCGAATTAATGTATTGGATAAGTTATGTGCTCCCAATGGCCACTGCTGAATCCAATGGAAAATGATTCCCTTTTCCCATTGCACAATATCTGCTTGTCTGACCAGTAGGTAGTCACCTGCCCCACTTCCCTCAGCACAGGGGCCTCTGTTCCTGGGAAAGGAATAGAAACCTCTTCACTATCTTTCAAGCTGCTTATGATGGGAAGCACCAACCTCCATCTGGTCATTGTGATTCTCTTTGGTCATATGTTCTGGGATGGAGGGGGCTCCGTACCAAGACTGCTATGCCAGTGAAAGCAACAAGGAGATGGATGCACGCGCAGTCACCAAAATTTTATCTTGCACTTCAACTTTCTTTGCTATTGCCTCTCAAAACTAGTGGCTTATCTAGAGTATGTGACTCCCAGAGATGATAATTTTCCCCCAAGATTTTATCAAGAAAACTTGTAAACAGAGAGTTGAAACAATTCTATAGTGTAGATGCATATACCACACTGAGATCCTGCCATTAACATTTTCTGTACTTGCTTTATCATGTATCTGTCCCTGTAGAGTGGATCACTCTTAACAACCCTTTCCTCTAGGCAATGAAAGTATTTTCAGTAATAATCAGAAAGTAAAGTGAAGACTAATAATGCCTAGAAAAAATCAGTGAAAAATTATACTCAACTTTGTATATACAATTATGGTCATAAAAATAAAATTAACAAATAATTATTGGATATAAAATATTATATATAAAAATATTACCCCTGGCAGTTCATGCTCTGTATAATTGTTTTAAATTTTCAGTATAAACTAACTCCCAATGGCCATATGGAATAACAGAAATGAGATAATTGAAGTTCTGTTTTTTCACCTTTACAGTCATTGTGCTTTTGTTGGTTACTTTGAATCTTCTGCTTAAATGCAGGAATATGTAATTCCACATGCGTTGTGGAGACAAAGATTCTCCCCCAAGTCAGCTCAAATGACCCCAGACTGTTAGAAACTTACTCTTGAAATAAGCATGTGTCACAGAGTCTTTTTGGTTTTGAGACCAACTGTACAGATGAGAGTCCTCCAGATTAACTTCTACATGAGTCATTTATTAAAAGATGAGTAATAAAAATGTGCTCATTTGAAGCTTACATATATATTATTAAAACTCAATTGTAATGGCAGCAATCGTTTAGAATGTATACCAATCAAAGATTTTTTTCAGGGAGGAGTATTTTATCAATGACATTGTTTAGCATTACTGGCAAATGGTGACAATGAAAAGCAGCCTGTAGTTGGTTGTAAGATTGTTTTAAATTTCTGTACATACAGTGCAGCCTCCTACGATTTGCTGCCCCTTCCCAATCTTGGTGGCGTCAAAGAGAAACAGAGATGGACACTAGTGAGAAGGCTGTAAAGACAGATTTTATTCAGTACTATTGCAATAGAGGAAAGAGACTTTAGAATAGAGTTAGGTTAATCCCAAATACAGCAAAGATAGCTGGTGAGGTATGGCCAATGAACAGAGTGAGGAGGCCGGTGGAAGGAAAATTACTAACAGGAAACATCAAGGGTAGGGGGATTCTCGCCAAAGGCAGGCCAAGGATTTATACATCAAGGGTTCAGAATGAGGAAGTTGATCAGATATCAAGGGGCAGGGATTCTCACTAAATTGACATCAGGATTCTTACTCCAATTGGACTAGGCAGGCTGAGGACAGGGCCCAAGGATGAGGCACTGGTAAAAAGAGGGCTCAGAGGAGCCCGCCTAAAGTTCCTCTCAAGGAGAGTCCTTGTCAGTGGCCACTGCTCAGGACATATAGTTTACTTACATTATGTAGAAATGAATAGTTCTAGAAATAAAGGAAATAATACAGAAATGATGGGCAGTTAAAGAGGACTTCATTTTAGTGAGGCAGTTTCTCACTTGCTTTCTTATGACTACACCTTGAAGGACTGGAGTGTGTATCTAGATCAGCGGAGTAGTGTTTCCCCTTTAAAGGCAATTAACCAGCTTTCCATTGACGCCCAGTGCCCACAGGACAGCATGTCTGCATCACTGGGATGGGTGTATAATGTATAAGCAATCCTAGGCACCTCCCCCCGCCCCCATCTGCTAAGAACATTCTGACAATGCCCCTCATGATTACCTTCCTCTCCCCACACTTGAACCTAATTCGGGTTAACTTGGGGAAGAAAGGGACAGATAGGAAGAGGAGACTTACATCAGAAAGGACCTGGGTTTACTGAGGACACCAAGAGGAGGGGAGAAAAAGGAAAAAACCCTCTTGGACAGGAATTTTCAGAGTGTAGCGGCAGCGTTGAGAGCAGAATTGGTGACTGAGGCTTCTGGGTGGGCACAAGATGTGAGCAAGAGAAACAGGGGTGTGGGGGTTTCTAGGAAGTGGTGCTGAGAGTTAAATGCTAGATCTCTTAATATTCTTTAGAAGACACAGGCAAAAGTTTTAATGACTCGTAAATATTTTTGGATTGTTGAACTGTGTCCTTGTGAGGCAGCCTTGCCTTGAGGCTCAGCTCTGAGGGGCCAGGCTAGTATTAGAGGTACATTAAGGCACCTTCAGCTTGGGGTGCCAAGCTGACTGATAGGTCCCTTTAATGTTTGCTATATAGCAATGAGGCAGCTTCAGTTTCTGAACTGGACCCGGTGGAGTAAGTTGACTCCTTTCCTCTGAAAGCTAGCTTGAATGCAGCAAACAATTCTTCTCAAGCAAGAATGGAGGGGGGTGAAACCCGGCTTTGAGACACCTCTGGATGTTCACATGCAGAACATATAAACATGGACAAAGAAAACAGTGATATTTCAACCAAGCCCGCTGATGTGAATGTAAGTACAGTGTGGGAAGCCTTCCCTCTTACTTGAATGCCATTTATTGTTGACCCTGTTAGTAAAATGAGGCCATGTTACTTAACAAAAATAAAAGGAGCAATAATAAAATACTTTATCTTCCCATGGTACTTAATGGATTTTACGAATGTGAGCTTGTTTTAAAGTGTGTACTTCGCAATTGATTTGCAGCTGTTTTTCTAAAACTCCAGGGAAATTGTACTGATCTCTACACAAATTCCATTTTAAAATTTAATCAGTGCTAACTGAGACTGCCTATAATGTGTTCCTGCATTTAAAGATCCAACCTTGGCCTTGTCAGTTCTACATGTGCTGGCATTTCTCTGTGTTTTCCTTTTTGACTTCTCTGCGGGAATATTTGAAAGTAGTTTGACATCACAGTCAACTCATACTACAGTAGAATGTTTTTCTTTTTAGAAACACCATCTCCTTTCCTGCAGGGTGTCTGGTCTAGTTCAGTTTCACCAGGAAGGATATAAGCTACATTTCATTCCAGGGGTTGACAAGGGTGTTTTGGCCGAAAGAATGAGGGAGCCATGAATAATTCAGAATGTTCTTGGCCACATATTATCCCATTAATTGGTAGCATTAGAGACTGGAAGACATGTACTTTAAAGGGAAAAGTCAGGGAGAGTAAGAGAGAATGAGAGAATTCTTAGGGGAGCTCAAAAAAAGAGATGTTTTCTTTGGAACTGGTGTTCTAGATTGTTGTCTTCAAAAGAATGTGTGGTTAAAAGTTATTTCATCACTGGAGTTTAGTTACGCTGACATGTATAAATCTCTCCTTCAAAGAAGCTAAACTCTCATATACATTATTAAAGAATTCACAGCATCAAATGACAGAGGGTAGAGGAGAAAATAAAAGGGGAGGGGAAACAGTTAAATAATGTATTTTTTCCTCTTGCACATAACACTTTGCACATCAAAACACTAAAATCAATAACTTTCTAATCTAACAGGAGTCCTCTATTTCATTCTTTATTTTTAATTATTCTTTCATTTGTTATTGAGAAACTGAGTCACTGAGCAATTCAGCAACTGCCTTAAAAGTGCATACCTGGGGGGCAATGTTGAAACATGCACTTTGATCCCCATCCTACAGCCTTGCACAAACCAGAGCGTCAGCCTTAACATTTTCTTCCTAACACCAGTCATGAAGTCACAATTAGCACATCAATTCATTTCTATGAGGAAGTCACTTATTTTCTTATTTTCAGTCCTGCCTCAGTCCAGAAGACATTGGTTGTGGGAGAAAAGCTATAGAATACAAACATTGGAAGCACATACACATTCCCACATCTGAACTGTATCCGCTTGAATTAACCCACATGGAATCCTAACCTTCTGACCTTCAGGTCCTCTAGTCTACACTCCATGAAATTTAGGCCTATCTTCTACAGCATCTGTTTAGCAGAATTGGAGAGTTAAGGAGAGGACCTGGGAAACATTTCACCAGAGTTCATATGATGTCTGTTTTTTCTCACCTTAATTATGTGATTCAATGCAAGTCCATTTATTATGCTAATATAAATAATTTGACTGACATATTTAGGCCTTTCAGCACCAAGATTTTCCTGACGGGGTGGTTCCATTTAAGCTCCAGACTACCTCTCATTGATGATACATCTTTCTTGTTTTTGAAGATATCCAATATCTCAGTTCAGGTGGTCAGTGCCCATGGGAAGCTGCCAGGAAGACGACCACCACGAAAACCCATCAGCAAAGCCAAGCCCAAGAAGCAAGCCAAGAAGAAAGCTCCCTTTTGGAATGTCCAAAATAAAATCATTCTCTTCACAGTGTTTTTATTCATCCTAGCAGTCATAGCCTGGACCCTTCTATGGCTCTACATCAGTGAGTTAAACCCTGCATTTCTTTGGGGTTAGGGCTGGCCCTGTGAGTTCAGCATGAGAAATGCAGGCCCAACCTACCCCAGGGGTGTTTCTGATAGAATTTTCCTATTTCCCAGACTGATAACCATTTCCCAAACTGTTGAGGTTTTAAGGAGGAAGAAACCAAAATTTTCTCTCCTACTTCTTCTTTTACCACCTCTGCTTTTTTCCCATAGGAGAGCAGGAGGAGCAGAGATGGGGGATAGGATAAGAGCTGAGGAGGATATTTAGGAGCTTTTGACTAGTTCAGAAATGTAATGCATTTTAGCTTTAAAAAATGAATGGAATGCTAAGCTGTTTCCTTTCCTCATTCCACCCACCTCCTGTTTCTAGGCAACCTTATATTTCCAGCTGCCTGAGCTTTATTTTACTCATGTACCTTTTTCTCCTCTGTTTTTTATGCTTTTGTCAATCTGGTTGACCCTTTTGGACAGGAGTTATAACTAAGTTCTTCCTTAGAGAGTAGTACTTACCCATGCAGCTCACTAACTCTAGCATTTGTTGACTTATGCTGGACTTCCCACCCCACACATCTTAATATATTTGACACAAGATAAGTGTACTCTCAAGAATATTACAATTTGGTTGGAAAGCAAGATTTATAGGCAAAGAATTAATGAATATTGTCTTGAACAGTGCAGGTCACTTACATCTACACAAATTGATCACCTATAATTTGCATGGCACAATGTAAGACATTAGGCGCACCAAGATGCATCTCCCACCTTCAAAAAGCTCACAGATGCATTGCCACTTTCAAAAAACTTGCAGTTCAGTGCTAGAGAGGGAGAGTGAGTTGATTTATTTTTTTGCTTAAGCAATTACTTTGCAATCACAGAAGACAGGCCTCCAACCTGCCCAGGAATAAAGTCCAGAGAAGGCTTCACGAACTAGCTCTGAAAATTCATTGACACATCTTGGAAGTGGGCCCTGTGATAGGCATGGGAGCAGAGCCTAGACAAGAAAAAAATCTGTCTGCAGGGAGTTTATGGACTAGTGGGGAAGTGAAATTGATGGGCAATTAAGACAAACACAAAAGACACACAACCCCAACCCAGAAAAACCAACTTATTTCCCATCAGCCTCTGCTGGGCTTTGACCGATGCATTTGCGTTGCCCTGGCATTTTGCATAAAGTTTTGGAACATCACTGTGTAGAAGTAGTTTGATGGCTGCATAAAAATCAGAGAAGGGCATTTCAGGAAGACAGACCAGTATGAGCAAAGGGATACTTTTATGAATAAATGAGAACTGTTCAACAGACAACAGAGGTTAGTTTTGATCCAAGCAATTTGGGTGTGGAAGGTGGCCTTGAGAAATGTGGAGCGTGGACTGCTCATCAGGGAGACAGTGCAGGGTCTTGTGTGTTGGGCTGAGCTAAAGAGTTAGGTAAATGTAATCTGGCTCAAGACTAAATTGATCTCCCCTGCATTGTTGTGATCCTGACTCTTGAGTACTTACTGATGTGAGGAGGATGTGCAAGCTTCTAGATAGAAGCTATAGTTTTCATTCAAATTTTAGAGTCTGCAAGGAAAAAAAAAATCTAAGAAACACGTTCCTGGTAAAATCAGAAACAAAAGCAACTCTTGTTTTACAGGAGAGACCTAATGAGGCAAGGCGATCTGTCTAAGGTCACATAACTTGAAAGAGTAAATCTGGGACAGGAGCTCAGGTCTCCTGCCCTCACCCTGTGCCCCTCCCCAACCTGCCACAGCGGAACCACACCGCTTGGGGTTCACGTGACCCTGGATGGGTCATAAGAGGGAGGCGGCTTCCTATCACTCACATAGGGTGTACCTTCTTTTTAAATCAGCCACCACTTATTCAGCATTTCCATGTACTGGGCATTGTGCCCAGAGAGAGTATTCTCTCCCTCTCTCCCTGTCTCCCTCTCTCCTGCTTCTTCTCTGCTTTCCTTCCCGCAAACGTCTATTGAGCTTCAAAGCTAAGGCAGGCATTCACTATGCTATGTTAGGGGCTGAGGGACAAAAAGAAGTTACTGTTCGTCTAGAAGGGCAGACATGCAGACAGAAGTTATGATGCGGTGGGCCGTGGGAGCCAGAGGGGTGGTGTCACATAGCAGTAATACCTTGTAACAAAAAGGAAAGGCTGAAAGGAGAGCCCCTCATGGCCCCCACACTATTCTCAGGTGCCCGAAGGCAACTCAGACAGGCAATATCTTTGCCTATTTTGTCAGCAGTTTCTGGTAGGCCCGATGCCCAGTACTGATCCCATGGTCCTCACTGGGCAGAGTATTTGAGCAAGAGTGACCTGACACCAGGCCAAAGACCACACTTCGTGGCGCATAGGAAGGATGAAGTCTCCCGGCACTGCACAGAGCTGAGGACTGGCCCAGCACCACGGGCATCAGCCTCACAAGTCAGACAGGGCATGAGCGCCCAAGGGGTCAGTGAAGCTCAGTTGGGGGCCCTTCTCTCTTCTCCCACTATGTCAGGTCACCTCTGAGCTCAGTGGTGCACGTTTCTTACTTCCTCTCCTTCCACAGACTTAGCATCCATGAACATTGTGAGTGCTGTTTTTGACCTCTTAGCATCTCTAGGACATGTATAAAGTCAGAGAGGTTTATCTTTTACCTTTTAATCTTGCCCTTAAGTATTTGCCAGAAGCTGATAGAAAGAATAGACTATTCAAAGGGATATGGTGATTTCCCGCTGATGGAAGAGATATTACTAACCACATGTAGAGCTCCACCAGCCGTAACTGGTAAAATACGCAGCTGCTTAAAATAAAATCGTTTTAGGATCTGATACTGATGTAGGTCAGACTGTGCCCCAGCGCCAGACAGAGGCAATCTCCTGACCGCCTTCTCTCCTGTCTCACAGGTAAGACGGAAAGCAAAGACGCCTTTTACTTTGTGGGCATGTTCCGCATCACCAACATTGAGTTTCTCCCTGAACACCGACAGAAGGAGTCCAGGGAATTTCTGTCAGTGGCACAGACTGTGCAGCAAGTGGTGAGGTGACGGGGGCACTTGAGAGGCTGGGGAAGGGAGGTGTCAGGGGTGAGGGGATGGGGTGGAGGGGTGACAAGTGTCACAGGTGAGCAGGGTGGATGAAGGAAGCAGAGAGGGTATGGGATTTAGCTCATCTTGGCTGTCAGATAGACTTACTCCTTTGATAGAATTGCTTATTTATTTTTTTTCTGCTGAAACTAAAAGAAGTAGTGCTCTGAGATTCAGTTTTTCTCATCTACAAAATAAAGGAATTGGATCAGGTGGGCTTTAAATTGCCTCCCAGTACTGAAGTTACATGCATTCTGATTAATTCTGTGATCTGTACACATTTATTTCAACCTTGATGCACTGGCATCTCTTCACTTTAAAAAAAATGCTTTGCTGGGGCCTGCCCCGTGGCGCGGTGGTTAAGTGCGCATGTTCCGCTTCTCAGCGGCCCGGGATCCGCTGGTTCGGATCCCGGTTGCCGACATGGCACCGCTTGGCACACCATGCTGTGGTAGGCGTCCCACATAGAAAGTAGAGGAAGATGGGCACAGATGTTAGCTCACGGCCAGGCTTCCTCAGCAAAAAAAGAGGAGGACTGGCAGTAGTTAGTTAGCTCAGGGCTAATCTTCCTCGGAAAAAAAAAAAATTAAAAAAGACTTTGTTATTATAGAACTAATACATATTTATCGTAAAAATTTTATAAAATTCAGAAGAGTGTAAAAAAGAACATTAAAATCTTTAACATCCTCTCCAGAGATTGAGCCCTTCTTAATTTGGACCACATAAACACAAGGGATGACGTGATATTGGAGTATTAGCAGACACTCAGTTTTATAATCTGATTTTTTCCTCTTAACCTTAGGTTGCACATTTCTAAGCAAAAGTCTTTTAAAAGCATATGTTTTAATAGCTACAAAGTTAGCAAATCCCTTTTTATTGGCTATTTAAGTTGCTTCCAATTTTTGTTCCTATAGATAGTGCTACAACAAAACTGCCACATGAACCGTGTGCATCTCTGATTACTGCCTTAGGAGATTTCCTAAAAGTATCACTGGTCAAATAGCAAAACATCTATGCGTGGCTCTTGGTACATATTACCAACTTGAAAGTTTCTGCCAGTTATCCGCACAGTAATGGAGAGGATGGCCCACCCAGTGGTGACTCTACAGCAGTGATAGGCATGCTGTAGTGTTGAATGAGGAAAGGTTGTGAGAGAGAGGAAGCAAAGGCCACAGTGGGCACAGTGGCTTTTATTTATCGAAGGCCTTCAGTACCTTCTAGTACCCAGTATACTGGGTACATTGCTTTAATTCTAATATATATCAATTAGTCCTAAAATCAGCCCAAAGAGGTAGGCATTTTTTTTTTCCACCTCCTTCCCCCTTTTCCTAATCCCAGGCAATACTGCTCATTCCCCCCCACAAGCCATTTCTCTCTACTGCTGAAGGGATCCTTTAAAAATAATATTTCTGCTTTGGTTTAAGGATAAAGCACAAATTCTTAAGAATGGCAAGCAGGTGCTTTTCCAAATCTGCCCCCGGTCTTCCCAGTCTATTTCATGCCACTTTCTCCACGACAGAAAGCTTGTGATCTAAGCCAACTATTCTTTGTATGATGAATAATCGTTGCATCTACACGTCTTGCGGCCCTTTCTAGTGCTATTCTCTCTGGATCTAAAGCCTCTGTCCAGCCTCTTCTGAGTGAAATTCCACTCATCACTCATGACCCATCCAAAAGGTGTCCTTCTCTGTGAAACCCTCGCTGACAGCCCCCCCCCCCCCCCCCCCCCCCCCCCCGCAGAGCCCACACTGGCTTTGTGTAGACCCTTGTTCCTATAGTTAGCATGGCGCTCAGCACATTTTATTATCGCTATTTAATATGCCACTTAAAGAGGCAGCCTTTTTGATCACCGCTTACAGATAAAAAAAGAAAAAGAAAAATACAGTGGAGGCTCAGCAAGTCTAGGTAACGTGTTCTGTGTTGCATAGGGAATTTAAACACCATAGCTCATATATTTTTCACTATCCTATATTATTTCTAAGGGGTTTTTTTCCTCCTGGGCAATTAGGTAGATGGTTTTGCTCTTACGAAGAAATACAGGAGGAGAAGAAGATTTAGCAGAAGAGAGTCAATTTGGTTTTAGAAATGCTAAGTAAGGGCAAAGAAGGTAAATTGATTGAAAGAGCTTTCTTCTGAGATCCAATTATGGAGTTTTAAAGAGGCTGGGTGCTTCCCCGGAAACTGGAGAGTTCTGAAGGGGGAGGGTCAACCCGGCTGTGGGCACCACCCGCCCCCTAGTGGCGAATACAGGAATGTGTCCTTAAGAATAAATTTTCCATGCCGTGCATTGATAGAAAAGACGTCGGGTCAAATATTTTGAAAATGTTCTTAAACGAGTTTGATTTATTAATTGTGGAGAAAATTAACTTTTGGTGTAGGCGGAATACGGAAGTTAAGCTTGATTAGGATGTATAAAGACAGCAATAAATGAATGAAGGTAACTGATGATTCTTCACAGAGAGCAGAATGAAAGTAACTGAAGACGGCTAGAGGAAGCAGGAATTTGATTTCAAGGACTAATGTTTGGGTTTGGAGTCAGAGGCCTTTAGTCTGAGACTTGTGTCTCTCCTCGCTGGCTGTCGGAGCCTGGACCACAGCGTGCTGGGTACTGTAAGAGGAAGGCATACTCGAAAGCCTTCAGAGGCTTCGGGTCTTCTTTTTCAGGTAAACCTGGTGTATACAACATCCGCCTTCTCCAAATTTTACAAGCAGTCTGTCGTCGCAGATGTCAGGTAACGCACGTCCCTCGCTTTGGGATTTCCACACTCGCTCACTGCTGTAAATTCCCCTCAAGGCAGTGGGAAGACTGAGATATCACCATTCTCCCGTGACTTCTTGGAGGCAGTTTTGGGTTAACACCTTTGGCACAGTGGTGCCCCGACTCCTTCCCCTGCTCTCATGCTGAGTTTTTCTCTTCGTCTACCAAAGCCTGCCGTCTCCCCATCTGGGATCCCGGGTCCCTGGATTAATGCCCCTGGGCAAAATGGCCATACACTGCCTGCTATGTTGGGTGGGGGCAAAAATAAAACGCAGACCTGTATTTCTCAAAATATGTTCAATAAAAAGCTGGTCATGAGAGTTCTTCTGAGAAAAAGGCATCCCATGGTCAAATAATTTTTAGGAAAAACTGTGTGCCGTGTATTGTATCCCACCTTTTCCCATGCCCAATATATCTACAGAGATTCACAGTCCACTCTGGCATATTAAAGGCACTGAGAAGTCTTGGAGTAAAGTAATTTGTTTACTTTCCTTCACCTTCCATTTCCCAAGTTATTTACTAGAGAACGCTATCTTATGTTTCTCATAAAACATGACAATACTTGTGCAGCGAGGAGCTCCTGCTCCAGGGTCAGACTGAAAACCAAATTGGGTTTGATTCCTGGATTTGCTACTTACTACCTGTGTGAGTTTGAGTTGTATTTGGCCTTAATTTCCTCATCTATAAAATGGAATAACAATAGGACCTTTCTCATAAAATTAAATGTGATAAAACAGATTTAGCACTGTGTTTGGATGTGGTAGGTTACTAAAAATTATAGCTGTTATTTGTGATAGCTGTGAATGCTAATTAACATCCATAGAAATAGCGTATTCTCCATGGAGATGCAGCTGTACATTAACGGTTCTAGATTTGAATCCAACACAAGAATACACGTACTATGATGCTTTCCCTGTCCAATCCCCATAATAGGAGTCAATGAATTCCTAAAGAAGGAAGTTATGTTCTGTTGAGGGATGTGCATTACAAAGGATGTACTCACTGACCTTACCTTGAATCTATCGTTTAGGTCACTGGCTCCCTATGAGAGTCTACTTCTTGAGAGGTATCCTTGAACATCTTTCTTTTTTCACTACAGCAGTAACAACAAAGGTGGCCTCCTTATCCACTTTTGGATTGTGTTTGTCATGCCACATGCCAAGGGCCATATCTTCTGTGAGGACTGTGTGGCCACCATCTTGAAGGACTCCATCCAGACGAGCATCATAAACCGGACCTCTGTGGGGAGCTTGCAGGGTCTGGCTGTGGACATGGACTCTGTAGTACTAAATGGTGATTGTTGGGTAATTCTCTTTTAAACATTCCTTCTGCAACACTCCTGATACTGCTATTATCATAGTCAATGTCGTAATGAAGTATTCTCTTCCCTAATCCCAACTGGAACAAGATTAACTGAAGACGTTAGAACTACATTGGTAAAGGAAATGGCTAAATGTCATATACAGTGATTGGGCAGTAGAACTGGGATCAAAATATACATGAAATTGAATTTATTAAAGTATACTCCTCTCTATATTTAATTTAGCTTCATGTATCTTCAAACTAAGGCTCCAAGTCCTGGAGAGGGAAGAGCTTTGCTGAGGTTCCTTTTGTCTCTTCCCTCCTCCAGACAGAACCGCACTCCTCTGCCCAACGCTCCAAAACGGCTTGCCCCATAGTCCTGTCAAAACGCAAATTCCATCGTTTGTCTTGACAGTGAAATGGTTTAAGTACCCTGGAACCCAAAGTTCCTGCAGCTTTCTCTTTTGATTTAACTTGTATGTAGGGCAGCTGTGTAGTAGGTGGCTGATAAGTATTTGTTAAACGAGTGAATGAAAAATCTCTAGTGGAAAATTCTGCACCACATGTACTACTTCAGAACTAATTATTATTATGTTTGTTTGGTTATATTTTAACCTTTGAAAAATGTTTAAAACGTCACTATGGATGATTTCAAGCCTCCAAAAGTAAAGAGAATAGTATAATGAACTCTCATATACTCTTTACTCAGCTTCAACAACGATCCACTCATGGCCATCCTATTTGATCTCCAAATACGGAAACAACCTCCCCCACACTCACTGGATTATTTTACAGCAAATTCCAGAAGTGTCGGATGGCTTTTAAAGGACTGAAAATAATTTTTACTAAACAAAATTCTCAAATGAAATGCTGGGACTGACAGTGTCTTTTCTGTGTGTTTTCTCAATGCAGCTGGGCTTCGGTCAGACTACTCCTCAACCATAGGAGCTGGTAAATTATGTCATGTGGTTTTTTCCCCCTCTCCTCTCACCTCCAAATCAGTGTCCATTTGGCTAGTTTTCCCTTTCAAATGATGGTATTTGTTAGTGCTCCTTCAGTTGCAAGTGACAGAAATACAGTCAAACTGGCATAAGCACAAAAGAAACTTGATTGGCTCATGTAACTGGGACATCCATGGAGGGTTCTGGCTTCAAGCATCGTCGGGTCCGGGTTCTAAAATAAAATATCAGGACTCTGCATCTCTGTTTTCCTCTGTTGAGGTTTCATCGATTGTTCTCTTCCAGTGGAATGGCATAAAAGGCCACCAACAGATCCAAGCGTATAATTTTTCAGTTTAGCAACCATGGTGGAAAAAACCCCACACATATTTCCTGATAGTTCCTGCAAAGTTCTGGGTCTGAGTCTCAACGTCTCAGATTGGCTGACACGCCCGCACCTGAACTAGCTTCTTTGACTCTGATTGGCGCTCTGGGTCATGTGCCCACCTCTGGACCTAAGGGCGAATTTGGCCCCAAGCAAACCATATAGACAGGGTAGGGGTAGTTTCTCAAGGTAAAATCTAGACGCTGTTACCAGAAGAGAGGGGAGTGGACTCGAGGCTGGCAAAGACAACAGTTGTCCTCCACATGACCTCTTTTGCTCTTTACTTTTCTATACGAATTTCTAGAAAAGGCATTCCTAAAACAAAAACAACACTGCTGTCTCCACAGACAAAGGCTGCTCTCAGTATTTCTATGCAGATCATGCGTCTTTCCGCTACCCTCTGGAGATTTCTGCAACCTCAGGGCGGCTGATGTGCCACTTCAAACTGGTGGCCATAGTGGGCTATCTGATTCGTTTCTCCATCGAGTCCATCGAGATAGAAGCCGACAACTGTGTCACAGACTCCCTGACCATTTACGATGCCCTCTTGCCAATCCGGAGCACCATCTTGTATAGGTATTATGCAGACACTCTGGTTGGCTAGTGAAAAGATTTTTTACAACATCTCTGTTTTGCAGTATCTGGGTTCGCCTTGGATTTTTTTAAACCATTTTTGCGTCTACTCATGAGGTCAAAGACTGACCCATACGCTATTGAGCACCCTGTATGTTAGCTGAGCCACGCCTGTGAGACACGATGTTTGCTTTTCACTTGTCAAAATCAGTATAGCAGGAACTTCAGACAATATTTCTGAAATCTAACCGATTTTTTGTTTAATTTTACTTTTATTGCAATCCCAATGGAGTCTACTATTTCAATAGAGTGTGAGAATAAATGTTTGATGATGATTGCATAGCATTAGTAAAACAATTAAAAATTTTTTCCTTATTATGAAAATAGCACAGTGTTCATTGTGGAAAATGAGGTCAGTCATAGAAAACAACATCAATTATTTTACAATCCTACCATGCAGAACAAATGTCTGTTATATTTTTGCATAAATCCTTTCATTCATATATATGTAATTACACACATATGTACATATACATACCCTAATATTTTTTACTTGCAAGTAGACATCTTTTTATGAAAGCTTAATATTTGGATAACCTAATAATGACAGGCTTTATTAAGAATTTACTATTTCTTACTGTGCTAAAAGGCATGAATTATCTTATTATTTTTAACAGTGTTTATGGATGTATGTAACAGTACTTTATGTAGGTATGCATTATTTATATTTTGGTGATGAAGATGCATGTTAAAAATTCAAACAGTATATAAAGATATGCAGTGAAAAGTAAGTTTGTGGCTGGCTCCCATTCCTCAATCATTATTATTGGTTTCTTTTCAATCTTCCAGGCATATCTAGTTATCATCTCATTTAATCCTCATCACAATGCTATATGAAGAGTATCCTATTATTATTACTGCCATTTCATAGCAGGAACAATGGCATTATGACGATTTAGTTGATTGCCCAGAGTCTTTCAGCCAGTTAAGTGATGGAGCTGAGTTTTGAACCCAGAGTTCTCAGTGTAGAGCCCATGACCTTAGCCATTAAATACCCTGCCTTTATGCCTTGTTTGCCCTCAAGGAGGGTCCAGTGATGGCCATCGAGGAGAATTCTTCAGTATTTACTGGACAAAAATTTCTGTACCTAAGTCAACTCTCCTCCATCTGTCATGCCCTGTGGCCACTAATTGACGAAGACCTGACTGGCAGTCTGGTCACAAGAACTGTGTGGATGGCTCAGGAATGTGTGGAATTAGTGATGGATGGAGGCCCGCCTCTTAATAAACTATTATTCATCTACTGTTGCTTTGTTATCTGGTTTCAGAATTTGTGAACCCACAAGAACATTAATGTCATTTGTTTCTACAAATAATCTCATGTTGGTGACGTTGAAGTCTCCTCAGATACGGAGCCTGTCAGGAATCCGGGCATATTTGGAGGTCATTCCAGAACAAAGTAAGTTTTCCCTAAAAGCCACCCTTAGAAATATTTGTTATGATGCTCCAGTCTGATCTCTCCTGAGGCTGTGCTGTAATGCTAGTTGAATTAGTCAGAGATTCTGACTCAGAGTCCAGTCAGATGAGAGAGATCATATTATTTTAACAGACAGAGTTTAGTGTAAAGAACTGTTAACTCACTATAAAGGTGTTAACAAGGTAACTCAAAAGGCAAAAAGAAAACTGTAAGCTATCATGGATGTAACACATGTAGGAAGCAACTACCATCCCTAGGTCTGGACCAACAAAGGAAAGAGGTCAGAACACAATCTAGAGCTTGGAGGAGGGGTTTGTGGAATGAAACTCATATCTCTGAAGTGGAGCTGCTGCTCAGCTGGTGTTGGTGTCTCTGAGTCCAGAGGCAGGCAGGTATCCATGGACTTGGGATCCAGACTTTTGAGGAGGGGGTGACAAACAGCTGAGGCTGGTATCTTTGAGGGAGATGCACTAACGTAGAAGTTAGGGAAACTGCTAACAGAATTCAACTCTGCTACAGAAGGAAGTGCAGCTTTGGGGTTGAAGAAGTGTTGCTGGGGTGACCCTCCCAGGAAGAGGAAACAGACAGGAAGTCCCGTTCTTCCTCCTCCAGCCTTCCGGTCTCCCTTTAGCGCCCCCTATTGGCAGAGCCTATCAGGAAGCCAAGTGGCAAAGAGATCAGTGGTTTGAGAAGGGTGGGTCTGGAGCTGAGAGATAACAGCTTAGTAACTAGCACACTAGACTGTCTTTCGTGAATTCTAATTAATAGTGATGCATGTGAACGCCGTCGTGGAAAGTACCTGTGAAGTAAAACCCAGGGGATTTCACGGGTTTTTCTAGGTCAGACAATGAGAAAAAACTGACCTCCCTTTCATTCTTCTTTTTGACGTGGATTGATGAGGTAAAACAAAACAAAACAGAATAAAAAGAGCCGTCACTGAAACTCTAGTCTTTTAAAAATATTTGTTGTCTTGTAACTGGTCCAATCTTACAGATCATGTGTTGGTAACTTCTTTATGAGCATCAATAAAGCCAAAGGGATCAGAATGGCAGATGGGGGTGAAGAGGAAAGGGATTTGGCTGAAGTAGATGGTGTGATAGCTTTGGGTCACCTACATTTTAGGGCAGTGGCTTATTTTGGTAGGTTTTCTCCTTAAAATTATTACAAAACCAAATGTAAAATTGACTTATTGAACAAAAGTGAACTAGCTAATTGAAGTGTTGTTGGGTCGAAAATTATCTCTAACCCCAAAGGTTAAAAATATGATTATTTCAGAAATATTGTAGTGGAATTTGTCAACAAATATTTATTGAACATCTACTATATGCCAGGAATAATTCTAGGTGTCAGGGAAATAGCAATAAACAAAAGAAACAAAAATCAATACTCTTAAAGAATGTACATTCCAGCAGAAGGATGAGCATATCAGTAAGAAGAAACATTTAGATTGTCTTATTTAAACAGAACAACTTGTTATGTCAACTGGGTATAGTTCTTCAACAACAAATTTTCACCCATTTGAGCAAATAAGCTCAGAAGCTTTAAAAAATATATTTAAACTATGTTTATAAAGAAAGTAATAGCATCCTATAGATCTGTAGTCAAAATATATGATTTGAAAGCAAATATAGAATTTGAACAAGTAGTTTAGCTATACATCTGTCGGGTACTATTTCTTTTTAAAAATATTAGTTTAAATTTCAAAAAATATAAGCTTGTTGATCAAGGAAGTGTGCATTTGTGTTAAAGAAATGTATGCAGCGTCTCTCCCGTGATCTCGCAATGGCAAATCATTGTGTGTGACTGGATATTTTTTTCAGAGTGTGAAAACACAGTTTTGGTCAAAGAAATCGCTGGCTTTGAAGGGAAAATTTCAAGTCCATATTACCCAAGCTACTATCCTCCGAAATGCACGTGTACCTGGAAATTTCAGGTAGCCAAGTTTTACCACTATGGTAGAAAAGTGTTATCCTATTTTTAGTAGTAATTTATTTCTGAATTTAATTACCTTTTTTTTCAGTTACAAAAAGAATATTAGTTAATTTTTTAATATTTAAACCTTGTTGAAATATACTGTCTAGAACATGAAAGTTCCTTGAAACCTCAACCCTCTGCCCACCAATTAACTTCTCTTTGCAGACTGAGGCTTATTTTTTCAATTTATTATTTTGTTTGTTTGTATTAAAAAACACAAAGACTTTGTTACATGATCAGACAATTTTTCTTTTATTATGGCAGAGTTCATTTATCAATTTTTAATTGCTTCATCATCAGCATTATAATAGGAATAACAAAGAAATAATAAATCGGGTTAGGCAATGTATATTTCAGGTATATAAGCAAACCAGAGTGTAAATTTATATAAAATATGTACATCTCCCTCTGGTGCTGGACAGGGAGTTTCTGCTTTTCTTTTTAAAATCCTAGTCTGTAAACAGTTTCTCTTTCTCCAACTACAGTGTCACGTGGATAGGGCGAGCTGTCACCTTGCTCTTTCAGCACATACATATGAGCGTACTGTGTGGCATAGCAGTTAGAGGTCAGCTGCAGCAGCATATAGTTTGTATTCATTCGACATGATGTAACTGAATGCCTGCTATGTGTCAGGCAGTATTCTAGACCCTGGGATCCATGACACATGTTCATGCAAGTTCTGCTCTCCTGGGGCTTACCAGACAATAAAGGGAGACAGCTGACAAACGAATAAACAAGTAAAATATAGGCAATATGTTACTTGGTGGTACAATGCTCTGGAGAAGGATGGAGCAGGGAAGGTGGCACTGTAGCTGGGTGGGTGGGAAGTGTGAAGGGTAGGATGTCGAGGATTTGTTATTTAATAGGATAGTCAGGGAAAGCCTCATGGGCAAGGGGACATTTGCACAGAAACCTGCAGAAGATGAGGGAACTAACCTGTGCATACCTAGGATGAGAGTCCGGCAGGTAAACAGAACAGCTGAGGCAAAGGCCCTGAGGCAGGAGCTTGCTGGCTGCATATATGACTTGTGCACATTCACAAATATTTTTAATAATTTTATTATGCCCAAATCTGCACTTGGTGTCAATGTCCTGATGGCATGCATTCTTAAATTATTTTTTATCACGATCACAAACATTTCCAAAATAATTAAAACATAAAGGTGCTAGACTCTTGCTCACTGCCAGGTTCTTAAGGCCTCAGGGCAGCAGAATCTCAGGTGGGAGAGAGGGAGACAGGAAGAGAAGATGAGAGGGGCTGGAGAGAGAGGAGGGAAAGACATCAAATCTCGGTCTCTTTAATCTCTCCGAAATGCAGAGCTGTATCCTTTTTGCTTCCAGAACAAGAAAGGCCCCATTCCCAAAAGCTCTGTCAAGTGTTCGAAATTCCTTTGAGACAAAATAAATGTTGATTCCACGATAACCTGTAAGACTTAAAATGAACATCCCCGAATGTTGCTGTGATTATGTTTTAGTCAGGGTGTAAATAAGATTTTCAACTCACTCTCTGTTTCACTAGGGGTTGAGGGTTAGAAATGCTGAATAAAAAGAAATCTTTATAAGGAAAAAAGCATGCCACTGGGGGAGTGGGGGGTGGGCCGAGGGAGACAGGAAGGCGTTGATTAGTCACCTATAGCTGTGTGAGAGCATGCTTCTGTGAATAGAAATCATGTAAAAACTAATTTTTCACCTGTAAACTAGCTTTGAATTTATTAAAAATGACTAAAAACTGGATGATTTAAGTAACAAAAATGTTGACCCAAGTCATGATAAAAGCTTTTTTTTTTTTTTTTTGCTGAGGAAGACTCACCCTGAGCTAATATCTGTTGCTAATCTTCCTCTATTTTGTATGTGAGCCACTGTCACAGCATGGTCATTGATAGATGAGTGGTGTAGGTCCGTGCTCAGGAAGCAAACTTGGGCCACTGAAGCAGAGCACACTGAACTTAACAGCTAGGCCACCAGGGCTGGTCCAATGAAAGCTTTTTGACACAAGAGTTAATTTCTATCATCCTCAGTCCTTCTTAGTGCCTGGCCTGATTTCCAAATTGAAGAGCATTCAATCTCCTGTGCAAACTCACTTTCAGCTTAGTTTTTAAGGTCTTATTTATCTGAGAAGGATTAACTCTTGTTCCAACTTAAAGTCCATCTGATTCTTCTCCCAAGCTCTCTTATCCATTCAACAAATGGTTACTGGATGTCTGCTACTGTCGGGCACCATGTGGCACACATAGCAGCTACAGCAAACAAAGTCCCTGCTCTCACAGGGCTTACAGACTGCAGGGGTAGGAGGAGGTTTATGATATGTTGTCCACATTTGTTTAGTACTTTATTTTTACTTATTTTATTTTATTTTTTGTGAAGACGATTGTCCCCGAGCTAATATCCATGCCAATCTTCCTCCATTTTGTATGTGGGATGCCACCACAGCATGGCTTGATGAGCTGTGTATAGGTCTGTGCCCAGGATCCAAATCTGCAAACCCCGGGCCGCTGAACCAGAGTGTGTGAACTTAAAACTGCTATGCCACCAGGCCGGCCCCTGTTTACTACTTGAGTGTTTTCAACATATGTATTTTTATTTAATCTTTAAAACATACCTTTGACAGAGGAGAGATACTCTGGTCACACTTTATAAATAAGGAAATAGAGATGGGGGCAAATCATTTGCCAGAGGCCATTCAAATAGCAAGTGATCCAGGTAGGATTAAATGCAATCACGCCCCCTCCATAAATAAATTCAGCACCACCCCGCTCCTTTCCTGGGTTCCTAAGGATGTTCAGCTTCCGTATGTTTCATAACAGTCACTTAGCTAAGATTTACCTCCCTCTTCCTTCCTTGTTTTTGTTTTCCTACTAATCAATTTTATTATGGAATCTTAGAAGAAAAAAAATGGAGAGTAGTTTGAATTGTTTTTTCACAGATGTCGTCAGTACAGCATCATCCAAGTTAGGTCCACAAGACGTAAAACATAAGACATAAGCATCATACATGGCCCCATTACTGTGGGGCCTGCTGAATCCCTCTTTCCTGCGTCTGTGGCAAGCATCATTGCCACAGAAGTTTCCAGTGATCATCTAAGGTGGGTTCTTGAGTTGTGTATACACAACCGCTGGCGAGTTAGGGATGAGTGAGAGATACAGCATGTCCTGCATCTGGTGGCCACCACTGGCTAGAGAAATGTTTAAACATAGCAAGTCCAGATTAGGAGAACTCTTCCTCTTACTCGGTTAAAGAAAGGCAAGGGTTGGTCAATGGGAACAGAAAATACAGGGCATAGAAGGAAATAGTGTACTTAGCAGTTTTATTTTTTTGTTCATTTGTCGAAAAAGCTTGCAATACTTTGTGAAACTGCACCTCATCACTCCATTTGTCGGGCAGGTTAATATCAGCAGTGCCTTTTGTCCAATGTGAGTCCAAATGTGGAATTGTGGGCAATTCTGTCAGGGGAATCAGTATGCAAGGGGACTTATTTCCTTTCCCTGTGGAGAGGCTTTGTGGATTGGAGGGTGGTGGTGCATTTAAACCCACTTTGTTTTGGTGTGATGAAGCTTCTTGGTGGAGGATTGCATTGGAATATAAAGTTTACATTGGTTAAGATATTTACCATCTCTCAGTTTGCACCTATTTTTTTCTTTTTCTTTTTTTTTTTTTTGAGGAAGATTAGCCCTGAGCTAACTACTGCCAGTCCTCCTCTTTTTGCTGAGGAAGCCTGGCCCTGAGCTAACATCTGTGCTCATCTTCCCCTATTTTATATGTGGGATGCCTACCACAACATGGCATGCCAAGCAGTGCCATGTCCGCACCCGGGATCCGAACCGGTGAACCCAGGGCCGCTGAGAAGCAGAACATGCGAACTTAACCGCTGCGCCACCGGGTCGGCCCCTATTTTTTTCTTTAATGTGAAGAAATAATCAGATGGCAAGACTGGGGAAAAAATTGATGTGTGTTCCCATGAGCCCTTGGCTTTTGGTGAACATAAGACAATCCTGTTCCTCTTGAGTCCCCCCCAGTGGCTTCCAGGCAGCACGATACTCTGAGGAAAGGATATCTTCCAGAGAAAGGCAAGACTGGTTTGAATCTCTGGTTTGCATTTCCTAACCTTGAAGAAGCTACTTATCTTTGGTTAGTCTTGGTTTCTTCTTCCGTAAAATGGGAATCATATTACCTGCCTATCCATGTTGTTGTGATGTTTAAATGAGAGACATAAAGTGCCCCATTCATTCCCTCTCAAAGGTAGGTTGAGGGGGTAGGACTACTATATTTAAATACATGTAAGAAAGAAGCACACACTCACAATAAAGAAATTATAAAATATGGTGACATAACTAAAAAACCAAATGTCTGTCAAAACAATAAAAATCATTGGGTAAAATTCATCTATTAAAAGAAAAAGACATTAAAAATATAACTACCATGTGATCCAGCAATTTCACTTCTGAGTATTTATCCAAAGGAAATGAAAATAATAACTTGAAAAGATATCTACGCCTCCATGTTCATTGCAACATTATTTAAAATAGCTAAGACATGGAGGCAACTTAAGTGTCTAGCAATGCATGAATGGATAAAGAAGATGTGGCATATATATATATAATGGAATATTGTTCAGCCATAAAAAAGAAGGAAATCTTACCATTTGCAACCACATGGGTGGACCCTGAGGGCGTTATGCTAAATGAAATATGTACGACAGAGAAAAACAAATACTGTATGATCTCACTCATATGTGGAGTTGAAACGCCTCCATACCCCAAAGCAAACTCGTAGATACAGAGAACAGATTGGTGATTGCCAGAGGCAAGGGGTAGGGGGGTGGGCAAAATGGGTGAAAGGGGTCAAAAGGTACGAACTTCTAGGTATAAAATATATAAGTCCTGGGCATGTAATGTACAGCAAAGTGACTATAGTTACTAATACTATATTGTGTACTCGAAAGTTGTTTAGAAAATAGATCTTGCAGTTCTCATCACAAGAAAAAAATTTGTAACTCTGTATGGTGGTGGATGTTAACTAGACTTATTGTGGTGATCATTTTGCAATATATCTAAATATCGAATCATGATTTTGTACACCTGAAACTAATATAATGTTATATGTCAATCATATTTCAATTTAAAAAAAGGAAAAGAGAGTAGGATAGAATCACAAAATACTACCTAAAACTTAACTGTACGTTGTCTTCAAAAGACAAAGTGAATAAAAAAGTGACTCAATAACACTGAAAACAAAAGGATGGGCAATGTCCTACCAGGCAAAAAGAAACAAACAAAGAGCAGGGAGCTAAGGCTTAGTGCCCAGCAATGCTGGGCTCAGAGCATTCAGTGAGAAAAGAAAGGCGAGCTATGATGCTCAAAAGGGTTAGCCTCATGAAGATCTAATTATGACGATTATCAATGCATCAAATGACATGACATTAATACTCATAAATCAAAACCTGTAGGAAATACAAAGAGACATGGACAATGTTTAACTAAGAGATTATAATTCTTTTTGCTTGGTTTATGATGGCCATAGTAAGGGACAAGAGATAAGTCTAGGATGGACATTAGACCATACAAATAATGAGTATGGTAATAGATATACAAACATAAATTTCTCTTTTTTTCAAATGACCTTGAAGCATTCATAAATTTGATTACAACAAAGTCCTTAATAAATTAAAAAATTAAAAGGAGTATAAGCACTAAATAATCTCATCTAATTAAGAGAGAATTAGAAAACTTGAAAATGGACAAACTAAAATTCTATTCCCTGGAAATGTAAGAACTCTCTCTTAAGTAAAACATCAGTGGCATATCAGACACAGCGTATGTGCGTGTCATCAGATGCCATAGAAAGGTCAGTGGTGTACTCTTTGTGTGTGTGTGTGTGTGTGCATGCTTACGTGTGCATGTATCACACAGGCAGCTCCTTCTCTTGTTCGATCTCTTCTAAGAAGACCTGGAGGTGACTCAGTAACTGCCTTCAGGAATACCCAGGTTTAGTATGAAGAGGATGCTGATTCATTTCTCCTTTATCTAAAGAATTTGAATAGTGCTTTAAATAAACTCCATTGTTGTCATTGAAGGAGGAAAGTGTGCACACTCATTAGCAAGTGGGAGTTTTCAAAGTTAAGCTCACTTAATAGAAGGAAATTGAAATCTGATCTAATGTGTCCTGTGTCATCCAGCTCAAATGGGGGCCTAACAGCTGCTCCCTGAGCACTAGATGGCCCACTTTCCTCTCTATCATGCTCTCCTCCTCATCTCCGTTTGTTCAGGGAACTGGTCTACCCCACCAAAGGCCAAACGACACAAAGAATAAAATGCTCTTAATACAGCAAGCCAAGGAAATGAGTTCTGAGTGAGCAAGGAAATTTTTGCTTGAAACATGTCCTTCCACTGAAGCATTTTTCTGACTTACATTTGTTTTTCACAGGCTCCCCTACCAACTCTTGGCATAGCACTGAAGTTCCATAACTACTCAATAACACAGAAGAGTGTGAAAGGCTGTGACCATGGATGGTGGGAAATTAATGAGCACATGTAAGTGATCTCCATGTGGGGGAATCTGAGGAAAAGCCTTACCCAGAGGTTCAAAGTCTTGGATTCCTTGTCCCCAAAGACTTTACACTTTATTATATACAGGAGTCAAATAACTTGCTCAAGGTCACTCAGTTCATAAGTGATTAAGCCAGGAGTCAAACTCATGCCTTCTGGTTCCCAAGTCCTTGCTCCACCCCTGCTCTATGCTGCTGGGCACCTTATTGATGTGCACATGTATACTTTACAAAGGAAGTTTGGCAGATAAAGTCTTTCAAACCATAGAGCTATGGAGGAAAATAGTAAATAGGAGTCTTGGTGGTCCAAAAGTTAGAAACCATTAACCAATTCTGTGCAGTGGGAAAGACCCAGTTGGCCTGACTATATCCTGAGGCTGGGACATGGGTTGAGGCTGATCAGAAAGGCTGAGGGAAATCCAGATGCCTGGGCTTCCTGGACCGACCTAATAGGCGCTCACTCTCAGCCTTAATTTGTTCTTTAGTTGTTGTTATTGTTTATTTGCTTCTAAAGTTATAAAGGGTCTTACACTAAAGAATATAGGCTGCTCTGTCTGTGCAGCAGAAGAACTTCTCAGTTTACTTTGAGATAAGAATCCTTGTGAAGTTAGCTGAAGGGATTTACCTGCAAATTCTTTGTTCATTGTTATTCCATGAATGAAACCTTCCCTTTCTAAATGATTTTCCTGAACAACCTTCTTTCATTTCCTTTAGACTCTTAGATCACTTGCTAAATAGTCATTGGTCCTGTCTTCATTGGAATAGATCTTATCTGATTTAAAGGCATTCCTGGATTCATTATTAAGATATGGCTTGTACTCCTTTGGGGAGTATTTTTGAATCAAGGGTCTATTATGTAGGAGACAGAAGACTTGGGTTCAAATTTGAGCCCTATTATTTAGTAGCTTCATTAACTCAGACAAATTATTTAACTATTTTGACTTTCAGTATGTAAAATGAGGTAATAATTCCTGCTTAATTTGGTGGGCTTTTTCTTTCTGTTTTTGGTAATCTTCAGTGAAATGATGCATACCACACACCAAAAATATTAGCTGTTATTAATATGATTGATAAGATTAATAACGTTGGAAATGATGTTGGATGGATAAATGCTATAGAAATCCCAAATCTTTAGATATTTAGAAATTTAGATATTTAGATATTTAGAAATCCCAAGCTTTAGATATTTAGTTAGAGGTCCAGACAACAAATCTTTACAAATCTTTTGTAAAGTTGTATGCCTAAAATAAAGCTGTACTTTGAAAATGACATATATATATATTTTTTCCCTAAGTGACAACTCCTACTGTTACTGAAACCAAAGTGGGTTCCCTCCTGGCGAGTGAAATCAGACTCTCCACCAGAATTAGTCATCTCACAAAGTAACGTATATTTGCAGCAAATAGGAGACTATGAGGAATCATTTCCAGAGTCATGGCGTCCCCAAACAAAGGGAAGCAGAGACATTTATTTCAGATGGGGAATGAATATTCAAAAGGGAGAGGTGGGTATTTGCTTGTGCAGGCTCAGTTGGAAAACAAGCTTCCACATACACTGCAGGGGATGGTAATAAGGCCTAAGCTCCTCCTGGAGAGATCTGAGCATTAAAAATAAGCCAAAGGTCATAGGCATAGCTCCCATGGTGAGGCTTAGTCTGGTTCAGGGTAGTTGGTGCATCTCCTTAACACGATGAAAGGAAAAAACAATTTGGAAAAACTATTAAATGCTTCCTTCCCCACCCTTGAGTTCGTCGGGGCAACCAGTTGGTGACACTACTACCCACAATGTGTTGCTGCCAAAGTACAGACAGGGTCTCCTCCCAGGCAGTACCAGGAATGCTCTGTGCCCTACTTCCCCTGAAGGGCCAGCTCTTCACTTTGTCTTGTGAGCTGGCTGAAATCCTATCAGATTCTTTTGATGTTAGTTGCATCCTTAGGATTTAAAATGCCAGCCCTTACCATTATCAGGCTTTTTCATCTAAAAAGGAAAGGCTCTAATTGAGCTAATTTCTGACACCTTGCTGATAAGTTAGGCTAAAGGCATTGGGTCCTTAATGGGGAGGGAAGAAAAAGTGATGCTGACACCAGGAAGCTTGGGAATCTTGAGTTCAGCAAACATGGCTGTGGGATGTGTATGCTCAGGGCAGCTCGAATGCAGTACATGAACCCTGAAGAAGTGGATGGCCTTTTTACAAATATTTTGCAAAGCAAAGTTCCTGAGGGGAAGGTTGATGGTGTGCTAGAAAGTGCTACTGAACTTGTGTCCTAATCCTGCTTCTATTTTCCTTCTATCAGAAATTTAACAAATTACTTCACCCTTTTATGTTTCAGTTGTCTTACCTGTCACATGTCTGTACGCGTAAACTAACTCTTGCTGTGTTTCTCAAACCTCTCCGTTTTTTAAAACTTTCATTCCATTAGCTACTGCCCAGCCCCATCACATACCATTCCTCTCTAAACTCTAGCCCAGGCATGGATTCAAAGATCTCTTTTGTCTTGATTCCTCCTTAACATCCACATGATGCTCATCTTTTCAGGAAAACTCCAGTAAATGTTAATGGAAAGCATGAACAAAATCACTATGAGACACAGATAACAGTTATCATGTTTTCAGAACACAGGATTCTGATCCCAAGATGACCACCTAGAGTAGATCCTGGCCCCCAAAGCTTGACTTGGCTTTCAGCTGGGTCTCAGACGCTGGCCTCCACTTGGCCAGGTGGCCACCTGCAGCTGCTATCTCTTCCTCGTATCCCAGGAGCTGGTCTATCAGCCCATCAGTCCTGAACTTCAGCCAATTGCAAAAGATTCTTCCTGAAATATACATGAATGCCTTCCTCCTTTGAACCTGAAAATCACAGGTTACCTCGGTGCTCCTTCCACTGAGCGCCAGTGTCTCATCCATGGAAAATGAGGATTCCCAAGTGCTTTGAGGGCCTGGAGTGATTGTTATTCACAGATTCCAGTGGAGGACGTACCCCCTGAAGCCTTGTGTCTGCTGTTTCCCATTGAGACCTTGGAGGTTTCACCTGGGAAGAGACTTGCCCAAACAGTGCAGATCCTAATTTACCACGGGCCCCCAGTGTGATAATACTTCGTGTTCCCCCAACCACAGTGCTCATATAACAATAATCACTAACAAGAGGGACATTTTCTCTTAGGTGATGAGAAGTAAGAAAAATCAGGGTGGGTAAATATTATAGACAGACATTACCACTTTGAAATTTTGCCAAGGACAAGCCCTAAAGTGCACATGAGCTTCCAATTTAGATTGAAATAATATTGTTGTCTTTTGCTTTAAGTGTTGCCGGGATTGTTTGCATATTTTCAACCCCAGCTCATGGATTCCACTCTGATCTATAGAAAGGTTTGTGGGCAATTCATGTTACACAGCTAGTTACGCCAAAAAAAGAGAGAGGATTAGGAGAATTAAACCCATATTTCTTCTGATTGTAAGTGTTAGTGAGGACAGCAGTGGTACCAGATAGTCCGTAGTATTGCTATTGTTTTATTTAGCAGAGGAGAAAATCGAGGCAGAAGTTAGTCCCGGTCACCAGCATAGAATGGATGACTCCCCTTAGCTCTGCCGTGAGCGTCTCCGCTGATGAAGCCCAAATGACCAAAGTATTAGGAATTCACTGCGGATGGGAATGCAGTTGACAGACCCTCATGCTGTGCTCCCTCACCTTGTCTCCTCAGGTACTGTGGCTCCTACATGGATCATCAGACGATTTTTCGAGTGCCCCGCCCGCTCGTCCATGTTCAGCTTCAGTGTAGTTCAAGGCTTTCCGATAAGCCGCTTCTCGTGGAGTATGGCAGTTACAACATCAGTCAACGTAAGCCTGGGATCAGCTCCTTAGAAAACCTTAATAAATGGTTACATGGAAGCTAACATTGTATAACTCTAAAGTTTGAAAATTTAAGGAATGAAAACTGCTTTATTTCTGCTCTTTGCTATTGTATTTTTTATAATAATACATCAACAAATTATAAATATATATAATATAGACAAAATGCGTAATAAATAATCTATAAAATTATGTATTTATTACCACTATAGTTTAAATTATAGAAGAAATATAATTGGTACAATTAAAAAATATTTTCTTACATTATTCCTGAAATATAGGGCAAGCCCATTTCTTGATTTGGTTTCCTTCTTGCTAGTCATAAGTCTTTGTAAATATGATTTAAACCGGCGTTTGGTGGAAGGAAGGGTGACAGTTGTGACTCACCTTGGCCTGTGACACATGGGGAGAGCTGGTCGGTCAAGGAGGGTTCAAATAGCAGCGCTCAGCGTGCTGAGCTTCACACTGGAAAGTGCTGGAGCAAGGCCAGGAAGTGGTCAGTAGAAAAGGCACTGTCTGAGGGAAGTCGTTAGAGCTGGGGAGAAAAGATAGCGACTCAGGAAATTCTCGACCCGTTTTAAAAGGGGAAAAGTAAGAGTTAACTACTCAGGAGTCCATGAGGACAAGAGTTGAGAGAAAACTCATTTAGAACCTTTCTTCTTAGCAGTCCCCAAAATACCTGCTTCTGGATTCGGAATATTACACTTCTGAATGTCAGAATGCTCCAGTTTCCAGCAAGGATACAAGTAAATAGAAGCCACTTTATTTTTTCAAACCATGAATATTTTCTAGGAGCTCTCCATCCGTTGTGTGACGCTAAGATAGCGGTTGACCTGACCAGCCCTCTCCACCCTTCTTTCGTACCGAGGGAGAGACTTAGTCCGTTCAGGCTAGTATTACATAATACCGCACACTAGGTGGCTTATAAAGAGCATGAATTTATTTCTCACAGTTCTGGAGGCTAGAAATCTGAGGTCAGAATGCCAGCACGGTTGGCATAGGGCTTTCTGTGAATTGCAGACTTCTCGTTGTATCCTCACGCGGCAGAAGGGGTGAGGGAGCTCTCTCCGTCTCTTTTATGAAGGCATTCATCTTATTCATGAGGGCTCTGCCTTCATTACTCAATCACCTCCCAAAGGATACCATCACATTGAGCATTAGGATTTCAACATATGAATTTGCGGGGGATGCAAACATTCAGAGTATATCAGGGAGGAAGGGTTTATTATTTCTATTTATTTAGTTATAAGCCCAGGATTAATTATTGAAGACCAGGCAGTATTGCATCTTCAATGAGTAGCCTGGGTGAAGTGAACTGGGAGGTAGGAAGCAGGAGTCATGAGTTTTGAGGCCAGTCACTAATTCTCTAGGCTCAAGTTTCTAAGGTCAGTGGTTCCTAATATATTTTGGAACAGAGATCACTTGAAAATGTAATTAAAGGCACAGGCTCCTCAGAGTAATGCGTCTGATCATAAAGATTCAGAGACATCAGAAGCCCATTTATAATTCCCTGGGGAGTCTAGAGTTGGCACACTTAGTGTGCTGGACTCTGAGGGACCTCGCAGCTTTCCCTTTCTTCAAGTCTGTGATGCAGCCCGATTGCCGAGTCGAGGATGGAGGTAGTAGGAGTGTGACGGCACCTGCGACCTGGACACAACAGTGACTCAGAGCTTCTGGTGGATTTGCTTGCTTTCTTCGCCCTCCTAAATTCTCCTTTTTTGTCTTTCAGTGCCCACCTATAGACTTGGTTTGGTGGAGAAATTGTATTGCCAACTTCTCAACCACTTATCACTGCACATTTCTTTGTTGATGTGGTCTGGTGACTTTTAGGGACCCACACAAGATTTCCTATTTTTTATTGTTTCTAGCCTGTCCTGTCGCATCTTTCAGATGCTCCTCCGGTTTGTGTGTCCCTCAGGCCCAGCGGTGTGATGGAGTAAATGACTGCTTTGACGAAAGTGATGAACTTTTCTGTGGTGGGTATTCAAGTTTTGCTATGACTATCTTATGAATGAATAGCTTGTCAGGGCCATCGTTGAAGCTGGTGTGTATCCGGGGTCTTTGGAGCTGTTGTCTTTTGCTGCATAACAAACTAGCTCAAAATTCGGTGGCTTACACTAGTCATTTATTCTGGGTCATAGTGCGTGGGTTGTCTGGGATTTGATAGATCTAGGCTGGGTTCAGCTGGATGGCTCTGCTTGAAGCAGTGGGTCCTCCTGAGCTTGGTTCATGGCAGGTTGGGGTCCAGTCTACTCCTTATGGCTCTTTTCCTCATTGAGCTAGTGGGCTAGCCGTGGCAATGGTAGAGGCAGAGGAGGGGTGAGCAAAAGCACATGGTTCCTTCTAAGTCCCGGGCGTGGAACTGGCACACCATCACTTGTGTCGTCTTCCAGCAGTGCAGGTGAGTCGGATAGCTGAGGCCATAATCAAGGGGCAGGGAATTTCATTCTGCACGCCTTGGGGCCATGGCAAGGGTGGGGTGCATAGTACTACCACAGGAAGTGAGGATCTGTGGCTAATCAATCGATCAACCACAATCTGAAACGTAACAACCCCATTCTAAAGCACAGGTCTTTCATCTAGAGAAAGCTCAGAAGCTGTAGAGAAGTAAGCTCTTTGAGCATGCTCATTTGTGGAGCGCTGGTGTTGTGAATAAAAGAAATTTTTTTTAAACCTGTCTAGTGTGCATCGACATCACATTGGTAACAACTAACGGCTGGGGTATTGGATGTTCCTATTTTAGACAGAGAATCTGTCTTGGTTTTTCATTACTATCTGCACTTAATTCCTGAATCTATCTCCAGTTTCAGGGAACAATATGGGGAGGATAGTCCACTGGACCATATGACACCATTGGCAACTCTTTCTCCTAAAGACCCAGAGATTAATTAAAATACAATTGCCATGGTGAAACTATTTAATGTCTTTCGTATTCTTAGAGAAATATTACAGTGAATATAACATAACTGTGAAAAAAACTATACTCATGAAAAATAACCTGTGACTCTACATTCTTTTTTTAATTGACAAAGCAAAATAAAGCCCTCTTAACTTATGGTTTATTAAACTTTTCAATCTATAGGGTCTTCTGTTTCTTAGGAAAGTAAATACTCACCATTGCATAGTGATTGAGGTTGCTTTTGTTTTTTACATTATTATTATTCCCTGCTATCATGCTCCAAACAAAAGTCATTATTATTACTTTATAACAAGGACTGTTTTTTGGTAATCATTTTTTCTCACGCCATTTTGAAAGTTATTCTCTAGAAGTCAATGAGGCATTCTCAGAGACTTGATGAACTATTTCAGGCTCCCTGCTGCCCCTCATAAGAGAGACCTCTGAAAAAACAGAAAAAGATAAAAAAAATGATAACTTTTATAAACTCAGAAACATCTCAGGAATCATAGCTCCTAAGAGCGCTTGCTGACATGCTGTGCCCTTCCCTGGTATACAGGCACTTCACGAAAATACTGCAAAGAAGAAAATCGTGATCGGTTTACACTGGTGTTTCCTAATTCAGGAAATGGGTCTCTCAGGATGAAATCGTTTTAAAGGGAGTTTTCCTTACACGTAGACCACAAGGCTGTTGTCCTTTAAGATCTTGCATTCACTAATCTATTCAGCAAAGCTCTGGTGAGCACCTACTGTTTGGTCAAGGGATGGAGGTACAGAGATGAATAGGACAAAATCACCAATCTCAGGACACTCTCTCTTTGTTTAGGAAGGTAGACAAGTTCAGTTTTGATAACAGCTTATGGTTTTTATTTTCCCTAAAATGAAATCTTATGATGCATTTAATTGCTATTAAATAAACAAACTGCCAGAGTTTAACACATTTACACAAAAGCAAAAATCAGATCCAACAAAGTCAAAGTGCTAGGAATTACACCAAAGCTTAAACATCTGCTTTTCCTCACGGAGGGGTCAGTTTTGAGGAAAACACACTTTTTATTTTATTTTGGTCATCTTAACCATTTGCACCTTTCGAAGGGCGCTGCGGGTCATCAGAGACTCCAGCTGATGTCCCAGGCTCATGAGCCTTCTGTCTGTTCTCATTCTAGTGTCTCTTCAACCTGCCTGCAACACCAGCTCCTCTGGGCCGCGTGGTCCTCTGGTCTGCGACGGCTTCAGGGACTGTGAGGACGGCCAGGATGAACAGAACTGCACTCAGAGTGAGGAAGAGGCCTCTGCCCTCTGCTCCGCTTCCTGTGAAACTCCTCTAAGTCAGGATCGAAATCCCTCCGTTGGGTTAGGGCTATCAACTTGTCCCAGTTTCCCCAGGACTTTCCCAATGTTAGCACTGAAAATCCCCTGTCCCTGGAGTCCTCTCAGGCCCAGACGACGTGGGACAGTGGTCACTCTAACTGGGGTGGAGTGTACACGTGTGTGTGTGTGTGTGTGAATACTGGAAGATTTCCACTGCTGTTTGCTTTTAATGCTGCTCAAAACTAAGAGACACTGAGCGCCTGATACAGAGGGACTTGCCAGGTACTATGCTAGCCCCTGCAGAAGCACACACTGCCAGGGTTGTGAACAAATGTACTGCAATGCCTGATGTCTGTCCATTTTACCCCTCAATGGTGTGAAAAGACTGAGTATGGTGGTGATTTTTGCTCAAAAATTTTCTTGGAGAACAAGACAAAGTGTAGCAAAGAGACCATGGCCTGAGCCACTGAAATGGCCAACTGCTTTGCATCCCTCCCACAGGGGAAGAAAGGAGAGGCTGTTGGGTTGGTTCTCAGCAGGTGCTCCCACCTGCCTGCCTTCCAGTGGCTCAGCTGTGATGAAGGGACGGGTCACTGTGGGGCTGCTTCATTTCCCTCTGCCATCTTTCCTGGGGCAGCAGACACTGATCCCATGGCCAAATCATCCTTTGCAGATGGAGTTCAGTGTCATTCACTCAAATCTGTTTCTGGCTGGAAAAAATTCTTCTTTTGTTCACTTTCAGGCATTCCATGCAACAACGGAACTTTTAAGTGTAGCAATGATATTTGCCTTAGGAAACAAAATGCAAAATGTGATGGGACTGTGGATTGTCCAGATGGGAGTGATGAAGAAGGCTGCAGTGAGTGGAAATACAGTCATGCCAATCCCTTGCATTCCCTCTTCCTTTGCCTGTTTTTCATTTTCATTCCCTTCTTGGTGTAATCCCCTTGGTAAAGGTTTCCATAGGCCCAGGGAAGAATAGTAAATATTGGTGAACTGAATCTGAAGTCATTTCTCAGAAATACAAGCTCTAGAGTGGGGGCTGGCCTGTGGGGTAGTGGTTAAGTTTGTGCACTCTGCTGCAGCGGCTTGGGGTTCACGTGTTCAGATCCCGGGCATGGACCTATATACCTCTCTTCCAGCCACGTTGTGGCAGCTTCCCACACACACAAAAATACATGAAGATTGGCACAGATGTTAGCTCAGGGAAACTTTTCCTCAAGCAAAAAGAGGAAGATTGGCAACAGATGTTAGCTTAGTGACAATCTTCCTCACCAAAAAACAAAACCAAAAAAACCTCTAGAGTGAATTCTGTCTTTTTTCTTGATAACAAGCATTAAAACACTAGAAGTTTGTAACAAGAACTTTTGCTTTCTAATAACTTTAATCAAGGGAGGAGATCTTAAATAAAAACCCTATGATGGGCTGGCCCAGTGGCACAGTAGTTAAGTTTGTGCACTCAGCTTTGGCGGCTCAGGGTTCACAGGTTTGGATCCCGGGTGCAGACCCACACACCGCTCATCAAGCCATGCAGTGGTGGCATCCCACATACAAAATAGAGGATTGGCACAGATATTAGCTCAGTGACACTCTTCCTCACCAAAAAAAACACCCAAAAAACAAAAAAAAATCTATGAGGAAATTAAAAGAAACTGGATCACAGTGGATGACTTTGTTAATTGTGCCTTACCTTATGATCAATATCAAGTGCTGGTTCTTTCTTTAGCTATGACCTGAGAACTATAATCTGTCGTATGTTATTATTAGTTATGTGGTCTCTAATTGACCATGTGGCAACATGTTAATTACATACCCCTACCAATACTATGTACGCCAGAAAATAATTCCTCTGATCACTCGTTTTTCTTAATAGGTTTTCATTTGGTTTGGACTCACAAATTCTCTCCCAAATGCTTTCTCTCAAATCAGCACAACTTCAAAGACACTCTTAATTCGGTTACATTTGGAACTTTTCTTCTGTATCTAAGGACCTAAACCCCAAGGCTGCCATTCATATCAGTGCAGCTGTTACTAACATGTCCCCTCCTCCCCTCACGTGCTTTATTGTGTCATGGCCTGCATTCAGAATGGAGGGAGTGGTTTGTTGTTCTGGGTTCAGACACACCCACATATTGCCTCTTCTGTAGATAAGCAGGAGGTTTCAAATCGCCTACCTGGTTAGTCAGTGCCCAGCCCAGCTCTAAACCCAACTTAACTTCCAGTTTTTCTTCTAAGTCTGCTTTTAAATCATAAGACCCTTCCTCTCCTAAAGGCTGCAGTGGAAGTTCCTCCATCCTCCACCGCATCATCGGGGGCACCGACACGCAGGAAGGGGGTTGGCCATGGCAAGTCAGCCTCCACTTTGTCGGAGTTGCCTACTGTGGAGCCTCAGTCATCTCCAGGGAGTGGCTTCTCTCTGCCGCCCACTGTTTCCATGGAAACAGGTAGGTTATCTCAATCGGTACTCTAATGTGACACTCTCTCTGGCCACAAACGATACATCCGCCCTCAAGTTGTGGGAAGAAGCGCCCTGTTGGAGACCTTCAATCAGTTCAGTTGGTGTTTTCTTTGACACCAATTGTGTGCCAAACATTCTTTTTAGGTATTATTGATGTAAAGAAAAAAGAAGAGCACAAAGGAAGCATCAAGAACCAGTAGGCTTTTACTAGGTTGAGAAAATAGGATGGGCATTCAAGTGAGAGGGAGCCAATCTATGAGAATGTGTGGAGAATGTGGAATATGGGAATGTGTGGAGAGTGGGTATTGGAGGATGGCTGGAGCATGGGGATCCCTATTTAGAGTGAGAGAGGGATTCTGGAAGGGTCCTTAGCGTTGGAGCTGGAAGGGCTCTGTCTGCCTTGCTAACGAGATTATTAGAGGGCAGACAACCTTCCAGCTAAGGGTAAAAGGAAAGCTTGGAAAATAACTTTGCTTAAAATGTAACCTTATTTGGAACCTACTGAAATCTTAGATACAAAAATAATATCATCGATTTCTCATTCTGAACTTTTACAAGTGGAGTCTTTCAAAGAATTTATGTGATTAGAGGATTTACTTCTTCTGGAAATGTCAGGATTCATGTTAATGACCAAAATAGCTATGCTTCTGTTTGATCACTAGTCTTTTATGCTATGAAACTGCTCCAAGTAATGTGTTAACTTGAATACCCCCCAGGTCCCCAGTGCCACCTGTGAGCTCACCCAGCTCTCCAGGGAGATGTCAGCTAAGCTGATTAGGGGCTACATTCTTTGGGCTCTGTCCTTATTTTCTTCCAAAGCTTCCACATTCTCTTCACCCCACCAGAGCAGCTGCTGTGCTGGTGGAGATGGACACCTCACATGGAGACTATGAGACCTTGGGTGACTTTGTGCAGGGCCGCGGGGGTCGGGACTAGAGTTCTGGAAGGACTAACAGGAGTGGTACTTCTGTGAATGGTCATGCTCGAGCAGTTAGAGCCATGAGCTTTAAAGCTTGTGGTAGTGGACAAGAAGGAATTTCATTAAATTCCTGCTTATAACATTTTGATTTCTACTCTATCTGGGTATTCATATCATTTGAATTTGGCAAAAGGATCCCAAGATTGCTGTCTTCCTGGCCCTGTCTGTCTTCATCAAATTCCATTGTTAGCGTGAATAGGAAGAATTTACCAGATTAGTTTCTTACCGACACTCTTGACCTGTGTGTGGTTCATGAAATACCAGTGGCAACAAAATTTCCAGCATTTCCTTAGGATGAGGTTGAGGGAACTTTCTGGAACATGGATATCATTTTCCAGCCATACTACACCTTACTTCGTCTCTGGTTTCCCTGAGGAGACAAGGAAGCTGGGAAAAGCTATGCTTCTTGCCGTGTCTGCAGACAGAGCCAGTGACTATGACAGGACTGAAAGTCAGGCCTCCCTTTCGGCAGCGCTCAGCTCTCTGTGGAGTGCTTGTTTCCAAGCCATGTACGGTCCTTCGAGCATTTGACTTGGTGCTTCATTCCCTTTCTTCTAGGCTGTCAGACCCCACACCATGGACTGCTCACCTTGGGATGTATGTGCAGGGCAATGCCAAGTTTGTCTCCCCGGTGAGAAGAATTGTGGTCCACGAGTACTACAACAGCCAGACCTTTGACTACGACATTGCCTTGCTACAGCTCAGTATCGCCTGGCCCGAGACCCTGAAACAGCTCATTCAGCCAATATGCATCCCTCCCGCTGGCCAGAAAGTTCGCAGTGGGGAGAAGTGCTGGGTAACTGGCTGGGGGCGAAGGCACGAAGCAGGTGTGTGTCTGAGTGAGCGCTCATGCCCTTCCCCTCCAGATGATGTAAACTTGTGCTGATGGAGTGCTTTAGGTCCATGGAGAGTGTTGCTGTATATGGTCTCTAACAACTCTGAGAGGTAGGATGGAGGAGGGTATTATTATTCCTGTTTTATAATGTTCGCCCCTTATCCGCAAAAGAAACGGGACCCACTTCATAAGGGGGGGGGTCTATGAACAAGGCAGGATTGGATAGATAGTATGGGACCTCTTCAAACTCTGAGGGGTCTGCTAAGTTTTTCACTGGAGAAGGGCAATTCCTCCTTATTTTCAGGTGTCCTTTCATCCAAAGAAGCGATTCATTTTCATAAACAAGAGAAGGATACACACACAAACACACCCTACTGTGTCAACTCATAGACAACTGTCTGGAGGATTATGGGAGTGTGTCCATCACAAGGGCAACTGGCACAGGGGATAAGAGTGAGGGCTGGGATCCAGCCTGCCCTTAGCTCCCCAGACTGCACATTCAGGCCTGGAGGTTGCATCAGCCTAGAATTGGTCCACTCAGAGGGGATGCCTTGTTACTACTCCTCCACCCAGAGGGGGCATCTTTTTTGTTATGCACAAAGGTCAGACAATACCGTAGGGAAGTCCCTATATCTGCCCTGTCAACATTTTTCACAGTCTAAGATTCATAGATGATTCTAAATATATAGCGAGAGGAGGAATCCAAAGCTTTGTGAACATCTCCCCAAGGGTTAGTGCTATGCTTTCCCTTGACCTTCCAGTCTGCCCAGATTCCCTTGAAGTCATTTCCAAGGGTTTGTGACAGACACATTTTCCACAAATCTTGAAGCTTACCCTTTGATACTCTCTAAAGACCCATTGTAGGCAGCTTCTCAAGTGTTCGCTGCCTTCATTTAGCTATTGAACTCCTGATTTTCACTACCAGTTTGGGCCTGCCAAGGTCTCAGGGTCCCAGTGAAGGAAGGCAGCTAATTGCTTGAACACCTATAACCTACCAGGACTGTGCTTAGGGCTTTAATTACGTATCTCACAAGACGAAAGAGTTGACTCAACCAACTTGTCCTGAGACATTTCCTTTACAAGTATGAGTGTGTGTGTGTTTACTTTTCTGAATCATCTTAGCCAGACAGGGTAAGAAGGAAGTGAAAGGGCGATAACCAAACTGTTATGTTCCCTGGACACTCGCATATGTTAGCTGTGCTTCTCCACTTAAGGGGTGGGCCCTCGGGACCAGCGAGTATTGGTAGTCACTGGTGCTGACTCACAGTCCTGCTGCAGGAGGTACCTGGCAGAGGAGTTTGGTGCAGTGGCTCAGATGATTGAGTCAGACCTTGGGTCTGAATCCTTCTCTGTTACTTGCTCGTTGTCTGTGCCACTGGGCAAGTCCTTCAACCTCCTTAGCCTCCATTTCTTCAGCAGTAAAATGGAGATCATCATAGAATTCACCTCAAAAAATTATTTTGAAGACAAAAGGAGATAATGTGAGTAAATTGTCCAATAAAGCTCTGAATAAGTGTGATCGTTACCATGATTTCTCCTTCCAACCATGTTTTCCAGACAATAAAGGCTCCCCAGTTTTGCAGCAGGCAGAGGTAGAGCTCGTTGACCAAACCCTCTGCGTTTCCACCTATGGCATCATCACTTCGCGGATGCTCTGTGCAGGTGTCATGTCAGGCAAGAGAGATGCTTGCAGAGTAAGTCATCTAACATGTCCTTCCCATAAATGCTTTCATGTTTAATCTACACCAACTGGGAAATAACTAGGGCAGGTGTTTCCTTTAATTCAGATTATGATTATAATCCAATTGTCTAAGATCAGAGAAAGGTGATTAAATAATTGGGTCTATAAAACTCAGTTTTCTGGTCCCCATGTATTTTCCTCCAATATGTAGAGAATGAGGTCAGCATTTATCATTCTGCTATGAGTTCCTTATAATCAAAAACTAAAAAACAAAGCAAAACGCATACACACCCATAGTGTTTTAGGATTACTACCTAATTCCTTAGCAGCAACCATTTACCTTCTAAAATAATAAGGGTTTTATTCACTTACTCTTTTGACTCAGGCTGGGGGAAAGGAGTGGGAGAAGTGATAGAGGACACTCATTTGTAGGCCTCCTGACTGATAACATTGGAGGTCACCTTTGGAGGCCATTCCTCTGAGCCTCAGATTCCAATCTATGCAGGTGTCTATATGATTGTCAAAAGTAGACAGATGATGTAGAGGATGAAGAAGACAGTGGATGCTGTTCCCACACCTTTCTACAACCTTAGCCACCCCGCCACAAAAATTCATCTTATTATGATAATGATTTCTCTCTTCTGATCTCCTATTTTGTGGCAAGCACTGTGCTAGATGCTTTACATAAATTCATTCAAATCATTCTTTCATCCCATTTTATGGAAGAGGAAACTGGGGCACAGAGAGGGTAAGTACATTACCCAAGGTCACACAGTTAGTAAGTGAATAACTGAGCTGGGATTTGAACCCTTATCTCTCTAACCTTAAAGCTACTATGTTTGGGGTGCTTCCTGCAACTGGTCAGTTACGTAGTCCTGTTCCAAGGAGCCACCAGGGTTTACAAGTTAAATTAGACTTAGTAGAGTTGGTGTAGCAATAATTAAAATAAAAAGAACCAAGTTTCTCTAGTAGTCAGCATTTACCTAATCACGTTCAAAATTGTACGGGTGGGATACGGGGCAAATTTGAATGCTTTTTCATCTTTTCCCCCGAGTAAGTTGCAGCTTTACCGATCCTTCAGAATAAGAAAACAAAAATCCAGATGTTATAATTTAAACGATGAATACTGCAGGAATTATATTTAAACTTTGAATTATTTTTTATTTGTACATCATTATATTTCGATTTCTGTAAGACAACATCATGTTCACTCCCAAAGTCTAATTGCCATCTGTCACTATATACATGTGCCCTTTTACTTTGAATTATTTTAGCCTTTGCTTTTGTGGAGTTGAGATATAAGGAGGGGCACTCAAGTGGGGGTGACTTGTCTGTGACAGCTGTTGGCCAGTGAGCCTTAGGGTTGCTTCATTGGACCTGCTCAACTAAACCAGGTCTCTTCTTTCCTTGGGGCTGTGAGCCAACCGCTGAAGGTGCACGGCCCTGAGGTAGAGGTCAGCCTCCCGAGGTGACCATGCCTTGTAAGGTTATTGTGAGGATTAAATGACCCGGGACAGTGCTGAGCCCATAGCTTGCACTAAATAAATGTTAGCCCTTATTATTATTACTAGTGAAGTTTGTTATTTGTTTGGGGGTATGTGGGAGTTGTTTCCCCTGCAAGAATATTTTAATGTTACGCTTAGTTTAAAGAATCAAGTTTCTGATGATGAATGCAGCTTTTTGATAAGAAGAATAATTCTAAAGTGACAGTAGAAGTTTTACATTATTTCTCGACACTTCCCCAAACTGCATGATAATTAGCCAAGCCAAAACCCGTCAGAATGGGAGTTTTGAACACAATCCATTAGACACATAATGACAAAATTGATGATCATGTGACAAATGTATTTCATACTTACATTGTCTTCTTGTGTAGGGAGATTCGGGTGGACCTTTATCTTGTCGAAGAAAAAGTGACGGAAAATGGATTTTGACTGGCATTGTTAGCTGGGGACATGGATGTGGAAGACCAAACTTTCCTGGTGTTTACACGAGGGTGTCAAACTTTGTTCCTTGGATTCATAAATACGTCCCTTCTCTTTTGTAATCGTACAAGTTGGATTTTTGACTGTGATTTATGTGATAGATTCTTTAAAAACCATGCAGTAATTATAAATAAAAAGAGACTATTTTTTCTGCAAATTTCAGATTCTGTACATTTGGTATTTATTAGAAGACAGAGAGATTCATATGTATCTTATTCCATGTGAAGGATATAGCTATATTCATTCTTTTTTTTTTTTTTTTCCCGAGGAACATTAGCCCTGAGCTAACATCTGCCAATCCTCCTCTTTTTTCTGAGACTGGCCCTAAGCTAACATCCATGCCCATCTTCCTCTCCTTTATATGTGGGACGCCTACCACAGCATGGCTTGGCACGCGGTGCCATGTCCGCACCTGGGATCCAAACTGGCAAACCCCGGGCCGCCGAAGCGGAACGTGAGCACTTAACCGCTGTGCCACCGGGCTGGCCCAACTATATTCATTCTTAAGCATCAAAGGCCAGTGATTCAGGAATAGAAGAAACCTAAAATAATGTCATGAACTAAGCTTCTAAAATAAGAAAATAAGTGGGTGAGATGCTCAGATATCCGTACTTTATGTTCCTGTTCCAGTTATAGATATTTATAAGAATTTAGGCAAACTTGATTTATTGAAATAAGAAATTCCATTAAAAGAACCGTGCCTGATCTTCAGTGTTCTCATGAAATTACATGTACAACATATGCTCCTTCACAATGCTAATAAAGCTAAGTTCAGTTACTGACAGAAGTATCTATATTATTGCTTTCCAATCCAATTTTTCCTAATTATATTATAGGGGACTTTCTTCAGTCATGTCACGTGGAAATATTGTGTACAGAGAAAGAAATCAACCAACCAACAAAACTGATGGTTAGTAATTTCACTAAAATGATAGATTGAAGCATCATGATAGTTAGATTGAAAGCATTTATGTGGAATTTAAGGAAATTTTAATAATGTTGGTCAGCAGTTGAAAGACAAGAGAATTTTTGGATGAATGTTTTGGAAGTGAAATTTTTCAGAAATATTATCATCTGGCTTCTGTTTATTTTATATACTCCAATGGCCAAGATTTTCTTTTATTTTCGGGGCCCTTTAAGATTTAGCATAGTTGTAAACCTACAGTACATGCTCAATATATCATATTTATTGAGTTTTTGGTCTTGATTGAAAGAGTTTCACACTTGATCTCAGAATGATCTCTTCGTTAACAGAGGCCAGACTTAACAATACCTTTTCCCTGGGACAAAGTCAAAGAAGTAATAACAATGCTATTTTTAAGTAGCGTCCAGAATAGTGAAAATGGCTTTCATGGGACCTCAGAAAATCTTAATGTAACTGCAAAAGGAGAGAGAGCTACAGGTGTCGTCTCCCAGATCAGACAGAAAGACTGAAATCTGGATATAATTTTCCTGAGATAGTGAATATTTTCCAGTTCATAGAACATATTTTGATTTCCTCTTAAAAGACCGTTTCCCTCAGATAAAGGATAAAGCATTTTAGTTACCTGTCTGAATAGGTCCTTAAGGATTCAGTAAACCGGCTCTGCGATAGTGCAATTCAGAGTGTACCACTTAACTTACAAGGGGGACTTAGCTACTGGATCTACTATATAGAAGAGCAAATTAGGCTGGCAATCCTTAAAACCTAGGTTTATTTTGCCTGGTATTGCTGTGACCTAGGTATAAGGTGAATTGTACGTTTTACTTATGGTCATTTCTAAGGTGAAGAATTGCTGTTCAGCAAAATACATCAGAATCTTTGCATGAGTTTGTGATATCAAAGGAGGAGGGCTGGCTTGATGCATCAGATTCATCAGAGAGGGGTTTTCAAACCACACGTACAAGCTACTGCTCTAAGCACTTGCTGGTGCTAATGTGAGTGGAGCATGTTCCTCAGCATGCAGGAGTGGGGAAAGAGTTGAGAAACACCAACCTAACTTACTTGGTTATTTCATCCAAAGATGTGTTTAGAACCTGAATGATATGAGAATATCATTTTGTTCTTGCAAAGGTGTGAATGGAGGCAAATCTAAGACTGGTTCAGTTGGCAGAGTGGAATGGCTTCCATAAACCCAGACAGGAGTCCTTCCATGTGCCAAGCTATTGGGAAGAATTTGTAGGGACTCCTGCTGTCCTTCACAGTGCCTTGAAAACTCCAAAATGAAACATCACAAGCCAACCAACTATTTCTCAGTTGTTTTCTGCTTGATTAGCCTGAGTGGCTGACCGAATCACTGATGTTCAGAGTAGCACTGCTTGCCATCTGACAATGTATGGGTACAAACTGTGTTTTCAAGAGGCACAGACCTATTTGAAGATAATGAGATGCCTTGGTGCTTTGGTGATGTTACTTTGATGATGTTACTTTATTCTTTGGTTTATACACTAACCATTTGGGAAATCATTTGCTCTTAAAGGAGATGAAGAAAGAAGAGCAAGTACTATGACAAGAAAAGCAAAATTGAAAATCTCACATAGTAATGTGTCACTTAAAGATGGAGATATGTTCTGAGAAATGCGTTGTTAGGTGACTTTGTCCTTGCGTGAACATCATAGAGTGTACTTACACAAGCCTGGATGACACAGCCTTCTACATACCTAGGCTATACGATATTAATCTTATATGCATTCTGTAGTTGACCGAAATGTCATTACGTGGTTCGTGACTGTACTGGTCAGCTACACCAAGGACATTTGGTAACAAGAATGTTTCAATTTTTTAATGTTACTTAAATTTGGCTCTTTGAACAAACTAAACAATTGAGTTGATAATAATTCTAAATTATATTAAAAATAAATATTTGTGCAAAAACAGTACACTTTTAAAAAAGCATGTTTAAAGAACTATTTATGAAAGAATAATGCACTTTAAAAAGCTACCCCTACAGAAATGGATTTTGAAAAAATTACAAAAACAAATCTAGGTAGAATTTGGTTCCTCATTCACAAATCCTTAACTTTCCTCAGGAGTTGATTCATCTAAATCTGGTTCTACCTCCAGAGAGAAGCACTTTTTCTCTAACTCATTCTGAATCCTTAGTTTGGAGTCAGACTGGCAGGATGAAGAAACTTCTCAAGTAGAGGTTGGAACATTCATCTCCATTCTAGGTCAACTGTCTGGAGATTAAGAAATTTACAGTTACCAGAAATTAGGAACAGGTTGCAGGTAAGAATTTAAGTAGTTCAGGTAACATTGGGAGGTGTCAGCAAGCGTCAGTGATCAAGAAAATGTGACAGGACAGGAAGACAAATCAATATCAAAAGAAAATATATTGAATCAAAGCTTATCACTGGGTGCAAAGGGTTGGGGTAGTTGGGTATTAGTTATAAGACACTGATAGTCATTGAAAACATGGGGATACTTATTGAGATTCTGCTTTGTCAGGCACAGAAATAAATAAAAATACATTTGCTTTAATTACTTTACCTAATCCTCCTAACTCCACTGAGTAGGAATCATTTTACAATAAGGAAAGAAGCTCATGGACAGTAAACAACTTGCCCAAGAACACACAGATAGTGAGAGTCTAAATTTGATCCTAACTCTGCTTGTCTTCAAAACCTATTCTGCCATAGGCATGTCAACAGTGTACAACGGCTGAGCTTATGGAATTCTGGAAATGCATCCGAATCCAGATTAAAGGATGCATCGACCTTGCTTTATGGTGCTCAGAGGGCACCAGGAGAGCTGGTGTAGAGTGTGCTTGTGACAGGAAACAGTAGCTTTTTGGTCCTCTGGAGAGTGAAGGAGATTTTGGACATCTGTTCATGGAGAAACCAGGCTGGAAGATAGCTGCAACCCATCTGACGTGACGAGGGACTCTCCCAGTGAGACTGAGCTCCTGCAGTCCAGCGACGGCACTATGGGAAAGGTTGTCTGGGCTCTGGGTAAGGGTGGAGTCAGATTCTGAGAGGTCTTGGTGCATCTAGTCGGGGTCTTAGGCCCTGGGCCTGCCAAACCGTCATTGCTGAGAACATCATTCGAGTTCATCAGCACTCACAGAGGGCACTGGGCTAAACGCAGAGCTAAGTACCGGGAATACAGAACTACCTCAAGGAGTTTAAAGATATAATGACAGACAAAGACAAAGATTACTGCTCATCCTCCGCTTCAGCCGTTCTGGCCTCTTTATGGATTCTCAGACAGTAAAAGTCAAGCAGGTTCCACTCTCAGGTCCTCTGTCCGGGAGTTCCCTCTTCTTTCAGAGATCTGTTCAGCCAGTTGCCTCCTACCTTTAAATCCTTGCTCAAATTTCACCTTCTTAATGAGGCCTAAGTTGATCCTTCTACTAATAATTGCAACTTCCCCCCTCCCCCACCCTTTACCACTCAGCACTCCGTCCTCCCTGTCTCGGCTTTACGTTTTTTTCTACAGCACACGTCCCCTTCTAATATTTTGGAAATGTTGTTTAAGTTTCTTCCCCTCATTAAATGTAAGCCACCCAATGGCAGTGGTTCTTTTTTATTCGGTGCCTCTTTAGACATATCTCAAGCGCCCAGAAGAATGCCTAAGACGTAGCAAGCACTCAGTACTACTTTTTGGATGAAACTGGACTGAATAAGTGATGTATGTAGCACAGGTACAACATGCACCAGTAGCAGAGAAGAGTGTGGATAACTTCCGGTGGAGGAGGGGAGTCTGGGAAGGTTTAGTAGGAAAAATCTGCTTCTATTAGAATTTAAAGGATGAATGGGAGTTGTCCATGCAGAAGGTGGGGTGGGAGGAAAAACATTCCAAGCAGAGGGAACAGCATATACAAAGCAGTGGGGGGCCATACAATGGGACTGGTCAGGTCCAGTCAGGAAGAGGAATGTGGTCAGACCAGAGGGGTCTCCCGACTAGGGAACACCTGAGAAAGAAGACTAGATGTCAGTTATTGCAGGGAATGGTCTGTGTGCAGGTTCCTCTCTCTTTGCAACCCAGATTCGTTCTCTGCTCTGCTCTGAGCCCCGGGAGGCCGACCCCCAGTCCCCATCACCAGTTTCCAATGGGAGTGATGGGCAGGAGACTGGCAGGTCGGGAGAGAGGTCAGAGTACGTCTTCCTCTCTGCTTCCTCCCTGCTGGGCCACAGTCTTGGCAGTGGCTGCATCTTTTTGTGACTACAGAGCCTGTCAGGGGGCCCATCCTGAGAGGCTCCAGTTTTTACTCAGGCTCCAGTCCCATTTAGATGCAGAAAGCAGATGGCCTTCTGCTGTTGCTAGTCTTTGGGTGCCTCAGCACCCCTTCTTGCTTCCCTTAACCCTTACTCCTTCATTTAAAAGCCTCTTAAAAATTTCAGCCAAAGGGCCAGCCCGGTGGTGCAGTGAGTGGTAAGTTCACACGTTCTGCTTTGGTGGCTCAGGCTTCGCCGGTTTGGATCCCAGATGGGACCTGTGAACCACTTGTCAAGCTATGCTGTGGCAGGCGTCCCACATATAAAGTAGAGGAAGATGGGCATGGATGTTAGCTCAGGGCCAGTCTTCCTCAGCAAAAAGAGGAGGATTTGTGGCAGATGTTAGCTCAGGGCTAATCTTCCTCGAAAAAAAAAAAAAGAAATAAACAAAAAAGAAATAAACAAGAGAGAAAAAAAATTCCAGCCAAAAGTGGAGCGTGATTCCTACAGGATCTGCCTGTGGAAGCAGAGAATGCAGAAGTCAGTGCAGGAAGGCGGTTGAGTGGCTGCAGTGAGCACAACCCCATCCAGCAGGCAGGAGGAGTCCAAAGGCCAGATGATCTGGCAGCAGGCAAGAGACAACTAGAGACCCCACATCTAGGCAGTATCTGAACAGTAGGCATTGATGGGCCGGACTTTCGGACACAAGTCAACATGTTCTGAAGTGGAGCTTATTTATATGCACCCTATCCACACTTCAGACTGGTCTCAACATATGTGTGTGTTGGGAGCAGGGGTGAGAAGTAGGGGCAAGGCTGCTCTGAGCAGAAGCTTGAGATGATCAGACACACTGTGCTTAGCAAACATAACACTGGGCTCATGAAACTAGAAATTCTGAACTATGGATTGTGTGGGAGTCGACGTGCTTTTTCCTCAGGTTGCGCAGTGAGGGTCTATGACTCCTCCCCCTAGAGGTAAATAATAATAGCCAACATATATGAATGTTGGCTAGCTGTCAGTCACTGTTCTGAGTGTTTTACTGACATTCACTCTTTTAATCCTGGCAACAAGTCCATTAGGTGGGTACTAACATTATGCCAACTTTTCAGATGAGGAAACTCTGGCACAGAGAGATGAAGCCCAAGGTCCCACAGTTAGGAACCCTCTGAGAGAGGATTAAACTGGGCAGCGTGCTTCCAGAGCCTGCTGTGTCCTCCACCATTCAATACTGTCTTTTTGCCTGACGCTTGACTTGTAAAAGGAAGGAGTGTGTTCGTGGGTATTATTCATCTTCAGATGCTCAAAATCTCGCACAATGCCTGGCATGCAGGAGACGCATAATTATTTGTTGATTATATGCAAGCTGGGGCAAGCCCTGGCAACAGACAGCTCCTTAGGGTGGAATGCCAACTTTCTACCGTGGCATGGCTCTGCTGGGCCCATCCAAGCCTCAGCCCGTCACCCATCTAGGCCCCCGGCTCAGCTTCTGCTTTGTATCTGCACCGACAGGGGAAGGCAGAGCAGACGGTTCCCAGAACAAACCAGAAAAACAGCCCTCATCTGCTTTGCTCTGGAACCCACGACCGGCCGGGCACTGCGGCTGTACCCTGCAGGAGCCCGGGCTGCCTCCCCCGCCCCACCCCGCCCCGCTCGCCCCGCCTCCCCGCCCCGCCCCCCATCGGCCCGCTCTGCCCCTCCCGCCTCGGGAGGTCTCCCCCGCCCCGCCCTCCTCACAGGTGAAGGGTGAGTCACCCGGGAGGCCAGTTTGGACTCTGCACCCTCGGGTGCGTTCGTTCTGCTGCCCGCGGGCTGGCTAGTCCTCCTCTGCCCCTTCATGGAAGGGGCCAGACCCCCATCGCCGGGCGATGAATTGGAGCTTTCGGTGCTCGAGGGGCAGCCGGACGAGCAGACCCCTCTCAATGGAGCCGTAGGGACGATCACTTCACCCGAGGAGCCCTACCCAGCCCAGGTAAGGTCTCCTTGGCGCTGGCGGCGTGATCCGAGCGCACTCTGAGCCAGGCTGCCGGCCAGGACCCGGGCCTGGCACTCGGAGTTGCGGGTTCCAGCCAGCTCTCCGCGCGCGCCGGAGGCCAGGCGCGGGTGCAGGTGCGCGCTGGAAGATTCGGAGTGGAGCGCTCCAGACTGAGCCTGCCCGAGCTCCTCGGCCCCTCTCGCCCCCAGGGAGCGTGGGGAATCCTACTTGTGAGGTGTGCCGCTCCCCTCTTCAGAGAGAGAACTCTCAGAGGTAGAAGTGATTTTAAGAAGTTCTGTAACTTTCAGTTTTTCTAAGTAGGGAGGACTAGAGTGATCGCTGGAGGCTTCTCCTTTTCTTCGGAATCTCTTTACCGCCTTGCTACTTCCACCCATCCTCCACCCTATCCTACCCCTCACTCACCGACCCCCCCCTTGCCCCGCCCCCCCACGTCCACATCCCGGCTCACCATCCCCTAGACACACACTTTCTTTTTCCAACCTGGTCATTTGATTTTGCAGGAAGAGAGACGGGAGAGGGGAGAAGGCAGCAAGAACGAGAAGGGCTGCGGGGTGAACTTCCCCTACTCAACTGAAGGGAAATAATTTCAAAGTTCTTGTCCCAAAGAGCTAGCTACGCATGGTCTCAGTCTCTAAAGAAGATGATGTTTAGGCTAAGCTCTTTTCTGATTCAGCCCTAGCAGTGACAGGAGCATTATCCGTTTTCGTCAAATGCTTGTAAAACACTAGAGACTGAATTCTGAGCCATCTACCTTCTGATTAACCCCTGAGACTGGCCAGAGGTTTACTGGTACATGGAACTCCCCATATATGTAGGGTTCCATCCTGATCTTTCTAGGTCATCTCCCACCCCTTTGGTTGCTCAACTGTTAATTTCAGGGCTAAGCGGGAAATTCAAAAGTTGGGAGCATTGCTTTTGCCTCTGCATTGATTCCTGTGTGCTTTTATGGGCACCTACAGGTACTTGGAGAGTAGTTGAGGGCCTTATATTTGAATAAAAGATGAACGCCACAGAAGAACAGAAGTTGGAGGGAGATGGTCTGATCCCTGTGCAAGCGGCCACAACCGTGGACTTGGTGTGTGGCTCCTCCAAGGCAATGTCTAGGAGTGGGAATTGGGAATACCTACCTCATGTTAGACAAGCCCAGGACACCCCAAAGACTCCACAGTTTAGGACGGAACCCAGAGATCTGGTGATGCTTTTCACTGCTAAAACGTGGGTCCTGGCGCAAGGCACTAAGGTCTGTATTTTCTGAGCCGTCAAATGTTGCTGATGTAAAGTGGCCGGGGAATGCCTCCTCGAAAACAGTGAGGAGTGGAGCCTGCCAAGCACACGTAGGGTATCAGTATTTTGTCATTGTTTAGCACCTGCCCAGGAGAGATTGCTCTTTCATGTTCTAATGACTTCCTCCTTGGTCAGGTGTGTACAGATGTCCTAGACTTCCTTGTGAATTCTCTTTGTAGGTCACCCGGTAGGAAAGCTGTGGTGACTAACAGAATGGCATGAAGGTAAAAGGTTACACTCTAGAAAGGCTTGAACAGGAAAAACTTTAAGAAAGAGAAAAAAACCCCTCATCTGAGGTGTTAATCATTCTCTTTGGTTCTACAGAATAAGTAGAAGTGTATTTTAAATTGAAAAGCCCATTAACGTAGCATCCTTCAAAGCGTTGGCTAGCACAATTACAGATTCAGACTCTTAAGCATTTTGTGTGTAGGTCGCCTTTATCTGTTAAGATTTCCAATTTTGAAATGTAGCTTAAGTCCCTGGTTTTTATTAGCCACGTGTTTTGTACCTATCATGTGCCAAATATTTCTCATACATAAATGCATTTCATTATCACCACAAACTTAAGAGGAAGGTGTCGGTATTCTGAGCTGACAGAAGAAGAAACTGAGTGAAGAAGCTGAGGCTCAGAGGAGTTACCAGAATATTCAGGTTCCCTCAGGGGTGGCTCTGAGATTTGAACTTAGGCTTTTTAGGGCTCAAACCTATGGTGTTTTTCTTGATTTAGTTTATATGTATAGATATGTATTAACATATCACTTAAATATATAAATATATAATTTATACTCATTTATGTATAATTGTCTAAGTTATGTGTTACTAATTTCTGTAAGTTGAGGAACTGAAGTGAATATGAGGCGCTGAGTGGTGTATCTGAAATGGTGAGAGAGTGGCAGGTGGATGGGTGGACAGCTGAGAGTTTTGGATCATTGGGAAGAAGACATGCCATCTCCTGGGTCTCTTCCTGCTTGGAAGGGCCATCATGGCAGTGGAAAGAACTTCTTTCTCTTTCTTTATCTGGGTTTGGTGCTTGAGGGACAGGAATGTAAGCCAGTGAACTTCACTTGCTTTCCGTTATTGTAAACATGGCAGTATAGATGGGTCAAAAGTGAAAAAGGAATTGAGCATAATAGAGTGAGACTGGTTTTCTTTTTTATGGCTCATTACACGGGCTCAGACCTCAGTTTCCAAACAGAAGTCACAGAGACATGGTAGCATCATTATAATAATAATCATCCAGTACATTGATAGTTTTGAGGCAGGCCAAGACTTATGTGAACGGGCTGGCTAAAAATTAGCCCCATTGCCACTTGTTGTTCAGAATTTAGGACAAGAGTCAACTGCCTTTTTTGTGCTTGGACCAACAAGTGGATTAAACCCCACAATGAATATTACAAAGTCTTCATTGTAAGAAGCTTTTACTACATGCTTACAAATTTTTCCGTGATCTGTGTAATATCTGCTCATGATTGAGCCAAAGCGAAGAAGACCTTTTTGTATCTAAGAGATGGGTAGTCCTGTCATTGTTGTAGGACTTTGTGTTGTGTATTTAGATCTTTATCTGAGGAGGGATGTGAATACCTGGGGGACTGTTTAGAGAAAAGCCGCAAAAATTCTTGAGCCATATGATGCAGTCATAGAATGTAAGATGCAGTTTGCAAAACCCTTTGGAAGGCACCCTGAAGGAGACCCTGCCTGTGGCCTCTCCTCATGACCTGGAATTTGGGCAAGAGAGAACGAGGAAGCCAGTGGAGGAGGCCGTGTGTGTTCATGACCCAGTGTGCACAGGTAGCAGACATCTGCTGTATTAGAGGCTCCCCACCCTGAAGGCACAGTGAGGCAAAGCGCTCCTGGGGCGCTTCTAAAAAACGCTGAGTCCTCGGTTGACTCTAATGTACAGACAACTGAGGAGCCCTGTAGTCTATCGTTAGGTTGAGAGGACAGACTGTTTACAATGACTAAAGTCTGGGAAGAGTAATCATGCAAAGGACAGTGGTCTCTGCAATTGGGCTGATGACAGGACAGTGAAGGGAGCCAGGGTGTAGGGTGGGAGCTTGGCGCTGGACAGGAAGAGGCATTTCCTACAGATGAGGGCTGTGTGATTCTGAGCTCAGTTCCCCCAGGAAGTGACAGAGTGGTGGTCTCCTCAAACCACCAGGGTTCCGGTTTATGGTCTGTGAGGGTCAACGTATATGAAGGCACAAGAGGCCAAAGAGGCCGGTGGCCCCTCATTCTGCGGCTCATTTGAGACTCCAGACCTTTTCATTTTGTACTCATTTTAATCGTCCCCACTGTCTCTTGTATAAGGACTGAAAATGGCACGTGTCTTGGGAGCTCTGTAAATAGGAAGCTCTGTTTCTGTCCCGAGAAGTTAAAGCGTCCTTGTACTGAGACTTTCCCCCATGTGCCTTCTTAAGCCCCTGGCTTTCATGACCTTGGAGCAGTTCTCAGTCTTCAGCTGTGGGTGAGAGGTGGCTCCAACCCTGGACTCCAGAGACACTTACTTGAGAGGGTTTCCTCTGTCCACATATTTCTGGGGCCTTCACCGTGCCCCCCACACCCAACCTGAAGGGCCAGTGTAAGGTGCATGCAGGGGCTCCAGTGTGACCTCTACTCTAGATTTTCTCACAGTACATTCTTAAAATTTTTGGAGTACTCTGTAACTAAGCAACACGCATTCATTAATTGCCTAGTATCTGTATGAGGCCCAAGTGTGGGATATAAGAACAGGGAAGTTTAAGAACTGCCCTTCCGCCTATGCTGTCACTTTGCCTGGGAAGATAAGGCCAGTATCAGTTTCTATTTGAACATGAAACCAGATAAGGCAGGGGGGTGGTTGGGGGCCCCCACAAAAGGAGAGATTGGACATGGCTTCTGAAGAGTGAAAGGCTTCCGACCAGAGGTCTCAGTTCTGGGCAAGCAATTGATTTACTTTGGGAGGCTGAAAATGACAGGCTGGGCCTGTCCCCACCTCCCCTGCAATCTGGTCCCCGAGGTCCAAGTAGGGCCTAGGTATGTGGAGTTTACGTTCCTCCTTGGGTGATTCTGATAGGCGGCCAGCCTTGGGAACGTCTCACTGAGAAAGTCTGAGCTGTAGTCCTTCCCACTGTGGACAATTTCCTTTTCTGATGGCCACCAGCGTCACGTTAGGAGAGAAAGTAAACTAGGTGTCGATTCAGGGGTGAGCCTTGGGAACTGCCTGTTCCTGCTTTGTGGGACAAGTGAACACTCTGAGTAACGATTGCTCCCGTTTCTTGAGTTCCTAGTATTTGTTTAGCAAGTGGTTCGTGCACCTGATCTCTGGTTTTTACCACAGCCCTGTGAGCTAGATTTGTTATTTAGATGTTGTACAGTTGAGGACTTTGGGGCTGGTGAATTTCGGTGGCTTGCTGATAGTCACCCTACTTTTAAGTGGTATAACTGGAATTGGAATCCTGATAGAGAAACACGCTTTTCCCCATCATAGTCTGTTGTTTCCCATGGTCTCCATGTCGGAATTGCCTAACAGCTCAGTGGGAAACAGAAGAGTCATGGAACCTTTTAGGGGCAGGTGGTGGCACTGAGAGTGGAGGCCCCCCACGGCAGCCAGGCATGTTTGTAACCTGGAGCTGTGCACAGTGATGCCAGAGGCTGTGGACAAGAGGGAGAGTGCTCTAGCTTTGCTGTGATGCACAGCTGGTATTAGTTCTGGCTAAGCTCTCTGAACTGTGTCTTTGAAATAGACAAATGGCTCCCTTGCAGGGCAGTCAGAATGAGGTGAAATGGTGTTGGTGTTCAATAAACCATGGTGGTTGTAATTACTTCCTCTAACTCCACACTCCGCCTCACTATGCCCCTTGCAGCTTGTTTCCTGGTGTCTCTACCGTCCTTCCCTTCATTTCCCTTCCCAGGCCCTTATTACATAAGTGTGGGCCACAGCAGTAGGTTCTTAGCTTTTTCTTGGTGTGTCCATTCTAAACTGCACATCGTTTTTCTGTTAATCTTCAGTTCAGCTCCTGTGTTCCAGAACCTTCAACAGGTTCCCAGTACACACCAAATTAGGCCCAAACTGCTCTGGCTACATTCAAAACTCTCTCAAATATGCTCCAATCTTCCACTCTCTCTAATCCTAACTCTCCTTACTTGCTTCTGAAACCCAGATTCCCATCAGACCAGTCTCTTGGCCAATTCCATTGTGAGTCAACATTGAGGATGCTCTTTCCCAGGTTTGGAATGCCTTTCTCTGTCCATCCTTAAATCTTGCCTATTCTTCCCACCTCAGAGCCCCCAGAGCATTTTCTGGCTAACTCCTTTGTGGGGTTCCATTTTGCTCCTTTGTAAACCTGACTCAGTAGACTGTGGCCTCTTGAGGTCAGGATCCTGCTGCACTCATTTCTGTATCACTGGCCCGTAGTAAGTATTCAGAAATGCTTGTTGAAAGCAAATGACTGCCTCACCATCTCCCTCTGCTCTCTAGGCTAACAAGGAAAGCCCTTGGAGCTCCTGTAATAAGAATTTGATTGGAAGGTGCAAACTGTGGATGGTCATCACCTCTATTTTCCTAGGTCTCATTTTAGTAATCGTCGTAAGCTTATGTCTTATTGGAGGTAAGAGGATTTAAACATGGCTAGGTTGATGCATTTTAAGAATTTGTTTAACGCTTATGGATTACACTGAAATGGAAGATGTACTCATTACTATTTCACTATTTATAATATGAATTTAAAACTGGTTTGGAATATGTTGTATGGGTGGGAGGTATACATAATTCTTGTTTTTTGGTTTTATTTCATTTTTTATTTGTTTGTTTTATAAACTCTAGAAGAAGTATGGACACTATTGGTTTCCTTTAAATTCTACCCATTGGATCTTGAAGGTTTCTTAAAATTTTTAATTTACTTAAATGCTAATTTATATTTTATTGTATCTCTACACCTGCTTGTTTGAAAAATTGTCTTGTAGAATTTGTTTACTAAAGATAATTATTGTACATCATCTGATATACATGGTATATTATTATAATGATAATATGAATAATGTGTTTGAAAGAGTTTTTAAAACTTTATGGAACATGTATCTGTAAGCTGTCATTATTTTAACTTATTTTAGAAATAACTGTTATATTTATGTTGTATGTGTGTACAAAACAAAAACTTACATGGTGCTAAGTATACACTTTAATTATTATCTCATTTTATTTATTTTTTATTATGAATATGAAAATAATACATGTTACTCAGAAAGCCCATACATATTATTAATATTTTGCTATGTTTTCCTCTAGTCTTTTACTTACTTGCATTTTAAAAATAATTTGAGATCCCGGGTGCGGACATGGCACCGCTTGGCAAGCCATGCTGTGGTAGGCGTCCCACATATAAAGTAGAGGAAGATGGGCTTGGATGTTAGCTCAGGACCGGTCTTCCTCAGCAAAAAGAGGAGGATTGGCAATAGTTAGCTCAGGGCTAATCTTCCTCAAAAAAATAAAAAATAAAAAATAAATAAAATAATTTGAAATCAGATTTTTTTAATTGTCTTGTGGCTTACCTTTTGGATTTTAATGTTATATTGAGACCATTTTGCCAATTTATTAAAAATTATTTGTGGATATCTTTTTTAATACTACATGATGTATTCTTCCACACCATTTTAAAGCTTTTTAGGTCGTTGCTAATTTTTTATCATTTTCAGTATTATTAAGGTTTCTATGATGCATAACTATAGTACCCTCCTGTGGGCAATCATTTCAATTTCAAAACAGGAAAGAAGAAAATTGTTCTTATTTGTATGTTGGGGTGATTGCAGGGAGGGCTCTTCTGGACCTGGGATAGTCTTGAGGGTGGTCTGGTCTCCATAAGAATTTGGGTTGAGTCGGGCTTTCCATAACAAACCCAGTCATTGGATGAGAGCAAGAATGGGGAGTCCTTGAGTCTCTCCAGAGGGAGTCCTGGGAATTTTCCTCAGGAGCTACATTTGCCATTCGCCTCATGTTCCTCCACCTCCCCACCCCTTTTTGAGATAAAAATCTCAAGATTTTATAGTCTCTGAAGGAATAGTAAAACTTTGAAGACAGGTGCCAACCTCCAGCGTGAGTGTCTCGGATGGGCACCATGTTCACTTAGTGACTTAGGGCATTGTTGAGGTGGCCTGGGTGATTCTTTGAGGCCATGGGCTGGTTTTGAGGTAGGGAGAAATTAATAAGAGGTGCTGCACCTCCTTGATCTTGCTGAGGACAGTAGTTTTGTTGTGAGCATTGATAACTTCCTCTTCCCATCAACTCCCACGTCTGGATGTTGAAAGTGAAGTTGAGTCACACAGTCTTGTCCTATCATAGCTACTTGGTGCTTTCCTCCTCCCCTTCCTCCCAACTCCTCGCTCTCCTGTCTCGGGCTCTGTAGTCCCCAGACTGAGGCTTGGGGACGGGGGCTTGAATAACTGTGGAGTTGGAGTGGACGTAGAAGGGAACAGTAAACACGTCTCAGAACAGAAAGGGTAACTAGTTGGGGACAGGAAAATGGGGCATCCAGGGCGAGGTGCGCTGTCGGGAGGTGTATCATGTCACTGACATCGTTAAGAATTGCTGCCACTTGATAATTTGAGCAGACCAACCTGTGGTTGGTTTTCTTTCTTTTTTCTTTTTTTTCTTTTTTTTTTTTAAAGATTTTATTTTTTTCCTTTTTCTCCCCAAAGCCCCCCCGGTACAATATTGTGTATTCTTCGTTGTGGGTTCTTCTAGTTGTGGCATGTGGAACGCTGCCTCAGCGTGGTCTGATGAGCAGTGCCATGTCCGCGCCCAGGATTCGAACTAACGAAACACTGGGCCGCCTGCAGCGGAGCGCGCGAACTTAACCACTCGGCCACGGGGCCAGCCCCCTGTGGTTGGTTTTCTTATTGTCAATTTTCTACAGACTGTGCACCCTTGTTGCCTGCACTGGGGGTGGGCTCTCCCCCTACTCTGCCCTTAGTGTGCCACTGAAGTGATGACAAATTCAGGATCATGGCTCAGCTGAAGTCATTGAACTGGGGCTGCCTACACTCTATGGGGAAGAGGCTAGTACTCAGCCAGTCTCACAGCAGACAATGAAATCTTTTTAAAATGGCCAATTCTGTGGGCAGAGTCCAGGGAATCCTGTTGAGTCTGGAGGCCTGGTTTTGTCCCAGCTTTTTAGGAAAGGGTATTAATGAATTCTCTCCTTCTCCTTAAGGAATTATAAATTCCTTGGTGTGAAGGGTAGTGGGAAAGAAGCCTTTCCTCTCTCTCTCAAAGTCGTTTTCTTTCTGGATAATTTGGCGAATCAGTTAAGCATCCTCAAGGGTTCGACTTTCTTTACTAATTTACCCCAACCAGGGAGGGGAGAGACCCTGAGTAACACCTAACTAATGAAACCCTTCCTTGGTTTGGGCAAAATGTTTGAAATGTTACAAAGATCAAACTGTGACAAGTAGGTGGGTGATTAGATATATGATTTAAAAGTGGTCAGTTTTAACACTCTAGGGACACCTATATGATTTGCCCCAGCATTATGGATATCTACCTGACCACTTTGCTCTCTTAATACACAGGCTTTTCCATGAGTAGGGAAAGTAGCAAGGTGTAAGTGGGGACTTCCTAAGTAATGCTGTATTGTATGGATTTGTTTTGCCTTTGAGTTGAGAATAAGAGCTACGTCTTAGGATATCACATGGTCCTGGCAGACAGACAGGTTGCACAGGGCAATGCTCTCTGGTGTAGGATGACTCATGGGAAAATCCTGGGCAGACAGCATGAACAAGCTACAAGCTACGAAGGTCCTTGACAGCAGGAAGTTAATAGCAAATCTGTAGGCCCAGGACCTTCAAATTTCTTTGCATTTTCACTTGTTTCTCTTTCCCTCAAGTCTCCTGTGTTTCTCCACCTTCCGAAGACTGACTTCTTCACCTGTGTTCTCCACAGAATCCTCTCCAGCTTCCTCTGACCCATGGACCTTCAGATAGCTCCATCTCTCTCTAAATATCCTCAGGCTCTTCTCAACTTGGGCCTCTTGAAATGTGTCGGCGTTCTCTCTCCTTCAAAACAATCTTCTGTCAGAATCTGCTCCTTCATTTAGATAATTTTTCTCTCTTTCACTGGCAGACTTCTAGAAAGAGAAGTCTGCATTTGGATCTTACCTCCTGCTCACTCCTAAACCATTGGTCCCAAATTGTTCTTCCCAAGGTCACCACCAATTGCTTGATCATGAAACCCAATGGCCTTTCTCTGTCCCCTGCAAATAGGAGGAAGCCTTCGGCTCTGTTACTCTCGTGTGCTCCTCTCCATCTACAGAACCCCTGGACTTTAGGTCTCTTGCTATTTTAGCCTTCAGCCTCTCATTGTGGTGCGTGAGGCTTGTCTTCAGCCTTCTTACTTTTCACGTTCTCCATTGTTTCCCTTGAGAAAGTCATTTAGTCCCAAAGCAGCAGCCATCCCCTCCAGGAGGTGACTCCTAGATGTGCTTCTACACATTTTTCCTGAGTTTTAGTCATAGTCTGCTAGAGAGCTCTGCCTGGAAATAACTCATCTTCTCAATCATTATCTATGTGAAACTACGATTTGTGTGTATCCCTTCCCCAGTTAGCTTACCTGTTATAGTTTCATGGGGAGTCATGAGACCAGGTTAATTCCAGCTCTGCCACCATCCTGTTGTGTAACTTTAGGCAAATTCTTCAACCCTGTTGGCCTCAGTTTCCACATTTGTAAAATATAAATGATTTCTGAGTCTGAGTCGATAAATGTATCCTGACCCTACTACTTACTAGCTCAATTGTTGTGAACAAATTCCGCATGTTCTCTAAACCTCAATGTCTTCATTTTAAGCTCAGGTCGCATGGCTAATATTGGCCAAAACTTGGGTTCAACCTAAGTCTACCTCCCTTTAAAGCCAGCTTTGTTTGCACTGTCCTGGGCTTTCTCCCTCCCACCTTCCTTCCAGTTCCCACTGCTGTCTGTCAAAATTGGTCTCTCCCAATCTCATGTCCAGTGGACTCTCTGCCTCCCCTTCTGCCTGTCCACCACCAGCAGATTCACCTCCACCTCCTTCCCGTGAGACACTTAACAACCCTCCATTAACTTCTGAAGACATCTGGCATATAAGGCCTCCCTCTCCAGTCACATGTCTTATATTCCAGCCAAAAAGCAGTTTTCATGTACCTCCAATGTTCTTTGTATGTATTGCGATTTTTTTAAACCCGTTTTTTCTACATGGAAAATGCTGCCCAGTTGAAGTCTCATTAGTGACATAAAAACTTCGGACTGGGTAAACTCATTGTTCTTGTTATTTTAACAAATACAGCTATTTAGCCAGGTCTTGGTTCAGATTCGTTATTCAGATGATTCAAGTTCAGTACATGTCATTAGAGCTGATTGTAGAGACCTCTTTTAGAACTTGGCGTCTGTTCTCAGGGCCCTTGAGCTCAGCAGTCGTGTGAAACCTGTATCCAGCCTCCGGCATCCCCTCTTCCTTTCCAAGGCCCTGATATCTGCTATGGAAATGTACCTAGTGGGTGTAACACTCAAAGATGTATCCATTGCAGCATCATTACAGTGGAAAGCTCAGAACACTGAAAGTGAGATTTAAGTAAATGGAGCCAATTATGAACATTTATGTAGCCGTTAAAATAATCTTTGCAAGGAATTTCAAACATGTGGGGAATGGCTTCTGATATGTTAACAACAACAACAACAACAGAACCAAGACAAATAAGCAATGACAACAACAAACAACAAAAAGTAGCGTACAAATTATCTGCTCATTAAGACCTCAACTATATGATATAACATGTGGGGGAAAATCCTTTTAATTAAAGGATTACTGGTATTCTTTTTCTTGCTTTGCTACAATTTCCTGTACTTTGCAAGTTTTCTGCTATGAGGGCTTAACTTTTATTGTCAGACAACGTAATGTAGTGATTTACAACAAATAAGGAGGCAGGGATAATTCCCTGCATTTGGGGTTCCCAGGGTCACCCCTAGATTCAGTGATTTGCTGGGTGAACTCACAGGATGCAGCATATAGTCACTGAGATGACGATGACTTATTACAGCCAAAAGATATAAGGCAAAATCTGGAGGAAACCAGGCACAAATTTCAGGACACGATTCCTCCAGCAACGAATTGCGACATCACACGTGAAATGTTGTCTACAGGAAGCTCATTAGAGACTCAGTACCCAGGGTTTTTACTGGTGCTGGTCACATAGGCAGCCTCTGCCTGGCACATAATAAAATTGCAGACTGAGAAGGAAAAGAGATGTTCGCATAAGCCACGTTGTTTGTACAAACACTTGAGGCACAGTGAGCCACTCTTATCAGGGAATGGTGGAACCCTCTGGAAATCCCAGTTCCGGGAGGCCAGCCCCAGGGCCAGCCTCAAGCAGGCCTTTCTAAGCCAGCAGTCTCAGGCCTGCTCTGTACCTCTTTCCTGCACCTTCCCTTGCTCCTAATGCCTCACATTTCCAGACTTTCTCCGGGAATGCTTCTCAGGATTCTTACTTCTTTTCACCTGCCCTTCTTTCATAAACTCTGAAATTATTCCATTCTGGCCTTTTCAGAGTCCAATAAAAGAGGCTGATTATGTTACATTTGAAGCATGGGCTTTGAGAGAAAAGTCTACCGCAACATGAGCACCTGGTTCTGTCCACCCACGCCTTTCTCAGGGCCAGGGAGCTGGTCCCTGTGTGGGCCCAGTGGTGAAGCTGGCAGCCAGCCGGGGGAGCAGAGTTAGCACCGTGAGTGCCAGCTCCCGGCGCCTGGCTCCTGACTTTGTGTGCTTTTCCATGAGCTCTAACTGCTTACACATCAATTAGCTCACCGTCGTTAGAACACACGCAGCCACACGGAACTCAGTGACCCAGGAATGTAAGTCCTGTGTGCCCTGGGGATCCTGGTGCAGTTTGGTCTCCCTTCCTCAAACAGTGTGTCAACATTCCTCTCCTGTGGGAAATACTCCAGAGTGATGGCTTCCAGCCTGTCCCCATCCTCCTGGGGAGATTTCAAGACATGGGCTCACGTGTTCATTTCTTGTCCCCTCTCTGTTCTGATGGATGATGACACTTCCTCATCATATGCACAGAACTGAAGGTGACTCAGTGAGGTCGCTTGCTCTCTCTCTGTTCCCCATCACCCACTGTTCACCCCCTAGACTGTCTCCCAGCGCTTGTCTCGACACCTGTGTACATAGCTAAGCTGCACATTCAGTTTAACAAAGAAATTCATGTTCTTCCCACTCCCTGCTGACAGCCCTTCCCCAAGTCTGTATTCAGTGGAGTCTGAGACCTCTTATGGCATAAAGCAAACAATCAAAATTTTTATCATGATGGGGGCAACGCTGGGTCTTTATTTGGTCTTACTGAGAGCAGAAAGCATTTCTGCTTGTCCTTGCTTATTGTGTCCAGGCTTTAACCTCGATAAATGCTCATTGTATTTTTTTTAATGTATAGCAGCCAATGAAAGGAATAAATTTATTATTTTATACATGCATTTACTTTACTTTTGCTTTCTATTTCCACCCCCCCATTCTCTTTAGTAACTTACATCGATGAAGATGAAAACGAAATACTTGAATTATCATCAAATAAAACATTCTTGGTCAGGCTAAAGATTCCAGAAGAGTGTGTTTCTGAAGAGGAGCTGCCTCACTTGCTCACCAAAAGGGTAATGGTATCTTACACATCGTTTACTGATTTCTTCACATTGGAATACGAATTCTGCTAGAACAGTTGGCTTAGAACAATGGAGCAAGTAGCTTCAAGTTCAGATTCTGTGTGGATTTCGGCAGGAACTGATGCTTCGAAATGTGTTTTCTGTAGCACAAAGCCAGAGGGAAGAATTCTGGCCTCTGGCTACCCACATCCTGGAGGACACCATTCTGTTCCCTCACTCTGGTCTTCTATTTCATTCACCCTGTAGCTTCACTGAGGATCTAGGGTGCACTAAATAACACACCGGGTGCCAGGGCCACAAAGTCTGTGCCCTCACTGGGGCTCACTGTCCAAGTAGGGGAAGCAATTAAATAGATAGTTATGAACCGGAGCGACATGTTCCATCATTGAGATACGTACAGTGTGTTTTACAACCACAAAGGAGGAGCATCTAAACAATCTGAGGTGGGTTGGAGTGGCATCTAAACAAGCCGGGGTGGAGGCTTGGAGGGCCTCTTTGAGGAAGTGGTATTCAGGATGAGTCTTGAAGTCTGAGGTGGGAGTGTTCTAGATAAGACAGCAGAGAAGGGGATCTGCTTGCAGTGTCCTGTGGCCTCAGCTCTCTGTGTGGTGGGGACTTGCAGAGGTGAGGCTGAACAGGAAGGGAGGAGTCAGATCATGAAGGTTTCCCCACTCTTTGGTAAGGGATTCAAAGACTTTAATGTGCAGGTGGATGTGGTCAGCTTTTCGTTTTAGGCTTTCTGTGCGATGATGGAGAAACCCTGGAGGCAGAGAGCTGAGTTAGAAGGTATTGTAGTAGCTTAGGTGAGGGGGCCTTGAACTCGGGCAGCACCAGGGGGAATAAGGAGGAGTCAAGTGAGATTTCAGAGGTCTTCTCACTCAAAAGGACTTAATGGCTGGGTGGATGTTGGGGTGAGGGAGAGCGTGGCGCCAGTGTCCTGGTTGGGTGGCCGCGGCGTGGGTGGATGATGACATCATTCATGGAGTGGGAAATGCAGGAGAATGTTCTCTGTGCAATGTAAGCATTCTGTAGCCAGACCATGAGAGTTGGTTTGGAAAGTCCTAGTCATCCTGTCAAGGTGGTTCACAGGCAGTAAAGTTTTGATAATATCTGAGCAAGACCAGCCTGCTGTCCATTCCACTCTTCTCTGCAGCTGGTAGGTTGAATGGGGTGAGTCCTCTTCATTTGGCTTTCATTTGATTCCTACAAAAGCTTCTGAAGGAAGCAATTCCATCTAAGTCACTCCAGGGTCAGTTTCTGGGTCCCCAAATGCAAGACATTTCATGGCTCCTTTGATCACAGGAGTTTGTACTCTGGGATGATTATTCCAGGTTTTCTGTGAGTGGCTGAGTGAGTAACCTCTGGGTACTTCTCTCTTGGCTGCTTTTTGAATCGGGGGATTTGCATTTGCTGAGCACAAATGAAATGAGTTAACATCCACACAGGTGCGCTGTTACAGACTGGACTCTCCATGTCCAGGAGAAGTGGGTGTTAATCATTCATCTTCAGGCCTTAGCTCTAGCACAGAGCTGGACATGGGCAGATTCCGCAGGTGTTTTTAGCTCGTCGCTGTGCCCTGATATCAGTTTCCTCTAAAGATCTCAGCAATAATGACAAGATTTGGGGAGTATAAGCTGTAGGTGCCCTCGTCCTCTTGGCTCTACCTTTGAGAGACTGAATTGTCACCAGGTGGATTAAGTTGGGGTGTGTTGTGGAAATGCAGCCTCCTTGAGATTCCATTTGGAGTCTGGTGGGAGACAAGATGGGCAGAGCTCCCTCAGGGCACTGCTGTTTTGGGTATTTGCTGCTGCTTGCTCCTGGATAAAATCATGGGGCACTGAGCTGTAATGGCTGCAGCTGAGCACAGTGGTCTCAGCACAAGGGTGCCCTTGGATGCGGTGAGGTTTCCAGAACAAAGTCAGGGCTGAGGCTTCAGGCTGGGAAGGAGTGGGTCTGGCTGGGCTCTATTTTTTTTTTTAAAGATTGGCACCTGAGCTAACAACCGTTGCCAATCTTTTTTTTTCTGCTTTTTTCTCCCCGAATCTCCCCAGTATATAGTTGTATATTTTTAGTTGTGGGTCCTTCTAGTTGTGGCATGTGGGACGCCACCTCAATGTGGCCTGACGAGCGGTGGCATGTCCGCGCCCAGGATCGGAATCAGCAAAACCCTGGGCCGCTGAAGCGGAGTGAGCGAACTTAACCACTTGGACACGGGGCCGGCCCCCTGGCTGGGCTCTTGGAGGCCTGGCCATGGGCTCACTCCAGCCCCAGAGCTGTGTCCTTTTGGAAGAGTATGACAAGATCCCAGCGCAGCCCTCCTGCTTTATGCTACAACCTGTCTGCTAAAGAACAAGCCATTTAGCCTGCAAATGTAAATTTAAAAGAAGTACAACATAAATATGTTCAGCCCCATGGTCTTGAGTGCTGCTCGGTTAGGATTCACATCTCTGAAACGTGATGAAAAGACTAATCAAAGACTGGGAGAAGATATTTATAACCTAAATCCAACAGCTAGTATCCAGAATATAACACCAATCACTTCAGACAGATAAGAAAAAGACATCCCAAGAGAGACAGGAAACCAATACGCAATCCAAAGGTGAGAAATCTTAAAGAGTTAAGCACACGAAAAGATACTCAACCTCACTAGAAAGCAAGACAATGCAAATTAAAACAATGTAAAGCACAATGTTATAGCCCTCAGATTGGCAAAAATCTAAAAATCTGGTAACACTAAGTGCTGACAAAGCTGTGGGAAATGGACCACTTCTGCATTGCTGGGAGGAGAGTAAAATGGAGAATGATTTGGCAAGACTTAGTTAAGTTGGAGATGCACCTGCTCTTGGACCCAGCAAGTCCATTTCGTGGTGGATGCCCAAGGGAAGCTCTTACATGTGTAAGAAGAGAGGTGCAGAGATGGTCAAGGATGGTAACTTCAGCATAGTTTGTAATAGGGAAAAACTGGAAACAACGTGATTGACCATTAGTAGGGGAATGGATAAGTCGGTGCAATCGCTGAACGAGGTCTGTGCAGGAGTCAGGAGTTAGGTTGAGTGACCTCAGTCTAGATGGACCATTATGGGTAAATCTCAAATGATATTTTGAGTGAAAAAAAACAAGTCTTAGAAAATTATGTAGAATATGGTACTTTTTATTTGAATAAAAACGCAAATTATATATTGATGTGATTACACGAAGAAGTATTACATTTGTAAAAATGTGCATGAGAAGGATCCCTGCCAACTTCAGGACAATGGTTAGTATCAGGGGAGGGGGAGGAAAACCGGAATAGTGTGTAGGAGGAGCTTTAGCTTCGTTCTATTTCTTAAAGTAAAGGGCTGAACTCAATATGGTAATATGTGAAGACATGAAACCTAGGTAATGGGAAGACAAATGTCATTATTTTTTATGATTGCAATGTTTCATGTATAAAAGAAGAACTCCATGTCTTTGTAACTGTAGACCAGCCCACTTGGTCCCATCATCCAGGGGAAAGTGTCTTAGTAAGGCTGTTTCTCCTTATAGTGAAGCCCTGGAGAAAGAAGAGAAGGGGCCCTTGTCCAGTGACGTCCCAGGCCCCGAGTGGCCTGTTCTGCAGTCTTCCCAGCCACTGGGTGTTCTCTCCTTCTCTTGAGTCTGTGTGGGCTCAGGCTGCTGACCACTCTCACCATGAAGGCCACAAGGTGTCAGCGAAACATAGAAGAGATGTTGAAAATCCTGGCCTGATCCTTATAAATGAGGTTCTTTTATGTGAGTGTGAACTTGAGTTTTGGTTGGCGGAAGGCCCACCCCTTCCTATTTCTCGATCCAGAGCCTCTGGATGAGGCAGTTCCCAGCTGGAGTGTAATCCCCTGTGTCTAGGAGCAGTTCTGCTTTGTCAGGTGATGTGCAACATGATTCAGCAATGATGAGTGTGGTGGTTTTATTTTTCCTGTCTGTTTTAGCTCACAGATGTGTACAGTTCATCCCCATCTCTGAGTCGTTACTTTACTTCGGTGGAAATAGTGGACTTCAGGTAAGACTGTGGAGGATTCCGTGTTGGTCTCTTTCTCTGGAAAATGACACCCATCACCATTTACCGAGAAGGACTCTCCAAGTCTCAAAGCATGAAGGGAACCAGTGACAGATAGAATCATAGTGTCAGCGCTGGGAGGGTCTTTGGAGACCAACTAGCTCAACTCTCTTATTTTACAAAGGAGAAAAATGAAGCCCAGGTTAATTATATGACTCAACAAGGTCCCAGGGAAGAGAGGAAAGGCCAGTCCCAGGTACACCAGTCCTGTTTACCAGCAGATCCCAAATAAGCTAAGGGTAGAAATAGAAATAGATCTCAGATAATGATGGGATATACATAATATGATCCATGCTTGTGCTTTTGAGGAACACAAGTAATGCAGGAGGCCATGCTCTTTGTATAATATTGCAAATATAAAGCTAGATACTGCAGGAAAATTCTACCCTCTGCCCCACTGCCCCTGGACACTATGTGTGCCAGTCAATTCCAGACGCAGAGTGAATTCTGCTCCCTACTGTGAAATGAACAACCATCCACAGTTTGGTGTGATTTCTTCTATACATATATTTACCGTATATACTTTACATACTATACATGTATAGCATATGTACATACATATGTATTTTTTGTTTTTAAATTTCCTCCTAATCTTTAATGTTTTTGTATATGTCTATGGACACTTAGGTAAAAGGATATATGTGTGTAGAGCAGTCAGTCATTGATTATCTTTTTGTATTGTTAGGACAAGATTTACATGGCAAAGCTTTATTATCCACTGTTCCTAAGATATCCCTGGAATGTGACCATCAAAGGCAGTATTATATTGAGGTTTCCCTCTCAAGCCATACATTTCCCAAACCATAATATGAGTAGGCCTGGGAGGGGAAGCATGTAAAGCCGGTGGTAGCACAATGAGGCAGGAGCACAATGGACCTGAAGTCTGGAAATGTGTATGGTGGCAGGTTGCCTTGGCAACAACTCTATTCCTCGTTCCTTATGGATCCCCAATGTGCATGTTACTTTATGGTGACTCCTTTGACATTGCTCATTTTAATCATAAACCACTAGTATTAAAATGCCAGTGAAATTTAGGGGGAGAAATGAATAATCAGACCCAACACCTTTTCCTCTGTGCACTCGCCCCAACTTGAAACTCAAGGACTGAGGCAGAATTGAGAGAGGAAAGCCGCTCACAGCCTGAAGGGTCTTTCTGAGAATCCAGCCCCACGTTATGGGTCTAGAGGAGGTAGGATTGCATAATGGGTTGGGGTAGACATTGGGAAAAACCCATCAGACAACTGAGTAAAACATGGCTAGAAACCTGAAGACTTGATGTTAGAGAATCTGTTTTTAAAAGATATTTGAAAGAAAAACTCAAGTATTTGTGGGCAAGAGACAGCGAAATCCCTGGCAGATGCTTTTGTGTCTCCAAGGGGATCCTGGTCTCAGCCCTGGACCAGCCCGACAGGAACCTGGGAAAATGCCCATTGGTTCATCAGCTGCTGCACCCACTCTAGTGGAGGCAGCTGGGGCAAAGCCCACAGCGTTCTCCGCTTCCCTGAAAATCCCTGTCTTCCCCTCAAGATTCAGCCTTATGCGAATTCACTCAGTGACCTGACTTGGTGGGATGAGGATGGGCTGGCCAGGCCAGGTCAGGCAGCGCAATCCTCTCATTCAGCTTCCAGCCTGGTCTTCTGAAGGTCAGCTTCTGGTCCTTTCTGTGAGCCAATCCTAGTCCCTGTCTGTAGGAGTGCAGGGTGGCTGTGTGTCAAGATGTTGCCATCATTAGCGATAATTCGAAGGTGGAGCACAGGTAATGTCACTTGCAAACCAGAGTACTTGGCACAGAGTTTGAAAGTGCATTTTTAAGCCTGTCCCAAGTGGCATCCTTGAAACTGTGGGTTTCTTCAGAGTGCTGACCGTGTATTATTCGTCTGAACCGCAAAGTTTGGCATACTTCTTGGCTGTGGTAGAGTTTAGTGTAGTGTGAGAGTCTGGGCCTGTGTGACCTGTGGCCACGAGAGGGAGCCCTCTCCCTGTCCTTGGCAGGAACAGTGTTCTGATTCAGGCTCCTGGGACTGGTGTGTCTATAAAACTTGCCCCAGGGTGAGAGTCTCAGATGTGACCGCTTCTTCATTATTTTATTGCTGGCTCTTAATCTAGACCTTCTTGAACCAAGGTAATAGGATAACTGTGAAAAGACTAAATGTTGAGGCAGCATTTAACAAGTGGGATAAGCTACTAATTTTAGCTGAGGATAGCCCTATGATTATTTTTATTTTGGAAATGGGAGAAATATGTTCTAGGAAGGTGAAAACTCTCCTTCCTTAGGTCCCCCTCCTGAGAGTTGCAAAGCTGGATCCTCAGGAGTGGAAATGGGGCAGAAAAAATTTCTTACTTTGGGGACAAACTGGGAAGGCATGATTTGCTGCTGGCGCGCAGGCAGCCTGTGGGAGTTCAGGAGTTCTGCACCCGGCTGATGACAGGGAGCTTTGGACCCTGAGCTGGCTAAACTGAATAGCCCTGACACACACTTGTAGGGGTAAGGAGATACATGTAGTGTGAGAACTTGGAGAAGGGGATACATGAGGAGAACCAGCTTGCCTGGCCCGCCTTGGGGATATAAGGCTGGTGTTGGAGCAGACCGCATGCCGGCCCTTGGATCATCCTTAACAATAGCTGGGTCATGTCCATCCCTTCAATGGCTTCTCCCAGTAGACTCCAGGGGATGGGTTCTGGGTGGAAGGAGGAGGTTAGGTTCACCTGGACTTTTGTGATGGACTCGTGGAGGGGGTTCTTCTAGGACAGTACACTCTTTGCTATTTTGTACCTGGAAGAATGTGCAGAACAAAAAAAAAAAATGTTATTGCGAAAATCAATTTCGTGAGTTGTGGTGCAATCCTATTGTTATGTTTACTGTGTCTGTTTGGTTTGACTTTCAGTGGTGAAAATGCCACGATAACCTACCACCTGCAGTTTGGGGTTCCATCGGAAGATGATGGTTTTATGAAGTACATGATGAGCCAGGAGCTGGTGCTGGGCGTTTTGCTGCAGAATTTCCACGATCAGAACGTGTCTGGTTGTGAGACTCTGGGGCTTGATCCAGCATCCCTCTTGCTCTTCGGTAAGTTGAGCAAGTCAAGAAGCCAGAGCTATGACAGTGAACCAGAGAGCCAGGCTGGGGACGGGGGCGCAGGGTGACTTCTGGCCAGGTGATGCTCCATGCTCTGTGGAGGTTGCACAGTCCCTGCCCGCCATGAGCCCACGGAGGAGTTTGGAGAAAAATCATGAAAAAAATAATTAAGCTGTAAAGACAAGGATTGCTAAAAGTTTCCTCGTTGTAGTTCACCCAGGTGCGAAGCTCTGTATCCCACTTCACAGCATCATTAATAACCTTTGTGGGAACGCTGTGGTTTCACGAGAAGAAAGTGTTGCAGAGTTTGAAATAAACGAGATAGCTAAATCGTTGAAAAATTATCTCAATATGGGGAACGTATCTCTTCTCTTGAAGGCCCCTGAGTCCATTAAGAAATTAATAGAGTGGCATAAAAAGACAAATTAGCCTCTTTAGAAAATTATAATAAATTTATTCATCTACTTTTAAAACGAAGAACAGAACAAGGAAATTGACATGTTATTTAAGAAGCATAGAAATCAGGATCTGAGAACTTTTAACACTTGGTGCAAAACCTGACAAAAAGGAAGGTGGGAAGGTGAAGTGACCCCAGGCCTATGCCATATCCTTCTGCTGCATCTGCGCTGAAGCTTCAACCTTGGCTGGCCTTGACTTCCCTCTCCTCTCGTTTCCCCCTCGATTCTTTGCTTGGAGATACGTTGGCTTCTGATAGCCCATAGGCCAACCATCTCGGATGTTTTCTTTTCTCATCCACATTCCATCAGATGCACTTTCTGCACATTAATAGTAGTAAATACTAGTCGAATGAATGAAAAAGGCAAATTAGGAGGAGATGTGGTTGGCAACAGGCACAGCGCCAGCAGCCTCGAATGGGAAGAGTGGAACAGATTATAAAGGCCACGTGTCACTAGGTAGCACGAGAAGGGGCAATTATGAGGATATTCAATTTCTTGATGACGGGAGGTGAAAGTAGACTAATCTTGGCCTAAGAAGGCAGAGAGTTATATACAGCACTTCTTAAAGCTTCCTTTTCCCCAAATTAATTTAAAAAAATGACATTCAGAAGGCCACATTTTAGCTCATTGGGAAAGTCTCATAAATGAATAATTTCCTCACAGAGCATCTGAATAAATGGAGTGAAGAGGTTATGCCCCCTGTACAGGAATTTGAAAAAGAAAGAAAGGTGAGAAAGAAAGGAAGGAAGGGGAAGGGGAAAGAGAAGTTAAGGGAAGGGAAGAGAGGAAGCAAGAAAAGGAAGAAAGAAAGGAAGGAAGGAAGGAAGAAGCCCTTCGACCTCCTCCCGTGTAAAGAGCTGAGGGAAGGGAGGTCCACCTTGCTGAGATGCCTGTGGTGGGCTGCCACGGTGGGACTGGTCTTAGTTTTCGGCACCCCTCTGTAATACTGTGTTACTAGCTCTTTCCAAATGGAGGCGAGGGAGGTGGAGGAGGAAAAGCTTTAAGAGCATTAGGAGGTTGGGAGGGCCACACAGAGTCCATGAAGGGCAGGTGGCTTGTGAGGCCTGAGGAGAGTGGAGAAGACCTTGAACTCCGTGCATCAGCCTTGGAGACTGCAGCAGGCCCTGGATGCAGCCGTGAGCTATATGGCTTCTGCTCCTCAGGAGATTGTACTCTTTCAGACATTTCTGCTGGGGGCCAGGGTGGGGGTTCTGTGACCCCACATCCACTTTCCAGAGCATGCATGTGGAGTATTTGAGCCATTTGATATTTTCAGGAATATGAGTGTCAGCGCCCTCTCAGATGAAGGGGTACAGTGAGCTTCTGGGAAGTGAGGAAGGAAGCAGAGAGACTTGGAGAGGCAGGCAGGCTGAGGGAGGGGACACACCCATAGGCAAAATCCATAGAAAGGGACGAGATGGACGTGGCAGGATAGGCACGGGGCCCTGAGAGGGACTGAGCGAGACCCAGTGAATCCTTAGGCCAGTTTCCCATGTTCGCATGTGCTGCGGGCCTGGTGGTTTACCCCCACCCTCGCTGTGATGAGCTGGGCAACTAGTTTCCCACTGAGATAATGTTCAGTTCTTCAAAGAGCAAAGATCCTTAACATTGTTTGCTTCGTATACTCCTTAGAAAATTTGAAGATAATCATGCAGTTTCTTTCCAGAAAAAAATGCACATACTCTTCTTCCTACACAAAATTTTACAATTTCAGGGATTCCCTGAGGCCAGTCTGGTTCCTTTGGGGTTCATATGTGTGTACGTGAGTCAGAACCTGAAATTAGATTGTAATTTGGATTCCTGAGGTATTTTGTGTGTATGTATATCTCATCCTTTTTTTTTTTTTTTTTTTTTGCTGGGAAAGATTTGCCCTGAGCCAACATCTCTTGCCAATCTTTCCCTTTCTTTTTCCCACTCCCCAAAGCCCCAGTACATAGTTATATATTCTAGTTGTAGTCCTTCTAGTTCTTCTGTGTGAGCTGCCATGGCAGCATGGCACTGACAGATGAGTGGTGTGGTTCCACGCCCAGGAACCGAACCCTGGCCGCTGAAGTGGAGCGTGCCAAACTTTAACTGCTAGGCCATCAGGGTTGGCCTTGTATGTCATTCTTTAATTTGGAAGCACACCAACTATTTGACCCAGCTGCGGGCATATTTCGACGCCCTGTAAAAAGAAAAACACTCAATATTATAATCATAAGGAATTTTTTTATTTTTATTTTTTCTTCCAGTTTTACTGAGATATAATTGACATATAACACTGTGTAAGTTTAAAGTGTACAGCATAATGACTTGACACACATACATTGTGAAATGATTACCACAGTAAATTTAGTTAATATCCATTACTTTATATAGTTACAAATTTTTGTTTTCCTGGGAAAGAACTTAGGATCCACTCTTAGCAACTTGCAGATGTACCATCCCACGTTGTTAACTGTAGTCACCATGTTGTACATGACATCCCCAGGATTTATAACTGGAGGTTTGTACCTTTTGACTACCTTCATCCAAGTCCCTTATTACCCCCCCCCCCCCCGCCGACCTCTGACAACCACAAATTTGATCTCTTTTTCTGTGAGTTTGGGTTTTTTTAGATTCTACATGTAAGTGAGATCATGCAGTATTTATCTTCCTCTGTCTGACTTACATCACTTAGCATAATACCCTCAAGGTTAAGGGAATTCTTTTAATGAATCACCATCCCTCCCCACCCCCCCCGCCACCCCCGCCACTCCCCCACCCTGTGTCTTTGAGCTTCTTCACTTTATGGATGGATGGGGCCTGGGGATAAGGAGGGGAAGTCTGGTTTACAAATATGAAAGAGCAGGAGTTATTTTGGACATCATGGGTTATTTTGGACATGAGTTAGTTATTTTGTACTGTTTTCTCACATGCGAAGGAGTCAGCTAGTAGACCAAGTGAGGAACAAAGGCAAAAACTGGATTTATGTGAGAGAAAAGAGAAAAAGCTCCAGGCAATGAGAATAGTGAATCTTGTTTGCACATTTTTGAGGTAAACTGTTGAGCTGGCTGCTGACAGAGGCCAGGGTGTGCCTTCTGTCCTTGAAAGGACTGCCTGGGGAGTAGAGGAAAACCATTTTGGTTGTTTAAAGATTCTCCAGGAAACATGGAGAGTTTAGCCAAAGAGCACTAGTTTTCAACCACGGGCAATTTTGCGCCCCCCCCACCCCCACCCCCTTCCCCCACCAACCGCCCCGGGATGTTTGGCAATGTCTGGAGACGTTTTTAGTTATCACAACTGGGAATGTCTGTGGGATACTGGCATCTAGTGCGTAGAGCCAGGGCTTCTTGTAAACATCCTACAACACACATGACATCTCTCTACAACAAAGAATGATCCAGAACCAAACATCAACCCTGAGAACACAGCTGTGGAGCCTATGGGCTCTCTGTGTAGTGTCCCCACGTCCTTGCATGGTCACCTCCCCCTCAGTCAGGCCAGGTCCACACCATTTCTGTCGTCAGAATTTCTCAAGATATATTGCACACGTTTTAAAAAACTGAAAATTTAGAGATATTTTATGGTTAGATCATGAAAAAGAACTAAATGTTAAAATGTCCTCAGCATCCGGAAGGCCTCGTGAAAATGTTATCATGAATTATACCAGAACAGATGAGCAAACAACGTGTTATTTCCCTTTTGAAAAGTATTCAGAGTTGTGGGTGTGTCTGTGTGTCTGTGTGTGTGTTGACTGAAGAATAAACTTCCTCTGTTAGGAATTTACAAACATTCCAATTTTACTTAAGAGTTTATATTCAAACCCAGTGAAATAAAATAAAAACCCAAATGTTTAAAAGGCGAAAGATTTATACGATCTGAAGAGAAACTAGAGTATAAAAACCCAAATGTTTAAAATAATCATGATCTTAAAAAATTAGTGACTTTTATTTGTCTGTACTTTTTTCAGAATGGAGTGGTGGAGGCTGGTCTTCGTCTGAAAGCAGCACTCCCCTCAGTTTGGAGATGGAGAGTATTCATCCCGTTCTATGGACAATATCCGGTGAATTAACGTAGGACTTGCATTGACTAGAGGGGTGGAGATGATCCTGTTTCTCCTGTTTCTGCAGCTGTGATGTCCAGTGAAACAGCGCCCAAGCGCTGCCCCGGCTGGGTCCAGTCCTGACAAAGGCAGGAATCCAGATGGGGCGGGGGTGATGTGATGGGGTGGGTGGACCTTGCAGTGTGAGGTCACTGCTGTTCCTGAAGCACTAGCTGCCTCCACCCACACGTGGGCGCTTTCTCTTTAGTGCAAGGGTGGCTTTTAGGCAGAATTCTAACCTGTGCTGGTGGAGAGAGAAGAGGGAGAGGCAGGCAGCTTGGTGAGGGCGAACTGAGCCAATCTCTCCCTGACCCCGCCCCCCCCACCCCACCCTTCCATCCATTGTATTGGTTGTACCTCTGAGCAAGGCTGTGAGGAAAGGGAAGGCACGTTAAAGACCTAAGCGGCCTAGTGCGGCGCTACTTCCATGACCACTAGCTGCATCTCTCAGGCAGCCAGCCTTGGTGCATCACCCAGTGTTACTGTGTTGTATATAGATACAGAAATAAGATGTGTAGGGGCTGGCCCCATGGCTGGGTGGTTAAGTTTGCGTGCTCTGCTGCAACGGCCCAGGGTTTCGCTGGTTCGAATCCTGGGCGTGGACATGGCACTGTTCATCAAGCCATGCTGAGGTGGCGTCCCACGTGCCACAACTAGAAGGACCCACAACTAAAAACATGCAACTATGTACCGGGGGGCTTTGGAGAGAAAAAGGAAAAATAAAATCTTTAAAAAAAAAAATGAAAGGAGATGTGTTTCTTTAATTATTTTGCATCTCCTCATTGTTCCTGTGACTCCTGGACACACACCTCTTTTGGAAACCTCCTTTTGGGTCCTTGCAAGTTTTGAGTACAATGTCATCATTTTGGATAGTGTCCCCACTTATATTTTCGCAAACTTCCATTGGCAAGTCCCTGAGACTGCTTCCCATCTGCTGTGGATTCTACCCCTTGCGTTTTTATTGTCCAGACTTGCTAGCCTTCCTGTTGGACTCTGAGTCTTCAGGCATTGATTGTGTATCTGATTGAAGGTGGCTGAGCAACAGGAAGAACCTCTGTTTGAAATAAACTGTTGGAAGCTTAGTGCCCACTCATTTGCAGGGCGGGGGGAATGTTAGTGACTGGATTGGTCGTCTGTGGATATAGGATTTCCTGTCATGAGGGAACAGAGTCTTTGTTGGGAAAATTGTTTCCCTGGAAATTTTTCAGGAGAAAGAGTTTTGTGCCCTGTGATGAGAGACCCTTAGCCCCGATATGTCAGTTAACTTGGCCTTGGGTGGAAGTCAGTGCTGGGGGCAGCTGTGTATCGGGATGTGCCCCAGCATGTGTCTCAGGCTAGGTTTGCCTTGAGTGCTTTACGATACAGGACTCTGGATAATGTGACTTTCTTTTCTTATTTAACTAGAAGATACATTTATTGTAACTCGATGTCTCATTTTAAGGATAGTTCCTCAAACTAGGGTAATAGGTGAATTTCCCCTCTTCCTCTTTATTTTTTACGTGTCAAATGTAAACTTTAGTGTATCTGTGCTTTTTACAAAATAATGAAGAACTTTCAGGGAGAAGGATTTAAAAATATTTACAGTAAATTATTTTTGCCTCTGCATTGTCGCATTCACTGTTGCTTCGTAGGTGTTGACTCTCCAGGGCCGTGATCTGGGCTGGTATTTTCTTGCAGTAAATAGTGCTGAAAGTGATCTTTTCGTTTCTCTGAAAGCAGCTTCCTGTTCTGAGTGAGTAAGATTCAGCTGGGTGGGCTGGGGTGGGCTGGGGTGGGCTGGGTCCTCCTGTGTGTCCTGAGGGCAGGGAGGGGCCTTTGGTCCTGTCCACTTCCTCCCAGGCCCTCTGGCAGGACCAGGTGTCCGAAGGGCCTGGGGCTAGAAGGAAGGGCCAGTTCACATCTGGACACAGGACAGGGTGTGGTCTTGATCTGCCCTTCTCTTTTGGAAAGCACCAAGATGCACCGATCTTGTCTTGGGTTTTGACCACTTGTGAGTCATAGAGAGGATTTTCCATGGGTTTGATTCTTTGGCCCAAAGGGTGTGTAAAGACCTGAACTTTGTGCCTGAAGCATTTTGAGGTGTTTGGAAAAAATGGCACTTCCATATACACTGTTCTGCTGGAGGAGATGAATTTATGGGTCATCACACATCTTAATGACGAGTGTAACACCTGGTGCATAATCAGGTTTCAACAAGTGTCTGTGAGATACTTAAAAGAGTGGTCAGTACAGTTTAATTGATGAAGGCTTTGCCTAGGAAGCAGGACTCAAGCTGAACCCAGAAGCAATGGTGGGATTTGGATAAGCAGATTTGTCCTCCTTCACACACATTTGTGTTTTATTTGGGTGAGGTGCATGTTCTCGCCTTTCCCTTCTAGGTGTGGACTCTGGACATAGACTCCTGCCCTATTCAGAGTCTGATCAGCACTGAGAAAAACAGGAGAAATCTAAATCTTCTCTTCTCTGTTCCCATTACTGTTTCATTGCTTTAAAATAAGTTAATTCACACTATTGCTGCGTAGCTGGCAGCCGTATCTACAGACATCCTTTAATCTTTCCTTTATCGTTAGAGCTTATATACTCTTAGGGTTAGAAGGCAGTCCCCTCATCTTATACTTAGGAAACCAAGGTCTGGAAAGGTGGAAGGGCAAGCTCAGAGTTCCACAGTTTTGGGGAGTAGAGCTCAGCCCACTGGACAACCACACACCATCAATGGCCTCCAACCCTGATGGGCATCCCAGGGTCATGCTCAGTTCAGGTTTGGCTGATATCTGGGAATCCACAAGGAGCACAAGTGGTGAGGGGGAAAAGATGAGTTGAGAAGTGTGATCATCAGACCTAGAAGACTCTCTGGGATGATAATGCCCACTCAATGCTTCCAAGTGCCTTGCAAAGAACCCTCTGCAGGAAAGTGGGAGGGACTTATGCTGATCCATTTCACAGTTGGCGGAACTGAGGTGCCCTCAGATCAAGTGGCTTTCAAGTTGCTTTCTGAACACAAGAAGCTGGCTTGGAAAAGAACAGAGTCAGGTAAATGTAAACAGAATCCCCTTTCTCTGACGGCTCGTGTGGAGTTCTGGGGACTCCTCTCTCCTGCTCTGCCTGTGCCCTTCCATCCCTGAGAATATTTGAAGCACCTGTCACCCAAAGTTGTCCTCAAAACATCAGCATTTGAATTTATTTGTTGTCAACGGTAGATTTTCCTGACCTATTTTTGCCCTTTTTTTGTGCCTATCTTGTATTCTAAATAAGAATTTACTCATAGACTAAGGGATTATTTATAGATGTATTTACTAGTGTGAACATAAAACGGAAACCACAGAGACTGCAGTTGCTGCATAAAATGTACCTCTGTGAACTCTGGCTACTTACAGGTTTATGACCAGCATGGGAACGGGGGTTTTCTGATTATACTTGTGGCTTGAGGGGACAATTTATATCCTCAGCTTCAGTTTTTTTTTTTTATTAAGAACAGAAATCTTTAACTGAGGGGTTGCACCCCGAACCCCTTGAAATTGCATACAAATGTGTTGTGTGTGTGTGTGTGTGTGTGTGTGAGAGAATGTACACTTTCTGTGAAGAGGGTGCACAGCTTTCATCAGAAATCCTGAAATCTATGGAAAACGGGATCACCGTTATCTACAGACATGTTAGGTAGTTCAAAGCACTCTCAGAGGGCTCTCCCGCTCGCAAATAATTCCCTTCCATGATCCCTCTAAATTTCATTATCAGAACAACTTTCTTTGGTTAAGCATTTATATTTAATATGTTCCTGCTAAAAGGCATGTACTATTTGAGACAGGTAATACTTTCACGTGATAAGAGTCAAACAGGTATAACTTATTAGGTTGTACTGAGAGTATTTAAACCAACCAGTTTCCGCAATGGTCCGGTGTCGGAGTGGACAATTCCAGCCTAGCGCCTAGCGTTCCGTGTTTCTGTCTCACTGGAAGACTGCTGGGTAACCCCGGATCACCAGGCACATCAGCACATGTTTTTCTCCGTACATCATAAAGATTTCTGTTCCCTTTTGCTCTTTGCTATCATTTATTCAAGGTCTGTGATGGATGATTTACATACATTAGATGTAATCCTCCCGTTCATGGGGGAAAAGGCTGGGCCTTCATGTCACCTGCTCAAGGTCACAGAGGGAGGAAGAGACACAACCAGGCTTTGAATCACCGCTGATCTGACTCTGGTGTCACATTGTTTCCTTAAAGTGAATCCTGGCCAAGGGTCAAAGTGAGGGTCCCTTGTGAAAGAATTTGGCTAAAAACAGGAAGTTAGCAGAGGACATGATACCAAGATGTGCTTGGTTCTTTGGTTGAAGACCAACTGCCTGAAGTCTCAGCAAACCTGTGTGATGCATCCATCCTCAAGTCACTGATTTATCCTCATTGGACGCTTGGCACATTTTATATAGCAAAGTTATTTAACTTTGGTTAGTTTGGGGAACAAAACAGCAATTAAACACATAATACATCTACTGCTTGTCAACAAACCTCTTACTATTTTAACATCCCTAAAATTAATATAATGGCCATGGGTTCAACAAAACAGGAAGTTGAGAACACAGGTGTGGATATAGAAATAGTCTAATTTGCTAATCCTTGGTCTCATCTAATTTGTGGTTTTAAATTTTCATACCATTTTATTGGTACCAGCTCTTATGAGTTACATCAATACCCAAACACATTTCTGTTAAGTTTATCTCCAAGTATGATGGTTTAGGGTGGGGGTCTACAAACTTTTTTTTCTGAAATGAGCCCCCAAATAAATATTTGTGTATTTACAGGACCCATAGTGTATATCACCACGGCTGAACTCTCCAGTAGTTGAGCAGCCAGAAAGCCTGTAAACAAGTGAGCGGGGCTGTATTCCAATAACATTTTATTTATAAAAACAAGCAGAGGGTCAGATTTGGCCTGTGGGCTATAGTTTGCTGATCCCTATTTTAGGACATTATATCCTAGACATAATTCTAGGAACAAGGAAGAAAAGATGAGGGAAAATAAATAATCAGGGCATGCAGAGAAATGCTCATGAGTGAAGGAGTATGTGTATGTGCGTGTTATTTTTCCAATGTGGACATTTTACTCATGTTTTATAAATGACGTGTTACTTAATACACACATACAGCATACAGCAAAGGCTTGTCTATGTAGTATGTTGGAAGAGCACTGAATTCAAAGCCAAGAAATCAGCCTCTGGATAAAGTTCTGCCAGTAACTTACAACATCACGTTGGGCTTATTATCCTCCCGGAGCCAAAAAGGGAAAGTGGGATTAGAGGATTGCCAAAGGACTCTCTATCAGTCTCTGAAGCTATGATTTTCTTCTTAAGATTTCTAGGGAAAAATACAAGATTAAAAAATAAGGATTAAAATTGTATTAAAAATTATATAAAAACCTGGCCTGGACCTTACTGATTCAACTCATGAAACCAACCAAGCCACCAGAGCTGACGAGTCAAAGGACACTATGCAAAGGACACCATTTAGAGGCATGGAGTGAAAGGATTGCACAGGCATCCGCCTAGAAGCCTGCGAGTGAGGAGTTGGCCCCACAAACACTTGTGGAGCAAGTGGACTCCCCCTGGGTACACTTAATATGATGGCTAAAGCTTCTGCGACTTCAGAGGGCAATCATATGGACGTTTTATGAGAAGAACCCAGACGGAGAAGCAGAGCCTTTGTGATGTGCATAGCTATAGGGGACCAGGGAGCCCCCCTCCTGCCACTGAGTAAAGCAGTCCATTTCCAAAGCCACTTACAAGCAATAATGGCCAGTCCCTTCTCAAAGAGTGGTGTTGAAGATGGTTGGTTAATCTTTTGATGTTGGATGTTGAGCAGGATCTGAGAGGCCCTGTGGTTTGTAAACCATGTTCTGCTGAGCCCCCTGTAGAAGGGGCTGTTGGCAGGGGGAGGTCAGCCAGAAAGACTTTGTGCCCCATGCCTGCTTTAACCAGAGCCCCTACCCCCAGCTTTTATTTGCTGGTGTTAAGCAAATGCTAGTCCAATCACTTCATTATAAATGCACAAACTGATTCTCAGGAGGGAGCCTAAGGGGACGTGGTTGGTGCAGGGAGTGAGAGGAGACTCTGGGCATGAGAAGTTCATATTCGTCTTCTGCGGAAGGTGGATGCCTAGGGGTGGGAGGCACGTGGACAAGTGAGTACTCAGTCTCTGTTCCTCCTGAGGCCTCTCTGGGTGTCTCGGCCTCCCGGGAAATGTTCTCATACCACCCCTCAGCAGACTTCTCTGATGGCCTTCTCCTGAGGACGCTGTGATTGATGAGGGTGTAGCACAGCTCCTCCGAGGAGTTGTGGTCAACATCGTCCTGCTGGTCAAAGGACAGCCGTCGTTAAGAATTGGCCTCCTGCGATTCTCTTTACACTTCAGTCTCAACACAGACCCGACCCTGGGCAAAATCTCTCTTCCACAACTACTTCCCTTCCATGTCTCGGCTGTTTTCCCTAAATGGCTGCTCCCATCTCAACCACTGGCCCAGGCAGCCGGAGTGCTGATGCTGCCCAGAGTATTCAGCCCTCCCATGCATGTCCTCTCTGCCCCATGTTCCAGGGTGACCCCCAACCACTCTGTATGATTCCCAAAGTCTCAGGGCCCTTCTTATATAAGAAAGACACCTTAGTGTGATTGGACTGTGATTGCATTATGATATTTAACCATTCTAGAGATTCTAGAGATATTTGCATTATTAAAAGGGGAAACCACTCAGGAGAAGCTCTCTTTTAGAGAAATCTCAGGAGATAAAAAGCCAAGCAGCAAAGTACAGGGGAAAGCATAGATTTGAGAAGGAGACTTGGTTTTGAATCACGCCCCTGCCATCTTGCTGGCTGCCTGGCTTTGGGCGAATATCACTTGATCTCTCAGTTTTATCATCTGCAAAATGGAGGAAATAAGAGTACCAATCTTATAGGGTCGTTGTGACAGTTACATGAGATGGTTCATGCAAAGCCCTCAGCACACTTCCTGGCATAGTCTAAGTGCTCAATAACTGTTCGTTCCTTTCACTAAGCTGTACAACAGAGGTGGCTGCTGCCTCTGCCACCAGGGCTGCATATGGGTCCCGGGCTCACAAGCACTGTCTTCTAAAGACTATTTTTCATATTAAAGTCAGAAGAGATCTTGGAGGCCGACTTCTCCTGCCATCTGGGGTGTCTGCGTTTCTATGTTATCTCAGAAAAGGCCCTGAGATGTTTGCATTACCTGGATGGGAGTGGATGCCGTTCCTTTATCTGGAGAAAGAAAATACACTCAATGAGTTTCAGGTCCTGGGGAGACTGGAGGGCAATGGAGAGGAGGAGGGGGCGGGGACTGGGATATAAGCAACCAGAGAGCTAAGAGGCAGCTGAGGTAGCCCTTATCTGACCTGAAACACATCCTTGGGGAGTGAGTGACAGGGCCACCTAAACAAGGAACAGGAAAGCTGTGCTCAGGCTGAGGGTGAGTGGAAGGAGACAGATTTGCTGGGTCTTTGGATAGGAAATCACACTTCCCTCCCTCCCTCTCTCCAGCCTCTCTCCCTCCTTACAATAAATTCATTGCGTACCTACTCTGTACCAGGCACTCGGCAGACAAAGAAGAATCAGAAACAGTCCCTGTCCTCAAGGGGCTCACAGGCTAGCACAGAGGCAGGTGGGGTCTGAGAGAGAGCCACAATGCAGAGGAGGGCTGTTATTTCTACTGTAGGTGACAAGGGATGGTGGTAGTGTGGGGGCTGGGGCTCAAGGAAAGCTTTACAAAGAAGGAAACTCTTAAGCTGAGTATTCCCATTCCTGAATCTGTTGGCAGCTACGAACAGAAGCAGGCCAATTTTTCAAAAGACAACTTACTTAAAGCTGACTGGCTCTGGCCACTCAGCAGAAGTGGATGGACACACTTGCCACCCCCTTGCAAACACACCAGCAAGCATGAGCAAACACAGACTTTCCCACAGAAGCCTCATGAAGCCATCCTGCACCGGAGGTGTCTGTGCCCATGCAGCCCATCTTATGTATTATATTACGGATTGACATCCCTCAGTACCGACATCCCAGATTCTCACGTCGCCAAAAGTTCTCAAGGCCGTCTAGGACTTCCCTGATTATCGCTACAAGAGGAGAGTCTGTGAGAGGTCTTATGTCTACATTGTTTTGCTCTGATGGAGATTGGGGTTTCCTGGGACCCACACTTCCCCTGGGTGAAATGGCTAGGGGTGGTAGGGCTGTATTATTCATTTGTACACTGTTCAGGGCTAGTTTTTAAGATTCAGAGGGAATGAACTAGGCTTTCCTATTTAAGCCCAGGAAGGCAATGGCAAAACTCCTTTGCTTTTCTTCTTGAGGAAGGCGCGGCCTCTCCTCAGACCTATACTTTCTTCTTCTCTCCTGTGTGTGATACTATTCATCACCCTCTCCTTGTCGAATTCTTCTCTCTCCTTAACTTCAGTCCTGTTCCGTCACCAGAGACCATTGCATCAGCCTCCTAAGTGGTCGTCCAGCATCTGCTCTTGCCTCTCCCTGCTACAGTTTGTTTTTTGCATGCAACTTGGGTGATGTCTTTAATGCAAATGTGGTCATATATGCCCCTCTTTTAAAGCCTTTCAGTACTTCCTGTAGCTCTCAAGACAAAAACCCCAATCCTAACCTTGACCACAAGGCCTTCCCCTCCTCTGTGCTCTGTGTGCCTGTGCTGGCCTCCCTCAGTTCCCTGTAAGTGCCCCCCTTTCCACCTTCTGCATTTATCGTTCTCAGTTAAGTCCTTCAGCCTCCAGACCTCAGGGACTAAGTGAAAGATCTGAAGATGAATAAGCCAAGTCCCGCTTCAAGGAGCTTACAATCTAGTGGGGACAAAGGGACATGCAACTGGACAAATTGCAGCAAAATGTGTAAGTTTTATACTAGAAATATGCCCAAGGAGCTTTGGGAGCATAGGGAAGAGGCAATTTGGAAAAATAATTTATCAAAAGTGAAAATGATGTGAAAGCAATGACTTACTTTCCTTCTGAGAATCTTGCCTTGCTTTAAAAATGTCTATTCTTTTCCTGTAAAAGAAAAGGAAAGTACACTGGTTGTTTCAATACTCCGAAACTCGCAAAGAAAATCACACTTCACTATAAAAACTTATTAACTCTTTCATTTGTTGGTTATAGGCCTTTTGTAATATCTCCTTCAGCACAGAGAAACAACAGGATAGAGAAAAGGAAAAATGAAAGATAAGACCAAGTAGAAATCTACTCTTTTGTGTGTGTCTCTCTCTTTCTCTTCCCTCTTGCTTTTCTGAGGCTGATATGGAATTGGTTTATAAGGTGGAGAACTGCAGTGATGTTATAGGCAAGTTTTCGGGGGAATGTTTTTTCTGACAAAATATCAATTTATTTTCTATCATGTGAGTTAAGGAGCCGTAGTTTTCTTCAATCTCGATCCCTGTTCCAGTCTGTGATTTCCAAACGAGCAAGCAAATGAGGAAACAAACACACACAACCCTCCCACATGAGCACAGAGGCAACTACACTGTATGCATGACCCCCCAGAAACACACAACATAAATATAATGGAAGCCTGTTATGGTCTCAGGAGACAAGGACAAGGTCTGCTCGAAGGAGGATGACCATGTGTCTTATTTGCTTGTGTGGTCTAGTTAATGTCATTATCAATCACTTAGTGACACTTAACTATTTTTAGCATCTCTTTTACTCTCCAAGGTTTCCTACTTTGGATGATAAATTATATGATCATCCTGGCTGTAAATTCTCTGTGCAAGGGACAGAAATATGTGCTTCTGTACATGGAGACCCCGGGATTTGCAGTGCGATTAAGAGGTCTTTCTCTACATGGTAGCCAGTTTCATTCCTTCTTCTGAGGCTGTTTGAGGACAAGGACCACCCCTGAGACTATTGTTCCTGTTTTCCACTAAAACTTGAAGTATCGCTTCCCTGACTGACTCTCAGATGATCGTATCTGGGCTACTAGCCCAGGTTTCTGCTGTGGCCACAGACAGCGGGGAGTTCACAGGTAATTGCAGCAAATACCACAATGGAACCACATCTAGGGAAATAACCCCTCAAAACAGTTCTCCACTTACCACGGAAGGCAGAAACACTCTTCAGCCATGTGGCAGTCCCAGCATCTAAAACACCCGGAGATCACACAAGTCACAAGGTTGGTTTCTGCAGCTTTGTTAGGGTGACTCCCTTCCCGTTGCTATTTCTGTGAACAACCTTTTCTTCCCCAGGAGGGTATTCATTCTAGGTGACTTGAACACATCTATCATGCTAGAATGCCTTTGTCCTCGCAGGACATTAACTGGCTTTTTGGAAATATGAAGATGACACTATCAACTCCTAATCAGGGAGCGAACTTTCTGTTGTATTGCCAGCAAAGGAAAAGGGTGTGCTCATCCTCAGTTCCAGTGATTTACTTGACCTCTTGTGATGAAGGACACACAGGAGTTATCTCCTGGACATCAAGGTACAAGTCTGCAGACATTTTAGAAATTTATTCCAGCTACGGGAAAGGCAATATTTATATAGGATTCCACTGCCCTCTGGACTTCTCCTGTTCACGCTATATTGTAATTGTCTGCTTGCTTGTCTATATCCTACATTAGAACGTGAGTTTCACAAGGTTGGGAACTATGTTTTTCTGTTCATTATGTTATATATCACCAGCATGTGCCACAGTGTCTGGCACACAAATATATTTTCAATAAATATTTGATAAATGAATGAATAGCCAAGAACAGAGCAACTCTAACTGACTCAGATCATCAAATCTGCCTCCTTGACCCCACGGTATAGCTAAATAAACAGGATATGGCAGAAAGGCTCAGGATCCCTCTGCAATCAGACATCTAGGCTGAAGTCTACATATCATTTTGGGCATTTGTCTGAATCTGAGGCATAGTCAACTATCTACATGGTTAAATATGAAGGTCCTTTATAAAGTATTGCATGTACCAGTAATGCTATGTAAAAATGTTTGGAAAAGATCATCTAAAAATCTCTCCCACAGTGAGCTTTCCCAGGGAGTTCCCTCGGAGAGGGCAATGGAGGAGAGGCTGCTGCACGTGACCTTGGCTGTGGCGCCAGCATGGCTGGGTGTTCTGACAGCCTCTTGGGTCTGTGTGCCGTTAGAGTCTTCGGGGCTGACAGGCAAGGCTGTAGTTCCTCCTCCTCTTCAGGCTGCATTCAGTGTACTTTAAGCCATTTGCTTATAGCTCCTATGTCTGTGGCTAGAGAAGCCCCAGAAGGAAACCATTGAACACCACCAGTGCTAGGAAATCAGGCTCACCAAGGAGACATGGGAGTGAGATGAAAGGAGGCGGTCGGTTGTGAGTAACTGGGTCAATATCTCTGGACTCCTTGAGCCACAGTTTCCTGCTCTATAAAATGAGGGTACTTATACTGCTTTCCTCACGGACTTGTAATGGTCAAACAAAGTGAAACATGGGTAAAAGCTCCTTGTAAGTTGGCTATACCCCCCACTCAAATTTTCTGCAGTATATTCTTGCAATATCAGTTTGGATGTTTTGGTCTGGAGTGTGTTCACACAACCTCCAGGAAGGAGGCCAGATGTATCTCTATGACCCCAGGCTATGGGCCAGCAATTCCAGGTTCCTGTCTTTTCTGCAAAGGTTCCCCGGCTCTCCAGTCTGCCCAGTCTCTCCCTTGGTATTACGCCTATGGTCCTTCTGGTCTGTTTCAGCATTTGGACTATATGCTTTAGCATATGTTCAGTGATACACCCTAAATATATGATCCTTAGCTTGTTCTGAAGAAATGCACCCTCTTGGTGGAATCTCTGGGTCCCCAGCTCCTAACACAGGCTTTGGCTTAGTGGTTGCTTTTTAATTGATGCTCTTTCAAAAGCTTCTCCTGAAACCATGAGAAAAGTGCGAATAACTCTACAGGCCACGGAATAACTGGCTTTGCAGCTCTTTGGGATTCTTGGACCCTGGGACACTAGTTCTATATTTTAGCAGTTCCCTGGCACTCAAAAGGCCTGGTTGCAAAGGACTGATGAGGAAGTCTTGGTTTAACAGCATCAGGGTAATCACAAGTGTTTCTCCCCACAAACCTCTCAACAATTGCAGACATGTGGGGGATGTGGCCATGTCAGAAGTAGAAACTTAGAGCTTAAAATGAAACATAAAACAGCCATGGTGGAGCTTGAGCACAAAGATGCTTGAGATAGACGAATAAAGGGACAACAAAAAATGGGGGCCTTCTTTCAGGTTGCTAGAGGTTACAATAGGCTCCTAGCAAAACGGCACATCTCCTGTCCAAAGGTTCAAAGTGTTTTTATCTTCTGTCTTGTCTCCACATGTACTACCATTACAACTGCTGCTGTGAAGTCCAGGACCTGACAGACTTCATTCTATTTTTTTTTTTTTTTTTGTTGGTGAGGAAGATTGGCTCTGAGCTAACATCTGTTGCCAATCTTCCTCTTTTTGCTGAGGAAGATTGTCGCTGAGCTAATATCTGTGCCAGTCTTCCTCTATTTTGTATGTGAGTCATCACCACAGCATATCTTGATGTGTGGTGTTGGTGTGTGCCCAGGATCCAAACTCGCAAACCCAGGCTGCTGAAGTGGAGGGCACTGGACTTCACCACTATGTCACGGCGCTGGCCCCAGACTTCATTCTTCGTGAACAAAGGCTGGGAGAAGTTTTATGGGATTTACTCTTACCTGGATGTTCTCTGTTTGCGGTTTTGATTCCCCAGATTCCAGGGTGTCTCTTGAGTGGTCTGCTGCCACCTAAAACTCAGCATATCAGGAGTGAGTTAAATATTTCTTCTCCAGGCTTTCCAAATTTCCTCATTTCTGCTACTTGTGTGTAATCCTGGAATCACCTCAGCTTGCCCTTATTGCCCTCACATCTGTTAATATGCCCACACCAAAACCCATCTTTAATCTGACGTACACTCCATTGCCACAGCAACAGCCCACCGATGTTCTCCAACACTGCTTTACGCGACACTATCAGTGTATACAGAGAGGCCTATCTGCTCGGCACAGTGTTGGGACTGTACGCAGGAACGAGGAAGGGTACTGGCCTGGTCTCATGTAAATTGCCATCTTTCACAGAAAGCACCAAGGCAGAGAACATGGGAGAAAAGGCAAGGAAAGGATTAAATAAAGAAAATAAATTGGTTCAATGTTTGGGTTGGCTTTCTGTATCACCATCTTTTCATTTGTGGGAAGTTGAGGGTATAGAGAAAAAGAAACTAACAAACACTGCTTACTATATGATTTATATGCATATACTATATATACTACTTACTATACTACATACGTGCACACTATATGTAATAATTACTATACTATATATATACCACTTACTATACTACATACATACACACTATATATAATAATTATTATACTATATATACACCATTTACTATACTACATACATACACACTATATATAATAATTATTATACTATATATACACACACACTATATGTACTACTTACTATATTATATACATATGCATTATATATTCTACTTACTAAAAGTGTTTGACATGTACATGATATATGTTATATTTCATTTAATCCCAAAATAAACCGATGGGGTAGATATTATGATTCTACACTTTACCACTGAGAAAACTGAGGCCAAAAAGTCAGGCAACTCAGCTGAGGACCTACAAGCAGTAAGCAGGAGTGGCTGTGTTCTCTTCTGGCAGGTTCTTTCCTCTAAGATTCTGAGCTCATCTCAGGAAGGGATGGGTGTCACTCTGCCACATGGCTACAATTTCCCCACTTTTGTAGCAAATTTGATCTGGAGAGACCTGCTGAGGGTGTGCTGATTGGATGGTAACCAGGTGGCAGAGGGGGAAGTTGAAAATCAAATCTTGGTAAATATAAGACTTTTGAATATGTTAAGGAAGACATTTTAAAATCAGCATGGAAATGAAGATGCTGAGCCAACCGATTAACTATTTGGAAAAAAATATATTCATATCTGACACCATGTAGTGAATGTGTGGGGCTAAATGTAAGGCAATAAAATCATAAAAAATTATACTGTGGATTTGTCTTATTTTGGGATGCGGAAAGAATTTTAAGCATAAATTGGTAGAAAGCAAAGGGCTTTCTAGATTTAATTCAATTATGTTTTAAATCTAATCAGCAAATCATAGAAAGTCTGGATGGCACAAGACACACAGACTGGAAAAAATATTTTCTGTAATATTTATGCAAAAGGGCTAAGTTTTTCAAAGTACAAATAGCTTTCACTATCAAGAAAACAAAGGAGACCAATAAAACAAAAATGGGCAAAAGACGTTACTGGCTCTTCAAAGATGAAAAAATGCAAATGGCTGATAAATATAGACATTAAAATAAAGGTAGTGCATCTAATGTTATCAGTAGTTATAACTGTGATTTATCCGTTTATTTTCTTATTTATGCTTCACCTATTTCCATTTCTTTTTACAACTAACATGTATTAATGCCATAATCTTTCACCCCGACACTAAAGTTCTAACAAACAAAATCACAAATGGGACATCAATCATGACTTTCTCAGTCAAACCACATCTGTATTTTGTTTTATTTTTCTTCTCAAGACAGTTATTTCTTTATGTTTCCAATCATTCATCCAACACTTCTTGAGTGCCTACTCTCTGCCAGAAACAATGCCAGGATACAGGAATTCAAAGATGAGTAAGAAACACTCTACATTTGGGAAACTTGCATCTAGGCATAAAAATAGGAATTTGTAATCTGATAGGAGACAGCCGGAGTGGCAGACTGACAAAGAGCTGTGAGGATCCGGGGAGGAGAAGTCTCAGAAAACACTGACTCTCAGGAACATTCCACAGGCTCGCCAAGCCTCCTTTTGGCAGGTGGCATTTTGGGTCTTGTGTCCTAGCTCCCAGTGGCATGAACTGAGACCTGGGACATCAAACATAATTCTGTAGAGACAGCCCCCCTACCCCGTGGCCTGCTCATTCTTCCTGGACCACCTCACTTTGTACCCCAGGGACTCCCTTGTATTGGGTGGTACTAATTTTTACAATGGCTGCTTTGATGTTAATGAAGATGATGGTCCCCCCAAAATCTTCTAATTATTGAACTCTACTCTGTGTCAGGCACTATGCTAGCATCACACATACTAGAACCCTCCAGGGTAGATTGTATTATTATTTTCATTTAAAATGAGGAAATTGAGTTCCAAAAAAGTTAAGGCCAGTTCTTTACTGATTTCAACTACCTCTGCTTACCTGTTGCAGGGAGTGTGCACCAGACGAGGCCTCGTGGTGGTAGGAAGCTTACTGTTTATTTTTAACTTAAATAGTGACTAAAAGGGTGGTGCTGTCTTGGAGCTCCTTGTGGGACATTAAGAGCTCAGGAGAGCATCCCTTCCAGGCCTCAGAAAGTTGTTCCATTTCTTAGGTGGCGGTCTATTGCATAGACCAGCCTTAGTAGAGTCTCTCCATTTTTCAGATGTTCTCCACCAGCTGCAAACTGTGTTTCCAGGGAGAAGGCCAGATCTATAAGGAACTGAACTTGGTGTCTGGCACATAGCAGGCACTTCACTCTGCTCAGTTCCTTACCCAATTCCCTCCCGCCCCACAGCAGATGTCTTTTTCTCCTTCTGGCTACATTAGCTGGACTCATCTCCTCTGTTCCCCCTCAGGGAGTCTGGACTCACCTGTTTTGCCTCAGCAGAGAGTTCCCCATCCTCTCAGTCCTTGGTGCCTCTCAGGCCGCCTTGTGCTCTGACAGGGAGTTCTTGACTTAGACACAGGCTGTGTTACTCTAGCCACCAGTGCAGAGAGAGCTGAAAGGAGAAGAGTATCTCTCTGCAAGGGGAGGAGGAGCCCAAGGGAGGAGCGTCAGAGGCTCACACGTGCGTGCGTGCATAACCTTTAAAACGTCAGAGCCTGACAGAGCCGGGCTGTGGCCTTAACCAGCAGCCATTGGTCCATGAGAGCTTTGAGTCTCTGGGGAAGCCCCATCTGCAATCACAGACAGGTCATGGAGTTTTTCCCTTCTTATATCTAAATTTATTAAACCACTTGGTAGTCTTAGAAAAGTCAGAGGGAGAAACTTGTTTTAAAACAAGAAAAGGTTAAAAGAAATTAAAAGTCAAGCCACAGACAAGTAGAAAATATTAGCAATACATAAACCTGATAAAAAGAATTTTATCCAGAATATATAAAGAACTCTAAAAACTCACTAAGAAAACATAAACTCAATAACAAAATGGGCAAAATATTTGAACCGATATTTCACCAAAGACAGTATACAGATGGCAAATGAATACATGAAAAGATGCTCAACACCATAGTCACTAGGGAAGTGTAAATCAAAACCACAGCACAGTGCTTTTTACACACCTATTGGAATGGCTAATGTTGAAACAAAAGCAAGAACTGTAAGTGCTAACAAGGAATGCACAGTGAATAGAATTCTCACACGTTGTTGATGGCAGTGGGAAGTAGTTCGGCCTTTCTGGAAAACAGTACAGCAGTTTCTTATGAAGTTAAACCATATAATCTAGCAATCCCACTCCTAGGCATTTACCCAAGTGAAATAAAAATTAAAACCTCTAAGAACCTGTATGCAAATGTTTATAGCTGCTTAACTCGTAATTGCCCAGTAAACACTGAAAAGAACCCGAACAATCTTTAGGGGTGAATGGCTAAGCAAATGGTATTGTATCCACACAATGGAATACTGCCCAGTGATAAAAAGGAATGGACTACTAATATCTGCAACCACATGGGTGACTCTCAAATGTGTTAGTGAAAGAAGCCAAGGTTAAAGTCTACCTTTTGTGACATTCAGGACAAGGTAAAACACAAGGGACAGAAAACACATCAGTGGTGGCCAGGGGCAAGTGGTTGGGGAAGGATTGACCTTCAAAGGGCAGGAGGGAATTTTTTTCTTGTTCTATATCTTGTGGTGGCAGCTACATGACTGTATGCATTTCTCATAATTCATAGGGCTGTATGCCAAAACGGGTTCATTTTACTGTATGTAAATTGTGTCTCAATAGAAAAAAAGAGGTGAAAAAAAGAAATAAGGGAACTTGGGGAGAGGAATTATGGATTTTCTTGTATTATCTTTCTAGTTGGTGGTTAGCTCTAGTGTGGTCAATCATTTCTCCCTTCATTCCTTCAACAAGTATAGGTTGAGTACCTACTATATACTGGGCACTGTGGGTCCAAGGGTGAGCAAAGCAGATCCAGACTTGTTCTGGTGGAGCTCCTTGAAATGAAATAAAACAAAGTACAAAATACTTCACTGCTTGTCCTTGTGTAATGTAGAGGTTGTACCTACAATAGTCAGAGCAGCATGGGGAGGGAGCTTAGATGTGTTAAATAAAAATTCAACTGAGTAGGTTTTAAAGCTCTAATTGGCTTTATTGAATGATTCTTGAATCAGGCAGCATCCCATCTGGCAAGCAGAAAAGAGCTCTAAGGAGCTGTACCAAATGGAAGGCTTTTATAGGCGGAAGGGGGAAAGAGGGCATTGTTTCAAGCTTAGGTAACCTGCCTGTGTAGGAAGAAGGGGGCTATGTGGCAGATTACCTCATTGATGCTGACCAGAAAATTCCAGACTGCCTGGTTAAGACCATATTCCTGGGGGAGATTGTAACTGTAATTAGGTTAGATACTGTTACCGAACCAGGGTCATTTTTGCCCGCCACCCAGAAAGCCAAACACCAAGACGACGAGATTGCAGCAGAGAGAGAGTTTATTCACAAGGCAGCCACGTGAGGAGGCAAGAGCATGAGCCTCAAATCCACTTCCCTGAAAATAGGGACTCAGGGATATTTATGGGATAGGGGGCAAGGTGGTCTGAAATGTGGAGGTAGGTGACTGGAGATGAGGAGAAATGAGGTACTGGTGATCTGTGCAAGCATAGTCAGACTTCACGCCTCTTCATAGGACCCATGCTCACAAAATGGTGGCATTAGTATGATCTGAGGGTGGAGATTTAGCCTCTTGACGTCAAAAGTTTGCCTATCTGACATCTGCGTGGGCCCAGTTGATGAGTTGGTGGTCTCCACTAGCCTGAAGTGGACAAGGAGTTCTAATTCCTGAAAAACAGCTCACATACCCATTACTGTGGTGACCCAGGCTCCAGGGAGATGTTATCTATAGCAACCTAGTGGGAGTCAGACAGCACATTGCCTAAGCAGCACAGTTAACAACGGGTGGGTTAAACAGCTAAAAGCTATAGTCAGTAATTGCAAAAAGAAGGAAAAAGTTTAGTACCTAGATACTTAATCATCAATGGCTATTTGCCAGTTGCAATGTTACGTCTTGGTTTGCTGATGTGTGGCTTAGCACAAGTGACTACATTTGGGGCCTGTCTCTTTCTTAACAGAAGAAATAGTGTTAAAGGAACTGAGGTACTAGCTGTGCAACACCAGACCCATTACACATCACTCTTGCCTCTGTAGCTGCTCTCCAGGCTTCGGTCTGTCTCTGTGGGGGATCTCCAGGAACACTTTATTACAAATGGGTGGAGAGGGGGATAATCCTTGTCTAGGAGGAAAAAATTTTCTGGAGTGAGCGGGGCCTGTGAGGGAAAGGAGGGTAATGTCAATCTAGGAGGACTTGATACATGAAGCACAATATATTATTATTTATAATACTGTAGTACTGTAAGGTCAACTACAAATTAAAATAAGGTGCCTAACTCTCTAACTCTCCAGCCCAGTCATGCAGTGGTTGAGTTTGCAGGCTTTGCTGCTCAGCGGCCCGGGGTTCGTTGGTTCGGATCCCTGGTGCGGACATGGCACCGCTTCGCAAAAGCCATGCTGTGGTAGGCATCCCACATATAAAGTAGAGGAAGATGGGCATGGATGTTAGCTCAGGGCTGGTCTTACTCAAAAAAAATAAATAAAAAATAAGGGCAGAGACTTCCTCCCCTCCCTTTTCTTAGGGCATTTACTTTAGAAAACTTGAAAGTTCTTTCCCTCCATCTTTGAAATGCACGTAAATCTTTTTAAGGCTGAATAAGCAACCCAGGACCTGGGAGCCATCTCTTTGAAATGTAATCATCAAGGAAGAGAGCACGCCTCTCTCCCAGTTTCCTCCAGAGGACAGGAGCAGGACTGCAGCTGCCACCTGGTTCCAAATTGCAAACCTGCCTCCAGTCAAAAAAGAAGAGGAAATTTTCTCTTTTAAGGACAATTAGCAGACACATTACTAAATGAATTTAGGACGAATTATGTGTGGCAAACGCTGCAGTCAAATCTTCGTATTTGAGGACTGGTCATTGTTTATCTTGAGAAAATGTATGAAATGGATTGTATCTGGGGCTGGCCCGGTGGCTTACTTGCTTGATTTGCTGCACTCTGGCAGCCCGGAGTTCGTAGGTTTGGATCCCAGGCATGGATGTGCACATCACTCATCAAGTCACACTATGGTGGTGTCCCACATGCAGCATAGAGGAAGATTGGCACAGATGTTAGCCCAGCAACAATCTTCTTCAAGCAAAAAGAGGAAGATTGGCAACAGCTGTTAGCTGAGGGCTAACCTTCTTCCCCCCAAAAAAGAAAAAAATAATTATATCTGCTTGGCTACATAGAAGGGCAAGATTTCTTTGTTTTTGCAATCCCCTTAGCAGGTTGCCTGTAATTCATGTCATATTCTGGTTTAATGCTTATTTGATAATAAAACTGTTTTCTTTTTCTCCTACTTCTGTGGAGAGCTTTTCTGGGGTGGCAGGAGATTTTGTTTTTAATTACATTTCTCCAACAGTACCTCCACGCAATTTTTCATTAATCCCTCAGGTAATTAACTCTAGGAAAGATGTTAGGGTGGTATATTTTCTAATCTGGGGAATATCTAAAATTCAGAAAACCCTCTCCTTGGTAAATTATATGAAGCAGTGAATTAAGAAAGAAAATTCTTAACAAAGCATTGTTAAAGAGGGGAAAATTTCTGCTTTACCCTCTTAGTTCTTTTGGCTGGTCAAATAATTAAAATGACATTAGAGAGATTAACAGGAGAAAAACAAATTTAATTTCATACATATGGGGAATCCACATAAGCCTGGGAGATTCCAAAGATAGTCAGGCAAAACTAGATATATATGTCATCTTGGTCTGAAGAGAAGAGGGTAGGGATCTGGGACTTCAAAGGGAAGAAAAGCAATTAACAAGAAGATGAAAAAAAGTAAATGGTTGGTAAACAAATATTTGCTGGGCCTTACAGAAACAATGAGACAGAGAGGAATTTTAACAAATAGATGTTTCTAGGTTCCTCCCTGTCTACCATACCTAGTTCATATCATACCTGGTAGTTATCTACGGTGATAGCTCCCTTCCCGGAAGAGGTCCTGTATCTAAATTCTTTCAGACAGTTATAGGGAAGGCCAAATGTTCTTCCTGAGTCTTTTGGGTCTTGATTGTTTTCAGCTCAAAATAATCTGCATGCCAAAGTGGCACAACTTGGGGCAGCCTGCCCTGAATCTCATCAGCATATATTAAAAATTAGGGGTGCCCACTCCACACAGATCTAAGAAATATGAGGCTTCCCTAGTCTGTTTCTCCCATTCTCCTCTGTTAAAACCACTTCCTTTCCCAGGCTGGATAACTACAATAAATTTTAGGGCATGTCTTCCAAGCTACCTGAATCCTTCTTTTTTGTGTACAGGAAATCTGAGGTAACAGCCAACGGTCTGCCATTTTGTGCGTGAAGAAAGTGATGTGTGTGTGTGTGAGAGAGACTATGAAGGAGTCTTGACATACTGTTATAACTAACCTTTCTCTTCCCCATTATCTTCAGGAAAAAATGAAAAATTCAATCCAAACTAAAAGTCCCTCTCCTCAATGGCCTCTGTATCTTTTGTATGATCTAGAGGTCAGCAGCAAGGAACTGGTGTTTCTCAGCATTGTAGAGGAAAGATGAAATGGACAAGGGAGCTTTGACAGTGAGTAGGGCTGTTGTTGACTCCTGACCAGAATGAATTAAGATATCCCAGACCCTTGGTGGGGCAAACAGCCTGGATGCTGCCCCATGGGTAGCTTAATTAGTCCCAATGTTGAGCAAAGTCTTCTTTGAGTCCAGAGAGTCAACACCATAGGGGTGAGGGTTGGCAATCCGTCTGCCATTGTAATGAAGGAAAGGCTGAGGATTGCTAGCTAACTTTCAAGCTTCAGTTTTACTCAGGTCACTAGAGGGAGAAGCTGAGCTGTGGAAGTGTTAGCTATCAATCATGAAAACGTCTTATGATTATGTCTTGCAGCAAGAAAGAGCTGGACATTTATAATATGTGCAGTTATTGCTGTGGAACTGACTCTGTGCTAAATAATCTACCTTCACTCCACAAACGAAAGTACAGCAACACACATCTCCACATAAAGAGGCCAATATAATAAATCTTTGAAATCATACATTCTCTCTTCATCCTTCTCAGTACTTACCCCAGTGCCTAATAGTTATGAGAAACATACATGTATTGAATGGGAAATAAAAGCCTGGATATTTGTAAGCAGATGATGGTGAAATCAGAGGAAGTTTGAGCTGGAATCTTTAAATTTACTTTTCTATCCTTTGGCATTACTGTAGAGAATTAATGACCAATGCAAAAACTGTTTTATTTCCAAGATCATAAAATAATATAATCAGAATAACCATTTGTTGAGAGCTTTCTATAATCCATGCACTGTGTTAAATGCATTAGTAATTAGTTAAATTACAATTTCTCATTTGCTCCTGTAAGAATTCTATGGGATAAATACAGTTTCCTCTATTTTACAGATGATGACACTCAGGCTCATAGAAGTCAAGTGACTTGCTCAAGGACACCCCAACAGTGAGAGAGTGGATAAGTTCAAACAGAATGTGGACCGTATCTATCTATTCATTGTGTTATTTAATAAGTGCTTGTGGTAAGACAAGCTCGGCTTTGAACTCTGGTCTATATCACTATAATATGTCTGGAAAGGCTGAATCATATTTGCAAGTTTGGAGTGTGTTATGGCTTCCCAGTTCTTGCATGACTTTCAAACTCCCAGTTGGCCTCAGCTGCCAAGGCAGGTTAGAAGCCTTTTGGATAAGAGTGATGTTTTGAGCCCCTTCAGTCTTAAGGAGCCGGATGGAATAAATCCAGCTCCAGCCTACTCCTTTTCAGACTTCTGTGATTAGGGAAGGGAACTGGGAGAGCTATGTACGCATAAAGAAAATCCTTTTGGAGCACTTTATGATAGGAAAAGAACTGGTTTATTTAAGAGTTCTTGTAGAGTCAGGAATCTAACAGTTTAGCTAAGACTTCCCTCCAAAAAGTCTTATAGAAAAGGTGAAGACTGTGTGGTGAGATAACATTGAGAGATCTTTCTGAGTATTATTTATTACTATTATTTTTTTATTGAGATCACATTGGTTTATAACATTGTGTAAATTTCAGGTGCATATCGTTATATTTTGGCTTCTGTATAGACTGCATTGTGTTTACCACCAAAAGTCTAGTTTCCATCCATCACCATACATATGCGCCCCTTTACTCCTTTTGCTCTCCCCCTCCCTCCTTCCCTTCTGGTAACTACAGTCTATTCTCCATATCTATGTGTTTGTTTATCTTCCACATATGAGTGAGATCATAAGGTATTTGTCTTTCTCTGTCTGACATTTCGCTTAGCATAATACCCTCAAGGTCCATCTATGTTGTCACAAATGATATAATTTTGTCTTTTTTTGTGGTGGAGGAGTATTCCGTTGTTTATATATACCACATCGTTTTTATCCATTCATCTGTTGATGGGCACTTGGATTGCTTCTAAGTCTTGGCTATTGTGAATAATGCTGCAATGAACATTGGGGTACATATATCTTTTTAAATTAGCGTTTTCATATTCTTTGGAGAAATATCCAGAAGTATATCACACGATATTTCTATTTTTAGTTTTTTAGAAATCTCCATACTGTTTTCCATAGTGGCTGCACTGGTTACACTGAGTATCATTTTTTAACTACTTATTTTGTGGTACAGCGTATGAGCTGGTTAGGAGTCCTGGCTACTGTCAGAGAGTCAGGCATTTGAAAGCAATGACTATTAATTGCTGATATTCCTCGGTAAGGAGTATTTGGTTTTAAAGAGGAGGAAGCAACAGAGTTCCAGTACCTCTCTAAGTGAACTTTGGGGCTGGGATTTTGCTTTCTGCTGGAGGGATGTTAGCATACAGCTCCACTGACTTGTCAGGAGCTATAATGATGCAGAGGGTTATTTTAATGGTAAGGGGACTGCTGGAAACAAAATGAGAATTTGCTCAGCTCACTGAGAGGGCTCTGACAGATGTAATGGGCAGGTGGATGGGACGGCACTTTTCTGTCATTGTTTGGGCCATAAGTGACCCTTAGGAAGAATGTGCCTTGATTTGCAGTTTCCTGTTCCTCATTAGGAAGACTAACATAGAATCTAAAGATTAAGTATTTGGAGGAAAACAAATACAGCTAAGTTTAAGCACTGTAAAAGTTAAAAAGCTACGTTAAAAAAATTCCAAGAGTCAAAGGACCAAGGAAAACCTTTATCTAAAAAATTTAAAAGCAGACGATGTTCTGGCCTTGGTAAGCAAGTAAGTGGGTTTCCTCTGAAGAGTCAAATGGAAGTGACCTCCAAGCACCATCCTCAGGCCAACATCTGTGTGTTACATTCCCAAAGATGAAGGAAGAGTCCAGCCACACAGGCCCCCACACCCTGCTGATCAGGGCGGGTATGCACCATGCACTGTGCTGGGATCATTTCATATCTCAGTGTCCTGGTCAGTGTTCTTGCCCCACATGGAAACGTCTACACTTCAGGACACGAACATAGTCAGACACCGACGATGACTAATATTTGTGGAGAGTGTCCTTCTCTTCTCCAATGGCTTAGATTTCCAAAATAAAATCTAGAGAATTTTAAAAGCATCACAAACTATATTGAATGGGCTTGGAAGATTTGAGTCCCGGTGTCATCACGTCTAGCTGTGACTTTGAGTAATTTATCTGAATTCCCTGATCTCCACTACTTTCTCTGTACAATGGGGTGAGGATAGACCCACCTCCTAAGGTTCATGTGATGATTGCTCGAGGGAATGAGGGAAAGCCCTTGGAAGAGTGTCTGGTGCACACAAAGCTCGCTGTAAGTGACAGCTGCAGTTGTGGAGAGCACGTGTTCCCCGTCCTGGTGTCTCATTCCAGATCGAGGGCTTCACTCGCCATTGCCCTAACACTCCTGGCCTGTCCCCACCTCCTCATTCATTCTGCTGAGGTGGAGTGGCTTATCAGATCGATGAATCTGGAAGCAGAATCTGGACATTCTTTGTCCAGCCTCTTCTTCCTGATTTCGTTTGGTAGTGGAATTGCTCTTAGAAATCTTGTATTTTCTGCTGTTCTCAGCCACACAGTAACTCAATGATAAATGCCTACAATGGTCAATGTGTCCAATTCTGGTGGCCAGAAGGCAACTACGTTCTCTGTGGCAGCTCAGTCACTAACAAGGGTTTGCGTGTGGTGGTGGGGGTGTGTGTGTTTTAGTCTCTAGCTGCCTTAATCTTTTGCCTTAATTTCCAGTTGGTTCAGAACTCATTAACAGGATCCTTCAAACACAAAAACAACTGCCATGTAATTATCACAGGAAAAAAACTGGTTGAAATTAGTTTTGGAGAGAAATGATAGTAGTTTGATTTGACTTTCCCAGCAGGAGCAAACCAAATTGTCTTCTCCACAGGGATGTTTTATGAATGGAGTCTCTACACTTGGCTTCTGAAAATGTGCTTACCACCCATTGTACAAGAACAAAGTTTGGAACAGCATTCAGATTTCCTAACCCTTGGGTGGAAGCATGATCCTAAAGACACAGATGAAAATTTTTATTAATTCTTCAGATACTTATTTAGGACTTACCATACTGGAGGTATGTATAACATAATAGCTAATCACAGTACTGTTTTCAAATCTGTGCTGTACCTCTTACTGGTTGTGAGATTTTAGGCAAATTATTCACACTCACTCTTTCAGTTTACTCATTTGCAGATTGGGAATGATAGTACCTACCTTGCGTGATTGTTGTAAAGATTAAATAAGTTCATAACCGTGTAGCATTTATTATACACCAGTATACATAAAGCACATAACAACTCTTAACTGTTAAGACTATTCTGAATAATTATCTTCCAGGCGTTGTGCTCATTGTTGTAAATATAATGGTGAGCAAAATGGACACTGAAAGTTTCCTTTAGAATGGAGTTATTTGGTTCAGCCTAAATCAATTTCCAGTCTTTACTATTTTAGCTCACTGAGCGTTCCCAAGATGAGTGAAGTACAACGCATGACAAAAATCAATACTCGGTTCAAGAGCAACATTTAAGCTGCTACTTTAATGGCATTTTATTTTTCACAAAGAGAATCAAACCATTTTGCTCCAAAAGCAATACGCAAATATCCAGGTTGCATAAGCTTATTTTCTGGCTCTAAAACTAAAACTTTTTCTAAGATTTTTGAGATGTTTTAGATATTTAAAATAATAGGTATTTTAAATCAAGGAAATTTTGCAAAAAATACGGTTTAAATGGAACGAGTGCGAGGTCCATACTTCTTTGCTTATGGCACCAAGAACATCCACAAAGGGTCCAGCTGGAAGTTGCTCTCTCTCCATGTAGGAAATGTGTTTCAAAAACAGGAGGCATCTCGTTAGAGCAGCACCAATGCGTGCATCAATCTTCAAAACAGTCTTGTCCACCATTCCTAACAGAAGTGGGAAGGGAAAAAAAGAAATGCAAAAGAGCTTTGGAATCTTTCAACATTGACCTACGATCCAGATGAGGCTGCAATAGAGGGTCAGTTTCATTCCCACAACAAACGTCTCCTGGTCATCATTGCTGAGGCCAAGGAAGCGAGTTAAGCGAGTGAGTGTGAATCACTCATCATTCATAAAGCAGTGGCAGCAGTGATTTAAACTGAGAGGCAGAGTCCGAGAAGCCCCTGGGGCCCGTTGAACCAGATAGAAGTTTACAGATGATCAGTGGGAGCATTTTCCACTGTGGGAAACTAACTGACGCCATCATCACTCACTGAGCTTCAGCTACGACTGTACCATCCTTTTCATGACTCTGTGACTGCTGAGTGAAGGGGTGATAGAGAGGAACAGACAACCATCAAATAACTTATATTTGAATGATGCTTTATAGTTTTAAAATCATGTTTGCATTATAAGAGTAATAAAACCACGTAAAATAAGAGAAAGGAACAAAACTATCTCTACTGTCATCGTTCTAACATCTAATTGAATCATTTGGATTTATATTTCTGGTCTTTTTTCCTGTTAAAAAAATCATATGTACAGTTTTGCCTTCCTCTTTGTATTTTACTTTGGACTACGCAACCAGTCTTTTTGACGATGCGTGATATTTCCTTATATGGATGTTCTGTAGTGAAATTATGTACTTTCTTATTGTTGAACACTTGGGCTCTTTTACATTTTTTACCATTAAAAATAGCAGTGCACTGGACATTTTGTCAATGTGTCTACTTTAATACTTCATATTACTCTCTTTGGATTGATTTCCAGAAGGAAAATCACTGAGTCAAAGTGTGTAAGTGTTTTTGTGACTGTGTTAAAAACTACTTTTACTCATTTACCAGCAAAATATGAGAAAACAAGTGTCACTTTATTTTCATCTATTTCAAAGGAAATAGATGTTACTATTGAATAAAAATTGTTAATTTAAAAAAGCAAATATTAATACTTCATTGTTATTTAATTTTGCTTTTCTTAGGTAACTATTTCCTCCATATTCTGGTTATTGACTTTTCCCTGAAATGGCCCTAAGTTTGCCTATTAGAATCATAGTTTTCCTTATCACTTTATATACATTTTTTCCAAGGTAAAGATATTGAATGTATTGCAAATAATCCTTTCAAATGCTTTTTCATAGTGTATTGTTAGCCTTTAAATCTATTTTAAAATATGGTCTTTGTTATAAGAAGTGGCATGCAAGAGTTAACATTTTTAAAATGACGATAAAATGAATTATCTGAAGGTCATTGTTTAATCCAGTGGTATGCTTTACGTAAGATGGAATCATATAAAATGCTCATATACACAAATATTTCCCCATACATGTCACATTTTGAATAACCACTAGCCAGACTGGTCCCTTCATTGTTCCCCAAAAAACTCGCTCTCTTGGTCCTTTCTTCTGAACGTCTCTTTCTTTCTCCACATGTTTATGCTCAATAGCCAGCTGTTTCTCTTTTGAATTCCTTTAGCTTTTGTTGGCACTATCCATAGCGTATCTTGTATTGTTATTTAATTGCCTTCTGGTATGTTTTGTCTCCTTGACTAGAATATAAACTTTTGAGAAATGACTTAATAACTTATTGCCTGTTTATACATATCTTCCACAGTACAGGGCAGCCTGAGAAATGACCTGCCAAATTGGGAGCAGCCAATGTTGCTTGTGAGATTAAGTCACAGAATATAGAGATGAAACCACGAGACTATAAAGTTTTCAGAAATCTAGATAAAGGAATCTCAGTTTAGAGTTCATTTTCCAAATTAGAATTTAGAAATAGTGTCATTAGAAGAATCGACCAGCCAGTGGAGAGTGGTGTAATTTACACTATCACACAAAGGGCAAGTGAATTCTGGCTTCAGTCTGTATCTCCAGGGACAGGTGTGCTCCTGATCATGTTGAGGAAACTGAGGCAGCTTACCAAGGTTTCATTTAGGTTTTTTCTCGTTGACGTCATCTATCTTCATCTCTTCGACATTATCAAGTAATTCTGTAGGCTGTTCAACCTAGAAATGAGATAGGAGAGAGGAGTCAAATTCTGAGACTTTTAATGAGGATCAGATTTATAAAGCAGGTCTGGTGTCAAATCTGGTCTGTAGAACAGGGGACCAAGAACTGGGACTTCTGGCAGTGGCAGCACAAAAAACACTACATGAGGAGCTGCTTGATGTTGAGACACGCCTTTTCATTATGTGAAGATAAGGTCACAACTCTGAGGTGGTGGGGGAAGGGTTTGTGGGGAGCGGGAAGGGAGCTGGCTCAGAAACATAGCCAGGATCCAACAAGAGGGAGAAAAAGTACCTACTAAATAACACAATTTGAAGATCTTCTCTATATGACTCATTAGCTAATGTTTCTACCATTTAATGGACTGTCTCCCACTGTCACACTACTTCCTCTGTATTAACTGCCATCATGCAATCAATTTTTTTAATTATGAAAAAGCAGCATTTTGGGAGAATATGTACAGGGAGAGCAGTAGCTTCCTGGCTCATCCCTCCATTACCCAAAATATGCTATTAAGCCAAATCTTACAAGCTTGGCAGCCTGCCTAGGCTAAGGAGAAGGATGGCCTAGTCAGCGTGCTCTCGAAGCCATCTAATATTTCATCTTTTAAAAAAATTGTAATTTCTCTTTGTTATTTCCTAGTCTGCAGCAACAACTGTGTTTGGGAGAATTAGAGGAGGTGACTGTATCCATATTTTTTAGGAAATGAATATGAGGAGAGCAAAGAAGTTTGGAGAAGTCATTTAAAATGTTAAGAAGAGGTTGTCAAAGACTGATAGAAATTATGTGCAGAGATTGCTTGTTATGTGCCCAAAACTATGCAGTGTACTTTTCCTTTCTTTAATCCCCACAGCAGCACTGTGAGGAAGGTATTATAAACGAGCAATGTGTTTTATAAATGAGGAAAGTGATGGTTACATGGGTTAAGGAATTCGTCTGAGGTCACATGGCTAATAAGTGATGGAACCAGGAGGCAAACCAGGGAGTCTCATGCCAGACACCCCATACTCTTAGCTCCTCTGCTGTTGGGTCAGGAGTTCCAGGCAACAAGCCACAACCAAGGGAGATCTGAGGAAAAGCTTCCCCAGGAAGACTCCAAAATACTCAGGGAGAGAGTGAACTTCCTGCTTTTATGCAGGGTGGGAACTTGGATATTAAAGAAGAATATTGGCCTGTTGAAGGCCAGGGAAGCTGGACACATTTGAGTTAAAGATGGACATGGCAGAAACACATTCAACTTCCCCATAGAAACTATCGTCATCTCTCATTCAGCGTACGCTTGTGAGGAGAGGTTTGGGGATGAGGAGTGTGCGTTCTCAGTTCTATGCCTAGTACTAACAGAGCACATGGACTTAACTGATGTCAAACATATTTTTAACAACCAGATATACTATTTTCTGGCTTGTGTATTTGTAGCAGACATCTCTCAGATTCTGGGCATTATAATCAGCATCTCCTGGAGTAATACAACCAACTTGGCAAAGACTAGAATGAAAAATAAATTCTCCACCCCGTCTGGGACTCCCAAAGGGCCAGTCTACTGTTAAGCCAGTGTAGATGATGTCAGATACTTTCACTCTATTCTCTTTGCTGCAGTTTCATTTCCAGGGCCCTACAGTTTCATAACTTGGGCTCTTGTTGAAAAGTTGGCCCAGATCTTGAAGATCCCAAGATGCCCAAGTGACCTATCCAAGTTCATAGTGGACCATGAAATTAATCAATATTTGTGGGACTTTCTGAATAACTTAGGTTAGCCTGGGGTAGATTAGATTAGAGCATTTATCATTGAGCTCCTGCTTTGTGACAGGCATCGTGAATACAGGGGCAAACTGCCTTCAGGTTGGAAGATCCCAGATGTACAGCTGAGGTAGCAACGAAGCCTTCAGACCAGTCAAAGTTCCAGCACGAAGTGGAGAAGCGGAAGGGGCTCGTGTACATGACAACCATAGCCACCCCGGTAAGTGCCTGGTTGCTAATGTGATTCAAGAAGAATATTCTGGCATTTCCTGAGCTTTGTCTGTCTTTGTCATTTCTCTAATATTTACCGAAAAATACAAATACAATTTCCACTGTATCCCACACTGAAGGAAAGTGTTCATATCAAAATCTACAAAATGACTAGCTGGTGAACTCCTTCAGAATATGGGAAACATAGTAGTTTCCATAAATTCCAGACTCTCTTCTCCCCAAAATAAAGCTTTCACCTCAATACCTTTGGGGAGATAAAGCAGGAAAAAAAAAAAAAAAAGATTGGCAACAGTTGTTAGCCCAGGTGCCAATCTTAAAAAAAAATAAAAATCAATAAATAAATAAAAAATTTACCTCAATACCTGTCTCATCTTCAGGGTGCTCTTCCTGTATCTTCTCTGTAGCTGGTTCAAATAAGACTGAGTTAGTTCAAGCACTGAAATAAAGGCCTGTTTCTCTTAGCCCTCCTATCAAATTAAACCAGGGTCAAATCCCTCACACCGGGGCCTGCGCTCTGGAACTGGTGGTAACCTCAGCTGGTGAGAAGAAGGATCACTTTTTAAAATAAGGATTAGAAATCTTTTATTATAAAGATTATGAAACAAATGTGCAGAAAGTTTGGGAATTAGAGAGAAAAAATCGTCTATTGTCCCAACATCCCCAAACACTTTTATGTTAATACGTATCGAGAGTTCCGGGCCCAGTGGTAAACAATGGGGTTACAGAAGAAAGCAAACCAGTTATGAACCATGCTTTCTTGGAGTCTATATTCTAATGGAGCAGACAGACCAGCAAAATATAAACCAAAATATACGATATGGAACAATAGGCCTGTGTACGTAATGGGCAATGAGAGCACAGAGGAGAGTGAAGTTTTGTGAATTTGGGATGGATCGGTGATGGCTCCTTGGAGCAGAGTCTGAGATGTAAAGGATAAGGAGTCAGCTCCATGGAATGGGAAGGGTTCCAGGGAGAAGGAACAGAAGGAATGTGCAAAGGTTCAGGAATGAGAGACCATCAGGTCTCCACACTAAGTGAACCATTAGCAGTTGGGTGTGGCTCAGTTTTAGAGAGTGAGGAGGGGAGATGGCTGGTGAAGGAACAGATGGTGAAGGTTCCAACACCATGTCCTACTTCTGCTGAATTGAAAGGTCAGTGGGGACTCGTAAGATGACAGTATTGTGTGTCCACATGGATGCAAAGTTATATAACTGTAACATAATAAAGATAAAACTTTTATTGACAGAATTTTAAAGTTGATTTCTATATTTCTAAATTTAGAACATTATTTCCTCTTTAGCGAAATGATAAATATTACATTCTATTGTTATTTATTCTATAATTTAATTCTCTACTATTCAATTTTTCAATCTACATCAAACATTTTCTAAATTTTAATCAATTGCTTAATAGTAATTAAATACTTATTTATGTTATGATTCAATTTTTATTATGTGAAATCTGTATAAAGAATAGGCTTTATATTAAGTTTATCTGTTCACCTCCAATGGTTTATATCTCTGTTGTTCAGACAGTACACCACCATTTTCATTACTACGGCTATATAAAATACTGTAATTTTTGGGAAAAGCTAGAAATTCCCTCACTAGTCTTTTTTTAATATTATTTGGATAATTATATATGTTTATTCTTACAGATGAAATACAGAATAATTTCTAACTGTAACTTAGATATTCTCAGTTTGAATTCATACATTGGATATCAAATATGGCAGTTAAAAGGATTCCTCAGTACTCTAGGCAGAATGCATACAACAGTTTCTAAATACATATATATATATATGGCTATTTTATAAATAGAAAGTAAGTTCTCAATTTCTCAAAGAAATCTAACTTACAAGCTGATTCTTCTGGAAGAGACGGCTTACGTGAAGATACATATTTTCTGGTGTTCCATCTGAATTTCTTCAAATCGACTGGAGTTTGAACAATCATTACCTTTGTGAAATCTTCAGTGCCTTGTACCTGAGAGTTGACAGAATACAAGTTAATTTCTGAGTAAATATCATACAATTAAATGTTTCTCTAGTAAGCTGCTATCTCAGGCCCTCTCTAAATATTTGAGAATATTGATACATATTAGATAGATATCTTAAAATACATGGATAGTTGGTTTTGTGAAAGTCAATATTCCATACACTTTCATTGATTTTTAAATATTTTGTGCATTTCTCTTACAAATGAGAAAAATGATCAAGAATTAATGATCAATGACTAAAATAGAGACTTTTTCTATGTGGCAGAAGAAAAGTGTTAAAAACAATGGATTTCAAGAAACGCTTCAACCTTGTGCTTGTTTTCAATATGCTTTGAATCACATTGGTAACCAAATACACAGTGAGCAGGGCTTTATGCTCAGCAGAGTGGACAGAGCTGGGAAGATATTGGGCTACCTTGAGAATCTCTTGCTTGACCGTCTAAATTCCCAGCCAGCACCCACACCAAAGCTCTGTTATTATGTATGTATCCAAGAATAGAAGGAGGGAGCACTATAGTTAAGAATAATATGTTACTTCCTCTCATTGGGTATCACATTGGCCCTGGTGGCGTCCACGCAGAAAATTTTCTTGCGACCATTTCTCACCTCAAGATTCCTCTTATCCTTACCTCATGTCTTTCTAGTCCCCCAAATCTACCCTGTAAGTACTTCTAACATAGCTGTAAATGTTTTATTAACATATTTACATATGTTTCTTTTCACTTTGAGAGCTTTCTTGAGGGCAAGTTGCAAGTCTCATTTGTCTTGATCACTTCAGCATCTAGCACTGTTTCTGTCATATATTAGCTGCTTAAAAAATACACGCCTAATTTAATTGACTCTAGGTCCCTCTTTCAATTTACTTTCTGTAGCTATATTTTATACACACCTTGATTCTTCCTGACATGTGCCTCTCTTACTGTACCCGAACTTGCGCGCACACACACACACACGTACATACAGTCCTCCTTCTTTCCTTCTTCACATGGCACAGCTTCTCACTTTCCTTGGAAGGGGAACTCAACAGCTTAAATATGAGAAGTCCTTCACTGACACATTCACTTCCAAAGTAGCTGGGGAAATACCACTAGTATTGGGTCAGCATGGGTCTGGTAGAAACTTCTAGAGTATTATTGCACAGTCCAGAAAGAGCGGTCCTTCTGCAATATGCAAATGAACTTAACAGGCCCTCTTTTGCTATTTACAACTGCACCAAAATCGAACTGTGGCCAAAAGGTACAGCTTGCCTTGCTTCATTGACCGAACAGGAAAAGCTTGGTGTTTGGGCTACCCAGTGCCAAAACAATAAATGAACTGGGTATGTGTGTGTTTGTGTGTGTGTGTGTGTGTGTGTGTGTTTATGGAGTGCAGGAGAACGGGAGAGGATGGGAAGGTGGAAAAGTGACAAATTTTCTAATGTTAACACATTGTTGGACATATGGCATATTGACCTGAAGACATGAATCAATATTTCTTTACCTGATGGCATGTTAGAGGAATTAAGGAAGGTGCCTTATAAGCTTTTCGTAACTGACAATCTTCTAAAGCTCCATGTATAAGGATGACATAAATTACAGTTTCATCATACATATCAGTTTTGATGTTCTGTGGTATATCTTTTACACAAACGTTACACAGCTTTAATTGCATCTTGTAGTTCCAATCCTATAAAAAAACCCATAATTTCATAGTCTACTGTTTACAAAGTTTAATATAAATTCCTAAATAGTTAATTTCTAACAATACTTTAATAGAATCCTTTAGTTCAGAGAGAAGGACGAGTTTGCATTAACACCTCTTACCTCATAAGATAAATGTCCCCTGATTTTTTGGGCAGTAATAGAAAGTCCAAGTTTTAGCCACATTTTGTATTCAATGTGAGGATAGTATTGTTCAAAAGCTTCATACAAGTCCCTTTTGGGAATAAAACATGTCTGGAAAAAGGAGGATATAAATTTAAGACTTCATTTTGTGTACCTATGGTTTAAGGAAATAAGGTTTTCTCATTTGTATATAGCATTAAAACTAAGAATTTATGTATGATTTGAATTACTGCCTGGAAACCTAATAAAATGTTTATATTAGTAAATATTTGTACAATATTGTCATACACTAAATCTTAAAAGGCTACATGATCCAATGAGAACTTTTTTATTATTCTTATAGATTCGGAAAAAACGGAAAACAAAGTATCAAGAATCATTTACCCTTTTTAACGAAAGATGTAAGTGATTCTAAAAATACATTATTTGAAGGGAGCAAACTTTTTAGGCAACAATAAAATGTTGATGCTAACAATGAACAGACTATTGGCTACTAGGAAAAAGTTTCTGTGAATATACAAAACTTCGTGTATATTGGTTTTTATTTCCCTTGGGTAAGCACCTTTGAGTGGTATTACCAGGTAATACGGTAAGTGTGTGTTTAACCTTAGAAGAAACTGCCAAACCATTTTCAGAAGTGGTTCTAACAAGTTACACTCTCACCAGCCACGTACGAGCATTTCAGTCGCTTCACATCCTGGCTAATACCGGGTATTCAGTCTTTGTTGTTAGCCAACGCAGTAGGTGTGTAGTGATTACTCATCATGACTTTAATTCGTATTTCTCTGAGAGCTCATGTTACTGAGCCTATTCTTCATATGCTTATATATTTACTGGGTTCAGTTGTTTTCAGTCATTGTTCTTTTTGAGCTCAAATTAGGCCACTGGGAGCCCCCATTGCTTTGAGGATTTTGTCCTCAATCGTGCCTAGGGAAACTTCCAACCACTTTGCTCAACTTTTCTATTAACAGATCCTAGCTCTCTGACTTCTTCCATTCCTTATCCTCCAAATTATGGTATTGATAATTAACATATCCCATCTAATTTCCCCATGAAAGACCTCATATAACCAGTTTTTCTGGTTAAATCCTTCTTTCAGTACAGTAGGTTAACTTTTGCAAGCCATTTTGGCAGGATGTTATACTGGGTGAGTACAATTCTGTAACAAGGTTTTTTTTTTTTTTACCATTCCTATATTTTACAAAATTTTCACTACACTGTAAACATATACTGAGTAGTATAGAAATATTCTAAAATTTGATACTAGATATTTAACAGGATACAACAGTAAGAGGTATGGTGATGTTTTCTGACCTCGACTACAGTTTTGCAGGTGGCAGAATATTTCATGGGTTCATTAGTTAAGCAGTTTAGCTCTCCTATTATCTCCCCGCTGATCAAAAAGTCTGTGTAAGTTATTGGATAATCTTTCTCCTCCGTCTCCCAGAGTACTTGGTCAATTCCCAAACCTGGCTTTGATCTTTGAAGCTGTTTAGGAACAAAGAAAGAGAAAAATACATATGGTCAGTTAATTTACCAAAATTATCTAATTTATGGCTTTTTTCCTTTGGTTTTAACAATTTTAGTATGTACATATTGTTTCAAGAATACTTGTTACTGGTATGTTTTTAAGTAAATTTATTGAATTAGCAATGGCTGAGAAACAAAGCAATCTTTTTTGCTGTTGTTGAGGAAGATCAGCCCGGAGCTAACATCTGTGCGAATCTTCCTCTATTTGTTAGTATGTGGGCACGGCCACTAACAGAGAGGTGTAGGTCCACACACGGGAACCAAACCCATGTCCCTGAAGGGAAGTATGCGGAGCTTAACCACTAAGCCACTGGGGCTGGCCCCAAGGCATTCTTAAATACTCCAATCTTTCAGATTCCTCCTACTCAGACAACCTGTACCTGCCTTGGAATGGCTAAATGCCCAACTCAAACATACGATAAGTAACAATTTATATTATATTTTCCATCTTAAAGATGATCCTTTGATGGTTACTTGTCATCTATGGGAAAGCGTGACTTAAAAGGTGATAAGTGGTGTTAGCCGTTGTGTCTGAACAAGAAAATCATTGTTTGGATGGTAGCTGCTATCCTAAAAAAGGAACAATAAAATTCCTAACATGGGAAGCTCTTAATTCTCAACTTTTTAACTAAAGCTCACAAATGCATTTATAAATAACTCTGCCTTACCTTTACCATGCCTGAAATAATTATATAAATTCCTTTGGGCTCATCACCTTCTTCAAATATATCATTTCCACAATCAAATGTTACAACTTTGGCTCTTTCCTAAAAAATATCACCAATAGTAAGCTATAAACAATGTTTTAGTAGTCGTTGGGGATGTTGAAGTTTACATTTTAATAAAAGTTTTACTTTTTTATTTTTGAGGCAGATTAGCCCTGAGCTAACATTTGCTGCCAATCCTCCTCTTTTTGCTGAGGAAGACTGACCCTGAGCTAACATCCATGCCCATCTTCCTCTACTTTATATGTGGGAAGCCTGTCACAGCATGGCTTGACAAGCAGTGCATAGGTCCGCACCCGGGAACCGAACCAACGAACCCTGGGCTCCCAAAGTAGAATATGAGAACTTAACCCCTGCACCACGGGGACAGCCTAAAAAGTTTTACGTTTGTAAAGTAAATATCACCCAAGAAGATCTGAGCTATCATGTTAGTAATAAGTTTGTAAAAGAAAATAGGAGTTATGGCTAGCAAAGAGAGGAAGGTGGATATTCATGTATGTATGTAATTTCAGGTGGAATATTTATACATAGGTTAGAAAAGAAGTAATCTAATCCAGGAATAAGAATGTAATGGACAGGTGCAGGACAGATGCAGACTAATGTCACATATATGTCTCATACATACTCATGCTCTAAACAGCTGATGAAGTAAAAAGAGAAATTATTCATTAAAAATATTTTAAGTAGGTGGTAAAATGTAATTGGTCTTTTGCTACCAGCTAGATATAGAAAAAGAATGTTATTAGAACAAGTTAGACCCTTTCATTCGTTCATTCCACAAACGCTTATTGAGCATCTGCTATGTGATACGTAACGTGCTGGGGGCTAGGTGTTCAAAAGCTGGATGAGCTAAAAAATATAGTAGGGGAGAGAGGTGTCAAGATGATTGTAGGGGCCGGCTCCGTGGCCAAGTGTTAAGTTCCCGCTCTCTGCTGCAGTGGCCCAGGGTTCGGATCCTGGGCGCGGACACAGCACCGCTCGTCAGGCCGAGTTGAGGCGGCGTCCCACATCCCACAACTATAAGGACCTGCAACTAAGATATACAACTGTGTACAGGGGGGGTTGGGGAGATAAAGCAGAAAAAAAAAAAAGATTGGCAACAGTTGTTAGCCCAGGTGTCAATCCTTAAAAAAAAAAGAAGATTGGCAACAGTTGTTAGCCTAGGTGCCAATCTTTAAAAAAAAAAAAAAAAGATGATTGTAATGTAATGCACTTAATGCTATAATAAAGATATGTACTGGCTACAGTGGTGACAGCTTCTGTCCTCCAAACTCAGGATGTACAACAGGATGGTCTTCTACTTGTGGGGTGTGTGATCCCACAGCTTACTTTTCTGAGTACCTTTGGTGAGGATGTTTTCAGAGAAGCCATAAACAGGGAAGGTTTGAAAAAAGCAAAAACAAAAGGCATTTCAAAAAAAGTAAATAGCACCCACAGAGGAATGGAATTAGAAAACAGCATACTGTGCTGGGGTACCATGAGTGGTTCAGTGTGGAGTATGGGATATATGACGAATGCACGGGCTATGGAGGCACTTTCCATGTCATTCAAAGGGATTTTGATGTGATCCTATAGGCAGTAAGGGATACGAAGAATTTTAAACTGGAGAGTATCACGGTCAAATCTTTATTGTTTAAAAGATCATTTGTTGGTATATTAAAGATGATATTACTAGGAAATAAAAATATTACCTGAATGAAGTTGATATGGTCCTCGTCTTTATCTAGCCATGGAATATGGTACAGTGCTTCTTCAACAGTAAGAGGCTTGATAATAGGCTGAAAATCAAGTATCTCTTGTTTTTTGGCCATTATTAACTAAAACCACAAAATTTAAGAAAGGAGGTGAGCAAACCTGGTGTTCACAGAATGCTTAAAACAGTTATGGCTTTGTACTATTTCCTTCTCTTGCTCTTCTGAGATTTTTGTTCTTCCATGGAAACCGCCAACCTCTGCCCTCTTAGAGCATTTTTCTGCTATTCTTCTGAAGTCATCGATTAAACTTTTAAAAGTAAACCTTTTTACTGAAGCATAGCAGATAAGCAAAAACTGCACAAATCACTAACGTCCACTCAAAACACATTTACAGTGTGAAAACATCTGTGTAACTAGAACCCGGATTAAGAAAGAAAACGTTTCCTGCCCCCTAGAATCCTCCTTTATATTCTCTCCTAGTCATTACTCCTACCCAAGATAAGCACTCTTCTTCTATTACTGTTGTTTAGTTTTGTCAGCTTTTGAGCTTTATCTGCACGAAATCAGAGTATGCACTTGTTTGTGTCTAGTTTCATTTGCTCAACATTATGTTTCTGAGACTCATCTATAATGCTGCAGGGAGTAAAACTTCATTCATTTTCACTATTGTACAGTATTATGTTGTATGAATATACCGCAGCTTTATTTATCCCCCGTTGATTTGCATTTGGGTTGCTCCAGTTTTGGGCTTTTGTAATGCTGCTATGAGCGTTTGTTCACTGTACTTATGTACACATTTCTGTGAGGTATATGATTATATAATCTAATTTCTGGGTCTTAAGATATGTATATGTTCAAATTTAGTAGATTCTGCCAAACAATTTTGCAAAGCGATTGCATCAATTTACACTCCCACTCTAGCATTCCCACAGCTGCATACCATCGTCTACACTTGGTATTGTCAGGGTTGTTTTTTTGTTTTAGTTTAGGTATTCTAGTGGTTGTGTATTGATATTTCATTTTGATTTTAATCTGTGTTAAGCTTACGACAATGATTTTTTGGTGTCTTTCCTTTTGTTTATTGGCTGTTTGAATATCCTCTGTTGTGAAGTGCTTGTTCAAGTCTTTTTCTGATTTAAAAAAAAATGGGTTTTCTGTCTTGTTCTTATTGATTTTTAAGAGATTTTAATATATTCTGCATGTGAGCCCTTTGTTGGATATATTTATTTTGAAAATATTTCCCACCTTTGTGTGCATTGTCTTTTCATTCTCTGAATTTTTTAATAAAGAGAAATTCTCAATTTTTATGTTATTTAAATCCAATTTTCTGTTCTGTTTAAGAAATCTCTGCCTAAGCCAATATCATGAAAATTCTCATGTTATCTTCTAAAAGCTTATTCTTTTACCTTTTATAGTTATGTATAATCCATCTGGAATTGACTTTTTCATGTGGTATGAAATAAGAGTTCAGATTCATGAATGAAATAGGTGCAAGAACTCTACACAGAAACAAAACAAGGACTACTGAGACAAAATTAAACCTAATTAAGTGGAGAGATATGTTAATGGATTGAGTCAATATTAGAAAGATGTCAGTCTCTAAATTGATGTACAGGCTTACTGTGATCCCAATGGAAATTGCAGTAGACTATTTAGTGGAAATTGACAAGCTGATTCTACAATTTCTTTGAAAATACAAAATGCCAAAACTAGTCAAAATAATCGCGAAGAAAAGAGTGAAGCTGGAAGATACACACAATCAGATATGAAGATTTTTTATTGTTTCAATATGAGAGTGTCATATACATTGAAAAAGATTCAGTGATAAACAAAAAAATAAAACAAAAAAGAGTTCAGAAACTGAGTAGCACACACACAGTCACGTAATTTGTGACAAAGACTCTACTGCAGTGTAGTAGGGTAGGATGATCTTTTCTGTAAATGATGCTGGATTGACAATTCTCCATATGGGAAAAAATGTTAACTTTAACCTAGCATTGTTATGTGAGGCATTCTATATGACATTGCTTCTGTTCATTATTTCTATTGTCCTACAGGATAAACTTTCCCCATAATCGGGTATATTGGTCTTGGTTTTTTAAGTTCGAAACTTCCAGTCGTTTTAGCCATATATACACCCATTTCTTTCTATTTTTGGTTTTTGATGGTGTTATGTCTAAAAGCATGGGCTCTAGAATCAGAATTCCCGCATTAGAATACTGTCTCCTTACTTACTAGTTGTCTGAACTTGGGGCAGGTTACTTAATCACTCTGTGCCTCAGTTTCCTCCCTTATGAAATAAGGACAATAATAGTACTCAAGTCATAGGGTTGCTGTGAGGATCAAGTGAATACAGATTTACTATTATTGTTTTTTATGCTTTTGTTATTCTCCTCTTTGCATTATTTTACCATGGTCTTTTGAGGTTTTCCTCTAGTGTTTTACATTTTTTCTCCAGTGAAGATGCCCCTTTTCACAGGTCTTCCTGCTATAGTCAGGTGAAATTACAGCCTGGACCCATTAAACTGCAAAATAAGCATTAATCTAAAAATAATCTCCATTGATGGTGGCGAGTTTGTTTATTCGCACAAGGCACACAAGCATTGTGTGGTAATGGACTAACCTACAGAAGTATGGGCCAGACTATCTGTATCTTCAGGATGCTATTCTGGATACCTAGGGAAATTGTGGCAGCCGGGGGGCTTGGGACACCATATATCAGGACAAAATCCTCTTTAAACATTTATTTTACTTGTTACACAAGTGATATATGAGAACGTTTCTAAGTGAAAGTTTCAATCACTATGAAAAATATAAATAAAATGAATAAGGCTCCCATTATCCTCCTTCTCTCCTTACTACTGTTTCCTCCAGATGCAAACAATGTTAAGAGTTTCATATATTTTTGTCTAGATTTCTTTTTAAAATAGTACATAGATATAATGTGTAATATATCTTGGTGAATTTTTTCATGTCAGTACATATAGATTTTTCTTGTTAATTTACATGTAATGTTCATTTGCATGGATGTATCACAATTTACATAATCATTCACAATTTGATGGACGTGTAAGTTGTTTATAACATGTTTAAACATATATCTTTGTTTACTTTTAAGTATCTGTACATTTCTACATGTGTAATTGTGGTTTAAAGGGTGTGCATTTTTAAAGTTTTCATTTGCTAAAACTGCCCTCTAGAATGGCTATGCTCATTGGCATTTCATTCTGCCATATTTGTCTATTTTCTTATAACCTCATTAGCATTGAACATTGACAGTTTTTTCCATTATTGCTCATTTAATGGGCAAAATATGGTAGCTATTAATACTTCAGTTTCTATTTCTTTGGTTACTAGAGATGTCAAATATCTTTTCAAACATTCATTGGCAAATTTTCTTATAGTGTCTGTGAAAAGCCTGTTTCGTATTCTTTTCTCATTTTCTATTGAATTTTTTGTCTTTTTTCTCTTGATTTGTGGGAAGTTTTTAGGTATTATTGCTATCACTATTTTGTCTGTCATTTTTGTTACAAATATCTTCCACGCTGTGCCTCACTTCTTAACTTGTTTGTAATATATGTCAACACATGAGGTTTTAAATTGTATGCTGGATTATCTACTAATCCTTTCACTAATGACATCTGGGTTTTGTGAACAGTTTAATAAAACTTTTCCCACATCAACAATATAAAGATATTCTCTATATTTGATTATAACATTTGTACAATTTTTATGTTTAAATCATCATTACATCTGGATGGTTTTCTTTCCTGGTACAGTGTGAAGTATGGCCCTAATGCTATTTTTTCCATATGAACTTTGAATGTCTCAGCATCATTTATTGAATAAGCTATCATTTTTCCTAATTTGCAATGTCACGTTTACATATAGTAGATCACTGTGTATTTAGATCTGCTACTGGATTCAAGCCTGTTCCATTGATGTATTTTTTCCTAATTCTATTCTAATTCCATGTTATTTGATTATTATGGATTTGTAGCGTGTCTTACTACCTAGTAGGGTAAACATTGCCTCACTGTTTTTTTCCCTTATATTTTCATTTGTGGTAAAATACACAAAATATAAAACTTACAATCTTAACCATTTTTAAGTGAACAGTTCACGTGTTAAGTACATTCACATAGTGCAGCCAACAGCACTATTCATTTCCAGAAGGCTTGTCATCTTGCGAAACTGAAACTCTATACCCATTAAACAATAATTCCCCATTCTTCCCTCCCTGCAGGTCTTGGCAACCACTATTCTACTTTCTGTCTTTAAGATTTTTACTGCTCTAAGTACCTCACACAAATGGAATCATACCATATTTGTCTTTTTGTGATCGTCTTATTTCACTTAGTATAATGTCCTCAAGGTTCATCTGTGCTGCAGTATATGTCAGAATTTCCTTCCTTTTTAAGGCTGAATAATATTCTATTGTATATTCCACATTTTGCTTACCCATTCTTCCATCAATGAACATTCAGGTTGCTTCCTTGTTTTAGCTCTTGTGAACAATGCTGCTATAAACATGGGTATACAAATATCTCTTTGAGATCTTGCTTTTCAATTTTTTAAAGTATATTCTCAGAAGTGGAATTGCTGGCTGTTATGGTAGTTCTATTTTTAATTTTCCGAGGAAGTGCCATACTGTTTTCTACCGTGGCTATACCATTTTACATTCCCACCAACAGTGCACCAGGGTTTTTGTTTTTGTTCTTTTGTAATAGCCATCCCAACTGGCATCATGGTGTCTCTCATTGTAGTTTTGATTTGCATTTCCTTAATGATTAGTAAATGATTAGTGATGTTAAGCATCTTTTCATGTGCTTATTGGTCATTTGCATATCTTCTTTGGAGAAATATCTATCCAAGATCTTTGCCTATTTTCGAATTGGGCTGTTTGGTTTTTGTTGTTGAGTTTTAGTTCTCTCTATATTTTGGATATTAATTCCTTCTCAGATACATGCTTTGCAAATATTTTCTCCCACCCTGTGGATTGCCTTTTTATTCTGTTGATAGTGTCTTTTGATGCACATGAGACACCTCATGTGCATTTTAAAACATTTTTTAATTTTCATAAAGTGCAATTTGTCATTTCCAAGAAATCATTGCCAAATCCAGTGTCATGAAGTTTTTGCCCTATGTTTTCTTCTAAGAGTTTTAGTTTTAGGTCTTACATTTAGGTCACGGATTCACTTTAAAATTAATTTTTGTATATGGTGTTAGGTAAGGATCCAACTTCTTTCTTTTGCATGTGGATATCCAGTTTTCCCAGAAATAGCATGTAGTTGGATTGCATCTTTTTTTAAATTTTTATTTATTTTCTTTTTATTGAGGTCATAATTGGATCATACTTTTTAACCATTATGCCAATCTTTGTGTTTTGATTGGAGAGTTTAATCCATTTACCTTTAATTAATTACTGATTAGGAACCATTTACTTCTGTTGTTTTACCATTTTTTTCTACATGCCTTATAGTTTTTTTGTCCCTCATTCCCTGCATTATTATCTTCTTCTATACTTAGTTGATTTTTTGTAGTGAAACATTTAAATTCCTTTCTCATTTATTTTTGTGTATATTCTTTAGTTCTTTTCTTTTTGGCTACCATGGAGATTACATTTAACATTCTAGAGTATAACACTCTAATTTGACTTTATACCAGCTTACCTTCCACAACATAAAAAACTCTACTCCTTTTATAACTCCATTCTCACCCCTTTCAGTTGTTGCTGTCACAAAATTACATCTTCATACATTATGTGTCCAAAAACGTAAACAAATAATTTTTTAAATGCATTAGTCTCTTAAATTATGCAGAAAACAAAATGTGGAGTTACAAGCCCAAGTAATAATAATACTAATTTTTAGACTAATAACTGTTTTTTGAAAATGTATTAGTCTCAAATCATGCAGACAACAAAAGTGAGTTACACACCATTATTAGAATAATGCCTCGGGTGGTGAACATGATGTAATGTATACAGAATTCGAAATATGATGTACATCCGAAAAAAACAAAAATTAAAAAAAAATTAAAAAAAAGAATAATGTCAGCTTTTATAATTGCCTATATATATACCTTTACTGAGATCTTTATTTCTTCATATGGATTTGAGTTATTGCCTAGTGTTCTTTCTTAAAGATTGGCACCCGGGCTAACAACTGTTGCCGATCTTTTTTTTTTTTCTGCTTTATCTCCCCAAACCCCACCATACACAGTTGTGTATCTTAGTTGCAGTTCCTTCTAGTTGTGTGAGTTATTGTCTAGTGTTCTTTCATTTCAATCTGCAGGACTCCTTTTAGCATTTCTTTCAGGGCAGGTCTAGTGGTAATGAATTCCCTCAGCTTTTGTTTATCTGGGAATGTCTTAATTTATTCCTCACTTCTGAAGGACAGTTTTGCTGGATATGGGATTCTTGGCTGACATTTTTTCCCTTTCAGTACTTTGAATATAGCAGCCCATTTACTTCTGGTCTCCAAAGTTTCTGATGAGAAATCTGCTTATAATCTTGTTGAAGATAACTTGTATGTGATGAGTTGGTTCTCTCTTGCTGATTTCAAAATTCTGTCTCTGTCTTTCAATGGTTTGATTATAACATGTCTTAATATGGATCTCTTTGAGTTCATCCTACTTGGAGTTGACTGAGCTTCTTGAATGTTAATATTCATGTCTTTCATCCTATTTGGGACATTTTCAGCCACTATTTTTTCAAATATTCTCTCTGTCCCTTTCTCTCTCTCTTCTCCTTTTGGGACTCCCACAATGCATGTGTTGGTCCAGTTGATGGTGTTCCACAGGTCCCTTAGACTCCGTTCTCTTTTCTTCAGTTTTTCTTTTTGTTCCTCAGATGTGATCATTTTCATTGTCCTAACTTCAAGGTGACTGATTCTTTCTTCTGTCCGCTCAAATATGCCCTTCATTTCTTGCCACATGGGTATTATATATTTTATGTTAAGTTCATACTTAACGATTTAGAGTTTTTAACTGCTATTGTGAATAGAATATTTGTCTACATTTTCTTTAATTGGGGAAGAATTTTGAATATTGATCTTGTTTCTGGATATGCTATTAAATTATCTTATTAATTCTACAGCTTTTAAGTTAATTCCTTAGAATTTCAAATTAAACAATAAACAAGTAATAACAATTTTCTTCTCTTTCCAAAATTTCTAGCTCTCGAGTTCCTTTCTTTCCTTCTTGACTTGGCTAAGGCCTCCAGCACAGAATTCAAGACTTGGAAGGACACTGTTCATTCTTCTTTTGTTCCTGAATTTAATAGGAATACTTCTAAATGTTTTGCCATCCAATACAATGTTTGCTTCAGATTTTTAATAAATACTTTTTATCCAGTTAATATTCTCTTATTAACCTTGTAAGATTTCTTTGAACATTCTGATTGAAGGCTGAATTTTATCAAATTGTTTTTCTTCTTTGGTCTATTAATAAGTGAGCTATTTAGCTATTTTGGGAGATAAAACTTTCTTAGTCACAGTATGTTATGCTTTTAATATATTGCCAGATTCAATTAGCTACTATTATGTTAAGAAGTTTTATATATGTAGTCACAAATATAATAGCTTTATGGAATTTTTTTTTCTTACAGTATTCTGAATTTGGGGAATAAATTTTGCACTTACAGAATGAGTTGGGATGCTCTCTATCTTTTCACACATCATGGTACTATTTAAAGAACTTAGAGAAATGAAATGTAGTCAATTCTTACCCTATAGTTGAACCCTATAGTTCTTATACATTATGGTTTTTATGGGAAAAGTTGTTTCAGTGTCACAGATAATTCCCAGGAACATATTGATACCTACTCAAACCTAGGCTGAAGAATAGTTTCATCATACCCTTGATTTGGGAGGAAAGTATAGAAAGAGGTGGTCCCTCATTGTGGTAAGAAAGGAAAGAGAAGTTGACCACTGGGGCTTCAGGAAGGAATCTCTCTATGATGGGTGCTTTTCTTTAGACAATTATTTTAAGTTAGATATTCATATCTTAGGGATGGCCTATATACAAAAGAGCCAAATGTAGGTCTGAAGATCATGAATGACCATATATCAAGTAAATATATTTTCTTTGAAAATATTCTATCTTACCTTATTAATTTCAGAGCCTTCAATTTTATGAATAATTCCTTTTAACCTGAAAACTCTAACGATTTCTCTAGCCAAACTGAGCATGACAAGAATCTCCTCCTTTGTTTTCATAGTGACAACAATTTCTGGGTGATCATACTCTAAGTAGCCTGCAAAACCACGAAATATTTTCAGAAGAAATAAGGACATTGTTTAAATATTTCAAGTGGACATTATGCTAATATTTCTGTTCTAAACCCATGGAGTAAAACCCTCAACACAGGGAATGGTATCTCCCCCTGATGAGGCCTCTGCAATCAATCATCATTCACCAGTAGTTGCAGAGTCCCGCCTGCCATTTTCTTGTTAGCAGCTCATACCTATGCCTTAGCTCATGAGGGACAGACAACTCTAGTCCTAGCATTAACAATTATGCTGATCCACTTGCACTGGACACCGTGAGGCTCTTCTGGGCTCTAGGTCTGGAGTTCTTGTTCAACTTTTCTATTCTGTTTAAATCAGGATTTTTGACTACTGACTGTGTGCTTAGATACGGCTTCTGATTAAGTCCTTTCACTCAGCCTGGGTCATTGTCCATCTACCCTGCCTGTATATCTAGATAACTCTTCCATCTCCCTGTTTTATCTGGATTACTGAATGTCCATGAGAGTTTCATCCACTTAGATTTTACACTTGCCTTTTTGTTGGTCAGGACCTCTTGTCTGGCTTGACAACTACATGCCATGCAAGATCTCTCGAGTTTGGCCTCATACCCAGGCTTGCTGTATCCTTTTGCTGCCCACCAGTTGGGACCAAATCCTCTTCTCCTCACACATGAACATTATACTACAGGAATTTGTCTGTCCCACTCCTGGGATTTGTCCTGCACTGAGAGCATGACCTGGCATGACTCAGAGAATAGGCTGTTGTCATGTTTGGGCATTGAACCTCCCAGGAGTCATAACAGAGATTTTGTGAGACTCTGTTCTGATTTCAACTCATTATAAAGCTTAAGTCCTCAGATGGCAGCTCTGTGGCAACTGGAAGGAAAAAGTAACTTCTTTCCTGTGTTGTGCAGAAAGGTATGTATACTTCTGGTATGAAAGAAAATAGAATTTATAAGGTGATAATAACGCGTAATCATGGCATGCTAATGTGTTTTCTTTAAACAGAAATTAAAAGCCCTTCACTGTGGTATAAGGCAGAGAGAATAAGTGTGGAGAGATAAAATTACATTATGCCCATCCAGCCAAAGATATGATCATGTGGATTGTTGAAGTTATTCACTTTATTATTAATGGTAAGTAGGTTTCCTCAGAGAGCAGTTTAGTTATCAAAACCATTGCCTCTCTGAAGTAGTGATAATAAGAGATGGTCATGCTGAATCTTTAGGGTGAGAGATACCTACCTAGTTCTTTCATAGCATGTCCTGTATTCCTCGTTAGCCTGCTTAATAACATCTACGGAACAAAAGAAGCGTTATCCCCATTGGAAAACAAACTCTCAAAAAAGGCCTTTACATTTGCATCTGATTGATTTTTAACCCAAATTAAGAACTTTAAAGAAAAATATGATGGAGAGCCTTTCAGAAATTAGAATTAAATTTTGTGCAGTGAATTTAATTTTGCTCCAGCAAGAGTGATGGAGAGGATATGTGGTATTAACTAGGCTGATTCTGAGAAGCCTGAAGGTGAGTCATATATTTTTCCTTAAAGTAACTTGCTTTAGGATGCTATCGATTCCAAAAAATGTGAGAATTGTAGATACTTTCCCATTCAACTTTATGAGAACCCCCAAATTTGGGAAACAGGGGCAGCTGCACCTTAAGTGAGGTAAGAGGTTTGGCCAAGCTGTGTAAAAGCAAAAATGAGGACTAAAACTGAGCAAAATCCTAGAGATTCAAATAATTTTGTATTTCCTATTGTGTACCCTCAGATTTCAGTGCTAAAAATGAGTGGTTAGAAAAGGTAACAAAATTCAGGAAAATAGCTTGAAAGTTACAGGTAGTGAAAAGAGGAAAGATACTGCTTTTTGTGTTCTCCTTTACATATTGAATGTTCAATTTTCTCAACTCCAAAGCTTTGGGCATGTAAAATATAGCACTCAAATGTTCTAAATTTCCTTGAAAGGTAAATATTTAATTCCATAGCTGACAAACTTGTGGCTATGTATCAGTGTTAATCTGCCTCAACGGAGAAAATAAGAAATAAAATCTGGAACTTAGGCCCTAGAATTCCCTTTGCTGTTTACCATCTATGTGACTTTCAGCCTAAATCATTTAATGTCTCTTGGCTTCATTTTTTTCATCTGCAGAAATAAGGGAATCCAACAACTTTTCCCTCTAGATGACTTATTGTTACTTCTCCCCATTTGCCAGATCCCCATCCTTTACTTCTGTTACTATTTACTGTGGGAAAATCAGGAATAGAGAGAGACAGAAGGAGCCTGCAGGAATTATGAGGAACCTCTGTTTGTTCAACATTGCCTTCACTTCTGATCCTCCAATATTTCCTATTTAATGCATCTGTAGCTTGACCGATCCTGGAATTTGCATGAAGAGGAGATGACCATTGCACATGTATTTCATGATAGCTTCCAAGAGCCTTGTAACTTCCTAGTCACAGACATTTCAGTAAGGAGGCATTTGAGTAATCTAAACGTAGATTAGTTTAAGCTTTTACAAAAATTACTTAGCAAACCAGGAGTCAAAGACCGCATCTACATAAATAGACAGAAGACATTATAGGGGCAATGGAGGGGTGAAAGGAATAAATACTCTTCTTAGTATTTAAGGTTTTCCTCACCTTTTTAACCTGTTTAGAACTTGCAATCTGATCAATTATAGTCATTATGTCTGCTTCACCTTGGACATATCCTTTTAGTATAGCATACCTAAAGGACAGCTGATGACTCATCTTTTTATCTATTATTTGCAGCAACTTTGGTGTTACAAGCTGAAAAAACAGGGCTATTATTTAATATAAATTGTACAAATGTTAGTTGATTATATGTTGATTAGTCTAAATTAAAATAGACAGTAAGATGAAATGGCATGCCCTCAACAGTAACTATAGTAACCCGTCAGGGTTCTTAGTTATTTTATTCATGTTATCTTTATAACTTCATGGCTTCAGCTATTTCCCTATAACTAATAATGTTGGGCACCTATGTGAAGTTATGACTTTATTCTTTACTTATTTCCCTTATAGAGAATTAGATTCTATTTTCAACTGCTTTAAATACTTGGAAAACAATGTGATTAATCTGTGCTTAGGTCATAAAATGGCTGTCTATAAAGTACTGCCACTTTTACCTGCTAAATCTCCTCCTAAACTTCCTACTAGATGGTTCATTTGGGTTAGAACCTGCCATACTCAGACTCCATGTTTGACCCCACAATTAACTTCTTGTTGTTCATTTGCTGAGATTTCTGTCTACAGGTTATCTGTTACCAGAGTGCACTCCCCTAACTTCAGCAGAATTGGCTATTCCTATGTTTTCCAATCTATGCTTCACAATCTCTATACTCATATAGAAAACAAATAATTACCCATCATGCTTGGTATAGAAAGATGTATTAGACAAAGGTCATTTTTGATACTTCAATTTTATAATACAAATTTATATAATACAAAACGTATATTTTGTGGTTTCTTGATTTGTATAAATGTGTACTATTTGCTTTATCACAATGAATGGTTTGTATGTGTGTTTGTTTTGTTGATTTCCATCTTTTATTCCAGGTATCTGTAAGAATAAACATTACTTTGGGGTTAATCTTTATTTACACTAATATGGAACGTTTCATGTGCTCTCTATTCAAAGGGAAAGCTGTGATGAGTATTTCTATACTTTTATAAGCTAAATAAATTCTAATATAATTTGGATATTCATAATATGTTACAAAACTTAATTTGTCAAAGGGATCTAAAATTTAAAATATAAACATCAGCCCAACAGAGAGTGGAAGCCATAAAACTATAAACTGGTTTTAGTCCATATCTCACGAAGCAGTCAAGAGAAATTTGAAATTACACAATTTAACAGTTCTTTACCTTCAAAATGCGTAGTATGCGAAAAAGCCGAACAATTTTTATAAAGACCATGGTTTGAATCAAATCAAAAGTATAATCAATGGAGTTTGTCTCAATAAGTATTACGTCTATGATGCCAACTATTGTAATTGCTAATTCAAATAGGTTCCAGGTATGTGAAACATATTTCTTCCTCATTGCTGCTATCTGTTGATTTAAAAAGAAATTATATTATCTTGTTTGTTTTTGTTTTACTACAGCATTTTCTCCAATAACTAAAACATCACTTAGTTAGGTTTTTCTCTGATCTACCTTAAGACTCCACTTGTCTGAAATACTTGTAAGTGATCATAGTAATTTGAAATAAACGGTTAACATATTGAAGCATCTATTCCAAGGGAGAAAATATTCAAAATATCTACTAGTTTATGATCATTTATTCATTCATTCCTTCTTTATCTCAAAAAACTTTCATTGAAAACCTACTTATAGCTAAGAGAGCGGGAGATGTCAAAGATGATTGTGGATTTCAGCCTGGGAAATTAGTTTTCCAGTGGAACTTTGAAGGAAAAGTAGGTTCAGAGAAGATATATGTGTTTCGAATATGCTGTTTGAGATGTTGGCACAGTATTTTGTTAAAGAGATCCAGTCATCAGTTGTCTATATGGTGTGAGGCTCTGGATAAAATCTGAGCTGGAGATAGGAATTTGGGAGTCATTAGACCATGGATGGCAGTAGATACCAGCGAAGTGCACAAGATAGCATGACCTATGAGGCTCTTTATTATTTAATTCACATCTATGTTTCTTGTCTCATTTCCCACATCCTCCACACAAATTTGACACCTCTCCAATCTCCACCCTGACCAACATATCCCTAAACTTCTGTCATTGGGCATGATGCTCCTTGCATGTGTCACAGTGTTGCCTCTAAGTTTTCCCTTGTTTCTGTTGCCCATTATGCTACGTATTCACGTATTTATTCTCTAGTTTGACTCCTATTCATTATTCAAAATTCAACTCATGCATCTGCTTTCCTCAAAAGTCTTTCTCCTCTGACCCTACTATTCTGTGTAAAAACCTCTTGTTTTTTCTTATAACACCCTGTGCGTTTCTGTATTATAATGTTTAAGATACTGATTTGTAATTTTGATTAATTTGTTTTCCTTTAGCAGCTTGGTCCCCCTACCCCCTATGATTCAAAGAATGTGTAGGAGACAGACATATTCATGCCCCAGGGAAAGCCTATGCTCCATTATAAATTAAGAAATTGCCACGTTTATTAACAGACTCTTGTGTGTTTAGTGGTAGAGAGTCATTTCTCTTGAGTCTGCTCACATTTGGCTGGGCTGAGGAAATTCAGTGTCTGAATCTAGGAAGTAGAAGACCAGATCCTGGTCTTGTGAGGTCCTGCCCAAGTCACTGTTTAGCCTCTTGTAGACGTCTCATTTCCTTCTTATGGAAACAGAGTATATAGGTTGGGTCATTCTCTTAGGAACTTGAAAAAACAGGTATAAAAGTTAAGACTTTATCCAGATACCAAATATTCAGAAACATGAAGGAGTATTCTGGAGGTCACTAGAATAGAGTCACAGGAGAGGAAGAGCCTGGCATAAAAGGATAGCGTAGACTTCAAAGGAAGAGGGATTTGTTGAATATAAGGTTGTCAAAGAATGGCTGAAGTTCAGGTAATGCCAGCCTCTGGCTCTCGGATGCAGAAGAGTGATTACCCTTCCTCTGGGAAAGTTTCAAAAAACCCATTCCTCTAATAGGTTAAGGAATGTTTTGGGAAAATGTTGAAAATACAAGTATGGAATTCTAAGGCAGCACTGTATATTAGAAAGAACACAGAGTTGGCCCCACGGCCAAGCGGTTAAGCTCGCGCTCTGCTTTGGTGGCCTAGGGTTTTGCCAGTTTGGACCGTGGGCACAGACATGACACCACTTATCAGGCCATGCTGAGGCAGTGTCCCACACAGCACAACCAAAAGGACCACAACTAGAATATACAACTATGTACTGAGGGGCTTTGGGGAGAAGAAGAAAGAAAAAAAAACATTGGCAACAGATATTAGCTGAGGTGCCAATCTACAAAAAAAAAAAAAGAACACAAACTTTGAAGGACTGGATTCCAACTTTACTATTCATTAGCTGTGTGACCTTAGACAAGTTACACAACTTATCAGAGACTCAGGTCCCTCATCTATAAAATGCAAGGCATAAACACAATGGATATTTAAAAAGGCACAGTACAAAGAGGGCAGAACTGAACTAAATAGTAAAGAGAGTGAAGGAAATGATAAGTGAAGGCGAGTTTGCAGATTGAGCAGTGAGGATGAATCTTGACTTAAGTAGAAGGGAGAGTCAAGAATGGGATCGCACAGTTGAGAACATCCTTTCAGCTATGAAGTGTGATGACACCTCTGCAGTCCAGTTCTGCTGTCTTAAGTGGGCCTGATTGAATGAAGCGGTGGCTGTGATGGCTATGACAGCAGCTTACATTTGGCAAAGTACAAAGAATAATAGAGCTAGAGGGATCTTCATCTATCATTTAGGCCAACCCTGACATTTTCTAGAAGAACAAATGGAGGTTGGGAAAAGATCAGTAACTTGATAAACAGCTAACAGTTTGTCAGAGAAAAACAAAACCAGAGCCAAGTCTCCTGACTCCTGTTCAGTGCTCTTTCTACTATAGCATGTATTACATGATTTCTTTCCTTTTTTTTTTGCTTTTTGGTGAGAAAGAAGGGCCCTAAGCTAACATTCGGTGCCAATTTTCCTCTTTTTGCTTGAGGAAGATTGTCCCTGAGCTAACATCTGTGCCAATCTTCCTCTATTTTGTATGTGGGATGCTGCCACAGCATGGCTTGATGATGGTGTCTAGGTCAGCAACCAGGATCCAAACCCGCGAATCCTGGGCTGCTGAAGTGGAGTGCGTGAACTTAACCACTATGCCACTGGGCTGGCCTCCATATTAAATGATTTTAGGGAACACCTCACTAACCCTAATTGTCTTTTTTTTACTCTTAGTTATATGAAATCTCCTATGGTCTTTCCAACTAACTTGGAATTTTTTTACGTACAGTGTGATTGAATGTAAATCCATCCCCACCTTCCAATATCATGGCTCAGCAGTAGCATTTAAATTTTCCAGTAAAGATTTGAAATTCATTTATTTTGTCCAAATATAAGATTTAAATTCATCTATTTAAATCTTTTTGCTAAAAATATTTTATATTACAACTTGTTGAACCATATGACACAATATTATCAGTTTGTGAGTGTATATTTTCATTATTTAACAACTACGCTTATATTGGACTTAAAAAATCAAATTATGAAATGATTTCAAATATAATTGAATACCCAGTAATCTACCTATCCAACAGTATATCTGTCTAGTACAAAAATAATGAAATGACCAACCACGTACTCACCACCCTGCTAAGTTTAAGAACACTGCCAACACCTTTGAAACTCACTCTAGGTCCCTTTGACACACACCATTTTAAAATTTGTTTCTGCAAATACAAACTCAGTCCTTAAAGTATATATATTTTCTATTGATTTACCCTAAGAAATCATCATTAAAAATTAAAGCTTGTTTGAGAAGTGAGGGAGAATTTCATACACTCCTTTAGAAAACTGTCTGTAGCTAATGTTGAAAAATGAAGTTGGGAAATCTTCCTCTTAGAAAAATAACACATTCACACACACACACACACACACACACACACACACACACACACACACAGTTAGATTACCTTAAGTAGGGCCTCCAGGATATAAAATGCAAGAAAAGAGTAGTTAGAATGTCTTAATTCCTGCTCGTAGATAGTATTTAACCCGGGTATCCAAGAAATTATAATAGGAAACAAATTCATTAGTATCACAAGGTATCCAACGTACTCGAATTCATCAGTAAATACTATTTTATGGCATATACGAAGAAAGAAATGTCTGTAAAAAAAGAGAGAGTTTTATCTGATAAAAGAATCACATTGGATTATTTTTATCATATGCTCAGTTCTGTTCTAATCATCAATAGCTACAGAGCCCAGCTTAATTCTGGGAAGTTGTCATCATTACCTAAAATTTCTGGCATCCTACTTCAGACACTGTCCTACTAATTTCCTCCTCTGAGAAGGGAACCTTCCTACACTGCTGGTGGGAGTGCAAACTGGTGCAGCCACTATGGAAAACAGTATGGAGTTTCCTCAGAAAATTAAAAATAGATTTACGGCATGATACAGCTATTTTACCACTGGGTATTTATCCAAAGAACTTGAAAACAGAAATGCATAAAGTTACATGCACCCTGATGTTCACCGTAGCATAATTCACAATAGCCGAGACTTGGAAGCAACCTAGGTGCCCATCAAGGGACGAATGGATAAAGAAGATGTGGTATTTATACACAATGGAATACTACTCAGCCATAAGAAATGATGGAATCTGCCCATTTGTGACAACATAGATGGACCTTGAGGGTATTATGTTAAGTGAGATGAGTCAGAGGAAGAAAGTCAAATACCGTATGATCTCACTCATAAGCAGAAGACAAAAACGACAAACAAACACATAGCAACAGAAGATTGGATTGGTAGTTACCAGGGAAGGGGGAGGGAGGAGAGCAAAAGAGGTGATTAGGCACATGTGTACGGTGATGGATGGTAATTAGTCTTTGGGTGGTGAATGTGAAGTAATCTACATGGAATTCGAAATATATTACGATGTACACCTGAAATTTATGCAATGTTATAAACCAATGTTAATGCAATAAAAAAAATAATAAAATAAAAAATTAAAAATAAAAGGATTGGTTTACCAAATAAAAAAAATACAAAAAAGTTAAAAAATAAATAAATAAAATAAAATACATAAGCCAACGGGATGTGATGGCTTCTCAGTGGAAAAAAAAAATCCTCCTTTGCTAAATGTCTTGAAGCTGGTTTCTCCTCTTTCTTTCTCACATTCTTCACCTCTCATTCATTTTTACTTTTACTTTTAATAGAAATACTTTTGGTCACAAGACAGGGATAATTCAAGCTGGAAATATTAAAAAAAAAACAAAACAAAACAAAGGGAATCTCTCCCACCTTCCAATAATTTCACTTCTCAAGGATGACTACTATTAACAATTTGAATATTGTTCCAATTTTTTTAATATCATCACTATCTATAAACGCAAAATAAGTTATATCATACATATTGTCTTGTAAGTTTTTTTTTCTCTTAATAGTTATCACGAGCATCTTTCCTTGTCAAGGCATAAAATCTGGAACAGATCTGAGGATGTGTGGTAGCAGAACAGTGTGGGTCCACATTTTATCAAAAAATTTAAATTAATGAATATGCTTTAAAAAATAGTTTTCATACCAAGTATGCTAGAGAGTGGAATTGTAGATGAGAGGATTTTTACGTTAAGCATTTTAATTTTATTTTTTAAATATTCAAGTAGTACAATCACGGATTATTATTGGTAAAACTCAAATGAAGCGATTACTCAATTACAGGTTGACGATTGGGTAAGTGCTCAGTCGCTTTCCCATTCTCAGAGGTAGATCTGTGTTATGTATGATCCAAAAATTTTACAACTTGGGCCTTATTTAAGAAGAAGGTGAAACTATGAATACATAGATGATCCTGTCATCAAATTGCCAGGGACCTCCAAGGCCTCAGGCAGTGCCCAGGTGAGAGAGAAGCCACAGAGTGTAGGCCTTGTTGACTGCACAGTAACACAGCCTCTGCCCTTCTCAGTCCTCTCTCCAGACTGCTTTTCTTTTCTTTCTTTTATCTTTATTTCAGCTCTATTGAGGTATAACTGACATATAAAATTGTAGATATTTAAAGTGTACAACATGGTGGTTTGATATACATACAGATTGTGAGAACATTCCCCACACCTAGTTAATGAACACATCCATTACCTCACATAATTATCTTTTTTGGAGGGTGAGACCATTTACATTCTACTCTCTTAGCAAATTTCAATTATACAATACAGTGTTATCAGCTATAGTCACCAGGCTGTACATTAGATCCTCACACCATACTCAGGTTATAGCTGAACGCTTGTAACCTTTTACCAAACTGTACCAATATATATAATATATTCTTTATCTGTTCATCCATTGATGTATGCTTAGGTTATGTCCATATCTTGGCTATTGTGAATAATCCTGCAATGAAGAAGAGAGTGCAGATATCTCTTTGATATCCTGCTCTTATTTCCTTTGGATATATACCCAGAAGTGGGATTGCTGAATCATATGGTAGTCCTATTTTTAATTTTTGAAGAACCTCCATACTGTGTTCCATAGTGGCTGCACCAATTTACATTCCCACCAACAGTGCACATGGGTTCCATTTTCTCCACATCCATCCTCACCAACATTTATTATCTTTTGTCCTTTTGAGGGTAGGCATTCTAACAGGTGTGAGGTGATAGCTCCTTGTGGTTTTGATTTGCCTTTCTCTGATAGTGATGTTAAGCACCTTTTCACGTATCCGTTGACCATTTGTATGTCTCCTTTGGAAAACTGTGTATTTAGTTCCTCTGTTCATTTTTAAAATCATAATGCTTGTTTTTTTTGGCTGTTGAGTTGCATGAGTTCTTGAAATATTTTGGATATTAACCCCTTATCATATATATGAATTGCAAATATTTTCTCCCGTTCCATAGGTTGCCTTTTCATTTGTTGACGGTTTCCTTTGCTGTGCAGAAGCTTGTTAGTTTGATGTAGTCGCACTGGATTTTTGTTTTTGTTGCCTTTGCTTTTGGTGTCAAATCCAAAAAGTCATTGTAAAGACAGATATCAAGGAGCTTACCCCCATGTTTTTTCTAGTTTTATGGTGTCAGGTCTTATGTTCAAGTCTTTACTCTATTTTGAGTTGACTTTTGTGTATGGTGTAAAATAGTGGTCTAGTTTCATTCCTTTGCATGTGGCTGTGCAGTTTCCCCAACACCATTTATTGAAGAGACTATCATTTTCCTATTGTGTAGTCTAGGCTCCTTTGTCATAAATTAATTGACCATACATTCATGGTTTTATTTCTGGGTTCTCTATTTTGTTCCATTGACCTGTCTGTTTTTATGCCAACGCCTACTATTTGATTACTACAACTTTGTAATATAGTTTAAAACCAACAAGTGTGATACCTCCAGTTTGTTCTTCTTTCTCAGAATTGCTTTGGTTATTCAGGGTCTTTTGTAGTTCCGTACAAGTTTTTGGATTTTTAAAAACTTTTGTAAAAAATGTCATTGGAAGTTTGATAGGGATTGCATTGAATCTGTAGATTGTTTTGGGTAATTGGATATTTTAACAAAATTAGTTCTTCTGATCTATGAGCACAGAATATCTTTCCATTTATTTGTGTCTTCTTCAGTTTCTCTCATCAATGTCTTATAGTATTCAGTGTACAGGTCTTTCACCTCCCTGGTTAGATTTATTCCTAGATATTTTACTCTTTCTGATGCAATTTTAAATGGGATTGTTTGCTTAGCTTCTGTTTCTGCTAGTTTGTTATTAGTGTATAGAAATGTTACTGATTTTTCTATATCGATTTTGTATCCTGTGACTTTACTGAATTTGTTTATTAGTTCTAACAGGTTTTGATGGAGGCTTTAGGGCTGTCTATATATAATATTATGTCATCTGCAAATAGAGACAGTTTTACTTCTTCCTTTCTGATTCGGTTGCCTTTTATTTCTTTTTCTTGTCTAATTGCTCTGGCTAGGACTTCCGCTACTATGTTGAATAAGGTGGTGAGAGTAGGCATCCTTGTCTTCTTCCTGATCTTAGAGGAAAAACTGTCAGCTTCTCATCCTTGAGTATGATGTTAGCTGTGGGCTTGCCATACATAGCCTTTATTATGTTTAGGTACATTCCCTCTATACCCAGTTTGTTGAGAATTTTTATCATGCATGATGTTGAATTTTGTCAAATGCTTCTTCTGCATCTATTGAGATGATCATATGATTTTTATTCTCATTTTCTTAACGTGGTGTATAACATTAATTGATTTGAGGATGGTGAACCATCCTTACATCCCTGGAATAAATTCCATTTGATCATGGTATATGACCATTTAAATGTATTATTGAATTTGGTCTGTTAATATTTTATTGAGGATTTTTGCATCTAGGGATATTGGCCTATAATTTTATTTTCTTGTAAGGTCCTTGTTTGGTTTTGGTATCAGGGTAATGCTCGCCTTGTAAAACAGGTATGGGTGTATTCCTTCCTCTTGTATTTTTTGGAAGAGTCTGAGAAGGATTGATATTAATTTTTCATTAAATGTTTGATAGAAGCCTCCAGTGGAGCCTTCTGGTCCTAGGCTTGTTTGTTGGGAGGTTTATTATTACTGATTCTATATATTTACTAGTAATTGACCTGTTGAAATTTTCTATTTCTTCCTGAATCAGAGTTGGAAGTTGTATGGTCTAGGAATTTGTACATTTCTTCTGGCTTGTCCAGTTTGTTGGTGCATAATTTTTCACAGTAGTCTCTTATGATTCTTTGCATTTGTGTAGTATCAATTGTAATATCTCCTCCTTCATTTCTATTTGTATTTGTTTGAGTCTTCTCTCTCTTTTCTTGATAAGCCTAGCTAAAGGTGTGTGTATTTTGTTTATCTTTTCAAGAAAACAGCTCTTAGTTTCATTGATCTTTTCTATTGTCTTTTTAGTCTCTACTTTGTTTATTTCCACTCTGATCTTTGTTATTTCCTTCTTTCTACTACCTTTGGGCTTAATTTGTCCTTTTCTAGTTCGTTGAACTGTAAAGTTAGGTTATTTATTTGAGATCTTCCTTGCTTCTTAATGTAGGTGTTTATTGCTATGAACTTCCCTCTTAGAACTGTTTTTGCTTCATTCCATAACTTTTGATGTGTTGTAGTTTTTTTTAAAGATTGGCACCTGAGCTAACAACTATTGCCAATCTTTTTTTCTGCTTTTTCTCCCCAAATCTCCCCAGTACATAGCTGCATATATATTTTTTAGTTTTGGGTCCTTCTAGTTGTGTCATGTGGGATGCCGCCTCAGCATGGCCTGAGGAGGCCCGCACCCGGGATCTGAAGCGGTGAAACTCTGGGCCACCAAAGCGGAGTTCGCGAACTTAACCACTTGGCCACAGGGCTGACCCCTGGTGTGTTGTATTTTCATTTTCATTTTTCTCAAGATATTTTTTTATTCTCCTTTTGATTTATTCTTTGACCCATTGGTTGTTTAGTAGCATGTTGTTTAATCTCCACATATTTGTGAGTTTTCCAGTTTTCTCTTTGTACTTGATTTCTAATTTCATATCATTTTAGTCAGAAAAGATGTTTCATATCATTTCAATCTTCTTAAATTTATTAAGACTTGTTTTGTGGCTTAGCATATGATCTGTTCTCTGTGCACTTGAGAAGAAAGTGTATGTTCTGCTGCTGTTGGATGAGATGTTTTGTAAATATCTGTTAGGTCCATCTGGTCTAAACTGTAGTTTAGATCTGATGTTTCCTTATTGATTTTCTGTCCAGGTGATCTACCCATTGTTTAAAGTGGGGTGTTGAAGTGCCCTACAATATTGTTTTGCTGTCTATTTCTCCCTCTAGATCTGCTAATATTTGCTTTATATATTTAGGTGCTCCTGTGTTGGGTGAATAATATTTACAAATGTTATATTCTCTCATTGGATTGACCCCTTTATCATTATATAATTGTATATAATGATATAATTATGTCATGATAGCATCATATAATTATTTGTCTCATTACAGTCTTTGTCATAAAGTCTATTTTGTCTGATACTTCAGTTTTATTTTGGTTTCCATTTGCATGGAACATCTTTTTTCCATCACTTCACTCTCAGCCTGTGTGTGTCCTAAAACTGAAATGAGTCTCTTCTAGGCAGTGTATAGTTGTATCATTTTTTTAAAATCCATTCAGTCACTCTGTGTCTTTTGATTGGAGAATTTAGTCTATTTACATTTAAAGTAATTATTGATAGATATGGATTTACTATTGCCATTTTGATTATTGTTTTCTGGCTAATTTGTAATTCTTTTGTGCCTATCTTCTTTTGCTTTCCATCTTTCTGACTTGACAATTTTCTGTAGTGGTATGCTTATATTCCTTTCTCTCTATCTTCTGTTTATCTACTATAGGCTTTTACTTTGTGGTTACCACAAGGCTTATGTAAAACATCTTTTATTTATAACAATCTATTTTAACTTTGCTGTGTAGAGTATTCTTGGTTAGCAGAGTTTTTTTCCTCTCAGTACTTTGACTATATCATGACACTGTCTTCTGGCCTGCAAAATTTCTGCTGAAAAATCTGATAGTCTTATGGGAGGTTCCCTTCTACATAACAAGTTTTTTTTCTCTTGATGCTTTTAAGATTCTCTCCTTATCTTTAACTTTTGACAATTTAATTATATAATGTGTCTCAGTGTAGGTCTCTGGAATCATTGTATTTGGAACTCTCTGAGTTTCTTGGATCTGGATATCTGTTTCTTTCTCCAAGTTAGGGAAGTTTTCAGCCATTATTTCTTTGAATAAGCTTTCTGCCCTTTTCTGTCTCTGTTCTCCTTCTGGGACCCCTATAATGTGAATATTGGTCTGCTTGATGGTGTCCCATAAATCCTTTAAGCTATCTTTTTCTTTTTGCTCCTCTGATTGGATGAATTTCACTACCCTGTCTTTGAGTTCACTGATCCTTTATTCTGCTTGATCTAGTCTGCTGTTTAGCCCCTCTACTGAATTTTTCAGCTCAGTTGTTGTATTCTTCAGCTCTGTGATTTCTATTTGGTACTTTCTTATATTTTCTGTCTCTTTGTTGAAATTCTCTCTTTGTTCATGAATTCTTCTCCTGACCTTGGTAAGCAACTTTATGATTGCTATTTTGATCTATCAGATAAATCACTTATCTCAGTTTCATTAAGATCTATTTCTGGGGTTTTATCCAGTTCTTTTGTTTGGAATATACTCCTCTGTCTCTTCATTTTCCTTTATTCTCTGTGCTGGTTCCTGTGCATTAGATCAAAAAGCCACCTCTCCCAGCTTTGATGAAGTGATCTTGTGTAAGAGATGAAGCTAATCATTCCGCCCAGCCTGAGCTCTCAGTTGTCTCTCAAACCTTTGTGATTGTCCAAGCTGCCTTATTTGTTCTTAGTGGCTCCCAGTAATTGAGGGTATGCTAAGACCTGTCTGTGTCCCAAGGGGGAGGATCTTATTCAGCAGTTATATGCAGGTTGATTAGAAGCCAGTGCCCTCAGGTAGCAGCTTTTGATGTATGCAAATAGACTTCTTTCAGAGAAAGACTGGGAGATGGGCATTTCTGTCTGCTTCTGTACTGAGCTCTGGAGGGCAGCCAGTTGAAAAGTGTCTCTTTATTTGCTACATTTCAGTGGACCCTTGAATGCAAGCTCCACTGGCCACTAGAGCCAGATAATAATAAAAGGGTATGTCCTCTGGGTAGCAGTCACAAAAGCCAGGGTGCCAGACTTTTGCACAAGCTCCTTCTGGGGAGACACTATCTTTGCAAGCTTATTAAGAATTATTACTTTGCCTTCTCTAATCTTGTGGATCTTGTGAATGTAAGCCCCATTAGCTTTCAGAGCTATGTGTTTTGGGGGCCCATCTCTCAGACGGAAGTCTTAAAAGTTGGGGCACTAAATGCTGGGTCCAAACTTCTTCCTTCTTAGGGAAAAGCTGGGAGCTGTGAATTCCCTTCTGATTGTATGTCTCTGTTCCAGAGGGTGGGTTTTATGGTAAGAGTGTGTCTCAGCCTTTCCTACCCATTTCAATGTAGGTATTTTCTCATTAGCCTGATGCGCAGAAGTCATTCAGCTAGTTTCTGGATTTCTTTCAGAGGGAATTGATCCATGTGTAGCTGTAGATTCAGTGTATCCATGGGAGGAGTTGAGTTCAAGGGCCTCCTAAGTTGCCATCTCGGACCAGACCACAGACTGCTTTTCTTGATTTCTTCCAGCAATAAAATCATATCTGGTACAGCTTTGCACTCGAAGTTACCTTTTGCTTAAGTTTATGATTGAGTATAATCTGACTTTTTTTATGCCAGATAGATGAATTGAAGGGGATATGATGGAGATTACTCACAATTCCTTTAAATCTGTAACGTTGGTATTAATTTCTTACCTCCTTCTAGAATGCTATATTGCTTCTTATTACTATTTTGTCCAGGGGTTCCACTTGGCCACTTGGCCCTTCCTGCCATAATGATTCTCATTCTATAGGTTAGCGAGACAATATGAATGTTTGGCTAGATGCTAAGTATATTCATTCCAATTATACACTTACGGACTCAGGGAAATAAACAGAGAGTAGACCTACCGGACTTCTATGAGACAGACTGGGTCAGAAACTCCATATATCATCTAGAATCAAAGCTCCTAGTCTAACTTGAGGACCGTGATGACATTATAAACCTTTCATATCAGTATCGTTTTAAATGCCATATCCCAAAGTCCTATAAAAGTCTGGGTATTCTCTTTTCCCAATGCACAGTAACTCTGGTAAAGTGACTAAAGGTCCACTTGAGAAAAGATCGAGGGACTATTTACCTATATACTTGTGGTATTGTTGCGGTCTTTTCTCAAGGACTCTGGTTCTGAGAATTGACTTAGATTGAGAGAAGGGGTGAGGGAGGGATCATGATTTTCCTTTGCAGTAGTTGATCTCATCCTTTTGCTCATCAGCTCTCTCTCCATTCTTGAATCCTTTTGATGCTAAAAAGACCAATTCCATGGCAGCCTCTACTGTCAACCATGTCTTGCAGAGGACACCTATCTTTGAGGTTCTCACGATTGCCTTGGTGAAGGGAAATGTTCTCTGGGCCTTCCCAAGAAACAACGTCATGTGGTTGGTTCTTCATTCTTATATAATAAATCTAGTTAAACATTCCAATTTTTATCATATTCATTTCATCTACTGTAGGTTATTCATCTGGTCAAGCTTCAAAGAACCATCCCAGAAGTGTAATAGTACCAGCTCCAAGTGTCCTTGACAGAATCATCCCTGAATCATCATGGATAAGACCACTGTGCCAATAAATTCTCCCCAATGTGGTCTTATGTTGCAAACTTCTGGTCCAATATCCTCAAGATCCATTCTCTTATATGTTCTACTAGCATTTGCTAGTATTAGGCAGCTCCTGAAATTCCTTCAGTAGATAAGTTGTAATCTCTTGGAGAAGGCTCTGTATTTCCCCTCTAGCTGTGCTGAGACTTGAGCTGGGTAATTATTTTGGAAGCAATGAAAGGTGGCAGAGACTAACCTTCATTTTGTGATGCTTCCTCTTGTCATGTCTTTGCAGCATCTGAAGGTGATATGAGGCTATTATGCTCTAGCAGGGGAGAGGCGGCTGCTTCTGCCAGGCCAGAGTATTCATGAGAATGTGGGGTTCCAAGATCCTGAGGTTTGTTCACCCAAGAGCTACCACTTCAGATCTCAGGGTCCTGATATTTTCCTATCAGAGCCTTGACATTGATATGGAAGTCCTGTCAATGCTATGCATTTAACATTCTTTGTGTAGCTTTAGCTGCATCCCTCTAAATTAGATATACTGTATACATTTTTATTCAATTCTGAATAATTTAAGTTGAATTTTTAATTTTAAGAATTATATATATTTTTCCATTTTCTATTCAGTTTCTTTTGGTGATTGACCTCGTCATGTTTGTATTTCCATCACTTATTAATTTCAACATTTCAGTAATACTTATCTTACAGTCCATATTGCATAATTCTAATAACTGAAGTCTTAGAAACATAAATCTGCTGTTATTTCTGCTGATTCTCTTTGTTTCCTTCTGTGTTTGTTGATCTTTGATAGTTACTTCATCCATTGGCTAGAAAACTCAATTTTGAACGGAATGGTATTCCGTACATAGTAATAAATGCTAACATTTATTAACTGCTTACCCAGTGCTAGTCCCAGGATTAAAGCTTTCTATATACCCTACGTAATCTTGAGAACCATCCCATGAGGTAGGCAGAGGAGAACCCAACTAACATATCTGAGAACATATTATGTGTCAGTTATTTTGCCAGATGCTTTACATATATCAGTTAGCATCCAGAATATGACATAGATATTACTATACTATTTTGCAGATAAGAAAACTGGGACCTGAAAAGATCATTCAGCTAATAAATGGTGTAGACTAGTATTCTAAACCAAGCCATCTGACTCCAGAATCTATCCACTTTAAGATGAATGATATTTAAGAGATAGCCTAAAGGATGCATTGACTATCAATTCTTTTTCAAATCTCCCTTTCTTTAAGTTTCATCAACAGAAATAATTACTCAGGAAGTTGTAGCTTAAGTCAGTATTGAAGGCTTTAAAAGAACTGTGGTACAAAAATATCCTTTTGGTATTTATTGAGTGTGGTGGATTAAAGATAGCCACACAAACGTTGATACTCCTACTGAGAAGAAGGGTCTATATTTTCTCCTCTTGAATCTAAGAAAAGAAATAAAAGCTATCCAAAATGAAAAGGAAGAAGCAAAATTATCTCTATTCATAGATGATATGATCTTACATAGAGAAAATCTTAGAGAAATCACAGAAAACAACTAGAGCTAATAAGTGAATTCAGCAAATCTTCAGGATACAAGATCACTATACAAAAATCAGTTGTATTTCTACACATTAGGAAGGAATAGTCCAAAAATTAAATTAAGAAAACAATTTCATTTACAATAACATAAAAAATACTTAAAATTAAAGTCAACCGAAAACTTGAATACTGAAAACTATAAAACATTCTTGAAAGAAATTAGGGAAGATCTAAATAAATGAAAAGACATCCTGTGCTCATTAATTGGAAAGGTTAATATTGTTAAGGTAGCAATACTACCCAATGTAATCTATAAATTCAATGTCCCTATGAAAATCTCAATGACACTCAGGAATAGACATGCTAATCCTAAAATTCATATGGAATTGCAAGGAACTCCAAAGAGTTACACCAAATTTGAAAAAGAAAAGCAAAGTTGATGGACTCACACTTCCTGATTTCAAAATTGCCCAGCAGCTGTGGAAAACAATTTGGTGGCTCCTCAAGATGTTAAACATAAAATTATCATATGATCCAACAATTTCACTCTTAGGTGCATGGAAAGCAGATGTTCAAACAAATACTTGTACACAAATATTGATAGCAGCACTGTTCACAATAGCAAAAGGTAAAAAGAATCCAAATGTCCATCAACTGATGAAATGGCAAATAAAATATAGTATATCCATACAATGGGCTATTATTCAGCCATAAGAAGGAATAAAGTATTGATATATGTACAAAGTAGATGAACCTTTTGCTACCGATATATGCTACAACCTGGATGAAAACATTATGTTGAGTGAAAGAAGCCAGAAACAAAATGCTACATACCGTATCAGTCTATTTACATGGAATATTCAGAATAGGTAAATTCGCTGAGACAGAAAGCAGACTACAGTCATGACCCGCATAATGACGTTTTGGTTAAGGACAGACCACATATGCGACAATAGTTTCATAAGGTTAATATCATATAGCCTAGGTTTGTAGTAGCCTATATCATCTCGGTTTGTGTAAGTACACTCTACGATGTTCACACAACAATGAAATCGCCTAACAATGTGTTTCACAGAATGTATGCTAGTCGTTATGCAATGCATGACTGTAGTACCATCCAGCAGCTGGGGAGAAGGGGGAATGGGGAGTGACTGATTAATTGGGACCAGGTTTACCTTTGGGGCAACGAAAATGTTGTGGAATTTGGTAGAGGAGATGATTGCCCAACATTGTGAATATGCTAAACAACACTGAATGGTACACAAAAATGTGAAATTTATCTCAATAATAAAAAAAGTTATTATACTGTCTCTTTTTTTCTTTAAGTAACTTTCTGTCTGTGTACAAGTAATTTAGTTGTAAACCACCTCAAAATATTTTGGAAAATATTCAGGATATAAATCTAAAAAAATAAAAAAGGAATTTCAAGTGAATATAAAAGCATTTCTAGTAAGCTTCAAAAATACTCACCTTGATGGGACCCCTTTTTCCTTTTTAGTATTATACACCCAATTGAGCAACACTTTTCTAATAAAGCTAAGAATTTTTTTGCTTTCAGAATAATTCTTTATTGTTTCAGGACTCACATGTCTAAAAAAAAAACAGAAATCTTTCAACATGCTTTAAAATTTTTAGGATGAGTTTATTGCAGTATCGTCAGAAGGCAGGAAGACTATTTTGTACGGTGATGACTGGGAATGAGACACACTCATGGGCATAGGTCCAAGTCACAAAATTATAGATATAAGTAGATACACAATTATGAAGTTAGATTGTGGGGCTCACTCATTAAACAGAGTACCAAAAATGGGAGATACGTGGTTTAAAATAGCAGAGAAATCAAGGTTCAAAAAGAGAAAGCATATTATAATTCAAATATTTGAGACGCAAATACCTTCGGGTTGTCATGTTGGATCTTCCATTATCTGGTATGGCAATGAACAAATTATCTCACTAATCTGTTTGCTCTGTGAAACAGAGGTAAAAATATCTATGCCAGCTTGGGATAATTAAATGAGACAGGATATATGAAGCATCCAACCCATCTCACACCTCCTCCCATCTCTTTTCTTTCACCTTCTGAGCAAGTAGTCAGGGAATTTATGGGAAAAATACAAGAGGTGAAGTAAAAGAGTTAAAATGCTTACTTGGAGAAGTCAGTGATACCGACCCTGATATCATTTTCCCCACATTAAACCCAGCAAATATGGGGTTAAAAGCAAAACACCCATTCCCTGCTTACTCTCTGGCTTCCTGGCTCAAGAATCCACTATTCTCCATGGAGACAGACACCATCAAGGACAAGCACCTGGACTATCTCCTCCCGCAAAGAGATACGGGCTGGTGGGAAAGCTGCTGACCAGCAAGGTCATGAGCTCCCTCCTCTCTGCAAGTGTCTCAAGGCCAAAGACAGGCTGGTGGGAAAGCTCCAACCAGCAAGGCCATATGCTCCCCCTCCCCTACCTAAAACCCCAAATAAAAACCCTTCCTTTTAGCTTTTCGGGGAGTTTGGGATTTCAGCATTAGCTGCCCTCTCTCCTTGCTCAGTGCTGTGCAAAAATAAAATTCCTACTTTCTTCCACCACACCTGGTGTCAGAGATTGGCTTGCTGTGCAACGGGTGAGCGAACTCACTTCAGGTTCGGTAACATCAGTGAGTCTAAAACCTTAAAAGACACTTTGGTAGCACTTGTCCCAAGTTGTCTGCAGGTTTCTTCTGGCTTTTCTATTGAGACAGCTCAGATTTATGTGCTATGATTTGGTCTCACTTAGCCAATTCCCTTGGTTTTATAAGGAACTTACCTGCTGCTGACCAAATACTTTCACTGTCTTCATCAGAAGGAGGTTAGGGCTCCGTCCCTGGGTCTGAGACCCTATCTTAAAATATGGCTCAGAGGAAGGGCATTGGTAACTTAAGTTCAACTTCCTATTGATTATAACGTTCTCACTCTGAAATTTGGGAGATTTCTCTGCTAACAGGGATACTGATGTAATTGAAAAGAATGAAGTCATTCAATTCTCTGTGATTCAATATAATAATGTGGTAATTACATGGAAAATCATGAATGGGTATATGACTTGATTCATTCCTAATTGTAAAATATTTATTGAACACCTGTTATGCTTGCTAAATGCTCCCCAGCATTTAGGAGGCATAAACCATAAAAAAGCATAAACCATAAACCATAAAGAAATACCGGTCCCTGCTCTTAAGGATCCAGCAGACTAGTGGAGTAAGACATGCAAATAACCATTGCAGGAAAGTGTAGTAAGTGCTGCTGCAGAGATAATGAACAAGAGGGCATGCTGGACCGCAAAAGGGGGCATTTAATATAGTCTTGGGGAATCAGGGAGTCTTCCTGAAGGAGTTAACATCTAAGCTAAGATCTGATCATTTCACAGGTTCCTATGAATCTTAAAATTCTTTGATATCAATGAGTTTGTGATATATTTACAGCTCAAATTACTAAGTAATTGAGGTTCCTGAATTCCTGTTTTATATCAAGATGGTCACTGTTTAGACCTGATTTAGGAAAACAGTATGATGTCTTTAAATGGATAGTGAGGCTGCTTCGCTTTAAACCTGAGCTCTGTAATTTATTAGTCCGATGACCTTGGGTAAATTACTTAAGCTCTCTGTGCCTCATTTTCCTCATTTGCAAAATGAAGATGTTAATAGCACTTATAGGATTTTTATGACATTAAATTGGTAATACATGTAAAATGTTTAAAACTGTGCCCTGACACAGAAGTCAACAAATATAAGCTCTGTATTCAAAGTATTATTTCTTAGTCAATTACGTAGGCACTTAAGACAGATTCTGGTCCCCCTGTTTAAACTCCCCACTCTTTCTCTCCTTAGACTTACTTTCTCACCACAAGATAACCCAACACGTGGGGATACTGATAGGAAAGATCAGCAAGTGACAAAATCAACTCCAAGGCAGCCCAGCAAAGAAGCAAGTACTGAATGCAAGTGTAATTAATAGAAAGTTCTCTGGGCACTGGAACATCATCTCGCTAATCTTGATATTCCCAACAGTGCCTGGCATATAGCTTTGCACATATTAATATTCAATATTTACCTCTTACAAACATGGATAAAAATGTACTATATTCCAAAATTTGCCTTCATTGTCCACTATGAGTCCTTTCAACTCTTTAACCCCTTTTCCCACTGTCAGTCTCCTCTATGTGTCCATTTATTCTGGGTCCTCATAGGCATGTGTTGCTTCTGCCTTCGTGGAGGATTTAAAGAGGAAAAATCAAGGCAGTGGGCGACTTTCTCGATACTGCTTTTTTATATTAACCTCTCCTAGACAATGCAGTGATAGCATTTTCAGCATATCATTTATTCATTCATTTAAAAACTTACACAATACACTGTGCATCTATCCTCTTTAAAGCATCCATCATATTGTTTCTAATTAATCACATTTGCCCAACCTTCTCCCCCACACCCCCTAACACCACTAAAGTCCCCTAAGCACTTGAAGGGTCTGAAGCCAGAGGGTACACAGAGGCCCTTGTACCATGTATGGACATATTTAAACATTACTATTCCAGAAAATGAAATTTTAAATGAGATATTTTATCTTCCTACCTTGACAAATATAATATCATAATGCTTTGCATGGCTAGGTTTAAAATGAAAACTCTTAAGAGTCTTTGAAAATCTGTACTGGAGCTACATGAGAACACGCTCCAGTGTCTGGTTGCTTCTCCTCCCACACACGGTTTTATCCCTCACTGCGCCACAAGCTAGTACACGCAAGTGAACACCAGGCCAGCATCCCTCTTAGGTTTTGACATGTGCATACCAAAGGCCTAGTTTGCTTATGAGAGGATGGCCCAGGGGAAGAGGCCCAATAAGATCCTAGAAATGAGCTGAAGAGCACTAGAGCAGGGAATTTTGGTGTCTTTGGTACCAGGAGTGTGGTCTGGAACAAGGTATGTCTGGGCTTTGGGTGGACATGGTTGTAACTGCATTGCTGTTTAACTCTTCCCTCCACCCAATCATGTATCCTTCATCCTTCCACAGGCAATGATCTGAGGGTACTCCCTAACACACTGACTTTGAGGAACTCACTGGTTGCTGTGGAGATGGGAATCTAAACAAATCAGTCCAAGTGGATGCTGAGTATTAAGAGAGGATGCGCGTTGAGAAGCTGTGCCTGGAGGGATCAAGGGAGTCTTTGACCTTAGTGAGGCAGTCTAAAGGAAAGAGTGGTTTACCACAGCTCAGCTTTGGAAGGCAAAAGGAGGATGGGAAGAGCATCTCATGCAGAAGGAGCAGCTTGTTCTAATGCACAGAGGTGTGAACGAGCAGAGCAAGTTTGGGAAACTGAAAGTAGGTGATTTAGCCTGATGGTGGGGTTCAGAGCAGGCAGTGGCTCACACACATAGTACTTAATGATCCCAAATTACCAGACAAAAGTAAGAAAACTCACTTGTACAATTTCCTAAATACAGTGGCTTAGAAGGATAGAAGCTTTCTCTTGACAACATACTTACTCTCCCTTCTTCTCGCCAAAGCTTCCTGCTACACCTACCAGCACTTGGACCGCATTCTGGGATAGAGTCTCATTCCTGTATTGTCTCTGGTAGCTTGCCTAAACGAAATGTTGAGTGAAATCATTATATAGAAGGATTGACAATGAAAACTTATGATTCCCTTTATGGAAAAATAATCTATGAGAAAGAATTCAAAATCCCCAGATAATCTAGTATCTTTCTAAAAAGAATCTTTCTATGGAGTCCAGACCATGAGATCAATGCAGAAGGTAGGTCTGAGCTTTCGGTGGAAACAAACTGGTTTTGCAGGAAACTAGGATCCTGCTAGATGTTTATTAGATTTTCAAAAATAAGTAGAGTTCTGTGGCTAAATAAATGTCAGAAGTGCTGCAAGCTGCATCCCCATCTTAAAAGTTGATAAAGCATATTCAAATATTAAAGGCTCTGAGAAATCCTTCACTAAAGGATCTGGGTTAATATCTTTACATAATTCCATTTTCCCAAACATATTGACAACAGAACTCTGTTGTCTCCAGTCTATTGTAAGCATTAAATGAACTGCTACCATTGTGCAGAATGCTGTCATTCGTTCATTCAGTCCACATATTGAGAGCCCACTCTGCCTCGGGCACTACGTTTGAAGCTGGGGAAACCACTGTCTGACACCGTCTGGCCTCAGTGTTCTGAACATTGTTGAGAATCATTGTACAGACCAACTTCCTAAAGTGTAATGTATGATATCACTAAAGATTCCTGGGTTCCACAGAAGACATTCTGTCTGCACAGTCATTTACGGATATTAAAACATGGTTTTACTCTTGGGGGATACTAGAAAGCGATAGAACTAAATCTGAGGATGAGGATCAAAAGGCTATTTGACCATAATGAGAAGAACTCAATAGAGTAGCATTTTTCTCCTTAAACTTCACTAAAATACTTATAAAATAATGTGAGATTTAAATATTTTCAGTATCCTCAAAGATAAACACTGTAGTCTGTGGAAAAATAAGGAAGCTAAAAATACTATGGGAACTCATGAGAGTTTAGTAGCACAAATGACAAAGCATTTAGATACTAGAAAAATGTTAATGTTTAAATGATTATTTACAACAAAATGTAAGAAGAATTCAGAGGATGGCTGATTCCCAAAAATAACTGCCATTATTATATATTTTACATATATATACTATTAATTAATCAATGTATATATTTTAAATAAAATTATTTAATTCTTTCAATAGCTTTATGAGGAAGGTATTCTAATCTGTATTTTATAGATAAAAAAGCTGAGGCTCAGAGAGTTAAGTAGTTTTCCCAAGATCACAGTGGAAACTCAGTTCTTTCTGAATTTAAGACCTGTCCCCCTTCCCCCTCGCTTTACGGTATGCTGCCTCTCCTGTACCACGGGCTTCCCATGCTGTGTTTCCTCTTCTAACATACGATAGTGGAGAAGATACTGCCCCAGGCAACAAGGACTGGCTGAGATTTCAATAAAAACTCTCAAAGCTGAAAAAACTGTAATAGACTAATTAATACTATAGTCGGGAACAATGAACATTAGAGTTGAGTTTGCAGGAAACAAATCAACAACCTGAGATAAACGTGAAAATATGTCTTGGATGAAGAGGAACTAAAAAGATATGAGGTAAGATGAAGATCGAGAGACCAGAGCAGAGAGATTCAGCCTGCTTTGAAAAATAGGATTTCCTGATTAAGACACAACACATAGCACAAAATCAACAAAGATATACCAGTAGAAAATAAACATTTAAGGCAAGAAATCAAAAAGGTACATGGGGCCAGCCCAGTGGCACAGTAGTTAAGTTCGCATACTCCACGTTGGTGGCCTGGGGTGTGCGGGTTTAGATCCCAGGTGCCGACCTACGCACCACTTGTCAAACCATGCTGTGGCAGGCGTGCCACATATAAAATAGAGGAAGATGGGCACAGATGGTAGCTCAGGGCCAATCTTCCTTAGCAAAAAGAGGAGGATGGGCGGTGGATGTTAAATCAGTGCTAACCTTCCTTGAAAAAAATGGTACATGGAATGTATATTGCAGAAAACATAGACTATCACAAGTGGGAAGAATCTAAGAGGCCATTCAGTTAGCATAAGTTTTCTATTTTACAGGTGGTTAGAATAAAGAATAAAAGGAATAAGTCCTGAGTCACACATGATATTAATAAGGAAAACAAGACTCTACATGGAGTCTGCTGCATTGATTCTGAAGGCTCTTGAATACTATATTCTCCTGCAGTAGATTAAAAATTTGCAAGTGACTCAAAGACAGTATCTCATAAAAGCTGCTGGTGGAACAAGCACCATATGAGCGTGAGTTCATCCTTCACGGCACTGCCTCCATTGCTTCAAGACGTCATGTAGGTCCTTGGAAAAGCTGTCTTTGAGACTCAGCTTGTCTACTAGGACTACTGCTGAAGAGAGAACCATCCGCTATAGAGCTTCCCTTGCCAAGTTCGACTGAACAAGCAAAGGCGTGGAATCCTATGGAATAGCTGAAAAATGCATGGCAGCTCCGTACGCAATGAGGAAGGCCCAACACGAACATTTGGAGAAGCTGAGTCGCGGCAACTAGCCTAGATCCTGACCTGAATAGGTAATGGCAACCAGGTTATTAGCAATTTCCCCAAGAGTTCTGTATGCTGCGGCGCTACAAAATTTCTCTAATTTTTACTCAAGATTCAAGATGAAAACATACTATCCTCTACTTGCAGTTATTAGCAGACTTGGTGGCATCCTTTCATGAAAAACTAGATGGACCCAGAGACGGGCAGTGTCATAGAACTGACTGAATAACATGTCTGAAGACTGCGCTCAGCTGTAATTCCTGCCACTGGGATCTGTGAGATTCCTGGTTCCTCATAATAAAACACTTGAGTTAATTTGAGTAGATTTCTTTTCCTTTTTTTTTTTGCAGTCAAGCAGATTCCTAAGATAATGCCAAACTTCCCTTTGCCTTTGTAAACAATCTACTAAGCTATGCAGGTGAGCATAATCAAGATGTTTTCAGCAAGGGAGAAAGTTTTCAGTATAATTTTAAGCCAAAAAGTAATTTTAAAAGAATACAATAAAGGACTAACGATTTGTGCTGACAAGAGACGCCTGTTGGCCAGCTCCATTGCTTCAATGTTCAGGGTCTCATCGATTTCCTTGTTGCAGTCTGGACATTTCACCTTTTGATGTTCTGTCGTTTCTCCTTGGCTCAACTAAGTAAAACACAAATCAAAACCAAAAAGCAATACATGAATATTAACATATTGTTTAGCATAAACCTCAAGTAATTTGCATAGCAGTTTGGTTTGAAAAACTATAGAAAATCTGCTGGATGCAGAAAAATGTTCAGATGAGTTTCCTCATTGTTTACACAGTTATCTGGAAGGGAAAATAATTGTCAGTTTTTGGGGGAAGGAGTTGTATCATATCTTTACCTTTACATGGCATTAACAGTTTATAAAAGCTACCATATATTTGATCACATTTTAAACCAGTGGGTCTGCAAGTGTGGTGCCCCAGCCTCAGCATCACCTGGGAATTGTTAGAAATGCACATTCTCAGACCCCGTCACAGACCTACTGAATCAGAAACTGGGAGAAAAGACAGCAATCTGTGCTTTCATAAACCCCTTCCTTGATTCTGCTGCAGCTCAAGCTGACAACCACCGCTTTAAACTACTCAGGAAGGAAGAACAGAAAGTGAACATGGCATTAGGAGATGGGAATATGGATAACCCCATTGTACTGATGAGAAAATAAAAATTTTGCTCAAGATCACAAAGCCATTTATTAAGGGACAAAGCTAGGACATGAACCTAGATTTTCTGAGACCAAGGCCGGTGCTCTGTCTATAACACTAAAATATCCCTCTTGTTTGCATCGTAAAGAACAGAAAGCGGTTGTCTGGTCACCTGCCTTCTGAAACAGATCAAGTCCCAGGGTGGTGCTTCAACCCTGACTTTGCAATAGCATCAGTTGGGTAAATGGATTAAAAATACATATTCCTGGGACCCTCTTCAGATCCTTTGCATCAGATTCTCCTGGGTAGGGGCTGGAGGAATCAATCCACATTTTTAATAAGTTTTCCAGATGATTCTGATGCAGTCAGGTTAGCAAAAGGCCACAATCAGACATTGGAAGCTACTATAGAAAATCCTCGGATTTGACTTGGTGCTTGTCTCATCCTGAAATCCTGGCAGTATTCCTGCAGGCAGAGGGCTTGGTTCTGACCCTCCATCTGGAGCTTCAAGCACTGGTTAGTGGACGTGAAAGAGATTTTTAGGAATCCTATTTCATAGAAACCAATTCTTATGCCTACACTCCTGAAATTGGCTCCTCGTATTGTATGATGCAGAAAAACATTGTAATGAAGACTGGACATCACCTAGGAGAGGGCAAAGCAGCAGCAGCACTGAGGAAATCCCAGAACAACTTCATGATTTCTCTTTACGGCGCGCATGACTGATTATTGAGTTACGTACTCTTAAATAAGTAAGAAGTCTGACCACAGAGATTCTAGAGCAGATCTCAGAAGTAGGAAGTGACATCCCACTCACATCTAAACTCATGATACTGGTTTTGAATTCTACTTTATATAAAAAAAATAATATTTACCATAAGCTAGGGCCTAGCAAGTGCTCAGTATATATGATAGCCTGAATGCTGAATAAATGCAGAACAAAGGCACCTGTCTACCTTCAATCTAGTAAAAAACTGCCTATTTTCTAAGGCTCTCTCTCCTCTTTTTATGACATTTTTCAAAGGCAGCTCCGTTCACTGTTCCTTCTTTTGAACTTACAACACAAATCTACATACTCACAGGGGTTGTCACTTCTACTTTGCCCCACAGTGATCACAAAATGCCCTGAAATCGCCTCCATACAGTTAGGGTAAATATGGAGTTACCAATACCACTTCTCTGTCAATTACAAGTATTAAAAATTGTGAGTTAATAATTGTAACATTTATGCTTACTTAAGGGCAATCATATCCACTTCGAGGGAACAAACAGAAGATACTACCGGCTCACCGCATACGGGTTTTGAAGTACAATGGCTTTCTCGACCATGTTCCAATCCGCATCAGCAAGATCTTTGTCAAATTTGAGTGCAGAGGCTGCGGATCTGGTTACCTCTTGAAAGTGTTGGAATGTACAATAAAGTGATTTATATTTTGTTGATGTGACGTCACGGAGACCTTCGATACAAAGAGAGTATTTTATAAATGAGGCACACCATCATTTTGATATGATTATAAAGCTTTCTTTTGTTCTTATTGTCACTAAGTATTTTTTTTTAAGTTAAAGACAACATAAATTGTTTAATAATGGGAACACTAACAATTTCAAACTTTTCTACTTTCATACTTCTCACAAAAGCTGAGGTACATAATGATAACAATAGCAACAGCTAATATTGATGGAGTGCTTACTGTATGCTGAGAAAGCACATCTCAGCACTTGGCACCTAGTAAGTCTTTGGATCATCCTGACTAACTTTTGAGGTAAGTTCCTTTTCTAGTTCCAAAGAGGAGACAGAGGAACAGAGGTGTGATGATTAATTTTATGTGTTAACTTGATTGGGCCATGGAATGTCCGGATATTTGGTCAAACATTATTCTGGGCGTGTCTGTGAAGGTGTTTCTGGATGAGAATAATATTTAAGTTGGTAGACACTGAGTCAATGAGATTGCTCTCGTCAGTGTGGGCAGGCCTCATCCAATCCACAGAGGCCTGAACAGGACAAAAGGCTGAGCAAAAGAAAATTCACTCTCTGTGCCTGACGATCTTCAGGCTGGGCGGGCGGCCCTCTCCTGCCTGTGGAGTCCGACTGGAACTCACTCTACAGGTTCTTCCCTGGTTCTCAGGCCTTCGGACTGCAGATCCTGGGACTTCTTAGCTTCCATAATCATGTGAGCCAATTCCTTATAATAAATCCCTTTATATATACATATACACACATACAGAATATATGTATGTACATATATATATATATAAGATATATAGGTAGGAGATATATATGTAAGATATATATATGTGTGTGTATACATATATCTCCTAGACATATGTCTCTTAGATGTACACTCATATGTACCCATATGTAAGAAATACGTGCCTATATATAAGATCATATATATAGGCATATATGATATATCTCCAGACCTCATAAACATTGGAAGGACTCTTACTCTCAGACACAAATTCTTTTTTTGAGCCCTAGAAACTGTTTTGGAAAGCAATAAGGTACCATAAGCAAATGTTCACTGCTCTCAGTGCAAGTAAACAGATGCTCCACATAAGAATTTTAGGTTTATTTAGCAACTAAGTAGAACATGTGATACTCTTTGCAAAACTTTACCTCTTTAATCTGTTCTTCCCATTTTACTAGGTTAAGGCACAGACAATGAAAAAAGAAAAGGAAAGAAAAAGAAAAGGTTCTGTTGCAAATATGAGGAAGGAAAGGAGATTGGCTAGTGTGATATTATCCTTAAAAATAAAATTTCAGATTGATAAAAAATGCCATTAGAGTGAAAATTCTGGATGAGACAGAAAGGGTGATAGGGTAGTCAAGAATATAATGGATTCAAAGTATCAGGGCAATTTATTTATAGTTCTTTTCTAGCCCTGACCTAGCTGTGTGACCTTTGGCAAGAACTTTTAACTCTCTAGATCTCAATTTCTCAATTGTTAAAAAGTAGGGGATTGAAACATGCATATTGCACAATGCAATCGCCTCCTAAAACTGCTATTTCTGTTTCTACTCTCCTCATGCCCCTCAATCACTTATCCACAGAAGGAGAGCGATCTTTCTAAGGCCTTAATTGTATAATTACATGTACTTGCTTAACACCAACCAAAGAATTCCTTTTTCCCTCAGAAAAAAGTCTTAAAATTCAAGGCCCTTCATTATCTAACTCCTCCCTACCTCTCCCATTTGGCCTTCCTCCATTCTCTGCATTGTTCTAGAAGGTTCCAACACCTCTAACGCTCTTTCCTTGAATGCACTCAATTTCTAACTTCCTTGGGAGTCTAGCATCTGCTGTGTTTTCTCTTTTATTTATATGTGGTTTGTTTACTTTGATGCACACGTGACTCTCCGATATTACCTTATCTGACTGGTTTACTGTTTCTCCTCTCTCCAGTGTAAACAACAACTCAGAAATCTTGTCTGTCTTCATAAAGCATCTCTACCAGTTAGAATGGTGCCTGGCATATGAGAGCCTCGTGTTTTTTTTTTTTAAAGGCTCTTAATAAAAGTTTGTCAAAAGAATAAACTTATTATATTATTTTACTTAAACTAAACTAATATAAATAAGTAATCATTTAAAGTAAGCAAGCTTATCGGCCCAAACCATTCATATGCCTTTACATAAAGATCTAATTTTCTGTTCAATTAGACACAGTTGATTTGTATTTATGTGTCTTCTTTCTTCATTATTAGCAATTCTTTAGTATATTTAGAATATTTTTTTCTTCACTCAGAATAGTAATTAGTAGGGCTTACCTAATTTACTAACTGCTATCGGCAAAATCAATCTATTGACAATCAGGCTGACTAAGCATACTGCCACTGCATGAAATAATACCTAGAATTGGAAAAAAAATACAAAGTAAGCATTCATGACAATTTCATATAATGTATTCTATATTTACCAATGCAGATTAAGCTGGGGAGTGTTATGTCATTAGATGCTCACAGCAGGGGAGAATTTGGATGTCAGGCTTGATGAAAGTACTCTGGGGATGCTCTGTCTTCCTGAGTATATTTCATTCACGCTTTTGGAACCAAAACAAAACTCAGGACACGTGGTTTGACAAGTAAACAGATACTTATAAAGACATTGGGAAAAAAATATTTGACCTTCACTCCCTTGCTGCACTTCTTGAGCCCTAGGAATATGTCTGTAACTTATCATTTCTCATGCACTATCCACACCTCCATGTGTGTAGCCACACAGTTCTCTGCTCAGCATTACCAGCACCTCCATTAAAATAAGTCCCCTCACCTGGGAAAAGAGAACAACTCGGAGGGCTTGATATGTGTGCTCCACCTCATACTTTGCCTCCCTGGCATCCTTTCATTGTCAGCGGGGAGGAGCAGTTAATGGCTTTGGTGCCACTTGATTTCTTTCTCTACTTATATCTGAAGTTGATCTCCATAGACGAGTGGAGCAATATCTTTCAATTTGAGACTACACACTTCTATTGATTTGTAGATTTCTAACTTCCAGAACTTGTGTTAAACCCTAGGCAGTCCTCTGTTCTTTGGCCACAGATGGAGGTGAGGGACAGAGGTGGAACCACACGGGAGGCTCTCAAGTTTGCACCTTAGGATCACCTAGGAAACTAAAGTATTGGTGCCCAAGATGCTCCCACTGAATATTCTGATTTAATTCTTCAAGGGTACAGCCCAAGCATTGGTAATTAGAAAAAAAAATCAAAAGTATAATCTACATGCATTGAATGTGTTTGTGTACTATTTGATGAGTTTTGACAGTGTGTACACTGATTGATCCCTCAATCCCATCATGATGTGGAATATTCTCGTATCTCCCCAAACTTGTGTAGTCGCCCTTCCCAATCAACCCTCTACCTGACAAGAGGCAGCTACTGTTCTGATTTCTATTCCTATAAATAAGAATTACCAATTCTAAAACTTTCATATAAATTGATTATGTTTTTCATTGAAGTTTTAATTTGCATTTCCCTAGAGTAATGATGTTGAGCATTTTCAACGTGCTTAGTGGTATACATCTTTCTTTTTGAAGCATATATTCAAATCTTTTGCCTATTAAAAATTGGTTTATTTTTCTCTTATTATAAAATTGTGGAAATTTTGAAAAATATATTCTGGATAGAAGTGCAATGTCAGATATATGTATTGTGGATGTTTTCTCCCAGATTGTGACTTATCTATCCATTTCTGTAAAACTATCTTTTGATGAGCAAACATTTTTAATATGAATGAAGTCCAATATTATTTTTTATGTTCTAAAAACCCTTTGTTTATCCCAAGGTCATGAAGGTATTCTCTCATGTTTTCTTCCAGAGGTTTTAGAGTTTTTGGCTTTATATTCAAGTCTGTGATTCATCTGGAATCAGTTTTATGTATGCTGTGAGGTAAAAATAGAGGTTTTATTTTCTTTTTTCTAAATAAATATTTAGTTGTTCAGCACAATTTGTCAAAAAGACTATCCTTTCCTCCACTGAACTGCTTTGGCATCTTTGTCAAGAATCAATTCTGAGTCCTTTCTGGACTCTTTATCATATTCCATTTACTTTTTTTTTCTATTTTATCTTTTATTGAAGTTATGCTAGTTTACAACCTTGTGAAATTTCATTTGTACGTTATTATTTGTCAGTCACATTATAGGTGTACCACTTCACCCTTTGTGCCCACCCCCTATTATCTATCTATTTTTATGCCTATATCCTACCAACTTAATTACTGTATCTTTACAGTAAGTCCTGATGTCAGATAATATATATTTGAATATATATTCAACTTTGTTCTTCTTTTTCAAAATTGTTATGGCTATTCTAGGTCTTTTATATTTCTACATAAATTTTAGATTCAGCTTATCTATTTCTAAAACAAATCTTCTGGGAGTGGATTGTGTTGAATAAAGTGAAATCTTAATGATCTTGAGCCTTCCAATCCATGAACGTGGTATATCTCTCCATTTATTTAGGTTTTTAAAATTTCTCCCAACAATGTCTTGTAGTTTTCAGTGCACAAGTCCTGTGCATTGTGAAAAGGAGCCTCTGAGATGGCTCCCAAAGATATCTACCTCCCGATATTTAGGTCCATGTGCAATCACCTCCCCTTGGGTGTGGACTGAACTTATTGATTCACTTCTGATGAATACAGAATACGGTAGAAGTAATGGGAAATTACTTTCAAATTAGGTTATAAAAAGACTGTGGCTTCTGTCTTGAGTGCTTGTTTTTTCTCACTTTCTTGCTTGTTCTGAGAGAAGCCAGCTACTGTATTGTGAGCTGACCTATGGAGAGACCCAGGTGGCAAGGAACTGAGGGAGGCTTCTGGCCAAGAGCCAGCAATGAACTGAGGCCCTTAGTCCGACTGTCTGCTGGGAATGAATCCTGTCAACAACCATGCAAGTGAGCTTGGAAGCAGAATCTCCAGCCCATTTGATCCTTTCGACGCTGTACCCCCAGTTTATGCTTAAATGAAAGTTTATGAGAGAAATTGAATCAGAAGCACCTAGCTAATCCGCATCCACATTTCTGACCCACAGAAATGGAGACAATAAATGTTTCTTGCTTAAAGCAACTAAAATTTGGGGGCAATTTGTTACATAGTCATAGATAACTAATACACACATATTTCATTATATTTATTCCTAAGTATGTTATGTTTTTGATACTGTGTTACGTTATTTCATTTTTCTAATTGTTTGTTGTTAGTATGGAAAAATACAATTGAGTTTTGTAACTGAACATGCATCTCATGATCTTGCTAAGTTCACTTATTAGTTCTACTAGTTATTTGGTGCATACCAATCCGTGTGCCTTCCTTCCACCCCACCCCCACACCCACTATTGCCCTGGGTAGGACAGTGAGTACAATATTATATAGAAGTGTAGAGAGCAGACATATTTGCCTTTTCCCCAAATTTAGGGGGAAAACACTTAGTGTTTTACCATTAAGTGTCACATAAGATTTAGGTTTTTTAATAAATACCCTCTACTAGATTAAGGTAGTCTCCTTCAAATTCAAGTTCACAGAAAGTTCTTCATTTTTTACTTGTGAATTGGTGTTAAATTTTCTCAAATGCTTTGTCTGCATCTGTTGAAATAATTGTATGAGTTTTCTCCTTTATTGTGGTAATGTAATGTACAATATTGATTTTTTAAAATTTTTTTCCAGTTTTATCGAGATGTAATTGACAGTGAACATTGTATTAGTTTAAGGTGTATAGCATAATGATTATACATATATAAATGATTACCATGATAAGTTAACATCCATCACCTCATATAGCTACAAATTTTTTTCTTGTGATGAGAACTTTTAAGACCCTGCTTTCTTAGAGACTTTCAAATATACAGTACAATATTATGAACTATAGTCACCATGCAGTATATGACATCCCCAGGACTTACTGTCTTGTAACTGGAAGTTTGTGCCTTTGACCACCTTCACCCATTTCCTTAACTCCTCAACTCCCACCCCTGGAGACCACTGATATGTTCTCTGTTTCTATGAGCTCAGGTTTTTTTAGATTGCATATATGGTTGTTTGCATATTAAACTATTATTTTTTGGACACAGCTTTTTGAATAAAATCTACTTGATAATAATGTATTATCCCTTTTATGTGCTTAAAATATATTGGGTAAATATTTCTTTTTTCTGCTTTATCTCCCCAACTGCCGCCCCCCCCCCCCCACCCCCGGCCCCGGAAACAGTTGTATATCTTAGCTGCAGGTCCTTCTAGTTGTGGGATGTGGGACGCCGCCTCAACATGGCCTGACGAGTGGTGACATGTCTGCGCCCAGGATCCGAACCCTGGGCCGCTGCAGTGGAGTGCGCGAACTTAACCACTTGGCCACAGAGCCGGCCCCTTGGCTAAATATTTTTAAAGGATTTTTGCATCATGTTTAATCAGTAGTTTTTGTTTTTTGTTTTTTTGTAATATCTGTGTTGTTTTTTGGTATCAGAATGGGCTGGTCACATAAACTGTTCCATCTTTTTCTATTTTATGGAAGAGTTTGTGTAGAATTGGTATTAATTTTTCCTTAAATGTTTGGTATTATTTGCCAGTCAAGCCATCTGGGCTTCTAGTTTTCTCTGAGAAAATTTTAATTTATATATCCAATTTCTTTAACCAACAGAGGGCTATTCAGATTTTCTATTTCCTCTTGTGTCAGTTTGGGTAAGTTGTGTTTTTTGAGGAGTTTAACTATTTTATCTCAGGTGTTGAATATTTTGACCTAAAGTTATATATAGTTTCTACTTATTATTCTTTTAATAACTGTATAATTTGTAGTCATGTTCACTTTTTCATTCCTGATAGTGGTAATTTGTTTCCTATCTTTTACTGTCTCTCTGTCTTTGTTTCCATCACTCATTCTTTTTTTAAGTTTAATATTTTGAGATAATTGTAGATTCACATAGAGTTTTAAGAAATAATACAGAGAGATCCTGTGTAACGTTTACCCAGTTGCCCCCAATGATAAAATTTTCCAAAGCTATAGTAGAACATGACAACCTGGATAGTGACATTGACACAGTCAATTCCACATGTTGACTTCTACAGCCACATTCACTTCCCTCCTGCCCCCACCCCTCTTTACTACTGGCAATCATTAATCTGTTCTCCATTCCTATAATTTTCTCATATAAGAATGTTATATAATTGGAATCATATAGTATTTACTCTTTTGAGAGTAGCATTTTTTACTCAGCATAATTCTCTGGAGATTAATAAAGATTATTGCTTTTATCAATAGTTTGTTCCTTTTCATTGCTGAGTAAGTATTCCATGATACAGTTGTACAACCATGTATTTAAGCATTTACTTGTTAAAGGACATCTGAGTTGTTTCCAGTTTTTGGTTACTATAAATAAGGCTACCATGAAAATTCATGTATGAGTTTGTGTAGACATAATTTTTTATTTCTCTGGGACAAATCCCGAAGGGAGCAATTGCTGGACTGAATGGTAGTTGCATGCATAATTTTTTAAAGCAATTGCCAAATTCTTTCTCAGATTGATCGCACCACTTTATATTACCACTAGCATTGTATGAGTGGTCCAGTTTCTCTGCATCCCTATCAGCATTTGGTGTCATCATTATATTTTATTTCAGCCCTCCTGATAGATGATATCTCTTTGTGGTCTTCATTTGCCTATCCCTCATGCCTAATGATGTTGACCATCTTTTCATGCTTACTTGCCATCTGTATATTCTCTTCAGTGAAATGTCTCTTCATGTATTCTGCTCACTGGAGTATTTGTTTTCTTACTGTGTAATTTTGAGAGTTCTTTACATGCTCTAAATATGAAACTTTGTCAGATACGTGGTTTGCAAATATTATCTCCCAGATTGGAGTTTGTCTTTTCATCTTCTTAACAGGGTCTTTCTTAAAGCAAAAGTTTTTAATTTTGGTAAAGTATAATTTATGGGTTTTTTTTTCTTTTATGGCTCATGCTTTCAGTGTCAAATCTGAGAACTCTTTGCCCTATGCCAGGTCTCAAAGATTTTTATCCCAAGTTTTTAAAAAAACTTTTCTCATTTTACATTTTATATTTAATTCCATGATGCATTTTGAATTAACTTTTGTGAAAGATGTGAGACTTAGGTCAAGACTAAATGTTTTTTGGCCTATGAATGTCCAATTCTTCAGCACCATTTGTTAATAATACTATCCATCATCTACTGAATTGCTTTTGTACCTTTATCAAAAATCAGGTGGGAATATTTGTGTGCATCTATTTCTGGGTTCCTTATCCTGCTCCATGTGTCTTTATCTCTGCCAATACTACACATCTCCATTACTATAACTGTGATAATGTCTTAAAATCAGGAATACTGATTCCTCCCGCTTTATTCTTCTTTTTCAAAATCATTTTTGTTATTTTAGTTCCTTTGCCTTTTTATTTTCTTGAACAATTATACATGGTATTGTATTTTTAATTTTCATTTCCTAATATCAATTGTTAGTATATAGAAACACATTTGATTTTTTTATACTTATCTTGTAACCTGAAACCTTGCTGAACTCAATTATTAGTTCTAGGATATTTTTTTCTACTTTTTTGAGGATCCTTGAGATATTCTATATAGGTAATCATACTATCTGCAAATAGGGATAGTTTTATTTCCTCATTTTCAATATTAATGCATTTTTTTCCCTTTTCTTGTCTTATGGGACATGCTAGAACTTCCATCATGATGTCCAACATAAGGAGTGAGAGCAGACCTTGCATTGTTCCCAATCTTAGGAAGAAAGCAGTCTTTCACTACTAATTATAATGTTACCTGTAGATTTTTTGGTAGATGTTCTTATCAACATTAGAAAGGTTCCTTCTATTTATATTTTTTGAGAGATTTTATCATGAATTAGTATTAAATTTTGTTAAATGCTTTTTCTGTATGAGTTAAATAATTCTATAAATGTCAATTAGATCCTGTTGGTTGACGGTGCTTTTCAGTTCTGCCACATCCTTGCTGATTTTCTATCTAGTTGTTCTATAACTTGTCGAAAAAAATTGTAGGGAGAAGTGTTAAAGTCTCAACTATATAGTTTGTCTATCTCTCCTTTTAGATCTCAGGTTTTGTTTCACATATTTTCCCACTCTTGTTTGGAACACATTCACTTAGGATTACTTTTTTCCCTTCTTCTTCAGTGTCCGGTCTACTAGTAAGCTCATAAATGAAAATTTTCGGCTATTATACTTTTCAATTCTACAATTTCTCTTTGGTTCTTTTTTTAGTTTCAATTTCTTCCCAGAAATACCCCATGTCTTCATTTTTTATGTCTAGTTTTTTCTTTAAGTTCTTGAATATATTTTTAATAGTGCTGCTATTTCCAATATCTGTGCCAGCTCTGGAATTGTTTCCATTGAATAATTTTCTCTTACAATTATAGGTCACATTTTCCTGCTTCTTTGCATGTCCAGTAATATGTGATTTTAGGTTGAACGTTATGGATTCTACATTGTTGAGAGTCTTGATTATGTTGCCTTCCTTTAAAAAGTTTTGAGTTTCATTGTGTCCATCAGTTAATTTACCGGCAGATCACATTATCCGGCCAAGATGTGGTTTTAGTTTTTCTTAGAGTGGGTCTAGAGTAAACTTTACTCTAGGGTATAGTCCTTATTTTTAAGTCTTGATCTTTCCTGGGTCACAGCTTTATTCATGTGGTGTTCATGAGGTTTACACTGTACTTGGTCAGGAATCCAGTATCTGTCAGCATTGTGTGGCCTTCAGAATGTCCATTCAGCATAGAGCTCCCTAATGGCTCTTTTCTTTCTTTTTTAAAATTTTATTTTTATTGAGGTCACATTGCTTTATAACATTATACAAATTTCAGGTGTACGTCTTTACATTTTGACTTCCATATAGACTGCATCGTGTTCATTACCAAGTCTAGTTGCTATCCGTCACTGTACACTGGTGCCCCTTTACCCCTTTTGCCTAACGGCTCTTTTCTGCCAACCCTCCTCCAATTCTCTTCTTGCGCGGATTAGTATTGGACTAATGACCGAAGGGGATCCCCATGCAGATTTCTGGTGCTTCTCTTCACCATTCTTCCCTCTCTGGTACCCTGACCCATAGATTCAAGCTGTCTTAGTAGCCCCATCTCTATTTTTAACACTCAGTGAGACTACCATTCTGTTCTCTGTTTGGCCTCTGCTTCTCTGTGCCACAACTTGGAAAAAAGCCAGAGTGAACGTGAACTCCCTGCATGAACATCCCTTTCTCTTAAAGATCTAACCATGCAATGTCCTTGCCATATCTAAAATCAGTTGCTTCTCTTATTTTAACCGGTTTTATACTCGTTTACTATGGGAAGTAAATCTGATATCCATTATTCTTCATGGTCAGGGCCAGAATTCCATAGGCATTGGTATTTTTCTAAAAGTCCCTGAAGCAGTCTAAAGTGAATTCAAGGTTGAGGACCACTAAGTTAGTTAAATAATTTAATAGTAATAAGAGCTAACATTTATATGGTAAGCATATAATACAATATATCAGGCTTATTAAATCCTCATTACAATTCTATGGAGTAAATACCAATATTGTCCAATAATACAGAGGGAAAACTGAGGCACTGTAACTTACTCGAGGTCATTTAACTTGTGAGTACTATAGGAGAGAGAGGAATTTTTTTACACGTGGAATTTATGTAAAGAAATCACAATGGAAGTGTGATCTCTATAGGAAATCTCTTACAGAGCTCCTTATAATTATCTTATCTTAAGAGGAGGTAGGGGGAGAGTCATGCCCATTATGTTCTGTTAGGCAGAGTTTGGAGTACTATCTTAGAGATAACTTTACTTGACGAAGAAAATGTTTTGGTTCCTAGCATTACTAAATGTGACCTCATAAACTTACAGAGGGCAATAGAGACAATCAGAAGTAGGTTTCTGCTTCTCTTGAGTGGGTATCAGGAATAAATAAAAATAAAAACATTTATCGAGTGCATAGTCTGTATCAGGTAAGATTTTAAATGGTTTATAAGTTTTAATTCCTTTAACATTTATTATAAACCTATTTTTAGGAGTGTGATAAAGGGATTTAGGGATTCCTAAACTAGAATGGGGGAGAAGCAAGCTGCCAGCTGTTCCTTCTCTCTCCAATCTTGCATTGTAGCTAATCACTCCCACAGTCCAAGTGGAGCTGAGCTACCTCCCTATAAAAGCATATTTTAGTACACAGCAAATGTTTCTATAATATATTCAAATTAAAAAACACATCTTTCTTTACTTGAGATTTTTCTCTCTCAGATCCAAGAAAATGGTCAGAGTAGGCAAACAGAAGGGCCATGTTTATATTAGGCATCCCTTTCATTTCACTCCAGGCCATTATGAACGCCCAGCGCCAGCTGAACCCATCACCAAGTCGAGACAAAAGAGGGCTCATGAATAGAAAGACCAGAAGTCTAAAAGACAAAACAAATTTAAAAAGTTATTCTTGTCCTAGAAATTTCCTTCCATTTCATTCTACTCTGTTCTAATCAATTCCCTATGGAATTGCCAACTCTGAGGCAAATGAGCCATCTTTCACACAACGTTGACGTGGCACCAAAGGAAGGCAGAAGGGCATTCCACCGGGAGACATGCCAAGAGGATGCCATTATTCTCTTTGTTTCTTTCTGTTAGGCAAGCAGTAGGGTAATTCCACCTCACCCTTGAGTGGTGTTGCGTCAGGCAGAAAAGACAAAGTTAGGGATATTTTGTAGATATATTCTACTCTGGATGCCATAAAGAAACAAAAGCAAATCTAACAAATAAGAAGAGATAATAAGACGTCCTCCCTTTCTTTTTAGATTTCGATCATGTTGGATGTATCAAACATTGGTCAATTCATTTCTATTTCTTCTTTCAGTCACGATTCATTCCTGCATTTTACACTAATTGTATCTGATAATTTGGGACTCATTTCCACTTACCTGCCACTAGCTGTCTTGATGTCAACTTTCAACTAATAATCCTAGATGAAAGTAGAATGTTAACAATTTAACTGATGGAGATTCAAGGATTGTGAGACTCCACTTACGGTAGGTTTTCCTCCTCTACGCCATTTCCTTTTCAGCTACAGGAGTAGACTCTTTCCTGCCTCTTAACATTGAAAAGGGACTACAAAAATTGTTTGAGCAAAAAAGACATTTACAAAGAGGACTTCCTTACAATTTTTAAAAACCTATTTCCAACTATAATTTAATTACTAGGAAATTATTTGTTATGTAATATTAAGCAAATAAAGCAAGATAAAATTTTTATTTATGTTAGGTGTTTAAGTTCACGAAACCTCATAGGAAAAAAAAAAACTCTGAACGAAATATACCAAACGTTAACAGTGCTTGTCTCTAGGTAGTAAGATTACAAAAGAGTTTTTTTCTTCTTTCTAATTTTCAAAACTTTTGCAAAGTGCTTGCATTGCTTTGAAATGCAGTTAAAAACTGAATAAAATACTAAGTCCTAATTTGCTGATAACTCCTTGGAAAGTTCGAGTCAATTTTTATTTTAAGGAATGAAACATTTCTATCATTTAAAAGATTATCTTCGGTCTTATTCAACATCCTATAAATAGAAAAATTCAAATGACGTTCCTACCTTAAGACAATAAGGGTGAGGTAGATATTTAGTGAATAATATATATCAGAAAATGATATATATAAATACGTATGTGCAGGAATTAGAAGTCCAATGAAAGTAAACACCATAAGGAAGGCAGCAAATGACAGACAATTCCAGAATCTGTATTTTCAGAAAAAAATTTAAATAAAGTTAATTATAGTTAATTAATCTAACATATTTATTGCAAGCCTTATCTATGTGAGGCATTGTGCTAGGCATTATCAAGAAAATAGAGATGAATAAGACGTTTACCAACAACACTCAAGGGACTTATAATTTAACTAGTTAATTAATTAGAAAGGAGAACTAAGGCAAGTAAAAAAAATAACTTTAAAGCAATTTTAAACAGTTTACACTGCATGAAAATTAGCGTGTTTGTTTCTGGATTGACTTTGAAACACACGTTTAGGTTGTAGCTATGCTATTTAACAGAACTCATTCAGGCGTCGTGGTTCAGATAGCTTGAAAACACTGATTGTGCAGTCTGCGTATCATTAGGAAGAGCTAAAATTTATTTTGAAAGGGAATAATGAACTGCTAGTCTGATTCACATAGTGATAGAATGAAGTCTTTGCCTAAAATCTAGCTAGCCAGCACTTGGCGGATGTGGATGAATCTTTTATTCACACGAATGCCCTTGGTAGAGTCTCTGTTTGAGATTTGTGAGCATGTGCTTCTTCAGTGATCCAGAGCCCTGGACAACTCTGCACCCCGCCCAGAGCTCATGTTCTCGTCAGCTGCAGGGAAAGCAGTCTACAAAAGCACACTCAAATACCAGTATTGGGCATGTTTGGGTGTTGGGACCAGAGGAGGCTATTTAAAACATTTCGTATTGTCTTTCTATATATTTCATGTCTTTGGCATCAATATATTATATTTCTAATGAAATACCTTGAAAGGCACGTGGATACTATTTTATGAGAGTGAGGTAGCTTGGTTTTACCTATATGCTGCCAGACTCTGACTCTGAAACCGTTTTTTTTTCCCCCTGAGGAAGATTAGCCCTGAGCTAACATCTGCTGCCAATCCTCCTCTTTTTCTTTTCTTTTTTTTTGGTGAGGAAGATTGGCCCTGAGCTAACATCCGTGTCCACCTTTCTCCACTTTATACATGGGACACCTACCACAGCATGGCTTGCCAAGTGGTGCCATGTCTGCACCTGGGATCCAAACTGGTGAACTCCAGGCCCCTGAAGTAGAATGTGTGAACTTAACCCCTGTGCCACCAGGCCGGCCCCACCCTGAAACCTTTTAAAGACCATTTTTTGCGGTATTCTCCAGGAATACTGATTTTGCTTACAAAAAATTCAATACTAAAAGCAAATCTTTCTCGTTACATTAATAAGAAATCTCTGTTTCTGAACTATATTTAAAAAGCACAAATATCTAGGCATTATCAGAGAAAAGAACCAATAAGATACTTTCTAGCCTAGGAAATACTAAGCTGAATCATTGAAAATATTTTTTCTGAACTTAAGCTGATTACTCTAGGCTGTGAACTACCACTGCTTTATTTTATTTTTTTTGAGGAGGAAGATCGTCGCTGAGCTAACCTCTATGCCAATCTTCATCTATTTTGTATGTGGGACATCCTCTCAGCATCGCTTGATGAGCAGTGCGTAGGTCCTCGCCCAGGATCCAAACCTGCGAACCCTGGGCCACTGAAGGGGAGCATGTGAACTTCAGCACTATGCCACTGGGCTGGCCCCACTATCATCCTGTCTTGTGTGTGTATGGCCATACTTTTAATTCTATTATTTTCTGGATTTAAATATTGCATCCAACATTAACTTGGAGGGAAACACACTAAGACATATTTTATGACAATTGCGTAATTTCAGTATTTTTTATCTTTTTTTTGCCTTCACTGTCAAAAGCAAATCCAACTGTTGTACCATGTACAAAGGTACCAAAAAAAAATAAAATAAAATCCCTCAAAGCATTTTACTCACTACCTGTACAATTAATAAAATCTCTTGTAAACAGTAATTGAGTGGGATAATTCAGTCAAGTGAATGGTGAATAGGAACCATTATTACACTTTACCTTTCATTTAACAATCACACAATTTTAAAAATTCTCCTTAACATCGTGGACAAATGTCACCAAATATCAAAAATCACAGTCTTGTTAGTTAGCATAAAACATAATCAAATCAACTGAGCAAAAAAAATAATATTGAGCTGTCCAGACCCTTTCGTGTGTGGTAGAATTTAATGGGAGAAACCCGATGAGGAGAAAACCAGATTCTCTAAGGAATCAGTCTCCAGCAAATTCAGAGCTGGTGTGAGCCAAACAACAAAGTTCCAAACCTATGTAATAGATGTGTGCATGTTCTTGTGCGTGTGTGTGTGTGTGTGTGTGCGCATGCAATAAGTCAGGTACACAGAAAAAGAGCTCCTACATATTTTTTTAAAAGTCCCTTTCCTTCATTTGTGATCATGAGTTATCCTAATAATTCTAGACCTTTTATGGCAGCAAAGGGTCACAATTCTGCCTATACGTAAGTATCATCTGGGGAGAGTTTTTAAAAATCAGAAGTTTTATGCTCTCACCCTCATAGATTTTGATTCTGTAGATCTAGTCATCTGCGTCAATTTAATTACCCAGTGTTACACAACCGCTAGCCTAGAGGACTGGTAAGACCTTATGCACTGGACATATTAGGGATGTCAATTTTCCAGGAATAAAAGATTATACAGGCTGACAAGAAAGTGGTTCCTATTTTGGGAAGGTATTTCTAACAAGGCGATGTATGAATAGAAGCATGGAAGAAAATATGTGGGGAAAGCACACCAATATGTAAAGGAAGCACATTTGAAGAGCGGAAACATGAGGACACAAGCCCAAACAGGGAGCATGTTCGGCATGCTTGAGGAATATCAAGATAATTAGTGTGGCTGGAGCAGGGTGGGTGAGGGTGACAGACATGAATCACAGAGGCAACAGGGGGACGCATCATAGGACTTTGCCAATGCAACAACTTTGACTTGTAGCCAGATGAGATGAGCAGTTATTAGATGGTTTTAAACAAAAGAAACGATCTGGGTAAGCAGGAAGTGAGGCAGGTGAGGATCAGTAAAAGGTCGTAGGATCAATTCATTACAGTTTCAGTGTGTTTGCAGAATTGTTAGAATTGGGGTACTACTGGGTGCAAGCTGAAAAGATGGCAGATGGTGCATCTCCTCTCTTAGAGAGTAGCATGGACCTGCTGTAGATTGTTGTAGGACGTAGTAGGATTTACCATTATTATCTTAGATTTCTCCTATCTTGGAGGGTAGGGGCTGGTACATATATTTTAGATAGTAGGATTTTTGAAATTGAGATTTATGAAGTGGATATTTGTATGACCATGTAAGCGGGTGGCTGAAGTGGGGTGGTGGACATGTCTATAAGAGGAGAGGAAGTCCAGGGACTAAAAGGTGAGGTGGTAGAAGAGTCTACTTCGGATATTGATTGACATCACTAACGGTAGTGATAGAGTAATGTTGGAGAGAGTCACAGTGAGAGAGGGGCCAAAATCTTCCTGAAATGGAGAGTGTGACCCAGAGCTCCAGAGATAACTACAACCAAGAGGGTGGCAAATGGTATAATCTGATGGCATGAGCTTCAAAATTGGGTTCTCCTGGGGAAGAAGGAAAAAGAATGATATAGAAATCACTGAAGTACAGAGAGATCACTACCTCAACTCTAGGCTCAATAGAACCAGGGACATGGGTGAGAAAGACACCATAACTTTTAAGGAATGCAAAGGAAATAATGTCTTCAAGGAAGATCCAGCTTTCAGTTAGAGCAAGAAAGTGAAGGCAACCTTCAGAATCACTTCCCAGAGATACAGTTAAACACTTGCTTAACATTTTGAGTTCTTCTTACAACTGTGGCCCAATTAATTCTGCCTAGCTTCTAGTACAATTGGCTTCTACCGTAATTGACGTGAAATTTTAGTGAAGTGCTGCAAAATCCTGTAAAATCCTATATTTTTAAGCTTTTGACTTCTGAATTTATTCTACCTTCTATAACGTTCCTCCAAGTTCCAAAAATCACTGATTATGTTGAGGGCCTCTGTCAACATTGAATGATTTAGGCCAAGTTCCCGCCCTACGTATTGGAGCATACAGGAGCATCCTTCTTCAAGGTTGCCACAGATTCCACTCACCCCTCAGCCCAGTGCCCTTGAGCAGGGCACAATTTGTAAAATTCTGCTAAATGTAAGTCTTGCTTACATTTAGGTCATATTTTCTTTCTTTTTGTTTTTGTTTTTTTTTTTTGAGAAAGATTAGCCCTGAGTTAATATCTGCCGCCAATCCTCCTCTTTTTCCTGAGGAAGACTGGCCCTGAGCTAACATCCGTGCCCGTCTTCCTCTCTTTATATATGGGACGCCTACCACAGCATGGCGTGCCAAGTGGTGCCACGTCCACACTCTGGATCCGAACCAGCGAACCCGGGCCGCCGAAGCAGATGGTGCGACCTTAACCGCTACACCACCAGGCCGGCCCCCTGGGTCATATTTTCTTTTGTAACTCTGTCAATCCTCTGCAAATGCCTTAGCTTAATCTTTTAGTTTGCTTTGCATGGTGCTTCTTCATTGTCCTTAAAATATTGATCTTCCATTCCAGCAGCAGTGCCATGCTGAGCCATATTGGAGCGAAAGGAACTACCACTAATATTGCTCTTATCTTTATTTAAAATTTTTATTTTTTCACCACGGATTTTTTATACCAATTTCAAATTTTAAAATATTTATCTTGAATACTGAATATTTTGGCACCCTCTTTAATTTTGTGCCTATAATGGGTGCCTCACTTACCTTACCTTAATCTTGGCCCTGACTAGTGGATTGCACTGGAAATTACTGGGTAGATGGCCAGAGGCTTGAGGGAATTAGTAGGGAAATAGACCCAACAGAAACTCAAGGTGAGGTGCCTAAAACTAGAGGATCAGGAGACACACGCAATAGAGAGTTTCTAGGAAAGGTTTCTAGTTGGGTAGTTTGGAAGTCACTATCTTAACTTTGACCACGTAGATGTAGATGCAGTTACTATTACAATATTATAACTTCTAACGTATGAAACAAAGTGAAAACATGCTAGCCACTCACTCGAGAAGAAGTGCTTCAACTCCTGGTTTAAAACTCGTAGAATTTAAAAAAAGTCCCATAATGGCCAGGGTAAATATTCCAGACATTCCAACCAGCTCAGCTATTTTTAAAAAGAAATAAATATCAAGTATTAATTTAACATTCACAGTGACACAAATTTGATCAGAGATGAAAATACCAGATGTTGCCCTAGTACAGTGACTTTCTAGAGAGGCTATCCCACTTGGTTTCAACCAGAGAATATTGCAAATTATTATCACCACCCATAATCCTCCTTCTTCCTCAGATTCACACCCAGCTGTGTAGTAAAGTCCATATTGGACATCCTTGCACTGCTTCGGCTTCAGATCACTGGCAGCAATATGGAGCTCACAAAACTCTTCATGTGTCTTAGTGAGGCTGGACCACCTTCTACAGGTCTAATTTTCTCAGAGGGGCTCTGGATGAACGAAATGGAAATGAACCGATGAGTCTTTATGAACTAGCCCACTTCACATGCTTTCTTCTTGGGAGATAATAGGAGGTGGAAATGGTTTGACTTTGTGATAAGACTAAGGGAGTTGAGCTGGTAGAAACCCAATATAGATCTATTTCCCTAGTTTAATTTTGTTTTTGTGCACTTATTGTGAGAGACTGAAAAGCATAAAAAACTGTGGAATATTCTTTAAAGTAGCACCATTAGAGTTATTTTCCCCCTGAGCTTATGAAAGTAGTATACTATGACTGTGAAAAATTCAAATAATATGGTACAGTATAGAGATTATATTTTTTTAAAAGAGAATAGCTGTAATTCCACTGCCAAGACTTCAGGTATAATTTTAAAGAAAATTTTGATTGGAATTTCTATTAGAGAGAGGACTATATTGTTCTAAAAGAAATAATTTGATTAGTTAGTTGGGAGTAGAGAATGAGACCCAAAGGGCAGCTTCAAACATTAAAGGATGCTTGCTGAAGTTTTGTACTGGCGAGAAGTGGTAAAAATTAAGCAGAAAACATGGAAAAGTGAGGAAGTAGAGGTAGCTATCAGATCTCATAAACTTGTGAACTACGTAATTTAACTTGCTCTGTGAGCTCCCCTTGTCCCCATCTTCTAATTTGCTAAGAATCAGAAACTGCTGTATATTTAAGAGGAGGCAGCACAGATCCTGAGGGAGGAAATCCCAGAAATTTTCAGAAGTCATGAGGAGATCTTTGGGTTTTCATGGCCATTGAACCAGGAATTTAAGATGACTGGATTAAGATCTTTGAGAGGAATGGAGGCCCCGGTGAACACAGTGGCATCCATCCAACACACATATACACAAAGTCACACATAAAAATCTACAGTGAGATTATACAGCACCAGCTCTGTAATAGGCTTTTTTTTTCACTTACTCTTTAGCAGACATCGTTCTAGTTAATAAACAAAAATTAAAGTTTTGTTAATATTAAAGAAGATGGTTGCTATGCCATTTTTATCATATTGCCGTATTTATCAAATTGCCATACTACTTGGATCAGTTCTGGGACCCTTCTCTTTCTTTGGTTTACTTTGTATTCCTTTGTTACAACTGTAGGCTTATTAAACGTTTAATACCTACCTAGTAGGGAAAGTTCTCCTTTTTAAAAAATTGTCTTGCCGATTTTCACAATTAATATTTCCAGACGATTTTTTATTTGTTTTGTAAAATTTTAAACAAAAAAAAATTTCTATCATTGTTTGCTTCAGATGGTTTATACATTTTAATTTGAGGAAATTAGTATCATCATCACATTACTGAGTCTTCCCTTCTAGAGACGGAAAATTAACAAGTTTTGCATTCTTTATTTTAGTTCTGGCTAGAAATGGTACCCAAGACAGAAACTTACACTTCAGCCATTTTCGAACCATGAAAGGAGAGGGAACTGTGGACATAGGTGCGTAGAGGAGATCAAGTCTTGGACTAGTCATGGTAACTTGTTAGGTAATGGTAACTTTGGAAAATATTTGTGATGACTACCTTGAAGATACTAATAATATAAACATTGGGTCAGGTCAGAGTGACAGTCCTTTTATATTAGATTTATATTTACTCTGCATCTCGTTTTCATGAAATTCTGTTCTACAAGTTTTCTTTCTAAAATGTTTTTTGAGACATTGTGACTCTAAAAGTTTAGAATTATTTCCTTGGGTATAGCCATTAATCTTGAGGCTATGCTTACTTACTAAATGATGTTAGAGGAAATTATACTTGCGGGAATATGTTTTTGTAGGAATTAGATATCCACAATCAAAGTAGTACATGATGAATGCACTTGTACTGTTGCTCATTTCTTCACTCTCTTAATTCATTGACTTGAATCTGTAACCTCACTAGGTTATAGTTAGGTTTAATCCACTGATTGGTTAGAAGACTTCAAGATCCTGTGTTCTGGCTTTCCTTTCTCAGACATGAAGATAAGGAAGCCAGTTACTCTAGCATTTCTAAAGGAAAGTTTTTTCTGTCTCAATTTATTCAAACTTTATACCTCTCAGTAAATAGTTTTCTTTTAATAGTTTTCTGTTTAGGTCCAAACTTTCTGTTAAGTTTATTCCTTGATATTTTAGAACTTTTTGCCAATGTAAAGAGAATAAAATTTTCTAATTAGCTACTGCTGGCTTGTAAGAAGACTATTGGGTTTTTGGTTTTTTTTTAAATATTTATCTTATATCAAGCTGTTAAAGAGCCTTGCTGGCTTAGTTTACTAATGAATTCTCTTGGGTTTTCTATGTAATCTAAAATGTTGTGACTAATGTAAACATTTTTTCTTTTGAAATATATAGAAACTTCTTTGTTTTTTCTTTCTCATTGTATTAACTAGAACTTTCCGAACTGTTTTCAATCATGTATATGAGAATAGGCAAGATTGTCTTATTCCTGAATGTAATGAAAAGACATAGTATAAGTTGCTAACTAGGTTTATCATGCAAGCCAACTTCAAGTCACTCGTAGAGCTGTCTGAAGGGCTGGGTTGAATACAATTCTGAGACTGTGTCAGGAAGCAGTGAAAGGGCTAATTATCAATATCTGCCATACTTCTGTGAGAAGGGAGTGGTGGTGAAAGCATTAATAATATTGACAGATTTTCTAATATTTTGCGTTACTTGATCTGTGACTTCTATTTTTATTTCCTTTTTGATCTAAGAGTTACCAAGAAAAGTATATTTAATTTCGGGCAGTTAGAATGATTATTTTGTTAAGACCCTCCTTTTGTAGTTAGTATTTAATTGCATTGTGGTTGAACAATGTTTGGAATTTTATTGAAATGTTCTTCTAGTCTATTTCATTTCTGTGAATGGCTACAGGTATGTAAAGAATTCTGTTTTGTATATCTTATACAATCAAGCAGTTAATTTTTTATTTAAATATTTTTATAGCCATAATTATTTTTTGTCCAATTGGTAATGAAATTATCTGCGAAAAGCAAGCTAAAATATCTCATTATAATGATTTTGTCAAATTCTTCTTTTTTAATGTTATTTACTTTGTATATCTTGGTACATTGTTTTCTGTTGTATAAATATTAGTAGGTTTTATCTCTTTTGATAGATTATTTAACAAAAATACTCCTTCTAGATCAGCTGAATGTTTTTTTGTTTTTTACCAACTTTTGCCTGGTATGTATTTTTCTGTATCTTTATTTTGAATTTTTCTATGTCATTTAATTTTAGGCATAAGACCCTCACTTACAAATAAAAAAGATGAGGTACAGAATTGAAAAGCTGAGACTTATATGATTGACATCATCCCCAAAAACAGTAGCCATCCACAACTGAATCAGTTTTGCACTTAGAATTCCAAACAAAAAACTTGCTACGAAAGATGACCAAATTTCATTCATGATGTCACCGGCTGCAAGAAAGGGGAGTAAATAGAAAATAGTTAATAGAACTTACTTGCTCTTAATTTTAAGTGGTACTCTGGGTCAACTTTTCTTTTGTCATTATCTTTAAAAATAGCTCATTGCCTTCAGGGTAGATGTAGAGTATTTTCTTATTCCTAAATTGAAAGAGTTTCCTTTCAAATGCTGAAAGCCACACTTAAGGTTGTCAAATTCAGTCAGTTTCCTTTAAGAGCTTCTTTCAGTCCCCATTAAGGAATGTATATTTATTCCATATCAAACAGTGCAATAAATTTTGGAGATATGTTAATGAACAAGAAGTGGAAATTCTCTAAACTCATGGAACTTATATTCTAGATCTCATGTAATACACACAGGTAATACAGAAAAAGAACTGCCTCTGGGTCCCAGTGGAGAGCATCTCCTGTGATGTCTTGGGCTGCCAAACTCACTGATTGGTTCCTTATTGTTGGGCATTCCACTGTTTCCACTTTTCACTGTTTCCTGATAAACAATGCTGCAGTGAATATTTCTGTACATAAATTTTTTGACTTCTCTGATTACTTCCTTAGGCTCCAGAAGTGGAATTACTGCACTAAAGAATAATTGCTCTCTCACTGATATTGTTATATTTTTCCAGATTGCTTTCTATAGTCATTATGATGCCCTTCCCAGGAGAACAGGAAACCTAAGCCATTGGTAGCCTTGGTTGCTGGAATCAGGTCTTCCAGGGGAAGACCTCCCTACCTTTACAGGGTGAAGATCAGAGGAGCAAAATTTGAATCTCAGGTGAGAGTGGGTCTGGGATCAGCAAAGCCAGAAGGGCCAACTCCAACAGAAGAGGTGGAGAGCATGAACAAAACCAAGACAAAGAGTGACCAACAGAAAAGAGCAAGAGGCGCCATGACAAAAACAAGGCTAAATTTGGGGAACTAAATCCTAGAACTGTGCTCTGAGGTGGCAAAATGAAGGAGAAAGAATCCTTTTATGAATCCTTGTCCAGAAACGCCCGCTGGTGGGGAGGGCACTGTTGAGAGTGTTGAGGTGACACAGGCGCCTCCTTACCTAATCTCATCCCCACGGCTGAAAGGGAGCCACGGTTTCTAGATGTTCCAAGCAGAAAGATCGAACATCTGTAGGGACAGTGTGAACATGGGAGGGAAGTTTCATGGAAGGCCCTCCAGGTCACATCTGTTCTAGGCATGGAGTTGGCCACGGGATAATTTTGGGAGTCCAGTACCTCCTGTAACTAAAATGTAGAAGGAAGGCTTCAGGTTTCAGAAGGATGCAATAAACTAGAATTAGGAGACCTAGTTTGAAAGTTGCTTTCTCTTTTAAGAAAGGAAAATAGCTTTTAATCAGTAAAATGTTTGCTGAATGGATTTATTAGGCCAGGAAAAGCCTCAAAGAAAATCCATTGTTTCTTACAATGTTCTTAAACTCTCAACACACAAGTTGGAAAAGGTAAGAATTCTGAGTGCAGTAACTTAGTTTTTCCCTATTGTGAAATATGTACTAACTTCAAAGATAGAGCAACACTGTTTAAATAATTACGTTATAAAAACAATGATGACTATCAAAATTATTTACAATTGTGTCAAGTGATATAAATGAAATATCAATAAAGCTTGTCAAGTATCTTTCTTTCTTAAGGGAAATTTTTCTTTCAAAGCTATTAAAAATTCAGAGAAAGTCCTAATGGCTAAGAAAATAAATTCACTGTTCTCTTCCTCCTACAACAGAGATTTTACTATTGTGGTTGTTACTATTATTATTTTAATAGAGTGATTACTCACAGTTTTGACTCTTCTGAAATCTAAATAAACTCAAAATTCTGTTCCATCGATTATTATCAATTGCAAGACAATTCAAGGCAATTCAAAATTCAAGCTCTATGAAAGCAAAGACTATTATGTACATGGCTGAATCACTAGCACCTAGAATAGAAACTATCACAGAATACATATCAGTAAATAATTGTTGCGTTAAAGGATGAAGGAACTTCCACAACACCACCTTTCTTTTCTTCTGCTTTTCTTTTTTTTTCTTTGCTTCCCAGTGTATGTTAAGAAAGTTCTCTTGATTAGACTGCAGATGTCATCTCTGATGTTGGTCCCTGAAATTCTGCGGTCAATATTTGCTATCTTAAATGGGGCTTGGTAGAATACTGGGCCAGGTTCAGAGGCTGGGCATGGATCCTTCCAACCAGCATGTATGACTGCACTTCTTTGCATTTTTCAGTTTCCCCCCAGGGTGGTACTCAGGTTTTTAAGATGCTTCTGATTATACACATCTCTTGTTGCCCACCTTCGTTATCTTCAGGAAGGCCTTATCTGTAGGTAGTTTTATGGTGAAAGCTCTCTCAGTGTCATATTGTGTCACCTTCCTTTGTACTCTGGATTTTGGAAGACATTGTATGTGTGTGGTTGTTTGGCTTTCTCACACACCACAAATGGCATATATGAAAGATTTAAAGAGGATGTACCCTTCCTGTGCTAAATTTGGGCTCTAGGTTCATCACAGGTGTCCCAGGCTGCCGTGGCCTGGGTAAACTAATTGGATACAGAGCAAGGCTGAAGGTGAGTGCTTCTTAAGCCCAGGTTAGGAAACTGTCCACCCATCCTCAGGACCAGCTCCCTTGAGGAAGACTTGATAGGGGCGATGGTCCTCAGAATGGTTCTTTTTCGGAAAGAATAGTTTTCACTTCTGAGTTTGAGTCATTGATTAAGAATATGTAAAGCACAGATGGGTCAGAATAGAGGTAAACAGGGTCCCTGGCTGCCCAACAATGAGGCGCTCTCCAGGTACAGGGAAAACAACTATAGCTAAAACTTCCTCTTCTTGAGCGATTGGAAAGGTAATCTGGGATATGCTTGGTTGCTGCGGACAGGGTGTAGTAGAGGATCCCGCTTCAACATAACGGGTTATTTGGCATCATACAGACCCACTGATGTACTAGAACGTGGTCTGGAAGCACCTCCTAAACACTCTTTTTCCAGAGGTTTACAGGGGTGGAATGAGATAAGGCTACAGAAGGCCTTAGAACACAGAAGATATCTGGTGAGCGGAATAGTATATGCCGGCAATTTTATCCAGAAGACTGTAATCATTGCTTTTCCAAAATCAGTGCTAATGGCAGCACAGTAAAAAAGGTAAATAGCCTCTTAGTATTATTGTAAAAATATTTGACTTCATGGACACCCTTAAAGTGTGCTGTGGACCACCTCCCAACCCTACGCTCTGAGAATCACTGTTCTAGGAGGAGAGCACAGGGTTTTGATCAGGAGAGGCATACAGACACTTCCGGGGGTGTTGGTAACACTGTATTTCTTGTCCTGACAGATAATTACACATTTGCATACTTTATAATCGTTCGTTATAATGTGCCTATATCATTTATTTTATACCACACACACACACACACACACGATAAAGGAAAAAAATATTTATGGTTCAGGGTTATCTGACTGTGGTAAATGAGCTCATGGAGACCTTGCAATCTCCCTGCTCACAAGCACTGCTCTCAGGCCCTGTAGATGGCCATGCAGCTCACACTTCCTCCCTGAGCTGACAGTTTCTACGTTGGCTGTAAGGAGACAGTCCCAGGGCAAAGAGAAGGGAAGTCATCTCCCCTCTTCCCTGGGTGATACACTACCTGGCTTATCTTCTGAGTTGATCTTCAGCACATAAAAACAACATCTCTCGTTCTTGTCAAGCATCCTGGTTCAGCCTGGGCCTGTGGAATGCTGCTACTATAAGCATGCTAATGAAAAGTCCCAATCTAGCCTCACAACAAAACCACGACTAATAGTAAATAAGGGATATACGGTAGTGCTTTGTAAAGGGTAAATCACTGCACTAATACTCATGGTTATGTTTGTATGAGCATAACTTATGGTAAGATATTACAGAAACTTGGCAGCTTTCAGAAAATACAGGAGTCTGATTTTAAGAAATTCCGAAGAAAATAGGTCCTTACCTAAGGAATAGTTTGTCTTCCGTTGCATGCCAGATTTAATATGCACAATACCAGTAAATGTAATTAAAGACATTATGGAGGTCATCAGACTTTCTCCATTAATCAAATTGACGAGGCCTCTAGAGAGACCTATGGAAGGGAAGGTATTTTTTTTTGAGGTGGGAAAAACTTCATCAAAGTTAAAGAATAAAATCTTATTAGCAATAGAAGCATATTCATAGCTATGGATTTATATACTTCCCCTATGTACTTAAGGAAACTTTAGTTATGTTTGAAAACTCCCTTCAAGGAAATTTAGTTATATATCAACTGGAAATTAAGTCTAGACATCATCATTAGGTACCAAATTAATTGTGGTCGATTATGGTTTACGTAAGTTGGTTATCTAGTAACCAACTAGAGCTCTCATTTCTTGTTTCAAAGTACAAATAAAAACATGAAATTTGTTACTTTTTAATTCAATTTTTAAAAATTTGGCTTATATAAATACACACCATGTATTTAAGGTAAGACAAAAAATTACTATGGAGAAATAAAGTAAATTCATAAACCAATGCTTTATAGCATGATACTTAAGCAAAGTATTAAGGCAATTGTCCAGATAATCTAACTACGATTGGAAATTGTCTGACTTTCCCATACATTCCTTTCAAAGGTTTTAGAAATAAACTCCATAAATAGAGAGCATCCTCATATTATTTAATTCTATACTAATTTTTCTCCATTTATGATGATATTCTAAGTTTAGATATCCATCAATTATCATTTTTCTCTGCTATTAAATGTGCCTATAGTGGCAAAACTATAACTTCAAGCATCTTTAATAATTTTCTAATTGTCCAAAGGCAGGAAATGCTATTACATGGTAAAGGCCCCTCTTGCGAACCACCCACTCTAGAGCTGTGATCATAACCTAATACAGTACGTATGCTGTAGAAGAGAAGAAAAGCCAAGGCAGTCTGTTTCTGTGGAAGTTCAATCGTCTTGATGGTCCAATACCTCACCTCTCCCTGCATCCATGGCCTTTGCGGTAAGACTATTCAGTTTCTCTCACCCAAGAGATCCAGTCTGTTTAGTTCTGAGATTTGATGCAGAAGAGGCTTGAGAAAGATTTCTGCTTCCTCTCTTTTGGACCTCTGCCACCATCATGGCAGCATTCCCTGGCTACCCTCCTGGAGGAGTGTGAGAAATATGTGGTAGAAAAGAGGGCCTTCCCTGTCGAGGCCGTGTTAGATCACTTAGCTCCCAGATGACCCTTCAGCTGACTGTAGATTCATTAGTGAGCCTAGCCAAGATCAGCAGAGCCCAGTGCATACCATCAGAACTTCCAGACTCTTGAGAAATAATAAATTGTTGTTTTATGCCACTATGTTTTGAGTTGTTTCTTACTCAAAAAACTCTAACTGCTACTGTTGTACAATTATTCCATTTTAGAAAATTAAACTATGACAAAATTTGAATATTTGGAAATAACAGACATGAGGGCATAAGAGGAATCAACAGACCATAAAAATCTCAAGACAATGGGAAAGTACTTACATACTCTACTCATAGGCGTGGGCAGATTTTCTTTTGAGAATAAAATAAAAAAATATAAAAATCTTGCTTTGAAAATTCAGGCAAAAATGTTGCCAAGAGAAAAATACTTTTTAAATTTTTCTAAAGGATGTGAAGTGAGGAGACAAACAAAATCCCGAAAGTAATGACAAGATGACCAAAATTTATGAGAATAGCCTTGCAAGTTAACCTAAAGAAATTATTCAAATTCAACTATGGCAGGCCAGGAGATCAGTGGAAAACTAAACTAACTAGACTATGAGATGGTAAAGTTAAGAAAGTACGGAATGTTCTCAGGTGGCACAGAATTCCCTCAAATCTTTTTTTTTTTTTTAAGACTTTATTTTTTTCCTTTTTCTCCCCAAACGGCCCCCCCCCACCCCAGTACATAGTTGTATATTCTTCGTTGTGGGTCCTTCTAGTTGTGGCATGTGGGACACTGCCTCAGCGTGGTTTGATGAGCAGTGCCATGTCCGCGCCCAGGATTCGAACCAATGAAACACTGGGCTGCCTGCAGCGCAGTCAGCAAACTTAACCTCTCGGCCACAGAGCCAGCCCCTCCCTCAAATCTTTTGAGTAGAAAAAGGGCTGGCCCTGACTGAGCCCCATGGAGGCAGGGTTGGGTGATAGATGCTGGCACTTCGTTCTTCTAAAGTCTTAGCTCACAATCGGAATCTCCTTGTTTTGAAGACTTGGCTTTCCTTTATGCCCATGTGCACACTTGACGTGTCTCTTCTACTCTATGTCTACCTGCCTCGGGTAGCTCTTTACCCTTTAATTGGCCATAAAGTGAAAAGAGTGTGTGTGTCTGTGTGTCTGCCTGCATGTGTGTGCCATATTAAAATTCTATTTTAAAACAAATGTTCTACTTCTTATTATTAAAAAGTGACTACAGGAAAATAAATTAGGTCACTGTTTTTCCTGAAGGAGGCTCTTGGATTTTTTTTCTGAGTTACATTGACTTGATATTTTACTTTTAAATATAGATTTCTTTCTCCTAAAATAGGACACATTGAAAACACTGCATTATTAGTGATTTTATTGTTTTTGACTTCTCAGGCTTTTGGTCCTAATGGTGACAATGACTCCAAAGGCAACTTTTTTACAAATGCCATTAACCTAATGACAGTGTTTTCAAAGGAAAAGAGGTGTTAGGCAATTGAAATGTCACCACAATTTGTATGTAATATTATAATGCTCCCAGAACTATTCCATTGACTCAAGGTAGAGGCATGTATAAAGTAAAGGATTCCAAACAATCCTTGCCCTATTCCACAGCGGGATGTAAGGCGTAAAAAAATATGTACTAAGTAAGCCCATCCCTGGCATTTCATTCTCTTCTAAGCATCACCACTCGAATCTCTATGCTCAACTCCCAAAGCCCCAGTGCCGTGGTTCACATAGTGAAAAGCTATAGTGAACAGAAGATCTTAAAACTAGACAAGTAAAATACAGAATATGATATTTTAAATACAGGAAAAGAGAAAAATATAGCTACCAAGGTCTCTTATAGCCGTTGCAGTCAGCATGGGATCTGAACTCACAAGGATAGCTGCAAATAATAACCATGGGCTGGTTTTCAAAAGTAATTTATTCATGGATGCCAGATACCAAAGAATTAAGATGTAATTCATTATAAAGCCAGGAATTGTAATGAGAAGTATCTGCAAAAAAGTTTTACAGATAGAACAGTCAGATTGCCTTTGTATTCCATTTTTAAAAGCAGATAGTCAGGATTATTGGAGATGTAGAATCACGCTTAATCCGCCAGAGGGAAATTTTAAGTTATTTTATTAACAACCATGTGTTTGCAACTCTGGGAAGTAAGAGGCAAATATTGCAATGAGATTCTTAGGACCTAAGAAATACCAGTTATAGGAAATACCATATATATACCATAAAAATATATATGTAAGATATATCCACATTTAACTGTGCATAAAAACTGAGACATAGCCTATTAACAAATAAAAGCATACAAGTTTAGAAAGAAGTTAAAAAAGGGGAAAAGAGAAAATAAGATAACAGAAAGAATGTAGAAAAATGGGCAAGGACCATAGACAAGATGGGAAGGGAAATTCTGTTATTCTGGGGACTGGAACTTGACCCCCTGCCTTCTCACCACTGCCTTCTGCTTTCTCTTACTCTATCTGTGGCAGCTATTTAGCAAGATTTCATTCCCAAATGGACTTTGGAAAATGTGATAATTGTGCCTGAAGTTACCTAGAAGAATTCAGAACTGCACCCCATGTTCATTGCAGTATTATTTACAATAGCCAAGACGTAGAAGGAGCCTAAGTGTCCATCAATGAATGAATGGATAAAGAAAATGTGTTTTATATATATATATATATATATATATATATATATAATGAATATTATTCAGCTGTAAAAAGGAAGGAAATCTTGCCTTTTGCAACAACATGGATGGACCTTGAGGGCCATTTCACTATGCTAAGTGAAATAAGTCAGACAGAGGAAGACAAATACCATATGATTTCACTTATATGTGGAATCTAAGAAACAACAACAAAACTGAACTCGTAGGTACAGAGAACAGACTGGTTCACCCCATTGGTTCACCCCCAGAGGCAGGGGGTGGGGGATGGGTAAAATGGGTGTAGGGAGTCAAAAGGTACAAACTTTCAGTTATAAAATAAATAAATTATTGGGATGTAACTTACAGAATGATCATAGTTAATAATACTGTGTTGCGTATTTGACAGTTGCTAAAAGAGTAGATCTTAAAAGTCTGCATCACAAGAAAAGAAATTGTAATTATGCGAGGTGATGGATATATTAACTAGACTTATTTTGGTGATCATTTTGAAATATACACAAATATCAAATCATTATGTTGTACACCTGAAACTAATATAATGTTATATGCCAATTACATCTTAATTTTAAAAATAAAATAAAAAAGGATAATTATAAGGATTTCATAATGATGTTGAAAAATGCTCTCACTGCCAATAGTAAATAAATACAGCAATATAAAAAAAGAGATGAGTCTTGTGACTAAGCCGTATCATACATCCTTAATTACTTCTTTAGAATTTCAATAAGTAAAATTAAAGACATGCTTTCTGTAGAGATTACTGTCTGTAAAGATTACTAAACTTCCTTCTAAAAAGGTTTAGGGGGCCAGCCTGGCAGCATAGTGGTTAAGTTCATGCACTCCACTTCAGTGGCCTGAGGTTTGTGGGTTCAAATCCCAGGCATGGACCTACACACTACTCATTAAGCCATGCTGTGGCGGCATCCCACACACAAAATAGAAGAAGATTGGCATGGATGTTAGCTCAGTGACAATCTTCCTCAAGCAAAAACTGGAAGATTGGCAACAGATGTTAGCTCAGGGACAAACTGAAGTCAAGAACCCATAGATAATTACCTCTAGCGTGGCTGAGTTCTCATTTTAAGGTTTTAGTGGTCAGAAGACTCATATTATTAACTCCTGTTCAAAGGAACAAATTAAAATGAAGTTCTGAGACAAGAGTATTGAGGGTCAGGAGGCCCAAATCCTGTTCTTCCACAAAATACCTCTGGTTACTTTGATAAATCACATGGTATATTGTTTGCAAAAGTGACTGCAGTAATTCTGCTCTCTGAATTCATGCGATTGAGTAGCTATCTCCTACTCTGACTTTGGGTTAGTCATGTGATTTGCTTTGGTGAATAGGAACGCAAGCAAATCTGGTGCAAATAGAGATGTAAAAGGACTGGCAAATTTGAGCCTGCCCTCTCCTTCTGATGTTTGAGACTCGAACCACCTGGAATAACCTCCTAGATGATGAGATACATCTGTCGCAGTGACACCCATTGCCGACAGCCAATACTAACAGTACTGACAGACACATGAGTGAGGCCTCTAGCTCATACACCTTAGCTGACCCCTCCATTGAACACTCGGATGGCTCAGCAGAGATCACCTGAACCAGCCCAAACTACTTCTATATCTCTATTCTTTTCAATTTTGTTTTTTGTTTTGTCATTGTCTGAACTCCATTTGCTTGGACTCTGTTTAAAGTGTAAATGATCTTAATAGTTTTCCTTCTAACATAGTTTAGGGATTGGTCTTATATTTACAAAACTGTTTTGATTACTTTGAAAGAAATGTACACCTTGCTTCAGAAATAGACTATTTTATCTCAAGTTCTTTCCTTGACGGGATCCAAATATTACATGATAAGAAAAAAATTATAATAGTTTGTGAATTAGAATTATAGCTGTTTCTGTGAGTATGCTCTGCTTTTGTTCTTTTACATGTGGGTGTGGGAAGTTTTAGAAGGTGGGTATTTAAAATACAACTTTTATAGAAATCCACATACTTGTACATCTGGAGGTGGGTGGATTTGAACACACAGAGGAGGTAGAACCAGGGGAACAGCAAAGGCAGCGCCTGTGATTCTGGGCCCCTGGCCATGGTGGCTGAACCTGCAGCCTCAGGGAACCTGACAGCAGGAGCAGAGGTGGTGCACGCAACTCCAGCCTCCTGGCTGCAGTGGCAACCACAGCCACTGAGAATCAGGAAGCAGCAGTGATGGGGTCTGTGACTCTGGTACCTCCAGCTGCAGCAGTGCTTGTGATGCTGCCCCCCACCCCACGGCAATGGTGCCTGCAAACCCAACAACTCTGGATAGAGCGGAGGTGCCAGAGACTCTGGCTCACCCTGACCCTCCTTTTTCCCCCACCACAGCAGCATTGCTCATGACCCAGGAGATCCCAGATGCAGCAGAGGCACCCACCATCCTGGTGCCCCAGTGGCAACACCAGAGACCAATAGCGAGACCAACAGCAGCAAGGCACCAGCCATCCCAGAGGCACAAGTAGTGACAAGAAGGGCACCAATGACCCCTCTGGCAGAGGCAGTGAAGGGTGGAAAGTGCTGATTCTCAAGTAGAGCAAGAGGCAGCTTAGGCAAGAAAAACTGAAAACTTATGCTAGAGCACTACCTACTGAAAACCAAAAGAAAGCTTTCTAATTACCAACCTTTTGAATTGTTAGAATCAAACTAAACAAAGCTTTACCTAAATAAGAAAGGTGCTTACTACTTCAAACATGCTGGCAGAGCAACAACACAGCAAGGACCATGAAAAAGCATGGTAACATAGTGTCACAAAAAGAAAATGAAAATTCTCTGGAAACCAAATTTAAAGTCAAGGGAGCCTATACTCTAACTGATAGAGAATTCAAAACAACTGTTAAAAAGAATCTCAATGAGCTCCAAGAAAACTTGGAAAGGCAGTTCAGTAAGCTCAGGAATAAAATTAATGAACAGAAGGAATACTTTACCAAAGAGATTTAAACTCTGAAAAACAGAATCAAGCAGAAATCCTGGAGCTGAAGAACTCAATTAAAGAGATAAAAAATGCATTAGAAAGTAATGGAAATAGAGCAGCCTATAAAGAAGGGAGAATTAACAAGCTCGAAGATAGAAATCTAGAAATGATTCAGGGGGAGGAGATGAGAAAGAACTAAGATTTTCTAAAAATTAAGAAACTCTACAGAATTATCCAACTCCATTAGAAAAGGCAACATAGAGATAATGATTATTCCAGAAGTAGAAAGGGAGAAGGGAGCAAAGAGCTTATTTAAAGATATAATAGCTGAGAATGCTCCCAAACCGGGGAAGGAATTGGATATACAAGTCCATGAAGCTAATAGAGCATCTAATTGTCTCAACACAAAAAGACCTTCTCCAAGACACATTATATTAAAACTGTCAAAAGTCAATGACAAACAAAGGATTTTACAGACATCCAGGGAAAAAAAGACAATCACCCACAAAGAAATCCCAAGGTTACTAGCAGATCTTTCAGCAGAAACTTTGCAGGCCAGGAAAGAGTAGAAAAACATTCTTAAAATATTGAAAGATTAAAAACTATCAGCCAAGAACATTCTATTCAGCAAAGTTATCCTTCAGATATGAAAAAAAAATAAAAGCTTTCCCAGACAAAAGCTGAGGGAGTTCATCACCATTAGAGTTTCTTTACAAGAAATTTTAAGGGGAATAAATAGGGAAGAGGAAAAGGATGGAACCTGTATAGGCAAATGAAGATCAGATGTTATCAGCTGAAAAAGAACTATTTTATTTATAAGATGTTTTATACAAACCTCATGACAACCACAAAACTAAAATCTAATGCATAGACACAAGACATAAAAAAAGACGGAACTGAGAAAACACCATAGAAAACCACCAAACTAAAATGGCAGACAGAAACACAAGGAAAAAGAAACAATGGAGATATATGGCAACCAGAAAACAAAAGATAAAATGGCAGTACTAAGTCCTCATATATCAGCAATCACCCTAAATACAAGTGGATTGAATTGACCAGTCAAAAGACACAGAATGGCTGGATGAATTAAAAAACAAGACCCAACTATATGCTGCCTTCAGGAAACTCATCTCAGCTCTAAAGACAAACAGAGGCTCAAAGTGAAAGGATGGAAGACGATACTCTAAGAAAATGGCAGCCAAAAGAAAGTGGGTATAACAATACTTAGATCAGACAAAATAGACTTCAAGCCAAAAAAGGTAACAAGAGACAAAGATGGGCATTATATAATGATAAAAGGGACAATACATTAAGAAGACATAACATTTATTAATATATATGCACTTAACATATGAGCACAAAAATATATAAAGCAATTATTAACAGACCTAAAAGGCAAAATTGACAGCAACACAATAATAGTAGGGGACTTTAATACCCCACTTACATCAATGGATAGATCATCCAGACAAAAAAGTCAACAAGGAAACATTGGCCTTAGATGAAACATTAGACCAGAAACATTAGACCATTTAAGGCCTTAAAAGACATACACAGAACATTCCATCCAAAAGCAGCAGAATATACATTCTTCTCAAGTGCACATGGGACATTCTCAAGGATAGATCATGTGTTGGAACACAAAATAAGTCTCAATAAATTTAATAAAATTGAAATCACATCAAGCATTTTTTCCAATCATAATGGTATGAAACTAGAAGTAAAATTCAAGCAGAAACCTGGAAAAATCACAAATATGTGAAGACTAAACAACATACTACTGAACAACTATTGGCAAACAAATCAAAGGAGAAATTTTAAAAAAACTGAAGACAAATGAAAATAAAAATACAACATACCAAAAATCTATGGCATGCAGCAAAAGTACTAAGAGGGAAGCATATAGCAATAAAGGCCTACCTAAACAAACAAGAAAAATATTAAATAATCTAACCTTACACTTAAAGGAGTTAGAAAACAAACAACAGAAGCCCAAAGTCAGGAGAAGAAAAGAAAATTATAGGCCAATGTCCCTAATGAACATAGAAGCAAAAATTTTCAACAAAATACTAGCAAATAGAATATAACAATACATTAAAAGAATTATATACCAAGATCAAGTGGGATTTATTCCAAGAATACAAGGATGGTTCAACATCTGCAAAACCAATCAATGTGATACATCACATTAACAAAATGAAGGATAAAAATCATATGATCATTTCAATAGATGCAGAAAAAGCATTTGACAAGATTCAACATCCATTTATAATAAAAACTCTCAATAAAATGGGTTAGGAAGGAACGCACCACAATATAATAAAGGCCATATATAGCAAACCCACATCTAACAGCATACTCACTGGTGAAAATCTGAAAGCTATCCCTCTAAGATCAGGAAGAAGACAAAGATGCCCATCTTTCCACTCTTTTCCAACATAGTATTGGAAGTTCCAGCCAGAGAAATTAGGTAAAAATAAAATAAAGTAAAATAAAAGGTATCCAAATTGGAAAAGAAGAAGTAAGAAGTAAAACCACCACTATTTGTGGATGATGTGACTTTATATAAAAAACCCTAAAGATACACCAAAAAACTATTAGAAATAATAAATTGACATAGCAAAGTTGCAGAGTACAAAATCAATATACCAAAATCTGTTGCATTTCCATACAATAACGACAAACTATCAGAAAGAGCAATTAAGAAAACAATTTCATTTAGAATCACAACAAAAAGAATAAGATACCTAAGAATAAATTTAATCAAGGAGGTGAAAGACTTTACCCTGAAAACTATAAGACACTGTTGAACGAAATTGAAGAAGACACAAAGAAATGGAAAGATATTTCATGCTCATGGATTGGAAGAATTAGCATTGTAGAAATGTCCCTGTTACCTAAAGTAGTCTACAGATTTAATGCAAACCCTATCAAAATCCCAATGACATCTTTCACAGAAATAGAACAAAAAATTCCAAAATTTTCATGGAACCACAAAAGATCCTGAATAGCCAAAGCAATCCTGAGAAAAAAGAGCGAAGCTGGAGAATCATACTCCCTGATTTCAAATTATACTACAAAGCTATAGTAATCAAAACAAAAGCATGGTATTGGCAGAAAAACAGACACACAGATCAGAGGAACAAAACTGAGAGCTCAGAAATAAACCAACACATCTCCTGACAGCTCATTTTTGACAAGGGAGCCAAGAATATAAGATGGAGAAAGGAAAGTCTCTTCAATAAATGGTATTGGAAAAACTGGACAGCCATACACAAAAGAATGAACGTAGACCATTGTCTTACACCACACACGAAAGTTAACTCTAAATGTATTAAAGAGTTGCATGTAAGACATGAAACCATAAAACTCCTAGAAGAAATCATAAACAGTACATTCTTTGGCAATGGTCTTAGCAACATCTTCTTCAATACGTCTCCTCAGGCAAGGGAAACAAAAGCAAAAATAAACAAAAGGGATTATGTTAAACTAAAAAGCTTCTGCACAGCAAGGGAAATCATCAGTGAAACGGATAGACAACCTACTGAATGGGAGAAGATATTTGCAGATCATATATCTGATAAAGGGTTAATATCCAAAATATATTAAAAAACTCATACAACTCAACAACCAAAAAACAAATAAGTCAATTAAAAAATGAGCAGAGGGTCTGGCCCCATGGCTGAGTGGTTAAGTTCGCCCGTGCTCTGCTTTGGCGGCCCAGGGTTTTGCCAGTTTGGATCCTGGGCGTGGACACGGCATCACTCACCAGGCCATCTGAGTAGACATTTTTTCCCAAGAAGACACACAGACGGCCAACAGGCACATGAAGAGAGGTTTAGCATCACTAATTGTTAGGGAAATGCAAATCAAAGCCACAATGAAATATCACCTCTTGTATGTTAGAATGGCTATTATCAAAAAGACAAGATATAACAAGTGTTGGAGAGGATGTGAGGAAAAGGGAACCCTCATATACTAGTGGTAGGAATGTAAATTGTTGCAGCCACTATGCAATACAGTATTCCTCAAAAAAATTAAGAAGAGGGGCCGTGCACTCCGCTTTGGTGGCCCAGGGTTTTACCATATGACCTAGCACTGCTCATCAAGCCATGTTGAGGTGGCATCCCACACAGCAGAGCCAGAAGGACCTACAACTAGAATATACAACTATGTACTGGGGACTTTGGGGAGAAGAAAAAAATTAAGAAGAGAACTACCATATGATCTAGCTATTCCACTTCTGGGTATTTATCGAAAAATATGAAAAAACTAATCTGAAAAGATATATGCGCCCCTATGTTCATTGAAGCATTATTTACAATAGCCAAGATATGGAAACAACCTAAGTGTCCATTGATAGATGAATGGACAAAGAAGATGCGGTAGGATGTTACAGTGAGAAAAAGGAACCCCCTTATGTATAATGGGCCCAGTCTGGGTCACATGCCTAACACAATGGCCAAAGACTGAACTATGTGCCTACAGACCAATAGAGGCACTAGTGAAGAGACAGTCTTGGAAGTCAAAAGCAACAGGGGGCATTTTGACGGCTAGAGAAGAGGATCACGAACATCATGGAAGATCTTAAGTGCCATACTAAGAATTAGGCACTTTTGTGTTGTTATTAGAAACACAGTAATAAATTTTGTTCTTTAAATTCTCCTTTAAAACGTTTCATGGTAGTTTGGGAAATTCCAACATTATTTAAGTCTAGAGGTAGTAGGCTGAAATTTTATCTTAAAACTATTCCATTCACACACAATCTCATCTCCTAGAAAGTAACCACAATAAACATTTTGGAGTGTAAACACCATCCTCAACACATAGATGAAAAAACCACAACTTTTATCAACAATTTCCTTTTACTAGATCTTATATATTTCATGTTAGCTCTCTTATAGCATCTCAGAGTTCGAATTATAACTGGCATTACGTTCTGCTGATTGGGTTTTCAGAAATACTTTTTTCCTCCATGAGTTTTTTTCCTGTCTTCAATATGCTGGACAATTGCCAAGATACGGTTTATTCAGCAGAATATAAAGCTGAATTGACTTCTCCCATACCTTGCACTTTTCCCCTGTCTTCTTTGCTTCCTAATTTGGGGCAAATTTTTAAAAAATCTGAACATAGATAACAGAATAAATGATATTATTGAAAAAGAATACTTCTTACCTGCCAAAATAACTTGTTGAGCATGTAAACATCCATGTCAAATGCAACATTAAAGATAATTATTGGTGTAAATATATCAAAAAATAAGCCTGGATCTATCCATTGTATGGCATCTGCATATCTTTGGACCTAATAATATAAAAATATGTCATTTTCTCATTCATCCATCCTTCTATTAGCATAGACTATGTGCCAGGCATCCTATCTCTAGCAATAGAGAAAAAGAAACATCGCAATGTAGTAAGTGCTAAAGTTTTAACTCTTTAATTGTAATTTCCATCATATTTCCAATTACAGTGGAAAGTTACTGCATATCTCCATGCCAATTTTACTTTTTTAGAGAACAGGTATAGGAAGTACATTGACATGGACACTAGAGAATATGTAGATTTTCAGGCATACAAGAGGAAGAACGAGATTTCAGGTGGATGGATTATCGTGAATGAAATCCACAAAGGAGTAAAAGAATCATACCAAATTTCAGAAGCCACAAATAATCAGCCACGGCTTATATAGAAGATGTGTGTGGAAGGATAGCGGGGATGGAGGCTGCGAAGTTAATGCAGCTCATGAAATAACTAATTAACGGTGTTCATCATAAATTTTTGGTTGATATTTGTAAATCCTATTATGGGCATCCATTTAACATTTCATTCATTAAAGAAAACACTGAGTACCAACTGTGTTGGGTGATATCTCATGTGGGAGATGATCTACACAGGTCTCTTGCATTTCTCCACGTCTTATGCGTGGTGGCACTGATTGCTTTTCTTCCCAACTACCTTTTCAAGAATGTTTGCATGGCTAACAGCTTTGGGAGATAGAGCAAGCATCTCCTTTCAGAGCAAAGAGTAGGTTTAGTATACTGTCTAGTATAATAAAGGTAATGTCTCCCTCTGGGGCAAAAGGACAGATAGGTTTAAATTTAAAATATTTTTATAACCTTCTTTATCTTTAGATATTTACTATGTGGCCTGTTACAGAAAAAGTTTGCCGCTGACCCCTGGGTTAGAGGACTATTTAATGTGTCAATAATGTATTCTATATCCCTTATACCAAGTATGTTCTCTCTCCACTACCTGACTCCAGTTGTTCCCAACTGTTTAGTAACACTGTAACTGCCTTGACTATATATTTTGCATTGCTCCCCATTTCCAACTCCAGGTAAGAGTTTCATCTTGTGTTTCTTAATATAGTCTAAGCCAGACACACTTAGAGACTAGTCTCTGTTTGAATGGGAACCTCATGGAACATTCTTAACTAAGGCAACAGATTGGTTCAATGTCAGAATTCTCCTGCTACTAGAGTCTTGTTACCAGCAGCTCAAAGCCTCTCTGGGCTTCTATCTCGTTAACCAATTTCTTGTCTGAGGTTGTAAACTCTGTTTAGATGTGCATTAGCTACTCACACTCCCAGTAGCTCTATGTGTACTCATTTTGCATTGCCTAACTCATTTCATACCTAGGCCCTATTTTGACTATGTTTAGCTGGATCTGAGCTCTTTCATGCCTCGTTCCTTTCTCTACTCTTATGATCTGATGTTATCCACACCACAATCATCTATCAACTGGCAGAATAGTGAAGAAATAAGTATTTTTACAAATTTTCTTAAGTCATCTTTGTATTTATATGAGTCTTAGATATAGTACACAATATTCATATTTACTACACACACCTGGTCAGATGTAAAACTTAACATTTCAAAACTGCATCCAATGAAAAATAATATCACAGGGAGAGGAATTGGAAAGTCTTTCAAGTGTAGATTTAAAAATGCTGCAAAAAAATAAATATCTTTACTAAAAGGCAGCAAAATATCGCATTTATAGAACTTTAATTTGGCATGGTTTCTCAGTACTGAGAACAATGAAATACCATTCCTGTACTCACTTCTTATATTCCTGTAATTGAAACTCTCACACTTAAGCACACAGAATCCGTGTAATTGTTAATCCACTAGATTCTTGCTTTACCTCTTCTATGAAGTTTCTCATTTCCTTAGAATCTTTAGTAAATATTGCTAACAATCATTGGCTCTTGGATTACTATCAAAATATTTATAGCAGTTTTAGTACACGCTATAAATCAGATATTAGTTTCTTTAGCAATCCTACAATGAGAGGTTAATAAATAACTAAATTTTCATGAAATCTCCTGATTGATTCCCAAGATAACAGTGAGGAAGTAGCTATAATAATTTGACCAAGGGGAAAAACTAGCTACCTATTACCAGTTATCTACTACAGATTAAAAAGCCTATAATGAGTATTTAACTTTGTTTAACTGTGTTCATCATTGCTATCCAAGTGCAATAAGCAACATCACAGCATTTCCTTCAGTTTCATGTTTTCTGCTTCTTTGTAATACAAACCCTGATCAGGTCAAAGAATACAAAAAAAAAGTGCTTTCTTTAGATCGCTACATTATTCTTTTCTTCTCAGGAGAGTTAGGCACAATTTATCATTTCGATAAAACGTATGAGACACCCTACCCAGTTAAAAAGTAACTGAGCCATCCAGAAGACCTATCACTTTAAAAATTCTTTGTGTAAGGGAAGAAAGTGGTAGGACAACCAACTTTTCAATATGAATGAAACTATAGTATATGATAACGCAGATAACAAGAAAATCCCCCAACCCTTGATTTTCTGCTTCTTTGCTTCAACTCTCCCGGTCATTTAAATATAACCATGACCTAGCAAGTAAGAACGTGGGAATAGTTTGAATCCAATAGAGGTAAAGAATATGGATCAGATTCTACTTGTCTCTTCTAAGAGACAGATTACTGTTAGATTCATTTGATTGAAAATCTTGGAATAAAGGTATGAATTTAGGAACAAAATTCTAATTTCCTATTATTGCTACTTTCCTTAATTCCATATGGTGGCATTTACAAGACATATCCAAAGTATAAACTCAAATAAAGAAACTTACACCTACCTCCAACTGTACAGATTAAAGACAATATTAGAATGATTTCAGGGAGGCCCTCAGATTGATTCTCGATCCCAGTCCTGAATAAATCCATCCAGGGACCAGTAGAGCCTTTGTTTAAAAAAGATAAATTAGAAAGACCGGAACTGGACGTCATCCTGTTGTTTCTCACGGATCATCTGAATCCAGTTCTTAGGACTCTGCAAAACTAACACAGGGTCAAAAGAATGTAAGATTTACTTTCTCAATGGCTTTCTAATGCTTATCTAAAAAAAGGAAAAAAACCCCTGCATTTCTCCTTAATTCCTTAATTATTTATAGTGATATCTGAGGGTCTGCCAAAATTAGGAATGCCTCCTCCTTCTATGATGCTTTCGATTTAAATGAGATAGAAAGGTACAACCCCAAGGGATAGAGACTAGCCAGTGTCACTCTGTGTTCACTTACAATGCCAGGTACTATTCAGCTATATTCGCCCTGCATCTATCCAACTGCCTGAAAGGATTTTTTTTTTTTTTTTTGAGCAAGATTAGCCCTGAGCTAACATCTGCTGCCAATCTTCCTGTTTTTGCTGAGGAAGACTGGCCCTGAGCTAACATCCATGCCCATCTTCCTCTACTTTATACGTGGGACACCTACCACAGCATGGCTTGCCTAGCGATGCAAAGGTCCACCTGGGATCGTTTGAACCGGCAAACCCCAGGCCGCCAAAGCGGAATATGCAAACTTAACCACTGCGCTACCCGGCTGGCCCCTGAAAGGATTTTTCATCTAACTGGTCATCATGACCATAAGATGGTGCAGGTTACTTAGCTCTGGGGATGGACAGCTGAGGGGTTTGTCCTCAGCTTATCTGAGCCTCTGGAAACATGTTGTGGCAGCTATTCCAAAGTGGGAAGTGGGATCGGGAAGAATATTCTGATATCTTTTGTAGTTCTATCCAGACAGAAATTAGTAGACCATGATGATATCAAAGCATAACTTTCTTTTATCTCATTTGGGCCACTCATGGGCCAGAAAAAGAGATTTCTCTAACTTTTATAGATTTACGTAGCAAGCAAGAATGTAAGAAAAATATTGAAACTGAAAGGATTTAGGACAGGGGAGATATTACACATTCTATCTCAATGTTACTTCTTAGAAGAGGAGCAACAGGGCCACGATGTGTCTTGGTTTGAAAAAATAAATAATAGCTGTAGTCTGCCAGTCTCACCTGCTTCCCTGGTAAGGAAAGTGTTACATCAGGGATCTTAAACTTCATGCAGGCAATTCTTCCAATTCAGTTTCTTATAATAGTGGCTTAAGATTTTCTAGAGTCCGCCATTAGCATCGTATCTGGCTGCCTTGCTAAGCATTCATTTAGTTTTACTAAACTTCCTCTCATAATCCAGCAATGCCTGCTTTTTTAGTTTCAAATATATATATATATTTATTATATGCTCTTTTCTGATTCCAAAAATAATGTTTTGAAAGAGAAAATTAATTAAATGGATACATACTTATTGTGAAGACTTTTGAAATAAATATGTAAAGAAACATTTCAAAACAGAAAAAAATTATCCACAGTCATGTCATCTAGTGGCTCTTATACGTTTTATTTACATAGTTGGGTTCATTCTTATATAATTATACTTTATGCCGTTTTCCACTTGTATCACTAGCATCAAAGAGCCTTGATGTAAACATCACGTACAGAGGTTGTATCATATTAGCACCGATGTAAAAGTACTGACTCTGTGATCAGACTGTCTGCATGCAAGGCTTCTTTACAATATTTTTGAGTCAGGTTTTGTGAGAAAGCGTATCCATGCCCTTTAGGCAAAGACCACCAGGAACACTTCTGTTGTTGGTAAGTTTAGTTTATTATTTGTCACAGCGAGGGAGAACATTGACCCTGGGGAACTGTGGGCTGTTTTAGTAAAAGGATGTTAGAAAGAACTTATTGCGAATCCTGGCTGTGCTGAGTAATTTTGGAGCGAGCCTAAGGAAATGAGGATTTTCTTTAGACTGGGTGCTGTCAGAAAGCAAGGACAGCTCTGTGCTTGGGTATCTCAATAAGTCTTATCTCTAGAGAGGGCCAACTCGAATGAGGATAAAGCTGTCATGGGTACAGAAGCAGCAGTCACTCATGTTACCCAAGAGAGGGGATGTTTGGTATTGTTTGGGTTGCATGGTGACTTTGATTTTGTCTTGCTTTATTGTGGTCTCAGAGGAAACTCATCTGATGTTGACGTTCTGTGAGATTATGTCCAACAGGATAATGTTAGACTAGCTGTGAGCATCAGGCTAGCTTGTTGAAACACTGAGTGAGACCTAGCTCTGTCAGACCCGTTCCTGATGTCAAGGGCTGCTTTTTTTGTTTGTTTGTTGTTTTTCCCCAAAGGATTTCTAAATTCCTTAACCTCACTTTAACATGTCAAGAGCTGGAGGTAGCCCAGTGGATCTTGGTAGTAATATAAGTGACAGAGCAGAGCAAGTTCAGCTATCCCTCTGGTAGAGATCCTTAATCTTGGCTACACTTTGGAATCACTTACAGGGTTTTCAAAATACTGATTCTTGGGTGACACCTCCAGAAGTTAATTTAATTGGCCCGAGGTGCAGCCTGGGTATTGGAAACTTCAAAAACTTCTCTGTGATTCTAATGAGCAGCGATTGTTTAGAAGCACTGATCCAGGAGAAGCCCACGCCATTAGAGAAGAATGCTGCGATAGACTGACAAGGTTTGCTTTTAGTTAACACGAAACTATTTGGGAAAACATTGTCAACGTCACTTATTAACTTGCCCACTGTTACTCCCAGACCAAGCAGGCTTGACCAAAAAAGGAAAACTATTTTCTGCATCACAGTTATACATTCCTACATGCTTTCAGAATTTAATGCAGGAAAGGAGTCTATTGTTTTCCAAACTGGAAGTAGGGAGATATTTTCTCGTAAGGATTTTTCCCATTTCTAAAACTGTTTGAAAACTTTAATAAGTGTTTATACATTCAATCCTAATAAATCCCTTTCAGAAAAGAATAAAATTACTCCAAGTCTTAATTATTCTGGAAATTCAAGGATATATATGATCAAGTTCAACAGAATTGTACTCTCTGGTTGGGAATATGTGCCAAACACTCGGTTTAGCTTCTTCAACCTCCACTCCAAATTCTCCTAACAAACCTTTCCCCTAAGAAATGATCTCATCTGAAGTCAGCATGTAAATGCTAATATTACTCTAGTTTATATTTTTAAAGGTATGAATGAAGAAGTAGCAGTGAGAAGAAACAGATTTTCAATATAATTAAAATTAAAACTCCTTCTTCCGGTTAAACTGACTTTTGACAACATTGGATGTGTTTATGAGTCCATGTCTCATTAAGGAAAAATCGGTTTGTCTTGAAATTACCACATGGGTTTCCTACGGTAATTTATCATCAATAAATTAGATAAGGCCTCAATTCTCTTTGTGTGTGGAGTTAACTGATGACTGCCCTCTCAAAAATGGCATGTGGATTTGTCCTCAACAGTCAGTCGACCTTGAGAAATTCTCTTTCTCATGCAGTGCAAGTCATAATCATTCACCTTGTCCCTGAAAATGAGAAGTCTTTCCTTCTTTCAATGACTACATTTTGAAGGAATTACATGACAAAAGTATCCTGAAGAGGGCACCGTGGGATCCCAGTGATCTTCCCAAGGTGCCAAGCACTTGCTTATTATGACAGATATAACAACTGGGGTTGGATTGTCTCCTCAGTAAACCTCCTACCATGCAACACAGCAGCCATCTTACTCACAGGCTCGGGAGGTGCGCGGTCTGTTGGCCTCCTAGTGCTCTTCACTCACAATGCGCCCTTCCTCGTCTTGGCTCAGCTCCATACACCTGAGGAAATGCAGGCGTCAGTGTGCTTTCCCCTCTGTGCCTCATTAAGGCAAAGGGAACAGCATGAGCCAGGTGAATAATAAGGAAAGTTGACAGAGGAAGTGTCATGGGGGAGGGCAGGGGCTGAGGTAGAAATTCAAACTGAGCAACTGGTTGATCTTTGGGAAAGTCCTTGATTGGCTGCTATAAAACTCCAGGAGGGAACAGTTGGCTGAATCTGCAGCTGGAATACTGTGGGAACATTTGTTCCTCTCGGAGGGGAGGTTGAGGGAGAATGTACCAGAGAGGAAGGGCAACTTCTTAAAAAGGAAACTAGGTGAGGGCTCACCATCCATAGCCTCAGGAGAAGTATGCTGTGGTATGTGAGAAGTGGAGCCTAGCTATTCCGTTCAACCCAGAGCAGCCACAACCAACTGCTCCTCGCTGACAGTTACTTGCTCCAAGCCCCGCCCCTGGTCTGCACCCATTGGCTTCAGGTTCATAGTTCTTGATTTGATTGGCTGATGCGATACAGTCCTAGAAGGTGCTACACAGCATCATTGCTCCTGCACGCCTAAGTCTACCTTTGAAGACTTAAGGCCATGTTTATTAAACAAGAGTGAAAAAGAATCTCCAGAAATTGTATTGCTACGTTAATTTAAAGCTTTTGAACAGTGGATTTCTGGCAAAGAGCGGATGAATACTATTTGCCCAGGATTCTGGTAGGAGTGAGTTTCCTGGATAAGTTAGGATGGTAGAGATTTTGAAATATGAGGACGCAAGTTGCTGGGTGAGAAAAAGCAAAAAAGAGAATGCCTGTTCTAGGCATGTAGGAGAATAGAATCAAGACAGGCAAGGTGGACTTTCACTTCTGGGTCTTTTTTTTAAGGAACAATGATATACTCATTTCTTTTTTCTAAACATAATATGTAGAGGATATTATAACTGAAATTACTTAGTGATATTACCGTTGAGCCGATTTTCATATTCCCACTTTCATCATAAAATATTTTGGGAGAAATTTTGTAATAATTTTGAAATCTAGATGGATACTTATTTGGCATATGTAATACCTGTTTATAATTTTGCTCACACAAAGCCTTTGTGAAGCTATTTTGATGCCTATGAAAAGGGATGTGCAGAGAAGAGAGGTGGAAAAGTAGGGAAGTGAAAGGCGGACCTACCAAAGACAGAAGTAAATAGTAAAGGTTCTCTGAATAAATTATCCTTCTGGCTGGCAGAGAAGCATTCACAGCCTTCCTGTGTGGTCTTGTAGTGGCCGCAAAGCAATAGACTTTGTTGAAGGAAATTATTTTCACAAAGTTAGCAATGTAAATTCATTTTGAGGATGGTCAGTTAAGGAAACTAAGAGAGACTTTTAAAAAGCCATAAGGTGCACACAATGTTTTAATGAAATAAAAGTTGGGGTTGTTTCTGAATAACTCATTTGGATGGAAACATAAGGATCGCACGCAAGGTATCTTCTGTTAAGTTAGAATTAATTTTAGCAAATGAAATATTCGCTATATCTATACATTTATCCAGAAAGACGTTCATGTTTATTTTAAGGATATTTTTCATTTTTATTTTTTGTTCTCTGTGTTACATCTTTCTCCAGTCCCACTTAATTCCTCCCCAATAACTACAAGGAAGACATAACTGTATTTTCTCCTTTTTTTCCTCTGATTTATTTGGGTGGAATTCAGTGGAAAATAAACAGTTAGTCATGGTTTGTTTCTGTAATATCTACTGTGAGTGATTTCCTCTCATTCACTATTTATCTTTTTAAATTTTCATTATGGTTTTTAAAAATTTCACCCTTGCCAACTTTAAGTTTTTTATATACTAAGACCTATTGATGCTTTTTGTCTGTGATTTCTTCTTTCATTTTTTTTTTTAGGAAGATTAGACCTGAGCTAACATCTGATGCCAATCCTCCTCTTTTTGCTGAGGAAGACTGGCCCTGAACTAACATCCATGCCCATCTTCCTCTACTTTAATGTGGGACACCTGCCACAGCATGGCTCTACAAATGGTGCCACGACTGCACCTGGGATCCAAACTGACGAACCCTGGGCTGCCGAATCAGAACATGTGAACTTAACTGCTGCACCACCAGGACACCCCTCCTTCTTTCATTTTTAAGTGAAGTCCACCCTTTATGGTTAAGTTTAATAAATATTAAAACCGACTTACTTCTAATTTTTAACGAATTGATTTTTTAATAAAAACCTGTTTAACTCATATCCTTTAAGAAATATTTTGGTGCATAATAACTGCCATATGAGTGGCATAGCCTGTGTACTATAATCATCCAGGAGAAGATAGTTCATGATCATTTTTGACTGAGATGATCAGTGAAGGCTTTCCAGACAAAGCAGGATTTGAGCCTTATTAAGACAGGCAGGAACTGGTTGAATGGATGAGTTTAGTGAAGAAATGGGAGTCCCTGGCAAAATAAAAATCACCTTATCTGCATTATTTCTATATGCATGGGAGTCTTGGAGGATACAGAAGTAAATGATAAGTGATTTCTTCCCCAAAGCAGCTTACTTGTATTAAACAGTTATCAATAGTGTAGTATACATAATAATAAAAGCAGTTATGGTAGTTATTGTTGGAGGAAATCATCAAGAGGATGTGACCACTGGTTGACCCTTGAGCTATACTCAGGCAATCAGAGGCTCCTCACCCCTTCTCCTGTCTGGAATGTGTGCTCTGCTCCCGGTTCGCGCAGTGGGAGCCGTTTTCAAGGACACAGCCTCAGAGAGTAATGTGTTGTTGAGACCACCTGGATGATATAGGTAACTGAACCCAGGTAAGGCCTCTCTATAAACTTTTAAGATTCTGGTGGTGCATGTGGAGATCTACTTATCTTGTATCTGCCCAAGACAAGCCTGATAAGTAAGTATTCTTAGTAAACCTGCCGCCCAGCAATCTAGAGTGGTCTGCCTCTTTCTTTGGTCTCTCTTTGCCCTTTGTATATGGTGACTGGTTTCAGATTTTACCCAGGAAAATTTACTCCTGAGTTTGCTAACCAAAAATTATTTATGTAAGGAAATGATGAACTTTTTCTGAGAATTAATTAGAGCTTGGCACAAATGAGGTAATGTCTTAGCCGATTTTGATAAACTAAGCTTATGTATAAACAGGGTTTTGTGAAATACTTTGATATGTTCAGGATATTTTCTATAGTTCACTGTAGTGGGTGTTGGGGCAATATCTTTGGTCTTGATAGATAAGAAGACTGTATATCTTAAGGAAACTGAGGAGTAAATATAGTGGGAATTAATGTAGAAAGACTAGGTTGTTGAGGAAGATGTGGTTTAAAAACAAGGTCTCAAAAGTTGAATGATTCTGGATTACAAGGATGTCCAGTGTATAGCCAATAGAGTTGATCAGAAAGTGAAATAGAAGAAAATCTTAAAAATTTTTTTATCAAATTTCAACCAACATGCACACACACGCAAATATTAGATTTCCAAATCAATTAATTTTTGCATATATATCAAGCCATGAGACCACAACCCAGACAAAGTTACAGCGTATTTCCAGCAACACAGAATATCTCCTATACCTTTTTCCAGTCAATATCCCTTCCCCTAGAATTACCATTATTTGGATTTCTATCACTCTTGAATAGTCTGCCTGTTTTTGCATTTCATATTAATAGGACCAAACACTACATGCTCTTTGTGCTTGAGTTTTCATTCATTATTATTATTATTAAGAAACATTTTTAATGTATATAGAATACTGCTAGTAATACACTTATAGAAAGCTACAAGATTTTCAAAGTTGTCTCAGAGAACACTGTATAAGGTGATGGTCCTGACGGTCCTGACAGTCCTGTGTGGTAGGGAGGGTAGAAATTATAACCACTATTATATAGATGATGAAACTGAGGCACAGAAAGAATAAGCGTCTTCCCCAAGGTCACACGGCTCTGAGTTCTAATTCATCTTTTAATTTTCCTACTTTCCTACTTCCTACTACAATGTGAGATCATTGTGGGAAGGAGAATCTTCCACAAAAGGCCTTAGAGTGTTGGAATGGGAAGGAAGTTGGTACATGCAAACACAGCACCAGTGTCAAAATCGTTTGCCTTCTCCCCAAGCTGTTTCTTTCCCTGAATCACTGCATATTTGTCAAATAGGGCTGGAATTTCCCTACCTGCTATTTGAGACTCCCATTTACCGTAGTGTAGCAGTAAGTCTTGGCATCAAATCCTTTTGTACAAGTTCTGTGTGGATTTGGGATGCTCCACTAGGCACAATACTAACTTGGTAGTTATGGACATTTGGTGATATAGTTAATAATGTGAATGTTAGTCACCTGGTCCTTATATTTTTATATATAAAGAGAGATCAACAGGAAATAGGCTTTATAGAGCTGCAGGTTGTTCAATAATTGACCTAATGAACTTGAAAATAAGTGGTTATGCAGAGTTTAGGGAAACTGAAAATAGTGTGTGCACTTTACACATTCAGATATTATGCAATTCTTATTTTAATTTAGTTACTCATTTAAGTTGTGCTTGGATTAAAGATGGTAAGTGACACGTCTAAAAGGAAGGAAAAAATTCAATCATAGTATTGTGACGTAAGGAAAAATGTGGTTATTAAAGCATGTTAAATTTTAACTGAAAAATAGTTGACTATTTCCCTGAAATAATTATACCACTCTAACTATTTAAAAGTAAACTTTTAAACGACATAATCAAACCCCCGATTGTGGTTTGTGCTGTATGAGGTATTGAAAGAACTTTACAGACCACTAAAATTGTTGGCAATATTTCTAATATAAAACATCTCTAAATTCACATCATATATACAATTGCACACCAGTAATCTAAGGAAATGAAACTTTCTCCTTCAGATTCCAAACACCTGAGTTCTTATCCATAGTAGTAATTTATTTAGGCTCTCTCAATGTTTAATATCAGTAAAGATACACAAAATACAGTAGTGTTTCCAGGGTTCTTCTCTTTCATATTACATAGCTTTTGGGTAAAAGAAAATCTTTTTTTTAAAAAAACTTTCTTTTTATGGATAATTTCAAGCATATATGAAAATAGGATAATACAATGAACCTAATGTACCTATCATCCAGCTCCAACAATGATAAACTCATGGTTTATCCTATTTCATCTACTCCCTCAGCCCCTCCTCACCCCAATTATTGTTATTTTATTATTTTTATTGAAGTCATAATCATATAACATTGTGAAATTTCAGTTGTACATTATTACTTGTCTGTCACCATATAAGTGCTCCCCTTCGCTCCCTGTGCCCACACCTCAACTCCCTTCCCCCTGGTAATCACTAAACTATTCTCTTTGTCCCTGTGTTTATCTTCCACATATGAATGAAATCATACAGTATTTGTCTTTCTCTGTCTGGCTTATTTCACTTAACATAATACCCTCAAGGTCCATCCATGTTGTTGTGAATGGGACGATTGTATCTTTTTTATGGCTGAGTAGTATTCTATTGTGTATATACACCGCATCTTCTTTATGCAATCATCAGTCAGTGGGAGTTGGGTTGCTTCCACATCTTAGCTATTGTGAATAATGCTGCGACAAACATAGAGGTGCATAAGTCTCCTTGCATTGTTGATTTCAAGTTCTTTGGGTAAATATCCAGTAGTGGGGTAGCTGGGTCATATGGTATTTCTATTTTTAATTTTTTGAGAAATCTCCATACTGTTTTCCATAATGGCTGTGCCAGTTTGCATTCCCACCAGCAGTGTACGAGGGTTCCCTTTTCTCTGCAATCTCTCCAGAATTTGCTATTTTTTGTCTTGGTGATTATAGCCATTCTAACTGGTGTAAGGTGATATCTCATTGTAGTTTTGATTTGCATTTCCCTAATGATTAGTGATGTTGAATTCACTCATTATTTTGTGAGATTCATCCACAGCATAGTTTTCTTCTTTCTTTTTTATTGCTGTGTAGTATTTAATTTTATGACTATTACTACAATTTATTTATCCATTCTAGAGTTGATAGACATTTGAATTGTTTTTAGTTTTGGCAACCACAAATAAGTCTTCTGTGACATTTTTGTATATGCCTTTTGATGGATATATTCATTTTTTCTCTTGGGTGTATATCTAGGACTTAATTAGTGGGTGAAAGGGCATGCAAAATACAACTGTAATAGATATTGCCAAAATGATTGTACTAATGTAAACTCTCACTAATTCACCAATATACTTGCCAAAATGCTTGATATTGACAATTTAAAAAAAAATTTAGTGCTTCTGTTGGATGTTTGGTATTATTGTATTTGTAGATTTCATTTTCATTTAACTCAAGAATGACGATGTTGAACACCCATCTTTTCACGCGTATATTGACCATTTGAATATTCTCATTTGTGGAGTGCCTGTTTAAGTCTATTGCCGATTGTTAAAAATTGAATTATGTGAGACTTCCATTACCAAGAAGATGGAATCTATATACTTTTTCCTATCCCTCCCAGTAAGTAAAGCTAAAAGCCCTGGATATTATATGTAAAATAAAACTAAGAAGACTCTGAAAGATGAAGAGAAGTAAGACCAGATAGGGACCTTGAGACCTGAGTAACTACACAATGATGAGTTCCTTGAGTTTTCTTTTTGCCTCATGTATCTCAGACTGGCTATTAGAGAAACTGGAAACCTGGAAACACCAATTAATACAGATTTTTAAAAGACCCAGGAAAAGCCTATTCTCTCTAACCGAAGGACCAGGAAAGGGTAGTCTAGCAAGATAGAAAACTTATCAATGACTGCTTTACTCCAGCCAAAAACTACAGGAAAACTTTCACTTCCCCCTCTGTCAAAGACAAATATACACAGCAAAAGCTGAGCAGGAAGACCAGGCTTCACTGCTGCTCTTACCTGGAAATGTTTAGTTTCTCCTTCATTTTGGATGAATAGTTTTGCTAAATACAGAATGCTTTGTTAACATGTTTTTTTTCCTTTTAGCACTTTTAATATGCCTTCTCACCTCTGTGGTTTTTGATGAAGAATTAGTTGTTAGTGTTCTTGAAACTCCTTTGTGCCTGTGAGTCACCCTCTCTTGCTGCTTTCAAGATTTTCTTCGTCTTTGACGGTTTGATCATGATGTGTTTATGTGTGGATCTGTTTGTATTTATTCTACATAGAGTTTGCTGATCATCTTGGATATGTAGGCTAATGGTTTTCATCAAATTTGGCAAGTTTTCAGCCATTATTTCTTCAAATAGTCTTTCTGTCCCCTTTCCATCTCCACTCTACTTCTGGGACTCTCATTATGACTATGGTGCACTGATAGTGTCCCACGGGTCTCTGAAGTTCTGCTCATTCTTCTTCACTCTTTTTTTTCCTGTTCCTCAGGCTGGATAGCCTCAACTGATCTATCTTCAGCTTCACTGATTCTCTTTTCTGCCTGCTCGAATCTGTTGTTGAGCCCCACTAGTGAATTTTTCATTTCAGTTATTGTACTTTAGTCCAGAATTTCTATTCATTCCTTTTTATGATTTTTATCTCTTTATTGATATTTTATACTTGGTGAGACATCATTCTCATACTTTCCTTTAATTCTTTAGACATGGTTTCCTTTAGAGCACTTTACTGCGGTTGTAGTCACCCTTTAAAGTTTCAATGCTTGCGTTCACATCTTTATGACTCACAAGTGTTCCATGACACACCCATCTGGGTGAGAAGTGTGGAATAGGTTGTCAAGAGACCAAAGAAAAGATCAGAGACTGCAAATGAGACATATGGGTTTATTGGGGGTGTTACTTACAGGGAAGGTCCAGTGGTGGCTGGCTGGACAGGTAATTTGTATCCGTTACTGCCACTGGACTTTCCCTGTAAGTAACTCCTAAATAAACCCATATGCCTCATTCACTGTCTCTGGGTCTTTTCTTTGGTCTCTGGGCAACCTGTCCCACACTGCTCACCCAGATGGGCATGTGGTGGAACACTTGGCAAGCCAACCAGGAGACCAAAGAAAATCACGTGAGTGCCGAGACTTTGGGGCATGGGAAGGGGAAATCCACAGGGGTAATTCCGAGTTGGCTGGTTTCTTCACTGTGGGGGCCAGTTGCCACCCATCTTGATAGATGGGGCCCACTGCATGGGTAAAGGGATGCTCCCCAAATGCCAAAAGGCCTAGGGGAAAGTCCTGGGCATGGGAGAAGCCCAGGCCATTGCTACAGCATGGGGTAGCCCCTCCCCACTGTAGGATGGCTTGCAACGAAGGTAGGAGAAGTCTTGGGCAGGAGAAACAATGAGAGAGAAATCAGAAGCCTGGGCAGTAGCTGCTGCAGTGGGATGGTCCTTCCCTGCCACTGTTCAATTAGCAACAGAAGCCAAAATGGAAGCTAAGGCAAAGGTAAGGCAGCTACAGGAAAAGTTAAGACTAGAAAGGGTACACGGCTGGTTCAAGCTAAAACTACTGAGGCTCTGTCAACATGCCTATGGGAGTCTGAGGAAAGGACAGAGGTCTGACCAGCCCCGACTGGCAGGGGTAGATCCCATGGACACATCTCCCCCAGTTCGGCATGTGCATTCCATCGTGAGGGATTATATTGCCACAGAACTGGTGGAATTGTGGAACAAGTAAACTAGATAGATGTGAAAAGGTTGAAAATTTGTTGGGGGGAAACTTTTTAACAATAATTATGTGTTATGCTGTATGTCCTTAAAACAACCTAAGATGATAGTTAACTGCTTTATGTTTTTTTATATATTTTTTATTTTTTGAGGAAGATTAGCCCTCAGCTAACTGCTGCCAATCCTCCTCTTTTTCCTGAGGAAGACTGGCCCTGAGCTAACATCCATGCCCATCTTCCTCTACTTTATATGTGGGACATCTGCCACTGCATGGCGTGCCAAGCGGTGCCATGTCCACACCCAGGATCCTAACCGACGAACCCTGGGCCGCAGAGAAGAAGAACGTGTGAACTTAACGGCTGGGCCACCAGGCCGGCCCTGATAGCTAATTGCTTTAATGTCACATGAAGTTTCTGTGAGGAATCTAAACATAATTGTTGGGAACAAATGATTTAAATAAAAATGGGTAAGAGTTTTCAGGTACAATATGTTTTATGGTCTAAACACTTGAAAAACAGCTTCCAATATCTTTTTGGTAAATTGAAACCTTAGAGTTTTGCTAAATTAAGTTAAATGATAAAAATTCATTGAGTTTCTAGGTCACTTTCCAAAGAAGATAAAATAGAAATTGATTACTAAGCCTAGATTTGTCTGCCTTTGGTTTCTTATCTCAAAGAAACTAAAAGATGCTTGAGTTAATTGATAAACATGTTTTGTGCATGCTGAGAAATTTTCTATGAGAAAACATATATTTCTAAAAAGTCTGTATATAAGGAAAGTAAAATGTATGTTTTCAGTAAAAAAGCTATAAAGAATAGAAACATTTTTTTCATTTTGTTAAAAGAAATAAATTTGTCTTAAAGTACTAACAAAAAGGCATGGAACAAAATCTGAATTTTAAAAACAAGTAACAAAAGTTTTGTGGAAGACAAACCCTAAAGAGTTTTGTGTTTGGCCAAAGTAGCTGAGATTAAAATAAATAAGTTTCAATATCAAAAGTAAGGCGGTCACAAGAAGACTGGCTCCAGTACATGCACAGGAGCAAAGACAGGCCAGGAGCATGTCTGGTCGGGGACAAAAAGTGCCTGTGGGGGCAGGGACAATGCGGTGAAAGCATGGTCCAGCCACTGGCACCAGTGGGAGCAGCGGGTGGCTGGGACTCCCCGCCCCTCTCCCCTCTCTGGTGTTGGCCCCACTGAGGCTGAGCAAAGCGCAGAGAGAACTGTCTGCCCAACAACTACCGCAGCCCGGGAACAGCAAGCACCCCTTAGGGGAAAAAAAGTGATAAACAACCTAACACTGCTCTGGTGGCTTTAAGAGCAGGCCCAGTGACAGCCTGAGAACACCCTAGCCCCCTCCACTAGGGGGAGAGCCAAAGGACCTCGACCTATCCCTGCAGCTCTCTGAGGATGGCTTGGGTATTGGGGAACTGGAGGCCACATGTGGAAATAACAGTTATTGGTCTACAAGAGCAAGAGGCATTTAGCTGTGGGGGGTAGAAATGAGCAAAATGACTTCCATTACTTTTCACTGCACCCTGCAGCAATGCTTCTATAACACCACCCGAAGGACAAAACCCCCTGATGTTGCCTTGTTTCGTTATATCCACGATGCCATGTTAACCTCGAGTCTTTTTCAGACCTTCGAGAAGCCTCCCACTCCCTCCTCGCCCACCCATGCCATTGAGGATGGGTGGTGAACAACAGCAAAGTACAAAGTATCTGGGACTGGGGGACCACCAAGCAGGAGGCCCTGACCCAAGCCAAAATAACAGTAACAAATCCAGTCCTTGGGTGTTTTAACACAAGGACAACCATGTGAATTGGACGATTCCAGTTACCCAGAGGGGTTCAGATGGGGTCTCTGGCAGAGGCAAAGCAATAAACCCCAATTGTGGAAAGGGGCTCACCCTGTGGATGGCACAATGGGCACAACAAAAGTGAACTATTAATGGCCGCCCGTTGTCGGGGGCAGAACTCTGGGATGATACCTGGCAGCGGGTCTGGGGAATGACGATAACAGCATACCATGTGTCTGCACATCAGGCGACAAAGCCACCAGGGAACCAACAAGCAGACGAGTTAGCTCGGATCTGTCTCCTAGAATAAGCGTCAGCCAAAAGAATGGCAAAGTGACTACACAAGAAGACTGGACACAAAGGACAAAGGACCCTATGGGCTGTTGCCAAGGCCTGGGGCCTCCCCCTGTGCTATGCTGTGCCATGCAGGTTTGTCAGGTGTGACCCTCCTCTTCCTTACAGAACCCTGGGCCATTCCCTGGCACACAGGCCAAATTGCCGGAAACAACCAGCCTGCTCAGTGCCAGAAGATGGACTACACTGGGCCCTTGCCTCTTTCTGATGGCTGCCAGTATGGTCTCACTTGTGTGGACACGTCTACAGGACTGCTGCAGGCTTACCCCAGCAGGAGGACCACACAGAAGACCACAAAAAGAGGCCTGGAACACCTCTCTTCTGTGTATGGTGTTCCCATGGACATCAACAGTGACCAAGGTACACATTTTACTGGCCACCGTGTACAGACATGGGCTGATCAGATGGACATACATTGGCATTTTCACCTGCCATACAACTCCACAGCCACAGGGCTGATGGAACGAATAAACAGCTTGCTGAAACAACAACTGAGGACAGAAGACAGGGCCCTAGCCCCCTGGATGAGATGCCTGACAACTGCAGTATGTCAACTAAATAAGCATGAGAGGCACACCCGACCCAGTGCATATCAGATGTTGACACAAAGACCTGATATAATAGTACATCTATAAACAAGGGCTAATTAAAGAGAGAAACTACAACCACAGGTGGACACTCAGAACAACTTGCTTTGGTCTGTGCTGCAGAACTCACGGTGATAACAGTCCTGGGCTTGGCTAACCCAGCTGCTTTCTCGTGGGAGAGTTAGCACAAAAACCTTGAAGTCTGAGGGAACACGGAGGCCCCCGGGCGTGGTTGGGGCGGGGGGCGAGTTGGCGGGGAGTGGCAGGGTGGGGCCTCTGGTCCTTGGAATGCAGGTCATACAGGGACACTTCCCCTTGGCAAGCACACAGCCTTTGTTCCTCCGCCTACTTAAGCAAGCTTCTCTTGGGGGGCAGTGGCGGGTGCGCATTTCCTGTCCAGCCAACCGCCACTGGACCTTCCTTATAAGTAACTCCAACAAATCCATATGTCTCATTCACTGTCTCCAGGTTTTTCCTTTGGTCTTTCAGCAACCTATCCCTCACTGCTCACCCAGCTGGGCGTGTGGCGGAACACAAGAAAACAATCAGCGACTAGGTGTTCACCTCAGGAGAATTTCATAGAAACAGCAGAATTTCCAACATAGCAACAGTGCTACTGACTGACTCAGTGGCTGCTGGGCCTCTAATCCTAATACCTCTTTATTCACAATGACCCCTCTCCCTGTCTCAGGTGTGGCTCCCAACACCAGAGGCAATAGATTCATCAGATCAGTTTCCTTTGCTCTTTGGGAGCTGAGTTTTCTCTGCCTCATTGACAGAATCAACAGCTCTCAGATGGGTAGTGGGCTTAGCCTGTGGGCTTACGAGGCCAGAATTTAGATAGAAGGAAGGTTCGTCTCAAGAAAAGAGGAAAGAAGGACGTCCGCACTTAGAGCCATAGGAAAGAGATGAATACTCGTGTATGGGGGATGGGCGGTGGAGGTGTGACCATTCATGCCAATGGAGGCTTCTGTTACCTCTGAGACAGAAGCTGAGGGAGAAGTTATGAGAGGGGAAGGTAATTTTTTATAGGGATTTATGAGTGAGAAAAAGGGGAAAGAAAAGACTTACTGCCCAAAATGTGTCCCTGTGTGGGCACACGTTATTGTGTGCAAGTTTGTTGGGGGGAGGGTGCAGGGGGTTATGTGTATGTGTGTGTGAAGTGGAGGCTGGTGAAGGATCTCAGTCCTGAGAAGTCAAGCCCAACTCACTTCTCTAGGGACAGGATTTGCCCCAAGTCCTAGCCCTGGCTTCAATCCCCACCCCTGGTCTGTTTGGCTAGTTAAATATAGTTCCCGGAGATTCTTTGTAAAGATCACTATCCCTAACTTGTAAGACAGAACATTTAGCCCAGAAGACATCAATCTTTAAGCCAGCAATAGCAGACATGTAGGGGGGAAAATCCTCACTTTCAAATGGATTGTTTATGTTAAAGTATTCTTTGCCCTGGTAGTAAATGAACAATGGTTTTCCAGAATCCCGCAGGAGGAAGACACTGGAGAAGCTGGATGAGTTTGTGTGCATGAAATGCCAAGAGGCAGGTGGCTGGGTTGGAATTTAAAAGAGAAAAGTAGAAACAGAAAGTGCCAGACAAGGAGTGCTTTCCCTCTTCATAAAGTACTAGTATGCAGGGAGAGTTTAAAAGAAAATGCAAGTGATCTTACCCATTGTGGATAGACTGGTTTCATGTCTGTTATGTCTGTAAATAAAACGGCATGAAATACTGGGAAAGGTTGAAACGACCCAAAGAAGAGCTAATTAAATTTTCTTGCAAGTCAGCAGGTTAAGTTTTGAGAGCCTGTGTTTGAATCAAGTGACAGCTACAGAACAGCCGGCAGATATGTTTAAGAAAATTGTATAAATAAATCTAAGATTCTGAATAGACTTGGAGGTTAGACAGACAAGGAAGTTAAAAAATATGGCAAGGTGAAGGAATTGTTTTAATGGACCCTGGTTAATGAGTAACATTTTGGCGGGAAAGGCAAAAGACCTGATAAACTTTTCCTTTCAGTGCTGGAGTTTAGTTAGAAAAAGAAATACTCCAGTATTAGTGAAGATTTTTGTCATCAAATTTCATGGGCTTTCCACTCCATCCCATTCTCCAGCTGCTCATGCTTCCCATCTGGGTACAAGGATTAGGTAATTCTTCACTTTTTCTCTCAAATGCATTTGGCTGGAAATCAGTGGCAGATAAATACCAGGCTGTGGTCTTTTTACTTTCATAAAGTTAGGTGAACTGAACATTATGTTTGGGTCTGCATGTCAATCACGTAACTATCCAAGTTGTTGGTTGCAAGCAAACTGTTTCAGTTGAGCATATTTGAAAGTGACTTAGTAAACAGAGAATGAAAGAAAGGTCATGAGCAGGGCTTCTGAAGTGAGTACGGGTAGCTCAACCCAGGGAAACCACAAACATGCTGGAAACAAAGGAGCTCTTTGCGAGTTAGTTGGTCAGTTGGTTAGTTTAGTTCGTTTGCTTTGCAGTAGTTTTTGCAGCCAATTTCCTTTTTGAGTTTGACTGGTTTTGAGGTTTTCCTGGTCATCAGGAAGTTTTTCATTTTATGTTGTCTAATCTGTTAATTGTTTCCTTTGTGGGTTCTCTTATCTTTACAAACTGGTATACACTTGAGACACATTAAGGATTTATTAAATATTTAAGTCCTGTTATTTTCTAGTTGTTTAAAATTATTTGATTAAGGATATTTAACTTGAATCCATCTAAAATCAGTTTAGTTCACGGTAAGGGCAACAACTAATGTTCTATAGGAATTCAGCAGAGGAAAAAAACTATGATACCTTCTAGGTAAGGAGTTTTTTAATCTTTGCATTTAAGTAAAACTGACATACAGGAATGTGTACAAGCATACTATACAGTTATATTAATTTTCATAGTGATCACACCAATATATCCAGCACAGATCAAGAACAGAACATTCACAGCCTCCCAAGGCCTTATTCATGCACCCTTCCTTTCACTGTCCTCTCCTAAGAGTACCACTTCCCAACGTCTGTATCGGTTGTTTTTATCTGCTGTTCTTTATGTAAATATATGCATAATATTTATATGTATAGAATTTGTATATATTATTTGTATATAATATAATTTATGTATAATATATGTATAATATTTATATAATAAAATATATATAACTTTTATATATAAGTGAAATAATTTAGCATTTATGCATTTGTTTCTGGTTTCCTTGGCTCAACAATATTTTGGTGAGCATTATGCATATTGCTGAGAGTAGATGTAGTTCAGGAAATCTCATCGCTCTATAACATTCCATTGTGTAAATACTATAATTTATTTACCAATTCTACTATTGATTTGCATTTGGGTAATTTCTTGCTTTTGACTATTACAAATAGTGCTTCTATGAGCATCCTTGTACATGTGTTTTGGAGAACATATATATGCATTTCTATTAGAAGTATACCCAGGAATAGATTTGCTGGTCATAGCATATGTCTATGTTCAGCTTTAAGATACAGCCAAGGGGTCTTCAAATTTACAGTCCCATCAGAGTGTGTGTGAACTGTGTTTTCTATACATCCTCACTAAACTTGGTATTGTCTGTCTTTCATGTTAATCATTAATCAGTCCAGGTTTTAATGTGTATTTCCTTGATGACTAAAGAAGTTGAGCATCTTAAATATGTTTATTGGCCATTTAGACATTCTCTTTTGTGATGTGCATATTCAAATATTTTGCTCAATTTTCTATTGAGTTACCTGTTTTTGTCTTATTGATTTGTGAAATTATGTATATATTAAAATACAAGTCCTTTGCTATATATATGTATAGCAAATATCTTCTCTCACTCTGTGGATTGCCTTTTACTTCTGAAGATGTATCTTTTCATAGACTGAAGTTATTAAATCTTAAAATAGACCAATTTTTCACTTCTGGTTCTTTATCATTTCATATTCCTAAGAAAGGAATAAAGTATCAAATAACTGTTGATGTGTGCCCTATTTAATAAATCATTGGCTATTCCAGCCAAATAGATGTTATATGATACTTTATTTTATTTTTTATTTATTTTTCCATTAAGCTTTGCACTTCTCTTTTTTAAGTTAAATTTAGTTTTTTTTTAATTGAGGTAACATTGGTTTGTAACATTATATAAATTTCAGGTGTACATCATTATAATTTGATTTCTGTGTAGGTTATGTTGTTTCACCACCAAAAGACCAATTACCACCCATCACCATAGACATGTGCCCAGTCACCTCTTTCACCCTCCTCCCTCCCCCATTTCCCTCTGGTAACCACTAATCTAATCCCTGTATCTATGTGTTTGCTTGTTATTGGTTTTATCTTCTATTTATGAGTGAGATCATATGGTGTTTGACTTTCTCCATATGACTTATTTCACTTAGCATAATAGCCTCAAGGTCCATTGATGTTGTTGCAAATGGCAAGATTTCATCTTTTTTATGGCTAAGTAGTATTCCATTGTGTATATATACCATATCTTCTTTATGCACTCATTGGTTGATGGGCACTTAGGTTATTTCCAAGTCTTGGCTATTGTGAATAATGCTGCAATAGGGGTGCATGTATCTTTATGCGTTCATGTTCTTTGGATAAGTACTCAGCAGAGGCATAGCTGGAACATATGGTAGCTCTATTCTTAATTTTTTGAGGCTTCTCCATACTGTTTTCCATAGTGGCTGAACCAGTTTGCATTCCCACCGGCAGTGTATGAGAGTCCCCTTTTCTCCACATCCTCTTCAACACTTACTGTTCCCTGTCTTGTTAGTTATAGACATTCTGATGGGCATGAGGTGATATCTCGTTATAGTTTTGATTTACATTTCGCTGACAGTGATGTTAAACGTCTTTTAATGTGCCTGTTGGCCATCTGTATATCTTATTTGGAAAAATGTCTGTTTCAGATCTTTTGCCCACTTTTTAACTGGGTTGTTTGTTTTTTGTTGTTGAGATACATGACTTCTTTGTATATTTTGGATATTAATCCCTTATCAGGTATATAGTTTGCAAATATCTTCTCCCAGTTGTTAGGTTGTCTTTTCATTTTCTTGATGGTTTCCTTTGCCTTGCAGAAGCTTTGTAGTCTGATGTAAGTCCCATTTGTTTATTTTTAATTTTGTTTCCCTTGCCTGGTCAGACATGGTATATGAAAATATGCTGCTAAGACCAATGTCAAAGAGTGTACTGCCTATGTTTTCTTCTGGGAATTTAGTGGCTTCAGGTCTTACAATCAAGTCTTTAATCCATTTTGAGTTAATTTTTGTGTGTAGTATAAGATAATGACCTACTTTCATTCTTTTGCATGTGGCTGTCCAGTTTTCCCAACACGATTTATTGGAAAGACTTTCCTTTCTCCATTGAGTGTTCTTGGCTCCCTTGTAAAAAATTCGCTCCCCATAGATGTGTGAATTTATTTCTGAGCTCTCAGTTCTGTTGCCTTGATATGTGTGTCTGTTTTTGTGCCAGTACCATGCTGTTTTAATTAGTATTAAAAAGTTTTTAGTATATTTTGAAATCAGGAAGTGTGATACCTCCAGCTTTGTTCTTTTTTCACAGGCTTGTTTTGGCTATTTGGGGTCTTTTGTTGTTCCATATAAATTTTAGGATTCTTTGTTCTATTTCTGTGAAGAATGTCATTGGAACTTTGGTGGAGATTGCAGTGAATCTGTAGATTGCTTTAAGAAGCATGGACATCTTAACTATGTTAATTCTTCCAATCCAGCAGCACCAAATATCTTTCCATTTCTTTGTGTCATCTTCAATTTCTTTCAATAATGTCTTATAGTTTTCAGTGTACAGGTCTTTCACTTCTTTGGTTAAACTTATTCCTAGGTATTTTATTCTTTTTTGTTGCAATTGTAAATGGGATTGAATTCTTAATTTCTCTTTCTGCTACTTTGTTGTTAGTGTATAGAAGCAGGACTGATTTTTATGTTGATTTGTATCCTGCAACTTTACTGTATTCATTTATTATTTCTAATATTTTTTGGTGGATTCTTTATGATAGTATTATATATAATATAATATGATAGTATTATATTAAATAATATAAATATATTATATATTTATAATAGAATAAATATATATTTATTTCCATACGTAAAATCATGTCATCTGCAAAAAGTGACAGTTTCACTTTTTTCTTTCCAATTTGGATCCCTTTTATTTCTTTTTCTTGCCTGATTGCTCTGGCTAGGACTTCCAATACTGTGCTAAATAAGAGTGGTGAAAGTGGGCATCAGTGTCTGGTTCCTGTTCTTAGAGGGATAGCATTCAGTTTTCCTCCATTGAGAATGATATTAGCTGTGGGTTTGTCATATATGGCCTTTATTATGTTGAGGTACTTTCCTTTTACACCCATTTTATTCAGAGTTTTTATCATAAATGGATGCTATATATTGTCAAATGCTTCCTCGTGTCTATTGAGATGATGACGATTTTTATTCTTCATTTTGTTAATGTGGTGTATCGCATTGATTGATTTGTGGATGTTGAATCATCCCTGCATCCCTGGAATAAATTCCAATTGACCATAGTGCCTTATTTTTTAATGTATTGTTGTATTCGATTTGCTAGTATTTTGTTGAGGATTTTTGTATCAATGTTCATCAGTGATATTGGCCTATGGTTTTCTTTTTTTGTGTTGTCCTTGTCTGGTTTTGGTATGACAGCAATGTTGGCCTTGTAGAATGAGTTAGGAAGCTTCCCTTCCTCTTCAATTTTCTGGAAGAGTTTAAGAAGGACAGATATTATGTCTTTTTTAAACGTTTGGTAGGATTCACCATGGAAGCCATCTGGTCCCGGACTTTTGTTTTTTGGGGGCTTTTGATTACTGTTTCAATCTCCTTACTGGTTATGGGTCTATTCAAATTCTCTATTTCATCTTATTCAGTTTTGGAAGGTTGTATGATTCTAAGAATGTATCCATTTCATCTTGATTATACAATTTATTGGCATGTAGCTTTTCATAGTATTCTCTTATAAACTTATGTATTTATGAGGTCTCCATAGTAATTTCTCCATAGTAAAATCATTTCTGATTTTATTTGCTTGAGCCTTCTCTCTGTTTTTCATGGTGAGTCTCGTTTTATCTTTTCAAAGAACCAGCTCTTGGTTTCATTGATTTTTTTCTATTTTTTTAAATCTCTATTTCATTTGTTTCCACTCCGATTTTTATTATTTCCTTCCTTCTACTGATTTTGGGCTTTGTTCATTCTTTTTCTAGTTCCTTTAGGTGCACTGTTAGATGGTTTATTTGAGATTTTTCTTGTTTGTTGAAGTAGGCCTATATTGCTATGAACTTCCCTCCTACTACCGCTTTTGCTGTGTCCTGTAAATTTTGGCATGTCATATTTTCATTTTCATTTGTCTCCAGGTATTTTTTTATTTCTCCTTTGATTTCTTTGTTTACCCAATCATTGTTTAGTAGAATTTTGTTTAATCACCTCATATTTGTGGCTTTGCCAGTTTTCTTCTTGTATTTGACTTCTAGTTTCATACTGTTGTGGTCAGAAAAGATGCTGGTATTATTTCAATCTTCTTAAATTTATTGAGACTTGTTTTATGGCCTAGTACGTGATCAATCCTGGAGAATGTTCCATGTGCATTTGAAAAGAATGTGTATTCTGTGGTTTTTGGATACAGTGTTCTGTATATATCTACTAAGTCCATCTGGTCTAATGTGTCATTTAAGGCCAATGTTTCCTTACTGATCTTCTGTTTTGATGATCTATTCATTGATGTAAGTGGAGTGTTAAAGTTCCCTACTATTATTGTGTTACTGTCTATTTCTCCTTTTAAGTCTGTTAATAATTGCTTTATATATTTAGGTGCTTGTATGTTGGGTGCATAGATATTTACAAGTGTTATATCCTCTTGTTGGATTGTTCCCTTTACATTATGTAGTGTCCTTCCTTGTCTCTTGTTGCAATTTTTACTTTAAAGTCTACTTTGTCCAATATAAGTATTTCTACCCCTGCTTTATTTTCATTGCCATTTGCATGGATTGTATTTTTCCATCCCATCACTTTCAGTTTGTGAGTGTCTTTAGGTCTGAAGTGTGTCTCTTGTATGCAGTATACATATAGGTCTTGTTGTTTTATCCAATTAGCCACCCTACATCTTGTTTTTATTTTTATTTTTTAAAGATTTTATTTTTTTCCTTTTTCTCCCCAAAGCCCCCCAGTACATAGTTGTATATTCTTCATTGTGGGTCCTTCTAGTTGTGGCATGTGGGATGCTGCCTCAGCGTGGTTTGATGAGCAGTGCCATGTCTGCGCCCAGGATTCAAACCAATGAAACACTGGGCCGCCTGCAGCAGAGTGCACGAACTTAACCACTTGGCCATGGGGCCAGACCCCCACCCTACGTCTTTTGATTGGAGCATTTAGTCAATTGACATTTAAAACAGTTATTGATAAATACGTGCTTATTGCCATTGTGTTACTTTATTCCTGGGTGTTTTAGTACTTTTTCTTTGTTTCTTTCTTATTCTCTCGCTCTTTTCTCTTGTGGTTAGATCGCTTTCTTTTGGTATTATGTTTGTGTTCCTTTCTCATTATTTGTGTATTTATTATAGGTTTCTGGTTTGTAATTACCATGATGTTCACATATAATAACCTACATATATAGCAATGTATATTAAGTTGGTGGTCTCTTATGTCTGACCTCTTGCTAAAACCTCTACTCTTTTACTCCCCTCCTCCCACATTTTGTGTCTTAATATCATATTTAACTTTTCTGTGTGTGTGTATATCTGTTAACCTCTTATCGTGGAAATAGACAATTTTAGTACTTTTGTCCTTTGACCTTTGTGTTAGCTTCATAGATGGTTGATCTGCTACCTTTACTGTATGTTTGCCTTTACTAGTGATTTTATTTTATTTTTTGTATCATTTTCTTATTACTGTTTCTGGTCTTTTCTTTTCCACTTAAATATCTCCTTTTAACATTTCTTGCAAGGCTTGTTTTTGGTGATAAACTCCTTTAGTTTTTGCTTGTCTGGAAAACTCTTTATCTCTCCCTCCACTCCAAATAATAATCTTGCTGGATAGAGTATTCTTGGCTGTAGGTTTTTTCCTTTCAGAACTTTAAATATATCATGCCACTCCCTTCTAGCCTGAAAGGTTTCTGCTGAGAAGTCAGCTGGTAGCCTTATGGGGTTTACTTGGCATGTAATTTGTTGCCTTTCTCTTAAGGCTTTTAGAATTCTCTCTTTATCTTTAATTCTTGACATTTTAATTATGATGTGTCTTGATGTGGGCCTCTTTGGACTCACCTTGTTTGGTGCTCTCTGTGCTTCCTGTACCTGGATGTCTGTTTCCTTCCTTATGTTAAGAAAGTTTTCAGCTATTATTTCTTCAAATAGATTTTCTGCCCCTTTGTCTTTCTCTTCTCCTTCTGGGACACCTATAACACAGATGTTAGTATGCTTGATTTGTCCCAGAGGTCACTTACACTGTCCTCATTCTTTTTAATTATTTTTTCCTTTAAATGTTTGGCCTGGGTGATTTCCTCTAGTCTTTCATCCAGTTCACTGATCCATTCTTCTGTTTCATCTATTCTGCTATTGAGTTCCTCTAGTGAATTTTTCATTTCCAGTATTATATTCTTCATTTCTGAATGTGTTCTTTTTTATATTTTCCAATTATTTGTTGAAGTTCTCACAGTGTTCATCTATTCTTCTCCCAAGATCAGAGAGCCTCCATATGTCTATTAGTTTGTATTCTTTATCAGGTAAATTGTTTCATTGAGTTTTTTTCCTGAGGAGTTGTCCTGTTTCCTTATTTGGAACATATTCCTTTGTCTCCTCATTTTGCCTATTTCTCTGTGTTTATATCTATGTATTGGGTAGATCAGCTACATCTCCTGATCTTGGAGAGGTGGCCTTATCTAAGAGATGCCTTATGAGGCCCAGCAATGTGCTTCCATCTCATCACCAGTTCCAAATGTTCTAGGAATGTCCCCTGTGTGGGTATCATGTGTCCTTCTGTTGTAGCAGGGTTGCTCTTACTGCAGGTGCACAGGGAGGCTAGGCATCCCCCTAGCTTTTTGGTTGTAGGGCTCAGCTGTGTGTGGCTGCTACGGTCCCTTCAGTGACTTTGTTGGGCAGGGGGAGCCCCAGCACAGTTTGATTCAAGGTCTAATAGAACATTCCTGCATCAGTTTTGCTGTTAAGTGAGTAAGCCCCTAGTGCAGTCAGTTGTTAGGTTCAGGGGCTCACAATTGCTTCAGACCTCTGAACTTTGAGGCTATTTTCAGCTCTCTCAGGACTTCAGCTGGATGGGGCTTGCCCCAGGCATGGCAGCACTCAGTTGTTTCAGACATTGGAAGGTGAGGTAGATCCCTTATGTGGCTTTTTGAGAACCACAAGTCTGCTGCAGCTGACAAGCCCAATTGCCTGCAGGCCCACAAACACTGATGATGCAGTCCTGCCCCATGCACATGCCCTGCCCTGCTGAAGTGGACCCACTCACCCTGCTGAAGAAGCCCCATACACTCCTTTAATGCAGGCATTCCCCCATGCATGTCCCCCCACAGAGGTGGACCCACTCACCCCACTGCAGAGGTCCTACACACCCCACCTATGCAGGTCCACAAGTTGTCAAAGGGCTTGCTGGTGGTCAGGGCCAGTCCCTAAGATGGTCTGCCTTCCCTGGCTAAGCTGGATTAAATTGGTGCTCTAGTGGGTGGGGCAAACCCCTGTGCTAACAGGCCAGGGGAAGAAATCCAATGGCTTCTGCCAGCATCTGTGTCAGCACACCTGTACTAGGTCACAATAATGGCTGCTGCCAATGTCCCAGTCCCTGCAGAGGAGAACTCAGTCACCTCCTGCCTACCTGAGATGCGCCCAGAGCCTATCAAGTGAGTGTCTTTCACCAAAGGACTGTGCACCTTTCTTTCTGGTGATTTTGTGTTGCTTTCCAGAATGGGTGAATTTGTAGGTAGGCTCCTTAAGAGAAGGCTTTTCTTTCTCTTATGTTTGATAGCTTTTCTGGGAGTATTCTCCATTGTTTTTAATGGCCAGCAAAGCCAGATATTATGACACTTTTCTCAGTTGTGCTGACTTCAAAAGCTACTTGTGTGGCAAATCTCTCCCTCTTTGGCTCCTTCAGGGAAAGTTTCATACCTTCAGATTGCTCCCAGCTGTGAAGCACCACAGCTGGAATGTGGCTTTTTCCTCTCCAGAAAGGTATTTCTGACTCTTCCACCTCAGTCAGTGCTGTCCCTTGTTGTGGTGGTTCTTTTATCCAGTTTCTGGCTCTCTCTCGCGGGTAATTATTCCAAGAGTAGTTGTAATTTTGTTGTGTCTGTGGAAGGAGATGAGTTCAGAGTCCTCCTATGCCACCATCTTTCCAGCAGTCCCTATAATACTTTATTTTTAAAGCTATGTTTTATCTTTCACATTTAGATCTTTAATGCATTTGAAATAGATTTTTATCTCTGGTCTTAGATGGGGGTCAATATATAATTTTTCCATATAGGTATCCAAGGTACACATTATCATTTATTGGAAAGATCATCTTTTTCCAAATTCCATGCACTGTCTGTTCCATTTGTCATATATATCAGATGACCATATTTGTGTGGGTCTGTTTCTGATTCTCTATTTTATTGTGTTCATCTGTCTGCTTATTCTTGAATCAATATCACATTGTATTACTTTAGCTCTATATCTGGATAGTAAGTCTTCGGTTTATTGCCTTGGTTTTTTTTTAGATTCAACTTGTCAAATTCCAGAATTAAAATTTTAAAAACTACTTGAGTTTTATTAGATTTTCATTGAATCTAAAAATTTACTTGGAAAGAATTGACATCTTTGTGTTTTTTCCTCTCTATGATATGATATATCTTTCCACTTATTTAAGTCTTCTTTGATTTTTTCAAATATATTTTGTAAATCTTAGTGGAGAGGTCTTATATATCTTTCAATTCATTTATCCATATATATGTCTTTCTTTTTATTTGGGGAGGGTATTGTAAATGATATCTTCAAATTTTAATTTTCCATTTGCTTATATCAAAGTAGAATTTATTTCTTAAAAAGATTGTATCTTTTAGAATAGTTTTAGGCTTACAGAAAAATTGAGGAAATAGTACAGAGTTCCCATATGGTAAATTGGAACCCTTATCCAGTTTTCCCTATTATTAACATCTTACATTATTATACTTTTGAATTTTTCACTTAGATCTATAATCCATTTTGAGTTATTTTTTGTGAAAGTTAGGTGTCTATATTAATTTTTTTTAGCATATGAATGTTGTAGAGGGTTGAATAGTGTCCCTCCAAAATTCATGTCTATCTGAATCCTCAGAATGTGATCTTTTTTAGAAATGGGATCTTTGCAGATGAAGTTAAGGGAAGGATCTCAGGATGAAGTCATCCTGAGTTAGAGGAGGCTCTAAATCCAATGACTGGTGTCCTTACAAGAAGAGGAGACTATACACAGAGACAGAGAAGATGAAGTCAGAGATTGGAGTGATGCATCTAAAAATCAAGGAATCACAAGGCTCATTGGCAACCATTAGATGCTTGGAGAGAGGCATGGAATAGATTCTCACTGAGAGCCTCCGAAAGGAACCAACTCTACTGATATCTCAATTTAGGACTTCTGACCTCTATATCTGTGAGAAAATAAATTTCTACTGTTTTAAGCCACCAAGTTTGTGGTAATTTGTTATGGCAGCTGTGGGAAAGTAATCAGACATCTAATTATCTCAGTAGCATCATTTGTTGAAAAGACTACCTTTTCTCCACCAAATTGCCTTTGCATCTTTGTAAAAAATCAGTTGATTATGTTTGTGTGGGTCCATAACTGGGCTATCTATTCTGTTCCATTGATCTGTTTATTCTTTTGAAAATACCACACATATTGGCTACTATAGCTTCAAACTAAGTCTTGAAGTTGCATAGTGTCAGTTCTCCAACTTTGTTCTTTTCCTTCAATATTATGTTGGCTATTCTAGGTCTTTTGCCTGACTGTTTAAACTTTAGAATCAGTTTGTTGACATCCGTAACATAACTTGCTGAGACTTTGATTGGGATTGCATTGAATCTACAGATCAAATTGGGAAGAACTGATACCTTGACAATGTTGAGTCTTCCTATCCATGAACATGGAATATCTCTCATTTATTTAATTCTTACTTAATTTTGTTCATCAGAGTTTGGTAGTTTCCCTCATAGAGATCTCGTACATATTTTATTAGACTTATATCTGAGTATTTCATTTTGGGGCTGCTAATGTAAATAGTATTGTGTTTTTAATTTCAAATTCCACTTGTTCATTGGTGATATACAGGAAAGTGATTGACTTTTGTATATTAACCTTGTAATCCTACAGCCTGATTAAAGTCACTTATTAGTCCCAAGAGTTTCTTTTGTTGATTTGATTGCGTTGATTTCTGATTTCCTATGTAAGATGATCGTCATCTGTGAACAAAGAAAGCTTTATGTCTTTCTTCCCAATACGTGTACCTTTTATTTCCTTTTCTTGCCTTATTGCGTTAGGGAGAATGTTCAGTATGATGATGTTGAAGAGGAGTGGTGAGAGAGGACGTCCTTGCCTTGTACCTGATCTTAGTGGGAAAGCTTTGAGTTTTTCACTGGTGAAGTATGATGTTGGCTGTAAGTTTTTGTAGATATTCTTTATCAGGTGGAGGAAGTTACTCTCTATTCCTAGTTTACTAAGAATGTTTATTATAAATTGGCGCTGGATTTTATAAAATGCTTTTACTGCATCTATTGATATGATCATATGACTGTTCTTTTTTATTTTTTGGATTACATTAATTGATTTTCAGATGTTGAACCAGCTTTGCGTATTTGGGATAAATCAATTTGGTTGCAGTACATGATTTTAAATACATTTTTGGATTCAATTGCGAATATTTTGTTTAGGATTTTTGTTTCTATGTCATAAGAGATGTTGGTCTATATTTTTCTTTTAATATCTTTCATAGTTTCTTTTTATTCTTTTTAGAGTTTCTAAATCTCTGCTTACATTATCCATGTGTTTTTGCATGTGTCAACTTTTCCACCAGAGTCCTTAATATATTAATCATAGTTATTTTTAATTCCCTGTCTGGTAATTTCAAAATCTGTACTATATTTGAGTCAGGCTTGCTTTGTCTCTTTAGACTGTTTTTATTCTTGGCTTTTAGCATGCCTTGTAATCTTTTGTCGAAATCCAGACATGTTGCATCAGGTAACAGGAATGAAGGTAAATAGAGCTTTAGCATGGGTTTTATGTTAATCTGGCTAGGAGCTGGGTTGTGTTTACTGTTTGCTGTAGGTCTAGGTGTCAGGTGCTTCAGATTCCTGTAGTTTCTTTGTCTTTGTCTCCCCTGTTGTTTTTGAACTCCTGTAAGAATTCATTATTAATTAGAGTCTGAGCCTTGTAACCATTTCAGTTGTAATCCAATGTCATTATATTGGAGCCTATTGATGTGATAGTAAAACATGGAGGAGAAGAAGTATTTTAAAATCTTATAGTTAAATCTTACTCTTTTAGTGGGCCTGTGTCCCTTGGTTGTGACCTTCACAAGTTTTCTTACCTTTTTTTTCTCCTTCCCCCTCTTAGATGAGATAGGAAAGCTAACAGGAACTGGAGTTGGGTTATTGTCCTTCCAACTACATGAGATAAAGTTCTGGTAAAGTCTTTTCCCCTGGAGAGTAGGTCTTTTAATGGAAAATGCACTGGCCTTGTTTCAAAATGGTACTTTTCTCTCCCTTTTCCAAAGATATAAGATGATTTTTCTTGGCTCTTCACCACGAGAACCTGATGATGTTCCTGCTGGTGAAACCTATGAAATTTAGGGTCTTCCCTAGGACTGGAGCCCTGAGGAGTTTTTAACCTTCAAGCTAGTTCACATTCAGCCTCCAGAAATTCATCAAAATTACCATACTTATCTTATATTGGTTAATTTGTGTTTGAATTTTTGCACTCAGTAAGTATTTATTGACTAGGTAGTATGTGCCAGAAATACTTTTAGAAGCTGCATATCAATGGTGAAGAAGATAGGAGAGTTCATTTTCTAGTGGAGAAGAGAGGCAAATAAAAGATAATTATAAAACAGAGAGACAAGTGTTATGAAGGGGTAAGTCCAGGATAGTATGAAAGTGCATTTCTCTTCATTCATATTGGGTTTCATTTTCAGATTCTCCACATAGGATAAAGCACAAAAATAATCAGACAGCTGTATTGGGAGAAAATGTGACAATTTTCTGCAATTTAACAACTCCAGCAGATGTTGTGCAAATTACCTGGCAGAAGATCCAAGATTCTTTGCCACAAAATATTGGCACATATAGCAGTAGATACGGAGAAAAGATTCTTCCACCATATATAAATCGGCTGCACTGCAAGGCCATCGAACCCAATTCCTCATTCATAACTATTCGTGAAGTGACATTTGAAGATGAAGCCTGCTACAAATGTCTATTTAATGTGTTCCCACATGGCAGCCATGGAGGACAAACCTGCCTTAACATTATAAGTACGTAAAGGTTTTATGTAGAGTCAAAATCATGGGGGATGTGGTCTGAAAGTTAAGGTCCACAGAAAGAATATTAGATAAGGAAAGGCTATGATAGAGGTCACCCATGTCAAGTCTTTTGTTATACAGAAGAAAAAAATGGAAGCCAATGATTATTATATGAGTTGCCCATTTTCACACAATGTGGGATCAGGTACAGCATTTAAGTTTTCTGCCCACTAAACTAACTTTTTAGCCCTATGTTGCACTGACTTTAATCCAGAGGGTAAAATTCATGAACAGTGTCAGGATTTTCACTGGGAAAAGAGAAGAGAGAGAGTGAAGAAGGAGAAAGAGGAAAGAAGAAGACTCTAAGAGAATAAGAATTTCCCGAACTTCAAATTAACAAAACATTGAAGGAATAGAGATAGTGTCATAGTGTTCCTTCATTATGTTGCCATAAATTTAAAGTTTTGGAGGTTTACATAATGTAATTTTAAGGTTGAATGAAAGTGGAGATACCAATTTTTCCTCTCAAATTGGAGATAGTAGGTATAAGAGATGGAATTGTGAAATTTTGTAAAATGTGAGGAGAGGTATCTGAGAGGGACATGTTTTCAACATTTTGACGTCACATAAAAATTTGGGGAAATCCATCTTTAACACCATAAAAATATGATGTGACAAATTTTTATGTTTAATTTTGTTTCTCCGTTTTTGCCTCAGCTGTATCTGAATTAAGAACTGAACTCCAGCCCAATCTTGACTGTGAAAATTTTCTTCGATTTATTTATTCAGCTGTGGGAAAACCTGCTCCTCAAATATCTCTTTCCCCGTCACAAGTCTTGATTAATCCGCCAGAGGAATACCTTGCTCAGAACCCAAATGGCACGGCGACTATCTCTAAAACGTACAACATCTCCTTAGAGACTGTGAGGTCCCTGAGACTCCATCACCTGATTGTGCACATGGACCATCCTCTAAGGAAGGAAGAGAAGATTGTTCCTCTGTCAGTCAAATGAGAATGTAAGTAGAAGTAATAATCCACAAGGGGAAACTGTTATCTTCAAAATTCACTATCAGAAGTGTTTGATCATCTATTTTTAAAAATGTAAATCGATGTAATACTATGCATAGTTAAAATATTCAAATAATGAAGATGTTCTCTACCTCAGCCCTGCTTCTGAGGGTAACTGTTCTTAGATGGCACATTTTTAATTGATCTCCTTTACATGCTTTCCACTGAATTTCATAAAGTTTGAATGAAAGGAGGAGACATCAAATCTTTTGAAAGCCTAACAGTTTTTGTCCATAGCCAGCTATTGGAACATTGGAATGAGTAGCCTGGTACATAGTCCAGAGTGGCCAAACATAACCTCACTTACTCCCAGGACATCTCATCAATCTCTCAGTTAACTCTGAACTAACCTAAATAAAACACAGAATGATGCTAGGCCCAGGACACCTCATCAATCTCTCGATTAAGTCTGAACTAACCTAAATAAAACACGAAATGATGACTAGCACAAAATGAGACTACTGTAAAACAATATACTCAGCCTAACAAAGATTATCCTTCCATCATTTTCAGTCCTTCAAGGCTAGCACAACCTGGTCCGAGTAGAGACTTAGACTCAATGCTGGAGATTTAGAATAACAGGCAATATTCCTACCGACTCTAGTAGTCACGCTAACAGGCCACAGGATGTACCCCACTGTCTTACAATGCTCTTACATGTGATTGATAACTTGCTTGTTATATAACTTTAGCTTAACCATCCTGCTCACCTCAGAACCTCTAAAGCATTTCTCCATTGTCTTTGACTATCCATTGTTATTGATGAGAAGTCAAATGTCAATCTGATAATTCTAATAGTAGATATTACTTTATCTTCTCTTTGGTAACATAGTATCTTCTCTTTATCCTCAAAGTTCCAAAACTTCCAAAACTGCTACTTTTTGGTGTCTTTTTTAAAAAATCCTTTAATGTAATGGACATTTGGTGAGTTCATTCAATCTAGAGACTCAAATCCTTCAATTCTGAATATTTTCTCACATCTTCGAGAATTTCTCCCCTGTTCATCAACTTATTCTTTTTTTATGAACTTCTAATTAAGTGGGCATTAAACATTTAGATTGGATTTTATTTTCTCCTTTTTTTAAGTATTCACAGATCTTTTTTTCTTTATACTAGCTGGGAGATTTTCTGAAACTTATCTTCAAATGCTTTCATTCAATTTTTCCTTCTTTTGGCAATCAGGTTTATAATTTCGAATTGCTTTTGCAATTTAAAATTAATTTCAGAAATTAAAATTGCTTTAATTTTTTCATACCCTTTTCTTCCTATTTTAAGGAAGTACCATCTTCTCAAATCTATCTGGGAATAATAATTTAGAGGTGTTATAATTATCTTCTGTTTTATTATCTCCTCCAATCCACCTCCCCACTACTATCATTTAATTTAAATTTCTTTTACTCAGTCTTTTTCACTTTGATTACAGGCTTTCTTCACAGTCTAGTGAGCCCTGACTAAAGATTTATAGAAGCTTTATTTGGTTTATTGCATCTTGTGAACAGACAGACTTTTCTTTTTAGAGAACAGGCATCAATTAGCCAGGATACTCTAAAAGCAAGAATGTAGAGGTGCTCTGACCCCCTCTACCCTAGTCACTCCTGTATGTTCAATAAATTGCTTTAACTATCCCTCATTTTTTTGGCTAAGGGGTAAGCACCTGATGGTCCAAAGTTGTGCTTTGGGATATGGAAATGGTGCTTTTGACTGTAACTTTCATTCCACGATTCACTCCTTCTTCATCATCGAAATTCTGAGCCTCCCCAGGTTCGGCAGAGGTCTCTCTGCAGTTATAGTCTACTTTGTACATGCGTGAGCCTGTAGCTTCTTTCATCCTGCAGCTTCATTCCTCTATCCACTTTACATTTTTTGTAAGTTTGTTTAAATCTCTTGCCAATGAAGTTCACTCTTCTGTTTGTTGTTTTTCATTTAATCATTTTATTTTTGTTACTATAATTTTAGTGGAGTCTCAGGAAGGAGTAAAGATTAATATTTTTCTCATGTGTGTCTTTTGCAACTAAAGTTAATCAGCTTCTCTTTCTTGGCAATACCCAAATTGTGAAATTGGAATATGTCAATTGAATAACATATGTATCTCCCGTCAATATTTTGGCTAGATTATTATGGTTAATTTCACTTCTCAGAGAGATCCAAATGTCTGTAAAGAAGTAACACCAACTCAGAAAAGGATTCTACTTTGTTTAGCATTGTCACAAATATTTGGGATAGAAATCCCTGATTCTGCTGAAATCTTGTATAGAGCTTTTTCTCCTCTATGTTTTGTTGTTGACTTAAGGGCTGTGTTTACATTTTAGTACCAAATTCTTCCCATTCAACCTCTGCCACTCATTTTGAATGAGCTATGTATCTCATTTGAGAAAGAACATCGTTAAAACTAGAATCTGAGACAAAGTGATGTCTGAACAATCAAAAATAAATGGCATAAAGTTCCTCAACTGAAACATGTGGACTTTCTAACAGTATCTCAGGGAAGACGTAATTGCTAACAAGAGTTTCTCTTTTCCTTCAATGGTAATAGAAAATTCAAAGCAGAAAATTTAAAAGAGGTGAGAGGTTACAATTAGCAGAGAAATTACATCAGTCTGACAATCAGAAAGAGTACAAAAAAACTTATCACAAACAGACCTAAGAATGCAAAATGCGCAATGCCATTTAATGTAAGTGCAAATTTCCTTAAGGTACATCCACAAAGTGTATCGGTGCATTTTTATATTATATCTAAGAACTATCATTGACAGTCATAATGGTGGCCTTTTGTTAAACTTAAGTTGCAATGAAAAGTGTAAATTATGTTCAGAAGGCTAAACAGAAAGAAGTGAAGTCTGTAATACAATTTAGGAATGTTGTGGTCAAAATAGCTACTGTAAAAATTGTTGATACTCAAAATTTTATAATTTATTTTTTTATTAAGAGTACAGGCTCTGGAGTCAGACAGAAGTGAACTCGCTTCCCAGTTTTGCCTCCTAATCACTGTGCATCTTTGGGCAATTTTCTTAACATCTCAGAGCCTCCATCTTCCCACTTGTACCTAATAATTGTACTCACCTAGTTGATGTAAATAACCCTTATAAAATGTTTATCACATTGCTTAGACCATTAATTTTAGATACTAATTATTATTATTATAAATTTATTTTCTGAGATTATTGCAGACTCTTCAGAAATTCCATTTTAGTAATTGGATAATATTTCATCCAATTATTATATTTTGCTTAAACATTTTTAGGTGGTTATAGCTAGGTGAATAGTTAGGTGGTTATATCTTTTTCTTTTTAACTTTTAAGAGTGGAAGTATGATATTAAATCTTATGTCTTCAATTTGAATGTAGATTAGTATATTCTTTTATAAAATTAAATATCTCATCAATTTGAATGTCAGCAAAGCAATGGTGAGTCAAAAGAACATCACAAATGAAAGTATCCAAACAGCACAGAGCATAGAAAAGTACAGTCAAAAAGAATGTGTTTCTGGTTCGTGTTTTTCAGGTACTTCTGGTTCTTCTTATGCTTGGCTGCCTATAGTTGGTGTCTTCATAATTTTTCTCTGTATTTCACTTATTGTTCTCTTTATTGTTTGGAGAAAGAAAAAGTAAGTTGCATTATCACTTGTCTGTGATAGAGAAGGTGGGTATAATGGAGCTAGCTTCAAATCTGAAAAAAAAAATCCAAAATTCATTATGGAAAGAATCATCAGGGAAAATTATTTTCCATATGCTTGATGATTCTTGCAGCCGAGGATTTATCCACGTTAAAATGATATCAAAATGATATTTGGATTTGTTATAATGGTAGGCTGTTAGTAACCATTCATGCTTGTGGTAAATTGAGTTTGAGATTCTTTCTTGCGGACAGATTTTGACAGGCGAGAGCATATAAACTTCAGACAGCTGATGGGAGGGGGTCCACTGAGTGGTAAAAAAGAACGGTTAGAGGGGCTGGCCCCATGGCCGAGTGGTTAAGTTCGCGCGCTCCGCTGCAGGTGGCCCAGTGTTTCGTTGGTTCGAATCCTGGGCGCGGACATGGCACTGCTCATCAGGCCATGCTGAGACGGCGTCCCATGTGCCACAACTAGAAGGACCCACAACGAAGAATATACAACTATGTACTGGGGGGCTTTGGGGAGAAAAAAGAAAAAAATAAAATCTTTAAAAAAAAAAAGAACAGTTAGATTAGAAACTTGAGATAAGTCTACCTGACAAAGGCATAGAAAGATGGAAGTGATCTTACTTTACAGGACTAATAGAATAAAGTATTGATTTGTCTATTCAACAAATGCTTCTTGAGTGCCTGTATATTGCTATGCATTGTTATGAGTGTGGGAGACAGAGATACAACTACAGCAGACAAGTTCTTTGCCTTCAGAAGCTTATTTCCCAGTGGGGAGAGATAGTCAATGAAAATATACAAGGAAACAAGAAAATACCAGCTAGTGATAAGTACTATTTGGAAAATGAGGCAGAATGATATCACTGAAAGAGACCGTGGGGCTAGTTTATGTTGAGTGGTCTCTCTGAGGAGGTGACATTTAAACTGAGAACTGAGTCAGAAAAAGGTTGTGAGTAAAGTTATTGGCAAAGTGTGTTACACATAACAAAGGAAGAGTTAGTGTGGATCCCGAGGTGGGAATGAGCTTGGTGTGCTCCAAGAAAAAAAGAGAAAGTCAGCGTGGCTAGAATGATGATTTAGAAGTAGCGATGGGGGCCAGAACAGGTAAGACCCACAGGCCTGGAAAGGCATTTGGGTTTTCTACTATCTGTAATGTCAATCCATTGAGTTATTTAAAACAAGAGAGTACAAGGTTCTGATTTACCCTTTAAAAAGATCTCTCCAGCTGGAATGTGGACAAAGTTTCTTAGAAGTTAAGAATGAAAGGAAGGAGTTTTTGGTTTTTTTGTTTTGGTTTTGTTTTCTTTGGGAGGGAGATTGGCCCTGAGCTAACATGTGTGCCAATCTTCCTCTATTTTATGTGGGACGCCGCCATGGCATGGCTTGATGAGTGGTGCTAGGTCCGTGCCTGGGATCTGAACCTACGAACTCTGAACTGCGGAAGAGGAGCATGTGAACTTAACCACAACACCACAGGGCTGGCCCCAGGAAGGACGTTTTTAGAGATGATTGCCATAGTCAAGATGGGAATTGATAGTGGTCTGGAGCAGGGTGTTTGTGATGGGAATTGGGGGATATATTTAGGATGATGAGATTGCTGATGGATAAGATGTGGAAAGAGTGAAAGGGAAAAACTATCCTGATGATGCTAATCTTTTTGGCATAGATGAAAGAACCTTTTACAAATATAGGGGAGATCAGAGGGAGAACAAACTTTGGAGGGAGGACCAAGAGTTCTATTTTGAACATGTTAATTTTTAAACGCCTATTTGACATCAGAGGGAATATGTCCATTATCTACAAAAATGAATCTGGAATTTACAGAGCAGATAAGAACCAAAGGTATAAATTTGGGAGTATAGCAGGTATATTCTCCAAGAGGACAAATCATATGTTGTGACTCTCACTATTATAGAGTGGAAATAACATACAAGTTCTGTAATTGCAGAACTTGTATAGTATTTTTATGCTGAACTAAACCTTCAAAAGATATTTTGATCAATCTTTCAAGAGAATTTGAATCTGAGCCTTCCATTTTTTTATTCATAGCATACTCTTACAATATACACCATTAGGGGGAGTGTTTGGGCTGTGTTGCTCTTACGGACACATCCATGTCATTATAATATCTCTAGGTCAGTGAATGTGCGTGAAACCAGACCCCAGCTGCCACAGCCTGAGGTGGAGAACTTGAGCTGCTTTCTTCCTGCACACAGGTAATTGGCAGGTGTGTGATGTTTGCTGTCACACACAAATACTTCAAATTTAAGACTTAACCTTCTGTCTTAAATCATCCATTTGGTAGCAGCAATAATCATTCTTAAAATAAATGGAAACAAAGATTTGTTTCTGTTATCCAATTTCACGAACTAATGGTTTCAAATGAGGTTGCATTAATGGCTTTGAATGTTTCTGTTTATCCCCTGATTCAGGACCCCTCCCAATATCACCAATTGATTGGCTGCTTTGATTTGTGGGTTTTTTTCTGATTATTAAAAAGTATGAGCATGTCTTCATATATTTGTTAGCCACTTAGGTTTTCCCTTCTGTGAAGTTCTTGTCTACATTCTCATGTGATTTCTGTTTGGTTGTCTATATTCGCAGAAATTCTTTATATCCTTTACATACTAGATATTGATTACTTCTCCCTACTTGGCATTGCTCCATTAAATTTCTCAGTTATGTCATTAAGAAAATAGAAGTCTTTAGTGCTTTAACGTTGTAAAATCCATCAATTTTTCACCTAAGAGTTTGAGTTTGGGGTCTTATTTAAGAAGTCCTCACCCATCTAACTTCACAAAAATATACTGATATTTATTAGTTTCATATTTGTCTATTTCATATTTAGGTCTTTAAGCCTTTGTACATAAAGAAGGATTGACATATAGTATTACTTTTCATCAACTATATAATGAGCCAGATTTCCTAACACCAGCTGCTACATAATCTATCCTTTCCTTACCAATTAGCTCTATTTTCAGCTCTCTCGGGTAGAACTTTGTTCCATTGTTTTAATTTTTTGTTTCTTCATAATTGCATATAGGTTTATTACTACAGTCTTTCGTTATGTGTTAAAATCTGGTAAAGAGAGATTCCCAGCTTTTGTTTTCTAACTTGATGTATCCATTCATGGATACACACACACACACACACACACACATATCATGAAATAAATTTATTTATTTAGAATTTTTTAAAGATTTTATTTTATTTTAAGATTGGCCCTGAGCTAACATCTGCCACCAATCTTTTTTTCTTCTTCTTCTCCCCAAAGCCTCCCAGTACACAGTCGTATATTCTAGTTGCAGGTCCTGTTAGTTCTGCTATGTGGGACACTGCCTCAGCATGGCTTGATGAGAAGTGCTAGGTCTGCGCCCAGAATCGAAACCCGGGAAACCTGGGCCACAGAAGCAGGGAGCAGGAACTTAACCACTTGGCCGGAGGGCCGACCCCAGATGCATTTATTACATTCTTAAAAATATATAGTTGGAATTTTGGTCAGTCTTACATTGAATTTATAGATTAATTTAATTTGGGGAGTATTGATAGTACTGATGTAATTTGATCCACCTATAAATATGTTATCCATTTTTTCAAGTCTTTCTAAATGTCTTTTGGGAAAGTTTAATAATTTTATTTCTGCAGATTTTGTGTAATTTTTGCTAAGTTAATGCCTTGGTACTTTTAATTTGTTCACTATAATAAATGGCATCTTATTTTTTTAATGAAATTTTCCAGCTGCTTATTAGTGGTTTAGGAACAGTTCTGGATTTTGTAAGTTAGCCTGTATTTGCAAACCTTTATTAATTCAAAGTTTTTCTTTTGATCTAATGGTTTTCCATGGAGATGATCATCTGTTACACATAATGACATTTTTGCTTCTTCCTTTCCAATCCTTATACCTCTTTTTTATATTAAATAATAGCAACAACAGTTATCTTTGTCTCATTTCTGAATTTAAAGACGTGAAATTTTTCTAAGTATGATATTTACTATAGTGTTTGGCTATTAAGCATATTATCAAGTTTAGGAAATGTTTTATTATTTATATTTTCTGTGATTTTATCATATATAGGTTGTTGAATTTAAGAAGTAATTTTTTTGTGCCTGTTGAGATAGTCATATGAATTTTCCATTGTAGTCCACTAATATGATAAATTACACTGACAGATTTTCTAATGGTAAACCATTCTGGGAATTTTTTTTTTTTGCTTTATAAGTAAACCATATATAGTTTCATTTTTTGAATTATGTTTCTCTAACTTTGAAACAAAGGTTTCAAATTAAGCTTTTGAAATTAACGCTATCCTGAAAAGAAGAGCTTAGCCATTTAATATTTCCTCTTTTAGAAACGTATATAGGATAGAGATTTCTATTCCTTAACAATCATCTGGGTCTATGGGTTTTTTGGCAGGGAAATTCTTTAATTTCAGTTTAGTAGCTTTCAAAGTCATTGGCTCATTCAATTTTAAATTTAAATTAATAAGAACATTTAACATGAGATTTACCCTCCTAACAAATTTTTTCAGCATAAATATAGTACTGTTGATTATAGGTACAATATTGTACAGCAGATTTCTAGAACTTATTCATGTTGCTTAACTTACGCTCATTGGTTAGTAATTACCCATTTCTCCCTCTCCCCACCGCCTGGCAACCTCCATCTCACTCTTTGATTCTATGAATTTGACTATCTTAGATATCTCACATAAGTGGAATCACACAGCATTTACCTTTCCGTGACTGGGCTTGTTTTCCTTGGCATAATGCCCTCAAACTTCATGTATGTTGTCACATATTGCAGAATTTGCTTCTTTTTAATGCTGAGTAATATTTGATTGTATGTATATACCACATGTTCTTTATCCATTCCTCTGTAGATAGACATTTAGGTTGTTGCCTCACTTCGGCTATTGGGCATAGTTCTGTAATGAACATGGGCATGCTAATATCTCTTTAAGACATGAATTCAATTCTTTTATATAAATACCCAGAAATGGGATTGAATCATATGTAATTCTATTTTTAATGTTTTGAGAAATATCCACACTGGTTTCCATAGTGACTGTATCATTTTGCATTCCCACTATAGCGAGCAAGGGTTCCAATTTCTCCACATCCTAACCAACAGGTTGTATTTTTTTTTTTTTATAATAACCATCCTGACAGGTGTCAGGTGATATCTCATTGCGGTATTGATTTGCGTTTCCCAGATGATTAGTAACATTGAGCATTTTTTCATATAGCTTTTGGCCATTTGTATCTTCTTTGGTGAAATACCTGTTCAAATCCTTAGCTTATTTCTTAGCTGGGTTATTAAGGTTTTTTGCTATTGAGTTGTAGGAGCCCTTTATATATTTTAGGGATTAACCTCTTATCAGATATATGGTTTGAAATTTTCTTTTTGCGTGGGTCATGTTATCTTTTATTACTGGCACTGATTAATTTAAAAATACATCAGGAAACATGCCATAAATAAAAGTAAAACTAGTTTTAGAAACTCATTAGGCCAGATGATATGACTGTAATTGGAAGAAATAAGGACAGTCTCCTCTGCAAGCATTTTGGGGCTGAGGCAAGACCTCCAAGATTCAGATGGAGGACAAACCCTGAGAGCGACTGAATGTTTCCACCTACCCTGGAGTTACTTGTCAGTACCTCTGAGCAATTGTTTCCTGTTACATATCTGTAACACACACAAATAGGTTACACTCTTAAAAGTCATTAATGAAGGTGAGAAACGAACATTTGGTGGTTGTGATGCGTTTTACATCTTCTAAGGACTCCTGAAAATATTTTCCCCCATTCTGTAGGTTTCCCTTTCACTCTGTTGATTATTTTCTTTACTGTGCAGAAGACTTTTAGCTCAATATAGTCTCATTTGTCTAGTTTTGCTTTTGTTGTCTGTACTTTTGGTGTTACATTCGTGAAATCATTGCCAAGACCAATGTCATGCAGCTTTTCCTCTATGGGTTTTTCTAGGAGTCTTATAGTTTCAGGTCTTACATTTAAGTCTTTAATCTATTTTGAGTTGATTTTTGTGTGTGGTGTAGAATAAGGGTCCAATTTCATTCTTTTGCATGTGAATATCCAGTTTTCCCAGCATCATTTGTTCAAGAGGTGATTCATTCCCCATTGTGTTCTTGGCACCCTTGTCAAAGATCGGTTGACTATACACGTGTGGATTTGTTTCTGAGCTCTCTATTCTGTTCCATTGGTCTATATGCCTGTCTTTATGACAGTTCCATACTGTTTTGATTACTGTAGCTTTGTGCTATATTTTGAAATCAAGAAATGTGATGTCTCTAGCTTCATTCTTCTTTCTCAAGACTAATTCGGCTATTCGTGGTCTTTTGTGTTCCATATGAACCTTGGAATTGTTTTTTCTACTTCTGTTAAAAAAATTCTTTGTGAATTTTGATAGGAATTGCATAAAAAACCTAACTCCACTCCTTAAGGACCTAGAAAAAGAAGAAAAAGCTGAGCCCAAAGTTAGCAGAGGGAAGGAATGAACAAAGATTAAAGAAGAAATAAATGAAATGGAAAAAAATCAACAAAACTAAGAGTTGTGTTTTTAAAAAGATAAACAAAATTGACAAACCATTAGCTAGACTAAGAAAATAAGAGAGAAGACTCAAATAAATAAAATAATAACTGAAAGAAGAGGCATTACAGCTAATGCCACAGAAATAAAAAGGATCATAAGAGATTACTATGATAAATTATACACCAACAAACTGGATAACCTAAAAGAAATGGGTAAATTCCTAGAAACATGCAACTTACCAAGACTAAATCATGGAGAAGTAGAAAATCTTAACAGACCCATAACTAGTATGGAGATTGAGTCAGTAATCAAAAACCTCCCAACAAAGAAAAGGCCAGGACTAGATGACTTCACTAATGAATTCTACCAAACATTTAAACAAGAATTAATGCCAATGCTTCTCAAACTCTTTCAAAAAATTGAAGGAGAGAAAACACTTCTGAACTCATTTTATGAGGCCAGCATTACCTTGATATCAAAGCCAGACAAAAACAACACAAGAAAAGAAAACTATTGTCCACTATCCCTAAGAAATATAGATGTAAAAATCCTCAACAAAATACCAGCAAACTAAATCCAACAACTCATTAAACGGTTCACACACCGTGACCAAGTGGGATTCATCCCTGTGGTGGAAGAATTGTTCAACATCTGAAAATTAATTAATGTGATACATCACATTAACAGAATAAAGGATAAAAATCAAATGATCACCTCACTACATGTAGAAAAAGCATTTGACAAAATTCAACACCCTTTCATGATAAAAACTCTGAACAAACTAGGAATAGAAGGGACATTATAATAAAGGTCATATATGACAAGCCCACAGCTAACATCAAACTCAACAGTGAAAAATTGAAAGCTTTCCCTCTAAGATCAGGACCAAGGCAAGATGCCTACTCTTGCCATTTCTATTCAACATGGTACTGGAAGTCCTAGCCAAAGCGACTAGCCAAGAAAAAGAAATAAATAGAAATCAATAAGGAAGAAGTAAAACTGTCCCTGTTTTCAGATTACCTGATCTTAAATATGGAAAACCCTAAAGACTCCATAAAAAAACTTTTAGAACAAACAAGTTCAGTAGAGCTGCAGGATACAAAACTAACAAACAAAAATCAGTTGTGTTTCTATACCCTAACAATGAACTATCTGAAAAGGAAATTAGGAAAAACAATTCCATTTACAATAGCATCAAAAGGAATAAAATACTTAAGAATAAACCTACCTAAGGATGTGAAAGATTTGTATACTGAAAACTACAAAAACATTAATGAAAGAAATTAGAGAAGACACAACAGAACAACATCCCTTGTTCATGGATTGGAAGAGAGACAATTTTGAGGACCTTGCTTTTTTAAGGCAATTATAAATTTTAATAATGTATTTGTCCTTTCTACATATCTTTCTATGGAACATCCTCCTGGATTAACTTTTCCTTTTTCTAGAACACTTCTTTCGAAAATGTTCTCAAGGAGAGTCTTGATGTAGTAAATTTTCTGAGAATTATATGCTTGATAAAAATCTTTTTTCCATCCTGTAATTTTATAGTATTTTGCTCATAAAATCTAGGATAGAGTCTTTCAGTAGATTTCATAAATTGAGTTCCAGCATAATCATCTACAAAATATCATCTACACACTTGTAAAAAAAAAGAATAGAAGAAGATTAAAAATAAAACAATAGGAAAAGATATATATGGCAAAAATAAAAAATAATAAACATAATGGTGTACATTATGTTCATGAAATGCCATGTATAAGAATGTTTAGCCTACCACTATTAAAAATAATCCCAAATTGGAAACAAACAAATGTCTGTTAACAGTATAACAGATAAATAAATGTAATACATGGAATTTACAGAATGGCATAGAATACAGCAGTAAGACTGAATGAACTGCAACTACACGCAAATAACAGCAATAAGAATTTCAAATCTATTCTTGAGTGACAGAACCCAGATACCAATGAGGACATACTCTATAATGCCATTGATATGACGTTCACAAGTAGGCAAGCCTAGTCTATGATGTCAAAAGTAGCTGAGTGGTGGGAGGGTAGGAGTGACAGGAAGGGCAGGCAAAGGGAATCCAAGGAGCTTTGGAGAGCTAAAGCATGTTCAGTGTTTGGATCTACTTCTGGCTCTGTTGACAAGCCCACAGCTAACATCAAACTCAACAGTGAAAAATTGAAAGCTTTCCCTCGAAGATCAGGACCAAGGCAAGATGCCCACTCTTGCCATTTCTATTCAACATGGAACTGGAAGTCCTAGGGCACGATTATGAGAATTCAAGCTGTGCACTTACGATGTATGCACTTTCCTCTATCAATGTTATGTTTAATTAAAAACAAGTGGGGGTGTGCACCATTGTCAAGGGGTTAAATTTCCGTATGCTCCACTTAGGCAGCCCAGGTTCGCAGGTTCGGATCCCAGCTGTGGACCTACTCCACTCATCAAGCCACATACAAAATAGAGCAAGACCGGCACAGATGTTAGCTCAGGGCTAATCTTCCTCAAGCAAAAAAACAGGAGGATTGGCAATGGATGTAGCTCAGGGTGCATCTTACACACACACGCGCACACACACATGAAGTGTTTGTTTTTTATTTTAACTATACCTGTGTAGCAATATTTATAAAAGGCAAAGTGGAATTCAAAGATATTTTTAACACTGAAAATTAACTCATCACCTTGTATCCAGCAGTGCATTGTGACATTTAATGTCCCTTTGATTCTTTTTCTTTTGTGTCTCTCTCTTTTCATCGTGAAGCTTTTAGAATTTCCACTTCGATTTTCTTAAGTTGATCTTAATTTCACTATGGGATGTCTGTAAGTTGGCTTTCTCTCATGTATCCTCCTTGGCCCTCCCTGAGTCTTTGAGTCCTTTCAATATGTGTATTTCATATTTCTGTTTTTCTGGAAAAAATTCAGTCATGATTTTATTATTTACAGTCCTTGGGTTTACAGCCCCATGGATGCATAGGTAAACGCTCTGTCCCCACAGCTTGTCAGAGGGTAGTGGTAGGAAAACAGAAAAAGCTTCAGGAGAGGAGCATTTCATTTACCTTTTTTTTTCTTTTTAAGAGCCAAGAACCCTGGAACTTGTTAAAATAAGAAGAATCCTCATCATCAACGCAAGCGAAGGAAATTCCTCACAGTAAAGAAAAAAAAGGTCACATCATGAAAGGACGGATCATTGACTGCTTGAATATAATTTGTTTCTGGATAAAAACATGTGTGCATTTGTTTTTTAAAGTGTCTATTGATTAAATTCAGCCTCAAAACAGTTTTCATTTTCATAGGTGACGTTTAGGGGAACAATAGCGTTTCTCAAAAATCTTAATTTCCTTGCGTGCCCGCTCAAAAGCGCAGGTTACCATTTCCCCAGCCCTAATGTATTGACGTCTCCCAACCTCCCCGGTTTCCGATCTCTCTCGGCCCTTGTAAAATGAAATGGAATAAGTGGTTTTTTTTCACTTCCTCAGTTTCTCCAAATTGCCACCTCAGAAAAAGGGAAAACGTTTTAAAGATAAGAAACACAGCGTAATGGCATTTAGACTAAATCGGAAAGTCCGCCCGGTCTTCTTTGCCCCGTGTTGGTGGATAGAACTTGAGGGGGAGGAGAGATCCGGGATGAGGGGGCGGCCCTGTCTGTAAAGCTACGCCTCATCGGCCGCCCAGCTCAGAGAGGCTTGAGATCCCCCGGGCTTCCCAGCTGAACCCAGGCCCCCCGCGTGGCTCGCAGCGAGAATGGAGAGACTGGTGAGCGGGGTCGGGCATGGGAAGGAGACGCAGGGTGGGCGATGTGGCGCCAGGGGCCCCTGGGCGGCGTGGGGAGCGCGCCTGGCTGCCTCTCGCCGGGGTCGGTTGGCAGCTGGGGTCTGCAAGCGCTTTCCTCTCAACGCTTAATCTTGCTGAGAAGCCGATTTTGCCTTCCAAAGGGTGGCGCGCAGGCCGTTCCTGGCGTCCTGGTTCTCCGTCTCAATCCGCTGGTGAAAGGATGCTGCCAGCCTAGGTCTCAGAAGATGCTTCTTCCGATCATTGTCAACCTCGGAGGGGAACTGGGCGGGGAGGGGCGCTCACTGCCTTCAGCGCATCCTAGTTTAAACCCAGGAAGGGGGGGCGGCGGGTGCTGTGTTGACTCTGTTGGCATCAAAAGCTAGGGTGGGGTTGCCGAATTTGGGCCTCGCTCTCTCCAAGAGAGCTCTCTCCCTCCTTGATGCTCCGGCCTCTTTCTCCATCCTCTGGGCCTTTGCCTTGGGAAGCCATAAAGGAGCAGATAAATGAGGGTTAAAACCCAGGGTATCCGAGACAGACATTTTGTTTATTCAGGATCTATTTACACGACACGAAATGAAGGGGAGGATTTTCATTGACGTTGGTATAATTTTTAAAAAAACAAAAATTAAAATCCAAATACAAGTAATGCCTCACGGGAATTTTTTTCATGTATAATGTATTGGCAAGACCACACAGCCAGTTATTTCAATATCTTTCATAACAAAGGACAATAGTGGCCTGTAACCTAGTGTTTACCGCGTGCCAGATGCTCTTAATCTTTACAACTGTGCTTCAAAGGAGGAATACCCGATTTTACTAATAAATAAACAGGCAGAGAGGTTAATTTTTCCAAGTCCATGTGACTGCATGTGATGGGATCAGGATTTGGACCTAGAAACTTTGGGGAAAGAGGTATGTACTGGGGCTGTGTAGCTCCCAGGTGGGCAGCTATCAGGTAAGAGTAAGCCTCTGTGAACCCTGGCTCTCTTGGCAAGGCTATAAGTGGCCTACTCCATTCGCATTGTTGTACTCTGCATATAGGATTTGATTAATGATGAATTTTTTTACCTACCTAGCACGTACTAGCATTTACTGTATCTTAAGCGCTGTAGTAAGTGCTTTAAATGCTTAGTTCTCATAGTAACCCAATGAGGTAACGGCAACATTCATTTAGTGCTTATTTGTATCAGTCACTATTCTAGAAGCTGTACATATGCTACCTCATTTAGTCTTTTTAACAGACAGGTTGGTATTACTATTTTTCCTGCATCTTAGAGAGGTAAAATCATTTATCCTCGCTCACACATCTAGTATCTGTGCTAGCCCAAACTCAAGTCAGCCAGAGTAAATATGTATATATTTAATAACAAGGCTTTCCTTCTGTTCCCTTTGCCTCAATCACTGTTTTTGTTCCTTAAATATTGCGGGCCTCTGTTCACGCATTTTATGTTTTGCTATGTGTCTGCTCTCTTTCTTGTCCTAAAGCAGATTGTCACTATGAGAGCCGATCCATTCTGTATTCCTCATTATAGCCTTTGCTAGAGCTTGGATTTTTCATGTGACGGAGAGGCATGTTGGTTTAAAGAAAACTGATGTGGAATTAGAATGGCAAAGAAGACTTTTTAGTTCCAGAAGCCAAAGTTTTGAAATAACAAGAACCTAAGCATTTGAGTTTTAAAAGCCTAAATGCTGAAAGACCAAGCCATATGTTCACCCCAGAAAGAGTTGACAGGAAGAGCGCAGGGTGATGGAGGAACCAGCTTTTCTGACCCCAAGGGAAATAAGTATTTTCTAGGCTGAGAGAGCCAGAAGGGATGATGAATGTCTGTGCTCAGACACCAGTTGTGTCCTGAAAAGGAGGTCCCCTGTACCAGGCCCCCAAGAGTGGGGAGTTCAGGAGGTTAGTAAATAGAAGTCACAGGTGGGTGTTACAATCTGAGAACAGAAAGCACCTGTGCCTTACTTTCCCAGGGGTACCTGTGAGAAGAGGCCAGCCTACCCATCATAGCAAGGGAACAGTAAGACAGAGATGAATTGATACGTGGGAGTCTAGACAGAGAGCCATGTAGAACTTTCATTTGCCCAGCGCAGGGAGAATCAAGGAGCACGGAATCAGGAGAATCGAAAGAACACTGTAAGCTCAAGCTTTCACTGCACAAACCGATGACCACGATGACCTGAAGGGAACACAGCTGTCTTAAGGAATGCCGGCATGGATAGATGGTTGTAACCAAGGATAACAGTTGTCCCACCGCTAGGCAGTATGTAAGCCCCCGGGGAAGTAGATGCAGTGCCAGAGATTGGGGCAATCATGAAGAGTTAGTGGGCTGAACTGACAGATTCTGCGACATTGACTGAAATGAAGTCTCTACCTGTAGTTGAAATGGCAACATGAAATACAAGTAAAGTTCAAAATATGAAGATCAGTTAAGGAAAAATACTAGAGAAACCTTTCTTACACACCTCTATTATAGAAAAATATAGAAATAAAGAAAAAAATATAAGGAAAAGCTACATTTCTTGCCTGTACCCCTTACAATGAACACACACACATAGATTAAGTCAGTGGATCGTGGGGCTACTGCAGAGAGAAGGTAATCTGGCTACATTCCACCCTTCCATTTTATAGTAAAGTGGTACCCAGAATAACATTCCTTTAAGTACCACTGTGATTTGTAGAATGGCCAAGGATTTCTGCCCAGATGTATGAAAATAAAGCAATGAAGGAAAAAGTAAAGCCGCTACTGCTTTTTAAAGGGTATAATTTATGTAAAATTTGCAAATTTTACAGAAAAATCAACCTCAGCAAGCTTCAAGGCAGTCACATGTTTCTGAAAAGTGAGTACTCCTGAGTTGTGTTTTTAATATTAACAGGTGTGGAATATTTTGGAAATGGATGCTCTCTACCACTTGTAGTCTCTCGTTTTTCTGTGTCTATTTATTTGCTTTCCCCAGAGATCTTTGAGACCTTGGTCTTGACCATGGTGGCTTCAGGAGCAGGGCCTCAAATTGCTAAGGATTGCCATGGTGAAGGAGCCACCCTGCTGTTGTTCTCTTCCCGGATCCTAAGCACACTCTGTTATTACTTCCATTTATAGTCTCTGTTTCTGCTTACACAAAACCAGAGTTTTCTGGTGGTTAATGCTTTAGCTGCAGCAATGCCTGAAATAACATTTAGATTGAAGCTTCCTTTGTTTTGTCCACACCCAAACACCCATTTCTGAACTTTGCTTTCTGTCTTCAGGTGTTCAGGAGGTCCTTCTGTCATCTGTCTACCTACAGACTGGTTTGGTTCTTGGCAGCAATGATGCTATGCAGGGCACAAGGTAAAAGATACTCAGTTCCCCTGCTTGGAGTCCAGGGAAAACAGTTCCTGGAGTGGAGACCTGTGGCCACTGTTGCTTGCGCTGTGTTAGTGCATTTATCTGATGAATTATTTAAATATGTAATTCGCTTGAAGGAGTGCGACTGGTTCTTTCTGCTTTCCACATTTTTTTGTTTTCAAAGTGGAAGAAGAGTGACGTTTAGAAACTGTTTTGGTAGACAAAACCAGACATGAAAAAATTCTTTGTAAATTAACATATCATTTTTCACCTCTCAAATCGAATAACTTTTAAAATAATAATTCCTTATGCTTGTAAAGATATGGGAATGCTTGGGGGAGGAAGAATGAATACAGCCTTTTTGGGAAGGTAATCTGGCAGTAAGCCTTAAAATAGGGTGTCCTCCTCTTTTACAGGAAAGTGTAGAAAATAATGAAATATAGAGGTCTCATAGGTTCATAAAATCTATTATATAAAGCATGTACCTGTGCTGTCTACTTATCTGTTGAATTTCCCCGTTGTGCCAAACTTTTCTCCTCTGTTCCATGGGAGGCCACCCCTCACTTGACTGCCAGACTTCTTTCACCTTCTGTGTGCTGTTGGTCTGCATCAGCCCTCACAGGGCAGGTTTCGCATCATCTACAATCCAGGATTTACCGACTGACTGGAACAATCTAAGTGGAATTCCATAGAAGCAGCAAAGAATTGTAAACCTTCCCCTAAATTATTTCTTCCATAGTCAAAGAGATCAATCACCCGAGAAGTTAAAACTCCAGCTTTGATCTCTTTTTGACCCTCCATTCTAAAAGCGGCAATTCCTTCCACTCTCTGCTCTGCATAATCTCAACACACTTTTAGGGAACCCCACTCCTCACAACAGGTATTGCCCCCAGAACTTTTCACATCCACCCAGAGCACAGCTCGCTGAGACTGGACTCGGGCAAAGCTCCGGCGTTCCACTTTGCATTTGTTGCTCTGCCCATCTTTTCATCCCCTGATGATGTTGAGGGGTTGCTGGGAGGAAATATTCATGCTGCTGTCTTTTTTTCTAATCACACAGCCAACATTTTATCTATGTTATCAGTCTTTAAAAGAGCAGATTTGATGTTTTCTATTGTCTGCATCTGTGTATTATTTCATTAATTTGTGCTTTTATCTTTGTTAATTCAGTCCTTTTATTTTTGAGGGGCGGTGGGATGTTTGGGTATATGTGTGTATTCATTTTTAATCTCTCTTCTTTCCTAAGAAGTCAAGTTAAGATTAAATATTTCCCTCTGAGAACTACTTTACCAATTTCTACAGATTTTAATGTATTATATTTTCATTGTCATTCATGGTAATTTATAATTCTTACTATGATTTCTGGTGTAATCAGAGTTAAAAGAAGTATGTAAACTTCTAATTTTAACTTTGTGGATGATGTTCAAGGTCTTAGGGTAGCAGCTTTTTATGTATCCCATCTCAAGTTCAATTTTGGGGAAATCGAAAAGATTTCTACATGTTATTTGAAAAGATTTTATGTGCTTTTTTGGGAAAAAACTTAGAAATACATACTTATATACACACCCATACGTAATTTATATATATTTGTTTTTCAATCTTCTGTATCTTTGTATTTGACCTTTTCCCTTTACTTATTTTTTTAATATGTTGGAAGTGAAAATTCTGAAGGAACTATGGAAAACTCTCCTATAACGATTGTGGATTTATAAGTTTTCTTTGTAGTTCTATTAACTTTTTATATATTTTGGAGTTATGTTGTTAGACGCGTGAAGGTTCATGATTGATATGTCTTGCTTTAGATTGCTCCTTTTATCATTTTGAAAAATACCTTTTTGTCCCTCACAGTATTTTTGTCTTCCATTCTCCCTTTTCTTTCCGTTTGAAAGTCTTATTGGGCTGATATTGAAGCATTCCAGCTCTTTGAATTTTTCTTTAGTGCCTTCCATATCCCTTTGTGCTTCATTCTGGAAAAATTCTGTGACTTGGTCTTCCTACTTACTGATTTACTCTTCAGTGACCCCCATTCTGCTAAGCCAGCCCATCTGTTCCAATTTCTACTATTTATAATGCTGGCTTCTTTTTATGCTTACGATATCACATTTATTGATGTCAAAGTGTTTCTTGATTTATGATTCTTCATTCATTTGGTATGAGTTCTTGAATTTGTAGTTTGTTATTCCTCTTTCATTGTGTCAGCTTTCTCAAATGTTGGCAATTTGTTATTATATTGAGATTTCCCATTGAATCACCTGTCCTATCAATATGAGTAGCCAGCATTTGAGGGGGAAGAAGATTTTGCCATGCCTTATATTCTGCACTGCATTCAGTAAAAATTGGAGGGAATGTGTAGGTTGTCACTTGGTTGTCACAGCTCTCTGGTACTGTCTGCCTCCTGAACATTGTCATGTATGTCTCTCTGCCTTATATTCCTATATTCACCACTGCCTCCTAGAGGCAGACGCTGCTCCTGCTGTCCCTTCCCTCACAGAGTGTGTGTGGAATGTTTAGGGCTGCTCCATCTTCTTCATAAACTAATCACTCTGCCTATTGCCCATCGGCCCTTTCCTGCTCCTGGCTTCCACCTCTCCGGGCATGAACACACCTGGTGATGCTTCTGTCCTTCCTGGCAGTTTTCATCTTCAACCTCGTTCCACCTGCTTTCCAGCTTACAGGGATTGGTTACGCAATTTCTGGTCACTGAGAGTTTGCTGTCTTGTTTTCCTACTCTGCTACCCATAAAGATTGAATAAACATATTTGAACTTACATTTCTCTAGTGACATCAGGAATGTTGATAGATGTTTTCTTCTTTTCATTTTCCCCATCTCTTCTATATTTAACTTTGAACATGCATGTTGTAAAGCAGAAAAATGTGTATTTGTGTATGAATTCAATTTTAAAATATAAATGTTCTTTCATGATTCCATGATGAAAGTGGTGACCCAAGATGAAAGAGTGCTGCTGAACACACCTGCTTCCTTAAAATGCTCCCTGCAAACTTCCCAGGAAGTCTTGATTGTGACATGGCAGAAAATCAAGCCTACGATCCCAGAAAACATGATCACCTTCAGCAAGGACCACGGGGTTGTGGTCCAGCCTGCTTATAAAGACAAGATAAACATCACTCAGCTAGGACTCCAGAACTCAACCATTACCTTCTGGAATACCACCCTGGAGGATGAGGGGTGTTACAATTGCCTCTTCAATACCTTTGGTTCCGGGAAGATCTCAGGAGTAGCCTGCCTTACCCTCTCTGGTGAGAGTCTCTGAGAATACATTGTCTCTGGCTAGAAATGTTATTTTCAAGAATGTTTAATAGTGGTAGTGCCTAGTCCTTCAGGATTCTAGCCCCAGAAAGATTCATGAGTAGACACTTAGCCTTTCATGTCTACTCTAACTGTGGAGAGTTTATGGAGCTACACTGAGTCTCTGCCTGGAGTTATTGTTACTCTGAGGAATCCTGCACAAGAGTAAATTAAGGACCATGGTGAGGACAGGTTCTCCGTAAGCAGTGGTATGATTTAGATCTGGCTTTGCCATTAGTGATCATGTGACCCTAGAAGAGTCCTGTCCACTCTCTGCCCCAGAGTTTATTTATCTGCACAATAAGTGTGAAATAGGTCATCTCTAAGGTCTCTAACAGCTTTAATATTTTTAGATCTAAGGACAGAGCCAGACACTTCATTGACGAGATCCCTTTCCTCTCAGCTGACGTGTAGCTGAGATCGAGAATTGAGAAGTGGGAATAAGGGGTAACTTTGGAGCATGGCACACTTGGTGATAGTTTTAGAAGGGAAAAGACAAGCTTATACAGGGTTATTAGGAATGTTAAAGTGAGAGTTTGAGCACGCCAAGCATATTGGATGTGGGCTAGGAAGAGGCTCAGTAGTTAAGGATGCAGTTAAGCACCAAATACAAACAAGGTTCTTTCACTTGTTTTGCCTAAATTGAGTCATCTCTGCAGGACCTTACGTCAGGCTTTCTTCCTGATTTCTGTTTCATTGTCTCTGAATCTCTGTCTTTCTCTGTCTCCCTGTCGTTCTCTCTCCCCTCCCCCAATCCTCCTTCCTTCCCTCCTCCCATCCTTCCATCCTTTGTCCTATCTCATTTTTCTTCTTCTTTCTTCTTGTGTCACATTTTTCCCATTTCTGTTCCTTTTTCTTTTCTTTCTCTTTTTCGCTCATCTTTCTTTTCCTCCTCCTTTACTCATAACCTTTTGTATTATTTTTCACCTGAAAACCAGACTACTCTGAGTCTTCTAGCTAGTAATCCTGTTCCTTTCCACACTGACTCTTTCCAGCCACACCTTATAGCTTTCATCTAAGCCGTTCTTTGATACACCCGAGAACACTGCCGCCCAGTCTGGCCACGTCAACCGTATTCATCCTCCTTCACTTTTGTCTCTCTTCCTCTAGTGCTCTTTGACGCTAGTAATCTGGGCACTGTGAACAGAGCCACAGTCCTGTAGCCAGTTTCCTCCAGCCCACTGCCACCCCTCACCTCTTGAACCTCTGAGCACAGACCAGGCTTTCATTTAGCCTTGCCCTTTGATTATCTTCTGGGCTCCAAAGTCAAACACAAAAGAAGAGTCTGTATTTGCTCAGCAGAGATAAACTGCATATTTCAATGAAAATGAACTCATTAGTCAAGGGACTTTTCAAAAGGAACAGGGTACAGCTGTCCTAAGAATAATGTCCTTTTCTCATAAGCTAGTTATGTTCTTTTAACTCAATCAGGTGATCTCCAAGGTCTTCCCAACTGTCATTCTGTGATTTTCTGGTTATTGGCTATGAATTTGTAATTTACATTTTGTGTAGATATTCCAAACAGGGACTTTTCTCACTCTCCTCCGTGCATCTCATTCACTGGTCCTAAGCAGAAAAAGGAGCTCTAAACAGCAGCCTGTCTGCAGGCTCTCTGTTCTGAAACTGCCTTGTTGCTTCTGAGAAGTGCAGGCTACTTATTTATGTGGAGGTGCTGATTGGTGGTTATTGTCAAACTATTTGAGAGGGATACCCAGAAGAAGGTGGAGATATGTATTGCACATGGAAATAGAGAGCAGAATAATTAGGCCCTGGACTGTTTGGGATAAAACATACCCTCTGTCCATCCAGCTAATTCTCCTAGAGACAAACTACAGAGAGCATCTTTGTAGTCACAGGGTTGTACCAGGCCAGTCTCCATCCTGCCAGTCAGAGACTTAGACGCAGGGAGAACTGAGAAGGTCCCAGTTTGGATTGGATGTGCCTCCTTGTCTTTCTAGCCCCCGCTGTCTTTCTATAAAAATCTTTCCCTCATACCAGGTGCTTAACTGATGGCAGACTATCATTTTTTTTGTCCCAGTACAGCCCACAGTATTCCTTCACTATAAATTCTTTGACGACCACCTAAATATCACTTGCTCTGCCAATGCCCGCCCACCCCCTCAGATCTTCTGGAAGATCTCTGGGTCGGAGATTGAGAACAGTAGTGAGGTTCTCTCACACTCCAATGGGACCACGTCTGTGACCAGCGTCCTCCAGGTCAAAGACCCCAAGAGTCAGTTGGGGAAGGAGGTGATCTGCCAAGTGTGGCACCTGGGGAATGTGACCAACCTCAGGGAAACTGTGAGCAAAGGTAAGAGAAGGTGGGCAAAGTGGGCTGTGGTTACATTGTGTACACTGACATGGAAGGTGGGCAATGCTTTGCAGACCCTCTCGGCCTCTTAGCAAAGGAGCTAATAAGGGAGAAAGCAGATTAAGTAGGGAAAGAAAAACAGAGTTGAGGGAGCCAATAAAGCCGATTTCACTTTGGTAAATGCGGCACGTTCCCCACATGCCAAGTGCTTTTGCTGAGATCTGTCCATTCATTTAATCTTCCACGCTGCTGACATTCACTGAGTGTCTTTTGTGTGCCAGGCTTTGCGACAGTTGACATGTGACAGTGAGCCAGACTCAGTCCTGCACTCAGAGAGCTTCTAGTCTACTAGAGAATACGGTGAAGTGGCTAGGCAATTGTAAAACTGTGTGGTCAATGCTTCAGTAAGAAATCCATGGTGCACCATAGGGGGCTCGAGGGTTGGGAGGAGTGGCATCAGCTCAGTCTTGAAGGATCAGGAGGATTTCCTGGGAGAAGCGACATCTATGATGAAACTTTTGCATAATCTACACTGTGGGGAAGGGGCATTAGAGCTTTTAGGAAACGAGCTGAGGTGTTTGTTTTCCTCACCCCTTTTAAGACAAACTTCCTCCTGTTCGAGACCCTTTTTGCTTTCTTGTGTTCCTTTCTAAACTGCTGTCTTTGGACCTCATTGATCCAAGAGGTGAGGGTTGTGAGTAAGAGAAGAGGAGAAAATCAAGGGAGCAGTGGTTTTAGAGATAAGACACTTCAGTGATAACAGCCAGTGTTCTTTCTCTGTGTGCTTTTGAGGCACTAACTCTGGATCAAGCAGTCAGGAATAAGCCTCCTAAAAAGGTGTTACTGCCTTTTTTGGGGGGTGGGGTGTTTCGAATAATTAAACCTGGAAGAGCTTTCCCATGTATTACTCGTTGGTTTATTGGCCTCTAAGGAACATCTCGTGTAGCCATTTCTGGGGTCCCTGAAAAAACAGACTAATCAAAAAGTAGACCTTTAGGTAAATTTGATCAAAAGGTTTGTGGTGTTAGATTTGGACATGTGTGAAGAGAACCTCAGAGTCAGCGAAGGCAATGGGTAAATTTCCCTGAAAAACAAGAACCTGAAAAGGAACAAGTCTTCTTTTCCCAGAATGCCAAAATTGACATATTATTTACAATGTTTACATATCATTTGTATAATACTTGTTCTTTCTGCAAACATTTACTAAAAATCATCCGTGCTTAAAGCATTAAGTCAAGCACTAGGACTATTGAAGTTAGACACATTCCTTCAGGTGCTCAGTCAAATTATGATGTGACAGGTCCCATTCTGGAGCCATGGAGAAGATGCTGGAGACTCCAAGTCAGGGAGCTCTGCCTCTGCCTTTGTGTTACAAACAGACCGCGAGGAGCTGATATTCAGGCTGAGTAGCGTTTATTGACTATTGGAAAGAGATTTAATAACAAAGTGATAGATTAGAAGAAATACAATAAAAACCTTGAGATAAGTTTTTCCCAGGAGTTGAAATCGTGAGATTCATGACTGTTTCCTTTATATTTCTCTGTATTTCCCTAAACTTTTTCAATAAACATATTACTTTAATGGACAGTATAGCAAAAAATAGGCACTTTGGAGGCAAACAGACCTCTGATCAATCCTTGGCTCTACCACTTACCTCGCTGGTTTGGGGCTTACTTAACTTCTCTGAGCCTCAGCTTTTTTTTTTTTTTAAATCTGTTAGATGATAGTAATAATGCCTAATTCTAGGGGTGTTTTGAGGATTAAATGAGATAACACATTCAAAGTTCTTATTACATAGTAACCACATAAAACATGTTGGTGATTATTATTATCTTAATGTTATTAATATATGAAGTCATGAATATAGACTTCAATATGTGTATCTTTAAGGATAATTTTCATTGAAAGTTCAACTCAAGTGAAAACTGATCACAACTGTTATTGCTTTATCACTTTTTTCCTTAACACCATTGTCTAATGACTTTATTTTTCCCTTCAATATAGGTATTTGGTTTTCAGTTCCACTGTTGTTAAGTATTGTTTCCTTGGTAATTCTACTGGTTTTAATCTCAATCTTATTATACTGGAAACGTCGTCGGAACCAAAACCGAGGTGAGTCATCACAGGGAGTACAAAGAAGAAAATAAATGATTTTTTAATGACAATTTGGAGGTCACTTGAAGATATAACTAAGGAGATGGCAAAATGTGTTTGTTTGGTGTTTCTCAAATACACAAATGTTGGTGGTATTTTAAAAGACTTGTGTCATTTTCTGGTAGTTGGACCTTAAACTGGATGTTTCTGCTTTTCATTTGCTAAGACCATTTAAAGGCTAATTATTTTGTAAATTGAGAATAAGGATTGATGAGAGAAAATATGGAAAATGTTTACCTGATCACTATGGAATTGTCTGATGGCAAAACCAGAGGAGGGGAGCCAGCCCCATGACCGAGTGGTTAGGTTCGCACACTCTGCTTTGGTGGCCTAGGGTTTCACCTGTTCGGATCCTGGGCACGGACCTAGCACAGCTCATCAAGCCACGCTGAGGTGGTGTCCCAAATAGCAGAACTAGAAGGACCTACAACTAGAATATACAACTGTGTACTGGGGGTCTTTGAGGAGAAGAAGGGAAAAAGAAAACAGAGGAGGGGTCTTGGCACCCACATTGTGTTCTTTCTACCCATTAATGAAAGGGACCATCTCTTCTCTGTTTACATTCCACAGGCTAGCTACTCCATTTAAGAGACTGTGAAATTGTCTGATCTGTACTATTAGTAGTACTTTCTATGTATTATTAAGTACTATTAAGTAGTACTTTCTATGTTATACTCTCACTATGTCTCAAACACCATTGGCAAGATGCAGGTGATCCATACTAACAATAACTGTGTCATGTCATTCTGCTCTGACAGACTATAAATCTCTCTCTATCTCCTACAACATCTATCGTGTCGTATACCAGGTGCTCAATAAACGTTCATTAAAATAATGATGGAATGGATGGATGGATGGATGGGTGGTTGGATGAACAGATAGATTTTCAAAGTGATTTTTTTCAACTCCATTTTTCTTATTGTAAATTCAGTACCTCATAAATGCTGAGTCTAAAACATTGTGAGACATTATAAGACAAGAGACGCTATAAAGACGCTAGAGAGAGAGAATTGAATTTCTTTTGTTTCTGAAGACAATTTATAAAATCTAGTGCAAAGCTGTGGTTTATACTGCATGTGGTGGGAATTTCCTAGGGTGAAGGGGTGAGATGGGAATTTTCCCCATCTCAGATGACTGAAAGATAGGAGAGAAAAAAATGTTGGCTTTGAGCCTTATTTTAGATTTCTGTTAAATTCTCACTAAAATGCTATCTTTTTTTCCTTTTCATTTTATGTCTCATAGACTAATATCTTTCATGTTCTAGGTTTTTTGAACCTTAATTTCCCATAAGCCTTATATAAACACCAGATTAATTCTTGTGATTTTTGTAAGAAAGGCAAACTCTTATTACACATAAACATAATCCCATAGAATTTGTTAGCGCTCTGCAGACCATCAAAGGCAGAAGGCTATTTGAGTCAACTTTGTCCAAACATTTCACTTTTCCACTTAGGAACTGAAGCCCAGAGAGGGAAGCTGACTTCCTTCCTTAGGGTCACACAGCTAGTTAACAGTAGGCTTAGGACTACAACCCTGGTTTTCTGACCTCTGCCAGAATGTTCTAGTCATGATGCTCTGGAGTCCTGTCTTGAAAGGCAGTATTATCTGTTGCATTGATTTTAGTCTGTGCTTGCTGTTACTGCCATATTCTTTTGGAAAGCCCAAGCAAAAAAGTGTGAAGTATTCAAATTCATTTTAAAAAGTCCCTCTGGACAAGAATCTTATAAAACAATCTATTCAAGGCCAGGGTAGATTCCGCTAGTAAGGGGCATTTGCAAAGGAAGTGTCATTTGTTCATTAAGTAAATCTTGGATTTTCTGGGAAATATAATTGTTCAATGCCTTATCAGTTCCTGAAGCAAAGAGAGTCAGCTTGTCTCTGCCCCCAGACCTTTTCTCATTTATGAAATAAACACTCAAACCTGTGCTGAATCTTGTAAGCACTAGAATTGCCATTTCCTGATGATGTCTTCATGACATGTGGCCAATTCAGTTAATTATACCTAAGGTTCAGTGGCATATTTTGAGTGACTGGATTTTTTGGCTGATTTCAAAATTTTTAACAGCCAGATCATTTGGTCCCATATACTTAAATAGCTAGTAAGACCAAGTATTGATTATGCTGGAGACTTAAGTGCTCAAGGCTGAGGAAATACCGGTTTGTTAAGACAAAAGCTCGTTATACAAGAAGTTAGAAGAAGGAAGAAAATAGTGACATTTTTTATTTCTTCAAGTCACAAATTCTGATTGTCAATTTGTGATGAAAGTAAATAATCCTATTACATTTGTTTTCCATCTCTTTTTACCCTTATTTTAAAATTTTTTATTTTTCTCTTTTTCTTGCCATCATCTCCTGAAAACATAAAACTTTTGGGTGGCAGGGAGACATGATCAGTCAAAAAAGGCATGAAGATTCTGACCTGGTGACCTAAGAAATGGGGATGGGAACAGAAATAGGGAAGTAGAGGGGAGCAGCTGAATGCGTGTGTATGTGTGTGTGTGTGTGTGTGTGTGTGTGTGAAGGGGGTGAATTCGTTCTCTAAATATAAGTAGACAAAGATCATCTCGTGGAGCTGCCCAGTAGTTAAGACAAATCTGATAAGTAAGGAAAATCTGTTAAGTCAAGTTCAACTCTTTGTTAGATAATTGACAAAAAAAAAAGCTTATTTTAGATCAAAATCACTTCTTCGTTGCCCACAAAAGCATCAGCAAATTTACAGGTTTTGGACAGAGGGGTAATCTCTAATGGCTGATGTTATTTTAATAGAGAAGTTAGACTCCCTTTTCTTTCCCTGTGATTCTGTCTAATGCCAGGGAGTATGATGCTGGTTTTTTCAGCTGTAAAGCTGTGCTCTGCAGGAAGGTATACGAGTCAGAGGCAGTGTCTCTTGGCACCATTCCTGATGGGATCATCAGTTACTTCCCATGAGACTACACCAAGAAGATAATAGGTTAATAGGTTTTCAAAGAGTGTTCTTTCTTCTTTCATGAATCCAGTACTTTGTTACTGAAATAGAAAGTGAGAAAAAAATTAAAATTTCCTAGGGAAATTTTTCACCATTTTATAACAGTTCTTTCTCTTAAAACTCAGTTGATGTCATAAATTTGTCCCTTCCCCATATACTACAATGAGGTTAAAATTAGGGTTGAGAATCATCTTTTGTTTCTCATTGGTCAACTCACCAATGATTATATGCTTCTCAGAAACAAGAACTTCACTTTGGGGCAGATCGTCATAGACAATCACTTAGTTTTTAGGAATCTTTATTTAAGTAGCAGTTTTCTTTTGTTTGGGTGAGTCAAGTCTGAGTTGGAAAACAATAGAAAAGTTAGACAATCATGTGAAATGCATATTCCAAACTTCACTGTTTCTTGGAGTATGTAGCTGTTTCATGTGGAAGAATTTTTTTTATCCACACTATCTGTATAATTACCTTGATTTCTTTCACTTCATTTCATAATAACCTAACCTATAAATGGGCTCTTTGCGATAACAAAGCCAATGTTAGTAAAACACTACATCCCAGGTAGGATCATGTCACTTTCTATTTTAAGCTTAAAACTACGTCAAAAATAGCAGAGCTGCTCAATAAACGATTTGTGATGGTGAAATTGGTGATTAGTTGGAAAGACAATACAAAGAATATTCGTTTCCAAAAAAATAAGAATCTTTCCTTTGCTACGAGAATTGCCAGATGAAGGCTGGATGAGTGGTAACGCACAACCCCTACCCCTACCCTCGTGATTCCAAGCGGAAGGAATGTGATGCTTTATATGAGAAAAGCAACCTTTATCGAACTGCCGGGGTCAGAATTGCTGGGAGAAATCTTGCATTACAAGGCTATTTTTCTGCAAAATTTTACCGTTGAATGGGTGCAACTACCACCCACCGTATCCAGATGTCATGACATAATCTGATCACAAGGTCACTAGCTTACACACCTGGGCATTCTTGCTTGAGCTGTTCTGTGTCTTTCACCATCCGCAGCTGATACTGGAAATGTTGGCAAGAGTAAAACATGTAGAACTTTGCAGGTTCTGGTAAAGAATTGCTTACGATTACACAGAGAGTGAGAGGTGTTGCCAAGATAAAACCTCAGGTCTTTTACTTCACTGTTTAGATGACTTGAAGGGAGGCCCACATCTTCCCAGTTTATGTGGTAGAAAACCAAGAGCTCTTGAAAGGACCTCCATCTGTCTGCTTTGTGGCCATCCCCAATCTGATGTCCAGCAAGCTAGTACCCACAGGAAACAGAGCTCCAGGTTTTAAATAAAATACACATCCGGTGGGCCCCCCTTATCCGCAGTTTCACTTTGTGCTGTGTCAGTTACCTGTGATCGCCCAGGTCCAGAAGCAGATGATCCTCCTTCTGACATATTGTCAGAAGGTCAATAGTAGCCTAATCCTGTGTCACAATGCCTGTGTCATTCACCTCACTTCATCTCATCATGTAGGGCTCGTATTGTCTCGCATCATCACGAGAAGAGTGAGTACAGTAGAGTAAGATATTTTGAGAGAGAGACCACATTCAAAAGATCACTTTTATTACAGTATATTGCAATAATCTACTTTATTATTAGTTATTGCTGTTAATCTCTTACTGTGCCTAATTTATAAATTAAATTTAATCATAGGTCTCCATGTATAGGAAAAAAACAGAATATATATGTTTAGGGTTTGGTACTATCCACGGTTTCAGACATCCACTGGGGGTTTTGGGTGAGGCGGACTACTGTAGATCATTTGGAAATCTTGGACGTGTTCTTTTACTTCTAGTCTTAGGTGGTTCTGTAAACCATTGTTTCCTAGATTTACCAGTGTCCTTTTTAGGGAGAGTCACAGTCTCCTCACATTGCACAAGGTCAGGAATGTCTACTTCCTTCTCTTTGCCAGTGAAATCTGCACAAGGAAAGTTCTGTGTTTATTGACCCTTTGTTATTTATCTTCTTAAAATCTGTTGGGATAAAAATTATAGATGTTCAGTGTTAATCTCTTGTCTTCCTTTTATCCAGAGCCCTAGAGGAGTCACATAGAGCCCTGAAAGTTATTTCCTGGTCTACTTGAATCTGAGGAGGAGGAAAGCAGTAGAAAAAGGATCATTCTCCAAGGGACCAAAAGAGCAAAAGAGGTGGGAGTAAAAAAGTCCAAGAATTTCAAGACTTTCTACTGTTGTCTAAGCTACCCAGTGCTTGTGTGAATTCCAAGAAGAAATCCTTTTACCTCTCAAGTCTGTTGTAGGACTTGATTTTGTGAAACAATGCAGTGTTGTGCTGTTGAAAGAATACCGGACTTTGACTCAGGAGCCACAGCTCAGAGGCTGACTTTGACTCCGACTGGTGACAACCCTATGTTAATTACTTTATCTCAATGAACTTCCATGTCCGCATCCTGAAAGTTAAGGAGTTGGACCAGATCATTTGCCGTTCTGCTCTAAAAACATGTAATTCTGGTAAAAAAAAAAAAAAAAGGAATAAACAAAGGGAAAGAAGTGAAAGAAGAAAGAATATAGAAAGGTTAAGGACCAAAGAACTTTTCTGAGACGACCTTTCACCGTTCTGTTGCTGCATCGTCTCTTCTTCCCTTATTGTTCCAGGCCCACGAATCTGTTTCCCCATCACTGGGTATCTAGTCACTACCTGCTACTGCTTTGCTAATAGGTGGTCTTTGTAGAATCCTTGGTTTCACTGATATTCCTCGTCTTACTTCTGTGACATTTACCATAATGAAAATGGGACTGAATTTATTGTGAAATAACATTGGCGACCTTAACTTTACTTACCTGTTTTTGTCGAGAAGAAATAGTGTTAGTCTTGGACAGCAGCTCACATTTTTTAAAAAGCATGCATTTCCTGTCCATTTGTCCCGTAATATGACCCAGCCCTGTTTTAGTCGTTCTGACTTCAACCTAATATAAACGTATTATAAAAACAGTTTTTTGGGAGATTCCTGAATAGTAGACAGCTAATTCAGATGCTTCAGCCCTCCTGGCTTCTTTTTCTATGAGGTAACTTGTCACAATAGCAGAGGAAGCATGAATCGGTTTACAAATCCCTTTGTTCGACATATATTGTTCTAACTCACGGGACAATTTTGAACTCATGTAATCATAAGACCCAATTAGTGGCTTTTTCGGTGTCTTTTGCTTTCTTGTCTTTATCCAGGGAGTATCCTAGGAACTAAAACTTCTGTTGTTTTCACTGTTAAATTGGATATTTATATATTTAGTAAGTTTCATATGTTATTTAATTTTGTGTTATTTTTTATATTTGTATTAAGATACTGAATAATTGAAAGTGTCAACTGTAAATATTTGGTTCCTGACACTCTCTTATGAAATGTGGACATTAATGATGATCCTTGTATTTTCCCTCTGTGTGTGAAACTCTCTCCTCCCCTCTATCTCTCACCTGTTAGAAGATGCTGTTGACATTGCTGATTGATCACAAAGTCACAAATCAGATGTCCCTAATCTGGCCAGTGGGAGCTCCTTCTTGTCGGTTCCTGTGTCCTTTTGACACAGTGTCCTTTTGACATGCCCCCATCAGTTTTGGAGCACTTCCTTCTTCGTGATATTTCGATTTTGTTTATAGATACCAGCTGTTGCACACCGCTGAGCTCAAAGGGTTTTGAATTTAAGAGGAAATGCCACCCTACCTTTGGTTTTGCTGTATGTCTGGTATCTCAGTTGCCAGACCAGATACGACAAGTTGAAGCAGCAGTTCTCAAACATTTAGGTCTCAGGACCCCTTTGCACACTTAAAAACCTTATCAAGAACCCAAAATAGCTTTCTTGTAAAGTGAATTATGTCTGTTGATATTTACCGTATTTGAAATTAAAACTGATACATTTTAAAAACAAAAATGTACAGGCATGCATTCTCTTAATCATCAGAGTGATGTCAACATCACACATCATGTAACTTCTGGAAAACTCCACAGCACACTTGTGAAAGAATGAGAGTGAAAAAGGCAAATAATGTATTGGTGTGATTATGGCAAGAATTTTGACTTCGTGGACACCCTGAAATGGTCTCAGGGACAATACTGAAGACTCCCTTCAAGTACGGGCAAAGGAGGAGACCGCTTTATGGGAGGATTTCATGAGTGTTTCTCAAAGCAGCTCCTTACTAAACAGCTCTCTTCACAGTGCCTGAGCATCCCACACTTCCACCATAATCCTAGCCAGGCCATTATCTTTCTGGGGCTTCCTCTGAAAATGCAGAGAGCCCTAGGAATAATCCTTCTTCATCACTAAAAATTCAATGTAAATTGGCTTATTAAGTGGCTTATCAGTTATGTTGTAGGATATTGAGAGCCTTGAACTTAGAATAGGTAGGTTTTGATGGAAAAGACTGAGGGTCATAGAGAAGGAAGAGAGGGGGAGGAAGGGGTAACTCAGAGCACGCAGCTGGCTGAGAAGACAGGTCCGCGTGGAGCACCAGTCGTGCCCTGTGACTCTTGCCCTCTCCCCGCTGGGAGGGGTTTACCAACTCCCTCATACTCTCTGAACCTTTCAGTTTAGGGGTGCTTTTTATGAATTTGTGAATTGGAAAAAGGCAGCTTGGGCTTTGCATGGTTAAGCAAGATTGGGAAAGTTGTCAACATTTGAGTCACTTAGAATAGCTCAATCACGTAGTAAAAATTTAGAAAAATTCCAGGGTGGTAGTAAATCTGCTCAGAGACAGGGGAAAGCAAAATAAAAGGCCTTTTGTGTTTAAATAAAACTAAAAGTGAAGATGAGGATTTAGGGTAGGGAGGGGGTTAGTAATGAATTAATCATAAACCAGGTGACATTTCATAATGCAGATTCAAAGAGTACAAAATCCATATTACAACTAGGGATAAGGGTGCAGTTAAAACAGTTTCTCGGATCAGGTTTTTCCTATCTCGTTAAGAAAGAAATTTAACTCCTTTAAAATAAAGATTCCTAAATTAATTCGTCGCAACAGTAATGTTTTTGTTTTATTTTGTTTTATATTTGCTCTCAAGCTATTCCAGATTTGACCTGCGTCTCCCCACCACAGTTGCTCAGGCTAATGAACTTGCACAAGGTCACACAGAGCTCTGCTTCAATTCTAAACAAGCCAACTTTTGCACAGACATCCTATTCAGCTGAGCCTTGTGAGGTTGGAAGGGTGTGTAAGCCAATTGTTGTAGTGTGCAAAATGAGGCCCCAAGCTTTTCAGAGTTTCGTGGGGAACGCTATAAATGTGAGATGGGGCTGAAACTCCAACTCTGAACCCCAGGCTTCCTGAGCAGTGGCCTCTCTGCCCCTCCCCTCCTACTGTGATTCAGCCCACATCTTACTTATCAGTATATCCTATTTGCTCTATCACTGTCTTCAGAATCCAACTCAACCCTCAAGCCTACCACCTGGCCCGAACCATCATCATCTGTTTCCAAGATTGTTGCCGTTGCTTTCAAATTAATCTCCCTGCTACTGCTTTCTCACTCTTGCAGTCTGTTCTCATAACTGTTTTAAAATATGTGAAGACATATCATGTCATTCTTCTGCACAAAATCTCCAAGTGCTTCCCATCTTATTTAGAGTAGAAGCCAAAGTCTTTACGTGGACTATAAGGCTCGACATGACTGGGCTCCCTGATACTCTCTGAGATCATGTCCTACTGCTCTTTCTCCTAATCGTGCTCTGCCAGCCACAGTCTCCTTGCTGTTTCACCAACATTCAGACATACTTCCACCACAGGACCTTGGCACTTACTCTTCTCTCTTCCCGGAATGTTCTCCCTATAGACAGCCACGTAAGCCCTTTCCCAACAAATACTCTCTATCTCCCTCTCCTCCATCATTTTTCTCCATTGTACCCATCACCATCTAGTGAGCTATGTGCTTTACTTGTTTATTTTGTTTAGTATCTGTCTCCTTCCATTAGATTGTAAGCTTTACGAGGGCAGAGATTTTTATGTTTGCTTGCTTGCTTTTCCCTAACAACTCGTACAAGTGGTCAATAAATGTTTTTTGAACAAATTAATTTTATGCCCTACATCATAGGAGGAGGAGGTGTTCTATCAGCCTTGCGTTGGAACCTCCTTCCTTCCCTGTGGGAGAGTGTGACTGAACCAGAGAATAGGAAAAAGGCTTTTGGAAATTGGTGGTCATGAGGCACAGAGACAAGCATAATGGATTTAGAGCCAAAAGAATGGGGTTTAAGTTCTAATCTTGGCATTAAGTGATGAGTGATCTTGGGTCAACTGTTTAATTTCTGAATTTACATTTCCTCAGTTATAAGTTGGATGTGCACTAAGTGAGTGCCTGTCAGGCTCAAGTGAGAAGGGATGTATCTCCCAACGCGAGCTGAGGGCTGTCTGCCCTGTGACCTCAAAACTCCCACTGAAACAGCACAGGCCTCTGTTCTCAGTGGTTTTCAACTCCTTCTCCCTGCAGTCAGCCCCACCGCCCCGTCCGGAGGTGGACATGGGGTTGAGGAGGAGGTAGGAATGCTGGCAGTGGGAGCTGCTCTCTGGCTGAGCAGAGAGGAAACCTTCTGGGCTTTGCTCCAGCAGAAGCAGAGACCCCAGTGCATCCTTGTGCTGAGAATAAGACAAAAGGAATAAAACAAACAAAAGTTAAAATCCTTTCTATTTAGCATTGGCTTTCTGAATTTTGCCATCCTGCTGTACATTATTGACAGCCACAACCTGCCATCAGAGACAGAGAGCCCCCAAAACGCTTAAAGAGGATGCCAAAACTGAGTGTTTATGGTGAGCAGAATGGCAGCACGTATCTTGCAGTGGGTAGCATTTATCAAGCACTGTTTCAGCCACCCCATTGTACTGGGTCCTGAGAGAGAGTTGCAGAGGGAGACACTGATAAAATCCTTTTCCTGAAGAAATTTAACACAATGACAGACAAAATAAACCCACCTACATGTATTTAAAAACAACTTGTGAAAATTCATGAAATAACATGCATGGGAAATACAATTGAGAAATGTATTTATTATAGTTAAATGTATACTTTGATTCCCCATAATTGCATCTGTAACGATATGGTGTCTTGGATATGGATGACAGAGAATAAGATTGGCCATGTGTTGGTCACTGCTAAAACTGAGGTTCATTATGCTCTTCTTTCTACTTTTGTATATTTTTTAAAATTTTGTAGTTCATAGTGTAAAAAAGGAACTGGGTTCCTCCTGGCTACTTGACGGTGGCCTTTCATCTAAGCAAGAATACTGTTATTTCCTCTATTTTCACAATCTATTCATCTCGGCCACCTTTTTTGTTTGGTTTCCAGATAAAATCTTTCCTCAGTCAACAGCCTTGAATGCCATTACTCTTGACCTTTATCAGTGGAAATATAATCCCACATGCTCTGCTCTCAATCTCCCATCAAAGCCCAGGGGTTAAAATGATTATACAACCACTCTCCCGACAAAGGTCACAGTAGGAACGAGTTAGCAGAAGGCTAATCAGTTGGGTTTGCTTTTGGATTCAAAAGAAAATCACCGTGATCAGCTACATGGCAGAGAGCTTTGCAATAGCTTTTTTTACCAATTGGGGTGACTCTCTTGACCTCCAATGTTTGATCAAAGAGTACACTGTTACAGATGATAAAGCTGGAGTGACATATACTTCACCCCTGCAGGTAATGTCACTGTCTCCCTCTATGTCTAGTGTTCCCTGCTCTTAGTTTGTATTGGATACAGGCTAAAGGCCACCCATCTGAGCCAAGTACTTCATCATTTCTGGAGTTATACTATACACAATATTATTGCAAAACTTTTTAAACAAATATTTTATTTATGATCCTCAGATATTCCAAGCTATCATAGCCAGCTCTGAGCACATTTTCAAACTCTGTGCTGATAAACCAGACCCAGGAGTCATTGCCTTCTTACTCATTCTTGGGCTCGCTTCACAGCGATCTTTAGGCGTAATTGCCTAAGGACACAATCCGTCTAACTGGCATGTTTTCTTGGACCACGTCATCTTAGCCCATTCCAAAATCACTTACACTCTTTGCTCTTTTTGAACAATGCTGCAAAAAGCATTAGTGAGCATTGTCAGTGTATTTGCTGAGAAATGATACTGAGGTCAAAGTACATTATACTGCTTAATGTTCCAAATAAAAACCAATACTGGAAAAAGTGTTATTTTCCTGAAGGAATTTGCACACTCTCTGCTTTCAGATCCTAACTATGTAAATGACTGATTTTCCCTTCTTGCCTTGACTGTCAAGAAGGCAAAGTCCAATTAAGAAGTTTCTTTCTGATTATGAAAATAATAAGTAATACGTGATTATAGAAAAGTTGTAAAGTTCAAAAAATTAAAAGCCAGGGAAGGAGAGACATCAAAAAATTGACCCATTTTCCCATTATCCAGAAAGCCACTGTTAAGACTTCTGTAGAGCTAAGTAGGACACTTGATGAATTGAGCTTACCATTATGGTTGATATGAGTGCTCACTTTTTACTTGGTTCTAATTTCCCCAATTTACTGCTTTTTAACTATATATATTTTTTTTTCTTTTTTTTTTTTTTTGAGGAAGATTAGGCCTGAGCTAACTACTGCCAGTCCTCCTCTTTTTTTTGCTGAGGAAGCCTGGCCCTGAGCTAACATCCATACCTATCTTTCTCTACTTTATACATGGGACGCCTACCACAGCATGGCCTGCCAATCAGTGCCATGTCCGCACCTGGGATCTGAACCGGAACCCCCGGCCGCTAAGAAGCAGAACATGCGAACTTAACCTCTGCGCCACTGGGCTGGCCCTGTAACTATATATATTTTGAAACTGCTTCAAGTCACTTTGGAGAAGAGGAGGGGCAAATAAAAATTAATCCTTAAACTAATAATGCAGTAATATAAGACAACTCTTGCCAAGTCTAATTCTCCTGACATAAGTAGCCAACTATGGGATTATGAGGATTAAATCAGATGAGTCACTGTTTACACACTGAAAACTTCAAAGTACCGTAAACTAATAATAAAAAAACAACTAACGTTTATTGAGCACTTTGCTATTTTACACACATAGTGCCGAATAAGGCTGATTGCTGTTCATATATTATGTCATTTAATTTCACATTAAGGGTACAGCTATTCTATTACACAACAGAAAAACAAACGACAATGACAATTACAACAGAAACCCTGGAGGCTTAGGAAAGCTACGTAGTTTTTCCAGATGTAAAATGGCAGAACTAGATATAACCAGATGGAAAGAATTTTGATGTGATATAATTTTTTCTTAAAAGACTGGCACCTCAGCCAACATCTGTTGCCAATCTTCCTTTTTATTTTCTCTTCTCCCAAAAGCCCCCTGATACATAGTTGTGTATTCTCTGCCTCTGGTTGTGAGTGCCTCTGGTTGTGCTATGTGGGATGCAGCCTCCGCATGGGCTGAGGAGCGGTGCCATGTCCACGCCCAGGATCCGAACCAGTAAAAACCTGGGCCGCCGAAGCAGAGCATGCGGACTTAACCGCTCGGCCACAGGGCCGGCCCCTGATGTGATGTAAATTTTTGAAGTGGTTTTGATCAAAACTTCTTGGAGAGTTACTCCAAGAAGTAGTACCTAAAACCCCACCTTTCGTGTTATTAAATAGTCCACTTCTCTCTTTTGTAAGGTGATAAGGTTTGCATCTTAATCCCCAGAACTTGAACATTTCTTTGGAAAATAGGTCTGTGCAGATGTAATTTAAGATGAAGACCTTGAGATAAGATCATTCTGGCTTATCTCAGAGCACCCTAAATCCAGTGGAAAGTGTCTTTATAAGAGACGCATAGAGGAGAGGAGAAGGCAATGTGACCAGAGAAACATGAGAGTGACTGGCAACAAGCCAAGGAATGCCTGTGGCCACCCAAAGCTAGAAGAGGCAAAGAATGGATTGCCCATAGACCCTTTGGAGGCAGTACACAGCACGGCAAACAACCTTGATTTTGGACTTTTTGCCTCCGAAACTGTGAGAGAATAAATTTCTGTTGTTTTAAGCCATCAAATTTGTGGTAATTTGTTATGGCACCCCTAGCAAAATAGTACAAAGATCCAGAGGGCAGAACTAGAACCAAGTAGGACAAGGTAAAAGGATGAACTTTCTAATTATTGCAATTGCTCAGTAGTGTGAAGGGCTGAGTTGTGAAATCACTGGCCTGTGGCAATTAGCAGTCATGGTTCAGTGGTTGAATGGTCAAGAGAGAGAGTTCATTGTGTGAAACTGGGAGTCTTTTAAAACTTTTTCTGCTTTCATTATCTCAAATTTACGTATTTCTGACTGTAGTTTCTGGAATCCCTTCTCAGGAATCCCCAGATTTTGCTCACATCATCAGGTGTTATCTCTGGTTGGGTTAAGAATAGTCCAGTCAGGTCCAAACAAGAAGATTACTTTCCAGGGCAGGAAGAAGCCAGTGTTGGCCATGCCTGGACAATAGATCGGGATACCTGGCAGAGCTTCACCTCTGTGCAGTCACCTCCCGGAAGTTGGTTCATCTGATGCTTTCTACACTTGCAGAGGAACAGGCTTTCCCACAGGCAAATAAATAAACTACGTTCTTTATATTATTCTAACCTTTTACTTTGGGCCACTGGCCTGGCTGGGAGCACAAAACTCACATATTTACAGTTGGCCTTAAAGTCAGCTAAATAATTTTCCTTGTCTTTGATGGTAAAGAATTAACACTTCGAACCCAATTGGGTTATCTGATCAGATGGCTTTTAGGAAGCCAGAGGTGGGAGTTTCTAATCTAGACTTCAGGGGTTTGTGATGGCATAGCTCCACGATCCTCTTGAAATTGCGAGCAAGTTTTTGCTTTCTTTCTCAGTTTTTACTTTGGCAACCTCCATGTCACTAAGTTCAATGAATATTTTTTACCTCCGCACAATATCTCACACTAGACTCTCTTTCTTGACACTCTCTCCCATTATCATCAGTGACACTATGTGCACTGGATTTTCCTCTTATCTTTCCAGCCAGTCCTTCTGGACCCAAACTTTACATTTTGCAGTTCTCAAAAGCATAGATATAGGACCTTTCGTTTTCTCACTTTGTGCTCTTTCCCTGTGTGATCTCATCCATGCCCATGGCTTCAGCTATGATCGATACACTCACAGCTCCAAAATTACTAATTTTAACCCAGACTTCTTCTGAGCTTCAGATATGGGTGTGCAACTGCCTACCAAACATCTCTACCTTACAGAAAACTCAAACTGAACAGGTCCGAAGCCGAACTCTGGTCTTTCCCAGTCCTATACCCCATCTTCCTCCATTTTTCCCTGTCACAGTGGACAGTGTCATCATCCATACAGGCATACAAGCCTGAAATGGCGGGCATCCCTAACATTTCTCTCTCCATCTGTTCCTATACCCAGTTACTCAAAATCCTACTACTGTTACATCCTAAAAACAAAATACACATCTCTACTTCTCCACCACAACTGCCTTTATTCTAGACGTTACCATCACTTGCCTGAAATATTGCTAATCCATTCCCTATAAATGTACCCAAGTGATCTTTCTAGATTCTGATTGTGACAACTCCCTGATTCATATGTTCCAATGGCTTTCCATCACTCTTAGAGTATCATCTAAGATCCATAACAAGATTAGTAGTCTGTCCCCTAGCTACTTCACCAGCTTCAGCTTGCACCGTTTCCCCTGACTCTCTGTGCCCTTCAGCCAAGTTGACTGTGTCAGTTATCTAATGCCATGATTATTTTGCAGACCATCACCAAATCTTAGGGGCATATGACCACCATTCATTCATCTGTATGGTTAGCTAGAGAGCTCTACACATCTTGGCTACACTTGTTCCTATGTCTGAGGGTCAGCAGGTAGTCACCTGGGGAAACTGAGGCAACTTGATTCTGTTCCACATGTCTCTGATCCTCCAGCAGGCTGTCCTGGGCATGTTCCTGTGGCAATTAGAGAAGTACAAGGGAAAGCAAGTGAAAGCACACAAGGCCTAGGCTTGGAATTCACACATGTTGCTTCTGTTACATCCTATTAATCAAAACAGATTCAAGGAATGTGAAAATAGATAGATGGTACCTTTTTAGCAAAAGGAACTTCAAACACATATAGCAAAACAGAAGATAAAGGGTGGGGGCTGGCCCCGTGGCCGAGTGGTTAAGTGTGCGCGCTCCGCTGCAGGCGGCCCAGTGTTTCGTTAGTTCGAATCCTGGGCGCGGACATGGCACTGCTCATCAGACCACGCTGAGGCAGCGTCCCACATGCCACAACTAGAAGAACCCACATTGAAGAATACACAGCTAGGTACCGGGGGGCTTTGGGGATAAAAAGGAAAAAATAAAATCTTTAAAAAAAAAAAAACAGAAGATAAAGGGTGAAGTGAAGACACAGGACCATCATCATGATCTATCACCTTCATTTCTTGAATATGCTTTTTCCCTTTTTGCCTCAGGGCCTTGATACATGCTCTTCAATGTGCCTGGAGAGTTTTCCCCACTGCTCCATTTGACTGGCTAAATTCTCCTGATCTTCAGCTATCGGCTAGTAAAATTTCCTAAAGAAACATTCCAGAACTGCCCCCTTCAGTCTAGTTTAGATTTTCACATCTCCTCACTGTGCTCCATATGTCCTCTCTTTGAACCAGTATTTTAATGAAAATGAATAATTAATTGTGTAGTTTTCTATTTATCATCTAACTGTTTTTCTAGCATATAAGCTCCCTGAGAGCAAGAAAAGATATCTGTGCTGTTTAATATTGTGTCTCCAGCACTGAGCATAGTGCCTTGCACAGATTAGGTGCTCAGTAAATATTTGTCAAATGCTTGATTGGATGCCAGAGTCTTAGAAAAGGGTCCAGAGCTTTCATTAGACTCTTAAATGGGTTTGTGATCCTCTAAAAAGTTAAGAACCACTACCTGAAGGTGATATGATGCAGACTACGGACAGACATATTTGGGGGGTGGAAGGCCCAGGGTTTAGGGAAGTGAGGGTCTGAGTTGAGTGCTCAGCTAATGGCCTGGAGTCCAACATGTAGGCTAAGAGTGTCTAGGGTCTGTTTTAGGCTTTGGGGGTGAAGGGTTGGTCACAGAAAGCAAACTTCCTCTACTTTTGTTTTTGCTCTCCTCCTCATCACTTTTCTAGCCACTGTGGCAGAACTGTTTTGATATTAATTCCTTTTGGAGTTGTCATCCCCATGAAGAGATTATAGAATCAAATTTTAGAAGAGACTGCAAAATACAACAGGTATTTTTTGAGGGTGATGAGTGATTCATTCCATGTTTACGCAAAGGCGTCACAGACTACGTCCCATTCTAAAACCAGAGAGAGCTCCCCGTGAAGAGGGAGGGTTAGAGTGATGCATCTACAATTCATGGAGTGCCAAAGATTTCCAGAAAACCACGAGAAGCTGGGGAGAAGCAAGGAAGGGTTCTCCCCTACATGTGTCAGAGAGAGCAGGGCCCTGCTGACAGCTTGATTTTGGACTTCTAGCCTCCAGAACTGTGAGACAATAAGCAACTCAGTTTGTGGAACTTTGTTACAGCAGTCCTAGGAAGCTAACACACATGGTTTATCTGAGCTTTACTCCATTTATGTCCTCACTTCCTGCCTTGACCTGCTTAAATAGTGGTGGTTGTGAAAGCAATGCAAAGTATAATACTGTCTGACTGTATTTATATAATATATAATATTGCACGACTGTATTTATTCCAATCAGGAAACAAAGAGACTGAAATCTAAGTGTGTGTCACAGTATTCATTTATCCAAGTCAAGTGATAAAATGTTGTAAGTAAATATGATAAAATTTGAGTAAAGGTGAAACTGGGAAGAGGGCCAGGATTTACGTAATATGCTAAATTGATATACCAGTGGGTTCTTTATTGACATAGCAGAACCCTTGAAAAGAGGCTTACCCTATTAACTTGAGAGGAATCTTCCTGGGATGTGCTCCCTGTTGGTTCACAACCCTAAATCCATAGCATTGGTATCAAATCTCTCACCGAGGACTCTGAGTATATAATCTCAGCTACTTTGATGGGCCTGAAATGATGATTCTGTTCTACTTCATTATATAAATGACTTTGCAAACCTGAGACTGTACAAAAAAATAAACAGTGATGATGAAAAAATACATATATTGGTTTTCACATAAAATTATTTTTATGCAAATACATTGTTTAAAAATCATTTTACTGCTTTGTATTAAAGATGTTTAAGAGAAACTAATATGGTAGACAAATAATTTTTACTGAAACACTTAGGGGATGACCTTATCTCTAGAAACTCTTATCAATGTGGAAGGCAAGGACTCAAGTCTGTGTAATAACCTGACTCTTGTTTACTGTACTTATGTGGTAAGCTCCCATGATCCACTCCCCCCACCCCCAACATCCTCCTTTGCCTTTAGCTGAAGATGGTATTTAAGGTGGTGGCTTCAGCCATTTTGGTGAGTTGCTCAGCTTGCCTGAGCCTCTCCCATGTATACATGTTATAAAGCTTTGTTTAATTTTCTCCTGTTAGTCTGTCTCATGTGAATTTAATTTGTTCTCCTGATGACGATTAAGGCTGCCCCAGGGAGAGCAGTCCAAGGTGTCCTGCCCTACATACTGATCTATATCATCCTCCAGGAAGCATAGAACATCCTGACTTAATCTGATCTGATTCTTATCTAAAGTTATAGGAACACCCAATAACCAGACCCCACCTGCACTGACACCATTTTAACAATGATATTTTTCATGATCTTTCCTTTGTCTTGTAAAGAAATAACTCACATACCTATGCCTTATAAATTTAGCGGTAACCCTCAACACATTGCAGCTCTTCACTGCCCATGGGTCCTGTCCCCATGCTACTCCACGCTATTCTCTGAATAAAAGAGCACTACTGCCAGACCGTGAGAGTCCAAGAAACCTTTCTTTTGACTCCTTGACTTACCGAGCCTGCATCGTTTCTTCTGGTGGCCCGTACAGGGGTCTTGCTTCATCAGCTTGTGAGCTGAAGTTCTAGTAAGTGCCCTTTTCTTCCTTGTGCCTTTCTCTTTTTCAGGATGGATCTAAATTCACTTCTTCATCAGGAACTTTCTCGGACATCTGTATGAATCCACATTTGCTGCCTATGGCTACTCCATGGGGCAAACCATGGCATTCAGCTTGAAGAGAATCAGTACCTTAAGCCTGAGGGTGATGAAGAATGAATTCATCCATTCCTTCCTAACTCTATCTCTAATATATAAACTTTTCATGGGCACGGGTCAACCACTTAAGTCATTAGGATGGTCACCAATCTCCAAGACTCCCATGGCAGGTTTCTTTTCCTAAGGCTGGATTGGGATCCCTCTCCATGGCTCCTGACCACATTCCAAACTGCAGGAAAGTCCCAATCGGGACTCCAGTTCAAGGAAAGTACCAAACTCTAAGCTTTGGTTGAATATGGGAGCCCCTTCTTGGGAGAATGGCTCCAGGAGGCAATTGGATAGAATGTCCCCCAGACTAGTAGAAAATTCCTCACTGTTTTTCTCTATTCTTTTACCTCTGGGACCATTCACCAGGTCCCTATTACTGCGAGGCATAATAGGGAAAGTATACAAGGGATGCAATTCAGGGGGATGCCCCTATCACCCCTTGCTATAGGAACCCCATCAGGGGGGATTTCAAGGTAATGGATCCTTTTCTTTCATCTCTCTTAAAGTTCTTCTTTTATCTCTGGGACCATTCACCAAGTACCTATTACTCCCAGGCAAAATATGGAAGGTATACAATGGATGCACTGCCAGGGGACGCCCCCGTCACCCCTTGCTATAGGAACACCACAGAGGGAACAACAGGTAGGTCGCTGCCCTAGGTTCAGGGGGGGATTTTCAAGGTAATGGACTCTTTTCTTTTGTCTCTATTAGGGTTACAGTGGTCATTTTGGTCTCCTTTCGAGCTTTGCAACTGAGAAACAAAGAAATCTTTAGAGTGAAAGGCTCCACCCCTGGGAGTCCCCCCCACTCTGGTTTCCAGGCCTGATCACCCCAGCAACCCCAAGTGGGGTTCCCTCTCTTGACGGTTGACCCATTGAGTATTTTAGTCACCTACTGAGTGGGTTACGAGGGTAGGAGACCTGTGATTTATTCTGTGAACTGTTGTGCTAGGGTAGTGTGCCCCAGCATGGGAACTGTTGTGTGACTCTTATCTTGATAACCCTCTGGAAGAGGCCATGAGGGCGAGGTCTGATCTCCTCTTTTCCTTTCTTTGTCTGTTTCATTCATCACCTCCTCTGTTGTCACCAAGTCGAGGTTAAGTTCAGGCTGGACCTGACCAGAACCTGGACCTTCTGCAAAATCAAACTTAAACCTTTTGTCAGGGACTTAACTCTCAAGCCCAGCTCTGGGAGCCCCAGCCTCCAGCCAGTTCCAGGCCTTTGCCTCCTGCTTCCCTGCCTTACTTTGTGTGGGCTCAGAGACTAAGTGCCCCAGCTGAGCAGGACTTGACTAAATCTTAAAACTATTTGACACCCACAATTGGGCTCTACACCCTTCTCTGGTCCACTCTCAGGTGGAAACTGCCTTTACCGCCATGGGAAAGGCCCCAAGCATCCCCGGAGACTCACCACTCTGGTACATTCAAACTAATTGGAAATACTTTCAGTTGGATGAATCATGCCCCAGAAACTCCATCTTGGAGAAAACTTGAGGGGTTTCTCTGTGCCTTTATGATGCAGTTGGACAGGTAGATCAATGTTTAATGTCATTTGAATTACAACCCAGTTTCTGAGAAATGAAGAGCAACTGTCCTTGGAAAATCCTTGTAAGGCTGGAAAGCAGGTCTGGAGGCAGTTCAGGTTCCACCCATTTCCCTTATCTCAAAGAGCTTGCTAATCCTCTGGGGACTACCTAGCCCATCACTAATTCCCAAGACTGAAAAAAAAAAAAGGAAAAACGATCACAAGCGTGCCTTTGCCAAAAAATCTAGCATCTTGAGTGTCTTCTCCACAAATATTGGTAAAAAGGTTCAAAACAAAATTTGGATTCATAATTAGGGAGCCTTGTATTACTGTACCTGATTGATGGCAATAATTTTTTTTTTTTTTAAAGATTGGTACCTGAGCTAGCAACTGTTACCAACTGTTACCAATCTTCTTTTTTTTTTTTCCTGCTTTTTTCTGCCCAAATCCCGCCAGTATATAGTTGTATATTTTAGTTGTGGGTCCTTCTAGTTGTGATATGTGGGATGCCACCTCGATATGGCCTAATGAGCAGTGCTATGTCCATGCCCAGGATCCGAACCCTAGGCTGCCGAAGCGGAGTGCGTGAACTTAACCACTTGGCCACGGGGCCGGCCCCAATAATTTTTAAAACAATAGCTGTGGAGACTCTGTGTATGTGTGTCTGTATACATGTTATATGTGTGTGGTATTTTACCTCTGGCTGGTATGGACAAAATCAAGAGCTCTGTTTAATTGTCTTAAAGTAAGCACTTACATAAATTCTAAATGTATTAGAAATTCACCCAGTGTCTTTCAAAGTTAACGTGATGTGACAACCTTTGGTAAATGAAAGCTTGTTTAAGTTTGCTCATTTGATTGAAGTAGTCTTGTTGTCAGAGTTTTCGGTATTTGGATATGATGCAGGCATGGAGTCTGGGTTTACTAGTCAAATAAGTTCATGTTGTCTGTTAGAAATTCGTTAGCAAAATAATAGGTTTAAATGATGGTTAATTTTGTCTAATATCTCATGAGGTTTTCGTGGGTAATCTAAACACAACTGTTGGAAACAAATGGTTTAAATAGATAAAAATGGGTAAGACTTTGTGGGTACAATAACTGTTTTATGGTCTGTATACTTGGGGAAAAAACAGCTTTCAAATTCTTTTTGGTAACAATCTTGAGTTTTGTCAAGTTAAGTTAAATGATAAAAATCTGAGTATCTCGGTCACTTTTGGATTGAACACTGAAACATTATTGCTAAATGTATCTAAGTTATCTACTTTCGGCTTCTTGTTGCGAGAGGCTAAAAGTGTTTGGGTCTATTACTGTAAAGTGGTGTGCTTCTAGAAATTATGAAAAGTGTTTAGAATGCTGATATAAAAGACAATTCATAATTGCTTACCTTTTTAGTGTTTACTAGGGTCTGTTAAGGGTTAAAAATTCTAATTAATATATGTAATTAAAGCTAATGGAAATTAATAAGGAAAACAATTGTGTATTCAAGGGAAGTTAAAATGTATGTTTTCAGTAAAGAGGCTATAAAGAATGAAAGCAATTTTGTTTGTTGGGTTAAGAAAGATAAATTTGTCCTAATGTACTAGAAGGGAAGAAAGAAAGCATGGGACAAATTCTGAATGTAAAAAGAAAGTTGTAGAAGGTTTGTGTAAGAGAAACTCAGAAAAGAGTTTTATGCCTGGTCAAGTTGGCTAAGAATAAAGTAAATCCAATTAAGTAAATGAGTTTTAATGAAGAAAAAAAAAAAGCTGGTGCAAAAATTAAAATTTGGTTTTTCTCAAGGATAATTTTCTTGAACTCTTGGTGTGTTCTTGATAAAGAGGTTATTAAAGGTGTTCCTTTGAGTAAGTCTCCCTAAAAGACAAATTTGTTTTGTTAAAATAATGACTGAGGTCACTCTTAAGATTTTTGATTGTTTCCGTTGTCACTTTGAATGGATACCTGAACATTGTTTCCTAGTGAGCATTGTTTCCTAATTGAACAAGTGTCTTAAAATCTTTTGGTATTTTTGACAAGCTTCTCCCTCAAAAAAAAATTCAAATCCTGAATGAAGCCTTTCCTTTGGCCTAGTAGAAGGAAGAAAAATTTCTCTGGGGATTTTCAGAGGGCCCCCGAGACTTCTCAAAGAAATTTGCTCTCTCTTCCTGTAAGGAGGAAAATTCTAAACTAATTAGGCTTATTTGGTCTATTAAACTACATGGGAAGCATTGTCAAATAAGTGATGATAAACTTTCTTAGGTGACATTACGTGGGTAAATGTTATTGATATAGGTGTTTTAAAATTATATAACATTCCTAAAATTCTGATGTCCTGGTTAGCGGTCATAATTTTAGTTATTATCTACAAGTGTTGTATGTCACAGAAAGAGCCAAGTTTTTTTTGTCAATTGCCCTTTTGAGTCTTTCATTTGCAGATAGTTGTTGTTTTACTCTGATGCTTTTTGATTTTGCAAATATGTTTCATCTTCAGAGAAATTCATGGAAACAATTCTGACGCAAGATTCTCAACTACAGGTTTCTGACAAACTTTTAGATCATAAAACTGAACTGGGTAAGAAAATACAGAATTCTAATGGAGAAACTGAGCTCACAGATCTGCTAACAGAAGATTAAGCTCAAGAATCGATTATACAAGATTGTATGAACTGATGAGTATGACTATAAGTTTTTATAACTTCTGTTTGAAATATTGTTGAGTTTGTGATGTTTTGTTTTGTTTTCTCAGATTTAAGGAAATCTTTTTCTCTTATTGTTAACTATGACATAGCAATTTGGTGGAATTATACCTTTATGAGCAGAACTGAAACATTTATCTTTTTCTCCCTACCTGATCCCTCCAGAATTTGGAAACTCTTTGTGAGTGAGTATGGTTATTTGGTGGCAATATTTGCATAAGTTCAATAAGAATCTGTTCTCCTTATAACAGGACACGTTGGTTATATTACCAAGGCTTTGACTGGAATGTCATATTTGAGAGAAACATACAGGCTCAGATACGACAAGACAGCTTTTCAGGAACAAACATTGGACTTTCTGGAATAAAGCCACTTGGAAATATTGGTCTGGTACCTTGTTTACAGAGATTCTGGCAATCTTACCTGGTAAATAAGGAAGCTTGCTTATTTGGCAGGTGCAAGGAAACTTGAAATCTTTTGGAGGACCTCTAGAAGAGAGTAGTCCATCCAAATCTGTAGATACTGCAGGCAAAATCTGATGGCAAGTCCTTGGTTTGGCTTTTCTGGCCTTGAGAGACCTTTACAGTTCAACCTGAGATTCCTCATAAAAAAATTCCAGCAAAGCAGATTTAAAAGAGCCTGTATAATCAATTGCTATTCTTGCTGCACTTATGTAAATAATTAGGCCAAGTTTTATTGAAACTACACTTATTTTGAAAACCAGTTAATCTTAATTTGGCTATCTTTTGTAAAAATGAGATGATTTTAGAGGGAAAAATTATGTTTCAGTAGAAGCTATAGTACACAGTCATGGATATTAGATTCTATCTCTTCTCTTCTACAAGATTCATCTATTACTAATCATAATGTCTCCCTGTGGCCATCGGTCTCTGATACCTGGGAGCTCCCTGGGCACAATCAAAGCTTTCCTTCAACTTTACTGCCCACATGCTAACTAAATTTGCCTTGTCACACGTGGATCATAAACAATGAGTTCCTAAGGTAAAGTCTCCAACCTATCAATACACATAGGATGGACTATAGCAAATTTGGGACGAACGTATTTGGCTCGCTCCTACTAGTGGTCAACTCAGTCAAAAGGCCACTCTATATTGGGGAACAAACCAATCACACCTGTGATACGTGGCCTAATAACATCCTACGTATGGGACAAATTCTCTGTTATATGTCTTCTCATATCATAGCCTTAAAAAATACTGATTGGTTTGGGACTGACTGGGATAGACAGCCCAGCATATGTTGGTTAGCCCCTCACAGCACTCAGTGGTTATGTGGCTCCAACTTATGGCCTTGGCTGCTGCCTGGATGGATTGTGATGCACCTTAGACTTTGTCTGAATACAAGGTAGGACTACATTTACTGTATCTTCTCCTGCTAACTTACCCAACCTATGACAACACTGGGCCCATTCTGTCTTCCACTGGTATGATCACCTTGCCCCAATTTTCGTTTCTTAATTAGGAATCGAAAGTGTCGTCTGGCACATTGAAGTCCTAAACAAATTTACCACATGGCATTAAATGATATACAACATAGCCTTTTGCTGCTCCATTTAGATGTATCCCAAAGGAGTAAGGCAGTCCTCAAAAACCAAATGTTGTGTCTATATTCCTGACTATCATCAAAATATCTCTGGCTTCCTATCTGATATGAGCCACCAAGTTAAATCTGACCCTACCCTGTCCCTAAATGATTGGTTGGACTCCTGGTGAGGTCCTGGTCCCTGGACTACTATCAAAGCCTTATTCATTGGTTAATCATTGATTGTATTTCTTATTATAATTTGTTGTCTACTTCATTATTTGTCTTCCATGTGTCAACAAAGTTTCTCCTCCTGGACCACTTCTCATGAAATGATTCTCTCCTCTCCAGAGGATCTATATACCTTGTCAGCCTTGGACTCCAGAGGCACAATCTTCCAGTCCACTCAACTTCCTGCCTGTACCCCTATGGCCCCATTTAGGGATAGCTTACCACCTTGTACAGCCAGAAGTCGTTACAGAAGATTGACCATCGTCCATATCCCCAAAAGATTTTGGGGCCAAATGGGTTTAGGGGGGATTTTACAATGAGGATCAAGGCTACCTCTGCCCCAGGGAGAGAAGTCCAAGGTGTCCTGCCCTACATACTGATCTGTATCATCCTCCAGGAAGCATAGAATGTCCTGACTTAATCCAATCTGATTCTTATCTAAAGTTAAAGGACCACCCAATAACCAGACCCCACTTGCACTGATACCATTTTAACAATGATTTTTTTCATGATCTTTCCTTTGTCTTGTAAAGAAATAACTCACATGCTTATGCCTTATAAATTTATCTCTAAGCCTCAACACATTGCGGCTCTTCACTGCCCATGGGTCCTGTCCCCATGCTGCAGCTCTTACTGCCTGTGGGTCCTGTCCCCATGCTGCAGCTCTTACTGCCCGTGGGTCCTGTCCCCATGCTGCAGCTCTTACTGCCCGTGGGTCCTGTCCCCATGCTGCAGCTCTTACTGCCCGTGGGTCCTGTCCCCATGCTGCAGCTCTTACTGCCCGTGGATCCTGTCCCCATGCTACTCCATGCTATTATCTGAATAAAAGAGCACTACTGCCAGACCTTGAGAGTCCAAGAAATCTTTCTTTCCACTACTTGACTCACCAAGCCCGCATCACTCTGGCCAGAAGAACCCAGATCAGGTAAAGGAAATGTCTTCCTCCCCTACAATGCACATTTTGTTTGTGAAATGTATAAGCTAATCTAACAGTAAATAAATACAAACCATGCTCAATTTCAACCTAAAAATTCTTAATTTACCAGATTTTTGCAGTTAGGTTTAAAAGCTTAAGAGAAGCAAGGTTTTCAACTTATAACTGTAGTAGATTGAATGTCATTGACTACACAGGCTACAGTAAGTATTGTTTTCTGCACACAAAAGCTTCTATGAGACAAAGAAAAAAAGCCCAACTGATGTCAGCCTGGGACGGATCCAAAAAATCTTTCTGATGAAAGTAACTTTGAGGCTGAAAATAAGGCATGTGAAAGAGCCAGAACAGAAAAAGCCTGAGTAGGAGAGAGGAATGACCACAAATAGGGGACTGTAGCACTTCAGTCTTACTGGAGCATAATGGATGAAACAGGAACGCCTAGGGAGGTAGATGCCAACACTCCTTAATTGGAAAACTATGGAAGAGGCAGCTTAAAAACATCTCTCCAAAGGGCCTCCCACTCCTAAAGCACTCACACGCATCCTCAGTATGGCAAAAATGAATCTAACTCGCTTCTGGCAGAACTCTTCTGTGAAGAGGCCTCAGTGGGCAGTGTCAATTGGGAAACAAAGCTTTAGTTTGTGCTGGCTTCAATAGAGCCTGGTGCCAGCTCTTTGTTAGGAAAAAAGAGCTTAATTGTCTCTCCCTCAACTTCCCTATCTTTTTAATGCAAAAAGCTTTCCTGACAGGTCCTGGTACTGCCTTAGGCTCCTCACCACGTCTGTCTGCTCATTCCCAACTCACAGCCTTCATTCACATTTGCTGTTTCCTCCACCTGGAATCCGAACCTTCCCTATCTGGTCCACTCCTATACTTACACTGTCCAGAATAGTAGCTTCACATAATGGCTACTCAGAGAGCATGTGTGGATGCTTGAGTAGAGAACAGGAAGTGCAAGAACACTTTCAACTGCCTCTTCAGCATTTTCCACTTTAGTTCACCCAAGGGGCAGAGGATACTCTTCTGGGCAGCACCAAACTTGCTTTCTGCAAAGTCTTTGAAAGGCACAGATGGACTCTGTGTCCTCAGTCATTTTTTCTCATTCTGGGTGTCCCAGGTCCTGCCCAACCCCACAGAATGAGAGACCAGGATAAAGGAGCTCCAGGTTGGCGTACAAGAGCCTTAAATTGGCACCATCTCTTCTATTTGCCCTCCCATGACCTCGAGCTACTCACTGAGCAACTCTGTACATCTCTTTCCTTAGAAGTAAAATGAGTTAAAGATAATACTTGACTCATAAGGTTTCAGAGAGGAACAAAGAAGATAATGTTTACAAAGATTTAGTAAAGTTCCTCAAGAAGTGTATGCTCAATCCATGTTAACTCTATTGTGGTTTTTGGTGATGTTATTATCAGTTATAAAATGAAGAAAAGTCTCACTTGGTGGGTTTCAAACTGTATTTCAGATTGATACCGACCATGATATCAGTTTCCCCACATTAAACCCAGCATATATGGGGTTAAAACCAAAACACTCATTCCCTGCTTACTCTCTGGCTTCCTGGCTCCAGAATCCACTATCCTTCATGGAGACAGACACTGTCAAGGACAACCACCTGGATTATCTCCTCCCCACAAAAAGATAGAGACTGGTGGGAAAGCTGCTGACCAGCAAGGTCACGGGCTCCCTCCTCTCATCAAGTTGTCTCAAGGCCAAAGACAGGCTGGTGGGAAAGTTCCGACCAGCAAGGCCATATTCTCCCCCTCCCCTACCTAAAACCCCAAACAAAAATCCTTCCTTTTAGCTTTTCGGGGAGTTTGGGATTTCAGTGTTAGCTGCCCTCTCTCCTTGCTCAGTGCTGTGCAAAAATAAAGTTCCTACTTTCTTCTACCACACCTGGTGTCAGAGATTGGTTTTCTGAGCAACGGGTGAGTGAACTCACTTCAGGTTCGGTAACAATTTGGCGACCCAGATGGGACAATGTCCCAGGTGGACGTCTCGCCTGTGGCACACCAGCCTCTGGTGAAAGGCCTCTCTTGGAAGCTGTCCTGCAGCTGCCTGAGTCCCTTGTCTCAGGGACAGCCCCAAGCGACTGGCTGCTAGCCAGACGTCATTGGCCCACGGCGCTTTTGCTTTGGTGATGGAAGAAACTAGGTTTAGGACTTAAAAAGACGTCTCTTGTAAGTAGCTGGTAGTTTTTGTTTTTGTCTTTGTGTTAACCTTTTCCAACAGGACCGGCCAGAAACAATGGGTACCTTGGCAGCCCTCGGGGCTCCATTTGTTTTGAAGTCACTGCGACGCCCTGGGCAAATTTTGGTAAGTGCCCCGGGTGTGCACAACCGAGGTCCCTTGTCCTTGCTCATTTGGGAAGATCTGCATGGCGCATCTTCATTTGTTGGGCGCCCACCGAGTGTAGCACGTGGACTAAGCTGGGACTGGAAGCACTTTGGTTTTTGGTTTTGGTCTTTGTTTTGGCTTCCGTTTGTGGCCGAGGGTTTTTGGGAATGCAGCCTCGTTTGGTGTTTGTTGTTGTTTGTCTGTTTGTCTGCGCTTTTAAAAGTGTTAACATGGGGAGTGCTGCATTTATTCCACCTAAGAGCCCCTTGGGAAAAACTTTGGCTGATGGTTGACCTATAGCTATAATCCAAAGTCTAAAGAGGGATGATTTTCTTTTGTAACACCACTTGGCCACAATATTCTTTAGACTCTGGAGAGAAAAAAAAATGGCCAAACGATGGATCCTCAAGTTGGAAAACTTTTTAGAGAGCTCTTATGATAAACAACTGTTTTATCAGTACCTATGAAAGGACCAAATTAAGAAGAAACTATAATGACTAGTCTTAAGAACTTAATCAAATTTGGGGTCTCAGCTTCTCGTAGTCTTACAGATGCTAATAAAAATGTTAAGTTAACAAAGAGAAATCAGAAAGGGAAGAGTCACAGGACTCATCCCAATGGGATAAATGGAACAGATATAAATGAAGTTAAAACAAAGGTTTTAATAAAACACTGCCTAAGGTTGGCTGGGCTAAAGGGACCCCTGTATTGGCTCCCCAACATTAAAGGACATCAGACAAACCTGATCTATTTACCCCAGTTTGAAAAATTTAAAAGCTCAGGAGGCAAAAATCAGAGTGAGAAACCTGACCAACCATTGTTTGGGGCAACAGTTAGGCTACTAAGATTAATAAGACTATAAAGATTAAAGTATTTAAGCTAATATTATATGAAGAGGTTATGTCAACTTTGCCTGGATGTTTTCTTTGGGAATAAATGTTATGTCTAACTGGGAGTGCTTCCACTGAACAATATTGTAATACCAAAACTTGTTAATAGAATTCTAATGTAAGTTATAATTAAAAGTATAAGGGTTAGTAAAACTAAGATAAAGTTTTGTAAAAATTGATATACTTAGGCCAATTTCAGTTCACACAAACTGATGTATGCAATTGGAAAAGCCAGCTGCAATAATGTGGAGCCTGTTTTAATCTTTTGAGGCTTCTAAATAAAATTAGAAATACTTTACTGCCTCTTTAAGAGAAAATAATTAAATAATTAAACATGCCAGCAGCCACCCCAAATCTGCTGCTTTTGTCTACTCTTGCTGAGCTTCCCAACAAGCTGAGCTTTTCTTCAAATCCCTCAAAATTCCTGATCTAAAATTGAACAAGTAAAAATAAGCAAACTTTTGAGATAAATTGGAATTGTAATGGCCATTCTGAAAACCTCTTTCAGAAGAGGATTCAAAATCTCTCATAAAGGAATGCGGTCTTTAATGAATATGCAAAAACTTCTAAGAGACAAAGTTATTTAATATGATATAAAATGATCTTTGATGAATAAAAGCCTGTTTAAGTTCACTGGTTCCATTTAAAATGAATGTGTCCTCAAAGTTATCAGCATTGGCTATAATGCAAACATACAGTCTGGGTCTACTGGTCAAATGAGCTCATGTCATGTCTGTTACAAAATTTATCAGCAAAACTCATAACTCAGTATAATAGCTAATTTTGTTTAATGTCTCATGGAGTTTTTGAAGATGATCTAAATATAATTGTTAAGAAAAGGTAAACTAAATAAACTCAAAAAAATAAAAGTTTTTGGAAAAACTTTTTAACAATGATTATATATATAATTATAAGTATAATAATTATATTATGATATATGTACTGAAAACAACTGAGGATGATAGTTAAATGCTGTAATGCCACATGAAGGTTTGAAGAGTAATTGTTAAAACTGGGTAAGAGTTTTAAGTACAATAATTATGTTTTATAGTCTGCATACTTAAAAACAGCTTCCAAAATCTTTTTGGAAACTTAAATTTTATAACTTTACTAAGTTAAGTTAAATAATAACAGTTTATTGGGTGTCTAGGTCATTTCCACATAAGATAAAATATTAAAGGTTAACTACTAAGCATATATTTGTCTGCCTTTGGTTTCTTATATCAAAGAGACCAAAAAGTGCTTAGATTTATTAATAAACATGTTTTATGCATGCTGATAAATTTTCTATGAGGAAACATATTTCTAAAAGGTCTGTATACAAGGAAAGTAAAATATATGGTTTCAGTAAAAAGATATAAAGAATGGAAATATTTTTGCTTCTTGAGTTGAGAAAAATAAATTTGTCCTAAAGTGCTGGGACAAATTCTGAATGTAAAAAAAGTAACCAAAGGTTTGTAAAAGTAAAACCCTAAAGAGATTTATATACGGTCAAGTTGGCCAGGATTAAAGTTAATCCAATTAAGTAAATAAACTTATATGTCAAAAGTAAACTGGTACAAAATTAAAACTTGGTTTCCTCTTTCTTAAAAGGATAATTTTCCTAAATTTTTAATCTGCTCTTGATAAAAAGATTATAATAAGGCTTTTTTTGACTATTTTAACTCTGTGTCCCCTTGACTGTTTTCTTGTCACTTGGAATAGATACCTGAACATGGTTTCGCAGTGAACCTGGTTTCCTATCTGAACAAATGTTTTAAAGCTTTTAATATTTTTGACAAGCTTCCCCCCTACACAAATATTCAAGTCTTGAATACAAGCTTTCTTTTGACCTGGAAGAGGAGGGAAGGTTTCTCTGGGGATTTTCAGAGGGCCCCTGGGAATTCTCGGAGAAATTTGCTGTCTTCCTATAAGGAAAGAATGCTAAACTAATAAGGCTTATTATGTATGTTAAATTACATGAGAAGTGTTGTCAAATAAATAATGATAAACTTCCTTAAATGGTATTAGGTAAATGAGTGTTATTATATAAATATTTAAAAAATTCTCTGATCTGTTCTGATTGCCAGCTATAATCCTGGTTATTATCTCAAAGTGTTGTATATCACAGACGTGGTCAGATGCCTTTGTCAATTACCATTTTTGAATGTTTTATTATTTATGAACAGTGGCTATTTTACTTTGATGTTTTTGCAAATATGTTTCATCTTCAGAGAAATTCATGGAAAGGACTCTGACACTATAGAATACAGGTTTCTAATAAACATTCAGATTGTAAAACTAAACGAGGTAAAAATTACAGAACTCGAACAGAGAACCTGATGACCTCACAAACTGCTGACAGAAGATTAAGATCAAGAACCAATTACACAGGACGGAATAAACTGATAGGGATGATTATAATTGTTATGACTTTTTAAAATAATTTTTGCTGATTTTTGATGTTTTGCTTTTTTTCAGAGTTAAGAAAACCTTTTTCTCTATTCTCTTGAAGAACTATGACTTACAGCAATTTATAAACAAAATTGAAACATTTGTCTTTTCCTCCCTATTTGAGCCCCCCAAAACGTAAAACCCTCTGATAAGTAAGTATTCTTATTCTTATGGCAATATAGTTGTTTGCATAAGTCCAATAAGAATCTGTTCTTCTTTTAACAGGACACAATTGGAAACACTGGTTATATTACCAAGACTTTGACTGGAACATCATATTTGAAAAAACATACAGGCTTAAATATAACAAGACAGCTTTTGAGGAATGAAGGTTGACATTCTGGAATAAAGCCACTTGGAAATATTGGCCTGGTACTGTGTTTATGGGTTCTGTAACCTGGTAAGGTTCAGCAAAGAATGTCGCTCCCTCTGGCAGGTACAAGGAACCTCAGTATTTTGGGGGACCTCACGAAGAGAGGGATTCACCCAAATCTGTAGGTACTGCAGGCAGAATCTGATAACAGGTCCTTTGCTTTGCTTTCCTTGAGAGACCTTTAAAGTTCAACCTGAGATTCCTTATAAGGTTCCAGCAAAGCAGATTAAAAAGAGCCTATATGGGGGCTGGCCCCGTGGCCGAGTGGTTAAGTTTGCGCGCTCCGCTGCAGGCGGCCCAGTGTTTTCATTGGTTTGAATCCTGGGTGAGGACATGGCACTGCTCATCAAACCACGCTGAGGCAGTGTCCCACATGCCACAACTAGAAGGACCCACAACGAAGAATATACAACTATGTACTGGGGGGCTTTGGGGAGAAAAAGGAAAAAGAATAAAATCTTTAAAAAAAAAAACAAGAGCCTATATGATCAACTGCTATTCTTGCTGTACTTATGTAAATAATTATGCCAAATTTATTAAAACTAAACTTATTTTGCAAACCAGTTACTCTTAGTTTGGCTATTTCTAGTGAAATTGAGGGTGATTTTAGGGAGGAAGATTATGTTTCAATAGAAACTATAATACATGTTTATAGATATTGAATTTTAGTTTTTTCAATTGTCTTTGAAATTTTTCTTTTACTTCTGTTAACTGGACTGGATCTTGAATTCTTTGTCTGCTGAAATATCTGGCTAAAAACTTCCAAACTAACATTTTCAGGGTTTTTTTGCATTATTTTCATTTAGAGTCATTGAAAATTAAATCTTCCCTTTATCCTAAAGCCTTGCAAACTAAAGGTGGAAGACCTAATATAAACTTAAGAAAGATTCACGTCTACTGCTGTGTAAGCCAGTCAAAAAGCTACATGAGTGCCCGATAACACCATCAGAGACATTTCAAACTGCAAAAGATGCTTCGACCCTGACTTCTAGGAATCTTGCTTGGCTGCCCCCTGGGATCAGAAACTGGTTTATAGTTTGCTCCAATCATTAACCTTGTTTTTCTCTTTTTGTTTCTCTAGAAAAACTTCTTATTAAAGACCTGATTACTTACTTACATGATACAGGCCTAACTTAAGGAGCCCACCAGCATCACTGCCTTATTAAAATACTGGTTCAGTGGGACGAAACAACCTATGCCCCATTTCAGCAGGAAGTAGCTAGATCGGTCGCTGCCCCAAATCCCTCAAGATTGACAGATGGACATAAAATAGGGGGGAGTTGATACCGACCCTGATATCAGTTTCCCCACATTAAACCCAGCATATATGGGGTTAAAACCAAAACACTCATTCCCTGCTTACTCTCTGGCTTCCTGGCTCCAGAATCCACTATCCTCCATGGAGACAGACACCGTCAAGGACAACCACCTGGATTATCTCCTCCCCACAAAAAGATAGAGACTGGTGGGAAAGCTGCTGACCAGCAAGGTCACGGGCTCCCTCCTCTCATCAAGTAGTCTCAAGGCCAAAGACAGGCTGGTGGGAAAGCTCCGACCAGCAAGGCCATATTCTCCCCCTCCCCTACCTAAAACCCCAAACAAAAATCCTTCCTTTTAGCTTTTCGGGGAGTTTGGGATTTCAGTGTTAGCTGCCCTCTCTCCTTGCTCAGTGCTGTGCAAAAATAAAATTCCTACTTTCTTCCACCACACCTGGTGTCAGAGATTGGCTTGCTGTGTAACGGGTGAGCGAACTCACTTCAGGTTCGTTAACAAGATGACTGAAGGTTTCTTAGAGGAGCTTCAGGTTCTGCAAATGTTTAATTCTATTTTTTCAACAGACTTTGCTTTTTAGCTTTTTTTAAAAATAGACTCTAGTTTTAGGTTCACAGCAAAATATGAAGGCTTCCCATACACTCATTGCCCCCTACCCCCAGCCTCTCCCACTATCAACATCTTGCACCAGTGTGGTACATTTGCTACAATCAATGAACCTACCTTGACACATCATTATCACCCAAAGACCATAGTTTCCATTAGGGTTCACTCTTAATGGTGTACATTCTATGGGGTTTGACAAATATATAATGACATGTATCCACCATTATAGTATCATATAGAATAATTTCACACCCTAGAAATCCTGTGTACTTGCCAATTTATCCCTTCCTCCCCCAATCCCTGGCAATCACTGATTTTCTTTAGTCTCTCCATAGTTATACCTTTTCCAAAATGTCATTTTGTTGAAACCATACAGTATGTTTCCTTTTCAGATTGTCTTCTTTCACTTAGTAATATGCATTTAAGTTTCTTCTGTGTCTTTTCATGGCTTAATAGCTCATTTCTTTTTAGTACTGCATGATATTCCATTGTCTGGATGGACCACAGTTTGTTTCTCCCTTCACTAAGGACATCACTGTTGCTTGCAAATTTTGGCCATTATAAATAAAGCTTCTATAAACGTCTGTGTGCAAATTTTTGTGTGGACCTGAGTTTTCAACTAGTTTGGGTAAATACCAAGGAGTGTGATTGCTGGATTGTATAGTTAGAAATATGTTTAGTTTTGTAAAGAACTGCCAAACTCTCTTTCAAAGTGGCTGTATTATTTTACATTTCCACCAGAAATGAATGAGAGTTCCTCTTGCTTCATGTCTTCAGCAGCACTTGGTGTTGTTCATGTTTTGCATTTTGGCCATTCCAATAACTGTGTAGTGGTATCTCATTGTTATGCAAGTGCTTATTTGCCACCTGTATGTCTTCTTTAGTGAGGTGTCTGTTAAGATCTTTGGCCTTTTTAAAAGTGGGATTGTTCATATTCTTATTGTTGCATTTTAAGCGTTCTATGTGTATTTTGGATAATAGTCCTTCATCAGATATGCATTTTGCAAATATTTTCTTTCAGTTTGTAGTTTGTCTTCTCATTCTCTTGAATATGTCCTATGAAGAGAGGAAGTTTTTAATTTTAAGAAGATCAGTTTATGAATTATTTCTTTAGTGGATCATGCCTTTGGTGTGTCTAAAAAGTCATCACCATACTCGAAGTCACCTAGATTTTTCTCCTATGTTATCTTCTCTGACTTTTACAGTTTCACATTTTATATTTAGGTTTATGATCCATTTTGAAGTAATTTTTGTGAAGGGTGTAAAGTTTATGCCTAGATTTCCTTTTTTGCATGTGGATGTGCTCTGTGTTCTAGCATCGTTTGTTGAAAAGAATTTATCTTTATTCCATTGTCAAAGCCTTTGCTCCGTTGTCAAAAATCAGTTCACTATATTTATGGGAGTCTATTTCTGGGCTCTATATTCTGTTCCATTAATCTATTTGTTATTCTTTCACCAATACCTCACTATATTGATTATTGTAGCTTTATATAAGCTTTATATTGTAGCTTTTATATATTGTAGCTTGAGGTTGGGTAGGGTTGCTCTTTTGACTTTGTTGTTCTCCTTCAGTATTGTGTTGGCTATTGTGGATTTTTTTCCAATGCATGTAAACTTTTGAATCAATTTGTTGATATCTGTAAAATAACTTGCTGGAATTTTGATTACATTTATGTTGAATCCCATAGATTGAGTCAAGAAGGACTAACATCTTGACAATAATGAGTCCTCCTATCCATGAAAATGGAATATCTCTCCATTTAGTTAGTTCTTCTTTGGTTTCTTTCATCAGAGTTTTGTAGTTTTCTACATATAGGTCTTGTACATATTTCATCAGATTTATACTCAAGTATTTCATTTTGGGGGGGTAATATTGTAAGTGGCATTGTGTTTTTAATTTCAAATTCTACTAGCTTATTGCTAGTATATAGGAAAACAATTGACTTTTCTAGATTAATGTTGAATCCTGCAACCTTGTCATAATCAGTTCTTAGTTCTGGGAGTCTTTTTGTCAATTCTGTTGGATTTTCTGCCTGGATAATTATGTCATCTGTGAACAAAGCCAGTTTTATTTCTTCCTTCTCAATTTGTATATGTTTTATTTCCTTTTCTTGTCTTATTTCATTAGCTAGGACTTCCAGTCCAATGTTGAAAAGGAGTGGTGAGAGGGAACATTCTTGCTTTGTTCCTGATCTTAGCAGGAAAGCTTCTAGTTTCTCACCATTAAGTATGATGTTAGCCGAATTCTATTTTTAAAAATACATTTTAAGCTGTTATAAATTTAAATAGAAATAACACTCAAGTATGTTTATGTGACAAATTTTAAATAAGTGCAGACAGTTAAGGCACTATATTTTTCTGCCAGGGTGGGAGCAGCCTTGGAATGAAGCCCACTCCTGCATTTCTGAAATTCTTATAAATTTGTCATTGATTAGGAACGTTTTAAGTCTGGCATGGGTTTTACTTCCTTAGCAGACATCCTGAGTGTTCGCTTTAGAGAAGATGCCAGTAGATTAATGGCTTCTCAAATTATGATGAAACTATAGAAAGCTTTGACACAGAATGCAGACCCACTTCACTAATAGCTGGTTTAAATGTTGAGAAAGGATCATTTCCTTAGTGTAGAACCTGAATTCAATGGCGGATGTAAGCCAGGTTAAAGTGGCTCTACACCATCTTCCACAGAGTCATATTGATGTCTTGCGTCTTAAGGGGCTATCTAAAAGAAAAGTATTTTATCGTATCTTCAGACTTTTTACAAAGCTTTATGATGGATAGTAAAATGGATAAAAGAACTTATTAGTAAAATCTTTCCAAATGCCAGAAGAATGGGCTCCATAACACATCTAGACCCTTCGCATATGAGGGTTTCCAGACATTTGTCTGCTTCTTCCTCTTCAGCTTCAGCTTCAATTTCTCCCCTGAGCCTGCAGATTGGCAGGGGAAAAAGTAATGAGATCTGGGTATTTTTTCAATTCATAAAATTTACTTTCACTTATTTTAAACTAATTTATTAAGAAAAGCTTTATAAGAAACAAAGAGTAGTATAATAAATATGTAATGCACCCTCACAAAGTTTAAGAAATAGATCATTGTCAATGACTAACATTGTTTAAACTCTTAGGACATTCTTAGTATTTATTTCTTTTTCTAAATTGTTAGAGTTTTTTTTTTTCTTGATATCTTTTGGAAATCACAAAATTCTATGTGGGAAGCAGATGCCTGTGTATTGTGCCATCAGACATTATGTTTATTGCCAAACCACAAACCTGTGATATGCGTCATAATGACTTTGATTCATTTATTCATTCATTCAATAAACATTTACTGAGCTTCTATTGTATGACAGGTGCTTGTGTTTTACTTGGCATCGTCCGATGGTGTTCTCAATTTGAAGTGAGATGATTCCTGTAGTTTATTCCTTGCACCATATCATCAGTCTTAGGGTTCTTTCGAGACCTCTGAGGGAAGCTTGTGCACCTCTGTTCCTCTCTGAGGTAAATGGATCCTCCCTCTTTTTGCCTGAACCTACATACCTGTTATACTTAGAGTAACCACCATGTGCTCTGGATTTTCAAAGGCAGTTCTGTGTTCAAATTTTTGGCTCATAAAATATGTTAATTACATTTAAATTAATGGCATCTGTGTACTTGTCTTTGTTGAGAACACGTCCTGTGTATTTGTCACATGAGGGAAGGCACTCTATAAATATTTGAATAAATTGATAAACATGTTTTAATTTGAGGCAGAATTTATCAAAAGGGAAAAATATGTCACACTTTTCAGCTAGATTGGAGCACATTTAAGGGGTAAATAAGATCCTTATCAGCTCAAGCTTGTACGTCTGCCCATCTCTAACTCAAAATTCTCTGTGACAACCTTTTACATTGCTGTGTTTGTGCTCATAGGCACACTTTTCTGACTAGGGTAAACTGTCTCTCCACTTCTATTCCACTTAGGTGAATCTTTCCTTTCCTCAAGGCAATTGCCCAAGGAAATTTCCCCAGGATCAGTTTTTATGCTTCCCTGGACTGGTAACTAGACGTGTGAATACCTGGGGACAAAAAAAGTAAAAATTCAGATTGTTTTCTCTAGGTTTTTGGTTCCTGTTGTTTCCTAACTTCTTCAAAAGAAAAATAAATAGATGAGAGTGAGGGAACTCCTTTCCTCCATATTTTGTTTCAATAAGACAAGTATATGTTATACCCTAAATATAACTAATCAAATTGTTTAAATAAGCAAGCCAGATGTTACATAATAGACTTCCATTTCTCCAAAAAATGTGATTTTAGATTGGCCAAAGTTACAAAAGGAAAGGAAAAAAGCTCTGTGTATTTTTCTTTTTTTAAAAAATCAGTCATTTCTATCCTCATTCTCCTGACTTACAGGTTTTTTTTTTTTTTGGTTTTTTCTTTGAGGAAGATTAGCCCTGAGCTAACATCTGCCACAAGTCCTCCTCTTTTTGCTGAGGAAGACTGGCCCTGAGCTAACATCCATGCCCATCTTCCTCTACTTTATATATGGGACGCCTACCACAGTATGGCTTGCCAAGTGGTGCCATGTCCGCCTCCAGGATCCTAACCAGCAAACCCCAGGCTGCCCAAGTGGAACGTGCGCACTTAACTGCTGTGCCACCAGGCTGGACCCATGGCTTACAGTTTTTGATGCACATTTGGAAACTAATCCTATATTGCCTCGTGAAAAGATTTATATCTTGTTATTTAATGTCTGCAGAGTTGTTTAATAGTTCATTGATTTAGAAGCATGGTAAGGGTTCCAAGAAAAAGTAGGCTCCCTAGGAATGTTGGAAGAAGGAGAGGAATGACTTCAGGATTGACTGAAGTTTGGGGGCACTGGAATTGAGGTTCCTAAGTGAAGAAGGAAGGAGTGGCAACAAAGTTTATACCTCTAGAGAGGGAGCTGCAATTTCAGATGCCTACAGGAGTCAAGAGAGGTACATTAAAATAAATGATTTTACAATAGGGAGTTGTAGGATCTGTGCGAAACTTGAACTCCAGCATTAGGTAGCAGGAAATAGAATAACTAAGAAGGTAGGGAGCTGCCCCCGGAAGCACTGGGATATTAGTTTGTGGCTGATGAAAATTCATATTTTTAAGTATAAGTCTTGCTGGTATTACTCAAATATCCCAGAATGTCCTTTGCCTGAGTCCAGCATAATTTTCCCCGTTTCTCAATGGAGTATCCAGCCTGGCTTAAAGCTCTCGAGATCTTCATCCCCTCCATCCCACTTGGAACTGAGATTCTCAAGTGAAGAATAAAGAAATTAGGACAAAGGTGATGCCCCTGGACTTTTGAAAAGGGTCTTGTCTCTATGTAGGGTGTTTCAGTAAGACTCCTTGTACTCTGCCTTGTAGGCATTTCTAGGCTAGCCCATGCCTTTCTCCTCACCTTGGTCTTGTCCTCTTGGCCTTGGAGCTGGTTTTCTCCCGTAACTCACGCCCCCTGCCCTTTTGAATAAATTCTTTATTTGGACTACTTGATTCCCAACTTCAGCTCTCCCAAGATTCTGTCTTCAGTTTCCCCTTAGCCCTACAATCCATTCCACTGTGAAGCTTCATGTTGCTATCAAACTCAGTACCAGTTTTCAGAACCCCAGCCAAGAGCCAAGCCCTCAGGTCCCTACTTGGTAAGGAAAGGAATCTGGACATGGCTAATGTTGCAAGAAAGCTAAGAAAATTAAGAGAAAGGGTTACCCAAACAGAATAAGAGTTCTCATATGAGTGGATGAGTGAGCAGAGAGCCTTCCCCACTTTGGCAATGATGGCAGCCCAAGGGACTGGATTTTGCAACAGTTAGGCTCTCCAGGTAGCAGCAAAGTTCCTGTGTCTACACTGCAAATAATTTGATTGTATTTGAACTTGCCATTGAATGAGGCCATAGGGAAGCTAGGGGAGAGGAGCAGCATATCTCCAGGTCAAGAAACTCTAATACCTGCCTCAGTGAAGATAAAATACGTTAGATCTTCACTAGAGAATAGGAAGGAAATGGGGGAGGAATAACCTTAAAATCGTTAGTGGAAGGAAACCACTGTCAGAGATCACTGAGAAATAATGTACGCTCTTTGTTATTTTTCACCTGGTGCTCTGCCCACAGGGAAAAAAGCTACAGATGTTTCCTCAACAAAACACTCTGAACAAAGCAGAGGAATGAGCTTTTCTGAACTTGGAGCCAGAAGACCTATGTTTACCTTCTGGCACAACCATCATCGTGCCATCTCCCACAATTCAGTTACCTCTCTAAACCTTGGCTTCTCCATTTGTAAAAAACAGATGATATAAGAATATTCATTTCATACTGTTGTTGAGAGAAATACAAGAGGTAACGTATGTAAAAGAACTTTCAAATACTAAAGTAGCTCATTAATTTGAAGTTGCACAATGAATTTTTCAAGTTTTAGCAATTATGGTGTTTATCCGAGGTATTTGTGATTTAAATCATACAAGTTATAAAGAAAATTTAGATTTTTAGCCCAAAATAGTGTGAGTATTAAAAGAGACCTTCAGCAGGATAGAAGTAAGTAGTATAATAGCATTATGGGTTTTGGAGTCAGACCTCAGTGCAAATCTAAGATCTACAATGCAATAACTACGTGATCAAGATTATCACCTCTCATGTCCACATGTCCTCATTTGTGAATAATTTTTTGCATTGTTTTCAGGATTAAATGAGAAAGCAGAGTGGAGCATAATGTTAGTATTCTTTCCTTTCTTCCCTTCTCCCTCTTGATGTGTCTTCTCAGTCTCCCCAGCTCACTAAAATCTGAGACAGGAAATTTACTTTAGTGGATCCAAGCAAGAGACACCAGCATGGGAATATTCTGGAGCCAGGTGGAGAATAAATGTTTCTTTCACGGCAGACGATACTAGACTCTTTATTCAGCTTGTGTACCTGTAGTACACAGGTACACATAATTTGTAGTACACATAATTTGAAAGTACAAATTATATACTTTTACAAACTCATCATACCTAGGTTAAAGAAGTGTTGGGTGATGCAAGATTGACTTGAAAGCATGCAGTTGCCATTATGAAGAGGGATGGAAGGCTATATAGAAAAATTATGTGTCCATAGCTGTCACTGTGACTTTATAGATTTGTTTTTTCCTAAGCTAACACTCACGAAGATGTACTTCTTAAACTCATGCCTTACAACTTGAAGTCAACTGGTTGTCTTACTTGTGCTGATTTATGGCTATGGTGCCTTATTTACGGGTCTGTGATACGCGTTGGATTAACTTTTCATCAATGGTGTAGTCAGCTGAGAAACTCAAGCAATGACACACTTACCCAACAAATAAAAATGAGTACTAAAATATTTTAAATGCAATGTAATGGGAACATACCTGGGAAACCAGAAACTTCCATGTTTATCGTTCTCATGGGTGTTTTCTAAGAGACGAGTTCCTTGGAACCTAGCCTTATTTTACCATGCAAAAGTCATCACTGGGTTGGGGCTGGCCCTGTGGCCGAGTGGTTAAGTTCGCTCGCTCCGCTGCAGGTGGCCCAGTGTTTCGTTGGTTCGAATCCTGAGTGAGGACATGGCACTGCTCATCAAACCACGCTGAGGCAGCGTCCCACATGCCACAACTAGAAGGACCCACAACGAAGAATATACAACTATGTACTGGGGGGCTTTGGGGAGAAAAAGGAAAAAATAAAATCTTTTAAAAAAAAAAAAGTCATCACTGGGTATAACTCTCCCAGGGAAGGATGAGTTGTTTCTTTTTCTTCCATCATATATTTTGAGAAACCACCACATGACAAACAAATTGGCAAGAAACAATGAATGCAACTGCTCTATGGGAGCAGCAAGCTAAGGCTCCCCACTTCTCGCTCAAGAAAGTCTTAACCTCAGGGCTGACACTTGGAAATGAATGGAAACAAACTGTTTGAGGGGCAGCTGTGACAGCAACAGTCCAGTGCTCTTCAGAGTTACAGAGGTTTTGTCTAAAGATGTCGCAGATGAGCATCAGTGCCAGGAGGAAAATAGGACCAACTCAAAGCATCTCCTGTACATGGCCAGGGTCATTGCATAGTAGCTGAGGCAGCATCAGTGAGAGGGGAATTTCTTTGGAAATGGCCTTCACTTTAGGCCATGAAGTGTGGTCCAAAGTACTGAGTTTATGGAGGCAGTTCTGACATACTCTAGCCTCAAGGTGAGGTGCTTCCTTACCATGAACGTGAGGAATAGATGCAAACCCCCTGGGCATTTGAGATTACCATGAAGAAGGCGACTACAAAGAAAGAGAAATGCTTAGTATCATGAAGGGCAATTCAATATGAAGGCTTATTATGGTTTTGATTGGAATAATAAAAGAATATGACCTTACTTGTTTCCTTATTTGAAGTGGTTCACTTTTTTACCATATTAGGCATGATTAAGAATGTAGTGAGATTGGGGGCGGGCCCCTGGGCCAGGTGGTTAAATTCACACACTCTGCCTTAGGGGCCCAGGCTTTCACTGGTTTGGATCCTGGGTGTGGACACGGCACGGCTCATCAAGCCATGCTGAGGCAGCGTCCCACATAGCACAACTAGAAGGACCTACAACTAGAATATACAACTATATACTGGGGGGCCTTGGGGAGAAGAAGAAAGGAAAAAAAAAAAGAAGAAAATTGGCAATAGATGTTAGCTCATATGCCAAGATTTTTTTTTTTTTTTGAGGAAGACTGGCCCTGAGCTAACATCCGTGCCCATCTTCCTCTATTTTATATGTGGGACGCCTGCCACAGTGTGACTTGCCAAGTGGAGCCAGGTCCGCACCCATGATTTGAACCAGGGAACCCGGGCCATTGAAGCAGAACTTGCACACTTAACTGCTGCGCCACCAGGCCGGCCCCTCAGATGCCAATCTTAAAAAAAAAAAAAAAAGGAATGTAGTGAGATGAATCTCAAACTATAAGCTCAGATTTTCAAAAGATATCACATTTCTTTTATTAAAAATAATCAATTTTCTCCTCAGCTTCCAGATCAAAAATTATTTTATTTCACATAGAAAGAATCTCTGCTTTGGGGATACAGTTGAACTTGAGTCTCCTTGAACTCTGAGAAAATATTATTATAGTTCTACAAAAAAATAAAAATACCATACATATGCTAAGTTACAGTTACTCTTGTCATTCTACATATTAGCCTTTAATAATAATATTTAAGGTCACATATAAGCTAGGCAACTGACTTTTTATTAATGATCATACTGATTAAGGCTACTATTTGAGCAATTGGAAATTTAGTTTGATTTTATTAACAGTGTGACATGGTAGGAAAATTGGAAAAATCTACAAAGAAAAATAAATACTGTGAAAGGTACAATGACAACAACAACAAAAAGATAAGAGAAAACGAAAATAAGGAAAATTAATATTGTCAATCAGCAGTTAAGATAGTTTCAAGTATGGTGTGATATCTCTTAAAAAACTGTGACCTGCCATGTTTTGGCAAAGATATAAAACATGTATTCATGAGGAGACTGTTTCTAACAGTTTCATAGTAACATTCTTGACCAAGGTCCTTAATATAGCAATGCAATTGTACCAGATTCAGTCAGGTTATAGACTAGGAATAATGAATCACAAAGCGTGAAGATTTGCAAATTAAAAATGGTGTCTGTACTGAGAAAGAAGAGGAAAGATTGTGTTTGCTGATGGGAATCTTCAATGACGCTAGAATCAATACTCTAGAAAATAATTTTTAAAATTAATCCAGAGAACTACTTCTAATCACTATTGTGAGAGCAGCAGCAAGCACAAATTTCTTGGGGAAAAATCATATTGCAGAAGTTCTATTGTCTTTTATATCATGGGGCACCATGAGTATTTCAGCAAACCATATAGCTTGCCACCCCTCCCTGGGGCTTTCTCTGCATTTTGAACTGCTGAAGCCTACGAACTTGGATATAGTGGTTTTCAATTAACATTTATTGGATTAATAAGTGAAGGAAGGAAGTAAAGAAGGAAAAATTTAGAACTTCCCATTTTGAGTGGACTTGTTATTCTTAGGCTTTGACTTAATCATTTCCTTTCTTCCTTGCAGACACCACACAAGAATTAGTTCTAGTCTTTCAAACTGGTGCACAGATCTACAAGGTCTGAATTCCTTTAAAGAAATTGTAGTAGAAAAGTAGATAAATTATAAGGTATAAAAATAAGTTCTAATCCACGTTCTGACAGAGCTTCTCTACTTAAATTAGCGAATCTCTCAACTCAATCCAAACTTTTTAACTCTAAAACTAACAATACAATACTGAACTACATCATTTTGGTTTTGTTATGAAGAATAACAAGAAAACCCAAAATGTGCAAACAAGTGTGATATATATATACGTATTATATATATTATCAAGTTTGTTAATTAGAAATGTACCTATTATTGTTACACATCTATGTTTGTCTTGAGTTTGTTACTTTTGAAGGAATAAATGGGATTAAAATGAAAGTTTCCTTAGAGAAAAAATTTGAAAGAGTGGAGGGGGCAGCCCTTGCACGCATAAAAGAGAAGCAATAACGGGGAAGTTATTACTGGTCGGGCGTGAAGAAAGAGGAAACTGAGGAGAAAGAAACTTGCATCATGTATGATATTTTTGTGATGAAAAAAAGAATAAAATTGGGCAAATACTGGAAGCAAATTCTCAGAACAGTCTCTCCGAAGGGGATAATCAATCAAATCTTAGCATAAGACTGAGAGGACACATGCAAGGAGAAAAAGAAACAAATAAAAAACTCTAATTTTAATGATAAAGGTAGAAAATCTCACTTTTATATGTGACTTTCCCCTTTTATCATCTGTGTGATAATAATTTGTTTTACTTAATACATAATGAAACATTTCTAATCAATAGATCTCAATAAACAAAGAAGCTTTATTTTACTTGCTCAAGAGAGAATGTCTACTTTTAAATTTTGTTCCTTTGCTCTGATCAGGCATCCATACTCACCTGGTATGTTAATAGAAAATTATTACAAGAAAATGCAACAGAGATTGAATGTAAATAATCTTCTCTCTTTCATACCTCGCCCTGGATTTATAAGTGACAGTTACCTATTAGAATCATCTGATGGTAAAGTCAGATGAATAAATATTTTGAAGAGATTGGAAGAGGCTATTAGAAACTCCAGACAGGATTAGGCAAAAGGAAGTCTGGGTCTTCAGGAGGATATTGTAGACAAATTCATGAGTGTTTTACAGCAACTACTCTGTTATTCAAAATTCCTTCCACTGCAGTTCACTTCCTAGTTTCATAGTAATAATCCTGAGTGAGAATTATTTCTGAAATAATGCAAGACCCAGAAAGATAATAATTCTTCTTTGCATGATTAATGATCTCTTTATATCAAATCACTTTCATGAATTTTCATTATTACATTTATTGTCATTTTACGTATTAGGAAACCAAAGTTCAGAGATGTGACTGGAATGATCCAAAGTTTCATGGTTAGTTTGTGGCAAAGCCGGGGCTCAGATCCCTTTCCCCCACTTCCCAGTTCAGCACCCTTTCCAGTACATTCTGCCTGAAAGACTGCCAGATGCATGAAAAGATTAAATTACATTTTCTTTCACTTTATCATGCGGGAAGTCGGAATGAGAGAAAAGAGTGACCTTAACCCAAGGCAAACAGCTGATCCTGGGGCCCAAACAGAGAAATCCTAGATCTCTTTCTATTGCTTTATCCTTGCTTATTTATTTGTCATCCTTCCCAAAGATTAAGAAAAGGAAAGGAACTGTTACAATAGGAATTGTACAAAAAAGGTAATCGTTTATAAGATAAGTGCCAAAAATGATCAAATAATGTTAGACTACATATCTGTCACTTAATTTGTCTATTTAATGTCCTAAACTTGTGTCAAATCTACTTGACTCTTGAAAACAAATAATTGAGGGCCTGTTATTTATCTCATCTGTATATAATTTAAATGTTAGAAATTATGCCCTCAAATATGGACATGAACTGTATTTTTCATTCTTTGAATCCCAAGCACTTAGAAAAAAGCCTGGCACACACTTAGTGCTTAATAAATATTTTTTAAATGAATTAATGTATGAACTGTGCCGTGCAATGGGGAGCCGAGAAGGAGTAATGGAAGAGGAAAGAATCATATATCTCAAAGACATGGACTGCTTTCTTTCATCTGCCTTCATGGTGGCAACAAAATGTTACCCAACTTTGGCAACAGTGGAAACCTGATTCGGAAATTTTTTTTCTTTCAGAAATGGAATGTTTCATTTCCAGGGAAATCATAGAACAAAGTTTACTGAATTTAGTTTCCTTATGCATTCAAGTATTTTCAATAGTGGAACCCATAAAGACATTTCTGTTATATATCAAAAGCAAAAACAGCAAAGAGGTGATCTTCTTCCTACAAAACATTGTTCCTGAGTTATTCTAGAGCAGTGTTTCTTGAACTCTAATGTGCATACGAATCACCTGGAGAGCTTAGTAAACTATGGGGCTGATTCAGTTCTTCGGTGGTGGGGCCTGAGATTCTGCATTCCTAATAGCTCTCCCAAATGACGTCAACGCAACTGATGCATAGGTCACACTTTGAGTAGTGTGTGTTTTGTTTACTTTGGGGGAGATTCTCATATTTTTCTTCATCTTCACTCAAAGCCTTGCCATTTCGATGTTAATATATACTCGACATCAAATATAAACATCTGCAATGTCCCCTAGGGGAATCCTTGGATTGATCCTTTACTCTTCCTGTATCACAGGTTACATTTAGGCTATTGATGCAACATATTCTGATTGGTCAATCTTATTATGACATTTTTCATCATTGAGAAATTCACTGTTCTATGCCACATCATTTTCAATAAGTTGCATTTTAATGTTCTTTGTTAAGTGGTAGACTAAGGATGTGCAAACTCTGGTGTAACAGCAGGACTGTGTAGTAAACGTGCACAACATTCCACAGGAGAAACTGGTTGACAACTCCTGGGCCAAAGGAACAAAAGAAGTTGGACAATTGAAACAGCAATCGAAAACTAAAACCATCTTTGTGGCAGTATGTTAACAAGCCAAAAGACCCATCCCCCCTCAAACTTCATTCTCCTGGAGCCTTTCTCTAGCCATGCCCTATTCTTCTAGTATACTCAACTCTGTCCAATTCCTTTCCCATTCTCACTCCAAAGACTATCCAGGGCCCGAAGTCACCACTGAGAGATGGTCCCAATTGCCGGTGTATAGGATATGGGAAACTTGATCCCTCTCCTGAATGCAGAAACATGTTCCTAGAATCTGACGTGTGACTTTCATTGCATTTTTATTTAATGCCATAAATGAATAAATTCAATTCATAATATTCAATACCATTGGCTGGTAAATTACTGCTGTTGCAGAACTTCAGCCATATTGTACGTTAAATAAGTTATTACTGATGCTTGAGGACATTGCTGTCCTAACCAGCATTGTTCCAAGACTTAAATAAAAGAACACAAATGGACATTTGGAACACAATCCATTCTTATGCCAGGACCTATTTCTAGATGCCAAGTAGGTTGTCTAGAAAATACATATGATTAAAGTAAGATCACATCTTCTCTCCCTCTCTCTCTCTGTCTCTCTTGCTCTCTTTCTGTCTCTCTCTCAGTGAACTGTGCTTTCCCCATGTTTGGAGAGTATTTTTTAAATCTTCCTTTGGATCTTACATTAAAACCTCATCTTTATATCCAAGAAGTATTGTGTAATCTTTGTATCTTCACTATGATTGTGTATTTCCTTCATTTAATTTATTGAGTTCCTTTTCTGGAGAAAAATGTTACAAAAGACTCATGGAAAACCCAATGAATAATGCTGCTATTGATACCGATAAACAGTAACTTCTTCCTGTTAAAGTTTAGCTCTCACATTGACCCAGAATTCTTATTAAGAGAAGTTTCTCATGACATCATTTTGTTCATTTACTGAAAGAAGTTCATTGACGTTGGGTTCAGATTTCCATATAAACAGGAAAAGAAATTTTAATTTACAAAATGTGATCCAAAGACGCAAAATGAATTGTAGAAGTCCACGGAGACTAGTAGAGAGCTGAAGAAAAAAAGAGGGTGGATTCTCTTCAGATGAATTCTATACTCTCTTTCCTCTTGCCCCCATCCCTAATACACTTAGGATTAGCCCTCCTACACCCTTTTGACGACACAGTCCCAGCATCCCCTAACCTCTTCCTCCATCTTCCTTTTGCTCTCCCCACTCCATGCCCACTAAAGAAAAAAGACTAAGGACTAAGAAGCCATCTGAAGAAGGCTTCAGGAAGGGGAGGTTTTAGACTAAAGGCAAGACAAGGCTAAAAGGAAGACAGTAAAAATTCCTGCAGTACAGGACCAGAGCAAAAGCGAGCTCTGGAAGCTAGGCACAAAATGATAATACTGGTGATGTTCAAAGGGACCTGCTTCATCAGAGACAAAGCTGAGAAGAGTTTCCAGGGCTAAAGGAATTGACACTGAAGGAAGCAGCAGAGCTAGCAAGACTAATAACTTACATTAGAATGATAAAATATGTATTTATATGAGATGGATGTTAGCCGTACATATTGTGGTACTCATTTTACAGTATATGTAAAGCAAACTATCGTGCTGTGTGCCTTAAACGTATCAAGTGATGTATGTCAATCATTTCTCAACAAAACTGGGGGGAAAAGAGTGATAAGGTATATTTAACACTTATAAGTTTACATTTTATTTGATATTCTGAAATGCATCAGTACATTTTCACATTTCAAATGCATTATGTATTTAGCTATGTGGACTTTTTAATTTTATGAATTCTAATCAAGTTTTTAAATAAAACTCTAAAATTTGGAAATACCGAAACAAATCCCTAAATATTAGCATTGTAATTTTTCTCCAGTATTGTGCTCACTTATTCAACATGTGTAAAACTGAAGTGATACTTGTCCCCCCAAATGCTTTCTCTCCATCAGGATCTCAATAAAGGGAAGTGCCGTTCCTTCCTAGGAGTTCAAACCCTGCATATTGTGATTGATGCCTTCTTCTCACTCAGTCCCCATGTCCAACTTGCTACCTAGTCTCAAATGTTAAATATTTCTTGAATCCACCTATACCTCTCCATTTTCTGCTGGCAACATTCTCTCTCACATGGCTGACTTCAAGAGCCTCATAGTTTGTCCCTGTTCAACCCCTCTTGTCCCTCCAATTAAATATCCATGCATTAGATAGTGATTTTCTGAAACTCATCTCAGGCTTTACATTATTGTTAGAATCCTCACATGGGATGGTAGCTTTTTGCTAGTCAGTTTGCTGACCAGTCAAATTCTATTATCTTTTCGTCCCTGAAACAAGCTCAATTTTCAAGTAGTCCTAATTGGTAAGTCCTTATTGGCTTCAGCCAATCAGCACACAGCATTTCTCTGGTTCAGAGAATGTGTACCAATTTGAGAATGTAAGACTAGAGGAGGTGTGGATTCTTAGCAGAAAGCAGCCCAGCACTTTTCCAAGAGAGAACTGGGTGAGTTTTTTATGACTTAAGCCCATTTAGGTTGCTTTCTGGCATCTTCCTACCTCTTTGGCCTCATCCTACTACTCTAAATTAGACTCATTAGGCCACACTGGCCTTCTTTCAGAAACTTGAACATTTCTAGTGTTTTTCTATCAAAGGGCTTCCTATGTGTTTTGTTCCTTCTGCCTGAAACATTCTTTACCTTTGTGCCAATCATCAATTTATTGCCGCTCAGCTCTAGATTCACCCTTTGTTGTCTGATCTGTGAACATGGATCTGGGCCTTTTAAATATTTCCCTTTTGGCAGCTGCATCATGTTAAGCCTTATCAGCTGAGGTCACTGAAGAGCTATTGCATGAGAAAGGGCTCTCCTTCCAGTCACTCATTTGCCAGGCTCCTGGAGAGCATGATTTCTTCCCCAGTGCTTGGCCAATACAGTTTTCACTAGTGCTAGGTGCCTGCGCGGCACACCTTTTTCCAGCATTTGGCCACATATTTTCTTTGATTCTTGACTAGGGCAGTGGCTCAGATAGTATGGGCCTGTTCCTAGCTCAGGTCAGTTCTCTGGTATCCTTGTGCCCAGTTCTCTAACCTCATGTGTACTCACACTGGCCCAGAGCTGCTCTACCCTGAGCTGCACATGGGCATGTACCAGATTCCTGAAGAGAGAATTCTTTCCATTCCAGTGGTGCCCTGAATCCCACTTTGCACCCCTCTCTCTGCATGGCTGCCTACCAATCTCAGCCTGCCTGTTCCCTAGAGGGTTGTTTCTAATTGCTCAGAGACTGTGGAACAGTTCTGGCGTGGGCAACCCAGCAAACTTCTCTTCCCTCCAGTGTGCTACAACCATATCTCCTTCAAACACCTCTTTCAATGAGTGCCGAAACTTCCTTGCAAGTTTGTCCTTCCTTAGCTATCCTCCACCAGCCTTAAAGTTCCTTTTAGAGTTCTCTTTCCACCTATAGAGTTAGTCTCCTATTTTAGCCTGATAACTTTTTATATTAGACTTCCCTTCTTTAAATTACTGCCCGTCTCCTGATGGGACTCAGACCGATACACCCCGCCTTTCCATGGCTGCTCATATTTCTGATCTCAAAGTAAATGTCATTTTCTCCAGCAAACTTCCCCAACCACCAGACTAAGTTAGATCCCCATGTTAATCAGCTCTCATTGCATACCACACTTTTTCTTGTTTGTAGTGCTTACATCCATAATTAAAGATTTTGCAATCATTTGCTTGATGTTTTCCTTACTATCCCAGAAGTTCAATGAAGAAAGAGAACATATCTTTCGTGAATTCCTAGCATCTAACACAGTGCCTGGTACAACAGAGCAGGTTTTCAGAATACTGTGTTTTAAAAAATATATGTTATATATGTATGTAAATTTTATTAACCAAGAAACTAAAAAGCCCAAAGTATCTGTGGATGGGATAAACAGAGAGTATGGATTTAGGCAGGTGTCACTCTCTTGCTGTTCTTACTTTGGCAGAGCTAAAAATATTTTAAGTGCTCAGTAAATACTTTATTAACTGATGACAAAGAAAATATTTTTCCTCCTACATTTGGACAGCGCTCCCTTGTACAGAGACAGAACTAAAGTGCTTCAGGAAAGGATTTATATTCTATCAACCTCCTTGCTCTATTGACTAAAGAAGGTCCCTTCTTTCCTGTCAGGCTCTTGCTAGAGTGGAACATAGCCAGCAGGTGTGGACCAGGGAAAACTTTTGGAGAGGGCTTAGAACTCAGAGTGAATGAGTTCAAGATGTACAATTTTGTTTGATCACTAGCTGACTCCCAGTTATTGCTATTCAGAATATTAACAATTGTTGAATTAAATAAGTCCTGTTGCTACTCAGCTAGGAGATAGTTCTCTTAAGAGGAAGCTCAGTGATGGATTGATGCTGGGTAGTTGAAACATCTGCCTTTAATGATTTTTATTTTTGGTTCATACTGGAAGCCAGTATTTTTTAGTCTGTTAATGGCCTTTTAATATGAATGGGCTTTCCTCATCAGCAGTCTACGGGCATCTTTCCAAACTTCAATTTGACGTTTCCTGAAGAATGATGGCCTCTTTCTGTGAAGCCTCCAAAATAAGTTTCATATGTCCTATGGGGACTATTGTGTCTGTAGGACATTGATAATGGCCATTTTTTAATTTTGCAACCTGGAGTCCAGATCCCCTCTTGTGGTCATAGGACCCTGATTTCGTTCTGGTAAGTTACCATTCCGCTCCTCCATTTATGTGTGTGGGGTAAAGTTGACTTCACCTCTGGCTCTGCGGATGCCATTGTGGCCAAGTCCTAATTCAAAAACAGTTTATGCATGATAGCATGGGCTGGTCACAATTTAAGAGTGGACACAGAATCCAAGTCTGCAAAATCAGAATCTATGAGATTCAGTTCTGAGATTTCTTTTCTGCTGCACTTAGAGTTCCAAAGCTATATGTTCTGGAGTTGCTATAGCCATCTTGCTATTACAAGGACAGAGCATGACTGAAAATCAATCCAAAATAGAAGTAAGCAGAACAGAAGATAGACAAAAGTAAGGCACATCCTGATAGTTTTAATATAAGTTTCTCATCAGGCTTCTCCAGACATGAGATATTCTGGACTTTTCAGGTATGTGGGCTCATAACCCACTTACTGCTTAACCAATTCACCATGTTAAACATACCCTTCAACCCTGGTGAAAATCTATCCGGGTGTTTTCAGATATAAATTAATGAGTATGAATAAACGAGAGACAGAAAATAAGTTTTGGTCTTATAGGTTGGAAAGAATAAATAGTGATCAGTTACTGAGATAAGGTGTGCTTCTATTGGCCATTTTTTTAGCGTTTAAAATAGGCTTTGCAACATTCTGGAGATAGTAGAGATAAAATATAGTGTCCATAAAGTCTGCAGATGGTCAAATGCAATAGATTGTTGATATTACATCATAATAGAATAAAATAAAATAGTTTTGACAGATTGTGGTCACCTTTATAAGACCCACATCCCTCTTAAAATCTAGTTGAGGATTTTAAGACTAATTAATATACAACAATATTGAATAATAAATGCGTCTTAGTCCTTTTGGGCTGCTATAACAAAAATAACATAGACTGGGTAACTTAAACAACAAACATTTATTTCTCGTAGTTCTGGATGCTGGGAAGTCCAAGATCAAGGCACCTGCAGATTTGGTGTCTGGCATCCTGGTTCATATATGGCGGTCTTCTTGCTGTGTCTTCACATTGTGGAAGGGGTAAATATAGGGATAATGTATTCATTCCACACTTGAATTCATTTCATGTGAAGTAACACAAATGAAAGGCTATTTAGACATTGTTCTTTAAGAGAAGTTAGAATTTTATCTCTCTAAACTTGCTATGCCCTGAATAATGACAACATAATGACAACATGATAATACCATGTCATTATGCTGAAGCAACTAAGGGTGATTTCTATTTTAGAAATAAACTGATAAAAGTAACTTGCTTAAATTCATGCTGTCCACATCTCCTTGAATCTCATGAGCTTGTGGGTACAGATAAAGTAAGGTTAACATTGATAATCTAAATTTTGCAACTGTTCATCTCCTCTTTCCTGACTCAGGACTTTGGTCAGACCCTGCCTCCTCATGTCCCCAGTCAAACTCTTTTCCAGTTATTTCTTGAAGCATCTTATGAAGTTTCTCAGATGTGCTCAGGAGAACATGTTCTTTGATATTGCTATCTGATGCCTGAGATCCTCTTGTGAAAGGCACCTCCCCATGACCACTTTTGTCAACACCCAGTGTGAGAACAGGGCCTCTCTGCCTCAGATAATGTCTCCTGCTGCTCCCAGATCTGCAAAGCTTTTGGATATTAAACTAGCTTCTGGACCCTTCAGTTTCTCTACAATGTCTGAGCTACCGGTGCTTGCAGAAATAGATATATTCCAAACACTTCTGACTGAAACTTCCAAGAATGCAATGACTTCATAGCTCAGGATCTAACTTTAGAGACTTCTATATGTCCTGCAGCACAAGGACATTTTCCTCTGACACTGTCATTCTCACTAAGGAATGCAGAACAGGGCATTTATGTTCATGGTACAGGGGGATACTACAACAGAAACACACAAGCATAGGTCCAGACTCCTATGTTTCTCTTGTTCGTCTTCTGTCCTCTCCTCTTTCCCTTGTGACTCAAAAGGTGCCCCATCTCTTTTTTACGGCTCACTCCTAGTCTCCATTACCCAGGACTTCACACCACTCATTATTTCTTCTCCTGAGTTTTTATATCAGTCTCTCTACTGGCTTTTTTCCTTCAGCCTCCAGATATATTTAAGTCTGCTTATAAAACTATAAATGTCAGTGATGTCAGTATCATGATGACATAAGATGTTCCTCCTTTTTTGTCCGCCTTTTTAACAACTAATTAGGCACCCATCCACAAACAAAAGTGCCTCTGTGAAAGTTGTGAGATCCAGCATCATATGCCAAGGGCCCACTTGAGCATCTGGTAACAGGCAGACAGACCTTGGTACAGGCTGTGAAACGAGCAGAAGCCAACAAATCTGTCCCAATGCTTCTCAGCTGCAGTCAGGGAAAATCTGGAGAGTACTGACTTGGGTAGACACCCATGTATGAGAGAGAGTTTGTAGAAGTCCAATCTTTCCAAAGGGAGATTACAGTACAACACTGGAGCAAAAGAAAAATGACTTTGGACACATTGGAGAGTGTAAGAAGCCTTTGCTGGCACCACCCATTCCCCAAGGCTACATGTCATGGAGCTGAACTAGCCAGTGGTAACTTCCCTGTGAGGGAAAAGGAGAGTGATGAGTGAGTGCCTGACTCCTCTAACTATGTGGAACACTGCTGGAGAAACGTGTTTCTCTCCAGCCTCAGCCAAAGTACCAAAGTGAGACCACCACAACTGGGGGGGGAGGAAGGAGACTGACGAAGAGGCAGATAAGAATTATCAAAGGGCAGCTTTTATAGTTCAAGGTGGTGACATAGGAAGCTCTTGAATTCACCTCCTCCCATGGAAAAAACAAATATACAGCTACATATGGAAAAATTACATCTGAAAAGAACCTGAGAACTAGCTGAACGCTTGCTCCACAACAAAAGATAAATGAGTCACGTCGAGATGGGTCCAAGAGGCAGAGACACGCTCTTGCCAAAAACCACATCCCCAGTGGGGTAACCCACAATGGGGAGGGATCCTAAAATAAATAAATAAATAAATAAATAAAGCTTCTTCCTGAGAGGCAAGGGATTTGTACCCCATACCAGGCACCACAACCCTTGGGTCTTGCACTGGAGAGATGAGCCTCTAAAATGTCTGGCTTTGAAAACCAACTGGGCTTGTGTTAAGGAGAAACATAGGGCTGTAAAGAATGAAGGTTCTGCTCTTAAAAGGCTTATACACAGACCCAGACACCCTGGGACCCAGCACAAAAGCAGCAGATTGAAAAAGGCCTAGACTATATGTGAAGGAGATTCACCTGCTAATCTTAAAGTGTCTGCCAGACACTCAGAAATCTGTTGGAACTTTCTCCAGGGACAGAGTGCTGGTAGATGCCATTTTTATGGGCTCCCTCTACCTTGCTTGTGCCAGCACTGATGGGTGCCATTTTTGCACTCTCACTCTAACCCACTAACAGCAGTGGGTAAGCAACTTACCCCACCCCCCCCCACACACACACTGCTCACACAGCCCTGCCAGACACGAAAGGCAAGCCATATCACTCCCCTGCACCACTCACACAGTTCTGACAGAGCCAACAGGTGCACATAGCCCACATAAGGGAAGCCTCTTGAGCTCCTAGCTCAGGTCTGTAGGGTTGATTGTGTTTCTGGACCCCACACATCTGAAACGATTGGAGAGACAGTTCAAGAAACAACTAAGAACCAAGGTAAGGTTAAATGATAAGATTCATCTCCTACATAGGCCGCTCCTTCAAGACAGGGAAAGATAGCTATTTTGCATAATACACAGAAGCAAACACAGAAAGTCAAGCAAAATGAAACAAAGAAACAAGTTCCAAATGAAGGAACAAGATAAAACCCCAGAAAAAATCCTTAAGGTAATGGAGATAAGTAATTCACTTGATAAAGATTTCAAAGTCATGGTCATAAACATGCTCACTGAACTCAAGAGAAGAATGGGTGATTACAGTGAGAACTTCAACAAAGAGATAGAAAATATGAGAAAGTACCAATCAGAACTCATAGAGCTGAAGAATACAATAACTGAACTGAAAAATGCACTAGAGGGAATCAAGAGCAGACTAGCTGATACAGAAGAATGGATCAGTGATCTAGAAGACAGGGTAGTGGAAATCACCCAAACAGAACATCAAAAAGATAAGGAATTTTTTAAAAATGAGGATAGCTTAAAGGACCTGTGGGACAACTTCAAGCATACTAACATTTACATTATATGGGTCCCAAAAGGAGAAGAGAGAGAGAAGGGGCAGAAAAGTTATTTGAAGAAATAGTGGTTGAAAACGTCCCTAACCTGAAGAAGGAAACAGACATCCAGGTCCAGGAAGCACAGAAAGTCTCAACAAGATGAACTCAAAGAGAGCCACGTCAAGACACGTTATAATTAAAATGTCAAAAGTTAAAGAGAGAATCTTAAAAGCAGCAAGAGAAAAACAACTAGTTATACACAAAAGAACTCCCATAAGACTATCAGCTGGTTTTTCAGCTGGCATGGTCTTTTCAAAGGGCTGGGAAAGAAACCTCCTAACCAAGAATGCTCTACCCAGCAAGGTTACCATTCAGAACTGAAGGAGAGATAAAGAGTTTCTAAGACAAGCAAAAGCTAAAGGAGTTCAAAAGCTAAAGGCTATAGCCTTACAAGGAATGTTAAGTAACTTTAAGCTGAAAAGAAAAGGCCATAACTAGAAATAAGAAAACATATGAAAGGAAAAATCTCACTGCTAAAGGCAAACATATAGCAAAGGAAGAGGATAAACCACTTATAAAAATAATACGAAGTTTAAAAGACAAAAGTGATAAAATCAACTATAACTACAATAATTAATTAATGAATACATAAAATAAAAAGATGTGAAATATGACGTCAAAAACATAAAATGTCCAGGGGGAGTTAAAATGTAGTGCTTTTTGAATGCATTCAAACTTAAGTGACTATCAACTTAAAATAGTCTGCTATATGCAGAGAGAGAGTTGTTATATATGACCATCATGGTAGAGACAAACCAAAAACCTATAATAGATAATTAAAAAATGAGAAAAAAATCTAAACATAACACTAAATAAAATCATCAAACCACAAGGAAGACAGCAAGAGAAGAAGAAAGGAAGAGAGAAGAACTATAAAGGCAACCAAAAAAAAATCAGCAAAACGGCAATAAGCACATATCTAACAATAATTACTTTAAATGTAAATTGACTAAATTCTCCAGTCAAAAGATATAGGGTGGCTATAAAACAAGACCATGTAAATGCTGCCTGCAAAAGATTCACTTCAGATCTAAAGACACACACAGACTGAAAATGAAGGGATGGAAAAAGATATTCCATGCAAATGGAAAAGAAAAGAAAGCTGGGGTAGCAATACTTATATCCAACTAAATAGACTTATATCCAACAAAATAGACTTTAAAACAAAGACTGCAACAAGAGACAAAGGTGTTACATAACGATAATCCAACAAGAAGATACAATGTGTAAATATTTATGCATATGACATATAAGAACCTAAATATATAAAGCAAATATTTATAGACATGAAGAGAGACATTGACAGCAATACAGTAATAGCAGAGGATTTTAATATCACACTTATATCAATGGATAGATCCAGACAGAAAATCAATAAGGAAACAGCCTTAAATGACACATTAGACTAGGTGCACTTAATAGACACATATATAGAACATTCAATCCAAAGGAGTAGAATAACACATTCTTTTCAAGTACACATGGAACAGTCTCCAGGATACATCACATGTCAGCCCACAAAACAAGTCACAATAGATTTTAAGAAGACTGAAATTATATCAAACATCTTTTTTTTAATTGTCCCTGAGCTAACATCTATTGCCAGTCATTTTTTTTCTGTTTTTCTTCTCTCCAAAGACCCCGAGTACATAGTTGTATACCCTCGTTGTAAGTCCTTCTGGTTCTACTATGTGGGATGCCACCTCAACCTGGCTTGATGAGTGGTGCTAGGTCTGTGCCCAGGATCTGAACTGGTGAAACCCTGGGCTGCTGAAGTAGAGCATGTGAACTTCAGCACTCAGCTACAGGGCTGGCCCCCTCAAACATCTTTCTAATCACAATGGTAGAAAACTAGAAATCAATTACAAGAATAAAAATAGAAAAGACATAAATACATAGAAGCTAGACAACATGCTACTAAACAACCAACAGGTTAAGGAAGAAATCAAAGGAGAAATAAAAAAAAATACCTTGAGACAAATGAAAATAGAAACACAGCATTCTAAAATCTACAGGACACAGCAAAAGCAGTTCTAAGAGGGAAGTTCATAGTGATACAGGCCTACCTGAAAAAACAAGAAAAATCTCAAATAAGCAATCTAACTTTATACCTAAAGGAACTAGAAAAAGAAGAACAAATGAAGCCCAAAGTTAGTAAAAGGAAGAAAATAATAAAGATCAGACTGGAACTAAATGAAATGGAGAGACTGAAAAACTAACAGAAAAGATCAATGAAATGAAGAGCTGGTTCTTTGAAAAGATAAATAAATTTGACAAACTTTTAGTTAGACTCAGAAGAAAAAAAGAGAGAGCCCAAATAAATAAAATCAAAAATGAAAAAGGAGAAATTGAAACTGGTGCCACAAAAATACAAAGGATCATAACTGACTACTATGAACAATCATGTTCCATCAAATTGGACAACCTAGAAAAAAATGGATAAATTCCTAGAAACACATACTCTTCCAACAGTGAGTCATTAAGAAATGGAAAATCTGAAGAGATTGATTACTAGTAATGAGATTGAATCAGTAATCAAAAAACTCGCAAAAAACATAAGTCCAGCTTCACTGGTGAATTCTATCAAACTTTCAAAAAAATGTAATACCTATTCTGTTTAAAATATTTTTAAAAATTGAAGGGAAAGAAAGGCTTCAAAACTCATTTTACAAGGCCAGCATTACCCTGATACTAAAAGCAGACAGAGATGCTACAAACAAAATTTACAGGCCAATATCTCTGGTGAGCATAGATGCAAAAATCTTCAACAAAATGTTAGCAAAACAAATTCAACAATATATTAAAAGGTCATAAACCATGATCAAATGGGATTTATTCCAGGCATGTGAGGATGATTCAACATCTGCAAATAAATCAATGTGATATACCACATTAACAAAATGAAGGATGAAAATCATATGATCCTCTCAATACTTGCAGAAAAGCCATTTGACAAAATTCAACATCCATTTATGACATAAGCTCCCAACAAAATGGCAATAGGGGGAACATACTTCAACATAATAAAGGCGATGTATGACAAAGCCACAGCTATCATACTCAAGGGTGAACAACTGAAAGCTTTTCCTCTAAGATCAGGAATGACACAATGATGCCCACTCTGACCTCTTTTGTTCAACACAATATTGGAAGTTCTAACCACAGCAAATAGATAAGAAAAAGAAATAAAAGGCATCCAAATCAAAAAGGGAGAAGTAAAACTGTCACTATTTGCAGATGACATTATATTTAAAAACCCTAAAGACTTCACCAAAAAAACTGTTATAACTAGTAAAAGAATTCAGTAAAGTTGCAAGATACAAAATGAATACACAAAAATCTATACGCTAATAGTGAACTATCAGAAAGAGAAATTTAAGAAAACAATCTCATTTACAATTTCAACAAAAAGAACAAAATACTTACCCTTTTTCGCAACGGGTTTGCCGCCAGAACACAGGTGTCGTGAAAACCACCGCAAAATCTAAGCCAAAATGGGGAAGGAAAAGACTCATATCAACATCGTCGTCATTGGACACGTCGATTCGGGCAAGTCCACCACGACTGGCCACCTGATCTACAAGTGCGGTGGGATCGACAAAAGAACCATCGAGAAATTCGAGAAGGAGGCTGCTGAGATGGGAAAGGGCTCCTTCAAGTATGCCTGGGTCTTGGATAAACTGAAAGCTGAACGTGAGCGTGGTATCACCATTGATATCTCCCTGTGGAAATTCGAGACCAGCAAGTATTATGTGACCATCATTGATGCCCCCGGACACAGAGACTTCATCAAAAACATGATTACAGGCACGTCTCAGGCTGACTGTGCTGTCCTCATTGTCGCTGCTGGTGTTGGTGAATTTGAAGCAGGTATCTCCAAGAATGGGCAGACCCGTGAGCATGCCCTTCTGGCTTACACACTGGGTGTGAAACAACTAATTGTTGGTGTTAACAAAATGGATTCCACTGAGCCACCTTACAGCCAGAAGAGATATGAGGAAATCGTTAAGGAAGTCAGCACCAACATTAAGAAAATTGGTTACAACCCAGACACAGTTGCATTTGTGCCAATTTCTGGTTGGAATGGTGACAACATGCTGGAGCCAAGTGCTAATATGCCTTGGTTCAAGGGATGGAAAGTCACCCGTAAAGATGGCAATGCCAGTGGAACTACACTGCTTGAAGCTCTGGATTGCATCCTGCCACCAACTCGTCCAACTGATAAGCCCTTGCGTCTGCCCCTCCAGGACGTCTACAAAATTGGTGGTATCGGTACTGTCCCTGTGGGCCGAGTGGAGACTGGTGTTTTGAAACCTGGCATGGTGGTCACCTTTGCTCCAGTCAATGTTACAACTGAAGTAAAGTCTGTTGAAATGCATCATGAAGCTTTGAGCGAAGCTCTTCCTGGGGACAACGTGGGCTTCAATGTCAAGAACGTGTCCGTCAAAGATGTTCGCCGTGGCAATGTGGCTGGTGACAGCAAAAATGATCCACCAATGGAAGCAGCTGGCTTCATAGCTCAGGTGATTATCCTGAACCATCCAGGCCAAATCAGTGCTGGGTATGCACCTGTGCTGGATTGTCACACAGCTCACATTGCTTGCAAGTTTGCTGAGCTGAAGGAGAAGATTGATCGTCGTTCTGGAAAGAAGCTGGAAGATGGCCCCAAATTCTTGAAATCTGGTGATGCTGCCATCGTTGATATGGTTCCTGGCAAGCCCATGTGTGTTGAGAGCTTTTCTGACTATCCTCCTCTGGGCCGTTTTGCTGTTCGTGACATGAGACAGACGGTTGCTGTGGGTGTCATCAAAGCAGTGGACAAGAAAGCAGCTGGAGCTGGCAAGGTCACCAAGTCTGCCCAGAAGGCTCAGAAGGCTAAATGAATAGTATCCCCAATACCTGCCACCCCAGTCTTAATCAGTGGTGGAACGGTCTCACAACTGTTTGTCTTAATTGGCCATTTAAGTTTAATAGTAAAAGACTGGTTAATGATAACAATGCATCGTAAAACCTTCAGAAGGAAAGGAGAATGTTTTGTGGACCATTTGGTTTTTTGTGTGGCAGTTTTAAGTTATTAGTTTTTAAAATCAGTACTTTTTAATGGAAACAACTTGACCAAAAATCTGTCACAGAATTTTGAGACCCATTAAAACAAAGTTTAATGAGAAAAAAAAAAAAAAAAAAAAAGAACAAAATACTTAGGGATAAACCTAACCGAAGAAGTGAAAGACCTGTACTCTGAAAACTATGAGACATTGATGAAAAAATTAAAAATGACACAAATAAATGGAGAGATATACCATGCTCATAGATTGGAAGAATCAATATTGTTGACATGTCCATATACCCAAAGTAATCCTCAGATTAAATGCAATCTCTATCAAAATAACAATGGCATTCTTCACAGAACTGGAACAAATAACCTTAAAACTTTTATGGAACCACAAAAGACCCTGAATAACCAAAGGTGTCTCAATTTAAAAAAAGAACAAAGCTGGAGGTATCATGCTTCTTGATTTCAAACTATATTACAAAGCCATAGTAATCAAACCAGTACGGTATTGGCACAACAACAGACATATAAGTCAATGGAACAGTATAGAGACCCCAGAAATAAACCCACACATATATGGTCAATTAATCTATGACAAGGGAGTCAAGAATATACAATGAGGAGAAAACAGTCTTGTCAGTTAATGGTGTTGGGGAAACTGGATAGCTACATGCAAAAGAATAAAACTGGACCATTGTCTTATACCATATCTAGAAGTTAACTCAAAATGGATTGAAGACTCGAACGAAAGAGCTGAAACATAAAACTAGTAGAAAACATAGGCAGTAAGCTCCTGCACATCAATATTAGCAACATTTTTTTTGGACTTGACTCCATAGGCAAGGGCAACAAAGGGAAAAAAATAAAAAAGGGAATACATCAAACTAACAAGCTTCTGCACAGCTAAAGAAACTAAAAACACAACAAAAAGACAACCTACTAAGTGGAGAAGATGATTGAAAATCATATATTCAATAAGGGGTTAATATCCAAAATACATAGAGAACTTATACAACTCAATTTCAAAAAAACAAACAATCCAATAAAAAAATGGGCAGAGAACCTGAATAGACATTTTCCCAAAGAATACATACAGATGGCCAGCAGGCACATGAAAAGGTGCTCAACATCACTAATCATCAGGGAAATGCTAATCAAAACCACAATGAAATATCACAGATATCATATCTGTCAGAATGGCTATTATCAAAAAGACAAGAAATTACAAGTGTTGGTGAGGATGTGGAGAAAAGGCGACCCTCGTGCACTGTTGGTAGGAACGTAAATTGATGCAGCCACTAAATAGCATGGAGGTTTCTCAAAAATTTAAAAATAGAACTACTATACAATCCAGTAATTCTACTTGAGTGTTTACTCAAAAAAAAAAACAAAAACACTAATTCAAAAAGATATATGTACCTCAATATTCATTGTAGTATTATTTACAATAGCTAAGCTATGAAATGAACCTAAATGTCTACTGATAGATGAATGAGTAAAGAAGATGTGGTGTATATAGACAAGGGAATATTAATCAGCCATAAAAAGAAAAGAAATCTTGCCATTCGCAACAGCATGGGTGGACCTAGAGGGTATCATGTTAAGTGAAATAAGTAAGACAGAGAAAGACAAATACTATATAATTTCACTTATATGTAGAATCTAAAAGAAAAAACAAATACACAAGTAATGCAAATTAAAATGAGACATAGATACAGAGAACATAATGGTAGTTGTCAAAGGGGAAGGAGGTTGGGGATGGGCAAAATGGGTGAAGGGGATCAAGAGGTACAAACTTCCAGTTATAAAATAAATAAGTCATGGGCATGTAATATACAGCATGGAAAAATGTAGTTAATAATATTGTATTAACTTTGTAGAGTGACAGATGGTAATTAGACTTATGGTGGTGATCATTTTGTAATGTAGATAATTGTTGAATCACTATGCAGCAAACTTGAAACTAAAATAACATTGTGTGTCAATTATACGTCAATAAAAAATTAAAAGTTAAAAAAATAAATTATATAAACTTACACACAAAAGAAGAACATCAAGGGGCATTAAAGAGACATAGTTCCTGCTGTCAGTAGGAAGTCTGCCCATAGTCCCCGGGAGAATCTCACCCAAAGATCCTTGCACTGGCCTGAAGTCAACCCCATCACCCCTAGAGCCAAACCCGTACCTCTCCTCACTCTGTGGTCAGGTCCCCTGCACACCCCCAAATGTGTTGGTGAGAGTGAGTTGCGGTAAGCAGAATGCTCTCAGAAAATTAGACCAGGGTCTGTGGGCGAGGGGGAAACCACTTGAACTATAGCACCACCTTCTGGGAAACAAATGAAACAAATGAGAGATTTCCAGCAGCCAGCCTGGTGAGTTGTAAGAACCACAGAAGACATAAAAGCTTAATAATCCTGTTTCTGCTAACTTTGGGCTTATTTTGTTCTTCTTTTTCTAGTTCCCTGAGGTATAAAGTTAGGTTGTTTATTTGAGATCTTTCTTTTTTCTTACTGTAGGTGTTTACTGCTATAAGCTTCCCTCTTAGAACTGCCTTTGCTGCATCCCATAATTTTTGTATGTTGTGTTGTGTTCGGTTTTCTTTTTTTTTTTTTGCTTTTCCCCTAAGATCAGAAACCAACCAAGGATGTTCACTTGCATCACTGCCATTCAACATAGTACTGGAAGTCATAACTAGAGCAAGTAGGCACGACAAAGAAATAAAAGCCATCCAAATTGGAAATGGAGAAGTAAAACTGTCATTATTTGCAGAGGATACGATCTTATATAGAGAAAATCCTAAAGACTGAACCAAAAACCTTCTGAAACTAATCAATGAATTCAGTAAAGTTGCAGAATACAAAATCAACGTACAAAAAGCAGTTGTGCTTATATACACTAACAACAAAATATCTGAAAAAGAAATAAAGAAAATGATCCCATTCACAATAGGATCAAAAACAATGAAATATTCAGGAATAAATTTAACAAAGGAAGTGAAAGATCTGTACAGAAAACTATAAGACTTCTATGAAAGAAATTGAAGACACAAACAAATGAAAAAATATGCCATGTTCATGAATTGGAAGAATTGAAGTCAAAATGTCCATACTACCCAAAGCCATCTACAGATTCAATGCAGTCCCTATCAAAATTCCAATGACCTTTTTCACAAAGGTAGAAAAAACTCCCAAAATTTGTATGGAACCACAAAAAACCCTGAATAGCCAAAGCAATCCTGAGAAAGAACAAATCTGGAAGCATCACACTTCTTGATTTCAAACTATACTACAAAGCTATAGTAAGTTAAACAATATGATACTGTCATAAAAACACATAGGCCAATGGAACAGAATCAAGAGCTCAGAGTAAACTCCTGCATATACAGTCAACTAATATTTGACAAGGGAGCCAAGAAACTCAAGGGCTGGGGGGAGGGGACTGGGGAGATGCTGTATAAGGGTACAAACTTGCAAATAGAAGATGAATAAGTTATGGAGATCTAATGCACAGCATGGTGATTATAATCAACAATGCTGTATTATATACTTCAAAATTGCGAAGAGACTGAATCTTAAATGTCCTCATCACAAAAAATAAATGATAATTGGAGGGGTCGGTCCGGTGACACAGCGGTTAAGTGCGCACGTTCCACTTCAGCAGCCCAGGGTTCGCTGGTTCAGATCCCGGGTGCAGACATGGCACCGCTTGGCAAGCTGTGCTGTGGCAGGCGTCCCACATATAAAGTAGAGGAAGATGGGCACGGATGTTAGCTCAGGGCCAGTCTTCCTTAGCAAAAAGTGGAGGATTGGCAGCAGATGTTAGCTCAGGGCTAATCTTCCTCAAAAAAATAAATAAATAAAAAATAAATAAATAAATGATCAATATGTGACGCAACAGAGGTGTTAGCTACAGCTAAGGTTGTAATCATAGTGCAATATACAAGTGTATCAAATCAACACATTGTACTCCTTAAACTTACACAATGTTATATGTAAATTATGTCTTGATAAGAAAATTATAAATGTTAAACATTTTTAATTCTATATAATCTAGTGCCAGATAAAATTTAATAAAGCAATTATTTGGAACACTAGACTGCATAAAATAAATTTAATTCAATTATGAAAACATGATATTTAAATATTATTTTATCATTTACAAAAAGGGTTGATTCCCTGTGAATGGACCTCATGTTAACCACATGCAGTAATTTTTTGTAAAATCTTCCCAACGGTTAAAATCTCTTTTTGATCCCACACATCCTGGGGGCAATGATGCAGTGATTTTTAGAAGCTATCCCTAAATATCTTTCTGTAGCTCATTCACCTTTAAATAATGCCACTTCTCGCTTGAGAAGTTCAAGATCTTTTGGAAAGCTGTAATTTTTTAGTAATTGCATTGAGAGCAAGCTATAGTGTTGTTATTGTTGGTTTTCGAGAAAGTGTTTTCGGTTCTTCTTCTAAGTTTCATAGAAACTGATTAATATCTATATTAGTTCCGATTTTGTCATATTCATATTCCACTTATTCGGAAAATCTTTGAAGTAGAGTAAGAATTGTGTTTACAGTAAAGTTTGTATTGTCAATTGACTTTCGTTGTGTTCGTTTATGAGAAATTTGAAAGTATAGAAGAATGCTTTTTAATCAACCGAATACAATCATGTGTCACTTAACAATGGGGATAGGTTCTGCGAAATACGTCATTAGACAACTTCATCGTTGTGCAAAAGTCAGTGTGTACTTACATAAACCTAGATGGTATCGCCCACTATATGGTACTAATCTTATGGGAGCACTGTCATATATGCTGTCTGTCGTTGGCCAAAACGTCATTATGAGGTGCATGGCTGTACATCTGCTTAAACGTTTTAGTGCACTATATGAGTTTGAGTGTATATAAAGATGTTGATGATTCATGGCTTTTTAATCTCAATAATGTTGTTTCACCAAAAGAATACTGATGTCTTAGTACCCAAATATGCCATGGTCTACCAGAGTATTGAAAACCACTATTGTTTTCTCAATTTCTTCTCCAGAATTCATCAATTAGATAAGTTAGAATCAGAGGAACTGGAACTTTTACTCTAATCCTCTTCCCTCCAGGGGAATGAAGTGGAAACTCCCTCCCTTCTATGGGAACGTGAAGAGGGTGCAGTAGTGTTCCACTCTAACGCCTCCTTGTTGCCTTTACAATAAACACAAACTTTTTCCTCTGATCTGCAAGAAGCTCCATGAGCAGGCTGCTAGTTACTTCTTTGACATCATCTAATCCCGCTCATCTTGTCACAATAGATCAACCACGCAGGTCTTCCCTCTGGTTTTTGAACTGCTAGGCTCTTTTCCACCTTTGGGCATCTGCCTAGGCTGATCCCTTTGCCAGAAATGCTCTTCCTCCAGAGCTCTGAGGACTGGCTCGTTCTCTCCATTCAGATGACAGCTGAAGTTCCTATCCACCCGGAGAGGCCATCCCTGACCCCTCCATCTACAGGAGCTCCCTGTATTTTTCATTTATGCCTCTCCTGCCACCTCCGTGCCTGTCCCATAAACGAGCCATGAAGGGAAGAACTTTGATTGCCTTGTTCAGTTCTATGTCCTCAGTGCCTAGAACTCTGCCTGGAACATAGCTGGCACTTGGTAAGTACTTGTTATGGGAGTGAATGAATGAAAGAATGAATACTGCTCTCTCTCATCGCTTGGGACAGGCAGGAATCACCTTTATTCTCCCTATGACCTTATCCCCCAGGCTCATCCAGGTCTCCCATCCCTGAGAACTTTCTGTCCCTCAGTGTATCTGCACAACATTTGCCTGGAGTCGGTCTACTCTACCTATCAAACTCAAAAAAATGTCACATTCACACATATGGCATTGATGATTAATAGCAGATAGAATTGTGGTCAATTTGTCAGTCCACATATTGCATTGTCACTCTTTTAGTGGTTTCTTTTGAATCTTAATATAATCAAATATTTTAATGTCTCCCTTTATGCTTAGCTCTTTATGTGTCTTTATACAGACAGTTTTATCTATTCCAAAGTCACAGAGATGTTCTCCTATATTTACCTCTAAAAGCCTTATTGTTCTATCTCTCACAGTAAGATATCTAATAATTCTTAAATTTATTTTTGTTCGAAAGAAGCTGATATATAGTTTTTCCTATGTGAATGTTCAATCGACTCATCATTTCTCACTGCACTGTAACACTACCTTTTTCATAAATCCAATGAGTCTATTCTGTGCCATTGGTCATTTATGTTTGAGCCAAGATCACAGTGCCTTTATTACTATAATTATGTGATATAATTACATCATATCATACATTAAGTATGTAATTAATTATATAGACTAAGATATAATTAATTAATTATAGTTTTAACAGATTTTGATATCTAGTACCACCTTCAGCTTTTTTTTTTTTTTTTTTTTGTTGAGGAAGATTGTCCCTGAGCTAACATCTATGCCAATCATCCTCTATTTTTGCATGTGGGATGCCACCACAGCATGGCTTGATGAGCAGTGTGTAGGTCTGCACCCAGGATCCAAACCTATGAATCCTGGGCTGCCAAATCAGAGGGCTCAAACTCAACCACTACACCACAGGGCCAGCCCCACCTCTAGTTTTTCTTCTTCAGGATTGCCTTGGCTATTCCGAAGCCTTTGAATTTCCTTAGAAATTTTAGATTCAGCTTGCCAATTTCTGCAAAACACAAACAAACGTACAAAAAACTCTGCCAGTGTTTGATTGAAATTGACTTGATAGTTTAAATTAGGTCACATAAAATATTTTGTAATCATTAAAATTACTTATAAAGAATTTACAGAACTCAAGAAAAACTGTTGTAATAATATTGATAATAGCTAATAATATTGTGCTAACATCTTACATGAATCATTTCATTGGACTGTCATGAAAACTATATCAGATATGTGCAATTACCCTTACTATTAGATATTTGAGAAAATGAGAGCTCAGAGATAAGATTTAAAATGTTACACAGTAAGTAGCAAAGTTGGAAAAAAATTCAAGCCAGTACTCTTATGAAAAAAAGTCAAAATTTTAGTCACCTACTTTTAAAAAACATTAAGCATTTTGAATGGAAACCTTTCTAAAATGAACTACAAACTTCTTTTGCCTTCTTCTTAACCTATAGAACACAATTATACATTCTCATTTCAATTTATGATTATAAACATTAGTGATTGGCTTGACCCAGAACTATCCTAAGACTCTATTATGGTACCTAGGATTATTTTCTGTTACATTGAACGGTCTGAAAATAACTGACTTTTTCTTTTTTGTAGCTGCTCTTTTGGACTTTTCCAGCTTAAGTACCTTAACTTGAAACAATTCTTTCCCCTTGCTTCTCACTGTGTGTTTTAAATTTGACTTCACAAACCATGTAATGCCAGCATTTTATTCTGGTCTGCAAGCTTTTCTGGTGTGGGTTATCGTCCCTCGAAGTGTACTTAGAGGCAACCATCACGTGAAGGCAATTTCCTGCATAACGGCTAAGCATAGCAAAGAAGATACATAAAAAGAGGTGAACCTCTGATGACACAGTGGGGCAGGGGAACTAATTTGCATATTCGCAATGTCAAACAGGATAGGAAAATCGTTCTTTATATTGATATATCAAATATGTAGTAAAACGTTTATATCTTGGTGATAAATTAATGCATTTAAAAACATTTTACATTAAGCAGAATGTCTCAAAACTGATATTTTATCTATCTTTTGAAATCACTGATAGATTTATATAGTATTCATGTACTGTTGTATTGATATTTTCCAAATATCGTGGAATCAGGGAAATTTAATTATGGACTTCTACATCAAGATGAAAGACTTGCTATACATACTTATCTCTTCTACCTCATGAAAGTCCCATTGACATGATCATAAAATAGCTTAAAATATTATAAATATGCAACCAATAAAAAGAGAAAAGGTGAGCACATGTTAAAAGCCAGGAGGTTTTAACAAAATTATGAAAGATGAAAATGAATGTAGGAGCAAATGAAGGAGAAGTATGGAGAAAAGGTGGCATAGGACAGAGATGGCTCCAGAAGAGAGAAATGCAACGAATCCTGGGGCAGATTCTAGGGTTGTCTAACTGCAACCCTAAATCCCGGCCAAGAGACCTCCTACTACATTCTCTAATTTTCTCAACCACACGCAGACACATAGGCAGCCAGTTATTTAAATGCCACCTAAAAACAATCAAAAGATCCTTCAACAAGGAAATTAAATGAATTAGCTGAGATAACCTAAGGCAGAGTATTTATATTTGGACATAAGTTTCTCCAGAGCAAAGACCTCTACATGTGGGCACTTGGGGTCCTGAAACATTTTTGGCCTGCTCTTGTTTCCACAACGTGAAAACTACCAGTTAATAACCCCCAATTATATTCCCAGAACAGCCAGGAGTCATGAATCACTTCCAGCTATTTGAGGAAGTTTGGAACATGAAAGAAAGATCAAGTTAAAAACAACGTTAAAACTCTAATCATTTAGTTGAGAAGAAAGAGAAATGATTTGGGAGACAAAAAGAAACTTGAAAACAGACAAAATTCCAGTTAGTATCTGCAGGAAGATCTGAGATATTATTTACATAAAACAAGCATAAGAGACTCTGATAAAAGAAAAACCAGTTATCCTGAAAGACTCTTGGAAATTAAAAGTGTATTTGACCAACAAAACAAAACAAAGAATCAAGGAAAGAACTAAAAAATAAAACCTAGGAAATCTCTGGAAAGAAGAAAAAAAAAAAAGATGGAAAATCTGAGGGAAACATGAGAGAAATGGAGAATCAATACTGGAGACCCGATAACAGACTAAAGGGAGTTTTTAAAATGATGACTTGACAGAAAGAAATGATTACAGGAAGAAATAATAAAAGAAATATAGAAGATATTTCCTGCCTGTGAAGGACGATAAGGAAAGGTTCCACTGAATGCTAGGGATAGTAAATAAATCAAAAGCTATGCATATTCTCACTGAAGTTCAGAACACCAGAGAGAGAGGGGAAAGAGTAAATCCAAATTACCTAGCAATGGTCAAGAACCCGAGGGCATCACACTGCTTATGGACCCCCAGGATTCTTGAGCTCTTCAAAGTCAAGACAGTGCTGGAGTTCAAAATATAATGCAATTGCAGCTGAGGGTAATGAGAAAAAAGCAAATAAAATTTAAAAAATAAGATTTGACCATAGAAGAATATGCTGCTTTCCAGTTCCCTCTGAGCCCCAGTTTACTCAACTGAAAGATGGGAGTTGGGATTCCTGTCTCACGTGGTTGTTATAATAATCCAATAAGAACATGTACATAAAAACACAATGACTAGACACTACAGATATACTGTTTTCCATGTGTTATCAGTGTGGTCCCTGTGTGGGGAAGACAAAAGATAGACATGTGGACGGTAAAGAGTTAATTACTTGGATTCAACTTGGAAGCTGCCATGAGAGCATTTGTCTTGTAAATGGCCTGATGTCCCATGACAAAAAATAACTGAATTACATTTAATTCAAATCTACAATCACCGTTTTAGAATCTACTGTGGTAGAAACTAGAAATAGTGAGATAAAGGAGATGTGGTTCCTGCCCAAAAGGAGCTCCCCATGAATCTCCTTGGATCTTTGTGCATTCACTTGATTCATTCCTCCAACAAATGCTTGTTGAGCTGACAGAGCCTGTGCTAAGTACTGTGACTGCAGCAAAGAACAGGACATTCTTCATTCTTGATGATCTTGAGTGTGTACCAAAAGAAAACAAAACACTCTCTCAACCTCTTTCTCTATTATGAAAAATAAACACTGATGGCCTAAACTTCACCAGCCACTTGTTCTTCACTTGATTTCAACTGAGCTTGCAGACCAACCAGTTATCTAAAAAGACTATTGAAAAATATATGTGTGTGTGTGTGTGTGTACACGTATATTTATATAATATGTTCAAACTTGTTGATAACCACTTCATTTCTAAATGCAAAACAAACCATCTGTTAAAAAAATTATTTCAAGACTTTGCCAAAGATCTATGCTAAGCAGCATAGTTTTCATGTATGCTTTAGGCCCCTGCCCTTTTCAAAATAAATTGTTTTTTCCCTTATCTTTTGTCCCCTTGCCAAAAGAATGAGCTACTTTCTATTCTCCATCATAATTTATTGTGTATTAATTAGCCTAAGCTGCTGCTAGCGAGTCTTGGAAGTCTGAACTTTACAATATGCATTATTTATAAGGTAATTAAAAAGGAACATGGTCTGGATTTATCAATTTTGTTATAGTTTTCAAGTATAATATTTATCTCCATGGGGTGGGGGGCATGTGTATACAGTGATAGTCTAAAAATGGCCCCCAAAGACATCAGGTACTAATTCCTAAAACCTGTAAATATTACCTTATTTGGAAAAAGGATCTTTGTACATGTGGTTAAGTTAAAGATCTGGAGATGGGGAGATTATCCTGGACTATCCCGGTGAGTGCTAAATGCAACCGCATGTATTCTTATAATAGGGAGGCAAAAGAAGATTTGACACAGACAGAAGACGTGGAGACAATGTAACCATGGAAGCAGAGAATGGAGCGATGCAGCCACAAGCCAAGAATTGCTGGGAGCCAACAGAAGCTGGAAGAGGCAAGGGGCAGACCACCCCCTAGAACCTCCAGAGGGAGCCAGTCTGACACCTTAACATTGGCCCACTGGTGTCGATTTTAGGCTTCTGACCTCTAGAACTGTGAGAGAATAAATTACTACTGTTTTAAGCAACCAAGTTTGCGGTCATTTGTTACTGCTGCAATGGGAAGCATATAGACACACACGTGTATACAGCATGTGCGTAAGTAAGTAAGCGAAGCCATTGCTGCACTTGAAAAGAAAAAGGTGCACTCTCTCTAAGGGAACTGGAATTGGGAGAAATCTCTAAAAGACAAAAATTATACTGATTGGATTAATTAAAAGCCACAACCCAAAATCTATGTTTAATTAAACTATTAAAAATATGGAATTTGGTAGCAAGAAACTCCATACCTGGAGAATGATGGGTACCAGAGGAAATAAACACGGTGGCCAGTAGGAGCAGCCGAGCTGCTGATTAGTCATGCGAAGGGAAGGGAGTGGTTGCTTACAATAGGAAGGAGTGAGAGAGATCCGGTTAGAGAAAATGGACAATGGACAATGTGCATGTGACTGTGCTGCCTAGGAGGAAGGATGGACACCCACACTCAGAAGAAAAAGACACTGACGTGCCATCCTGTCAGCACGCCATGCTTTCCCCACACTTTCAGTGGAACCGTGTCCTGGCAGGCTGCACAGACATTTACAACCAGATAACCAAAAATAAAATCCCCACCAAAAAGAAGAGTGAATAATCTGGAATAAAGAGATATTTGAGGAAGCCAACACGTAAGAGCGAGAGAGAGAAGCTTAATTAATGGAAGACTCTACAATGGAGAAATAGAGTTAATGGAACAAGCTAAATAGAGGGGGTTTTTAAAAAAATTAAAAGCATAATCAGTATCATCAGGAGAGATGAAAAAAGCTATTACAGTCATAAAAATATCAAATTATGATGATGGAAATTAAAAATTTGGTTGTTGAAATGAAAACCTCAAGAGAAAGTCGGAAAAGTAGACCACACACAGCTGAAACTTGATGTCGCAAGCTAGAAGAGTGGGCCAAAGACGGCCTGCCAAAGGCATGTGAAGAAACAAAGAGAGGCGAGGGATGAAAGAAAGCTTAAAAGACTTTGGAGACAGATCCGGACTTTATATAGCCATTTCATAACAGTTCCCCAGAATAAGAATAGACCAAAAGGAAGAAAGATGATTTTTAAAGAAATGTTAGAGGATAGTAACTCTAAACTGAGAAAGACATGAGTCTTGAAATTAAAAGACCAACCAAAAGTCAATCAAGAAAAAGAATTAAACTATACTACCTATAGTGTAATATTTAGAACACTAAACACGATGGGGAAAATCCTAAAAGCTTTCACACGACAGCAACAAAAATTATCTACAAATGAGTAAGAATCAATTGACACCAGTCTTACAATAAGTAACACTGGAGGCAATGAGATAATGAAAAAATGTCTTCAAAATATCAAGAGAAAGTAACTTTGGCCCTAGAATTCCAATCCTAGCCAAATTAAGAAGTTGAAATAAAAATATTTTATACATGGAAGAACCCAGAATATTTACCACCAAAACTCTTACTGTAAGAATTTCCTGAGGATGTATACTAGCGAGAAAAAGATTATTCCTAAAAGATGTGGGATTCAAGAAGCAATGATAACCAAAGAAGCTACTAAAACTTATTGTGAACATGTATTGATTAGCTAAACAGAAACTTCCGTATGATAACAATAAAGATATAGAGAAGGTTAGAAAGGGAGAAGAGAGATTTTTAAATGGAGCAATTTTCCTGTATTGTTCAATCAAAGGATATAGTTACTAATTAAACTTCCACGTTGATTGTTAGAAACAATACACAGTTAATTACATGGTACAAAAAATTAACATTTACAGAATAAAATGAGAATATAAAACATTCAAATAAGTTGAGGGAAAAAGGGGAAAAAAGACAGGAAAGGGGAAAGAACAACCAAAGTGGGCTAAATATAAAATATGAAATATGAAGTAAGGAATAAATTCAATCAAATCAATAAACACATCAAAAAATGAGACAGAAGCTCATTTTTTAAAACCCAGGTAATATTATTTAATAATATCTACAGTGGAAAACATCAAAACAGCAGTTGTCTCTGAGGGTTGGGCACATTGACTGGGAGGTGGCATGAGGGAACTCATACATGCTCCATATATGATGGGAGGGAACTCATATATGCTCCATATATGATGGGAGTTTGGATTACTCAGGTGCATACATTTTTCAAAACTCATCTAATGTACAAATGAGATTTATACATTTCAGCATGCAAATTTTATATAAAAAGAAAAAACTCTAAACAAATATTGCCATCTAGTTAATGATATGCAACGTTTTTTAGCTAGAAGTGTACTCATATCGTTATTTACCTTGAAATATATCAGTAAAATAAATAGATTATTGGATGGATAGATATGTGATAACACAACTATAGTAAGAGGTTGACAGTAGCAAATGTTGATGGCAACATTATTCATATAGCCAAAAAGTGGAAACAAACTGCCATAAACTGAAGGTTTGTGTCCCCCTAAAATTTGTATGTTGAAATCCTACCCCACAATGTGATGGTATTAGGAGATAGGGCTTTTGGGAAGTGATTAGGTCATGAGAGTGGAGCCCTCATAAATTGGATTAGTGCCTTTATAAAAGAAGTCTCAGAGCTCTCCCTCCTCCCGCCATGTAAGGACACAGAGAGAAGCCAGCTCTCTGTAAACTAGCAAGCAGGTTCTCACCAAACACCCAATCTGTCATGCTTTGATCTTAAACTTGCCTCCAGAACTGTGAGAAACAAATGTTGTTTAATCCAGTTTATGGTATTTTTGTTATAGCAGCCTGAATGAACTGAGACACAACACAAATGTCCATCAACTGATGTCCATCAACTGATGTCCATCAACTGATAAACAAAATGTGGTATATCCATACAATGGAATATTACTCAGCCATAAAAAAGAATGAAATACTGATACATGCTACAACATGGATGAACCTTGAAAACAGCATAATGCTAAGTGAAAGAAGCTAGATATAAAAGGACACATATTGTATGATTCCATTTCTATAAAATGTCCAGAATAGGCAAATCCATAAAGACAGAAAATAGATTCATGTTGCCAGGAGCAGGGGAATGACTGTTAATGGATATGGGATTTCCTTTTTGGGGTGATGAAAACGTTCTGGGATTAGATAATGGTGATGATTGCACCACCTTGTGAACATACTAAAAGCCACTTAATTGTGTACTTTCAAATGGTGAATTTTATGTTAGCTGAGTTATATCTCAATAAAACGACCAAAAATTAAATCTTAAAAAGTTAATGGTAGGATCCAGGTAGTCAGTATATTGCTGAAGAATTTTAAATCCTTTCCAATTTTCTGTATATTTGAGAATGCAAAACGTGAAAAAAATTAGGGGCCAGACTTTCCTGATAATAATCCCTATTCTTTATTCTTTCATGGCCTGGATTTTGATGGATATTTCTTGTTCAGCAGAGTTGTGAATCTGATCACATCATGACTCACTCAACTCACTCTATTAAGCACTTGACAGTCAGGTAGGCATAGAAATAGAGAAACGAATATGGCATAGAAACTGCTGTTAAGAAGTACCAAGCGCCAGTAGCCTGGAAGAACAGACACCTAGGCACAGTAATGCACCTCCCACAGCCCAGCAGAGGAGGAGACAGGAAATAAAGTCCTGTCAAGGACTCTGAACCAGAGAGAGACAACAAACAACTAAAGAGAGATGAAAGCAGCTCTAGGAACCATCAGCCATGAAGACTTTGAGAGAGAGCCAAACATTTGCCTCAGTCTAGAATTTTAAAATTGTGTGCCCTGTGAAAATACACTGTATTCTCTGAGTGAGATTGGCATAGGACCTAGAGAAAAGTGAGACTCTCTAAATGGAAAGCGGCAGCAGAGAGAAGGAATTCCTCACGTCCATAAATTTTGTTCTCTTATGGAGCAAAAACTTATCAGGACAGAAGCATCCTGTGAGTTTCCACCATGGCGTGAACTTCTCAACAGATGGACATGACTTGACGTGGTTAAGATGTATTACTGTAAAATTCATGTATTTTGGAGCTTAGAAATGATCCTTTTACTGAGACCCTATAAAGACATGCCTAACATCTTGAAGCTAACGATACCCTGAAGTGTCATTTCTCCTGTGTTTAACCTCACTCCATCAGATATAATTGGAATGTTGATTACTTCCTCAGACATTTTTCACTCCCATCTGTAACAACAAGATCATCTATGTTTAGTACTGAATGGATACTATTATTAGAGGCTTTTGGAAAGGAGGGAAATGTTAGTAAGAAGAAACATGCTTGTATTTGAAGCAAGTTGTTGGATAAGGTTTTGAGAATCTCTACTGGAGACGATTTTAATGGATAGTATTGGGATCTGGTGCTTCCAGGAGATAACCCTCTGCCTTTCCCTTTTGATTTGGGCAATTAGAGAGTGACTCATAGCTAGACTGATGAAGATCAAAATATCAATATATTACAATCAAAAGCTGAATTGGAGCATTTAGCTTAAATATGCAGCCACAGTGAGTTTCTTAATACTTCACTCTAGATTTAAACTGACCCTCCCACATAGCCAGCCTCCCCCAAAGAAGCCAGGCCTGCTCCACCACCAGGAGTAGGGGGGCAGACAAGAGCGAGCCTGTCTGCAGCTGGGCATGTCTAAAGTGTGAGCAAACCCAGAAGTTCAGTTCTGTCTCACAAATTCACCAGGTAGATAGATCACTCCTTTTCTTGTAGGAAGGTATGAGGAAGGGCTAGAGAATTAGAGGTGCTTTGTGCATAATGTTTCCTATTGAATGGAGTAGGGTTACAATTGGCTTCCACTTTCGCAAATATAAGAATCAGAGATTGTGTTCCCCCCATTAGATATCAATCTGTCCAAAATGATTTCTTGTAATAGTGTACATGTGCATGACATTTTACAGTTTACAAAGGATTTTCTTATAATTATCTCACTTGGCCCTTAAGGGGTTCTTCCAGGATGTAGCAAGTTGGGGGCTCAAAACAGTAACTACGAACCTTGTAATTCCAAGATCTACATGTAGATTTCCATGACACTACTGTTATAGGATTTGGGACTATAATAAATGTCTTATTTGTCATAACATTTCAGACCCATTTTATTTTAGTTTAGGACAGTATGGTCCAAAAGTAAAAAAAGGTTTTAAAAATCAGGGGATGAAAAATAAGTGGAATTAGATGGGTACAAATAACCAAACGAATCTTTTCCATCCTTGAAATTCTTCTCTTCTGTTAGCATCAATACACACCCTGGTCAGAACCTGGGAGTCATTTCTCCCTCTTCCTAATCCCTCCTATCAAGTGGCCAAGTTCTGACAAATCCACCTCCATTTTATCACTCATATATTTCCTCCTCCTCAGTGTCTACCACCACAGGTTTAGTTTCAGCTTCCTTCTCCTCTCCTCTCGTTACAGCCTACTAACTGATTTCCCTGGCTCCAGAGTCTGGCCTTTACTTGTGCATCTTCTACTCTACAGATACAATGACCCTTCAAAAATATAAATCTGATCACCACCCCTCCACAGGCCCAGTGGAAGATGCCGATAATGGGGTAAACCCACAGCCGTTTCAACTCCCTTTTTCCTCAACACGCCCAACTAAAAAGGCAGTTGAGTTCCCTCTACTCCCTTATACTTAGTAATAACCATGATGTGTACTTGTGCCACTAGCCATTAGGGATTCTGTTGAGTGGCTCCCAGGAAAGTTTTACTTTGTTAATAAAAGGGATCTGTGAATTAAATGCCCCCAACACCAGTGCTAGCTCTGAGAAAGACAGCTAGGAGTGTTATCCTCTTGCTCTGAAATGCTCTAATGGAAATCCCATGAATGCACTGCTCCCTGCTATTGGGACCCGTTTGCAAGTGCCTTTTCCTTCTTCTACGATCTCTCACTGATTCCAATTATTACCTTTTTGAAACACACACTTTCCTCCATGGTTGAATTTTTTGACTCAGCAGATGTATCATTTACCCAAATGGCTGTTAAGAATAGCAGCTATGCTAATAGATCCTCCTGGGTCCCACCTGCTGGAAGACATCAGAGTATTTAATTTTTTTAAATTTTTTCCCCAGCTTTATTGAGCTATAATTGACATATAACTTTCTGTAAGTTAAATGTGTACAATGTAGTGATTTGATATATGTATATACTGCAAAATAATTACCACAAGGTTAGTTAACACATCCATCCCTCACTTAGTTACAATTTTTTATGTGTGAGAATTTTTAAGATCTACTTTCTTAGAAACTTTCAAATTTCAAGTATTATTAACCATAGTAACCATGCTACACTCTATATCTCCAGAGCTTATTCATCTTGTAACTGGAATTTTGTACCCTTTGACCACCTTCACCCATTTCCCCACTCACCTTTCACCCATGGCAACCATCAGTCTGCTCTCTGTTTCTATGAGTTTGTTTCTTTTAGATACCACATATAAGTGAGATCATATGGTTTATCTTTCTTGACATATTTCACTTAGCATGTGCCCTCAGGTTTCATCCACATTGTCATAAATGGCAGGATTTCCTTCTTTTTATGGCTGAATAATATTCCATTGTGTATATGTATCAAATCTTCTTTATCCATTCATCCATTGGTGGACACTTAGGTTGCTTCCGTGTCTTGGCTATTGCAAGCAATGCTCCAATGAACATGGGGTTGCAGATATCTCTTCAAGATAATGATTTCACATCTTTTGGATATATACTCAGAAGAGGGATTGCTGGATCATACACTAATTCTATTTTTAATTTTTTGAAGAATCTCCATACTGTTTTCCATAATGGCTCTACCAGTTTACATTCCCACCAACAATGCACCAGGGTTCTCTTTTCTCCACATCCTCACCAACAGTTGTTATCTCTTGTCTTTTTGGTAACAGCCATGCCGAAAGGTGTGAGGTGATATCTTATTGTGGTTTTGATTTGCATTTCTCTGATGATTAGTGGTGTTGAGCATCTTTTTGTGTACATATTGTCTATTTGTATGTCTTCTTTGGAAAAATATCTATTCAGGTCCTTTGCCCACTTTTTAAATCTGATTATTTGTTTTTTTGCTCCTGAGTCGTATGAGTTCCGTATATAATGTAGATATATAGATCACTGTTCAGGCTCCCTTGCTACGCAGGGCCAGAGGCTATACTTACCCATTGGGCAGTACTGCTGGCCTGTCTCCCTGCCCAAACACAGCTGTAGGAGGGGCTCTGCAGCTGCCCAGATTCTCTAGTCAAGCTTCCTAGTTGGGTGGGACTAGAGGCTATACTCAGCAGTTAGGCAGAGCTGCAAATTTGCTTCCTCTTTGGCAGGGCCATAGAATGGGCTCCATTTCTCATATAGCTCATTGGCTGGTGACCTGAATTAGGCAGAACTGCCCACCAAGCTCCAGATGCAGGGGCAGATGAGGCCACTGGCTCAGCTCTGCAGATGGGCAGGTCACTGACTGGGATCTCTGCACAGGCATGGCTGCAAGGAAGGATGCAGTCCACTAGGGTCTAAGCACTGGTTGCTGTAAGCCTTTGCCCCCCTTCTCTGTCTCTATCTGATTTCCGGTGATCAAGTCCCACAAATTCCCCAGTGATTTCTGTGAGGCAAGACCCACATAGGCCTCCTGGGAAGCATCCCACAACACTAGAGGAGCTATGTATCCACCTTGGGCTTTCTTTTTCCCACTGGAGAAACTGTAGGGTCAGGAGGGCCCTCTCCATGTGGCACGATGCCAGCCAGCCTGGCGGAGGGGAGATGTGGTCAGTGTAGCTCTTCCTCTTTGCCTTCTAACCCTGTCCTTCTGGGTCTCCGGGGCCAAGGGAGGTGCTTCAGCCTTATCCTGGGGTTCTGGAATTTTCTCAGTGTTGTCTTGTCTATGGATAGTAGCTGGTTGGTCTTCTTGTGAGGAGGACTGAAGATGGGAATGACCTATGTACCAACTCCTTGACATCCATTCCCAACATCCCTTAAAGAAACATAAGACTAGTCCTGCTGATTTGAAATGGAAACGTATTTACAGTTAGCCCAAATCTGACCGCATGGGTGAAGTTATGACCTTTGGGAATACACACTGTCAAAATTAATAGCATAGATTTTGTGTCTTGTTCATTTATGTCACCTTTCTTTGGCACAGATAAATTTAAACCCAGGCCTGGTATCATCAGAGCAGCAAAATAGAAAAATTTAGTGATATGGGAAATTTATAAAGTCCTGTAACTACATTTTCCCCAACCCATCATTCCCATCTCTAGATCTTAGAAATAGTTCCAGCAGAGGCCCCACTTTACTTTGTCTCATATTCAATCATCTGAATAACTAATCCACCCTGAAAATCTTTTTGTCAACAGCTTTTGAGAAACAAGTGTTTCACATTCCATTCCAACTTTTCCATGAAACCACTGCTCGAGGAGTGAAAAGGAATGCAGCAGCACCATGCAATTTTAGTCTTCTTTGTTCACTTCTGCATATGGGTAGGAGAAAAACGTATCGTAATCAGAAGAAATATATCCAACTGAGCCAAATTGATGGATAATTTGCTCTTCTAGACTTTGAATTGTATTTTCCAAGGTTGCTTCTGTTATAGAATCAGCAAACTCATTATCATACAGTTTCAGTTTGAGTTAACACCCACTAGTAGGCCCCTGGGACCACCGGGAATGATAAAAAGGCAATCCATTTGCCAGCTATGCACAGGCCCTTGACCCCAAGCAGTCTTACCCAAGCCATTTCAAGCAATTTCTTTCCTGTAGACGCAGGCATAGTTTCCTGTCATGTTAGGCAGCAGGTACAAAGGGAACGTGTCATCTGTAAGCCCATCAATGCATGACCTGAGTTTCTTTATGCCCATTCATTTCAGAGTCCAAAGTAACTTCTAGCTGGGGATATGACTAAGGCAACTTCCTTAGTCTTCCCATCTCCTTCTGAGCCAGAAACTGGGGTTTTTTGATGGGCACCTACATGACTCACTTTAACTTTTCCTTTAAATTCCTGCAGGGAATTCCAAAACTGAGCTCCTCATACAGGATGTTCTTTATGTTCAGTTATCTAGGTCTCATTTGCCTGACCACACAGCAAGGGCCCTGGCTGCAGCTGCAGAGTCTGTAAGCATCCAGAAGACTACCTGAGGGTAGGAGCCTTCTTCCACTTTGTGTCAAATAGACAACCCGCAGCTCTGCACCTTGTGCAGATTTGTGTTGCCTTCTTCCCTTAAGGCTCACTCTCTTAGGGTGCTGCTGATTTCCACACAGCAACATGGCCCTCAATCCAGAAACTAACCAGTGAACAAGGCCAGAGAAGCAGGCCTTGCCCCAGCTGGGAGAGAAATCATAAGGTTCAGACAGTGATGGGGTTAGGGAGGTCCTCAGAGGCCTGTATCATTGTCCCTATCGGCAGTAAATCAACTTGCTCCTATATGTGCTGGACATCCCAGGCATCCCCTTTGGGCATGCTCTTGAGTGCATGACTTCCACTTTATGAGAGAGTCTGCTGGGCTGCTTCTTTCCCGTTGGACTGTCTCCCTGGCATCACCCAAGGTGTGATCCATATTACTGGCCTCAAATGAGTTGATGCCTTGTCATGGTGAGGGCAGTTTGACTAAGACTGCGAAACAAGAAAATTGTTTTTCAAATGGGGGTTTTTGAGTTCAAAACTTGAGAGGTGTCCATTGAGTAATGTATTTGATTTTTGCCAAAAGCTCCAATTAGGCATGTACTGTGGTTGTAGATAGTTCTAACGTGGTCTGAGCTGTTGGTTCATAAGGAAGGAATGAGACTACCTGGGCCACTGCCTTTTGTGAATTTTTTAACAATTGTTTCTGCTAGAAACTCATTGAAATTCAGATTTCTTTATGGTGATTTGCAAATAGGTTCAAAATTTCTAGACAAGGAATATACGTTTTGCCCAAATATGAGTAGCCAGCCCTGCTTCCCTCTGATGGTCTGGCTTGTTGACAAGGTCTCCAGGAGATAATTTATTTTTCAGTTTGAGGAATGTTGGTATTTCCTACAGCCCACGTAATTCCCAGATTGGGTTTGGCCTTGAATTTTAGCTGCAGCTGTCAGACACCATGTATTTATCGTAAGGGTGATTGTATGATTATATGAGGTCCGTTAGGACTCCCTGAACATTCTCTAAGATGACAGTTCCCATAACGTCAGGAGTATGGTGCTCTGACTTGCTCTTAATAGTTATCAAGTCTAATCTCATCTCATTAGATTATGACAATATGTCAGCAAATTCAAACATTTATGAGCCAAAACAGTAAACGCACACTGAGTTTCATTCCATGAGGACGCTCTGTGCTTGGCCAGACTTGGAAATTGAGATTGAAAACAAATCATTATCAAGACCTAAACTGGCATGCCAATCTCCTTTAAACTTTCTGCATAGTCGTTACTGTCTCAGATATTGCTAAAGCTATCAGAGAAACTAGAGTTTTTTTAAATCTTCCACAGTCTAGTATTGACCTCCAGGAACCATCTACCTTACATACTGGGGCCAGCCAGGGTTGTTAAGGGAGCTAATAGGAATGAAAATTCCCACCTCAGTTGTTTTCTTTATCAGAGTAGTTACCTCTTCATGCTTCCCAGAATTCTGAGTTGGTTAATGTTTATTAGAGAAAAGGGACTAAGATAATTCCTAAAGTTCTCATGAGGCGTGGTCAATTAAAACTGGGCAAAGGTTAATGGCACCACGCCTCATTCATGTAATATCAGCCCAGTTATATACTCGGGTTAAGGAGATAACCGCCAAATAATCTCTCCAGGCACACTTTCCAATGTGCAACCTCCCCCTGCCTTGGTTTCCTGCATTAGGGCATCTTCATACCGCCCCAGTTTTACCTTCAGGCCTGTTAGTGCACCTCCTTGTGTTTATCAGGGGATTTGTCCTGCCTACCTTCCTTCTCTCTTGGGTGTCCACCAGTAAAGGAGAATACGGATAACAGGCCCACTGCTTAATCACTTCCTTCCCAGGCTGCAAACAGTCATGAGCTGCTCTTCCCCCTCAGCCTGCTTCTCTATAAGACAAAAAATAAATATAACCATCAATTATGAGATTAACCCGATTAGGTTCGGTTTCCTAGGAATGGAGCCTAAGAAAGGGATTTGTATGCACGAGATTTACTGAGGGAGTGCTCTTCAGGAGGAGTCTCTAAGAGACTCTCTCGCTAAAAGAGAGTGTGAGGCAGAAGAAGGAAGCGGAAAGAGGTGAACAGGATGTGAGCTCAGGTGCAGAATAGACTTTCTGGATCCCTGGGTGTGGGGGTGTGCTGGAGCATAAATTGCCCCACAGAGTCATTCCCCCCTTGAGGGAAGGATTTGGTCTACCATACCATACGTAACACGCTGCTATCAACCAGTCAGTCAGTCACTGGCTGTAGGCTGGGGAGGGGAGGTGGGAGTTGGTAATCTCCCCTAGAGGTGGCTGCTGTCATCCGAGGGCAATTCTCCAAGGCAGTGGTAGGCAGCTGTAAGCCATCAGCAGTCCACACTTATGAACAGCTTGAGAATGTGCATTACTGCTGGTAAATGCGATGTGGAAGGAGTGGCAACACCATTTAGCCCACCTGCTCTGTTCCATCTACTTCTCAAACACATAATTGGCTTGAGAACTGTAAAAATGTATTAACGAGGAAACTGAAAATAGTTTAGAAATGTTGTTGACAAAGTGACAGGTGTACAGGATGAGGGAAATTGATGATGTGCTTTGTAAAAATGAAATAAACTACAATCTGGGGCCCCTCAGACAAGGGATGCACGTGTATTTAGTAAGGATAAGCCATCTGATAAGTATGGGAGCTCACCAGTTAGAGTAGAATTTTTTAAATTCTACTTTTAAATTTTAAAAAGGAACTTATATAATTTGAACTTTTTAGCAACCACTCCTTTTGAATAATCATTGCCTATGCCCAATCAGAGGTGATCTTGGAATAAAATCTGGGGCCAGCATTTCTTTGTTTCTATATAAAGATGAGAAAATTGGTCTCTAATATATGCCTTTGCTATATATTATAAGTACTTCCATCACTACACCTCGAATGCTCTTATACTAATCTGTCTCTATATCTCTCCGCCTCTCTTGGACTCTAACCGCCTTAAAGGTAGAGAGTGAGTCTTACACATCTTTCTACTTTATTGTCAAGTGGAAGTCAGTATACTTTTGTTGCATAAATGAAGAAATAAATGGAGGGCTGAGAAAATGTTCTAAGGATCCTCAGTGTCATTGGCAAGAGTCCTCATTACCGTGGGGATCCTAAGATACTTTTAGGTTGCTAGGGCGTGATCGCTTTTCTTCCAGTAACTACTGATCATAATTCAGGGAGGCAGCTACAGTTCTGAAGTTTGTCGGCTCACCCCATTTTCACTCCCTCAGGATTATTAGGGCAAGGCTGATTCCTAACTATGGCTTGATTCTAAAATGCAAAAAGAAAGAAGGCTAAAGCCAGGAAATAACCAATGAGACTTCTCAGCTCAGGAAAAAATAAATTCTTTGGAAAAATAATACTTAATTGCTTCTTTGACTGAAAGAATAAGTGAAAATATGCCTACTTGTATAACTATGATAGAATAGATTTTAGGGTTATTGACGATGCATTATAGTTGAGTAGAACCTAAAAAATCAGGGATTTTAATCTATTTGCTTCAGAAATTAAGTAGCCATGTTGAGTATTTTTCTTTTTAATAATAAACTATGTTTTTCCTTGGGTGGAGCAGGAACTTTACTAAAATGTGAAAGTGATTTATTTTTTTATTTTTTGACATTTGACTTCATTAGTCAGGGTTCCCCAGAGAAACAGAACCGTTAGGAGGTATATGTGTATCCTGATTCTAATATCTTCTATTGGTTCTGTTCTCTATATGTAGAGAGATTGACTGATTGAAAGGGAAGAGTTGATGTTGCAGTTCTAGTCCAAAGGCCATCTGACAGTGGAATCTCTCTTCTTCTGGGGAGGCCAGTCTTTTTCTAAGGTCTTCAACTGATGGATGAGGCCCACCCTTAAATTATGGAGGGCAATCTGCTTAACTCAGCCTACTGATTTAAATATTAATCTCATCTAGAAAAACCTCCATAGAAACTTATAGAATAATGTTTGACCAAATATCTAGGTACCATGGCCTAGATAAGTTGACATATGACATCAATCATCATATTGTCCCAATCTTTACAAACCTGTCAAGTATTCTGCTCCCTTTTTCTCTCATATTTCACAGTATAATTTCTTCTATTCTGAGCTCTGTGCATTTATTCCCCAGGTCGCCATTAATTCCTATTCTTAAATTTTCCTGGTTGCTTCAGTGTATTTCACATATCAATCACATTCTCCCCTGAATTAGTGGGAAAGTAAAACTTCTGTACTTCTTCCCCCTCTATATTTACTGCATAGCATAGCTATTTGGAGAATTGTGTTTCAAGAATGTTAGGTTTAAGATCATAGCAGTAAAAAAACAATGAATGAGCAGTCATCAACTCCTCTGACATTGCAAATAAATCATTCACAGGATACAGCTCACAACATATGTTACCACAGACCACTAATGAAGGGAGCTAGTCAGAAAGTTCTTTGGAATATAATTTCAATGTTTTCCCCATTCCAAGAGTTTAATTTGAGCAGATTGCATTGGTTTAGGCATTTGGAGGTTTTTAAAAAGATATAAAGAAAATAAATGACTTAGGAAAAGAAATGTTTCTATTTCACTAAATAGTCCACCCAAACTAGACAAACAATGAACTGTGAACATGCTCAGAGCTCTCTTACTTCACAACTTTGGTCATTCTTCTTCTTAACCTGAGCCTCACCTGTCAAATTCCAATCCCCTCCACCAAGGCATGTCAAAAAAGAAAAAAGAGAGACAGGAAAGAAGGAAAAAAGAGAGACAGAAAGAGAAAAAGAAAGGAAGGAAAGAAGGAAAGCAGGAAAGAAACAGAAAGAAAGAGAGAGAGAAAGAAGGACAGAAAAAGAAAGAAAGAGAGAAAGAAAGAAGAAAGAAAGAAAAACAAGGAAGGAAAGGAAGGAAGGAAGGAAGGAAGGAGGGAAGGAAGGAAGGGAAGGAGGGAAGGAAGGAGGGAAGGAAGGAAGGAAGGAAAGGAAGGAAGGAAGGAGGGAAGGAACGAAGGAAAGGAAGGAAGGAAGGAAGTAGGGAAGGAAGGAAGGAAGGAAGGGAAGGAAGGAAGGAAGGGAAGGAAGGAAGGAAGGAAAGGAAGGAAGGAAGGAAAGGAAGGAAGGAAGGAAGGGAAGGAAGGAGGGAAGGAAAGGAAGGAAGGAAGGAAAGGAAGGAAGGAAGGGAAGGAAGGAAGGAAGGAAGGAAGGGAAGGAAAGGAAGGAGGGAAGGAACGAAGGAAAGGAAGGAAGGAAGGAAAGGAAGGAAGGAAAGGAAGGAAAGTAAGGAAGGAAAGGAAGGAAGGAAAGGAAGGAAGGAAGGAAGGGAAGGAAAGGAAGGAGGGAAGGAACGAAGGAAAGGAAGGAAGGAACGAAGGAAAGGAAGGAAGGAAGGAGGGAAGGAAGGAAGGAAGGAAAGGAAGGAAGGAAAGGAAGGAAGGAAAGGGAGGGGAGGAGGGAGGGACGGAGGGAGGGAGGCGAGGGAGGCAAGGAGGGAAGGAAGGAAGGAAGGAAAGAAGGAAAGAAAGAAAGAAAGAAAGAAAGAAAAAGAAAGAAAGAGAAAGAAAGAAAGAAAAAGAAGAAGAAAAAGAAAGAAAGAAAGAAAAAGAAACGAAGGAAAGAAAGAAAGAAAAAACGATTATGTGAGCAGACTGGCTTTATCAACTGAGAATCCACATTAAATTTTTTCTGTAAAGATGATGCTGTCAGAGTTAGGCAAACCCAGACACTAGTCAAAGCAGTAAAGATAGTTTGTTCAATCACTACTGCATCGGGAAGAGGGCCCACTGTGAACTGAACTCAGCTTCACTGAAACAAAGGCTGGACATCTTTGAAAGGCTAGGGTCTGCCAGGGGAAAGACTGAAGGATGTTAAAGGAGGTTGAGCCATGTGACTAGGCCACCTGGGTTTGTTAATTGGTGCTTAGCCAGAGGAGAGAGAAACTCCTGTCTTCAGGACAAGAGGCAGATGTGCAAGTCAGAGAGAGGTCCCTGCCAAAGTCAGGTCCTTATCTTTCCACAGGGACTGGGAGTGAAAGCAAGGGTTATCTCCCTGAATGTTTACATTTCAAAGAGATGGTTCTCAGGTCCTTGAAACAGTTTGGGTGGTAAATGTACATCCCTAAAGGCAGAGAAAGGATCTGCAATTGCAAGTTTTCTGAAGTAACTGCTCTAAGAGGAAGTTCTGGGGCCTATCAGTTTATCATCAGGTTTTGCCTGGAACAAACAGTAAATGTTGAGCTTTCTCAGGCAGGCATTTGAAGGGGGGCTGGGGTCAGGCTAGGGACACAGCCTTGAGAAGCAGAAGCCATGCTAGAGTTTGATCAAGTCCCTTAGATCAGAGGTTTGGACGGGGTTGTTACATGCCTAGAACTGTCTGCAGTTCTCAATGCAGACAAAAGGAATGCTCAAAAGTATGTTTGTGGGGCCGGCCACGTGGCCGAGTGGTTAAGTTCGCAAGCTCCGCTGCAGCGGCCCAGGGTTCGGATCCTGGGCGCAGACGTGGCACTGCTTGTCAGGCCACATTGAGGTGGTGTCCCACATGCCACAACTAGAAAGACCCACAACTAAGATATACAACTATGTACGGGGGGTTTGGGGAGATAAAGCAGAAACAAACAAACAAAAAAGATTGGCAACAGTTGTTAGCTCAGGTGCCAATCTTTAAAAAAAAAAAAAGTATGTATCTAGAATAGCTTCTCAGAAAGATATTTTGCCCTATAGAACAAAAGTCCTTTCAATGCTCTTTCTATTACTGTGACTAGTAAGATTTCTCCTGTTTTTCAGATTTCTACGTATATGCATGGTTCAAAGTGTAAAACTTCATCCAACAGTCCAACATGGAGAAACAGGCAAAATATAGTGATATCTTGTGAGTATAATCAGTCAGCGGTTTTTAATGTCTGGGCAAGTAAAATTGAGGTTACTGATGATAATACTACCCACCCCCAGGCTTTATTGAGGCACAATTGACAAATAAAATTGTATACATTTAAGGGTACAATGTGTTGATTTGATATATGTATAATTTGTAAAAAGATCACCACAGTTAATTAAAATAACCATCACCTTATATGGTTACCTTTTGTGTGTGTGGTGAGAATACTTAAGATCTACTCTTTTAGCAAATTTCAAGTATAAAGTACAGTATTATTAACTCTAGTCACCATGCTGAACATCAGATTCCCAGTACTTATTCATCTTATAACTGAAAGTTTGTACCCTTTGACCAACATCTCCCCATTTCCCCCACCCCGTAAACACCAGTATACTCTCCATTTCTATGAGTTCTAATTTTTTAGATTCCACATATAAGTGATATTTTACAGTATTTGTCTTCCTCCGTCTGGCTTCTTTTATTTAGCACAATGCCTTCTAGGTACATCCAAGTTGCAAATGCCAGGATTCCTCATTTTTATGTGTGGATGACATTCTACTATATATGTTTATATCACATTTTCTTGATCCATTCACGTATCGCTGGACACTTAGATTGTTTCTGTATCTTGGCTATTATGAGTAATACTGCAATGAATGTGGGAGCGTAGCTATCTCTTCCAGACACTGATTTCTTTCCTTCAGATATATACCCAGAAGTGGCATTAATTTTTTGAAGAACCTCCATACTGTTTTCCAAAGTGGCTGCACCAATTTACATTCCCACCAACACTGCACAAGGATTCCCTTTTCTCTGCATCATGCCAATACTTGTTGTTCTTGTCTTTTTAATAATAGCCATTCTGACAGGTCAGGGGGGATGATATCTCACTGGTTTTCATTTGCATTTCTCTGATAATTAGCAATGCTGAGCACTTTTTCATGTACCAGTTGGTCATTTGTGTGTCTTCGTTTGAGAAATGTCTATTTAGGTCCTTTTTAATTGGGTTACTTGCTTTTTGTCATTGAGTTGTATGAGTTCCTTATATATTTTGAATATTAATCCATTGTCAGATGTACAGTTTGTAAATATTTTCTCCCATTTCATAGGTTTATGTCTGGGCTCCCTAATCTGTTCTATTGGTCAATGTGCCTGTTTTTATGCAAGTTCTATACTGTTTTGATTACTAGAGCTTTGTAATACAGTTTGAAATCAGGAAATGTGATACCTCCAGCTTTGATCTTCTTTCTCTAGATTATTCTGACCATTTGAGGTCTTTTGTTGTTCCATATGAATTTTAAGATTTTTTTCCTTTTTCTTGAAAAATACCATTGGAATTTTGTTAGGGATTACATTGAATCTGTAGATCAATTTGGGTAGTATGGACATTTTAACAATATTAATTCTTTCAGTTCATGAACATGGGATATTTTTGCATTTATTTGTATCATCTTCAATTTCTTTCATCAATGTCTTATGCTTTTCAGTGTACAGATCTTTCACTTCCTTGGTTAAAATTAGGAATAAATATTTTATTCATTTTGATGATATTATAAATGTGATTTGTTTTCTGAATTTCTTTTTCATATAGTTTATTGTTAGTGTGTAGAAATTCAAATGATTTTTGTATAATAGTTTAGTATCTTGAACTTTACTGAATTTGTTTATTAGTTCTAACAGTTTTTTGGTGCAGTCTTTAGGGTTTTCTGTATATAAGATCATGTCATCTACAAACAATTTAACTTCTTCCTTTCTGATTGGGATGCATTTTATTTCTTTGTCTTGCCTAACAGTACTATGCTGAATAGAAGTGGTGAGAATAGGCATCCTTGTCTTGTTCCTGATCTTAGAGGAAAATCTTTCAGCTTTTTCGTGTTTTTTAAATTCATTCAGCCATCCTGTCTTTTAATTAGATAATTTAATCCATTTACATTTAAAGAAATTATTGCTAGGTAAGGATTTACTATTGCCATGTTGTTCATTATTTCCTCATTGTTTTGTAGTTCCTTCGTTCCTTTGTTCCTTTCTTGCTGTCTTCCTTTGTAATTTGACCACTTTTTGTAGGGGCATGCTTTGATTCCTTCCTCTTTCTCTTTTGTGTATTTACTACAGGTTTTTCCTTTGTGATGACCTTAAGGCTTACATAAAACATCTTATATTTATAACATCCTCTTTTAAGTTAATATCAACTTAACTTGGATTGCATACAAAAACTCTATACCCTAATATCGCTTCCCCCTCACATATTAGGTTATTGATGTTACCTTTTACATCTTTTTATAATGCTATTCATTAATAAGTTATTGTAGTCATAGTTTTTTTTAATATCATTTTTTAACTCTTATATTTGAGTTAAAAGCAATTTATGGGGGCTGGCCAGTGGTGTAGCAGTTAAGTTCACATGCTCCCCTTCAGCAGAGTGGGGTTTGCTAGTTCAGATCCTGGGTGCAGACCTACACACCACTCATCAAGCCATGCTGTGGCAGCATCCCACATGCAAAATAGAGGAAGATTGGCACAGATGTTAGCTCAGTGACAATCTTCCTGAAGCAAAAAAGAGGAAGATTGGCAATAGATGCTAGCTCAGGGCCAGTCTTCCTCACGAAAAAAAATAAAATAAAGTAAAGTAATTTATGCCTTACCATTACAATATTAGAAAATTCTGGCTTTAACTATTTATTTACGTTTACCAGTGAGTTTTATACATTCACATGTTTTTATGTTGTTGATTAGTATGCTTTTAATGCAGCTTGAAGAACTCCTTTCAGCATTCCTTGTAAGACAGGTCTAGTGGTGATGAACTCCCTCAGCTTTTATTTGTTTGGGAAAGTCTTTATCTCTCCTTCGTTCTGAAGTATAATTTTGCTGGGTATAGTGTTCTTGGTTGGCAGGGGTGTTTTCCTTTCAATACTTGAAATATATATCATCTCATTCTCTCCTGGTCTGCAAGATTCCTGCTGAGAAATCTGCTCAGAGTCTTATGGGGGCTCCCTTCTATGTGATGAGTCACTTTTCTCTTACTGCTCTCAAAATTCTCTCTGTCTTTGACTTTCAATACTTTAATTATAACATGCCTCAGTGTACACTTCTTTGGGTTCAACCTGTTAGGAATTTTGGGGCTTCATGAATCTGGATACCTATTTCTTTCCCCAAATTTGGGAAGATTTTAACCATTACTTCTTGAAGGTGATATTCTGCCCCTTTCCCTCTGTCTTTTCCTTCTGAAACTCTGATATTGAATGTAATATTTCCTTGATGCTGTCCCATTTACCTTATAGGCTTTCTTCACTTTTCTTCATTCTTTTTTTCTCTGTGTTCCTCTGGATAATTGCAAATGACTTATCCTCTAGTTCACTGATTCTTTCTTCTGCTTGATAGAGTTTTTTGTGTAAGTTCTCTATTGAATTTTTCAGTTAGTCATTATGTTCAACTCTAATCTTTCTGTTTGGGTTGTTTTGTGTGTGTGTGGTTTCTATTTCTTTGTTGACCTTCTCATTTTGTTCATTATTGTTTTCCTAATTCCATTCAGTTGTCTATCTGTGTTATCTTGTAGCTCACTGAACTTCTTTAAGAGGATTATTCCAAATTCTTTGACAGTCAGTTCACAGATCTCCATTTCTTTAAGATTGGTTATTGTGGCTTTATTAGTTTCTTTTGGTGGTGCCATATTTCCCTAATTCTTTGTGATTTTGTATCCTTGCATTGGTGTCTGTGCATTTGAAGTAGCAGTTACTCTTCCAGTCTTTACAGGTTCATTTTGTCAGGGAAAGACCTTCACCAGTGAGGTAAGCTTGGGGTTCTGGGTGGGCCAGCTGGTAGCATCCACAGGCATGCAGGGCTTGCTGCCAGGGTTGATTTGGTGGGGCTGCTGCTTGAACTCTGAGGTAAGGTATGGCCACTGGCTGGTCTCCACAGTCAGGCTAGTCCATGGGCTGTGCTCTATGATGACAGCATCATTGGCTGTGCTTCTTGGTTGGGTGGGGCTACTGGCTGAGCTCTGTTTTCAGACAAGGCCACTGGCTGGGCTCTCTGGTTAGGTAAGACCTCTGGCTGAGCTCCCTAGTCAAGCAGAACTCCAGACTGTGCTGCACGCTTGGGTGGGGTCACTGGCTATGCTCTGTGATTAGGTAAGCCCACAGGCTGTTCTCTACAGCCAGGCAGACTCTTGGCTTGGGACTTAGCCAGGCAGAACTGCTAACAATGCTTTGAGGCCAGACAAGGCCCTCAGTTAATTCCACAGGTGGGAAGAGTCACTGGCTGGGCTCTCTGGTCAGATAAGGTCACCAATAGGAATGTGGTGCCACCCCCACTATCTGTGTGCTGGTTACTGTGAGCCCCGCTTCCTTCTTTATTTCTAGCTGACCCCAGGTTGTCTGTCCTTGCCAATTCTTCTCATGTTCACCATGAGGCAAGACAGAAGTGGGCTTCCCAGGGAGCACTCCAGAACTTAGGGGAAACTGGATATCTGCCTCAGGCTCTCTTTTCTCCACTGGAGAAACCATAGACTCAGGGGATGCCTCTTGGTGTGGCACTGTGCTGGCCTGGTGAAGGGGCTATGTGGTCAAAGTGAAATCACCCCTCTTACCCTTCTGATGTGGCTTTTCTCAGTTTTTGTGCCCCAAGGGGTGCTCAGTCTCATCTCCAGATTCTGGGATTTTCACGAAAGCATTCTTGTCCATGAATAGTTGCTAATTGGTATTTTTGTGAAGGGAAACAGAGGCAAAGGCCTCCTGTTCTGCCATCTTACTGGTGTCACTCTGAGAATTCTGCTGTTGTTTCTCTAAGAACGTTTAGTTAGCTAGAATCCTTTAACATTTGTTGTGTTACGTCTACTGCTGGTAAAGAGTCCTTGTTTAATCAGGCTAAAATTTTGCAGAGAGCATGGGAGTCAATGAAGGAACAGTAAAAGATTCAGAATAGGGACAACTTCCTAAGATTTTAGTCATTAGCAACTCTTAGCGTTACTGTTTTGGGGCAGTATTAGTTCTTGAGGAAGAACCATAGATTTTCCATATTATTGGCTATGGCTAAAGTCCAGGAACTCTCTCATATTTTTATTAAATATTATTCTTGGTTTTAGAGGTTTTTTTCCTTCAAATGCCTATTTATGGTATCCTATGTTAATTAGGAGTGATAGACTTGGATGAGATATTCTAATGAATTTGGTGGGATTCATTTCACGTTATGTGTGTGTTAGCTATGTGTGTGTGTGCATGTGTGATGTTTGTTTCATTTACTTATACTCCTTTTATGGCTACTGAAGAGTTTCTGGAAGCTTTATGGTTGAATCATAGCTATTTGGGGAATTGTGTTTTTAGGCTTAATTTTAGAGGTTCTGTATTTGAATAATTCAGTCATTAGAAGAGTTAAAAACTGTGTTTTAACATAATTTAGATAATTTAGAAAGTTGGATAGTTTTCAATGATGAAAACATTGGCTTTGTTTGATGATTATGCTGTTTGTGTTTATTGTGTGGCTGTGATGGTTAATTATTGTATTTTCAGGTCAGGTTGTTTGTCAGTGTGTTTGATATTCTTGACATTACTGTGGATATTAAATAATTAATGAAAATCTAAGAGACGAGAATTGAGAAAAGAATGGAATAAAATTCGCTAAGTATTTTTGGGTGTCATTTGTGATTATGTAAACTGAATTGAAATAAACAAATTTTCTGTGATCAAGTTTTGACCTCTTTTGAGATGTACTAAGTACGAAAATTGATGTATAATCACTGGGAAATATCCAAGTCTGTGAGAGAAACTATGGAATTATCCGTAAGAGTTATGAGTAATTTTTGGTCTTAGATGAGAAACCAAGGTTAGAGTGAAACTCAGAATGTTCATAGTGAGGAAAGTTATGTTTACGTAATCTTGCATAGTTGTGGGAACGGCTTGACCAGTGTTAGAATGATACCACTAACAAAAATGTTTCCAGAATATGTTTCATTGAATTTATAAACTAGTGTGATTCTCATAAATTAAAATTAACATTAGAAATTGTAGCCGATCTAAGAAATTAAAAAACATGTTTTGAGTGCTGTAAACAAAAGTGGCAATTAAAGAGAGTGATTGGATACAGCCGTTAATATATGTTGTTTCCAGATTAGATTTTAGGTATAAAAGTGTGCAAGGAATGGTGTTCCTATTTCCAATTAATAATGGTGATATAGGAAATATCTCCTCTGAAAGTGCTGTTGATTTATGGGATAGCTTGTTCATTATTTAGATTGTGAATAGTTAATCCTGAATTTGTGGATACCTTAGCCATGAAGAATGCATTAATGCAGATATGTACAAATGCTAAATGTCAATGGTTAATTCTTATTTTACTATAATTAGTTCTAATTATCTAGAAGTTGAGAAAGTCATAATTTTTATGCCAATTTGTGATAAATTATAGATAGTAGGAAATTGAGTTGCTATAGGAGTAGGCATGCTGTTGTGGTTTGGACAGTAGTATTGTTTTCCAATATATGGTAAAATCAAATTAGTAGGAAAACTGCTCTTACTTAAGAGGGAATAATACTACAACTGGAATTATATCATCTATAAGGAAGGGAAATTATGAATGGAGGTCAATTTCAGCTGGTTTTATGGATGCTACTATAATTAATCCTAATGAAGTTAAATGCTAGAAGAACATAATATAAAATAAGTTTATGATTATATTTGTTATAATTAGAAATATTTGTGATATAAATAGTATTGAGATAAAATATTTTATTTTTAAATTTTTAATAGCTAGGTTATTAATATTGACAAGGGTGCTGAAGATAAAACTGTGAAAATCAATGAGAAATGTAGATATCTCAATAATTTTTAGATAATTAAGGGTTAAGTTAGTTATGAGACTATATAAGCAATGTTTAATCTAAAAAGTATTTTGACAGATCATTTTATTGTTAATAATATGTGTGGGCATAAAAATGATTAGTGTTGAAGTAGATTAAAATTTTGGACACATAAGACTGTATATATTTGACACTATTACTAGTAATGCAAAACCTACACAGGAATCTCAAGGTACAAATGCTAATAAAATGAGTGATGATGAAGCTCATGATGTTAAATGTTTATTTAGGGCAAGCAAAGTTATATAGAGATGATGTCATGCATTGTAAATTTAATAGTGAAGATAATATTTGGAGTTTGTAGCTTAAAAGTCACAGTATAGCTATTATAAAACTAGTGAGAAATTCATTTAAATGGTATATGGGGGGTGCAATAGGCATTATGAGTCAGTATCATTTGCTTGTTGTTACGCTACTTTCTTTCATTCATTTACTTCTTTTGAAGAACAAGCTCTTGGTTAATACTACAAGAACAGATGGCAGAGCAAACACAATTTGTAAATTATATACAGGCACACCTTGCAGATATGTGGCTTTGGTTTCAGAGTATCATAATAAAGCAAATATTGCAATAAAGTGAGTCACACAAATTTTTTGGTTTCCCAGTGAATATTATAGTTATGTTTACACTATACTGTAGTTCATTAAGTGTGAAATAGCATTATGTCTAAAAAAACACAATGTACTACCTTAATTTAGAAAAAACTTTATTGCTAAAATATGCTAACCATCATCTGAGCCTCCAATGAGTTATAACCTTTTTGCTGGTGGAGGGTCCTGTAAAAAAGGCAGTGTCTGTGAAGCACAATAAAACAAAGTGTAATAAAATGAAGTATGCCTAGGGATACTCAAGGTAGTGATAATAAAAAAGCAAGAGGGTGGGTTAAAGGCCAGGAAAGTGACAGCTACTAGGAAAACTTTTGTTGGAAATAAATATTATGTAGATCCTAATCAAATCTACATTCAGACAGTGTTTTTCTGTATATGCATTTAATTGTGATAGAACACAATAGCGATGAATACTGAGGTTAATAGTTCATGAGTAACAGTGATACTATTTTTAAGTTTGTTCTTTTTCTGCATTATCCTGAAAATAATTAACTACAAGTCGGTTGTGTGATTATTCAGGGTTCTCCAGAGAAATAAACCAATAAATATTATATGTTATATATATACTAATATACTATAATATACATTGTATATAATATAAGATCTATAATGTAATAGATAGGTGGATATAACCTATGTAGATGGAGATTTATTATAAGGAATTGGCTCACATGATTATGGAGACTGGCAAATCCAAGATCTGCAAAGTGAGTCAGTAGCTAGAGACCCAAGAGAGCTGATGGTTCAGTTCTAGTCTGCACCTGAAGCCCTGAGAAACAGGAGAGGCAATGGTGTAGTTTTAGTATGAAGGCTGGCAGGCTTGAGAATCAGGAAGTGCCATTATTTCAGTTTGAGTCTGAATGTAGGAAAAAAGCCAGTGTCCCAGTCTGAAGGCCATTAGGAATAATTCCCTCATATTCAAGGGAGGATCAGCATTTTTGTTTTATTCAGGCCTTCAACTGATTGGACGAGGCCCACCTGCATGGGGGGGGGAGCAATCTACTTTACTCAGTCTACCAATTAAATGTTAATCTCATCCAAAAACACCCTCACAGAAACACCCAGAATAATCTTTGACCAAGTACCTAGGCACCCCATGGCCCAGTCCACACAAAATTAACCATGACAGCATCACAGCTCTACTAAATTAGAAGGATATAATCTCAATAATAGATTGATGCACAAGAAATCCTCAAAACTTCAATATTAAATGATAGCTTCCAAGCCAAAATGGGATATATATATATATGAATTCATATATACATATGAGTTTTAATTATAGTTTATGAATTTAACTATAATTTAATTATCCTTAATTATTTAAGGATATGTTAGAAATGTTGTTCCTATTATATATAAACCACGAAATCTCATCTCTCAAAAAATGTTAAGCCATGTATACCGTTGGAAATGGTGGGATGGTGTTTTAAGTATTTATAGATTTGTAGCAACATTACACAAACCCCTGCGAGAGCAATGGCAATAATTAATGTCTTTTCACTATTCATATATTGTAAACATATTGGTTGATATTCTCAGTAGATTGGATCTATTAATTAAAATTTATCATGTGATTCTGGTGGCTGGCCTCAAATTTATGAAGTCCTTATTTGGTATAACTTGGTCAACTTTTTATTTATTTCCTAATTTCCATCACTGCGGCACCCCATGGGGATGTGGTTGAGTAACGTGTGGTGAACCACTTCAAAGAGGGCGTGAGGCCAGCTCCATTTGATCTCCTGTAAACCCACGGATGTTTTCAAAGGTGATGGACACTGAAAGGTCATGACATTATCAATAAAAGGCTTCTATGTTTATAGATATAAAATAGCATTTTCAGCACCTAGCTTCAGATTCAGCTATATTAACTCATTTTTTTTTAATTATGGAAGATACCTCTTATGAGAGTTTTCAGGACTTTAAGTGGTATGGCAGCAATGACATAGTAAAACATGTAGTCTTCACAGGTGTAAAAGCATTTGGGAGTTGCCCGCCCGGCAGTGTAGTGGTTAAGTTAACATGTTCTGCTTCAGCGGTGCAGGGTTCACAGCTTCCCATCCTGGGTGCGGACTTGCACGCCACTCCTCAAGCCATGCTGTGGCAGCGTCCCCCGTACGAAATAGAGGAAGATTGGCACAGATGTGAGCTCAGCGACACTCCTCCTCAAACAAAAAGAGGAAGCTGGCAAAAGATGGTTATCTCAAGACCAACCTTCCTCACCAAAAAAAAAAGTGTTTTGGAAAAAGATCCTAACATTTGAAAGAGAAAAAAATATTTTAATTATGAAATTTGAATACTTGCCAGAGGAGAAAAGTATTATATTAAATGCTGATAGAAGTCCTTAAGAGTAGTAAGTGCTAGCAAGTAGTTGTTATATTTGGGATGTAAATTTTAATATTGAAGTGTCAGAAAAATGTATCTTATTATACCATTTTTTAAAAAATTCGTGAATTCTATTTTAAATTAAAGATGTGACAGAATGAAAAAAAACAGTATAAGGTAATTAAATTTTAAATATTAATTTATATTTAAAATATGTTGGTATTTCAATTTGTAATTGTCTACTTGTTTCTTATTATATGTGTATATTTATGTCTGTGTGTGCATCGCATGTGTATTTGAATGTATATGTGTGTTACATGTGTACAGGTAGGTGTTAACATTCGGTGAAAACGTATATCCAAGATTATTACATGTGTATTTGCATGTGTATGTGTATTACATATGCACATGATAATGGTATGTGTGCATGTGTATTATTGGATGAAACATATATAAAAATGTTGTGCCATCAGGCGTAATTAAATAACATCTTAAAGCAAGTGTTGCTGATAAAAATTGTTTAATTAAAGTCTAGCTAACACAGATGTCTAACTGTGTTAAGGCCTTTGCCAGCCATGGCTGAGATTTCCCACCCTAATTTCAAATATATCAAATTAAACCACTGCAATTTAATGTGATCGTGATCTGATTGTCATTAATCCATTGTTATGTCATAGTTAGGAGGAAAAATGGGAAATTTTAAATAAGTTCCCAAAGGAAAAACAAGATGCCACTTTTCGTTGTAGGACTGAGGAGAAAGGTCTTATGCAAATGGCTTGCTGGTTTCCTGATACTTGGTTATTAAAGAATTACCTTGGAGATAATATGCATAATGCTGAGCATTTTGTAATAGTATATGTATGATATACACAATTAGGTTTAAATTCTATGTAATATATAATTTTTTGTGTGAGGAAGATTGCCCCTCAGCTAACATCTGTGCCAATCTTCCTCTATTTTATGTGGGCTGCCACCACAGCAAATCTTGATGAGTGGTACCAGGTCCGCCTCCTGGATCTGAACCAGTGAACCCAGGGCCGCCAAAGTGGAGTGAATGAACTTAACCACTACACCACCCGGCCGGCCCCTATGCAATATTTTTTAAAGAAAAAATTAATTTTAACTACATAGAATTTAGAAACCTTAAACAGCAAGGAATATCTGGGACAAAATTATTTTGAAGTATGTATTGAGCTACTTTTACGGTTTCTTGTAATAACTTATAGCTTAGATGGTCTTTATTGTTTCAAATACTTCGACCTGGCCATCAAACTTAACTACAGTTTAAGTAACAGTGTACAGATCAATTCAGTCAAAATATAGTACGTATACTATCCAATTCCAGCAATTCCAACGAAAAGAAAACATATTCAAAAGAATTATATTTAAATTGTCTATATTCAAAAAGGCTATTTTAGGAAATATAATTCTACCAAAATTCAATAAGAGCAGCAGTAGAATCAAGTAAGTAATTGCAGTTAAACTAAAAAGAAGCAAATTTTTAGAGAGAGAGAACACAGGCAAATATTCTCCGTGGTTTTGGGTGTCTGGGGCCTGGCTGCTTTGAAAGTGGAATCAGACCTGCATGGGACTCAGGATCCCTGAGTTCTCACCCCTTAACCCTCTTATTCCTCTGAGACCTGATGATCCAGGGGACCCTCTGATGCTCTAGGGCCTGTGCTCAGGGCTGTGTGTGGAATAGCAGAGCCAGAAGGACCACTGAGGAAAAGCTGGAATTTAAATTCTCCTTCAGCCAGTTTTGTTTGTTGTGGCCATTTTCTTTCCTTAGCTCATGGAGCTTTTTCTGAGTCAACAGAGCTGCCAAAAAGCTTTCTAGAGCTTTTTCTCTCATAGGAGATAAGCCAGGTTTGATAAAAAAAAAAAAAAAAAAAAGAAGAAGAGGACTTTTCTAATTCTTTCTCAAGCCCTTTTATTCCAGACTATCTTTTCCAGGATGTTTGTATAGCAAACAGCCTTGGAAGATGGAGAAGATGTCTGCCTCCAGAGCAAAGAGCAGACACGCTTACTCCCCACTAAAAAAGGATCAGTTTTCCTAAGTTTCCAATTCCTCTCCTGTAATGAACCCACCGTTTGTGCAGGCATCCATCTGGGCCCATCTGCATCACCCCTGTGGGACTTGAGGGGGAAAGGGAACTGACACAAATATGCTGATATTCATGCTGTTCACTGTGGCATAAATGAGAACATCTTTTGTCTCTGGTCCAGGAATCTCATATCTTCTCCCAGCATCCATCTCCCAGCAGGTTAACTTCTCAGCTTGCAAGTAAGATAAAATCTCAGACCTTTTACAGTTCTTGACGTTAAACTAAAAATTATGTATAGTGTAATTCTATTTATATCAACTTCAAAAGCATTCAAGCTAATATATGGTATTAGGAGTCAAGATAGTTTTCTTGGGGAGCAGAAGCATGGTTTGGAGCAGGCAATAGAGGGGTTTCTGTTTTGCTAGTCATATTCTGTCTCTTGGTCTGAAAGGGTGCTGATTACATAAAAGTATTTAATTCTAATTCAACAGTCTATGCACTTATTATTTGTGCTTTTTTTCTCAATGAATGTTTTAATTCTATAAGATTTATACTTGAAAAAAAAAAAACAGGGCCAGCCTCAGTGGCCTATTGGTTAAATTTGATACACTCCACTTTGGTGGCCCAGGTTCAGATCCCAGGCACGGACCCACACCACTCATCTGTGAGTGGCCATGCTGTGGCGGCAGCTAATACAAAAAGAAAAAAAGGGGAAGACAGGCAACAGATGTTAGCTCAGAGTGAATTTTCCTCAGCAAAAAAAGAAAGAAAGAAACAGCAGAGGTGGTGACCAGGATACTGCAGATTGCTAAACCAATGAATTATAAAATATGTGGAACTAAGTATCCATACCTCAAAAAAAAAAAAAAAACTGGAAAAAGAACTGAGTATGCTTAGCCAAAAGGTAAGAGAAATGGAGGAGAGATCCAGGAGAAAAAATACACTTTTAGTTGAGATTTCAGAAGTAGAGAAGAGTCAAGAAAGAAGATATATGCTATTTGAAATACAGAATTTCAAGGATAAAAAAATAATTTCTGAGATTATCTAGTCAGGAAAAGGAGGAAACAAACAAGTTACCTAAAATGGAAAAAAAATTGTATTTCCAACAGACTTTGTTTCCATAATGCTCAATCTCAGAAGCAAATAAAACAGTAGCAACATCATTTTGAAAGAAAAAAATACTGACCCAAGAATTCTGTATCCAGCTAAGTTACTATCTATATATTAGGGCAAGAGAAGTATACTCTCCAATGTAGATGGATTAAAAAAATACACCACCCATTTACTCTACTGGAAAAAAAAATTGGAAGAAATATTCCAGCTACCTGAGAAATAAATCTACATCAATGTCCAAGAACAGATAGAGATAGTGCAGAAGAGAAAACAACAAACCGCTAAAAGAACACTGAGTACTTTCAATATGGTTATAAATCACTCAGAGATGGTTACATAAAGCATGAGGCAGTATAATATTTTACCTGACAGAATTTCTACATCTCAGGCCTCCAAATAGCCCTATGCTAGTAGCATACAGCTGTGGAGGATTCTGCCCATTCTGGGTGGGAAATCTACCAGACCGAGAAAGAGTCTTTGCCGTTGTTGGAGTTGTGAGCCGGAAGTAGCCTTGAGACCCTCCTGGTACTCTCTCCTGCCTGACTTCTCTGCAGTGTCTAGCTTATCTTCCTACCCGCTGACTAGATACAAACAGCTGGTATAAAGCATCCCCCAGACATTTCCATCAGGGAAGCCAAGATCATTCTTTGAGGATTATCCTTCTTTAAGTTCAGGCATTAGGTTTCTGAGATCCAATCTTTCAATTACAGCCCTCTGACCTATTTAATCACCAGATTTAGGCTGATTTATTCCCTCCACATGTGCCCCAGAAGGAACACTAAAAGTACAGATGGATGGAAGTTTATAAACTTTTCCAAGTCTTAATAAAGTTTAACAATTGATAAATATTTTGGGTTTAAAAAAAGGAGTGACTAAAATTTCATCAAATCTTATGAGGCAATAACCAAATAAAAAGAGGTTAGAAAGCGCCAATTTTCTCAAGCTAGCTTACAGTGGTTAAAAATGATAGCTCCAAACTGAACAACCATAGATTGAATTGTTTTTCAAATTTTTGGGAATTTGTAATTTCGTCAAATGAAAATTCTGTGTAGAGACTGGACCACATAAGTTCTCAAAGTTTGTTTGAGTGATATTAATGTTTAGTGTGTATCTCTAAGAAATACAAATTAGACAATATTATAGTAAATCTCTTCCAAGGAAGTATTCCAAGCAATAACAGAGCTGGCCCATGGATTGACTGCTGTATTAAATTGGGTCTTATGTTTTAGGGGTTTCTTTGGTTCATAACCAAACATTAATAATCACTCCATAATCTTTTACCTTTTATGATTCTTGAGGACCTCCTGACAATAATAAAATACTGTTTATAATAACAGATGTCTACCATTTATTGAGTGCTCACCTGTGAACCCATAGAAAATTTAAGGCCCAGGCATTGCTTTAAAGTCATGGGAATCGTCTGGTTGGGTAAGATGGCGTTGTCTCAAAAGCTGTGATTGACAAGGTGCAAGGCTATCTAACCCCTAAGAACATGAAAGAGATGCAAGCCTTTGTGGGGATTTGGGGGTTTTTGAGGACTTTTATTCCCCACATGGTACAGTGCCTCCATCCCTTATACCACCTGATAAAGAAAGGGCACGTGTGGGACTGGGGATCAGAGCAGCAAGCTGCCTTTGAGAAGATAAACATACTAGGGAAGTAGATTAAAGCTCTGGGCATCTCCCAAGCAGGGCTACCATTTGAGTTAGATGTGTCTGTGATTCCAGAAGGTATGGGTTGGGTACTGTGGCAGAGACAACAGAAGGAGAGAGTACCCCTAGGATTTTGATCCCAGTTCTAAAAGATGGCAGAAAACTGATATATCCCCTTAGAGCCAAAGCTCCTGGCAGTGTCCACAGTGCTCCTCCTGGTAGAACCTCTCGGGCAGGAGCAGCATATCGTGGTAAGAACTTACCTTTCTACCAAGGGGTGGGTTGAGAATACGTTCCATCAACCCACCTCTGCTGTGGCTCAAACTCCCACTTTGACTAAGTGGCATGCCTATTTGCAGCAGAGGAGTACCCTGTCCTCCAGTCCACTGTCTCTAGAAATGTGGGGGCTGCTTGGCCCTGTAGAGTATGTAGATCTTCCAGATGCCCCCAACCCCCAACTCCTGTGGTGGCACCTGTCGCCTGTAAAGGGAGAGTTGGGGAAATTCCTACTGATGCTTGGTATACAGATGGATCCAGTCAAGACAGTATGTCCACATGGACTGCAGTCATTATTCAGCGTAACACTGACACCATCTGAATGGTAACAGAAACGAACTACAGCAGGACCCAACTCAGAGTAGTTTGGCTGGTGATCACTCATGAGCCCTGGTGGTAACCGTTTGTAATGACAATTGGGCTGTTCTAATGGGATCAACCCTATGGCATGGAGAATAAGAAGCTGAGGGATGGATGATCATGAATAAACCCTGTGGGGTCAGGATATGTGGGAAGACATTTGGATCTGCTTGCAAGAGCCTGAGGAAGTCCTCATTGTCTTTCATGTCCCGGTTCATAAGGAACTGACACCCTCTGGCAATCAGGAAGCTGATACCCTAGCCCAGGTACAAGCCCTAACAACTGACCCTTCAGTAGATACAGCAGATTGAGTGCATAGGAAGAGCAGCCACTGAAGCATGTGGATGGGATGGTGTATTGCCAAGGATGCTCAATTACTGTTGAAATACAGTGACTTGGTTAGTACACTAACAGCCTGTCTTCTGTGTTCTAAACCATGCCCAAGGCAATTGCCAAAGAAGTCTGGGCCCATCCACTGGAGTTCCCAACCGGTGAGAAATTGGCAAATTGATTATACTGGCCCCTTCCCTCCAAATGGGGTTCTAAATATGCCTTGGATTGTGTAGACACCACGTCTGGCTTAGCCCAAGCTTTCCCCTATCATTGTGCAAACAAAGCCGCCACCATTAGGGGATTAGAGAAGCTGAGTACCATGTATGGATACTCTTGTCACATACAGTGATTGGGGATCACATTTCAAAGGTCATGATGTGCAAGACTGGACAAAAGAACATGGCACTGAATGGAGGTTCCATCTCTCCTATAACCCACGAGAAGCAGGGTTGGTAGAAAAGAAAGATGGAATATTAAAGCAGCAAATTAAATTATTAACGAGTAAAATCACCTTGGGTGGGTGGACTAAAGTACTATCCCAAGCTTTAATGCATCTGAATGATCAGCCAGTAGGGTCCATTGCTCCATATGCCAGACTGGGAAGCCCAGCCAAGGCACCCAATACCACAAAGGTATAGAAGTCTTGGGAGACAGCCATTGCTCCAACTCTTACCATGGATCAACGTGCCATGCTGCTGAAAACACCAAGCCTCACTGTATCTGTGAAAGAAATTACCTGCTGGGATTTGCAATGGGACATCCTACCAAGATGGGTGAGTTACTTCAGACTCCTGGGGGAAGAGGAAATACTCAATCTCCACTGGGATCCCACTGTCCTGCTTCAAGCCGGATCTGTGGAAACGCACTATACCTGGAATGGAACATGCACATTGAAAAAGGAGAGAATGTGGGGGTTCTGGTCTGGTATATCCCACCCCCAGTCCATCTCCTAAAGCCTGCCAGTGCTGCCTCCCTCAGCCAACACATATGATATTCACAGCCACGTCAAGTTCTTAAAGCTGCCAACCTCCCTCTCCTCAAGGCCAGGTGGGCATGTTCTGTTTTCCACTGGTACGATCATTTAGCCACCGTCTTTTTCCCTCCATTGGCCTGGAGGACATTATAGCACACATAGAAGCCCTTACTAAATTCGACCAGGAAGCCAGCAAAGCCTGTCCTTACCGAACCCAGAAATGTCTCTAATGAGAAAAGCTGTCCTCCAAAACAGGAAGGCCTTGGACATTATCACTGCCTCACAAGAAGCCACCTGTGCCATTATGCAAACAGAATGTTCTGTGCTCATACTTGATGAGTCTGCTAATGTATCATCTTTATTATATTACATGAAAACACAGGTGAACGCCCCGAGTGATTTAACCCCCAGACTAAGGGACTTAATCAATCAGTGGTTTCCATCATAGGGTTCTTGGTGGAAAAAGTTGTCACTGATTTTGGTAATCATTGACTTCATCTGTTTTCTCTTACATGTGCCTCTGCTGTTGCTGTGACATCAGCCCCCAGTGCAGCCAGCTATCTGCCAAATGAGCCACCGCCATGCTAGCACTACCCCTTGATTACTGCTCAGGGCACATTACAAAGGTGGGGGGTGTATATGGTTAAAGGAGAAGGGACGTAAAACATTGTAAGAGCCAGTCATGAGGGATGAAGTGTTAGAAGAGGTCACCAAAAAGACGTGACTGCTAGTTGACCCATGAGCTGGATCTGGGCAACTGGATTCTCCTCACCCCTTCCCCTGTCCTTGGAACGTGTGGCTTGCTTGCCTTCCCTGCTTCCAGAAGCTGCCCCAACGATACAGGCTTGAGATAGTAATGTGGTGATGAGCCTGTCTGGACTATATATGAGACTGAACCCAGGTAAGTCCTCTATATAAACTTTAAGATTCTGGTGGGTGTGTGTGGAAATCTACTCACCTTGTAGTACCCAAACAAGCCTCATCAGTAAGTTCCCTTGCTTATAAACCTGCCACCTGCCAATCTGGCATGGCCTGCCTCTTTCTCCGGTCTCGGTCTCGGTCTCGCCCTGTCCTGGGAGTAGAGAGTACAGGGCTGGTTTCAGATTACACCCAGGAAGACCCCAAGGTCGCACAACAGAACCTCTCACCCTTTTACCACATTAACTTCAGGAAGGAACCATTGCATCAAAGGCAAAGGACACTGTCATCACTTCTCCGGCTCTCATTCATTTGCAATTAAGGAGGTTTGGAGCACACTGACATCTCCCACATGGCTTGTTGGGTATGTCTCTTTAGACTCAACTCTTCCCAAAAACAGGTCCCAAAGTCAAGCAGGATTTAGGTGGAGGAATTGGTAGGAAACTTACTTTGTCTTTGGACCCAAGCCATGCTTGCCAATTCACCTTTCCTATCAATATTAGTATTTCCCCCAATTTGACTCCTTTAATTTCTCAACTGATTAAGAATTTATAGACACAGAGGAATGTGATTAATTAGTTTCCCTCAAAAACCCCAAATAGCATCTCAGGACCACGGATTCTACTAAAGTGAATAAGACGTGGTCCTTATACACAAGGAACTTACAGTTAGGTGTTTCATGGCACTTTGCACCTACCTCCATGACAGAATTCCACTATCAGCTCACAATTTTTTGTTTGGTTTCTACCTCTTTGTCTGTACTGCAAGCACTGAGAGGCAGGAAGGGAATCTTTCTCACACACGACACCTCAGAAGCTAGCAAACCAGTAGGTACCTAGTATGTGATCATATGTCATTTGCAGATAAAGCAATTCTCATGGAATGTTTACCCTGACTCACTTCAGAATAGGGCCTGATTTTAAAGATTAATACCCAGAACTTCCTTTTGAACCTGTAACTTGATTTCTAGCACAGGATTTTCAGTTCCTGTGTTCTCAAGTTCAGCACAAACATTCTATAAAGTATTAATGTTTTCTTTCTCACTTGCCATTTTTACTTTCTGGGCTGGGTGGTGAGGCCCTTCCTGTTTCTACCTAAAATAGGACTTTCCAAATGAGTCTGTTTTATGAATGTGACTTGGCTTCCTGCCACACCTGACTCCGGAGGCAGGGGTCGGGGAAGGGGAGGATAGCAGGGGGAGATAGAGTTCATAAAGGCTAAATTGATCACAAGCTTCAAAAATCACTTGAGGGATCTTGTGAAAATGCAGATTCTTATTCAGTAGGTAAAGCCAGAGATTCCGCATTTCTAATAACTCCCAGGATGCCCATGCTACTGATATGAGGGCCATCCTTTGAGTAGCAATGGACTAGAAAACTGACTTCACAAACACAATCACTCATTCCTTAAACATTATTTACTTCTACCATGTGCCAAGTACTGGGTTAAGAAACTAAAGAGGAATGTGACATAATCCTCACCCATAAGAAGTCCACAATCTAATGTGGTGACAAACATAATGACAAATAAGTGCTGATATGACCATTAGCATAATGATATGACCATTAACAGAATGAGAAGACAAGACATAGACTGGGAGAAAACATTTTCAAAAGACACATTTGATAAAGGATTGTTATCCAAACTATACAGAGAACTCATAAAACTCAGCAATAAGAAAACAAATAACCTGATTAAAAAATGGGCAAAAGATCTGAACAGACATCTCACCAAGAAGATACACAGATGGCAAGTATATGAAAGGATGATCAACATCATATGTCATCAGGAAGTTTCAAATTAGGACGATGGGATACTACTACACACCTATTAGAATGGACGAAATACAGAGCGCTGACAACACCAAGTGCTGATGAGGATGTGGAGCAACAGGAACTCTCATTCACTGCTAGTGGGAATACAAAATGGTCCAGCCACTTTGGAAGGCAGTTTGGTAGTTTCTTACAAAACTAAACATACTCTTACCATATGATCCAGCAACCATGTTCCTCGATATTTGCTCAAAAGTGTTGAAAACTGATGTCTACACAAAAACCTGCACCCGGATGATTACAGCAGTTTTATTCATAATTGCCAACATTTGGAAACAACCAAGACGTCCTTCAGTAAGTGGTTGGATAAACTGTGATATATCCAGACAATGAAATGTTATTCAGTACCGAAAAGAAATGGGCTATCAAGCCAAGAAAAGACAGGGAAGAAACTTAAATGCATATTATTAAGTGAAAGCCAATCGGAAAAGGCTACATACTGTATGGTTCCAACTATATGACATTCTGCAAAACTATGGAGACAGTAAAGTGATCAGTGGTTGTCAGGAGTTTGGAGGGAGGAAAGGATGAGTAGATAAAGCACAGGAGATTTTTAGGGCAGTGCAACTATTCTGTAGGTTACTAGAATAAAGCATATATGTCATTATACACTTATCAAAACCCATAGAATTACACCACCAAGAGTAAACCCTAATGTAAACTATGGACTTTGGTTGATAAAATGGTGCATCAGTGTTGGTTCGTTGATTGCAGCAAATGTACCACCCTGGTGAAGGATGTTGATGATAGTGGAGGCCACGCAGATTAGGAGGCAGGGGGTAAATGGGAACTCTTTACATTCCACTCAACCTTGCTGAACCTAAAACTGCTCTTTAAAAAAGCATATATGGAGATAGATAGATACAGATGGGATCAGTTTAGAGAATAAATTCTGGGGCCTGGAAAGTTTTGATTGGTGGACAAAACTGATCAAATAAACCACATATGCCAAACTGGCCTCTACATTGAGAAACCTATATTAAAATTACGGGGAGTGTCTTTTAACGGTGAAAATTATGGAGCCATATCTCCGGAATTAGAACTTCTAGTGCTGGGAGTTGATAATCAACAGGTTGATAATCTAGCAAGTTTTTCAGGCTGTTTTCATGTGCCATCAGGTTTGAGAATCACTCTTCTATTTCACATCCATGCATTTTTTGATACAAAAGCCAATACCGAATTGATTCCAAATAAGTTTTAATAACTTGACTTTCTTATTGGGAACAACCAACAATCTTAAAATTCATGGAAAATCATTAAGTTATGTACATATTCTTTTTCTCACATTTCATTAATGAAATAAGCCATGTAAATAAGACTGAAATAGATTTATTTGGGAAATACATATATAACTCTGACACCTTTTATTAAGAAGAAATAAAAGCATAAATGATTTATGATTTTGGCAGGATGGTACAAATACATATATAAATCATTTACAGAGATGAAATCATTATCAACATTGTCTTTACTGTAAGGCATGCTAAGAATATTATAAACAATAGACAGAAATATCTTGTTTTTTAAATTCAAGAAGATTATGAAGGAACTGTTCAGCTTTGTGAGTTTATCTGATAAGGACAGCAAAATGCATCCTCCCCATGCTTCCTGTTTCTATTTTTAAGAATACCGCAAGAAGCTATTCTAATACGCCTTTTGTACCTAAGTTGCCCAAAAATGCAGATTGGCTAAAAGAGTCTACCTAGAATTAGGGTTACTCAAAATTCTAGGTTTAACGATATCATACTGGCTAGAAAATAGTGACTCTAAAACAACACCCGTAACCCCAATCTAAGGGGCAAAATCTTAATGCCAAAGTTACATAAGAAAAGCTTGGCCACAAAAATCTCAAGTTCATCTTTTGGGACAAAAAATTTTACTCCTGTCCCCATAATTTCATACATTACTTTCATACATTTTTTTGTAATGACCCGCTTACTCTATATTTTGAGCTTCTTTAGAGAACTGAAATAGAACTTCAGCTTGTCAGTTTCTCTTTTACAATTTCTGTAAGTCACCTACCCTTCCTTCTACGCACTAACTCACACACACACACACACACACACACACACACACACGCACGCACGCACCCCCGCATTCGTTTGTGCAGCAGCTCACACATTGGTTCAAATGGGTCCTAACCTTTGCTATCCACTTTGTATGAGGTCTATTGTATTATAGTAGCAGCACCTGAGAACCTGAATAGCCTCAAGCTGTTGAAAAAAGTTGTAGGCTGTTTTTGAAATAATTAGACTCAAGAACTCTGGAAATTTAGAAAATCTGGAAGCATCTCTTCTTGCTATACTCTTCAGTAGCTGCAACCTCAGTATTTTTAAAGGAATGGTTATCAAACTGTAATACTTCACTATCTGATTTTCTCTTCCTTAGTAAGAAGAACAGCAAGACACAGATGTGGTGAATGAAAGTATGTTGACCTATACAGGCCAATTAAATATTTTGGACTTTTCTCCATTCTATTAATTGTGCTTTTAATTTGCTATGAGGTCAACCATGAAGCAGTTTAAGCCATCGATCTGCCCTTGCCTGACAATAATCTCACTGATTTTTATACCTGTTCAGATACCTGTAAGTATGTTAATTCAGCAGCATTATGTCACATTCATATATATTAGTCTATGTGACCCAAACACTGAGTCACCATTTTGTTTATAAATGCACCATACATTAGTTGCTCCATGACTACCTATGTTTGCTTAGCAATCTAACAGGGTAGATATAATAAGCACTTGTTTGTCAGATATGGGGAACATCTACCTCGCTTCCAGTTGCTGTACTCCACATCTTTATTGCACCATTTATTCTTTCCATTCTTTTGTAATATCACCAAATCTAAAGTTATTTCTCCTTTACATTTAAGAAACCCCAGTATTAGATTGACAGAGCATAATTTCTTATTATGGAAGATTGACTGGAAATAAACATTTCTGTATTTATGACTAGTTAGTTAATTGGGACATTATTTTTCAAGAGAGTGTAGCGAACTGATCCAGATAACACAAACCTCTCTTCCTTTCATGTCTCTGATAGGTCCAAAGAAAATATTGAGTTTGTATATTGGGTAAAATGTAGCTAAATTGAAATGTTCTACTACTCTGCTACTCAGGATATCACATAGTTTCGGAGAGAAGATTTTGTTGTTCAAGGCTATAGTATAAAAGGCTCCCAAAGAAGCACCCGGGAGAAATTTTAGTTATTTGTCCTGTGGACCCTTAAGACCCAAGCACCAACATGAACCTCCTTAAAGTGAAACTTCTCAGGTCAAGGAATGTTCTTTGACATTCTGTGGGCTCAGACAATGGTGCTGACATGCTGATCATTCTGTAGTCATGGCTGGAGACCGGGACCAGATTTAACTCCTCACGCATATAGCGGCATATTCCGTAGGTGCTTCTTTCACATTTCTTGCCTGTCTTGGGTTTATTCCAACGAGGGAATGGTTCAGGGAAGCATAAACAATGCCTTGTTTATTGTCCTCCAGACGTGGGTTAGAATAAACCCCAGACTCTTCCTGGACCCCGAACAGGGGGTCATTATCATAAATTCCAGTTTCTGATGGCAGTGTTTGGGAATTTTGCCTGGTACCCACTTCAGTGTGCTCACTCCTAAAGGGCTGAGGAACATCAGCCTATAAGAGAAGAAAAGAGTGTTTTAAGTCCCACTTAAGGATGTGATAATGCATATCCGTTAGTGAACTATGAATGTAGGCTAAACTGAGTCATTATACAGTGAGAGAAGTAATCTACTCTTCCTCAATATGCTGCTGACATCTACTTTTTTAGCAGATTCTTGCTGGTTAAAGGATGAAAGGACAAAAACCACTATGTTCCTCTCAAATAGTTATTTTGTGCTGTATTATTAGTCACTTTTGAGGTTGCAGAACGATTTTCGATTCTTCCTCAGGATGAAAAACATAGCCAAAATTAATGAAAGAAGCGTAAAATATTCCACAAGGACTTCAGGCAGCTTACAATATAATGGATAGTATTAACATAGTTTAGAATAAAATGATTAAAGATAAAGCAGAACAGATATCCTCTAAGAGGGCAGAAAGAATAAACTTTATGGGTTATCCAAGACGTATTATTATGATTTGAAACCCGGAACTGGAAAACTGCTGTCAATTTTGAGGAGGGGGGAGCCAAAGCTTAGAAAAAGTTCTAAAATATTCCAACTGGTATTTCTATCACAAGAAAATTTTTACGCTTCCAAAGACGGTCAAATACCTTAAAGCTTCTGAGAAAAGTGTGAAACTATGGGAATTAAAAATAAAATGGGTCCTGATGGTTTGCACTCTCTTCAGTTATTTGTTAGTCATTCCAAGCTAAACAAGGGGCCCACCTGATAAAAATGAAGATATCATGTTAATGCTAAGGGTTGTTATTTCAAATTTTTTAGTCCCAATTTTGCCAGTCAATTTACGTCCTTGAAGTTTGATCCAGCTCCTTTGAGGTATCGGGTCCACAGTCTGATAGTCTATGTGCCTTATCTGGTCCTTTGTCGTCCACACTGTGATGTACACAGTAGTATGTCTACCCCACCTCCTTGGCAGAGTTCTACCGCACGAGCATGTCTGGCTCTATCCTGAGAAGCTAGGAGTTTGACTCCTGAGTACACTGCCTCCCTCCAAGGGGTGACTGCTCAGGAAGTAACACCAAGGCTGGATAATTGAAAGAGGCAGGGATTGCTCTAACCGTCCCAGTCTCTTGGTTCAGAAGGAAGGAAAGTGCTCCAGTCTCCACTCAGAGGAGCCTGGTTAAGGTCTCTTTGGAGGAGCGCAGGAGAAGACTGTCGTGTGATCTAATACACAGCCATAAATCTTCAATATATCAACAAGGTCCCTGTCCTCCTTTTCAGTCTGTATAAGTCTGTCAACTCAGTTATCTGGCTCCCAACCCCACCCATGGCTCATTTCCATGGAAAACATTCTTAGAATGAGTAGGGTGAAAGGCTCTTTCACACACAGCACTCTGAGGCTGGACCTCTCCTGTGGCACCTCATCAAAGTGGGTGAGTGCCACGTGGCTGGTGCACCATGCTGTGGTGGGTACAGATGACAGACACTGAGGCACTATGCTATTCTATATTTGTATGGCACTTTATGGTTTACAAAGCACTTTTTAAAAAATATATACAATTCAGTGTTTTTCAGTATATGAGCACTTTTATACCCTTGAAGGACCATTCTGGAATAAGTTGGGAACTCTGGCTTTTATATGTACCTGCCAACCTTTTACCAGTTGCTTTCTCTACTGTGGATTCCTATTCCACTGGTTCCCATACAACTTCCTTCTTAAGAAATCTTTAGTCTCAAAGATCTAATATGGCATCTCTTTGATTATTTTCTGAAATGTTTCACAATTCATATGAGGGCAAAACTGTGAATTCCTGTGAAAGACAGGAACACCTTAAAACTAAATTCTCAAATAATTACAACAACAGAAACACCCCTCCTGAATTCAACTTCAAATCATAAATAATTTGTCCTGCTTACGCAGGAAGAAATATAACTACATTTTAACCAATCGGGGCTTTGCTTGGACAGTAAATTATTTTTTAAATGGTTTCATAGCTCTCAGATTTGATTGTAACAAAACGTAGTTTGTTGTTGTTCACTATAGAAAGAAAGGAAATAATATTTAAGAAAATGTCCCTACTTCAGGAAACGAAACCTTATCATCTAACACAACGATGCCTACTGATTCTTACTAAAACCTTAATTCAAGTTTATCAAGTTGAATGTATTTGGTTTGATTTAAAATTAGGCAACCTGGTGGGGAATGCTGAATGCCATTTAATATTATATGTAGAATTATTGGCTGTATCTGCCTCTGGTATTTCTGGAAATTTCAAGAAGTTTACTGCATCTTTATCTCTAGTCTTCTGTATTGAAACAACCCCCCCAAATTCCTTTGCAATACCTCACTTACGACTATTTGTTTTTAACAAAAAAGCTTCATAAAACTTTTTTCAGAAATATGTTGCCTCATCTTGCATTCTTCTTTGGGTTTCTATATTTACACAATATTGAACCCAAAAGAAAGGTCTAAGTTTATATTTTAAGAACTTTTCGGAAAACTTGGCACGGTCTCCAAGAGGCCCTTTGTCTGGGAAGTCTCTTCCTCAAGGAGCCCACACACATCCCGAGGGACCTTTGCATAGTAACTGGACCTGTGATCATGCCTCTTTATCTGCTGGTGTGATCTGTCAAGAAACCACACCTTGTTTTATGAGGTTGTTTATAGTTTATTCTCTCGTTAACTCTCAACTCTCTTCCCGAAAGACTTTAAGATATTTTTGTGAGGATAAATGAATAGCCTGGTCACATAACTGGCCAAGAGTAGAGCCAAGGTAATACAATTCAGTCTCTGACTTTTCTGCTTAGGGTCTCTACTGCCACCCACGCCCTTCCAAAGGACCTTATTATGAGACTTGTTAATCCTGAAGAATCTTTGCAGATGGAGGTGAATGTAAAAAAAATACATTTTTAAAGTAAGTCGATAAATACAGTACTTAGAACAGTGCCTGGCATACGATAAGTGTTACACAGACTCATTACATTAAGAAACAGAAATATTGACGTGGTATAACACAGATTGCATTTGTTTTAACAGATACACCAAACATACCAGGTTAATTTCCCTTCCTGTTGTATCAGAAGGCTTCTTTTGTTTCCCTGGAATTCAAAAAGAAAAATAAGAAACCAAAAGGAATGAAGAACACCACAAAGTTCTTCCCCAGTGTCCTGCAAGTTAGGGTTGTGGTAAGAATATGGGTTACGAAATAGATTGCTAGGTTGAAATTCAGCCCCCAGAGCAGGGGTGGGATGCCTTCCCACCATGCTTACCCACTTGCCTACCAGCGTTGTTACTAGTTTCGACTTGTCTATTTGCTGTGACTAGCATGGCACACACACCCCAGTTGTGAGAACTATGCTGCCCGTTTTGTTCACTGGATCCTCACTTCTCACTGCAGAGAGCCCTGTGGCACATCCAAGAGGAAGGAGCAGAATCTAGCACATCACTTTAAAAAGGCTGGAAATCCTTGTTCTGGGGACATTCTGTACTCAGTGCCAGACAAACTGCTGTCCTGTCACCTACCTAGCCAGGATCTCCTGTTGCCTACTTGACTTTGGATGTGGTAAATCAAAGGATTTACTCCTGCCTCTTTTCCTGAAATTCTGAGAGAAGTTACAGCAGCCTTAGGAAAAGTGGTGAAACCTGGAGAGCGACCATGGGAAGGGCCTCAGAGTTGCAGATGTGGAGTTGGGGTTACAGAGGATTCCCTCAGCATTCTGAGAAGGTTCTGGGCTCCAAGAGTGCTCACCACAAAACACCAGAAGCACTTTTGCCCAGACAAAGCTTTCTCTTGTGGCAAAAATAAGGGTTGCTCTGTCTAGCTTAGTTTCTATAGCTAGACTGTGGCTGCTGTTATGGGAAAAGGGATGGGAGGAGTTGGCGTAGAAGAAGAAGAAGAGGGAGAGCTGAGGTGGTTTAGACCAGAGCTAGGTCAGGAGTCTCCAGGGGCCGGCCCCGTGGCCGCATGGTTAAGTTCGCACGCTCAGCTGCGGTGGCCCAGGGTTTTGCTGCTTCGGATCCTGGGCGCAGACATGGCACCACTCATCAGGCCACGGTGAGGTGGCGTCCCATATGCCACAACTAGAAGGACCTGCAACTAAGATATACAACTACGTACCAGGGGGGATTTGGGGAGATAAAGCAGAAAAAAAGATTGGCCACAGTCGTTAGCTCAGGTGCCAATCTAAAAAAATAAAAGAAAACACTCAATACATGGTATTTATAAAAAAAAAAAAAGAAAGAAAGAATTCTCCAAATATCTCTCCATTACTGTGTTTAAGTGTTCACTCATGACATTGAGGGAATTCTTACAAAGGCAGAAAGGAATTGTTTTCAAAATATCACATCTCTTTCATCATAGCCAAACCCACATTTTCAAATGCTTTATTGTTGGGTGAGGGCTCAGTTAAAGCATGTGTTTGTGATGGCAACAGAAAGCACAGGCATATGAATTTCCTCTGTGGACACCGGGTCTTCATTTAGACAAGGGCGTGTATGACTGCATGATGTGGTGTGGCTGTGAAAAAGAGGACCAGACAGACACTCAAATCAGACCTGTTGATCTGAGATTATTTCAACACTCTTGAAGTTTAGAAGAGCTCCTCCTCATGCAAACCTAAGATTGACACAGGTAGAATGAGTAAGTCCCAGCAATGTGCCCTTCTTACCACAAACCTTGCCTGGAGCACCTCACTGTGGTAAGCGTGATTTACCATGACTAAAGGGGAGCTGAATTAATCCATTTGGCTTTGTGGTAGAAGGATGAGTTGTCCCCCAGGAAATCATTATCCATGGTTTATGACACAGTATTGGGAAAGAAAACAATAGGAACCAACTAAAAATCTCTCGTCCCTAGTAATTGAATCCCAAACATATGGCACAGAGCAGCCGAGGGAGACGGAACCCACCTTGGTGCCTTCTCAGGCAGAAGAATAGGTAGAAACAGGTAATGAGCAGAGGCAATCCCCCCAAAGGAAGAAAACTATACAGGATCCATCGTTTGTCCGCTGTCTCTTCCTTGGAGGTTGTTGCTGAGGCACTGGTTGCATCTGAAATGTTAGTCAATGCTAAAGACATTAGGAAATCTGAAATATATTAGGATTGGCAACACCCTCAGCATTGTCAGAACTTGAATGAAAGAGACCTCCAGCTGATGCTTCTGTTTCTTTTGTAGGAGGCCTTCCCCAAGAACCCCAGGCCTCAGGACTCTCACCCACTTGCTTTATTGCTGAGCATGTGTAGGTGGCTCTGCATTATAATTTAATTTTTGCAAAAATTCTTTAATCTGCTAGGGTTAATCCCCTGTAAAACAATATCCATAACAGTTCTCAGAAAGTGCTTCACCAAGTTCTTTCATTTCCTTTGTCTTATTTAACTCTCATATTTACCACTTAAGAAAAGTAAGGAAGCCGTTATTTTTATCCACTCCCCTGCCTTGAGAAGAATGCCCAAAGTCAGACAGCTAGTGAGTGGCAATTGGGACTCAAGTCAACATATTTCTGATACTAAATTAAAGTTCCTTTAACACAATGCCTTTTTGTTGCTTCATAACTCTTTGGTATCTCCAAATACTGAATACTTTTGGGATCTCAAAATAACTTTGGTATCTCCAAATATGCTTTGCTGAGCATACAAGTAGTACTCATTATTATTGATCAATGTTAATATACATGAAGGCCCTGTTTGTCCCTGGTAGGTTGCAATTTATTAGTGGGTCATGAAATAATTTAATAGATCTCAAATAATGTTAAAAAAAATGAAACACAGAATAGAAAATGTCAGAGTACATCACATCTTTAATTTTATACTTGCGTTAATTTTTTTAATGCAAGAAAGCTTTATTTCTAAATATGTTAGCATATAGATATTCACTTCCCCATATTCTTGGTTTTGGGGTAAAGGTGGTCAGGAGCTACTGGAGCCATGCATAAAGAGGTTTGGTAATTCAGAGTGGCAACAAATGCTGCATTGTTCATGCTGCAGCTGTTGCTTAGATTGGACAAGCAACTCAGTCTTAGTCAGGAGTGACAGACACAGCTGTCTCGGGGAAGTGTATGTTGTGGTAAGGTTCCCACAACAGATAACCTGATGCAAACAAATGCGCCTAGTTAAGAAGATCCAACTTGTATTATTTCTCCAGCCACCAAACATTCTAGTTTCCTTAATTTTATTTGACTAGTTTGATACTTACTTATTAGAGGGTGTTCTGAATTGTTTTGAGTCCGTTCTGAAACAGAAAAATACGATAAAGAATTGAAATTGGCGGTGAAAACAGTGAAGGCGTATACTCAGGTCTGTCCAAAATCAGAGCTAGTCTCTGAGAAAACTCCTGCATTTGCGCACTAACAGAGAATCCAGTGATACAGCTCGAAGGCAATTTGCATAATTGGCAGATCATCACCTCAACATCACGGACACGAAGTAAATCCCTGGGTTTATTTTGAGGCTCAAAGAAAGACTGTATAATTACAACACAACCTTCATCTGTCTGTGTTCATTCTCTCTTCCCCACTCCATAAGCATAAGGACGGAAGACAGCCTGTATGCTTCCGTTTGGCTCTTGGAATAACAATATACACATTCAGCAGGTGCTCCAAGTGAGTGTAGAAGGCCACGCGGAAAGGATGCTTTTGATGACAAGCTGAAGGAAAGATTGTGCCTCTCACATCCTGGTCACTCACACCATTCCCACTTCCCTGCTAAGGTGATGGCCACCTGCCTTTGTGAAGTTCCTAATCAGGGATGGACCAAGGGTGGGTTGGGGAGGATAGAGTTATAGGTCAATGTATGTTCCAGCGACTGATCCCAGCTCTGCCAGCCTTTCCCCTGGGACTTTGCTTTGCAAAGTGCTTTTCTTCATTCTGGGAGAATATTACTTTTCCCAAAGCATCCAAGCCCTCACTCTATCACAGCTCTGTTCTTACATGGATCAATTCTTAACTTGAACATAAAATGCAAAGGAGAGTACGATACCAAACAGAAAAATTTCCAATATCCTCAAAAGATATTTCAAGGGGAGAAAATGGAATATTTTTTATCATACCTCCAAAATTGATTGACAGAAGTCATGGTCCTTAAATATAACTCTGGAGTATATTTTTCTCCTCACCTCATATTCAGTTTACTGAGGATTCCCAGGTACAGAAGGAAAAAGAATTTTCCTTTGACCCTTTCTCTGTTATGTTTGTTCTCATCACTTCATGAAAGGAAAAATTCAAACCCAGTTCAAAGCCATTTCCTAAATAATTCATTTGAATTTTGTAAAGGAAGCAGGGATGACCAGAGAAATACGACAGTTACCACTTCCCAGGACATTATAATCCTTCATGGGATAAAAGACACTTGCCCATATTACTCCAGTAAGTGATGAATGAGAGGCAGAGACCTTAAATGGCATAAAAATTGATAGAAAAGAGAAATCCCTTCCCCCTAGGGTTAACATGGAAGGCTTCAATAAGAACTTGGGAAATGAGCTGGGCTTGACAGGAGGCATGGGATTTTGATAGGTGGAGGCAGACGAATGAGCGTCCTACAGAGGGGGAGAGCAACATAGGAAGGACTGTGGTGGAAGCATGGCAATGGCAAGGAGGGCTGTTAGGCTGGAGTTGAGAGGTTCTATCCGGAATCCAGAAACAATCCAGAAAGGCCAGTGGGGTTGGACTGTGGAAAGCCTCTGGTTAACAAACATGAGCCTAATATTATAAGCACTGAGGAGTCTCTGCAGGGGACTCAATAAAAGAGTGACATTATGAAAGAAGTTTATTAAGCAAGTTAAGTGTATTAGGACGGGTTTTGGCTGGAAGTGGACCAAAATGGCAAAACACCAAAGACAAGCATTCCATACAATTAATCAGAATATTTAAAAGGATGATAATAAGGTGTGAGATGCTCATAGAAGCTGAAGGAGGCAACAAATCACAGAGTGGAAGGTTGTTGACAGACAAGAATAGAAGGCTAAGGTCAAGTCCCCGGGAATCCCAAAGGGGGTCAGGAGCATTAATTAACAAAGTGATAACAAAGATATGAGAGTATGACATTAGGGGAGTAGCACTCTTCAAGGAAAAATGTCAGAGGCCCTTCACGTCTCCTACTTAGCTCTTAGACTTTCCCTTTCAACATTTCATCCTTCACACTCTGACCCTAATAAGAGTCAGACTCTAATAAGCATATTCCCTCAGGGGACAGGGTTTGAGACAGAACACTGCTTCCTTTCCCCTGAAGCTAGGCCCCTCCTCTCCAAGGGAGCCAGATTCTTAATCCTAATTCCAGCCCTGACTTGATCCCTAGAACAGGCACCTTTATGCAAATTTTACAAACGACAACCATCTGTAGTCTTCATAGAATAACGCAAACATGGGACAGAGTGGAAACCATAACACTCCTGGGAGAATTCTGTGCCATAAGTAATTATTAGCTTGCCTCTGACCCTGGCTAAATTCCTTCCTCTTGTACAGAAGTGGATTGGTTCCCACGAAGAAAGACTAAGTTACACAAGGAGTCTTGTCTTCCAAGGAAAGTGGACTCAATACCACTGCATTTAATTTTATTATATATTATATTAATATACATTATATAAATTATCTAAGGGCACTTAATTATTTTATATTTAATAATATAATTAATATTCTGAGGGTAATGATTTGCAAGTTTTGCTTATTTTTATCATTTATTTTGCCACTTAAAAAAACTCTTAAAAAATTCGGTATTTTATCTCATTATGTAAATTAATAGTGAAATTTCTCTCCAGAAATGTATTCATTCCATACATCCTCAATAAAGGTTTCTCCAGGTTGTTAAAGGCAATTTTTTCACTTTGCATAGACTATGTTCTTTAATTCATTTACAAAGAAATGTTTATTGAGCATCTACTATGTGCCAGACACTATACCATCTATTTGTAGAGAAGCACATGTTTAAGACAAAGCCTCTATTCTAAAGAGATTTATAAGCCAGTGCATCAATGGTCACAGGCAACAGCATGAGTTTGACCTCAAATTTGCAAATACAGAGTCTCCAACTCTGCCATAAATCCCTTTTACATCTCTGTGCCTCATAGCAGAGGGTTGCAGCTACCACTAGAGTACTGAGCGTTTCTTCATCAGGTTGCTTTCAGAGATCTTAACATGATTTAAAGGATTTTAAAGAGATTTAAAGGATTGCTTCATTGGGCTACTTGAAGAGAGTTTAAAGTCTGACTCTGAAGTCTCCGTGTAAAATAATAAATTAATTTTCAAGAAACACAAAATGTATGCATCCAAGTAAATGGAGTCCATAGAAGTAACCAAATGAGGCTACATATAGATTCAGACACGCTACCACTGCACCAAACCTCTTTGATATTTCTCTTTTGTAATAACCTTCAAGGTCAGTTTATGGGCCACAAAAGAAACTCCACTCATTTCTTATAATTAAAAGGTGATCTTTTTTGATTCAAATATATTTTTTTATCATAGTAAAATACAAATAACATAAAAATTACTATTTTAATAATTTAAAGTGTGCAATTCGGTAGTATTTTGAGACATTCACAGCGTTGTGCAATGATCACCACTATCTAGTGTCAGAACATTTTCATCACCCCAAAAAGAAACCCCATACCCATTAAGTAGTCATTCGTCATTCTCCCTTTCTCCCAGTCTCTGTTAATCATTAATCGCTTTCAATCTCTATGAATTTTCCTATTCTGGATATTTCATATAAAAAGAATCAGACAATATGTGATCTTTTGTGTCTGGCTTCTTTTACTCAGAATAAGGTTTTTGAGGTTTATCTACGTTGTAGCATGTATTAGTGCCTGATTCTTTTTATGGCTGAATAATATTCTGTTGTGTGGATATACATTTCCTTTATCCATTTATCAGTTGATGGACATTTGGATTGTTTCCATTTTTTGGCTGCTGTGAATAGTGCTGCTATAAACAGTCATGTACAAACTTTTGCGTGGACATGTATTTTTATTTCGCTTGGGTATTTACCTAGACATGGAATTGCTAGGTCTGTGGCAACTATATATAACCTTTTGAAGAACTGGAAAATTGTTTTCCAAAGCAGCTGTACCATTTTACATTTCCACTGGCAATGTATGAGGGTTTTGATTTGTCCACATTCTTGTCAGCGCTTGTGATTTTCCATTTTTACACAATTCTAGTCATTCTAGTGGATGTGAACTGGTATCTCGTGGTTTTGATTTGCATTTCCCTAATAACTATTGACATTGAGCATTTTTCATGTGCTTATTGGCCATTTACATATCTTCTTTGAAGAAATGCCATTTGGAATCTTTTTCCCATTTTCTACTTGGTTGCTTGTCTGTTGTTGAGTTGTAACAATTCTTTATATATTCTGAGTACTAGTCCCTTATCAGACATACGATTTGCTAATATTTTCTCATATTCTATGTGTTGTCTTTTTACTCTCTTGGTAGTGTCCTTTGATTCACAAAAGTTTTTAATTTTGATGAAGTACAATTTATCTGTTTTTTTCTTTTGATACTTATGCTTTTGACTTCATATCTAAGAAACCATTGACAAATCTAAGATCATGAAGATTTACTCCTATATTTTCTTCTAAGGAAACATAGTATTCTAGCTTTATATAAACATAGAATTTATACTTTTAGCTCTTATATTTAAATAGCTGATCCATTTTTACATATTTTTTGTATATTGTGTGAAATAGAGGTCCAAATAATTCTTTTGCATGTGGCTATCCAATGGTCTCAGCACCATTTATTTAAGAAATTATTTTTTTCCCGTTGAGTGGTCTTGGCACTCTTGCTAAAAGTCAGTTGACCAAGGATGTATGGATTGATTCTGGATTCTCAATTCCATTCTATTGATCTATGTATTTATCCTGATGCCACTACCACAGTTTTGATTATTGTAGTTTTGTATTATGTTTTGAAACAGGGAAGTGTTAAGTCCTCCAACAGTATTCTCTTTCAAAATTTTTTTGGCTACTCTGGGTCTGTTGCAATTCCATATGAATTTTAGGATCAGCTTTTCCATTTCTGGAAAAAAAAGATTGGTGGGATTTTGATGGGGATTTCATTGAATCTGTAGTTCACTTTGGGAAATATTGCCTTCTTAACAATATTAAATCTTCCAATCCATGAACATGGGCTGTCTTTCTATTTATTTACATCTTCTTTAATTTCTTCCAGCCACGTTTTGTTCAGTGTAAAGTATTGCACCTCTTAGGTTAAATTCATTCCTAAGTGTTTTATTCTTTTTGAGGCTATTATAAATGGAATTATTTTCTTAATTTCCTTTTGAGATTGTTCATTGCTACTGTATAGAAATACTACTGATTTTTCTGTTGATCATACAACAAATTTGTTGAATTCATTTATTAGATCTAGTAGTTTTTGTGGATTTTAAAGGATTTTCTATATATAAGACCATGCCATCTGTGACCAGAGGTAATTTTACTTCTTCTTTTCCAATTTGGATACCTCTTATTTCTCTATTCTTGCCTAATTGTTCTGGCTAGAACTTCCAGTTCAGTGTTGAACAGAAGTGGCAAAGCCTACATCCTTGTCTTGTTTCTGTCCTTGGGGGAAAGCTTTCAGTCTTTCACCATTGAGTATGATGTTAGCTGTGGGATTTTCATTAACCAAATATATTTTTACTCTCCTCTACTCCTCTCTATTTTTTTTCCATGTTTCATTTAGCCTTGTTTTGCCCAGCTTAACCTCAATCAGTCCATCCTCTGCTGTTTGAGCCTATTGAGGGCCTATGGAGAAGGACTGGGGAGGCAACTAAAGATATCAATATTCCTAAAACTCATCAGGAGTCAGGTTATTTGTGTTCTGTTTGCCCTCTGTGCAAACTGTGAACTACTGACAAGTATGTAACTATCTGAGCTCCACAAACATAACTTTGAGGAATTAGTATCAGTAAAAGTCAAGGACAGAAAAATAGAAGGAAAAATAAAAGAAAAAGAAAACAAAAACAGAGAATAGAAAGCTGTCTCCTACTAATGGTATTCACTTTGTAATTTTTTCCATATTTCAGTGATCTATTTTTGGACTTACCAAATAAATTTTATACCTCCTAAAGGCAAGAACAATAACTTTTATTATATTTTTCTCTGCTCTTCTCTAATTCACTCAATCCCAAGACATACACACAGACATGTATGTGCACTTATATCACAATCTGTGAGGTGTGGCAGTATTCTGATGTTTTACATGAGTTCAGCATCTAACATAATCACTTGAGAATCTGGGTCCTCTTTTTCCTTGAAACATAATGAGAAAAATATTAGGTAGTCTCAGTGTCTAGAACTCACCTGTCACAATAACGGTTATTGAGTGGCTTTCAATGACTCCAGGTGGAATATTTGCAGAGCAGCGGTATGATCCATTGTCACTAACAAGGACTTGATCAAAATGCAGAACAAAAATGGAAATATTGTCCTTTGCTTCCCAACTTGTGTGCGTCTGAGGTCTATTCCTAAGATATGAACAGCTTTTTTCTTCAAGCTTGCACCAGGTCACATTAGGTCTGTTTGCACAGTATGATACAGGGCATTTCAGTTGCAATGGACTCCCAACTGAGACAGTGTGTAGGGAGTCCCTCTTAATGTAAAGCTGTATATCACATGATTTTCCCCCTGAAAGATGAAAACAAAATTAAAATCAAATCTGTTCTGGAAGGAAGAGACATTTGCCACTTCAACAAAGATTTTTCAAGCATAATTCTATAATTTTCCCAGATAACATTTTCCAGTAATTAACCCTCACTAACAGAGTGTCTGGCACACAGTTAGCACCAAATAAATACTTGTTGAATAAAATAAATAATTTCCTCAATTACTCAATAATTTACTCAATTTCCAAAATATTGTTGATATTTTTATTCCTATAAAATTATATTTTATTTTTCAGCTAGTACAAATAATAATAACAGTTTCTTTTCAATTACTTACTATATCCCAGGGGTTGTTTAAAAACACATTAAATATTTTAACTCATTTAATCCTCACAATGAAATAAATATATGTTATTATGAACTTTGTTTTACAGATAAGAAAACTGAAATAATAATTTGCCTAAAATTATATGTCAATAATTACGACAATCAAGATTTAAATTCATACTGGAGTCCATTATTCTATAATTCATTAGCCATTCCTCTGTAACATTTCTTGAGCAGTAATCACATTTTCTATTACTAGCTCTGGTATACTCCAGTGAGTGAGAGAGAAATTTTGTAGACAATTATTTCCCTATAATACTTGGCATTAAAATTTTTCTTTACTTGCTTTCCAGTGGTTTTAATATCGCTTTGCAATTTTTTCCGTGACTTTTTCCATGTAGGAGACATGCAACTCAAGATAACTGTCTGAAGATAAGATGGTCTGCGATAATGTGATTTTTTTTTTTGTTTTCCCAGTGGGAGGAGAAGCAGTGATCCAGCTCTTTTTGAAGTTCTGCCTACTGGCCCAACATACAGGAAATATGCCTTTCTTTGTTTGGGTGGGAGAGTTTTTCCTGGAAACAGATTTTCCCATTATCTTCTATGAACCATCAATTAGTAACTGCCAATTGTATAGAAAATCTGCAGCACAGAAAAAAAATTTAATTCTCTGTATAGTGGAATAAGTTCTGTTATCCTTAACTTATGAAAGTATATATGATAACTTCAACATCTGGAGTATAACTGAGAACTAAAATACATGAAAAAGCAAACAAAATAGATATAGCAAAATCCAAATTTTATTTCATTTTTATATGTAATTCTTACAATTTCATTATCATATCCTAATTAGCCCAGAGGCCGTAATCATGTTGTATAATACAGAATAATAACTACGTTCATAATGATAAGATTGAACCAAGAATAAAACTTTAAATTATGTTTAATATATCCACTTTTAAAAACAAGGAAGTGTTCAATACGTTTTACAAAGAATTTCATCAGAAATGGTTACTTCAAAGAACGTTTTGATCTCCAAAGCGGCAAACCCCGATTCCTTAGAACATGCATTTATGTGGAATTTTTCATTCTCTGATCAATGCTGCACTGTATTGGCCCTTTGAGACTCACGTAAATGAGCGTGAGAAGTGGCACGAATTTGACAACCACTTAACCTTTTTGCATCAGTTACATCATGAGTGTATGTAAATCATAGAATATTCTACTCCAGAACTGGCAAAATAAAATAACTAAAAGAAGCCATGATTCCCTTTAGCTAAGGATTTTGTAGTGATTTATATCTCTTTATTTTTCTAGTAGCGTTAAACTAAACACGTAGTCTTAAGAGTGTTTTCTCTTTAAGTTTCTTTTCCTACATCCTTGTACTTCTTTCTTGGCTCTGTCTTTATTTTTGAACTTCTTTTTCAGCAATATATCCAATCAATTCCCTTCATGCATTTCTTTCAATAATCTTCAAGCTTTCTTCTTAATAGATTTCTGGTATCATAGGTTTTAATGACATAAGTATGACTGAGATTATAGCCAAAATTCTCTTTTAAAGACAAAGAGGGCTAAGAGCTAGTCAGATGTTGAACCAGAGGACAACTTTCAGCCCTGCATTCCACGTACTTGTCTACGTAACATAAGGTGCCACTTTATTTCTACATCCTTGCCAGCATTAATATTCTCATTTTCAGCTTTTTCTTACCACTCAATAAATCTCCCACTATAATTCTGCTCACATCGCATCAGTCCCTTCTCAGAATAATTATAACCTGATTGAGTCTGCAGGAATCAGACTGAGACAAAAGACCTGCAGAAAACTTTTAGAAGCTCTGCATATTTATATATTATAGCTGCTCTGAGACCTCAAACAAGTTCACTTTAATCCTTCCTAATTCAGTTGCTTCTAAAGACTCAGAATAAAAATGAAAGCAAACTAAAAGCTAAATTATGAGGATGAGGTTTTCAAAAAATTGAAGAGAAAGGATGAGATAATTTACCAAAAGGAAGTGCCTACCAATACAACACCTGGATGTGGTTAGACTTATCACAAAAAGAGCAATATGGTCGGAGGTAGATAGGCCAAGTGAAACTCTTGTTTCCAGAAGTCCATTTCTCTACCAAGTTAGTAGCCTATCTCAGCCTCCTAACCTCACTTTCACCTACTTGGATAAGTCAGTCATAGTTTGTGGACCCTATAACCATGCCAGCATTGTGAAAAACAACAAGATCGTTAGCGACAAAGACCTTCTTGCTCTCAGGGAGCTTGTCATTTAATTGGTGAGACAAGATTAACTAACAAGGCCACTTTTCTGGAATAAATTTACTCTCTACCACTCTTTTTTTTCTTCCAGTTTATCTAAACTGAAAGTAAGGTTCAGAAGGATCTTGTACGCTAGGTGTTAGAGGGTGTAGGAATAAATTAGACAAGGTGCCTTGCTTCAAGGGGCTTGCCTTCTAATGAGAAATAGAGATGCTTGACAAATGGGAGAATGAAATAACACCATAAACAAGTGCAAACTCTGCTGAGGTGTGCAGAAGATTAACTTCAGCTGGGACTACTGGGGCACATCTTAATGGAAAGGTTATATTTGAGCTGTACATTAGTGAATGAGTAGCTCGTTGATAATCAGAGCAGTGAATGGGACAGGGAGTCATTTTAAGACTGAGATAATGGAAGGGCAAATGCAGAGAGGCCAAGAATCTCATGGCGGATTCAGGGAATTGATACACACTTGGAACATGCTTTTCTGAAATAGTGGCATTGTAGGAGACCGATGGTTGTTTCAGAATAAATTAAATAAGCATTAGGTGGGAGAAGTTTAAACTTTGCTTATCCATGTGAGAATACAAAGCCTGATTCTTTGGGGATATTTATAAAGGTCATGTAAATAGCTAAAAACGAGAATATTCATTTGAACATGACTATTCAAATGCAAACATATTGTGTGATGGTGAGATAGGCACCCATTCTCACTGGTCCTCGATTTCTTACACAACTTCACCTCCTTCAGTGTATGACTGACACTATAAAATCACTTCTAAGTCTCACCATTACAATGTGTTACCTTTTCATTTAGCCATCGAGCTGTCACCCAATGCTAGTAGCACAATTGAACATGCCTTCCACTTCTAGCTTGGGAGGAATGCACCAAGTGGGTTAGGAGTGGAGAAGAGAGCTGGCTGTTAGTCCTGACCACATCACTGACTTGCAGTGGCATTACAGAAACATCACTGCGGTTCTTGCATATTCTTATCAGCAGGATGAGGATCATTGACTGTCACATTGGCTGGCATAGGAATTTTTCTTGCATGGAGGAATGACCAGAGGAATGCAGGCTGGCCAATGGGCATAGAAGTCATCAAGAGTACTCCCTCTTTGTACAAAGAAGGTATTAACACTTGCATCACCCTGAGACCAAAACTGATGTTTGGAGTGCAGGAATGATGCACTCAGCTAAATGGCACAATTCCAATTTCCCATCTGACGAGTATGTTGACATTTCTTTGTTGCTCATCCTAAATAATGTTTATCCATCTCATGACACTTAGGATAGCCAAAGCTGTTCCCAGGAAATTCATCTTGTCAAATAAACATTGTCTGAATAGGGATGAAGGTGACAGCTGCTTTGGCTGTGACTTATCAGCCAACATTAGTTATTGTTGTCCCTGATGTCATTGTTCCTGCCATTTTCCTCAAACATTCATATCTGATGGTAGGGAATTTTCAATGCTAAAAATAATTAAATAAATACAAGCAGTAAAAGGATGAAGGCTCCACCATCCCCAGACTCTCATATGATGAGGCATTCCTTTTTAAGTCACTATAGGTTTAGGAAGCCTCTCATTTTAAAAATTCTTGTGAAAACCACTACTGTATTATTACAGTATGTATTTTCCATGGCCAGGACATAGCTAGCATATTTGATATCCAGACAGCATTATTTTTACAACCCTCTTCTCTATATGGAAAAATATTTTCAGAAATGATCATGAAATGAAACAGACAATAAAGTGGCCATAAAAGAAACACAGACAGTGAATATTTTCTTTTGTTGGACTCCATATATAAAACCACGCAAGTTAAACAAAATTTGAAAAATAATATTAGAATACAAAAAAGGAAAAATGCACAGCTATTTATTTAGTAATTTTTATATCTACCTGGATAATGTGAACTTTGGTCCTTTAGTTACACGTCTGACATAGTCATTTATATAAATAAGTTTCCAGTAACCAACAAGCAAATTTTATTGAAACTGAAATTCTACAAAAGATACAATTTAGGCAACTACAAAATTGTACCACTAATGTAAATTTTATTCTCTTGATTCGTTCTTTAATTTTAAAACAATTAACACTTTAAAGGGAATAATACATTTCAATTTCAATTGTAAAGATATTAATTAATAAAAACTTACACCTCACAGTTCCTACTGTTTCACTGTTCTAAATTGTAAAAAAGTAAATATTTAAAATGATTGCATAGAATGAAAGCAATAAAGCCACTTGCATTGTGTTTCTTTGGCTTTATAATCACTGTGGTATTATTGTTTATTTAAAATCTACTGTTTAAATTCAGGAACATGTATAAACGCAGATATTGGGGACACCAACTGCCTGGAGCAAGCTTGAGTGATTTCTGATCACTGTGAATTTACTCTCGAAATGGCCACTTGCAGCTGAATTTGTACGTGCCCAGGGCCAGCTCTAAAAGTAGGAAGTTCTCTGAGTTAACTTTCATATATAAGGCACTGTTTATCAAAGGAGAAGTACTAAAAAAATGTGCTAATTTGAAGCTTACATACATATTATTAAAACCCAGCAGTAACCCTAGTAATTATTTAGAACTTAGACCAAAAATACTTTTAAGAGGAGGAGTATTCTATCACTGATATCGTTCAGAATTGCTGGTACATGGTGATAATTAAAAGTAGACCAAGCATTGAGTGTTTTAAATTCTGTACAGACAATGCAGTCCCTTATCGTACACACCCTGGGGTGTAGATAGCCCACTGTCCATGACTAGTAATGTAACAGCTTCTAGCGCAAAGGGGATGCAGAAAGAGGCTTACGCTGCTCTTCAATTTTCCCATCAGATTTTTCTTTGGTTATCTTAAATAAGATGCAATCTCTCAGAGCTTTCAAATCTCCAAGAGGGAGAGGTTCCTTCTGGCTAGGTCAATCAGGAAAGGCTCCATGGAGGAGGCTGAATCTTCTCTGTCCCAAACCCCACCTTGGGGCAAACCTAGTCCTCCCATGATCGCAGTGTAATACCATCACCTACCTAATCACAGGGGCCAGAACCAGGGAGCCAAGCTGGTCTCTTTCCCCTTTACTTCTCCATCCCATCGGTCACCAAGTTGATTCAGCATTCAAAGTATCTTTCAAATTTGTTTCCATGCCACTGCCTTAATTTGGGTCTCATTCTGTTTCATGTGGATTATTGTCACAGCCTACCAATAGTCTTCTACATTCCAAACTTGGCCTTGCTCCCCTGTCTCCATCCCAATCCATTCTCCACATCACTGTAACAGTTTGTATTCTTAAAGTGAAAATCCAATTGCAAGATTTTTTGCCTAAAGCCCTTCAGGGACTCTTTAATACCTGCAAGAAAATGTCCAGACTTCATCAAATGGCATTTAGCCCCTGCCTTCTTAGGCACACTCACTCCACCCCCGTGCTCCAGCAACGCAAATCATGTTGACATTCTGCCTGGGGGACATCCCATGCTATTTTATGGGACACACCTCACTCTATCATAATTAAATATGTGTTTATGCATCTGTCTTCTTCTCTGGTCTACAACCCTCTGGATGGGATGTACTTGTCTCTGCAGGAGGAAACAGCCTTAGAAAAAGTGTGAAAGTGAGAAGGTAGGAAGGACTCTGAGACTGAACAGAGGGCTTCATGAAGAGAAAAACGTCCTGCTCACAACTCTGACTAATGCTCTTTGTGCACTAAGGGCACAGAGCAGCCGCAGCTGAACCTTAGAGAGATGGGCTAAAAGGCACTGAGGTGAAAAATGTATGTACTCTCAACCTACCCAGTAGTGGTTAAGTTATAACCACTAAAGACAAACTAGACCTCACAAGTATGCAGTGTGGGAAGACCTGATTTATGTCCACTCAGGGGTGATAGTCAAAATATTTAGTGGCTGGCCCCATGCCATAGTGGTTAAGGCTGGTGCACTCTGCTTCAGCGGCCCAGGTTCATGGGTTTGGATCTCAGGCGTGGACCTACAGCACTCATCAAGCCATGCTGTGGCAGCAACCCACATACAAAATAGAGGAAGATTGGCACAGATGTTAGCTCAAGGCTAATCTTCCTCAAGCAGAAATAAAAAACAAAAAAGAAGAGGATTGGCAACAGATGTTAGCTCAGAGCAAATCGTTCTCACCAAAAAAAAAAAAAAAAAATTAATAAATGACATTCCATGGTCACCCAGACACAGATCAGCCAATCAGAAAGACATGCCAGCCGCAAACAACTGCATGATCCAGTACCTTCCAGCTGAGCAAGGGGAGTTGCAGTTATAAATACCATCAGGAGCTGAAGAAGGTAGGCAATTTGTGAAACCTATTAGCTCTTAATAAAAGAGATTTGTGATTATGAATCTTATATGAAATACAATTATTTCTTATTTTTAAAGAGCATATGCCTTGATTATAACTTTTACCAGGAAGAAAATCCCAACCAAGCTTCACTATCTCTCCACTGAAAAATCCTCACATATTATGAAAAGTTCAAAATGGCTAGTTACATATGCTGAAAGAAATGAATGACTAATGAATGTAGACTGCCTTAATCTGATTTAAGAGTTACTGTTGAACATAGAAGTGTAAACAAATAATTTTTGAAAAACTAAAATGATTACAAAAGGTATAATAGACGAATAATTTTCTGTGATGAGAACCTGGATTTTAGCTTCTATTAGAAGATACTACGGGGGCCGGCCCTATGGCCGAGTGGTTAATTTCACGTGCTCTGCTTTGGCAGCTCAGGGCTTTGCAAGTTCGGATCCTGGGCGGGCACACGGCACTGCTCGTCAGGCCATGCTGAGGCCGGGTCCCACATAGCACAGTCAGAGGCACTCACAACTAGAATACACAACTATGTACTGGGGGGCTTTGGGGAGAAGAAGAAGAAGAAAAAAAAAGAAGATTGGCAACAGATGTTAGCTCAGGTGCCAATGTTTAAGAAAAAAAGAAGATACTATGGTAGACAAACAACAAATAAAAAAAACGTCAGCACGCGGTAAGGAGGCTACAGAAGGAGAGAATATTCAGACTCAGGAGGAAAACAGACCTCCAGAGGATGCAGGTGGTGTAATTGGTCTTCCTTTACTGGGCTAGCTTAACGAAAGGCAGGGAGATATGACGACTACCAAGAAGAGGAATAAGGCCTCTTCCCTTGCAAATTGGTGTGGGTTTCAGGATCCCATGAGCCAGGGGCTTGAGCGTAGTTAAGGCCAATCCATGCACAGCAACAACATCCACGTAATCACACATCAAAGATCCTGGAAGGACATCTACCAGGATAGCCTTAAAGAATTACAGGCACAGCATCAGAAAGCACACACGGCATACTTCTCATTATAAGCCAGCTGGCATAGACTCACAAAATCGGGAACACGGTGACATCAGATGAGGGTGGGGGAGTTCCACCTCATACAGGCACCACTAATTTAATATAGTATTATGTACTGTTGATTAAACGTATTACTTTAACTCTGTGGTAAACAAACCCAGTACACATGTTAGATATTCCCAGAAGCGCTAGGAAAACCTGGGGAAATTTGATGCACCCATACGTATGTTAAAATCAGAACTTCTTTTGTAAAGGGTTAGTTTAAGGAAAACCTTGTGACGTGATCTCAGGCTATAATGAAAACTGACAGCCTCAGTCCCTGCTGTGAGATGAAAGATGTTAACAAACATCTACCCAACAAACAACACATACTGTAATACAGATCACAGCCATAGAAGCAGTGTGAAATAATAGTTTAAGTTTTTCTTCTTCTCCGTTCATATTGTCTGATATTGGTCTTTAGACAGAGGTAGGCACCTTCTCTCTGTCTAAAACACACACACACACACACACAAACTTACACACATACAGAGAAAGAGACATTCACATAATATAAAATCCCTTTAGCAAAAATGGAACTGGAAAGAATTAACTTCACACCAAGAATACACAGGATATGAATCCATATTTATTCCCTTTGCTTAAAAAACAAAGACCTTGAAATAAGAAAATTGAATTTTCACAACCATTTTCTATTACTATTTTCTCTTAAAAAGTCTCTTTTTAATGGTATGTGAAACTTCTCTTTACGTTTGTTTTCATATAGTACTTATTTAGCACACTTTGAAGCTATTTCTTCTAGACTGGAATTTCTCATAGTGTGATATGACTATTTCATGGGAAAATTTGAAGACTATCTGTCCAATCTAGTTACATTGAGCAATTTAAGACTTTAAGCCACGTATTTCTTTGCTTTATCTTGTTTGGGATAATTCTGAAATTGATTTGTCTTGAAACAGTCATTCTAGTATTTGCCACGGTGTTGTCTCATAATTAGCAAATCTCACAAATTACCTGTGCCATTTCTTCTCCTGGAGATAGGAAAGAACAGGGCAAGCAGAAAGCTTTAGTGATCATCAGGTCGGATGGCACATGGGTAGTTCGACACATGTAGGAGACCACCTCCAGAATCACTGCTTCACACTCATGGCCACGTGCCCACAGGCGCACCGCACCCTGCATTATCAAAGTGCTGTAGACCCATTCTAGATCCTCTTGGCCAGAAGAAATTAGGGATATGACTAATATTTTTTGAGTTATTATTATGTGCTATTCACTTTTAGGTACCATACATATATTGTTTCATTTGATCCTCACAATTTTATGAGGTAGTTATGATTATTATTTTTATTTATTTATATATTTTGCTGAGGAAGATTCGCCCTGGGCTAACATCTGTTGCCAGTCTTCCTCTATTTCATATGTGAGCCACTGCCACAGCATGGCCACTGACAGACAAATGGTGTAGGTCCACACCTGGGAACCGAACCCAGGCCACAAAGCGGAGCATGTGGAACTTAACGACTAGGTCACTGGGGCTGACTCTATTATCTTTAAGTTGGGGAAACCAAGTATTAGAGAAGCTAAGCCACTTGCTCAAGATCACTAGCCTGTGGGAGGCAGAGCCAGGACCAGGACGTGAACCTGGGCCTGGCTAACTCCAAAGCATAAGCCCCTATCTGGCAGGGTAGTTGTGAAAGTAAATGGAACACACAGGAAGAATTCTTAGCACTATGCTTGGCTCATGATAAACAATAAATGCCAGGTATTATTATTTCTTAAATAAGAGGAATTTAGGGAAGTGACACAGCAGTTGAGAAAAGTCTGTAGGTGGCAGAGACAAGATGGAAACCCAGAAAGCCCGCCCCAAGTCCCTCTGTTCTGAACAGTTACTCTCCACCGCATTCGGGGATCAGCAGTGATACATAATGACTGGTACATACATCAGACAAACAAATATAATAGACAAAAGGCAATACGTCCCATAGAAAAATGTCCTTTTATCTGAGAGACGAATTCCTACAGAATTACACTAACCAGCAAGGCTGGCCTTGGTCAAAACTCGAAAGTAATAAAATCTTTGCCTTTGGGTACTTCTCTGAGCTTTCTCTCACCAGTTTTTAATTACATTTCTACCAAGTGGCAGATGTCCCCTTGCAGTTCTTCCCTATTGTCACTTCCTTTGTCTCCTCAGGTCAGAGGGTTCACATGTGTTCCATTCCCCTAGATTCTTGCCCACCCTAGGTGACAAGGTTGAGCATCTGGAGGAGTGTTCACTGGGCAATGTGCAATCATCTCCCTGGAGTAGCAAAGGTTTTTAGCCAGTTTAATGAGCCCTAAAGAACACTGATTCATGTCGACAATGTAGAGATTCATTCTGGTCAGGGAAGATTTAACAGCCTCTTCCGGAGGGCTTTGTCCTTCAGAGATGCTAGGCCCTCCACCTTGGTCATAGTGCCTTCAGGAAGAAAAGCAGGTCAGAAAAAGCCTAGAGCGTCCTTTAGGAGCTGTGGACAACAGCATAAAAGAGAGCATTTGGCATTTTATCAGAATCCAACATGGATATTTCTAAATATTGCCTTCAGTGATAGAGTGGTTACTTATGATGCTCAGTGTAAAATGTAAGCTGTGTGTTATGGGAAGGACACAGAGAAAGTCCATCCCCACTCTTTTCCCAGATAGTTCTTCACCTTCCTAATGTTCTACTACAGAGATCACACTCTACAGAGATCACATAAGATGTTCATTGGCATTTTCAAAGCCCTAGAAGATACTTAACAATATCTATGTGGGTAAAAACTGCCAATTGTCCCCAAATATTAATTCTCCTCTTCTAATGTTGTGGAAGAAAATTAAATGGGCCCATAACCACCAAGCTGGAACTTAAATGCCCCAGCCTTCGTTACAGCCACTTTTGGACAATGGGCTGTTGGTGACATATGTGAGTTTCAGATTGTGTTCTTTAGATACAGGTGGCCATCAGGAAGGAGAAAAGGAGAAGTTAGAGAGCTCCACTAGCTAAACTTGAAGTTTCCCTATGACTGGCCTACATGGCCCCTCTAACACTCTCCTGGACTCCGTTCAGTGAACCTGAAATGACACATGCTTAGATTCTGAGCATACTAAAACGATACCCCCACACGTGTACACATAGACACACGCACACACGTAATTTCTTCTATAGAGATAATCGTGTACATCACAGTCTATGACCGCAAGAGGATACCAGAAAGGTGGATAATATTGAGCTTATTTTGAGGTAAGGAATGGCAAATATTAGAAAAGTGAAGCAAATTGAACATGATACAACAATTCACTGACAGAATAACTCAAATTGCAAGACTCCAAAATTCTATTATCTTTTCTTGGGGATTGGAAGTGATAGTGGGTAATAATTTCCAGAGTTATTTATAGACTACTTTTGTCAACCCAAAAGGAAAGACAGTCTCCCAAAACTATTTTAAGGGAATCGTCAAGCAAATTAAATTTTGGACTAAAAGGGAAAAAAAAACCCATTGTTAGCTAAACTTACACAACACTTAACGATGCATCAGGCACTGTTTTAAGTGTTTCATAGAATTAATTCACTTAGTACTCACAATAACCCTATAAAGTCTACATCATCATGTCCTCATTGTTTACATGAGGAAAGAGAACCAGAGAGGTAACAGTCCCAGAACCAGTAAATGGCAGAGGTGGGCCAGTGATCCAGGCAGTCTGGCTGTGGAGTCTCTGATCCTCACCACTCCACCCTGCCTCTCCAAGAAACAACGCAAAACGTGGATTTCATTTTTGGATCTGATTAAAGATGCCCGTAGACATTTTCCTTTCAACAATTTTGAACTCTAAGTGAAGGTGAAACACAAATAATGGAAATTAAGTAGGAAAGTCCCAGTAAAGCAGAAGGAAAAGCATTTGATTTCAACGTTACAATAAAGGAAATTTTGATAGTGAGACAGAGGAAGCAGCAATTCATTGAAGAGCCTGTCAGTGTTACGAAAGCGTAGTCAACATCATTATCGGCACAGGGGTTAGTCTTTTCATGCCTTAATCCAGGAAATCCTGTAGCTGCAGAATGTATTCCGAGACATTTACGTAAAAGGTAGTCACACTTTGTGGCAGGCATTTTTGTAAGAGCAATGCACAGGCATCTGGCAGAAGACAGAGAGCTGTATCTCTAGCATACCATGTGCACATTTCAATAGGAACAAATAGCTCAAGCCATGGAAATAAGCCTGATAAAGACACCGTGCTACAAACCAGAACTTCAAGGAATGATAAACAGGTGCAGAGCACTTACTGCCATAACATGTCTGCTCTGACCCAAGGATATGGCCAGTTGGTGGTGGAGCAGCACAATCTGTGTGGGAGGTGGAGTGTGGATCCATGCACCATGAGGAACTATCGCAGTAAAGGGGAAAGAGGACACAGGCAAGACCCAAATGGACACTTGGCCCTAACTACTGTGTTCTCAAGGGAGCCAAACTATAAGCATCCTCTGGTACTAGACCAGATTAGGATTATTTTTCGTCAGAATAAGCAGTGATCCATCAGAAATTTCCTACTGCCTTCATTCTAGATCATATGTAATGCCAGGCATTAACTGCAATGCTCCTGCCTCCTGGGAGGTAGAACTCTCAGTTGGTCCTCAACTGAACAAGGGGTCCAGGGCCTCACAACTGGAGCAGCTCATCGGCGACTAGGCAAGCAACTGACACAGTGTCTCTTCTGCAGCCTAGTTCTTGCCCGCATAATCTGCCCATCTGTCCATGAAGGGAAGGTGCTGACACTTCTATGACTTTCATCAGGACAGAAATCGTAGGCCAGATATTGAGGGGCAGACTTCCTTCTAATTTGTTTTCAGAAACACAAAAAGCAAGCAAGCATAATTCCATTATAAAGAAGGACCTTAAGCAGGACGTTTGTAGAAATTACATTTTTTCCAACCTTGTTACAAAAGCAGCCTCATCTCTGAAAAGAGGCACACAGCTCTCACATTGCTTTGAAGAGGAGGAGAAAAAATTTCTTTTAATTATTTTGAAACTGTGCCAGCGTAAATAATTCAGTAATTAAGTAAATCATAGGAAATCCTCGAGATATAAAGGTTAAAATTAATGTGGTTTTAGGGAATAGAGCCATCAGCTCTGTGTGGGAGAATAAATCTTGTCAAACATTTCAAGGCTTTTCTGGGACAAAGGAATTTTCATTTTCCAAATAATTTGATTCACTATATTTTGAAATATTGTGCAATATATTTCATTTATTCATTTTATTTTAGTTTTAAAAACTGAACTATTTTAAATGACAACGTTAAAACTGACTTCTCATTTAACTGAATTTTATGGAAGTGGCTTGGAGAAAAGAATATTAGCAAAAATGCCATTAACACTTATCAAGCTTTCATTACGTGCACTTACTCTGCCAGGCACCCTAGCCATTTTGCTACATTTATTGTCTTCACAGTAGGCCCATAATTTAGGTACAATTATTCTCTCTACTTTACAAATGAGAAAACCAAGGATAAGAGAGGAAAAGAAACTTAACCAAGATAACACAGTAAGTGGCAGAGCCAGTAAATGAACCCAGTCCTAACAGCCAAGTCCATTTTTGTAAGCACATTGGGAGGAGGAGCAGAAGTTGTGCCCTACTCCAGCGCAATATAGCACTGAAAATTCTTCTACTCCATTTCACAGAGAGTGGTCTACATATTCTCCAAGTTGGTATGAATTCTGTTTAATAATGTCTGACTCCAGCTATGTGATTGTAGGCATCTGATGGAAAGTGAAAAATCCAGTCAGCCATCGAAGCACCTTGTCAATGTAATATCAAATACTCGCAAACATAAAAATGCTTAAATGATTGGAGGGCATTTTTGTTTTGTACCTAATTGTGCCATCTTGGCACCACAAAGACAAATTCAAAACCATACAATTCTAGAACTGAAGATGACATTCTATAGGATTTCAGTGACCATATTTTCCGATTTAAAACCACAGCGCACAAACCGATAAGAGTACGTGTGGGGGATAATAAGGCAGGATATTTGAAACGAGACCTGAGAAAAATCAGATATTTCTGCGAGCTATTTAGAGCCCTCCTCCCTTTACGAGAAGCAGGCCCCTGTGTCAATGTCAGGGAGCAAGTGAACTCACCAGAAGGAAGAAATTGCTTTTTTGCCTGCATAAAATCTTTGTGGAAGAAGCCAAACATCGTCTATGCAGAACCCAAGCTATTTTCTGTATCAAATGGCACCCAGGTAGGAACCATTCTCTTTCAACATAACAGAAGCAAAGACAGAACGCTCCCACCCCGCATTTCTCAGCATTTTCTCATTCAGTAGTCTCAAGGCACATAGCCCACTGAAGTAAGTCACGAGTTTTTATTTAGTGACGTTATTAAAGAGTAACCTTGGAGTCAGCTATAACCCCAGTTATCCAACACCTAGCCTACACAGCTGAGCACTACAGCTCTCTGCCCACCTCAGTTTGGAAAGAACAAGCTATTTACTCAACAGTACGGCATCCAGGGCATTTTTGCTGGTAATAGTGATAAATTTGAACTTAACTATTTGTAACATCTGCCCAATTCTCTTTTCTTACCATCAGAACATGTTTTTTAAGAAAATCAGCCAAGCCACAATTTGAATACCATGTTCTAATTTGGTTTATGTCCTGTAATGTCTTCAGTGAGAAAATCTAACTACTTCGTTTCACCTGCCATTATCCACTTGACATAAACACTACATTCTACTGAGAACAGCAAAGGAAAACATTGCCTCCCACACCTCTGAGAAATAAAAGAAGACACAATGTAAGTAGCTGCCTTACCGTCAATACTCCAGATGCCCAGATGCGGGATTAGGAAGAAGACTGAAAACAATTTCCCAATTCCAAGCATGGCAGATGATGTCTCCATTTCCTGTGTATATCAAGGATGGACAAACTTCTCAAGGAGATGGCTTCCGTTCCTCCCCTGAATTCTTCAGGATTGAATCAACTTACCTACCTCAGAGACATCTGTGAAACAAATAAAAAAGAGAGAGGAGGGGAGAGAGGACAGTAGAAAGAGCCTGAAGAGTTTGTGAAACAAAGTGAACAGAAACACTACGTGGTACTCTGCTCTGTGGTTTTGCTTCTTGTCACAGCGGCTGTTCACTTTCAAGTGCTGTGATCTGCAAAGCAGCTCAGTCCCTAACTTCTCCTTCCACTTACCACCTTTTTTGCCCCACATTGAGGTTTTTCTCATTCAAAGTTCAGTGAAATGAGCAATTAAACTCTAAAGAAACCTTTCTTGTTGCAATCTTTAGGTTGAGATTTTAATCAAATCAAGTTCAGGAAATTCATGGTAAAAAGTACCTATGGTAAGTATACATTTTCTCCCTTTTCATAGCTTGTGATTATGAAACTTCTTTTATGTAAAAGATTCAGATTTTTCTTCCCAAATATCATGTCATGGTAAGATGAGAATGCTTATTGTCATTAAAGCAGTGGGGATTTGTCTGAGGCATGGAGAAAATGAGTGACAGGAAGCACTTCCTCAACAGATGAGGAAAGGGCAACTGTCTTTAATCTGTAGATAAATATCAATGGAACAAGATCATCGTGAGTATTGGCTATATGTTCTCTCTAAAGAACAAAGTTCCGAGCTAAATGACATCTTGAATATCAATTAAAGGAAACTTCCATTTTCAACATTCTTCATGTGGTTATTGTCTGGATTAAATAGAACAGAAACAACAAAGGAAGAAATGGAAAAGTTCAAGATCAGATAGCTCAGGGTCAATGTGGGACTGTTTTCTCCATGGCCATTTGTAATAATTAGCTTAGCTTCTAATCATAGAAGCTAATTAAACTTGCCCACTTGAGAGTCCAAATGAGAAATCAAAATTGTGAAATCTGTGGGCATTGACAGAAGCTGATTTTGTGAGTCTTTCTCTCAGAGGCTGGTGATTTTCTTCCAAGGCCAAACTTCAAAGGTTTTATGTACTTAAGGTTAAAAAAAACAATTATATATTCACTGGGGCCAGCCTGGTGGCGTGATGGTTGAGTTCACATGCTTCGCTTCAGCGGCCTGGGGTTTGCAAGTTTGGATCCTGGGTGTGGAACTATGCACCACTCATCAAGTCATGCTGTGGCAGCATCCCACATACAAAATAGAGGAAGATTGGCACAGATGTTGGCTCAGTGACAATCTTCCTCAGCAAAAAGAGGAAGATTGGCAACAGGTATTAGCTCAGGGCCAATCTTCCTCACACACATACAAAAAACATTTAGGTATCTGTTGATTCAAACAGACATTGTGCAATGGTTGGAGGCACAAAGATGAATGAGTCACTGTTCCTGATTTTAAAGAGCTCAGTCAGTACTGTAATTTCCTGATATCAATCTTTAGTGTTGGAACTTAAATATTCATGCCTTCAACCACCACAGTGTAACAGAGCAACTATATGTAGCTTCTTAGAACTTCCATTATTATCAAGTAAACATCCTGTGAAATATTTATGCAGCATTTATACAACTTTCTTTCCCAGGCTCCAGGTGGAATGCAAACTTCCTGTGGCAGCTGAGGCGAGGCTCATTGTCTCTTTAAAATGAGAGGGCGAAAGCCATACAACGCAACCAAGGAGTGGAGGATATTGTCCCAAACCAGGGAAAAGTCATATAAACTCTGTTTTTCTCAGCACAAAACCTTTATGATTCACTATTTTAAAGATTTTTTCATATAAATAGCCCATGCTAATTAGATAAAATTTGCAAAAAACCTTATGTAGCATCTAATGTATTTTTGTAAAATATCTATTTTGTGCCTTTTATCAGCATAACTGGCCCTTTATCCCTCCACAGCTGGAGTCCTGAGAGCTGCACTGTAGACAAACCCTTCTTCAGAATCTGACTCTTGTTCTCACTCTAGTAAAGAAGAATTGAAAGAAGCCTGGCTCAGAAGTTTGTTAGTTCAGCAACAAGTCGATTTTGCTTTAAATTTACACCTTATCTAGAATTAAGCTTTTATCTTGACCTTTGACCCATTATAATCATGTACTGTTTGATCATAAAATTATACATTTTATTCAAATGTGCAAATTTAAAGAATGTACTACATTCTTAAAAGTGATTGCATTGTATTCTAGAAACCATTTTAAAAACGTGAACCTATCCAATTTTATGGTGAAAGAAAAAAACAAAATAGAATTTGGCATCTTCAAATTCATTTTGCAAACATCTTGGGAGTTGCTTAGAGGGCAAATTCTTCCATTCACTTACAGACTCAGTTGCTTTCGTGAATCACGAAGCAGCTGTACTTCCTCCAATATTTTTACTCCAGGGTGATCAGAGAAACAGCAATCACAAAACAAGATGCAGGATCCTGGAGAAGTCTTGCCACTCACCTTAGATAACATCAGCCCAGAGGGATGAATCTTGGTTCTGAATTTTTTGTCACCCCAAAAACATTGCATAGCCTCTACTGCAAATGTAGTCCAGCATTTACAACCTTTTCCATTCTTCCCCCTGGCGTCCCTCTCCTCATCAATGTTGCTGACACCAATGGTTTCTATATATGACTGTACTTTAGAATCAGCCTGGGAACTTTTATAAACTGGGTGGGATTCCCGGATCACATCCACATGCATTGAGTGAGAATCTCACAGAACTGAGTTCAAATATCCCTATTTTAAAGAAATCTGCTAAGGTGATTCTGATATAGCTGGCTTGAATGGATATTTGAAACCAATTTTGAATTGGCGGGGAGCATGGGCTTTTGAGTCACAAAGACTTGGTATCAAATCTTTGCTACTAACTAGCTGTAGAATCTTTCATAGATTTCCTAGATTCTTAGAGTCGGTCGTAGACACAGAGATGCACCACTCAGATCCCCCTTCAAGGACAGATTTGCTCTTAGCCGTGGGGAATGCAGTTAGCAGACAGCTTCCAGGTGTAAATTCCTTCAGGGTCTGCTCAATTGAAACTCTCCTGATCCAAGGTTATGCTTTTCCATGATAGCCTGCATCCAGTGATGAAGCAAGGAAAGTGTAGCAATGGCTGGCCATTTCAGCCTCACATGGGATGCTGATGGGCAATATTTGACTCAGAGCTCTCAGCTGAGTCAGTCAAGGTTACATTAGGCCTGTATCACAATTTGACTTCTCTCTCTGCCCAATCTTGCTTCTACCCCCTTCCTTTCACAGGTGTTGATTCATAATCTACCTCAGTGTCTGCTTCCAGAGAACCAAATCTGCTCCACACTCGATTTCCTGTTCTGCAGAACACAGGTGCTCATAATATTGATGTATGTTGGTTAACTGAGATAACGCATGCAGTGATCAGTAAATTGCACCTATAATTATGCTTGAAACAAAGGCTTTCACTTAGACAAGATGGACACCAGGAAGCCCTGTATTAACAAGCCAAAAGATAATGATAGTGGAGCAAGTTAAAAATGTTGATTTGCTAATAGGTGTCATTGTTGCATAGAGATCAAGACTCTGAAGTAAGTGTTACAACGAAGCTTTGATTAGCTGAGAAATGTAACAGATTAAAGATGGTCTAAGTTCTGAAAGATTCACGAGGATGAATCAACCCTGCAGGGAGCCCTCAGAAGTTAAGGGCAGAAAGAATTAAACGCCTGAGGACAGCAGATCGAAAAAAGGGTGCAGCCGTTTAGACTATCCCTCAGGGAAAAGGCTCGAATCTTCCCACAGGCTGGAGCAAGTCAAAGCAGATGTGCAGTCACAGGAAGACTGGAGGGCTGCATAGGTAACCAAGGAGGGACCACTTCCTGAAACTGGGATACAGGATGGGATCACAGTCATCGGCACCACACCTGAGATGGGCGAGGATGCCGACAGTCTTGAACTGCTCCCCTTGGCTCCTGGAAGTATCCCTTTGGTCAGAGGATTGCTCCCATACTGTCAGGTGGATCAGGCTGATCCAGAAAGATGGTATAAAAAGACTTTCAGGTGTAAAAGTCAGAAGACTGAAGATGCTTTGGGAAAAAAATTCTTTGCAATAAAAAACATATACATTTTTATTTATTTTATTTTATTATGCATTTTATTTATTATAATTATGCATTATATATTAAATATATGCAGAGAATACTCAAGAAGCCCTTTTACCTTTATTTCCTCTTGGAAGACTTGAGATGTATTCTGGTTCTATCATTTACCAGATGTGTGACCTCAGACAAGTTACTTAACTTTGAGTCTATTACCTCTTAAACCCCCTTACTTCCTCTGTAAGGCAGGAACAATATCTTCCATGAGGGTTGTTATGAGGATTTAATAAGGGACTTATTTTAAGTTAACATATATGAAACCACCTACCACAGTGCCTGTCATAAAACTAGGATCCTGATAAATGCATTTTCCTTTCTCCCCTCTCACTCAGACAGAAAAGTATAGAGTTCCGATGTCTTGTTTATTTGTATCTTTAAAGCATGGGCAGACTGAGTTGACTTCTTATATCCTCTGCACCGGTGCATACTATATTTGTACGCGCCTATGTTTTCGAGCCACTGTGTATGTTTACCTCATTGCTTTCCTCATGAAACCAACTTTTGCAAGCATCATTGCTTTGCAAACTGTTTTATCTTTTACTTTTGTGGATGTGCACTTGCTTTGATGTGCCTACAGCTTCAGATCTCAGCAAAATGTTAGGGTCTGCAGCCATGAGCTTGTTTTTCCTGGAAGCACTAGGGGTGTTACACAGAAAATAAGGGCGGTGTGCCTTGTAGATTTCTAACTACAAGGGGTGTAATTGACCAGGAGCCCCAGGTTCTGCACTCTGAAATTCATCACCCATTTGTGCCATGGGGCCTTGCTTCCCAGACAGTGACTGAACACAACAGAAATACCAAGGCAGGTCCATTTCTGGGAGACACAGGACTCCTCCAATGACTGACTGGTTTAAGGGCTCCCCTAGAGCTTTGCCGAACTTCCTTAGAGTACACAGCAGTCTAGCATGCTTCCACCCAACCTACTTCCTGCTGTCTGTCGCTGGGGATCAAGCTTGCTTTGTGGTCTAATACTTATCCCAGCTCTCCTACCTCCCCACTTTTTCTCACAGCCATTTCCCCTAATCTAATCTTTGCACATTTCATCCTGTTTTAGAGTCTGCTTTGTGGAGAACCCAATCTAACTCATTAATTTTGTATAGTTATGACAATATTAAATACGCAACTTTTTATTTTGCTTTCCATTACCCCTTGTTCAATGGGTCATATTCTTCGTAGGGGGAATCTATTTTATAGAAGAAGGAAGGCATGAATGCTAGTTAGCAGAAATAGCAGGATTAAATTAGTCAATTTGGGAGAAATTGAAGATCAGCCAAAACAATGGGAAAAAGAGTGAAAAAACAGGCATAGAAAACAGGCAGAAACATGGAAAATTCATGTTCTTTTGACGATAAAAGTGAAAGTAGCTAAGAACATCGTAGGTGTTGGACCAAATAAAGTGAAAGCCTTTTTCAGAGCCGCACGGCACAGGCTCCACTCTCATTTGTCTTAGCATAGAACCCTCTCCTTATTTATATGGCTTTGTGAGAAAAAGAACATGCAAATGAAGTAAATAGTAATTCAAAACAAAATGAAATGGAGTTAGCTTTATTTTAGAGTAAGATCTAAGAAAGAATTTGGGAGAAGTTTGTTCTGAAATGAAAAAAAATTCATATACATATTTAGTAACCAGTATCGTGCCAGTCAGCCACATGCTGGCCACAGAGCTGGAGCAGCTTCCTGGAGGTCCCAGCTGTGCTGGTTATTTTACTTGATCAATGATGAGGAGGTCCTAGCAAGGAATCCCAATGACGTGTCCCGGGAGCTCAAGAAGCAGGGGGCACTCGAGGGCCCAGGGCAGCAATGAGTTGCCATTCACCAACGGGCGCAGAGAGCAGCATTTCACATTTTAACATTTGGTAGAGCCATGCTAATGGTAACCAACTGAATTTCAGTCCTGTTTATCCCTTTAATGCTGATTGGAGACAGTGTTAATAAACCCAAATAACTATATGTCTAAGTTGTCCAACATAATGGTTTGAGAGGAAACTCGGAAAGCCCAGGTCCGGAGGAGGAATGTTCTCATGACCTTTGAGCAGACGTTCAGCTGGCTGCCGGGCTGCCTTGTAGGGTTTCTCTCCCTGCCCTCATCATAGGCATTTCTCCAAGTGATTTAGAAAGAGTATTCTCCAGAAACATATCCTTAAATAACTGAATAATATTCCATCTTATAATTATAGCACTATTTATTTAGCCATTTTCCTATTACAGGACATTTAAGTTTTTCCATTCTTTCACATAAAGATGAACATTTTTGCTTTGCTGCATTTTGGATGATTTCCCAAAAATGGAATTACTGGGTTGAAGATATGAACATTTTTAGCAGTCTTAATACCTAGTGCTACATAACTTCCAAGAAAGACCAACATTCCTAGAGGCAAGTTGTATTAAGATCTGGTTAACTGCACTCTTACCATTAGTAATATCTTGTTGTGATCATCATAATTTTAAAAGTAAAACATCCAGTTTATTCTGGATTTTTATGGTTAAGGAGGGTGAACAGGCTTGGGGGAGTTTTATCATTTGTGATTTGTTATTCATGCACAATTAACTGTTTATCAGGATATTGGAGTCTTAGTGGTTTTCTTTCTTTCTTTCTTTTTTGCTGAGGAAGATTGGCCCTGAGCTAACATCTGTGCCAATCTCCCTCTATTGTGTATGTGGGATGCCACCACAGCATGGGTTGGTGAGTGGTGTGTAGGTCTG